>NW_028274814.1:110445384-115445384 GCF_037043125.1 Eumetopias jubatus | reverse complement strand
AATTTTAAACAAGAATTTTTCATTCAGTAAGCCTAAAAATAGATTAGAATTATCTTTACACTCCTTTATATATTGAATTGAATTTTGTGTTTTCAACCCAGGGAGGGAGTTTGTACCTGAGTTAATTTCCTCACTCCCATTTGGAGAGAAGGACAAGCGCTGTTCCAGTATAAGTCCCCTACACACCTGCACATGCTATAATTCTTGCTTTGGCTTTTTAGAAAAGATATTTTTCACAGTTGAAGGCACAGTGATTTATAGCTATAAAGCTTGAAATTTCTTACCCTTAGCTGTAAAAGAGCTATTCCCATTAAGTAACATTTTTTCAAATAAAGTGCTCTGTCCACTGTCTTTATTGGTGCCTGTCAGGAAAGGGTTAAACTGAAAGTGCTGCAAGCTCCATTCAGATTCCTGCCACTGATGTGATTAGAGATCAGTGCATTCTTGGTCAAACCTTGCCTGTTTCCTACCAGAATCTTCTCCCAGTTTAGTTGGGACTGCTGTTTTGGGTGGTAGGAACTAGAAGACATTTTCTGTGAACACTTGTTTATAATCTGAGTACTTAATTCATGGTTTTGCATCAGAATTATCTGGGGCATTTGTAAACTTAACATATAGCAGCCCAGCATGTTTTTTTGTTATGTTTTAAGATCTCCAGATGATTTTTATGTGCACCTTGCAGAAACGAAGGCCTTGGGTATGCTTGGCTTCAATGCAAAGATGTTTAGAATGTGGGGGATACAAGATACAAGTAAAATCACATAGCCAGTACCTTCTCATACATAGAAAGCAAAGATGTCAATGGGAACACCAAAGATGACAGTCCAGGGTGGGGAAACCATCAAGATTGGTTTAGGGAGGGATATTTTTAGTGGGGTGACATTTGAGCTAAATTTTGAAGGGTAAGTAGAAAAGTGAGGTGTGGGGGGGGGGAGTAGAATGTCATTCTAGGTTAGACATATCAAACTCCAGGAAGATATTTGAGCAGTGCTAAAGCTGTAACATGAGTCAGCACTTCTTTGCTTGGTACACACAGACACTTTAAATGCAGTCTTAATTTGAAAAAGTTTCTTTCTTCAGAAGTGTAGTTTATGAATGTGTCATTTTGGAAATTCAATTAATATCCTAAGTATGTTATATGCCAAAATAATTAATGTGGATATTTTTCCCCTTCATTTTCTTTTGCTATTTCAGTCTTCAGTTTATAGGTAAAATGGCTAACATCTTACTGAATATGGAAGGAAAACCTAAATGCTTCATTTATTTTTTTGAAATATAACTCACATACCATAAGATGCATCCATTTAAAATGTATAGTTCAGTGGGTTTTAATAATTCACAAAGTTTTGCAGCCATCACCACTAATTCCAGAACATTCTCATCACCCGGAAAAGAAACCCTATACCCATTAGCAGTCACTGTCCACCCCCCTAGTTCCTCAACCCTTGAGAACTGCTTATCTTTCTGTCTCTCTGGTTTTGTCTGTTTTGGACTTTTTCATATAAATGGAATCATATAATACATGATTTTTTGTGTCTGGCTTCTTTCACTTAGCATGTTTTCAAGGTTCACATTGTAGCATGTATCAGTTCTTCATTCTCTCTTAAAGTTTTTAGCTGAAGTTTTCTGAGTAAATAACTTTAAGAAATGACAATGCTGAATGAAGCAAAGCAGTACTTTTATAAGGTAAATAGTCTGTATTGGTTCCCCAAGACTAGTCATATTTGAAACCTACATTGCTTTAGAACATTTAAGAAATATTCTTCAGCCTTGTGCACCATTATTTTAAAAAAAAAAATTGTTAGTGGTAGTAAATCTTTTTTTTTTTTTTAGTGGTCATAAATCTTTATCTTTGAAGATTGGACTTGATTGCTGGAGACAGAAAATTAAGCTAATGCTGGTGAATAATGATTAAGGATCGGCACTGACCTTTATTCTTATCTCAAGGTTTAAGAAACTTTGTGACCTTGGTCAAGTCACTTTCCCCAGGCCTCAGTTATTTCTAACTCCTGTTTTAAAACTTAATGATTATATGATCCCTCTGGGCAGAATTTGAAACAGAAAAAGCCATGCTCGCATAATCCTGGAACTGATTTTCCCTTTTGGCTTTTAAACTGGCTCTTAGGCAATCAAAAAAACAAAACAAAACACAAATGCCGAGTAGTTAGCAGCATTCTGAAATAAATGTATACTTTTCCAGTTTAACTAGTGTGCAGGCCTGTATCCTGTCCGTTTTGATAGTTTTAAAGCCTTTAAATGTTTATGTTCTCCTGGGGTTCAGACCTTGAACCTTTTCTCATTATATATTCTTCTGAACACCTTTATTTACTTTTACCTGGCTTCAGTCCACATTGATCAGTGATTCTAAAATCTAGTGCTCAATTTCAGGTCTCCAAATGCCTACTTTTTATCTCCACTTAGATGTCTTGCAGACTTTTTAAAAAAAATTTTATTTTATTGTTAATCACCATACATCACATCGTTAATTTTTGATGTAGTGTTCCACGATTCATTGTTTGCATATAACACCCAGTGCTCCATTCAATACGTGCCCTCTTTAATACTCATCACCAGGCTAACCTATCCCCCCCCCCCCCCCCGTCCCCTCTGGAACCCTCAGTTTGTTTCTCAGAGTCCATAGTCTCTCATGGTTCATCTCTTGCAGACATTTTTAAATCAACCTTTTTTTTTTTTTAATTAACAATAGAATGTATTCATTTTGCTGTCTCTCCTCATGAAACACTTTTAGTGTTTCTTCTTTATTATGTCAACATTAACTTAGTTGCCTGAGATATATTTCTCCTCTTCCCTCCCCTTGCTTCCTTTCCACATTCAGTTTGCTAGTAAGCCCCTGATGGATTCAGCCTCAGAAATGTTTCTGGCTTCTCCTAACCCATTCCTCTCTTCTTTCAGTTGTCTTTTTATGTGGGCCCTTATTCATCCTCCCTCGATTGTTTTTGCAATAATCTCAGAACTCATCTCTCTGTCTTCACTTACTGCCCACCCATCTCCCTCCCTCTCCATCCATCACATTATTCTAAAAACACTGATGTGATCATGTGGCTCTCCACTGTATGTAGGGTAAAGTTCAGACTTTTTAACTTGACATAGAAGCTGGTCTTTTTGTCTTGATTACTTCATTGGCATCTCCTTTCTGTCTCCCCTTTCTTATATAACTTCTGATAGTGATACTGCTTACCAGCCAACATGATGTATTTTCCAACTTCTGAATTATGCCATGTTTGCCAGGAAGCATCCCTAATCAAATGTGGCTGTCCAGCATTCTATGTTTGGGTTTGTTTCTTTTACTCTCTTGGGAAAACCTTGACAGTAGTCATCTTATGTTCTTAATAACAAGTAGGTGGTGGTTTAGAATTAGAAGTACTATTTCCTGTTATTTCTACAGGTTCCATGAAAAGAAAATCAGGGATAAAATCTAAGTAGTTTGCTTTTTTTTAAATTTTTTTTTGAGAGAGAGCATGGGGCGCTCTTGAGGTGGGGAGGGGCACGGAGGAGAGGGAGAAGCAGACTCCCAGCTGAGCAGGGAGCCTGATGTGGGGCTTGATCCCGGGACCCTGGGATCATGATCTGAGCCAAAGGCCGATGCTTAACCAACTGAGCCACCCAAGTGCCCCTAAGTAATTTGCTTTATTTTCTGGGATCCTTTTAAGGCACTCCAGGAAACAGATGTTGGTTCTATTGTTAGTCATTAATTATAGTGAAAAATATGTTTTAAATTTTTTTAGACAAATACAAACTGTATATTTAAGGTGTACAACATGATGTTTTGATATGTGTATACCTTTTGAAATGATTACCAAAAACTTATATGTTACTTTCCATTGTTATCTTTTTTGTTGCTGTAAGGACACTTGAGATGTCTTCAGCAAGTTTTAAGTATGCAGTGCATTATTATTAACTGTCACATATGATACGTTAGGTATATAGAACTTATTCATCTTATAACTGAAAGATTTTACTCTTTGATCAATATCTTCCCTTTTCCTTCACCTTCCAGCCTCTGTGGTAACCACTGTTCTACTGTTTGTTTTTAAAGATTCCACACATAAGTGAGATCATGCATATTTGTCTTTCTGTATTTTCACTGACTTAGCATAATTTCCTTGTTGCAAATGGCAGGATTTCCTTATTTTTTAAAGCTGATGAAGAAATATTTTAATTTGCTTTTTCATAACCATTGGAAAAATAAAATATTTGGCACTGCCTGGGTCAAAGTTTTGAGCACCATATATACTTTTTAAAAAGCCTATAGATCTTTTTAAAGCCTTTACTTTTTAAAAAGCCTATAGATGGTTCACACACATACATATTGGCCTTTCTGTTTTCTACTGCTTAATTGATAATAGTGGATTAACCATAACAGGGCCATAAACAAAGGTGGAGAATTCCAGTGCTGGCTCCCTTCATTGTAGGGATTACTGTAGCAGATTTTCCTGTGATAGGATGCAGCAGGACCCTGACAACCAAGAACTCAGTCCTAGTTGGTGAGCAGGCTTTCTGTTCCCTGTGCCCCACAGGTGTGTATTAAAAAATGCAGCTGTTTAGGTCTACTGTCAATGAAAAAAGAAAGTAAAATTAGCATATGTTCCCTCTTAGGAGTAATCAAGTTACAGCAGTTTTAATATTCTTAGAGTGCACACATACACTTCATTACTCCAAAGTGCTCCTTAATTTCTTGAGTTGAATCATCAGGCCAATTACGGTTATGAATTATGTGTGTTAATTTCTTAAACATTACAAGTATTTGTATGTTGAATATCTGCTTTGTTCTTTATACCGATTATAGACAGTTCCCTCTGTTTATGGCAGACTGAAAAAAATATTATTTCTGGTTGGTATATATCAGCCACTTATATCATAAAGTCAGTCATACAGCTTGTTGGGAAACAGACATATCTTGAGAAAAGTGATTAATTGCAAAGTACAGAAATGTTACCCATTTCCCTCACTATTATTCTTATCTTTACTGAAAAAGCTTTGTGATGTGAGTGAGAAAAATTGAGAAGGGATATTTGTATCCTCTGGCAGGGAGATCCCTGGTATTGTCCCCTTCCTTAATCTTGTTTTCTGTAGGTTACCTTTTTCTTTAGATTCGTTTGACTTCCATGTATGTGACTTCCATGTTGCCTCAAAGTATTACAATACTAATCTGTGTGTAAAATTGCTGGACCCTATATCTTTTTGTCAGGGGTACTGGAGAAGTGTGGTTTGGGAGAAGTTGGTTGTATGGTGATTGGGAGTCTCAAAAATCTTGCCACATTATGAAATTCTGTTATGGTCATTCACACTTGGGTCTGTCTTACTTTGAGCATATTAGATAGTTCTCTGAAGAGCATCTAGCTGTAGTCTGCTGCTTTGAAAAGTGAGGAAGGGTGGATCTTAGTTGGTATAGTGTTGGTCCCGATGTCTGTGAAACTTACATATTGATACCAGTAAAACCACTTTTTTAAAAAAATTGAAGTACATTTGACACAGTGTAACATTAGTTTCAGGTGTTACAACATAGTGAATTGGGCAAGTGTATACCTTATGCTATGCTTACAAGTGTAGCTAGCATCTGTAACCATACAGTGCTATTTATTATAGTACTGTTGACTATATTCCCTATGCTGTACCTTTTATTTCTGTGACTTAATTCATTCCATAACTGGAAGCCTGTATCTCCCATTCCTCTTCACCCATTTTGCTCATCGCCTTTGGCAACCATCAGTTTATTCTCTGTATTTATGCGTCTGTTTCTTTTTGTTTTGCTTTCTAAATTCCCCATGAGTGAAATTATATGGTATTTATCTTTGTCTGACTTCACTTAACATTATGCCCTCTAGGTCCGTACATGTCTCAAACGGCAAGATCTCATCCTTTCTTTGTAACTGAGTAATATTTCACTATATACACACACACAAACACACACCATATCTTCTTTTTCCATTCATCTATTGATGGATACTTGGGTTGCTTTCATATCTTGGCTATTTTATTTAATGCTGCAGTAAACATAGGGATACATGTATCTTTTCGAATTGGTGTTTTTGAGTAAACCACCCTTTGAATCCTGAATTGGATTTTAGTTGCCAGATACGGGCATTGTGTTTTCTACCTGTTCAAGTGGAAGGGTTCCCAGACATCTAGGGACCTGAGGTGCTTGCATGGGCACCCTCCAGCATTGGCATTTCCTTAACTGGCATAACTGCCCTTCTAGTTCCAGCTGTCCTTTTATCCTTTGCAGAGTGGAGGGCAAGGAGCCACTTGGAGGTGTGTACTAGGGGTAGTACTAGGAGGTGTGCAGGCAGCTAGGCTTATCCTTACTGGGGTGATTCTGTGAACATGTGGGAACTGTCACATATATAAAGTTACTTGGTTGACTGAAAGGATGAAAAGAGAGCTTTAAAGTATTGTGGAGGTAGAATAGGAAGCAGCTACCACTTCCAAGTCTGGGAAGAAAACAGAAAAAAGATTGAAATTATTAAAATTGAGGAACTTGGGATGCAGAGCCCCATCTGGGATGCAGAACTCTGAAGAGAGTCCCGCCCTCTACAGGGACACATGACCATTAAGCTGGTGCTCTCTGTGTGGGGTAAACTGCAGATTGAATGAATGTGCTGCAGGAATGTTGGATGATGCTCACGGGCACCTCAGACAGACAAGAAACCCGGGAGAAGCACGTTCCCCCTTGTAGTCCCCCTTCAGCACCTCTCATCTGCAGAGTTTAGTGCCGAGTCCCTGGCAAAGCAGAAGTGCAGTTTGCAGAGTGCCGCCTCCAGAATCACAAAGTATAGAAGGATAAGTGAGAGACCATTACTTTACATCTGACAGAATTTCCCAGTGTAGAGGTTTTAGAGATAGAAAGCTGCCTGACCCAGCCCATGATAGATAGGGAAAAGGTGTGGTAGTATTTGGCTTGACTTCAGTCCTGCAGAATTAGGGATTTTGAGATTTTTAAAAAATGTTTTTGTTTTGGGGCACCTGGGTGGCTCAGTCGTTAGGCGTCTGCCTTCGGCTCAGGTCATCATCCCAGGGTCCTGGGATCGAGCCCCGCATCAGGCTCCCTGCTCCGTGGGAGGCCTGCTTCTCCCTCTCCCACTCCCCCTGCTTGTGTTCCCTCTCTCACTGTGTCTCTGTCAAATAAATAAATAAAATCTTTAAAAAAAAATGTTTTTGTTTTGACTAAGTTTAGGGTAAGGGGACCGCTTACCACAACCCCTCCCCCCCACACATACACGCCATTTGTCAGGATTTTTTTGAAGTAAGCAACATACACCATAGATAAATGCCTTTGTTCCAAATCAGTTGAATTTTTCCCCCCTCTTTTTTGGACTAACCCTCAAATCTTAGACCAGAACTGTGTGCATTCAAGCTAGGATGTTAGAGAAGAAAGTAGGCAGAGGATACAGTCAAATGGTGTGTCAGGAGTTTACCCTTGCCCCTATCCTTGGTGACTGCCTCAGTTCTGAGGACACTCCTTCATATACTATTAGAACAAATTAAGAAACATTTTCTGTTTTTAGCTTAGATACACCTTGCAGTTATAACTGTCATTCACCTAACATGAATGTAGAGATGGGAAGTGCTGCTGGAGGCTAAGGATTCCAAGTACCAGCTGTTAAGTGTAAAAGAGCCCTGGACTGCAGTGCACTTCTAGTCCATGTTCTGCTACTTGTGTACATTTCTGGAGGTGGTTCTGAGGCTTAAATGAAACAACAATGTGAACATCCAGGTCAGTTTTAAGGATGAATTCTTGTGTCATCTCTACACCTTGGATGTATTCCAGTTCTAACTAAATTTATCTAGCTTTCTAATTCATTAGCTTCTGAAAATCCCATGTCCTGCTCAGGGTTTGGCCATTTAGCAATGTTTTGAGGTTTTCTTTTGTCTCTGGTTCTGGGATTGTATATGCATTTAACCCAAACACACAGTTCAGCCCTTTGAGCAGTTTCCATAAAAGAATCCACTACGTAGTTACAAGCATTTTGCAAGTTTACGGATATTTATTGGAGAGTTAGGAGTTTAGCAACCAATGGTCATAAGCCATCTCATTGGCTCTTGGTGTTTTTCCTCTAGGTTCTTCCCTCCTGCATTGCTCCACTGCAGCACCTCTCATCTGCAGAGTTTAGTGCTGAGTCCCTGGTCAGTGTAGCTCCTGCCTCTTAATCCCAACAAATACTGAGGTGAATAGGGGCCCTGTCTACCCAAATTAAGACCCACTCCTTGCCCTCAGCAAGCTCAAGACATACACTACGCTTTTTCCCCCCTTTTATTAAGGTATAATTTACATACAAGTAATGCATCCATTTTAAGTATACCATTTAAGTTTTGACAACAGCTATGAAACCACCATCTTGTTAAGATTTAGAACATTCCATCCCAGCACAACACTTAATCAAAAGATTATACTGTTTTGAAGTGTGTGTTTTCACTTACATAGGATATTTTTCTGTGGTATACATTTTCATAGGCTTTGGTGTGACCATTATTTCTGGAGCTGTACTTTTGAACACATTCAGTTTTTCCTAAGGATAAATTCCAAGACATGAAATTTTAAAGGTTTGGTTAGCCTGTAATCCCACCAGCCATGTATATGAGAGCCAGTTTTTTCCAAAACAGTAAATAGCATTTTTTTAAATCTTTGTCACTTCTGAGTTTTAAGGGTTGTCTTGATAATAAGACATTGTCACTTTCAAAATAGGGTTACTTACAATACTTATCCAATTTCCTTTTTGTGATTTTATTTAAAAACATTTTTTCTTGCTTTTTTTGGTAAGTAGTACTTGGACATGTTACAAAATTCAGCAAGAGGATACCAGCTTGAAGTGTCGCCCACCTCTCAGCCATCTAATTACTTTCCTCAAGGAAACCACTCAGTTGGACCATTTACATCTTTTTATAAAATTATTTTATAATTTTGTAAGCTTTTGTAATCTTTGAAATTTTGTTATTTTTGCTTAGGTGCAGTTTTACATCATATCATATTAGTTCACACTGCTAGCAAGCCCTATGTCCAGCATTCATATTATGTTGTTGCAGAGACTGGCTGTCCCACATGAAGTGGGTGAATTTGACGCAGTACTATTGTATACAGATGCTCTATCATATAATATGTCTGCCTCAGTATGTAAATTTGTGCTTATTTCAGTTATATTAAAATCTGAGTTGTCTGGGTCATTTCTTTCTCTGGCTCAGTGGCACAGGACAAAATAATCACCTAAAATCACAGAAAAATAAAATATCTAGTGAGTTATATACTCCAGCTGGATCTCTTAAGATTATTTAACTTTTGGGATGCCTGAATGGCTCAGTTGGTTAAGCGTCTGCCTTCGGCCCAGGTCATGATACTGGGGTCCTGGGATCAAGCCCCGCATCAGGCTCCCTGCTCAGTGGGGAGCCTGCATCTCCTTCTCCCTCTGCCTCTCCCCCTCCCCCAGCTTGTGCTCTCTCTCAAATAAATAAAATCTTAAAAAAGGATTATTTAACTTTCAAACCAGACTGATAATGTGTGAAATATTAAAATCTCCAAAGTACTCAAGAAAATGAGATTCATTTCAAATTCTTCCAAAAACGTTGAGGTACAAGACTGAATCTTTAATATGTCAACCAGTTCTTATTAGCAAATGATCATTATTAAACTTGAGAAAAATGATTTAGATTATCAAAGCTACTAAAAGGGCAAAAGAAACTTAAGCCTGATACTCTGGTGCTTAGTGTTTGGTCCTTCAGTGCACAACTTGTAAGGAGAATGGCAAGGGCAAAGCTTTTGAGCAGAAGTATAAAATAGTTCATGAACATTGGGTTTAAAACTTAAAAAAAAAAATCCCTTTTTTCCCCCCGTATTCCTGGCATTTATGGCCACTTTCTGGGACCTTAATTTTGGGTTAAGCCCAAAATGGGCTTACCATTTTTGAAAGTTCTTGAATCCCCCTTTACCCTCTCTGTATTTTTCTTTCAGTAGTAGTTAGGTGTTCATTCAGCCCTTATGGAGTGTGAGACACTCTGTGGTGCTCAGTGTTGGGGCTGCAAACACTACACCTGGGCCTTGACCTATAGGGACCAGTGTAGCTGGGGAGTCAGTAGGGAGGAAAGTATGTAAGGGGTAGCTTTGTGCAGAAGGTGCACTTATACTGCCCAGTAATACTCTTGCTTTTTTAGTCAGTAGCATTTACTCAGCTGCTTACCTCTTACGTGACAATCAACTTTTCAAAATGGTAGAAATGCTGCTTTGTGGGCAAAATAACGTTTAGTGTGTTAAATGTCTTAGATCTACTTCCTAATTCTGAAGAGCAAAAAGATTTTGGGTGTGTGGAGCTGTGTGGGTTATGTGTGGCAGGAGCACAGAGTGTGGGGGTAGGCTTTCTGGGCTTGACTTGTAGCTGTGCCAAGTACTAGCTTGTGCAGCCCACTTGACCTCTACTTCTTCATCTGTTTAATACACTAATCTAGCTCTAAGGTGGTTGGGAGGGTTAGAGTGCAGAGAAGAGAGCTTACCATAATACAGTGAGCCTTATAATGTTATTACTGTTTTCTGATTTTGCAAAGATGCTGCTTCACTGTAAATCTGGAAAGAATGGATTTCTTCTCAGTGTGGGTATACTTGTGTTCATCATTTATGTATTAGTTCCACAAAATGGATAACCTTAAACATAACCATCGAAATAGGGCACAGATTTTCTTTTAAAGCACAGTGGATGCCCGTTTATCACAGTGGGTAGGAAAATGGGATGTTTGAGGTAAATAATCTGATTTTATTGGAATTATCATTTTGATTTTATTAGAATTACCATATAATCAATTTTCCATGAGTTAGACAATAATAAAGTTGATTTGTATTGCTGCTAAACTGAAGTTTTATTCTTTAACCCAAAGTATTTGGGATCTTGCACTGTACAACTTCAGGGGGTGCCATTCATACAGACTGATGTTGAATGGGCTTCTCTTGGAGCGGTGCAGTATGGCAGCCTTCTTAAAGGGTGCTTATTTTGGGGGAGACAGAATCCCTAATATCTAATTGCTTCCTGATTTATCTCAGAGTTAGTATGCAGTATTTTTTCCTGTGGTTTGGATTTTGGACAAAATTTTGTCAGTGGCACAATTGGATTGAGAATGCAAATCTGGACCAACTGTAACTTGTTTTTGTTTGCCTCACTGAAAATTTCAGCTGCTCTGCTTCTGTCTTGTCTGTTAATATAAGTGTAGGCCTTTCCTATTAGTGGAGACCTCAGGCATTTAGCGCTTAAATTTTGTTGTGATTACCACATTTGAAACCTGAAGTAACTAGTGATCAAGGATTGAATAAGTAGTACATGGTAGTTGTACCAGTGTAGCCAGTAGCTTGCAGGCCAGTGTCTGTTTATGCCACATAGTTGTGCAAGGAATATTGATTAATTTACCTGTAAAACAACCAGGAAAGTGAGATGCACTGACACAGTAAATGAAAAAATATAAAAATATTAAACTGTTTTAAAAGGGCTTTTTGTCTTTATCAGAATAAATATAAACATACTAAAATGTCAACCAGATTTTGGCTATTAGGAGTATAGCTATTTAAGTCAATATTGTATTTTTCTTTAATGAGCCAGGTGGGAAAGAATTGGGGAAAAAAGCAGGTACCATTAGCAACAAATTTCTTTAGATATTGAGCATTGGCACAGATGCTAGGGATACAGTCCATAATATCTCTTCCCTCAGCAGCGAGGGTGAAATAGTGAACAGTAATTACAGTGTTAAAGGGTATTATGGGGTACCTAGGTGGTGCAGCTGGTTAAGCACCCTACTCTTGGTTTCAGCTCAGGTCATGATCTCAGCATCTTGAGATTAAGCCCTGCGTTGAGCTCTGCGCTCAGCATGGAGTCTGCTTGGGACTCTCTCTCCCTCTTCCCTTCCCCCCTGCTCCCTCTCAAATAAATCTTTAAAACAATAAGAGTATTATAAAAGGGGACCTTTTAGTAGAAGGGAGCATATAACAGTAAGATTTCATCCATTCCAATGTTAAAATATTCAGTCAATTTTAGTGCTAGAGAACCTTGGAAATGTTGGAGGGACTAAATTTTAGATGGTTGGGGAGGTTAAGTGAGTTTGAATGATTGTATAACGAATTGGTACAGTTAGGATTGGGATTAAATAGAGATGTCTTAGCTCCACGTTTTTTCCCTAGGAGGTACCACCAGGCTGTCTAGTTGGAAGTTAACTCTTTTAATGTGAAATTAGCTCCCTCTTTAACGGCTGTTAAACTGGATAGAAGTTCTTTGATAAAGAGGTTAGCTGACTTTGGTGCTCTCCTTTGACCTCATTTAATCCCAAAGAGATACTTAGTTTCTTAACCTCTTCATCTCTCCAGCCCCTGGTCCATTAACTCTTAACTTTTCTTCACTTTCTTTTCTATCTAGTTTAGGCTTTGTATTTTTAGCAAGCGATGGAGGTCAACTTTGGCTAGTTTAAGTAGAAATAGTATTTACTGAGTTATTAGGTATCTCACATAATCTTCAGGGGTGCCAAAGAAAGAGGCATTCAGGAAACAAGGCTCATAATCACTTCATGGTGGAGACTTCACTGCCACTATTGTGTGCCTCGTACTCTGCAGTTTGATTGCTGATACCAAGTACAGACTGCTACACTAGAACCTCTTCCGTTGCTGTCTAGAGGTAACTACTGCTATTATCTCCAGAATGGATCCTTCTGTTGTATTTTAGCTTTGATGCACAGGTTTTGCGTGAGCCTAGGTCTCACATGCTTAGTAGAGAGAAAATTTTCTAAGACTAAAGCTTCTATTGAGGGAGGTGGGGATCCATAAAGGTTGGGGGGTATTATTCCCCAACAAGGCTGTTCTGCCTGTCAGGTGGTCTAAAGGAATGACGAACATCTACTATGAACCTCATTTTTCTTATGCTGCCAGACATAATCCTGTGTGACTATGGATAACTTTTTTCTGTTTTCAAACAAGGGTTACTTTAAACTTTCACATTCTTAAGCTCCTAATTCCAGTATTATACTAAGGAAGGGGAGGGAAGGTATGAATGAATGGGGGAATTTTACTGTTGTTCAGTTATAGACAAATGTGTAGATAAATGGCTGAAATTGCACATAAAGGCCTTAAAATGAATTATCAACTTCAACCAGTTGAAATTTTAAGAAAGAAACCCACAATCTAGATCATTTCTAACTTAAATGCTGAATTTTTTTTTAAACTACAAGTTCACTGGTTTTTGCTAAGGCATCACTCACAATTTTGTTTTCACTATAAAGAAACAGGAAATTAAAAACTTGCCTTTTCATTCAGGATGAATACAGAAGACCTTCCCTCCCCCACCTACTAAATTATATACTTCTTCCCAGAATCTAAAGTATGCAAGTTTTTTAAAAATGCTTTTTGATGGGTTTGCTAACGGTGCCTTAAGGTCCTTATTATAAATAGTGGCAATCTCAGTGAAGTGTGTTACTAAGCTAGATAGTCTCTTCATTCAGAGTTCCAAGACATCATTCCTAAGACACAGAATTCATTAAGACCGAAGGACAGTTACGTTATTCAGATGAGTAAAGGCATATATTAAATTTTTGAGCTGGTGCTAAAGAAAGTCCAGGCAATGAAGTGTTTATATTATCCATCAAATCAGAAACCAAGAAAAAAAATGGAGATGTTACCCATGAGTCTACTAGTATAGTGCTGGGCATTCAAAGGACTTTTTTTTTTTAAGATTTTATTTATTTGACAGAGGGAGACACAGAGAGGGTACACAAACAGGGGGACTGGGAGAGGGAGAAGCAGGCTTCCCACTGAGCAGGGAGCCCAACACGGGGTCCTGGGATCATGACCTGAGCCGAAGGCAGACGCTTAATGACTGAGCCACCCAGGCGCCCCTCAGAGGACATTTTTACCATCAAGAATTTCATGAGTGTTTTATGAAGGAGTAATTGACATTGTCTTCAGCTGTGATGCCAATATTTAGAAATCTTTTAAAAAAACAAAAAAGATGATGTAAAGTTATCTTTCCAGAAAACTTTTGAAATGTCTTTAGAAATAAGCAAGAACATAATGTGCTCCCAGTCTAGTCCTTTTGTTCCTGTAGATTAGTATCCCTAATCACACCTGTACCTTCTCTAAGACCTTGACATACCCCATTTGAAAACGCATCTTTCAAAAACTTTTTTTTTAAACTATCTTGAAGGTAATTTTTTTTTTTTTAAATTCATTAGAGATAGAGAGAGAACACAAGCAGGGGAAGAGGCAGAGGCAGAGGCAGAAGGAGAAGGAGAAGCAGACTCCCTGCTGAGCTGGGTACCTGATGTGGGGCTCTTGATTCCAGGACCTGGAGATCATGACCTGAGCCTAAGGCAGACGCTTAACCATCTGAGCCAACCCAAGTGCCCCAAAAAACTGACTTTTATATGTACTTTATACTCAGTGAAATAAATTCTTGGGGGACAGAGGGACTATTTTTTATTTTTCCTTTGAATCAGTTGATACCACAGTGTCATGTACAAAATAAATAAACATTTGTTAGTAAATTCATATTTCAGAGTCACAACATTTCAGAGCATAGTGGTTTCATGTAATAACAGAGATAGGCAAAGTGGCTTACCATATAATGGATAATTCCAGGTCAAAATGACATATACCAATTTTTCTATCAAATAAAGCAGAGTTTTTTCAATTTCATTTATGTTACTAAGACTGTATACTTTTTCAATTGCTAGTCCCAAGGGAAAAAAAGAAAAATGACATTATGGCTTAAAGTAATTTACCCCTTTGATGAAGCACTTTTTCATGATTATGAAGGACTGAAAATAGCCCTTCCTTAACTTCTGTGCTATTTACTATCCTGCCAAACATTTGAGATTTTCTGTTCAAATTTTTTTTTTTTAAGATTTTATTTATTTATTTGACAGAGAGAGAGCGAAAGCAGGAACACAAGCAGGGAGAGTGGGAGAAGGAGAAGCAGGCTTCCCGCGGAGCAGGGAGTCCGGTGCAGGGCTCTATCCCAGGACCCCGGGATCATGACCTGAGTAGAAGGCAGACGCTTAATGACTGAGCCACCCAGGCGCCCCTACTGTTCAAATTGTTAATTGTCTTTCTATAGGTCATTGAGATTAAGAAATCAGGCTCTGAAGCCAGACTGAGTAGAGGCCAATTACCTGGATTTCAGTCTTGGCTCTGCCACTTGCTAGCTTTGGTTATAATGTAAGTGGTTAGTCTTAGTTTCTCATTTCCCTCATTTGTAAAATGGGTGTGAAGATTGAGTTAATAATACATGTAGCGCACTTAAGTCACTATTTGGCACAGTTATTGTTACTTGATTTTTTATCGATTTTCTGTGTATCTGGGCACAGTGCTTTAATAATTGCATAGAGTCCCTGCCCTTATTTTATTTACAGACTAGTAGGGGCAGGAAAAGAAACACAGACTGCAGTATAACCTGATGTGTTTAGTGGAACAAAAGAATTTGGGGGTGGTAGACAAGGAATTCAGCTTAATGGTTTTCCCTGTTGGAGGCACACTTTGTTAGTAGGATTTTCAGATTTTTGTTTGTTGTCAGTGATCGGAATAATTTTAAATGCCATTCCTGGGGTGGAAGTTACCAACTACTAACACAGTAAGTATTGTAATTCTTCTTATCAGCTCTGTCTGGTGCCTAAGCACACATGCATTTATTCATTGAACAAGCATGTATTTATTTAGCACATCATCACCACCATTTGCTAGCTGGAGTTCTCATCTTCAAATAGTTACTGTCCTAGCTGTAATAAGAGGAGTGGTGTTAATGTCCAGGAAACTGGAACTACAGGGGAGATGCTTCCAGACTAATTCAGACCTGAGAAACAAGTTGATTAGATTTAGCTTTTCAAAAGTCCTTCCCTGGCTTCCAAGTCTCTTTTCCTTTTCACTGACCTTAACAGAAGTACTGATTCGGTCTTGGCTTGAGAGAAAAAAGCTAGAGATTTCTAGCCCAGGTCATTCCATTCCATCTCTTGGGTATTACTCCAAGGGGAATACAGAGTACAATTGACCCTTAACACGGGTTTGAACTGTACTCGCTGGTCCGCTTATACATGAGTCCACTTGTACGTGGATTTTTTTGTTTTGATAAATGCAGTACAGATATTAAATGTATTTTCTCTTCCTTATGATTCTTTTTTTTTTTTTTTTAAGATTTTTATTTATTTGAGAGAGCATGCACAAGCGGGGGCAGAGGGAGGGGAAGAAGCGGACTTCCTGCTGAGTAGGGAGCCAGACTTGAGGCTCCATCCTAAGACCCGGAGATCATGACCTGAGCTGAAGGCAGATGCTTAACTGACTGAGCCACCCAGGTGCCCCTCATTTTCTTAACATGTTCTTTTCTCTAGCTTACTTTATTGTAAGAATACAGCATATAATATATACATAAAATATGTATTAATTGACTTACAGGTAAGGCTTCTGGTCAACAGTAGGCTATTAGTAGTTAAGTTTTAGGGGGGGTTAAAAGTTACATATTCACTCTGCTGGTTGGTTCCCCTAACTCCTCTCTTGTTCATGGGTCAGCTTTACTTTCTTACTACTTATCAGTCCAACTGGAAATAAAGCTTTTCATTAAAGAGATACCTTGGTCTAAAATCTTAAGATTTAGTCCTTGGTACCTAGAGCCTTTGAAAGGGCTCCTTCCATTTTTCCTTCTTTTCAGAGAAGGAAATTGTGAGGTTTATGTGTGTGGGAGTAGAGGGAGAAAAAGAAGGTGGAGGGTGTGCCTTGAGGATCATTATTCTCATCTGACTGTAGGGTAAACATTTTTTAAAAACTTAGTGAATTAGGGTAAAATAATTGAGCCGTTTGTGAAGAAAAGGGGTTGAAATAAGTAAGTGATGTCTTTCGTCCACTAGGGGGTGGTGTGGACCGTAAAAATTAAATTTATTCCTGGGGGATTAACTCTTATTTCTTAATGCAGTTGTCTTGTTTCAGTTAATTTTTGTCCATGCTATGCTTTTTTGAAATGGCTACAAATCATTATTTTCTAACACAATCTTGTGACTGTAACAAACAATAACACCCACATTCCTATTATTAGTGATTGAGATGTTCCGACATTACTGTTCGTATAGAATTTTTTGAGGGGGGGAAAAGTAATACTTTTAAGTTTCTCTACCAGATTTTAATCACTATATGAATAAATTATTTTCATAACCTGTAAGTAACATTATAACAGTATTGTGTTTCACTGTCCTGTATGGTAGCTACTAGCCCCAGGTGGCTATTGAGCAGTTGCAGTGTGGCTAGTTTGAGTTGATATGTGTTGTAAGTATAAATTACTGGATTTTGAAGACTTTGTATGAGAAAAGATTATAAATATTAATTTTTATATTGATTACATGTTGAAATGATGCTATTTGAATATATTGTTAAATAAAATATTAATTTTAACTGTTTTTACTTTTTAATGTGGCTAGTGGAAAATTTAGTATTTGCAGCTCGTATTTCTGTTGGGCAGCACTGCTGTAGAGAAAATATTCATCAACCATTTTTATCATGCTGTACGCACCTCTGGCTGGCCTTACGATTTGTAAGGAAGTGGTGTAGTGGGGAAATTGAGCACAATTTTGGCTCTGTTTCTAATCCCAGCCAGAATAAATATGGTCCGTTCTATTATAATGAGATCTATGCGTTCCTAAAATTCATTGTGTTGACCAAAATTGTGCAGTAAAAATGACATGGCTCATGGATAAATTGTTGGGGGCATGACACTCAAAAATGTTGGTTAACATTTTTTTTAATGCCCACTTACTGTAGATGGTGAAGTTGTAGATACCCTTAAAGTAGCTTACAATTGAAAAATAGGCTTTTGCTTTATCAATAATCCCAAAAAAGGAGCCCCCCTGTTTGTTAATATTTTAAAATTGCTTATAGATGTAGTTAACAGAGGTTGGAGTAGACAGAGTAGACATCATTGAGGCATCTCTCAGTTTGATAAGACAAATTGTGACAAAAAAATTGATAGTGTTATCAAGTATAGTCAGATGGCTCTTGGGTGAGATGATCTAAAAGATCCACAATTGACATTATTAGTAATACATTGCATTTTTGTGTTTCGGAGAATATTCTTTTTTAATTTTATAGAGTGAGAGAGGGTGTGGTGACGGGCAGAGGGAGAGGGAAAGAGAGTCTTAAGCAGACTGTGCTGAGTGCTGATGGAGCCAGGGATATCATGACCCTGAGATCATGACCTGAACTGAAACCAAAAGTCAGGCACTTAGCTGACTGTGCCACCCAGGTGTCACCAGAGAATATTCTAAATAGGGAAAAACCTAATTGCTGTAGATATATGTTGGAGGTGTATATAGAAAGTTATTATGTATCAATTTTTCTCATATGCAAATTGCCACTCTTTTCCTCCCTCCCTCCCTCCCTTTCTTTCTTTCAGCGGGGGAGGGCCAGAGGGAGAGAGAATCTCAAGCAGACTCCCTTCTGAGCATGGAGTCTGACCTGAGGCTAGATCTCTGGACCCTGAGATCATGACCTGAACCAAAATCAAGACGCTTAACCGACTGAGCCACCAGGCGCCCCTTCCACTCTTTTTCTAAGATACTGTTTATTACCTAAAATTTTACTGTACATAATTCATTCATTGCCTTAAAAAATGTATAATAAGACCTCACATTGCTTCATAGTGAGCACAGGTTGTTCCTGAACTTTAAAGTGGGACAAGACCTCGTTAATGGCATTTAGTTGACAAACTGTCAAGTGCTGCAGTTTACTGTGGTATAATCCTGGAATTTGCTTGTAGATGTATTGATGACCAGATCAATTTGATGTTATTTACTTCCATTTTAAGGTATTTATAACATGAACTATTACACTCACTCTGTAAGATGAGATAGTTTTCTTAGACTTAATCTTATTGCCACTTAAATTCATACTCTATTTTTATGTAATTCCTTTTCTGCTTTTTAGTAACTCATTCCCTAAATAGTCTACAGTGCTTTTTGCTCTGTATGGCCTAAACTCAGTTCTACCTGGGACTGGGTCGGAGGATTGCTTTTAAACAAGTAGGATCATAATGAAACTAATGGTTATTCTGTTTTCTTTAAAAACAAATACTGTTATTTAATAAATCTTTAAAATTTGTTATTGTGCTTTGTTCTTAATTCTTTTTGAGTTGGTTGTATATGGCTATGGCCTTCCTATGTGATCTCATTTGTTAAGTCTTTCTGCAGTATTATCTCGATCTTCATAGCAACTCTGCATGAGAGGCAATCTTAATTATGATACAGATAAGTCAGCTGAGACTCAGAGCAGTGTAAATTATTTGCTCAAAAGTAATAGTTAAGTAAGCAGTGCAGTAGGAATTTGAACCCGTTACTTCTAGACTTCAAGAAATCACACTGTACTTCACTGTCTTTCTACCGAAGAATAATATAAAACTAGGTGTTCCATAGTTAATCTTATGTGTGAGGAGTAGCAGGAAGGATTTTATTTCCTACCCACTTTTGCCTTTTTCGGGAAAAAAATTGACTCCCAAGTTCTGTGGGTGAGACTTGTTCCATTTGGTTTGGATTTTATTCTTTTTTCCTCCCATAATTTATGTTACGGGTTTGGGAAATCAGTGCCATGTAGTCAAATAATTATGCATCTGTTCATTATATCAAAATCCATGAGAACTTGAGAGCATATAAAAACTGTTTAAAAAGGTTTTCCACACTTAAAAGCTTATGCTAGAATGTGTTCTGATTAAATCTTATAATTGATCAGGCCATGTGATATGCTTAATATGTACATTCTTTAGAAAGACTCTTATTTTGAGGAGGAACTGAAGATGAGGAAGGAATGCTGAATCTCTGACAATGTGTTCTAAGAGTAATTTTGAGGCTATTTTGGGATAAGATCTTGGAGGCTCTTCTGGCAGCTTTCTATAGCCTTGAATAGAGCTGCTACTACTTTGTGTAACCAGGGAGTGGGATTTTGGGGCTCTTAGACCCCAGCCTTTCCTTTTTTTCCCAGTCTCCCTCCTTATGGATTTCTAAAAATAGGAAGACCTGGGGCAAAACAAAAGGAGGATGGAGGTGAGGAGAGGTCAGAATTCAAGGAATTTTACCATCTAGTTTTTTTCTCATTCCTTTACTCTTACTGTTGATCTTTGCTATCTTGATTGATTGCTAAAAATGAAGCCTGGCCTCTTTTGTTCTAATTCCATGTTGGAGGACTTTCCACAGTGGGGTGCTTCATTATTGCCTCTTGAGATTTTTTTTTTTTTTTTGAGATTTTATTTATTTGAGAGAGGAAGAGAGAGCTTGAGCGCAAGAGAGCACACACACACTGCGGGTAGGGAGGGGCAGAGAGAGAGGAAGAAGCAGACGGAGCCCAATGCGGGCCTGGATCCCAGAGACCCAAGCTGAAGGCAGACAATCAACTGAGCCACCCGGGTGCCCCTCTTCTTGAGGATTTTTAATGCTCTAAAAATGTTTTACTTTGAACCTAAAGAACATTTTGCTGAAAGTAGTTTATAGCATTTCAGTTTCTCATTTGCCCTTGCATTGCCACGATTAAAACAAAGCAAAAAAACTAGTCTCTAATTAAAGTACTAAAGGCATTACTTTAAATGGCTGTGGGTTTAACACAGTTTGCAAAAGGGTTTAATTTTTTATCTGCATCTTAGGATTATTTCAGTATATGACGGAGAAATCTCTTTCAGTATGTGCCCTATAGGCTGTAGAATGAAATGGTGTAAGGTGTAGGATTTTTCTTCCCCCCCCTTTTTTTTTAAAGATTTTATTTATTCATTTGAGACACAGAGATAAGAGAGCATGAGCAGGGAGAGGCAGAGGGAGAAGGAGAGAGGCAGGCTCCCTGCTGAGCCAGGAGCCCAATGTGGGGCTTGATCCCAGGACCCTGGGGTCATGACTGGAGCCTAAGGCAGATGCTTAACCATTTGAGCCACCCAGGCACCCTGGTATAGGATTTTTCTTAAGTGAAGGCAGTGTAAATACAGTATTCTCATTGCTCTTCATATCTGAAACTTTAGATATAGCAGTGTTCTAAAACTTCGACTGTACATGCCTATTCAAAATGTTGAAAATATATTACTAATATATAAAATTACACATGGTATTGTCAGTTTCTTTTATTGAGTGTTAACTATTTTTGGCTAAAAGTAAGTTTATAAATAGAAGTTAGATTCTTTCTTCCCATGCCTGAATGGATCGTTTTGTTTTCCTCCTGTGATGTGCACATCCTGCTTTGAATAACACTGCTTTAATGTTAAAGATGCAATTCTGATAGTTTATTCCTTGTTCTTTGTAACATCAAATAGATTCATAATTTAGCAAGTATTTATTGAACATCTGTGGTGCCAGGCACTGTTCCAAATGCTGAGGATATAGCAGTAAATAAAACAGGCACAAATCTCCTTTTATGGAGCTTCCATTCTGAACAAAATAAGTGAGATATGTAATATGTTAGTAGTGCTGTGGAGATAAAATTAGGGGAACGGGGATAGTAAGGGTGTGGGATAGGGTGGAAATGGGCTTTTGCAGTTTCAATTATTGAGGCCTTACTGAGAAAACACATTTGAATGAAGATCTTAGGAGCTCTGAGGGAGCAAACCAGATAGAAATTTCAGGGGGAAAAAAGCGAGGGCAAAGCTTTTGAGGGAGGAGTATGCCTGGCAGGTTGGAAAATTACCAAGCCGCTAATCTGGCTGGAGCAAAGTGCCAGGGTGTGAGTATTGGGGGAAACATAGCTGAAGATGAGTTAAGAATAGCCAGAGTGAGGGGATCATATAAAGCCTCTTCTTGGGGGGCCATAATAAGGACTTTGAAAGATCCATGAAACACAGACCCAGGAGGGAGTGGGGAACAAGGTCAGCAGCAAGAAGAACAAAGTTAGGCTATTGCAGTATGCCAGCCGAGAGCTGATCGTGGCTTGGATTAGAAGTGTAGCCACAGGGTGGTAAGAAGCAGTCCAGTAGATTTTGAAATTCAAGCGAACAAAATATGCCAACCAGGTTAGATATGGTGGGGTATGAAGGAAAAGATTTCATCAGTTGGAAGGATGGCTTGATGGTGAAGAAGGCTTTGAGGGAAGAGCAGGTTGAAGGTGGGGGAAGTCATGCAAAGTTTGGGATGCTTATTAAGATACTCAAGAGGAGCTGTTGAACAGGTGGTTATGGTTAAAAGAGGCGTGATATAGGGGAGAGATCTATGCTGTATATGAATTTGGGGAGACATCATACACAGGGTGTATTTAGGATTTAGATTCATTGGATAATATGGGATCACTATGGAAGAGTGTAGATAAGCCCTAGGACAAAGCCTTGGCGCACTTCAGTGTTGGGGAGTCAGGGAGGGAACCAGCAAGGAGGTTGCAGCCAGACAAGTAGAAGAGAATCAGGAGAGCTTGGCTACAGGAAGCTGGGTGGTGTTTGGCAAGGAGGGCAGACCAGCTGGGTAAGATGTTACATTTAGGTCAAATAAGATGAAGATTAAACATTGGCCATTTAATTTAACTGTGTGGGACTCACTGGTGACCTCAACAGACAGGTTAGTGGATAGACCCTGATTGGAGAGTTGTGTTCAAGATAGGAGGGAGGAGGAAAATTGGAGACAATCAAGTATAGATTACTTTGAAAGAGCAGCAGAGCAGTGGGGCATTAGCTGGTGGGGGTGGGGGGAGAGTGAGGTCAAGGTTATTTTCTCCTCTTACTGGGAGAAATTATAGCAAATTTATACAGTTTGGGGAAAGATCCAATGAAGGCGGGAACTGATGATTCAGGAGAGTTTCGAAAGCGATGCTAGGGCAATGTCCGTGGATAGGTGAGAAGGAGATGAGATCTAGTGCTTTAGAGAAGAGGTCAGTCTTAGCCAAGAGTGATGGCCATTTCCTCCACAGTGACAGGAGGACAGGCAAAGCACGTGGGTACACAGTTGAAGGTGGGTGTACAAATGCTACAGTGGGAAGCATGTCTGTTTTCTCGTGAAATAAAAAGCAGAGTCATCAGCCAAAAGTGAGGGTGAGGATAGAGATACTGGAGGTTTGAAGAGAGAGGGAAGAGTGTTATAGTTATTTAGGAGAGAGGGAGAAAGATGGGAAAGAGAACCTAATGATTGTTGGAGAGCAGCATTAAAGTGTTTGGTGTCAAGGTTGTATATAGTTCTCTAGCCCTGTTTAGGTGGCTAGGCACTTGGCCCTCCCTCCTACGTTCAGATTTTCAGTGACTTTTAGAACTAATTTTACTTTTTAAAAAATTAATTAATTAGAAAACTTTATTTTCAAGTAATCTCCACAAACGTGCAGCTGGAACTCACAACACTAAGACCAAGGGTTGCATGCTCTGCTAACTGAGCCAGCCAGGCGCCCCTAATTTTACTTTTTAAAGGTTTTGGTAGAGTTTAAACAGAGTAAGTTGCCTTTACCTATGTGATAATCCCAGTGTTCTTTTCTTTTTTCTCTTCTCTCTCCCCTCCTCTCTCCTCACTTCTCTCCTTAGTATAAAATCAGTTTCATTAGCCTAATTTTTATTATCAGCATATTTTCAGACATTTGTAGTTGCAGTGTATGTCATCAGTATTCACTTGCAGTTGCATTCAGGTGATTGGGATTATGTAAATAGTCTTTTAAGTTGGTGTTTAGCAAAGTGACATTTGTTTCATAAATGTATCATGTTTTTCTGTTGTAGGAAACCCAGCGTTTGCTGGCAGAACCAGTTCCTGGCATTAAAGCAGAACCAGATGAGAGCAACGCCCGTTATTTTCATGTGGTCATTGCTGGCCCCCAGGATTCCCCCTTTGAGGGAGGGACTTTTAAGCTTGAACTATTCCTACCAGAAGAATACCCGATGGCAGCCCCTAAAGTACGTTTCATGACCAAAATTTATCATCCTAATGTAGACAAGTTGGGAAGAATATGTTTAGATATTTTGAAAGGTAAGTGTTACCTTTATTAATATATGCTATTAAGATTTCTCCTTTTTCTCTTAAGCATTCCATATTGAGAATTTGAACATTGTAATCTTGCCTTATATAAAGACCACAAAGGTCTGTGGGAATGCAATGCAGGAGTTCTGGGGCTGTTGTTTCATGCTGGTCATTCTGGGCCTGTTGCCTTCATAGATAAGTGGTCCCCAGCACTGCAGATCCGCACAGTTCTGCTATCGATCCAGGCTTTGTTAAGTGCTCCCAATCCAGATGATCCATTAGCAAATGATGTAGCGGAGCAGTGGAAGACCAACGAAGCCCAAGCCATAGAAACAGGTATTTAATATCCATTCTCCTTCACACCACTTCCACTTTTTAAAACAAACATATACTACCTTTATAATTTTTATTTATTTATTTATTTATTTTTTAAAGATTTTATTTATTCGTTTGAGATAGAGAGAGCATGAGCAGGGGGAGAAGGCAGGCAGAGGGAGAAGGAGAAGCAGGCTCCCTGCTGAGCCAGGAGCCCAATGTGGGTCTCGATCCCAGCACCCTGGGATCATGACACAAGCTGAAGGCAGACGCTTAACCATCTGAGCCACTCAGGCGCCCTATACTACCTTTTTAAAAAACTTTTTTTCGAGTCTCAACAAAAAGAAAAAATATATTAAGAGGAGTAAGTCAGATCCTGTTTCTAATATGTAAACACCTCTTAACAACAGATGTTTAAGTTCCAACTTAGGGCCTGCTTCATAACCCCCAGATGTAAAGACAACCTATAATTGGGAGCTCTTCAACTCTTCTATAACCTGTACTACCTGGTTTATCAAATATTTGGTGTGTACCATTCATTTAGCAGTACATGAATATACTAGAAAACTTTTGAACTCTTTTGAGCTGCTTTTGTAATTCATCTGATCAATAAAACTATGTCAGTTTATAGCTAGGGAGTTTGAGATCAGTAGGATTCTTCTTGTTACAGATTTTAACAAAATTAGTGGAGAGCATGTCTAGAAATGAAGGAGACAAAAGGAGACAACTCTTTTCATCCTGCTGAATTTTGTAGAACTTCTGGATTCCGTTGTAGTGTTTTGGTAATTAGATATGCACACAGTCTTTCTGTCTGATCCAGATGATAGAAAATGGCATGAATTTAACAGAATACTGCTTTATTTTTACAGAGTTTGGAGAGTAACGTATTGAACTAAGTAAAATAATAATTGCACGTTTGTTTTTGTCTACAGCTAGAGCATGGACTAGGCTATATGCCATGAATAATATTTAAAATCGATCTGATCATCAAGTTCTCCTGTTCTCCTGTTCTGCCAAGACTTCTTCCTTTTTTGTTTGCATTTAATGGACACAGTCTTAGAAACATTACAGAATAAAAGCCCAGACATCTTCAGTCCTTTGGTGATTAAATGCACATTAGCAAACCTATGTCTTGTCCTGATTCACTGTTGTAAAGCATGAGCAGAGGCTAGAAGTACCATCCGGATTGTTGTGAAACGTTTAAAAGCAGTGGCCCTTCTCTGCTTTTATTCATTTCCCCATCATGGTTTGAGTATAAAGCACTGTGAATGAAGGTAGTTGTCAGGGTTAGCTGCAGGGGTGTGGGTGTTTTTCTTTATTACTTTTTTTGAGGGGGAGAGGTAGTTTTATTTTAATTTTTTGGGCTCCTTTCCCCCCTTTTATGGTGATCTAATTGCATTGGTTAAAAGCAGCTAACCAGTTCTTTAGAATATGCTCTCTAGCCAAGTCTAACTTTATTTAGACGCTGTAGATGGACAAGCTTGATTGTTTGAACCAAAATGGGAACATTAAACAAACATCACAGCCCTCACTAATACCATTGTGACTTGCTGTCAAGTGTAGAATCCTTCCTTCAAGAAAAAGCTTGTGACCATTTTGTATGGCTTGTCTGGAAACTTCTGTAAATCTTATGTTTTAGTAAAATATTTTTTGTTATTCTACTTTGCCTTTGTACAGTTTATTTTACTGTGTTTATTTCATTTTCCCAATGTGACAATCGTATTTAAAAATTAAAACTGATGGAACATTCTCTTTTGGTCTTCACCATCTGACAAGTTGATTCGGCAGGAGGTGGATTTTGCCAGTTTCTTTTCCCTGATGCAAACTTGTGTTAAGATGTCACTGAACGGAGTATTTATAAGCTGGCCCTGAGCATGCATAAAGCATTGGTATTTGATATTTTTTTTACCTCCTAGAAATTTGAATAAATGTGTTTGTGTTGTCTGATTAGATGATCATAGGTGTCTTGCCATGATGTTTGAAACTTACTGTACAGGAGAGTCACAGCAAAGCGGCAGTTGTGACTGTGTAGGACTCACATGTTGTGCCACATTTGTTTGTGTCTGGCATTTGGGATATGACCTTTTTCTTAGTTCTTGTCTGGAAACTTCCTGTGTAACCACTGGTATGTGCTACTAGGAAACACCAATCTGATAATCATTTGGGGTTGCTGAGGCATTTATGAGGCTTCCTTATAGACCTGATGAGCAGATCTCAAGCAGCCACCTTGCGTTAAGTGTCATAATGAAAGGTTTCTTCCTTTGAGAGTATCAGATCCTCAGTAATGATTCTTTCATCCTTCAGTATTTGCTATGGGAGCTCCTGTTGTGATATTCAGTAATTTTTTCTGCATTGACAGAGTTGCTCCCCTCAAAAAACTGTTCTTTCCCACCCTTCTCCATATCGAATTCCCTGTCCTTGTTCTTTGTAAGTCATCAGTGTAGCCAGTCCTGAGTATGTAAATGTTAACCCGCAGGTTGGAACCTTTGTCTCTCACAATTTAAGGTAATGGATATTGTAGCCCGTCTGAATTTGCCCCACTCTTGATTCTCATAACTTCTGGAGTTTCTTCAGAATGTGGTGTATTTTACTGTGCTCCTATGTAAGATGAAGAATTATCTATTAAAATTACATTTTCAACATACGAAAGTTTTCGATGACTGGTAACTGGTATCCTTCCAAATAAATGCATTGCTTGGAAACAAATGTTAGTTTAATTCAGAATAAAATTGTTCGTAACCTTAACGTTGTAAATTTAAAGCTCTTAAGAGCAGTTGACATTTATAACAATTCTTGTGCTGTAGAGGGTGTTTTGCAATTAAGGAAACTGAATTGCATTCTGGGGCCAAAATGAACACAAGCAGTTCTGTAGAGATGAGCTTTATTTAGTGCAGGTGGCAGTACTCGTGATGATAGCTAGTATCACATAGTGATTTATAAGTCCTAAAATTCCAGATTTAAATTGATTGTACCACAGAATATGTCTAGAATAGGACTCATGCCTACTGATTTGAATTCTAGAAGTCCTGAAGTGGAATAATTCACTGTTTTTGTTTCAGATATATGAATTCCTGATTTTATGGCATTCTGTTTTTTCCTTTGTAATTTTGTTAAGAGCCCCCATTGTTTTGATGACTCTTTCACCACCAGTGGGATGAAATGAGCCAGTTTGGTGATTGAACTTGTTTAGGATTAAAGGAGCTCTGGGAGAGGCCACGATAGATTTCAAAAACTGGCAGCTACCTCTGGCTTTTGGGCCTTTTCCTTGGCCCACACAGTGTGGTTGGTTAAAACATTCTGAATTCAGTGCCAACCTTTTAAAAAATCAGGAGATTCACATGACAAAAAAATCCCAAATTCTGGTAACTTGAATGATGTGAAGATCTGGCAACTGCAGCCATGCCCAGCGATTGTGCATAGCACCCTTCACCTTCCGGGAGGAAGCAGCCTCCAGATAAGAGTGCATCTCTCCTCGTTCAGGGACTCTGCTTGGCTCGAGTCCCCTTCCAGGCCCGCTTGCTCCTTTATGTAGTCCTCTTCCTTTGTAGGTCTTTGATTTTGTAACTCCTAAGCTTAAGGGAACAGTGAATTTGACAAAAGTATTCTATGTACCCAACACTACCACTTGGGGATGATTAAGTGAACGAGATTGGCATGCGGCTTTTCCTGTGGCCCTAATGGGGGAGGGGCACAGACAAACTGCAGTTGCAACTCTGTCCTGGAGAAGGGAAGGAAGTACTTGGGAAGGGCTGCTCTTCTGGATTCCAGCCAGATGAACACCTCTAAGCTGGAGGAACACCATGTGCAAAGCCCTGGGGGAGAGGAAAAGAATCCGAATATGTAAGTGGCTTCTTGAGAATCTCTTCTGCCCATTAGGAGCTTCTCTGAAATCTGAGGCATTGACAGGAGCTTTATAAAGTTACTTGATTTTCTGTTTTGTTGTAGTATACTTTGATTTGTTTCCACACTAGTTACTATTCTTGGTTCTGCCTCATAAGGTCGTAGGTCCGCAGTGTGTAGAACTTAAACCCTGCTCTAGACCAAGAACATACTTTAATACAAAATTTAGAAAGCATCTAAAAATAAGCTTAAATACAAACTTACTTAAACAAGCCACAGGTGCTGTGGTTTAGCACTGTTCAAGGAGAGTACTGGAGGAAATCTAGTATCCTGCAAGACACCATAAACATAACATTAGCGAGATGGAACTGTTGGTGTCCTAGGAATGAGAGAAATTGTCTTTATTTTTCTATTTGATGGTTCAGGAATCTTTTTTTTTTTTTGGTGGGGGGGGCTATTCTAGCCATATCACTGTTTGTTAGTTGCAGTAGCAAAGGTTTTAAAAAGTTAGCCTTATTTGGAAAAGCTGGCCAAAAAACAAATAATTAAATGCCATGATTATAGGGCAGCTAATTTATCAGTCGATTTAAGAAAAATGTAATATCTCATTGGAATAATTATTTTTGGGCTGGGGTAACATTTAGCTATTTGGCATGCTGCTTAGGTTTAAGGAATTATATCAGGGGTTTATTTTTTAAATGATTGAATGATCACAAAAGCAAAACATGTTGAATGTAATAACTTGAAAGAAATATGAAGAATAAAAATCTGTAATCTTCCACCCAGCCTGGTGATACTTTGTTTCCTTAACTATATGCCCCCTGTGTTAATTTCCATTTCTTCTTGATGTTGGAAATTGGGAGGATTTGTTCCAAGGGTTAGCTTTGGTACAGCTTTTTTACAAATTGGGTAAGTTCTCATTGGCAGCAAAACTAGGAGTTGGGCTACGGGTTTTTCCTTTTAGGTGTAGAACTTCACATGAAGAGTGCCTGTCCTCCTTCCTCTCCCCAGTTAACATCTTTGCCATACTTCAGTTGGTCTCATTTCATCTGTGCCTGTTGGTGTGGCATTTGAGTTATGTGGATGTAGAGTGCTACACAGCCAAGCCTCTACTGGACTTGATAAAATTGTTTCAGTTTCTGATTTGGTTGTAGAAGCAGAATAATTGCCTGAATATTTCCACCTTGCTTATTGTCTCCTAGCAGAGTAACAACTGAAATCTCATCATTTAAAATACATTTTGTGGTGCTCATTAAGGAGCTTTTTACATTTTTCCTCTGCTAATCGTTTGTATCTATGGGACAAAACAGGTCTTAGAAAGATTGATACCTTCACCTCATTTGTAGAGAATATCTAGCAGGTTTCCTTTTTTACATACTCTGATCCATTCTCACCCACCATATGACTCTCTTCTGAAATAGTTCCATAATCTAGATTAGTAAATCCCAATTAAATCTCATTATAATCTAGCAAGTTTACAAAGTATTCTGGCTGAAATTCATGAGTAGACTAAAGACTTGTCAAAAGCAGTTTAGGTAAGGTAGGTTGGTTGCACTAGATTTGAACTTGGTGCTGTTTCTTTGTTTTGGGAGGAAGCATTAGGACTGTGAGTAACTAAGGGAATGAATAGGGCCAAAGTCTTACAATCTTTTTTTTTTCCTTCT
The DNA here is from genome assembly GCF_037043125.1 of Eumetopias jubatus. NCBI lineage: Eukaryota > Metazoa > Chordata > Mammalia > Carnivora > Otariidae > Eumetopias > Eumetopias jubatus. The sequence continues at coordinate 115,415,682 of NW_028274814.1, read as the reverse complement.
AAAACAGTAAATATTTGGGGCTCTGTGGTCCATGGGTCTGTCCACGTTACTTGCCTCTGCCATTGATGGTGAGAAAGCATCCATAGACAATTTCAAATGGTTGGACATGTAGTGCTATGATAAAAGTTTAATTTTCACAGGTCACAAAATATTTTCAACCACTGAAAATGTAAAAAAAAAAATGTTCTAAGTTTGTGAGCTGTACAAAGACAGGTGGGGTCTAAGGTGTGTCCTGTAGGCTGTTACCCACCCCCTTGGCTGCGATTATTCACTGCTCTTGTATTAGAACCAAATGTTTCTCCTCCCCGCTCCTTTAAAAAGTGATACATTAGTTATTACAATAACAAAGATGGTGTAGGTTTCCTTTTCCCCCTTTGCTGTTTATACATACATATTTTGATAGTACGCACAGATTGAGCATTTATCAAGCCGTTTTCACGTGAGATTATTGCACGTTTTCACACTGAAAATTTCTTGGAAAATTAATTTTAAAATTATACAGGTTTTTAAAGAAAATAAATCCAGATTCCTTTTTTAAAAAGTGACCTTTAGTAGGTAATACTCTATAGTTCTTTTTAAAACGTGTTATCAAAGTTTACACTTGGTGGCATCACATTTGGTATCCGTTATCTATTGATAATTTAATCCCAGGTGCAACATTTAAATTGATGCCAGTTTTACAAAGTCTGTAATAAACATCTTTAACCGTATTTTGATTGTACAACTTGTCTAAGTATTTTAGTTGACTAGATTCCCAGAGGTGCGGCTGTAAAATTTTGCTTAGTACTTAGTCGTTGTCCAAAAGGCCATATTGATTTACATGCACAGATCCTTACCTGACTTGAATGTTATTTGTCTGTGTAATCTTTACAAGGATATACTTGTTGACCATTACCCCTTTAGGTGTGCGCATATTACTTCCCTGTCTCACTTTAGTTGCCTAATTTTGGTATATAAATCTTTGTCCACATTCCTGGAGAGGGTTTGGGATTCCTAGTGTAATACTTTGATCAAAAGGTGTGTTTTTAAGGTTCTGAATACACATTATTCTGATCAAAAGGTACATGGTTTAAGGTTCTGGATACACATTAATGGTCAGAGTCTTTTTAATTTCATTTAAGGAATGCATTTGATTAAAAATTGAGAAAGTTACAAAACTGGCCTTGGTGTTTTAAGAACCAGGAAATGTGATGGCCAGAAGGTAGTCAGTATTCCACATACTGGCAAGAATAACTTTGGGGATAATTAGTTGCAATCACGGCAAAGTAGAGGAATTTAAGGCTGGTTTCTGGCAAAAAGACAATTGAGCCTTTGGATAAGTTTGGGTCTTTGCTATAATGCAATGCCAAGAGTTCTCACCTTACTGCTAGAATTCAGCCAATGGCACTAGTCAGGAAGACATAAAAACAGGGAGGAAAGTAGCACCAGAGATGAGATGACTTCAACCTGGTTTTTGTTCTACAGCTCCATATAAAATGTTGCTAAATATTTGGGGGGAGGGGCACGTTTTAAAATGTTGCTTTTGAAGATGGTACATGTTGTCTGTAAAAAAATTTAAGTTGTAACACCTTGGAATCCCAGGGCCCTGAGATCACAACCTGAGCTGAAATCATGCTTAACCTACGGAGCCATACAGGTGTCCTTAGACTGTAACAGTCTTGTGGGCAGAAACTTATTCTGTGCTGTGAGCAACAATGCTGGGCATAAAGCAGATTATTGTGCAGCTTCTGGTACACATTAGAGATTTATGAAACAAAGGGTTAGCTGGAAACTTCATCTGAGACAGAATCCAACTACATGACAGCATTCCTGTTATAACCCAGTTTCAATAAAAGGAATGTTTAGTCCTGTCACTTGTCTACAAAGTTCAGCTTAAAGGGACCTGCAGAGAATTCTTGTATTCCAGTGTTAAGACAGCACTGGGAAATGCCATGCTTTTTGTTTTCCTCCAATTTAAGGTAAATGAGATTGAATGGAACTTTGATGAGGATTCTTCATGGTCTTCGGTAAGCACTATTTTGGGGAAATAAGTATTTTGGTGGGCAAGGTAACTAGCCAGTTACCCTTTTAAATACAGCTGTAGTAAAATGATAGTAATTATCAGCAAAGTACGTAATTACAGAATAGTCTAGAAGAGTTCTTGAAAATCATTAGAGATAAAACCCATTTGGGGAGCAGAAAGCAATAAAGATACAGCCATAGTGGGACGGACACCATGAGACTGGTTGGTATTTAATAGAAAATATCCATTTGGGAGAGTAATGGTAACACTTTACTGGTGGACAACTAGTTAATAACACTAGTAAGGATCATAAGTGGAAAGTATAAATATATATAAATATACTCTCATAAGTATGAGATTATGTATATGACCTATGGGAGAGGAGTAAATTTTTACTGTGGAATGCCAGACAAGTTTTCCACTTGGATGATGTTCAGTTACGGTAAAAAAAAAATTTATTTCCATTTTTATTTGGTTTCCAAATATAAAAAGTCAAGATTCTTACACCAATTATCTCAAATGAGACCATGCAAAGCAATTTAGAGTGTATACAACAATCATCCCCCCTTTCAGTTTTGCTGCTTTATACAACTGTTTGACAGAAAATTGAATGGCATGTGACAGAAAATTTCACCTTGTTTATTAAAAAAAATACACACACACACACACACACACACACACAAACCCCAACAACAAATATTCAGGATAGTTTGCTACTTTGTGTCTACAAGTCAACTTAACCTATATATTTAGGAGGCACATGGGACTGAAAACTTTAGCTGCCCAATTTTATCCATCTACCCCACAGAAAGCAGAAATGAGTCCCAACACTCTGTAAACTTTGGAGGGTTGAGATAGTAGACACTATTATCTATAGTAGATTCAACTGTTGAGCCTGAAAATGAAGGCTTTTTCTCCTTAACAGAAATCTCCTTATGGCCTTTCCTCTAATTTTGCTAGACTAGGTTCCAGAAGAATAGTGAAGAATCCCTTGTGTGAAATTCAAAGTGTGACAGCTGTATTCTGTTGCATCATACAAATTTTTGCTAGTTGCATAGACTAAAGACAGTTGGTTTGCTAAATGGCACTGAAGAAAATCCTGACCCGAGTGGCACTACTTAGTCCAAATGTTCTTGACCAAAAGAAATTATACAACAATATTTATAGGCTCACTTTTAAGAGATGGCTGACAATACTGTACATATTTTACATGTCAAATACATAGTCCAAGAGTTTATAAAATAAGTTCATGCATTATTACCTCTAAGAATATCATATACAAGATACCCCCCTCCCCCAGTACTTGTGACAGCATTTCAGGTGGACATTTTTATATACAAAATCCAGTTTCTCTGCTGTGTTAAGGTATATAAAGAAACTTAAGAGATTACTGAGAAACAACAAAATCTTAAGTCCACTGAAGATTCAAAGTGTCAATCTGTGGATTTAAAATGTTTTTTAAAAAACACGCAGGATGCATAACCTCTGTACAAAGAATACAAAAATTCTGGATGATCATGTTTGATCATACTACATAATTTAGAAATGTCATTGGTTAAGTTTTTCTACTTTACTCATTCCTCTTGACAGCATTAATTTGTGAACTAATGTTTATATTTAGTTCAGCTGCATTTATGGCACAAGATCTTTTCAAAACAGTGGCACCGATTTTCCTTAAGTGTAACAGCACTCTATTTAGCAGCCATTATATTTTTAAAGGTTAACAATTTGTAGAATGTACAACTATACTTATTTTCTACTCTATACTCACCAGTTACAATATTTACAAGGCTAATGCCTACATAATGATCTTTCACTCTCTCCCCACCGCATGTCTTATTCAAAGGTTTTTGTCTGAGTTGTTTGGGAAAGTACAGGGGTTTCAGACAAGGTACCTGTGTGTGTCTCAATGGGATTCTTGATTCCAAGTGAGTATAAAGACAAGACAAAATAATTCTTAGTTCAGGTATATTCCAGTGCCCCAACGGTTAGTTATAGGATAAATAGTACTTATTGGCAACATGTAAAAGATGATGAGACATTCTCAGGTGTCCTAATAATCTAAGTCTGGAACAGCCGAACAGCAAGAAGGCCACTGCAGTCACCACTGACTACCATTTGAGGTTAGACTCTAATCCTGTGGTCACTACTGGTAACCAGCAAGTTTAACTAAAGAGGGGTCAGTAAATTCAAAAACTGGAAATATATCTTTTAAAAGGAATTTACCTTGAGAGAATTATGGTTCTCCAGTATTCCGTGTAAAGAGATTATGGATAAAGGGAATTGGCGATTTAGCATGCTAACTCAAATCCCATGAATACAGTTTTTCATGTATTTACTATGTGCGTCTTTCTTACAATACCTCTAAAAATCACCAACTGTATATAAACTGTGTTAAAGGACTAGTGAGTTATAGGGGGTAACTGGCCATATCAGGTAGCTAGTGACATACCAGTTGTGAAAATTCAAGACAAATGAGTTGACAAATTCCTGAAAATACCAAAAAGTCCTTTGTCAAAATAGTTATTGGACCATACAGAAATAGTCCAAATCTGGAATTTAGAAAAAACTATGATCCTATGGAACAAGCTTTCAGATCGAACAGATTTAAGAATTATTTTCGTAAATTTCTACAACAGAATTTGTTGACTATGTTAATGCTGTGATGAGAAAATAATTTAGAAGATATACCCATAAGTAAGCTGATCTGACAAGAAACCACAGACTGATGTCAAATGGACAAAAAACTGAACAAAATGCTATGAAAAAAATGAACTAAAATGGGGATGGGGTGGGTTGGGGGCAGAGTTAAGGCATCTAAAAAAAATTCCACATGGCTTTGGCTTATTAAAATATTTTACAATTTTTTTTTAGAGAAGATTTGAAAACATCTGAAAAACATGCAAATTGTTTGAAAATCCTGCATCGCAAATTCAGTTTGCAAGAGTCATTCAGATGTTTGCCAAGGAAAATAAGAGAGACCTCTCCCCACAAGACTGCACTTGGGAGGTCCTCCCAGTTCTATCTTATACTGGATGGCAACCCAGAGGTCTGTGCGGCAGTCACAAATAAGGTGTTGTTATCTGGAAGGGAAGGGACCGTGGAATTTCCATTGGTTGGAGAACAACCCAGCTTTAGTTTTTCCAGATACTCTGCATGTACAGGCTTATGACACTGGAGAACTTTGATGGCATCTTCTACTTTGAACCACTCTCTCTTCCTTCCTACAAAATAGGACACTGGTCACTATATTACAATAAAGTCAATTTTAAAAAGTAGGCCATATGCTTTAACAATGCCCTTCACCCCCTCCCCCCACAAATAATTTTGTTTTTTTCTGGAATGGCTTAGACAATATGTTGGGGGAAGAATTTTAAGATAATTCAAATGTGGACATACTGATCCTCTTTAAAAAAGGTAACCAAAATTAAAAGATGAAAATGGTATACAAATACAAAATACTTGAATTAAGAGAATCCAGATGGGAAAGGGAACTTACCTATATTAACAGAATCTTCCCAATCTTCTAGTATTTCAGTGACAGTAAGAACATAAACATATGTTCTATGCTTTCGGTCTTGATTCTGCTTGAATATAAAAAGAAAAGCATTTTACTCTCCAGGAGCTAGCCATTACACATTTTTGAGGGGAAAAAATTCAGTTGTGGCATACTACAGGTTAGCACATAGGGGCAAGTATAATCCAGTTGTATAACCCAGCACAGAAGTGAATTTTATGTAATACAAAATATGTAAAATGATGAAATTAGCTCCCCATAGTAAACGTGGCACTTTAATTTCAATGCATGTGTTTAAGAGACATTAAGTATTGATAGTTTAAAAGCTTTCAGGGCAACTATGCGCAGCCAAGGTTGAGAATGGCTTAGTCTATTTCTGGAATATTATCTTCTAGTCCTTTGGGCTCAAACTCAGTTTGTACCCATATAAAAACTGCCACCTTGTCTTGTCTCTAGATTCAAAATTAAACACAAGTTGGTTTTAAAATGAAGGGGTCATCCTCTCAAAAGTTAGCCTTGCTTACCGTAGTCTTAGGACTTCAGATAATTGCCTGATAATAAATTCTATGCCTGACCTGGGGCTTGAACTCAAAACCCTGAGATCAAGAGCTGCTTGCTCTATGTTGCCAGAATTTTTTCCACCACAAACCACCTGAGTAATACACTCAATTCAAATAGTGTATTATGTCTTTGGGAAGGAACGGGAACAACAACAACAAAAAAGGCATCTCTCACATAAAACATTACTGTTCATTATTAAGAACTTACTGTCTTATTTCTATGCCTGGAAAATCAATATATTTATTATGCTGTGTTCACAAATTCACTGAAATCACCAGGGTGACTAGGAAGGATAATCCTAATTTTCTCCTGTATTTTCTAAGGGAAAAGATACATTGGTTTACTATTTTCTGTTCAGAGTCTATGAATAAATTTAAATAGCATTTGTAATGCAGTTAATACTATTACCTACCTGTGTTAGAGAAGCTTTATTTATGATGTGAGAAGTTTTCTTCAAAAATCTTGTCAGCATATCGACAATGTGCTATTTGTACCATGGCTACTCTGAATTACAGAAAACCCTCAACATATTTTTCAGTTTAACCAGGAGATGGTGCTCTTCAATTGGGTAAATCAAGTGCTGAATTCTGGGGAAAGTCTGAATATTAACTTGAGAACTTTACTATTAACACAGTATTCTAGGAGTCATTAATTCTACCAAGTGTTGCACAATTTCTGAATTCTGTAGAAAGCCTTTTTTCTTTTAAAAAAAATTTATTGGGCGGGGAGGGAGAGAGAGGGAGGGCTGTGTGAGCAGGGGCAGGGGCAGGAGAAAAATCCCAAGCAGACCTCCCTGCTGAGCACCCAACGTCCCTGAGAGAGCCGTAATCAAGAGTGGGCCGCTTAACTGACTGAGTCACCCAGGCACCCCCTTAAAAAAACCGTAAAAATAAAATGTTTATGGTTCTACAAGAAGGACTAAACTAACCCTTTAGTAGTATCTTGAAGGGAAATAAAGCCACAGCGTGTCAGGTACACCATGTATCTATGTATCTTTTTGTCTGACTCTTGGATGAAAAGATGAGAATAGCTTGTGTCTCATGATCCTTACCTTCCATAGAATACCTGCCAATTCCAAATTCCCTCTCCACAAATTCCATTCTGCCTTCAGTAATAACAGATTATACAAGAGCATTCTAAGCTTTTAGCATCTATTCTTTGTATCAGGGTTTTTTTTTTAAACCTTCATACAGTCCTGTAGGGATAATAAAATCATTATTTGTGTATCATCTAATATTATGTGCTAAAGGCTAAGGGTCCATTTCCAGACAGTATCCACAAGAGTCCTAAACCCTTAGGTGATACTAAGGACACTGTACCTCCTAAAGAGTCTATAACTAAACATTATCAGTAAACCAAGAGATAGGTCTTTCTGTATCAGCTCTACTGTATTGTCATATAAAAATAATTACTACTGTAATAATGTATAAATTGATGGAATATGAAAGTAACTTTTACTTCCCTCCCTCTTAATCCTTATAAACTTACTTGCTTACCGATAGTTTTAAGAGGAAATGTCTAGCTCAGGTTGCTGCCAGATTATTTGGCTGGTCAGGAAAGAATCATTAATTCTATTATTTGAAAGGATTACTTTTGTTACTCACCTCAAATATGCCCAGGAGTCTGCCTAATTTTCCTTTGACTCCAGCCTATTAAAAAAAAGGATGAAATGTAAAACTGTTACCTTTGCTAAGAAAATTTACATTAAGGTTATTTTCTGGCTATTTCAACCCTTGGATCTAAGCACAATAAGCCCTCCTATACCAAGCCTGCTTCTCTAAAATTTTTTTTGGCTATGCCAAGATTCACAACCTGTGGTTTGCTGTAAGACATGGCTTAATTTATTCCATATGCAAGTTCAGACTGATCAGATTGTCATTTCATTTATTAGAACTGACAGGGATTGGCCAAAAATTAAGATCTTCTACCAATTTGGGACAAACTTCATGAATGAAAACAGAACTTTTCCATATGAACTGATAAAGGATTTACCCTTCTTAAAGGACTTTCTGCCCTTTTTTTTCCCCCACATGGCTCAGGAGGTACAATTTTCTTCTCTGTGTTACTCTTCGACTGCAGAATCCTCATTACTTTTACCCAGTTCTGTAACAGACTGACTGGAACTTCAAATCCACACCACAACTAACACATTGGTACTTGCTGTCTCCTCTATCTACAACTTGTGTTCCTCCATCAGGAAGCTGCTCATCCTTCAAGACCCATCTCTATGAAACCTTTGTAACTACACACCAAGACCCAGTGAGAACATTAGCATCTGCTTCCCATTTATACCCTAACTTGCTCAATTTATAGCACTCAAATCTATGCTATTCTGCCTCTGAGTAAAAGCAAGTTCTATCTATAAGCCACTGTTAGAAGATAAGCAGGCCACTATGCTTTTGTGCATGGGTGTGTGTGTGCCATTTTCCTCAACTTTAAGACAAAACAAATAAAGGCCGTTTGCTTATTCATCTGAGAAAGAATTACAGGGCATGAGTGATGTCTCTGTGCATTCCTGCAGGGCATTCTAGGTGTATCACTAACTGCTCTGACACGAGGCCACCATATTACGTACTCATCACTGATCAGGCTTATTGTCTGTTACACAATTCTGGGGGACGTCTACATTGCTTTTAGCTCTATTTTACCAGGTAGAAAAAATACCTGCTTAGCAAAAAAATGCTAGCTATAGTTGCCTGCTTAAAAATGTTGAACCAAACAAGAGAGAGCACCCAGGTGACCTGCCTGTCCGTCTTCTGAGTGCACGTAGCCCGAGCGCCCCCTCCCCCCCGACACTGTAAAAGCTCCAAGTGCACAAGCACATGTGTTTGAGAGGAGAGCAAACAAGCTACCATGGTCCATCTCACCTCTTCATAAACCTCCCTCACGGCTGCACCGCCGGGTTCCTCCTCCGGCTCCATGCCTCCTCCAGGGACAATCCACTGGTCCGGGTACCGGCTGCTGCTCACGAGCAGCACCTGCAAGAAGGAGCACCACCGTGCATGGCCGCTGCACACGGAGTGCCGCGCCCCAGACAACACCCTCAACCCGCCGCCGCGGGCCTGGGAATGTAAGCCCTTCCAGGTCAACCCGCCTTTCAGGGTCATTCAGATTAGGACGGGTGCACATTCTACCACAAACAAGCAGCCGACAGCTTCTGTACACACCGTCTTTCGGAATTCTGAATTCAACAGTATTGTGTTCACATTACTACACCATCCTGAACCTAATGAAGTCACTTCAACTACCAGATTCAATTCGTGAAACTCTCCAATTCTTGGAGACTCACAAAAGATTGAAGCTGAGACTCAGTTTACTAGTCTCAGCTGTATGCACTTAGGTTTGTGGTTGTAATGTCTGTTTTTTCAGTTACAGAATCTGAGTATTCTCCCAAATTTAAGGGTATGTGACCCCAGGCACATCACCCCGTTCCCTCACCTATAAAATGTATGAATACTTAAAAGATAACCGAGACTGTGAGAAAGGAATAGGGAAACTCACATAAAGCCAATGCACGGCAGAGTTCCCGTTATTTTTACACTTATGATTGGGTGGAAAGAAGTACCCTTCATATTCCAAACTAATTATAAATGAACAAAAGTCACTTTTGATTAACAGGCAGCTATAACTTATGATCTAGAAGAGGAATAGCAAGCTACAGTGAGTGCACTGCTTGTTTTTGTACTGTCTGTGAGCTAAAAATGGTTTTTATATTTTTAATTATATGAAATTCAAATTCCAGTGTTCATAAAATTTTATGAGAACCTAGCCACACTCATTCATTTTTTACGTGCTGCTTATGGCTGCTTTCATGCCACGACAGCAGAGTTGGGTAGCTGCGACACAGACGGTGTGGCCCACAAAGCCTAAAATATCTGGCTCTTTACAGGAAGTCTGCAGACCTCAATCAAGATTAGCATTAACCTTGAAATATCCACTTTTTTTTAAAGAACTACATTATCAGAGTATCCCAGAGGTTCATTAAGTGCCTGAAGCAAGAATTATATATCTAATAAATGAAAATTTGTGGGCCAGAGTAGGTTAAAATTCACCCAAGTTAAAACAACAAAGGCTATGATAAATAACCAAACGATGTTTGTGAAGTAACAGATGCCTTAACGAACGTGAACAAAAGTGTTTACAAAGTTACTTTAGTATACTGCCTTCACCAACATAAGCCATTCTCACCAGATCAATCAATTCAGAGCAAAGTTTAATCCCGGACGTGGGCGCTTCTTTTCTGCCCTGCCCTGCATGCCCGTAGGTCGAGCTGCCCAGCCCCCTCCCTCCTGCCAGAGCAGCCACTGGCCTTGAGAGTTCACAGCCAGCACAGGATTCGCCTCCCATGGAGGAGGCCGCCAGAACTCAACCTTCCCCACTGGAAAGTTCCAGGCTGACAGTAAAATAGTTCAGCAACTCCCACCTTTCCCCAAAACCTCTAAAATATTGAGCTGGAAGGAACACCTATCCAGGCACATATCCCCTCAATTTGAAAGCTAAGCAGAGCAGCAAATTGTGGCCTATGGACACACCATCACTGCAAATTGGTGATCCATCAATGTTCAAGGGGTCTGAGCATTATTTCTCTCATTCTTGATCCGGATAGGACTCTATTGCTTCTTTTTTTTTTTTTTTTAAAGATTTTATTTATTTATTTGAGAGAGAGAATGAGATAGAGGGCATGAGAGGGGAGAGGGTCAGAGGGAGAAGTAGACTCCCTGCTGAGCAGGGAGCCTGATGTGGGACTCGATCCTGGGACTCCAGGATCATGACCTGAGCCGAAGGCAGTCGCTTAACGAACTGAGCCACCAAGGCGCCCGAGGACTATTGCTTCTACCGGCTTTATTCCTTCAAATGAATAACTGGCAGAACAGTGCAAATCCAGAGGAAGCACTGTAAATTAATAGCGGATACATCATTATTAAAATATTTAATGGCTGGGGCGCCTGGGTGGCTCAGTCAGTTAAGCGGCTGTCTTCTGCTCAGGTCATGATCCCGGCATCCTGGGATTGAGCCCCAGGTCAGCAGGGAGCCTGCTTCTCCCCCTGCTTATGCTCTGTCAAATAAATAAATAAAATCCTTTTAAAAATATTTTAATGGCTGACATTGAAGGTATCACCGAGTCAAAATATAGCAATTTTGGTAAAATGAAATGTAAGACAGGTTTACATTTAAGCTTAAGTATTAGCAAACAGGGCTTACATATCAAAATTAGAAACTAAAGAGCCAGAATAAGCAAATCTAGTAAGAATTAGAAAACACTGGTTTGAACCTGAAGATGTTTCGCAACTGTACAGATCACAACCAAGGTGTGTTTCACTACTGGATGCACACAATGAAGGCTGCTCATCTACCTTTCAGTGCACCAGTGTTGTCCTCTGTAAAAGCAAGCGCCCGCCCTTGTAGGGCTGTTGAGTGTTACTGAGAATTAAATACCTTAAGTCCTGGCCTAGGCACTTGCTGTTGGCCCTTACTAGCTATTCGGCTTTCCCACCAGTGGAGTTGAATCAGCTCACCAAGAATTAGGCTTTCCCCCCAAATTTTGCCACTTATATTTGTTTTATAATTACTGAGAGTTAATGATGAAATGAGGGCAGAAAGGAATTATCAAAAAGACTACAAAGATTAATTAAAGGTGGGTTATTAAAAACTATCAAATTAAATACGGATGAGACTACTATAAAATACTGGAAAAAGGAAATTTAAAAATCCAGAAAGAGTCTTCAAGGTTCAAATTCCTTTTTTTTTTTAAAGATTTTATTTATTTGACAGAGAGACAGCGAGAGAGGGAACACAAGCCAGGGGGAGTGGGAGAGGGAGAAGCAGGCTTCCCACTGAGCAGGGAGCCCAATGCGGGGCTCTATCCCAGGACCCTGGGACCATGACCTGAGCTGAAGGCAGACGCTTAACAACTGAGCCACCCAGGCGCCCCAAGGTTCAAATTCTTTAAACAAAGCGAAACTGCAAATCAGATTTCACTTTTTATTTTATTCAAAAGGGAGGTTTTCAGAGGATCTATGGTATTCCAAGGCTTTGGCCTATATTGAGACTGGCAAATGTATGTTTTTAAGTTAAAACAAAAATGCTTAAGGTATAAAAGCATACGTCTTTCATCAAGGGAAGAGTAAACCACAACTTCTGTTTCTGTGCAGAGCTGGAGGCCTCTTTTCCTGATTACTAGGTGTGGGTTACAGATAATCTAGTTTTTATTGCCTGGCTGAAATTCTTACTACCCAATTCTATGCTCCTTAAGAAACTTCCTTGATTACCTTCATAATGGGACAGGACACTGCAGGGGCTAGCTACTGGAAAAGTACATCCTTATTTAGTAAACAGGGAGTTTCAAAGCCACTGATATTCTTAATGTTGAGTCCTGAAAAAAATGAAACTCAGTGTCATGTATCTAGGTCAATGATAATTCCCATTTGTCCCAAGATAGTCTTTAAGAGATAAATTACATAAGGTTAATAATGTTGAAAACCCATTAGTAGAGTCTGTCTCCTTTTCTGAACACTTATGCTTCCAATTAAATCCAAATCTTTAATCTGCAATCTAAGGACATCATTCACATATGAGTAAATTTATCTTCTAAAAGTCAGTGACATGGAATCCCTGTATGCTTCATAAATTATTTTTTTAGAAATGTATGAAAAGAAGTGTTATAGTTTTGGATAAATGATTTAGGTAGAATCTGAGAACTTAACACGCAAGAGTCCCTTGACATTCCAAAATGATTAAATTTTATTGATCAAACCATCAACTTCAAATGTATCTTTCCAAAATATGATACATTTAATAAACAAGTAATTAGTATCTGCAGTATAGAAATGACCAGCATCTAAACTACTAGCTTAAAAGACTTGATAGTGAGTCTTCAGTGATTAAACAGATTTGGAAACCAGTATGTTTCATTAAATATTTGCCTACTCATCTAGAGTACTTCATTCAGAGTTCAAATGAGGTCAAGGCCACATTTGTATGTTTGTTATGTTATGTAGGGAGAGTGGTGGTGGTGATTATCTACCAGGGTAGAAGAAATGAATCTGAATAGCATTAAGTAGAGACAAAGATGAATTAAAATCCCTCCTACATGCTAGAAGAATCTGAGCATATAGAACCCCATCACAGATTATTCAATATCCTCAAAAAAAAGCCATCTAACATTTCTACAACATCCTCAATCTACTAGATCTGTAATAATAGCTTTAGCATGCTTACTAATGCTCTAAAAACATTATTACTGAAGTAACAAAGAGAAGTTATAAGATCTAAGTAAGAGGATATACCAATAGCTGACAAATCCATACCTGGTTGTTCATAGGTTTTAAATTCCTTTTCAGATACCTTTCTAGGCATATTACATTTTGTGTATCCAACAAGATGACAGTCTGCCACATTAGTGACAAGGTGACAGAGATGAAAGTAGACATTCAACCTTCCAGGTAAGCCAGAGCCAAGAGCAAAGGAAGATTTATAAAAAGGAGGTTAGTCAACCCACCAGGCTGCAGAATGAGACTTGAATCAAACTCAACCTCAAAGCCAGTGCTGTTAGAGTAGTGAAAAGTGAAGACATTTCCTTGATTCAACCCGCCCACCTTCATATAAGCATTCCTGCTACTGTACTATCAAACCCCAACCCCTCCTTCCATGTATTGAATAATTACCAGAACACAACACCATTCACTTATCACTGTTAAGAAGCCATTTCTCACAGTTGTCTTTTTCTTAGACACTTAATGTTTTAACCATTTGGAATATAAGTACTTCCCACTTTAAGTAGCAACAGTATAGCGATAATGGTCTACTTGGAACCAGCCCTGAGTCTTCCTGGACAAAGGTTTGTCTATGAATTGAAGTAATCTACAGTATAGATTCTATATTCCGTATCACCTAAGTAAGTCGTCCTCACTGGGGGTGTGTTAGAGCTTGTAAACGAAAAAAAAAATGCCGTTCAAAGTTTATGTGATGCAGTTATGCCTTCAGAAGATGGAGGTACTTGAAATTCTTAGTCCTATACACCAAGAGGCCCCCAAATGTCCTTTGTGTTTCAGCTTTTACCCTTATAACTGTTCTTGGTCACAGCCTGATTCTGGGAACAACTAGTCACTACAAATGACTACTTCTGGGGGCGGGGGTGGGGGGGGAAGCTATCTAGAGAACCTCTCAAATGATTCCTAAATCGAAGAATGAAGAGTTTTATTTTGTGAATTATAGCTATTAGAAGCTGTACTGGGGTTTTTGTTCTTTCTTCCCACATTATCATGAACTAGGATGCATGAATGGTTAAACTACTTCTACCACAGTAACTATATTATAGACATTTAGCCAAAATTAGGCCAGCAAGCAGCATATTAGGAACACCCAGTGTGCACACAGACATTTTAAAAGATCTTAAGTTATAACAATGATTTTTGTATCCATTAACCAGCTACCTACTGTTATTATTAAACAAATTAGTACTACTTTTTGGACTACAGAGGCCCAGTCCTATAGGAGCATCAGAAATAACAGCTCATTTTGGGAAAATGTGCTTAACCCATATTAGATTATTGCTAGCTTGGAAAAAGATCAAAATTCAAAATCTGAGGTACGGGTTCTACTGAATGTGTATCACTTTTGCACCATCATAAAGTCGAAAAACCACAAGTTGAACCATTGAAGTCAGGAACCATCTGTATGGGATTGGTAGATAGATGAATGCTAAGTTGGGCTGATGACATTTTCTTCTAGCATGTCAGTGTTTTGAAGCTATGGGTAAGCTTCCTTTCACACATTACAGAAAGCCTTAGTGATATATATACCAAGAGCCTGAAACAGATGCAAATGGTACAAAAATGCCTTCCCTTGAAGGAAGTGGCTGAGTGGCAGAAGAAGCACTTTAGGTCTGGGAGAGCTGGAGGCAGAGAGGACATTTCCCTATGTTTAGAAAAGGCTGTCTTTGGATAGTTAACTTTCATAAAAGTGGTCTCCATTTGAAGCAAGTATCTTCAAGGACTTAAATCTGAAAGGACTTCTGCGGAAGTATAAGCCCCAGAGTATACATCTGAAAAGGCAGACTGCCTATTGATCCCAAGCGTACAAATGTTAGTAGAGATTTACCTGTACTAATATTTCTTATTAAGATTGTTTTTATTAGGGCTCTGGTTTTAGAGTTCTGCTTTCCCTACCAAGTCTTTTTAGGACTCTGCTTTCCCTCCCAAGGCCTACTTTCAGTGCATGATTTTGTAGAATTCAGACATTTAGTTAATACACGTTTGGCATTTAGCGGACTGTAGAATGCAGTCCCTGGCTCAAGGAGCTTAAAAGTTAAGTAGGGCAGTAAATCCAAATGGAAGAGTAGGGGGGCAGTCTTTAAGACTGTTTTGTTAGTGTTTCTCACTCACAACTGTGCCTGGATTCCACCCCAGAATCAAGTCATTTCTATTTCTCTTTTTAGCACTCTAACCTATTTTGCTGCCAGATCATCCTCAAGCTTGAATACATTAAAAATGTAAGGGTTCCTTGTTCAAAACTAAGTGTTCCTCTCCTGCCTAGCAACTCCTTAGCCTAATAGTTAAGGTGCTCTTTTTCAACCATTATCTGTCCTATGCTATCCTAAGCTGTGGCTCAACTAACCCACAGCCCCAAGTTTTGCTGTTTGTGATACTTGGTCCTTTCTCACTGACTGAAATCCAGCTCCAGTGGATCTTAACCCTGGAGTACGTGATGGTACTTTTCCCTTATTTTATTTCCTTTTATATCAGTCATTTGTCTATCTTCCTGCTAGAGTTATGTTTCTTAGGAGTTGACACTTCATCTCTACAACCCTGTTCAAACTATCATATATGCAGTATGTTCGAAAGAATCTATTTTTGGTTACCTTCTGTGAATGTATTATCCTCCTCCTCTGTACAAGCACAATATCCCAGCTACTCTATGGGATGCTTATTTGTCGGCTTGTGTGGAAGCCCAACTGCCAAAACTAAGGGTGGTTCCCTACAGGAAAAACTAGCCAGAGAGGATCAAATGAACAGGAGATTTAGAAATAAAGCACCTGGGGTCAAAATTATCTGCCAGCTTCTTTGACCTTGGGACAAATTATGTCTGCTGCCTAATTTCTTCCTGTACAAATGCTAATTCTTATTATTTACCTCACAGGGACGATAAAATGGGCAAATATAACCCCCCCCCCCCAAATAAGACTGTGCTGTTAGGACAACCTTCTTTCCTAAAATAACCTGTTCTCAACTATGGGCTACTGAGACGCCTTCAGTACAAGGAGAACCATACTGGAACACTGCGTAACTTTTTGTGGTCAAACAGCAATTACCATTTTATTTCAATTGACACTCTATAAACATTTCATCCTAAAATAAGGCATACATTTAAATCTCCCAACCAGGACCTAGGTATTGTTAACCCAGTAGGGGTGAAAATTCTCACCTATTAGCGGTGAGAAGAGGTGGATTCAGGCTGTTTTGTATCCTATCCTTCGAAGGCTACCAGTATAATTTAAACAGAGTGGGAATAAATTCATAGCAAAACAGCAAGATGTCCAGAAAAGCTAATAGGGTTCACTTTGTAACTATCATATAATAGAAAGAGCCCCAAATATACACAGCTACAGAAATGGAGATCCTAAAGAGATAAACCACACATAAAGGTTGGCTGTGCATTTTACTTAGAGAATTCTAGAGCCTTCCCTTAGTACATATTGACTTGGTTTCTCAGTCTGCACTGTACCAGATTTACCAAGTTTTACATAACAGATTTCTCTAATACTCCAGAGCTTGCTCCTTACTTCATTTTATCTAATGGCAGTAGTCTCTTGACTCAACTAGAGGCTAGGAATTTAGCATTTATTACAGTAGGAACAACTTCCAAGCACAAACGTAATTCACTGATCTACTAAGGTGATTTCTGAAGCTCTCTTCAGGCTTTGCTTTACCATTCACACAATACAGATCATTTCAATTTCTTCCCATTTCCTGTATTTTCTCCTGGGAACGGTTTTTTTTTTTTTTTTTTTTTAAACAAAGCCTGAATTCCAAGCTCAGGTTATGGCAAGACTTCAAAGTCATCACTCCCAGAAAGGCTTGGTCCCAAGCTCAGCCTCACAAAATCTCTCATTCAGCAAATAGCGTGCATCCAATTGCTAAGGAGCCCTGTGCCAAGAGCCCAGCATCAGGAACAGGGACTGGATCCTGAATTCTCAGTCTACCACTTCCTAATTATGTCATTTGGGGAAAGTACTTACGACCTGCCACCGTCTCCTCACCTATAAACCAGCACTAAGAGGATGAAATGTAACAAACTCGGGTTTTCAGGAAAGCACTCAACTAAGAATGTGATTACACAATAGTGAGCAAATCAGACAAGATCCCTGACCTATCTTGATCACTTCGGGCTATTTTATATTGAAAGCTTGTTTTTTCCTAACACGGCCCTTCCCTCAACGATTTTCTAATCTTTTTAAAAACAGAATATACTTAAGGCTGGTTGACTATTCTGTGAATGTTACATCTTTCCCCTTCCACTTTCTAGCCCTCCAAAGTGGGCCCAGTCATAGATGCAGACCTGTTTCTTTGGAAAAACTCAAGAAAATTTAGGTTTTAACACTTAAAGGCCCCCAACTGAGGACTGATCAACACTAAAAGGCTTGGTTTCTTTTCAAAAAATAAAGGCAAGACAAGAGTTTGAAGAGCACCATTTTGAAGCACTTTGATTTTTGTTAGCATAGTAAGAACTATGCTACCGAGTGTACACCATGTCATACTCATCCTAACTACATGGATTAGCAATAAGGAAGCCATTAAAATTTCCCGTCTCCAGCTTTAGCCTGGTATTTTACTGGACACAGTTGGTTATGGAAGCAGAACTGTTAATTTTTTCCCTAATGATTTTAGGAGTGGCAATACTTTATAAAAGATTTTCATGGCTACCAATCAACTATTATTGCCTTAAGCAAATTTAAAACAGTGAACCATTTTTAAATTAAATAAAATAAGGAAAACCTCAAGGGCCTCATATCAACCCAACGCAGGAGCGTAAATTACAGAAGATTGACTGCTTACTCCTAGAACAAGAAAGGCTGCTCCTCTCCAGATGTCAAACCAAACACAGCAAAGTAAAGAAGCCTTGATAAATATGCTGAGAGCTAGAGATTAGGGTCTGAAAATGGCAACTTTGCCGACCTCTAACCTTCTTCTCCCTCTGGCGTTATTCCACATTTTTCACTAGCCATCTTTCTGCTGTCAGAAAACTTTAAATGAGGAGACCATTAAAAAAAAATATATATATATATATATCAAGTATAATTATGCCAAGTGCTTGCGAGTTAAGGGTCCACTTAAAAGTAGGATTTTAAAAAACCAGACCGAATGGGGGTTTCATTTTAAAGTACGGCGTCTGTTTGGCTATTCCACAAACATCCCTAGGTTTAATCCGAAAACGCAAACTGCTGTAACGTGGAAGGAAAATGTAACAGAGGCAGAGGCATTAGAGCTTGGGCTGCAACACGCCATTTCTGCCGCCTCTGTTAGCACTCGAGGTTTATCTGGCTTTACACTCATTTCGCGTGTTAAGATGGTGACTCCCGCCAGAAGCGACCTCTACGGCCTGGGACCTTACCGCGGGCCGGGAGGCGTCTCGGCCTCAGGTCCTCACGACCGCCCAGCAGAACATAGGGCTGGGCCAGCCCCTTTGTCTCCTCTATCAACCCAGAGAAGGGAAGAAAGGAAGGAAGGAAGGAGAAAGGAACGAGGGAAGGAGGGAGGGAGGGAGGAAGGGAGGGAAGGAGGGAGGGGGCTAGCTAATACCTCCCAGCCCCGGGGCCAGAAGAAGGGTCGGGCGAGGAAGGGGAAGGGCAAGGACCCCCACCCTGGCCCACACCGGCCCCCCGCCCCTCGGCCCCCTCCGGCGCCCCCGCCGCGGAGGGCACAGAGCGCGCTGGCGGCCCTCACCTCGTCCTCCTGCTCGCTCCGGAAGCACAGGCACGCCGCCCGCTTCTTGAAGCCCTCGCGGTCATAGGTCCGCGTCTGGTTGGGCTTGAACTTCATCATAGAGGCAGGCTCTTGCTGCCGCTGCTGCTCCGGCCGCCGCCGCGGGGACCCGGCCGCCGCCACCCCGCCGGGGAGTTGGGGCGCAGGCGAGTCGGGGCACAGGGGCGCCGGGAGGCGAGGCGGCGGCGCGGGGAGTGGCAACGAGGCCGGTCAGTCCCGGAGCCGGCGGCCGCTTCGACGTAGGGCAGGGCGCAAGCGCCGGTCACTGCAGCCCGGGTGCCGGAGAGGAAACGCCGCCTCTGCCCGGGCGTCCGCCGCTCTCCATGGAGCCCGCCGCCCGCTCGCCTCCGCTCCCTCCTGCTGCTGCTGCTGCTGCCGGCAACGCCGTCTCCGTCGCCGTCACCGCCGGGGGAAGAGCGAGGCTCGATGCTCGCGCCACAAGGAGACAGTTATAAGAACTCGCGGCGACTAGGCAGCAACGCCGCAGCGACTTCGCACCGCCCCCACCGCCCCTATATTTAAGTGGGCCCGCGCAGCCCCGCCTCCGCGCGCCCCGCCCTGCGCGCACCCCCGCGCCTGCGTGCCGGGACCGTTGCGGCGGGGGAGGGGCGGCGGGGGGCGGGGTCTCCGCCGCGCGGCCGCGTGGGTTCCTCGCAGCCTCAGAGTCTGGGGCTGCGTCCAAGGGCGGGCTGCCGGTAGCCCGCCAAAATATCCGTGAGGAGGAAGAGGCAAAGACCCCTCCTTCCCTGTTTATAAACACCGCTACCTGCCCCGTGGAGACCTTAAATATCATCTCCAGGAGAGGAGGTCCAACTACGTACATCCTCACAAAAAGTTGCACCCCGGTCAGGAAATGCCTGGAGGCATCGCAGCGATGGCAGTCTCCGCAGTGACTGACGTCCCGAATTCGCCCGTGAGGTGCGGGGAGACGAGAGGGTGAAGGCCTAGAAAGGGGAAGACGCTGATTAAGAGGGTTCGTTTGGAGGGTTTTAGGGGTTTTGCTTGTTTTCCAGAGGAAAGAGAGAAGGCACATTTCCTTTTTTTTCCCCTTTCTTTTAATCTTTGGTTAGGGGGTCGTTTGTATTCTTTCAAGAGTCCGTTCGAGCTTGAATATTTCTTTGAAGCTATGGGTAGCATCTTCCACTTTGTCCCACGCTCCGGAATGTATTCATTAATACTGGCAATGGCTAGTATTTACGAAGTGTTTTGTGCTTGCATTTCATGCTAAGTAACAGGCACAGCTAGGTACTGGAGCCACACGCTAAATAGAGTAGGATTTCTGCTATCTGGGAGTTTCAAGTCTTCTGGGGACTTGGGACGAACAACCTTTCCATTTCAGAGTGTCACTCACGTTTTAAGATTGGAGCCAGGAGGCCCCTGGTGTTAAGGAAGCCAACCCAATCCATCCTGCCCCCTCCACAGAGCCCAGGCTACTTAGTTCCAGGCATGTGTGACTCTTCGGTTTTCATTCCTAGAGGGCCTACTGTGTGCCAGACACTGGCATCTAAAACCAGCCCCTGCCCTTCCAGGATCTTTGGCACCTGAGAGCAGCTATAGTCGGATATCAAACAATCACACGAGTACATGTAAAACTACAAATGTGATAAGGTTGAAGGTGGTGGAGGGTTTCCCAGGGAGATATGACCAGACCTGCGAGTCAGAAAAGGCTTCTTGAGGCAGGAGGTCAAGAGCTTTGGTCAAGGGCCAAAGGAGGGGGAGCTAAGGCCACCAAGAGCCTGGTGAACTTTCAAGGCTGAGGGAACTGGGACATATGTAGAGTCCAGTGGGAGAAGGAGCAAGGAGAAATGAGTAAAGGCCCATGCGGCTGCAGAGGGGGTGGGGGTAGCTGGGTTCCACCTTTGGCCCAGGGGGCTGTGACGCCTGACTGTTCCCAGCCTGGGGTCCCTTGGAGAGTCCAGAGTAGGGCACTGGTCTTCCTGTTCTAGATTCTGACCTCCAGGTTCATGACCGCTGCATCTAACTTCATCATCTTCTTATCTCCAGGGCCAGGCAGATGCAAGTTTGTACAATAAGTTAATGTTGAATAAGTGATTTAAGAAATGAGATTTTACCATGGCACAATTGGAAATCTTATCAAGTCTGTGCAGGGACATTTTCCAAGACTTAGCGTTCTTACAGAAGCTGCCTGAAGTTTATTTCCCGATTTATAAACAGGGACCGAACACATGTAGCTAGGGGCTCCATTTTGGCTAATATGCAAATACTATTTTAAGATAAGTGGTTCAAATTGATAAAATGATTAATCTCACCATGGTCTTTTTAAATGATAAAGAACATTAAGTTTCTCTCTGCTTTAAAGGTCTAGCTTCTATTTTGTGTTCAGTGAATATTAGTTGATTGGATGTTGATCTACTCAAATCTTTCCCATTTCGTAATTACATGAGGTGAGGCATGAATCAGAATTAACTGAGGAGGAAAAGAGGAAGATGGCTGGAACAGACTCACTGAAGGGAGGAAAAACTGCACAGAAAACTGGCGAGCATGAGCATGGGACCCCTTGCTTCAGGTTCCAGACCATTGCATTTGGTTGAAAAGATCTTGAGTTCAGGTCTCACCTGCACCAATCACTAAATGTAACTTTTCTCACCTGTCAAATAGATGTAATATCATTTATACCATCTTCTACAAGACCACAGTGAATCTGAGGGTGCTTTAAGACTATAAAGCATTTAAACATAGGATATTATTAATAAGAACATTTTCTCTGGAGATCTATCCTCCTCCTCCGTTTCTTCAGGGAGTAGAGGAATAATGCAGAGGGCCAGGTGCTTGAAAGGACTGAGTTGTGAGGGAAGGGTTTTAAAAGGAATTTTGCAACAATTGATTTGAAGGGAAGAATGCTATTCTATAAATAACCACCCCCTACTTTTTTGTTAGTTTATTTATTTATTGAGTTAGTTTTTGCAATTATTTGAGAAACACCTGAGAGAAAAGGAAATTTTTGTCTGACTAAAATGATAGAATAGAGAAAGGCTGAATTACAATGCTGGATCTTCATTTTCCTATGTCAGTTCCTCAGTAGTAGGGTGCACACCCCAGCCCAAAGCTTCCTGCTTAGTATTGTCTAACAGGTATTATGCATCTGAAATGCGCTTAGGCACTGTTTAAAGCTTAGATCATATCCAGCCAGATCACAGTTGAGATAGACATGAGGTTGTTTTTCCTCTGCAGGGCCAGTAAGGACTGGGCTACACCGGCCGGTTTCCTTGGGGATCAGAGTCCAATTTCAGGTTAATCCGTTTAGTGCACTTAGCGTAGTATTGTCTTACCTGGAACTTACTACACACGGAGCCATTTCCTGTACTATTTTCAAATACTTGGAGCCATCAGAGAGAACTAACATTCCCTCTCCAGGGTACTTCTTTTCCCACTGTCTTTTTATGGGAGGCAGTGCAATAGGGGTGCTGTGCAGGGAGCTTTCTGCTTTCTCTTGTAATTGACTCACAACGTTACCATAAAGTAAGTTCTATCTCTCAAGGTAAAACTGATCATGCCAAATCATCCCTTCCTATGTCTTTCCAATGATAATAATAGCTAGTCATTACTGAATGTTACTCAGTGCTGGGTGCTTGTCATGATCATATTTGAATGATCCCAACAGCAGCATTATGAGACAGCTACTATTTATCATCCCCATTTTACAGGCAAAGAAACAGGGATGGCCTTTCTCTCTTTGCAGCCAATATTCTTAACTCCTGCACTGTATCACTGTAAACTTGTCTCGCCTCTTTTATTACATGGTAATTATTTTGTATGTGTTATGTTCTGACCCTGGGATTTCTTTCCATTTTAAAATGAAAAAGCTTTGTTTAAGGTAGGATGGTAAGAGAAGCTCTTCTAGTGCAAAATGGAAGTGGAAGTCTTGATTACAATTTCATGTCATCTAAAGTGATTTTGTTTCTTTTACAAAAGGCACAGATTAGAATGGAATAAGCAATAAACTAAAGCTTTGGGATTAAAAATCCTAAAAAGAATTAATGCAACCAGCATTAGCAAGACTTTAAAAGAGACTGGTTTGCCTGTTTATAAACTTCTCTTTCATCGAAGTAAACAAATGATTTTCAGATTTACAACTCATTTTCTATTTCCTCAATTCCTATTTACTGCAGAGCACTTTGCTTCACATGCATCATGTTTACGTGCAGTTCTGGGTGGCTAATAAAAGTGTTTACTGGGAAGCACAGCTCCCACTTTCCTTCTTTATCATTCAGGGAAAGGTATGCCAAGTGCTTATCTCCTCAGCAAAGGCAGTGACTAGACGTTTTCATCACCTTCTTCAGGACAGCATTTTAAACTCCTGCTTCATTCAGAATTGCTTCTTTTTGCTACATAACAATTCTGCTATTTTCATTTGAGGAGAAAAGCAAAAAAAAGAATGTTTGCCCATAAGAGACATGTTACTCAATTGTAATGTGTGGACCTTGTTTTGATATAGATTAAAACAAATGAAAAATAAACAAGAAAAAAGACATAGGGCGATTAGGGGATGTGGACACTGGTTTATGATATTAAGCAACTGTTGTTATTTTGGGGGGCTGTGATGTTTGAAAAGGGAACTCCTTACCTCTTAGAGATATATACTAAAACATTCAGAGCTGAAGTGATATGATATCTGAGATTTCCTTCAAAATAATCTGGGTTGTTGGAGCAGGGAGGATGGGTTGGGAGTGTGGAGGAAACTAGAGAGGCCATGAGCTGATTGTTGAGGTTGTAAGCCATTAGGAAAATGGAGGAGAGGAAGGAAACCGAAAGGAGGAAAAGAGAAATATTTTATATTTCATGGGGCATGGAAATGAATCTCTGTTAGAAAGAAGCTGTACACACTCATGATATAAGTATTAGATTCTAGAATGATGAGAATAACCAAAAGTGCAGTTTGCAAGTTATGCAATGTTTTTATAAAATATAAAATAGAGAAATAGGACATAAAAATTACCTGTGCAAAAAGTTGTGACCAATATTATTTCATGAATTGAAAAAAATTTAATGGTTATTTCTATGTGAAAATTTAATAGTGATTGATTTATCAGCATTCATCTTTGTGTGGTGAAACAGAATTTCATTCTTAGAACTAGACTACAATGGGCCCTGGGTGGCTCAGTTGGTTAAGCGACTGCCTTCAGTTCAGGTCATGATCCTGGAGTCCCAGGATCGAGTCCCACATTGGGCTCCCCGCTCAGCTGGGAGTCTGCTTCTCCCTCTGACCTTCCCCCCCTCTCGTGCTCTCTGTCTCATTCGCTCTCTCAAATAAATAAATAAAATCTTAAAAAAAAAAAAAAAGAACTAGACTACAAGCCCTAGGAGGGCGGAAAGCCCGGGTGATCCAGTGGTACTTTAGTGTTACAACTCAGTTATAGGCTATGAGACAATCCATAGATATATGTTGCTGATTTCTTCTTTTGGCATAGTTACTGTATCATGTATCATATTCCTGTATAGAAAATGCAAATACAATCACTCTCTCCGTTTCCCTCTGTCTCCTCTCTCTCTCTCTGGCTATTTATGCTGATTTTTTTTTTTTTAAAGATTTTATTTATTCATGACAGACAGAGAGAGAGAGAGAGAAGCAGAGGGAGAAGCAGACTCCCAAGGAGCAGGGAGCCCGATGCGGGACTCGATCCCGGGACCCTGGGATCATGACCTGAGCCGAAGGCAGACGCTCAACCATCTGAGCCACCCAGGCGCCCTTTATGCTGATTTTTAAATCTGTCCTTGATTTTTGTTTGTTTTGGTTTGGGGCTATATATATAAAATTATATATATTTACCCTAACTGAGGAATATGATCAACTCAGTCCTCAGAAACTGACATTTATTTCTCACAGTTTTGGAGATTGGAAAGTCCAAGATGAAGATGCTGGCAGATTCAGCATGTGCTGAGAACTCACTTCCTCACTCATAGATGGTTCCTCGTTCTTTGTGTCCTCACAAGGTGGAAAGGGCGAGGGAGCACCCCATAGTTTCTTGTAAGGGCACTAATCCCATTCATGCGGGCTCTGCCCTGTGACTTAATCATCTCTTAAAGGCCCACTTTCTAATACCATCACATTGGGGTTTGGATTTCAACAGATGAATTTTAAAGTGACACAAACATTTAGTCTATAGCAAGTAGCTACACAAAGAACTGTAGAATTTCTCTTTAGGTGGGAGTTAGAGCTGGTGATTTGTTTGCGAGAGGAGACTTTTTAGAAGCACAGTTTTTATAGCATTTGACATAATATTGAGAAACATCAAGTGTACGTATCAATGAAAAAATTGTGGCTGCTTTACTGAGCATTAATGGCAGCTTATGCTTTTTCCAAAACTATCCCTTTTTCTCCCTCCAACTAAAACCACATTTGTCAAGGACTTAGGCCAGTGATGGACATAGCGGGAAGGGTCAGGTGGATTTCCATATAAGGTAGACAGCAGAGTCCTATAGTTTTTGAACTGGAAGGGATTTTAGAGCTCATAGTCAAATCCCTTATTTTTCAAACATAACCTTTCTCTCTGGCTCTCACCCCTCTTTGGCTAACTCCTGCTTCAGGACTCCATTTAGAGACCCTTCCTTTAGGAGGCATAATTTCCCTTCTCCTACAAAGTCTGGTTGCAGTCCCTGTTTCTGTCCCCTGTACTTTTTCCATGGTCACACTCATCACTCGGTATTATAAATACTCTTTTCATTTTATTTTTTTATCTATTGCTCCCAAGAGATTCCAAACACTTGAGGTCAGAGGCCTCTGCTATATCTAAGGCCAGTTGTAGGGCCTGCACATAGTCATTCTCAAAAAGTATCAACTGAGTAAAGGAATGTACTTGAAAAACTCCGAGGCAAAATCATTTAAAAATAGGGAGAATTTGCTAGGGTACAGTGGACTAGGTGGCTGGACCAACAGGGAGAGAGCAGAACTGACAAACCAGGAAACATCATGGGAAAGGATAACAACAATATATAAGGAATAATAATGATAGCATCTCCTCAGTGCTTCCGAGGTGACACCCTGTGTCCTCATACTTTATAGATATTAACTCGTTTGTTCTCCACCAACATGCCCATTTTACCATGGGAATACTGAGGCACAGATGAGTTATATAACTTGTCTAGTTCACGAAACTGGAAGGTAGAGCCAAGTGTTCAACTCAGGCAGCAGAATTTCAAAACTGTAATTATCATCACAATTACAAGCATTGATGGCAGAGCTAATAACTGGAAGACACAACAGCAATCTGATAGATACCTTGCCCTCAGCTACAGTCCATGCTGTGTATAGATGAAGAAGGTGGCAGGTAAATTTGTAGTCAGAGCACAGAAATGTATAGACCAGGGGCATGTCTTAGGTAATCTAGAAGTTTCTTGCACCCCTAAAGATTGAACTAAGTCTTTGAATGTGCAACAGGTTCTTATATAAAAGGAGAATTTGAACTTGAAGGAGAACTTGAAGGAAAGGTATTCTGGCAATCTAAAAAATATGAATTAAAGACTGGAAATTTGTCCATTAAAATATTGACAATTGGGTATCTTTAGTGCTAGGATTGGAGGTGATTTAAAACTCTTAATGTATGCTTTTCCTCACTTTCCAGCATTTCTTCAATGTACATATATTACTTTGGTGATTTTTTAGAAGAAAACTCTTGGAAGTGCTAAAGACAAGCACTAGCTTTTCTGAAACTTCACCAAGAATTAATTACATCTGTTTGTAATGACTGAAACAGGGGAGGTCTTTGAACTTTTGTGACTGTTTAGAAACTTAGCTAATCGGGATTAGAAAGAACCATGTAAGTTTTTTAATTTGGTTCTGGATAGCTGAGTTTATCTTTCTCCCTTCTATCTAAAAGTTGAAAGGAAGTTATTCATTGGTGGGTATAAAGATTTATCCTAGACTATATAGATTGCATTGTTTTGTGGGTTATTTTTGGTTTTGTTTTTTTTTACACCATAGGTTACTATCAGCAGAAGCCCCTTAAAAGTGGCCTCTATAGGATCATGAACCCCTTGAAATTGAACGCAAATCTTTGTGTGTTTGTGTATATATGTACATTTTTTTTTCTTTTTTTGGAGTGGATAAGTTCATAGCTTTCATACATTTTCAAGGAGCTCCTCAAAAGGATTAAGAACTGCTACATGAAATGGACTCACCCAGACAAGGACAGGAGGAGTCTGGATCTGTTGTTAGAAAGTTAGAGGCATGGGCGCCTGGGTGGCTCAGTTGGTTAAGCGACTGCCTTCGGCTCAGGTCATGATCCTGGAGTCCCGGGATCGAGTCCCGCATCGGGCTCCCTGCTCAGCGGGGAGTCTGCTTCTCCCTCTGACCGTTTTCCCTCTCATGCTCTCTGTCTCTCATTCCCTCTCTCTCAAATAAATAAATAAAATCTTTAAAAAAAAAAAAAGAAAGTTAGAGGCAAAGTTGGAATGAGGTAACACTGTCAACAATCCAGGTGCAGGGTTCAAGAATAAGATATTATAGTCATGAGCTGGTCATAGTTTATAAATCAGAATCCAGATGTAGGGGCAGAAACTGTCTGGAACCAGGAAAGAGGAACAGAAAGAATAAAACAAAGGCAATTTTAGTAAATACCTGTTTCTTGAAAAGGAATTAATTTTAGGCTTGGCTGAGGCAAGAAGTTTCCCAGTAACAATGCTGTATTCTGGTATGAGTTAATGTGTCTGAGCTCCCAGAGAGCTCTATGTTGTCTCCAACTCTCCCTTCTAAGGGGTCTTTCCACACCCTTATAAACAATCTACTAGAGGGCTGCCTAGGTGGCTCACTTGGTTAAGCCTCTGACTCTTGATTTTGGCTCAGGTCATGTTCTCAGGGTTGTGAGATAGAGCCCCGTGCCAGGTTCCACGCATGCTCAGCAGGGAGTTGGCTTGAGAGTCTCTTGGCTCCCCTCCCCCCCACGCATGCACGCTCTCCCTCTCAAATAAATAAATCTTAAAAAAAAATCTACTAGAGGGGTGCCTGGGTGGCTCAGTCGGTTAAGCCACTGCCTTCGGCTCAGGTCATGGTCCTGGAGTCCCGGGATTGAGTCCCGCATCAGACTCCCTGTTCGGCAGGGAGTCTGCTTCTCCCTCTGACCCTCCCCCCTCTCATGCTCTCTCTCTCTCTCATTCTCTCTCTCAAATAAATAAAATCTTTTTAAAAAAATTAAAAAAAAAAAAGGGAAGCCTGAGTGGCTCAGTCAGTTAAGTGTCTGCCTCTGGCTCGGATTATGGTCCCAGGGTCCTGGGATCGAGTCCCACATCAGGCTCCTTGCTCAGTGGGGAGCCTGCTTCTCCCTCTCCCTCTGCTGCTCCCCCTGCTTGTGTTCTCTCTCTCTCTCTGACAAATAAATAAAATTAAAAAAATATTAAAAAAATCTAGAGATTCAGAGATGCTGGACTTCCATGCTTTCTATTACTTAGTCCTATTCACCACATTTATAAAATTATGTCTAAAGCCTTAAGATATCCAGAGAACAAGCATAAAAACATTGTTTTTCATAATAATAATAATAATAATTGCAACCGTATAGTACAAATGCAGATTATTATAGGGTCAATATGTTCCACAAAATAATATTAACATTTAGTTTCACATTTAGAGAATGAGAACAATTTATTTCAAAGATTGGATGGTTAGTAGGATTGGTTCTCATGGCACATTGGGTGAACTCTCCTTCTTTCTTTTTCTTTCTTTCTTTCTTTCTTTCTTTCTTTCTTTCTTTCTTTCTTTCTTTCTTTCTGTCTTTCCTTCTTTCCTTCCTTCCTTTCTTTTTTAAAAGATTTTATTTTTAAGCAATCTCCACACCCAACATGGGGCTCAACCTCACAACCCCAAGACTGAGTGGCATCCTGCACCAACTCAGCCAGCCAGGCGCCCCATCTTTAAACTAAATATAAACATTGTGGCAGGCACTGTGGAGGATGCAAAAGAAATAGAAGACAGAGTTCTTAACCTCAAGATACCACAGTCTTTTCAGGAAACATGAAACAGTACAAGTCTAGTCTAGAGTAAAGAGTTAAACTCAATGTGGTCAAGTGCTAAATTGTAACCACATTCAGGCTAGTTGAGGGCTCTTGGAAACTACTTTCCAACAACAAAAATACTCATGTGTATACATTCATGCACACACACAGACCCCCTCATCCCTAATGAAAGTAGCTTTCAACATTACTTTTCCTTTCATTTTTAAAAAGAAAATAATATATATATGTAAATATATAATATATAGAAGATGTGTTCTATTTCAGTAGTATGTTCTCCAAGACTCTTTTATATTCCAGCTTTATAGAAAAGTAACATTATTTAAAAAGGCAAGTAGCCATACATGTACATATAGATGCATTTTCTATTGGTGAATTTTCCAGGCTGAGCCTTTATATATCTCGTCATTAAGGGAAAAAAAAAGTGTGAGAGAAAGAGAGAGAGAAAGAAACAAGAAAGAAAAAAAAAGGAAAGGAAGGAAAGGCAAGGAAAGGAAGGGAAAGAAAGAAAAAGAAAGAACTGTTCTACCTTTTTAAACAGAGCTTGGTGATGTTAAGATAAATATTCACTTATTTAATTTAAAGCACATATAGTGTAGATTTTTCTGCTTTTAAGAGACACACTTGCATTTCCTAGTTTTATTTGCCTTTTAAATCTCAACATAGTTTTTCAGATATGTTACTGTTTGTAAAGATTCATCTTTATCCCTTTTAACTATTTGGAGAAATGAACACTACAATTTGGTTCCTTCTTCTATGTAGGTTAATTAGATAAAAAATTTTTTTAAATCCACATTTGAAGAAACTTGGCGATGCTTTAAGACAGAATACATCTATATATGCTTCAGGGAAATACTCAGGGTTTATATGTCAACTTTGAAACAAGGACAGAACTTCTTTGAGATATCTGATTACAGAAGCACAAGTCATGTCTCCATAGACTCGCCAACAATGCCATCTGCCAAAGCCACTGTGACTGTATAGTCTGTAGGAGAAGGCACCCTGGGCCCAAAGACAAAACATCTGAGTTCTGGTGACAGCATCTTTACGTTCTTTATCTGTTTTCTTATCTTCAAAATAGAGTTAATAATACCTGCCCTACCCATCTCTCAGAGTTTTGTGAAGACAAACTGTTACAAGAAATAATTGGAAACACTTTGGGCAAAGCATGTAGAGTGGTTTCAAAATTTTAAGATAGCTTTGTAAGAAAAAATTGATTCAAGTGAAAATCAAATGAAAGTATAGTGGTACGTAGCATTTTTTTTTCCCCAGATTGACACAAAGGTCCAAGGACATTGGGTTTTAGGAAGACTCTAAATTCTCTTGTCACTTGAAAAGCATTCCACAATGGTGATTCTAGCCATGTCGAATCTGTGAAAGAACCTCTGGCTACCTGTTCTGTTTCTGGTAAAGTCTAAAGGGCATGGGAAAAGATGAATGATTTGGTGAAAAGACACTTAGGGTAGGTAGGGGATGACTGTTAACAAATGGCTGTTAAAGTTTTTGTTTAAGAAAGTGTTCCTCCAAGGGGTGCCCAGGTGGCTCAGTCAGTTAAATGTCTGACTCTTGGTTTCAGCTCAGGTCATGATGTCCAGGTTGTGAGATGGAGCCCATGTTGGACTCCACGCTCAGTGGGGAGTCTGCTCAAGATTCTCTCCCTCTACCCCTCCCTTCGCATGTGCCCACTCTGTCTCTCTCTCAAATAAAAAAATAAACCTTAAAAAGAAAAGTTTCCTCAAGGTTTAAGGACTTGTGACAAGCTTATCAGTGTCTAGTCCCCACCAAGGCCCTAATGGGTGGAAAAATCTGCTGTCATGTTAAGAACTTCTGGTTTCTTTTTCCCAACTTCGTGTTTTTATACCACCTCTCATGTATTTGTTTTTTTTTTTTAAAGATTTTATTTATTTATTTGAGAGAGAATGAGAGATAGAGAGCACGAGAGGGAAGAGGGTCAGAGGGAGAAGCAGACTCCCTGCCGAGCAGGGAGCCCGATGTGGGACTCGATCCCGGGACTCCAGGACCATGACCTGAGCCGAAGGCAGTCGCTTAACCAACTGAGCCACCCAGGCACCCATACCACCTCTCATGTATTTGTGCTCCTTTTTCAACACTCCCCTCTTTCCTCCAAAGCCTTCCTAGAACTGGTCACACCTTTAATTCAACGGAATTTTATGAAATACATTATTCTTGAGGAAATTTCATAGTAGTTCCTGCTTTTGTTTATAATTCAGTGATACTGTACCTGTTTTTCTTGGCTAAAGGAAACCAATGACTAAAATGCTTCTTAAACTGTTCCCCTGCTGCTGCCTACACCTTGTTTGGGGAGTTTTCATTTACTCATTGCTGATATTGAGAGCTATTAAAAGGTTTAAATCCATATTATTAATCCAAAATATGTTTTGTAGAAGCTAAACGCCTAGTAATAGAGAAATGGTTATATAAATTATGATGTCTCCACTTCCAAGAGTACTGTGTAGCTATAAAAAACAATGCTTAACTATTTTCTAAAAACAAGGCAAGAACTTGTTACGAAGTTAGTTTTTTAAGTGTTAAAAGTAAATATAATAAAGTCCCAGTTATATAAAGATCTTTGAGTATAGGTGTTTTTTTTTGTTTGTTTACACTTAGCTGTATTTTTTCAATTTTCTATTATGAGCATGTTCATTTTTGTATTAGGATGGAGTCTGGTTTTTTTCAGCCCAATACTAAGTAAATTGCTTTCACATTGGTTAATAAGAATAAAGGCACTTATAACCCCAACAGTAATGATAAAAATGTAATATTCTGGGAGGAACTGGTATATAATGAATGAGTTCACTCCAGACCACTCAATTTTAAGACAAACCTGTTAGTATGCAAAGTAGGAAGTGATGAGGTTATTGGAGCTTTGTGGTTGACTTCATTTAACCTTGGTCACAACGGACATAGATACGTTGTAAGCCCCCACTATGGCCCTCCCCTTCATCCTTCACAGTCTCTTCCCTTTCAAACTTCCCATTTTATTTCCATACCTCCCCAGTGGCTTAAATCAAGGGACAGAGGGAAAAATGGGGCAGGTCAAACTTAAAGGTATAGGAAAGATTCTTTTTTTCCTTACCTCTGCAGGCAGGGGAGATCCCTTTGGACAAGTTCTGAGAAATAAAACTATTTCATGTAACTGAGCACTCAACTACTTCAGCTAATGGATCTTGTGACCCAGTTGTGGGAGTGGAGTTAAGTTCCCTTTTATTTCTTAGAGTGACTTTTTAAAAGGTACTGGAGCATGTAACAGTGTCTTTCTTCCTTTCTTTCTTTTGAACACTGAAAATTCATGGTAATGATTAATATTACCCCCATTAACATTTTGTGGAATTGATCAAGACCTAAAGGAGC
Source organism: Eumetopias jubatus (assembly GCF_037043125.1). Lineage (NCBI taxonomy): Eukaryota > Metazoa > Chordata > Mammalia > Carnivora > Otariidae > Eumetopias > Eumetopias jubatus. The sequence goes on along the minus strand of NW_028274814.1, from coordinate 115,383,287 downwards.
TTTTCTGGCATAAGATTGTTGCAGTTTCATATTCAATAAAGGTTTAGTGAGCAGAGACTACATAAGGACATAGCATAGCATAGCATATTTGGAGGCCCCCCAAAATCTCCATTAGCTCTCCAAGGACACCCAAAAATTTTTCAAAAAATGTAGTCTGTGACACAAACAATATTTTTCTCAATCTTATTTACGATGTTGGGGAGTAAAGTCTCTTGCCTTTACTGTTTCTTTTGTAACATACGATTTGTGCAATTATAAGACAAGTCCCCTAAGTACTAACTAGTAGGGGAGAAAAATAAATATTTGCAAGGTGAGAAAGAACTATAAGAGATGTGTGTCCAGAGTACAGCTCTCCCCAGGGCTCCAGGAAGGCTGGCAGTACCAGAGGTATTGAAATGAGAGTATCAGGCAAGATAGAGAAAGAAGAGGGGCCCAGGGTATGGGACGGTCAAGTTCAAAGGCGCTGCTGTGTGAAAAAGAATCTTCGGGAAAACAAAAGCTACTTGCTGAGAATATTTGAAGATGAGGCCAAAGAAGCAGTTATCAGCTATATCACAGACTTAGATTCAGGCTAACGAGTTCAGACTCTACTGTGTGGACCAGGAGTATCAAAGTGACCTCAAAAAGACTTTTACTTGCTGGCACAGCTGTTTTAAAATAGTTTCAGGTTTGAATGCCTTTAAGTGGGACAGGTCTTTTCCAGGTCCATACTGCCTCCTACTTTGCTGTATTAAACCCCATGATTTCACATATTTAAATATCTAGTAGTGAAGGCACCTCAGATTGTCTCAAGAAACCTCTGGGTAGTCAATGGAGAGTCATGAAAGACTAGAATAAATCAATGACATGATCAGATTTGCACTTTAGGAAGGTTATTCAGGCAGTAAAATGGAGACTAGGTTTTGTGACAGTTGGCATGAACTGGAGGGAAAGACCAGTGAGAAAAATACTTAGAAGGTAGAATCTACAGGGCCTGATAACTCATTGTATGTGGAAAATGAAAGAGGAGGCTTAAATGTCTTCTAAGTTCTTGCTCTGGTAAAGGGGTAGATTGGAGTGTGAGTCACTGAGATGGGGGCTTTGCAAAAGGAGTAGCAAGGTGGGAGCAATGAAAGGATGTTCAGTTTGAGACCAGGTAAGTTTGATTGGTCCTGTGGGGCATTTTTGGCAAGCTGTTCAGTGGGCTAGAGATGTGGATGCTCTGGGTATTATTTGGCTTCACCCCTGGTCTAGAACCAAGCCAGGTTGTTGGGTTGTTGAGCTATTCTTAGCATTTGTTTACAAGCTTTTTTAGCTGTATCCCAAGGAAAAGTTTCTGTTCTCATTTATTCCCACCTACTTCAATTCTCAGTTTGTATCCATCCTGCAGGGGTTTTAAGGAAGAGGAATGTAATTATGTTTCATCTTTTTGTGACTATATCCTCTCTTTTCCACCCATCAGCTAACTGCCCTATGGTTATTTGCACTGTTATGGTTAGTAGGTAATTGTGCCTGCATGGTTAATGACCCAGCAGCCATGCCGAGATTTGTGGGCTGCATGTGAACATGAGCTGCTACCAGCAAGAGGTGTCAAACACCCAGCCTTTGCCGTGAGCACACCTGGCACAGAAGGCTTTCCTGTCCCATGAACACTGACTTATCTGTAATAGGGCTACTGGAGGGGGTGGGGCTCAGGCTGGGCTGTTTATGGGGTTGGAAATAATGGCAAAACCATTCTTAGAAGCTTGGCAGGACACGTGCAAAGGAACAGCTATTTCTTAGGCTACACAGCATTTGCATTGCCTTCTGTAATTTGAAGCTTTCTCCTCTGGACCTGAGAGGAATTTGGGTTCTATAAATAAAAAAATACTTAAAGTATGCCTCAAAATGACTAAGGTCTTGGTATAACTTTGGCATTTGAAGTTGTCTGAGAAAATGAGGCAAATGATCAGTGAACACATATTATGAAGGACCTCCACAAAGGTTGGGACTCCAGTGGTATCCCTCCATGGAAATGTAGAGAACTCTGAACCCTGGCATGGCTCCATTATGCTTTGGGTAATTCACACACTACTTTTTGAAAGGGGGAGGCAATATCCAGATTAAGGGCAGGAGAGGTTCATTGAGACACATTTGGACATGCTTGTATATTTGTATTTATTTTAATTATTATAATGCTCATTGACAAGTTTTAAAAAAAAGTAAAAAAAAAGTCATCTCCAAATCCTTTTCTGCAGGTACATATACAAACATTATTTTTGTTAATGATGAGTTATACATTTAGGGGTTTTGTTCCTTATTTAAATTGATGTATAATTTACATAGAATGGAATGTATAGATGTTAAATGTACATTTAGATGAATTGGCAAATGTATACCTACTCTGTCCCTCTCCTCCCCCTCAAGACATATTCCAAGATTAGAACATTTCCATCACTCTAGAAAGTTCACTTACCTCTTTTCAAATCAGTGTCTATTCTGCAGCGGTTCTCTACCCTCCCAGCCAACCTCTGTTCTGATGTCTATTGCTACAGATTGGTTTTGTCTGTTCTTGAACTTCATATAAATGGAAGCATACAAGTGCAAAGGGTTTTCTATTTTTATTTAATCTAGTAACATATGTGAATGATTTTCATCTCAGTAATATTTATCCACAACATCACTTTAATGGAAAAATAATACTGCTTTTTATGAATGCAGTGTACCATATTTATTTACTTGGCCAGTTCTTATAGGTGGACTTTTTGATTTCTTTAATTTCCTCCCTTCCCGTCTTCCTTCCTTCCTTGCTATCCCTGTTATCAGTGTCATTATAGGCAAGTCTTTGCATATGAGGCAATGTGAGGTTAATTCCTAGAAGTGGAGTTGCTGTTTCAAATAAATGCGCCTTTAAAAAAAATGCATATTTAAAGGGATATTGTCAAATGATCTCCAAAAAGACTGCCTTAGTTTATTTCTTAGTATTGTCAAAACATCATGTAAACTTGTTTTCCAATACCCTCACCAACATTGAGAATTGGGGGAATAGCTTTGATCTTAGTTCCATAGCATAAACCTGGTGTTTCATTTTAATCTGTATTTCTTTTATTATTAATGAGGCTGAAGACTTTTGAGGAAGATTTCATTTTCATTTTGTCATTTTACAGTGGAAATAAATGGTCTTTTTATAAAAAATTAATTTTCCAAATGATCAATAGCTGGCTATGGAAAAAATAATCCTACTGAAGATGGGAGGATAAAAATAAATAAATGAAAAAAGCCACAAGCCAAATTTTCTGTCTCTGTTACTTTTAGCCAATGGCCTAACTTCATAGTGATTGACATTAGCCTTATTCTATACTTGATTTTGCCTAGTTTTTGCTTTTCAGGCAGTGTTTTTGTCTTCAGTTACTTTTAGAAAGGTTTTACTTCTGCTTGAAAAAAAAATTAAATTCAGTTTTGCACGACCAGGTTTTTAAATAAAAATTAACCCACTATGGGTATATTTAAGCCAGGATGTACCTTAGATATTTTAGGAATGATTTTTATTTATATATTTTATTATTTTTTAAAAAAGATTTTTATTTATTTATTTGTCAGAGAGAGAGAGAGAGAGAGCATAAGCAGGGGGAGCAGCAGAGGGAGAGGGAGAAGCAAGCTCCTCACTGAGCAAGGAGCCCGATGCGGGACTCGATCCCAGGATCTTGAGGTCATGACCTGAGCCGAAGGCAGACTCCTAATGCTGAGCCATCCAGGTGTCCCAGGAATGATTTTTTTTTTAAAGATTTTATTTATTTAGGGGCACCTGGGTGACTTAGTTAAGTGTCTGCCTTCGGCTCAGGTCATGATCCCGGGGTCCTGGGATCCGGTACCGCGTCGGGCTTCCTGCTCAGCAGGGTGCCTGCTTCTACCTCTCTGCCTGCCGCTCGCCCTGCTTGAGCCCTCTCTCTCTGTCAAATAAATAAAATCTTAAAAAAAATTTATTTATTTATTTGACAGAGAGAGAGAGAGCACAAGCAGGGGGAGCAGGAGAGGGAGAAGCAGGCTCCCCACTGAGCAGGGAGCCCCATGAGGGGCAAAATGTGGGACTCAGTTCCAGGACCCTGGGATTATGGCCTGAACTGAAGGCAGATGCTTAACTGACTGAGCCACCCAGATGCCCCTATTTTAGGACTGACTAAGGGAGAGCCAAATAACCAGTGTTTAGGAAGCCACTTGCTTTTTGCGAAGTTATCAATCAAGCAACGGAGTTAGTGGGTGAGGTTGAAAACATTCCAACCTTTTGTGTCAAGTCCCAAGGTTGTTTGATACCATCTTGTTAGTATATCACAATTTTATTTCAGACTCTGATTATCATCATCATCAATAGATATATACAAAGAGGTTCATTTTTTCTAACATTTTTAAGGGAACCGTTGGTGTTTTAGTTGTAGCTCAGTTGAACTTGGGATAGCTCAGTTCTTTATTTGTAGAATTGAAGGGGTTGGTTGAATTTACCCCAAAGGTCTCCTTGGGACCTGAAACTTTTTTTTTTTTTAAAGATTTTATTTATTTGACAGAGAGAGAGAGAGAGCGAGCACAAGCAGGTGGAGTGGCAGGCAGAGGGAGAGGGAGAAGCAGGCTTCCCGCTGAGCAGAGAGCCTGACGTGGGGCTAGATCCGAGGACCTAAAACTCTTAAGACAGAGAAATTTATCATTGTTATAATAACGTTAGTAAGAATTTTTATGATAATGAAGATTAATAAATAAATAGAAGTTTGATAAGTTCTTGTTTTGGGAATGTCCACAGAGCCATTTAGAGATTGAGTAAGCATGTAGGGCAATGGGGTAGGATGCAGATTCTGGAGTTGTAAGCAGTTTTGGGTCTGAAACCCAGCTCCACCACTTACTATCTGTGTAGCCTTCAGCTAGTTACTTAATCTCTCAGTTTTTCAGTTTGCTCATTTGTAAGTGGGGATAATAACTGTCTGTCTCAAATTTTTGCCTGATACATAGGAAATACCCAGGATAGGGGCGCCTGTATGGCTCAGTCAGTTTAAGCATCTGCCTTAGGCTCAGGTCATGATCTTAGGGTCCTGGGATGGAGCCCTGCCTCAGGCTCCCTGCTCAGTGGGGAGTCTGCTTCTCTCTCCCTTTGCCCCTCCCCCTGCTTGTGCTCTCTCTAGCTCGCTCTCTCAAATAAATAAGTAAAATCTTAAAAAAAAAAAAAAGAAATACCCAGGATATGGTAGCTGCTGTTATTATTTTTATCATCATCATCATCATCATCAATGCAATCAGGAATGTATAGAATTGAACAGAAGCAGCCATCACTTTATTATTCATCAATCTACTCTAATTTATATTTGAAACTTTCAGACTGGTTATTCGTACTGTCAAATATACAATGAATCTGATTCCCTCATCCCATCTGGAGGGATATATTAGCAGAAACCTTCTCTACTCTCTCACAGGTTCTCCTTTCTACCTAAACCACTCTCTAGAGTAGGTGGTGTTGAAGGCCATTCACTTTGTGAAGGTCTAGCTGGTTTAGAAGGAAGCCTGGAACCCCTTGTGGCCTGAATGCATCCACTTCCTAAACCTCTCCCCTTCTGTGTCCCTGCCACCGTGATGATGGAGGGACCACCCTGCAGGTCTGCAGAGGGGGGTACAATTGCTCCCCACTACATAGTCCTAGAGAGACAGGTATGAACCACTCATAGGTGGCCCTGAAACTCCCCTGTAATGTCCTTCTACTAAATCCTCTCTGACCATATGTAACTTGACCTGAAAGGTCCTTTTTTTGGGGACCTTCCAACCCTTTCTTCAGCTTACCTATGCGATAACACCTGTGTCTTAGAGTTAGTTATGCATGAGTCTGTCTTCCTTGCTAGCCTAGATAAGAAGTTCCGTGACCATGTACGCTATGAATAAATGAATGCATGAACAACACAGTTCCCATCCTTGATAGTGATGTTCAGGACTGGTATAATACAAAGTTTTCAGAGATCTCACAGATGCTGTAACTCCTGCTTCCCCCACCAGGAGGGTTCCCTCATGCCTGCCTGTCACTGTCATGTCTGCAGCTCTACATACACCACCCTGAAGACTGGTTTCATTTTCCCCATTTTGCAGATGAGGACATCTGAAACTCAGAGAGCTATAAAGCACCTAGCCCAAGACTCCATATTAGCAACTGGATTAGATTCCAGGTTTGTCCGACTCCAAAGCCCAATGCTCTTTCTACCATACTACATTGTCTCCAGAAAGAGGGCTGGCAGGTGGTGAGGTCTGTCACCTGGTTGTCCCAGCACCTCAGGCATGTATATAGGTAGAACTCCAAAGTTTTCACCAATAGGTCTTACTGTTTTGAGGCATGAGAGAAGATGGGTGGTGGAGTCTGTTTTGAATGTGGTAGAAGAGCTTGAAATGTCACCACCAGCTTGTCACTGATATTTAAATTTCTTTTGGCTCAAGGGATTGCTCCCCATTAAAGCAATTAAATCTATGTGAGAGGAGCAGGGCATCTGTAATAAATAATTTACATCTTATGTGCCTTATCAGTTCAAGCCCGATTGATGTAGCTTTGGAAAGTGACATATATGTAACACATGTCAACCTAAATAAAGAGGTAAACTGAGACAAGCTCAGATTACCGGAAATTGAGCTTATTTGGGAATAGTGGAGGAATTGCAATTTGGGAAATGCGTGCTGTAGCAAGCTACAGGCAAGTCTGTTGAGGGTTTAGAGCAGACTTAGGAACAAGGAATACAAAGAGGGGGACGTTCAGCTGGAGTCCAAGCAGTAAGTTCATTGGCTGGAGGATGGGAGAGATTCCTGTTGGTTGTTCATTGGTGAGGAGATAAGCCTCATCTTCTGTAAATCAGGCATTTATGGGAAACCAGTGTCTCAGTTCTTAAGTTCTGTTCTTCTGAGGGCATGTGCATGAGATTCCTCATTTCATATCCTCCAGTTCAATTTGAGATTGAAATTCTTTCACATGATTTAGAGAGAGAATTAAATATATGTTAATATTAATAAAAATATATATTCTGTCACACAATGTTATATATAGAGAAATATATATTTATTAATACTGATATTAATAAAAATATTTTTAAATTAAGACAATCTCTCTTGGTATCATTCTCCTAGACATGATCAAGAAATGTGTTAAATTAGGTTTTTGTTGTCTTTAAAGCAAAATTTTAATTGTTCTTGAGTCATCTACAAAATATAAGAAGAGATTGCTATTTAAGGGAATCCAAAGAAGAATTTTAGTACTTTAATTTTATAGAAGATTAATCTGGTAAATGTATGTTTTGGTATTTTTATAAGGGCTGCATTTATATATTAGAGTAGCTTGGTTTTTTTTTGTTGTTGTTTTGTTTTAATTTCTAAAGCAATACATTAGAACTGAGTTAAAGCAATGAAATTCCCTACTTTTTATTCTTGCTGCCCTAGAATGGTCACAGTAGGCTCACTGAAATATTTCTAGAAAGATGTAAATACCATATTTTGTATTTCATAATATTGTCAAAGCTTTAAAGTTTTTTTTGTGTGTGTGGGTTTTTTTTTTTTCCACAGAAGGATCAAGATAAGAGCAATATTATTAAGTTTGCATTTATGGGGAGAGATAGTTTCTTGTTATAAAGGAGTTAACACTGGATTTAGTGTTAAGAGGCTCCAAAAATCGGAAATAGCCTGACAGGAGAACAATGCCTGTCATTAGTTGCAATTGCTGCATAAATGGTCTTTCTCTTTTAGAGAGTGCAGTTTATAGTAATTGAAAAAAAAATCCCATGTGCCATTTTCATTGTTTGCTCCATTTGTTTGCTTTCTGTGTAATTGAATTTCACACAAAGGAGAGAATGAAAACAGTTTTCAGGTGCATCACTGCATTTTCTACAGATTCTTTAATTTTAGAGCTTAGCTCTTGTTAAGTGTTCTCTAAGGGGTATGTATTTGTGTGTGTGTGTGTGTGTGTGTGTGTGTGTGTGTGTATGCCATTCAAAGAAGGAAAACGACATTTCTTTTGAAACCAACCTCTGACTTGATTGACTGTTAACATTTTTTAAAAACAGCGAAAATTTGCTTTCAATCACATTTTGAGTTTATTTCTAGCCATTTGCCAGAGCAAGCCTTATTGAAATCAGGAGACAAAATTGTATTTCACGTTTCCTAGCGCTGTGTTTCCAAAGCCACAGAAACACAGATTATATAGTATTCTGCCACACAAATATTATTTAAAAAAACAATATATGAGATGCAGTTCTCAATCACACCACATTTTCCACACCTTTTTTGTCAGTGTTTGGGTGTTTATACCTGGGTGAAATAAATTTGGGGAAAAGGCAATAAGTCCTTATTTTGAAGCAGCAAATCTTTGCTACTGTTTCATTTTATGAATGGTGTGTAGAATTGGCTTGTGGGAGTAAATGGGGAACTGTAAGACATAGAGTAACATTCAAGGGATTAGGGGAAAGGTAATGAAAATGGTTTTTGTGGAGTTCAACTATCAACTCGTGGATATGGGGAACAGAGTGATTTGCTTTTAAGTTTAATTTTTGTAACTTGGGGCCTGCTACCTAGCATCACAGCAGACAAAAAAAATACTTAAAAGATATTTTTTGAACACAGATCTCTGAATCTCATTATATTAGCTTTTAATTATCAAAAGGTGGTTCTGTGAGACTCAGAATCCGATGAGCCATTGGGGAAGAAGGAACTAGTGTAGTTTTATGAGTGAGGACAGTATTGATGGATTAGAGGGAAAGAATAGTAGCTCAAAATTTTGGGTTCTTATAAGAAAACTGGTCCTAAGACAGAAATCTTCTCCTTTCAATTTATCTCTCACAAGAGATAATGAGGAAATGGGGACTCAGTATCATCCAATCTAGACTTTAAGATTCAGACCTTTTTCAAAAGCCTCATAGCTGTTTATTGAGATCATTTGGCTCTAGAATATTGTATTCAGCATTCTTAGTGTAAATGCTTGCATTGTATATTTAGAACATGTTAACTCTGGGATGTTCTAGGTCAGTTTCCACACTGCATTTTACATTGTGTGAAAATTTTATTATTAAACTCTGTGCTGACTCATTAGGATCTGTAGAAAATATGACAAGCATAGTGACACAACTGACTTTTTTAAAAAGGAATAGTCCAAGATCCTGCTGAATAATTTGTTGCCACTATAACATTTATAAAAATCTGTGGATCTCAGCAAGATACAGTCTTCAAACATGTGTTCTTCTAATAAGCAGAATGGTCAGTGTTGTGAGACAATTTTCATGGGTCTCTCACATTTCTGCCTGTCTTGTGAGCAGAGGCACTGACTATATTCATTCTAGACTATCCTTTCAAGGATGTTTGTATAGTGAATGGTCTTGGAAAATAGAGGTATATCTCCTGGAGCAAAGGAACAGGTTTATTTGCTGCCTGTTATAAAAGATTAAGCGTCCCTCTCCTGAAATGCAAACCAGTGCATGTGCAGATGTTATCTGGCTCCTTTCATGTCACTTTGTGGGGATTGAGACTCTGGGAACCAGTGCAAGAAAGTGCTGATACTCTGGCTACTGGCGTTGTTGTGAGTAATAAAATCCTTTGTATCTGACTCAGGAATGTCATGCCTGTTACCAGCATGCATAAAACTGGCAGGCTTACTGTTAATCTGCAAGTAAGATATAATCTCAGAGCCTTCATAGTCCTTGATAGTACCATAATTCATAGACAAATTTCTTCTTCATGTGTGCCTGTAATTGTTATGGCCTAACTAGATATATAACTAATAAAAGAAATGATCTTCTAAATAATACCAAATAGTAAATAATTTGGGACACCTGGGTGGCTCAGTCAGTTAAGCGTCCAGCTCTTGATTTTGGCTCAGGTCATGATCTCAGGGTCCTGGGATTGAGCCCTGCATCAGGCTCCACACTCAGCGGGGAGTCTGTGTGGGATTCTCTCTCTCCCTCTCCCTCTGCCCCTCCCCCTGCTCGTGCGCGCTCTCACCCTCTTTCTCTCTCTCTCTCAAATAAATAAATAAATCTTTAAAAATAAATAAATACTAAATTATCTTCTAAAATAATACTTAAGATTCTTAGTGTGGCCTTCCTTTCCCACCCTATGCCTCGCCTAAATTGTTAACTCGAGGCCAACTTTCAACTTAGGGAAAAAAGAAATCAATTGAATCTTTTACTCCTAAAAATTCCTTGGTTGACAGAACTTTAGACATCACTCATTTCAAAGAAAAAAGAGATGAGAAAGCCAAAGCTGGAATCTACTAAGAGCGATAGAGTAAGTAGGGAGCCTAGCCTGGGATTGAAGATTCCTTTTAGTTTAGGTCTCTTCTGGTACACTCGCTAATGATGACCAGTACATGTTTTCTATTCTTGTTAAGTGGAAACATTATATTTTCTTCTTAACATTTAAGAATGGTAAAATAGATCTGGAATGGTAGTGGTTAAGCCCTGGTTAAGAGTAAGACCTCTGGGGGCGCCTGGGTGGCTCAGTCAGTTAAGCGTCTGACTTTGGCTCAGGTCATGATCTCAGGATCCTGGGATTGGGCCCCACGTCGGGCCCCAGGTCATCCTCATCTTTGGGCCCCACACTCAGTGGGGAGTCTGCTTGTCTTTCTCCCTCTGCTCCTCCCCCTGCTTGTGCTCTCTCTTTCTCTCAAACAAATAAATGGAATATTAAAAAAAAAAAAAGAGCAAGACCTCTGGAATCAGCTGGACTGGGTTTGTGTGCTGGTTCCACCTGTGTGGAAGCTTAGAGCAACCTTTGATTTAGCTTCTCTAGGTCTTTTGTCACCTTTAAATAGGAATTTAGAGCAATACTCCCTTAAAGAATGGCTGTCATGATGAAATGAGGTAATGCAATGCACAGTGCAAGGCACCTAGTGAATTCTCACCAAATGCTACTGTAATTAGACATTTGTTAAATATGTGCCTGACAACTAATGAATGACTTAGGAAACCGGTCAACAAATATGCAGTAGCATTCATTATTCATCCCAAATAAATTATTTTTAAGATGGAGACCATTGCAGATTGATCAGTTTCTTTGCCATTAGTGCAGTTCACATGGTTTCCCTAAGCATTTCTGTGTTCCTTTTTTTTTAAGATTTTATTTATTTATTTATTTGAGAGAGAGAGAGAGAGAAACAGCACGAGAGGGGAGAGAGTCAGAGGGAGAAGCACTTCCCCCTGAGCCTGAAGCCTGATGTGGGACTCGATCCTAGGACTCCGGGATCATGACCTGAGCCGAAGGCAGTCGCTTAACCAACTGAGCCACCCAGGCACCCGCATTTCTGTGTTCCTTTACAGGTCTTGCTGGGAGTTAATTCAAATTCTGGCTATCCACAAATGATTTGGCCTTTTAGGGACGCAGGAATTTCATTTCCACTTCAACAGCTTTATAGGGACTCCTCTATCAGAATAAAAGTAGGATGTCAAGTTTCTTGGCCAAAAGCTTTACTTTTATTTTCTTTCAGAGCCATATAAGAGAATGTTTCTTTTTCCTCTGTTATTTGCATCTTGCAAAGCCAGTAAGCTGACCTTATGATCCTATTATCTTTTACTCACATAGTTCACAAAAACTGTCCAAATTCTATGATTTTTTTCTAAAAATTGAAAACCTTTAAGTATTAATAAGTAAAAAATAGAAATGCAGGAGTTTTAGAAAATATGACTGTCCGTGGAAACACAGTGAAAAAATAGCGTGTTCACTGCTCCATAGAAAAATAAGAAAAATAAGTGTAATGTAAAAAATCTCTCCTAAAGCTAAATATAATGGTAAAAGTAACTTATTTTGACATTGTGATATTTTTTCTATGAAATGTTGCTTATATACCGGGTTTTTTTTTTTTTTAAAGATTTTATCTACTCATTTGACAGAGACAGACAAAGCAAGAGAGGGAACACAAGTAGGGGGAGTGGGAGAGGGAGAAGCAGGCTCCCCACTGAGCAGGGAGCCCACTGCGGGGCTCAATCCCAGGACCCTGGGATCATGACCTGAGCCAAAGGCAGATGCTTAACGACAGAGCCACCTAGGTGCCCCTATACTGGGTTTTTAAAAAATGTTTTTATTTTGGGAAAAAAAGGTCAAACTCATACTGATTTCCTTAAATTCTTTTTTTTTTTTAAATTGGTTTTTGAAGTCCCAAAGTCTAAGAACCAGGAATTAGTGAACATTTATGTAAGGCTTCTATGAGCTAGGCTCTGTTTTAAGAGCTTTACAAACATTTATTCATTTAATTCTTAACAGCAACTTTATGAGGTAAGTACTGATTATACCCAATTATTAGGTAAGAAAACAGAGAAACTGAAGGGTTAAGTAACCTGCCCAAGATCACATAGCTAACAAATGGTGAACCTAGGGCTAAAATCCAGGATTCTGAAGCTAATCTCTCTTCCTTTCCTTCCTTTCATTGAGCTAGAAATCTCAACCCAGTATTTAAATATGTGGAAGGCATTTTGGCATTTATCTATCAAAAGGTTCAAAAATATGTCTTTATGGTTTGACCCAGCATTTCTAGGGATTTATTCTAAGTGCCAAAATATATGTACAGGGTATTTTTTTAAGATTTTATTTATTTGAGAGAGAGAGAAAGTGAGCGGGGGCAGGAGTGGGGGTGAATAGCAGAGGGAGAGGGAGGAACAGACCCTCTGCTGAGCAGGGAGCCCAACGGGGGGGGCTAGATCTCAGGACTCCAGGATCACGACCTGAGCCAAAGGCAGATGCTTAACCGATTGAGCCACCCAGGTGCCCCTGTACGAGGGTATTAATTACAGTATATTTTCAATAGAGAAAAATAGAACTAACCAAATGCCCCACATACAGAGGATTGTTTTAAGTAATAGATAGCACAGCCATGCAAAAGAATACTAGTAAATAATTTTTAATTGATTTAGGTATTTAAACTGTGTCTCACAAAATCCTGGGGTTCATCTGATCTGCATTAGGGCTCTGTAGGTTTTTTATCTGAATTCCATAAATTTTTATGGAGATTGATACATGGTTTTCTTATCACCCCTGATTGAACTTGTTTGTGTTTATAAAACATGTTCTTATAGATTTAAGATGAGTAAATACTCTACATTTGAATAGTAGTCCATCTCCATGGGTTGACTGATGCCTTATTTATTTATTTATTTATTTATTTATTATTAATGAGGATGCTATGCAGACTAAGCTGATTTTCAACACCAGCTCTCTAGTTATGATGTGATAATGAGTGTCCCCATTAGGGTTTTCTGGCTGACCAAACTTGTCAGCCTGTCCTCAATATATTTTTTCTACTGAACACAACCAGACTTCACTTTGCTAAACTAGCCTGTAATCAGCAGAATTCCTGAGAGGGAGATTCTTCCCCGTTATAGTTTCAATTTTATGTAAAAAGCTTCTCTGGTCTAATCAGTTAGAATTCTTCCTTGAAACTACTGAAAGAGTAATTAGTGACTAGTGTGGACAACACAAATAGCTTTTTTTTTCTTTTTGCAATTAAAAATTCTTGAAAATGTGACTGTATCACAATGTAAGGGAAGAGGCAGTTGTTTTAACAGAATTGTGAATTTGCTTTAACTGTTCCCTGTGAGATGTTGGCAAGTTATTTTATCTTTCTAAGCATTAGATTTTTTTGTCAGTAAAATGGAAATTAATATCTTTCAGTTTGTTACGAGGATTACATAAGATACATTTGAGCACTCAACAAATGTTGACATAAAAGGAATATGGCTAGGGACGCCTGGGTGGCTCAGTCGTTAAGTGTCTGCCTTAGGCTCAGGTCATGATTCCAGGTCCTGGGATCGAGCCCTCCATCGGGCTCCCTGATCGGCGGGAAGCCTGCTTCTCCCTCTCCCACTCCCACTGCTTGTATTCCCTCTCTCGCTGTGTCTCTCTCTGTCAAATAAATAAATAAAATCTTTAAAAAAAAAAAAGGAGTATGGCTAATTTAAATATGGGAGTCAGGGAAGGTTCCGTCAATTTATTTTTTTCCCTGTACCCATCACCTCAAATACTGGAGGTAATTTCACACATCTCCAGTAACAGAGAGATAGGAATGAATGTATTAGACTTTTAATTTTGGAAATGTTTCCTACTTTTTACCCTCAGAAAAAATCTAACTTCCATCTATTTAGAGTTTTACAACTTGTATTAAAGATAATATTATACCCACTCTTTGCTGTATAACCTTGCTAAGTTCTCTGGCCAAAAGCAATAAATTTCACTCTGGCAAGATCAAAGACTATTCAGATAGTATGAATATAAAATATTGCACTACTCTTTAAACTTATGGTCCATTTATGCAAAGTCTCATTGCACCACTTCTTGGTCTTTTGGCTAAGATCAAGTGTAGTACACTCATTGCCATAGGAGAAGTGTCTCAGTTATTTTCTGGGGTGCCAGTAGTTTTATGGAATTGTCTTTCCATTCTCTCTCTGTCTCTCTCAAGTTTTCCTTGACCTTCCCTGTCTGAGTTGGTTGCCCCTCCGATAGGCATCCTCCATAGTCTGAATTCCATAGGTAATCTGGGGTGCATTTTTCTGTCAGTATGTATGAGTCTTCCCTAACAGATTATGAATTTGCAATGGGCAAGAACTCTGAGTGTTCCTGGCAAACCCTCACTTTCTGGTCCCCAACACCCACAACTGTGCCACTGCTATCAGCCCTGGGTGGGGGGGGGCTGTGCTAATCCCATCATGCCTCCCATTTCTGTCAGCCCTGGTCTGCCAGGTCATCTCCCATTCTTGGACTCTGATCTCCACATGGCCTCATATGCCCCTATCCTGGCCCTACGTCTCACCATTCTCCAACTTATGAAACCCTTCCACAGTGACTTCACAGCATCCCCTCTCTACCTCACTTCTTGAATGTTGGCTTCAACTTCTTGATATAGGGGTGACCTGGCTCTCCCAAAGACACTGGTTCCTTTGCTGATGGGGGCCATTTTCTCTCTCAAGCTCCTCATATCATGAGCCCACAGGCAGGGTGGGTACTGCATACCGAATGTTTGTGGATCCCCCCAAATTCATATGTTGAAAACAAACCCCCAATGCGATGTTATTAGGAATTGGGGCATTTGGGAACTGATAGGTCATGAGAGTAAAGCCCTTATGAATAGGATTAGTACCCTTATAAAAGAGACCCCAGAGAGCTCCCTTGCCCTTTCTGCTTCGTAAGGATGCAGGAGAAGACAGCCATTTATGAACCAGAAGGCTAGTTCTTATCACACACGGAATCTGCCAGTGCCCTGATCTTGGACTTTCAGGGAGAAATAAATGTTGTTTATTTATTTTTATTTTTTTAAAGATTTTATTTATTTATTTGACAGACAGAGACACGGCGAGAGAGGGAACACAAGCAGGGGGAGTGGGAGTGGGAGAGGGAGAAGCAGGCTTCCCACCGAGCAGGGAGTCCGGTGCAGGGCTTGATCCCAGGACCCTGGGATCATGACCCAAGCTGAAGGCAGTCGCTTAACCAACTGAGCCACCCAGGGGCCCCGAAATAAATGTTGTTTATAAGCCACCTAGTCAATCGTAGTTTTGTTATAGCAGCCTGAATGGACTAAGACAGGGGGTCATCCTTATTACTGCTTCCAGAACATTCCCTCCACCCCTCAGTGCTCCTAACCAACTCTCATTCTCCAGTCAACAGACCTATGATCTTCTATTGCCTCCTTTTCACATACCCACTTGTTTCTTAAGATTTTAGCTCCAGATCCCTCTCTCCTGCACTACATCTGCCATACTTCTTGGTGATTGTTTTATCCTCATAGGTTTTGTTTTTATTATCTGGTCTTAGCTTTCTTTAGATTCCCCTCCTCCAATGACCTTGTCCCATCCCACCTCATGTACTGAGTCCCATGGTCAGCCCTTGGACTTTGTCATTATTAATGAGTGTAACCTGTCCCTAATCTCAGTCTCAAGTGCTAGCTATTAGTGTTACTATTTTTACAGAATTTGTTGAATTGGATTGCTCACAATTTGGATCACCACAGGCAAATGAGTTCCACTCTTTCAGCCCCATTTGCTCTGTTCAGGGGCTATGGTGTGATGAGTTGAGAACAGGTATTGGTGATAGGATAGCTGGGCAGAGAAGCAAGAGGAACTGAATAATGAAGGGCTTAAGGGCTTTGAATTAAGCCATGAAGAAAGAGGTAAAGCCTGGGGGCCAGAGAGGATAGAACAATATTCTATTCTGGAAGAAAAGGATGGCTAACTTGCATGTCAGGAGGTGAGATATTGGCTAAGAAACAGTAAACAGATTATAAACTAGAGGTTTTTGGGATCAGCAAGGGTAGAATAGAGAGATTAGAGGCAGCCCAGGGGACACAGGGAGGAGAAAATGTTCCAGAGCACACAGTAGGGGCTGAATAAATATTTGTTGAATAAATGAATAAATTACATGACTCCAGGCATAGGGTTTTATTGTTTTCTTATCCTGTTTTGGGCCCAGAAGTGCAAGGGCATCACATTTTAGGCAGGTATGTGGGGTGGGGAAGGTCGAGGCTGCTGCTAGCATATTTCTTGTGCAAATTAGAAGTGACTCCATATTTGGGCAGATAGATTAGAAAAGGTTTCAACTTTTTTAGGTTCTAAGCAGCTTTGTGTCAGCAATGTATGTTTTGGATCTCTGCGCCCCTATTTTTGGGGATAGGTTGGGGGCAGGTGGGTAACACAATAATGTGATAAGGTGGGGCGCCTGGGTGGCTCAGTTGGTTAAGCATCTGCCTTCAGCTCAGGTCATGATCCCAGAGTCCTGGGATTGAGCCCCGCATCAGGCTCCCTGCTTAGCAGGGAGCCTGCTTCTCCGTCTCCTTTTGCCTGCCTGTCTGCCTACTTGTGATCTCTCTCTGTCAAATAAATAAATAAAGTCTTTAAAAAAAAATAATGTGGTAAGGTTCTAAAGTCCATTCTTGAACTTCCCCCCCACCCCTACCCCAGCTCAGTAGTCTTTATACTGTTTGAACCTGGGCTCCTGCAATCTTTGAAGCCAGAAATTCTTAACATTTCTTCTGTGACCTCCCTTTCTAGTCAGTTGAGACCAAGGTCTAGTTTAAAATGAAGAGTTGGTTGACTGGGGGTGTAAGGGATTTATTTCTCTTTTTGTTGGGGTAAAAAAAAGGAAAACGATACGGATTTATGATGGGACTCCTGTTTACTTTCTGTACTTTCCCTCATTTTCAGGATTCACAACCATCTTCCCAGGCAAATGTGAATTACATTATTCTTATGGAGGTCTGAGAAGAGAGTCTGCAACTTGGGCCAGGTGCAGAGTGAGGAATAAGTGAAGATTCAGACTCAAGGTATTCCATTGTGCCTCGTATATGCTGTATTTCCTTCTGGTAAAATACACCACTAGCTGTAAACTTGCTGAAGTTAGGTGTTGTTTTATTTTTTTCACCTTTGTATCTTTCCCAGAGTTTAGCATCATCCCTGACACTGAGAAAATGTTGAATAAAGGGCAGTGAGGTTGAACTGAATGTGCATGAGCAAAGGCTGCTGACTACCAGCCTTCCCCCTCTGCTGACATTTTCACCCTGGGCATCAGTCATCATAAGGCTGTCTTCATAATTTGCCTCTTCCATCTTCCCCTCTGAAGGAAATGCTTCTCATGGGAATCTGCTGATCCAGTGAGCTGCAGTCATTTGATACCTAAAGAGATTTGGAAACATTCATTTCCTAGTGGCTCCTATGCTTAATAGGGTCCAACAGTTTCCCTTACTGTCTGCATTTGCTCTTATTTGGTTCTTGTATTTGGAGGTGTATCCAAGGAGTCTTAAGAAAGGTATATGTGGAATTTTTTTGTTGACCCCAGTACAACACTCTGCTGCTTCGACTCAGGTCATGATCCCAGAATCCTGGGATGGAGCCCCACGTCGGGCTCCCTGCTCAGTGAGGAATCTCCTTTTCCCTCTCCTTCTGTTCCTCCCCCCACTTGTGCTCTCTCTCTCTCTCTCTCAAATAAAAAATCATTAAAAAAAAAGGAATTTTGAAATACATAATAAACAATTGTCTACTTTTAAACTTGAATGATAAAATTTTCAACAAATTTTCATTTAAAAAAATTTTTTACATTAAAAATATTTGGAGGGCGCCTGGGTGGCTCAGTCGTTACGTGTCTGCCTTCAGCTCAAGTCATGATCCCAGGGTCCTGGGATCGAGCCCCGCATCGGGCTCCCTGCTCGGCGGGAAGCCTGCTTCTCCCTCTCCCACTCCCCCTGCTTGTGTTCCCTCTCTCGCCGTGTCTCTCTGTCAAATAAATAAAATCTTAAAAAAAAATTTGGAAGTATAGTTGACATATAATATTATATTAGTTTCAGGTATATGACATAGTGATTCAACAATTATATACATTATAAATACTTGTCACAATAAGTGTGGTTACCATCTGTCACCATATAAAGTTATTACAATCTTTTTTTTTTTTAAAGATTTTATTTATTTATTCATGAGAGACAGAGAGAGAGAGAGAGAGAGGCAGAGGGAGAAGCAGGCTCCCAAGGAGCAGGGAGCCTGATGCGGGACTCGATCCCAGGACCCTGGGATCATGACCTGAGCCGAAGGCAGATGCTTAACCATCTGAGCCACCCAGGCGCCCTAAAGTTATTACAATCTTATTGACAGTATTCCCTATGCTCTACTTTTCATTCCCATGACTGACTTATTTTATAACTGGAAGTTTGTTCCTCTCAATCCCCTTCACCTATTTTACCTCTCCCTCTACCCACCTCCCCTCTGGCGACCACTAGTTTATTCTCTGTATTTATGAGTGTGTTTCTGTTTGCTCATTTGTTTTGTTTTTCAGATTCCACAAATAAACAAAATCTTTTGGTATTTGTCTTTCTCTGACTTATTTCACTTAGCACAATACCCTCTGGGTGTATTCATGTTGCTGCAAATGGCAAGTTTCATTCTTTTTTTATTGCTGTTTAATATTCCGTTGTGTATATATATTAGTTCTTCTTTATCCATTCATCTATCGATGGTTTCTTCCTTATCTTGACTATTGTTGATAATACTGCAGTAAGTATAGGGGTATATACATCTTTTCAAATTAGTGTTTTTATTCTCTTTGGATAAACACCCAAGAGTGGAATTACTAGATCATATGGTAGTTCCATTTTAAATTTTTCGAGGAACCTCCGTATTGTTTTCCATAGTGGCTGTACCAATTTATATTCCCACCTACAGTGCACAGGGATCCCTTTTGTCCACATCCTCACCAACACTTGATATTTCTCAATAAACTTTTTTTTAATTAGATCTGGGGGTGGAGCGGAGGGAGAGGGGACTCTTAAGCAGGCTCCAGGGCACCTGGGTGGCTCAGTTGGTCAAGCGACTGCCTTCGGCTCAGGTCATGATCCTGGAGTCCCGGGATCGAGTACCACATCGGGCTCCCTGCTCAGCGGGAAGTCTGCTTCTCCCTCTGACCCTCTTCCCTCTCGTGCTCTCTGTCTCTCATTCTCTCTCTCTCAAATGGGTGAATAAATAAAATCTTTAAAAAAAAAAAATTTAAGCAGGCTCCATGCCCAGCACAAAGCCCGACTCGGGATTCAGTCTCACAACCCTGAGATCATGACCTGAGCTGAAATCAAGAGTCAGAGGCTTAACCTACTGAGTCACCTGGTCGCCCTTCTCAACAAACTTTTAAATCCACTCCCTGATATTAGCTTTCTTTTGTTTTTCAAACTTGCCCAACCCATAGAATTAGTAAATGGCAAGGCCGGAATTGGAAGTCTTTTAGGGTTTGGTTTGAAATTGTTACTCTGTTGCTGTCAGGCTGGCCCAGTTTCTTAGCTTCTATAATAAAAATAGAAATTAAAAAAAAAAACAACACCCTAATTTTTGACTACCAGATTCTAGGCTCTATTCTAAGAGCTTTTCTAATCTATAAGTTAGGATAATAATAGTGTTGTCTTGAAGATGACATGTGGGCATTTGTATAACATCTGTTGGACGAAGGCTGGATATTGTAACTGCTCCATAATGTTAGTCATTGTGATTGTCATTATGAATAATTTTGTCTGCCAAGAAATATGACCAGCCACAAAAATGCTGCCCTTGCCATTTCCATTTAAATGGTACTGTTCTGGGACGTCTAGCTGGCTCAGTCAGGGGAAGGTATGACTCTTGATCTTGGGATTGTAAATTCGAGCCCCACGTTGGGTGTAGAGATTGCTTAGAAAGAAAATCTTTTTAAAAAAATGTAAATAAAAAAATGTTACTATTCTGAAGAATGTTTGTAAACATGTCACAAATGCTCTTTTTTTTTTTTTTTTGGTGGGCAGCAAAGCAAGGTTCATTGAGCGGTAGCAGTGATAGTACAAAGCTCCTGAGGAGGGAGGGGACCCAACAGGGTGGCCACAGGAGTTTCTAAGTCTAGAGGGTTTTAGGGCTTGTTGACAGGCTGTTTTAATCTGATTAACCCTCCCTGCACCTGTCCTCCAATCAGGTTTTTGTCACCTATCATGGGAAAGGGTGGAGGGCTTCTAACAGGGTGGTGTGAAATCCTTTTAAGGGTGGTTTCATCTTTGGGCGGGGACCCCTTGTCCCTGTTTGCCTGCCTTCTGACTATCCTTCATTATTCCCCCCTCTGAAGACGTATCCTTAATTGCCATTAGAGAAAAAGGGCTATGACTGATTGTAGCAACTTCCTATTGGTCAAGAGGGTTGGATGGAGTGGCAGTCAGGGTTCCTCTCATCCTGATCTATCAAGAGGTCCCTTGTAGATATCTGGTTTGACCTTCATATGAAGCTCCATCTGAACCACCATTTGGAATTTGATGACCTTTAGTCTGGAAGATATAAAGCGGGTTAGGGCATTTAGGAGGCAAGGCCCAAAGCACAATGCAAGATCGAGTATAGCCAGGGGTCTGACGAGGCGTAGGGGATGTTTTGGTGGACTTCCCACATACTGTGAGGAGAGGGCAGGTGAAAGGAATGCAATAAGGATTATGATTTTGATGGGATATAAGGATCTGTGTCTTGTCCCTTCAAGACTAGTTTGAGGTGCTCTCTGGGTTGACAGAGGGATTTTGGTTCCTTGTTGTTAGGCCCATTGGGGACCAGGGTTTGACTCTGGAATGGTGGATTCAGGCTTCAAATTCAGGCACTTTGCTGTTGGAGTGGCTAAAATCACTGTATTCGGTCCCTCCCAGGCTGGCTCTAACAAGCCTTGGTCCCCAGGGTAAAATGGGAGAGGTTGGGTATTTTGGGGCTGGGAGTTGGGAAACTCCTTGCAAGAGGGATGAAATGATTCCAGAACGTTGGATGCTCCCTCTGATAACACTCAAAGGGACTAGGGGGCTTCAGACCAAGGGATTTACCAGTGCCTTTATCACTTCTGAGGCTTTTTCAGTTTTACAGGGGAAGGCCTCAACCCAGGGCATTAAGGTATCTACCCAAAGCAGGAGGTACCTGTACCCATGCATTTTAGACATGTGTGAAGTCCATTTGCCAGTCTTTCCCAGGATAACTTCCTACTTGCTGTATGTCTCAGGGGATTTGTGAATGGGAGGACGGGGTATTCTTCACATTTTTCCTGTCCTAGAGTTAGTTTCTTCCTGTCCCAGAGTTAGTTTCATAGTCACAGCTGCCCCTAAGGCATGCCAGCCAGCCATAAGCCACCAGATCCAGCTCTTTGCTTAAATATCCCACTGGCTGTTGAGCTGGTCTCTGGGCCTGGGTTAGGTCACCCAAGGCCATTCCCTTTCTGTCACATCCCTCATGGTAGGAAGACTTAAAGCTGGGGCACTGAGCAAGGCCCTCTTGAGATTTTTAAAAGCTTTTTCTGACTCTGGATCCCACATTAATTGAAGGCTGTCTGGGTGTCCTTGATCAATCAGTAGAGGGGACATGCTATTTTTCCATATCCTTGTATTCACGAGCGACAGTGTCCTGTTATGCCCAAAAAACCTTTCCAACAAGGGAAAGTTGTGTAGTCCTTAAAATGTATGGGAATTTACTCTTTTTTTCCTAAAGATATTTCAATAACCTTTTTATTTTATAATAATTTCAGATTTACAGAAAAGTTACAAGATGGTACAGAGAGTTCCTCTCCATTCCTTACCTGCATCTCATATTACTATGGTAACTTTATCACTCCCAAGAAGCCAACATTGGTACATTACTATTAATTAAACCCCAGACTTTTTCATATTTCCCTAATGTCCTTTTTCTGTTGCAAGATCCAATACAGGATACCCCATTGCATTTGGCAAGTGCTCTCTTCTGCCCTAAGCAGTCCCTTCTTCTGTTAGCCTGAACTGTGCTCTGCTCCAAAGGAATGCCACAGGGAAGCTCCTTGCATTCTCCAATTCTGGCATTTGCAGCTTTCTGCCCTTCACTTTTCTGACCAATCCCTGTCTTACACTCTGACAGATTCGTAAGACTGGTCTGAAACAGTGATTGTATGACCTAACCTAGATCCTCAGTAGTAATTCCTACAGAACCTGGCACATGGTGACTCTTCCTCAAAAAATGTTAATTATAGCTTTTTAAAATCATTGTGCTCTCCTCTTCAGGTTGTAAACCGGCCTAGCTCCTGATTCTGTCCAACCTTTTTCAATCCTCTCATGTTATCTCAGATGTTACTCAGTTTAGTAGATGAGTTTGCTGACTCAGAGGCTGCTTAATTGCCAGAGAAGTTTGAATGCTTCTTTTTAAATGCTTTGTGACTTTCCTTCCCTTATAGAAAATTTTGGAAAGTAATAGGACAACAAGAAAGAATCTGGTATTTCAGACTTCTTCCAAGTCCTCTCCCACCCTCTATTTTGGTCTTTTTTTATTCCTAGAACTCCCACCATACTGCCTGCAAATAGGGGAAGGCCCACCCACCCATCTGCTCTGAGCAGGGAGGGAACAGACCTGGCAGCTGTGGTCTAGGATAAGCGATTTTGAGTATTCAAATCATTTCCTGTAGGATGTGCTTAGGTCACATGGTCTAATCAGAAAATTTCATGCAATCTGACATTTCCCATCAGAGTTGCTTAGAAACCTAAGGAAGGCTCTGGCTCTGAATGGCAGGACAGTAATAAATTAGGCAGTCCCAGGTCCAGCCATCTGCTTTAAGTAAATTAAGAGCATAACCCATATGGGATTTATCTAAAATAGCAATTCTTATTTTTTCCCCTCTTCTCGTTTTTATTCCTCTTTATCTGGGCTCTATTAATCAGTTTAAGTTTGCATAGAATACCCCAGCTGTCTTTATCCTGTGGGCGAGGGTACTTTAGCTGTGCCTCTGCAGGGCCGCCCTCCACCCTCTCGTCCTTCCTGATTTACCACCTTCCTCTGGTCCCTCCGCACCTTGGCCCCTCTGACCTCTCCAACCAGTGTCCCCTCCTTTGGCCTCTCACCATCATTTTCATTCTCACTCTTTGCCCACCAGTCCTTATTATACACTATCTCATCATGCCACTGCCTTGCTCAAGAACCTGCACCACTTACAAGACAAGCCAAATGTTTCTACTGTAAATTCCTCATCAAGCTCCAACCTGCCTTGGAACCTCATCTCCTTACTGGCTTTTACCCTCACTTCACATAGTCTGTTCTTGCTACTTTTTCCAGAGCACACCTACTTTGTCCAAACTCATTTATTTTAATATTTTAAGATTAGATCCTGCCTCATATCTTTGCTTAACTGTGTGGTGTTTCTTATTCAGTTGTAAGCTCCTGGAAAGCAGTCTTCCACATTTTTGTTGTCCCCCACCCCATGCTTATCACAATTTTAGACACCTGGAAGTGGTCAGTAAATACTGAACTAATTAATTAATGAACCACTTTGTCATGGTTGTGCTTCTAGTGGATGAGACAGTTGAGACAAGTAAGATATATAGTTGGTGAGGTGGTGACAACTGCTATGATTAAGAATTAAGTAGAGGAGGAAGTAGTAGGGGGGTGGAGATGCAAATAGGATAGTAAAGAAAGACTCCAAGGGGAAGAACACTTGGGGCA
Source organism: Eumetopias jubatus (assembly GCF_037043125.1). NCBI lineage: Eukaryota > Metazoa > Chordata > Mammalia > Carnivora > Otariidae > Eumetopias > Eumetopias jubatus. The sequence continues at coordinate 115,359,393 of NW_028274814.1, read as the reverse complement.
AGACATCATAGTGGTGGATCTGAATTCTCTAAGGCAAATGTTCAGTTATTAAAAAAAAAAAAGTCCTTTCCAGGTCATAGCACAGTAATATGCACGTTTGATGAATGCGATTGGAATGACACATATCATGGCGTCACTGACGACCCAGAATACAATTCAAATAATATTTTTAAGTACAAGTTATGTTGTACCACAGGGGGATAAAGCCACCCATTTCAATTCCCAGCTGACACAATTCAAGAAAAAGAAAGAACGAAAGAAATGGCTTTGTGACACAGAATTTGTTTAGAATAGATACGGTTAAACAAAGTAGGAAAACAGTCAAGACAATCCTTAAGTGAAAATTAAATGGAACACAATACCAAGATTAGATTTCTCCCTCGAGCCTTTGTGGAGGACCGGAACAGCTGAGCTGGAGCTTGATCCAGTGGGGGCCAGCACAGGGATGGTCCAGAGATGCCAGGGAAGGGAGGCTGTCTGGGGTATGAGAGGATTTATGGGTCCAAAGACCATCAAAGAGGGCCATTCTTTCAGCGGGGGGAAGCAGCTACTGTATGCAGACTGCCACAGCATGCTCAGAGGTCTGATTGGGTTTCCATGTGAAGATCACTTCATTCTGGAAAGTTCATCAACATTGGATGACACCAGCAACCTTAAAAAGTTTTTTCTCTTTGACTTATTAATTTCACAGTTAGGAATCTAGCCTGAGGAAATCTTCAGAGGTGCAAATATAGGGTTATGTACTGGATGTTCAGGTCAGCATTATCCACACAATAGTGTTTGTGCATTCATAAAAAAATGCTTTAAAAGTGGCACAGAAAAATACACCCACCATACTGAGCAAAATTTTTTAAAAGCAAAATTCCATACTGCACATAAGTACTGTTCTAAATGTGTAAAAATAAAATGATTTTACTTATTTGCCAAACATTATTACCACATAGATGTTTCAGACTGTGACAGGTGCTGAAGAGATGAATTTATATGTGTATGTGTGTGTTCATAGAAAAGACTAACATGATTATAAATACTGGCACACAATTAAATTTGGGGGTTCCCAAGTAAATAAAATTCATTAAGATGCTCTTTCCTTTTGTGAATTGGAGGTACAAAGCGACCTACAGTAGGCTGCATTTCTCTGCAGGCAGCTCATTAAATGCCAGCAGAGCCCTCCCCTCCCCCCACCAGCGTCTAATGTTTCTCCTTTCTGGAAGAAGCCTGCATAAACCAGCGGAGCAGGTTTGTGGCGGTGAGGCGCAGCGTGCAAAGCAGATTTGAGTCCGGGATTAGCACACTTGCAGTTGGACAAACAGGCCATTTGAGTGGCCTCACCTATGCCTGTCTGGAGGACAGTCTGTGGGTTCTCAGTCAAAAGAGGACACGGAATCTGACACCCCCCCAGGGTGGAAACAAAGCACTGCATGGAAAAAAGATGCTTTTGTGCCAAACGAGGTTTCTAGGCAACAACTCATTTAACTACTTCAATGTCTCTAATCATTCAGCACTGCTGACCTTTAGAACTTGTCTGATAAGCTCATCAGATTTCTGCCATGAAAGAGCTGATATATGCAGATGAGACAGATCAACATTTGGCTCCTGCCTTACTTTCCAGCCTCAGAGGCCATCCCTTTGTTTTTTGTCCTACCAAAAGATTGTCTTGGTGTCCTCTGACTTTGCTATCTTCATGTTCTGTCCATACTGGTCTCTGTGCCTGGATTCCCTTTTCTGGACCTGACAGTCTCTTCAAGATTTAGTTCAAGTTTCACTTCCTTTGCGACTCTTGCACCACCATCCCTAACTCCTCCCCACACCCCATCCATCCATCCAACTTATTCTCAAACGCCTACTATGAGCTAGCACTGAGACAGATATGGCCATTGTCATTGTAGAGGTTATAACCTAAAAGGAGGACAGTATTGAACAAATAATTATAGCTTTATTTTTCTCCATATTATTTATGACTTGAGATTCAATTATATATATTTTTGTTTATCGTTTACCACTGATATTAGACTATAATAAACTCTAGAAGGGCAGGGGCTTTATTTTGTTTGCCACTGTGCCTAAAACAGTTCCTATCACCTATCACTTTGTAGGTACTTGATTAATATTTGATTACTGAGTAAACTAGAATTGTGTATGGTTACATTTAAAACAACTAAGGATGTGAATTTCTGGTGTGTTTAGAAAGATGCATTAAAACCACCCCTCTTCAGGCATCTTTCAAATGATAAATGATTAAATACTAAAACCCAATATGATGCGATGTGGAGACAATGATTTCTACCTCACTCCTAACTTCAGTTAGAATGTCTGAGAGATTCGGTCAAGTTGACACCAAAGTATTTTGTGATAGAAACTTGATCGCTTTGCAGTTTTTGAATAATTTTTTTGTGATTCCCGTGGCAATTTCAAGGAAAGGCTTGTTGGAGCCTGATCATGTTATAAGAATAGAGGACACAAAATAGAAGGTATTTGGTCAGCAAGGAACAGCCATGATAATAGTCAACCTGTATGAGTAGGGGGTATTCTATACAGCAGTGTCTGCCATGCATTATAATTCTGTTTAGTTGACAAAAACAAATCAAAACAAAAAACAGATGACAATTCTAATACTTCCCAATCTGACTTCCCCTGGCACCCCCCTTCCCAACTGGGGACCTCAGTTATACCTTGGTGTGCTGGGAGCTTGGGTTGTTGGTGGGAAGGAGCAGGTATCCCTGAGGGGATGTTCTCCAAGGTGGGGGGTGGGGAGGGGAGACTGAGAGTCCCTGTCCCTGAGGAAACCAAAACTTGACCAAGATGGCCAGAGAATCTAGGCAAGGCTGTAATCCATGGAAACTGAATGAGAGAGAGAGAAACAGAGAGAGGTGTGAGGTGAGTCCTAGGGCTGCTGTACCAAGGCATCACAAACTAGGAGGCTTGAACAACAGACATGTATGACCTTACAGTTCTAGAGTCCAGAAGTCTGAAATCAGTGTGCCAGCAGGAATAGTTCCATTTGAGGGATGTGACAGAGAATCAGTTCCATGACTCTCTTTAACTTCTGGTATCCTCAGGTGTTCCTTGGGCTTGTAGATGGCATCCTCCTGGGGTCTTCATATTGTCTTCCCTCTGTGTCCAAATTTGCCATTTTTATAAGGACACCAGTGAAACTGGCTTAGGGCCCACCCTAATGACCTCATTTTGACTTGATTATCTGCAAGGATCCTGTTTCTAAATAAGGTCACATTCATAGGAGTTCAGTATCTTTTGGGGGAACAGAATTCAAACCCACAACAGAGAGAGAACGGGAAAGAAAAAAGAGGAGTGGAGGGTAGCCTGGAGAATTTCTAGAGTAGCTGGAACATAGCATAATGTTAACACAGGGGCTTTTTATAGACCCTAGGCAGCCTCAGCCAGCTTTGGAGGAGGGCAGGGTTGCTGCTCAGCTTGGACACATACCAACAATGAAACTGAAAAAATCCCCTTGAAGTGGCTGGAGCTTCTTGGAAAGAAATACATTTCATAGCCACAATACTGCTTTATTTCTGGGGAAAAAAAATGATATCAAATCTGGGGCAAATCATCAGAGGTAATTTGGTGGCTTGGGAAGTATACTGATTCACAGTGGGTTACATACCACTTCTCTAGTACTGGCTGTGTGTCTTTGCTTCCCCTTGCAGGGCCTCAGTGTCCTCATCTGTAAAATGAGGCCAGTGAGCTTGAACTCACAGGGTATTTGTGACAATTACATGAGATTAGATATGAAAAGCCAACTGTTCTCAGAAGACGCTCAACAGAAGTCAGTTCCCCATTTTCCCTTCCTTTTTCTTTTTTTAAAAATTTATTTATTTGAGAGAGAGAGCAGGGGGAGGGGCAGAGGAAGAGGAAGAGAGAGAGAATCTCAAGCAGACTCCCTGCTGAGCACGGAGCCCCATGTGGAGCTCTATCTCATGACCCTGAGATCATGACCTGAGCTTAAACCAAGAGCCTGACAATCTGCCAACTGAGCTACCCAGGTGCCGCCCTATCCGCCATTTTCCTTTTCTGAAAAGATCCAGAGAGAGCTTCTGTTTAAGAAGCTAATTTCTTGTTTTCATTATAATGTCAGAGTACAAAACCTTTTTACAAAGATAGGGTGGTAGACATCTAAATACCTTACAGTTGGTTAGATTTGCTGCCTTATTCGGGGTGTTATAGAAAACGATAAGCTTGAAATGTGGCTAGAACCATCCTATCTTACTCTAATCATTAGGGTAGGAGGCCAGGAGGTTGGGACTGCAGGGGCCCTCTTGGTCACTTAGTATTTTCAGATGTAGCCTTTGAATAATCCAACATACAGAAGAAAATCTCTGCCAGGTCCATAGCCCAGGAATCAGTAAACTGAAAAATCTCTGTCAAAGTTTGTGATCATAAAGAATATATCTATAAACCTTAAATTTTTAATATAATTCATGACATATAAAGTACATTCATTTGTCTAGTTGCATAGCCCTCAAAACTACTGATTTTTCTCAGTATGGGTTGGTTGATTCAAGTTTTACTTCTTTTTTTTTTTTCCACAAACTGTTTCCATAAAGTATTATCCACATTTCCTAATCCTGAGGGTAGGATCTTAGTAGATTTTTCTCTCCTTAAACTTTTAGAGTTTACCAACTCACACCTAATCTGACAATACTTTTAATGATAGATTGTATCAACTTTTCCCAATACACTCAACCTAATTTTTATGAAAATAACTCTTGTTCTGCATTCCTATTTCATTAGCAATATTGAATTATTATTTTTTAAAAAGATTTTATTTATCTTGAGAGAGAGAGTGAGGGGGAGAGAGAGAGAGAGAATGAACAGAGGGGAGGGGCAGAGAGAGAGGGAGAAGCAGAGTTCCCCACTGAGCAGGGAGCCCGATGCAGGACTCGATCCCAGAAACCTGGGATCATGACCTGAGCCGAAGGCAGACGCTTAACCGACTGAGCCACCCAGGCGCCTGGCAATATTGAATTAAATTACAAAATTATAATAGCAGATACAATGGATATAAAGGGAGCAAGAACAAAGTCCACTGAGTCTTGGAAAACATATAGCTGAGCTGAAGGGAGCAGAAGCATTCAGACAAATGGAGGCCCTTCCAACTGTACCCCTTAAGTGGGGATATGGTGAAAAGTCAATGTATTTTAGAGAGGAAACTACAACCTACATTAATCTGATGAATTGGTTAAATGAAGATGGGTTGAAGTGTTTCACCACATGAGCTGATAAGGGGAACCATAATGGTTCAACTGTTGACAGATTTCTATATCTCTCTAGTAAGGTTTTGCTGTAAATTAGGACCACCACCATCACTCCAACAACAAATTACAGATGCTAGGATAATCCTAATCACTCTTCAGTATGCTATCATTATATGTATAATTGGATGTTATTCCTAATTCAATGAATGTGTTCAACAATCTAACAAACATTTATGAAGTGCTTTTATTCCTGCGTGTTGGGAGAAAATATGGTCCTTGCTTAAGGTATGTTGCTTGCTCTTGGGGAACTTATAGTCTGGTAAGGTAGCCAGGTCAGTAAACAGGCAAAAACCAAGCAGCTGGGTAGCACAAAGGATAAGCAAGCCGAGAGAACAACATTCCACATTGCACACTGCTACTCCTCATCTTAGTGGAAGTCGGAGGGGAAGTGTGGGTTCGGTGATTAACAAGCATCTGTGGGGCAGTTGCTGAGTACCAAGCTCTGCTTTAGGCAGCAGGAATACAAAGATGAGTAATTCCTAGTCCTGTACTCGAGAAATCCATACAAGTAACTATAGTACCCTGTAGTGAGTGTGGTCTTTTGAATGGGCACTGGGTCTTCAGTGAGCATCAGGGAGAGACAGTGGGGAAAGGGAGGCTTCCTGCAGGAGGTGATGCTCCTCTAGGCTGGAAGTGCCCTGAGGACAGGGCCTCATTTGTCTCGTGCTTTCTTTTTGCTGCCCCCCACTTCCTGGGACAGTGCCTTTTTTGCACTGTGAGCTTAATTGATTCTATAATGAGTGAGTGAACTACAGGATGAGCAGGAGTTAACTAGGGGCCAGGCCCTGTACGAGATGCTGGGAATGCAAAGATGAGTGAGACGCAGCCTTTGCCCTGATGTAGGAGATTATAATGAAGTCTCATTTCTGGCTGAATCCTGATGACATATTAGGCAATGTAAACGAAACCATTTACAAACATGGGCATGCCTTTCTAACAAATGGTGCTTCACACTGGCTACAGCAAACACTTGGCCAAACATACTCTCCTGAGCTTATTCCATGGAAGACAATGGATGATTAAGGGAACAGGAGACTGATCAAGGCGAGCTCCAGCCGTGGTATTAAAAAGGCATCATTTAGACTGGTGGGGTGCCTGGGTGGCTCAGTCGTTTAGCGTCTGCCTTCCATTCAGGTCGTGATCCCAGGGTCCTGGGATCAAGCCCCGCGTCAGGCTCCCTGCTCTGTGGGAAGCCTGCTTCTCCCTCTCCCACTCCCCCTGCTTGTGTTCTCTCCCTTGCTGTCTCTCTCTCTCTCTCTCTGTCAAATAAATAAATAAATAATTAATTAATTAATTAATTAATTAATTAATAAGTCTTTAAAAAAAAAGAAGGCATCATCCAGCCTGGCTTGAATCATGATTGTGTCAGGAAACCATCAGTGCTCAACCCCAGAGTATGGATAATACCGTTGGCAATAGGCCATTGGGTGTAGTGAGCAGTTTCATCTGAGGATCCCCCAAGTGCTTTTTCAAATACTGGCTACTCTTTGAAACTTTCCTTTGCACTACCCCCACCTCCAGCTGGGAGAGAAGTGGCAAGTAGTAATTCTCATAACATCATCAAATGCTGTCAAAGTTTGGAGTTGCTGGCTGGAGGTTTGCTCCAGGTGACCAGCAGTTTCAAGCTGGTCTCTAGGAACAAAGGAATTTGAATGAGGTCTCTCAGTTTATTACAATTACCACTGCCTCTGTTCTGACTCTACTCAAACCCTTGATTCCTGAACCACCCAAGGCAGCTGAAGTTGGTAGAGAGCCTAGTAGAACAGGGGACACCAGGCCAGATAGGAGGCATGGTTATGTGATTAACATCAATTTAGTATGCCTAAGTGCCAAATCAGCAAGACAAAAAACCCCACATCTGTGTAACTTTTCTCTAATATTGTGAAAAGACAAGCTGGGATGGAGGGAGGCAAGGACTTTGTCTCAGGGCACACAGCAAGTTAGGGGCAGAAGTACTCTGTTCCTTGAGTAATCAGCAAGTCAGATTGTGTGTCTGTCCCAGAAAGAGAAAGGCCATTCCCTTTTCTAAGTTGGGCATCTTCACATCTTTGCCATTTCTTCTCCTAAGAATGTGCCTCATTTTTCCTCCCCAGATAACAACCCTTCCCAAGTTCTCATTGCCGTATTTATTCTTGAGAACCCACACATCAGATGCAAGCAGAATTACAGTTGTAATATTCCCATTCATGCTCTCCACATGCCCTCAACCCTGTCCAGCCAGAGGGTCACATTCCATTTCAGAAATAGTATCAAAGAGAAGTCACTTTGGGGGTAGAGAGCAGGAGTGTAACTAGAAGTTGGGGACCTCTAAGCAATGACTAATGCAGCAGACAGGCTTCTCTTTGTCCATTGTTAACTGATAATGAATAGATCTCCAGCCCCCTTATTTCTACCTCTGGAGAAAGAAGAAGGAGGCAATGGGCAGAGAAAGTTACTTTCAGCCTGCCTCTGCCCTTGAGTTATTGCCTTTTCCCTCCCCCCCAGCTTCTTGAGATATAATTGACAAATTAAATATAAGATGGTTAAAGTGTTCGTTGTGATGATTTGACATATGTATACATTTATGAAAGGATTTCTCTTATTTAGTTAATTAGCACATCAATCACCTCCTATATTTATCTTTTCTTTCTCCCCCCCTTCCTTTGTGAGAATGTTTTGAGTTATTGCCTTTTCCCCTTTCTTTCACAAGTCACCAAATCTAGCCATGAATTTTTAACAAGTTGGAACCTCTAACAAATCTGAGGTTTTGGCTCTGATGAGTGTTTGAGAAACATTTCAGTGGTCTATATTAGGACTGTATCCTCCAGTTCTGTATCTTATTCTTGTTCTGTCTCAGGCACCAGACAGCCAGGTAAACTGTGGGTATGTTGACATACAGGTTTTAGTTGCCTCATCTGTAAGATGAGGGTGTTCTCTGGGTCATATACTTCTTGAAAGTATGTATTATGCTGTATAATGTTTTTGTTTTTTGCTTTTTGTTTGTTTGTTTTACAGAATTTGAATTAGTGTCAGTCATTTAAAAATTGCTATGGAAAACGGTATGAATAGATGAATGGTTAAAGAATTGTGGTATATACATACATGGAATATTATTCAGCCTTAAAGAGGAAGGAAATACCAACCCATGCTACAACATGGATGAACCTAGAGTATATTATGTTAAATGAAATAAACAAGTTGCAAAATGAAAATACTGTATGATTCCACATATATGAGATACCTAGAGTTGTCAAATTCACAGAGACAGAGAGTAGAATGATGGATGCCAGAGGCTGGGGGCAATGGGGAATGGTGAATTGTTTCATGAGTACAGAGTTTCAGTTTTATGAGATGAAAAAACTTTTGGACACTGGTTGCACGACGTGAATGTACTTAACACTACTGAACACTTAACAATGCTTAAGACAGTAAATTTTGTATTATGCATATTTTACCACAGTTAAAAAAATGCAGAGATAACTCACGAATATCGGAATAGTCATCTTTTTGGGGGAAAAATAACAAGATTAGGCACACTGGGCTTTAGATACCAGTTGGCAGCAACGAGCTTGAGCTGAGCATCTTGCTCTGCTCTTCAGATGAGCCTCTTCTTTGCTGTTCTCTTTAGCCACCAACATGCTGTCTTCTTTCAATTAAATAATCTGTCTGGCCACTCTAGGCCTTTGGGTTTGCCACCCATGGATTAAAACTATCTCTGTGGTCCTTTCTAGCAGTAATATGTATGATTCTAGAATCTCAGTCATTATGAACAGTCTGTAAGTAAACAAGGTCAGTGAAAATGTGGGCAGAGTGACATTCAAGTTACCTCCTTGGCATTTCTTTTCTCAGGTCCCTGGGAAGTTAACACCCATGTCCATAATGGCTGTAAAAACAATTGGCTAGTAACATTGGTTTAGTTGCTCCCTGACCTTTGGATAACCCCATTCCATGGCTGGGGTTTATGCTCTGAGCCTGAGCCTCTAGGATTACTCAGAGTATTGTGGCTTGCTGATACCCTGATCCAGGAAAGACTATTGTCACCAAGGTATACGAAATCCTTAAATGTTACAAAATGGATGACCCTAAGAGCATGAGGAAATTACAAGAGAAATAACCTAGATAACTGGAAGATTTGCTTCCAGAAAAAGAAGATGATTTAAAATTGCCTAAGGAAGCGAAGAAAAAATAGATGTTTCTTAAATTGCCCTCCTAGTTCAATATCAGTATGCTGTGTGTGACATCATGATATACAACTCTACTTTTGATCTTGGGAAAGAAGAACTTGATTATTGGAAGTCTGGAGTAAAGTAATTTTGAAAGTTCCCCCTATCCCTTTATGGGGAGAGAAATGAGATCAGCTCAACTAAGATATCAGACGGTTCTACTTCATGAAGATTATCCCTGTCTTGGTCCCCTATTCATTCATTCATTCATTCTTTCATTCATGTGTTCATTCATCCATTTAGTCTACCAATATTTATTTAGCATCTACTATTGCCAGTCCCTGCCTAATAGGCAAGACAGTTAATATTCCTGTCCTTATGGAATTTCGATAGTGGGGGAAGACAGACAGCTAAATAACAGCTTGTTGATGTCTGATCAATAATTTCCTAGAGGATATTATTTGGTATCCTTTTCCCGTTCAATATTTATAAGGCACTTTGGTAGATGCTCTGGAGTCAGCTTAGTGGACAAGACAGGCATTGAACAAGAATGATAATTTGAGTTTTGCAGTTTTTATTAGTTCTGACTGCAAAGGATCTGGGAAGTTGCTAAAGAAGTGGTATTGGTATCTGGCCTTGGAGGATGTCTATGCTCTTAGTAGGCGGAGGCTGGGAGATTTTTTTGCAGGCTGAAGGCAGAACAGAGCCAGAGGCAGGAAGTATGGAATGGTAAGAATGTTGACGAAAACAATGAATCGTAGATCACTACATCAAAAACTAATGATGTATTGTATGGTGACTAATATAACATAATAAAATAAATAAAATAAAAAAAGAATGTTTGTGGAGAGCAAGACTTTCTGTGGAGTTGGTTGACTATCGTTCTTCCAGTAACCCCGAATATAGTACAGAAATATAATTCTAAAGAGGGTCGTTCCTAGGGGTAGCCTCTGTTACCACAGTGCCTGGAAACCTGCCTAAGAAGAGGCTGCCGCGGGCTTAAGATTAATTCTAAAAAAATTTTGTTTTGTAAAGTTTGTTTAGGATTGGGGATGAGTAGTTGTGTGCAGGATGACAAAACTGAAACGTCTACACAGTATTTGCACCAATTCATGAGCTGCACTTTATATACTTGAAATTAAGTGAGTTTATGAGAAATACTTTACAAATTCATGAAAAATAACATATGAATAATTATCTTACAATCTGCCGGAAGTACCTGGTGATTCTAACCTAGTAAGACTGTTTTAAAAAGCTAGGAATCTTATATTTGGCAGGAATATGAAATACATTTACTTTAAAAAGATGAAGTATGCTGCATACCATTTTGGACAGCTAATAGAAGAAAGTTTTGTGGCCACTTTATGCACAGATACTTTACATATATATACAGTAATAATACTAATAGCTAACATTTATGTAGTTCTTACTATGTGCTAGGTATCCTTCTAAATAATTTACATATGTTAACTCAGATGACTATCCTGATAACTTTTTTTTTTAAGATTTTATTTATTTATTTGCTAGAGAGAGAGAGCACAAGCAAGAGCAAGGAGCCCAATGCTGGGCTCGATCCCAGGATCCTGGGATCATGACCTGAGCCAAAGGCAGCCGATTAAACGACTGAGCCACCCAGGCGTCCCTATCCTGATAACTCTTTAGACACTATTGTTATCCCCATTTTACAGATGAAGAATTACAGGGAGGTTGGATAACTTGCCCATGGTAGCCTGGCCAGTAAAAGGGGAGGCTGGCATCTCAACCCAGGCCTGGCTCCAGATTCTGTGCAGTGTATAGTGAATCTGGAAAGTAAATTAAAAACAAGAACAAATTTAGAGTTAGGAAGTGGGTTGTTTTGGATTTGTACATTTTCTAGTGTTTATTGAGCACTTATTGCATTGTGTGAAGCACTGTCTAGGTACTGGGACATACAGAGGTGCACAAAGCAGACAAAAGCCCTGCCCTCAGGATGCTTATGTCCCAACATGTCCACTCCTTTGATTCTAAAGACATCACTTCTCTATTTGACTGCTTTTCAAGCTATCTGCATTAAAGGAACATTTTTAAAAAAAGAAAAATTTCAACTTGTGAACAAACTTTAATGAAGTGCCATAAAAATCAATTACTAGACACATGAAATTTAAAAAACCCAGACACCCCGTGCTCCATGCAATACGTGATATCCTTAATAACATCATTAAAAAAAAACCAAACAAACCCAAAGACGTACAAAACACACAGCCCATTTTTCTTTTTCTTTTTAAGATTTTATTTATTTATTTGGCAGAGAGATAGAGAGAGAGCCCAAGTAGGCAGAGAGACAGGCAGAGGGAGAGGGAGAAGCAGACACTCCACTGAGCAGGGAGCACGATGTGGGGCTCAATCCCAGGACCCTGGGATCATGACCTGAGCCGAAGGCAGCCGCTTACCCGACTGAGCCACCCAGGCGTCCCCACACAGCCCATTTTTAAAGTATTGGATTTGACAGATATAAAACTACTCTCTTGATTTTCTATAATCGTCTAAGCTTACTCTCAGCTTCTGTGCTTATCTCATTATGGATCATGATGGCTCACCAACTGGCAAAAGTCTAAGGCCCACATTTGGGATAGCTGCCATACGCTCTCTCTTTGACAACTATCTGGACAGTTGCTGCCCATAACGCCATGTGATCTGAAAAATAAAGATGAATTGGATTGGCAATATGATAGACTTTTTTTCTGTAAAGGGCCAGAGAGTAAATATTTTAGGCTCCATGGGCCAGACAATCTCTATCCCAATAACTCAACTCTACTATCTAGCTTTCCAGGAATCGTGGATGATATGTAAATACAAAGTGTGGCTATGTTCCAATAAAACTTTATTTATACTAAATGCTATCTGGATTTTATATAATTTTTATGTACCTCAAAATATTACTATTTTTTATTTTTTGAAACCATTTATAAATGTAAAAGATGTTCTTAGCATGTGGGTCACACAAAAACAGGCAGCAGGCTGAACTTGGCCCATGGGTTATAGTTTTCTCATCCCCGCAATAAACCAATTCTGGACAACAGAAATATCCTGGAATACCTAGATTTCCTTGACTTTGCTAAGGAATAAATGCAAGCTGCCATATTTTTGTACTTTGTAATGAATATTATTGGTAGTATCTATAAACACAAAACAGCTGAAAAAGCCAAAACTGCAATTGTAAATGATAATAAAAATTGAGAGAAGATTAGAACCCTCATAGATTGCTAATGAGAATGTAAAATGATGCAACCAATTTGGAATACAGTCTGGCAGTTCCTCAAAAAGTTAAGCCTAGAGTTCCCATATGATTAAGAATTTCACTTCTAGGTATGTACACAAGAGAATCAAAAATATGTCCATACAAAAACTTGTATATGAAGGTTCATTATTCATAATAGCCAAGAAGTAGAAATTACCCAAATGTCCATTAAGTGATGAATAAACAAAATATGGTCTATCCATATAATGGGATATTATTTGGCCACAAAAAGGAATGGAGTAATGATATATACTTTAACATGGATAAACCTTGAAGACATTAAGTGGAAGAAGCCAGATACAAAAGGTCATGTATTGCATGACCATTTATACAGAATGTCCAGAATAGGCAAATCCATAGATACAGAAGGTAGATACTGGTTGCCAGAGGCTAGGGGCATGGAAAGGGGAATGGGAGTGTCTTTTTGAGATGATAAAAATGTTCTGATAGTATTGATAAGTGCATAACCTTGTAAATATACAAAATACACAAAAAAACCAGTGAATTGTATACTTCATAAACTTTATGTACTCAATAAGGCTAATTTTTTTATTTTATTTTTATTTTTATTTTTTTAAAGATTTTATTTATTTATTTGACAGAGAGAGAGAGAGACAGCGAGAGGGAACACAAGCAGGGGGTGGTGGGAGAGGGAGAGGCAGGCTCCCCACTGAGCAGGAAGCCCGATGCGGGGCTCGATCCAAGGACCCTGGGATCCTGACCTGAGCAGAAGGCAGACGCTTAACGACTGAGCCACCCAGGTGCCCCAAGGCTAATTTTTATTTAAAACATGGAGGTATTTTATTATTTTATTTTTTACTGAAAAACTTTACTTTTTTATTTAAATAAAAATTTTTTAGGGGTGCCTGAGTGGCTCAGTCCATTAAGTGTAGGACTCTTGATTTTGGCTCATGTCATGATCTTGGGGTTGTGAGATTGAGTCCTGAGTGTTCAGCATGGAGTCTACTTGTCCCTCACCCTCTGTTCCTGAAATAAAGAAGGAAGAAAGGAAGGAAAGGAAAGAAAGATTTATTTAGAGAGAGAGAGAGAGCACGTGTGTGGGGGTGGGGAGGGGCAGGGAGGGGTGGAGAGAGTCCCAGGCCGACTCCCTGCTGAGCTGAGAGCCTGAAGCAGGGCTCAATCCCATGAGCCTGAGATCATGACCTGAGCTGAAACCAAGTCAGTGCTTAACCAACTGCACCATCCAGGTGCCCTATTTTTTTATTTTAATTTCAGTATAGTTAACATACAGTGTTGTATTAGTTTTGGGTATGCAGTACAGTGATTCAGCAATCCTATATATTACTCAGCACTCATCATAAGGCTGTTGTTTTTTTAAAACTTAACAAAAGAATTAAATTTTGTCAACAACATTTGACCTGGAAAAATTTTAAAGATTTTTTCTATTTATTTGACAGAGAGAGAGAGAGAGAGCAAGCATAAGCAGGGTGGAGCGGCAGAGGAAGAGGGAGAAGCAGGCTCCCCAGTGAGGAGGGAGCCCGATGTGGGGCTCGATCCCAGGACCCTGGGATCATGACCTGAGCTGAAGGCAGGTGCTTAACCAACTGAGCCACCCAGGCGCCCCAGCAAAAGCTTTATAAAAGGCTATAATTGATAACATTTTATTTGGACAAAGCATTGATTGATAAATGTTTGTTAATAAGATTTGATTCAATACATTTTTATCTACTATTGATAAAAATTGAATCAATGAAAATGACTTTATTTTTTTTTTTAAAGATTTTATTTATTTGAGAGAGAGAGAATGACAGATAGAAAGCACGAGAGGGAAGAGGGTCAGAGGGAGAAGCAGACTCCCCGCTGAGCAGGGAGCCCAATGTGGGACTCGATCCCGGGACTCCAGGATCATGACCTGAGCCAAAGGCAGTCGCTCAACCAACTGAGCCACCCAGGCGCCCCAATGAAAATGACTTTAGCTGAACAAAATTAAAAAAAAACCAAAAACCTAGAAGGGGTTTAGCTGATCTCCACTGAGAATGGACATAGAACATTGGCCTAATGGCATTCACCCCCCAAATTATTTCATAACCCAAATTAATGAATATTAGTACTACTTAATGAAAATATTTGTACTATAAATGCAGAATCAAAACACCCTTAGTCAAAATGGCAGATAAAACACATCCTGCACTGGGATTCTAATATCACTCTAAAATTTGTTAATCATTTGTTGTATTAGTTTCTAGGGATGCCATAACAAAATTCCACAGACTGGGTGGCTTAAACAACAGGTATTGTTTTCTTCATAGTTCTGGAGGCTGGAAGTCCAAGATCAAGGTATGGGCAGAGTTGGCTTCTTCACCTCTCTCCTTAGCTTGCAGATGGCCGCCTTCTCCCTGTGTCTTCTGGTGTTTCCTCTGTTCACGTGCACGTCTGTGTCCAAATTTCCTCTTCATATAACAATACCGGTCATATTGGATTAGGGCAAACCTTAACGTCCTTATTTTACCGTAAGCACCTCTTTAAAGGCCCTGTCTCCAAAAACAGGCACATTTTGAGGTACTGGTGATTAGGACTTCAACATATGGATTTGTGGGGGGCACAATTTAGCTCATAACATTTGTTTAGTACTGGTGCATGTACACACATTCCTTATGACTTCACAGGCTCCTAGAAAGTTAAGAATTGGAAATCTCAGATGTCATGTAGTATAATTCCTACCTCTCTCCTCTTTCAGAAAGAGGAACAATGCAACATTACACAAAGCATGTATCTCTGACTTATAGCCTTCGGTCCCAGGACAGAAGGGTCTATATTCAAGATGAAAACAATGTCCTTCAATATTTGTTATCATACATGACATCCTGTGCTATAACTAAAGGATTGCTCTTTGGGAATCATGAAAAGCTTGTTTGCATAGTTTAGCAATGATGGAACATTACTTGTGAAAATATAACGAACAGACAACACGTTTATAACCCCAAAGCTGGACCACACCCAGACATTGTTTTAAAAAGTGCTTCAGGATTAAGTTCACCTTAGATTAGTATCAAGAGTCTTGCTTAGAGGCTGTAGCTATCTTCAAAAGTATTCCAGGTCCTATCTGATAACAGATATTTGGGTTCAGAGATTGAAATGGGAGAAGGAAAGCTTCAGAAGTCATTAGTGCTTGGTTTTTTTTTTTAAGATTTTATTTATTTGAGAGAGAAAGAGAGCATGGACAGGGGGAAGGGGCAGAGGGAGAGAGAGAAGCAGACTCTCCTGCTGAGCAGGGAGCCTGATGCAGGACTCTATCCCAGGACCCTGGAATTGTGACCTGAGCCGAAGGCAGATGCTTAACGGACTGAGCCAACCAGGCGCCCCTAGTGCTTGGTTTTTGAGCCTCTTTTCTTAGCTAGAGAAACTTCAGGGCTTCTTCAATTGCTAGGGGAGAAGATGTCACGAGGGCATCAATTTTTGATGAAATCTTAAGAGATTCTTTTGGGAATGTCTTAAATGTGTCCTGTCTAGAATCAAATAATAAACATTTATTTCATTCACTCGTTTTTATATTCCTCCTTCCACCAACTGTTTATCAAGTATCTACCGTATGTCAGACCTGTGCTAGTTGACCAGTAGTTAATCATGATCACATAGAGACAGGCATTAAACAAGCAATTACCATATGGTGTGATAAGGTCTGTGAGAGTTGGGAGACAGGCCATTAAACAAGCAATTACCATATGGTGTGATAAGGTCTGTGAGAACTTCAGAGTGGATTGTAGGAGCCTACAGGGAGAAGGGCACCCAGCTCAGGCAGAGGGGTCAGGAGAGCTTTCTCCAGAGAGGGCAAAGCTGAGACCTGGAAATAAACAAGATTCAGGTGAAGATGGGTGGCAGGGGGTGAGGGATGGGGTGCTGGTGGAGTTTTGAAATAGCATGTATCTGATTTGCAGGCAAGAGATGTTGATGGGACCAAAATATATTCACTTTAGCTAAAGTGTAGCATGTAGATAAGGAGAGCACAGGGGTGAGGCTGCAAGAGTAGGTGGGGTGGGGGTGACAGGTGAGATGTGGGGATGCATGTCCTAAAGACCTCTCTCGAGAGATAGGATACAAAAAGGAGCATCTTCTGAGAACTCCTTATTTACTCCTGATCTGCTCCTATGATTCTAAGGTGCTCCAAGGAATCTGTATTTTGACTGTGGGCTTTAGAGGCAGACTGGGTTTTAAGTTCCACTTAGCTGCTTCCTAACCTCATTACCTAATCTCTGTGTTCCAGTGCCCTCCCTGTAAAATGTAGCTAAAATAGTACCTATCTCAGAAGGCTATTGTAAGAATGAAATAAGATTATGCATATAAACTGATCTGGAGGAATGCCTACAGCATAATACATTCTCACAAAAGTGTAGCTGTTAACAAAATCCTTATTTCGAAGTCCATCTCACCAAATACTAGGACCTCTTTGTTCTAGAATAAAATTACTTTGTTTTGGCTGTTGAAGATTTCTTGCCCTTCATACCTTGAATCCTGGGTTTCAAAATAATGGTAAGAATTTGTTCTGATAGCTTTATGACATATGCTTGGAATTATGGTCTCTTGACTGTTATTATGCCACAAAAGCTCCTAGCCAAGAGCCTGGGACATTTATGAGCAGGTGAGTCATGGAGTGGTATACAAGTTCAGACTGCTCTAGGGAACTTCCTGTTGGTCAGTGGCTGTGGGAACTGGGATGGTCTGTCCACTGCTCAGGAAAGCTGAAGGAAGCCAGGGCATCCTTTGTGCCTTGTTAATCAAGGAGCAAAAGTTTCAAGTGAACATTGGAATTTGTGGTCTCTCAGTGGGAAGTCAGGTTAATGACTTGTTTGTACTCTATTTTTATTTCCTTTAATGGGAAGCTAACAATAATTCCCTGATCTAGTGATTGCTGTAAGGACTAGGCTTGTATAGTGTTGTTCTAACGATATAAAAGCAGTTGATGAATTCACTTAGTCAATTAATTTGACAAGTATTTACTGATGGGATATAGAGGGCGCCTGGGTGCCTCAGTTGATTAAACGACTGCCTTTGGCTCAGGTCATGATCCCGGAGTCTCGGGATCGAGTCCCGCATCGGTTTCCTAGGCAGGGAGTCTGCTCCTCCCTCTGACCCGACCCCCTCTTGTGCTCTCTCTCTCAAATAAATAAAAAATAAAATAAAATCTTTAAAGAATGGAATATAGACATGACTAGTACATGATTCCTACTCATGAGAGGTGAGATTGATGTGTCTACTTATAACTGAAGCAAAATAGTAAATGCTAACATAGAGTTTTATTTGAGATACTACAGGATCATAGAAGGAAAACCCTAATCTTGCTCATGATTGTGATGCTTAATTTTATGTGTCAGTTTGTCTCTGCCATGGTGTCCAGATACGTGGTCAAACACTGTTCTGGGTGTTTCTGTGAGGGGTTTTTTTTTAGATGAGATTAGTATTTAAATCAGTGGACTTCGAGTAAAGTAGGTTGCCCTCCACAGTGTGGATGGGCCTCATCCAATCAAGTGAAGGCCTGAATAGAACAAAAGACTGACCTTTCCCAAGCAAAAGGGAATTTTATAGCAGATGGCCTTCATCCCAAATTGCAGCGCTGGCTGTTCCTGGATCTTCAGCCTGATAGCCTTTGGACTTGAACTATAGCACCTGCCCTTCCCTAGATCTGCAGCTGGCCAGTCAATCCTACATAGTTTGGGTTTGCCAGCTTCCATGATTGCATGAACCACTTCCTTAAAATTAATCTCTTTCTCTCTATATTCATATCCCAATGCTTCTGTTTCTCTGGAGAATCCTGAATAATATACAATGGTGATCAGGAAGAGCTTCACAAAATAGGTGTTATTTGAGTTGAGTCTTAAAGGATGAATCAGAGGCATCCATACAGGATTGAGTAAGGGTATTCCAGGCAGAGAGAACTGCAAGCACAAAGGCATAGAGTCTTCCAACAGTATGGGGTTTTGGAAAAACTGTAAATAGCTTGGTTTTCTTGAAGTTGGGATGTTTTGGAGGCATGGAGGGAGATGGGAATGGGAAAGTAGGCAAATTATGGAGGCTGTGTATGTATATAGTGGTGAATATGTGAGCAGTCAGTCAGGTTTATGGGGAGCGGAGAGGAATGTTTAGAATGAGGTAGAAGTAGGGTGGGATTCAGGTGAGAGATAACAAGGGGCTGAATAAGGTAGTGGTGGTGAGGAAGGGGCAGAAAGATGGATTTGAGAGTTAGATTTATGGGACCTCATGGATTAGACCCAAGGTGGGTGGAGGAAAGGAGGGCACCTGGTTTCTGGCTTAGGCCTACTGGTTGGGTGGTGGCTCTGTGACTCATCTGTTACAGTCTTTATGATGTTAGATTAGCCTGGACAGCTTCCAGAGGGTTTAATTAACAAAGTGCTAAAACGGAACTAAACCACCACAACAAGACTAGCAGGCTAGTGAGCTTCCAGAAAATGAGAGAATTAAAACATACCTTAGAGATCTACAGCTCTCATCAGCTTCACTCTGTGTTGAAGGTAGGTAATTTTCCACTCAGGCTGGAGCCTGTGAATTCCAAGGGAGCAACCTGAGCCTACAGGAAAGAAGTTGTGATGTCACTTCTCCATTCCATCTGTGCAATTGTCCCCCTTGCCTGTATGACAAGCATAGTATGGACTGATATCATGTCCCAGAACTAAATGTGGTCGCTCCTTTGGGATAACATGATAAGACTGATTTTCCTGCAATGCCCTCCCTTTCCTATGTTCATTCCACCTAATGTGTATGTGTGATTCAAGGCCCAGCTCACTTCCTGCCTTCAGGAACCTGCCCCATATGATGTCAGCCTGCAATTAACTTGCCTGCCCCTACATTCCTTTGCAGCACTTTGGAGTTTATTATAAATTACCTTGAATATCTCATTTTTATTTTCTGTGAGTCCATAGCCCTCATCTTATTTACCCGCTGTGTTTTTCTTAAAGTTGCAAGTTTCTAGTTTCCATTTTTCTATGCTGGTCATGTGCACTTTTGCTCAAGGCAGCAGGAATTATGCGCCACCAGTCCTTATAGCTGACATGTAGCTATTCATTCATTCAACAAATGTTTTGTTGTTGTTGTTGTTTCATTCAATGAATGTTTATTGAGTATTTGCTATGATCCAAGTATGTGATCCAGCCCAGTCTACATCCTTGACTCCCTCTCCCCATCACTCACTTCCAACCATAGAGACTTATTCCTATCTTAAGGCTTTTCCACTTGCCTTCTGGCTGCCGGGAGTGCCCTCCCCCAGAACTTCCCAATATTCAGCTTTCCTTAATCTCCTGTCCTCAGAGACTAGCCTCCCATGCATCTGCTCTCTATCTCATTACCCCTTTGCTTTGTGTAGACCACATATTATTATCAAAAATCAGCTTGTTTGTTTAGTTGTTTATGGTCTCTTTCTCCCTAGTTGGGTGTAAGCTGCAGGAGGGCAGCGTAGTTTTGTTCTCTGCTATAACGTGTGCACTTAGCATGGTGCCTAGCTCTTGGTAGGTGTTCTGTAGGTACCTTTTGAATCAATGAATCAGCTGTGTTAGACAGTTAGGCACCTGCCCTGATACTCTTCATGGAGAAGACAGACTCTAAGTACATACCTGTAATGAACATATCATATGAAACAGCATATAGAAGTATGGTAACTTATAACGTGGGAGTTCATTGAGACCATGGGCTCAGAGAAAGGCCTCCCTGAACCCAGTGAAGTTTAAGTGGAGACCCAAAGGACTTCACAACCTCTTTTACACACTGCTGAGTATGTCCCAGTTTTCTCGTGCTTTATGCTACCTCGAAGCTCCTTCAGCTTTGACTCCTAGGACAACGCCTTTGATTATTGATGGGGTAAGGAGGTAATGGACCCTTCTAGGTATTTTAAGGCACCAGCACTTTTAAGGTCCATCACAAACAGTCCATTTTAGCATATAATAAATAAGAATGCTTCAACCCAGCCCATTTCACCATCATGTTTATTAATGGAATTCAGTGTTTACAGCTGTTCGTGCATTCATTTCACTGTGACAAATGTTAAGCTGATGCTACCGTACACATGACAAATCTTACTCCATCTCCTCTTTTATGCAGAGGCAGTTAACATTCATGCTGTCTGGGGTCGTTTATTCCACCGCTAAAGCACTGTTGTGTTAGGATTTGACTGAAGAGAGTTTTTCTTCCTTACGTACCACAGCGTTGCTAACGAAGTACTCTCTGCTATGCATCTGTGGGTTGCTACACTGCTGATCTATTTTCTTAAAGGGTCCCTTTGGATATTATTACCTTGATCTTGCTGTTGATATCAAAAATGTCGCTGCCACATGGCTGATGGAAAAATGTTTCATTTTTATGGCAGAGCCATATAAACACTTAATCACAGCTTTCCCTTTCTCTGTTTTATAACCACCATAACCATAACTATCTCCCCATATATTTATTTCATTGCTGCAAAAATTGATGTTTGTTGATTCAGTGGCTAGTTAGGGCTCATTTCTAGTCAACTGAAAAGGTCTTTGTGTTTGGGGAATCAAATTATAATTTCAGCTGGTTTCTCCATCTCTTCAGCAGCAAAAGGGGTATGTGACCAGAATGTACAATATGTAATTAGACTGGAAGATGGGACTCTGTTATTCCAAAGCTACCACCAGGCGCCAGAGGATGAGATTCAGAGGAGGAGTGGCTATTGTTGGGGAGTCCTCTGTCTTCTAGCCTTCTTTTTCTCTGTGTGGCCTTGGACAGATCTTGCCTCTCTATGTGCAGTGTCTTCCCATATGAAACCATGAGATTGGATTGGATTGTGTGTGGACTCTCTTCTGGGAGGCAGCCAGAAGATTTATTGATAAGGTGTGGAAATCTCTAGCTATGCAAAATTTCTATTTGGTAGAGTTGCTAAGGGACTCAAATGTGGGCAACTTTATGGCCTCTGGGTGTCTCTTCTAGCTTTTAGCATCTTTGAAACCAGCTGGAGAGAGAGAGAGAATAGAAAATTGTGCTTACTGGGTAAATAGTTAATAATGCTATCAATTTCTACCTCATTGCCATATAATGGAGATAGGAATCTCATTATTCAGAGACATGCAAATGTAGCAATTCTAGTCTTTACATACAGCCTCTGAATCACCATGCCACTCACACTATGTAATTGCTCTGTGAACTCAGGCACATAAAAAATGTCACACTAATCACTGCCAGTCATGGCACCACTGAAGAAAGAACTAGAATAATAGGTATTTGAAAGGGGACATGCTGAGGATTGCACTGTTGCAAGGCAAAAACAGGTTGCCAAACACAATGGCCTCTGATTGGCTTTGCAGAGCAACTGGCTGGAAACTGACACAGCTGTCCCCCAAATGGTGGCAAAGTTTGAAGGTGGCTCTGAGAGACCTGTCTTGAAATTGAACTAGCAAGATTAGAAATGAAGGCTGTCTGTGGCCTTGAAGAATGCTGTCAGATCTGGCTTTCAACTACATTATTCACTTCCACTACACCAGAAATAGAGACTTTTAGGAGTTTCTTTGGCCTAGATATATGCTGTCCAATATGGCAATCACTAGCCACATGGCCACTGAGCACTTGAAATATGGCCAATGCAACTGAGATGAGCTGCGAATGTAAAATACATACCAGATTTCAAAACACTATGAAAAAAACAAATATAACCTATCTAATTAATAATTTTATATTGAGGGCGCCTGGGTGGCTCAGTCGTTAAGCGTCTGCCTTCGGCTCAGGTCATGATTCCAGGGTCCTGGGATCGAGTCCCACATCGGGCTCCCTGCTCAGCGGGAAGCCTGCTTCTCCTTCTCCCACTCGCCCTGCTTGTGTTCCTGCTCTCGCTGTGTCTCTCTGTCAAATAAATAAATAAAATATTTAAAAAAATTTTATATTGATTACATGTTAAAATAATATTTTGGGTATATTGAGTTTAACTAAATGTATTATTCAAATTATTTTCTCTTATTTCCTTTTACTTTTTTAACGTGACTACTTAGAAAATGTAAAGTTATGTAGGTGGACCACATTTTATTTCTCTTGGACAACACTAGCCTAGAGAAATCAGATACTTGTTTACTCTTACTGCTAAGATTCTACCTTGTTTTTCTTGCTCTCTTTACAAACTCAAGTTCCTTTAAAGATTCTTCACATTGACTCAAGGAGCTTGGTTCCTCATTACTATTCAGGTGCAGAGTTCTTCCTATCAACCTGTTCACCATTCTTCGGGCACCTCTCTGCCTGGAACTCCCGACCATACTCCCAGTGCGAACAGCCTGGGTAAAATAGTCCCTCTAGTTGCAAAGAAGGCACCGTTTCTAAGGACATCTGTCTCAGTTCTAGATGGACTATGATTCATGGCGGTCATTGGAGTGTAAATCTGACACAGGTTTAACCTTTTGATGGGATTTGGTTTTTGTTTCAGAAAAACTATGGTGTAAAAAATGGCAGCATGTGGTGTTAAGGAGAAGCAGGGGTTGCAGTTTGATGTCAGAAGACAGATGCAAATCCCTGGGCAGCCACTCACTAGCTATGTTTGATTTGGACAAATCACTCTATTTGAGCCTTAGTTTCTCATTCAGATACCTGTAAGATGAACTCAGCAATGCTTACTTCAGAGGGTTGCTGACATATCAAAAGAAAAAATGTATAAGAAAATACTTGTCGGGGCACCTGGGTGGCTCAATAGTTAAGCGTCTGCCTTCAGCTCAGGTCATGGTCCCAGGGTCCTGGGATTGAGCCCCGGCATCGGGCTCCTGCTCTGCGGGAAGCCTGCTTCTCCCTCTCCCACTCCCCCTGCTTGTGTTCCCTCTCTCGCTGTGTCTCTCTCTGTCTGATAAATAAAATCTTTAAAAAAAAAAAAAAAGAAAATACTTGTCAATGTGAATCTGTTTGTGGCGGCCAATTTATGGCCAGAGGGGTAGATCCTATGGGCAGATGGTTTTGTTTGGCCAGAAAAGTGTATTTTGTTTATTTGAATCAGAGTGCCGGCAGGGAGATCCTGTCCAGTTTGTCATAGACTTTACCACTCTTGTTATCTTTTTTTTTTTAAAGATTTTATTTATTTATTTGACAGAGAGATAGCGAGAGCAGGAACACAAGCAGGGGGAGTGGGAGAGGGAGAAGCAGGCTTCCCGCCGAGCAGGGAGCCCGATGCGGGACTCGATCCCAGGACCCTGGGATCATGACCTGAGCCAAAGGCAGACGCTTAACGACTGAGCCACCCAGGTGCCCTACCACTCTTGTTATCTTAATTCAGCTGATTTGTGTCACTTGCCTGGCTGCTGAGGATTGATGTGTACCTTATAAATGGGAGGGGCAACACTTGGTAACACAGCCATACCTGATGCTGGCTGACATGGTTCCTGTCCCCAGGACTTCATATGGCATATAAGTTATACCATAACCAAATCTGGATGAACAGATGTTTGCCAAGCACGTGATTGCTGCTCTAAATTCCAGGGATAAAAATTAAGAGGAACAAATCAACTGTGGGTACAACAAAAGGATGGGCAACTAACTCTGCCTTGGGGAAGCATGTTTAAGAGGTAGGGTATAGGAGGAAGAAAAGTAACATTTTTGAGTCAAGACTGGGCCATCCTTAAGACTAGGCACTTGTCATACACTATCTCATCTACCCCTCAAAAAGTTCTCAAAACTGAATATTGTTATCTTCATTTTGTAGATAAGGTCTGGTGGCTCATGGAACCTGCCCAAGGTCACGGACAGAGCTAGGATTTGAATCCAGGTCCCTCTGAGTGGGCCAAGGCCATGATGTATCATCTCTGTTTCCCCTTGAGATTAATGAAAGCATGATTCATAGCAAATGCTTTATTTCTGTTTGCTGGGCCTCTCTCCTACTCCCTACCCACTACTTTCCTTAGAGTGTTGTTTTTTTAACCCAAAATTCATTTATTTGTTAAAGTTACAATAACATACTTTTAAATGCATACAAAATTGCAAAATGCTTTTTTCAACAAAGATACCAGATATATTTAATGATGACATAAAGATATGTCTAATAACTTTTGTTCTGTTTTAAAAGTCATCATGAGGGGTGCCTGGGTGGCTCAGTTGTTTGAGTGTCTGAGTCTGTATTTTGGCTGGGGTCGCGGTCTCATGGGTTGTGGGCTCGAGCCCTGCAGCGGGCTCTGCACTCAGTGGAGAGTCTGCTTGAGGATTCTCTCTCTCTAGCTCTCTCTGCCCCTTCCCCAATGCATGTGCTCGTGCACGCTGTCTCTCTAAAATAAATAAATGAATCTTAAAAAAAAAAAAAAGTCATCATGAAACCAAAAGTGTACATCAGTGGAGCTCTCTTCCACTGGTGTATATATTTTAATTGGTCTCATGTGAGAGTCTCTCCCATTTTGGTGATTGGCTAGAATCCAAGTTTGTTTGGAAGATGGTCCTTAGAGTTCATAAGGCATCACTAACTTTCCTAAGACATGGAACACAAATGTCAGAGGGAGGCAAGGAAGTGTCAGGTGCTAAATCCCGCTTCCTGTGCTTGTTCCCCTCCTAAGGACACTGTGTCCTTGGTACCCTGTCCTGTCTTTCCTTCAGCCTGCAGGGGATATTGATGGCCCGTGGGAGTTTGTTGCCAGGGCATCTGAAGAGCCTGCAGTGAACTCTGATCCCAGCAGTGATGAAGGCTGTTTGATCATAAAAGTTGGGGAGCTCTGGTTCTTGACTGTAGTAGCCTTTAGCATTGATTCCTTTGTGATAAATAACCGCCGCCCCCCCCCCCCAAATCTACCTTCAGGTGAGTTGTCTTGTCCCCTTTCCTTTGCTATCCCAATCAAAAAGCCTTTGTCTCACCCCTTTACCCCAGGCTGCCTTGTGATTGGCTCTTTAAGTGGGCAAAGGCCATGGTCAGAGAGTTGCAACTGAGCATGCCCAAGGCAATGGCCTTGTTTTGGGCTTACAGTGCACCATGAGACCATAGCCTTCATCAGCTTGTGTTTGACTTTCCTCTGCTACAGTGGGGTAAAGGTCACTGTGGGCTCATTCAGAGCCCAGGGTCTAGAAGCTGACACACCTAGGTTTGAATCTCTACCATGCCAACTTCAGGGTGGGTCACCTGGGGCAAGTTGACTTAACCCTTAACCAGCCAAGCTCTGTTTCCTCATGTATGAAACTATGTAGTAACAACAAGGCTGTTGTGAGATTTTAATAACAACAAGCACTTCTCTTGCTCTGTTAGGCACTGTTGAGTGTTTTACATATATATATATATATTTTTTTTTAAAGATTTTATTTATTTGTTTGACAGAGAGAGAGAGAGCGAGAGAGGGAACACAAGGAAGGGGATTGGGAGAGGGAGAAGCAGGCTTCCTGCTGAGCAGGGAGCCCGATGCAGGGCTTGGTCCCAGGACCCTTGGGATCATGACCTGAGCCGAAGGCAGACGCTTAATGACTGAGCCACCCAGGCCCCCGAGTGTTTTACATATATTAACTTAATGAATACTACAACAACCCTATGAGGTGAGTACAATTATCATCCCCATTTTACAGATGAGAAAACCAAGACATGGAGAAGTTAAGAAATTTTCCCAATGTTCCAAAGCTAGTAAATACAGACCTGAGATATCAAAGCAGTGTGAGTCGAGTGTGTTCCTAAGTACTAGGCCATGAATAAATATTAAAAATATACAAATTTGGAACACAATAGATGTTCAAGAAATTCTGTCTATTAATCCAATTATTATTATTCTTAATGGTCCTGGATTTCATGGCTTCCATGATCCACTTCAGAAGTAGAATGAAACTTGAGGCATTTTTGTGAGATTATGACTTTTTTTTCATAAATCTGAGCTTGGATGAGAGTATTGTGTCTGAATTCAGTTCCTCTGTCTTTTAACTATAACTTGTTAAGCCTCAATATTTTCAACACATTTTGCAGTTTACATTATTTTTTTTGCAGTTTACATTTTACATTATACTTTATGATGCACACTAGCATCTTCTCATAGACTTCTTATAAGCTAAAATGAGTTAAAATGGGTAAAGTACTTAGACACGTGCTTGACACTGAGTATGTGCTCTATCCGAAAAGAATATATGAAGAGCCCTGAAGGTATGAATACGATTTCACCTGATCCTCCACTTTGATCTTTCCTTGTGGAAATGCATCTGTTCCCACGCCACCTAGGACCATTCAAGACACCTTACAGTTGTTGTGTACTGGGTTGCCAACTGCCAAGTCAGAAGCTCCTTGGGGCGGGAGTCTGGCTTGATGCATCCCTAATGGTCAAGGCCCACCACGTTGACTGTTGTACTGAAAAGAAGCATGAACTTGGCAAGAAACTGAATTACATTTCTTTGTGCCAAACTTCAATAGGGAACAGGCAAAAAGAAACAAGAGGAACATGTTCTCATTTCCCAAACTTGCTATTCTACCTCTAAGGTCCTTGATTTTAATGATTTCATTTCACAAGGAGTTAATAACACCCTTCAGGTGACCTAACTGTTAATCCAACATCACCTTACTCAAATTGTCAAACATGGGGACTGTGTCACATTACATGGAAAATAGGGCTGAGGGACTATAGGTACAATAAGGACAACATTGGCTCATATTGTTTCTGTAACTATGAAGATTCTCTGCACATAATTTCTTTGTATGCATATGTATTTATATATTACATATGATAAATATTGAGATTCACCTATGTATCAAGCATCGTTTTAAAAGCTTTGTGTATTAACTCATTTAATCCTCATGATGGCTCCATGAGGTAGATACTTTTGTGATCCCTATTTTAGGGTTAAGGACACTTTGGCACAGAGAGGTTGGGCAGGCTGCCCAAGGACACACAGCTGGTATGTGGTGGAGGCAGGATTTCAATGTAGGAGTCTGGCTCTGATATCTTACACATCACACTTAACAGATGATTCCTTATTTTGATGAAATCTTTCACTTTCTAATATGTAATTAACATAGAAAACGTTATGTTAGTTATTAAATAAACACATCACAGAGATTTCAGAAACCCCTCTGGGAGAGCTCTCCTGGGTGGTCAGCAACTATTTTCCTCCTGTAAATTTCCTCTTTAATGGCAAAGGGCTGGGAGGAGCATGACTTCCCAGGTGAAAGTGACACAATTCCCTACTTTGATTGAGTGGACTTTACCAGAGGTAGCACACTTCCAAATGGTCCATCAGAGAGCTCTCCCTTCATCTGCCGCTCCCATATCTGCCCCAAGGACCCAGCCTGGGAACTGAATCACCTGCAAGCCTGACATTTCCACTCTCCCGTTGTCTTAGTCAAGGGCTGCTATAACAAAATACCGTAGACTGGGTGGCTTAAACAACTAACATTTATTTATTTATCATGGTTCTGGAGGTTGGGAAGTTTAAGATCAGGGTGCCAACAGATTCAGTTCTTGACAGGGGCTCCCCTCTGGCTTGCAGATGGCTGCCTTCTCACTGTGTGCTCACCTGACCTCCCCTGTGTGCTCAAGAAGGAGAGAGCTCCGCTGCTCATAAGGGCACTAATCACATCATGAAGGCCCACCCTCATGACTTCATCTATACCTGTATTCCCAAAGGCCTCCTCTTCAGATATCTTTGCTTTGGTTAGGGCTTCAACATATGAATTTGGGGGGGGGACACAAATATTCAGTCCATTACACCTATCTTCCCTACAGACCATGGGCCCTAGAGCTGTTGATTCCAGTGCAAAGTGAGGCACTGAGTAGATAGTCAATAAGTACTTGTTGAACTGGAAGGAGTTGAATGAGCCTCTGGTATTGTAAAGTCCCTGAGGATTTGGGCTTTCCTTTCAGCCCAGGAGAGGGACTGTAGAATATACTGAAACGCCCAAGAGGAGTAGTGGTGGGGGTCAGAGTCGCCTTTGTGGTGTCTGGTGAAACAAGTTCTCTTTAGGATAAATAGAGGAAAGAGATGGGCACCAGAGTGAGGAAGCCCCAGGTCTGCATCTTGGTGCTGCTACGGAGAGGCTGTGCTGCCTGGGTCTTCTGTAACCCCCGTCCTTGCTCTTCTGTAAAGGGGAATGATACCAACCTCATGGATGTGCTGGGAAAGCATAGTCGGGAAGCATATATAAATCATTAGCATACCTCCTGGCTCAGAGGAGGCACCAGAAAAGGTTCCCTCTTGTTCAATTAACTCTTTATCTATGCCAAATGAAGCTTTCATTAGGGGGTGGGCAACCAAGAGAGCTGATATGGGAATGCCATGTGCACATGAGTCACAGACTCCCAGAATCTGAAAAGGGATATGTCATGGGAACCAAATAAAGTATTTACCTGGGAGGCCATCCACAAAGCCTGAGGTTACCTATTAGCCTAACGATGAGTTCTTTGGTGTCTCTTGTGGGGAGGGAAGGAGAGAAATGAAGAAAACCCACTATAGGTGAAATGTACATGTAGCCCTTGGAGCTCTCAAAACCCGTACCCCTCAGAAACCTTAAAGGAACTGGGGAGCAGCGGGTAAAGGAAAACAGCTTATGGAAAAAGGCAGACTAGACACTGTATGCAAGGAAAAGGGGGGAGTAATACTAAGCAAGCATTCAGAAGGGAAACTTGATTCATTAAAATTGGAGCAAAACTTACCCACCTGGTTAGCTTTGTGTGTGACAAGGAAATTTCCAGACCCTTGTGTGCCCCGCTCCCGTCCTTCATTTACCAGGGCGGTCTAGCCGCCTTCCTCTACCACCAGCTTTGACATTGGGTTAGCTGCTCACTCTCTCTGCTCATCTCCATTCTCATCACAAAGCCCAGCTCTTGACACAGATTACCAGGAACCAAAGGGTAATGAGAGTTTAGAAAAGGCTGTTGATTCCCCTTCTACAAGAGTAGTGTCAAAAAACTTAGGCTCCACGATCAGACTCATCTGGGTTTGCATCCAGGCTTCACTGATTTTTTATTATGTGACCTTGGATATGTTTCTCAAACATCATGAGCCTCAATTTCCTTATCTGTAAAGTAGGCATTAATAATAGAATAATAGTACCTACTTCTTATGGTTGAGTGAATTAAATTACATAATAGAAGTGAAACGCAGTAGCACCTGGAAATAATGAACACTTAGCAGAGAATAGCCATTATCATTCTTAGTAGTGATATTTTTATATACTGGGAAAAACCCAGTTATCTTTCATTCTGTTTCCTCTGATCCTGATGGTTGTGGGCTAATGGAGAGAACAAGACCAACAGATGGCTCTGCCATTATTTAACTGTGCAACATTGAGCAAGCCTGTAACCACCCTGAGTCAGACTTGCCTCCTCTCTAAAATAAGGACAATGGTTGTGTTTCCGCTTACTAGACTATGAGTGTGTTGGGGGGGTGCTCAAGAGAATGTCATCAGGGTGCCTGGGTGGCTCAGTTGGTTAAGCGTCTGCCTTTGGCTCAGGTCATGATCTCAGGGTCCTGAGATCGAGCCCATGTCCGGCTCCCTGCTCAGCGGAGAGTCTGCTTCTCCCTCGCCTCAGCCCCACCCACCTGCTTGTGATTTCTTTCTCTCTCTCAAATAAATAAAATATTTTAAAAAAGAGAGAATGTTATCAAAGTGCTCAGCAAGGCAACACTGGGAGGGGAGATATAAGATAATACCCATAATTGCATCGCAGTCTTACACTGGTTCTCCATGTATAATCCACAGCACCTCTTCTTAGAAATGCAAATTCTCAGGGTCATCCCAGGCCTGTAGACCAGAAACTCTGGGGGTGGGGGCAGGTGATCTGTGTTTACTCAACAGTCCTGGTGATTCTGCTGCACCATCCCGTTTGGGAACCACTGCATTACGGTTATCCAGAGAAGGGAAGAGATGAGATGCCCAAAAGAAGCTAACTTTTTACCGAGTAATTCTTAACTCTGGAAAATATTTATAAATGATCTTTTCCCTCTCTCTTCTTATGCAGAAGGATATTCAAATATATTTTTTATTTAGCCAAAGCTATGGGCTAAATTGTGTTCCACCATAATTCCTATGTTGAAGTCTTAACCTCAGTACCTCGGGA
The DNA here is from genome assembly GCF_037043125.1 of Eumetopias jubatus. Lineage (NCBI taxonomy): Eukaryota > Metazoa > Chordata > Mammalia > Carnivora > Otariidae > Eumetopias > Eumetopias jubatus. Next base: position 115,328,753 of record NW_028274814.1, on the reverse strand, counting down.
TGTGACTGTATTTAAAGAGGTAATTAAGGTAAAATGAGGTTATATGGGTGGGTCCTAATCCATTATGACTGGTGTCCTTGTGAGAAGAAGAAATTTGGACACAGAGAAGCAGAGAGGGAAGACCATGTGAAGACATAGGGGAAGGTGGCCATCTGTAAGTGACAGAGAGAGGCCTCCAAAGAAACTAGTCCTGCCTGCACTTTGATCTTGGATGTCTAGCCTCCAGAATTGTGAGATAATAAATTTCTGTTGTTTAAGCCACCCAGTCTGCATTTTTATGGCAGTCCTAGCAGACCAATACAGCCAAGGTGGGGCACTAAGGAAAGTAGAGAGTGAGGTTTGCATTGCTGGGGCTGGCAGCTGCAGGCAAGGAGGTGAGTTCAGGTTTGGACTCCTTTGGGACCGCAAGGGGAAAGCCGTTTTAGGTGGGGGCAATTGCTCACTTTAAAAAGAATTCTTCACTTTACGAGTGACTCACTTGTCACAAGAGAGAGATTAGAAGCGATGACAAAAAAACACTATGGATCAGTGTTCTTGGATCAGAATGAAAGTCAGTGGAAAGGTATTATTTGTTCTACAAACACTGTGTTCACATATAACCTTTCAGGAATGTGTTTACCTCAGGAAGGCAGACATCTTGGTCTGTGTGCAAAGGATCAGATAGAGCCTCTGGAAGAAATTGTTTGGAAGGGCCCAAAGAACCTAGTCAGCTCACAGACCAGGAGGCAAGGGTATTATACTTACACCTATGGAAAAAAGAAATGCAGGACCCTGATGATGACTTGATTATTTGCTTAAGTGGGTTTATTGCCCCTACCTTTGAGTTTCACCTGCATTTTGATCTTTCTTTTTTTTCCTCTTTTCTCTTTTTTCTTTCTTTTCTTTTTTCTTTCTTTCTTTCTTTCTTTCTTTCTTTCTTTCTTTCTTTCTTTCTTTCTTTCTTTCTTTCTTTTCTTTCTTTCTTTCTTTTCTTTCTCCTCTTTCTTTCTTTCTTTTCTTTCTCCTCTTTCTTTTTTCTTTCTCCTTCTCCTTTTCTTTCTCCTTTTTAATTTTCCTGGAGATGTAGACTTAGAAGTGTGGTTAGGTTAATTAACCTGGGGCTGGGTGGATAGATGAGGTCAAGGAATTTGAGAAAACACCTCAAATAGGTTCTGCCATCCAGCCACCTTCACTAGAGTGTGATCATTGATGTCACATCAGATAGACAGATGTACATACAGAACTTGCTTTTCCCACAGCTTTCTCTGAAGTTATTATCCTGGGGTTGACATTTGACAAGTCAACATTTTATCTGTCCACTTTTGGAAGCTTATGGGAAGCAAGCCCTACTCCTTTCTCCCTGCTCCTTGCCCTTCAGATTTATACTATGTATATTTTAAAATGTCATTTAAAATGATCACACCATAACTGAATAGAAGACTCTCCTCATTTTAAATGAAGAGACACATGGTTTCTTAACATTCAGTATGAGATGCAGAACTTCTTCCAGGTCCTAATGGTTTCTTTCTTCCCTTGGGTAATCCTTCTGGGGAGTCTCTAGCATGCACAAAACATGAAGACTGCATGATAAAACAACAATTTGACCTTTGAGCTCTGCTGAAAGGACATACCCAATAATAGACCATTTGTCTATCAAAGATTTCCATATAGGGGCGCATGGGTGGCTCAGCCAGTTAAGCGTCCAACTCTTGATTTGGGCTCAGGTCATGATCTCAGGGTCGTGAGATCAGATCCCACGTTGGGCTCCACACTGGGCATGGATCCAGCTTGGAATTCTCTCTCTCCCTCTGCCCCGCCCCCCCACCTCTCCCACCCCCTGCTCACACATGCACTCTCTCAAAAAAACAAAAAAAAGATTTCCATATAAAATTTTTCTTCCTCTGTTCATTCCATCCATCATATAAAAACTAATATGCAGGAGTCACATGGAGTAAGTGTAGTAGGTTCTCTTGTATGAAATGCATTTCACTTTGCAGTCATTGGCATTTTCGAAGGTACTGTTGAGTGCTGGGTAGGGACAGAGAGTGTGGGTGACTTGCATGAGATTCAGTCCTGGGCTGTTTTTAATTTGGGGGAGGGGAAGTTGGGATCAGTTGTGTGCTGATTATAAGATGCTGCATTATCTTGGCAGTGACATGAAATCTTACCTCTGGTAAAAAGTTCCATGGTTCATGATTTTTTTTCTTTCTTTTTTTAATAGTTCACTCTGTTTAGGAAGTAGTCTTTACTGTCTGCTGGGTATACATAGACATTTCCCTGGAGAGAGTGAAAGAATATGTAGTTCTGCTGTGCAGTAGGCACTGGGATATGATGCCCAGATGCCCCACTTCAGAACTGCAGCTGGAGTGTGACTGGCGGACGGTCACACTTCTGTCCTCCTACCCGCACCCCCCCAGCTCTGCGGAAGAAAATCCACACAGTTTAAGATCATGACCTTTTCCTAGGAGCAGCTAAAATCCCATGACTGGCTGCTGTGGGGGTCGAAAGTTTCAACCTCCTTGCCTTATTTTGGGACATCTTTACCTGGCCATCCCAGCTCCGGAGCTCCCAGTGAGGTCAGTTGAGGTCTTCGCTGTGACTACACTGCAGCTCAATTTCTCCCTTTGCCTCAGTTGGCAGCTTTTGTTTCCACACGCGTGTTGATGCCTGGATCATTCCTCAGTAAACCTCTTGCATGTAATTCTCCATCTTTGATTCTGTTTCCTAGGGAGCCCAACCTGCCAGCAATACTTTCCCTTAAATATGGCCATTGTTTTATTGTTCATATGGTTTATTGTTAAGAGGTAAATTCATATTTTCAATCAAGGAATTGATATGTATTACTTTTCAGAGACTTTATGTGTATGGAAATTTTTCTGTGTATACAGAGTATATAAGAATTGAAAATGTTTTTAAATCCGTTGGAACAAAATAGCAGTGAGGACACTCAGTTGGTTAACCCTGAAGTTTTGGTCATTGTGTTTGAATTGACTGCCAACCACACACAGTGTGACCATATGGCAGAGGTGAAAGTCTGAGGCCAGGGTCCCTGTTGAGAAAAGCCAAAGGTTCAACCTCCTTATTGTTTGGTCTGTTTTCCGTTGTTTCCTGGTCTCAACCTGTAGTCTAACCTGGCCAGTCATAGTAAAAAATGTTCTCTTGACCTGCCCTTGGAACAGGTGATAGGATGTGGATAACCATGCAAATCTGTCACCATGGCTGGAAAAACAATCCCCAGCACCTGCCCTGCCATGTATGGAAAGCAGAACATTTATCAAGATCAACCCAGGAGAAGCCAGTTTGGAATTTTTCCCCAAAAGATAAGAGGCTACGTTTCCACAATTTGTTTTTTGTTTTTTTTTTTTCAAATTTAAAATACACACAATTTTGGCACAAAAATAAGCACATAGATCAATGGAATAGAATAGAGAGCCGAGAAATAAACCCACACTTACATGGTCAGTTAATCTAGGACAAGAATATACAGTGGAGAAAAGACAGTCTTTTATGAGAAGCAAGCCCTGCTCCTTTCTCCCTGCTCCTCACCCTCCCAAGAGTTGCTGGGGTTGAAAGGGTCTGCTCAGAGGAGGAAGAAAGGAAAAAGGTCAGATAATGACCCCTGGTCAGGTCCTGGAGGACTCCTGGAACATAAGGGGCTGTTTTATGAGGGGTGGAAAATGTGTATGTGTGTATGCATATGCAGTGTGTTGGGGGCCAGCAATGATGGAAAGGAAGAGCACTGTGGGTGCCATGAGGCAGTTGTGGCTGGATAAGTGAATTGTGAACACATGTGAGCAGAAATACTCTGGGAGGATTTTACAGGAGTTTGGAAGCCTGCAAGAGCAGATGCCAGTATGAGCCAATGGAATTCGAGCAACAGCTGTTAGAAGTTAATATTTATTGAGCATCTGCTATGTCCAGGTACTATGCTAAATTCTACAGTCCTTAGCTCCGTTAATCCTCCAGCAACTCCCCTTAAGGAGGGTACTTTTACTCTTTTCTAACACATGAGGAAACTGGATCTTGAGGAGGTTAAATAACTTGCTCAAAATATTGCTGAGCTACACATTGTTGTTCAATTTGGGGAAATTCTATTGGCTGTGTTTTCTTAAAGGGAAGCAATTATAAGTAGGTAAAATCTTGAGCTGTGAAGACAAATTTGGATTTCTGTCATTTATTTTTATTTTATTTTATTTTATTTTTTTCCTTGAGAGAGAGCACAAGTGGAAGTAGCAACAGAGGGAGAGGGAGAAGCAGACTCCCTGCTCTGGTTCTATCCCAGGACCCTGGGATCATGACCTGAGCCGAAGGCAGACGCTTAACCAACTGAACCACTCAGGCGCTCCTGTCTTATCTTTGCCAATATCTGGCTGTGTGGTCTTGGACATGTTATACAACCTCTCTGAGCCTGACAAAATTGTTGGAAGGATTAGAGATAACAGACACAAAGAAAAATACTCACTTAATGATAGTTATCTATCATTCAAGCCCAAACCCTACCTAATGACTATGAGTTCACTGATGAATTAGGTGCTGTATACTTTTCAGCCAAAAGAAAAAAGTAAACTTTGACTATAGTCTGTGACGCTTGATAGATTAATTGCATAAACAAATCTTTTTATTTCAATATTCAGTTATTATTAAAGCAATGTGATAGCTAATTGTATGTCAACTTGACTGGGCCACAGGGTGTCCAGATATTTGGTCAAACATTATACTGGATATTTTTGTGAGAGTACCATTTAAATTGGTAGACCAGGGGCACCTGGGTGGCTCAGATGATTGGGCGTCAGCCTTCAGCTCAAGTCATGATCCCAGGGTTCTGGGATTGAGTCCCACACAGGGAACCTGCTTCTCCCTCTGCCTCTCTCTCTCTCTGTCTCTTATGAATAAATAAATAAAATCTTTAAAAAAAATAAATAAATTGGTAGACCAGTTTGCCCTTCTTAATGTCACTGGGCTTCATCCAATCAGCTCAAGGCCTGAATAGAACAAAAAGGCTGACCCTTTGAATAAGAAAGAATTCTTCCTGCCTGACTTGCCTTTGGACTGGGACATTGGCTTTTTCTTGCCTTCAGACTTGAACTGAAACATCAGCTCTTCCTGGGTCTTGGGTCTGCTGGTCTTTTGACTTGAACTGGATCTATACCATTGGTTTTCCTGGGCCTCCAGCTTGCCAATTCACTCTGCAGATCTTGGGATTTATCCAGTCTTCATAATCACCTGTGCCAATTCCTTATCAATCTCTCTCTCTCTCTCTCTAGATAGAGAGATAGATGTGTGTGTGTGTGTGTGTGTGTGTGTGTGTATGTGTGTATGCACACACATCCTATTGGTTCTGTTTCTCTGTAGGACCCTGAGTGTTTATTCACTCAATAAATGTTGACCTAATGATGTCTGGGTCCCAGGCACGGCGCTCCAAGCCAGAGATAGAGAGTGAATGAAACAGTCTGGTATCCTGTCCTCATATAGTTTATAGTTTATAGCTTAGACTAGTTGGAGAAGCCTTGGAGACCTTAGATATTTCATTGCAAATAATGAACACAAATTGCAGTAAGTGCCACAGAGAGAAAACATAGCAGGGGCTGTGTGTACATAAGGCAGGGTCCTCCCCCCCTACCCCTTTGGGCTTCCCTGAGGAAATAACACATGAGCTTTATAAGCTGAGATATCAGGGGTGAGTGGGCATGAATCCGGGAGCGTGACAGAGAGCATGATGGGGAAGCATCTTGAGCAAAGGCAGCAGCATGGGTTTGTTCTTCTAAGTGGAGAAGGTGCCTTGTATGTTCCAGAACTAAAAAGAGGTAGCTGTAGTGGAGCACAGAGGGCAAGTTAAATGAATGAAGAACCCATTTATTCCCTCATCTGCTATTTTTTTTAAAAAGAGATTGTGTATAATTGGTGTTAATTTTTCTTTAAATGTTTGATAGAATTCTCCAGGAAAGACATCCGAGCCTGGAGATTTCTCTGCAGCAGTTTTAAAGTTATAAATATAATTTCTTTAATAGTTTCAGGGCTAATCAAATGATTGATTTCATATTGGATGAGTTGCAGTAGTGTGTGCTTTGTGTAGGATTGGTCCATCTCATCTAGGTCCTCAAATTTGTATGTGTAAAATTGTTTGTAACATTCTGTTATTACTTTGATATCCACAGTGTCTGTAGCAATATCCCATTTCATTCCTGATATTGGCAGTTTGGTTTTTTTCTCATTTTATTCTTCGTCAGCATTGCTAGAGGTTTGTCAGTTGATCTTTTAAAGGAGCCGACTTTGTTCCAGAGAGCTTTTTTTCTATTTTTGTTTTCAATTTTATTGATTCCTGTTCTTTTCTTTATTTCCTTTTTCTGCTTTCTTTGGGTTTATTTTGCTTTAAAAAAATGTCTTGAGGTGGAAGCTTAGGTGGTTGATTTGAGACTTTTCTTCTTTATTAATGTTAGCATAAGTGCTACAAATTTCCCCTTGGTACTGCATTAGTTGTCTCCCACATTTTCACTTTCATTCAGTTGAATGCATTTCAAAAACATTTCCCTTGAGACTTCCTTATGACCCACGGGGTCTTTGGAAGTGTGTTGTTTGGTTCCCAAGTGTTTGGAGATTTTCCTGTTATCTTTCTGTTGTTGGTTTCTAATTTCATTGCCTGTGGTTCAAGAACACACTCTGTGTAATTTCAATTCTTTTACATTTGTTAAGGTAGGTTTTAGGACTCAGGATATGGTCTCTTTTAGTATATGTTCCATGTGTGTATTCTGCTATTGTTGGGTGGATTATTCTATAAATGTCAATTGGATTCTGCTAGGTAATAGTGTTATTGCATTCTTCTGTATCCTTGATGATTTTGTGCCTAGTTGTTTCATTAGTTGTTCAGAGAACAGGGTGTTAAAGTCTACAACTATAATTCTGGATTTGTCTATTCTTTCAGTTCTATCAGATTTTGCTTCAATTTTTTGGTAACTCTGTTGCATACACATTTAGGATAATTATGTCTTCTTGGTGGATTGACCCTTTTTATAATTATGTGATAATGTCTTTATCTCTGATAATTTTCCTTGCTCTGAAGTTTACTTTATATGATATTAATATAGCCAGTCCTGTTTTCTTTTGATTAATGTTTGCATGTTTTTTCTATCTTTTTACTTTCACCCTACCTACATCATTGTATTTGAAATTAGTTTCTTGGGCACTTGGGTGGCTCAGTCGGTTAAGCGCCTGCCTTTGGCTCAGGTCGTGATCCCAAGGGCCTGGGATCAAGTCCCACATTGGGCTCCCTGCTCAGCGGGGAGTCTGCTTCTCCCTCTACCCTTACCCCCTGCTCGTGATTTCTCTCTCACTCTTTCTCTCAAATAAATAAATAAAACCTTTAAAAAATGAAATTAGTTTCTTATAGATAGCATATGGTTGGGTCATGCATTTTAATCCACTCTGCCAATCTGTCTTTTTAATTGATGTATTAGACCATTTACATTTATGTAATTATTGATGTGTTACAGCTTATGTCTGCCATTTTGGTTTTTGTTTTCCATTTGTTTTGTTTCCTCTCTGGTTGTTTGTTTACTTGTTTCTCTGTTTTCTTTTTCCCACCCTCCTATGGGTTATTGGACATTTTTAAAAATTTTGCTTTATTACTTTGAGTGAGTTTTTCTGTATAGCTTTTTTAGTGGTTACTCTGAGTATTACATTATATATACATAACTTAATACAGTCTACTGGTATTGACACCAGTTTAAGTAAAGTGTACCTCCCTTTCTCTTCTTTTACCCCACCTGTTTACAAGTGCCTTAAGCAGTCTATCTGTATACATTTATTTATTTTTTAAATCTATCTACATACATTTAGAATCACATCAGACTGTTATCATTTTTGTTTCAATTGTCAAACATTTAGAAAACTCAAGGGAAGGATTGTATTTATTCATATTTTTACTTATTTTCCTTCCTTCCTTCTTTCCTTCCTTTCTTCCTTCCTTCCAGATTACTTCTTTTATCATTTCCTTTCCATTTAGAGAACTTCCTTTACCTGTTCTTTTAGGGTATGTCTGATGGTGACAAATTTTCTTAGTTCTCCTTCATTTGAGAATGGATAAATTTTTCCTGCCTTCTTGAAGGATATTTTCTTCTTCTTTTTTAAAAGGGTTCTTTATGGAATAATGTTCTCTCTCTCTTTTTCTTAAAGATTTTATTTATTTGACAGAGAGACACAGCAAGAGAGGGAACACAAGCAGGGGGAACAGGAGAGGGAAAAGCAGGCTTCCCACTGAGCAGGGAGCCCAATGCGGGGATCAATTACAGGACCCTGAGATCATGACCTGAGCCAAAGGCAGACACTTAACGACTGAGCCACCCAGGCACTCCTTGAAGGATATTTTCAACAGGATACAGAATTCTGGTTTGACAGAAAGATGTTGGGCTACTTCCTTGACTGCCATGATTTCTGATGAGTAATCTACTGTTATTAGAATCATTATTTCCCCTATAGGTAAAGTGTCATTTCTTTCTTTCTGCTTTTAAGATTTTTTCTTTGTCTTTAGTTTTCAGTTGTTTGACTGTGCATCTTAGCAAGGTCCCTAGTGGTCTTTCTTCTTTCTTTTCAAAGTCTTACTCTGAAATCTTTCAGAGTTTGTTTTATATATAAGATCCAGAGTTTTTAGTTTTACTTAGCAGGGAGAAAATGGAAAAGCACATCTCCATCTTTCTGGAAGCAGAAGTTCCTAATGTATATCCAGATTATTTATTTGGTCTTTTTAATCCTGGCCGAAAAAAGTAATGGATATAAATAAAACGTTAGCCTTCAAAATTCAATCTAAATGGAAGACTGCTAATTTTGGGTTTTTTGAGATATTGTGCACCAATATTTTTTGGGATAAAACCTCATGCCCTGGATTTTCTAGGGAAGTCTGGGTTTCAAGCGGTTTTATTGTTTTAAATAAAAGCATTCGATAAACTTAAAAAATGTGATTTTTCATGTGAATAAACTAAAAATGGGGGAAAAACTCCTATATCTGACCTTAAGTTCCTATTTTTATTTTGGAAAATGAGGTTACTTTATCTGGTCATGAGATACTAGTCAACCATAGGTGACTAACATTTATTATTTTGAGGCACTCTTTGGCTAAACATTTGGGTGATAGTTGGCAAAAAATGACAACAACAACAATAAAAGTGAACATTTACAGAATATTTTACTATGAGCCAGGCTCTGTGGTAAGTTTTTTATTCACTGCCTCATGTTAAATTCACTACAGGCCTATTCAGAAAATAGTACAATGTCCCCCAGTTTACAGATGAGTGAACACGGGCTTAAAGAGGTTAAGTAGCTTGCTTAAGGTCATACAGTCAGCAAATGGGGGGAGCTGATTCTCTCTGACACCAAAGAGACTAGCTGTAGACTAGCACCAGTGGATAGAAGTAATGTGAACCACACATATAATTTAAAATGTTCCAGTAGGGGTGCCTGGGTAGCACAGTTGGTTACATGTCTGACTCTCAGTTTCAGCTCAGGTCATGATCTCAGGGTCCTGGGTTTGAGCCACATGTTGGGCTCCACACTCAGTGGGCAGTCTGCTTGAGATTCTCTCTCCCTCTCCCTCTGTCTGTCCTGCTCATGCTCTCTCCCTAAAATAAATAAATAAATCTTTTAAAAAATGTTCTAGTAGCCACATTAAAAAGTAAAAGAAACATATGAAATTATTTTTAATAATATAAATTATTGAGCCCATTATAACCAAAATATTATCATTTCAATATGTAATCAACAGAAAAATTATTAATGAAAAAAATTATTAATTTTTCTACTAAATCTTCAAAATCTGGAGTATATTTAACACCTACAGCAACATCTCATTTTGGAGACTGAATTTTCATTGGAAATACTTGTTGTGCATTTAGATTTCAAATAATTCACAGTTGAAAAAAATAGATACAACTACCCAAGTTGTTCCAAACATACTCAGAAATTCATCAACAGCTAAATTCAGTATAAGTTTTAAAAGTTAAATAAATTGAAATCAAATGCAATTGAAAGTTTAATTTCTCCGTCACCATAGCCATATTTCAAATGCTCAGTAGTCATGAATGAGCTCTTTAGATTGCTACATTACCCTGTCTAAATTCATCTTTCCTTTGAGGGTTGAATCTCAGGGAGAAAAAAACCTTATACCATAGCCAGAAAGAGGGAGAAAATTCGTGGAAACAAAAGGAAGGATCAGTCAAAGGTCAAGAAAAAAGGCCTTTTATTTTGTCCGCTGCTAAAGTTACAGTAAGTTCTAGAGTCTTAGGTAACTAGGAAAGGAGGTAAAAGTGTTTTCTTCTATTTCTGAGAATGTGTCACGTGCACATTCTATTAAACCTGGCTTTTCAAAGAGAGCTATGTCTTGATCTATCAGGGATTAAACCAAATGAAAATAGCATGAAGCTTCTAACAAAGAAGCTCATCAGCTGAGCACATCTATGAAGTCATGAGCTGTGTCCCTGTGGTGCTTAGTCATGCAGTAAGGGATTCAAGTCAAAGCTGAACCCTCCACCACAAACCTTGGAATGGAAAATATCTCAGATTTTTTTTCTTATTGTAGTTGTTCATGGAGGTCTCTTGGTTCTGAAATGTCCTGAAGTGGCAGAAAGTATACCTTGGTGCCAAGCAGTAGTTCCTGACTATGTAATTATTTATTTTTTTATTAAAAAAAATTTTCATTCTGACCTTTTTAGACTCAAATCCATTTCATAGTAGTAGATAATTTCATGAACCCTCTCAGAAACTAAAAAAAAATCATTGTATTATTTTACAAAGTAATTAGAAAGAGTAATTTTAAACTAAAAAATCAATTTTAGAGATATATTATTAAAGATTTTATTGAAATATATTTTAATATGTTATATAATATTTATAATACATTTAAAGACCAATTTTATCTTTTTTTAAAGATTTTATTTATTTATTTGACAGAGTGAGTGAGGGAACATAAACAGGGGGAGTGGGAGAGGGAGAAGCAGGCTTCCTGCTGAGCAGAGAGCCTGATGTGGGGCTCGATCCCAGGACCCTAGGATCATGACCTGAGCTGAAGGCAGATGCTTACTGACTGAGTCACCGAGGCGCCCCAAGACAGATTTTATCTTTACTTAACAAATGACAGATGCTAATTAATTTTCTCTAAATAAATTATATAAAGAAGTATCACTTGAAAAATGAATATAAAAATAACATATCTTGGGCGCCTGGGTGGCTCAGTTGGTTAAGTGACTGCCTTCGGCTCAGGTCATGATCCTGGAGTCCCGGGATCGAGTCCCGCATCGGGCTCCCTGCTCGGCAGGGAGTCTGCTTCTCCCTCTGACCCTCTTCCCTCTCTATCTCATTCTCTCTCTCAAATAAATAAATAAAATCTATAAAAAAAAAATTAAAAAAAAAACATATCTTGTTTGCTTTGGAGACCAGATGTATATTAAAATGTAGATTGAGATTTGACTCTGCTAAATCAACAGCAATAATACTATTCGATCTGATGGTTGGAATTCTTACATTTTGTGTGCTTAAAAAAATAAAATCATCACTTTACAGTAGTCCCTCCTTAACCACAGATTTCCTTTATGTGGTTTCAGTTACCCATGGTAAACTGTGGTCCAGGAAGCAGATGATTCTCTTTCTCATGTATTGTTAGAAAGTCAGTAGTAGCTTAACACTATGTCACAATGTTTATGTTATTTCCCTCACTTCATCTCATCATGTAGGCATTTTATCATCTCATATAATCTCAAGAAGAAGCGTAAGTATAGTACAATAAGATATGTTGCAGGAGAGGGCATCTGGGTGGCTCAGACGTTAAGCGTGTGCCTTCGGCTCAGGTCATGATCCCAGGGTCCTGGTATCGAGCTCCACATCGGGCTCCCTGCTCCACGGGAAGCCTGCTTCTCCCTCTCCCACTCCCCTTGCTGTGTTCCCTCTCTTGTTGTGTCTGTCTCTGTCAGATAACTAAATAAAATCTTAAAAAAAAAGATATATTGCAGGAGAGAAATCACATTCATGTAACTTTATTATAGTATTGTTCTAATTGTCTTATTTTATTATTAGTTATTGTTGTTAATCTCTTACAGTGCCTAATTTATAAAATAGACTTCATGATAGGTATAGATGTATAGAAAAAAACATTGTATGCATCGGATACTACCCATGGTTTCAGGCATACACTGGGGGTCTTGAATATATTTCTTGTGGATAAGGGCAGTGGGGGGACTACTGTAATTTGATTATTTTTTTGAGTTCTGTTTCTATAAGAAGAGATAGAGTGAGGGCTCTGGACCCTCATTAAAGGGCAAATACATGTCCATTTGCACAAAGGCTGAGAAAGTGGGATTTGGAGCCAGACATTCTGAGTTCGAGTCTGACTCTGCCCCTTAACCAACTTGAGAAGTTTAGGAAGTTACTTAAACTCCCTGTATCTTGTGTTCCTTCCTTACTTCCTGGGGCTGTTGTGAGGATTAAATGAATTCACATATGTAGGGAGCTTAGAACACCTCTTGGCTCATGAGAAAGTCTCAATAAATGTTTATTTAATTTGTATTTATTATGTTAATATTCATTAATTCAAATGGTTTATTTCCACCTGGGTATTCCTCTCTACATATCTAAAGTCACACTTATCAGTTTGTCTTCTATACTTGTTCTTCATGCAGTTTCTATAAAAATCAGTGCTACTACCAAGCACCTCATCACCCTTTAAAAGCCCATGATTCAAGTTTTCTTCTGCTTACTCTCTTCATCTAACCATTTGCCAAATGCTCCCTTTTAGCTCTGATTTCTCCAAGTCATTTGTTCTTCTCCCCTTCTAGGACCATTGCCTACTAGCTAGCCTTTCTGTCTCATTTCTTGCTCCCCCTACATTAATTTTCCATACAGCATAGCGCCTAGTTACAACCTAAGTCTGAGTAAAGTTCTCTCCCACTGGTGATTCTCCACTACCTACAAGGTAAACCTAAGTTTTTAGAATAGAATGAATATGAGGTCTTCTGTGATCTGTTTCTGCCTACTTCTCATTCATTCATTCATTCATTCATTCAACAAATATTTACTGAGCACTTACTGCATATTAACCTAAAACCTTGCAATGCCTGCCTGACACTTTTGTTGAACACCATGCTTCTTGAAATTTCTTGAACTCGTATGCTGTTTCTTATCTCTCTGGGACGGCTCACAAGTTATTTTCACTTGGAATGCCCTTTCTCAAAGTCACTGAGTGTCTGAGCCCAGGCTCAGATTCATGTTTCCTGTCTCTTCCCCCAGTTTTTTCTGTCTGCCACACCACAGTTCAGGACCAAACACCTGTCCTGCATCAACAATAAGGTGGGGAGTAACCTCTCAATAAACGTTCTATTAAACAATGGATGCTATGATTATAACCAGACCAATTCTTAGGGCATTTTTACTTATGGAAGTTCTTATGGAAGTTATCATATATCACATTCTCACCTCTCTTCCTTTTAGGGAGTTTCAGATTCTTTAATCTTAGAAGGCCCTTGGGGATTATATGGTCATTATTGTACAATGTAGGAGGAGAGATGCCATGTCTCATATTGATCTAATACATGGGTGTAGACAATGGGGCTAAGATACCTGATATATCCTCTGTCCTTCAACACATCTTTGACTGAGGCTGGAGAAGCATAAGAATAAGGTTCTGGGTGATCAACTCCTATTTTCTCTCTCTTGAGACTGCCATGGCCCCTCTAGCTTAATCAATCATTCATACATTTACTGATTCAATCAGCAAACCTTCATTCAGTGTCCATTTTGAATCAAGCATTCTCCAGAACTACCTCATGTGATGCTACAGTTTCCTGGTTTATAAACTTTTTTCTTCCCCCCAAAATTTCACACATAGGGTGTGGGTTGTCTGCTTCTTTCTCCCAGGTCCTGTCCTTGTCTGACCATGACATCTGGCCACCTCTCAGTGCTCTATCCGTACTCTCCTGCCTTTCCATCCTTCAGACTAATTTGCAGATCTTAAAAGGCTTTTGAACTTCCCTTCCTCTTGATCCTTCCATAGGTGAGTATAGGAATATAGGAATTTCTATAACAATTTAGGAACCTTCATTCCAAAGGTGAATATAGGAACTTTCTAGGACATCTCTACTGAGAACCTGGGCACATGTCGACAGCATGTGTTTGGGGGATGATGGTGGTATAGGTATCAGAGTAGAATTTAGGGGCTTTGCTTAGAAGTTAATTTGACCAAATCTTAAGTTAGAATATGCTAGGACTGCTGAGAGAAACAGGAAAGAAAACATGGCATAGAATAAATTCCATAAGCATTTTTAAAATCCCCTAAGGATTAGTTTGGATATGAGACTAGGAAATCAAACACATAAACCAATCCTGGTTTTAAGAAGAATATATCATGTGTACCATCCAGCTGCTCTGCAAAGACTTCGCTTAAGAAATACAATACCTGATGTAAGAGGCGATGGATTTAAATTTGCAGAGCATCATTGTTTTTTTCTAGGAATAATTACTCTATTGTCTCTTGCCTCATCTCCAGAAGCCACCTGTGACAGTGACAGAATGAAGTCGAAAGTACAAGAAGATTCATTATTTTAATTCTTTTGTTTCTGAAAATGATCACTTTACAGCCGGATTTTCCTTAGTTCATAGAGAAAAAGAGATTCTAAGAGAAGCTTTGAGTTGTTTAGCCTTTCCCTAAAAAGCTGTCCTAGCTGGAGTGGAAAAATAATAGCACTGGTATCTGGTCTGGCATTGACAGGTACCCTGTCCGTATCATTTGCTCCAGCTCTCTTCCTATCTTCCCCTGATTTTTCTCCCTCTTGCCAGTATTCCTTCCTCATTTGTATTCCTTTTCCAAGGCCCAGGTTTTGTCCCTAGATGTCATGACATCACTCAAATGGGCGGAAGTATTGACATGAGTATAAACTCTCTTCTCAGTCTGTCTGAGGTTGCTATAGCCCCGGCCGACATCCTGTCTGCCTCCCTGGCCCATCTTCCTCGCATCTTGGGGCCCTAGCACTTGTCCACTTGGGCTGACCCAGCCTTTCTCAACTTCAGTCATTTCCAAATCCTCTTCACAATTTTGAGATATCTAAGTAGTGCCCATACTGTCAATTCCCTTATAGTTTTAATTTGACTTACTTAAAAACTTAAAACTCATTTTAGAAAGGAAATTTAATTCATCACCATAAACAGAAAACTACTATCACTATTCTAAAGCCCATTGTGATGGTGTTAGGAGGTGGGGTCTTTGGGAAGTGGTTAGGTTGTGAGAGCAGAGTGTCATGAATGAGATTAATGCTGAAGAGAGCTCCCTTGTCCCCTACCACCTTGTCAGGATAGGTGGAAGCCTGCCACCTGGAAAAGGGCCCTCACCTGACCATGCAGACATCCTGATCTCAGATTTCTAGCCTCCAGTACGGAGAGAAGTAAATTTCTGTTGTTTATAAGTTACCCAGTCTGTGATATTTTGTTACAGCAGCCTGAATAGACTAAGATAGTGCCCTTAATGATGGATACAATAAAAGCAAAATAGTAAGTGTCCCAAGTGTGTGCATTTAAGGTTGATTTTTTTAAAAAGATTTATTTATTTTTATTTTTTATTTTTTTAAAGATTTTATTTATTTATTTGACAGAGAGAGAGAAAGACAGCAAGAGAGGGAACACAAGCAGGGGGAGTGGAGGAGGGAGAAGCAGGCTTCCCGCTGAGCAGGGAGCCCAATGTGGGGCTTGATCCCAGGACCCCGGGATCATGAACTGAGCCGAAGGCAGATGCTGAGCCACCCAGGCGCCCCTATTTATTTATTTTAGAGAGAGAGAGGGAGAAAGGGAGCAGAGGGAAGGCCAGAGGGAGAAGGAGAGAATCTCAAGCAAACTCCCCATTGAGCGCGGAGCCTGACAAGGGGCTCAATCTCACAACCCTGAGCCGCAATCAAAAGTTGGATGTTCAACCCATGCACCCGCAATTGTGTGCATTTAAAATAATCTATTAGACCACCTGTGTTTAAGTGCTGCCTTTTGGAAAATTTCCTGTGAGGACCCTCAGGTTTCCTCCTAGGTCACCAAAGGTGGGTCCAAGGTGGCATTCTCTTACCACTGCAAGGACGTTGGGCTCTGTGTTCACTCTCTGAATGACTTTGGCCAAGTTACTGTTTCCTGGGAGATTTCTGCATTTCAAAGCTAGAGGAACAATGGCCACCTCTTAGAGAATTTATTAGGATCAAATGAGACAACATCTGTAGGGCCAACCACATGCCTAAGAATAGGAAGCATTTATTGAGGAGGAAAACTTTTCCTTACCTTTCAAGATTCTTCTGGGTGGTCTAAGAATCAAATTGACATGAGACAGATTAATAGGAGAAAATAAATTTAATTACATACATATGGGGCATCCACATAAACATGAGACTCAAAAGACAGGCAAAATGAGGTATGTATGTCATCCTGAACTAAGGAGAAGAGGGTAGGGGTCTGGGACTTTAAAGGGAAGGACAGTAATTCATGGGAAGATAAAAAAAAGAGTAAATATTTGGCAAACCAACATTTGCTGGGCCATACAGAAGCAGTGGAACATAGAGAGGACTTTGATCAAATAGGCCTTGCTAGGTTCTTCCTTGTCTACCATGCCTAGTTCATATTATACTATAGTTATCTATGATAATAACTCTCTTCCTGAGGCCGGTCCTCTATCTAAATTCTTTTCGGCAGTTAGGGGAAAGGTCACAGTTTCTTCTTGCATCTTTTGGACCTTGATTGTTTTCAGCTCAAAATAATCCCCATGCCAAAGTGGCACATCTTGGGGTGATTTGTTCTGACCCTATACACACTCAAGAAATGTTTGTTGCTTTACCTACTGCTCTTACTGTGTCAGAGAATGAAATTTGAATGATATAGGCTCTCTTGCTTTTGTATTTGGCAGTGTGCTAAACTGGGTGATTTGCTAAACTGGCTAAACTTAAAACAGCCAGATCCTCCCTCCCCATTTTATTGGCTTTCCTCAAGTGACACAGTTACCAGTGGTCGAGCTAGGGTTCAAACTCATGTTTGTATGACTCCAAAATCCATGTTCTTAATAATTAAGATGGACTGATTTCTAAAAAAAATCAACCTTTTTGAGATATACTTTACATACAATAAAATTTAGCTATTTTTAAACATATATTTTGATGAATTTTGACAAATTTGTATGCCCATGTAGTTACGAACACAATTTAGATTTCATCCCTAGAAGTTCCCTTGTGTGCCTTTCTTGTCAGTTCCCTTTTGCTGTACCTCTAAGTTTCTGACTATAGTCTATTCCTTTTCATCACTGAGTAGTAATGTCCACACAGTGGGACAAGTTTTTCTTACCCCTTGCCTGTTAATGGACATTTATTTTTGCAGTATCTCAGTCCTGCCATTTCTCTTCATCTCTGCTAATCACTGAGGAACCAGCATCTCTTGCCTGGACTACTGTGATTGTCTCTCTGGTTGATGCCCCGGCCTCCTTCATAGCCCCTCCAACTGATTCTCCACTCTGGAGGAAGAGTGATCTTAAGAGGGGCAAATCTGGGGCGCCTGGGTGGCTCAGTTGGTTAAGCAACTGCCTTCGGTTCAGGTCATGATCCTGGAGTCCCAGGATCAAGTCCCCCATCGGGCTCCCTGCTCGGCAAGGAGTCTGCTTCTTGCTCTGACCCGTCTCCCTCTCATGCTCTCTGTCTCTCATTCTCTCTCTCGCAAATAAATAACATCTTAAAAAAAAAAAGGGCAAATCTGATCAAGAATCATCAACTGACTCTAAAATTCTTCACCCCAGGATAAAGATCAAAATCTCTATTTTGGTTGACAACGTTCTGCATGGCCTGAGTAGGACCACCGGTCCTTCCTATCTGTACCACCTGTCTTGTGATTGCTTTGCCCAATGGCTCATTGCCCTCTGGATATCTTTGACCTTCTTTAGATTCCTCTTACACCCCATGCTGCTCACTACTCACAAAGCCTCAAGGCTTCTGCAGTGTAGTTTCCTTCATCTGAAACTGCTTTTCAGTCCCCCCAAACCTCCTGGCAGCTCTCTGCTCTCCCCGTTAGTGCCTACTACTCTCCTTTCAACCTCCACTCAAATCTTGTTTCTTCAGGGAAGGGTTTTTAACCCTCCTGGTTGGGTCAGCTCACTAGTTTTCTCAAAGGACTGTATTTCTTTTTTCCCTCCAGGGTACTTTCTCAGTTTGTACTTTTCCCTTCTCTGGTGGGATTGCAATAAATGATAAATGTCTGTTTCACAGTGCTCAGAGATCTGGGCAGGCAGAGTCTGTGTCTTTTTTACATCCTGTTGACTCACAGTGCTTTGCTCAGGGCTTGGCCCATAATAAGACACCCAGTAAATAAAGTTAAATGAGTAAATGAAAGAACTGACCCTTAGATCTGCCAGGGTCCCCATGAACACTTCTACCTGCCACCCAAGGAGGTAAAACTGTTGCTGAACTATGAAAAGGAGGCATTGCATTTTGGGAGGATTTATTTTGTGCTAGGCAAGGTAATTATCTTACTGTTGGTATTTGGTAGAAATAGGGATGTACCCACCTATGTGCTTTGAACTTTGGAAAGGAAATTGCCTTTTAAGAGAGCTAAATTGTGAAACAAACATAAAAGGAATCAGATTATTCAGGCAGATCACCTGAAAGGATAGGATAGCTTCTAGGCCCCAAGGCTTTGATTGTAACAGGCTTGAAGTTATTCTCAAAGATGAAGAAAAGAGTCCTTCAGAAAGGGGATTAACTAGCCTCAGAGGAAGGGTAAACTAAATTAAATTATGTCTGGGAGGGGCTATCTGCAGAACAAAGGGCTGGATCGATCAAGCCCTAATATGAACTCTTCAGTTCTGATTACACTGGAGATGGCACAATCTGCCTTCTTTCTGGTTCTATATTCATCAAGGAGCCTTCTAATTATAATCCACTTTCCATGCAGATTGTTCACAGGGAGTGAATACAGCCATAAACTGATCTAATCTCAGATCTGATTGGTGTGTTATATGTCCTTGTAGTCATTTGGCATTCTGGTTTTGTACATGGGTTTTGGTGATAAGCTCGGTTAAGGGGGATCTGTCCCAAAGAGATGGCTGTGTTCTCTTTTCAGTGTCAGGTTCCTGAGACTGTCTAGCCAGTAGGCCAGGATCTGAAGAGTGAAGAATTCCCCTGAGAGTGCCCTGCTGTAGGGCCGGGGTCAGTTTGGGTGGCCCATTTTACAGATCAGTGCCTTAGTATAATAGTTAATGCAGAACGTAGATATCCATTCAGTCCGTATAATTTATTGATGTGCTTTGAATTTATGATCAGGAATGCAAGAGGAAGAGGAAGATAGTAATTGACAGCTACCTGAATGTTTTGTATTAGGAATCTACACTTGGAACTCTTTGTGTTCAGTTTAGGCAAAGCACAATTTTGAATACCAGAGAGTTGTTTTCACACTGACAGCTTTGTTTATTATAGGATGAAAAATAGCTATCATGTATCAATTATTTACAGAGGCCAACTATTACAGGTTCATTAGTTAGATATTAATCATCATATCTTTAGCAAATAGACTTTCTGTCTCAGTTTCCTAAATGTAAAATGGAAGTAACAATAGCAAACATTGATTGTCTGCTTTGTGCCAAACAAACAACTGTTTTATATGCTTAACCTAAGTATTAGCTCATTAATTCTCATAAGCAGTCTAGGAGGTAGATGCCATTGTATGGTGATTCTGCAGAAGAGCAACTTGTCTAGGATCATATAGCTAGTAAATGGGAGAGTTTTAAAAATCAAGCAGTGTAGCTCAGAACCCATCCTTCTGAACACTTCACTACCTCATAGAATTAAGTGAGTTAATAGACATAAAACACTTTGACCAGGGTCTGGCTCCCTTTAAGCTTCAATAACTGGTAGCTATTATTATTATCAATTTGTTTTTATTGCCTATGTCTGTGTGTTAGAAGAATAGAACTGGGATTGAAGCCTTTTTTATCCAAGCCCCCCACCCCCCTCCGCCCCGGCCTTTTCCATGATCCTTTGCTGCGTGCATGTTTCTCTAAGGAGAACCAAAATAAACAAACACCTCAGCTTGAATTACTGTTTGAAACTGCCGGTATAACAAAAATCACGCATTTAAAAACCCAGGATATTTTCTTGATTCTGCCTTACCCCTGTTATTCTGAGCCTTTCTTCTTTATTCCCTGTGTACTCCTGGAATTGCTTCACTACCTTTAACTATATGAAAAGCCAACTGTCCATAGGGACTACATATTTTGAATTTTGTGATGGCCTTGCCCAAATCTTGAGGACATTTATTCATGGTACTTTTATTGCTAATATTCAAGAAAATGGAAAAGTTCAGTCTGTTAGGAAAGGCAAGATTTATAAGACTATTTATAGTGCTGGGAATCATATTCATTGCTAGTTGGAACTTAGGTTTTAAGATCAGGGGAGATGCTTTTATTACTATTTCCTTGCTCCATAAGCCAAAGAGAGGAATAAGATTCTTGAGCTTGTAGCTGACACCTAAGATGGCTTGTATCTATAATAACAAGCCAGCCACAAAATTGAATTTTTTCCAAAGGCATTATCATCCTGAGCTCTTTAAAGTACAAACTATTTTTCACGGAAAATAGGATTAGGACTTAAAACGAGTTTGGAAACCAGTTTCTCATTTTGTTGACCAAATATGTGAAGGCTTTCTGTGGATGACGCAAAATGATTTTCAATAGCATTGGAAATATATTGGACCAGAACCCGGCTTTTCCAATAGTAATAATATTTTCTTTTTTCTTCATCAGTTAATTGTTTTAGTCTTGGTACCTCTGCAATATTATTCTCTGTCATAGAAGTTTTATGTTTTGCCAGGAAAATGTTTAAGTGAATTATTTTGACATTACTTTAATGAGGCATTTCTGTGAGATATTAATCTCACTATATACATATGGGTTATGTGAACTTTTTCTGGCATTTTTGGTGGTTTCTTAGGGATGTCTAACAGTTCAGAATTAAATAATCTTGGCCTGGTTTGGACTTGGGTATCTAGAAATTCACTGTTAAAAACCACTAATGAGAGTGAAAAATTCAATAAGAAACCATATCCTAAGGACCATGGCTTGAAAGAGCAGACAGTGGTTGTAGACAATAAAGCTCATCTCTCTCTTCCCTTCACTAATTGCTATCAGTTTTATATTTGAAATGCAATCAACGTGTCTGCTTCCCTTCTAAAGATGCTGACAATAATTCAGTGTGTAGAATAATGGACAGTTTTGTTTTAACACTTAAAGTGAAGGAGACACTCCCCCCCCCTTTGTCCTTTGGCCAACAAATGCTCTGTGGCTTCTTTCATTTACTCTCAGTAGATTATTTCAGTCTCTAGATTCCAAAGAAAACACGGATTTGAGAATGAGAGCCAGGCGGGACGAATCAGGCAATGATTTAAAACTTTCCATGGGCTCTAGAGTACTTTATAAAGGCTTCATTTATTTATTTTAAAATTTCACAGGAAGAACTGTTATCACAGATTCATGATAAAAGGATAAAAGAATGGAAAGAGCTATGAATTGTGATTCAGGTGTCTGTGTATGTGTGTGTGTTGTTTATTGGAGAGGAAAGAGTGTGGACTTAGGATCTGGGTTTGAGTCCTGATGACATCACTCATTAGCTGTGTGAACTCAGGCAAGAAACTTGATCTATCTGGACCTTGATTCTCATCTGTTAAATATTCACATTGTACATTTTTAAAAAGTGAGATTTAAGTAAACCAATGAATATAAAGAGCCACAGTGGTGCCAGGCACTTGTATAAATTATATATTGGAACCGTGTTTTACTATTTTGTAACACCTTCATAGAATGACACATGAATGTTCTGTTAAGATGTGGGTGACACCGCTACTGGAATCATAGACTATTTAAAAGTCTTAGATTTTTAGGGGGGCGGGGGGATGGGTTAGCCTGGTGATGGGTATTAAAGAGGACACGTTCTGCACGGAGCACTGGGTGTTATGCACAAACAATGAATCATGGAACACTACATCAAAAACTAATGATGTAATGTATGGTGATTAACATAACAATAAAAAAATTTAAAGGAAAAGAAAAAAGTCTTAGATTTCTGAAAAATGGTCCCAACAATGAAACCATAATGTATGAAAGATCAGTCATGCTTTGATATTTCTGGCCGATGTAGAAGCACAAATTCTTTAAATGAGATATATTGTACATACAGAAAAATGTACAGATCTGAAATGAACAGTTCAGTGGGTTTTGACAAATGTAACCATTGCCAAATCAAGATATAGAATTTTCTCTCTCACCTGGAGAGTTCCTTTGTGTCCCTTTCCAGTCAATACCTGCTCTTTGCAGAGGCAATCATGCTTCTGATTTCTATCACTACAGATTAGTTCTGCCTTTTCTAAATGTTCTATAGAATATACTCTTGTTTCATTCAAGATGATGATTTTGACAGGACAGGTTATCAGTTTGCTCCTTTTTATTGCTAAGTATTATCCCATTATGTGCAGATATCACATTTTTTCCTTTCTCTTGTTGATGGACATTTGAGTCTGTCACTTCCCGTTTGGGTCTATTATGGATAGATCTGCTATAAACATTCTCGTGCAAGTCTTTTTGTTGACAAGTGTTTCCATCTCTCTTGGGTAAATGCTGGTTTCCCACCAGCAACTTATGAGACTTGGGGTTGCTTCACATCTTCATCAACACTTGTTATTGTCAGTTTTTCTAATTCTAGCCATTCTGGAAACAGAAATCTTTACCACCTGATTTAGGTCAAGTGATTTATAGCAGTTATTCTTAACCTGAATGTCTTGAAACAGTACTGGGACTGGATTGGTTTTGAAGTTTCATGAAAAATTTATTACAAAACAGTAATAGTAATAGTTTAAGCACTCAAGCTTATGAATAGTTTTGTTTATACTTTGAAGAGGATTCAAGGTCATCTCCAAAATAGCATGACTCTGAATTATGGGTATCATGATATATATTTTTTCTGAACGTGATAAAAGAGATCTAGTTAATGCTACAGAAATTACATGTTATAGACTCTTAACTGTGGGTTTGAATCCATGGGCAAGTGGACGTTTTCGGTGTATTCCTAATACCTGTAGCAATTATGAACTACTGAAAGATAGGATGAGGAACCCAGGGGTCAGCAAGTAAAACATATTCACAACCTAATAAGACTGTAGGTGGTTTATGTTAAGGTACCTTTATTTACCTGTCCATTCATCCATCTATCTACTCATTCAAAAAATATTTACTGAGCACCTAACTTATAGTGGTAACTGGGTTAGGCTCTGTGAATACAAGAATGGCAAAAATGCAAAGAAATGTTCCAGTCTAGTGGGGCTGACACATACATAGATGATTATACAGTAGTTGGTCATCACCTAAAACAAAGAGATCAAGATTATAAGTTTAAGATTATGATTTTTACAGATACCATAAGAGAACCCAAGGGTAAACTGGTGACAGTATTTATTAATTTGTGCAACAACATTCGTTAAGCTCCCACTAGGTGTCGGGGACTTTGTTGGTCGCTGAAGGACAAAATGAGAAAATAATTTCTATCCAGTGGGTTTTATTTTTAATTTATTTTTTAAGGTTTTATTTATTTATTTGTCAGAGAGGGAAAGAGTGAGCACACAAGCATGGGGAGCGGCAGGCAGAGGGAGAAGAGGCTCCCCACTGAGCAAGGAGCCTGATGAAGGACTCAATCCCAGGATCCTGGGATCGTGACCTGAGCTGAAGGCAGACACTTAACCCACTGAGCCACCCAGGCATCCCTGTCCAGTGGGTTTTTAAATGCTAGCATACACTCAAGGAAAAAAGAGTACTTGTTAAAAGTACAGATTTCAGGGGGTGGAGCAAGATGGCGGAGGAGTAGGAGACCTGGATTTCGTCTGGTCTCAGGAATTCAGCTGGATAGGGATCAAACCATTCTGAACACCTACGAACTCAACAGGAGATCGAAGAAAAGAATAGCAACAACCCTCTGAACAGAAAAGCGACCACTTTCTGGAAGGTAGGACGTGCGGAGAAGTGAATCCCAGGCGATATTCGGGAGGATAGATGGCAGGGGAGGGGGGCTCCGTCGGCCACTTCTGGCAAGTGATGGAGCCGCGGAGCACAAAATCGGAACTTTTAGAAGTCGGCTCCACTGAGGGACGTCGCTCCAGTGGCTAAGCGGGGGGTGGAACCCTTTGCGGGACAGTGTGGTCTCAGAACCCTCGGGGTCACAGAAAGACCGTGGGTGCCTGAGTGCAGAAGAGCTCCCGGGTATCAAAGCGGGGAAGCTGGTTGCAGAGACAGAACCCGAGGCGTGGGCTCTCAGCTCGGGGTTGCCATAAACTGTGATCCGTGGCCCAGTCGGGCCACTGCTCCTCCAGCAGGGACCCAACAAGCAGCAGATCCGGGGAGACTCCCCTTTCTCCCCCGGGAGGAGTGGCGCAGGAGCGCACCACAGGGATCTGCTGGGTTTGGAAACTCCACACCGAGTTGGGTGCCAGAGATAGAAACGCTCGGTCACAGGCCGGGTGAGCACAGAGTGCAGCTGGAGACCAGGAAGATGGGAGTGATTGACTGCTTTTCTCTGGGGGTGCACTGAGGAATGGGGCCCCGAGTTCTTGGCTCCTCTGGGGCAGAGATTGTGAGACCGCCATTTTCACTCTCGTCCTCCAAAGCTGTACGGAAAGCTTGCAGGGAACAAAAGCTCCCGAGAGCAAACCCGAGCAGATTACTTAGCCCCGACCCCCGCAAGGGTGGGGCAATTCCGCCTCTGGCAAAGACTTTTGGGAACCATGGCAACTGGCCCCTCCCCCAGAAGATCAGCAAGAACAGCCAGCCAAGACCAAGTTTACCAATCAATGAGAACTCCAGTGCTAGGGGAACACTGCACATAGAATTCTTGGCTTTTTTACCATGATTCTTTAGTCTTTCAAAGTTAATTTTTTTAACTGTCTTTTTTCTTTTTTGAATTTTTCTTTTTCCCCTTTTCAACCAACATCTTATCAATCCGTTTTTTAAAAAAACATTTTTATTTTTCATTTTTAGAGGCATATTCTATCCCTTCATAGTAGTTACCCTTATTTTTGGCATATATATATATAAGTTGTTCTCTCTTTAAAATTTTGGGATACAGTTTCTTCTAACAGATCAACATATACCTTCAATCTCTAGTGTATGGCTTTGTTCTAGTCTCCTGCCTGATCACATTCTCTCCCCCCCTTTTTTTTCTTTTTCTTTTTTTTTAAATCCTCTTCTTTCTTTTTTCAAACAACTTATCAATTCCTTTTATAAAATTTTTTATAATTTTCATCTTTACAGTAATATTCTATCCCTTCATCATATCAACCCTTATTTTGTACATATATAAGTCTTTCTTTCTTTAAAATTTTGGGAGGCACTTTCTTCTAACAGACCAAAATACACCCAAAATCTAGTGTGTGGCACTGATCTATGCACCAGCCTGATCATATTTGATAATATTGTTTTTTTTTGTTTTGTTCTGTTTTTGTTTGTTTTTATCTTTTTCTTTTTCTTTTTTTTTTCCTCTTTCTTTTTTCTTTCTTTCCCTTTCTTTTCCCCTGGTGTCAGGTCTTTTCTGATTTATTTAGAGGATATTTTCTGGGGACGTTGTTACCCTGTTAGCATTTTGTTCTCTCATTCATCTATTCTCCTCTGGACAAAATGACAAGAAGGAAAAAATCACCTCAACAAAAAGAACAAGCTGTAGTACTGTCTGCCAGGAACCTACTCAATACGGACATTAGTACGATGTTGGACCTAGAGTTCAGAATCATGATTTTAAAGATACTAGCTGGGCTTGAAAAAAGCATGGAAGTTATTAGAGAAACGTTTCTGGAGAAATAAAAGAACTAAAATCTAACCAAGGCGAAATCAAAAAGGCTATTAATGAGGTGCAGTAAAAAATGGGAGCACTAACTGCTAGGATATATGAGGCAGAAGACAGAATCAGTGATATAGAAGAGCAAATGATGGAAAATAAAGAAACTGAGAAAAAGAGAGAGATAAACAACTACTGGATCACGAGGGCAGAATTTGAGAGAGAAGCGATACCATAAGACGAAACAACATTAGAATAATTGGGATCCCAGAAGAAGAAGAAAGAGAGAGAGGGGCAGAAAGTATATTGGAGCAAATTATAACAGAGAACTTCCCTAATGTGGGGAAGGAAACAGGCATCAAAATCCAGGAGGCACAGAGAACCCCTCTCAAAATCAATAAAAATAGGTCGACACCTTGACATCTAATAGTAAGACTTAAAGTCTCAGAGAGAAAGAGAATATCCTGAAAGCAGCTCGGGAGAAGAGATATGCAACCTATAATGGTAGAAACATTAGATTGGCCACAGACCTATCCACAGAGACCTGGCAGGCCAGAAAGCACTGGCATGATATCTTCAGAGCACTAAACAAGAGAAGTATGCAGCCAAGAATACTATATCCAGCTAGGCTGTCATTGAAAATAGAAGGAGAGATAAAAAGCTTCCAGGACAAACAAAAACTAAAGGAATTTGGAAACACGAAACCAGCCCTCCAAGAAATATTGAAAGGGGTCCTCTAAGCAAAGAGAGAGACTAAAAGCAGCATAGACCAGAAAGAAACACAGACAATATATAGCAACAGACACCTTATAGGCAATACAATGGCACTAAATTCATATCTTTCAATAGTTACCCTGAATGTAAATGGGCTAAATGCCCCAGTCAAAAGACACAGGCTATCAGATTGGATTAAAAAACAAGACCCATCGATATGCTGTCTGCAAGAGACTCATTTTAGACCCAAAGACACCCCCAGATTGAAAATGAGGGGGTGGAAAACCATTTACCATGCTAATGGACACCGAAAGAAAGCTGGGGTGGCAATCCTTATATCAGACAAATTAGATTTTAAAACAAAGACTGTCATAAGAGATGAGGAAGGACAATATATCCTACTTAAAGGGTCTATCCAACAAGAAGATCTAACAATTGTAAATATCTATGCCCCTACTATGGGAGCAGCTAATTATATAAGGCAATTAATAACAAAAGCAAAGAAACACATTGACAACAATACAATAATAGTGGGGGACTTTAACACCCCCTTAACTGAAATGGACAGATCATCTAAGCAAAAGATCAACAAGGAAATAAAGACTTTAAATGACACACTGGGCCAAATAGACTTCACAGACATATTCAGAACATTCTGTCCCAAAGCAACAGAATACACATTCTTCTCTAGTGCCCATGGAACATTCTCCAGAATAGATCACATCCTCGGTCACAAATCAGGTCTCAACCGGTACCAAAAGATTGGTATCATTCCCTGCATATTTTTGGACCACAATGCTTTGAAACTAGAATTCAATCACAAGAGGAAAGTCAGAAAGAACTCCAATACATGGAGGCTAAAGAGCATCCTACTAAAGAATGAATGGGTCGACCAGGAAATTAAAGAAGAATTGAAAAAGTTCACGGAAACCAATGAAAATGAAAACACAACTGTTCAAAATCTTTGGGATGCAGCAAAGGCAGTCCTAAGAGGAAAGTATATAGCAATACAAGCCTATCTCAAGAAACAAAAAAGGTCTCAAATACACAACCTAACCCTACACCTAAAGGAGCTGGAGAAAAAACAGCAAATAAAGGCTAAACCCAGCAGGAGAAGAGAAATAATAAAGATCAGAGCAGAAATCAATGAGATAGAAACCCAAAGAACAGTAGAACAGATCAACGAAACTAGGAGCTGGTTCTCTGAAAGAATTAACAAGATTGATAAACCCCTGGCCAGACTTATCAAAAAGAAAAGAGAAATGGCCCAAATCAACAAAATCATGAATGAAAGAGGAGAGATCACAACCAGTACCAAAGAAATACAAACAATTATAAGAACATATTATGAGCAACTATATGCCAGCAAATTAGATAACCTGGAAGAAATGGATGCATTCCTAGAGATGTATCAACTACCAAAACTGAACCAGGAAGAAATAGAAAACCTGAACAGACCTATAACCACTAAGGAAATTGAAACAGTCATCAAAAATTTCCCAACAAACAAAAGCCCAGGGCTTTTTTTTTTTGAATTCTTAATCTCAGGAAACAAACTGAGGGTTGCTGGAGTGGGGGTGGGGTGGGAGGGATGGGGTGGCTGGGTGATAGACATTGGCAAGGGTATGTGCTATGGTGAGTGCTGTGAAGCGTGCAAGACTGTTGAATCACAGATAGGTACCTCTAAAACAAATAATGCAATATATGTTAAGGAAAAAAAAGAAGAAAGCAGGAGGGGAAGAATGAAGGGGGTAAATCGGAGGGGGAGACGAACCATGAGAGACGATGGGCTCTGAAAAACAAACTAAGGGTTCTAGAGGGGAGGGGTGTGGGAGGATGGGTTAGCCTGGTGATGGGTATTAAAGAGGGCACATTCTGCGTGGAGCACTGAGTGTTATGCACAAACAATGAATCATGGAACACTACATCACAAACTAATGATGTAATGTATGGTGATTAACATAAAAAAATTTAAAGAAAATAAAAATACAAATTTCCTGATGTAGTAAGTAAGGAGTGGCCAGGAATCTGGATATTTAACAGGAATTCCAGAATATTTTGATGTCTCTGGTATGTGAGCAACCCTTTGAGAAACATTCAAGTCTATTGGTGAAGAAAGACATAAATATTTACTTATATGACCTCATGAATGAGCAGTAATGGAAATATACAGGAGGACGGTAAATCCACTCCCACCCCCAGGAAAACTAAATCTCTTGTCATTATTGTGTACGTCTAAAGGTGATTGAGTAACATTAGCAGTATGTTTACATCGTAATCATCAACAGGTAATTTGTGCCCTGCTGAATTCAGACTCAAGATGGCAACATCAACTATTACCTGAATTTCCATTCTGCCCTACAGATATTGGACTGTCAGCCCCCATAATTGTGTGAGCCAGTTCCTTAAAATAAATCTATATATATTAAAAAGAAATCCACCTAGCAACACTGACTCTACTTCTTTCTGCCAACACTTGGCTAGGGCATTTATGTTCCAGTTTCCTTACCTGGTACAGGTGCTCATTTCTCTAATATGTTTGACCTCTCTAGGCATTTGGGGTACTGACATAGATGGCATAAGATGAAGGCTTTTTGGTATTTAATGGGCCAGGTCAGATTAGCATGGGAAAGAATATGGTGCCTATCTTTTTTTTTTTTTTAAGATTTTATTTATTTGTCAGAGACAGAGCACAAGCAGGGGGAGCGGCAGGCAGAAGGAGAGGGAGAAGCAGGCTCCCTGATGAGCAGGGAGCCCCATGTGGGACTCGATCCCAGGACTCTGGGATCATGACCTGAGCTGAAGGCAGACGCTTAACCGACTGAGCCACCCAGGCGTCCCTATGGTGCCTATCTTCTGTTCCCTACCATCACCTTGCCTCTATGTATATAAAACTAAAAACAATATCAAACCATACACAAGTGTAGGTCAGTTCAATAAAGTTCAGATTTTTTTTTTTTTTTTTTTTTTACTCAAGGTGACTTCCTGGGTAGTTTTTGGGAAATAGTGATTTCTTTCCCAAATAATTTTTTGGATGCTACTGCTTTGCTAGTGTTTGCCTTGGGTGATCTCTAGGGACACTGCAGCATTTCCCTTCACCCGGGTCTCCCTGTACTCCTCTGCATCCCCAGTCCGGAGTACAGCCCCAACCCCAGCTTATATGACTGCAGCTTGGATAATCCCTGACTCTTTTGAGCCTTTCTCTTCTCAGGCACCAGAACCTGTCCTCCTTGCCCTCTGCAGCTTTAGACCCAGGCTAAAGCTGTAGAAATAAGTATGGGTTTCTTGGGCAGAGGGAACCAGGGCTAATGCTCAGGAGCTGAGCTCAGTGGGTTTCCATGTGAAGTTGGCAGTGACTCTGGTTAAGAGAATGTCCCAAGAAGGCTTTGAATTTGTGTCATGCCTGAGGCTAGAGCCTCTGTATGTATTATCTTACCAAATCTTCATAATTAATCCCATTCTCCGGATGAGGAAGTTGATGCTGATGATTTCTCAGTAAGTGGCAGAGTCCGGCTTTGAACCCAGGTTTGTGTGACTAGTTTTGGTGCTTCATTTGGGGGATAGAACTTGGGTAGTCACTTTTACCCCATGGAGACTGAGCAGATCACAGGGAAAATTGCATATTTAGTAAGTAAGCTGTCCATTCTCACTTAGCACGATGATGTTAGGAACACAAGTCCTTTGGACTGTGATAAGGAAGAGGAAGTTTAAGGGCAACGGTATCTCAGGGCTCTTTACTGCTCAGCCTTCTGAGTTCTTTTGTAAGAAGTATTTTCAAATTAGGTCTCCTTTCTCTCTTGTTTTCAATCTGATTCTTGTGGCTAGAAGCAAAAGCACATAATTCTCTTGTTCTTGTTTCAACATGAAATGACATCCATAAAACTGTAGGCTACAGGAAAGCAGACCCCAAGACCAAATCTGATAGTTGTTAGCATGTGAGTCTGTTTGGATCCCTTTACTTTACCTGGAAGAATCCCGATGGAGTTGATTTTCCAGTTGTGATAGATACAGGACCTCAAATGAAGACTTCCTGTTCAGGGGAGGAAAAACGAGATATAGAAGTAGGTCAGGGGGCCCTCTCTTAGGCTCACATTGCAGAACCTCCTGTATATGGAGTTGTGTGCTTATCTGTGTATTCTCTCTGGACTATAAGCTTCTCAAAGTCAAGGACCACTGTCTCCTTAATCTCTGTATCCCCTTCACCTAGCACAATGCCTTATATGCCATAGATGGCCATGGATGTCTGATAGACAAGCAAATGCATGAATGGAGGGATGTGAAGCAGAAGAAAAGGTCTACAGGCCATAAAGTATTTTGGGGGCACCTAGGGTTGCAGCAGTGGTGAGAGTGGGCTCTGAAGTCAAACTACCAGGGTTTCCATCCTGGTGCCACCTCCCCACACAACATAACCTTGAACAAAGCACCCCACCTCTCTAGGCTCCCTTTTCTCATCTGTAAAATGCTAATAAAATGGATTATGATGGTGTTTATCTGTGAGATTGTTATGGGGTTTAATGCGTTATAGTATCCTGGGTTAGGCAGGGCATTACAGCTTTATGATAGCCAATCTAGATTTTAAATAAAAATGTGAAAGGTGTCTTGAGCTAGAGATTTTGGAAGGCTTTGATGGATCATATGGAAAAGTCTAGAAAAGTTCAAGACATGTGAGGATATTGGGTTTGGGGAAGAGACTGAAAATGGCTAGAGGAGGCTGAAATTAGGAAATAAATAGAATTCCAATGAGATCGTCAGGGGGGGAAAAATGAGAGAACTGAGTGGTTAGGTAACTTGTGTCCTGAGCGTATGAAATCCCCCGCAATGACCAATGGACTTTTCCTTCAGATGGCTTAAGGGCTTTTGACTGGCATTATTTATTTACCCCAGTTTTTGTTCTTAAGGAAAACAGATCTCCTCTTTAGTTTTATGGGAAATTGGCAATAGATAAATTTTAATGCTATTTTGAAATTTTAATCTATTCTGAGTTTTGAGTCATTTTTATTTCTTCTACATGGAGTGTACAAAAGCAGTGTAATATTCTTCTAACTCTACCATCTACATATTACCTACTAAATTACATGTTATTTATTAATATTATATACTTACCTGTTTAAAATTATATAATTTGACCATGCAATACATTTACTCAGTGCAAAAATCAACATGATGTGAAAGTCATGCCTTAAGAAGTCTTGCTTTTCTCCAGCAATCTACCCTTTCTGCTGTTCCCACCTAAGGAGCCACGTGCATTAGTTTCTTATGGCTCCGACCAGGCTTTCTTAGTGCAAATGAAGCAAATACGAATATATTCTTCATTTTTTCTCATTCTTATTCAAGCACCACAGTTTATTTTCCCAATTCTCTAGAGAAGGGCCCTTGAATGGCTTCAGATCTCTTGTTACAAAAACGCTTGTACGTACTTCAATTTTATGTTTGCAGGTCTATCTGTGAGATATGCTGCAGTTACCCACCGGAAGTGGGGTTGCTGGACAAGGGGTAAACATAATTGTAATTTTGATAGACGTTACCTAATTGACCTCCTTATGGGTTACGTCATTCCTGTGAGCAGGGCAGAGCCTGCCTGTGTCCCACAACCTCCCAACACAGTGTCTTGTCACACTAATGCTTCTCTAAGAGGTGAAACATGCTTTCTCAGTGTAGCTTTAACTTGCATTCCTCTTATTATGACTCTACTTAAGCATCTTTTCATGTGATTGAGAACCATTTCTATTTATTTCTTTTTTGTTTTTTTAGCCACTATATAAACTTTATATTCTTTTTATTTTATTATGTTATGTTAGTCACCATACAATACATCATTAGTTTTTGATGTGGTGATCCACGATCCACTGTTTTCGTATAACACCCAGTGCTCCATGCAGTACGTGCCCTCCTTAATACCCATCACTGGGCTAACCAATACCCCCTCCCCTCTAAAACCCTGTTTGTTTCTCAGAGTCCATAGTCTCTCATGGTTCATCTCTCCCTCCAATTCCCCCCCCCCTTCATTTTTCCCTTCCTTCTAATGTCCTCCATGCTAGTCCTATGTTCCACAAATAAGTGAAACCATATGATAATTGACTTTCTCTGCTTGACTTATTTCACTGAGCATAATCTCCTCCAGTCCCATCCATGTTGATGTAAAAGTTGGGTATTCATCCTTTCTGATGGCTGAGTAATATTCCATTGTATATATGGACCACATCTTTATCCATTCATCTGTTGAAGGGCATCTTGGCTCTTTCCACAGTTTGGCTATTGCGGACATTTCTGCTATGAACATTGGGGTGCATATGGCCCTTCTTTTCACTACATCTGTGTCTTTGGGGTAAATATCCAGAAGTGCAATTACTGGGTCATAGGGTAGCACTATATTTAATTTTTTGAGGCACCTCCACACTGTTTTCCAAAGTGGCTGTACCAACTTGCATGCCCACCAACAGTGTAAGAAGGGTCCCCTTTTTCCACAACTTCTCCCAACATTTGTTGTTTCTTGCCCTGTCAATTTTTGCCATTCTAACTGGTGTAAGGTGGTATCTCAATGTGGTTTTGATTTGAATTTTTCTGATGGCTAATGATGATGAACATTTTTTCATGTATCTGTTAGCCATTTGTATGTCTTCTTCAGAGAAGTGTCTGTTCATGTCTTCTGCCTATTTTTTGACTTGATTATTTGTTTTTTGGGTGTTGAGTTTGAGAAGTTCTTTATAGATCTTGGATAACAGCCCTTTTTCTGTAGTGTCATTTACAAATATCTTCTCCCATTCTGTGGGTTGCCTCTTTGTTTTGTTGACTGTTTCCTTTGCTGTGCAGAAGCTTTTTATCTTGATGAAGTCCCAAAAGTTCATTTTTACTTTTGTTTTCCTAGCTTTTGGAGATGTATCTTGAAAGAAGTTGCTGTTGCCGATGTTAAAGAGGTTATTGCCTATGTTCTCCTCTAGGATTTTGATGGATTCTTGTCTCACATTGAGGTCTTTCATCCATTTTTGGGTTTATCTTTGTGTATGGTGTTAGAGAATGGTCGAGTTTCATTCTTCTGCATGTGGCTGTCCAATTTTCCCAGCACCATTTATTGAAGAGACTGTCTTTTTTCCATTGCATATTTTTTCCTGCTTTGTCAAAGATTATTTGACCATAGAGTTGAGGGTCCATATCTGGGCTTTCTATTCTGTTCCATTGGTCTATATGTGTGTTTTTGTGCCAGTACCATGCTGTCTTGGTGATCACTGCTTTGTAATACAGCTTGAAATCAGGCAATGTGATGCCCCCAACTTTGTTTTTCTTTTTCAACATGTCCTTGGCGATTTGGAGTTTTTTCTGATTCCATACAAATTTTAGGATTGTTTGTTCCAGCCTTTGAAAAATGTCATTGGAATTTTGATCAGGATAGCGTTGAAGGTCTAGATTGCTCTGGGTAGCATAGACATTTTAACAATGTTTATTCTTCCAATCTATGAGCATGAAATGTTTTTCCATCTTTTTGTGTCTCCTTCAATTTCTTTCATGAGTGTTCTGTAGTTCCAAAGTATAGATCCTTTACCTCTTTGGTTAGGTTTATTCCAAAGTATCTTATGGTTTTTGGTGCTATTGTAAATGGAATCATTTCTCTAATTTCTCTTTCTACAGTTGCATTGTTAGTGTATAAGAAAGCAACTGATTTCTGTGAATTGATTTTGTATCCTGCCACTTTACTGAATTGCTGTATGAGTTCTAGTAATTTGGGGGTGGAATCTTTTGGGTTTTCCACATAAAGTATCATGTCATCTGCGAAAAGAGAGAGTTTGACTTCTTCTTTGCCAATTTGAATACTTTTTATTTCTTTTTGTTGTCTGACTGCTATTGCTAGGACTTCTAGTACTATGTTGAACAATAGTGGCGAGAGTGGGCATCCTTGATGTGTTGCTGATCTTAAGGGAAAGGGTCTCATCTATTTCTTTTATTTTGTAAATCATGTGTTAATGTCCTTTGCCTATTTTCTATTACTTAATACTTTTTGTTTTTTGAGTTCTAAAATACCTCAGACATTCATTGATCAACTGTTTACTGACCCAACTATGGTGCACCAGGCTTTGCAAAAGCACTGGCTAGTTAGAGTTGAATAGAACACTGCTTTCCAGAAGCTCACAATCTAATGGAGGAGCCATTATATCTATAATTACCTATCTATCTATCTATCTATATTTATATCTATACCTATAGATAGATATCTCTACTTCCCTATCTGTCCATATCTGTGTGTGTGTGTGTGTGTGTGTGTGTGTGTGTGTGTGTGTGTGTATAAAGAAACACAATATAATGTCCAAGCATTTTGATAAAGAGGTGTGGAAGTTGTTTTGGGCCCAGTGAGGTGGGCTGATGCCCCATCCAAGTTGGGATGGGAGGGAGTTTTAAGTACATACTTTCTAGACCACCTGGGTAGGGGGTGAAGAGCAATCCAGGTTGAAGAAATGATGAGGCTTCTAGTTCCTTGTTCTTTGTGTGCTCTCTGGTTCTCATGCCCCCACCCTTTTCAGCGCCAGTCATTTAGTGAATGCTGACTACATGTTCCCTGAGGGCAGTAACTGAAGAGTCTGATGTAAGAGCCCTGTTGAGGTGTGAGAAGGCTGGGGCAGTGACATGGGGCAAGGTCATGGTCACGGGGCAGACTGGCAGTGTTCTGCTCTTTCTCAATCCTTTCCCTCCCTGGCAGGGAATGTCAGAACCTTCTTGGACTCTTCTCCCTTTCAAGGAGCTGACCCATCAAACTTTTTGCCATTATCCTCTCTCTCTCCTTTCCATCCCTTCACTTCACCTAAACCCCTCGTTTCCCTACCTTCATCACCAACTTCTGTCCGGCTGTCTTTTGTGGCTAGCATCCTTGCTTCATTCCTCAGGCCACTATGCGAGAGATAGTCTTTATATTATTTTTCTGAAAGTTGTCTTGCCTTCCTCTCCCCTCCCTGCAACTCCTTTCTCCCACCTCTGTAAACTCTGCAAACTCACAAAGACCGATGCTATATTAATTTCCTAAGGCTGCCGTAACAAAGTGTCACAAACTTGGTGGCTTAAAACAACAGAAATCTGTTCTCACAGTTCTGGAGGCCAGATGTCCAAAATCAAGTTGTTGGCCATGCCATGTTCTCTCAGAGGGTCTAGAGGAGGATCCTTCCTTGCCTTTTCCTTGCTTCTGGTGGTTTCCAACAATCTTTGATGTTCCTAGGCTTGTGGCAACATCACTCCAGTTTCTCCCTCCGTCTTCACATGGCTCTCCTCCTCTGTGAGTATGTGTATCCAAATTTCCCTTCTTTATAAGGATACCAGCCCTAGTGTCTAGCCTAGTATTAGGCCCACCCCAATCCAGTATGTCCTCAATTTCACTTAATTACATCTGAAAAGACCCTATTTCCAAATAGTACTTTCCAGGTACTAGGGGTTAGGACTTCAGCATAACATTTTTCAAAGGTACAACTCAGTGGATAACAGGTGCCCTAAAACTGTATATTGCTTAGCATTTTTCAGAATGCACTCACACTGTGGAAAGCAGCTTTACAGCATCTGGTTAAGAACACACACTTTAGTGCAGATCTGAGTTTAAGTCCTGCCTCTGCCTCTTAGGATGTGGCCTTGGACAACTGACTTGGTCTCTGTAAGCTGCGGTGTCCACATCTGTAAATGGGGAAGGTAGTCCCAGCTACCCCATGGTTGTTACATATTGGGTACTTAGTATAGGACCCAATCCATAGGATATACTCCAGAAACAATAGGCCCCATTGTTATGCAGGTAGACTATTCTCATTCCTCTTCCATTTGCATGTGGTCACATGGACTTCAAGCAGAACTTGACACCAGATTTGAGAGTCCCAACTAAATGCTGTCAGCACAGTAAGCTGTCTGGACTATGAGATGTCAAGTCAACTCAAGATATATCCATGAGACAAGCTGAGCTTTGCCTTTCTCTGTCTCCCTCACTGTCCTTGTCTTGTCTGTGTGCCAAGCTTCAAGTGGCATAGAGTAAATGTTAAGAAAACAAACATTTGGGAATGGGGTGGGGGATGTGAGCTTAGGTCACCGCAGTGAGAGGCTTTTTGCGTATAGCTCCCCTCTCCCCTCCTTTTCTGTTTTTCCTGTAAGCAAGCAAATTCCCTACTGGGTGGGATACAACTCCCCTGTCTTGGCTTTCTGCTGATTTCATGCTCTTTGATACTGGTGTGGCTCTGAAGGAGTGGCTAATGAAGACAAACCACCATTTGTTTTTGGGGAAAAAAAATGAAAAGAAAGAAAAAAAATCCAGTCTTTTATCTCTGTGTCCCTCTAAATTGCCAAAGGTCTTATTGTGGAGAGAGGGAACAAGTAGGGTTTTATCTTTCTGTTCCTGCCAGGCAGCCACATGAGCATTAAAGCTCTTAGGGCCCTGGGGGATTGTGGGGCAGTGATGGTGGGGGCAATGTGAGTAGATACAAAACCAGGCTAGGCTCTCCCAAGGAACGACAGGTGCTCCTGGGGATTTGGGCTCCTTTGATGGTGACTATCTGGGCAAGAAGAAGGGGAGCTCCCAGCTTTAGTATGAAGAGGGGAGGCTCTAATGAGTCTGAAGTCAACTGATGAAACCACACTGTGTATGGGGAACAAGATGCTTCCTTTACATTCAGAATGCTGGCTGCCTATTGAAGAGGTAGGGTAATATTGCATGACACAGTAATATTAATAATCGTAAACACCATCAATTTTTTTTTGGTGCATGTATCATGTGCCAGGACCTGTGATAAGTCCTTTACATATGTAATTTCACTTAGTCCTCATCACAAGCTTATAGGATAGGAATTGTTATCCCCATTCTATATTTGAGGAAACTGAGGTGTAAAAGGGTTAAATGACTTGCTTGAGGTCATAGAGAGGCAGGATTAAACCTACGTCCACCTGACACCGCAGTTTGCTCTTAACCCACTGGGCTCTAAGGCCTCCTAAGACATTTTAAAAGATAAAAACAAATGACAATAAGAAGTAGGAGAAATTAACCTTCATTCACTAATAATAAACACAGAGGAGGTAAGTGGTGTGGAAGAGAAGGTAGGTCTAGATTTTGATTTGGATACAGGTTTTGTCTTCTGTGTTACTCTGGGTAGGTTACCTTGGATGTTATCAAGAACCCAGGAATTGTCCTTTCTACCCTTCCATGTTTGATGTGACATATTTTGTCCTTAGGTTAGCTGCTCTCATGAGCACAAGGTGGCTGCCATAGTTCCAAGCATCACATGTAGACTCAAAAAAAAAAGGTGTGCTTTTCCCCATACAGCATTTTCAAAAGCACAAAACCTTTCCTTTTTAGAATATCTTCCTCTGCCCCTACCTCCCAGCATGTCTCATCAGTCACTGGCAAGGGGACTGGAACTACCATAAGAATCTCAGACCAATCAGGTTTTATTCCTGGGGAAAATTGGGATAGGGTCCCTTTCCCTGTGGGGAAAGGTGAACACTACCAGTCCAACATTGGAGAAGGTAGGGTGACTGGGGTAAGCATTCAAAAAATATCCTGCAGAATGCCAAGTGCCCAGCACAGAGCCTGGCAGCTGGCAAGGCTTCATTCCCTTTGTACCCATTCACCTGAATGGGGGGAAGGCAGTGCATTTTAATTAGTTTAGTTTCCAGTATGGGTCATTTTTAAAAGATATATTGTGATGCCTTTATGCAACCTACCAACTCAATGAAAA
Source organism: Eumetopias jubatus (assembly GCF_037043125.1). NCBI lineage: Eukaryota > Metazoa > Chordata > Mammalia > Carnivora > Otariidae > Eumetopias > Eumetopias jubatus. The sequence continues at coordinate 115,290,538 of NW_028274814.1, read as the reverse complement.
AAAAGAGTCTTCAGGGATAGTCCTGGCTGAGAAGTTTTCAGGAATAGAGAGAGATAACAAGAGATCCATGTATCTTATTAAAAGATCATTTTCAGAAAAAGATAAACTCCTGACTCTCATACAGATTATAAAATGAACATGTTTTAAAGAATTTATTTTACTCATATGATATGAGAGAATTAGGCAGATATAACCAACATATTAGTTTGCTAGGGTTGCCATAGTCAAGCACCACAAACTGGGTGGTTTAGACAACAGAATTATTCTCTCACAGTTCTGGAGGGTGGAAGTCTGAGATCAAGGTTGTTAGAGTTGTTTCCTTCTGAGGCTGTGAAGGAGAATCTGTTCCTTTCTCCCAGCTTTTGGTGGTTTGCTGGAAATCCATGTCATTCCTTAGTTTGTTAGATGCATTATCCCCATATCTGCCTTCCTCTTCACATGGCATTCATTCTGTGTCTGTCTGTCTCTTTATCCAAATTTCCCCTTTTTATAAGGACACAGTTATATTGGATTGAGACCCACCCTATGACCTCATCTTAACTTGATCATTTGCAAAGACCCTATTTTCAAATAAGGTCACATTCACATGTACTGGGGGTTAGGACTTCAACATTATTTTTTTGAGGGGGGACATTATTCAACATATAACAGCTGTTTCCTTTTTTTTTTTTTAAGATTTTTTAAATTTATTTTTTAACAGAGAGAGAAACAGTGAGAGAGGGAACACAAGCAGGGAGAATGGGAGAGAGAGAAGCAGGCTTCCCGCCGAGCAGGGAGCCCGATGAAGGACTCGATCCCAGGACTCTGGGATCACGACCTGAGCCAAAGGCAGACGCTTAACGACTGAGCCACCCAGGCGCCCATAACAGTTGTTTCAAAGGAAAAGTCAAAACACATATTTATAAAAGTAAAGGAGGGCGCCTGGGTGGCTCAGATGGTTAAGTGTCTGCCTTCGGCTCAGGTCATGATCCCAGGGTCCTGGGATCAAGTCCCACATCGGGCTCCTTGCTCAGCAGGGAGTCTGCTCCCTCTCCCTCTACCTCTCCCTCTGCTTGTTCTCTCTCTGTCTCTCTCGCAAATGAATAAATAAAATCTTTAAAAAAAAATAAAAGTAAAGGAATGTTGAGATGAATTGCAAATGGAGACAAAACTGGTTTTTTTTCCAGTTTTAAGGACAGTTGGGGTGGTGGTGGGGTAGTCAGTTAAATCACTACCAGACAAGATAGAAATTCCATATCTATCAGTTACCTACAGCTTACAAAGCTTTATGAAATAACTCAAATACAGTGAATAGCACTACAATCTCATAACCTGAGTTATGAGAGTATGAGAGTATGCTGTCGGAAGGGATGAATAGTTTTCCACTGAAACATAAAATGTTTATCTATACTATTATTAGTCCATTTATTTTATTCTATAGATGAAGGAGTCCCAAAATCTGCTGTGCATTAAGTAGTCCTGAAATCTTGTGTGAATGATTTACCTTCTTGGCAAACTTACAGCCACCTCCATTTTATAGGTCTGTTTCCTGTAAAGCTGAGTGGGAGATTTGGCCATGTTTCCTCAGTGGGCCTTTTGGATGCTTGAGGCCAGCACTACCCTCTGTGGAGATGTACAGAGTATGTTACAGATGCTCTCTGTTCTTTCCTTCTTAGTCACCTCAGGGAGGCAGGAAACCAGGCCACTCAGTGGATGCATTGCTATAACTACATAAGCTACAAGATCCAGGACACCATGGGCCATTCTCTGCATTGTATTTACAATCCTCCAGTCCTCATGCCTTAGCCTCCAAAATGTATAGGGCATAACATACTGCTGTTATTATCTCTGTTGGCTGGGCCTGTCGAAATTCTTCCCCTGGCCAGCTGAGAGAAAAGGGCATACAGAGAAGGAACAGGTGTTCAAAATGTCTACATATTAAAAAATGAAACACAAGCAAGAGCTTCATAAGAAAATGTTAAAGGAAATGCAGGTACAGGGGCTCAAGAAAGAAGAAGTCAAACTCTCACTCTTTGCAGATGACATGATATTTTATGTGGAAAACCAAAAAGACTCCACCCCAAAATTGCTAGAACTCATACAGGAATTCAGCAACATGGCAGGATATAAAGTCAATGCACAGAAATCAGTTGCATTTCTATGCACTAACAATGAAACAGAAGAAAGAGAAATTAAGGAATCAGTCCCATTTACAATTGCACCAAAAAACATAAGATACCCAGGAATAAACCTAACCAAAGAGGTAAAGGATCTGTACTCTAAAAACTACAGAACACTCATGAAAGAAATTGAGGAAGACATAAAGAAGTGGAAAAACATTCCATGCTCATGGATTAGAAGAACAAGTATTGTTAAAATGTCTATGCTACCCAGAGCAATCTATACATTCAATGCAATCCCTATCAAAATACTGTCAACTTTCTTCATAGAGCTGGAACAAATAATCCTAAAATTTGTATGGAACCAGAAAAGACCCCGAATAGCCAAAGGAATGTTGAAAAAGAAAAGCAGAGCTGGTGGCATCACAATTACGGACTTCAAGCTCTGTTACAAAGCTGTCATAATCAAGACAGTATGGTACTGGCACAAAAACAGACATATAGACCAATGGAACAGAATGGAAAACCCAGAAATGGACCCTCGACTCTGTGGTCAACTAGTTTTCGGCAAAGCAGGAAAGAATATCCAATGGAAAAAGGACAGTCTCTTCAACAACTTGTGTTGGGAAAATTGGACAGCCACATGTAGAAGAATGAAACTGGACCATTTTCTTACACCAGATACAAAGATAAACTCAAAATGGGTAAAAGACTTAAATATGAGACAGGAATCCATCAAAATCCTAGAGGAGAACATAGGCACCAACCTCTTTGACCTTCACTGCAGCAACTTCTTGCTAGACACGTCTCCAAAGGCAAGGGAAACAAAAGCAAAAATGAACTATTGGGACTTCATCAAGATAAAAAGCTTTTGCACAGCAAAGGAAACAACAAAACTAAACGGCTATGAAATGGGAGAAGGTATTTGCAAATGATATATCAGACAAAGGGCTAGTATCCAAGATCTATAAAGAACTCATCAAATTCAACACCCCTTAGAGACAAATAATCTAGTCAAGAAATGGGCAGAAGACATGAACAGACATTTCTCCAAAGAAGATATGCAAAAGGCCAACAGACACATGAAAAAATAAATGCTCAACATCCCTTGGCATCAGGGAAATCCAAATCAAAACCTCAATGAAATACCACCTCACACCAGTCAGAATGGCTAAAATTAACAAGTCAGGAAACAACAGATGTTGACGAGGTTGCAGAGAAAGGGGAACCCTCTCCTACACTGTTAGTGGGAATGCAAGCTGGTGCAACCACTCTGGAAAACAGTATGGAGGTTCCTCAAAAACTTGAAAATAGAGCTACCCTATGACCCAGCAATTGCACCACTAGGTATTTATCCCAAAGATACAAATGTAATGATCCGAAGGAACACATGCACCCCAATGTTCATAGCAGCAATGCCACAATAGCCAAACTAGGGAAAGAGCTGAGATGTCCGTCAACATATGAATGGATAAAGAAGATGTGGTGTTTATATACAATGGAATATTACTCAACCACCAGAAAGGATGAATACTTACAATTTACAATGACATCGATGGAATTGGAGGGTATTATGCTGAGTGAAATAGGTCAATCAGAGAAAGACAGTTATCATATGGTTTCACTCATATGAGGAATAGAAGAAATAGCACAGAGGATCATAGGGGAAGGGAGGGAAAACTGAATGGGAAGTAATCAGAGAGGGAGACAAACCATAAGAGACTCTTAACTATAGGAAACAAACAGGGTTGCTGGAGGGGAGGGCTGTCGGGGGATGGGATCATTGGGTGATGGCCATTAAGGAGGGCACGTGGTGTGATGAGCACTGGGTGTTATATGCAACTGATGAATTATTGAACTCTACATCTGAAACTAATGATGTACTATATGTTGGCTAATTGAATTTAAATAACAAAAGAAAGAAAAAGAAGAAATCTTTCTCCTTAATAAAAATAACATTGGGAAAAGATAAATTAAGAATTCTCTCCCCCATGATTCATATTCTCAGACATTCTTTGGCATTCACACTGTATAGTTTCCCTTTTTTTACTGTATTGTTTTTTTTTTCCCCAGAAAGAGAAAATCTTACTGGAGAAAACCATGCCAAGCCTGAGAACGTTGAGTACCCGAGGCCAAGTTCAACAAGGCCAGGGAACTTTCCGGCAAGAAATGATCCCATCTGTAACAAGGCCAGTCTCATGGGTTGTAGCTCACAATTGGCAGGAAGGTAAGTATCCTTTGCTCTGTTTGTCCTGCTCTCTAATTTACTCCCACTTACTTAAGCTTTTACCAGTTTTCTAAGCATCATTCAGCCCGGAAGTTCCCCAAGCAGCTGCCCTGCCCTGGTCAAACGTCTCAGTCTTAAATTCTATTTCATCATCATAGGCCTTTTCAGACAGAACCCATGCTGCAATGCTTGTGGGGGCCCTCATCATTTTTCTTTCCCATCTCTTGGTGATCTTGTTTGTATGTGTGGAGAGAAAACATGAAAGGGATAGAGCGCTTTCCACTTTGTGTATAGATTGCAGACCTGGCTTCTCTCAGGCTTCTTAATTTCTTTTGAGACTTGGCGAGTGTGCCATTTTGCCTAGCTGACCCGTCCCGTGGAACCCATGGCACTTCTATCTCTTAGGAACCATACACTCTTTCTAAACTTTGCCAGTTCCCCTCACCTATTCCTTCTTTTCACATGTCTTCCACTAAGTGTGGACTCTATGACAGGCAATTTGCTAAGCACCTTGATGCATTATTTTATCCCACCTTCAAAACGGCTTTGTGGGTTAGGTAAAATAACGACTTCAGGCTTACAGTTGAGAAAGCAATGTTTAGGGTGTTAGAAAACCTGCCTGTGGTCACATAGCTAAGTTGAAGAGTCAGGATTTGAACCCAGGCTTCACTGACTAAAAAGTCAATATAATTTACCTGCCTGATCATGTGCCATGGGATTGAAATGTCTGTTATGAGAGTCTAGGAAAAGAATGCTGAAATCAATATATTCCATCAGTTATACAACTTTAAGGATACTTGAGTTGCTAAAACTGAGTTAGAGTGGGCGACTAGGGTTAGGTAAATTGTGATGAGTTATTGACATTCTCACAATGTGGTGCTTCCTTCTTTCCATTGGATTGTTTCCTCTGATGGACTTCTCTCAAAGGCTGAGACTGTCCTTCAGCCTTATTAACCTCTCTGACGGCAAAAGGTTACATGATTTTCAGGGGGCCAGACTTTTAATGAATTCTAACAGATATAGCCTTGAGTTAAATTTAGAAAAACATAAAGTTTTATCTCTGGGATGCCATCTCCCATTTTTATTATTCTTTTCCTCTTTAAAATAAACCAACTAACAAAGACACTTTGCTTGTGCAAACTTCAATAAGGCTCCTGGACCTTCCCCTAGGCCCATCTCTGCATGTCCTTGTAAAATCTAGTTTTAGCAAGAACCTTGATAAGTCAGTTTAACTAGAGCCACTCACCCTTGATTTCTGATCACCTTTGATATCTGATCAGGTTCGTCATCCCCCAGGTGATGTCTGATCATCCTGGCCTGTTGTCAGCAAGAATCCCATTAGGTGGGTTTAACCAGAACCCCTTTTATGCCTACTGTATCTCCTTAGTAATTTTTCATCCACTACACCCCTGCCCCCCCCCCCCCCCGCCACTCTACTCCTTGGCTTTAAATTCCCACTTGGCCCCCTCTATTTGGAATTGAGCTCAGTCTCTCTCCCCCACTTCAAAATCCCATTGCAATATTCCCTGAACCTATCATGATGGTCCTGAATAAAGTCTGCCTTACCTTTTTTTAACAAGTCTCATTGAATATTTTTTTCTTTAACAGTTATGGTGCCATAACTCATATGGGATAAGATTCATCATTGGGCCCCTGGACTTCACACCTCGGACCCTAAGAATGCCCCTTTGAATGTCTTCCCTCCTGCCCAAAAGATTGAGGATCCATTGGAGAGTCTGACTCTGGAACCAGTGCTTCAGACAGACATTGTTGAAGCTGGTAAGGACAGATTTTGATTCTTAAGATTCTAAGTATACTCCAGAAGCTGACATAGAGTCCCAGACAAATAGATGCTGGGATAGAGTCCTACATTTCTCTGTTTGTAAGAAGATGAGTTAGAGTCCCTGGCTTCTTTGAAAGGTGCCGGCTGAGCTGGAAGTCTCTTTTTTCTGGCTCTCTTTCCTGAGAGGGCATTATTCCCTAACTCTCTGGGATGGAAGTCTTTCTTCTTGGTTCTCTGTGAGGCCTCTCTGTTCTCTTTGTTGGACTCTGCTTCTCCCATGGGAATTTCTCAGTTGACTGAAGCCCCCTTCTTGTACCTCTACTAATTTTAGGCTCTGCCAACTTGTCTACTTCTATTCTTGCTGGCATGATTTTGCTGAGGATAATTTAGAACTCCATTGGCCACTTTGGAAAACTTGAGATCTCCCCAAACTGGCTCCTCTAAGGCCTCTCCCTTTCCATTGTGTCTTTCTTCCTTCCTCCTCTTAGCACCTTCACTATTCCTTCCAGTTCTCTTGAATCCTTTTATATGTTCCCCTTCAAACCCCCACCTCCTCTATTACTCTCCAGCCCTGCCAGACTTTTCCCTTTCACTTTATCCTCTCAGTTCCCTACAGCCACTTGAATTTTAGGCCCCCTACCCTCTCTCAGGGGCTCTCAGGGAACTCAGGGACCTCCAGAAGCAACCACCTAAGGCTGAAAAGAGAAAAAAAGCTGTTTGAACCAGAGCTAGACGTTTTGTCCACTCAAATGTGTGCTGGAGATGTCCAGACAGCTTCTAGGTCTCAGTCACTGGCCTAAACTTTAGTACATAGACTCCATCAGATCACATACCAGGGCAAAAGAAAAATTTAAAAATCTTCTCCACAAATATTGGCATGCAGGTAACATTAATTTGTCCCATTTGCTAGAAACACAATGGAGATAAAAATATAAAGTGGAGATAAACCAGTGAGTTTGTATTACTATGTTTTATTAACTTATGACTAAAAATTTTAGAATGAAAGCCAAAAAAAATCTGTATTTGTCTATATGTTTATGTATGTGTGTATATATGTCTGTATGTTATACACAAGTGATATTTTTCTATCTCCCGGTGGAATTATCAATTTATAAAATTCCCTCAAATGAGTTCTACTCTAATTGATTTAGAGATAAGTGGGCACTTACATAAATTAAATTGTCCTAAAACTCTCAGAAATAAAGAAATTAATTGATGTGTGTGTGTTTAAGTTCGCATGATCTAGGATATTCTTTGGTAAATAAAGCTACTTAAAAAACTTTGGTAAAATAAAATAGGTATGTCCTCAGAGTACTCAGGATTAATTACAGTGTGGTTATACAATTTTTTCTACCTAGATTTACTAGTCAAACAAGCTTTTATTATCTCTGCTATATGTTTAAAACTATAAAAGTGTGAATTCAGCCTAAGAACAAAATGTAGAATAAAAATAGGGGCGCCTGGATGGCTCAGTTGTTAAGTGTCTGCCTTCGGCTCGAGTCATGATCCCAGGGTCCTGGGATCGAGCCCTGCATCAGGCTCCCTGCTTGGCGGGAAGCCTGCTTCTCCCTCTCCCACTCCCCGCTGCTTGTGTTCCCTCTCTCGCTGTCTCTCTCTCTGTCAAATAAATAAAGTCTTTAAAAATAAATAAATAAATAAATTGCTTGAGGGAGGAGGAGCAAGATGGCAGAGGAGTAGGAGACCTAAATTTCTTTTCTTTTTTTTTTTAAAGATTTTATTTCTCATAATAATAATAATAAGATAATAAGAGATGAAGAAGGACACTATATCCTACTTAAAGGGTCTATCCAACAAGAAGATCTAACAATTGTAAATATCTATGCCCCTAAAATGGGAGAAGCTAATTATAGCATCCTTTCATGATTACAACTCTTCAGAGTGTAGGGATAGAAGGTACCTACCTCAGTATCATAAAAGCCATCTATGAAAAACCCACAGCAAATATCATTCTCAGTGGGGAAAAACTGAGATCTTTTCCCCTAAGGTCAGGAACACAGCAGGGATGTCCACTATCACCACTGCTTTCAACATAGTACTAGAAGTCTGAGTCTCAGCAATTAGACAACAAAAAGAAATAAAAGGCATCTGAATCTGCAAAGAAGTAGTCAAACTCTCACTGTTTTCAGATGATATGATACTTTATATGGAAAACCCAAAAGACTCCACCCCAAAACTGCTAGAACTCATACAGGAATTCTGTAAAGTGGCAGGATATAAAATCAATGCACAGAAATCAGTGGCATTTCTATACACCAACAACAAGACAGAAGAAAGAGAAATTAAGGAATCAATCCCATTTACAATTGCACCTGAAACCATAACATACCTAGGAATGAATCTAACCAAAGAGGCAAAGAATCTGTACTCGGTAAACAATAGAATACTCATGAAAGAAATTGAGGACGACACAAAGAAATTGAAAAACGTTCCATGCTCATGGATTGGAAGAACAAATATTGTGGAAATGTCTATGCTACCTAGAGCAATCCACACATTTAATGCAATCCCTTTCAAAATACCATAAGCTTTTTTCAAAGAAATGGAACAAATAATCCTAAAATTTGAATGGAACCAGAAAATACCCCAAATACCCAGAGGAATGTTGAAAAAGAAAAGCAAAGCTGGTGGCATCACAATTCTGGATTTCCAGCTCTATTACAAAGCTGTAATCATCAAGACAGTATGGTACTGGCACAAAAACAGACACATAGATCAATGGAACAGAATAGAGAGCCCAAAAATGGACCTCAACTCTATGGTCAACTAATCTTTGACAAAGCAGGAAAGAATGTCCAATGGAAAAAAAGACAGTCTCGTCAACAAATGGTGTTGGGAACATTGGACAGCCACATGTAGAAGAATGAAACTGGACCATTTCCTTATACCACACAGAAAGATAGACTCAAAATGGATGAAAGACCTAAATGTGAGACAGGAGTCAAAATCCTAGAGGAGAACACAGGCAGTAACCTCTTCGACCTCAACAACAGCAACTTCTTCCTAGAAACATCGCCAAAGGCAAGGGAAGCAAGGGCAAAAATGAACTATTGGGACTTCATCAAGATAAAAAGCTTTTGCACAGCAAAGGAAACAGTCAACAAAACCAAAAGACAACCGACAGAATGGGAGAAGATATTTGCAAATGACATCTCAGATAAAGGGCTAGTATCCAAAATCTATAAAGAACTTATCAAACTCAACACCCAAAGAACAAATGATCCAATCAAGAAATGGGCAGAAGACATGAACAGACATTTTTCCAAAGAAGACATCCAAATGGCCAACAGATACATGAAAAAGTGCTCAACATCGCTCGGCATCAGGGAAATCCAAATCAAAACCTCAATGAGATACCACCTCACACCAGTCAGAATGGCTAACATTAACAAGTCAGGAAATGACAGATGTTGGCAAGGATGCGGAGAAAGGGGAACCCTCCTACAGTGTTGGTGGGAATGCAAGCTGGTGCAGCCACTCTGGAAAACAGTATGGAAGTTCCTTAAAAAGTTGAAAATAGAGCTACCATTTGATCCAGAAATTGCACTACTGGGTATTTATCCCAAAGATACAAATGTAGTGATCTGAAGGAGTACGTGCACCCCAGTGTTTATAACAGCAATGTCCACAATAGCCAAACTATGGAAAGAGCCAAGATGTCCATTGATAGATGAATGGATAAAGAAGATGTGGTATATATACACAATGGAATATTATGCAGCCATCAAAAGGAATGAGATCTTCCCATTTGCAACGACGTGGATGGAACTGGAGGGTATTATGCTAAGCGAAGTAAGTCAGTCAGAGAAAGACAAGTATCATATGATCTCACTGATATGAGGAATTTGAGAAACAAGACAGAAGATCATAGGGGAAGGGAGGAAAAAAATGAAACAAGACGAAACCAGAGAGGGAGACAAACCATAAGAGACTCTTAGTCTCAGGAAACAAACTGAGGGTTGCTGGAGTGGTGGGGGGTGGGAGGGATGGGGTGGCTGGGTGATGGACATTGGGGAGGGTATGTGCTATGGTGAGTACTGTGAATTTTGTAAGACTGATGAATCACAGACTGTACCTCTGAAACAAATAATACATTATATGGTAAAAAAAAAAAAAAGATAGTAGGAAGGGAAAAATGCAGGGGTGGGAATCAGAGAGGGAGATGAACCAGGAGAGATTATGGACTCTGAGAAACTAAGTGATGGCTTTAGAGGGGAGGGGGGTAGGGGGATGGGTTAGCCCGGGGATGGGTATTAAGGAGGGCACGTATTGCTTGGAGCACTGGGTGTTATACGCAAACAATGAATCATGGAACACTACATCAAAAACTAATGATGTAATGTATGGTGACTAACATAACATAAAAAAATAAAATTAAAAAAATAAATGCTTGATGCATGTAAAGCATGGCAATTAAAAAAAAAAGGAGGGAAAAACCGAATATTTAACTTTTAGATTCTTTGCTTTCATGATTTTTTTGTAACGTACCTGATTTGCCAACAAGAAAAATAGCTTATGATGGTTAGGTTTTGTTTAATGTCTCATGAAATTCTCATGAACAATTCAAGCATAGTTATAAGACAAGTGAATTAAATAGAGGTAAATGGGATACAAGTTTATAAATGGACTTTTCAACAATAATTATGCTTTATGTCTACTTAAAAATATTTGCGAAAATTGAAGATGTTATATACAAACCTAATGGTAACCACAAATCAAAAACCACTAAGAGATATGCAAAGAATAAAGAGAAAGAAATCCAAGTATAAAACTAAAGAAAACCAGAAAACCATGAAAGAGAGCAAGAGAAGAAAGGATCAGAGAAAAGCTACAAAAACAACCACAAAACAAAAAACAAAATGGCAATAAATTCATATCTATCAATAATTAATTTGAATGTAAGTGGACTAAACACTCCAATCAAAAGCTATAGGGTGACAGAGTGGATAGTATATATATGATACTATATATAGAAAACCTGAAAGACTCCACCAAAAAAATACTAGTGGGTAGGCACCATCTGTATGCTGCCTATAAGATACTCATTTCAGACCTAAAGACACCTGCAGATTGAAAGTGAGGGGATGGAGAAACATTTATCATGCAAATGGATGTCAAAAGAAAGCCAGACTGTCAATACTTACAATGGAAAAAATAGAGTTTAGGGTGCCTGGGTGGCTCAGTTGGTTAAGCGACTGCCTTCGGCTCAGATCATGATCCTGGAGTCCTGGGATCGAATCCCGCATTGGGCTCCCTGCTCAGCGGGTAGTCTGCTTCTGCCTCTGACCCTCCCCCCTCTCATGCTCTCTCTCTCTCTCATTCTCTCTCTCAAATAAATAAATAAATAAATAAAATCTTTAAAAAAAAGAAAAATAGACTTTAAAACAAAGACTATAAAAAGAGACAAAGAAGAACACTATATAATAATAAAGGGGATAATCCAACAAGAAGACGTAACAATTGTTAGTATTTATGCATCCAACATGGGAGTACCCAGGTCATAAAACAGTTAATAACAAACATAAAGAAACCAATTGATAGTAATACAATAATAGTAGGAGACTTGAACACCCCACTTACATTGATGGACAAATCATACAAACAGAAAATCGACAAGAAAACTGTCTTTGAATGACACAATGAATCATAGATTTAACAGATGTATTCAGAACATTGCATCCTAAAACAGCAGACTACAGGTTCTTTTCTTTCTTTCTCTTTTTAAAAAAGATTTTATTTATTTATTTATTTATTTATTTATTTATTTGAGGGAGAGAGACAGAGAAAGAGAGGGGGAGGAGGAAGGGCAGAGGAAGTGAGAGAATCCTTAAGCAGACTCCCCGCTGAGCACAGAGCCCACCCAGTGCACAATCCCAGGACTCTTAGATCATGACCTGAGCCAAAATAGAGTCAGATGCTTAACTGACTGAGCCACCCAGGCACCCCTATACATTCTTTTCAAATGTACACAGAAACATTCTCCAGGAGAGATCACATATTAAGCCACAAAACAAGCCTCAACAAATTCAGAAAGATTGAAGTCATACCATGCATTTCTGACCACAATGCTATGAAACTAGAAATCAACCACAAGAAAAAGTCTGGAAAGACCATACATGTGTGGAGGTTAAATAATGGTGCTACTAAACAATGAATGGGTAAATCAAGAAATCAAAAAAAGAAATCAAAAATTATGTGGAAACAAATGAAAATGGAAACACAGTGGTCCAGAACCTTTGGGATACAGCAAAAGCTATTCTAAGAGGGAGGTTTATAGCAATACAGGCCTACCTCAAGAAGCAAGAAAAATCTCAAACAACCTAACCTTATACCTAAAGGGGCTAGAAAAAGAACAACAAACAAAACCCCAAAGCAGCAGAAGGAAGGAAATAATAAAGATTAGAGCAGAAATAAATGATAAATGAATTAAGTAAATTTGCAGGATACAAAATCAATGTGCAGAAATCTGTTGCATTTCTATACACTAAAAATGAAGCAGCAGAAAGAGAAATTAAGAAAAAAATCCCATTTATAATTGCACCCAAAATAATAAGATACCTGGGAATAAACCTAACCAAAGAGGAGAAAGACTTGTATTCTGAAAACTATAAAACATTGATGAAAGAAATTGAAGATGACACAAAGAAATGGAAAGACATGCCATGCTTATGGATTGGGAGAACAAATATTGTTAAAATGTCTGTACTACCCAAAGCTATCTACAGATTTAATGCAATCCCTATCAAAATACCAATGGCATTTTTCACAGCACTAGAACAAACAATCCTAAAATTTGTATGGAACCACAAAAGACCCCAAATAGCCAAAGCAATTTTGAAAAAGAAGAACAAAACTGGAGGTATCATAATCCCACACTTCAAGTTATATTACAAAGCTGTAGTAATCAAAACATTATGATACTGGCACAAAAATAGACACATAAATCATAGATCAATAGAACAGAATAGAAAACCCAGAAATAAACCCAATTATATGGTCAGTTAATCTTTGATAAAGCAGGAAAGAATATCCAATGGGAAAAAGACAATCTCTTCAATAAGTGGTGTTGGGAAAACTGGACAGCTACATGCAAAAAATGAAACTGGACTATTCTCTTACAGCATACACAAAAATAGACTGAAAATGGATTAAAGACCTAAATGTGAGACCTGAAACCATAACAATCCTAGCAGAGAGCACAGGTGGTAATTTCTCTAACATTGGCCATAGCAACATTTTTCTAGATCTATCTCCTGAGGCAAGGGAAATAAAAGCAAAAATAAATTATTGGGACTACATCAAAATAAAAAGTTTTTGCACAGCAAAGGAAACAATCAACAAAACTAAAAGGCAACCTATGGGATGGGAGAAGATATTTGCAAATGACATACCTGATAAAGGGCTGGTATCTAAAATATATAAAGAGGGGCACCTGGGTGGCTCAGTTGTTACATGTCTGCCTTCGGCTCAGGTCATGATCCCAGGGTCCTGGGATCGGCTCGGCATCAGGCTCCCTGCTTGGCGGGAAACCTGCTTCTCCCTCTCCCACTCCCCCTGCTTGTGTTCCCTCTCTCACTGTGTCTCTCTCTGTCAAATAAATAAATAAAATCTTTTTAAAAAAATAAAATATGTAAAGAACTGATACAACTCAACACCCCCAAAACAAATAATCCAATTAAAAAATAAGCAGAAGACATAAACAGACATTTCTCCAAGCAAGACATCCAGATGGCCAGCAGACACATGAAAAGATGCTCAACATTACTCATCATCATGGAAATGCAAATCAAAACCATAATGAGATATCACCTCATACCTGTCAGAGTGGCTAAAATAAAAAAACATAAGAAACAAGTGAGGATGTGAAAAAAAAAGGAACCCTCTTGCACTGTTGGTGGGAATGCAAACTGGTGTAGCCACTGTGGAAAATAGTATGGGTTCCTTAAAAAATTAAAAATAGAACTATCCTACGATCCAGAAATTGTACTTGAGAGTATTTACCCAAAAAATACAAAAACACTAATTCAAAGGGATACATGCATCCTTATGTTTACAGCAGCGTTATTTACAATAACCACATTATGAAAGCAGTCCAAGTGTCCATTGATAGATGAATGGATAAAGAAGATGTGGTGTGTATGTATATACAATAGAATATTACTCAGCCATAAAAGGAATGAAATCTTGCCATTTGCATTGACATGGTTGGAACTAGAGAGTGTAATGCTAAGTGAAATAAGAGAGAAACAAATACCATATGATTTCACTCATATGTGGAATTTAAGAAACAAAACAAATGAGTGAAGGAAAAAAAGAGACAGAGACAAACCAAGAAACAGACTCTTAACTATAGAGAACAAACTGATGGTTACAAGAGGGGAGATGGGTGAGGGGCTGGGTGAAACAGGTGATGGGGATTAAGGAGTGAACTTGCTGATGAGCTCCTGGTATGGTATGGAAGTGCTGAAGCACTATATTGTACACCTGAAACTAATATAACACTGTATGTTAACTATACTGGAATTTTTAAAAAAGATTTTTAAATTTATTTGCGAAAGAGAGAGAAAGCATGAGCATGAGGGGGGTGGTGGGGGAGGAGCAGAGGGGGAGGGAGAGAGATAATCTCAAGCAGACTCCTGGCTGAGCTCAGAGCCTGAAGTGGGGCTTGATCTCACAGCCCTGAAGTCATGACCTGAGCCAAAATCAAGAGTCTGACACTCAACAAACTGAGCTACCCAGGCGCCCCTATGCTGGAATTAAAAAAAAAAGTTGCAAAAAAAATTTTTTTTAAAGATTTTATTTATTTATTTGACAGAGAGAGACACAGCGAGAGAAGGAACAGAAGCAGGGGGAGTGGGAGAGGGAGAAGCAGGCTTCCCACGGAGCAGGGAGCCCGATGGGGGGCTCGATCCCAGGACCCTGGGATCATGACCTGAGCCGAAGGCAGACGCTTAACTACTGAGCCACCCAGGTGCCCTTGATAACTTTAAACCTTAGCGCTATACTCAGTTAAATGATGGATATTCATTGAATATCTAGATCATTTCCAAGAAAGATAAAACATTGAAACGTTAATTGCCAAACATAAGTTTATCTACTTTTGGGATCTTGTTTTTATACGGGATAGAGAAGCTAAATATATTTGAATCTGTTAATAAACATGAAAAATTATACTCTGAGAAAGATACGCCTCTAGAAAATTATGAAATGATGTATTCATAAATTTGCTACAGAATGATAGTATGTGACAGTTCACAACTGTCAGATTCCTGGTTTTCACTGAAAACTAGGGTTACTAATGGTTAAAAATTCTAATCCATATTGTGTAAATGAATCTACTAGAAATAATAAAAGTAAAGAAAAAAGCAACTCTGTGCAAGGAAAATAAGATGTATTTTGATAAGTGAAAGTATGAAGTATGTGTTTTTGTTAAAGGAAAAAGAGAAATTTTCTTCTAAAGTAGAATGACTAATTGTTCCAGACTTCCAGACTTAGAAATAAGAAAGAGTAGGACAAAAACTGAATGAATAAAAAAAAATTTTTTTAAGAAGGTTTATGGAAAAGGAATCTTGGAAAAGGAATTCTTTTCGTGGATGATCAAAGCTTGCCAAGATTGGATGGGTTTATTTACATGGGTTAAAAAGAAAAAAATTAGCCTTATATTACTAACTAGTATACTGACACAAAATTAGAACTTGGTTTTCTCTCTCTGTTAAAGTTTTCCTAGGGATGCGTGGGTGTCTCAGTTGGTTAAACGTCTGCCTTTGGCTCAGGTCATGATCCCAGGGTCCTGGGATTGAGTCCCGCATCGGGCTCCCTGCTCAGTGCAGAGCCTGCTTCTCCCCCTGCCTGCTGCCCCCCTGCTCATTCTCTCTCTCTCTCTCTCTGACACATAAATAAAATCTTAAAAACAAAAAACAAAAAAACCAAAAGTTTTCTTAGATTATTGGTCTGCTCTTAGTAAAACACTGTAAAAAAGTATCTTTCCTTACGTTTTAAGTAATCTGCCTGGGCAATCAGCATTTTGTGTCCTAAAATAATTTCCCGTGCTTCACGTTGTCTTTATCAGGTCTTTGATTACTTAAGAAAACCAAGTATTCTTAATATTAAAAAAGCTATGATTTTTTTTTACAACTATGTAATTTTCTGTATTTTGAGATCTTTTAATTGTCACTGTGGTTAAATGGATAACTAAATATTGTTTCATAGTGACTTGTGAGCTTATGTAGTCAAATGTTCAAACTTTTTGACATTTTTTTAAATTATGTTCAGTTAGCCACTGTATAGTACATAATTAGTTCTTGATGTAGTGTTCAGTGATTCATTAGTTACGTATAACACCCAGTGCTCATCACAGCACTTGCCCTCCTTGACATTTTTGACGATTTTCCAAAATCCAATTCTAAATGGAGTCTTTTTTACTTCAAACTAACTTTGAGATTGTCCGGAGCACTCCTGGAAAATCTCAAAGGATTTCTGTCTCACTTTGTAAAAGAGAGATATTAAGCTAATTAGAAATATGTGATATGTTAAATTATGTGGGAAACATTGTTAAATAAGAAGTGATGATAAATCTTCTTAGGTTATATGTGTATGGATATATGTTACTAATATAGATATTCCAAAAATAGTGTGAAATTCTTAGAAATTTGCAGTATTACAGTTTTGTAAACAGCATTGAAACATTTATCTTTCTCTCTACTTGATCCCTCCAGAATGTGGAAACTCTTAGCATTCTTATTTTCATGGCAATCTAGTTATTTTCATAAGTTCTATAAGAATCTTTTCTTGTAATAAGACACAATTAGAAATATCAGTTATATTAACAAGATATTGACTGGAATATCATATTTGAGAATGATGTGCATCAAATCAGATATGACCTGACAGTTTTAAGGAACTAAGGTTGATTTTAAGGAGCCAGTGCTTATAAGCTCCTCCACCCCCTTAGAAAAACTGACCTGTATCTGGCTTATAGCATTCCCCACCTTACAGGTGAGTAAGGAAGGTCACTTCTTGGCAGACCCAGGAATCTTAGGATATTTGGGGGATACTGAGAAGAGAGGAATTCACCCAAATCAGTAGGTAATGCAGGCAAAATGTGGTAGTGAATTCTTGGTTTGGCTCCTAGCCTTGAGAGGCTTTTAAAAGTCCAATCTAGAATTTCTAATGAAAAGTTCCAGCACAGCAAACTCAAATATGGGCCTATGCAAGCTCTTGGTTGCACTTACATAAATGATTAGGCCAAGAGTAATGATCAGACTTACTTCACAAACAAATTAGTCTTCCTTTGATTATCATTGAAATGGAGAAATGGGAGTGACTATAGAAAGAATTTGGTTTTTTTTATTTCAGTGGAAAACTATAGTGCACCCTTATGGGCTCTGTCTTGCACATTTTGCCAATCCTTGCTAAGTCCTGAATTCTTTTAGTTTGCTCTACTATCTGGTTACAACTCTCCAAATTAAAGTTTCTAATTTTTTCTCTCTTCTGGTTTGGAATTAAGACTGCCCTTTTCTGGAATTAAAATAAAAACTAAAATAAAGAAAAAAAAATTGCCCTTTTTCTGAAGTGTCCTATAAGCTGAAGCTGGATGACCACAGATTATGTCTGGGCAACCTTCATGCCTTCTGCTATGTGCACCATTCAGAAAGTTCACTGGAGCACCTGATGGCATCACCAGAGACATTCAAACTCCAAACCAGGAAAACTAATCAGATGGGCACTGCCAGCCTCACTCCACCTTCTAAAGATGCTTCAAGCTCAAGCCTAAAAATCTTGGCTGGCTGCCCCTCTGGACTCAGAAACTGGGTTTCTAACAATCTTTGCTTTTCTTCAGTTTCATAGAAACTTCCTCATTAAATGCCTGATTGCTAGCACCATCCAGCAAAGTGTCATAAAATGTGTGTGTGTGTGTGTGTGTGTGTGTGTATTTTAACACCACCTATCCAAACCTCTGAACAAATCTCAAGGGCTTGTAGCCATGACCTGTGCTGTTAGGAAGAAAATCGATCAGAGAAAAGCATTCACTTGCCTTAATAGTTTATTCTTCTGAGCGTAAAAGAGCACTTCAAGGGGAAAACACTCTTAACCCAAAGCATGCCTTAATAATGGTGGGATTTAGACATCAGAGGGCAGAGGTGTTTAGGGACCGGTGAGCCTTCCTGGTGACACTTAGGTCAGATCTCTTCTGTTTTCCCACCAAGATGGCTTCCTTTCAACACAAAGTCTTTGCGTCTGCTATTCCCTTGGCCAAGACTTTGCCTCTCATTCCTATTGCTTTGTCTGTTAACGTCTACTCATCCTTTAGATCTCAGTGGAAGCAGTGCTTTCTCAGGGAAGCCCTCACTGACCTCTCTAAGTCAGATTTTCTTAACTTCTTAAAAGACTGTGACCACTCCTTCTTAGCACTTGTCACAGCTTCAGTTTTTCATATACATATGCAGTTATTTGATTGTTGACCACTGGATACCAAGTTTCAAGAGGGCATAAGTGATGCCTGCTCTTGGGCACTTGTATCTGTAGCACACGGCACCTTACCTGGTATGTGGTGGGCCCACCCTAAATAGTTGTTGAATGAGTGGACTAGGGACTTTCAATGACTTTAGGCATTTCCCTTTCTACTGCCTCCACCCCCATGCCATACTAGAGGCCAAGGATATCCTTCTACTAAAGCCCATAGATGTAAAATATAGTAAAGCAAAAGACATTAAATAGCCTCTCCTTTCATATTGTTTCAACATATTCCTTTTTCAATGTTCTAGATCAACACAGTGTCAGTGTGTCATGCACATGCATGTGCCTCCATGGCATGGAGTTTTACCAAGCTGATCATAACATTCCTTGGGATTCACTTGGGAATAATGCAAAATAAACATACTGTGACCAATCTTGTAGGACGGAACTTGCTGTATGAGGCCCATAGCATTAGGACAGGGTCCTCCTCAGAAATTAATTAGCATGGCTTGGACCATTGAACTAGGACTCCCTACCTCCTCAAGTAAAGATTAGTTTGGACTGGTTCTGTTTTTGCATTGGAAAAAGAGTTTTCCAGCTTTTGCAGATAAGATCTTGGCCACTTAAAAGGCTTTTACCTTTTTTCTCTACCCTGCAGGCCATGATGGTCACATATGGTCATTGCTGGGTCCACCCCACCCTGGGAGGTCTTTCTAAAAGCTGAAAGACAACACTCTGGCCTCAGACCAAATGTGGAGTGGAAATGGCCTGGCTTCTTGGCAGCTTCTCTGTCCCACTGACAGCAGCCCAGCTTGTGGAGGCATCTGGTATCAAGAATATCCGGAGCTTGGGTCCTGGGAAAATTTTTCTCTGTGGCTTTTGTGGAAAAAAAAAAAAAAGCTTTAAGGACTCTGTGTGTGTGTGTGTGTTGCATATTATATGTCAAATATTTTCAAAAACCGTAGAACTAACTAAAATAGATTTCATTCTAGAAACATTATCTGTCATTTATGATGGAGACTTTTTATAGCTCTTAAGGTTGAGATTACATTACATCAAGTTTTTTATAACTGGTTATTTTGGAAGCCTGAGGGTGGGAAAGCCGATTATAATTTAAATTGTGTGGTAGACATTTTCCATGTGCTTTAATATGAAGATTTAGGAGTCAGGATTTGGGATCTTCAGTCCAGATAAATTGCACTCTTCATCCAAGGAGTATGCAAAAGAAGAGAACAGTGATAATAACAGTAATTAAGTGTGTGGACTTAGGTGTGGGTCAAAATCTCAGGTTATTAGCTATATGGCTTCCACACAATTACTTCTATGAGCCCGTCTCCAAACTGAGAAGGGTAATTTCTACTTTGCAGAGTTGTAAGGACTATTTGCTATGATATATGTAAAGTCCTTAGCATGCATTAAGTGTCCAATAAATGATGAATTTTATTATAATTATTAGTCCTACAATATGCCCAAACCAAAATGGACACTTGTGGGCAGCAATCTTAGGGTGATGAGAGGAAACCAGATTGTAGTTTCTAGGTGATAAGAAAGGTTCAGATCTTGCAGAAGGAGAGGGAGAAGCGTTCTGTCTCTCCTCAACAACATGTGGGGTAGATAAGGTTAGCCTAGTTCTTAGATAAGGAAACTGAGGCCCAGGGAAGTTAAATGACTAGCTCAAAGTTGCACAGCTAATAAGTGACAGAATTGCAGAACCATGACCTAAATTCAGGCCTAATTACCGATTCAGGGGTTCTTTCTATTATACCATAGCAGTAAAAGTTCAACCAGTATTAATATCAGAAGTTAAAAAGTAAGTATTCTACTCACATAATACAGTTTGGTGCTATCTTTTGTTAGCCTGGCATAGCAGTTTGAAACTTTCAGGGGATCTCTTTCACTTGTTCCCCACGACCCCCCGGAAAACATGTATTTCTTTAGATGAGAAGATACAGAGGTTTAGGGGCTTATAGAGATTATCCAAATTCACTGGGCCAAGTTGAGGGGTAGGGCTGGTGATCGTGCAAACCAGGCCTACCCCCACAGAGAGCCCCTCTGGACCTCGTGGGGCCTGCCAGTACAGGGCCAGGCCCCCACTAAACTCTCAGTGAGTGTGAATTGAACAATCATAGCTAACAGGCCACAGTTACATGCATTTTCTCATTTAACCCTCAGTACAACCCACCGGGATCTAGAGACTCACAGCTGGGGAGTGTTCTCCCTGAGTCTAATGTCCATGCTCAACACTGCACATCCTCTTTTTCTGATTAATCAGGTCAGGCTTGCTGACTCTTAATGTGGTGCCCTTTCTGGTACTAACTGGTTTCAGTGTGGGCGAATAAAAACCAAGATTCCAAATCAAGCACAAAACAAACCAACAGACCGATAGATCCCTGGAAACCATCAAGAGGCAAGAACAGAAATGGTTAGCTCTTGCACATTCTCCTCCTTGCAACTGTAGTCACTATATAGCATGTTCTCCCATAGGAGGCCCCATCCTTAGCCTGGAAATGAAAATAGAGCATTCCATGTAGGCCACTGGATGTGTGACCTGAAGAAACTCAATGATCTCACATTAATTTGTGTTAAGGAAGGACAATGCTTTTTAAAAGTAGTATGCATTTGATCCCTGATGGCAAATAAGCACCTCAGAGCCAGCTTAGATTCTTCCTCTCATATCTGTGGCTCTCTCCCTTTCCCCTGTGGTACAGCTATTGGCCACAAATTCTTTGTCCTGCATCAAAGGCCTTTCAAGCTCCCACCCTGAACCATCAAAGATTCCTTAACTTCCCTTTTTCCTCTGTAAACATCACTTTTTTACTCTGTCTCCTGTACATACACTGAACCTCTTGACAACAGTTTGATTCAGGGGAAAGCTGGGATCTTAAATATTTCAGAGATGCAATGGGTGATGAAAGCATGAATGTGTAGCTACTGAATTGACCCTTGGGGCAAAAAAGGGGAAAAAAAGTTTGATCTCAGAATTATAAGAATTTTTCTTTACCCTTTTTCTTCTTTTTTCTCCTACTATTTCCCAACCGCCCCTCTCACTGCCTGGCTCCCACCGGCACCCGCCCTGGGCCCAGCTGGGCAGTGGGGGGCTCCCAACCTTCCCTTTCACCATCAGAAGGGAGGGCCTCAAGAATTATAAGAATTTTTTCATTGCACCATGTACCTACCAGGAAGGCAGCACATCAGCTGACCATATTGCCACAGAAGTATTTCTTCCCAAAGAGGAAGGAGCTTAAGGACTAGAAGGGTTACAAGTAGGAACAGACAGAGCAGGCAGGCAAAAGTGGCAAAACATTGAACTGAAATGCATTGAGAGAATCTCTGTATCTGAGAAGTGAATGGCAGGGTCGGGGATGGACAAGGAGAGGACCTGTCTTCCTCTTGGCCACAGACTGGACCACAGACTATTCTTTTCCTTCTCCATGAATAGTTAAGGGGAAAAAGAGCAACCACTGGCCTGGCTATTGACAAGCAAATGAGATATGCTGGCTCTAATCCAAGTTCTCTCCTAGCAAGGCAGTTAGTGGTGCCTGCTGGTTCTCTTAGCTTCTCAGAGCCTCTAACCACTGGACAGCATAGTCCCTCTAGCCCTTGAAAGTGATCTCAAGCTTCAGTGCTCTATAGAAGGTAGCAAGGTGCAAAGCAGGGCTTCCCCAACCTTAGTCTGCATCACAATCATCTGGAGGCCTTCCTACAGCAGAGATTGTTGGGCCCCACAGCAGAGTTTCAGATTCAGTGGGTCTGGGGTGGGGCCCAAGAGCTTACATTTCTACAACTTCTCAACTATCACTGATGTGCTGGTCTGGGGACCATGCTTTAGGAACTGTTGGCTTAGAGGGAAAAGAAGGACTTGTAGGAGGACAGGGATTCTGGTCCCAGTTCTGCCACTCCTGTGTGTTTTTGAGTGAGACACTTAACTTCTTTGAGCTTTGGTTTTCTCATCTAGTAGGGCAGATATGGAGGATAATGGTAGTGTGGTCAGATATACGGACTGTGTTCAACTCTGGCCCTGCCACTGTCCACCTGTGTGATCTTAGACAAACTGCTTCACCTTTGAATCCCTCAGTTCCTTCACCTAGAAAGTGGGGGCAATAATTGTCTATCACCTGGGGTTGCTATGAACACTGTTACTGAAAATAAGTAAAACAGTCACGGCAGCTTTGTGCTATAAATGTGATATAAACAGGCACTCATAATTTTTTGTGGTTCTGTCACTTACATGAGATCAAGAATGTAAAGGGCCAAATGTCATGACAGGCACATAGAAAATGCACAGTGTCAATCAATTTCCCCTCCTCAACCCAAAACAGGGAAGTCAGAGCGGGAGGTACTGACTGAAAGAATGTCCTTTCAGTGGAGATCTCAGTCGAAGGCACAGCAAAATAAAGATACCAGCATGAGGATTTTAGCTGTTAGTGAAGCAGTGTATGCCAGATGCCTCCTCCCTTTAAGGAGTCTATGCCAGGGAAGGCTTCCTTTGAGCAAGGATCAGCAACTTGGAAGATTTAGCCAGTTGATGTCTGGCACTCGTAAGTGTGGGCAAACCTTGAGGAACTCCCAGCAGGATGTTGCACAGCTAGCATTCCGTTTCACGGGGAGGGCTGGAACCACCTAAGTATGGCTCAGGACACAGAGACCTCAGGCTGGTGGGACTCAGGCTGATCCATTTCCTTCATCGTCTTCATTATACAGCTCAAGGCAGTCCTGAAATCATCCTGGAGCTGATGCTGAGCTCTAAGACAGCTGTAGTCATTTATTTTACTTTTTGTCCATATTGTCTTGTCATGGTCTGTGGATAAAAGACAGGGTGAAAGGTTAGATAAAATTGTCCATCATCCCTATGGTATCCAGTGAGAATTTAGTGAGCTGCTTTAAGGATAAAGCATTCATATATGTTTTGGCTGTATATTAATAATTCCCTCTTGGATGTTTTTGATACTGAGTAGTATACTAAAGGCCCTGAGAAGTCCTGCAGTAAAGAAATAATGGGTTTTATCCATAACTCAGCAGTTCTCAAATTGTTTAGCCACGGAAACATTTTTCTTTTAAACAAAAGTAGTATCTCTTAACATCTCTCAGAACATACTGTGGCAAATGCTGGGATAGGCAGAAATGTTAAAGTCCAGATATGGAACTATTTAAACACTGGGGGCTACTGATCCCTAGAGGGAAAATAGGTTAAAGGCCATACGTCAGTGTCCAACCATTTTAGTTTATTGCTAGACCCATACTAAGCTCTTGTCAAGTGCTGGCTCTCCAAATATCACTGACACAATCTGTTGACATGACAAAGCCATGTTTCTTGCAGTAAGAAAGATGACCACCTAGACAGAGTTTGGGTAATGTCTCCTAGGGGAAAAAGCAAGGTTAGATTTTATTACAAATTGAAAGTTTGGTTTAAAGTTGTCTTCCAATGAGGGGGCTTGGTTGGGTAAGGATAATGATACAACAATTTAGGATTATAAACAACATGACAAGGATTTTGAGTTGAGGGATTTGAGGATCTTTAGGGTGTTAACTATCTCTTGATGCTTCTTAGGAAGAAGTGAATGGTCTTTTTGGGAGGTTCCTGTAATGAACAATTAAGTTATCTGCCTGGACAAAAATCTCCTGGATTTTAAAGGCATGATAATGAAAACAATGGAGTAACAGAATTAAATTTTCTGTTAATGTTTTGTAGAAAGTAAGGGGTGTGTGGGGCGCCTGGGTGGCTTAGTTGGTTAAGCATCCAACTCTTGATTTCAACTCAGGTCATGATCTCAGTGTTGTGAGATTAAGCCCCGTGTCAAGCTCTGCGCTGGGTGTGGAGCCTTGGAACCTACTTAAGATTCTCTCTCTCCCTCTCCCTCTGCCTCTCCGCCTCTCTGCCTCTCTTAAAAAAAAAAAAAAAAAAAAGTAAGGTGTGTGTGTGTGTGTGTGTGTGTGTGTGTGTGTGTGTGTGTGTGTCTGTGTCTGTTTGGGGGAGGAGGAAGGTTAGATAGTTCCAGTCCTCAGTCCTCAGTTTCCAAGCTGTGTACATGAGATAGATAGTTTCTATTCTCACTCTTCATTCTTGAACTTACTGCATCGATGTTGAGTACTCATCTATTTTATTTTAAATATTTCCTCCAGGCCAGACTGCAACAGGATATAAACTTGAGGATGTTATTTGTGTGGGATTCTAAAACTTCATCATTGTTGTGTTACTATTCTGTGCCAAGATCCCCACCTTCTTCCCCCTTCCTCCCAAACACACCTTTGAATGTGTATTGTGTCAATGCAGAGATGAACCTCAGATCACTCAGAGCTGAGAAACTTCTCTTCATCTGGAGACATCTTTGTTGGATTTTAGCATATTTTGCAACAAGGATAGAGGACAACTTTGAAATGATGAGGTAGGCCTTTGTTAGTTCCCTGAGGATAGAACCTCCTAGAAGTGGTGAATTCTTGGTAATGACCATGATGGAGGATGCATTGACATGGACTGCTTTCCATTTACTTAAGAAGTTCATATGTCTTTAAGGCATTTCTTATTTTACAAATGCAAAATAAGAAATGTTATAATCACCAAGCTTTATATTACATTTTAAGAAAAAATGATGAATTTGCTCTCCACAGGATCAGAGTACAGGTTAAACCGTAGATTGAACTGATATCTTTAATAGCAATAAAGTTATATTCTGTGAATTAAATATGAATTTAAAAATCCAACCTCCAGTTTAGTCCTAACTCTCAATTTAATCTCCAACTCAGGCAATATTTTCTAGGAAATTATTTTACCTTTTCCATTGATGAGCTGTTTTTAGTTCCAGTTACTTGATATTACTTAGAAAAAAGAAATATTCTGGGCTAATGGCACAATGGCTTTAAAAGCACAGGAATGTTGCTACCATAAACACTGCTTTAATCTTTTCTGTTAAAAGTTGATACAATCCTACTGCGTAAATAAAAAACACATGTCTAAGATCCTGGATAGTACAAATTTAGTATTAACTTTAATAGCCAAATGCTGGTTTAAACGGCAAGAAGTACCTGAATTCATGAAAAATCTGAACTACAAATGTTTAAAAAAAAAAGATATATAGTAAGTGGAGATAGTTCAGTCCAATAATATATACTTATTGAAGTCCATATCAATTACAGCATTGTGCTAAAACCTGGGAATCCAAAGACCAGGGATAGTATTAGTTCCTGTCCTTGAGCTCATTGTCCAGAAGGGAAGACTGAGATGAAAACACGTGAGTCAGACTAGGTAGAGAGGGTACAAAATGCCAGTGGTCAGTAAAAGTTTTCTAGAGGAGGTAATGTATTAGTTATGTATTGCTGTATAACAATTACCCCTTATCTCACATAGTTATTATCTCACGTAGTTTCTGACAGCCAAAAAACCTGGAGAGGCTTAGCTTGTGGTTCTGGCTCAAGTTCTCTCATGAAGTTGCCATCATGATGTTGGCCAGGGTTGCTGTCATCTGAAGGCTTGACTGGGGAGAATCTACTTTCAAAATAGCTACTGGCAGAAGGCCTCAGTTCTCTTCCACGGGGGTGTCTTCATAGGGCTATTCATGACATGGTCTGTACCTATCCCAGATTGAGGGATCTAAGAGGGAGAAAGTCAAAAGCTACAATGTCTTTTATAACCTAGCCTCAGGAGTGACATTCTTCACTTCCTCCTTATTCTATTGATCATACAGGTCAATCCTGATACAATGTGGAAGGAGACTAAGGCAAGGATGTGAATATTAGGAGGCAGAGACCATCGGGGTCCATTTTGGTGACTGGCTACCATAGATATTACCTAACCCTAGTAGAAGTTCCCAGGGAATATACTTTAATAAGCTGTTTTTTTTTTTTAAAGATTTATTCATTTGAGAGAGAGAGAGTGAGCATGCATAGGGGAGGGGCAGAGGGAGAGGGAGCAAGAGAGAATCTCAGGCAGACTCCCACTGAGCAGGTTGCCCAACATGAGGCTCAACCCCACCACCCTGAGATCATGACCTGAGCTGAAAACAAGAGTCAGATGCTTAACTGACTGAGACACCCAGGATTCCCTAATAAACTGTTACTTTAAATAATTTTTTAGTCAACTGATAATATTCATTGATACTTTTTAGCTGGAATATAAATGTCTGTATATAAAAGGAGAATGATAATAGTGCCAATATTTATTGAATTTCTATATGGCGGGCACTGTCAAAGCGCTTTCCATATATCATCGCATTGAGAGAGAGTACAGCTTAGCATTTAAGCATCTGGATTCTAGAGCTATATAGGATTTTTAAAAAAATATTGACATGTTGGGGCAGATTACTTAACCCCTTTGTACCTTGGTTTTCTTATCTATAGGCAAAAGGAATGTTATGTCCCTCATAGGATGTCTTGAGGATAAAGTGAGCTAAAACACCAGGCTCTCTCCTAATTCTGGGCACACTTATGCTCAGAAACAGATTTTTCAAATTATTTTAATTCTTTTTTTTACCCATGGGAGGTGCAGGGCATGGGCATCACATTGGATTGACCCAGTGGGAAGCAAGGAAATCTCAGTTCAGAGTTGGATGTCCTCCACAAAACAGGATGGTCGACTCCCATGCTGCCAGTCATCTAGGCTGGGTTTCAAGTTGTTAGTGCACTGCTATGTTCACTCCTTCTGGAAAAATGAAAAAAAAAAATGTGGGTCACTCAATGGACTACTGGGCAAGTATCCCTAGGGGAGGCAGATCTGCTCAGTGCCTTGGAGCAACCCATGCTTTTTCCATGGGACACTTAAGGCTGACCAACAGGCCACCCCAGGGTGTCCCTCTGACCTCATGCCCTATGACTGAGGACATTCTTTTTTCTTGGCCCTGGCACCCCTTGAAGCCCCACCTGCTATTCTCATCTGGTTTAATCTGGTTTAATCTGGCTCTTGTCATTTTTATCTCCTTAGCATTGCTTAAAATGTCCCTGCAGGACCCTCCCTCTTCAACTATTTCTATCTTTAGCAAATAGAAGCTTGGATACAAGTGCTGGCTCCTCCTCAGCTAGGTCATTTGCCCAAAGCCTTCCCAGGTTACTGTGGGTATGCCATTGTATTCATATATCACTGCTCTGGATTGTGAAAACAGCTCTTCACAAACTAAATAACCAAAGGTCCCAGACAAATTTATCTGAATTTGTAAAGGTCTCTGGGAGTGTTTTACTTCCTTTTCTTGTATACAGTTATTTAGAAATAAATGGTAAGGACTAATAATGGCAATGAGATGAAAACTATGTAGAACGGTGCTCCCCACTCTCCTTTGGGAATAATGCTGGTAAGGCCCTTTAAAATGTGCAAGACAGGGCACCTGGGTGGCTCAGTTGGTTGGGCGACTGCCTTCGGCTCAGGTCATGATCCTGGAGTACCAGGATCGAGTCCTGCATCGGGCTCCCTGCTCGGCGGGGGGTCTGCTTCTCCCTCTGACTCTCCCCTCTCTCCTGTGCCCTCTCTCTCTCATTCTCTCTCTCAAATAAATAAATAAAATCTTTAAAAATAAAATAAAATAAAATGTGCAAGACAGGGGCACCTGGGTGGCTCAGTTGGCTAAGTGTCCAACTCTTGTTTTTTTTTTTTTAAAGATTTTATTTATTTATTTGACAGCAAGAGAGACAGCGAGAGAGGGAATACAAGCAGGGGGAGTGGGAGAGGGAGAAGCAGGCTTCCCGCTGAGCAGGGAGCCTGATACGGGGCTTGATCCCAAGACCCTGGGATCATGACCTAAGCTGAAGGCAGACGGGTAACAACTGAGTCACCCAGGCGCCCCTCCAACTCTTGGTTTTGGCTCAGGTCATGATCTCAAGGTCCTGAGATGGAGCTGCACACCAACACCCTGCCCACGCTTTACCCATGGGACGTGCAGGGCATGGGCATCACATTGGATTGACCCAGTGGGAAGCAAGGAAATCTCAGTTCAGAGTTGGATGTCCTCCACAAAACAGGATGGTCGACTCCCATGCTGCCAGTCATCTAGGGGAGTCAGGGAGTCAGCTTCCCCTCCCTTTGCCCCTCCCCCTACTCACACACACACACACACACACACACACACACACACACTCTCTCTCTCTCTCTCTCTCTCTCTCTCTCTCTCTCTCTCTCTCTCTGTCTCTGTATCTCTAAAATAAATAAATAGATCTTTTAAAAAAATGTGCAAGAGAACACCAACTACTCACCAGGGATTAATCTTTAAATAAGAACAGAGAAAGAACTGTGTTAGTTAAAGTAAACCCTCATTAGCTGATGACTGTCTATTAGGTTCCTGTATTTACTTTTCCACAATGAATGACAAGACTTACCATCACCAAGATAAAGGACTTGCCAGAAGTTTGAGCAGTCTCCATTTTTCCCAGGACAGTTGTCACCTTGGCCCCAGTTCCTGCCTGGCTAGTGACACAGCATCTGAAGTCATGCTGTCCACAGCTGGGGAAGATGGGGATGGGGGCCCAGGAGGCACGAGTGAGCTCCTGTTCCACATCTGCTCGGCTCTCTCCTTGCCTTTGGTGAAAATATTTTTCAAATTCTGTCTCCTTAGAGAAATCTGTTTAAAATCAATTTCTGGCCAGCCCCTTTCCCTTTCCTCCTGGTCAACCATCCATCCAGTCTAGCCACTACTTAAGGATTTTTTTTCATAAATAAATGCAAACATCCAACTCTACAGAAAGAATATAGAAGACATGAGAGTGTAAGTCCATCTTATTGCCTAGGAACCAAAGAGCTTACAGGAAAGACCCCGTTCTCAGACTTTACGCGGTTGCAAGTTAGGGGCATGCTCAAGATAGTGGCTTTGAAGTGGAACATCTCAGTTCCAGTTCTACCACTTAGTAGAAGTGATATTCAACCACCCTATACTTTATTTTCTTTACCACTATAATGTAAATAATGATAAGCCACTTATGGAGTTGTGAAGATTTGGGGACCACATAAAGCATCTAGGAAGTGCCTGGCGCATATAAGCACTCAATATTCCACTTATTATCATAATTATTTTTAAAAACTCTGTCTCTAAGATTAAGAATTCCTCTTTATCCATTCATCTGTCGATGGACTGTGTAAGACTGTTGAATCACAGACCTGTACCTCTGAAACAAATAATACATTATATGTTTAAAAAAAAAGAAGAAGAAGATAGCAGGAGGGGAAGAATGAAGTGGGGGAAATTGGAGGGGGGATGAACCATGAGAGACTATGGACTCTGAGAAACAAACTGAGGGTTCTAGAGGGGAGGGGCATGGAGGGATGGGTTAGCCTGGTGATGGGTATTAAAGAGGGCATGTATTGAATGGAGCACTGGGTGTTATACACAAACAATGAATCATGGAACATTACATCAAAAACTAACGATATAATGTATGGTGATTAACATAACATCATAATAAAAAAAAACGAAAAAAAAAAACCTCTCTCTACACCCAAGGATTCTTCCTAAAGGCTTCAAGGAAGGTTGGACTACTGATATCTCACTTTATCTCCATTGCAATAGATAGTAATGCAGCCCCATTTTATCCATGATTATTATTAATTCACATTTTAGATGTGAAAACTGAACCTAAAGAGGTCAAGGGATTCAAATGTCCTGTCAGAGCTGGGGCTCAAACTGATTTCCTCAAATTCTAACTGAGCACCAAGCTCAGGGTTCAACATTAAATTACAGTGATCTTTAGCAAGGCAGATGGATATGTAAAAACAAAAGCAACAAAAACAAAAGTTGCACAGAATGTAATGAGCATGATAAAGAGACATAAAAATTGCTCTAATCAATCAGATCAAAGAGCCATTAATTCCAGGGCAAGAGAGGGGTGGAGGTGAGAATGGGGTGAAGTTAGGGAGGCTCTGAAGAGTAATTGTCAAGCCTTCTCTAGTGGACTTCTGGAACAAGCGGTCATAAACTGGACTGCTTACAGAAACATTTTAGTCCTTTAAAGTGCTTAAAATTATTTTGAATTGGTTGCCAACATTTAAAAACAGGAGATTTCACATAAAAATAGAAATTTCTGGCTTCTATTGGAAAATCAGATCTGTTAACATGATTGTTCATTGTTCCACTTGATGTCAGTTGGCCGTTCACTTCAGCCTGGGCTGACCTCCAACAGTGTCCCCACAGGGTCTCTTCTTGACCTTTGTCAAGGGTCAAGAAATCAAAAAGATAAGATTTTCATAGGCATAGCAACAACCAAGCATGAAAATTTAAGTGCTAGAAGGATAATGAAAATCTTTGTTTACTTAAGTAGAATAAAATATTCAAGACATCTACTATTTATTGACTAAACATATCCTTTACTCCTTAGATTTCAAGTATACTTTAGTTCAGTGTAGGTCTAAATGTAATCATCACAAAGGGATTAGAGAGGTGGAAATCCTGTGGAGATTGTGGATGTGTTGAAGTGAATTCAGAAAGAAAGATGCTTCTGAAAAGGGAAGTAGTAAAATAGGAACTCTAAGGGCTTGCATGCCACAATGTTTTGCTGGTTTTGCTAATTACTATTAGAGATACATTAGTAAAAATTAATTAATTTATAATTCTTTTTTTTCAATTTCCTGTATCTGGACATAGGATTTAACACAGACGCTTTCAGACATTTTTGTCCATGACCCACAGTATGAAATACATTTTTCATCACATATACATGCATATACATTCATCTGTGGGTGGACACTTGAGTTTCTTCTACCTTTTGGCTATTGTGAAAAATGCTACTATGGACATGGATGTACAAATATCTGTCCAAGTTCCTGCTTTTGATTCTCTTTATGAAGTGGAATTGTTGGATTACGTGGTAAGTCTGTTTTTAATATTTTGAGGAAGACAATGATTTTTATAAAGATGATTCTTTAGATTACAGCTACTGTGAAATAAGGGACTGCATTAGAATGTTCATCTGCATTTTCATTACTTTCCGGTATGCTGGCAAGTTTGCAAATAAGAATTCTCAAAGAAATTTTGTTACAATGGTTCTGAGGAGCACAGGACTCTGTAGAGGCAGCATCAGAATAGAACCAATCTCTGCGGACAACCTGCCGCTGAATGATGAATAAGTAACACCCATTAAGAAAACTTTATATGGGGGCGCTTGGGTGGCTCAGTTGATTAAGCCTCTGCCTTCAGCTCAAGTCATGATCCCAGGGTCCTTCCTGACCAGGGAGCCTGCTTCTCCCTCTCCCTCTGCCTACCACCCGCTTGTGCGCGCTCTCTCTCTCACTATCTTTCTCTCTCTCTCTGTCAGATAAATAAATAAACAAAATCTTAAAAAAGAAGAAAACTTTCTATGGTGATCAAGAAGTTGCCTTTGCTTTCTGTGTTAAGATGTACACTTACTAATCTAGTCTGTTTTGTGTCATGACTATAAAACCTTAACAACTGACGCTTTTCTCCACATGCTCTAAGCAGCCTCCAGTGAAATTGCAAGGAATGAAAAGTCCCTAAATTTCAGTCAAAGCCGTCAATATTTACATTAAACAAAATAGAAACCCCAAATAAAACTCCAAACCCCAATTTCTCTTTCTAAAAGTTACATATGCAATGTAGGTTCACTGTAGGATAATAAAAAAAATAAACATAAAAATATAGAAATGGAAACGAGAGGTGTCTGGGTGGCGCAGTTGGTTAAGTGTCTAATTCTTGGTTATGGCTCAGGTCATGATCTCGGAGTCATGAGGTCTATCCCCATGATGGGCTCTGCGCTCAGTAGAAGTCTACTTGAGAATTTCTCTCCCTCTCCCTTGCCCCTCCTGCTTGTGCTCTCTTTCTTTCTAGAATCAATAAATACATCTTCAAAAAAATATATAGAAATAGAAACCATCTGTAATCCCACCCACTTTTTGTTAAATTCTTCCAGATTATTTTCTGGACATAAATGTATTTCATGTACATTTTAATTATCAAATGAGTCATGCTATAATTTATTGTTTTATGACTTGTTTTTTCCCTATTAGTATATTGTACACATATTTCCATGCCATGTCTTTTCTCATAAAGTAATGTTTATGATTGAAAAATATCAGTCTTACAGATATCACTTAATTTATTTGTTCAATGTTGTATTGTTGGACTTTTTCTTTGAAATTTTATTTTGCTAATACAGCAATGATTTTTTTTCATAGGTTAATTTTTAAGTTCATCTTGATTTTTATGGATGAATCTTAAAAATAATATGGCTTATGCAAAGGGTATACATAATTATTTTTTCGAAAAGAAAATATTTGCATGTTTTTCAATATTAAAAGTGAATATAAATTTATCATTACAGGTTCAAATAGTATGAAATAAAATAAAAAGTAGAGTTAAAATTGCTTTTTTTCCTCGATATTGTGTTAATAATTTAGTGAATGTTAGCCTTTTTTTTTTTAAGATTTTATTTATTTATTTGACAGAGAGAGAGACACAGTGAGAGAGGGAACACAGGCAGGGGGAGTGGGAGAGGGAGAAGCAGGCTTCCCGCCGGGCAGGGAGCCTGATGCTGGGGCTTGATCTCAGGACCCTGGGATCATGTCCTGAGCTGAAGGCAGACGCTTAATGACTGAGCCACCCAGGGTGGCTTTTCTTTTAGACTTTCAATGCATGTATACAAACATATTTTTACAAAAATGAAATCTGCCTCTACATTTGAGTTTGGTAATTATTTTTTAACTTAGAAGACAGTGGATTTTTTCCATGTCATTAATATTCTTTTACAATATTTTTTGATGGTTTCAAATTGCATTGTGGTGGAAAAACTTTTCCTATACCCTCCTTGGTTCAGGGTTTGGGGTCTATGAATTAAACTGACAAAAGACAGATTAGTAAGAGAAAAAAAGATTTTTTAATTTATGTACATGGGAATTCACAGAAAATGTGACTCAAGGAGATGGTTAGAATTGGGGGCTTATATACCATCATCATAAAGGCACTTATGGGAAAAGAAATGACTTTTGGGAAGATAAATGGGTCCTTAGAAGAATAGATAGATATGACAGCTTAGTAACAATGTCTATTTAGTTGATTTCTTATCCTGGCGCTGATCTCCAGTGATAGGAGGGCACTTAGAAGAGTTTAATTCTTTTGGGATGCTCTGCTTTTATGCAGAGGGGGAGAGTTCAGAAAAGAAAACTCTTCACGATGATATGTTCTGAATCCCTTCACCATATTTGTATTATGGGTCAGTCCAAGTTTTTGCAGCCTCTGCCGAGGGGAACGGGCCTACCCACAGCCTCTGGTAACAGGGTAGGGCTCCTCTCTTCTGCTGTTCCTGCCCTCCAGCCACCAGCTAATTGGAACAAGACCGGGTACCTGACCATGGGCAATCACTATGTTATGAGGGGGCCTGGTGCAAAATCTTTGCCCCGGCAGAGAGAAGCTGGACCAATGATGATCTCATTGTTGGATTTGAGTTGAGGTATAAGTAGAAAGTTAAACTGTTCACACTGGATTCACAGCTTAAAGATGCATGAAGAAGAGCCACAAGGGAGAGTACTTGCCTTGAAAAGTCATAAATAGGTCAGTTAACATTATAGGGAAGCAGAATGTGTAGCATATGCTATCAGGCTGATCCAAATATGTAGAATAAAGAGTTGTGTTTTAGGGTAAAGCCTGGAGTGAGATGAGAATTTGAATTTTGATACTTCCACTTAAATGGTTTGTGACTTGCTCCGATTAACCTTCTGACCCATAGTTTCCTTGTCAGTAACATGTGGATAATAATATGTCTGTTATTGAGTTGTAGGAAGAATTTATTAAGAAATATAGGCAAATTTACAATGATGTGGATGGAACTTGAGGGTATTACGCTGAGCGAAATAAGTCAAGCAGAGAAAGACATGTATCATATGATCTCACTGATATGAGGAATTCTTAATCTCAGGAAACAAACTGAAGGTTGCTGGAGTGGTGGGGGGTGGGAGGGATGGGATGGCTGGGTGATGGACATTGGGGAGGGTATGTGCCATGGTGAGTGCTGTGAATTTTGTAAGACTGATGAATCACAGACTGTACCTCTGAAACAAATAATACATTATATGTAAAAAAAAAAAGAAGATAGTAGGAAAGGTAAAATGAAGGGGGGGAAATCGGAGGGGGAGATGAACCATGAGAGACTATGGACTCTGAGAAACAAACAGGGTTCTAGATGGGAGGGGTGGTGGGGGGATGGGTTAGCCTGGTGATGGGTATTAAAGCGGGCACGTATTGAATGGAGCACTGGGTGTTATACGCAAACAATGAATCATGGAACACTACATCAAAAACTAAGGATGTAATGTATGGTGATTAACATAACATAATAAAATTTAAAAAAGATAATATAGGCAAGGTTCTTAGCAGTCTCTGACATACAGAAACGCTAAATAAATGTAGTCATTATTATAGCTGTATCTTCCCAAATATACCTTATATTTGATATTCTTCCTGTGCTGTATTTTCTTCCTCTCCTGTATTTTTGAATCTCTGGTATTTAATATAGCAATTTATGAATATGTAATTAATGATTGTTATGTTATGTGCCAGGAAGTTTTCATATCAAAGTCTGGATTTTTTTATTGACCAAAGTTCTAAAATAACCAAATAAATTTTCTACTCTACAACTTTCTTTCACCTTTAAGGATAAAAGAATATTCTACCAAGACTGCTCATTTGATTTGGGGCTTATAAAACTTGAATTTTCTTTCCTATAATCCCTTGGAATGTTGAATTCATGCATTAAAAGGAATATTAGCAGTGAAATCCCAGCTGACAACTGGGTAGACTGCTTGCATCCTCATAGGATTTGAATTTCTTATCTTTTTTTCCTTAGGAGGAAGTACCTAAAATTTTCTCTTGTCAGAATGGTGTAAAGGGGGTTGGGTAGATTCAGTTTTTAGTCAAGTCAACTCTCTGCCTCTTCCCATCCCCTCCCTATTAGATAATTAAGGACTACGTGGCATGTATAAATAGCTTCAGCTGAGAACATCCTCATATCTTTGCCCCTCTCATCACTGAGCAGGACCCATAACTGATGTTGCAATTAGAGTGCTGATTTAGCTCTGAGAGACACATTGCAAATGATCCACAGCGGAGGATGGTATTTATATCACCACTGACTGATGAGGACTTTGTCAACTGTGCCTTTGGCAGATCATTTGATGGCACGCCCCTGGGTTAATCTACTTCTCATTATAACCGATGATCCATGGTGATGTGTTTTCAGAACACTCATCTTACACAGGGTGCCACGATGTGGAACAGACCTACGTAAATACAGGTAAGTAAGGAATACTCAAGCCAAAGTATAGAGATCAACAGAAGAGCTGTAGAGGTCAAGACATATGGTGACTTACTGGGGCACATTTGGTATCATTTGTGCCAACAGGATTTACACTTCTGTGTTTAGGATTTAATTGTCTATTTTGACATAAGAGAAAGGAAATGAAAATAGGTTGACTACTTACATTTACCATAGAAAGATCAGGCAATTTGAAGTTTTTGGTTTTTTTTTTTTTTCTCCATTTCTTAGAGGCTATGAGTGCTTCAAAACCATAACAGATCTCAGGTCAAATAAGTAATATGGAATCAGAAATTCTAGGATTATTTGATTAGGAGTTAAAAGCCTGTGATTCCCTATCTATCTATCTATCTACCTACCTACCTACCTACCTACCTATCATCTATCTTTCCTCTGTGTAAGATGAATTAGTAGAAACACAAACATGGAGTTGGGTTCATTGTCTTTCTAACTCTTCCTTAATGGCTAGAAGGTGTGACGTTACAGTGTGTTAGAAGAAAGCTTCACTTTTGTTCTCTTTGATATGGAGAATTGATATTGATAATCTTTCGTGAAGAGCTTTGAAAACATAGCTTCATGCTCCTCCTGATCCCCCAGAAATCCCAAAGAGATTACCACCTCTAAGCCTTTCCTACCTAAAAATCTTGCTATCAATCAAATGTACACTAGGAGTCTAAATGATGTTGCAATGTGGAAAGTCATTGCTCAGTACACACTGAATCTCTGTGATGGGCACCAAGGAACTCCTTCTCCTTCTTCCATGGTCTTCTTCTCTCTGGATTAACTTCTTTTTCCTCTTTGATTCTGGCTCAGGTGATCAGCCAGTCAGGTGGGTTCTATCTGAGCTGGAGAGAAGGGAAGTAGGGTGGAGGGAGTCCTTGCTCTAAGAGAAAGGGCAGAATGAAAATGGTACCTTCTGGTTCAATCTCAAAGTGAAATAGCTACCAAACTAACTCTTCCCTTACTGATTTAGGCCCACTTTTAGAAAACGTTTGTGTTATTTTGTGTCTTTCTTCCCTCTTACCATAGACTGTCAGTATTGTTCTAACTTGTAAGGAATAGAATGAACAGAGTGAAAATCTCTGGGCTATGATACAATCAAGGCCTTCCCTGTTTTCTCATATAAACATCTGCCCCCCCCGTGACTAGTGGCTACAGGCTACTCAATTCTCATCTCAGAAATATCAGATGTAGTCCCTTGAGAGGATAAAAATGTAAGCAGGAAATCCATATGTAATTTAGGACTTGCATTTAGAATATTTAAAGAACTCTCAAAACTCAAAAATAAGGAAAAAACCCACAATTTGAAAAAATGTACAGGGTGCCTGGGTGG
Source organism: Eumetopias jubatus (assembly GCF_037043125.1). NCBI lineage: Eukaryota > Metazoa > Chordata > Mammalia > Carnivora > Otariidae > Eumetopias > Eumetopias jubatus. The sequence continues at coordinate 115,253,396 of NW_028274814.1, read as the reverse complement.
CTCAGTCGGTTGGGCGACTGCCTTCAGCTCAGGTCATGATCCCAGAGTCCTGGGATCAAGTCCCACATCAGGCTCTCTGCTCAGCAGGGGGTCTGTTTCTCCCTCTGACTCTACCCCCTCTTGTGCTCTCTCTCTCTCAAATAAATAAATAAAATCTTTAAAAAAATGTACAAATGACTTGAAAAGAAACCTTAAAAATGTACAAATACCCAATAAGCACATGAAAAGATGCTCAGCATAATTGGAGAAATGCAAATTAAAACCACAATGATGCCACACACACAAAAGATAGTTAAAAATAAAATAAAGTAAAATAAAATAAAACACAGCAATAACCATGTGCTGATGAGGGTACAGAGCAACTGGAATTCTCATCCATTGTTGGTGGGAATGCAAAATGTATAGCCACTTTAGAAAACAGTTTGGCAGTTTCTTATAAAGTTGAAAGGCACTTATCATATGACCCAGTAATCCTACTTTTAGGTGTTTACCCAAGCATATTGAACTTAGTTCATACAAAAACCTACATGCAAAAGTATATAGCAGCTTTATTCATAAGCACCAAAAACTGGAAACAACCCTGAGGTCCTTCAACTGGTGAATGGATAAACAAACTATAGTCCATCCAAACAATGGAAGCACTGGACAATAAAAAGGAACTAACTTCTGATACATGCAACGATATGGATGATCTCAAATGCATCATGCTGAGTAAAAGAATCGAGATTCAAAAAGCTTAAAATCATACCATCTGATTCCACTTATATGACTTTCTGGAAAAGGCAAAACTATAGGGGCAGAAAATGAAGACAACAAAGGGACATAAGGGAACTTTCTGAGATAATTGAAATATTGAATATCTTCAGGGTGGTGGTTACATGGTTGTATGTATTTGTTAAACCCCCTAGGTCTGTACACTAAAAAGGGTAAACTTTTACACCTCAATAATTTAAAAAAAGGGAATGGCCATTGATAAAATAGAAGACAAAGATAAAAGTGATCAACCATGGCAACTTCTTTAAGAAAATGAACAAAATTAGACAAACCTCTGGTGATATTAACCAGGGTTGCCAAAAGGACCAGGGAGAGAAGGTGAGACATATGGGATATCAGGTCCATACAAGGCAGCCTCTCTCATCCCTCTGAGTTTCAGGACTGTGGAGGAAAGGGACAATGAGTAAACGTTGAGAAAATAACACCTATGAGGAAACGTTAAAGGAACAGAGTTAGTTTCCCTGGCAACAGGGGCCGGAAGGGTGACTTGGTAGCTGTCTTTGAGTTTCCAGGCCTCCTTGACAGTTTAATTACAGTGCTATTTAGCAGGAGTGAATAGCTATAATGATCTTTAGCATATCATAATGGGATCTTATCTACAATATCATCTAAAAATTAACAATTTATTGTGCTTACTATATACCAGACCCTGTTCTATCTGATTCGTATTTATTAACCCATTTAAACACTTCATCAGTCCCATAAAGGAAGTATTCTTTATTGTCTCCATTTTACAGATTTGGACAATGAGGAACAAGAGAGGGAGTTGCACTTGTATCTCCTTGCTGAAACAAAATGATGCTTTTTGCTGATTTCTCTTTCTTGCGTGTTCTTTTTTCTTTTGACAGCATCCTTTCATTTATGTTGTCTTTTATACTTGACAGAGTACTTTCAAAAGCTATATTTTATTTGCAACCAGAGGAATTTTGGTGTGAAGTAGTAATTTGTATGTGTGGTTAAAGTTCAATGACAATAGTTGCTAGAAAGTTCTAGGAAGAGTTAAATGCTGTTCTGAATTTCATATCTTAGTTTTTATTTTCTATGCCTCATAAAATTTCCTCTTTTCTTTTTTGATTCCTACTGATCCTTCAAGGCCCAGGTAAAGGCCCCACCTCCCCATTCAGTGACATTTATGAAGTACCTACCCCCATGCTGGGCATTGGCTTTTTTCCTCTGATCCCTGAGGGAGTATGCGACCACCTTTCGTCACAATGATGGTACAAAGATGAATGAACCCTGTCCACAAGACAGTGACCGCTGTCTAGCTGGAGAATGGACAGATGCATGGCCTACTCCATATCACGATATGATAACTACAAAATGAAGGCAGTGAATGAGTCCAAGGATACACATATTCTCCTGAAATAGGAAGAGCAAAGAAGAATAGAGTAAAAGATGAGGTATAAGAGAGAAAATGAAGAATAACCATCAGCCAGAAATAAGAGGATCAGGGACCTTAAGAAATAGGGAGTTTTGGAACCATTACCATGGGGAATAGGAAAGGAGTCAACTCAGAATTAGTTAAAGCAGTCATTCTCAACTTGGTGCAAATAGAATCACCCTTATTAAAAAAAAAATACCAATGCTTGTTTCCTATCCCAGAGTTTCTGATTCAATTGATCTTGTTGATGGGGTTCAGTCATTGATGGTTTCAGAAAGCTCCCAAGTGATTCTCATGTGAGCTGGGATTGAGCAACACTGAAAATATTGCTGAATAGTGCTAAGAGGCTCATGCCTATCCTGCTTAAGTTGATTTCTCACTATTACTTACTCTCTCATGTTCATTCAAAAATGTTTATTGAGCACCCATTATGTGTCAGGCACCTCACTAGGCAGAGAAAAAGTTGTCTTAGTGCTTTGATAATTATTTCCCTCCCATTTGGGAGGATTAAATCCTATTTATTTATTTATTTTTAATTTTTTTTTTAATTTGAGAGAGAGAGAGAACGAGAGCATGAGTGGGGTGGGGAGGAGCAGAGGCAGAGGGCAAAGCAGACTCCCCGCTGAGCAAGGAGCCCAATGTGGGACTCAATCCCGAGACTTCGGGATCATGAACTGAGCTGAAGGCAGCTGCTTAACCAACTGAGCCACCCAGGAGCCCCATGATTAAATCCTTTTTAAAAATGTTATAGAAGAGGGGCAGCTGGGTGGCTCAGTCAGTTAAGAGTCCAACTTTTGATTTTAGCTCAGGTCATGATCTCAGGGTCATGAGATCAAGCCCCATGTCAGGCATAACACTAAGTGTGGAGCTTGCTTAAGATTCTCTCTCTCTCCCCCTCTGCCCCTCCCCTGCTCATGATCACACACCTGAGCTCTCTCTCTCAAAAAAATTTAAAAAAAAAGTAATAGAAGATATTTGAACACTTACTATATATTACTGAAACTTCACAATGCCTACATGTGGTAGGCCCTGTCCTTGTTATGCTGCACATTTTATGAATGAAGGAAATGAGCCACAGCAAAGTGAAGTAACTTGCCCAAGGTCACACAGCTAGTAGCTGGCAGGGCTGAGAGGCTCTAGAGTGGTGTCCTTAACCACAAAGCAGTACTGTCTCTCTGCTATACCTGTCTTCATGCTGAGTTCAAAGCCAGTGCTTCATAAATATATATCTTGAACCCTCAGAAATGCTGAAAATACTGTAAGCCAGATATAGTTAAAGCGATGGAGGTGTCTTGTCTTAAATGAACGCATTTTACTGGCCAGGATGCAGTCTCATGGCTACATCTTGTTGCAGGTGAGGCTAAGAAATGCAGTCTGACTATGTGTAGGAGGAGACAAAAGGGTAAGTGAACACCTAGGCAGTCTTTGATATAGTCTCCTCTGATGAAATAGAAGGTTAAATTTAATGTAGTCAAATGTATCACTTTTTTTTCTTTATAAGTTATATACTTAGTGACTTGTTTAAAAAGTACTTCTCTATGGTAAGGACATAAAGATATACTATATTCTTTTCTAAAAGATTTCAAGTTTTGACTTACATATTTATAATCTATGTGGCATCAATTTTGGTATATGGTTTGAGGGAAGGATTACATTTTTTCTCTTTATGAGAGAGTGTTCTGGAGCTTTGTGACGCTCTTATTTGGTCTAGCTTTTTTCTTTTGTGCTAATTCCTCTCAGCCTGAAAATTCATGTTCTTTGAGCGCTCAGAAAATTTCTTGAGTTCTTTTTTAAATAATTTTATGCTCTCTGCTTTTTCTTCCTGGAACTCCTATCAGATATTTGACCTGGATTGATCTTTTATATATTTTATCTTTTCTTTTGTACTAACCATCTTTATCTTTTGTTTTACATTTTGGTGTGTGGTTATTTAATTATCATCATGAATTTAATAATAATCATTATCATTTCACACAGCATGTTCTCAGACCAACATTGACAAAAACTATTCAAAAAAACCTGATGTAACCATTTTGGGTGAAGGTGACAACAAGATTGCAAGCCAACAGGTGTTCTGACACACATGACTCTTGCCTCACTGGAAACTTCATGCCAGAGCCTGGAAAACCCAGTCTGTGTCCTTTCAAGTCTAATGTTCATGTACTCATGAATCTCTTCCCCTGCTGTGCTCTCTTGCTCTCTCTCTGTCAAGCAAATAAATAAAATCTTTAAAAAATATATTTTTTTACTTTATTTTCCAACCGTTCTATTGAATTTTCAATTTTAGCAATTCTATTTTTAATTTTACAAGAACTCTTGTTCTCTGTTCTTTTTTTTATAGCATTTTGATGCTGTTTTATGGATGCAGTTATCTTCCTCAATCTTTCAGAAGATTAGAGTTCTTTTCAGTTTCCTATCTTTTCTTTGTTTACTCTGAGATGCCATTATCTGTTTTTCTTGGCATCTCTCTATTTTTAAAGGTCTCCCTATTATTAAAGTAGAGTGGGGAATGCTTCTGACCTGAGTGGGGCTTACTGCCTGATGGTAGTTGTTTTAGGGTGATTGGCAGAGAGTTGGCTCAACTGCTGGGAAACTTCCAAATGCCATTCTATGGAGGTCTTTTCTCTGGAGCCATTCATTTTTTTCCAGATAAGAAACTTCCTAATTCCTGTCTGGAGGAAAAAGGGCCTGGATACCAGGAAGCTGGTCAGGCATGTTTGGATGCATAACATTCATTGATTAAGTTTTCCAAATCAATCCCACCCTTTGCAGTGATAATAATAGAAATGGCAAACTCATCTATAGCTTACTCTATGTCAGATACTAATCTAATTGCTTTACACTGTTAATTGCTGTAGTAACTTAATCCTCCCAACAAAGCTATGAGGTTACAGAAGAGGAAACTGACGCACAGGGAAATTAAGTAACTTGCCTGAGATCACAGAGCTCCTAAGTTGTAAAGTCAGGATTTGAACCCAGGCTCTTTGATGGACAACAGGGTGTATGCCATGGTGCCTCAATAGAAAAATGAAATAGGCTGGTATTTGAGCAATGTTAGTTCTGAGGGTACCACAAGACTGCGAGCTCCATGAGGCAGGGGTTTTGCTTCTTTTACTCCTCACTGTACACCCAGATCACAGATCAGGGCAATAAATTTTCATGACATGAGTGAACGTGTAGTGCCTTTCATACAGAAAAGGCATTTACCTCTCCTGAGAGTGGCCTCACTAAAGGAAGGTGTGTATGTGCCAATAGTGAGGCCCTCTGAGAGACTTTTGGTTGCTAAAACTAATTTTTCCTTTTTTGTGAGGGAAAGAAAGTAGATCTGAGGTTGAAGGCGAGGTGGTCCAAGGCACATTCCTTCAGTAGAACTTTGTTGTCCCCTCCAACAGTTGGTAGCCTCATTCTTTATTTAAGGACAGCTACTATGACTTGGGGGGGAACGGTGAGCTTATTAAATTTTTCTTAATATTGTCTGCTGTAAATCAACATGTCTATCATTAGCTATCATCTGAAGTGTAGGGCAACCCCTAGGCCCCACCATTTCTATTAAAAAACAAAAGAAAACAAAACAAAAAACAAGACCAAGGCTTGATTTTTATATTGTTCTGTCTGAATGAAGACTCCTACCATTCTTTTCCTTATAGAATGGCTTTAATTTTACAGTGATTATTTAAAGCATGAGTTTTCTGAAAGGGGGTGACCTGAAGGCAATGGCATACACAGGCTTTGTACGTACTTGAGTGAATCTGAGTCTTATTTCAGGGATTTATTGCTGTTTTGACGATGTACTATCTTTTTTACTGAAATGTTTTTGTAAAAATGGACCCATGCATAACTAGGATCTGAAGTTTTATTGCCAATGTCACTAATATTTATGGTAGTTTGTAGAGTAGAAATGATTCGTTTTGTTTAGACCGCTTGTTTGCAATTCCAAACTTCTCAATGGCTTACGGTTAAGGAAAATACTTTTTGTGGCTTTTCCTTGTTTTAGGAGGAAGTCTACCTTAGTCAGTTCTGTCTGCCATAACAGAATACCATAGACTGAGTGGCTTATAACAACAGACATTTATTTCTCACAGTCTGGGGGCTGCGAAGTCCAAGATCACAGTGCTGGCAGATTAGGTTTCTGGTGAGAGTCCTCTTCCTAGTTCATAGACAGCTGTCTTCTTGCTGTGTCCTCACATAGCAGGAGGGACAAGAGAGCTCTTTGAGTCCCTTTTACACAGGCACTAATCCTATGCATGAAGGCTCCACCCTCATGACCTACTCACCTCCCAAAGGCTACCTCCTAATGCCATTGCACTGGGGGTTAGGATTTCAACATATGAACTTTGGGGGGGATATAATCATTCAATCTATACCTATGGCTCTTATAATAGTTTTTCTAAAATTAAACAGAACAACTGACCTGGAGAAAGTATATTATAAGATGAAAATGAGCAATTTCTTAAAAGAAATTAGCAGCTCTCAGGAATTACTTGGTTATAAGTCACAGAAATCCATTCTATCTATATTAAGCAAAATAGGAACATTTATAGAAGATTATGGAAGCCAAGGACAGAGAATACAAAGAATGATTTCAACCAGGAATTAGAAAGTCAAAGCCTGAGATTTCTCTCCCTCCCTCCCTCCCCCTCCCCTCGTTCCTTCCTCAGACCTCCCAAGTGCCAAGCACTGTGGATGCAGTGGAGAAATAGTCAGATGAGAGCTCAGAGGCACAGAGAATATTTGCTAAAGAGTATATCCTTGTAGGAGGAGATAGACAATAAGCAAGCCAAAGTCAAACAAAAATAAGATTCTTATAAGTAAGGTGACCATAAAATCTGTTGCCCACATTTGAGAGCCAGCAAGGTACTATTAATAGTCAAACTTGACAATAAGTGTAAACCTGTCCAGGGCACACCGGAAATGTCATGGGCAAAAGACTATGGAGAGAATTAGAAGAGGGTAATGTGGTAATGACTGCATTGCTACTTGGGACTGGTGACAACAGGTGTTCTATGTAAGCTGAGACCTCAATGACGAGAAGGAGCCAAGCGTAGGAAGATGACAGGGATGAGCCTTCTAGGCAGAGAGATCAACTACGGGCTCTCAGGGAGGAATGGGCATGGAGCATTTGCAGAACACAAAGAAGGCCAGTGTGGTTGGCGTGCAGTGGACAGAGAGAGCCTGGCTGGGTTGGGACCAGAGACATAGGCAGGGGTCATGTAAGGTCAAACCTTCTGGGCATTAATAAAGAGTTTGGCTTTGTTTATACAAACCATGATGGGAAGCCACTGAAAGGTTTTCAGCAAGGAAGTGACGTGACCTGCTTTACCTTTATAAAGAGCACCCTGTAATGTTACATAGTTAGGGTTTTTAAACAATTGCAATTTTTATTGATCTTTCCCTTGATATAGTTAACGTCTTTTAAAGTTCCTATTTTGAAGAGATGCAAACTTAGGTAAAACCATATCATTATATATCAAATGATATGATATCTGAGATTTTCCTTAAAATTAGAGGTTAGATGAAACAAGATTGGCTGTGATTGGATATTTGTTGAATTGGGGTTTGGTTTACTATTATTTCTACTTTTGTATATGCTTGAAGTTTTTGCTTTTTTTTTTAATAATGAAATGTAAACAAAAAAAGGGGAAAAAACAGGCTCACTCTGGCTGTAGCTATATGGAGATTGTATCGTGGAAGGGTAACGGGCAGGAGGGCTGGTTAGTCCAGAAGAGCCCACCTGGGAGCTAGTGATGGATGGGTTAGGGTGGGCGTAGTGTGGACACAGAGAAGTGAGTGGATTGGGAATGGGACCAGATATGTTTTGTAGCTAGAGCCAACAGGACATACTGGCAGTGTGGTGAGGAAATGAGAAGATCCAATGGTAACTCTTTGATTTTTAGCTTGGCAACCGGTTGGATTAAGATGCTATTGGCCAAAAAAGGGAAGATGTAGGAGGAGCATGTTGGAGTAGGGAGGGAGGAAAAGTTCTCTTTTGACCATGTTAAGCTTCACATTAGACATTCACATGGGAAATGTCCAGTAAGCAAGCCTGGAATTGTGCTGAGAGGACAGAGATGTTGTGTAAGACACCTCTTAGGAGCCACATCAGGTGCTCTCAGACTCACCTGACCCATGAGCCTCTGCTTATTTGTTCTGTCTCTGTTGCTGATTCTGCATGGGCTCCCACTGACTTTTTTGTAGGTGCAACCTGAAAATGCCTGTTTCCCAGGTGTCTCTCATCTTCCACCCTGGGGATTCCCTACTGATGCTGACCTGCTCAGTGCCTGTGTAAAGCAAGTGGGAAGTGAGGAGGAGTTAACACCTCATGGAGAAAACCTTTTGCCAAGGGGGAATGGGAGCCAGTGGGTAAATTCTTCCCTTTTCCTCTCTCTGGAGCCAGTCCTAAGAGGCATTCACTCATGTGGCCTGTTGGAAGATGGTCCTTGGAGATGGAGCAATCGGTCATGCTTGATCCCAAGCAGAAGCCAGCTCTGTAATGCACCACTGTATTTGTTTTCTTTCCTTTTCTGCCTCACTCTCCTTTCCTCAACATCCTTCTAGGTCCCATCAGCTGTGGTAGGGAGGTGGGTCATGGATGAGGAACAGTTGTCAAAGACCAGGATATGCATAAGGTAGGCACCCTAAGAAGTAACCTCAGCCTCACCTTCTAGACTTCCTGTCCTATAAAAGTGCTGAAGAACAGGTTGGATGCATTTGGCTAAGCTGTTTTTTTTGTTATTGTTGTTCGTTTGTTTCTTGGGATATTCTTGCTATAGGCCTAGCAATTGTAGTCAGACTGTGTTCTGAGTTTTAGTTTGGGACATTAGCTCTCTATAGCTGCAGGGAAAAATCTTTTTTTGTTAGATCCAATCATCTCAAAGTGTTTGAGTGTAGGAGGAAATTCAAATAGAGATAGAGTGTGTGTGTGTGTGTGTGTGTGTGTGTGTGTGTGTGTGTTCGTTCTTCCCGTTAGTGGTTTCTTGGCTCCTGGTTCTTGCTGAATATAGGAGGACTAATATTTTTTTCTGTGGGGGAGGAGTCTTGTGTAGTGAATTGCTCCCAGGAGCCGATGAGCACATGGCCCATTTAGGGGAATGTTCTGGGAGTCTCTTTTGGAGTTGTGCTCCCAGTAGTATGGGGGCAGAGGAGTTCAGAGCTTAATGAATCAGTGTTTTGGCCTTTATTACTACTTGTAAGTCTCTGTGCCATTGTATTGTTCAAGGTTGCCATGTTATTCCTCCAGCCAGGCAGAAAAGTATCTTGGTTGGGAGCTCGGGCCTCTAGTCAGATGTGGTTTAGGTCTCCACTCTGCCATTTACTAGTTGAGTGGCCATGGGACATTATTAGTGTACACCTTCTTTATGTGGTTCCTGGGGAGAGGAAATGTGTGAAGAACATTCAGCAAGAAGCCTAGCACAAAGTAGACATGGCACAAACAATAATGGTTTAATTTCTAGAAGGACCTATTGGCATAAAATGCTGCTGTTGGATGCTCAGTGCAGTGTATGGTCTAGAGAAAGAAGACAAAGCTATTTGGTGAATGAGGTGAGATTGGGAATAGAGGAGCACCAGGTAGAACATGGGATTATGGAACTTTGGTTATTAGTGAGGTAGATTTTGATTCAAATCTCGAATATGCTGCTTGGACCCTTGATGAAGTTGTATCACTAAGCCTCAGTTTCCCATCTACAACATGGGAGTAATAATGTTTACCTCATGCGGTTGTTGTAAGGTAGAGATCAATAAAACACTAAGCATAAGGCCTGACATATAGTAGCTATTCATTAAAGAGCTTTGATGGTTAATAACAGTAGATGGGAGTCATTGCTAACCCAATAGAGGTAGTGTAGCTGAGTGGGACAGAGTGGCCTTCTGCCTTCCTGAAATTGCACAAAATTAGTCATTATCCACTTTGCAAGGCTGACCCTACCCAAATCTCAGTTCTGATGATTTCACAAACGTTGTTAGATTTGACATGACAAGGGCCCCTTTCAAACGTACATAAGTTAGTAATAATCTTGGACACGGATCTTGTATACCCCATCTTTCATTTTGCTTTGGACATCTCACCCTTCTGTTAAAAGCAGTATATATTGAATCTCATTTTTTCCCCCTTACTCTTTTGAATCTGATCACTCAGGCCTTGATAAAAATCCTTGTTCTGGAGTTTGTTCAAAGTTCATGGGAACAGCATCACAATGTATTATGCTTGCCAAAATCGCTTACGCGGAATTGAATCACAAGGAAACAATCAGATTAACTCAGAATATGTTATGTTCCACAAGACAACTACCCTGGACTCTTCAAAAAACTTTAAAAACAAAGCAAAACAAAAAAGTCAGGGCTGGAGGTATATAAACTTAGACTAAAAGAGACTATACATGATAACCAAATGCAATGTGTGAACCTTGAATGAATATGGGGAGTCCTCCCCATCAAAAAAAAAGGAAGAAGAAAAAAGTCCAACTATAAAGCATATTATGGGACAACTAGGGAGATGTAATTGTGGACTGTGTATTATATAATATTGAATTTATGATAAATTTTTTGGGTATGACAATGGTATTGTGGCAATGTAGGAGAATATTCTTGTTTTTTTTAGGCAATACGATGTAAATATTTAAGGGTGAGGTATTATAATTTCTGCAACTTACTTTCAAATGGTTCAGTAAAAAATATGTAAATGTGTACATCTATATCCATAAGTATGTAGATGTATAAAGAGAAAGAAAATTTTCTTTGGAGTATTTGGAACATGGAAAATGCTAACAACTGTTAAAGTTCATAGCTATTCATTAAACTGTTCTTTCAACATTTTTTTTTTCAACATTTCTAAAGGTTTGACAACTTTCAAAATAAAAAGTTGGGAGAAAAAAGTTTGTGGAAGAAAACCAGCTAGCCAGTCTGCATGTTTTCTTCCAGTGAGTGTTTAGTGAGAAGTCCTCGATTTAACCTCACAGACACTGGTGCTTTTATCCTTTCAGAGACTAAGGGCTCACATGATTTATTTAAGCTGATGGCCAATTCTCACCTGGGAAATCCTTGGTTCTTTATAATCCTGCAGCTGAAAATCTGGAGTAGAAGATAGATGTAGAGAGAGGGCTTGTTCAAAAAAGGAAGCAATAAAAGAAACATGCATTTGAGAGGGCAACCACTAAAAAACCCCAAGGAAGTAAAGTCCTTTCAGTTTTCAACATCTGTGTAAATTTAGTAGGAATCTTTTCTGCCTAGGTGATAAAGAATAAGAATTCCAGGGTAAAAATAATTCAGGAATTTTCACCTGGAATTTCTGGAGGAAATCAATTTAACTAGGAGAAGAAATTTCTTTTCAAGAATAGATTAAGGACAGATGGGTCCTGGGGTCATTCTTCTTAGAGCTTAATTACCATGTTCTGAAGCAGTATGAGATCTTAATGACTTGACTCATTCGTATCCACTGGTGTCAAATTTAAAGCCAACCACACAAAATGTTGGGGGCAAAAAGTAGTCCAGTAAACAAACTTATTAATAGAAATGAAATTCCACAGGGAACACAGATACACACAAGTCAGGGGGATATTAAATTCCTGTGATAAGTTAACATGGATTAAGCAAAACTTTTTATAGTGCAAGTTCTTAGTATCAAATTTTGAAGAACAGCAACATCTGATAATATAATTATAATATTTATATTAACTATTTCTAATAGGTTGCAAATAATGCTAAAGGGATATATTGAAGGAAAACACTGGTTCACTCAATAAATAATTATTGGATACCATTCTGTTCTGATTTTGGGAATAAAGCCAAGGACATATCTTCCTGGAGTCCACTCTCCACCAAGGTAGACTTAAATTATTACGTGATCAGTTACAATAGCAGCAAATGCTACAGAAGAGTAGTTTGTAGATCTGACATTTGGAATAGCTTAGATTTTGTGAGCACTAATAATCACAGAAGATAATTATCAAATGTAGAATATTTTTAATATATTTAAAGGTTTTCTGAATTTTTTCATTGTACAAAGGCTTTATGGAGGCTTTAATTTTCTAAGACAGCATCTTAAATACTGAAGGTTTGAAGTTTTGTTCTCTTGCTTAGGTCTCCCACCCCAGTACTTGCAGACAGAGTGATTGACAGGGTCAATAGCTATGCATGTGATTGTTGGCAGGAAGGTTGCATGGGACGTTGCTCACAGTCCTGTATTCCACCAGCATGGCAGTATGCCCAGTGGTTAAAGATACCAATACTAGTGTTAGATTCTTGAGTTCAAGTCCAGGCTCTGCCACTTGGTAGCTGGGTAGTATAGGCAAGTTACTTAACTCTCTTAAGCCCAGTTTCCTCAGCTGAAAATGAAGATAGTAATAGTACCACTCCTCAACATTTTTTTAATTTTAGCGTTCTAAATAAGATAATGCAGATAAAGCATTGGGCAGAAAGTAAGTCCTCAATAGATTTTAACTATTTTTTTATTTGAAAATCTATTTGGCTTTATTAAGCAATTTGTGAATCACGCAGCATCCCATCTAGCAAGTGGAGGGGAGGTCCCTAGATTTTAACTATTATATGGTTACTCTAAGTTTTATGACTAGAGGGTTGTCTGATCATGCCCACTCTAGGCATGCTCACTGGCTTTTTATTCTTATTTTTCAAGTTGAATGCAGGCAGATCCCTGATTTCACACCAAATGCATTCATTTTCTAGTCTTGTATACACACAGTAATCAAAGTGGGCTTTTACTGCCCTAGAGGTCAAAAAACATAAAATTTTATCTGTAGTATGAGCACCCAAATTTGGCATAGGAAAGGAAGTTTGAGAGTATCAGAGATTAATACAAGAAAGTGCAGGCTTTTAAAAGGCAAATACGCAAAGTTGAGAACGGTCTTTTCCCTGAATGAACGTCTGGAATGACGGCAGGTAGATCAGTACACTCATGATACCAGCTGGTGCCAGCTACTTCTGAGTCCAAGGGGGCTTTTTTCCTAGCAATTTTGGGAAATGCACACCTTTTTACTTTTGTTTTTTTGATGCTGCACAGTGTGACAGAGATGGCTAATTGCCACAATACTCATTTCTCCCTTCTTTTTTGTTAGAGGACAGTGATTTTTAGTTGGACTGTTGGCTACTCAGAATATGGACTACATTTCCCAAGCTCCCTTGCAGCTAGGTGTGTGGTCATGTGACTAAGTTCTAGCCAAAGGGCTGTGAAGAGATGTGTTCTTGCAAGGAAAGATGTGCTTTCCTTTCTTTTTCTACTCAGCCAGGATGTGGATGTTGTGGTGAGCTACCTGGATCATGCAGATGAGAATAACACCCTAAGAAAGGTGGAAGGAACTCGAGTTTGGACGCTATGGAGCAGCCACATTATATAGGAGAAAAATAAACTTCTATTCTGTTTAAGTCATGGTTACTTGGTCTCCATTACTGCAATTGTATCTATATCATAAATAATACAGGCAGGAATGAATATGTAAGTAGAAGTGTCTTCCCAAGACGTGTTCCTCCCCACCCCCCCAACCCCTGCCTTGTTCTTTCGCCTGGCTTGAATCCTGGGGAAAAATGCTGCTGTGTGTGTGGGTGTGTGTTTTGTTTTACTCCATGTGTGAGAATTCATTCGCTGAACACACACAGTATTTATATTGAGAGTTCCAGGTATTTTACCTCATATATACATATATATGTATACCTGTATATCAATCATAATTCCCATGTTTAATGAACATACAGTCTAGATTGGAAAATAATAGTATGAGAAATAATATATGGCCAAATGAACAAGATAATGGGCATTAGAAAGTTTCTGAAAGCCTGGGCCATCATTTTCACTCTGAACCCAATGAATTACCGATGAAAGTAGAAAGCTAGTCTCTGGAAGGACAAGGGATGGGAGTTGACTTTGTTTGGTTTCCCCACTGTTTATAGAACACCCTACTCACAGATTTCTTTCAGTTCTGTGTCAGGTTGCCCCCTCCATGGTCTTCCGGTTCTTCTTGGGCACCCTCCTCTTCCCCACCCACATAATGCCCCCCGCTCCAAGCCTGGCCCTCCTTCATCCCTTTGTGCGAGGCCAGCAGCCAGCATCACTGCCCCACTTTCATAGACAGAGCAACTGAGTCATTTTGCTATTGTTGCTGGACCAAAGTTAACCAGTGAGTCATTCTAAAGTCCTAGAACGGGATCCTAATTCTTGTTCCTGGCATCATTTGCAGAACCGAATTAGATGGAAGGTACAAGAGGATGCTGGCCTTTGAACAGCTCAGAGAGGAATGCATTTGCGTGTGACTTGGTTAAAAACAAGGATTAACTCTCTCTTGAAACCTGCCCGCCTGAAAAAGAAAGGGGAGAAATGTATCAGTGTAACATCACCGTCATACCAAAAGGATGCTTAACTACTCTCAAAATGTTCTGCAAGTTCTCTGGTTCATGGCTTCCTTGGTACTAGGTTTTTAAACAGAAAATATCTTATTTGCAGTTGAGGCAATCAATTTTCTTCATCTTACAATAGTCACATATGTGAATTTAGATCTGGGAGGAAACAATTTATTTCCTTCTTTTCACAAGAGAATCTTTAAAGTATCTAACAACAACAGTAAAAATAAATTTTAAAAAAGTATCTAATAGACAAAAAATGAGCTTGCTCATGTATTAAAATTAGTAACACAAGCCATTCCAAACACAAGCTGCTCGTATTTAGTAGGGAGATGCTTTTTATGTACCCCTTTCTGCATAGCTTAGAATTTCCTAAATTTTATCCTTTCCTGGGGTCTCTCTTTGCATCACATGTAACCCCATTTCTTCATCCTTTCACCCACCCTCCTAGCCAAGTTGAAGAGAGGCACAGGGTGTGCCCACGGTAGTAACTCTGGATTTAAAAGTAGCAACAGTCAGTTTGAAGGCAGGTTACAGCTTTTGTATATTAAATGTAGTGACTTTATCCTTTGTTTCATAGCTATGGGAAAAGGGGACATTTTGGAAAGCAGAGAAAGGATTTCTTACGGGGAATCCAGGAACCCTTAAAGCTGCCTTTCTTAAAATTATCACCTGCAACAACGCTTTGAACTCTACCCAGACACCCTGAGTCAGGATCCTTGAAGATGGGTCATGGGATTCTGCACTTTAACAAGCTTCCCAGGTGGTTCTTATGTCCATTAACAGTTCGAGAGTCTCTGCTCTGGGGAGTCTGTGGATGGTGTTGAGGGGCTTCATATGTATACAAAGTGTGGTGCGAGTGCTCATGTGCATTTTTCTGAGGGAGATTCTTAAGGAGTTCTGTGACCCCAGAAAATGTTACATCCCTAAATGGCCAATAAATGTAGGAAAAAAAGTCCTATCTCACTTATTAGTGAGCAGGAACTAAAAAATATTAGTAAACAGATTGAAAAATCTGACACAGTGTTTGGCAAATATCTAGAAAAGTAGGAATTCTCATACATTGGTTATGAGAACTAATGGTTACAGACATTTTGGGGAGCAATTTGACAATAGCTAGCAAAGTTTAAAGTACATTCTCCTTACAACCCACTCTTCAGTAAGTACAAACTCGTGAATGTATGAACATGTCTTGTTTAAGCATATTCTATGAGGTATTCTTTGTTTATAGTCGCAAAAAATTGGAAATAACCTAAATAAAATGTAATATAATTAGTGTTCAATTACTATAAAATGATTACAAGGAATGATCTAAATCCACATATTAATAACTATGAAAATAGGGGTGCCTGGGTGGCTTAGCCGGTTAATTGTCTGCCTTCAGCTAAGGTGATGATCCCAGGGTCCTGCATCTGGCTCTGTGTCAGCAAAGAGTCTGCTTCTCCCTCTTCCTCTGCCCCTCTCCCCAACTCATGTGCTCTCTCTCTCTGCTCACTCTCTCAAATAAATAAATCTTTAAAAAATTATGAGAATAATAATAGTTAATACATGTTTACTGGCACATTTCTAAGAGTTTTGCATATATTAACAAAAATTCTGGATTTCAGGACATAATATTGAGTGGAAAAAGCACATCATAAAATGATACCCATTGTGATACTACTTATGTCTAAAAGTACAAAATAATGCCTACCTTATATGGTTTATCAATACACATGTAGTAAAAATATGAAAACATGGATTTCCCAAATATACACAAAATTCTCTATAATTGTGGTCTAAGGTGGCACTAGAGAGGGCTTATAAGACTGGAGGCATTTCGGTCTGCTTCAATTTATCAGATATATGTCATTTTCAAAAGACCTGTAATTAACAAACACTTGTATAGTACTGTACTCTCACAACCAATCAGCAAGGTGTGATGATTAATTTTATATGCCAACTTGACTGGGCTAAGGGGTATCCAGAGAGCTGGCAAAATGTTATTTCTGGGTGTGTCTGTGAGGATGTCTCTGGAAGAGATTAGCATCTGAATCAGAAGACTGAATAAAGATCACCTTACCCTATGCAAGTGGGCATCATCCAATCCATTGAGCACCCACAGAGAGCAAAAAGGCAGAGGAAGGGCAAATTTGCTCTTTGCTTGAGGTGAGGCATCCATCTTATCCTGCCCTCAGACTCTGTGCTCCTGGTTCTTGGGCTTTTGGATTCATATCAGGACTTACACTGTTGGCCCCAACTTTTAGATCTTCTCAAAATTCATGATAATTAGGAAATAGAGGGCTTAAGGTTGCCAGCCATGTGCCTTAAATTTAAGATTAGGAAAACTGGGAGAACTCAAAATATGCAATTTTGATTTAACAAAAGCAAGTGTCTTTCCCTCTCTCCCCACCCCACTCCATATTTAAAAAAAAAATGCGTGGGGGAAGCCCAGGGGGGAAAAATTGGTTATGGCTACTCAGGTAATTCTCCTTTCAGCCAGATTTCAAATTTAGAGCTCTTTACGTCCAACTTCTCTGTCCTCTTTGATGACAGGATTAAGTGCATATACAAGGACCTGCACATTTGCTACCAGCATCCTCCCAGTTCACCCCATACCCCACCCACGTGGACTCATCATCCTCATGTTTGTGCTGCCAAACTTTGCGCATACCACTTCCTTGCCTGGGAAGGATTTTCTGGTTCCGCTCGCCTGGAAAAGCCCAATCATCCTTCAAGAACCAGCTCCAAGGTCACCTCCTCTATGAAGACTCCCCTGAGAGAGGAGGGGACTGTCGTCTATACACTCAGTTATTCACCCACACATGCTTATTGAGTGCTGTCCATACCCTTCAGCCAAGACCACCAGGAACATGCCAGCAATGAACTAAGGTGGGTTTATTACTCATTGACTGAGGGAAAACATACTCCATGGGTCATCTCCATAACAGAGTGTTACAGAGAACTTATAAGATTTGGGCTTTGGTTGGCTGATTTGGGGAGTGTCTAAGAAATCAAGAAACTGCTCTAAATTGGAAACCATCAGAGAGTGAGGGCAATTCTATGATTGGGTTTTATGGGTGGCACAGTGACCTTGTTTTTGTCTTTGCATAGACAAAATTATGCAGTGATGTTGTTTCGTTGCACTTCATCATGGTTCAGAGTAAGTTTATCTGAGGTTGGTGTTCTGTGAGACTGTTCATGTGCAACAGGAGAACAAAATGGCCTGACTATGAGTGTCCGACCAGCTTGTAATACTATTACAGTCCAGCTGTGATTATTTGTGGGTGTCGGGGGCTGCTTTCTTTTTTCTTAGCACCTACAGTACAGCGGTTGTTGGGCTGTGATATTGTCTGTATGTCTGTTATATCACTCAGCATGTTGTATTGTGTAGCGACAGTACTGGTATCTCTTAAGATCCATTTGAACCCTCCCCAACAGCGAGGCAGCCATGGGATGTTGGTGGGACTGACCCCACCTGCAGGTTCACTGATGAGTCTTGATTTGTCTAGAACACCCCAGTGACTGGTTCAGGGGTGGGCACTGCAGATGGTGTTTCCTGGAAATAGAAACTGAGATTTGCATGCAGAAGAGTTAGGGGGGAGGTCTCACAGGAAAGGATGTAGTAGAGAGAGGGAAATCCAATGGCACAGTGGGAGAGGTTGACATGTGCGTTTGCAAAAAAGGCCGTATCTGATCCTCCTACGGGAGCTCTGGAGCTGGGACGTCCCTTCTGAGAGGTCTGAACGGAGACAGGACCAGGCTTTTGTACCCACCCATTGATCAGCCATTAGAGGCGGTTTCTTGCCAAAAGGGGCAGGCAGCTCCTTTTGGCTAGAGCAATGCCTGTAGCAATGCCTGTAGCAATGCCTCTTTTACGAACCATCAACAATGATCACTCCCAGCAGGGGGTGATGAGAGTTTCCCAATCCTGAAAGGAAAATCTAGGGAACTATGACAAGTGTTTATGGGAGAGAAGATGAAAGATAAGATAGGCAAATGCCCATCTGATTTTTTAAGAAAGAGGAAGGTAAATTCTGCAAGTGGTATAGTTTCTTGATTATCTCACATCAGGTTCTAGAAGAGATGTTGAAATCTTAGTGAAGGAGAAGAAGCAATGTTTACCAGGATATGCTCATTAATAACAACAAAAAAGTGCAAAAATAGTCAAGGGTTTGCATGATGTGACATGACTATGGAATTCAATGTAATGGGGGTAAGGGAAAGATACTGTATTTGCTTCCAAAACACCAATGGCACACTTTTAGGATGTGACATGGCTTAGCAGTAATATGTGCGACAAAGGCAGAGAGATTTTATTTGAAAATAAGTCCAGTTTGAGTCATCTATGTGATGTGACCATGAAGAAAGCCACTGCAGTCCCGGGTTACATTAAATAAAGCTTAGTTTGGTCTTGTGACTTAACTGATTGATGTGCAAGTCTTATCTGATGACCTAAACAGAAACAGATCCTGTTTGAACACCATTTTGAAAAATTAGTTGTCCTTCCTCCCTCAAACCTGGCAGAATGTTATTGAGAAACCAGTATGTGTGATTCAGTCGAGGGTAGTACCTGCTTATGAATCACATTTGTGGCTGCATGGCAAGTAAGGTCCACCCAGGTTCAAGTGACCTGTCTGTCTATTCATCTGCCATTACCATGCTGTATTAATTATAGAGGCATTTTGGTATATGACTATCTGAAAGAGCTAGTTCTCCTGCATAGCTCCTCCTTTTTAGTGTTTCTGAGAAGATTTTTGTTGGGGTCGGTGATCTATAGGCTCCTATCCTCTCTGACCCCTATCTCCTCATTTCACACAAGTTGAACATGTGTGTGAATGAGAAAAAGGAAACAGTACTTCTGGGCATTCACCTCTGTCTCTCTCTCCCTGCCCCTGCACTCCTCTTTCTCCAAGAGACTTGGTGAATATGGGCTCTGTTGACAGACAGACACAGTCTGACTTACATTCTTGGCTCAACTGCTCATCCCCTGTGATCCTGTACAAGTTCCCTAAAATCCCTAAGCCTCAGTTTCCTCATCTATAAAGTGGGCAAAATGACGCCTTCCACGGAGTGAGAATGAATGGAAATGATATGCAGAAAGCACTTAGCCCAGAGCCTGGTACAGAGAAGGGGCTCCATAGATGGCAGCCATGTTCACTGTTGTTCTTGTAGCAGATGGTACTTTGTTGTTATGGTTCCTGTTATTGTTAGCATCAGCGACTCCTTTATTTCCTTCATTCTGATTCATGCATTTGAATGGGGAAAAGAAAGACATCTCCATTTTATCTAACCCTTCCTTGAAATCTAGCTTTTCTTTCTAGTAAGAATGCAGGCAGCAGACTGCAGTGGTATTAGCACTGTGACTTTGTCACCATAGAAATCACAGATCTTTTCATATTACTCGATAGTCTCAAAACATCTCCCATTGCTCTTTGAAAGGACAGTAGTTATTTGACCCGTCATCAGATCTTAGTACTTAAAGCATTGATGAAGGAGTACAAATATTACTATGACATACTGTTTAAATATTTGATAACCATAACAATGTAGTTGTTTTCTTTTATAGTTCTGTGTATTTAAAACATTATTCTGAGAAGGTGTCTGTGGGCTTTACCGGCCTGCCAACAGGAACCATGGTGCATAAAGGGTTAAGGGCCCCCGCACTGGGGCCATGTTGCCTCTTCTGGCTGGTCAGCTCAGTTGGTTAAAGAGCAGTGAAGGTCACAGGGTCAGTTCACCTCACTTCATTCTATTCCTCAGCCCCAGAGACTGGGCAGCATGTCCAGAGACACAGAACAGGGTAAGACCCACCAGAACAAGCCCATCTCTTTGGCAGGTAACAGAATGTCCTGTGGATGGTGGATTAGGCTTGGCATAGCATTATGGGAGGGGTGGGCCATTTGGATATGAAAGTTGATAGTTGGCAAAACCTAATAAAGGGAGAAAGGAATCGCTTGTAACTAATGGTCGGCCCTGTGACTGACGGCAGTTCTTCATTCTGACTGTCTCTCAGTCCAGGCTCTTTGTTCTCCATCAAGTAAGGACACTTCCTATTGCTTTCTGTCCTTGTCCCCACTCATCTCTCTTTCTCCATCTTGTCTTTGCTTCTCTCTCTTTCTCTCATTTTTCTCCCTTTTTCCCCTTCTCTAATTCCCTTTCCCCCACTTCTTCAGGAAAGAAGCAGTAGAAAATTCTGAATTTAGTATTGGGCACAGAGTGGACATTCTTTTCCATGCCTGACCTCCTACTCTTTACACTGACACCTGTTGGCTTTGAGCCTGTCCTCACGCCCCTCACTGCCATCATACAGCCATGCGAGCGTGCAGGCACACACGTGCACACATGCACACACTCTCCATCTCTTTCTCTCTGACACACACTCACACCTCAGAAAGATTATATTTATAATACCCTAGGGTATTTCCAAATGCCAGTATTCATTTTGGGAGCACACTTGTCTCTCTTGCTTGGAACAGACTGAATTTTCCACTGGCTCAGAGTTTTGAAGTTCTTCCGGCTGAGGGTGGAGTGAGAGACTCCAGGGGACCAGCCATATGTCAGAGCGCTATCAACTTTCTGCTCAGAGGGTCGTGCTCACTAGAGCAGAACATTTGTTGAAGGATTCACAGCCACATTTGGCCCAAGCAGCTCATGCTGGGTCTTTTAAAATAAAACTTGCTAGGGGACAGGGCTTCTAGAGTGGAGAGACCAGGTGTCGAGTGAGAATAGACCCTACCAGGCTGACACAGGCCATCAGAATAGATGTTTCTGAGGCCCAGAGAAGAGGATGGTTTTGAAACTAACAAATCCCCAAAGGACAAATTATAAGTTTCACTCAATGTCTGTGCATTAATAGGAATTCACTTTCAATTTGGAGTGGCAGCTGAAGGCTCTCATTTCTCAAAACTGGAATCAAAGCTGCCTTTATGCACAGGCAGACTTGAGCAGTTCCTCTCCTCTTCCTTGAATTTAGCTGTTCCATGAAATATCCTTAAAGGAGTTCAAAAACAGCCATTCCATAATTAGAGCTATGGCTTGAAATCCTCATTCCTGTGAGAGTTGACTCACTGACTTTAATTCACACTAAAGTGTGAATGACTAACCCAAGATTCTTTTCCTTTTTTACAAACAGGTTTATTAAATAAGAAATATGGGTAAGAGATAGAGAAGGGGAGAGATTCATAGAGCAAGAGGAAGGGAGAGAGAGACAGATGCAGATGTTTGAGAGGAAATTGGATGGAAGGACATAGAAAAATGGGATACTTGAGATTTTGTAACTTTATAAATTTTTTAACTTTATAACGTTATGGATTTCATAACTTATATACTCAGAATTTGTCCCAATTAATTTTCAGGAGGCAATTACTTAGCTTAATTATGGATAAGTTTTTAGCACTCACTTTCAAACTGGACTTTATATTGATTGGTTTTCTTAGCCTCTCATATGAGAAGCTCTTTAGTGGGTAAAATGGGAAGATGGCAAGAGAGAGGAGGCACTGAACTGAATCAGAACCATTGGTCAGAGGATGATGTTTCATCACCTTCCATGTCGTTTCATCAGATGTCATCTCAAACCAGTTAAAAATGCTCTTCCCTTCTACTTCACAGTAAACAAATCTAGGGAGAATTCTTTCACTTCCCCAAATCACCATTTTTTAAGTGGAATTTGTTTGAACAATTTGATGTTGATTTCTAGTCTGGCTTCCATTTGGTTCCTATACGGGTCACTAAGCAAAAGGGAATAATATGTCACCTGTTCCACATATAAATGTCACCTGATGTTAGCTGTTCAGTGAGCGCCGAGGTCAAAAGAAGGGTTACCGCCAGCAGAGAAGTATCACTTCCGACACAGGATGTGCTGTACCGCACGTACATGTGTCGCATTCATTAAGCAGTTCGTGGAGGTTTTCATGAACTTGTTAGCAGGGTCTGTGTAAGCTTTGCTGGGAAAGTCACTTTGTACTCAGCCCAGCTTCTTAGCTCCCTATGCAAGAAGGTCAAGGACGTGGAAGAGGAGGAGATGGGTCCCAGGGCACCCTCAGCCTTGAGAATCTTCTCCCTCTGACATCTGGAAGGGAAGAGGGTGGTTGAGTTCAAGGTTGCTGCCCTCAGACAGAGAGACTGGAGAGAAATTTTCTTCAGATTCCTCTCCCTTTGGGATGACAGTGAGGGTCCAGCTCCAGAGTGGTGGGCTTGGTCTCTTTCTGTTAAGTTGGAAGATAGAGGTTGGTCAAAAATGTGTGATTAATTCCTAGTCTTTTAGACTTTAAAGATAAAACTGCAACATTTTAGTACTGTCAACTCAAGCATTATATGTTTTATACTTATATGTTTTATTTTTTTCTTGCTTATTCTGGACAGTAACATTGTTTCCTTTTTACTGTTCAGTCTGGACATACCTCGTGATCTCCCATTGTAACTCTCGCTGACATTTATCCTGAGCTTTCACAGTGGCTCTCACAGTGTGGTTCCTGACCAGCTGCATCAGCATCCCCTGCCTGGGAAGTTAGAAATGCAAATTCTCAGACCTTACCTGGGATCTAAAGAATGGAACCTCTGGGAGTGAGGCCAGTGATCGGTGTTTCAACAGGCGCTCCAGGTGGTGCTGATAGACCCTCAAGTTTTAAAGCCACTAACTTTGAGTTAGTGAGTTTTTCATTCGTTTAGTGGCAACACTCCTACATGTATTCTCTCAGGTGTCACATTGACCCACCTCTGCTTTAGGGTGGGAGAAATGGAGGCTTAGAAATGTGATGGGGAGGGTCCAGAACAGGCTACTCTCCTCCTGGGGTTTTTCTTTCTCCTCTGCATTTCAGAGTTTATCACAGGATGCCTCTGCCTCTGCTGGCCCAGGGGAAGGGAGCTGTCCTAGAACACCACTCAGAACACTGCCCCATGGCCTCAGGAAGGACCTCTGCTCAGGCTGTTGAGAGACAGCTGATTGACAGCTGGCCTCATCTGCTACCTCGGCATCCTGGTTCCAGGGAGCTCTCCTTCCCCTCTTAATCTCTGTCCCCCTCTCTCTGTGCTGTTGCACCTGCCAAGATCAGCGGAGCAGCTCTGGCTGCCTGTCTTTGGGGAGGAGCTGCGTGGTCTGAGAAAGTTGGGTGGATAGAAAGGCCTCTTCTTGGAAATGGGCTCTCTTCAGGTTCAAAGTCTTGGGACACTGTCCACTAGGGCATGGGGCAAAAGCTTGTGTGTTTATATACGGCATGGACTTGGAGTCAGGACAGGAGTTTTATGAGCAGAAAGGGGATTTTGTTGTGTTTTTGTCTTTATGCTGATTCTTTCAGGGAAGTTGAGTAGTGTGATGGAGAAATCTACGACGAGAGAAAAAAAACAATTTTAGTGAAGTCAATGTAGGTTCACTTTCACTTGTGAATATATTACTTCCATTTTTTGTTACACCATTCATAAGTTTCATGCATATAACCTTAGATTGAGAATCCTTTTTATGAACGATCGTTGTTGCTTTCTTTCAACGAGGCTCAAGAAATTTCGTAGTTGTCAGTGGGGCATAGGTTCTGGCTGCCATTCACAGGGTAGGTGGTGGCCTCCTGTTAGTTGATAATTACTGATGGACAACATGTGCCCCTCATTCTGTGGTGCCCACTCACACAGGCACACATATGCATACACATATGGGCACACACACGCGTATACACATGCACATACACATACGGAACCCCTTATGTCTTTTTAACTTCCAAAGTCTTTATACATAAAATTTGCCTTCACCTAAAGTTTAAATAAAAATTCTGAAATAATGGATGAAATCCATTCAGGCAGCTTGATGGTTTATTTTTTTATTTTATTTTATTTTTTTTAAGATTTTATTTATTTACTTGAGAGAGAGAATGAGATAGATAGAGAGAGAGCACGAGAGGGAAGAGGGTCAGAGGGAGAAGCAGACTCCCTGCTGAGCAGGGAGCCCGATGCGGGACTCGATCCTGGGACTCCAGGACCATGACCTGATCCGAAGGCAGTTGCTTAACCAGCTGAGCCACCCAGGCACCCTAGCTTGATGGTTTAAAGCAAGGCTGATCTTCCTGCTTTTTGAAAAGCTTATTTCCAGAAATAAAGCTAAGTGGGCAAAGGAAGACCTATTTCTCCCTGCTGAATAGGAAACAAAACTGCACATATTAAATGATGTCTCCAAGGTGCTATACTGCTTGGAAAGAGATGCCATAGATGCCCAGGCTATTCATGTTAATACTGAACACATAGTCACTATGTGAATTAGGCAAGGCCATGGTAAAATTGACTGAAAATGAGTCAGCAGGACTTTGTGAGCCATTCCTTCCCCTAATAAAACATCTACCTCCCTAATAAAACATCGCTTTCCTCTCTCTTTTGACCTTGAGCAGTCTGTAAAGGACAGTGTCCTTCCTTTGGGATTATCTAATCTCTAAGAGAAAGTGCCTTGCCCTCATATATTGCTGGTGGGAATGTAAAGTGGTACAGCTGCTGTAGAAACGCTTTGGCAGTTCCTCAGTAAGTTAAACAGAAAGCTATTACGTGTGTTTATGACCCAGAATATTCCACTCCTAGATATATAATCTAAGATCATTGAAAACATACGTTCCTACAAAAACTTGTACATGAATGTTCATAGTGACATTATTCATAATAGCTAAAAAGTGGAAACAGCCCAAATGTCCATCAACTGAGGAAAAGATAAATGTTGTATCCATACAATGGAATATTAGTCCGCCATAAAAAAGAATGATGTGTGGACACATGCTATGACACGCATGAACCTTGAAAACATAATGTTAAGTAAAAGAAGTCAGAGACAAAGGGCTGCATACTGTATGATTCTGTTTGTATGAAATGTCTAGAACAGGTAAATCCATGGAGATGAAAGGTAGATTAGTGGTTGCCAGAGCCTAATGGGAGAGGAGAAATGGGGAGTGACTGTTAATGGTAGTGAGCTTCTTTTTAGGGTGATGAAAATACTCTGGAATTATATAGTGAAGATGGCCATACAATATGATTATACTAAAAACTCCTGTATTGTGTACCTTAAAATAGTGAATTTTATGGTATGTGCATTGTATCTCAATTTTTAGAAAAGCCTTAACAAGGTTCTGCCACTTTATTTTTTTCTTTTTGGATTAAGACAGGTTAGTAGAATGCATCTCCACCTTGGCCCCTGAGGAAGTGAGCTGAGTGCTCTCTTTTGCCCTTCTTGACCTGCTGTCGGATATGGAGTGCTGGAAATGGAGGAGCAGATAGTAAGAACTCAGAGGAGTGCAGGAAAGGAATAAAGAGTTGGATGGGTCAGCTGCAGTCTTTAGGAAAGAGCTGTACTCTGTGCATTTACTCAGTCAACAGGATCCCTGGAGCCTTTTCATGGGCTGAATGTTGTGTGATTATTAACGTGAGTAAGACCAAGTCTCTGCCGTCCATGAAGGTTAGGTTAAGACAGACAGATGTGTTAAGGAAACAGTCATGATTCAAAGGGATCCACCTGCCACAGGAATGTCCTAGAGATTCTCAATTGACAGGAGAACTTGTGGAAGAGATTGGAGTGGGGAGGCTGTCCTCCCAGCCTTATCAACAAGAATAAAGGGGCAGAAGTAGGAATGACGGTGTGTGTTTGGGGCAGATGGGGAGATGGCCAGAGTTTTATTGACATCCTTCAGGCAAGTAATTACTCAACTCTGCTCTATCTTTTGTAAAACTTCTTTCTAAAGGTTCTATATGCACTGGCAAAAGTTGTGGACAGTACAAGAGGGAACACAGTGGATAGTCATCTCCCTGCCCCCTTTCTTGTAACTGTTCTCTCCAGATGGAACTGTCTTCAGATAGTCTTAAATAAAACTTCTGACCCCCGCCAACAAAACCCTACACAATCTAACACCTGCTTAGACTTTACCAACCCTGCTATGGGCTGAATTGTGTCACCCCCCACCCCCCAAAATTTATATTTTGGAGTCCTAAACCCTAATACCTCAGAATGTGACTGTTTGGGGGAGATAGGGTATTTAAAGAAGTAATTAAGGTAAAATGGAGTGACACGAGCGGGCCCTAATCCAATGTGACTGGTGTCCTTTTAAGGAAAAGAGATTAGAAGAAGGATGGGCACAGAGGAAAGACCATTTGAAGACAGAGGGAGAAGGCAGCCATCTATAAGGCAATGAGAGCCATTGGAAGCTATTTTTTTTTTAAAGATTTATTTATTTATTTGAGAGAGAGAGAGAGACAGAGGGAGTGTGAGCTAGTGGAGGGGGAGGGAATTTTCAAGCATACTCCCCCGCTGAGTGCGGAGCCTGTTGCAGGGCTTGATCCCACAACCCATGAGACCAGGACCTGAGCTGAAACCAAGAGTCTGAAGCTTAACCTACTGAGCTACCCAGGCGCCCTGCCCCTGGAAGCTTTTAAGTAGGGCATCTACAGATCTGATTAATGTTTGGGAGTTAGTTTCTCTGGAGATCCCAGCAAGGAGAACTAAAGCCCCACTGGCCCCAGGCCCAGAGGTGATCTTCCCTATTAACCCAGGGCCTGGATTAAATTTTCTTTATCCTGTTCACTGTTCTTGTTTTTCAGCAGAGTTTGCACAAAAAGAAAACAACACAGTCAGGATAGCATGCTTCAGTACTCCAAACAAATTCTGAAACGCATAAAGGTTCAACCATAAATACACATTTTGCAAGACTGTCTGATCTATTTATGTCACAAAAATCTCGTAAATAGAGGAAGTGGATCAACAGCAAATAGCCATTGTTGACTTTCTATGAGTACATTGGTTATCATGATGGCTTGTGTGCCACAGGATTGTTATGAAGAGAGATTTCTGTGTGGGGGTGTCTTTCTGTGCTCATCAGTGGATTTTGTTTTTTCATGTGGGTCAAGATCTCTAGCCGTAAACAAAGAGAAAATGTTGGCCTGAGAAATATCTACTTTACTTTGTTAATAAGCAGAGCCAAAACTGGAAAAAATAATTTTGTTTTGTAAACATAAGCTTGTTGTTCAGTTAGTGCAAAGCCTAACTCTTACAAAATGCTAAGGGGACGTGGTCCCCATGGGCTAGCGTTTAAAATGACTTTGGAAGAATAGAAACAGCAGCCCTGTTTGTTGTGCAAATGTAGGGAATGTCAAAGCCAAATCGTTAAAATTATTTTCAACAACCAAATGCCATTTATGAGCTGTGAGGTACCTACTTAACAAAACTCTTTCAAGTTTAAAGGGAGAAAAATCTCTTTTTATGCCTCTAAAGACAGCATCAAAATTAACATCTGAGTTATAAAAATAGTCCATGAAACAGATGACTTGATTCTATGACTTGAGACTTTACCAGATAAAATTCCAAGTGAATCTCTTTTCTCTTTTGCATTTTTAAGAGCTGTTTCCCTTCTCTGGTTTGGTCCTCTGGTTGATCTGTTGAGGCAGGCCCTTGTCAGCCAGATGGAATATAATCTATATTTAGAGCTTCCATTAGCTCTTGTGTGTGAATGTGCTACCACTTCCTAATTTCAACACAAGTATTCTATGAGAGTGGATTGCCATTTATGTTATTGCTGTATAATAAAGTCAATTATGCTAATACATCTTTTTCATGGAGATTTAAAAAAACTCATGAATATTCCCTTTTTATTGGTTACCTATTGATAAATGGGAAGTTAACTTGGTAACATTTGCTAGCTTTCAGACTGGTCAGCCTTAGTTCTGGTTTCTCTCCACATCCCTTCCAAGCTGGTTTGGATGCTGTTTAATACTTTCTTTTCAGTTTGTGGGAGTTCAGCAGCCCAACTAACCTTGAGAATGGAGGAATGAGAAATGGAACCAGTCCATCTTTGGCAAAAAGGTTCATTTTGCCAGAGAAATTCTTTTTCTCTAAAGTAAGAAATTATTGTGTTATCCCAAAGGCACAGCTACTATTGTGCCAAAGTGCTGCAGAAAGCTTACTGCTGAACTTTTCTCAAATCAACGGAGTGTTAATGAAAGTTTGAGGGTAGTAGAATTCCAAAGAGAAGTACTCTGTTTTTTATCACCGTTTCCCCAAACAATATAGTGGAAAGCTCCGATGATGATTATAAAAATAACAACTCCCCTTGCTTGTGCTAGAAAGAATATAAAGCGGTTCCACAACCTTTCTGCATTGAATCAGAGTAATCCCCCTGGTGTCCTCTGGCAAAGACCTCTTCGGGGCTCACAGAATGCTGGCATTGTCATCAGGATCCTGGGGGTGAGGCCTTGGGCCAGGTCTTGGGATTTTAATAAACATAGCATACGAAAAACCTCTGGAATCAGAGTCTTTAACAAAACAAAACAAAAATCGAAGGCTACAATTACTCAAAGGGTTATTTGGATCTTGGAAAGGAGATGAGGAACCTACAGATGGCTTTCTGTGTTGGATGGAGAAGGCAGATAACCACGTTCATGCTTGTTCTCAATCATAGCAGCTATTCGTACTCAGTAGGAATATCGGCTGTGTGGTTTGTCACATGAACGAAAAGATCAGGGCTTCAGCGGAGTGGCCAGAAAAATTGGGCTTTGTCATTTCCAGCCACTGAGGTCAGCACAGAAGATCAGACATGGATGTCGACCGTTTGTGCTGTTACGGCTCAGCGGAGACAAGCTTCTTGCTACCATGTCACATGACTCCTGGTTGGAGACAATAAGTGAAGACCCCAGGTCACACCAATAATTCTCAGTCCCAGCTCCTGCTATTTTTATGGTGCCTTTGTTTTCCCCTCACAACTGGCCTGCAGCCACTGCTGGATGCTACTTCTCGGACTGCTTTTCTCCGCGTCCCTCCTGGGCCTCAGTGACTCTTGACTCTGATTCCAGTGTGTGGGTTCCAACCCCCATCTCAGCGGTTCTCTGACCCCAGCTAGGTGTCCTACAATTCAACTCAATCCTGACAGCATGTGCCCGGAGATAGTGTGAGATCCTATAGGAAAGGGTTCAGTCCAGCTGTCATCTAGTTCCCAACTTGCGGTGCCAGGCACAAGCCCGGGTTGTCACCTGTGCTTCTGTCCGGCTGGCTATAGATTGGAGGTTCCAACAACTCCCTTCTTGGGTTCAATTAATTAGCTAGAGTGGCTTACAGAACTCAGAGAAACATTTTACTTACTAGTTTATTAGTTTACTGTAAGAGTTTATAACTCAGGAACAGCCAGATGGAAGAGATGCAAGGGCAAGATATGCAGGAAGGGCTGCAGAGCTTCCATACCTTCCCCTCTCCAGGAGCCCTGTCTCCCAGCACTGTAGTCGAGGCACACGGGTACAAGAGCACCTGGCTCAGGGGGGTCCCCAGCAGACTAGGTTCGGCCACTTGCCGCTGTCAAAATCCAAAGGCAGGGAGATGAGCGGGGGTGAAACAAGAAAGGGATTTATTTCAGTGAGACCAGACACAGTGGACTGGTGTCTCCAAAGTGCTAAAAATACGAAGTTTCTGTAAGGAAAATGTGGGACAAAGGTCAGTGAGTACACGCAGGTGGGCAATAAAGGTCGGGTTGATTATTGTCTTGGGGTCAATTACTTGGAGTCTTGCTGGCTTAGGTTAGTCCTTACTGCCTGAGGGGGCTGTTTCTGTTCCCATCACAGGGTGCTTTGTCCAAAGGGTCTTTTGCCTGAGTTAAGAGATAAGCTGGAAAGAACTTAATTACGAAGCACAGACTGACATCAAAATGGAGGTAGCTGACGTCCTCCTTCAGCACCTCCATGCATACACCCACCTGAAGGTCTTCAAGCCCTGTCCTTTTGGGTATTTACGGAAGCTTCATTACACAGGCATGATTGACTCAATCATTGGCTATTGGCGATTGATTCATCCTCCAGCCCCGCCCCCTCCCCAAAGGTTGGGGTTGGGGGTGAGGTGGGACTGAAAGTTCTAACCCTCAAATGATACTGTTGGCTCCACTGGCAACCAGCCCCCAACCTTAGATGCTTTCCAGATGTCACCCATTAACATCACAAAAGACACCTATGTCGCTCTCATCACAGGAAATTTGAAGGGTTTTAGGAGGTCTGTGTCAGGAATGGGACAATGACCAAATATATATTTCTTGTTATAAATCACAATATCACAGCCTGTCTTTCTGAAATTGTCACCTAAATGTTGACATTCCCCTGGGTGTGCCCTATAAACCTATCCGTTCTCACTTCATCTCTAGATCAGAACTCTTTCTATGGGGGCACCTGGGTGGCTCAGTCGTTAAGTGTCTGCCTTCAGCTCAAGTCACGATCCCAGGGTCCTGGGATGGAGCCCCGCTTTGGGCTCCCTGGTCTGAGGGAAGCCTGCTTCTCCCTCCCCCACTCCCCCTGCTTGTGTTCCCTCTCTCACTGTGTCTCTCTCTGTCAAATAAATAAATAAAATCTTTAAGAAAAAAAAAAGAACTCTTTCTCTGGTTTCATAGATGTCTCATAGCATGATTGATCTAAATTCATGATGCTCCCACCCCTGAGATTATGTCTTCTCCTGAGAGCCTCGTCCCTACTAGTGACCAAGATTCAGTGTGCTCATGATATTCCAGGCTCTGTTCCAAGCATCTGACATGCTTTACCTCATTTCACCTTTGTGAGAGTCCAGTACAGAAGATACAGATATTCTCC
Source organism: Eumetopias jubatus (assembly GCF_037043125.1). Classification (NCBI taxonomy): domain Eukaryota; kingdom Metazoa; phylum Chordata; class Mammalia; order Carnivora; family Otariidae; genus Eumetopias; species Eumetopias jubatus. The sequence goes on along the minus strand of NW_028274814.1, from coordinate 115,222,354 downwards.
CATTCCACACATCTGAACACAGAGTGATTTGGTACCAGGCCCCAGGTTCAACAGCTAGTTGTGGGTAGAGCTGGGATTTGGCTGTGGGTTGTGTAAACCATAACTCTGCCGTGCTGCTTGCTGTTTGCATTTCCCCAGGTCAGAAACTCGGTCAGCCTTTTTGATACCTCCTTCTCCCTTGGTTGCCACTTCCAATCCCACGCCTGCCCCATCAGTCTTACCTCCTGAATAACTTCACTGTCACCACCACTGTCCAAGCTATTGCTTCCTAAATGGACACACGCAATGGCCTAACAGCTCTTTCTGCCTTTCTCTCTTTTCTCCTTCCCGCCCCATATACTTCCCACATTACAACCAAAGAAATCTCTCTAAATCATAAATTCAGTTGTGTCACTCTGCTAACTAACATGCTCCAATTGTTTCCTATTGTCCTTGGGTCAAAGCCTGTTAAAAGATAAACTGGGGCATAGTAAAAGTTTTTAAAGTTTATTTGAGCAAAAATCCATTCAAATTGGAATAGAATCCCAAACTGGAAGTGGTTAGGAGCACTCTACCAACAGGAGCCAGAAGAAAGACTTACACAGAGCAGGTGCAGAAGCAAAGAAAGGAACTTATTTGATTGGCTGTATCTTTAAGCCTAGTTGGCTGTTTTTGATTGGTTGTCCTTAAGTTTGGATTTCTTAACTTTGAGGCATTTACAGGCTTAGATTTAGGTTTGCTTATGTCAGTCACCCTGGCATTTAGAGCCACTTCAGTCTAATGGCCTCCTTTTAAAAACTAATTTAACACCCTTAACATTACTTAAAAGGCATGGTCTGGCTCTGTTCTCCCTTCCAGTCTCGTTCTTCTTCCCAGAATCACCCCTCACCTAGTGCTGTCCACGTGTTCTGGTCTTTCTGAACCTCTTTCCTTTTGTGGTTTTTAGAAGGACACCTGCTGTCTCTTTCCTCTTGGCCACTGAGCTGTCTGTTCCCCTTGCCTGAAACACTTTTCCCTTCTGCTTTAGCTGGTTTACTTCTACTCATCTCATCCTTAAGCTTTCAGGATGTCGTCCCTAAGATCCTAGCAAGGGAATTTGGGGCCTTGGCTGTGTGTTCCAGAATAGCTGCCACTTGCTGTGTGCCTGGTTCTGTTCAGAGCACTTGAAACATACTCACTCATTTGATTTCACAAAAAGCCTGTGAGGTAGGTACAGTTATCATGTAGCAGATGAAGAAGTGGAAGCACAAAATGTTTCCATCATAGTCCATCAGGAAAGCCGATGCTACTCTAGTAGTTCACCAGAGGACATTCAATACAGGCCTCTACCACAAGGGTATGGCAAGAGCACAAAAGACAGATAGTAGGTGGGCAAGGCAGCCTGGAAAGGAGCAATAGTAGGAAGCTGCTGGGGCAAGTTACAGGGATGGGGGTGGGGTGCAAGAGGGAGGTAATGTCACCAGAGCTGAGGTTCTGGGGCTGCCCAACAGGAATCGAACCCAGGGGGAAAGAAAGGAATTGGAATCCAGGAGGAGATGCAGCCATGCTAGAGCTGCTGCCCCAAACAGAGAGGGAATGAAACACCCTGACATTTCTCTCTGCCAGTGCTTCCCATTGGCTGAGCTAAATTAGAGACACTCAGTGGCTGAAATGTAGTTCTCAGAAGTCATGGGGAAGATGGGGAATGGATCGAGAGCAAATAGGCAGGAGACAGACCCAGAGAAGTTAAAGTAATTAGCCCAAGGTCACACAACTTCTAGGGAGGGCCCAGAGAGTTTGTCCCCAGAGTGTGTACACGTAACAACTACTATATATTGCCTCTCTGAGAACCTTAGGCAAGGCACTGAATCCCTCTGCCTCAGTTGTACAAAATGCAGATAATAGTATCCTCCGTATAGGGCTATAAAAAAGATTAAATGAATTAAAATGTGTCACATACTTTGGACAGTGCCTGGCATAACATATGCATAGTCAATTTTGGCCACCATGACAAGAGACAAGTATTTCAGGAGAAGCCAGTGGTCTGGGGGTGGAAGCCATGCCCAGTACTGTTGTAAGCTTTTCCTCTAGAATGTAATTGCTAATCTCCATCTTACAGATGATAATACTGAAGCCCCAGGAGTCCGTGTTGTCCTAAGTGACGTAGCAAAAATGGAGATAGGACTCAGGAATTAGATCCAGAGCCTGTGTGTTTAGCCACCATATTGAAATTCCTAGATAGTAGACACCTAAACTGAAGAGGGTGGCAGAGTCTATACCTTTTGCCTCTCTGACCTTAGCACTAGCTCAGTGCCTGGAGCCTGGAAGGTACTCACTGCGTGTCTGCTTCATGAATTTTAAATGGATTGAAGATTTGCTGGTGCGCAGGGAGAGGGAATGTTTCCAGACTCGTTTCTGGACTTCTCAGTCAGCCGTGAAGTGTCCAGTCATGAGTTGCAGGCACAGCCTCTCTTCAGGGACGGATTCTAGGCTGTCTTCACAGTTTATCCCCAGGAATCCCAACCTTGCCATTTTATCTCGTCCTGTTATATCTTCTTCTGACTCTCCCTTCCCAGAGGCCATCCAGTTTTCTACCTCACTGAGTGCTCCAGGTGACCAAGGCTAAGAGTCAGAATGGGGAAAATTGCAATGGGATGATGTGAGAGAAAATAAAATGGGGTAAAAGGTCACTATTGGAGAGTTCTCCAGGACACTTAAAGATCATAATTTGGAAACACATCTGGACGTAAGATGGGACTGAGAATTACTTCCTTGCTAGGACACATTATTTCTATTTTTATCTGTGTAATCGACTTGGTGTATGAAGTGGAAGCAAATCACTCTTCTCTGCCTTGTTTCCCCACATAAGAAGACAAAGATAATTTCCACCAAATGTTGGAAAGGCTATACTGGATTAATTACTGACTCAAATTTTGGCATGAGGATATTGGCTAAAACTCAGTTTTTGATCCATTTGCAACAGTATGCTTTGGGGATGCTGCCCTTCCTGAATTTTCTCTCATCTTGCCAGCTGAAAGAGTTGGTCTTCTTCTTCTTTTCTTTTTTTAAAGATTTAATTTATTTAACACAGAGAGAGGGAGAGGGGGCAGGAACACAGCAGGGGCAGTGGGAGAGGCAAAGGCAGGCTTCCCACGGAGCAGGGAGCCCGATGCGGGACTCGGTCCCAGAACCCTGGATCATGACCTGAGCCGAAGGCAGATGCTTAACGACTGAGCCACCCAGGTGCCCCAAGAGTTGGTCTTCTTGTGAGAAGCCAGTCTGTATTTATTTAGCAAGTAATATGAATTATGTACCTGATAATGGTTCCCTTTTTCCTTTGGCTGTGTACAAAGTGCAGAGTCAAACTGCTCAGTGCTTGGAAGCATGTAGAATTTTCAAGGCATGCCTTTCATGTCCTAACCTCGCCACGGCCATGCGCTTTCTATTCTATTGTCTTTGCCTCCCCCCCTCATTTATATTTAGTGGATTGTATCTTGCTGAATTGTATGTATCTTTGTACGCCACCCACAGTCCTTCCTGGAACAACACAAATAGATACGGACTCAAATGTTTTTATCGTAGACTTGATTCTTCACTTTTAGTGCACTACATTGAGTTACTGACAAGCATCATTGTCCCATTACTTTCTTAATGAACTAATGTAGCAGAGGCCTTTTTAAGGCAAAAAGTTAAATATTAAGTTCCAGGGTTCCTAGCTGAGAGAAGTTGTAATTTTATTTTATTTTTTTAAGATTTTATTTATTTATTCATCAGAGAGACACAGCAAGAGAGGGAACACAGGAGGGGGAGTGGGAGAGGGAGAAGCAGGCTTCCCCCTGAGCAGAGTCTAACATGGGGTTCGACCCTAGGGTCCTGGGATCAGTACCCAAGCTGAAGGAAGACGCCCAATGACTGAGCCACCCAGGAGCCCCAGAAGTTGTAATTTTAGTACTGGTTGATCAAGAAATATATTTTGAGTGGTTGCCAGGGGCAGGGGGTGGGAAGCGAGTGAAATGGATGAAGGGGGTCAAAGGTTCAAACTTCCGTGTGCAGCATGGTGATGATAGTTAATAATACTGGATTGTATATTTGAAAGTTGGTAAGAAAGTAGATCTTAAAAGTTCTCATCACAAGAAATAAAATTTGGGGGGTGCCTGGGTGGCGCAGTCAGTTAAGTGTCCAACTCGTGATTTTTGGCTCAGGTCATGATCTCAGGGTTGTGAGATTGAGCCCCTCTTTGGGCTCTATGCTCAACCGGGAGTCTGCTTGAGATTCTCTCCAGCTCCCTCTGCTTCTCCCCCCGCTTACGTGTGTTCTCTCTCTAAAATAAATAAATAAAATCTTTAAAAAAAAAAAAATTTTGTAACTATGCGAGGTGATGGATGTTAACTAAACTTACTGTGGTGATCATTTCATAGTATATACAAATATCCAATCATTATGTTGTACACCTAAAACGAATACAATGTCATATGTCCATTATGTCTCAATACAAAAATATACAAATGACCAAAAAAATCAGATACACATTTCAACAATAATTGAGTCATCAGAAATGATAGTGAGTGACCAGGAAGTTGTGTTTGCTGAAATGAAAAGTATCAGATGTGAGGCAGTACTGATGTTTTAATATTGGCCTGTTATACACATTCCTATCCATTACACTTAATTATATTTTGGCTTTTGCTTTTGTAAAATATAGACACAGTATACAGTAGAGATCAAAGAAAGGAAATCATTTGAGCAAGTAGATTAATACAAATAAATACAATTTAATACAAATTAATCAATATAGATTAATACCAATAAATCCACGATGGTCAGGGCTGAAAAAAAAAAGAACATACGCTGAAAATCTACTTGATTTTGCTGAAGTTTTAAAATGAGTTTTTATTTTATTAATACCTAATACAGAAATAAAATTAATGAATTTATAATTTATCAATTATATCTTATTCATCACAACCAATCCATATACATTTGGAAAAATAGTTGCATATACACACGGTGAAAACAAGGTCTGCATTGGGTAATCATTGGGTAATAATGTCTGTTGAGCATATTGAGTAGAAGACCCCATGAAGAACTTCATAGTGCCCCAGAGGCTGATCATTCCTGCTAGGAATCTGGCTTTGAACCTGTACTTTGTTTTCAAGGGATATTTGGTTAGGTGCTAGTACCCCCAGGTATGCACTAGAGTGTTTCCTTTTCATGAAAAATGGAAAACAATTGGCTCAACCTCAACCTTTACTGATAGGGTTTCCCTTCTACCTTGTCAGACATGCATCAAAATCATTTCATTAAATTTGAATGATGTTTAAATCAGTACATATTTGTACTGAGATTTTAAACTTGTTAAATGCTCTGATACAATATTTTGTTTTTGTCAACTGTATAGAGTTTAACACTATTCCTATTAATAGATCTAAGAAGGCGAGGATCTCATTTTGTAAAAAGGAAACTGTAGGGAAGTGCATGGCTTCACTGAGGTCATGTTTCAAGGTAGAGACTGACCTGAGACTAGACCTTTATTTCTTAAAATGAATTCTGTTGCTTTTTCCTTATCTTGTGTTGACTAAGGGCTGTCTCTTTAAAAAAAAAAAAAAAAATCTTTTTAAGTAAACTAGTTCCCAGTGACCCCTTCATGTCTCATCCCCCGACCCAATGAAATGTCAGTACTGTGTACAGACAAACCTGTGTCTCTCTATTCTTCAACATCTATGCCTCCCACTGGGGTCTTGAAATCCCTCTACCCTCTACATACATTAAGAAATCAAGATTATTCACTCCAGACAGCAGCTTTTCTGCTCTACTAGATTAGCTCTTTCATGAACAAAAACTGGCACATCTGATCTATAGGATTTTTGTATTTGTTTAATGGAATTTATTGAAAGCCGCTCAGCAAAGCAGCGTTTCTAAGGGTAACCAGGCCCCAGGAAAAGCCCGTGCTTAAACCCTAACATTAAATAGCATTCCCTGAAAGGCCCTCTGAATGAGATCTGAATGGTCTCCCCTGCACGCTTCCCAGGCCTGGGGGAGAGCTGGAGGGATCCATTTTGTTTATCTCCGCGTAGATTTTTTCCTTAGCCCCTGACACGGGTTAATTCTAAATGATAAATCCAACTTGCTTCCTGCAGATCCCTGAGGAAATTTTGAGAGAGAATGCAACTTGTTTTGTGAACTGAAAACCAAGTAGCTCATGTTTGGCTAAAGATGAAAGAAAAAAAAGAAAGAAAAGAAAAACTCAAGAGGAGAAACAAAATGAAACACTGGTACTCTTTCTTCCCTATGGGCAGCACAGGGTGTGGGAGGACAGGGGGAGGGGGTGGGAGTGTAAAGGAGGCGTCTGAGTTTATTTTTAACACAAGTTAAAGGCATACTCTGTGTTCTTTCCTTTTAAAAATAGATTTTTAACCTCTTGAAGCATTTTGACTCTATTCTCCCTGTGGGGTAATACCCCTTTTGTGGCTGGCAACTCCCACTGGATCTTTTCCCATTACAGGCTTACAGGCCAAGTAGTTAGCAGGATGGAAAAACCCCAGAATATTTCTTCGGAGAGCTCTCCATCAGCATATGCACATAGCTCCTGTGTGCAGAAAGGCTTATAAACCCTGGCTGCTTACATGGACCTTGAGCTTTACTGCATCTTTCAAAACTTGGTGGCTAGGAAAAAATGTCCTCTTTTTAAAATAGTCTGAGTTAATAAAATAATGGACATAGTCTTCTTGAAGTCCATTCTAATAACTTTTTCGATGAATTTATGAAAGACACAACACAACACACACAGACACCCCCCCCATAAAATTAGATATGTATGAATAGATACATTCTAATAGTTAATCTCTGACACTGATTGTGGGCTTACAATTTGGCAGGCACTGTTTCATATGCATGTAAAACTTTGAACAATGCTCTTAATTTTACCGTCCCATTTTACAGATGAAGAAACTTAGGCTCAGGACTATTCAGTAACTTAGGAAGATTATGAAGTCAGTGAGCAGTTTGGGGAAAGGAATTCAAATTCAGGCAGTCAGGCAGATCGAGTCCACTGCTACCCCCAGTCCACTGCTACTCCATAATTAGAAAAGGAGCCCCTGCTTCCATTGGTTGAAAAGTTATCAAATACTGATTTTGTTAGAACAAGACATTTTATTACCACTTGCAAGACAGTTGTCATTGTAAAAATGCAAATCTACAGTGTTGACAACATGAAGGTGCCCCCTTGGGTTTGAAACCCTTGTGCTGTGCACAACCTGCACAGATGTACATGGTGGCCCCACATACACACAAACACACAAACCTCATAAACTGCAGGCATGGCAGTTTATAAAGAAAGAAACAAACTTTTAATTTAAAAGGAGAGGGACTAGTCTTTCGGAGGTAAATGGACTGATTTGATATTAGTAACAGCTCTTCTACATGCCTCAGTCTAGAACTAGTACAAATCATATGAGAAACTCTGAAATGTGTTGCATTTGTACACAGTACAAAAGTGCTCTACTCCCATGTCCCCTTTCTTCTCCTCCAAGGAATAAACATTGAATTCACATTGAAATAGGTGGTCTCTATATATGAATATGCATATGAGTGTGTTAGGGTGGGGGGTGGAGCAGAGAAATACGACAGTTCATAAACCTAAGGAAATTAAAATTTTATTATGGAAATTTTCAAAAATATACTGAAGTAGACCAAAAAAGCATAATGAACCCCACTTACTCCCATGAACCTAATACCCAGCTGCAATAATTATCAACTAATGGCCAGTCTTGCTTCATCTAGGTTTCTATTTACTCCTTTTTGAAGCAAATTCTAGACATCATATCATTTTATCATCACATTATTCTCAATATTATCAAAACATTTCAGTACCTTTCTCTACCAGTGTTTTTTTGCGTGTTTTTTAAAAATAACCACAATACCATTATTACATCTAAACAGAAAATAGCAAAAAGTCCTTGGTATCATTAAATACTCAAATGATGTTCAAAATTTCAGTTGCCTTCCAAATTTCCAAATTTTCTTTTGTTTTTGTTTGTTGCTTTTACCTTGTGTTTGTTTGAAATGGGAATCAGCTAAGTTCAAATGTCACATTGGCTGTCAGGTCTCTTAAGTCTCTTTGAATCTATAAGCTCTCCCTTCATCTCTTTTTTTCTATAGTTTGCATCTTGCTGACATGCTGATATGGCATCCTTATTATGTGGTTTAACACATTTCTCTGTAGCAGAATCCTTTCTGAGAGCAGGCCAGGTATCTATATGTTTTTTTTTTTTTTTTAGAGAGAGAGTTCATGAGTTGGTGGGGGGCGAGGGGTGGCTCAGAACGAGAGAAAATCTTAAGTAGGCTTCCTGCCCAGTGCAGAGCCCAACATTGGGCTTGATCTCATGACCATGAGATCATGCCCTGAGCTGAAATCAAGAGTCAGATGTTTAACCGACTGAGCCACCCAGGTGCCCCCATCTGTATGTTTTTTTAAGGTGGTTGGGTGAATTGAACCACAGTGAGGCTTGGAAAGCACTAGAAAAGCTCAGGGTCTGCTCCCGGATTTTGTAATGTCTTGGTTGAAGAAACAAAACTCTAAGGAACTTTCATATGTCCACCATCTGTTAACAGGTAAAGATGCTGGCTTGTGTGTTGAGGGCATGCAAAATTCCTTGAGTAATTTAGGGTCCTCCAGGAGAACAGTTTCTCAGCCAGGTTTGAGAGAGGACAACAGATGTGAATCGGTGGCAGAGGAAAAAAGAGAACCTCCCAGCTGGGGGGATTTGGTCTCATTTGGGACCACATGGGAACTGGTTACCAGCAGGTGAATTGCAATTAGCAGACAAAGCCTCTATTTTGAGGGCTTGAATAAGATGGTGCTTGACTTAAGTGGAGTTTAAGTAACTGGTTACACCAGATGTTCTGTGCATACTGGACTGATGTTAAATTTACATGTCTTCAATGGATTGTGACATGAACACACTTGACTTCATTTTGAATTTTGTTTTTGTTTTTAAGATTCTAGCTTTGCTGAAGAAATCAAATGAGGGTCGATAGGTCCATTGGTCGGTAGGTTTACAGCCCCCTTCCCCACAATGATCTAGTGCACCAGTGGTGTCAGTGGTAAAAGGTGGCCTTGCCTTGTGTGGAAGAAACAGCAATGTTGTTTGTCCTAAACTGCTCTGCTTCTTGGGCCATTAGCCAGGGCTTTCCTTCTCCTGTGCCTCCTGAAGCCTCGAGATGATTAAAAAATAATAACAGAGCATTACATTTTCTTGGGAAGGTTTGGGTTTTGAACCCCTTTCCCACATCCACATTGGTCATAAGCACCTGCTCCAGCCCTCTGATGTCCTCATTGCCTTAAACAGCGGCCAGGAGGGGTGGTCACATGGCACTTGCTGATGGGGAGCCTGGGGTTAAGGTCTGCCCTGCAACCTCACTGGCTAACTGGGTGACCTTGGGTAGGTCACTTGATTCTCGGAGTGCTGATATCTTCACTTGTAAAATAGAGATTGTATTACCTCCTCTGCCTACCACATGAGGATGTTATGAGGATCGAATTAAAAGAGTTAATGTAGGTGAAAGTCATTCATTAAACTATAAAGCATTACACAAGTGCCCTTGTTGCTTGCCGCTTGATGCCTCCACCCACATTTACTCACTCCTGGCTGGCTGTGTGGAAGAAATTACACAGATTTTAGAGTCAAATAAGGCTCCATTGCTTTTCAGCTTTTGTGCAAGTCATGCACTGAGTCTTGGTTTCCTCATAAATAAAATGTGGATATTTTTATCTGGCATTTATTTATTTACATCTTTACACCTTGATTCGGTGTTGTTAGGAGGACTAAAGTTTAGATAACATATGTAGAGCACCTAACATAGATTTGGCCCCCAGTAGGTTCTCAATAAATGGTAATTCTTTTCCATTCCCTGTTCGTGGCAATTGTACTGTGGTATGACCCAGCTGTCATGCCTTCTTTACAAAGGAAGATCTCTTCCTCCACATTGCTGAGGACAGGACTGTCTACTAGCTCCTCCATCCTTGTTCACAAGGATACTTGCTTATGGCTCAGGTATGCTTTAAATTCTCTTTGTAAGTTGGTAGACTAAGAAATTACATAATGAAGTTTTGCTCCTGTATTACTTGGGAATAAAGATTCCTCCACAGAATGTGTGAAAAAAACCCAAATGTTTGGTTGACTGCAAAATTAACATGAGTCAGTAGTGTGATGGAGTGAGCAGATCAGTGTATTTTAGGAAGCACTAATGGAGGGGTACCGTCCTACTGGACTCATCCTACTTGTGTAGGTCAAACCACACCTGCGGTAAAGGATTCAGTTTAGGATGCTGGTACACTGGGTTGGATCACTAGAAGGGGAAGGCTGGCAAAGAGCTTGTGATCCAGGGTATTTGAGTAACTGTTAGAAAAACTGAGGATACTTAAGCTGCAGGAGATACATTTCAGGAGAGATATGTTATTGTCTTCTGTTTTTTGAATGGACTGAGCACTTAGAGAAAATAGACCACCACCATTTTGCATTTATGCAAGAGTACGAATTTCTAAGGATATGTACAAGCATGCATTTGAGTTTATGTGATTTCACAGGGAGGAATTAGGGACAGTAGACAGAAGTTGTAGGGAAATAGTTCTAGTGGTCTTTCTATTTCTATTCCTACTTTAGACTCTGGGCTATTGTAAGAATTGGCCATTATAGCCCATTTAAAACTGGGCTTCCTTATGGCCAGTCTCACCATAGCCTTACATTCAAAAGATATCCAAAACAATATTGAAATTGGAATTGAAAAGCAGCATAACCACAAATATACTGGAAATTAAACCAGGTAACAAGGGACAATCATGTACAGCTTTATGTCAACTAATTTGAAATATGCAAAATGGTCAATTTTCGAGGAAACTGCGAACAATTAAAACTGACTCAAGAGGAAATAAATGACCTAAATCCTATGACCTTGAAAGACATTAAATCAGTGGTTAAATCTACCCACCCACATTATGAATTAAGATATAGTTAGTTTCTTACAGGCAAATCTTACCAAATTTACAAGAACATATAGTTCCAATCTTCTATGAACTATTCTAGAGAAATAGAGTATGAAAAGAAAGAAAACCCCCAAGCTCACTTTATTAGACTGGCACAAACTTGAATCCAAAATAAGACAAAGATAGTAGGGAAAATTGTAAGCCTAACTTACTTCCGAATACAAAGGTATAAATTCTGATAAAATTCAGCAAAGTCACTGACTTGACAAAAATAATAATACACTACTGGGTTTATCCCAGGAAAGCAAGGATGTTTTAGTCTTAGAAAAAAATCTATCAGTATAATTTGCCACATTAACAAATTGAAAAGAGAAAGAGCAAGAGAAAAAGCACATACTTACCTTAATAGAGGCAGAAAAATAATCTGTTAAAATGTAATACTCTTTCAATTTTAAAAAACAGGAAATACAAATAAGAAGGAATTTTATTTTGTACACATCTATTTCACAAAACTTGAATTATTCTGAATATTGGACACTATTTGATCTAGCAAATGTTAAGTTGTCCATTTTAGGGAACAATTTGCAAATGGAAATCTCTTCCCAGATTCTCCTTGGTGAAGACAAGAACCTACCCTTTCACTGTTACCTAAGCCTGACATTTTTAAAAAAGTTATTTATTTAGGCAGCTTTATTGAGGTATACATAATCAATATACTAAAAAGCTACACATATTTAATGTGTATAATTTGATTAGTTTGAACATAAACATTCATTTCTGATAGCCCCCACAATCATGGTAATATATATATCCATCACCTCCAAGTTTCTTTGAGTCCCTTTGCTTTTTGGAGGGGGTGTGGAGGGGAAAGAAAACAACATGAGATCTTCCCATTTAGCAAACTTTTAAGTACACAAACCATATTGTTAACTATAAATACTATGTTGCATAGCAGATCTCTAGAACTTAAACATTTTGTCTAACTGTAATGTTATGCTCATTGAACATCTCCTAATTTCCCATTTCCCCTGGCAACCACCATTCTAACCACACTTTTATATAAGTGGAATCATGGGAGTGTTTGTCCTGCTGTGACTGACTTCTTCACCTAGCATAATATCTTCCAGGTCCATTTATGTTGTTGCAAAAGTTAGGATTTACTTCTTCTTTAAGGCTGAATAATATTCCACTGTATGTATAGACCACATTTTATTTATCCATCCTTCTGTCAATGGACATTTGGGTTGTTCCATATGTTGGCTGTTGTGAATAATGCTATAATGAGCATGGAAGTACAGATATGTCTTAGAGATCCTGATTTCATTTCTTCTATATATATATATCCAGGAGTGAGATGGCTGGATCATATGGTAGTTCCATTTTTAATTTTTTAAGGAACTTCCATAGTGTTTTCTATAGTGGTTGCACCACTTCACATTTCCACTAATAGTGTACAATGGTTCCGGTTTCTCTACATCCTTACCAACACTTGTTACCTTTGCTTTTTTGATAATAGCCATCCTAACAGGTGTGAGATGATATCTCATTATTGTTTTTATTTGCATTTCCCTAATGATTAGTGATGCTGAGCCCCTGTTCATATACCTGCTAGCCATTTGTATTTCTTCTTTGGAGAAATGTCCAAGTCTTTGACCATTTTTTAATTGGGTTATTTGAGGATTTTTTTTTCTATGAATTGTAGGGGGAATTATCTTTTTAAAAGAGATTTTATTTATTTATTTGAGAGAGAGAGAGAGAGTGCATGTGAGCAGGGGGAGGGACAGAAGGGGAGGGAGAGGGAAAGGGAGAGAATCCCAAGCAGACTCTGTGCTGAGCATGGAGCCCAACATGGGGCTCAGTCTCATAAGGCTGAGATCATGATCTGAGCTGAAACCGAGAGATGAATGCTTAACCATTTGAGCCAGCCAGGTACCCCTGTAGGGGGAATTATCTTAAATGAACAAATATATCTATCAGAAACTTGTAGCAAACATTATATTTACTGGTGAAACTTTAGAATTATTCCCTTTAATATCAAGATAAGAAAAGATGCCAATAGTGATTTCCATCCAGTCACTATTTGAAGGTCCCAGTCAGGGCAATAAGAGAGGAAAAGAAAAGCTGTAAGGATTGGAAAAGAAAACAACAACAACAGCAACAACAACAACAACAAAGTATCACTACTCATACGGATAGTATTGCATTTATAGAAGCTAAGAGAAAATACAAACAATTAGAACAAATATAAGATACCAGCTAGTTACTAGATACAGGATTAGTATAAAAATAATTTGCATTACCATACAACATCAATAAATAATTTTAAAAAACCTAAATATTACAAAAAATGCTAGTTCTCCCCAAATTAATAAATTCAAAACAATCCCAGGTGATTTTTTTTTTTTTTTTTTGGTATACTTGACAAGATGATTCAAAAAGTCATATGAAAGAGCAAAGGAGAAAGAAGTTTGAAGAAGAGAAAATGGGAAGGCTCACTCTACCATATTCAGTGTGTCAGGCAGGGTTCAGTCAAGAGAGCAAAGCTGCAATGAGTGTAATGACATAAGTGGCTCATTCTAGGGCGCCTGGGTGACTCAGTTGGTTAAGTGACTGTCTTCGGCTCAGGTCATGATCCTGGAGTCCCAGGATCGAGTCCCACATCGGGCTTCCTGCTTAGCAGGGAGTCTGCTTCTCCCTCCGACCCTCTTCCCTCTCGTGCTCTCTATCTCTCATTCTCTCTCTCAAATAAATAAATAAAATCTTTAAAAAAAAATAAGTGGCTCATTCTAAGAAGTGGACCTTACAACTATGGGAGGAGTTGGCAAAATGAAGGTCTGGAAGGAAAAGCTGGAGGATCAAAGAAGAATCTTCATCCAGTCCTCTAGGAGCACTGGTGTGGGTAGACAAGTCAGAGATTACAGGGAAATCTAAGAAGCCAAGCACACCCAGCTACCGAGGTTGTACTGTAGAGGGGAGCACCTGGAAAAGTCTATGCAAAACTATTGCTTCTGTGCATCCACCTTGTCTATGGATCTTAGCCAAGTGTCTGGTAGGGGACCTTGAGCTGCAGGACCAGCAATTGGAACTGTACGACCAGCAGCTGGGAGGAAAAGCTGAATGCAAAGCAGAAGAGAGCAAGGGCCAGATGGAATCCTTCTGGGTTACTTCCATGTCTGTATGTCAGTCATTCCATCTAATTGTGAAGACCTTCACAGAGTAACAGCCTCCCTTCACTTCCACATCCCGAAGTCTCACACAAATTCTTCTTGGGCAACTTGAACCTGGAACCATACAGGAAAAGGAATTAGCTCAACAAAGATGGCAATGGGGAGATTAATATTAAAGCTATTGTAAGGAATTACAATATTATTATTGTATTGTTATGTGTTATTGTATTTGTTGCAGGCAAAATTAATAATACTAATAATAATAGAGTAATGGAGTAAAACAGAGAGGCTAAAACCAGACCTAAACATATATAGAAAGATAAGAAGTGGCACTGAAAATTCGATTAATGATACCAAAACATTTGTTTTCACATGTGGAAAAGTGGTCAGAGTAAAAAAAAAAATCCTTTCTTAACACTAATCACAAAATTAAATTCCAGGTGGATCAAATCCTAAAATTCTAAATGTGAAGAGCAAACTTTAAAAACTTTTAAAAAAGAAAATATTTGAGAATATTTTTACGACCAAAATGAGGAAAAAATTAAACAAGAAAAAAAATGGGATGATACATTTGACTAGATTCTGATTAAAAACTTCATGACAATTCGTTTGATAATTTTATTGCTAGGATCTTGGACCTTGGACTAACTGATATCCTCCCCAAACCTCACCCCCATTTTTGGCCAAAATTGGAGTATTGCATGGACTAGAAGTGGGGACTAGAAGTTTTTCTCTAATAAAACTTGGATTATTGAAAAAAATAAAACCAAAAAATCTTCTTAACAAAGTATGTCATAAAAACTGAGATGACAAGCTACTGGCCAAAAGAAGATATTTGGAACATATAAATACAAATGATTATTACTCAGGAGATTTAAAGAATACCTACAAATCAATATGAAAAGGAATAAGAAGTTAACAGAAAAGAATTCTTGAATGGCCAATTCAAAATTCTGAAACAGGGATGACATTTATTGAGCACTAACCATACATTGTTCCAGATGCTTTCCATGTGTTAACACACTTAAACCTTGCAATAAATGCATGAGGTTGGTACTACTAGCTCTTTTCTCTTCCAGAAAGGGAAATTAGGACCGAAGCTCATACAACTAGTAAGTGATAAAGCCAGAATTTAGACACCAAGAGTGTTGCTCAAAAATCTGGCTCTTACCCAATGTGCTATCTTACCAACTTTTAAAAAATGTAGACATCTGACAATATATATTGTTGGCAAGAATGGGGCAAAATGGAACAACTGTTGACTGCTTGTGGAAGTATAAATTGATACAACCACTTTGTTGGAAAGCAATTTGACTTTACAAATAAAGTTGAAGATGCACGTTACTTTAGAACCAGCAATTCCACATCTAGGTCAATAGCCTAAAGTCTCACATATGTAAACAAGGAAAATGTACAAGAATGTTCATTATGGCATTGCTTGTAATGCTGCGAAATTACAGTGTGGAATATTCATACAATGGGATGAAAGAATCTAGATAAATCTCTATGATGTAGTGTTAATGAGGAAAAAAGTTATAAAAGGATGTATACAAAGTATGATGCCATTCATATAATAATAAAGTTTAAAAATATGAAAAAACATGATGTACCTATGTAGTAAAGTCATAAAACATGGAAAAAATGAAACTTGGAATTCAGGAAAATGGATGCCATTGTGAAGGGGAGTGAAAGAAGGGGATGAGGGTTGGTGTAGGGAGCATCAGTTGTATCCAGAATATTGGGTTTTTTTTTTTTTAAAGAGAAAATATGGCAAAATATTGAGATATGAAACAACCGGGTAGTGAATATATTCTATTATTTTTTGTACTTTCAGACTTCAATGACCTGACATACTTCCTGTCTGGTTTCTTCCTGGGTCTGGTGATTTGAATTTCGTATCTTGACCCTGTTCTGAATTGTTGGATTAACTCAGCTATTCTGCTTTGCTAGGAGAGCTGAGTCTTCAGTTCCTGCCAGGGAACTGCGATGTGATTCCATTTCATGGTTTATCAAATCTGGACTTGCTTGTTATCATGAAATCACTTCAAGCCTTTAGGGTGACCTATTTAAATGCCAATAAATATTTCTCTATTTGCACGTATATGCATAGAAAATGGCCCAAACTAGTAACAGACGTTACCAAGGAGAAAGACATTCACTGGGGTCCATGACAGGGGCTGAGGGAGCAGGGAGGGAAAAATTCACTTTTTAATTCTCATCTTCTTGAATCTCTCTCTCTCTCTCTCTTTTTTTTAAGTAGGCTTCATGCCCAACATGGAATGCAGTGCTGGTCTTGAACTCATGACCCTGAGGTCAAGACCTGAGCTGAGATGAAGAGTCAGACACTTAACTGACTGAGCCACCCAGGCGCCTCTCACCTTCTCAAATCTTTTATAGTAAACATGTATCATTTTTACAATAAGGATAAATATTTGCGATGAAACGCTGTGTTCTAACTGGTGTAGTAAGTTATCAGTATTTGATCCTGAGATTCTCTCTTCCAGAGGCAGTTGGAAGATAGATGTGCTGCTAAGTATAACTTCAGCTTCTAGGAGAAATCATTATAAGGAGATGCAATTTCAAATCCAGGGTATGGCTATGGACCGTTTTCCAAATTTGAAAAGAACATTTGCGAAGGAGTCACTGGTGTGAATGTATAGATGAATTATGGGGCTGTCATTCTTGTCTGGTAGCTGCTTCTGACTCTGAAAGCAATTTAGGGGAGAGCCAAGTGGAATGGAGCCCTACCCTTTTAATTAGCCCCAGGAGCCAGGTAAGGTAAATATTTGTGGCTGACACTGTATGAATCCATGGAAGTTGGGATTTCAGCCTAGAAGCACTATGCTGCCAAGTTGCTATGAGACCCAGAAAGCTGGAGCTATGTGCTGCCTCAGAAAGTGCTTTTGGGTTTAAGAGGAGGAAGAATAACAGACAGAGTGGTGGTATTAAGGTCTATGTGTTCATGAGGATGATGAGGGTATATCTATGCCTTATGCTAAGTCACAATTGTACCTATTTTAATTTTATCTCAATATTGATTTCTATTTTTAGAAAATCAGTACTCCAAATATAGACATACTTAATTTACTGCATTTATTAACTCATTCTCTGGTTTACAGTGATATTAAATGTATTTTTTTTAAAGATTTTATTTATTCACCTGAGACACAGAGATACAGAGAGAGAGAGAGAGAGCATGAGCAGGGAGAGAGGCAGAGGGAGAGGAAGAAGCAGGCTCCCCGCTGAGCCAGGAGCCCGATGTGGAGCTCAATCCCAGGACCCCGGGATCATGACCTGAGCCGAAGGCAGATACCCAACCATCTGAGCCACTCAGGAGCCCCTCCAGTGCTATTAAATACAAATCAGACTTGTATGGCCCTGCTTAAAACTTTTCAATACCTTTCCATTTCTCTTAGGAGAAAATCCTGTGTCCTATAGCTGCATATGCAAGGTGACTGAAAAATGTATCATCCAACCTGGGATGGCTTTTAATATTTATGGTGGGGAAACAGATGTAATGGGGACTCTCCTAGAAAAACCAAGATCTATCCATGAAACTCTGTTGGATGTAGCTCTTAGCCTCATCTTTTACTATCCCCATCTGCTCACTTGGCACCAGGTATGCTGGCCTCCCTTCTGTTGCTTCAAGAAATTATCTTGGGGTCTTTGCTGTCCCCTGGATCACGCTCATATCTCCTTTGTTTCTCTTTGGGGTCTTAGATGTCAGCTTCTCAGAGAAGCCTTCCCTGACCACCCAGTATGAAGTGGTCTCTCCTGTTATTCAGTATTTCATCTCTCCACACATTTCCATCATCATACCTAATGAATAATGACAAACAAGATCCTGATCTCTAAGGATCTTGTTTATGTATTTGTTTACTATCTGTATCAGCTACCAGAATGAGGCCAGGGACTTGCCTGTCTTCACAGGCCTGGTTCAATAAACACATGGCAAATGAATGAACGATCAGGTGAAGGTCTTTAAGTTGGACTGAGTGACCCAGGGATGCCCACTGCTTTGATTCTCATCATATGAGTAAGGTCCATCTTCAGTAGAAGGGAATGAACTAAAACAGAGAAAAAGCAGAGGAGAGAGAGAGAGAGAAGGGCATGGGCTGATGTTGGATGAGCCCTTGGTTACAAGCCCTATGGATATATAATTTATCCTTTACTTCTTCCTTGATAGGGTGAGATTCAAATATATTGTAAATAACCTTTCTTCCCCTTGTTTAAATTATATAACTTAGAATTGGGATTGGGACTCCATTTTTGCAACCAAAGATTTCTAGCAAAACATAATTAACCTATTTCCTTTGGAATATATATTTCCATTTTTTTAAAGGAAAACATTGTGGTAGAATATGTTAATTATGCCCTATTATCTATGTTTACCTTCTTCCTTGGCAAGTTAAGGGAGTATGCATTAGTTTCCTATTGCTGCTGTAACAAATTGCCATGAAATTAGGATCTTAAAGCAACACAAATTTCTTATCTTATGGTTCTGGAGGTCAAAAGTCTAAAATGGGTTGACAGGGCTATGTCCCTTCTGGAGGCTCTAGGAAGGGCTGTTTCTTTGCCTTTTCCAGCTTCTAAAGGTTACATGCCTTTCTTGGCTCAGGGCCTCTTTCTCACATCACTCTGACCTCTGCTTCCACTGTCACATCTCCTTCTCTGACTCTCACCCTTTGCTGCCGTCGTGAGGACCCTTGTGATTACACTGGGCCCACCTGGATAATCTAGGATAAACTCCCCATCTCAAGATCTTTAACTTAGTTATATCTTCGAAATCCCTTTTTCCAGGTAAGTTAACATATTTATGAGTTTCAGGGGTTGGGACATGGGCATCTTTAGCAGGCCATTATTCTGTCTGCTATGCGAGGCATGCTCTTTTTGCCTGTTTCCTCTTTTGCTGGCTGGGATGTAGGTATAATGGATGGAGTTCAAGCAGCCACCTTGAGCCAACGGTTTGGAAGTCACCAGCTAAAGAAAGGAGAGTAGCAATGTAGAAGGCTTGGGCCTCTGACAGTTTTGTAAAGCTCCCCTGCCAGTCTGCTGACTTCTTTCAGGTAATTTTGAGTTTTCTAAACCAGACTCATGCAATTACGTTCTTTACACTCTTTTACATTCTCCCTCTTCACTTGGTTTTATATCCCACCTATCTTTCCATGCTCTTAAGTATTTTACAAAAACTTGAGTTTTGATGACAGTACAGTAGTCCAATTTTTAAAGATCTTCCAACAATTTGACAGTTAGATTGTTTGCAACTTTCTTTTGCTATCACGAATTAAAAGTTTCAGTTTTTTAGTAGAGGATTCTGAGTGGAAATTCATGGCTTTATGTGGATGTCACATCATGGAACATGCTTATGTTTGACAATTAAAGATCTAAGTCAGATACAAGCCACTTACCCTGGTTAAGTGAATAGCGTCTACAAGAAAATCTTTAACTTCACATCTCCTGAATTTGAAAATCTAAATACAGTAAAGTGACAGGAACATCACAAATATAACATTTAAAAAATTACTAAGGAGACAATAACGTTGTCCAGGCAATTTAAAAAAATAACACTTCTACGTTCTTGAGTAAAACCTGATTTTATTAAATATTTTATGTTGAATTTTTTTGCAAAGAAGGTTATAGGGGAAAAAAATGAGCCCTTTGTACTCTAACTCCCCAGTGGACAATAATAAATTAAATTATTCTGTCAACATCCCACACAAATAGCACATTAGGCAATCTTTATTGCTCTATATTGTTTCTCTTAATAGCGGTCATAAAAGAAGTTCAAAGGAACACAAGTATAGGTCAACGATAAGAACTCTTTTGTAATATGCAGTCGCAGGGGTATATGTAACTACAGTGAAGATCAAGTCCACAGTGTATTTCTCTGAGGATGGCTTTCACTTGCCAGTAAAATTTAAGATGTTATTTAGTTAGTTAGTTAGTTAGTTAGTTCACCACTCTCAATTTCCTTACCCTTTATTTTTCTTCACTTAATATTGTATATTGATTTGTTTACTGGTTTTGGTTACCTCACTAAAATATAAAATCTAGGGGTGCCTAGGTGGCTCAGTCGTTAAGCGTCTGCCTTCAGCTCAAGTCCTAATCCCAGGGTCCTGGGATCGAGTCCCACATCGGGCTCCCTGTTCAGTGGGGGGCCTGCTTCTCCCTCTCCCACTCCCCCTGCTTGTGCTCTCTCTCTCTGTCAAATAAATAAGTAAAAAATAAATAAAATAAAATATAAAGTCTATAGGGCAGAGTCCTGTATACCTTATTCACTGAAGTATCCATAGTGTCCAGTCACAGATGCCAGCTGTAAAATGAGCAGGGCCTGGAGGTGAGACCAAAGGGATGTGCGTTGACTGGATCCTTGAGGAACTGCAAGGACTTTGACTGTATCCTGAGGCAGTGAGGAGTCACAGAAGGATATTAAATTGGCAGTTGGGGGATGGTGAGTGAGATGATTAGATTTGGATTTTAGATAATAACTCTGGGTTTGGTGTGGAGAAAGGGTTTGGGTGGGAGGAAGTCTGGAGTCGGGAAGACTGGTGAGGAAGCTATTGTGACTTGCCAGGTGCATGAAGATGGGAGCCCAAGCTAGAAAGTTGGTAATAATGAGAGCAATAATAACGATTACTTTAGACAGGTTTTTTGCACAGTCACTAAAATCCATTTCCTACACTGCATTTCCCAGGCTCCTTTGCAGTTAGGTGTGGCCATGTGATATGTTCTAGCCAATAGAATGTGAGCAGAAATAATGAGTTCTAATTCCAAGTCTGACCCTTAGAAATCTCCCATACACACTCCTTTCTGTTCTTTCCTTTTTCTGGCTAATAGGGATGGAGAAGCTATGTATTGGAGATAAGTGGGAATCCATTAATGTAGGTCCTTGTAAAGCCACCCAATTGACCAAGAACACCTTGGAATGTCACGTAAATGAGGAAGAAATATCTATTGTGGTGGAACCATTGAGCTAAAACCATTTTAGCTCTATCGGGGCGCCTGGGTGGCTCAGTCCTTAAGCGTCTGCCTTCGGCTCAGGTCATGATCCCAGGGTCCTGGGATCAAGCCCCGCATCAGGCTCCCTGCTCTAAGCCTGCTTCTCCCTCTGCCACTCCCCCTGGTTGTGTTCCTCTCTTGCTGTGTCTCTCTCTGTCAAATAAATAAAATCTTTTTTTTTTAATTTTTTATTGTTATGTTAATCACCATATATTACATAATTTGTTTTGGTGTAGTGTTCCATGATTCATTGTTTGTTCATAACACCCAGTGCTCCATGCAGAATGTGCCCTCTTTAATACCCACCACCAGGCTAACCCATCCCCCTTCCCTCCTCCCCTCTAGAAACCTCAGTTTGTTTTTCAGAGTCCATCATCTCTCCTGGTTCGTCTAAATAAAATCTTTTAAAAAATAAAACCATTTTAGCTTTATTTGTTATAGCAGTTAATGTTACCCCAATGAATTTAAGCACTCATTTTTGGCTAGGCACCATTCTTAATACTTTATGTATGATAACTCATTTAATCTCCACAACAACCCATTGAATAACATATTGTTATTATTATCCCCAATTTACAGATGAAGAAACTGAGATACAGAGGGGATATGTAATCTACTAATGTTACAAAGCTGGGAAATGAGAAAGCTAAAATTGAGAGTTCTGGCTCCAACATTTTAAGCAATACCTGATAGTGGAAATGGATAGAGATTAATAGTTTTGTTGTTGTTAGAATTAATAATTTATATATTTTTTAAGATTTTATTTATTTATTTGACAGAGAGAAAGAGAGAGAGTGCACCTGCACAAGCACGGGGAACAGGAGCAGGAGAAGCAGCCTCTCTGCTGAGCAGGGATCCCTACATGGGGCATGATCCAAGGACCCTGGGATCATGATCCGAGTGAGGCAGATGCTTAACTGACTGAGCCACTCAGGCGCCCCTTAATAGTTTTTTTTTTTTAAAGGTAGAGATGTCCCTTCTTTTTACTTAAACATTCTGAATAAAAACAGAACCTTAAAAATGGTTAATAGTCAAGTATGAACATTAATTAAAATGAAAGTCACTAATTATGAAATAATAATATATATATTTTTAATTTTAAGAGATAAACTCTCTTTTCATTGCGTTTCCTGGAAATGGACTCTGAACCTGAGATTTCCATGGAGGAGGTTCACTGGGACATGCTCCCTGGAAGTGAGGGAAGCAGGTTTGGGCAGAGAATGAAGTTGAACAGAAGACTCAGCCTATTCGATGGGAAACTCTGGAGCTGGGACAACCCTTCAGAGTTATTTCCCCATCAAGGCAAGGGGTCTGGGCTTTTGTGTCCTGCTTCAATCAGTTATTGACTGTGGGCTGCTGGCCGGGAGGGGACATAGGCTTGGGTGAGGCAGCTCCTTTGGACAGGGATTCAGCTGTGATCCAGTGCTCCCAGCAGCTGGAGGAATGGGCATCATGGTCTTGAAGGGGCAGGGAGAGGGGGAGAAACTGGATGGTGCACCACAGTATTTGCTATAGGACAACTAAGAATAAATAAGTACTATATTTGTAAATCTTGGTTGTTCCAGATTGCTTCACTGAGCTTCAGACTCATACATACAGCCCACTATTTCCTGATTGTGCCTGAAGCATGAGAATGTGGTTGTAAGAGGACAAGAGATGAGACTTCAGAGATGAGTTGAACCATCTGGAAGCCTAAGTGGATGTCAGGGAACTTGGGTGAGAGGGAAGTCTGGTGGCAGCATGGAGATGGATTGGCACAGGGACCACTCTGGGGCATACCGTTTGCAGCTGTTGTAACAGCCCATTGCTATAGGGACCAAAGCCTGAACCAGTATCAGTGGGATGGAGAAGGGCTGAACTTGCAGGACATTTTAAAGATAGCTTTCAATGGTCTTAATGGCTAAATATGCAGATGAGGGAAGATTTGAGACAAACTCTATTGTTGTAGCTTGGGAGGCTGTGTGAAAGGTGATGCTTGAAGGGAGATTACAATCATGTTCACCCTATGGGGTCCATGTTCACTCTGTGGGGTCCATGTTCACACTGTGGGGGTCCATGTTCACCCTGTGGGGGCCATGTTCACTCTGTGGGGTCCATGTTCACACTGTGGGGGTCCATGTTCACCCTGTGGGATCCATGTTCACCCTGTGGGGGCCAGTGTGAAATCTTGACTACCTTTTTAATTGACAAAACAAAAATAATTTCTTTCTCTTTTTCTTCCTTCCTTTCATTTTTCTTTCATTTGAGGAAACTGTCTATTGCTTCATTTTGTCTCTTCAAGTGAGTTGTTCTTTCCAACTATAATTTTTTTCATTAATCTATTTTAACAAAATTGTCCTTCATTATGCCTTCCTCTTTTCAGTTATAAATCTAAGTGTTCCTGAACAAAACATTCACTTAAACAAAACAAAACAAAGTTTTAAAGCCCGGATAGGAAATCCATTTTTTCTTTATTTCTTCATTTTTTGGCAGTTCTGTCATGGCCGATAATGGAAGTTCTGACGATAGCCTTGGAGTTGTAAGTGGGATGAGAGGTGACATGAAGTGTGCTGGGCTTGGGGACAGTGTTACCTTGTGAGTGACTGATTGCTGTCCTTGTGGATATATAAGATTGTTTATTAAGGCTGGGTCTGAATGACTATATGAAACCCCTTGGTATACCCTATGAGTGTAACCTTTACACACCTCTAGTTGTTGTGCAATGCCCTTTTTATTTCCTGGAGCAACAGTAATTTTCTGACCTGATATACGTAAGATTAGAATCTAGCCTTCTGCAGGCTGCCTTTTTGCCATGTAATTGGAAAAGTTTTAACAGTGGAGAAATTTATTTTATTTTATTTTATTTTTAGAGAGGGAAGAGGGAGGGACAGAGGAAGAGAGAGATTCTTAAGCAGGCTCCAGGTCCAGCGCAGAGCCCTATGGAGGGCTCAGTCTCAGGACCCTGAGATGATGACTTGAGCTAAAATCAAGAGTCAAATGCTTAACTTACTGAGTCACCCAGGCGCCTCAGGAGAAATTTATTTTAAAAAGGACAAAAAGTTAGTAATTAAGTGAGATCAAATCAGTGTAGAAGATGTTTATGTTGTATATACTCCGGGCAGCCAGATGAAATCAATTACTCATTTAACATTAATGGGTAGCTTCTCTGTGCCAGGTGCTATGCTAGGTATGCCAAGAATCCAAAGGTGGATGAAACAGATGAGGTCCCATCTCTCACAGAATGTACCTTCTAATCATGGGAACAGAAAATAAGAAAAAATAAGACACCTTCCAATGTTTGTACGTGCTCAGAAGAAAAGTTAGGATTCAATTTATTTATCCAGTCCTTCCTTCCCATTTCAAGAGGCTGTGCTGGTGAGATATTGGGTCTTTTAGGGACTTACAAGAGAGATAATGTGAACCCAAACTTACTGCTTGAGTAAGCAAATTGACTTGGAATTTGTTGGGGTAGGGAGGATGGAATTTTAAAACTTTGAGGATAAGTGTGACAGATATAATTTAAACTTTTTCCTGGGACTGACAACAGGCATTGTTCACGAAGACACTGCTTAATATTAACAGTTAACTAGTGAAAACTATCATGGGTGCTCTTTTAGCCAAGTTCCACTTAAGTGACTAGTAGGAGGACCCAGTGCTTTTGATTTTCTTGGTGAAGATGTGACTGGTAGGCCAAAACCCAAGTCTGCCCTCACTGGCCCATCTCTTCCCCAAGAGCTGAGTTTCATGTGTTCTGAGACTCAAGAATTGTTTGTTCTCGAACATATTTATGCCAGTTTTACTTGTTATTCAAATTATAAAATTTGCTTCAATATTACATTAACTAATGAAACATGAATCAGAAGAGAGGGATGGAGAGAGAATTATTAAAATGAAATGTAATTTAAATGGACTGATGCTTTGAAAAGACTCAGCAAAGACAAATGGGGAAAAAATCTATAGTATTTTGCTCACGACTGTTTTTAAGTTCTTATCCACTACAAGAAAAGAAAAATTGGAAATGAAAAATAAGATCTTATGGGTGTGGTTTAGGTAAAAAAAATGTAGCTTTGGAATGGAACCTTTCTAGTGAACTCATAGTGAGGGAAAGGGCCAAGACCTTCCACCAGATCGGTGAATACATTTACATTTATTTAAGTTAAATTATAACGTTTGCAACATAAACATATCCTTTTCTCCCCCCTAACATTTCTGATTAGCCCATTAATTAGCAATTCTGATTGTGTTGCATATGATTTTCATTGTATTGTTGTGTGTTAAGTGCAGTGGAGACTCATGATCCCTCCATTCAAAGAATTCAGGTGTATAGTCCTAACATTATTAAGTAATTTATGTGTTTTCCAATAATTCCTTAACCTGAGCCAAATCTCCTTTCCGTCATTTACACAGTGAGTGGAAGCAAAATATTTTCACTTTTCAGCAGTCCCTTTCTTTTGAGAATATTGAAGCTCTTTAAGGGACAAATTTCTAATTAAGCAATCATGCTCATATCACCCTAACGAGGTGAACGGAGATATTTCTTATCCTCTCACTGAGGATGTGAGACCCATGTTAAGTAGCTAACAGATGTCTCCGTGCCATCTCTCAGAAGCATTATATTTCTGCTAAGCTCCCTGCCACACTGTGTCCTCTTCTCTATTCTTAGTATTTCCCAGTATTCACAGTCCCAGAGAACTATGAGAGCATTGAAAGAGCACTTGTCTGTGGGCCAGGACACATGGGCTCAGACCCTGGCTATGCCACTAACTTGTTGGACCTTGGACACTTCAGTCAGCCTTTCTGTGCCTCAGCTCCTGTATCTGTAAAATGAGACTGACAGTACTTGTCAAACCAACCAACCAGATCAGGGGAAAAAAAAATGTTTGTCAAAACAAATACAAGCGCTATAGCTGAGGGTAGGGAAATATTCCCCTTTCCAAATGTGGGCCCTCGTTTTGTTACAGTGTTTTTGATCATGTGTTAATTTATAGGTTCTGGTTTGTACATTCATTTTTGAGACCAGAAATAGAAGTCCTTCCTCATATGTTATCCCCTTCTTGCCTACCTGCTCACCTCTACCATCTTCCATTGATGGCCCCAGACTCTTAGTAAGAAATGTAAGGAAAGAGACAGACCACGGTCAGGATAATGATCTACTCTACTCTGAACTACAAGATACCAGTAAGGGGCTGCCATTTTCTATCGATTTTGAATGACATTGTATGTCTTCACTCATTCACAGAAGCATTGCTGGTAATAGTTTTAAAAAAAAGAGAAGGAAGGAAAGAAAGAGAAAGGAAGGAAGGAAGGAAGGAAAAAGAAAGAAAGAAAGAAAGGAAGGAAGGAAGGAAGGAAGGAAGGAAGAAAGAAAGAAAGAAAGAAAGAAAGAAAGAAAGAAAGAAAGAAAGAAAGAAAAAGAAAAAGAAAGAAAGAAAGAAATTTCCAGCAATAGGGTATCGCTCAAGTAAATGATGGTATTTTTGTACGATGGAAGGCCATTAAAAAAAGATGTTGTAGTTGAATATTTTTGGCATAGAAAGATACTCATGATAAATAAGTGAGAAGGCAACCCCAAATGAGTAATGTACAACAAAATCCCATCATTATATTTTTAAAAGTGTATTTGAATAAAAATATTTGGAATG
This sequence comes from Eumetopias jubatus, assembly GCF_037043125.1. Lineage (NCBI taxonomy): Eukaryota > Metazoa > Chordata > Mammalia > Carnivora > Otariidae > Eumetopias > Eumetopias jubatus. Next base: position 115,195,628 of record NW_028274814.1, on the reverse strand, counting down.
AAATACAGTGGCTGTCTCTGGGGTGGTGGGATTACAGAAATAAATTTTCCTTCTTTATTCTTATCTGGATTTTCTAATGTTCTATGATGGACGTATGTTGCTACTGGCAAAAGAAAAACCTGATTTAAATTAAATAAAATCCCATTGATGCAAATTATAGTTATGGGAATGAAGAACAACATTTTGAAAAACATAAATGCCAACTTTGAAAAATGAATTAAAGATGAAAAATTTTCAAAAATAGGAAGGATAAATTTCATTCTTTTTTAAAAGTATGGAATCACTTAATGATCATGTTTAAAATAAATGAAGTATCAATTGCAAACCTGTTTCTTCTTCCCAAACTCTACCTTAAATTGTTTTTAAAATGGGCTCACATCATGGTAAATAAACATAGTATTTAAGAATACCTAAATTAAGTAATTATTGATAGTGACACGATGTAATTTTTTCCTTTTCTGCAAAAACAGCACTTTATTTTATTTTTTTAAAGAGAGTTTACTTATTTATTTGAGAGAGAGAGTATAAGCAGGGGTGACAGGCACAGAGAGAGAGGGAGAAGCAGACTCCCCGCTGAGCAGGGAGCCTGACGTGGGGCTTAATACCAAGACCCTGGGATCATGACCTGAGCAGAAGGCAGACACTTAACTGGCTGAGCCACTCAGGCGCCCCCAAAACATCACTTTAAAACATATCACTTTTTAAGACACAGAGGAGATGTCTTTATCTTTCTTATTAAAAACTGTAAGTTACCAAGTACCTTCTATCTGCCTATGTGTCAGATACTTGGAATGTTAAATTGATTGGTTAATTTATTTAATCATAACTGCCTTAAGAGATAGGTATTACTGTGTCCATTTTATAGTTGTTTAAACTAAAACCGAAAAAGTAAGTTTGTTACTCAACCATAAGTAGCAGAACCACGTGCCTTAAAAAAAAATACTTGACAAATTATTTATTGAATCCACTCTGATAGCCATTGTGTGCTGTGTGCTGGGAATCTACCAATGAGCAAGACACTGTGGTCTCATCCTTCAAAGAAGCTTATCTTCTAGTTGGATGACATGGACCAAATAATTATAGATGTAATGAATCTTACAAAAGGAGAAATACAGGATGCAGAGGAGGAGTTATTCTAGTCTGCAACATCTGTCCCATATATAAGACACTTACACCAAGATATGAAGCATGAGTAGGACTTAACTGGACAAAGAGTGGGCATGGAAGAGTATTCCTGGTAGAGGGAACAGTATGTGCTAAGTCACCAAGATGACATTTTGCTGCAACAGTCTGGCATAACCAATCATCCCCAACTCTGGCTTGAAATAATAAGCGTTTCTTTCTTTCACATGGGTCTATGGATCAGCTGCAATTTCTCTGGGCTTGGCTGGACTCCAGGATTCAGGTCTCCCTCACATGTTGCTCTCCCTCTTTTGACGAGTAGTTTCTTGGAACATGCTCTTTTCATAGTCCATGGCAGGAGCATACACAAGCAAATTTAAGACCTCCTGTCATGTTCAGGAACATTTCATTGGCTAAAGCAAGCTGTATGGCCGTGCCCAAAATAAATGGGATGGGGTAAATATTTTATCCCACAGTGGATAGTATTCTAGAGCTACATAACACCGAATGTGCATGAATAATTTAATACAGGAAGGATGTGAAAAACTGTCAACAACGATTCAATCACCTATACCTGGATTTTTCAGGAGCCCATTGCCTGTATGGCAAAAGCATAATGAGGGAGCTGGAGAATGATACTGTTGGTTGTTCTTCTCTTGTCGTTGGCTGGGTTTGGGAACTTTTTATTGTAGAGATTATATATAGAGAGAGAGACAGAGAAGAAGAGAGAGAGATTATATAAGCTTATTTAAGTTTACTCCAGAATAATGACTTATCCAACTTCTACCTGAACTTTATTTTCCAAGAGTTGACTAAAACACTGAAGTGTAAATGGTTATCCCATAGAGCTACTATAGCGTTGATTGAATTAAACGTTCCTCCTGTTATGTCCCAAGTATTGGGTCTCTGTGTGACAGTAGCACACTCAGAAGCTATGCCTCAGAGGCAATGAAACCAGTGTTTGAGCCTCTGAGCAAATGGCATTAAATTTGGTTGCTACTCATGCTCCTGGAATGGAGGTCATCTATTTTATACACGGTGAATAAGACCAACCAGTCATAAAACGTGAGGAAACATCTAATTTAACCACTTTATCCCATGAAACACAATCTTCTATTTGGTCAGATCGTTTTGATAATGTTACAAGAATAGTTCGGTTTATTTTTACCCGTTGCTGTACAGATACATTCACTTGCTTTACAAGTGCTTAGGGGTCTAATGCCTGAATGAACAGGTGTGGGGATATGAGTTGGCCAGATATACACTCATACAGTTCATGTGCTTGACAAGCATAGGCATTTTTTAAACAGAGAATTGATTCAACACAGCCTGCCACAGCATTATTAGCTGTAGTGGTATACTCTGCCACGGAAAACTGTATTAGTTTCAGCTGAGGTTATTTTATTTTCCCTCTTGCTGATGAGAAGAGACTAAACAGAAATCACTGCCTTGATGATGATCCTATTCTGGAGCCAACATTGTCCCTTCATTCGTTAAAAGCTCAATTTTATAATCTTGAGGGTTGAAAATAGAATCTATTATTCTTTTTGACAATACTTACTTCCCATAAAAACAGAATTTTTGTTAGCTAGCTCACAGTAAATTTCACTATAAAGTAGGTGCTGTTTCAAGGAGAATCAATGGTTCTAATAAATATGATGGATTTGGAGCAACTACTTTCCCCTCCTTTTGCTCCCAGTTATGTAAGCTTTCCACTTTGGCTACATTTTGTATTTCACTACTCAATTAGCAAAGCAGTGTTTAAGAAAGACAACTACAGTTTTCTGGTTTCCTCTTCTTAAATACTTTGATTCTGCTTCTTAGAGCCCCTTTTCCTCCTTATGTGTGTCTTCTTGCTCTTTCAGCCTGGCGTCCCTTCAAAAGGCAGCATAACGTGCACATTCCATACCAGCAGCATTGAGAAATGACATTCTTTCACACATTCCCTAAGTAGAAATGCAGGAATGGGAAGAAAAATACCCTGATTGTTAGGAACAAATGCAGTCCCTTGTTACTTCCTGATGGTTAGTTTTATAAAGGGACTGTGGGAATCATGTGCTTGTGTGTCTGCCGAGATGTCATTCCATGCATTTAAGAGGCATTGATCTCCACAGGCGAATTCATGGGGCTTGATTACAGAGAGCTAGCAGAGCAGACTTGGGCTTAATTTATGAGTCCTGTTCACAGGTCTGTCATTTTTGTACAACTAAGAGACTGATTTACTTAGTTTTTCCTTCCGAAAATGGAAATAGCCTTCTTATTTTTATGACAGCTTTTCAGTGTCTAAATGAGTCCAAGTGAAAGTTGTAGCTGCATTGCAATATTAGTAAAATCAACTTGATGGATACTTCTCTCCCATTCCACTCTGTCCCACAGAACTGACTTATTTACCTAAACTGACCAAATTAACTGACTGCTTTGCCATTGTAAGGACCCAAATTCCTTTTTTATACTGACCATGGGGTAAAATGAGTATAAAGGGTACATTTGATCTCCATTTTTATGAAATGATAAAGTTTTAGAGTTGGTAGAGTTAGTCAGTAGACACGTTTCTAGTTAATGATGAACAATTCTTTTCTCAAATTTAGCAGCTTTGCCTTTTAGTCTGTATATTCCCAATCCTTTATTAGAAATTTCATTTCAGCTTATAAATGATACAGATTATAAGACACTCTAAAAATCCTTTCTGGAATGAGGCCCAATGTAAACCTATAGTTAAATAATATAAAAGATTGATTAATTTAAATGACTGGTTTGCCATTGTATAGACTCAAATTCTTTTTTTTCTCAAAGATTTTATTTATTTATTTATTTGTTAGAGAGAGAGAGAGAGAGAGCACAGCAGGGGGAGCGACAGGCAGAGGGAGAAGCAGGCTTCCCACTGAGCAGGGAGCCTGATGTGGGACTTGATCCCAGGACCCTGGGATCATGACCTGAGCAAAAGGCAGACACTTAATGGACTGAGCCACCCAGGCATCCCTAGACTCAAATTCTTTTTTTTTTTCTTAAAGATTTTATTTATTTATTTGAGAGAGTGAGAGAGAGAGAGAGAGAGCACATGAGAGGGTCATGTCGGGGCGGGGTAGGGTCAGAGGGAGAGGGAGCCCGATGTGGCACTCGATCCGGGGACTCCGGGATCATGACCTGAGCCGAAGGCAGTCGCTTAACCAACTGAGCCACCCAGGCGCCCTAGACTCAAATTCTTAATAGAATTACAGCCCCAATTGATAGGGACATATGGCTCTTAAACCTCGAAGAAGTTTAGAACCTTGAATGATCAGCTGGTACAGCTTTCTTTAAAATTGATAAGATTATATCGGATCATTTTTTTCTGGATGGTAAAAGATTTAAATATAAAAATTCACTTTGTGTGGGGTGCCTGGATGGCTCAGTCAGTTAAGCATCCAACTCTTTGTTTCCGCTCAGGTCATGATCTCAGGGTCATGGGATTGAGCTCTGCAGGGCGGGGTAGGCTCCATGTTCAGCCGGGAGTCGTCTTGAAGATTTCTCTCCCTCTCCCTCTCCCTCTGCTCCTCCCCCGCCCCAAATAAATAAATAAATCTTTAAAAAAATTCACTTTGTATATGACTGGGTTAAATCATTGTAGTTTTAGACATTTTGACTAGATGTAAGTTAATCTACTGTAGTAGAAAACTTGAAGCTTCAAAGACCTGAATATGAATTCTGTTCCTTTCTAGTTATGTGATCCCCAAAACCCAACAATACTGAGTCTTAGCTGTAAAATGGGCCAACACTTGTTCTTCTTACTGCGTTGGGGTGTAACAGGCATGGACGCTGTTGAAACCTGTAAAGAAGCACACATGTGATTTTAAAAGAAAATTTAGACATTTTCTGTTTTCACTGCTACTGTTTAACAACAGTTAGCTGTTAATTGTTTCAGACATTGGAGTTTCCAGCCAAAACAGGAGGAAAAGGAAAAAGGAAAAGGAGATTTAGAGATTGGACAAACACATTTAATCAACAAATGAAAGTAAAAGATGAGCAAGGATGGTGAATACCTGATCAGTTTTTTAAAATTACTGGTCTTTATCCACATTAGCAAGGCCATCTAGAAAATATAATAGAAAATAAAACACACCAAAAAAAGAAAAAAAAATAGAAAAGAAAAGAAAACACAAATCTTAAACTATAAAGTCTGTAGGAAATAACCCAACAAAGACTTGTCTGAGAAAATTGAAAATTCAGTTACACATTTTAAAAGAAGAGCAGAATAAATGGAAAGATATGCCATGTCTTTGATGCATCAATATGTCAGTTTCCCTTAAGAGTAACCTATAAATTCAATGTCAGAATTATGGCCAGGTTTTTTGTTTTTTGTTTTTTTTTTTTGGACTTCCACATACTTATTCTAAGCTTTTACAAAGGAATAAAAGTTCATGATGCCTAAGTCCATTTTGAAAAGGAAGAGCAAAAAGAAGGGACTCGCCCTCCTGGATAAAACCAGTGTGGGACTGGTGCAGAAGCAGCCAGACGAATCTATGGAAAAGAACAGGAAATCGGAAACAGACCCAGTTCCACATGGGAACCTGTTATAGAATAAACATGGCACCATAAATCATCAGGGAAAAGATGGATCACCTAAAACACTGATTGGTAATGGGGAAATAGTTCATTATATGAAGAAAAAATACTCATGTATATGCACTATCTCAAGCATATACAAAGGAGAAATCCAGTGTCAAAGTAAAATTATAAAGCTAACAGAAGGTACTAGAGGTGTTAGAGATGATCAAAATGCAAACCATAAGTAGAAAATTTAATAGATTTGATTACATTTTATTTTAATTTTGATGTGACTACATTTTAAGAATTAAGAATATCTGGCGGCACCTGCCTGGCTCAGTCGGTAGAGCATGTGACTCGATCTTGGGGTGGTGAGCTTAAGCCCCAAATGGGGTGTAGAGATTACTTAAAAAATTAAAACTAAAAAAGTTTTTAAAAAATTAAAAATATCTGTTAAAGGATAGACACAATAAGCAAAGTTAGCAAAAAGGTGACAGAATGAGAAAAGATTTATAATATCTAAAATTTACAAGAGATTAATATCTAGAATACACCAAAAAGCCTCAGTATTTCCCAATTTTTCAATGGGGATAATAATAGAAAGTAAAGGGCTCAGCACAGATCCTGGCATACAGTTAATGCTTACTGTTTGCTATTAGTAGTTTATCTGTTCTTATCCTCTTGACAAAACATTTTGTGTTAAGCCACAATATATGAACCCTGAATTTCCAGTTTCTGCATGGCTTTATATTGCTAGCTTATGGAATTACAGAGAAATGAATGTGCAAGTTTCTAGCCAGTCTCAATATCCACAAATCCTGTTTGAAATGTGTCTCCGGATAAGACAATGGTTAAACGAAAATCCGGGAAAATATTAGTGGCAGTTCCCATGACACGGAGGTGAGCAAAATGCTGTGTACATCCCTGGTGCTGGGAGTCAGCTGCCAAGGACACCTGCCAGGTGATGTAGCAAGAAGAGTATGCTTCATGGCTTGAAGTGTGAATCTTGTGACTGGCATATTCTATCCTCTCTGAGGCTGGGGCACGAGCGTGCTGTGTCCAGAGGATTAAGAGACTAGTTGAAATAGCTCCCCACTCCTTAGCTCTGTCCAGGGGTCACATATGACTGGTGGGTGGGAAAGCCAAATGGGCGAGCTCTTTCCTGCTGGGCTTTGTGGGGCCTTCCATACCCAGCGGGCAGATTGGCCACAAAGAGATGGCTTTGCTCATGGCCAACCTGCTCTCTGAAAGCAGAGCTTTGTCTTTTTCTGCTTTATGACCTCAACTTCGGGAAAGGCTTTGGCTCCCCAAGTGTGGCCTGAAAACATGGATGATGACGCACAGGGCAGAAAGCAGTACACTGTATTTGGTGGCAGTGACCTGAGCTGGATCCACTGCTTGAACTTGGGGGATGGGTAAATCAAGTTGTCCAGGGCCATCCTGCTGTTAGGGAAGGCAACGAAATTCATGACAGCTCTGTGCCAGACACTGTCACACACATCTTTTCCTTCAGTTCCCTGTAAACCTGTGAAATGAACTTTCAGAGAGGGAGAATTGCTCAAAGTCACCTGGCTTGTAGGTGACCCACTGGGATCTGAACCCTAGGTCTGCTTGACTCCAAGGCTCAATGGTGATTGTTTTGTTTTCTTTTTCACTGCCCCACACTCTATATCTGTAGACTCAGAGTGAAGTTGGGTGGGGGTGGGATGAATCTATGACTTAAGAGGACTCCAAGTAAGTCCCATCTGTGTCTGATCTTGGCAGGCAGTTCGGTTAGATGATGGAAAGTTAGTTACATTTCCCAGAGCTGCATCTGAACTTGTGCCCCTGTGGTCAGGTGATTTTAGGCATGGCTTTGATTTCTTAGCAGAAACTGTGTTCCTGTGAAGTAATGACATCCTTGAAGTGTTGTGCTTTGCTTGTCATTCAGATAAGCCCACAATTCCAAGAGATGCATTACACCCTATGGATGGATTCCCTATCCAGGAAGGAACCAGGCAAGCCCTCCAAGACAGAAAAAGCTTGCTCTCAAGTGGAATTTCATTTCTCTGTGCTTCTGGGATCTGACAAGTGCTTTGAAGAACTGGCTTTATTGGCTGCTAGTAGAGATACTTCTTGTCCACACATCTGCAAGTGACTTTTTTTGTGTGTGCTTGAGAGATCACAGGTATTTTTGTACTAGTGCTAATGGAGGTCAGCAAGATTGCCATTGCTACCTGCTCTTGCTCCTGTCTCTAAGGCCCATGACAATAACTAATAATGATAACAATCATGATAGTGATCATCACAAACCATTCATGTGTATTTGCTATGTGCCAGGCAATGTAATAAACTCATTTTATGTTCACAGCAACCCTCTTAACCCTCTGAAATATGAGTTATTTAGGACTGACTTAACTGCAAGTAACAGAAATCCAACTTCAATGCCTTAACCAAACGAGGGATTTGTTTTTCTCATGGAATAGGAAGTCTAGCAGCAAGTACTTCAGGGTAAGTATAGGGACCCCATGATGCCATCAAGAACCCAGGCTCCTTCTCTGGGGGCTTTCTTCCTCATGTTTGTAACATGATGATTCTCCTTTGTGCATCACAACCAATTTTTAGGCAGAAAGAAGGAAGAAAGGCAAAGGCTAAGTGGCAAAAACTAAAAGGGTGAATGCAAGCTCCAACAAGCTCTCTCAGAAACTTCTGTTGGTGCCTGTAGGGGCACCTCATTGTCCAGAACTGCTTTGCATGCTCATATCTGGTGGTGAGGGCATCTGGTAATCCAAGATTGTGTAAGTGAGCACCTCAGGGAGGAAGGAAAGAGACATGGCTATTGGCTAGGTAAATAGCAGTGCCTAGCTCATGTAGTTCATATTTGTTGAAAATATATACAAGGACAATCAAATTAGTTAAGTGTTTGCCAGAGGTCATATAGCTAGGGAGTGCCAGGGCCCAGAAATGAATCCAAGTGTGTCTGACTCTGAAACCACATTTCTAAAAGCTCTGCTAGAATTTATTCCTGATATTGGGAGGTGTTTGGGCTGGAGAATAGAGGACTTGTCCTCTGTGGAACAGAAAGGAGGGTTGATTGTCAGCTTCTTGAGAATAGTGCAAAAAGCAACATATGAAAAATATGGAAAAGTACAAAGTAAGGAATGATTTATAATAATTAGTAATTAATTGTTATGTGGGCTCCTCAGCAAACTTTATTACCGAAACATTTGTGTAGAGATTAGGTCATCCATAAGAGGAGATCCCTGAACTAATTGGCAGTTTGGGCCCATCATGAGTTCAAAATCCTGGTTTAAACTCAGAAATACAAAGGATTATAAGAGAAGATTATGAGAAATTATATGCCAACAAGTTGGACAACCTAGAAGAAATGGATAAATTCCTAGAAACATAACCTCCCAAAACTGAATCAGAAGGAAATAGAAAGTTGGAACAGAGTGATTACCAGCAATGAAATTGAATCAGTAATCAAAAAATTCCCAACAAACAAAAGCCCAAGACCAGATGGTTTCACAGGTGAATTCCACCAAACATTTAAAGAGAAGTTAGTACTTATCCTTCTCAAACTATTCCAAAAAATTAAAGAGAAAGGAAAGCTTCCAACTTCATTTCATGAGGCCAGCATTATCCTGACATCAAAAATAAAGACACTACAAGAAAAAAAAAAAAAAAAAGAAAAAAGAACTACAGGCCAATATCCCAATATCTCTGATGAACACAGATGCAAAAATCCTCAACAAAGTATTAGCAAACTGAATCTCACAATTTAAAAAAATCGTTCACCACACTCAAGTGGAATTTATTCGCAGGATGCAAATGAGGTTCAATATTCACAAATCAATCAATGTGATACATCATATTAATAAAAGAAAGGATAAAAACCATATGATCATTTCAATAGATGCTAAAAAAGTATTTGACAAAGTACAACATCCATTCATGATAAAAGTCCTCAACAAAGTAGGTTTAGAGGACACATACGTTAACATAATAAAGGCCATATATGAAAAACCCATAGTAAACATCATACTTAATGGTGAAAAACTGAAAGCTTTTCCCCTAAGATCAGGAACAAGACAAGGATGTCCTTTCATACTATTTTTATTCAAAATAGTACTGGCAATCCTAGCCATAGCAATCAGACAAGAAAAAGAAATAAAAGCATCCAAATTGATAAGGAAAAGTAAAACATTCACTATTTGCCAATGACATGATACTATGTATGGAGAACCCTGAAGACTCCACCAAAAAAGCTATTAGAACTAATAAATGAATTCAGTAAAGTCACAGTTTACAAAATCAATATACAGAAATCTGTTTCATTTCTATTCAATAATGATGAAGTAGCAGAAAGAGAAAAAGAGAAATTAAGAAAATAATCCCATTTACAATTGCACCAAAATTAATAAAATACCTAGGAATGAACGTAACCAAGGTAGTGAAAGACCTGTACCATGAAAACTATGAAACACTGATGAAAGAAATTGAACATGACACAAACAAATGGAAAGATATTCCATGCTCATGGATTGGGAGAACAAATATTGTTAAAATGTCTATACTCCAAATCAAGATTTAATGCAATCCCTATCGAAATACCAACAACATTTTTCACAGAACTAGAACAAACAATCCTAAAATTTGTATGGAACCACAAAAGACCCCCAAATAGCCAGTGCAATCTTGAAAAAGAACAAAATTGGAGGTATCACAATCCCTGATTTTAAGATATCTTAATTTGAAGGGATACGTGCACCCTGATGCTTATAGCAGTATTATCTACAGTAGCCAAATTGTGGAAACAGCTCAAATATCCATTGACTGATGAATGGATAAAGAAGATGTCATATACATATACAATGGAATATTACTCAGCCATAAAAAAAGAATGAAATCTTGCCATTTGCAATGACATAGATGGACCTCAAGAGTATTATGCTAAGCGATATAAGTCAGTCAGAAAAAGACAAATACCATATAATTTCATTCATTTGTGGAATTTAAGAAACAAAACAAATGAGCATAGGGAAAAGAAGAGAGAGAGCCAAACCAAGAAACAGACTCTTAACTACAAATAACAAACTAAGGATTACCAGAGGGGATGGGGTGGGGGGTTGGGTGAAATAGGGGATGGGGATTAAGGAGTGCACTTCTGATGAGCACTGGATGTTGTATGTAAGTGTTGAATCATGAAATTGTACAACTGAAACTAATATTATATTGTTAACTAACTGGAATTTGAATAAAAACTTAAAAAGATATACTACATAGCTGTAGAAATCCAAACAGTATGGTACTGGCACAAAAATAGGCAAACAGATCAACGGAACAGGATAGAGAGCCCAGAAATAAGCCAACAATTGTATGGTCAGTTAATATTTGACAAAACAGGAAAGAATATCCAATGGGTAAAAGTCTTTTCAACAAATGGTATTGGGAAAACTGGACAGCTACATGCAAAAAAATGAAAGACATGTTTCATGTTTCACTATTGCAGATACACTATGTATACATGCATGATACATTTCATGTTTCATGTCAAATAGTGACATGTTTCATGTCATCTAGAATCTAGAGGTTATTCATTTTTATTTCTCCAAAGAAGACATACAGATGGCAACAGACTCATAAAAAGATGCTCAACATCACTAATCATCAGGGAAATTCAAATCAAAACCACAATGAGCTATCACCTCACAACTGTCAGAATGGTTAAAATAAAAAACACAAGAAAGTGTTGGTGAGGATATGGAGAAACAGGAACCCTTGTCCACTGTTTTTAGCATATATGATGCTGAAGTGAGCACAACCCTTGTGCACTGTTGGTGGGAATACAAACCAGTGCAACCACTGTGGAAAATAGTATGGAGGTTCCTGAAAAAATTGAAAATAGAAGTATCCTATGATCTAGAAATTCCACTGCCAAAGAATACAAAAACACTAATTTGAAGGGATCTATGCACCCCTATGTTTATTGCAGCATTATTTACAATAGCCAAAATATAGAAGCAACCCAAATGTCCACTGATAGATGAATGGATAAAGATGTGGTGTATATATACAGTGGAATATTACTCAGCTATAAAAAGGAATGATATCTTGCCATTTGCAACAACATGGATGGATCTAGAGGTTATGAACTGCTAAGTGAAGTAAGTCAGAGAAAGACAAATACCATACGATTTCACTCATATGTGGAATTTAAGAAACAAACACACAGGGCGCCTGGGTGGCTCAGTTGGTTGAGCGACTGCCTTCGGCTCAGGTCATGATCCTGGAGTCCCGGGATCGAGCCCCGCATCGGGCTCCCTGCTCGGCGGGGAGTCTGCTTCTCCCTCTGACCCTCCCCCGCTCTCATGTACTCTCTCTCAAATAAATAAATAAAATTATAAAATAAAATAAAATTTTCATCTTCCTCATAAGGACTTGTTTTGTTTTTTTTTTTAAAGAAACAAACAAACAAACACCCAAAGAAAGAGACAAACCAAAAAAACAGGCTCTTAACTACAGAGAACAAACTGATAGTTACGGGGTGGCGGGGGGAGGGGGGGGAATGGGTGAAACAGGTGAAGGGGATTAACAGTACACTTATCATGATGAGCACTGAGTCATGTATAGAATTGGTGAACCACTATGTTATACACCTGAAACTAATATAACACCATGTTAATTATACCAGAATTAAAGTTTTTTAAAAATCCTGGGTCTAAAAAACAAAAGTGTCTGAGATAGCCTAATCCTGATTAGAGGGAGTGTCCGAAGGCTTTTGACTTGAGTGTAGAAGTCTCCTGATTTGTCAGAGCTAGAATAACCACACAATTAATTTATGGTCCAAACCGGGGCACTTTTTAGAGTGAAAGGGGTATTTATTAGCATCTACGTTGGGACAGAAGGTGACTACAGGGTTATTGCAGAGGAACCTGTGGCTACCCTCGGCATAGGCTTGAAAAAAAGGACAAGGAGTCCTGGGACTTCATGGGCAGTGGCACTGGGGGTAGTCAACCAGGACGGACATCCCCAAGCCAGTTCCCTCCACTTCCATAGGCTGGACCTTTGAAGAGTCTCTTCTTCACCTGTAACGGACTTTTGTAATAGGTGTTGAAATTCAGTGAGCAGGGACAATGAGTGACTAGTGAAAACACGCACCTGACACAGACCCTCGTTCCCTGAATCTCCTCTAGCACGACTCCTTCTTAAGAGACACTGAGCATGGAAGAAACACTCAGTTTCTTACTGAGTCATGCACCTGGCCCATTCTAGATGGGGAAGGAAACTGGATTTCACATATCCTGAAACTCTTCCCAGCATTTAAAAACTGCTATTCTGGTTTGCTCAGTGACCTTAGGCAAGTCACAACCTCTCCCTATGCTTTGGCTTTTCCTTTAGTGGAAATAAAATGGAAATAATAGTTATACAAGAGAAAAAAAATGATTCAAGATCTTCCAATGAAAGATGCCACATGGAACCAAGAGATATTATTTTTATGACAGTTACTAGCTGAGCTGCTTCTTGTCTCATCCCTTCTCATTAGGCCACAGGGCACAGAATAAACACAGGTTTGGCCAGTGACTGGTATTTGATGATGTTGGCACCAGAGATGAAGGAAGGAATTTCTCTCTGGCTTGTGTTTCCCTATTAACGTCCTCATGCCTGGATCTCAATGTCTACTGATACAGAAACTGGAGACCATCAAGAATCTTAGCTAGTGGTTTCATAGCAGAAGCAGCCTATTCAGGACAACTTCGAATAATGATGCTATTAAAATATTATCTTTATTCCTTCCTTAATTCCTTTCATCAATAAACATTGATTATCTCTGTCTGCCAGGTTCTGTTTCCCAAGCCTATAGCAAGATGCATGGCAAACATTAAACTCTCTGATGTTTTTTGAATCAAGGAATTTGTCAGAGATGTAAGGTTTGGAGAGCTGGTCTTCAGCAGCAATCTTGCATCTCTCTTATCTATCCTGACACTTAAGAAACATTCTAAATGGAAAACTGCTCTTGTTACCCATTTCTTAAAGACCAAGACCGAACTTCTTAATATGGCATAGAAGAACCTTCAGGGTCTGGTCCCTTCTGTCTCATCTCTCACTGAGCCCCTTTTATGCTGTGTTCCAGCAGTTGAGCTCAACTTGCCCACAGGCCCCTGATATATAGTAAATATTTTAGGTTTTCTGGGCTTGTGGTCTCTGTTGCAATTACGTGGTGCTGCTGTGGTAATGTGAACAACCCAAGACAAAATGTAAGTGACCAGGTATGGCTGTGTTCAAATAAAGCTTTATTTACAAAAACAGAAACAGGTGGTGCTCTAGATTTGATCAATGGGCTGTAGTTTGTTAATCTCTACTTCAAGCCTTTGCTCATGCTATGCTTGTTCACTTACCTACTTTAAAGACCTCTTCTTCCTCCATTCTTCTGGCCATTATCCATTCAATTGCCATCTCAAGCTTGAGGCCTTTCTCTACTACCCTGGGTAGAACTGGTTACTCACACCACTATATTCTGTACATACCACTTGTTTATCTGTTTTTTCCTCCTGTAACCTGATTTATTGAAACTTTATGCCTTCATTCCTGCATTTATTCATTCATTCATTCATTCCATAATATTTAATGACTGCCCACTGTGGGGCAGAGTCGACTTTTTAGTCTTTGTACAGCATCTAGCAGAAAGCCTGACACATAAAACATGCCTAATACATGCTTGTTGAATAAAAAGAGATAGAATGCAATAAAGAGGTCCATTGCCAAAGGTGTGTCTTTGGTGTAGGGTAAAGTGGGGCAATTGCCTTTACTGATTTTGAAACCGGTCCATTGTATAGAAGCATTTGGTCAGCTGTTGTATTTGGGGCTTTCCTTCAAGGTTTCTGTAGCCTGGTCTGGAATAGCGTGGTGGCCCCACTTGTCCTTATTGCCTTTCCCGAGTCCCTGGGGTCCTGCTTTCTGGTGACACCATATGGTGGGATGAAGAGTAGTAGTACCAGATTCCGAACTCCCATGTTGACAGGTGACCAGCTAGGGTGGATTGGAAGTTTTACTAACAAAGTGTCAACATTGCTCAGTGGGTCTCTTACTTTTACTTTTATTTTCATACAGAAGATCAGTTTTTGTCATTGCTTGAGAGAGCAGGGCTATCTGGACTAAGGAGCTTAAAAGGCCCACAGCATGAGGATATTGAAATTGCTTCCTTGCAGAGTTTAAATCTACTTTTTTTTTTCATCCTCAATCTCTGGCTCCTTGAGACTGAGTCTGAGCTTAAATGTAAAAATGAAGCTGCTTGGTTACTCATATTACAGAAATCACTTCATGGATCCACAGAGCCCAAAAAGATCTGAAGTAAGGTTTTTTAAACCATTTTTTAAAAATATGCAACCCATTCTTAAATGTAAGCAGAACACGTACCGAACGGGTTGTCACCAATAGAAACAAAATGACTTCATTCGGTTTTGACCTAGTCAGATGTAGATTTTCAGTAGTCGCTGGGAAGGTTCTATGTTTGTGGTCAGGGACAGAGAAAAGACAATGGTCACAGCTTGTTACAAAACAAACACAAAACCTCCACATGGTTTCTCATGTTACAAGAGCAAATAGGAAAGGAGACCCAGCTGGGGATTGTAGCACAGAGTGTAAGTTGGGTAAACACTAAAGAAACTGGAGAATGTTCTGGGTCTTCTTTTAAATATAAGAAGCCAGCGAAGGAAGTGTCAGCTGAACACAATATGGGACTGTGGTTCACCGGCTCACCCCACAGGTGATAGAGAATTAAAGAAATCAAAGTTCCATGGTGACAGATGCATCTATAATCGACCTGACCTGACATCTTATGACTGATTACTTTTGTGAGGAAACCATGGTGAGAAGATATGATGTGCCTGTGTTTCAGAGGAGGAAAGGAAGAAGCAAGGTCATAAACAGATGTTTCGTTAACAAAAGAAAAATAAGGCATTTAGTGTTGCTAAATGACCAGGGCCATAAAGGATAGTAAACATAGCAAAAGCTAAGTGGAGAATGTGTGGTATTAGTGAGCTAACACCATTGCAACACTCATGCAATTTGGTGGTAAGGAACTTCCAGTAAGTTCCTCATTTAGTAAGTTGTTGTCACAGTATATTTTGAATAGATTCACAATAATGTCTGTGTGTGTGTATGCATGAATGCGGGCATGTGCGTGCTTAGGTGGGTAAGACATTGGTAAATGAGTTTCATAAATAAATCTATTGCTTGACTGAAGCATTAAAGTTTAAAATAAAATACTGGCTTCACTCTTGTTTCTGGCATGAACAAATATCTTACTTTTGGCAATTCCCATCAAAAGTTAAGTGTCACTATTTGACAATGTCTAACAGAATTGAAATTTACATATCCTTGGACTCTGCAATTCTACCTTAAGGCATTGATTCATAGTTCTGTCCATACATCTGTGCAAAAATGTTTGTGGGTACAAAAAAATTGGAAACAACTTATTTGTCTATAGGTAGGGGTCTGGGTAAATTTTGGGATATCCATACAATGAAATAGAGTTCAGCTGTTTAAATGAAAAGAGGGAGCGCCTGGGTGGCTCAGTTGGTTAAGCGACTGCCTTCGGCTCAGGTCATGATCCTGGAGTCCCTGGATCGAGTCCCGCATCGGGCTCCCTGCTCAGCAGGGAGTCTGCTTCTCCCTCTGACCCTCCCCCCATCTCATGTGCTTTCTCTCTCATTCTCTCTGTCTCTCAAATAAATAAATAAAATCTTTAAAAAAAAATAAATGAAAAGAGGTAAATCTAACTGTATGGATTTATAATAAACTCTGCAATATCTTGTTTAGTTTCACTAAGAAACAGTGAAGGATGTGGAAGAAAAGGGGATGTGCATATAGGTATATAGGCTCGTATGTACATAGAATATTTCTGGAAGGATAGCCAAGAAATGTAATAGTGAATGCCTCTGTGGAAAAGACTGGGCTTCAGAGGTGGGTGAAAATTTACTTTCTACCTCCAAACTGTTTTGCACTGTGAAATTTTTATTGGCCATGTACACAAATCATTTTTCAAAAAATAATTTGAATGGAAATGCCTTTTTTTTTGTTTTTTGTTTTTTTTACTAATTAATTAAGGTTTTGCTGCTGGTGGGATCAGTGCCCAATGAGATAGATTAAAATCTGTGGTCTGATTCACAGACTAAAAATGGCTTAAAATACTTCCAGAAGAAGGCATCTTTCAGTTAAGTGTATGTTTGGGAAGAGTGTTTTGGTAAGTAATGAATAATAAGGAACACTGGTTTGGGCTGCTATGTTTATGCTGACAGTTGGAATCAGAGAGAGCTGCGTAGGAAGCCCAGAGCCTCTCTCCAGGAAGTCAGGCAAAGGCCTCATGCTGAAGAGTCACCCTCACTTACAGCCTGCAAAACATTAATTAAAGCCTCCTAACTTCTCCTATATGCCAATTTCATACCTCTCAAAGAGTCATCATTGTTGTTTCTTTGCCTATGGATGAATGAAGAATGCTTGGGAAGATAAATACCCACTGGTTTCTTTACAGTAATTAATACCCGGCTCACTCCCAGGAGCTGATAAACTCGGTGGCCTTTAGAAACCAGTCACGTGACAGCAACCTAGCAACTTCCCTCTGAAGTTTGGCTCCTGGGCGGAAAAGTGGTTAAGTACAGAAGAATGGCCAACACACATTTTTCCATGAGACCTGCCGCTGAATCAACACTTGGTACTTTGGGGGAGGTGTCTGACAGTAGTTCTTCATTTAACCTTTAATAGCTTGTGTTATCTCTTGTAATGTTAGGTTTATTGTTAATTAACACTTCATCTTTGTCTTCTCTCTTCTCAAAACAGACTGTGGGCTCCTTAAGTGCTAGACTGCTGTCTTCATTCATTCGTTGGAGCGAATATTGAACGGGTAGCTAGCACGCGTGCATGCTTCGCTAAGGCCCCGGGCGGATGAAAGAATGAAAGAGACCTCTTCCTTGCCTATAAGGCACTCAGAGCCTACTTGTCTCTTCACAATCTCAGTCTTATTTAGACTTATATCTCCTAAGATCATTGACACAGAAGGAGCTCAAAAAGATGCTTAATAAATGTTGGTGGGTGGAGAAATTGCTCCAGCTACAAACCCAGAACTGTGCCATGATATGTGCATTAAATTTTTCTGAGGAGGGGCGCCTGCCTGGGTGGCTCAGTCGATTAAGTGTCTCCCTTCAGCTCAGGTCATGATCTCAGGGTCCTGGGATCGAGCCCTGCATTGGGCTCCCTGCTCAGCGGGGAGTCTGCTTCTCCTTCTCCCTCTGCCTGCCACTCCCCCTGCTTGTGCATGTTCTCTCTCTCTCTCTCTGTCAAATAAATAAATAAAAATCTTAAAAAAATTTTTGTTTTTCTGAGGAAATTTCAGTAAATCTCCAGGCAATTTCTTGACACATCTTCAATACTAGCATTTAGAAGTGAAATTTCTTTCTTAGATCAGATGTTTCTAGTCCTGGGAATGGACTCTTTTAGGGTTGATGGTGAAGACAACAATTATTCTGGCCCAACAATAGCCAGGGCTATACTCCTTATACTTTTCACACAGACAAATGCTACTCACTAACAAAGGACATGGGAAGACAGAAGTCAGTCAGGGAAGCTGACATTTCCTGAGCATCACACGGCCTGGAACTCCACACGCTTTACTTCAGTTAGTGAACAACCACCCAAGGAGCATAATGATACCGACGTGGGAAAAAAAGAAATGAGCATTTTTGGTATTGGCTTGGTGGTTAGTGGGAGACAGATATAATTGTATATATGTATGCATGCTTCCATATGCATTTATGATTTAAAATTAAATATTTACTAAGCATTCTTCTAGGTGCTAGGTGCCTAAAGAGGTATAAACCATAGTGCTCCTCTGTGCCCTCAAGGAGGTAAATGATATAAAGAAACACAATCCAAAGTTAAATAACCACATGAAAATTATATAACAGTAACACGTTTTTAGAGCTGGCTGGATCCATAGTGAAAATTTAATCCAGATTTTCCTAAAATGGTATGTGTACATCATTGGTAGCATGCAAGATGGCTTGGATGTTATACAAACATTTTAAAGTTTCGTTAAGTAATTACTTTAACATGCATTAGAAAAATCTATAGCTAGCATATCAAGCCCTTGTGTATATGGGTATTACTGCTTACTACACAGTTACATATGAAAGTGAGTTGACTTAAAGATTATCTAAAGGAAAATATCAAGTAAGTATGTATAAAGAGGTGGTTCAGGCACATGGTAATAATTATGCTGGTGTTATTTGGAAGATCGGAGTTTGGAAAATGCAGACAAGTCCAGTCTCTGGGATGCAGTGAGGCTAAGTGAGTTGTCCAAGGTCAGGAAACCAATGGATCACATAGAGCAGAACCTGGTCACCTGACTGGTCCTCTGCCCCCACATCCTCATTCAGTCCCTACTTCCTGTTTTGCAGATGAGGAAACTGCAGCCGAGAATAAGCAGTCCTCTCTTTAAAGTGCACCAACTCTTATGGGAATCTGACTATAAATAGAAAAGAGGGGCGCCTGGGAGGCTCAGCCAGTTAAGCATCCGACTCTTCGTTTCAGCTCAGGTCGTGATCTCAGGGTCATGGGCTCGAGCCCCGCGTCAGGCTCCACCCTCAGCCCGGAGTCTGCTCAGGATTCTCTCTCTCCCTCACCCTCTGTCCCCTCCGCCCCCCATAAATAAATAAATAAATCCTTTTAAAAAAAAGGTAAAAAGGGCAGAAATGGCCTCAAGAAAAATCAAAGTTAATATTTATCGTGTGTTTATTATGCATGCCAGTATTATAAAAATTTCATACACACCAATTTATGTTAATTTCCAAACCATGCGTCTTTTCGCGAGGAAATTAAGGAACAAGATCAAATAACTTTCCTAAGATTTGAACATGCAGAGCTGGGATTTGAACCCAGGCAGTCCAGCTCTAGAATTTGTTCCCATGAACACGGTACCCATAGCTCACCAATAATAAGGGAAGGCATGAAAGAGGCGACCTGTCGTCTGGTAAAATTGGTAAGAATCTGCTCAGACAATATTCCTCCCCCTGTGCCCTTTAGTTTCACATCCCCCCATTAGCCTATTGTTCGTTCATAGAATGCATAATTTCTTCAAACTATCACTTTTTTTTAAAGATTTTATTTATTTATTTGACAGAGAGAGACACAGCGAGAGCAGGAACACAAGCAGGGGGAGTGGGAGAGGGAGAAGCAGGCTTCCCGTGGAGCAGGGAGCCCGATGCGGGGCTCGATCCCAGGACCCTGGGACCATGACCTGAGCCGAAGGCAGACGCTTAACGACTGAGCCACCCAGGCGCCCCAAACTATCACTTTTTAATGTGAAAAAACTCCTGAGATGAATCAGTGATGACCAAAAGCAACACTTTTATGAGAATCATTTGTTAGGTTACCATGATAACAACGATAAAGAAATAGTTCCACTCCCAAAAGGGAGGAGAGGGGGAGTCACGGGAGGTGAACAGAGGGAAGGCTGATTCAGGGACGTGGCAGGGCTAAGAGGCACACGGGAGAAAAGACCCATGGAGGACGAGCCCAGTGTGCCCCCAAGGGGGCCACCTGGTGTTGTGAAAGCCTTGCGGGGTGTCCAGCGCTTGGCACAGCACCTGGCACATAGCAGGTGCTCACCAGCTTTGTGGAGGGAATGTAATCCGGCATGGAAACAGAGGCCAAGCAGGGAGGCAGGCATGAGTACAGTGATTGGAGGTGGGAGGGCATCAGACAAGCAGCCGACCTACTTTACAACAGCTCCAGGTGAGCGGAGGAGGAGAGCAGAGCGGCCGACTTCCCGTCAGCAGACAAAGGAGCTGTGAGCAAATCATTCAGCAGTGCTCCTGAGGTAACTAGGACGCCTGACTTGAGGGAACTCCGTTTCCTTGTCATCACCTCCCAGAGCAGCCCCAGTTCCACCTCTGGCCCAGACTCCCTCAGATGAAAAGCCCTCACCCTCCCTCCTTATATAGGGTGCGGTGTGGCAGGCTGGGGCCCTCTGGGGACCAGAGCCAGCCTTTCTGGTGCCCCTGCCAGAGGCGGCAGTTTTCTCTACCTCGCTGGCAGGCGCTGACAAAGAACTGCCGGAAACCAGGACCAAGTTCAGAGCCTGAAAATTCTTCCAGAGGCTCGGAGGAGAGACCTGGAAGGGCCGATCGTGCATTACATAAGCCGTGTATGCGCAGGACACAGGGCCTCCCGGAATTGTGCAACTCTTAGCAGAGGCCCTCGCTAAGTGTTGCAACATGACTCCACATCTTTATCAAAAATGTGAAGCATCCACCCAGCACACACTTAGAAAACACTAAAGCTCTTCTCCACCAGGTGGTTAAAGCTGCTTGATCCGGCTGACAGGAGAGAAGCAGCAAGGGGGGGGATGACTTACTGTAGCTCTTGGCCCACGGAGCTGAACACTCAGTACCTTGTACCCCACTAGCCTTGGGCAGCATTGGCCTCTGATAAAATGTACTTTTTTTTTGTTTGCTTTTCCTGGCAGCCTCATTTTCGGTTATAAATGGCTCATTATTTCCATCCCATAGACCCATTCTTGCCGCTATTACGTTCTCTTCTTGCTTTCTGAAATAACCGAGAGATCGGTAAAATCATCACTGACAAACCCTGCTTGTTCTGACCTTGAGCAGAGGCTGAATTTCCACATCGCTCATGCCATCTACATTTACTGTCCCATGAGAGAGATTGGCTGGAAAGGACCCCCGAAAGCAGGGGATAATTCTATTTACACTAAGGCACTCGGTGCCGTTAAATGCCAGGAAGTGGCCTGGACTTTTCGCTCGCTCCAGTCCTGCAACCTTTTCAGAGGACTATTGGGCAATCATCAGAGGTTATAAAGTTGGAACAGCATTCCCCTCGGATAGGTCGTTTTTCCCTGCAGGACAGCTTGGAGGCAAATTTTATGAAGTATCAAGTAGCTGACTGAAAGCAGTATAAATAACGAAGGAGCATATGACAAAACCCAGAGTGGAACGTGCTTACCGCAGGCGGAATATGTCCGTGGAACGCATTTACTGTTATCAGCACCTACGTGGAGATGTGTGCCCAGCAACCATCCAGGAAAGGCATTGAACCATGGAAATGGTTATTAAGATTCAATCTTAGAAAAATTATTTTATCCTTACTTTTGAAAGCTCACAGACCACACAGTTGACCCTGGAAAGGGACCTGCAGATAGGTTGGATGTGCTTAAGGGTCATTTAGCAGTAGAGACTGACCTTTATAAAACATCCTAAATTTGTCCAGGTCAGAGCCAGGGAAAAGTTTGGAAGCATGGTTTATAGTGGGGACGAGCTATAAGAGGTCACCATTGGGCAAAAGGAGCCCCCAAATTAGAATTTTTCGAGGGAAACACGGAGAGAATTTTAATTCAGATTTGTTTTCTTTTCTTGTTCCCTATCTTTTTTTAGGATGCACCACAGTGTAAACCATGTTTTAATGAGACTGATCAGGCCACAGCTGACTGAGTTATGAGAGGCCATTGAGCTTTCCAAAGCCAGTTTCCTAAACCAGCTGCTTTGTTAGACCGGTCCCCACTGGCTAGAGCTGTTGACATTCTATAAGATAATTTTGTGTTCTTAGAATGGTGGGAGGAAGTTCTGGGAAGGAATGGTGTAAGTTTGATGTAGAATGGAATTTATTGAACATTTCCACTGAGAGACAATAAATTGCAAAGGCATCCCTGATCCTGTCTGCCACTTGCAGCTTCCTGTATCTCTTATAAAGGAAGGCTTCGGCTTCATCAGGATCTAAATCGCTCAACTATTTTGAAGGGTGGGAGTATGATTAGTGTCAGACTTCTCTGAAGAAGACAACAGCCCCCTGAATATATCAATTTTTTTTTTAAGATTTTATTTATTTATTTGACAGAGAGAGAGAGAGCGAGAGAGGGAACACAAGCAGGGGCAGAGGGAGAGGGAGAAGCAGGCCTCCCGCCGAGCAGGGAGCCCGATGCGGGGCTCGATTCCAGGACCCTGGGATCATGACCTGAGTTGAAGGCAGACACTTAATGACTGAGCCGCCCAGGTGCCCCTGGATATATCAATTCTTATATGTTTATTAAAAAATCATACTTTGTGGGGTGCCTGGCTGGCTCAGTCAGAAGAGCGTGTGAGGCTTGATCTCAGGGTCGTGAGTTCAAGCCTCACGTTGGGTGTAGAGATTAATAAAAAAAATAAAAATTAAAAGATTAAAAATCATACTTTGTATCCAAAACTGAGACAAAAAGGGCCAGATGTTTTCAGAGGCCAGAGTGACCACGAGGTGATGCAGTCAAGAAATGTTTCATAGGGGGTGTGGGGCATGGATGAGACCCTGTCCTTTCCTCAGACTCACCTTCATTCCCGCAAAGACTTTTAGCTCCGGACATGATATTTACTTTCTATTGCCTGGTTAAGAGACTACATTTCCCAGCCTCCCTTGCAGTGGCGATGGCCAATGAGATCTAAGGAGATATTGTCAGATGGGCAGAGTTGCCAGATAAAATGCAGGATGCCCAGGTTAAATTTGAATTCCAGATAAACAAAGAATAATTTTTAATATAAGTATATTCACACAATGTATAGAAATTTTATTGGTCAAATCTGGCAACTCTATGGGTGGACCCTCCTTTTGTCTTTTCTCCCCTTTCTCTTCTTTCCTGGGACATGGCTGGGATGGCTGGGATTTCAGCAGCCATGATGGATCATGAAGTTAAGGATGGCAATGAGAAAAGCAGAACTTGGGTCTCTAATGATCACATACCCTCAGATTTTCTTTATAGGTGAGAATAAACCACTGATTTGCTTTAGCCACTCCTACTACCTGTTATTTGTATCCAATTGCTATTTCTAACTAACACAGTCAAAATAAAAAGCACTATTATTTTGGGTATTTAGTTAAGTCTTAGCCTTTGCCTTTAATGGAACATGAACCACTCCACTTTTACTTACTGTATTTTTTAAGGACCCTACAAGGGATGGATGGTGTTCCCTCTACCCTTTGAAATAACAGTCCTTAGCATGAGTTTTTACGCTGTGTTATTGCCTGACTTTTTTCAAACAGCTTTTAGGTATTTTGAGTAACTGCTTTAGATAAATAATAATAATAGTATTTCTAATGTGGAGCAGTTCTTATCTGCACAAAGCCTGGACCTGCAAAGTCAAGTCCCGTGAAATGATGCTCTAAAACTGCAGAACCATCCTCCCAAACAGTAAAAGCCACAGTTCTGTTTTGGTAGTTCCACTTTGAGAACGTTTTCTTTTATATTAAGTCTTCATTAGCCCTCTATTGACAGCTTCCCTCATGTGCTGTACAGATTAGCCACAGATCGTCATGTGCACAGGGGAAGCTAATTTGCCAGACTCCACCAGTAAGTCAGGAATGATGTAAAAACTGCACGCCCTCAGCCTTTGAGTGAGTCAACTGCTTTTAAATGTCCACTGTGAGGCATTTTAGAAAACAGAGGGGGTCACAGGTTGGCCTCTTTGAATGTAACCTTAAGCTACCTGGCTTAGTCTAGGTGATCATGCAGAGAAAAAGAAGTTCCCTGGGCTGTGAACTGTATAAATACTTGCCCTCCCTTTCCCAGTGGAATCTTTCGAAGGTTAAATAATAAATAGTAAATAATCAACTAAGATTTCTCAGATTGGCTGCATTTACCTTTCCCTGAAAAAACTTTTTTCCCCATGAAGATGAAGCAACTTTGGAATGAGAACAATATTTCCTTTTAGGTGTCCCCGCTTCAAACATTCAGAGAACAAGATCAGGCCTGGCCTGGCTGGCAGGGACTGCCTGGGGCCCACAGCTAGACTAGCCATGCAGGAGAGGGGAGGTGAGTTAGAATTTAACAGAAGGGAGGGGATAAAAACTCCCATTCACTTTCTAAGCTCCCCCATAGGCCTCTCAGCAGCGTCCATAAGCAAGAAAGGGGTGAGCAGAGTCTTGTCCCTGGTCCATCACTGGGGGTAAAGAAAGTCTGGAAATCAACCCCTGGAATGTGAGTTATGTTACTATATATATGTATATATATATAGTTACTGTATATGTTATAACATACTATATGTTACTATATATGTTTATATATATAGTTTATACATATAGTTTATATATATATATATATATATAGTTACATTATATAGTTTACACAAAGGAACAAGTAATACACAAATGGAGAGAGATTGACCTGGAAGATCAATCCTTGGTGTCTGGTGACAGACCACAATGTCATGATGACCTGACTCAGAAGAAATGACAGATGACAGATGAGCCCATTTGTACCCATCTACTCCAGATGCAAATAAAAATTGGACTCATGTGAGTTGGGAAAACAGAAAAGAATCTGTTTTAGTATTATCTTCACAGTGTTAAAAGAAAAAGAACTTATTTCTTTTGTCCTGGCTATGCTAATTATAGTTATATTGAATATCAATTAAGCAAACATTTACTGAGTACCTACTATGTGCCAGGCACTGCACTAGGTGCTGGGAATGCACTCAGTATTACAGCGCTGATGGTGGAAAGGTTAATGATGCCTTTGAACTTCACAAGTAGGATAGAATTTTATAAGGTCCCTCCATTCCCTGCTCACAGCAAGAGCTTAGCCAGAGGAGCACCTTCCTTGTACTGTGATCTCTTAAGATGATGACAATTGCTGTGCAAAACAAAAGTATGTGCAACACTTTAATCGGCATATTTGTCATTTTTCCCTTTCTTTTAATAGCCTTATTATAAGCCCTGTGGTAAAATTTAGAATCTTCTCTCTGCTACTAAAGAATAACAACTTTGCCCAAGTCTTTTCATTTTCTGGCACTAAGTTTAAACATTTAGAAAATGAGATGGTAGGAAGCAGGACTAGGTTGATTTAATGACTCCAGTTTAGGATATGCAATAAGAGGAGGTTAAAAGAGACAGCTACTTATTAGCCACTTACACACTGTTGTGATCACAGGGTGGTCACTTAAACCTCTTAAAGTTTCAGTTTCCTTATCTGAAAAATGGGAATAATATGCTATTTGTTGTGAGGATGAAATGGATTAATGGACACTGCTGGTTCAATGCAGAGCATAGCAGAAACCCCCCAGTAAAGGTAGCTATTTGTATTCTACTCAAAAACTATTTGACTCTTATCTGTTGTATTGTATGTATGTATATAAGTATGTGTCTAATCTCCCATTTACCCTTACTCTGTCATCACAGATCTCCTAGTAAGTGGGTAATTGAGGGACCTCAACATATTAGGGCACAAACATGTAATGGATTCTATTTTTCCCAATCAGTACTTTCAATGATTCTATGTCTAATCCCTTTTTCTATCCCTCAAGAGCATCTAGGGTGAGTTGTAGAAATTTGCAGTTTTTAAAAGCTAGGTCCAGATAGTTTGACTTTTATTCTGATTCACAGCTTCTCTCCTCCCTGCAGCCTTTCCTGGGCTCAGGCACCTCCAGCGTGTGGGGCAGGAAGGGGGGAGGGCAGGGCCTGGCACCTCTGAACTGCCCACCCGTGTCTGTGGTTCTCTCACCACCGCTTGGGCTAACACTGCCGGCATGTTGGTCCCCCTGTGTGGTCAGGAGCCCAAAGGCTGTTGGCACATTGTGGGATCTGGGAGGCCCTTGTGGGGCTCCTGACTGTAGGGCTTGGTGACCTGGCTGACCTGGCTGACCTAGCCCTGGGGGGACCTACTCTAGGCCCTCAGCTCCTACCATGCTTGTTGCCCTCCCTGCTCTGCCTGTTGGACCAGGACTCTGTTTCTCCAGCATCTAGAGACTTGTCTTCATGCTTGTGCATAATTTCACTGGTATTTGAATTGTGTTCCAAGAATGCAATTTTCGCCCTTTAGATGCTTAGAGCTCCCTTGGGTGTCTACTCCTGGCTGAGACACAGTATAATTAAATAATGGCATGAGGGGCTGTATTGTCTTCTTGATTTAATCCCAGTGATTTACTTGTCTTTTCATTAGTTCAGATTCAAAGTCCTTTATTAAAAACAAGGTAGTTTATATAGTAACCACTTTGTATATATAATTTTTCTATATTATTTATTATTGATTTTCCATATTATTATTAATATCATTAATGTATCTTAACATATTAAATACTTATACTTCCATCAGAGAAGGAATTGTTTAACAGATTTTAAGTAAAAAATGCTCTTATTGACTATATGTTATATATATTTATTATATATTATATACAACATGTATTTTTGATTTATATATAACACATATATTTGATTTTAATATCTATATATTAAGGTCGTTTTCACTTAAAACTTGTTAAAGAGCTCCTGTTGTGACAGAAGAATCTAGTTGTCCATCTCACTGTGTCTCTATTTTACTTTATTTATTTTTTTTTAAGATTTTATTTATTTATTTGTCAGAGA
Organism: Eumetopias jubatus; assembly: GCF_037043125.1. NCBI lineage: Eukaryota > Metazoa > Chordata > Mammalia > Carnivora > Otariidae > Eumetopias > Eumetopias jubatus. The sequence goes on along the minus strand of NW_028274814.1, from coordinate 115,168,604 downwards.
GAGAGAGAGCAAGAGCAGGGGGGAGGGGCAGAGGGAGAAGCAGACTCCCCGCCGAGCAAGGAACCTGATGCGGGACTCCATCCCAGGACCCTGGGATCATGACCTGAGCCGAAGGCAGACACTTAACCCACTGAGCCACCCAGTCATCCCTGTGTCTCTATTTATAAATGTATGTTCCAGAACAATGATGTATCCCTTCCTTTTAGAGAGTATTTAATATATCTCTAAATATTCTAGTGCTTTAAAAAATATTTTTTTAAGATTTTTTATTTATTTGACAGAGAAAGAGAGAGAGAGAGAAAGTACAGCAGGTGGCAGGCAGAGGTAGAGGGAGAAGCAGGCTCCCTGCCGAGCAAGGAGACTGATGTGGGGCTTGATCCCAGGACCCTGAGCCGAAGACAGACACTTAACCGACTGAGCCACCCAGACGCCCCTAAAATTTTTTTTAATTATAATATAACTTATATAAACTACACAAATTTTAAGTGTTCAGCTTAATGGAATTCCACATATGTATCTATCCATGTACTGTTAGGTATATACATTTGAAATATTTTCTTTTGTATACAGAGCTATCCCTCTCTTATGTCTATTTTCATTTCTACCCTTCAACTCTGTGATTAAAAAAAAAAAGAAGAGGAAAAGACCCCGAGGAGCAAAGGGTGAGAATAAAGAGAAGAGAATGAATATTGATTGAATGCGACCCTGTGGCAGCTGTCCTTGCTTGGCTCCTCACACACACTATCCAGTTTAATACTTACACAAATACAGTGGGGTCCATCATGTTATCCCCATTTTAAAGATGAGGAAATTGGGCCTCAGAGTGGCTAAGTCATTTGTCTGTGGTCTTACAGTTAGACAGAATTTGAAGCTAGATCTTTGGTACCAAAGGTTTATTTTTTCTTTTAGACAGTTACCAAGAAGCCATAATATACTTACCTCTTAAGTTGGGTTTCCCTGAAAGCTGAACCTGAGATATTTTATTTGAAAAGTAATCCCAGAGAGGAGTAGGGAACAAGGGATGTGTGACAGGGAAAGAGGAAAAATCAATACAAGGATGAGTTATTGGTTTGGCCACTGTGGCAGACAACTTCCGTTCTATATCACTGGAATCTTCTGAGAAGCCTTATGAATTGTGTCCCAAAAATGCCTGCCTGGGGGCACCTGGGTTATGCAGTTGGCTAAGCGTCAGACTCTTGGTTTCAGCTCAGGTCGTGAGCTCAGGGTAGTGAGTTCGAGTCTGTCATCGGGCTTGGCACTCAGCACTCAGCATGGAGTCTGCTTGGGATTCTCTCTCCCTCTCCCTCTGCCCCTCCTGCTTGTGCTCTCTCTCTCTCTCTCTCTCAAATAAATAAATAAATCTTAAAAAAAAATGTCTGCCTGGAAGACAAAAGAGGGAAGTACATATTCATTAGCTTCTGTTACCTATTGGTCAAGGGTGGTCCCATGGCATTAACTACCCTCTTACTTCTAGGTTGTAATGTGTTAGTGTTAAGTAGGTTCCCCTAGGTATAATGCACCTTGCATAAGAGAATACCGCAGAGGGGATGCAAAAAACATGTGAGGGGGGCCCAGGGAAGACACTATCAGATTACACCCATGGACAAAGACCATATGGAACTTGGTGCCCCAGCAGGGCCTGCAGTGGAAGATAGGGCTGAGAGGTTGTTAAGTGATGTGTGACGGGTAGTCAATACACATACCAAGAATGTTTTGATAGTGTACACCCAGATTGGGAAAGGGTTTTCTACTAACATGCCTCTTCTTTTTGCAGAGATTTCAACCTAAACCCAGGCCTATTCTTCTGCTGGAGTTCATGTCCAGGCATGTTTAGAAAATTAATGGAGCAGATCTGATTGAGTCTATTTCTATGCACCAATATGCATGAGTTCTTTGCTCTTTTCCTGAAGGAAGGGGAAGAGAATTTTATGTATAAAACCCTTGAAAGAGGGCGCCTGGGTGACTCAGTTGGTTAAGCGACTGCCTTCGGCTCCAGTCATGATCCTGAAGTCCTGGGATTGAGTCCCGCATCAGGCTCCCTGCTCAGCAGGGAGTTTGCTTCTCCCTCTGACCATCCCCCCTCTCATGTGCTCTCTCTCTCTCTCTCTCTCTCATTCTCTCTCTCTCAAATAAATAAATACATTCTTTTTTTTTTTTTTTTTTTTAATAAGACCCTTGAAAGAGATGTGAGAGAGATAGAAGGAACTAGGGGGTAGCTATCCCACAACAGGGTCTGAACTCTATGGCAAAAGGGCTCAGGCCTAAAGGTCAGGGTCTGATTTAGGAGGGATTCAATACCTTGTTACCCAGTAGAACAAACTCTTTAAAGGCCCTGGTGACAGAGTGTGATAATGAAATAGGGGAGTTGGGCATTCTTCCCACTTCTGCATCGTTCCACAGGGAAGATCAAATGTTTATAATGCAGTAAACAGTTTGGGTGCTTCCAAGAATGTTGTTCCATGTGGCCCAATGACTCCGTATATTTAGGGACTGAGGAAGTTTTTTTTAGGGATGTTAGTAGCTATCATAATTGGGGTGGGACTCAGGGTCTGAACCAGCCTCCAGAGATAGCACAGGGGTGGTCCAACCAGTGGGCAATAGGGAGAAGGCTTGACAAGTGAGCAGAGTTTAGTATCCAGCTGCAGACAGCTCCCGTACAGGTAGCTATTGAATGAAAGAGTGGAGACTAGTCATGCGAACTTAGTAAGGGGATTATACCAGGAGAAAAGAAAGTAATATCCCAGGCCCAGAGGAAATAGTATGTAGAGTAGGAATCCAAGATGTAGCTCAGGAAGGATGGGGAGGAGCCACATAGAATCCCAAATGGATGTAATTATAAGGCAACTGGGGCTGAATTCAGTTATTGAAAATAGCAAGCCCTGAGACTGACTGGCCTAAGGCTCCATTTAGTTCCTCTTCCTAGGATATGTCTGAAAGCCTGGAGCAAGGTAAAGAGGCTGTTACTAGCTAAACGGGCAAGTGGACGCCAGGGCAGTGAGTCAAGCAAGTCTTCACTGTTGGATTGTCAACAGGCCCTGTGTGTCTGAGTCATGACAAGGAAGCAAGGCCCAAATGGTCAAAGCCTATTTGCAACAGGCCTTAGAAGACTTCTGCTGTTTTTGTCTGTCTAGTACTTCTTCTCTTCTGCCAACAGAACTACTTTTTAATGGAGAGCCCCCAGTCCCGCATCTTCCAGAGAAGTGAGTATGTGACCTCAGCCCAGTCAATCAGCATGCTTCATTCCCTGGGCTTGGGGAGAGACAGGAAACCTAGAAGGAGCCTTCAGATTCCTCCTTGAGGTTTTATATTTAGGAGCTTAGGGAGGGAGCAGAGCTCTCTCTCAGTCCTGAAATCACAAGCTGCAAAGATGCTGTAGGCTAGGGGTGCCTGGGTGGCTCAGTCGGTTAAGTGTCTAACTCTTGATTTCAGCTCAGGTCTCGATTTCAGGATCTCAGGGTTGTGAGTTCAAGCCCCGCACTGGACTCTGAGCTGGGTTTGGAGCCTACTTAAAAAAAAAAAAAAAAGGTGTTGTAGACTAGAGTTGCCTTCTGTCAGCTTTCCTTGATGCCTGTGGAAAGTCACCTGCATTAAGGGAGAAGGAGTCCAACATTAAGAGAGAATCAGAAATGAAGAGAGATGAGAGATGGGTCCTAAAGACATTACTTGGGCCCTGAATCCAGCCATGCCTGAAGCAAAAGCCATCCCTGCTCTTTCATGAGCTAATAAGTTCTCTTCTACATAAGCCAGTTTCAAGCCAATTTCAGTTGGGGTTCTGTCATTCGCCATGTAAGGAAATCAGACATCTGTTTATTTATTGCTTCACAGAAGCACAAGTCTGTTGCCTCCATCCTTAGTTATCTTGAAATTTAGAGTTTGGACTGAAAATACTTGCTCACGTCTGGCTTCCATTGCTCTTCATGAGGACACACTGACCATTTGGACAGGCAAAGGGCCAGTGATCCCTGCCTGGCAAAATCTTGGTGATGTCAGACCTGCGTCATTGTCCAGCTCTGCTTTTGACATTTGCTTGATCTTCGGAGCTCACTCCTTCCTCTTTCCCCATGATCTTCTCTGACTCTGGACGGAATCCTCAGCCCTTTCGGCTTTAAATCTTCCTTTTTGACAACGAGTTTCAAACGAGTATTCAAATCCTGACCTTTCTCCTAAAATCAGAAACCTGTTTCAAATTTCTATTTGTGGATTCAGTGATCAACTCATACTCAACAAGTCTGAAACAGAGCTCAGCAGGGTCCTGTTACCACTGATGGCACCACCATTATACTAGTCATCATTTGACAATCCTCAAATTATCGGGGCCGCTCTTCTTTCCCTCATCGTCCATGTGTACTGAGTCATGGTGTCACATCCCTTCCCATCATGATGTCTGCACGTGCCAGGAGCTACAGGAGGTGGAACAAGAATCAAGACATGGTCCCTGACGGGAATAGTTTGCATTTTGCTAGAGGAACAACCCAAGGCAGAAAGGGCTAAATGCCACAACAGAAGCCGCAGAGAGAAAGGACTAAGGGAGCGTAACAGAAGTCATGTCTGCCATTGGGGATCAGGGAGGTCGCCGAAGAATTTCCACAGTCCATGAAGGGAGGAGGGCATGAGGAGAACAAAGAGCCAGGAGAGCAATTGACTGAAGTGCTCTTGGGATAACAACTTCAGTTCGGGGCATACAAAAGCCAGTTTCAGCTCCATTCTGCCTCGTTTTCCCATATCGCAGAATTAGAAAACTGAAACACTACCCTGTCCAGTTTCCCTTGCAGCTCTGCATGACCAACTTCTGGCTGAAGAGACTAAAGAGAGTGTAAGCTGGTGGACATCCATGGACAGTGGACAGGGTGTGCTGGCATGCTCACCTTGGGCTTCTTCTCCTTTTTTCTTCCTACTTAGGCATATACACAATTACTTGTGAGTATGGCAGCCATCCTGGCACCATGAGACCCCACCCTCCAACCCACAAGAATGAGGATACGTTTTGAGGATGGCAGAGGAGAAAGAAAGATCTTGGTTCCTTGATGACATCCCCTGGCTCCAGGGAAGCCCTGGACTGCCTTCCCTCACATGCCTTGTGCATGGGGAAAAAAAATCCCTATTTGAGTAAAAATCACTGGTAGTCAGATTTTCTATTTGCTTGCAGCTGAATAAAATACTAAGCTTTATAAATCCATATATTAAATAGAAATACTGAATGCCATTCTAGGGAAATTGAAGTTTATTCTATAAGCAAGGAAGATGCAGAAACTTCTTTACATAGAAGTTAGGGGAATGCCATTTGCTGTTCACTGTCCATGACCTTCAGAGCTCAATTAGTGTCCCCCCTTCATGGAAGCTTCTATCTCTTGTCTTGGCCACGTTTATCCTCAGCCTCTGTTGGCAATTATCAAGGAAGTACAGCTTAGGGGCATGTATGGTTACTGGTTCTTCATGGATTTATGTTATGTATCCCCAGTAGGCCAGGAAGGGCCTTGCAGGTAACTGACCAGGTGTTACCCTTTCTCTCTCTCCTGAGGTGCCCAGGGTGGAGAGAAGCACACAGTAGTTCGGTGCTCAGGCACCACAGTCTTTCTTGGGTTTGAATCTTGACTGCATCATGGAATATCTGTAGATGTTAGGCAAATTTTTCAACCTCTCTAGGCCTCAATTTCCTTATCTAGAAAACAAAGATTGATAGTAGAACTTGCCTCACAGGGTACTTGTGAGACTCAAATGAACTATTTTCATGAATTCCTTAGCATCATTTCAGCCATCATTACATATGTCACAGATGGAGGGTATTAATGACCTCCCTGTATCCACCTGTTTTCCAAAGTGACTCTTCCATCATAAAGTGGACTCCATTTCCCCACCCTTGAATCTGGGCTGGACTTATGACATTCTTTGGCCAATAGAATGTGGCAGAAGATACTGTGCTAATTCTTAGTTTAGGTGTCAAGAGGCTTGGCACATTTTCACACACACACTCTCTCTCTGTCTTTCTCTCTCTCTCAGGACCCCTGCATTTGCCATAAAGAATACACTAAGGAGAGCTGCTTCAGGATGGTAACTTCAGTTAGTTCCTCAGTGCAGGTTCTTCTAGATCAGCCAATCTGCCAGATGGCTACAGATATGTGAGTGAGTCAGCCAAGATCAGGGAACTCATACATTATGAGCAAAAGTAAATGCTAATTGTTTTAGCCAGTAAGTTTAAGGGAGATTTGTTATGCAGCAATAGCTAACTGATATAAGTTACCTAAGAGAGAGGAGGGACTTTGCCTGTTTCATTCACTGCTATATCCCCAATGCCTAGAACATCATATCCGCAGGTGCTTAATATATGTGTTGAATAAATTCCTGAAAGTGATTATGACTGTTACTATCATGTAACAGGGTCACAGTGGCTAGTAAATGAGAAAATGCTGGGAAAGCATTTAATGTTGTTTCTGGCACAGTGACTTCTCAATAAATGTTAACTATTAATGGGCTGATCAACAATGACTGGTTAATTGATTAACGCACTTTTTATTAATATAAAACTAGCTGGTGAGTAATGCTGTCTAAGCTCAGTGAATGAAGCAATCCTCTGTCTTTCAGAAAACCTAACATTAACCACAACTGGGTTTTAGCTTGTAACGACAGATAAAGAGTAGATAGATAGATGGGCAGGTCATAGATGAACTGCCCCAGGAAACCCAGAGAACAAAATGCAATAAGAACTCTTCTTGGAACCCTGGAGCTTGGAGTGAAGGCATTATCTGCCTACCTTTTTTTTTTTTTAAAGATTTTATTTATTTATTTATTTGAGAGGGAGAGCAAGAGCGAGAGCGAGAGAGAGAGGGAGGGAGGGAGAGCCCAGAAGAAGAGTGAGAGGGAGAAGCAGGTTCCCTGCTGAGCAGAGAGCCCGATGTGGGACTCGATCCCAGGACCCTGAGATCATGACCTGAGCCGAAGGCAGACGCTTAACTGACTGAGCCACCCAGACGCCCCCTCTTACCTTCCCCCGCCCCGGCTTCGTCTCCTCTGCTACTTTCCCAGCATCAGGCCACTATGTGTTGAGTTTCCAATTCCTCTCAGCATGCTGCTTCCTCCCCCAACTACATGCTGGGGAACCTTCTCCTGCTGGTGACCATAGGGGTAGGTGGTGTGCCTGGGAATGGGACATGGGCGTGAAACCTGGGGTAATTCCTTTCTAACTGTATTATGTGGCTGATCCTGTCTGCCTTTCCATCCTTACCAAACAGAAGGCTCACACTTTGTAATCTCTCAGTGACCTCGTTAGTTCCCAAATTACATTTGGCCTCTAGAAAGATGAACACATTGTACCTTCTCTGTGGGACTCATTATTGCCATTCTGGAGACTGTCATTTATGAAATTCTGACTTTCTTTCATTTTGTATTTACACTAGGCAAAGCTAAGAATATTGTAATTGTCTGTGATGTTTTGAAAACACTTGTCACAAACCAGAGCCAAATGCTGATTAATGTTAAGTGTTTTGAAGAACCAAGCTTTTGGCTCATTAACTGGACTTGAATGGCATTACCCATCAGCTTCAAGTTCTGATAATTGCTCATCAGAAATGGGTGCTAATTTAGTAATAATGGTGCTGACAAATTTGTATGTTTTCCCCACATTGAACATTATGCACATATAAAGACTGGTGTGAATGCCAGACCCTGAGTTAGAAGACCTTGTCCCAAATTTGCCACCATATGACCTTGGGAATGTCAGCTAACCTTTCCCAGTCTCCATTTCTGACCTTGATGAGATGGTCTTCTATATCCTTCTTCACAAAGATTCTATGGTGTCACTATTATGTAGTTTGGTCTTGACTTGCATAATAAGCATAGATTCATTTCAGGAAAGGCACAGACATTGAGCAAAACTGACATACATGGAATATGAGCAAAGATGTCAGTTTATTTCCTTTCTTCTCTGCATCTTTTCTATATTAAGAGGGGAAGAAATGTTCCCTGTTGGGCTTGCAGGATAAGCCCTTAATCAAATGTTACATACCATCTGTTTGAGACAGTATTTGGTAAGTCAAACTTAAGTAGCTATAATCACTGTGGAATCTGAAACTGTTTCCTGTTATCCTGTCTATTTTCTGAAGCAGACGGGAGGTAGTTGGGCTTCTTTAGCTGGCACAAAACAGTAATATTCCAAGGAAGAAAGACTCTTTCTTTGAGGCTCATACTTTGAAAGTGCTTATTGAATTTGCTTTTCTGTTTCTCCCTAGATGGTCCCCCATTTATTTACACTGCTTCTTCCCCTCCCCCTCTGTATCAGCATTATCTGCGCCCTCAGCATGGCTCACTGTCTTCCTCTCTATTCCATTTCTTGGCACAAGCCTTGGGGATTTGGGCATACGTGTTGATAATTCCTACCCTGGCATTAGAAGAGGACCAGGCCCAGAGATGTCAGTGTTGGCTCAAGGTCGTATTGCTGGTTCATGACAGAGGATGATAGATTGTCATAAGGATTAGTCCAGACAATGTATATTAAGTGCCTCGTGGAGTATGGGCCCATGAGGTGCTCCCCAACAGGTATTAGAATCACGGAAATACAGAGCTTAGTCAGGCTGCCTGTCCTGCTGTCTATAACTATTAGCTCTGGTAATTTATTTCTCTCATTTCAAGACTATGAAAATAATTTCAAAAGCTGCCCTACTTTTCCTTTGAACATTAGACACATTTTCTTAAGGGTCCCCTTTCTCTTCTACTGGCTGGGTAACATGTAACACACTATGATTTTTCTATTTGAAAGGTTGGGGTTGTTCTCTGGAGCCATCAGCCATTTCCCACAGGTTGGGGAGGTGGTGACAGCCAAGCAAATGGTGGAGATCGTCTTGAATTCACCACTGGTCCAAGGCCAGGGGGTTGGGTTACTGGCATATGGGCACCCCCATATATCCAATGCCTTTCAGGATATTAAGTGTCATGTAAACACAGCTCTTTCGCTGGTGCCCCATGAGTGTCGTCACCTGTCAGAAAGCAATGCCATGTTTACTTGATGTGGAGACAAGACACTGCATCTTCCTGGAGCCTTTCAACTTATTAAGTTCTGATCCTGGACAGCAGTGGTGCTACAATATCTATAACTACCAAAGGACACTGATGGGAGAATGTGGGATTGTTTGTAAAGATTTGGGGTCTGGATGTACCGATTGCGCAAAGGATAGAGCCGGATGGTCTTGTCTTCAGTACAGGTCTGCTGTGTGTATGGGGAAAGCTACCCTTTATGCCAGTGTCTGCTCCAAGGCTGTGTCAGTTCTACTTTAAAAACCAACTGAGAAGGTGGATGCTAGGCAGACATCGCTACCCCCTCACTGCAAAGATGAGAACACTGAAGTCAAGGGTCAGGCCCAAGGTCACCCTGCAGTCTTCCTGGAGGCAGAAATGGAATCTGAGCCTCAACTCGGGAGCTAGCTCTCACTGCTGTTGCAACGTGCCGTGGTGGAAGTTACGTGGTGTGGCATTTAAACCTGAGAGCCAAGTTCTGGATTTAGGTTACGCCTTTCTATTCTTTAACTTGGCCTTCCACTGCTGGGTCAGAGCAGCTCCTTGTTCTGTCCTGTTGGTTTTTTCTTAGACCGAGGAGAGTTACCATTCTTCCCGGTCCTGCCTTCAGTAGGAAAGGCTGGGACCTGAGACCAATGTGTGGGTCATACTCCAGTCAAGTGATTGCTCCAAACTGTGAGAGCAGGGAGTTGGAGTCTTTGTCTATTAACCTTATCAAACAGAACTGGTCTTCAATGCATGATTTGTAATAACAGAGGTGATTCAGACAACCATTCCCTGTCATGGGTCCCTGCTGGGGAGGCAGCAAGAGGCTAGGACCTAAACTTTGAGGGCTGAGTGTACTGATTGGAATCCAGACTCTGTTGTTTTCTGGTTATGTGACCTTAGGCAAGCACCTTAACCTCTCTGTAGCTCAACTTCCTGGTCTGTAAAATGAGTAAAAAGAATTCCTTAGGATGACATCATCTTTGCAAAGTCCCTGTTACATAAAGAATATTCAGGAAATATTGGCTTCTTCACTCCTCCTCACCCCACACACACGTTGAGTACAGTAGTCATATTTTGAAGATCACATTAAAAGAATAAATGTTATGCCTAGTAAGCTAAGTGACTCAAGAGCTAGCAAAAATTAGGTCTTTGAGGTTAGTAGCTATGCCACAAACCAAGTATAGATTTCCTGTTAATGGGCTTTAAATATATTAATGAGAGAATGTTTGTGCTCCTTGGTTGGAAGCACAGTACAATATTTTGTGCCACTAGAGTCCACGAGGAAGCGTTGAGACAAATGTATCCCCCTAAGTTGTGCATTGTGAATGAATGGAACTGTCATTCTTCTTACACTACTGGGATATTTGATCCAAAGGGGGGGAAAAAACTCTTTATATGAAAACACGCGATATATGCCACATCCTGCAATTTTAATTAGGGATAACTTAAAGTGAAGTGCAGCTTTTTACATAAGAGTTGTACGATAAAGGAGGAAGCAATTTAAAAATAATTAACCACAGGATAGATTTTTTACTTGTAAATGTAATCAGTTTGAAATGATGACTGCCAATACTTTTTAAAAATTTGAAACCATTGCAGTTTACTGTATTTCTCTTTTTTTCATCCCCAAATCAAAAAGCAGATCTGTCCTCTCCACTTTATGGACCACTATATACATTTAATTAAAATCCCTCTATATGGGGACGCCTGGGTGGCTCAGTCGTTAAGTGTCTGCCTTCAGCTCAGGTCATGATCCCGGGGTCCTGGGATCGAGTCCCACATCGGGCTCCCTGCTCAGTGAGAAGCCTGCTTCTCCCTCTCCTCTACTGCTCCCCCTGCTTGTGCTCTCTCTCTCTCTCTGACAAATAAATTAAAAAAAATTTAAAATCCCCCTATTTGTAGTATACTTAGATTGGCAGTGGGCAAAAGAAGCAGATACAAAGCTATGTGGCATAGTCTTGTCCTCAAAGAATTTACAGTCTGGTCAATCTTCAGATGGGTAATAGCCCCAGTAAACTCGGCCAGAATCACCAAAGGAAAATAGGCTGTTCTCTCTCTGTCTCTGTCTGTCTGAATGAGAAGCCAGCTAATGTTCAACCTAAAATTGAATCCTAGATTATTCAAAATAACTATTTTTTTCTCCCAAAAGTCAGAAAAGAAATGAAAGTGTTAATCAATAGTATTTTTAAAGTCGTACATTAAGAAAAAGTAGCTTAAATTCTAAATCATATATATACATATATGTATATACATTCAAGTAGAAAGCCTAGTAAATTTTCATATCTTTATCTACTGGAAAAATAGGACTACCCTTGTGTGCTATGACATTCCAAGTTCTCATTGGTATACTGGTAGGCACAATGCCCTTCTAGGTCTGGATATGGAAGGTGATATGTGCCCACCAACTATGTTAATGGGTATATTAAATATCATCTGGGTATATACAAGTAACAGGTATTCCTTCTAACCATGCTTCCCAGCTATGTTAATAAAATATTTCATAAGTTAGGAAGAGGATGTTCCCGATGTGCTAGGAACAGGGCATGAACTCCAAACTGTACTTCTTTTATTTACTTATTCACTCAATCATTCATTTATTCACTCATTCAACCAAGCTGTATATAATACTCACTCTATTCTAAGCCCTATACCACATGCTGAACTTTAGAGATCATGTGATACCATAGCCATTTTAGATGGACAGTTTAAGCAAGAGTCTTGCCCTGTGGTCCATAGATTTTCAGTGGGTCTGAGGTTAGACTTTAGGGGATCAAGAAATCCCCTGAAATTAAATGCAATAATTGGTCTAAATTTTTGTAGATAAATTTTTCTGAGACAAGGACCCATATCTTTCATTAGATTATCAAAAGGATCAAGATCCCAAAAGGTTAAGGAGCTACTGGCGTGGAAGGGAAGAAAACTCAGCCCTGGCTTCAACAGAGAGCCATTGGCTCTCTAACCTGGCCAGAGCCCTGGTAGGAGGTCTCTCGTGTTCCCCACTCCTGTGCTCCACCATCAATGTGTCTCCACCTCTGAGTCTCTCTCTTCTTGCTCCTAAGTTACTCTTTCCTTATATCTTCACTTTGAATTCCTGATAAGGGACATTTGATCAGCCCTGTAAATACCCATCATTTCTGATGGGGCAGCCTTCTTACCAGAACACCTCAAAGGTTTTTGGCTGCCCATTGACTGCTTTTGGGTCAAGCCCCAACCCATCTCTTATCAGTTATGCCAGGTTGAGGGGAGGTGTCACTGTGAACAGATCATGGCCACTGCTCTATAAGGCCTTGTCTAAGAATCCTCCTGGGGAAGACTGTTGGTGAAGATGTTTCCGAGAAGTTAGATGCAGGTGTGACAGTCTCCGCCCTCAAGTATGGATGGATGGATTTAGGGAAATTAGTTGGACCAAGCTATCCACTAACTTGCCAGATCCCTCTTGGAATAGGATAGTCTGATGACTGGTTGTGTATAGGAACTGTTGTTTGGCCATGGGATATAAGGAAGCTAATTGTCCCACTCATATTTAGAACCTAAAACTCTAGCCTTATTAGTCTTAGCTCAGCCCAATTAACTGGTAATAGTGATTGTGAAAAGCACAGACATGAGCACAAAGTGTCTTTATGGTCCACCATAAACTCTTGTCCCAAGTAGGTACCAGGGATCCAAAGACAAATAAGACTTGCAACCTGTCCTTGCAGAGATCACATAGGAAGAGAAATTATATGGTTTGATATAAAGACCTGAATTGAAATGGCAATCGGCTGGGAGCCCACAGGCCAGAATTCTGGTGCTGACTCTGCCATGTATTGGTTGTGTAAGCTTGGCTCCATTATTTAAAGGCCCTGAACCATATTTATTTTAAAATGGAGATAATAAAACTCACTCTGCTTGGCTCTATGGTTGTCATAGGGACTAAATAAGATAATACATGTGAAAATACTTTATTTTAAATTGCTAAAGCAAAACAAGGCTTTAAAAAATTATTGCTTTAGTTTCGGGTATTATTGGCAGAACCGAACCATTCATTACTGGCGCCATGCTAGTTCCTATCATTAAATACATTCTTTGTCCTCTCAAGGTCTTTGTGAATAAGTTTAAACGAAATCTGATCACATTGGAAACGTGTATTTTAGTGGTATGCATTTGGTTTCAAAGAACATCTGATAAAGGCTTTAAAAATTTTAAAGTACAAACAATATTAAAAGCACCAGTTAAAAGTTAATGAAGCAGGGCCCATCAGCTAAGGGAACCCATTTACTGAGGGTGAGATAGTGCCTCTGTCTTTTGTAAGAATTTTCTAGCTCTCGCGGCATCTGGGTGGCTCAGTCATTAAGCATCTGCCTTTGGCTCAGGTCATGATCCCAGGGTCCTGGGATTGAGCCCCGCATCGGGCTCCCTGCTCTGCGGGAAGCCTGCTTCTCCCTCTCCCACTCCCCCTGCTTGTGTTCCCTCTCTCGCTGTGTCTCTCTCTGTCAAATAAAAAAAAAAAAAAAAGAATTTTCTAGCTCTCAGAATTATGCTAGAAATTTCCAAACAGATTGATTGGTACCGTGCCTAAAGCCTTATTAAAGCTCTACAAGACTTTCAACCATGGGCATACAAAGTTTCAGATTGATTATGATTTCAAGTGACTTATTCATGCCAAGTAAAGTATATGAACAAGAGTTCCTTTTCTGATTTTAGTCTGGTAGGATGAGTCTAGGAGTTGGTCTTTCACATAGCAAAGTAACAAGGGCTCTCTTATGAGGTCTTTTGATTCTCTGCATGTCTTTAGTACTGTCTGGGCCATTGAGGGCTTAAGTTGTTTATGTTCTTGAGTATTACTGAACTGTCTCCAGACTCCCCAGTAGGAGTATAAGATCCTTTGGGACTGAAATTATGTTATATTCCTAAAAGTATGAATATCACATTGAGAAAGTATAAGCCATATTGAGGCAGAACTCTAAACAGATGATAGTTATCTATTTTTGCCCTTTCTGAGTTCCAGAATCTTGTTAATAGTCAGGTACGGTTTGCTGGATTGGCTGTCTGTGTGTAGCACTTAAAATGGTTCTTTAACTTTGGGTTTTATGAAACCAAGAAAAGGATATGTTGAAAATGACTAAGTCTGCCCATTGAAGTAAGGATCATACATAGTTTACTAATCATCTTTAGAAACAAGGAACTAAAAAATGCCCATAGTGGTGTTCACCCCTTGCTACCCTTAACTAAGAAACTGGCAGGGATGTCTGGGTGGCTCAGTCGGTTAAGCGTCTGCCTTTGGCTCAGGTCATGATCCCAGGGTCCTGGGATGGAGCCCTGCATCAGCCTCCTTGCTCAATGGGGAGCCTGCAGCTCCCCCTGCTTGTGCTCACTCTGCCTCTCTCTCTCTCTGACAAATAAATAAATAAAATCTTTCTTTAAAAAAAAAGAAATTGGCAGAAATGTTCAACCACCATTATGGTTAAAAAAGTTGGGCTCTGGAGTCAAGCAGGCTTGAGTTTGAAGTTTAGCTCCACCGCTAATTAGCTGTGACCTTGGTCAACTTACTTAATTCTTCTAAGGCAGTTTTGCCATTAGTAAAATGGGGATGATAATAGTGTGTCCTTGACAGGTGCTGTTGGGAAGATTATGAAGTGATATATGCTGGGTGCCTGGGTGGCTCAGTTGGTTAAGTGACTGTCTTCAGCTCAGGTCATGATCCCAGAGTCCTGGGATCGAGTCCCACATCAGGCTCCCTGCTCTGCATTTATTTAAAAAAAAAAAAATGAAGTGATATATGCTAAAATACTCAGCAGAGTGCCTGGCACATGAGATGTGATCAAGGCCTGGTAGCCATTCCCATTAGCTAAGGGATTAGCCTTTGCACTGCTCTAGGCTGCAGCCCATTTAATGTGCCCCTAGTTGTCTTTATCTCAAGGGCTTGTGCTGGGTCTTCTGCTCTTGCTTCTTGCCCCAGATTGATCTTCTCTCTGTTTTTGAAAACCCTGGGAATGGCTGCATAGTGAAAGTTCCTGTCTCTATTCTGAGAGTTAGGCCTGTCTCAGCTATTGGCTATATGCAGGGTCAGTGTGAGCATGCAAGTCATGGCAACTGGAAGAGGGTTTAAACCCCTGTAGGCCAAAAGGACTCACTTTCCACTGGGAATGAAACTGAAAACAGATTTCCTGTCATCTCAGGGCTTATGATGCATAGCACCATTAAACAGCCCAGCAGCAGAAGCTCTGGACATTATAGTTTAATCACTTCATGCCCAAAGCCATATGGCAGAAGGCAACTTAGCTCTGGATATTGAAAGTGCTCCATTAAATGACTGCCTTTTAATTTAACAGTCATTAGCAGTACATAGATGCTGACCTCAAGTATGGGCTTAAGGGTGAGGTGAAATCTGGAATGCTCTTTGAAGCTCTTTACTTTGGAGGTAGGCCTCTGCTTCAGTTGACACCTTAGTGTGCTTTTTGGCATTAAGGATCATTTACTTCATAAAAACAGTGGTTTCTGATTGGGCTGTTGTACCAGTACTGCAGCTAGATATCAGAATCCCACTGTGGGCCCTGAGGTTTATCCCAGGCCTGGCTAGTTTGGCCAGGAGAATGTTAAGAGAGGGAATGTGAGTCATTCCAGGTAAGCTTATAAGAGGTTGCTACAGCTCTGCTGTGGGAAAAGCCTAATCCCTGGGAACATGTTGTCTTACATACAGCTGTTAACTAGAGGAAAGTGGAGCTCTCTAAGAACTGATTGCCTGTTTTTGCTGAGGTTCCAGACTTCTACCAGTCTTCCCTCAGCGATCTTTCCCAGCACTGTTGGTGCACTGAGGGCTTCTAGATCCAGGTCAAGGCATCATAGTTACATTTTGTCCACTAGGTTAGTGTTACGCATGTGTCAGCTAATCAGAACCCTCAAGCATGGAGGAATGATGATAGTCACTGAGAATCTGAACATAGCTTAAACATTTCATATAGTTTGTAATGTGGCCAGATGGTTCCAAACAGTCTCACTAAACAGAGTTCCTTGAGAGTGGGGACTGCTCCGTGTTTGTACCTGCCACATCTGCCAACAGCTGACCCATGTTTTATGAATGAGTGGATGGATGGGTGAAGCATCTGTAACGGGCTAAGGAAGTTACCTTGGTTTACCTTTGATGGAAGAGGCAGCATGGAAAGGAATAAGGTGGCTTGTCAGGACAATAAATACCAACAAAGCAACATGGAAGGATTAAGGGAAGGTGAAGAGTAGACAGTGAAGCCCACAATAAGAATAAGAGTTTGGTAAAACAGAAACTCACAACTAAAGATTGAGACACAAAGTTTCCTTCTAAACAAAAAAATTAAGCCTATTCTTTGTATTAAAGAAATTCTCTAACATCACCGATGATCCTTTCTCCAGTCAAAATGCTTCTGTCTCTGTGTCAGAATAGTCCCTTTGTTTCTATTCTGTATGTTAGCACATTTTTATGTTTTTGTGAAGGCAGTGGGTGAGAAAAATGTTCTCTCCAGAGAAAACCACACACCTTTCCTCATTTGTTCATTAAAAGCAGGATTTCCAAAGTCACATATCCAGACCACCCCATGATACATTTCCCTGGAAGCAAGTGTGCCAATGAAGGAGTAAGGTGAATTCAGTCCTTGAGCCTCACAAGCTCTAAAGTTCCTATAAATATTTCACTACACTCTAATAAAATCCCTGTGTTTCCCTAGGATGGAGGATAGCATAAATTTCCTCTTTGCTTTCAGCAGCTTCTCTAAGAACATAAGAGGAATTAAGCCTCAATACCTTGGTGGCGGCTACTGAAGATTGAGTTTCAAACCATCAATTACTCCCAGCCCCACCTGACAAGTATTAAGTGAAGCCATCATGCAAAGTTATAATTAGAGATTGAAAATGCTGACCAGGAAGCTCACAGGGCCTTTCAAAATTCTCCCAGGAGCTTGCCCAATTTCAAAAGGCTATTGGGAGAACATAATTAAAGTCAACAGGGGGAAAAAACACCTCTAAGAATTTTAGATGGGGAGAGGGAGGGAGGCAGAAGTAATTTTGGTTAGAAGCTTGTCCCCCCGGCTTTTCTGTGAGACCGTCAATGAAAACTACTATAGCATCAGGGTGAATGACATCCAGATTCTTTCTGTATCAGACCTTTAAGGATGCAGAATCAAGAAGCTGAATTCTACCGAACGGAGGAGCCGAAGACTAGTGCCCATACGGGAATTGTTTCATGGTAAGAAGAATTAGAGAGCAGGGCCCAAGCACATGCCGAAGTACTTGGGGAAAATTTGCTACAACTTAATGACACGGTATGGTTTTCATTTCTCTCACCCCGAATGAGAGGCCTGTGACTTTCAGCACATTAGGTCTCTAATGTGACACACAAAGGCTTATTATACAGGACTGACTGTGTGCTAGGTACCACAACAGCATGGGGACACAAAGCCTGGCCTTCCTCTCAAGGACTCACAATCTAATGGGAGCAGAAAGACACAGAAAAGTGAGATGAATGTAAGGTGATTGGGATCGGAGGAGACGGACAGGTACAGGGAAGTAAAAAAGAGATGTTTCTGTTTGTGTGGGAAGCGGCTGTCTGTTTGGGGCATCCAAGGCGGCGGCACAGGTTAGGTCAGGAGTTCCTGATCTGGATGGTAAGGTTAAGCAGAGAGAAAGTATGTGAAGACACTGAAAAGCAAAATGGCTTCCCTTTAGTTTCACCCCCTTTCCCTTTACGTGGAGCTCTCTTGTGGTAGTGGCAAAAAGCCAGGAAAGCTTAAATAATGGACTTCTAAAATGTACATTTGCTGACCACAATGATGGTGAAAAATCTGGTCTGTTTAAAGTGAGACATATGACACCTCTCCAGTGCAATGCTGGAGAGGAGAAAAGCCAAAGCCAAGGTAAAGCTCTTGACTTTACACCTTAGGGTTTACAGTGGGGAACAATCAGCAACAAGATTTTCAAAAAGTGAACTCTGTGAAAGTAACACCATCAAAATGAACCTGAAATAATGCACTAGTCACATGTAGCCCTTACCCTTCCTGCAAGAGGCCTAATTTTTCATTTAGAGCACAGGGCCAGGATTTGGAGTGCTTCCTATAGAGCCCTGTTGGGAAGAATAGTAGCACTCAATGGAGGAAGAGTGTAGTGATCAATTAATGATGTCTGCCAGGGGTATGGGAAGGGGTGAGTGGCAGCATATGTGCTATGCATTTGCCAACCCTGGACTATGCCATATTCTCAGGCAGCTATGTCTACGATGTAACTGTAGCCTATAAAGCTAAAATTCATTCAATTGTAACTCCTCTGGCATGAGATAATCGTGGTTTTGGTGACATACATAGAGAATTTTCACAGACTTTACCAATACTTTCTAACTATGACAGACACGCTTTGGTAGATATTAATAGTCTTGAGTTTAGACAGATATACTCCATTGCGGAACAGAGATGATTTATTTATAATGTTCGTATCCTGGAGTATGCCTCTTTCGAGACCTGTATATTTCCTATCTTCTGGTTGATACTCAACAAATGCCATTCTCATTGCTAATCTGATTTCTTGCTTCTGGGAAAGGAAGGATCCTGGTTAATTGAAACCAACATTATTGTTGCTGGAAAGCTATTTCTGCAATGAGGATCTAATAGTATCTCTTTGATAATAAGTTGGCTTTTGGGGTTATATGCTAATTCTTTTTTTTTTTTTTAAGATTTTCTTTATTTGAGAGAGAGTGAGAGAGAGAGTGCACAAGCAGGGGGAGCATCAGAGACAGGGAGAAGCAGGCACCCTGCTGAGCACGGAGCCCAACATGGGGCTCGATCCCAGGACCCTGGGACTATGACCTGAGCTTAAGGCTGATGCTTAACCGACTGAGCCACCCAGCTGCCCCATATGCTAATTCTTTTTAAGTGTAAATTGTAAAGGAGTGATCACTCTTGGGGATTTGGTTAATTAAGTTTGTCAGTTTGGTTACCCTATCAGGGGACACCCACCCCAAGAATGTTTTCTCCCACAGAGCTCTAACATCCACAGTAATGGGGATTGGCTGGCTTGCTTGTTGGTGACTGACAGTTGATCAATGTTCTCAACGGCATTGATAACAAAGCTGGTCACCATTGCTCTTAATAGTAGATGATCTTATAGTTGGTGACGAAGGTGATTCAGTGATGCTGATAATAATATATCTTTTTTGATAGTGTATTTTTTAGTTCATAAGCTCTTTGGGTTAAAGATGTGATTGCAGGAAGAGTCAGATTTTGGGCACAGCCAAGATTTTCTTATTATTGGATTTTAATAGCCCCTCAAAAATGTATTCAATGAGTAAACTGTTAGAGCTTAATTACCTTCTGTGTTTAGCAGCATAGTAAATAAAAAGTGTGAGACAAATAGCCTCATATGGCAGAGAATTTAGTCTAGTTGGGTACATAAAAAATGAAAATAATAATAATACAATGTAGCATATACTTTATTACATATATAATTAAATATGTTTGTTGGAGCTGCTCCTTCTGGCTTGCAAGAGCCAATTGCTAAATTTTCCAGAGTTTTATAAGCTGGTTACTAAACACAGGCATTGTTAAAAATTAAATTGTATAATTTTAACAAAATTTATATAATTTATAACAAAAGAAACTATATTAAAAACAAAGACAGTTAATTGTCAAAACTCATCACTTCCAGGCACCTGGGTGGCTCAGTTGGTTACACGACTGCCTTCGGCTCAGGTCATGATCCTGGAGTCCCGGGATCGAGTCCCGCATCGGGCTCCCTGCTCATCTGGGAGTCTGCTTCTCCCTCTGACACTCCTCCCCCTCATGCTCCCTGTCTCTCATTCTCTCTCTCTCAAATAAATAAATAAAACCTTAAAAAACCAAAAAACCAAAAAAAAAAAAAAAACACCCCACCTCATCACTTCCTAATCATTTTCCTACATTTACTATTAGCGCTACTTGTGAAGTTATGTCTATTCACTGTGTTTAGTGACATCATGTTGGTGGCTTAAAATCAGCCATGGTGGCAGTATTTACACCACCCAGACCGACAAAGTCAAAATTTTCTCCCTCCACCCCCAGCCAGGTGTGAAACATTTTCCTGCACAGTACTGTATATAAACATTGAATAGGAAGAGCAGCACTGTCACCAGTCATTGAAGGGTAAGATTACCTCTGGTTAGGGAGCCAGGTAAGTGAATATTTTAAGTTGGTTCTGAAGCAAACTTACTTTTAGTGGGTCAGGACCACCCTTGGGGACATTTAGAACCAGGACACATCACAGAATGCCCCCATGGCCCCTCATGCTTCTATACAGGTGAAATCAGATTAACATGAATATTAAGAGCCTCTTTGAAGGTGGAACAAAGTAAATGAAAAAAGTAACAGTAAGCCTAGGGGGATGGGTAAGTGTGTGGGAGGATGTGAGGTGCCTGGACCCATCTTGCTCACTCTGGCCTTGGGGTCATGAGACAACTGAATAACTGGGATGATGACCAGTTAAGAAGTTAAAGGCTTTTCTGTGCCGAAGGCCCAGGGACAAGGTGTTCCTTTGATCTTGCTGTGTGGCTGTTAAGAGAAAAAAAGAAATTGAAATTAAAAAAACAAGAAAGGTAGGCTAATAGGGTGTGTTCAGGTGGTTCCTGGAAGTGGGGGAGGGACAGTCTTTGAACTAGCACCTGGATCATTGTTCTTTTCTGCCCCAAATCTTTGCACACCTCTTAAAAGCCTCTTGGGAGAGAACAGGGACATGTTTTTTTTAGGATTTTTTTTTTATTTATTCATTTGAGAGAGAGACAGAGAGAGCACAAGCAGGGGGAGAGGCAGAGGGAGAGGGAGAAGCAGGCTCCCCAATGAGCTGGGAGCCTGATGCAGGGCTCCATCCCAGGACCTGGAGATCATGACCCGAGCCAAAGGCAAAAGCTCAACCAACTGAGCCACACAGGCACCCCCACTTACAGGTTTTTAATCAAAGGAAATTTTTCTTGATGTAAAAAAAAAAAAGCCTTAAGAAAAAAATAAAGAGCAATAACGGCAGGAATAAGGTGACAATGGCAAGCCTTAAGGAGTTTTGGAAAACTGAAAAAAAAAAAAGCTTAAAGCTTAATAACTGGCCAAGGAGTAGGCCAGTGTGAGGCATAGCCCTGGGAGGACCATCACGGAGCGTAAGGAGGGGGAGACAGAGGAAGAGGAAGACTCCAAGAGCACAGACAAGATCCATATATCACTTGGGGCTGGAGCTGATGTCAAGTGAGGAGAAGCTGTTGATTGCATGAGATCCTCATCTGAAGAACACAGGTACCCTATTTCATCAATGCTGAAGAGCCCATTTTCTTACAATTCAACAACTTTGAAATCAGGGTGCATCAGACAATTGATGGTATCAAAATCACTGTTGATCAATGACAGACATGGTGATGGTTGTGGTACATATGGAAACTTGGCAAAGATGTTCATATCCTGGTCCTGTGTTGTTTAATAAATACCTATTTGTAGCAAATAAATTTAACATAACAAAAGATGAAGCTTTCTAATAAGAAAATGTGGTGGCATGCATCTTCTTTCTAATAAGAAAACGTGGTGGCATGCTCTTAATTGTGTTATTTTTCTCCAGGACACATTAAATGATGGTGTGTCTTATGATCAAGGGTACCCTACATTTAGTAAAATACAGGTTAATTTATCTAAATTAACTGTTTATAAATCTCGGTCCCGTTTACACACAGCTTTCAGGCTTCTCATTGAACACCTCTCTTGAACCAGAAATGTGTGAGTCAGCTTGCTCAAGATGATCACCCAGAAGTCACTATTCTGTGTTCAGAATTGGCCAACCATTTACTAAATTCAGCTGTTCATTTACAATGATGCATGTCCAAACAGGGACTGTTTTGGCTTGGTACTACTGGATACTAAAGGTTATAATTACATATAGATAGGTGGGTTTGGGGGCTTTTTTCTTAGCATCAAAGAATTGAGCCCCTGTCTCCTCTGTCCTCTTTGTGGCAGTGAGCTAGCTGCCAGTCACTCTATCAGACAGGGTCCTCCTCCAATGTAGCATGTAGCTAGGAGAAATCACCTTCATTTGGTACCTTCTCCGAAATGGCTCTGCAAGCAGAGGGAATGGTAGGCATGAAGGTCATCAGAAAGTGACAACTGTGTTTGGGAGATTGTGGGTCCATCGTTCGTCTGGAGTGAACCGGGTTTGTGTGGGAGAAGGGTTACAAAAGGTAAAGATGGAGAGTTAGATTACTACTCTGTACGGGACAGGACAGAATCAAAGCACGCAGGGTGTGCGGACGTTCACATACAAATCAACACACAGAGAATTTTTGGTAAGTAGAATAAGCAGGCTAATGAGGGAATAGGAAGCTGCTAGTGATGCAAAATTCTTGGCAATCTTTGTCAAAACTGAGGGCTTCTAGTCCGGGTACAAAGTTGTGGGGCATAATCCATTTCACAGCTGGTGGCCTGTTTCATTTTTCAGACAGGATTGGAGAGAGGAGGTGGGAAACCTATCCCCTGATGGCACAGCAGAGACACAGGTAAGAAGAGGATCCAGCTCATTTATTTCCCTTTCATTAAGCCCCTGAAAATATAAAGACTAAGGATTTAATTGCCCTGTTTGCTTCTATCTCTAGAAAAGCTGACTTAGTAATTGCATTAACTTGTTACTAAGCTTTGCTCTTATGGGGTAATATAATTTTAACTACTGCTTCCTAATTATAGGGTTTTCATTATTCTGAAAATCCCATTCAGCATGTGTTCCATTTTCACTTTTATGAAGTGCTTTGTGGGGAAAATGGGGGTCGTGTCTTTGAAAACCCGATCTGAGTTGAAGCTGTCTTGCCCCAAGCCATTACTTCCTGTGAAAAGCAGGGCGCCCTGTGATTTTTATCCTCCTTTGATAAATAATGCTGTTGGCAAAGACCATATGCTCTGGCACACGCTGGAGTTCGGTGGCACTGCTCAACAGAGGATAATTCCATCAAGTCAGTGATGGTTTTTATTAGGTGGTGGTAATGGCAGAAGTAATGACAAAATCATTAAAATCATTAAGTCATTAAAATCCTGCTGCAAATGGCCTTAGGCCTTCAGACCACAGTTAACTCAGGGTATGTCAAGGACAGTTCACTCCCAAAAGCTGTCTGGAAGGGATTGCCCATTATTCCTTGTTCTTTCCAAGGAGAGCTTTGCATTTGACTATCACAGAGCCTGCAGAAGGCAGTGGTAGGCCTTGGATCTTCACCATCTCTTGCATCCACCCTTTGGTGGTTTTGATACTTCCAGAAGATCTTCCTTAGGGGAGAATCAAAGTGGAATCATACAAAACCGAGTTCATTCATGGAATGGTAGTAGGAAATATCCTTGGGATATTCCATTCCGATTCAACAAGTACAAACTTTACTGCAGCTGGATGCATACCTGACGCTAAAAGCTATGAGGGATTTGGAGGGTAGAATGGTCATGGTTCTATGGGAGCTATTCTCTGGGGAAGGAGGCCTCTATTCACAAGGAACTCTGTAATGCACGGCAACGTGTGACACGTATGCGTTGACAGGGAACTGGACTGGTGAGGGGGATGTCAGTTGGTTCAGACTACAGTGATTTGAGAAGATATACCTGGGGCATAGGGGGGAAAGGATGCATGTTAAACTTTTCTGCAAATTCCACAAAGGTGACCTGAACAAATCATTTAATCTGTCAGTTTTATCATCTTTGAAAGGCGAGGAGCTATCTGAAAGATTATTGATAGAGCAAAGAACACTCAATACATCTCATTGAAAATCTGAGATTTTAACAAAGCCCTGAATTCTAGGTATGACTAGACAGGCAGGAGTGGGAGGAAAAGGAGTTGCAGGTAGAAGGGACTGCGTGAATAAAGACCTGCTAGCAGGAAAGTGCTTTTCTGGTTGGAGCATAGAGTTTGTGTTGTGTGCGCGTGCGCGTGCACGTGCGTATTCAGGGGCTGTATGCACATGCTCTTTCTTTATGAAGATTATCTCCCTTCATCCTCTTCACTTAAAACAGCCCCCTTGGGCGCCTGGGTGGCTCAGTCGGTTAAGCGACTGCCTTCGGCTCAGGTCATGATGCTGGAGTCCCAGGATCGAGCCCCGCATCAGGCTCCCTGCTCAGCGGGGAGTTGGCTTCTCCCTCGGACCCTCTCCCCTCTCGTGCTCTCTCTCTATCTCATTCTCTCTCTCAAATGAATAAATAAAATCTTAAAAAAAACCAACATAAAACAGCCCCCTTAAAATATCAAGAAACCCCCAGACAGAGGCAAGTTTTTTCTTAGGTTACATGGGAGATATTTGCACAAAGAAGGGGAAATAGATAATTTTTAACTTCTTGACTCATAGAGTCATGCTTGAATCGTGACTCAGAGGCAAACTGAAAATTTGTAGCTGTTACCTTGACTAAGGGAAGATATTGTCTAGAGTAGACGGTCTGAAGGCCAACAAATACATCTTTATAGTCTGGTTCCAACTCACAGAATTCTACCTGCAGGAGCACAAACACTTGTAAAAGACTGTAGGAAAACAATAAGATTTATTTATTTACTTATTTATTTGAGAGAGAGGGGAGGGGGAGCAGAGGGAGAGGGACAAGCGGACTCCAAGCTGAGCACAGAGCCCAGTGCAGGGCTGCATTCAAAACCCTGAGATCATGACCCTGAGACTGATCATGACCTGAGCCAAAATCAAGAGTCGATCCCTTAACCAACTGAGCCACCCAGGGGCCCGGAAAACAATACGATTTAGCATAAAAATTAGACTAAATAGAATTTAATGATATTACCTTGTACTTATTTAGTGCTTTATATTTTTATACGCAGCCAGAAAATGGTAGGCTGGGAGGCAGATCTAAGTAGTAAGGCCCTGGAACCTGACCTGTAGGCACTCAATTATTAAGCCAGAATATACCAATATTTGGAATTCAAAACTGAAATGAAGTCACAGCTTAGGAAACCCTTTTAACAAATTGAGTAAATTAATAATGCAAAAGCAGTATAGGGCAAATGTTCAGACTGATTAAGAACATAAAAAATGTTAATTATATATCATTTTATCTAGTCAGTAGCTAAGTACATCTACTACTTGGTTCCTAAATCCATAGCAGGTTTGGAAATTATATGCCATTTCATTTTTATTATTATCATTATGTTTCTTTTAGAACGGGAGGGAGACAGAGAGCGCACACGCATGAGCAGGGGAGGAGCAGAGGGGGAGGCGGAAGGAGGGGGAAGAATCTCAAGCAGACTTCATGCTCAGCAGGGAACCTGACGAGGGGCTCATTGCAGGGCTGTATCTCATGACCTTGAGGCCACCACCTGAGCCAAAACCAAGAGTCAGCTGCTCAACTGACTGTGCCACCTACGTGCCCCTGCCATTTCATTTTTTAAAAACACAGTCTATGCATTGAATTTTTGCTCATTCACATCAGCATTTTTGTTATCAATCTGAACAGAGTGGTCTCCCCCCCCCCCCGCCGGTCTTTAGAACACTACTCCAGGGTTCAGTGGAGGGAGCAGAGGGAGCACTACTGAGCACTGTCTTTGGGGTCAGACAGGCATCTGGCCATGTTATCTTCTATTCCTGAGGATGAGACTCAGATGCGGTCTCTAGATTCTATAGCCAGTACAAACACTCAGGGATTCCTCTGGGCTTTGTATGTTCAGAGGCAGAAGAGGTGTAGTTTTCCCTTGAGAGCAAATTTTAATCATCAACTGACATTATGCATAGTGAGTGAGCAGAGACCCCCGAGTCTCATAAAGCATTGCACTCCATGTATTGCACCATCTAGGACACCCCTCTGCATGTGCAAGGGTAAGCTCTTGTGAAGAGCTGACTACTCTAGAGTCCTTGGGGGAATGCAGATATAAAGCCAGCTAGAATTATGACACAGAAAAGGCACCCTCACTTTTTATTTCTTTTTGTCCCCTTATTTCCATAAATGCAAATTCTGTCAACAAATTCAGCAGCTTTGTGGTAGTTCCTGAATTATAAGAAAACTAAAAGCCATTTTTTTTTTGCTCCTTATAAAAGGCAATAAACAACTTGAGGGTTGTCAAACCTTTCCAGCTACATTTGTCTTCTCTTTCCAAGTAAATAAAAGCGGGTAATAATAATAATAATGTTATTGCTTATTTAGTTCTTGTGATGTGGCGGGCACGGTATACCCATGATCTCATTTAGTCCTTACTGCAACGCACCAGAGTGGATGTCATTGCCTTGAGAACTGTGACAATGGCCATCAACATGACATAGCTATTTGGACTTAGAACTGAGACCCCCTGTGTCAATATGACTTAGTTATTTGTTCCATGATAACTTTGCCTGGGAAAGATAAGAGTATAAACCAATAAATAAGTTCTCTGTTTGCTTCAGGAAATTCCTGCAGATAACTTATCTGAGATAACAGTCTGTTCACCCTGAGCAAATTTCTTGTTCTCTTCAAAGCACATTTACCCTTCAAGACTTGCTTTAAGACCCTCTCCTCGCTGTATTCACCAATCCTAACCTATAATGTCAGGATTTTAGCCCAATTCTGGGCAATTCCTTCCTTGAAAAGACTCACTTGAAGTCACTTGAACCCAGACCCCCAAACCCTATAAATACCCTCTTCTGACCTCCCTTTCCTGAAATGCTAAGACTTTGTCAAGGCTATGTCTCCTATATTCAATTAGCTGATAATATTTCAGGGAGTTCAGTAATTCTTACTTTAGAAATGAACAAGGGAAGCCTAGAGAGTTTCAGTAATTTGTCCTCGTTTATCCACTTAGTTAAAGGGTTCCTATCTGGGACTATTTCACCCCATCCCTTGTTCCTGATTCTCTGCTACTCTGCATTTCAGTTGAAATAAAAGTCCAGTTTTTTCAGTTTTACCTCTGGACCTGTTTGATTTTCTAAGATTAAAAAAAAATTCAAGCAATGGTCTAGTCTATAGTCCTGTGAAAGGTAGTTGCTGTGGGACCTTATGCATTTAATTAGCCATAGACATTTAACACTGTATTTCAGAATAAACCACAGCAATGGTGACCCACCAACATTCTCTAAATGTAGGATGTAAGTCAACAAGAGCCAAGTGAGCCAGACTTATAACTGGTGTGACTTAAACTTTTGGCAAGTTATTCAGCTGGTCTATTGTTTCCTAGGGTTGCCATAATGAATTACCACAAAGTTGACGGCTTCAAGCAACAGACGTGTATTCTCTCACAGTTCTGACGGCCACAAGTCCAAAATCAAGGTGTTGGCAGGGCCAGGCTCCCCCTGGAGAGTCCAAGGGAGAATTTGCTCCATGCCTGTCTTCTAGCTTATGCTGCCTCCTGGTAACCCTTGGCATTCCTTGTCTGGGGCTTCATAACCCCAATCTCTGCCTTTTTTTTCATGCAGCTTTCCTTCTGGGTCTCTCTCTTCTTTTCTGTCTCTTATAAGGACACTTGTCATTAGATGTAAGGCCCACCCAAATCCAGAATGATCTCATCTAGGGATCCTTATCTTTATCATACCTGCAAAGGCCCATTTTCCAAATAAGGTCACATTCTGAGGTTCTAAGTGGACATATTGTTTGGGGACCCCAGTTCAACCCATTATAGCTGGTAAAGTTTATTACAGCCCTGTTTTATCATCAACGTTATTAAATGTTGTGTAAAATTAAAATGACAATCAAAAATAATATAAACAATAATGTAACAATAGCTCATTTTTAAAAGGTTACTGTCTTTGGGCGCTTGGTGGCTCAGTCAGTTAAGCATCCGACTCTTGATTTTAGCTCCGGTCATGATCTCAGGGTCGTGAGATTGAGCCCTTTGGTCGCGGGACATGGCCCTCGGGAGGGAGGGCACCAAGGGAACAAATACCTTGACATCACTCTCTTTCCTCCAATTTCCTGCCCCTCTAGTCCAACACGCCTTGAAGGAAGCCAGAGGGCAAGGGGAAGCACGTCACTGGGGGTCAGGACCCAGAAGCAGAGAGCAGGGGTGTGGTGGGGATCTGGAGGAGCAAATGCAAAGTATCTTGAAGCCTAGGAGGTGTGGAAAAGAGGGAATGGTTGGTATCTCAAATGCAGGGGGACATCAAGAAAACTTTCTAGAGGTAGAAGCATTTTTGGTTTTATATACGGCCGCTAAAAATGGAGGGATCCCCAACATGCTAGGCACTATTCTGGATGCATTATCAGCTTTCACCTATTGAATACCAAATAGCTCTCTGAGGTAACATTATTGTCACCCTCATTTTGAGGGGGGGGTTCCTTTTTATTGAAGTCTAGCATACGTCCAGAAAAGCACAGACATGAGGGACAGCTCAATCATTTTCACAAAGGCAACCACTCAGGTCACCAATCCTCAGAAAAAGACAAAACATGACCAGCCCCCACCCAGAAGTCCCTTTCCAGGCTTCGCCACCCTCAGTGGTGACCACATTCCACTGATGAGGATGTTTGACTGTTTTTTTTTTTTAAAGATTTTATTTATTTATTTGAGAGAGAGAGTGAGAGATAGAAAGCACGAGAGGGAAGAGGGTCAGAGGGAGAAGCAGACCCCCCGCTGAGCGGGGAACCCGATGCGGGACTCGATCCCGGGACTCCAGGATCATGACCTGAGCCGAAGGCAGTCGCCTAACCAACTGAGCCACCCAGGCACCCTGTTTGACTGTTTTTGAATTTTACGTATTGACATGGTACAGCACTGATTCTCTTGTGTGACTTCTTCGCTCAATGTTATGTTTGCAGCAGCAGTGTTATTTTTTTTTTAAATTGTGGTAAAATATACATAACATAAAAATTACCATTTTAACCATTTTTCAGCTTTCTGGAGGCATAATTGACAAAGATTGTATATATTTAAGTTTACAACTTGATATTTGGATATACGTATACATTGTGAAATAATCACTACAATCGAGCTAACATATCCACCACCTCCCATAGTTACCACTTTCTTCATTTTAACTATTTTTAAGTGTACAATTCAGTGACATTAAGAACATTCAGTGTTGT
The DNA here is from genome assembly GCF_037043125.1 of Eumetopias jubatus. Taxonomy (NCBI): domain Eukaryota; kingdom Metazoa; phylum Chordata; class Mammalia; order Carnivora; family Otariidae; genus Eumetopias; species Eumetopias jubatus. The sequence continues at coordinate 115,139,667 of NW_028274814.1, read as the reverse complement.
GCAGCCATTACCACTAACCATCTCCAGAACTTTTTCATCATCCCAGACAAAACCTCTCTACCCATTAAGCACTAACTCCCTATTCTCTGCCCCCTCTAGCCCCTGCTAAGCCCCATTCTACTTTCTGTCTCTATGGATTTGCTTATTCTAGCTACCTCATGTTCAGTGGAAGCACACAATACCGGTCCTTTTGGGTCTGGGTTTTTTCACTTACCATAATGTTTTCCAGGTTCAAACTGTCACCCTCACTTTACAGGTGAGGAAACTGAGATGCCGAATCATTAAGGAAGGAAATGGTGAACCCGGGATATGAACACAAGCAGTCGGGCTTCAGAGCCTGAGCACTTAGGTGCTTCACTGGGCTGTTTATCAGTGGGTCTTGTATTTGCAGAGTCAATGATAGGTATTTAAGTCATGCAACAACATACATACAACAACATGGGACAAGTCTCCCCACATCAAGTAAGATGACTTGAAATTCACATTCTCTCTCCTGTGTTACAAAAGGATGAGCTTCCCTGTATCTTCCGTGTCTCATTAAAAGGGCAGACTTTTCTGCCTAATTGCAGACTCTTAGTTGGCTGTTTCTTCAGGCCCTGCCATTCACGAATGTCTATGATTTCTCTGCTCCGTTCCTTGAGACTGGCGTCCCACTCCAGAACCTCCATGTGGTTATCTTAGCTCCCTGTTGGGTGGAATGCATCATCCTACCACTTGTAACCCTGTTCAGTTTGCTTAAATTATCAGTTGGGTGCAGAGTCTGCTGTTGACATAGGAACTGGGACAGTCCCCTTTGGAGACAAAGATGCTGGTCTGGCTACTGTTAGGAACAGGGGAGCTGGGTTGGCAGACACCAATCTGTCTCAGCCAAAGTGAATTCAGGGGCCAACGGAGCCCGAGTCCAAGATCCTCCCTGTCCTCAACCAGTAAAACCACAGAGAACTCATGCATATTTACAAAAAGACCACATGTGCCTGTCTTTTCCTGGCCAAACCCCCTGAATTTCCATATCTCAGAAAGTTGGGTGCCAAGAAAAGGCAGGTAACCATAGCTATCTTGGATGGCGTGACTCAGCTGCAACAGAGCTCTCCAGCAAAGAGATGCTGTCCTTTGAATGCAGGAATGATGTAGCAATACCAAATCATAAATGAATTTTTTAATTTGGGAATTTTCAACTATAAGGCCTCCTATGTACCTATCACCCAGTTAAAAAAATAATCAGTTTCTACCAACTGATTTTCTTTGTGCAATATGATGAATTACATTACCTTTCTGGTCACTTTTGTCAACAAGGACAAGAGATAATCTAACCAAAATGTTGGCTCCCCTTCTTCTATTTGATCTTTAATATTACAGTGTCTCGGTCAGTCCTGGCTCTCTGTGCTCTCATCCTGTGTAATCTCATCCAGGTACAGGGCTTTAAATGCCATTTGTTGTTAGAAATCACTTGCCTGTGAGTAACAGAAACTCAACAGAACTATCTGAAACAAAATGAGAATTTATCAATTCACATAATTGTGAAGTTATTTTCAGGGGTGACAGAGTAAAGGGGCATCAGGGCTGCATTAGCATGTTGCCTCTCTCCCTTGTCACTTGACTCTGTTTTCTGCTGTCTTGACCTCATTCTCATCAGGCTATGGCCCCAAGGTGGTGTAAAAAAAAAAAAAAAAAAGTCCTGATAGCTCTAAGTTTACATTGTACCAGCTTAGCAATCATGCCAGAAAGAGAGCTCTTTGCTCCCGATTGTTCCATCAAAATTTCTTTAGCTGATTCTTACTGAATTGCCCTATTTCATTGGAGCATCTCTTAAGAATCACTGTGGCCATGTGGATGGCATATGCTGACTGTCCAGGCCTGAGATCCCTGCTTGCCACTTGACCAGAAGAGGTCATCCTCTTTGATTAATAGACACATCAAGATGACTAGCCAAGAAGGAGAAATAATTCCCCAAAAGAAAACCAGGATGCTTTTAGTAAAAGACACGGGACATTATGCCATCCACATGTTGATAATGCCCAAATTTGTTTTTCCCCCTCCCAGACCTCAATCCTCTACTCCAAGTGCATATACGCAACAGCCTCCTTGACGTATCTCACAAACCTCTCAAATTTGACCTGTCCAAAGTGTAGTTCAGAGCACTCTGCCCCCACCCTATCTCCACCCTGTCCTTCCTTTGGTTACAAGCAACAAGAACTGGCACTGGCTAACTTAGGCAGAGAGAATGTACTGGAAGGCTTTGGGACCCAAAGAATTGATGGAAGGCTGGAGTCCTGTACTTGAGAAGTAGGAAGCACAACAACTGCATTCCAGAGGAAAACTTTGGTAGGAGGCTGCCCGTGGAGGAACTGAATTTTGTTCTTCTGCTCAAGATTCAGATTCTAGGGATGGAATATCTAATTACACTACCTCTTGGCTTGACTCTCACCCATAAGAAAGAGGCGTTTCCTAACAAGAAATGGGGGCATTGTTAGAGAAACGAATGCTAGACATTCAAATACCAAATACATATCCTCTCTACACGCTCTTCTTCCCCAACTCGGTGAACATCTCCATGCAGGTTGCTCAAGTCAGAAACCTGGAAGTGAGCCTGAATTTCTCCCCTCCCTTCACCTCTATATCCAAATCATTACCAAGCCCCTACAGCTCTCCTTTGAAAAAGTCTTCCAAAGATGTCTATTTTTGTCCCTCCTTATCACTGCCTCCTTCGTCTACACCATCACGCCATTATTATCTCTTACCTAGACCTTCATAACACCCTCTAACTCATCTCTTTGCCTCGATTTTGCTCCATGCAGTCACCAGTATGATCACCTCAAAGTATAAAACTGGTCCTGACACCCCTCTGCTTATAGCCCTTCAATGATATCTTGTTCTTAGAATAACATCCAAACCACTGATCACAGGATGGCCATATAGCAGAGTGGTTATGACCTCACACACTAGAACAAGGTTGTCTGGTTTTAAATCTAAGCTCTACCTCTTACCAGCTGGATCTTCTTGGGAAAGTTGCATAACCTCTCTGGGCCAGTTTCCTCATCTGCAAAGTGAGGCTAATAATAGTATTTAGTTATGGGATTGTTGTGATGATTAAATGACTAATAGACATAAATTGCTTGAATAGTATCTGAAATATAGTTAGTGCTCAATAAACATGAGCTCTTATTATTATAAGACCCATCTGATCTGGTGCTGGTCTCCTATACCAGGAGACCTGGTGTCTGACTACATTTTCCTCTACTCTGCAACCTCTGTCTCCATGGTCCACCAGACTCACATCCTGATTTTCTTAGCACTTGACAATTTTTTTTTTTTTAACCTCAGGGCCTTTGCATTTGCTACTCCACATGCCCACATGTTTTACACCAGATTTCACATGGCTGGTACCTTCTCAACTTTAGGTTTCAGCTTACATGTCATCTTTTCCAGAGACGCCCCATGCTATCCAAAGTCACCTCCCCTGTCCCTGGCTATTCTATCCCATCACTCTGCTGATGTCCTTTAGTACACTTACAACCCTGAAATGGTCCAGATTATATCTTTTTTCTGTGCACTGCCTGTCTCCTTCTCTAGAATTTGAGTTCCACTAGAGCAAGAACCTTGACACAGCTGTTCACACCCCTTAAAAACATACTTGGCACCGAATATGGACCCAACAAATACTCATTGAATGAATGAGTGTACAGCAGCTGAGTGAAGGAATGAAAATTTGCTAAGTTAATAGGATTGGTTTTTATCAATGAAGCATGCACACTTCTATTCCAAGTAGTCTCAGCTGCAGTACATGGAGGTGTTGTTATTAAAAGAACAGCTGAGGTGGTAACTCCTAGAAACAAATCCTTTTCCAGAGATGGGTCTGCTTGCTTTAGGTTTCAGTGGACTTCTATTTTTGCTGTTCTGTGTCTGAGGCAGCTGTGGGGCCAGGGAAGCATAATGGACTTGAAGAATCTCAGCTTCTCATGTGGGATCTACTACTTAGTAGCTGTGTAATTGTGAGAAAGTTACCACTTCGCCGGGTCTGTTTCCTTGACTATAATATGGAGATAAAAAATAATACCTTCCGGGGGGTGGGGGGATGGGTTAACCTGGCGATGGGCATTAAAGAGGGCACGTTCTGAATGGAGCACTGGGTGTTATGCACAAACAATGAATCATGGAACACTACATCAAAAACTAATGATGTAATGTATGGTGATTAACATAACAATAAAAAATTTAAAGAAAAAAAATACCTTCCGAGGATGGGGAAGAAATTGGAACCCTTGTACATTGCTGGTGGGAGTGTAAAATGGTATAGCTGCTGTGGAAAACAGTGATTTCTTAAAAAATTTTAAGATAAAATTACCACGTGATCCAGCAATTCCATTTCTCAGGATATACTCCAAGGAATTGAAAGCGGGGACGTGTACACCAGTGTTTATAGCATCATTACTTATGATAGTCAAAAGGGGGAAGCAACACAAATGCTGTGTGATTCTATTCCGTGAGGTACCTAGAATAGGCAAATTCATAGAGACAGAAAGTAGGTTGGTGGTTGCCAGCACCCGGGAGTGGGGGAAGATGGAAATGGGGAGTTAGTTGGGGTTTTTTTGTTTGTTTGTTTTTGTTTAGTTTTGGGGCTTGGGGGTTTTGGGTTTTTGAGGTTTTTTTGTTTTTTTTTTTTTTTGAGAGAGCATGCAAGTGCGCATGAGCAGGGGGTTGGGGGAAGGACAGAAGGAGAGAGAGAGAATCTCAAGCAGGCTCCTCGCTCAGCATGGAGGCTATTGTGGGGCTCTATCTCATGACCTTGAGATCATGACCTGAGCCAAAATCAAGAGCCAGACATTTAACTGACTGAGCCACTCAGGTGTTCTGGGAGTTATGTTTATTGGGTACAGAGTTTCAGTTTGGGATGATGGTGATGAGTGGTGGTGATGGTTGCACAACAATATGAAGATACCAATGTCACTGAACTGTACACTTAAAAAGCATTAACACAGTAAATTTTACGTTATGTATATTTTACCACAGTACAAAATAATGACACCTTCCTTACAGGGCAGTTTCGAGCATTAAATGAGATGATATATGTCATCACGTACCAGAGTTGGTATTCAGTTAAATTGGTGTGACATGAGCGGCAAATAAGGCGAATCTTTCAGCCTTGAAATGTTTCTCAGTAGAGATGTTATGTGCACAGAAGATGTAGTAAAAGTATCCCAATAAAAAGTACTAATGGATGGACTGTGCACTCGTGACCTTTATTGACAGCCCATTCCACCTTAGTCTGACCCAGGGGGAGCAGAGGGGCGGCTTCTCCTGAGAGCACACTGGAACATTCTCACTGTTTTGCTCTGAAGCAGGCCAACAGACCTGTGGAGGAAACTCAATTTAAGAGTGATGACAGAACACTACGGTGTACCCCACACTCACCTATAGGGCCTTCACCATTGTCTCGTATGGGTGGTGGAGGGCACAGGGTTGGGAGTGGGCTTCTCTTGATTTTTCTCTGTGAATGCAGACAAAAAGAGAGAAAGGAAAAGGAAGTCAATTGGTTCCTGTAGTTGGGAAAGTTACCAGAGCAGCTCAAAGGAAAGCTTTAGGAATCACTCTTTCAAAAACTGGAAAGAAACTCAAACCAGCTGGGACTTTCTCTCCCCCTCCTGTCTATCTCTACTCCTTATGTGTTGGTCGCATTCTCTCCTACTGCAGATGGCATAGGCTTTCCTACATAGCAAGGAACATGTCTGCTGGCCATCCTTGCATAGCCATGCCAGCAAAGATTCCACCTCTAGACTGTATCATTGAAGGTAGGCCAGGATGATGACAAACATCTGTGGCTTCACAAAAACGTCATTGCCATTTGCATCCAGCTGGAAGAAGACAAAAAAGCGTGGAGGAGCGCACATGGAGGATTTTATAGGCCAGGTCTGACAGGTCATTTCTGTCTGTATTCCACTGCCATGGTCATACCAAGCTGCAAGGGAGGCTGCATGTCAGGAAGAAGAGGAAATGGATTGTGGTGAACAGCTGTCGGTCTCCACCGTAGATGTTCTTACCCCTCCTTGACACCAGACCTTCTCTCACCTGCAGCCTCCTGGAAAATAGTTGCTTTACCCATGGGCAGTGGCCCCCTCCTCCTCACCCACTCCCAAGTCCTGATGAGTATGATTCTTTCATTCATTACCTGTTCATGTCCTCTGAATTCCTTGGTTTACTTTCCACACTGAAGACTAAGTCTTTTTCAGAGTAGGTACAGTCCCTTGGTAATGCTTCTCCATGGACCCCATAAGCCTCCCAACATTCTGTTCTCCTTCCCTCTCCCAAGTTGAGACACAGAACTCACACATACACACACCGTCATCCTCTACTCCTGAAACTTGCTGTCCTCTTAACTATGCTTAAAGCATGAAACAGCCATGGGTTTTTTCTTAGTTTGATTTTTCATTCTTAGTGTGTTCTGTCTGAGCTTATTGTTCAACTGCCTCTACATCTGGTTTAAGGGTCCAATTGGCAGGAAATTTGAACAGAATCCTTAACAGGGCTTGAAAGGTAGTGCTTCTGTATTTGGCACTGAGTAAGTTCTTCCTTCCTTTCTCCCTCCCTCCCTTCTTTCCTTCTCCCTGTGGCAGAGACAGCTAGCTGAATACCAAAAAGGTTCTGCTCTCTTCCCATTGTGTGAGTTCTTGCCTGACCAGCCCCTCCTTGTGACTAAGTGGTGCCATGTGACTAGTTTTGGCTAATGGAGTGGGGGCAGAAGTCATCGGTGTCACTTTGGATCACAATAGTATCTCCTGTGCCTTCCCTATGCCCCGTTTCCTCTTTGCAAGGCCCTTAGAGACCACATGCTGGAGATGGCAGTGTCACAAGCTGGAAGAAGGCTGGATCTCTGAGTTACCTTCTGGAGGAGAGCTACCCACCCAGGCACATCTGCTGCAGACTACATGAGTCTTTGCATAAACTGGGTTTTGTTACTGGACTTGAGTTTAGCCTACTGTAATACTCTCCCTTTCCTTTATTAAATATTTCTTAGCCCCTACTATTTGCCAAGCATGGTGCTGGGTATTGGAGATGCAAAGATAAATAAAACACTCCCTTCACTCAAAGAGCTCACAGTCCAAGGGGGAAAGAGATGTATGCTTACATGTTTTTGTAACAGTGCTTTGAGTCCTGTGTTACAGGTATGTATGTACAGAGTGTTATGGGGAAGCAGAGCAGGACGACTAAGCCAGCCTGTGTTAGGATGGATGTAGGGTGGGAAAGATGATTAGTCAGTTAGGTGACACGTATTCCGAGGAGATGTGAGTGAACAAAGGCAGATGCCGAGAAAGCAGGTTCATGGGTAGATATGTGTAGTGGGTGAAAAGGGGAAGAGAGGATAACAAACTAGGAAATTTTTATTAGGATGTACTATTGGTGTGATTCTGCAGGAGACGTTTACTCCACAGGGACAATGAACAAAGTCTCAAATGTAATTAACACAACTTAAAATAGTCATCCTGTGGGAGCACCATACCTCTGACTCTCCAGGGAAAAATATTACTGGGACTCAGATTTGAAGGTTTATTTTCACATAATTCTTAAACTCTATTGAGTGGCTTGATTCCAATGGAACATGACTCTACTTAAGGGGAACCACACTGCTATTTCAGAGCCAATCACAAATGGTTTACATTTCCTTTTTTTTTTTTTTTTTGTTTAAGATTTATTTGTTTATTTGAGAGAGAGACAGAGAAAGCACAGAGGGATAGGGAGAAGCAAGCTCCCTGCTGAGCAGATAGCCTGATGCAGGGCTCAATCCCAGAATCCTGAGATCACGACCTGAGCCAAAGGCAGACACTTAACCAACTGAGCCATCCAGGTGCCCCATGGTTTTCATTTCCTATGTGCTTAACAAATCTGCATGTTGTGGTGTATCACCTGTTTGTGGGGCTTTCCAGGGAGTTCTAGTAGCTTTGGACAAAAAGCCTTGTTTAAGTCCTAGTTCTGCTGCTGGAATTATATTGAGTCATATGGGATGGTCAGTATTTGACCATTTTGTACTTAAAAGATGACAATATTGTAATGTTCTACCTAATATAATCTTGGGTGGTAGATTGAATTCTTGGTCCCATTTCCTCATTCCTTGTAATATTATACTTCACACCCTTATTCTAGGCCCTTTGTAGGAGCAGTATACTTGCCCTCACCTTGGCTCTACTCTACTCCAAGTAGAGTAGGAAGCTGTTGGCAGATTTTGAGCAGTGGGGCAACATGACTTGATTCACATATTAAAAAAAAAAAGTCTGCCTTTTATAATGAAAATAGATTGTAAAGGGGCAGGGCTAGAAGCGAGGAGACTATTGTACGAATCTGAGCGAGACATGAAGGGGCCTGCACCAGGCTGGTGGCAGTAGAGGTGGGGAAAAGGAAAGATGTTCTAGATTACATTTTGAAGGTAGAGCCAAGAGAATTTCTTAACAGGTTGGGAATGGAGTAAGAGAACAATAGAAGCATCAAGTATGACTCCAAGGCTTTGGGCTTGGCATCTGGAGGAATGGAGCTGCCGTCAGCTGGATTGGGAAAGACTGTGGGTGGAACAGGAGTTTGGGGGAAGATCCAAAACTCAGTTTGGGATGAGTTTGAGATGCTTTTAGCCATCCATGTGGGGATGTTGGGGAGTTGGCTACTTAAAAGGGACTGGAGTTCAAAGGTCCTGAATATAGAGCCCCCAGCCCAGTACCTAGAGAAGAGTGAATGCTCTGTAAGTGGCAGTTGCCTCCCCTCCCCATGTCCCTGACTCCCAGATTTGGTTCATAAATACTACACAGAGGAGAAGATACCCAAGTCAGTACTGATTGTAACACTATGCAGCTTCTCCTTACCTACACGAGCCATTATACAGCTTTATAAAAAAGGAATGTCTTGACGCAGTGACCAGGTTTGTTTCTTTAAACCTCATCTTTATAGAGGATGACGTATTTATGGATGCAATTCCTTTCCCTGCCTTCCAAAGGAGCAGTTGGGAAAAAAATTCAATACCCTCACTCAGTGTTGTATATGTTCTCTCTCTAGCCCTTAAACACATATTTCCTCCCTGTATCCATAAAAAAATCTATCCATTTTCTGCCTCTCCCCTTCCCCAATTAATAGTTCTGGCTTTTTCTGTGCTAACTTGGAATAATCTTGGCCCTTTCCTTCCTCTAATGCCCCTATGCTCCTTAAGCCTGAGATCTGGTTGCTCTCTGGGGTCCATATTTTGACAGTCTTCTTTGGGTAGTGTATCCTGGTTTCCTGGGACATGGTGGTTAGGAATTGTCTTTTTAAATTTTCTGTAATTAGCTCCTGAAGGCAGAAGGGCTGGAGTCGTCTCCATAATCTAATGGCCCCTGGGCATTAGGGTGGTTGTAAGAGACTTGTGTTTCTGTTTCCAGGGGCTGTATGCAACACCGACTCTGCAGGTCCTTTTGGTTTGCAAAAGGTAGACATGAACCAAGAGCGGGGACATCACTGCTTAGAGAAAGCACTTCGCCAGCCTTCACTTCCGGTCTTACCAGGAGGCCAGCTCCTCTGGAATTTCAGGCTGTGAAGACTGTCCTTGGATTTGGGGGAAAATACAGTAGTGGAGGAAAGGAGGGGAGGAGGGGGGACACCTGGAGGCAGCAAAACCTGCCTGCCTCCTGACTTCTGTCTGTGCAACAGGGGGAGGTGCTGCAGAGGACCCAGGGCCCTGGGACTCTTCTCCCTGCTTTCAGGCTTGGCGCCATCTCAAGAAAGTCCTTGCTGCCCAGGGTCAGCTCTAAGTGGGAGGCACATGATGCATCCTGAACGGCTCATTGGCTGTTACACGACAGGTGTGTCTTGTGGCAGGAACTATCACCACTCAGCCGTGACCAAGTCTTGTCATCGGTGCTTCTCAGCTCAGTTATCCCTTCTCCCTCAGCTGATCCTTGGCTCCGTGCTTGTGAGCATATGGGAAGCTGGGCATGGGAGTAATTCCATCCTTTGTTCGATAACTAGCAGACAGAGCCTAGACAAGCCAGGAGCGCAGCCAACTGCCTTAAGGAGCACGGGAAGAGACCACAGCAATTCGAGGAGCGGGGGAGTGGGGCGTTTAGCGCCACCACCAGTGCGCCGAGCCGGGCTGGCAGCCCCAGCGTCTGGCACGGGCTCGGGCTCTCGGACCCCCATCTTATTCCATCCTTCCCGACAATTCATTAAGAGGGCTTAGGGGAACACAGAAGGCTTTTTATAGGCATCCTGGTTCAGCCTCTGGTAGGTTGCTGAAAACAAAACAAAACAAAACAAAAATGAAAATATTTCTGCAGTGGAAAGATCTTTAGAAATGTCCTTGCCAAAATGTTTTATTTAGTTCTTCATCACGGGATATATTGAAGCAAGAAGGATTTTCCTAACACCTTCAGAGCTCAGAGTTCAGGGGAGCAAAGGGAAGGGAGGTCTTTGCCTTCAGCTCTGACCGCCTTTAAACCTTCAGAGATTTCGGGAATCACCAAGCCACGCCCTATGGAGATTCTCAGCCATACTCATTGTTTCCATGGGAACAATAGAAATTTCTGATAGTAAATAGAAGGCAACCTATTGACATCACCCTTAAAAAGAGAGAGAGAGAGAGAGAGAGAGAGAGCGAGCTCTGGTTTTCATCTCTGCTTCTGGAGCTGGAACCAGCTTTTCCTGTTGTCTCCTTTATGGAACTTGGGATAAAGAGCTAAAGGAAAACTAAATGGGCAAAAGACTTCCTCTCTGAGTCCAGACAGGAGTGAGTGACCCCATTTCAAAGTAGCATGTTCTAACTAGTAGCTTCCCTCCACGACATTGGAGACCCCACACTGAGCTTGTTTTTAAGTGGGCCCCTGAGTTTTTCTTCCTGTTTTCCAGAGTAACTGTCTGGACTTCTAAATTACAGGGGGACAGTCCAGGAACCGAAAAGCTGCTCTCATCGGCTTTTGGGTCTGCCGCAGACTGGTGAGAGAAGCTGTGAATATCTTTAGATTTCCAGCGTGGCGTCTCAGACCTGCTGGTTTGAATAATCGTGATCGTGATGAGATTTGGAGAAAGGGCACAGGCACATGAGCATTTATATGCACCGAGTAGAATCTTTATCCTTTTCAGGTTCAGTGGAATGTCACTGTCACTACTAATAAATCAAGTATGTCATCTTTCCACTACCTCAGCACCTCTCACGGAGAGCACAGTGGAACAGCAGGGGCCTCGCAGCTGGTGTCAGAGTCCTGGGTTCTGGTCCTTATTCTGCCTCCGTGAGCTTTGTGACTGTGGATGATTCGGGTCCCTTCTCTGGCCTTCATTTTATTCATTTAGTAAAACGGGGTGGGAAGAAGGGAGATACTAGATGACTTTTTTTCCCATTTTTTTTATTGTGGTAAAAAAAAACAACATAAAATGTACCATCGTAACCATTTTTAAGTGCGCAGTTCTGTAGTGTTAAGTATATTTACATCATTGTGAGACAGATTTTTCATCTGGCAAAACTGAAACTATACCCATTAACCAGCAACTCCCTGGGGCGCCAGGGTGGCTTAGTCGGTTAAGCGTCTGCCTGCAGCTCAGGTCATGATCCCGGGGTCCTGGGATCGAGCCCGGTGTCGGGCTCCCTGCTCCGCGGGGAGCCTGCTTCTCCCTCTCCCTCTCCCCCTGCTTGTGTTCCCGCTGTGTCTCTGTGAAATAAATAAAATCTTAAAAAAAAAAAAGTAGGATTGCTGGATCATATGGTAGGTCTATTCTTAATTTTTTGAGGAACAACCCTACCTTTCCTCCCCGTGGCTACACCAGGTTGCATTCCCACCGGCCGCACATGCGAGTTCCAGTTACTCTGCACCCTCACTAACACCACTTCCTGTTTTTGTCATGCTAGGAGCCATCTTAATGGGCAGGAGGCTGTAACCCTTTGTGGTTGTGATTTGCATTTCTCTGCTGATTACTGATGTGGAGCATCTTTTCATTTGCTTATGGCCGTTTGTATATCATCTTTGGAAACATGTCTATCCAAGTCCTTTGCCCATTTTTTAACAGGGGTTGCTTAATTTTGTTGTTGTTTTTGAGTTATATACTAGATGACTATTGACTCTCCATCTTAGACATTTATAACTCTAGATTCTTAGTGTCCTTAAGCAATTTTTTCATCTCTTCTTCCTTACAAGGGACAGATAAGGGGCGCCTGGGTGGCTCAGTTGGTTAGGCCTCTGATTTCAGCTCAGGTCATGATTTCATGGTTGTGGGATCAAGCCCTGCATTGGGCTCCATGCTCAGCCAGGAGTCGGCTTGGGATTCTCTCCCTCTGCCCTCTTTCCTCTCTCTCTCTCAAATAAATAAATAAATCTTAAAAAAGATAATGGTTAATTATCATAGATAGGTTTGCAAGAATTTGAATCTTATCAGCGACTCTGACAGACTTTTTTTTTTTTTTTTGCATGCTGGGTTTTTGTTTCATGTAAGTGGTAGGAAGCAGAGATGTGTTATTCAGGGTTTCGTATACCCAGAGGTCCGTCACTTGATGGAAAGTGTGGAGTAGGAGTCTTTCCTTCTAAAGCTAATGCTTTTTCTATAACTATATGCTGATCAATTTTCTAAGTACGTGTATTAATATATTTCTCATAGCAACGAACTTATGAGGTATGTGCCAGCATTATCCTCACTTACAATGATGAGACTGAGGCACAGAGAGAGCAAGTACCTCACCTCAGATCACATGGCTAGTAAGCTGAGGCCCGAGGTCTCTCTGCTTCCTGTTCCTCTCATGCTTAGCTGCTGCCTTGGACGCAGACCTCCTTAGTTTTTATCCTGTTATTTAGATCATGCCAGAATGCTTTCTTTCTCTCCGCTCTGCCTCTCTCCCTTCATCTTTCTACCATGCCCTCTGAAACTGTTCTGCGATAAGCAGAATCCCTATATCCTTAACGTTTCTACTAAATGTTTTTCTGTTTTCTGCCATCAACTGAGACTTAGTCTCTTCTGAGCTCCCTGGTTCCCTTTTATTCTGCTCAAAGGCAGGGGGCTCACTCTCTCCTGCCCTCTCTTCTGCCCCTCAGGCTGGGAGTTGGGAATCAGTGTCTCCCTTGCTCTCCAAAGCTGTTGCCTGGCTACCATTCTACCCTTCCCATATAAAATTCCCTTTGGCTTTGAGGCTCATATCTCATCCCTATGTCACCCCTATCATGTCGACCTGCTCATCAGTCTCTGCAGTCACGAAAGATTTTGGCAACAGACTCATGACGTTTCTCTCCCCCAAAATTCTGCCACCTGTCAGCCCAGGTGACACCAGGGTCCAGGAGGATGACCCCTTTGACCCACTGCTTCTCTGATCCTTGGCTTCAAGCCCAGTGTTATCTACTTGGCCTCTACTTTGGCATGCCGGCCTTTCAGTAGCCCTGCCCTGCTGTGTCATCACTCGGGACTGCCCCAACCCTAAATCTCAAACTCCAGTGTCCTTCTAGTCATTCATGCCCTCACTCGCATTAGTTAGTTCATGGAGATGTCCAGAGCTTAGGTTCTTCCATGCCCACCCAGTCTGTATCCCTGACCTGGCTTAGCCTTCATCCCCACTTAACCCATACCCTTGGGCAATTGTCTGGACTGTTTTCGCATTAACATCCTTAGCAGCATGTATGGCCATCCCCTCTTCTTTCCTCCTGCTTTGGAGAACAAAGTATCCTTCCTTCCTTCCAATTAATTCAACCTATGCCCCCATCCGCCTTCTCCAGGCTCCTGCTCTGTCCATCGTTTCCCGCACACCCTACGTGCTCACCCTCTTCCTATCTCCCTGTGAATATGCTCTGCTCTCTCCATTCTCCAGTCTTCCCTTGACCCTGCCCCCATACCACAGCTCTGTCCAGTCTTACTCTTTCCCTTCTCCAAACTTCTGGGGAGAGTCCCTAGTTATTCATCTCTTTTTTACCTCTCAGTCCATCAAAATTGGGCTTCTGATCACAAGTTATTTGGGTACATGTGAGGCTGGGTTAGAAATTCAAAATTGCAAATGGAAGATTACTTCCACTGACTGAATTGAAGGGAAGGCCGAGCTGTGCGTTAAGGATGCAGGGCCGGGAGATGGGTGAACTTGAGGAGCATGGCAGCGCTGCTTCTGTCCGAGGGGGAAAGTGAGTGGAAAAGGATTGTTAAGGGCCACTCTATGCATCTTAATTGAAGGTTAACTTGCACAGTGCCCGGAACATAGAAGATATTCAGTAAAGGTATTTCTCCCTCCTTTGTCCCCTCTCTTCAGAGCTCAGTTTTCTTTTTTTGTACAGCATGGGGTTGGACCTGGTGACCAATCAGACCCCTTCCAGCTCTAACGGTCTGCATACAACAGACTTTCTCCTAGCAATGTCTTGAGTTTGTAACCCCCTTGGAGACGAGCCTTTCAAAAACTGCTTACAAAAAGGCCTGTGTTCTTTCCACAGGGCATTCTAAACAAATATCAACAAAAAATGTTTTTAGGAGACATTGAAATGCGTTGCATAATAGCCTTTTACCTCATTGTGCCTCTTCTTGAGTAATCTGAGCCACCATGTGTGTGTGTGTGGTGGTGGTGGTGGTGGGAAGGATGAAAACAGTGGTATGATTTCCATCCAAGTTAGTGTATGTGCATTTCAGAGGGATGTTTAGGCTTAGCACATCAACCTTAAGGAGAATCTATGATTTGGGCAAATTTTGGACTAAATAAAGAAAGACTGATGGTTTTGAGACAGTTGGGGGCTTTTGGGAACAGAGCTGGACACAAAGAATATGAAAGGAATGCAGAGTTCAATCAGGCAGTAAAGAGATTAGTTGAATCCAGCCTAGGCTAGGGGGTTGCTGAATTCCATCTACCCAAATTAAGCTTCTCTAAAAAGGATCAGTATGTTTGCTATTTCAAGGAAATGTAACAAAGTCTGACCCTAAAAGATTGCCTTTGTGATTTCAATATAAAATGGGTAACATTGTAATCTTGAGATTCTAAGTTGAAAGGTATAAGAGATGTTGATTCAGTTTATAAACCACATAACTGGAACACTTCAGAGGACTCTATGATTTTTTTTTTTTTACATTTATTTGATTACAGTTGCAATAAGAGAGCTTAAATGCTAGGAATTTTTTTCTTTATTTTTAATTTTTTGATTTGAGTATAGTTTCAGATGTAACAGTTTCAGATGTAAGATGATGTAGTGAGTCAAAGTCTCTATACATTACGCTGTGCTCACCACAGTGTAGCTAGGGAAGTTTTTGCTTGTTATGGTTGTAAATTTGTCCTGTAAGACATTGGAAGCATGTAAAAATAAATTTGAGTACATTTCTTTTATAAATGCAGCTTAAAATTAAGACTGATTTATTAAATATGTAGATGAAACTGATTATTTGAGCAGTTTAACCTGTCAATTGGAGTTTCTGGAAACTTAGAAAAACACTTGAAAATGATTTTCTTATTTTACTAGTTTTATAAATAGAGTTGTAGTTTGAACTGAAAGCAATGAAACCCAGGTTTTTAAATGTGTAACTTGGGTAACTTGAATATTAATTGAGGAGTCAAGTAACTAAAAATCCTTCCTATGGAAAAGGCCCCTGTTAGAAATAGGAGAAGCCAAGACAGGAAGGATAAAAATATCCACAGTGTTTGGGCAAGGTGAGCTGTCTGGGGCTGAAGGGAGGTGGCTGTCCCAGGGATGTGATGGCAGAGATAGTGGGGGATACTGGAGAGCACAGAGTGTACTCAGTGTACTGAGGATTGTGACCTAAAATATTTTCTCTTACATTTTTATAATGTGAATGCTTTTAGGAACACTCAAATTTCTGCCTTTATCTTTGCATGTCCTTATTTACAAAGAACAGATCAGGATTAAACCAGAACAAGGTAACAACCCTCAAAATTGGATGACACATTAACCCAACGGGGAGTATTGATTGGTTTTTCAGCAGTTGAAATGCAATGTTACATTACGGTCAGATGATTTTTTTATTTTGACTCTTCTAGAAACTGGGGACCAAAAATAGGTAAAGAAGAAATGAGTAAAAGCTCTTAAATAACCATCCAATAAAGTCAAATCCTTATTTATTTCTGACTTTCTTGATTGACTTGGACCAAATGATGAAGCAGCAGAAGGAATTGTCTTTGATATGCTCAGGTTTTCCATTCTCCTTTCCCACTAAAGTATATGCCTTTGTCTTCTTCACTCACCAATTTCCACTCTCAGGGAGAATCTGCTGTTGGTCAGCATTGTAATGTGAATTTAAGTTCAAGGGGTGTTCTTTTTCTCTAAGTCTTATCTTCTTACGTGCTTCCAGTGTCTTACAGGACAAGGCCATCTCTATGGGGGTGAATCCGCCTTCACCAAGAGTGCCTTCGAGAGGCTGAGGTCCAGACAGGAGAGCACATAATGTTTACCTCTTAAGAGATTTTTGTACCAGGAGGGGACTCCTATAATATTTACTCTGGGACTGTCCTGGTAGATGGAATGGATGGTGGTCCCATGTATATAGGCCAGTGGCTCCCAAACCCAGCTAATAATCATCATAATCACTTAAAGAGATGTTTTTAAAAAAGCTTTTAGGCCTGGCATTTCACATTCGGATTCTGACTCAGTTGCTCTGGGGTGCTGTTCTTGGTCAGCTCCACTGGGGGAAGCTGTTGGAAGACCTGTGATGAGTTCACTCTCCTGTAATGATTACTTAACAAAGCAGGTGTATACTCTATTTACTTCTTTTATTATAACAACACGGTTATGATTTAGGGACACAGGTTTCCTCCACTCTTAAAAGCCCTAACTACTGCAATTTCTAATGATTTCTAAAGAGTTTCTATCTTACTTTTTGCTCTATGTATGATCTCTGAGCTTTCTCTTCCTCTCTGAGTTTCTCTATAACACTCTCATTGGCTACCTTGAGCTTTATATATATATATATACACTGGCTATCTGTCCATTTTGTTTTGATATTCTTCAGAGTAAGTAAATCTGAATACATCCCCATTAGTTATTGAGAACAAGGTACTAATAATCTATATTTCCCTCCTAGATGATGTGATAGGAGAATGATATGCCAGACAGCAGACTGAGAGTGTTACATATACCCCACTTCATTTCATCCTTCTCACAATCCTGGGAGGCAGGGGCTTGACTCAGACACATTAAGACTACTGCCCCAAATGGCTCTGCTCAGAATTGACTGATTTTAGTTTTCTTAATCACCAGCCGATATTGATTAAGTACCTAGCACAGGCAGAGCCCTGAGACCCGTCTAGACTGTCCTGAGCTTGCTAATTAGATCATGCTGCCCTTTCTTTGGTATCCCGTGGCTTGTGGTATCGATTAAAACCAACACATTAAAAATAAACCTTAAAAACTTTAGAACTTTGCCTTGCTTAAAAAAAAAAAATGTATTCTCTCCAATCCCACAAGTGGTACAACTGGAACAATTAAAAAAAAAGCACAAAGAAGAATCTAAAAATCACCAATAATTCTATCAATCAGAGAAAATCACTGCTAATTTTTAAATGTATCTCTGACCTGCTTTTTGCTAAGCATACATACCCACACTTACAGCACCCTTGTACTTTAAAAACAAATTTGGCCATTCCAGGTTTATTTATCATTTCCTACTTTTCCACAGCAGTGGTAGCATGTATGCTGGCTGGGCGGACCGGGGTTCCGTTATTTAATGGAACATAATTTATTTATTTAATCAATCTTTGGTTGTTGATTGCTTGAAATGTTTCCATTCCCACCTTTAAAAACAAGGTTGTGTTATCTAGCCCCACTGTCCATTAAATATCAAGATGATAGGCAAAGAGTTTGAAACATGCAAGAAATCAGAGTATATGTAATCATAATCTCATCCCAAGCAGTCTGCTAGATGATGAACTGCATCCCACTAGATGATTGAGGAAATAGCAACAAAAGTGCTGCTGATGAGCACTGACTATATTTAACTCGAGATCTAAGACTGGAACAAAGACGGGAACAAAGTTGGAAGAATAGCCTGTAAATATTGGACATTTTTCTAAATTAGAAATAGCACAACTGAAAATATTGGAGAAAAGAAAGGGAGAAAGGGAAGTAACATAAAACCACTGATTGGCATGTGGTAATAAGTGGGAGTCAAAAGATACTAGTTAAAGATCTAAACCAATTTTAGAAGCCCATGTAAGGAAAAGGGGAAGTATGACCATTAAAAAATACAAAGTAGTAGTATAAAGGTAACCACCACAGTAAAAATAGAAACCTTCTTAGATATCAAAATAAAAAGTAATAATAAAAGAGAGAGAGGGGCGCCTGGGTGGCTCAGTTGGTTAAGCGACTGCCTTCGGCTCAGGTCATGATCCTGGAGTCCCGGGATCGAGTCCCACATCGGGCTCCCTGCTCAGCAGGAAGTCTGCTTCTCCCTCTGACCCTCTTCCTTCTCGTGCTCTCTATCTCTCATTCTCTCTCTCTCAAATAAATAAATAAAATCTTTAAAAAAAAAGAGAGAGAGAGAGACTTGCAAAAATAAAAACATTAAGGATAATCTATAAATTCATAAAAATAGCCACCTAAGAGGGTTGGAGGCAACTGGGGTAGAAAGGATAGGAATGGGAATAAGATTTCTCTGAGTTTATATTTTTATACAGTTTTGACTTTTGAACCATGTAAAAACTACACATTTAAAAAATAAAGTTAATTCCAAAGAATAAATAGGGCAAGCTTCAAAACTGAATATAAACAGAAACAAAGGAACTTAACTGCATATCAAATGGTATCTCAAGTATAACAGAAAAAAAAGGAATTAATTCAGACACATTGTTAATATACTTTTGTAGAAAATATTCTTTGAGCAGAAAGAACTTTAAAAAATATTTCATTTTACTTAGATTTATTTGTGGTGGTATTGGTAAATAATACTGAGATTATTTTGAGTGTATTGAAGCATATAGCAAATGAGAAAATATCTTAAACTCTTTAGAAACTGAGGTTCTCAATGTGGGAGGAGATAAAAATATAAAATAGGAGAAAGGGAGGAAGATTTGTATGATATTGGATTTGAATTGGAGGTATCAGTAAGAACTCATGATTTCTTGAACAAATATATTCCTTAGTTTTGTGTACTGAAAGGTCTATATACGTTACATCCCACTAGCAATGAGCACACCTAGGAGCTAGATCTTGGTTTCTAAATATCATTCTTTAGTGAAAAGAACAGGGCTCCTTGGAGAAATAGATGATTCTAGGGCCTGCGACAGAAAAAAAAGTACAAGGTGAGCCTAGATTAACTTGTGCTAGAAAATAAATGCTCAAAGACCAATAGGACAATATCAAAATGATATAGAAACCAGATTATACTGGCTCCCTTTGGACAAATTTGGGTCAATTTGAGCATCTAAAAGAATAATGATGGTAATGGGGGAAAAGAAAACAAAAGAATGCCAGCTGATAAAAAGAAGAATGGAAACAGAAAATTTTCAACCATGATACCACCACAGTGCATATACCTTGACAGGATTCTAGGGTTTAAAAAAATATTTTAAAAAGACCACGTCAGTGATAGAATCTGAATTCACTTAACTAAGAAAGTAGATCAAGGGAAGCCAGCTCAACTTCTTAGGCCAAATTTGATGAGAAGTGTTCATGGTAAAAGCACCTACTCAGACGTGCAACCAGTTCAGCATCCACAAGGCAGTAATGAGGAATCATTTTATAGGAGAAGGGACAATCATTGTCCCATCACACTGAAAATTTTGTTTCTTAAGTCCCAGACAACAGGGAGATTTCAGTCTACAATGTGAAAATCATTGAGCTGTGATTCCTAAGGGAACCCGAGAAGACTGAACACAGGTGGGACTATGCCTGGGGGAAAAAAAAATAAAAAAGCAGTGAGGAGGATGAAAAAGACCCATGGGAGAAGGTCTCCAAGTGTCTTGGGCTTTAAGTAAGACCAAGGAATGGGAAAGCCAGAAAGCAGCATGTCTTCCTTTGCACCCATGTGTTCATGATTGGCTAACTTTGGCCAACATAAGAGAGGTCTTCGCTGCAGGGGAGAAAAACATAAGAATTCTCAACGATCTCCCTGCCTACTCTGCTCCTGCCCATCTCCCACGGCCCCTCATGTACAGCCAGTGCTGCTTTTCCATTCATGCTGAAACTGGGGGTTTTGGAAGAGTGTCATCTGGATTCGTTCAGGCACTGTTTTTCAGTGACTATGTCAATGTGACATCAACATGTTCTGCCTAATAGCCATGGGGTACAAAGTGAGGAAAACACATGCATATTGGGAAACAATTTTGCCACAATACCGAAGTATGAAGCTCACGTGAGTACTCACTGATAAAGGTGATTTTTAAAAGCTGTTTGTACCTTACAGATACATTGCCTTAGGCAGACCCGAAAATGTTGCATGAAGAAACTCTTTGTGCCACAAGGGCGTTACCAATACCTCCAAATATTCCCATCTTTCATTTGAGTGGTCTTGCCTCATTGTACTAGAGATTGTTTCCAATCTCATCGTTCCTGTTGCCCCGGCGGTGGGGGGGGGGGGCGGGGGGGCGGGGGGGGAGGGATTTGTACTCTAAGGATGTTTGTGGTCTGGCAGTGAGGTCTTCGTAGGAGCTTTGTTTTCCCTGCAGATTCAAGGTTGGAGTGGTAAGGAAATCAGCCTGAAGTAGTGCTGATCTCAAACTCCCCAAACTATTTGGCAGCCGGCAGGTGTTCTCTCTTTATCTGAGCTCTCTAAATTCTCAGCTTTCCTGGAGTTGTCAGAACATGGGGTATTGTCATCAGTCACCTCAACAGCAAGGCTGGAGACAAATTTATTTGGATTTGAGATTCTGGCTGAAATGAACTAAAACCAATTAAACTTCTGTAGAATTCAAAAGAAAAAAGGAGGTAAAAGAGAGAGGGAGGGAAGGAAAAAAGGAAAAGAAGGAAGGAATTTTATGAAGACACAGAAGTTTCTCACAGAGACCAAGGCCACATTGAAACTTGACCCTCAGGAAGAACTTGGGATCCAGGAGTTGAGAAGCCAGGGAACTCACTCTTTGTCTCTCACTGGCTTCATTCTTTTTCAGTAGAACATACTTCTGAGTTTGCATTTTAAAAGTATACCCATCTTTTAAGAAATTATCAGCATGTGTTAACTTCTGGCCCAATCAATGATGGTTAGAGAGGAGGATACATATTGCAAATATAACCTCAATGCTCAGTGCCCAAAGGGTAAGAAGGGCAGAAATATTAAAAGTTACTCACTACTCATCTTGTGCAGTGTTATATCTGGATGTGCTCACCCACCATTCTAGGCCATCCTTTTTCATTTGCCAACTCTGTATTAAGTACCTATGATAAGCACGGTTATGAATTAGATACCATAAAGACACAAAGAAGGGCCAAACGTGTCCCATCAACTTGGGAAAACAGGACATTTATAAATTTAATTTTTTTCATTTTAAACAATTTAAAATGTTAAATAAATTACACATTTAGAAATTGAACTAGAAATTTAATTTAAAATAGAAGTTTTATTAATATATTTATGAACCAATATATTACTATTAATATGTTGTATTAATACAATAATTCTATACTAATTATATTAATAAAACTAATATCAACAAAATTAAAATAGAAGTTAAATTGCACTCCAATATGTTCAACAGAAATGACTATAGTAAAAATCTAACACAAGTCAGTTGCAGAGAATGAGATCAGAGGACAACGGTCTATCTTAGAAGCCATCTGCTTAGCCTTTCTTTCAACTGAGGAATCCCTTCTACAATATCTGTGTCAGACATGGGTCAGCCAACCTCTGCTTGAATGAGGCAGAGTCCTTTGCATTGTTGCAGTGTTAATTATTAGACTGTTCTTTCTTATAATAAAGCAAAATGAGCTTCTTCGTGATTTCTGATCATTGATTCTACCTCTGAGCATCCTTTACATGTGACAGCCTAGCCTATATTTGAGGGTTTATGACGGCTTCTTCTCTCCTCTAAACCAAAGAGTCGATTATCCTCCACTCTAAACCTTCCCATTTTCCTCAGTGGCTACTTAAAAGACCTAACTTTTAGAAGTTCCTCTTGAACCTTGTTCCCCTCGTGTTTTATTTACATCCATCTTAAATTAGTGAGGCAGACAAAGACATCAGATGGAGCCTGACCTGTGTAGACAATAGCTTTTGTTTGATGGTGGGTCTGGGGCTTCCAGAAAATCAGAGCTTTTTAAAAAAATCAGACCTCTGCCTAAGTGATAGCTAATCACATTCTCTCTCTCCCTCTCTCTCTCTCAAAATGTGGTTCATAAATCCCCTGTATCAAATTAACTGAGATTGTTAAAATTGAAGAATGAGGGCTCCTACCCTAGACAATTGGATCAGAATCTCTGGGTCTGGAGTCCAGAAATCCTCATTTTCACTAACTCTCTTGATGTTTTCCATACATTGACATTTCAGAACCATCAATATGGTGGTTAAGAACACAGGATTTCCCAACTTCTAGCTATGTGACTGTGGGCAATTTACTTACTTGACTTCTCTGAGCCTTAGTTTATCATCTATAAAATAAACATAATAACTCATTAGAAGATGATTTATTAAAATGATAATGTATGCATAGCAAACACTGTTATTATCTATATAATTGCCATTTCCCAGCCCAATCCTTCTCTTCTCTGCCTGTGGAAAGGTTTGTTTGGGAAGGTAGTCACACTCTTCCATGTGTTCAAGGAAGGTGAGCCAGGGGTGAATCATGATTCTTCTAAGATGGTATTGGCAGCCTCATTCCCCTTGCCTTTGATTTAGGTATGGGTAAGTGATTTCATCCTAGACAATAAGATGTGAGGGAAATTGTAGGGACCTTCTGGGTAGGGTTTTTCTAAACAATAGAAAGACATAGGAAGTGCATTTTTCTATATGTTGAGTGGCCCCTGGAATCATTGTAGCCATTGTGCAACCACAAGGAGAGATGTTGCCCACTCTGCCAAGAATGGCAGAGTTGGAAGATGGATCTTCCATGATGTTGTTATGCTGCTTAATCAACTAAACCTGGAACCAGCCACTTCACTAACAATGGCTATAAGATAGAAAACTCCTACTGCTTAAGCTCTTTTAGTTGGGTACTCTAACTTATGGCTGAAAACATTCTAATGGACATGGTGTGTAATGCCCTTGGCATAATCCCTAAAATATAGTATCTGCACAATAAATGGCGATCATTATTTTATTATTATTAAAGAAATATTGAACTTCTTCTCCATTACATTTAAGGCAGGGATTATAGCACCAATCCTATTCTAAGACACATCTGCTCAAAAATATTTGCTGAAAGTTGGCATTAGATCTCTTTGGTTTCCTCTCTCTATTTCAGCCTATTGAAATCATGGTGGTTGTTTTGTATAATGTAAATCAGCTCTCCTTCCTAGCCTTGAGTTTATCACAAATTTGACCAATTTTTCAGTCTTTTAAGTTTTTATCTAAATTTAACCTCCCTTGAAAGATGGTTACGGTTTGAATAGGGAGAAATAGGCTTCTGTGTTGGAAGTGAGGACATACCACGATTGAAAATTATTCAGGGAAACAGCCCAATTTCATGATTTGTCAGGGGTGGTCCCAAGGTGAGTATTGTAAAGGCATTTGGAGGGCAGCTTGTGGAGTGCAAGGAGTGGGAAATTTATCCTGTAAATCCCTTGAGGTTTTTGTCTGGTGAGGCATCTGAGGCAGTTAGCTGAAGTTGCATGCCTTGCCCAAGGTCATTCAATGATGATGTGACCCAAGAGGGATTAGAATTCACAGTCACAGTGCCTGGAATTCCTGTGCGTGACTGGACTCTGCTATGTGATGTTATTTGGGGGCAATAGCAATTAATGTGGTAACAGTATCTCCAGAGAACAAGGGGAGGGACAATGGTAAAGTCAGACTCATCACCTCATAGAATGGTACAACTGAAAGAAATCTCCAGGACTATCTGGTCTAACACTCTCATTTTACAGAGAAGGAAATTAACATCTGTAGAGATCAAGTGATATATCCAAGATCACATGGCCAACAAGTGGCAGAGCAGAGATGAAGGCTTCTGTCTTATGATGCTTGCTTTCCTGCTTTTTCCCCGTATCAGTTCTCCTGAATGTATTTAAAAACATTCTTTCTAGAGTTTTATGACATGAGAGCTGTGGACATTTGGCAAAATTGTAAAATAGACTGCATTCTCTTCTTAGATCCATTGCTTAATTTTCATTTATTCCATTGTCTGGTTTTATCAGAACTCCCTGTATTTCTTTTGAATTCCTAGCAGATATGCTAGGTCAGTGCTTACTTTTGTGGCCAGCTTATTAAGCCATCTTTGTGAAATTTGTCTACCCTGTAAAGAGGCTGATGCTTTTGTGACTCTAGAAACCAATGTTATTACTTTATATTGAAATAATACATATGAAAATTGGGGAACTATTCCTCATGACTGAACTATCATTATAGAGCATCAGTGACATGGTAAAAATTGATCTTGGCACAGCGCACATGATGTATCATTTTTATCTTTACAAAAAAAGCAGAGGAAGTCCACGCTACCATGGCAGTTTTATAGATGAGGAAAGTGGAGATCGAGGTCACACAGCTAAAAGCTGTACAGCTAGAATTAGAACCCAGGTCCATTTGAATCTAGAACCTTTGATGGATTTCAAAAAAAGAGGGAATGGGAATTCTGTTGGGTTTAGAGATACAAGGAAATAATTTGGAGCCTAAGGTGCAGACCACAGAAGACAATGTTGGGAGTGGAGTCATCTGGTTCATCTGCAATGATAGTGAGAGCACTGAATTCTAGGAAAAGCAATCACCACAAATCAAGAGGGTTGCCTATTTCACGATGTTGCCAGAGTTGGCCCTGCTTGTGAATATCTATCAAAAGTATGTTTGGTTTGGAAGGCAATATGGCACCATCCACCAGTCAGTTGGAGATGCCAACCAGGGGTTGAGGTTTTCAGACTGATGTTTCATTCACAAAAAGAACGGTGCTCTTGAATTCTGTGTCATGGGGGAGATGGAACCTCATTCAGCCTTGACAGATATAGTACAGAGTAGGGGTTTAGAGCCTGGGCTATGGTTTAGAGTTGGTTTGTCTGGTCCCAGGTCACCAGTTACCAGATATGTGCCCTTGGACCAGTGATCTTCATCTCTAAATTCTCATCTCTAAAATGGGATAATGATAACACTTACCTCATAGCCTTGTTGTGAGGGTTCAATGAGATGGTGCATGTAAAACACTGGGCACAGAGCCAGGCACTCAGTGAATACATGTTCACAGCTATCATCATCATTGGTGGTGTTATTCTGGTTGCTCCAAAGGAGGAATCAGGAGAGCAGGGCTCTTCTCTTTCCCTTTCTCTACAGACCTGCATTCCTACTTTTTTCAGTAGGTCACACAAGCTTTCTGGACTTTGGTGCCATGATAGAAAGTCAATAAGAGAGTGTACTTCCCCATGCATCACCATGGATATAGGCAGAGATGAAGAGAGGGCCCGGGTCCCATTCTGGGCTTTGTGTTATAGTCACTCATGATGTCTTGATGAAAGTAGATCATTTCTGGGCGCCTGGGTGGCTCAGTTGGTTAAGCGTCTGCCTTCGGCTCAGGTCATGATCCCGGGATCCTGGAATCGAGCCCCGCATCAGGCTCCCTGCTCAGCGGGAAGCCTGCTTCTCCCTCTCCCACTCCCCCGGCTTATGTTCCTACTCTCGCTGTCTCTGTCTCTGTCAAATAAATAAATAAAATCTTTAAAAAAAAAAAAGAAAGAAAGTAGATCATTTCTAGGGGTGCCTGGGTGGCTCAGTCATTAAGCGTCTGCCTTGGGCTCAGGTCATGATCCCAGAGTCCCGGGATCGAGCCCTGCATCGGGCTCCCTGCTCAGCGGGGAGCCTGCTTCTCCCTCTGCCCTTCACCCACTCATGCTCTCTCTCAAATAAATAAATAAATGAAGTCTTTAAAAAAGGAAGGAAAGAAAGAAAGAAAGTAGATCATTTCTAAGCCAGTTTTGAGGCCAGGCAAGCATGTCCCAAAAAATGACTATGAAAGGCCATGGTCTCATTTGTACCCATGGGATTCTAATTTGTGGAGGTGACTGAACGACAACATGAAGAAGCCAATACCATTGAAAGAAGAATTTATTACTTACGGTTCCTCAGAGGGGGCATGCCATGTCATGCAGGGCCACAAGAGGAGCACCACATTTGGTCAGGAGGCAGAAAGGAGCAAGAGGAAAGCCTAGGCTAATGGCTTTGTTGGGGTTTCTGCAGAAAAGGTAAAGTAAGGCAGAGTCAACAGCTAAGATCGGCTAGCTTGATAATTCCCGTGGCATTTGGATTATAAGGGAGGTCTCTAGTTGCCTGGTACCTGGCCATAAGATGATTTAGGGAAGAGGAATATTGGCTTGGTGTGTGAGAGTTAGGTAAAGGAGATGCTTAGGGGATGTGGACTCAGGATTGATGGGTTTGCACAGGAAAGTTGTGATCAGAAGTCAGATATTATCTTTAGGAATTAGCTAGCACTCTCCCCTGGGTCCTTAAGGTCCCCCCAAATGTCAAAACATCACAAGATACAGATAGTCTAAAAACATGATTAATACATCCATTCTTCTGGCTCCTGCTCTCATTCCACGGTCCTCTGATCTTCAAGGTTCTCTGAAAAAAAAAAAAAATAGATGAGGTCATGGGCACCAAGGTCAGGGATACAGGTCAAAAAGTTTTGGGTAGAAAAGCAAAACTTGCATATTCTGATAGATGATGCTAAAAGTAGCCTTGCAGTATTTCTCAGGTTCCATGGTGTTGTGCGATTTACCATATGTTTACAGCTTGTACCAAGAACAGAAAAAGAAAGGCAATGACAAAGAAAAGAGTTTCCTATAGCCCGCTGTATGTTTTGGTAGTGCTATAGGCAACCAGCAAATTTATATTTGCTCCGCAGTTGCCTGTTGCTAGCTTAGAATCTTTAGTTTGCCATTTTAGAAAGGAGTCTGTGTTATAGCTGTGGATTTCCCCAAATAAAATGAGACAAAGGCAAACACCGATTACCTCCCACCCACACGAGAGAATTTGTGTTGTGAATTATTCACTGGATCTGATTTTCTCTTACTGTAGATATTTTCATAGCAGGAGTACAAGACGTAAAGGGCTGGATCAAATTTCAAAGCATTTTACAGCTACTTCCACATATTAACTGATGCACGTATTCCCGAGCCTTGAGCATATTATAGATTTATGGTTCATGCTTACCCACATGTGTTGCTGAATTGACTGGAAACCCAGACTTCGGGCCTGTTTTATTACTGCAGACTCATACCTGGTCTCCAAGATGCTAGTCCCACTGCAGTTTATCTTGCACATGTTAATGACTTACTGATACAGGTCACTGGGTTTTAGATATAGTAAAATAAATCTTGAGACCAGAGTGTTGAAAGGATTGCATTTATTCTCAGTACTGCACATGAAATACTGCACATAATGAAAACATTTTCATTCTTTCCAACAATACTAGTCATTTACATTCCTTTGATCTCTAATACGTGATTTTTCTAAATATTTATTGAATGCCTACTAGCTTATAAGCTCCCGGGGCCTGTTCATATTTTTTATCCTTCTCAAAAGCATTTAGTTGTATTAGAAGCTAACATTTATAGTAGATTGGGCAATTGTCCTATTGCAGTGTTTCTCAAGGTACACCCCATGGTCCATAGAAGGTCTGAAAGGATCCATCTGATGGGCATTGAATGAATTAATCAGACAATGGGAGACCTTCCTATTCTAGAGTTCCTGGGTGTTCACTATTATATACTACAGCTCACTTATTAGTGAATAAGTGAGTTTATGAAAGATTTCTAAACTTAGGTATTCATATTTTGTGTTGCATTCGTGGACTATTCCACTCAGATAGTTTACTCATATGCAATACTTGTCAGCGTTGGAAACTCTCCTTGTATGTGCACATATCCAGGCAGATGGTTGTATTCATGAAGGGTCTTTGTCATCAGTGCACCACACATCTGCCTTGAGTCACTCTGGCTTTTCAATTGCTGCTCTCCTTAATTTAACTTTTTTTTGGTTTAATTTTTGCTTTGGTATTCTTTGTCATTACAGAGGTTTTTGTTTTTGTTTCTTTCTTATTGGAAGGTGGAATTGAATAGAATATATGGGCCTCAGAAACTTGCCCTGCCTAAGCTGTCCCCAATCAAGATATTGGGGGAGCTACGGCTCTAGACCTGACTTTCTCTTGGCATGATGGACGTGATAGCCTGGGAGACACCAAGTATACAAATGATTCCTGTTTCTGTATAAGTTGACGAGGACTCAGGGTTACTCCTGTGATAATGCTCTTCTTGCTTACTGCCTTTGACCCGTTTTCTTGAAGGGGAGAGAATTATACAGCTGGAAATGGTATCCAACCTGAAGCTCCCTCATCAGAACTTTAGCCTTCTGTGACAGACTTGGCCATGGTCACAAGAGTGGCAGTTACCAATGATTGCAGCGCTTATGAACTGTGACTTCATGGCTTCTTCAGTTGTTTAAAAAATTCTTTTTCCCTGAGTATGAACTGTGAGCTATTGAGGGCTTCCAGAATGTTCCCTTCTCCCTTGTCTACATTATAAATTTTGTTTTGGCCTGTGTGCTCACTGATACAGCACCCCATTTTCTAATTTTATCTGTGGGCCAATGTGTAATACAGAGGAAGGCAAGAAAACGATGCTGATCTCCTAGACCTGGCTATCATGACCTCCAAACTACAGGCACCCAGAACAAAGATGTTCCTGAAAGATCACACCAGCTTTTTTATTATTTATCAAAGTCAGTACATTGTGCTTGTCTCTCCTAAAGCTTGTCACCTGGGGGTTGGAGGTGAAGAGGAGACAATGGGGGGTGGGGGTGGTGAGGGATGGGTGAGGGATATAAAGGAATAAACAGGCAATTACAATGCATGGTGTTAAGAGCCTTGGTAGGGTAAGTTTGGGGTTCCATGGGGACATATGGGGGGACACATAAGCCCAATTTGAGGAAGTCATGGAGAAGTTTTAAAGAGGGAAGTTTGATCTAGGTTGAGATGCAAAGAATGAAAAGCATATTACCTACAGAATAGAAGTCTAGAAAAAAATCAAGGTTCTTTTTACAAAATAAAATTTAAAAATTTTAAATTTGATTTGAACACAGGCTACTGTGTTCTTGTAAGATGCAGATATATTTTCCCTTAGAAGAGATCTGGGATCTTTAAATGGCTGATTTCATCACTCACAACTTGTCAAATGCTTCTGAATTCCATGCCCCTTTCCCCTATAAAGCAAAATGGCACCATTTGTTTTACTTGTCAGAAAATTAATTTTAAGATTTGCCATGATCTGTATGCCCCCCATGGGAGTGTGTCCTGCCTGAAAACAACACTCTCGAGTGCTTCACAATGAGAAAAGAAGATTGAGATTTGTTTATTCTCTACTGACTCTTCATTGAGCACTTACTATGTACCAGACAGTGTTCTATGTGCTGGAGATACAGCAGTGACGAAAGCAGTACCTCTGCCCTCAGAGTACTTACATTCTAGTGGGGGAAATAGATAAAAATAAGTTAATGTACAGATGTCAGGTAGGGATGAGTATTATGAAAAAAGGTAGACAGAGTGTGGGTGCCTGGGTGGCTCAGTTGTTAAGCGTCGGCCTTCAGCTCAGGTTGCGATCCCAGAGTCCTGGGATCGAGCCCCGCATCAGGCTCCCTGCTCCGCGGGAAGCCTGCTTCTCCCTCTCCCACTCCCCCTGCTTGTGTTCCCTCTCTCACTGTCTCTCTCTGTCAAATAAATAAATAAAATCTTTAAAAAAAAAATAAAGGTAGACAGAGTGATGGGACGGAGAGAGGCTATTTTAGCTAGGGTAATTGGAGAAGCTCCTATGAGGAGGTGATAACTTAGCAGAGGCCTGGATGGGGTAGAGGAGTGAGCCATATAGCTCTCTGGAGAAAGAGTGTACTAGGTGGAGGGAACAAAAATGCAAAGGCCCTAGGGGCGCCTGGGTGGCACAGTTGGTTCAGCGACTGCCTTCGGCTCGGGTCATGATCCTGGAGTCCCAGGATCAAGTCCCGCATCGGACTCCCTGCTCAGCGGGGAGTCTGCTTCTCCCTCTGACCTTACCCCCTCTCATGTACTCTCTCTCTCATTCTCTCTCTCAAATAAATAAATAAAATCTTTTAAAAAAAAATGCAAAGGCCCTGAGGTAGGAATGTGCTACATTTAAAGCTGACTGTCTAGAGGACAGGTGGAAAGTGATGTGGTGGTATGAGGAATAACATTTGAACTTGGCATTTCTCTCTCTCTCTTTTTTTTTCAAAGATTTTATTTATTTATTTGACAGAGAGAGCTCAAGCAGGGGGAGTAGGGGCAGGCATAGGGAGAGGGAGAAGCAGGCTTCCTGCTGAGCAGGGAACCCTACGTGGATCTCTATCCCAGGACCCTGGGGTCATGACCTGAGCTGAAGGCAGATGTTTAACGACTGAACCACCCAGGTGCTCCTGAAGTTGGCATTTCTCAAGAGGAAAGAGAAAGAAAGGTTTGAGCTGTCTCTCAACTTTCAAATCTCTAATAAGGAGCTTTAAAATCACGCTCCAAAGAAAGTAATAGTTCTGTCTGGAGTCTAGATCATCGCGCATATGCCTCAGAGTATTTTAATTTCTAGTTCTGATATTTTATAGACCTAAAATAGTCATCTTCTGCCCAAAGTCACACAGAGTGAGTGACAGAACTGAGATTTGAACACAGGCTACTGGATCCAGAACCTTTGTTCTTACCAAGATATACACAGCCTCCACGATAAGATAAATGTGATCGCTGTCTTCTTGGAGCTGGAGGAGGAAACAGGCATTACATGAGTAATTACAAACATGATGCACCTTCCCAGCAAGACCTAATCTCATCTGGAGAAAGTGACATTTAAGCTGAGAATTGAGGAAAGGAACCAGATCCAAGAGATGTTGATCAGGCCTGTCGCCTGCAGATCTGCCAGAGGTCAAGGCAGGGAGTCCGTGGCTTAGCTTGGACTCCCCCAGCAGTACCTAGCCTCTTGCCCTGAACAAAGTCTAGACACAGTTGTTTTTTTTGTGTTTTGTTTTTTGACTGGCTTTAAATAAAGACATTTAATTTCTTCCCTATTGCTGACTGCTTCTAGCAGAAATCTTTCTTCATCATTGTTTGTAAATCCCAGTCTTCACAGTGTCTTGTGAGGTCACAGAACCAAATTCTTTCAGTTACCTGCAAGTGACACCCACTAATTTCAGTGGAAGCCACATGTATTTACTTGAGGGGAGAATTTGGTCAACGGGATATTGCAGAGTAATTAATGACAATTCCAGCCCCTTCAAATGTACATTTAGTATCTGTAATCATTGTTTAAGAAGATTACATGCCACATGAATTAGAGGTTGTGGAGTCGGGGCCACCTCCGCATTCCGATAGATGCCCATTCTTTATCCTGTTCTCCACTTCCTTTCCTTTTCAGAGTAACACCGTGTTGTCCTTATTTTTTTTTTACACTTAGTTTTCCAGGTTTAAAAATAAAAACTATAGTTTAAAGGTTTTTTTTTTTTTAAAATATGGAAGTCCTTTCTGAATTAAATTGGTTGGGTGGGGGGAGTTTGGACCCTGCAAATAGGGCATCCTGAAGATCTTTCCAAATAGGACTGTCGGTTCAGGATGGTCCAGCTGGGGTCTGTCTGCTGCTGACCCCAGGGATCCATTCTGGCTTTGTGTATCTGTTTCTGCTTTCTTAGCTCCATGCTCAGGAAGGAAATGTTGTGTCCTGCTTAGGCTGGTTTCAGATCTATGAATCATCTGGGTATTCCTCTGCATGTTAAAAAGTGTCTCAAACAAAGAATAAATTTGTAAAAATTTCATGGCTGGGAGCTGCAAGCTATAGACTGAGATGGTATCAAAACAGAAGCCTTTTTAAAAAATCCTTCCAATAGTGCTCTTATCTACCTCCTCTCTCATTCGCTTTTTTTCTTCTTTCCCCGTCTTTCTCTGTCCTCCACATGCATATTGTATGATGGAAAAATATTAAATCGACACTTTGGAAACTGAAGTTCTGCATGCAGTTCTGCTAGTGTCTTTGGTACCAGAAACAAGTCACTCGACTTCTCTTGGACCCAATTTTGTTCAACAAATATTTGTTGAAACCTACCATGAGCACTGTTTTACTGGGTATTTGGAGGTGAAGAAAATATATACAGTCCCTTGCTCTTTTGGAACTGACATTCCAGTAGGAAAATGAGATGTGACTACAAAGAGACAGGAACCCAACCTCATTATGTCAAGTCAGACAGATCACCCACATTTTTATGTCTGTGGCTCCTTTGTCTATAAAATTGTATGGCATTATCCATGCTATATGTTCCAGGCATTAAACATTATTAAAAATGCAGCACAATGGGGCGCCTGGCTGGCTCTGTTGGTGGAGCGTGCAACTATTGATCTTGGGGTCATGAGTTCTAGCTCTGTGGTAAGTGTAGAGATTACCGGAAAAAAAAAAAAAAAGAATCTAGAATGGCCAAACCAATTGTTTAAAAAAAAATGAAGTTGGAGGACTTATTCTGTCTGATTTGAGGACTTACTGTAAAAGCTACAATAATCAGGATAGCACCGTGGTGGTGTAAGGATAGCCATGGATTAATGCAACAGAATTGAGAGTCTAGAAATATAGACCCACACTTATATGGTCAACTGAGTTTTGATAAAGTTGCCTAGGTAAGAAATGGAGATAGTCTTCAATAAATTATGCCGGAAGGCCTGGATTTCTAGATTAGGAAAAGTACCTTGACTTATTCCTCACAACATATGCAAAATTTAAGTTAAAACAGATTGTAGACCTAAATCTAAGAGCTAACACCAGAAACGTTCTAGAAGAAAATGCAGGAGAAAATCTTTGTGACCTTGGGTAGGTAAAGTTTCTTATGTAGGACACAAAGAGCTTGAACCATAAATAAAAATTAGTAAATTGGACTTCAAAAAGACTAAAAACATTAGCTTGCCAGAACACCTAAAGAAATGAAAAAGAAAGCCATTAAGAGAAAATATCTATAAGGCATATATTTGAAAAAGGACTTGTATCCAGATAACATAAAGTTATCTTATAACTCAATAATAATAAAACAATCCAATAATAAAAAGGAAAAAATATATTTGAATAGACACTGCACAAAGGAAAATATACAGGTGGTAAGAAAGTACACAAAGAGATTCTCATCATCATTGGTAATTAGAGCAATGCAGCTTAAAACCACAATGAGAGACCACTATGCCCATACCAGAATAGCAAAGATTAAAAAGACTAACAATAACAAGTGTTGGTGAGGATATGGAGCAACTGGAAATCTCATACACAGCTGATGGGAATGCAAAATGATAAAACCATTTCGCAAAATTAAATTTCTTAAAATGTTAAAATTCACTTATCATATGACCCCACAGTTCCACTCTTAGATATTTGTCTCAGAGAAATAAAAACATATGTCCATGGAAAGCTTATACATGAAGGCTCATGGTATTATTATTTCATAAGAGTCCCAAACTGGAAATAATCCAAATAACCATTTAAAAAAGAAAAAAAAAGAGCGAGAGAAAGAAAATGGTCATATACAATGGAGTAGTGACAACTGAAAGGAACCAAGTACTGATAGAATAACACAGATGAATCTCAAAAGCATCCTTAGAGGTGAAAGAAGCCAAAAACGAAATATCATATACTGTTCCATATGATCCCATCTACATGAAATTCTAGAAAAGGCAAAACGATGGTGGCAACAAGCACACCAGTGGTTTCCTGGGGGATGGGGGAGGGAGAGGATTTGAATGCAAAGGGGCATGAAGAAAATTTGGGGGTTATGGAAGTCTTCCCAAATGTAATCATGGTGGTGGTTGCCTGACTATACTACGAAAATTCATTCACAGTTAAAATTGGTGAAATTTACTATACATAAATTATATTTAAATAAAGCTGTAAAAACTGTTAATTCAGAATAAATGCTCAGAGGTTAGAAAAAGCAGCACATTTTATAAGGCAATGTTTTGACAGTTACAGAGGACAAGGGAGAAGTTGGTAAGGAATAGAATTTCTGAGGTTCATCCAGGAAAAACTTCTACTCGTCATGGCACCCCAACAATCCTAGGCAATAGAGCGCCCAGCTTGGGACACCGCGTGGAAGCACAGGCAGAAATGTCAGGCACCAGAAATAGGTTTCTTATCACACACACCCCCACCCCCACCCCCACCCCACAGCAATCTCCGTCAGAGGCTACAGGCTGTGGCTTCATTGCTTTATCTGGCTAGATAAGCCCTTCAGGGTTTCTCCTCAGCTGCTCCCTGGAGACCTGGAGGTGAGACGGTGGGAAGTGTGGGGCAGCCCAGCCTTCCTGGTCTGGGTTTGACTACCTGACACGGGATGTGTCCTCTCAACTGTGGAACTTTTGTAGATCTCCAGCCACTCCTAGTGTTTCCTCTTGGAACATCATGTTTCTAGTCTCCTCTGTGGGCTCCCTCATGCCTGCTCTACCTGGGATTTTATGTTTCCTATGGTGCTGATTTCTTGAGGGCCTCAAGTTGAGCATGCAGTAGAGAGCTGAGGTTTTAGAGCATAACCAACACAAGGCTTCTCCGAGAAGACCCTCCGAACTTGAGCTTTCCTCCTCCTCAATCCCTCAACCCAGATCTGTGCTCCAGCACCTTTCTCTTCCCTTTCGGCACATGATCAGCTGCCATCCCTCCCAGGAACAGTCAGTGAAGAACATGATTTCTCCCGAAAACTCTCCCTGTCTGAACAAGCATCTTGGAAACTCGCCCATTGTTTCCTCCCACATACATAGATCCATAATTTCATAAATTATTAGGATCCAAAAAGAATTTACAGCAAGTCTAGAGCACTGTTTTCCAAAACGTCTTCCTCATAACTGAGAGGTCTTAATAGGCATTCAGTGGAAAATGGATTCCATGATCAAATATATTTAGGAAATGCCAATTAAATGGGTTTTTATATACTGTACACTACACAAAGTCTCAATATGGTCACTTTAAAAAAATTTTTTTTAAGATTTTATTTATTTGACAGAGAGGCACAGCAAGAGAGGGAACACAAGCAGGGGGAGCGACAGGCAGAGGGAGAAGCAGGCCTCCCGCTGAGCAGGGAGCCCGATGTGGGGCTCGATCCCAGGACCCTGGGATCATGACCTGAGCCAAAGGCAGACGCTTAACGACTGAGCCACCCAGGCGCCCCAATATGCTCACTTTGACCATGAGCTTCATGACATGGGGCAGGCAATTGCAATAAAAAAGTGTTTGATCAGAGAACCATTTTCTTCTCTCAGACTGTAGAGCAGAACTGTCAAATAGAAATACCCTGTGAGCCCTATCTGTAATTAAATATATAATTTTAAGGTTTCTGGTAGCCATGTTTTTAAAAGGAAAAGGAAATATGTAGGCCTAATTTTTAATATAAATTTTTAAAGTGTCTATCATTTTTTAGAGATGTTTTAGATTCACAACAAAATTGAGCGGAGAGTGCTGAGAATTCCCATGTGCCCCCTCCACCCACAATGTCCACAGCCTCCTGTCCTTTCCTAATTTTAATATTTTATTTAATCCAATATAGAAAACTATTATTATTTCAACATTAATCAATGAAGTTGTAAAGCCCTGGAAGTTTGAGGTGACTTTCCTGAGTTACAGACCCAATTAGTGTCAGAAATGAGACCAGCACACAGGTTTCCTGACCCTCAAAGGATAGTTCTTTCCATGACACCATGACTCAAAACCAAATCTTTTCTTTTTAGGATGGAGAATCCCAAGTTCCCTGTTTGCCCCTCAGGAGAACACTCTTCTATTCCCTCTGAATTGAATTAGGATGGGTCTTTGTCTAGTGGCAGAGAGCGCCTGCGTTTACCAGACGCTCCACAGTCTTTCAGTCTACTGTGTGCTTCTTGGCACCTCCATACTGTCTTTCCTTCACAGGATTTGCACGGTGTCCCTTCTTATTCACATCAGGGGCTCTTTCAGGCCGTTGTGCACTAGGATCTCTTACCATGAGATTGTTGTGATGGCTCCTGGCCACTGGGGCCCTGGATTGAGGAGGATGAGAGGAATCTTCCGTTCATCATCCCGTCAACAAATACTTAACTGAACACCTACCATGTGCCAGGCTCTGTTCTTGGTACTGGGGATGCACCGATGAGCACACCAAGTCCTTGGCCTCTGGAGTTTTAGATTCTAGTGGCAGGAGACAGACAAAACACAGATAGGTAAATATATGGCGTGTCAGATGGGAATAAGTGTTACTAAGAGAAGATAAAACAAATAAGGAGAAAGGGGAATAAGGAATGGAGGTAGGTTGGGAAGTGAAGGATTCTTTTATTCTTTAAGTGTGCTGCTTATTGAAGGAAAGGGGGAACTGATTTAGGGAAAATAACTTTCTTAGCCTATATCTTTAATGTGTGTTTAAACACCTTTAACACCTTTGTGAACATGGAGATCCTCTTAAGTAAATACTGAGAAAATTTCTTTTTTTAAAAAATTTTATTATTTGTCAGAGAGAGAGAGAGAGAGAGAGAGAAAGAGAGCGTGAGCAAGCACAAGCAGGGGGAGTGGCAGGCAGAGGGAGAAGCGGGCTCCCCTCTGAGCAGGGAGCCTGATGCGGGACTGGATCCCAGGACTCTGGGATCATGACCTGAGCCGAAGGCAGACGCTCAACGAGCTGAGCCACCCAAGCGTCCCAAGCCTGAGAAAATTTCTTAACAACTAAAGCACATGCTATTCACCAGGCACTGTGCTGAGCACATGGCGTGGGTTTAGCAATTTAATGAGAAACCGACGGTCTCTCCTTAGTATTCATCTTCCAAATCTCTAGTTGAAAGATGTCAGGAAGACAGAAATTGTCATAATGAGCTGCCCCTTATTAAAATCAGTCTCCATTCAAATACCCCTTCCTGTTTGACTCTAGCATCTATCTGGCCGTGGGTCAGTCCCCTTTGTGGCTCATAACCTCGTGGCTTGTTAGATATTTATGATGAAACTGTACAATGAAACCGTAAAGCAGATGCATTGCAAAAGGCCAAAGCACAATTTGCCAAACATTTAGGATTTCACGAAGTTGAGGAAGGTGATGCAGAAGTTACTAGAAAGAGTCTCAAAGTGGTTGGCAAATGCAGATTCGGATGATGTAAACTGCTGACAGTTGAAGAAAACAGTGACTGGGATAATGACAAGTGCTTCCAAAGGGAGCAGGGGAGGCCGCTGCAAACCGATTACACTCAGAAGAGTTTTGCAGAGTGCATCTCTGGATAATGTTCCTTTGAGGTCAAATAGGAAATGAAGGGTATTGGATAGTACTACCATACAGTTTTGTTGGAAAAATTTAGCAAAAACCTCCTAAGTGATTTATTTGCTGGTTCCCCCCCCCGAGAATAACAGTACAGTTAAAACTTTAAATTTCAGTAAATGTAAGACAGTTTTATAATTTGTATAATTTGTAGTTCATTTTCCAGGAAAATGCTCCCAAACACCTATTTTTTTCAATGACATGTTGGTGCATTCATTTTAAGTGACCTTTTCTAGATGCAGCTTACCCTGGAATGACAAGAAACACCCTGTAGATGCTAGAAGTGTCTGTACTTTTCAGGTGAAGAAACTGAGATGTATGGGTGCCTGGGTGGCTCAGTTGGTTAAGCGACTGCCTTCGGCTCAGGTCATGATCCTGGAGTCCCAGGATTGAGTCCTGCATCGGGCTCCCTGCTCAGCAGGGAGTCTGCTTCTCCCTCTGACCCTCCCCCCTCTCATGTGCTCTCTCTCAAATAAATAAATAAAATATTAAAAAAAAAGAAAGAAACTGAGATGTGAAGCATTTAAGTCATTTGCTCAAGGTCACGTAGCAGGTAAAGGGAGGCTACTGGAAAACCAAGCTGAATCAGACCACCCCTCCACAACACTGCCTCCTAGAGGGGGTCACACTGATGCAGCTTCTTCTTGACAAAAAAAAAAAAACTAAAAGCCTTGCATAAAAAGCTGTTTAGTACCCATTTCTTGAGGACTTCACAGGTGGGAGTGATGCTACATGAAATATCCTGGCTCAAGGTGGTTTCGAGCAGTAAATGAGCACATTGTTTATTGTCTCGCCATCATCGTTTACACAGTCTAAAATGTTTGAAGTCTGAACTGCCTAACTGCCAGTTAAAGTCTATTATCTTTGTGTTCGCTTAACCTCTGCAGGACATATCAGGGAAGTTAAACATATCTGTTAGAAGTGTTGGGTATCTAATTGCCTTACCTTATAGCTCAGCCAAAAGGCAGACACTAATAAAGAAAACCTCCTGCCTCACAAAAACATACTGCCTTTGTACATCTTTCAAGCAGAGGAAAGATAATGGCCATGTATGATTTTAGGCAAGACTGCTGATTTGCAGTCTCTTCAGGAAATTGTAGTGTTTCCCAGGACAATATTCCTAGTCAAAATAAGTTAAACCTGAAGGCAAAGTGATGACCACAGTCAAAGTTAATGACACGGTGTGCTGGGATGGAAACAACTGGAGGAAAAATAAATTATCATTGCAGACTGTGGACCCTAGAATTCCCTCTTTTTTTTTAAAGATTTTTATTTATTTATTGAGAGAGAGAGAGAATGGTAGAGA
The DNA here is from genome assembly GCF_037043125.1 of Eumetopias jubatus. Lineage (NCBI taxonomy): Eukaryota > Metazoa > Chordata > Mammalia > Carnivora > Otariidae > Eumetopias > Eumetopias jubatus. The sequence goes on along the minus strand of NW_028274814.1, from coordinate 115,101,074 downwards.
GAGAGCATGAAAAGGGGGAAGGTCAGAGGGAGAAGCAGACTCCCTGCTGAGCAGGGAGCCTGATGCGGGACTTGATCCCGGGACTCCAGGATCACGACCTGAGCCGAAGGCAGTCGCTTAACCAACTGAGCCACCCAGGAGCCCTAGAATCCCCTCTTTATTCTCTGATCCTTGGTCACCAGTGGGATGGGAGAAAATAAAGTTTTCTCTTTAAGTGCTGTGTACATAGGGTAGAAAAGCCCCTCACTATGATGAGATGGAGTCGAGGATACAAGGAGTTCTGCTTTAGAGCAAGACGAGCTCCTTAACTCACCCATTTCAACTTCTGAAGACAACGAGGCAATCCTACTACATCCTCCTGGATCCAGAAGGTGCCTGATGTATTATTGCTCTCAGTGACCATGGCTACACCAGCTTGACAGAGGAGACAGGGGGAGAGTAAGGCTCCTCCTTATTAGATGGGGGATTGTCCAGATTAGTAGACCCCCGGCAATTGCACTTCCGTGTATACACCTACAAGAATTCCAAGCTGGAACTTGAAGAAGTAGATGTACACCCATGTTCGCAGCAACACTGCTCAGAATAGCCAAACATGGGAACAGTGGCAGTGCACACTGACAGATGAACGGACGAGCATAATACAGCGTAGGCATAGAATGGAATACTGTGTGGCCTTAAAAAGGAAGGAAATCCCTACTCATGCAACAACATGGATGAAACTTGAGGACATTGTGCTGAGGGAAATAAGCCAGTCACAAAAGGACAAAGATGGCATCATTCCACTCATCTGAGATGCTTAGAATAGTCACATTCATAGAGACAGAAACAACAACAACAGTGGTTGCCAGGGGCAGGGGGTGAGGAGAGGGAGTGGGGAAGTCATGTTTGATTGGTCTGGGGTTTCAGTTTGGGAGGGTGAAAAAGGTTCTGGAATTGGAGGATGGGATGCTAGCACAAAAATGTAAATGTACTTAAAAATGTAAATGTACTTAATGTCACTGAATTACATGCTTAAAATGCTTAAGTTTATGCTATGAAAATGTATACATAGGGAATGGTGAGGGTGGTGGAGGGGATGAGAAAGAGTGGAGAAACACAGCTCTAACTAAGATTTTCCAACCAGGTTACCTGTGAAAATCATTTAAAAGTAGCCTGTCACTTAAAAGGAAAAGGAAGGCTTGCCAGGTGATCATGTACTCTTTTATTGAGTGCTTCCTAACTGCCAAAGCTTACAGCAATGGCTTACGTGCCTTAACTTACGTATTCTTCCCAATGACCCCAAGGGGCTAGATACTACTATTTTACCCTTTTAAAATAAAATGAACTACCTACCTAAGCCATGGGGCTGGCAAGTACCAACAGTACTAGAATTTGAAGCCAGGATGCCTGTGGAGCCCAGTGCTTCTCAAATATTAGTGTGCATCAGCATCTCCTGGAGAGCTTGTTGAACCACAGATTGTGGGGCTCTTTCAGAGTTTTTGATACACTAGATCTGGAATGGGGCCCAGGGATGTGTACTTCTAACAAGTTCCCAGGTGATGCTCATGTTGCTGTTGGGTACCAGGCTTTGAGAATCAGTGGGGTATTCCATGTTCTTAGCCACTACAAGGTAAGAGTAGAAGGACTTGCTCTAAGACGAGCCTCGGGAATGACACAAGATACATAGATGCACTGAAAGAAGCTACAGCAGGTGCGTGGGGAGGGGGTGGTGTGGGAGATGAGCAGAGTTCCCTAACTTTCTCAGCTGTGCTGCCCTCTTTGCTGTAACACAGGGGAAGCTGCTACCCTCCACAGCAATGACTAAGCTTGGAGGGGTTTTCCCTGGAAGGAATGGACAAAGACTGAGAGAATTACATGATTCTCATCGGTCTCTCTCTTCGAGTCTATCCAAATAGTCCACATCCTTCCGGCTCAAAATGAAATCTCATCTAAGGTTGATCTCTTGGTTCTCACAGCTCAGGTTGTTTTTAGACTCAGTGTTACACAGATTAGAAATTATTAACCATTAATTGATATGTGCTTTTGTCTTTCTTCAGCTAGTTTAAAAGATTTTAGAGGTCAAGGATAGTGACTTATATTCATCTAGGACTTCCAATGTGGCCAGAAGAATCTTAGACTAGCTGTACAATCGATGACTATTGGGGAAAAAATGATCAATGAGTTAGGGACTACCATTACATCAATATTAATAAAAAACAAGAGGGGGCACCTGGGTGGCTTAGTCGGTTAAGTGTCCGACTCTTGATCTTGGCTCAGGTTTTGATCTCATGAGTTCGAGCCCCGTGTTGGGCTCCATGCTGAGCGTAGAGCCTACTTTAAAAAAAAAAAAAAAAGTAAAATAATTTAAAAAATAAGAGTAAGCACATAATGAAAATACTACAGAGTACTAAATGTTGGTTAGATGCTGGCAGTTCTGTAGCTTGGCCAAATGATGACTTTGAAGGGAAATAGAGGCACCTCTGGCTCAAGACAGCTTACTGGCATCCGTACAAATCTAAGAAGCCTACAAGGGGATAGTGCAGCCTCGAGTTTTGCAATGAACACCTTGCATAACTCTTAAGAGGTGGCCCTGTGTATTGGATGGATCACACAGGTTCACTGCTCCCTTCCAAGGCAGGTGATGGCCTCAATAAATCCCAATACTAACTGCTCTCCCATTATATGTGGTGCATATTTCTATAACTGCACTTACACAATATTCTATAATTTCCTAATCCCTGGTCTTTCTCCCACATTGGATTTATTAGTGAGTGCCCTGAGGGTAAGCACTATGTCTCATCTCTGTATCCCTAGGGTCCAGGGATGTATACCGGATGCAGTAGGCCCTTAAAACAAATGTTTGTTTGAATGAAGTAATAAGCGAATGAAACAAAATGGTCATTGTCAGGTTGTTTGAAGCTCCAGATATGATGATATACAATAAAATTCTTTGAGGTTTACTTTGAAATTGCTTAGAGAAGAGCAAGACAATGGGCAAGTTTAAGGAGAGAAGGTTATTGGTCCTCCAAACTTTGGCGGTTTACCTTTGCAGAGTCCTACAATGATTTTTCTTAGCATTCCCACCAGCGATCAAGAATGGCAGATGGATCGTTTCCTGCTCCTCTTACACAGGAGAAATTGCTCTTGTCCCAACTATATAAATTCCCCATTTGGGGGGGGGTATTATTTTTCCTTGGTGATTTTTGTCAGATCAGGACACCTTGTTTCCCTAAATAATTGTGATGTTCATGTTGAAGGCTCTTATGGGGATATTCCGTCTGAGAAACTATTATGGAAATGTAACAAAACTCGTTGAGTGCCTTACTCTCTTGAACATACTTCTTCCTTTGACCTCCTAAAAATACCTACTTTCCACTTGGCCTTTGTGTTAGTCATCAGTGGTCATCACCAGGTCTTGCTGGTGTCCCATCCTTCCTTACCAGCACAGGCAAGGTTATATTTCCTTGTTCCCTCTTGAAGTGAGGTGGGCTGTGTGACCTGTTTTGGACACTGAAGTATGAGTAGGGGGATATGTGTCACTTCCTGCAGAAGCTTTACAGCCGGTGTGCCATTTCCTACTTTATCTTCCCCCGTTGCCCCTGGGGGTGGGTCAAACTGAAGCCTCCATTAGCCCGAGGTCTCTGAGTAATTTCTATGAGTAATATAGTCACATTTATTATTAATAAGAAGTCAGAATGATCAAAGGAAATGTTTCTTTGAAGTGCCTTAGTGAAATAACTGGCTAGATGTGTATATTTCAGTGTCCCCCCTTTTCTTTGAAGACATTACTGCATAGTGCATTATGATCTGCGTGAGCAAGAGTGGCTTCAAAGGCCTCTGCTGGGCCAGCATCCTTCCCAGTGTAAACACAAGTCCACTCGGTCTTTGATTAGTGCCCTTCACACCCATCAGTCCCTGTCATTGTTGGGGACCCTAGACACCCAGAATTACAAGCTTTGCTCAAAGGAAGGCATTTATTCCTCAGTCCAAAGAGTTATCTGAAAGACTGTCTCTGTTCCCTAGTCCTTCCTAGCCAGGTCACCCTATATCCTTTGCCTCTCTTTTGTTCTTGATTATCCTGCATTAGCTTCCTGCACAGACATCCGCTGCTAGGTCCTTTATTTGCTGATATGCAGAGCTGGGCTGTGACAAATACTCCTAAAGTACAGGTGACTGGCTAACCATTGGACTTTGTGGCTGTTGATCTTGCTTTGTCTCCTTGGGCTTGAAGCCAGGGCTGGCCTAGGACAAAGTACTAAGTAGGTTAACTTTGTTCTCAGGCCCACACATCTCTCTTTGCTCCTGGGCGACAGCACTGCATTAGACTACTGGGGATTGAATCTCATACTACACTAACTAGCTGTGTGACCTTGAACAGATGACCTAAAAACTGTAAACATCAGTATCCTAATGTTTGTGTTTTTTGTTTGCTTATGTTTTTTTTTAAGATTTTATTCATTCATTTGACACAGACAGATAGTAAGAGAGGGAACACAAGCAGGGGGAGTGGGAGAGGGAGAAGCTGGCTCCCCGCTGAGCAGGGAGCCCTACGCAGGGCTCGATCCCAGGGCCCCAGGATCATGACCTGAGCTGAAGGCAGATGCCTAACAACTGAGCCACCCAGGCGCCCCTGTATTGTAATGTTTTAAGTGCTGGTAGTAGTCTCGATCTCAAGAGCTGGTTGTGAGGGTAAATAACATGATACATATAAATGCTTGACACACTGTTATCTCTTGATATATTTTAACTTTATTAGTATTAGTGTTAGTGAGTGTGAGTCTATCAGTATGAGCATGAGCATGAGTAAGGAGTAAATGACTGACAAGGCCTGACTGTGCACTTCTTGGGCTGTGAGAAGCCTGGTGTGTAGGAGACTGGTATGCACCTCAACACGCTCTGTTTCCTCTACTCAATGATGTATGTAGAATCACTCTTGTGAAGTAGTAAACACTTCATTTCTCGTGAAAACAAAGTTTTAAAAAGAATATCAGGGGTGCCTGGGTGGCTCAGTCAGTTAAGCATCTGCCTTTGGCTCAGGTCATGATCCCCGGGGTCCTGGGATCGAGTCTCCTCACTGAGCAGGGAGCCTGCTTCTCCCTCTGCCCCTCCCCCCTGCTCGTGCTCTCTTTCTCTCACAAATAAGTAAATAAAATCTTTTTAAAAAATAAATAAAAAAATAAAAAGAATATCAGCCGGTGCCCATGATGCAAAGAAAAGTTATGAGCTCTGAGAAAGTGATGGCTCTTAGCCAGAAAGTCATCAGAAGTGTGGGATAAATATAAAAGAGAACTTTAAGCCAGGCAGTGCTCAAGACTGATGATGTGAATGATCTACCACACACATTCCACGGAAAACATGGTTTGTGAAACTGTTTTAGGAAGTACTCCAGCGGGACGCCTGGGTGGCTCAGTGGGTTAGGCATCCCACTCTTGATCTCAGCTCAGGTCTTGATCTCAGGGTATGTTTTGGGCTCCATGTTGGGTGCGAAGTCTATTTAAAAAAAAAGAAAGTACTCTAGCTAGCATGAAAATTGCTGATCAGGTGAAGCACACAACTGTAGTGAAAGTTGGAAACACAAAAGGGGTATGAGACCGTATTCCAGAAGTCCAAGTCTTGGTGGACCTACAGTACAGGGGAAGGGAGGGGCCCATCTGAACATCCCATATTTGTAGACCAAGGGAGCAGTGTGAAGGGTCAGGTACATCCCTGTCCAAAGTCTTAAGAGTCAGCTTTAGTTTTTTGGCTTGCATCTGCCTCTGCATTGGCCAGTGGGCCAAGACTTTGGTATTCATTGCTCTGCCTTCTCCAAAACTAGCCCTGTGCCTGGCACATGGTTAGTGTTGAGTCAGTGCTCGGTGAGTGAGTAATTAAGTGAATCCATCTGGTCGGCCAGGTTGCAAGGACTAAGCAGGACTAGCAGATAGGAAGCTTGTGATAGAACAATCGACCATGACCACAGTTTCTGCCCAGGTACAGTGTAGATGGAGGCATCTGGAGTGAGGCCAGCCCCTCCCGAGGCATTACAGTTGTGAAGTTTAGACATCTGCAGGGACCTTGTATCCAGCTTTGCAAAAGCTTACTGGGTCCATTGATGAAGATGGAGAAGGGCTAGAGACACCTGGCACAGCTCCCCCCCACCCCCCGCCCCAGGAGGTTAGAGGACAGCCACAGCTTTTTGTGAAGCACAGAGAGGCAAACTGGTGCCAAACCCTCTCAGGCCTCAGAAGGACACCCCCCTCCACCCCACCCCTCCCGCCTTGGGGGATTAAGTTCTCTGTATTTAGAACATGTTGTGCAAACTCTACCTTGTTTAAGGTCCCCAAGCCACTTACCTGGATATGGGAGTGAACATTCTCTGAGCACCTCCCTTGGGCCAAGTGTTTTATCTACTTTACCTAATTTAATTCTCAGAGTAACCCACAGGTTGGTACCATTATTCCCATTTTTAAAGATGGGGACTGAGGCTTAGGAGGGTTAGCCAACTACTCAGCCATAGGTCAGGGATTTGAATGCATGGCTGCATGGTTGCAAAGTCTCATGCCATCAACCACCAAAAACATGTCCTAAGTTCATTTGATTTTGGGGTGAGGATAGGTGAGTATATGTGTAAACATAAAATATCTTCCCTCATTCCATGGTTTCCCTACAAATGCTGCTTCCATTACTCCCTAGCCATACCCTTAAATTTCGAAGGCTGGGGGACTGAGGCAGACAAGCTTTAAGGTGGCCCCCATGATCCTCCTGGGGTTCACACCCTCATAAAACCCCTTCCCCTTGAATGTAGGCAGGACCTGTGACTTGGAGCTAACCAAGGGAATATGGCAAAGATGATGGAGTGTCACTCCCAAGATTATGTTAGGTTATATAAGACGCTATCTTGCCATTAGACTCACACTAGAGTCTTGCTTTCTCTCTGTTGCTGACTTTGAAGGAGCAAGTTGCCATGGTTCCTACAGCGGCAAGGAAGTCAATTCAACAGCTCAAGGGAGTTCAGAGACAGATCTTTCTCCATTTAAGCCTCTGATGAGACCCCAGCTCTGACCAACACCTTGACAGCAATGCTGTGGGACCCTAACCCACAGGAACTGTGAGATAATGTGTGTTGTTTTAAGTTTGTGGTAATCTGATATACGGCATAGAAAACTAATACGGAGATCATTGCTTGGAGAGAAAAAAGCTCCTGCTATTTGTTGAGTAAGCAGACATGTACATAGGGTCCAGAGGATGGTGCAAAGCCATTTTCAGGCTTTTCCCATTGGTAGAAATCAGTTCAGAATAATCCTCCTCCTCGGTGAGCAGTGGGGGTGGGGGTGGGGGGCAACTTTCTCTCTCTTCTCCCTCCCTTTGTTCTCCAGCTGGCCTTCTCCCTCTCAGTGGTCTCTGGACTCCTAGTTACCAAGCCCTCGAGCCCTCAGTGGAGCTGGGCCATGCAGGGAGGGCTAAAGTCTCTGCTCTTCTGCTCACTGGAGGCTCAAAAGGGAAACGGGCTCACCTGATAGGGCCTCAGCGTGAAGCAGCTACAAGATAAACGTCTTTCTCTTACAGGTATTAGTCACTTCTGTTTTGTATTTCTCTGGATTTCTATGCCAGAAGATTCTCTTTCTTTCCTCCATGTCACCAAAGACCCCTTTCTATTATTTCAGTTGGTATAAAACAGGAGTTGTTCACTCCCTCACCCCAGGAATGAGGGGAAGGAAGAAAATCCCATGAGACCTCACCTCTTACCAGAAGGAAAGGTTTTATATTACCGAGTGGAGGGAAACTACGGGTTAAAGGCTAAATTCCTTTGGCTATAATGTAATAATAAAGTGGTTTTATATATATAAGGATCAAACAAAGCCTACGCTTAAACCAACTGCATGTGCAAATACAATCACTGTCCCTCTTGCTGTGACATGTTTGTGCTGGCTGAAGCCCGAAGCATTTTTAAGACCGACACGCACAGGGGATTGGGTGGAGAGCTGATCCTGAGCAGAGAGGGCAGGTGACCTACTGACCGCACACAAATTCCCTCCCTGCAAGCAAAACAATTGTGCCCCCGTCATTCGTCATCTCACTCGGTTGAGGGGTGCTGACAGAGTATGTGTTTAGCCTGCTTTGTTGCAAGGAGGAAAGGGAGGGTTGCTCTGTCCTGGGTAAGGAGGCAAAGGTGGCATTCCTGTATTTTTGTTGGATCCCTTTGCCTGAACAACCTCACCTGTCAAAACATGATGAAAAATGGAACTGTACAAAGGAGGAAGAGGCAAGAACCATTGAGAAGATGGATTGAACCAGCCAGGGCCTTAAAATACAGTCTGTGAAATGTCTGGTGGTTCATTTTATAGCTGCTAAATCTACTGGTTGGGGCTTAATTGTGTTTGTATATATGTGTGGGTTCATATATTTATCTTCTGTGACTAACTATAGGATCATCATGTGCAGGCCAATGAATATTCTAAAATACTGTCGTGCGTGCAAATGTAATCATAAATAAGTGATTTCTAGACGAGAATAGAACGTATTAACCTGCTTTGTACAGTGTCTTTCATCACCTAATTGTAGCTAGTAATTTCCAGCTTTTTAAGATAGAATTTTATAAACAAAGTGCTTTCACGGAGTTGTCTCACTTAGTGACCCAAACATTTGCTCACCCTCTTCTCTGAGGACCCCCAGAGCTTCCTCCTTGACTTCCAGACCTTGTCCAACAACGGTGTGTCCTCTGGAATTTCGTGACATTCAGGTCCGTCTGTCACTTGGGCTCGGCTCTTCAATCAGACCCAAAGCCTGCTCCCCACCGCCGGCACTTGTGGGGCCTGAAGCTGCCCGCCTGCCCCTCACTTGGTGATCAGATAATGCAATAGTTTCTCCAAATATTCCCTTCACCTGTTTGCCTTAACAGAAATCTCCTGAGGACATTTCTTCCCCCACAGCTTCCTGAAGGGTCGGAAAAAATTTTCTTTCTTTCTTTCTTCCTTTCTTCCTTTCTCTCTCTCTCTTTCTTTTCCTTCCTTCCTTCCTTCCTTCCTTCCTTCCTTCCTTCCTTCCTTCCTTCCTTCCTTTCTTTTCTTCCTTCCTTCCTTCCTTTCTTTCCTTCCTTCCTTCCTTCCTTCCTTCCTTCTTTCTTTCTTTTCTTCCTTCCTTCCTTCCTTCCTTCTTTCTTTCTCTTTCTTTCTTTCTTTCTTTCTTTCTTTCTTTCTTTCTTTCTTTCTTTTCTTTCTTTTCTTTCTTTCTTTCTTTCTTTCTTTCTTTCTTTCTTTCTTTCTTTTTCTTTCTTTTTCTTTCTTCTTTCCTTTTCCTTCCTTCCTTCCTTCTTCTTTCCCCTTCCTTCCTTCCTTTTTCTTTCTTCCTTCCTTTCTTATTTCCCCATGCCCCTTGAACCTTACAGCTGAGAAGTAGAAAAAGCATCCTCCTGGCTTCTAATTTCCCCCCCCTCCCTTCTAAAACTGCTCCATCCAGCCCCTTTCCTCCACCTTGCACCAATCATTTCCTTAATTTGTTCTTACTCCTGCTCATTCAAGGAATACTTGAGCCCTGAACCTATGCATTTCCTCTCCACACTACCCCTGCCATCACTCTGCAACTGTGGCTTTCACAGGTGACCCCGTTCTACACCCTGACCTCCCAGTTCCTTAACCCTGCTACCCCCCTCCACTCCAACTCAGCTATGTTCACATCACCAGTAACTGCTTCACATCACCAGTAACTGCTTCCTTTCTGAAATCTCCAGTCACCGCCTTCTTCCTAGTAATCAGCTGACTTGCTCTGTAGCTACACTTAGTTTACCTTATGGTTAGAATCTACCTTTTAAGGGGTGCCTGGGTGGTGTAGTTGGTTCAGCATCTGACTCTTGGTTTCAGCTCAGGTCTGATCTCAGGGTCTTGAGATCAACCCTCTTGTTGGGCTCCATGCTCAGCACCGAGTCTGCTTGAGTTTCTCTCTCCCTCTTCCTCTGTCCGTCCCCACTGCATGCTTTCTCTCTTTCTCACTGAAATAAATAATTCTTTAGAAAAAGAGAAGAAGAATCTAGCTTTTTAAAAAGAATGATCTGTAAGCCTCCTTTCATCTTCATTTTCTTCGTGGTGTAGCTTAGAGTCCATATCCATTGATATCACTTCCTTAAAAATATTCTTGGCTCAGTGGATTTTGATAGTAAAAAATAAACCTTCACCTAAATGTCACATCTTATAAAAAATTAACTCAAAATGGCTCATAGATTTAAATGTAAAACTTTAAGACTTTCAGCAGATGACATAGGAGAAAGTCTTCAGGACACAGGTCTTGGCGAAGAGTTCTTAGATATGACACCAAAAGTGTGATCCATAAAAGAAAAAAAACCGAAAAATGGGACTTCATCAAAATAAAAATTTCATCACTGTTGATGAAAAGACAAGCAAAAGACTGGGAGAAATATTTGCAAATCACATTTCTGACAGAGGAGCAGTATCTAGAATATATAAAGAACTCTCAAATTTAATTTCAAAAAAATTCTAACTTTAAAACTGGCAAAAAATGTGCAGAGACTTCTTACCAGAGAGGATTTATGGATGGCAAATAAGCACTTGAAAATATGATCAATATCATTAGCCATTAAGGGGAATGCAAATTCAGAATATCACTATATACATATTAGAACAGTTAAAATAGTGACAACATACTGAGATAAATAAATGAATGAATACATTTATAAATGGAAGAGAAAAGACAAGTCTTGCATGCAGAATTCCAAATAATTTATATTTGGTACTGCTCCATCTGGGTGCATATCTCTCCCCCTAAGTATGGGCTACATAGGATGACTTCCTTCCAAAGAGCACAGTTTGGACAGAGAGGAAAAAGAATAACTTTACAATGGAGGAATCTAACAAACACAAGTTCAGCCTGGTGATCAAGGTCAATATCAACAGTGATAAAGTTATGTTGATAGTATGTACCTTTGATAGGATGTGATGAGAAAAGCCCTTTACCTGCGTGCTCTTCCTACCGAAACTCCGTAACCCCAGTCCCAGTATGAGAAAAACATCAGAAAACATCAAGAAATCAAGTAAGTGTTGAATAGAGACTTGAACCCTAAAGCCAGAGCTTTTTCTGCTATGCGTAACTTACAAATGCAAGGGAGCTTTCTGATGGATGTGAATTCAACCTACAACCACACTGACCCTTGGGCTGTTTTGGACCAGGTGGCATTTAGAGATTCAGAGACTAAATGGCCCACAGCAGCACTTCCTAATACTGGTCAGGGACAAAGTTTTTACTTGTCCCTAGAACCCCTATTGTAGAAATGTCCGTCTTCCCTCCACAAGGCAGGGAAGACCATAATGGTTCTGTCCTAAAATGAGCAATGAGTGGGGAGTACCCTCAGTTTACTTCCTATGGCCCCTAGCCTTTCTACTTGCCCATTGTGGGCAAAGTGGAAGAAAGGGCTTGGAAACATGGGGGCTCTTGTTCCTTAGCATCTTGTTCCTTAGCGTTTGCCTAGACTATTTCAAATTAATCACAACAGTATTCAGACTGATGTTTTCATTTTTGCTCATTTCAAAGTGAAAGAGAATTTTTTGATAGTGACAGTGATAAAAATGAAACAGCAAAACAAGCTGCATATTATAGCCCATCCTCATGAGTTCAATCACATACAAATGTATCAAATATATACAGTGCTACCAAATTAAAAGAAAACTTGTACCAAGGAAACAACATACATTGTATCACAAAATAAAATTTAATGTTATTAATGTTGCTGTATTTTTTTAAAATGTTGCTGTATTTATATAAAATTATGTGTATCCTTTTAAAATTATCTCTGATTAACAAATAGTGTTTCTTGGGAAGAGCTGTCTTTTGTTCTGAAATTATGAACTTCCTACATTTTTGGTGTTGAAAAATCCTTTCCTTTCTGAAATGTTGGTAGCTTTTTGTTGTTGTTGGCAAAATGAACAGTTTGGCAACTCCATGTTAGTTAGCTCTCTCGATTGCTTTGGAAGTTTTACTGTCCTAAAAAATTTAAGTCTGGGAACCACTAACCTAAGAATGCTCTCATTCTGAAATATAAGAGGATTAAATAGACAAAATTAAGAGGCATTCTATGTAAATTAAGAACTCAGAACATTTGGCCGGTTTCATTAGTTTGTGTTTCACATTATCCATTATGTAAAATTTCACTTTCTTCTATCCCAATGGTAGGTTAATTTATAAACACCAATGGTAGAAATGGGAATATAGTCTAGCTATATAGTATCCTATATCACAATTCTTTAGAATATGTTTTTCACTCATTGCGATATTATAAAGGTTTTGTTGTAGTTGTTTTCATTTGTTGTGTGTGTTTGCTTTGATATTTTTGCTTCTGTCAGCTAAATCCTATGGACCATGAAGATTGCAAATGGACTCTATGATGATTGGAGGGTTTCTTCTGTGTGTATCAAAGAAACTAAGCTGATGAAAAAGATAAAATGTGCCTCTGAGGTTAGTCATTTTTGCCCTCTACACTGAGCAGTTGCATGAAAATTGAAAATAATTTCCTCATGAATTTTGTATCCTACTTGGGCCATTATGAGCACGGGTGTAGTTCTGCTCTGCCCAGCTGCTCAAAGACTTTCTAAGGATGTAAAAATGAGGTACTGATTGGATTTTCCCTTCATTCCAGTCCATGCCCCAATTCAAATGAATCTCATTTTGCCTCATTAGAAAGCAGATCCCTTTACTCCATTCCATCCCATCTCCATTTCAATGAGCTGTAGAAGGAAAACACAATTTCCGTGACACCTGTAGTTTCAGAACGAGACCATTTGCAGAGGCTGACTGTTTCACCCACAGCAGGTAGTTTTACATCAATCTGTGTTAATAGCGAAATTGGAAGAGGTAATTTGTGAATGTTTCCTTGCTCAGCCTGAAGACTGAAATGTGCAGTGTTGTGCCCTATATTTTTTGAAAAGTCATTCCCCTTTGGATTACTTGGGTGTTTGGAAAGTTACTTGTACTACAGTTTTTCTTGTTAATATTTAGAAACAATTTGATTATGGCGACTGAGATACAATATGTTGCAGTTATCACAACTGGATTACAATTTGATTTTTTTTTTTGCAGATAAGTAGATAAAAAGATGTCAGGTCTTATTTTTGGGTAGGTCCTTATATCAAGTAAACAGCAAATTTTCTATAGGTGTCAACCTCTTCCAATTATTGACATATCCGGTGGAGGTTTCTTTGTAGAAGATAATGACTTAGGAAATACAGAAATACTGGTGAAGTCAGAGAAGAGAAGAAAAGAAGCCTGAGATCTCCATAACGATGAATACATGCAAATATAGCCTCAAGAACATTTGGAGAAGGAAGACGGAGTTTGGAGATAGGAAAGAAATTTGTAGACACCAAAATTCCCAAACATTTTGATGTAAAACTATGCGTATGGATCAAGTTCTTGCTAAAGAATAGAAAAGGTTAACATTTTCTAGCAGGAAAGAACCCTTCGCAGATTCACAAATTATACTTTTATTTATTCTTCCATTTGAAGGATACACATTTGTTAGCTTAAGTAAGATCTCCTGCCTTACACGGTTTCACTGTGGAAAAAACAATATTGACCAAAGCCTCTGATCCTGCCTGACGTGAAACTGATACACACTTGGAATCATGGAATTTTTCAGCTGGAAAGTACCTTTGGATGAGATTTAAAGGCACTAAATAACTTGTGACCTTCGCACCAGTTATCATTTACAAGAAGTAATGATAAACATAAAGAGAGAAAGTTTAAGAGATTATATTGGGCAATAGCCCAAGTGGGGTCCTAGTTAATGCACTTGCAAATTCTCTTTTCTACTATTTGCATGGAAGTCCAAGCTTTTTCAAGCGGGCAGCATTTTGAAAATGACAGTCTCAGGATGCCACCTGGGTGGCTCAGTCGATTAAGCTTCTGCCTTCGGCTTGGGTCCTGATCCCAGGGTCCTGGGATCGAGCCCCGCATCAGGCTTCTTGCTCAGCAGAGAGCCTGCTTCTCCCTCTGCCTTCCGCTCCCCCTGCTTGTGCTCTCTCTCTCTCTGACAAATAAATAAATAAGATCTTTAAAAATGTATATAAATATATATATTTTATATATTTTTATAAAATAAATAAATAAAGGAACTTAAATGGACTGTTTTGACACCCAGAGATACTGTACCACAGTGGTCGGGACCTTAGACCCTGGATGCCGGCTGTCTGGGTTTGGTTGTAAGATGAGAGAGGAATCACCATGCAAGTCTTTGTAAATCGTGTCAAAGATTTTTGTTTTTAATCCCAACAGCATTGGGAAATCATTTCAAACCAAGTGCTTGAATCAGAAGGGTGTGTTCAAATTCATACTTGAAAAACATTTCTGAGTCGTACCTTTGTCCATTACTAGCTGTGTGAATTTGGACCAGTTATTTATCCTGCCTGTGCCCCGTGTTCTTCATCTGGACAACCACCCTCACTGTTTACTGTTGTTAGGAGGATTAAATGAGATAATGCTTTAAAGTGCCCCAAGCAAGGCCTGGAACACAGCAGGCACTTGGTGGGTAATAAGCATATTCAGCTCTGCATTCTCCATATTATGACCCAGTGGTCCATGATATGTGGGGGGTGTGGGGGTGGAAAGGACAAAGGGGAACAGAAAGGTTGGTGATAAAGAAGAAAAAGTGGGAGGAGAGGAAGTGCAGAGTTCTCTAGATCTATTCAGAATTAGTGACAAGTGGGAGATATAGACGGAGAGACACTCTGGGTTTTGAAATTAGACTTCAGAGCAACTCACCTTTTTTTTTTTTTTTTTTTTTACAGTCCTTTGAAATACTGAATCATCCATTAACAGCATCCTTTGCTCTTCAATGCTGATGAATTTTCTGCAGCTCTGCTTCGAATTGGGGTATTTTCTTGGAATATCCAGTGTCCAGTTATTCTCTGAACTGCAAGAAGCCTGCTTGCCCCTTCTGGCCCCTCTGACTGCCACTTTCCTCTGGCAGGAAGCCTTCTCTGATGTCTCAGACTGGGAGAGGTACTGCTTCCTTCCTCTTATGCCCCCACATGTCACCTTAGCGTTCCGGGGTCCTCCTGTTGGCTCTGAGCTCTTAGCAGCCCCTGTGTTCCATGCCTGGCTTATAGAAGGGTCTCCTTCTGCTGAGTGAACTCTTTGCTCCATGCAAACCAGCTTACCCTCAGTCCCTGGCTTATCATTCTTATGGAGGTCAGTTCCCTCCATTCTCAGAATTATTGCAGTTCTTGTTCTGTGTATTACGTGCCTCTGTGTCTTGCTGTTTATTTCACGATCTCTTAGGCCTGCTTCAAAAACCAAATCTCTGGGAGACAGACAATACCTTATACATCTCTTTATCCTGTGAACTGTAATTTAATGTCCCACACATGGAGGTGCTGGATAAATAGTTGTCAGTGATAAAGATGCCAGTTTCTGTCTTCACGCTGGTTCCTGCCCTCCACCAGCAACATCCCACTCAGCCTGAAGGTCTTCTTCTCCCATGGATTCCTGTACTGTGTTCTGCTTCTGTGTCTCTTTGGGACATGGAATCATTCACTTCGTTTACTTTTATTTAATTGCTCTATGTGTGCACATCTTGTATCACATAAAGCTGTTGTTGTTTTTTAACAAAATTGGGTCTCCTCTTTTGTAACGCTTCCCTCCCCTACTAGGTAAGGTCTTCTTCCTTGTTAACCTCATCAGGATGAGGTGAGCAGGAAGGGAAATGATGTGCATGTGAAGGCCTTCTGCATATATGTTTCAGAGAATATGATGTGTAGGTCTGGTTGGTTTGGGATTAATAAGGAGAAAGAGAACCTGAAAGGGATTTCTATGGAACTATATATAAGTATTAGTTGCTTAAATAGTTGTATTCATTATCTTTTTTAAAAAAAGACTATTTATTTGAGAGAGAGTGTGAACAAGACAGAGAACAGGAGCGGTGTGGGGGGGCGGTGGGAGAGAGGCAAAGGGAGAGGGAGAAGCAGACTCCCCACTGAATAGGGAGCCCGATGCAGAACTCGATCCCAGGACCCTGAGATCATGACCTGAGCTGAAGGCAGACGCTTAACCCACTGAGACACCCAGATGCCCCTGTAGTCATTATCTTAATGACAATACTAAAACACTTCAGAAACGTGGAATGAAACTGGCAAAGATAGGAAAGAAAAAACACAAGTTGGCTAGAGAAGGCAGACACATGTGGTGGGCAGAACTGGGCTTTGGCATGAAGCAATCTGAGTCTATTCCTGCTCCCCCATTCATGGTGGGGCTTGGGCAAGTAATGTAATCATTTAAAACCTCAGTTCCTTTTCTTGTACAACAGGACAGAAAACCTAGCACATAGAATTATTACAGCGATTAAATGAGCTAATGTATGTAGAACACATCCTTCAAGGCTTGGGACAAATTAGCTCTTAAAGGTGATGATAAGGATACAAGGTAAGCATAAGGATATGCAAGATTGAAGGGTAAGATAACCTTGATTGGTAATTAAGAAAGCAGGAGGACTTTCATGGGACCTAAGAAAAGGCATGAATGAAACTGGAGGCAATGGAGAAAAAGGTGCATAAAATAGTGAAGAGCTAACGACAGAAGGAGCAAGCACCTGGGGGGTGAAAAATCAAGGGAAAGCAGATCAAGACTGGAAAAGTTAAAGACAGGGCTTGTTTAAAAGGGGTATAAAGACAAAGGGAAGCTGTGATAATCTAGGGCATGGGAGGAGAATACCTGAAGTACCTGAAGCACATTGCCACTCATTCAGAAAATATTGACGGTGCTTTGTCCTTTGTCAAGGAGCAGGGAAACCAGCTGATCCGCGTGAGGTAATCAAACAGGGGCAGCGAGTCACGTTGCTATGGAGACTATTGCCTGAGAGGCAGAGAGACAAAGGAGATCTGAAAGGTTATTCAGTGTCACCTGGCTCCGCCCTCTTACCGCCAATCTGTGTTCAGTGTATATATAATAAATACTTCTAGTTCAGCAACTTGCTCATCAAGGCCCAAAGAACTACCATGTGGACAACCCCTCAAATTTTTCAAAGGTTATTATCACCTCTCCAAAAATCTATGGCACCACTCCCTTCCTGCCTTGGGTAATGGTGCTGATTGTCCTAAGCTCTAGACTAGGAAAGCTATCTCCCTCTATCTCTCTTTCACGGTCATGTTCTGGCATCCAATTAATTGTCTCTACAGTAACTCTTGGCAATCATCTTCTTTTTCTCTCTCACATCCAGGCCCCCATTTATCCTGGAAAAGACTTCATTTTTCAGAGGCTCAGAGTGGTCAAGTGACTCACCCAAAATCACACAGGCAGTCAGGGAGTCAGTCAGATGAATAAGCCGAGCCTATGGGTTCAATCAGTTTTTGGTTTGGGTTTGGTGTTTTGTTTTTGTTGTTGTTGTTGTTAATGCCTGATGTTTGAGGTGCATAGAGATACCTGCACAGCAAAACTGAGTAAGCTTCAGGGTCTCCAAGGACAAGCTCATGACTTTAACTTGTACCTCTCTGCAAATGACTGCCAGATGTAGCCTCCATCCTAAACCCTTTTCTAAACTTAGTTTCACGTTTCCTGCCGGACATCTTCAATTGAATGTACTGCTAACACTTAAAACTCAATATGCCTAAATGGAAACTCTTTGTTTTTCTCCTTTTTGACCAGAAAGGCAGAGGGTAGTGATGAGTTAGGATCTTGATTTTAATCTCACCTTTGCCACTTACCTGAAGCCTCAGGCTCTTTAGTTGTGAAATGGAAATAACAATAGTACTTAAACTTAATAGAACCATTGGGAGAACAGACGTAATCATCATATTCGACACTTAGCATAGAACCCATCATGCAGCAATCGCTCAACAATATTGCTAAATCTCCCAGTGAGAAAGCTCAACATTATCTTCAACTCTTCTCTTGCTTCTCAAAGTCCTGATAACTAGCCACCCCCGACAGTATCACCTGCATTCAGCTACTCTTCTCTATTCTTACTGCCAAAGAGGACAGAACCTTGGCTGATACATTGATCTACAAGTAATCATACCTTGAGTGCCACAAAAATAACTTTCTCCTCTCCCCCCCATTTGCGGCCTCCCTTCCTCTGGTTAGCGCTGGAAGGACTTGGATTGCTCGAGTGGAAGTCCTATGGATTGCATTTCACATGAATAGCTCATCATGTAGCACAGTAATGATTCTGCATGTGACTGAATGAGTCAGGTCAACTTTTCTGCAAAAGTCTTCTCCTATTGCAGCACTGATATCCACATTTAATTTGTTGCCTTATTTAACACAATCTCCTGCTTTCAGCTCCAAATAAATAAAAAGGTACATTGCCAGTAAAAACAAGTTAGCCAAATGTGCTTTGCCCAACTGCTCGTTATCTGTCCATTGTTTCATTATAGTTTATTTTCTTTACAGGGAAGTTGCTGGTATCTAAGATGTAAGGCATTCAGAAAAGTGTTCAGACAATGGATTCCTAGTCTCTAGAATCCCTGTGACTCAGTTTTCCACAAATGTGCTGTTAGGGGAAATGCTCGCAGATCAGCAACTATGTACTTTTGTTGGCAGCATAAACCTTGCTGATGTGCACAGTTCCAAACTGCAAGCAGTTTCCCCGTGGAAGCAATGAGAACAGAATCCCAGCACTAAACTGTTGGCAGGAAATTTTAGAGATAACTTAATCTGCCCCTTTGTTTTGGGCATGATCCTGCGTTACACTATTTTGAATAGATACAAATCCATTCTCTTTTCTATCCCTGTCTTTGGAATTAGGGAGCAATTCCTTCTGTGTAGAAGCAGACAGTATTTTTCCCTAGCCAAGCTTTCTCCTATCTCAGAAAGAACCAATTTGAAGGGGTTGCCCATCTTTTCCCTGTGTGTCAGGATTCAATTCTGATCAGTCTGAGCTTGCCAGTGATTGGTTTGTAAGGGGCTGGTGACCCAGTTGTATGCAATAAAATGTAATGAGATGTCAGCTAGAGGGAGTTTCTGGGAAAGGTTTCCTTGCTCCTAAAAGGAGACTTAGAGGAAAAGTGGTAGTCCTTATTTCTGGCTGGGCATGATACTTCAGCTGTGGAAGCTCCCTTGCATCTAGAGGGGGACCCAGCCAAGGACAAGTCCATATAGTGATGATGGCAGAAGAGAGATCTGGAAAGAATCCGGGTCTTTGATAATATTACTGAGCCACTGCATCAATCAGCTTGCAGCCAAGCTACCCTAGGATTTCTTGTTATATGATATAGTATGTTTTCTTATTGTTTATACATTGATGACTATAAACTGGTGGTTTGGTTGTCCAGAATCTTGCTGAAGACTGATATTCAAATCTCCATATTCATATAGAAGGCATCCCAGAGTATGGAACATTTATATGAAGCATTCAGAGAAAGGAATGGTAAACAGTAGGATCTACTTTGGACGCCCTAAGACCAAGTGTGCCAAACTAAAATCTTTATTTATTTATTTAGGGTAGAATTAGTAGATTACATATCAGAGAAAGTCATGGACATCAAATATTTGATTTCAGCAAACAGTAGATAAAATTGCTTATAATATTTTGATTAACAAGATGGGAAAATATTGGGGGAAAGACCAGATGCTGGAGGAAGATAAGACTGGTCAGCAGGTTGTGGCATTTTAAAGCTACTGTGACGGGTGCCTGGCTGGCTCAGTTGGAAGAGCATGCGACTCTTGATCTTGGGGTCATGAGTTTGAGCCCCCTGTTGGGTACAGAGATTACTAAAAAACTAAATAAACTTTAAAAACAAATAAAGTTACTGTGACAGGTAGCAAATAGGTGATGGCAAGCAGGCAGCACAGCAGAAGTTGACAAGTGTCTCACACACGGTGAGGTGCACTAAAAGATGGACAGCGTATGGGAATCAAGTGCAAATGGTAATTGGAAACCTAAGCACGCAAGAGCTGGTACCACTGAAAAATTAACAGGTTACGGGGTTCCCATTTTTGTATTGGAGTTTGGGACTGGGGGGTTGGGAGGGATCTTTTTATGGGGACTTTTGGGGAAATAGATGAAAAGATCCCAAATTTAACTTTTTTTTTTTTTTTTTTTTTAAGTAGAAGGTCTCAGGGCACCTGGGTGACATAGTTGGTTAAGCATCCTACTCTTGATCTCAGGGTCATGAGTTCAAGCCCTGTGTTGGGCTCCACACAGGGTGTGGCACCTACTTAAACTAAACTAAACTAGGGGCACCTGGGTGGCTCAGTCAGTTAAGCATCTGCCTTTGGCTCAGGTCATGATCCCAGGGTCCTGGGATAGAGTCCTGCGTAGTTGGGCTCGCTGCTCAGTGGGGAGTCTGCTTCTCCCTCTCCCTCTATCCCTCCCCCCTGCTCATGCAGGCTCTCTCTCTCAAATAAATAAAAAAAAAACCTAAACAAACAAATAAATAAAATAGAAAGTCTCCAATCATAGGATAATAGGAATTTAAAAGCATCTTATCAAGGCAGTAATTTAAGAATAAGCCACATGGCAGAAGCCTAGTTGTGTGTTACACCTTGGGTGAGGGCCAGTACTAGGATAAAACCCGACCCAGTGCTGACTTCTAGAGTTTTGGTCTGGAGATCTTCAAATTCCTAGGATTATTTCTATACATATGGGGAGGCCAAGCCCACAGATGGAAGTCAAGTGGCCTCAGGTATAGAGAGAGTAGAGATAGAAGGGGAGGGAATCAGGAAGTTGCTTTACCCCAAACATTGTTCATTAATCAATGGATCCATATCAGCTTTGAGGAAAATCTCTTAACTATTTGTCTGAGACCTTTCTCCATGACCCTGGTCTATTCATGAAAACCAAGAAGAGATGAAAGTCAAATTTGTGGACAATACAAAGTTGGGTAAAAGTACTAATGTGTTGGACTCAATAATAAAAAACTTGAGTGTAGTTAAACTAGCGTCTGGTTAGCAGCTCCTAATATGGCTTTTTCCAACTTCACAATAAAATATTTATGAAGACAAAAAAAAAATCTTGAAAACTCTGAATATGGTGTACTGGGACCATATATGAGGACTGACTCACTGTGAGTACCTTAGAGGAATTTCCATGAGTTACGAGGCCAAAAGAAAGTAAATGAAGGAGGTAAGTGGTAAATCTCATGTGCTCATGTGGGGAGCCAACTTGCCTAAAAGGATTTGTCTTGCCTCTGCTTTTGGCTCTGGATCAGAAGCCCTAGATCAATCCCAACCAGAAACATAGACCATGCGGGTCTTTCGCTGTGTGTGTGTGTGTGTGTGGGTGTGTGTGTGGGGGGGGGGTGTGCATGAAGGCACGTGCACGAGGTAGCATTCTAATTTTTGTCCTCTCCATATGGTGAGCTAGTTTTTTTCCCCACACCATTTACCAAGCAATTTATTTTCTCCCTACTAAGTTGGTTTTTTTGTTTCGTTTTGTTTTTGTTTTTGTTCATCTCTACTAAGTTTTGATGTCACCCCTTTCATAGATCAAGAGCTTGGGGTCTGTTTCTGGTCTCCATTCTGTTCCATTGTTTTATTATCTATTCTTGGGCTGTTACTAAATTGTGTCTTAATTACCTTGGTTTTATATCTTAATATATAATAGGGGAATTTCCCTTCCCCCCACTCTGTTCTTTTTTTCTGGAAAAAATGTAATTTTTTTCATGTAAATTGAGCAAATATTGAATCCCAAATTTTATTGGGATTTTGGTGGGAATTATATTAAAATCTAGACTGTTTTGGAGAGAATTAGAATCTTTACAATGGTAGTTTTCCCTACATGAGCATGCCTTATATTTCCATTTATTCTTTAACTGTTTCAGTACTATGCTCCTTGAAGTATTGTCAGTGGCCCAGCTGCATGAGCCTCACCTGGGAGGTTCTGAAATGCCAACTCTTAGGCCCTTCCCCAAACTAGAGAATCAGAATCTGCTTTTTAGACAAGATCTCCAGGTGATTTGCATGTACATTAAAGTGTTAAAAACATACTTTCATAGAATTTTAAAGATTTCTCCAAGGTTATGTGGCTATTTGTTAGGTTAATCCCTAGGTTAGTACAGTCTGGAAGGTAGTGAGACCCTTTGCTGAGCTCCATCAACAATTCTCAATAGTCTTTCTGTTGAATCCCTTTTGGGTTTTCTGTGAATATTTATATTATCTGTAGAGAAGGACAACTGAACCTCTTGACTGTCTGCCCTTTCCATCTTTATACTTTTTTCTTTCTCTTGATTTATTTTGTTGGCCAAGACTTCCAATATCAGATGGAAAGTAAGGGTGAGAAAAGGCAACCTAGTTTTATTCTCAACCTTAAAGGAAATGCTTCTAATCTTTCCTCAGTAAATATTACATTTGCTGCTGAGTTTTCCTGGATAGCCTTATCATAGGTTATGGAAATTTTGCTCTATTCCTACTTTTCTAAATAACGTTTTTCAAAAGTTCACAATTGATTTAAATATTATTTTCTGCATATATAAGAGAAAAGCATGTGATTTCTGTCCTTTGGGCCATCAACATGAATTACATTGCTAAAATTTCTGTCTTAGAACCATCCTTACATTCCTGGAATAAATGGTATACTATTATAATTCACCCTTTAATACTCTCTCTTTTAGATAATGTAGAATAAAGCATATAGCTTTTCATATTAATTAAATTATAGGAGTAAAAGTGCAACTGAACTTAATTTTGCTGAAAAAGTATGTTCTCATTCTCTGCCTCTTTAATCAAAAGGACATGGGCCAAGACAATTACATAAAAATTCTCAGGGAGATAAATTGCTCCTATTTGTGAATTCAGTAAATATTTGGAATTAAAAAATGAATACAGTTGTTACTTTTTTTGCTCCATGGTTTTTTGGTTCAATAAGCTAGATAAACTTTGAACCTAACCTATAGATGAGTGGCCTCACCCATCCCTCACATGCAGCGAATTCCACCCTGTCACAGAGCAGTTTACCTTGTGGCCAAGTTCCTCCTTTGCTGTTTGTATCAAAAGATGATGCTCATAACTTCAATCGCCATCTCTGTGTAGTTGTGGCAAGGAGACCCAGGCACGGCCATTTGATAAACTGCTCCTGTGAGATCTTTATAGCTAAAATTTCTGATTCATAAAGCCTGGGGTGGTTGACAGTTCTGTATGGAGTGGACTGAGGTCTCCCCTCCAAAAGCCATCCCACTGCTGATGTAAATTGCCAGGCCAGGCTTGTCTGTTCTCTGGACGCAAAGCAGCTGAGACAGGTCCTTGGCAGCCAGGCATCCATGGGCTCTTCTCCGTTGACTGATTATAACAGTTCTTCGCCTCTGTTCCCAGTTTATGAGTATCTGCTTTGAGCAGGGGTACTTTCATGAATCCACTAGAAGCTCTTTGCAGAAAAGGTGGAAAAAAGAAAATAATAGGCACATTACTTACAGAAGTTCACAGCCGTGATTTCAAGCCATGGTCTGAGTAGGAGTCTGTGGTCTCTAGGTTAAAACTCCCGAGATAGGGCCGATTGCGGGGTAGCTGCGTACGTTGAAGGACACAACTGGCAGAATTGGTGCCTTCTGCAAGACTGAAATCATGGCAGGTCCAGAAACTGATGCTCAATTCCATTTCACTGGTATCAAAAACTATTTCACCTCTTATACTCTCACAGGTAGAATGAATTGTGTACTGGCCACATATGGAGGCATTGCTTTGATGATCTTATACTTCAAGTTAAGGTCTAAAAAAACACCAGCTGTGAAAGCAACATAAACGATTTTTAACCTGTACCTCATCTGTTAAGTTCCCATGCCTGGAGAAGCTAATGTCAACTCATCGTGTGATACTCAATTTGTACAATAAATTATGAACCTGGGGAAAAAAAAAAATAAAACTCCTGAGATAGAGCCAGGATAGAAAAAAGGCTGGCAGCATCACAATGCAGTTCACTTGACTTTCAGTAGAGTCACTCGAAGGAAATGCTCATTTTCTAGACAGTTCCAGTTTTTTAGGCAAGTAGATCAGGTTAACAGCAAACCTGAGTAGCAGCTTGCCAAGGATTTTGTGTTTGTGATGTGGCAAAGTCTGAGCACTGCAGAGTTGCGCAAGATCTTATCAGACCTGTAGGCCCTTTGAGGAGTTGTGCTAACTGCCAAAAACACCCATAACCTTTTGCAGCTTTACCTTTGTACAATCTTCTAGAGGAGAGTCATCACAGAGTGCTCCTGGAAGGCTGGGCAAGGGTGGTGGGTGACTCTCAGAGCCTTTCCCAACCCGGTATTGATTCTGCTGCCAGTTTCCTGGGCATTGGTTATATCCTGGGTTATGGCTTTATCCATTCATCTCCTCCTTCATATGGTCATTCATTTACAAATATATAATTGATAGGGGCGCCTGGGGGGCACAGTCCATTGAGTGTCGGACTCTTGGTTTTGGCTGGGGTCTGATCTCGGGGTTGTGAGATTGAGCCTCGCATCAGGTTCCACACTCAGCACGGAGTCTGCTAGGTTTCTCTTCCTCTCCCTCTGCCTCCTCCTCCATGTTCTCTCTAAATAAATAAATAAAATATATTTTTTTAAAAAAACCACACAATATTTAGTTGATAGCACCATAAATCCAACCAGGCCTATTCATGGTAAATTTTCATCTTCTCCTTCACCAGGAAATGTATAATGAAAAAATGTCCCCTGGGGTAAAGATTAAAGAAAAAGGAATATTATTTTCATTTCATTGCCGCAGCATGAGTCTTCATTCAGAGGAGGAGACAAGTGCTATAGCAGAACACAGCGAGGAAGAAAGGAAGGATGGAAGTTCTGGCATTTCATTTTTGTGTCGGCCACGCATTGTGGGAAGAATAAAATGACAAGGATGTGGTGATTTTACACCTAATCCTAATCTCAGATTTTAGATCTTGAATCTTTGTATAAATTTTAAACGAGACCAAATATATATATATATATATATACAAACGGAAAAGGAAACATCTTTCATTTTGGGAAAAAGAACCGAAGTGCCAGAACATATGCCCTCAATTCAATTTTAATAAAGCAAATTACAGTTTAATCAAATGCATTTGTTGTTTCAAAGATCTGAAATAACTAAAGCCATTGAATGGGATATCCTACTATTTATAACATAATGATGGATACTTTAAATTAACTTCGGAACACATGGTTATTTTACTTGGGCTCTGAAGAGTTTGCCTACCCTGGAGCCAGAAGAAAGCACTGCTAGAAACCACCACTGATTGCAAAGTAGAAAATCCCAGCAAGGTATGAATCTGATCCTTACTTTGAATTAGTGTTGTTTATTTTTCTTTAAATCAAAACTACATAGAATTTTTAAATTAAGACTTTTTTTTTTTCATTTTGGTAAGCTATTAAAAACAGTTTTTTTCAGGGACACCTGGGTGGCTCAGTCGGTTGAGCGTCTGCCTTCGGCTCAGGTCATGATCCCAGGATCCTGGGATCAAGTCCCACATCGGGCTCCTTGCTCGGCAGGGAGTCTGCTTCTCCCTCTACCTGCTCTGCCTGCCACTCCCCCTGCTTGTGCTCTCTCTCTCTGACAAATAAATAAAATCTTTAAAAAAAAAAACAAAAAAAACAGTTTTTTTCCAGACCAAAATATGAGGGAATCTAAGAAAGGACTGACCTTATTCTCATTCTCTAGACTCTTTAAGGATGTAAAAGTGAAATAGCCTCAATTAAGCTATTAATTGTCACCAGTTCCTAAAATGCAATGCTGTTTATATTGAATTTCTACAACCGTAGGAAGTCCTGACAAGAATAGTTTTTGTATAAGAAAAAAGTACAGATTGGAAATGAGGTATAGACTAGAACAATTAGAACTACATATCATTCTCCTTGACCTGCTCTGTCCAATACTGTAGGCACCAATACTATTGGGTGCTTGAAATAGAAAATCTTCACCCTCTTGGGTTCAGTAACTGGGGACCGGCAAAATAAACGAACAAAAGACAGATTAGAAGGGTAAAAGGCAACAGAATTTGTATTATGATTTATGTACACAGGAGTTCATAAAAAGGAAGTGAAACTCAAAGGGGTTAGACGTGGGGGCTCCTATACCAGTTTAACAAAGGAAAGGGGGTTAGGACTTGAAGGGATGATAAGTCATGGAGAAATGGCTAGCAAATATACGGGGGACCTAGTGGGAGATAAGGGTTATCTAATAAGGTCTGTTGTTGCAAATTCATCTCCGTATCTCCAGTGATAACAGAGGCTCTTCCCTTCCTGGCACAGGGAAGGGGCCATCTTTACAAAAGGAAATGTGTGCCTTGGCTTTTAGGCAGATAGAGAAGAGCAGAGAACTCTTCCTGCATCTGTTGATTCCCAACTGCCTTTAGTTCAAAATAATCTTTATGCCAAAGTGATGTATTTTGGGGTGGCATATTATCCTGATTCCCCTCAAAACTGAATTGTGATGTGCCACAAATGTAAAATACACACTACAGACTTAGTATGAAGAAAAAAAGAATGTAAAATATCTCATTGGTAATTTTTTATACTGATTACCTGATAAAATGATAATTTTTTTGATATACTTAGCTAAATGAGATGTATTATTAAATTAGTAATTTAATTTCATCTGTTTCTTTCTACCTTTTTTTCTTTTTTTTTAATGTGGCTACTACTATGACATACTACATTTCAAATGACATGTGTTTTGCATTATATTACTATGAGACAGTGCTGTCCTGGACATTAAGTGACTCAAGTTGAGGGCAAACACAGATTTTAAGAGAGTAGCCTTTATTGCCAGCCAGACAGCAGATGTTAGCTTATTTACTAGAATGACAGCAATTTATACTCCCTTAAACAATAGGAAGACCTCCTAGGATGCTCAGAACCATGGAGAGCATTTTTGTTGTGTTTGTTGTTTTAAAATTCCAATGATATATGGGTAGTCTATTTGGGGTGACACTTCTCATGTCCACTTCAAAGACAGTTCTCCATTCTTTAGGATGTAAGACAAGGACAATAAATCCTGAGTTAAATGGTAGGGATGAAATCAAGTTAAATAGGGGGAGGATCTGATGAAATAAAAGTTCATTTAAGAGCCATTCCCAGTGGCCAGCTTGCATACAAAGAATGTGAGCATTTCTATAAACATAACACAGCAAACGTTATCTCCCAGGTCACCTCAGCCTGGGACAGAGGGATGGTACAAATGGTAATGAAAAGAAAAACTATTATTCTGCACAGGCCCCTATCACCAATTCCTGGAATTTTGGGGAGTCCTTCTTGATGGCTCAAGATGGCCATGGAGATGGCTGTGAATGAAGCCCAATGAGTCTTTTTGTCCCACATTTTCTCTTGGCGACTTGATTCTGAAATGGCTCCTGATCATATCCAGGGATTTAGGGGACCAGAGACTGATGATCTATGACCTGCCAGTTCTGCACCTACTCACAGGACATTGGCGGAGCTGATGTCACTCCCCACAGTTCTCCCGGGGGCCAGAAGTCCCGAGAAAACAACAACAGTTTGCCCCTCTGCACAAGAAACCAGAACCTTCCTAGCTTCCTTCCTTCCCTCTTTCCTGTGGGGAGCGCTGACCTTGGACTTAACTAGCTTAGGCCTGACAGTCCTACCCCCGGCCTTTGTATATCTTGTGCTATGTTCGGACCATGTTGAGTTTCACCTGAAGGTTAAGAAAGACCTTCACCAGGGCACCTGGGTGGCTCAGTCATTAAGCATCTGTCTTTGGCTCAGGTCATGGTCCCAGGGCCCTGGGATGGAGCCCCGCATCGGGCGGGCTCCCTGCTCCGCGGGAAGCCTGCTTCTCCCTCTCCCCCTCCCCCTGCTTGTGTTCCCGCTCTCGCTGTGCCTCTGTCCAAAAAAAAAAAAAAAAAAAAGACCCTCACCCTTTTGTGTCAGGAGAATGGCTTACTGCAAGAAACACCCCTCTCCATATGACTTACATAAGACTCATGAAGCTCCCCCTTGCTTTCCTATCACAAGGCCAGACATAGGACTCCCCTCCCCATTCTTGCTCTTTGCCTCAGAAATTATTAGTTGAGCTTGTCCCCCACTGATCAATTGGGCCAAAGTGTTTTTCAACCAAACATTGGTTAAGCTTTCCTCCTAATCCCAGGGTCCCAGAATTTTGGTCCACCCTTAACAAGAGCCAGCAAGCAGCCCGTCCTTGAGGGCCCCTCCTTAACCTAGGCTGGCCTCAGGGTGAGACATTCTCTGACCTGCTCTCCCACCCTTTCCCCACACGCAGCTCGTTTACCCTTCTCCCAGTAAGAGAGAAACACTTTTGGACTAACTCTTGAGACACTTGCAGACCTTATGGCCAGAGTTTTCTCCCTATTGCAATAGTTCCTGCCTTCCCCTTTGCAGTAGTCCTTTGGAATAAAGCCTCTCCTTCCCAAATCTGAATGTTTTTTATTTGCCCATTTTTACAGGCAGAGGAAGGATACCTCAGAGGAGGTCCAGCCCTGAGGCTGACTCCCTTCAGAAACCAATGTTTACCTGCCTTTGTTTACCTTGTACTAAGTTGGATCAATGTATTGTGGTTAAAAAACAAGGATTTTGCTACATTTGCGTACTTTAAAAGGACTTCATGGATGTAACCCATCAGCAGCATGTGTCCCTAGCTAAGAATGGTGTAGTCAGAAAATCCTGGGCTCTGGGAAGTGCTTGCCTATCACCTGCCGCAGCTGTGCAGCATAGTGATGTCATCTTCCCAAGCCTTATTTTTTCCCCACTACCAGACATAACCAAATGGCAGTGCCTGGGCCAGATTCAGTCCCAGATTTCCTTTATTTGGTCCACATAGCATTGGAAATACTTCTTTTAATTACTTACCACCATTTTCTAAAAATCAGGAGACTCACATGAATCTTCCAGCTTCTCTTGAAAAATAGGAGCTGGAAACACTGTTTGCATCTCTCCAAAGGGCAACAAGTCTTCTTAACCCACCTGCTTCTTCACTCATTTAAATTACCTGCTTGGTCTGTAGCCTGGAATTGTTAACCCTGATCATGACATGGAGCAAACAGTACTTCTCTCATTTAATTGTTTTGAGGTCAAAATAAGATAAAGTCTAAAGTGGCTCCCAGTAGGACCTCCATAATTGGTACCTCTCCATCCTTCCTTGCTGCTATTTAGGCTTCTGTAAGGCTTACATTGGCTTTTAAGCATTCAAATAGATTTTCTACCTTGACTACATGGCTGATGATAAAAAATAACCACAAAAGAAAGGTTAGAAGAGGAAAAGAAGCTGATTTCAGAATCTTCAAAAAATGTGTTTGCAAGATAAACCTTTTTCTTTAAGATTTAAATCTTAGACTGTAGTTATGTCTTCCAAATGAATCATTCAATCAATGAGATTGTTCACGGGTATAATAGATGTTTGCCCTACACTGTGCCAAAAAACCGACTTGATTGATTTTACAATTAAATTGAGGGAGGTGGCTGATTGTTTTTGCGAATTCATCCCTTGTCCTTTATTTATTTGGTTTAAAGTTTAGCCATTGAATGTTACAGTAAAGCCACCAGTTCACCTTGAACTGACAAAAGCAAGGACAGTTGCCAATCGAAAGGACCATATATAACATGTGTCACAACTCTTACGGATTTTTGAGTCCAACTCTTCCTTGCAAATTTGCAGCTGATCACTGGAATATGAAGGTTAGAATTTCTACCTTGAGTTCAGCTCTGGACCATCAAAGCTGCCTCAGCTTCCCTTTGCTCATCGAGAGGGCTCAAAAGTTTTCACGAGAACTCACTGGCGGGTTCGGTTCCATTTCCCTCTCTGAAGATTTCTTTGCAGATCTAAACCTTGAAGAGGCTTCTCCCTCCTACCAGGCTTGCCTGTGCTCCCTACTAACCCTCCTGTGACCCACTACGTTATTTCAAAACTCCCAAGTGGTTCTTCCTCCCCCTAAGCCTTGCTGAGTTCTCAAACCAGTGTCAGTGTCAAGAATGAGGTGCTTAGTTCAACAGCTGTCAGAAGAAACTCCCCCCCCCGCCCCACCGCCATTCACAGAGTCTACGGACACCTCACACCAGGCCCGGAAGCCCCCATGTCTGTGCATGAAGTACAGGTTGGAATTTGGCAGAGACCTGCCAACCTCACCTCCTGGACTTGCAACTTCTCCCAGCCTCAGGTTTCTTCTCCTTCGCAATACATACAATATTTTCTTCTAGATGCTTCTCCTGGCCTGGCTTCTCTTCTTTGCTTTTGGGGAAAAAAACAAAAAACAAAAAACAATGTGACTTCTTTTCCCAGGGGGAGGTCTTTGAAGGCTTCTGGTCTTTTCACAGGTTGCTTTCATTTTTTTCTTAAACTTTGGTTGTGAAGCAAAGTGTGGCAAATTTAAATGTTTCATTAGCGCTTCAAGAAGGTGCTTCCCTGCTTGCTCCGTAAACTCTTCCCAGGACCCAGTGAAAGTTTAGGCACTTATTTTGGGTTTTGGAAGTGAACTAGCACCCTCTATAGGCCAATCTTTTCATAAGTAAGAGAAACCCTATCTCACAATAGAGTGTTACATTTCTAATGCCAGTGCCTAAGGCAAAAAATTGCATTTGTCAAAATTATCCGTGAAAATCCCTGAAATTTTCGGCCAGCATAAAAGCCAAAACATTGATTCTTCTGTTTCTCTTTGAATTTGGTGGCTGCCTCCCTTTACCTGGAGCAGCGACCCTTCAACAGGGGAAGGGAGATGAGGTTAAATAAAGAGACAGTCTCTTTTTCTCCACCCCTCTTTTTGTCTCTCCTGCCCTCAATTTATTTCGAGAAGCTGGCATTCTTCAACTCCCATTACGTATATTCGCTCGGCAACATTTATTACTGTCTATTAGGTGCTAACCACCGTTCTAGGTTCTCACACACGGAGACCCCCGCTTTCATGAAGCTCACACTCTACATGTAGGTTTTGAAAAGAGATGCTTTTTTCAGAGAGTGCTAAGTACTCAGACCCTGCTGTTTGCCTGGCTTTGCTGCACTTCACTCCTGGGATGGCTGCCCTTTCCTCCTTTGCTAATACCCATGGCTGCTTCAGCCTCCCAGGCTCTGCAGCCCCTGTAGCTGTGGGAGCATCTTTCACACCCAGGGCCAGACAGGCAAGGCTTCCTCAGTGGCTGCCTGAAGGGGCAGGCATAACCTTTCAGAATATAGGGGAGTAGTCACGCCCCACTGGATGAATTTGACCAGGAGAGGCCAAAAGTCAGAAATTGCTGCCACGTGAATTCCTCCCCTCTCTCACCCTGCTAGTGTGCCAACGCCTTGCCTACATTGCCTTCACCTGGTAGCTTGTTAGAAATGCAGACACTCAAGCCGAGGTACAGACCTCTGGAAGCAAGGCTGTATTTTAACAGGGTCCCTGGGAGGTGCATATGCACGCTGACGTCTGAAATGCATTGCTATAACACACAGCTGGTCCACGACAAAACAAAACCAGCACCCAGACACATCCTACCATGCTACTGAAAACCAAGGATGAAGAGAAATATCTCCCTAGGACAGCCAGAGGAGAAAAGACATCTGCAGAGGATCAAAGAATTACAAGTCTTCTCGTCAGAAGCGTTGCGAAGCAGAACAACACTGTCAAAAATAGCTTTCAAAAATGAAAGATAAATAAAGACTTTTTCCAACAAACATGCACTGAAAGAATGACTTACAAGCAGTCCAGTACTCCTGGAAATCTTAAAGGAATTTCTTCAGACAGAGGTGATGTTATGCCAGACAGAAACTTGGATCTGCGCAGAGAAATAGTGCTAGAAACGACATAAATGAAGGTAAATATGAAAAATTTTTAAGCTCTATTTTCTCTAAAATGGTAGGTGACTTAATAAAGCAAAAATAGCATCACCATAGAATTGTATACAGCACATATAAAGGAAAATGCCACACCACGGTAGCACAAAAGATGGGAGGCGTGAATCGGAAGTATATTGTTATAGGATATATTATTTGAAGGTAGACTGCACTTATTTAGAGATCAACCGAATTGACCTAATTGACCTTGCAAAACACTCCCAAAAGAGAATTAAAAAAGAAAAATATGCTTTTCAGCAATAACAAATAAACCAGACATTAATAACAGAAAGATATCTGGAAAACCCTTAAATAATTGGAAATTCAACAACATACTCCTTTTTAAATTTTTTTTAAATTAGAAAGTTTGTGTTTCTCTATTTTTTAAAATTTTAATTGCAGTATAATTAACATACAGTGTTATATTAGTTTAGGTTAAACAACACACTTCTAAATAATCCATCGCCAGAAAAGGAAGTCATGAGGGAAATTACCCAATATTGTGAGTTAAATGAAAATGAAAAATGTTAGTTCGTGTTATAGGGAGTTAGTGTTATAGGGAGATGATTAAATTTTCTAGGCACCACCCCCCACCCCCGCCCCCATTGGTTTCTAGGTCACTGCCTAGGTGCTTCTTTGTTGTAGAGAATAGACGAAATAGGGTAAAGTAAAAAGAAAACTAAAACATCCAAAGAGTCTCAGTTGATATCCGTAATAGTGAACTGAGGCACAAATGAAGGAAAAGTGTCAAGTAGAGCTTTCTGAAACAGAGAGACGGTGGAGAACATTAATTTGGGGGAAGCCGCTGCAGAGCACATAAGAGAATTTAGTGATAAGAAAGGTGTCTGAAGTGTATTTCAAAGAGTTTTAAAAATATACCCCAACTTCAATATTTTATCAAAAGACTAAGCAAAGAATTCAATTTCGTTTGATTTTATTTTTCTGGAGGTGGCTGTGTCTTTGAATGTGACACCAACAACACAGGACCTCTTGAGGCCCCATCTAGCCAGGAACAGGCCTATCCACTCCCCTCTGTCATCCATTTCACCAAGGAGCACTTCCTTTTTCACATTCTCCTGAAGTCTACAGGTTATTCTTTTGTAATTTATGTTCTTCCTGAATGCCTCTCTGGGTATTCATCTGTTTCCTTTTCTTTACAAGGAAGAGCCTTTGTAAGGAAGAGGCCTTGGGGTACCTGGGTGGCTCGGTTGAGTGACAGACTCTTTGATTTCGGCTGCTCTGGTCTTGATCTCAGGGTCATGAGTTCAAGCCCCATGTTGGGCTCCACACTGGGTGTGGAGCCTACCTAAAAAAAAAAAAAAAAAAAAAAATTTAAGGAAGAGGTCTCATGCACTCTTCCTGCCCAGGGAGGATTAGAACCCTCAAGCCCTCTAGGAACGGCCCTTAAGATCTCACACTTACTTTGAGAATATATAACCTTTTATTTTCATCAGGCTTCTGGATGACTTGAGCATTTTGAAGTCCCATAGGACTTCCCTTCCCCCACCCCAGCAAATGATGGGCACGTGACCCAAATGAACCCAGGAACTTAAGTCCAGAACATACAGACGCACAGTTGGAAGGTGGCTGGGGCTGACTCATCTTGCTGGCGGCCTCCGAAATGTCCTATTCCAGAAATTCCTGGTACAGAGATCCTGGGAGCTGTGCTGGTTTGGTTCTTTCTGAGACTGGTTTTCTTTTTCCAATTCTGCATTTTCTTGTATTATTCCTATCAGTTCGTTACTGCTTGAGTTAGCCAGAATCTGTTTCTGTTGTTTCCCAAGTGGAGGATCATAACTGAGACAGGTGACAACATAAAAACGGTGCTGAGTGCTGTGCCAATTCTGTTGAGTTGATCCTGCTTGTGTGGATGTTGGGCTGGGCAATGACTCAGTGCTCCCACGGTTTCCTCCATTTAGTCTGCTCTGATACCTCTGATCTTAAGTCGACCATGTGCCGGGACATCACTTGGCCCTTACTGGGCATTGCAAACACATTATTTATGTTTTGAATTCACATTTGTTCTTTATTTATTAGTTTGTGTGTCAAGTAGGGGTACCTGACACCATACAGAACCATCCGGGTCTTGAAAGTGAATAGCATCCCTCAGTTATAAAGTGGCCATTCAAATGATCCAGAATATGTTTATATTAATTTTTTGACATTATCATTGAAAGGAAAACACGTCACTTAAAAACTTTAAAAAGGCTGTGTGGTGGCCCTGTACTTCATGTTGTAATTCATAGACCTCATCACTCTCCCTTCGTTCTCGGTGGGGATCAGGCTCAGCCTTGACAAATGTATGGTTGAGTACCGTAAACTTAAAAAGTTAGCATATGCTGACATGAACAGAAAAGTCATAAAAAAGGAAGCACAGGTGGTCAATAAATATAGGAAAATGTGTTTTTTATTTTATTTTATTTATTTGAGAGAGAGAGAGAGCACACAAGCAGGGGGAGCAGCAGAGGGAGAGGGAGGAACAGACTCCCCGCTGAGCAGGGAGCCCGATGTGGGACTTGATCCCAGGACCCTGGGATCATGACCCAAGCTGAAGGCAGATGCTTAACCGACTGAAGGCCGATGCTTAACTGACACGCAGGTGTCCCAGGAAAATGTGTTTCATTTCAGTAAGATCACAGATGTTTAATGCATCAGTCATGATGGTCTAGGTAATGCTACAGTAACACTCATCCCCAAATCACAGTTGCTTAACACAACCAAGGTTTCTTTTTTGCTCATATTTTCATGGTTTAGCTAGAGACTTTGTTCCATGGAATTGATTAAAATGGCATATCCATG
Organism: Eumetopias jubatus; assembly: GCF_037043125.1. Classification (NCBI taxonomy): domain Eukaryota; kingdom Metazoa; phylum Chordata; class Mammalia; order Carnivora; family Otariidae; genus Eumetopias; species Eumetopias jubatus. The sequence continues at coordinate 115,066,637 of NW_028274814.1, read as the reverse complement.
TTAATCAATTATTTGAACAGGGCCAGTTTCTGGAATGTTATTGCTGGCAACCAATAGCCCGAGTGAAAGACAGCTCTGTAAGGTCTTGCGCTGACAATGAAATACTCAGCCCAGACGGATAAGTATCATGTGTATTCACAACTCAGTGACCAGAACAGATCACCTAGCCTCAAAGGCCATTAAATCCAATCCTACTGTGGGATCAGGGGTGGAAAGTCAGAAGTATTTGGTGTGCAACGTTAACAACTACAACATGTCATCAGAACAGTAATAACCTGTTATTTTTCAGCTATCAGATTGGTAACTTTACAAAGATAAATAAAACCTAGTCTCACAAGTGTGTGGTAGCAGGCACTCTCATACATCAGGAATGAAAGTTTGTACATCATTTCTGAGGTCAGTGTGTCAGTACACAGACACACACACACGCACACAGTGTGCATAGACTTTACCCTACAATTCCCTCTAGGAATTTAACCTAAAGAGATATTCACAACTGTGAAAAGACAGGTTTACAAAAGCATTCGTTCCAGCATATTGTGTGTGTAACAGTGGACAAATGGGAACGACCTACAAATGCAAGAGCATTGTGATGGATGAACAGTTTACGTTACAGCTGTACCATACACTATACTTACAAAAGATCTATAGCTAAGTAGTATCTTTCCTTTCTTTTCTTTTTTTAATATTTATTTATTTGTCAGACAGAGAGAGCGCACAAGCAGGGGGAGTGGCAGGCAGAGGGAGAAGCAGGCTCCCTGCCAAGCAAGGAGCCCTATGCGGGACTCGATCCCATGACTCTGGGATCACGACCCCAGCCGAAGGCAGATGCTTAACCGACTGAGCTCACCCAGATCTTTATTTTCAAAGGTTAAATGACAAAGCAACCTACACACGCTTGGTGTAACTTCTCACTGCTCTCTGCAAGTGGAAAAAAGCACCTCAGAGTTCTTCCTGTCTATTCTTTGATGATCACAGCTCCTTCAGCAGAGCCTGGATAGTTGCTATGAGGACCCCAGTTAGGGCTGTCCTTTCATGGGTAACTCTCAGGCTGTTTTATAGCTCAAGTCTTCTGCATCCACAGAAGCTATGCTCCGTTTTCCCCAGAGGCTTATTTAGGCTCAGGATTAGGGAAGGCGTGGAAGTGCAAAGTCCCTTCCCAGAGTTCTTTTCAGTGGAGTTCTCCTCCCCTCCGCTCACTAGGGACTAGCGGAACACGCCGATCCTCTGATCCTCTCGCTTGGATTCCTCCTTCCTCCCCCACTTTCCTCCTTATTACCTTCCTTTCTTTCCTGTTTCCTTAAAAGGAACATTGAGTAGTGTTAAGTTTCAGGCACTGTACCCAGTACTAGGAACACCACAATGAACGATAGACTCTCTCTGCCCCCCCCTCCCCGCCCCGCCACCGGAACATTTAAACCATTAGGGAAAAGAAGAAAAAGAGGCAACTGTCATATGTCCCTGTGGTAGGCACCTCTGAGATGGCCCAATACTCCCCGCCTCCTGGCATTCATGCCCTTGTATAATCCTCTCTCCCGAGTGTCACCTGGACTCAGTGATTTGCTTCTAACAAACAGAATCTGGCTGAGCAGTGGTATGTCACTTCCGAGATTGGGTGATAAACAGACTGGCTCGCATTGTGAGCTCCCACCACCACCTCCCCCCCCCGCCCCCCCGCCCCGACTCTAGGGGAAGCACACTGCCATGTGCCTCAGCTCGGTGCAACACAGCCAGTGTCATTTGTCAGAAATAGTGGCTCATTCGGTTAAACATCTGCCGTCAGGTCAGGGATCGAATCCCACATCAGGCTCCTTGCTCAGCAGGAAGCCTGCTTCTCCCTCTGCTCTCCCCCTGCTTGTGTGCCTCTCTCTCTCTCTGACAAATAAATAAAATCTTAAAACGAACAAACAAAAAGAAATAGAAGGCAACTGTAAACACAACCACAAGGAAAGCAAAACAATTCTGTTCAATCCTAACAAGAGGAGATTGCCCATTGAACTCTCTGAATCTAAGACCTCCTTGCTCCTTCTGTGTCACTCCGAAGAGAGGTGATAAAACTACAGTAGTACCAACCTGAATATTCTTTGATATGATAAGGATTAAAGAGGATTGAAGAAGGAATCATATGGTTTTACTTTTTTTATTTTTTCATGTAATTTTATTTTAGTTATTGCCGCATCCAGGTACATGTACATGTAACATTCATCTCTTTTCCGTGACACTTTGCAAACACTGCCCTGCGCAAATCAGCCAAGACCCTCGCCCACAGAGACAACTCAGTGCTCTTAGCCAGGGAAAGCTGTGTTTTTGTTGTTGTTTGGGTTTTTTAAAAAAAATTTTTAAGGAGGCTCCACCCCCAGCATGGGTCTTGAACTCAAAACCCTGAGATCGAGAATTGCATGCTCTATGGACTGAGCCAGCCAGGCACCCCAGGGAAAGCCAGACCCAAGACAACGGTTCTGCACCTGGGTGTGTGGCACAGTGGGGTTCCATGAAGTTTCATGGTGTGTTACCAGATTTTGATCAATATATAAAATTGATTTTCCCCCTCCAGCTGAGGATACAGATTTTTATGAATGTATGACCGAAGGCTCGGCGAAGTGAGTTGGGTATCCCACTCTGCCTCCTTAAGAAACATCGCCCCTCTGTGGGAACAGTGAATTGGAATAGTAGTCAGGACTATAACCACTCAAAGGCTACACAGCAATAAAGGATAACCCAGTGAATAGTAAAATAACTCAGGAAAGTCTTTTCAATTTTCCAAAACTTGCTTTTTAAAAACCATTCACCGTGGGGTGCTTGGCTGGCTCAGTTGGAAGAGCATGTGACTTTTGACTTCAGGGTCCTGAGTTAGAGTCCCATGTTGGAGGTAGAGATTACTAAAAATAAATAGATAAACTTTAAAAACAAAACAAAACAGAACAACAACAAAACCCATTTACCTTTAATGCCTTTGAGCACACTGTCCAAACTTCTAGAATTCATAGATGTACCTAATCCTCCCATTTTAGGGTTGAGCAATCAAGTCAAATGTCAACATGCCTGCAGTACATTCTTGTGCATTTATGGGAATGAATACTTCTTATTCATTTGTTCTGTCAAAGCAATAAAATATGACTAGTGATTTGTGGTGATAAAATTCTCTCTGAAACGCTTCCTAAAATGTAACTTGATTTTTTTCTTTCTCTAAGATATATTATGAAAAACACTTTGAGTTTGTAAATGATTTGTTCCAAGTGACAACAGAAAATAACATTTCCTAAAGGAATAGTATTTTTCCTTTCTCAGAATGGGATATGCCTGATGTACTTTTAGATCAAACAAGTGTGGTCATGCCCTGGAAATTCAGGGGTGGGGAAGAGGGGTGCAGGGCAGCAGCGGGGGTACAGTTTTGGGCATAATAACAGAAGAAGGAGGTACAGGGTTAGATAATTACTATTTCTCCTCCAGTGCAGAACTGGGCCATGTTTGGGTGCCTGCAGTGAGCTTGGCAGAAAGTCACTTGCTTCCTCAAGCTGTTATGTTCCACAGGACTTGCTGTCTACATGACTGTCTTAGTGAATGGCCTATTTTGTAAACTAAATGCCACAGTATTTCCACATATCCAAATTAGAAGAAATATGCTGACCTAAAATATGAAAATCTATTGAAATATCAGACTTGATTATTTTTTTCCTGAAATTTTAATAGCGATTCTTGCCTAGTATCCCCCAAATGATTTTATTTTATTTTTAAAAAGATTTTATTTATGTATTTATTTGAGAGAGAGAGAGTGCGTGGGAGTGGGGGGGGATGGACAGAGGGAGAGAGGGAGAGAGTCTCAAGCAGACTCCCCGCTGAGCACAGAGCTCCATCCCACAACCCCAAGATCGTGACCTGAGCCGAAACCAAGAGTCGGACACCTAACCAACTGAGCCACCCCTAGCATCCTCAAAATGACTTTAAATAAGAATCTAACTTGTATTGAAATGTTTGAGTCCCAGACAGGAAAAAAATAAGTCACGAGAGGAGACTAGAGAGGAGGGACTCAAGTAACACTTTCTCTCTTTGAGACTTAACCCACCACTATTTTCTGGCCTTGAAGAAGGAGCTTTCACAGAAGCAAAATAAGTTCTGTTTGCTTAAAAGAACAAATCAATAATAATTCCATTTAATTGGGACATTAATAACAGAGGAAAAAGGACAGATTGCCGTACTCCAGCCGGTCAGCCTCAGGGCATGCAGGACCACATATCTGGCTGGTGGGGAGGAAGTGGAGGCTGGAACCAGGCTCAGGAACAGGATTTGGCTGTGGCTCTGACCCCCACAGATGCTGGCCGGTGGTCCAAGTTAATGTTCAAAGGGGAGGGATAAAAAATGTAATCGCATCCCATGCTGATACCTAAGGGGGTCCAGTTGAAAGGTGGAGCATGTCAGCCAAGGACTCCATGCACAGGTGACACTTCAAGTTAGCAGGGAACTCATATCATACTTGCAAATCCTTCATCTTTTTGGAGTAGAACCTTAGCCAGCAACTCAGGAGTCAGTGAAGAAATCTCTAGACCCCCAAGAGGAGGAATGGTGAGATTTGGCAATGCTCCAGCAGAGCAGAGCTGGGCTCTCCTCAGGGAAATGAAGACAAGCTAGATGCCCCCCATCCCATAGTGAGATTTAGGGGAGTGTTACAACTCAATGGACCCACCAAATGCATCACAAACATTGGGCCTACAGAAAAACAACTATTTTGGGCGCCTGGGTGGCTCAGTTGGTTAAGCGACTGCCTTCGGCTCAGGTCATGATCCTGGAGTCCCAGGATCGAGTCCCGCACTGGGCTCCCTGCTCGGCAGGGAGTCTGCTTCTCCCTCTGACCCTATCCCCTCTGATGTGCTCTCTCTCTCTCTCATTCTCTCTCTCTCAAATAAATAAAATCTTTAAAAAAAAATAAAAACAACTATTTTCAGAACCCACCCACTTGCAAAACTGGGCTTCAGTGAGGCTAAGTTAGAAGATATGAGATAACCAAAGTACTTTGCCCTGGCAAGTAGAATCTGCAGTACTCATTGAAGGCATGCTGAAGGCATAGTCCTATACTATATTTTATGGAAAGAAAGTATGAAAGAATTTATAGGATCCCAAATGTCCAATAAACAAATGAAAGGTGCCCAACCTCATTGGCAATCAGGGAAATGCAAGTTAAAACCACAATTAGGAGCATTTCACACCCAACAGGCGTACATGAGAACAGCACTACAGCATTGCAAAAAAATTAAAATTACCTAAACATTCATTGATAGGATGGGTATTTGACTTAGCAACAAATATTTGTGGTAATTTGAATTTTGTATTATATTTTGCAATGCAATGCTATAAAAATGCTATAAAGCAGTGAACATGAATGAACATGAGCCAGTAGAGAAAATTGACAGCACATTCATGAAACAAATAATGTATTTCTAGAGCAACACAAGCTTAAGTTGTAGAATGTATCTAAATATGTAAGTTAATGCAGAAAAGCACTTTGTTCTTACTTCTAACATAACACTTGCAGATTCTATTGCACATTTTTTATTAAAACTTTTTTTAAGATTTTATTTATTATTTATTTATTTATTTGAGAGAGAGAGAAACAGCATGAGAGGGGAGAGGGCCAGAGGGAGAAGCAGGCTCCCCGCTGAGCAGGGAGCCTGATGTGGGACTCGATCCCAGGATTCCGGGATCACGACTTGAGCGGAAGGCAGTCGCTTAACCAACTGAGCTACCCAGGCACCCTCTATTGCACATTTTTTAAAAAGCTTTTATTTATTTGAGAGAGAGAGAGAGCATGAGCGGCAGAGGCAGAGGGAGAAGCAGATTCCCCATTGAGCAAGGAGCCCGACGCGGGGCTCTGTTATTATGCCCAAAACTCCCAGGATCTGGAGATCATGACCTGAGCTGAAGGCAGTCACTTAACCAACTGAGGCACCCAGGGACCCCTCTCTTGTACGTTTTTATTTAGATGTCTAGTGACCCAATATGACGGTACGTTTTTTTATTAAAGTATAAATGACAAAAAACATTATATTAGTTTCAGGTGTACAACACAATGACTCGATACTTGTATACATTATAAAATAATCACCACAATAAGTCTATTTACCACCCATCCCCACACAGAGTTACAGAAAAATATTTTTCTTATGATGAGAACGTTCCAGATCTACTTTCTTGGCAACTTCTAAGTGTGCAGTCCATTACTATTGACTGTAGTCACCATGCAGTGTACAACATCCCCATGACTTATTTATTTTATAACAGTAAGTTTGTACCCCTTAATCCCTTCTACCCGTTTAGCCCATCCCCCTCCCCTGTAGCAGCCACCAGTCTGTTCTCTGTATCTGTGAGTTTTGTTTCTAGATTCCACATATAATGGAAGTCATGTGGTATTTGTCTTTCTCTGACTTAGTTCATTTAGGGTATCATGTTGTTGCAAATGGCAAGATATTTGCAAATTATATATCCAATAATGGGTTAATATCCAACATATGTAAAGAACTGAAACAACTCAATAACAAAAAAACAATCTGTTTAAAAAATGGGCAGAGGGTGTGAATAGACATTTTTCCAAAGAAGGCATACAAATGGCCAATGGGCACAGGAGAAGGTGCTCAGTATCACTCATCATCAGGGAAATGCAAATCAAAGCCACAATGAGATATCACCTCACACCTGTCAGAATGGCTAACACCTTTCTAACGCCAATGGCTAACACCAATAACACAAGAAATAACAAGTGTTAGCAAGGATGTGGAGAAATGCAGTGTTGGTGGGAATGTTAATTGGTGCAGCCACTACGGAAAACAGTATGGAGTTTCCTCAAAAAATTAAAAATGGAGCTACCCTACGATACAACAATTTCACTACTGGGTATTTACCCAAAGAAAATGAAAACACTAATTCAAAAAGATATCTATACCCTTATGTTCATTGCAGCATTATTTACAATAGCCCAAATGTGGAAACAACCTAAGTGTCCACTGATGGATGAATGGATAAAGAAACTGGGAGATACACACACACACACGCACACATACACATACACACACAACACACAACACACAATGGAATACTACTCGGCCATAAAGAAATAAAATCTTGCCATTTACAACAGTAAGTTTTTTGAAGGCAGGAACCATGCCAAATGCCTTTATAGAATGAGTACTGAATAATGTTAGTTGAATGAATTAGTAAGTGAATGAAGAGTGAAAGACACCAGTTGCTAAGCTGTCATCTCTTAGACCAAGTTCACAGCCATCATTGCTAATCTTTGGCTCCTGCCCGTCCTCCTGTCCAACCTGGGCTTTTTCTGGGGCCCCTGACTTTCCCTTCATGCTCTTACTGGATCAATCAGGGCAAGTTGGCAGAGCAATGATCTGTCCCCATAGCTCCATCCACATTTTTCATCTCAGCTTCTATTATCTGGATGTCTTTAAGGAAACCTTGCAAATGGACTCTACTTTTTCTATGATATGTATTTGTGTATGTTCCTGTGTCCTCGTGTGCATGTGCATAAGATACAGGCTGAATGCAGGGGCCAAATGTTGAGCTTTCCCTCTACCATATCACTCCTAATTTTAGGGACACTCAGAAAAGTCACACTCAGAAAAATAAGTGAAACATGAATCCTGTGGCTACTCTCAGAGCACTTTGATGGGCCTTGAACGTTAAGAGGCATCTCAGGGACATCTCTAGAATAAATCCAAAGAATAGTGTGTATTAGGAAGGATGGAGGCCTTTAAAAATTCTAAAAAGGACAATAACAAAAAGAATGTTCAAGGAATATTTAAAGCAGGAAAAACAAGAAAAGGAATAAACCTACTGCCAAGGGAATATGAACAGATGGCCCAGAGAAAATAGAAAAACCCCACTTTTGCTTTGATTTTCAAAAGCAGCACTTCTCAAAGTGGGTTCCACAAAATGCTAGTTCTTTAGTAGATTTTGCAGGAAGAAGAGTTGCATGACCAGACACGTTTGGGAAACATTGGGAAAATACCCAGATCTCTTTACTGCAGGAATTTTTATTTATTTATTTATTTATTTATTTATTTGATGCTTTAAGATGCTACAGTGTCCTCCAAGAGAAGGGTAGAGTCTTCACCGCTATTCAGATTTATGTAATAATTGACACTAGTATTTTGTGGAACACACTTTGGAAAACAGTCTTTAAGGCAAAGAGAATGGTTTCCAACCAAAACTTGCAGAATCAATACTGCAAAGGCAAAACTGCATTAGGGAACTAGTTTTGTCTTTGAGGAAACTTTGAGGGAGAAAAAGCAGACTTGACTATTTTCAAAGATTTCAAATCTTTCAGCCCAGAAGATACATTCCAACTACTAATATCAGTTGTGAGAAATAAAAGGAAAGGTTAACGTTTCTATTAGCTTGGAAATGAGCAAGTCACATATCCAAAGAAAAGTTTAAAACACTTGAGACCAAAATACAATCTCCACCTAACACTAAAAATCAATTTTCCTTCCATTATGATTCTTCTATTTCAAGTGACAAAAACCACCAATGACTGGTGGGACTTTTACTGGGAAGAAAAATGAGAGACTAGAGACTCAGGCTTGAAACCAGGACAGGAACCAGGGAAGCTGGCGGGGGGCGGGGTGGGGGCGTACAGGAGAACCCGAAATACATGCTTTTGAACCTGCCGTGGCCAAAACAAATTTCTGCAAACATTTCCCCCTATTGGTTACTCTGCTAAAGTCTCTAAGTCCCAGGAGGGGGATTCCGTTGGAGCCCGCCTCTTGGCCAAGGGAGAGCTGGCCACCAAGAATACACACAATGGGGAGATGTGTTACCCAAAATAAAATGAAGGGTTGGTAGAGAGAAATGAATGGTGAGTGGCTGAAAGTCAACATGTTCCCACTTTATGTTTCCTAAGAACAAGCTTTTCCAGACTCATCTAATTGCCCAGAGTTGGTAAAACTCTGAAATGGCATAGAACTGTATCATTGATTCATTGTGTGTATTTAATTCATTTGTTTATTTGTAAATATTCAATACTGACCAGTTAAACACAAGGCACTTAAGTACACAAATCACATTCCTCTCCTGCTTAAACCTTCCATGGTTTACACTTAGGATAAAATACAAAATCCCTAATGTTGCCCTGAAGGCTCCATGGCTTCTCGACCCTGGACTCTCTTTCATCCCTGTGTCCTTGGCCCGGCCATTCCAACCCAAGTGGCCCCGCACTTGCCACACATGGTTGCGTCTCGCTCAAGCCTGAATCACCCGAATCACTCCTAGCCATGTTGGGCCTCAAGTTAAACGCTGGTTCTTCAGAGAAGCTTTGCTAAACCCCCAGTCAGAGTCTGCCTCTCCTGCTGTTCTGGCCCCTGGCACCCTGGATTCTTGCTTCGTAGCATACATTTCACTCTTCTGTTTTTTCCTGTTGATTTATGTAACACTCTCTCCCTCAGGAGATGGCATACCTCCCAAATCTAAAGACCACATCTATTTTGTTCAGTTCCAAAATGTAAAATCTAACACAGACCGGTGTTGGACCGGTGTTGGCACACAGCAGATAAGATTCAGAAACAAGTACAGACTGTATTTACTTGGAGCCTGTGTTCTAGGGATAAAAACTGTGATGACCACTGGAAAAAGTGCAGTCCTGGAGGGTTGTAGAAAGTACCAAAGGAACACCCCGAGGGGGAGTTACTTTGGCCAGGAGGCAATTTCACAAGGTCTCTCCTGAGGTCCTTGAAGAGTTCTCCAAAGAGGGTGAAATGGGAGGTAGACAGCACCAGGTAGCCAAAGCAGAGAGGGAGGGAGGGAGGAGAGAAAAGTCTGAGGGGTGCGGCCTTTAGGGAGGGTGCCACAGGACTGTGGCTATTGCCCTGAAGGCAGTCGGGATCCAAGACTTGGATGAAGACAGAAAGAATGATTATGAAATTGGCACATGACCCAGAACTGGGAAGAATGACTAATACATTGTTTTGTCCTGAAATTCTGTTCCATCAGGTTTGCTGTAAAAATGCATTCTACGTTACTTTCCTTAATGGAACATTTGCTTTCTATTCATTAGTAGTGTCTTTGTGTTTAAATATATTTGTAATTTAATTCAAATGGCTTGGAAAAGGGTGTTTTTAAGAGAACAGATCAATGGCTTGACATTCTGGAATGATAAGTATCTTACAAAGTTAATTCGTGATGCCAGAGTTAAAACCAAAAACATGAAACCCAAATATTTCGTATTCCTTTCTCCAACTCATGTGCTGTCAGGCTTTCAACTGTTACCATAACATGATTTTTTTTTTAAAGATTTTCTTTATTTATTTGACAGAGAGAGACAGAGCAAGAGAGAGAGCACACAAGCAAGCGGAGTGGGAGAGGGGGAAGCAGGCTTCCTGCCGAGGAGGGAGCCCCATGTGGGGCTCGATCCCAGGACCCTGGGATCACGACCTGAGCCGAAGGCAGACGCTTAACGACTGAGCCACCCAGGCGCCCCTTATAACATGATTTTTTTATTAAACTCTTACTTTTTTTTCCTTTGCACAATCAGGCCTAAATTCCATGCTAGGCACACTATGGGAAGACTGTAAGTCTGATGCTTACTCAGTTGTTAAAATGAGGTAATAAAAACCACTTTCACTTCCCACCCTCTGTCTTTCCCTCCCTCCCCCCCCTCCCGTTTTCCTGCCTTCCTTCCTCCTTCCACAAACATTTATTAAGATCCTAACATGAGCCTGGAGCTTTGCTAGGTGCACGCATTTTGAATATCTAATACTTGGATTCAGGCATATTTAACCAGCTATACCCATGATTAACGTGATTCAATGTGATTAAATTGGCCCATTACAGTACACCTCCAGAAGCCTCTCATTCATGTTTAAACTCCTTATTGCAGCCAATTTGATGTAACAGAGTTGCCTCTACACACACACACACACACACACACACACACACACACACACACTCATCCATGGACACTGATTCACCACCATGCAGTCTTGGTTACTTTATGGTTTGCTCCTACTTTGAGAGCAGAATAAAAATGTGCTCAGCTGACTCTTTGGTGAGTCAGTAAGCTTTTTATTTCCTAATTCTAATTCTAGTGAAGGCTGGAATAAGCAGTTCTCCACCCAGCAATTGTAATTAAACCCACTAATTTAAAAAAAATCCCCATAAACCTAACACATCAGTTAAAATGCTTGTAGGTTCTATCTAACAAAAATGGGACTCCAACAAGTACATAGTTCTGCGCATGACATATCAAACAAGACTGGCTGATGCATCACTCTAGGTCTGCTTCCTCGTTCTCTGCTCTTGCCCCTTCCTTGCTTTGTTATTTTTGGTATTTAGTACAACACCCGGGTCTCCTTGAGTAAGGACAGAAGACAAACATTTGTTGGCACTTGTGCCTGATGTTCACCCACATCCCGTTGACACAAGAAAAAAAATATCCTGGAGAGTATTATTTAAATTAGGGTTTATCTAAATCATTCATTTTATAGTATTTTTTTTTTGATGGGTGGGGCAGGGGTGAGAAGGGGCAGAGGAAGAAGGAGAGGAAGAATCTGAAGCAGGCTCCATGCCCAGTCGGGAGCCCGAGGTGGGGCTCGATCTCACAACCCTGAGATCATGACCTGAGCCAAAATCAAGAGTTGGACACTTAACTGACTGAGCCACCCAGGTGCCCCTAAATCATTTAGTTTAAAATAAAGTAGGATTCTATATGTTTAGCAAAACTACTTTATAAAGTGAAGTTGAGGGTAAATCTTAATAGATTGTATGGATGTAGACAGAAATTTTCCTGTTGATAAGAATTGAAGATACAGCCTCAGGGGCATAGATGATGAGTGAGAAGTAGCCCCACGTTTTAAAGATGGGTTCTCAAAACATGTACACAGGCCTTACTGTGAAACGGACGTTCCAGTCCAGCAACCATCTCCCCCACAGTCATTAGCAGAGAAGGCCAAAGATTCAGTTGGGCAGATGTATCTTTAGGGGGACTTCACAAGAGGAGAGAGCCCAGTAGCATTTCTTCCCTGTGTGCCTGGGACATTGCTCCTCCTACCAGAGCCAAGAGAAGGAGGCAGTGAGAGTGCCCCTTGGAGAACTGGGAGCGCTAGCTAGCCGGAACGGAATGCGGGACTCTCACTCCCTGGCCAGGTGCTTGCAGCACTGGAAGAATGGGCACACCTGCCCTGTGCTGCTACAGGAGTGGAAGACAGGGCTACTATCCTAGTGGCTGGAGGCAGACACAGGGTTCTAGGATTCAGCTGGGCAAGAATGCACAATGTTTCCCATGGACCAAGGGGACAAGGTAGAGACTGTCTACCAAATGAGATAAAAGGATGGGCCATAATGAGAGAAACAGGGAGATTTTGAATTTGATGAAAAATTAAAGTGAATTTAGGTTGGACTGAAATTTTCCATAGCTGAAAATGAGACTCTTCTCACATCTGGAAGTGACCCTAAAGGTAAGGGACCTGCCTGAAATGTCACTGGGGGGCAGAGAAGGGAGATCTTGTTTAAAAAGGCAGAGGTGAGGGACCCCTGGGTGGCTCACTGGGTTAAGTGTCTGCTTTTGGCTCAGGCCCTGATCTCAGGGTCCTGGGATTGAGCCCTACATCTGGCTGCATGCGCAGCAGGGAGCCAGCTTCTCCCTCTGCCTGCCACTTCCCCTGCTTGTGCTCTCGCTCTCTCATTCTCTTTGACCAAAAAAAAAAAAAGCAGAGGTGGGAGGGGAGGGGGCACTGTGCTGACTCAATCAGTTGAGCCTGCGACTCTTGATTTTGGGGTTGTAAGTTCAAGTCCCATGTTGGGTGTAGAGATTACTGAAAAAATTAGAAATTAAATAAAATAGGGTGCCTGGACTCAGTCAAGTGTCCAACTCTTTTTTTTTTTTTAAGATTTTATTTATTTATTTGAGAGAGAGAGAGAATGAGAGAGAGAGAGCACGAGAGGGAAGAGGGTTAGAGGGAGAAGAAGACTCCCCGCCGAGCAGGGAGCCCAATGTGGGACTCGATCCCGGGACTCCAGGACCGTGACCTGAGCTGAAGGCAGTAGCTTAACCAACTGAGTTACCCAGGCGTCCCTCAAGTGTCCGACTCTTGATTTCAGCTCAGGGTTGTGAGATCCAGCCCCGTGAGACTGAGCCCTGAGTCAGGCTCTGTGCTGAGCATGGAGCCTACTTAAGATTCTCTCTCTTCCTCTTCCTTTGCCCCTCCCCCCAGCTTGTGCCCTCTCTCTCTCTCTCTAAAAAAAATAAATAAATAAAATTTTAAAAATAAAATAAAGGCAGAGGTGGGAGAAAAGCTGTTTACTGATTATAATTACTGACTCAGCACATTTAATAGAGCAGTTACACCATTTATTTAAAAAGTAATTATTACACCACCTATGGAGTATTCTTTCCAAAACAAAAAAAATTAATTTTGAACCTGAATTTAATCAAGCCTCTTGAACTAACTAGCAGATTATGGGAAAGATGGGAGATGGAAGAACTTGTTAATGACACCAGGAGGATGCCATCAGCCAACTCCAGAATATTAGAAATGCCACAGGACAGAACCTTTTGTTGTTCACAAGTGTGATGATTGGGTGTTCAGCCACCGTGTGAAATGTGCCTCCCTCAAATCTTGTCACGACATAATTGGCACCTTACTCATCTGTTGTGAAAAGGAAAAAAAAAAATCCCACAGGACAAAATCCCTTTTCTCTTCAACAAATACATGGCTTAAAAGAAAAAAGAGAAGGGGAATTGTCATAAGTTAAAAGGAACCTAAGAGAATGTCTAAATATGTAATGTGTGCACTGTGTTGGAATTTTCATTAGAACAACCATAAAAAGATATTTCTGAGACAATCAGGGAAAGTTGAACTTGCATTGGATATTAAATATATTAAGGAATTTTTATGAATTTGGGAGGGCACGATAATGCTATTATGCTTTTTTTCTTGTAAGTTCTCATGCCCTAGAGAAACATTCTAAGGTATTTATAAGTGATGAGATATGATGTCTGGGATTCATTTTTAAATACTGTAGGATAAGAGAAAATAAAGTGTGAATTTGAGGAGAAGATCAATGAAAAAAGAATAGTAGAATGGGAATAATTGTTGAAGTTAGGTGATGGGTACACAAATGCTTCATTGTACTATTCTATTTTTGTATATGTACAACTTTCTATGGGGCTCCTGGGTGGCTCAGTTAATTGTCTGACTCTTGATTTCAGCTCAGGTCATGATCTTGGGGGTCCTGGGATGGAGCCTCAAGTTGGGCTCCCCACTCAGTGGGAAGTCTGCTTCTCTCTCTCTCTCTCTTCCCTCTGCCCTTCCCCCTGTTTGTGTTTTCTCTCTCTCTAAAACAAATAGATAAGTCTTAAAATTTTTTTTCTATGATAAAAAGTTAAAAAATGAAAAATTAAATTAAAAAGCTGTTTAGATATCAAATATTTTTATTTTTATTTTTTTAAGGTCTGTGGTGTAGCAGAATGGTAAAAAGTTCAAGCGTAGGAGTTAAACTTAGTTTTGAATACTGGCTACAACTGTTATCAGTTATGTGACCTTAGGCGAGCCACTTAACTTCCTAAGCCCCATTTTCCCCATCTGCCAAAGTGGGAATAATAACAATGCCTATTATTGTTGCTGCAAGGATTTAATGAGATAATACATATAAAACTTAACAAAGCACAGAGTTGCTGCAAGTATTAGAGAAATCAGTAATGTCTGCAAGGAGGCACAGAGTAAGTGCTAATATTAGCTTAATCAGATTTCATTTTCACTTCTCTCTCTGTTTAACCTACTGTCTTTGATATTATAGTTGCCTTGTTACTTTTCAGTCTGAAAACTGCAATGCTGACATGAAATGTGCTTAGGCAGAAATCCTCAGGGGTGGGGAACTGGTTTTATATCTCCTCACCTTGGAATCCATCCAGACTTAACCTTTGATCAGTTGGAGTTCTATGATTGCAAGTCACAGAAAACAATTCTGAATAACTTAAGACAGAAAAAAAAATCTTACAGCATACAAGGACAATCCAGATCTGGGAAGGCACACTTAGGGCAAGCTCAGGAACCAGAAACACTCTAGTAGAGATCTGAGTAACATAAAATCATAATGTTTAAATTCCTCAGGTTACTACAGTCAGGATGAATGGACTTGAATTATTTGAAATCTCTGTATCACTTTGCTCAAGATTTCAGTTTCAGAGACAGCATGGCTGAGTGGCCCCGTTTGGGTCACATGCCCATCCGTGGGTTGGAATGGGGAAGTGGATTGGGTACCTCTAGTGACTGTATCTGGTGATGGAGGGATTCATATCTGTGTCAGACCCCTAGTTGTTCCATAATGACCATTTTTCTGTTCTTCCACGGAAATAAGGTTTTAGCTGGCCAACTACCTGCCCCGCCAAATACTCCATTTCCTAGCCTCCCTAGAAGCTCCATGAGGCCCTGTGATAAAAGTAGAAATATGTGACATTTCCAGGTTCTGTCCTTAATAGAATTAGAGATACGCTCCTCCTTCCCATGGCTGAAAGAAAACTACAGTTGCAACAGCCACCTTGGACCTATGTATGACAGGAATAGGGCCACAAGATTTAGTAAATAAAAATACAGGATGCCCAGTTAAATTTGAATTTCAGATAAACAAGGAAATCTTTTTTAAAAAACTTAAGTATGTCCCATGCAACATTGGAAGACAGAGAAGTTCAACATAAATTGTTAAGTGAGAATAGAGTGGAGAGCTGAATAGTATGGATGCACTGTATGTTAATGACCTGTAGGCTAGTGTATGTTTAGAAAAGAGTCATTTATGTTTAAATATGACCATTTTTTAAAAGATTTTATTTATTTATTTGACAGAGAGAGACACAGTGAGAGAGGGAACACAAGCAGGCAGAGTGGGAGAGGGAGAAACAGGCTTCCCGCTGAGCAGGGAGCCCCATGTGGGGCTCGATCCCAGGACCCTGGGATCATGACCTGAGCCGAAGGCCGACGCTTAACGACTGAGCCACCCAGGCGCCCCTAAATATGACCATTCTGACTGTGATATGAACAATGATTTAGAGAGGAAGGAGAGGAAGAGCGGCAAGAAATAATGGTGGCCTAGACCAGTTGGCAGCGTTAGGAATGGAAAAGAGTAGATAGTTGGTGATATACATTGAATATAAATACATGTGTTTTGGGGATATACTAAATTGTTACCAGTGGTTTTCACAGGGTGAGCAGAGAGTAAAAATATGTGGGAATTTCACATTCTAAGTCATATAACTTCAGTAGGAAAGATTGATATTTTTGACTTCCTAGAAATAAAAAAAGTTCTGTATATTTAAAAGTATCATGAAAAGCTAAAAGATGAAGGCAAAGTTGGAAAAATCAATTATAAAATATATTCTGGACAAAGGATTAATATTCCTAATATATAAAGTGCTCCTATAAATCCAAAGGACAGAGATTAGCATACTAGTAGTAAATGAGCAAAAGACATGAAAAGTCACAAAAGAAATGCATATTTCCAATCAACTGAAAACATTCTACCTTGTTAATCAGAACAGAAATGCATATGACAACTAGACAGTATTTTCTTCCTAAATTGGCTTTTTTTTTTTTTTTTGAAAAGAACAATCTCATTGTTGGTTATGCAATTTCCTTGAGTAAGGTTATCAGAGAGTGGGATTTGGGTTTGGGAGTTTAGTTCGTCTGCAATGAAGTAGCTTTGGATGATAACAAATCCAAAGGTAGTCCCCAGAGTAGGTCGCACTTTGTGAATGGGCTTACTGTAGCTGATGAATTGGGAGATCACCGTATCAGGTGGGTTATCAATGTCTAACACAAGTAACAGTAACTATCTGTTATTGAGTATTGAAAATGTGCCGCTGGCACATGCTAAATGCTCACAAAATTCTATTAGAGGAGGTGCTAATGTCCTTCACATCTTACCAGGAAAAAGCCCAAGTCTTAGAAAAGTTAAATAGGGGCACCTGGATGGCTGAGTCGTTAAGCGTCTGCCTTTGGCTCAGGTCATGATCCCAGGGTCCTGGGATCGAGCCCCGCATCGGGCTCCCTGCACAGCGGGAAGCCTGCTTCTCCCTCTCCCGCTCCCCCTGCTGTGTTCCCTCTCTCGCTGTGTCTCTCTCTGTCAAATAAATAAAATCTTAAAAAAAAAAAGAAAAGTTAAATAACGTGCTAGCTTTTCCGCATTTACATAGGTGGCATAGCTGAGATTTAAACGATTCAAAAACTCTTCATTCTTAATCACCATACTGTACTTCATTCACGCATACAATATTAATTAAACATCAAGTGTTAGGCAATTGCATTAGAAATGTAAGTACAGTAGTGAACAAAATCCTTCTTTTTGTGTAGCTGATCAGCTAGAGAGAGACAGAGATAGGTTAGTAGGCAATTATAATATGGCACCCTATGCCATCTCTAAGAAACACACCTCAAACTGGGGTGGGGGGGATACTAGAGCTGCCTTGTACTGGCTCTTACAGTTCATGAGAGCTGATTGTTTCGGCAGCATTACTCATAATTGCCCCAAAGTGGAAACAATCAATGTTCATCAACTGATAAATGGATAAATAAATGTTGTATATCTATACAATGAAATATTATTCAGGAATACAAAGAAATGAAGTATTGATATATGCTACAACACCATATGGACCTTGAAAACATGTGCTAAGTGAAAACACACATACACACACACACACAGCATATTGTGTGATTCCATTTATGTGACATGTCCAGAAGAGGCAAATCTATAAAGATGGAAAATAGATTAGCAGTTGCCTAGGACAGGGATAAGGAGATGGTTGGAGGTTAGTGAATGTTAATAAGTACAAGGTTTCATTTTGGGGTGATGAAAATGTTTGAAAATTGAGGGTTGTGGTGGCAGATGCACAAATCTGAATATATTAAAACTGATGAACTATCCGTTTAAATGGGTGAATTGTGTAATGTGTGAATTATATTTTAATAGAAGTTATTTTAAAACAAGTTGATTATGAACGTCTCTTCCCAAATTGCATTCAATAACATGTTGGTGGGAGCAAGGTTGCCAGATTTAGCAAGTAAAAATACAGGACAACCAGTTAAATTTGAATTTCAGATAAACAGCAAATACTTTTTAAATATAAGCATGTTCCATGCAATATTTGGGACATATTTATATCAAAAATGATTCCTTGTTTATCTGAAGTTCAGATTTAACTGGGTGTCCTGCATTTTATCTTGAAATCTAGGTAGGAGTATTGACACAGCAGAAATCAGTAAATGCTACAAATCAGACTCCACTCCCCCTCCCCAGAGAGCTCACTGTTAAGCATCTGCCATCACACCACTGCCTAAGCTGTTAAAAAAAGAAAGACTATAGGGGCGCAGCAAGATGGTGGAGGAGTAGGAGACCTGGATTTCGTCTGGTCTCAGGAATTCAGCTGAATAGGGATCAAACCATTCTGAACACCTAGGAACTCAACAGGAGATTGAAGAAAAGAATAGCAACAACTCTCTGAACAGAAAAGCGACCACTTTCTGGAAGGTAGGACGTGCGGAGAAGTGAATCTGAGGTGATATTCGGGAGGATAGATGGCGAGGGAGGGGGCCTACATCGGCCACTTCTGGCAAGTGATAGAGCCGCAGAGCACAAAATCGGAACTTCTGGGGGTTGGCTCCTTGGAGGGACATCGCTCCAGTGGCTAAACTGGGGGTGGAACCCTCACGGGACAGTGTGGTCTCAGGACCCTCGGGGTCACAGAAAGACCAGGGGTGCCTGAGTGCGGCAGAGCTCCCAGGTAACGGAGTGGGGAAGCTGGCTGCAGAGACGGAGCCGAGGCGCAGGCTCTCAGCTTGGGGTTGCCATAAACTATGATCCGCGGCCCAGTCGGGCCACTGCTCCTCCAGCAGGGACCCAACAAGCAGCAGATCCGGGGAGATTCCCCTTCGTCCCCCAGGAGGAGCGGCGCAGGAGCGCACCGCAGGGATCTGCTGGGTTTGGAGACTCCACACGGGGTCGGGTGCCAGAGATAGAAACGCTCGGTCACAGGCCGGGTGAGCACGGAGTGTGGCTGGAGACCGGGGAGATGGGAGTGACTGACTGCTTTTCTCTGGGGGCGCACTGAGGAGTGGGGCCCCGAGTTCTCGGGTCCTCTGGGTGGAGATTGGGGGGCCGCCATTCTCGCTCTCGTCCTCCAACGCTGTACGGAAAGCTTGCAGGGAATAAAAGCTCCCGAGAGCAAACCCAAGCAGATTACTTAGCCCTGACCCCGCAAGGGTGGGTCAATTCCGCCTCCGGCAAAGACATTTGGAAACCACGGCAACAGGCCCCTCCCCCAGAAGATCAGCTCGAACAGCCAGCCAAGACCAAGTTTACGGATCAATGGGAATGGCAGAACTCCAGCACTAGGGGAACACTGCACATAGAATTCATGGCTTTTTTACCATGATTCATTAGTTTTTCAAAGTTAATTTTTTTAACTGTTCTTTTTTTTGAATTTTTCTTTTTCCCTTTTTCAACCGACATCTTATCAATCCCTTTTTTAAAAAAAAAAACATTTTTATTTTTCATTTTTAGAGTCATATTCTCTCCCTTCATAGTAGTTACCCTTCTTTTTGGCATACATATATAAGTTGTTCTCTCTTTAAAATTTGAGACAGTTTCTTCTAACAGATCAAAATATACCCTAAATCTCTAGTGTATGGCTTTGTTCTAGTCTCCTGCCTGATCACATTCTCTCCCTCTTTTTTTTTTTAAATCTTCTTTCTTTTTTCAAACAATTTCTTATCAATTCCTTTTATAAAATCTTTTATAATTTTCATCTTTACAGTCATCTTCCATCCCTTTATTATATCAACCCTTATTTTGTACATATATAAGTCTTTCTTTCTTTAAAATTTTAGGAGGCACTTTCTTCTAACAGACGAAAATACACCCAAAATCTAGTGTGTGGCACTGATCTATGCACTAGCCTGATCACATTTGATAATATTCTGTTTTTTTTGTTTCATTCTGCTTTTGTTTTTATCTTTTTCCTTTTTTTCCTCTTTCTTTTTTCTTTCTTTCCCTTTCCTTTTCCCTGGTTTCAGGTCCTTTCTGATTTGTTTAGAGTATATTTTCTGGGGACGTTGTTACCCTGTTAGCATTTTGTTCTCTCATTCATCTATTCTCCTCTGGACAAAATGACAAGACGAAAAAAATCACCTCAACAAAAAGAACAAGAGGGAGTACCATCTGCCAGGGACCTACTCAATACAGACATTAGTACGATGTCGGACCTAGAGTTCAGAATCATGATTTTAAAGATACTAGCTGGGCTTGAAAAAAGCATGGAAGTTATTGGAGAAACCCTTCCTGGAGAAATAAAAGAACTAAAACCTAACCCAATTGAAATAAAAAAGGCTATTAATGAGGTGCAATCAAAAATGGCACTAACTGCTAGGATAAATGAGGCAGAAGAGAGAATTAGTGATATAGAAGACCAAATGATAGAAAATAAAGAAGCTGAGAAAAAGAGAGATAAACAACTACTGGATCACGAGGGCAGAATTCGAGAGATAAGCGAAATGATAAGACGAAACAACATTAGAATAATTGGGATCCCAGAAGAAGAAGAAAGAGAGAGAGGGGCAGAAGGTATATTGGAGCAAATTATAGCAGAGAACTGCCCTAATGTGGGGGAGGAAATAGGCATCAAAATCCAGGAGGCACAGAGAACCCCTCTCAAAATCAATAAAAATAGGTCAACACCCCGACATCTAATAGTAAAACTTACGAGTCTCAGAGACAAAGAGAAAATCCTGAAAGCAGCTCAGGAGAAAAGATATGTAACCTATAATGGTAGAAACGTTAGATTGGCAACAGACTTATCCGCAGAGACCTGGCAGGCCAGAAAGCACTGGCATGATATCTTCAGAGCACTAAACGAGAAAAATATGCAGCCAGGAATACTATATCCAGCTAGGCTATCATTGAAAATAGAAGGAGAGATAAAAAGCTTCCAGGACAAACAAAAACTAAAGGAATTTGCAAACACGAAACCAGCCCTCCAAGAAATATTGAAAGGGGTCCTCTAAGCAACGAGAGAGCCTAAAAGCAGCATAGACCAGAAAGGAACACAGACAATATACAGTAACAGTCACCTTACAGGCAATAAAATGGCACTAACTTCATATCTTTCAATAGTTACCCTGATTGTAAATGGGCTAAATGCCCCAATCAAAAGACACAGGCTATCAGATTGGTTAAAAAACAAGACCCATCAATATGCTGTCTGCAAGAGACTCATTTTAGACCCAAAGACACCCACATTGAAAGTGAGGGGGTGGAAAACCATTTACCATGCTAATGGACACCAAAAGAAAGCTGGGGTGGCAATCCTTATATCAGACAAATTAGATTTTAAAACAAAGACTGTCATAAGAGATGAGGAAGGACACTATATCCTACTTAAAGGGTCTATCCAACAAGAAGATCTAACAGTTGTAAATATCTATGCCCCTAACATGGGAGCAGCCAATTATATAGGGCAATTAATAACAAAAGCAAAGAAACACATTGACAACAATCCAATAATAGTGGGGGACTTTAACACCCCCCTGACTGAAATGGACAGATCATCTAAGCAGAAGATCAGCAAGGCAATAGACTTTAAATGACACACTGGACCACATGGACTTCACAGACATATTCAGAACATTCCGTCCCAAAGCAACGGAGTACACATTCTTCTCTAGTGCCCATGGAACATTCTCCAGAATTGATCACATCCTACGTCACAAGTCAGGTCTCAACTGTTACCAAAAGATTGGGATTATTCCCTGCATATTTTCGGACCACAATGCTTTGAAACTAGAACTCAATCACAAGAGGAAAGTCGGAAAGAACTCAAATACATGGAGGCTAAAGAGCATCCTACTAAAGAATAAATGGGTCAACCAGGAAATTAAAGAAGAATTAAAAAAATTCATGGAAACCAGTGAAAATGAAAACACAACCATTCAAAGTCTTTGGGATGCAGCAAAGGCAGCCCTAAGAGGAAAGTATATAGCAATACAAGCCTTTCTCAAGAAACAAGAAAGGTCTCAAATACACAACCTAACCCTACACCTAAAGGAGCTTGAGGAAAAAAAACAGCAAATAAAGCCTAAACCCAGCAGGAGATGAGAAATAATAAAGATCAGAGTAGAAATCAATGAAATAGAAACCAAAAGAACAGTAGAACAGATCAATGAAACTAGGAGCTGGTTCTTTGAAAGAATTAACAAGATTGATAAACCTCTGGCCAGACTTATCAAAAAGAAAAGAGAAATGACCCAAATCAACAAAATCATGAACGAAAGAGGAGAGATCACAACCAACACCAAAGAAACACAATATAAGAACATATTATGAGCAACTATATGCCAACAAATTAGATAACCTGGAAGAAATGGATGCATTCCTAGAGATGTATCAACTACCAAAATTGAACCAGGAAGAAATACAAAACCTGAACAGACCTATAATCACTAAGGAAATTGAAGCAGTTATCAAAAATCTCCCAACAAACAAAAGCCCAGGGCCAGATGGCTTCCCAGGGGAATTCTACCAAACATTTCAAGAAGAATTAATACCTATTCTTCTGAAACTGTTCCAAAAAATAGAAATGGAAGGAAAACTTCCAAACTCATATTTTATGAGGCCACCATTACCTTGATCCCCAAACCAGACAAAGACCCCATCAAAAAGGAGAATTACAGACCAATATCCTTGATGAACATGGATGCCAAAATTCTCACCAAAATACTAGCCAATAGGATCCAACAGTACATTAAAAGGATTATTCACCATGACCAAGTGGGATTTATCCCTGGGCTGCAAGGTTGGTGCAACATCCGCCAATCAATCAACATGATACAATACATTAACAAAAGAAAGAACAAGAATCATATGATCCTCTCAATAGATGCCGAGAAAGCATTTCACACAGTACAGCATCCTTTCTTGATCAAAACTCTTCAGAGTATAGGGATAGAGGGTGCCTACCTCAATATCATAAAAGCCATCTATGAAAAACCTATGGCAAATATCATTCTTAATGGGGAAAAGCTGAGAGCTTTCCCCCTAAGGTCAGGAACGCGGCAGGGATGTCCACTATCACCACTGCTATTCCACATAGTATTAGAAGTCCTAGCCACGGCACTCAGACAACAAAAAGAAATCACAGTCATCCAAATCGGCAAAGAGGAAGTCAAACTCTCACTCTTTGCAGATGATATGATACTTTATTGTGGAAAACCCAAAGACTCCACCCCAAAACTGCTAGAACTCATACAGGAATTCAGTAAAGTGGCAGGATATAAAATTAATGCACAGAAATCAGTGGCATTCCTATACACCAACTACAAGACAGAAGAGAGACAAATGAAGGAGTCGATCCCATTTCCAATTGCACCCAGAACCATAAGATACCTAGGAATAAATTTAACCAAAGAGGCAAAGGATCTGTACTCAGAAAACTATAAAATACTCATGAAAGAAATTGAGGAAGGCACAAAGAAATGGAAAAACGTTCCACGCTCATGAATTGGAAGAACAAACATTGTAAAGATGTCAAGGCTACCTAGGGCAATAGACACATCCAATGCAATCCCCATCAAAATACCATCCACTTTTTTCAAAGAAATGGAACAAATAATCCTAAAATTTGTATGGAACCAGAAGAGACCCCGAATAGCCAGAGGAATCTTGAAAAAGAAAAGCAAAGCTGGTGGCATCACAATTCCGGACTTCCAGCTCTATCACAAAGCTGCCATCATCAAGAGAGTATGGTACTGGCACAAAAACAGACACATAGATCAATGGAACAGAATAGAGAGCCCAGAAATGGACCCTCCACTCTGTGGTCAACTAATCTTCGACAAAGCAGGAAAGAATGTCCAATGGAAAAAAGACAGTCTCTTCAACAAATGGTGTTGGGAAAATTGGACAGCCATATGCAGAAGAATGAAACTGGACCATTTCCTTACACCACACAAAAAAATAGCCTCAAAATGGTTGAAAGACCTAAATGTGAGACAGGAGTCCATCAAAATCCTAAAGGAGAACACAGGCAGCAACCTCTTTGACCTCAGCTGCAGCAACTTCTTCCTAGAAACATCGCCAAAGGCAAGGGAAGCAAGGGCAAAAATGAACTATTGGGATTTCATCAAGATAAAAAGCTATTGCACAGCAAAAGAAACAGTCAACAAAACCAAAAGACAACCGACAGAATGGGAGAAGATATTTGCAAATGACATCAGATAAAGGGCTAGTATCCAAAATCTATAAAAAACTTACGAAACTCAACACCCAAAGAACAAATAATCCAATCAAGAAATGGGCAGAAGACATAAACAGGCATTTCTCCAAAGAAGACATCCAAATGGCCAACAGACACATGAAAAAGTGCTCAACATCGCTCAGCATCAGGGAAATCCAAATCAAAACCTCAATGAAATACCACTTCACACCAGTCAGAATGGCTAGAATTAACAAGTCAGGAAACGACAGATGTTGGCGGGGATGCGGAGAAAGGGGACCCATCCTACACTGTTGGTGGGAATGCAAGCTGGTGCAACCACTCTGGAAAACAGTATGGAGGTTCCTCAAACAGTTGAAAATAGAGATACCCTACGATCCAGCAATTGCACTACTGGGTATTTACCCCAAAGATACAAATGTAGGGATCTGAAGGGGTATGTGCACCCCAAAGTTTATAGCAGCAATGTCCACAATAGCCAAACTGTGGAAAGAGCCTAGATGTCCATCAACAGATGAATGGATAAAGAAGAGGTGGTATATGTACACAATGGAATATTATGCAGCCATCAAAAGGAATGAGATCTTGCCATTTGCAACGACGTGGATGGAACTGGAGGGTGTTATGCGGAGTGAAATAAGTCAATCAGAGAAAGACATGTATCATATGACCTCATGATATGAGGAATTCTTAATCTCAGGAAACAAACTGAGGGTTGCTGGAGTGGTGGGGGTGTGGGAGGGATGGCGTTGCTGGGTGATAGACATTGGGGAGGGTATGTGCTTTGGTGAGTTCTGTAATTGTGGAAGACTGTTGAATCACAGACCTGTACCTCTGAAACAAATAATGCAATATATGTTAAGAAAAAAAAAAAGAAGATAGCAGGAGGGGAAGAATGAAGGGGAGTAAATTGGAGGGGGAGATGAACCATGAGAGACGATGGACTCTGAAAAACAAACCAAGGGTTCAGGGGCTGGGGCAATGCATTAGTCTGGTGATTGGTATTAAAGAGGGCACATTCTGCCTGGAGCACTGGGTGTTATGCACAAACAATGAATCATGGAACACTACATCAAAAACTAATGATGTAATGTACGGTGATTAACATAACAATAAAAATGTATAACAAAAAAAAAGAAAGACTATAAGTCAAAGGATGTAAAAAAATACACAAAGCAATACTAACCAATACAAAGGTAGCATGACTATATTCATATCAGACAAAACAGATTTTAAAGCAAAAAACACTACTGTGATAAGGATAGACACATTGGCAGAAGATTAATTTCATTGAGATTTAATAATTCAGGGGCGCCTGGGCGGCTCAGTTGGTTAAGCATCTGCCTTCGGCTCGGGTCATGATCTCAGGGTCCTGGGATTGAGCCTGGCATCAGGCTTCCTGCTCAGTGGGGAGTATCCAAAATCTATAAACTGCTTCTCTCTCTGCCTGACACTCCCCCTGCTTGTGCTCTCTCACTCTCTCTCTCTCTCAAATAAATAAACAAAATCTTTAAAAAAATTAAAAAAGAGAGAGATTTAACAATTCAAGTTTCTATGGGCCTCCTAGCACAGCTTTAGAGTACTTAAAATGAAAGTTGCCAGGTCTGCAAGGAGACTCAACAAATCCACTACCATAATGGAGACTTTGATATATCTGTATCAATAATTAATAGGTCAATCATAAAAGATATCAATAGAACTATAGAAGATCTGAAAAATACAACTAACAAGCTTGATCTAATAAACACATGTAGACCCCCATACCCCACAACTGAATTACATATATTCCTGTCAGGTGCCCATAAAACATTTATGTAAAAACTTAACTAGGCCAAAAAATAAGTTTGAGTAATTTTTTAAAGAACTGGTATATGCAGGGCCACCTAGGTGGCTCAGTCAGTTGAGTGTCCAACTGTTGGTTTCAGCTTGGGTCATGATCTCGGGGTTGTGGGATCTGGCCCCGAGTCAGGCTCCATGTTCTCCGTGGGGTCTGCTTGAGATTCTCTCCCTGTTTCTTAGCCCCTCCCCCCGCTCACACACACACTCTCTTTCTCTCCCTCTGAAAAAAAAGGAATAAATTAAAAAATTTTTTACAAAAATAGCTGGTATACACACACCATATCTCTCTAAATGCAACGTGATTGAGTTAGAAATACATGTTAAAAGATCTTTAAAAAATATTACATGATTGGAAATGTTATAAACATACTTACTAAAGCAACATGTCTGAGAGAAGAAATTGTAATGGAAATTTAAAAATACTTAAACATGGATGGTAATAAAAATATACATCAAACATTCTGGAAAGGAATTCTTAGAGGAAAATGCATAATTCTCTGTTTTTTTTTAAGATTTTTTTTTTATTTGAGAGAGAGAGAGAGAGAGAGTACAAGCAGGGGGAGTGGCAGAGGGAGAGGGAGAAGCAGGTTCCCTGCAGAGCCTGATGTGGGGATCCATCCCAGGACCCCGGGATCATGACCTGAGCCGAAGGCAGATACTTAACCGTCTGAGCCACCCAGGAGCCCCTGTTCTTATATTAGAAAGAAAAGTATACCAAAAGTTTAATGAGCTACACTAATCTCAAATCTATGAGATTGGAAGAGAGATCAAAAGAATAAAATGAGGTACACCTGGGTGGCTCAGTCAGTTGAGTGCCCCACTCTTGGTTTCGGGCTCAGGTCATGATCTCAAGGTCATGAGATCAAGCCCCATGTCATGCTCTGCATGAAGTCTGCTTGGGATTCTCTCTGCCCCTCCTGTCCCATTTCTGTCTCTGTATGTATGTCTCTCTCTCTGAAATAAATAAATAAATCTTAAAAAAATAAAACCAAAGATAGTGAGGAAAAAAGGGAAGTAATGTAACCATTATATTCAATATTAATTGAATATATAATTCAATATTATATCGAATATAATAATGAAGTAATGATGAACAGAAGTCAAAAGGAAAGAATGCACAAATGAACAAATTTAGGGAAAGTGATTAAAATAATAAAAAATTGAATTGGTATTTTAACATCTTTCCATGCATGAAAGGAAACCCACCAAGCCCAGACAATTTTATTGATGAGTTCTAATATACTTTCAAGGGATAGAAAATGAGGAGAAACAGTCCCTGACTCATTTTCCAAAGTTGGGTATAATGGTGATACTAAAAATAGACAAGTTCAGTGTAAGAAATGCAATTTATAAGCCCTTGCACTTAAGAACACAGATGCCAAAATCCTAAAACAAAATATTAGCAAACTGAATACTGTAAGACATAGATAAAGACCATATAACTTTGCCAAGTTGATTATAAGGATTCAGGGTTGGTTCAACATTAGAAAATCAACTAGTATATGGGGTGCCTGGGTAGCTCAGTCAGTTAAGTGTCCGACTGTTGATGTCAGCTCAGGTTATGATCTCAGAGTTGTGAGGTCAAGCCCCCCGTCAGGCCCCAGGCTGGGCATGGAGCCTGCTTAAGATTCTCTCCCTCTCTCCCCCATTCCTCCCCCCTCAAAAAAAGAAAAGAAGGATAATCAGTGTGATTTGCTACATCAAGAGATTAAAGGCAATATGATCATCTCAATAGACATAGAAAAAAACATTCAATAAAGTTACTACTTTTTTTTAAGTATGTATTTAAGTAATCTCTACACCCAAAGTGGGGTCCAAACTCATGACCTTGAGATTAAGAGTTGCATGCTCCTCCACCCAGGTGCCCCTCCTTTACTTTTTCTTAAAATGTTACATGTACATTTTATATACAATGTGTTGTTGGCAAACTATAGCCTGTGGGTCACATCTTGCCTGCTGCCTGTTTTTGTGCAGCTAGAAACTAAGAATTGTTTCAACATTAACTAGTTTAAAAAAAAAAAAGAAGAATATTTATCACACATGAAAACTATGTGAAATTCAAATTGCAGTATCCACAAATAAAGTTTTATTAGATCACAGTTATACCCATTTCTTTAGGTATTATCTATGGCTGTTTCACAATACAACAGTGGAATTAAGTAGTTGACCTAGAGACAATATGACCTGCAAGTCCTAAAATATTTACTATCTGGCCCTTTACAGAGAAGTTCTCCAATCCCTGCTATAAAGCTCATGAGTGTACTGCAACAAATAGAAATAAAATCATATCATAAAAATATTAAGCTTTAAAAAGTTGTGGGGTCTTTGTCTGATTTTGGGATCAAGGTAATGCTGGCCTCATAAAATGAGTTTGGAAGTTTTCCTTCCATTTCTATTTTTTGGAAGAAATGGGCAGAAGTCATGAAGAGACATTTTTCCGAAGAAGACATCCAAATGGCCGACACATGAAAAAGTGCTCAACATCACTCGGCATCAGGGAAATCCAAATCAAAACCTCAATGAGATACCACCTCACACCAGTCAGAATGGCTAAAATTAACAAGTCAGGAAATGACAGATGTTGGCGAGGATGCCCAGAAAGGGGAACCCTCCTACACTGTTGGTGGGAATGCAAGCTAGTGCAGCCACTCTGGAAAACAGTATGGAGGTTCCTCAAAAAGTTGAAAATAGAGCTACCCTACTACCCAGTAATTGCACTATGGGTATTTACCCCAAAGATACAAATGTAATGATCTGAAGGGGTATGTGCACCCCAATGTTTATAGCAGCAATGTCCACAATAGCCAAACTATGGAAAGAGCCAAGATGTCCATCAACAGATGAATGGATAAAGAAGATGTGGTATATATATATACAATGGAATATTATGCAGCCATCAAAAAACCCCGAAATCTTGCTATTTGCAATGATATGGATGGAACTAGAGGGTATTATGCTAAGCGAAATAAGTCAATCAGAGAAAGACATGTATCATATGACCTCACTGATATGAGGAATTCTTAATCTCGGGAAACAAACTGAGGGTTACTGGAGTGGTGGGGGGTGCGAGGGATGGGGTGGCTGGGTGATAGACATTGGGGAGGGTATGTGCTATGGTGAGCGCTGTGAATTGTGTAAGACTGATGAATCACAGACCTGTACCTCTGAAACAGATAATACATTATATGTTAAAAAAAAAAAGATAGTAGGAAGGGAAAAATGAAGGGGGCGGAAATTGGAGGGGGAGACGAACCATGAGAGACTATGGACTCTGAGAAACAAACTGAGGGTTCTAGATGGGAGGGGGGTGAGGGGATGGGTTAGCCTGGTGATGGGTATTAAAGAGGGCATGAATTGAATGGAGCACCGGGTGTTATGCACAAACAATGAATCATGGAACACTACATCAAAAACTAATGATGTAAGGTGTGGTGATTAACATAACATAATAAAATAGAAAAAAGTTATGGGTGTTACTATCTTATTTTAGCGATGCCTATAGACTAGAAATTTGATTTTACAAGTTTCTATGCTATAGACTGAATGAAATACTCTATGTGTATGGGTTTTTTTGAGGATGCAAGGAATCATTTAAGAGACACATTTTCTTATTATGGTATGAAGTAAAGTCTATAATTGAGACAGCAAAATGTTTATACATGATTGTCAACTTGGATTTATCTCATTAAATTCCTTCTTTTCATATAATTACCAAATGTTTTGGACTGACTTGAGTTAATGTGTTATTGGTCAAGTGATTTAAGATGATTTAGGTGATAGCCTTAAAAATACTATGTCAAAAATATGACCTGATCTTCACAGTAGATCCCAGCAAGGGGGATTAGTGACTAGAAAATATAGGGGGGGGGAAATTGTTTTTCCTCTACTCCCTTAAATTCAGTGCCTGGAGCCTTGCAAATTGAAATGACCAAAGACAGATAAACAAGAGAAGATTTATTTTATATGTGTATGAGAGTCCTCACAGAAATGAGGTGAAGGCCCCAAAGAGGAGATCAGACCCAAAGGCTTATATATCATTTTAACAAAGAGCAGTACATTTGTGGAGAAGGGACAAGACAAAGGAAAAGGGATTTGAGCTTCTAGAAAGATGGAAGATAACGGCATTTTGCAAAGTTTGTCACGCAGATTCCTCAGGTACCAGTCTCTGGTCTGGTAAGAGTCGAGCTGTCTCCAGTGAGTCAGAGTCCCAGGGATTAAGCGTTGTTTTTCTCTTCCTGGTACAGGAAAAGGAGACATCTTTATGAATGGCAAAGTTTGTCCCGCTTTTAGCTGGATGGGGGTGGGCAGAGAGTTTTTTCCCATAACTGTAGTTTCTTAATTGCCTTCCATTCAAAATAATCATTATGCCACAGTGGCATATTTTGGGGTGGCATATTCTGGTCATCTTCAACAATGAGTGGCTGCCTGAGGTAGGATTTATCTTGGTGAATTTCACAATCTGGATCTGGTGTCTCCACTGCCCCCCCCCCCCGCCCTGGCCTCTTCAGAGAACAACACATTTCTTCTCCACTTTCATCTTGAAAGTGAGGGGCTAACAGATTTTCTACAGATGCTGCTTGTTTTTCTACCTCATCATATGTCATTTCTAGTCATCTCTCTGTAGAAGGTTGGGCAGGAAATTTCCTCTATTTAAGCACCACTATTGAGGACTTGGGTATCCTTCAGGTAACCACAATTTGGTTTACTTTTTAATTTACTATGGGCCTATTTATTTTACATTTTTTCCAATTTTTCCTCTTAAAACAGTTTGTGTTCTTAAAGCCAAAGTGAACCATATCCTTCTTTGATTTTACTCATTTTTTAATTCAACACATGTTTTTGAGTACCCATTATGTGCCAGGCACTATTTCAGGTATTGGGGATCCTATAATGTACAAAAGGGGGAAAATACTCTGCCTTTATATTCTCATGGAGGGAGCAGACAATAAACAAGATAAATATGTAAAATATGTAATATTAGAGTGACAAATAGTAAAAGCGACTCTAAGAAAAATAAAGGAAAAAAGAAAGAAAAGAAAATGACTGTAAGAGTAGATGGTAGTAGATGTAGAAAACCAGACAGTGATTGATATGAATAATCTGTAAGTGATAGCAATGTAAATAACCTTGTCCCCTAGAGTTGCAAATGATTTGTGTCTGGTAGAAGAGATTACAACCCAAAGATTAGATTTATTGCCCTGTGGGGTATTAATCAATTTTTATGTAATTTAGTAATCTTATTCTAGCATTTTTTCCCTCAGTGACTAGAAATATTTTGTCTGTCCTATGCTCTATGGTTTGTCACCTTTCTTGCTCTCTCATTAATGAGGTAAACATCTCTCTGACTCTATATATGTACTCTGAGCATCATGGTTTTTAGCTTTCTGAAAATTCTATATAGAATTGGTTTATTGAGCTCTGACTTCCCAACCATCTTTTAATGAAAAACCAAAAACTAAAAAATACATATATTTCAAAATATGTATGTTAAAAAAAAACTAGAATTAAAAAAAAACCCTTGTGGGTTCATTTTTAATATTCTAATGTTGATGGAATATTAGGCATTAAAAATGGAGATCATGAAGACCATACAGTTATAAGTGATGAAAGATTATAAGAATGTTTTTTAAAAATATATATATAGTATTAGGGGCGCCTGGGTGGCTCAGTTGGTTAAGTGTCTGACTTTGCCTCAGGTCATGGTCTCAGGGTCCTGGGATTGAGCCCTGCCTCAAGCCCTCATCAGGCTCCATGCTCAGCGGGGACTCTGCTTGTCCCCCTCCCTCTCTTTCTTCCTCCACTCTCCTCATGCTCTCTCTGTCCCTCTCTCAAATAAATAAATAAAATCTTTAAAAATATATCTAGTGTTAAAATATAAACTGAGGCATATTAAACTTCTTAAGTTTATTTGAGCAAAAATCCATTTGAATCTGGCAATGTCAAATGAGAAGTGGTTAGCAGCACTCCACAAACAGAAGCTAGGGGAAAGACTTGTAGATAAGGTGCAGGAGCAAAGCATGGGAATAATTTGATTGGCTATAGTCTAAGCTTTGTCTTATTTACAAAAGTCTAGTTGACTCTTTCTGATTCGTTGTCCTTAGGTTTTGATTTCTTAATCTTGGAGCATTGCTGGCTTAGGTTTTGGTTTGCTTGGGTGGCATTAAAGCCACCTCATCAATGGCCTCCTTGTTTAATTTAGCAATAGGTAAATAAATAAAACATTTGAACTTCTAGAATAATATTGCCTACTTTACAGGTGTTTTATACCAGTTGACAGGTATTCAAGCATTTGAAATCATTAATAGTTCAGGCTCTGGAGTCAGATTGCCTGCCTGCCTTCCAATCTTGGCTCAACCACTTTTTGGTTTGGAAAGGTTATTTAATCTCTTTCTGTCTCATAGGATTATTATGAGGAATAAATGAAATAATGTAAGAAATTCCCAACAGTGCTAGTAAGTGCTCAATACATGTTATCTGTGAGCTTTCTGTTGAGTTACTTTGTCCTTGCAATGAAAAGTTAGGATATACAAAGTAATGTAGAACAAGTAACCATTGCAACTTTATATCATTATGTCAATTACTTTAAAAACAATACATGATGTTTGCAATGTTTAATAGAATGACGTTTCTCACTATTGAAAAATTTTACTTAAGCAGAGCTTTTCTCAAAATGGATTCTTACCCACCAAAGTAGTCCTGTATTTTATCTTTGTTCTATAGTATAACAGAACATTTAACCACCACAACTTAAATGTTGTTTTCTAGTCAAACCTAGGTCTCAACAAACAGTGATTTTTTGCGTGAAAAAGAAACTTCGTGAACTGTTACCTGAGTAAGCAGTTGGCAATACAAAGATCTGGGAAACATTTCTTTAGAGGATTTATGAGTGAACCCACTTCTGCCAAATGTTAGCAGTTAATAATTTCCCAAACAACAGGGCACCTGGGTGGCTCAGTCATTAAGCATCTGCCTTCGGCTCAGGTCATGATCCCAGGGTCCTGGGATTGAGCCCCACATCGGGCTCCCTGATCGGCGGGAAGCCTTCTTCTCCCTCTCCCACTCCCCCTGCTTGTGTTCCCTCTCTCGCTGTCAAATAAATAAATAAAATCTTTAAAAAAAATAATTTCCCAAACAACAAAAAAATATGCCCCCTCCCCAAATTAAATACAATAAAATGAGAACAAAAATAGATACAGTTCTCTTTAAACTGTTGGCACAATGATTCAAGCCAACTTCCTAAGGAGGTTCAGCAAATAGTATGCAGGCTTAAAAAATGAATTGGTCTTTCCAAGTGTCTTCAACTTTCCAAGTCAGAGCAGAAGATACAACACATCTCCTTATTCTATTCTACCACACAGTATTTTAAACTCACCCAGATTGTCAACACTGAGGGACAGAAGTCTTGATTTACACAACAGTACCTTAAACTTTGCAACTTAAAATTACTCCACTAAATTGGTTACATGCTATCTTAGAATTTTTCTTCAGTATATAAAAGGATTTAAAGATGGTTTTTGTCACTAATTTCCCACCACAAGATGAAATTATTTATGAGCTTTAAATTTGTTAAAAAGAAACAATGGGCCCCAAATTGTGTCACTTTTGCTGGGACCCACCAAAACTAAATACCTAGCCTAATGGCAGTTCTAGCCTCTCCCAGAGGTGGAATTTTAATCCAGTCAATCTGGAATCTCCTGGTTAGCCGTGAGGTAACCTGTATAATGAGATCTCCTGCCTTCCTCTAGGGGAAGGTAAACTTTCCTGAAGTAATCTGCTCTAAATTTCCTTGTCCCACCCTCTCTTTGGCTCCTAAGAAACTTCCATTTTGTACAACTTGTGGAGCGCTTCCTTATCTTCACTAGATGGGGTGCTGCCTGATTCATGAATCATTGGATAAAGCCAATTAGGTCTTTAAAATTCAACTTACTCAACTGAACTTTGTTTTTTAGACAAATTTTATCCTAGGATTTTATAATACAATTAATAGAGGATAGTCAGAAGAAAGGCAGGCAGAGGCTAGCCCCCCAGAGGAAATTACCCTTAAAAGGAAAAAGACCCCATCCTGTTATTATACCCCACCCTGAAAGGAGCCCTCCACCCTTTCCCACGTAAACAGCTACCTGATAGGTAGATGAGCACATGGACAAAAACCTGACTGGGTGATAGGCATGGAGGGCTAGTCAGATTAAAACAACTCGCCAACAATCTCATAAAATCCTCTAGACTTAGAAATTCCAAGACAACCCTCATGGGTCCCCTCTCTCTTTGGGACCTTTGTGCTATCACCCAATAAACTTTGCCTTGCTGCTCAGCACTCTTCGTCTGGTCTACCTCTCCATTCTTGGAAGCGGCATGACCAAGAGCCACAGGCACTAAAGGACAAGAAATCCTGGAACACAGCTGTGTTATATGTAGTAGTTTCTTGAGTGAACGGTAGGGGAGGAAAAATAACTTTCCCTTTACCCTTCTGAGTTATTGGCTGAGACACCCTGTAATAAGTCAGATGAAGAGAAAAACAAATAAAAGTGTTTTAACATATGCACCTTATATACACATAGGGGATACCCACAGAGAAATGAGCAGCTTCCCAAGGAAGCCTAAGCCACCAGTTTAAAAACCATCTACAGCTAAAGATGAAAGAAAAAAAGAGGATTGTGTGTTGGTTGGTCACTGGGGGGTTGGGCAGGGGGGAGGCCAGTTATGGGAGGTATCCAGGAGAAGAGTACTCCCTCTTCCTGGTGCTGAGAGGGGACACTCTTACAAATAGAGATTTCCTTACAACAGGGTAACTTATATCCTGTTTCACAGCTTCTGCATCAGCCACTTCTCAAAATAGTCAGCTCTAAATAATCCTTATGCCAAAGAGGTATATTTTGGGGTAACATTCTGCTACCCAACAGAACAACATTCCCATCTGGATTTCAAATGAATTGGGCAAACTAATTATTGTTTTTAAGGCCCCACCATGCTCCACACATTGGCAAAGATGTTTTAGGTTGAAGGGGCTCAGACTATGCCACTTGGGCATACTGATTATTTTGAACTAAAGGCAATTGAGAAACAGCAGATAGAATCAAGAGCCATTGACATAAATTTCTGGGCCTAAGACGGAGCTGTTCCTGTGGAGGGCAGGGAAGGGGGCTACCACATAAGCAAATCAAAGCTTAGATAACCTTTCTGGTCAGACCCTGACCAGAAACACCATATACCTAGTCAACCAATCCCCAACGGCCAAGGAAACTATGGGGCTTCTCACCGAAATTGATGATGTGGCTCCCACCCATCAGATATTTTCTATTTGTCTCCTCCTTATTCTTGATTCTTTATCCTATAAAAGCTTCTTGCCTTCTGCCCCATTTTTAAAAAGTTTTATTTATTTAAGTAATCTGTACACCCAACCTGGGGCTTGAACTCACAATCCCAAGATCAAGAGATGCATGCTCTTCAGACTGAGCCAGCCAGGCGCCCCTGCCTTCTGCCCCATTTTGCAGTTCTCCGAAAGAAGACTGTCCACTTCATGAAGTGTTAAATGAAGTTTGTTCATATAACTGAAATTGTCTTCTTAAATCATCTTTATAACAGAGCTCTCTGCCCTCCCTCTTTCTGCCTAAAAGCAGGGCATAGACTTCCTTCCCTGCACCAGGTGAGGAGAGCTATATCCTTACTTCTTGTTAAAAGATAAACTGAGACATATTAAACATTGTAAGAGTTTATTTGAGCAAAGTTGATTAGAATGGGACAAATGGGCCAAATCAGAAGTAGTTAGCATCCCACCCACCTAGCCAGGGGTGAGACTTCTATTTGCTTGTGTCGGGGAGCCAGATTTCCTCTCTCCTTCAAGGGCCTTCTAGCTGGACTAAGAATCAAATTAGCATGAGACAGACTAACAGCAGAAAATCAAACTTAATAGCGTTATATACGGGACATCCACACAGACATGGAAATTCCAAAGACAGGCAAGATGAGGTATGTTTGTCATTCTGAACTAAGAAGGAGGGGGAAGGTGTCTGGGACTTCAAAGGGAAGGACCGCCATTCACAGGAAGATGAAAAAGAGTAAATGTTCGGTAAACAGATGTTTGCCCTGGACTACAGATGGGTCACTCAGATAAAATTTATCTCTGCTAATGATCCTTATTCTGGGAAAGACCCTAATTTAGATTCTTCTATGTGATTAATGGAGGGGTAAAAGTTTCTCTGGAGCCTGCAGGGTCTTGATTGCCTTCAGCTCAAAATAATCTGCATGCCACAGTGGCCCAGCCTGGCCCCAATACTGGTCACTTTCCCACAGTTTATCTGCCCAAGATACCTAAATCCTTTTCCCTTTGTCTAGTCACTTCTCAATATACCACCCTTTGTTAAAATGATATAAAAGTTGGCAAATCCACTTTCGTTTTTCTGTTCTTTCTCTCCTTTCCTCCCCCTCTTCCTCCTCTTTCTTCTTCTTCAAGAAGTCTTTATGCACATGTAAATATTAACATCAATAAAAATTGTTGGCCTTTTCTCCCGTTAACCTGTCTTTTGTTACTTTAGTTTGCAGATTCCCCCAGATACTTAAGCTGAGAAGGTAGAGGAAAAGTTTTTCCTCGCCTACATGGTAAAAAGGAGAGACAGGAGACTGTATTTTCCCAAAGTTCTTTAATTTTCTCACCAGGTTAATTTGTTTGCTTATCCATTTCATAAATTGACTAAAATCTGTCTAAGGAAATATCTTTTGGGATCTCATATTTTAGTCAAATAACCTGTAACAGGCATTGTCCTTAAAGCATTTTTTTAAAAGTGTACCATGCGTTTTTTATGTAATCTTGCAGATGTTGGTATTAAATATTTCAATATTACTTAGAAGTGATAACACGAATGAGGTGATTGCTCTGAGTTATCAGGTAGATTTTTTTCTCTCAATAAAGAAAAGAGTTGGGTTTTTTTTTTTAAAGATTTTTATTTATTTATTTGACAGAGAGAGACACAGTGAGAGGGAACACAAGCGGGGGGAGTGGGAGAGGGTGAAGCAGGCTTCCTGCTGAGCAGGGAGCCCGATGTGGGGCTCGATCCCAGGACCCTGAGATCATGACCTGAGCTGAAGGCAGACTCTTAACTGACTGAGCCACCCAGGTACCCTGAGTTTTTTGTTTTGTTTTGTTTATGTTTTTTGTTTTTTTAAGATTTTATTTATTTATTTGAGAGAGAGCAAGCACCAGCAGAAGCGGGGGGGGGGGGGGGGAGGCGGGGAAGGGAGAGGGAAGGGGAGAGAATCTCCAGCAGATTCCCCACTGAGCACGGAGCCCCACACAGGACTCAATCCCACAATACCAGATCATGCCCTGAGCTGAAACCAAGAGTCAGGTGCTTAATCAACTGAGCCACCCAGGCACCCTGTTTTTGTTTTTTAAGTACAGATAGATAGAGAGAAAGTGTATGTGAGAGCTCCTCTTTCCCCCGAAATATTTTTTACACAATAATTTAACTATTAATAAATAAAGTACTTTATCATCTTTCATTCCTCTCTCATTCCACCATTTCTGTGGCAAGACATTTTCAGATTAGTATATTATAAAGGTCTATTTATTTGAATCCGGACTACAATATTCTACTTTAGATTTTCAGACTATTCTAAAGCTGTCTATGGGCTTAAGCAATGTAGTGCTGAAATAGATGGCTTCTGGAATCTTCTAGCACTGAGTTTCTCTCAGATCATAAGGGGAGATGGAAGTATGGTAGGTCTAAATTCTCTGCAACTCATCATTCTAATTATGTAGCCCAGGGAGGCCGACTGGCTGTCAAGAGACCTCAGGAAGTTCATTTACATTGGTAAATTCACTGTATTACAAGCTCTGAATCTTTGCTTTGCAGGCTCAAAACTTGAACTTTTGTCAGCGCATTGAAAGCAAAGTTTTCTCTTGGCAAACTCATATTATCCAAGCTCACTGAGACTGAAATGTCATTTTATTAATTTACAATGGGCAATAAAATATTCATGTGGATTGTTATGCTTGCATCAACAGGACCAGCACATTTACTCTTTACAGACGAAACTGCCTAGGAAGCCAATTATAATTGAAAAATTGGCAGGGGGAGGTCCTGTATTCAGAACAAGAGGAGGTAGTTGAATGATGTACCTTAGGGACAAACTTGTTCTGTAGCCTAGAGTGTTCTGAGTCTGCCAAGGTCTCTTCTCCCCCATAATAGGATTGAGTACAAAACTGAGGTGCACATAAGTTGTGTAGCTTAGTTGGGTGTGTGTGTGTGGGGGGTAAGAGCTGGGCACGGATAGGAATTGGACAAAGGGAGGATGAATGTAGGGAACATTTCAGGCATATGGAATAGTATATGTAATGGCTCAGATAAGGGAAAGACTGATGAACCCAGAAAGTGCAATAATTCAGTATGCCTGAACTGTAACAGTACAAAGGAAACAATGTCAAGCGATAAGAACAGAGGGGTCGTGGGAGCAGTAGCGTGTGATGGCCTTGTAAGCCACAGCAAGGGATTTGAATTTTTATCCTCAAGATGATGGGGAACTCATGAGAAATTTTAAGCAAGGGAGTAATGATGATCAGATTTGTGCTTTAGAAAGATCACTCCAGCGGAAGGGTAGAGAATGAATTGGAGGAATGCAAGACCAAAAGTAGAGATGAGTTGGCATCTCAGATTAGAATGGAATGACTCAAAAAATGGGATGA
Organism: Eumetopias jubatus; assembly: GCF_037043125.1. Taxonomy (NCBI): domain Eukaryota; kingdom Metazoa; phylum Chordata; class Mammalia; order Carnivora; family Otariidae; genus Eumetopias; species Eumetopias jubatus. The sequence continues at coordinate 115,027,869 of NW_028274814.1, read as the reverse complement.
TGTGAGAGAGAATTTATGGGAGTGGGTGATTAATTGAATATGGACAAAAGTAAGAAAGGAACAGACGAAGAGGACAGTTTCTTGCTTGGGCATGCCGGTGTCAGCACTGAGACAGGAACCCTAGGGGTCACGGGGGATTGAGTGAAAGGTGAGCAGAAGAGGCAGATGATGACTCAACATTAGAGTTTAGACATTTCAGATTGAGCTTGAGGATTCCATAGATCAAAGTGGATTTGTCCAGTAGGCTGTTAAATATTTATTTCATTTGTTTATTTATTTATTTATTTATTTATTTATTTATTTATTTATTTATTTATTTATTTATGAGAGAGTATGATCAGGAGGAGGAGCAGAGGGAGAGAGAGAGAGAGAAAGAATCTCAAGGAGAGATTCTCTGACAGAACCCCTATGTGAGGCTCAGTCTCATGACCCTGAGATCATGACCTGAGCAGATACCAAGAGTCTGTTGCTCAACTGACTGAGCCACCCAGGTGCCCCTGAGCTTCATATTTAGAAGAGAGAGCCAAATATTTGGAGATCACCAGCAAAAAAATAATATGTAATAGAAACCATAAGAATATCTGGTGACCCATTGAGAAGGTATGGGAGGTAGGTAATAATAATACCAGTCACTCTTCTGTGTACCTTCTGGCAATGTCCTTCCAAAGTTGAGCAGTGCTAGTACATGACTAGAATCTTCAAGTTCAAGTTCATCACATGATTTTCCAAACAAGACAACTTTTTGGAAGACTTATTGAGCTAACAATCACATAAAACAAACAAACAAGCAAACATTCCACTTGTAGTTGTTAAACACTTTAACCTAGCCTTTGAAGTCATGCAGCAACCATTCATTTGGAGGAAGTCACTAAGACCCGCCCACCTTCAAGGGAAGAATTAGAGCCTACCTTTTGGTGGGAGGGGTGTCAATGAATTTGCGGATGTAATTTTTTTTTTTCAGGTATATATTTAAATCACCACAGTCAGGGAAAAAAAGACGCTACATGTTTTGGAGGCTTTATCCAGTAAGTTTATTACCAACAACAAGTGGTCTGAAATTCCTTCCTTCCTTCCTTCCTTCCTTCCTTCCTTCCTTCCTTCCTTCCTTCCTTCCATCCTTCCTTCCTTCCTTCCTTCCTTCCTTCCTTCCTTCCTTCCTTCCTTCCTTCCTTCCTTCCTTCCATCCTTCCTTCCTTCCTTCCTTCCTTCCATCTTTCAAAACTCATTTACAGATATTGGCTACACACTGTGTCACAATCGATAAATTCCAAATTCAATGCATATATTGTTCATTAAGAAGAGGTTTTTGTGTTTTTTTAACAATGCAGATTTATTATCTTACAGTTCTAGAGGTGAGACGTCTGCAATCAGTTTCACTAGACTTAAGTCAAAGTGTCTTCAGGGGCTGGTTCCCTCTGGAGACTCAAGAAGAGAATGTTTCCCTGCCTTTTCCAGCTTCTGGAGGCTGGCTGCACTCCCTGGCTCATGACCCCTTCCTTGAATCATTCTGAGACAAGGAAACTGAAGGGACTCTGTGAAAAAAAGCTCATTTTTTTTCTTTGCTCCTTTTCCTGCTTCTGTTCTTGCTAGGACCTGTACCCCTGCATTACAGAGGCTTTAACGTTTGTCCTCCCTATAAAGGTCAAGGAGTTAATGATTTCTTTGGAGTCTTCCAGCACAATAGATAATATCTAGGGACTGACCAGGTGAGGTCATCATGTATGTTTTCTAAGACCACTGACTCCAGACACCTTGATGCCAAGACCCCCGGCTCCAGAGCATCAGTGACTTATGGAGGACACTGCAGTAAGGACTTGTCCGACCAGTTCCTGGATGCCTGTGAGGACACGTACACCAGACCATCGTCCTCAGTAAAAACCCCAGACCTCAAGCAAAGACGAGACTCATTCTCCTTTTCCTTTCCAAGTCTCCCAGAGGTTCCCTCTGTGTCCACTCTCTCTCTACATCCTCAATAAACTCTGCTCTCACTTCCTGCTGGTTCATGTTTGATTTCTATCCTTAATTTTTGTTTATTTATGTATTTTTAAGTAGGCTCTAGGCCCACTGTGGGGCTTGAACTTATGACCTGAGATCAAGAGTTGCATACTCTACTGACTGAGCCAGCCAGGCACCTCACATTTGATTTCTATCCTGCATGTAGCCAAGGACCCTCGTGGGTGGTCGGGCAGGACCCCCGCTGGGTCCTCAGAACTGGCCTGCCAGCATCAATTCCAGCCCCTTGCTTCCACGGTCTCATCTTTTTAAATTGTGGTAAAATGTACCTAACATAAAATTTAGCATTTTAATTATTTTTAAGTGGACTCTTTAGTGCCATAAAGTACATTCACATTATCGTATAGCCATTGCCACCATCCATTTACAGGACTTTTTAATTGAAAAGAATTTTAAAATGTTGACCATTGTTTTTATTATTACCTTCAATGTGGTATATGGGACAAATCAGAGCTTTGTAGGCATGGATAAGTTTCCAACTTCTGATCCTCAGTAAAGTCACGTATAACATTTAGATAGAGTTGTAGACAGCATAGATGACATGTCTGGAATGAGGCCAGACTCTTTGCTTTTAAAAGTTTAGATCTAGGGGCGCCTGGGTGGCTCAGTTGGTTGGGCGACTGTCTTCGGCTCAGGTCGGGATCCTGGAGTCCTGGGATCGAGTCCCTCATCGGGCTCCCTGCTCAGCAAGGGGTCTGCTTCTCCCTCTGATCCTCTTCTCTCTCGTACTCTCTCTCTCTCTCAAATAAATAAATAAAATCTTTAAAAAAAAGTTTAGATCTAGTATATATGAACATATAGAATCCAGTTATTTTCCAACATTTCTTCCAGAGGGAAGGTACCTCAACTCCTATTTAGCATGAGATCTTAGCTGCTCAGCTTCCAGAGGCTGAACTTGATCCGCTCACTACATTCACAAGCTCCCTTGCTCTTGGGCTTCTCGCTGGGCTGGAGCAGTGGAGAACCCCTGCAGGAAATCCAGAAGGTGGAAGGGAAAATAGGCCAGGACTCAGAGTGCATTGGTACCCTCCCTTTCACGTCTAAGTGTCTTCTAAATATTCTTCTACTGAAGATCCCATCTTGGTCTCTCTTGCATCGTTCTCCTTGGGTTCTAGTAACTGCTTCCTCCTCTTGCCCCTTTAAGTACTAGTCCAACTAGATCTATGGTAACTCCTGCTGTTGCTAACTTAGGTGTGCTTTCCTGTTTCTCACTGGTTTTCTCAACCTTTGACCATACCTATTGCAACAGTCCCCTCCTTAAAAATTTCTTCAATTACATTTTTCGTTCTGGGCCCCTGATTGATACTCTCCTTTTTTTTTTTGGAAACAAATCTTACTCTGAATTCCATTATGTAGAACAGACAAAAGTGAAGGTACGTTAGCTGATGGAAGGGTGAATGATGTAGGACCTTGCTTCTCCCCATCTGCTGAGGTGGCCTCTGAGGACTTAGGATTTGGAGGGACACATTTAGTAAAACACTGGACTGAGAAAACCCAAGGAAATGCTAACCCTGACCAACGCTTGGGTGACATCTCTCTACCAAACTCGTGAAATAGCTTCACCTGACCTAACACTACACTTTGGAAGCATGTGAGAACATACCTTCAGATATTTGTTCCATTTCACCAGTGCATCCACACCATCTCTTATGGAATTCCATGCACTTTACTGCATTTCACTGGGTGTTCAGCAAGGGGGTGGACAGGTTGCTTTCTCAGTTTGAAGGCTGTTAAGAATGATGACTTAGATTTGGCTTCACACCAACTTCACTTTGATTTACTACTGATTTTTTTTTTTCAAATAGGCAATGTAAAGAATATTCACAAGATAAAAAAAGATGAGGGACACCTGGGTGGCTCAGTCGGTTGGGTGTCTGTCTTCGGCTCAGGTCATGATCCTAGGGTCCTGGGATCGAGTCCCGCATGGGGCTCCTTGCTCAGTGGGGAGCCTGCTTCTCCCTCGGCCTGCCTCCGTCTCTCTCTCTCTGATAAATAAATAAAGTCTTAAAAAAAAAGATAAAAAAAGATGAGTTATCCTAGATCCCCATTGCTTGCCTCGTTGCCACCATGTGTGGTTTTGGAAAACCCGTGCAGAATGAGAAGTCTACCAGGTCAGAAATCCCAACCATGCACTTTGGATGGGATGAGCCATCTCAGCTCTCATGAGGTCCACCCTGTTATCATAGATGGGAAGTTTTGTTGTGCCATCTCTGCATGATTCCATGGTCCATTTTGTAGTCCACTAATTTGTGGTTAAATGCACTAGGCTTTGCTAGGGCTTATCACATATATATTAAGGGCAGTATTACTTTTCTTTTTTTTTCTGGTATTTGTTTGTTTGTTTACTGGGATTTTTAAGATTTAAATTCAATTAATTAACATATTATTAGTTTCAGAGGTAGAGTTCAGTGATTCACCAGTCTTATATAATACCCCGTGCTCATTACATTATGTGCCCTTCTTGATGCCCATCACCTAGTTACCCCATCCTCCCACCCACCCTCCTCCCCTCTAGCAACCCTCAGTTTGTTTTCTATGATTAAGAGTCTCCTATGGTTTGTCTCCCTCTCTGATTTTGTCTTGTTTTATTTCCTCCCCCTTCCCTTATGATCCTCTGTTTTGTTTCTTAAATTCTGCATATGAGTGAGATCGCAGGATAATTGTCTTTCTCTGATTGATTATTTCACTTAGCATAATACCCTCTAGTTCCATCCATGTCATTGCAAATGGCAAGATTTCATTTTTTTGATGGCTGAGTAGTATTCCATTGCAAAAATATACCACACCTTCTTTACCCATTCATCTGTTGATGGATATTTGGGCTCTTTCCATAGTTTGGCTATTGTGGACATCGCTGCTATAAACATTGGGGTGCAGGTGCCCCTTTGGATCACTCCATTTGTATCTTTGGGGAAAGACCCAGTAGTGCAATTGCTGGATCGTATGGTAGCTCTATTTTCAACTTTTTGAGGAACCTCCATACTGTTTTCCAGAGTGGCTGCACCAGCTTGCATTCCCACCAACAATGCAGGAGGGTTCCCCTTTTTCCGCATCCTCACCAACATCTGTTGTTTCCTGACTTGTTAATTTTAGTAAGGGAAGTATTTTTAATAGATCTTAAACCATTAACTGTTATTTTGAATCTTCCCTAAACCTGCCTCCAGAGAAAGTCGGTGGAGACCTGATGCTTTTCTTAAAGTTAATCAAGTCAACTGGAGTATGGAGAAAACCAGTAGAGATTGCTGGAGAATTCATGTATCTCCCTATGCTTTTGAAGTCCTGGCCTTTACCTCCCTCTTTGTACTTCCCTCAAGGGCTGAAAGAAGCACAACTTGATACTAGGCTTCAATTATTTGGTTCAGTGCTGCTAATATAGTTTGTTAAAAGTGAACAATTCAGTTAAGTTAAAAAGATCTACTTGAAAAAAAAAATCTACTTGATGCCAAATAGCTGGTTAGTAGTACTGTGTATATTCCATAGAATCCCCAAAGTATTTTTGCCTTAAATATACAAAGCCATCATCTGCACTTTGCTTATTGTGTTGTGATTTTTCATGGATTTACTTCTAATTGCAAATGAATTATTTGTTGTCACATGTGCAATTAACAAGAAGAAAAATGTTCTCATTTACAGAAGGTCAGGTGTAGGTTGTTTCCCATAAATATTGGGAAATTTTCAAGAGTCAAGCAACATACATACATATTAAGTGAAAAGAAAAAGAGATAACCAAGTAGGATCAAAGGATTATTGAATTGCTCTCAAGATTGTTGGATTTGGACCATATCTTCACAAGTAGGAAGATACTAGGTTGAGGAACCCTGTAAGGCAACTGTTATAAGAATAGTTCTATACCCTTGTATCTTAGTTTGAGCTGCTATAACAAACTTCCATAGACCAGGGGTTAGAAATTTATTGCTTACAGTCCTGGAGGCTGGAAGTCTGAGATCTGGGTGCCAGCATGGTTGGGTGAGGGCCATCTTTTGGATTGCAGACTTATCATTATCCTTACATGGAGGAAGGGACTAGAGAACTTTATGGTTTCTTTTATAAGAACACTAATCTCAATCATGAGGGCTCTACCTTCATGACCTAATTACTTCCCAAAGACCCCACCTACTACCATTATCACCTTTGGAGATTAGGATGCAACATATGAGTTTGGAGTGGAGGGCACAACATTCAAACCATAGTCCGTCCATCCTTCCTTCCTTCCTTCCTTCCTTCCTTCCTTCCTTCCTTCCTTCCTCCCTCAACAAATATTTATTGAGCACTGTTTTAGTTATTGAGAATACAGCAGTAAACAAGAATCAAGGTCCTTGTAGTCAGGGAACTTACATTCTTGTTGGAGAAACATAAATAGACAAACAAGAAAAGTCAGAAATGATAGTATTCTCTGCTATGCAGAGAATTAAAATGGGTGATGTGATAGATTGGAGATGACATTAGATGAGATGTCTCTCGAAGATATCTCTGAGGATGTGATTTTTTTTAAGTTTATTTATTTATTTTTTTAGTAATCCCTACACGCAATGTGGGGCTCGAACTTATGACCCCAAGATCAAGAGTCACATGCTCTTCTTTTTTTTTTTTTTAAAGATTCCATTTATTTATTTGACAGAGAGAGGGAGAGAGACAGTGAGAGAGGGAACATAAGCAGGGGGAGTGGGAGAGGGAGAAGCAGGCTCTCCGCCGAGCAAGGAGCCCAGTGTGGGGCTCAATCCCAGGACCCTGGGACCATGACCTGAGCTGAAGGCAGACGCTTAATGACTGAGCCACCCAGGTGCCCCAAGTCACATGCTCTTCTGAGTGAGCCAGCTAGGTGCCCCCAAGGAGACTTCTGAGGTACAACATGAATGCCATGAAATTAACCACAAGGGCTCAGGGAACAATATTTCCTTTTTTTTTTTTTTTAATAAGTTGTCTTTTATTTCAGGTGATTTTTTAAAAAATTTAAATTCAATTAATTAACATATGATGTATTATTTGTTTCACAGGTACAGGTCTGTGATTCATCAGTCTTATATAATATCCAGTGCTCATTATAATACATACCCTCCCTGATGTCCATCACCCAGATACCCCATCCCTCCATGCCCCACCCCTCCAGCAACCCTCAGTTTGTTTCCTATGATTAAGAGTCTCTTATGGTTTGTCTCCCTCACTGGTTTCATCTTGTTTCATTTTTTCCTATCTTTTCCTATGATCCTCTGCCTTATTTCTTAAATTCCACATATGAGTGAGATCATAGGATAATTGTCTTTCTCTGATTGACTTATTTCACTTAGCATAATACCCTCCAGTTCCATCCATGTCATTGCAAATGGCAAGATTTCATTTTTTTGATGGCTGAGTAGTATTTCATTGTATATTCTTTATCCATTCATCTGTCTGTGGACATCTGGGCTCTTTCCATAGTTTGGCTATTATGGATATTGCTGCTATAAACATTGGGGTGCAGGTGCCCCTTTGGATCACTACATTTGTATCTTTGGGGTAAATACCCAGTAGTGCAATTGCTGGGTCATAAGGTAGCTTTATTTTCAACTTTTTGAGGAATCTCCATACTGTTTTCCAGAGTGGCTGCACCAGCTTGCATTCCCACCAACAGTGTAGGAGGGTTCCCCTTTCTGGGCATCCTCGCCAACATCTGTCGTTTCCTGACTTGTTAATTTTAGCCATTCTGACTGGTGTGAGGTGGAATCTCATTGTGGTTTTGATTTGTATTTCCCTGGTGCCGAGTGATGTTGAGCACTTTTTCATGTGTCTGTTGGCCATTTGTGTCTTCTTTGGAGAAATGTCTGTTTATGTCTTCTGCCCATTTCTTGATTGGATTATTTGTTCTTTGGGTGTTGAGTTTCATAAGTTCTTTATAGATTTTGGATATTAGCCCTTTATCTGAGATGTCATTTGCAAATATCTTCTCCCATTCTGTTGGTTGTCTTTGATTTTGTTGACTGTTTCCTTTGCTGTGCAAAAGCTTTTTATCTTTATGGAGTCCCAAGAGTTCATTTTTGCCTTTGTTTCCCTTGCCTTTGGAGACGTGTCTAGCAAGAAGTTGCTGCGGCTGAGGTCACAGAGCTTGCTGCCTGTGTTCTCCTCTAGGATTTTGATAGGTTCATGTCTCATATTTAGGTCTTTCAACCACTTTGAGTCTATTTTTGTGTATGGTGTGAGGGAATGGTCCAGTTTCATTCTTCTGCATGTGGCCGTCCAATTTTCCCAACACCATTTATTGAAGAGACTCTTTTTTCCATTGGATATTCTTTCCTGCTTTGTCGAAGGTTAGTTGACCATAGAGTTGAGGGTCCATTTCTGGGTTTTCTATTCTGTTCTGTTGATCTGTGTGTCTGTTTTTGTGCCAGTACCATACTGTCTTGATGATTATGGCTTTGTAATAGAGCTTAATGTTTGGAATTATGATGCCACCAGTTTTGGTTTTCTTTTTCAACATTCCTCTGGCTATTCGGAGTCTTTTCTGGTTCCATACAAATTTTAGGAGTATTTGTTCCATTCCTTTGAAAAAAGTTGATGGTATTTTGATAGGAATTGCACTGAATGTGTAGATTGCTCTAGGTAGCATAGACATTTTCACAATATTTGTTCTTCTAATCCATGAGCGTGGAATGTTTTTCCATTTCTTTGGGTCTTCCTCAATTTCTTTCATGAATAGTCTGTAGTTTTTTGAGTACAGATCCTTTGCCTCTTTGGTTAGGTTTATTCCTAGGTATCTTATGGTTTTGGGTGCAATTGTAAATGGGATCGACTCCTTAAGGGAACAATATTTCCTAAATAGGAACTGGTTGGCACAAAGGCAGGAATGACTTTAGTGCAACTGAGGAATAAAAGTTCATTGAGGCTGAGGCATAGTAAACCAAGGGGAGAATGTTATAAATGGAAAGCAGAGAAGTGGGCAGGACCAGATCAACAAGGTGTGTGAGCCAGGATAAAGTATTTGGATTTTATTGTGATTGTGATGGGAAGCTTCAGTTAAGGAGGGCAGTGACATTATTTGATTTGCATTTTTAAAAGTTGTTCTTTGCCGCTGTGTAGTTTATGGATTATAGGGAAGCCAAAGTAAAAACAGGTAGACCAACCGGGAAACTCTTAATGGTGGTCTGGACAGGAGATGGAGGTGCTATGGACCAGGGGGATAATGGAAAGAAGTGGCAGATTTAGGATATGCTTTGGAGGTAGACCTATCAGGATTTTCTGGTGGACTGGCTGGAAGAAGGGGAAGTGATAAGATAAAGAGAGAAATCAAAGATAACTCCAAGGTTTTTGGTTTAATCCAACTAAGCTCCTGGTGGTAGTCTATACTGAGAGAGGAAAACTGGCAGAGAAGCAATTTTGAAAATAAAAATGAAACAGCTTTGTTTGGGCCATGTTAAGTTAGAGATGCTCATTAGATCTCCAACGAGAACTATGTAGACGGTTTGTTGTGCAGGTCTGGAAATCTGGAGAGAGGTCAACACAGATGATATAGGCTTGGGGGTCTTGGGCAGACAGTTGAAATTTAAAGCCAGGAGACTGGTTGAGATCACCTCTAGGCTGTGTGGGACAGATAAAAAGAGGGACTCTAGAACAAAGCAGGGGCACTCTAACATTAAGTTATGCAGTAGAAAAGTCAAAGGAGTCTGAGAAGGAATGATCATTGAGGAGAAAAGCCAGAAAGTATATTGTCAAGGAAGCCAAGAGAATAAAATAATTTGAGGAGAGAATGGTCAACTGTTATCAATGTAAACAAGAGTCAAATAAAGTCAAAGCAATAAAGTTGTTTGTGGATTAGGCAACAAGTGGGTCATTAACATTAACCTGAGCAGTCTCATTGGAGTAGGTGAGGAGGCTTTTTTTTTTTTTTTTTTTTTTTTGAGAAGGAGGCTTGACTGCTTGATTGAAGTGGCATTTCTAAGAAGAAAATGCAAGGCAAGACAGTGAAAGCACCACAGGTGTAAAAGCCATTTTGGACAAAGAAAGAGCAGAGAAGAGAAAGCAGACCAGTCAAGGGAAACAGGGTTGCTGCAGACAGTGCGGAGGGCCTCTCTGAGCACTGCGGTATTAGGGTATGATGAGCGCCATAGCCCCCGCTGTACATGTGGGCCTCTAGTGCCCTTCCCCGACTCCAGTGTGGCGCACAGTGGGTGGTTCGGGTTCTGCCACATGGAAACAATGGACAAAGAAGAGAAAGGGGAAGAAGTTAAGCATATTCATAAGATGGGGGGCTATAAAGTTGGATCACGGACTTTAAGTTAGGTTTTGATGGAAATGAGGATCTAGAAATGGTTGATAGTAAGAAGGTGAGAGGAGCCAATGGGCTGGAGATCTTGATGGAGTAAAAGAATTAATGGAATATGAATGTAAGAGAGCAGAATAGACAGGGATTAGTGGCCAGACAGGGTAAGCAGAGCAGTTATGTGTGGGAGCTGCTAAATTAGAGACATTATTATGTCTCCCCCATTGCTTATTTACTTTTGAGCAATTAAGCTCTCTAGGGTCTTATCCCAGTCATATCATAAGCTGCAGGGGAGCATGCGAGCCTTTGAATAACCCATCTAGCTGAACAGATTGAGAGTGTCTTACATGATTAGGCAAAAAATTCCACAGGAGAATTCCAATGTAGAAGGCTTTAGCATGTGACATTAATAAGCAGCTTTAAACTAAATTAACTTTTGAATAATAAAAAAAAGAAACACATATCACTTTAAATGGGAAAAAAGAAAACCTGTTTCCTTTCTCTACTTACACTTTTTTTTAGGATTTTTTTTTCATTTTTAAGTAATCTCTACATCCAACGTGGGGCTGAACCCACAACCCCAAGATGAAGAGTCACATGCTTTACTGACTGAGGTGGCAGGTGCCCCTACGTATAACATTTCTAACACCTAATGTGTGGGGTTTTAATCTATACCACGTGATTTGCCAATGCTCTGGACACCAACTGGGTGTCCTACAATTAAATTCAATTCTGATACTAACTACCTGGAGTTAGTGCAGACCCTCCAAGTTCAGGGCTCAATCCTACAGAATTGCCCCCCACCCCCCAACTTCAGACACCAGTCACAAGTTCCAGGTTGTCACCTTTGCTTTGGACCAACTGTCCATAAATTGAGGGTTTCCACAACACTCTCCTCAAGTTTGATAATTCGCTATAACAGCCCACAGAACTTAGGGAAACACTTTACTTACCATGACTGGTTTGTTATAAAAGATGCAACTCAGGAGCAGCCAAGTGGAAGGGATGCATAGGGCAAGATATGGGGGAAGGGGAATAGGATCTTCCCTGTTCTCTTCTGGCACATCATCCTTCTAGTACCTTGATGTGTTCACTGACCTGGAAGCTCTCCAAATCTCATAGTTTAGGTTTCTTATGGAGGTTCTATTACATAGCCAGGATTGATGAAATCAATGACCATTAGTGATTAACTGCTCCAGCCTTTCTTCCCTCCTGAAGATGGGGGGATGGTTGGCCTGAAAATTGCAACTTTCTAATCATGCCTTGATCTTTCTGGAGATTAGCCTCCATTCTACAACTATCTAGTGACCCCCAACCTGTTGCCTCATTAGCATACAGACACTCTTATCCCTGTGGCCATTCCAAGGGTCTTAGAAGCTTTGGCGTCAGGAATCAGGGTCAAAGATTAAATATTAGAACAAAAGATGCTCCTAGCACCCTTTTAGTCAGGAAATTACAAGGGTTTTAGGAACTCTGTGTCAGGACCTTGGTACAGAGACCAATATTATATTTATTATGCCACACAGTTTTATCACCCTGTTGGTCAAAGTATTTCCCATGTTTGAAAATAAAGCACCTGTGTCTGGAAAGATGGAAAGTGTGTGCTTTGCTATGTTTGTCTGGAAATATTTAAATGCACCGTTATCAATAGTGATTAATAATGTATTAGTTGTAGGTACGGCTATTTTGCTGCACTATGGACACACACACAATAAAAAACAGAACATGTCTACAATAGAAACATATTACACCATATAATACTTTATGAAACATTTTACATTAACTCATTTGAAAATTTTTGCTGCATCTTTTCAAACGATCTGGAAGAAAGCACTCCATTCATGCTTGGGTAGACCTCAGGTTTCCCCCTCTCTCCCAGGAAGGTCAACTGCATTATTCCGTTTCTTTCCTTATTTAAACGGTATTAAAGTTTTCTCTCTTCCTCCCAGGGTAAAACGCCTGAACCTCAAAACTTGTGAATGCTAGCAGAATGGTGGGACTCCAGAGCTGTGACTTTTTTTTTTTTTTTTTAAGATTAATTTATTTTAGAGAGAGAGAGAGTGAGAGAGTAGCTCACACCACCCGGAGATCACAGACCTAAGCCAGAGATCCAGAGTCCCACCCTCAACTGACTGAGCCACCTAGGCGCCCTGGAGCTGTGATTTTTGAGTTTAAATAATGACGTGGTGCCTGGAAGTCAATTTGAAGTCCACGTCCTGTTCATCTGTGACCTTACTATTATTATTATCACTTTTTTTTATGAAACAGACGCATTAATGTTGATTCACTTTATATGAGTATTATCAGAATAGGACTTAATATTCCTTAGGAGAATGGGCCACGCAAGGGCTTTAGAAAGAGAAAGTGTAACAGGTTAGCAACATCAGTCAATTAAATATTGATGCTATGGTTCAAAAAGGACAACCCTAAACTTCTCTTGCCAACTCAAATTCCAGTTTCTTCCCTATTCTTTCTTCTGATTCTTTACTTTCTCTTTGGCTGAAATTAGAAGCAAGGGAGCAGAGAAACAAAACCGGGGGTTGAACAAGAGGAGGGAAGCCCAACAGACAGGTTAATCATGTCTGCGATTCTATCCTTTGCTTTCACCCAGGGTCTACGCGCTCCCAGCAGAAATGAGGATCCTGTCCAGGCTAGGTCAAGACCAGGGTCATGGTGACAAATTTTACAAAGCAGCCTGAGCTGCGGCCTCAGGTACCCACCCCCCGAACCCCTCCTCCCGCCGAGGTCAGGGACATCCCCAGGCCTGGCCCAGGTCTCCCCACCCGCCTCCCCGGCGGGCTCGCGGCCGGCGCGCGGGCACGGCCTCTGACGGAGCGCGGCCGTGCGCTCGGCCGCCGCGGCGTCCCCTTGCCCGCCGGAAGGAGCGGCGGCGCGAGCGTCCTGCCGCCTGTCCGTCACGCAGCCGCCCACGCCGCCGCCGCTCCCGATTGGTCGCAGTTCCGGGCCAGGCCCCTTGAGGCCCCGCCCCCCGCGGATGGACAGACCAGGAGGGCGTGGCGGCGGCGGGCGGGTCCGCCCAGCTGTCAGTTACGGGGGCGGCCCGGCCGGCGGGCGGGCGCTCGCAGGCTACCTCGTCGCTCGCTGGCGCGCGCTGCCTCTCACCGCCTGTGGGGAAGTCGGGGCCGCCCGAGCGGCTGCCGCCACCGTCTAGCCCCGACCTCTTCTCCCGTCCCTTCCCGACTCAGTCTCTCCCGCTCGCGCTCCCCGGAGTAGTGAGTGGTCCCGCGTAGGGTCCGGAGACTCACCGCGGCGGCTCGGGTGGTGTTTAAACCATGTTTAGGAGGATTTTGCAGAGGGTAAGAGAGTGAAACCGTCTTTCCGGCAGCACGTGAGCCGGAGAGCCCGAGCCGGGGCTGCGGGCGCCGCCGCCGCCGCGCTGAGGAGCCGAGGCGGCGGCCCGGGTGCCGCTCCTTGGCGCGGGCTCCTTTCTTCTGTAGGCCCCGCAGCCCGGGAGGTGGTTTAGGCCTCGGCCGTCCGGCCCGGGGGCGGGCCGCGGGGGCAGGGAGGGCGGGTGGGGCAGGCAGGCCGGAGCCCGAGCGGGCGCCGAGTCCCCGGGCGGCCCCGCGCGCCCAGGCCCGGCGTCGTGCTCCCGCGCGGGGCTGTCAGTGAGACGGGTGGCGGGGCCGGAGGGTGTGGTGCCGGCGCGTTCCTTCCAGCTCCGGGAATGGCAGTGCAAATGGAGAGTTAGTGCCTCCAGCCGGGTGGAGAGTGCCCCGTGGGAGATTGCGGGAGGCTTGCTCAGCCTCTCCCGCCTCCCCGCCCACCGCGCCCCCCAACTTTGCTCGCACCTGCCACATTCAGCTGCGGTTTTGCAGGGTAGTGTGGTGAAACCCGGCCTAGCTCGGGCCCAATCGTGGTACCGACACTTACTGGCAAAATCGGCTGAGAAGGAAGATATTACTCACTGTTGGAAACTTTCCCCCCGCCCCAATTAAAAATGCGTTTCGCCCTCTCAGCCCAGTACCTTTTTTGAGCTCTCCAAGAATAAATTCGCAGTAAGCTTTATCCAGTGATAGACACTTAACTCCTTCACTTTCTGCCAGGGCTATCCCTATTCGAAAGCTGGAAAAACCTTAAGATTATAAAGACAAGAGCATTGGAAAGCTCTATGTGTATGGCTTAGAAATCAGTTCCTAGGATAATCGAGTATCATTTCCTACAAGAGTTGCTGTACTCAAGTTTTTGTTTTGGGTAGCCTTTTATTTTTTTAAACTGACAGGGTGCAACAAAATGTAAATGATTGAAAAGTTGGGCCAAACTCAGTTCAAAGGACAAAAGAAATTAGTGAATTTGTAGTATTCAGTCAAAGAATGTGCCAAAGACAGTTGAGTCATCCTCTGTATAGAAAGGGAGTGTACTTGGATCCTGCATAGCTTTGTGAAATGTTCAAGTCATGTGAAACTTGGTCATATATCAGGGGGAGAAATAGTTAACTTTTGTGTCTACCACCCTGTATTGACATCTGATGATTTTTTGCAGTGGTTTTGTCAGAGTTTTTTAAAATCTTGATAAGCTGATGATTTTGGCAATAGCAAGGGCATGCCCTTTACTCTTGCCGTCAGTTCCTGTGTTCAACAGTAAAGACATCTGTGCATGATTTACTTGTTGTGCTTGGAGATTTTTCTTCTATCGGACCTGGAGGAACTGATTACCTCATGCCTCAGACTGTGTTTCTGTCATAGTTCCACATCCGAAATTAGTTTGCCTATGGTTTGCTTTAAAGTTTATAAATAAAATAAAGTGTTTACTGACTTAAGCGTAGCTTCTGGTAGGGGCGCCTGGCTGGCTCAGTCCCCGGAGCATGCGACTCTTGACCTTGGGGTCATGAGTTCAATCCTCATGTTGGGTGTGGAGATTATTAAAAAAAAACAAAAAACAAAACAAAAAAAACTTTGAAAAAAAGAATAGCTTCTGGTAGTTATAGATTAATTTTCAGAAATACGGGATGCTTTCCAATACTCTTGGTTTAATGTTGTTAAGCATTACCATTGTATAAGGATCATTTTTATATAAAGACCATGTGTTGGTGTATACACAACTGTTAGAGAAGTTTCTATTGAAATTGCAAAATTGAAATTCTGATTATTGCTGAGATGTGATACGGGATCATCACATATGAATAAGTCACTTGAGAACTGACTTTCTTAACCAAGGTACTATTGATGTGTGTGACTGGATAATTCTTTGTTGTTGGTGGGGGGGCTGTTCTTTTGCATTCTGAGATGTTCAGCAGCATCCCTCTGGCTTCTACTCACTTCATGCCAGTAGCACCCCCTCCCCCCATCCCTTTCCTCTTTTGTGACAACCAAAATTATCTTCGTGCTTTATCATATGTTTCCTAAGGACAAAATTGCCCCTGATTGAAAACCACTGTGTTAAATGTGTATTCTCTTTTAATAGGAAAATTTGAATTGTTTCTCACAGTTACTTTTATACCCCTGTGTATTTATAGTGAGTGTCAGGAAACACCAAACTTACGCAAGGGACTGGGAAACAGTTAAGAAAGTATGGGTCCTCCCTTTAAAACTCACAGCCAGGTAGGGGAAGTGGACATCTGAAAGTGATTACAATGCTCTGTAATAGAAGAATGAGGAGTGCCCTGAGTGCTACTCTGTGTGAGGGTGTTGGGACCGTGAGGACGAGCTTCTGGGAGGAGGTCATATTCGCAGCTCCAAAGAAGGAAGAGCGTGTCAGGCAGAGGGAGCAGCAAATGCCAAGGCATGAAGTCATAAAAGGGGCAGGTAATAGTAGGAGGAATGTGAACAATTAAGTTTAGGAAGTGAGATGATGTGCAGGGATTAGTGGGAGATGAAGCTGCATGGGTAGCTACAGACTAGATCCCTAGAGGATCTGGAGTCCTTTCAGAGGAGTTCAGCATTTATCTTGCAGATGGGTCAGTGTTAAATCTCAGCATTTAATAGGGGCATTTTGATAAAAGCCTTAAAGAAATCTGGTGATTTGTGTTACTAGTTTAGAACCTACCATATACATTTTATTAAGTCCACAGGTGGTATTTACTAACAAGTATAACTAGAATCTTTACATTATGTAACGTGACAACCATTTTATTTTACCCCACCCTGATAATCTTATTTCTCAGCAGAGGTAATAAAATACAAGATTAAGATGAAAGTTGCTAATTTAGAGATTCGTTTGAAATGGTTTCCATGCTTTGAGATTATATTGCATTCTTTTAACATTCTGCTTTTAGATGACCTTTTCCTTTTAACTGTTGTTATTTTCTTCTGAATAGTGTCCTTTAAAAAAGCATTTTTGAAAGAAATACAGACAATGTGCTTACGATCAGTTGTAACTCAGAGTGTTTTGAACATCACCAGTAAGGTCCCAAGGGTACTTCACAGAAAATTTGTTTCTGGTTTTTCTCCTCTTCCTTCTTCTTCTTCTTCTTTTTTTTTTTCCATTAGCTTACTAAAAGTTGTCTTTTTGAGGCTTGAAAGGGTCTGAATTAGAAAATAAAATTTTTAAGGTAGTTCCAGTTTGTACGTGTTGACTATTTTGCTTGATGGTCCTTTGAAGAGAACTATGAATTTGAAGTGCTCAAGCACTTGGGCCATGACCATAGTGCACCCTGCTGGCTCATCCTGGAGCATGTGACTCTTGATCTCAGGGTTTTAGGTTCCAGCCCCATGTTGGATGTGGAGATTACTTAAAAATAAAATCTTTAAAAGAAAGAAGAAATAAAGTGCTTGATGACCAGACAGAATAAATGATCAGTATTTAGTACTCTAGGCAGTTTGTAAACTTTATTGCTATTTCTTTCTTAAGAAATTTACTCTTAGTGTATTAGATTTCCTTTCACTGGTATATATCAATAACATTGCCAAAGAAAACAATGGATTTAATTGTTATAGAATTGTAGAAATAAAAGGCTTTTTTTTTTTATGGTCAGCAAGTCTGATTTTAAAAACGAGGAAGTAAAAACAGATTAACTGATATCTAAGGCAACACAGTTAGTAGATGTCAAAACTGAGACAAGAGCCAAATTTTCCCAGCACAATCCATTTCCCTTTTTCTGGCACCTTGTTACCCTTTCCTCCACTACTCAAATTGATATGGTTAGCACTGTGCTAATCACTGTGGAAGATATGGGGAAAATATGAGACCTAACTTCTTCCTCAAGGATATGATTAAGTGTCAACGAAAATGATATAGACAATGAAGGCTGTAGTAGGACAGGGAGGAAAGATCAGAACCAGCCTGTGTGAGCGGGGAGTCTTGGAGAAAATGAGCATGAGATTGGGTTTTGAAGAATGTGTGTGTTTAGGAGAGGTCTTAGGAAAGTTTCTTTTTAGGAAGGAGTAACAGTATAAGCAAGACACAGAAATGAGAATAAGTTCATTCTTCCTGCCCTCCCTCTTTCCTTTGCATATAGCCTTTTAATAAATGTATTTATAACACTTGCTATGTGCTAGAAACTGGGGATACAGCTGTAAATAAGATACAATCCTTACCCTCAAGTAGCTTAAACCAAGTGACTTTTAGAGATAAGAGATAGGTTTAGAGCGGAAAGAAATTAAGAAAGACATTTACAAAGATAATGTGGCACCCCATTGTGGAGATTCTTGATTGTCTAGCTCAGCCCTGTTCAATGCAAATGTGAGTTACATACATAATTTAAAGTCTCTCTCTCTCAAATAAATAAATAAATCTTTAAAAACAACAAAAAAGGGGGGGCCTGGGTGGCTCAGTCTGTTAAGCATCCAACTCTTGGTTTCTACTCAGGTCATGATCTTAGGGTCTTGGGATCAAGCCCTACATTGGGCTCTGTGCTCAGCGGGAAGTCTGCTTGGGATTCTCTCTCTCCCTCTCCCTCTGCCCCTACCCCTGCTCGCGCACTCTCTCTCAAGTAAATAAATAAATCTTTAAAAAAAAAAGAAGTTTCTAGTAGCCACATTTAAAGTAAAACAGTGAAATTAATTTTTAAAATATATTTCTTTTGACCCAATATATCTAAAATATTCAATGTGTAATCAGTATAAAAATCACTATTCAGATAGCTTACATTCCTTTTTTTTTTTTTTTGACTAAGTGTTTGAAATCTGGTGTGTATTTTGCATGAGCAGCACATCTCAATTTGGACTAACCATATTTCAAGTACTCTATAGCCCCATGTTGATAATGGCTATTGTATTGGATGGTGCAGGTCTAGTTGAGTTCATATATAACTTTTAACTTTTTATTTGGAACCAGTTTCAAACTTATAAAAAGTTGCAAGAATAAAATAATACAAGGGACACTTTCTTCTCTCTTCTCTTGCTCTCTCTGTCATTTTTTTTTTTTTTCTGATTCATTTGAAGATCAGTTATGCTCTTTTACATCTGAATACTTCAATGAAGAATAGTGTATTCATTTACATAACCACAGTAAAGTGGTTAACTTAATTAACTTATATTGGTTCACTTGCTCTGTAATTCCAGTTTTGTCAGTTGATCTGGTAATGTCCTTTGTAGCATTTCCCCTTCACCAGTTTAGGGTCTAGTTAGGATTAGATATTATATTTAGTTGTTATATTGGTATAGCCTGTTTTCATCACAACATGTCTTTGTATTTTTGAAGAGTACAGATCCCCTCCAGCTTTTTTTTCCCCTACACTATTCTTCATGTTATTTTTACCTGATATTTTCTTGTGATTAGGTTGAAATTATGCATTCTGGGCCAGAGTGTTCCCTAGAAGATGTGTCCTTCTCAGGTTATCACATCTGGAGGCCCATGATGTCTTTCTGTCCTTCATAGGTGCTGTTACTTTTGATTATCTTGTCAAAGGTTAAGGTGTAGTCCGACTTTTTGACTGTATAATATTTTTTCTTCTTTTTGCAGTAAATAGACATCTGCTTATAAGACCATGCAAATATCTTGCTCTTTATCAAAAATTTCCCCTAAATTTAGCATTCATTGTTCATTCTTGCCTCATCTAGTCTTCACCATAGTGACTGCAAAATGATTTTCCCACTCCAGCATTCCCTTCTTTACCAGTTGGTCATTGGCTTTCCTGTTCTTCCTTCCCTCTCTCCATCCATCTCTCCTCCTCCTCAGCTTCCTTTTTTGCTTTCCTATTGTTATGGACTCATCATTTCAGTTTTTAAAAATGGTTTATAACTCATCACTGTACTTAATTATTTTGGTGGTCAAACTGTGTCAGTTTTGAACAGTGAGAGCCCCTTTTGTGTGGCCCCTGTGTTGTTTTGACATGGTTCTATAATTTTTTTTTTTTTTTTTTAGCTCTTCCTTACTTTCTGGCATAACAATGTATTCTAAGTTCATCCATTACTCTTTCCCAGCCCTGAAATTGGCCATTTCTCTGAGGAGCCCTATTTCTTTTAGTGGGGAATGGTATTAGAAACCCAGGTCTGGGGTGGCTTTCCTTCTCATTTATTTCAGCAGACAAGTTTGACATTTTGAACTTTATTCTGTAGGCGTTAGGAAATCAATAAGATTTTATTAAGCAGTGGAAATATATTTGGTATGTAGGAGAGGCAGAATTTCTACCTTCTTTGGGTGTCTGGCTAGGCCTTACTTAGAATTAAACTGACATAAGGCAGATTAACAGAGAAAAGGATACAAATTTTATTAAGTTTTTACATATGTATGGGCAGCTTCACAAGAGAATGAGGACCAAAATAAGTGACAGGTGTTTATACCTTTTAGACAAAGAAACAATGCATTTGTGAAGAATTAACAAGACAGAGAGGTTTGGGTTAGGGGGTAGTAAATGGTGAAGAAGTAGCCAAGAAGATAAGGGTTAGTTTAACAAGGTTTGTTTATACAGATTTCTCAGCCCCAAATTCTGTCTCTGGTGATGAGAATGTCTTTTTTCCTCCTGCTACAGTGAGGATGCCTTTCACATGAGAGCTTTATCTCCTGCTTTCAGGAAGAAAAGAGGGTCAGAGTGTTCTTGTGTACCTGCTGTTTTAGTGCCTTTAATTAAAAATAATCAGTATGCCAAAGTGGCATAATTTGGGGTGACATCCTGGTTTTCTTCAGGCACAAAGTAGGAGTTAATAATATTTATTGAATGAATATTGAAAGGAATGTTTTAGGAAGATTTATTTGTCAGTGTTGCATGTGATATATTAAAACCATAGGGGAATCTAGGCAGAGATCAGATAGGAGAGATTTTAATATTTTAGGCACTAAGAAATTATGATTTGCATTAGTGTGATGACAATGTGAGCAGAAAAAAAGGTAATGAATAGGGAAGAAGACTTTTTTTTTAAAAAAGATTTATTTGAGAGAGAGAGTGCGTGGGTGTGAGCAGGGGAAAGGACAGAGGGAGAGAAAGAGAAATCCTCAAGCTGACTCCATGCTGAGTGAGGAGCCTGGCGTGGGGTTCAGTCTCATGACGCTGAGGTCATGACCTGAGCCCAGATCAAGAGTTGGACGCTCAACTGACTGAGCTACCCAGATGCCTGGGGAAGACCTTTTGAACATATCTATTCCTCAAATGTCTAGTATGGGCCCACTGTGTGCTGTGGACACACTGATGAGTAAAAGAGACACGAACCTCTGTGGAGCTTAGTGAAAGAGGAACTGTTCAAAGAATCCCATAGCTTTTTTGTCACATGGATGAGTCTTAGGAAGGAAAAGCACAGGGAGCCCCAAGAGCGTACAGCAAGCGGGCCCTGATCCAAACTTGAGATGTTAGGGAAGGCTTCCCAGATTGGTTACACATTTAAATTTGATGCAGTTACTACTAATTTATTAAACAAATTTTAAAAAGTGGAATTATTTTCTCTCTGTGTAGATTCATTTTTAGTGTGTTAAGAATAGAGATTGAGGGGTGCCTGGGTGGCTCAGTTGTTAAGCGTCTACCTTCGGCTCAGGTCATGATCCCAGAGTCCTGGGATCGAGCCCCGCATCGGGCTCTCTGCTCTGTGGGAGGCCTGCTTCTCCCTCTCCCACTCCCCCTGCTTGTGTTCCCTCTCTTGCTGTGTCTCTCTCTGTCAAATAAATAAATACAAAAATCTTAAAAAAAAAAAAAAAAAGAATAGAGATTGAGATCTAAAGAACCAGGGCTAGAACTCAGTTTTTCCTTCTTATCCTGGTGGTGTTTTGCTTGTGCTAAAGAGACAGTGTGATTCGTGGTTAACAGGCTGAACTCTGGGGCCAGACTGCCTGGGGTGATATTTGTATCCCATTTACTAGCTGAGTAGCTTTGGGCAAGTTATTGATTTCTCTGTGTCTCACTAAAATGGCCATAATAGTATCTGTCATAGGACTATTGTAAGGACTAACTGAATTAATATACATAAAGGACTTAGATAGTATCTGGCACATACCTCTCTGTAAATGTTAGCTGATGCTAATGTTGGTATTTTGTTGTTGTTGTTGTTATTATTATATACTCCAAATTTCTTCAAGGAAAACTTTTCTTATCTGCCCCCCCCCCGCCCTTTTTTAAATCGTGTGGGTGTGGGTGTGGGTGTGTAGACATTTCATCATACTATTGGGCATATATTCTGTGCTAATTACTTTGCTGGGCTTGGGGATTAAAAACTCTTAAGGAGTTTTAGTGGGGGAAACAGATATGTAAATAATGACAAAGTAATGTGATGTGTTAATAGATACATAGAGGAAGAGTTTATGAGAACAAAAAGAAAAAGTAACTAGTCCTGTGAGGGAAGGGTTGAGGCGAGATAAGGAAAGGGATTGTTGAAGGCCTTGCAGAGGCTAGAAGTGATAGGCAAAGAGGAGCAAGGGAGAGAAGCCATCTTTCAAGACAGGGACCAAGCAAATGCAAGAGCATAAACAGCCTAGCACAGCATTATGGGAGTTGTGAGCTTTTCTGCATGTGGATGGGTGTCTTTGTAAGATATGAGACTGGAAAGGGTTTTGGACTTTATACTATAGACAATAAGGAGCCATGGAAAGTTTTTAAATGATCGAATTTGTAATAAGGAAAACCCTCCAAAAATATTTTTCCTCGGTAATCTTTATAGAAAGTTAATTGGCAAATCACTCATCTGTCTAAAATATGTTGGTAATTAATCAGCGCCCATAGGAGATGTCCAAACTCTTTACCTTGGCACACAAGGCCCATAATGCTCTGGTTCTTTTATATGATTTCAGGCTCATCTCCACTTACCTTTGCACATGGCCTTGACCTTGCCATTCTCACTAATTGTGTTTTTCACAACTTACCCTGTTCTCTCATCCCTTCATACCTCTGTAGAAGTGCTTTATTCTGCTAGACTGTCCTACCATCACTTGTAGACATTGCTTAGTTCAAGTGACACTGGGAGTTATTTGCTTACCTTTTTTTTTTTCCTTCTTCTCCCCAAACATCCCATACTAATTAGGAGAACAGGCTTTTGGTATTAGACCATCATTTAAGCCCTGGGCTCTTCCACTCATGAGCGTGAGATCTTATACAAAATTTCAAGCTCTCTGAGACCCAGTTGCTTTATCTGTAAATTGATGATATATCTACCTCAAAGTGTTGTGGAAGGATTAAATGAAATAATGTTCATGAAGTACTCACCACAGTATCCAGCATTCAGTAAACATCTGTTATATAGTAGCTATTACAATTGAGATCTCTAGAAAATTTTTGTAATTTGTATACCTATTTCCCTACTAGACTTGAGATCCCTTAGGGTAGGGATTTTGTTTTCTTTTTTTAGTGTGTAGGATCTAACTTCGTGTTTGATGCTTGGTGGTTTTTCAATAATGTATGTTGGTGGCCGTGTAGAGAGGATGGCTCCATTAGGGGAGAGACTGGCTAGAAAATAATAACTTTTTAGTTCTAAAATTGTTGTACATTCGAATCCTTTGGAATTCTTAAAAAAAAAAAAAAAGATTCCCAAGTCCCTCCATTGTATCAGAATTCCTGGATCTCTAGTTTTCAGTTCAGGAAATGATGAAAGCTTGAATTTAGACAATGGCTTTGGGGATAAAGAATGACTTTCAAGAAAATTAAGGTGTACAATTGATAGGGCTTATTGACTTGTGAGTGGTTTGGGTAGCTGAGAGGATAGTGGAATGGACTAAGGTAAAGAATAGAGGAGGAAGAAGAGCAGATTTGGGGAGGAAGATGAATGTGAACTAGAGGTGTGGCCATCCCAGTGGAGATGTTCACAAGGCAGGTAGAAATACAGGTCCAGCACTCAGGAGACAGGTGGAGGCAAGTATTAGATACGTACAAACACATATCTTGAAGAGAAGTCAAGTCAAGTAAGTACTGAGAAGTGTCCACTGAATGGAACAGATGAGTCATACCTAGTTCAGTTTCAGGAGAGTCATAAGGACAAATTAGGAAGTAAGGAAGTGGAATCAGAGAGCATAGACTACTTGCTGAGGAATATGGATTAGAGGAAGCAGAAACTAGTTAAGTATTAAATGCATGAGTGAATCTGTCATCCTTGGACAATGTTCTAATAAATGATTTTTTATTTTCAAGGATTAGAAACTTCCTCAAATCAGTTTAAGTTGAAAGGGGGATTTATTGGAAAGTTTCAAAGTGATCCATGAAGAAGAATTGGCTATACAGTTAGGCCTCATGATAATGGTGTCAGGGATAGGGGCAGTTCTTCTTGTCTTTGTCTTTCATGGACCACTGGCATCTTGTCTCTCTGTCTCTGTGACCATCCTCCTTGTTGCTGTTTACTCAGTGTGTTCAAGACCCCAAATGGTCTTCTGACCACTCAATTCTATGTACTTTTCACCTTAGCTTTGTGTAATCAACTGGCCCAGTGTCTCAATTCCCCAAATACAAGAGAAGACTTAAAATGTCCTCTGCATCTTTTTTCATTGGGTCATGCATAGGTCTCTGGCTGGCCAAAGGTGTTCATTGATGGTTTAGTCAACTGAGGTTGGAAGTGGAGTGTGGTCATAAAATACTTAGGACTATTCCTTCTAGGAGTTGTGGTACCATGAAACACACAATTTACACATCATTCTTCTAGAAATGAGCTTTACCATGGCTCTGAAATAGTGATAATAGTTATGATTAAATTCATTTGGTCCTAGGAATAAAGGATCCATCAGGTTAGCTCAAAAATAGCATAGAAGTGGTTATAAAGATGTACTCGGCGATAAGAAAGATGGAATTTTATGGAAATTCAAAATCAGACATTTAATATGGGGCTGAGCCTCTCAGACATTTTACTGGAAGGCTTTGAAGGCTCCAAGGTAGTGTTGTTAGGGACTTTCATGTCAGGGCTTTATAGATTTTCACTGTAGAGTCGAGCTGTTAAAGAACTCAGTGACTCTTAATCTATCTGTGTCCCCTGTTACCTGTATATTTTTGTTTCCACTCTCAGCTAATTTTCTTACCCTCTATTCTAGTTTTTTTCTTCATGGCTTCTGCATACTCATAGTCTATGGTCTTTTGAAACTTTGGTTGGGTTATAGCTTTGATTTGCTGAGGTGTTTCATGTACTCTTACTTTACCACATGACTATACTGTTTATCTGTTTAGTGCCAGTTTGTGTGGCTAATTAATCATTTCTCTTTATAGTTTGTGATTTAAAGGCCTAAGCATGGAGCGTAGTAGTAGTTCGTTCTTGGCTTTGGGCATTTTTTTTTTTTTTTTCTTTTTTGCCACTGGGCCATGTTATTGGCTGCTCGCTAGCTTGTGAATATCTGCTGTTTGATCCAGGTGATCACATCTTTGGTCAATTGACCAATAGACACAGGGTCATATAACCTGGCTGTCTTGGACTATGTTCTCAACATGGACTATGGTAGGATAGCTTGCTTACTTTAGGATAGAAGCATGGCTATTACCTGCATTATGATTGATTGACAGATTGAATACAAGAACATGAATTATTTAGTTGCATTGACATCTGTTTAAGTGTTTGCAAAGACTATAGCAGTAGTTGAAATTTAAAACCACCCTTTAGTCTCATTTCGGTCTTTAATATCAGACTCTGGCTAAGTTTTACATAAGTATGCTAATATAAAAGTTTTTAGAGTCTCAGTGATACTTTATTTGAACTTTAATATTTGGAAAATGTTTTAAGAATTTTTGTCTTTATACAGTGCTATGCCAAAATACATTGTCATGTGGAGTAGATTAAGTGGTAAATCATATTGAGTTAGATATCTGAAAGGACGTATGGATTTATTTTTTGATAAAACCTCATATCTCTTTGCAGCTTTTAAATATTTTAAGGAATAATACAGTTTTAAAATAAAAATATTTGAAAATAATAAAAATAATATGTTTCTGGTTTATGAAAATAAACCATCTACATCACAGAAATTTGAGTAGTTCAGAAAAGGAAAATTGAGAAGAAGCGTAGGCTGTATGGTTTAACATTAAGAACGCAAGCTTTGAAGTCAGATTGAATCTCAGCTTTGTGCGTTACATTTGTAATCTTAGCTAACAATTTATTTAGCTTCTTTAACCGTATTTCTCCCCCCTTGGCTACATGGGAGCAATCCCTTTGACTTTATTCAAAGGATTGTTATACGCATTAAATGACATAATATAGACAAAGTGCTTGGCTTCATGCCTGTCATAGAGGTTATATGTTAGCTATTATTGTTAATAGCTAGAAAGATAGAATATTTCATTTAGCCAGACTACCAATTGACATTTCTTTAGTATAAAACTCAAGTTTCTTGTGTTCATGATTTTGAAAATGCAAATGATCCAGAAGAAGTTGGTATTGAGCTTTAAAATAAGATTCATGCCTCAGGGTTATTTTGACTTCATTAAGTTTTTGAGTATAAAGTCACCAGAGCAAGTAGAGAAATCACTGAATTTGGAAACAAGAGACTTGAGTTCATGTTCTTAGGCAAATCATTGATTTTTTCTTGGCTTCACTTTCCTTCTCTGTCTACTGAGCACACCACCTAGGTGATTTCTAAGATGCTGTTAGGGTAAAGCTGTTATTTGAAAACCAAGAAAGTACCAAGATTTTGAGTCTGCAGATCATTTGCCACCCTAAAGTAACATTTTAAATGTGTTAATATAACAAGTCCAAATAACTTTTACCCTGTTTTCTAGCATCTTTGCTGAGAAAAAACTGTCTTTAGGAAGCAAGAATTCAGTGATAAAATTTGAGAACTCATGTAAGATGACCGTCACAGCACCTGCCATCCATGTAGTAGGTTCCAGAAGATAGTTCTCCTCCGTCTCTACTGAGATATCCCCCCACCCCCCGTGTATAGCCCTTTATGAGTATCTCAAATGCAAGTAAGGTACATTTGTTGCAGTGGATGCTTTGATGTGGCACTTAGATCTTCCTTCAGGACAGAGACACATTGTCCTAGCTGTCTATAGAGTCATGGTGCTGATGGCACTGTGATAGCTGTGTCCTTCTCTGGGAGTTGCCCTAATAGAAAGAAGCTTCCTCACCCAAGATTATATCCCTTTCCGGAAGCAGCCTCATTACTGGCTGATGTGGGGAATACAAAGAATCATCCTCTTGCCTTGATTCGGGACTTCTGTGAAGGGCCATCTAGCTTCAGGACTCTTGGTAGGATTAGCTGAGGTTGCTGTTGCAACTGTGCTACTGATCAGTACTGTTTATCTTCTCTCTCTGCCCAGTCATGCTTCCCCTGTGCCCACACAGGTGTTCTTGAGAGCGCTCCCCAGTACACCTGCTTGTAGATTTCAGAGTTTCAGAGTCTGTTTCCTTGGGAACTCAAATTACAAGTCATCTGCTATTTGGATAGTCTTACGGATTCATAAAAGATGATTATACTCAGGATGGATTTTAATTTTATGAACTTTGTGTTCCACTTCTTTGAAACTGATACTCTATATATCTCTTATAACAGGAATCCATAGCCAATAGATTAGAATTTCTGTTAGATTCTTAAGTACCGTGTAAGACCATTTGCTGGGATTATGAGCATGGCCCATTGATGCTCTGTTCAGGAAGTTTTATTATCAACACCATTCACAGTTCTCTTGAGAGATTTTAAGACTTAAAAAATGAAAAGTGGCTTCTTCCCAAAAGTAGAGTATGAACTCTTATTTTGGTATATTTTTGTGTCTGGCTGTCCATATTTGTTGAATCAAAACACATGATACTCGGGGTGCCTGGGTGGCTCAGTTGGTTAAGTGTCTGCCTTCTGCTCAGGTCATGATCCCAGGGTCCTGGGATGTAGGCCCATATCAGGCTCCCTGCTCAGTGGGGAGTCTGCTTCTCCCTCTACCCCTCCCCCCTGCTCTCGTGCTTTCTCTCTCAAATAAATAAAATCTTCAAAAAGTAATACTCTAAATTTGCTTCAAATATGTAGCTCAATTTTAATTATATGTTAGATATTTAATTATGTTAGTTTTTTAAAAAGATTTATTTATTTATTTGTCAGAGAGAGGGGGAGAGTGAGAGAGAGTGTGCACATACAAGCAGGGGGAGGTGCAGGCAGAAGGAGAAGCAGGCTCCCTGCTGAGCAAGGAACCCGATGCGGGACTTGATCCCAGGACCCTGGGATCATGACCTGAGCCAAAGGCAGACACTTAACCAACTGAGCTACCCAGGCATCCCTATGTTAGATATTTTTAAAATATTTTTAAAAAGTAAAAAAACTTTTACTCTTTTACTTAATTTTGACTTAATTGTGTGATGTCTACAAACCCAATTTAGTTACTAATAACTTATCTATAATTAGTTTTAATAATCTTAATTTCTTATTGACTTGGCTGCCTTTTTCTTTCCTTTTTTTTTTGGACTTGGTTTCTTTTGAGAGGCAAATTACTTTCGTGTAACCATTAATAACATAAAAGTTTTAGAGTTTTGAACATGTTCATAAGAAAGCAAAGTATATATAGAGATTGAAAATATAGTTGACTATTTCTGTGGACATGCTTTTAAGGTAGCCAGTTTAGGACCCAAATGAATCATAGAATAAGAATTTTAGAGCTAGAAGGATCCATGATCATGATCCATGATCTGTCCCTATAATTTATCATTGAAGAAAATGAGATTAGAGAAATTGTCTTGATGGGTATCAGACAGATGGCCAAGAAATATTTTGGTTAGTAGAGAGAATGTTGAATTGGGACCTGGGAAACCTAAGTTTTAATTGCAACTTTACCATTAGATAGCAGAGTGATGTCAGGCAAGCCAGTTATACTTTCTAGGGCTTAGTTTCATCATCTATGAAGTGATACAATTGAAACATCATTTTTGAGATGCTCCCCAACTTTTAAAGTTTGATTCAAGTCTTAATGTTATGAGTGACTGTTATTTATAGTATATTATCAAATGCTAGGCACTGGTTTAAACATTTTAGATGTATTATTTCATTTAATCCTTACAACAGTTCTATGAGGCTGACATTGTTAGTTCCACTTTACAGATGGGAATTTGGGCTTAGAGAAGTTAAATAAATTTGCAGGACTTCTAAGTGGGTAAACTAGAAGTTGAATGCAAGTCTGTGTGACTCCAGCTTCTATATTCTGAATCACTCTTCCTAGATTTAGGTGGACTTTTGTGTTTGGAACACTTGACAGACCCTGCTGAAAACAAGAGCTGGTCGCATTTGGTAAGAATATGCTTCTGACCCCTTCTCTGGCATTGTGCAGTATTGTGTGTCATTAGGTTAGCAGGAAAGACTTAGGATGCAGAGAAGTATGTTGTGTGTTAGCACTTGAGAAATTTTGGAGAGTGTTGGAATTAGATGCAACAGGAGACATAGCCTCTTAGAAGCCACTTGGAAAGACAGCTTGAATAGGGATTGCACTCAATTTAGTATCAATAATTTGACAACATGGGTAACTATATTTGCTTGCTCATTAAAGTTGCAGGATGGCTCTAGGTTAGATGGAGTTGCTCACAGTTCAAAAAATAGGATTTGTTCTCAGCTGAAAGCTGATATAAATGAGCTAGAGTTATTTATTTATTTATCTATCTATCTATCTATCTATTTATTTATTTATTTTAAGTAACCCTACCCAGTGTGGGGCTTGAACTCAGGACTCGGAGATCAAGAGTTGCACACTCTACCTGTTGTGCCAGCCAGGTTCCCAAAAAGCGTACTATTATTGTATATAGTTGTATGATGGATAGAGAAGCATCAGTGGCGTTATTTGGTACCGTAAGTTTTCTAAATCATATTATTGCAAAAATCTGAGTAAGCCTTCTACTTCAGGATTTAATATGGATCAGGATATATTCAATTTTTTTTATATGTATATAAATTTATTCAGCAGAGAGAGAGACACAGCGAGAGAGGGAGTACAAGCGGGGGAGTGGGAGAGGGAGAAGCAGGCTTCCCACTGAGCAGGGAGCCCGATGTGGGGCTTGATCCCAGAACCCTGGGATCATGACCTGAGCCAAAGGCAGACGCTTAACAACTGAGCCACCCAGATGCCCCAGGATATATTCAGTTTTAAGAGGGCAGAGAAATAAGGAATTTTGAGGACAAAAAAGTAACTAGCAAAAGTGAATTATGAGACAAGTTTAAAGGTGGTAGAATTGTTATGGAGATTAGAATGAAGAGTATTAGTGACCATTTTCAAGGTTCAAGATTTAGAGCAAGCAGGCAGGACTTAAGAGACAAATTTTATATGAAGTTTGAGACTGACAGTCAGGAGTTAGAATTAGGAATACAGAAGGTATAAAATGAAAAGTAGAAGGTCCCTTCTCCAGTAATCATTGCTGTTAGTTTCTTTGTGTTTCTCCACAATTTTCTGATGCATATATCCATTAATATTATAAAAATATGATCATTCTTCATATGAGTTTGAATTTTTTTCACTTAGTATAGTTTGGAGATTTTTAAGTACTGCCACTTTAAGAACTACTACTTTTTTTTTGAGAGAGAGGGAGTGCGTGCGGGCGGGCGGGGTGGGGAGTAGAGGCTCAGAAGGAGAGGGAGGGAGAATCTTAAGCAGGCGTCATGCCCAGTGTGGAGCTCCATGTGATGCTCGATCTCAACGACTCTGAGATCATGACCTGAGCCAAAATCAAGAGTTGGACACTTAAATGGCTGAGCCACCCAGGTGCCCCAGAACTACAACTTTTATTATTTGTTTATTTTTAATAGCTATATTATATTCTATGGATTAACTAGTCCCCTGTTGAAGGACATTTAGTTTTGTTTCCAGTTTTGCTATTGTAAACAATACTGCAGTGAACATGCTTGTACATATGTAGGTGGTACCACTGAGTAATTTCCTAAGCACAAAGTCAGAGAGTATGTACATTTTTTGCATTTAGTTATACTCCCACTAACCGTGTATGAGAGGGTTGGTTTTCCAATATTCTTTCCACCAATGCCTATTGTCAAAGAATAAAAACGTCTTGATTTTACTCAAATACCCTGAAAACTAGATTGGCATTTGTCATGTAGTCTTCCAGTTTCTTGTTTAACTTAAACAGTTAAAAAAGAAAATATGGAAAACAGAATGATGTAATGGAGTAGTTACGTTAATCCTTTTTTTTAATGTGTTAAAACTGTTGTGTGTCCCATTAAATTCTGGTGGACACTTCTATTGTGTCCTTACTTAGGAATTGTGTGGTGAATACCTCATTCTGTTTAGGGCTCCCAGCCTCAAAAAGATTCCTTTTCTTTTTTGTGGAGAAGATACCACATTGCATCTACTATTTCTAATTGTATCTATTGCATAATAAACCATCCCCAAACTTTGGCTTTGACTTAAAACAACCACCATTTTGTTTGCTCTAGATTTTGTGGATCAGCAGTTTGGGCTAGGCTTGGCTGAGTGGTTCTTCTGGTGGACTCTCTTGAAGTTACTCATATAGCTGGGGTTATTTGTCAGTTTGATTGGAATGGATAGTCTAAGGTACTTACTCAGATTGCTGATTATATTCGTTGGGCCACATAAGTCTAAGGCTAGCCTGGGCTTATATTGTAGCAGAAGAGTTAGCCATGTCAAGTCTCATGGCCAGTCCAGAGCCCATGTGGGAGAGGATTACACAGAAAATTACAAAAGCATTAAAACATAGGGGAGATTCATTGAGGGTCATTACTGAAACAATTTAACACAGACGTCACTTTCTTCTTCCTTATATTATGATTAAGTGTTGCAAGAGTATAAATAAGAAACCTGATATAATTTAAAGGACAGAAAGATTTCTTATTTTAAGGGGGAGATTCAGGAAAGGTTTTATGTCTTTTAAGTTGAGAAGACTGATTTTATCAGCAGTTGCAAAATGATGATTTTCTAAATCTTTCATTCCTTCTGCATACATTAACTGACATTTTTCTGTGAAGAACTTTCAACATCAAGTGGGCTGTTTGGTTGCCATGAATATCAGTGCATACTGGAAGGGTAGAGTAAATGCTTAAAATTGCTAATTTTTAGAATAAGAGTTGGTACATACTCTAGCAGTGATGAATGAGCCTTGCTTGTCTTTTGACTTTTTCTGTCCTTGAAGAAAGAGAACTCGTAGATTTTTAAATATATTTTATGAACTCACAGATTTATATATGTTTAGTAGGTTTCAATCAATTGAAGTCAATGGGATTTTTTGATGTGCAAATTGCCCCAGCTTTAGCTAATGGAAGTGCCTTCAAAGTGACTTGTCATTTTGACAGGACCTGATTAGTGTTTGCTAGCTTCTTTGCTTTTGGCACAACAGTATGTCCCTTGTAATATTTCTGCTTCAGCCTGAAATCAGCATTTCTCCAAAAAGCCCTGGTTCCCTTCACTGGGGAATGCTATTTTAGATAAAATTGTATGGGCACTAAAGGTGCTCATTGCTTCTGGGTTGTCACTGCTTTTAAGCTTTTAAGTGATAAGAACTAGCAAGTATTTCTATCCCTATATATATGGCAAAACAAAACATGAGTTCAAATTTAAGAGTAGAAAATGGTTTTTACTGTGAGTTTATCTTTTTTGTCTTACACTGAATATCTTGGTCCTAACATTAACATAGGTATTTTTTCCTGAAAATGTATATAAATAGCTTTAACGTAATAGTACTACCATTTATAAGACTACTGAGTGAATTTTACTGTTTTTTTAAAAGCAGTTATTTTTGTCCTTATGCTATATCTCACTAAGTCTATAAGCTTTTTAAAAAATATTTTATTTGTTTCAGAGAGGGAGAGAGAGAGTGAGCATGAGCAGGGAGAGGGGCAGACTCCCCGCAGAGCAGGGAGCCTGATGTGGGGCTCGATCCCAGGACCCTGGGATCATGACCTGAGCTGAAGGCAGATGCTTAACTGACTGAGCCACCCAGGCACCCCCTATGTAGTTCTTAAATCACTTGAAATAATTATTTTCTAGGTGATTGGTTTAACACCAACTTGAGATTCAGTTAGGTTTTTTAAAAAGTTTTTAAATTTTGAAAATTGTGGTGACATAAAATTTGTCATTTTAAAAGCAAAAAAAAAATTATGTGATCTGAAGAGAAACCAGAGTATAAAATTTGCCCTTTTAAAATGTACAGTTCAGTGGCATTAAGTACATTCATATTTTTGTGCATCCATCAGAACTATCTGTCTCTAGGTTTCATCATCCCACACTGAAACTGTACCATTCAACAATAACTTCTTATTTCCTGTACCTCCTAGCCTCTGGTAACTACTATTCTACTTCTGTGTGTATGAATTTGGTTATTATAGGTACCTCATATAAATGAAGCCATATATACTAGTCCATTTGTGTCTGGCTTATTTCACTTAGCATAAAACATGTCTTCCTAGGTTTATCCATATTGTACGTAGCATGTATTAGAATTTACTTCCTTTTAAATGTTGGTAATACTCCATTGTATGTATACCACATTTTGTTTATCCATTTATTGCGGTGTTTCCATCTTTTAGCTATTGTGAATAATGCTGCTATGAACATTGGTGTACAAATTTCTATTCTGGTTCAGTTAGATTTTTTTTTTTTTTTTAGATTTTATTTATTTATTTGATAGAGAGAGACAGCGAGAGAGGGAACACAGCGAGAGAGGGAGTGGGAGAGGGAGAAACAGGCCTCCCGTGGAGCAGGGAGCCCGATGCGGGGCTCGGTCCCAGGACCCTGGGATCATGACCCGAGCCAAAGGCAGATGCTTAACGACTGAGCCACCCAGGCGCCCCTGGTTCAGTTAGATTTTAACTGAGGTTTTTAAATAAAAGGAATATTATTAACTAAGCTAGAGAACATAGGAGGAAAAGAACACTTTTCCTCTGGGATGGTAAAGGGTTGAAATAAATGAAGGATTTGATTTTGGATATGATTCATTTGAGGTGTTTAGGGAAAGCAATTATAAAGCACTTGGAAATGTGGGTATAGAAATATAGAGTGCTAAATTAGGTCTCTCTTTTATAGTCTAGGTGAGAGATGATGGCATCTTGAACTAAAGTAATGGCAAGGGAGATGGAGAAAGGATAGATTCAGAATTTATATAGATGATTGGATATGAAGGTTAAGGAAGAGAGAAGAGTAATAAGGCTTTGGATTTAGGCAAGATGGGTGTGAGATGTTTCTGTTATTTGAGGTAGAGAATGCAGATGGGTGATAGGTTTCTGAAAAAAAAGAAAATTTGGTTTTGAATAAACTAGCTTTGGGGTGCTTCCAAGGCATGCAGGTAGAGATATTTATGGGACAGGAAAATATGAATTTGAAGTTCAGCAGAGATCTGGATTAGATTTACAGGTTTTTTTGAGATAGAGCGCGAGCAGGGCTGGGGGGGCGGGGGGAGAGGGAGAGAGAGAATCTTAAGCAGGCTCCATGTCCAACATGGAGCCCGATGTGGGGCTCGATCTCATGGCCCTGAGATCATGACCTGAACTGAAATCAAGAGTCAGATGCTCAACTGACTGAGCCACCCAGGTGCCCCTAGAACTTTATTTTTTGTTAGCACTGGGGGTAATTAAAATTAAGGGAGTAGATGATATCACCTAGAGAGTATATGGTAAACTAAGAGGTTGAGCCTGAAAACTCCCTGGGAAGACTTGGAATGCTTTCCATGAAATTGAAAAAATATTTTTGAGGTTATAGTAATAGGAATAGTAGCGAGGGACCTATAATTTGGTTATCTAATTACAGCACAAGGATCAGATAATGTATTTAAAGCACCCTTGTCAAGGTGATGTGCGTGTTTGCGGCTGGCTTTTCAAACTTTGAATTTGCGAAAATCTTCCTCATTGGTTTTTATGGTAGACAGGGTGAAACAGAGTAACACAATCAATACTGAAAGTTACATTTTATAAGAAATTTTTCTAGATGTCTCATAAATCCCCAAGATTTTGAGGTTGTCTGTCATTTAATTTCTAATACTAGTATCCTTTCCAGTTTCAGAACTAATTTTGCTAAGTATAAAGTGTGTATAGTATCCTATAGCAATGTTTTTTTCAAATATTTTTGCAAAAGCAAACATTTATTTTTAGTCAACTCAGCTTTTTCTGTAGATTAATCTATTATTAACTCAGCTTTTGCTGGTTTGCCTTCTTTTTTACCTAATTTTAGCTAGAGTGGTATGGGTTCCACATTTGTTTATTAAACATTTATTACGTCTCTTCTACGTGCAAAGACTGTTCTACTTAAAATTTTAGTCAGTTTTAGTGCTTTGCAGGTGGGTAGGTTTTAGAAGTGAGGTTCTTTATCTTTAGTAGGAATTAGATTGTGAACCTGATTTATTTTACCGATGAAATTTTTGCTCTCTTCCTGCTTGATCTTAGTAAAATCAAATGTAGAGTTGGCGGGGTGGAGAGTTTGGAAACTCTGACTTGGCATATCACCAGATATTAGGGAAACTTTTGTTGTTCATCTAAAAAATAGCTGTTTCAGAGCACCTGGGTGAAGCCTCTGCCTTTAGCTCCGGTCATGATCCCAGGGTCCTGGGATTGAGCCCTGCATCAGGCTCCCTGCTCAACGGAAAGCCTGCTTCTCTCTGCTCCCCCTGCTTGTGTGCTCACTCTCTCTCTGTCAAATAAATAAAATCTTTTTTTAAAGATTTTGTTTATTTATTTGAGAGAGAGAGAGAGTGAGAGAGAGCACGAGAGGGAAGAGGGTCAGAGGGAGAAGCAGACTCCCTGCTGAGCAGGGAGCCTGATGTGGGACTTGATCCCGGGACTCCAGGATCATGACCTGAGCCGAAGGCAGTCGCTTAACCAACTGAGCCACCCAAGCGTCCCAAATAAATAAAATCTTAAAAAAATAAAAAGTTGTTTCTTATGTGCTTCTAGTTGCTGGTTTTGATTCTGTTTTTCTTTGCTATTAGATAAAGATTTTTAGTCACAATTGGAAGATACAGCTGCTGGTTACTCTGTATTACAGCAATGCAATTATAATTTTCACATAAATTATTTAAATTGCATTCTGTAAACAACTGGTCTGAAATTAAATATGTATTTCAAAGAAACTTCATATTGTTAAAACTTCTAGGAAAGTGACACTTTCTTCCAAGGTATTGTATACAGTAAACAATGATAACTTTTTCTTTCTCCAATGAAGTTCTGTTCTTTCATCAAAAACCTGTATTTAATTCTTCTGTAGCAGTTTTTGCAGAGATTAATGCTGCTTTATATTGATCTTATAATTGTTGGTAGTAGAAATCCATTTTTATACTACCAATAATTTAGGGTAGCCTATACATTGCAGACATCTACTCTTACTTGGTTGAAGTATATAAACTTTTCCCCCATATTTTCAAACATTGATCTCTTTGGCCAAAGCAACTAAACATTAGTGATGGGTGTTTGATTATAATTATTTGGATCTTTTTGCAACCCCAGATATTTTTTTAAATTTAATTTTTTTTTAAATTTGAGAAATTTAATAGTATGAGAAAACTAATGAAATATTTTTTGGGGGAGGTGGGTTGGTGCTTAACAAAATCCATCAATACAAACCTCATCCTTTTAATTAATTTTAAAAAAGATTTATTTATTTTAGAGAGGGAGAGAGTGAGGGGAGGGGCAGAGGGAGAGGGAGAGAGAGAATCTCAAGCAGACTCCCCACTGAGCAGGGAGCCTATCATGGGCCTTGATCTCAGGACTCTGAGATCATGACCTGAACTGAGATCAAGAGTCAGATACTTAACCAGCTGGGCCACCCAGGTGCCCCATTATCCTTTTAATTACATAGGGAAAAAATAGTAACAACAACAAAAATAGCCCTAACATAAAACTCATCAGTATTATATGACCTTTCAATTTCTTTGTGTTTATATTTTTATATAATCAAAGTCATAATAAATCCAAACTTTGTACTTTGTCTCTTACAAACTCAGCATTATATCACGTGCATTATCATTTTTCTAATAAATCTCATATTTTTAATTGTTAAGGTTTTAATTGTCACATTTGCTGAGTGGGTATGTCATAATTTAGTTAACCATTTCTTTGTTTTGAACATAGATTACTTATAATTTTTCACTTTCATAAGTAATGCTTTGCTTAGAATGCCTATTCATCCCTGCCTATAAAAGTTTTGATCAGACATCAAGCCCAGATACAGGGCTTGGTGGAATTTACACCCTTTGAAAAATTTTCTGTTCATGGCAAGGGCAGGAGCTTTGCTCCACTTTCTGAGTTCCTGTAGTGGGCCAGGCTTCTTGATGCCTAAAACATGTAGGGCATCTTGGTCCCCATTATCCTGTAAGAATTTGGTTACCTCTACCTATTTTAGGTCCCGGAACTCTATACTCTATACTCTGTGTGTTTCTGTTTTATTTTTTGTCTACTGAGATACTTATCTTGTTTTTGAATATGGTTCTACCTCTTTAATATTTAAAAATTCTTTATCTGTTATTGATCTTTGGAACTGAGGCAGCTTGGTGTCTATGTTAACTGCAAAAGCCATCTGGACTGGAGTTGTGGCCATTCTCTGTTTACCATGGCATATTTCAATGTTTTATATCTCCTACCCATTCTGTATTATCAGTTTAACCTATTTAATACCTGTTTTGTGTGTGTGTCTCTCTGTGTGTGTGTATAACTTTCTGTCCAACACATTTATTTTCCTTAAAAACCGTGTTCTTATTGGAGTGCCTGGGTGGCTCAGTCAGTTGAGCGTCTGACACTTGACACTTGATTTCAGCTCAGGTCATGATCTTAGGGTTGTGAGATTGAGCCCCCATGGCGGGTTTCCTGCTCAGCGTGGAGTCTGCTTGAGATTCTCTCTCCCTGTCTCCCCACCCCCCTTCTCTTTCTCTAAAATAAATAAATCTTTAAAAAAATACAGTGTTCTTATTTCTGTATTCTCGGCTTTTGTGTATTTTTTTATTTCATCTAGTTGGAATGATTGTCACTGAAGTAAATTTAACTTTTCCTTCAAGGAATGGGTTTTTTTTTTCAAAAGCAGAAGTACCATTGATCTATTTTTTTTTTTAAGATTTTATTTATTTATTTGACAGAGACACAGCAAGAGAGGGAACACAAGCAGGGGGAGTGGAGAGGGAGAAGCAGGCTTCCCGCTGAGCAGAGAGCCCGATGTGGGCTCGATCTCAGGACCCGGGATCATGACCTGAGCCGAGGGCAGATGCTTAACGACTGAGCCACCCAGGCGCCCTGGCATTGATCTGTTTTTTTTCTCAGAACTCTGTTTGCATTCAGAGCTCTTTGATTTAGCATTTAATTTTTTTCAAGTTGTTTCCTACCTCCTTTTGTTTACATTAGTTTTGTTTCTTCAGCCAGGTTGTAGTCTACCTCAAGGTACCGTCCTTATTTCTCTTATGCTGTCCCCATTCCTTTTGACATCCAGAGCCTTACAGAATGTTAGATATTTCATGGGAGATGAGCAGATGTGTTATGTACTTTTTGGTTACTGTAAAAGATACCTAAATTTAGGTAATACTTTTCTATAAAAGCATAATTTGGAAGATATTTATCTATTACTTTAAATTTTTAGCATAAATTATTCTTTTTTTTTAAGATTTTATTTATTTATTACACAGAGAGAGCAAGAGAGCACAAGCAGGGGGAGTGGCAGAGGGAGAGGGAGAAGCAGGCTCCCTGCTAAGCCTGCTGCCGAGTGGCTAGCCCCATCCCAGGACCCTGGGATCATGATCTGAGCTGAAGATAGACTCTTAACTGACTGAGCCACCCAGGTGCCCCTAGCAGAAATTATTCTTATTCTTATTCTTATCCTATTGTTTTCACAAAGTAAAACTTTCATAGGTGGAAAAGTTAGAATGCTTTATATTGTTTCTTCAGGATCATCATTACTGTAATTGGACTTCTCATTAAAATAATGGGATTTTGGCGACCTGAGAACAGAACAAGAAGTTATTAGACAGTTTAACAATAATCAGGGGAATGTGTTTAAAAAAGGGTATGAAAAAGCATCGATATTTTCTCTCTTGGTTTTTCCTTTTACTTCTCATGCCTCTTGGGCTTACTTAGGGTCTGTTTATTAGGACTATTTTAGGCAAATTTGAGAAAAGGTTTTTTTGGTGGCGGTAATAGGATTATGTAGATATATCTTTGAATTCCTTACTTCACAGGGAAGGTAAATCTCAGATGAAAAGCCACCTGCCCTCTGGAAAAGTAAATGATACAGAAATGGGGAAAATATAATTCTTGGGAGGTACAGCTTTAGTTTCCAGTGCTTTTGAGGATGAAGTCACTAGTTTTAAAAACCATGGTGGTGTGAAGCTATTGAAATGTTGAGCTTCAAAAATGAATTTCTAGTTTTATACAATTCTTTTTATTAAGTATATAATTTAAAGGGTCTTTAACTTTTTCACCATTGAGCTACCTTTTTTGCCAGATGTACAAGTATCATCAAATCTAGATAGCTGGCTTTTATTTCTTTATAAATTCATGTCTCAAGCATAACGTTTTGGGAAAGAATCTTGCTTTGTTTTTTAGAGGAGGGTAGCTGATAGAAGAGTTAAAATATGTGAATTTTATGGATTTTAAAGGAACACAATAAAGTCATACTCTGGATAAGTTTACAAAGTTTTAGAAGGTTACATTTTGGGAAAATATGACAGGAATGTGGATCATCCAATTTGGAGAGGTCTGCTTTCTTTTTTTTCTTATTTTCAATAACGAAAAATTTCAGTGTAAAAGTAATTAACTATGGATCTAGAATTCTAAAAAAATGAGCAAAACCAAAACCTAAAGAACTAAAAACGAAAATATCCACAACTGTGTCTTGCTACAAAATCATTTGTATTTTGGGATATTTGAATCTCTTATATAAATAGTTTTTATACATAATTATAGTGTGTATGTTTTGTCATTTTTCTGTGCAGCTTTTTTTAAAAAAGATTTTATTTATTTGACAGAGAGGGAGAGAGAAAGAGCATAAGTACAGGGAGAGGCAGAGGGAGAGGGAGAAGCAGACTTCCTGCCTAGCAGGGAGCCCGAGGCGGGGCTCTATCCCAGGACCCTGAGATCAAGATCTGAGCTGAAGGCAGATGCTTAACTGACTCAGCCACCCAGGTGCCCCTCTATGCAGCTTTTATAATCATTTTAATTAATGATTTTCAAAGTAGTATCATTTCCTCCTTATTTGGCATTGATGATGAATATTTAATAGTGATGAATAGGATGTTTGTGTGTTGAGATAAGTACAGTGAATTGCCCTCAGTCTTGAGTGCTTGAGGTGGTGCGTCTCAGCGGAGATGTCCAGCAGAGAAACAGTATGGTTTAGTGAATATGAGCTAGACTACTCAAGTTAAAAACCTTTCTCCCATTGATTAGCCATGTGATTTTGGGCAAATTAGTTTCCACACCTCAGTTCTCTTTTGTGTGAAGTGAGAATAATGATAGTATGTACCATAAATCTTTTTTGCTAAGGATTATCAAGTTAGTTGTGTTCTGAATCTTTCTTCTTGCCCAGTGTTTTACTAGGTTTTTAGTTCATTTAAGATAACACCTAGGTATTAATGAATGATAACGTTAGAGGATAAGCGTTGCAAGAGAAAAAGAAAAAGACCTTTAACCCTCCGGACTGTATGTATTTTTGGTGATGGAATATCAAGTATTGGAGACAGATTGGTAATGATTGGCATGAATGGGCTGTATTGATCTTTTTGCTACCCTCAAATTATTGTAGTTTAGTTGGTGTAGTAGAGAGAGCAAGGCAAGAGGAATTAGAAGATCAACATTTTAGCTCTTTCTGATTTTTGTTAACAGCACAATCTTGAGAAGTCTTTTAGCCATTTTGAATCTGTTTTCTCATCTATAGAGGTAACATGTGCCCTACTTCTCTCAGAGTCATTATAATTAAATAAGATGTTCTGTGAAAGTGAGTTGAAGACGGTAGGCACTTTATATACAAAAATAAGCTTTTTATTAATTTAAAAAGACTAAAAATGAGAGAATGCATACAGAGATCTTGATACAGTATTAGGCACAGTCTTCAATAAAGGATAGCTGCTAGTACTGTTATTTTTATTGCAAGGACACCTACTTTTATGTGTAAGGCTAGCCCTGATTACTGTTTAGGTTGTTAAATACTTTATAAATATATTGTTCATATCTATTTTGATTTTTTTTTTCCTTCTGTGTTTCAGACTCCTGGGAGAGTTGGCTCTCAAGGTTCTGATTTAGATTCATCAGCAGCTCCTATAAACACAGTGGATGTCAATAATGAAAGCTCTTCAGAGGTATGGAAATAATAATTTGGCAATAAATTTGGTATTATTTAAGGGAAAACGGGCAGATGTTTGGAGTAATGGTCAGTAATTTAAACTTTTGTAGGAAAGGTTCTCATTCTTCTTACAAACTGGAATGTGACTTTTGAATCACACTTGTAGAAAAATCCTGGTGTTTAGTTGTAAGACTGAGGAAGTGTTTATTAAGACTGAAAATTAATACTGTTAATTTGTCTTCAATGCTAATGTCATCTCAGCTTATGGAAGATTTTAAAATCTGTTTGTAAAAATTACCAATTAGTGTTTACACTGTCAACTGCTGAGCTAATGAAAAATTAGGTTATCTATAAAGTTTATACATTGTTTGTTATCTTCATTTACAACTTTGTAAGAACTTTTATCTTTCATAGTTTATTAAAATTTTTAAAAATTTTTTATTGTAATGTTAGTCACCATACATTACATCATTAGTTTTAGATGTAGTGTTCCATGATTCATTGTTTGTGTATACCACCCAGTGCTCCACGCAGAACGTGCCCTCTTTAATACCCATCACCAGGCTAACCCATGCTCCCACCCCCCTCCCCTCTAGAACCCTCAGTTTGTTTTTCAGAGTCCATCTTCTCTCATGGTTCGTCTCCCTCTCCAATTTCCCCCCCTTCATTCTTCCCCTCCTGCTATCTTCTTCTTTTTTTTTTCTTAACATATATTGCATTATTTGTTTCAGAAGTACAGATCTGTGATTCAACAGTCTTGCACAATTCACAGCGCTCGCCATAGCACATACCCTCCCCAATGTCTATCATCCAGCCACCCCATCCCTCCCACCCCCCCACCACTCTAGCAACCCTCAGATTGTTTCCTGAGATTAAGAATTCCTCATATCAGTGAGGTCATATGGTACATGTCTTTCTCTGATTGACTTATTTCACTCAGCAATAACACCCTCCAGTTCCATCCACGTCGTCATAGTTTATTAAAAATTAGTGGGGAAAGTAAATCTAAGAAAGAACTCAAGTTTTTGGAGAAGTCAGCCTTAGCAGTTGCTTTATTATTATAATTTTTAACAAACAATATTTGCTCATTATAGAAAAAGGGGAAAAGGAAAGAGCATAAAAACCACCAATAATATTGTCCCTAAGATATTGATGTACTCACATTCTGCTCTGATAGTTTCTGTCAGTTGCCCTTTTCTGGGTCCAATTGTATTGCCTTCCCAGTCCTCTTTACTGTGTTCCCCCCTTCTGCACCTCTTGGTGAGTCTCTGTCTTGTGTATTTCTGGATTTGTCTCTCTATCCATTCATCTCTCTGTTTTGTCTCTTTCTGGCCATCTGATTTCATGTATATGGATATTAACCATGACAAGATCTAACAAGACCATCCATGAGAGTGAGGAGAAAAGTTATCAGTTGAACTTTATTAAGAGCAAGTTTAATTGTTGTCCTTAGACCAAAAAAAAAAAACTCCAGTGGGTAGTGAGACTGCTCAGTGTCTGGTAATCCTTCTATATTTTCTTATTAGCATCATTTTCCTACTCTCTGATATAGTTTTACTCTCTTCTTTATCCTCAAATCTCTCATGTGTCTTACCCTATCCCACCTTTCCTCAGGCACCTTCTGTATCACTGGGAAAATAGGAGCTATTAGGTGAATGTCCTTGTTTTGATACCAAAGCTATTTGCACCTTTATTCTCCTACTTTAATACATGGAAGACATTTCCCTTTTCCTATCAGATTTCAGTCCTTTCTCTTGTGCTCTGGATTCCCTTCTCTCCCACATTCTTGTCTTATTCTCTCTCTCTCCTGCCACTTTAGTTTTTACCTATGTCATGAATTATTCCTATTGGCATACAAATACTGCTCTAGATATTCATATGCCCACTGCTAGGGTACATACTTGTCAGTGTCTTGGATGATACCTCTGTCTGTCTGTCAGTGTCTCAGGTTTGTTTCCCTTTTACCTTAAGTTTGGCATCCCACTTTGAACAAATTCTAGCTTTGAACTTTGTCCCCTTAGCAGCTGTCTGTGTGAAATTTGAAATATGGTCTCCAGGACTTTATTTTTTTTTAATTAATTTATTTTTTAGGGCTTGAACTCATTACCCTGAGATCAAGACCTGAGCTGAGATCAAGAGTTAGATGATTAACTGACTGAGCCACCCAGGCACCCTGGTCTCTACGGCTTTAAAGAAATAGAAGTTAAAGCAATACCTTGGTTTACTTATGTCATATTTATGTCATATTTTATATTTTATTATATATAATATTGTCTTAGTATGGGCTGTTGTAACAAAAGTACTATAGACTGAGTGACTTAAACAACAAACATTTCTCAGAGCTCTGGAGGCTGGGAAGTCCAAGATCAAGGCAGATTCTGTTCTGGTGAGGGCCTGCTTCCTGGCTTATAGAAGGCCATCCTCATATGGCTGAAGGGGCAAGAGAGCTCTCTGAGGTTTCTTTTATAAGGGTGCTAATCTCATTCATGAGGGCTCCACCCTTATGACCTAATCACCTCCCCAAAGGCCCACCTCCTAATACCATTACTTTGGGGGTTAGGATTTCAACGTAAGAGTTTTGAGGATACATGTTCAGTTTATGTATATATATGTATAATACATATAATATGTATAATATGTATAATACACAATGAAATAATATGTATAATACATAATGTAATAATGATATATATATATATATTTTAAGATTTATTTATTGGGGCACCTGGGTGGCTCAGTCAGTTAAGCGTCTGACTCCGTCTCAGGTCATGATCTCAGGTTCCTGGGATTGAGCTCCATGTCGGGCTCCTTGCTCAGTGCAGAGTCTGCTTATCTGCCTCCCAGCCCCCTCTGCCCTCCCCCTTTAGCTTCCCCCCCACCTCGCACTCTCTCATTCTCTCTGTGGAATAAATAAAATCTTTAAAAAAATTTTTTTAAAAGGGTGTATTTATTTGAAAAAGAGAGAGAGAGGGAACACAGTTGGGGGAGGAGCAGAGGGAGATGGAGAGAGAGAATATCAAGCACACTCCCCTCTGAGCACTTAGCCTGATGTGGGGGGCTGATCTCAGGACTCTGAGATCATGATCTGAGCCAAAATCAAGAGTCTGACAGTTAACTGACTGAACCACTGAGGGGCCCCCAAGTTTTTATATTCTTCAGTTGTTGTCATCAGGACGGTTGTTCAGACTATTTAGTATAATGTATTGCCAGCAGCAAACATCTTTGTTCACTCTTTATTCCTTTCTAGTCTGCCTTCCATTCTTAGTACCCACTGAAACTACTCAATGATGACC
Organism: Eumetopias jubatus; assembly: GCF_037043125.1. Classification (NCBI taxonomy): domain Eukaryota; kingdom Metazoa; phylum Chordata; class Mammalia; order Carnivora; family Otariidae; genus Eumetopias; species Eumetopias jubatus. The sequence continues at coordinate 114,983,882 of NW_028274814.1, read as the reverse complement.
TGCATTTTCCTGGTCCTTTGGGCAGAGAGGGCAGGCTTTTTTTTCTAAGTGCCCACTGAAGTTTCTAGGTTGCCAGCTTCTCCAGTATCCAGTCTGGAATATATGAGGCAAAAGAAAACCCAGAGTATTTATCACTATGTCAGTCCTTGGATCCTGAGATGCTTAGCTGGTCCGCCTTCTCGTCAGCTTTCGGAATTTTCTTATGTTTGTTTTATATGCGGGGCTCGATCCCAGGACCCTGGGATCATGACCTGAGCCGAAGGCAGACGCTTAATGACTGAGCCACTCAGGCCCCCCAAGATTTTATTTTTTAAGTAATCTCTAAATCTAACGTGGGGCTGGAACTCACAACCCTGAGATCAAGAGTTGTGTGCTCTATGGACCGAGCCAGTCAGGCGCTCCAGGAGGAGGGTTGTTTGAGTAGTGGATGCTGTCTGTGGGAGCAGAGTGGGAAGGGAACTTGCAGTTAGGCCATCTGAAGCTGTCTCATCACCAGTTGACAAAGCAGTGTGTAATATTGGGCCTTAATTTTTGATTTTACACCACAATCAGATATATGTGATGTGTATATTTTTTCTCAGTCTGTGGCTTGCTATTCATTTTGTTAATGGTGTCTTTCAAAGAGAAGAAGTTTTTAATTTTGTTAAAGTCCAGTTTGTCAGCCTTTTCTCTTATGGTTAGTGCTTTTTGGGTCCTTCTACAATGTTTTTTGCCTAGCCCAAGATTGCAAGGACTTTCTACTATGCTTACCTCTGATATTTAAAAAAAAATCATTTTAGTGTGTATATTTAAGTCTATGATTTATTTTAAAATATTGTGTATGGTATGAGATAGTGGTTGAGGTTCATTTTTTTCATATGGTTATGGAAACCAGTTCTGTATATGGTTGTTTCAGTACCATTTGTTGAAAATGTTGAAAACCTTTCCCCATTGAATTAAATTTTCGCTTTTGTGATAAATCAATTGACCTTATATGTGTAGTTGTATTTCTTTATGCTCTTTGATCCAGGCATACAGAACTCCTGCTTTTAAGGTGTGCCAAGTTTGTTCTTATCTCTGGACTTCTGTATGCTGATTCCCATGCCTTACCTGCTCTTTTACTTCTTTGCCTGGTTAACATGAGATTATCCTTTAGGTCTCATTACAGATAATTACTTTTTCAGTAAACTTTACTTGACTCACATGTGGAATAGAATTTTCTTCCATGTGCTTCTGGGGAATTGTATTTTATATCCTTTTGGTAATGATTATTATTCTGAGACTCATTAATTTATCCAATATGTATTGTTGTCAGACACCGTTCTGTTTGCTGGAGATATGGCAGTGAGTAAAATAGTCAAAAATTTTTGTCATGGTAGAGCTTATATTCTAGTAGGTGGAAATAGGCAAAAAACCCCAAATGTCTAAAAATGGACAGAGGGAAACAATTGGTGTTATTGAGAAAAATAAAGTAGGGAAGGAAGCATAGAAAGTGTTCTGGGTGGTTGCAATTTCAAATAGGATTGTCAGGGAAGACCTCTTTGAGAAGGGAATAGCTCAGGAAGAACTGAAAGAAGTGAGGAAATGAATCATGTGGGTTTCTGGAACAACTGTCTTCTATTAATGTGGAACAACTAGAAAGTCTCTGAGGTGGGAGCCTTCCTAGTGAGTGAAAAAGCAGCAGGGAGGCTAGTGTGGCTCCAGGGCAGTGAGTGAGGAGAGATTGGATCTGTGAGGTAATCAGGCCTACCTCATGCAGGGCCTTATAGGCCTGCTTTATAGGCCTTTGTACAGACTTGGGTTTTTTACTCCTGGTGCACATGGGAAGCCCTTGGAGAGTTTTGACTAGGGAAGTGACAAAATTTATTTACATTTTTATAGGATACATTCTTGCTGTGTGGAAAATAAACTGTTAGTAGGGTAAGGCTAAAAGCAGAGAGACTGTTGTTGGAAGGCTATTGCAGTGATCCATGTGCAGTGTGGGAGTGGCTTGGATCAGAGTGGTAACAGTGAGGTCCTAGGGTTCTAAATATATTTTGAAGTTCTAATAGGATTTTCTGATTAGTGGGGTCTAAAATGCAATTATTTTCTTTCATAACTTTTTCAAGAAGCCTGTAAGCTTCCTGAGGATGGGATTTTGCCTTATTTTACCATTGTGATCTTAGCACCATAGCATAATGGCTGGAACATAGTAATCACACTCAGTACATACTTTTTGAATGAATGATTAAATGATTGTATGTGGAAGCTTACAGTGAAGAAACCAGTAAAGTGAGAGGCAGCATAAAGCTATCATGGTAAAAAAATGCAATAATGCATTCTTTTAAGTAATTATTATTCTGTAGTTCAGCATTTTGGACTGTGGTTGCCTGAAAACTCTTTCATCAGTAAAAAGAAAAAACAAAAAGAATTTATGTTCCTCACTTTCATCCCCTGGGTAATCTCCTTTAAGGGTTGTTGACAAAAGGATTAATGATGACTAACATTTATTGAATGTTTTATTTGTATCAGATGCTATAAGAAACACTTTGCATCTATTATCTCACTTAATTCTCAGGAGACCCCCCCATGAAGGTGTTACTGTTACCCCATTTCACAGATGAGGAAATTGAAGGTCCTGTAAGCTACTAAGAGTGGTGTGAATCTAGGATTCAAACCCAAGCCTAGCTCTTCACTACTCCTCTGCCTTGCCTCCCACTTTGGGACTTTCTTTATAGTTATTGTCTCCTTTGCTATTATCCTAAGTGACATTGGTGGACTCAAGGAACATCCTAGCCTCCCACTTCTTAATGTTTGCAATGCCAGTGATCTTTATTAATTCTTTTCTAGCTTCTCAAGTTCATGGCAGGACCTTCCACCTTATTATTGGGCAGAATAGTTTGACTTGAGATGTTAAAAACAAATGTTCCCATTCCTTACCACAACTACCTATCCTCTCAAAAACTTTCTCATATTCTTACTACTTCTTTGGCCTTGCTGAATATTTCAGGTTTTTAATTCCTGTCTTTTCTTCTAGTCTTTCAGCCTTTCCTGGCTTCATTTTCTTTCCTCTCTAACCATATCTCTAATGACAGAATATTTATTGAACACTTAGAGGCACCACACTAAGCCTCTTATGTACTGCACAATAACTCTAGAGGAATAGGTGTTAACATTAGCCCCATTTTATAGGTGAGGATATAGACATTTAGCAAAGTAAAGCGATTTCCTTAAGGTCATATAGTCAGCATTGGTTGAATCTCAAATCCACATCTATTTTTGACACAAAAACTCAAGGCGTTTATAACCTATTGTCCTTCACTACAGTTTTCATTTTATTTATTTTAAACCATAGATCAGTGTGACAGCCCACATTTTAAAATATAGATATGTTAGGTATAGGGAATTAGGGAGATTGATTTAAAATGGTTTTATTTGGTTCATGAATTTAGAAGGAAGTGTCCCCTATTGGGAATTATGGGTGTGGGCAAAAATGGGATCTTAGGCTAGTGGAATATGGTGAAGATTAAAAATTGCTTTCATTATAAGAACTTTTTTTGTTAAGAATATTAAGTCACATAAAACTATTTGTTGTAACTGTCAGTCGTTTCTTCATCTAAAATAAAAGCTAACTTGCCAGTAATGGCTCTCAGATAAATAAGGACAAAGTGTCCTAAACAAAAAGTAATTAATATTCCATCTAAAGCAACTGGTAACTATAATAAAATTGAACCAATAGGAATTTCCAGCATAAGGATGGAAGCTACTTTTAGTCGTCCTACTTTGGATAGATCTTTCACTTTTTGTATATAGTTACTACATGAAAATTTCCCTTACATATACTAAAAAGAGATATTAATTATTTTCCCATTGTGTTGTCTTTATTTTGATTTATAAATAACTTTTTATGTATATCCACCTAAAAGTTGTTATTTCACAGGGTTTCATCTGTCCATTATGTATGAAAAGATGTATAACTGCTATTGATTTGTCGGAGCATTACCAGCAAGTGCACGCTGAAAATGAAACAAGAGGACAGCAACTTCCTAATGACTCCAGTGTTACTGTGGGTCCTGCACATTTTGCTTCAGCAGCTTGGTTATGGGTTGCTCCAAATAGCTTTGTTTTTCTTTTCCTTGGTGTTGCTTAACTTTTTATGCTACAAAGGGAACATGGATTGCTTTAATTATGCATGCTTAAAAGAAGATTCAATAAGAAAAACAGGCTCTTGGGAAGTTGGGTTGGTTGCTCTTACTCTCTGCAGCTGTCTTTTTGTGAATCTGTAAACAAATATAAAAGTTTAAGTTAATATTTTTGTATAAATTTTTCTATGAAATTTGAAATATAAAGTGAGTGATATTTGATTTCAACATCTGTAAGTTATATCTTTATTATTTAGTTAATGCTGATGAATGTTTTAAAATGCTTTAGGTTAAAATGCTTTACTCTTATATAGAAAGAGGACTTTGCCTATTAATTGTTACTCTATTTGAGAATATATAGGGCATTAGAACCTGGATCTGCCATTGTTTCAGTCTTTGTTTTGACACCCTGGACTTGAGGAAGGTGACAGAATGGCACATACTCATCATTAATAGTGGATCACCCAAATGTTTGTCTGTAGTGTGTTGGACTGGTGTATATCTAAGGCTAAGGATGGAAGCCGATAAGGGGACCTATTGCCCATTTGCAGGCTGGGAAAAGTTTCTTAGATGATCTCGATATATCTGTTTTCTTGAAAATTACTGCAATATTCTAAAAACAAAAGAAACATATCTTTTCCCCCCATTCTTTTGCAAATCCTACAAAAGAAGGAAACTTTTTATACCCAGAAAGAAAAAAAAAAAGACATTTGTTTTTCTGTCTGGCAGTTACATATATAAGAAAAGGATTTCACCAAACATTCACTTATTTAGCATATTAATAGAGTATTTCTTATGCACCATGTATTTTGGTAAGTAAAGGAGATAAAAAGGTAAATAAGATACGATCTCTACCCCAGGAACTTTCTGTGATAAATATTATTTGCTGATTTAAGTTGAAGGGAACCCCAGAAAAACTTCACTGGGAAACAGTTAAACCAGACATTTTCTAGGGTGATGGGGAAAATGGGTGCATTATAGGAGGACACCAGTTAAACTAGCTAACTGGTGCGAGCAAAGAAAGAGGTATAAAAGATTCTTAGAGCTCTCCTTAGCATTTTACCAGTTGTCTTCCTTTCAGAACATCTGTGTCAACTTTTCTTCTTTATGGGTTAACCCAAATGAAAAGACCCAATATCACCTACTTGTCACTTAAATAAGAATGTTCTTTTTAATTGAAAGAACACTTGGTATAACAGGTATACCATAAGTATCAAGTTAAGGTAAGTTCTTAGCTGCAGTGTATCTGAGAAAGGATTAGAGATAACTGAAATGTAAGAGTAAGGGACTTACTGTTTTTATTTATTTATTTTTAAATTTTATTTTATTTTATTATGTTATGTTAGTCACCATACAGTACATCATTAGTTTTTGATGTGGTATTCCATGATTCATTGTTTTCGTATAACACCCAGTGCTCCATGCAATACATGCCCTCCTTAATACCCATCACTGGGCTAACCCATCCCCCCACCCCCCTCCCCTCTGAAACCCTCAGTTTGTTTCTTAGAGTCCAGTCTCTCATGGTTCGTCTCCCCCTCCGATTTCTCCCCCTTCATTTTTCCCTTCCTTCTCCTAATGTCCTCCATGCTGTTCCTTATGTTCCACAAATAAGTGAAACCGTATGATAATTGACTTTCTCTCTTTGACTTATTTCACATAGCATAATCTCCTCCAGTCCCATCCATGTTGAAGTAAAAGTTGTGTATTCATCCTTTCTGATGGCTGAGTAATATTCCATTGTATATATGGACCACATCTTCTTTAATCCATTCTTCTGTTGAAGGGCATCTTGGCTCTTTCCACAGTTTGGCTATTGTGTACATTGCTGCTATGAACATTGGGGTGCTTATGGCCCTTCTTTTCACTATGTCTGTGTCTTTGGGGTAAATACCTAGTAGTGCAATTGCTGGGTCATAGGGTAGCTCTCTTTTTAATTTTTTGAGGAAACTCCACATTGTTTTCCAAAGTGGCTGTAAGTGGGTCCCCCTTTCTCCACAGCCTTTCCAACATTTGTTGTTTCTTGCCTTGTCAATTTTTGCCATTCTAACTGGTGTAAGGTGGTATCTCAGTTGGTTTTGATTTGAATTTCCCTGATGGCTAATGATGATGAACATTTTTTCATGTGTCTATTAGCCATTTGTATGTCTCCTTTTGAGAAGTGTCTGTTCATGTCTTCTGCCCATTTTTTGACTTGATTATTTGTTTTTTTGGGTGTTGAGTTTGAGAAGTTCTTTATAGATCTTGGATATCAGCCCTTTGTCTGTAGTGTCATTTGGACTTACTGTTTTTAATCTTAAGTATACTGTGTGTGTGTATGTTTGTGTTTGGAAGTTGGTGAGAAATTTGGAATGATTAAGGGAAATAAATGTAGCTGGCTGTTTTTAGTGTTTTATTGTTTACTAACAGCATTTTTGTGGGACTTATTGATCTAGTTTACTTTGTTGAGAAAAAATAGAGAAAGCAGTCTCTTACTATCCAGAATTAGTATTACAAGGTCCATGAACCAAAGATCATGTACTCTATTCATGAGACGTTCCTCATATATTCACTCTGAGCTTATGTTACTGTCATTTTAAATGAGTGATGTGGTTTTAATAAACTTTTTTCTTTATCCTTCCCATCTATATCAGGCTAGCATTATTAGATATAGCACATGAATAGTTTTAAGAAATGACTGTGGAAAGTCAAAACAGGGTGTAGGAAAAAACTATAAAATGTGGGTACAGAAATTAAAGAGGCTAGAATTAATAGAGTAGAACTCACCCATTCAGTGATGAATACTTATGCCTATAAGACATCAAACGATAGTTTAATATCATCTATTTAAGAAGATGAGAAAGTGTATGTATTTTAGATTTATTTTTATTAGAAATGTCCCAAAATTAAAGTGTTATTTAAGCATGGGAAATTCACTTAGGTGAATCATATGGAGAATTCACTTAGGTGAAGTATTTCTATAATTAAATATATATTACTGAATTTCTAAAATTTCTCTTTAGGGATGAATCAGTTCTTTCTGGAGTATTAACCTGGTAATATCTAGAAGCTTTAAGAAGGTATGGCATAGCTTAATGTGATCATTAGCTTTCTTGAATCCTTAGGTATCGAGAGCCAAAATCTGGAAGTAGAGACAGTAGTCAACAAGCCAAAGTTGTAAAGATTAAATAGTGTAATTGGTATGTGGATTCTCTGAAGAACATTCTATAATTTGCCTTCAAGTTACTAGTAGAAGCTGAGACGCAAAAGAGAAATGACAGGCTAAATAGTATAGGGGTTGATGTACAATTGCACTAAAGGCACGTTAATTACAACAGTTACTGGGTAGAAGTTGTAAGAATGCCAAATTAAGCATAATGTGGAGCCATTATGAAACATGATGGTAGATAATAGATGGTTTTGAAGAAAGAGCATAACATCAACTAGATTAGCACATAGCCTGGGAGCATTCATTCATTTAAAAGACAGTGCCGAGCATCAAGTATCTCTGCAGCCTAATGGCATCATTCAGATGTCTCAAGGTACATCGATAGTACTCCTACCTTGGTTCATTTCAGGAGTTTCATAGGAGATCACTGAATGCATTTACCTGTTGTGCCCCTGCCCTTCACTCTGGCTCTGTGATCAGGACACACCTCTGTTTCCCAAATGCAGCATGACTGTGTTTCAAACCTCTTTCCACACCTTTGTTAGGATGCCTTTATTTCTGATAAGTAATTCCTACTCATTCTTTATTACCTAGTTCCAGTGTGCAGTGTCTAGTGTATATACACATATACATAATATATGAGTATATCTGTGTATTTTTTGTAAAGCGTTAACTCCTGCCACAGGCAGAGTTAGATTCCTCTTTTCCTGTGTTCTTATAGTTCTTTATATCTACTTGTATTATATCATTGTCTGGTAATGTTTGTCTACATATCAGTGTACCCAGTACTCAATGAGCCTTGATTCTGCCACACAATGTACATAAATGAGAAGTGACGATATGCTGTTTGGGTAGCACCCAGCGAAGGAGAAGTTTTTTTTTTTTTTTTTTTTTAAGATTTTATTTATTTGACAGAGAGAGACACAGCGAGAGAGGGAACACAAGAGAGAGACAGTGAGAGAGGGAACACAAGCAGGGGAGTGGGAGAGGGAGAAGCAGGCTTCCCGTGGAGCAGGGAGCCTGATGTGGGGCTTGATCCCAGGACCCTGGGACCATGACCTGAGCCGAAGGCAGACGCTTAACGACTGAGCCACCCACGCGCCCCGCAAAGGAGAAGTTTTTATTTATTTTTTAGTTTTTACTTGTTAAGAGTATTTATTACTTCGCTCAGGCTATCCCTTGGAAAGTTTTATAATTTGCAAGCTGTTAAAGCTCTCTGTTTTGTTTTTTTTTAATAAAGATTTTTATTTTTTTTTAAAGATTATTTGACAGAGAGAGACAGTGAGAGAGGGAACACAAGCAGGGGGAGTGGGAGAGGGAGAAGTGGGCTTCCTGACGAGCCAGGGAACCCAATGCGGGGCTCAATCCCAGGACCCTGGGATCATGACCTGAGCCAAAGGCAGACGCTTAATGACTGAGCCACCCAGGTGCCCCAATAAAGATTTTTATTTATTTGAGAGAGAGAGATGGAGAGAGAGCGAGCAGGGATGAGGGCAAAGGGAGAGGGAGAAGCTGACTCAGGGAGCCCACTGTGGGACTTGATCCCAAGATTCTGGGATCATGACCTGAGCTGAAGGCAGACAGACGCTTAACCGAATGAGCCACCCAGGCACCCCTCTTCCGTTTTTTTTTGCCAAATTCTGCCCTGTCGGGTTCATTCATATTTTTATTATTTATTTATTTTTAAAGTAGTCTCCATACCCAATGTGGGGCTTGAACTCATGACCCTGAGTTCAAGAGTTACATGCTCTAATGTTTGAGCCAGCTGGTCATTATTTTATTTTATTTTAGTTATATTTTATTAAATAAGTAACATAGAAAATGTAGAGTATGTTCAAAAATACTACACTAGCCATTAGGGAAACATGGATGAAAAGCTTCAGTGTATTGTGTATATTACAGTGAATGTAGAAACTTGACAAGCTACTAGGATTGTGCTGGAGGGAAAAAGCAGTATATGCAAAGGCCCAGAAATGTGGGATACCATGGTGTGTTCAGGGAACATAGGTAAGTCGGAGTAGTTGAAAATGTCAGTAGAGTTGTACAGAGTGAGAGGTGGTCCAGGCATCCGAGTGATTAGGTCATTGAGGGAATATTCATGCAGGACCTCTATGCCATAGCCATATAATTCTGAGATTATTTATAAGTATTTAGTGTTTTATGAGACTATTAACTTCAGGCTTTTACAGTCTTAATCTTAAGTTAGCAAGGAATTTACTGACTGCAATACTTCTTAATCATTGTAGATATTCTGTGGTAATTACAAGTTATTTACTATATTACTTTTTTCCTCACTGATCATAATACTTTATGTTTTTAATTTTTTTGTTATCATTCCTATGAAATAGATTGGGGCAGATATTATTTTACTAAGGGGGATATCTAGAGAGAGAGAGAGGATATGATGGAAGATCTTCTCAAGTAGTTTTCTAGATCAGAACTAACTTCTCAAATTAGAATTCTGTACTCTAGCCATATATTTATTCAACCTAAAAGATGGTTGTAAGGGCTTTCTTTATATTTTGTAAACTTCAACCAGAATAGACGGTGATGTACATTTATACAATACCAGAATTTGGGCTTAACGTCATAAATTACGGTCTACTAATGGCACCATCGGTGTAACATTTGACTGTATTTCATAATGTACAAATTGCTGTCTTACAGTATTAAACACAATTTTGTAACCTTTTTCTGCCTCTTTCTATAGGGTTTCATATGTCCCCAGTGTATGAAATCCCTTGGATCTGCTGATGAACTTTTCAAACACTATGAGGTAGTTCATGATGCTGGTAATGACTCAGGTCATGGAGGAGAGGCTCTTGCTCTGAAGCGGTACAGTACAATCACTTTGAAGTATATACTGTTATGAATGCATGTGATATTACCTCTTTCATGTGTTAGGGCCTTGAGTAGTATGCTCACTGCTCTTTGTCAGACTGACTCTTAGGTAAGGAGAGTAGAATGTGAGGTTTGACAGGACTCAAGGAAAACAGAAAGAAGCCAGTGTTGGGGTGCCTGGGTGGCTCAGTCGTTAAGCGTCTGCCTTCGGCTCAGGTCATGATCCCAGGGTCCTGGGATCGAGCCCCATATCAGGCTCCCTGCCCAGGCGGGAAGCCTGCTTCTCCCTCTCCCACTCCCCCTGCTTGTGTTCCCTCTCTCGCTGTTGTCTCTCTCCGTCAAATAAATAAATGAAATCTTTAAAAAAAAAAAAAAAAAAAAAAAGAAACCAATGTTGCCTGAGCTGAGTGCATGAGGAAGAGAGTGTTAAGGCAGGGACTATACTGTACAGATTGTATAATCCTTGTTAATGAGTTCAGATTTTATGCTAACTGCAGTAGGAAGCTATTGATCCTTATTATTGATAAATTAATGGGAGATACTTTGTTTCTGGCTCAGGCACTCGATTATATCATTTCTGTGATAAGGTGTTTTTCCATTTATAAACAATGAGCTTTTGGAATAAAATTATTTTTCTAAGTGTTATACATAAAATTTTATATGTAAAATTCTAGAGCATTTTTTTTAATTGAGAAAACTAGAATATTAATGTACAGTCACTAGCCATGATTTATTGAGACCAGGTTGTTAGAGGACATTAACTATTAATTCCTTTTTTCCCCAATTTATGTTTTAGAGATGATATAACACTACTTAGACAAGAGGTCCAAGACCTTCAGGCTTCACTTAAGGTAACAATAAAAATGACTATATTTGTTTATTTTCAATGTTTTAGATAATCTTTTGAAATTTACTAAATAAAATTTTTTTTTTCCCTTAGGAAGAAAAATGGTACTCAGAAGAATTAAAGAAAGAATTAGAAAAATTTCAAGGGCTGCAGCAGCAAGTAAATGCTTTTAAATACTTGAAGTGTGTATATTAGTTGTTTATTTTCATTGTTGAAAATAAGCATTTTGTAAGCAGGTGGCCTGAAATAAATAACTTCTTCTAATTTGTTTATCTGTATTTAATAGCCTATAGTGTATATCCTTTGTAATTCTAATGAATGCAAATAAATAATTGGGAAGCTAAGATGTAATTTCTTAAAGATGCTCCATTAAGAATCAGTTACCTGTGGATTGACTTTTTATACCAGGCTGCATTATTCTAATTTTCTGACAATATACCTAAATTGTTAAAAAATATAGGTTCAGATAGTAGTGAAACTCTTCAGAGCATTTGTGTTGTGACAAACTGGCAATCACTAAATTGTCTACTAGTAGGGAAAGAACTATTATTAACTTTTTTGTTTACATTAATGCAGAGGGTTTGAAAATGTGGGGGAATGGTTGTATTAACAATTTTAGGGTATTTTTTAAGCCAATATTAGGTTTTAAAAAACAGAATAATATTTATGTACATGTGTACCCACACATGCACAGCTTTATATAAAAATAATGCATAGAAAAAAACCAAAAGCATTGGTATGAAAAGTGGTTACTTTGGAGTGAGATTCTGTTGATACATAGTTCAGTGTATTTTCTAAATAAATGTCTTAACCAATTATGATTTCTATATTAAAATTATACTGGCTTTTGGGGCACCTGGGTGGCTCAGCTGGTTAAGTGTCAGCTTTGGGTTTGGGTCATGATCCCAGGGTCCTGGGTTCAAGTTCCGCATCAGGCTCCCTGCTCAAGGGGAGTCTTCTTCTCCCTCTAGCCCTTCCCCCTACTTGTGATCTCTCTTTCTGTTTCTCAAATAAATAAATAAAATCTTAAAAAAAAATAAGATAATATTGGCTTCTGTGAATGAATGTTACCAAGTAGTTTTCATTTGTAAGAATAAAGTTGATATCCTTTAACAATAGTTATAATATTTTTATAAAGTAATTAGTGATCCCTTTGCATATTAGTACATTGTGACTCTCAGTCTTTTTGCCTTTTTTTTTTTTTTTAAAGATTTTATTTATTTATTTGAGAGAGAGTGCACAAGCAGGGGGAGCAGCAAAGGGAGAGGGAGAAACAGACTTCCCACTGGGTAGGGAGCCTGATGCGGGTCTTGATCTCAGGACTCTGACATCATGACCTAAGCCAGGCAGCCGCTTAACTGCCTGAGCCACCCAGGTGCACCCTTTTTGCCTTTTTGTTTTTTCATCAAAAATTGTCATTTGGACTAGAAAAAAACCCAAATAAATTGATAGCAAGATATCAGTCTCATTACTACTCAGCTTCTGTATTTGAAGTAGGAAAGAAATTTTTAGTAATCTACAATATTTACAGTTCATTTACTCATGTTTTACATACATGCCATTAACAATTCATGAAACGTGCTATATTATTTTTGTACCTGAAAATAGAGGAAACTGTTTCCTACATTTGAGATGACTGTTTCATATTTAATAAATTAAATAAATTCTCCACAGTGCAAGGTGAAATTGCCTTGGTGTAGGAAATTTACTTTTGGGGAAAATGTATTTAAAATATTGATGATTCTTAGCAACCAGTATGTCTAAATCTAATGTATAGGAAAATAAATCAGATATACTATGAGATGTCTTATTAATCTCTTTCAGATATGTATAGTTTTTTAGAATGTGAAAATGACTAGGCAATATAGTGTTTTATTCCTAATGCACATAATAAATTAAACCTTATAGAATATGTTCTTTATTTCTGCTTTTTAAGAAGATGATTTATAATCCTGAATTAAAAATTTGTGCTTTTAATGCCAAACTTTTTAGTAATGATAGCTCCATGGCATATTTTAGCTTATGCAAATTTTTATATGTTACAGGATTGAATCTTATTTTTTTGAAGATTTATTTACTTATTTTAGAGAGAGAAAGAGAGAGTGGGCAGGAGTTGGGAGGAGGGGCAGAGGGAAATCTCGAGCCGACTCCCTGCTGAGCAAGGAGCCTGACATGGGGCTCAGTCCCATGACCCTGAGATCATGAGCTGAGCCAAAACCAAGAGCCCGACGCTTAACTGACTGGGCCATCCAGGCGTCTCTAGAAGATTATGAATTTTATCTGTTGACTCAAGTATTGGCTTTAGAATCTATGTTTATAATTATAATAATTTGTTATTTTTAAATCTTTACTGGTGTGTCCGGGTGGCTCAGTTGGTTAAGCGTCCAACTCTTGATCTCAGCTCAGGTCTTGATCTCAGGGTCGTGAGTTAAAGCCCAGCGTGGAGCCCACATTGAAAAAAAAAATATATTTACTGAATTTATGGAATTTAAGATGCTATCTATTGTAAGACCCATAATAACTTTAGATTAACATAAAAAAATTCTTAGAACCAATAACTGCAGTTAGATCATTATGCCAGTCTGCCTAATGGTACTTTAGAGATCTGGAAGATTTTGAACAGGCCAAAGTTTTATCAAAATCTTGCTACTTACCTCATAGAATGTGGCTTTCTGAACTTTTTTTCACATTGGCAATGGTAATAGAATTGTCTTTTCCTTTTAATGTGTTTGTTTATGTCTTGTTTTCACTGAGGAGTCTAAACCTGATGGATTGGTGGCTGACTCATCAGCAGGTAACTTTACTTAAAGCAGATTATTTTTTCATTTTTCTTTTTCTCCTTGCTCATCTTCTTTTTTACTTTTTACCTTTTCTCTGATGTCTGCTACATAAATTTGTGTTGTGGTTATACTTTCTGGCTCTAAAACAGTGAAGATAATGGTCGTATTTTAGGTTTAGAGTATTACCTGTGAACTTCATAGTTTAATCAGTCGACAAAAAATCTTAGTGTTTTCATAGTTCATTATATTCTGTAGTTATAAATAAACTTCTGGAATATTACATGAATACAGTTTAATGAAAAGTTAAACCTATTTTAAAGAGTAATGTACTCTTTCTCTTTGGGAATAAAATGATGAAACTAACATCTTTGTAATTGACCTTAACTGGAGGAATGCTCAATGAATAATCAAAATTATATTTTGAGGTTAGCCATTCTATTTACTTTCCCTCTGAAATCTTTTTATGAGAATAAAGTATTAGGAGTTGACTGTGTATTTTAATCGATTCTTTATTTTATATAAGACCTTGATTTTAAACCATTTCTAACTTCATTTCTCATTATAATAAATTTTATTTAGAGAGGCAGAATATATTCCTTTTTGGTTAGTTGATGGTTATAGGAAAATGACTGAAACGTGAAATCAAATAATCTTGAAACAAATATTTATGGATTATTTGGGCATGATGCTAAATATTCCTTTCATTTGTTTTATGTGTGTATAAATTATGACTTGTGGCTTAAATGAATTAGATATACTTAATTCTTGAAATGTTGGCATACTCTATTTGTAACTGGTTGATAGAGTCATGTTGATTTTCTTTTTTTCATGTTGATTGTCTTTACTATAATGATTAGGATATAAGTAATAACAACTTAGGAAATGTAATTAGCATTAATTATGTATTTGAGTAACTGTGATACTTTTTTGTAGAACTACAGTCTTTGGAACAACAATTAGAAGAGGCCCAAACAGAAAATTTTAATATTAAGCAAATGAAAGACTTATTTGAACAGAAAGCAGCCCAACTTGCCACTGAAATTGCAGGTGAATTGAATCAGATTTTTTTAGCTAGTAAATCAGTCTTGTTACCTTTTTGCCATTACATCGACTGTATTTTAGTGTATTGTATTTTAGTGTGATAAGACATTTGTTATAGACTATGGTGGTGATTATTGGAATTTAATAATAGAGTTGCTATATAAATTATTTTGTTTGTCCTCTTACCTCCTTTCAAAGGACTGATTTTCTCTGTAGAATTCTTGAAATTCAGAGAATGTGAATTTTTTGGGGGGTATGCTTAAGGAGTAACAAGTAACATTTTGAAGAAGTTAAACAATATAGTATAGATTTAACATTTGGTTATGCTATCAATTACTTTTTTAAAAAATTACATGCTTTTAGGTAAAATATATGATTAAGTATACATTGACATGCTAATTAGTAACAGTGCTATGCTGTATGGAATTTATGTAGACAAAAACATTTGATTATTTTAAGTTCATCATTTCATGTGATCAGAAGTTAAAGTGTATTGTATGTATTTATGATTATCTAAGGAATGTGAATTTGAATTAATGATATGTAGATATGCATATCTATGCATGTTACATGTGTAACATATAGGAATCTATAAAACTGTATAATATATAGGAATTTATAAAACTGTCCTTGCCTAGAGTTAATGTCATAAAACTAATATTTATATAACTATCTTTAATTAGATGTAAAGTCAAAATATGATGAAGAAAGGAGTCTTCGAGAAGCTGCTGAACAAAAAGTAACACATCTGACAGAAGAATTAAACAAAGAAACAACTATAATTCAAGATCTGAAGACTGAACTGGTAATTTAGAAACCATTTATTGGAATGTACTTTTATAATTTTCTAAACTAAAAATGAAATATATACTCTGATGAAAAAATTTTAAAAGTATAGCTTGCCTAAGATGGAGGAAATAAAAATTCCCTATAGTTCTATCCTCTACACATACACTAATAGAATTTTTTACATAGAAATGGAATCTAGGATGCAAAATTTATTACCTTAATATTTTTGTGTTTCTATCTTTTTTTTTTGAAACATTACTTGTTTCTTTTTTTTATTTATTTATTTGAGAGAGAGAGAATGGGAGTTAGAGAGCACGAGAGGGAAGAGGGTCAGAGGGAGAAGCAGACTCCCTGCTGAGCAGGGAGCCCGATGTGGGGCTCGATCCCGGGACTCCAGGATCATGACCTGAGCCGAAGGCAGTCGCTTAACCAACTGAGCCACCCAGGCGCCCTGTGTTTCTATCTTAATATTTATCTTTTTGCTTAACATTTTTGTTGTTTCTATCTTAGTATTATCTTTTTGCTTTTCATATCTGCATCTCTGATCCTGACCTTTCCCTGCACTATGGTTTTATAAATCCACCTACTTTTAGGATACTTCTGATTGCATTTCTGGCTTTCATTTCAAATTCAAGTGTAACATCAGGTCATCATATTTCCTCCTCAGCTGTGTTTCTGTCATTGGTATTATACATCTTCAACAGTCTCCTAAGGTGTAACAACCTTGAATCTGTCCTTGACTCCTTTCTGTCCTTTATTTAGCACTCAATAAACATATCAATAAAATCAGCCATATCCAACCTGCAATAAACCCTAATTATGCTTAAATCTGCTCCTTTATTTTTATTACCAGTTTCCTAGGATAGAAAATTCATGCTTCAAAATGTGACATTTATGAAGTGATTGTTATGACCATTGGGTGTAGTTTGTGAAGGAAAGGAAAGCAAATAAAGCACCAAGGATAATTGTGTTTTTGCTATTTTGTGCCTTGAGTGGTAATACTATTAAATAGGACATATAAGGAAGAGGAGAGGCTTGTTGGGGGAAAGGTATCAGTGGTCAGTGTTTGCAGTCCAATAATTGATATCAAAGATTATTTTCATTTTGATTTCTTTGTAGTAAAACGATATAAAAATGTGTGTTCTTTTAGTTTTTCACTGTAATTTTTAATGAGAATGTGCTCTACAGCTTCAGAGACCTGGTATAGAAGATGTTGCTGTGCTAAAGAAAGAACTGGTGCAAGTTCAAACACTAATGGATAACATGACCTTGGAACGTGAGAAAGAATCTGAAAAACTCAAAGATGAGTGCAAAAAGTTACAGGCAGAATATGCTAACTCAGAGGTAAATAAGTTCAGTATGCCTAAATGTGATTGTTGTTAACTTGTTTATTGTATACTATAAGTAAAGCCAACATGTGAGATTTTTCTGAGTGATATATCAAAATAGTATTTGACTTTCATTTGCTCTGAATGATATTTGTATATAGTCAGTCTAATCTGAGAGACAATATTTAACTTTGCTTTATGAAGCTGGACATTTAGAGAAGAATGTTTGTATAAGAGTACTGTTTTATTTAATAAATAATATATATTGCAGGGAGATGATACTTAAAGTTAAATTTGATCCAAGCTAATCAATAAGTGGTAATTGAGTTTTTTCAGTTTGGTAGGGGTAAAGGAAGTATGATTTCGTTTTTTACAATTGTATTACCAATGTTCAGAAAAAATATTTAGGAAAAACTTATTTTCTAGTAGGCTTGTTTCTCACTTATCAATTATTGAATTATGTTGTTGAAAGAAATCTTAAAAATCAACTAGTCTAACATGCCATCCAGGACTCCCCTTTATAGCATCTGATAAGTAATCCCTAACTCTTGCTAGGTGGTGTAGGGGGTGCATATTTATTTATAAGTCAGTCATTCTGTTGAGTTGACATTTGTTTTCCTGTAATTTACATGCACACGTTCCAGTTCTCCTTAGGAATTACACGGAATAAATTGTTCCTTTTTTCCACATGAGATATTTGAAGACAGTTCATATTTACTGAGTTCTTTCTCTTCCAGGATAAACATTTTCAGTTCCTTCTACCATTTGTCACATGACTTGATATTGGCCTGTAAATCTTTGAGATATATGTCAGTATATGACAAGCTGTAGGATATGTAATAAATATATTTGCTTAAAAATGCTAGCCTTTTTCCCTTTTACTGTATTATAGAGGATTTTTTTAATCTATTAAGATTCCATTAACTATTTGTAGTTCTTAAGCTCCCTTATGTGATGTGGACCTCTGCTTTTTGTATTTTCACTTTAAAAAGTTGAGTATTAGTGACATTTCGGTTTGCATTTCTTTCTTGGAGTTTTAAAGCTAGTGATGTAAAAGGCACTCTATTCATAATTAGTAACATAATGAGCTATGGAGTATAAATACTATAGATAACCATGTCATCCTTTATCTTTCTTCCTCCTAAATTTTATCAGTGGGAGGAAAGTTTATGGGTATAACATTCATAGGCATGTGAAGCTTTATGATGCTTAGTGCTTCAGACTTTAAAACTTAAGAACTTCAGGTGCAGATTTCCTAAAAGTGATCTTTGTAGCCCAGTGACCTATAACTCCACAGTTTTTAAAACAGTTTCAGGGAGTTCATGAACTTATTGAAGCCAGTTAAAAGCTTCTAATATGTAATTAAGGAGATGCTGAATCAAAGAAGTCTCATGAGGAAAAATCCCATTCAGATAATGTGACAGCAGAAATACTTGAATTTGGGTGAATTGAGTCATTTATTTCTGTGCTTCAGTAAGAATTACTTTGATTAAATCTGCCTGCCCACTAGTATTTCTCTAATTTTTAAAAAATTACATTCTTTTTTGATTAAAAAAATTCCTTTAATGTTATTTGAAATTTCCAAACAAATGTAATAGGGTGACTAAAATTGTATCACAATTATGGCACTTTTATGATATATCTGTTTTAAAGTGCAATTCTCTCTGACCTTTTCCAAGCTGAGAATTATGGAGTTAGATGTTTACTTCTTAAACAGGTAGAATTTGAACAGGGAGAAGAAATTTATATATTTACTTGCATTTTGGGAAAAATATATGTGGGAAAATATTTCTGAGTAATATTTTATTTAATAATTACTTTAATATGGAGGATTTTTGTAAATTTGCATTTTTATTCACATAGATTAAATTATCTTTATATGTTATGAGGAGATCGCTTAAAGTATAACTAGAGTTATATAAGATTTGGGAGAAAAGGATTTAGTGTCTTTCTGTACTGTCCTTCTGTCAACAAGGGTGATTATGGGAAACAATGATTTTTTTTTCTCTTGGAAAGATGTTTCTGGAAAAGAAAAATGGCATAGAAATCCATTCTTCATGTCTTCTTTCACATTTTCATAAGATTTTTCTTTTTAAATGTTTTGAAATAAATTTTAAAATAGATTTATTCTTGCTGAATAGTGACTTAACATTTCATCATATTTTTAGTAAAACAAGGGTAATATTTACTTTCTACTTAGTTAACTAATAGGCTTGTAATGATTAAGACCTCACATTATACTGAAGTATAATTTCCAACTTCAGGAAATGGTAGCATAAGAGTCAGAGTAATTATTATTGGAAACAAACTCTTAACTTTTTGAGCACCACTAGGTTTTGGATACTATGCCAGGTACTTTAAATACATGGTCTCATTTGTTTCTTTTAACCTGCAAATGAAGTAATGTGTTTGTTTTATATTGAAGGAATCTGAGGCTCAGTGAAGGTAAATAACTTAAGTTCATGCACCTCATGTAAGGAAGCTAGTACTAGAACTCAGGTCTTCTCCAAAGCCTGCAGTCTTTCCCTATCATTTTCTCTCTCATTTTGGATGGTCTGATGATTGCCTTATAAGTAAATTTGTGCTATTAATCTTGACCTAATACTTACTGTTATTACTT
Source organism: Eumetopias jubatus (assembly GCF_037043125.1). Taxonomy (NCBI): domain Eukaryota; kingdom Metazoa; phylum Chordata; class Mammalia; order Carnivora; family Otariidae; genus Eumetopias; species Eumetopias jubatus. The sequence continues at coordinate 114,964,388 of NW_028274814.1, read as the reverse complement.
TTTATATTTTGCCATATTGTATGTTATATTATTTATATTAAGTACAACTTAAAATACTTTTGAATTGTGCTTCATACCATTTTCATATTAAAAATTAATGTCTAGATATTCCATCGCATTTATTTGTTCATAACTCCATTTGTTTTTAGCTTCTGCTTACTTTTTAAATATATGACATGTATTTTACTAATTGATTAAAATTCAATCCTGCTTATTCTCAAATTTGTTGGTGGATTGTAACATTTAATGAAAAATTTTATTTTATATATTACTACTTTACTGAACCTAAATATTGGTATCTAAGACAAAATACATTAAAAGGAATTAAATGAGCTAAAAATGCAATGATTTTTTTGGTATTTCTAATTGAGGCTGAAGGCATAATCTGATGTATATTATTAAGTATGTTCTTATGTTCCATTACTTTCATTTACATATACCTTATGAATTCATTGACAGGTTTTTTTTTTGGTCTAGATATTTTAGAAAAAATAACTCATTCTAAAACATTTGAAAATGCTTTATATAAATAGCTGTGTTATGGATCAGAAATTGAGGATTTAAGGGTTAAAAAAGTATTATTTTAAAAAATTTACATTATTGAAAATATCAAAGCTATAATCAACTTATATTTGGCGTGGTCTTTAATGGAAATGATCTTTTAAGAATCTTATTTGTATTTCAAATAAACTCATTTTAAATGCTAAAATATTTATAAAGATGGAATAAAAATGATTATACTTATGCATAGTTATTAAAGAGAGTACTTAAATATCCTTTAAAAGTATGCAAATATCAGAGATTAGATTTAGCAATATGTTTGGACATTTGTATTGTATGTTCATTGTGTACTTTTGTCAGTCTTCCACCTTTCATCCATCATTTTATTTTTTTTTCTGCTTTCTAATGGAGATGCTTAAACTTGAGGTAATGTGTTTTTTGGAAGGCTTTTAATATTAGTAATACATAGCACCTTCTATTGTCATATGGCAATTTTGTGTTTTAAGGCAATCTCAGAACTTCAAAGATACTCTCATTTTTTTAATCAAGCAAATTTTCAACCATCTTTAAATGATTATTTACTCACAGTAATACAGTATTAGAACAATAATTATAATTCTTAAGTATTAGCAGGATGTTTGCCTAAAATATCTTAATTATTTTTTAATTCAAGATTTTTAGTAAAAATCCAATGTTGAATTCAATAACATGGCTTTGAGGAAATGCAGACTCTTTTATTGGGTCTGATATTGGGAACAAAAATCTATAACTCCTTGGAGATGAATCACTCATTTCTTTAGTGAGTATTTTTTGAATGTCTCGTGCTAGCAACTATTTTAGGTGTAGGGAATACAACAGTGAGTAAGACAGAGTGCCTGCTCTCATAAAGCTTTTATTTCTTTGTGGAAGCCAGACAATATATAAGTAAACCAAATCATGATAGAAAGTCAGTTAATGCTAAGTGCTATAAAGAAAAATAAAGCAGGAAAATTAACAAGTCAGGAAATGACAGATGTTGGCAAGGATGTGGAGAAAGCCGTTCCTCTTACACTGTTGGTGGGAATGCAAGCTGGTGCAGCCACTCTGGAAAACAGTATGGAGGTTCCTCAAAAAGTTGAAAATAGAGCTGCCCTACAACCCAGCAGTTGCACTACTGGGTATTTACCCCAAAGATACAAATGTAATGATCCGAAGGGGCACCTGCAACCCAGTGTTTATAGTAGCAATATCCATAATAACCAGCTGTGGAAAGAGCACAGATGTCCATCAACAGATGATTTAAGAAGATGTGGTATGTATGGAATACTACTCAGCCATCAAAAAGAATGAAATCTTGCCATTTGCAATGACATGGATGGAACTAGAGGGCATTATGCTAAGTGAAATAAGTCAGAGAAAGAATTACCATATGATCTCATTCATATGTGGAATTTAAGAAAACAGAGGATCATGGGGGAAGGGAGGGAAAAATAAGATGAAATCAGAGAGGGAGACAAGCCATAAGAGACTCTTAAACATAGGAAACAAACTGAGGGTTGCTGAAGGGGAAGGCGGTGGGGGGATGGGGCAACTGGGTGGAAACAAAAAGAAAAATAAAGCAGGATTTATGTATGGGCCTTGCTTTCGTGGAGCTGGTAATAATGTAGGACAATTTTAGATAGAATGATCAGGGAAGGTCTTCTCAAGGAGGATATGTGTGAGAAGTAAGCAAGAATCAGGGTGAATAATTGGGAACAGTCATTCCCAGGAAGAGGGAGTGCAACTATTAAAGCCTCAAGGCACAGATGAGTCTGACCTGTTAAACAATGAGTAAAGTCAATGTGGAGAGCCATCTTTGTTTGAATTTCCCCCATAGTCATATTTGAACAGGGAATGTATTTATTTCCTTGCCAGTTTTGACTTTTTTAAAATTTTCATTTTTTCCCCTATGCAAACATAATACATGGTCATTGTAAAAGTTAAAATGATTCATAAAGTACAACAGAGAAAGTGAATGTTTTCTGTAATTCACTCCCCACCTCCCCTTCCCCATGACTAAAATATACCTTTTGGTATAAATTCTTCCCACATCTTTCCTTTTTCCACATTTGAGTAAAATAAAAAATTTCAAATGCTTGCTTTTAAAAATTCTAGTTAAAAAAAGTACATATTTAGTGTCCAAAGGATAAATGATAAACCTAATGTCTAGTTCTTTAGGTATTAAAATTATAAAATCATTTATATGAATGTATCTAAAAACTATACAATATAACAAGATATTTTTGAATATATTTGCTTTACATTTTGCTTGTTTTTTCCTACATTTTGGAGTTAATCAGCAAGATAGATGTTACCCTTGGCTTACTATATCTTAGAAACTTAAATGCAGAGGGCGCCTGGGTGGCTCAGTTGGTTAAGCGACTGCCTTCGGCTCAGGTCATGATCCTGGAGTCCCGGGATTGAGTCCCGCATCGGGCTTCCTGCTCAGCAGGGAGTCTGCTTCTCCCTCTGACCCTCTTCCCTCTCGTGCTTTCTATCTCTCATTCTCTCTCTCTCTCAAATAAATAAATAAAATCTTTAAAAAAAAAAAAAGAAACTTAAATGCAGAATCATGGTATTTTAATGAAGTATACTCATAATTTGCATATTAATATATGCTGTTTTTTGTTTATTCTGTGTTACTCTGCTAAATCCTTTGATACGTAGTAATTTAAAATAGCCAAACTGTTCCTAATATTTCTGTTAAGGTCCATAATGTTACTAACAGAAAATGATCTGAGATTCAAAGTTGTTAGAAATAGCAGTTTGAAGTAAACTCCCAATATCAAAAGGTTACATGATTAGTTTAAGAAAGAAGTTATTAGGATATACCTTTAACTTGAATATAGTTAAAAATAGCAAATATTTAAACATTTCTTTCTTTGGGGCACCTAGGTGGCTCAGTTAAGTGTCTGACTCTCTATCTTGGCTCAGGTCTTGATCTCAGGGTCATGAGTTCAAGCCCCACATTGGGTTTTATGCTGGGTGTGGAGTCTACTTAAAAACAACAACAAAAAAACCCCAAACATTTCCTTTTTTTAAGTATACAGTACCATATATTACATATATATATAAATATATATATATCAGTTATTATTGAAACATGCTGTATAAGCTGTAACTGTATAAGCTGTAACTGTAAAGCGGAATGACAGATTGCCTTTCATTGTATTAGAATTGGTTTATTTACATGAATGTTTTCCTTAAAAGGTCAGGCCAGGAAGATATCTCAGACATGGTGCTATTCATAAAAACAATTTTTGAAACCTCTTTTAACTGACTTTAAGCCAGTTTGGAAAACACTCAAAAAACTAGTTTCATTAACTTATGATTATTAAAATAAAATAATATAAGCCCAAGTGTTTGATTATTCAGTTTAATTACTTAACCTCCTTTACAAGATGGTTTCCAAAACTTTAAACCAAAGTACTGTAATGGATGAAGATATATATACCACCAATGAGAATTCTTTTTAAAAAACAAATAGTGCCACACATACCGGAAGGGTTTCCAAAAGAAGAGTAGCAGAAGATCTCTTGGCATTATTGTCAAGATAAATCGATAGCCTTCGTTTCTCCCTTGAAAATGAAAGTACTTATTTGTAATGTTGGAAAAAGACAACTGCTGATGTGTTTATTAGGAAAAAATTTTAAAAATTTATGTCCGTTTCATATGAAGTTTATTTACTAATAAAGAATGTAGACAATGAAAATGATTGTAACTTTGGGAATGTAAAAAGTGAAGCCAATAAGCAATATTAGAAATACAAAGTTATTTTGTTGATACCACTTGCAGGAAACCATACTGAAAAAAAGCAGTACTTAGTCTCTCTCTCCCTAGTTGTTGGCGCCTGGGTGGCTCAGATGGTTAAGCGTCTGCCTTCGGCTCAGGTCATGATCCTGGGGTCCTGGGATCGAGCCCCACATCGGGCTCCTTGCTAGGCGAGGAGCCTGCTTCTCCCTCTGCCTCTGCCTCTCTCTCTCTCTCTCTGACTCTCATGAATAAATAAACAAACAAACAAAAAAAACTACTCCTAGTTGTTGAAGCTCTCATGTGTAGGAAGTTTCTATTTCCAAGATCTTTGCCTACTTTTCTCTTAGTTTTAAACGATCAATCCATTGTCTTAATTTCATTAAAAAATATTAAAATGCATTAAAGCAAATTCATGTCCAGCTATTATACCTGATTATGGAGTGGCCCAGCTTAATGAAACTATATCTAATAAAACTCTATATAACTTCTTTGGACAAAGACTTTACCATATAGTCAAAAAGATGATTTACCACCCTTCCAAGGTGATTCTGTATTGTATGTTTGCATTTATTTAACATGTTTTTAAAGTAAAAGGAAAGGCTGTCCTATAGAAATTGGGGGAAAATGTAGGCAATAGCTTGCATTATCTTCTTTAAATTCAGAAGGATTAATGTACAGAGTTTCAAAAAGTCAGTAAATTCAAGTTTACAGTTTGATGCTTGCTCAGACACATAAAGTAGGATGCCAACTCTTCATGCATTATTAAATAAATGAAGTTGTGCATTTTGGATAAATTAAAAAAATTAATTTTCAAACATGAGGTGGCAGTAGGGGTATAGGAAAAAGAACTAAGTTGAAACTTCTAAGTATTATTTTAATTTAACAACTGACAAAAATCTTTGTGATTTTAAAACTTTTAGATGCTCCCATTTCCTTTTCCATTTTAGTTTTCTCTAATTTTTTTTCTTTTTTTTTTTTAAGGCCACAATAAGCCAGCTAAGGAGTGAACTTGCAAAAGGCCCCCAGGAAGTTGCTGTATATGTGCAGGAACTACAAAAACTTAAAAGTTCACTTAATGAATTAACACAAAAAAATCAGGTAAGAATTTAAATAAGCTACATCTAGTGGTGAATTTATTTTATTTATCTTAAATTTTAATCTTGTGTATGTTATATATATATATATATATATATATATATATATATATAATTATTGGCATGAGTATAGCATGACTTATTCTGGTTTTTAAGTGTTAAGAACATTCACATTGTTATGAAACCAATCTCCAGAACTCTTTTCATCTTGCAGAACTAAAACTCTATACTCTTTGAACAACTCCCCATTCACTGCCGCCTTCTCTAAAGGAAAAACATTCCTGTGTGTCTCCTCTACTCCTAATACCCTACTACACTTTTACTTCTGACACCAGATGTGTGAGTGTTCCACACAACAGTTCTGTGACACCAGCTGTTGTTATACAATGTAACTCAATTCTGACACCATTTACTTGGAGATAGTGTCAGATCCCACAGTTTAAGGGATTAGTCCCAAAAGACTGTTCCCGCACCCCCCTGCTAACACCAATTGAAAGTCCAGCTTGTTACCTGTACTTTGTACCAAGTGGCTGTAAATAGGAGGCTCCCACAACCCTCGCCTTAGATTCGATTAACTTGCTAGAGTGACTCACAAAACACAGGAAAACATTTTACTTACCAGATTACTGGTTTATTTTAAAAGATTATAATTCAAGAATAGCCAGATGGAAGAGTTTCATAGGGTAAGATGTGTGGGAAAGGGCATGGAGCTTCTGTGCACTCTCTGGGTGCTTTCTATGTGTTCACCAACCTAGAATCTCTCCATACCCTGTCCCTTTGGGTTTTTAAGGAGGCCTCCTTACTTAGGCATGATTGATAAATTATTGGCCATTGTTGATTAACTTCAACCTCCAGCTCCTCTCCCTTCCCTAAGATGGTGGGGGGGGGGTTTGATGGGGGGTCGGGTTGAAAGTTCTAACCCTTTAATCCTGGTTGATTGCCATGGCAACCAGCCCTCATCCTTAGGGTCTTTTTAAAAATCACCTCATTAACATAAACTCATTGGTGGTTGAAAGGGACTAGTTACGAATAAACAAAAGACATTTTCATTGCTCTTATCACTTAGGAAATTCCAAGGGTTTTTGGAGCTCTTCTAGAAATGGGGATAAAAACCCAATGTATATTTTTTATTATAAATAACAATCACACTTTTGATGCACTAAGTTTTTGATTTGATGTAGTCCATTTTATCTTTCTGCTTTTGGTGTCATATTTAAGAAATCCTTTCCAAATCCAATCCCATGAAGCTTTCTCCCTATGTTTTCTTCTAATAGTTTTATAGTTTTAGGTCTTATGTTTTGGTCTTTGATTCATTTTGACTTAATTTTTTAATAGCGCAAGGTAAGGATTTAGTTTCATTCTTTTGCATAGGGATAGTTTTCTCCTGCACCATTTGTTGAAAAGACTTTCCTTTCCCATGCTCTTGGCACCTTTGTTAAAAATCATTTGACCATGTATGTGAGTGTTTATTTATGGGCTCTCTATACTTATACCGTTGGTCTATATGCCTGTCTTTATGCCAGCACCTCGCTGTTTGGAGAACCATAGCTTTGAATAAGTTTTGAAGTCAGAGAGTATGAGACCTTCAGCTTTGTTCTTTATTTTGTATTTTGTAATGTTAATATTTCCCACCTTGTTTCTTTATAGATGAGAAACAGATAATATTTAGTTTGGGGGCAGGGTAGGTATTGGTTAGTACTTTTCTTCCATGTCTTTACTTTCTTGGTGGTGGGGGAGTAGGGAGTCATTAAACCCTTTTATTGAACAGTACAGTGAATTTGTTGGCTTTGCTTTTTAATAAGTCGAACCTACTATTTTAGTGAGATATAACAAAGGGGAAAACCAAAGAAAAGAACATGGTAGAGGGGGAAAAAGAGACAAGTATAATTGGCTGTAAATATTGAGCCTCCAGTCAACAGCCAGGTGAATGAACTTGGAGCACATCCTCCAATTCTTGTCAAGTCGTCAGAGACTATAGCTCTGGCTCACAGCTTACTACAATGTCATGAGAAACCCTGAGGTAGAACTATCAGCTAAGCTGTTTCTGGATTCCTGACCCTCAGAAGTTGTGTGAGATAATAGATAAAATTTTAACCTGCAAAGTTTTAGGGTAATTTGTTGCTTGTGACATTGGCCAACAGTTCTCAAACGTCTTCTTCTCAGGAATGCTGCATACTCTCAAAATTGTTATGGACCCCAAAGAGGTTTTATTTTTTTGGATTATATCTATGGGTACTTAGTATATTAGAGATTAAAACATAAATTTAAAAAATATGTATGTATTTGTTTTAAGAACATTAAATATTAACATAAATACCATTTCTTAGGAAAAATGACTGTATTTTTCCAAAACAAAAAATAGTAGTGATGTTTTATATTTTGCAAACCTCTTTAATGTCTAGCTTAATATTTGGACAGATGGATTCTCATATCTGCTTTTACATTTCATCTGTTGTGATATGGTTGAAGGGTATGAAGAAAATTCAGTCTTATACAGGTATGTAGTTGGAAAGGGGAGGAATATCTTAACCTTTTCAGATAATTATAGCTATTTTTATTTGATATTATACCAAAACTAGATAAGGCATAGTTTCTCAAAAGTTAGTTACAACGGAGAATTTGAAACCATACCTATCAATGCTATTTTTATACTTGTAACATTAAATTTATTAGTTTTTCTTGCCTTTTGAGTGTATCTTTCCTGTGCATGATTTTATAACATCATGCATTAATCATGTGGAAAATATTGGTTGTGCAGATCTTCCAAATATTGGCAGATTTCATTGTACAATATAAAAACAGTAAGTATCATTTGTCAATATCACATCAGTCTCAGAATGGACCTTAAGTATGAGAAAGTGTCAAGCTCATGGTGATGGATACAAGTTTTCTAAAAATCTAAGCTTCATTTGAAAGCTCAGTTTTATTGAAACAAATATCAGTTCTGTTCTCTTAAGTGACAGGTTTTCCTACCCAAGTCTGAATAGTCATGGTTTGTGTTATTCTTTCCAGTAAAAATGGTGTTTCATGAAAAAAAGCAACTAGCTCATTTTGTAATTCAATACCATTAATGCTCTTCCATGTGACAATTATATTATTCTTTGGTATGCAGCAGAAGTGATCTGTGCATACTTCCTGCTCTTTCACATAGATTTTATGTCTCCTTCTATTACAAATATTGCAGCTATGAACATTCATGTATAAATCTCATGCATTTGTGCAAGAATTTCTCTGTTATGTACTCCCAAGTGAAATTGCTGGGTTGTAGGCTACACACATGTTCAAATTTAGTAGGTTGCCTCAAATAATTTTCCAAAGTATTTATACCTGTTTACCATTGTCCATTTCTCTGTCAATTCTTCTTCTTCTTCTTCTTCTTCTTCTTCTTTTTTTTTTTAAGATTTTATCTGTTAGAGAGAGAAAGAGATAGGGAGAGAGAGAGCAGTAGCAGGGAGGAGGGAGAAGCAAGCTCTCCACTGAGCGGGGAGCCCGATGCGGGGCTCGATCCCAGGACCTCGAGATCATGACCTGAGCCGAAGGCAGATGCTTAACCGACTGAGCCACCCAGGCGCCCCTCTCTGTCAATTCTTGCTGCTGACTTGATCTTTTCCCTGGCTTATGAAAACCTGTCTAACCTCCCTCCACCTTTTTTATCCTGTCAAGCTGTATGTAGAAAACATTTACATACAGTATAGTTTTATCTTTGTCCCTCAGTTTGATTTTTAATTCCTTTGAGATCAGGGTTGACATTCTACTTTTTGGAAACTGACCAGGATATGTATATGATGTGGATGTTATGATCAGTGTCATTTATTACGTAATTTTAAAACATTAAACTATTAATAAAGGGCATGATTTGACATGGATAGCCTGAAATGTGTCGTCAGATAATGAAGCACAGATTGTATATATGTGTACACACACACACACATTATTAAAGGAAGTATTATGGCTATTTGATGAATAATATATAGACTCAAGATGATTTAGTGTGTTAAAACTGGAATATTATTGATTAGGAAATAATAGAATCTTCTACTAATCTTAATAATCCTTACAGAAGTGTAAGACTTCACAATTTTTTTCCAAAATGTTTTCTTGTTTAGGATTTGCTCACCAGTTAAAATAAGCACAGACATGCATCCTTTTCTTATTATCCTTGCTGTCTGCCTCCCCCAGCCTCCTTACCCCATGTCCTTGGCAAACCATCATTGTTGACAGTAGTTATATCCACATGTTTTGGATTTGGAAACTTTGCATATGGTCTTATGAAGGCCATTCCATAAAATGACTTGGGCAATTTTTGTGGGTCATAGCAGCATCAAGGTGGATAGATAATATTTTAATACATAACGAATGGCAAAAATAATTGCTTTTGTGCTAATGCCAAGATCTTCAGTATTAGATCAATGTTTTGTAATTACTGGTTTTTGAAAACTTAAAAGCAAAAGGGGGATATTGAAGGAATCTCCTTAGTTTCTAATAAGAATCATACTCTGACATTTAAACACAATTCTGTAACTCAGTTTAATTAACTTTTTATATAAATTCTGAGCAAATCATATGTTTATTTAAAGCGACTAATAGAGGTCATTGTAAGAGACTGAGTTATTTTTTGGGTTTCACCTCTGACGCCTTTTCCATCCTTTATTACTTTTCCCTTTCCAACAGGCCTAGTATTCAGGTGCTCACAGTCCAAAGCAAGAGCCAGATAGGGCTAGCAGTTCTGTTGCTGTGTATTACCACTGTATTGCAAAGTGGCATATTGAGGAACAGTGTAGTACGGTGGTCAAAGTCATGTTTAAGTCCAGCTTTGCCATAGCCGGACTTAGCCTCTCCCAAGTTTGTTTCCTCTTCTGCTAAGAGATACTGTTTTACCCATTTGCCTCTTAGGAGTGATATGTGTCTTAAATAAATTAATAGATGTTTAAGTGCTTAGACCAGTGTCTGCCTTTTCGTAAGCACCTAAGTGTTTGTTGTTTTTGTTTTTGTTTGGTAAATGTGATACAGGTTTGGGTCAAGACCAAGGTGGAAGTTTTCCTAACTTACTGCCTAGTAAATCAGGAAAGCCTTTTGTAGAAGACGTAACTTTTTCGCTTAGTCTTCAGGGATGCTAAGGAACATTTCACATGGCAGAGGGGTTAATGGCAATTCATTTTGAGAGCTCGATATACAAAAGGCATGAGAACATGTAAGAGCCTGAAAGAATATGAGATGTTGGAAAGTGGTAGTAAGTAGTTCAATTTGTTCTTTCTCACCAAGCTCTTTTGAAAAACAAGTAAGATGAGATCCCTGAAACTACTTTGTAAGCTAGCAAGCATTAAAAAAAAAAAAAAAAAAAAAAAAGCCATCTTTTTGCATTCATTCTCATTACCTGGGCAAGTAACAAGTGAAAAATGGAGTCTGATACAGGGAAATTGTCTCTGTAAGATAATCTGTTGAATGAACAATGGGTGGGGAAATCAAGAGGACTGGACATTTGAAAGGAAGGAATTTTGCTTACCCAAATGATAATTATGTTATGAGTTAGGCTTAACAATAATTTTTTTTTAATTTTTAATTTTATTATTTTTTGGGGGGGGGAGAAGGGGAGGGGCAAAGGGAGAGGAAGGGAGAGAATCTTAAGCAGGCTCCATAGTCAGGGCAGAGTGTGACACGGGGCTTGATCCCACGACCCTGAGATCATGATGTGAGCTGAAACCAACAGTTGGACCCTTAACTGAGCCACTCAGGTGCCCCTTCACAATCATTTTAGAATTTATACTTGAATAGGGTATTTTTGGGGGAGCATGAATTGACTCACTGTGTGTCTAAATTGTGTTGTGAATATTTATTGGACTTGGAATCATAATACATGACTCTGCCATTTGGCCAAGTCATATCAGGTTCTTTGAGGCTTTAGCTTCCTCATCTGGAGAATAGGGATGATAATGTAGCTCATATTTTGTTGTAAGAATTAATATGGAGAAGTGAAAGTACAATTATTATTTTCTGTAGTGACTCTAACTGTACTTAAGTCAATCTTCAAAAAACCATGTATTCATTATACTATTTTGCTTCAGATTTCATGGGAAGACCATAATAAGAATGAAAATTTGAAGTACTAAATAGTTAGCCTTCTGCATATAGAAATTACGTAGTGTGAATGGATTAAGTCTTTTTTTTTTTAAGATTTTATTTATTTATTTGACAGAGAGAGACACAGCAAGAGAGGGAACACAAGCAGGGGGAGTGGGAGAGGGAGAAGCAGGCTTCCCTCAGAGCAGGGAGCCCGATGTGGGGCTTGATCCCAGGGCCCCGGGATCATGATCTGAGCCGAAGGCAGCCGCTTAACGACTGAGCCACCCAGGCGCTCCGGATTAGGTTTTAAAGAGAAAGAAAGTGGTTTAGGTTCTTTTAAAAATTTAATTATCTCTCATCTGTGCCATAAAGCCAGGTAGATAGATTGTGATTAATTTTTTAGGATAAGTGAATTTTAAAGAGTCTCCAGTTGTTTTGCACCTTATTTCTTAAAGGTTGAAGCTGACTGGGGCATCATTTGTGTCTAAACTGGTGGGAATACTTGGCAACACCCTTAGCCTGTGGAAAAGAAGATTCATTAACTCATTACTAGCCTTAAACTTTTTTTAAAAATTTTATTATGTTAATCACCATACATTACATCATTAGTTTTTGATGTAGTGTTCCATGATTCATTGTTTGCATATAACACCCAGTACTCCATTCAATATGTGCCCTCTTTAATACCCATCACGAGCTAACCCATCCCCCCACCTCCCCTCCCCTCTATAACCCTCAGTTTGTTCTCAGAGTCCAGAGTCTCTCATGGTTCATCTCCCCCTCCAATTTCCCCCCCTTCATTTTTCTTTTCTTTTTCTTTTTTTTTTTTTAAGATTTTATTTATTTATTTGACAGAGAGACACAGCGAGAGAGGGAACACAAGCAGGGGGAGTGGGAGAGGGAGAAGCATGCTTCCCGCGGAGCAGGGAGCCCAGTGCGGGGCTCGATCCCAGGATGCTGGGATCATGACCTGAGCCGAAGGCAGACGCTTAATGACTGAGCCACCGAGGTGCCCCACCCCCTTCATTTTTCCCTTCCTACTATCTTTTTCTTTCTTTTTTTTTTTAACATATAATGTATTATTTGTTTCAGAGGTACAGGTCTGTGATTCATCAGTCTTACACAATTCACAGCGCTCACCATAGCACATACCCTCCCCAGTGTCTTATCACCCAGCCACCCCATTCCTTCCACCCCCCACCACTCCAGCAACCCTCAGTTTGTTTCCTGAGATTAAGAATTCCTCATATCAGTGAGATCATATGATACATGTCTTTCTCTGATTGACTTATTTCACTTAGCATAATAACCTCTGGTTCCATCCACGTCATTGCAAATGGCAAGATTTCAGGTTTTTTTTTTGATAGCTGCATAATATTCCATTTGTGTGTGTGTGTGTGTGTGTGTGTGTGTGTGTGTATGCCACGTCTTCTTTATCCATTCATCTGTTGATGGACATCTTGGCTCTTTCCATAGTTTGGCTATTGTGGACATTGCTGCTATAAACATTGGGGTGCACGTACCCCTTTGGATCACTCCATTTGTACCTTTGGGGTAAATACCCAGTAGTGCAATTGCTGGGTCGTAGGGTAGCTCTATTTTAAACTTTTGAGGAACCTCCGTACTGTTTTCCAGAGTGGCTGCACCAGCTTGCATTCCCACCAGCTGTGTAGGAGGATTCCCCTTTCTGGGCATCCTCGCCAACATCTGTCGTTTCCTGACTTGTTAATTTTAGCCATTCTGACTGGTGTGAGGTGGTATCTCATTGAGGTTTTGATTTGGATTTCCCTGATGCCAAGTGATGTTGAGCACTTTTTCGTGTGTCTGTTGGCCATTTGGATGTCTTCTTTGGAAAAATGTTTGTTTATGTCTTCTGCCCATTTCTTGATTGGATTATTTGTTCTTTGGGTGTTGAATTTGAGAAGTTCTTTATAGATTTTGGATACTAGCCCTTTATCTGATATGTCATTTGCAAATATCTTCTCCCATTCTGTCGGTTGTCTTTGATTTTTTGACTGTTTCCTTTGCTGTGCAAAACCTTTTTATCTTGCTGAAGTCCCAATAGTTCATTTTTGCCCTTACTTCCCTAGCCTTTGGCAATGTTTCTAGGGAGAAGTTGCTGCGGCTGAGGTCGAAGAGGTTACTGCTTGTGTTCTCCTCTAGGATTCTTTTTTTTTTTTAAAGATTTTATTTATTTATTTGAGAGAGAGAGAGAATGAGAGATACAGAGCACGAGAAGGAAGAGGGTCAGAGGGAGAAGCAGACTCCCCGCTGGGCAGGGAGCCCGATGCGGGACTCGATCCCTGGACTCCAGGATCATGACCCGAGCCGAAGTCAGTCGCTTAACCAACTGAGCCACCCAGGCGCCCTCTCCTCTAGGATTCTGATGGACTCCTGTCTCACATTTAGGTCTCCCAACCATTTTGAGTCTATTTTTGTGTGTGGTGTAAGGAAATGGTCCAGTTTCATTCTTCTGCATGTGGCTGTCCAATTTTCCCAACACCATTTGTTGAAGAGACTGTCTTTTTTCCACAGGACATTTTTTCCTGCTTTGTCGAAGATTAGTTGACCATAGAGTTGAGGGTCCATTTATGGGCTCTCTATTCTGTTCCATTGATCTGTGTCTCTGTTTTTGTGCCAATACCATACTGTCTTGATGATTACAGCTTTGTAATAGAGCTTGAAGTCTGGAATTGTGATGCCACCAGCTTTGCTTTTCTTTTTCAACATTCCTCTGGCTATTCGGGGTGTTTTCTAGTTCCATACAAATTTTAGGATTATTTGTTTCATTTCTTTGAAAAAAGTTGATGGTATTTTGATAGGGATTGCATTAAATGTACAGATTGCTCTAGGTAGCATTGACATTTTCACAATATTTGTTTTTCCAATCCATGAGCATGGAACGTTTTTCCATTTCTTTGTGTCTTCCTCAATTTCTTTCATGAGTATTTTATAGTTTTCTGAGTACAGATTCTTTGCCTCTTTGGTTAGATTTATTCCAAGGTATCTTATGGTTTTGGATGCAGTTGTAAATGGGATCGACTCCTTAATTTCTTTCTTCTGTCTTGTAGTTGGTGTATAGAAATGCCACTGATTTCTGTGCATTGATTTTATATCCTGCCACTTTACTGAATTCCTGTATGAGTTCTAGCAGTTTTGGGGTGGAGTCTTTTGGGTTTTCCACATAAAGTATCATATCATCTGCAAAGAGTAAGAGTTAGACTTCTTTGCTGATTCGGATGCCTTTTATTTCTTTTTGTTGTCTGATTGCTGTGGCTAGGACTTCTAGTACTATGTTGAATAGCAGTGGTGATAGTGGACATCCCTGCCGTGTTCCTGATCTTAGGGGGAAAGCTCTCGGTTTTTCCCCATTGAGAATGATATTTGCTGTGGGTTTTTCATTTTCATTTCAACTTCAAAAATGTTTGGAAGTTTTCCTTCCATTTCGATTTTTTGGAACAGTTTCAGAAGAATAGGTATTAATTCTTCTTGAAATGTTTGGTAGAATTCCCCTGGGAAGCCATCTGGCCCTGGGCTCTTGTTTGTTGGGAGGTTTTTGATTACTGCTTCAGTTTCCTTAGTGGTTATAGGTCTGTTCAGGTTTTGTATTTCTTCCTGGTTGAGTTTTGGTAGTTTATACATCTCTAGGAATGCATCCATTTCTTCCAGATTATCTAATTTGCTGGCATATCGTTGCTCATAATATGTTCTTATAATTGTTTGTATTTCTTTGGTGTTGGTTTTGATCTGTCCTCTTTCATTCATGATTTTATTCATTTGGGTCATTTCTCCTTTCTTTTTGGTAAGTCTGGCCAGGGGTTTATCAATCTTATTA
Source organism: Eumetopias jubatus (assembly GCF_037043125.1). NCBI lineage: Eukaryota > Metazoa > Chordata > Mammalia > Carnivora > Otariidae > Eumetopias > Eumetopias jubatus. The sequence goes on along the minus strand of NW_028274814.1, from coordinate 114,949,127 downwards.
ATTCTTTCAAAAAACCAGCTCCTAGTTTCATTGATCTGTTCTACTGTTCTTTTGGTTTCTGTTTCATTGATTTCTGCTCTGATCTTTATTATTTCTCTTCTCCTGCTGGGGTTAGGCTTTATTTGCTCTTCTTTCTCCAGCTCCTTTAAGTGTAGGGTTAGGTTGTGTATTTAAGACCTTTCTTGTTTCTTTTTTTTTTTTTTTAAAGACTTCATTCATTTGAGAGAGAGAGCGAGAGAGAGCACGAGCGGCGGGGGGGAGAGGGAGAAGCAGGCTCCTGCTGTGGGGATGTGGGGCTCAATCACAGGACCCAGAGATCACGACCCGAGCCAAAGGCAGATGCTTAACCAACTGAGCCACCCAGGCAGCCCGAAACCTTTCTTGTTTCTTGAGAAAGGCTTGTATTGCTCTGTACTTTCCTCTTAGGACCACCTTTGCTGCATCCCAAAGATTTTGAACAGTTGTGTTTTCATATTCATTTGTTTCCATGAATTTTTTTAATTCTTCTTTAATTTCCTGGTTGACCCATTCATTCTTTAGTAGGATGCTTTTTAGCCTCCAGGTATTTGAGTTCTTTCCACTTTCCTCCTGTGATTGAGTTCTAGTTTCAAAGCATTGTGGTCCGAAAATATCCCAGTCTTTTGGTACTAGTTGAGACCCGATTTGTGACCTAGGATGTGATCTATTCTGGAGAATGTTCCATGGACACTAGAGAAGAATGTGTATTCTGTTGCTTTGGGATGGAATGTTCTGAATATATCTGTGAAGTCCATTTGGTCCAGTGTGTCATTTAAAGTCTTTATTTCCTTGCTGATCTTTTGCTTATATGATCTGTCCATTTCAGTGAGAGGGATGTTAAAATCCCCTACTATTATTGTATTGTTGTCAATGTGTTTCTTTGATTTTGTTATTAATTGGCTTATATAATTGGCTAGTCTCATGTTAGGGGCATAGATATTTACAATTGTTAGATCTTCTTGTCGGGCGCCTGGGTGGCTCAGTTGGTTAAGCGACTGCCTTCGGCTCAGGTCATGATCCTGAAGTCCCGGGATCGAGTCCCACATCGGGCTCCCTGCTCAGCAGGGAGTCTGCTTCTCCCTCTGACCCTCTTCCCTCTCGTGCTCTCTATCTCTCATTCTTTCTCTCTCAAATAAATAAATAAAATCTTGTTGGTTAGACCCTTTAAGTAGGATATAGTGTGCTTCCTCATCTCTTATTACAGTCTTTGGTTTAAAATCTAATTTGTCTGATATAAGGATTGCCCCCCCCCAGCTTTCTTTTGGTGTCCATTAGCATGGTAAATTGTTTTCCACTCCCTTACTTTCAATCTGGGGGTGTCTTTGGGTCTAAAATGAGTCTCTTGCAGACAGCATATCGATGGGTCTTGTTTTTTTATCCAATCTGATACCCTGTGTCTTTTGATTGGGGCATTTAGCACATTTACATTCAGGGTGACTATTGAAAGATGTGAATTTAGTGCCATTGTATTGCCTGTAAGGTGGCTGTTACTGTATATTGTCTGTGTTCCTTTCTGGTCTATGTTACTTTTAGGCTCTCTCTTTGCTTAGATGTATTTGCAAATTCCTTTAGTTTTTGTTTGTCCTGGAAGCTTTTTATCTCTCCTCCTATTTTCAGTGACAGCCTAGCTGGATATAGTATTCTTGGCTGCATATTTTTCTCATTTAGTGCTCTGAATATATCATGCCAGTCTTTTCTGGTCTATCTGGTCTCTGTGAATAGTTCTGTGGCCAATCTAATGTTTCTACCATTGTAGGTTACAGACCTCTTGTCCCGAGCTGCTTTCAGGATTTTCTCTTTGTCTCTGAGACTCGTAAGTTTTACTATTAGATGTCGGGGTGTTGACCTATTTTTATTGATTTTGAGGGGGGTTCTCTGTGTCTCCCGAATTTTGATGCCTGTTTCCTTCCCCACATTAGGGAAGTTCTCTGTTATAATTTGCTCCAATATAACTTCTGCCTCTCTCTCCCTTTCTTCTTCTTCTGGGATCCCAATTCTAATATTGTTTCATCTTATGGTATCACTTATCTCTTGAATTCTGCCCTTGTGATCGAGTAGTTATCTCTCTTTTTCTCAGCTTCTTTATTCTCCATCATTTGGTCTTGTATATCACTAATTCTCTCTTCTGCCTCATTAATTCTAGCAGTTAGAGCCTCCATTTTTGATTGCACCTCATTAATAGCGTTTTTGATTTCGACTTGGTTAGATTTTAGTTCTTTTATTTCTCCAGAAAGGGTTTCTCTAGTATCTTCCATGCTTTTTTCAAGCCCAGCTAGTATCTTTATAATCGTCATTCTGAACTCTAGTTCCGACATCTTACTAATGTCCGTATTGATTAGGTCCCTGGAAGGACGTACTGCCTCTTGTTCTTTTTTTTTGAGGCGATTTTTTCCATCTTGTCGTTTTGTCCAGAGGAGAATAGATGAATGAGAGAATAAAATGCTAACAGGGTAACAGTGCCCCAGAAAAATATACACTAAACAAATCAGAAGAGCCCTGAAACCAGGAGAAAAGAAAGGGAAAGAAAGAAAATAGAAAGAAAAAGAAAAAGATAAAAAAAGAATATGATCAAATATGATCAGGCTGGTGAATAGATCAGTGCCACACACTAGATTTTGAGCGTATTTTGGTCTGTTAGAAGAAACTGCCTCTCAAAATTTTAAAGAAAGAAAACTTATATATGTACAAAAATAGGGTAAATATGATGAAGGGGTGGAATAGGTATAATAAATGTCCACAGATTGAGTCGTCCGATGCTTATAGTGGCTTCCTATCCTAGCTATCTTCCTTATAGAATTGAGTCAAAGTTCTGATCCATGTGTTATGTGTAAGTATGTAGACTTAAAATATTCAGTATTAGTTGTAACAATTCCACTGAAGCCGGATTTTGACATTTGATTAGACTGGTTGGTCCAGATCTTTGATTGGAAGTGTCATTTTTATATTTTGTACTTGATAATTCATTGAGTAAAATAACAAAATATAAGGCAGGTAAATTATTTTTAAATCACTGTTTTTACACAGCTAGAAAGAAATTTGAGTTAATCTTAACCTTGTGACTCTTAAAAATAGTCTTTATCAAGGGGCGCCTGGGTGGCTCAGTCATTAAGTGTCTGCCTTCGGCTCAGGTCATGATCCCAGGGTCCTGGGATCGAGTCCCACATCGGGCTCCCTGCTCCGCAGGAAGCCTGCTTCTCCCTCTCCCACTCCCCTACTTGTGTTCCTGCTCTCGCTATGTCTCTCTCTGTCAAATAAATAAATAAAATCTAAAAAAAAAAAGTCTTTATCAAGAAGAGCAAAAATAAAGAATCATAGCATCTGCATACTAGAGCAGTGAATAGTATTGTTATGCTAAAGCTCTTATCAACTATGAAATTATAACACCCCAAATCAGAATTGCCATTGTATTTTGTTATCCAGAATAATTTTTTAAAAGGTTTTTATTTATTGAGAGAGAATGATAGCATGAGAGGGAGGAGGGTCAGGCAGCCGGATGCGGGACTTGATCCTGGGACTCCAGGATCATGACCTGAGCCAAAGGCAGTCACTTAACCAACAGCAACCCAGGCACCCATTCAAAATAATTTTTGATGATAGAAGGTAGTTTTAGTGTTCAACTCAAATGGGAGAATATAAATATGTTGCATACCCTGAAGAATCTACTAGATTTTAGTGTTTCATTTTGTGTCAAAATTTTGTTGGTAATTCTTAAATTATATTAGTAGAGCTTAGTCAAGTGGGCCAATAATAAAATAAGTTAGGATGTAATAATTTAATCCTTTTTGGCTAGAATATATTCACTGTTTTTATAGTGTAGTTTTGACTAATTTTGATGGTACTGCTGTAAAGATTGAATAATTTGAATAATTATAAATATTAGCAAAGGAAATTTTTACATTGATATTTCAGAACTTGTCTGAAAAGTTGCTGAAGAAAGACCTGGAGTTTACTCAGTTAGAGGAGAAACATAATGAAGAATGTGTGAGTAAAAAGAATATACAAGCAAGCCTTCATCAAAAAGACTTAGATTGTCAACAGCTTCAGTCAAGATTATCTGCATCTGAAAACTCCCTGCAGAGAATACAGGCAGAACTAGGTGAAAAGGGAGAAGCTACACAAAAGCTCAAAGAAGAATTATCAGAAGTGGAGACCAAGTACCAGCATCTTAAGGCTGAGTTTAAACAGCTGCAACAGCAGAGAGAAGAAAAAGACCAGCACGGGTTACAGCTCCAAAGTGAAGTTAATCAAGTAAGAGATGTTACTTTTATTTATTGTTTTCCTTCTTTGGTTTCTTAGTGTGCTTGATAGTTATTTGATCATATTACAGTTCATTAAAAAAATATTGTCATTTAAAAAAATTAATTTTCACAACCAGCAGTTTTGAGTCAGATTTCATTTCCTTTAATTTCATTTCAATTTTCCTTAATGAGAAAGAAATCTTAGCACCCATCATATAGTATTGTTGTGAAGTGTTTATAAATTAATACCTATAAATTGCTTAGGATGGTACCTGGCACATGGTAGGTACTCAGCACGTATTAGTTAATTGTAATTAATTCAAATTATTGATAATTCTTTAATTTAGAAATTCTTATCATTTTTCTTTTTTTGTTACTAAATTTTCAAAATGTAATGGTTAAACCAATAATGTAAAAATATCTATATTTTAAAAGAAAAAAATAAATTAGTCCTAACAGCTATTTTTATAATAATATCTAACTTAAATTTAAGTTCTCTATTCTTATTATTTCTTCTAGGTAACATTAAATATTGGTTGAAAAATGGAAATTTGGGGGACATTAAAGTCCTCAGCCACTTTTTTGATAATATTCAACTATTTTCACTTAAATGGTAGTGATACTTCCTTTTTTTTTTTTATTATGTTCAGTTAGCCAGCATTTGGTACATCATAAGTTTTTGATATAGGGTTCAGCGATTGATTAGTTGCATTTAACAACCAGTGCTTATCATAACATGTGCCCTTCTTAATACCCATCACCCGGTTACTCCATCCCCCCACCCTCTCCCTTCTGTAACCCTCAGTGTATTTCCTGGAGTCCAGAGTCTCCTATGGTTTGTCTCTCTCTCTGATTTCTTCCCATTCAGTTTTCCCTCCCTTCCCCTGTGGTCCTCTGCTCTATTCCTTATGTTCCACGTATGAGTGAAACCATATGATGATTGTCTTTCTCTGCTTGATTTATTTCACTTAGCATAATCCCCTCCAGTTCTATCCATGTTAATGCAAATGGGGGGTATTCATCCTTTCTGATGGCTCAGTAATATTCCATTGTATATATGGACCACATCTTCTTTATCCATTCATCTGTTGAAGGGCATCTCGGCTCTTTCCACAGTTGGCTATTTTAGACATTGCCACTATAATACTTGCTTTTATGGCTTCAGTCCTTCTGTGTTCTTGGCCTGATATATTCTTCCTATTTCTCTTCTCCTTGATTAACACACTGCTTACCTCACTTGTTACTTTTCTAGTAATCCTTTTCTGAACATTGCCATTTCTCCCTCCCTGACCCCCCCAAAGATGGCTTAAGCACGTATATATTTTGATTGTTTTACTTACCACAGTATAGTATATTATCATAACTTACGTGTCTTTCTTCACTAGATTCTGAACTCTTCGGGTGCAAAGACCATGTCTTCCTCATTTTTTATTTTCACTACCTGGCACATTGCTTGTTTTTTTGTTTTGTTTTTTAAAGATTTATTTATTAGAGAGAGAGAGAGCTGAGGGAGGGGCAAAGGGAGAAGGAGAAAGAGAAACTCAAGCTGACTCTGCACTGAATGCAGAACCTGACAAGGGGCTCGATCTCATGACCCCTCAGATCATGATCTGAGCTAAAATCAAGAGTCGGACCCTTAACTGACTGAGCCACCGAGGCATCCCACATACATTGGTTGTTAATCAGCAAATGTTTTAGTGGATAACTTAGATATTTGATGTTCATTTCAGATAAAATTAGCACTTAATGGTTTCTAAAAGACATGTTTTATTTGTTGGGAGATATAGAACTGAAAAAGGAAACTGTACTTACTTTGAGGGATTATGTAAATCTCATTGAGGATAAGGCAAGTGCTATCCTATTTCAAAGAATGTGAGGATTATAATAAAATGATCCTGTGTATGATGGGAATTTGGAAGAGTTCCTTTTCTATTTTCTTCCCCCACAGTACTTCATTTGTGTAATTATTTTATCCAGTTATGTGATCAGGAAAAGCTTTGCGTGAGACAGAGGTGGTACATAAAATTATGAATATTAGATAGGTATTGACAAATGACATTGTGGAGGTAGGAGAATCTTCCAGGCAGAAGATTTAGTGAGAGTAAACTAGTGTCAAGAAAGTATTACAAGAACCAGGAAGGGACATCTCTTAAGATAGGGTGTGTGTAATAGAAGTGGACTACTGTGATTGGAAAGAGCATTTAGAATCTTATTTTATGTAGGGTCTTGAATAGCAGGCCAAGGAATTTGGGCTTTATTGGTTTTCAGTCGGAGGAGGGGCATGAGGAAATTTTGAGAACCTACTCAAACATATTTTTATACAAAGACTTGAACATGTGATTAGTTGGTTTAGTCACAATTCTGTAATAAATAAAAGAGATCATACTGAAGACCTTGAAGTTATACCATTTATCTTCTTTCTTTTAGCATGCTGTTCGCATTCTACCTTAGTATGTTTCAAATCTGTCCCCTTCTCTTCATCTACAGTGCCCCTGCTCTTAATTTAAGCCACTATTTTGGCCTTCTTAAAGTTTTCCTTCTAGTGACCTCCTTAATCTGTTTTCCATGCAGAAGCCAGAGACATCTTTCTAGAACATGAAGGATATCACTTTGTCTGCTTATAGTGGCTTTGCGTTACACTTCGAATTGAATCCAGATGTCTTACTTTGGCATGTGAGTTTCTACAAGTAGCATGGCCCACACTGTGCCTTCAAACTCATCTCCTACCACTGTTAAGCTATGTTGATCTCCTTTTAGTTACTCAAACACACCAGTGCTTCAAGTGCTTTCTTGCCTTAGGTCCTTTGCCCATCTTTTTTTCTTAGTATGCCCTTGACACCGGTTCTTCAAAAGGCTGGCTCAGGTGTCATTTTGTCAGTAAGGACTTCCAGGACTGCTCTCTTTAAATAGCTTGTTTCCCCTTCTTTATTTCAGCAGGCTTTTTTATTCTTCTTTATAACACTTTACAGTGTATAATTAGTTTTTTGTTTACTTGCATATTGTCTACCAATCCCATTGGACTGTGAACTCCTTAATGTGAGAAATTTGTTTTATTTTATACTGTCAGCCTCTATGCTTAGGACTTTCAGCAAATACTTTTTTTAAAGATTTTATTTATTTGTCAGAGAGAGAGAGAGAGAGAGCACAAGCAGGAGGAGGGGCAGGCAGAGGGAGAGGGAGAAGCAGGCTTCCCACTGGGCAGGGAGCCTGATGCGGGGCTCCATCCCAGGATCCTGGGCTCATGACCTGAGCCGAAGGCATAAGCTTAATTGACTGAGCGACCCAGGCATCCCTTACAGCAAATATTTATTGGAAGGATGGAAGTGAATCTCACCTTAAGCTTTTTAAAATATTTTTTATATCCTTAAAGAGTGTAGGCATGAACTGGTTTCATTTTGCTCTGTATTGTATCCTTAGCACCCATTTTGGGAGTGACAAAAGTAGATAGTGGCAGCTGTGAACAGAGGACTTGAAGACAAAGCAGCATATAGGCTTCATATTTGTGTTTATGAGCAGTTCTAAAATAGCCACAGATGTGCAGATAACGATGTTCCATAATTAAAAATTAGATGTCATCATTTTAACTTTTAAAAATTATCTAACATGCATCTTGAATAGCACAGTGGATTTATTTATTTTAAAGATTTTATTTATTTGTGAGAGAGAGAGAGAGAACATGATGGGGGGTGAGGGGTGGTGGGGAGGGGCAGAGGGAGAGGCAGAAGCAGACTCCCTGTTGGGCAAGGAGCCCGACTCAGCACTTGTTCCCAGGGCTTGATCCCAGGATCCCTGGATCATGACCTGAGCCCAAGGCAGACGCTTAACTGATTGAGCCACCCAGGTCCGCAGCATAGTGGATTTAGAAACCAGCTGCCTGAGTTTCAGTTCTGTGGCTTACAAGCTGTGTGATCTCAGGCACAGTATTTAACTTGGACCTGTTTGCTCATCTCTGATATGGATAATAATGGAATCTTCTTCATAGGGCTATATATATAAGGATTAAATTAGTTAATATTTGCATTTAGAATAGGGCCTGGCACTTAGTAAATATTGTTAGGAGTGTAATGAGTAAAGAATTATGTCTATAGGTATACAAACTGAATTTATTATAGAGTATATACATATATATGTATATCTCAAAATGATTGTGATTTTAGGGTAGACCATTCTATTAATAATTCCAGTGTTTACTGTTTTTACTCTTGATTTAACCTCTTTTTCTTTAACATGTTTACTCTAAAATGGTATAGACATCATTGTTTAAGCAATTTTGGCCTGCTCCCACCCTTAGACAGCCTCTTTTGGGATTCTTTTTTTTTTTAATTAAAAATCAGGGATTTTTTAAAATTAAAGATCAGGGATTTCCAGGAATTGTACAGTAATGAATGACAAAGTTATTTATAGTATGTATCCCTTTTTCTTGCCCCTTTAGTAAATCTACACTTCAGAGCAATAGTTCTCTTTAATTTGGTTGGTTCTCAGTTCCGTCTGCACATCAGAATCACCTGGGGAGATTTAAAAAATTAACAGTGTCAGGGCCTCACCCTTGGTCCAGTTAAATCATAATCTCTGGCATAGTCCTGGGCACTGGCATATTCAGATGTTTTCTCTGTAATTGTATTATGCAGTTGAGTTTGAAAACTGCTTTTTTAAAGTGTTACTTTTTGGCAAGTTTCCTGAAGCTGAACATCATCTGATTCTTGTTATGAAAACATGGGTTTCTGAGCTTTAGCTCAAATGTATTAAATCTAAACTTAATGGGAGGAGTCTAATTATCTGTGCATTAACAATGATATCAGGAGATTCTTTTATTTGGTATGTGTACAACATGGTAATTTGACAGTTCTATACATTACTGAATGCTCATCATGGTGAGTGTAGTTACCGTCTGTCACTACCATGTTATTACGGTATTATTGACTGTGTTTGCTATGCTGTACTTTTCACCTCTGTGACTTATTTTATAACTGTAGTTTGTACCTCTTCATCAGCCAGAGATTCTTATCCAGCAAGTTTAAGAACTAGATGTGGATGATTCCTGTTTGTAAGAGATCACACACTTTGAGTGCTTGAAATATGAGTTTACCTTGAAGGCCTCCTTTGCTTTCACATATCAGGATTGTACCTAATTATTGTAGTGAGAAGGAGAAGGTTTGGGACTTATAGAGCGAATCCACTGCATATTAAGAAGAGGAACAAAAAGAAAGATGTCAGAGTGCTGGCTAAGGACAAAGATAAAATAAATGCATTCTCTTTAACTGGTACTGATTCTTGTTTTAGCTAGATGGGAACATGTTTTACTTTAAAAATTAACTTTCGTTTTCTTTATTAAGGATAGAGTGTGTTCTAATAGCCACAGGTTGTTTCACAGCATTAGAAAATAGTGGGTGACCACTTTTCTGATAGAATTTTATTTTATCCTGGGACGGCTGGGTGGCTCAGTCAGTTAAACATCTGCCTTCGGCTCAGGTCATGATCCCAGGGGCCTGGGACAGAGTCCCGTTTTGGGCTCCCTGCTCACTGGGGAGCCTGCTTTTCCCTCTGCCTGCTGCTGCCCCTGCTTGTGCTCTCTCTCTCTCTCTCTGACAAATAAATAAATCTTTAAAAAAAAATAACTTTGCTTTATCCTGTCCAACTATGAATTTTTATGGAGAAAAATGCAAGTGTAGTGCATATAAATATAAATATGACACAGAGGCTATAGATTCTGAATATTTTCACATTTAACATGGAACAGTTTTGATTGAAATCAATTGTACAGAATGTTATTAATTTTTAATTTTGCTGAGGCACATGCATTTGCATGTGTTATGAGACTGGTGTGTAGGAGCATTCTTAGTGTGTAAGCCTTGCCAAATGTCTTGCAGCTTTTTAAAATATCATACACCTCATTTTTGTTCTATATTCCCAGCACTCATGCAGTTTTCTTTTGAAATTAATACAGACTTTTTTCTTTTTTTTAATGGAACTTCCCCCTCCCCCAAGAGAAACTGACTACTGTTTCTAGTAGTATTAGAGAAAATAAAGAATTTGAGAAAGTGATAGTTCTTAGTTCCAGGGTAAATCTTTCCTTTAGTTTTAACTGGGTGGCAATTTTAAAGTTAATGAATGAGGGCCACCTAATATTTTTTAAAAAATATTCTTTCTTCTCTTTTATTTAGAAATTATGTGCCAGTTCGAGGACTTGGGAATGCTTTGTGCTCTGTTCAATACCCAAATGTAAGAAGTTAATTGTGGTGGTTTGTAACTGTGAAAAAGCAAGATTCACTATGAAATTAAAAAAAAAAATACTATGGAATAGGTCTGAGTGTGTGCCCTGAGGGTCTTGATTTTTTTTTTTTTTTAATTGGACTCATGACCCTGAGATCAAGACCTGCGCTGAGTCGGAAGCTTAACCGACTGAGCCACCCAGGTGCCCTGAGCATCCTGATTTTTAAATTTTATTTTATTATTTTAAGCCCCTCAAGTGATTCTAACACTCAAGTCCAAACAAGAGCCTTTGGTTCACTGTATTTTTGTTTGTTTGTTTAAGAGAACAAAAAGCCCCCAAATTGTGATGTTTAATCACAGTTTTATGTGATCCATCATAATTTATGTGATTAAAATTCAGCTGAATCTTAGGTTCCCCCAAAGTGTATGAAAATTAAGATTTATACTTACCTTGGTGAAAAAGAAAACATTGTTTAGAAGGTAGGTAGGTGGTGGTAGTGATGTGGTGATGAGTGTGTGTGTGTGTTTTTACATATGTACTATACAAACTTTCTCTTTTTTAAAGTTACATAGCAAACTTCTGGAGACAGAGCGCCAACTAGGTGAAGCTCATGGTAGGCTAAAGGAACAGAGACAACTTTCAAGTGAAAAGTTGATGGATAAAGAACAACAAGTGGCTGATCTACAGCTTAAACTTTCTCGTTTAGAAGAACAGGTAAGCTAATTTCAAGTGAGTTTATAGTAGCAAGTTTATTGATAGATTTGAGGCATCTTAAATAGTATTATGGTTCATTTTTTTCATTGTTAAGAGCTTTAATTAGACATTTTTACTTTAAATTGTGACATTTATTTCTCCCCACTAAAAACATCCTACTTATTATTAAATATATTAGGTCATTTTGTTGTGACTGTGTTCTCTAAAGTTCTCAATTAAAATGTGTTAAGAAGACTACTCCTTTAGCTTAGGTAAGAAAGATTCTGGGGGTGAACCTTTATTAGGCTGCTGAAGGGGAGGAGTCTTCCTGCCCAGGAAGGATAACTTCACAATAAAACAGTGAAGCATGAACACAGTTGGTGAGGATCTTTAAAAATGACATGTATTTGGTGCTTATAAACTTTGAGCTTGCATTTAAGGATTTTCACTTTTGCAATTTAAGCATAAGATTGAATGCTATCCTAATTAAAGGTGTGGTTGCCAATAATGGTAACTATTTTTTGGTTAAAGTAAAAGTTATCATTAAATTATATCTTTTACTAGAATTGAACAAACATTGAGAGTTAAAATCTGTAGCTTCATCAACAGATTTTCTTCTAGATCCAGAATCTTAGACATGATAGATAACCCATTCTTTTCCAGTAAGCAATAATTATGTTGTAGAAAAAAACAAAACAAATACTGATACTGTGGTTTAGAATATTTTTACAAAAAAATCTGTATGTAATCAATTCCTTGATCATATTAGTATACAAAAAAGCATTAATAAACTAAATGCCAACCTAGGGAAAGAATTATGTTCTAGGATTAGAGTATATTCCTAGGGAATAGTTTCATAATCATGAGATTAAGATTCTGTAAGTAATGAGATACTGCTTTTTTTTTGATAGTTCTTTTTTGATTAATATATAATGTATTATTTGTTTCAGGGGTACAGGTCTATGACTCATCAGTCTTACACAATTCACAGCGCTCACCATAGCACATACACTCCCCAGTGTCCATCACCCAGCTACTCCATCCCTCCCACCCCCCTCTACTCCAGCAACCCTCAGTTTGTTTCTTGAGATTAAGAGTCTCTTACGGTTTGTCTCCCTCTCTGGTTTAGTCACGTTTCATTTTTCCCTCTCTTCCCCCATGATCCGCTGCCTTGTTTCTCAAATTGCACATGTCAGTGAGGTCATATGATAATTGTCTTTCTCTGACTGACTTATTTCGCTTAGCATAATACCCTCTAGTTCCATCCACATTGTTGCAAATGGCAAGATTTCATTTTTTGATGGCTGCATAATAATCCATTGTATATATATACCACATCTTCTTTATCTATTCATCCATCAGTGGACATCTAGGCTCTTTCCATAGTTTGGCTATGTGGACATTGCTGCTATAAACATTGGGGTGCTGGTACCCCTCTGCATCACTACATTTATATCTTGGGAAAAACCCGGTAGTGCAATTGCTGGGTCATAGGGTAGCTCGATTTTCAACTTTTTGAGGAAACTTCATACTGTTTTCCAGAGTATAATGCCAGATATTTATGAATGATAGCATTATGCCTTTAAATCGTGAGCTGACAATCTACATTTTTTTTTTAAGTTGAAGGAAAAAGTAACAAATTCTACAGAATTGCAGCATCAATTAGATAAAACAAAGCAACAACATCAAGAACAACAAGCTCTTCAGCAAAGCACTACAGCAAAACTTCGAGAAGCTCAGGTAAATATTAGTATTTGAATTATTAGCCTTTTAAACAGAAATTAACCGAATCATCATTCTTTTGTTCTGGTAAAACTAGATAATGCGAAAAACTTGATTACGAAGGGCTTTGATAATTTTCAGTATCTGGATGACCAGAAAATCTTTTACTTTTAATTGCTATGTTGAAATTTTCTATTTTAAAATGATCATAACTAGATTTATTATTATACATAGACTTATTTATATAAAATATTTAAATTTTATTAAATTTCTTTACTAAATAAATTTACCTATTTAAATAAAATCTATTAAATTATGTATACAAAATAAATTTTTTATTACTTATTATTTTTAAAAGTACCCTGTTTGAAAAACTTAAAAAATGCAAATAAAATTTCCTGATTTAGTTAGCCCAATAAAAAACATTTTGTATTTTCTACAGAAGAACTTAGTAATTTTTGGTCAAGTCTTTCCCTGCTTTAGAACTATAATATGAACATTAGAATTGTAGGTATAGAAAATATAAGTGATTGGGTTAAATATGTATGGATTCTATAGCATGGCTTACAAAATTGAAAGAAGTAAAATTTTTGTTTTGTTATAGCGAGGGGAAGAGGGTGCCCAAGTATTTGAAATGAATTTGACTTTGACATTCATTTTTTCCTTCAATCTTTCATTAATTCATTGAATATTATTGAGCACTATATGTCAGGCATTATGGTAAGCACTGAAAATAAAGAGATGAGTAAGACACAGTGCCTGCCTTCTAGAAAATTGCAGTCTAATGATGTGCACACAGAAACAATGTTGGAATTTAAAGAGGCTGTAAGTAATATGTCTCTCTTACCCTTCTGAGTTTGGAGAGTGGGATGGGAGTCATATGGATAGAGACAAAAATATTGTACTCATTTACTTGTTTTTTCATTTATCCAGTCAACAAATGTGTATTAATGTCTACTCTTAGCCAAGGAAGTGATTTTGTGGATATGGCAGCAAATGAAATAGACAAAGCTGTCTGCTCTCATGGAATTTAGTGAGGGAGACAAAGAAAAGCCAAGGTAAATAGGCAAAATATGTAGTGTGTTAGATGGTGACAAGTGCTATGGAGATGAAAAAGAAACAGGGAGTAGGAAGGATCTGGGGGTCTGGAGGTGGGACTGCAGTGTTAGATAGGATTGGCCGGGAGGGCCTCTCAGAAGATGAAAGACTCGAAGGAAATGGGAGTGTGAGGTATGTGGATATCAGAGAGAGCATCAATACATTAAAAGACCCTGAAGTGGGAGCATGTCTAAGAAATATCAGGAAGCCAGTGACTGCAGTGGTATAAGTGATAAGAAGGGTAAGTGGGGCACAGAGTCATAGAGATCACAGAGAATGAGAACATGTCAGGCCTCATAGATCATTTTAAGGATTTTACTGTGAGTGATATGAGAAATCGTTGAAGGGTTCTGAGCAAAGGAGTAACATGATCTGACTTATAATTTCACAGGATTTCTCTGGCTGCTGTATTGAGAGTAGACTGTAGGAACACATGAGTATAAGCAAAGAAATTAGCTAAGACTACTACAGTGATCCAGATAAGAAATGATATGGCTTGGATCAGAGTGGAAACAGTGCAGGTAGTGAGAAATCGTTAGATTCTATGTATATTTTAAAGGTAAAGCTGACACATTTACTGATAGATTGATGTGGGATATAGAGAAGTCAAGTATGATACCAAGAAGTTTGTCCTGGGTAGTTAGAAGGATGGAGGTCAAACAAGATGAAGACTGAGAATCCTACTGGACTTGGCAACATGGAGGTCATTGATGACATTGGTAAGAGCAACTTGGATAGAGAAGGATGTATGAAAGCCTAATGGAAGGGGTTCAAGAGAAAATGGGAAGAGAGAGTTTGATAAAATGAATATAGATAACTCTAGGACTTTTACTGTAAAGAGTAGCAAAGAGATAGTGTAGTAAGACTGAGGTAAAGAATTTGGCATAGGTCTGCAGCCAAATGTGCTTTTTTATATTATACCCCTGAATTAAATTTATTCATCCAGTCACAGACAAAGCTGGAAATGAGGCTCTCAACTTCTTATAGGCAGGTTGTCCCTTAGACTGAGGGGAGAGCAACGGGTGAGTTAAACATGCCTTAGTTCCTTATTCTAAACTTTGAGTTAGTTAAATTCTTATTACCTGGGGAAGAATAAGAAAACAATGTCAAAGAGGCCAGGCAGTTTCTCCTTATGGAAACATGAAAAGTCCTAAAAACTAAAGAGGTGTAGTCAGTGTCATTCTAGGTGTATATGTGTATATAAAATTATTATGTAGCACAGAGGGCAGTTATCTAACTCAGGTAGAGTCTGGAAAAGAGCAGTCTTTGGAAACTTCTTAAAAGTGACAATTTGAATTGCAAAGGGTATGTAGATGTTTCGGGTTTGTGAAGATGATTATAGTAAGAAGTACACTCCAAGTAGAACAAGGACAAGGATACTGAAGCTGATATGAACTAAACTGTTAGGTTTTGCTGGAGCTTAAAGTGTAATTTAGAGATTAGTTAGAGAAGAGGCCAGAGCATTAGACATGAGTAAGTGTATAGAAGGTCTTGTGTGACATTTATCTTTGAAGGTAGAATGGGATTAAAGGTCTTGAGATGGAACTCCTGTGGCCAGATTTGGTTTTTAAATAGGTCATTGCTGTGGTTTTGTGAGAGGTGGATTTCGGAGGGAATATTCTGAAGCAGGAGTTCAGTTAAGAGACTAATATATGCAGTAGTTTAGATGAAAATAATAATGCCTTCATTCAAGCAATTGTTAAAAGATGTCATAGGGCAAATATGAGTAATACTTGGGCAATAAAATAAGTAGGACTTAATAGTTGTAGGGACAAGAAAGAGAATGACTTCCAGATTGATAACACTGGGCACGTGGTAAATGGAGGTGTCATCAATTGTGTGAGTGAACATGAGACAAATCAACATTTCACTGGGCAGTGTGATGAGTTCAGTTTTGGACATTGTTGAGGCACCTAGAGGATAAATTTATTTAAAGCTTAGAGGAGGGGACCATGCTATATATATTAGCTGTGAGAAACATCACTATATATGGGGTAAATGGAATTATTAGAATAGATGTGATAGCCAGGGAGGCAGTGTAGTGGGGAGAACAGGTAACTGATAACACAGGACTTCTGGGAAACACTAGCACTTAATGGCATAGATGAATGGAGGAAGAGCATCCCCAAGAAAGAGAATGATCAAAGTAATTAAGGAGAACCTGCAGAGTGGAAGCCAAAAGATTGGGCAGAGTCAAAAGTTGGGAGTAATCAGCAACTACAGATGTGGATGTGTAGTAGGGATGCCAAGTATGATAAGTGAAAAATGCCCATTTTATTAAACTATAATTATATAAGTATATATTCTCATATATTAAGAATAAGTTAGTGACCTTGTTAAACATAATTTCAATAAAGTGATAGATGGCTGAGTTTTGATGAATAAATGAGAGATGAGTTGGAAAAGTAAATTTGAATTACTTTTGAAATTTAAATATGAATTTTATAAAGACTGGGCAGAGATGAGTGGGGCTTGCTCTGGGAAGTGTGTTTGAAAACAAAAGATACCTGAACATGTTTATAGTCTAGGACAAAGGGACTGGTAGAGAGGGAATAATTGAGGATCTTGAAGGAGAGGTTACAGAAGTAATAAGGTATTGAAAAGCTATGAGATAACAGATACAATGGGTGGTGGTAAACTTGAACTTATCCTTTCTTGAAGAATATTTTTTGAAGCTTGAGGAAAGGAAGTAAATATGGATCTATCTATCTTTATAGATAAGAGGATGGAAAATCAAGGTGCATCATTCCAGATTTGCCCCCCTCCTCCGTTTTTTTGGATAAAGTTGGAGATGGTAATAGTTGAATGAAATGCAGGCAGATGTTAAGAATCTGGAGAGAATATTGAAGCTTTTAAGTAGTTGTTGAGGTGAATATTTGAAGGTAAGAACCACCTTAGTCAAGTGAAAGGATTGACAAGATGCTTCTGAGTATATGATGGAGGTTGGACTCTAGAACTCTGTAGTGGCAGCAGTCTGTGAAGGTTTATGATTTTGCTCTCACAGTGCTTAGAAATGTAGGTGTGGAATCAGTAGATTGCAACATTGATCTAGGATTGGGCTTTTTTTTTTTTTTGGATGTCTATATTGGGAATTTGAAGGTGAAAGGAATGGAGGAATGTTGAATCATTGAGAGAATAGTTAAGGTTAGCTCATATCCATGTATTAGATTCAGGAAGAGAAATGAGGCATAAGCTATAAATGCTAGAAGAAAATTGAGGTCAGTGTCTGTTTGGCATTGAAGAACAGAAATGAGGTCATGAAATTGGAAGATGGTCAGGAAGTTGTGGTCACGGAGTAGGACAGTTGAAATTTTTCATTTGGAACAATTTCAAGTGGTTACAAGATCCTACATGTGAATGATTGAATAGAATGAGTAAGGGTCCAGGAATTAAGATGATATGAATGTTGAGGCTGTGTTCTTAATTCTTTGTGTATTTTGTGTTTCCCAGGAAATTGGCAGAAATTGGGATTGAGAGAAAAACTAAATCAGGTCTCAAGTCTTCAGTGAATGAGGTAGGGATTTCCAGATGATAGCAACACAGAATAGAGGCTAGAATAAATGAATAATATACTCCCCAAAGCAGCATGAAGCTTTTACATGATGGGGAGAATTATGGGGTGAAAAACCAGAAAGGAGTCAAACTCCCTTGCTTGCCCAGCAGAATGGTCCTTATGTATCCGAGACTGTTGAGGGGTAATCAGCATTTGTAAAGGGTGAACCAAATTTCACTTCTGACTTGGAAATAGAGTGACTGTTCTGGAAAAAAGCTTAGGCCTGGAGCTGTGTTCCAGAAGATGAGTGGGATGTGGAGAGAGGGATCATTAGTGGCAGGAGCAGAGAATGAGAGCAGATAGGTTAGGTTGCCTTTCATTATTTTGTGATTGAAACTGAGATGAGAAACATGTTTGAAAGTCATCTCAAATAGTGCAATATCGGTGCAAATTGTTGAGAGTACCAGGTGGTTCCTGACTGGATCTGAGCAAGGTAGTGTGGGGTACTATAAGGTTTGCACAGGGGCTTGTTAGGGTCTGGTTTTAGGGAGAGGTTCTCTCTGGCTGTCTTAAAATTACTGAGGCAGAGCTAAAGGCTGTGGGTTAGATAGTTCCAGAATATTAATGGGCATTGTTCTGGATGTGGTCTAATGCATGCTGCTCTGTGTAAGGGTAGGCCCTTGGTAAAGTAAAAGAAGAGGGATCCCTTGATATATCAATAGAAGAGTCCTATTGGAATATTGAAGTGAGCCTTCACGAGTGTGTGTGTGTTAGAGTGCAGTCCTTTATTTTTCTGTTCATTCAACAAATATCTTAGAGTATATGTATCTTGGATACATCAATGAGTAAAACAGACAAAAATCCTCACCTTTGAGGAGCATACATTCTAGTGAGGGGGTGGAGGGAAACAGATAAACATGAAAAATAAGTAATTTACTTAGTGTGTTAAAAGATAAGTGCTATGGAAAGGGAAAAAAAAACATTCAGGAGAAGGAGTATTGGGAGAGGCTGCAATTTTATTTTATTTTATTTTTTAATTTTTTAAAAGATTTATTTAGAGACAGAGTGCGCATGAGTGGGGGGAGGGGCATAGGGTGAGGGAGAGAAGCAGACTCCCTGCTGAGCGCAGATCCCAATGCAGGGCTCAATCTCATGACCCTGAGATCATGGCCTGAGCCAAAATCAAGAGTCGGATGCTCAACTGACTGAGCCACCCAGGTGCCCCAAAAGGCTGCAATTTTAAATGTAATGGTCAGGCTAGGCCTGATTGAGTGGTGACATTTGAACAAACATTTGAAGGAGAGGGAATGAGCCATGTGACTTTGTGGGAAAGGTATTCTAGACAGAAGAAACAGTGCAAAGGGCCTGCGGTGGGAGTGTGCCTGGTGTGATAAGGAGTAAAGAGAGTCCCACGAGTCTGCAACGGATTAAACAACAAGAAGAGTAGTGGGCAGTGAGGTCCGAGTGTTAGAATAAGAATGTGGTTAATTGAAGGTTTTTTTTTTTTTAGAAATTCTAGTTAATTATCAATAATACAGATTTATATTATTAAATATATAGTTCTAATTATTTAAGTTTACCATGTTAAAATGTAATGAGTAGCTAAAAAAATGTAAGACTAAGAGTTTGAGTTGCAAAATATATTATCAATCATTTTATGTTTGAGGAATAACTTTTAAGTTCTCTATCCTTAAGGTAGTAGTTTTCATTTCTTTACAGAATGATTTAGAACAAGTACTACGTCAAATTGGTGATAAGGACCAAAAGATCCAGAACCTTGAAGCCTTATTACAAAAGAGTAAAGAAAATATTTCTTTACTAGAAAAAGAAAGAGAAGATCTTTATGCAAAAATTCAGGCTGGTGAAGGAGAGACTGCTGTTCTTAACCAGTTACAAGAAAAAAACCATACCTTACAGGAGCAAGTAAGCATGTCAAATTTATTCTGTTTTTAAAACTGACTTTTAGCTTTCTAAATCTTACTAAGTGCTTTGTTTAAATGACTCTTCATTCTGGTTCTTTTTAGCACTTTTTAAATATTATGTTTTTTTGACAAATACCATCTCATTTACCTTAGAGATAGGTTGCTATTGTAGTAAAAGTAAGTTAGCATAATTTGACAAAGAAAATCTCAATTCATGTCCCAGCACATAATTTATTACCTGTGTGACCACAAGCAAATAAATTTACCTTGTCAGCTCATTAGAAAAGTAGAGATGTTATTAATAATGCATTCTTGCTTCATGGCTTTTTGTGATGTTTTGAAAAAAGAATGAACAACAACATATATTTATAAACTGAAAGTACTAATCAAGTGTTAGTTGTTACTCTGTATTGGTTAATATGTGGGCTTACTAGTAAATTTTATTTTGGTCCTGATATGTCTTTGGAATATGGAGCTAATAATAATTTTGATAAGTTGCTTATATAGAATTTATAGTTGCTTTTTTTGGAAGAATTGTCCAATAAGAGAGTTATAATTATCTAAATGAGAAAATAGTAAAACAAAGTATCAGTAAGTAATGCCACTTTTCTAATTCTTTTTAAAAGAATAAATAAAAATAAATCTATGTACTTGTGCTTCCTGCCATGTTGGAGTAACCTATTTAGTCCTTTCATCATAAATGTTTAGAACAGTAGAAAAATGTGTAAAACCACTGTGTTCAGATATTGTACAATAAGCAGTGCAGGGCTTTGACTCCTGAGAGAAGAGAAGCAAGAGAAGTGAACCTTTTGACCATTCCAGCTTTTGACCCAGAGACATTTTCCAGGCTGAGGTACAGGTTGGGGGAATCCAAGGAAAGAACAGTGGTCTCACTGAACTAAGGAGTGAGATATTGAAGTTCAGAGAGGTTGAGGCACCTGACATTTGTAGGGCAGAATATCAGAGAGGAGGGAACAATGGAGAGAAGCAGCCCCAGAAATCTGCATAAGGGATCCACTTGAGCCTTTAGCTGACTGCTAAACTTTGCATTCATATGGTGGGATTTCATGAGGCCAGGCAATGAACAATCATCAGGAAGCTACAAACTGAAAAATGATCAGGGCTGGGAGATGTTCAAATCCAGGAAGAGAATACAGATGTGGTTGAACATTTTGGGAACATTTAGTAGAAACCCCGGGAATGTTACACCTTAGGATAAAGCTAAACTAGCCCTAGGGTAAAAGCTAGTGTACACCTGACCTAACAAAGCATAAAAACAAACCTCAAAAGGATCCAGCTGAACCACATGTATATTAACTGCCTGCTGGAACAAAATTAAACATTTTTGAAAGAAGACAACAAAATCAAGACTTGTTAACATAAATATAAAAAAGTTACTAGACATTCAAAAAGAAGAAAACATGTGTGGCGCTTAAAATATGCTTATTACTATAAAGGAAAAACTATAATAATGGAAATAGAAGTGGAAATGATAAAAAAAGAATAGAACTTCATATATGTATTTAATTCCATATGTGTATATATAAAATTAAAATTTCATTGGATGGCCTTAATAAATTAAAAATTAACCAAGTAGAAAGCAGTAGTAAACATTAAGACAAAGCAATTGAAACTGTCCAAAATGAAACACAGAGGAAAAAAAAAGTTGGGCTAAAAAAACCCTCAAAAAGCCAAAAACCCAAAAACTCTGCTTTAGTGACTGTGGGACAGTATCATGTAATCTAGCATACGTGTAATTGATGTGACAGAGGGTGGGGAGGAGAAAAATATTTATTGAAATAATGGCTGAAAAAAATTTCAGTTTGGTTAAAAATATGAACCTATATAATCAAGAAACTCAATGAACTCTAAGCAAGGTACACCAAAGAAACATCAGATGAATTGGATTTCATCTAAATTAAAAATGTTTGCTTTTCAAAAGATACCATTACAAAAATAAAAGCCAAGGCATAGACTGGGAGAAACTATTTGCAATACATATATCTGAGAATTCAGAAATATTCAGAATATATAAAGAACTCTTTATTATTTAGATCAGTGATTGTCTGGGGTTAGAGATGAGTGTGGGCTACTGACTGCTAAGGGGCATGAGTAAACCTTTTGGGGTAATTGAAATGTTCTCCATCTGATTGTGGCAGTGGTTAAATGAGTGTATATGTTTATCATCTCAAGCTGTGCAACTCAATTGGGTGAATTTTATTTCATGTAAATTATAGCTCAGTAGAGATGGTTTTAAAAATAATGGGAATCTGAATTTATTGTTGTTTTCTTACAGTTTTGAGAGGGAGCTTATTTTTGGAAAGATATGAATAAATTTTCTTGAAAAAAATATGGAGATAACCTATCATAGAGCACTTTAATATTCTCATGGGCCTAAATTTGTTTGTTTGTTTTAGTTCTTATTATATCATTTGTGATCTTCATAATCAGAGTCTTGCTTGTATGATAGGTAACTCAACTAACAGAGAAGCTGAAGAATCAGTCAGAAAGCCATAAACAAGCCCAGGAGAATCTGCATGACCAAGTGCAAGAGCAGAAGGCACATCTTAGAGCTGCACAAGACCGTGTTCTTTCCTTAGAAACTAGTGTCAGTGAATTGACTAGTCAATTAAATGAGAGCAAGGAGAAGGTCTCCCAGCTTGACATACAGGTAATATTGAATTATGCAATTTAATGTGTTTGTCTGAATAAAACACCTATGTTAAGCCATCAAATGTTGTAAATTCTGTTTCTCTCTCCTTGTGTTTCTGTCTCCCTCTAGCCCCCACCACTCTCTCCCTCTTTCTGCCTTACTTATTAATGGAAAAACATTGGGAATAGGAATTAAATAAAGGTTGTATCTAGACAGTTTGTTGAGCTTTCATGTTTGCCTTTTTTTCCCTTTATCTCTTCTGGCAAACTATACCTTCTGAAACCATCAGATTTTTTTTTTGCTTTTCCTTTTTTCCATGAAATCCTTATTGTTGTTTTTGAAGTTCAAAGTCATTTGATATTAAACCATTAGATTTCTATGTTAAATACTTTTTGACTTTGATTTTTAGATTTTACTTTAAAGGTTTGATTTAAAAAATACGTTTACATATGTAGCATTATATATTTTTAATATACATTATTTCAGAGCCAATATAGAAGCCTTGTTCAGTGAATCAGTGGAATGGGAATTAAAACAGATTTCTCTTTCCATTCTCATTGTTGGTTTCTTATCCTATACTATAGTAGAGAAAGTCATAGAAACATTTCTAAACCTTGATTTTCTTTATTTTAGGAAAATAAGTCAATTGAAAATAAGAAATGTAGACGAATATAACAGGGATACTTATTAATTTGGAGGAAGAGGATACACATTTCTTCCTATTTAAAATAAAATTTTTGTTTTGTAATTTTGTATAAATTTTGTTAGATGAGTTATATGATAACCCAGTATTTGGATGTCCAGTTTGAGAGAGGGAGAAGTATTTTGGTGTCATGTAGGGGCATACATATTATCATATATGTCACGATAAACATCATTTATCCAAATATTTATTAGGAGTCTTTTCTCCTACGCGTTCCTGTTTGGGGGATAATCACATACTTAATTTTCACTGTCTAAATCCTTATGTTTTTTGCCGAAGGACTTAATTTTTAAAATATTTCGTGGCAAAAGCAGTGTATGTTCAAGCAAGGGGAAATCAAGAACTAAATACGAATTAAATGACTGGTCAATTTTGTTACAGATTAAAGCCAAAACTGAATTACTGCTATCGGCAGAAGCAGCAAAAACTGCTCAGAGAGCAGATCTTCAGAATCATTTGGACACAGCCCAAAATGCATTACAGGATAAGCAGCAGGTAAGTGAATGTGATGCAGTTTCATTTGATAACCTAATGTTTTGGTAGATGAATTAATTGCAAACATGTATAAAAATGATACTCAGTTTTATTAATGTCATGATCAACTTGCTTATTCCCTTTGATTTCTCCCTGAGTTCAGAACCAGTTGAATGGTAGATGCAGGAGTCAGACAGATGAAGATAAAAATGTCATTTTTGTTTTTGATAAAGCTCAACTGGTGTGCAGCTGTGCTTGGGCTTCTTAATATTTTATCACTCCTTAGTGTAGACCATGGTGTGGAGCTGAAATATCTACTCCTAATTGTTGAATTGTTGCTTCCTTCCATCAAGTGCCAGTGATTGGGAACGAGAGACAGACTTTCACACCTGTTTTAAATAGGTAATGTGGGCCATGACCTGGATGTACTTACCACTTGGAAGCAGGAAAACAGTACACATTGCAGTAAGAGTTACCCTTTTATCTTGGGGGTAAGAATAAGTAGAGTTGTAGGGAATGGAGAAGTTACTTTTCTCAATACTTCTGATAGAATAAAAGCTTACTAGTTTAGGGCCAAGGTAAAAATGCTGATAGATTTTTCTTCCTTTTACCAGACAGAAATTTTTAAAATTTACTTTTTATTTGAGAGGTAACACTGGTTGTTGTTCTAATTTTTTTTTAGCAATATAGTAATATATCAAGTTAACAAAATAAAAACTTGGTTTTCTATATTTACCCTTAACCTTAATCCCATTTTCCCCCTTAGATGGAATGTTTGCTCTTAAATTTGGTATGTATCCTTCTAGAGTTCTGTAAGCATTGAACAGATAGATATGTGTATGCATTTATATATAAATACACACACAACACACACACATACTGGTATTTTTCTTTTATGCACATAGAATTACTGTGTATGTATGTTCTGCAACTTTTTACTCACATTTTTGCTAAATACATCTGTAAAGTACTTTCTGAGCATGAGATCAGTGCTAGAAACTGTAATGGAAAGAGTATTTATAAGAATAATCACATGAAAGTTTAAAATTTTTCTGCCAAATGTATCACTAACAAAATTTGAAAGCATATAGCAAAAGAATAAAACATTTTCTGAAATGTGTCTGATGAAGGGTTAATATCCTTGGCATTTAAAACACTTAGATAGGAATTAAGGGAACCTACAAAAAAAGTAAATGATCAAAAATATGTTAACAAATGTTCAGGTTCATTAAGAATCAGTTGTAAATTAAGACAGTAACAGAATATGCCCTTATTGAGGTAAGATGTGTGTGTTTAACACTGGAAGGTTTGGAGATGGTGTAGAAGAATAAGCTACCTTCATACATTGCTGGTGGTTGTATATGTTCAGCCTTTTAATGGTGGTAGGGAAAGCTGTTTGGCAATATATTTCAAGAACTTTAGGATTTTTCATTCTTTAGCTCACTTTTAGTTTTTTTTTTTTTTTTAAGATTTTATTTGGCAGGGAGAGAGAGAGACAGCAAGAGAGGGAACACAGCAGGGGGAGCGGGAGAGGGAGAAGCAGGGTTCGCACTGAGCAGGGAGCCCGATGCAGGACTTGATCCCAGAACCCTGGGATCATGACCTGAGTTGAAGGCAGACGCTTAACCAACTGAGCCACCCAGGCGCCCTCACTTTTAGTTCTTTATCCTAAGGGAATAATCATAGTTTTTAGGATGCTGTTTACATTTCTGTTAATAAAATGCAAAAAGTTTAGTAGCAATCTAAGAATCTAAAATAGGACATTTGGCTAAAAAATGGTCTGGATCAAATAAAATGGAAATTTATGCAAATATAATGGTATTTTAGAAAATATGTCACAATTTCATGATGCATTGTTACGTTAAAATAAAGGTTATAATAAAATAGTATGTAAAGTGAGATTCCCTTCCTATTCTAAAAGTATAAATCAAAATACATACAGAAGTATAAGACTAAAAGGAAGGTTATCAAAACATTAATAGTGATTATTTGTGGGTGGTGGATTTACTAATAATTTGTATTTTGTTCTTTCAGTGCCTCTAGATACTACAAATGAGCAAGTTTCATAGATGTGGTCACTGTTTTAAATGTTATTTTTTGAAATGGCATCTTGAACATTGAAAACAATTATAAAATAAAAGTATTCTTTTACTATTAGCCTATTTAATATTCGGTTGTATCTTTTGGCTCCTAAAATAACTCTTCCTAGAAAAAGTCATTGAGTGGTTATGCATGTAAACTTAGTATCTCATGCTGTGTACAATTTAAGTTCAGATCCCTTATACTGGTAAATATAACCTCTGATTCATCATTAGACTTCTTTCTAGTCTTACTCCAATAGTTTCTTAAATAAAATTAGAATTTTCAACTTTACTTTGATGAAACATTTGGGCATACAATAAAGTAAACCTTAACGAAGTTTTCTTCAATTGTACTTTTCTATAGGAGTTAAATAAGATCACTACTCAGTTGGATCAGGTCACTACAAAGTTGCAGGATAAGCAAGAACATTGCAGTCAGTTGGAAAGTCATCTTAAAGAATATAAAGAGAAGCACCTCTCTTTAGAACAAAAAACTGAAGAATTAGAAGGTCATATTAAGGTTTGTATAAAAGATACTCAATTTACCTATATTTTCTGCTGCTGTAGTAATGGAAACTGATAACGTAGAAGGAATTGAAGATTTTAAATTTGCAAACAAGGGTGAAGTTGTCATATAAAACTTTACATGTAATTTTTCAGGTCTTAATTTTGAATTCCATCTTTAATTTTAATTTCTTCATTAATGGATGGCTTTTACAAATGGCAGTTTTAACATGTATACTCATTCCTTTGTAATATGTAACTATTTCAGAGAAACAACCAACCAGGGATCTACTCTGTAATTATAAGGAACTTATCCTTTTGTTGTTGTTTTGAAGCCTCTTCTGTTCCATCATTCCCATCTCCTTACTCCCTTATTCCAATGTATATTTCACATATGACAGACTTCTTCCTTCTTTAAACTTTACATTTATACCCTTTGGATTTTGTTTTTAGTTTAATAATAAGTTTATACTGTGGTAAATTGTTTCTTTCTTTAACACAGTTCCAAGTGAAACTGTTGATTTACTAAAGAGATTAAATGACTAGACCTATCGGAAGAGGATTTGACCTGAGTCCTTTGTCCTTTAAATGGGATCTACTATCAATTAAACAAATATTTCTCAAATTACTATTTATGTAAGCTATACCTTCACACTTCTGTAGAACTTGGGATGTATATGTGTATACCAACACTGATACAACATGGAAGAATGTGTATGTTTACAGTTCTGTGAATGGGTTCTTTTTCTTTTCATTATGGCCGGTGATAATAATAATGACAAATTACTTTTTGTAATGTTCAAAAAGAACAGAGAGACCATTTTACTGAAAAGCGTCTAATGAGAATTCTCTTTGGATATCTTTTACAAATAGTTATTTAGAACCAGTAGTGTCTCGTGATTATCAGATCTTTAACATTTGGTAATTATTTTAGGAAGTGTTCCATGTGTTTTATATAGTTATTTGTTAAAAAATTTTACAGTTACATCAAATATCCAGTATAAGTGTTGAATAAGAGCCACATTACCTAGATTGGTTTATAAAATATTTAGGGTACAAAATTATTACAACTATATAAGAAAATGCATGCTCATCGATACTTAAACTTCATACGTAACAGCTTGATTTTGTAAATTTGTAAAAGTACACACAGTTATATGTATGCTATGTATGTGTATGAGACATATCATACACATACATAGAAACTATGCTATGAAGAGCAGCAGTCTCTAAACCAAGAATTTAAAGATGTAAAACCAGGAATTTAACTGACTTTATATTTAGGGTCAGTAAATGTTGAGAAGGATGACATGATAACTCCATTTTAGTTTCGAATATTTATAATTACATGAGTGTTGTTCACTGAATATAAAGGATAATATATTTTAAGTGGGCCCACATGTGAACCTGTTACCTCATCTTTTCATACTTGAGTTAAAACTTTTATTCAAGTAATAGATATGATTATTTTAAGTTTATTCTCTTTTTTAGAGTTAATTTTTAAAAGTAGAAACTTAGTGACTGCCTTTCACATCTACAGCCTGCTGGTAGGTCCTCTGAAAGATTCCAGGATAAATCATTCCTTTACTCAACAATGGCTTCAGATGGAAAATGCACTTTTTATTATAACATAAATATTTTATGGTTATTGTGTGTTATGTCAATACCAATTTGAGTATAAACAAAAATGTTATATTTAATAATAGGTGGATAATTATTGACATTAAAATTGTTACCGTATTATATTTCTTCCATAGAAACTAGAAGCCGATACTCTTGAAGTTAAAGGAAGCAAGGAACAAGCTTTGCAGGATCTACAACTGCAAAGACAGCTGAATACAGATTTAGAGCTCAGAGCCGCAGAATTGAGTAAACAGCTTGAAATGGAGAAGGAAATGTAAGCTAAACTACTTTAAGAGAGAGGATTATAAACTATTAAAATCTTACGGTTTCAATTTTGCTATTGCAGGGCTTAAAGATTTATTAAATGTTTATGTTGGTTCTGTAAACTCAGATGTTAATATGAATGAATGAAAAATGAAGCCATCATAATATGGTTAAATTTACCTTCACTAGAAAGGACTGAAAATTTGGGTCATCTGGTGTCTTTTCAACAGAAATATGGTACTCATTTCTCTGGGTTAAAGCAATTGTTTTGAGTTGTTCACTGATTTGAATAAATTAATGTAAAAGTAACAAATAGAGGAGTATTTCTATATATCACCCAAGAGCAATCAGGCTTCGGCTTTGAGGGACTATACCAAGTAGGGAATGTATACTTTCTTATAAGAAATGATCTGTTTTAGCTTTGTGATACATCTTGACAGATTGTATTTCTGAGCACAAGGGGAAACACTAGAATCAGTGTACCTTTTAAAAAAATTATTGAAGTAAAATGTACATACCATTAAATGCACAGATATCACATAATACATTTTGAGCTTTAGGAAATATATACTCTGTGTAATAATACGCACCCCCTTCCTCAAACATTTTTATTACTCATGGAGTTTTCTCGGGTGTCCTTCTAGTCAATACCTTGTAGACACCACAGTTCCCGACTTCAGTCTCCATAGATTGATGCTGTGTGTTTTTGAAATGAAATCATACAGTATGTTCTTTTTTATGACTGGCTGTTTTTTCACTTAATGTACTATTTTTTAAATTCATCCATGTAGTTGAATGAATATTGTTCCACTGAATGAATATACTACAATTTGTTTATGTAGTTGGTGGATATTTTTGGGGTTGTTTGTAGTTTTTACCTGTTATGAATAAAGATGCTGTCAGTATTCTTAAATAAGCATTTTTGTGAAAGTTCAGGGTCATGGTGGGGTAGATGTATGTTTAACTGTATGAAAAACTGCCAGACCTTTTCCCAAAATGGCTGTACCATTTTATACTCCTACTGGGAATGTTTCAGTTGCTTCATATCCTTGCTAGTATTTGGTGTTGGTGGTCCTTTAATTTTAGCTATTTATTGAATATGAAATGGTATCTTATTGTGGGCTTAATTTGCATTTCTTCACTTGTGAAGTGTCGAATTATTTTGCCTATTAACATTTTTTTCCCATTGGATCTTTTTATTATTGATTTGTAAGAGTTCTTTAGATATTCAAAGTACTAATCCTTTGCCAGATAGCCAGCTAGCTAAGCAGACAGACAAATAGATTATCAAGACTTTTCCTAGCAGCTTTGCTTTATATTTTTTTGGTGGTGTCTTGCAGTGCAAAGAAGTTTTTATTTTGTGTTTAATGTTTTGTGTCTTTTCTAGAAACCTCTGCCTTCCTCAGGGTTTATGAAGAATTCTCTTACGTTTTCTTCTGGGAATTTTATAGTTTTAGTTTTTACATTTAGGTCTAGGATCTACGTTGAACTTATTTTTGTGAGAGGTATGAGATGGGGATCCAGGATCACCTTTTTTCCCCCATATATCATTAAGTTATTCTAGTACCACTTTTTGATAAAACTTTTTTCTCCCCATGAGTGGCCTTTGGTACCTTTGTCAAAGCAGTTTACCTTATATATGTGGGTTTATTTGTGGGCTCTATTCTGTTCTCTTGGTCTTTGTGTCTATATGGTGTTCTGACACCAGTACCATCCTATGTTGATTTTTGTAGCTTTGTGGTATAGGTCTTATTAATCAGGTTGTATCAGCCCTCCAATTTAATTCTTTTTCAAGATTGTCTTGACTCTTTTAAGTTTATTGCTTTTCCATATAAATTTTAATATCCATTTCTATAAGTCAGATTATTGGGTTTTGATTTAGAATTGCAATGAATCTGTAGTTCAGTTTGGGGAGAATTAATGTTTTAAGAATACTGAGGCTTCTAATCCTTGAATGTGGTATTTATCTAATATTTATGTTTTCTTTAGTATCTCTGATTAACATTTTGTTGTTTTTAAAATAGGAATCTTAAATATCTTTTGCTAAATTTAATCCTAAATATTTTATGTTTTTCAATTTTATTGTAAATGGAATTGTTTTTAAATTTTCTGATTGTGGCTAGTATAAAAATACAATTGAGTCTTATATATTGAGTTACTACCCTCTAGCCTTGTTAAATTCACATTTTTGTTTTGTACAGTTTTTAGAATATTCTAAGTGGACAATCTTGGTATTTGTGAATTAGCAACAGTTTTACTTCTTTTTTCTTCAGTCTGTAGGCCTTTTGTGTCTTTTTCTTGATTTACTATTAGCTGACACCTACAGTGAACTTTTGAATAAAAAGATAGTGGATATCCCTGCATTGTTCCCAGCCTTGGGTTGGAAACATGAAATATTTCATCATTAATTTTGAGGTTAGCTCTGTTTTTTCTCTAGATTCTTTTATCAGATTGAGGACATTCCTATCTATATTAGTTTTCTAAAAAATTTTTATATCAACTTCTTTTTCTGCATCTATTGATAGGATCATATGGTTTTTCTCCTTTATTCTGTTAATATGGTGAATTACATTGATTGCTTTTTTAAATAGTAAAGCGACCTTGCTCTCCCTGGATAAATCCCACTTGATTATCCTGTATTATTTTTTTTTAAAGATTTTATTTATTTATTTGAGAGAGAGAATTAGAGAGAGAGCATGAGGGGGGGAGGGTCCGATGGAGAAGCAGACTCCCTGCTGAGCAGGGAGCCCGATGCGGGACTCGATCCCGGGACTCCAGGATCATGACCTGAGCCGAAGGCAGTCGCCCAACCAACTGAGCCACCCAGGCGCCCCATATCCTGTATTATTTTTATATATTGCTGTATTTGACTTGATAATACTTTGTTTAAAATTTTCTATGCATTCATGGGAAGGAACTCTTGGTCTTCAGTGTTCTTTAATATCATTGTCATGGTGTTGGAATTATGGTTATGTTGGTCTTAAAAATAAATTGACAGTTTTCTTTCTTCCTCTCCTTTCTGAAAGAGTTTGTGAAGGTTATTATTTATTTCTTAAATGTTTTATTGAATTCACCAATGAACCAACTGACCTGAAGTTCTCTCTGGGTTGCTTCTTAGAGTTCAATTTATTTAATAGATACAATGCTATTTTTGTTTTCTGATATTTTACTTGAGTCAGTTTTGGTAATTTGTGTCTTTGAAGGAATTTGTCCATTTAATCTAAACTTCAAATTTTTTGGTATCATGTTCACAAGATCATTATACTTTTAAGGTCTGTAGGATCTGTAGTGATGTCTCCTTATTATCCTTAATAGTGCTAATTTATGTTCTCTATCTTTTTCTTGATCAGTCTAATTTGGGGTTTATCAATTTTATAAAAAAACTTGATTTTGTCAATTTTCTTTTTAGGGTTAGAACTTTATTATTATTATTTTTAGAACTTTATTTATTTTTAAAAATTATTTTAAGTAGGATCTGTGCCCAATGTGGGGCTCAAACTCACAACCCTGAGATCAAGAGTCACATGCTCTACTGACTGAGGCAGCCAGGCGTCCCTGATTTTGTCAATTTTCTATTTCGTTTATTTCTCATCTTCTCTTTAGTATTTTCTTCCTTAGACTTTGGGTTTAGTTTGCTTTTTTTTTTTTTTGAATAGCTTTTTAATGTGGAAGCTTCCCTGTGGCTGTCCACGTTTTATAGTATCTGTTTCATTTTCACAGTTACTCACCCTCTTTGTATTTTGTCAGGTTTCTGCAGATGGTAGTTACATGTCATCTAGTAAAATCAGTTTAGTATGACAGTTTTTCAACAGATGGAATAAATTACCTTGAGGAAGGTTGTCTTTTCCCATTTGTACTAAGTACTTAATTGGGCTTATTTATGACAGCTCTGAGTATAAGGATGGATTAGTTTAGAAGATATTAGGATCTGATTTTGGAAAAAGGGAGAGAAAAAAAGATATTAGGATCTAAAAGATGAATTGATACATGAAATTTCAAAAGTCCTTGGTGGCAGAGTGGGTATGTGCCTCCAGACATATCCCATATATTCATAAAAGTGCTGAGATGGGGCATCTTTTCTTCACTCCTAACATAGAATTAGTCTCTTGCTTAGCTTGTTCTTGATGTTGATGCTTGCATTGGGTCTTACCATAAAATCTTCAGTGGACATATAACTCACCAGAATTTTGATGGATAAAAATCAGTTCCATTCCATTTATCTGGATTTTTTTCAAAGGAGGGTTTGTGACCCGTTACAGTTCAGTAGACTCTGCCTTTAAATGCCAAATAGTCCTCTCTGACTGAGTTGACAGACTTCATCTGTGTTAAGTGTATGAAGGTTTTTGACTCTCCATAGTAAAGATGAAAGCTGAGAGCCTGGGAAAGGTACCCTTCAGGGACATGAAATACAACCCATCAGATTGATGATAATTAAGTAGTTCAACACCTTCATGGTTTTGTTCTTGTTTGGGAGTGATGATGAAAAATTTCTTGTTTTCACATTTAGTGAAATAAGTCCTGATACTTTGAATTTGAGGATATAGAGGTGCATTGTATACCTTAAATGGCATTCCTTCTCATGGTTAGCACCATAGTTTCCAGTGCATAGGTATTTGGGGAGCACATATGATCTCTTATATCACCCACTGAGTAATTTGTCACTTCTGGAACCCAATCATCAGTCCATGAAGGTCACCTCTGAGTTGGTTCTTGTTCTTCCCAAGGCCCCTGTGGGCCCAAAGGTTCTTTCCATTTCTAATGGGCTCAATGTAAATGGGCCCATTTCTATTCTATGTTCTAATCTCATGGTTCAGAACTCATTCAGAGGCTTCTATATCATATTGAGATAGGGAAAGCTTCTAATGCTAAAGTCTTTTTTTGCCTGTATACTTTATGGAAACTTTTTTATGTGATGTCTTGCATTTCTACTGTACCATCTAGGAAAAAGGGCTGGGTAAACACATCCAGGGTTTGACTAAGCCTTACCCCTGATCCCAGGGCTCAGCCCAAAAAAACAGTGCAAGGTTTCCCCTTTCTCAAGGCTCACCTACATCAGTGCATCCAACTCTCCCTCCAACTCTCATCCTACAGTGTATTTTCATTACTGTACAGTTTAATGTACTTTCTAATATCCTTTGTTATTTTTTTTCTTTCATACATGGAGTATTCAGAAGTATGTTGTTTACTTTCCAAATATTTGGAGCTTTTCTAGATAGCTGTTACTGACTTCTAATTTAATTCCATTGTGAACAGAGAACATACTCTGTAAAATTTAGACTTTTCAAACTGTCTTATTTATGGCCCAGTGTATGGTTTATCTTGGCTGATTTTCCATGTGCACGTAGGTATATTCTCTGTTGGTAAAGTGTTCTATAAATATCAGTTAGTCAAGTTGATAGTGTTTTAAAGAAAGGGTTTTTGTTTGTTTGAATATGGTTACACACAATAATACATTAGTTTCAGGTGTACAACATAGTGGTTCAAAATCTCTGTATGTTCTGCTGTGCTCACCACAGTGGTAGCTACCATCTGTTACCAGACAGCTCTGTTACAGTACCATTGAGTAGGTTCCCCTATTCTGTATGTTTTGTTCCCTTGATTTATTCATTCCAGATAATGTTTAACCTTCTATATCCTTGCCTCCCCCCTCCCCCCGCCCCACCTCTGGTGGTTCTGTCAATTTCTGAGAAAGGGGTGTTAAGTTTCCAACTATGATTGTGGATTTATTTATTACTTCCTCTAGTACCCTTTTTATTTTATTTTTTTAAGATTTTATTCATTTATTTGACAGAGAGAGATACAGCGAGAGCAGGAACACAAGCAGGGGGAGTAGGAGAAGGAGAAGCAGGCTTCCCGCTGAGCAGGGAGCCAGATGTGGGACTCGATCCCAGGACCCTGGGATCATGACCTGAGCCGAAGGCAGACTCTTAACGACTGAGCCACCCAGGCACCCTCTAGTACCCTTTTTAAAATTAAAGTTTTACAGTGACAATGGAAGACTTTATTTCTGTTTTTCCTTCTTTGATTCACATAATCTTATGATTTTATAATAATTATTTATGGGAAAGTTAAGTAGCATAGTAATATATATCAAGTCCTAATTTTAGGGTTGCTTGATAGGAATTATAACTATATTGAAAAGGTAATGACCTTTCTATTTAGACCTTTGAAAATCAGTGAGGTACAGTATCCTATGAATTCACTTAACTTCATCTTTTCTAGCCACTTTTAGAAAGTAAAAGTAAGTTTCTGGGAATAAAAATTGAAAAATTTCAAAGTTTAAATGTAATTCTGGTATTGTATGAATACCCAACTTCAAATGGTGGCTAGTACATCTTTTAACAACTTCTCTTTAACATTATTAAATTTATACTGATTATAAAGTACATCAGAAATAGTATGCATTCAAGAAATATTACTTTGCATCTGGTTTTATTTTCACTTTAAAAATGGTTGATCTTTAACATGTGTTTTTTCTTTGGTGCATAATTTCATTTTATCAAAACAGTAGAAGTTTTTAACTTTCTTAAAGCTATATCTACATTTCCTTATTCTTGTAGCTTATTCATTTAGGTCTAGAAAACTTACATTATGGGACAAATGGTACAGTCTCTTGTATAATCTGCTAGGCTCTAGAATTAAAATAAATCTTTTGTTTTTTCTCTGAAATGAAATATTTCTTTATTTTTTATTTTTTTACTTTATTCTTTCTGGGTTAATCATGTTTTGAAGTTTAGTATCTAAAAAACACATAATGTGTTTTATGTTTTCAAGGAAAGAGGCAAAGTTCTCTATATGCTTGGGGGCTAACACAATGAATAAATTCTTTAAGGTACATGGAAAACCTTTTCTTGTTGTAGACAAGAGGGTCTGCTATATGTACATTTTTGGGGGGCATCCGTTGCGACTGGATTAAGCCTTAAGTTACCCTTAACTTATTTGACTTAAAGGAAAATCATCTTTATCTGTTAAATGATCAGATCAAATTTAAGGTGTTTTCAGTTGTGTGGTTTTATGATATTAAATTATTATTTTTACTCCTGACCTACACAAGAAAGTTTTAAAACTCAATTATTGATTAAAAAATAATAATTAATTTTTAATGCTAAATTAGGAATGGTAAATTATGCATTATTTTAAAAAATTGTTTCTTAAATATTTAGAGTATCCAGTACAAAGTTGGATCTCCAGAAAAAATCTGAAGCCCTTGAAAATATTAAGCAAAGGCTTACCAAGCAAGAGGAAGAAAAAAAAATCCTTAAACAAGAAATTGAAAATTTAAGTCAAGATGCAAAGATGCAGCACAAGGAATTGAATAACAAAATTCAAACAGCAGCAGCAGAACTACAAAAAATGAAGATGGAGAAAGAAACTCTAATGACGGAGCTTTCTGCAACAAAAGGGAATTTATCGAAAGTTTCTGATTCTTTGAAGAACTCCAAAAGTGAATTTGAAAAGGAAAATCAGAAAGGAAAAGCTGCTATATTAGATTTGGTTAGTTGTTTATGTTTACTTAGGTAGAAGTGATTTTTATTTAAAATGTACTGGTTTTTCTGCTTAACCCACTGTTGACTTTTTATCCTACATTTAAATGATTTTAAATAATTCTTATGAGAAAAAGAATTGGGATTGCTTAACCTGAGAAAAAGATCCTGGTGTTTGTGTGTAGAATTTCCAGAGGCCCAGGAAACTTTTAGTTGAATATACAGTTTTTGTCTATTGCTGGTATGATGCTGGATTTGGGAGAGAGTGCTGCCTGTTAGTCCTCAGAGACATTTTCATAGGGAATGTAGCTGCTGGTTCAAACATTATTCTCTTTCCCGAAAAAACAGAAAAAAAATCAAAAGATCTTGATGACTTTTAATTCTGGTACTATAAACTTTCTAATTCTCTCTGAATGTTCTAAATGTTTTGAGTGTTCTAGAACTCTAGATAATGCCATGTCTTAGAGATACCATAAAACATATTTAAACTATATGGAATACAAGTCACACAGTTTCAGGAAATGCTTAATGGGGGAATGTATTCTCAGAAATATTTTAACCCATGGGATGCCTGGGTGGCTCAGTTGGTTAAGCATTTGACTCTTGATTTCGGCTCAGGTCATGGTCTCAGGGTCATGGAATCTAGCCCTGTGTTGGGCTCAGTATGGAGTCTGCTTGAGTTTCTCTCCCTCTGCCCCTCCCCCCGCTCATGCTTACTCTTTCACTCTCTCTCTCATATAAATAAATAAATCTTCCAAAAAAAAATTTTTTTTAACCCAGAGTAACAGAGTAACAGCAAAAGTAAAATTCTTTTGTTTTCAATATGAAGGTCAGTGAAAGTGTTCAGTATCACAAAAAATATATGGTATTAGTATGTTACTTTTATGTTCCTTTCTGTTTGGAGAAAATATCTCTTATATGTATATCTTCCTTTAAGTTGTGATTATTCTTTATTTATATGAATTTATATATATGTATATGTAATATAAACACGTATTTAATAATATGTGATTCTTTATTGTTTTAATACTTTCTTTTACAAAAATTTCCTTCCATTTTCTTGAAGATTGTTATTCTGCTTTTATGAGCTTTTTTTTTTTAAGTAGCTCCATGCCCAACATGGGGCTCAAACTCAGGACCCTGAGATCAGGAATCACATGCTCTACCAACTGAACCAGCCAGGTGCCCCTTTTGTTTTTCTGCTTTTAAAATAGCATGACAAGTTAATTAATTATAATTAATTGTGTGACATAAAAAGGTGGTTTCCAAAGTGTTCTGCTGGTTGATGATAGAAGCTCTTGACCTTTTTCTGCCTGTCTACCTTTACTGCTATAATATTTGGCTATTTCATAACTCAAATGGATGATTCTATCCCATGCTAAACCATCAGTGATTCTAGTATATTTCCATGTGTGGATCTTACTAAGCATATAAATCAAACTTCTTAAACTTACTACAGATATCTACTGTATAATGTAGTTTTGATATTTTTTAGGAAAAAACTTGCAAAGAATTAAAGCATCAGCTTCAAGTACAGATGGAGAACACACTTAAGGAACAGAATGAACTGAAAAAGTCACTTGAAAAAGAGAAGCAGGTAAGATTTTTTTTTTTCTGTAACATAAAATATGTAAAGAATAATAAGGTCTGTATTTCAAAATAATTTCACACTGATACTTAAGTCAGAGGAGGTTTATTTCTCTGAAATGTAATGGATCACAAAAGAAAGTTTAAAATTGTCATTTGTGTTCTACCTACTACTAAAGATTTAAGCTAGTTTATAGTGAAAGACCCAAAATAAAGGATTATAATTAATAAAGTTAATTGAGTCAATGCGCTGTAGAGTTATAACTAGATAA
Organism: Eumetopias jubatus; assembly: GCF_037043125.1. NCBI lineage: Eukaryota > Metazoa > Chordata > Mammalia > Carnivora > Otariidae > Eumetopias > Eumetopias jubatus. The sequence continues at coordinate 114,912,087 of NW_028274814.1, read as the reverse complement.
TTTAGATTAAGGAACATTATTATGATTGAGAAAAATATCTTGATAGGCTTTCCATAAAAATAATATTTTAACGGCTCTTTATTTCATGGGCATTTATATTTAGTGGTATGTTAACGGTTGTATAACAACAGATTTTCTGTGGTTAATGCTTTTATTGCTCTCCATCCAAAATCAAGCAAATGAGTAAATAAATGGGTATTATATATAGTTGTTATTCTCTGAAGACCTACCTCTAGCAGTTAAGAGTCCAGGCATGTAGTTTTTCTAGAGATCTGATTTGATAAAGCAGCAAAATCTAGTCCCGAGAGGTCCTTAATGTGATTGTAGTCTGGTTGTTGCTTGAAAGAAGACTACCTGTGTTTTAGATGCCAGTCATTATGTGGCAAAATTATGGTGGCTTAGTGCTCAAGTTCTGAATCCAGATTAAATATCCTGACTGTGCCATTTGCTAGGTATGCTGTCTTGCCTTGTTTTAGGCAAATTACTTCATCTCTCTGTGCTCCTGTTTCCTCAGTGGTAAAGTGGGGCTAATAATAGAATCTATGCCATAGGATTATTATAGGAAATAAATGGGTTAATATATTTCAAAGTGCTTGGAACGCTTATAACAAAATAACAAAATAAATGCTCAAATGTTAGCTATCACTTTCTCATTGGTTATTATATTGTAATCATCATCATTACACTACCTGACTCCTGTTTTGCACAAAAACATTTCCCTTTGTGTTGGAGATAAGCTGAAGCAACCATATTTAGCAGTGAAACTTTTCAAAAGTAACTTTGAATATGGTCAAACGCTCAAGTTAGGTTCATAATGAAATATGCATAAAACACGAAAACATGACTTTGGCTGGAACGGTGGGAGGTCATTGTAGTTCCCCTTGGCCACAGAAGAACCTCAGTGTGACTTCTATATTTTGAACAGAAATATATCTTAGTAGATTGTAAAAACAAGGTAGTAGCACAATATGCCCCAGGTCTCTAAATGAGGAAACTATTGCATGGTATAGTTCAGTGTCATCAGACAGATCCTAAACATATTTGCCAAAAATGATTTTAGTTTTATCATAGTTAATATGGAGCTGTTCTTTCTGATTAACTGTGGCCAATAGGCTAAATTAGCATTTTGAGAATATTTTTGAAAGACAGTAGACATTCTAGCAGCCTAAAGATTGATGTTAATGTTCCTGTTTTCTATGATGCAAGGTAATACTAGTCTAGCTCATTTATAAGCTCTATCCAAATATATACTTAAAAGCTAGAAAGGAAGGTAAGATTAAACAAATATTGAGGATTAATCCAGCATGTTATCTAATAGTGAATAGCATCAGTTATGAACGCTTCATGAGGGCAGGGATTGTTTTGTTTTTTGTTTTTTTTTTGGTTTACTACTGATCACCTGTGGCCATCAGGCTTAACACTTTCTACCTAGAGTAGTGCCTGGCATGTAGAAGGTACCCAGTAAATGTGTCTTGATTGAATGATGAATGCTAAACAGATTTTATTTTCTTTTAGACTTCTCATCAGTTGAAGGTGGAACTCAATTCAGTTCAGGGACAAGTTGTACAGGCCCAGAATACTTTAAAACAAAAGGAAAAAGAAGAACAACAACTTCAGGGAAACATAAATGAGCTAAAGCAATTGACTGAACAGAAGAAAAAGCAAATTGAAGCACTCCAAGGAGAAGTTAAAATTGCTATTTCACAGAAGGTAGTAATATGATATTTGTTTACTTTGTATGGAAAGGAAATCTTTGCAGTTAATAATATGATAATACAGATGAGTTGCAACAAACAAAAATTTATATATGCTCAAAATTTTTCTAAGTAATTTTTCTAATTATTTTTTAATGTATAAAAGCACTTAATTATGTAATAGATAAGTCTGGATTTCCATTCACTAACCATGTTTTTAGATAATCTTTATTTAAAATTAATCATCTGATAGACGTAAAATTACCTTTTTATACAATAATATAATTAACACTTAATATTATGGGAATAATTTATACAACATTTCTAGGGCACTAGAAAATTTTAAAGGAATTTAAAAATAAATTCTTATTAAGGGAAGATAACAAAAACCACAAAATGGTATGTATTAAAAAAAATTCAGGAGTGTTGGTTTCATATAGTTATAATTGTTTGATATTTTAAGTTACATCTTAATGGTTTTCATTTATAAACTGTTCTCATTTATTATTGAGCATCTATTTTTTATTCTTAAATGTGTTTTAATACTTGTCTGTACAAGAAGTTGACAAATGGATTGTACTTAATATTGGAACAAAAAGCTTTTCACTATTGTTGTTGGTATGTGCATGTCAATTGGTCGACAAAGAAGAAATGAAATCTCTTTTTTTTAAAAGATTTATTTATTTACTAGAGAGTGTGCGTGCAAGAGTGGGGTGGGGGCTTTGGGGGGAGGGGCAGAGGGAAAGAATCTCAAGCAGACTCCCCTCTGAGCATGGAGCCTGATGTGGGCTCCATCTCACAAGCCTGTCTCAGGACTCTGAGATCATGATCTGAGCCAAAATCAAGAGTCAGGTGCTTAACTGACTGAGTCACCCAGGTATCCCGAGAAATGAAGTCTTTCTTATGTAGAACAAACAAAATATGTCAAGTCATTGAGTTGGTTATCACATCACTAGAGGAAAAAATTAACCTTGTAAATAGGTATTTTATGTTGACTACTGTATAACTATTGCTATGTCACTTTACAAAAGAGTAATTTTCTAAGAATACAAACAAGAGTAAACAGATTTGCCTGTGCATTGTTGGTGTTATGTATAATTATAAGTCAGGATGTAATTATCACAATACATATTTTGTTGTATGCTTTGATATCTTGTGGTAATTCTTTTCCCCAAAATTTATTATCCTCATATCCAAGTATTCCCCAGATCTTCATTTTTATAGCATCATAACTTCATGAATTAAAAAAAATAAAGCCCAACTATTTTAGCACATTTTCTTAATTAAATTATTAGTTACAGTATGATTTCTGGTAGATTTATGATTATGTATATTGACCATACTTTGCATGGCTTGACTAGATGACCCCTTAAGAATTATGAGATCTTAAAGGAATTAGGAGATTTAAAGGAAATGTTTTCATTGAAAGTTGTCTTAGTTTGGATTGCTTTACCAAAAATACCATAGACTTGGTGGCTTAAATAATAAATGTTTATTTCTCACAGTTCTGTAGGCTGAGAAGTCCAATATAAAGACACTGGCATATCCGGTGTCTGGTAGGGACCCAATTCCTGGCTTGTAGACCGATGCTTTCTTGCTGTATCTTCATATGGCTGAGAGAGAGATTATCTCTCATGTTTCTTCTTGTAAGGGCACTAATCCCTAATTACTAATTCATGAGGGCTGTACCCCCATGACCTAATGGCCTGCTAACGGTCCCACCTCCAAATACCATCACAGTGTGGATCTAGGCTTCAACATGAACTTTTGCGGGGACACAAACATTCAGCCGTGGCTATACTTAATTTATGTTAGTGTATGGATGCTAAAATAAGGAGCACACTTTTTAACCTTGGTAAGGATGATGGCATTTTGGGGAGTGTTGGGTGGATAGCCAGTTGCTGTAAATTAGATTTTTTTTTTAAAGACTTTATTTATTTATTTGAGAGAGAGAGCCAGAGAGAGAACAGGAGTGGAGGGGAGGGGCAGAGGCAGAAGCAGACTCCCCACTAAGTAGGGAGCCTGATGCAGGGCTTGATCCCAGGACCCTGGGATAATGACCTGAGCCAAAGGCAGACGCTTAACCGACTGAGCCACCCAGGTGCCCTGTAAGTTAGATTTTGAATTTAGAGTAACTAGAGAATCATTGAAAGGCAAGTATAGTTTGGTTTTGTTGAGGATCAGTGTAGCATGGAAAGCAGGGTAAGTTTTGGAGCTAGGCAGATCTGAATTTAAATTTCATGTGACACATATTAGGTTTATGGTCAAAGGGAAGTGAGTCATCTTTCTGAGCTAAATAAAATGGAGTTGTAGAGTTGTTGTAAAGATTGAGAAAATGTATTTAAAATATGCAGGACTGTGCCCAGTGCAATATAGAAGCAAAATAGTTGTTGGCTATTATATGGAAGTATAGCAAACTATGATCTAAGTGTGTCGGTGTGCATGGTCGACTCTGCAGTGATGGTCTGTGACAGTTATGACTGGCCCACAATGAAATAGGAAAAACAATGTTTAAATGGGTATAGATATGTATGTGCATGCACTTAGCGCACACATACGCACGCACATTTTGGATATATATGATTGTTTGAGAGCCACTGATCAAGGATCCTGCAAGTAAGTCAATGGCCCCTGCACCAACTTTATTTGAAATCTATTGTGGGAATATAGAATGGATAGGATAGGGCCCCCAACTCTCAAGGAGCTTATAATTTAATGAGGAAGTAGGTATGTAAAGAAAAAACTAATGTATAAAGGAGAATGAAACAAGAACTTAAACAGAAATATGAGAAAAATTAGAACTTAATGGAAATTTTGACTAGCTTTCTAGGGAGCTAGCATTTTTACTGGGCTTTTGGAGATGATTATAATTTTGAAAGGTTAAAAAAGTAAATTAGACATTTTGGGGAGCTAAAACAATATTACCGATGTTTTGCAAGCTTAGAAAATGTTATAGAACGTTACCTGTTGGAGTGCATGGTAAATGGAGAAGTGAGGGGAGGGATAAGGCAACAGAATTGGATGCAGTCAAATCACAGTATATATTGTATAGTTGTTTCCACTTTAAAATTTTAATATTGGAGGATTAAAGATTTTTAAAGAAGGGAGGAATGTGATCAGACCCATTTTAGAGCAAAAACTGGTCAGTTTGTGAAGGGTAAATTGTAAATGACTGACCCTCCTGTATTCTCCTTTGGAAGTTTGGGTTTACTTCTATTAAAGCAATTATCAAACTGTTGCATTGATCTGTTTTTTTTTTTTTAATTCCCCACTAATATATTTGAGTCCCTCAAGGTCAGAGAACTGTGTCTTTTGACAAAAAAGTCATCAGCAATTGTTTTAAATGAATGAATCAGTCTGTCAGAGTAAAGATAATGAAGGCCCAAATACGAGCCCAAAGGGTCTTTTTGGTCATTAGTGAGACTTTGCAGAGGGCTTAGTTGAGAGCCACGAAGGTGATTGAAGAGAAAGAAAACTAGATTTGTGAGAAAAAAAAGTGTTAAAGCAAAGAAGTAGTATTCTATAAAAGAAAATGTGTAAGAGCAGTATTGTCTTCAAGATGAAAAAAGATGTCCAGGAATTCTTCATCATGAAGAATCTAAATTGGAGGAAATGAAAAGGAGGTGACATGGGATGTTATGAGATAACATATAGGGAGGTCAAACCCCCTTTCCTCCATGGGCATTAGCATCACCTCCTGTCAGTCTGCCTCCTAGCTCTCTTGAATCATCCCCTTTTCTCATTTTCCATGGCCACAGTCTTAGTCCACGTTATTTTGTTCTCCTATCCAGGCTATTACAGTAGCTTATTAATAGTCATCCCAGGCTTTTCCACCTTCAATCTGTCATCCATTCATTTAAGAAATATTACTAGACACCTATTTTATGCCATGGCACAATTCTGGGTGTTGGAGATACAGCCATGAACAGACAAGGAACCTGTTCTCATGGAGCTTACACTTTCTTGGGGAAGAAACTAAACAGGTGATGTGAAATACAGTGATGAGACAGAGTCTTACTAAAGGCTGGGTGATCAAAGAAGCCTCTCTGAAGAGATTTGAGCTAATACATGAAAGACAAGAGCTGTCCGAACAGAGGTCCAGGGAGACAACTAGTACAAAGACCTTAAACTAGAGCAAGCTTAGTATTTTCTAAAAACAGAAGACCAACATAGATTAAATATAGTGGGAGAGAAGAAGAAGAATAGGAAATGAGCTCAGAAAAGTAGACAGGGGCCAAAGCATATACATGCAAATTTATAGATTATAAGACAATAGAGAATGATATATTTTGTTCTAAGGATAATTAGAATCAGTAATGGTGCAGTCTGACTACAGGGAGATAAAAGAGCAAGCAGAGAAGGCACTGAAAAACTGTTGGCAGTAGTCCAGGCAGTACGTGATGATAGCATGAACTAAAGTGTTAGGAGTGGTTGATTTGGGAATATATTTTGGAAGTTGAGTCACCGGGACTTGCTGATAGATTAGATGATGAGAGATGATGGAAAGAGAATCAAGAATAACTCTCCATTTGTGACTTGTGCAAGTGGATAGATGATCCTATTGATTGGGGGAAAGTAGCAGCTTTTTGATGAGCAGTGTCAGGAATCAAGAGTTCTGCTTGAGAGAGATATCCACCAGTCATTGAAGTGGAGATGTCAGGGAAGTACTTGGTCATAACGAGCCCAGAGTTCAGGCAGAGAGGTTGGGGCTAGAGACATAATTCAGGAGTCAGTTGTAAATAAATGATATTTAAAGCCATGAGTGTAGTTGAGATACTCTAGAAAGAGACTGTGTGTAGAATAAAAGAAGGACAAGGGCAGAACCCTGGGGTCCTATAGTATTGAGAGATCAAACAGAAGAAGAGGAGCTAGTAAAAGATTAAGAAGGAATGACCAATGAGATAGGTGGAGAACCTAAAATACAAGGTGCTCTGGAAACCAGGTTGAAAAATGTTTCTAGGAGAGAACATCATCAGCTATTTACTGCTGGGAGGTTAAGTAAGATGTGGACAAGGACATGAATATTGGATTTTGGAGCAAGGGGTCATTGCTCATTTCAACAGAAGTTGCATTGAAGTTGTGTATTTATTTTAAAAGCCAAGTGCTTATTTTCATACTGTGCGCATATATTTTAATTATGTCATAATTTGTACATATCTCCTGAATCTTCTTAAAGACGAAAGACAAGTTTAGGGTTTAGAGGAGTCAGACCTTTGCAAGATTTCCTTTTTCTGCCTTATTGTTAAGAAAGATGACCTGTAGAATTTCCCAAGTTGTTCTGGAATTTCAAGGAGTAGAAATGATATACTTCAACACAATAATGACTTTTTTATTTCTTTCATGTAGAAATTTGTTAGTTCAACCTTAAATTATATCATCTTCTAAAGCATCTAGCACATGCATCTTCCATCAGAAGGTGGTTGTTAGTCTCCTGAGACATTGATACTTCCCAGTGAAATGCTTTTTTTCTTTATTTAATGCTTTTTTATTTTTTGGTTTTTAAATTGGGATTTGCTGGATTTTGTATCTTGTAAATCTTTTAAGTTTGTAACTATAAGGTAAGTTACTCTTTATTAAAGAAGAATTTCAATAGCATAAATGCTATTGAATTTGTCCTCAGGACTCTTCATAGTTGTGTGGATTTCATTTTATATTCGTAAGTGGTTTTCTATATGCACACTGTTGTAAGTGACTATTGGATGTTCCAGACAGAGCTGGAGAGTAAACTACAGCAGCAGTCAATACAAGCAGCCCAGGAACTTGCAGCAGAGAAAGAGAAAGTGTCATTGCTACAGAATACCTGTGAAAAAAGTCAGGAAAATCTAAAACAGCTTCAGTCTGATTTCTATGGGAAGGAATCTGAGCTTCTTGCCACCAGGCAAGATCTTAAGGTATAGTAAAATATATCACAAAAACTCAGTATGCTGTTTATAGACATTTATTAAATGACTGATTTGAGTCCAGATGGGCAAATATCATGCTTGTTTTCTATTAAATCATTATCTTTGGAGTGACATGCTTTTTAAAAATTAAATTGTTTTATATTATTACAAAATACATATGTAAATGTAGGCATTTAAAAATAAAATCTACAACAGTAAAATAATTTGGAAATATGTTAACTGCTATATTATAAGCTTATCTAAAGACTTTCCTATCTTTAAGTAAAAAGGTGATTTTTAAAAAGGACTGCTGTTTGATGGTTGGCAGGGATGCAGAGAAAGGGGAGCCCTCCTACACTGCTGGTGGGAATGCAACTGGTGCAGCCACTCTAGAAAACAGTATGGAGGTTCCTCAAAACGTTGAAAATAGAGCTACCCTACGACCTAGCTATTGCACTACTGGGTATTTACCCGAAAGATACAGATGTAGTGATCCAAAGGGGCACCTGCACCCCAATGTTTATAGCTGCAGTGTCCACAGTAGCCAAACTATGGAAAGAGCCAAGATGTCCATCGACAGATGAATGGATAAAGCAGATGTGATGTGTATACACACACACACACAGACACACACACACACACACACAATGGAATACTATTCAGCCATCAAAAAAATGAAATCTTGCCATTTGCAATGATATGGATGGATCTAGAGGGTATTATGTTAAGCAAAATAAGTCAGAGAACGACAATTACCATATGATCTCACTGATATGTGGAATTTAGGAAAAAAAACAGGATCATAGGGGAAGAGAAGAAAAAATAAAACAAGACGGAATCAGTGAGGGAGACAAACCATACGAGACTCTTAATCATAGGAAACAAACTAAGGGTTGCTGGAGGGGAGGAGGGTAGAGGGATGGGGTAACTTGGTGAGTATATTATATGTTAATTAATTGAAATTAAATTAAAAAATATAAAATAAATAAAAAAGACTGCTGTTAGAAAAATCGAAGGATTTTTAAAATGTAAACCACTTGTGAAAATGCAAGCAATTTTACTGTTGCTTGTCAGGCAATACTGACTTTATATATTGGTCAACTTCCCAAGACTACCAGAGTGTTTAATGAATAAAATTAGGAGATTATAACTCAAAGTAAACTTAACCTTAATTATCTAAACATATATGGAAACCTTGTTCTTGACAGTACTATTTGATTAAAGTATCATGTTTCTTAAAGGATATGGAAAAAGGATAATTTTTATGTAGCATTAAGGTATCCGTTCTCTAAGGTAAATGGAACATTTGTGTTCTCTACCAGAAGATTCAGCTAGTTCTCTCTCTTTCTCTCTCTTTGTCATGGTGAATATGTTTTTTGTTTCTTTTTGTTGTTTAATTTGAAGTACATTATTGAAAAATTTTGTTGAAAATCACAGGTTATTTATATATAATGTACATAAATATGTCTATATTTTATCATAGACTGTTATAGGGAAGGCTTTAGAAGGAGGTAGGACTTGACAGGTTCTCAAGGATATATAGAATTTGAATGTATAGAGAGTCCTGAGGAAGGTCATTTAACTCAGGCACATTTGAGAAAAGGCGCTGCACTGGGAATGAGCAGAGCCAGGAGGCAGTTACCAGTTGGCTAGCGTGCTCTTTTGTGTTTGGAGATTAAGTTAAAAAAGATTGGGATCAAATTGTGAAGTATCTTAGATGCCTAGCAAGGATGGTTGGACTTTATATGGGGTTGGGGATGAAGAGTCTAAGCAGAGAAATAAAATGAAGAAAATAGTGCTTTGGACAACTTAACCTGGAAGAGGTTTATAGACAGCTTGGATTGGATCCGGGTAAATTAGAGGTAGGGAGATTATTAAGAGGCTATCTCCCTTTCTCCATAAATTCCATTTATCAAGGTGTGAATTGATTAGACTGGGCTTTAAATTCAAGAAGTTGGAGCAGAAGAGATGAATGAGAGAGGCTGGGTGAAACAGGAGGGCTGAATACAGACAGGCCACAAGGGAACTAAAGGAACCAATGGTGACTAATGATTTGACAGAGAAATAGGAAACTTGGGTCAAAGAATTTTCCTAGCACCGAGCTGTTATAAGAAAAAAATAACCACCTGATGTTTAGAAAGTGTCTTATTTGCTGTACTCTCTAAGTAGCTTTAAATTATTGGTATTTTTTTCTTTGTAACATTATTGAATGTCACGGAAGATCTGTGGAAGAGTTTGGACTTTATCCTAAAGGCGGTAGGGACCACAGAAAAGATATGCTTAGATTTATAGGTTAGGCCAGTGACTGGCTGAGGATAAGAAATGGATTGTGGAGCAACAGGGCTGAGTGTGGAGACTGAGAGGACACTTGGCAGAGCCCAGGTACACATGATGGTGGTGTGGGCAGTAACAGTAAGGATGGAGAATGTGGATGAATTAGAAGGATGTTTAGCTGATCAAGGAGATGAAGCTTAATATTGATTGTATAAGTCCTAGAGAAATCACACTTCTTTCCCCCCCCATATAGGTGTGTTATTTACCCAAGAGCATAACATGGTGACAAGACTTAGATCTCTTAGATCAATATTCTTTCACTAAGCTAATAGCTATTTTTATTATGCTTGAAAACTGCTGGATACTGATAACTTTATACATGAAAGAAAAATTCAAATGTTTGGACAAAAAGAGAAAGGCAGAGGGATAAGGCTGCTGAGGAGTTTTTCAACTATTAAGAGGTGTGGATAGATCTTCTATTGCAACGCCTCCTTTTGCAGATGAGACTAAAGCCTGGTGTGGTTTGTGACAGGCCCAGAGTTGCACAATAACAGACCCATGATTACATCTCAGTTCTTCTGATTCATAGCCCTTTACTCTTTTATCATCATTTCACTAGGATTTTTAAATATAAATAGAATATTGCTGAATTCTATTATTAATGCTTCCAAAAGTATCAGAACTACTTAGGAAGTTAAAAAAAAAAAACTAGAGAACTTCAAATGATATTTATGGACCAGAATAAGAGATGGCTATCAGCCATTATTTTTCTTTTGCTTCAGGGATGTTACATGATCTTGTTGCATAGACCTGAGAAGGGAGAGGGTGAGAACTTTGTAACATGACACCTACCTAAGTCAAGGCTGCCATCTGTGGGCTGACAGTGTACTTCCAAGTAGACTACATTCTACACCAGTAGAATGGAAGACAGGCTGGCCTGATCTGTGCCTTTAGCCCCATCTGCTGGAATATTTATGAAATACTTAATGTTTGTTGACTGGTTATTTCAAATTGACTATGCTGTGTGCTATTCTTTACTGTTGGAAAGGTAGAAGTGGAATTTAACTTAAATTTTGTACCCTGAGTGAAGCAGAAACTCTAAGATAATAAGTTTAGAATTAAATATAAACCTTTAGCCAATACCATTCCTTATGTCATTTAATCAGACATTAAGAGAAAGTAATAACTAAAATTTTAAGTTTTATTTTGAAAGAAGAAAGGGAAAAATTGTTGAGCAGACAACAGTAGCTATCACAGAACACTCCAGAAATTCCTTTTTAGCTACACTACTGTAACGTGTTGGTGGTATTGAGTCAGGCTTGGTAGTTGATCTACTCAGGGATTTGCCTGTTCCAGTGTGAGTAAGCGGCTTAAAGATAGGCCCACAAAACCATTGATTAGGAGAGGGGAGTTCCCTAAGGGAAGAGATGCTGAGCAGATGAAAATAACATGGCCTGCAACAAGAAAGATAGAAGGAATATTTAAAATGCATGGCAGGATATCACTGAATGACAGAGATGAATATTCAGAGACAGGGTAGAGCAACATGTCTCTACATCTTCTGAAAAGAATGGTGCAGATTTTGAGCTTGATTTTAAACATTTAGTCACTGGGCTTTTGGGAATTTAAAATTTTATTGGATGTTATTTATACCATGAGCATTTTGGAATTCTTTTGGGCAGAGATTGAGGGTACTGTTAACTTCAGGCTCTAGCAAGCCTTGGTATTCTTTAGCGTTACATCAGGACCCCTATTAGCTGATAATTTCTTTAGCATTAGATCAGGACCTCTATTAGCTGATAATTGCTATGAACTGTATGGGCTAGGCTTTGTCAAATTTTATTATTTTTACTTGAAATCCCTTTGTGATGCTTATGCCAGTTCCCACATGTACCATGGAGCCTTCTGTAAACACATTCCAGGCGGAGTTCTCACACTCATTGTTTCTCTGTTCATTTGACGCATAGCAAATGCTCTCCTAGCATGTACAGCTTTCTTTTACATGCTGGTTCTGTTTTTCAGGCTTCAGAGTCAACTTCTTTAAGTCAAGGACTGTTTTTTTACCTCCCTTCTACCTTAAGTGTACACTCAATTAATGGTTTAGCTGCTTGATTAGTGAAGGACTAGTGACTTTAGGATTTTTGGAAAAGAAGCCTTAGAGTTTTTAGTGTTCACTGGAAGCCATTGGAAATCAAAATTTCATTTATATCAGAAAGACTTCTGAACTGGGTTTATTTGTAAGGAATAAACTTTCTCTTTCAGGAAGCTTGAGAAACTCCTTAAATAAGGTCTTCATTTAAAAATTTTTCATCTATTTTTTTATTTCATTGAATGCTTACTGTAGCTGAGCCTAGCCAGCAGGGATCTTTCCTAGATTATATCTTCTGCCTCCTTTCCAAAGGAGCTGTGTCTCCAGAATAAGAAAGATGAACTTCTTCCAGATGGTGGGAGAGCATCTTAGAGTTCTTTTCTTCCCTGCTTATTCTTTGCAGTTGCCACTGAAAGTGGCAAGGTTCCTGCTATTTTCCATTACCCACCTGTTGCCATATCTACCCCAAAATGAAACCTAATAGGTCAAAAAATTTGCCCTTTTCACCGGCTTTGGCTTCGCAAAATATTTGGGCTTTAGAACAGTCAGTAACTATGGCAGTGTTAACAACACTACTTCTGCCACATAGACGGGAAGTTAAGAGGCTGGGCTAATGGCCTTGTCAGAAAGAGAGCCCCGGATGTCTGGTAGACTTTCTTCTTTTGGTTCGCTTTGATCAGGTTAGCAGCTGTGAAATAGTTTTTTTTTTTTCTCCCCAAGACAAAAACCCTTTCTGTTTATTAAAGATTTCAGCATGTTAAGGGACATCATAGGTCCTGTAAGACATATATGTATATGTAATGTAGCATTTAACTACATCTCTTTTTAAATTGCTTGTTTTCATGTCTCTCCATACCTTCTAATTACATATATATGTAAACATAAATATAAATACACACATATATAAACATATATGTATGCTTATATATATATATATCTCCTGAGTGTGTTTGATACGATCCCTTCTTATTTGATATTCCTTAATACCACTTAGCCAGTAATACTTACAGATTATTTCTAAAGGTTTTGGAATTGCTTCAGTTTTATTAAATATTTTAGACTAAAATGTTTTCCATAGGCAGGAGAGTTAAGAGATTTGTCTAGTGTTCTTTCTCTTTTACCTGATCTTACTGAAGGGCATAACAAGTATCTTTTTATAGTATATTGCTTTCTACTGTGCTTATGCTAACTGTTGTTTCTGTTGAAATTTGCTAAAAACAAAAAAAGACATATAATAATTTGGGGAAATTGTTTTTATAAGTCTGTAGAAGAGAAGCTTTCTCTAGCACAGGAGGACTTGATTTCAAACAGAAATCAAATTGGAAACCAAAATAAATTGATTCAAGAATTGAAAACTGCCAAGGCTACATTGGAGCAGGAATCCGCAAAGAAAGAACAGCAGTTGAAGGAGCAGTGTAAAACACTACAGGATATCCAAAAAGAAAAGGTATTTCATTTTCTGACTAAATCTAGAATCTGAGAGTTACAATGGCTTTAGAAATCATCTAGTCAAACCTCTTACCCGATACAGGCATCACCTTTATCTTCAACAGCTCTCCTTAGATGGGCTTCTAGTTTCTGATACAATACTTGTGGTAATTGGAATTTTGATGCTATGAAGGACTTCTTAATAGCTTCCTTGTCATTTCTACTCATTTTCTTACTGCTCTTTTTAGTTTTACAAACAAATCTTTTTCACACCATAGACCCCTGGTTATTTAAAAACAGGTTTTATAGCTCCATAACTATCTCATATAACACTTTCTAGATGTATGAATGAGATAAAAAGGTCTAGAAATAATTCTTATGCTTATAATTCTTAAAATTTAGAGCCAGCTTTTTCTAAGGGAAGCAGGACTATATTTTACATAAATGATGCTAAATTATAGAGTGGAAAGCCTTCTCTTACATGACCAGTACATTTAAAAGTCAGTTAAAATGCTATATGAAAGAGAAATTCAGATTCTAGGAAGCATTTTATTTTTGGCTTCATAGTTGAAATCACGTATTTCCATCAGCTGATAGAATATTACTCTGAAGTATACAATTTCAGAGGTTCATTGGTATATCTTAATTGTGCAATTCCTGAAAGTCTCTTTAATTTAAAAAATTGGGGGATGCTTTTGTTGGGGCAGGGGTTTGAAGCTGACATGATATTCATGATTTGTGCCTCAAGTGTAGAAAATTCTGAGACAACTATAGCATATAGGCCTTTAACTGCAAGGGCTAGAGATCAGTCAGACCTTGTTATAGGTTTGACTGAATCTCTAATAGATTACTTAACTTCTCTAAACCTTTGTTCCTTTACTTATCAAATGAGGATTAAAAAGAGCTATTTATATAAATATTAAATTAGATAATATGTAATACTACTAGCTAGGTACCTTAAATAAAGATATTGCTGGTAATAATAGTAATGATGACAGCATTAATGAGAAGAAGAATGATAGTTTTGGCTAAATTTTATATTGTTCTTACTTTGGCCAGACACTATTCATTTTATGGTATTAACAGTAACTATTTAATGCTTATAAAGATCTTACTGTTGTTCACATTATATAAATAAGGACACAGAGGCAAGTGAAGGTAAGAAGTTTGCTTAAGTTAACTTAGGTAGAAAGGGGCAGAGATAGTGTCATAATAATAGTAGTTATTTTATTACATTGATTTTCAGTTAAGTATTTATTTTAAAATTACTTTTTAATAAATTATTTTTCTACAGTCGCTGAAAGAGAAAGAACTAGTAAATGAAAAATCTAAATTGGCAGAGATAGAGGAAATTAAGTGTAGACAGGAAAAAGAAATTGCTAAATTGAGTGAAGAACTCAAGTCCCACAAGCAAGAAAGCATAAAGGTATGTTAAGATAATCATTGTTCTTCCCTCTGTACTGTATTATTGTCATTTAAATAAAAAAAATACATATATTATTGAAAACCTACTATGTGCCAGACACATTGTTTTGTTGTTTTGACAAATACTCATGTTCTCACCCTTGTGTTGCATAGTATCTGTATACATATGTTGAAACTATGTTCCTTATGTTTTCAAATTACTGAATGAAGCAAAGTAACTCTACAAGTTTAGATTTGTTGAGATGATAAATAATCAAGAGAGCTATTGATTTAGGGGCACCTGGGTGGCTTAGTTAAGTGTCCTACTCTTGATTTCAGCTCAGGTCTTGATCTCAGGGTTGTGAGTTCAAGCCCTGCGTTGGGCTCCACACCCAGTGTAGAGCCTAATTAAATTAAAGAAATGTTTGGGGGGTGCCTGGGTGGCTCAGTTCGTTAAGTGTCCCACTCTTGATCTCAGCTTAGGTCTTGATTTCAGGGTCGTGGGTTCGGGCCCCACATTGGGTTCCGTGCTGGGCATGGAGCCTACTTAAAAAAATAAAAAAGAGAGCTATTGATTTGGAAAATTGTGCTTATAGATAGTAAGCTTAAAAATATATGGGAGTTTAAAATTAAGATTTTTAGGAAATTCTGTTTTTTCATTAGTTTTTCTTCCGTAAAATCTTTAATAATCTGTTTTGAACATTTTTCCTGTCATAAGCGTAAGTAGGGTGCCAGTTGAAAAAACTAATTGTCTATAATTTGCTTTGTAAAAAGTTACTAATTTCCTTAGAGAAAGGTTAAATTCTCTCTTGAGTGCTCTCACTACCTTTTATGTTTACCAATCTACTTACCATTTTGCTTTATAATTATCTTTTTATATCATTATATTCTTATACACCATGACTTCCTTAAAGCAGATAATGTATATAATTCATCTTTATATATATATTCTTAAAACCTAACACAGCGTTTGATGCCTAAGTGGTGACCAATGAATGCTTGCTAAGTGAAGAAAGGGAAAATAGGGGGTAGAAGTTTTTCACATAATTGAATCAAAACATGCATGTAAAGTTATTACTTGAATTTAAATGGTTGTTGAGCAGGAAGTAAATAATCTTGTGTCTTTTTAACCAGTTGTTTAAAATAGTGAACTTCAAGGAAAAAAAATGAATCTCCTAAGAGAAGAGGTTAAAACTCATATTGTATATATTGTTATGATAACTTGTCTACATTTCAGCTACATTTGGAAATATTTACCGTAAAGGATGATTTATTTTTGGCCTTTTTCAATAGGAGGTAACAAATCTCAAGGATGCCAAACAGCTTTTGATTCAGCAGAAATTAGAGCTTCAAGGGAAAGTAGATTCCTTGAAGGCAACCCTTGAACAGGAGAAGAGAAACCAGCAAATGCTAAAAGAGCAGGTGAAAAAGGAAGAAGATGAACTGAAGAAAGAATTTACTGAGAAGGAAGCTAAACTGGTCAGTAAGTTAATGGTGGGGAATGTGTTTTGTGATTGATTTTGTATGTCAATCCAATAAGAAAGGATTTTTCTACTTAGAAGTTAGGATTTAAATGCTCTTACCTAGCATTTTAATTTTTGATTGAGAAAAGAGATCTCATTTGTTTAAATAGCTGATATGTACTTGGAAATATTTTAGTCTTGAATTATATCTTGGTTTATATAAGTGAAAATTCAATAAAACATAATTAAAAAAAATAAAACACTTTTAGTGCCAGAAAAACAAATCCACAACTATGTAGGTTGAGATAAATGGCGTGAATGCTGATGATGTTAAACTCATTTGTTTTAGTCAAAGTGAACGTTGATAAGGGAGAACGGAAACTTCAGTTTGGAATTGTGATGACCAAAGTCTACTTTTCCTTCCCTAAATTGTGCATGCCAAAATGGGAAGCATCTGGCTTTCCTCTGTTGAATTAAATCCAAATAGCCCCACATAACTTGAGTGCTGAATGTTCTAGTTGAAGATTTGCAATTTCAAGTTCACACAGTGATTTGAAGGGTTTGTTTTTTTTTGTTTGTTTTTTGTTTTTGTTTTGTTCAGTTTTTGGCAGGTTGATAGAGAAAAAGATGCATGTGGATTTTTAGATGGAAAATGCCAGCTTTGTTGTCCAGGACACTTTGCTATCCCTAACTATGTGTTGTTCTCCTGCTCTAGTGAGAAAAGGAAAATCTCACATTGCTTTATGTTAATTGGTGTTATAAGAAGTTTGGTGACCATCATTTCAGCATAATAGCCTTTGAGCCAGTTCACATTACACAGATGTTTTTGGAATCAATTTTATTAGTGTAAAATGAAGTACATTCTCCTGCCTTCTTTCCTGAAGAAGTAGTATTATTTATGTTGCCAATATTTTAAATTCAATAGCTAATTAAATTTATTTTGCATTACTTTTGTAATAGGTTTTTTCCTCACTGTTCTTCCTTTTCTCAGCATTCTGAAATAAAAGAAAAAGAAATAGGAATGAAGAAGCATGAAGAAAATGAAGCTAAACTTACCATGCAGATTACAGCATTAAATGAAAACTTAGGCACTGTAAAGAAGGAGTGGCAGTCCAGTCAGCGGAGAGTCAGTGAGCTCGAGAAACAGACGGATGACTTACGGGGTGAAATTGCAGTATTAGAAGCCACAATTCAGAATAATCAGGATGAAAGGAGAGCACTACTAGAAAGGTGATTGATGTCTAGTCAAATTAGTTTATTTCTATTCTAAGTGACGAAAAGATTTTTTTTCCACATTTTTTTTAAATAGAAGTCTTGAGGAAAATATGTGGGTCCTATAGGTATTTATGTAACCATTTAAAAACTAACTCTTAAAAAAATCAGATAGTTGAAATTCATGTCTTATATTTGAAGTTACTGAAGTAGTTTATTATCTATGTTCTAGAAGGATCTTTATCATTAAAAAAAAATAATGTCTTTGCAATCTATTCTAGATGTCTTAAAGGAGAAGGTGAAATAGAAAAGCTTCAAACCAAAGTCCTAGAATTGCAGAGAAAGCTGGATAATACCACTGCAGCAGTGCAGGAGCTGGGCAGAGAAAATCAGTCCCTTCAAGTAGGTCATCTGGTAATGTGAGGCTGCTTTTCAGTCCAGAATTAACTTTTAGTGAAAAGCATATTTTCAATCTTTAAAAAAAATCTCCGATATTTAATAAATGCTTTTGAATGGTGACTTTCTGTGTAGCGATATTGTAGGTGTTATGGGTAATTAAGTAAAAGCGATACAGAATTTGTCTGAGAGACCCCTGGGATTAGTTAGAAAGCCTTGTCATTCATGAATTGTCAGTACTGGGAAAATTCAGAAACACCAAGGAATAGTTGAGTCACTATTTGTAAAAGAAGTGATTGGCTTGGTGCCCAGAAAGGATTGATCATTAAGGTTAGAATGGATAGGAAATCACTAAAGATTAGAAATGACTAATGCCTTTGAGGATGAAAATTTGATTTACTTTATTTATTTATTTTTGTCATTCAGACTTAAGAATGTAGCAACTTTTGACAGTGGAAAATGACCAAAGTATTTCTGATTTTTAAAATTTTATCCCATGCTGCCTATAAGTCAACATTTTATAAAACTTGGGCACCAAATTAGAAATTATGCATCATTCTTCAAAATGTTGAATATTATAATGTTTGGGCACTTGTTTTTTTTTTTAAACAGATCAAACACACGCAAGCGTTAAATAGGAAATGGGCTGAAGACAATGAAGTACAAAACTGTATGGCCTGTGGGAAAGGCTTTTCAGTAACAGTGAGACGGGTAAATGATTTTGTTCATATTGCTGTGGTTCTGGATTTTATTTCTCAGTATCAATGAATGTTTTAACCATCAACAGAATCTTGCATTTGACAGATTAAAAACATTTTCTATTTATTGATTAACTTTACAGCTGTATAGGATCATTAAATTTTATGCAGTCTAGTTTCTGGTCAGCGTATGTGTTTGAATTTTAGTTTTAAATTTAGTTGTTGCCTTCCTGTTGAGTTACTCTCTGGAATAATCATTTTCTGAACCAGTGGGCCAGTATTAAACTCATGTTTTAGTCATCATTGTGTTCTTTTAAAGAAAAAGCAGAGATTAAAAAAAATTTTATTCTAAATAATACCATGTGATCTTTCAGGTTTATATTCCTATCGATGAAATTATGCCTGAAACACTTGGCAGATAGGAATGGTTTTCACCTGGTAGAATGAGGTGTTTTATTATCACTTTTTAGATGCCTCTTAAGGTTCTTTTGAGAATTCCATGATAAATTCCATATAAAATGTTTAGTGTAGTATCTAGTAAATAGGGATTAACTAAGGGATTAAATTGACGGATTGAAATATTATATTATTAAATAATACACTAATCACTTGAAAGTTAATATACCTTCACAGTGCAGTCTGCAGTATTCTTCTAGTCTCATAATGCTTTTGTTATTGTTTTTATGCTTGAAATTGTTTAATTTTTGTCATTTACAGCATCACTGCAGACAGTGTGGAAATATCTTCTGTGCTGAGTGTTCAGCCAAAAATGCCTTAACTCCTTCTTCCAAGAAGCCTGTTCGTGTCTGTGATGCATGTTTCAATGACTTGCAAGGATAATGGGTTATCACAACATTGGAGTAGTATTACACTAACAGTAGATTTTTAATAAATGCACTTAATAGAGGTCTTGGACTACTATTTGATTTGGACAGTGGTTGCAATATTAGACCAAATTAGAATTCATATATTTTGGAATGTTATCAATATCAAGTAAAACTCTTCTATTTTTGTGAGACTTGGGCTCATCTTTCATTACTTTTTTCCATTTAACCCCTGGAACAGCTTTCAAGCCAAGTTTAGAATTAGCCAATGAAATGTAAATAAACTTTGGACAGAAAATAGCAATGTATTTTTTTAAATATTATTTCATTGTTCACAGATGACATGAATACACTTCCATAGCTTACTTCTTTCTCCCAAATTTAGAATACAAAAATGTACATGGGTGATATATGTTGCACAATAACATATTAATTATATTAAATACTCTTTGTGAAGTCATGCACAGAACTATAAAACTTTTTTTCCTTATATATAGGTCCATAGCTCAATTGCATTGTTATGTTATAAATTTACTACTCAAGTGTTCTAAATACAGTTTATGTTGAAATGTGTATTAACCATGAATTTGAACATGGTTTTTGTTTTAACAATATTGATTAAATTCTCTTGGGTAGATTTTATGAAAACCTCTGTAAAATTAGTGCTCACTTTATGGTTATCCTGGGGTTGTATTTTAAAGATTAGGGTTAATTTTTCTTTTTCTTTGTCTTTTTCTATCTCATTTTTAAACTCTCACATATTCTCAATTAAGAATTCTATAAAACTTCTCACCCTCACCCCCAGTTGGAGGATGAATAATAGAAATTGTATAATGGTTCTAGTCTCAGTTTCTTGTAAGTGGGAAGTTTTCTGAGATTAGGCTTTATATTATACCCTCATATTGTGTCTCCTGCATCTTTGGGAATCTGAGTTTGCTTTTTTAATGGATCTATTTTTTCCCTTTTTTTGGCTTAACCTTTACAAGCATAGCTCAGCTTCACTATTGTTTTATTATTTTGCATCTTAAAGCCAGTAACTGATAATCGCTCTAGTCTTATCTGTGAAAACAAATACAAATGTAAGGAGACATTAAATATTCTACTTTATATTTTCTTATTACCTAATAGGGAAACATTTTTGAAAGTTGTGAACTTGACTTAAATTTAAAATAGTTGTGAATTTGGGGTTCCATATCAGCTGGTAAATCTTTTTACTTCGCAAAAATATTGCTATGAAATTACTTTGAAGTAACAGCTGGAGAGGAGAATATCGCCAAAAACAAATGTTTTTGGGAATCCCAAAGTTATAATCAGAACTGAAATGGAATGGCTAATTAAGGATAATTAAAAGTTAGCTTATTTGTATGCTGAACAATGGAATTGAACTTTTAATTCATCATGGTCTTATTAATTTGGCAAATTGGAAAACATCTGTAGAGAGGTCATTAATATTGGTTTATTCTTTCTAGAGAAAAAAGTGTAAGGTTATCCATTGTGCAGTGTAATCATTTGGTAATAATAGCAGGGAAGGATGGGACTTAATATTTCATTTGCAATGGTTTATCATATACACTTGCTTTCAGATATCATGCTGAAACAAAGTTATGTTTATGCTTTACCTGTAACATCTGTGAACTAAAAGAGATTGTCATATATTCATTTAATTATTTAAAAAAAACCCATTTAAGTAAATCCTGTTGTCAGTGGCTATTAAGGACCCTGATTGAGTCCCTCGATTTAGATAAACATATATCCTTGAGCTTGTATAAAGAAGAACTACAATGATTCTTTATTAAAAATAATAGTTGGATAATATAAATTGAGCTAAAATTATTTAAGTGTTTTCATATACTCTTCAAATACTCTTAATTCTATACTTTAACACATAAGAAACTTAGTATGAAACTTAGAAACTTTCTGCGTTGGAAAAATAGATATTCATAGCACCGTATTTTTTTTTCTTTTTTAAGATCATAAAACTTCATGAGGATTCTAGATTCGAATATTTGTTCACTTCATCTCCTAATTGGGTGCACTGAAGGCCTTTCCCTGTCTTGTCCCCCCACCCACAGATTCCCCCAAAATTGTGGGGAGGACAACAAATAAAATCATGTGTTTGAGTCATTTTCTAGTTTTCATCTAGCTGATTTCATTTCATAGATCCTGAACAATTTACCGTAGGCTATTATACTAATCATATTAGACATGAAACTTTTTTTTTTTGCTTATTAACTCTCACCAATTTAAGGTGTTTTGGAAACAGAAAGGATTTTCTTTTTCTTTTAATTAAAAAACCATCTTCTGAGTTCTTACTGGCTCTACATTTTAGGTGTATGCTGGTATTATTTGTCAGTGAATTGGAACTGGCACGTCTGAGCTCTTGGCTCTAATGCAAAGTCTGTTGGCATCACGTGTTAGTAAATTCCAAATCCCAGCACAGAAATGTGAATTCAGATCTTGCTGGGTTAGTGTACAGTAAACTATACCTACAGATTTTCTTTACTAGGAAGAAGACAAAGCTGCTGGTATAGGATTAGTTCATGTTGAAGAAAAAAGAGGGAAACAAACACAAAGACCTCAATGCAGTGTACAAATAACATTTTGTTCAACTACCTCTTAATGTGGAATTAGCTAGTTTAATAGTTTCCTCACAGTAATGTTAAATAGTAACTGCCAAATTTGTTAGTTTCCCATCTCTCTTAGAAAGGCTTTAAGATTATTTTATAGTTTTGAGAACTTTGAAGTCACTTTTTTTTTTAACTTTGCATTTGCATAAAAATATTTAGCTTTTAAGTGGAGAGCAAATTATGATCATATATTTTGATATTCAAGACCTGTTTGACTATAGCAATTTTTTTTAATGCACTTTGGCTATAAAACCATGGATGATTTGATCCATAAGATTTAAATGTGCCATCAATTTAGTATTCCTAGACATGAACTTGATGAATGGTATTCTGTAATTATAATGTGCCACACATTATCGTGTCTTAATTGCCCTTTGCCTGAATTTTAATGATCAATTTGTTATTGTTGCAGATGTGAATATTGTGCATAAACTTACTAAATTTATGTAAAATTGTATAAAAAGAATTGGAAATAGCTAAGTTCTTTCTGTGTAGAAGTAATGAATTTATTGTAACATGATGCAGTTATGTATATGACATTCTGTACTTCTTTGAACTGGATCATATATTCATAGTTTCTATAGAAACTTCTGCATGAATATTTTCTCATTTAGGTTTTGGATTCATTATTTGTATTGTGTTTACTACTTGTGATCATGTAGTTGTGCCTTATTTTGTGAGAGTTTAGCTCAGTAAATACTGTAATTTTGAAACTCAGTGAGTGGAAGGTTATTGATTATAAATGTAACTGATAAATTACACAACAGCATTTAAATCTGTATAAAGAACAATGGAAGGATCCTTATTGAATTGTTGCTTTTGTTTTTTTTTTAATTTGTTAAAAGATGATATTAAAAAACCATTTCTTTCTAGTAGATGTATTCTGTGACTAAATTATTTTACCTATTTAAAAAAAGAGTACAAAATAGTAACCATTTTGTATATATTTACAGAATGTTAGAACTTTCTACTTGGATGTAGACGGGGTAAGCTTTGATATTTAACTTAGAATAGTAATTAAGTTCATAATATCAAGAGAAATTACTAAAGCCATTTTGTGTAAGACATTCCCTTTTCATTCCATTCATTATTGTGGAAAATTAACAACTACAAAGAAATATTAAACAATATTGAAGTAATTCCTTCTTTCATTGTTTATCTAAGTTTAGTACCCAGGTGAGCATTTATTTATTTATTTTTTAAAATTTTATTATGTTAGTCACCTTACATCATTAGTTTTTTTTTTTTTTAAAGATTTTTTATTTATTTGACAGAGACACAGCGAGAGAGGGAACACAAGCAGGGGGAGTGGGAGAAGGAGAAGCAGGTCTCCCACTGAGCGGGGAGCCCAACGCGGGGCTCTCCGAAGGCAGACACTTAACGACTGAGCCACCCAGGCGCCCCAGTACATCATTAGTTTTTGATGTGGTGATCCACGATCCACTGTTTTCGTGTAACACCCAGTGCTCCATGCAGTACGTGCCCTCCTTAATACCCATCACCGGGCTAACCCATCCCTTCACCCCCTTCCCCTCTAGAATCCTGTTTGTTTCTCAGGTGAGCATTTAAAGATCCTTTTCTGACGGCTCAGTAAGCCGTTGTTTTTTACTGTGTTTTTCCTGGGAACCAAAGTTCCTGAAGTGTTTTTTTCATTTTACTCTAATGTGTGCTTGCTTCTGAAGGGTTTAATGTGAATTATCCTTAAGGACTTACCAGATTATATATTAGATATGTTCTTTTATGAGCTTTATAGAATTTCAGTTTAAATATATAGCGTATTCTTTTTTAAATTTTATTGTGGTAAGAATGCTTAACAGCTTTTTAAGTGTATAGTACAGCAGACCTCTAAAGCCTCCTCATCTCACTTAACTGAAATTTTATGCCATTGCTTGGTAACTCCCCATTTCCCTGTCTCTTGGAAACACTGTTCTGCTCTGGTTCTATGAATTTGACTACTTTCAATACCTCATGTCAGTGGAATCACACAATATTTGTCTTTCTGTGACTGGCTTATTTCCCTTAGCATCATGTCCAAGGTTCATCTATATTACTGCAAATTGCAGCATTTCCTTCTTTCTAAAGGTTGAAACAGTATTCCATTGTATGTATGTACCACATTTTCTTTATCTGTTCATCCTTTGATGGACATTAGGTTTCTTCCACTTCTTGGCTATTGTGAATAGTGCTGTGATGGACACAGGAGTGTCTAATATTTCTTTGTATATAGCATATTCTTAAGCTGTTTTACATCTTGATGCTAATTTACTCAGTCTTTTTCTCCTTTGAATGAGATTTAAGTGTGAAATTAGTTCTTTATACATATAAATACTCACTGGACTCATGGGACTTTAAAAAGGAATCCCGAGAGATTGCCTAGTTACAGTCCATTGCCCTCCTCTTGGCTTGGCTTATACCTAAAAATTCCTGCAAGAGGATTGTTGATTTTTTTCTAAAAATTATGTATATTATTTTTTGGCCAAAAATTTCTTCCTAAGTCTTCTCTTGCATAAATCTGTATTATCTTCTCCTGGACATAATTGCTTTCAATCCCATCTGGTGCCATCTCTAGGAACTCACTTGAAGTCTAGTCCCTGTTCTTTGCCCGTTTTTTTTTTTTCTCATTTATTCTTAGACATTAACAGTAGTTATTGTTTTCAAGATTTTCCTCTCATTTCTGCTTGTTCTTGATAAATATCTGAGATTATTATACAGAGACTGTGACCCTCCATTCTAATAGTGCTTGCCCTTGTACAAGAGCCTTTATGCTGCACTTGTCTGTACTGCCTGGTTTACATGGTGAAATCTGTGTTTTCCTCAAAGAATTAATTGTGCTGCACATGACTTCCTCAAGCATCATCCTCTCTATCCTATCCTCCAACTTATCTCCAAGCCCAAATTGATAAATTTAATACTGCCATTTTGGAAATTGCAAAAGTTACTAATCCTGAAATTAAAATTTGTGGATTTCCTTTTGATATAATCTGACTATAAGAACTAGTTTTTTAAATGCAGTGATAGTATTCTACCATGACAGTATAATAATTCAAACTGCCTTTCTTCATAAAAATTCCAGTGACGTTTCAGATGCTTCCTGCCAAATAAATTTGACTGCACTGTGCTAACACACACACACACACACACACACACACACACACACACACACACACACACACTCAAAACCAGAAAGTGGTTTTATGACAAACTTCATCATTCTTCAAAAAATGAAAGACTTTCTATTAAATCTTAACTATTTCTATGAAAATCTCCCTTGTAAAGCTGTTAACTGGTGAAACTGGAACAGATACTTTTTTTCCTCCTTAAAATAAGGGAATTTAGTCTCTGGGATTTTCTACTTCTAAGGGTATTATGAAATATACCTGAGATAAGCAAACTGTCAGCAAATAGGAATTTAAAAACTATTATAGACTTTATTAATTGCTTAATCTGTTAGAAGAGCAAAGTGTATATCACAATTATCATTGCATGTGAGGTAGGACTCTAAAGCAGTAAGACTGGTTTACAAACCATGTAGGAAATTTGTTTTCATTATCGACATACCAAAGTGAGATGCTAGAACTCATACAGAGCACAAGCAGGGGACATTGCTTTCCTCCTGACACTCCATTCATCTGACCTTTCACCCTTTACCAATTATAAGAGCACCATTCTTCACTTACACCTCTTGCAGGTCCTACTGAAACATTATAAGGTAGTCTAGATAACAGTATATACCTGCCAAAAAATTCCTCAGAGTTCAAATTTGTTGCAGTCATTATTCCTCTATAGTGAGAATTTTCTTGGCTCAAATTCTGGACCTCCTTTAAAAACACATTTCCTTCTAGCTCATCAATAAGTGTTAACAAAAGTTTGAATGAAAGAGTATCTTAATCCCTAATGTCTAAAAAGATGCACCACTCGTTTTAGGTCCCTAAATTTCAGAGGATTTTGCAGACAATGTAAATAAAGATATATTCTTGGTTTCCTGATTCTTGGTGAAGCAAGAGACCACTGCTATTTGTGCCATCCATGTTTCCTGTTAAAAAAAAACCCCAACATACATATATATATATATAGAGAGAGAGAGAGAGAGAGAGAGAGATTACTTACTGACTTGCTTTTTAAAGCTGAAGACTAATGAAACATTTGCATATTTCCCATTTTCTTTCTAAAATCTAATATAAAATATCTCTAATCATCCATGAAAGTGCAAATGGATTAAATGGGTATGGTATGGAAGTTGGGAAAACAGTTATGAGTAATCAAGGAGCCGTAATAGTCAATGATGACTAATCAGAAAAATGAGCACCGAGAATATTGAAAGTTTCAATTTCTTGAATTTCCATTTTGTATGGAAATAGTTCTTAACAAGTGGTGTAATTTGAAAAACAGAATATAAATAGTTTGAAAGTTCAATTTCTTGAATTTCCATTTTGTATGGAAATAGTGGCATAATTTGAAAAACAGACTGAGGAGCTGACCCAGGAAATTGAGTTATTGAGAGTAATGCAACACTTGCATTAATTGTCGGGCCGTATTGCTGCTATGATGAAAACCTTCCTGGAGAAAGACAAAAATGGAAACTTCTAAGATAGAGAAACCAGAGTCAGGCAACTGCTCTTTCCCTCCATAGCTGTATCCATACTGGTGTATTTTGTTTTTTTTTAAACACTGGCATATTTTCAAAGGTGGTTCATTACTGCAGCAGCCCCTCATTTAAGCTGACATCACATTATTTGCATACCCGGACTTTGAAAACTGATTGGGACCCCTTAAAAGTCAATCATGCAATCCAAAAGCAGTTCTTTCCCCCATTGTTTTATATAAGCTGCAGAACTCAGAGGCAGCACTCGAGCTTCTGGTCCAGGAGAAAATGAAGGTGGCTCTGTCTGCTGTGAGAGTAAGAAAATGCTCAACTCCTAAGATTTCTCAGCATGATATGGACTAGATGTCCACATCCTTCCCCTCTTAACTTCTGCCCTTCCCAGAGCCAGGGAAGGAAATACACAAAATTTCCCATTTCCCATCACTTAGGAGGATTGGAGTGAGATTTTTCCTTATGTCAAGTCTGAAGAATCAAACCCTATAAAACCGAAATAGATACTTTGATGTTTTCCGTTTGGGCTTGTAATAAGAATTCTACTCTACACTGTCAAGACCTGTTTTCATGTTGTACAAGGAAAGCATTTCTCAACCTGAACGCTAGAAAAATATTACAAAGACAAATCACTTAATATGAAATCCAAACAGTTTCTCAGTACAAGAACCTAGAGCATTTTTTTTTTAAAGATTTTATTTATTTGAGAGAATGAGAGAGCATGGGGGTGGGGAGGGTCAGAGGGAGAAGCAGACTCCCTGCTGAGCAGGGAGCCCGATGCGGGACTTGATCCTGGGACTACAGGATCATGACCTGAGCCCAAGGCAGTCACTTAACCAACTGAGCCACCCAGGCGCCCTAGAGTATGTTTTTAATGAATGTGGGAGGTTTATGTAGATTACAAAAAAAAAATCAGATTCCAAGACCAAGACTTCGCTACTATGTCCAAATAGAGCCCATTTAAATATGAATACCCTTTCTTCCTTACCTAACAACAAGTGGGGCTTGATGAAATGCAATTATGGCTTACCTGAAGGAAAATGGGCACCTTCTAGAAGATATTTAGCATGTTAGGTGGATAGTGTGTATATAAAATATAGACAATAAAAATATGGAAAAGAATATTGTTTCTTTGACTTCTACCACTCCTTTTTAAAATGTTACTTTTGAATTTAAAGTGAAATCACAGCAAAACAAGGGTTATAAACAAATTAAGATGTAGCAAAAATACCAAATCTGAGTGCTTCACAACAGGCCAAAAAATTGACTCAAAATTCAGCCTTTACCAAACTATGTGAAATGTGAAACAAGCAAAAAGAAGTGTTGGTGTGGTTTCTGCGCTTGAAAAAGAAGCAGTCTGTTCTGTCATTTCCCTAGCTGGTCTCTTAAAGAAACGACAGGAGATACTGGGAAAGCAGTTCCTTTAAAAAAAAAAAATGATTTTATTTATCTATTTGACAAAAAAAGCGCGAGCACAAGCAGGAGGAGCGGCAGACAGAGGGAGAAGCAGACTCTCCGCTGAGCAGGGAGCCCGATGCGGGGCTCAAATCCAGGACTCTGGGATCATGACCCGAACCGAAGGCAGAAGCTTAACCGACTGAGCCACCTGGGCCCCGCACCCCCCCTTTATTTTTAATGTAGCAGGAGCTTTTAAAAGGAAAGTTTCTTCCTTGAATTATTAATACCACACAGGGAGTAAAATTCTGCAGCCTATGCGGTTACTTATGCCTAGGAACACACAGAAAACCAACCTAGGCTCGTCTTCTGGTCATATCAAGGAGTACCTTAAGAGTGGAGGAGGCATTCAGGACTTACTCCTGGCTGATCCTTATGCTGATGCTTGTCCACTGTCATTATTTGTATTTGATGAAATTTGTGGGTTTAACTCAGACTCATGGCAGTAGGTTGGGCCTCATTTCAGAATCAAAGTGATTACAAGACTTCTATTTTCTTAACTGCAAGAACTATTCTAGTATTACAGGTAATACTCAAAGCAGTCTAAACCTCCTAATTCCTAAATTCTACCACAACAAAATCTGTTAAGGTCATGAAATTCCGTCCAGCTTCTCTGAGATGAGAGGACTATTAAAACGACTTTCTGGAAAAAAGATCTGACTGGGTTTGTTTTACTCCCTGATTTTTCTCCTTATAAATTCCCCGTAGCAAGTAAGGCTTCACAGATCAGGTAGTTGTTGCTCTTGGCTGGATTTTGGAATCCATTTTCCTCAAAAATTGCAACTGCAGTTCTCAATTATTCAAGGCATCCCTCATCTGTTTGATTTGTAATATGGGTACAAGGGGACTTTATAAGCAAAAGGAACTGGTCCAGCTGGGTGTGTAAAATAAAATGAGGAGAGAAAATATATGGTCAAGAATTGCCCTTTTTCTTGCCTGACATTCCAATATAATAATTATAATAACTGACACCCTTATTAAGCCCTTACTACGTACTGGACACTGTGCTGTTTTTTTCCTCCTTTTTGTATCATTTAAAGCACACAGCAACCGACTAAGTCCTCTAGTTCCTACTTATGAATGAGGAGACAGATTTAGTTTTTCCAAGGCCACCCAGCTTGTAAATGACATAGCCAGGATTTGAAACTAGGTTGTCAATTACTCCAAGGCACCATCTCTTCTTTTTTCACCCTTTATCTTTTCCACTCGACAGCTATTTCGGTTCATGCACCGTTATCTCAACAGTCAAAATAATTAGATGAGGGGCATGAGGAAAAAAAAGTGTATGAATATAAAACGAGATGGTAGTAGCAAATCAGAAAATAACAAAAAATGGTGGACATATAGCTTTAAAAAAGATACTGTTTTTATTTAAAAAAAAAAAAACAAAACCAAAACTGGAAGAGAAAAAACATGCATCTCTCCAGGTAATCCAGTGATGTGAGATCTCCCAGGAAGTCGAGTTCTTAAAGGTGGCAGGGCCGTCGCTAACCTGAGCCCTCAGCTCAAGCTACTTCTGCTCTTCCCCTGTGGTTCTGAAGGCTTCCTCCCCTCAAGGGCGTTTATCCTCTTATTACTATGGCTACTGTAGTGAGAGAAAAATTTCCTGCCCTAAGATAGCCTCTGCTAATGACATTTCTCCCCATGAAAAAGTAAACTGAGCAAATGAACAAAAGTATGTCTGGGCCTCACATACTGAGTCTCTGCCCGTCTACACTGCTCTGCCATCCGCTGAGCAGGGCGGCAGCTCCCACAAGGGATGGGGGCGGGGACGAGGCTGGGGGGGCAGTGCACTCACAGGGGCTGAGATGCCCCTTTTTAGGCTTTCTCTAGAAACGTCCTCTGGCTTAGGCACACTTTGGTCTATATAGACTGCGAGCCGTTCCAACTAACTCAGATATGCAGCCTTTCGGCCTGACCACGTCATGTTTCAGCACATCTTAGTGGAAGTGGAAAGAAAAGACAGAGGGCAGAAGGCTCAGGTTCTGGATGCACGTTTCCCTTGGTGGAGCCCTTCTGCTCTTGGGGAGAGTTTGCTTCCATTCATGAGTTAACATGTAAAGCATTTAAATATATACCTTGGTCATATAACATAACTATGTCAATGTTTGCTATTATTATTATCATCCATGTGTGTATTCATTCATTCAATGTGAAACATTGCTCCACCATGTTTAGGGGGAGCCCATGCTACTCACTGAAGCTCTGGGCTTGGCCGCTGCATTGGGAATTGAGGGGCATAGGTAGTGCTCCCTTTTTTCCTGCTCCTCCCTTAGGACAGGAAGGTGGTCCCTCTGTCCCCCCCAGCCCCCCCCCCGACCCCCCGCTTCATCCACTCTCCTAGGCGTCTGTACCCAGGGCAGAAAGACTTGCTGTTTCCTTCTGCACACTGAGGCCATTCACTCAGCACTGAGGAAACTGAAACGTCCTTCAAGTCCCGAGTCCCAGGGCTTTCACAATAGGATTTACTATTGATTTTTGATTGCTCTGAGGGTTCCCCCCAAACAAGGGCTGTTTCTTAGCTGTCTTTGTAACTCCAGGGTGTCCACAGCCTGGTTCTCAGGAGACGCTCAGGGAATGCTTGAGTAAGTGAATGAGATGATAATGTATTTCTGACATATATGTGTATACATGAATGTGTATATATATGTTTATATATTGATTCGTGGCATATTTCTTTCCATGGAGCTATTATAATATCTTAGGCTTGCAAGGCATGTCATGGTTTACCGGTGCTTTACCAATAGCAATAGTACTAGTAATGATACCGTAATACTGATAATAGTTTACTGAGTGCTTTACAAGTATTATTTCCTTTCAGTCTCCTGAGGAGATCACCCACTGAGGTAGATATTCCTATTTTACCAAGAGAAACCTGTGGCGGAGAAAATTCATATGCCTTGCCTTATGTCACACAGCTAGCAAGTGGCAGAGCTGGGTTATCCAAGCATTAGAAACCAAGCCCAACATTTTTCCAGAACTAATTTGTAGAGTGAGTGATAGCCACATAGGAACACAGCATTGTATTTTATGAAGATTTAAATTGGATTCATGTCTTATTACCAAAAAAAAAAAAAAGACCAATATAAAACTCTGTGATGGCAAACAGATAAGCCGAATGATGAAAATAAACACATACCTGACACGTGGAGTGGATCAATACTTTGACCACCAATCTGTCTAGTGCAATGGGCTGATGAAGTACTGTACATGAACCACACTCTTGTATTACTGTTTGCAGCTCAGGAATGAGTGAAGGACACAGGAAACCAGTATCGAGCATCCACTTTTCTGAAAGTAAAGAAGAAAATAATGCGGTAAACAAGAAGTCAATACTTGGTGCACATACCTAACGTGCATCCTTAACCAAATTGATTTTTAGAAACAGTTGCTTGAACTCCAGCCAACTATTCTTTCTGGATCTTCAAAAACATTTCCCTCCAATAAATAGTGATTAAAAGTTAAAGTACTTAGTGTTCCTGATTCCCAAGTTCAATGGTCTGATTAAAAAATGGGTGATGTCCACAACGGGGAAACATTTAAGTCTCCATCACATCACTGGGAAGATGTTCATTTCCAGTATCTCTCTCTAGTACTTTTAGATGAATCAGGAAGGGGAGCCTCATTTTGGCCAGCTCTGTCCATGCAATCTAACATTAAACTCTAAATAGATTCCATGCCTATAATTTGTAATAATTGAATGATTTAAGATGCTGAATATAAGGTGCTCAATTTTTTAAAAAAGTGTCAAAGATTGTGATTTGCATGACATATAATGTGCATCAAATAGCAAAGAGGAAACGAAATAGGAATTTAAACAGATAACATTCTTTATTTTGGAATCAAGTTATGAAACACGAAACTAGCATATTACCTTCTAATATGGTTCCTATGGGCTGCCATTAATTCTTGTGCTCTGATTTGTGCCACTATTTGAAGTGAAGGCAAACTGTGTTGGCATCATGGTTTTTGAAGGGGATGGTGATTTTTCAGAGCTTGATTTGTTCAGACATGCTAGTCTGTATAGCTTAAAATAGAAGGCCATCCAACTTTCGGAACTGTGACTCTTAATATTCTGCAGCACCCATGCCCTTCCCACCCACCGATCAGCTATTCACAGATGGATTAATGGGTATCTATTGTATTGCTTAAAGATCCTTCAATGATTTAGCTCAACTAACCAACATGCCGTCTAGAAGCTTCAGTTATTAAAAGATCTGAAATGTCTAGTTCATGATCTGACATCGGTGTAAGGCTGAGTCATTTGGTAAAGAAGTGGAACGAAACAACATCAGCTATCTCTGAGGAACTGAGACCCACTGCAGCTCCCCCTCCCTGCTCTGAGGGCAGGTGCCCGAGAGCATTGGGAGAGTCCCCCCTCCTGCTACCACTTTGCACATGTCATTCAGGGAGCACACTGAGAAGGGGGAGATCAGACGGAAAGCCTTGACTGGACCACGAGACCCTATGGCTTGATGTGTGGTAACAACAACCATGATGGAACCATTAATACTTAAGTGGTGGGAAAAATCCCTGTTCTCAGAAGAAATTTTGTGGCTTTAGCCCTCAGTTGACTCATTTTGTCCATTTTGCCAGCTCCAACAGTGGTTGGCTTCTGCCTAGGTTGACACTGAGAGCTCAGGGCTCCCAAATCATCATTTCTCAGGAATGATGTGAGTTTTTGAGTCAGAATGAGGGGTGGAGATCACCTCGACACATGACAGCAGACAGCTTAGAGAGCCCCCCGCTCACTGGCTGCCTTGGCTGTGGTGGGCAATCTGGAAGCCAGTGATGCTCACCATGACACCAGCAACACTGCCATGGTTGGTGGACAAAGACCAACATGGAAGACAGCAGTGTGGTTTCATTTGCTTAGGCAGGTCAGGGGAAAAGTCCAGGCTTTTGGGACTTACAAGTATACAGACCAAGTCATTCTCTCTTTTTTTTAAAGATTTTATTTATTTATTTATTTTTCAGAGAGAGAGAGAGAGAGAGAGAGCACAAGCAGTGGGGAGGGGCAGAGGGAGAAGCAGATTCCCTGCTGAGCAGGGAGACTGATGCGGGACCCTGAGATCATGACCTGAGCCAAAGGCAGACGCTTAATCGCCTGAGCCACCCAGGCGCCCCAGACTAAGTCATTCTAAGAATGTATACATTCTTTGACATCCTTAAGAAAGGTAACTTGCTTCTGGTATTGTTTTCCAGTTCAGAGCTATAGGACTATAAAAAAGCCATTATTCCATAATGCCTCCATTTTTTAGAGGGTGAAATCCAATCTGATGTATAACAATCTTTGATATTTTTAACACAACTTATTTAGAAATATTTCTAACCTTATTTAGCAGACTTATTTAGAAATAACAGCATTTTACCTTTTTGTGGTGCTTAGTTTTTGTAACTAAGAGGAAATCATCAGAGAGAAACAGATAAGCATCTAGGAATCTTGAGCTTTCTGAGGAAAAAAAGGTGAAGTTGGGGCTGGAAATAGTAAGGAGAAGGTGTTTTTTAAATCAAGGCATCCCTTAGAAAACAAGACAGGGCGGGTGTCAGGGCATACCAGGCTTACACCTTAGGAAGCTCCAATCATGTGGATCAGAAAACTGCATTACTGTTGAGTTGATTTCTCCCTAAAGCAGAGACTTGATGTGAGTCCACGCTTCCAACTTTAAAGACATTGTATTTGTGATGCATTTCATGTGGATCTAAGATAACTTGGATGGTATTTGCAGTGGTTTCAGCTAAGCTTAGGACACATCTATTGACTGATGGAACTTGCAGTATTTTTGCCTTTTGACTCATCTGGGCGGTCACTGGCAAAGATACATGTGACTAGGAAAAAAGGCATGTTGTTATTGCTGTGAACTGAATTGTGTCTCCTGCCCCCCCAAACTCCTATGTCGAAGCCCTAACCTCCAATGTGGCTATATTAGGAGTAGGTAAGTAAGATTAAATGAAGGCATAAGAGTGGAGCCCTGATCCAGTAGGATTAGTGCCATCATTAGAGGATACGTATGTGGGGATGCTGAGAAGGAGGCCATCTGCAAGCTGAGAAGAGAGCCCTCACCAGAAACCTAATCAGCTGGCAACTTGGTCATGGACTTCCAGCCTGCAGAACTGTGAGAAATAAAGTTTTGTTCTCTAAGTGGCCTAGTCTCTGGTATATTATTTTGACAGCTCTAGCTGAGTAAGACATTCATTAAAGTGACTTCCTTCCCAAGTTTTGCAGTGTGTCTGTACATATTTAAATATTCATCATGTAGCTTTATATTTATAAACTTTTGTGATATCACTTTTCATAGTTACTTAAGGCAAATGGGCTTTTATACTTCTCCCTAAGAAGGGGATAGTAGTAGAAGAGAAATCAAATAGTAGAATGAAGAATCCCTTCCCTATTCTACTCTATCCCTTAGAAATTAGACATAGATGTGGTTAAATGGAAATGATTTCAGAGGAATAGATAGTCCATTCAGAGATGGGTGTGGCAGAAGTTTAAAGTAAATATAAGAAAAATCAGTAAATTAATTAATATTATTCTAGAAGTTCTTTCTCATATACTGTAACCCCAGGAAAATTTGTGGTTAAAGTTAAGTCAATATACAAAATAGTAAGGATTCATTTCTATTTCCTCCCCTCTTTTAATAGAGGAAGGATTCTATATTTGCATGGCAGAGATATCCCATATTTTATCCAATCTTGAATTGTCCTTGAATATTTTTTTTTTTAGATTGTATTCCATCACTACTAGAAACTTTCCTGTTTGCAAATCAGGCTGCGGCAGAGACAGCTTGCTGGTTGTCCCTTAAAAACCATTCACCCAGCCTTTATAGTAATGGAATTTCTGAGTTTTTGTGGCTACATGTCCACCTTCCAACAAATACTCCATCTCCCAGCTTCTCTGGTAGCTAAATATGACCAAGTGACTAAATCTGACTGATGGATATGAACAAAAGTGGGCAACTTCTGGGTCATATCCTTAAATAGCAGGGCTCTGATCTGTCCCCTCTTCCCTTTCCCACCTGCTAGCAGGTAGACACACTGTGAATCATCTTGGACCATGCAGAAAAAGCAATTCCCCAGGGATGGCAGAGCCAGCCTCCCACCCACGCTTCCATGACAAGCACCCTGATCCCACGTGACGTGTGGATACACATCTGACGTGGCTTTTCACTGAGAGATGGTCATGGACATGTTTATCCAGCTTCCACGTGACTTATCATGCCCACCCCCAAACCCTAACTTTGACCCCCTGACCCACTCTCTCCATCACCCTCAGTGCTGCTCAACCAACCTTTCAGGCACATAGATTAGGACACATGAGGGAGTCTTTGACTCATTTTCTCTTTATCCACTTTATCAATCCTCAAGTCCTCCTGCCTTTGCCTTTGGAATATCTCTCACATTTGTCTTTTTCTATTTATGTGTGTGTCTAATGGTTTAGGCTAGACCAAAGTGCCTTGCCGTGTTGGGAAGTTGGTAGATAGAGGGAAGGGACAAATCAAAATCTCTGATAATTCCAGGTGGAAGCCAGTTTTGGAAGAAAAGGCAGTTTGAGCACAGAGTTGCTTCATTACTTTGATTTGGTTTTGTCACAATGTACAACTGTTTTTGAAGTGGTAACTAACATCAAAGAGAATTAAAACTGTCATCTTTTCAAATGGAAGTGGGCAGGGCCTGGCCTCCAGGTTAAGAACAGTTGAGAAGCTCAGGCCCAGGCCCTTCTCACCTCACCCTGCTTCACTGAGGAGTTTCCGGCTGGTCCCTTGACCTTGGTTCCCTCCTCTGCACCATTTTGTGCTTTGCTTCTGATAACTCTTTCTACAACAGCATTTGAAACTTATCACAGTCTTGTCCAAGAGCTCAACGACTTCTTGTTGTCAGCAGCTTCCTGGCTGGGTCCTTTAGCTTGGCTTCCAAGGCAGTGGCTGGGATTCTGGAAGCCTCCTTGGCAGAGGTGGCCTGGCGTGGGTCTGCTCTGGTCTGGCCGTTTAATGTGCCAGGTGAACTTGAGCACCATCACAGAACCTTCCTGAGCCTCAGAGTCCTCACCGATACCATGGGATTAACTTCTCTGCATAATTTACTGGAAGGAGAAAATGCATGAAGTAGCCCCTTGCTGTACATCCTGGGCATGTCTATCCTTCCTAATCGGCAGTTTCCGGGTGGGTATTGTGACCCAACCTGACATCTTGTTGCTCTACTTAAAATATAGCGGATTCTCAGCAATGTGTATTCAACAAGGAATTATTGCCCAACACCGCCCCACTGGATCACACTACCATAAATAGACAACCCCATGTCCCACAAGGCTTCCCACACAGCAGGTGACCAATCAAGAGTTTGTGCAGAAATGAATAAGTGAATGGCTGCAAATCTTATTTCAGCCTGGCAGCTGTTTCTGATCATGATAGTATTTACTGAGCACTGACTCAGTGCCAGCCATTCTTTCATTAGCTCATTAAATCCTCACAACAAAGGGAGGAAACTGCAGTGTGGCAGGATCGCTGTTAGGGGCCTACGGGCACACAGGTAGAGGAGGCTGAGCCAGGAAGTGAGCCTGGCAGTCGGGGGGAGGTGGATGGGGGGAGCTCGCCCTCCAAACCACTATACTGATAGAACTTACATTCTTGGGTGGCTTCTGCCACCAAGCCTTTCCTCCTGCTAGGCTCTTCATCTGGGAGGTTGTCCCTCCTGTCCTTTCAGGGACCTCCATCCTTTCTATGCCCCCAAGCTCATCTGCAGCCCCAGGGACCACATGAAGCCTTGCTCAGGTCCTCCAGCTTCACAGACTCTTTGCTTTTCTGGACTTACAATGCAGGTCTGCTCACTATGGCAGATATTCCCAACTAGAGGGAAAGGATTCTGCAGAACAAGTACTTTACATCCTCCAATGGTACCCACCGAGCACAAAGTGTATTACACAACAGGGTCCCCAACCACACTGACGGGATGGTGGCCCTGCCTGCTGGAGGAGTAAAGCCATGATGACAGCAGGGGACGTCGAGTATTTACTCTATTCCAGACCATGTGCTAAGCTCTTCGTGTCTATTATTTAATCAACAACCTCATGGGATAGACATGGTTACTTCATTTCACAGAGAGAAAATGGGAGGGCCCGTGCCTAGTTCCGTAGAGTCTGTGTGAGTCCCTAGGAGACTCTGATTCACAGCTTGCATTGCCTTGGCCATAGAGAGGCAACTACCATCCCTCCCACACTTCCATTCGCAATGATTGGACAAGTTACAAGGTAACACAAAGATGTTGGGTTTTTAAAGGAAGCAGTAATTTACCTGCAAGAGTTATTTTTTCTTCATAGAGAAGGTGTGTGTTGGTTGGTAACAAGATGTTTTCTGCCATGTGTTCTTTAAAAATACATTTCAGGCACTTGCCAAACAAGGGAGAAAATCACAGAGATATTGTTAGTGATGGAAAGAGAACATATTCCAGGAGCTGGGGCAATGCATTTTGTCTAGAAGGTTTGCAACACTTGGAAATTCTGGAAGACGGACATGGGAATGGGACAGAATGGAAAACCACTTAGAAGGGCCATCCCTGAGAATGGCTGAGGATGTCATTCTCCCATATACAACACCATGTGGACAAAGGCTTCACTTCTTGCTCAGAAAACTAGGTTTCCTACTCACGTGGACAGCTGGGGACTTTCTAAGACTAGGGTGTTAATTTCCACCTAAATGCCAAACTTCTGGAAAAGGACATGAGTCCTAATTGATCCTTTCTGTACCTCTGGAATGAAAAATCTTTTATCTCTATCCCAAAGTGGAGGCCACACTGTAGTCTCCTGTAGACATCTACGTTTTTGGAAATTGTCAAGCCATTTCACTTTTCCTTCAAGATCCCTTGAAAAACAAGACACCTAATCAATATAGTCTTAAATGCATGTGACATTACAGCATAAAATTTAACCAAGATCCACAAGAATCATTTAGAGACACTGGCTGCCCTTGGAGCCGAACCATATCTTAGGTTCATTTAACATATTGCTTGCTGTTTAAATGTCTTAGAAAAACTCATTTGAAATCAGCCTCTTGCAGAGAAAAATGAAGCTTAACTAATGTAATTCAGTAAGTTGGAAATGTATTATGCATTTTTATTTCAATAATACTAATAAAGCCTTTGGTAGCTTTATCTTATTCCCTAAGCCATATAGCCTTTAATTAGAGGGGAAACAAATCAGATGAACAAGGACAAACGTATCATTTTTACATTAGTCATAAGGCCTATATCCCCTTCCTGATAAGAATGATTACTGTTTTTCGAGAACTCATTTTCTCTTCTGAAGATTTGTATTAATTTTCCAACATTTTAAAATAACATATTACTATTGAGGTTTTGAAATAATTTTTGGAAATATGGAGGGCAAGTCATAGACCCATAGAATCACATGGTGGGTGGGATTCTTGAGAATTCATCATCTTTAAGCTCATAGACTTATAGGAAGCCCACAGGAATCTCTTCCCTCAATGACGAAGATCCACATTTTATTGAGAAATCTCCAGAAGAGATGCTGTTGTCTTCCTCACGGACTTATCAAAATGAGTCATAATCTCCAAAATGACTTTAAAAGTTTAAAAAAAATCTGTGTTTAATTGAGTTTTTGTCTCGTTCGTTAATAAGCTCAATTTTAGTTCCTTGGGTCATTTCAGAATTTGAACAAAAAATTGAGAAATAGGAAAGAAACTCCCAACTGAATGGTCATTTTATTTCTGAACTTGCAAAAAAAAATTATTTCTGTACAGCTGATAATCAATTTGAGTTGTTCCCTTTGGATGCTTCCCAGGAAATCTTGGTTTATGGGCATATGCCATGGCTTTCTTTATTTGAATTTAATTATACAAAGCTCCACAAATTAACTTAAGAATTGACTTAAGTTGTCATAGGGCTTTCTTAGTTCCTATTTCCAAATTTCAGTTCTTGAGACTGCAATTGGCATAATTTTACATTGGCCCTAGATTTCAGTGACCAGGAAAAAAAAAAAAAGATGATGAATGGTAATTTATCTTCCGGAAAGCCTCCCTGTGGTGTTTACCCCCATTTGCTTTGTGTGTGGGTTCAGTATGGATGTTAAAAACAAAGTGCCTTCAATCATCTGGGAAGTAGGTCTTTTCCTGCCTGAACTCACTTCTGAACACTGTGGAGACAAAGCCACGTCCTGCACACACTTGGTGTTAGAGTTCTCATAGGGTCGGCCAGGAAACGACTGGAGCCCATTGTTTTGTGTTTGATTTACAATGCACTCAAATTCGAATCCATGGTTCTGAGAGCCATGACCTCAAGTTAATGGAATTACCTTCTAGGATGGAAGCCCCAGCGCTTCCCTGCAGCCACAGGGCCCTCCATCTCTTTGAGGAAGCTTACACCGGAGTTCTGGGTCACCTATATCAGGGACTTACTCAGTGACTTCTCCACCTTTTCCTTGATGGCATAGATCATGATTTTCCCTGGAGAGTCTCTACTCCGTTCCCAGATATTCTTCAGTAACAAGGGGTACTGAGTCAGCCTGTGCAGCGGGGCCACGCGGAGCTTAGGCAGGTGAAGCCGTCTGCACTGTTCATTTTGCTCACACCATTGTGAAGACAAAACAGACGTATCAGAATATCACTTCTCCTATTAAGGCATTGAGAAGCCTGGACACAAGAAACTCTTAGAGACTTTATTCAGTAATTCCATGACATACCTGTGAACTGGTTGGGAAAGGTTAGAAGCCGCGGCCTACACTTTGGTTTTGAAAATTCCATAGTAAACTGTCTTCAGCACATATCTATCTACTGGTGCCAAATTCAGGGCTGGAAATGGTGGTTAAGAAGTATTATCAAATATTACAGACTGACATTGTTACTTTCCCATTAAAGGAATGAAAGAATCCTTGTTCAGCTGTCTTGCCTTCCCAGTAATGGTGATCAAGGCAGCGTCATCAGCACCCCACGGGACACCACCACCCAATCCTCCTAATCAGGGGAAATGTATCAAGATTTTGAGTCACAGGAAAAGTTCGAGACCTGTGAAATCTCCTAGAGAATGAATGTTCCATCAGTGGCCATGATGAGATGTATTAATATACACGTTCCGGCTTTGTTCACCCTTCTCACTTGAGTTTTGTTTTGCCCATAGGCTTTTTCCTTCTCCCCGGCCCTTGGGGGAGATTTCCGGTTTCACCAGCTCTGCTCCCATCCTCATTGTGATTTACAGTTAGGAGAACTGAGAATACACTCTGGAGGGTGAAAGGGAAAGGAAGGACTTTTGCTCGTTAGGGCAGTTCCTTGAGTCTCCTTTGTTGCTGAGAATCCGGGTAAAGAAGAGAAAATGAAAACACAGGTCAAAGAAGCTAAATTGATCTCCACCATACAGAGCAGAGAGCGGGGAGGGGAGGGATAAGACAGAGACAATTTTCAGTAGAGAGAGATTGGATCAAGAGGTCGTTGCAGGGTGTGCGGGAGCTGGGCAGACAGGAAAAGGTATCTTAGTAAGTACTGCTATGGGTTATATACTGGATTTCCATAAAAGGTATTTGAGAAACACAAGTAAACATGAGACTAGCTCTTCCATTTGTTTCGTCAGCTCGACTGTTTCTTTGAATGTGACACTGTCTTGAATGGAGGGGCCCTGGCCTTTGGTGACACAGGACGCATAGAGCCAAGTCTCTGGCTACTTTGCACATAGGTGCCATCAAGAAAGGGGTGTGTTCTCTCCCTCTTCCCTTCTCCCACCTACTCACTCCTGGGTTGAGGTGTAAAAGGGTCCTACCCTTAACTAAATAATTTTCCTGCTGTAGGCTATTGCCTCTTTTCCACTCTCATGCGCAGTCTAGGTCCAGGTTAAATTCTTTGTCTCATGGCCCTGAGGTGAGGACCAAGTGGACCAAGGCATACCGTAGAGGCTGCCCCTGCTTCCCCAAAGATAGCTGTGTCTATCTTCATGCCCAGATGTCAGCCCTTGCATTTTGGAGATCTGGATGCAATGGGCTAAATGGCCCAGGGAAGTCCAAAGCCCTCC
This sequence comes from Eumetopias jubatus, assembly GCF_037043125.1. NCBI lineage: Eukaryota > Metazoa > Chordata > Mammalia > Carnivora > Otariidae > Eumetopias > Eumetopias jubatus. The sequence continues at coordinate 114,871,039 of NW_028274814.1, read as the reverse complement.
TGTAGATATTTCCACACTCTCGGAGGAACTCTGGGATTCCAATGGCTTTCTCTGGCCCCTGGACTCCTGTTGGTACCCATACTGCTTCTTTCTTGAACAGCATGGGCCAAATGCCAAGTTAAGTTCCTTGGTTGGTTTCCTATGTTGGTTTCCACTGTAAACCTACTCATGCCAAACATTTTTTGAATTATGAATTAGTATTTAACATTTATTTTACTGAAGATTTTGGGTTGTGGGGAGGGGGTCAAATACACAGCCCACAGCCCTCCACCATCTTTCTGGTTCCATTCTCTTCTCTGAAAGGAGAGCTCTTTCTCTCTCTTACCCCTGAACTTCCCCCCACTTTCTCTCCCAGCCTCATGCTTAGTGATTTGTGCTCATCTTTTAAAGTTTGACCATATTCGTGGGGTTCTCATCTATCCACCCTAATAGTTTTATCAAAATTATTTCTTCTGAAAACATTCAGGGCTCATTCCTCACAAGAATTCTGCCAAACATGATCTTTCCCACTTCCCCACAGAGAGATGGCAGGTCATGAAGGTGAGCACACGGGTGCGGGGTGGGTGGAGCTCTAGGAGCCAGGCTTCAAGGCTTGCTGAGGGACCACCTTCCCTTCTCTGTATCTCAGATTTTTTCTCTTTTGGAAAATGGTGGAAGGTACTAGATCACCTCCATCCAGCTCAAAACAGCTGTGGTTCTCATCAAGGCTGGAAACGATGGGGAAGGAAGCAGAGACTGCAGGTGCAGGAAGGCCGGGGGTAGAACTAGTGGAAAGAAGAGGCATGTGGGGGGTGGCAGGCTGGGGGGCCTTCGTCTGTGGCCTTTGTGACTGATTCCCATGCTGATTCACTGGCAGCTGCATTCCAGCTGGGGTGGCTGGGAGCTCCAGGAACGATTTCCTTAAAGCACAGGCCATGGCGCCAGATTTCCATGCCTCAGGGAACAGCTCTGGCTGCCAGCACCCACTGGTATTCAGGGTAAGTATAAAAACATCCAATCCCCCGCCCCCCAAAAAGAATAACGATCAGGCAAGAAGCATCAGTGATAAACAATTTAGTCAAAGATACAGTCAGGGATAATTGGAAGCTTTTAGAGTTTTGAAAGGCCTCAGAAAAGAGAAGATATTTGATGATTCTCAAAGTAACTCTAAGGTTTTCTTTCATCTCCCTATTGGCTTTATTTTTTTTAGGTGCATTTGGGAAGAAAAAACCATCTCTTTCAAGAAAGATTGGACATAAAAGGCCTTTTCATGGATGAGTCCAGATCAACGGAGGCCGCTTTTGTTTTATAAGTATCCAATGTGTTTAGGGGAACAGTGAAAGGAATTCAGGGCCCCAGACAAAAAGCATTCTTCTCATAAATCTGTCTTGGGCGCCATAGCACTGGGCTGGGCAGCCAGCGTCTGTGGAATCTTGGGAAATTTACGGAAGCTCCCTAAGCCCCATCTGTGAAATGCGGAGAACCAGAGCGACTATCTTGTCAGGTTGCTGAGGGGTTTTGATGAGCTAATCTACACAAAGTGCTCAGAAGAGCATCTGGCGTTTCTCAAACACTCAGTCTACGGTAGGTAGAGCCCTTAGCCTTTGTTTAGTTGAAACACACAAACAGACCTTGCATGAAGTTCCCAGCCTCTTTCTCTGTCTCTTCCTAACTGTCTAGGAAAGAGCACTGACGGACTCCCGTCAGTGTTCGCCACCAGAACGTGCAGCCCCACGTTGCACGGAGGGTAAATTCATCCCACTGCCTTCATCCCCCAGGTCCAGGCAGCCCACAGCATGACCCAGCTTTCAGTTCTCCAGCCATGCTGTTTAGATTAGGAGAACGCACGTCAGGTCCAGACAGGATTGTGTCTGCCCTGAATGACCATATCTTCCAGCAAGTTGCCTCATTTGTCTAAGCTCCTGAAAAATGAGGATCATGTCAGATCTCACAGAGGGATTATAAAGACAAAGAGATCATAGGTGACCAGCAGGCAGCACAGTGCCTGGCCATCACCAGGACTAGAGAAGGAATCACCTTTTCACCTTTATTATTACGATTATATAATTATTATTATGTATTATAATTGTTACATGTTATAAGCATTATGTTTATAGTCATTATATTTATTGTATATATTAATAATATTATTATTAACTATCAGTGATGATGCTTTTGTTCTGTACTATGGGGCTATGGAGGGCAGGTGCACCTTCCATTCCTCCAGAGCATCCCCCTGATTCCTCAGCTTTGTCTCATGATGCTAACAGCTCCCCAGCAATGGGAAATTGCCCTAAAGACTTAGAAATAGTTCTGGTATGAAGAGCATTGAATTTTTGTTTGTTTGTTTCCTGAAGACCTCTATCCAGGTACTTTTTGGCCACCTACTGGCCATGTGACCTTGTAAAGTCACATAATCTTTCTGAGCCTCAGGAACATATGGGGACAATGTAATTACCTTCATAGTTTGGTGCTAAGGAGTGAAAGAGACGTTTGAGCAAGTGGCTGGTAAAGCATTGTGCATTGTAAAAGTATTATATGTTAACATTACAACATGGCACCCCCTAGTCCTTTTCCCTAAATATCTCCGGGACTATACATATTTCATAGGTAAATGTAAACCAACTGATATGGGGTTTTCCACAGTTACTTGAAAGCAGTGGCTGAGCTTGGTTTAAATTAATCTCTGCCTTAGCCTGGAAGGGAGAGCAATGGGCCTGGATCCTCCCCAGTTTGGGGGCCTGGCCAGGAGTCCAATCCCTCAGCTTCCAGGGAAAACTTTTGCAACAGCATTACTCATTCGTTTGGAAATCTAATGAACTTTCAGTTTGAGTAGCAAAGTAAACAGGCTGAAAGGCTGAAGCTACAAAAATGGAGCCAAGTCTCTTCCCAAAGATCATTCCTCTTTTCTTGGCCCTGCCACACCCAGGCTTTCTGGCACCTCCGGGCCACGGCAAAGGCGCGCTGATTCACGGTGAAGTGTTTGGGAACTGTGGCAGCCTTCCCTCCCATGCCTCTGAGGTGATGCTCTGGCAAGGCCTTCTTGCAGGTGCAGGAAAGAGCTGGTTTTCTGGAAAGGCTGGGGCCATTTTCTCTGGATCCTACAGAAGGGCTCTGGCATGATGCTGAAAAGGTACAGTTCAGGCTAAAGAAATATCAAAAGTTGGGGGTGGGAGTCAAAGGAACTAGGGAAGTCAGGGAAGATCCTTTCCAGTTTCTCTAATTAGCAAATGATTAAGTGCCCCAGCAGAAATTCCTTGTGGTTCTGATGCTTTGGACCCATAGTTGCCATGTTGTCCAACTCCAGGAGCAGCATTTACTCTGTGCTCCGTGATGTGCTCTAGGGGCCTCCATTCCCATAGACTACAGTGTAAATGTGTAAACTCCAGGCTTTTGTGCAATAGGATTTTCCTGAGACCAAATCCTACAAAAGCCAAACTTCTGGTCACAAAGCCTCGGTTCTTGTTCTATTTTCTCCTTGCAGTGTGCCAATTTCTTCCACAAACAAACCAATGAACAAATCAAGTATTTTTAAGCCCTACCCAAATTTCAGGAAAGATGATCTTATGTTTCCACATGTGCACCATTTAAAATTCCTAAATGTGCAGCGGACACTTCTCTTTCTCATCACCTTTACTATGAGCTCGGACAGTGAAAACTGAGTCACCATTATCAGGCAGGAGCTGTGACCGTGTGGATGGAAACAGGTCATCTTCACGATGAACATTTTTTAAACAAAAATGGTATTCCCACCATAAATAGGTAACTCCTCAATAAACCAACCTCCCCCTGCCCCTCATACTTAAAGAAAATTTTACTTAGGACATCTTCGTTTAATTCACCCTTTATTTCTGTTTATGCTTTATTGAGACCTACCTACCCTGCATGGGTCCTGATCACAAAGATCGATCTGGATTTTGGCTCGTGTTGGTTGATGTGAAGCTGGCGTCAGTAGTACATGATTAAAGTAACAACATTTAACTCTTCATCAGTCCTCCAAATTATTCATAAACTTAATTCTCCTGCTGGTTTCTAAAAATACAGTGTTAAATTTGGGGGCACCTCATTGTTCTTGTAGAAAATCTGATGAAGAGTTAAATGTTGTTACTTTAATCTTGGAGAACTTTAATCTGGTCTTCAACCTACTACAATGACTTCACATGTGTAAGCCATCTCAAGTTTATTTTCGAATAAGGCAGATGGCCAATCCGTACTCATACGTTCACATATGTAAAGGTCAAACTGAGCACACACACACGACGCGCCACCGACTCAGGAAAGCCGATCTTAGGAGAGAGTTACTCTTCTCTCGTCGCCAATGCTTCTGCCTCCTTACTGGGAGACACTCTCTTCAGGATTCCATAGCACCTACCATGTTGCTAAGCCTAAGGGCTCCTTGATAGATTTATTGATTAAAATAATGAGTAATGGGTCCCACCAAGGGATTTCCAATAGTGTCATAATGTGATGGAATGAGAGAAGGCAGGCACACGTGCTTCCTGCTAACAGGACTACTACAGTGTGCTGAGAAAGCAGATACAGCCTAAAAAGCCACTAAAGGAAGTGACAGTAGTGAAGGCAGAGATAACAAAAGCCCAGAAAACTATTTTGTGGTAGGACCTCAGAGCACAAGACGAGGACAAGATGCGAGGGGGAGAAAGGTCAAGTTTCAGCTCCAGCAAGAAGTAAGCAGGGGGCTCTGATCTCTGGGCAGGAAAGGCCTGGAGATAGAAAGCAGGCCTTCTCAGAGGGCACTGAGATGCTTGACAAATGCCATGACCAAGAGGCAAGTGTTGAGACCTTGAAGAGTCAGGCTTAGAAATCCAGTTCCTTAACACATTAGCTCTGTGACCTTGGCCAATTATCTGACTTCTCCAAGCCTCCTTTTCCTTCTCAGTGACTCACGGAGATGGCTCATGTGTGATTAACAAATGCCCCAGTCTTCCCCCAGGGAACTTCTTGTGAGGCGCCATGGTGTTCCTGTTTATTCAGTTCCCCTTCCGGGGGAGGATTACAGGTCCCCACTTTACTGACAGTGAGTTTGGCCATGTGACTTTCTTTGACCTTTGAAGTGTGAACAGCCATGCCAGGGGTTGCTTTAGGCAGAAACCCGAAGAGTCAGTGAGTGTTCTGCCCTAATCTCTTATGTCTTTGCCATGAAGACTGGTAACATTCCAGGGGGTGGCTGCTCCCTCAGCATGGGTCCCAGAGCAGGGACGCCGAGCCACTGAGATTTGGGGGTTGTTACTGGGTACAAAAATGAATTTAACCTGATTGATATAGGACCACTTAAATTTAGGAAAAGCTTTTACAACCCATCTTTGCCCATTTGTAACATAATATGAAGCATTCCCATGTGGGCTATATTACAGATTTTGAGTAAAGAGTCTATTAATGCCCCAGGCTTTAGTAGGCTGCAAGTGCTCTTATGCTGTGGTCTGAATATTCGTGTCCCCTCAAATTCATATGTTAAATACTAACACTTAATGTGACAGTATTCGGAGGTGGGCCCTTAGGAGACTAGGTTATGAGGGTGGAGCCCTTGTAAATGGGATCAGTGCCTTTATAAAAGATGTTCCAGAGAGATCTCTGGCTCCTTTGGCCATGTGAGGATACAATGGGAAGTCTGTGATCTAGAAGAGGACTCTCTCCTAACCATGCTGGAACACTAATCTCAGACTTCCACCTTCTGGAACTATGAGAAATACATTTCTGTTGTTCAAGACCTCCCCACTCTGTGATATTTTGTTACAGCAGCCTGAGCAGACAAATACAACTTAGGTGTTTTGATGAGAAGTTGATATTTCTCTAGACTGTTTACTAAAAACTGAATTTAAACATCTTCTGAAGGATTGAGAAATCCCGAGATTTTTATCTAATTCCCAACACACTACATTCTTTCTCTTGTTTTTCGAAGCATTCCTTATTCAAATCTGTTTTCAAAGTTTACCAAAGATCTCCTTACTTTCACCTAATTTCATGCTTGTTTCACCTTATTAAATACTGCTTCATCTCTCACCTCGAGCATCATTGCCTCCCAAAGAATTTCCTATCTGTAACTACCTCGCCATCTGCCCCAATCTTGAAGCTTTTTCATAATAACTCTGTTCCTTTCTCTCCAGTATTTATCTCAACTTGATTATATCATTAACATCATTATTGGATCAATTTCTCCCCCACTGGACTGAAAACTCCCTCAAACTAGGGATTGTGTCTAACTTTGCAGATTAGCGTGCACAGGGTTTCAGCCCTACACCTAAGCACTTAGTAAGTGCTCAATACATTTCCATCTATGGTTTTTTTTTTTTTGTTTGTTTGTTTGTTTGTTTTGAATGGCTTGTAAAAATTAAAATCTTGCTCCGTGAGGGTAGGGATTGGGTTTAAAAGGTCAAAGTAAAAAAATGGGGGAGGAGGTCTAAATATTTACTCAGGAAATAAATAGGATTTATCATACCAGAGGTGTAGGTTCTCCTCTCTTCTTCTCCTTCCATACAGAAGTCTTATTAAGGGTGTTGATCAATGTGAAGGTTTATTTTGTTCCTTTCTGAGAGCCTGGCACTTCGTTAGAAGAATAAATGAACCATGTAATTAGCCTCACAAACCGTTGCCATGAATATTGCTTTAAGTTGAAGTAATTTTTAAAAACAGACTTGGAAACGATGTTTCCATGCATGCAGAATTTTGTGTTCATAAAACCCACACAGGAGAGGTGACAGTGGCAAACAGAAGCAGCAAGTTATTCCGGAACATGTTTACTGGCAGAGGAAAGGATGTCTCCTTCGTGGGAGGGTGCTCATGGAACGTTTTCAGGCACAAGAGCGCACATGCACTAAATCAAGTAGACGTAAACAACTCTCCTGGGAGGTGGGTGAATTTATTGCATGGAGCTGGGTCGTCCCAGAAGGATTTTACCTTTGTGAGCTCAGAAATGATATCCATCGGCAGTGAGGTCTCCGTAGGCTTGGCATAGGCCTTGATGATGCTAGAAAGACTGTTCACAAAACCAAAGCTTGTCTAGGGCCAGGAAGAAAGAAAACAAGAGTAGGCATCCTTCTGGGGGTAAGGAATCAAAAACTGATGATCTTCGAATATTGCTCTTACAGATGTTTTCCATTTCGAACTTATCTTCTGGCAAAATTCAAAGACTTCTTTTTCTCCACTCTCCAATATATATTTTCTTATAAGTGTGTCTTGTAAATAAATTCTTGTTGGCATCTCTCTTCCTTTTTAGAAGGAAGATATTATTTATTTATAATATATGTGAGAAAAGGACATTTATTTGAAAATAAATATTTATGAAGATGATGGAGATCTTAAGAACGTGTTTAACTTTATTTTTGTATTCAGCATTATTTATTGAGGAAATTCATATATTCCAAATTGCTTATTGAGTTCTCCCAGGCACCAGGCACTGTTTTAGGTCTTCTGGATACAGAAGTGAACCAGAAGGATTCCTGAGTAGATTCTAGATGTTCCAGAGCTTGTATTGTAGAAAAAATATGGAATGCTTCACAAATTTGTGCATCATCTTTGTGCAGGGGTCATGCTAATCTTCTTTGTATGGTTCTAGTTTCAGTATGTGTGCTACTGAAGCAAACGCTATGTTTACTTCTTAAATGGCCATAGCGAGATGGAAAATGCTACTGAAGGCCCACTAATATCTGCAATCTATTGGAAAGATGTCAATGGACATTTACATTTCCTGCTTATTAACCCGATCTCCTGATCATGAGATTATATGGGAAGGGAATATAGAACACAAGCCACAAGAATAGAATAAGCATACATTTTATGATCCTCTGGTGAATTTGAAAATATGGCTACTGGAATCTTCCCACTATGACTCACCTGACTCAACTCCTTTGGGTTTGCAAAAAGTCTCCATACATCCACAACCAGGAGATATTCATGAGTTTGTAGATATTTTAATGTATTCATGAAGATCTTTTCAAAAAACACACATTACCTTCTATTTTCCAATTTTGAAACTTGCCCTTTGCAAGAACATTAAACATCAACCTCCTGAGTATAACTTTACAAGACAATGTAGAAATCAACATTTTCAAGGCTTAGGAATTTTTCTAAATACAAATTGATGACATTTAGGCCCCATAGGACATATGGGAAATGAGCCGTTCTGTACAAAGTCGCTATTGCTTGCGTGAGCCCTCGCAATATTCCTGTTGGACATAATCTGTTCAGATGGGCTTTCTCAGCTTCCCCGGGGCCAAAGAAATCTCAAAGGTTCTCTTCCTGCAAATGGCACTAACTTGAGACCAAAACAACATTCATACTGAGTTCTCATTTATTCCTTCCTCTGCAAAAGACCCAATTATCTTGTACATTCAAGAAATTAAAAATAGACACTAATGAGTTGATATCTGATAACTGGGAAGATGTTTAGATTTGGGTAAAGGCATTAAATATTGATGAAACATTAAGGGAGTCTTCATGTTTTTATTACTTGATCTGATGCTTTTATACAACAGGAAAACTGCAGCAAGTCCAGAAGGAACTATAATTGTCACAGATAACCTGCCCTCATTCTATAAACTAGAGATCAGTTTATTGAAACAGGCCTATTTTGTAGAAATACGATGAAGCATTCAAAGGAACCAATTATTTCAAGGAGTTTAGGTGTGAAAAACTGGACTTTAGACCATCAATCTTCTCCAGTTTCCACTTCCATATGTTAATGCAATGAATGTTTCTAGAACTTGCATCAGAACCACCTAGAGACCTTGTTAAATCAGAGATTAGTGCCAACCCCCCAAATTTCTGACTCATAGGTCTCTGATGGGGTCTGAGAATATTCTTTGTACTTTTCTTTTTTTTTTTAAGTAGGCTCCACGCCCAGTGTGGAGCCCAATACAGGGCTTGAACTCATGAGTTGAATGCTTAACTCACTGAGCCACCGAGATGCCCTGCGAATATGCGTTTTTCATAAGTTCCCAAGTGATTCTGATGCTGCTGGCCTAGGGACCCCACTAAGAGAACCTCTGCCTTAGAGCTTCCCCAAGTCCCATGTACGCCCTGATTTCCTTGCACTTCACAGATATACCAGATTTTACAAATTGAAGATTTGTGGCAACCCTGTGTCGAAGCAAGCCCATTGGTGCCATTTTCCAACAGCATTGACTCACTTCATGTCTCTGTGTCACATTTTCACAATTCTCATATTTCAAATTTTTTCATTATTATTTATTTGTTATGGTGATCTGTCATCAATGATGTTTGATGTTAACTATTGTAACTGTTATAGGGCTCCACAAACCACACCCATATAAGATGGTGAACTTAATTGATAAATGTTCTATTTGTGTTCTGATTGCTCTACTAACCAGCTGTTGCCCATCTCTCTCCCCTTCTCCTCAGGCCTCCCTATTCCTTGAGACAATATTGAAATTAGGCCAGTTAATAATCTTACAATGGCCTTTAAGAGTTCAAGTGAAAGGAAGAATCAACTGATGTGACAAACTTCATTGTTGTCTGATTTTAAGAAATTGTCACAGCCACATCAACCTTCAGCACCCACCACCCTGGTCAGTCAGCAGCCATCCACACTGAGGCAAGGCCCACTGCCAGCAAAATGGTTCTGACATACTGAAAGCTCAGATGGTGGTTAGCATTTTTCAGCAATAAAGTATTTTGAAATTAAGATATGACCATTGTTTTTTAGACATACTGTTATTGCACACTTGATGGACTATACTAGAGTGTAAAGATAAATTTTATAGGCACTGGGAAACCAAAAAATTCATTTGACTTCCTTTATTGCGATATTCACTTTGTTGTGGTGGTCGGGAACCGAACCTGCAATCTCTCTGAGGTATGCCTATGGTATTGGTTGTCTGGAAATCTGGCAATATCCAAGTATTTAAGAAACATAATTGTAAGAAATAGAAGTCATTGCTACAGATAAATTGGGAAAATTTAGAAGAAATAGTATTTCTGCTATAAGATTTTTCGCTTTATAGAAAATTTGGCCACTTAAAAAGATACCGAGTCCTCTGCTATATTTATTTTACCAGTTGACTTAAAAAAAATATAAGTAACTCTGGGAAACTTGTATTGATTGTGCACAGGGAGATACATTTACATACACTGGGACATTTGAAAATAAATAAACTCAAATTGGCCTTTTTTTAAAAAACAGAAAATGCTAGTTTGAAAAGCTTGTGCAGTTTACAGTGGGATTAAAAAATTCTGATGCTGTTTATCTGGGCAAGGAAGGTAGTATCAGCCAGAGGGTTAGTGCTCCATAGTGAATGTCTATTGGCTACCACCCAGCTTCAGTCCTTCCCTTCCCTAATATTTTCTGCTTTTCACCTATCTACTCTTCCCCATGCCTTGCATGTGCCATGTATCAAGGTGTCCTTACTCATAGGGATGTGCTTTGATTGCCTTAAACCAGTTAGCACTTTCCTTCCTTATCAGAGTAGTTAGTTCAGGAGAGGGCATGTGACTGATGCCAGTGCAATCAGCATGAAATCAAGACATTGGTTATGAATGCTGAGAAGAGGTCCTCTCTCTCTCTCTCTCTCTCTGCTTCAAAGACAGCAGCCATCCTGTGACTACAACAGAAGCCCACCATAGGATGAGGCTGATGCCATGGAAGCCATAGATAAAAGATGGAAAGAAATTTTTGTCCTTGGTTTTGAGTCCTTTGATCAAACCAACCTTGAACTCTCTACCATCTGTGGACTCAACAGCCACATGGGCTGCTAAAATCCTACGTCACTTAAACTCGTTTTCTGTATCCTAATACATATCATCTCTAATTCTCAATTTCCTCACTGTCTTTGTAGTTTAAATTTTGCTGATAAAGTACTTAACATTGTGACCGACACAATCAGTATTACTCACAGAAGATATTAACTGACGTGTGTATAGCACCTGAGAGATTTCAAAGAAAACGAATCTGATTATCGCAGTGATGAGATGCTATGAGATAGCCAGAGATGGTGTTGTCATCCCTCTTTTATAGCTTAGCACAGGGATTGTTAAATGACAGCCTGTGGGATCAACCAGGCCTGCTACCCAAATAATGTTTTATCGTAATATACCAATGCACCACATTATTTCTCTCTCTCTCTCTTTTTTTTTTTTTTTTTTTTTTTACAAATTATCTATAGCTTCTTTGGCACTGCAGCAGAAGAGCTGAGTAGTTGCAATAAGGACCACATGGCCTGCAAAGCCTAAAATATTTACTGTCTGGACCTTTATGGAAATGTCTGCCAAACTCTGGTTTAGGAAATGGAGGACTAGACTTTCCCAAGGTCAAAGTCAGAGGCAGATCCAGAGCTTGAACCCAAGTCTCCCAACACAGTGTTTCTTCTGTGTAAGAGTAGCCAGTGTTCAAAAGCCTTATTGGCAGAGGCAACCTTGCGGCCATGAGCCTCCTCCTCCCTGCAGTCTTGGAAGGCAGCTGCTCCTTTCCCATTCTTTGCCTGTGGTTCTTCGGCAAGGAATTCTCTGCTTGGAACTGCACTCGATCAGGGCTGCAGCCCTGCACCACCTCAGGGGCACCATTTCCCCAGCAGACATCACAAATATGCTGTGTAATCCAACCCCACTGCATGACATGTGAATGGTTGCCCCAGACATCTGTGACTACAGCCCGACGGTTGCTAAGAAGCATTTGTGGGGCGCCCGGGTGGCTCAGTCGGTTAAGCGTCTGTCTTTGGCTCAGGTCATGATCCCGGGGTCCTGGGATTGAGCTCCCCATGGGGCTCCCAGCTCAGTGGGGAGCCTGCTTCTCCCTTTCCCTCTGACTGTCCCTCTCCCTGCTCATACTCTCTCTGTCAAATAAACAAAATCTTTAAAAAAAAAAGAAAGAAAGAAAAAAAGAAAAAAAGAAGTATTTGCTTGGCATTGTCCATGAGGGAATGAGAGCTCCAAAAGAGGGGGCTGACCAAAGATGGGACGGGTGCTTTGAGGGTGGTTGTGAGCTCCTTAACCCTAGTAGTGTGTGAACATGGGGTGAAGATAAGGTAGAAGAGGATTCATACTCAGATGGGGAGCTGGACTAGTTTACTTAGAAGATCTTACCCAAACCTGAGAGGCCATGTTTTAAAAAAAGAACAAAGAGAAGCAAAATATAAATAAGTGCAGAGAAGCAAAAATAAATAAGTACAATTTTCTTAAGATCCCCTGAAAGAAGGGACCCTCCCCTCAACTTCCTTTTTTTTTTTTTTTTTTAGCACGGTGGGAGAAAATGAGTCCTCAGAGTCAAATTAATATTTTCCACCTGCTACAAAACTGAAAGCCAGCATTACCATCTTAAGAACTAATAAATTGGGGGCGCCTGGGTGGCTCAGTCATTAAGCATCTGCCTTTAGCTCAGGTCATGATCCCGGGGTCCTGGGATCGAGCCCCACAATGGGCTCCCTGCTCAGCAGGAAGCGTGCTTCTCCCTCTCCCACCCCCCCTGCTTGTGTTCCTTCTCTCGCTGTGTCTCTCTCTGTCAAATAAATAAATAAAATCTTAAAAAAAAAAGAACTAATAAATGGTCCAAGAAATAAGTGCATTTACTTGTGAAGAGTTCCCACATGGTCTCTCGCTGCTTTCTCCAGTCTAATTGGTCGGTGGGAAGTTTTTGATGTGTTTCCATGACTTCATTCCAGGTTTTATCCTGTACATGGGAGAAAAGAGAGAACAAAACCTTTCCACCTCGGTGAGTTGACTTGCAGTACAGCAAGAGCAGGCAATTTCCAAAACCATGGTTCCCACCGCAGACCCTTGGCATCCCTCTTGCTAGTGGCTCCTCAAGCTACTCAAAGCACAGAACCTACATATAAGTTAGAAATAATTTTCCTCTCTCTGTGTGACTTTGAGATGCCATTTCCTCTGGATGCAAAGCAATGGGCTGCACAGCATACATACATTGCTTTTTGTTTAAAAGGAGAAGAAATTCAAATCGATGTTTTGAATTATGCTTCAGAATTTCATGAGCCTTTTTCAGTTAATTGCAAAAAAAAAAAAACAACAACCAAAAAACAAAACCAAACCCCCACAAAACCCCTCAAACCCCCCCCCCCAAAACCCTCAAAGAACTCCAAAACCAGAACTGGGCACTCTGATCCAGGTTCCACTGGCCATGTCTGCTGAAATGAACTATTGAAGAATCATGAAATAAGAGTTTTAACATTTAAAGAGACCTTTAGAAGTTGTCTTACTGAAAAAGACCCAGACAGGTGACTAACGGTAACAGCTTTTGACATTTGTACTGGGCCTTCTGGTCTACAAAGTGCTCTTCTAGCCATTACCCTTGTTAAGGTAAAATCTCTTCCCTGGGCTTCAGCGTGCATCCGGGAGAGCAGACAGTGTTCCGCGCAGCCGCGGGGCTGTCTCCTGCGCTCTGCTGGTATTATGAACAAGGCAATAATCTGACAGCTTAAAATAATGACTACCACAACAACCAAAAGACGCCTTGCCATGGCAGCCAATGAGTTCTGAGCTACCTGAAGGCCGTGGAGCTCACGGGCTCTGAAGTCTATACTTCACAGAGGACAGGCAGCTTTCCGGATGGGATAGGCGCTTGTGTTTGTCTTTGCCCTGTTTAAAGATCGTTAGAAACAGGACTTTCAAGCCTGAATTCTTTAAGGTCACAACTTTAGTGGCCTCAGTATCTCCCATTCATTCTCCAATATGCATGGGAACAGACTGCACATTTTGTCTATGAACCACTAACAGGTGAAAAGCCATTTCTGGGCCAGGGTCTGACCCCCAGAACCACAGAATGTGAGACCTGGAGGATAGAAGCCAGTGAGGATGCCTAGATCAAATGTCTTGTTTTACTTGTGAAAAGACAAAAATCCAAGGCTCAGGACAGTCATAGAGCAAACATAAACTTCAGTCTAGTGCCCGCCTTGTGGTGGGTGATGGACTGTCCTTCTCAATCCTAACTTCTCTAAATACTGGATCACAGCACCTTACCATCAGAGGTGCCTCAGATGTGTTAGTTCAACTCCTCATTTAGCAGATGACTAAATAAAGCCCAGACTGTTAAAGGCACTGCCCAACATGATAATTCTCTGCTACAGAATACCAGAATATTCTAGAAACTCTAGTTTCCTTAGAATGGAACCACCCACTTATTTTTGTTATAATTTTTATTTTCAATAATATTAGTTTTAGAAACCTGATTACAAAGGTTATTGCAGAAAATTTGAGAAACAAAGAAAAACACACAAAATCAGGACCCATAATCTCTATGCTTAGATAACTGCTGAAAACCTTTTTCTGATTATAAGTAATTTTGATGGTGTCGTATTTACACATCCTTTTGTAACTTGGCTTTTAAACTTCATATGTTTGACCTTTTTACATTTTTTTTTGACTCATTCAGTATTCTGTTGCAAAATCATGAATTGCCCACTTAAAGAGTTCATTTTACCAACTGAACCAGGAAGAAACTCTCATAACAATGTGGAAGGCTTTCTAAAATCAGCTTGGCTGTGTTTCAAATAAGTGTTTACCATAGATAATTTTTTAACTTGTGTTGTAGCCTCAGTCATGATGCATGGTGCTTGACGGAGGATCTAAGCAATTTGGTGGAAGTTACTCAACTTGATGGGTCGTGAGCAAGAGAAAGCATGGATTATCTGCTCTTGTGTTTAGACGGCTCCCTGTGTATCTGAAAGGAGACCTGTAATAGTTCTAGAATGTGCTCAGGGGCTGTGGCTGGTTTTTCTGGTAGGGTTATGGCACCAGAGAAAGAAATCTGTTAGAGGCTCATTAGCTTCTACATTAGCAAAGGAATCTTACAGCCAGCTGGAGGACTCCTACAGCAATTGGGACATATGCCTTTTGTTGATGTCTGAAACCATAGTGACTGCATGTTGTGGAAATTTAAAAAATCAGCAGCCAGTTGGAAAATAAAGAAACCGAGACAATAGAAGCAGTGTTGGGGCTGTGGGAAAGTGGGCGCCAGCCCTCTATCTGGAGGGGCACTCACTGTTTCTTTCCATGGGTCTGACCAACCTCCTGACCAAAGCGCCGGGGGGACATACCAGTGAGGAGGGAGGGGACAGTCCTTCCAGAGGTCACATTAACTCTTTAGAGTAAGAGACCCATTGCTGGGCGCAATAATAACTAAGAGGTAGATGGGTTGGCATTTGCAGGGGCCACTGGGGTCCCGGAACTGGAGCAAAATGGACACAGGTGAGTGTATACATTTCGGAGGGGTTGACAAAGATGGCATTGAATTGGTGAGAACAGGCATGGTTTTTCATAGAGCTCTGATGAGAGAAAGGAAAGAAGCCTGTCCGGGTCTGGTCGTGGAGCCCCGCATTTGGAGAAGCAGGGCAATGTCAGGATGGAAACAGACTCAGAGCCGGACTGTCTGGGACAGCTGGGGGCCAGTCCCCACCTCACCATTTAAAAGCGATGTGACCTCAAGCAAGCTATTCAACCTCTCTGAACCTTGGTTTACCCATTTGCAAAAGGGGGATAGTAAAGCAGTATGTTTATTAGATTCCTGTGGATTATCATTTCTAGAGATACGAATTCCTTGATAAATAAGGCTCAAAAGACGAAGGAGCAAGTAGACAGGTTGATTTTAAAAGGAAATATTGTATCCTTTTGAAAATGAGGCTTCAAGAAATGAATTTCCCTTCATTACGGAGAACATGTGCTGAAATGTTTTGTCATTCTACTAATTATTCTCTTTGTGAATCTTCACCGCTGCCTACCCATCTCCAACACTGTGCAAGCCATTTAGCACATTTTTTTTTTCTAATTTACATGTCAGTCCAACGTTCTTAAGAAGTGTGGCTGGGAATGGGAATGTTGGTGCATTAGCTATCTATCTAGCCCAGTGCTTGGCACGTACGGTCACCTAATGCATGTGGAGCATGTTGCTTCTTTAAGGGGAAAGATAGTTCTATTAAATCTAAAAATAGATTGGTCATCTTAGAGGAGTGCACTTGTAGGAGGATCCCTTCTTTATGTAGGTTTCTCCCTTCTGATAGCACGTTCTCGCTCCCTGGCAGCTCTTTGAGCTTCCCTGTTCAGGAGGAGAGCTGGTGGGAGATTCCCCTTCTCCTGGGACCTCAGACCTGACTGGTAACCGGCCCTGCTTCCATTTATATGATGAAGGAGCCCAGGAAGGCAGTCTCAGAACTGCCAGGGAAACCATCAAATCGTGTCCCTAAAGAGGGGCAAAATGAGAGTGACCCGTGAGCAACAACCCTGGTGACAGATTTCTACTAGTTGTTTCTGATTTGAAACTTATAATGTCTAGGCTGTGTCCCTACAAACTGAATGTTTGGGTCCTCTCAAAATTCATATATGAAAGCCTTAACTCCCAAATGTGATGGTAGTTGGAGATGGGGCCTCTGGGAGGTAATCAGGTTTAGATGAGGTCATGGCAGGAGAGCCCCCATGATGGGCTCTGGGCCCTTATAAAAAGAGGAAGAGACAGCAGTGTGCTCTCCCTCAGCCATGTGAGGATGCAGGGAGAAGGTGGCCACCTACAAGCCAGGAAGAGAGCCCTCACCATAACCCAACAATGCTGGCTCCCTGATCGTGGACTTCCCAGCCGCCAGAACTCTGAGAGATAAATATTTGTTGTTTGGGCCATCCAGTCTGTGGTAGTTTGTTATAACACTCCAAGCTGATGAAGACACTCATGCAAATTTTTATGCTTGAAAGAATTATGTGAAAGTCACTCATACATTCAGTTATGAGAACAGGTAGTTTTCCAAATCCTCACTAAAATCATTCTACCAATAATACGGCCAGGTATTGATTGTTTGCCACATGCCCAGCTCTGGGGTAAGCTCCACAAACATTATTTATCTCACTCTTTATGACTACCTTCTGAGGCTGGCAATATTACCATCCCCTCTTTACAGGGAAGGACCTGACACTGAGGGAGGGTAACCCATTTGGCCAGGGTCACAGAGCAGTAATTGGAGCAGCATAGCCTGGAACCTCAGAGGGCTTTTGATTTGGCTACAGGACTTAAAAAAAATATATCAGTGTGTGTGTGTGTCCACAGATGACAGTGATTGGAGGCCATGTGGGCAGATTTTTTAAAAAAGATTTTATTTATTTATTTATTTTGAGAGAGCGAGCACAAGCAGGGGGAGCAGCAGACAGAGGGAGAAGCAGGCTCCCTGCTCAGCAGGGAGCCCAACGTGGGGCTTGATCCCAGGACCCTGGGATCATGACCTGAGCTGAAGGCAGACGCTTAACTGACTGAGCCACCCAGGCGCCCCCAAACTTTTTTTAATAGAATGAGGCACAGCCACTACCTGTAAGGCCCTACTGCTCTGAGGGTTGCAGGTGTGTAGACACTGCGATGAAGTGTGTCTGAAGGAAAGTCTGGCTGGCAGCCCATCCTTGTCCTACGTAGGAAAGAATCAGGGTTCATTGATTTCGATTTATAACTCTTCAATAATTGATGGAACCAAGAATGAATTTTAAAAACCTCCTAGGACTAATCCAACTGGCTTTCCCAGAAATAGATGCATATTTGTGGAATTCGCTTCTGTAATATCTCATTAATTTTTCAGTGTTCACAATGGGTGTGGCGCTGATCGCAAACTGGGGCATACGCTTGTGCAAGTTGGCTTCAGCGAGCGAGCTGCTTCCTAAGCTGTATCAAGTTACAAATTTGGAGTTGTAAAGCATCACAATATTAGGATTGCTTGTTTTCTTGCAAAGCCCATTAGCCACCAGCAATTAGCATCTTTTGCTGCACAAAATGGCGTCATTTGGCACGTCACTAGCATGGAGGGGATGAAATCATGTAAATGCCACGTGCCATCTGCTATCACGTAAAGGAAAAGTAGGATGAAGGGGCTCTTCAGCCATCTCTTAGTTTCTTAGCTACGAGGGGCTTAATTAAAACAAAAATGACAATGCGCAACCCTCAACACTCCTGTCTTGAAGAAAGGCCATCTTGGATTTTTGGATTCTGCTGAGTGAAATTAAAGCAAATATATTAGTACTTCAAGGAACTGGTGACAGATCATTATAGTGCTTTCCTGCTTTTTCAAATGAGCCCAACAGAATTTATCCTGCTTTAATTCTCCTCTTGAGAGTCACAGAATGAATATTTATATTTATGCAGATGAGCAAATAAGGCAATGTCGCAACCTAAAAGTTGGCCTCCTATTGCTACTTTGAGGTGATATTGTCCTGCTTTTTTAAAAAATTTTTTATTGTTATGTTAATCACCATATATTACATCATTTGTTTTTGATGTAGTGTTCCATGATTCATTGTTTGTTCATAACACCCAGTGCTCCATGCAGAATGTGCCCTCTTTAATACCCATCACCAGGCTAACCCATCCCCCAACCCCCCTCCCCTCCACAACCCTCAGTTTGTTTTTCAGAGTCCATCATCTCTCATGGTTCGTCTCCCCCTCTGAATTACTCCCCTTCATTCTTCCTCTCCTGCTATCTTCTTCTTTTTCTTTTTTCTTAAAATATGTTGCATTATTTGTTTCAGAAGTACAGATCTGTGATTCAACAGTCTTGCACAATTCACAGCGCTCACCGTAGCACATACCCTCCCCAATGTCTATCACCCAGCCACCCCATCCCTCCCACCCCCAACCACTCCAGTAACACTCAGTTTGTTCCTGAGATTAAGAATTCCTCATATCAGTGAGGTCATATGATACATGTCTTTCTCTGATTGACTTATTTCACTAAGCATAACACCCTCCAGTTCCATCCACGTCATTGCAAATGGCAAAATCTCATTCCTTTTGATGGCTGCATAATATTCCATTGTGTATATATACCACATCTTCTTTATCCATTCATCTGTCGATGGACATCTTGGCTCTTTCCACAGTTTGGCTATTGTGGACATTGCTGCTATAAACATTGGGGTGCACGTACCCCTTCAGGTCCCTACATTTGTATCTTTGGGGTAAATACCCAGTAGTGCAATTGCTTGATATTGTCCTGCTTTTTAACTAGAGTATTATTTAGCTTTTTTCCCCCCTATCAATTAAAGAGATGTATTAAATGTAATAAAGATGCCCAGTAATTCCTTTAAGACAGAATGTCATGTTTATACCATGCCGCCATAAACCATGCCAACATATGCAACTTCAGTAGCCTGACCAATCATGATACATGGAGATGGCATTGACCTGATAATCCCCAGGTGTGGCTGGGAAGACCCCGAAATAGGGGACCATCAATCCCTATTACCCATCTTTATTCTGGGGCTTTTTGTCCCTATTGGCCATCATCCAAAATAGTCCTGAGGGAGTTTCTTTAAGTTGCGAAGAGAGTCATTATCCAGTAACACATTTTTGTGATGATCAGGAAGCAGAGATTAGATTCTGGCCTCTTGATTTTTTTTTTATGTCATCTGCATCAACTTTTTTTTATGTCATTGCTAACTCAGAAAAACCTGGGAATTGTCTCTTTGGTTTAGGTGAAATGGTCTCAATATACAAAATGGATGTCTTCTGGGTCTATCTCCTTTCTATTAAATTCATCAGGAGCCTCTGCATAATACTTCCATCAAATGAAAGCAATTACGCAAGCAGCATTTACTACAAAGGATGTGCTTGGGGGACTTTTCCTCCTGGAACCCTGAAAGGCAATTGTCTAGCTGATTATCTCGCTCGTTCTGACCACCTTATTGATCTTTTTAAAGGGGAGATTAGGTGGAATCTCCCTTAGGGACAAATCAGCTTCACAACTCTTAGCCCTCAATTGCCTGGTGGTAAATTATTATGTCCAATTTGAACTGCAATCATTGGGGTCTCTGGTCTTAGCAATTTCTCTCTGCTTTTCTAACTCTGGGGATAATTTTTAGGGCCTTGGGAAAGATTCACAAGTATTCAGAAGGAGATTTCAAGTCTTTATTGAATCCCACAATCTTATTATCTGTATTAAATATTAAGTTTTGCTGAATCAGAATCTCTATTTCAACAATATCTTTAGGTGACACATTTGCACATCAAAGCTTGAGAAGCATTGCATGCACCATGATTTTGAGACTTAGGGACTCTATTCTAAACCCCTTGAGAAGGGGGTAGTAAGGGGTATGGTGGAGGATGTTGCATATCTTTCGTATGTGGTATTTACTATGATGCTAGGCACACAACAAAGAACAATTAGTATGATTTAGAAGCACCGGGCATGGTGCAGACTTTCCTGGGCTCCTTCCAGACATAAATGCAGGCAGAGCCAGGTCCTGCTCAGGTCTGAGGTCCCATGGGAAGGGGCATTTCCCACCTACTCTCCTGAGGGTTCCTCCAGAACAGGGCCACCATAGAGCTGGATGGGAGATAGAAATAGGACTTTGTTCCTTGGTATGGGGGTTCTCAAACTTTGGTTGTCATCAGAATCACCTGGAGGGCTTGTTAAAAAAACAGATTGCTGTTTGAGGGGCTCCACCCCTAAAGTTTCTAATTTCAAAGTTTTGGGCTGGGCCCCAGAATCTGCATTTCTGACAATTTCCCAGGTTAATAAGGAAGCTCCTGCGCTGGGACCACCAGGCTTTGGGAAACACTACTCTAGGTGTTAACCTATTTAGAGCCTTTCAGGGGATGCTGTGTTTAGAACTAGCTCTCATTTATAGGGGCCTGTCCTTGAGTAGATCCCGTAACCCCTCTTGGTTGGTTGGTTTGCATTATTACGTCCTATGAGACAACAGGTATTCGTTTGGATTGTTGTATTGTATAAGGCGGTAGAGGTGAAAGGGATCTCCAAAGAGTGAGGAGCAAACAAATGTTAGTTGTGATTTATTCACTCGTGGCTTCCGGGCCCCATACATAGACGCTGCTGACTGTGCTTGCAGTGGGTGGCTGATGCAAGCTGGGGTGGGGGGTGAGGGTGGCTGATGCGAGCGGGAGTGGGGGGGTGGGGTGGGGTGGGGAGGGGGTGGGTAGTGGTCAAAAGCCTAGACTCCATTTGTCTGACTCGAACCAGTTGAAACCACAGCTAGGTAACTTCTTTCTGAGTCTCACCCTCCCCCTTTGTGGATGAGGAATGAACTTGGTGGTTTTCCAGCGGGGGTGCCTGGGGCCGGGGGCTTTTGGGGGTGCCTAGAAGGTGAGCCTGTGGGCCCCGCCCTGGCTTCCAGCAATGCAGTCCACCTGGACTGGATTTCCAAACAAAGATGCTTTTGTAAAAAGGGCTCCGCTAAAAAGAAGACCAGTTTAAAAACTACCAGGAAGGGGGCGCCTTGGTGGCTCAGTGGGTTGAGCATCTGACTCTTGATTTCCGCTCAGGTCATGATCTCGGGGTGGGATCCAGCCGAGTCCGGTGTCCCGCTTGGCAGGGAGTCTGCTTCTCTCCTTATCCCTCTCCCTCTGCCCCTCCCTCTGCTCTCTCTCTCTCCAGTAAATCTTAAAAACAAAACAAAACAAAACACCTGAAGGATAATCTTTAGCTTTCAAAGTTCACCCTCAGAATCATGGAGGATGTACCCAGGAGAGCACAGTTGTTCTTTTCTTTCACAACTGAGGTGAAGGGGTGGAAGATTTAGTCCCCAGGCTGCTTCTCGTCTGCTCTAACAGTGATCTGTTGTCACCGAGACCTGTGCCTCCACCTGCCACCACCCTGGAGGGAAGACAGTGGTGCTAGTATGAAGGCCAGGAGCGGGGTGGGGGTGGCATTCCAGCGAAGATGGGAAGCCGCCCCCCAGAGCAGAGAGAGCATTCTGCCCCACGATGGTACCTGTCACTGGTGGACCCGTTCTAGGTCCTAGACTCCCGGGGTAAATTATTTGACAAGAGGAGCTTTTGAGAGAAGGCCCATACCTTATCCATCTCTGCAAGTTAGTGCCCGATTCCAAGACGGCTATTCAGCTGGCTCCAGTAATTCACAGCGGGCGCCTGTCCTAATTGGTGAGGCATTGGTTCTAAGTGGTTAGGGCACGTGTTTTACTAGCTATGAAGTACTTCGGAAACCTCCTCCCCTACTTGTTACAATGGCTATCCCGTAGCAGGCATGCAATGAAAGGAGGCTGAGCAAGGGGGACCTGAATTCAGTAGCAGAAGTGGGTGGCACAGGGAATCGGCAGCTCCATCAGACACCAGGAGACCCCCAGGGAACAGCTCAAGTCCAGGGAAGGTGAGCACCAGAGAACTCCTCCTCTGCTCCTAGAACCTGTGCTCCAGAGATGGAAGGAGAGGGCTTCGAGCTGGCACGCAGGGAGGGACATCACTGAGACCTCCACTGAGCATCTGGAAGTGTCTGCCGGCAGCTTGATTATGCCCGCATTCTTAGAAGGACTTGGAGGCCACTCCAGGCTCCAGGCCCAGGCGGGCTGTGATGACACCCCCCCACCCCGGCTCCTCCCCCGCCATGTACGCAACACCGTTTGGAATCTTACTGACTGCTCATGATTTTGACTAACCCCCAAACAGGGGAACTCACCTAGAAATGTCAACACAAACATCCCTGAAGTGTTCTGACTCAGAGGGATATCAGGAGAAAGCCCTCAAGCACAGAAGTGCAAGTTATGTGCCAGTGACACTGCCCCAGGGGTGAGCAGGATCCACGGATGTGGCCGCCAGTGACCCTCGTCACCTGAGCTCCCCAACATGTATGTGTGACCGAGTCCCTCCTGGCTTCAGACCCTTCAGTGGCTCTTCATCTCCTAACAGACAAACATGTTTTTAAAGTATACACATAAGCCTCTCGTGATCCCAGCCGTGTATCTACCTGATATTCCTTTACTTTGCAATTTATTTTCTGGAAACAGGGAATGGATCATCATTTCGATGCAGAACAGCCCACACGTTGGTGGCTGAGCTGACAGTGCTTTGCCCTCTCCCTGCCCTCCCCAAGCCTGTCTAACTCCTCCTCTTGTGAGATTTAGGGCCATGGAGGATGATCTATTAATTTAAGAGGGAAAATACTTAGATAAAATTCAGCTGATATTTATCGAATTATCTGTGTTCCCTTGAATTTTAAAACCTGTTTGGATTTGCCCTTTCTCGGCTCTTCTCTCTCTCTTATTTTCATGGGAAAACTGTCGTGTAATGTTGCCGACACTGCTGGGGGCTGACCCAATGGGCACGCTCTCCATTTTTCTTGCTGTGAAGACCCTGCTTTGCTTGGGTGACGCGCTGACTTGCTCCACCTTCAGTTGGCAGAGCCACGTGACTCAAATACAGCCATGAGATTTAAACCGGAGTTGCAGGATGTGGCTTCTGGAAACCCTTTTTCTCGAAGGGGACAGAGTTGGCTACCTTCTTCCTTTTTGATCTTCGCCTTTCCTGTTGTCTGGAATGTGGCTTGATATCTGAAAGTATACCAGGGGTCTTGCAAAGGTAACGCAGAACAGGAACGCAGAAGGAGTCTGGCAGGTTGCTGACATCTGCTCTGGCCTGGGTTCTGGTCATATTACAAGAGAAATACCCTTTATGGGGTGCCTGGGTGGCACCCAGTCGGTTAATTGACAGACTCCTGGTTTTGGCTCGGGTCATGATCTCAGGGTTGTGAGATCAAGCTCTGCATTGGGCTCTGGGCTGAGTATAGCGCCTGCTCAATATTCTTTTCTCTCCTTCTCCCTCTGCCCCTCCCTGCCAGCCCCCCCTTGTTTGCTCTCTCTCTCTCAAATAAAAAAAAAAAATACCCTTTACTCATTTAGGTCATTCTAGTTGAAATCTGTTACCTGCAGGCAAATGCTATCCTATCTGACACAGATCTCCCCATCCTGGACTTCCTTCTCCAAGAACAAGGTCATGTTTTGGCATTGTGATGTCCTGTGACTTTTTATTTTTTTATCACCTATTTATGATGAGGTTTCATAATAAGATCATTAGAGTTACAACTTCTTAGAACTCTCCCCTTCTTGCTATTTTCCAACCCAATACTTATGGTGGTTATGAGGATAGAGAGGGCTAAATTAGGTAGGCATTGGAAAAGTTACAGTAATTTGAATGGGAAATATATTCTAATTTCATTGGGTATAGAATGTTGAGACTGATACATAATAAGTGAACAATATGCAAATACAGCCAGGAATTTTCACAGTGCTATTCAAAAACCATTAGATAATATAAAATACTGGGAGCCCTACAAGGGGACCCCTGAAAAGAAATATTAGCCACTTCCCCATCAAATTTATCCTTTTCTTGATAAAGACCCTACACGCATATAATGAGAGAGTTGGTATTTAAGGTCTAGATGAGCCTGAATTGGATGCGGATTGGAAAAATTACAACAATATGAGTGAGAAATGTAACGTAGTTGGACTTTGGGGAAAAGGTTTACCCTTGAGTTTGAACTCTAGATGTTTCACAATCTGGTGAATATTAGGCGTTTGGTAGTTTCCTGAGATTCTGTAAGCTATCTTCATATTCCCCGGAGACCTCAGAGAGGGTTCAACTGTTGGTGGACTAGAAGGACTCGTGTTCCCGGCCACGTCTAGGCTGGCTTATCTCTTATGCTTCTATAGTTTTCTGGAGTGTTGGTTAAGAATGTGGAGACATTGTCTGGATTTTAATCTCAGCTGTGATTGAGCAAGTTAATAACCGCTGTGGGCCTGATGTTGCCATTTGTGAAATGTAGACAATAATGATATTTATCTCTTGTGTGAGGACAGTCGAAGTTAATCAATATAAAGCACTGAGATCGGTGACTGGAACTTAGCAAGCTGTCAATAAAAGCTATTATGTTGATTACTGAATATACTGTGATATAATGTTCTATTTATGTGTCTCTTTATTCCACTAGATTGCTGGCTCCTTCAGTACAAGAGACATGTCTTATTTCTTGATGTGGTGGGTGCTCATTTAGTATTTAAACCATTGTTCTTAATGCACATGAATGAATGAAATACTCCTCTGATATTGTCCTCCCTTGTGAGAAGTATCTTACTTCCCAGATTTATGTCTTATCTGCCCCCTGTGCCCTAGGCTCCTAGCTCCTATTCTAAATCCCTCTGTAATAACATAACTCAATAAATATTTGTTGAGTAGATGAAACCATAACCAAACCCTCACACAGCCAGAGTCGTCACTGTCAGTTCCTGCCATGAACTCCTGCAGAACTGGTACCCCAGTGACAGCAAGGTGCTCACTGTTCTTTAAATGTGCCTTGCACGTCACGTCTCCACACCTTGGCTCAGGTATTCCCATCTGCCTGCCTATCTCCACTTTGCCTGGCAAACCCACCTTCATCTCTAAATTCCAGCTTGGACACTCTTCCTCCAGAAGTCAGCTCTGATCTGTTCAGGAAAAGCCACCTCTCTCTCTCCCTCCCTCTTCCACCCCCACCTTGTCTTTCTACTTTATAATGATTTCCCTTTTGAAGGGAAGACTCATACTGTGTCTTACATATTATAGAACCTAAGCACCTCGCCTAGCACTTGATATAGAGCAGGTATTTGAATAAGCTTTTAAGGAATAGGCAAGTTGACCTATAGAATGATACACAGACAGTTCTCAAATGAATGTGCTTTTCTATTCTAAGTCATAAATAAATAATCATATGCATTTACAATAGCAAAGTGCAATATCAGTCCCTCCCCCCTCATTAGAAGTGGTTAAATTACTCTATTCATTTCCCCTTATCCAGGATACCTTTTGACATAAGGCATCCATTTGGGAGCATGTAGGTCAGGTTTTGGATTCAATTTGCGCATATGAAGCAGAGGGAAGACAACTGGCTGGCACAGGGTTTGAGCCTTGACCTTGGCTTTGTTGCCTTAGTGTTCTAAACCCAGTGATGCTCATTCTGGAAAGGTGGGCATGTCCCTGGAAGGGCATAACAGAATCTCTGTGGACATGATATTTTATGTTCATAAGAAGAAGGTATGAGTTAATAAAAATATCAAGGATCACATTTGTAATGATATGAAGACCTAGGGGAACAGAAAGAAAGAACATCTGCATATAGTAACATGAAGAGACATGCCTGGCAGTGGACTAGATTTCTGGGCACTCTGTAAAGGACCCTGTGTCGGTGTCAGCCAGGCTCGTTCAGAGAATTGGATTAACGACATTAATGCAATGAATTCAGAACGACTTTGAATTTAGGTCTCGTGATGGGAGGGGGTGTTGATGGTTCCAAACGGGTGTCTTATTTTTGCTATTCAAATAGAATTGCTTCTTGTAAAAAAATGGCATGCATGCAGGATCATTGTGTCTAGTTCTGGACTGATTATTTGCTAGAAGCAATTACTGCAATAAATTCAGAATTTTTTATTTCCCTCCCCTAAACAAAATGGCGTGTGTGTGGGGTAGTGGCATCCTGTCTGGCGGGTGGGGAGAGAAGTTTTTGATACTTAATTTCCTCAGAGGGAGGTTAAGCTAGGAGATGGACATAACGCACAAATGTTTGGGGTATGGCTGGCAACCCACTGTCTCTGTGTAAATACAGTGTAATTTCATGCTGCCTTTATTTGTTTGGAAAAGCACAACTAAACAAATATCCTTGAGAGATGCATTTTTCTTCTTTGTTTGTTTGATGCTTGGCTATTCTGGTGATTTGCTTCAGGACAAAATTCTGGATCCAGGAGGTTGTATAACTGGATACCTGACCCAGACTTTGCAGCCCTCTTGGCTTGCTGGCCTCCCTGCTCCCCTCCTCCTTCTTTACCCTCCTCCCATTCACAAAACCAAACACAACCACATTAACCCTGAGCTGTGCTACCTCAGGCCAGTCATAGCCGAAGGGACTAGTCCCATAGTTGCTGGAATAATTTTGTCTCTTTTCTGGTACCAGAACATCTCCTTATTCTGTCCTCTGCTGAAGATCCAAAGGTCCGTGGTGTGGGCTAGGACAGCAACAATTTAGAGAATTCTCCCTCCACTGCTGAGCAGGCCACACACCCGTGTGTCAACACTCAACAGTGAGCTTGCTCTTCCGTGTTGGTGACAGGAAAGTTTTTGGCTGGTGGAAATGTGTCCCCGCATGGACCTCAAATGCATACACATGATAAGGAATAGATTGGTTTTGGCAAATAGTTTATTCTAATTTAAAATCAGCTGACACTGAGCACCTAAGTACTTTAACATGCATCATCATACAGATTTTCACAAGTACCCTACGAAGTGGAAATCACCTTTCTCATTATAGAGCCAAGAAAACTGCAGCTTACTTAAGGTTGCATTGCTAGTGAACGACGGAGCCAGAATTCCAAGTTCAAGTACATAAGTCTGACTCTAATAAAACTTGTAAATAGGGAGAAAAGATACTAAAAACCATGTTAGAGTATTGTTTGTTTGTTTTAAATTGACATAATGATGGTTACTACTTTGGGTAGAAGAAGAAATAGAGTGGGTTGAATGGAAGCTCCTGGAATGATAGGTTCATGTCCTAAACCCTAGAACCTGTGCATGGGATCTTATCTGGATAAAGTCTTTGTAGATGTCATTAAATGAAAGAACTAGGGATGAGCTTGTTCTGGGCTATCTGGGTATGCCCTAAATCCATTAACACGTGGACTAATAAGAGACAGGTAGGGAAGAGACACAGAGAGGAAAGAAGTTTGTCTGAGGACAGAGGCAGAGATTAAATGCAGCCACAGTGAAGGAAGACCTTGAGGAATTTCAAAGGAAGGTCCTCGCCTAGAACCTTCGGAAGCAGCACAGTTCTGCCAGTTCCTTGATTTTGGACTTCGGCCCTCCAGAACTGTGAGAGCATCTATTTCTGTTGTTTTGAGCCACTTGGTTGGTGGTGATTTATAATAGCAGCCATCAGACACTCATCAAGGGGGCAGTACGAGTGAGTGGCAGGGGAACTCCACCTATGACCCTGATTCCCAACTCTGACCTTCGTTACGTTTCACCTTGGCATGTCACTTCCTGGGGCCTCAATTTCCTTATGTGGAAAACAAACTGTGGCAAGACGCTTTCTGTCTCTGGTGATCTATGAATCAAGGATTTAGGAGCACTGCTCTCAATTTCCCTGCCAGTGGCGAGTGGGTGGGAGCAGTAATTATACGGTGACCTTCATCTTGGCAGGAATGTTTGAAGATGAATAATTAAAGCTCCTCCTTTAGAAATATGACTAATGCATCATTTGCATTTTGTGCAGTCCTTAAACCAAGGACTGTTGGCTTTTAATTCTCAGGCGCAAATTTTAAGGGAAAATAATGAAAAAATGCTAGAGATTATGCAGATTAGCAACTGCCCTATAGTGATACGTTTATCTTAATGGAGTAAAAATCTTATTGAAGGTACTATAATTTGGGTAAGGCATAATCTGATTCTTCTTCCTGCTATGAATGTTGCCCAGTGGTTTCTTATCAGGCAAGCTCATGCGGCCTCATTCCTCAGATATGATAGTCCTTGCCTGATAGTAAAATTCATGGTAAATATACCTTTTCCAGCAGGTGGCTTTCCAGTAATTGTGTGACTAGAAAAGGTAGGTATTCTATTTTAAAAACCA
Organism: Eumetopias jubatus; assembly: GCF_037043125.1. Lineage (NCBI taxonomy): Eukaryota > Metazoa > Chordata > Mammalia > Carnivora > Otariidae > Eumetopias > Eumetopias jubatus. The sequence continues at coordinate 114,842,726 of NW_028274814.1, read as the reverse complement.
CAGTGGTTTACTCTATGCAAGAGATACAGTGTAATTTGGAATGCTTGCTTATAACTATGGGTTGATTATACAAGAAGAGCAAACTCAGAATTAGCAACAGTCTTAAAAAAAAAAAAAAAAAAGCCCTTCTAAAATAACCAGGAGAGAAATTGCTAGTTGTGGAACTGTAGCTCTCTCAGTGAAATGTGGGATGTATTTTTCCATTATGAGTCTCAGAAGATTATTGGGAAGTTTCCTTTGCATGTGTGACTGTTATTTCCAGGTCAACTTTCTCCCAAATGTCCCATTTTTCTAGAATCCAACTGAGAAGGCAGAAAGCATGGGGAGCCTGTCGCTCACTGCCCTGGACTCACTACATAGTAGCTCCTTTGTGAATGCAAGTGAACAAACAGCAGACTCGTTCCTGACAAGTCAGTTTCAACACAGAACAGAGACAGCTTATGGAGTCTCATCATCGTGGGGGACACCGGATGCCGTGACATCTAGGACTTGATCAGTAACAGTCACCAAATACGCATGTGTTCTGGACCCCAGGGCAGCTGCTGGTACTGTTCAATGCCTACTCTCCCCATCTTTTTAGGTGACTGTCTTTGCTGGATGAAAGCCAAAATGCTGCCTGGGGGATCAAGCAATACTTGTGCAAATCCCCAGCAACCCAAGCTACATTGAAGAGATAAACACAAATCAGATTGGGAAGACGGAGAAGGTTCAAAGGAGCCAGAGGAAGCAGCTGGAGGAGAATATACAAAACGAAAAGGCGATCAAACACTTTCCCCTACCAGGCTTATCCTAACCTCACAAACTAACCAATTGACTTCTTTTTTTTCCTTCAACTTGTATTGAACGTCTACCATGCGCCAAGCTATGTTCTAGGCACTAAGGATAGAATAATGAACGGAACAGACATGAGCCCTGCTTCCGTGGAGCTTCTATTCTAGAGGTTCAGAAGCCAGTGGAAGAATCACACACAATTCCCGCTGTGAAAGGTAGCTGCCGGGCCACCTCCACCTTCCAGCCATGCCCAGCTCAGTCTCCCTGAGATCGCAGTCTCCTCTTCTAACAGCATGCTGTCTATCCTATTGCAAGGGAAAAAAGTTGTAACTATGTGAGGTGATGGACATTAACTAACCTTATTGCAGTGATGGTTTTGCAATAGATACATATGTCAAATCATTGTATTATACACCTTAAACTTACACCATGTTCTATGTCAATTATTTCTCGATAACATTGGGAGAAAAAAGGAAAGCAATACAGTAAAATATGGTGCTATGGAGTGTAAAATATTTCAAAAAAGCTAAAAAAAAAAAAAACCAAAACCCAAAACACCCAACAACCAATATGCCACTTATTAGTCTCTAGTTAATACCTTCCTATTATGTCCTACTGCCAGGACAGTGTTCTCCCTCACTGACGTCACCCAGGGTTTAGAGAGAGTGCTAGGGGTGGAAATGGTTTTAAATAAATAGAAGTCTGTGGAGGATATAATATTGTATTGACGCTAATGTTCATACACCTCAGATGAGCTGCATGCATGGATCATTTCACTCTGGGATCAGAATATCTCAGAAAGTCGGTGACTCACATACAGGAAGTGTTTAATGAATGAATGAGTATATGCTTTCTTAAAAAAAAAGCTAATATTTGAGTTTTTCTATTTACCACATCAAAAGCTTATTAGATGGGTACTATTTGCGTCCCCATTTCACAGATGAAGATTTTAGGTTTTTTTTTTTTTGAGCTTTTATATTTGAGTTTATTCTTCATTTAAAACACTACTATAGTTGAATATTAAAACAAAAACAATAGCAAGTAGTGAGCTATGATTATAGTCCTTCACTCATTCACTACTGCATATAAAATGCCAGCAGTGTTTTTCACTGGCCCCATTAAGAGGTCTGACACTGAACACCACCCCTGGGATGATGTTCATCATCCTCATAGGCTTCCCCATTGTAATGGTGCCGTCTTTCCTGATTTGGATCAAAGTCCACCAGTTCTACCTGGTCCATTTCATCAGTCTCTTCTACTTCCTTCCTCTCAGGTAGGAGTTTTTCCAGCAAAGAAAGTTTCTCAGGAGAGAGAAAGCCATTCTCAGGAAAGTTTACCTTAAATTCAATGATTAGGCGACCCTTCTCATATGGTCTACGATAAATTGGCATGCCTTCATTTAGCACACACTTGACATCTCCATGCTTGACAATTTGACCTGGGTGAGAGGTGATGACGATGGTTCGGTTGTCAAGAGTAGACACTGGCTTTTGAAAGCCACACAGTGCTTCAACCAGCTGTATGTCCATACACATGAAGAGGTCTTCTCCTCGCCGAGTAAAAACAGCGTGGTCCTTCTGATCTAAAACAATGATAATATCTCCTGGTTCCAGTCCTGGTTCTTGGTCTCCTTCACCATGGAATGTTATCTTCTGGCCGTCCTTCGTGCCTTTGTCAATATGAACTTCTAGAATCTTCTTCTCTCGAACTGTCTTCCTCCCATTGCGGCTTTTACATCTGTCTTTGGGACTGATCCGTTCCCCATGGCCCTGGCACTCCATGCACACAGACTGAATTTGCTGAACCTTTCCAGGTCCTATCTGATGAGTTCTCATTCGCATTCCAGTACCTCGGCAATTGGGACAACATTCGACTGCTCCTTTCTTACCACCTCGGCCTTCACATTTATCGCAAATCACGTTCTTTTGCAGTGCTAGTTTCCGTGTTGCACCATTATATAAATCTTCTAAGGTTACTGAGAGCTGATGCACAACATTTTTACCTCTCCTTTCTCTCTGCATCCTTCCTCCTCCTCCAAAAAACATACCAAAGATGTCCACGGGGGAGCCAAAACCACCACCAGCTCCACCTTCTTTAATTGCCTGTTCTCCTCCTTTGTCATATAATTCCCTTTTCTTTGCATCAGAGAGTACTTCGTAAGCTTGAGAAATCTGTTTAAACTTCTCTCCTTCATTTGGATTCTTATCAGGGTGGTACTTCAAGGCCAGTTTCCTGTAGGCCTTTCTCAATTCCTCTTGGGTGGCATTGGGTTTGACCCCCAAAACATCATAGTAAGTGGTTTCTTTCACCATTTTCTACAGCCGGTGAGAGGGCCAAGGGCGGTGTGGGGGAGCAGGAAGGAGCGCGTTGCTGGGCGCAGCTTGGGCAGCTGCTGCTCCTCCGCATCTCACCGAGCGTTCTGGAAAGTTCCAAGATTTTAGGTTTTGAGACCATGTTGCCAGAGAGAAGGAGAGCTAGGGTTCAAGCCCAGGGAGTTGGATTCCAAGAGCTCCTAACACTAGGCTGTGCTACTTCAGATCCAGCTTGGGGGGATGTCTTACTGGCATTCAATATTTTGGTCTCATTTCTTCTTCTAAAGAGACTTCCAAATACTTACCATTTGGTTTTCGTGCTGATGTTACTCCATTTGCTAATTTGAATATATTTAGCTTTCTTCCTATATTTCAAAGGAGGCTAGTCTTTGTTCTCCTAGATGTGGGATGTACATTTCCCTTTTCAGCTTCAGGGCTGACGGAGAAATGAAGTGAGACAGATAGCTTTCTGTTATAGATTTTAAGGGGGTGCTGGAAAGGTCTCCCTACCTGCAAAATCTCCCCCATTTGCTTCCTGATGTTTAAAATCCCACCAATGCAGCTTCATTGTTTGGTTTCAAGTCATGTCTTCTGTCAAAATGCAAATAAATCAGGGACTGATAAATGACATTGTAAGCCACGCAGCCCTCCAGGCTGCCCATCTTCCTTCTTCTATCCATCTTTTCCTTTAGTAAATATTTTTGGAGATACTCTAGCTGTGTCATAGGTTCTAGAGAGTTAAAGATATATAAGTGGTCTCTGTCCTCAGGAAGGTCTTGGCTCTGGAAGCAGATGAATGTAAAAGAAAGGCAGTGGTGTTTTAGATATAAAGTGCAGGGAAAGCTAAAAGGGAGGAATACACTGCTCTACTTGGAAAGATGGAGCACAGATATTCCTTAAGCCTAAAGTCCTTCACACTTTAGTAAGAATGAACTATGAAGATTTTTTTCCAGAAGCCATATTTTGGTAACAGGAGAAGGTTTGGAGTGAGTGTGAGTTCAAGGGAATATTACAGAGGGAGAGAGGGAATGACAGCAAGAAAAACAATTCACCATGAAAACCCTGAAATCCAGGTCATAATACTGAGCTGATTTCAGAACTGAGAGTAGATTGGGCCCTCCTCACTTACAGGAATCCGCCTCATTGTCATGCCATGTGTTAAAACACCCTAATAAAAGAAGAATTGGTATTTTTGCATAAGGGTTCCTGTCTATCCTACAAGGCCAAAAAGGTGGTTGTGACTGACTGGTAGGCACAGAGGCAAGCACTTCTCCACTGGATATACTAGGGGTCAACAAACTTTTTCTATCAACTGCTGGATGAGGCTTTGTGGGCCGCATGGTCTTTGTAGGGACTGTGGTGCGGCTCTCCCCTGTAGCGAGTAAAAGCCCCAAGGCCAGGATTCAAATGAATGGGTGCGGCTGTTTCCATGAAACTATTTACAAAAACGAGGGTGGGCTGAATGCCTATAGGGCATAGATGGCTAGATACTGGTTTATGCCCTGTAACAGTCAGATTAAAGGCCTCCATTAAGGAAGTGTAAGATTTAAATAAAGTTTAAATTACATTTTTTGAGGGTGCAGGTGTGGTTCAGTTGGTCAAGCATCTGATCTCAGCTCAGGTCTTGATCTCAGGGTCGTGACGGGCATGGAGCTTCCTAAAAAAAAAAAAAAATTACATTTTTTGAGGTGAGGTCCCCATTGGCTGGATGGACAGCAGGGTCTCCTGCAGAGCCCGTTCCCTGTGTGAGATGACTGCCCAGCCCGGTACGGAGCCACCGGAAGGAAGCAGCCCTTGGAGCGAACAGCTGCTGAAAAGTCTGCAGTGTGTGAAGAGGAAGGGGGGACCGCACAGAAGGCAGGCAGTCAGCAAAACTAAAGGCAACCTATGGAATGGGAGAAGTATTTGTAAATGTCTTATCAGGTAAAGTATCAAAAATCTATGAAGAACTTATATACTCAACACCCAAAAAACAAAAAATCCAGTCAAGAAATGGGCAGAAAACATGAACAGACATTTCTCCCAAGAAGACATCCAAATGGCCAACAGACACATGAAAAAATGCTCCACTCACTCAGCACCAGGGAAATACAAATCAAAACCACAGTGAGATACCACCTCACACTGGTCAGAATGGCTAAAATTAACAAGTCAAGAAACAGTAGATGTTGGTGAGGATGCGGAGAAAGGGGAACCCTCTTACACTGTTGGTGGGAATGCAAGCTGGGGCAGCCATTCTGGAAAACAGTATGGAGGTTCCTCAAAAAGTTGAAAATAGAGCTACCATATGATCCAGCAATTGTACTATTGGGTATTTACCCAAAGGATACAAATAGACTGATCCGAAGGGGCATCTGCACCCCAATATTTATAGCAGCATTGTCCCCAAAAGCCAAACCGTGGAAAGAGCCCAGATGTCCATCAACATATGAATGGATAAAGAAGATGTGGTGTGTGTATATATATACATATACATACATATGTATATGTTGTGTGTGTGTATACACACACACACACACACACACACACACACACACACACACACACAAATGGAATATTACTCAGCCATCAAAAGGATGAAATCTTGCCATTTGCAACTACAAGGATGGAACTAGAGGGTACTATGCTAAGCAAAATAAGTCAGTCAGAGAAAGACAACTACCGTATGATTTCACTCGAATGGAATTTAAGAAACAAAACAGGTTAACATAGTGGAAGGGAAGGAAATATGAAATAAGATGAAAACAGAGAGGGAGGCAAACCATAAGAGATGCTGAACTCTAGGAAATAAACTGAGGGTTGCTGGAGGGGATACACCCTGGGGGAAGGGATAATTGGGGGATGGGCATTAAGGAGGGCAACTGATGTAATGAGCACCGGGTGTTGTATGCAACTGATGAATCACTATCTCTGAAACTAAAAAATAAAAAAGAAAAGAAAAGAAAAAAAAGCAGGCAGACAGGATCTTTGTGCAGCAGAAACTTCTCTGGTTACCAAAGATTCATGCTTAAAAAAGTATAGAATGAGTGGTCTGTGAGTGATGAAAAACTGCTTCTTTTTAGTGATAATATATAAATGTTTATTTAACATATTCATTCATAGATTATCCTTACTTAGGCCTTCATTTATTCATTCACAAACATGTCTTATTACATGCCAAGTATTGCCCTAAGTTCTGGAGCAACAATATTGAATAAATCAGGGTCATCACTGGACACGAAGATGTCCAAATTACCTCCCGTCTAATTCCCTGTTGTGATTTTCGGTAACCTTCCACTATTTGGTAATATGTGATTATGATATATTGAATGCCACAGAATTTTTTAAAGCCTCAAGCCCTTGGACCAAATTGTTCCTTTGAATTAACCAAGACTAGTTTTGTTATTGTCTTACAAAGATCCTGCCTGTCAGTAACAATTACCTGCTTGCCATCTTTTGCAAATGGCTTGATGCATCCCATCACTTAAACTGTATGTCTGCTAACTCCATCTTATAATCAGAGCTGGACACAGACTTTACCTGCTCTAGGAAGCATTATTAAAAACTCTCAGATACCTATCTCCATCCCTGATGGCTTCTCTAATCAACTACGTGCTCAAAATCTCCACTCCAATGATCCATGGGTCCTCAAATTTAATATGCCCAAAATTGAAGTCAAGACCTCTCCACACCCACCCTCCTTCCCCTCCCTCACCCTCCCACACAAGTTTACCTAGGTCAGTGAATGGAACTATTTGCCACCTAGTGATGCGGGCCAGAAGCTTGGAGGTCATATTTGACCACTTCCTTCCCCTCACCCCCAACGGTCTGTTATTCACAAAGCCCAGGTGATTCTACCTCCTAACTACCTCCGCAAATGAGATATTTTTTTCTAACTCCAGTGCGTTTATCAGAGCCTAACCACTAACTTCTCACATCGGGACATTCTAATTGTTCTGCTGGAGTCTGCTCTCACTTCAATGTTATGGCCACCCTGTATCCATCATATCCATCCATTGAGTGGCTTCAAACTGCTCTTAGGATAAGGAACAAAATCCCTGAACACCCTGTTAGGGATCTACTCTAACCAACATCACCATCTTTCTCTGAGACTACTTTTTTTCCCCCTTTCTCTGACACATCTGAATTAGGTATCCTTTTAGAGCTTTATTCTGGTCTGCACGTGTAGATTTGTATACATGATTCTATCCATCAAATTTGTATCCACACCCTTTGCCAGTAACACCTCCGTGCTCTCCCGCTGTTGGTGGTGCAGAATTTCCTGCCCCTGCGTTCAGTCATGTGACCTGTTCTGGCCAATAGAATTAGGACAGATGCTGACCCCAGGCTTCAAGGGGTCTTGCACGCTTCCGTGTCCTCTTGAACCTCTCCCTTCACCACAATAAGAACAGGCCCAGGGTAGCCCTCTGTCTCCGTGAAAAGTATGAGGAACCCGCGGAGTGGAACTACCCAGCTGAGACCAGCCTCCATCAACTCACACCCAGTAGGACACTTGGACGTATATATGAAACAAGAATGGTTGTTGTTTTAAGCCACTGAGGTTTGGGGTGGTTTGTCCTGTAGCAAGAGCTCACTGATACACTAACACAGTAATTTGCGTTTTCCTGTGGCTTTGTTAATATCATTAGCCTTTGTTTATGCCTTTAGGTCGACTAGGGTTAAAATCAACAAAGACTGCATCGATGGATCTCCTTCTTCCTCTTCTGAACAGCAAACTTGTGCTTGAGGATTGAGGTCCCATAATAAAGCAGTGGCGAATTCCTGAGAATTTCTCTGTGGCTTACCAAATGAAACTAGGGCCTTCCTGCCAATCCTGCCAATGGGGTGGATGAAATCGAGCATGGATCCTCTCCTTGCTGCCACAGAGACTTTTCATCCCTGGGACAGATGGCAAATCTGGGGCCATAAGCTGAGGACCATGCTGAAAATTCAGGGCTGGTTTTGGAAGTGGCACCATCTACCTGCTTCCTAAGTAAAGGCACTGTCTGTCAGAGGAGGCCTTTTAAAGGTCGTCCTAGATTGAAACAGCACATCTTGCTCTTTTTTATCCCTGTCCTCTGAAGTTCTCTTTGAAAATCTGTTGAATGTTCTGGCCTTTATATTTTCTCGGCCCGAGAAAACCAATTACTAAGTGGATGCTAATGAAGCCACGGGCCAAGTCATTGGCAATTCAAAACGAAAACCATGACCGCGTGTGGTTGTCATACTTCACCCCCAAAAAGCTGCAGCAAAATGCTGTACTCTTCAAGGAGACTCTTGAAATTAAGACTCTCTCACCCAGAAATGTTAAGTGACTCGGGGGCTGTAAAACAAAGTGCCCTGATTAACATGCCATCAGGCTTGCGCTGTCAGAACAGAATCAGGGATGGAAAAGTAAATAATGAACCGTTTTCATGGCGCTAGAGCAAATAAAGACATACACACCTGGATGGATGCAGCGCTTCTCCCGGAAATCAATTCTAAAGATAGACCTTTTAGTTTTGCTCAAATCCACCCAGAATTCCCAAGCAGACATTTGGAAAGGAGAGGCAATTCAGTTTCCTAGCTGAAATGATTTGGATATTTTCTTTTTAGTGGGGAGATGGGGAAGAGATTTGCAAGAGGGCCATCTTTGCTCTCCAAAGCCCGACAGGCCGTTGCTAACCTGACCTTCTCTAGGAGAAGAAAGTGAGTTAGACTTCCCAGACTACTGTACCCTTTTACTTGGGAGCCAATATGTCCTGAAAAGTATGTGTCCCCTCAGCAGTGACTTCCTGTGCTGTGTCCCATCATAGGACGCCCTGGCCTTTGGGGTAATATGGCAACCCAGAGACCTAATTCGCTTTGCAGTGCACCAAATGAGCACGGGAAGCTCGGAGCTGTGTTACGTGAGGACCAGGGGGCCATGTGGCGGGGCTGGGCGGTGAGTGGCCTCCTTTTTCTGGAAGAGAGGCCTAAAGAAGAGACCCCTCACTGATGGGCTGAAGTGCAGGATGGGGTTCAAATGAGTCAGCTGTGTTGAGGGCCCTTTTGGGGTCTGGAGGCAATCTTGCTTGGAGTCTCAAGGGCAATAGGGAGTGTGAAGAATTCTTTGGGCTTCCCTGTAGACTCTTAGAAAGGTAACATGGAGAGCCTGCAGGCTTCTTCCCAGTGGGCATTTCCAAAGTCTCTTGCTGGGACAGCGAGTGTGAAGTCCTGCAGCCATTGCCCCTTAATCTCCTCAAAGTGGGAGAGGTAGAGATGCGGCCTGGGGCTTGTGGGTCAAAGTAGAGAATTTTCCCCTGGTTCTCACCATGCTTCCTCGACAGACTCCTCAGGGGGAGCTGAGAAGAGGCCCCACAGCCTTGGGTCTGCTCCTCTGGGCAGGATGGCTCCACCTTCCCTATGCAGCTAAGAGGCCCCATTGCTGGAAGCTTCCAGGGGACATTGTTGGACTTGCTGTTCTCTGGACCATACTGGGGTTGTTCAGTTTCTGAATTCAAGTGCTGCTTTTCCTTGGTATGCCTTTGTCCTTTCCCAGGGGATAGTTACATGCAGGTTGTTGGATTTTAGTGAGGAAGAGTAGAGTGTGCAGTCTGTTGCAAATGAGGGAGACTGACGTGAGAAAAAAGGCATCTGAAATTTCAGATGAAAACCTCTAATTTGTCACGGGAGTTGGGTAGAGACCGCTTGTCATTAGCGTCCTTTATGTTTTGCAGATAATTAACATAAGGAATTTCAGCCTTCCCATCTGAATAGTTTATACATTGAAATTTGTTTACTGTTTACTTATTATGCCTTCCAGGTTGAAACAAACAATGTTTTAAAAACCTTAGTGATGGGGCGCCTGGGCGGCTTAGTCAGTTAGGCGTCCAACTCTTGGTTTCAGCTCTGGTCATGATCATGGGGTCATGGGTTCGAGCCCCAAGTTGGGCTCCGTGCTCAGAGGTGAGTCTACTTGAGATTCTCTCCTCCCTCTCTCTCTGCCCTTCCCCATGCTCCCTCTTTATTAAAAAAAAACAAGAAAAGCAAAAAAACCCCTTAGTTACTTGTGAGACTTTTTGGAAGCCACAAAGCTTATCACCTTCTGATTTTTCCTTTTTTAAAAAAAGATTTTATTTACTTATTCATGAGAGACAGAGAGAGAGAGAGGGGGACAGAGGCAGAGGAAAGAAGCAGGCTCCCCACAGAGCAGCGAGCCCAATGCAGGACTCAATCCCAGAACCCTGGGTTCACGAACTGAGCCACCCAGATGCCCTGATTATTCCTTAAGACAATTAAATATACATTAACATTTTCTTACATTATGTATGTACGTATTTATTTATTTATTACAGTGCTTTGGTGTATTCCAGGGAAATAAGGACATAAGAACAAGAAGAACAAAGCCCCTTCCCGCAAGGTTTCAATTACAGAATGAGACATGGTTTCAAAGATATTGCTGTAAAGTACTTTGCAAAAGACATTCTAGATTTTGTCCATCCTTGTGTTTTGGAACAAATAACTTGCAAATTTGAAAAGAAAAACCCAGATGTCACCCAAATGTCATACTCTCGTGATTAGAAGTGGCTTCTAGGATTCACTAATGCAGAATCACCTCTCAATTAAGCTCCTCTCATGCTCAAGGTGTGCTGATTCTACCATTTGACAACTTGATCCATCCATGGCAACACGGAAATGACTCATTATAATTCCATTATTTTGTAGTTCCCCATATGAAGAAAGTAGTTTTGTGTAGAAAAGCATTGATCCTTACCCATCCTGCCAACTATTGCGTAAGAGTTAACGCTTAATTATTTACAGACCTGGTGTGGGGCTGTGGATCAGAAAGAATAACCATCTTCCCTTGCCATGGGCAATGCGGAAAGTGGTTTCAGACTGCGTTTGGCTTGTTTACAGATGAAACATCAGTAGCTGACTGCATATTCTGAGATCTCCAGTAATAATTTTAGCAAGTCTGTAATTCTAAAGCAAAAACTCAGCAATCTGAAATGCTATGGGAATGAACACATTTGGATAGCCACATCTTAAGGATAGCTAATAATTTCTCTTTTAGTGTTATATGAATTTAATTGCTCTGATAACACTTCAGTAGACCTATTTCTACAGTGCATTCTTGACTTCCTCAACTTGATAACGGAGAATACTGCACAGCGGTAAATCTTTTCTTGATGACCTGGCCTCCTCACATTGATTATCACTCATAGGACGAGGGGACATGCAGTGATTGTTACTGTGTTTACTGCAGTCTTATGGAGAATACAATAATTGTTACAGATTTTTATAGCTTACAATTATTTACCCCATACTAAATGGCCTCCCACTGATGTATTCCTGAATTCTTATTTATTATTTCTCATTTCAGTTTGGGTACTTGCCTATGGGAGCCACTCTCCCCTTTGTTTCTTCCAGGCTGTTTCAGGCACAGAAGTCCAACAACCCTATGGAGAGAGGATCCATAGGCTTTTAGGTTTAGTCTCATCAATAGGAGCACAACGTTATGACATTGTCATGACAATACAGTGACATTGATTTTGGGGACTCCGTGTTCTCTTATATTTACTCCCTGGTTCTCATCTGGTTTAAGGCCAAATGAAGCGAACAGAAACTAGATTTTAGACTGGAGAGTTGTTCAAGGAGCTACTTAGATATGAATTGAAGTCAATTCAACTCTTACTTACAAAAGAAATCTACAATTCTTAATACTGGGTTGCTTTAATATTTTGAGCTGAAGTCTCAAGTGTTACACAACTTCACATGTAGAACAAAAATGCATGATGCACCCTTATTTTGGGGGTGAGGGAAGAGCTAAGAAACTCACATTTTACTCAAGGTGGGGCTGAACTGATTTTGCTTCGAGACTGATAATTTCTGGCTACTGATCGAAAGGCTGACACCAGCTTTGCTGGAGGAGAATGAAGAGGCCCATTCCGACCTTTGATGAAAACAGAGATATCAGGTCTCTTTTCAGGGCCCGAACTGGAGGGGCTACTTCCTCCTTCTCCCAAGAGACAAAGGGCCGAGCTGAGGACTGGAGTGACAGGTGCCTTCACACACATACACGCCCAGGAAATGTAATTATTTTCTCTTTGATAGCCAAGTCCAAGTTCTAGGCAGCAACACCATTAAAAGGAATTTAGTCTGATTCCATAGGTACTTGCAGGAGACTTCTATCAGAATGCTTAGTACTCGGGTTTCCCCCTTGGTTCTTGTGACTTCCTCCTCCTTTGAGGGGTTAGGACACTGCTTCGGATATCCTTTCCAGCCACGGTAGCCAGTAGGAAGTCATTATGTCTGATAGGACTTAAGGGTCATTCAATATTATTGATTGGCCAGTGTCTCGAATACTGGAGCTAAAGCAGTAGTAACTGCTGGCCTGATTCACTGCAGAACCAGAGAAACCTTACATACAGCAGGTCTCTGGGTGGCAGTTTGCAGAGAGGGGAGAGCTCAGCCTCTGGAGTCACCCACCTGTTGGCTGTCCCCACCTCACCATCAGTTAGCCCGTGACCAGGGCAATCCTTTCCCCTCTGGCAGTCTCTAGGCCACATTTATGGAAGGGCATTGGAGCACCTCCCTCCCCTGCCATGGGTCATGGCGGCCATTAAACGGATAACACCCAGGTTCTGGGGAGGCCCTTCCTAAATGATTACCCCCACGGATCTCATAAAGGAGTCAAAAGTTAACCGAAAAGGTAAGGTGAACACTTCTCCTATATGTTCTCTAAAAGACAAACCCAGTAAATGACCATTGGAAAGAAGATTTACCAGCCTTTGACCTCCCAAGCAAATGCCACCCACACTGTTGAGGAGGCAATCTCCATGTCCTTAAAATTAAAACCACACAGATTAATGTTTCACCCATTCTTCTCAGACCTGGGGAAGTGGGCAAGATAGAACCAAGAGAAGTGGGCAGCAACAGGATCTAAGCAAACGGAAAGTGTGAGAGGGAAACCCAGGCAGCCCCAGAATGTTGCCTTTAATAGCTGTGGGATGGTCTGCATCATCCAGGTGGGTCCTGACGAGGGAGTCAGCAGGTCCAGGGCAAGCTGCCAGGCGAAGGTTTGGAAGAACAAGTTCCACACCTGTTAGAGTGGACTCTCCTGGCCAAGGGCAGGCGAACTTAAGGCCAGTCAAAATGGGGAACTGGCCTCTCCCCTCCTTAGAGACTTTTCTAGTTATTTGTTTCTGAAAAAGCCTATAGGTGAGACAGTTCAGGATCTAAGACTGCCTAAGAAAAATGATTTGTTTTTGTTGAACAATGGGTGATCCAATTCAGAAATGATGCAAATGTGGCTTTTTACTTACCTTCAGGTGTTCAATAATAATCACTTATAGTTCTGCGAGGCGGTTCTATTCCGTTATTTTCTCTAAAGTTGTTGAGAATCATTCCTTTCAACCTGACTTTGTTCATGTCTTAAAACATTTTGTGCGGATCTATTTAATGAATGGGCTGTTTTGATAAGCAGGGAATAATAGAGGAAATGATCATTACACTTGGGAACAAATTTGTGAGCATTAATTTTCAAATAATTAAAAGGGGAATGGAAAAACATTTGTATATACCAGCATTCTCATTTGAGCAGTCCCCAAGAATGTAGGCAATACTAAGAGATATTTCTGCAAAATCTTTATAAAAAAAATTCAAACAAACTCTAATTAAGTCTAATTTACTGAAGTTTTCATTGCTTAGAATCTTTACAGGTACTTATTATTATTTTTTAAATTTAAATTCAATTAGCCAACATATAATACATCATTAGTTTTGTTATAATGTTCAATGATTCATTCCAGTGCTCATCACATCACATACCCTCCTTAATGCCCATCACCCAGTTACCCCAACCCCCTCACCCACCTCCCTTTCTGCAACCCTCAGTTTGTTTCCCAGAGTCAAGAGTCTCTCATGGTCCGTCTCCCTCTCTGACTTCTTCCCATTCAGTTTTCCCTCCCTTCCCCTGTGGTCTTCTGCTCTATTCCTTGTATTCCACAGATGAGTGAAACCATATGATAATTGTCTTTCTCTGTTTGATTTATCTCACTTAGCATAATCTCCTCTAGTCCCATCCATGTCAGTGCAAATGGTGTGTATTCATCCTTTCTGATGGCTGAGTAATATTCCATTATATATATGGACCACATCTTCTTTATCCATTCATCTGTTGAAGGGCATCTCGGCTCTTTCCACAGTTTGGCTATTGTGGACATTGCTGCGATAAACATTGTGGTGCATGTGCCCCTTCTTTTCTTTTGTATCTTTGGGGTAAATACCCAGTAGTGCAATTGCTGGGTCATAGGGTAGCTCTGTTTTCAAATTTTTGAGGAACCTCCATACTGTTTTCCAGAGTGGCTGCACCAGCTTGCATTCCCACCAGCAGTGTAGGAGGGTCCCCCTTTCTCTGTATCCTCGCCAACACCTGTCGTTTCCTGTCTTGTTAATTTTAGCCACCCAGGGACCCTTGTGTTTCTGATGAAGCTGACTTTCAAAGTCTCTATTTCTCTTTGGGATACCAAATTTACAGGCACTTATTGTGGAGGTTTCTGTAGGTCAGCGGTTCTCAGAGTGGGGTCCCTGGATCAGCAGCATTAGCATCACTTAGGAACTTGTTTGAAAGACAAATTTTCACTCTTCCCTTACCCCTTGAACTGGAGAGCCTGGGGTGGGGCTGGAAGTCTGTGTTTTAACCTGCTCTCCCGGAAATGAAGGGGGGGAAATTGGAGGGGAAGATGAACCATGAGAGACTAAGGACTCTGAGAAACAAACTGAGGGTTTCACGGGGGGGGCGGGGAATGGGTTAGCCTGGTGATGGGTATTAAGGAGGGTACGTATTGAATGGAGCACTGGGTGTTATACGCAAACAATGAATCATGGAACACTACATCAAAAACTAATGATGTAATGTATGGTGATTAACATAAAATAAAAAATTATTAAAAAAAACTAATGATGTAATGTATGGTGATTAACATAACATAATAAAAAAAAAGAAATTTGAGAACTGTTGCCTTAGGGGAAAACGGGTCTTATTTATATGTCTTGCTCTTATGATAACCTAACTATTAGTCTTTAATCTTCTTACTTTGGCCTTATTGGAACATCATTTACTTAGAACTTTGGAAAATGACTTGACCTCCTTCCTTTACAAACATTACCACCACCCCGCCACCAAACCAAAAATGTGGTATCAAGAGCTGGTATAAAATAGTCTGAGCTCCTGCCAAGGCTTGAAATGAACTGTTTCACTTTAGGAAGAAAGAAAAATGAATCAAGTATCTTAGCCTTTGGTTCACAGCACGAAGGTCGTACTTTATCTACTAGTCTCCTCACGTGTGCGTGATTGTAAAACTGTCTTTCCTGGAGGATATGATAATGGAATATTTGATCCCCATCCAAAAATTTCCAACCTCTGGTTGTAACTCAAATAAGAAAATTAAGAGTCTAGGGGCGCCTGGGTGGTGCAGATGCTGAAAATTAAGAGTCTACAGAAAGGTCACAAAGTTATTACCAGGAAAAAAAAAACAGCACAACCTCTAAGAAGAAGGGCAACAGGGAGGAATTTGGGATGGGGAGGGGACATCCTGCAGGACAGGCAATCCCTAGGTGGGTTTCTCCTTCAAGATCCCCGGGGCAATTGCCTTGAAAGCGAAGGAAGCCCTTTCTGTCTCATGGCGAAACATGAAGATTCTCTCCAATACAACTGAGGGGGCAACTTTTGGCATGGTTTCCTCCTGCCTGGCTAATTTGATCAGGATGAATCTTGGCTCACCTGGGAAGTGCCCCATGCAAAATCTAAAGCCTGGCAAGCTACCTGGCATTCTTATTGGTCCTCTAGCTTAAAAAAAGAAAATGAATCCAACATTAAAAATGAGGAGATTTTACAGAAAAAGTTGGATTGCAAACATTAAAAAAATACATATTTTTATGAACCAATCTGGCAACACTATGTCCCTATTGGAACATTTCCATATCTATATAAAAGGAGGAGGTCTAAGGACAGGTTTTCTGTTTCAGATACAAAGAGCAGCATCCAGTTCACCCCATTCTCTGCCAGTCCCTACCCTGTCCCTGAGGCTACTGTTGGTTCCTATTTATCACTGTGGGTGTAGTTTTATTTCCTCTGACAACACTACAAATAATGGTCCCAAACTGGAAAAACCCCAAGGTCCATTTCAATAGGATGTCCGTCATCAGCAGACAAATACACCTATGAAAATAAAGGCGTTGCTCTAGTCCCAAACATAATGTTAAATTAAAGAATCCAGACTATATGATTCCATTTATATGAACAACAAGAGTGGGCAAAGTTCATCTAGGGTGTTAGAAGTTAGGATGGTGGTCCTTATACTTAGAGAGAGGCTGGAGTGTGGCTTTTGGGATGCTTGTATGTTCAATTTCCTGATCCGTGTGCTGGTACCTGGGTGTGTTGTCTTTGTGGAGATTCATTCACCAGTAATTTGAGCTATGTGCATTTTTTCTGTTTATGCATGCTCTGCTTGAGTCAAAAGCATCCTTAAAAATTATGTCTGGGCTGACAGATCATATCCCGGTTTACTTACTTGTTTATGACTTACTGTCTAATATGCATCTTTGAATTAGCCAATTTCTAAAAAATTTTTTTTCCTAGTGTTTGAAAATAGGTTAAGGTTTTTATTTGGGTTTTCTTGTAGGTTTTAGGGTTACAAAACTCCAATGGAACCATGTTTAAAATTATTGATCTCAATGCCCCTAGATATATCTCAACCTCCCTGAGTTATTTATTTAAGAAAGTTTTCTAGGCAGTACATATTCTAAGCTGTTTCATATCTGAAATTGTCTTTATTTTGCCATCACATATGAATCCTGGATATGGAATTCTTGCAGCTCAATATTTTCCTCTAAAGGTCTGTAGACATTTTTACATGACTTTCAGTCATTAGTATTTGAAATAAGAGGTCAATGAAATATTGGCTCTTTGGTGGGTATTTTACACTTTTTTGTTCTTAAACTTGTTTGTGAATTTTTTTAACTGTTAGATTCATTTCTATATATTTTTCTTCCTTAAAAATTGATTCCTTATATCTGAAGCTAGAAATGTTTAACCAGCAAATATCAAAGTGGGTTTAGTTTTGCCTAGGATCTGGTGTGCACTCTCAATTAGTTAAAATGCTTTTCCCAAATAAGAATTATTTCCTATATTATTTGACAATTATTTCTCTTCCATTCATTTTCTTTCTTTGAGGGAGATCTATTATCTCTTGACTGTAATATTTCATCTTCTCTGTACATTATTTTCATTGCTTTTAATTTATCCCTTGCAGTCAGGGAGAATTTCTTGACATCGTTTACTATTTTGCTTATTTCATTTTCTGCAGAGCCTAAATTGCTTTTAACTACTTCTAAATGGCTTTGATGTTAATTTCACTTTTAAGATACATAGGACTATTTCTAGCACAATTCTTTTTTTTTTTTTTTTTTGCAAAATGTTTCCATTTTCATGGTGGCAGGCTCTAGGTTCTTGAATCACATTGAAATACAAATTATTGGGGTGCCTGGATGGCTTAGTTGGTTAAGCGTCTGCCTTCAGCTCAGGTCATGATCCCAGGGACCTGGGATTGAGCCCCACATCGGGCTCTTTGCTTAGCCGGAGCCTGTTTCTCCCTCTCCCTGCCACTCCCCCTGCTTGTACTCTCTTTCTGTCAAATAAATAAATAAAATCTTAAAAAAAAAGAAATACAAATTATTCAGTATTTCCTGAACTAAGGCTTATGAGGAACTCAACTGTACACTTGTGGTTTAAAAATTAAAGTCAAAGAATCACAATCAGATAATTTCTAATTTTCCTATTTCTTGAAATAACTCTATTTCAGAGGAAGGTAGCTCTACTGAGCCGTCTTAGAATTTTTTCCTTTATTCTTACCATCTGTAGACTATTTTACTGGGCTCTGTAGTTATTCTATTTGTTGTTCCTATGAGGGAAATATCTACTTGCTTGCCGTTGATTTATGGCCACAGAAGAGTTGAACTAGGTTCTGATAATGCGTGGGTTTATGCCAAAGTATCTCAAATAGAATTTGTTTTGAAGGAAGCAATGACATACAGTTAAATCATCAGATTGCTTGCTCACTGATTTTGAAGACTAAGAGGCGTGGAGAAGGATCTAGAACCACACCACAGCTGCACTCATAGCCAACACTTAAGCTTTGTGCCATTGCAGAAATGCAGGGCGGAATAGCTCCCCATATGCCCAATCCTATACTTGCTGAGACTTCTTACCAGGAACAAAGCCTGAGGCCTTCCCACATGCAGCCTTAGTGCTATTTATAGGCGGAGATGAGAGGGTCCTAAGCCCTGGACTTCCCAATGAGTTCCCAATGCCCTCCTCCATTTTGAGTCTCAGGACAGTGCCAACCTCACCATTTTGAGTTAGGGTTTTAGTAGACTTTTTTTTTTTTTTTTACTAACCTCTCTGATTCCATGTCCTGTGACCCTTTCCAAAGAGTTGTGATTTCCATTTAGGTTTTATGTGTTTCTATCATACTTATTCCATGACCAACTTGAGAAGTGGAGCACATGACCCTGGCTAAGGCAAATATGCATATTAACCCTCTCCACCCCAAAACCATCTCCAGGACTGTTTAGGAGATGGGCTCGTGAGCTAAGCCTGTCCAATCAATGTGACTCTCAGGAATTTTGCTGAGATACTTGGACAAAGACTTTCTCTCCTGATGGATGTGAAAGAGGAGGCATGTAGCACTCAGAACTGTTGACAGCCATCTTGAGACCATGGGAGTGCAGGAGCTAGTCTTAGGATATATTTGACATCAAGGCAGAGAGTGCTCTTAGAAAACAAAACAAGACAAAACAAAACAAAACTGGGCTTTATTGACATCATTGAGTAGCTGAATCTATCCTCATTGGATTCCAGACAGACATTTCTCTCTATATTTACATTTTCCCAAGTCATTAAAATTCCTTTATTGTTAAGCCACTTTGAGTTATGTTTTGTTTGGATACAAATGGATCTTCACTGGTATAGAGGTATCAGCTGGGGGTCTATTAATTCCTCTTCTTAATTTTCAGACCTTGTTCTCAGGAAGAGGGCAGGTTTCATTGTTGTTGTTGTTGTTGTTGTTTTGATCCAGAACTGCTTCGACTGTATCTGGAGAATAAAATCCTGTAGATTTCTGGTCTGTAGATGGCACCAGTCCTTGATTTCAGTGGTTATGCTGATGTTTTCCAATGTGAGTATTTTTTTGGTCGTTATTGGTTTGTATTGGTTTTCTATTGGTTTTGGTATTGGTTTTTCTATTGGTTGTCTATTACTGCATAATAAATTGCCATAAATTTGGTAGCTCAAAACAACACATATTTATTATCTTACAGTTACTGCAGGTCAGAAGTCCAAGCACAGCTTATCTGAATCTTCTCAATGTCTCTCAAAGCTATAATCAAGGTGGTTTCTGGAGTTCATGGTCTCTAATCTCACGTGGGTGTTGAAAGAAGTTAGGGGGCGCCTGGGTGGCTCAGTTGGTTAAGCATCTAGCTCTTGATTTCAGTTCAGGTCATGACCTCAGGGTGGTGAGATCGAGCCCTGCATTGGGCACTGCACTCAACATGGAGTCTGTGAGATTCTCTGCCTCCCCTTCTGCCCCTTCCCCTACTCTCTCTCTCTCTCTAAAATAAATAAATAAATAATATCTTAAAAAAAAAAAAGAGTTCAGTTCCTTGTAATTGTAGAACTGAGGCTCTCCATTCCTAGAAGCCACCCGCAATTTCCTGCCATGTGTTCCTTTCTGCAGGTGGTTCATACCACAGTTGCTTCTTCAAGGCCAGCAACACAGCCCTTCCCTCCAGTCTGGTAAGTCGGGTAAGGTGGAGTCTTGTAGATTTATTGTAACATAAGCACAGTGGTGACCTTCCATCACCTTTGCCCTATTCTGTAGATTAGGAGCAAATCATGGGTCCAACCCACTTTCTTAGGGAAGGGTTTAGTCAAGAGTGAGACTTGTGGGGAGCACACTGGGCTGTGTCTACCACAGTCTTTTCAATAGTAATTTACCATTTTTAGAATTGGTATGTAGCTATCCTAGATATGTCCCCAACCTCTTGCACCATATCTTTCTTTAACTCTTTCACATCAGATTGGTCTGAAGGATGATTTTAGTGTTTCTGAGGGATAGAAGCCAGTGTGGAGGAGTAGAAATAAACCCAAGCAACCACACATCATAGAAACCCACGAAGTAGGCACAACTATGATTTCACAATTCCTTATTCCTTCTGGTCCTGGCTCTGTACCAGCCCATCTGTGTTTGCCAACACCCAGCAGAGCCTCTGTGGGGTCTGTTTCTTCTGTGTAATTGTAGTGTGGGCTGCTTTGAATCTTACTTTGATGTTCAACAGGGGCTTACAGTAACACTTAGACTTACGTGAATGAATTTCTTCTGATGTTGAGTAAGCCAGCAGCAAATCGCCTGCCTTGGGAAGAGTGGAGGTGAGATTTCGGTGTGATATTCATTTCTGACTGGTCTGAAGTCCTGAGCTGCTGCTGATTTACCTAACACATTTCATCCAGCTCGACTCAACCAATTTTTAGTGATGACATTTTTCAAGTGACTGAGTTTGCCTCCTTTGTCAGAATTCTGGCTGTGAAGAAATTAATGACTTCAGTAATAACCCTAGAAATGAGTTTTAAAAGCCCAGTGGGGGGGGGGGAGGGAAACGAGTCTGTGAATTTTATTTTTAAATGTAGTAAAGCTAGAACAGATAATTTGGTTGAAAATTATCCTGTTTTTGGTTTTTCATTGTGATTTAGGAACCATTTTAAGATTTCATCCACTTCTTTATGTTCTCCATCCCCAAGTCATAATTCTAGTGTGATTATGTCAAAATTATCTCCGCAGTAGCCAACAGTGGTGTTACAAACAAGACAATTAAGACTTCAGGAGGTGAATAAGCAGAAGCAGCAGGAGCTCTAGAAATGGAGAGGCATAAACCTTCTGATCGTCTGCAAATGTTCCTGAGGACAGCAAAGGAAGTGGGGGGTGGAGAGAAAAAATGTGGTTTGTTACATAAACCAGAATCATTTCTAAATGGAAAGAAGGTGGATCCCATTTTTCTCAAATGACACTCATGAATCTTTCTCAAGCAAAAGGTCTTTGTGAGATGGGTCGTATTACTGTCGCATTCTATATGGATTGAAACATTTTTTCAAAATGCTGTATGTGCACACTGGCTGTGATACAACCTGCAGCCGTTACATAAAAATAAAATCATCTTTAAACTTTTATGATGAAAGCACTTTACCTGATTTTATTTTTTATTTTCTTGGCATGCAGGAATATTTCTCAGGTCATTGTTCAAGGGATTATCATAATCAGAAACTGATTCGTGCATGGAATAGTGCGATGAGTGCATTTACTGGGGAATGGTCAGTGTACAAGGCTGATTATCATACATTAGAGAGCTAAATGATCACTTGTAATTACTTGGTTTTATTTCTTATTTCTTTTAGCAGAGATCACTGTATTTGGTGGCTATCCATTTTGTTTTACCCTAGGAGGGCCCTTGGTGCATCATTAAAAGCTCATCTCACAGGGTCAATCAAATTAACTCAGGAAAGATTCTAGGGGTCGACGTGGCACTGTCTGAAAAAACAAGGCTTTATATTCTTATTTTCTGCTCTTCATACATAAGGAGAATTTTTTTGATATGTATGGGGTATACTTTAATTTTGACACGGCATCTAACAGATTTTCCTGTTATCTTTTTGGGCAAGATGGGGACGTGTGGGCAAAACTGGAGTTAAGGTAGGATAAGGGGGATCAGTTGTATCCTGAAAAAACTCATGATGGGAAGTGTGGAGAGCAGCGTAGTCAGAAAGGCCACACGTTTCTGTGTCAATCAACATTTTTATAAACGTTTGTATGATGGATTAGAAGTCCTTTTTATCAGAGACACCTGGGTGGCTCAGTCAGTTAAATGTCTGCCTCTGGCTCAGATCATGATCCCAGGGTCCTGGGATCGAATCCCACATCCTGAGCAAGGAGCCTGCTTCTCCCCCTGCTTGTGCGCTCTCTCCTTCTCTCTCTCTCTCGCTGACAAATAAATAAAATCTTAAAAAAAAAAGAAGTCCTGTTTATCAGATCTGTGGATGCCCCATGTGAGGTGGGGTGGCTGAAAAAATGGACAATGATCAAAACGACACAGGCCAACCCCCCCCTCACTGATTGAAATAAGGACAGAAATCCAAGAAGATGGTATATGACTGGGATATACACTGAAAGAGATTTAAGTTTTTCTTTATTATATTTTAATTTTAAATACTAAAAATGTTTAAAAATCATACAAAAGAAGAAATGAGTTTCTCATGTACTCACTTTCTAACTGCAGCATTTTGGTGTGTTTTATAGGTTTTCAAAAAGAATGTGTGTGTGTGTGTGCACACGCTCGTACACGTATTTATATTTACATATTTTGGATGTGTATAAGTAAGAGAGAAACATGTGGCCCTGTGAAAAAATATTACAGGTAAAGTGAAGTCCTGCTATAGTCTGCATGTATCCCCCCCATTCATATGTTGAATCCTAACCCTCAAATATGATGGTATTAGGAGGTGAGGACTCAGGGAAGTGATTAGGTCATGACCCTTATGGAGGGGATTAGTAACATTTTCTCCCTCTTCTACTGCTAGGACTACTCATACCAACACTCTGTACCCGGATGTGTGAAGTTTGCATGCTGACCAAGTCTCTGACACCAGCTGGGAACTGCAACTCAGTGCAGTTCTGACATGATTCACCTGAAATGCAACTCAGTGCAGTTCTGACACGATCCATCTGACAGATCTCACAGGTCAAGTGCTCAGTCCCACAAGACCGTCCCCACTTCAGACACCAATTACAAGTCCTAGGTTGTACCCTGTATTTCTGGTCAATTGGCTATAAATTGAGGTTTCCACAACCCTTGGGTTCTTGGGTTCAGTAATTTGCTAGAACAGGTTACAAAACCCAGGGAGACACTTACTTACATTTACCGATTTACTAAGTAATAAAGAATATGATAAAGAATACAAGAATGGCCAGATGCAGGATAAAAAGGGTGAGGTCTGGAAGGATCCTGAGCACTGGAGCTTCTGTCCCTGTGAAGTTGGGATACATCATTTTAATGTATGTGCCAACCTGGGAGCTCTCCAAACCTCTACTTTAGGGATGTCTACGGAGGCTTCATCATGTAGGCATGATAGATTATTACTTAATATCTGGCCCTTCTTCCCTCCTCAGAGAATAGAGGATAGAGTTGAACATTCCAGGCTGCTAACTGTGGCTGGTCTCTCTGAGCTATTCTGGAGCCCACCAAGAGTCACCTCATTAGAACAAAAGACATTCTTATCACCTAGGAAATTCCAAGGGATTTAGGAGTTCTGTGTCAGGAACCTGGGTCAAAGACCAAATGTTAGAACAAAAGATACTCCAATCACCCCTATTGCTTCAGAAATTACAAGAGTTTTAGGAGCTCTGTGTCAGGAACCAGGGGCAGAAACCAGTATATATATATTTCTTATTATTTCACATGTTTAAACACCATCG
The DNA here is from genome assembly GCF_037043125.1 of Eumetopias jubatus. Lineage (NCBI taxonomy): Eukaryota > Metazoa > Chordata > Mammalia > Carnivora > Otariidae > Eumetopias > Eumetopias jubatus. The sequence goes on along the minus strand of NW_028274814.1, from coordinate 114,819,121 downwards.
TGCAGATGTTAAAAAATATAATCCTGACTCTGTTGGTATCATTGGCACCTAATTGGTAGCAGGACATTGTTAGATGAGAGTGGTTTTCCTCTATTTCCTCTACCCCTTCTTCTGGTAGTTCTATCCTTTTTCTTTTGTTTGGAGGGGGGCTGTTTTCCTCCCCCTCTTCCGCTCAACAGAACAAAGACTGGTCAGTCAGAACACGTTATCACTCTGGCTACATGTGATTGGTTAGTAGTTGACAAGCTTTACAGTCCTGGTCAATCAAGACTTTTGCTGGGGTTCAGAGAAGCAGGTGCTGCTTGATCTTCAGTCATATGCCATGAAGACGGCATCAACTGGGTTTTGTTCACGGCCAAATTTGCTACCATTTGGGAGTGCCTTCTCCAAAGTGAAGTCAACTCGTGGAAAATAAAACATATGGACATATGATACCAGTTCCAATCCCTTACATTTCCCAGCTATGTCATAAATTCTCCTTTTTAAAGCCAAGGTTAGCTAGATTTCTATCGCAGATATCCAAAAGAGTCCCAATTAACATAGAAGTAAGGTTTAGTCAACAGAAATGGAGATATTTAGCTTGTGTAAGAGACAACTAGGAGTACATGAGAGCTCCCTTCCTGCACTTAAACAACTGTTGTGCAGTTATAGTCTTATTCTGAATAACTCCATACCAGAATTAGGTTGTAATTTAGAGAGGCAGATTTTGGCTCTGGACCATGTACATGTTTGTCATAACAACACCAACAACAACAAAAACAAGATAAAAACAACTTACTGTTCATGTATTATATTTTGGGTATTGTTCTAAACCTTTTCTCAAAAACTCCACCAGGAAGGCATTATTATATCCTTGTTTTATAGAAGGTGTAGATGTTTTATAGAAGATGTAGAAGTTGAAGTTCCAAGAAGTAAAGTACCTTGTCCAAATGTCACTCAGCTCTCAGCTAATGAATGGCAGAGCTATAACTCAAATACAAGTCTATCTGAATTAGGTTTCTCTTAACCATTATACTGTAAGCATTTGTTTAAAGAAGGCCATTGGAAGTTGGAAGTCAGAAGGCATAATAATGGCACCTTTGTTGTATGTAACAAACTTGGTCACACTGGAAAGCAGATGTACTATAATGACCATTCACTACCGTATATACTTATTGAAAACTGTATTTGGGAAGACCATATGAATAAAGTCTTGATGTTTATCAGGACAGATCCTTCATGTTATTTATTTCTGGGATTAGTTCAAGGGAACTCTCGCTATTCTCCCAAATGATTAGGTTTCAAAATGTTTAAGCCCCAATATTTAAGCAGCAATTTGATGTTCATCCCATTTTCTCATCAGCAGAACTAAGTATTTTTGAGTTTGCTGAAAGATAGACAAGTAATTTTAATTCAGTGGATCCATGGAGTAAAGCTAGCTTTGCCAAGTTTGGCGAAGTTTTGGCTCTAACTATTCTCTCCTGCTATTAGCATTGCCCGGAGATTAGAGAAATGGAAGCATCTTCCACTCATTGTTCCTACCTGTTTTCCTTGGTTCTGAATGTGGTTTTACTTCACTGTTTTTCAGACACAGTTGTCTCGTTAGAAGGTCCATGGTTGTGCTATCCTGGTTGATTATATCTATTTTTTTCTCATATTTTATTTTTTAGCTTCTAGATGCCCTTGGTCAAAACTCCCACATGTACTTCCTTCCTTTCCCGCGGTTTCTGCCGGCAGCAGAATCAGTCTCAGAAATTTCCCACTGGCTGAGAACAAAGAGAAAGTCACAGAAAATATGGATGGTGACAATAGCTGCTCTTTCTGGCACAGGCTTCTCAGGGGAATTAAATTCTTAGGCCCCATAGATAGCAGAGAATCAAAAACTGGGAGGAAGGTACAGAGTCACCAGTCAAAAACGCCTTCATTTTTCGGTCATGGAAAGAAATCACACTCCCTGTGAGAGTAAAGGATTTTCCCAGGATGATTTAGCTTCTGGTGTGCTTGTTGCTGGCATTAAAACCCGGGAATCCTGACTCCTGGGTCGGTGGTCTCACCAAAGCCCATCACTGGCCAAGCCCTTGTTATAAAGCCACTCACAGCATCACTGAGGAGGATGACACCACCATGTATGTGTTATGACTTGTTCCTTTATCAAGTAGCATTTCAGGAATTCTCATTTTTACCTTTTTCAGGTAAAAATGTCATCTAAGGACCTTATAACCACTATCTGCGATACCAAAGAACTTAATGGCAAAACTTACTCTGGCAGCTTTGTCTTTGACCATTTTTTAAGAATTTTCTATCCTGGGTGCCTGGGTGTCTCAGTGGGTTAAGCGTCTGTCTTCAGCTCAGGTCATGATCTCAGGGTCCTGGGATCGAGCACCACGTTGGGCTCTCTGCTCTCAGCAGGGAGTCTGCCTCTCCCTCTCCTTCTGTGTTCTCTTTCTCTCAAATAAATAAATAAAATCTTTAAAAAAAAGAATTTCCTATCCTGTGGAGGTCTGAGCACCAAAAGAGGCGTCATCCTCATCAGAATTAAAGAACTGTCTTAGTGTGTAGTCTTGTGTAAATAAGTCTGTAGCACCTGTTGAGCTAAAGAAATAGTGAGACCCAGTGGCTTTTGGTTTGTGAGAAGCAAAATGAATGTATGGTCATAAAATATCTCTATTTTATGGATTTATGTATTAGATCTTTATTATTAATATTTATTATTATTTATTTTATGGATTTCTTTGATCATTTTCAATTTGGCTGTGCTCCCCCACTTCTGTCATTACGTCTGAGACTAGGCTCCAGGAAACTTATCATCGATCGTTCTACCATCGAATTTGGTTCATTAGTCACAGTACTTCCTGATCAAATTGTGCTCCTAAAATATACCAGTAAAAGCCTATTTGAAAGCATGTTCAGTTTATTCTTTGCCTATCTGCCTTACCCTTTTCATTATACTCCACAGTGATGAAAGCGTTCCATAGTGGAAGTGGAGTGAGTAAATACTAATGTGCACTTCAGTCTAGCAAGCATTTAAATATAAACAAAAATGACAACAACAATAGTGACAACAACAATCGTAGAATTGGTACTTTGTGGCAGGATTCAGAGGCAGAACGATGAATAAGACACAGCTGGTTCTAATCTGCAGGCTCCTTGAGGGTGCGCCTGGGGCCCCTTCTTCTTAGTGTTCCTTCCTGCACCTGGCCCAGGTCCTGTGTGCAGCAGCCTCGGGGTTTGGCCAAGCACAGAGGAGGTAGAAGGGCTTTCCGATACAAGCTGGGGTTGAGTACGGACAGGAGGAAGGAGGTGGGCATGACGTGGTGCTGGACAGAAGGGTTTGCTGAGCCAGAAAGATGAACAGAGCTGGGGTCAGCCATCTGTCGTCATTGGCAAGGCCAGGGTGAGGCAGCACCCTAAGGGGATGTCTGTGGGGATCCTGGTTCCCTGGGAAAGGACAGTAGGAGAGACCCAGACAGGGCACAACTCCCTAGCCTCTCAGAGTAAGAAGAGTAAGATGGTGATGATGATGATGATAGCTTTTACTTAGTGAGCATTTTGTATGTGACAGACACTGTTTATACATTATCTCTCTGAATCCTTTTGATTTGACAGAGGTTACAATTGTGTCTTGTCCTTAACCGACCTGCTCATGGTCGCATGGCTGGCAAATAGCAGGACTAGGTCTAATCTCAAATCCATCCAACTCCATAGTCTATGTACAAATTGTTTGCGAACAAATAGATTATATTCCCTCCCAGGTATTCTGCCTTCCGACATCTTCACAGCTGGCTGTTCCTGGTCGAAGTCCATTCAGAGGAGGACTGTCACAGGGGTGTGAGATCTTTGTTCTAGTTCATATTGGAGGAAAACTATCCGTGGCCAAATCTTAATTAGGAGAGGATCACAACTGTTGACAGACAGCAGTGGCAGACATGAGAGAGTGCTCGCCGTCTGGTCGTCACAGCTAAGGAGGCTTCCTGAAGAGTCAAGGAGACGGTGTGGAGAAATCTTGAACCTGAACTCTGACTGGTCTGGTCTCCTTCATTCTTCATGCACGTTTCTTTGCTATGGTGGAAAGTTATTTCTGTGCTGATAAATGATTTTCTCTATTTCTCATCTCTACCCTGAGATTGTAAAATAATTTTCTGCTCGAAAATAGCTGCCCACTTCTATAGAATGAAACTGAGATCTCTTCAAATCCTTCCACACTCTGGCTCCAGAGTGCCTTCCCCATCTTTTTTCCCCCATTTATCTCCCTTTGATTCCGCGTCCTGGAACAAGCATCTTTCCCGGGTATAACCACGCCTCTTCTTTGCTTACGCGGTTCCCTCCGGCCTGGGAAGCCCCTCTGCAATCCAACCTCCTCACTTCCGATTTCAGTATCTGTAGCTGGAAGTGACCCTTTCCTTTCTATCTAAACATTTTGTTTTATCTTCTTAAGCTTCTCAGATCAACCTTGGAATAATACAGTTGTAGCAAGGTATTTAGTGGATTATTTTAACAACTGGCCCTGGAATAACCCTTCGGGAGGAAAAAACACCGATGCACTGCTAAGGTACTTGCAGGAAAAGATGGTGCTGCCTTCAGCAGGAGCCCAGAGAACAAAGGTGTTGGTTACACTTCTAGAAAGGAGCCAACGAGATGAATGCCTTGTGCTTTTGAAAAGATGAATGGAAGGAGAGAGAGAGAGGACAGAGAAGCGAGAGGGATATGTGTGTGCAGGTAGTAAGAAGACAGCCAGCTAAGCACTGGGGCTGGGTGTCTTCAGGGGCGAAGTGGCCCAAATTCCTGGATGCTTGGTTGGCTAAAAGGCATCTTAAGAACAGAGAAACCTAACGTCTAACCTCGACCTGCAGTTTACACGTCTGTCTGTCTGTTGCAACATGGGACCAAAGTGAGCCAGCATGTGCAGCAAAACCAGAGCCTGGATGTGGCCACACCCACTGGAACTGGCAGAAATCTTGGGACCGGCGTTGAGTCTTGGAAAATGGCTCAAGCCAACCTCATATAGGTTGCAGCAAATAGTTATTTATATACTTGTCTTATTTTATTTCCTCAGTGACGATGCGATATCAGCAATGATGACAAAATAATGAGAGCAAGGACACCGTGGCATCATTGTATACCTTGCAAATACAGGAGATGCCATCCACCGAGCACCTTTACTTAATGAGAGAAAGAGGCAGGAACTCAACAGTGAAAAGACCTAGATCTGACTTCCAGGTTTTCTATCTCCTAGCTATGTAACTCGAGGCATTTTTTTCCCCTATGAATCTCTGATTTCCCATCTGCGAAATGGAAAAACGCTAGCTCTAATTCCTAGCTTGTTGTGAAAATCAAATTTAGTTGTTCCCTCAACACGTAGTTATTGAGTGCATTCTATATGCAGAGGAATTGCAGAGCTGTTGGCTGACGAAACCCTCACATCCCTGGCCCCAGCCCCCGCCTCCAGCAGCTGTGTGTGAGCAAGCAGGACACACAGCCATGCTGGGCACCTCATTGTTAATGGTAACCTGACTGTCTGTTTTTCTATCTTATTTGCATGGATGGCTCTAATGAGGCTGAAATTGCATGAAGTGGAAGCATTATGAGGAAAGGGTCAATCTGGCGACAGTTTTGTACACAATGCTTGTTTTCTGGAATGTGCAAATGTGATCCCTAAAGCACGAAAGTCAGTGCCTCATTTGCCTTATGAATCTAGATATTTTACCTGCTTTCTCCTCTGGGGAAGTTAATGTGCTACCCTTGGCCTTACGGAGTCTATCCAGCTTTGGAAAATCATCTGTATTTCGGGAGATCTTAAGCATTGCCTTAGGAATCAATTACGCCCTGAGATCTAAATTCTTATTGCCGTTCAAATATTAATTGGGAAAAATATAGTTACTTTGGGGGGAGAGATTGAGTATGTGGATATGCGTGCATATGAGACCAGGAATATCTTATTGTTTATTCATAGTGGTGGTCATCCCTCTGACCCACCATGGGAGACCGGTTAGTTGCCTTTTTTAGAGTAGGGTTAATTGGCAGAGGATTCTTAGTCTCTCTTTTCCAGTGCCAAATGTGGTCATGAGCTTTTCAGAGTTTGAGAGTTGAGTTTGAACAAATGGGAGAGAGGGATTATTCATCTGCAAAAATATTTCTTTATATGAACAAAATAAAATTCATGGAGAGGCAGTTATAATGGGAAAGTGACAGATGCTGAAAATAAGTCTTAATGATTAACCTATTCGATGGTGAAATTACACTTAATGATTTCTGTTTTCATATTCGGTTAGGAGATAAATTGTTATGTATGATGCAAATCTGCTCCATGGCTACTTAGTAAAGCAAAAGGAGTTTTCATTCCTTTTTTGCTACAACACTTACCATTTAGCACAATGACTCTGCAGTTTCTCTGTGGATAAAGACAGGTCTTTATTAAGTGTACACTACGTTTTAATGCAATCCTGTTCATTCATTCATACAACTGAGCTGACAGTTTATGTCAATATATAAGGAAAATATGTCATATATATGCTTATGCATAGATAGAGTTAAAGAAGAACAGAAACACACACGAACAACATACTTAATAATTTAGGAGAGGTCCTCAGATAGGAAGTTGATGACATGAGACATGATTTGCTTTTCTAGAAGAGTCAGGTGCTGGGCTAGACCGGGGTGGGGGGGGGACATATAAGGGCAGTGAAAGCTTTTTATACTTGAAATCTCAAGTGCTCAGCTCACCAGGCCCCACTCACCACCAGGGACCCACAAAGTCCTACTGTTCCCCCACAGGTAACTATAGGGAGAAAAGCATTAAAAAGTGAATCTGTTAGAAGAATTTGGGGTCACCGTTTCATGCTCAAACATGGATTTGTCTCCCAATTGTAGATCAAATTTCCCCACAGCTTAGTGACTTAAAACAAATGTTTATTGGGGCACCTGGGTGGCTCAGCCGACTGAGCAAATGACTCTTGATGTCAGTGCAGGTCATGATCTCGGACTTGTGAGACGAAGCCCTGCATCAGGCTCTGCGCTCAGCAGGGAGTCTGCTGAAGATTCTCTCTCCCTCTGCCCCTCCCCACCCCTGCTTGCTCGTGTGTGCTCTCTCTCCCAAATAAATAAATAAATCTTAAACAAACACATGTTTTTTATCTCACAGTTTCTGTGGGTCAAAACCTCAGGGGCATCCTTGCCAGGAGCTTCTGACTCGGGCCTCTCAAGAGGCTGCAAGCAAAGTGTTGGCCAGGGCTGTGACCACCTGGAGGCTCCACAGCAAGAGGGTCTGCTTCCACCCTCCCTCATGAGGTTGCTGGTGGCCTCAACTCCTTCCTGGCTGTTGGCTAGAGACATCGGCTCCTGCTAAGTGGGCCTTTCCCTCGGGCAGCTCACAACACAGCAGCTGACTTCACTTAGAGTGAGTGAGTCAGGACGGGCCAGGGTCGGGGGTGGGGGGCAGGGTGTGAGTGTCCAAGACAGAGGTCACAGTCTTTTTGTAACCTAATCTTGGATGTGGCACCTCCTCACTTTTGCTGTATTTCTTTCTTAGAAGTGAGTTGCTAGGTCCAGTGCACACTCAAGAGGAGGGGAATACCCCAGGGCAGGAGTGCTAGGAGGTGGGGTTCACTGGAGCCCATCTCAGAGGCTGCCTGCTACACCTATGGATGCACCTCTTGCTTACTGTGATGAAGTGGGGAGTTGGTCCCTCCCAAATCACATAGCAGGGGAACTCAGGGAGGGAAGAGAGCCCAGATGGGCTCCTGCTTGGTGGGCTTCTCACTGTATTGACCTCTGAAACATTCTACATGAAGCAAACATGGGATTTATATGCGGCTACTGCAAGTGATGTCTCCAGCCCTTGGCTCTTGTTCTAACTCTGAAGGCCATGTCCTTGAGGGGGTGGGGACAGCTGACATAGCAGGTTGTCAGGCACTGATGCATGGCATTGTCGCTGGAAGCAGCTGGGAAGCCAGCCCCACGGCTTTGCAAAGTCTCCTAACACAGGCCTGAGCCACTGAAGTTTTCTTGGCCCCTAGGAGTCAGAAGCACTAACCTGTACATAACTTTATCTTATAGCTGATGATTGCAGAAAAAAACTATTTCTTTTAGACCTGACTAGTCTTTAGGAGATCAGACCTTTGGATTTACTTAATGGAACCATTTTAAGGCAGCATGGCAAAGAGGTTGAAAATGGTCTCCTGGGTCAGAGCTGAATGTGAGTGCTGGCCTATTAACTGGGTAAAAAACAAATCAGTTAGGGCGCCTGGGTGGCTCAGTTGGTTAAGCGACTGCCTTCGGCTCAGGTCATGATCCTGGAGTCCCGGGATCGAGTCCCGCATCGGGCTCCCTGCTCAGCGGGGAGTCTGCTTCTCCCTCTGACCCTCTTCCCTCTCGTGCTTTCTATCTCTCATTCTCTCTCTCTCTCAGATAAATAAATAAAATCTTTAAAAAAAACAAAACAAAAAACAAGTCAATTAATCTCCCAAAGTCACCTGTAAGATGGGGACTGGCATTAGCTCTGCCCTCCCGGGGTTGATGTGAGCTCCATCCTTGGTGATAATCTATGTAAAGGGTTAGCCCTTATTGCTGTGGTTCGAATGCGGATGATACCTGAGAAAGACGAATATTCCACGCCTCACGGTTTGGTAGAAGGACCGGGATTTTTACCCCAATTCCCAGAAATAAAAAGGTCGGGATGAGGCCGTCTCTGATACTACACTTCCTCCCTTCTAGAAGAGGAGAAATGGCTTCTCTGACCAGAGATGCAGGGAGGAAAGCGAGCATGCTCAGCAACCTCTGCAGACCTGGCTTGTTACTCCACCAAAAGCTCCTCTCCGCAGATTCTGTCCTGTTGGTGGGGAGCTGTCCTGCTCTGGGGGGGCAAATTCTTCTTCACAGAGGGGGATTTTCAGGAAGCCCAATGTCCCATTCTTCCGTGCTGCTGTTATCAGTAATAAACCTGCTAGTTTGATCTTTATCTAACCGCATTTTTCAACTAATTTCACACAGATAGAAGTAGTGTCGCTCCTTAACTGCCCTCACCCCCTGCAATTATCGTTATTATTGTTCAGGCAGCTGCGAGAACCAGCCCAGGTATTTGTGAAAGTCAAAATGAAGGTGATAGCACCCATTTATTGGGCACAAACTCCATTTTTTTCTGTTCCTCAGGCGACCTCTTGTCCCTTTGTGGGGCGATTCGGGCCAGATTTGGGGATTAAACGATCTGTGGTGCTTTCCCCGGGTTCTGTTGGGAGGGTGGAGAGTGGGTCTGAGCGCGGAAGGCAGATAGTGTTACTGCAAGCCCAGGGGACTGCCTGCGCAGCGCCCCCTCCTCCAGGGCCTGGCGCGGGCTTGAGCGCCAGGGGGAGTCTCTGCTGGGCAGGGGGCCAAAGGGATTTTAGTGCCTGGTCTTTAAGTCTTCTAGCTCCATAAAAATCCTTTGCATATTGAGTCATCTCATCATCTGTGAGCAAGCTGTCATTTCACTCCTGCTTTGTGGAAAAAAACATTTTCTAAAATTAGCCATTCAAGTTTGTCATAATTATAATTACAGCATCACCAAAAAGCCACACCTGACAAGGGCAAAGGGTGCCACAGAGAGCTTTTGCTGAGGGCTCAAAAATGCCACCCCTCCCACCTCCCTTCAAAAAGAAGAAAGTAAAGCAGGAAGGGAAAATAAAATCCACGAAATTAATTTGCTAAGAATTTAAGATTGTCGTTGGGTGGCTTCACTATGTCTTTGCTCAAATCCGCATGGAAATGTATTGTCACCTGCTAAAGAGCCACTAACTTCAGAGGGACTTTATGAGGAAAGAATGAGAGAAGATATGTGGAACTCTTAGTGTCGAGGCCTTCTAGCTAGCAAGTTCTCTCTCTCTCTCTCTTTTTAAGATTTTACTTGTTTATTTGACGGAGACACAGTGAGAGAGGGAACACAAGCAGGGGGAGCGGGAGAGGGAGAAGCAGGCTTCCCGCTGAGCAGGGAGCCCGATGCGGGGCTCGATCCCAGGACCCTGGGATCATGACCTGAGCCGAAGGCAGACGCTTAACTGACTGAGCCACCCAGGCGCCCTGCAAGTTCTCAATAGATAGTAACTCAGAGTAAAAGTAACGATAATGGCCATCTTAAGAGTGTGGACAGGACCATCATTTACAAATGCTACAAGGGAAGCAGACTGCTGAGGGTCGCGGGCAAATTCAGTGAATCTGCCTGCCCTGAAGGAGCCCTCTGCCTCACATACAGCAACACACCTGAGCAGCCTGGATGCTAGTGTAAGCTAGTCAGTGTTTCCTAAAGTGGTGTTCCGGGGAGCAGTGTTTTAGGGGATGACAATAGATGGCTTGAAGAAAAAACAGAGTTCCATGGTGAACTCTGTATTTGTGAAAATCTGTATCTTAACTGCTCCCTCTCGCTAGAGATTCAGCATGCACGTTCGATTTTATAGCCTTTGAGAAGTCTCATAAGGAAGGAAGTAGATTCCCTTTGCTTAATGCCATTTTCTGGACAGATCCTCCATTCTCCATGCTGTTGCTAGAGGGACGGCTTCAAAAGGCAACTATGCCACCAGGTCCCTGCTTAGAGCCCTTCAGTGACTCTCCTTTGCTCTCAGGAAGAGGTGAAATTTCTTCAACATGGTGCGTGAGGCTTGGCCCTGCTAGCCCGGCCCCTAGTTTTCTAGCTGCCATATCACTCCACACTGTCTGCTCTCTGGGCGGTCACTCCCTGGCCACCTGAACCTGATGTGGTCCTTCCTGCCACAGGACTTTTAGCCAAACTTCCCTCGGTGTGGAGAATTCCCTTGTCCCCTCCCACATTTACCTGTTACCCCTCCTCACCTTCCCTCCGCTCTTTTGTCACTTTCTAGGTTTCCAGCTCCCACCGTGCTGGTCCTGCACAGCACTCATGGCAGGTGTGTTCACCGCTGGGTTATTTGCTTATGGCTCCATCTCCCAATACTGGAAGATCCATGAGGGGACCCTTCCTCCAAAACCTGAGTACTCTTGGGGAATCATATGGGCTGCCTGGAGGGCCTACATATCAGGTGGGGTGGACCAGTGAACTACCGTCACTGTTGTTTTTGTTTTGTTTACTGTTATGAAGACGCTTCATATTTCATCTTGGAAAACACTTCAGTTTAGAGTAGAATGTGGGGAGGATCCTACGGGAGCTATGTGAAAAGCAGGGTTCTGCACATACATAGGAAAAATATATCTGGAGGCAATCATGACCGTCCACATTTATCAGGTACTCTCTATGGGTCAGACACTGCCCTAAGCACCTTTCAGTCTATACTCACTTAATCCCCAGAACAACTATGAGTTTTTACAAATGAGGATAACAAGACAGAGGTAAGCTTCCGATGCCATACTTCTTGTAAGTGGACGAGTGGCCATCTTAACCCAGGCAGCTTGATTCCAGAGCCTGCCATGTCGACAGTAGGAATGGCTTCCCAGAAGGGGCGACCTTTATGGAGCACCTTGAAAATTAGATAAGATTTGAATATTGGGAGAAGGGTGGTAGGTGGGAGGGGAGGATATCAAAGGTAAAGGCAAAAGCCAAACACTGGGGGGAGGAGACCATAAGCTCCTGAGTTTGGCGGGAGTGGCAGGAAGGAAGAGGGGTAGTGAGAGACCATGGGATAGAGGGACGGAGGGACGGAGGGATGGATGACTGGGGCCAGAACCCCCCCTTTTTTAAAGATTTATTTATTTATTTGAGAGAGAGAGAGAGAGAGAGAGAGAGAGAGAGCATGCATGCTCTGTGGGAGGAGGGGCAGAGAGAGAGAGGGAGAGGGAGCGTCCTCAAGCAGATGCCTTGCTGAGTGTGGAGCCCGATGTGGGGCTGTATCCCAGGACCCTGAGGTCATGACCCGAGCTGAAATCAAGAGTCAGACACTTAACTGACTGAGCCACCCAGGTGCCCCTGGGGCCAGAGTTTTGAACGCTATGTTCTTAAATGCTGTGTTAAGAAGCACCGAATCTATTTGATAAGCACCGGTGAGTTAGTGCAGGTCTTCATGTAGGCTGCAGCAATATCCGAGTTCAGGCTTAGGAAGGTCAGTCTGTCAGAAGGGTGCAGGATCAATGTGACCATACATTCAGGATGGACCCAGGTTCTACCTGTTGTCCCTGGGTGATCATGAATAGTGCCCTTTTCACTTAGAAGTATCCTGGTTTGGATGATAAATTGAATGCTCATACTACTCAGGCAAGGTTGGCAGTGGGAAAAGATGCAGCCTGGGAAGGAGGTTGTTCAGCACCCCAGGGAAAGGTAGAGAGTTCTGGGACTGTGGGGCGGGAGAGGGGTCTCACTGAGAGAGAGAGAAGGTGGATTCAAGGGTGAGGCTATTTCACAATTATGGGATATTTTATGGCAGGAGAGACTGAGGAATTACAGGTGGCTAGAGTGTTCATGTGGCTGAAGGGCAGACGGTAATCATAATGCTCTAAGTCAAGAGCACAGGCACGGCAGGCATGTCCACAACAGCCAAACCGTGGAAAGAGCCAAGATGTCCATCGACAGATGAATGGATAAAGATGTGGTGTGTATACACAATGGAATATTATGCAGCCATCAAAAGGAATGAGATCTTGCCATTTGCAACGACGTGGATGGAACTGGAGGGTGTTATGCTGAGTGAAATAAGTCAATCAGAGAAAGACATGTATCATATGACCTCACTGATATGAGGAATTCTTAATCTCAGGAAACAAACTGAGGGTTGCTGGAATGGAGAGGGGGTGGGAGGGATGGGGTGGCTGGGTGACCGACATTGGGGAGGGTATATGCTATGGTGAGCGCTGTGAATTGTGCAAGACTGTTGAATCACAGATCTGTACCTCTGAAACAAATAATGCAATCACAGATCTGTACCTCTGAAACAAATAAACACAGATCTGTACCTCTGAAACAATCACAGATCTGTACCTCTGAAACAAATAAGGGGAAGAATGAAGGGGAGTAAATTGGAGGGGGAGACGAACCATGAGAGATGATGGACTCTGAAAAACAAACTGAGGGTTCTAGAGGGGAGGGGGCTGGGGGGATGGGTTAGCCTGGTGATGGGTATTAAAGAGGGCACGTTCTGCGTAGAGCACTGGGTGTTATGCGCAAACAATGAATCATGGAACACTACATCACAAACTAATGATGTAATGTATGGTGATTAACATAACAATAAAAAATTTGAAGAAAGAAAAAGAGCACAGGCATGGAGCAGGTTTGGGATGGATGGGTGAAGAATGGCTCCCTGGGGCTCTGGGCTCTGCGTGCCATTTGCTCACAGGGAATCAGGTGGAGATGTTGACCAGAGAGCCTAGCTGGTGGACCTGGCTGTGGGACAGTCTTGGGCCTGAACACTCAGGTTTGTGGATCCTGTTCACAGGGAGCGTTAAAGCCTGGACACCGGTTGAGATTAAGGCCGACCTTGTTTATTTACTTATGTGCTTAGTTATTTACTCCCACGACTTAGAAGAGTGGGCTTGGGGTGGCTTAAACAATGAGCAGCAAATCCCCAACCATCAAACTGGAGGGATGGGATGAATGATAAAGGGAAGGGAGAAAAAGAAGTTCAGCTGAGGTTGTAAGTATGGTAGAAAACAAGAGGGCCAAGAACAGAATGTGGGGGAGCTCTTCGAGTGGGGTTCTGGGTGGGGTGGAGGGTGGAGGGGGACCAAAATTCTTGAAAGCTCCTGTTATCACCCCTCCCATGGGCAGTTTTTCTCCCTAGCTCTGGAACTGCTCCCAGTTTCTCTCTCATGGTCCCCCAACCCAGGCTCCCAGAACACTTGCTCGAAGCCCACTTTCCTACTTAGAATCTGGAGGTTCCTATCTGCTCTGTGATTCTGGTCACAGCACCCAGGAGGAGCCGTTGAGAATGGGGATGGCAACTCCCCGAGGGGAAATAGGAGTCCAGGCACTTGGAGGGAATTATTTTCCATCTTTTGTTTCTTATTTTATGTCTGGCTTGGGGCACTGCTTTCTCCTTTAATGATTGGCAGTCACATCCAATAGTATTTCAGGAAGAAGCCACATCACTAAACAGCAAGATGATTTTCTTACAGAGTTGCCAATATGAAAACTTGTCCCCCTCTATCTCCCTGTCTCTCCCTCCCTCCTCAACAGTCTTGAGTTAGACCTCGTATGTCCGCACGCCTTACCCCCCCCAACAGTTTCCAGAGTCTCCCCAAAGAAGAAGAAATGGGTCGTGTACCGAAGAGGTCATAATCATCTTCATGATTATGTGGTTGAGGTTTTCTGGCTAAATGTCTTCAGGTTCTGTTTGTGGCCTGGCCAGGGCTTACAGCACCACAGTGCCTTTTGCAAGACTGATGTTGTAAGTTCTCCTAAAATCTCGCTGGGGTTTTTAGCTTTGCAAAAGAGGTTAGATCCAGTGGAGAGCTGCCAATAGGGATGGGAATGGAGTGCCAGCCCAAGTGCCAGGAGCTAGAGACTAGAGTCTCTGATTTCCATCCAAGGAATGGGGCTCAGAATCACCCCACAGTGGTAGAAGATCCATTTAAAAGAGCCATCAGAAGGAATATGCCAGTCGAGCCAAAGGTCAAAGCTAATTTTTGATATAAAAAACCCACTCTTCCAGGAATTGTTTGTCTTCTGGAGTTTAAAAAAAAAAAATCCCTGTGTGTTAAAGGACATCTTTTTTCCTGCCCTCTATTTTCCCTTTCCAAATTTTTTATTTGGACTACTTGTTTCTGACTTACATTCAAATAATGTTGACAAAACCAGAAGACAACGGAGCCTTCTGAGCTCCATCTGGCTGTAAAATCTCTTCCAAGTTCAACAATTCTTTACATTGACCAAGGGAATCCACAGGTCTCTATCCTCAGTGATCAATGGAAGAAAGGAAGACCTTTACCTCCTTCTATCACCATAGTTCAAGTGAGAGTGGGGAAAACACAGACACTAATCTGAGCCAAGTTAAGCTGATTTGGTAGATTCAGGGGCAGGAACATGTGATTTCCTTTGCAACCACATCTTCCTTGAACTCACTCTCATCCATCAGTGGCTGTCAACTGCATGCTGGCAGGGAGTTAATTTCAGCCTTGCTGTTACTTTCTAAAAGCTATCAATTCTTCTGACACTTAATAATTGCATGATGGTGTGGCATCTAAGGTCAAGGCTCATCAATATCCTAAAATATACCACCAGGGGGTCATTAATAATAATGAAAATAATAATAGAAAAGTCCTAAAATATTCACTTGCCTTTGGTCTGGTTTCTTTTAGACTCTTAATCTCGTTCATCATTGAAGACCCATTAATTTATGTTAATCCCAACATAAGTTGGGAGCCAACTTGTTATATTTGCCAGAGACCTGGCTTTGCCATCCAGGGATGGGATTCTAATGATGGCATGACTGTAGGTAAACCCCTTCACTACCATGTGCTTGTGTTTCCTCATCAATATCAGGAGACATATACTCACTACACAGGTATTAAAGATAAACAGGAATTCAGCAAGTATAACAAATTACATATGAACACATATGGATTATTGCTGTCCTTTCTTGTCTTATTTTGATGAGATTTTTAAATTTAAAAGTTCATTCCAATATCAAACACAAGCAGAGGCATATTCTTATAGCAGGGGAGGAAACATGCAAATAATGTAGGTCTCTCAGCCTTGAGGGTGGGGCCGGTGCTGATGGTCATTGATGATTGAGGGAAAAGCCAGCACCCAAAGGGACCCCCTTTGGATGGAAGGTTATCTATCATCCATCTCCGACTCTCCCTTTCCATTCCTTTCTGTGATGATGTTTAGTACATCTTCACAATCATTATGTCAACATATTTGCTTAAAAATTTTTGCAAAGGCATCAGTTTGGAGAAAGTGTTCAAGTGGAACAACCTTTTGCTCCAGACCAACCCTTCCCTCCAGCCTTGTCACTACCGTCACGTCCCTGCATCTGGGTCATATGTAAATGGAAGGTCAGTCTGGGCATGGATGACAATGAAAAGGCAGTGACTCTCAACTAGGAAGGCCACGACACAAAATGATGTGTAACCACAGAGAGCAAAATTGGCCAGTCTCAGAGTTTCTGGCTAGCAGATGATTTCATGGTTCAAGTCTATTTCGTGGGGAGAGAAGATAGAGATCTAGAGATGGAAGGTGGATGGTAGAGGATTGAACATATGGCTTTAATAGGAAAAACAAGAGCCTGGGCGTGCACATGAAGTCCTCCTCTGTCAGGGGGCACTGGACAGGCGGGAGAGGGGGAGGCAATATCTGAGAGCCTCGTAGACAAGGTGGGATGGAAAATTGTGCCTCTAAAGTTATTATTATCCTTTGATTGTTATTTTGGCCATGTTTGATGAGTTGTTACAGAGCAATAAAAGTCTTCAGAATCACACATGTGATCATCGAAATCCCAAGTGAACAGCATTATTCAAGACCCACAGATCTAGGTGCTCTGCCACTACCTGATTCTATGGATACCAAAGAGGTTTTGCAAATGCCAATATCGTCCCAAGACTGATGCTGGAATTGAGCAAGAATTGAGACAAAGCTTACTGTTTGATGTAACAAATCTATGTTGATTCCATTTCCCATATGCCCTGTTCATGTTCTTTAATGAAAAGCAAATGAACAAGTGTTTGTTTTTTGCAACTATAAAGGTGACGATTGTTAAAAAGTTATTAAAATTCCTTAATTTATGTGAGGATATAATGAATGCAAATTTAGATGGAAGGGGAAGGAACTGAATATTACGCTATGTAGATACTACACTCCTATTACTAAAATGATAGTGATTACTGATGTTCTGGGAGTTGTCAAATGTATATATCTCCTAGATCATTCTTGAGAAAGTTCCATGTGTTCTTTTGTTGATTTTTCTCTCCTAACAGAGCTGGATGATTAAAACTTAGTGTGCTAATTTTTAGGGCTCCCTGAGCTATGTTTCATTTATTCTCACTCCATTCTCATGTGTCATATGAGTAAACTGAACAGCAAATTAGTTATATATATAAACTCAGCAGCAAAGCTCCTGTGATAACAGGAGCTTTCAAGAATTTTGGTCCCCCTCCACCCTCCACCCCACCCAGAACCGCAGTCGAAGAGCTTCCCCACATTCTGTTCTTGGCCCTCTTGTTTTCTACGATACTTACAACCTCAGCAGCTGACACTGGTCAGCATGACAAGACAACCATTATGAATCTCCCACATTTGAAGAGAAAACTGGCACGATGGCCCAAATTCGCAATCTCTGTAGAGGCAGGAGCAATATGGCTGTTCCCGTGGGGCACGAGGAGTAATGGTCACTATTTAAGGAACACGGGTGCTGGCCAAGCTCTCTGATGGGCACCTTTCATAACTTGTCTTCAGTTCTCATCACAGTTTGACAAGATAAGTATTGTTCCCCTCTGTTTCTCATTTTACAGATGGGGAAACTGAGGCCCGGAGAGACTGCAAAGTTATTGTTGCAGGGCACACAGCACGTGGCCAACGCAAATTTATAGCAGGTCTGAATCTAAACACCTTGTTCTTTTTCACCATCCCTTTGCCTCCCAGGAGAGGGTATCCTGAGAATATGGTTGCCCTTAACAACTCCCTTCATTCAATAGATTATAGCCACAGGCCCATATGCTGGGCCTTGTGATTTTTATGTGATAGAGATCTTCAACCGGATTCCTTAAAAGAAAAGAAACTCATTTTTGGAAGAAAAAAAGTGAAATCCTAAAATGGTCTTCTGGTGATACTTGCCCTGTAAACTGAATAAGCGCACCACGCTGAGAGGTATGGCCTGTGTAATTCTGGGGCTTACAAAAGATTCAGATAGCAGACATTAATTCGCTTCAACAGCATACTCTCAACTTCTCTCCAATCTTTATAATGTTATAGACAGGACGAGAACAACGACACTGACAGAAGAATGCATTCTGCTTTCCTAGTTCCTATTTTATAAAACACTTTCCCATGAATTATCTCACTTTATCCTCAAACATGCACTCAGAAGCGAAGATCTAATAACGACAAGCTTTAATGATTCGCCAGTTAGAGGTGCAGACGGCTTCAGTGACTTGCTCTGAGTCCCACGGAGAGTAGGTAGTTGAGGCAAGACCATCCATCTGTGTTTTGCAAGGGCAGATCCAGTGCTTTCTTGGGACCTCCCTACCTTCCACCTCTGTCCTGCAGCTCCCCAGGGCAACTGTCCTTGGGCTGTTCCTATCGTGTATGATGACTTTTCAAAGCTGGCAGGAAAAGTGTTTGCCTCTCCCCTTCATCTTCTGTGAAGGAAGCACACAACAAGGGAATGGGGAGCTCTCCAAGATGGGGATTTTGATACATTTCTAACATTTGGAATTGATAATTAAGTGAAATCAATTAATGGTGTAAGTATCCTGTTTTTACTAAAAGTATATAAAATATTTCCAGAACAAATGAGACATACTTACTTTTTTTCTGAATAATCTTTTTTTTAAAATTATTTATTTATTTTAGAGACAGAGAGAGAGAGAGAGAGAGCCTGCACTCTAGAGGTGAGAAGGGGCAGTGGGAGAGGGAGAGAGAGAGAGAATCTCAAGCAGACTCCCTGCTGAGTGCGGAGCCTGACATGGGGCTCCATCTCACGACCCTGAGATCATGACCTGAGCTGAAACCAAGAGTCAGATGCTCAACCAACTGAGCCGCCCAGGCGCCCCTTTCTGAGTAATCTTAAAGAAGTTTCCAACTCTCTTCCCTGGGCTCAGTTTTGCCACATTTAGTTGGCTCTGGGGAAACATCAGGCATTTTATATCCTTTTTCAAAAGGACTTTAAAGATTAGGGTAACTTCCCAATATTTGTGGTAAATATTAAGAAGAAATGGCTCGTTTTCCCTAAAACTTTTGTTACGAGTTTCTTAAAACATACTAGCCAGTTCTTGTGCATTACTCCAGGTAATGTCATTTAGAAATTCTCCATTGAAGTGTTTAGTCTTGTGATTTGTTTCCTGTTAAACATTTACAACCTAAAACTACTGCAAGTAGTAGACAGCGTAATTTTCTGGATTCTCTTAATTTTTAACGTGGATTTTCAATGCAAAAAGGAAATGAATGTTTTTTTTTTTAATTCAGCATTCTGTGTGCGTGCGTGTGCGTGTGTGTGCGTGTATTTGTGTTCAGCTCTCCAAACTTAGAATATTTAGCAAGATCAAAGCTGATGACCTTGATTTCTGACCTTATTTTTCACTTGGAAACACCATATATACTAGTTAGCAATCAAACCTTACATGATGTAATTCCTGCTATTTTATTTTGTCTTGTGTTGGATAATTGCTTTGAAAACCTCTGATACACAAATCTCTTTGCAGTAAGTTTTCTGTGGCAATTTTACCAAAAAAAAAAAATGTGGAAATATGGCTCACATGAATTCCAGTTCTTTTTGAAGCAACAAATCAATGGGGTCCTCCATCCGCATCTCCATCTGGAAACTCCAGATACTTTTCCAGCTCCACCGTGTCTCATTGGCCTCATCCAGTCAGTAGCCAAATCTCACAAATTCTAATGGAGAAATTGCTCTTGTTACTTTCCTGACTGACAAAGACTTAGCTCAGGCCTCACCTTCCCTTGCCTGCATTATTTCTGTCACCTTCCTCTCTGGACTTCAGGTGTCTGGTGTCATCTCGCTCCAAATCATCTGCTATACTCCTTCAGATTACTTACACTTAGACATAAAACAACAAGAAGAACAGCTACAAAACCCAAAAGGGACAAACAGCCCCACATTTGTTTACTTTTTGTTTTTAAGGATTTTATTTATTTATTAATTTATTTGAGAGAGAGAGAGAGAAGGAGAGACAGCACAAGCGGGGAGGAGAGGGAGAAGCAGGCTCCCTGCAGAGCAAGGAGCTCGATGTGGGACTCGATCGCAGGACCCTGGGATCATGACCTGAGCTGAAGGTAGACGCTTAACCGACTGAGCCACCCAGGAACGCTTACATTTGTTTACTTTTTGAATCAAAAGTCTCCATTATCTATATAGTAAGGGTGGAAGATAAACCAAGCTGGATACTAGGCGAAGTGGTGAGGACGGATTTTAGTCCGTCTATATTACTACCACAGGGAAAAGACTTCAGTGTGAACTGAACTCAATTTTGGTTTGGACAGAGGTGACTGGGTGTTTTAAGGGGAGAATGGGGGGATAGGGAGGGAGTGGTGGGGCTCAGTAGAGTCAGGGAAGTGAAACATTACAAAAAGTGAGAAGGGGGTTGGTCTGTGTGAAACCCATCTGGTTTCGCTAATTGGCACTTATTGGAGTTCGGCCTCTTTCCTCCCACAGAGCCTGAGGGCAGGGAGGGGCTCTACCTTCAGGTGTTGGCTGGAACAAACAATACATTCTCTTAGCAGTCTGAGTTTCCTCAGGCAGGCACTTTAAGAGGGACTAGGGTCATCCTAGGGGTGCAGCCTTAGGCTGTGAAGTGATTGCCTTAGTGTTGGTTCAAGTTTTCGTCAGCCAAATTGAGGCCTAGCTGGGAATAGACCTCCAAGGAGCCTGGCTAGAGTTTGGTCAAGGAGAGAGTCTATGTGAAAAAAATTCACAGCCTTGAGCTTGGTAGATAAGGACTAGCATACTTACACTTCCTTGTATCTTTGTTGTTGCTTACTTACCCAGTGGCCTTTGTGCTCTAAACACATTAATTTTCTCCTTCAAATGCATGTAGTCTCTCAGATCTGTACTTTTGTTTGCACTGACTCCTCTTCCTCAACATCCCTCCTTCTGTAGAGGAAAGGGAAATCACCCTTCTGAGTTCTTCCAACTCTGGGCCATGCATGCACTGTCCTTCGGATTCTTAAGGCGTTTCGTTTATCATTCTAACACAACCCACTCCACCTTGTGCTGTTCTATGTTTATGTGTATGCCCTTCCACCCACAAAACTGAGTGTGAAGAGGGAGGGACCGTGTTACTTCAGCTTTTCCTGAGGGTCAGTGTTTAGCATACCCCTGCTGCAGTTTCTGTCATCTGGGACTCCACTGGAAACCATGATGTTCCAATGAATGGCTGGAACTGAATACCGTGATATGCAGGAAAAGTCAGCATCTATGTCATGCCTGCCAGCTACATTTATAAGCAATATGACGCCTGAGCATCCTGCAGGAGACAAACAAAACAAAACAAAACAACAAAAAAGAGCAGACAGAATAAGGCAGAGCTGAGATGGAACTTGATAGAAACAAGATAGGAAAAAGAATGTGAGAGAGACATCTCATCATGGTGGAGCCCTGGACCCAGTTGTGCCTGGTGTAGCCCTTCTACCTTCCTAGGCTTAAAGTCCAGTCATGCAGAAATTGCAATATGTTTACCAAAACCCATTTCTTCTTCCTCTAGTTCACGCAGCTAAACTATGGTTCCCAGCCCTCTTTGCAGTTGGGAATGGCCTGGAGTTCCCACCAAATGTGGCTGAAGCACATATAACCTATTTCCAGGCTTAGCCCATAAACACATCCCAGAAGGGATCTTTCATTTCATGTCCCTATTCATTGAGTTGGGAGCTGCAGATTTGGGGAAAGGTGGGTCCTGCCGCCATCTGACTAGGATACCGCCATTGAACAGTGACATGAGCAAAAAAATCAACGTTCATTGTGTGAAGACACTGACATTCAGGGGTTTAACTTTTTAGGCAGCTAGTGATTAATACCTTACCTAACCTATCTAGCAGCTAAACTTTCATTGCTTAAGCTATTTTGGGTTGCATTTCTTTCACTTGCAACCATAAGAGCCCTGCTTGTCACTTCTGGCCACTTCAATGTCATAAAGTGAGAGAGTGACAGCGTCACCGTGGGAAAAAGCGGGACCTAAAATCAGAAGATCCAAGATCCTTGTCCTTGCCCTGTTAACTTTGTAATTTTCATTCAGTGCGTTTTGGGTTTACAGTTGTAAACTGATTTACTCTCTGGGGTCTGACTTTTGACATGGCTTTTCAGCAAATCTAATCTCCACGTGCATTATACGATTCCTTCTGTTTCCGTAGTGGCCTCGTGAACTGTAGTGCTTCTCTGAGCAGATGTTCAGGCCTGTGGTTGCATTTTTTTTTGAAAGATTTTATTTATTTATTTGAGAGAGAAGACTCCCCGTTGAGCAGGGAGCCCGAGGCGGGGCTCGATCCCAGGACCGTGGGATCACAACCTGAGCCAAAGGCAGAGGCTTCACCAGCTGAGCCACCCAGGGGCTCCTGGGCCAACAGTTGTATTACCTGGTCTGTTCTACTCAGTGATTGCTTTCTTCCCAGGTACTTGGAAAAATCCCAGAAATAATCTTAAGATCCTCTTCCCAGGTGAAATATTTTTAAAAACTATTTTGGAAAAATTTGAACATATCCAAAGGTGAGAGAATAGTATAACAAACTGCCATGTGGTCGTTATCAACCTTCAAACATTATCACTATAATATTTGCCCATTTTATCTCTTCTATTCCCTGCCCTCCCCCTCTCTGCTCTGCTGGAGCATGTTAAGGCAAATTCCAAGCATAATGCTGTTTTACCCCTACATATTTCTATGTGTATATATGTGTATATGTATATGTATATGCTTATTATGTATGTGTATATATTATATCTATGTGTATATGTGTGTATATATGTATATATTTATATACATAAGAGATAAGGACTTTTTTTTTAACCTAAGCACAATGCCATTCTCACATCTCACAACATTGGCAATAATTTCTCAATACTCATTCCATTTTAATTTTCCCCATTTATCTTAGTAATGTTCTTTTATAGTCGATTTCAATCAGCATCCAAAAAAGAGAAGGTCCACACATTACATTTTGTTGTGTGTGCCTTTGCAATTTCTCTAATCTAGAAGGTATTGTAATAGTTTTAGTCATGAAATCACTAGAAAACTCAGTGGCTTAAATGAACACTCTTTTATTTAGCATAAGGTTCTGTCGTTTGGCCATTCAGGCTGGGCTCAGGTGTGATTGGGGGTTGGGTCAGCAGAAGTCTGCCTGGGGTGGGGGAGGGGGCTCACTGAGGTTGGTCTTTCCTCCATGCCATCTTTTATCCTGAGGCTAACCTGGGTTTGTTCATATGGTGCCAGATTCCCTAAGTGGGAACTCCTGCAAGGCTTCTCGAAGCCTAGTCTTGCACCGCACATGCCCTCATTGGCCAAAGAAGTTACAAGGCCAGCTCACATTCAAGAGCTAGAAGTGAACCTCACCTGTTGATGGGAGAAGTTGCAAAGTCATATTGCAAAGGGCATGGTTATCCAGGGAGGAGAATTTGGACTTTGTGGTCAGTTAGCTATCTACTGAGAGGCACCTTCCCTTTATTCTCAGGCAAATATGTTTTAACTTCCACTACCCCTCCTAGCTGTCAAAATATCTATATTTCCTAACGTTTATATTTTCAGTTTAAACTAACTATTCTTAAAGTAGTAGAAATTGATCACTTACAAAGTTTTAAGATCCAGTGGATAAAGAGCCATAAGATCTTCTTGTTCCTGTGTAAAATTTTATCTTGTTTCCTTCAGCTAGCAAATGCAACTTATGAATGTATTTATTTCAACCACACCTTTACAATGTCTGAAATAAATTCCTTGAGATATAGAATGAGAGCATAATAGAAGGTTTTGAATTTTAATTTTAGCGTATGAGTAGCAGATTTTTTTCTCCCTCCTTTGAGACAGTTACCAAATGCATGAGAACCATCAGGAAAGGAATTTTTTCCCTCTGGTCCAAGGCGATAATTCAGTAGGAGACAAAGAAAGCTATTTATTGAAGCTATCTATAGGCCAAGGACCTAATTTCATGTGGTGGGAACATTTCTGCCTAATGCTTTGTAATAAAGAAAAATGATCAACTGTTAAAGACCTTGCCAGGTCAGCTTTAATTTGGTGTAAAGGGAGGTGACGAGAAGGTTGATAAAACAACTGTAAATCTTTACTGAATATACAGCTTTAATTGTCTGGCTTTAAACTTACAGGCTTTACTTGTGATGTGCCGGAGCCAGCTTGGACCAGCTTGTGAGAGCCAATAGTGCTCATGTCTTTCTAATTCCATGTTCAGAAAAGTCACATTTGTTGCTTGAAATTGGCTAGAGTGGGAGGATTTACACCATGGTAATTGGCAAATGCTACAAATCAGGGCCTCTTTTTTGACAGACAGTGGTCAAACATTTACAGCATACCACTAGCCTTTACCCACATAACAAATGACAGGTATCCCTGTCTAAGAATATTCAGAGGAAGTTTCTTTTGTGATGGAGGACAGCCGTAATGGAGGAGGGGAGGCCTTCCTTTGGTATCTTTTCCATCATCCTTTGTCTCCAGATTGCCAGCAGTCTAGTTGGATATGAGCAAAGAAAGAGCACCTTTGCGAAATGAAAAGAAGCAGGGACCCCTGCTTCTTTTCATTTCAAGAAAGACACAGGAAGTATGGCCGGTCCTTTCCTTACCCTAGTGACTTAGACCTTTGTCAAATTCAAGGTAGACATGCCCTTTAGCTTGTTTCAAAGTGTTTAATATCATCTGAGCGTGTTAGCAAGGGAGGCAGAAATTGAAGCATTCTTTCTATATTAGAGAATTCTGCCATTTAGCGCCACGTGAGTCCCTTACCTGCAGAAGCATCTCCCATCTGTAAGACAGAGAGGGGACACCTGTTCCTCCCACTGTGCGAGTGGTTACCGTTAACGCCATGTTGCCAATCGCTGTAGCATAGAAAATGGAACAGAATGAGATTATTGAGAAGGGTCAGAGCTCTCTGTGGAGAAGAGTTGGAAGTCATCAGAGATGACCTTGCTTCTGAAAGTGTAGTTCGTGGGCCAGTGGCATTGGCATCACCTGGGAGCTTGTCAGACTCAGAAATGCAAGAATCGCAGGTCCCACTCAGACCTACTACAACAGAATCCGCATTTTAACAAGATCCCATGTGATTTTTATGCACATTATAAGTCTGGGAGTGATCTCAGTGGTGGTTTATTCATGGGAGCAGAGAAATATTCAGATATGGTAGAGTATACATTTAAATCTTATTTCTAGCTCTTCCCCACCCCACCCCCAGCCTTTGTTTCTCTACTTTTAGATTCCCATTTAAGCTTCATGCTCAGCAAACTGCTTGGCCTTTCCAGAAGCAACATTTACATAATCATCACAGTAGAAAAATGTATATTGATTTACCTAAAATAGTGGCACACTTACTTTGGGAAAATGGGGAAGGTGAGTGTGAACTCCTCATTCACAATAGCAGAAATCAAAGGGTCAGGTAAAAAATGTAAAAATCAACAAATAGCAATATTGACATATTACTAAGAAATATGAAAGCAATGACCAGGATTAAAAAAAATAGCTAAGTGATTTAAGGTAGTTGGCTTTGGGACTTTGTTAAAATTCTGTTTGGACTATTTGTTTTGTAAAATGTGTATATATAAATTATTTTGATATCAATTAAAGATGTCATACAATTTTGTATTTTATGCATTCCACTCATTCCATTTTATGCAAAGTGCTTCAGATCTTTTCTGAGAAAAAGGTGGGATATAAGCCAGCAAACAAACAGAACCGAAATCTTCCTCAGGGAGGGCAAGCCGCCTATCATGTTGGCTAAAATAGGAAACCCCGTGGTTTATGCAAGGAAAAAATGTCAAGTGTGGTCACTTAGAGAGGAAATGAGTTGATCTTACCAGTGATGACCATCTATTGGTGAGCTTCTATTTGAAGGCTGAGAAGAGGAGATGTGGGGATGGGGGAAGAGATGGGCAAGCCCTGCAAGGCGATGGCAGGGTAATATTCGTGAGAGAAGTCCATGTTCCAAGGAGAGGAACTTTTTTTCAGAGCGATTTCCCCTGGTGATTTATCTGCCAGAGATGAGAGACTGGTGTATCCTGGAAGAAAGAAAAACATGAAATTTGGGAAGACAAGCCACAGAACAGGAATGGACTTTAAAATTGTTCAAGACAATAGTTTTCAACTTCATTTTAGTTGTTGAATTTTTTTTCCCCCCTCAAATACTCTGAAGTCCGATGTATTAAACCAGAAACAAGCAGCATGGCTGAGGTCGAAGATGAGGGTGAAAGGTCTGTGCCCGGCTTGTTCCCACAAACCTCCATCTTGCCTTCGAGCTGCTCTGTGCACTGAGGAACACAACAGAAATTAAATGATGTGGCAGCTCACAAACAGCCCTCGTTTTACTAAGGGTTGGGGAGACCCTTGTGATTTGCTCATGGTCATATATGAGGTCAATGGCAGAGCCTGATCTTGACCTCAATTGCCTTGACTCTGAAGCCAGTGCTCTTTCCAATTGACTTGACTCCCGCATGACAGACTGTACACTGTGTGGACCGGGGTTGGTTTAGCTTCTTCCCTGTCGTAGAATGCCTGGCATGAGGTAGAACCTCAGGTGATAATTTGTTGAATCAATGAAATATACAATGCCATAAATTGGCTTAACTCCTTGATGCTTTTAGGGAGAGGAATGGAGTTGAAAGATGTGAGGAATACAGTTAATTCATCATGTTAAGATTCTCTGTCCAGCAAGAGTCGTTAGTTCCCTGAGGATAAATGATCTGTTATTTTGATCTCCGTAAGCCTTACATGATCCTTCCGCTAGCCCTCTCCAGTCTGGTACTCCTCAGCCGGAGAGTTTTCAATTGTTTGGGATTAAGATCTTTGAATAGCCCAGAACGCAGGCCATTTTCTAGACCAGCTCTTTGATAAGCTTTATTTCTATGGGCATCGACTTCGGCTGTGGAGGTACACGAGTTAGAAATTTCTCACAGACCCACAGTTAGGTTGAAGGGAACCCAGCAGGGGCTTCTCTCAGAAAAATCTTTATTCAGTTGAAACCAAGCCCTCTTCAGCTTTTGCTTTGCTGCCGAGAGCAGGACAGCGCCTGGACCTAATAACTCAGCTGTGACCACTCACCATAATTGCCTGTTAGTGGCTTGTCTGGAGAAGGGACTTGTGCACAAAATCTGGGCTTCGGGGTCAGAGTTTCCATTTAGCTCAGGTAAAGATGGTAGCTAACGGCAAGCTATTTGAGGACTCTCAAGCTATTTGTCTCTCCCTCTCAGGTGCCCTGGGCAACTGACAGTGGGAACGAACCTCAGGAGAGGTGCATCAAGAAGAGAAAAGAAAGAGTAAGCCCCCAGCATGTCAGACATCACAGTTCCTGGTGGTAGCTCAGCTTGGCTGCTAGCACATTCTCTTGGGCCCTGGGGGTGTCCAAGGTCACTTTGGTTTTGTTTTTGGAAGAATAAGCAAAAGGTATCGGTTGGCTGACCTACCAGCTGCACTCTGTGGCTGAAACAGCCTGTTTTCAGCCAGAGTGAAATGTTTACTTTTTCCTTCGTCCCTATTAGCTATTCCATGGCACTTTCCAAAGAAGCCGCTACAAAGATCATTTTATCTTCAGTGCCAAGGGGTGGCCCGGAGAAGGCATTGCCAAGTCTTGGGGTGGCTGGAGGTGGTGGGCTAGTTTTTATGTAGGCAAACTGACCAGAGGGAGTTTTAGAAAAGTTGGCATCGGGACGTATTCTCTCTCTCTCTCTCTCTCTCTTTTTCTTTCTTTGACACTAATGAATGAAGCATGTTAGGCTTGTTTTCAATTATGCAACAAGTCCTCATTCATTAGAAACCAAGGCAGCAATCCCAGCTGTATTTCAGTAATGGGACGTGTGGCTCCCTGCTTGGCGCAAAAGTTGGGCAGTTTCACTGTTGAGCATCCGAGTTGCCAGTTCAGGTATCCTGGGAGTGATTAAATGTGGGCATATTCAGAACAGAGAGCCAAATCTTTCCCATCCGAGTTTAGAGGGCTTGGGGCTTGTCGTTTGTTTTGGGGACATGGAGGAGTGGCAGAAACAGGAGCTCCAATCTCGTTCTGTGCTGCAAATTGTCGTATTGCTGGGCGGGTGGGACTCTTGAGTGGCCCCTCTCACAGTCCCTCAGCATTCCGGCTCCACATTGTGCGTTTGGGAACTCCTATTCTTATGGCTAAGAACATTCAAGATGTCATCATAAATCTAGACGTCTGGATATTGGGGTGGGTGAAAGCAGAAGCCACGTATAGTTTTGAGTCCTAAATTGTCATCGAGTATAAGATATACCCTGATTTAATAACATCTTTGTTTTCTTTTGGAGGGAGTTGGGGGCTGGAGAGAAGAAACAGAAGTATACAAGTACCTACTGATTATAAAAAACACTGCCTGGGTGGCTCAGTCGATTTAGCATCTGCCTTTGGCTCAGGTTGTGATCTCAGGGTCCTGGGATCGAGTTCCGCGTGGGGTTCCCTGCTCAGTAGAGAGTCTGCTTCTCCCTCTCTCTCTGACCCTCCTCCCCGGTTGTTCTTTCTCTTTCTCTCTCTCTCTCTCTCAAAAAAAAAAAATACACTTAAATATCAGAAACATCAAAATGTGAACAAATTGCCTTGAACAATTCTTGCCTTGAAAAAATATATTATGAAATCATGGGATATAATGTTTTATTGGAACTGCATTATTAAACACTAGAAGGTTCTTTCTCTTCCAATTACTTGGTGGGCCTTTGATGGTTAAGATGAACTTACAGGTTTTGTTGCTTCTTGAAGGACAAGGTAAGGATTGGGGAATTGAAATGCATAAAGGTAACAATGACAGTAATAATGATTACCATGAAGAATAAAACAACTACGTGAGACACTGAGCCCGATACTTTGTGTATGTTATTTCTGGTTCTTTCTATTATCTGGAGACATGGGTATTATTCATCCTATTTTACAGGGGAGGAAATTTGGGCTTAGGAAATTTACATGACTTGGCAAAAGGTCATAAAACTGCTAGACAATTAAGATGAGATTTGAAATGTGTTCTGCTTGACTCCACCAAAGTCACGCTTCAAGGTGGGGAAAGAGGAAACGTTTAAGCCTCAAACCAAAGAACAGCAGAGTGGAAAGGGAAAGAATCTCAGAAAGTGACAGGGAAGGGAGGGCCTTTTTGGAGCTTTAGAGAGGACAGCGTGGTTCTTGTCTCGGCTCCACAGTAGCAGCAAAACTGATCATGTGTCAGGCTCAAGGCCAAGCACTCTGCATGCATTGTCTCATTTAATTCTTAGAGCAGTCCTGAGAAGTTATTCCTATTCCCATTATACTGACAAGCAAAAGGCCCGAAGAAGGAGTTATTTAGTGGGTAAGTCTAAACTGTGTGGTCTGACTGCAGGTCCTGTGCCCTTGACCAGGAAATTATTTTCTGACATATATGACTTAACGTTTTCCCTGACAAGTTAGGACGTCTCTTCTATATTCTCTCCCAAACCTCCACTTCTTCAGCCCTGCTCCAAATCTGTGGTTTCCGCGGCAACTGGTTTTGTCAAGCCCCAGCTTTGTTTTTGCAATCACGATGAAGGGACCACAAGGTGGCAGTACAACATTACACAGTTCAAACATGGGGGAAAGGGCTGTAACTTCCCAAAGGCTTTTCACCAGGTCAGTTGCAAATGTCAGACAGACAAACCATTGACAATAAGACTGGCCTTAGCAGTTCCTCCTGTCGTACATGCAAACACATGGAATTCATCCCTATCTAGCTAATCCAAGGGGAAAGGATCCTCAGAGACCTTAGCTGAACGATAGTGGTCCCATGCTACGGGTTGTCAGGGGTAAGTGCTCTACCAAGACCTTGAAGAACCAGGAAGAGCTACTTCACTTTTATTTAAAAAATTTCTTTTGCATCTTGACCTTCCTATTTAGGTTTTATGGAATTGATGTGTGAAAAGTAGCAGTGGAAAGAGCGAGCAGAATAGCAGAAAGAAAAAGAGCAGGCTTTGTTGTCACGGGACGTGGACTCAGAGAGTCCCTAGGCTGGCTCTGCGATATTAACCATGACACCCAATACTCCTGGATGCGTTTCTTCATGCATGACATGGGAGGACACTATCTGCCTTGCAGATTGTTGGGAATATTAAATAAGGCAAAGTCATGAAGTATTTTTAGGTGCTGAATCATGGAAACGATGTGCTTTCTTCAGATGTTTGTTTCCTTGGTTTAGAGACATATGACGACTAAGAGAAAGACCAAGATTCATATCAGAGAAGGGAAGAGGGCAGCCCAGCTTGGGTAGAAATCAATGTATAGTCTACGGACAAAGAGAATTCCTGTTGACGTA
This sequence comes from Eumetopias jubatus, assembly GCF_037043125.1. Classification (NCBI taxonomy): domain Eukaryota; kingdom Metazoa; phylum Chordata; class Mammalia; order Carnivora; family Otariidae; genus Eumetopias; species Eumetopias jubatus. The sequence continues at coordinate 114,789,095 of NW_028274814.1, read as the reverse complement.
ATAACATAAAAAATATTTATGAGGCTGGTGGAACAAGAGGAATTCTGTGTGCTTCTCTCGACATCATTTTGTACTTTGTTGTATAATAGCAATAAGCAATAGTCATGTTTTCAAGAGGATTTCTAAGGGTTCTTAGGGGCCAGTGAAGTCTTTTTTTTTTTTTTTTTGAGAGAGAGAGCATGAGCAGGGAGGGGCAGAGGGAGAAGGAGGGAGAATCTTAAGGAGGCTCCATGCTCAGTGTGGAGCCCGATGTAGGGCTCAATCTCACGACCCTGAGATCATGACCTGAGCCAAAATCAAGAGTTGGACGCTTAACTGACTGAGCCACCCACATACCCCAGGTGCCAGTGAAGTCTTATGTACCTCTCAGATCATTCTTCACATGTGCCAAGTGTTGTCTGAATATAGACCGGGATCAGGAGTGAGTGAGCTCTGGTTTCAAATCTAGCTCTGTTATTTACTGGCTTTGTGATTAAGAGCAACTTGCTTCACCTCAGTTTCCTCATTTAAAAAATGGGGGAAGAGTATAGTAGTTCCTATTTAGAAACTGATATAAGGATTATATAGGACAATGCATATAAAGTGCCCAGTGCATAGTAAGCCCCAGACAAGTGCTGTATCATTATTACTGATAGTTCTGTCCAGTTACAAAAGCGATGGTGCTTTTCATGGGCCTGGAATTCAGTCACAGCTGGGAATCTGGTAATACCAGAAATTGCTCAACTTGAACAATAAAGAGACAAAACAAAAAGGTGGGCTCCTCCTTGGAGCTCTCTGCTGAATGACTTTCTCCCATCCTTTCACATCCTTTCAGGGGGCTTATGGCAGTGCCTAGGATTGTGGTGTCTTCATCAGGCCAAGCTGATTCCCTTTTGCAGTTAAATTGCATTTTGGGGGGTCATTTAAGAGCCTGCCAATGCTTTGAGACCTCAGCAAGCCAGTATCTCTGGTTTCCACTCATTCACAGAGCAGATATTCCACAAATAACAGCATCTTGATCATGATTTCAATTTTTTACTCCCCATCCCTCACCTTTTATAGAGAGGCTTCCATTTAAAATCAAACACTCTTATGTTCCATAATCAAAAATTCCCTAACAATAAAAAGCCCAAGGCCATATGGCTTCACAGGTGAATTCTATCAAACATTTAAAGAAGAATTAATTCCAATCCTTCTCAGACACTTCCAAAAAAATTGAAGAGGAAAGAACACTTCCAAATCATGTTATGAGGCCAGTATTATACTATGCCAAGACAAGGACTCTATAGGAAAACTACAGGTCAATATCCCTGATAAACATAAATGCAAAAAGTCTCACCAAAATACTAGCAAACTGAATTTGAGAACACACTGAAAGGGTCATTCACCATAATCAAGTGGGATTCATCTTGGGATGCAAAGGTGGCTCAACTTATGCAAATCAATAAATCTGACATACCACATTAACAGAATGAGGGATAAAAATCATATGATCATTTCAATAAGTGCCGAAGAAGCATTTGACACAATTTAACATCTTTTCATGATAAAAACTTTTAATAGATTAGGTATAGAAGGAATGCTTATCAATATAATACAGGCCATATTTGACAAGCCCACAGCTAACATCATAATGGTGAAAAGATAAAAACCTTTCCTCTAAAATTAGGAAAAAGACAAACATGCCTACTCTCACCATTTCTGTACAACTTAGTAGTGAAAGTCCTAGCCATAGCAATTAGGCAAGAAAAAGAACTAAAGGGCATCTAAATTAGAAAGGAAGAAATAAAATTATCTCTGCAGATGACATAATCTTATATATAGAACATCCTAAAGACCCCACCAAAAAAACTATTAGAACTAATAAATGAAGTCAGTGAAGTTACAGGATACAAAATCAACATAGAAAAATCAGTTGCATTTCTGTACACTAAAAACATACTATATTCTCTTATATATAAGAGAAATGAAGAAAGCAATTGCAGGGCTCCTGGGTGGTTCGGTTGGTTAAGAGTCTGCCTTTGGCTCAGGTCATGATCCCAGGGTTCTGGGATTGAGCCGCTCATTGGGATCAAGCCCCACTTTGGGCTCCCTGCTCAGTGGGGAGTCTGCTTCTCCCTCTACCCCTACCCTTACTCATGATCTCTCTTTCACTTTTGCTCAAATAAATAAATAAAATATTAAAAAAAAAGAAAGAAAGAAATTTCACTTACAATAGCCTCAAAAACAATAAAATACTTTGGAATAAATTTAACCAAGGGGGTGAAAGACCTGTACAGTGAAAACTATAAGACACTGATGAAAAAGATTGAAGAAGAAGACACAAATAAATAGAAAGCTATCTCAGTTTCTTGGATTTAAAGAATTAATATTGTAAAAATGTCCATACAACCCAAAATGATCTACAGATTCAATGCAATCCTTCTCAATTCCAATGGCATTTTTTACAGAAATAGGGAAAAACTATCCTAAAATTTTTGTGGAACTGCAAAAGACCCTGAATAGCCAAAGCAATCCTGATAAAGAAGAACAAAGCTGAAGGCATCACACTTTCTGGTTTCAAGCTACATTACAAAGCTATAGTAATCAAAACAGTATGGTAGAGGGCATAAAGGTGGTACACAGACCATTGGAACAGAATAGAGAGCCCAGACATAAACTCACACGTATATGGTCAACTAATTTTTGACAGTGGTGCCAAGAATCCACAATGGGGAAAGGATGGAAAGGATAGTGTCTTCAGTAAATGCTGCTGGAAAAACTGGATATCTACATGCAAAAGCATGAAAGTGGACCCCTGTCTTACACCACTCACAAATAGATCAGAGACTTAATTGTAAGACCTGAAACCATAAAATTCCTAGAAGAAAACATAGGTAAAAGGATCTTTGACGTTAGTCTTCACAGTGATTTCTTAGATGAGAAACCAAAAGCACAGGCAACAAAAGTGAAAATAAACAAGTGGGATTATATCAAACTAAAGAGATTCTGCACAGGAAATAAAACAATAAACTGAAAACACAAATATAGACTAGGAGAAAATACTTGCAAGGTATATCTGAAAAGGGATCAATGTCCAAAATATATTTTAAAAAACTCATATAATTCAATAGCCAAAAAGCACATAATACAATAAAAAGTGGGCAAATAACCTGAATAGACATTTTTTCCAAAGACATACAAATGGCATACCAATAGATATATGAAAGGTGCTTTACATCACTGATCATCAAGCAAATCAAAACCACAATGAGGTATCACCTCACAATTGTTAGGATGGCTATTACCCAGAAGACAAGAGATAACAAATGTTGGCAAGGATGTGGAGAAGAGGGAACCCTTATACACTATTGGTGGGAAGGTAAATTGGTAACAGCCATTGTAGAAAACAGTATGGTACTTCCTCAACAAATTTAAAAGTGAACTACATATGGTTCAGCAATCCCACTCCTGGGTATATATATTTGAAGGAAGGAATTCAAATCTGTATCTTGAAGAGATAGCTGCATACCCATGTTCATTGTAGCTTTATTCACAACAGCCAAGATATGGAAACAACTTAAATGTCCTTTGAAGGATGAGTGGATAAGGAAAATGTGGTATATACACATACATAGTCACACACACACACACACACACACACACACACACACACACACACACAGAGTGGAATATGATCCAGACATAAAAAAGCAGGAAATCCTGCCATTTGCAACAACATGGAAGAACCCAGAGGACATTATGCTAAGTGGAATAAACCAGACAAAGACAAATACTGTATGATCTCACTTATATGTGGAATGTAAAGAAAGACGCATTCATAGAAATAGACAGTAGAGTGATGGTGGCCAGGGGCTGGGGGGAGGGGGAATGGAGTGATACAGGTCAAAGGGTACAAATTTTCAGTTATAAGAAGAATGAGTTCTGAGGATCTGATGTAGAGCATGGTGACTGTAGTTAATAATATGGTATTGTGTACTTGAAAGTTACTGAGAGTAGATCATAAGCATTCTCATCACACACACACACACACACACACACACACACACACACACACTGAAAAAAGGAGTAAAGCATGTGAGGTGATAGATGTGTTTGTTATGTTGATCTGGGTAATCATTCCACAATGTATATGTATGTCAAATCATCACATCATACACCTTAAATACACATAATTATATTTGTTAATTATCCTTTAATAAAGTTAAAAACAAAACAAAACACTATCACGTTCTTCCAATCATCCTCACGGAGCTTTGCATTACTACAGAAGTACCTATATTATACAGATCAGGTGTCTTCAAAGTACGGTCCCCAGACCAGCATCAGTATCCCCTGGGAGCTTGGTAGAAATGCAAGTTCTTGGGCTGCACTCCAACCTACTAATTCAACTTGTGTTGAATTAGCAGCAACTTGTGTTTTAACAAGCTTTCTGCATGACTCTGAGGCTTACGCAAGGCTGAGAATTCCTTCCTCTAGCCTCAAAAACAGGTCCCCTTTGTGCCATGGAGATGCTTTGGTACTTGTTTCCAAGGCTCCAACTATTGAGATCAGATTCATGATACTGCTTTTGATGGTCTTATCTCTGTTTTGTCATATCCTCCCTGTGTTTTGCCTGTAGGGAAACCAACAGGATTTGGAATTCTTCTTAGAACCAAAAAATCTACCTGTCTTACTCCGCCTACATGTGCATTAAAATATTTAACTTAATTCCGTGCTCATCGGTGCTAAGTGTGAGGTTGAAAACATTAACTGAATGTGCCCTTTCAAAAAAAAATTAATAGTAACATGTGCTATTGCGTTCCCTAATGATTCTTTTCTTTTGTGTTTTTTTCCCTCCCTTTGGGAAACAAAATAATGTCTCTTCATCATCTTTAATCCTGAGGCTGGAAATTGAGAAAGGTTTGTGGATTTTGTGGTGTGTGACAGCAGTTTTGACTGCTTTAAGTATTACAGTACTAATAGCACCCACGATAAAGCTAATATACTAAATCAGGCTAATGCAGCCGCCTAATTTACAGATCACTGTCGTATGTATTTTCTTCTTACTCTTGCTACATGTTAAAAAATAGGGAAACTGAGGTTTGGAGGGGTTTCACTTTCATTATTGAGCATCATATGATTGTTTTTTGGTGTGTGTGGGGGAGCACCATATGAATTTAACAGAACTTTCTCTTGGGACAACAGCAACAACTAGAGCATATCAGGCACTTCCTGTGGGTCAGGCACTGTGATAGGTGTGTTCTGTTTTACTTGATCCATGAGACAGCCCACCTAATAGTAAATATTCCTATGTCCATTGTACAAATGGGAAGACAGTCTTACAGAGGCTAAATAACTTGCCTGTGTCATATATAGACTTAAGGAGTGACTGAGCTAAGATTCAGATCCAGCTTGGTTTTAATTTAGCACTTGTTATTAGCCAATTTACAAGATCTGTGGAGATGCTGCATCTGAGCAGTATCTCAACCTTTTGGAGATGGTTAATTCTATAAAGGGAATTTCACTTCCCAATCTTTTCTATGAAGAAAGAGCCAAGGACATTCCACCAAATACCTGATTCCTTTAAGCCAAGGGACTTTGCTATTATGGGATGGAACAAGGAACAACTTACACCCTATTTATCAAATCAGTTGTTATTGATGGTTTATTTTGTCAAAGCCCACCTTTGTCCTGAAAGGATTTTAGAAAGCTCTAAGGGTCCATAAGAGAGCTCACAAAATCCCATAAGTAGCTTTATCTGCTGATAGGGAGGACAGGCATCTCCTGAAAAGACAGCCCCCAAGTGGGTTATTTTAAGTTAATTGGGGCATTCTGTTATTCTCACCATACAAAGGGCCCAGGTACAGCTGAGTTTGAGACATCTACCTACCTGCTCAGCACAAAAGTACTTTGAATAAGAGCAAAAAATAATTATAGATTGCTTTGCCAATATTCAAATGGTAGAGAAACACAGAAAGTAAAAATGAAATCCAAGCTTTTCTGTAATCAGATTTTAACATCTGAATGCTTTAGGAGATCAAGCATTGAACAAAGCTGACCGGAAGAAGATAAAAATCCTCCCCTGCACCCCACCCCCAACCAAGCACCTCTTGGGTCTTATTACAACAGAAACAAAGTTTGCTTTCCCATTTAGCCTCGTCCAGTCTCTGGTCTTCCAAAGACTGAGCTGGCACCACGAGACTCACCGCCTAGGCAAGCGTAGTATCAGCCACCCTCTAACTGAGGTTTGTTGATCTCTGTTTCAGTTCAGGGCGGTCTGTGCTTTAATAACCACTGAATGGTGCAGCAGTTCACTGTTCCTTTGGTATCAACACTATTCTTTGTTTCTGAGGCTTTCCTTGTGCATGAGATAGAGTTGCATGTCACAATCCTAGAAGGAAACCCAAAGTTCTGAGTTTAGATTCCAATTTTAAGATTTTGTTCTTCTGAGAACAGCTCTTTTGATACATAACTCACGTAGCATAAAATTTGTATACCATACACTTCACCCATTTAAAGAACAAGACACCTATTTATTTCCCTGTAGCGTGTGAATTGCCCTTAGATTTCCCTCCGGTCTTTAATTCATTCAACAGGTATTTGTTGAGTCCCTCCTGTGGGCTGGGCATTGGGCTAAACGTTGGAGCCCTGATAGTTGATAAAATAGAGATGGTCTCTGCTTTCATAAAACCTTTAGTCTAGGAACAAAGATCTCAGAATTCAAGTGAGCTTAGGAAGAAAATAATTATAATTATCATATTATTATATGATTATGACAGGTGCTATGTAGGAAACACAGTAGGGTGCTTATCAAGATAGGAAGTGAGGAGTTGGATGTGCGGGAGGACTCTAGGGTAGGTGATGAGGAAGAGGACTCACATGGGACTGGGCCTGAGCTGGGGAAGACCTTGGTATGTGCTGGGCACAGGATGCAGGCAGAGGGGCTGAGGTGTGTTGAACCACAGGCTGGAGAGGGATGGAACTGCACTTACACATGGGTACGGGCTCAGGTGTGTACCATCGGAAAGACTGGAGATGGGAATTATCATAATCCAATTTATAATTTTCAGGGATTTTTGTCAATGTCAGAGAGCTATGCTTCAACCTCTGATAAACATCAGTCTATGAGCCCGACCCCCTTCCCTTCCCTAGTGAGATTTTCTGGACCATCCAGACTTCAGAAGTCATGGTATTTTGTCATGGTATATTCTAGAACATAGTGTGAATGGTGCTCCCTGGAGTCAGACAATGAAATATAGTGACTTCATGTCATCTCAAGATTAGGCTGCTCTCACAGGCCATCTCATTTCTAGCCCAGTTCAGATGGGTCAGAGATACCCTGCCCTGGCCTAAACCCATTTCTGTGTTGTTATAGAACAGTTACAATTGCTAATTCAGATAATAATATTTAGTTAGTTCCACTTATGTGACGTGACTGGCTTGACTGAACCAGGTTTAAGTAAGCTAATTTCCCAGGTTACCAGATAATTCCTCTAGATCTTAACAGGTCCCATAATAATGGTGGAGTTCTTAGGAAAAGGCACACGCACATAGGCAAATGCCTAAACAACCATAAAAACCTCTCTAAACTCAACCATTAATATTTCACAGACTGCTCAAATGAAGAAGGGCAATTTTGACAGCCTATCCCAGTAGTTACCCGCATTTGTGTATATTAATCTTGCAGATTTAAACTGGGCATGCAGAAATAGTTCAGGTAAAAAAAAATCCAAAATCCTCTCAACACCTTTCCCATCTAAAAAGATCTGTTAGTGAGCTTTGACAGGCATAGCAGAGGTTGAAGACATTGTATACTTGTGATTGAAAGGGGTCATTGATGAGATCCTCTGGAACCATGGTCCCCAGTCAAGGGCAACTGGCCTGCTCATGGCCACCTGCTGAGGATCAGCTATAGACATGCATAGTAATAGCAGGTGAAGCCAGTGGAGCCCTTATTGGGTTCTAAATACAGTGATAAGTTTTTTCGTGTGTTATTTCATTTAGTCCTCACAACAACTCAATTAGACAGATGTTACAATCCCCTTCCTTTTATAAAGGAGGCATTAAAGGATTTGCCCAAAGTCCCATGGTTAGTAAATGGCATAGCTGGGATTTGAACCCAGGTATCAATCAGAGCTTGCCCCTGGTGTGCTAGGACTAGCTGGGAGAGTGGTGACTGCCTGAACTAAGAGTGGCCGGCAGTCAATGACATGACCTGCTAGATACAGCTGTGTCAAAATCAGAACAGGGCTGTTCACTAGGCCAATCAATTTTTCTCCCATGGTATGAACTGAGGAATATAGCAAGGGAATATGGAAGGAAGGGGCCAACACCCAAAACCCCCATGGAGAGAGCTCAGGTAAACAGGCCTTAGGGCCACAGAGGTCTCGCAGAGTTGTAAATGAACCAAAGCAATGGTCATCTAAAGGTGTTAGCAAGTAGAGGTGTAAGGTAGGGAAAAGATGCAGAGCAGGGGACAACAAGATAGTGACGGGGAGAGGCAGATTATGATGTGGCAGAGAGTTTCAGTGAGCCCCAATGGCCAGGGAGGCAGAACCGGAGCCCAGGTCCTACGCACATTCCCTGAGGCCCAGGGGATCTTAACAGATGCCGATGCGTTGTGTAGAGAAGGAAGACGATACTCAAGAGGGAAGGTGGGTCCCGCTGATGAAGCACATCTGAGGGCCAGTTAAGAACTCTTGCTGTGGTGTAACTCATGTGATCCCTCAGTCTCTGGAGCCAGACAACTTCGAGGGGACACTTCTCTCTCTTCCATGGCTCCTTTTTTCCCCACAAGATGTCCTTTTCCTTTATTGTCAAGAGTACCATTTCGATAAGTCCCCATTTGCATTTCTTGACATTGCTTAAATCTACTTTTTTTTTTCTTATAAGAACAACTCAACAGAAGAGAACATTGTTTATATGAAGAGAGGAAACAGTTTCTCTACACTCCATCAAATTTTTCTTTTCCTCTCATTAGGGATAGGAATAAGAACATTTAATTTTCAGCCCAAGAGTGAAAGCTTTTTAAAATCAAAGCATGTAAAGCTAAAGCTTGCCTAGATTTTATAACATCTTAAGTGTAACAAATTTCAAATTACCTTTCAGTGGTGAAAGATGTTTTGTTTTCTTTCCTTTATAAAAATTCAAGATTGATCATGCATTTGCATGAATAATCTAGATAACGACTTTCCATTTATTAGAATAATTTATAAAATCTATGTCACATTTTCTCCTTCACTGTCATTGATATGCCTCAAGAATAGAGCTCAAGGGCAGAGTCACAGAAAAGTTTACGTCCTCTGATTTGTTCCTTGATACCCAGTCTTGAATGTGAATTTAAAGGATCAGCTAAGCACCATGTGGAGCATGCTTCATGGAGAGAACACAAGATGTTGATTCAATAGTCCTCATTCCTAGTCCCATGTTGGCTACTTTTGGGAATGATCTCAAGCAAACCACTTAACTCCTCTGAACATCAGTTTTATCGTATGTAAACTGGGGTATGTCATAGTAAATTTAATAACAACTATTTGACAGGATCTGTGTTACATTTTTGACTTAACAGCAATTCTGATAATGCCTTATATGTGAAAGCACCAATGTAATGATTTTAGTGATTATTTCAGATTTCTCCTTAGCTATAAGCTGATTCAATTTTGCTATGTTGATATTTCTTACACACATCTTTATTCGCTGGCTGAATGACTTCAGGCAAGTCATTTAATATCTTCATCAGCATTCTTGGGACAAAGACCAAAATCTTTAATATTCCTCTCTATATGTTAACATGTCTCTCTACATGTTGCCATGGTCTTTCTATCTCTTTCTATCTTTCTACCTCCTTCCCTTGCTGTCAAAACTCTTTCCACCCTAGAGCTTGCATGTTTGTGTTTTCTGCTTGAAGTGCTCCCCAACTCCAACCTTTCCCCACCCCCCCTTTTTCTCTTGGATAATGCCCTATAGAACTCAGTTCAAACGTCACCTGCTTGGCGCAATCTTGATACCCTCAGGATTAGCTCAAGTCCATCTGTTCTAGGTGCTTCTATCACTCTGTACTTTTCCTTCCTTGTACTTTTCACGTGACAATTTCATCGTGTTCCTGAAAACAGAGACTATGTGTGTGTTGCTTCCACTGGGAACCCAACACATAGTTCAGTGCCTGGAGTATAGTGAACACTTGATAAATATTTGTTGGCTGAATGAAGGGGAAAGATGATTTATATATAAATAGAAAAAGACAAGCCTGGGTAAAGAGCTAGAATAAATATCTAGGCTAGAGGTCCTACAGAGTTAATAAAATTGAGCTGTAAATGCCATTCTCAGTTGTTTGGGGCCAAAACAAAAATGAAAATATGATCAGTTATCTCATGGTCCTTGGCCTGAGGGAAAAACACTCTAGTTTCTGGGAGAAGAAAGCTGTCATGGCACTTCCCCCGCCCCCCCCCCACCGAAGACATTTCTTTGGAGGGACAGACAGAACTTACTTTCTTCATAGGTCCTTGAGCAGCTTGGCAGCCTTTTAAACCTGCAGCACTCAACGGTCAAGGGTTCTGTTCCCGGATCCTCCTCTCTCTTAAGTCCTCTCCTCCTCCCTTCCCTTCCTCCTGATTTTCCCTCCTTTTCTTTTCTGAACATTTCTATCTCGTTGCGATTAAGAAATCAACTTGGAGTGTGGCCTTCCCCATAGCTGGGGCAGCGGGGGGCGGAGGGGGGATGTCTACGTCTGGCAGGTGCTAATCCAGGGGCATCTGTGGCAGCAGTGGGCCAGGCAGATGCTGCCCCAGCTCTCACTCCACCCTTACCTGGACTGAGTCACCTGATCTCCCTGAGGCTCACTTTTTAGGTCTACAGGGGGCTGCTGATGTCTCCTTCAAAGGGCAGCTGATACCATGAAGGAGAGAACGTCTGGAGCAGAGTCTGGTGGAGCCCATGTTTCCCTCTTACACATTTCTTCCTCCCTCTCAGAACTGGCATAAGGATCAATGAGATATTACATATATTTGAAAAATTCTTGATATGTGTGAGCATGTGTATATCCTAGAGGCCCAAGGGGAAGAGAGGAGAGGCCCATTCTCCTAGTTTAACAAACAGAAGGGAAGGAAAGAATTGCATATCTTTCTGTTTCATAATGATCTTCCCCCTGAATATTTTTTATACATTTTCATTTATTTTTTTTACCCCAGGCGAAAAACAAATGACAAAAAAAAAAAAAAGATCCACAGCCTCTAATCTTTCTGCCATAAATCATACATATGTAGTTTAAAATTTATATGTGTATGTCATTTAAAAAAATCCCTATTTCTGCAAATTAATATGGCATTGCATCAGTGATATATGCAAGTCAAAACAAAACAGGAAGTTGTGGGACCAGCTGTCCTCACAGCCAAGTGTTGGGAATGACTTAACAGTTGAGCTTGAATTGGGGTTCCCCACCTTTGCTGCCTTTAAGCTGAAAGATCAGGCTCCAGCTTAGCTGACCTTAATCATTGCCAGAAATTTCTCTTTCTATAAACTTCTCAGAATGTTTATTTGATCTCTTTTGCCAACTTTCTGCATTAAGAAAAGTAATAACTCAACCTAGATTATAAAGTCTATGATCCCTGAACAAATTCTTCTTCCCTTTCTAACTTGCTCAAACCAGATTTTTCCATTTGGGAAGGTCACGAGGAATGTGGAGTTTCTTTAGGAGCCACTTTAGATAGGGGTGGTTTCCATGGAAAAGTCTCAGGAGTGACAAATTATTTTGCCCAATGGTCACCAACATAGTCACCAGAGGGACATGATTATTTGTACAGTAATTTCCTCTAATGTTTTTTCTCCTGAAAGAAAATATCCTGGTAGTACACCAAATCTAAAACTGGATACCCTGTATGTGTCTCGTTATGGTTTTTGTGGACAAAGGAACTAAAAACAATGGTAGTTTAAAAATAAAATTGGGTTGTTTCCTCTGGCGGTGTCAGAAATGTAGACTCTGACCAGGAGAAAAGGGTACTAATTGTGTGGTTGTAACCTACCAGCAAAAATGTATCTAGCATCGAGCATTATAATTGGTAAAGGTTAGGCGGAGTTATACACAGAAATCCAGGGTGTTTGTCTCTGTTAAGAATATTTAGATTTAGTAGTGTATGGATATTAGTGAGAAAGATGTTAATGGCCAGTGTCTGTCCAGATGTGATATTGACTTGACTGGTAGACCGACTCCTCTGAAACATCTGGCATTTCACTGGGTTCAGCAATTTTCTATCTTTAAATTTTCTAAACTTGTTTCCAAACACAGCCACTGAAGTTTGGCTTTGTGGTCTGTGAAACTCTACTACGCAATCCTGCACTGGGACAGGCAAAACCTCTCCAGCCCTGAGAAACTAACATGATATTTATTATAGTATCTACATTGTACCTACGTAACATGTAATGAAGATGAATATGTCATGTTCTCCTCATTGAGTGCTTACTATATTTGGTACAACTTCATGTCCTTTGCCTGTATTATCTCATTTAACTCTGACTTGGTATTACTATTCTTATATTTCAGAAGAGAAAGTGAGGTTCTTAAAGTTTAAGTGACTTTAAGTGTATAGCATGGAAACCACATTCAAATCCAGGAGTCTCTGGCTGTGGATTTGTTCCTCTGAATTGCCACATGTATTGCTCCACAAATGTCTGGTTAATAAGTTACTGAATTATCAACAGGACAGAAGAATGCAGATTGGTGTCTAGTCCTAGTCTCCCTCTTATTTCCTACGTAACCTCGGGCCTGTTATTTGTTCTTTGGCCTTGGTTTCCTTATCAGTGAAATGTGGACAGTTGAACTAGCTGGTTTTCAGGATTCCTTTTTTCATCCTATTTATGTCTGTGATTAATGTGAATTGTTTGGAGCGTCTGGATAATTTGGGAAAGCGGTGGCTGTTGTGATCCGTATCAGAGCTCGACATTTTATGAAGGAGAGTTGCTTCACAGTAACGCAGGGTACGATGGTATAGTAGAAAGTACCCTTGACTAAACATCTGATGACCTTCTGGAAGGAGGTCAGAAGGTCTAAGCAGTTACTTCTGCTGTAGACTCTGTCGGTGTCCTCCAAAATTCATGTGTTGAAACCTCACCCCCAAAGGGATGGTAGTAGGAGATGGGTCCTTTGGAAGACAATTAAGTCATGAGGATGGAACCTTCACGAATGGGATTAGTACCCTTATGAAAAAGGCCCCAGAGAGCTCCCTTTCTTTTGCCATGTGAAGTTAAAGTGAAAAGACAATCATCTATGAACCAGGAAGCAGGCTCTCATCAGATGCTGAATCTGCTGTCACCTTGATTTTGGTCTTCCTAGCCTCCAGAACTCTAAGAAAGAAAATTCTGTTGTCTATAAACCACCTGTGGTGGTTTTCTTAGAGCATCCTGAACTGACCAAGAAAACCTGTTGTACCACTTTCTAACTATGTAAGCTTTATCAGACGAAGCTGCATTCTGAGTTTTGGTTCCCCCCTGAAACAACAGTGTCTATCTCATACGTAATGTCTTGGGATTAAAAAAAAAAAAGCATATATGAAAGCCTTTGTACATGCAAGGGCACGATTATTAGTAGAATTAGTGAAAGAGTATTGACAAGCAGTGACCACGAGAAGAGTAAAAAATGAATTTAGACTTACTAACTTTAGATCATGTCACAGTGTTATGGGCTGCATTACATCTTCCCCAAATTCATATGGTGAAGTCCTACCCCTTAGTACTTGAGAAAAATAGGATTGTATTCGGAGATAGGACCTTTAAAAAGGCAATAAGGTAAAATAGGTTGCTGCATAGGCCTGCCCTAATCCAATAGGACTGGTGTGTTTATAAGACGGGGAGACAGTGTCACAGATGTGAGTGCACACAGAGCAAGACCACGTGAGGTCACGGCAAGAAGGGGGCCGTCTGTAAGCCCAGGAGAGAGGCCTCAGAAGAAAGCAAACCTGCCCACCAGTCTCAGAACAAGTAATCACGTTTAGTTTAGCTAGCACTGTGATGGAAGAGAAGTTTTAAATAATTTCTGCTCCGCTGTTCAGGTTTTCAGCTCCTTCTCAGGCCTCCCCTGATTCTACTCTGATGACCCTTCTCTACAAGAGATAGCTAGCTGGGTGACCGCACTGCACTGGGGCTGATCTTCTCATTGGTGTAATTTGTTCTCAGAGCATGAGCAACTAAAGGACTCGATCCTGCCCATCACACCGCCTACTACCCAGTCCTGTGCCTGCCACAGTCAGGGCTCCACCAGGGTTTGCGGGAAAACTGTGGGCCCTTGCAATCTGTTTAGGCACATGACACAGAGTTTATTTAAGTAATAACACCAAAAATTATAATAAAAATGACAACCACAATAATAATAGCTATTGTTCATTGAGAATAAAGCACTCAACCAACCGAGGGTTATTACTTGCATACAAACCACATTTGGATCATTATACATTTGATCCTTTAATTGCTTTTTCCAGGCCAAATCTGGACGTTTGGATCTGGAATGACAAATTGATGTTTTTAGCCTGGGAGAGCTGCCTTTCAGCTCCTAGTTCAGTTCTGGTGGCGTCCTCCATTTTAATCTTTATAGCAGTGCTTTATGCAATAATTTGAATTTTATTGCCCTTTTGCACATATTTTATAAAAATGCATGGAATGGAAAAAGGAAAGTGTAAGAGTGCTGGTTTCAATGATAAGTAATTTGATCTCATAAACTTAATCCAATTTAGAACAAGATGGAAATTATCTGGATGCCAAAAAAGGAGACAATTTATCCTTTATTAGACATTTATCGATCTTAAGCTAGTCAACTGTGGTTCAGTTGTCAAAGGAAAGAACAAAATTATGGGACATGTGCAAGCCCATGGTCAAAGATTATGTTTCAAATGGGATGTAATTAAGAGTGTTATATTTTTTACAGTACACTGAACATGGAGCCCCAATTATATCATATGTAATAATGCTGTTTAATTTTTTCAAATTTGAAAAATTTCAGTAATGTCATGTATAATAAAATTAGGAATGTCGTGTGTCTTGCTTCCTTCTTCAAACAACTCTTAAACGTAGGAATAGTCCTCATTGTAGTAGAGAAATCACGTGGTTAGCAAGCAGCAAAGCTCTATGTCCTAGTTTTCCAGGGCTGTCATAACAAGATCCCACACACTGGATGGCTTAAACAAGATTTTTTTTTTCTTTCTTCCCCTTGTAGAGTTGTGGAGGCTGGATGTTCAAGAGCGAGATGTTGGCAGGTTTGGTTTTTTTCCAAGCTTTCTCTCTCGTTGGCTTACAGATGCTGCTTTCTCGCTGGATCCTCATATCATTCTTTCTTTGGTGTGTGCTCACACATCTGTGTCACATTCTTCCCTTCTTACAGGACACCTGTCCTCTTGGATTAGGGCCTGCCCACAGGACCTTCCAGTTGTATTCAGAGATCCTGGAGGTTAGGACTTCACCAAGTGAATTTTGGGAGGACACAATTCAGCCCCCAACATGACTTTAAGTTCATTTTTGGAGGGTGGCAGGGGGAGGAACGTATACTGAGAAAATCCGATGGAGAGGAGATGGCGTAGAAGACTCGCGGAACTGGGAGGGCGGTGTGAGGAGGGGTGGCTCAGAGCACCGGAGACAGAAATCAGCCCTGGGAAGTTAAAAGCATCTTTCTCTGAAGCAATGGTTTGCTTTTTCATTGTTGATAGAGTAAGACAAAACAAACCAAAAACTAACCAAAATGAAATAATCTTGTGGCTTTAAGCAGCTTGATCCAGTATAAAATTGATAGATGTGGCCAGGGACATATTACCGCTTTGGGTCCTCATACAATGGATGCTCCACTGTGAACTGGCTAAGGTGTTCAGGGAGCTTTTACTAACCTAATCAGGTCATCCTGGGACTTAAAGGGGTTCTGGTTACAAGTCTTTAAAAACTCTGAACTACTTTCCGCATCCACAGGCTAACGGGTTATTAAATTAGTTGCACAGAGAGATGGAATTCATATTGTGTGATTGAACTAGGATCATCACATTATAAAAAGCAATTAAAATAGTTCTGACCTTTGAAAAGTAAATCACGAAATTTTTATGTTAAATATGAATCTGAGAAAAGGCAAATAGTGAATTTAATAAGTATGAATGAGTTATGTAACTGAAAAAATTTGGAGAATTTTTAGTACATAATTTTCTTTAAAAAAGTGATTTAGCCAAAATAAAATCCAGATTTTTACCTTCCCCTTTATATTGATGAAGGCTAGTGCTGCAGACTCGTGAAGTATCTCATGACATATACTTTGCACATGTATCTACCAAGGAATGTACATTCATATATATATTACCCAACATTTCATTAATAGCTCATTTTCTCAAGTGTTCAGAAGTCATCCACCTTGTCATTTCAGTTGCCAGCACGGTGAAACTTGGAAAGAAGCAGATCGACTTCTCAGAAATAAAAGGAGATGTTTAGTTCTGCTTGAATACTGACGTATAGAATTTAACTCCTTGGCGAATCTCTTAGTTGTCACTCAGCGCCAACAGACACATTTCTAACCAGCTTAATAAGCCTGACTTGGAAAATGCAAATTAGAAAATGCAAAATAGATTCAAAGAAAGCGAAAGAAATGACAACAGCAGGTACAGAGCTTACTGGAGGCAAAGCCAACTTTGTAGGTTTCGATAAACTGAGGGTATCACTAGGCAGCACCATAAGTTCCTATCAATGACCTGGAGTCACAAAGACAGGGTTAAATGGTACTGATGTCATCTATTTAAGAAGGCAGATAAATGTGAAATGTAGAAAAATTTCTATCCAATGTGGTAAAATAATTTGGAGAGGAGGATAGAAATTGTCACATGGTATCTCTGGGAAACGAAATTCTAGGAGTTATTTCATTTGTTCACTTATTCATTCCTTCCTAGATGATCTGTTAAATGCCTACTATTTATTCATTAACCCAGCAAAGGTTTGTTAAGGGCTTAGTCCCTTAACCGAGTCTAGGGATATACTGATGAATACAATAGATACCAACGTCAGCCCTCTTGTCGCTTACTTTTTAGTTGGAGGAAACAGACAATACAAAGCCAAATAATATAGAGAGTGTCTGTAGAGCATATAGACAGTGTTAAGCGCTATAGTAAGGGGATTGTAAGGCAAGGGTGGAGGAACAGCAGTGTGGGGAGAGTGGGAATGCAATTTAATGTAGGTTGGCCAGGGGAGCCCCTGACTGCGAAGGTAATGTTTGAGCAAGGTCTTGAAGGAGGTGAGGGAGTGAGCCCCTTGGCGCCTAGAAGGAAGAGCATTCCTGGTGGAGGGGATGGCGGTATGAAGTCCCAGAGCAGGGACAATGCCTGGGTCAGTGGAGCACCTGTAAGGAGGCCGGCAAGGTTTCAGCAGGGAGTCCTGGGGATGTGGGGGAGGAACAAGGGGAGGAAGAGACTGGATAGAGAAGGGCTTTTGCTCTGTGAGAATGGGAAGCCATTTCAGTGCTGTCCGTGGAAGACTGACCTAGATTTTTAAAAGGATTTGCTAGTCAGTGTGTGAACAGACAGAAGAGCAAAGTTCAAAGGTGGGAAACTGTTGGGATACTCCAGGCCGAGAGGCCATGGTGACTTGAAGAAGGTGCTAGTGGCAGAGGTGTCCAGAAGGGGTCAGCCTCAGGTTATATTTTGAGGGCACCATTGCTAAGATTTACTGATGCGTCAGATACAGGGTGTTGAGAAAGAGAGAGGAGTTAAGGGTGACTCTAAGATTTTTGACCTGAGCAACTCATGGAGTCACCATTTATTCAGAGAATGGAAGACACAGGTTTGAGGGGAATGAGTCAGGGTTAGAATCCCAGTGGGGAAAAGGAGTTGGCAGATGGCTACACAAGATGAGTTCCAGGGACAGGGCTGGCTGGAGGTGTAAATTTGGAAATTGTGAGCAAATAAGTAGTATACGCAGGCTCAAGGGACTGTCTGTGGAATAGGATATTTAAAAAAATGATGAAGATGTAACCTTTCCCTTTAAGCAGTGAAAACACAGAAATAAAAATAACTAGAATAAGAGGGCAGAATGCCATAAATAGTTAAAGGAAAACCAAAGGTGCCCCCTGGTGCACTGGGAATGGTGAAGAGGCAGTGAACGCGACCAGTGGACCGTGAGGCAGTAGACGATGATCAAAATGCTTCCTAAGGTTATTAGGGAATGTATCATATAGAAGAGGGAATTGTTTACTCAGTCTTAAAAGGGAAGACAGACTTTTTGACAGGAAGAAATGGATGGAGAGCGTAATCCAGGTCAAAGGCTGTCCTTAGTGAAACATGAAGAGAAGAGATCGCTGACTGTTTTGGGGGAGGAAGGAGAAGTAAGAACATTTTTACCAGACCCTTGTCTCTAAAGGACCTTAAATGCTTCATGAAAACTGTTGAGCAGGCTGGGTGGTGCCATTTACTGAACTTTATCTTAAATTGCTGCATAACATACACGCTGAAAAAGGCACAAAACGTAAGTGTGTGTAGTTCAGTGAGATTTTATACCATGAAAATACCTGTGCCACCAGCCACTTTGACCAAAAGACCACCAGCACCCCAGAAACCTTGTTACTCCATCCCCTAAAAACAGAGGAAACCACAACTGTGACTTCTAGCACCCTAGATTAATTATGCCTGATTTCAACTTTATGTAAATAGAGCCAGACTGCACATACTCTTTTGTATCTAGCTTGTTTCAGTCATTGTTTTGAAGTTCAGATACATTGTGGCTAGCAGCAGTTTTTTTCCACCAACAAAAGTTGTTGCTTTTCCTTCCTGTGAATACTATAATTTATTTCTTCAATCTACTATTGATGAGCACTTGAGTTGTTTTCAAGTTTTGGCTATTGTAATTATGCAGCTACAAACATTCCTGTGCATGTCTTTTGGTAAACACATGCATTTCTTTTGGGCATTTGTTGAGAATGGGACTGCTGGATCATAGGTAGTAGCAATGCTCGGCTCTTGTAGATACTGCCAGTTTTCCAAAGTGGCATTTGCCAACCACCCATAAACTACCCCTAGCACCCTAGCACGCATGGGGATTCCAGTTCCTTCACATTCTTGTCAACACTTGTAATTTGGAATTGTCAGGTTGTATAATTTTTTTTTTTTTAGGTTGTATAAATTTTAAGCCATTCTGGTGTGCTTTGTAGTAAGTTATTAGGATTTTAATTTGCATTTTCCTGATGACTGATGATATTTAGTACCTTTTCATATGTTTAATTATATTTGAATATTTCACTTATACAGTGCTGATTCAAGTGTTTTGCTCATTTTTAGTGGGTTGTCTTGTCTTTTTCATACAGATTTCTAAGCATACTCTGTATATTCTGGATACAAGTACTTTGTCAGATAGACATTACAAGGATCTTCTTCCAGACTCAGTGCATTTCACTCTCTCAGTAGTGTCTTTATTTTATCTTTTTAAAGATTTTATTTATTTACTAGAGAGAGGGAAGGAGGGAGAGGGAGAGAGAATTTGAAGTAGACTCCGCACTGAGCGCAGAGCCTGACCCCGGGGCTCGATCTCACGACTGCAAAACTGTGACCTGAGCCGTGGACACTTAAGCGACTGAGCCACACACAGGCGCCCAGTAGTGTCTTTAAATAAATACATTTTCTTCATTCTAATGAAGTCCTAATTAAACATTATGTTTAATGATGAAAAAACAAATAAATAGCCAGGTAAGTAGATAGGTCTACCTAGTTGCCTATATTACATATTATGTACATATGTACATACATACTTATGACACACTCAGAATAATGTTTAACCCAATATCTGGGCACTTTGTGGCCCAGCTAAGTTGACACATAAAATTAACCATCACAACTCACTATAATTAAAAAGCTTATTTTTCATCATAAAATTGATACATGCTGTTGAAAATTTTGGAGAACTGAAAAAAGCCTCACGACTCAATGCCTAACAAGGTACCTGACACTTAATAAATTCTCCAAGAGTGTACGCTTAGTGAATGAATGCATAAATGAATGAAGGAATATACCCAGGGGGAAAAAAAAACCTTTGTTAATATCTTAGTGTTAGGGTTTTTTTTTTTTCTGTGCATCTTTTTTTGTTTTATGTACTTTTGATAATATTGTACATATTTTTAATTCATGTTCTGTTTGGACTGTTTGATTTTCAGCGTTGAGTCACTTGTTTCTACTAAACAAATGCAAACCCTTATAATCTGGCATATTCTCATCCTTCTAATTAACATGATGTGAAGACAAAGCCTGTGCTTTCTCAATCCCTCTTGCACCAAAGTCTCTTTATGATAAATGTAAAATACTCCTGGAAGCACATGTATTTTTTATCTAATGGAAACTAGCTGAGGCATGTGATCAAACACAGTTTTTGAAATTTCTTTAATTGTCAAGAAAACTCAGGAATTGTCCGTGTAGCTATAAATTAGGGCAATGTGAATGTGAGTGTAAAAAAAACATCTATTTTGATTTATGTGACTTTGGCTCCAGTTCCATAGGATTCGAGCTTCCTATGGTTGAGTCTAAATAAAGAGAAGGATGTGAAAAAATAAAAGATCAGAATGTAAGACTTGGTGCCTTGTTGGGGAGGGGACAGAAGTCAAAAATTGCCTTGGGCAAAAGAACAATTCATTAATTACCAGTGGAGAAATTTGAATCTAGGACACGTCTTTCCTGAAGTGACATAGAAAGGTTCACCAGTTGGAGCATGAAAATAGAAGACAAATATGTGTGTTCAGATATTAATTTTGTTACCAATACATTGGATGAATAAGATATTCCATCTTTACCATAGTTTCCCTACTGTGAAATGAGGAAGGCATTTCTGGGATTTAATTTTGACAGTTTGATTGTGAAATCATAATTTTATAATATAAAAATTATGGAAATCGATTCACTCAAGATATGCATTGGACAGCTAGGGTATGCGCAGGGGTCTGTTTGTTGTTGTGGAATGAAAAAGGAGTATAACCCTCCTACAGTGGTCTGAATGTTTTGTCCCTCAAATTTCATATGCTGAAATCCTAACCCTGAGGTGACACCTGGAAGTGGGGGCTTTGGGAGGTGATGAAGTCATGAGGGCCAGAGCCCTCATGAATGGGACTACTGTCGTTAGAATAGAAGCTCCGAGAGATCCCTCTCCTTTTTCCAGCTCATGAGGACTTAGTGGAAAGTGTGCCCTTTACAACCTGGAAGAAGGCTTCATCAGAACCTGAGCGTCACTAATGCGACTGGCACCCTTATCAAAGGACCCCCTTGCCCAGAGAATTCTCTCCCCTTTCCACCACGTGAGGATGCAATGAGAAGGTGGCAGTCTGCAACTCAGAAGGGGATCCTCACTAGAACTTGACCATGTTAGCACCCTGGTCTCGAACATCCAGCCTCCAGCGCTGTGAGAAATAAACCTGTTGTTTATAAGCCACCCAGTCTGTGATGGCTTGAGATAGCAGCCCTAGCTAAGACATTGCTCTATCTTTGTGGTACCTCTGGAAGGACTCTGCACACAGCAAGTGCTTAATAAATGTTACACAAAGGTCACTGCCCTCACAGAGCTTGCATCTATTTGGGAAAATGAAAGAGCCATCTGCAGACTCATGCATGTGAATGTGGAACACAGCAGACCTTGAACAAGCACCAAGTGAGAGGGTCCAGGCAGCACGAGCCTGTGGGCACAGGAGGCTCAGAAAGCTGGACGGCTGATCTGGGAACTCCGATTCATAGGTGGAAAGAGGAAAGTGCCACAGGCAGGGCAAGTAGCCACTGGCAACTGTGTAGTTTCTGGCAGTGGGATAATCCACCTGCCTCAAAGGGCTTGTTTTGAGGAGCAGTGGAAGGTGCAGCTTCAAAGAGCCGGGGCGCCTACCTTGGCCCTGGGCTATGAAATGGGGACTTTGTTCTTTATCCCGCGAATAGTGGCTGCCTTTGTTTTTGAGCAGAAGAGCGACAAGATTAAAGTAGCATTTTTAGAAAGATCCACCAGGTCTGAACAAAAGGAATGAATTGGAGAGGACCCAAACTGGGAGCAGGAAGCAATTAAGAGATTTTTAGCAGAGTGTAAGTCTGAGGCGATGAGGGTCTGGCTTTGGGAAATGGGAATAGGAAGGGGACAATGGTTCAAAGGCTGTGTTAGTGAGTGGGTTACTAGAGAGCTAACGGTGGTTAGTAACCGGAGGGGGCGAGGTGAGGAAAGGGAGAATGAGGGACAATTACGTTTGCGGCTCAGGTGACTGGAAGGATCCAGTGAGCCTTTGACAGAAAGAGCATAGAAGAAGAAAAGGAAGCCAGATAAAAGGAAGAAATAGATGACTTCAATTTTACGCTAGCATATCCTGATGAATGGTGCAGCACCTAATTCTGTATTCATATAATACCTTATGGTTTCCTGGGCACTCTTCCAGGTATGGTATGTCATTTGTGAACAAGAGGCCAGAACAGTCGCTAGCAATCCGCAGGTGGTTAGAAGTTTGCAAATACAGGTAGATGCAGAGAGGAGGCTGTAGGCATAGCTCAGAGGCGCGCAGAGCGGACCGCACAAGCGGCTCCTCTTCATCTCCAGTTTCATTCTCACTTGCGTTACTTAGTCTGAAGTCGTCTACCTGTGATTGAAGGATTCAGCTTCCAACGTTCACTCCTTTCCACTGTACCTAAGAGCTGCACTTCGAAATAGCACTGACCTGTGTTTGGAAATAGTTCTCCAAATCACGTTTGCATCCCATCCTGGCATACATTTTCCTTGAAAAAAAAATTTTTTTTATACGTATCTAATTTCCATTTGCAGATTCAACAGCATCCTGGACCAAAACCCAAACAGGATCTGCTGTTGCCTGTTTTTATCGGCTGGTGCCAGGGACAGTGATTGGCAAACTGAATCGCGATGGAATTATTAACATTCATGTGTAATAATCAGAAATGTAGTGGGTGCTGAGTATCTTTGACATGTTCCCTAAAGCTTTAACCATCTTGGGAAAAAAATGTTAGAAGTCTGTCAGGAACATATTGGGTTTTCCGAGAGCATATGGTGATGAAATAGAATGTCGTTCTCTGAGAAAATATTGTCATACTGGCTTCCTGGCCTGATGTGTCACAGGCACTTTCTATTTCTGCTCTGCACTTGTCTTTCTTTTGTGCCCTTTATTTCTGGGATGAATTTCCTTCCTGGTCTTGGGAGAATGTCATTGTCTCACCCCCTCTCCCTGTCTCTTTTGTCCATTCCTTTGTTTTCCTTCTTCCTTCCTGGAGTCTTTTGTTCTCCACACTGAAGTCTTTATGCTGCGCTTCAAGACGGGGAGGTGTGTGCTTTGATCAAGTTTGTGTTTTGACGACCCTCAGAGGGTTTTCATCTTCCAACCCTTTCTCCCCTCCATGGTTTGTGTGCTGCTATTTCATCCTTTTTTTTCTGAAGGAGTTGCTTTCATCCCAGACCTAGCTGGGCTGCAGGAATGGAAGTGCATTTAAAAAAAAAAAAAAATCCATTTTTATTTCAGGAGGATGATGAACAGAAAAAAAAGTCAATGGGCCCTTTTACCACATTCTCTGTTTGGTATCCCCTGGGCTCTTTTTAAGCTTTGAAAATGTTCCCAGAGTTGGTCTAACCCGCATCACCCAGTTGGTTCCAGGCACCTTTGGGGGTTGGCATCCCCTAGGGGTGGCTAGTTGGTAAGCTCAATATCCAAATGCCTGGAATTGTCGTGTTAGTCTGTTTTCTCAGGCGACGAAGGAACAATGCAGTCTTCCCTGAGGGCTTTTATTATTTTAGAGTTTTAGAGGCCAAGGGGGCATTTCCAGTTGGCTCAGAATTTCACATTCTTTGCTGTACGTTCTCAGTAATTCAGACCTGGGTGAGTTCGGATAAATTGTTCCTCAAACGCAGTTCCTTCCCTTCTCGAGGCAGCTGTGATGCAACTCATAGTCCTCTCCCTCTCCCCAGTGAGGACAATGGAAGCCTCCCCCTAAAGGCAACTGAGGCATGGTGAGTTTTAAATTTCATACCAGAAAATAGGCTGGGACAGCAGGGCTGAAAGCTGGACCCAAACAGAGGTCGGGGAACATTATATCTGTCGCCCCCTTTACCTGGGCTACATCCCAGGTGCTGGAGTTCATTGGGGAGTGGTTTCGGTCCTCTGAAGTGCTCAGGAGACACTTACCTTTGACCTGAAGCTGGCAGAGGCCTGAGGTCACAGCCTGTCCAGGGCAGGTAAGAACAGAGTGGCAGACAAACAGTTCCTGCAAGCCCATGAATTTCCAGAGCAATGACTTGGATAGAAACCTTTTGAAGAAATACTATTTGGAAAGCCATAAACATTGTTCTTTAAAAAAAAAAAAAAAAATCACCATTAGGTGGCCACCTGGTGGAGGAGGTGTGTGGAAATGGAGAGACAGAATACAATGCTGTTCTTCCTCATACCCGTTAATGACTCACGTTGGCAATGATACTGGATTTTTCTTGAATCGAAAGAGATTTCTGCAGACGATGGAAACTCGCTGCATAATGTGGAAGCCGCCTGTCTTTGTTAGAGAAGTTAGCAGAAACCGCAGAAACTATAAAATGCCTACCCCCGCAACCTCCCATCTGTTTCCTCTAATGCAGTACGATCACCAAGAACCAAAACCGAGGATGGTAGTCACCCACAGATGGGGTCATTAAAGCAGGGCAGGCAGGAATGGAACATGGGTTTCTCGAAATACATTCATGAAATGAAATAAAAGCACACTCTGTGGCAAGTGCTCTGGCTTTCTTCTTTCCTCCCACCTTTCTCATTCCTTCCTTTTTCCTTCTCCTCCCCAGCTCCCCTGCTTTCTGGATTCAATCTGTTCTCTACATTATTAACAGATATATCTTTGCACTGCAGTTTATCCATTTGGGACCTGGGTTACTCTAAAACCACTTAGATTGGCCATAAATGTCATTGAAATGTTTAAAATATAATACTGTTGCAAACATTATTTTCTTTCTTAAAATTAGTTAAGTAGTCAAATTCCCCCAGAGCATTTCATTTCTCTGTATTAAAACCACTTTATTACCTCATTTAAATTGTACTTAGAAACCTCCATGCTCTTGCTGAAGCCTCCTTCTGGAATATCTTTTTCCCCATTTCTCGCTTATCGAGGCCCTTCCTATTGGTCAAAGCCCAACTCAAAGGCCACTTCTTCTGGAAGACTTGCTTTCAACAAATATTTATTGAGGGCCTTCTGTGTGCCAGGTAGTGTTCTAAGGGCTGGGGCACAGCAGTGAATAAGGACAAAGTCCCCACTTGCATGGAATTTACATTCTGGGAGTTGGAAATAGCTACTGATAAATAACCAAAAAAGTAGATACGTAACAAGTCAGGGAAATACAGGAGGTAAGGTAATAAAGTAAGATAAAGGAGGTGAAGGGCTAGAAAGTGGTGGAGAGGCCAGCAAGGAGACAATTACTCTTCCTTTTGCACGCCTACAGAATATAATTCTACTTTAAAAAATTATATACCTTTTTATACATGAGAAAATGACCCAGATGCCTTAGATGTTGTAAGCTGCTTACAGACAGGAAGGTGTTTAGCTTTGTATTCATCAGTGCCTTGTATACAGTAGGCGCCTGCTCAATGTGCAGTGCGCCTGACATTGGGAATACACGGGAAGTGACGCTTTATCCATAATACCACCAATTCCTGTAGGTGTCGTATGATCTAAGTCACGTCAAGAAATGGAGAAATAGCATCTTGTCATTTGACTGGAGAGCAAGAAGTGACAAGGGAGGCAGGAATCAATCTTCTAAGGCTAGAGGTCTGTCTGGGGTGGAGGTCCGAGAAAGCCGAGGAGGCAGGCGTCCAGCAGAAGGTGTGCTAAGAAGGATAAAGTGGGGGAAGGGGAGAGATGGGTCGCTGCGGCAAAGGGACCGCACCAGCAATCACTGGTGATGCTCACCTAGGAAAGGGTCTCTGCTTCCCTCCCTGGTTTGTGAGCTAAAGACCCCCAATGGCTGGGATTTTGAATAACAACTTTAATTTCAGCTTCTATATGGTACCCCTTTAATTTAGAGCATTAGTTTATCCTACGTACCACTTAAAATTAAATGCTATCCTCCATTAATTAAGCAACTGTTTTGGATAACCTTTTGGTAAGAGTGCTAGCAAGACCAAACCTGTTCCGTATTTCAGCTGTTTCCAGAGGTATTGGGGTGGGATAAGTAGTGAATGGAGAGACAGCCAACAATGGAAATGTTCTGTGAAACTCATTACCAAGAAATTCATAATAGGGTAGTACCCCAGATCTGAAGAACTTTTTTTTTTTTTAAACCAAGAGGCCATATGTACCAGGCAGTATTCTCAGCGTTTTACTCAGCAGATCATGTCTTGCTTTTGTATTGACCTTCTCAATAGTACAGATAACTTCCAATCTCTTGATTTGATCTTTCCAGCAACCTGGGGAGGTAGTCTTCACTACCTCTGGTCTTCAGATAAGGCGAGGGCTGTGGTCCTTGCCAGTGAGCCGAGCAGAGTCCCACACATTCAGAGGGTTGTGGACTCCAAACTCCTGTGCTCATGCCACGTAGAACAAATTCATGAATCTAATCGATTTTAAATGTGGCCGGATAGTGGCCCAGGTATCACGTTACTTGCTAATTTTAAAACAAGCCAGCTTCTTCCAGCCCATCAGCCATTCAGTTAAATAGTGAGGCCATGGTGCGTTTGGAAGGCGTGTTGAGAGAAGTGATCCTGTCTTCCTTGGAAGCCTGTTTTTCAAATTGTGCAACAGTCATGCTAGAGATTGGTTATCTATTTTGCAATATGAAAACATTGGATAATTTTTTTTGTATCTGAGAGAAATTAATTAGTGCCTCTGTTTTCTTGTTATCGACGTAGGGCTGTAGTTTTACTACCTTTAAATACGGAAGGGAAAAGATCTCAAAGTATTTCAAGTGAGTAAAGAGGGTCTTAATTTAAATATATATCTATTATTAGCAATCCAAAATGCTTTAAAAATGACTCAAAATTATTTTCTTTAGTCTTTTTTTTTTTTTTTTCCCCTCTCTCGATTCTGGGAACTCTCATGAGGCATAAGAAACCAAAATGATTTACACAGTTTTTACCAAGTTGGTAATACAATTCTGAGAAGTAGAGAACCCAGGCTGGGAAAAGTCACACACTTTTTTCTGGTTTCTTTACTTTATGCGAATTCTCTAGTGCTTCACAAAGTAGGATAACCTTTAGGAATGTTTTGCTCATGAAATGGGGTATTGATTCCTTGGTTTACCCTTTTTCTCCTTTTTATTCAGATTCCCTTTCAAGTCCACAAGAGGGAAGGAAAGAAACAAATTACTAGAACCAAATATTAAAATGATGGATAAAGATGAAGACTGCGAGCCAATAAAGCTAAAGCTTTAAAGTTGCTCTGATTATTATATGAAGATTTATTTTCCTGGAAAAAAGCTAGTTGTCTTTGTATTCTGAAAATCGCCATGTATAGGTGGTTCTGTATCATTAATGACACACCATATACTTTTTTCTAAATCAATATGACTCCTGGGCTTTCGGAAGATGGAATCATAAACTCAAATACCTACATAGGCTGAGTTGTAAGAGAGAGTAGGCTGCATCTGGCGTGAGAGATAATGAGATTTGCCTGGACTATGGAGACTTTGGAGGCACTGCTCCCCCGACTCCCCACCCCTACCCCCCAACTCCCAAGGCAGTCCTGCTGTGCTGCCCTAGCTGATTGCTTCCAAGTGTGAATTTGGGCTCTGGCTAGCTGGGTTTCCCAATTTTCCAAGCTGAGTATCTAGATTTTTATGTGAAAGCCCCCAATTAAAAATTGGTATCCAAGTCGAGAGTGGGTATCTGGCCACCGGAACACAGGAGGCGGAGAGGACCTGACTTTGTCTCTAACATAGAAAATGCCACTGCACATTTTTATTTAATTTCATTTCAAAGTCAGAAACAGCAACAATGAAGCCCTAGGAACATGGGAGGAATCACTGGGACATAATTGTTCCAAAGAAGTTGTCTATTCTTAAAGGTTCAGAGGAACGGTATTTTAGAGGGAATCGTAAGAGGGCACTTCATATTTCAAATGAACAGTAACCGTGGTGTTTGGGAAAGGTAGAGTGAGTATACTAGACAAGAAAGTAGAAATGAGTAAAATTTTGCTAATCTTTCAAGGCTGTCCTTAAACACCATGTATGCCCCTTTAAAGCCAAATGTGACATCTATGCTGTCCACCAGAGTACTGTAGTATTTATAGCCAGGGCGATACTGAACAACAGGTTTAACAATAGTTTTGTCATGGATCATGGCCAATCAGAGCGTACCCAGCACCCAAGAGTGCATCAGCATACCAGTACAGGTATGCTGATGCACACTAGTTAAATACAAAGCCTGTTTATATCCTACACGTATCCCAGAACTTTGTTGCTCAAAGGGTAGACCTCAGACCAGCAGCCTCAGCATCACCTGTGTGCTTATTAGAAACACAGAATCCAGGGTGCCTGAGTAGTTCAGTTGGTTAAGTGTTCGACTCTTGATTTTAGCTCAGGCCACGATCTCAAGGTCGTGAGATTGAGCCCTGCATCAGCTCTGCGTTGAGAATGGAACCTGCGTGAGATTCTCTCTCTCCCTCTCCCTCTGCCTTTCCCCTGCTCACGCTCTGACGCTCTCTCTCTCTCTAAAAAAAAAAAAAAAAAAAAAGGAAAACCAGAGTCTCAGGCCCTACCCTAGACTTACTGAATCAAAATCTGCATTTTAACAAAATCCCCACATGATTGAGGCATGCGGCCCAGTTTGAGAAGCACTGTCTTAGAACACTTGGTAGCTCTTTTTGCCATCGACCATCTCTTCTCTTGTATTAAAGTTATTTACGTTCTTCTTTGTGACTACTGGCAGACTGTGACTTTGTTGAAGGCAGAGGTTACATTTAACTGCACTTAGCATCTCAACCCTAGGAAGGATTGACACATCTGTATTGAATTGAAGGGAGATGGTAAAAGAAAAAAAACGTCTCAGGAATTGTCATAATCAGAGTGACTCACATGCATTGAGTGTTTTCTCTGTGTGTGATGTGGGGTTCAGTATTTTACAAATCTTATTTAGTCCTCCCAATTACATAGAAGGTACAAGACGAGGAGACTGGGGATTCAAAAAGTTAAGTGATCTGTGCTGGGAATGAAGGGGCAATGAGGCGGCAGCTTTGCGCGATGCCAAGCCTAAGCCTGCACTGTTAGCTGGCTTGGGTTGGTAGGCGTGAATGAAGGAAAAAAGAGAAGACTGGAAGAAAATTCTTTCAAGTCTGAGACCAGGAGAAGGCTGTTTTATTCTTGATGGTATTGGAGGGATTCATCAATAATTCTCTCCAGGATCTGGTCCCTGAGATGAAGTGCTTCCTTTTAGAATTGGGAATATCTGCTGGTGAACATTCATCCTCAGCCAGAAGATGGAGCACTTTTGTCTTCATATTTTATTGATTCATCTGCCTGGAGATGAAAGGGCAAGAAAGAACGTTTTTGCCTGTGACAGTGGTTTTGCTTTTTCTCCCAAAGAAGCAAAAGGAATTAGGAACACAGCTAAATGTAAGAACGAGAGTGGGGAGAGGAAAAAGAGGGGAAAATGTCTCTTGGCTTTTCAGACCCTTCCAGCAGGATGCAAAGAGCTTGATGGATTCTGTGCCAGAGGAAGATCCAGTAGCAGTTTAATGGGTCCACTAGACAGTGCTATTACGGGGTGACAGGCAGTATATAATTCTTTAACATGCATGTATGGTCAGGGGCTTGAAATGTATCGCAGTGTTGTCCAATACTAAAGAAGTATAGATGAACAATTCTCCCTGTGTCCTGGGAAGGAAACCGGGCTAAGTAACCCACTGGGGGATAAAAACATGAAATGAAGAGTTTAATGAAATTAAGTCTCTGCAAGACAAAGTGAGATTCTCTCTTAATAAACAAGCCTTGAAATATTTTAAATTGCTCTTAGGAGGAAATGTATTCGATTATTCACAAAACACTCACTTGGAAAGAATTGTCTTAAGCGGCATTTGCATCCTGTCTTAAGAACTAGATGGTGAGCACGGCAGAGATTTTTGTCACTTCTTAACAATTAGCTTCAGGAGATATTTATTTAGTTGAACATCACTGCAAGCAAAACACAATAACAAAATGTGTTAATAATCACTCCATAACCATATATGTTATTGCCTCTAAAACCTAAGGAACCTCTCCAACAACATGCTAGAAGCATATTATCTGTAGAGAATCTGAGACTCTGTTAACATCAGGTTGATGGAAAAAATCCAAACTTTTGTACCTATTGTCAAAAGTTACATGAACAGGTCTCATGAGTAATTTCTTAAATTTCCAGATTAATTAATGTCTCATGACAATTTATTTAAAAATCGGTATGCAGTTATACACCTAAACTTCCATAATTACCTCTCCTGGGATAATAATAAAAAATTTGCTCCCTTTAAACTCATCCCTTTGGTTATTTAGAATCTTACATTCTCTTATTGGATGCTTAGGCCATTTAGATAATGCTTCAAATACAGCATCTTAGCCTAAACATACATTAAATTCTGTTTTGGAATGAAATGCGAACATTCATAATTGGGATTTAGAAAAACTTAAGTTATGGAAATATTTTTTAAAACCTTGGGCTCTGTATTTTATTTATGAAAATTAAACAAAATTTATCATAACATAATGACAAATATTTTGGCTAAGTGTTTTATGTTTACAAAATACTAAAGATTAGTGAGAATCCTCTTCCTGCATCAGGAGGCCTTTAAAAGGGCTTTACATTTTTTCTGCTTGAGACGTGAATTGAGAGAAAGACTTCAACTGCCTAACTTTGAATTGAGACTGGCACCATTTCTTCCACATGTCTCAGTCTCTGAATCCAGAGTTGCCACGCTTGGAAGTGGCTTCCCTTCCCAGCCAGCACTCCTGTGTCACAGGAGAGGCTGCCACCATGGTGCTTAGGAAAGCTCTGGAGACTGGCTTCAGATGATAGTGGTGTAAACACTTTACAGTTGTAGGACCTAGGACAAACTTACTGTGTCTCACTTTTACCATTTATAAAGGGAGGTTGATAAATAACATCTATGCTGTAAAAAAATTGTGTGGATTAAATGAGATAATGCAGGTACAGGACTCGGCAGTGTTCTTCCTGAAAAATGCCCCCAAACAGCTATTTTTATATTTTTAAATTTTATTATTAAACAGCTATTAGTAGTAGTAGTAATAGGAGGAGGAGAATAGAATCCTTTGTCTTCATGTATTTATTTTTTTAAGTTAGTCTTTTTAAAATTTTTTATGTATATTTTTTAGAGAGAGAGAGAGAGATTGTATGTGTGTGTGTGTGTGTGTGTGTGTGTGTGTGTGTGTGTGTGTGTGTGGGAGGGCAGAGGGAGAGGGAGAATCTTAAGCAGACTCCACGCCCAGCACGGAGCCTGATGCAGGGCTCGAACTCACAACCTTGAGATCATAACCTGAGCTGAAACCAAGAGTCCAAAGCTTAATCCACTGAGCCACCCAAGCGTCCCCTCCCTTGTCTTCATTTAGTCACTAAATAAGTCAACTTGTTACCATTTAATTTTATTTTTGAAATAACATTTCATATTTATTTTATTACCTGACCAGTACACAACCATTGTAATTACAGATTGTAAATTCACATAATAAGAAGAAAAAAAATCATTCAGTCTTACCATCCAGAGAAGACTTCTGTAATGACATTAATATCTATACATATGCACACACACCTTTTTTTCCATGCAAATATGTGTTTCTGTGATAATTACATTTAAATGTGATAATCACATTAAAACAAAATGCTGTAAACACTCTATACATGTTTGTTAAAAGCACATGTACTGGAATCAAACTGCCTTGATTTAATTCCTGACTTTGCCACTCAATAAACTACATGAGCTCGGGCAAATTATTGCTGTCTTTTATGTGTTGCTTTCTTTACCTGTAAAAGGAGACTATCTAGAGGATCTCCCTCAAAGTGTTGTGAGGATTAAATAAGAACTTATATAAAGCATAGTACACTTAATTATAGAAATCACTGGGTAGGATGCATCTTTGAAGGATCCCATTGTGAGGACCTTTCACTGGTAAAACACCAGGATCTAGTGCTGATCTGTTCCCATTACTACTCATCTCTCTCTGCCACTTTGATGCCTTTAATTGTTCGCATTAATGGTGTTGAAATTCTTCTGAACTGTAAGTGACTTGTTAATGGAGAATTCTGGTTCAGTTCAGACAAAATGCCCACAATAAGATGATTTCTCCCAATGTAATCAGACTGGGAGTAAGAACTGTGTCTTATACTTCTTCATATTCCCCATGTATCCACATACTATGCTTTGAATTTTAAGAATTTGAAAGGGTACTAGAAAAACCTATTGAGTCACATTCACCCACTCAGAAAAAGTTTACTTGGTGTCCTAAATGACTAACTTGTATTTCTTACTTTAGAAGAGTGATTGAATGAGCTGATAATTTTTTTTTAATAGAATATTGCTCTAACTGAATTAGAAAATTTTTTTTTGTCTTTGTTTTCAGGCCCTTGTAGCATTAAATACCTTTTCTTCAAGTTGACATTTGCTGTTTGCTCTTTGTCCATACATCTTGTATGGACAAAAAGGCAAAAGATGAAAGTAATGCCCTAAAAAATGGAAATCTCTCCACAGGTGATTGCAACAAAAATTACCCATGCAACTTTATAACTAAAGCCCTTGATAAAATGCACATACAAAGTGAGCTTTTGGAGGAGTCCTTCTTTCTGCATTCTCCTTTTTAAAGATTAATTCACTTAACAAAACCAACCAGAGGAAGGAAACCCCATGCAGGCTTGAAATTTTATTTGGAAACAATTAGGTTCTGTCTTTTCCAAAATATAGATTGTGCAATTAATGGGGAACTTGGCTAGAGCAAGATTGTTGACAAGATGTAGCTGGAATATTTGAACTATTTTTAGTTATTATGCTATTTATACTTAGTAACATTTGACACGAACATTCACTTACGTGGAAGTTATCTTTTTAAGACATAATGAGGAAATAGTTGGCATTTGTTTTGGGAAAATATTCATTTTTTAGTAAAAAAACGCCCTACACTCAGAAGAGATAAATATCCTCATTGACTTTAAGGGTGGAGAAATTGCATTAGGATATATAACACTTAACTTATAACGCTACATGTCAAACTTACTCAGAAGAAGTAAAAATTCTCATCTACAAAACATTTTAATACTTTTTTTTTTTTAATCTTTCAAGTATACCTAGTCACCGAAAGTAGCCTGATAAAATTTCGCCTGGTAGAGAAGACTAGGGGAATTGCTTTAATAAATAAGAAAGGTTTTTAACTAATGTGCCAGTAAAAGGGGTCCTTCTAAAGTCCTTGAAAATACTTCAGAACAGCCTCCCCTCTGCAATGGATTGTTTCAGTTGTGGTCTTCCTCTCACTGTGTTTTCCTTCATAGGTAGTAAAAGATAGTTTGCGTTTTCTCCCTGTTAAGCATCGCGCATCTCCAGCAACTGGGGTATGAAGTAATGAGATGTAACACTTCAGCATCTTGCGGATCCGTTGACTTCCCGTAAGTGAATGAGTCAGCCCAATCAAAGAGAGTAGGTGCTCCATCTCTGGATCTTGCTTCCCTGTACGTGGGGCTCAAGCTTCCCTCATGTCCTGGCTTCCTCTGAAGACCCTGAGAACTCTGGAACTCCCAAAGCATTTGCTTCACTGGGGGGCCCTGGTCTGTGCTCAAGATCTCATCAGACGGAGCCAACTGGGAGTCTAAGCAGGTAACTATGGCTGTCCCTAGCACTACAAATCCAAAAGTTGCCCGGCAGCCCGACACACAACATGCCCAACAAAAGGGGCATAGGCTGCTCTGTTGCTGCTGCTGACATGATCGGTTTAAGGACCCAGGCAAGTTTGGACAAGTTGGGACTCATCGATAGAGCCATCTGCGAGAAGGCCAGTAGGGGGCGTCATGACTGCCTCCCTCCATTCTTTTCTCTTTAGTATTCGCTAGAGCTGGGTGTGTGTGTGTGTGTGTGCTTAATTTATACTTCTGTCAAAAAGCCACACATATACATAGCTTATAATCATAGAAATAACAAAATAATACACATACAAGGATAATAATAAAATAAGAACAGTGCCCAGCTCTACCTTAGCCTACCTCATTTCCCTTTTCTAGTGCCTTACCTCGGAAGTAACTGCTTACAAGTCTTTCAACTCTTTATTCTGGTATTTACTTTATTTCTAAGTAACGATTAATAAATAGTATCTATTTTTACAGATATTTCTTGATTTTCCAATTTTAAATATTATCTATTGACTGCCTAGAAATCTTTCAAATACAGTTGTATCACATATTTGGTAAAATCCTTTTCAGTGCTACACATACACATAAGTATTCTTCATAGCTGAGCCACATGGTGTATGGATTCTGTGTCCTTTCTTCTACAATTTTTCTTCCTCTGATGTTAACATTGTCTCAGTTTTTTTTTTCTTTCATTGCT
Organism: Eumetopias jubatus; assembly: GCF_037043125.1. NCBI lineage: Eukaryota > Metazoa > Chordata > Mammalia > Carnivora > Otariidae > Eumetopias > Eumetopias jubatus. The sequence continues at coordinate 114,754,653 of NW_028274814.1, read as the reverse complement.
TCATATTCTTTCATGGACCTCTAATAGTCCCTAACATGTACTTAGCAAGTGTTTTCATGGTGGATATCCCTGTACATCATTTACAGATAAGTGGTTTGGAGACAGGAGGTGTTGCATGTCATGCCCTGACATAAAGGGAGAAAGTCCAAGTTCCTTGCTATGCCATGTGAGATGTGGCTCCTGGTTCCCCACCAGCCTCCTTCCTGTCTTCCCCTTCCCATTAGTTTGCAGTCCAGCCCCACTGGACTTGAACTTACCAAGCCTGCTCTTTTTCCCTGGCCTTTTCTAGCCCTCTGCTGCCGGAATCACTCCTCTGCCCTCATTATGTGCCTGTTATCCATGCTCAGGTGCCAAACCTCCCTGACTCCTAAGAACTGCCAGCATCCTGCAATGTGCTCCCATAGCACTGTTCTCTCCACCCACCACTCTGTATGTTGATTACTTGATTACCGTCTGTGTTTCTCACTGAACCAGAAGCTCCACGAAGGTGGGGCTGAGTGGTCTTGCTCCCCGAGGAGGCTTCAGTTTTTGGCATCTAAATTTTTGGTTGCTTTATAAATGTTAGCTATTATATGATGGGGTCTCTAAGGAGAATGACAGTGATGTAAATGCCCATGAAAACATTGCAACGATTCAGGATGAGAAAATCCTAAGTGAGGATAATGAATTGTTTACTCACATGAAGTAATTCTGTTTCTCCTTTACAAGTTGCCTAACCTTAAACTGGCTGAGACTTGTTGCAGTTATAAAGTGAGAGACAACATGGCTTGAGATTGGGCAACCTGGGTATAAGAATCTAGGTCTTATCTCAGATTTTGCAAATGATCCTGGGAAGACGTGAAGAAATAAATTAACATCTTGGAGTGTCAGCATGCCTGCCCATGTATTCTTGAAGCTTCCGTCTACCATAACACACTGGAGGGATACGCCCATGCCCAAAGCAGTAGTTCTCTTGACCAGTGAAACCAGAGAAACTAGTGGGAGTTCGGCCTTCACGGAGCCTTCAGTCTAGGAAGGGACACAAACAATCAGCCGCTCAACACACATATAAATATGGACTTGCAGATGGAAAAAAAATGGTGTCACACTGGAGACCAAATGGTGACGGGGAATAAAGAGGAAGCTCTGCATAAGTGGTCAGGGAAGGAGGGCCTGAGGGAGTATCATTTAAATAAAAGTCAGGGAAAAGGCATTCCCAGCTGAGGGAAGCAAGTTCAAAGTCTCTAGGACAGGTGGTGGTTAAGGGGTTATGTCTCTAAGACAACATGATTATGTCTAGAACCCAAAAGGAGTGCCTCGTGGCTGGACCAGAGGAATCAAAGGAAGAAGGGCTCAAATTCAAGTTTGAGAGACAGGGAGAAGCCTCATTATTTGGAGTTGGGGAGCCCGTTCTACTCAGCTTGTGATCTGAACATGGGCTGCTGGTCTGCAAACTGCTACCTGTCTGTGATAAGAAAAAGAGCTTGTGCAGTTGTAAATCAACTCTGTCACCTAGAACACTTTTTACTGAGCTTAAACACACACACACACACACACACACACACGTGTAACAAGACTTGCTCAATGAAAAAAGGAGTGTGCTGCTTTATATTTATGTTCTGATGTACATTCCTTATCTTGTTGCAGATCAACACATAGCAACACATGGAGCATACACACACTCAAAGATTCCCAGTGCATGTGAATGTGTTTGGTGGTGAGGGAGTGGTGGGCGAGGGGGGGTGTTATGGCATGATCAGATTAATTTTTAAAAATGATTTCTGTGGCTACAGAATCGGCAGCGGAGTGGGAGGAGGCAGAAGAGATCAATCAGGACGAGCATTCTAGCAAAGAGATGACAATGACCTCGACCAAGATGGCGGCAATGGAAGTGGAAGATTAGTGGACAGATCATGATGTATTTGGAGATAGAATCCATAGGTTGTTCTCACGGAGTGGGGAGTTAAGAGGGTAATTCAAACGTGACTTCCAGGTTTCTGTTCTGAACAACTGTTTGAATATTCATGTCATTGATTGTGATAATAACAGTGGAGGATGAATGAGTTTAGAATTGGGGAGGTGGCATGAATGGCTATTAATAGCAGTAGTTATAAAAGTGGATTTTTAAATAACAGGAGCGTTTATGAAATCTCCAAAATAATAAATGCTACCATAGGCCATATTTTTTTCTCAAAAAAAATGCTTTTTTTTGAAAGCAGGAGGAAGAAAGATCAAAAGTTGCGTTGAGATACAGATGCTGGGAGGGGTTTGGCTCACTCATCAGCTGAGGGATCTTTCCATCATAAGTGATTCAACTGCGTGACTAAGCCAAGTTACATAGCTATTATGACCTTGAGGGGTGCTTCTGAATAGCTGGAAATATAAATGTTAAATCCATGAATACCAAGGGTATGCCCATGGCGAGGAATAAGTTTCATCTTAACTGTCAACTCTGATTAATTTTTAATGGATGCTCAGAGAACTCTTTTAAGGTTGCATCTGGAATGAGTGAAAAGAGCGCTGTCATCGATTTTCAGTACGTACCTTGATTGCAGGAGTAGCTGCGGCAGCAGGGTAGGCCTAGTATTTGCTGACACTCTGCGTTTTTCAGGTATAGAAAACGAATTGGATAAATGCCCCAACATGTGGCCCTGGATATATCACTTCAAATACTGCAAAATGGAATGAGCACTAAACTTCGAAAGGAACTGTCTATGTGATTAAAACTTGGAACGGATTCTAAGAGCTGGAATACAGTGTTGTTGCTGTCCTTTCCTTCCACCATGATATTTGAATCAAAGCTGGTTGATAACAACTAAAATGCCTTCTGGGACGTCAATGCACTTTTGCTCTGGGATCTATTAGGGATAGAAAAACAGCCTGATGAAGACTGGGCAAATTCCACAGGTCTGGCTGGGATAACTGCTATGGAGTCAAATCATATGGCCACACCTGGTGATATGGCAGATCATTCTCAATTTCTCCCGTGTTATTCTATGTATAAAGACTGTATTGCTTTCTATTCACTCATTTCAATTTCATTTGGCTCTATCATCCCACCTACCACCTCTGAACCTCTCCCAGCAAATGGAGGTCTTTTGCTTTCTTACCCCAAAGAAGATTGAGGTGACCGTGTAAAGTCTTTTGGGTTGCCAAGGAAACTGAAGACTCATCTGGATCATCAGAAAGTGGCAGCATTTCGGTGGAACACTGCGACAGCTGCTGCCAACCTCTGCTCAGGTTGTGGAGACAGGAAGGCTGATGTATGATATTAGAGATGATTATCAAAGGCCTCTGCCAAGACTTCACGAATAAAAATGATAATGATTATTATCATGGTGAAGCAGAAGGGGAATAATGATTTGAGGAAGCTGATAGAGAAAGTCACTTAAGTTTGAGGGTCGAAAACCATGAACAGACTTATTTTCCAGTGAGGAGAAGACACCGGTGATTTTTATAATTTAGATATTTTGTCAAGGAGTTCCAGAATTCACTGTTGGGTGAGAGGAAAAAGAGGCCAAATTCAAAAGAATTACTTTTCATTCACTCTGAGGTGTTTGCTGTGGGAGTGAAAATGAATTCAGATAGCAAGTGTATGCTTGTTTGTTAATTTTCATGGGGACTCATAGAAAGAGTTGGAGATGTGTGAAGTCATCCAGTTTAGGTGGCTTCAAACCCTTGATTCTTTATAATAGCACAAGTTAGAGAAAATAAACTCTTTTGTTCAGCTCCAATACAAAACAGGTAAAAGCGAAGATGATCGTGTAGGAGATGGAGTGGACAGTCAAGAGCATGACCCACCTGGGTCTGTGTCCTTCTCACCCACCTGATTTTTCCATGAGAGACCTCTGGTCTAAGGACTTAGCTTGAAAACCACTAACCTAATGCCACTTGCACAACTTATAAATGGGGATAAGATGGCCTACCCAGAATCCCACAATTCGTTCCCCGGGGCACCAGGTCCCTGTATAGTGATGTTTTCACTATGTCATACTTGGAGTGTCAAGAACAATCCTCCCACTTCCTGAGCCCCCTCTAGCCCTTCTTACTTCTCATGTCAACGGGGTTCCATTCATTATCTTCTTCCCGTGTTAATCAATAGACTTCTTCCCATGACAATTCTCATGACAGCTTAAAGAAATCTTACTCCACATACCCATCCATACTCCACAAGCCCATGAAAGCACAGTAGGTAGCATGCCCTGTGAAGGAGGCTCTCAGTCCATGACCAAAGCTGGGTGGCAGGCAGGGAGGGAAGCGGGAATCTGTCTGGTCATCTTTTGTTGTTCCCCCGCCATGTGACGGAAGAGAGTAATGAGAAATTCTCTGCCGGTCTCCAGTTGACTGAATGCCGTCTCTCTTTCTCAGAACTGACATTGTGTTTGGCCTTTGATGAATGATAAATTTTCACGACCTGTTTTGTGAGATTTGTCATCACATGCAGTTAATAGACTGTTACAAAGCGTAAGAGTATCTATCACCTGGGTAAAAGAAGTGTTCATCTTATATGGACTTGTACGTCTAAGAATCAACAATTTTTAGAGCTAGATGTGGTCATAGATAATTTCTCATCCAATTTTTTTCCCCTTGGTATAATGAGGAAGTTGACACCCAGGGCGGTGAAGAGCTAGCTGGGTCTCTGATGAATCAGACGAATCAGCTAGTTTGAGGCGTGAACTCAGGCCTCCTTGCTCAAGACCCATTGCTCGTTCCACTCTTTGGTTTGATTTGACTGAAAAAATATGCACTGTGTGTCCTTTAGTGCAAAATATCTATGCGAGAGAGGGAGATTTTCCTATTTTCTTGATGGAGAAGGGCAGACGATAAAGACCCTCCAAGAGCTGGGGTCTTTACGTCATCTACAAGAGATTTGCACCCTAAAAGCATTGTTTGCCGGCCCTGTTGGTCATTTTTTTAGCGAGAGAGTGGTCAGTGTTTTAGGCTGGGAGCTTAGGCATAGTCAGTGGTACTGGCTGTAATCTTTAGATTAATGATGGCACCCTTTATCTTTTACACTGAATAAGATACAATTTGATCCAATCATTCTAATACTGTCAGAGCTCTGGAGGGGAATTCCTTTGAGCTAATTTGCTAAGTTCAGACCCATGGCTACTGAGGTCACCATCAAATACGGGCAGCCATCAGGCACATATGGGACAATGGATCTATACAAGTCTATCATCTTTCTTGGAGAGATGACGTGACCTATATACGATAATGAAAAGAGGGAGGAGCCTTCGTGGTATTAGCTTCATCCTTAAAGAATAAATTATTGCTATCTTCCTTTTTTTGAAGGCGGGCTGTTAGAGATGAAGAGTTTGCACAGGAGCAGGACTAGCTGAGTCTGAATCTCAGGCCTGCCTATTACCGGCTGTGTGACTTTTGTTGAGTTAGTTAACCTCGCTGTGCCCAGATTTTTGCATCACAGAATAAGTTAAGAGGAATAAATAATCTGAAGATTAAATGAGTGGATATGGACAGACATTAGGATAGTGTGGCATGTAGTAAGCACTTAATAAATATTATATTATGAACCTCATATGAATTAAAGGCACCCTCTAAACTGTAGGTAAACATCAAACTTCTAATTGTTTAAAACTGTGAAATAATAAATATTTGTTGTTTGAAGCAGCTGTATTTTGAGATAATTTTTTATGTGGCCATGGGTAACCAATACACACAACTAACCATGAGCTGAAGTCACCACTGATATGGAAATAGTTTAGACAGAGCAGATCTGATATCTAATTCTTGTTCTTTCACATACTCACTCAATGAGCATTTACCATGTGCTAGGTAGTGTGGACGTAAAGGCAACTTTTAAAAAAGACACCGTCCTTGCTTTCTTGGGAAAGGCAAGCTTGCAGAATGTGTGGCAAACCTATTCATGCAGCTTCACCAACTTACTTTAAACTATGACTTGTTATAAATGTTTAAGTAATTTATTAAACGTCTGTGCTCTATTAAACAAATACACAAACACACAAAAACCCCTTCTAAATGTCAAAATGGATTCCAGCTGTCTTCTTACTATGCACGTTCAGGAAGCTCTAAGGAATCACCTAATCACCAATAGGCTCTTCTGGGCAGGCTTTTCTTGTTATTTAAAGCTGAGTTGGGAGAAGGTCTGCTTTCTGTGACTTTGTTCCCTTTGTTGCATGCCCGAGTGTTACTGATGGGGCACGCCCCAGGCCAAGTGAACCAGGGGTGGAGGAAGGGTAGGGTGAGGACATAAACATGATTAAGACCTGGTGTCAACTCTGAAAGGGCTTCAGGTGGGAGGGTGAGAGGCCAGGATGCAAAAAACAGTAGAGTAGTCCTTGCCTTCAAAGGGTTCACTGTCTTGAGAGGGATAAGAGCAGTAAACAAAGAGTGACAAAGCAGTGAGAGAGGTACAAAGTGCTAAAGAAGCACAGAAGAGGAAGTGACTAAGACAGCCTAAGGGGACCCAGGGAGGCTTTAGACAGGAAATGACATATAAACTGGTCAAAGGATGACTAACTGTTGGAAACAGGAGAGAGAGTAGGTTTTAAGGTGGGGAAACTGCATGTGCAAAGGCACGGAGGCACACAAGTTTGCAACACTGGGACAGCGTGAGCAATTCAGAAGGAGTATGGTGCTACCCTGTTTCAGTGACACATCATGGGCCAAGTTCCTTAGCTTAGCTGGCAGAGCTTGGCATGAGACAGTCCCTGCCCACCTTCCATGTCTTGCCTCACAACCACCAGCCACATGGGCTCCTTTTTGTCTTTGGATCCTCATAAGTAAGCATGATTCTACTTCAGAGCTGCTGCACTGACTGCTTATTTTCTCTGGAACATTCTCTCCTACCTGTTTGCATGGCTGACCCTTTCTCACTCTTCAGGTCTTACCTCCTCTGGGAGGTCAGCCCCAGGGCCATTTTCCTTGAAGCAAGTGCCCTAGTATTCCCTATCACAGCACATGTTGCATGGGATGCATTGTGACCAGTCATTGCCTGCCTGCCACTCAGGAATGTAGTGTGAGACCTGGGAGTAGGGATACTGACTGTCTTGTTCCTGTTGTATCCCTAGTGCCCGGATCAGTCTCTGACACTACACGTGATGGAAATTTGTTGAATGAAGAAAGGAAAACATCAATGAATGAATGGATGAAAAATTTGGAAAGAGGTTGGTCTGGATATCTGCCATTTGTTTCTCCAGGTCCAATCGCCATCCTTCTTCATCCAATTCTGTGTCACGGAAGGCTGACTTGTATGAACCACATCAATAGCTACCCTTTGGGTTGGATTCAGCCAAAAGGGAACAGCTAAGGGAGAGAAAGGAGTTGGTGCCTCCAGCCGGCTGCATCTTTCCCCTGATGGTGTCTCCAAGGGATCTCCTCACACAGTCTCTCTGCTTCTAGGAAAGGGTAGATGCCTCTTCCCTTCATCACTTTAAGGGGAGTGCCACCTCCTCTTATCTTTCCATGTCACGACCCTTGTGGTTTCTCTACCCACATATTTGTAGGTGGTCTCTCTATTAATCTTTCTTCAGCGTACCTATGTGTTGATCTCTTTCCCGCCATGACCTGGAAAGATACAAGAGGGACAAGTCGGGAAAGGCCTTGCATGTATTTAAAGAGCTCAGACCATATTCATTTGGAAATGGAGAACTATGAAAGATAGATCTTTATGCAGAGGTGTAACATAACCCAAAGAGTGAGGCAAACACTTGGTTGAGATCAGTGTAGATCATCTTCTCCAAACCTTTGATAGTGCACCCCATCAGTGAAAACTGTTTGAGCATGTCCTGCTAATATATGCATATCTATTTATTTGTAAATTATATACATCCATACTTGTACTAGTAACCCGTTGCATAGTGTAAAATTTAAAAGCAGGCATTAAAAAGGACAAGATAAAGATAACCTATATTTAAAAGATTTAAAATTGATTTTCAATGTTTATCTTACTAAAAACCGTACCATTACTGATTGCTTCATTTTTAAGTGTCTTGCTAAAATTATAACAAATATTTTAATATACACTTAGTGTGGCATTCATTGTCAGGGAGGGTGCATAAAAATCCATATTCCAAATCATCTTCTTGATAACTTCAGTTGGGTAGAGGTGGGCTAATCTCTTGTCAGATCTAATTATATTACAATTGTTTTGGACAGGGAGTATGGTGACAAAGCACTTCTATCAAGTGTAATTTTTTAAATTCTTTTCCATATTTCTAGCAAAGAAAACAAAGAAATTATAATAATAACCAGCTACTAAACACATAATTTGGCCCATATAATTTAATACAGACCAAGAATCCGGAGTTTTATGTATCATTTTAATCTCATACTAAAAGAAAGACCCAGAGCGTTTGATACACGATCTAAATAAAACTTCAGAACAATCCTGAAAAACAGCATTATTTTTACCTTCTTGATAATGAGGAAACTTTCTGCAAGCATGGAAAGATCAAAGAACTTGCCCAATAGCTAGTAAGTGTCAGAGAAAGCTTCAGTCCGCCTGTGCCCAGAGAACTTGTCCCTAACTTACCATATAATGCTGATAAAAGAAGAGGGAAATTTGGTCTGCTTTTATCGGATGGCCTTGATTTTCTCAATAAAACAGAAGAAGAGACTTAGTGGACTTAAAAGGCTATGTTCAGACAAAATTGGGGTGAAATGTGCTGATTACCCAGCCGAAAGGCAGAGTACCTTTGAAATTATTATCTTTGCTCTTTTCCACATTCAGATCAAGAATCTGACATTCTTTCCATCTAGTTCACTCTTATTCACTCTTATACCAAATGGTTTCTCTGTGGTTCCTTCCTCCCCAGCTGGAGGTTTTGTTTGCTTGGCATTGGTTAATGCTATACGTGAATAAGAGCTTGGATGGGGGGAAAAGAAAACAAGGAATGCATGTTTCCTTTACTTGTTATTTTTGGTTCATTGTTCCTCGACCCAGGTTGCAAGATGTGGAGGTGAATGTCAAGTAATGCTGAGTTCCCAGAGAGGAAATGGTGGGAGACCAGTCCAGAAAACACTTAAGGGAGGCCGCAATTATGAGATATTTAAACCTTGATGAGAATGTCTATACTGCTAGTGGGGCAGAGGACACTAATACCTACTCCTATGGAGCTATGGGAGCCTTCATATCCATTCAATGATGCTTAATTCTGACCACTCCCTGTCTTCTCTTATAGAGACACGGCACTCCAGAAAGTCGTAACTATTGAAAAGGGTTCGGGGATGATGGGTGGGCGTTGTCCCAGCACAGATAACAGGAAGATACCAGCTTAGAGAGTAAGTGGGTGAAGAGTAAGGCAGGAACTTGGGTGAATTTTAGAAGAGCATCCATGGGAGTGGGGAAGAGCCCAAAGAGTCAACCAGAAAGGAACGAGATGATTGCTGAGTTACACACGGAAAGAATCCTAGCTCTTTAAACACTGAGCTTTCCACACGCTGTTATGTGCCCCTCCAGAGAAGGCTGGAGGAGAAACAAGCCACTTCAGCTCTAGATAAATACATTTTCAAAGATTAGAGCCTAAGGTGGGAGAGAAAACAAACAGGATTTTGTGCCTGCTAGGTAATTCATAGTAATCCACTGGGATGCCATGGGAAATTCAAAGCCTTATGTTAAGAGCGTGACAAGGTAGCACTTTTAATATATTTCCCATTATTTCTGACTGAATAGGTCAAGCGGTAAACACTGTTGAATACTGGCCTTTTATTATGGCTTGGGAAATTTTGGAAAGCATTATGATTCTTTAATAAGCCCGAGTATAATGTTTCTATTGGAACGTATATTTGTGGGTCTACACACATAAAGACACACCTTGGTGTAGCTGGACACAAAGAGCCACTGCTGTCTTCTTGCAATGGGCCTCGCAATCTCCTGCCAGCAATCCATAGTACGATCTCTCAGGATCCTGAATTGGAGGGGCGGGTGGAGTATGGACTGAGGTGGGAAAATCTGAGTTGTTAAATGCCATTGGAAAAACCCACTCGACCTTGAGAGCTGTCCATTCTCGCCTACGCCCAGCCCTCACCAAAGCTAAGACTTCCTTCTGTTTAACTCCCGTTGGCTCTGTCTTCTGTTTCCTCAGTGACCACTGGAACACCTGTCATGTGAGTTTTTCACTCCAACAACACACTTTTTCCACCCTGTTCATTGCAGATTCCTGGCTTCCCTCTCTCATAGCACATGACCTGCTCACTTGTTTTCCTGGGAAAATTTGTTTCTATTTATCTTATTTATTTCCCCTTGCAAATTCTTCATATCCTCACCATGGTCTTCTCTTCCTTTGTCGGGTCCTCAGTCCCACTGCACTGCTTGTGCCATTCTCACTGACATCATTTCATCTGGAGGTACGCTCGCTTCTTTCCGTCTACTCGAAATATCTGTTCCTCTTGAAATTTCAGCTTTATTGTTCCAGCTACTATCTCAATTCATCACTAACCTTTACTGCTGAGGTTTTCCAAAAGCATATATTTTACTGGTATCCACTCTATTCCATGACTCATTGACTGTAGCTTTTTCCATGCTTTTAGCACCACATATAGAATGGTGGAAAGACAGAGGGGTATTTAGTTTGGTGAAGCGAAGGCTCAAATTTGCCATGCAATTTGTGTTCAAATATATAAAGTGCTCTCCGATGGGGAAAGATTACTTTTCTTACAAGCCTACAGTGGAGAATTTGAATTAACGAATAAAAACTACAGAGAGGTAAATTTTCAGTACAATATCAGGATGTATTCCATTACCACTGAAATTATCCAGAGATGAAATGGGCTGCTGGTGGGGAGCAGCAAGTTTCCTCCTACTGGAGGTATTCAAACTCAGCTTAAGTTGTAGGAGAATAGATTTGAGCATCAGATGAGCTCTTAGACTCCATGTCTGCTTCCGAATCCTGAGATCTTGTGATTATCGTGAAGTCATTTCCAACTTTTCTCTCTTTTGACCTATTTGCAGCATAAGCCAACCCTGTGTTTATTTTCTTGTTTTGTCCATATACAAAGGTAATAATGGTCGTTACCAAAACTGTTAAGCAACGCTGATGTACAAATGTCTAAGCTCTCCCAGCTCTTGCCCATTCCTTTCCACTCAAGTCATCGTGGTTGACAGCTTGAGTTGTTAGGTAGATACGTGAATTTCCTTCTGTCTAGCTGTATATGCATCTGTACTAAAATGGACTTGCACTCTATCTGCTGCTCTGCAACTTAGTTTTTGCTCACCATGGAATAGGATGGGTCGCCTTCCAGGTCAGTATATGTAGTTCTATTTCTGTTTTGATGGCAGCATAGAATTCCATAGTTTAAATTAGGGGTAGGCTAACTTTTCTTTAAGGGATCAGAGAATAAATATTTTTGACTTTGTGGTCCCTATGGGATCTGTCCTAACTACTCAACCCTGTCCTGTAGCATGAAAGTAGCCATAGACAATACAGAAATGAGTGGATATGCTTGTGTGCCAATAAATATTTATTTACACTAACATTTGGATGTTAATTTTCATGTGTCATGAAATATCATTCTTCTGATTTTTTTCAACCATTTAAAAATACAAAGCTTGGAGCTGCACAAAAACATGCTGTGGGCAAGATGTGGCCCATGGGCTGTAGTTTGCCAATCCCCCATATATGTCATTAGGGAGGATTATTCATTCTTCACATCTTGTGTGTCCTTCATGTGGAGTGACCTGCATTCTTCACTCCCCACTAACTGCCCGCAAGGAGGTGGAGAGACTTGATATGGCTGGTGTGCTTAGCGGAGAAAGTGGGCATATCCTTTCCTCTTTTCTTCCTTGTTGGGAGCCAGCTGTCTGCAGGGAGCATACACTTTTTTTGTTCCAAGAGGAGCTGCCCTCCCGAGACCAGCACTGCGTGCTGGACAGTCTGTCTAATTCTGAGCATTAGTATGAGAATGTCCATTTGCTTTTCTTATTCAGATATAAGCCACTTTATCCGATATCAACTTCATCAATAATAAAGGTAATTTTTGGTCTCTAATCTTTCTTGCTTATTTTCCTTTTTTTCCAATTGATTTAGACACAGAATAGACATATTATTTATTTATGTATTTTATTTAGCCATTCCTCACCCTTTTAATTTTAATGCTACCTACTCTTTTGGTTAACCATTCATGATCTAGTCTGTGGACTAAGTCTTTATTCTTTCTTGTTTCTCATGCCATGTATAAAAGGGACATGTCTTGTGGGTCTTCTTTGAAAACTCTCATAGAGATGACCAATGTGGTCTCCATACCCTCATCTCTTTCCTCTTCTAGATTTGTTGCCTGCTATTACCAGCTTAATATTCTTACAGCATGGTTTTGAGATGTCGGATACATCATATGTTTGCTCGGAAACCTTTAATGAATCTCTATCAGTCATCAGATAAAGAATAATTCCTTAGATGACATTCAAAGCCTTCTATATTTTGACCCTTATTTATTGTTCTACTTTTAACTTTCATTATTTTAAAAAAGTGTTAATATGTGTGAAATGTTTATAATCATGCCTGGCATATAATAAACCCTCAACACATGTCAGCTAAATTGTTCCATTACTCACACACACTCCAATCACTTTCCAATCGCGGTGACAACTTACTATTTCCAACACAACTTGCTTTTATCTGCATTTCCCCTTTTATTCAAGCCATTTTTTTTAAGCCATGATCTCTGCCAGTTGAAATTTTATCCAACTTCCAAAGCCTGCCCAATGTACCTTCCTCTCTGTGCATTATAACCTTATACTTTTGGAAGCCTTAATTCAGCACATGAGCTCAATAAATGGCGAGTTTCTATGGAGTACCGTATGAAGGCCCTGGGACCTTCAAGATGACAATTATTATTTTTAAAAAAGATTTTTATTTCTTTATTTGACAGAAAGAGAGAGAACACAAGCAGGGGGAGTGGGAGAGGGAGAAGCAGGCTCCCCACTGAGCAGGGAGCCCTCTGTGGGGCTCGATCCCAGGACCCTGGAAACATGACCCGAGCCGAAGGCAGACGCTTAACTGACTGAGCCACCCAGGTGCCCCAAGATGACAATTATGTGGTAGAAACTGACATGTGAGCAAAAAGTTGCCATAGAGTGTGTGATGGTTAATTTTATGTGTCAACATGACTGGGCTAAGGGAAACGCATATAGCTTGTAAAACATTATTTCTGGGTGTGTTTGTGAGAGTGTCTCTGGAGGAAATGAACATTTGAATAGTAGACTGAGTAAAGACCATCAGCCTCACCAAACAAGTGGACATCCATCACTCAATCCATTGAGCACCTGAATACAATATAAAGGCAGTGGAAGAGAGAATTTACTGTGGTTTGGTTGAGATAGCCATCTTCTCCTGCCTTCTTCATATCCATTCTCCTACTTCTTGGGCTTTTAGACTCAGACCAGGAGTTAAGTCATTAGCTCCCTAATTCTCAGGCCTTTGGACGCAGACTGGATTACACTACAAGCTTTCCTGATTCTCCAGCTTGCAGATGGCAGAGCATGGGACTTCTAGGTCTCCATAAGTGTGTGAGCCAATTTCTATGGTAAACCACCTGTTATGGCTATCTCCATATATTCTATTGGTTCTGTTTCTCTGGAGAACGCTGACTAATACAGAATGTTAGATATGAAATAATAGAAATGATTTCAAGGTAAAGTTTTATAAATAGCAGGGAGTGATTCACAAATTACTTTATGGAATATTTATTGAATGGTTACTAGGTGGCATGTTTTGTGCCAGGAACTCTCTAGTGGTTGAAGGTAGAGCTGGCCTTGTTCTCCTAGGAATTTACCATCTGCGGAAGGAGAGAGACATTAATCAATTAACCTCACATATAATATAAAATTTAAACTTGGGCAAATGTACTGAGGGCAGGTATATCATGACAGAGGAATCTGACTAGGATGGTGGAGTGGACCTGGAGGGAAATGGATGGGTTAGAGATATGTTGTAGAGGGATAGTCAGCAACACAGTAGATGTGGCTGCCCTCTTCATTACATTCCCCTATTAGGGCTTTGAAGGAGGAATTGGGATTCAGCAAGTAGGTATGTGGGAAGAAGGGATTTCAGATTGAGGAAATAATTTATGCAACTGCATGGAAATAGAGTATAGCATACTGAGTCAGGAATTACAAGTTGTTTAGTATGGCCAAGATGGAAGGTACAGGCAGATGGTAAGGAATGAGTCAGGAGAGGGAGGTAGGGATGACCAGATCAGGAAGGATCTTGTATGTTATTCTAGAGATATTGGGCTCATTATGAAGATAGTGGGAAAACACTGAATAACTTTAAGCAGAGGAGTTACATGGCAGTTGTGTGGAAAATGGATAGTGGGGGTGGGTGGGGATGGGGAGATGGGACGAGTCTGCAAAAAGAGAGACCACTTAGATAATTACTAGAAAATCCTAGAAGGGACATGCTGAACGCCTGCTTGGATCCTTGGGAATTGAGATCCTGATTTGTTACCCTCATTAAAAATTTTTTAAAATGAGGGAATGATTCTGTTCTCATACTTTGCCAGGTCTGGCTTTTGGAATCTAGGTTTTCAGATGGGTTCATTCCAAAGACGGGTTTCCATGATTATTTACATTTGGAACTTCCAGATGCAGGTCTCAGAAAGGATTTGAATGCAAGCTGCTTATTTGGGAGGTGATCCCAGGAAATGTTGTTAGGAGAGTGGAGAGGTAAAACAGTGACAGAAATGTATCCAATAAAGAATATACTAGAGATGACATTAGTGCTGTGGGCAATTGAGATTCAATCCCTCTAGGGATCCCTGGGAGAATAGTATAGACCATGCATCCCAGAATGATCCCATCTAAGGGTATTGGAGCTTGTAAATTTATTCAAAATTCTATTATCACTTGAGGGATAGCGTGTCTGGATTGCCCCTTTGCAGGAAGAGTGGGCTCCAACCTTCAGATACAGCCACAAGGCAGTGGGAAGTCAATGGTATTTCTCTAGATTTCAACCTAGATTTGTGGTTTCAAGTGAAATAAGTCTTTGAAGTGATCTGAGAAATTCCAGGCACATTGCAGGAAAAATCTGGGTATCACAAGAGATTTTTTTGTTTAAATGTTTGGCAATCTATCATGTAGACTCCACTGAAGTATTTAACATAGGGTACCACCATGGCTCATGTAACTTCTACAGTGTTTGGAGATCAATAGTGAGAACATTAAGAAGGCATGTCTTCTGGTGGGAGCAATCTAAAGGCAGGACACGAGGCATAGAGGGAACTCTCACAGATTACATGTCATTTATGTGCCAGGGACAGTGCTAAACCATTTCACATACCTTGTCTAATTTTATAAATTTAATCATGGCAGCCACCTTGTGAAGAAGTCATTGTGCACTCGTTTTGCCGTTGAGAAAATTGAAGAAAACTAAAGCTTGCAGGGTAGAGTGACTTGCCCAGTATCACGTAGTGTATCAGTTATCTTTTGCCATAATAATGCTGCATAACAAAGCCCACAAACAAAGCCCAGTGTCTTAAAATAGTGTTTATTTGGTTCCTCAGTCTGAGGATTGATGATTTCGGCTGGACTCAGCTGGGCAGTTCTGGTCTGAGCTGGGCTCACTTACATGCCTGGACGTCAACTGACTGTCTGCACATTGGAATTGCTTCGGCTGGGATGACTAGGAGGCCTCAGTTATGTTCCCTTTGTCTTCCATTATCTTCTAGGCTAGGCCTGGCAAGTGCTCATGACAATGGCCGAGGGAAAGAGTGCAACCTGAAACATGGAAGCACTTTTTAACTCTCTGCTTGCTACTGTGTCTGATAACAAGCTGTTGGCCAAAGAAGGTTGTATGGTTGGGGCCACAGTCAGAACCTGGACACAGAAGGGGTAAAGAATGGAAAATTAATGTAATCCACCTACCAACTTGGCCAGTAGGTGTCACCCGAGGTTTCATCCCAAAGCCTGGCCGGCCATTTGCTGTGCACCATAACGCTTTGTAAAAGGAAGCCCCATGTGATCTGAGATGGGCCTAGAAAATATCATGACTGATTTCAAAGAAGGTGCATTTATTTAACCCTTTGCATGTTTGTATTGTTTCCAATTCACCCTCTGACCCGAGAAGAATTTGACTCAATTTTTCAATTTTTATCTTTTGTAAAGAGAGAACTGGTAAGAGAACTGGTAAGGAACTTCAACTGGTAAGAACCCCCAAGGCCATTTTTGCTGATCAGAAACTTAATTCAGGGACCATTGGATGTGAGAACCTTCATAAAGGACCATGGTGGATGTGTATGGTTTTATCTTTTCACAATCATTCTGATAGTTCTAAGAGGAGGGGTAATGAGATGACTATGGCCCATTTACATTTAAAAGGACTTTCTTAGAGTTCAGTATAAAAGGTCAGAAATATTTGTCCACCAACCAAGATAGTGTATCTAAGGAGTGCTGGGATTGTCCCCGCTGCCCTGGGAAGCCTTGCTTTAGGAATGCATTCTTCCTCTTCCTTTTAAAGAAAAGTTGTGACCAACTCTTTGTGACCTGGCAGGAGAAAAGAACAAGATTTGACCTCCTTTTGTTCCAACAATAGCCTGCAACCGCCTCATTTCATTGTCTCAACGTGCATCATCTGTCACTCATCAACTCTCCTTCAGGACAGAGCTGCATTCTCCTCCTGTTATCGCTTTGCTATGTGGTGGCCTTTTTCATCTGGGTTCGGAATTTAAAGGGGGGGGGCGGAAAAGACCATGAAAAATGTGTAAGTTGGATGCTATTCACTCACATATTTATAAATAAGTGGAAACTGACAGGCACCTCTTCAGAAAATGTTTACTATATGGACAAGTGTTGATGACATGGGCTGAAAGACGCAGTCTGGTGCCACCAGGACCAGCTGCTCCTTCACTAGTTCCCATTGTGTAGCCTCGCTTTCGTTTTGGCTTGGCACATGCATTTTCAGCCTGCCTTACATTGTGTCTCCAGGATACTTTATCTCTGGCACTGTCTGCCAGAGACAATAGATGGGCCTTTTGACCAGGCCTGAAAGCTTGGGCTTTGTGTGCTCTTGATCTCTGGTGTTACCGCTGCTTACATAATGGACCTTGCCTGATGCCAACGGATGCATCTGCTGTTGGCCCAGTAACTTTGCTTCATGGAAATGGCATTCTTTTTTTTTTTTTTTGTCTTCATGGTGCTGTGCTAACATTTGCTAAGCTGGACAAATGTTTTTGTTTTCAGTGGAGAAGAAACACTGCTCATTGCTTGGATGAGGGAGCAGTGGATTAAGCTGTTGGATTTATAGTAGATCTCAAACTGGCTCAAATCTTAGATCCTGGGTGATCCCTCCTCAACTCTTCTAAAGGGGGCCATTTGGGAGGCTGCTGGGAAATTGGTGGTTGGATTCCTTGAGGAGGTGCGGCTCCCTGTATGAGCTCTAAATTTTACAAGCCTGTTACACAGTTACAACAAAAGAGTTAAGTCTTTGTCCATCAATCAATGAATCAATCAATCAACCAACCAACTACCATGTATATAGTAGCTGCTTGAATGCAAGGCACTGTGTTGAGCTCTAAAAACGTAAAGAGGCATTGGTTAAATCCTTGCTTTAGAGGTCTACAGTTTGGTTCAGAAAATTTATATACATACACACACACACACACACACACAAATTACACACACACATAAGGTATTATTTATCGCATGGGGGGAATTCAGAAAGGGGAGCTCATTGTGAGCGGAAATGTCTGGGGAAGACTTCCTCAGGAGAAATGAAATTTAAATCGAATGTGAAAGACTAACTGATACATTGAGGGTTGAGTGAACCCAGATGGATAAAAACACACAGTCATAAACAGAGCTATTCTTGGACATACAATGGTTGTTTTAGAAACTAAAACACTCTATGCCTTTGAACATCACATTTTTAATCCACAGGATGCACCGTATCATTTGTGTTTATTTGCAGTATCCTCCAGAGACCTCAGGGGCGAGGACTTACATTTATTAACCACCTTCTGTTTGCCATGTGCTATGCTATCTGCTTTACATATGTTATCTCATTTTGCTATTTTGCAGTCCTGGGAGCCATGCCCTCCTGCTCCTATTTATAGACAAGGAGACTCAGTCTCAGAGAGGAGGTTCAATCACTTGCCCAGAGCTCATGGTTTTCAAGTGACAGCTGTTTGCATTATACATACACAGCCGATAGTTAACTCAATTTTTAAGGTATTCAGGAGAGTAGAAAAATACAGTATCAATGTCATTTCTAAACAAATATTTAAAATGCTGCCTGTGAGTGATACAGTTAGTAATCACAAAAATGAATTAAGTGGAAAAAAAAGAAAAATAACAGCAAAAAGAAATAAAATAAAACAGTTGATGTGTATCATTTTGGGACCCAAATGGTATAGAGTATGTCATGTAGCACATGGAAGCAGGACCTGTGTGTGTGTGTGTGTGTGTGTGTGTGTGTGTGTGTGTGTGTGCACGCTTGGTGTTGGGGGCTATAGTCTTCTGAATTGGTGCTCTGCACATTTTGGTACGTACTAATGGGGTCAATGTCTGATATATTAGAATTCAGCTACAAAATGATGAAGAGCAGTTCCACTCAGACTCTCAAGGTGACAGATGTTCTATAGCTAAAATATTGCTTTGGGAAACCAGAATAGATCCACTGTACCTAAAATAATGAGCCAAAAATATGAGGGAAAAAAGGAGAAAATGGAGACTCAGGGTAAGGCAGAACATTTGATGTGAGTGACGGCTCTCAAATACCCTCTGTGGGTCGTATTCAGTTCTGGACTGTCTGTTCTTCTTCTTGTAAAGTTGTGGCCCTTTCCCACTCTTGGCCGCCCAGGCTCTGCCGTCTCGCATGAACAGAGTAATGGAGGTTCCCGAATACCAGCCCCCGGGGTAGTGGTTCGGCAGGGCAGCAGACTGGGGAATGTCATGATGTGATTTGCACAAGCAGCTCCTTGCAGACTACAATTTTGCCTGGTGTCCTTTAGCTATTTTTGGTAAATTTCCAGAAGAATAATCCCTTACAGTAAAGCCCCATTCCCTCCCTGACCCCTGTTTGGAAACATCACCTGGCCCTGTAGGTCTTGCGCCTGCATTTTGGGCTCTTACATAGATCGGTGAAAGTGAGCATCCCTGGGGGCTACAACCAGGGCTCGGGAGAAGGTGACTTAATCTCTCCTGGGCAGCCCTCTCAAGTGTTTGTCCCTTTGGAGCTTGCTGAAAAGTAACTCAACCCAAGTGTTTCTCTTACCAAGACTACCTGACTCCACAATCTATATCAGGCTGTATTTTGAGGAAAGAAATGGCCAGACTTTTGTATTAAAACTTTGTCATGGGGCCATAGGACACACATGGAGAAAAGTACACTGAACAAATTAATATCTTAATGAATTATACCATGAAGGCTCATATAATTGCCACTTGGGGCAGGGAATAGAACATGGCCAGCACCTCAGACTTTTGCTGAGTGCTCCTTTCCAACACACCCACCCCTTTCCTCCCAAGAGGTCCCCTGCTCTGACTTAATTGGGAATCATATCCGTGTGTGTGTGTGTGTGTGTGTGTGTGTGTGTGTGTGTGTCCCCATGTGTGTGTTCCGATTGTTTCATCCATAAACACTACAGTTTGGAAACTGACAGACTCTTTTGGTCTTTGACCCTCTTGAGCTTAACAAGGAGAGGCCCCATAATATAGGCTGGGAGGCTGAGTGGCAGGAGATCTTGGCCTCGGACAAGGCTGGGGGAAATATCTGCTTTGCCTGTTTCTAGCTGTATGGCTCTGGCAGATCCCATAGACACTCTAAAGTTCAGTTTCCTTATTTATGCAGTTGGAATAACAAACCGACCCACAAGGCTATTCTATTGGAAGTGAGGTGACAGACACATGAAGCCACTTAATGTGCTGTCAGATGCTTTGTTGTGCCCAGGGGCCCTTCTTGCTCAAGAGGAATTATGAGACATGCCATCTGGTGACATAAAAATGACTTCCTTTGCTGTTGCTGCTCCCCACTAAAGCTTCTACGTTCCATCTTCTGCCCCAGACAAGGCTCTCCGGGTTGTGCGAGGTGATCATTCACACATACATTCCCACAGTGCACGGAGCGGGTGTGCAGAGGGATACACACACCGCCAGGGAAATGGTAGTCTTGGGCTGAGTGCTGGCGGAATGAATGGTGAGTGAATGGGTCATTTGCTCTGGCCCCTTCTCTCCAACTCTATCATCTGGTGGAGGAATTAAGATGTACAAAAACGACGAGGAAAGTATCCTCAGGAGGCGTTAGTTGAGAGTTCCAGCCCAACTGCTCCACTTATTAACTGAGAACTGGGACAATTTATTCAAGTCTCTGCTCTAGTTTATCTACCTGTGAAATGGGGCTAAACCAGTAACTATCTCATAGACTTCTTGTGAGAGATAAATGAGAACAATAGGTAAAGTGCTTACAGCAGAGGAGGGCACATTGTTAAGTTTTGATTAAATGCGGTTGGTGGGGTGCCCGGGTGCCTCTGTCGGTTAAGCATCTGCCTTGGGCTCAGTCATGGTCCAGGACTCTGGGATGGAGTCCGGCATCAGGCTCCTTGCTCAGTGGGGAGTCTGCTTCTCCCTCTGCCCCTCGCCGCACTTGTGCGCGCTCTCTCCCTTCCTCTCTCTTTCAAGTAAATAAGTAAAATCTTTAAATGTGATTGATGTGTTCTTACTGTTATTTTTATGACTGACAAAATGCAGGAGATTTTGCAGAAAAGCTGAGGTAGAGACAAAATATCTGAGGGGAAATTTTTAGAAACTTCTTGGGAGACGAGCTTATTTGCACTGAACTTTCCACCTGTGTAGGATTTAGATTTAACTTCTTTTCCAGCTTCGGGTACTTAGAGGTGCTGCCCTCACACTTGAGTTGTTCTCACCCCACCTTCCAGGCCTGACTAACCCTTACTTGTCCCTTCATGTCATTTTGCTCCAAAAAGGCTTTCCCTGACCTGCCTGCCAAGGTTAAGACACCTGGTCATAAAACACTCAAAGGTACTACATGCTTGGGTTTTAGAGCACCGATTGCAATATGTGTTTGTGAATTTATTAATGTATTTATTTTTTAAATTTCTAACTCCCCTCCCCCGCATTGTCAGATTCTTGAAGGAAGTGTTTGTGGCTTTAATTTTTTTCCACGACTTTATCCTCAGTGCCTGTAAACACAGTGCTGAGCCTGTTGTAGACCCCAGGAAATACTTGCTGAGTGATTTCATGTATAAATATAGAAGTGGGGGAAGGCCTTTTAGGAAAAGGAACAAATAGAGTGAAGCCTTGTGGGAGGCCTCGGAGCAAACTGACATACCCTACTACGTGATAGCAGTGAGCTTAGTGGTCTCTTCCCTTCGTATTTTTCTCTGCATCTCTATCCAAGAAATAAAAATGTTTCATTTCCAAGAAAACTCTTCAAATCTTTGAAAGTTGCAGGTGATCTTGCAAATTACCTTCAGTTAGTTCTGCTTGACTTTCTCTCTTCTCATCAGTCAGAACAAGTGACTTTACTGAAAGATTTATTTGCTTCTTTTTTGGAGAAAGACATGGCCTTCGATCTGGAGGATTTAGTCAGTCCCTGCGTCCTGTCAATTAGTTTTAATTTCCTCTCTTTTAGCCATGGTCTCATCAAATGCATGACTTTTTTTTTTTTCAATGCCCCACAAATGTTTCCGGGTATTTTCCTCCTCTCTCCCGCTCTCCTTCTCTTCCTCCTTGATTTCCTCCCTCCCTCCCTCCCTCCCTCTCTCCCTTCCTCCCTCCCTTCCTTCCTTCCTTCCTTCCCTCTCTTCTCCTCCTCCCAATAGAAGAGAGAATATCTCTCTTTATGCAAATCCACCCACCTTGTATCTCTGGAAAGCTCTGAGGGCTTGGACAACCGACTTCCTTTAATGATTCCTCATTTATATTTTTGGCATTCTAAGACTTGTGCATTCTGTGCACTGTGAAAATGGGAAATAATAGCCATTTCGCAGGGCACAGAGGCTAGTGGGGGTCCGTCAGAGTGAGGGTTAGGCTGGGGAAGCTGTGGGCTCCTGAGAGGGAATGAGAACTTGATAGACTCCTGACTGGTGTCCTTGCCGGCAGCGCCCCCACCCCACCTGCTAGAGATTCATGACACTCCACTCAATAAAACCATTTGCTGAACACTCACTGTGTGCTAACCATACAACCATATTCCTCCAGGTATGTATTATCATTTCCCGTAATGGATGCCCTGCCCAGATCCCCTTTACGGCTGCTCACCCATCCCCTGGCTGCCCTGAGAGATGGCTGATTAACCATTTACTGCCACATCCTCGGGGATGGGGAAGGGGCGGCTTCCCTTGGCCAGTGGTAACCGCCTCCCCACCCAGACCTGGGCCAGCGCCTGACTAACCCCGGGGGGTACAAAAAGCCAGTTCCTTTATCTCAAGGCTGAACTAACTCTGATGTTAATTTATGCTTCAGAGTTTCCTTGTTTGGCTTTTTCCTGCCCTGTTCTGCTTCACCTGCTCCCCTTCTCTGGAGAATACTCTCCCAATACACTGCTTGAACAGAAGGCTCCAAATCAAGTTCTACTCCTAGGGAACCTGACCTAAAACACTCCCCATTTTACAAGTGAAGAAACTTGAGCTCAGAGTGATTAAATTGTTTGCCCATATCCCACAGAAGAGTAGGAATACAAACTCCAGTTCCATCTGTCTCTGTTCTCTTATCATTTGATAATTCCTCCCAATGTCAGTTTTGATCGACAAGCTTCCTCCTCCAAGGGGACGTGGAAGTCTCCTGGCCAGGTGGGCAGCTCGCTGGGTTCAAGTCCCGAGCTGCAGGGCCAGGAGGCTGAGATCCAGTCAGGGAGCAAGCAGGTGGTGTGTATGAGTGGTCTTTACATGGTGGTGCTTCTCCCCGGGGATCAGGGTTTGGTGCTATGCCCCCACTCCCCACCACAGACTAGGGTCAGTTTGCAAAGTTGTATCCATGTTTTGGTTGTCACCAAGACCGTAGAAGAGTCCCCACCTTAAATGAGCATGGCCAGGAAGGGTGCAGAATCTGCAATATAAGGGGCAGTTCAGCTCAGCAAAGAAGTGTTTTGCACAGAACGCTAACAGTGCTCCTGTTGAGAAACACTGTGAAGTACTCAGGGTCAAAAAGTAAGTGAGCCAAATGCAGTCATCAAGTCCAAAGGGCTAGGGAATGACGAAAAAGGGCAGCCAAAGCCATCGAGGGGCTAAGCCAGGCAGCTCTGGGGCTGGAGCGGGCTGTGCTGAAGGAAAGGGAGCGAGGGTCGTGCTGTACCCACAGCTTGCTGCGCTTAGCCTCAGCTCTGTGGGCCGTGGAGAGTCAGGAACACTTGAAAAGTTCAGGACGAAAGGAAGAAGCGGGGTGGATGTCACGGGAGCCCAGGAAGAAAGAAACTATGTGGCCTTAGAGTCGCTGTTCATTTATTTCTTCCAACAAACAAGCAGTGAGCACTGTGATTTTTCTGGAGCTGTAGTGAGTGCTAAGAAAACCCAGACACAAGAGGAGTTGGACTCTAGTTAATGCTAAGAAGTAGGTGCAATAATGATTTGCTGTATTTTAATTTTGGTTGCCCCCGCATTTGACCCCTATGCTATGTAGTAATTCTTGACCTTTTAAGTCTTGCCGGGCAGGAGGTCCTGTCTCATGTGAGAGGCTGAAAGTGCTAGATTTATCAACTTTCTTACCTCCCTTGCGGGCAGGCATGGAGAGCCGTCCTGGATTTTTAATTGGGACGTTGTTACCAAAGAGTGGAGGGAGAGAGAGCAGAAGTATCTTTTTGCCCGATGAATAGCATTCATCTGGTGCTCTTCGGGGCCTTGTCTCTAGTCACACAGATCTAAAGTCTGGATCTTCAGGCTTCTGGGAGATTCTGGGAACTACCCAAAAGCCTTTGAATAAATTCTTTTCTTGCTTAAATCAGCCATAATTAGCTTCTTTTGTGGGTGGATAGGAACACTTACTACGTACCAGTTGTTGGGAAAACAAACATCCATCAGACAAAGGTCCTGTGTTCTCAGTCTGGATGACAAACAGGTACCCCAGTCAGACTCAGGGAGTGCTGCTGCATGGGTAGAACCAAGAACCGGGGAAGCCTGGGATGGAAAACAATGAATGATAACCCGTATCCTGGTCAATTTGTCAGGGAGGCAAAGGGCCAGGGAAGCCAGTGTGACATATTAAAAAAAAAAAAAAAAGATGAAGGGAGGAACTCATGGACATTTTGTTATGAAGAAGTATAGAAACGAGGCACATCTAGACCAGCCTGATATTAGGAGGGCAAATGCTGCAAGCAGGGATTATGGTGGGACAGGGCGACAGGGTGCTGGATTCCCAGGCTCACGTTCCTGGGAACATAGAGGGCAAGGAGCTGTGTACCTAGCAGTCAAACTCCTGGCCCAGTTTATCAATGATCCTAAAGTTCCCGAAGATTGTTTTATTTTGTCCACTGTAAGGTTGAAATCCTACAATTTACAGTAGACAATCCGGCCTGTGATGGTTTGTGCTATCTTGTGTAAATTAAATAGAATTTCACTTTAGGCAGGCGGGGGAGGGAATGAGTTCAATGCTGGATCTCCCTTTTACTACATCACTGTCTTTCATTGAGCATCACTTCCATGCCTGGCTCTTTCCACATGTTATCTGTAATCTTCAACACAATCCTCCAAGCAGATATTATGGGGTTAGTTTTACAGGTGAGGCCTAATGATTTGGCCAAGATCACAGAGCTGGTCGGTGAATAAAAAATTTGAACCCGTGTGAGTCTGGATCCAACCTGACCTGCTTTCCATGACACACACCACGGTGCCTCTTTCCCAGATATTGTAGATCAAGAAATCATGCGTCTCAACTTAAGAATAATATGTCCATTGATCCATCTTAAGTTTTTAACTCATTCCTGGCCCGGTGTTCCTAAGATATATATCAAGCGTTCTTAAGGGGTTAAGATCAATTACATAATCAGGAAAGATCAGTGGTGAATAGATCTTTCTGACTTAAAAAAAAACTATGATTAAGACACTGGATTGTAATTTCAGGCCTGATTTCTCTGAATACTGATTAGTTGGGTTGGTGGGAGAATGCTGCTGATAGTTGGAAGAGTGTTGTCTTGAGGTCAGAGGCACAACTGTGGGCCTGTGAGCTCAGATTTGCCAAGCCCTCATCGCTGCTCCCAGAGGGCAAGAAGGCAAGCTACGTGAGCAAGCCAACTGTTAGTAGGAGTGGTAGTGATAATAATTCACATTTTTGAGCATCTACTGTGCATTAGCGCTGTGAAGCATCATCTTTAGTCCTCTGCACAAACCTATGAGGTCCCACTTTTTAAAGGAGGAAACAGACTGGAAGGTTCAGCAACTGGTTAACATCACCCAGACAGCAGGTGGACTATCTGGGGTTTAAATCCAGAGCTTTCTGCCTCCAAAGCCCAAATCTAAGCGTTCCTGTAATATTACCATAGATAAGTGGTTCAGCTACACCTATGAAGAGTTAATTTAAAACCATTACCCATTTATTTAACAATTATCGACCAAGGCCTATTTTAAGACAAACAATGTCCTCCAGGGGCATCTGGGTGGCTCAGTCAGTTAAGCGTTTGCCTTTGGGTCAGGTGACGATCTCAGGGTCCTGGGATTGAGTCCTGCATTGGGCTCCCTGCTTATTGGGGAGTCTGCTTCTTCCTCTCCCTCTGCCTGTCACTCCCCCTGCTTGTGCTCTCTCTCTCTCTCAAATAAATAAATAAAATATTTAAAAAAGAAAGATGAACAATGTCCTCCTGAACAAAAGAGAGATGGCCTCTGCCTGCATGGTAGAGGAGGAAAAAAAAAATCAAATCCGTTCACAGATAAACGTATAATTATAAAGTGTGCTCTGTGTTACAGTGGAAAGGCACAGGATGGTGGGAGAGCAGGAGATCATGGCACAAGGGGGCCCAATCTAATCTACCAGACCAGGGAAAATTTTTTGGAAGCAGTGGCAATTGAGTAAAGACCAGAGGGATGAGTGTAATTGACCAGGAGGAAGAGAAGGGAAATGGGAGGAGAGAATTATGGGCAGAATAAAGGACTTGTGCAAAGGCCCTGAAGCAGGAGGAAAGAATTTTTAGTCTTTGGTCATTAGACACTGCTGGCCTGTGGGATAAATTTAGTTTGTAGATATTTGTTTTGGCTCACAGATTCTTCTGGAAACATTTGAGCCTCCCAGAGGAAATGTATTAATATTCTGACTTAAAGCTCTTCTCAAAAAAGCCTAAGCCCTGGCACCCCTTGGCCCTCAGGGCTTCGTGCCACAGTGACAAACGCCAAGCGTCTGAGCCCTTTGGTGGGGTGCACACTCTCCACTTCCTCAGTGCTCCTCCTCCGTGGTGTCTTCACACCCCCTCAGCTACCACTTGTCATCTTGTTTGAGCTATTGTTTTCCTTGCGGTGGAGTTTTTCTCTGTATCCTTGTCTTGATCCCGAATGAAAGATAGACTGAGAAAACCCTGCGCTTTTCCTCAAACTCAGAGTCTGCCACTCAGGGACCATGTCTTGGTGCCCATGGGCATTTAAATTCCCCCCCCCCCAACCTTACCTCGGAGGAAACGTTGACTTTTTTCTCAGTGTAAATGACTGCAAATACTTAGTGAGAATGGGATGTAACTTTACACATCGCAAATCCCACCAGCGAAGAAAGCACGGAGAACTGAAGATTCTACTGATAGGTAGTCAGATGTATACAAAATGCTGGTTCTGTGCCCCTAAATGTCATAATACTGCATCAGTTTTTAATTGTTATTCAATTTATTAAGCATTTCTACTACACTAAGCAAAATAGATCATAAGATAGCCCTGCTCTGGAGACATATGTGTACCCATTCCTTCCTCGGTCAGATAAATTAATCTTAACATCTCCAGATGAAGATGGCAAAAAATTAATTTTGATTTTTTTATAAACATTTATAAACATTTATTTATTTATTTTTAAAAATTTTTAAGATTTTATTTATTTATTTGACACAGAGAGAGAGAGAGGGAAAGCACAAGCAGGGGGAGAGGGAGAGGGAGAAGCAGGCTCCCTGTTGAGCAGGGAGCCCGATGCGGGACTCGATCCCGAGACCCCGGGATCTTGACCTGAGCCGAAGGCAGATCCTTAACGACTGAACCACCCAGGCGTCCCATACATTTATAAACAGGTTAAGTCATGCAGACATCTTTGGTATGGTTTAACAGGACCCTAGACTGTGATGCAAGAAACCACTTGTTTTTCATGGTTAATCTATTCCTGAAAGCCAGGGTGGAAGTCACGTCACCTGTTCAGAGCCCAAGAAAAACTCACTGGAGGAACTTGTGATGGACCGTTTTGCAAAGCAGAGAATTTGAATGTCATATGCAAAAATCCTTCTTTAATACATCCTTTTTGTAAGAACAACGTATTCTGTTAAGATTTGACTTGAGTACACATGCATCAACTATGTGGCATGATGCCTAAAATGTCGTTTCCTTAGATGTCACTAAAATTAGCCAGTTTTTACTTGTGTTTGCCTTTTACCTCCTGGTCTGTGGTTTTCACCTTGCTTTCCCTTCTCTCTTGCCCATGCATTGTCGGTGTCTCAGCCCTGCTATAAATCAAATCTTCAGCTCTAACTCAACCAGCAGAGGGTACTGTTTGAGCACTTAAGTGCACTTCTCATCTTTGTCCTACCAATCCAAAGAGAACAATTATCTGAATAATAGCCAGGGATGATATTCAATAGGCAAGGTGCTGCCAAGACAATATACATCAACGATCATGTTTCAGCATCATTTTGCAGGAAATTCTCTTTGTTCTCTGCTGCTCACAAAGGACATGCCACGCAAAATGCACCTGTAGCTCCTGGTGGTAACTGTATATGAAGGTAGAAGAATAAGGGTGGTGGAAGGGGAATGGAATCTGCCTCTAAATCAACCAAGTCCTTATAACCACTTTAGGTTTAGGGTTGTGCAATCAACACATCAGCCCCATGTGTTCTCAGCTTGCTGGTGAATGGGCATGAATAATTCCTGTGGTAGCAAATGACATAATAAAATAATCAGGCAGTCTGTGCACATTGTAAATCGATGAGCACAGATGTCTCCAAATGGAGGGGATATTTAAAGATACTTTACATCTTGGGTTTGGAACACTCGAGTGTTTGTTAGGGACTGTTTATCAAAATTGAGCATCTCTCCATTCTGGAATCATGTTCAGCATTAAATATAATTAAATATGTTGTAGAAGAATACTTTGTCATTTCATTTTTACATAAATTTGATCAGCTTGTGTATAGTGGTGGATTCTGCATCTCTAGATAAAATGTATACACTTGGATTTTTATATTAATAATTTAAAATTTTTTATCAAAGCAAAAAGTGCATATAACAACAAAAGTTAGAAGCTTTTATGCTGAAAAGCAAGAGCCCCCTGTAGCACTCCTTATCTTCAGTGTCTTCTCAGATGTGACTTTTAACTTTTATAGCATTTCTTTTTGTTATTTACCTCTGTATCTCTAAACAATATTCTTGTACTGCTCGTTCTTGGGCTCTTAGTTTTAGATATTATACATTGTCTTCCTAGGCTGATAGAGATTGTAACTCAATTAAGCCACCCAATACCTCCGGCTAGTGGTATCACTGCTTCAGATATTTATTGGTTACCTATGCAATTTTAGATAAAATACTTATTCCTTTAATAATTGACAATTTGAGTCCCCAACGTTTCTGTCCTTCTTTTCCACTTCTCCATCCCAGTTACTGTAACCTGCACCTCTACAATATTGAGGGTATTAACATTTGCTTGCTGCTCTCTGATCAAATTCTACCATCTTTGTCTATAGGTTGATTCTAAAATTGTACACCAATAAATGGTGTTTACGTTGGGGCTCCATATTGTTTATTGCAGTGTTACATAGTCTATTGTTTTGATGCTTCTTGTACAGCTTTTAATTTTGCTGGAATTTTTAATTGCCTTTTTTTTCTTATACTACCTGCCTTTATTGTGTTCTCATTTTTTTTTGTCCATGCAGAGATTTTGTTAACATTTTTCCGAAACTTCTTTCTTCTGAGCCTCTTCATCTTGCTAATCCTGTCTGTACTTGTTCCATAGGCCTGCTACACGGTGATCATCTTGGTATTAGCTTTTTTTTTTTTTTTTGCTCTGTTTCCTCATTTCTGGAACTCAAGTCTTTTGATTTCTTTGTTTCCTTCTTTTTGCTGCAGTACATACTCTACAAAATTCCCAAGAAATTGTATGTGAGATGTCACTGTTCTGAAATTTTGAATGTATGAAAATCAGCACATACAAGTGTGATCTATGTTCACACTTGAATAATAGTTTAATTAGGTATAGAAAATATAGTTTAAAAATAACTTCCCCCAAATTTTAAGGGCATTGTTCCTTTTTCTTGACCATCCAGGACTGCTGATGTGAAGTTTAATGCCAGCTTGGTTCTCATTCTTTGATAATCTGATTTTTCTTTTTATAAATTTGTTATTGAAGTAATTGACAAACAATGCTATATTGGTTTCAGGTGTACAACATATTGACTCCACAGTTCTATACATTACTCAATGCTCACCACAATAAGTGTAGCTACCCAATCTGCTTTTTCTTTCTGCTTTTTTCTTCCAGCAGTAATCCTAGATGGAGGTCTTTTTACAGTCACTGATGGGCTCTTCCTGTCTAAAGTCTTAAGTCATTCAGCTATCCCAAATTCTCTTTCGTCATTCAAATTAACAATTTCTTCCCACTCAGCTTTGCTCCTTATTTTTCATAATTCCTACTAATTATCTATTGGTCTTCCTCATTTGAGCCTTTTGCCTATTTTTATTTTACATTCTGAGAGATTTTCTTAGTTATATAGGCTACATTTTTTCTTTTTCCTTTTGGCAATCATATTTTTTTAAAGTCAAGTTTCCTTCTTAATCTGTTTGTCCTTTTTTCACAGTACCCTTTTCTTGCTCAATGGATGCAATGTATTCTTGGATCTTTCTAAGGATGTTATAATTTCTGTAAAAACATCTGTTTTCATAGTCTCTCTTTTTATTTTAGAATCAGTATTTCCTATTTGTTTATCTTTGTCAGAACCTCAAATGTATGGAAATCATTGGTTTTCTGTTCCCATTTTAGAGTGAAGCAAACATCATGACTGGGGTTATGATTTACATAGTGGTGAAATCAGCTATCCCATAAACAGAGATTTGATTGATTTCCCCTATTTTTCAGTCTTATGTGTCACTCCCACCGCTACTGGGTCTGAGTTATCAGAATTCTGAGTATCTCAGTGGTTCTTCTAGGCAGCTTTATCTCCATTTCTGCTACTATACCACCTCGCCTTCCTTTATTTTACTCTAAGCTAACCTCTTTGGATGCCTTTCATCTGTTATCATGTCTCCATTCACTTGCCATCTTCCAAAAATTTGTTGAAATTTTTTAACAGCTAATGGCCACTTCCTACTCTTTTTTTTATCTTATGAGTTTATACTTATTTGCAGTCCTTTACTAACATTTTAATGGGTTTCTGGATAGAAGAGAATATAAATACATGTGCAAGACTTGCCATCTTTATCTGGAAGTTCGTGTTATTTTGTGAAGGCACATTTGTGTGACCGGAAATTTCTAGATGTATATTCAGTACTTATTTACAGCCCACATCATTTGTAAACCTGTATTTTCAGCGGACATGTTTAATAGGTCTTTTAGTATATGTCCTTTCTTTGGCTATGTTCTTAAAATTAGAAGGTATAATAGCAAGTCAAACATTTGTTTAATCCTTTTGAGGTATAAATTCCTTCAAATGTTTATATTTGTTCTTTAAAATCACACTGTGAAATAAGGTATTGCTATTTCATTTCACTGATGAGAGAGTCGAGTGACAAGCTTAAGATCATAGAGCTGGTGAGCGCTAGCCTGGATTTAGATCCAAACCTTCCAGTGCTTTTCCTCCTAAGCCTCACCGTGTCTCCTACATGCTACTTGATAAAACCCATTAAGTCCAACAGTGTAAATAAATAATTTAATCTGTCTAAAGAATAAATTTCTATTTCCATAAAGTTTCATGTGAAATGCTTAGTTTTCATCTTGGTTGTACTTTTTCAAATACTGTTTAAAGCTATTCCTGAATGTTTGATAAGAATGTAGCATTCCTAACTTCTCTCAGTGAACTTATTGAGACCTTCCACTGATAAAATGTGTCATGTTGCATAAAGGAAGAGCTGTTGTTTCAAAACACCGGGAGCAGGGCTCAGGTAGAGTCAGACTATTCCAGTTGTCTTCAACTATTATATATGTTACTACATTTTAGGTCAGATAATCTGGCTCATGACATTCAAAACTGTATTAATTATGGGATTTTATAACGAGGTTATGCAGTGTATGTTTGCCAATTGGGAAAGAAAGATAATTATGCTTGAATGTAGGTCACATTTAAGAAACTCTCTTAGGCCTAATGGGAACCATGTTTCCTTAAAAATCGAGAATTAATGACATTCAAGAGAATGGTGTCTCTCTCATCCTCTCATCCTGTGACCCAATTCTTCTGGTCAGAGGGTGTTTTTTTTTTTTTTTTTTTTTACCTTTTTTTTTGGTGGCTGTTCTTAGGAAGAGAAACTTTCATGATTTCCCATAAGACATTTTGGACCATTTGAGGTAGCCAGGGCTGAAGTGGATCTTGTTGGTTGTAAGGAACTAGTGAATAAGGTATTACCAATGCGGGTGTCAGCTGGCAGACTTCTAGAGTTGATATCATAAGCAGATCATTCTAACTCCTCCCAAGGTGTTTTATGCTGACTTCTAGATGAGAAGAAAATTTGTGTCTACTATGTGTTTTTTGTCTTAGTCTTTGGCCTTGAACAATTGCTGATATGTTCAAACTCTCCATGTTTTCTGTTTTTTGCTTTTTTATTCCCCTCTTGAGCTCTTTCGGTTTCAGCAATACCAAATAGCAAATCTGAAGGACCCCATTTAAAATGGGAGTGACCTCCCTTCAAAACTAACAAGTTTGTTATAAGGATTTGACATAATTTTGTAGCATCTAAGGAATGTCTTGTATCTAATGAGCCTTTTTAACTGAGGCATGAAAAATGCGCCGCTGACCAATTTCCCAATCTCTGCCCTGCCCCTCCCAGGCCCACTTCTCACCACCAGGAGAAAGGTGGCAATGAAATGACAGAGAGTTTAAAATTTGTTGCATGGTCAAAGAAGAAACAATGCTATCCCTGGATTTCCTTGGAATGGTGGACGATTTTATAAGATAGATAGCAAAATAGATCTCAGCTCCCAATATCCAGAGCAAAGCTTCGATTTCACCACTGTAATTTAAGTGATTTTGTAGTTTAACTTATGTTGGGGTTGGAGTAAATTTGCCTTTTGAAAGAGAGAGAGAGAGAGAAAAAGATGAAAAATACACGAAAAAAATTAAGAAAAAGAAGAGAGAAGAGATTTAAATTTTAGTTTACAATCTTACCTGGGCTGAGTTTTTGGTCAGTTTGAAATGTGTCCATGTTTAGTTAATGTTTTCATCTTCGCTTTATCTTATTGCTAATGGAATATTAGAGTTATCCAGTAAGGTGATGAAACATTCCAAGGATGAATTTTATAGCCTGCATTTCTGTTTGTCTCTTTTCCATCTTTAGAGAATTAAGGTACTTGAACAAGCTGCTTTAAGGAACTAACAGCATCATAAAATGCACTGCACTTTAAGATTATTGGGCATTTTTCAGTGCAGACACCGAGCCTTGGAAAGACATATGGCACATGAAGAATGATCCAGGCAGTGGAAAGATCTAGGTACTGAAATAACTCTCCTGATTGGATTCCCCAGCCCCTCTTCCCAGAAAATACTTTTCAGTTAGTTTATACATTTATTTATTTCCTTGTTTTTCATCCACCCCACCTCCCCATGATATTTGTGTGAAACTAGTTTCCTCCAACTGGATTGATTCTCTCCATTGGCCTCTCCATGAAATTTGCACGGTGGTTACTGAACACAGCAAAAGCTCACAGCAAGCTGTGGATGAGCTAGAGGCATATCTTAGCGGTGTACTTAGACCAAAAAAATAATCTTGGAATTAAGAATTGAGAAAATGTAGTTCTCCTGAGGTCATTCAGGCCCCCATCTAGCTGTTAATTTCTACTTCGGGGTTCTTCTGTGACGAGGCATGAGCGATGTGAGAATTCCTCAGAGTTTCGAACTTTATGTGAATAAAGAACCCTGAGATCAGCGCTCACAGATCGTTGTGCTGTGGTAGAGTCATCCAGCTGCTACGGGTCTTTGGGGCGTAGTATGTTTAGCTATTCCTATCGAATATAATTCTAACTGGGTGGCTCTTGTTATGTCTTTGAGGAAAAGATGTAATCTTTAGGCCAAGGGCACGTGAAGAAAATACTCCAGCTCCCCATGTGTCAAAGCAAGGACTTGATTCATGCTTTGACGCAAGATTTATAAGTTGCTCAGACTGATCTCCACTCCAAGGTTGTGGTTGGAACCTAACCAGGATAGTAGAAACACTGCTTTCATCAAGCGGGGCATTGTTTAAGGTTGTAATGCAGGATGAAGGAAAAGTAATGGACATGATGCTTTAAAGACATGTCTAATTTCTGGGAGATCATTCAGGTACTGACGCAATAGATCTACCCCAGTGATTTGTGGGAAGACATTCTTAAAGGCTGGAGAAGAGTAAGACTTTTAATATGGAAAGGATTGTGGTCAGCTGAGTCTCCTTAAATTCTTCTTAAAACCCTGAGATGACTTGTTAGGGTGTGTACCTGAGAGAATAAATGCAAGTGTTTCTGAGACTCTAAGACTCTGTAAATACGGGGCTTTTAGGTAGATCCCAAAGAATTTGAAGTAGCAGAAATGGTGGGAGTTGGACAAAGAGTATCACAGGGTGAAAATCTAAATCTGATGAAAGTTAAGGATTCTATCTTTCACTATTTGAATCATATTCAGTTTTGAAATTAGAATTGTGGGACTTTTGGAGAAAACTTTAGGCCCCAGAGTAAGGTGTCTGTTTTAATACTCAACATAGCAACTTATTTCTATGAGGAGTTAAATAATTTTTGGATGATTTGGGGGTTTTAGAACACTGTATTTGTAACCCTATTATAAACTTCTGGATATATATTTCACTCCATAAAATAGCTACAATAATTTGGATTTTTTTTTTTCCCAAAGTCCAGAGCCATTATGTGCTACAGCGCTTGGAATTGACTCAATGCTTCACAGTCCAAAGCAATCTCTAGAGCCCGAACCCTGGGACTGATTCCAACAAAACAGGAGGTCAGCCCTGGAAGAGGAAAAAAAAAAAGTCATTGCCTGATTGCCACAAATGGAAACGAGAGAAGAGGAATGTTTATCAGGGTAAATGAACTCCAAGTCTTATTATTAATAAGGGGGCAGTGAATGGGTGGAAGGAGAAATAGGTGCAGGGTGATATTCACCCAACACTTACTCAATGTCCTACATGTCATTAGATGCTTTAACACATGTTGTTTTTCATCTAGTCCTCGCTAAATCCTAGAAGTTTTATTTCAGGAAACTGAAGAGAAGTTAAGAAAATTGATGGAGGTCACACAGCATGCATACTGTGGAGATGTTTTTGAACTCAGGTGACTGACTCTAAAGCATATGCTCTTTCTACTGTGCCACAGAGAGTATTATTTAGATGAGTTGTTATTAATGTCTGCTGCGGATCTATAACTGTTTAGATCAATGTGCCATGGCCAGGGTGATCAAATCATCCTGTTTTCTAGGGCTTGAAAAAAAATCAAATCTAGAATTCATGGAACCCTGATCATCAGAATTAGCCATACATCTTTGGCTTCGTTCTCTCATTCAGATAAATATCTGTAGAGCTCCAACTGCATGCCATAGGCAGCAGGAAATAAGAGAGATGTAACTCCAGTCTTCATGATCTTACACTTGAGAAATAGCACACACGTTGGGAGGTAAACATATTCAAGCCATGAAAACTTTAGATCAGTGAGTGGAACTATAATCTTATTCCAATGTGCCAGGTTGCTACAATAATGAGATGCACAAGGAAACAGAAGGTTCTGGTGATCTACACAGACTTTATCAAAAAATGAATCTGGCCTCACTGCATGGAAAAACCCATGGATTGTTCCACCTATGTATTAGCTGCTATAAAACCGTCCTCTTCATCCTTCTGAGTATGTACCATTCAACTTGTTACTCCTTTAATTTTTTTTTTTTTTCTGGTCTTCCCCTTTGGAGGACTTTCCTTGATTCCATTGATTACTAAAATGATACTGGGGCACCTGGGTGCTTCAGTTGGTTAAGTGTCTGACTCTTGATCTCAGCTCAGGTCTTGATCTCAGGGTCATGAGTTCAGGCCCTGTGTTGGGCTCCACACTGGGTGTGGAGCCTACTTAAAAGAAAAAATAAATAAATAGATAAAATAATACTAAAACCCTTCAATAGGGTTATGATATCTTTATTTTGGAATGGGGGTAGTTTTTCAAGAAAGGGAATGTGTTTTTCTTGTAAAGGTCACAATGTTTTGATTTAGAATGCTCTTGAAGATATAGAGATGAATAAAAAAATACAATTTGCAGATTTATTAAAAAAATTCCATTAAACATTACTGCATATTTTTAAAGGCACATACATATGCAGAAAAACATCTAGGAGGAGACACACAAGAACTTAGGGAGAAACTTGGGAGGGCAGCTGGTGGCCAAATGGAATTTTGTCTTATTCATGCTATTTTATTCTTTTACCTAGAAAGTGTGGTCATCTATTATTTTTATAGTAAGAGAATTGTGTGAAAAGAGGCAAATTTAATGGTAAATAAATGGTAAATTTAACAGTTAAGAAGCTGTTGTAATATTGCAGAAAAGAGGTGATTCTGATCTGAAATAAAAATAGAGACGGTCTAGCCTACTGGCTACAAGAACAGAGAACAAAGGCTCTGATTCCAGATGGCTTGGGCTTGAAAGTCTGCTCTCACACTCACCAGCCATGTGCCAACTGGGTACATTACCTAATCTATTTGTGTCATGGCCGTTTCATCTGTAAATGAATATGCAAAAAAATAGCACCTATTCATAGAGCTGTTGGGATAATTCAGTGACTAGTACATGAAAAGTGCTTCGAACAATGGTTAGTACATCACAAAACTATAAATACTAGCTACTGTTTTGGGGGGAGAAACAGGACTGAGTTGGGGAAATGGGAAGAGTGATGAATAACTGAAGATGTAAGTACATTCGATACGAAATTGATGCTGAGTATCTTGTCACGTCTTGTGAATCATCATGCTTTTAGACCATCACTTCCCACTGTATGCTTTGAGGTCACAGGGGTGTAGAACGGCTTATAATGACTCTCTACTAATTCTGTGGCAGGTACTGGAAGTTGCTTTTCTAATTGTGAATTGCAATCTGGAATGAGATGGTCACATCACTTAGCCTCCTGTCGAGTTCTCTAATTAGTAAGTTGGTAACCATGTCACTTATCTTTAGTGCTGAGAT
The DNA here is from genome assembly GCF_037043125.1 of Eumetopias jubatus. Taxonomy (NCBI): domain Eukaryota; kingdom Metazoa; phylum Chordata; class Mammalia; order Carnivora; family Otariidae; genus Eumetopias; species Eumetopias jubatus. The sequence goes on along the minus strand of NW_028274814.1, from coordinate 114,718,241 downwards.
TTTTTTTGGTAATTAATAAGGTGACTATACATATTTCAGTGGATATAAAATGCCTCTTCTCCAATTTCCCCTGTGTACTCTATTCCATGTTCAGTCACTGATAAATCTGTTTCTCTGGATAATTTGTAGAAAACAAGACAGGTCAAAGGAAAAACTTATTACCTCTCAGGGTCTGTTTGTGTGAAAACACAAAGATAAATATCACTTGGGGGGTAGTGTGGGGAAGACTCTGGCATACTGCCTAACACTGAATTATTTTAAGGATCCAATGAGGAAAAGTACGCTTGGAGAAAATATAAAGCCCTGTGTACATTAGGATTTGGTCTATTGGCTTTCTGTTTGTCATTTTTTTTTTTCTATTCCATGTGAAAATGCTATAGAGAAAATTCTAGATGACTACACTCTAAATAAACAGCACCCACTGAGTTCATATTCCTCTTTAGTTTTGTCTACTTGTCTCATCTTTGAGTTTACTGACTACTGAGTGATTATTTAAACCTTGGCATTTTATTACCTTCAATTTTTGTCCTACATCGGTAGGACAATTGCTGAATCTTTGGGAAAGGACAAATATTTAATTTAGATGTTATTCTACCTTCTGTACTCAATATACTCCTATACATTTTTTTATTATGACACTCAATAAAGTTTTGATGAAAGTGCTCAGGAGACTCTTGGAGACTTTGCTGGAGGTCTTAATTTACCTTTTATTTGTCTTAATTTGGATCAGAATCTAGCCCAGTGTCTAGCCTCTTCGATAAGTCTACAATAATCTACAAACTATAACCATAATTATAGTCCTTTTTCTATGGTGATCTATATTCGAGCTCATAATGCCTTCTTTCTTCCTACCATAAGAATAAAAGTGCTTCTGTTACTATTGATTTTCTTCTTCTTCTTTGCTTACAGCTGTTTTAGTTTACATATATCTGGGCTTTTCCTTTTATCTTGGCTTTTCGCATTTATATATCAGGAAATACCTTAATATGTTATCATGAATTTAAAATTTGATTCTCAACTCAGAAGATACTGATATTTTGTAAAATTTGCAAACAATGAATCATGGAACACTACATCAAAAACTAATGATGTACTGTATGGTGACTAACATAACATAATAAAATTAAAAAAAAACATGCTTTTTAAAAAATACCACTTCACTGAGGTGTAATTGGCATACAACAAATTATACACATTTTGAATGCACAACTTAAAATCTACTTTTGAATAACAAACCTCAATTCATTTTCCACAGAAGTTCTTTTTTTTTAGGTACCAACCGATCATTCTCCTAGTCTTCAAAGCTAAGCTTGTCAAGGGCACTGTCTTAGCTCACTTTCCTTAATTACTCATCTTCCAGTGAAGTCCATTCTCTGTCCCTCCCAGTCAGGCTTCTGTTCTCATTCTTCAGGGGAAATGGCTATGGCAAAGCTCAACTGCCAAATCCAGTGGCCATTTTCTAGTCTTTTTTTGGATTTTTGGTGACATTTGCCACCATTGACCATTGTCTGTCATCTTGAAGAGTCAACTCTTTTGGCACCTACCGGGATAAACTCTCATGCTTCCTTTCCTACCACTGACATGGTGGCTTCTCAGTCTTCCCTACCTGCCCCTCAAGTGGCAGTAACACCATGGCTGTGCCCTTCATTGCTCATCTTCTCAATCTCTATAGTCTCCCTAAGTGAGCTTGTGCACTCAACTACTGAGTCATACTGAATGTATGTTGGCAAATCACAAACACACAGTTTCAGCTTAGATTTCTCTTCTGATGTCAGATCCATACGCATAAACTGCCTAGGGGACATCTCTACCTGCATCTACTAGGGAAATATAAAACTTTGTATCTTAGACACTCATTTCAATATCATTCTCTCACAAACCTTCTCCTCCTTCTCTATTCCTTAGCCTAAGACATAGGCCTTCCCCATGGGGAACTTACTCTGTTGGTTGGTGAAACAAAATCCAAGTGCATGAAGTAATCTCAAACAAGCTGGTGTTAATGTCACTTGGGTAGAATAAAGCAGCCAAGGACTCAGGGGGACTATACAACCATCAGGGAAGAGAAACTTAGCGAACGAAGTCCTGGTGATGGGGAAGAGCTGATAAGTGCAAAGAATATTCAGAAAAGTGAGAATGTCAAAGTTGGCCAGGGAAGGTTTGTCAAGGAAGACTTCATGGAGCTAATGCAATTTTCTTCTTTCGTTTATTCAGCAGATGCTTGTTGAGGTTTTTCCACATGTCGAGAACTCAGGTTCTAGAGGAGTCTCAGTGGACCAGTCAGGCCCATTCTTGGTCTCATGGGGCTGATATTCCACCAGGAAGAATGAGACAATGAACATGTAAAACATGTATAAAAATATAATTTTAGATAGAGATAAATACTATGAAGAAGTTAATGGAGTGTAATGGACTAAGAAGTGATAGAAAGGTGGAGGGATTCCTTTAGACGCTGTGATGAGGGCAAGCTCTCTGAAATGTGACAGTTGAGCTTTTGGCTGAATGAATAAATGTATCTTTCCTTCTTTCTCGGCTCTGAAAAGAACAAGTTTTACAAACCAAAGTGAACCATTAGAAAGAAGCCCATAGAGTGGGTGTGAGCCACTGAGCTTATTAGAATCCCTCTAAAAAATCTGGAACAACTGCTTCTTTGTTCTACTTTCTTTCTTTGACATTTGAGATAAGATGCAGACTTACTGGACTTTTCTTTCTCACCCAAATATTGTGCTTGTGTTTGCAATGCGGAGAAAACAGAAAAAATCTGAGGGAGGAGACCCGTCTCTGCATTATTGGAAGTGAAAAATCCTTATCAATGAGTAAACTTTGGTGTCCTATTTATCTTTAATGTTATCCCCAAATCCTCGTTTCTCCACCATGAGGGAAAAAATATAACAGAACTGTTTTTGCGAGTGGCATCCTGGATGTTTATTCAGGAAAATGAATTCAGGATGCTGGTTTCTGGGAAAATAGCAATAACTAAGACAAATTCACATAAAGGTCTTATTTTCTAGTAGGAAGAAAAAGACAGTAAAGAAGTAAACAGGTAAAAATACAATGTCAGATAGTGATAAATACTATTAATAAATAAAATAAAGGGGAGGACAGAAAGTGATGGAGGAGCAGTTTTAGGAGGTGTCTCCTGGGAAGTGATATTTGAGTGCAGACCTGAAAGGTGGGTAAACACCAGCCATAGGAGGGAGAGACAAATCAGAAGGGCAGCAAGTCAGCTGGCTGGGAGTCTAGCTTATTCAGCAGACAGAAAATTTCTCACTTCAATACATTGCTATCTATACCACACTATTTCTACAAACATGATTTTAAGACCAGAAAGGGAAGACCATTTGGCCTACAGACTTCTTATATCGAGGAGAATTACGCTGATTCCCACCCCCCCCAAAGTTGTCTCATCATTTTGAAAGAAGGGCATACTCTATTCTTCTGTTGGAAACAAGATTTATAAAGAATTGGTGCCCTGCCTATTTAGTTTTGCGATAGCAGCTGCAGGAGGATAAAAGGACTAAATACAAAACTGGCCTTTTATGGTCTTGTTGAGTTTAAATTCAGTGAAATAAGATGTAAGAACATGAGTGTGTACTAAGCATTGTTACAGGGGAGGAAGGAGAATGTCATTCCTCAAAGTTTCATTTCCTCAGCTCGTGTCTCTTTGCTCTGCCCTTGGAAAGCCCACAACTGCCCTTGAGGGTTATCACTTTTTTTCACACAGAAGAAGGAGAAAGAACAAAGACTCGCTACCACTGAAGAGAAACCAGAAGTCATTGGTACCTGGTTTTCATTGTTTTGGGTTTCTGTTTGAAGATGCTTGCTCCTGGAGAACACATAATCTGACCTGGGGAATTTCTGCTTGAGGTTTTCAAATGGTCCAGATGAGGTGGCTGATGAGACAGAAGATTTTTCTTTAACGAACATTTTAGGGAGATGATTGGATTTGAAGTCAGAGGCTGGGAGTTGAGTCTTGCCACCGTTATACTTGTTGTGTGGTTTTCAGCACAGAACTCATCTTTTGGGATAGCGAGGACCCAGGGAGTCTGGTGTTTGTAAGTTGCCAAACACTTTGAAAATATTAGTTATTGGCCATTGTTGTGCTGATCATCATTGTTTTTGTTCTCTTCGTAGATTTCTCTTTCCATTCATTTTCACCAACAAATTTACTAATTTGAGCTTTTCCATACCATCCTGGTTTTGAAGGAGTGTGTTCTAACTACTTAACTCAATACAGAGATCTAATTTGAAAAAAAAAGAAAAAAAGGAAATTATGTATTAGAAGAGGCTAACAAGACAAGTAAGACATTATCTTAATGTAACGTAGGCTGAGAAAAGAGCCCGGGGGAGGACATAAACCAAGAGTTAAAGGAACGTAGCAGGGTCTGAAGTGTGAGCTCTGTCATGGAGAGCCGGGGAAAGGCTCCTTGCAGAAGTGGCTGCACAGAGAACGCTCAGGTCACATGCACAGAGGGAAAACAGGCCGAGAAGGGCCCTGGCCTGGAAGCAGGCCCACCCCCTCTGTCGGGGCAGGCATGGGCCAGAGCGGGCAGGAAGTCCAGAGCAGCACGTACGATCGTGTCTGGGAAGCAGGGCAGCAGGTAGCATGTGATTTTCCAGTACAGCTGTCAACATCAGAAGGCTGAGAGCAGGAAGGAAGGGCAAGTTCCTGCAGGCCCAATGATGGGGACACAGGAGTGAGGGCTAATCACAGCTCCTGGCAGTCTGGCAGCCGCTGATCAGGACCAGAAAACCTGGCAGGAGTAGCAGGATTGCAGAAAGTTCTCCCACCATCACCCCACCCTACCACATACACACACACACACACACACACACACGCCGCCCGTCTCTCTTCTGTTGAAAGTTATAACTTTTTTTTAAAGAGAGAGAGAGATAGAGAATAAGAAGGGGTGAGGGGCAAAGGGAGAAGCAGACTCCCCGGTGAGCAGGGAACCTGATGTGGGACTCCATCTCAGGACCCTGGGATCATGACCAGAGCCAAAGGCAGACAGACGCCTAACCGACTGAGCCACCCAGGTGCCCAAAAGTTGCAGCTTTATCAAGCACAGCCTCTAGAGTCAGAAGGCCTGACTTGATTCCTGGTTCCACCATCTATTGGCTGTGTGACCTTGGGCAAATTGCTCAAACCCTCTGTAATGCGGTCTACTGACTGTGTGGGGTTCTCCAGTGCAGGGGTGCCGTGAGGAGTGTGAGATCATGTGTGGGAGGTATGTACCACAGAGCCTGGCACATAATAAATGCCCGATAAATAGGATGAATGAATATGAAACCAGTGCGGGAGCCTACACTGGGCTCATATTAGGACATTCGAGGTGGTCTCGCATAGAGATGTACTTGAACCTGGAGCAGTGGGAATTGTTAGCTAATGCTATATCTCAGAGGGTGAGGTGAGTTACCTTTATGTCTCCCATGCCTGACTAGAGGTGGCTCTATAGATTGGCACAGGGCTGCTCTTCAGGTGGGGCTCAGGGGGAGGGATGCAAGGTCCGGGAACCTGGCAGGTGCAGAGTATGCAGCAGGGCAAATGCACACGGCTGGTGGAGAAGCCACATGACAAGGGCTGAGGGCTGAGGGGGGTCACTCGGAGGTGAAATCAGTGACCTAGCCGAGAGGTCCCCATGTAAAGTTCCAGAGAGTTGGAGGTTGGCAGGACCGATAAGCAAGACTGAGTGAGAAGCCTTCAGGAGAGGGGAGACTTGCGTAAACTGTTGACTTAGGAATAAACGGAGGTAAATGAGAAAGAAAGTGAATAAATAAGAGAGAGCCTGATTGATAGGAAATGTTTATGGAAGAGCGGCAAAAGAGAGGGATCATGTGGTTAGGTGGAGTCACTTTTGGAAAGAAGGCATTCCTCTCCAAAACCAGGAGGGTGAAGTTGTAGGGGAAGAGGGAGACGGAACAGAGAGAAGAGGAAGGGTCCTTTATCTGGTGGCCTCCGTGTCAGAGTAGAAGGAGACAAAGTCATCTGGCAGGGAGGGAGGGGGACAGGGAGGCAGAGGCCTAAGGAAATGGTGTCAAATAGTTACTGTGGGGAATTTGGTAAGGAGCCAGCTAGAGATGAATCAGTCCACGTCGTGATTTTGGCGTTTCTGGAACGAGGCTGGCTTGAATGGAAACTGAGAGTCGCCTATACCTATGGCCTGAAATAGCGAAACCCGGCTCATCCTCCCCTGCTCCAGCTAACACAAGCTGCTCACCTACCGTCCCGTTTCCATTTCCTACCGCAGACTCTCCCCTTCACACCCACGCCAGTCTGCAGACACTGCTCAGTCAGAGGTCGTCCAGGCAACCCGAGCAACTGCTGCTTCCTCTCCCTTCTCATTCTTACCGCCGTCCCTAGAGAATCAATATCCCCTTTCTCCCTCACCTTCTCCCCCTACGTTTTGCATACAGATTCGTTCCCATTTTTGCGGGTCTCTTTTTAAAAGTCACCAACTCAGAGACAGCTTTCCTGAAACCCTAACAGAAGGTTCTTTCCTCTACTGTGTTCTTCTAGAACTCGCCCCCGTCTACTGCTGTCATATATAAAAAGGAAGAAAGAGACCCGTTGCTTTGCTCATTTTCTGGGTCCCCGACTAGCTCATAAGCTTCCTGAAGTCAGAGATCCAGCATTTAACAGGAAAGGGATCACATAGTAGGTCCTCCATAAATATTTGCAGAGTGAAAGAATGCACAAATAAATGAATTAATTAACTTTGCTCCACCCCTGTTGTCTTCCTACCTCTTCTTGCCACTTTGGTTTCTCCCCCTCGTCTGAAAGTGGCAGACGGATGCATCTCCACATCCAGGGTCCCAGAGTAGCCTTCGGGCTGTCAGTTCCATCTGCTCTGGGGCCCCTTCCTTCTTCAGGCCCCTCTGGTCTCCTCGGTTGTCTTGTGCAAGCATACCATCCAATTCTGTTCTTCCATGTCCTGGTTCACCCACCTTCGAGAACCTTCCTTCACGGACACATCTATTACTCTAGATCCAGAAAAATTTCTTATAATTTCAAATACTTCCTAGAATACACTCTCCAGTTTCCCGACAGACACAACCATGAAACCTAACGAGGGTTGAAAAGATGTCCTGATCTAGAGGCAGCCCTGGAAACTGCAGTCATGGTGTGTGAGGTGGGAAGCAGGCTTAGCTCCAGCAGCCATAATGGTTGGCACGGGGCATCCATGTGGCACAGAATGGTCGCTACTCATGAGTCAGGTGGGGGGTTTTCTGGAACTATTTCTCCCAGCCTCAGAGTAAGCTGATAAGGAAGCCTCCTGGAGAGATACCTGCTTAGGAGTGTGGCCTCTGGGGTCAAATACATAGAGGGAAATGCCAACATCACCTCTTACGAGCAGAGTGACCTTAGTCAAGCTGTTAGATCTCTTTGTAGCTGCTTTCTCAGCTGTGAACCGGGGGCAGCAGCTGTCCTTAAATCATGGGGTGGTTGTAGATGTTAATGACATAGTACAGAAAGCCCTCAGATCTGTGCCTGGTACATCGTAAGTGCTCTTATAGGTTAGCTTTTAGTGACGGGAGAGAGTCCAGTCATAGCAGAGGGCTGACGAGAGAGAAGTGGGGTAGGGAGCCTGCAGTCCCCAGGTATGCTGCCCGCAGGGCAGGTGCCTGGGCTCCGTGCATCCGAACCAAAGACAGTGATGGTGCCTCGCACCCTGAGCTGCTGGTCGGTAGCACTGGGTAAGGCCCAGAACACGTGTCCTCTGAGCTGAGGTCCCCACTGACGTTCGCCTGAGTTCTCTGTGCATGTTGATGAGTTTCCGTGTGGCTTGTGAGGTGCACTCTCATTCCTCACTGGGGTTGGAGTCCTTCCTGGACCCCTAGTGCTCTGGCTGCCTGGGTCTCCTCTTTGTTAAGACCATACGGGTAAAGATAAAGTGTGAGCCTCCCATGGATTCTGACAGGAGAAGGGACTGGGGGTGGCTCAGAGGTTCCAGTCACTCTACTGAGGAGAGGTTAAAGAGAGTCTGTACTGCCATCTTAATCTTCCCCATCCCCCTCTGCTTGTACCCCTTTGTGTCTTATGAAATCAGAATTTAGGGTTATTATGGGACTCTGCAGTCAGCCCACACCTACGTCTCCCGAAGTTTTGTCTATGACCATCATACCAGTATCTTAAATGCCTTCAAAACTTGTCTCTCTGCCATCCCCCAAGCAAATCTGCGAAATCTGTGGAGTCTTTCTCTCCTGAACTTTGGCTTCCTTTTCCTCTGCTCTCACTTATCCCATAGTGAAAGCTCAGCAATGTTTGAAGCTCCCTTGCAAGGGAGCAGGAAGGCCCCATGAACATGTCATTGGTTTCTGAAATGAGTGATAGTCCCTTCCCCTGAAGTCCTACCTGCTTTTGTTTGGAGCAGTGTGTCTCAAATGTGCATACCAACCACCTTGGGAGTTTTGGTAAAATGCATATTATGATTCTGGAAGTTCTTTGTGGGGCCCGAGAATCCGCCGATGCTATGGGTCCTTGTGTCAATTCGTGACACTTTCTAATTTTGTCATGTAGCTTGGTGCTATCTATGCCATTTCTCCCACTGTATTTTGAGCTAGCCGAGGGTGGCATCAGTATGTTAAAGCAACTTTATATCCTCCTAAGTGCCGAGTATACTGTCTGGTTGCTGGTGCGCATTAAATATCTGTAGCCTTCATGACAAATGCTTCAGAGTTCTACTTCATTGCGGACCGGGCTTACAGACAGAACTTCCCTTCTCCCTGACTTTTCCTTGATTGGTATCCTGGGTCACTTCCACTAAATCATGGAACCTCAGTCCTGGGCCCAGTCTATTACTAGAAAGAAGCTCCCTCATACTAAAATGTTAACGATTTGAAGTATGACCTATCTCACAAATATCTGACAGAAAAAAGATCATCCAAGAGGTCCGTGTTTAACATACACGATACACCGTGGTCTATGCAATGTTTCTCGTGTTCCTCTAGGTAATTAATTTTATTGTCTCTTGCTGAGTACCAGCTCTTCTGGGTCTATGTGAACTGTGGGAGACACTTGCCCTCTGCGGAATGTTACTTAGAACTTTCATCAACTGGAGATCTTTAATTACACAGATGTCAGAATTGTTGAGACACTTACTATTCTTCTTCTACCTTTGCTTCTGAATAACCACTCGCCCACGTGGCAACCTGGAGTGGCTATTTGTGATCCGGGCTTCACAAGTTCCCACTATCCTGGCACCTCAGTGAGCATGCCGACTGTAGTTCTCTTCATGGCCCCGCGTGGCATTACACGATAGGAGCAGCCTCAGAAAATGGCAAACAAAAACAAAACCAAAACCAAAAAGCCAAAAAACCCCCAAACACTTCTAATCCTTTCCAGTGGACTTGCTCCCTCTGTTCTGCCTGTGCTTCTCTTGGGAGCTCGAGCTGCCTTCTACTGCAGTTGTTGCTTCTAGGCATTGGTGGGCTTGGTGGTCAATGACTAGCCAGCTCTCCACCCAGGGTTCCATGTCCACAGGTTCAGCCGGTGCTGGCGAGGGTGGGAAAAATCAGCTCGTTTTAGACGGGAGCTCACTTACTTTCATTTTCTTTACCATCTGAACTTTGGATTGCTGGAGACACCTTCCAGGCCCTCTGTGGGGCCTCCTTCATCCCTGGGTCCCTTTGCCCACTGCAGTCCCCCAGGCTCATATCCTCTCTGTGGCACATGCCTCTGACAGTCAAGGGCATAAAGGACTGGGTTCTCATGATGGGATTCCAGGGCCTTTAACACGGAAGCGGTAGGACATACTTGAACAGAGGAGTTCTTCCTAGGTCCTTGACCCCATTCCACGTAGCCGATCATTCCCTACACCTATGCCTGAGTTGTACCCTGACCAGAGTTGGGGGGGGGCACCTAAAAGGATGAATCATTACTTTGGGCTCTGCTTTGTCATCATAGCTTCACGTTGGCATAAAAATTTTCTGAGTGTGGCCCTTCCTCATGTTACAAACAGCCTCTCACCTCGAACCGCTGATGTGTAGAGCTGCATGTGATGTTGTGGCATGTGGGCAGTGTGCCAGTGGAATGTCATGGATTGAGAAAGAGAGGCTTTCAGCGCTCTCTTCCTTAGAGATTCCCTGCCCATCAATCCTCCAGGGTCCACCTTAGTTTTTATGCCGGTCACGTTAGTAATTATTTGCCCCAACACAAAACGCACGCATCTCTGTGCATCAACATCATACCTTATTCTCTTCTGTGGGAGAGGGCGAGGCTGTCACTGGCTCATTTAAAAAGAACATGTTCAGGGTGTGGCCAAAGACTCACATGAAACCCTAGAAATTGTAGGTGGAGAATATTTCACAGTGTGTTTGGGGGGAGGCCACTGGGGGGTTATTACTGGGGGTTATTATATGCTCACTGGAGGGTTATTACTAGTCTGGAACAACAACGATCATGTAGGCTGTTTCAGAAATTAATTTAATGTGAAAATAGAGGTCATCTGACTTGCTTAAATGTCAGGGCAAGGCGCATCTGGGCCCACACTTGGCTTTAATTTCCCTTTGAAGTTCATGGGTGTGGCAGGTGCTTATCTAATCGCGACATTTGGACCAATATGTTTTGCACATTCAGGACTTTGTAATGAGATGCGGTGTTTATTTATGTTCCATACTTTTACCTACAGATTGCAAAAATACCCTTTGCTCAACCCTGTCTAATCACTGCCAGTGTCAACAGTCAAAGCTAGTGACAGAAGGTAGGTTTATGGGGTAGTAACCCTTCCCAGTTGGCGTAAAAGATCTATTCGCAGAAGAAAGGTTTAAGCAATCATGTGAACTTCAGTCTGAATAAGGGAGCTTCCGCGGCTTGGTGATTACAAAGTAATGATCTTTTGGTCAGATTAGGAGTGCGTACAGGAGTGTGGGGTAGGTGGGGAAGGTTGCAGTTGATGGTTGTTAAATATATATAGAACATGAGTCTTGTCTCTTTCAAGGTAAAGCTTATATCCCTAAGTCTGGTGTCTCTGTCCACCAAAACACTCCCTGGTCACTCCCTAAATTCATTTCTATTTATCAAACATTTGCCAGATACCTACTAAATTCCAGGTGTTGGGTTAGCCTTGGAGAGTCAAAGAGTAAAAAGATGTGGGGCTGAGCTTTAGGATTTCTGTATTTCATTCTGAATCCCTCCATCACAGTTTGTCTAGAGTATGATTCCCAAACCTGGCTACTAGTTGGAATCAGCACTGTAGCTTTTAAAATACTGATGCCTAGATCTTTCCCCAGATATATCAAAATCTGAATCTCTAAGACTGGGGCCCCCCAACCTGTGTATTTAACAAGTACCTAAGACAATTCTTATGCAGGTCAGCTCTGCAAAAGTCTGCAGATCTCAGTCTGGGGACCACTCACCTATATTGCCTGCTTGATACATAGCAATGTTATAGGTCTTTCATTCATCATTTCATATGTCAAGCTCATACAACCTGATTGAAAATTACTTGAAGAACTATGACTTCTTATATTCTCAAAACACGTCATAGTATTGTGTGCAGCCTTTGGATAAATCAGTGTTTTTTTAACCTTGAGTGCGTATTCACATTTTTTTGGAGAGCCTTTAAAAATGCAGATAGTAGGGGCACCTGCGCGGCTCAGTTGGTTAAGCGTCTGACTCGTGATTTTGGCTCAGGTCATGATCTCATGGGTTGGGAGATCAAGCTCCATGTCGGGCTCCGCGCTCAGAAGGGAGTCTTCTTGAGATTCTCTCCCTCTTTGCTGCCCCCCTCAAATAAATAAAAAAAACTTAAAAAAAATGCTGGTACCAGGTCCTTATTCCATGCCAACTAAATCGGAAAGTCTAGACACTGAGTCCTGGGCAATGACATTACCAAAAAACAAAAAACAAACAAACAAAAAAACCCACTCCTGTTGATTCTAATGTGAATCCAGAGTTAAGACCCATTGGAATAAATGTTTGCTATTGATGAAAATGAACATGTGGAATTACTATCTTCCTGGAACGAGCATGCATCTTTTGACTCATTTTTTACATTTGTGTGGTTATTTTTAGCTTTCAAAGCTTTTATCCGTCGACATACAATGTTGTGAACCACTGGACGAGACCTTAGAGATGGTTTATGCCAAGGGTCAGGTAACATTTCTCTGAAGGGCTAAGATAGTACATATTTTATTTAGGCTTTGTGAACCTTATGTCACAACTGCTCGGCTGCTGCTGTAGAATGAAAGCAGCCATAGACAATATGTAAATGAATGGGTGTGGGTGTGTTCAAATAAAAGCTATTAACAAAACAGGTTGGAGCTGGATTTGCCCTCAGGCTGTTATTTACTAACCCCCCGGGCTACACCAGCACTCTAATTTTACAGATGAGGAAAGCGAGGTCCAGTTGGTGATGTGCTTGGTCTCCTGTCTTATGGCCAGGGAAAGGAAAAAAATGAGCCTGAAGTTTAGGTATGTAGGCTTAAAAAACCCAAAACGAACCCAAATGAAGACCCGTAATGGGTGAGTAGTGTTTTTTAAAATTGAAAACATAGAAGTTTTTTCCTGCTGCCTGCCTTCTATGTTTGCCTGGCCTCATTGTGTTATGGTGGCTCTGTCCATGTTTATGCCTGTACCCAGACTGCAGGCTCCTAGAGACTAGAGTCTGAACTTGTCCAGTGTTGTCCACGAGCCTGGGGCAAAGTAGTGCCCAGGACATGTGAGTGAATTGAATGTATCAGAGCCGAGAATTTGGAGCTCAGTCTCAGGTGTTTATTTCAAGGCTACCAACCCTGCCCGGCTCACTGACTTCCTTAACTTTCTTTTGTCAATATCCAGCTTCCTAGGCTGTGCTAGGGCTCTTCGCTACTTCCAAATAATGTTTACATACGATAGAGAATGTTTTAGGGTTGTGGCCGTGGCTAAAGCAAAGGTCAGAAGTCCAATTATTTTGAAAAAGTTGACCTTCATGCTTTGCCAAAAAACCGAATGAAATCAATTTGGCCACTATTCTCCACGAAATCTTCACTTTTTCCTCTGTTCAGACCTGGAGGACGGTACACACTTAGTATGTTTCTGTCATAGATTACATCCAGAAACCTTCCTCCCTCTGCCCCCCATTCCTGTGCAGACTCTCTGGTTTGACCTGGGAGGGACTGTTTACAGTTGGGTGAACCTTGGACTCTCCCTTCTTGATTCAAGCTGGGCAAATGGTAAGAAAAACCTGCAGAACCTGTTCAGTAATTTCAGACTAGAAGCAAGCAATCCAAAGGGAAGAGGGAGTAGGTATTACTTTATGAATGCAATTAAAATCTTCTCTCCCTAAGTTGTCTGCACAGCAGGTTGAGTGCAGCCTGAGAAAGGTGCTCATTGACCAGAGAGGTTTGCTGCTTAGCATGCGAGCAGTGCCATCCTGGCTGCAAAGTGTAATGGGCTATTCTCCTACGTCCCTCGCTTTGTCGACATATGTTTTTCACACACGCATAATGTCTCAGCATGGAAAAGGTGCAAGACAGAATGTTACGGTCTTAGGAGGGAAAGAACTTTTAAAGATGATTTGTTCTGGGGAAAAGTGGGTCAAATGCTTGGGAAATAAATGAAGAGGAAAATTTAGCCAACAAATACAAGATATGACTCTAATGTTATATGATTTTCGTATCCATCATACTGAACCCCATTATTTGATTTAAAATTTTGGAACATGATTGATAATTTGGGAGATACAAAAAAAAAAAAAACAGAAAAAGAAAAAGAAGACAACATAGTTTCTGTCCTCTACTAGTTGACAATTATTTGAGGTGAAAACAATAAATGTGAATGTTATTGAATGAATAACATACACATTTTTAAAAAATGACAGAGGAGTAGACTGGCAACTTTTTACATGGATTCAGAGGAGAGGATGGCTGGGGGAAGGTATTTGATTAAGTCTTGAAGGATTGATTTGGATAGCAGAGTGGAGGGTAAGACATGCCAAGCTAGAGGCCAAAGCAACAGAGACAGAAGCGAAGCACGCAATCTGGCTGGGGTAGTCAGCATTTTCCCAGGGCGTGGCGGTGCCTTGGTTGTAGAGTAAGGTGGAAGTGGCTTTGTGGAAAACCAAATAATGTCGTGGTAAAATCTGTGGACCTGGATTCAAATCCCAGCTCTGCCACTCTCCATCCATGACTTGGGGAAAGTAGCTTAATCTCCCTGAACCTCAGGTTCCTCTTCTGTAAAATGAGTATCTATCTCATAGGTTATTTTGAGGATTAGATGAGATAATCCATGTTAAACTCTGTGCATGCTTAGCAAACAATAAGCACCCAATAATAATAGCTATTGAATTATGGTAGATCTTGAAGGTCAAAGGGAATCATAATTTCCCAGACATGTTGGTACTTATCTTTTTAGGGCATTTGCTTGTGACCTAAAAAATCTCTTTTCAGACTAGTACTTCTATCCACTCTTATCCCTAATTTAAGCAAGGCTGTCCCCATCAGGGAGAGCTGCCCCCTGAGATCACTGCAGGATGCTCTGAGACTAAACATTGGACTGGCCATTGTGAACCAGGACTTAGGAGTTCTTTTTCTTTTTTTTTTAGTCTAATATTTTAATGAGGAAAGTTAAGGGGATTTTAAACAGAAATGGACTCAGAAGAGAATCCATGAGACTTAAAGAACAATCATTGCTTGCCACAGAGAAGTTGATTTAAGAGGACTTCAGTCATAATACATAAATATATATGAACAATTATTAGGCTGAATATATAGACAAACTTTTGGCCCCCTCTTGTGAAGATAATAGAAGTTGAACTCAAGTGATATTTATAAAAATTAAAAATAAAAATTAATTTAAAAAAGATGATTGACTAAATCATGACACAATATAATTTTTTTAGTCAAAATGAAGTTACAAAGATTGTATTTATTGGCATGATTATTTTTTAATGCTAAACTGTTTATCAAGTAACCATTAAGAGCTGGTTTCTTCTCTGAATAATTTCCTTTTCTTAATTTCTTAATTAGAGAAATTTCCAATTCTAGGTTCGATAGTAAGCTTTCAAAATATTTTTTTTCTTCAAAGTTTTTATTTAAGTTCTATACAGTGTAATACTAGTTTCAGGTGTAGGATTTAGTGATTCATCACTTACATACAACACCTGATGCTCATCACAAGTGCCCCCCCCTTAATACCCTTCACCTATTTAACCCATCTCCCTCCCCACTCACCCCCCACCCCAGCAACCCTCAGTTTGTTTCCTATGATTAAGAGTCTGTTTGCTGGTTTGGCTCTCTCTTTTTCCCCCCCGGCTATGTTCAACTCTTTTGTTTCTTAAATTCCACATATGAGTGAAATCATATGGTATTTGTCTTTCTCTGATCTATTTCACTTAGCATAATATGCTCTAGCTCCATCCACATCATTGCAAATAACAAGATTTCATTCTTTTTTTTTAAGATTTTATTTATTTGAGAGAGAGAGAGGGAGAGTGAGTGAGAGAGAGAGCACGAGAGGGGGGAGGGTCAGAGGGAGAGGCAGACTCTCTGATGAGTGGGGAGCCTGATGTGGGACTCAATTCTGGGACTCTGGGATCATGACCTGAGCCAAAGGCAGATGCTTAACCCACTGAGTCACCCAGGCGCCCAAGATTTCATTCTTTTTGATGGCTAAGTAATATTCCAGTGTGTGTGTGTGTGTGTGTGTGTGTGTGTGTGTGTGTGTGTGTGTGTGTGTATACACCACAACTTCTTTACCCATTCATCAGTCGATGGACATCTGAGCTCTTTCCATAACTTGGCCATTGTTGATAATGCTGATATAAACATTGGGTTGCATGTATCCCTTCAAATCAGTGTTTTTATGTCCTTTGGGTAAATCCCTTGTAGTGCAATTGCTGGATGGTAGGGTAGTTCTATTTTTTAACTTTTTGAGGAACCTTCATACTGTTCTCCAGAGTGGCTGCACCAGCCTGCATTCCCACCAGCAGTGTAAGAGGGTTCCCCTTTCTCCACATCTTTGCCAACAGCTGTTGTTTCCTATTGTTTGTTACTAATTTTAGCCATTCTGACAGGTGTGAGGAGATATCTCATTGTGTTTTTGATTTACATTTCCCTGATAATGAGTGATTGTTTAACATCTTTTCATGTGTCTGTTAGCTAGCCATCTCTGTCTTTGGAGAACTGTCTGCTCATGTCTTCTGCCCATTTTTTAAACTGGATTATTTGGTTTTTGGGTGCTGAGTTTTATAAGCTCTTTATATATTTTGGAAACTAACCCGTTATCAGATATGTCATTTGCAAATAACTTCTCCTATTCTGAAGGTTGTCTTTTAGTTCTGTTGATTGTTTCCTTCGCTGTGCAGAAGCTTATTATCTTGATGAAAAGACTTGGGAGTTCTGAGTGATATAATGGACACATTCTCTGTACCTTTGATTATCTAGCTGTCCATCTGTAAAATGTCCTTTAGTGCTGATATAAGGAGAGAATCAACATCTTCCCACCGTCATATTTCCACTCCCTGAAAAGTGTAAAATTTAAAGAAAAATATATCTCTTTGTACACTTTATTGCATGTGTACTAAAACCTCACCTTAAAAATTTAAAAGGAAAAAAATAAATAAATTAGGGTAGGAGTATTCCAAAGAACCCATAAGATGTCCCCCTAAAGAAAAGGTTTATAGGTGTGGAAACTGAAGAGCACAGCATGCTCAAGGTCACACAGAGGGAATCTCCTAATGTAAATTGGAGGGCTCCTTGTCCATCATACTGATCCTACTTGCGGATTTATAGAAGTATTAGCCATTTTATTTTCCCAATTATTAGGACCTCAGTTAGGACAGTGAGTAACACTCATTATTGGGTCCAGAAAAAATTATGCCAAGTAAAGATTATGCATGGAACATTTGTTATGTGAAATGCTGCCCTTTATAAATACAGAGACCCCAGGGGCTGTGTTCCCCTTTCCGGGACTGCCAACGTGTCTATATTGCTAGGAGTGCCTCCCACCAGCCCACATCTATGGGCTGCTCCTTTGAAGCGCCTGTCATGGACGTTTGATGGCCGTGAAATGTCATTTAGAAGAGAGGTTTGTGTCTTTTTGTTGTTGATCCTTAGCCTCCATGGAGCCAGAGCCTCCGAGGAGTCTGTTTTCATGCCATGTGCAGAGAAAGGTTTTGCTCAGCCTGAGCTGGTCTGGAGCTGGTTGCCAGGACCAGCGTGTGCTGACTTCCACTGTGTCTCCTGGCAGTGCCGTGGGTCCTTTTCTTCATATCTGCCCGCCCCCCACCGGAGCAATTCTTCCCGGAAAGCTTCGTATGTGCTCCCCTGCGGGGCTGCGCGGTTGGTGGCTTGGGGTCATATACCCTGCGTACTCTCTCCCCTTGCACCTGAGCTGTTTGAATCCGATTTCCAGGGCAATTGCTCTTTGGCTGCACACCGGGGCATCCTTTTGAGGTTACTCTGTCCCGTGCTGTTTGGACAGCCTCAAAAAGTCCCTTGGGAAGCTTATCAGATGGTCTGGTGGGAATGGCAGGTTTTCAACATCATCTTTGCTATTGGGTTTCTCTGTAAAGAAAAAGTGTAAGACAAATATACTCTTTACCAAAGAAGTGTGGTCTTATTAGGAGGGTTCAAAGGAGCCTCCCTGGGTAAACAGCTCCCCTCCCACTCTCATGTGGCAACTTCTTTGTTTGCTTTGAACCTGGGCAGGTGAGACTAGGTGGTTTGATCAGCTCTCTTCTCCCCCTTTCATCTCCCTTGGTTTCCGATTCTCACACAGTGGCCAGGCAGTGCTCAAGAATGGGGTGAGCCAGGTAAGTTTCTGAAGGTATCTGGACACCGGAAGACCCTGAGTGGGCACAATGACCACAAAGCAAGAAATGATGTCTGAGAGACATTGACCTGGCCTGAGGTCTGGGAAAACTTGACACAATAATAACCATTAGCAAGGACGGAGCATTTCCTGTGAGTCAGACCAGAGATTAGCAGTTTACAAGGGTCATATTATTTGATGCTCGCAACATCCCAGGGCATTGTTTCTTCTATCATTCCCGTTTTACAGATGAGAACAGTGTTGCTCTAAAAGGCTAAATGAGTTTCCTGAAAGCACATAGTTACTGTCAGAGTCAAAATTTGATCTTCAGGGCTGTTGGACCCTGGCGCCTGTAACTTTAACCACTATGTTATAATGATCGAGTTCTGGTGTGTAGAGACGCTTGCCAGTTTTAGGAATAAACTGTATCTAGATATAAATAACGCACAAATATGGGTGTGTCTAGTTCAAGGACGCATTCCTGTCAAACTCCAAAGGATAAGAGGTTGTCCTCGTGGCTTCGATAGGAAACAGAAGACAGGTTGTAGAGTTTCTTGGGTAATTTTAGGTATTTGGACACCTGTTCGGTTATTCTGGGATTCTAGGGTGAGGGGAACATGGGGAAGGTGATGTCATTATTGCAAAAACCATTTCCTGAGGGTTCGACTTCAGGAAATGCTGGGGCATTAAAAATACCAGTTGTGTGGGAACAGTGGTAGAAGCATGACTCATGTTCAGCAATTGTGTCTATAGGTCACAAAGGATCTGGGGAACACAGGGGAGATTCATGCAAGATTGTGTTTGTGGGTGGTTCATGATGACATTTTTAGTAGGTTGAGCAGCACGGTCAAATTTTGAGAAGAGTGACATTTAAAATTTTCCATGGAAATGCGAAACTTGACTGATCCATTTATACATTGATGCATAAACATCAATGGCCCTCCTACTAAGTGCATGGCCTTGCCCTGGGTGCTTGCGGGTGATGCAAGAGGGAGAGACAGCGTGGTCCCTGCCCTTCGGTGCAGTCTTTAGGAATTGGTGACAGTGAAACAGGCTGTTTTCTCAAATTCTTTTTTTCCTTTGCCTCATGACACTTTGATTAAAAGAGGACTAGTTTTTAAAGAAAAACATTTTGTATTACTTTCCAAAAACATTTCGTATTACTTTCCTCCAAAAATCTGGTCTCGTGACTCTCAGGTCTTTGGATCAAGAGGCTGTGATTGTCAGGAGGAAAGAATCAGGTGCTCGGCCTGGTTGAGATACTTTTGGTCACTATAGAACGAGGTGGGGTGGAGAGAAAAGGAATTGTTCGTTGACGGCTCATGTTCTTTACCTTTGAGATGCGCCCAGAGGATTTTTGTTTTTGCTTTGTCTAATGGTTTAAGATTATATTTTTTATATAAAACTTGATACATACTAGAGTATAATAATATAATGATGACACGTGAAACCATCATATAAACTAAGGACCAGAATAGTATCAGTAACTTGTATCTCCCTGTGTGTTCGTCCCCTGACTCCAACCAGCCCCTCTTCCTTCTCTTCCCGGAGGTAGCCACTACGTCGGAATTTGTATTTATGAGATAGAGCATGGACATTTCAAATCTGCCCATCTGTCTGAGATGCTGTGTGTGAGGGAAACCGAAATAGCTTAGTGTCCAGGGCTCATTTTGCTGCTGCCGATAGATCTGTGACTGTGTTTGTTTCCAGACAAGGGCACGACCCCCATACAGATGCAGGCCCTCTGAAGGGAGGTATGAATATGGATCCGGAAGTCTGCCAGATCTGGCTTCAACTCTCGCCTCCGTTGGTGGAAAGCAGCGGTGTGACCTCAGGCTAGTAACTTAATCTCTCTGAGCCTCAGTCCGCTGCAGATGAAGGGAGTAGTACCTGTATCTCGTAATGGAGGTGAGAATGGAAGGAGTAAGTGCATGGCAACTGCTTGATACATTCAGTACTCCATGACAGGTAGTCAAAGGAAAAACGAACCCTTTGAAATATTGTGCGGTGACCTACTATTACTAAGAAAATACACAGATTCCAAATTTGGTCATCTATATTATTTCTTCTGTTTTTTTTTTTTTTAATCTCCCTTTTTATGGCCTTTCTCTCACTTTCCCCCCAACTGGGTCTTAACGTGTTGGCCAGTATTATATATAAGTCATCAAGAGAAAAGTAACCAGAACAGTAGCTATTTTAGGAAAGATATGATATGATGAAATTCAAGGTGAAAGTGTAAATGCTTTAGTAGTGAGCAAACATAATGTAAATTAAATATAACCATAAGGACCAATTCAATCCTTTCTCTGTGTTAGTAGTACCTGATCAACAAAATTTGTTATAATTTTTCAAGTACGTTAATACAAGTAAAACAATTTTTTAAAAAGTGTCTTTATTTTTTCCATAGTAAACAAAACTTTTCTTCCTCTTAGAAAAACTTTGTCTCTGAATAATACATATAAAATGTATATATGTATGTGTGTATGTGTACTTATTACGTTTCCAAGTTCCTTTTTCTAGACTTGACAAAGAAAGGGGTATTCAGCTGTGAACTGCTGCTTATGAATTACCTACAAAAAAATTTTAGTTTTTTTTTTCAATTAACTGAGCTCATTCATTCAATAAAATAGTCAGCAAATATTTATTGCATAATTAAGAAACACGTGTATTTTTAGGGGTTGGAAGTAAGTCATAAATGCCAGGAGACATAAAACTGTAATGGTTTTCAAGTTGGATTTTAATCACAAAGTAAGTACATTTAATATATGTGCTGCCGAAGCGAGCACAAAGGAAGTACATTTAAGAACTATCCATTTGTAATAGAAACATTAGAAATTTAGGAATAGGAAAATAGATTTTCTTAATAGATAAATGATGTACTCTGATGGAATTAAAATGTAATGGGTGTTGTGAGTGCCAGGCACTTTACATATGATGTCTCAGTTATTCCTGTAATGCTGATAAGTGTTTATACCTTGTCTTGTTGATGAAGAAATTAGGGTGCAGAGAAATTGTGGGATTTGTTCTGTGTTTCAAGCTAGTAAGAGACACCATTAGTACAAAGCAAATGTCAAGTCTTGTTCCAAATTGTCCTTTCTCCTGTTAGAAACTTCCTCTTTTAAATCAGTAAGAAAATAAAACGACCATTCTTGTATATGTTCAATGTTGTTTTTCAAGTTCTGGTCATGGCAAGGGGATATTAAGAAACTAGAAGAATTAATATTTGCAAACAAAATTAAAATGTCATTTTTTTAAGATACTGTGATTGTCTTCTAACTAAAAGGAATAATCTGAAAAAAAATGTATAGGCATCAAGAAAGCAAAACAATGAATGCAAAACAAATATCTATAAATCACTAGAGCTCTTTATCCCATGTCAAAATAATCACATGATGTCTAAATGATTTAAGAATAAGTATTCCTATAAGAGAGTTGCACGTCTTATTTAATATAAACAAAAGTGTAAAACTTTACTGAATATTAAAGATGATGAATGGAGAGGCATATTGTTGTCCTTGAAAGTAATAATAAATCAGAAAGGCTTCTATTTCTTTCAGTCAGTTTATAGGTTGAGGATAACCCGACTCAAAAATCTTGATAAGATTTTTGAATTTGATGAGTATAATTTGTATGTGCAAAAACAGATCCTATTTATTCAGCACTTACTATACGGCAGGCACTATGCTAAAGGCTTCACATGCAGTTAATAACTCATTTAATCATCATAGAAAACAAATACGTGTCTTTATTATCCTCATTTTACAAATAAGGAAACTGAGGCCGAGGGAGGTTAGATAACTTGGCCAAGTTCACATGATGACTAATAAATTGCTGAGCCGTGGTTCAAATCTAGGCTGTCTGGCTCTGGTACCCATGCACTTAACACCACCATGCTTGATTAAGAACACTAACTAGTATTTTGCAAAGGGAACATTAAAGTAGAGCTAGGTCTTCCCTGAATAAGCATGTAGATAAATGGGACAACATAGTTCAGAAATGAGCATACTGTGTTTAAGGATATAATAGATAACAAGAGAGATCTCAAAAGAATAGCAAATAATTATTTGATACTCATTATTTAGGATACTTAACTAACTTTTTTTTGAAAAAATCAATTTAATACCCCAATTTCATACCTCCCTGATCAAAATACATTTGAACTGGCTAACATGATAGATAATGGGAAACTTAGCAGGAAGTAGAAGTTATTGCTGGACAGATATCTGGAGAAGCCATTATTTTTTCTTTTTTTCCTTTGAAGTGACAGAAGAAATCACAAAGGAAAAGACTGACAGATTTGGCTACATAAAAAATTGTAAACACATGTACAACAACGAGAACAAAATAACTTAGGTCAGCAGATGGGAAAGGATCACATCAAACGTGACACACACAGGCTATCATCTGTGATGAACACCTTCAAAGGAGGAGTGAAAGCAGTAGACCGGTTCTTCTCCACGTGGGGGCCGTGGGAGCAGAGGAAAACCCGCTTCCGGGCAGGAGTGCGGTTGGTGTAGTGGGGTCCCGCCTGGGACCACCCCCCTGCACGTCCCATGCACAGGGAGAAGGGGGCTGACCTGACGCTCGCCTCAATCTGGCAAGGCTCTGGGGACTGACGAATTGGAATGGCTCGAGGGGAGGGCAGGATGTGGTCGCCCAGGCAATCTGTCTTCTACCAGGCTCCTTTCATCAGAAGGGAGAAAGGAAGAAGGAAAAACACAGAGGATACAGCTCTGGATGTTGCTGCAAAGTATTGGGAGAGCTGTCCTAGAAAATAAGCTCAGTGACAAGGACAGAAATTCCTTCCCCAGGCAAAGAAGAAGATGGGGACAGCGTCTCCCAAAGACCCACTGGAAAGTGGAGGGTCTGCAAGCAGGGGAAACAGGATCCCATGGCAGGTGGATTTTACTTAGCTGTGAGTAAATTTTTTATGGGGCGGTGACAGGGCAGTGATTTCTGAAGACAATCATCCCAGGACTCAGGAGGCCACATGGGAAGTTGGAGAGAAATCGAAGCTGCAGGGCATCTTATGAGACTTCACATTATGAACTCATGTAATACATGGAAAAAATGACACAAATCAGCAGTTCACACAACTGCAATGACAGGCAGCCAAGAAACACGGACTGGTGATCGCCTTCACATGTAACCAAGAACATGAAGCCAAAGCGACACTGAAAATGACTTTATGTCTAGTAAACGAGCCTCCTTCCATTGAATCTAAGCTCCCTGAAGAGAATTTTGAGGTTTGATCCCATAGCAGATACTCAATTAAAATGTATTCAATATAAACCACAATGCCTAACTGTCCCATTTGTGACAAAAGCTGGATAACTCAAACATTGCTGAGGGCAGGCTAACTTGGCTCAATATTTTGGGAAAACAAGAAGGTGGTGTATCATATTTGTGCAACTGTTCAAGGCTTGGGAACCCATTAGTGCACCCTTGGAAATTTGTTTTGGGAAAATAATTGAACATCAAAACAAAGCTGTATATATAAACTTCTATAATACTAGAAAAAAGTGAAAAAAAGAGAAAAAAGATTAATAAACTGCATATACAAAGAAAATATTATTTACCCATTTAAGATGATAACGAAGAAGACCAGAGAAGTGTGGAGAAAGACTCCACAATAAGTGAATAAAGCATAACAGCGAGGGGTCTCCCTGCTGCCTCCAATGCTAGTTATTCAAGCAAACCTTCTGTCTGCTCTGAATCTTGCTGCTGTGGGTGCAGAGCCTATAGACACCTGATGAAGCTTCCAGTGTCACCACGGGTGCTCCTGTGCCCACCAGTGAGACTGGTATGAGGGGCGCTTCCTGCTAATGCCGCCGAAATCCCACCATGTCAGCCCCCACTGCAGGGCCACCTCTCCCACACTGGTCCCCATCTCGTACAACCTCGCCTGCTCAACTGGCTCAGAAAACGTTAAATAGTAAAGAGGTTATGGTCACCTTTCCTTACGCCGTGCTCCGAATCACTGAACTCCTCCCTGCACTGTTGGACCAAAAGTTAAGTGTCCACTCTCACTTGTTTAAGAGGGATTTTCTTAGGAGTTCTTTGAAGTTCCTCATGGAAATCAACCCCCAGTGTCTGTGATTCTATGCATGCCCCGGCATGTCTGAATCCTACGCTGGCAAGAACGACTTAGGTGCAAATTAGGACCACTGATACGAAAATAATTTTTTTGTTAAGTAGTGAGATGAGATATGTGCTTTTACTTGAACAATGTTCTTATATTTTGTACTTACACTTTAATATAAAATATAGAAAAATGAAAAAAATCACTGGTATCTGTTAATTTTTTGGCAGTTCTTGAGTTACTATTTTGTATGTTGTTCTTGCAGTTTTTAGTTTAATTTAAAAAAATTATTAATATAAGGAAGGTTTGAAACCATCCACGGATTTATAGAGAAAAAGTTGATAATCTTCCCTGTTCCATCCAATCCATTTTGACTCCTCTGAAAAATAAACGTTAGTAGTTTGATGGATGCCCCTCCTCACATTTCTTTTTCTGTATGCTTAGACAATAAACCTAAATACATGTTCTCATATATGGGGAAGCTGTGTGCTGATGGAATCAACTTAGACACATAAATTTGACATTTGCTGTTTTTCACTTACTAATTCATCAGGACATCTCTTCTGGCCAGCTAAAATAGATCCCACCAATTGCATCTATAGTAGCATAATATTCTGTACTATAAATGATTCATAGTTAATTCAAGTATTTCTCTATTTTTGAACAATCAACCCATTTTTGCAATTACTCAAAAATGCTACAATAAATATTCTTACATATACATATTTTAAATAAATATACAGTTACAAACACACATATATTTACACATACACACATAAAATTTTGGTGCTTTTGTTTCTTTCAAGTATGAAATTGACATTGCTTCATCATGTGTTTTACATTTTAATATATGTTGCTATGTTTCCCAAAATGAAATGGTAATTTACAACTCCATCAGCCACATGTTGAGTGGGCATATTCGTTTCCTTACCTCGAACATACCTTAATTTTTGCCAGTTTAATGGATGAAAAATGGAATCCCACCATTTCTTTAATTGGCATTTCTCCAACTCTTGTTAGGTTGTATATATTTTCATTAGTTTGCTGTCCTTTGAAATTCTATTTCTGGTATATGTATTTGTTTATATATTTTTCCATTTTTCCTTTGGGGCATTTGCTCTCTGCTTGTGATTTTGTAGGAGCTTTTTATCATATATGTTACTGTCTGTGATATAGGGGAGGAAAAATTGTTTCCCTCTACTCATCTTAGGTCTATTGCCTGAGGCCCTATAAATTAAACTGACAAAAGATAGGTTAACAAGAGGAAAAGAAAAGATGTTTACAAACATGTGAATTGCACATACACATGGGAGTATGCAGTGATGAGTAACTCAAAGAGGTGGTGAGAACTTGGCCTTGCATAGCACCTTAACGAAAGAAAAAAATTCTTGCAGAAGTGACTAGACAAAGGAAAAGGATTTGGGGGGCAGCAATTGTTGGAAGATAAATACATGGGTGCGCTAATGGAAGATAGGGGCTAGTCAGTAAATTTTGTTATCTAGATTTCTTGGGTTTTGTCTCTGGACCGATAAGGGTCTAGAGTATCTCCAAGAATTAACTTCTGTCTTTCCTGGGGGGTGGGTCAGCTTTACAAATTTATGTCTTGCTTTTATGCAAATAGGGGGAGAACAGAGAGCTTTTCTTATATCTGCTTTATCTCAATTGCCTTCACCTCCAGATAATCCTTATGCCAAAGTGACATATTTTGTGGTGACATATTGTGCTACTCTTCAGTTGTTTACCTTTTAACTTTGCTCAGTGGTGTCACATGTCATAAAAAAAATTAAAATTCATTATTAATTAAATAATGAATTAAAATACAGCTGTCATTTCCTTTATGATTTCTGAGTGTCCTAATTTGCTTTTAGGAAGACCTTCCTTTCCTAGATTATTTAAATTATTGTTTACATTTTCTATTTTTTTGTTTTCCTGTTTACTTTTAAAATGTCCTAATTTGCTTTTAGGAAGACCTTCCTTCCCTAGATTATTTAAATTGTTGTCTACATTTTCTATTTTTTTGTTTTCCTGCTTACTTTTAAAATGTTTTCTGGGAATCCAGCTTCAATTTTCTTCTTAAATTTCTACACTGTTCTTGGATGATCTCATTTACTCCCACAGCATTAACTCCTGATGATACACTGATGTCTTCTAAATCCGTATTTTTATCTAATTCCATAACTCTTATTATATCTCCAGAGCGAGCCTCATCTATTATCCAGCCTACTGAGCGTCTCGCAAGCACCAAACTGAACTCATGATTATACTCCTTATCCTCACCTGACTTTCGGTTCCTGCCTCTCTAACCATGGATGGCACCACCATAGGCAAGTAACCCAAATTAAGAAACCCAGAAGGGAAGTTTCAGTCCTCCTTTTCATGTAACTCAAATGTTCAACAAACCTGGGGCACCAGGTGATTCAGTTGGTTGAGTGTCCAACTCAACTTTGGTTCAGGTCATGATCTCTGGGTCATGATCTCTGGGCCATGACATGGAGCCCTATGTCAGACTCCACGCTCACTGGGGGATCTGCTTCTCTCCTTCTACAACTCCCCCTCACTCTGCTGCTCCCCCTGCTCACTCCCTCTCTCTCTCTCTCAGATAAATCAATCAATCAATCTTAAAAAAAAATGTTCAACAAACCTTCATCTCCTATTGAGTCTTTCCAGTTAATTTCTTTTGAATCTGTCCACTTCTCTTATTTCAACTACCTGGGCTACTGCAACAGCCTCCCAACCGCTTTCCTTAACAAATATTTTTCCCATCTGATTTAACACTGAAACTATCTTTGGAATTATTCTGAAATGCAAATCAGATTAGACCTATATCTAAAATCCTTCACTACTTTCCCCTTTTAAGCAAGGTGTAAATTTTTAGGCATCGCCCAAAAAGCCACTCATGATAATAAACTCTTTAAGAGTAAGTCTGCATCCTATCTCTTTTGGTATAGTAAAGTGCTTAGTACATATTAGTGGGATAAATGAATATATGAACACATTTCTGGAAAAAAGCTATCACATACATGTATTCCATTAGTGTCAAAAGCTAGAAGTAATTTTATATACCTTCTTTGTAGTAATTTGAGTAGTTTTCTATAAAATCATAGATAAGAACTAATGTTATAATGGATGTAATAACAAAAGGGGGCTCAGATTGAGGAATGAAAATAAAATATTTTTTGAACAAATGCTTAAATGTGAAATTATTATGCTGATTTAATGTCTTGAAGGCTTTGATACATCTTTCCAAATTGCTTTTGTGAGGTTTTGTTCATGCTTGAAACACCTCCAGCTGCAAGTTAAAATCTTTGAACCTGAAGTATCATGATGTTTGCACCTAGCTTTCAAGTAGTTCAAGAAATTATACATATTATATGTGTATATGTACACATACATTTATGTATATTACATAAACACACAGATATACATATGCATATATGGAGAGAGAAGAGAGAGAGAAAGTCAATATGGCAAATGATAATAACGACTGAATGTAGTTGATATACAATATTCATTGTATTGTACTATACATTGAAATTTTCTGAAAATTCAAAAATTATCAAAAGAAAATATTAGGAAAAAGAACACCAGAAGCAGTGCTTGAAAACATGCATTTTAAAACAATTTCAACAGCCATAAGGTTATAATAATTTTAAAAAATCCTCCCTGATTCAGTAGAAGTTGTATACGATTCTATTTTTTTACTTCTTTAGCTATAAAGATAAATATTTTTCATATGTTTTTAAGAAATTTTATTTCTCCTTTCATGAGTAGTCTTTGTCCATACTTGTACAGGTGGTTTATTTCTTATGAGCATTTTATATGTAAGTATATTGATGCTTTGTAATATATAAACAGATAACAATGAAACATGTCATTATACAAGAATTTCATATATTATAAAGAAAGTACCACAAACCAATGGAAAAGAAATGAATTGGAAAAGTTGGTGAACTCTCACACACACATATAAGATTTTTACTATATCTCACCCTAGGAGAAATAGCAAAATCAATGTTGTATGAGTAAAAAGTTGATTGTAAGAAAGTGTGAAATCTTAAAACAGTTAAAACAAATATAAATAATTACTGGTTGATCTTGGAAAAGAACTTTCCGTAAAAACAATGGAAGAAAAGATAAAGGAAAAACTGCTAATATATTCAATTACATACAAACCTAAACAAAAAAAAAATACATAGACAAACACAAGAGTTGAAATCCTTAGTATAAATTCCTGAAATCAATAAAAACAATAATGTCACAATAGAGAAAAACATAAAAAAATAACCAAACCAGGAGGAAGAAAATTCAAGTCACGAAAGAAGAAATCTAAATGTCATAAAAGCATATGAGCAGATATTTCAAAACAGAGAATGCAAGGCATTGGTTCAGTTGGCTCAACGCAGTTGGCATGAGTGAGATTAAACCTCAGCTGATGACATCCAGAAAACTGGCAACAGTGGTTTCAGAAATGCTTATATAATACTCAACTCTCTTTTAGCGAGAGCATAGCAGGCAAGAAGGGCAGATCCTCTAGCCATAGTTGGCATTGGTCAGGCCCTTATTAGAGTAATGCAATCAATGTGGGGTTCCACCCTTTAAAATGCATGTGGAGAAACTAAGAGGCACTACCAAAATGATTACAGAGAAAATCAAACCAACTGGGGAAGATTAAGGGGATTGTATTTATTTAGTCTAGTGAGGTAAAGCTAAATAGTGAACAGTTATTTTCAATTATATACTTATATAAGTATTTGAAAAAATGATTATCTTAAGGAAAGCTAGGTTATTCTATCTATATGATAGCCAATAAACTAAGAGGAATATGGTTAAATTGCACCAAGAGACTTTAATTAACATCAAGCCTTGCAAAACTTCAGGGCAGACTAACAAAAAAAACAAAGGAACCTCTGTCTTTGTATAACTTTCTGAGCAATTTAGACAACTGCCTATCTTGTGGCTTAGTTATAGAATGGCAGGTGGCTGGGTCCTTGATTAGAATTATAGGTTTATAGAATCTTAGAACTGAAAAATAGCCTAAGTAAAGTTTCTCATTTACATGTTTTGTAGATTTCTGTTGCCACCCACTCACCAATAGCATATACAAAGAAAAGTATAGGATATGAAGCCTTGAAGGTTAGAGTTTTATCATGGTTGAGGGACTGGAACCTTTTAAAGCATCTGCTCAAATAATGTGAACAGATTTTAGTTCTCTAGTATGAGAAAACAAACTGTAAATTAGGACTGGGTAGGACTTTGATACTTAAGTTTTTTTTTTAAAGTTTACAGATAAAAACTAGTCTTTTATTCAAGAAAAATGCATATAATTACATGCATCCATCCCTGGTCCCTAGGCCCCCACATGTAGCAGCCAAGGTGGAGGTAGTGGGTAGTGTGATATAGTGGTTAAAAGCACAGCACTTAGACTTCGATCTTCATTGAAATAATCCCATTTTCACTTACCAGCCTTACAGTCTTAAGAATGTTAGTTAATTTCTCCACTTCTGTTTCCTCATATCTAAAATGGGAATAACATAGTCTTCATGCAATTTTTTGATGAACATTAATTAACAAAAGGAAATGAAAAAAATTTAAGTAAATAGTTTGCTGTATAGCAGATGCTGTAGAACAGTGTTTTTCCAAATTCAAGTTGTGATCCACTGTAAGAATTTGGTAGTAAAATTGATTCAATGGGTAATGATTGATGTTAAAAAAATGAAAAAGAGTAAAAAATTTTAATTGCACTTAGTAATCCTAAGCATTGCTTTGAATAATTTTTTTCCTGTTATATGTATGTTTGTGTGTATAAGAGTATTGTGGAGAACTTGTATATTGGTAGTGATAGATATATAGTATTTCTTATTGCAGATCACGATCAAAAGATTGTAGTCATTATATGTTAT
The DNA here is from genome assembly GCF_037043125.1 of Eumetopias jubatus. Lineage (NCBI taxonomy): Eukaryota > Metazoa > Chordata > Mammalia > Carnivora > Otariidae > Eumetopias > Eumetopias jubatus. The sequence continues at coordinate 114,688,531 of NW_028274814.1, read as the reverse complement.
TGTTTTTGTTGTTTTTAATTTTATCCCTTTGTTTTATTTTTCTAGTGCTTTCTGTAGGACCTCAATATACATCCTCCACCTCACCACTGTCTAGTTTGAAATAACATGACACCCCTTCATATGTAAAGCAACGATGTATATGTTGCCTACATACAATGTACCTACACCAGTACATCTCCTACAGCAATATACCTCCATCCACCCTCTCTAACCTTGGGTGCCATGATCCTCATGTATTTTTACTTCTACATGTTACAAACCCTAGAATGGACTGCCATCATTTTTGCTTTAAATGGTCAACCTTCCACCAAATAAATTGAGAAAAAGGAAAAAAAAAACACAACCTTCCGTATTTATTATGTCTGGTGAACTTCAGTGTTTCCTGTAGATCTGGGGGCCTCTATCCTCCATGAAAGTTCCTCCCTCAACCTAAAGAATCTCCTTTGGCATCCTCTGTCCTGTGACTCTGCTGGCAATAACCTCTCTCAATTTTAACAGTCTGAAAATATCTCTATCTCCTCCCCACAATTAAAGAGCGTTATTGCTGGTTATAAAACTCCAGATCAACAATCTTATTTCTCAACACTTCAAAGATACTGTTCCATTACCATCTGGCCTACTGGGCTTTTAATGAAAAGTCAGCAATTATATCCATCATTGTTTCTCTATGCAATGTCTTCTCTTCATTTATTACATATAAGAATTTCTCTTTAGTCTTGGTTTTCAGCAATTTGACCATGATGTACCCCAGTATTGTTTTTTTTTTTTTTTTTTTTTCCCTGCTTGAGATTCGTTGAGTTTCTGGGATCCTGGAGTGGATATTTCTTTTCTTTCTTTCTTTCTTTCTTTCTTTCTTTCTTTCTTTCTTTCTTTCTTTCTTTCTTTCTTTCTTTCTTTCTTCTTCTTCTTCTTCTTCTTCTTCTTCTTCTTCTTCTTCTTCTTTAGTATTTTATTTATTTATTTTGATAGAGCATGAGCAGGAGGGAGGGGCAGAGGGAGAAGCAGACTCTCAGCTGAGCTGAGCACGGAGCCCAGGGTTGTAGGGCTCTATCCCAGGACCCTGGGTTCATGACCTGAGCCAAAGGCAGATGCTTAACTGACTGAGCCACCCAGGCGCCCCTGGAGTGGATATTTCTAATCAAATTTGAAAGTTGCTCAGGGGGCGCCTGGGTGGCTCAGTTGGTTAAGCAACTGCCTTCGGCTCAGGTCATGATTCTGGAGTCCGGGGATCGAGTCCTGCATTGGGCTCCCTGCCCAGCAGGGAGTTTGCTTCTCCCTCTGACCCTCCCCCTCTCATGTGCTCTCTCTCTCTCAAATAAATAAATAAAATCTTAAAAAAAAGTTGCTCAGCTATTAGCTTTTCAAACATTTTCTCTCTTCTGTCCCTCTGAGACTTCAATTGCATGTCTGATAGACCAGTTGACTTGATCCTTCAGGATACTCTCTATTCTTTTTTCCTCTCCATTATTTTCCTCTCTCAGTCTCAGACGGGAAAATTTCTATTGATTTGTCTTTAATTTTACTAATGCTTTCTTCTGAAGTGTACAATCCTCTTGTGTTTGGATCCACTAAGAAGCAGATGCAAAGATGGGATTAGACTTCCAAAGATATATTGGGGAAGTGTCTGTGAATGATAAAAGATGAGGGAGTAGGAGCAGGTAGAGAGAACCTTCAGGCCATGGTTAAAGTTTGATGCCTGTGATGGAGAGAAGGGAAAGGAAGAAGGGTTATACAGGAAATTTACTTTTGCACAGAAATAAACAAGTTTTCCCAGGCTGCTGGGAGTTACTCAATCTAAAGTCACCCACTGGAGAAGTCCAACAACTTATAGGAATGTGCCTATATTGATGTCCCTGTCATGCCACTGGCTGGGAGCAGCCTATAGGAAGCATGGTTTTGGTGTGAATGCCAAGATAGATCAAGAGAAACAGTAGCTGGGCTATTAGTCAATTTTAGTCCCCATAGCATGAAATCTGAACAGTACACATTTATGATTAATTTATTGCTATTAAGCCCATTTTTTAAAAGAATTTTAGGTATTGTGTTTTTAGTTCTATAATTATTTTTCACTTGGTTCCTTTTTATTGTTTCCATTTCTATCCTCGAAAATCCCATCTCTTCATCCATTACATCTTTTCCCATAAATTCTTTTATATATTTATAATAGTTATTTTCAAATCCTTTTCTGCTAATTCCAACAGCTTGGTCATCTGCTAGTCTGATTCTTTAGACTATATTTTCTCTTCAATATGGTCACATTTTCCTGTTTCTTTGCAAGTCTCATAATTTTTACAATTGTTTTCTGGATATTGTGCATAAAAGAAGAGTGGAGACTGAAGTACAGTAATTTTTTTTTTTGTTTTGTTCATTATCCAGAGAGTGTAAGTTCCTTCTTCTGTCTTTTTTATTAGGACGGGGAAATAATAATTCAGCTCTCTCCTAGAGGGGTGTTGAGCTGGTGCTAGATGGCAGTTTCTGCTAGATTGCATTCAGCTGTGATTAACCACATTCCCAACTTCCTTCAGACTTTTTGACCTTGTCACTATTTGAGCTGGAGGAGGTTAGGCTGTTGTTTTACTTTTGAATCAAAATCTGGAGGATCCCTGGAATTTGAGCATCATGAGAATGTGAGAGACTGTGTCATTATGTTCTTTTATTCAGCCTCTCCTCCACTGTCTCCTTCTCACTATAATTTGGAAGTTGGGACAAGGAGAGCACTGTCAGGCTGAGTGATTTATTTTTTATCTAGGGCTCAATCAGATTCTAGTCCTCCCTTCTAGGCTTCATTGTTGAGTAACATCTGGCTGTGTGTCATCCTCTTTGAGAATCTTTTATAAAATCCTTTAGGGCAGGAGTCAGTAAACCTTTTCTGTAAAGAACCAGAAAATAATTTAAGATTTACGGGCCAGTCTCTGCCATTAATACTCAACTCAGCCAGTGTAGCATGAAAGCTACAGGTTGCAAGGCCTTCTTGGTCATTCTTGCTTTCTTGCAGGTTCTAAGGTCACTACACAAAGAGGATGTAAAGGAATGAGCATGGCTGTGTTCCCACAAAATTTAATTTACCGAAACAGATTATAGTTTCCTGACATGTCTCCTAAATAATGAGCAGACCTAAGAATTGTGCTTATCAAATTGTAAGGTGGTTGTTTGTTCATTTGGGTTCCTTTGAACATGGTTACAGTGCAATGTACTCTTTTCCTAGCACATATGTTGAGCACACAATAATTCTTTGCAGACTAAATGAAAGAAAGGGAGAAAGTATGAGATGACTGTGGAAATGCAAAGAGAAGCAAGTAAGAAAACAGTATTTGATAAATAATGCTAGCCTCTGTAGCATACCCCCCGCCTCCACCTCCAAACCTGTGTATTGACCCAACAAAATTTATTTCTTGCTTACATCATAGTTCAATGTGGGATGGCTCCACATGGTCATTCAGGGACCCCAGTCCTTCCATCTAATGTCTCCACCAACCTACCCTAGGGCCTCAGAGTCTTCTCCATTCAGCCAGGAAAAAAAAGCCAGGATCGTGAGTGGAAGGTTCTAATATCTCAGGCCTGGAAATGGCACCCATCACTTTTGTCTATGTTCTGTTGTCAAGATCTCAGTCACAGGCACTGCCCTAGGGTGACAAGTGGAGGATGAAAAATGTATTTTAGCTCTGTGCCTTGAAGGAAGAGCGGATTATTGCTATTGATGAGTGCTAGCAGTCTAGTTTGAGTTGCATTAAAACAAGGCAATGAGGGGATGGAGCAGTTTAGATGAGAAAGCAATCAAGATGACACTTCCCAGAGGGAGGAAACAGCATTTTCAGCGGTGGCATACAAGTTAATTTTCTCAATAGAAGCTTGTAGTGCTTGTAAGTGCTATCATTTGCAAACACATAAACTATCTTAGATAAATATAATTGTGTGCCAGTGTAGGAAAAAACTTCACAAAACTATGATTGGCCACACTCCAAGGTACACTAACACACAGTAACAGATGTATGGGAATGAACCAGTCCTTGGTCTGGGTGAGGTTACAGGTTTTAGGTTTGGTTATTTTAAAGCCCAGGGTACAATTATCAATCTCTGAAAACAATTTTATCCTAATTTAATCTTAATTACATTGAGTCTCTTTCTCAGTAGCTGCAATTATGTCTTTCCAAATAATCCCACCGGACATTGCTCAGATTTACAAAGAGTGCTTCCTTATCAGGGTTGGTGGGAAATAGTGGTAGGAGTGGGAAGGCAGAGATCATATAGGAAAGCACTTTATAAAGTACTGAATGAAAAAAAGGCATTGATAATGTAATGGTGTGTGGTCATTATAATATTATTATCATCATCACTTTAGTTTATTTGTTGCAGTTGAATTGCTTATGGAGTTGAAATACCAGTAATGGTACCTGCCTAAGGGAGATTAACCCATGAGACTTTTCTTTTTAAAGATTTTATTTATTTATTTGACAGAGAGAGACACAGCTAGAGAGGGATCACAAGCAGGGGGAGCGGGAGAGGGAGAGGGAGAGGCGGGCTTCCCGCGGAGCAGGGAGCCCGATGCGGGGCTCGATGCGGGGCTCGATCCCGGGACCCTGGGATCACGACCTGAGCCCAAGGCAGATGCTTAACAACTGAGCCACCCAGGTGCGCCCCCCCCACACCTTTTTAAGTAAGGATTACAGAGAAACTATTTCCTGGTGATGCAAAAAAAAAAAAAAAAAAAAAAGGATTGTGGGTCCCTTCCAAAATTGCACCACCTTTAAAAATCTGGTTTCAAAGTGGGCTTTCCAGGGCAGTAGATAATTTGGAGATGTTGCAATTTAGCATTCATTCCTAGGTCTGAATTTCTGTCATCCCTATAGTGGTTTACGGCACAAATGAAAAATATCTGGAATTAAATTCAGGCTCTTGAGCTGAGATAGCTTGAAGAAAGCCACCAAGGAGGTTGGAAGAAAACACTGCCCTTTCATTTACAAAAAGATGAGGCATCTCCACTGAAGCCGCAGTTCCTTAAATAGGCCCTCCACTTTATCCCTGACAGCTCTGGAAGTACCCAGGACCGCTCTCCCTCAGGGTCTCCAGAAAGGTCGCCAGCATTTCAGCCTTGCTGTCATGACTGTGGCTCCCTTGGCAGAATATGCAAGCCTTCTTACTGCCATAGAGCTTGGGTATATTTGGCTCGGTAACTATGCTTTAGAAGTTGGGTAGAAGGGGTTGTCATGACTGGCTTCTGTTCTGTCTTTTCTGGTAGGATGTGAGTTATCTTGGTTGACACTGAAGAATGACTAGAATGCAGATGTAGTAGGGGTGAGTGAAGGCTATATATTTGTTTTCATGTTTGCCAAATTTTCCTTTTATATATTCAAGGAATTTGCAGGTGCATAGGAGAATGTAAAATTTACCATTACAAAAAATTAGAATGACATAGATATGTGTACTATAAACTAATGATTATGCTAGTCAAAGAAAGGAAACATTAGTATTAAACAACCAGTTGAGATTTTATTTCACTTTGGAAAGTAGAAATTCTTGGGAAGGATTCTAAGGGACGTGTGTGCTACATTACTGGGCTCTTAGAAATGTAGTACACTCTCAAGAGGTGATAGTCATTAGTAATAATTTTAGTTACTATTCATTGAATGCTCATCTTGTCCCAAGCAATGTTCCAGTAACTCTATAATGTAAGGAGTATGATTCCCATTTTATAGATGAGGAAATGGAGGCATAGGGAATTTATGGATGTTGTCTAGGTCCATAAAGTAAGCTTAGAACCAGAATTCAATCTCAGCTAGCCTGATTCCAGATCATCACCTGATAACCTTTCTTATGTTTTATTGCCCACCAACTTGGCATATGAGTTAGCTTTCCTGTGCCTCTTTTCTTTTTCCTGATTTTTCAGGATGTAGTTCTAACAGAAAGAGGGAATCATCCTTTCTCATGTGTTGCCCATTTTCTCTCCTAGCAGCAGCCCAAGCTCCAGGTAGAAAAAGCAACCTACTCACTGACGAGGGTCTAACCTCTGCAGCCTAGGCTGAGAGTATTTGGAAGAGGTAAGGAGGCTCTAGGCTAATGGGAAATTGGAAATGAAGGGTCTTCTGCTCTCTTCCAAGTGTCCCCAAGGGCTCCAACACAGATTAGCTGGAATAATTGTCTTGGGGCAGGCTGAAAAAACTTTTTTACTGAGAACAATTAGACACAAATAACTGCCCCACTCCACTATGCCCAGATACACACATTCACACGCATGCGCCCGTGCACGCATGCGCACACACATACACGGTACATGTTTGAAATTTTATATTTCAAGCACTAATAAACTGAGATTTGTTGGCATTGTGGCTTCACTGAGCAGTTGAAAATCATGACAGCTCAAATGTTTCTGCCCTTTTTGCACAAGGAAGAAGAGATGTAATAGTCTAAGATGTGTAGCAGGAACACTTTCAACTTTGGCTTCAAATTACCTTATAGAAAAATTTTAGAGAGATACCCATGAAAGTGTAAACTATATGATGTTGGTTATTCAAGTCAAAAAGACCAATGTTCAAGAAGTGTGCCAGAATGTGTTCATATTGATGAAATCAGTCTCTTCCTGTAGTAGAAATTAGAAGGTCATGAGTTTTCCAATATTCTTGCCATGGCTAATCCAATTTTCCTTAAATATTTTAAAGAACCTGATTAATATTCTTTCCAAGTGATATTGATTGGTAGCAGACCCATGCCCTTGGAAAACAAATTTTATTTATTTTTTAATAGGAGGAAATAACCAGGAGCTGAGTCTGAAGAAAATGTGGGGGATAAAAAAAAAGTGGTAAGACTATGGTGAAACACAGGGTGTGGCTATAATAGTAAGATTAAATTTAATTGTGTAAAGTCATTGATGTGAAGGCAATTCCCAAAAAAAGTAAATCCTACAACAACAAAAATTGCGCAAATGTGTGGCAGCATTGAGTTTGTGGTGTCTTGATCTAAGTAACAGGTGTCTGCTCAATCTGACAGCAGCCTTGTGCATGTTTGAATTCACTTGAGGGTGTTTACAAGATTCAGTTTCATATTTTATGGTCACATTATATATATATGAATGTATTTGAGTAATGAATCCAGTATAATATCAATTTAATGATAGAAAAATTAGTGTTTTAGACAATAATGTTAATGACAAGAAGAAAAACGAAATTACGTCAGCCTTTCTGGTTTAGAGATAATTTTACTGTAGAGCCATGTCTTTCTCTTTTGTGCCTCATATATAATTCTTCACCTTGAGGGATATTCCAAATGGGTAAGAATAATGCAATGTTACTTGGAGCAGAAAATTTATGAACTTCTCTTGGTAGCCTGATATATGACTAGCAGGTCTTTCATTTTTTTTATAGCACAGGGGGGGAATGAACATACTTGAAACTTCTTTAATAGGACTTCATTTTTATTTTTGTTACTAGATTCAAAAATTTCAAAGGGATATTCTATAGTTCTGAATCCTAATTGAAAGCTTCACATTTCATGCTTGTTCCTCTTAAATTCAGTTTTGGGAACCAATGTTGGTTCCCCAGTGACGTGGCAGAGAAGAAAGACCTGGGCTAGGAGTTTACAGACTTGGGCAAAGTCCTTTTCTACGTTCGTTATTACTAGATTTGTGATTGTTTTGGACACGATAGCCTGTCTTTCTTGGTCTTCGTAATCGCATTGTTAAAATGAATGGAATGAACAAGATGTCTGCAAATTCCACTTCAGGTTCTCACCTTCAGTGACTTGGTTTCTCTAAAGTCACAAATTAGGTATTTTGTGGTTTTGATAGCACAGTTATCCTAAGACACTGACTTACTTGGCATCTGGCATTAAAGAAAAGGGCCAGCTCAGCAAATCCATTTTGTCTTCCCTCAAAGTTTGAGCTGGTGTAGGGAATGACCTACCCAAGCACTAACACAATCATCATTCTTATGGTGAAGCAACATAACAACTAGCTTTCCTCTTTCTTGGTTGACATACCCAGAAATTATCGTCATTACATGCTTCATGTATTGCTTAATTGATGGACTGTAGTATTTTTGGAGTGGTGAATTTTGCAATACTCCCTTTCCTTTGATGGTTTTAAACCATAGAGTCATTATGGAAAATCAGCTCTCTTCCATATGTATACATAATTAGCATTGAATTCTCATGCAGATCAATCTGATTATAACTATCCGACATTGAACTAGAGCAATTCAGAACAAAGAGCAGTTCATCATATTCATGGTCATGAAATTGTAAACCATTTACATTTTTTGTTAGGTTACAAAAATATTGTATATAAAACCCGTTTAGAAATCCCTTAGTTCCTAACTTGGCATCCAGAGCTCTTTTCACTGTATCACAAAACTACAAAAATAAAGCAAAATATTTGCTGAGAGTAACTCAGTATAACTCCTCAGATTACCAGAAAATCTTTGCAAATTCAGACACCATGGCACATAAATTGAACTGCTCCTACCCTTGGTTTAAAATGTGTTTCAGGGACTGAACACTGAGGTGTCTAAATTGCATATCAGTGCTCGGCTTCCAGCAAGTGACTTGAGTGATTTAATGGTAGGTTTAGCTTTGCACACCTCCTACTGAATATTTTAGAAACTCAGCACATTTAGAGGAAGGGCAGTATTGCTTGACAATAGGGAGTCATAAATGACCACGTGCACTGCAGCTGAAGTTTAGGAATATTGGTGTGTGTGTGTGTGTGTGTGTGTGTGTGTGTGTGTTTAGGGGAACTGACCTTGGGATAAAAAGCTCATGGCAAAAAGATGATCTTCAGTAAGATAATCCACACTTTAAAAGTACAAGTTCTACATGAAAACAGATTTATGATCCTAGCAGATACTCAGGGAAAGCTTGAACTGAAGCTGTTCATGGCTGGGCAAGCCTGGGGAAGTGAGAATACACTTTGGCATTACTTAAAAGAAAGTGTCAAAACCCGTCAAATATCAAGTTGTTTTTGGAAGGTTTTTCAAACTTTAGAGGTTTAGGGTTAAGAAGTTCTTTTAATATTTTAGAGTTATAAATGGACTAAACTTGAAATAAGAGTATATTTAATTCATCTTTTGCTGGCAGTAGGGAACATCTCTATATATCTATTTATATTTATTATCCTCACATCTTCCAAAGATGGCCATGAGTAGATTTAGGGTAAAGACAAGGAAGAAAGACAGAGAAGGGAAATGGAACAGGGATGGGAGGACGAGGAGGAGGAAGGAACATTAAGAAAGAACTTGGCCAATCTGTACAAACTCTTTTTGTCTTGAGTGAGTTTCTTTTATACTTCTCTATGCGATATTACTCTTAAAAATGATATTATGATGAGCTCTGACTATTCTTGTTTCTGTATAGATCAGCAGATAAATCTCTCCCCCACCTCATTGATTTTCCTAACTAAGAAAGGAAATCCCTGTCTGATTGATAGCAATCTCTTGTTGCAAACTCTCCTCCATATTTCAGATGGGATCCTCTGGGCACTTCCAGCAGAGCTGCAAGGCAAGCTGGCTTCCATATCTTTGAGGTTGGTGAATATAAAAGTTAGCCCATTGGCTTTACTGGTTGAGAATTCCACTTCCTCATGATGACATTTGTGCCTTCCTGAAGCTCTGCACCTGGATAACACTGACGGATGACTGACCCAAATGGGAATGACCATTTTTTCATGAGGCATATAGCTCTAAATTTGAGTCAAATGATATATAATTTTTGCGAAGGAAAGTGTATCAGTCCTCTTTCCCTGGGTTAAGCCACAATAACAAACGACCTTCAAATTTCAGTTCCTTACAAGAATAAAAACCAATTATTTCGCTCGTGTTCCATGTTGGTTGAGGTCAACTCTGGCCCCATCCCTCATCCTCTTCACTTTGGGATCCATGTTGATAGAAGATTCCCATCTGAGAACATGATGAGCCTTGCGTCAGAGGGAAAAGGTGGTAGAACCTCACGATGACTCTCAAAGCATCTACACCTGTCACTTTCACTGCCATGTCACCTGCCAGAGGAAACCACATGGCCGGATCAGATAGGAACATACAATCATCCTGTACGCAGACATAGTGAATATTTTGAAGAATAATAAAATCTATCAGAAAGAGTGTGAGGCAAAACTGTTTAGAGTCTTGGTCTCTGCTGGGGTACTAAAATGCCAGCCCGATCCTTATCTTCACAGCGTTTCTCAGAATTCATAGCTTTATCCTTATGACAGTAAAACAGAAAAGCTGAGGAGCAAGACTCGCAGGGAAAATCTTTTGTTGGCACTCAGGGTGCCAAATACACTTCAAAAAAGAAGTGTCATTAGAGACCTTTTAACAATTAGCAAAGGACTAGGTGCTCCAGGAGGCTTTACGAAACTAGCCCAGAAGTCTCCTACTCACCAGCTTTTTAAAAGAGAGCCCCCTTCCACTGTCCTTAACCCATTAGTGAGCCGTTCTCCTTGTAGCAATGATAAATAATGATGAAAACATGTTTTGCTGCTTGTTTCTCCTATCGAATTAGAAGTTATCTAAGAGCAGAAGTTGCTACACAGCACAGTAAAAGGCATTGCTTAAATGTAAAGTTCCTCAACATCATAGCAAATCTTAACTCGGTTATTCTGTTCATTTCTCAGAATGAGAAAATAATTTAGTTTCAAGATCCTTTACTGCTTAATTTTTTTCTTTTTCAAACTACAGAGCAAAGCATAGGCACCATTCATTCATTCATTCATTCATTCATCCATCCCATCTATCCATCCAACAAATATTAAATGCCTGTTATAGTCCATGCACTAAGTCAGATACTGAGTTGTGATACAAGATGCTCACAGTTTCTGCCCTCATGAATTTTGCCTGTTAGTGGAGTGACCCAGACAAATCAAATAACCACACAAACATAGTTATAAACTGTGATAAACATTAGGGGAAAAACTTAAAGCATACTTTAAGAACATACAGAGGACTGACTGACCTGGTGTCTTTGTGAAGTCTTCTCTGAGGAAGTGACAGTTAAGCTGACATCTGGAGGAAAAGTAACAGTTAACCTACATAAAATGAAGACAAAACAATTCAAAGAAGCTGCAAAGGCATGTGCAAAGGCCCTGAGGTGGGAGAAAGGGAAGAAAAGCCAGTTACGAAAGAGTACAAAAAGCAAAGCAGCTCACAATGTGAGAAGCAGGTGGGACCAGTTTACTCAGGGACTTTTATGCCATTTTAGGTCTTTATTCGCTGAAAGGTTTTTAGAAGGGACATGCCAAAATTCAAGTTTTTGGGTGTCACTCTGGTTGGCATGTGAAGTGGGTTGGAGAGTGGCAGATGGATGGCAAGATATCAACATAAAATCTTTTGCAGTAACAGAGATAGGAATTTCTGCTCAGTGCAAAACTAGTCAGTCCCTCAAAGTTGGATAACACACTATTGATACCCTGGATTCTTAGTTTTAACAATTTAAAAAAAAAATTAGACCCCAGTTTGGCAGGAAAAAAATCTAATTTAGGTTAGTTCATGGTTCATGACTTACAACACTATTCAAAATATCTCTCTGAGCTAAATAATCTCCACAATACCACAAGTGTAGGCTTATGACCCTCTACTAGGATTTCAGTGGATGGGCTTCAGGGAATCCATGGAGCTTCTGAAATGCCATAAAAATTATGTGTGCTTATTCTTACATGTTTTTCTAGGGAGAGGGTCTATCAATTTTATCAAATTCATGACCCCAAAATCATGAAGAAATACCGATTTACCTTACCACTGGACCAACTCATAGTTACTCTAGCATCTCCATGCAGTCCTGAGAAATATGTCGTGGACTGGTGGAAAAGGTTAGCTGACCGCCAAAAGTTTGAGCTCCTCTTCCCCAGTGCCAAGGGGGTGCTGGGAAGTGGCTGCCCAGCCAGAGACTTTTTATGCCCATTCCCTTGCATCTCTCAGTGAGGGAGGGGGGATGTGACTACTTCTGACCCATAGGATGTAGGATGTACGTAGACATTTTACATGGCACTGGTGTGTGAAGTTGGGTATGTACCTGATAGGCCTTTCCCATAATTTTTCCACCTCCTCTAGTGACCTTGGAGGTCACATTTTGAACCTCACAGCACCAAAAGAAGGAAGAATCCTCAATTGCTTGAGTCACGGAGTCAGCCAGGAGAGCGGTCCAACTATGAACACCTGCATCGGATTTTAGTGATTAAGAAATAAATTTTTATTATCTTGTGCAATTGAGATTTAGGGTTATTTGTTACAGCAGTTAATCCACCTGGCATAGAAAAAAAATAACATCTCATAGAGGAAGATACAGTAATATGGGTGTGTTGGCTGGAAAAAAGTCCTCTTTGGATTTCTTCCTGGAATAAAGAAACAGCACCATCTTGCCGGCCATAGTTTCTTCATGTCATTTTGCAATGTGTAAATTACTCTGAATTCCAATTTCTCATAACCCAGGTCTCGGTTGGATGGGTAGCTACTGTAAATGGCTTTTAGTCACACGAGAACAATTTTAATAAAGTAAAAGAGAAACGTGTTTAGGGGGTAGAAATATCCATTCATTCATTCATTTAACAAATATTTGTTTATTGAGTTTCTTTAATGTATTTTAAAAATGTACCTGAGATTTGCTATGATCAGGTATGGTAAGATAAAAGCCACAGAGGTAACTCTTTTTGAAAAAAGCTTTTTGTTTACAATTCACAAGAAGATGAGACATGTTAAGCCATGCAGAGCCACACGGAGAAGCACCAGGGTTGGTCAGGAGGCAGGAGTGAGGGGAAAGCATGAGCAATAGTGTTTATGTTGGTTTTCTCGGGAAGAAATGGGCAAGGCAGGGTAAGCACCCACGCAGGTTTAGGATTAAATAGTTTGAATAATTCTGACAAGCTAGAGGGCTGGTCTCTAGTTGTCTAGGGACTGGCTTTGGGATGATTAAGGGCACAGGATAGAGTCCCAGACCACAGTGCCTGATAGAAGGAGGTGGATGAGAGTATGGATTCCGGATGGGTTGGCTTGCATATGAAAGCTGTGCTTGCAGGCAAATTGTTTAGTATCTCTAGGAATTAGTGAATCCTGGGAGGAGTCCTTCCTGGATGTCAAACCACCGCAAAATATAGGAAATAAAAAAAATGATTAATGTATAAGGTACCAGACATATTTTAAAAAATAAGGCACTAGAGTCTATGTGACTAAAATTGACTAAATAATTACAAAGACACAGACTTACTAACAATTAATAGACATAATTAGTGTCTCATTATACCATGGAAGTCATTTTTTTTTAAGATTTTATGTATTTATTTGACAGAGAGAGAGAGACACAGCGAGAGAGGGAACACAAGCAGGGGGAGTGGGAGAGGGAGAAGCAGGCTTCCCGCTGAGCAGGGAGCCCGATGCAGGGCTTGGTCCCAGGACCCTTGGGATCATGACCTGAGCCGAAGGCAGATGCTTAACGACTGAGCCACCCAGGCATCCCACCATGGAAGTCATTTTGATCACTGAACATTTTTACCAAAATATTCACTTACATGTATATGTCGTGTTGTTCAAGATTGGAATGAAGTCATGGGTATTTCAAATTACTAAAAGGAGGTCCATGATTGGGGAGGGTATGTACTATGGTGAGCGCTGTGAATTGTGTAAGACTGATGAATCACAGACCTGTACCCCTGAAACAAATAATACATTATATGTTAATAAAAAAATTAAAAATAAATAAAAATAAATAAATAAAAGGAGGTCCATGAAAAATTGTCTAAGTACTTTAGGGTTTAAATTAGACTTTATACTGAAACATGAACCTGGAGTTCAGAGTTTATCTTAGTTCTGGAAGGTAAATACAATTCCCCCTTAAGAAGTACCTCAAGGTCCCATACAAGACTCCCCCACCCCTGCCCCAAGAACAGCCTTCTAGAATATAGTCCCATGCCTAAAACTTATCAGGGGTTCCCCATTGCTTATTGCCAACATTTTCAAACTTCATCATTTATAGACCACCTTCTCAACTTTTGCTATATTTTTATAACACCTTTTTTTTTAGGTATTTTCTTAATTTTTTTCTACAGATCAACTCACCATGCTACTATCTATGTTAGCCTCCTCTTAAGCAGGTTTTATAGCTGTATAAAGTGCTCATGTATTTCTGAGTTGCATGCAATAAACATATAGCTACTAAAAATCTTTAAAACACCATTTGTGAACCACATCACAACACACTGGTATTGGTCAGCGGTGGCATTGCTATCCCAGGGGGGTGGGGGTGGGGAATCCCAGCTGGGAGGACAGTGCAGTCCACTGAGCATACTTTGCAAGACTCCTCGTTGTAGAGCCCCTGACTCTGCCTTTTCTACCATCCTTTTCACTTGTCTGGGCGTCGGTCATGAGGACTGACCTTAATTTCCTGACAAGTTGTACTTTTTGTTTCCACCCTGCCTGAGCAGGGTCTATGCCTTTAACACTGCCCTCCCCCACCGCAGACAGGCCTTTAGGCTGCCTCTAAGGATCCCCTACAGCTCTGTGCAAAGGCTTCTTTGCAGCCTCTACCTCCTACTCATGGCCTCAACCCTGTGCTGCCTCCAGCTTCGCTAGCGCTAGGTTTGTCTTTTCTGCTCCGTCCCTTTAGAAGGCTGTGCGGGTGTGATTTTCTACTAGGTTTAATTCTACCTCTATGCCTGAAGGCTGCCTTTGGGGGCTCCTTGCTTTCAAACTCTGAACCTCATGAGCCAGTTCTGTCCCATTCCATTCAGTTTTTCATCCTGGGGTCTTAGAACCCCAATCAGAATTAAGATATCACAGACTTGTCCAGTTACCCAAGGGAGAAAACCAGGCTTTTTCCATGGCTCTTCCCTTCGCCTGTCATGCCCTTCCTCTCCTCGGTCTCCTGGTATGCTCCTACTTATTTCACAAAACTCGGTTCCAGTATCACCACTTCCTTAATGTCTTCCATGCCCTTCCTAGGCAGCATTATTTTTTTCCGGTTGTGCTGTAGCATAGAACTCTCTGTAATTGCTGTGATTGTCAGTCTGGATACTTGTGTCTCCTATTTATTTGAGGATATACAAGACAGGGGATATATTTTAGTTATCTTTAATTCCCCAGCACTTAACACAGTGCTCCGCAGGATATTTATTGAAGGCATGAATAAATTAATAAACTGGCAATATATGCATTAATATGTACTTTGGAAAGAATTTTGAAATTTAGTTCCTGGATAGGCAATCAGAATGGGAAGAGAAGTGTTCTTACAATCAAATAATGTCAGAAATACTTGTCGTTGAGCTTCCCTCCCATCCCCCACTCTGACTCTCTGAGCCCCCACCCCACCCCCACTCCTGAGCACAGGAGACCCATGGGACAGCGAGAACTTTTACTTACATGTCGGAGCAGGAAGTGGCCTCTGACCCAGGGGTGAAATGTCACGTTCACACCCAATCCCCAGAGATCCACTAAACTAAGTCCTGTGAAGAATTTTGTTAAGACCAAATACTAGGAAAAACACTGAATATTTACACAGTACATTTTTCCCCCGTTTAAGCTGAAGAAAAAAAAAGTAAAAAGCGGGGAAAGCCAAAATTAAATAAGCCAGCTGGTTTAACTTCTCTTTTTACATATTTTCCATTGCAATCCTCTCTTAGTCATGAAGTCTTTCTCAACCACTTTACTGCTTTTCATTTGGCTGAAAATTTTCAGGTTTTTTCTACATTAAAAAAATACAGAATGAAAGGTTGAATGGATTTGACTTTATTCTGTCTTTCCCTTCTCTTCCTCCCCCTTCTACTGAAACACACACACACACACACACACACACACACACACACACACACACGCACAGAGTCCAACTGTGTTTAGTTAAAACCAGTTTCTGATAACAGCTACCCAGAAACAGGATCTCTGCTCTTTTTGAGAAACAAAGCCCATCATTCCTGAGGTGCAAAAAATATTCGATGTTACCCCTCACTGCCCTGAGTGCCTGTGCCACACTCCATCCCTGAGTCTGCGCTCAGGCCCAGCTTCAGAAGAACAGCTGCTGAGCAACAATTGTTCCTAACGGAGCCAGTCAATAGACAAGGCCTAATTTTCCTGATCTTTTCCACCTCTGCTCCATCCTCCGAATAGTGTTATGATTCTGGGCTGGGAGGGGGAAGGGAAGGAGGATAAGGGGAGGCTCCTTTTTCACTTTGTCTTTCTCTGTCCTTAAAAATAAAAGAGAGAAGTGTTCATAGGGAAATTTTGCTTAGTAATTTTGTTCCCAGTCTTAAAAAACAACCAAAAAAGAAAAAAAAAAAAAAAGGTTACATGGTGTGTGTGTGTGTGCGTGCGTGCGTGCGTGTGCATGTGTGGATGTGTTTAGCAATTCCATTCGAAGAGGCTGGATGATTTGCTCAGTGGAGGAGACTGAGGTAGGTCACTCCACCTGGACAAGCTGGCCAATGAGGGGGACTTTGGACCCTGCTAGCAGTTGAGCATTTCCAAGTAGGGAAAAATAATGTTAATTCTTCCAAAGAATCAAGTAGGCATCTGTATGCTCTGTTCAGCTCTCAGACAAGGACCACCCAATAATGCCTTTTGCTGTGTGATAATGAGGCATTTCTTTCAACATAGAAGAATGCTCCCAACTCTCTCTCTCTCTCTTTTTTTTAAGATTTTATTTATTTGCGAGAGAGAGAGAGACAGGCAGAGCCAGAGAGAGCACAAGCAGGGAGGAGAGGGAGAAGCAGGCTCCCCGCTGGTCTGTTCTTACCAGGTTGGGGACACTTTATCTTTACGGAGCTCAAATGAAACCCTGGCTTGGTGGCTGCGAACTGGATTCTGGAGACGCCAGTCACCCCAATCGTTGCCATCCAAGCTTCCAACAGAGCAGCTTGACACGGAGGATCCTTTTTTGTTTTTTCCTTGAAAAAGTCAGCGAGTGAGAAGTAAATCAAAGCTTTGAGCTTTGCCTGCAAGGCGGCCCATGTGTGTGAAGCTCAAAGGAATTGCTTCTCTCCCTCTCCCCCTTACTAACAAAAGACCCACTAATCCTGATTCCCTTACACAAAAGCAAAGTGTAAAACCAGCCTAGGGACTGGAAATAAAATGAATAAATGAATGCTGTGGGAGCAGCTGGCTCGTGAATGCCCCCCCCAAAGCCCTCGCTGCAACCTCACCCTGAAACCCAATCACCCGGTCTCCGTGGGGGCTGAGGAGGGATTTAATTTTGCTAAACTAAAGGCAGCGAAGTATATTTAAACAAATAAACACAATTTTGGCAGAGTATAGGCATCTTTAGCCAGTAAACGCTTTATGCACCCGCTATCAGCCCTCTGTACCCCTGCCATCCTCCGACAGCTCCCCCCACCGCCCGCCCCCGCCCCAGGAGTAAAAGCTGCCCTGAGACGTGAGCGCCCACAAACCTGTGAAATCAGAAAAGAATGGGCTGTGCCCCCACTGGACAACCAAATCTTACTTTCCCTTCTGATGAGCCACTGCCCGAGCAAGTCTCGGTATTTTTATTTGCATTTTCTGAAGTCTCGAATGTTGCCTAATAGCTAGCAAGGTTTGCCCTTCATCACCATTTTCTGAACTCTGCCTCTTGTTGGCTTCACCTTTTCTCAAAGCAAACCCAGTCCAGACTTTCTGGGAAATCGAAGTGCCAGATCTTCAAGGCAGGGTAGAGAGAGAGTTGTATTTGGAAGAGCAACCTCGGCTTTCCCCAGCTGCCTTGGTGTCAGTGTGGGCTGATTCTTCGGGGCCCGGGCTGAGCAGGGGTGAGGAACGCGGCCAGCTGGTCTCGGCCACGGCCCACGCTGGGAGTTCGCAGCTGCTGGCGGGGGGGGGGGGGGGGGAGGGTGGTGGTGCTCGGGGGAGACTGTTTGGGAACGAGTACGCTTTAGTTAATTCCAACAGCTCGTGAAGTCACATGCCACTCTCACCCAAGGGTCCAGATTCTCCGTTGGAGGGAGAAGTGAGAAGGATCTGCTGAGAGCAGGAAACGCGAATCATGGAAGAGGAAGACCATTCACGTGGGATTCGGGCTGCCATCAGGGAAAATCCCAGAGAAAGAACACCTTCTCTTTTTCCGAGGGCTACTCCCAGCTCCCCGTGGCTCCCAGCCTCCCCTAATTGAGGTCTGAATGGCAGGGCTTCCCGAGGCTGCTGAGTGTGATCACACTTAATTTCAAGCAGCAAAGTCCATTTCAGCCCATCTTTTCACGCTGCCGGTGTGCATCTGAACAATAGCTGCATTGAGGCTGGTTTTTGAGTGACTCGCCCGGTCGCTATGAATGCTAGTTGCTCAAAAGCGAATGTGTTTCATAGCTCAGGAACAACCTTTTGCGGACCCCAGAATCACCTCAGGAATCCTGTCAAGTGCAGCTCTTTGAATAAGCTGGTCTGGAAGGATGATTGTCTCCCCATTCTCCCTCTCAAGTCTAGCTCACTCTCTCTCCACCGGAAAGTTTTACCTCAGCCCAGCATAAACCCTGTCAAAATCCCTGGCTTCTTTTCAATTCCCTGAGACCTTGGCTTCAGAACCTAACTTGATTTTCTTTGTCTTCCGGGCATCTGACTAATCCTTCTCTGTGTTTCACTGCATTTGTTTTCCCCTCCAGTTCTCTGCATCTGAAGGATTTCCCAAGGTTTAGTTTCTGGTTATCACAAGATGCTTGTGCCCAGTGAAGCCTGGCACTCCAGGGACCCAAGACGGTAGAGCTGTCCCAAGTTTCATGTCAAGACAGAGATGGAACAACTTCCAGAAGAAAACAGGAGGCCATCTTCTCTCAAGCCTCCTTAGGGGCTTCCTAGCCAACTTCTTAAATCTCATGGCTTAGATTTGTGTCCCGTGGCCATGCCTAACGGAGATGGGAATGACCATCATTGGCTTAGACTAATTAGGACCCACCTTCTGGATCTGAGAACAACTTCAAGTGAAGCTCATGGCTGAGGGGAGGTAGGGTGATAACTGAACTAAAAGAAAATTTTGCGACGAAGGTCAAGGTGGGGAACAGAAGTTGAAAACCCATGGGGCACCTGGGTGGCTCAGTTGGTTAAGTGACTGCCTTCGGCTCAGGTTGGGATCAAGTCCTGCATCGGGCTCCCAGCTTGGCCGGGAGCCTGCTTCTGCCTCTGACCCTCTCCCCTCTCACACTGTTTCTCTCTCTCTCTTATATAAATAAATAAATAAAATCTTAAAAAAAAAAAAGAAGTTGAAAACCCACTGAAAGCAGTCTACTACACTGCTTGTCTTCATCTCTCCTTGGGAACTCATGGATTCGCAAAGTTTTAATTGCCTCTATGCAGACTTCCCTATTTCTGTTTAGGTAAGACCATTCTCTTTATCATTTAGGCTTCTTATTTATTACCTCCCTTCCCCAGGCTATGTTAACTTAGTCTCTAAAGTCCTGTTGATTCTTATTCTTATTTCTCATCCCTTTCCTTCTTTTCATGTACCTAAACAAACTCTTCTAAACAGGTACCTCTTCTTTAGTGTTTTCACATTTACTCTTTTTTTTTTTAAGATTTCATTTATTTATTTGAGAGAGAGAGAATGAGAGATAGAGAGTACGAGAGGGAAGAGGGTCAGAGGGAGAAGCAGACTCCCCACTGAGCAGGGAGCCCGATGTGGGACTCGATCCCGTGACTCCAGGATCATGACCTGAGCCGAAGGCAGTCGCTTAACCAACTGAGCCACCCAGGCGCCCCATGTTTTCACATTTAAACAGACTTCAAACAAACCTTCCAAAACAACACTTCCATCATATCATCCCTCTACTAAGAAAGTCTTTATCTTTATTATCTAAGATTTAATAAAAGCCCTTCAGGCTAATGTTCAAAGTGACCTTCCTCGATCTGATTCCAACTTACCTTTTCAGATATTTCTCCTATTACTTCCATATATGAACACTTAACCACTCATAAAATTCCACAAACACATCTTGTACTTAGAGATGAAGTTAGTTTGATTTCACAGTTTGCCCCTTGCTAGCCACAAGTATTTAGACCCATTACCTTGCTTTTAGGAGGCTTGGATTTTTTATCTGTAAAACAATTTTAAAGTGAGGCATAAATAATAAGACTATTCCTACAATGTTTATTACTTAGGCCTATTTAATAGGAAGGATTATCTCTGTACTTATCAAGTATTGGTCAGTGTGTTATTATCTATTGCTGCAAAACAAATTACCACAAAAACTTAATGGCTGAAATAATATTTATCTTACAGTTGTTGTAAATCAAGGACCTGGAGGTGGCTTAGCTGGTGATTGGGACTCAAGGTTTCACTTAAGTTGTTGGCTGGGACTGAGGTCTCATCCAAAGGCTCAATTGGGGTGGGGGGGGGATCCACTTCCAAGCTCATTCATGTGGTGTTGGCAGGTCTGTATCCCTCATTACATGAGACTTTACACAGGGCTGCCTCATAACATAACAGTGGTGTTCTCCAGGGTCACTGACCCAAGAGAGAGCATGAGAGAGGACACCAAAATGAAAGCCACAATTTTTTTTTATAACCTATTCATTAGAAGTGAACCAGTAAGTTCAGCTCATAGTAGAAGGCAGGAGATTATACAAGGACATGAATACCAGTAAATAAGAATCACCAGGGGCCATCTGGGAAGGTACCTACCACAGTCAAAGACTCTTGGTTGACAGGGAGTGAACTCAAATTACTTAAAAAAAATAGGACATTTATTGGAAGAATACTGAAGTATCTCACAGAGTTGAAAAAAGAGATGCAGAAACAAAGGGTCCCAGGGACTGCATATAGTACATAGTTAATTTTCTCTTGAACATTTTCTTCACATTACTTCTAGAATGTCACAGCCCCCTTGACTTTTCTCCTACTCACCTAGATGGTTCTTCTCAGACTTCTTTGCTCATTTTCCTTTTTCCTGATTTTTAAATGTTGAAGGACTTCAGGGATTAGGCTTCACCAAATTACTTCTTTTTTTTTTAAAGATATATTTATTTGAGAAAGAGAGAGAGAGAAAGAAAGAGAGAGAGAGAGAATAGGGTATGGGGGCAGAAGAGAGGGAGAGAGAAACTCAAGCAGACTCCTCACTTAGCGCACAGAGCCTGAAGTAGGGCTTGATCCCACAACCCATGATCACGACCTGAGCTGAAACCAAGAGTCAGACGCTCAACTGACTGTGCCACTTAGGTGCCCCCCAAATTACTTCTATTTTCTATCTAAACCCACTCCATAGGAAATGTCTTATAACCTCATGTTTTAAATGGCATTTATATATTAAATAATACCTTTATTAAATGACTACTATAACAAATTCAGAAATATGCTCTGATTAAGCATGATGGACAGTTATTTATAACTGACAGAAAGTCCAAACTGGAATTCTTTCTTCCTTCCTTCCTTCCTTCCTTCCTTCCTTCCTTCCTTCCTTTCTTTCTTTCTTTCTTTCTTTCTTTCTTTCTTTCTTTCTTTCTTTCTTTCTTTCTTTCTTTCTTTCTCTCTCTTCTTCTTTCTCTTTCTTTCTTTCTTTCTTTCTTTCTTTCTTTCTTCCTTTCTTTCTTTCTTCCTTTTTTTTTTTTTAAAGATTTTATTTATTTGAGTGAGAGAGAACAAGAGAGCACAAGCAGAGGGAGTGGCAGAGTGAGAGGTAGAAGCAGGCTCCCCTCTGAGCAGGGAGCTTGATGTGGGGCTCGATCCCAGGACCCTAGGATCATGACCTGAGCCAAAGGCAGACACTTAACTGACTGAGTCACCCAGGAGCCCCTCAAACTGGATTTCTTGATCAGTTGACAACACTCTACAAAGTGGAAGTTTAGGCTCCTTCCTTTTGTGGTCCTGCTGTCTTCAAAGTATAGCTTCCAAGGTTGTCATATTTGTAACAAGCCAAGAAAAGGTGAAAGTATGAATGATTAGGCACAAGAAATTTTTATGGGTTAAGCCTGCTGTGGCATCCATCATGTTCATTCATATGCACTGCCTAGAATTCAGTTGTATGATTAAATTAAATTGTAAAGGTGGTTGGAAATTTTAGTCCAGATATGATCCCAGCAAGAAAAACTGATAAATTTAGGAATGATTCTCTAATCACACTCATAAATTTTTACCTTTTGCCTCTTGCCCCAGCCTTTCTCTCTCCTTTCAACTCCTGACTTACTTATCTACTGACCTAGTTGTCATCTTCCCAGGTAACATCCCATAAGCAGTGTGACGAGAAAGGACAAGCAATCTCTCTTTTGGAATTTCAGTCTCAAATATCCCAGGGAAGATTCTTACTGGCCCTGACTGGATCACCTGACCTCCTTCTTGGATCGATTACCATGGCCAGAAAAATGGAATGTACTGATTGGCCTTGCCCACTCTGTGACCAAGAAGACTGAAACTCACCACAGAATCAGAGATGGCCACTGGAAGAATTTCTGTAAGTTGGGTGGATGCCACAATTTGTGCCTTTTTCATGAGTTCTGATGGTGATGTAAAGCACAGAAGTTGAGGTAAATACTGCTGAAGCATGGACTTAAACTCATCAAGATCATAGGGCTTGTGTGATACCATATAGCAAACACTGTGACATTAATTCTATTCATTCATTCGTTCATTCATTCACTCATTCATTTCAGTGTTTATTAAGACCCTGATACATACAAGGCCCTGTCTGAGATGGGTTGGAGTACTATTATTTGTGGGGAATATGGTAGGCACTCAGAAACTATAACTGAATCACTGTCATATTGCTGTGACTCAGAGATTCTTTTTCTCTGGGCAAGAAATTGTCCAGCTTGGTTTCACCTTAGTGCCATGACTCAGTCTAATTTGTGTCATCACTGGAATCACTCTTTTAGGGCTTTCTGCTGGTTATTCTTAGATTCCACTATTAGGAAGATAAACTAAGATTCTTGTTAATATGGGAATTAAAATAAAATCATGTATTGTTTACTGGCTCTTTATCAGTGAAGATTGCTGAGGATAATCTTATTTACAGCCTACTCCCTCTAAAAGAGTGATGAATAAGCTGCACTTATTTATAATTGTTTGAAGCAGTATCTACTATATCTCAACATTGCCAACAACCCCAAAGGAGGTAATCTAGGAGGTGGATGGATTAGGGGTCTGGATCTCAAATTGATTGCAAATTGATCCACCCTTCCCTATTTCTCTTTCAGCTGCAGGCATTGAACTAATTAGATAAAGCATTCACGTTCTCCTTTCCAATGATATCTTAAGGATGTGGTTCTCATCTCCTTACACTGCTGGTGGGAATGCAAGCTGGTACAGCCACTCTGGAAAGCAGTATGGAGGTTCCTCAGAAAGTTGAAAATAGAGCTACCCTATGACCCGGCAATTGCACTACTGGGTATTTACCCCAAAGATACAAATGTAGTGATCCGAAGGGGCACCTGCACCCCAGTGTTTATAGCAGCAATGTCCACAATAGCCAAAGTATGGAAAGAGCCTAGATGTCCATTGACAGATGAATGGACAAAGAAGATGTGGTATATATATATAATGGAATATTACACAGCCATCAAAAAATGAAATCTTGCCCCTGCTCCCCACACACACCGCAGGTGACAGGATATCAGGTAAAGTTTTAGAACCACTGACTTTTCTGTTCCACAAAAATGACTTTTCTGATGATGAATAAAATGGAAAATTGATCTTTTCTTGGCTCTCCATTTCTGGTGATATTTTTCTAAGATTTACAGTGGTAGTAGTCCAACTGATGTCCTTTTTTAATTATGACTCTCTTCCTATATGAAGAATGAATTAAAAAAAATGTGTGCATTGAGTGTGTGTGATTTACATTTCATTTGGCTTACTCGGCTTGATAAGGATATAGGCATGGTCTTCAAACAAATTTATTCCAGTCCCAGTTGTTTTGAGTGAGAGATAAATACAAGGAATAGTTTTGTTTTTTCTTCCATTTCCTCCCATAAGCGCACACCTGTGGCTCCAGGAAATGCACAAATTGACTTGATAGCCTTTGCAAGGCAGAAGATGCAACCAGATTGAGATGTGCTGAGATATATACGTATATCAACTGTAATGTCAGCTATAGTATATGTATGCACGTGTGTGTCCATATATATATATATATATACATATATGCACGTATATATGTATATGTAAAACCGAAGCCAAAAATAATGCCATCCTTTCTGAATAAAGAAGAAAGATACTATTATAATCCTAGGTCCTTGTAATGACTTAAATTTTCAAAATTACATTTGCTATACATAGATATTTATGTAGGGAGAGAAGAAAAGAAAGAAAAGGATGTCACCCCAGATTCACTGAAAGCTGCTAAAATCTTGGCACCTGATGGGAATGGCATCATTCCTAGGAATGTTGCTTTAGAGCTGATCAAGGATCTGGATGAAGAAATGATGTTTTTCACTATCATTTCAATGCTTTTCTGTTTTCATAAAGCTAATGTTGTTGCCAGCAGAGCCTCTAAGTGAAAAGATTCTAGCACTTATTCTATTTATGGATATTTTCAAACTGAGAATAGAAAGCCAGGGTGCTGATTTCTTGTAATAATACTAAATTGTTTTTAAAAAAATGTCAGGTGCAAACCTTTAAATTCTTTATTCAAGTCATGGTTAATAAATTCAAACAATTTCTTATCTCTAGCAGCCAAATATCAGGGGCAGAGGCTGATCCAGTGGGTTGCTGAATTACGATGTAGGTTGAATTCACAGCTTCATCAAATTTCTCAAGTAAAAGTAATCAATAAAAATTTATTGCAATATTTTACATGTTTTGTAGTAAGTTTTCAAAGTATGATGTACATTTCATACTTCTATCACAGTTCAATTCAGACAAACCACATTCATATGCCTAGTAACCCATGTAGCTAGTGACTGCCATATTGGAGAGCACAGGTCTGGGCCATAACGCCAAGCAGGCCATTTAGTATTCTAGCAGTGAATTGATTTAATAATTGGTTTAAGGAGAGCCCAAAGGCTTCCCCACTTGGGTAAGTGAATGAACAGGTGACTCATACTCTCAGGGTTCCTACTCTTCCTTTTCTACCAGCTCTACCTCAACCTACTCCCCAGGATTCATCAGATACTCTCCATGACAAGTTGGCTGTTGAAGAATAAGAAGATCTTGAGTCTGGTTTCCAGACGACTGTGCGCACTCTGGGCTGCTGGAAGCTGGGAGTGGATTGCTGTTGCCGCAGGGGTCACCCTGAAGGACGTCGGGAAAGGGAAGCTCTTTGGACAGAATTGCAAGTGACACATTTGATTTCCCACCTTCCCTGAAAGGAAACATGTCACCTGAGGACTGATAACTGGTCAAATTCAATGTAGCAGCTGCGTTTTGCCTTCTCTATGAGCAAGAGATGACCTCAGGCTGGACTTAACCAATCTGCAGAAGAGTTAAAAAGAAATGCTGCATTGCTTGGGTTGGTGTTCCCTGCTCAAAGTCTGTTATTTAGGTCTTCTAAAGTCTAGCACTTTGCAGTTTTGTTGAGTTGGAAGTCACTTATTTCTCCTCCAGAACCCTCCCCCCGTCCCCCCACCACCGCCCGTCTAAGTGGTTTAGGTAGTAGCCTCCTTCACAGGAGATGGCCATACTGCACAGCTGGTGGACTACTCCCAAGGTGGGATGTAGGGTGTTATCTTCCCACCTGAGACCTTTGTTTCAAATGGATTCAAGGAGGACTTGGAAATGACAGAACACAGAATCTAGTAGGTGAAAGGAAGTCTTGCAACTTAAAAACTATTTTTAGATAAAATATTTGACTGTGGTTACCTGCACAGAAACTTACTGACAGCAAAAAGATGGAAAATCTACTAGGTTTTTGAGAGAAATGCACAGCAAAAGAAACCCCAAGCCTATCTGAAAAATAGCTGGTGCTGTAAAAATCCCTAAATAAGTTTCTGAATTCCTAAACCTATACTACCTAGATGTAGACCGCTGAAGCTAGGTAACCCTGAGTGTTATGGACCGAATGTTTGTGTCCCCTCAAAATTCATGTGTTAAAGCCCCAACATCCAATGTGACTGATGGTGGGCCTTTGGAAGGTGATTAGATTTAGTTGAAGTCATGAGAGTAGAGCCCGCATGGTGGATCAGTGTCTTTATAAGAAGAGGAAAAGACCAGAGCTCCCTCTCTCTCCCCGTCCACTCACGCCTCTCTACCTCCCACCTCTACTATGTGAGAACACAACTAAAATGTGGCCATCTCTAGGCTAGAAAGGATTCTTACCAGAAACTGACAATTTTGGCACCTCCATCTTGGACTTACCAGGCTCCAGAAATGTAAGAAGTAAATATCTATTGTTCAAACCACCCAGTCCATGGTATTTTGTTATCGTACCCCAAGCTAAGACACCAAAGAAAGAAATACGCCCCAATGTCTACCTTAGCTGTGGCTATGAAAGATGATACACAAAGAAGAACTTCCTGATCAGTGTCAGGGCTGTAGGGGACGACAGACAAGGGAAACACTCCCAGGGATTACAACCATGGACTCTCAGCTGTGTCAATAATTAACCTCACCATTGCCATGATCTTATCAAGGCTGTGCTGTTTCTGCCCTGCAGGATTTGATTATTGCTGGGGAACTGTGACTGCTATGTATTTCCTTTTCCTTCCTCCCAAAACACTTTTTTTTTTTTTAAGTTATTATTGCAGTTACCCTATTCCTTTCATTACCATTTTATATTTGGTTTAATGGGAGGAATAACTTGTCTTTTAGTCTTCCAGCAACCACATCTGACCCTGATAGAGAAGAAAGCCCACAGATTCTAGGCTTTGAGTAAACAGATGCAGCTTGTTCCATGCGGGGGGATGAGTACATTAATGTGTTTGAGGAGCTTAGAGGATGGAGTTCACTACTGGCTTTTCAACAGCCATCCCTCATGCCCCCCACTGCCCACCTTATTCCTTAGTAACAGAACCTTGGGCCATGGCCAAGCTCAGTGGTGTAGGGTAGGAATGAAACCTATAGAAATTACTGTGTTTGCAACAGTTATTCACATACTATTGAGATCATGACTTAACTTTTTTTTTCATTGAAGTGATGGCTGTG
Source organism: Eumetopias jubatus (assembly GCF_037043125.1). NCBI lineage: Eukaryota > Metazoa > Chordata > Mammalia > Carnivora > Otariidae > Eumetopias > Eumetopias jubatus. The sequence goes on along the minus strand of NW_028274814.1, from coordinate 114,661,597 downwards.
AAATTGTTCAAGGGAAAATGAATGGTTGTGGTAGAATGGGATCTTAGTTAATCGGTGGTCACCAAATTTAACGAAAAATCCAGCGAGGCTTCTAAATGGCCAGTGGCATCTGACCAATTGTTTGTCACATCTGTAAATGCTCTCATACCCACTTCTGTCAGCAGAAATACTATGTAATGAATATTCTGCAATTGTGAGACCTTTGGCCCCACTGTATCTCCTAGGTGGAATCTGGCTCTAAACTGGGGTTACTCCAGTTAACAGGATTTCAGAATGAGTCTGTTTAAGTCTTGAGGTTCAAATTCAATAAAGATTTGTTTTCATTTCTGTCTTGAGCCCTCAAGTCATGCATATTTATATATTCAGGGAACTCTGCGAATATTCTTATCCCCATAATGTTCATGTAATATTGGCATACATTAGTAGAAAATTGATGTCTTTGCACCTTTAAACTCATCTCAAAAACAAAGGGATATTGAGGTATAGCAGATCATTTTAGAGATGGTACTCCATCCCTCTTACTATAAGAAGTTGCTAATAATCTAAGTTAAGCAGGCATTTGTCATAAAAATGGGGTATGGAAACCTCTACATAGATGGTCTTTGAATTTTCTTAATTTTAAACGTGAGATTTGAAATATCCTGAATAAAAAACCAACTTCATCATAGAAGTAGAATTTCTCTTTTGTTTTTTTTTACATGGTTGCCCATTTAAGAAGGATGTTTTTCCAAGAAGTTCCTGCAGCAAGTATAAGGCTCAATCTTACACACATAGTTTCCCACATATGATCCTGAATAGGCTGCTGAATGATAAGATAAGATGGGCAAAAGCAACACCAGAAGGTTGCTTTTCCTTCTTTCTTTCTTTTCTTTTCTTTTTTTTTTTGAAGGAATAATAGGTTCATTGTACAGGCTTCCAAATGACAAAACAGCTTACTAAAAATGCAGGTTCGAAGCTGGTTGATGTTTCACTGCAGTTTAAAGGCTCTTTCCAAGCTCAGATTAACACATTGATAATTGAAAACTATCTGGACACGTTATATGCTCTAGATATTAATCTGAGGCATTCATGAGTACCTATACCTTCAGACTTTCACACTAGCTAAGCTGTCCTAAGTTCAGACTTTGGAAAGAAGGCAGGGTATGAATAAATCTATTGATTAAAATAAATTAAATCAATACAGTGTTCCACATTTTTTGAGACAGCTTTCAATCTAGAGAGGATCTGTTCCTCTTACCTAATCAGCCTCATTAAAGATGCAACTGCCCAAACCAGGTTTCTAAGAGCGATATACCCTGAAATAATCCAAACTAAATGATTTCTTAAGGCAGTGTTGAAGAACTTCCAGATAATTTTACAACGAAATGAGCTGAAGGCATTAACTTCATTTTGTTGTTGCTGTTTCCTATGTGTAAAAAGATGGAATTTGTTTTTTCTGGAGAGATGTTTACCATAGTACACCAGCAATGTACCATTGCTTACATTTGTTTTCATGTGAACATAAACATCTCCCAGCTGCAGAATTTCAAACAAATATCCAACAAAGGAAGGTGCTGCCATTGAAGCGGATGTCTGTCATCACATAAACTACCAAAGCCACTGGGCTTTGTGAATGGCAGTGGGTTTTCTGGTACTGACGGCAATTTAGTGACTACTGAGGGATGAGTTTGGGGACTTCCAGTACATGACTACACTGGGGGTCTACAGTGGTCCTGAACACTTAATTGAATATGGTGTTTTCCTAGGTAGTTTACTTAAGGTGAGTCTCCCAGGCTTGTAACCACTGGGTGCAGATCTGATATACTTATGAGACCTGATGTGGTTCATGAGAAGAGGTAACCAAACCCTGGCTTGTCTTTCTTCCTACTCTGCTTCTTTTTTAAGTCTTCTTTGTGCTGCTGCTTTTAGTTCATTTCCTTGCTTTAACATTTATATGAACCATCTTCTTAGAATATGATTTTAGGGGCGCCTGGGTGACTCAGTCGCTTAAGTATACGACTCTTGATTTCGGCTCAGGTCATGAACTTGGGGTTGTGAGATTGAGCCCTGCCCAGGCTCTGCTCATCAGGGCATCTGCTTGAGATTCTCTCTCCCTCTCCCTCTGCCCCTATCCCCCCTCTCAAATGAATACATCTTTAAAGAAAAAAAGAATATGATTTTAAATTTCAAAAAGGGAGTTGGATTTGAAAACAACCTTTTTTTTTTTTTTTAATTTCCCCCACACTTGATCTGAGTGGTGATTGTATTAAATCAGGCTCTTATGGAAACACTATCATTACACATTTCTCATAGTCCCTTGGGACAGGATTTAGAAACACAACACAGGCCTTTCTGATTAGGGTTATGAGAACTCCCACTTGTTTGCAATGGTTTTGTGTTTGATTTGTACTAACTCCCAGCTAATGATCCTGTTTTAGAGTTAAAGAAGTCCTAACCAAGATTTTAAAGGAACTAGATGAAAAACATTAACAGCAAACATTAACATGATGAATAAATGTGTGTCCCCACCCCCAGCGGTGCACAGTCCTTCAAACCCTCCTCCTCATTTTTCTACCCTTTTCTTTGACTTGCTACATATGTCTCTATTCCTTCTCTCCTTACCCTCGGGGGCCTGGCCATTCCTCAGGGTGCTAGAATCTTGTATCTGCTTTTTAAAAATTTTTTCTCCCATGATCCTCCAGGCCCTCAATTCTGTTCTGTCCTCCCACTAATTCTTCTGGAGTTTTCCATTGCCTAACCCCCCTGGCTGCTCCTTCATCCTTTTTTATTTTTTAATTTCCTTTGGCCTGAATTTTGGAGACTTCTTCGTTTTTCTTTTTTTTCCTTTGGCCTTCTTGTTCATTCCTCTGTTAGTCAGAAGCCACCTCTTCACCTTGGAGGTTCCCACCCCCACTGAAATCTGTTCAAATCTGGACAAATCTTTCTCTAGAACCCTCAGAGCAGGAATTTCCTGATCTAGCAAAGCAAACACCAGAGCATAGCATCCAATGTTTCAGAAGGAATTGTTTTGGTTTAAGGATGGTAACCAAACATGGCTATGTTTGGCTACCATCTACAAACTATGAAAAATAGACACATATAGAAGGCAGATGGGAGATCAAAATATTAACTGTTGGTAAATCTTGATATTTATTGATAAAGCTGGACTAGAGACCCTGGCTTGAACTGTGGTCAGAAAAACTTAAGCTTCCACCTTAAGTTGTCCCTTCTGGTCACTGGCAGAGCAGCCAGGCAACCAAATGCAGAGAACCTTTCTGAAGTGTCTCACAGCATGAAGAAAGGACGGATGTGAGTTTGCTGAGAACTCTTGTTTTTCAACCTTGGCAATGTTCCTCGAATACTATTTCTTCCGTGAATGTTATGGTGAATGTAATTACATAGTTAATGCTGATGCCAGTCCCTAATTTATCCATTAGATCAAATCATGTGTAAGAATTAGTTTGAGTCTACCCTTTACTTACTACATCAATACAGTTTTATAAAATTCTGACTGAACACCTGGTAACTTTCTGAGCACCAGGGACATAAAAGTGAATTGGACATGGATGACTTTGGCCAACATGGTACAGGTGCGGGAAAATTAATTATACATAATTATACGCAAAAATATTATGTAGGAGTCCTATATGAAAAGTCCTCATGGGGGAGGGCCATCTTTGTTTGATGCTTTTATAAATCCGTTTAGGCAGAATAGATAGGTTTTGTAAAGCTTAAAGCTTATAGAATCTGGAGGTCCCTTTTAGAGAATATAAAGTTATGAATTCAAAATCAGTTTCAAAAGTGAATATCTAGGATGAAAAGAGAAACCATCCCTTCCCCCAAATTATAAAGTCTTAGAGATGCAGTTCCCTTGCTTTTGAGATCTGTTGAGGCATTTTCTCAGACATGCTTCATATTTGCTACCTGGTTTCTTATTCCACTAACATCCCACAGTTTCCAATGACTCCCAGAACTCATGAGGATTGTGCAAGGACCGTGAAACTTGTGTCAATGGCTTCAGAGTCTATCTGTTATGCGGCAAATCTCCAGAGTTTGAGTGTTGATTGGACTATACCTTCAAATAAGAGAGGAGTAAGTTTGCCGAAAGGGGAGGGGCAGGGAAGGGTTCTATGCATGCACTGGGACAGCTTCTCATACTCCCACAGATGTTCAGGAAAAACTACAAAGATCACATTAGGTCCATTGTGTCTGTTTCTCATAGAAACGGGTGAAAAGTTACTTCTGCATCTTGGTGGGTGTGGGATCAACACAGAGTTGAGAAATGAATTGACATGTAAGTCTTCTACATTGCAGTATCTTAAATGCCATGATAGATCTTTGTTCGAACTATATTAGCTTCTAATAGATAACAGTATGTACACCAAACCCTTATAAAATATAGCACATGATCATATATTATAAGGATTTGTATCTGGTATTGGATTAATTTATGCGATACTCTATCTCAAACTGAAAATATCTACAATCATATATTTTTTCCTGAAGGCTTCTCATGGATTTCTGACTTCACTTAATGGCAGTGATACCCATGCCATCCATCCAAACCAGAACCCCAAGCCACCAAGTCTTGTCCATTGCACTTATGATACTTCATGCTTAAGCCTTATTGCCTTTTCCTTATCTTGACCAGTGAGTGCCCTATTAAAGAGCCCTGCTGTCTGTTAAGGTAATGATGGGTGCTGAGCAATCATTCATTGCTAAGACAATGAAGGATGCGTATGGTACACTGAATAATGTCCCTCCTGCCCCACCCCCCACCCAGTCCCACACACACATTGAAGAGCCCTACATCTTACTTAGTCCCTGGAATCTGTAAATAGGTTACCGTACACAGCAAAAGGGTCTTTACAGATGTGATTAAGGGTACAGATCTTGAGATGGGGAGACTCTTGGTTTTCTGTGTGGGTCCAGTGTAATCGCAAGGGTCCTTATGAGAGGGAGACAGTAGGATCAGATTAAAAAGAGAAGAAAATGTAACTCTGGAAACCAAAGAAGGGAAGAGGGAGATTTTGGAGATGCTACACTGCTGCTTTTGAGGATGGAGGAAGAGGCCAGCAGGCAAAGAATGTTAACATTTTCTAAAAGCTGAAAAAAGCAACAAAACGGATTCTCCCTTAGGGTCTCCAGAAACAATGCAGCCCCAACAACACCTTAATTTTAGCCCAGTAAGATTCATTTTGGACTTCTGACCTCCAGAACTGTAGAATAATGCATCTGGGTTGTTTTCAACCGCTATGTTTGTGGTAATTTGTTAAGGCAGCAATAAGAAAGTATTACAATGCCAATAATTCATTCTTTGCCATGGTGGTCAAAACAGTCCATTCATCAGCCTGGAGTATTTAAAAAAAAAAAGCTAACATTTAAAAAAAATATTTAAACTGATCACTAAAACCTTCACTTTTCCTTCCTTTGGGGCTTTCCTCTTCTCTTTGTGTTGGTCCAGAATCCCAGGAACCAATCTAGAACAAAGGGGTAAGCCAGTGCTGCTTCGAGACCCCAGATGGCAGAGAGTGGGGGACTCTGACCCACTGACAACATCTCAGCGGAAAACCTGAGAACATGTATCTATTGCTGCGATGGTGGCCTTGCTGGGCCCGGGCCTCGGTGTTTATTTAGGTAAGGAGGATCTCAGACTCTCAGAGGCCATTTTCCTAGTGCAGACATACTTATACCAGGAGATGTTCCCATTCTTAGCCTCTCTGTGTCAGAACCCTCCAGCCCCGCAGGTCAGACTTCATCTCCTTAGCAGGCAGCCCCTTTTTTAGTTCCTCTTATTGCCAAAAGACCTCAGTTGCTATCATCCCAATCCATTAGAGATGTTGAAAGTCCGTTTCATAAGAAAGTAGATGGAATCACAATTTCTTTCCTTCTAAGCAGGCCATTTGGTCCAATGCAGATTTCTCCAGTCCCTTATGACCAGCTCTCTATACTGGAGATATTGGAAAGAGAAAAAAGACACATTTCCACCTCCTAATGGGAAGTAGGTACCCATTCCCCTTATTTTCCACAGTTGCCTAGAAAGAGGGACAGCAAGTGACCAGAAAGCTGATTTTCAGTATTATGGGAAGAAGGGCCTTGACCCCTGCAGTTTCACTGCATGCACAGAACTTTACAAGTGCTAGGAAGCCGAGCTGCATATTCAGGGAGAGAGGTATACACCACCTTTAGTTCCGATCACTTATGTGACCTGAAGTCTGGTCATGGCCGCAATCCCCATGGGCCATGGCTGTGCATGTCTCCTCTACCTTTCATAACAGTGAACTGGTGGACTCCCCAGCCAACAAATACTCCAGTGTCTCCATAAGAAGATGACTGCCAAGAGCTATATGTGAAATGACCTTGACAATTGGAAGACTGACTTTTAAACTGTTCTTTCATTTACTGTTACCTTTTGTTTTATTAGAAGCATGTCAGCTGTCTGGGGTGCCTTGATTCCAGTAAATATTCCCTGTTATTCTGGTTTATTTTTATTTTAAAGATATTTTAAGTCTGAGCTTTAAGGACAAGAAAGAACAACTCTATTTTTATATTTTCACCAACATCTACCCTTGTCCTAAATTTTCTCTCCCAGGCTTTCATCTAGGCAAAAGTAAACAAAGACACAAATAAACAAAAGCCTTAACAATTATAAGGAAATTTAATGAAAACATTCTGTCTTCCAGGCACTGTGCCAGGTGCCCGAAATAGAAAAATGAATTAAACTTAGTCCCTCTTCTAGAGAAGCTCCCCGTTCCATGGTAAAGAATAGTATGTCAGCACCGTGAAGTCCATCATCCCTCAGTCTTTGAATTCTTACTTTGTGCAAGTGTCTGTACTTCCAAAAACGAACACGACAAATATGAAGTCTACTCACACGTAGCTTAGAGTCTGGCATGGAGAGCAGCCTTTGAACTAATTTTGACAAGTACGATCAATGTCTCCAGGGAAAACCGAAGCATTGTATGAAAATGTTTAAGAGGGGCCAACACTCCAGATCTGAAAGGGGGAACAAACCTTGGTTTGGCAAGAGTGGTGGCAATTGGGGGTAGGGTAGGGGAAGAGAGTCGAGAGAAGAATCCCAACGTAGCATGGACAACAATCCTCGAGGCTAGAAAAGAGTATGAAGTGTTCTGAAAACAAACATGTCCTGAAAACACAAGATTTCAGTCCGTTCGGGCTGGAGTAGGAAGGGGGAGGTGAGGAAGGTTTGCCTGGGTTGTGTTTTAAAATCTTAGGAGTAGATGAAATTTCCCAAGAATAAAGATATGTCAACATCAAGGATTTTTTTTTTTATAATAAAACAATTGTACATGTTCGCGTGCAATGCTTCAGGTACTGATTCATTCAATACGCGCTTACTGGGTGCTCATTATGTGCCAGCTCTCTGGTAGGCACAGAGAATAAAAAGGTGAACAAGGCAGCGTCTCTACACACATTACGTAGTTTGTATCAGGATGGAGGTGGATACAAGATGTGATAAAAACAGAGATAAGGAAACAATCTTACAATCTTATGCTCCCACTATTTTAAAAGAAAGCACAATTCTTAGGCAGCTATTCTGAGATTTCTGGCCCAAATCAAGTCTAAAAATAACAACGGAGTGCTAAATGGCTATAGAACTCCAATCTGGTTATATGTCTGAGGCTGGGCAGGTTTCACAATTCCAAGTGCCTGAGTTCCTTTCTAGATCTAGATTTCAATCTCTAGAGGTGAGACTCAAGAATCTAGAAGTTTTAAAAGCACACCCCCTCACCCCCCAGTGATTCTGTGTCTGTTCTGCAAATGGCCCTTGGGAACTACTGAGGCCGAGCACAGTAACCAGGTCACGGTTACATTTCCCCAAATGGGTGCTGCATGCATAGATGACATTTGCAAAAGGGGTTCAGTGGTGTCATGGGTTGAAGACTCCTGACCCCTCCCAAGTTCATATGTGAGTCCTAACTCTCAGCACCTCAGAATGTGACCTTATGTGGAAATGGGGTCTTTACCGAGATAATCAAGTTAGGATGGGCCCTAATCCAATACGATGAGGGGTCCTTACAAGAAGCGGAAATTTGGACATGGATACACAGGGAGAACACCTCGTGAACATGAAGACAGCCATCTACAAGCCAAGGAGAGAGCTTGGAACAGAACCTTCCCTCACAAGCCTCCGAGGAAACTAAATAACACCTTCTTCTTGGACTTCTGGCCTCCAGAACTGTGAGGCAGTAAATTTCTGTTGTTTAAACCACACAGTTTGTAGTACTTTCCAAAGGCAGCTGTAACAAACTAAAATAAGCGGTTAAATAAGTTTTGGAAATTCTGAGTTAAAGAGAGTTAAACTTTCTTTCTTTTTTCCCCCCCCACCTGTGGGCCCTCAGAAGCTCAGATATGCTAACGCATCCCCGGCCCTCTGAGAGGTGACAGCGTGTGTGTGCCTCTTGTCCCAAATGTGATGACAGAATGCTTTTCATTTGTTGCAGAGTATTTCTTGAGACTGGTCTTCTGTGGTTCCGATGCCGGGAAGTGTTGGGCTTGTTGCTCTTCGAGAAGGAGTCACGCTGTGAGTCTCACAGGGGCAACAAGGTCAGCCTTGTGGAGCTTGGCTGCTTTTAGTAAATAAGTGGTGGTGAAAGTTTTTGAATGCATTAGTTTTAATCCATCACACCTCTTGGAAAAAAATCAGTTCCAAGGGACCAACCTGCTGGAAGTTATCAGGAACTATCTTTCTTGATCCATGAATCCTTTGATTCCTGTTATTTTACATCAGTGACTCTGGAAACAGCCTTTCGAAAGGAAAAAAGCCAGAAAGTACTTGGACTCTTAGTGGTCTCCCTTAGCGGGAGTAGTTCAGGGAATATAGGAGAAAAATATGCAAGGATGATTCTATCAAATTGGACACACCACCACACATTTGTCTTCCAAGCACTCCATTTATTCCTATTGTTGTTCCTTCATACCTTGCGAAAACGGTGATCCATCTTTTTCGAAATGGAACATTGGGAGACAAACGGACCATTGTTATCATCAGTGGTTAAAAAAGGAAGACTGCTGTCGCCTGGGTGGCTCAGTCGTTAAGCGTCTGCCTTCGGCTCAGGTCATGATCTCAGGGTCCTGGGATCCAGCCCCACATCGGCTCTCTGCTCAGCGGGAAGCCTGCTTCTCCCTCTCCCTCTCCCCCTGCTTGTGTTCCCTCTCTCACTGTGTCTCTCTCTGTCAAATAAATAAATAAAATCTTTCAAAAAAAAAAGTAAGACTGCAAAATTTAACTTGCATATTTACGTTATTAGACACACCCACCCACACAGAGTAAGGGAAATGTACATTAGATGAACCCAGGTTTTTGAAACTTTGCAAAAGTGCAGGATTTCAACTTCTTATTTCTCTGATCTGTTTTACATCATTTAAGGCTGGATTTAAACATACGGTGGTTTTAGACTTGATATTTGATCTACAATTATTACATGTTTGTGACTACTCACCGTGAAAAGTTGATATCGTGCAAATGAAACATTCATCAATCTTTGTTTCATATTCGTAAGCCATTATTTCTAAATGCGATCAACTCCTCACAGCCCCTGCAGACCCAGTGATCTACCTCATTCAACATTTGCCTCCACCCTCAACGGTTCCCTGTAACTGGTCCCCATCAAGCAAAACCACTGCCCACTTCAAACAGAAAGGCCGATTCTTTGGTTCTGCTTCTGGAGTTTCAAACTTGGGGCTAAGTTGAAAAATCTTTGTCTTTAATAGGCATCCCAGGTGAGTCTAATGATCAGCTAATTTTGAGAATCAAAACTACTCATTTGTCATTTGTCATGTACAGTCTCAACTGTTTCTGAGACCGCCTTATTTGGGACCACCCTTGCCTTAACTGAATTACATTTTTTAAGTATAAAAACCATGGAAAGTGATTTTAATTCTATTTTTCATCTCTGTAAGTGAGGTTTTTACTCTTTGTTGAAGCAGTTATCTGTCTCCTTTGGCCATTCAATTTTAGCAGAAGAATATTCTTCTTGGTGTGTGGATTGTTATTCCTTGATCTGACTCCTGGGTCCCCTTGGGGTGTTCATTATTTTCACTGTTGACCCCTGGTTCTAACTGCCTGGGTTAGCACTGAGGAACCTTGAGTTGCAAGAATGCAGGAAGATCCAGCAATCTGGATCCATAATTGGCAAATTGCCAAGAGGAAGCCATTTCCCCACAAAGTTGCAAGGTGGCCGGCCAGCCTCAAAGGCAGAGGGGACCAGAGCCCGTCTGTCTGGCTCCATCCAAACTCCTCCAAAGCCGAGGAGACCAGCAGGTGGCCCCAGGATCATCCCCCAAGCTGGTGCACTGCCCCTTACGGGTTTACAGATCCTTCCCTCACAGGCTGCACTCTCTCCAAGAAGCTTGGTGCTCTGACTCTTTCCCCCAATTTATCATTACTGGTGCATGGAAATCAGCTCATCACCAGCTTGCTCCAGCTGGACCCCCAGAAATGGGTTGGTCTTGCATGCATCCTCCATGCCCCATCTAGCACCCTACCCCAAAGATGCTCTGCTTAAGTTGGAAGTTGATTAGAATTAGAATGGGGGGAGTAGGAGAAGGGGTGTCAGGGTGGGTGCTCAGGCCACCTTCTTCCAAGAATACTCTCATTGTTACTGAACTTACCATCTGTGTATATCTGATTTCTCCTAAGGGGCTTTGAATAGGTCCCCTAAGCTCACCGTGCCTTACTTTCCTTATTTTGAAAGCAGAGATAATAAGAACTCCCACATAAAATTGGCATTTAAAGCACAGCTTCCACTATTGCACACTCTTCCTGTGCCAGGCACCTGGCTAAATGCTTCACGTGTATTAACGCCAGATGAGATAGTCCAGCTGATGCACTTAGCACTCTGCCAGGCACACGTGGGTGCTACATCCATGCCAGTTGTCCTTTCCCTTCCGTTCTTGCTCTTAGCCACTGACCTCAGTGAGGGTAGAAGCCGTCTTGCATATTTTACAGCCTTCCTCTTCCCTCTGTACTTTATACCCTACCCTGCATAGAGGCACTCAACGTATTTGTTGGTTGACTAACTGAGTAGATCATATGCTTCCAAATGGCAATTTCCTATTTTCTCTACACTTGGTCAATTCAATTAATTTTACATGTTGCTAAAAGCCCTAGCTGAAAGTTCACTTCCTTTGCAAAACTGCATGTAATCTCTCTTCCCTGATAGAATGTCATCTACACATTTTAGAGGTGATTTATTCCCAATTTTACTTCGTATACAAGTTATTTATGCATAGGAACTATATCCTTTGCTAGAAGACACTCTTTCTGCTCCAAGTCAAGGACTGTTCTATATCTGGAATTCCTTTTTTTTTTTTTTAAAGATTTTATTTATTTATTTGACAGAGAGAGACACAGCGAGAGAGGGAACACAAGCAGGGGGAGTGGGAGAGGGAGAAGCAGGCTTCCCGCGGAGCGGGGAGCCCGATGCGGGGCTCGATCCCAGGACCCTGGGACCATGACCTGAGCCGAAGGCAGACGCTTAACGACTGAGCCACCCAGGCGCCCCTGGAATTCCTTTTTTTTAAACCCTACCCCTGAAACATGGGAGAATTACAATAGGAAACAAGAATTAGAGAAAGCTTTTCTTCATTTTTAGGGGAGGAAAAGCTGTCAAACTGGAAATGTGTCATGTGAATCTAGATAGTTTGCAAGTTAGAGGTGGACACACAGGGAGAATATGATAGAGCATCCTAGTTAAAGTGGAGTGTTGCCCTACTGTGGGCATTTTGCTCTCTCTTTTTCCTTCTCTTGGATAAGTGCAGAGGGCTCTGAGTATTTTCTTAAGTAAGTTTTTTCCCCACGCTAATGCTCATACGCCCACCTACTCACATAAATTAGCATGTCCATTTTAATGGACTCAGCTTTTCTTTTTTTTTTTTTAAGATCTTATTTATTTGACAGAGAGAGACACAGAGAGGGGACACAAGCAGGGGGAGTGGGAGAGGGAGAAGCAGGCTTCCCAGCGAGCAGGGAGCCCGATGCGGGGCTCGATCCCAGGACCCTGGGTTCATGACCTGAGCTGAAGGCAGACGCTTAATGACTGAGCCACCCAGGCGCCCCATCAGCTTTTCTTTTTAAATGATTAATCAATATTTTAGTATTGGCTCTGCATATTTTACAAAACTTTTCTCTTATAGGTGATTGTGGTTTTTTTTTTTAAGATTTTATTTATTTATTTCAGAGAGAGAGAGAATGAGAGATAGAAAGCACGAGAGGGAAGAGGGTCAGAGGGAGAAGCAGACTCCCCGCTGAGCAGGAAGCCCAATGCGGGACTTGATCCCGGGACTCCAGGACCCTGACCTGAGCCGAAGGCAGTCGCTTAACCAACTGAGCCACCCAGGCGCTCTAGGTGATTGTGTTTTGGAATACAGCTTCTAATGAGTTGGAATTGGGCCCTCATTTATGACCAGTAGTTACCCCAACAGTCGGTGCGGGGATTCTGTTTAGTATAATACACATAATTTCATCGTCCGGTGTGGGTGCTGCATTGTGGCAGTCTTTGATTAGAAGAATGTAGAAGGTAGGAACACAGCTATGGACATTTACACGGCAGAGTTTGAGTCCTGAAATAACACTTACACACCCTCTGGATCCATTATGAGCTTGACATGCATCAAGCTTTTACTATATATTAACTATTATTACTGACCAGGAAATAGGACACAGAAAAATTTGCTCAAGTGCAGGCTCTGCGAAGACAAGATGCCAGTTTGGTTTAGTTTAAAACATTCCATAATGCCCAGCACAGGATCTTATCTGAGGTGTTGCGGCTAATCTCTTCCAGAGTGTGAAATTGTCACTGGAAGGCTGCGGCTGCCCCGTTGTGAAATTCATTTCTCAATCATCTTGCATCTAGGTGTGGCTGTGTGATTTGTTCATTCCAATAGCATGTGAGCAGAAGGTGGTTAAAAAGGGGGTCTCTCAAGCTTCCTTTTCCTTCTCTTGGATAAGTGCAGAGGGCTCTGAGGCTCCAGAAGATGTTGCGAACATGGGATGAGGGGTTCTGACTCCCTAAATCACATGAATCACTCACTCCCACTGCACCGTTTCTGTCAATGAAAATTAAACCTTGATAATATTAAAATTTGGCCACTGACATTTAGGGATTTATTTATTACATCAACTTGCAGTGCTCTAACTAAGACTGCTGTTCAGCAAATTCGTTGAAGAAATAAATGGGCTGTGTAACTAAAACACCCTGGGTACAATGCCACTTAGTACTTAATATGGATATATGATAAATCCATCGATCTTATTTCATCAATCTGTGGTCTCAAATAGAAAGAATGATAGTCAATCAGAACCTGAAGTCCGGCAGTGAGATGGCATATATCTGAGGCAGTATCATGGCTTTTCTTTTTTGTATTTTAAAAAATACATGAGACCTTTGTTAAAAAGAAGGAAGCAAACGAAGTGGGGGTGGGGAAGCTCTTGTACATTGTTGGAGTGTTTCATCTTAGTAGTCAACTAATGAATGAAATAGAAATCATTTGTATGTTTTCTGTTCAATTTGCTGTTTATTTTTGTATTTAAAAAAAATATGTGGGATTGTGAAATACAGCCAATAATCCCCTTACTGAACTAAAAGAGAATTAGAAAAGCCTGCTAATAGCTTTTGTGTTTAGAAGTGTTATGTCTTCCCGTGAGTTATTTCATGGGTGAAGTGTCTGGAATTGCTTATGAATACTGGGTTATAGATTTTTTTCTTTCCTTTTTCTTTGTTTAACTAAGAGAACTTAAACATGATATTTAAAAAAAAAACACATTTTATCTTGTGGTAGAAATGTCAGCCACATTTCAATTCACTCTTAGGTTTCCCCTAAAAGGAATGACTTTTACGCATAACAATAGTCTTGTTTTTATAAGTGGTTGGTAATATCTGCAAATGTGTAAGGCATTCATTTTCCAGGAGCTCTTTCCTCCCTGGTAACACACCAGGAAATATCAGAGTGTTGTTATTTGAATTCTTTCTTAGGCTCTGACTCCCAAATGAATTGAAATTCAACTTCACAGTCAAATGAATAGCCATTTAAAGCTCAGGTGTGTATTTCCTAAGACCCTCTCAAAGGATATATAACCGCTTATGTCTTTCCTAAAGACAGCAAACTGAATTTTAATTGGATCTTGCCTCTCCCAAGAGATCATTATTCCTCTCCTCCAAGGCCATATATTATAAAGCTTCAGTATGAATTGGAACATGGAGCCCGTGTTTGGGTTTAATATTTAAAGTTGAAGTTATAGCAGCTGACACCTGAATCATTCCAGCAACTCCCCAAGCAAAATTATATTTAATGTGAGTTCCTCAAAAAATGAACACACACACACACGCACACACACACACACACATATGTAACTGGCATGTCAAAATTCCATAAACTTTCAGGTTATGAAAAACAGTTTGTTTTCTCAGGAAATAAGTCTCAAATGGGACTAGTTCCAAATTTTTCTTGTTTCATCCCTACCTTGACCTTGTCAGAGGGGGAAAAAAAAGAAGCTGTGGAAAAGTTTATACATCTACTAAAGACCTGCTGACTCAGAACTGGACCCGGGAAAACCTCATGTGGCTTAGAAAGAATCTTTCCATCCAAGGGACAGAGATGGTATGAAAGATCATCTGATGCATGAGCACTCATAGGGCTAGTCTCACTCTGATCTTAGAACTTGGCAAGACAATGTGTAAAAGGAAACCCAAAGATTTGTGGGGCTAATTTACCAATACTAAATAACATAGTCTTGCGCTTCTTTGTTCTTTATAGTTTAAGAATCAGTGTAATTTTCCTGAGGTAAATCAGACTATGAAGACCAAGGTTAAAAATACTGTGAAAACACCCCAGAACATGCTGAAGAGTGGAATTCATACTTAAAACTCTTAAAGGCAGTGTTATGGTCTCGCCTTATACCATAACAAAGTGGATCTTTGTGTATTATATATACCGAAGACTGGTTTCCCCCCCCCCCAACCCCGCTGCCCACTCCAGAAAATTTAAGTGGTATCTTTTTTCCAAATGTGAATGTTTAGAAATCTGGACTTTTTTCCCTTAAATTTGTAGACAGAGACTTAGGTTGGCAACCAGAGTACCAGGGTAGAGGGCAATGCTTCTTAGCTTTTCTGAGATGTGGTTTCTTCAATTGTAACTTTAGGGGGTTGAAGTAAGTGATCTGTAGACCAGTTAGAGTTACAACATTTCATGGTTCTAAATTTCAAGTGGCTTTTTCTCTATTTATACATCTCTAGATTTCAGCATTTTTCTGCCATGATGTAAAAGAATATTTGGATTACACACTCAGAACACTCAGTCCTAGAATCTTAGACAGGCTTCAGTTTGTCCATTTATTTCTACTTATCTTCCACTGATAATGGACTTCTTGCTTCTCCTCCATTTTCTTTATCTCTCAGTGGTATCAACAGCTTCTCAGTTACTAGGCTCAAAACGCTGGACTTTTCCTCAATTGTTCATTCTCTTTTGGCCCTAACATTAAATCGATCACACCATTCTGTTGGGTGCACCTCTGTGAAGGTGACGACTAGTTTTACAAACCAGAATTATAGAATTGCAGAACTGGAAGGGATTCCATTTACTAGTTCACAGGTTTTATAAACTTGCTTTGAGGATCTGAAGAAATATATGTACCATTTCCCCAGGGCGGGAAATATGTGTGTGTGTGTGTGTGTGTGTGTGTGTATCACACACACACATTTTTGCATATAATTTCCAGGCATTCGAAGACTTCACAAAGTTCACCCATGGATCTCAAATTAAGAATCCCTTGAGTAGGCCAGATGTCCCCAAAAGCAGAATTTCAACCATGAACGATCCTAGTAGATGGCTGAGTAGATCTGCTTGAGTATTTCCAGTGAATGAATGAGCTCAGTCCATTTTGGAGCTTTCTCTTCCCCTGTTTATAATGAAACTTTCATGGCCGGAAAATTTATTTGGGGTTAAAATCTGTTTGCCTGTAAGTTCCGGTTGATCCTAGGTCTTCAGTATCCAGAAGTATCTCCCGTATCCCTCCAAATCTTTAATTTTCATGTTAAATATTTACAATTTCTTTCTTTTATTGCATGGCTGCCAGACTTTTTTAGTATCCCAGTCATCTTTCTCTAGACACTCTTTAGTGTTTTTGTTTAATTTTGTTTCCTTAAGATGAATAACGTTCTTTAGATGTGATTTGAATAACCAATGTCTTGGTTATTGGAAATTTGTTTTCATTAATGGCATCCCATCATGACTGAAGTCTTGGCCCTGCTATTTGCTAGCCATTTGGGCCTAGTGCTGGTTACTTAGCCTCCTCCATTTTCTCCTCTGGAATAAAAAGGAATAGTTATCCTATCATTTAAGTTTGTTATCTCAGACATACTAGGTCGTCAATAAATGATAGATGTAATTTTTATTAATTTTTTAATTAATTTTTATTAATTTAGATTAAGATTATTTGGGATATTTTGGAATTTATCATAATTAAGGATGGACAATAAAAATCTCCAAAATAATTTTTTTAAAGATTTATTTATTTATTTCAGAGAGAGAGAGAGAGAATGAGCGAGAGGAACAGAGGGAAAGGGAGAGAGAATCTCAAGCAGATTCTGCGCTAAGCGTGGAGCCCAATGCGGGGCTTGATCTCAGCACCCTGAGATCCCAACCTGAGCAGAAACCGAGTTGGGCACTTAACCGACTGTGCCACCAAGGAGCCCCTCCAAAATATTTTTAACCAGTATTAAACTTGGCCGACCCTACCCCTAAGCCAATATTAATTTTTTTTATTTAAATGCAGAATTTCATAATTACTTAGTATTGCCAAATGTTAACGTATTGGGTTTGACCCGCATGCCAGGCTCCTAAGATATTACTGAACCCTGATCCTGTCCTCCAACGTGTGACCTGTCCTTCCCAGTTTTGTGGTCTCCACTCAGTGCAGGACGGAGGACCACCTCAATAAGCACATATTAGCCACTTCTCCCCAAGTTGACCTTAATTCACTAAACAACTCTCTGTCAGGATCCGTGTTTGTCATGTACCTTGTTGACAACATGATATACTATACATTTGGGACTCCCCTGACCCAACTACCAAAAACCCTCCAAAACAAACAAACAAAAAAATGGGTGGGGGGGGAGAAAATGATATTAGTGTGGTATCAATTGTTCTGCATGAAGTCACCATGTCTCAGTCATTTATCTGATTTCATTCCAAGTCCCCTAAGTCATAATAAAACTATGTGAAGAAGGCGGGGAATGTCCCTGACTTGTACAGAGCCAAACAGATTTTGAGGTGCTTCCCTAAATGTACAACAGATCACTTCTTTGACTCACAGATCAGAGTGAAGCTGGTTTCAAGGGCAAATAAAGGGAGAAAGCCTGTGTCTTCAGAGCATGGGCCAGTTCTCTCGCAAATATGGTGGCTGTCTGTTCTTCCAGAGAAATTCACGGAGCATGATGGTGTAGCTCATGGGACTCGCTAAGGAAAAACAGGGTAGCTAGGTGTGAGCCTTCTCTTTTTGCCAGACTCTCTAATCCTCCCCAAGCTCAGGGACAGCGAGAAGGAGAAATAATAAACTAGCTATGCATCCTTTCCAAAAGATCTGCTAAACTGAAACTCTCTGAGAAGTTCTTCAACAATCTTTATGAATGAAATTTTTAAAAAAAGTTTTTAAGATGAATTTTCCACACATCTTTTAGTGATTGAAAAAAAAAGAAGAAAGAAAGGAAACTCAATGCCAATACCCTTTGCCTGAGCTCAGTCTGTTTCGCTCTTGCCTCCAGCTGTTGCCTGCGTTTGGGTGATATTTGGAAGGACAACTCATTCGGTTTGGAAGGTCGTGCCGGGGAGTGCGGAAGAGGAGAAGCAGAGATGCCAGACAGGCGGGCGAGCCAGCAGGCACACATGGAGTGGGCCCAGTGAGTTCCTCTTATGATTGGAGTGTCGCTGCCTGAAATGGAATCCGAGGATCCGGCCTCGAGAGTGCAGGAGGACCGTGACCTTTCTGTGAACCTGGCAGTGAACTCTCCTAGAAAGTGCTTTTGCTCAAGGTCCCTGACACTCCGGAGGCACTTTGCTTTGAATTTAGATTAATTGAGAGCTCTGTTAATCTAGTTGAGTATACCTTCTTACCCCTGCCATCTACAGATAAAGGGAATTTTTAAATGTTTTCTTTTTATTAGAGTCCGTCCTAAAGTTTTAAGATACGGTAAGATGTAAGATATGAAAATTTTCACTTTCTTCAGAGGAAGATGCAATGGCCAATCAATAGATCTCTCTTATCTTAACCGAAGTTTTTATTTAAAGCAAATAACAGATGTCCAAAAAACATCTGGCTCTCATTTCCTGGATAAAATGCAGAATGAATTAAATTCCCCAAATATATAAACTTCTCCCTACAAATTAGCACATGGAATAAGGCAATGATCCTTTGAAATAAGTATTCAGTATACAAAATGAATGACCCTCATAAGAACACATGAATAGTATCCTAGGATGTAGCAAGGAATTAATTTAGCTCTCCAAAATCTCTCATTATCAGGAATGCATTAAACTGTGGAAGCAACTGGCACTCTGAGTCTATAGGGCTTCTTTGGAAAGGTGGTTCCTTTAGATCATCTATGCCATTTTTCTGAAAAAACAATACCTATCAAATTGCATGGCCTAGGGCATGCCACCTTCCATTCTTAGGGCTCAGGTTCCTGATCTGAAAAAAACAATGCACCTATTTCCTACCTGGCATACTTGTGTGTATTAGAGACACCACATATACACACAGTTTCTGGCACCGAGGGGGCACTTGTCAAAGGGCTGGCTGGCTCTTCTAATCGAAAGAGAGTTAGAAACAATGTCTTTGCAGACACACTGGCCTCAGAGAAATTCTGCTACAGAAACCAAGTGAGGGATCCCCTTGAGTGAAGCTGTCTTATAGTCAGTGCCTCTGGAATTTTATCCATAAATTCCCCTTGAGTTGATCCCCTGCTGAACCTGTCATATGCTGACTTGCATTAATTTTAAGAAATACCATTTATTGAATTTTAGAGATCATGGAAATCATTGATTCAAAGTGGTTTTCCTCCAGATCTATCTGGGATTCGTAAGGACTTCAGCCATTCCTAAATGTCACAGAATAGTCTGCCAGTGAGTGATTTTATTTTATTTTTTGTAAAGGTTTTGTTTATTTATTTGACAGAGAGAGAGAGAGAGCACAAGCAGGGGGAGCGGCAGGCAGAGGGAGAGGGAGAAACAGACTCCCTGCTGAGTGAGGAACCCTGACGCGGGACTCAATCCCAGGGTCCTGAGATCATGACCTGAGCTGAAGGCAGACGCTTAACTGACTGAGCCACCCAGGCGCCCCTAAAGAGATCTTTGGCTCAGAACAGGCTCCCAGAATCTAGGAGATGGTTGGAAAGATGGGCCCACAGGAGTTTGTTTTCTTCTGAGGTGGATGCCATTGCTGATAACGTTTCCACAGACCACAGGGCAGTGAGTCATAACTGGCCTAACCCAATTTACTTAGGAGATATGAATTAAATTTAAAACCCAGATATTTGAGGAAGGTCATCTCATGCTCCTTCAGGTCACACGCAACAGCAGTGACAAAAAGTGATGATAATGTAGCAAGGTAGAGACCTAGGAAACAATATTCTTTAACGTGGATTTTCATTTATGGACAAAAAAAAAATATAAAAGAAACATTTCAAATTTTCACTTCTTCCCCGCCCCCAGCTCCTATATCAGCCTCTTTGAGATTATTAAACTCAGCAGATTCCATTGCTGGGATGAATGTTTTGAAGAAGTGATTCATTGATCATTTCCTCTCACTTGACATGTTTAACCAGACTAAATCAATACTTCTTAGAGGAGAAATGGCTTTGTAAAAAATGGCAACACAACTAGGTGACATGAAGCACCTTGGAATAAAAGAATCCTACAGGACAAATTCCTTCTTTATCTCTTACCGGATCTGTGAATATCTTTGATTCAAACTCATAGGTGTGTGGCTATCTTGAGTGACTGAATTCATGAAGGTCAGGGCACAAAAGATTTTTTTTCTTTCATCTTTCTGTGCATTTACTTGCCAACCACGATGTCTTAAATGACACCCATGAAGACAAAGCATCTTAGTTTTAAATGGAGCAGAAGGGCGCCTGGGTGGCTCAGTTGGTTAAGCGTCTGCCTTCGGCTCAGGTCGTGATCCTGGGGTCCTGGGATTGAGTCCCATATCGTGCTACCTGCAGGGAGCCTGCCTCTCTCTCTCTCCGTCTCTCAGGAAAAAGTAAATAAAATCTTTTTAAAAAAATAAAAAAGAAAAAAATAAACGGAACAAAAGAGGTTGAAAATATAACTATGTCAAACATCCAAAGTGCCATTCCCCCCCTTTTTAAAATAAAGAATGCGCTCAATTGCAGCATATTTAGGAAACAGTGCCCTTGCTTAACACATAGACGTCACAGCAGCCCAGGGTTGGCTCCCAGGCTTTATTCCTGGCAGTTCAATGAGTGCGGTATTTCAACTGGAGAACGTGCAAGGGACACAAACAAAGGGTGTTTTTTAAAATTTTTAATCCCTTCAGAGAAAACATAAAGGGACAATCACTTCTTCATTTGGATTGTCCCCTGGATTCAAAACTGTGCAACCAAAGACGGTTTCAGCCGGACAGATGGCCCTGGCAGTTAAGAGGGATGGGGGTGGGAAAAGGAGTAATGAATACACTGTTTTCTGTATCAGCAAATAAAAGCCAAGGGGAAACAAAAGGCATGAGCCAGCCTCAGTTGAATCACGGAGTACCCCTAGACATACCTTGACTGTCCCATCCAGGGAGATCCACTTCTCTGCACACTTCCCCGCGGCGGCACCAGGACTCCTGCCTGACTGCCGCTGAACCTACAGATGCTGCCTCTCGGAGAGAAACACTGCATTTTTGCCCGGTGCACGCAGAGGTTGCTGCAACTTGACAATGCTGCACGTGATAACCAGTAAGGGACTGCCGAACGAGGCAGGGGACGTGCATCACACGCGTTTCATTTGGGTCGAATCGCACATCTGGGACAGGGTTTGGTCAAGTGCACAGGGCATGCAAAGACCTTGCTGTGGGGGACAGAGCCACGGGTACTGGGATGACGCCCTCGGTGGGGGAAAAATCCATGTGAATGCTGCTGGCTGCTCAATGGAGCTGGGCACTGTCGGCTTTTGTTTACTACTTCTTACACAAGAAGATCACAGCTGTTTCTTTCCATAAAAAGGAGAAGAATGTAGCAACCTACCTCACATCTGCCCCTCCTCCAAAATGTCTTTGCAACAGCTGTCTTTGCAAATCCTGCCACTCAGGATTGGAATGGCTCTACATGATCAAGAGTGGAGTGGGGAAGCTGAGATTGTTGGCTGGCTGGAGGTGGCAGGTGGGAACGAACTGCTCTCCTAATGGGCTCACGTCGTGTGCTCCTGCGGGGACTGACTCAAAAAAGGGAAAAAGAAAAGAAGCATTTAAAGGAGGCGATGAAGGAAAGTTGAATACACACGTCTTGTATTTCATACTTATAGATCTGAATGGCTGTGAAGCATGAATTCACTGGCTCTTAGTTGTTAGTGCTGGAAGGGATTTGAAAGGTCCTCTTGTCTAGGAGTTTTCAAATTATTTTTAGCAGCAGACTTTTTTTTTTTTTTTTTGGCCGGAACACATCTTAGCCCAGGAGTATCATGTCATAAATGGAAATACCTACATAGAACAAGCAGGAACATCAATGGAAAAAGTAGGATATAAGAAAAGCAGGTCTAATACCAAATGGACTCAGCACTGGGGACACAGTAGGAGTGGTGGGGACTGTGGCAAACTGGACCCACTTCCAGCATATTGCTACCTGTGTCAGGCGGGGACTCCCTCACTCATTCATTCCTTTAGTAAATATTTATTAAATCCTTACTACATACCACGTACAGTTTTTTTTTTAAAGATTTAATTTATTTATTTATTTGACAGAGAGAGACACAGTGAGAGAGGGAACACAAGCAGGGGGAGTGGGAGAGGGGGAAGCAGGCTTCCTTCCGAACAGGGAGCCCGATGCTGGGGCTCGATCCCAGGACCCTGGGATCATGACCTGAGCCGAAGGCAGATGTTTAACTGACTGAGCCACCCAGGCACCCCTACCACGTAGTTTTAAGCATACATAAAATGGACAAGATCCCTGTTCTCAGGAAGTTTATAGTCTAGGGAAGGAGGCAGCTAACAAAAAAGGAAATGCATAAAAAAATGTATGTGTTTGTAAGTAGTGAAACATCCCAAGAAGAAAAGTAAAGCAGGGTAAGGGATAGGGAATAACTGAGAAAGGAGGCATTTGAGAGAACTTTCTGGAATGGACTTGTAAGGGAGTATATTATAGCAGAGAATAAGTGATGGGAAGAAATGACCCATGTGAGGATCTGCGGGGTGTGGAGAGTGGTGAACATTCCAGGGAATAGAAAAGAGAGTGTGGGCAGTCTGAGGCAGGCTTTGCTTGCTTGCTTGCTTGCTTTCTTTCTTTGTTTCTTTCTATTGTTATGTTAATCACCATACATTACATCATTAGTTTTTGATGTAGTGTTCCATGATTCATTGTTTGTGCATAACACCCAGTGCTCCATGCAGAACGTGCCCTCTTTAATGCCCATCACCAGGTTAACCCATCCCCCTACCCTCCTCCCCTCTAGAACCCTCAGTTTGTTTTTCAGAATCCATCATCTCTCATGGTTCGTCTCCCCCTCCCATTTACTCCCCTTCATTCTTCCCCTCCTGCTATCTTCTTCTTCTTTTTTTTCTTAACATATATTGCATTATTTGTTTCAGAGGTACAGATCTGTGATTCAACAGTCTTGCACAATTCACAGTGCTCACCATAGCACATACCCTCCCCAATGTCTATCACCCAGCCACCCCATCCCTCCCACCCCCACCACTCCAGCAACCCTCAGTTTGTTTCCTGAGATTAAGAATTCCTCATATCAGTGAGGTCATATGATACATGTCTTTCTATGATTGACTTATTTCACTCAGCATAAGACCCTCCAGTTCCACCCACGTCGTTGCAAATGGCAAGATCTCATTCCTTTTGATGGCTGCATAATATTCCATTGTGTGTCTATACCACATCTTCTTTATCTATTCATCTATCGATGGACATCTTGCCTCTCTCCACAGTTTGGCTATTGTGGACATTGCTGCTATAAACATTGGGGTGCATGTACCCCTTCGGATCCCTACATTTGTATCTTTGTGGTAAATACCCAGTAGTGCAATTGCTGGATCGTAGGGTAGCTCTATTTTCAACTTTTTGAGGAACCTCCATACCGTTTTCCAGAGTGGTTGCACCAGCTTGCATTCCCAACAACAGTGTAGGAGGGTTCCCCTTTCTCCACATCCCCGCCAACATCTGTCATTTCCTGACTTGTTAATTTTAGCCATTCTGACTGGTGTGAGGTGGTATCTCATTGAGGTTTTGATTTGGATTTCCCTGATGCCGAGCGATGTGGAGCACTTTTTCATGTGTCTGTAGGCCATCTGGATGTCTTCTTTGGAAAAATGTCTGTTCATGTTTTCTGCCCATTTCTTGATTGGATTATTTGTTCTTTGGGTGTTGAGTTTGATAAGTTCTTTATAGATTTTGGATACTAGCCCTTTATCTGATATGTCATTTGCAAATATTTTCTCCCATTCTGTCGGTTGTCTTTTGGTTTTGTTGACTGTTTCTTTTGCTGTGCAATAGCTTTTTATCTTGATGAAATCCCAACAGTTCATTTTTGCCCTTGCTTCCCTTGCCTTTGGCGATGTTTCTAGGAAGAAATTGCTGCAGCTGAGGTTGAAGAGGTTGCTGCCTGTGTTCTCCTTTAGGATTTTGATGGACTCCTGTCTCACATTTAGGTCTTTGAACCATTTGGAGTCTATTTTTGTGTGTGGTGTAAGGAAATGGTCCAGTTTCATTCTTTTGCATGTGACTGTCCAATTTTCCCAACACCATTTGTTGAAGAGACTGTCTTTTTTCCATTGAACATTCTTTCCTGCTTTGTCAAAGATTAGTTGACCATAGAATGGAGGGTCCATTTCTGGGCTCCCTTTTCTGTTCCATTGATCTATGTGTCTGTTTTTGTGCCAGGACCATACTGTCTTGATGATGACAGCTTTGTAATAGAGCTGGAAGTCCGGAATTGTGATGCCGCCAGCTTTGCTTTTCTTTTTCAACATTCTTCTGGCTGCTCAGGGTCTTTTCTGGTTCCATACAGATTTTAGGATTATTTGTTCCATTTCTTTGAAAAAAGTGGATGGTATTTTGATGGGGATTGCATTGAATGTGTAGATTGCTCTAGGTAGCATTGACATCTTCACAATGTTTGTTCTTCCAATCCATGAGCGTGGAACGTTTTTCCATTTCTTTGTGTCTTCCTCAATTTCTTTCATGAGTATTTTATAGTTTTCTGAGTACAGATCCTTTGCCTCTTTGGTTAGATTTATTCTTAGGTATCTTATGGTTTTGGGTGCAATTATAAATGGGATCGACTCCTTAATTTCTCTCTCTTCTGTCTTGTTGTTGGTGTATAGGAATGCCACTGATTTCTGTGTATTGATTTTATATCCTGCCACTTTACTGAATTCCTGTATGAGTTCTGGCAGTTTTGGGGTGGAGTCTTTTGGGTTTTCCACATAAAGTATCATATCATCTGCAAAGAGTGAGAGTTTGACTTCCTCCTTGCCAATATGGATGCCTTTGATTTCTTTTTGTTGTCTGATTGTGATGGCTAGGACTTCTAATACTATGTTGAATAGCAGTGGTGAGAGTGGACATCCCTGCCGCGTTCCTGACCTTAGGGGGAAAGCTCTCAGTTTTTCCCCATTGAGAATGATATTCGCTGTAGGTTTTTCATAGATGGCTTTTATGATATTGAGGTATGTACCTTCTATCCCTATACTCTGAAGAGTTTTGATCAAGAAAGGATGCTGTACTTTGTCAAATGCTTTTTCTGCATCTATTGAGAGGACCATATGATTCTTGTTCTTTCTTTTGTTAATATATTGTATCACGTTGATTGATTTGTGGATGTTGCACCAACCTTGCAGCCCAGGGATAAATCCCACTTGGTCGTGGTGAATAATCCTTTTAATGTACTGTTGGATCCTATTGGCTAGTATTTTGGTGAGAATTTTGGCATCCATGTTCATCAAGGATATTGGTCTGTAATTCTCCTTTTTGATGGGGTCTTTGTCTGGTTTGGGGATCAAGGTAATGGTGGCCTCATCAAATGAGTTTGGAAGTTTTCCTTCCATTTCTATTTTTTGGAACAGTTTCAGGAGAATAGGTATTAATTCTTCTTGAAATGTCTGATAGAATTCCCCTGGAAAGCCATCTGGCCCTGGGCTTTTGTTTCTTGGGAGATTTTTGATGACTGCTTCAATTTCCTTAATGGTTATAGGTCTGTTCAGGTTTTCTATTTCTTCCTGGTTCAATTTTGGTAGTTGATACATCTCTAGGAATGCACCCATTTCTTCCAGGTTATCTAATTTGCTGGCATAGAGTTGCTCATAATATGTTCTTATAATTGTTTGTATTTCTTTGGTGTTGGTTGTGATCTCTCCTCTTTCATTCATGATTTTATTGATTTAGGTCATTTCTCTTTTCTTTTTGGTAAGTCTGGCCAGGGGTTTATCAATCTTGTTAATTCTTTCAAAGAACCAGCTCCTAGTTTTGTTGATCTGTTCTACTGTTCTTTGGGTTTCTATTTTATTGATTTCTCCTCTGATCTTTGTTATTTCTCTTCTCCTGCTGGGTTTAGGCTTTATTTGCTGTTTTTTCTCTAGCTCCTTTAGGTGTAGGGTTAGGTTGTGTATTTGAGACCTTTCTTGTTTCTTGAGAAAGGCTTGTATTGCTATATACTTTCCTCTCAGGACTGCCTTTGCTGCATCCCAAAGATTTTGAACAGTTGTGTTTTCATTTTCATTGGTTTCTATGAATTTTTTTAATTCTTCTTTAATTTCCTGGTTGACCCATTCATTCTTTAGTAGGATGCTCTTTAGCCTCCATGTATTTGAGTTCTTTCTGACTTTCCTCTTGTGATTGAGTTCTAGTTTCAAAGCATTGTGGTCTGAAAATATGCAGGGAATAATCCCAATCTTTTGGTACCGGTTGAGACCTGATTTGTGAGCTAGGATGTGATGTATTCTGGAGAATGTTCCATGGGCACTAGAGAAGAATGTGTGTTCCGTTGCTTTGGGATGGAATGTTCTGAATATGTCTGTGAAGTCCATTTGGTCCAATGTGTCATTTAAAGTCTTTATTTCCTTGTTGATCTTTTGCTTAGATGATCTGTCCATTTCAGTCAGGGGGATGTTAAAGTCCCCCACTATTATTGTATTGTTGTCAATGTGTTTCTTTGTTATTAATTGCCTTATATAATTGGCTGCTCCCATGTTAGGGGCATAGATATTTACAATTGTTAGATCTTCTTGTTGGATAGACCCTTTAAGTAGGATATAGTGTCCTTCCTCATCTCTTATGACAGTCTTTGTTTTAAAATCTAATTTGTCTGATATAAGGATTGCCACCCCAGCTTTCTTTTGGTGTCCATTAGCATGGTAAGTCGTTTTCCACCCCTTCACTGTCAATGTGGGGTGTTTTGGGTCTAAAATGAGTTTCTTGCAGACAGCATATCGATGGGTCTTGTTTTTTAATCCAATCTGATAGCCTGTGTCTTTTGATTGGGGCATTTAGTCCATTTACATTCAGGGTAACTATTGAAAGATATGAATTTAGTGCCATTGTATTGCCTGTAAGGTGACTGTTACTGTATATTGTCTGTGTTCCTTTCTGGTCTAAGGTGCTTTTAGGCTCTCTCTTTGCTTAGAGGACCCCTTTCAATATTTCTTGGAGGGCTGGTTTCATGTTTGCAAATTCCTTTAGTTTTTGTTTGTCCTGGAAGCTTTTTATCTCTCCTTCAATTTTCAATGACAGCCTAGCTGGATATTGTATTCTTGGCTGCATATTTTTCTCATTTAGTGCTCTGAAGATATCATGCCAGTCCTTTCTGGCCTGCCAGGTCTCTGTGGTTAGGTCTGTGGCCAATCTAATGTTTCTACCTTTATAGGTTACATATCTCTTCTCCCGAGCTGCTTTCAGGATTTTCTCTTTGTCTCTGACACTCATAAGTTTTACTATTATATGTCGGGTGTTGACCTATTTTTATTGATTTTGAGAGGGGTTCTCTGTGCCTCCTGAATTTTCATGCCTGTTTCCTCCCCCACATTAGGGAAGTTCTCTGCTGTAATTTGCTCCAATATACCTTCTGCCCCCCTTTCTCTTTCTTCTTCTTCTGGGATCCCAATTATTCTAATGTTGTTTTGTCTTATCGTATCACTTATCTCTCGAATTCTGCCCTTGTGATCCAGTAGTTGTTCATCTCTTTTTCTCAGCTTCTTTATTTTCCATCATTTGCTCTTCTATATCGCTGATTCTGTCTTCTGCCTCATTTATCCTAGCAGTTAGTGCCCCCATTTTGGATTGTACCTCATTAATAGCCTTTTTGATTTCAATTGGGTTAGATTTTAGTTCTTTTATTTCTCCAGTAAAGGTTTCTCCAATAACTTCCATGCTTTTTTCAAGCCCAGCTAGTATCTTTAAAATCATGATTCTGAACTCTAGGTCCGACATTGTACTAATGTCTGTATTGAGTAGGTCCCTGGCAGACGGTACTACCTTTTGTTCTTTTTGCTGAGGTGATTTTTTTCATCTTGTCATTTTGTCCAGAGGAGAATAGATGAATGAGAGCACAAAATGCTAACAGGGTAACAACGTCCCCAGCCAATATGCTCTAAACAAATCAGAAAAGACCTGAAACCAGGGGAAAAGAAAGGGAAAGAAAAAAAAAAAGAAAGAGGAATAAAAAAGAAAAAGAAAAAGATAAAAACAAAAAAAACAGAACAAAACAAAAAAAGCAGAATATGATCAAATATGATCAGGCTAGTGCATAGCTCAGTGCCACACACTAGATTTTGGGTGTATTTTGGTCTGTTAGAAGAAAGTGTCTCCTAAGATTTTAAAGAATGAAAGACTTATATATGTACAAAATAAGGGTTGATATAATGAAGGGATGGAAGATGACTGTAAAGATGAAAATTATAAAAGATTTTATAAAAGGAATTGATAAGATAAGAAGTTGTTTGAAAAAAGAAAGAAGAAGATTTAAAAAAAAAGAAAAAAAAGAAGGAGAGAATGTGATCAGGCAGGAGACTAGAACAAAGCCATACACTAGTGATTTAGGGTATATTTTGATCTGTTACAAGAAACTGTACCTCAAAATTTTAAAGAGACAACAACTTATAGATATATATGCCAAAAATAAGGGTAACTACTATGAAGGGATAGAATATGAGTCTAAAAATGAAAAATAAAAAATTTTTTTTTAAAAGGGATTGATAAGATGTTGGTTGAAAAAGGGAAAAAGAAAAATAAAAAAGTACAGTTAAAAAAATTAACTTTGAAAAACTAATGAATCATGGTAAAAAAGCCATGAATTCTATGTGCAGTATTCCCCTAGCGCTGGAGTTCTCCCCTTCTCCTTAATCGGTAAACTTGGTCTTGGCTGGCTGTTCGTGCTGATCTTCTGGGGGAGGGACCTGTTGCCGTGGTTCCCAAATGTCTTTGCCGGAGGCGGAATTGCCCCACCCTTGTCCTCCGGGCTAAGCAAGCTGCTCGGGTTTGCTCTCGGGAGCTTTTGTTCCTTGCAAGCTCTTGGTACAGCTTTGGAGGACGAGAGTGAAAATGGTGGCCTCCCAATCTCCGCGTGGAGGAGCCGAGAACTCGGGGCCCTGCTCCTCAGTGCGCCCCCAGAGAAAAGCAGGGAGTCATTCCTGTCTCCCCGGTCTCCGGCCGCACTCCGTGCTCACCCGGCCTGTGACCGAGGGTTTCTATCTCTGGCACCCGACCCCGTGTGGAGTCTCCAAACCCAGCAGATCCCTGCGGTGCACTCCTGCACCGCTCCTCCCGGGGGAGGTAAGGGAGTCTCCCCAGATCTGCCGTTTGTCGGGTCCCTGCTGGAGGAGCATTGGCCCAACTGGGCTGCGGATCACAGTTTATGGCCACCCTGAGCTGAGGGCCTGCGCCTCGGCTCCGTCTCTGCAGCCGGCTTCCCCGCTCTGATACCTGGGAGCTCTGCTGCACTCAGGCACCCCCGGTCTTTCTGTGACCCTGAGGGTCCTGAGACCACACTGTCCCGCGAGGGTGCCACCCCCAGCTTAGCCACTGGAGCGACGTCCCTCAGAAAAGCCGACTTCTAAAAGTTCTGATTTTGTGCTCCGCGGCTCTATCACTTGCCAGAAGCGCCCGACGGAGGCCCCCTCCCCTGCCATCTATCCTCCTGAATATCGCCTCGGATTCACTTCTCCGCACGTCCTACCTTCCAGTAAGTGGTCGCTTTTCTGTTCAGAGAGTTGTTGCTACTCTCCTCTTCGATCTCCTGTTGAGTTCGTAGGTGTTCAGAATGGTTTGATCCCTATTCAGCTGAATTCCTGAGACCAGACGAAATCCAGGTCTCCTACTCCTCTGCCATCTTGCTCGCAGGCTTTGCTTTCACCCACCATACCCATTAACTGAGCACAATTTAGAATTCTATCCCAGTTCAAACTCTTCTGTGTACCTTAGATGAGAGACCAGAGAGGTGAAGATGCTTGTCCAAGGTTACACAGGGAGACACTGGGACTGGATCCCAGATATTTCAGCTTCCATTCAGTCCAGTGCTCTTTTTCCTAACAAGTGTGCACACTCATCATTTTCCTCCATGCCCCAAGAGTGGGGTAGTCTTAATAGAATCGACATGACTAAGGCTTAAATGACTAATGAACAGCAACACAAAGAGTGGCAATTTCCACTTGGGAATTCAAGGAAAATATCTAAATTTTCTTAGAGCTCTGTCCTAATTCATCTAGTCAATTTCTACCCCGGGGTATAATTCTAGGTAGTGTACAGCCTTAACATTTTTTGGTGCTTTTTGCCAATATGATTAATGTTTAAGTCATTTACTCTTATCCAATAGATTAAATCCCACAGCAACAGAAGAGTCTGGAATACAGAAAAAAAAATTATCCAAGTTACCAGTAAAAAAAACAAAAAACATCAGCTAAGTCTGACCAGTTTCAAGAGGTACACTGACTTTTTTTTTTTAATATGCTCAAATCATCCAGTTATCTCTCATCCCTAGTTCACTTCCGACTCAAAAGTTAGGTCAGCCCAGAGATGAAATAACAGTCTTTGATTATCTCTGGGTTCAGAGAACAGAATACAACAGATTGCTTCTGCTCAGTCAACCCACTGCTTGTTCTACAGTCAGCCCGACATCAACTTCAGGTAGAAAAAGAATATTGACCTATCAGAATGGATAAAACTTCACGGCAGTGGTGGGTTCCTCTTCCTCACACTTTCCTCTTCTGCCCAGTTTGCAGCCACAACCAGGCTGGCCTCTGCCTGTATTAAGGGAACGTGACTTACAGATTGGCTCCAAGACAAAAATGCATCTTCATCTTCTGGAACAGGTGTAAAATGTCCTCTGATAATAACAACCTACATCTTCTCTCTTCATTTTTTAAATACAAATAAAATTTGTCTTCCATTGCTATTGTATTAAAAAAAATACATACAGGTTGAAGAATCACTAAGAGAATCTCACTCAAAAGAATCTCTTTGGTATTTAGTTTTTCCTTCTAGTCAGTAGATGTGAAAGACAGAATCATGTCCCACTCATTGAAATCTTTTGAAATGCCATTAGACTTTCCCGAATCTTCTAGATAACAGGAAAGGAAATCAATAGAGATCTTCCCAGGTGAAAGGGGTTTGACTAGCTAATGTGTCACTCATTTTGTTTAACCAATAAAAGGCAGTCAGTTGTTAGATATTGGCTATGTTTCATTCTTAGGTGTTTATATATGCTTCAGTGGCAGATTTTATTTAATAAACATCAATAACAATGGCAATGCCCAAGGAGGAGAAACAAACTATAATATTATAACCTAGGTTTCCCTTTTATTGAAAGTACAGTGGAAAATTATCTTGAGATAAGCATGGACCATATATGGGACATGTCTCGGAAATGTTTGTTTTTTATTGTATCTATGCTTTGGGATGATTTCAGTTTAGTTAAATCTCTGAATTATTTTATTAAGCATTTAATTTAGTGGGTATCTACAGTGGGGGAGGTAGGAAAATGTGGGTATAATTTATATAGTTGTTTACAGTCTCCATAGAGACTGGACTAACCCGTAAAATAACATAAGTGCCATCAAGTATAAAATTTGTGTTATGAAAATTATAAAGGGCTAAAATTACTGGAGAAGAGTATGGAAAATGAAGGTTGGATTGGGTCTGAAATCATAGGTTAGGATTTGGATTTGTGGAGAGAAAAGAAACCTGGCAGAGAGACAAGCATGACAAAGCCACAGGCAGCAGCTGGCCCTGTACATGAAGGAGTTGGGGGCGGGGCATGAAAAGATCGGAGCAGAGGGGATGCCTGACAGATACTACTAAGGCATGTCCATACTGGGGAGAAACTTGGATCCCAGGGAGAGAAACTTGTGTTGTTCTAAGAGGCACTAGAGAAACCGTGCTGGAGAACTTGGGGAAGAGATGCTGATGGTGATGTGCAGAAAAAAATCTGAGGGCCATAGGATCAAAATTTCAAAAATCTCTTGGAAACTTTGACATTTCTGCATAAGTGGCCCCAAAATAGTGGTAGCAAAAAGAAAAGAGGTCTAAAGAAAAAGAAGAACATGGCATGATGCTTGACTCCATCCTACATTTATTCACAGATATGGGCTGGATGCCTCTATGGGCTGTAGATATAAACACCCATACTACCTCTCCCTCATGGGGCGTAAATTCCAGGAGACCGTAATAAGGACTGAGGTTGAGACCCGTATGTGGATCTTTTAGCAAAGTGGTATGTCAAATGACTCTTGCAGAAGATAAGACAGAGGCCAGCAAATAAATTAAAACATTTCACAAGTCCTTAGGCTGTTCTTTTATCCTTAGAGAGCCCGGGTCATTGTGTAGGAAAACAACCAAGGAGTGAGATATGCGTGGTCAGCCTGCGTCTCCATCAGCTTTGGCAATGGCTGAAGGCTGACCTCTGAACTCCCCAAACCCCACTCCCAAATCCCAGCCATCTTTTCAGTATCGAAACTGGTGGGAAAAACTCTGGACCAGTACTCATAAGTCTCCTGATTGGAGTCTTGACTCTGCCACTTGCTTAGCGGCATGATCTTGGGAAGTCATCTCTACTTTCAAAAATCTCATTAAAGTTTCTTCATTTTTAAAATGGACTACCTTCCTGGCAAACTCAGAGGATTGTCAGGAGGATCCAAAGAGAAATATGGATTAAGGCCACTAGAGTGCTATGATGATGGTGGGCACTGGAGGAGAATGAAGAAGGCCACTTGGTAACCGCTTGCCCTGTTCTGGTTATCAGGGAGTGATTTTTTAAAAAGATAGATAAGAATCATTCTCATGCTGGGAATTTTAAGACTTGATCTAAAAAAAGCCTTGATCTAAGAAACAACTCTGGTCTAGTGAAGTGTTAGTTAAATGTTTTTGCTGGGGAATGTCTTTTTTAGCTCCAAATGAAAGTTTGCATAAATCTTCAATGTATGAGACAGCGAAAACAGGGAGTCATTTTTAGTATAAAGATTTTTAAAAATAATTTTTAATATTTACTTGTTATGAAATCAGTCAATGGGAATAATGAAATTTTTTTCTGATGAACACCAAATTAGAAATGGAAATCATATCCACTTCAACCTCCACTTTTATATTTTTTTTACTTTGGTTGCAGTGTCAAGACAATTCTGATTCACATAGATAAGTAGCTAAAAATGGCAATAATTAACTTTATCAGCTTACCTGGAATTCTCTGCAAAATATTTAAATAAACAGAAGAGGAAAAGCTTTGCTTCCATGTCTGAGCACAAAAAAAGTTAACAGGACATGTTAATACACAGAGGAAGAAAAGAGATTAAATTTGGTACATGCTGCATGGATATAAGTTCCGCTTTATTAAAGTATTTTAAATAGTAAAATGCTTTAACAGCATTGTTTGGATCAAATACCTGTGGAACTGTTGAAAGAACTCTCTGGAACCTTAAGTGTCTACAGAATTGTGTTTGAAGCTGGCCACATGCATTGAGCACAGGATACTCTTCTAAGCACTATTTATGTTTTCTTAATTCTCATAACCATTGCATGAGGTAGAGGAGACCCTGAAACACATGAAAGTTGAGTAACTTTGCATAAAGCACACAGTAAATAGCCTAGGCAAGATTCAAACCTGGGTTGTTTGACTCCAGGATCTTAAGCCCTGGAGGAGGAGAATGGATTCATGGTCAGGCTATGCAACTTAATAGTCAAGCAGTTTCAGTTTTCACACCAATCAATTACAGATCAGTTGTGAAGCTTAGTTATGACACTCTCTGGAAACCTGGGCATTTAGTAGGTGTTTAATAGATGTTTGCTGAGTCTGAATTTACCCTATGGCTGACTCACCTTCACAAAGCCAGCTACATAGAATCCTTTAATACAGGGGTTGGCAAACTACAGCCACAGGCCAAATCTGGCCCACAGCCTATTCTTATAAATAAAGTTTTATTATAACACACCTATTCATGTATGTTTCTGTATCATCCGTGTAGCTATGACAGAGACTGTGTGACCCACAAAGTCTGAAATAGTCATTCTCTGGCCTTCTACAGGAAAACTGTGTCGATCCTTAGTCTGATATAAAGACTATATTTTCTGTCAACTTCTCGAAACACAGTACCATCTCAGATAGCAATTCAGGTGTGTGTAGTTGAAAGAGGAGGCAGGGATGGGGCCTCACTCATTCCCCTGCGAACAATCAGGACTGGTGAGGTTGTTTTGGGCATGATAAATGCTCTCTCCGCCACCACCCTGTCCCTGCTCAGCCTACCAAGACATCTCAGTTGGCATCAACATGTTTTTAGCATGTCTTATACATCATAAAACACAGCTATGTTTAATAGGAGGGAATTTTTTTTAAAGATGGGATTAAGAAATCAAGCTAGTGATGGCTCAGAAATGATTTAACACTTTTAATAATGGTTGGAAAAATTCAGGATTTTTTTTTTAAAGATTTTATTTATTTGGCAGAGAGAGACACAGTGAGAGAGGGAACACAAGCAGGGGGAGTGGGAGAGGGAGAAGCGGGCTTCCTGCCGAGCAGGGAGTCCGATGCGGGGCTCGATCCCAGGATCCTGGGATCATGACCTGAGCCGAAGGCAGACGATTAATGATGGAGCCACCCAGGTGCCCCCAGGAATTTTTTTTTTTTAAGAAAAATTTGGGCTACTGTCCATCATAAATGAGCACCAAACGAAAGAAATAGTATTATACTGGATGCTACTTAAGTTAAATAAAGTAATTATTTCCTTTGAGTTTAAATTGTTGTTTGTGGAATTTCTTTTCCGTCACTTAAGGAACACATAATTGGAGGGAAGTAGGGGAGTGATACAGGTTCTACATCTCATTCTACAAAGTGGACAGGATGCTTTTGGTCAAAAAAGTTCCACATTATATTTGTTAATCAGATCACATTGACAGTTTCAAGCCTCATCCTCCATTTCTATACATATTTAAAACTTACTACAAAGTGAATATTAGCAGAATGGATTCTGAGTTTCAAAAAAGCTCAGTTATTGCTACCCTACTTAAAACCTTAATGAATTGTGTCTGTGGGTGAAGTTTCCCCTACCTATAGGAGTATATTTGTCTTTAGAATATAAGGCTATAATAGTAATTTTTAAGCATATAAGGCAATAACTAAAAATTTGGGTAAAAATTCCTTTCATTCATTCATTCATTCATTCAACAAATATACATTGAGCGCTGATGACGGATTAGCCACTGGTTAGACATGACATCTAACTCAGACATGTTAGCAGTGCTGATGGAGCTGGGGAAGACAGATAAGAAGCAACACTTTTTTTTTTTTCAAATTTTGATAAGCACTATAAAGAAAACGAACAGGGTGAAGTGATAGAGTAAAACGTGGTAAAAACCATCTCAAGTGGCTATGGTGGTTGTGGAGGGTGGGCAGGAAGAAGGATCCGGCTGGATGTGCAAAGGCCCTGAGACCAGAATGAGCTTGGGATATTCAGCGAACTGAAAAGATGACAGTGTGCTTGGAGAAAGTGGAAGGAGGTGAGGTTGGAGAATGCACAAGGGATCTCCTGAGCTATGTCAAGAGAGAAGAGCAAGTTAAGATTTTATATTTTTTTAATTAAAATGTTGCTTCACTTACTACAAGAGAGATTGATACAAGAAAGCTTGTCTGGATGAACTTTTGATGTGTCTTCTAAGAGGCATTATTTCTCATCTATTTATCTTTGAAATCTCCAGCTAAGGGAAAGGTAGTGATTGTGTAATATGACACACACTTTTGTGGATAATTATATAATGCCACTAGTGTAAAAGCATTTAGAGAGAGGAGGTAATTTTACTCTTTTCAGCCTGGAATTTTTAGTAGATGAAGATAAAACATTTCTAGCTGTCTCCAATACATTGCCATCTCTGCAGAGAATCAGATTACTCTCCTTTCTCCCTTTTACGAAAGATTCGTGTCTCAATTTATCACACTAAATAAAAACATTTATGTAAACCCTGCAAATTGCATCCCTAAGAAACCACCAGAATCAAAAGAAAGTAATTAATGCAAGATTCATCTATATATGTGTTATATTTAACTTTCAGCAAAGCCATGCACATTATTGCAATTTATGATGCTATCATAGTGAACTTGACAGGGAATTACAACTTCTGAGATGTTAGGGTTTTACAGATGATAATTTATGACACTATCACTACATATAAAAATATGATCTCAGCAGGTATCGCAGACCAGATTGAAATTTAAAAGATTCTGAATAAAATAATAACATAAAGATGATGATCATTATTAGAATGAAAGCCAGCTATCCTTAAGCAACTGGACAGAACAGAAAGGTCAGGATTAACAATGCTTTAGAGCCAAGGAAGGAAAGTGGCACCTTCTGCGTTATGGGTTACTCAGCTTTGAGGGACTTGGTTGTGAAATATGAGATGATAGAATGTATCCCGTTAATATCGCTCATCATCAAATAGGATCAATACAGAAATGGGAAAGGTAGAGTTTCAAGCTCTACAGTTTCCACCTGCAGTTTCACTGGTAAATGGAAAAGCCTGGATTTATTACTTAGAAGATTAAATTGCTACTATTGCAAAGCTGTTATGGGGAGTAGATTATATGTCCTTTGTAAGAATGCTCTTCTGGGGGAACATGCATGGTGGCTTGGAAAGAACAAGATTAAGAGTCAGAAGACTTAATCTGCTCAGCACAAATTAAGTATGACTTTGGACAAGTCATTTGATCTCTTTGTTAGCTTTTTCATCAGTAAAATGAAGCCATAATATATTGTCTCTTTTGCCTACTTCACTAGAGTTTTTCAGTTAAAAGAGAACATTTGGTTATCTGTGAAGCACTATATTTTGCATTAATCATTATGTACTGCTTTTTAGTAGAGAGAAAGAGATTACTATATGGTCACTGTAATGATTGTGCCTTGTCACATTTTTGGGATCCAAGGGACATCTGTACCTTAGGAAAAGCTGCATTGAGGGAGAGGGGTTGTAGATGTACTTTATCTTTTTAGTTATACTTGGTCTCAAAAAAAAACCAAAACAACTAGCATTCTTCCTTTTGCTTAAGATTCTAAGGCGTGATTAGGAGAATAGAACACTTACAAGGAGAATGAAGCAGCTCGGTAGGCTTCAATCAGTTGAGACTCTCTTGTACCCTCACTCAGTGGTTACAAGAATTATAAATACCACTGCCTATTGGACATCTCTTTTGGATGTCTCACAGACATTCAGTGTGTCTACAACCAAATTTATTTCTCCTTCTCATAAAGAATAATACGATCATCCCTATCATTGCCAAACCCAGCAACCTGGCAGGAAGTTAGTTCAGATTTTTCTCCTAGTTCAACTCCCACAGCTATATACCCAACACCAACCCTTTAAATTCCATTTCCTTAATTTACTGTACAGCCATACATTCCATTCTATTCGTGTTGCCTTTGCCTTGGTTCCAATCCGTATTTTTCATAGCAGAATTACTACAATAGTTTCCTAACTGGTCTCTTTTGTCTAGAACCAGCTCTTATATATAAACCATCCTCTTTGGTGATGGCGGACTAACTTCTTATATTAGAGATCTGGCCAAATTACTCCCCTGTTAAGAATTTGGTAATGCTCCCCGGGGCTTCCAAGTCACAGTGTCTTAGCAGGTAAGATTTTGTTTTCTTCCCCCATATCTATCCTCAATCAAGCCTCACTATCCACACCCTGAAGCATGTCCTTTGCTCTGTCCATATCATACTGTTTCATGCTTCCACACTTTCACACATGCTGCTAACATAGCCTAGAAAATCCTTTTCCCCCTTATATGCCTGGCTAACCATTGTTTATTCTTCAAATGTCAGCTCTATTACCATCTCTTTCTAAGAGACTTCTTGATGCCTATTCTTTTTAATGTCACTTCCTGGGGCTCTGAGAGTGCCCTGTGTGCATCGTTACTGTATTCATAAATCCTAATTAATCCTAATCTTGATGTTTTCCTGTGTATCTTTAGATTCTAATAGTGATGGGCACATAACCTGGTATTCCATAATTCAACTTCTTCTGAATGGATGAATCAGCACATCTAATATTGTGGCCATGTCAGAAGAGAAGAGAAGAGTCATACCCTGACTGGGTTGAATGAAACAAAGGGAGCCAAACTATGAAGGCATTTCCTGTGAAGACACTGGGGTGACAACTTAAGGAGGCAAAAAGGAACAAACTGGAAAAGAATGAGAAGCAAGGAGACCAAAGAAGTTCAGGATAAATCTTACAAAAATAGTGGTCTAGCCAAGAGTTGACATGTCCATTAGGTTATGGAGGCATCCTCAAATTTATAAGATTGCAGCAGACACTATGGTATTTTGCATTATTTGAGAGACAAGGAATAGTCAGTGCAAAGGCAAGAGTGTTTAAAGAACATACAGAAGGCCAGTTTGGCTAGAGCAGAGTGAGTGAGGGTGTTGGGTCCTGAATTGCATCCCCTCAAATTTCACATATTGCAACCCTAACCTTCAGTACATCACAGTGTCACTGCATTTGGAGACAGGGCCTTTTAAGTGGCCATGAGGGTGGGCTCTCATCCTATCTGACTGGCATCCCGATAAGAAGAAAAAATTTGGACATAGAATAAGACTCCAGAGGACAAACCACGTGAGGAATACTGCAACAAGGTGGCCATTTACAAGCCAAGGAGAAACACCTCAGAAGAAACCAAACCCAGTGACACTTTGATCTTGGATTTCCAGCTTCCAGAACTGTGAGAAAATAAATTTCCGTTGTTTCAGTCACCCATTCTGTGGTATTCTGTTCTGACGCCCTAGCCAATTAATACAGAGGGGAAGAGTAGTAGATCAAGTCAGCAAAATAAGGAGTTTGAGCAGAGGGTGTGGGGAAAATTATGTTGTGGCACCTTATAGGTCATTGTAAGGAGTTAAGGTTTCATTCTAGTTAAATGGGAAGCCATTGGAGGATTTGGAACAGGTGAATATTATCATCTGACTTTTACCTTCAGGGAGACTGGGAACAGACAATGCAGGAGTCACACTGATAAGGCATTCAAAGTTGTCAACTGTGTAGGAGAGAAGGACACTGGGGATCATTCCTCCCTTCCATTTAACAACTGAAAGACAATGATGAGACAAAGTGAGAAAACAGGATCCCAAAGGGACCTACCCAAGATGACGGAGTAATTGCATCACTCTCCTAGAATAAGAATCAAGCATCCAGTGCTCTTTACTACTTTGTGCTTGGAGAGAGATGGCATTTGGCAACTCAAGTAAAGAAAGCAAGTTCAATTGTGTAATATTTTGGGGAGGTTGGATGTATTTGTGTGAGCAGGTATTAACACTTGAGTGAGTTATGGTAGCCATGGAATATTCTGTGATACCCTCAGCTGCCCATCCATGTCTCTGTGACTCAAGGACAGAGACTTAAAAGACTGGCAGGAGCAAGTGGAAATTATTCATGGGGTCTCGTCACAGACTGTGTTTCCACATATGTCCTTCATGGTGGATCATTTCATTGACAGAACAATTTTCAGAGATGCCAATAGCAATGGCTGATCTCTAAACTGTTTCCAACGTGCTAGGACAATGGGAATTCTGATTTTAGGTTAATAAAGTTTTTTTGTGTGTATATACATATATATGTATATATACACATACATATGTAATTTATGTAATACATATACAACATGTACATATGTATGTGTATATATTATATCATATACGTACTATATATGCTATATATTTCTGTATACAATATCACACTTAGAGATAATAAAATTTGCTTAACAGTATAAATATGCTTAATTAAGTCTGAAGGATGTTGTGTAGAGGTCTGAGTTTAAATCCCAATTCTGGCCTTTAACTAACTACATGAACTTGGAAGCATTATTGAACCTCATCAAAGTTCAATTTCCTCATCTGAAAAATAGGATAATAATCATGACTAGCTCCTAACGTTGTGACCACTTTAGAGCAGGTAGTGGGCATAAATCTCTTAAGACAACACCTGGGTCACAGTAAGTGTTCAATTAGGGTAGCTTTATTTTTATTAATTTTTTTTATCTTCTGCTTACCTTGGGTTTAAATTTCCTCTTCTTTTTCTAGTTTCCTAAGGTGGAAGCCAAGATCATTGATTTGATCATTCTTCTTTTCTAATGTAAACATTTAATGCTATAAACTTTTCCCTAAGCCCTGCCTTAGTTCCATTCTACAAATTTGATATATTGTTTTTATTTTCATTCAGATCAAAACACTTTCTAGTATTTTTTGTGATTTCTCTCTTTGATCCATGGGTCAATTTCCAAATATTTGGAGAGTTTTACAGATATATATTTCTGGTATTGAGTTCTAGCTTAATTCTCTTATGGCCAAAGAACATATTTTGTATAATATTAATCCCCTTAAATTTATTGAGAATTGTTTTATGGCTCATAATAATGTCTACTTTATTTTACTGAATGCTCTATGTGCCCTTGAGGATAACATGTATCCTGATATTGTTGGATGCAGTACTCTATAAATGCTAATTAGGTCAGCTGTTATTCTAGTGGCCAAGTATGCTACATCTTCACTGATTTACTGTCTACTTTTGCTATCAATAACTGAGAGTGAAGTGTTGAAATTTCCAACTGTAATTGTTGGAAACATAAAATGTCAGGTATTAATACAGTCACTCCAGAATTTTTTGATTAGAGTTTGCATGGTATATCTTTTTGCCATTCTTTTATTTTTAATTATTAAAATCTATTTGTTAAGTGGTATCTTTCAGGCATCATATAGTTGGCTATTCCCTTTTCATCCAATCCAATAATATTAGTCATTTAAATCAAGTGTCTAGACCTTTTACATTTAATGTAGTTATTGATATTATTGGTTTTAAATCTTCCATATTGCAATTTGCTATTTATTTATCTTTTCTTACTTATTCTTCTCTCCATTATTTTTTGCATTAGATGAGTATTTTTATTATT
Organism: Eumetopias jubatus; assembly: GCF_037043125.1. NCBI lineage: Eukaryota > Metazoa > Chordata > Mammalia > Carnivora > Otariidae > Eumetopias > Eumetopias jubatus. Next base: position 114,620,968 of record NW_028274814.1, on the reverse strand, counting down.
GTTTCATTTTTACTATTGGCTGATTAGCTATAACTTTTTAAATTTTTTAGTGGTTGCTGTGGGGTTTACAATATATATTTTTAACTTCTCACAATTTACCATTAAGTAATATTATACCCCTTCACACATGATTTAAGAACCTTACAACATTGTATATGTCTAATTCCTGTTTGATCCTTCTTGTTTTGTTGCCATACTTCTCACTTCTATTTATGACATCTCTATCTGTATCTCTAGAGTGTAACTTTCCTGTGCACATCTTTCTTCTTTTTGCTACTCACCCCTCAGAGTCTAGCCTCCTTGTCTCTCTAAACTTCTATCTCTATCTCCTCAACTTATCAAGTCTGGTGGGCTACATTTGGGTCCCCTCTTTCCTGCGCTACAGCTAGAAACTTCCTATAAGCAGTCAGCTGATGAAATCACAGGGCTTTTAGGATGAACAACTTTCCTGATTTAACCAGGACTATTCCAGTTTTAGCACTGAGAGTCTCACGTTCTGGGAACCCTCCAAGTTCCTGGCAAACAAAGATGGTTGGTCACTCCTAGTCACATTGTTGCTTTCCTTATTTGGGGGATCACAGTCCTGTACTACCTTTGGGTCAATAGCTGAAAACTGTGGGACACACACACATTTCAATATTCTAATTGTTTCAAGTTGTTCCTGTTGCTCTGTTTTGGTCAGAAGAAGAAACCCTGATTTATTTTTAGGGTCATTTACTCTTCTATGTGAAAAATTGGAGAGGACAAAATAAAATTGGGAAGACTAGTTGAGACCTATTATTGTGGTCTTAGATGATGATGGCTTAGACACAAATGGTGATATATATGATGGCTATAGGTGGAAGGAGTTGAGATATATTTGAGAAATATGTTGAACAGGACAAGGTCCTGAAGACAATTGATGAAATAATTTTTCTAGATTTACTTTGATAATCCAAATAATTATGAACCCAACTACTGTGATTCAGCATATATTCTTGGATCTTGCCCACAAGCGTTCATGGATAAGATCCCTAGATCCAGGACACATGCTCATTGGGCAGAGAATCTGGTAGTTGGTGAGAAACTTGGCAGGAAGGAGTCAGCAATTCACAGATGATGTAGAGTAAGAGATTGCATTTCAGGGCATAGGGGCTGGGATATTTGGGTCTCTCCCTGGAATGGAAATTCCCATCAAGTTTGTAGTGACCAGAAGGGAAGAAGAAGTTACTTATGTGTCTAGGCCCAGTGGGCCATGTCCTTTGACATCTGATATGTTCACAGCTACTCAGGCACAAAGTCCCTGCTAATCCTTATGCAGAAAGCTGGGCATCATCAAACTTTACCCAGGATCCAGGAAAAAAAATTATTTACATCCTCCATGTTTTCTTTCACATACTTCATCAAGATTCAGATGCCATAATTAATTGAATGCAGATCAACTTTTTGGGAATAGAGAAGAACCATAGCTTAAGAGACACCCAGATGGGAATATCTCTTGGGATAACACAAGGTTACATATAAATCTAACCTCTGTGTAAATGCCTCACAGGAAGGCCAAACAAATTCAACTGGCTGATGTCAGATCTTTCCTGAGTGAGCAGAGGAAAAAATGTGGGATTTGATGTCTGATACAGGGGATAGAGTCAAATCAAGGAAGAAAAGAGAAAAGAGATGACTTTATCAAGGATTTTCATCCTCAGGTGAAACTGACCAAAGAGACAGAGAAAAGGTGACCAAAACTTTTTTGTCATGCTTGGTTGTGAATGCACATTTTTATCATGTTTTATAAGATAAATCTCTCTTACAAGGCAACTTTGTGCCCAGGTGGTTCATATTATTTGTGTTAACAAATAGCTTTTCAGTGGCAGAAATCTGGAAAAATGGCATAGAACAGGGATCTCCAAGGAAAATTCTAGAGAACAAGGGACGGATATAAGTAAACCATTAGAATATAAAATCTTTCAGGGAAGGGACCATGTCTGATATATTCAACTAATCGCCAACACCCATCCCTCATGCCTGCACATGGTAGGTGTTCAGCAAATAATTATTTAATAATAGCTAAATTTTGAGAAATAAAAACATTGCATGGACAAATGAATTTGGAAATGCTATATCCAATACTTCTTTTTTTGGTAAATTCACAACACATATTAACCTGGTCAAGATTCCTAAAAGACCTACAGTAAGAAAGCCTATTTATTTTTTTTTTGAGTAAACTAGTTTTTCACCAATATCTTTGACCATAGAACTGTTGTTTTAGAGAGTACCTATTAGCATCCTGCAGCAAGCTGATTGTAAAGATAAGAATTTGAAGAGATGACTGTGACATCATATCGCACCGTTGTTATATTGAATCCATACCACAAAAATACTTTATGTATTCCAGTTAAACTGGTTTATTGTCTGAGCTGGACTTGGTAGGTAACAAGTAGAAAGCAATTTTTATCTTGCTTCTGCCCCTTTTAACCTGATACTCGCCTCCAACCCTCAAGTTCCACTAACTAAGAGAACTCTGGGAAGTTCTCCATTGGCTTTTCTGGTTACCAACAGGTAATTAATTAAAACAAAACAAACCTCCCAGACTACTTTTTTTCAAGGTAGTGAAAAATCTGGTGTAGTAGAAATTCTAATCCTCATGAACTTTAGCTGTCTCCTCTCACAGCTCTGTTATCTCTCGTGTTGCAAGTCTGGGACTAGGAGAAGGGGCCAGTTTGATTTTCCTACTTTCTTCTCTTTATAGGTTGCCCCCTTCCCTAGCTGTGATTTCTGTTCTCTCCAGAGACAGGGAAAGTTGGTCAAGCAAGGGGGAGATGGAAAGATGGGATAGACTTCTATCGTGTTATAATCTGTCACGATCCTCTGAATTGTGGACATCCCAATTGACTTTACTCTCATGGGACATGTGGTGAGTTTCTTTTCTGAAGACACCTCCCTTTGTCTACATTGTTGGGCATCTCTCAGTTACTGTTCCACTGACTGCAGTTATGCCTTCTTAGGCTAGTCAGTTATGACCTCTCCATTCTCTTGGCTTCTAGTGGTACATCCCCACTAATTGGGTCATATCACCCTTCCAGACAATCTCTTCCAAGATGACCCAATCTACCATTCTTAAATAGGCTCCCGCCAAGTTCTGGAAGTGTTAATTATTCCCAACATATCTTGGTCCTGGACTGCAGAAAAGAGTAGTTCAGGCCACAGTCCCTGTGTCTTCAAGTATCAGTCAGACATCAGTTCCTATGTCTCATCAAGTCCCGAAGACATATATCAAGCTCTCTGAGTGGTTCCATTGACATCTCTCTCTCTTTTGGTTTGTGTTAGGGAAGAAACATATCTACTGGCATGGAGAATGAGAATGGGGACCCTTTAACTAAACTGATTATGGCTTCCAAATAATCTTCAGTGTCAGCTTCTTTAAAGTCGCCCTGGATAGGTTGGAGATTGCCAATGTGAGAACATGGGTAGAACCACGTCCATAACCTCTTAGCAGTCCCCTTCATACGTAAACTACCACCTAGCTTTGTGATGCTCCTTGGCACCAACTTTATTGGGCCTCTTCTGAAACACTTAGACAAGAGAAAATACCCCATTTAACTTCCCTTTGCAGATGACTTAATATACTCAATCCACACTAATATATATTGTGAGAAATGAGCAAGAGGAACCAAAGCTGAAATAAGAACCAGCCAGGAGACTTAATCATGTTTTTTATAATGCGTAAAGCCTACAAAATAAGAAAGGAAAAAAAAGGAAAGTATTAGTTTTATGCACCAATTATGAGCTTCATACGGTGAGTTTTACAGCCATTAGAATGTGGACAGAGATTGAATTTCACTTGTAAAAGGTTCACTTTGCTCTGCTGCCCACTTCATGACCATCAGGCAACAAATTAATTTCTCCTATAGATACTAATCTATGCTGGGCTTGCTCTTGTCCTCTGGCTTTCATTTGTGTTTGATGTTTACAATAATACCTTTGTTTGCCTAGCCATCTCTTGTTGTCAACACTGGTTTCAAATGAGCCCAAAGATATTAAGACCACGAGAAATTCTACTAGAGTGAGGAGTCCCAGTTAAAAAAAGAAAAGGCGGTTCATATGGAATGTCGACTCTGACCCACAACCCACATTCAGGCATCCCATCTTCAGGTAGAAGAGACATGGAAAGTATATCACCCAGACTGTAGTATGCTTGGCTTTGCCTACTCAGTGCCTCTTTATAAGTCGATTAGGTTCCATCATTTAAAAACCAAGAGCTTTAATGACACAATTCTAACTGTTTCATTTCTCTTGAAAGCTTGGCTATTCAGGCAATAATGGCCTACTTCTCTCCATGGCAGGCAGCTGGGGCTGGGTAGGAGCAGACTGTTTTAGAGCAAACCTGTACTTCCCAGGTGGCCCACAAGCCTTGGCCACTGGTGTTCTTGTCTGGCCCCTATGGACAGAGTTCTGGACTCCTACTATTGTCCAAGTTTGGAGAAATCTTTCAAACCTTAGCCCCTTCTGTTTTCAAAGGCAGGCAACTCCAACTTACCCCAAAGAGCCTTCTTTGATCTGAATGGCTCAAACAATCCCTTAACCCCCGGATTGTTTAAAAGGTTATTTGATTTCTCTCTTCCATTCTCTGCCAGCCCATTCTCCCCCCAGAGAGTCTGTTCTGTTCTCTTGCTTTAAAAAGGAAAACAAAGTGTGACTACACATCTATTCTCCAAAGACCATAGCTCATTGAGGCTGAGAGCCAGATGCCTGATTTGTTTTCCATCCAGAGCTGTACATACAGAAAAAGTCACCGACACAAGGCCATTCTACTTTTGACCTTCCTAGGGCTGAATGCACAGCTAGTCAACACTGGAGCTGAAAATAGAACCCAGGACTTTCAAATCATTGTTCTGCTTGCTGGGCCGTGCTTCCTCCCATAAGAACTTGGTTAAACAACGCCCTGTTTTGCAAAAGCAGAAATCATAATATACATATGAGAAACTCGACACAGAAGAAACACAGGCCTCGCTCTCGGGAAAGACGGCACGGTTGTATAAAAGGAGTGTGCATTCATTTCTAGCTCTGCAGCTTGTAGGTCAGATGCACTCAAGAAATGTGTGTTGAATCATCGACTTTGTAACGTGTGGCATTTTAAACAGGGAGTTCTCGCTGCGTGCCAAGAATGTATTTGCTTGACAACCCACAGAAAGGAAATTTAAGACGTTAGAAAGGTTATCATGGGAATGACTGAATGGGTCTATAAAAGATGGTCAGGGACCTGGAGTCTGGGTGTGACTTTTCAGCATAGAGTAGCAAGTGTCATGGGGAGGAACCTGAGGTCTGGTAACACTGTGATTCTTAGCTTGGTGTATGTGTGTGTCCCACGGAGAGCACAGAAAGCAGATCTGAACAATAGGAGGTTTGGGAGTAGCTGATACTTTCTCAAGCTCCCAGGGAGAGTGCAGAACTCTCTCACCTGCACCACCATTGTGCAGAGAGCTCCCTTGTCTTGTGTGCAGAGAGCATCATACTGCCTTGGTGTTCAGTGAGCCCCCTGAGGGCAGGACTGGTGCCCTAGCACACAGCCCATCCCAGGAGGCAGCAAAGCAGAGCCTAGAACCAGACTTTCTGTCTTTGAGTCTTGCCTCTACAGTCTCTCAGCTGCGAGACTTTGGACAAGTGACTTTCCTCTCTGTGTCTCAATTTTCTCATTTGTAGAACAGAGGTAGTAATAATAGTTCTTACCTTGAACCGTCGTTATGAAAATTAAATGAGTTACCACTTGTGAAGTTGTTAGAATGATACTTGGTACATGGGAGCATTCATGAAGTGTTAGTTATTAGAGGCCAACTGTACATCATTTATGAATGAGTAGTCTAGATAACAATATAGGATAGTTAGAATACACCAGGTGACTTAAGCACTTTGCATGGATTACCCCATGCAGTTCTAAAAACAGGCACATGAAACAGCTACCCCTATTGCTCCATATTATAGATGATGCACTGAGGCACAGAAGGGTTGAGTAACTTACTCACAGCTGGTGAGTGACAGAGGGAAGATTTGAAACTATATGGTCTGATACTGGGTCTTTCACCAGCATTCTGCCAATGAAGTATATATTTCCTAGGAGCAACACTAAGGTAAAAGCTGCTTTATGATGTTCTTACGAGGCTCAAATATAATCATTTATTGACACTTTGAAGCTAGAAAAAAATACATATGTGAGATGATGGTGATGACTAATACACACATGAGAAATCCAGCTCTTATTAGCCTTATTTAGCATATCAAAAGGTGTTAAAAATAATAATTAGCCTTAGGAACTAAAGAACAAGTAAAACCAGTCATTTTGACACACCAAATGCAATTTGATATGCGAGTGTCATGTACTCAGCATAACAGCCATTGAATAAATTAACAAAAGCGCTTGTTGGGAAATAGAGCGCCATGATCTTTTGCTTGTGTCTTTACTAAAACATACTTAGTTCTGGTATCTTTTACTTATTTACATTCTTTATCTCTGAATAGCTTCCTCAGCTCTAAACATGAGGAGAAATGATAAGATAATTTTTCTCTTCTCCGAAATGACTTGGAGCATTCTGGTGTCTTGGAAAGCAAACCAACCTTGAGGTTGAGAGATAAGGTTTCTGGCTCTGACTTCATTCTCAAGCAACTCTCTCTAGAACCTGAAGCAAATCTCCCAGTCTTCCTATGTTTCCGATTTCTGTCTAAAAGCAGAGCTTTGGGAGCCAGGGATCATAAAATTCCTAGTACATTTAACAATCTTTGGTTTTCTTCCTGGGAATTTTTATTACAGTGCATACGTTTCCCCATCTCTACCCCCACACATCTATTTTGACCTTTTTAGAATCAGAGTATTTTACAATTAACACAGACATTACATTTAATCTTTTCTATTCCCCTCCCTTCCTTTTTTTCTTCCTCCTCCTCTTTTCCTTTTTCCTCTTTCTCTTCTCTCTCCCCTTCTTTCCCTCCTCCTCCTCCTCCTCCTCCTCCTCCTCCTCCTCCTCCTCCTCCTCCTCCTCCTCCTTCTTCTTCTTCTTCTTCTTCTTCTTCTTCTTCTTCCCTGAAATAGTGTCATTGAACTGATAGTGTATCTTAGATTTAAGGCAAAAAGCAAAACCCAAACCAAAAGAACATAACATCCACCACCACAAACAAACCTAAAGCCTTTCCAAAGACTTGGTTGACGTGTGAATGGACTTGTGCGCTGAAAATAGAGAAAGAACACTCAAAGTATCATTACTGCTTCCTTTCTTTAAGGCTCAGGCCCTCTTCCAGGGAATGCACTGTATTTTTCTCTAGTGGCTATGATCCTTGGGTCCCCTCTACCCTTGAGGATAGCATCCTATCAGAGACAAAACACTTTTAAATACTAAAATGTCTCACTGCATTTGATTCTGCAACCATCTGCATGTACCAGTGACTAATCTGTGTAAAGCCAAGTCATTTCTTTGCAGTCAGCTGAGAATACCAAGGGGCCCTCCTTTACTCCAGGCATAGCCCAGTGGGAGAACAGCTGTTCTTTGTTTCAGGAAAGGATGGGGCAAAGGTTCGTTTCCTGTTTGTAATGTCTGAAACCAAGGGAGGTGCCAACCGTTTGGAAGGTTTTATTAAAGGGGAGATAGTTCTTGCAGGGGTAAAGTTACGCCGAAAGTAAAATTCCTTCCCCAGTTGATGTCTCAGTACTGCACATGTGCAGAAGACTAATCATGGAGTTTCCCTGCTACCATCCTTCCATGGTTCCCCTTTCCTTGCCGGATAAAGTCCAAACATTCAGCACTCTCAAAACTCAGAATTATTTGCAGTTCTATGAACTCACCTTATTCCTTTGTGCTTGGAATGGCTTTCCCACATGTTCACCTGGACAGCCCACCTGCTAAGATTTAGCTCGGGTGTCATTTCCCCATAGAAGCCTGTTGTAGCTCATCAGTTAGGATAAGAGACTCTTCCTTGTGCTCTCAAAGCATCCCATATGTCCCTCCCTATCCAAGGGATTCTCAAACCTGGCTGCACAATGGAATCACCAGAAAAGTTGTCAAATACACTAATACCCAGGCCCTGCTCAAGAAGCTTGATTACACTGGTCTGGGTAGGGGTCAGGGTCAGGCTTCTCTATTTAATGTAATCAGGCAATTCTAATGTGCAGCCAATGTTGTGAACCACTGATCTATTGTAAATGTTATGACATATTGTATTAAAAGTGTTGTTTAACTTCTTCCAGATTAAGTTTCTTGAGGACTGGAATTATTTTATAGTTGTATGCATATCCTCTGAAATTTAAAAAAAAACATCAAGTACTGGCAGTGTTCACTAAGTAGTGTATGAGGAATGAATGAATGAGTAACACATACACAACCTCACTTTCTACCCACCTATGTTTAGAAGCTCACTAATGCTCATGTAACTGTTTAGCTTAAGATGTGTGGAAAACAGAAGAATCAATGTGGATCCCAGGTGTCTGGGGACAAAAGATGTAGTTTAAGAGAAGTGTCTGAGAAAACAATATAAGGCCTAACAGAAAACCTGGGAAATTTTGAATTAGTTAAGAGCTGCTGTGAAAAAAACAGAACCATGAAATCTGACCCGGGCAGGAACTTTGAGAGAAACTAATGCAAGAGATTTAGGGGCTGGAGATCAGGAGATCGGGAAGAGATTAACTTCTACCTACACAGGATAGAAATACAAGGTACGTGGAGTCTGTCCAGAAGAGACTTGGCTTTCCCTTAAGGCTCGGGGTCCAAGGCCTTAGTCAAGGCGTCCTAGCAGTCAGAGAGGGAATCCGTAGAGTGGGAGTCAAGCTTGAGCATCACTAGACTCTGCTATACTATAACTGTTGTTCTACAAATCTATATTTTGTGGGTCATAGTATGTGCTAAGTGCTTTACATGTTAACCTGTCTAATGTGCAGGCTTAGGCTTATGAAGTAGGCTTCATTATCACCAGTTTTACAAATGAAGACACTGAGGTTTAAGGGAATTTGGTAAGAGTCCCAAACTACCTGTACTATAAATGGTAAATGTCACCTTCTAAATGGCTCATGAGTATCACTGACCTGATGACCCCCCCCAACCCCATGGAGGAGAGATACTGGAGAAAATGGAAGGATGGGTTGGAATTCCAGGTTCTCAATCCAAGAAGAGGGCTTTCACCCGCTCACATCCTGCCTGTGGACTAGAAGACAGCAGATGAAGGAAACTTTTGTTGACTGTTGTCTCAAGTGTTTTGATTTTTAAAAGCTCCAACTTGTTTAGGCCTAGGACCATTAAGTAGCCTTGAATAGTGACCCCACAAAGCTCTCCACTTCTGGATTCCTAGTGAATGTATTTGCTGGAGGCATGTGCTCTTTCCCAGAGGTGGGAAGATGGACAAGAACACTTAGAATTCAGCAATTTTGTAAGATGGAAGAATGCTTGGGTATAAAGTTTGGACGGTGGGGGGGCCTGGGGGGCTCTGTCAGTTAAATGTCTGACTCTTGATTTCAGTTCAGGTCATGATTGCAGGGTTGTGAGATCGAGGCCTGTGTTACGCTCAAGCCCTGGGCATGGAGCCTGCTTAAGATTCTCTCTCTCCCTCTCCCTCTGCCCCTACCCCCTCTAAAAAGAAAAAAAGAAATAAGTTTGGACTGTGTGTGTTTCTTTTAAATGAGTTATCAATGTATTGCTTTCATAATATGGGAATTGCTTATACTCCTTATAATGTGTCATCAAAATTTTAGTCTTGAAATATTTGGTTTGCCATTTTCAGGGGAATTCCCTCTCTCTGAATCTCCCTCTTAACTGTAGACAGTCTGTGTTCCGGCAAGCTTCTCTCTTATCTTAATAAACATTTTGTTTCCAAAACAAGGTCTGACCTAACTATTAGTCTCACCAATCAGGTTAGTCTGTCTGTGTTATGGTGTGATGGTGACGCCTGCAGATTTGTGTTCTCTAAAATCAACTTCCCTGATCAGTCAACTGTGGTGACTAGCCCGTCTGAATTAGTTCCTGTAGTCACAGCCTTCATGCTGAGCACGTTGGAGCTACCGGCCTTTCCCCCAACTCTGTACACAATTCTTGTCTGTGGAAACTATAATCACCGTGCTGGAGGAGATGCTTGTTAGGCTACATGCCAAGAGTGAGTTGGAGTTGGGACATTTCCTTGACTTATTGGGAAATAACCTGGGTTTAAAACTTAGTGGAATCTCAGTTCAAATCCTCACTCTGCCATTTGCAAACACTTCCAGGGCCAAGGAGAGCTCAACAAATGTTGGTTTCTTCCCTTGTCTCCCTTTGTTGAGAAACAGTGCTCTCTTCTTTCCAGTGGATCATTTCTGTGATGCAATCATATGTATGTTCAGTCCAACACACCCACACAAGAAGCACACGGTTATGGATTTTACTCTCTGCTGCCCTTGGTTTGTTTTCAAGAAGCCAGGATTTCACAAACAACTCATGAGCAGTCTGTATTTCATGGCAATTTATTATGTGGCAATTAGAATGTGGATGTTCTATTACCCCTGGCTTTCTGACATGTGAAAAAAATATATTCCTTCTTGCTCCAGCTGTGGGTTCCGATAACAAGTTCAGATGAGCATTTTCTCAATAATAAAAGAGAAGGTAATTGTCAATGGCCTTTATAACTGACCTTATTTCCGGATTCGGTTGGGCAACTCTTACCTCACTTGGCAGAGAGAGGCAGTGTGTGTCAGTGTGAGATCTCTCTAGAGGTAGTCAAAGCAAATGGCAGTTCCTGACCTTGGGCACGTTCACTCACCTTCTCTGGTCTTGGGTTGGTTCTTCTCTGTGAAAGGCAGATTGTGCCCCATGGCATCTCAAGTCCATTCCTCCTCTCAGATAGCTGAGTCTAGTTCTTGCTGATTTATAAGAAAACACATCGACTTGCCCAAAGATAAAAAGACATTAAATGGCAAATATTTAACAAGAGAACTGGTCTCTCTCAACTCTCTCCCTTTTATGTCTAAGTTATAAGATTATTATAGTGATTACTTTTTCATCACCCACCTAATCCCATAAAAAAACCTCTCACTATATAAATGCACATGGCCTATTTTCCTGTAGCAATTACTCACTTTGCCCATGGGAATTGGGACTTTGCTAAAGGCTGGTAAGGGAGGGTGCCAGTTTTTTGCTAGCAGACTTTATTTTTCTCTCTGGGCAAAGGTCTACTGTGGCTGAGACCAACTCAGCATCATTATTGTCTTCCCCTAAGGGAGAATTACCAACTACGATTTAGGTGCTTCAAACACTAGAGACATGTGTCATGAGGACGGGGGGCGGAGGGGAGAAACGAAGTAACATTTATGAGTAGGAATAAATGAGACATAGTAGATTCTCTTTATTATGCTTCTCATATATTGCTCAGTGTTAACTAGAAGATTCCACACAGTGCTCTCATTTCTTTTCTTTTACACTCATGACCGCCCTTCAGAGCAAGTCTTACACTTCTTTTACAACTGAGAGCATGGAGGCTCAGAGATACTAACAAATTTCCCATGGTCACTCAGGTCTCTGGATAACAAAACCTGTGTTAATTTATTAGCATGATCTCTGCCGGGAACTCCTAAATGTGTCTATAGCAGGTAAAGAGAAAACTGTTCTGGGATGTGGAGAAACCCTAAAATGACCAGCACCGCTGAAGCCAGCCCGCCAAAATGGCGTATTCTCTAGTTCAAAGCTTCAGAAAGGGACCTCGTGAACCTGGAAATGACTGTGGAAAGATTTGACTTTCCTATGTCAAGTGGGTTTTGAGTCCTTTTCCCCAGTAGAATCACAGAAGACGGACATAAATTTGGATGTAATACTCATGGATACTATCAATGGACCTCATTATACTCCGGGTCTGTGCCAAACACCTCACTTGCTTATTTACCTAGACAATGCCCCAGGAGATGGTGATTACTCTCCTACATAGATGTGTGCACTGAGAATTATAAAGAGGTGTCACTTACCCAGGTGGCATGACTTGGAGGATTGGAATCCAGATCTATCTGTATCTAAAGTAAATTGCTGCTATTGACTACTCAATAGTGTCTCTGCACTGCAGGGAAGAATGAGACTCAAGGAGTCCTGTTCTCTCTCCCTCCACTGGGCCTGCACTTCCATATGGTAACTCGAAGAACTTGTGAGAATCACTATTGTGAATACAGAACGTCCACGACTGACAGTAACAATTAGAGGGAAGATCAGCACTGTAAGTTCTCAGTGTACTTACATTCATTAAAAATAGAAATTAAAGAGGAAGCAGCCGAAGGGGAAAATCCCTGTCCCAAATGAGGTCATTTGAACAATAGAACAATCTTGTTAATTATTTAGAGGGAACAGAATAGATTAGATATCAGAAATTAAACGACAAAGAGACCCTCTCCAAAAGCTGCCTCCCTTACAACATTTCCCTGAAAAAGATCACTTATTGTTTACTTGAATAGTTTCAAAAATAATAAGAGATAACAAGATCTGCCAAGCTAGATTGGTTGGCAGATAAAAGATTCCCAACAATGGAATGTTTTCAGTTGATTGTAGCTTAAAGAAGCCAAATCTAGCAGGTCATAATTAAGGAAATGTATGTAAATACTGCCCTTGGATTTCACAATGACATTTAAGCAATATTGGCCTAATCCAAGTTTGTTTGTTGTAGGATGCTAGACTTTCATATCATGGCTTTCACGCCTTCGCTAAGAGTTGATTTTTTTTTTTTTAAGGATTTTACTTATTTATTTGAGAGAGAGAGAGAGAGCACGAGCAGGGGAAGTGGGAGAGGGAGAAGCAGGCTTCCCGCTGAGCAGGGTGCCCAATGCAGGGCTTGAGATCATGACCTGAGCCAAAGGCAGACGCTTAACCAAGTGAGCCACCCAGGTGCTCACCCAGGTGATTATGACAGCAGGTCTTTTCCTGGAAACTAAATGAGATTAAAATATATTGTGACCTGATATCAGTGAGTTAGAAGAGACAGGGTCAGAGATAGGAAATGAATCAGGCTTGGTAAACAATGCTGGCCACTCCTGTTGCAGCTGTGTGGGATGAAGGGCAGCCAGTGCACTCCCTGGAGTCCTGTAGAATAGACCGGCCTTGAAGCATCTGCCAGCCCGTCTCATTGGATTGCCAGCACTCACATGACTTTTCTTGAAATGGCAGAAACAGAGCTTTTGTGTTTGTACCCAGTTTAGAAACGTCACCATCTTCAACTTCTAACCCAGACCTAAGTGTATAGATAGGCACTTGGGAAGGTGATGGGAAAACAAATACATTCATTTTTCAAATATTTAGCGAGTACCTACAAATACACCAGGCATTGCATGGCATGTGGTATATAGATGGAGAAGCAGAACGAAGCCACTGAAAAATAAATAGCAATGCAAAATGGTCCACACCAAGTACAAAAAGAGGAAGAGGCCAAGAGTGAACATGTATGAAGCAATGGCTGACGCCACAGGATTGCTCTCAGAGTTGTAAACCGGACACTTACACTCAGAGAAATGAAAACTTCCTTAAAAGTGGAATGTGCCAGGTAGTGTGGTTTTCTAGATTAATCTAAATCTAACGATGGTTTAGTCATAAAAACATAACAAAACAAAACTAGACCTCTTGAAAGAAAGAAAGAAAGAAAGAAAGAGAGAAAGAAAGAAAAAGAAGATTTCACCCACCTAATCCCACAAAGGTAGCAACACGAGAGGGTTTAGAAGAATTAGTTCAAATTTATTTTCCGTTTTCTATTCACTTTTTAATCCAAGACCCATACAGCACTGTTTATAGGCATCAGTCTAGTAGAAGGCAATATCCACTAGCTCTTATACACATAAGAAGAAAATGCAGCTCAGAGACACCAGTTAAGGTGGCCCAGGAGTACAATAACAAAATTCAGGTGTCTTGACTCTGTATGGCCTCCCTAATCTTTGTGATGACTCTCAACTTGGCTGCTTCTGTGCAAAAGTTATGGGATTTTCAGAGGAAAGATAAAAAGTGTTAAATTATGATAATAACCAAATCCTTGGTTGGCTGTTATCAAGAACAGAAATAAAGAAGACATAAAGAATATGCCCTGTACCACTCTGAGAAACAAACTGAGGGTTCTAGAGGGGAGAGGGGTTGGGGGATGGGTTAGCCTGGTGATGGGTATTAAGGAGAGCACGTACTGCATGGAGCACTGGGTGTTATACGCAAACGATGAATCATGGAACACTACATCAAAAACTAATGATGTAATGTATGGTGATTAACATAACATAAAAAAAAAAAGAATATGCCCTATACCTTTCTGAATGGCAACAAGAATTTAGAGCAAGCTCCCTATTTGCATTTGTAGGCCAGGGCATGAAGATATTGATCGATGTGCAGCAGGGAATTTCCTGCCTGCCTCCAATAAAGCACATTCTGCAAGGCTGATATTCTGGGAACAGAGCATTACACCTTGGAGTTTCCCTAAATCTGGAAAGAGCGTATCACTTTCAACCTTCCTTGTTCTAAATAACTTAGTCTAACTTCCCTAAAAAGATGGATCTATGTACGTGTTAAGAATTTGGTATCTTCACTTGCTTTAGATCCCCTCCACCTTTCTTTCCTAATCACATCCTCAAGTGGTTGACGTCATCACCTTCTTTAAAAAAAGGGTGCCATCTCTTTCTCCCGACTGTCCACACAGATCAACTGCCTCACACATGGGATGGTTCTAACATCATTGGCACAAAATCAGTTCCATCATTAGAATTTTGGATTGCTTTTCCTGCTAAAATCAACTGTCCTTAAAACATTTCTCAAGCGGTAGGGACATGTCTGTAAATTTTATATCAGAGGGAGAAATCATGAGGGAGAGTCCATGTCCTATCCCCCCTTAAACCTGGTAGGTTTTTGTGAATCCCTTGACAACAGAATGTTGGAAAGAAAATCCTTGGTGACCTCTGATGCTAGCTAGAAAAAGTCCATGCAGCCTCTGCCAGTGTCTCCTAAGACAGTCCCTCGAAGAGTTTTGTCTCCTATAAGAGGTTCATCTACCCTATGTCCACCACTTGGAAGGACCATGTAGAGATACCAAATTGAGAAAGTGGTGAAAACTCACGCAAGGGGCTTCATTGGTACCTAGATCTCATTTAGATGATAAGATTCTAAACCTTGAACCTAAGCCTAATGAGACATTGGGAAGTCCAGGAAGGAGTAAATTTATGGATGTGTTTTGCATGTGGGAGAAATGTAAATAATCTGTGGCCAGTAAGTACACTTGGAATTTTAAACCATAGTTGCAATTTTTTTGACACTCCTCCCATCAAAAGATAGAATCTAATTTCCTGTTCCCTTGAATCTGGACTGGTCTTACTAACTCATTTCTAAAAAAACAGAATGGAGCTGATGCTACATTAATTTTAAGCCCAGATCTTAAAAGATAATACAACTTCATCCTGGCTCCATCTTGGAACACTTATCCTTGCAACCCCTACCTTGGTATGAGAAAGCCCAGGCCAAATAGACAGTTCCAAATGCAAATGAACCAAGGCCCCAGCCACCTGCTATTGTAAATAAACTTTTGTTTTTGTTTTTTTTGTGGGGTATTTTTTTTTTTTTTTTTGGTTTTTTGGTCTTCTTTTAAAAACACAGACACATTCATTTCTGTTTTGCCATGGTTGCTTTTGTTCTACACAGCAGAGCTCTGAGTAGTTGTGATAAAGACCAGATGGCTCACAAAGCATAAAATACTGCTATCTCGTCCTTTATAGAAAACGTCTGCTGACTCCTGACTTAAATCACTGAAGATCCCTTTCTTACTGAACTCATAGTATATCATAAATAGGAATTATGACAGACAGGTATGAACGAAAACCCATCTCTATTACTTAGGTATGATCTTGGGAGGTTCTCTTAACTTGTCTGAATCTTAAGTGTGACAAAAACTGGAAAGAGTAGTTAAGACCTCTGTCTTAATTGATACATGCTAAGATACTGACACATAAACAAAAGATTATTAATATGTTGAAAGTTTTACCAACATTTTAAAATTAGAGCCAACTTCAGGGGATCATATAATTAGAGGCGGAGAAAACAAAAGATGCCAAATATTTTATTTTAACAAAGGTTCATAACAGGGCACATGAAAAGGAAACAGTAACAGCTGTTGTTAGGTGTGAGACACAAGTGGGAATCCATGGTCAGTGA
Source organism: Eumetopias jubatus (assembly GCF_037043125.1). Taxonomy (NCBI): domain Eukaryota; kingdom Metazoa; phylum Chordata; class Mammalia; order Carnivora; family Otariidae; genus Eumetopias; species Eumetopias jubatus. The sequence continues at coordinate 114,604,847 of NW_028274814.1, read as the reverse complement.
AAGTTCAGGTTGTGAATTTCCTTCTGTAGGCCAGATTTTTAAAGAAAAATCCTACCGGCAGAGATGGCTTCACAGGAAACAGTTTTCCAAAATCAATTACAGATCGACCAGATGCCAAAATTTGAAGAAAGAACTCTTGGTTGCCTCTTGAGCTAAAAGAGTAATCATATTTTTCCACACTATAACTGGATGTTTTTCTTTGAGACTATGAGTTAATTTAGAATCCTAAAGGCAGAGCGAATTGACCTGATTAAAAGTGCTATTTCCTCATGTCTACAGATAGTCCAAGCAACTGTCAGCAAGTTATTTCGTCATTCCAGCCACAATGATTTAATATTGTGGGGCTCGGGATTTTAAAAGTTGATCTAAGTAGCTAAACTGCCTGTTTCAGTTCCTCAGGGAGGTGAGCCGTCCCACTTCTTGGGGAAGGATGAGAACGTATTTTGGGGGGCACATCTACTTCCTTTTTGGTATTGTTGCTGGGAGACCTGTCCTCTGGGTGAGAGCTGCGGAGTCACAGGTCACCGCAGCTCCCAGGTGACACAGGTCAGCTTTGCAGGTATCTGCCTTTGCGTTATCTGCCTATAGAGGGATGACGACCGGAAGTGTGGGCAGGGCTCTTCCCCGAGAAAGGAATTGTGGGCCTGTCACAGGTATGGCTTGGAGGTGGGTGAAGAGATGAGGCCAGCGCTTGATGAGGCAGGTTGAGTGGGAGTCAGCTGAACACCACCTCAAACTGCTGTGCAGATTCTGGTTTTCTTCACTCGAGTCTCTTCTCTTTTCCTGTTTTCACTTATCACATACATAAAGGGCAGTGAAATGCCAACCTGACCCAACTGAAAGGTTTGGAGATATGAAACTGTAAAAGAAGATAATGAATAGACACATGTCTATTCTGAGCTGACTGGAGGCCCTTGATAGCATCCTTTACGTTCTTGTTTAGCCTTTAAACTAGAGAAATGCACTCACTGAATAGAAACGTCTGCTAGAAAAAAGAAAAGAGAGAAAGCAGGAAGGAAGGAGGGAGGGGAAGAAGGAAAGAGAAAGAAAGAAAGATAGAAAGAATAAAATAATAAAATAAAATAAAATAATTTTGTCTCCAATCCTTTGGACACATTTTTAGTTTCGTATCATTTCAGTGCATTAGTTCATTAAAGAAATCACAGAACCTAAAGATGGAAAGTTCCTTAGAGATACTTTGTCCAATTTGGACTCATGAGGAACTCTTCTGTGTAACTACTAAGGTAGGTTCATTTATTTACCCAACAATATTTTTTTAGCATGATCTATACCAGGTATTGATCTAGGCAAAGGGCTGAACAAACTAGACAAACATCTTTGCCTTCATGGAATTTGCATATATTCTAGGACCTGTGCTTGGACATATCCCGTGACCAAGAGCTGTTAGTTTAGATGGGAGTGAGTTGGTTTCTGAGATGTTTACTTATTAACAAATTCTCCTGGAGCAGAGTGTTAAGCACTTTATGAATATTAACTCATATGATGCTCTTAATAAGCCTATAAGGTAGATATCATCAGCAGCAGCAGCATCCCTCTTCTTCAGATGAGCAAATTAAGGCACAAAGAGTTTAAGGAATGCCCAAGACCACATAGCTGGTAAGCAACAGGGACAGGAATTAAACCCAGCAGTTGGGTTTTGAGTCTAGGTTCTTAACCACTAGGCTCTGCTGCCAATATTTGGCTCACTTAAATTTTTGTCATTGTTCCATTTTTTTTTTTTTTCCTGATATTGGTATCCCTTATCCTAAGATGTTTAGCACATTTCTGTCTCACTCTGGGGATCTTCTACTGTGTACTCTATTCCACTGTATACAACCAAAGACGATGTCTGACTCTTGAATTTCATGGTTGTAGAGGATGAGACAGCACCTCCTTAAAAGGTATGGGTCCCACTGGTCCTACCACTCCCACTGCCCATATAAAAAGGTGGATCCAGCACATACTAGACAATCAGTAAGTGACAAATCTTGCTACTAATTCATAACTCTCTGGCTCGCTGATGCCTGAAAGTCCACAGTTTAGCTTCCTTCTTCTAGTGCAAGCCTATTCTCTAGGAGAGGAAGCCAATCAGGCTTTATTGGAGAAGTTTTCAAAAATTTTCCCTAGAAGTAGGCTTTAAGAAATGGGAGAAGACCTCATAGGGCTGAGCAGAGAGACGTTGTCATCACTGACAATGGCAAAGGGGAGAAGAAAGCGGGTGAGGACATTGGGAACATGGAAAACCTCACTCAAGTGGGACCATTTGAAGGCTGCCTTCCACAGGAACCCAAGCAATTATCCAGTCCCTTGCTATGAAGTGTAGAAATAAAATAACCCTGCTGTTCCATCATGGAATGAGAAGTAAGAGGAGTTAGATAAAAGTTTGAATAGGGTCCTAATACTTTTAAAGTTTTTCTGAGTCAACTCAGAAGTTCGTTTAATCCTATACTTGAAAGGAATTTAAAGTATGTCATGTGCCTTCTCCTTTCAAATGAAATAATCTCAAAATAACTTTAATATCAAATTCCAGTGATTTCTGGATTATTGCTCATGACTCCTAATTCTGTCATTAATGAAATTAGTCAATTTTCTTTACTAGTTTACTAGTTTACTGGTTTCAGAGTTCTCTGCCAACGAGCCTCAGCCAAGATGACTTCCTTTCTCTCTTTTTTTTTTTTTAAATTTTTTTATTGGACTTCCTTTCTCTTAACCAGTCCTCCTACCAGCAGATTTGGTCTGTGGAAAGTATCATTCCCCTTGCTTCCCCTGTTTTTCTTCTGTCATTCCAAACAAGAGGCTCTGCCCTACATAGAATTACCTACCTCTTCCGTTCCTGCAAAGCCTCCCTTAAACTTTGCCTTCTTTTGCATGACACTCCTTGGGTATTCTAAGCACAACTTGCAACTGCTCCCCTACCTGGTGCTCCTCCCTCAGTCCTGCCCATAGAGCCATTACTTAAACTAGTAAATGAATGTTTTCCTGCAGAATGGTGGTCATAGCTGTTTTAAAACCAATCCAGTTGTAATAGCCAATGTGGAAGTATCTGCTAAGCAAGAACAATAGCTACTCCACACAAGCATTCCAAAGACTATTTGCCTGAGCTTGTGAAAGAGGGTGTCCTTTTAAAATTTTTCACACTACATGGTTCTTAATTGTTTTTCAACCAAATCTTGGGAGAGCCATACACACCTGCAAGAAAGGTTTTTGAAATTAATAAATTTTGGATTTCTTGACATCCCTCCATGAAACATTACTTTTTCTAAGATAAAGAAAAGTAGGTAAAAATAATGTGAGATATTTGCCACAATCTCACAAAAAATCTGGCTCAGAATTTGAGTCTTGGGTTCAAACACAGATACTGACAACCCAGGTGGGTTCCTATTTCATCCAAACGAGTTTGTTTTTCTTTCTCTTGGCTGGATACTTTTAAATGCCTGCTGGTTATTAGTCAGGGAAGAAGTGTGTCTTAGGCTATTAACTTAAATAAAAAAAAAAAAGGAGGACATTTCTTTTGAATTTTCCCCGAATGCTTTGGATGGGTTTCTGTTGCATTATTGGTTGAGAATATTCTTACCATGATAATCCACTTTTAGTAGCCTCATTTACATTAGCTATCACTCTGGAGAGCCATAGTAACAGGCCACTGAATTACCCTGGAGAAATTACTCTTGAAAGTAATCATTGTGAATGAATTTTCATCACTTGCTCTCATCGTTTCATGCTGTTTTGTCTCTTTCTTTTTTTTTTTGCCCCTGATAAAAGTTAAGCATAAAGAGGCCTTTTGTTATTATCTCATTTTCTTTAGAAAACTTAGTTTTAATCATAGCAGCCGGTTTCTATAGACAACCAAATGGTATCTCACACACACACACACACACACACACACACACACACACACACAGAGTTGTTGAAATGCATTTCATTTTCTTGTGGCGAACATTGTTTTGTTTTATTTTAGTCTACAATATCTCATGTAAATTTGGTTTTCATGTAACCTAATTGGTTCAAGGTTTATGTTTTAAGTATAGGGGCTTGGATTTTTAAGCCTGAGAACTGTGTTGAATTTGTTTCAAGTTACCAACACCAAAAAAAAAAAAAAAAAAAAAATGAAATTTTAAACTCTTGGGATAAAAACTCCCTAGAATAAATAAAGAAGTAATAGTAATAAAAAAAGTATTTAGCAAGTACTTAGTCAAGGCCAGGCCTTATTTTAAAAGATGCTTTTTAAATGGCTTGTTGCCATTTATTAGCTTTACATTCTTTTATTTTCTCTCATGACTTTGGGGCTCTAATTTTTGTTACTTTCCCTATTTTCCAGATGCGGAAACAGAATTTCAAAGGATAGGTAACTTGTCCAAACTCACACAGCTATCAAACAGTGGTTCCAGAATTATAACCCAGGAGGTCTGATTTCTTAATCTTTCTATTTTATTGCATTGTATTATGTGGTAACTCTTAAAGAATACTAAAGTGAGTGGAAAAAATGATCAAAATTCTATTTAGCTACTATTTTACATGAGATTATAGAACAACAGAGAATGACTGACCTAGTTGTTGAACTGTTGAAAAGGTTTCTCCCAAGATAAAATTTTCCATCTATTCAAAATGAAATTAGGTTTTATCATGGTGCCTAAAAGTTGGAAGGTTGGGATTTTTTTGTTTGTTTTTGCTTTTCTTTGAAAATATGTAAAGAATGGGTGAACAATGAGATAACCATTGGGGAAAATAGACATCAACAGCTGTTTTCTTTTTCTTTTTCTTTTTTTTAAAGATTTTATTTATTTGACAGAGAGAGATAGCGAGAGCAGGAACACAAGCAGGGGGAGTGGGAGAGGGAGAAGCAGAGGGAGAAGCAGGTTTCCCGTGGAGCAGGGAGCCCGATGTGGGACTCGATTCCAGGACCCCGGGATCATGACCTGAGCCGAAGGCAGACGCTTAACGACTGAGCCACCCAGGCGCCCTCAACAGCTGTTTTCTTTACCAAAAACACTTGTGTTCAGGGTCATATTCAGCAGCCTGAAGGCAGAGTTTTGTAGGTTGAGGAACCGGTAGAAATTTCCACCAGCCTCAATCTTTAAAATTTAAACTTAAAGTAATAAAAAGTGATTACAAATCTTATCCTTTTTAATTATTAAATTTGGTTATCAGTACTGTTTCCAGATGTCCATTCTACAACTCACCCTTTCAACAGAGGTTGTTGGCACCTGCTCTGTGCCACACTCTACTGAGACCCCAAGAATATGGTGGTAAACAGACCAGAAAACCACTCTCAGAGATTCTATGCCACTGAGGGAAAAGGACAAGTGAAAAAATCAAAAAATAAATATGTAATATAACATTAGGAAGTCGTAAATTCAACGTAGAAAAATGTAAACCTGTATAAAGGGACAGAGTTCTGGTAATCAGTGAAGTCAGTGACATTCGAGGGTCTTCTCTGGGGAGGTCACAGAATCAATATAAAAGAGTTGTGGGACACTTAGTATGAGGCAAAGGAGAGCCTTTTCTGTACATTTTTAAGGTTTGAATGTGGACATCTCATTTTTAATCGTTAGCTCCCCCCCCACCATGTTGTTCTTTTAAAACTCCATTCAGAGTGCAAGTTAACGGTTGCTTTGTGAAAGGTTGGCTCTTTTTTTTTTTTTAATGTATAGTTATTTTATTGTCCACATCTGGAAAAAGAAACACAATATAGCCAAATATTTGTGAATTCTTTTTCATTTTACAAATATTATTAAAATTCCAAGGTACTTTGATGCAACATTTGATATTTTTACTTTTCCAAGTGTTTGCTCATGATCTGCTTTCTGAGAGGAGACGGGATGTTTCACGGTTTTCAGGAAGAAGATGCATTGACAAATGTCTTGCTGTTCGATACAAATAAAATTAGTCTAACTCAGAATTAATGATAAAAATATTCTCTGGCCCATATGTATAAACACTCCCCTTAAATACTTGTCATTTGTAAAATTGGGTGAAGGGTCCCAAACTTTATCTTCCACCCAGGCCCAGTTTCTGTAGCCCTCATGGCATTGGCATGGATGGGCACATGACCCAGGGTAGCCTAGTGAAACGTAATGCCAGGCTTTGGTCTGCACTGTGGGTAGAGGAAATACCAAGATAGTATCATGAGCCTGGGGCTGCCAGCAGCCATTTTGCTGCCTCACAGGGGGGAGAACCCGTCTGAAAAGGAACCCAGTAGAACGGGAAGCATGTTAAAGAGGTAGGGAAGGAGGAGACGAGTCCTGCAACGTTGTCTGGTTCTTGGATCCAACCCTAGTTTTACTCAGGGACCTCTCAGTTCTCTGAACTCATCATTCCTTGCAATTTGATCTGGGTTTATGTCACTTGCAGCTGAAAGACTCCCAATTAGACAGTAAGGGAAAACCCCAGGGTAGTAGTCAAGAAATCAGTCAAAGCAGAATGGAACAGAAAGACCGAGGTGACCAATGGCTTGGCAATCACACAGCTGTGTATCTTCAGATGATCATACCAGGAACAAAAACACCCGCCTGATTCTGAGCCTAGCGTAGGGGCTGCTTGCCCTCTGGATTCTTACTTTCTGCCTAAGGCAGAAAATCGGTGGCTCTGAGATTACAGATGTCCTTCTAGAACCCAAGTGTAGCTGGAGAGAAAATCTACAGAGGTACATATATTCTAGTCTTGGCCAGAGCAGAATAAGAAAAATTAGGATTCTTAGGAGATTCTTGCCATCCCTGTCAGCTATCAGATCCATAAAAAGATTTAGGACAAGATAGAGTTTCTGCTCCTTAATACATGTGATCATTAATAAGGCATTTTATGCTTTCTGAGCTTATTTTTCCCCTTGATGAAATGGAGGAAAGTTCTACTACTTAATCCTCACAGCAATTGTAGTGTTTTCCAGATGGGGACACTTCTGAGAATAAAGGGGGTGGGGTGGGTGGTCATAATCCCGGTGGGTGATTAGGGCTGTTCCAGACAGATCAGGACCTATGGACACCCCTTCCTCAGTCAGTGCTCCTGGTTCTTTCCTCACAGGATTTTTCACACCTACCTTCTGCCTTCAATCATCTTTAGGAAACGAGAGCATTCTAGATGGCTTCTCTCTCTTTTTTTTTTTCTCCCGTGTATCTATACAGCTGGTTGCGTCCCGGTGCTCCCGTGAGCCAGGCATTGCTCTTTCTTCACTTCGTCTCTCTGTGAGGCAAAAATGATTTTGGGATGAGGAGCGGACTCAGGCCCCTCCCTGAGTGGCCTGCCACATGAAACTGAGCAGAAGCCAGGGCCTTTGCTCTTTGCACAGTGCTCTGCTGTCTTTGAGGTCTTTCAAATGTCTACACCGGCACAGCCAGCCTCATTTTCCCCTGCATCGTGTAAAGTCTGCTGGCTGATAATTTCCAAAGATAATATATTTTTCATAGTACATTTAAAAATTATTTTTCTAGGGGCACCTGGGTGGCTCATTTGGGTAAGCATCTAGGCAGATGGTCAGCTTAGGTCATGATCTCAAAGTCTTGGGATCGAGCCCCGCATCGGGCTCCCTGGTCAGTGAGGAGTCTGCTTCTCCCTGTCCCCCTGCTCATGCTCTCTCTCTCTCATGAGTTCTCTCTTTCTCTGTCTCAAATACATAAATAAAATCTTTAAAAAAAAGTTTAAAAAAATAAAAATTATTTTTCTATATATTTTAATAATATAAATGAATGCAATATATATGTTTTTTAAATCCGAGGTCGACCTCCAAGTCTTTCCACTGTGCTTCTGAAGGATGTGCTAATAACCACTGAAGGGACTTCCGCTGTGAGGGTCAATGTCCTGGGTTTTGCTCAGGTCTTTGCTTAGAGTGGGGGTCCTCTTCCGACTCCTGTGGCCCAGGCTCAGACACCCGTCACAGAGCCTCTGAGAAGGGCGAAAATGAAAGCGAGGTCCCAGCTCCATCGTAAGCATTCTGCGGAAGCGGCAGCGTGCAGTGTGTGTGAGTCCCAGGCTGGGGCAGTCCCAGCGCCCTCTCCCTCTCCTCCACTAATTCACTTTCAGTAATAATCCTGGCACAACCAAAATAATGATCCTTTTCCTGAATTGTTCTTCAGTTTTAAAGCAAACACCAAGTTTAAAAAGAAGAAAAATCAATACTTTTAATGATACTATTGAAGCTTGGAAAAATAGTTCATGTATTAAAATTTTGTGTTTAAAAAATGAAAATATTACAACTTGAAGTTCATACTCTTTTCACTGTTCGATATTTTTGACACAAAAAATTCCAAGCCTTCTCACAGAATGACAGAATTGAAGCAACTTTAGTTCAGTCTCTTTGTCTTTATAATTACCGTATTGTTCTCGAATGATTTTGAATCTGTGATTTGAAAGCAGGAATGCATGGTGCCACAGTATTATCGCACAGACTAGGGTCATGAACTTGCCCCAAGCATGTTCCTGAGTCCATGTGAGTTAGAAACTAACTGTATACCTGAAATTTTTCCAAAATAATTTTCATGCCAGATTCAATGTCTATTAAAGGGTAAGTGATGAAAATGTGCTAATTTAGAGCTTAACCATATATTATACAACTCAGTAGGAATCACAAAAATTATTTAAAAGGTAGACATATTTTTTTCAGGGAGGAGTAAATTTACCACCAGTATTGCTTAGAATCATGATGTAAAACAATAATGGTAACAGACTGGATTATTATTGGTTTCAGATTCTCTACAGACAATGTGGTCCCTTATTGCCCAGACCAGAGCTTCCCATGGCTCTGAACTTGGAGCCCCACTGCATGGCAGAAATGAGGGTTCAGTGCTCAAAAGTATTTAAATAATTTAAAATTACCCCAATTTTATTCATCAAATGTTATCTGTAATAAAGAAATGGATATTGGAAATTTCTTTTACGACTTCTGAGGGATCTTGAGAGTGCTTTGTGATAAAATACTCTTGTTGAACCCTTGATACCCACGGGCCAATGGCCTGGGTTTGTCCCAAATGATGCCCCATCCCCCACAAGTAAGACATTATCCCCCTTCACATGCCCATCCCACAACTCCACATAAGCAAATGCTGAGTTTTGAACCAGAGTTGATAGGAATATATAACACAGACTGATTAATTCTTGATGTAATTGATAGTGAAGGCTTGTAGGTGGTCTGTCTGCTTAATTTTATAGCTATCCAAAGGTTTTCATCAGCACCCAGAAGTTCAGTTTGATCATCCCAGCTCAGCCTGCACTTGAACTTCAGCCACAAGAGCTGAGGAAATGGGTTCTTTGGGTCTTGTTCCTCAAAACTAGGAAGTGAGAATGACAGTGACTTTTTTTCTCTTATGGGGGAATTCATTCCTCAGTAGTCTTGCTAAAAAGTTGCCTCCCAAACTGTGAGATTTCCGGGGGGGAAAACAAAGGGCCATCTCTGTGTACAGGACAGCAGGCGACCGAAACCTGCCAAGGAGAAAAAGAGTGACGCACTCAGGTAGCGCCCTCAGTGGGATGGCAGCGTGGGAGGAAATGGAAGATGTGTCCAGGGGAGAGAGAGCAGGAGAGAGATGTGAACTCTGGGCAAGTGCCAATACTCCTGACAACAACAATACTCATTTGGAAACTAGAACTGGTGTATAAAGTATACAAATAAAGCCAATGAAGCCCAAAGAATGGAAACCATCCCAACAAGAGAAAGTGGAACCACACAGATGTTTCATGTGAAAACTTAGCACATGATGACGGATAAAGACAGCTGAACAAGTGAGAGGTGGAGTGAGAGAGGTGGAGGTCCAGACCTGGACCTTTCGGGCTCTTGAACTTAAGTCCACACCCCATGTCAGAAGGAAATCATGACCAAAGGGAACTATCTTTGCTGGAAGCACAGAAGTAGGGATGTACCTAATTATATTTAACTGCATATGCCTGGGATCTTACTATTTCTGTAATCAAAACCATAATGTATTAGGTTCAAGCACTTGAAATTGCCAACATGCATTCATTTTTTAACATGTGAAAACTGCCATCTCACCTAATTCGAATTAATAGATGCAAAGATATTCTAAAGCACACTTTTGGGGTTTGTTTTCAAGTCCATATTAGAGATGAAGGGAAACTTTGGCCATTACTAAGATTTCTTCATTCTCCTGGAGTTTGAGATCTATGAATTTGGTGCCATCTGGGGAAGCGACAGTCCCCAAAGTGTTCAGCCTGCCCCTGCCCCTGGCATGAGAAGAAGCTGGGGAGAACGAGAAGTTCCAGAATTACATCAGCCGAGGGAGGTGGTCATAGCTTCTGTACGTGTTTATTTCTTTTCACTGCTTTGCTTTTTATTTCAAACTCATTTGACTTTGGGTTCCAGATTTCTTTTCCTCATTGCAAACTAGATTTTGAAATTATTTGGCCCATCTGTTTGCTTCTCTTAAATGAAATGTGAATTGGCTTTTGTTTTACATTTCAGGTGCTTCAGCTTTGACTCTTTTCTTCATCTCCTAAGGCAGTTCAGCTATGGCAGGGAATTTTTTGCTGCCAAGAACAGAGAAGTCTTGCTGTTTGGAATCTTTTTCTTTAAACGAATGTGCATTTTTATGTAAAAAAAAGAAACCAGTTTTTAATAGGCTTGATTTGCTTGCCTCTGATCTTTTCTTTTTTTTCTCATTCTTTCTTGTCCTGTGACCCCTTTATTTATGCTATTATCATATTTCTTTTATAGCCCCTCCCTACAAGGAGCCCAAGACAAGCTACTATCTGTTCCTTTCTCAAAAGAAAAAAAAAAAGAAAGAAAGAAAGAGAGAGAGACACACCTATGGGATCATGCTGATTCCTGTGGGCCCCTTGCATAAATGATCGTAGTGCATTAGATAATGACCCTTCATTGGCCAATCAATAATTATTGAGTGCCTCGTGTGTGCAGAATACTGTCCATACTATAGTGTGGGTAATGATGAGAACATATTTCATGAGAGACATTGAAATATTCATGGACGTCGATTTCCTTGGCAATTATGCTCTTGAGATCCATTTATAACAGACACATATTTGGAATGGAAGAAAGCTGGAGACTCTCACAAAGGTTTGATGCAATGCCTTTTTTATGAATCTAACCATTGTGAAGTTTGGCATTTATCTCTTATCCATCCACTGTGTACATCTGGTGGTGCCATGCTGTGGAAGGTATGTAGGTAAGAGGTAGACAGTTTTTCCCAGCTGGTGAAAGTCCTACTTTACCGAATATGCTCTCCATCTCCCTCTGCCTCTGTCATACTACCAAAATGTTTTCTTCCCGAGGATTACCTTAAAGGTCACATTTTCCCATGTAGTTTTTATTACCCAAGAGAGGGTGCTTCTTATCTAGCCAAACATTGGAAAGAACAGCTGATTCCTATCTTCACGTGGCAGGAAACAAGGCCTCTAACAATTGTGACTCTGGACTGTTTTACTTTGACATAATAGAAATGGTTTGGGAAGGAGCTAAAAGAAAGGTCACCTTGCACAGATCTAGGGAAGGAAAACAACGTTGGGTCCCTCAACAAACAGGGGTACTGTAAAGAAGGAACAGATGCCAAAGAAGGGAACTGAAGAAACATCAACGAAGCATTCACTTTTGTTGCAATTTAGCTTTTGCCCAACCCGAGCAGGGAAGTTTTCGTGAGCAGGGGAGTAACTTGTTGGAAAGCTTGGGAAAGCTTCTATCAGCCATCCAGATGGGGAGGCTCACGGCAGGAGACCAATGCATACGTGTGTGCCTGAGACATTCCCACTTTTAACACTGAATGTCCCACATCCCCGGAATCTCCTCAGCCCCGGGCACACAAGGATGGTTGCTCCTCCTGTGTCACACCCCCAATACTGAGAACACCACCACGTGATTCACAAATAATTTTGCTAGGAAATCTGCATGAAAGTCAATCATCACAGTGTAAGAGAGGTCAAAGAGCGTGGTGCAAATGCAAATCATTTATCTCTTCCTGCATTTTCCTGACTTTCTGGACCATCTTAGTAGCTTATATTGTTTTTTGGGTTTTGGTAGCATAATACATTCCCTCCTGTAGAACGTTACTTCACCCTTCTGCACTTGCCGTAATTGTTTTCCTTTTTGATTTTAGAAACCAGTTCATTCTAGGAACATCACGTCCTAAAGTTATTGTTTGGTGCCATGTGAGAAAATTCTCTGAGGGCTCTGATAGGGGCTGTGAAGCTGTGACAGGGGTGTCATTCGCACTAGAATTCAACAGTGAATTTCCACCTATTTCCACGTGGAGATAAGTGTGAAGTGTGGTGGTGACTTCAGGAACGTCAGGTCCTTGGTCCTAAGAAATAAGCAGTTACTGATTTTCTCTTGGGAGGGCTTGAATATTCTAAGATGTGCAGTACTTATGTGTGCTTGCCCTTGTCTGGACAGGTCTTTGTTTAATTTATAGTTTATGAAAGATATTAGCCAAGTTTATAATCCTGTATGTTGGTGAGACTCTGTGGCAAAACCATAAAATTATTTATAGACTCCAAAACTGGAGAATTTTTTTTAAAAAAAATTAAGATGAAGTTAAATGACACACTAAAAAAAGGCAGCTAGGTGAAATAAAATACATTCTATTACTTAAAGATATTTGTAATAAAGTTTCATACCATTCTAATTCTTTGCTACAAAATAGTCAAGTTTTAATGTCCTTAGCGAGTAAGGTGAGAACATTCATAAATTAGGATCTTGCTCATAAAATCAGCTTTCCACTAACTTGATGAATAGTGAGGAGAAAATGCATTGTTTTCTTTTGTTTTAAGCTGAATCACAGTTAAAACAAAAGTTGACAAAAAGTGGTATGAAACTCAGTTAAAAATGCATCCAGTGTTTGGGGACACAATTACTATTGAATGGAGGTCATCCAAAAGTGGAAAATTAATATAAGGGTTTAATTTAGAGACTTTAAACATTGGCCATAAACAGCCAGAAGCTTTTGATTTGTCCAAATAGTCTACTGTTGCTGGTGTTTCTCAGCTGAGCCAAGCACTCAAATATTTGAATAGTAAGAATCTTAATAACTGAAGTTGGTTGGTTTCTGTGGGAAGCATGGAAGGCTTACTGGTTTCTTTCCATCTAAAATTGCATTTAAATCACCCAAGGATCCTACCAGGTAGGCACAGCTATAATCCCCTCCTATTTACATCATAAAGGGCCAGGGGGTACATACTGTGGGGCCCACACCTTCTGAGTTAGTGTCTCAGAAGTTGGGCCCAGGAATCCTCATTTTTAACAAGTTCCCAGACAATTTTTATGCCATCAAAAGGCAATACACATCTAACAATTAACAGTCTGTTATTACCATTAATGGTATTATTACTTTCTTAGTGACCTTCCAGAATTAGGCAGGACCCGAATTTCTCACGTTTCTGAACACGAGAAGAAATTTATCTTAATATAACTCATATAAAATTTGAATATATCTGGGAAGCAAGTTAAATCTCCCTGTACTAATACAAGTACCTTGAAAATTTTTGTGACTATTAAGGAAACAAAGTGTTTTGTCTATAGTCTTCGCATATTTTACACAGTTGGAATGGCCTTAGCAGGACCTGGAGTTGGGGAGAGAGAAAGTGTATGAGAGAGAGAGAGACCATTTTGATTCATGGAAATGCCTGGAAATGCCATTCCTGGTAAAGTTTGTGAAGAAGTACACACCAAAATGCATGAGTATCTTTGTAAGAATATCATCCAGGAGGTTTAGTTAAAGACCAGAGACACATGGCACTAGAGAGATCTTAAGAGTAGACACAGTGGAGAAGCTGGTTACCGTAAGGTTAGAGCATTTTGGCAGAAAAAAGTATTCCTTCATGTGGCTTGGAGAAGTAGAGCAAGTATTTTTGAAACCAGGATTTTCACAAATATTTCATAGTGTGGAATAGATTTCTCTTAAAAAAAAAAAAAAACTAAAGTAAATGCTTACTGGCTATTTTTTTTTTTTTCTGTAAACGTATTTACTGTCATATAAACCTGAATTTCCACACTTGAATTTCTGAGCATACCAGTGAGGGCAGAGGGCGTTGTGTCTAACGTGGCCTGTGAAGAATTGCCATTGCCTTCTCTAGAGCAAAGCCCACTGATGACCTGCTTCTCTTCTTCCTACGGGCAATGTTTTTCCTCATGTCTTTCTCTCTTTTCCTCTCCCTTTTTCTCTTTCTCTCTCTGGTTCATTTCTCTGAATCTCACCCTTTCTCCAGTCACATGTCAGTTCCCCATCTCATGTTCCCAACCCACACTAACCCACGGAAAATTCTCCTTTTCCTGACTTCTCATATTACCCAGTGTCTGTGCCAAAGGCTTTGGCTCATGGAGATTCTAACACAGAGTGTTGTTTGATTTTATTTTATGTCTAAGTCCCATTCCCCCAACTAGATCCTAAATGTTTGAGACCCAGAAAGAGAACATATATTACTTTTTAAATTTCAACAGAGTGTTCAACAGAGTGTTCCAACAGTATTTTGAGTCACATTTAATTTTTTCCTCCACTTTCCCAGTCAAATCTATCTCTTTTGTTATTCTTGGCCAGTCATGCTGATTTTCACCTATAACTCCTCTGATAAGATAAGGGAGAAAAAATAACTCACGATCACAATCAAGTTATTCATTTGTGGGAGGCAAAGTGTTAAGGAATATTATTAACTCTACCAAAGAATACAAAAATAACGAACTGAATTTACTCTGAAAATGTACTCATATAGTTCATATAAGAAAAGTGAAGATGATTGTGTTTCAACTAATGTTGACAAGTTGGGTGGTAATAGCCATCTGCCAGCACATAGATCCCCAATACTACCTGGAGAAGCTACCTCATAGTCAATATAAATTTCAACTCTAGGAAGTAGCCATTTGAAACATGGCTAGTCAATTTATAAAGATGCTTTACCTAGTTAATTTGCCCATCGGTTCCGTTTGACATGAAAATGTTTTGCATAATGTCAGACATTGCATACTGACATTAACCATGTTGGTGACCATGATCTGTAGGATTTATCCATTTATAGTCAAATAATTATTTTTAATAAAAGAGTATTTTGCCAAAGGAGAGTAAGTCCCACAGACAGTGGTGAGGGTCAGCGGACAAGTGATCAGCAGGCTTCAGGCGATCTTACGGAGTGAGTTCAAGATCCTAGTAGACAACAGGCATTCAATAAACATTTGAAACATATGAAAGGGTTTTTTTTCATGCATTCATTCCCCAGTGCCTTGTAAAGAGCATAAGCTGTGCAGTAAGAGAGGTTTAGTTCAAATCCTATTTCTCTACTTTCTGTCTGTGAGACCTTGGACAAGACACTTAATGCAATTTGAATATTAATTTCCTCATTTGCAAAATACACGGAACAATATTTCAATGGGTTTTTGAAAGTAATGAGAAGAATCTATAAGTGCTTGGCAAAAGAGAATTGCAGGTGCTTTTTGAAAGGTGTCATTCATACTTCAGTTGCCCCATATTACACAGGAAGAGACTGGCATGGACATTATAGAACAAAGATAATTAAAATCTACAATGTGAGGCTCCAAGATCAAGAGATGTAACTTAAAGGTTAAGAATTAATCTAGGAATTAAAAATTGTGCTTTTTATGTGTTTCTGTCATCAAGGCACCTACTTCCCTATGAAAAATGGCCACAAATAATAGCCCTAGAACACAGGCCCACAATGAGGCAGGCTGGGGGCCACCAATAGTCCACATGTGCCACATGTGGGAATGCTTAGTAGAAAACACAGGACCCACACTGAGCAGCAGGGGTACAGAATCCTCCCCGAGACAGCCTCAGCATGGCACATGTAGCTCTGAAGTCAGGACTCTCCTGGAGCGGAGGGCTGGCCAGAGAAGAGGCTAGAATTCCCACCAGATGACATCTAGCCATGGTTCATCCTTTTCTCCAACCTTCCTGTGTGCCAGACAATGTGTTTTATCTCATTTAATCCCCCAAGAACCCCATGAGGTAGGTGTTGCTAGTATCTTCAAATTACAGATGAATAAACTGAGGCACAGAGAGGTTATGTTATTGGTCCCAAGGCACAAGTCTAGGAAACGATCAGTAAGAGCTGAGCCTGGGCAGTTTGAATCCACGGGCTGCTTTCTTAGATGCTCTTGAAAGCAAAACACGGCAGATACATTTGCATGGGCACCAGCGGAGGTGCCTCATGGATCTGGGATGAAGAGATGGGTGTACGAAGGGAAGGACACTTTGGTCAGATAGCCAGCCCTAGGTTATTTTATCAGTCTGGTATACTGCCTAAATGGCATGGAATCTGCTCCCAGACGGATGTTGGACAAGCACATCTGGTGATAAGAATCGCTGTACGTGCAGTGTGTCCCAGCGACAGGGTGGGTTGTCTATTTCCAGGGCCTGGGGGCTGCTCTCCTGGACTTGACCCAGATAAGTGCCAGACATGGGACCACAGGTGCAAAATCAACTGGTCTGCTTCTTGGGTGGAATTTTCCTGCTTAAATAAAGAAAAAAAATGCAGGAAAAGAACAGCTTCCTATGACCTCATTCTGCTTAAAATTCCTGGATATGTCTCTACTTCCCTTCTGGTTCCAGAATTTTTCTTATTTACTTTTAGACTAAATTCAGCTTCTTTAAAAGGAAACAAGTTTCAACTTCATAAAGAAGTGGTGTTGATTCTTTTTCCAGAGTATTTTGAACTACAGAGCCAGAGCATCTTATTTAATTGATCTCTGGTTCAGTTTTTTTTCCCAGATGGTCAACTTCTCTCGAGAAGGTGGTTCATAGAATTTCTGCATTAGAAGGACTGGGCATGTTTATTAAATTCAGTCATTCATTTATCAAAGCTGTTTACTGGGTAGGTAGGTACTCTGTGACAAACATTGTATTAGATATTGATTAGCAGTCCCTTGTCACCCCTTCTGAATTAGTGTCTCTGGAAGTGGACCCAGAAATCCTCACTTTGAACAAGTTCCCAGATTAATTTTATATTCTCAAAACTTTGAAAACCACTGACTTATTTTATGAACTCTTCATATACAGAGGATAGGGTTTCATGAAAGTTTGTTTCTAATCCCTAATTAATTGCCTGGCATGGTGGTACTGATATGTGATTGGCTATGATTCAATGAAGAAATGGATTTCCAAACTCACTGCCTGTAGTGACTTAGATGATCAAACCTATAGTATATTCTTTTTTTTTAAAGATTTTATTTATTTATTTGAGACAGAGAGAGAGAAAGAGCACGAGTGGTTGGGGGGGTGCAGAGGGAGAGGGAGAAGCAGACTCCTCGCTGAGCAGGGAGTCTGATGCAGGACTTGATCCCAGGACCTGGAGATCATGACCTGAGCTGAAGGCAGCTGCGTAACTGACTGATCTGCCCAGGCACCCCACCTATAGTTTATTCTTGTTCATACTTTTTCCTTTTTAACTTGTTGGTCTTAAGCCTAGCTGGTCAGACACCTGTAAATCAAGCAGCTGTTTATTTTTTGAGTTCTGGCTTTTGTTTTGTTTTGTTTGTCCAGGAATATATTGATCGTTGGGTTATGTGTTTTTTTTTTAATTAATTTATTTATTTATCAGAGAGAGAGAGAGTGTGCACACAAGCAGGGAGAGAGGCAGAGGGAGAAGCAGACTCCCTGCTGAGCAGGGAGCCCAACTTGGGACTCAATCCTAGGACCCTGAGATAATGACCTAAGCCAAAAGTAGACACTTAACGGATTGAGCCACTCAGACATCCCGGGGTATGTGTTTCTTTACTGGGATAGTTTCAAAATGCACTTTGCTTTTTTTTTATTTAAAAATCAGAGGTTGTCAAGTTTGAGTAGACCTTAAAGATAATAAGTATTTCAACCATTCATCAAGTCCTCAGATTCTCCTCACAGTACACTCTTTGTATTAGGCAGAACAAAGTAACTGCTTTAACAAACAACCTCACAATTTCATTGTTTCATCACAATGAAGTTCATTTCTCGCTCATGTCTTAGTCAAATTCAGATTAGCAGGAGGGGGCTGTGTCATTCAGGGGCCCAACTCCTTCGGTCTTGTGGCTCTGTTCTTTTGATAACTAAAGTTTTCCCCTTTCAGCCAGCAGATGGGGCAAGAGTGTGAGTGAGGATCACACATTGGAGGGTGGGGGTGGGGGTTCAAGTACAGCCTGGATGTGGCATGTACCACTTTCACCCACTTTTACTCACTTTCGTCAGCCAGAGGTCAGCCACTGGCCCACACCTAGCTGCAAAGGAGACCAGCATATATTGAAGTATATGACCATATGCTCTCTCTGCCTTAGTCTCCAAGTGGTTATATGGCCTCCCTACGTTTCTTCCAGTGATGGGGGTTCACTATCTTTTTAGTAAAATAACTTATCATCTTTAAACCTCCTGGACAGTTTAGAGAGTTCTTCTTTCATTGAGTTGAAATATATCTTGCTGCACTGGCAAGATAGCACAGTAATTAAGAATTTGGGCTTTGGAGTCAGACTGCTTGAGTTTGTATCCCAACTATGAACTTTGAGTCTGTTTCCTCATAAGTTGATCCATGTATCACCTGGCTTGTGCTTGATACGTAATCACTTCTCAGTCATTGTTACTATGCAGTTACTGGTCTGTGTTCTACCCCTGTTCTCACAGAGATGCATCCCTATTCATGGACATTTGAAGGTATCTCTGCCCCTATTCTGGGTCTTTTTCAGAATTTTCAGTTATTTCTCACATGACCTCATTTAACATTACCTCTCTACCCTGTTCACTCTCCTCAGATTGTGGTTCAGTGTGTCCATAGCCCTTTGAAGAGTGTGGCACTCTTACAGAATATAAGATTCTAGCATGTTCTGACCAAGGCAGAGAGCAGCAAAACTATAACTTCCTCATTTTGAGTTGCTGTATACATGTACTTATGCAGCCAAAGATCACATTAGCTTTTTCAGCCACTTCACCCAGTTGATACACACTGACCCTATTTTCTACTAAAATTTTAATTTCTTATATAAAAAGTGTTTTTATATAAATGTAATTGCTAAGCCATGTCTCTTTCACAGGGGTAGGATTTTTTGGTTTCAAAAGAAGACTCTTATATCTACAGATTTTTAATATGTTCTTTTTGATTCCGTATTTTCAATCTAAAAGAAAGGGTTACTATACTTTTGGGGCTCTTCTGCTACTTAAGAGTGGTTAATATAATTTACTTTACACACAAGGAGAATGATTAAGACTCATCCATTAGTGTAAATTTCTTTTGGCCCAGAGTACGCAAGAAAATCTACTAATACTACAGATATTTACTAAGCTGCTATTGAGGATTTTTTTTTTCTATTTTTGAAAAGTTGAAAAAAAAAAAAAAAAAGACAAAACACCAGCACATCCTCCCTTGGCATAGAGACTCACACCACTCGCTGTCTCAGCCCAAATTTCTTTGACCTTTTCTTCTTTGTGGCAGAAGTTTCTGTGTGTGTGTTGCCACATCATGTGGGTTTGGGGGAGGACAAGAAAGAAGACAAAAGATGTGGTGGAAAAAGCAGGTGGACACCGCAGACACCACTTGAGGCAGAATTTGGACCCAGCAGTGGCTGAACTGGATGACCCTGAAGGCTCCTTGCAAACCTGTGATTCGAAGACTCCGTGTCATAAGTAAGTGGATTCCAGCTCCAGAAGTCTCAGCATACCAACCTGGGAAATGGGAACATTCTAAAATTTTAAATACTTGTTCTAAGTGCTCTTTCTTCAAATCAAAAATGACATTCTTCCTACTTAATAGTTCATCTGTGATCACTACTCCTCTTTACTATGAGATCCTGGCTCTGGAGCCTAATCCACCAATGTCTCTCATCTTCTCTACTCCAGTCAATCTTTGATGATGATTTGATGCATTGGGTTTTGTTCTGTAATAATAGCAGCAACCGTAACAGCGATACTAATAACTAATACTGATGGAGAACATACTGTGTGTAAGGAACATATTACATGGTACTATCAACCGCATGGTATAGAAGAGGAAACAGAGACAGAGAAAATTTAAGTAATTTGCCCAGGGTCATGTAGTGGCAGAACTAGTTAAATATACACTGTGACTGTAGAAGGCAGAGTCCCTTTCACCAGGGAGGAACGGCTTTGCCATTTGCCACCCTGAGAGGCTATGGGCTTAGCTGCTAAGCTCTCAGAGTCAAGTCTCAAGCCACACATGTCACCTATACCTTTTTGTGGACACTTATCACTAATTCATCTGACTCTGACATATCGTGCTTCAGCTTAGTGTCTATTAACCTAGTGTTTGGTAATAAGCTGAAATGGTATTTGGGTGTCATTTCAAATTGATGGGCAGGAAGTGCTGGGCCCCACTGGAATTAGTGGCACTTGGGGAACACAAGGAGACATCCTGGAGCATTTTAACATGATGACTCTAAAAAAATATTCCTTACAGAGCCAAGGTCACTCATCCTTTTAGCTGAACTGGGCTGAGGGTGGGGAAACCCCAAGAAACACAACAGTCCAATCACCTCCTGCCATAGCCCACATGCACAGCTGACTTCTGAGAACTGACTTGAACTCATCGAGGTTTCACCTCGATCGAGCTGCTGGACGACATCCGGCACCACCCCAACCACTAATCTCAGATCTCGTAGCAGCCCAGATCCCTTGGAACCCAAAATAGTCCTGCCTTGAGCTCTTTTCACTTCTTATCACTTGAGCAAGAGCCTGTGTGAGGAGGGCGTCTGTCAGCCGCCAGCTGCTGGTTTGCCGAGAAGTGAGTAGATGGGTGGCCGATCACATTCAATCGGGCACCATCTATCTCAGCAGCCTGAACGCTCCCATGTTTCCAGCCACCTCCACCTCTGCCGATCTCCTCTTATCCAAGAGTCCACTGGACTTTCTCAAATTCACTTGCACATGTGATGTTTTCCCAGGGCTTAAAATGGAATGAAATCCCCTTTAATCCCAACCCTTCTCCACTTTATTTTGTTTCTTAACATTTTCCTTTTGTAGAAACGCATTGAGGCTAATCCCCAAGACCCTGAGAGAGATACCCACAAGAATGGCTTTTTGACTCTGCTAGAGGATCTTTTAGCCTGCCTGAAAAGCTTGCATATCCTCCGATCACAGCTCCTGGTGTCTTCATCCCTTGGCCTCAGTTAGAGATGTGGCTGCCATAAAGTGGATTACTCCTGAATAAGGGCACAGTGTCTCCTGTGATAGCAGCCCTTCTATCACGACAGCTGTGGGACCCACAGCCTGAGAACACTTTGCTTGAGAGTAGATACAATGTCGGTTTGAGTGAATTCTTATCTAAAGAAAACTCTCTGGGCTTGCCCACGAACAGTTTACATCTCCAGAAGAAATCAATGAAGAAACACTAACAGAGTATATTGGGATTTCTTATATTTTTTATGATGAAAAACCAATAACGATTTTTATATTACATATGACTAGGTCACCTAAATGAGTGGTTCCTGCCTTATCTGTAGTGTAAGAAAACCACATGGAAAGTCCTCATTCTTTCCCTAACTTCTGCCAAGCCCCTTTTAAATGGTCGCATGCAGCCTTCCTGCACTGTGTTATTGAAAGGGGTTGAAAGGGAGCCATATTTATTCTCTCCAATTCCCATACGCTCTTGCCTCAAGGCAAGAACAACCAAGGATACGTTCCTCTTTGTTCTGTAGGAGCCAAGGGTTCAGAGTTGAATCTAAATTATACCAAAAGAGATCTTCAAATTCTGAACAAAGTCCATTATATGAGAGTTTGCTCAGAAAGACCAGGTGAGAACCACTATTTTGCAGAGGAACCAAGGGACTGATACAATTCAATTCATTTTGTGAGCAATTGTTAATTGTTTTCTAGGGACAAGCTGTTGTTTCATTTAAGAGGATCTATCTTGCTTTTAAGGCAATTTTGAAGGTGGAGGAGAGAAGGAAGAAAAGGAGAAGACGAAGCAGAGGGGGAGGGGGAGGAGAGATGGAAAGAAGGAAGAAGAGGGGGAGGGGAAGGGAGAGGGGGAGGGGAGCAGGGAGGAACAGGAGGAGAGGAAAGGAGAAGGCAACAATGATGATGATGTCACCAACTGCTAAGAAATCAAAAGGTGGACCTGTTCGTCCTCCCCTTCCTGCTGCCTTCCAGCCACCCCATCTCTACGGTTGTCCCACTTTGATACTCCCCAAGTCAGAAGAACATAAAACAGGAAGACCCTTTTAACTGCCTGCCCCGGCTGTATTCCCAAGCGGCATCCCTCCCTGAAGTATTAGAAGAGAACCCACATTTCCCGGGCTCTGGCACTTTACTGTCTTAGATGCACAGTTTCATTTAATTCTCAAACTTATGATGTAGGCAGTATTATTTTCCTTTGTATTGATTAAGATTAAGAAGTTGAGAAACTTGCCCAAGATCACATGGCTAACAAGCGAGGAGCCGGCATTCAAATCCGCGTATCTGGATTGCCACACCTAGCCTTGTCCCATCATCTCTTGTGCACTTTATCTCTGTTCTGCCAGGAGATTGATCCAGATTGATCTTCCAACCTGCTCAGGCTATTGGTACACCTTGTCCCCCGATTGGAGCTTCCCCTCCCTAGGTGGTGAGACAGGTCCCAAGCATGCGCATTTTGCTTTTGCAGGTCACTTTTCCCGAAACAACGTGGCTATGCACTTACGTTTCTCACCACCTAACAGAAGACCGATCATCCCTGAGGGGTAAAAGCTAACCTCACAGCTCACCGGATATACTGTCACCGCACAGATCAAAGAACTCGTCACTGAAAAAAGCAGATAATGTATTTCCCCCCCGCTATCTGAAAGCAGAGCGTTCCCATGAAACCTTTCGTAAGGAAAAATGACGTAAAGCAAATAAACGATTATAAATAATCCTTTAATTAATTAATTTTTACCATTAATTCATATGGAAAAAAATTTTGAGCATTCCCAGACCCAAAAAGTAACCTTTCTTAGGCTTCTCTGGAAAATACCTTAGGACACATCTTGCTAATGGATGCACAAAATAAATCGAGATAATGCACCGATGCTCACAGACACAGCTCAGAGCTGAGCGGGGTTCCGGGGCAAAGAGCTTGGCTGGGCCGCTTTTGCTGCTTGTGATGCGTGCTGCCTCTGTAAGGCTCACTGCAAAACAAATTCTGAATTCTATTTTTGCTTTTCACCTTTTTTTGTAAAAGCAAAAATCCCATTCAAATTTCTTTCAGTTAGAGAAAGCAGACAGTAACAGAGGTCTTTTGTACAAGCAAAGTGGCGTAATGCAAACTGAAAAATCAGGGGCTACCTGGGGACAAATATGGGAAACTGATAAAGACAGCTTTCATCTGATTTGACGATATTGGTTTAAAATATCCCTGCTTTAGTTTCTGATCAGGTCAGAAAACGCTATCATGCATGATTGGTATTTTGAATGGTGAGTTTGAGGTGCCTTTTTTATGAAGTAGGAGACTCTCTTCCTGGGTATTCGTGAATCCTTCAACTGAGATGAAAGAAAATCTCCCCAAATTGTTGAATGTGATGTGGTATTTTTTAAGAGGAGGGTGTCAGGGAGAGGATATACCATCATGATCCATATTAAGGAGAGGGAAAAGGGGTTGAAGACAGAGGAAGGAAATTTACTGAATGCTGACAGTGCCAGCCACGTAGTGTGACACTGGCTAACTTTATTTTCTTCAACCGTCTCGACAATTCTGCAAGGTAGAAACATTCTACACACAGCACCCCCACCAACCCCACCACCCCCACCACCCCCACCACCAAAACTCAAGAAGCAATGCTTTGTCTCGGCTCCAACACCTGCTGAGTGGTGCAGCCGAGATTCGAACAGGCCACGTCTCCCTGGGCTGTTCTCACTACAGTGCACAATCTCCTAAAAAGCAGCGCTCTATTTTGGTCCTGGGGAGTTAAAGAGTGAGAAAACATAGCCCCGTACTCAAGAGGCTTACAATTTAGTTAGGAGACAAACAGATTTAGAAAGTCAAGAGCATCATATGCTTGCAAAAAGCATGTTCCAACGAAGCTGCAGGAGCTCAAGGAGCCATTGATGACAGGGTCCTAGTGAGGGACGGGGATTTGAGTGAGCCTTAGAAGGAAGCTGATGACTTAGAAACATGGAGAAGAGGCCAGCAGCTGTCCAAGAAAAGGGATCATCCTGAGCTAAGAACACAGATGCTGTATTCAGGGAATGAGGCGGGTGGTAGTGGTAGTGGCCACTATTTCTAGAAGTGCACATGGAAGGAACTGAGAAGTGTCCCTTTGGAAGGCACACAAGGCCCTTGCTCCTCAGAGTGGGGTCTAAACACCAGTGCCATCATCACCATCGGGGAGCATGTTAAAAATGCAGAATCTTGGGCCCTGCACCAGACCCTTGAAATCAGAATCTGCATTTTAACAAGATTCGCCGTGTGATTCGGAGGCATGTTCAAGTCTGACAAGATCTGCCTCAGAGAAGTAGATCTAGTCCTCCCATTTTCCTTCTCTTAGATCCCTAAAGAAGACCGAAGAGGACTATAACTTTTTTCTGCTCTCTGTCCCCTCCTTTCTCTTTCTGTAGAGGCCCAGGTGGCTGTTGGTGACCTCAGGGACTTGAGGGACGTTTCCTTTTTACTGCTTTGCCTACAACCCAACATCCTCTTTCTGTAACTTCTGTGCATCGCTCTCCACTGATCTGTGAATGTCACACTCGAGAATGTGCAGCAAATGCATTTTGTACACACGTATCTACAAAATGGAACAACTCAATTGCCTTCCCAGGAGGCAGCCCCAAACAACCAGCCCATTTGTAAAAGCAACTGACCTGTGCATAATAGAATGTTCTGTGTGAGCATCACCCATTTTGAGCAGTGGGGCTTGAAAGGGCCGTGCTACCCTCAGTGGGACCATTTGGAAACAGAGCACCTCAAGAAGAGAGAGGCGGCTTCAAAGTCCGGGGCCTGCCTTGTGGTTTGCCCAACGTGTTTAATTCTGACTCTTCAGTCCCGTTGATTTTGTTGATCCTCAGGCTTGGGACCAAGATGCTAGGTTTGCGGGGGCGGGGATCTGGGGGGAAAAGAAATGTCGTACACATAAACTGGGGACGTATTTGGTTTCCAGCCTGACACGTAAAGGGCTTGGAAGTCGTCACTCCCTTCTTATACAACAAAAACAAAATTGAACAAACCGAACGTCGAAACTCTTCTTAGATCCTTCAGAGAACTGAGGTCACAGGGCAAACTACTGTCCCCCAAACTAGAGAGACAGACAGATGGATACAGAGACTTTCAGCTTACTAGGAGCAGAAGCTTTTGAAGAGTCCTGTACCAGAGTCAGAGAACCCAGACTATACTTGACAAATTGCTAGAGGCTCTGTGTGGAAAAGATTAAACATGCAAAACTCTTAGGAAGCCCTGTCTGAGGGGGGTTCCCCACATTTTTGTGAGTTTTATCTCTAGGAGCCCCATCAGGTTCCCAGGATGGAGGTGGAAAGATCCTTCCCTGCATCTTGCAGGGGGAGTGGAAAAGTAGACATTCTGAGGTGCTCCCAGAGCCCTTCATTCTCTTTAACAAGACCTGCCCTCAAAGGGAAACTATTTTTACCAGAGCCTGACCCACTGGGGTTTTACCAAGGGCCTAGCCAACCTAGAGAAGGGAAATACCCAACTCAGATTAAATAAGAGACCAAGACCTAATCATAAGACTTTAGAAAGCTGCTCCCAACCCCACCCCTCACCAACGCAGCTCTAGTGCTCCTGATAACAGAAGATTGCAGCGACAAGAACGGCAAGCCTCAGAGTCTAATGCAGGCGTCTCTAGGAAAACCCAAAGACATCCAAGGGGACAAAAACGAGGACATGAAAGGAGATTTTAGCCTCTGAAACCACAGCAACAGCAAAGAGTAAAAGCAGGCTAACTCCTAGCCAGATAAACAAATTTTCACACTAAATGCTTATTCATCTAAACTGGAGGACATCTATAACGAAGGTAGCCACTTGACCAGAGGTAGTTTCTGCTCACATAGCAGAATGTTCTAGGTTCTCTGCTTAGAAATGAAACAGAGGGTGGAGAGAAATAGCCACACAGTTTTAGGATTTCGGGAGGAGGGAAAATCACCTTCCTGAGAGCTCTGCCCTCTTTGAACTTGACAGTTGCCATCTTGCCATAAGCAATTATTTATCTGCAGTTCTCATCGCCCCATGAAATACACTTTAGCTGATATTTTAGAGATTACGGAATCCAGCAGGCTTATTTGTTACAAGCCATCAAGATTTCTATGAAAGTTTTACAGTTTATTGTGGTAATGAGTCAAGTAAATTAATGCTGGATATTTGTAGCGATAACTTTATCTCGACGAATCTTACTTGTTCAAGTTTTTCTCCAGTCTCTTTGCCCAACCTGCTTGCCAATGTGTGGGTGTCATGGGAAAAGAAATTCCTGAGAACGAAAGCCATCTACCTTCTGGTTTTGATTTTGCCATACATTTGTTGTATAATCAAGGGGAAGTCACATATCCTTTCTGGGACTCAGTTTTCCCAGCTGTGAAAGAGGATAGTAATAGCTGACCTATTTCTGCCCCAAAGTGAGGATCAAAAAGTGGTAAGCTATTGTATCAATGCACAGTTATTAATGTCCACAAGTTTATAAGTGTATAGGTACATAATATGGTGGGAGTAAGAAAAAAAATCACTGAAGTTAAATGTAAGTCAGATGCAACTTGAAAGTCAGTCCTCTGAAAATCTGAATATTTTAGTAGAAACCATGCATTTCTCTGTTTCACTTTAGTTTTCTGATTTCTGTACTTTCTCCTGAGAGTCCCCAGTTCATCTCCTTTTGTACCCCTCTATAGAGCTCCACTTTTGTTTTGAAGGTATTCAGGGAAAAAGAGAGTTTTAAAATTTGCAAACATCTTTGGGGCACTCTAGCCAGCTGAAAATTGGCTGTATGTGGATTTTCTCTAAAAGGAAACCAAATAAAACACTCTTGACATGGCAAACAAATAGCCATCCTGAGGGCAATATTTTTAGTAGCTAAGTGTAAATGAAACAAACAAACAAAAAATTTTCCCCCCAAAACACAAAAGAAACTAAAAAACATATTTCCTACCCCAAATACAATTTGAATCATACTAAATTGAAAACAATTGTGCAAATATTGGGGCCATTCGAGGATCACATCAGGCATCTGCCTAAAAATCTTACCACTTATATGTAACACACAATTACTGGGTCGCTGAGCAAGAATAAATCATTCCAGTGATCCAGGAGAGGACAAAATTGGAAAAACACAGTATTAGTCACATACCCCCAGGCACGTGTCATGAAGGCCGACACTAGGTTTAGGTTTGGTTCCTGATGTTCATGTGTTGGCTGGATGTGGCAGATGTACCAGGTCTGAGAGCCCCATGTATGGTCTGGGACTTGAGGCAAGTTCTATGTACAACTGACCTACTTGATTAAATGAAGAAAATGGATTCATGCCAAGACTATTCATGTCTTCAAAATAATGTGGGCTGAAACACAAGTTCTAACAAGGCTATGAAATACTAATCAAGTGTTAATCAGTTTGCCAATGGGTTTGGTTCTCTACACCTACTCTCTGGTAGGAAAGCATAGATATTAAGAAATTCTGGTGTCACACAGTGCATTTCTGAGCCTCTCTTCCTTGGTAGCCTCATTGAAAAGATAGCGGTCATGAAAATAATAGTACTCAATGCATTGGGTTATTGTAAACATGAAAAGAGATAACCCATGCAAAACAAAATGCTTTGATTTGTGTCCTGCCCATGAGAGTTATTGTTGCAAATTCTCCTCTCTTTCTCTGTTCTATCCCGAGACCTCCAGTATCCTTCTTTCCTCTTTGCAATCTCAACTGGCCTCAAGATAATATCCAATAGCCCGTGCTCTAAGCATGTCCCAATGAAAGCCTCTTCGTAGCTTCAATTATATAATTATATATAAGTTCAATTATATTCAGTTATATAAGGGCTTTGCTAGAACACCACTTTCCAACTCTAATGTGCATATGGGGGTCCCTGGGGATTGGTAGATTTCAGTGTAACCCTAGGAGATTCTGCATTCCTAACAGGCTCTGATGCTGTGGATCGATAAGCCATACTTTGAGTAATAAGCACTAGGTAACTGGCTATTCAAATTGACCAACATTTTGGGGGGGCACTTAAACATTGAGTTCTTCAGTAGGATACTAATTGTCTAAAACCTACAAGCAATCAAGTCCTCATTTAGTTATGGAATCCAGTTGCCACATGGATTCCTCACATGGCTGCATTTCTTCGTATGTAAAACTTAAAATTAATTACATTAATTCAGACTAAGGTTTTTGTGATGAATGACCCATGTATGACCCAGTCAGGGAGACATTCTGCATCTACAGAAGCTTGGTACAAGGATAAGATGTGAGGCTAAATATTTTAGGTTGATAATAGGTAGAAGGGAAGATACTTTGTTGGCAGCCTGGAAATGACTAGGCAGGCATTTACAATGTCAAGCCATTCAATGGCTGGTTGGCTAAAATGAATGGTGAATAGAGGCAATTTTGTTTTTCCATCAGTATGGAAATACCAGGTTAAGTAATATCCTCCAAAATTCATGTCCACCCAGAATCTCATTTGGAAATAGGGTCTTTTCCGATGTAATTAGTTGAAGTGAGGTCGTATGGAATTAGAGTGGGCCCTAACCCAATCACTGGCGTCTTTGTAAGAAGTGACACACAGAGATACAGAGGGACAGACACAGAGAGGACTGTAGGATGGTAAGACACAAGGGAGAATGCCATGTGACTATGGAGGCAGAGACTGAAGTTATGCTTCCACAAGCCAAAGAACACCCAAGAACTGCCAGCTACCACCAGAAGCTAAGAGAAAGGTCTGGAATGAGTTTTCCCTCTGAGGTCCCAAAAAGAAGCACATCTGCAGACACCTGGATTTTGGACTTCTAACCTCCTGAACTGTGAGAGAATAAATTTCTGTTGTTTAAACTATTCTGTTTTGTGGTCATTTGTTACACTGGCCCTAGGAAACCAATACACCATCTATAAGGGGACGAGGTCAGCCCAGTTGCCAAATGAGCTCCTGGAGCTCAGTGTTCAAGGGCTCTCTGTCCTTTTTATCTCTGGCAGCTGAGCTGGCAATGGAGAAGTTAAGTGCGTATGTGGGGATCCTGCCAAGGTGGGCATCCTGGCCTCATCTGCTCTCTTAGATCAATAGTGACAGGGGAGAAGACAAAGGCAACCTATTCCTCCTTGGTTCAAAGATTAATCCCATTGGGGTAAAGACAATTGAATGCTCCCAAAAGAGGATTCAACCAGTTGCTCAGCTTTCACATTTGGTCATATTGCCCAAACACAAACCCCTCCGTGTGGCCAGCTCTATGGTGAGGCAGGTAGCAAATGTGATCCGGTGGTGGAGGAAACACAAAATGAAGCCTCCTAGGGATAATGCCCTGGGACATGATCTAATGGAAGGTGATGAGAGATGCTCAGGAGGTGAAGGGGGGTGTGGTTAATGAACAGGATGGAAGCGGTCCAATCTGTCAGTGCTATTTTAACCTTCTGGCAGGCACTTTGCCTCAGTGTTTCTCATCGCTGCATGAATGCTGAGGCTTGCCTCCTAGGCTTTCACAACCTCAGACAACTTGGAAACTTTTGCTTTGACTAGTGAGGAGCCCGAGATCCACATTTATCTCAAGAAAACATACTCAATTAAGGAAAACATACTCCACACCCATGATTATTCTATATTCAGTAACACTGGTTAAACATAGGCCTCCTGCCAAAAAGACTCTTCAGTCTTCAGTCTGTTTAAACAAAATGAGGAATATGCCTAAAATTATTCCCTTTCCCATTTCCAGCCCAGTGCATTCACAGTTTACGGCGATACAATGCACTCAGAAAGCACCTTTTATCTACAGAAATTAACATATCCTATTGAGATGCTCTAAACACACTGCTAATCAGTTGAGGATGGATGAAAATTACATCACCGGGTGCTTCAGGTGATGTGCATCTAAGGAAGTTTTAAGTCCCATCTTCTATCCAGCAACAATAGTGCCAGGTTTGGAGTTGGAAGAACTTTCTGTGTTCAAGATCTGCCAGTTACTAGGAACCTCGAGAGCAATTCTTAAAAATCTCTGAGCCTCAGTTTGTCGTACATAAGTAAATTACTTCTGAATTTGCAGAGAAGATTTTATAACAGATTTATAAGTCAAATAATAGATCAGCTAGCCAATAAATGATTCTAATTTGTTGTCTGAATGCACAGATGGTGAAGAATGTACTTCATTTTGAGCATCTTCATCATTTTCATTGTTTATGAAACCATTTTCCTTTCTGTAGGAAGTTCCTCTTTCTCTGATTTTTTTTATGTGGCCTGAACTATATTTAAACTGGTACCAGCTCACCTTGCTTTTTACCAAATATGGACTGACTCACAACATACTCTATAACTGTGATCTGAATTTAGTCTCATTATCTCTAGAGTTCTCTGTCCACCCTTGTTTCTAACCATTTAGACAATTAGGACAATTGTTAAGTTTTAGTTCCAGAAGATTCTCGTGTTGCTGGAACTTGGACCAGAGTCTCTGCATTCCCTGGTGATTCAAATTCCTGTGCCTTAGCCATCATTCATAAAATGGATCGTCACTCAGCAATATGATGTAGAACAACAAAAACAACAAAATATTTTGATTATTATGTGGACAAAATAAGATATTCTATTTGAATAACTATTTAAAATATCTAAAGCTCTATAAAAGTATATCAAAAATTGAGTGCCTTCTTCATTTAATAAGAACTATTTTTCAATGGAACCTGGCTGTGTTCTCCTACGGCATGCTTTTCAACCTTCTGGACTTATCTCTATCACTTCAGTTGTATGAGAGATTCAGTATCTTCACAACACTGAGGATATCTATATTTATTCCTTCAACAAATATTTTTTGAGCACCTATTATATAACTAGTCATCTTCTAAGCACGGGGTATAGCACAGAGATAGACAAGAAAGTCAGGATCCCTGATCTCATGGAACTTCTAATAGTGGAGACCAACAATGAAAAAAACCTAATGTAATATTTCCAAATTGGTTTTATATTATCAAGTATACAAGGAACAAAAGCAAACAAGAGGAGAGCAACTTCAGATACTCCTGTTTGGGAAGACCTCTCTGAAGAGAGCTATTTAAGCTTCTTAGCTTAAGAAGGATGAGAAAGATACCTGTGTCCCAAGGCTTGAGGGGAAGAATGTTCTAGAAAGAGAGATTTACCTATGGTGTGAGCAGCTGAATGCAAAGATGTGTAGCTGCAATGAAGTGAGTGGGGGAAAGAGGTGAATGGGAAGGTTAAAGAGGGGCCAAGGGTAACATCTTTCTTTGTTGTTGTTGTTAAGATTTTATTTATTTATTTATTTATTTATTTATTTTAAAGATTTTATTTATTGTTGGAGAGAGAGAGCGCACCAGTGGGGTGAGGGGCAGGGGGGAAACAGACTCCCTGCTGAGTGGGGAGCCCGATTCAGCACTCGATCCCAGGACCCTGGGATCATGACCTGAGCCCAACACAAACGCTTAAACAAATGAGCCACCCAGGTGCCCCCAAGGGTAACATCTGACAAGACCCTGCGGGGACCACATTTCTGGATTTTATTCCAAAGTTGATAGCAAGCCATTGGAAGAAGTTAAGGCAGAAGTGTGACATAATTTGATTTATATGTCAAGAGAATCACTCAGAGTTCTGTGAGGAAAACGAGTTGTATCGGGACAAAAACAGAAACAGAGAAACACTTTTGGAACCATTGCCATGCTCCAGGCAAAAGCTGACATTGGTCTGTATTCACGTGGCAGCAGAAAAAAAAAATAGAGCAAAGCAAATAGAGCTGAAATACTTGGGAGTTCACAGAACAGGACTCACTGAGTGATTAGGTGATGGTGGAAGGAGGGACGTTGTGTTAAAGGCTGCATCCCCAGCCCTTAACACAATGCCTAGCACATAGTAAACACTCAATAAACACGTTCAGAATTGTTTGATTTTCTCCCATCAAAACTAGGTCTTCCAAGCTGATGATCAAGGAAAGAACAGAAGAGTATAGAAAATAGATAAATTAAAGGAGACTCAGAGAATAAATAAAAGGGACAAATGAACACAAAGATATCCTTTCAGTAAAGCTGATAAAGACTTTACAGTCAACCGATCAAGGTTACAATCTTCCTTTATGTCTCTCCCTGGAAGTGGCTTTCCAATAAATGTCTAAGGACATCCTGGGCCAGCAGAGGCCCGATTGAATATCACATGATGAATAAGGGATGGGACTGTATATAGAAAAGACATTTTTAAAGTTATATCGAGATTTCCTTGGCTAAGTTTAAAGAGAGAGCTTAAGAATAAAGAAAAGACCACGAAGCATATACTCTGAAAATGGTAGAACCAAGTGATTTTGTCTTGGTACATTGATTCAGATGTTACAGAGGGCATTTTGTGAGTAGTTGGTAGCGCTTGGTATTAGCACTGATGCTGCATTCATGCATAGACATGTTCCTTTTCAATAAAACTACCAAAAAACCCCCGAGAGAGGCAATGTAATCCTTGCAAAGATTTTAAATGGGAAGCACAAATATTCCCACACTTCAGACTGTGAGATTAAATAAGAACAGTTGAGGGTCATCCATATTAAATACTATATAAGTGATTGCAGACGTCCATACTTTGATTGGCACCCATGGTTGAATTCAGGACCTTTTAGAAATTCTGACATTATTGGAAAGGGGTTTCAAGCATCCATATTCATCCCCAATCTTTCTTCCAAGATTCAATTCATGGACCATTAAAAAAAAAATCCTGCTGGCTCCTCATATACTTTTGAGTGGTGCTTTCAAAATTCCCTCTAAGTGAACTTAAAAATAAAGTGTACTTGCTTTTATGCTAATGCCATTTGGGGTCTAAAAATGCCGTTGACAACTTTCATGTTGCTCTTTCTCCTCTGGCTGGAGGACTGCCTTCTCCCATATGTGATTGTTGGGTAGGCTTTGCTCCTGGAAGGAGCCACATCATACACATCTCAATTCTACTCAATCAGCACAGAGATGCGCGTAGGTTCCATGTCTTCTCTGTCTCTAACTATAGCTCTTTCACTGCTCTTTTAGCCAAATGTTATCTGAAATATTGAGAGCTTCAAAAAAAAAAATGTCCGTTTACTAAAGGATGATCCAGTTATTGCTGGGCTGAGAGGACGTAATAAAGGCTTTGAATCAGGAAGGAAGTATAATTCTAAAGCATTGGCAAGTGGTGTCAATAAACACTGACCTAGAGACCAAAAGGTCTTTGGGAAGGTCCCTCAAATCAGGTGTTTGGCTTCTTGTTCTCTTTACTCTATGAAACTACGGTCTTCTCCAGAGATGCATTGGGTTCATAGACAAGCACAGTGTAGGAACATTTCCTTGGTGGGATACATAAAAGGCCACTTGCCTTTACTTGTGGAAAGATTTCTAAGAATGCCCTGGGCATTCTTACTATACTTTGCAACTGTCCCCCTCTCCCCTAACAAGGAGTGAGAAGATTGAAAGTTTTATAGAGCCCATTTATTTTATGGGCAGTCCATAAGAGATATTTTCTTTCTTTCTGACCTCCCACCCTTTCCTCAGGTAGAACTGATGGCTCCTCTCTTTGAATCACTTGACACCCATACTGACTCCTCTACCCTCCCCCACACAACATTCTTTTGCACTTAATCATATATACAAATAAATTTTTTAAAAGGAGGGGGGCACCTCAGTGGTCAGTCAGTTAAGCATCTGCCTTCGGCTCAGGTCATGATTCCGGTGTCCTGGGATCGGGCCCCATGTCAGGCTCCCTGCTCAGTGGGGAGTTTGCTTCTCCCTCTCCCTCTGCCTCTGCCCCCCACTCATGCTTGCTTGTTCTCTCTCAAATAAATAAATTAAAAAAATCATATATACCATGTTGTCTGTTTCTCCCCACTAGTCTCCTTAAGAGAAGAGACTGAGATTTATTTGTATTTTTATTCCCAAATGCATGGTATAGTTGTTATTTTGGCATCCCACCTAAATGGAAGGATCAGGAAAGATTCTCCACTGTATTAAACCCTGTAAAATCCTGCTCCCTCAGGGTCCGGTAAAGTAGGAATTCACAAAGCAAAAAGAGGCATTCAAACACATCCATTCTTCACTGTTCCAGATCATCAAAAGGAGTGTAGAAGTTTTTATGGAACCACACACAACCCATAACACTTTTATC
Organism: Eumetopias jubatus; assembly: GCF_037043125.1. Classification (NCBI taxonomy): domain Eukaryota; kingdom Metazoa; phylum Chordata; class Mammalia; order Carnivora; family Otariidae; genus Eumetopias; species Eumetopias jubatus. The sequence continues at coordinate 114,570,726 of NW_028274814.1, read as the reverse complement.
CACATCATGTTGTCCCAGCAGTGGAATAAAAAGGAGAAATGTAGGGGGTCCTGAGACTCCTATATGCTGAATTTGGGAAAATCTGCTCCTGGCTGTTGAAATTCTGCAAGGTCACCACCATGGAAATGACTGTCTCTTGTTGTTGTGCTTGTCAGGTAATGCCTTATCTTAGCATTCCTACATCCGGAGCTACAGAGGAGCTGGTGACTTTCATTTAACTTATGTGAACTTTCTCGAGTTCAACCAATACTGTTCATGAATTTTAAGCAGCAAACTCAGAAACCTAGAAGCAATGCCATCATTTCCAAGGAAAAACCTTAGTCAACTAACGTCATTACCTTTGAATGTCAAATTCCTGAAAATACAGCATTTAAACCTATACTTCAGAATAATTTATTGGATTACTGGAGCTACTAACATAACCTAATTTAATCAGCATTACAGTCTCTGGTCAGGAGAAAAGCAGTTCTTTCAAAGTGATTTTTCTGGGATAATGCCCAGTAAACTTGATGAAGGAATGAATGAATGAATGAACGAACGAACCAATGACTGGCATTTAAATGGGCTCAATTTTCCCTCTTCCACTTAGTACTCTGCATAATCACTTCCTTTAATGTCACATGCTGCGCATCCAGCATCACAATCTAATTTTAGCTCTAGAAGACAACAAATGTAAGGAAGAAACTGCTGGTGTCACAAAAACACATCAGGGAAGTTTTAGATGACTCCCAAGGATGACTCCCAAAAGATGATTTTTGAAGGCACTGCCTTTCAATCAAGAGAGGAGTTGAAGAAGTTTTTCAACCTTTCAGAAGAGTAGGGGTAGATAGGTTTATAGCGCCTGTCCCAGAAAAATATCAAAGTACATTTAAAGAAATTTTAACCCCAAATCACTTTTAAATATATCTTTCTCCATAATTTCAGAATCTAAATGATTCTCAAACACATCACTTCACTCATGGTGCCATCTGTGTTTTTTGTCACCCATGTAGTTCATTCCTCTCTATGAGGTCTTTTCTTTTCTCCCTCCCTCCTTCTCTCTCTCTTCTTGTTTTCTCGTTCTTTCTTTCCTTCCTTCTTTCTTTCTTTTTTTCCTTCCCTCCTTCCTTCCGTCTTTCCTTCCTTCCTTCCTTCCTTTCATTCTTTTTCTCTTTCTTTCCTTTCTCCCCTTTCTCCCCTTGTCCCTCCTTTTTCTATTTCCCTCCCTCTCTTCCTTCCTTCTTTTCCTTCCTTCTTACTAGTCACTAGACTTAGATACATATTCATAACCATTTCATATAGTCCTCACAACAATGAAAGATAACTATTTATGTAGTTATTTTATAATTGGGGAAACTGAGTCTCAGAGATATGAAATAATTTGTCCAGGGTAACCGTAGAGCCAGAATTCAAACTCAGGATTGAAGTCGAAGATCCATAGTCAATTCATTTTAGTAGTTTGCTTCTGATATTAAAAAAAAAAAAAATCATTGTTGAAAAACAGTAATATCTTTTGGGGGTTATTAAAAGTTAATTTTAAAGCTAATTAAAAGAAAGAAAAAAACTTGAAAAATACAAGATAAATCAGGAATACAGCATCTTTTTATAGCCCTAAGCAAAAGATAGAGCAGAGAAAAATAGAACTGAACAAGGATTAAACGTTAGTTTCTTCAAGACTCTTCTTGATATATTATAAAAATTGATCATGTGTCCCTAAAAGCCATAATATAATTATCTGGATGCAATCATTTGACAATGAAATGCTATTCTTCAAATCTACTTTGATATTCGAGGGCAGCAATGATGGCTTCCAGGGACAGGGAACAAAAATACAGATAGAGACACGTGTGAAAGGACATCATTTACAGAGAAATCCAAGATATCTTACTGCTGGTTTCCCAGCTGACTTCCTTATCAATTAGTGTATGTTCCTCCAAAGATAAGAAATGGAATGTTTGGGTTTCTGTTTAGGGATTTCCAGTCGAACCGATGATTGGTCAAGTGATTGGAGGCTCTTAGGGTGTGTTCCAAAATCCTTAGCTAATTGGCCTCAAATGTGATCTCCAGGGTCTGGTTCCCTGGCCTCCCAGCCTCATTTCCAGCACTCCCGTCTGGCTGTCCATGCTCCTCCACCACTGGCCTTCTATGTTGTTTCCAGGATACTCTGCCCTGGATCCACCTGTTTCAGGATCTTCACTGCTGTTCCTACACTCATCTCCTTCTCCCATTCCCTCTCTCCCTTTTAAACCCTTTTCACCCTTGCTTATTTATTTTTCATGTCTCTGCTTATACTTTTCTTAGCTAGGTGCCCCAGACAGCACAGGTCACGTGTGTCTCCCCACTCCAGGCTGAACATTGCTAGTTCCAGACCCATTGGAAATGCTTTACATGTGCTACCTCATTAATCCCGACAACAATCTTTGGAAGAAATTACTGTTCTAGTTCCATGGTATAGCTGGGGAAACTGAGGTTTGAGCGCTTAAACAATTGGCCCACTGTCGCAAGGCTGGTATGGGGAAGAACAAGACTTGAGCCTCCCTGTTGGATTCCAGAGCCCATCATTTTCTCAACCACTCAGCTGAACTGTGTCTCTTAGGAAACCCTACCTGCTCACTCCTTGCGTCCTTCTCCTTGAAACACTTACCCTCATAATTATTTGTGAAATTATTTGTTTTTTGTCCATCTTCTATACCATAACTTCTATAAGCGAGGTCTAAATCTCATCAGTAGCACTTGCATCTAGCGTTGTGCCTGGAACGTAGGAGGTAGCCAATAGATTTCTGGAGAGTAAATAAATAAATAGATGGTCAAATGGAGGGATAGATGGATGGCAAGATGAAGGACTTTTTTGGCTTATGTTTTTAAAATATGGTGCCAATGAATCATGGATTTTAAGCCTTACACACAAACAAAGACCCTGTCCCTAGGGTAGCAATATTATCTTCTTACACCAAGAGTGAGATGCTTGGGGCTATGTATTTTAGACAGACTAGGTCTTGGTTCACCTCAATTTTATTTTTTCAGCGGGAAGCACTGATGTAGGATGCTCAGGTCCAGTCAAATGTTCAAGAGGTCAGTAATAAACCTGGCATGGGGCAGAGGAGGGGTAGAATAAAATAAAATATTTCTAAGCTAAAAGAGACCCTAAAGATCACCAAATTCAACTTCTCCCTGTTATAGTAGTTGATAGAGTAATGATTCTTAGGTACTCGGGCCAGATTTCTTCAACTGTATCTTCATCTGTTTTTAGCATAGGTGAATTTCTCCAACTGTATTTTCATCTGTTTTTAGCATAGGTGAAGGAATTCAGAAGCGTCCCACCAGTGCCCTCCTGTCTGGCTTGCTCTCCTGCTGTCAAAGATAAGACATGGTGCATTTTAGAAAAGCCACAGGACTGTGATATGACTCTTTCATCCAGCTGCAGAAGACACAGCAACTGATAACTTCAGCAACATCACCTACTTACCAAATGTCTGAATTCACACAAATCAACAGTCTTAAGGCATAAAGCAATTATTTTATAGAAGTATGAGGTTTGAACAACGGCTTCCGAGGAAAAAGCGTTTTGCAAAGGTATTCTGTTTGAAAGTAGTGTGGCATTTTCTTGTTAAGATCAAAGGCTGATTTCAAAGGAACGACCCCTCTGAATATCTTTCCTCATTCGGTGTCTGACTTGCATAGAAATACAACTCCAACCCCAAATGTTGCATAGAAAAGGACTGCATGGAGCTCAGGATTTGGAGCTAGAAGACTGTCCTCTTTCTAGCTGTGACCTTGGGCAAGCCACTTGACCTCTCTGAGTCTCAGTGTTCTCATCTGCAAAATGGCACTAGTCCTTCAACAAACACCTGTACAGTGTCTTCCATGGGCGAAGTTTATGAACGATGGGGAGAACTATCGTTCATCAAGTGCATACCATGTAGTAGGTACTTTACCTGCATTACCTCATTCTACCCACAATAAAACCCTGTGGCAAGAGACATTGGAAACTGAAGCTTGAAGTGTTCAGCAATACAGTGAGTGGAAAAGCGAGGGTCCAAACCCAAGTCCACTGACATCACCATCTTTGCTCCTTTGGCTCAGCTTCGAATGTAGGCTTGCATACGGGAAAGGGCTTTGAAAACTGTCGAGGGTTAGATCTGTGAGTATTGTTTTTGTGTGTAGTCTTTGCTGGATTTATGTTCTCCTCCTAAATTCTCCTCCCACCCCAGTGTTAGCTTGAAGTGAAATCCTAGGGAGCCTCTCTTCATCCTCTGAAATTCCCTGGAAAAGAAATACAATGGAGCTTGAAGTAGCTTTTCCTGCCTGCCTGTCTTGTGTTTCTGCCCAACTTCCACATTTTAGATGGGAGAAGAGTCACTGTGAGGGGCTCTCCAGAGACACCACAGGCTGGGACAAGGAGCCAAGCCTTCCTTCTCTTCAGGCAGGATCCCTTCATTTTCCAGCACAGCCCTACACTTCGGGGAGCACTTATTCTCTTGAAGATAATCTACCATAAAAGTCTTGAATGTTTGTTGTTGATTATTTTATTTTATCTTATTTTATTGTATTTTCCCTAGCTTTGTTGAGGTATAATTGACAAAACTGTGTTATATTTAAAGTGCACAACATGATGATTTGCTGTAAGTATACATTGTGAAAGGAAGTAAGGTCAAAGGACAATAAGTAGGTATTGACATTTTTCAGCAGACTTATTGGCTGCCCTGACACCACCCTTTCTTGGTTCCCCTCTTCCTTCTCTGCCTAAAAAATTTTCTAACTCCTTTGCTGATCCATTCTACTTGCATTCTCGAATGGCCTTCTCCCCTCCTTCCAAGGTTGGCAGGACTCCCTCCTCTCAGCCATGGTTCTTTTCTCTGCTTTTACAGTGCATCCTTTGAACCTGTATCCTAAAGCTTATTTTATTCTGTTCCACTTGGCCTGCTACTTGTTTACCTCTATTGCTGATACTATAGTTTGAGCTTCCTGGTCACAGGGACTGTCTTACTTGTTTTCATAGTTTCTGAAGTGCCTTGCACATTGTAGGTGCTCTATACATGTTGGTTGAAATTGAATGGCAGATGACAGATTTGAATTCTATGTCCTCTAGAACAAAATGTACAGGTCTCATATTCTTTCTATTAACCACCAAATTAGTCAATCTCCAGTGGAAAAAAGAGACTCCCCCTTCACACACACACACACACACACACACACACACACACACACAATTTATTCCCTTTGTGGAGCTCACGACTGTGCATAAGCATAAGTCAGGGTGTATTCATGACTTTGGCTATGATGGTGATAATTGATGTTGAAATTAAAAAGAACACAGAGCAATAGATTACCTCAGTTCAAAAAGAGAATATCTCTGACAATTGTAGGCAATTCAGGAGCTGAATCAAACATTTCATGGAGTTTTGCTTACAGATTCCAGTTCCTGCCCTTTTTCTATTCATGCATCCAAAGCATTATCCTTATAATATTCCCTAAGCATCCTTTCATTCACTGTGCCTCCTGGTCATTCTCTAATTAAAAATCCATCATAATCCCCAACTTTTTTTTTCCCCCTAGAAAGGAGTTCTTACCTGCAGTAAATGATTTTTTTTTTTTTTTTACATGTTTGCAGTTTTGGTAATGTAGTGGCATCATCTCCTCCAAGGACCTTCAGAGTCCTGAGTATTTCTGTTAGGTATGGATTGGATCATGCATGGGGATCACGGGGCATGGCTTCAAGGGCTTCAAGGGCTGTCCAGGTGGGAAGAAAGAACCATCATGATCTTACCTGGAAGCACAAATACGGTTAAGTGTCCCTGTCAATAGGACAGAATTCAGTATGTGTTGTCCCTAACTGCCCCATCACTGAGCTCCTTGTTCTGGAACTCAAACCCAGCCCAATTTGTGAATCAATCTTGACCCAGACTGCTGGTAGGGAGCTAGAAGCCCCACCCATGGGTGGACTCCAGAATCAATTAATCCTGGCTGCCAGTCCTGCCATACCTACTCGTATGCCCTGAGCCAAGGCCTTTCCCCATAACCTGCAGGGCATTGTATAGGCATCAGTCTGTACAAGTAAGGGGCTAAGGATGAGGATGAGACTTTGTGCTTCTCTTTTCCCACTTAGTCCTTTGGTTGGATCCAGGGGAATGTGAAAGAGGCAACGTGATATATTTAATAGAAAGACCTTAAAATCTGGAGTCAAGCTAATTTAGATTCTTCTTCCTGCTTCTATCTCTTACTAGCTATTTAGTTTAGACAAATTGTATAACTTCATTTCTCATTTGGGAAGTAGGATGGATAATGCATGGTAGAGGTACGTGAAGGCCCTAGCGTGTAGTAAGTGCCCAACAATATTATTTTTATTTCTGAATTCCTTTAGACTGGAGTCCTGACCTACCAGCCCAGTGAATCTGTGGGGAGTATCACCCCAGATTCTACATTCTGCTGCAAAGTCCACCTAGCAGCTCCCTTCCATGTCTCCTTGACTTCCACCTGAGTCCACTTCCATTATTCCTCGGAAGGGACAGCAGCCCAAACAAACACAAGGTGATTGTGTCCCTTTGGTCTTGGTATGCTGGATTGGTGGTTGCTTCCCCTGGGGTATGCTTAGGCAGTTGGTTCAGTTTTCCCTGTCTTGGCCTCACCTAGACCCAGACCCTCCCATCCCTCTGCCCAGTGCCAGTAAGACACGGGCAAGCAGAGTGTAGTAGTCTTTCAGTATACAGGCTTTGGAGTTACGCAGCCTGAGTTTAAGTCCCTTTGCCATTGCTTCCACACTGTGTGACTTTAGGAAAGCTACTTAACTCCTCTGAAGCCTCAGATGCTCTATCTTGAAAAGGAGCTTCAAAGGATTACCTAGCTCCAAGATAATAGGGGAGGCAGGGGGAGAATCACAAGAGATGATACATATAAAGCTCTTAGCAAAGTACCTGGCACATAATGAATGCTCAGTTAATATTGGCTATTAGTTTATGCTTTGTTACCTAGCCCAGTTATGCCATAATGGTAAGTACTAATCATGAAGCGATTCCTCTGTCTTGACTACTGCTCACCTGTCAGTAGTTGGAATCAGTTCACTATTGTTTCTGCTAAGTTAGACAGCTCCCGTTTCTTCAGGATGAATTTGGGGTAAAGGAATATTAGTCACACATACATTTGAGTATGCTTTTATTTCTTTGCTTTATCTCACTATTCACAAGTGGCCTCAGACTTCAGTTCTAAAGTAAGGAAAAAGTGGTCCGTCAGGATTCTTGCTCATCTGTGTCGGTGAGGTATGTTTATGACCACAGAGAAATATTTGAGTCTAGAAGAAAAGCGATCTGCTGGCAGTCTACTACAATAATCTCAGTGAGAATCTCTAAAGGCCTGAATGAAGCAGAGGTATATGAGAGAAAAAAAAAAAAGCATCAATTCTGGGCTGGAGAGTGGCCTCCATGTCAAAAATACAGAACAACTACATTTATTAGAGAACACATGGGGGGGCCTCTGTGACTCGGAATCCTGGCCTCAGGGCCCGCACAACAGGACTGAAACCCTAGAACATCCAACCCCAAGGCTAACAGCCATCAGGCCCCAGGAAAAGATTTCCCCAAACCAGTTGACCTAAGTCTTCAGAAGAAAAGATAACTTTATCCACAAGCTATGAAGCTTTGTGGGTTATGCTGCTGCTGACGTGGAGGTCAGAAATGGCTTAGGAAGGAAGGAAGCATTTGAGTGAAAGCAGCATTTAGATAAAGAAAATAAAAGCACATTATCTACCTTCAAATTCTCCCTGTATGAAGTATGTGTGAAGCGAGATATTATTGGTTCTTCACACTGGCAACTAAAGGTAGAATTGTGACTAGTTTAAGTTTTATAAAGGCACTTAATGATACTTAATTCCTTTTTTAGAAAATAAATAAGATTTATTTAATAATTGTGATTTATGTTCTTGATAGTTCTTAATCATAAGTTGCATTTTTCTTTTAATTTTAGTAATTTGGCTGTTTGAGAAAAAATAATCTTTGAAAGCACATGAAAAATAATTTCTTATATTTTAGGTTTGCTTTATTTTATATTTTTGATTCAAATATATTCAAATTTTGTGTATTTTGAACATCATTACATTTCCATTTTTAATACCTTAGATCATTATTATCAATAGACTTAAACTCAGTAAAAATCTTGATAAGAATAATTTAATTAGTAATTTTGCTCAAAAGGAAGGTAAAAATGAATTTTATGAAATAAATATGTAATAATTTTTGAATTAAGTATGCTTTTACTTACTTACTCATCCAAACTTTGGAAACCCATCAAACGAATATCCAGACATGCGCAATATTAATTAAGTTCAGTCATCCTTGTTATTTTATAGACTTTCAATTCTATAATGATAATAGCTTTACATATTTAAAAAATATTTTATCATTAGCGACATATACTTATTAAGGTCGGGGATATAATGTATTTCATTAAGCAGTCTATACACTTGAGTTATAACGTTTAAATGTTTAGACATAGGGTAGGTAGGCTTCCATTTGTACTCCTGACATGGGAGTAAGGTTGGGTATATATGTACCTGCCTGCGAATATAGTTCTCTCATTCGAGATTGATGAGACAGAAACAGGAAAAGTGAAGGCAGTGAATGCCAGTTTGAAAACCAAGTAATCAACCAACCAGCCAATCAACTAACCAAAGATACAGGACAGATACCAACAGAAAGTAGCCACCTAATCGGTTTCTGCCTGCTTACACCATGGACCTTACATCCAAAACATAGTCGCTCTGAACTCTGAATGCATTGCCTATAATTTTAGACAAACTTGTCTTTTTAAAAATTTTATGTTTTTTTTTTTTTTTTTTTTTTAACTCATGACCCTGAGATCAAGACCCGAGCTGAGATCAAGAGTCAGACACTTAACCAGCTGAGCCACTCAGGTATCCCCAAATTTTATGTTTTTGAAAAGAAAGGCAGGAACAGTCTACAGAATCTTTCATTTCTGATTTGATCATGTTCAATCCACTGGCCACCTAATGAAGTGGAATTCATAATATACTTAATTCAGAAAGTCAATATACAGGAATTTTGACATTCTTAGAATCATAGATAATGATTAGAAGTGACCAGGGACAGAGAACTGCAATTAAGAGAGACTGACCAGAGACTCAGAAGAACAAGTTTTCCATCTTTAGTGCCTCACTGACCAACGGAAAAATGTTACCTGGAGGGTATTCAAATGGCATTACCTTATGTGCAATAAGCAAGAAACACACACACACACACACACACACACACACGAACATAGACACACACACACAAACAAAAAGACCATATCATCAGCTCTGGGTTTTGAGTTTAGGAAGGGTTATGTCAACATACTTTTTTTGTGTGTGTGTGTTCTATGGATCAATGAATGGACAGCAAATTTATTCTTCTGAGAGTAGGTATTTAAGAAATTAGTAAGGATTAGGAAACCCTTCTTCAAATGTCTCTTTGGACTTACTTTAGAAGGTTATATGAAACAATGAAATCATTGTTCTGCATCAGAGTCTAATCTCCTTGGGAGTAACATTTTGCTATCTGGTTCCATTGCTTTGTAGCTGAGTGTGTGTTAAGTCTGAGATCTACATATAAGCCACAGGGACAAATGGGTTCCTCACTGCCACAGTGTATATTTGTAATCAGACAATCAATATGGCTAGCATGCACCAACTTCACCGGAGGAGGATCAGTGAGCCTGTTTGAGATTCATGATACTAGAGAAATAAGGTGAAGAAGCTGTATGAATGGGGCTTATTGTTTGCCTCTATTTTAAATGTTCTCATTTTTCGCAACATTTTATGGTGAGCTCTTAAAAGGCTTTTATTGATAGAGATACTCATTAAGTGTCAGTTTAAAAAGAGGTGTTGTTGATGTAATGTAATATAATCTGCTTTTGCATAAGCCTTTTTATTCCAGTGTATTAGGAGTACTTTGCCAAGCTAATCCTATCATCAAAATCCAAGATGTCATTCATAGAAACCAAGAAAACTGCCTTCTAGATTGGAATTCAGATGCTTGGAATGTTTGTTAGATCCAACACTCCAAAAAGATTGGCATAAATTTGGCACATGACTTTGTTTCTCTGTGATAACTAGATGCTGAATATATCTACTCATTCGCTAACCATTTATTGAGCATCTACAATACACCAGGTGTGGTGCTGGGTGGTGAGATTAAAAAAAAAAGCTATTGTCCTTACCCTCTAATGACAGAATAGACACATGAATACTTTGATAACCATGCAGTGTGATAACTGCAATGTAAGTGCAATTTATGTCATGCAGGTATACGGGCGACATAGGCAATCTGTGCCAGTTAGCAAGTTTGAATAGAGCAGTCATTCTCAAAACCTAGTCTCAGAACCAGTAGAATCAGCATCACCTGGGAACTTATTAGAAATGCAAATTCTCAGGCCCCAGAACTACAGAGTTCTAAACTTGCGGCGGGGCGGGGTGGGGGGGGGTTAACCCTGCAATCTGTGCTGTCACACGCCCTCCAGCTGATTCCGATGCCTGCTCAAGTTTGAAAACCACTAGCCTAGAGCAGTCATTCTCAAACTCCGGTGCACATCAGTTTCACCTGGGGAGAGCTTAAAACTCCCAAAGCTCAGGCCACAACCCAGACCAATTAAATCAGAGTCACCGGGGGTAGATGAAGTGATGTCTGTGTCAGGTTTTAAAAGTCAAATAAGAGATTTCCAGGAAGACATTTAGTGAGAAGGCATTTCAAGCAGAGAGAAGGTTCCACGAAGGCTCAGAAGCATGAACAGCTCTGTATATTAGGGGCAAAGGCCGCAGTGTTGCTGAAGCACAGAGTTGGAAAGGAAAAGTAAAGGACGAATGAACTGGAGCAGTTGACAGGCCAGGAGGCAGGCCACAGAGAGCAGGTGACTCGGAGAATGAATAGAATCGTGGTTCTATTTTTGTTGGTGGTGGTCTTTGGTGGGAAATGAGTTTGAATTCCATTTTACTACCAACCCATCTCGCGTCCTGGGCTTGGCTTTCCTAATAAAACCATTCCTCTCAGCTGAGGCTGTTTATGATTAAGACCAGTGATTATTTCACACTCGACAAAACTCAGCCCCATGCGGCTGTGAACAGAAGGACAGAGAGTTGGTGACATAATTCAGAAAAGAGGATCTGAGACAAAGTGAAGGAACTTCAGAAAAGGCAAGGATTGTTTTAGACTTTGGGTTGTTTGGGTTTTGTTTTTTGTTTTTGTTTTCCAGCTGAATCAGGGAGGGAGTCTGGAATAAGAGCATCTGCCCTCTAAGAAATCAAAGCCAGATCCAGGAAGTGGGTGGAAAGAGCCTTCTAAATAGCCCCAGCTGCCGTGTGCCTTCTGTCTGCTGTGGGCATAGCAGCTGCACAGACCCCTCTTGTTGGGAGGCAAGACAGGATCCTTTCGGTCCCGTGACCTCAACCTCCTCTCCAGTGGTGGAGAAGAGAGAAGCCGAAATGCCTCTGACTGAGCACATGAGAATGTGACAGTTATCTGGGGTGACAGGTTTCCTGGCCATGAGGGCTACCAAGTGAAATGTGCACACACATGCTTACGTCACAGGAAGTTCGAGAAGGATGACAAGGAGGCAGGAGTGGTCCACTCTTTGGTGTAATGTGAATATTTCTGAGAGACCGAGATGGGTAAACACTTTAAGCCACAATCATCTTTCATCTTGGCAGAGGGGACCATGGTGGTTGAACAAAGCCTCCAGCACCCCCTCCCCACCCCTCCTCTCTTCTGGCTCCCCTTGAACATTTTCAGGGTGTCAGATACTCTAACAGACTCTGCTCTTTGAATTGGATTCAAGTTCAACTCTAACTAGGGGTTCACATTCACAGCCTGCTGACAAGATCAGAACAACTATGAATCTGCTGGAGGCTGTTAACACCCAAGCCTGTACTAACTTCATTAGGCTCAAATCTCTACCTTTGAAATATGCAATCTGATCTACGGAAGGAGAGGGAACATATGCAATGAAAGGAGGTGAGCATGCATACGCTGTGGACAGGATGTATCAGCTAACCGAGCCTGAGATTGTAGTTGGCAAGGTAGGCTCATTTGAATGGGAGTAAGCTCATCACGTGATCCCCAATTGGACTCTATTAACCATTTTGGCATCATCTCCCATCTCCATATATCACATCACATGATATATTTGGAAGAAAGGGCCAAGTCTGTTTCCTGCTGGCAGGTGATTTGGTTTTCCTTCTTAGTGAATTTTTAATGGATCTTGTTTGGTTGACTCTATTATATATTGAAAGCTTCCTCTGTGCCAAGCTTATCGTATGATAAGCACTTTATATGGCAATGTGATAGCACAGTTTTGAAACCACAGGCTTTGGAATCATTCTGCCAGCTTTATCCCTTTGGACAGGTCACCTAATCTAGTCTAGTCTCATATGTTACAGCAGAATAATAGTAATAGCACTTGCCTCATTGGATTAATATAAGAATTAATGAACGTATCTAGGTAATATGCTTACTTTAGTGCCTGGCACATAGGAAGTGCTCGGGAAATGTTACATGCTGCCATGAACCATTAATTCCACTAAGTATGTACACCTCTCCTCTTTGCAAAGTGCAGGGGGACAAAAGATTTTGAGAGTTTACCTTCCCATCCAAAGTCACTCAATCTGTTAAGTGAGAGATTTGGGATTTAAACTCAGTTCTGGGGGTGGAGTGGGGTCTGTGCTGTTCAATGCTATGCTAGGCAGCCTCCACCAAGCAGTTATTTTTTTTTATTATTATTTGACCATTTAAATCTACCTCTCCTCTCCTTCACAAAATGATTACCGCTTTGTCCAATGCATAATTTATTCTCAAATCTTAACGCTTTTCTGCCCTTGTTTGCTTCCTCTTCTCAGTTTGCAATTTGACTGTTGCATTTCTGCATTGTACTTACAGTTTTTAATACCATCTGTTATAAACTAGCCATTTTGCCTCCACACATTCCTAAAGATAAGACTATTTCTTAAGAAAAAGTCAAATAAAGCAGGAAAAGATTCTCAGATGTAATCATCATGATGTGCAATGAATATCTGAGCACTTGAAGGGTCATTACACTTTCAAATACTCCTTTTCTTCTCTGCATGGCAAAGACTCAGTAACACTCTTCTAAAGACAGCTGCCTATTGTAGTCTGGCTGAAAAGCTTCACCAATAGATCTGTGCTCAGTTTGACAATGAGAGAACAAAGATGGTGCAAGTTTTAGATATATGTGTGCATGTATGCATATAAATTACATACATGTATATATTCATGTATGTATATATGTATACACACATACACACTTCTCTGATCATTTTGGACTATTAAACAATATACAGTTGGGCTTCTATGGGCTACATTCACAAGCCACCATCATAAACTGAAGACAAACAATTCAGTCACCTACCAACCTCCTGAATTGAAACAACTGAACTTGGGTGGTTTTTCTGGGACTTTTAGGTATAGATAATTTGAGAAGTCAACGATTAGAAGTCAATTGCTGTCACATGTATATGATACCAAACAGGTATCATATATTTGACCTATATTGTCAAATAGGGTCTTCACAATTATAACAAGACATGGTTGTATAATGTTCAGCCCAGCAGCTGGACAACAACATAAATGGACAACATAAATGTTGTCAACTGACATGTTTCTCTGTTTATTTTTTTGCTTTGTTCCTGTTGGCCACATAGCTTTGGTTTCTTGGGGACAGGAACTGTACCTTGCTCATACTTTTCACACCCCCTCCAGGGGTATAGTACTTGGTATATGGTTTTAACTCAGTGAATAAGTATATTTAACTCAAACTCTCATTTTTTTAACCTATTCTTTAACTGGGTAGGAAGTTAAGAGTTTAAAAAAATGTTATTTTTTTTCTAAATATTTTAAAACTGGTTCAACATTTACTGAGCACTCACTGCGTCCAAGATGTGCTTTGGGGCAATGTGAAGAAGTGCTAGACAGAGGGCAGGTTAAGCCCATCTCTACCTTCAGGTAGCTCCCAGACTATTTGCATTATAGGCCAGTATCTAAATAATTATCAAGCTATAGATCCTGCCTCTGGGCTCTGAAAGTCTAGCCAATATAGCATCACTTCCTGTATTAGGCTTTACAAACAGAAAACATCCTATATACGGTGCTCTTCACTTTTTTTTTACATTAGCTCTTTAGGTTGCAGAACTCAGGAAAACCACATAAGAGGAAGCTCAACTCTCTCTCTCTCTCTTTTTTTTTTTTTGGTTTTCAATGTATAAACATACTTGATAACATGAATAATTAAGAAACAGCTCCCTGTTGACGCAGGTTCTGGGCCACATGTTCACCCTTTCTCCAGTGACCCTGAAGACCTTTATGCCTTAGACGTTGGGATGATGGTTACAAAGTTAGGAGGTAGCAGGAAGCACGTGTCCATTTACGACTGTACCATGGCCATTCAGTAATCACAGCTGGATGTGCTCCTGGAGGGTAAATGGGGGGAAATGGAGATTCTAGGGGACTTGGGGCTCTTAGACACTTCAAAATGGTCATTTTGGTCCTTTTCTTTATTTTTAAGATTTTATTTATTTGAGAGAGAGAGTAAAAGTTGGGTGGGGAGGCAAAGGGAGAGGGAGAAGCAGACTGCCCGCTGAGCAGGGAGCCGGACCCGGGGCTCTATTCCAGGGTCCTGGGATAGTGACTTTAGCTGAAGGCAGTTGCTTCACCAACTGAGCCACCCAGGCACCCCTCAAAATGGTCATTTTCTGTGTCCTACATCATTGGAATATTTCATCTGAGATCTGTCTCTTCTGCTATTAATTCTCCACGTTTCCTTCACTGTGCTGTGTCGTTTACATGTTAGGGACCCGTGCGTGAAAAGCTATAGATCCTGTCCATAAGGAATTTATATGTCTGGCTAGATTATTTGAAGGCCATAGATGTATTGCTCCCACTCCTAACCCTTCTGAAAGAACAACTGTTAGGTTCTGAAACTTTATGTACAGTATTTGCTTTAAGAGACTACAGCACAGGAAGTCCCAAAATACACCACAGAACATGAATAGGTTGTGAGTGATATTACACTGTAGCTTAATGCATACTGTAGCAAGATATCTCATAACTAATTATATTCATTTTGCACTTAACAGAGACATTCAAAGTACAGATCTTAAAATGTGTAAGTTGAACTTCTGTTAAAATTACACTCTCCCTAAGGGAAATCATTCCCTTTTCTAGCTATACTTCGGGCTACACTCATAGGCTGCCAAAACACTTCATTTAATTGGGGGAAAGGTCCATCCAACTGTTGTCAGGGATCATGTAACAACCAGTTGTTTTGCTGATTTTTGTTTAAACCTTATAACTGTACATTTGTGTTCTGGTGACCCAGCCTGAGGCTACTTGAGAGAGACAGAATTGAGAGTTCATTCAAGCAGGCAATGAAAAGAAGAATGTGTATCCTCACAGACTTGGAATTTTATAAAACTTCTACATACATTATCTCGTTTAAGTATTCCCAAAGTCTCCACTGGTAGAGGTAGGATTATTGTCCCTGATTTTCAGATGAAATATTATTTTAAAAGTGGCAGAGGTGGGACTTAAGCATAAGTGTTCTGCTTCTAAATCCTGGTATTTTCCCACATCACATTTCTAAAATCTAGCATGTGCTAGGATAAATCTTTGCCAGAATCGTGTTTCCAATCTGATTGTTGATACCAAAATGCCAATGTTGCTTAGTTTTCTCTTAATGTATCACGTGCATAAGTCAGTTTCTAAGCCTAAAGTTCTCTAAAAGGAACCTCATGTGTTTACGATGTCAATAGGAAACTACTGGGAACCAGGAAAATAGTATGGCATTTATTAGGAGCCTTGGGTTTCTTTTTGAGTGTGACAAAGCAATGGAATTGTGGCTGTAAGTTAAGCTCAAAATACTTTCCGTAGGATGCGACTTAGGGTTACATCAACCAATATTCATAGTCGCTAGAATGTGCAGGACATAGTGTAGATATTGAAGTGCGGGGGGCATACATCCTGTTTTTCCCAGAACAGTCCTGATTTATGTCAGTCATGTCCTATCTGCTTAGAGCCATGGACTCCTTCACTCTCAACAATTACAGGATCAACCTAGTTAGAATAGATACAAAATCAAGAAAAACTCAGAAACTGTCCTCAAGATTATAATATGATGGAGGTGTAAGAAAAGTATACCTATACATATAAAGTCAAGTAGAATATTCCCAATGTTGTTTGAAAACAAAGTCAAGCAAATGCTGTGGGAGTTTAGAAGTATGTATTTAGTTGGGGTTAATGAGGGAGGAAAATATCACTTTATGTCATTTTCCACAGCAATGATGAATTGTCAAAAATGTTGGAATAGAAGCAAAATATGCACTAGTGTTGAGAACTGTGTTTCAGGTGTCATTCTCCATTGAGGAAGATCTATTTTGTTCTAGGTCCTTTGGCTGAGCCACTCCAGACAATCTGAAACTTTCTATCAGTGAGGGCATTAACTTCAAAGAATTCATGTCTTGGCTGTGAATCTGCACTTCTGTCTAATTCTGTTCCTATTTGCTCCTGCTCAGACTGATGCAGATGTCAGTGTGATTGTCAGAAGTGTGGTGCTTCTGAAACGAGAATGCACTCTACAAAAATGCCCATTAAAAACACTTTTCCCCCCTCTCTATTCTTGAAAGGAAAATGCCTATTTGAACGTCACAGCTTTTGGTGGTAAGAATATAAATTCTAGACTGGTCTCTATGGTGAATGCTCTTTATCTGATTGTTTAAAGCCTTCTACTTTGTGGTTACTTCCTATATCGAACTATTAAATCTCCCACCGGTAAGGACCTGTCTCCATCTTCCGCCTATTTCACAGCTGTTGTAGGAGAAACTGTTTGCTGCCTCGCTAAGCTATTTATTTTTAAGACTTTCATGTCCATTTGTATGTGAATTACAGTAGGCACTATAGGTGATAAGAAAGAGAAGTGGTAAATAATGGCTTTTGACCTTAATAGAGGACCACACATCATAATTTGCTTGGACAGTTCAGGTTTGTGCCAGGTTTCCTGATGTAATTATCAATAATATCTCTTTTCACTCTCAAAAGTGTCCCAATTTAGATAATAGATGGTATGGTCCCCTAGACCTTAGAGGCCTTAAATTCTGTTAGGGAGACGGGAGACACAAACAGAAAAAGACAACTAACACAACAAAGCAGTGCATGATGAATGTCAAATACACGACCTGTGCCGTCAGGAATGGAACCACGTTTTAGGAGAGGCTGCCGAGGATTTCAGCCATCTGGTAGACTGCCTAAAGATGAGGCTAGTGTCAACTCTTGAAGAACATGTAGAATTCAAATAGGCGGTGAAGAAAGAAGATCATGCAATCAACCCTTCACTTGAGACACTGCTATAATCAAAGCAAAGCATAATTTTTTCAATGTGAGTAAGTCCTTGCAGAAATGATTTCCTCTCTTCTAAGCAAGCTGATGTTACAGGCAAACCAGCTTGGCAGCTTGAGCAGAAAATCCATTTTGGTCTATTTAAATACATGGGTGTTTTCCAAATGTTCGCTTTGGTTCCCCACCACATTAATGAGCTATTTGTCTTGCTGACACCATCACCATCCTGTGGCTGTGGAGGGACCAGAGCACGTTCCCAGTCAAGGTATCCCCAGAGGGCACTTTGGGCTTCGATGACAGTTCCAAGATGTGGAACTGCACACATCACCCATTTCCTATTTGGCTGCCTTTTCAACCAGCCTCTTGGTCCATTTGAGTACAGGGACACCAATGAGAAGGAAATGCTGAATAGGAATGCATGCATCAGGCTACACAGTTTTCAAGGCCTCTTAAGGAAGTGGTGAAAAGTGTCAGTCAGTTTACTTATTATTCAGTGTCTACAATGAATAGAGTTGGGTTTAACGCTTTTAAGGTGTGAATGTCACAACTGCCCTGGCTTCTTTGAACATCATTCCATTAAATTACATATACATGGCTGTTCTCTTCTTAAAGCTTAATTACATCAATGGTTTTTAGATTTTCTCTTCTTTAAGAATTGAAACCTTTTATTCAAGCAAAGTCTTAGAGAAAAATTCTAAGTTGTGTGAGACAAAGCCTGCTAGTTATCAACCTAATACACACTCTCTCCTTCTTTCTTGTTAAAGGAGCTCCAATCTTTATTTAGAGCAGCAATATACCAGGCTTAAAACAATAAAACCCAGATTTCCCAGCTTTCCTTTTATCTGAAGGTAGATACATGACACAGCCAAAAGAACATACAATACGAGGTGTTCAAGAAAATCCATCAAAGAGGACTAAATCATTTGGCATGCACCTTTTTGCTCTTTCCCTTTCCCTCTAGCCTATCTGAGCTGTGGTGCTCTGGCAGCCTTCTTGAGAACACGAAGATGGGGCCACAGCCCAAAGAAGTAGGAACAGAAAGCCATAAGGAACTTGGGTATCTAATGATATCATGGAACTACCACACCAACTCCTGAATTGCCTACTTGTGGACTTATTTATGTGACACAAAAGCTTCTCTATGTCACTTATTCCTTTACTTACTTAAAGGTTTCTGCATTAGCAGAAAAAGGGCAATTTAATGTTAAACTGTTAAATGTTAACCTGTTGAATGTTAAACTGACAAATAGGACACTTCTCTGGTTGAAGTAAAGGTAAATGAAGATTGGGGTTTCACCTCCCATAATATTTGAATTATAAGCTATTTACCAAACAATTTTGGGTTAATGTAGCATTTCTGGAGGCACGAATAATGAAATGGAGGACCATCTCTAAATTATTTAATCTTATTAGAGGCAGACCCTCTGCATTGAGAGACTGTAGAATGCCCTTGAGGTAAAAATATTGGAGGGAAATATAATTTCTTTTCTGTTACTTCAGAGCAAGTGCTAGTAAATCCGGAGTGCTCTAATCCAGACCTTAACCACTATTGAATAATATGCCTCTTCCAGTTTAAGCAGGAAAACACAGGTACAAAAGAATAGAGAAGAAGATATCTATGAATTGCTGGTCATTTTATTTATATTATACCATGCAATCATCACTACAAACCCGTAAGGGAGGGAGATCCAAATGTTGCCTGACTCCAGTAGGTACCGTTCATGTCAAATACAATAAAGAGAGTGCCCATGGCAGCTTTGTAATGCAGCACCCCTAAATTAGAGGGCATGGCTTCCTTTATTTACCTAATGTGACTTTCTTAGTAGAACCAGCCTCCATTCCACAAAAATCTTCCACATCCATATGGTTCAGCTGGCCTATTTTCCTTGCCTCACTTTGGTCATTTGACCCAAGCTCTGTCCATCTGATTCTCCATCTCATACCCACAGTGAATTCAAGGACGTTCCTAACCGAAGACAAACCAATGAGAGGACCCGTGGGACATTTCCTGGAGCAAAGGGGAACGATCTTTTCTACCTCTTGGATCCTGATTGTGAGGAACATGTGAGCCTTTAAGCTTCTAGTGGCCATCTCTCTGTTGTGTGTCAAGAGCTTGCCTGAAAATGGAACTATAACATTATTTGAGAATACAGATCCAGTTGTGTTAAAGACACTGGACTTTTTTAGTTGCATGGGTCCATTAATACCCTTCTCTTAAAAAGCTAGGTTGATTTCTATTTCTGTCATTTGCTATCAAAGAGTTTCAACTAATGCAGGTGGCTGTTGCCATCTCTATGAGGCTCTGAGAAATTAAATGACTTGGCCAAGCCTAGTCAGTAATTGAGGGAAACAGCATTCTAATATAGGACAATCTGGTACTCGCATCCATCTTCTTTTCATTACACTATGCTGCCTCCCCAAGCTGATAAAATCAATCACAATTTATGGAAACCATGTTGATGTATCATTAGGCTTTCTAAAATATATCATTTCTACAAATACAGTTTCCATGTCCCAAATTTTATGCTAATTCTATCTGGTAAATTTTCAAATCAGAGCTATCTTTGTTTGTTATGGAAATATTTCCATATTTACAAAGCTATGGAGAATGTTTTGGTCGGACTCGTCGATGAATCCCTTTTGAACACCTACTATGTACATGGCATTGGATTAATTGTTAACAAGGAGATAAAAGAGTGAAACAAATGGAAATAACAGTCTAGAGCATAAGATATTTTTAAGTCACTATATATTCCAAGATGGAAAGTGGTAAGTGCCATAACACAAACACAGAACAAATGCTATTGCAAAAAGGAGTGAGCTGATAGGGAATATGTTATTTGAGCTAGGCAATGGCAATCATATAGGACTAAATGTGAGGCAATGTACACAGGACATTTTAGGCCAGTGCTGACAGACAGAACTTTCTGCAATGATGAAAATGTTCTATATCTTCCCTGTGTAACATGGTAGATACTGGCCATGTATGACTATTAAGCACTTAAAATTGTGGCTAATTCGACAACTATATGGCTAATGTCTACCATTTTGGCCAGTGCAGTTCTAGAGAATTAGCTATGCAAATAGCATAAGCAAATGTAGAGGATGGGAAGAATGGAAAGCACAGGGTTTGCATAAATGATAAAGCAAGTCATCTATTTCGGGTGGAATCAAGCTCATGAGGGAGTGAAGTGAGAAATCATATTCAGTAAAGATGACTGGGTCTAGATGGTGAAAGATTTCGAGTCTGGGCTAATGCTGGCTCCTGAGCTAAGAAGTGGTAAGGCCAGCCCACTGCTGTGGGAAGACTGAACTGGCAGGTTCGTCGGTGTGTAGAGCTAGAAATGATCCAAGAGAGACATAGAGATGCATATGGGAGACCACAGTGAGGGTCCAGATGAGTTCACGAAAGACTCTGAGTGACGAAGGAGGTGTTGTCAAAAAGACAGATGTGAAATCAATTGTGAAAGAAGAAACAAGAGAACTACACCAGTTGGAAGATTTGGAAGGCGAGGAAGAGGAATGCGTTTTGGAGAACAAAGAACGGAAGAAAAATTATCAGAGAAACAGATTTGGTGGTACAGGCATCTGATTTAGAAAGACATTCTGAGTTGTATTTTAGACCTTTTTAGCGTCAGCTGGTAGTGTTAGAAATATAATTACAGAATTAAAGAGACGTGTTTAAAAATGCAGTAGAAATTTGGGAATTATCTGCATATAGATCTGGGATCTGCAAACTACAGCCCTCAGGCCAAATTTGGTCTGCCACCTGTTTTGTAAGTTCAGTTCGATTGGAATACAGCTGCTCTCATTTGTTTCTGTATTATCTCTAGCCGCTTTGCAGTATAAATACAGAGTTCAATAGTTTCAACAAACTGTTATGAAGTTGAAATTATTTACTATCTAGCCCTTTACAGAATACATTTGCTGACCCTGATATAAATGATAGAAATCACCCGAATCCATGAGACCCTAGTAATTTTACTATAGGAAATTCTGTTCATTAGAATTCAATATAATGCTTTATTAACTTTTACTATGATATGATACATCTATAATATATTAATATTCAGAATGAAAACACAGAGAGCCTCCATGATCCTAAAATATCTCCTGGATCACCAAGAAAAGATAAATTATTCCCCATATAAAAATCTATTAAATGTGTTGTATTTTTGTCAAGATACTGAGGAATGGGTTCTCCTTTGGTGATTTATATTTGGTTATCTATTAACCACAGTATTTTGTTAGGCAGAGCACTTCATTTTCTGTCTATGACAAATGATATATATTTTAAGACATATGAAATTCTCACTTCATTAAAGTTTCATCAATTAATGGAAACTAAATAGCATCTGAAGTGTAAGTTTCAGGTTCAGACTTGTGTGATCAGAGGAGTAGGAACAACTGTTTGCATCTTACAGGAAGAATATATTTATATATCAGTATAATAAAAAAAAGTGAGAGAAGGAAGGGAGGGAGGGAAGAAGGAAGTAAAGAGGGAGAAATATAGGAAGAAACAAAGACTACATAGATGGAATGAACATGGACTTTCAGGCCAAACAGATTTAGGCTGGAAACTTGGTTCTACCACTAAATATGTGTGACCCTGGGCATGGTATTTAATCATTCGAACATCAATTTTGTTACTTTATTTTAACTGAAAATATCAACTACTTTATAAATTTGTTCTGAGCCTAGAGAGATAAGATAGATAAGAGAAAAGATAAAGATAAAATACATCACATCCAGGTGAATTTGAACTTCAGGAAAACAGAACACAATTTTTTTAACCTAAACATATCCTATGCCTATTTGTTACCTGAAAGACAAGTTTAACTGAGTGTGGTAGGCTCCATAATGGCCCCTAGATATGTCTACATCCTAATGCTCAGAAGCCATAAATGTTATCTTATATGGCAAAAAGGACATTGCAATTGTGATTAAGTTAAGAGTCTTGAGGTGGTGAGATTCTCCTGGATTTCTGATGGGCCCAGAGTAGGCGTCCTTAGGAGAAGGATGATGCAGGAAGAGTCAGAGAAGACAATGTCAAGATGGAAGCAGAGGTTGGAGAGATGCACTCTGAAGATGGAGGAAGGGGCCACAAGCCAAGGAATACAGGTGGTTTCTAGCAGCTGAAAAAGGTAAATCAGCAAATTCTCCCCTCAGAGCCTGAAGAAACCAGCATTGTTAACATCTGGACTTGCACCCAGTGAAACTGACTTTAGACTTCTGACCTCCAGAACTGTAACAGAATAAATCTGTGTTGTTTTGAAGGCCATGGGTTTGGGAAAATTTGTTCCAGCAGCCGTAGGAAGCTATTATATTGAGCATCCTGTATTTTTATTTGCTACATCTGGCAACCCTATGATGATTAAGTGTGGTGGGTCTGGGATAACTGCCCATTAAACCTGGCACAGATAAAACCCACATTTATCTTTGCTTCCTCCAAAATTCTTACTAAAATTAAATTAAGGATAAATAACATAAATCCATAAATATAGAGAGAAATGAGCAGAGGTGGGAGGACATCAGAAACTCTCCATGTCTACCTAATTCTGGAAACTGAGAGAATGGTGATTAATTTAACCAGAGAGAATGGTACTAATTTAAACAAGCAAAGCAATAGAGGGTGGATCGAAAAAGAAGCAGCCCATTCACACTGCAGAACTTCGAAAGGCTTAGACATTGAAGGCATCGGGTGCGAACGCAGGCCAAACGGGAGGTTTGTTAAAAGTCTGCTTAAGAAACGGTTACCCAAACCCTTCTCCTATCTCCCAACACACCAGTGAACATCCCTTACCCACTCTGCAGGAGATTTGATGCTTATTTGCTGAGTACATTAAGAGATACTCTGGAGTCTGAAAGATCAGGCACAGAGGAGGGTGGGCTTGATAGAACTTGTACTAAAAATAGAGCATTGTGTAATTGTTGGCATACAGAAGAGTAAAAACCCTAACCTCCTTCCCAGAGAAGATTTCAGGATGCTGGACATCAAGATTTTATGGCCCAGGCAGGAAATTTAATTTTGCAATTCTGTTACTGTGTTTTGAAATATCTGAGCTTCTAAGAAAAATCTTTTCACAGATCCCCCTCTAAAATGGATCATTTATGTTATAGAGTTAGAATGGGGTAAAATTAATCATTAATCATTATGTTATATGTTATATCAATCATTAATCACTTATGTTAGAGAGTTAGAATAGAATAAAATTAAGACCCATGATGTTGCAGCACCAAAATTTGGCAAAAGATTAAAATAATTGCAAAAATAGAGAAAGACTATTTGATGTGTTTTGTCTCCTAAAATATTTGAAAAAAGAACCACTCTGAGAGGGGTGCCTGGGCGGCTCAGTTGGTTAAGTGACTGCCTTCAGCTCAGGTCATGATCCTGGAGTCCCAGGATCGAGTCCCACATCGGGCTCCCTGCCCAGCGCGGAGTCTGCTTCTCCCTCTGACCCTCCTCCCTCTCATGTTCTCTCTCTCGTTCTCTCTTTCTCAGATAAATAAATAAAATCTTAAAAAAAAAAAAAAAGAAGCACTCTGAGAGAAAAATATAAGACAGTACCTTCAAAATAGTTAGAATAAAATTTTTATACAATTCAGTGAACTCCCTTAAGAATAGCCTTCATTGAGCAGAATTTACTCCGCAATTACAAAATATCTCAGCAGCTTTAGAGAGAGTATTTTTTCAGTAAAAAATTTATGGTCAACAGAGAAAAGTCAGTTAAGGTTGTCAAAATGTCAAATTTATTAACCACTAAAGAATGCAACTTTCAAGAAAGCTGGCAATTTTATGGGGAAAGTTAAAAATAGTAAGACCATTAAAAATACATTCTTCAGAAAATTTCCAGTGCCATGGTATTAGATTCAGGTATAGCTTTAAATGATTAAATTATATAAATAAGTACCAAGAATAATTATTCTCGTATTAGTTTTAATATTTAGATAATCATAAATAAGGGATTTTTTACTTTACAATACATGAATATGTATTACTTTGAATTTTTAGATAAAATTTTTGAAAATATTTTTTGAATAGAATTATTTTATAAGCCAAATAATATGTAATAATAGCGTGGGCTTGGTGTGCTGGCATAGCCCCAGTGCCTACCACCATCACCAAAGACAAGCTCAACAGCGGAGACCTCACAGTCCTGTTCTCTCTGACCTGGAGGAGTCTGGACAAAGTGTGGGTGGCAAAGACCCCGAGCTCAGGCTACATCTCAGAGGGGAACAAAGGGAGGTGGGAAGAACCAGTTGTCCGTATAATTGCAGCTTGATGCTGTGATGTATGCATTGCATTGCTTGTTTGCTGCTTTGATAGTAACTTCAAGTAAAAATAACTAGCCAAATTAAAAAAAAAAAAAATCATCATCTTTGATTTTTCAGTGTGGATCAGCCTTTGTGGCCTGTCCGAGTTCTATTGATTTAACTAGAAATTTGGATATAATCACATTAGGCCCATAGGGGAAAGAGTTGAGATAAGAGAGTTAATCCCCATTTTCCCTAGAGGAAGTTATTAGTTCAGTAGGCAATGCCTAAAAGTTTTTTTTAAATAATCAAGAAGTAGCACTAGAAACGTCTTGTGTGTAAATATGGAAGAAAACAGCAGAAGAAACAGGTGAAAGTGGAAATGGACTTGGGATGAGGGGAGACGAGTTGGCACTAAAAGTTTGCATCATCGTATTTGAGTTTTAAAATTTTGAACACATGTTGGTTTTTAAAAAGTAAATAGGTTAATTTTTTTAACAAAGTGCCTGATCTACACAGCAAGAAATCCAGTTTTCCTTTCCCTGCCATTTCCAATTTTCCCAAGCCTCTGTTTACACATCTGATTTACTCCTGTTTTCTGACAATTTTGGCATAAGAAATTACTAATTCACTACAATCTTGAAGCCATGCAGACTGACCCAGATAATCTTGGAATTGCTAAACTGTTATGAAGGGTTTTCTGTTAGTTCAGTTTCAATCCCTACACCATGCAAAATTTTGCTAACTCAAAGCATTTTTACAAATATAGTTGATTGGAATCTGGAAATGTGATGAGCTTCTTTATATTTTTATATGGCATTCCCAATATCACACACTATAATTAGTTTGAAAGATTACCTACTTCTCCCAAATATCCTCACCATGTTACAGGAAAACAGAGGCCACCCTCATCTGGTTTCCCATGCTGGAGATGAGAGTTATAAGTGCATTATTATAAATCAAGATCAAAGGTGGGTGGAAATTCTGGGATCAAATAAAGGAAGTTACACCCCAGATGAAGCTTACTAATGAAGTATATTTTTTTTATGCATCACTAACTTCTCCTTCCTTTAGTCTCTGGGTAAACAAGTCAAGAATGCTGAGTGTTGTGGGCTGGCTTTGTGTTTCCTTGCAATGCATTGCCTGGGCTCTGTTACTGAAATGCACGTCATCGTCTGCACATTAGTCCCGAGGCCCACAGGTGCTGTTGTGACTTGCTCATTCATGGTGTTCAAATCATCTAGCTGTTTTGTCAACGCTTTGAGGTCAAGTCTCTGATCATGATCTGCCAGGCTCACTGTGTTATTGGCAGTGCGTTCTTTTTCACAGTACTGAGACCACAGATCAGCATCTGCTCAAAACAGACTTGATCAGCAGTGAGAGGTAGAATACTCCATGTTGAAATTGCCAAGGGAGTCAGTACAGGGTCACTTTAGGCTCTGGATAGAGTTTCACAGCTGGTTGAAAATAGTATTGGGTAAAAAAAATGTGAGTTAATATTAAGGGCAATTATCCATTATCAACTGGTTCCAGCCTCCCCTTTAAGAATAAGGAAGTACAAATAATCCTAAAATGTGTATGGAACCAGAAAAGACCCTGAATAGCCAAAGGGATGTTGAAAAAGAAAACCAAAACTGGTGATATCACAATTCCGGACTTCAAGCTCTATTACAAAGCTGCAATCATCAAGACAGTATGGTACTGGCACAAAAAAACACACATAGATCAATGGAACAGAATAGAGAACCCAGAAAGGGACCCTCAACCGTATGGTCAACTAATCTTTGACAAAGCAGGAAAGAATATCCAATGGAAAAAAAGACAGTCTCTTCAACAAATGGTGTTGGGAAAATTGGACAGCCACATGCAGAAGAATGAAACCGGACCATTTTCTTACACCACATACAAAAATAGACTCAAAATGGATGAAAGTCCTAAATGTGAGACAGGAATCCATCAAAATCCTAGAGGGGGAACACAGGCAGCAAGCTCTGTGACCTCAGGTGCAGCAACTTCTTTTAGACACATCGCCAAAGGCAAGGGAAGCAAGGTCAAAAATGAACTATTGGGACTTCATAAAGATAAAAAAGCTTTTGCACAGTAAAGGAAACAGTCGACAAAACCAAAAGACAACCGACAGAATGGGAAAAGATATTTGCAAATGACATATCAGATAAAGGGGCTAGTATCCAAAATCTATAAAGAACTTATCAAACTCAACACCCAAAGAACAAATAATCCAATTAAGAAATGGGCAGAAGACATGAACAGACATTCCTGCAAAGAAGACACACAAATGGTCAACAGACACATGAAAAAGTTCTCAACATCACTCGGCATCAGGGAAATGCACATCAAAAGCACAATGAGTGTCCATGTCTTCTGCCCATTTCTTGACTGGATTATTGTTCTTTGGGTGTTGAATTTGATAAGTTCTTTATAGATTTTGGATACCAGCCCTTTATCTGATATGTCATTCTGCAAAGAAGACATCCAAATGGCCAACAGACACATGAAAAAGTGCTCAACATCACTCGGCGTCAGGGAAATACAAATCAAAACCTCAATGAGATACCACCTCACACCAGTCAGAAGAGCTAAAATTAACAAGTCAGGAAATGACAGATGTCGGTGAGGATGTGGAGAAAGGGGAACCCTCTTACGATGTTGTTGGGAATGCAAACTGGTGCAGCTACTCTGGAAAACAGTATGGAGTTTCCTCAAAAAGCTGAAAATAGAGCTACCCTATCACCCAGCAATTGCACTACTGGGTATTTTACCCCAAAGATACAAATGTAGTGATCCGAAGGGGCACCTGCACCCCAATGTTTATAGAAGCAATGTCCACAATAGCCAAATTATGGAAAGAGCCCAGAGGTCCATCGATAGATGAATGGATAAAGAAGATGTGGTGTGTATACCTATATATACATACACAATGAATATTACACAACCATCAAAAAATGAAATCTTGCCATTTGCAATGACATGGATGCACCTAGAGGGTATTATGCTAAGCGAAATAAGCCGATCAGAAAAAGAAAATTAACATATGATCTCACAGATATGTGGAATTTAAGAAACAAGGCAGAAGATCATAGGGGAAGAGAGGAAAAAATGAAACAAGACCAAACCAGAGAAGGAGACAAACCAAAAGAGACTCTTAATCATAGGAAACAAACTGAGGGTTGCTGGAGGGGAGGGGGGTGAAGGGATGGGGTAACTGGGTGATGGACATCGGCAGGGGGTATATGTTGTAATGAGCACTGGGTATTATATAAGAATGATGAATCACAGAGCTGTACCCCTGAAACAAATAATACATTATATGTTAATTAATTGAATTTAAATAAAAAATAAAAAAATAAGAGTAAGGAAGTAACTGATCATAATCAGAACTACATTCACTGAGGTTTACAGAGCTCTGGATAGGCATGGGTTTTGTTGTTGTTTTGTTTTGCTTTACTTTTTAAAATATTTTATTTATTTATTTATTTATTTATTTATTTATTTATTTATTTATTTATTTATTTTAGACAGAGAGAAAGAGAGAGAGCATGCATGCACGAGTTGGGGGAGGAGCAGAGAGAGAGAGGGAGAGCCAGGGAAGGAATCTCAAGTGGAATCCACACTGAGCATAGAGCCGGAGGCGGGGCTTAATCCCACCACCCCAAGATCATGACCTAAACTGAAACAAAGAGTCAGACACTTAAACAACTGAGCCACCCAGGCGCCCTAGGCATGGTTTTAAGTGTTTTTTCTGTTTTACCCTATTTAGTCCTCATCACATCCATAGGTGGTATTTCTCATTCATGGGGCTAAATAAAAGAATGCCTTAAATGCTTAACGCAATGCCTGATAATGCATAAGGAAATGTTAGCTCACTATCATCACTAATCATTGATAAAGAATCTTCAATGTTTGTAGTTATAAATCAGTCTCTCAGAATCCTACCAGTCCAAGGTAGACTCCCCCTTGGGAGAAGAATATAAAGGCTGGAATAGTAAACTCTTATGCAAGTTCATATTCTTATATTTTAGTGGCTAGTAATCTCAACAAGTGAGGGCAAGACAAGAGATATCTCAACACAAATCCTAGTGACTCAAGTACGTCCAGTGTCCAAATGTCACATGTGACTTTCCTGGCCAACTCCTCCCCAGTTTAATACCAGCCTTTTGGCTCAGTGACCAGAGATTCAGTCTCACAGCCTCCATGGTCCAGGAGGGAATGGGATGCCAAGGCAGACAGTGGGAACACTTTGTTCAGAGGTAAAACTCGTTAGAGAAGATGCTGTCGAGGAAATTAAACAACAGTTTAATAGTTTAGTGCCGACTCTCACTCTGAGAATGTACAATGCTAAGAACACATGTTGGTAACACTTTTTAAGGGACTGAAGTAAAGGCTCCATCACTGTATTGCTAAGTTACATTTTGGAAATAAAACTTAATGAGACTTTATTTTTAATGAAAACTTTTAACTATGAAAAAATAATTGCCTTAAAAAAGGACATTAAAAAGTTAAACATTAGAATCCTGGGTGGGCCACAGTTGGGGTGGGCAAGGGGCATGATGGAAGGGTGTGATTAAATCAACAGCTTTGGCATCAGCTGGCTAGGACTGGGATTAAAACATGACGCTGAGCCCAGCTAGCTGCGTGACCAGGGGAAAGAGGTTATGTTGTCTCTTGACATACGTGGTTCTGCATCTGTAAAATAAGATACCTTAAGGAATCTTTATAAGGATTCTATGAGAGCACACATATGAAGTACTTTGCATGTAGTAGGTACTCAGTAAGTGACAGTTATAATGATAATGATGAGGAGGGTACCAAAGAGAGCCAGGAAATACCTTTGAGTTCTGCACAGCAGAGGGGTCCTTTTCAAGTCATTTGCTATAAACGATTCTCCCATTTTGCCCTTCAGAGTCTAGGACTCTGTATCTTAAGCTTTGGTGTTACTTTTATTTTATTTCTGTTTTTTAAATTAAGTCTCTGGTTGAGCCCTCATGATGAATATATTAAATACATACATTGCGATTAAAAAAAAAAAAAAACAGCTCAGAAAAATACAATCCTGGACAGGAAAGGATAGAGAGATAGATTATGTGTTCCTCACGGGTAATAATACCTCAGCTGATACATATTTGCATCCTGTGGGTACCAAAAAAACTTTCACACACAGCAGACATCCAGTAAATAGAACCACTCAGAACAGGAAGCACTTTTAGCAGAAACACTATTTCCTGTAGGAAATAGCCAGCATTTCAGAATCTCTCAAAGGACAGCAGATATGTGGAACTCACCAAAGCAAATTCTGTGAAATACAGAAATTATATGTAGTTAAACTGCAAATGACAAGATAGAGGGAACCAACCATCCCAACCAGTCTGGATAATTACAGGAAACACAGAGGGCAAACACTGAGAGATGCAACATCAGGAGATGGACAGATAAGGGATTTCAGATCACAAAAGGCAGAGAAATTACCAGCTCTCCAATGAGGAGGAACTGGATGTTAACACCAGGCCCACACTGTTACTATTTGTTACAGAATTAACTTAGAGGGCGCCTGGGTGGCTCAGATGGTTAAGCGTCTGCCTTCGGCTCAGGTCATGATCCCGGGGTCCTGGGATCGAGTCCCGCATCAGGCTCCCTGCTCCTTGGGAGCCTGCTTCTCCCTCTGCTTCTCTCTCTCTCTCTGTCTCTCATGAATAAATAAAATCTTTAAAAAAAAAAAAAAAAAAGAATTAACTTAGAGTGAATTGTTTCTCGTTCTTATTCTGTACTATATTCATTCATTCTCAATTGTTTCTTTCATTAAAAAAAAAAAACCTTTTAGTTGTTAATGACACCTGGAATAACTGAAACCCCAATTGACAATGTTAATAATAGTTTTAGGATGGATAGTCCAAGCTCAGTAGACACTACATTTTAGCAAAGTGTTCTTTTCATGAAGTTTAATCCTACATAATAAATTTGGCGTTATATTTCACATCAAATTTTTCCTTTGATCTCAACACTGTCTTTGTAAGTGAGTGACGAAGGTACTATCAAGCCCATTTTACAGATGACAAAACTGAGCTCCTTGCCATTTTAGTTAATTCCCCAAATCTACAGAGTTTATTCTAGAACTAGAAGTAAAATCCAGGCCAAGTTAAGTAAAACAAAAATCTCAGGACCTCTGCTCTTTACCACATCACCTTCTGAGAAATCCTACTGTGAGTAATACGGTGTTTTTATTTGCTTCTGGTTTCAAAATGTTACATTTTTTAATCCAACTTTGATTTATGTCTACTATATGTTGAATATGTAATCTCTGCGTGGTGAAAAACCTTGTGATATTTCTAAGGATCCAAGAGCTATATACAGTGTAGAGGAACATCAGTTATAATGGAAATAATGGATGCATTGAATGAGTTGGATCTTTAAAATATTCATTTCACACAAGGAAATGCTTTAGAATTAGACTCCATGCTAACACACTACAGAAAAAATATCAATAACCTTCGGGATAGAATTAAGGCTGAAATTTAAACCCAGCCTGGCCCTAGAATTGCTATGTTTAACATTTACCAAAGCAGCCATACTCAGTCACATTCTGAAGATTGAGTCTTGTTTTGTTAAATCCATATATATGTATATATCCTCAGACAAGCTAAGAAATGTAATATAGTTTTCACATGTTATGTGTGAAAATGCTCTCCTTTTGGTTGATTGGTTATGGAGATTCTGAATTCACAGACCCTTATACCTGCAGATAAATGCACATTTGCAGATGGTAATTAGACCCTCCTCTTTCCACCCCCCCACCCCCAATGCTCCCACCTCCAGTATCTTCTATTTATCTCATTTAGATTTTGGTTATCTTTGCAGAACTCACAGGGAGGAAGAAGAGGCTGCTGTTCTGGCACTTTCCCAGGTCTGAATTTGTCATCACTGATGTTCTGAACCAGCTACATTTGGGTTATTGTAATAACTGGTTCAGAAAGGTTAGAGGGGGTCTCATCTCATTCCCTACCCAAAGAGATTGGGACGATGTCAATCCCAAATGAGTACACTGGGTAGTCTGGGATGAGCTGGTCATTTTGTACAAGGAAGGGTAGGTGCGTGTCAGCAGGCCAAGGTCTTTGACATCCTTCATCAATCCCCTCTTTTCTGAGTTGCCTTTTAATGATGCTGGTGGAATGAGCACTTTAAACAACTTATTGAATTTTCTAGCCGGGAGAGATATTAGGGATTATCAAATGCCATTTCCATCATTTTATGGAAATGAAGGCACAGAGAGGTGACATGCTTTTCCCAAGACCACATAACTATTGGTGACAACTGGAACTAGAACCTGGGTTTACCAGCACGCTTTTGCTTCACACTCTGCCTTCCATGCCCAGTCAAATAAATGAGTTAAGGGAGATGGTCACTGAATTAAGCAGTTGATTTGATTGAACTGGTGTAATAAGTTCAAGTTCTGGCAACTAGGATTTATCTTTCAGTTGAGCCACAATGCTGATGAGCAGACTTAAAGCTGATTAAGCATTTCAGATTCAGTTCTTTCTGGATTCCTTGGGCCATGCTCTCATCTGGCTCAACCTCAAAATAAAGAACTCCGGAACATTTTATTCCTTAAGAAATGCAATTAGGTATGCCACTGTAAAATGTACAGTCTTGTGTGATTATAGGAATTTTGCCATTATATCCTCTCAGCCAAAGATGATTTTATTATGCAGCATCGAATTGAAGTCATGTAAATGGAAAACACTATTTTTTAAAACACCAAGAAAGAACAACACTGCAGAGATGTGATAACATCTACATCACATAAATGTTGGGTTTTGACTAGTACTTAATGTTATTTGGAAAACAGAATAATGGAATCCACGAAGGAAATAACTAGCACCACCTTCAAATTTCTCCAGTGCATCTCAGGGAAAAATGCAGCATTTAACAGGCACTGGGAACCATCATCAAATATCTTAATGGCTTTCTTTTGGTTGTAGGACAAAGGGATTTGTGTCAAGAAAAAAAATGGGAAATCAGATGTAATGACTGATATTTCTTCTGTAGCTCCTGGTCTGGTATTTCTAAGAGCCATGAATTACCCTTATCATTTGTGGCCATAGCAAGAGATAGTAGAATCACTCATGGAATCAGTTAAACAAGGGCATTTATGAAAGTATATAAAATTGATGTAAAGAGAGAAAGGTCATCAGCATGTTTACCATTAAAATCTACTGTGTCTGTGTACATATGTTTCAGATATAGTCCCATCGATTGCTATTTTCAGCAGCAAGTTCATTCCTTGTTTCAAGCCAAGTTCCTTTTAGGATTTCCACGTGATTTGCATTAGCATTTTTGGCCTCAAAACTCCCTCTAATGAATGATTTGCAGTTTTTTTTTAAGAGTGCTTAAAAAATTAGGCTGTGACAGTTATCCAAAACATAATTTGATATACTATTTAATTATTTAATAGGCTGTTTAAAAATTGAAGTATGGCCTCTGGTTGGTTGGTTGATATAATACTATTAAGATGGATTGGAAGCCCCTTCATGACTATGATTATCAGCAGAGTCTCTCATGGTCTGGATTTATGAATTAGATTGTGTTCTAATAAAATGTTAATTCAAAAATGTCAACATCGATGTTTTTAAAAGTAAGTCTTTAAAATATTACTAAACACCTACATCTTAAAAAAAGAATTACTAGGCTAAGGAAATTGAGTGAAATGTTCTGTTAGAGTGAAAGTGGTCTTATTATATTTATGTACACTCTCATTTGCATCTCATTTTCGAATTCTCAAAAAAAAATCCAAAAAACCAAAAAACCCAGATTCTGTTCTACAAAAATATTTGTTGACCATTAGCATGGTTCAGATCTTCACAAAATGGTGGATCTTGAGGCAAGCCCTATGGTAGCTATCAGTCTCTTTTAACAAATGACTATTGGACATAATAAAAAAACCTTGGAACTTTTTTTATAGGAGGAAAATGAAAGTGAGTGATGGCCTTTTCTGCACCATGTTATCAAATTGTGCCTCTTTTTGTGAAAAACAGTAATACTGCTTTTTTTTCAGGAGTCACACAAATGGAAATGGAAATATAATGCGGCTTAGATGAATATTTTTTGAACAGTACTCTGAAGACCTCTGTATTAGAATCATCTGTGGTACTTGTTTAAAATGCAAATTCTTGGTTGGAGGGCTGGGTGGCTTAGTTAAATGTCTGACTCTTGATTTTGGCTCAGGTCATGATCTCAGGGTGTTGGGATGGAGCCCCACTTTGGGCTCTGCGCTCAGTAGGGAGTCTGTTGAGACTCTCTCCCTCTCCCTCTGCCCCTCCCACCAAAAAATAATACAATGCAAATTCTTGGCTAGCCTCAGACCTACAGAATCTGAGGGTTCTTTAAAATTTGAAAACCACCGACTGAGATACTTAACTATTCCTTGTTTCACAAAGTGGTCTGATCCACCTCAAAACCAGATTTGTTAGCTTTTCCCATGTTCTTCTTTCTTCAAATTACCCTTAGGTTTTAATTCCTACCCTGAGGGCAGGGGCTGTGTTTTGTTGTCCATTGTATTCTCAGGATTTAGCACGGTCATTTAGATGTGGTAAACCTGTAAGGAACTACAGAACTTTGGCTATGATGAAACAGAACTGTTGATGATAATCCAATCTCCCAAATCACAAACTAAAGTGATTTTAAATAAAGGGTAAGTCCTTCCCTCTGCTACCCCTCAGGCCGCCACCCCTGCCGAGAAGTGTCCTTTTAACTGCAATTCTCCTTTAGACCTGCACCATCACCTCAGTAATGATATTCAGGTATGTCTACCACTCTATTACCATTCAAGCCAGATCTTTTGCTCATTCAAATTTAGAACTGGAAGCGCTCTGTACCCTTGGCATTGAGATCAAGAATGTTCTTAAGAGAAGAAGTTAAAAATGCAAGATGAGAGAAGTTCAATGCAGTGAAGTGGTTGACTAAGAATTAAGGGAAATTGGAGAAGCCACAGACACCAGAAACTTTATATAATTCTTTGAGGTTAAGTCTGGAAATCAGTTAGAAAACTATAGTTAGAGGGTTTTGAAAATTTTGACCGACCATTCAGGATTAAGGGGAATACCTTATTTATTTCAATGTAGAGTGCAGTTTGTGTTAGAAACATCACCGCTTAAAGAGAGTATGGAGGGCTGATCTGGGAAAGTGACCCCAGTGCACCCGCTCTTATATTTATCTAAATAAACCACCACTTCTGTGCAGAAAGGAGCAAAAAGAGGGAGCCACCTAAGACATTTCTTAGTTTGAATGATACATTCAGTAACGATGTTCTAGGCTCAGAAGGCACTAGACCATGACTGTTTTGAGGACGGCGACCATGGCCCCTTTACCTTTGCACCCTCCCACTCCTAAGAGCTCTGGCTCAGGGCAGAAGCTACTTGGTCAATGTTGAATGCTGAGTCAAAAGAAAAGGAAAACTCACACTAGGCAAGAATAGAGAGTTTTAAGTAATCGGGTTTCTTTCTATCATTAAGTTTTTCTCGAGTATTATACTAAAGCATAGACCTACACTGAAAGTATAGACTCAGATAGGGTATGAGAGGTAAATATGGACAAGACCAGAGCCTGAAAGTGGAGTGTGGGATGGGAGCTTGGCCACGGGTAAGACAAGTACGGTTACTGAGACCAGAAAGAAGCTGATTAAATTCTGAGCAGCTAAGATAATGGCTTGAGGTTTCTCTTACTCAGCTTCTCATGGACTGGTTGAGTTGAAGATTTTTGAGTGGGATTTGAACACTGGGCCCAAGAAGGTGGGTAAGTGGTTAAGGAAACTAAGAGATTTAGGAAGCTTTCATGAACAGTTTGGCTTGCAGAACCTCCCTCCTTTGGCACACCTATTAACATGTCCCAGGCAGGGCCAGATTCGTGGGCGCACAACCGGTGTAGTCAGGAAATCCACACTTGGTTTAATGCTCTGCTGTTGCCATCTTGAAATTCTTAAGCATTTTATTTTAGAACTTGTGTTTGGTCAGTGAGATTCCATGAGGCGGTGGAACAAGCACTCAAGCAGAGAAGATATGCACCGTATGCATGTCTGTCATTTCTTGCCTCCTCATTCGCTTACAGTGTTGGTGAGGCCCCGTAAACCCAGAATTCTGGTGGACCCATGATGTGGGCAAGTTCAGCAAGAGGGAATGAGTACCAACGACCCCAAGAGTCTACACTTGCAATCTGAACTGGAATGTGCTTTGGACAGAGAAAGAAGGCAGTGAGATTTTAAGGAACATCAGCAATTTAGCAATCTTACATTTTTTACTGATGTTTTCCCCCTGTATTGGCCAAACACATTTGCTGAAAATGAGGCCATAGTAGGAAAGGGAGAGAGAGATAGAGCAACCCAAAGTTCCTTCTCTTTCCAGTTCTTCCCACTTATCAGGAAGCCGGAGATAGAGAGTGTTGGTGCAATGTGTGTATATCAAGAAGGAAAATAATGTTTCACAGCATTCCACTCTTGTGGTAAGAACAAAACACATATGTGTGTATGAGCTGTGGACTATGACCTGTGCCATTTTGGTAATTCTGCATATGCTCTTACCTTTGCCGTTAAAAACTGACATTGTACAGTGTAAAAATGAACAGCAAAATTCATGCTAACAACTTAAAATTTTAATTTTTGTCTATTTAGAATGATTTAATAGTATACAAAACAAACTATGACAAGTCAAGAGAGACACCGCAGAACAAAAGTAATAGCTTGAATGGCACTTCCCCCACCCCCACTTCTGCTTTTTCAACAGGGAGCTGTGCATTTTTTTTGTTTTGCACCTAACTCTGCATATTAAATAGCTAGTCTTGCCCTCAGGCAAATATTCCAAGGAGCATCTTCTTGGGAAATTCTGGAAAGGAGGAATGCACAACAGGGAACTGAAACCTGAAAGATTCCCTAACCTCCTCCCCAGGCACAGGGCAATCGAAGGGCTTTGTCAGGAACTCTGAGGAAGTAGGCAGGTCTGGGTTTTCCTCTCAGCTGTGTGACCTTGTAAAAGTCGCCTAACTCTTCTGAGCCTCGGTTTTCCCATCTGTGAAAGTGGACTAGTAACATGTATGGGTGTTGAGAGGGATAGCCACTACTCATACAAAGTGTCTACCACGTGGTGAGCTCTGAGTATATGATAGCTATTAATACTGCTGTAATCAAAGGTCCTGTTATTTCTAGGACCCATAGGACTGCCCTTATCTCTGGTGGGCTAGTGTTTGCTTTAGTGAAAGGATTTGAAGACCTACTGATTTTTTTCCGATGCCTAAAACTCCTCCAGCAACCTACTCCTGATTATTCTATTTCCCCTTTTCACGGGCCTACTGGAAAGGGGTATGATACAAATCCTGCGTATTTCATTGTGAATGTAACAACAAATACAGGCCATATCCGCAAGTGGATACCTGGAAGGTGGGGTGAAGTATGTTCCTAAGAGGAAAAAGTTCACCAGAATGAGAGTATGAAGGAAGAACAGAATTGAATTCTACCTCCTTGGAAGCTACAAGTAAGACTTGTGATTGTCAACCTGGGCAAACGTGAACAAGTCAAACATCTTACAACCCATTGGTCTCAGTTTCATATAAAATAAGGGGTTGATTATTGTGAAAATACCTTTGCAATCTAAGACTTAGGAATTCAACAAGTAATCATCAGAGGCCTGTTGTAGATATGACACAGTTCTAAGCACTTAGGGAGACACGAGAAGAGTAAGGAAAGATGACCACCCTCAAGGAGGTTACAATTTGGAAAGAAGGATTAGATCAACATATCCAACACCCACCATATATTATACAGGGAAGAATAAAGGCTATTAGAAGAATAGAGACTGAGATACTGTATTTTGAGCTAATGAGAGTCTTTCTTTACTCTTCCTGTCCCATGCTAACCTACATGAACATTTTTTTTTGTTTTTTTGTAATAAAAACTACATTTATTTATTTTATTTTGGGGGGGCACATACATTCTATGTCAAACATTGTGCCAGAAACATTTACCTATGCCACATTAGTTAATCCATGTGAATACTGCTAGATGGAAGAATGGACTAATAAAAGCTCAGGACTTGCTCAAGGTCACACAGCTAATGAGTAGCAGAATCAGGATTTGAACCCAGGTTAATCTGACTCCAAAGTCCATTCTCTTTCCATTTTGCTTCCATAAGGGCCTACCTGAGGTTCCCCAAAGAGACCACACTGCTATGTCCCTCCAGCTTTATATATGCTATTCCTCTATCTGAAATGACTTTGACCCCTGGTCTCCATGATAAATTCCTGTACATCATTACAAACCTACTTCTGCTATTAAACTCCTTTCCCCACCACTTCACTCGCCTACCAAAAAGATTAATGACTTCCTGTTCTATGCTTCTAGGTATTGCCTATATGTGTTATTATTTTACAAATCATGTTGTAGAGAAATAATTCATTTATTGTTGTAACTTTCAGGCAGTAAGATCCTT
Source organism: Eumetopias jubatus (assembly GCF_037043125.1). Classification (NCBI taxonomy): domain Eukaryota; kingdom Metazoa; phylum Chordata; class Mammalia; order Carnivora; family Otariidae; genus Eumetopias; species Eumetopias jubatus. The sequence goes on along the minus strand of NW_028274814.1, from coordinate 114,532,631 downwards.
GAGGGACGGTCCATATCTTTTCTGTTTTTGTATATTTAGCACATGGTAGGGCCTCAACGAGTTTTTCCTAAAACACATTGAATTGGATATTCAGTCAGGGGAATTAATAATCTCTATGGGCTCAGCAAACATTTTCTGTAAAGGAATAGAAAGTAAATACTTTAGGTTTGCAGACCGTAGGGTCTCTGCTGCAATTACCCATGGGTGTTTCAGTGCAAAAGCAGCCATAGAAAATATACTTAAATGAATGGGTGTGACTCTGTTCCAATAAAAATTTATCTACAAAAATAGGCTGTGGGCCAGATTTGGTCCTCAGGGTGTAGTTTGCCAAGTCCTAATGTAGTGTATGCCAACAAACTGATAGTAAGAATGGGAATAGTGGTGCCTGGGTGGCTCGGTCGGTTAAGTGTCTGACTCTTGGTTTTGGCTCAGGTCGTGGTCTCAGGGTTGTGAAATTGAGCCCCAAGTAGGGTTCCATGCTCAGCAGGGGGTTTCCTTGAGATTCTCTCCCTCTCTCTCCACTCCTCCCCTTCCCCTCCCCCCCCCACTGTGCTTTCTCTCTCTCAAATAGATAAATAAATCTTAAAAAAAAAAAAAGAGGGAATGGGAATAAAGAAGGCATTCTAAGCAGTGGAAACAGCTTGTGTAAATGTTCTGTAGCAGTATATGTTCAGGGGAAAACCAGATATCAGTAGGGCTGGATTATGATGTACAAAACAAGAGAGTAATAATAGATACATTTGGAAAAGTGGGGCAAGAATATGGAGGGACTGAAATGCTCGAGTAAGGAATCTATTGTAAATCCAGCTGGTATGGGAATGTCATTGAAGTTTTTGAGCATACTGATGACCTGTGGCGACTGTACATTAGAGAGGAGTCCACCCATGCAAGTACTTGAGGCACATAGACTAACAGGTTTGTAAAATGACCTGAGGAAGGGAATGGTGACCACGAAAATGGAAAGATGGGGGCAAACATGAGAAGGACCGAGGCAAAATTGGCAACTTGCAATGGATCACACGTCAGCGTGGACAGAATAAAAGATGACATTGACCTCTCTAGCCTGGTGTCTGGGAATATGCAGACCAGGAATAAAACCAGGAGAGGCAAAAGGAGAGATTGGTTTCAGGGAAAAAAAAAAAAAGAATGTGTTTCAGACATGTTAAGTCTGATTTTAATAATACTTGTTTTGCCTGGTTAAAGCCCAAGTTGAAGTACTGTGACTTATAACAGCATTCCTTTCCAAAACTGGATTAAAATGTTTCTGCCATTTGTCAGGGAAAAGACTTTTAAGTTCTTTTCCCAAATATACCTTTCTGCGATGTTTGATCTCTTGTTTAATTTTTCTTTTAAGCTCCACTTGTCCTAACAACTAAGAACACTTAGGAACTTCCCTCTCCTTCCCTGTGTTTTTTTTTTTTTTTTAATTTTCTAGTCACGTGCTATGTGATTCTGAACCAATTTCTTTAGGTTCACATTTCCTTCATAAAATAGGACAAAATAATTGTCAGCGCAGGCAATTTGAGTCCTTCTTTATGAACTGTGATTACTGAGATGGGAGAGTTAGGGTACAGTCCAATGATAAGAACACAAAACCTAAATGTCAAGCTGGAGAGACAACTGAAATTGAATACCAATCCTAAGACGTGTCCCAAAGGAAAATTAGTGTGGCACATAGAAATTGAGGTCAGGAACTTGTAAGTTCTGAGTCAGGTTGCCAAATCTTGGTAAGAAACATCTGAGAGCAGAGCCAGAAAGACTAAGTCAAGTCACATGGTTGAGACTCACATACAGAAGAAGCCAAGTGCGGTAGGAGATGCAAAGCATTAGCAGAAGGGAGGATGTCTGGGTCTTATCTGCTTGTGATCAACCAGGAAGTGTATACTCACCCCAAACCCAGCGATATTTGGAGCCCCTAATGTCAGGCAAGGGCAGAGCTGGTTAAGTGTACAACTTACAATTGAAAAACCACACTCAACTCCCCAGGGCATAAAACAACAGATCCACCATTACACACCTAGTGGAATGGCCAAAACCCAGAATACTGACAACACCAAATGCTGACAACAGAAACTCTCATCCGTTGTTGATAGGAATGCAAAATGGCCCAGCTACTTTGGAAGACAGTTTGGCAGTTCCTTACAAAACTAAACACACTCTTACCATACCAGCAGTCATGCTCCTTGATGTTTACCCAAAGGTGTTGAAAACGTAACATCCACACCAAAATGTGCACATGGATGTTGACAACAGCTTTAATCATAATTGTCAAAATTTGGAAACAACCAAGATGTCTCTCAGTAGGAGAATGAGTAAGGAAGCTGCAGTACATCCAGACAAGGGAATATTATTCAGAGCTAAAAAGAAATGACCCATCAGCCATAAAAAGACATGGAGGAAACTTAAATGCATATTTGCTTTTCTTAAAAGTGAAAGAAGCCAATCTGAAAAAGCTATATACTGTGGGATTCCAATTATATGACATTCTGGAAAACACAAAGCTGTGGAGACAGTAAGAAAAGGTCAGTGGTTGCTAGGGACGGGCAGGGGATGTTGGGGGATGAACATGTAGAGCACAGAGGAATATTAGGGCAGTGAAACTATTCTGTATGACATTATAATGGTGGATACATGTCATTATACATTGTCTAAACCCATAGAATGTATACCACCAAGAGTGAACCCTAATGTAAATTATGGACGTTGGGTGACAGTGAGGTGTCAATGTCGCTTCATCAATTGTAACAAAGGTACCACTCTGGTGGGGGGGCAGCTGATGGTGGGGGAGGTTGCTCATGTGTGGGGACATAGGGTATATAGGAAATCTCTGTACCTTCCTCTCAGTTTTGCTGTGAACCTAAAAGTGCTCTTACAAAAAGGCTTAATAACTTTTTTTAAATCATTCACTAAAAAAAAAAAAAAAGAAAGATCCTAAAAAGGATGATGAAATTGGAAGATACAAGAAAAACTTGCAAAGAAAAATTGTACCACAATCTAAATAAAGTCTGTAGTTTAGTAAATAGTACTGTACCAAAGATAGTTTCTTAGTTCCGACAAATGTAGCATGGTTATGTAAGATGTTAACATTAGAAGAAGAGGGATGAAGGGTAGATGGGAACTCTCTGTACTATCTTTGTGACTTCTCTATAAAATCTAAATTTATTTTGAAATAAAGAGGCTAAAATAAAAACAAAAATCTCCCCATAGCTTCCTGGTTCTACAATTTACCTAATTGAAAGATTAGTCATGGCTTAGGATGGCTTTTCTTCAAAAAGTCCTTACTGCAAATAACTCAATTGCTCAGGGCACATATGTCGAAACTGATGGATTCTGGTTAAAAGCCCGGCTCTGTTATTTACTAGTTGTGTGACTTGGAGCAGGTTTACATCACTTCTGTAGGTCTCTATTTGCTTCCCATATAAAGTGAGTACACTAACAATACTTACCTGTGAACAAAATCATCCGCATGCTTTGCACATTGCTACTATACATGGAGAGTGTTCAATTGATGTGATGGTTATTAGTGGTATTGATTGATATCTGTATATTGCATGTGTGTAAAAATTTAACTTGTCCACAGGCAGAGCTGAATATGCAGCACTCAGCTGTATCTCATCAGTGCCCAAACGAAACGCTAGACTTGTTTTGCTGTGATTTGGGTTCACAAACAGAAGACTTGTTCCAGCCTTCTCTCAGAAATATGATTTTCAACTCAGGCACTCTTTTATATTAAAGTAAGCACTGTGAGCAGATGGTCCCTGTTGTGGAGTTCCAGAATGACATTAAAAATGAGTGGGCAGAGGGATTTTATTAGTCATTTGTTGGCTTCACAGCAGCCATTTCCATGAAATTATAGGACAGTGACAAAATTAAAGCAGCTTATGCTGGGCTTTGGAAAGCTGGTCCCTATGTCTGCAAATATTCATAGGTCAGGAATGTAGAACAGGGGCAATAAATCGGAGAATTACTGCCCCATGATCCCAGGTCCTTTTGGCCAAGACCTCTCAGGAGCTAGATCCTGAGGAAAATTAAGCTCATGACAGGAAATATTGCGATGCTGAAGAAGGCCTGTAATGCCTCAGCTCTCTGGTTAGCACTGTGCCACCAGTGGAAGGGAGGCCCCTCCTAACGTGCTTCTAGAAACTGCCCATGAACTGGATCTAACAGGTGAAGAGAAACTGGGATCACACTGGGGACTTTAAGCCAACCCACCCAGGCAGGGCTTCTTTTCAAGTCTTTCCTGGCCTGCCAGGGCCCTGCTTACCCTTCATCATGTCGTCCCCGCCCCCCTCCTTCCCCAACCATTCCTCTGCCTGGTAGTCTTCTCACTGCTCACTCCCATCTCCACCAGCATAACTCCCCGACTCAGGCCCTCAGAAGCTTGTGATGGATGATGTGGAACAAAGGAACATGGAGCTTAGAGGCTCAAGACTTGAGTTCTAGTGCCACCTTCACTACTTGCTTGCATGAAAGAGAGTCTGAACGTCTCCCAGAGTGTCCATTTTCTCACGTTCAAGAGCTTCTTTTGCATTAAAAACATCAAATTCCCTTCTTGATCTACAAGAGCCACATAGAGTTATTGTGAGGTTTAAATGGAGCATATGTTAAAAGTGTCTAGTACCTTGTAGGTACTCAATAGATATTAATTACCTTCTCCTTGCTGTCCACTGGAGAACTTTACTTTTTGATTTTTTTAATATTTTTAAAAAAAATTTTAAGTAAATTCTTCTTCCTACACCCAATGTGGGGCTTGAACTCACGATCCTGAGATCAAGAGTCACATGCTCTGCTGACTGAGTCTGCCAGGTGCCCGTGGAGAACTTTAATATCCAGGGACTGGCAGCATAATTTCCACTGCCATTGGCCTGAATTTTGGACTTGCTTGTAGCACGGTGAAAAATTAAACAGCTTAGAATTTCAGGAAACATTGGGGCACCTGGGTGGCTCAGTCGTTAAGCGTCTGCTTTTGGCTCAGGTCATGATCCCAGGGTCCTGGGATCGAGCCCCACATCAGGCTCCCTGCTCTTGCAGGAAGCCTGCTTCTCCCTCTCCCACTCCCCTTGCTTGGGTTCCTGCTCTCACTATCTCTCTCTCTGTCAAATTAATTAATTAATTAATTAATTAAAAAAAGAATTTCAGGAAACATTGCCTTTTGAGATTTTAAAAGCCAAGTGAATATCAAATGGAGTGTCTACTCTCTGTAAGCTATCTCTGACAGCACTTGATTTTGCTTGTTACACTGAGGATAGATAGGAAGTAATTAGTTAATTGGATGACCTTCTTTCTTAACACCCATGTGATATTTGCTTGAATAAATTTGCCCACTCTTTCCGCCTATATTTTTATTCTAAATCCAGTGAGAAGAGAATAGTGAAAACACCTTGATCCAGGTCTTGTGTCTCCTTAAAACTTTTATGAATATCTCCAATATATCTCTCTTTTCCCAAAGAAGAGACGTAGAGATGATTGGAATCGACTTCTCCAAAATAGTATCCATTTCTTTCAGCAGTTCCTAGAATTTCTAAAAGTGACAGAAAGGCTGCTTTTGTATTTTTTTTGGAGAATGACAGGGAAAGAGAGACCATTTACAAGTGACTGAAAGGTTATATTAACTTTTCAGATTGCCCTTCCTTTAAAATCTCAAGTTTAATACTTGACCACCTTTGGTTCCAAAGCTGAAAAGGATCCGTCAGCTGCTGTGACTCACATGGACAGCCAGCTAGTTCTGTCAGAGTAACTTCACTGTCAGAGTAACTTTCAGAGTAACTGTTAGAGTAACTGCCCTGGAAACTGTCAGAGTGTGTGTCAGTTCTCGGGCAATGATTTCAGCATGGTGCTCCTATCTGTCTGTGCACCTCAGATTTGGATGTTAATTAGACTTACTGTGGTGATCATTTCACAATGTATACAAATATCAAATCTTTATGTTTCACAGCTGAAATTAATATAATGTTATATGTCAATTACATCTCAAAAAACCCTTATAAATATATTTTTCCCTCTACCTTATATTGTTCTCTGGCCTCTATTCAACTTACAGAATAAATTCTATTTTAATATATTTACTTTAAAAACTTTTATTGGAATGATGATTAGATTTAATATGGAAAATAAACATATTGAAATAAAAAAAACATTTGAAAAGACTGGTAAAGAGGTGTAGCAGGTCAGAGTTAAATTCAGTGTGTGGTTAAAAGGAAATTGTTTTAGGATGAAGAGAAAGAAGAGAAGAAAGCCATAAAAACAATGTGGAAGAAATGATTATGACACCAGGGAGGCAGGATAATGCAGCAGTTAGGAACATAGATGTTCTAGTTTCTTAACCCATATCCTTACTCATGTTAGCTTTGTGATTTTAAGGAAATTACTTTAATTGCTCTATCTTAACTTTCTTGCCATACCAGAGATGATGTGCTAATGGTCTCTAATAACATTGCTAAAAGGATTAAATGAATTAGTGTCTATCACATAGAAAACACCATAAAAATTTTTGTTAAATAAAAATAATAATGGCATAGTAGATACATGACATGATGCATTTGTTGAAACCCATGGAGGGGCGCCTTGGGTGGCTCAGTCGATTAAGCGTCTGCCTTCGGCTCAGGTCATGATCCCAGGTGGGATTGAGCTCTGCATCAGGCTCCCTGCTCAGCGGGGAGTCTGCTTCTCCCTCTGCCTCTTCTGCTTCCCTTGCTTGTGCTCTCTCTCTCTCTCTCTGTCAAAATAAATAAATAAAATCTTAAAAAAAAAAAGAAAGAAACCCATGGAAATGTATGGCACAATGAGTGAAACTTAATGTACACAAATTTTTAAAAGATCATTCAGGAGGTTGGGTGGAAAGCAGAATATGAGAAAACAATCTAGCTATGTGACAAATGTATGAACCAAGCTCACTGAAGACAGTGGAAAGAGGCCAACCTAAGCAACTTTGGGAAAGAGTGGAGTCTATGAGACTAAAGGCAAAAGAAACAGCATATGAGCTCTGTAATGTAGATGATAGAGTTAAATGTTGGTTAGAATCTCTGATAACACTATATATATGTACACAGGAATGGGACAATTAAATAAATGGATGGCAGGTGTTGGAGCCAAGCTTCTCAACTGTTGGAGTGGGAAGTTACAGAAGAGCAAGGGGAAGAGGCTAGAATGACTGATGTGGTAATGGACTAGAGTTGGAGACATCAGTATGAACTCATGTTAAACTTAATATATAGACAGTTAGGTGCAGAAATATTTATAGATATGTGTACATACATAAGCTGGTATACACATATACATTTTCTTACTCTGTCAGTTGAGAAGGCCTAGAAGCAGGAACACTCAGTAGCAATGAGCACATCTAGCTCCCAGATCTTGGCTTCTAATACCATTTTCCCATAAAATGACCCAGGATTCCTGGAAGAAATGGCTAATTGTAGGACTGAGGCAGGAGATAAGCTGAAATGGGAGCATCTTGTAGTGCCAAGAAGTAAGGAACTGCTCAGGAAAACAAACAAAAACGAAAACACTCCCACAACAAAAAACAAGTTAACATCAGTGGGAGTATTTCAAAGAGAACTAAGAGTTGATTGAAAGAGTTCCTAATGACCAAAGCTGGAATAATTTGAGCAATAAAATAAAGTAGTATTGGATTTTAACCCAAAAATACAAAAAAAAAAAAAATCCATGAGTCCATATTGATACAAAGAAATGAATAAATAAAATAATTGGGAGTCGGGGGGAGGGAATAGACAAAACTCTCATGCATAATTTATGCATATAATTTTATGCATATCTCAATAATTTATGTAGATGGGAAGCAGAGCATATCCCCCTACTCCTTATGCATGGGCTATGGGTAATAACTTCTTTCCAATGAGTACAGTTTAGAAGGAGGAGGGGAACTTGATAGTGGAAAAAACTGACAAACACTACCTTAGCTACGTAACTAAGGTTAACATCAACAGTTATCAGTCATGTTGATACATATACTCTTGATATGATGTAATGAAAATGGAACTTTACTTAAGTGGTCTTCCTCCACAAAACATAATCCCAGTATAATTATGAGAAAAACATCAGACACATGCCAATGAAGAGACATCCTACAAAACATCTGACCAGTACTCCCCAAAACTGTCAAGATCATTAAACTCTAGGAAATTCTGAGAAACTGTCACAGCCAAGAATAGCCTAGAGAGACATGACCACTAAATGTAATGTGGTATCCTGAGTGGAATCCAGGAACAGAAAAGGTCATTAGGTAAAAACTATGACATTTTGAGTGAAGTATCGACCTTAGATAGTAATAATGCATCACCAATGGTTCATTAGTTTTAACAAACATACCATACAATGTACCACACAAAGGTAAGATATTTTTAGGGGAAACTGAATGTGGGGCATATAAGAAATCCATACTATTATCTTCACAACTTTTCTGCAAATCTTAAACTGTTACAAAATAAAAAAAAAACCTACTGAAAAAAAATAAATGGCTATCATCTATGAAACACTCATTATATGGTAGGTATTTTTTATGCATTTACTTTATAACCCAAAAGTAACTGGTACTAGAAAAACACCACTTACAATAAATCAACCAAAGGGGCGGAGCAAGATGGCGGAGGAGGAGGAGACCTGGATTTCGTCTGGTCTCAGGAATTCAGCTGAATAGGGATCAAACCATTCTGAACACCTACGAACTCAACAGGAGATCGAAGATAAGAATAGTAACAACACTCTGAACAGAAAAGCAACCACTTTCTGGAAGGTAGGACGTGCGGAGAAGTGAATCTGAGGCGATATTCGGGAGGATAGATGGCGGGGGAGGGGGCCTCCGTCGGCCACTACCGGCAAGTGATAGAGCTGCGGAGCACAAAATCGGAACTTCTGGGGGTCGGCTCCGCTGAGGGACGTCGCTCCAGTGGCTAAGTGGGGGTGGAACCCTCGCAGGACAGTGTGGTCTCAGGACCCTCGGGGTCACAGAAAGACCGGGGGTGCCTGAGTGCGGCAGAGCTCCCAGGTATTGGAGCGGGGAAGCCGGCTGCAGAGACGGAGCCGAGGCGCGGGCTCTCAGCTCGGGGTTGCCATAAACTGTGATCCGCGGCCCAGTCGGGCCAATGCTCCTCCAGCAGGGACCCAACAAGCGGCAGATCCGGGGAGACTCCCCTTCCTCCCCCGGGAGGAGCGGCGCGGGAACGCACCGCAGGGATCTGCTGGGTTTGGAGACTCCACACGGGGTCGGGTGCCCGACATAGAAACGCTCGATCACAGTCCGGGTGAGCACGGAGTGCGGCCGGAGACCGGGGAGACGGAAGTGACTGCTTTTCTCTGGGGGCGCACTGAGGAGCGGGGCCCCGAGTTCTCAGCTCCTCCGGGGCGGAGATTGGGAGGCCACCATTTTCACCCTGGTCCTCCAAAGCTGTACCAAGAGCTTGCAGGGAACAAAAGCTCCTGAGAGCAAACCCGAGCAGCTTGCTTAGCCTGGACCGACAAGGGCGGGGCAATTCCGCCTCCAGCAAAGACGTTTGGGAACCATGGCAACAGGCCCCTCCCCCAGAAGATCAGCACGAACAGCCAGCAAGCCAAGACCAAGTTTACGGATCAAGGAGAACGGGAGAACTCCAGCGCTAGGGGAATATTGCACATAGAATTCATGGCTTTTTTTTACCATAATTCATTAGTTTTTCAAAGTTAATTTTTTAACTGTTTTTTTTTTTGAATTTTTCTTTTTCCCTTTTTCAAACAACACCTTATCAATCCCTTTTTAAAAAAAAAAACTTTTTATTTTTCATTTTTAGAGTCATATTTTTATCCCTTCATAGTAGTTACCCTTATTTTTGGCATATATATATAAGTTGTTCTCTCTTTAAAATTTTGAGATACAATTTCTTCTAACAGATCAAAATATACCCTAAATCACTAGTGTATGGCTTTGTTCTATTCTCCTGCCTGATCACATTCTCTCCCTTTTTTTTCCTTTTTTTTCTTTTTTCTTTTTCTTTTTCAATCTTCTTTCTTTTTAAAAAACAACTTCTTATCAATTCCTTTTATAAAATCTTTTATAATTTTCATCTTTACAGTCATCTTCCATCCCTTCATTGTATCAACCCTTATTTTGTACATATATAAGTCTTTCTTCCTTTAAAATTTTAGCAGGCACTTTCTTCTAACAGACCAAATTATGCCCAAAAGCTAGTGTGTGGCACTGATCTATGCACTAGCCTGATCATATTTGATCATATTCTGTTTTTTTTTTTGTTTTGTTCTGTTTTTGTTTGTTTTTATCTTTTTCTTTTCCCTTTTTTTTCTCTTCTTTCTTTCCCTTTCTTGTCCCCTGGTTTCAGGTCTTTTCTGATTTGTACAGAGTATACTTGCTGGAGATGTTGTTAACCTGTTAGCATTCTGTTGTCTCATTCATCTATTCTCCTCTGGACAAAATGACAAGACGAAACAAATCACCTCAGCAAAAAGAACAAGAGGTAGTACCGTCTGCCAGGGACCTACTCAATACGGACAATAGTACGATGTCGGACCTAGAGTTCAGAATCATGACTTTAAAGATATTGGCTGGGCTTGAAAAAAGCGTGGAAGTTATTAGAGAAACCCTTTCTGGAGAAATAAAAGAACTAAAATCTAACCAAGTCGAAATCAAAAAGGCTATTAATAAGGTGCAATCAAAAATGGGGGCACTAACTGCTAGGATAAATGAGGCAGAAGAGAGAATCAGCGATATAGAAGACCAAATGATGGAAAATAAAGAGGCTGAGAAAAAGAGAGAGAAACAACTACAGGATCACGAGGGCAGAATTTGAGAGATAAGCGATATAAGACAAAACAACATTAGAATAATTGGGATCCCAGAAGAAGAAGAGAGAGAGAGAGGGGCAGAAGGCATATGGGAGCAAATAATAGCAGAGAACTTCCCTAAAGTGGGGAAGGAAACAGGCATCAAAATCCAGGAGGCACAGAGAACCCTTCTCAAAATCAATAAAAATAGGTCAACACCCCGACATCTAATAGTAAAACTTACGAGTCTCAGAGACAAAGAGAAAATCCTGAAAGCAGCTCGGGAGAAGAGATATGTAACCTACAATGGTAGAAACATTAGATTGGCAACAGACCTATCCACAGAGACCTGGCAGGCCAGAAAGGACTGGCATGATATCTTCAGAGCACGAAACGAGCAAAATATGCAGCCAAGAATACTATATCCAGCTAGGCTGTCATTGAAAATAGAAGGAGAGATAAAAAGCTTCCAGGACAAACAAAAACTAAAGGAATTTGCAAACACAAAACCACCCCTACAAGAAATATTGAAAGAGGTCATCTAAGCAAAAAGAGAGCCTAAAAGCAGCATAGAGCAGAAAGGAACACAGACAATATACAGTAACAGTCACCTTACAGGCAATACAATGGCACTAAATTCATACCTTTCAATAGTTACCCTGAATGTAAATGGGCTAAATGCCCCAATCAAAAGACACAGGCTATCAGATTGGATTAAAAAACAAGACCCATCGATATGCTGTCTGCAAGAGACTCATTTTAGACCCAAAGACACCCCACATTGAAAGTGAGGGGGTGGAAAACCATTTACCATGGTAATGGACACCAAAAGAAAGCTGGGGTGGCAATCCTTATATCAGACAAATTAGATTTTAAAACAAAGACTGTCATAAGAGATGAGGAAGGACACTATATCCTACTTAAAGGGTCTATCCAACAAGAAGATCTAACAATTGTAAATATCTATGCCCCTAACATGGGAGCAGCCAATTATATAAGGCAATTAATAACAAAAGCAAAGAAACACACTGACAACAATACAATAATAGTGGGGGACTTTAACACCCCCCTGACTGAAATGGACAGATCATCTAAGCAAAAGATCAACAAGGAAATAAAGACTTTAAATGAAACACTGGACCAAATGGACTTTACAGACATATTTAGAACATTCCATCCCAAAGCAGCGGAATACACATTCTTCTCTAGTGCCCATGGAACATTCTCCAGAATTGATCACATCCTAGGTCACAAATCAGGTCTCAACCGGTACCAAAAGATTGGGATCATTCCCTGCGTATTTTCAGACCGCAGTGCTTTGAAACTAGAACTCAATCACAAGAGGAAAGTCAGAAAGAACTCAAATACATGGAGGCTAAAGAGCATCCTACTAAAGAATGAATGGGTCAACCAGGAAATTAAAGAAGAATTAAAAAAATTCATGGAAACCAGTGAAAATGAAAACACAACTGTTCAAAATCTTTGGGATGCAGCAAAGGCAGTCCTGAGAGGAAAGTATATAGCAATACAAGCCTTTCTCAAGAAACAAGAAAGGGCTCAAATACACAACCTAACCCTACACATAAAAGAGCTAGAGAAAACACAGCAAATAAAGCCTAAACCCAGCAGGAGAAGAGAAATAATAAAGATCAGAGCAGAAATCAATGAAATAGAAACCAAAAGAACAGCAGAACAGATCAACGAAACTAGGAGCTGGTTCTTTGAAAGAATTAACAAGATTGATAAACCCCTGGCCAGACTTATCAAAAAGAAAAGAGAAATGACCCAAATCAACAAAATCATGAATGAAAGAGGAGAGATCACAACCAACACCAAAGAAATACAAACAATTATAAGAACATATTATGAGCAACTCTATGCCAGCAAATTAGATAACCTGGAAGAAATGGGTGCATTCCTAGAGATGTATCAACTACCAAAATTGAACCAGGAAGAAATAGCAAACCTGAACAGACCTATAACCACTAAGGAAATTGAAGCAGTCATCAAAAATCTCCCAAAAAACAAAAGCCCAGGGCCAGATGGCTTCCCAGGGGAATTCTATCAGACATTTAAAGAAGAATTAATACCTATTCTCCTGAAACTGTTCCAAAAAATAGAAATGGAAGGAAAACTTCCAAACTCATTTTATGAGGCCACAATTACCTTGATCCCCAAACCAGACAAAGACCCCTGCAAAAAGGAGAATTACAGACCAATATCCTTGATGAACATGGATGCCAAAATTCTCACCAAAATACTAGCCAATAGGATCCAACAGTACATTAAAAGGATTATTCACCATGACCAAGTGGGATTTATCCCTGGGCTGCAAGGCTGGTTCAACATTCTCAAATCAATCAATGTGATACAATACATTAACAAAAGAAAGAACAAGAATCATATGATCCTCTCAATAGATGCAGAAAAAGCATTTGACAAAGTACAGCATCCTTTCTTGATCAAAACTCTTCAGAGTATAGGGATAGAGGGTACATACCTCAATATCATAAAAGCCACCTATGAAAAACCTACAGCGAATATCATTCTCAATGGGGAAAAGCTGACAGCTTTTCCCCTAAGGTCAGGAACATGGCAGGGATGTCCACTCTCACCACTGCTATTCAACATAGTATTAGAAGTCCTAGCCACAGCAATCAGACAACAAAAAGAAATCAAAGGCATCCAAATTGACAAAGAGGAAGTCAAACTCTCACTCTTTGCAGATGATATGATACTGTATGTGGAAAACCCAGAAGACTCCACCCCAAAACTGCTAGAACTCATACAGGAATTCAGTAAAGTGGCAGGATATAAAATCAATGCACAGAAATCAGTGGCATTCCTATACACCAACAACAAGACAGAAGAGAGACAAATCAAGGAGTCGATCCCATTTACAATTGCACCCAAAACCATAAGATACCTAGGAATAAATTTAACCAAAGAGGCAAAGGATCTGTACTCAGAAAACTATAAAATACTCATGAAAGAAATTGAGGAAGACACAAAGAAATGGAAAAACGTTCCACGCTCATGGATTGGAAGAACAAACATTGTGAAGATGTCAATGCTACCTAGAGCAATCTACACATTCAATGCAATCCCCATCAAAATACCATCCACCTTTTTCAAAGAAATGGAACAAATAATCCTAAAATTTGTATGGAACCAGAAGAGACCCCGAATAGCCAGAGGAATATTGAAAAAGAAAAGCAAAGCTGGCGGCATCACAATTCCGGACTTCCAGCTCTATTACAAAGCTGCAATCATCAAGACAGTATGGTACTGGCACAAAAACAGACACATAGATCAATGGAACAGAATCGAGAGCCCAGAAATGGACCCTCCACTCTATGGTCAACTCATCTTTGACAAAGCAGGAAAGAATGTCCAATGGAAAAAAGACAGTCTCTTCAACAAATGGTGTTGGGAAAATTGGACAGCCACATGCAGAAGAATGAAACTGGACCATTTCCTTACACCACACACAAAAATAGACTCCAAATGGTTGAAAGACCTAAACGTGAGACAGGAGTCCATCAAAATCCTAAAGGAGAACACAGGCAGCAACCTCTTCGACCTCAGCCGCAGCAACTTCTTCCTAGAAACATCGCCAAAGGCAAGAGAAGCCAGGGCAAAAATGAACTATTGGGATTTCATCAAGATAAAAAGCTTTTGCACAGCAAAAGAAACAGTCCACAAAACCAAAAGACAACCGACAGAATGGGAGAAAATATTTGCAAATGACATATCAGATAAAGGGCTAGTATCCAAAATCTATAAAGAACTTATCAAACTCAACACCCAAAGAACAAATAATCCAATCAAGAAATGGGCAGAAGACATGAACAGACATTTTTCCAAAGAAGACATCCAAATGGCCAACAGACACATGAAAAAGTGCTCCACATCGCTCGGCATCAGGGAAATCCAAATCAAAGCCTCAACGAGATACCACTTCACACCAGTCAGAATGGCTAAAATTAACAAGTCAGGAAACAACAGATGTTGGCGGGGATGCGGAGAAAGGGGAACCCTCCTACACTGTTGGTGGGAATGCAAGCTCGTGCAACCACTTTGGAAACAGTATGGAGGTTCCTCAAATAGTTGAAAATAGAGCTACCATACAATCCAGCAATTGCACTACTGGGTATTTACCACAAAGATACAAATGTAGGGATCCGAAGGGGTACGTGCACCCCAATGTGTATAGCAGCAATGTCCACAATAGCCAAACTGTGGAAAGAGCCAAGATGTCCATTGACAGATGAATGGAGAAAGAAGAAGTGGTATATATACACAATGGAATATTATGCAGCCATCAAAAGGAATGAGATCTTGCCATTTGCAATGACGTGGATGGAACTGGAGGGTCTTATGCTGAGTGCAATAAGTTAATCAGAGAAAGACATGTATCATATGACCTCACTGATATGAGGAATTCTTAATCTCAGGAAACAAACTGAGGGTTGCTGGAGTGGTGGGGGTGTGGGAGGGATTGGGTGGCTGGGTGATAGACATTGTGGAGGGTATGTGCTATGGTGAGCACTGTGAATTGTACAAGACTAATGAATCATGGATCTGTACTTCTGAAACAAATAATGCAATATATATGTTAAGAAGAAAAAAAAAGAAGAAGAAGATAGCAGGAGGGGAAGAATGAAGGGGAGTAAGTCGGAGGGGGAGACAAACCATTAGAGACGATGGACTCTGAAAAACAAACTGAGGGTTCTAGAGGGGAGGGGGGTGGGGGGATGTGTTAGCCTGGTGATGGGTATTAAAGAGGGCACATTCTGCGTGGAGCACTGGGTGTTATGCAGAAACAATGAATCATGGAACACATCAAAAAGTAATGATGTAATGTATGGTGATTAACATAACAATAAAAAATTATTAAAAAAATCAACCAAAAATAAGGTCTTAAATTACATCGTTAGTAGAAAAAATAGGTTTGATTGGATATCCATTTTGAAAAAGAGAAGTAAAATTATGAAACTAAATTTATTAAAATATACATTTAAACATTTTATTGTATGGATGCATATTTATACAGGAATTCTTAGAATTAACAAGGAACAAATCAATTTGGATTTGTTTTGGTTTAAATTTTGCAACCAAAATATATGGTGTCATGAAATGGCATTTTTTTCTCTATTGTATGATCTTCAAGAGGATGTTTTTACAAAAGTGACTTATTTAATTTTCTTAATATTATCTTGTTTAATTTTCTTAATATTCTCTTAATTCTCTTGATGTTCACATCGTTCTCCTCTGAAGAAACTATCCTATTATCATCCTTGAGCCCCATGAATTCCAGCCAGATCCCTCCAGTGAATCTTTCCTGCCTCTGACTCCCAGGACCATTTTCTTCCTACTTCTCTGATAATCTTCATTTCATTTTGTTGGGTGTTAGAATTAGTTGTTTAAATACCTTTCCTCTGCCAGAAAGATCTAAGAACTGTAACAATGGCTAAGTAAGTTTTATGTCCTCTGTAGCACCTAAAATGTCACCTCATATTTGGTCAGCCCCAGTTTTCCCATTTATAAACTAGAGAAGAATAACAAAACCTGCAATTTCTACTTCACAAGACTGTTGTGAGAGCTCATGAACCTGACCTTCCTCCCAGGCATGGCCGTGAAGTCATTGGCACTTTCCTAGGCTTCCCAGAGAACGCCAATCAATACCTCTGCTTCTTTTTCCACAGAAGAGATAGTTTAGAACTTCCTCTCTTCCCAATAAAGCAGGTTTGTCAGTACATTTCAACCGGTATGGTAGCTATAATCTATTGACCTCTGACCTCTGAGGGGCAATGTTGAGAACAATTCTGATACCATGTACAGGAATAGTGGGAGGGGCCACCATGATAGGCCAGAAATATCTGCCATGACTTTAGGATCAGGAACTGATGGTATATAATGTATAGTTTCAAAATATGGCCACCAGCAATTTCTCAGGCTCTATATGTGTATGAGGCTCCTCACATCAAGAGGTAGAGCTGATTTCCCCTTCCCCTAAATCTGGGCTGGGCTTGTAGCTTGCTTTGACAAACAGAATTTGGAGGAAGTGATTTGGGACTTCTGAAGCTATGCCTTGAAAGGGACTAGCAGTTTTGCTTCTTCTCTTTTAAAGCCAGATGGCATTCAAGAAACCTGCCTAACAAGACCACCATATTGTAAAGAAGCCCAGGCTGGCCATGTGGAGAAAGAGAGGCATCTTGTAGGAGATCACTGAGGTGTCAGTCACATGAATCAAGCCTTATTGGTCCTTTGGGCTCCAAATGTAGTTGAAGGACTCCAGGTGACATTACGTGGAGCTGAAGGGCCAGCCATCTGAGTCCTGCCCAAATTCCTGACCCACAGAATCATCAAAAATAGCAATTCATTGTTTTAAGACTTTAGGTATTGGAGTAGTTCATTACACAGCAGTAGATACGTGAACATAGTAATGCGACAGAGTTTTGCCATTTCTAATTTAAAGAGAACCGTTTAGCTCCCTGCCCCAATTCCAGCTAATCTGATTCAACAGGTTAGGGGTTGGTATATTTCAAAAGCTCTCCTTTAGAGACTCTCTCCTAGGACTATAGTTCAGAACCACTGGTCCAGCTGGGATCCTAAGTACTACACACTAATTTAGAAAGTTAAACTGAGCTGTAACACAGGGATAAGACTTTAGCAAATCATTAAAATCTGGGATTAGCCAGATAAGATAAAACAAAACAAAAACTCCTCCTTAGTCATCTACGATATGACACATTAGGTCGGGTAAATTGCAGAGGGGCAAATAAAGAAGAACACAGCAAACAGCAATTAGGGATGTATGACTAAACTGGCAAATAAAAGAAAACTCCTCTTGTTTCTTGTTTTTTGTTTTTTGTTTTTCTGAGCCATGTAAGATTTTCTTCTGTTTTCTCTATTTCAGCCTTTTCTGTGAGTTTTTACTAACAAAACTGTTTTGTATTAACAGACCTGCCTGGAGTTGGGTGACAAATGTCTGTATTTCATTCCTATTAATGTTGCCTCGAGTGGATTTTGCAGTGTGTTGGTAGATCCACTGGGTCCTCACCCCGAAATTCAGGCCCAATATTACCTCAGTTGCAACATACTTAGCCGTATGATCAAAAAGAAAAAAAAAATTTTTTTTGCCAAGATTTTCAGGATTGTGTTTTGTGGTTCATGTCTGATTTTCAGTTGAAATCTGGATAATAAAAAGGTTTGACAATTTTTGGTGAAAATGAGAGAAACGAGTTTAGGACCCTCAGATGTGTGTACTGTTGGATATTTTCATCTTTTCCTGGAAAGTCATTAAGGAAATATGTATGCCAAGCCACATCACCAATTTCGAGATATTGACTCTAAAAGAGATGTCGACATTCTAGTCACATCGGCAGAGTTTAACCTCAACTAATGTCTACTGACACATGACACTTTGCTTGCCCTTTAAACCATTTATATCTTTGCTTTAGGCAAAATGCATTCTGTCTCTATTGATATATAATTGTCAAGTACTTGAATCTAAAATTGTAGACTTAGCAGAATCAAGAAAAAGAAAAGAAAAGAAAAGAGTGCTGGTTTTCATTGGAGGCATGTCTGGTTTGAAGCTTCATATTTCAGAAGCTGAAATAAGAGTCTCCAGTGGTTTTGATTATAATCGTTGCTATGTGGTCCTCATGTTTTCCAGGGCACCTAATATGAGACCACGTGTGCGATTGGCTGAATAGCACTGATTAGTGAATGAATATGACATAGAAAAGCCTAGAGGTCTTTCAGCCACTTTCCAGGAGGGGGGAGAACATCCTCTGGGCCAGGCACATTCAGCCTTTGGATGTGTTAATATAAAATACTTTCATCGCTCCAATTTTCACTCATGTGGATTTTTCCTGGCTCCAGCTCAGTGACCTGATTCTCTAATTTTTCCCCCTCTGAGAACATACTTTTTCTTAAGTTATTTTTTCTCTGAAATCCACACCGCCTCCCCTCCCTTCCCTTTTGATTTCTTATTCAGCCTGGAAACTACCTCACCAGTTGTAATTAGCCTGAATACTTGAGGGAGGGAGGAGGGCTCTCCTCCGGAAATAGCCAGAATAAAGCAAGATTCCTTCTTTTAAGAGCAGGGAAGAGAAACCCAAGCCCATGTAAGCTGATTAAATCTCCTTTGGCTTTTTCATCTATTGTAAAGCACCAAACTCTGATGAGGGCCTGTTCTTTGTGTTATTTTATAACCTTAATTGACCCATACCACACATTGTCAGCTTGTTAGGCCAAATATACTTTCTAATACGCTTTCTTGGTGCAAATGAAGAGCAGAAATATACAATTTTAAGTGTCAAGTTAGCAGCTTTCTATGTTTTTTCTATCACAGCCTTTTCTTTGTGTCTGTACGAAATGAAACTTGCCTGAAGTTGGGTGACAAAGGTCTGCATTTTATTCTTATTAATGTCAGCTTGAGCAAATTGTGCAGTGTGTTAGTGGGTCCATTAGGTCCTCACAAATATTATTTTTGTGGAAGAATTAGCATGTTTCCTATGCTTTTTATAAGTCAATTTGTCAGTTTTTTTCAGTACTAATAGCTATGAGTCCTGCATGCTGTATACTGTTCAGCCTTTTAATGATATTATCTCGACTCATCTCTAAAATAACCTTGAAGGTTGTTATTGATAGCCCCATTTTACAGATGAAAAATCTGAAGCTTGGCATTAAGTATAATAACTGGCCCAAGGGGGCACAGTTAGTAAGTGTCAGACCTGAGATTCAAACCCAGGGCTTGTTAGCACCAAGCCTTTCTATAAACCACTATACTAACCCTTTCAAAAACATGTTCTGCCAGCTTGAAAATTGTTGAGGAGGAAGAGAAAGAGGGAGAAATTAAAAAACAAAAAAACAAAAAAACACTACAACAACAAGGAAAGAGAGACCAAAAAAAAAAAAAAAAGTTTTCTACCTGTGCGTAGCCTGCAGGAGATGGTGGGGGACGGGGAGGGTTGGCTGTTCAGAACTATTAAAACCTGGGGAAGGCAGGCACTAGGCAGAGAACACCCTGGTCTGCAGAGAACTAATTAATACAAGAAAGCTTGTTACCTGGTTTCCCTGTTTCCAAGAATGCTTACAGGTATTGCCATGTTTAAAAAATTAGTTGTTGGGGCCCCTGGGTGGCTCAATTGTTAAGCACCTGACTCTTGATTTCAGCTCAGGTCGTGGTCTCAGGGTCATGAGATGGAGCCCTCTGTGCTCAGCGGGGAGTCTGTTTGAGATTCTCTTTCCCTCTCCCTCTGCTCCTCCCCCCTCCACTACCATGCCCAAGAATAAAAATTAGTTGTTGAACTTGATGTACACTCTATCTCTAATCACCAAGAAGTCACTGGGCTGACATACAATCTCCTTTATCAATTAGAGGTTATTATTGATTTGGAGAAGATATGGACTTCTCCCTTTTAGTAAGGAAAGCATAAAGTTCTACTCTCTTAAAAAATAAAATTTCATAAACTTTCTCTTGCCCTTTAATAAGTATAAAAATGAGGGGAGCCTGGGTGGCGCAGTCGGTTGAGCGTCTGACTCTTGGTTTCATCTCAGGGTCGTGAGATAGAGCCTTATGTCGGGCTCTGGGCTTAGTGTGGAGTCTGCTTAAGATTCTCTCTCCCTCTCCCTCTGTCCCTCACACTCATACTCTCTCTCTCTCTCAAATAAATCTTTTTAAGAAATAATAAGTATAAAAATGAGAAGAAATGTAAACACAGAAGCCTACTTCATCATGTTTGCACAACCTTTACTGTGTGCTAAGACCATAATATTTTATTCCCTTCCATGAGTTTCTCTAATTCTGAAATGAATATCTATATAATTACATATATAATATCTATATAATTATAATCTTTAGATACTAATTTTTAAATATCTGTTGATTTCTATTAGTTTGCCAAAATTGATTATGAAAATGAGCGCTTGCCATATGATTGCTTTATTGATGGGTACTCTCTTTAGACCAGAGATTCCTGATTCAACTGCTTGTTATACCGGCACCAACACCACCAGGAAACTACTCCATGACCTGCACAAAGTCATTATTTTATGTGCCCAAAAGATAACTGAAGTTGCAACCTCTTGGCTGTATCCTTGATAAGGCTCCTGTTAGTACCCAGAACTGAATTTCCAGAGGCCCCGTAGCTGACAGTTGCCTGGCTGGCTGGAACAGAATCCTAAGAGAGACATGGATGAAATCTCGGGAACCATGGTCACTGGACAATGAACACTTGGAAATCTACGGGAAATTTAATTTCATTTTACCTTTGAAGTTCATGTCGAGAAGATCATTCACATTTGTGACCATGGCACTGAAACATTTTTGTAATTTCCCATAGCTTAGGGGCTTTTCATGGTGCATTAAGTATCTATGGTGTTTAAACAGCATTACAACCTATTAAATCCACGACCCACAAAATAGAAAGCTTGATAGGCACAAAAAAGTAATTCACAAGAACAGTTTTCTAGAAGGTTATTTCTCTGTAAACCATATATATTATGTCCTTTTTGAATAAAGCAGGTATTTGCGTCCTTGGGGGTCAGTGATAAGCGGAAGATAAAAGGAAGACAAATTCAACTGCTTCTACCTAATTTCCTCTGTCCTATGTTTTTGGCTTCTTATAGCAAATGTGTGTAGATGTGTCTTCAGCATTACGTCTTCAAGACATTAGGAGTCATTGCTTTAGAATTCATGATTCTACTTACTTTCCATGCCAAAGTTTGACCACACCTGTGTATCCAAAACCCAGAGAGAGACCTACTCATTGCAATAAAAATATCTTCAACCAGGGACTGCTCTAATTTAGCTTGGCTTTGGTCTTATGAAATGACTCACCCAACACTCACAAAAACTTCTCCCATATTGAATAAATAAAATATAACTGAATCCCTAATTTGCAGGAACTAACTGAACTACTTACTAATCCTTACTCACTTGGAGATAAAAGGACTGCAACATTTTATCCTCTGAAATGAAATTTTTTTTTTTTAATAGACCCTTGGAAAATCACCATTTGACTTCTGGACACAGTGTTTCAGCCTTCAGTGTTAATTTTATTAAGCAGTATAATCAGAAAGTCACTTGAATCATCATGTAATAATTTTTGCTTCTGGACCTTAATAGTCATGGTGCTAAGGCCTGAATGCTCAAATAATCATTCCAACCAAGAGAGAATTAATCAACCCAATGTTATTCAGACCCCAAAGTAACTTCTTGTAACAATTCTCATTTTTTAACATGTAATCTTAAAAAAAAAAAAAGAGTAGGGTAATAGGGATTTGGGGAGGTTTCTTCTAATGGAGGTGTGTTTGTAAGTTCGGAAACACAAAACGAGAGGGACACATTTTATGGAATCTTATACCAAGTATACACAGTCTACAGGGTGAGGGCACATTTCCTAAATCCTCCAGAACTTCACTATCCTCTTTAGCAAAATTGGACGAGTTCTACTAAAATGATATCACCATATGCCATGGAGAATAATTTATGTGTAATTTTGAGACAAAGAGTAAAATGTTCATAGAAACCCAAGTATCTCTAGTGTCATAACACCATACAATAGCATACAGTACCCGTTCTCCCTCTTTTTAAGTTCTGCTTATGAGTATTACTTTTTCTAGTCTAAAAGTACTTTCTAGTACTCTTAGTCGTTTACATGAAAACTTTCCTTCTTAGATTACAATTCATATTCATTCAACAAACATTTAATGAGTACTTAATTTGTGCCTGTGTTTTGTTGTAGAGAGAATGAATGAAACATGACTCAGCATTCAGATTGCTCACAGATTAGTTGAGGAGATAGAAATAGAAGCCAATATTATAATTGTGAGAAATGTTGTAAGAGCATAAGGTATTATAGGATCCCAGGGGAAAGAAGGTATTATGTGGGCTTCCCCCATTCTCTGTCATACACACTGTATATAGGCTTTCATCCGCACTATTCATCAAACAAAAAATGGCTCCCATGTTGCCAAATCCGGGTCATGTCTTAGTCCTCATCTTGCTCAATATGTTAGCAATATTTCACAGAGTTGTTCATTTCCTTCTTCTTGAAAGACTTCTTCACTTGGCTCCTGGGAAGTCACTCTTACTTCACTTCCTGTCTCACTGGTCACTCCTTTTAAGTCTTTTGTTGGCTCTTCTTCCTCTTCCCAGCCTCCAAATGTTAGAGTGCTTCAGAACTCAGTCCCTGACCCTCTATTCTCTTCTCCCTTCTCCTTAACTAATCCTACCTCATTTCCGGGTTTTAAATACCATCCGTCGCCAATCGCTCCCAGATAGCTACCTCTATCCATGTTATTTCCACAGAACTCGAAAGCATTTATTCAACTGTCTACTTAACCTTTCCACTTAGAGACCCAAAAGGCATCTTAAACATAACATAATTTAAAAAAAATCTTGGTTATTCCCACCCCATCTGTTCTTCCTACAGTCTTTGCTATCTCAATAAATCAGATTTCATCCTTCCAGTGGCATAGGTCAAAATTCTTGGCGTGATCCTCGAGTATTTCCTTCACACCCTACCTTTCAGCTTTGCCTTCAAGATATATTCAGAATCTGACAATTCATACCACCTCCACTGTTATCACCCTAAACAGCATTTGTCACCTGGATTATTGCACTAGCCTCCTTAGCAGGTCTCTCTGCTTTCATTCTTACCTCCCTACCCTTTATCCTACACAGGGCCATCAGAGTGTTCCTATTCAAATATAAGGCAGATCATACTACCTTCTGCTCTCCACCTTTCAGTGGTTTCCTGTCTTAATTAGAATAAAAATCAAAGTCCTTTCCTTGACCTAGAAGGCTCTAAAATACCTTGCCCACAGCTACTTCTCTGATCTCATCCTTCACTCATTCACTACACTCCAACCACACTGGCCTGCTTTCACTTCCTCCAATATACCAAGAATGTTCTGCCTTGGGCACTTTGTACTTGCTACTCCCTCCGCCTGGAATGCTTCCCCGCACCCCCTACGTCATCCACACTGATTGAACTCACACTTTATTTTCATCTTTGTTCCTGTCTCACCTGGTCAAAGTGACCTTCCTTGACCACTCTATTTAAAGTAACATTCTCACCCCTTTACTTTGCCTTATTTTTCTTCATCCTCGCTCCACCTGGCATTATGCTTTTGTTTGCTACTTATTTACGACCTATTTGCTTCCACTAGAATCTGAATTCTATACAGTAGTAAGTGTTGTCTGTTTTCTCACTGCTATATCTCTAGATCTTGGGACAGTATCTGACACATAATAGTCTTCCAAAAAATAATAATTTATTTGAGGTGGAGGGGAAAGGACAAAAGCTCCAAGGCAGAAGATATTGCCACCTACAAAGGAATAAAGTGGTCTATATAAAACAGGGGTTGGCAAACTATGGTCTGGGGGCCAAATCTAGCCTGCTACTTTTTTTTTTTCTTTGGAAAATTCTATTGAAACATAGTCATGCTCATTCATTTATGTCTTAATGATGAGTGCTTTTGTTCTACAACAGCAGAATTGAATGGTTGTGACAAAAGACCACATGGCCTGCAAGCCTAAAATATTTACTATGTGACTATTTCCAGAAGAAGTTTGCCAACCCTTGGTCTGGTCTAGAATGTATGGCAGAGAGGGTGGGAAAAGGGAAGAGTAGGTAGAGCAAACAGGGAAAAGATTTAGATGAGTTTGGACATCACATGTAAGCCAAGAGAGAATGAGACACTGGATGCTTTGAGGCAAGGGAGCCCCTGAAAGGCAGGACTATATCTAATATCATTTGTGCATAAAAAAGTGTTTGATATTTAAACGAGTTGTCCCAGTGGTAGCTGCTGCCAGGACTCCAGCCTTAATGTTACAGCCATGTGTGGGATTAGCTGTTGCTGTAGGAACCAAAAAATGGTGAAAAGTCATTTGCTTTTACCACCGCTCCATACTAGAGGTTAGTTTGGAACTGACCTATCTCTTGTGGTAAGTCTGGGAAAGATTGCTCCAACAGAATCCATTATAACCTCTGGATATCTGGCCTGGGCTAATTTCAAAAAGTTCCAGAAACATGAGATTGGTTCTAGGGTCACAGAGACTTCTCTGCTCAGCCTTATGGGTCCTGCTTTAGGAAGCTTCTGGAATTTAAGAAACTTCTGAATCATTTCTATATAGAGTGACAAGCAAAACTCTAAAATTTCAGTGGTTTGACAGCTCATCAGACCTTTTCCTAATTATCTAAACCTATGGATCAGCTAGACTGCACTACTAGGCAAGGTCAAAAGATTGCTGATCCTCTTGCTTTTACTCAGATTGGATTTCACAATAAAGAGGCCTTTCTGCTGGTGTTTTTGGCTCTCAAGTATTTTTGTTCCAGACAGACCCTAAGGAAGGGCAGGAGTAAATTTTGAAGGGGGGAAAAAAAAAGAACAAATGTGTTCTGAATTTCACAGGGCAAAGTGGAGTTCTGGCTTGTGGTTGAGCTTGGGAGCAGCGGCCCCCCCACCCCTCTTCCCTCTGAGAACACAGTGGTGAAATCTGGTCTGCTCTAGTGAAGCTGTGGCATTTGGGTTTAATTTGATAAATCCCAGTGTTGCCTACTTTGGTTTGGGACTTGGTTCTGGCCGGACTTTTTTTTTTTTTTTTTTTTTGTCCATCCCTCAAGTGTGTATAAGCAGAGCAAGCCAAGTTTCCACTTGCATCTACTGAATCGTTCAACTGGTCCACTGCCCTTGCATCAGCTTGCGTGGTTTATTGGCTTCTGCCTTTAAAAAAAATTCAAAGTATGGGTTAACTGAAAATTGATAGGTTATCATTCCAGGGAGGAAGTGCAAAGCTCCAAAGAGACAACAGTCTAGCCTGAAGCAAAAGAAACAAAACTTTGATTTCTACCGTAGCTTTTGGGACCCACCCTTTCTCTTGGCTTTACAGCAGATCAGAGGGCTTATTTACTTATTTATTTATTGGTTTAATTTAATACTTCAATTTTCGGGAAGGAACCAGATCAAGCTTTTTAGGCATTATCTGCCTGGGACGTGCTGAATTAATTGCAGGCTTCATTTTGTAGGAGTCGGTATCAATGGATGGAGTGCTAGCTCAGCCCTTTTGAAAGCAACAGACGGAGGTGGCTCCAATAATTACATTAAGACCGTGGATACACACTTGCCTTGGGGATTTGGAGTTGGGCTTAATCAAATCTGGATTTGACATTTCACAGCCCACATCAAGGATTTCTACAAAGGAACATCAGAGCACTGCCAGCTATGATCTTGCTCTTACTTACTGCCTCCTCCTGAGTAACTGAACAGGCCTTGTGCTAATCTTGCTGAGGACTTGGCTGCATCTCTGCCCGGCTGCATAGCACTCAGAGCTTCTGTAGGCCCCAGCTTCTTTCAGTGAAAAAGCATTCATTTAGTGTCTATCATGCCCCAGGGCCCTGGGCTAGGATCTGGGATAGACATGATGGTGAATAAGCTGGAATGGACCTGAGCTGCAATCATACTTACCTAGAGAAAGAGCTACAGAAGCCCAACAGGAATTAGCTATTTTTATTCATTCCTTAGCTACCATGTACTAACACATGATACCTGCCCTTGAATCCAGCGGTTGTCAAACCTTAGTCCCCTAAGAAGCCCCAAGGATGCCTATTTAAAATGGGAGAAAGGTATTTGCGCTTTTCATAGACATTTTTGAGTCAATTGTTCTTTGGGCTGTACTTTGAGAAAGAATGATAAAAGTAGAAGTGATATAAACAAACAGTTGATAAAATAATATAAGGAATGCCTCACCTGTCACAGTGAAGGCTCAAAGGGGAAAGAGCTCATCTCTTTTTGGGAGGCCAGAGAAGGCCTCTGAGATGAAGATCTAGCAGTTGCAGGATGATAAAGAGTTTCAACAGGCAGACCATACCACAGGTGGAACACGGGAGGGGAGAAAGAATTCCAGGCAGAGAGGACAGCAGGTAAAGGATACCAAGGTAGAGAGAATATACCCTTTGAGGTGCCCCGTGAGTGCAGAGCTGAGAGGGGGAGCCACAGAGACCACAGAGGCAACGCAGGCTGGAAGCAGGGCACTGAGGATGTTGAAAGTCAATGTAGGACTGAGAAACCATTGGTGAGAAACCATTTTGTAGTAGGAGAATAGAGTGATCAAATTTGCATTTTAGACAGATTATTCAGGTGGTGGTGTGGTGGGGGACAGGAAACAAAGAAGAAAGGAAGAAGGCAACAGTTAGGAGTTTATTAGTGTCAACTGTAAAAATCGTAGGTTGGTTATGAGGATGTTCATGCGGAGTGTTCCTTAGTTGTAAAGACATGTACATAAAGAAAGCTGAACCACCGGCCGCGGGAAGAGCAGAAATCACAGAGGGGCTGGGATGCCAGAACCTTCACCCAGGAGTGCTGCCATTAGCATTAGCCAGGCATTCTCCCTGCACCTGCTTCTCATCTGCCTCTCCATTCACTGGCTTCCCAAATCTCTTGTATCCACCTCACATCATCTCCCAACCCCAAATTTCTACCCCTTTAGGAATAATTAAGGGAAAAGATTCAGATCGAACACATGTGACATAATGTAGTAAATACAGAGGATCCCTGAGAGCTCATCAAACTTGTCTCTTCACTTAGAGGGTGGCCTTGAACAAGGCCTTTTGCCCATTCACGATCCATTCGTTAGTAGACCCTAAATTTATTTATACCATGACAGTCATTGGCTGTTTTTAAAAAAAGCATCTTTTTACTAATGGAAAAGTCTAAAAGTGATGAATTAATGCCAAGTAATTGATTTGGGGAGCCACAGCTGGAAAAGAATACAAAGATGCATAAATGTGGGCTCTTTATTTCTCTGGCAAGACAGCCTCAATTCAGAATGATTGGGAGAAAACAATTTTCATAAACATATGAATATTCCAAATTGTGGACCATCATAAAGCATTCAGTCTTATTTTTGAGTGTAAGAATTCTAACTTTTTTTGTTTTAAAAATATTTTATTTATTTATTTGACAGAGAGAGAGAGAACACAAGCAGGGGGAGCGGGAGAGAGAGAGGCAGGCTTCCTGCTGAGCAGGGAGCCCAATGCGGGGCTCAATCCCAGGACCCTGGGATCATAACCTGAGCCGAAGGCAGACGCTTAACAACTGAGCCACCCAGTCGCCCCAAGAACTCTAACTTAGCTCCTGTTAGAATTAGATCCTTGAGGGCCTGCTGAAATAAATTATTTAGAGTGATTTGTAATGGACATATCAATTTCTTTTTATGTAAACAGTCCTTCCACATTTTAAAAATGGCCTATTATTCTACACAACGTTAACATTGCAAAAGGTGAATGCATCATTCTCCTTGCAAAAGGTGAATGCATCATTCATTTCCTTAGCAAACCCATCACTACAGGAAGTGAAGGATAAATTTAAAACTCTGCCCCAGCATCAACTGTTACAGATTAAAAATCTGTCCCACTGTCTTTAAGAGTGAGAGAAATATATTTCGGCAACCAAAATTCGTAAAAGTCAGAATAAGCAAGGTTTTCCTGTGTTAGCCCCAGCTTGTTTCCACAGGTTATTATTCTTGTCTCTGAGACTCTAGGTCAGCCTTGGAATCAGGTTTCAAAAGGCTTTCGTTCTACAAACATCCAAAAAGTCATGAAAAGCTCTCATTAGCCCATTGGCAGTGCTCCATGAGGCAGATCCAGGGTGTCCATCCATTCCCAGGGCTGCTTTGGCCCATTCCCGATTTCTGTGAGGCTAGCGCGGACTGGCAAGCATTGGAAGGAATTCGTTACGAAGGTTTTTGCCAATTAGCAGGGCAACCAACCCTCCCCTTCTTGGCTGCTCCCCCATGAAGCCGGTTGCCCTGGGGTTTGGAATATTCTCTCCCTCTCCGTCACAGCTCCGGGGGCAGTGGGTCTAGTCTCTGCCACCGACGTGCCGGCCGATGGGGGTGCATCCTGGCATCGACAAACTGCCTTTGTTCCAGTTCTGCTAGAACTATCTCTGACACGCTTCAGGGGAGGCCTCGTTGCTGTGGTGGGCATCAGTTTGGGTGAATAAATTCACGTCCTTTAGGATTTTATAAACTGTGACCCTGGCCCCTCGTAACATGAATTGCTTAAGGCCTAAAAGTCACGATTATTCTACTCTGTCCTCACAGGACTATCTTTTAATCTATTCCATCGATTTAGCAGCCCTTTCCTGGACTTTGCAGCCCTGTTCTGTGTCTTTTGAGAATTCTGTTGAAAGAGTGATTTGGTACCATGGGGAACCCCATGAGCCTTGGTGTCTGTAAGTCCAGAGATGAAACAGAGGCTCTGAGTTAAATTGCTCTGTGACCTGGGACAAGGTGCTTAACTTTACTGAGCCTCTTTCCTCACCCATAAAGTTAGAAGAACAACAGCACACTCTTTATCAGGTTGTTATAAGGATTGAATAAATTAACACATGTGCCTATTAGAACAGCACCTGGCCCATATAAACGTGACCATGATGATCTGGAAATACAAATATAACTAGATAACTGAAGTCTTCCCTTCCCGTGAATGTCTGACACACTACAATCTACGCATCTGCTAAGAATGCAATTCCAGAATTTATCTGACCCGAAATAAGTTGCAGCTGAACCCATCTGGCTTTGAGTGGTAGCTGCTTGAGCGGTGTTGACTTTGTAGGCACCGTGTACTGGGGCGCACCACGCACCTTACTGGAATTTGTACTTCTTGTTTATCATTTACCCCACGCTTACTCTCATCTAGGCCCGGCGTTGGGCAGTGATGTCTGAAAGAACAAGCCAAAGTCCTCCCCTTAGAAACCTTCCAGTGTGTGCAGAGCGTGTGCATAATTACTATTAGCATTACCGCATTTAAGCACTGTAACAAACAGTCCCAATGTCTCCGTGACTTGATAAAATTTTGTTTTTGTTCATGTTGTATTGGATATCTATTGCTGTGTAGCAAACGGCCCTAAAACTTAGCAGTTTAAAACAAGGAACATTTATTATCTCTCTCAGTTTCTGAGAATCAAGAATCCAGAAGTAGCTTAGCTGGGTGATTCTAGCTTGGTGTGTCTCCCAAATCATATTCAAACTATCTGCTGGAGTTGTGGGGTAGCTACTCCTAAACTAGCAGGCCTCAACTCCTTGCTGGCTGTTAGAGGGACGTCTCCATTCCTTACCATCTGGGCATCTCCACGGGCTGCCTAAGTAACCCCAAGACATGGCAGCTAGCTTCCTTGAGAGAGAGTGGTGAGAAAGGGAGAGAGAGACAATGAGCGAGAGCTCCAACACAGAAGCTATAGTCTTGAATAACTTAACCTTAGAGGGGACATGCCATCACTTCTGCCATTTGCTATTGGTCTCACAGACTGACGCTGGTACCATGTTGGAGGTAAATACACAAGGGTATGAAAGTCAGATAAGAGAAAGAAACACATGTGTGGCAGAACTGGATGAGAAGTCAAGAGAGCTGGGCTTGAATCCTAGATTGGCTTCTAGATAAGTGAAAGAGCTGAGACTATTTGACCTCTCTTTTTTCATTATATGGAAAGGAGGGGAGGTAAATAGTATCAATGGTCTCTTTTAGGAGAAAAAAATTGTAGAGTCCGACTGGCCTCTTTCTGGGGTTTGTTACCTGGCTTTCTATTGCAGCAAACCCCCAAAAGAGAAAACACTTTTAGGGCAGGAGCAAAAATGAACCAAATTTCAGCCAGACTTAGAATCCTTGCTCTCTGCATATCCAGGCTCCTGGACCAGAGAAGAATCTATTTCATGAGAACCTTCATTTGGACAGGCTACCACACAATGAACATGTGTCACAGTCTACTGTGAGTCATTGGTCAGGGGAGATGGAAAGAGGCAGAGTCTGTCTGCTCACAGTTTTATTCCAGAACCCAACCTCCTTCCATCCAGAGGCTCCTCCTTATGCTCTGGGCATTCTTCACCTTCACTCAGCATCCTGCCCGGAGATCAGGAGTCCAGTGTAGAGGACTAGTGTAGGAGTTGCCCAGTAGATTCTAGTAGCCAGGCTTGGACATTGTATACATTCCTTTGGCCCACATTCCACTGGCCAGAAACCACCTAATTGCAGGGGAGGCTGGGAAGTGTGTTCTATCTGTGACTTTGGATTAAAAAGGAATGGGATTTGGTGAATCTCTTTTCTACTTGAAAAGAGACTGTACATTTAAACAGCTTATTTTTTTTTAAAGCAGTCTGTTCAGTTTTGATACAACAACAAAAAAATATGATTGCTTGCCACTACATGACAAAGCAGCTGACTGATTGCATATTTTCACCTTTTCAGTGCATTGTAAATGCAGCCCCTACTTAAGGGGCCCGTAAGCCGTAAGCCCGCGGTGGAGAGCAGTTCCTGAGCCATTAAGTTTGCTGCTTTTTCAGGAATACTATTAGGATGCTGGCAGGAACAAGTCTTGCCTTGTTTCCCAAGTGGGGAGAGAAGAAAGTCTTTGTTCCCAAGCAAATGAAAATACAAATCACAAGACTAAAATTATGAATGCAAAACAATATATTAAAATGTGGCTTGTGTGTAGTATTTGCATGCATTTTAATATGCATCTGTCATTCCCTTCGCTAAATTCAGTAGGCGCTGAAAATATTAAACAACTGAGTACAATTAATAATTAGAGGGATTGTTTTAAAATATATTTTAACCCATCTATGTTTCTATTGCCAAAATTCTTGGCCTTTCAGGGCTCTAAGATGTCAAAACAGATCATTTTATTGGTCAGATTTCAGATCTCTGTGGCCTGAGAACAATTTACAAAGATATTTTTTATAAAATTGGGTGATAACACTCAAATGATTAGAACTTGACTAAAACCGTTTCTAGGATAGAAAAATCAAATCCAAATTTGAAAGCTGGAAAAGGCTTCACAGATACTTTGGATTAGATATTCTCATCTCTCCTATTTATTCTGAAGCTGGCTGTCTTTATTCTCTCCATACAACAAATGAATTTCTCATCCAATGGATCCATGAGAAATTTAAGACCACCTTTCCCAAAACCCCAATTTGCTAAGGTTTCTGCGGCAGCTATCTTCACAGCTGAAGTTTTCAGAGTCCGACTGGCCTCTTTCTGGGGTTTGTTACCTGGCTTTCTATTGCAGCAAACCCCCAAAAGAGAAAACACTTTTAGGGCAGGAGCAAAAATGAACCAAATTTCAGCCAGACTTAGAATCCTCGCTCTCTGCATATCCAGGCTCCCGGACCAGAGAAGAATCTATTTCATGAGAACCTAGCTCTAAGTCATAAACTTAAAATACATCAAGTTCTTTGTTGTTAATTGGCACTTACCTCACCTGAGGGCCTTTGCCAAGGAGAGCAGAGGGGTTTAATGGGGAAGGAAGAAAGGAAAAAGCCTGGAGCTCTGGAAAACAGCTCCAGCCACACGTGATTTTTCAGCTGGGGGGCTTCCCACCCCTCAGTATGCTAGAGCAACAAAGTCGCCTATGTGCTTTCTCAAACCTCGGCTGTTTGTTTGGGGGGTAATGCTCAGACTGGGGCCTGAGTGATAACTGCTTCATGTAATTATGAAGACAGCTTGAACACTATGCCCCTCTTTGTTTCGGCCTCCAGATGACGGCTGTCTAACTGCTGTTTGTGCCAGTTTTATTTCAAAGCACTTTTCTTTCCATATTTCAAAGGTCAGTGTGTTTACTGGTGGCCAAAAAGAGCCTGTGTGTAAGAGAAAGAAACACATGTGGTTGAGTGGCAGAACTGGATGAGAAGTCAAGAGAGCTGGACTTGAATCCTAGATTGGCTTCTAGATAAGTGAAAGAGCTGAGACTATTTGACCTCTCTTTTTTCATTATATAGAAAGGAGGGGAGGTAAATAGTATCAATGGTCTCTTTTAGGAGAAAAAAAAATTGTAGAAATCTGGTTTAGGAAGAAGAATTGTAGGTATTTCCAGTAAAGAAACATTATCAAATATGCAGCCAAGAAAATGTCCACTTCATCTTCTCAAAATGGAAATATTTCCCCCTTCAAAGAAAGCAGACTGGATATTCTGGCCACCCTTGAAACCTTGAGATTGTTTTTGGTCAAGGAATATTAGCACAGGGAAATAAAACAAACCACAAACACTTTCTCAGGAGTCTCAGTTGGCTTTCTGACATCATCACTTCAAACATCAAGGCTGATCAGACTGTTACCTGCCCATATATAAAACATTAGTGTTTCTATTATGAATATTTGAAACAGCATCAGATTTCAATTACATAAGCTTAATAACTATTTCAAATGGTCTTCATGATTCATTTTCTTTTGATCTGTGTTTTCCCCATCTATCTTCCTTTAATTTTCTGTGTATTGAGCTCCCGGGGAAAAAGAGATGAATACGCCATTGAAATGGTAGAGAGCATGTATTCTGAAACTAGTTTTGCCTGGGTTCTGATCTTGGTTCAACCACTTATGAGCCATGTGACCTTGCATCATTCACTTAAACTCTCTGCGTCTCTATTCCTTGTCTATTAATACAGTGTTGTGAAGATGAAATGGATTGACACATGTGAGCTAGATAGAAGAGTGCCTGGCACTTACGCAAGCATTCAAATGTTAGCTAATCATCAAAAAGACTCCCCCTTTCTGAAACGAATTCTACCTTTGGAAAAAAAATCTTCTCTTTTGTGCTACTATTTCCCTTCTTGAATCAATCCACCTACACCTGTAGAAATAAAAAAAAAGTAAATTTGCAAATGCCAAGGGAACAGTGCCTGTACTGTAAAAGGCGGGAGAAAGTAAAATAGAGAAAGAGAATAAATGAAGTATCTGAGACTTCATCTTTCAGCTCCTGTGCATTTCCAGCCTCCAATAAGTACGGGTACTTTCTGATTTGAGTTTGCACTAGACAAACAGAATCCTCACTATTTGACTGGGGAGAGGCACAACAATTCTTGGCTGTGACGCAGGAAGGAAGAGAAGTGGGGAGGAAAGCATGGGGAAAGAAACACTAACGTGCATTGAACACCTTGTCTAAGCCTTGCGTTTTTATCTTTTCGAATCCGTGGTTTGGCATTTATTACCTCCATTTTACAATCAAAGAAAACAAGGTTCAGGGAAATTAAGTGACTTGTCAATGTCTATTCAGCCGGCCAGGGGTGTGGCTGTGCCGTAAACCATCTCTACTGAATGCAAGAGTCTTACTTTTGTCTCCTTTCTACATCACCCTCTTAGGAAGGACCCAACCAGGGGCATAGGCTGGATCTGGACTCCAAATGATTCCTCACTGGAATGGACAGTATTAGTAGGAGGCTTTCGTTTTGTTTTTGTTTTTGTTTTTGTTTTTTTAAGCCATTTCTACCCCTGTTCAAATGAAGTGGACTCCTGGGGTTTTCGTGGTGAACCCTGCAATTGTAGGCATCAAGGAGAGGGCACTTTGGAAGGTAATTCCCTTTCATTGCTAAAGTCAGAACTTCCTCTTTGGTCACATCCATTTTGGCAGGGGCCTGCTCCTCCTTTCCAATCCCTTCAGGATCTGTATAGAAGCAGACACCAGGTGGGACCTCCCACGGGGGTTCACGGAAACGGCGCCCCGCATGTGCAGAACTTCCGGGGCATCCACTCCATCAGCCCTTCTGAGTGAGATGACAGTGTCCACCTCGTGCCCAGGAGAGTCTGTGTTCTGCAGCACCACGACCGGCGCGTTAACCTAGGAGGCCTCCATGAGCGACTGGCGCTCCACCCTGGGATCAGGAACCACCAGAAGTCATGGCTTAGGGAAGGTTCCAGGAGCCGAGGGGCTCCAGGTTCAGCTCGCTGGTCAGTATTCCCTGGGGATATGGCACTGACTTCAACTGGGTTTTCAGTGGCAACAAGGGCATGAGCTACTAACAGAAGCTTCTCCCAGGTTCTCCTCGGATTTATGAGATAATGCCATCCTTTTTTTTTTTACCCCCATAATGTACCGCGCTGTTTAGAAGTCAGGGTCAGTGCTGCCTCAGTGGGTTCCTGGTGCCAGAAAATTGAGCACATCCTCCTCCTTCATTTGTAGGTTATCTAGAGCTCGAGACATTTTGAAAGTCTTCCTTTAAGTTACAAGGGGAAACCAGAACAATGCCACATGGACCGCACTCTGGGTAGTGTGGGAGAGCACAGAACTTCTTCATGGAGATAAAGAGAGCTTGGGCATACGCATTTCTTCTTGGTCATGTCCTTGATGTCCCGTCCCCTCTTCGTTGCCTTGGAGCAAGTATGGCCCATGTTGATAGGGATCTGGCCAAAGAAACCTCTGTTATTTTCTTCATACCTAATTATTTCATTGAATTCAACCTAGTTTTCTAAACCTGTTTGTGTGCGTTTAGATATATGGCATGAGTAATTTGTGACTATTTACCAAGAACTCTTAATCCAAATTTCTTTTAAGAAAGATGCCAAGACCTCATTCTCAATTCTGTTACTGAAGCTGTGATTTTTCTCATTTTTAGAGTTGAGATGCTAAAGCAAAACAGGAATGTGGATTTCACTTTCAATAAAATCACTGGCTGGTAAAACCCAAATTAAAACAGAGCGTAGGAAATCAAGCTGCCTTTTTCTATTAGAACTAACAAGAGCTGTTTCATTTTCCAAATCAAAAGTTCTAGATATTAAAATCCTATTTGTAGGAAATGCTAAGCCTTATTAAAAATGCAGATAGTCATCATGAGCTGTCATGTTTTCTTGTGGTTGCCAGGATGTTTTAACGACAAAGCTGAGGACAGGTGCACATAACACATCAACATTTTGATTGAAGAATAAAGACAGAGAGAAGACATGAAACACTCCAAAGCATTTAGGAGAGATATTGCCTCCTCTTGAGAATCAACAGTAACCTCATTATTAAGAAAAAAAAAAAATGCTATTCTCTATCTCTTTTCTCTCTTCCCTACATACATTTCTCTTCTGTCTTCAGTTTTCGATCTTAAAATAACAATAACAATAAGGGTAAGAGTAGCAACAATGAGAACTTTGTTTGCCTTGGTGCCCCTGTTAGTACCAATTTAAAAAAGAGATTCTTAACCTGGCCTCCATACCAAACTTCACATATATATTTCTAATGGTATTTTTTTTCTGAGAATTGGGTCCATAGTTTTCATAAATATGCAGAACTTATAACCGTCCAAAAGAAGTTAAGCCAAACACACAAACACTGAAAAAATACATGACACCGTCTTAGTCCATCTTCCCTGCACTGCTATTTTGTTTCAGCAGAGCTTTTGATAAAAGCTAATGAGTACTTAATTCGAGGTTAAATTTTCTGGTCAGAGTAGATATGATGCTACCTATCACTGTGGATATTGTAAAGAGATGAAATCACTCAGACATCCTATTATCTACTTCAGTTCAAACCCATCTTCCCTCCAAAACCATTTCCCTTCCACTAAGGTATCATGACCTCTCCATTTCCTTAGGCACCCTTGCTATATATATATATATATATTACTATAAGAGCTTTCTGGTTGGTGATCTTGTATCCAATCTTGCTACTCACTATCTTATTCCATATTTTCTTTCCACAGATTAATCTTCTCAGCATCTTAATTTTCTCATCGCTTTCTTTGATTAGGAAACCCCATTGTCATTCATTGTCTGCCTGTAGAGGCACTTAAATTGCTCTGTGGGGCTTTAGGGGTACCCCAGAGACCCACTCGGACCTCTGACTGAGGGAAGATGAAGGGATGAAGGAATGCTGTTCTATAGCATCTCTCCCCTAGTTTTGCAAATAGAACCCTCCATGATAAAGTGGTTTGACTCACTTAAAGACACAATCAGTTAGTGACAGAGATGGATCTAGAACTAAATCCCCTTACCCTTGACCCCTTTTCTAATTCAGAACCCTGCATATCCTAGGGCCATAACAATTGGTGATGGAAGTTAGTGCTGGGCCTTTGCCATGTTTCTCCATTTGTTAGCTTTATTCTGCTTTCCTCTGTTTGGAATATCTTCAGCAGGTGCATCTACATCTTTAGGAAAATCGGATGTGACTGAAAGATTTGGCTAGTCCAATTTGTCATGACTTGTTGACAGCAGCCCTGGGAGCTGTGGGACCAGTAACACTGGGGCCTTGATGCCATGCCTGTCAACCTAATAACATGGTGTTTAAACACAGTGTGTTCTGCTTTAGCCCCAAAGTCTGTCCATGATACTTTATATTAAACAACTTTAGGACAAGTTCTATGGGTTATCCAAATAGCAGCTTATCTGTGATTAAAGGAAGACCGAATGCTCTACCTGTCCCCAAATATCATCCTTACCCACCTCCCACATTACACGAAGTTTTTAGTTTTGGTTATTCCTCCTGGTGATAAGACAATCTTTATTTTGTAAAATGCAAACGTGGTATCCCAAAAGCATAACATTAACTTATTGGCATCCATTAATACCTTAAATTAGATTTGATCTTTCTTTCTTCTTTCTTTCTTTCTTTCTTTCTTTCTTTCTTTCTTTCTTTCTTTCTTTCTTTCTTTCTTTCTTTCTTTCTTTCTTTCTTTCTTTTTTTGATTTTCATCTGGCTCAGAGCAAAATCCTGAGGGAACAGAATTAGTGTGGGTAAAGTTGACTGGTAAAGAGTGAATGTGGAGGGGAGCAGAGAAAAAAAATCTGGAGGTTGGGTGCAGTGTTCTGGGAGGAACCTAGAGAAAGTAAAATGAACAGAGGTTGCCAGAGGATAAGTTTTGCCAGATTCCCAGTTTTACCAAATTCAGCATTTCCCTGAGTTCTCCTTGGTTAGCCCCCTTTCTTTATTGATTTTGCCTGGCGTTGGCCAAAACCCTGAAAATTTGGGAAAAAAATAATACCAATCTCTGTTGCTAACATTTATTGAGCACTCACTATGTGCTAGACATTGCTCAAAGCATTCTACATGCATCAACTTATTTTATCCTCCCTGTAACATTTGGAGATTAGATGCCATTAATATTTCCCTTTCATAGATGATGAAATTGAGGCCGAGAGGATTGAAGAATTCCCTAAAATCATCCAGCAAGTAAATGGTGAAATCAGGGTTCCAACCCAAGCGGTCTGGTTCCAAAGCCTACGTCCTTAAGCCCCGTGATCTACTGTCTCTCAAAATCACAGCATTTGTAAGCATATGGTGGCGTTCATTTTCAAATCCAGATAGTCTGATTCCAGATCATCCCACTATAACGCCTCCTAGGCTGCAATGAATCTTTCAAGTACCTCATGAGTTTTATAGTCATGGAGACTGTAGTGGTCCAGAAAAAGTGTCTTGGTTTAGGATTTTTCTAAAGTTATAGTGGTCTGGTGTCTTAATAACAGTGCTCTATTGATTTAATATCAAATGCCAATCTGACAAAGGCAGTCGAGGGCAAACCTCACAAAGTGTTGGGCAGAATCCCTGTCCAGCTGTTATTGTGCCACACTGAAATGGAGAATCCAGACAAAATTACTTCTGGTCTCTGTAAAAGGTCAGCTGAAATAAAAATTGTTTAATATTTCTTTTTCCTCTCTATAACCAAACATTGCTAGTGCCCAGGGAACATCAAAGATAAGCCTGAAATCTTGGATTTGGGAAATCACTGTACCACCTTTAGTTGTAATTTGCAAGGCCCTCCAAAGGGCTTTCAGGATATTATCTAATGAATCCTCATTGACATTCAGCCAGGTTTTCACCCCTGGAGTGCTACCTTCTTGCTAAGAAGAACTTCCCTAGGAATAAAGCTGGTGACAGGTGTCAGATTAATATAAAAATGTAGCTGTAGTTTGGAGAAAGGCTTGCTCAATGCATCCCCTTCCCCATAATGATGGAATGAATTCTGGTAAGATGGTCCATTTGGGGGCTGGAGAGAAGAATAAAATGTCTTTGAGGCCAGTGCTACTGGAAGTCAACTTCTTGATGATTCTCTGGGAGCTGAGAGGAGGGAAACAGAACTGCTGAGGGAAGGGAGGTGGGAAAGGCTGAGAGAAAGAACTACAGGGGCTCCATCTTGGAAATCCCTTCCTCTTTTCTTCTAATAATTAGCTATTTTCATACTCAAATTAAATCATTTCTCCCAACGTTCAGTAAATAAATGTGAAACAAACAAACAAAATCAAACAAACAAAATGATATTCTTGTTTCATCAGAAAAGGTTCTTTTCTGTTATTCTCCAGTTTTCAGGAGGGAAATGCCTCATCTGCTCTCTTAATAGATTTGACCTATCTTTGCTTGGGAACATCTTTCATTTCCATGGAAGCCTTAAAGAAACAGGAAGACATTGCAGCAGAAATTCCCAATCTTTTTGCCGAGAGAAGCTGCTTTTCATTTCCCCTAAAGCTTTAAGGTCAAGGGGTGGGGGTGGGGAGTTTCCAGCAGATGTTTCATTCCTCCCTGGGGAAGCTGTCAATCCCCAGGCCACTCACTGGAGCATTATCAGATCAGGATTTGAGTTCTTCAAGCAGACTCTCACGGACTGGTTGAGGACTCTTGTAGAAGAACTCCTCCATTTGATGAGACATGGAAAAACTTAGAAAGGAAGGAAGGCAGGTGGGAGGGAGGGGGGGAGAGAGAGAGAGAGAGAGAGAGAGAAAGAAAGAAAGAAAGAAAGAAAGAAAGAAAGAAAGAAAGAAAGAGAGAGAGAGAGAGAGAGAGAGAGAGAGAAAGAAAGAAAGAAAGAAAGAAAGAAAGAAAGAAAGAAAGAAAGAAAGAAAGAAAGAAAGAAAGAAAGAAAGAAAGAAAGAAAGAAAAGAAAGAAAAGAAAGGGGCAATTACTTTTTCACTTCCCCAGAACATGTTCTGAGTACCAGCTAAACTTATTTGCCACCAGAGTTGGTCAAAACAGTGAAGTTAATGCAGTTCAGCCTCTGGAATTCTTTCTTCTTAGCTTTGTATCATCCTTGTACACATCCCAGACCAATTTTCATGTAAATGCCCTTGTTGCCCTAGGCAGACTTTCTTGGCTTGCTGTCCTGATTGAGTGGGACATTCAGCTAGCTTTCACCCCTTGGAGTGCCATCTTCTTGCTAAGGTAAGAACTTCCCTGGACATAAAGCTCTGGCTAAGGTGCTCATAGTCCCACTGTTTATTCTTACACCATTCATATTTCTTGAGTTTTCAGGATACAAACTCTGCTTCCGCTCTGAGTTGGAGGACATGTAATATGGAGATGGAGAAACTGTTTGAACTGTCCAGGTAGCCATGCTAGAATGGTTCCCTAGGAATAACCCATGGAGAAGTATATGGACGTCAGAATTCAGCCACAGAATTGCAGAGTTTAGAGTTCAAAGAAATTTCAATGGATCTTTTGATCCAGTTCAAACATCTTGGGTAGAATGACCTCATTTTACAGATGACACAATAGAGGCTCAGGGAGACTAAAAACCATATCTAAGGTATCTGGTTATCTTTAAGACTGAAAGATAGGGGAGTTGAGGGCCCTTATCTTTTACCTCCTACTTTATGCTACTTTACAAATATTTAGAGGAATGTATGATGCCAAAACATAATGACTTATGCAAATGTGGTGTCTACCAGGGAGAGAAAAAGAATGGGATATTTAATAATGCAACAGAGGCAGTCCCGTGATAGTAATCCCTTCTGATTACTAGCATAATTTGGCTTCTTGAAGAATCTGGCCCAAACTCAATTAAAGTAATGCCCTGCAGCATAGTCAGTATTTATGGGTTAATGGTTTAGATTCCTGACATTATAGCATAGCATGTTGTTTCTTACTCCATTTTTGTCAACTTTATTCCATACATGGTCCTCTGTTAGAGTCTCCTCCTAGCTTCCTCTTCTTTACCCCATGACTTGCCACCTCAACTTGGTTTGCTGTTGTTGGGATCTTTCCCAAATGGTTGAGTGATTCCTTGAGAAATCAGATAGGTAACACTATTGCTGGTTCAACCAGGTTCCCAGGCCTTATCTCCTATATGCTGCTTGTAGTGGGCCCCACTCAATCTATACTAGACATTGGTGAGTGAGAAAGAATATTTCTGGTAATAGCTATTATAATTATAAACCCCAGAGCTATGTACAAATTGCTTTCATCATCACTGTAATAAAGATAGGCAGAGTTTAGGAAGAGTGAGAGAGAGAAGAAGACAGATAGTAGGGGTTCGTTTGTGGAGTTCCATTTGGTGTATATCTTTGCAACACCCAAGTAGTATCTGGAGTTCTAGATATAAAGTTGAAATACAGATTCTATACTTGAACTATGAATTTTGAATTACTCCAGGCAGAGACAAAGAATGTTCTGTAGCTGATATAAAAATACCCATTCCCACACAGACAAATGTGGGAAAGGGAACCATATGGAATGTGAGAGGAGAGGGCCATACTTTAAAGAACCAAATGAATGCAAGGAAGAGACACAAAATAGGATCAGGACATAGACATTTTTCTTAACCTCAGCGGTTAGCATTTTCCAATTGTTGTGTAGGAAGAAATAGAAGGTTTTTTAAAATGAAAATTATTATGAATTTATATGATTCAATATGATTGTGAATTTGTGTATATATACTCATACTGTGTTCAATATTTATTACCGTGTAACAAGTTATTCCAACATTTAGTGGATTAAAACAACAAACATTTATTATCTCACCATTTCTGAGAGTCAGAAACCCCAGAGTAGGGATTTAGGTGGGTGTTCTGGCTCAGGGTCTCTTGTGAGATTCCATTCAAGATATCAGCCAGGGCTGCATCATCTGAAGCCTTGGATGTGCCTTGATGATCTACTTCCAAGAAGGCTCCCTAACTAGGGTTGTTCAGAAGTCTCAGTTCTTTGCCACCTGGACATCTCCATATAGCCACCTAGGTGGCTTCAAGACATGGTAGCTGGTTTCTCCCAGAGTAAGTGGTCCAAGAGACAGAAAGACAGAGACACACAACAATATGGAAGCTGCAGTCTTCTTTTTTTTTTTTTTCCGACATTTTTTATTGTGGTAAAATATATATAATATCAATTTATCATTTTAGCCAATTCAGTGGCATTAATTATGTTCACACCATTGTGCAACCATCACCACTATTCATTTCCATCATCCCAAACAGGAGCTCTGTATCCATGAAGCAATAACTCCCCATCCTCCTACTTCCAAACTCTGGTATTCTCTACTTTCTGTCTCTGTGACTCTGCCTACGTTGAATACCCCATGTAAGTGGAATCATAATATTTATCCCTTTGTGTCTGGCTTATTTACTTAGCACAATGTTTTCAAGATTCATCCAGGTTGTGGCATGTATCAGAATTTCATTCCTTTTTATGACTGAATAACATTCCATTGTGTGTATATACACATTTTGTTTATCCATTTCATCTGTCAATGGACATTTGGATTGTTCCTACCTTTGCTGCAGTCTTTTTGTAGCCTAATCTGGAAGTGTGTCTCTTCACGGGAAAAAGTCATTAAATTGAGCCCACACTCAAGGGAAGAGGAAGGAGAGAAATAGCAAAGCATTTGTGGACACATTTTTAAGAGAATAGAAGATACTGAAGTTAATTTTACCAATTGCACATAATGCTTTACATGGGGCTCAGTCATGGTCCTTAATTCTCTTGTAGGTTTTATAAAATCTTGAGTTTAAGAATCTTTCTAGGGACTACATCTGGAGTAGTCCCAACCAGAGCACATGATGAAAAAGGGAAAATCAGAAAAATGACATGCCTGATAAATATTGCCCTAACAAGGCTTATTTTGGTATCTGAGGCAATATAGATACAAACCTAATTTCTGTGCTGCTCTCAGGCCTAGGTTTACCAGCAGGAGGAATGAGAGTAGACCTGCCCCGTGTTTCATTCTATTGCATGTGAATGGACACATTTCTGTGGGAGTAGCGGCTGAGGCGTACGTATTCAGAGAATATTCAGAGTTATTCCTGTTGGCGTCCATCTTCGTATGTAGTTGAAAGAAGGCTTAGACTACAATGACAAAAACAACGACAAGAAGAAATAACCCCCCACCCCCACTATTACACCTCTTATTAATCCTGT
The DNA here is from genome assembly GCF_037043125.1 of Eumetopias jubatus. Taxonomy (NCBI): domain Eukaryota; kingdom Metazoa; phylum Chordata; class Mammalia; order Carnivora; family Otariidae; genus Eumetopias; species Eumetopias jubatus. The sequence continues at coordinate 114,489,973 of NW_028274814.1, read as the reverse complement.
AAATGTTTTTTCTTCCTTCTTTTAAGACTGGCACCACGAAGCTGAGCTTTTTTGCCTTTTTAATTTATTACACTACTTCAATTTTCTATTTTGTGATGAATGTAAGGAATTTGGAAGTAGTTTGCAAAGATGAAGGCCAGGAGGATAAAAAAGCAATTATCTCATGCCAGTTATACCAGGAAATAGTGGAGGTGCCATTCCTGTAACATTTCTGTCCATTTTTCTTCAGTACTGTAATGGTGGCCACTCTCCTCATTACCCGGCACATTTCTCTTCATTACCAGTTGTGATGGGGGTGATGATGAGGGCTATTTACAACTAGAATGCTATGAAGGGCCCAACAGATGAATAATGATTATTCAAACAGATATGTGGAAGCCAAAAAAGACAAATGTGAAGCTCTTGTGTCCCAGAAAGGCAGGGAGGTAATTTCTTTCTTTTTTTTTTTTAAGATTTTATTTATTTATTTTAGAAAGAGACAGAGAGAAAGCACGGGGAGGAGCAGAGAGAGAGGGACAAGCAGACTCTGCACCGAGCGCAGAGCCCAACATGGGACTCGGTCCCACGACCCTGAGATCATGACCTGAGCCAAAATCAAGAGTCGGATGCTTAACTGACTGAGCCCCCAGGCACCCCAAGGTAATTTCTTTTGAAGGGAGAGGGGGCTCATGTTCCTCAGTCAGGGAATGTCCTGCAGTGTTGGGTGGAATGGCTTATCTAAGGTACTCAGTTTGTTATTTTAGGAACTGACCAAAAAACAATGATTCACTTAAACTATCAAACCAATGCCGAGGCCCACTGTGACCCTAACTTTATATGCCAGGGAGAAAGCAGGGCTTTCCTTGGGTCTACACTAAAAAGACACCTCATCACAAACCGTTCCCTCACACCCCGCCACCCTTGTGTCCAGCTATCCACCTCCCTGGGGCAACCTTGTTAGGACAATATTTATAAGGCACATTAACTATCATCTCTCTGTCTGTGTATCTACATATATATGTATGTATCTATCTATCCTTATTAGTCAGAGTTCTCCAAAGAAACAGAACAAACAAAAAATGCGGGGAGGGAGGGAGAGAGAGAGAGACAGAGAGAGAAAGATTTTAAGGAATTGGCTCACATGATTATGGAGGTTTAGAGTATGGGGTAAACCAGCAACCTGGAGACTCAGGGAAGAGTTGCAGACCTACTTCAAAAGCAGTTTGCTAAGAGAATTCCTTCGCATTCAGGGAAGGTCTGTCTTCGGTCTATTAAGACCTCCAACTGATTGGATGCGGCCCACCCACATTGTGAAGGGTCAGTTGCCTAACTCAGAATCCACTGATTTAAATGATACTCTCATCCAAAAACCACTTTCCCAGAAACATCCAGAAAAATGTTTCACAAAATATCTGGGCTCCATGGCCCAGCCAATTTGACATATAAAATTAACCATTATCTACATATAAATCTAGACCAATGAGTTATAAAGAATTTGTGACCCCAAAATAAAGGTGCTAAATTGGATTTTTACCTAGTGACAGGTCTTTGACTTGGGCTATTAAGATTCTTCTGGGACTGTAGGAGAATCCAGCCACTCTAACGAGGAGTGGAGTTGAGTCCTGCCTTCCATCCTGGCTCCTTTCACGCACTTGAATTGAGTGGAGTAATTGCTCCCGGGGCAGAAGGGGAGTTTGGAGGAGACGCAGGATATACATATGATTGGGAACTGTGGTGAATTGTTTATTAAAGAACACCTTCCAATTTAATTACCTAATTGCTACTCTTGCTTTGACTTTCTCACTAGGAACGGTCCTCACAGCTACCCCACAGCGATCTTGCCCAACTCAAAAAGGTGTTGAAACAGGCTGCAGAAAGTTCCAAGCCAGGCAAGTAGGAGCAAGTCAGCTTCCCAGAGATGGGCTCATGAGCAGGCCTCTAGTTAACCCCTGCTAGACTGGAACATCTGGGAAGAAGGCCCCGGGAAAAGATTTCCACTAGAAGGGCACTGCCATTTGCCAAACTCTGACGGTGTGTGCAGCCTGTTAAGAATGATAGAGGCGGTGTTCCAGCACAGCAGGCTTTCAATATGACACAGAGGGATGAAAGGAGTACAATATGAAAACAGCAGGTGAGAATGGATGTATCACACAGGGAAAAGATGTTAGAGGAATACTGAGGTATATTAATTCTCCCCAGGCCCCCTCAAATTCAGTAGCTTCAGTGAAAGCAAAAATATGCTCTTGAATTAGGCCCGGGCTTCTAACAAGTGCCATAGCACCATCTGCTTTGTAGCAAAAGGCCTAAGAGGTGGGAAAGACAGACCTGCATGCCAATCGATCACGATACTGTCTTCAATAACCGCGATTGCCTCGGGGGCGCTCACAAGCTGTCATGTGCGGACAAGTTTAGGGAATTTGATATCTCCGACGTGACTCTTCTCCAGACTTAGGCTACTCCTGCAGGCAAGATGGCATTTGCCCAGTGGCTTGGGGATAATTTTCACTTTTCTAAGAGCTTGAAACAAGCAACAGAAGAAGCAACTATTTGGCACCTGGAAAATCCTTCCTAATGATCTGGGTCTGGAGAGGCTTCTCAACTTTTTGTCTGTGGGCACGTCGTCAAACCCTGTCCATGACAAATTGTTCACATTGAGAAAGGGCTTGATCTTGTACCTTCATGCCTATCTCATTATAACTTCTGTGAAACAAGGACAAACCAAAGGAAAATACCCTGTAGGTGTGTGAATCAACTATATCCCTGAGAGGTAGAGCTCAGGGATTTCATTAAATAACTAGTTTCAGTCTTTTGGCTTAAGCCTTTTGATTTATTTTCTGTAGTGTTGGGGCCACTTGCCACTTCCCTAAACCAATTTCCTGAGCCCCTCAGCAGGGAGCATGCGATGACATTCTCCCCTATCTAGGCCCAAATAGTTTAGGTCCATAGTGACTCTGTTCTATCTTAGCACCAGACTTCTATTTGGAAAATTTGGAGGAAGTAAATTTCATCATGCCTCTCCTCACTGTCCCTGGGTAACCTTCTCCGGTCTCATGGATTCAACAACCACCAGTGGTCTGATGACCTCCAAATCCATATCTCTCTTCAGAGCTTCAGCCTGGACTTCTCAACCTGAATGTAAAATGGACACCTCAAACATGTTCAAAAACGAACTCACCCTAAATGTGTTCTCTTTTATTTCTTAGCTCTGTTAGTGGCACCCCACTTCACCAGTCACTGGAACTAATTACCTTTTACTCCTCCACTTCTACCCATCCTCACATACCTCCAATTTATCACATGTGAATTTAGCATTCTGAAGAGGGTTTTTTTTTTTTAATATCTCTTTTTTCCATTCCTACAACTATTACTAAAATCCAAGCTCTTAGAGTCATCCTGATTTACTTACAACTGGTCTCTTCCTGCCTAAATTCATTTAAGACTGTATACAACAGTTTAAATAATTGATCTCAAACACTTTAAATCTTTAAAAATTCCCCATCATTTACTAAGCACCAAACTAAGCAGTAAACTACTTCTGCAGGCCCTCTTTGACTTCTCTTTCCAGTATTATCTCTCAATAACTCCCCCTGTCCCTTTCCACTTTTGTAATACCCTTCTAATTCCCCACATGGGCCATGCAGCTCTCCGCTCTGTGTCCCTGAGGGAGTTATTCCTTCAATCTGGAACACTCATCCCACCCTTCTTCACAGGCTAATTGTACCTGACTCATCTTTAATACTCAGCTAAAGCATTAGCTCTTCCAGGAAACCTCTTGTGAACTCTCAGTACCATTCCTCTCTATTATTCCCCATACCGCTCTGTAGCTCTATCTCTGTTACTATCCCACATGTCCATTTCTCTCACTGAGTTTTTAGGACACTTTTTAAAAATCTTTACTCTCCGATTTCCTAGAATAGAAGGACAGTGGGCATGGAAAAAATTCATTTTGCACTTAATCCCTGTATCTTTGTGTTTTTAGACTCCATCCATGAAATAGTATTAATTCTACCATCAAATTCCTTCAATTCACTAAAAAGTCATCATATCAGAGTTTATTGTACATGGAACATCCCTGTCTAAAGATCTCCAAGGGTCTTTAATATCTCCAGTTTTGAAAGCCATACATCTTCCCTCTAACCCACAGCATCTAATTCGCCAATACCACTGACCTCCTTGAAAAGTGACTTTTGGAACAAGTGTCTCTCTGTGATGTATGTTTCCAATATGACTGACATTTCCAATTGACTAACATGACTTATTCTCTTGGCTGAAATTCTGGGGTTCCACAAACAATCATCAGAACATCAAACAAGCAAAGCAAGCTAGCAAAATAACATCTTAGATTATGTTAGCAACCCCAATAGAGGCATCACTGGAACATAAGGAAATCTCTAGAGAATATCTAAGATCAGGAAGGGACCCTCTGCCACCTTGCTTAGTTGGAAATGAGAATCTGGCATTTCATTATCTCAATTAAATCTTTGTGTCCACCTGCTGGATACATTGCACCATAGATATAACTGGGGTTAAGAAATCACTCCCCATCTATAAGAGGCTTGGAATGCAATAGCCAAGGCAAGGAATTTAAAGATGCAAATTTTCTTGGATGTATGATCCAAATACATATAGATCATGTTATGTTTTTGCTTTAAAATTCTCCCTATCTCCCTGATTACATTCGGGATCAAACTCTTTATGATACAACATCCCTAAGAGACATCATGGCGTGGAAGACAGAAGTGTGTGTCCCAGCACCAGACTGGATTGATATCCTTTCCCAGATACTTGCTAAGTATATATGGATAGTTATCCATATTTAAGTTACCTTTTCTGTAAAATGGGAATAATAAAATAAGAATAGTGCTTACTCTTGAAGTGTTGTGACAATAAAAGACATGACAAGAACCTAAAAGAGCGCCTGGCACGTAATAATTATTCAATAAAATTTAACTACTGTTAGATGACATATGACTTATCCATTTTTCTGTCTGCATTTGTCATTGTATTCCAGCCATATTGAACTTGAAATTCCCCTACCGCCTTATTCTCACATTGCTTTGCACCTGCTACTAGGAATGTTTTTGCTTCCTTCTGGTTAAATCCTACCCTTTCCCTACCAGTCTCTGTTAATGGGCCCGTTCCTGCACTGTCATAGATCCCCATGCTTCCTGCTCCCACTGTCTGTCCTGATGTTCCTTCACATGTCCATCTCCCACACTGTACTCTAAAGCCCTCAGTGGGAGGGAGTGTTTTCTTTTCCTTTCATCTCCCAATTTACACACAGTAACTGTCACATAAAAGGTGCTCAAAAATATCTGTGAAATGAGCTGGAGACTAAATATACCCCCAAACGCATATGAAAAGTGAAAATAAGCATCTAATTCAAAAGAATGAGAAGACAAGCCACAGACTGGACAAAAATATCTGCAAATGACACATCTAATAAAAACCATTATCCAGAATACGCAAAGAATTCTTAAAACTCAACAATAAGAAAATAAACAACCCAATTTAAAAATGGCTGGAAGACCTTAATGGACATGTCACCAAAGAAAACATACAGATGGCAAATAAGCATATGAAAAGACGCCCCACATTATATGTCATCAAGGAAATGAAAATTAAAATAATGAGATACCAGGGCACCTGACTGGCTCAGTTGGTAGAGCATGCAATTCTTGATCTCAAGGTCATGAGTTCAAGCTCCATGTTCGGCATGGAGCCTACTTAAAATAAAAATTGACAAAACAAAGCAATGAGATACCACTGTACATCTACTAGAATAGCCATAATCCAGAACCCTGATAGCACCAAATGCTGGCAAGGATGTGGAACAATAGAAACTCTCATTCATTGCTGGTTTGGTCTTTAGTGTGATGGAAGGTACAGAACATATGGTTAAGCATCAGTGTATAGGCTCCAGAGAGGTGCTTCTCAAACTGCAACATGTAGAAGAATGACGTGGAGATCTTGTTAAAACGCAGATTCTGATTCCATAGGTCTGAAATTCCACGTTTCTAACATGCAACCAGGTAATAACAATGCTGCTGGTCTGTGAACCATATGCTGACTGGAAGGCTCTAGGGCCAGGCTGTCAGGGCTCAAATCCCAGTCCTGCCATGGGCAAGCCATTTAACCTCCTGCGACTCAGTTTTTTCCATCTGAAAATTGAGAATGATAACAGCACTGACCTTCTAGGGTTTTGTGAGGATTGTTAGGGAATATATCTATCAGACACTTAGAGCAGTACTCTGAATCTGATCATCAGTGCTTGCCATTATTACCATCTTGGAATATAATTCATCCAGACTTGAGCTCATATAATTGTTATGTGCTTTCTTATCATATGCTCACCTATCTTGAGCTTTCATTCTCTCTTAAACTGAAATATGAATCTCCATATTTTCCAGTTTACTGCTTTTTGATAGTAAAGATGAAAGCACGTAGGAACGGAGAACTTTTACTTGTTTTCGTCATACGTTAATCACGTACCATCTACCCCATGGAGTCAGCTTATCCTTTTCATGTTTTCCTTCTTGTTCTAAGTATACTTTGAAATATTCTATTTAATGTTCTTGGCATTTTAGTAAATTTTAATTCATCCTGATGCTATTCAATGTCAGAAGTCTGTTTAAAAACAATAACAGAGTCATTTTACATTAGCTATTGTAAATAGCTAAGTGATTCATTCAAATTATTTTGTGTGGCTTAAATGAATTAGAGCTTCTCACACTCAGGCTCTTGCTTCCCAGGGGAGGAAGCCAGATAATAATAGGTAAGCTTTCAATTATGATGGATATGGGAGAGATAGGACAGAGTGTGTAGTTTATTATCAATCCTTCAACAAGTCACCACACCCTTGTTTAAAGACAATTTAGAAAATTGGGATGGTAATGAATGGGATCATTGCTGGTTGCAAATTATATCAGTTTTTACAAAGTTGTTGCCAAATCCTACTTTATTTGGATAAAAGGCAATTTAGAGTTTTAATGTCACTAACATGCTTCATAAATCATGGCTATGCTAAGTGTTGTAAAAATTAAAGTGATAAGACGGCAGTTCTCACAAAGAAGCAATCGTTAGATTAAATGATAAATTGGAAATCATCCACACCTAAGCTGGTGGCTGAGAGCAGGCAGATCCCAAGGCAAACCATGCTGTGTAAACCCTGAATAATAAGGACAACTTACACTTGAATTCATTTAAGAGATTATAAAATCTTCCCACGTATTTTATTTGATCTTCAAAGTGGAATCTCAAGGAATTCCACAGAAACATTTCTTTCTACCACTTCTGGAATGGTAGTCAATAGTTTGGACTCTTAAATCAGATTGCTGGATTGTGTTAATTTGGGTCCTCTGGAAAACAGATGTCAAAATGGGATTAAACGTGCAAGAATTTTCTTAAGGGAAACGCCTGAGTTGGAGACAATGGAGGAGAGAGCTGGGATAGGCTGGGTGAGCTATCATCAGTGATGCTTGTCAGACCCGAAGTGAAGAAGGGAAGGAAGGAGGGTTGGGTGGAAGCATCCTAGACTGTTGTGAAGTCTAACAGAGATTTGGCAAGGATCTTGAGGCGTCCTTAAGGCAAAGTGAGCTGTCAGAGAACCCCATATCATCCAGAAATGGACTTGTCATAGCATCCCTGCAATGGATTTCAGTGAGCTGCAGCTGGGCATCTTGATCAATAATGCATCCTGTTGTTCAGGATCATAGGGTCAGGTCAAATCCTAGTTCCACCAAATCCAGGTCAAATCCTAGTTCCACCATTAATTAGCTGTTATTTCAGCGAATTACTCTGCCTCTTTCTAAGCCTCATCTTCCTCATTTATAAAATAGTAATCACAGCGGTGCCTCTTCTATTGTGTGCATTAAATGAGATGAGTATATTATTATTTTTCTCTGAGCCACTTGGGCATACAAGCACCAACTTCTTCCATAAAATACGGGATCTGGACCCATCCTACTGGTTGACCTGTGATAGGGGTGAAGTCAGAGCTGAAAGTCACAGATTTCCTAGGCTAATGGGCACTGTTTTCTAACCTCATTCATCAGGAAGCATTCAAAATATTTTACCTTTTGACTTTTGAATATGTTTATCTTTTTAAAAATGAATGGGGTGCCTAGGTGGCTCAGTCGGTTAAGTGTCTGACTCTTGATTTCTGCTCAGATCATGACCTAGGAGTCATGAGATTGAGCCCCACATCAGGTTCTGCACTGGGTGTGGAGCCTGCTTAAGATTCCCTCTCTCCCTCTCCCTCTGCCTCTCCCTACCCCACTAACACATGCATCTACACACTCTCAAAGAAAGAAAGAAAGAAAAAGAAAAAAATTATATAAAGAAGAAAGAGACAATGGACTAGGAACAAAATGAACAGAACCTCAGGAACATGTAAGATTAATACCAGAAGAACTAATACAATGTCTTTGGAGTCCTGGAAGGAGAGGAAAAAGAGTATAGAACTGAAAAAGTACTCAAATACAATGGCTGAAAAATTCCAAGATTTGCCAAAAGGTATAACCTATAAATTCAAGAAGCTGAGCTATCCCCAAAAAGGATAAATGCGAAGAAGTAACTACATTAAGACAATCATAGTCAAATTACTAAATACTAAAGACCAAAAAAAAAAAAAAATCTTGAAAGCAGTGAAAGAGAAACAACACCTTACCTATAAGGGAAAAATAACTTGATTGACAGTGGATTTCTCATCAGAAATCATGACAGAAGGAAGTAGTACAACATTTTTCAAGTGCAGCAAGAAAAAAAAACTGTTAGTAGAGAATCCTATATTCAGTGAAAATATCTTTTAGAAATGAAAGGGAAATCAAGAAATTTTCAGATGAAGAAAACTATGAGAATGTCACCAGCAGAACTTCCCTAAAAGAGTAGATAGAGGAAGTTCTCTAAAAAGAAAGGAAATGATAAAAACAAAACAAAAAAAAGGACCTTGGAATGTTAGGAAGGAAGAAAGAACATGGTACACAAAAACAAGGTTAAATACAATGGACTTTACTTCTCTTGAGTTTTCGAAATTATATTTGATGGTTGAAGCCAAAAGTGTAACACTATCTTATGTGGCTCTAAATGTACATTGAGGAAATATATAAGCAAATTAAATTTTAAACAAGTAATAAGGGCACACAGATCAGAAAGGAAGAAATAAAACTTTCCCTATTTCCAAAAGACACGATTTTCTATGTAGAAAGTCCCATGAAGTAAAAAAATAAAACAAAACAAAGTCTCCTCGAACTAATAAGTGAGTTTATCAAGGTTGCAGAGTGCAAAAAGCATACCAAAAAAATCAATTGTATTTCTATATACTAGCAATAAATACCAAAATTAAAAAATGAAATACCATTTACAATCAATAAAAACTTATGCATTAACAGAATATGTGTAGTACTTATGTGCTGAAAACTACAAAAGGCTGGTGAAAGAAATCAAAGAAGACCAATTTAAATAGGGAGACATACCATATTCATGCATTGAAAGATTTGACATAGTAAAGATATCATTTCTCTCCAAATTGATATACAGGTTTAACTCAATTCCTATCAAAATCCCAGCAAGAGTTTTGTAGATATAAATAAAACTATTTCTCAGATTTATATGGAAAGGCATAGAAACTAAGATAGACAAACCAATTTTGAAAAAGGAGAATAAAGTGGGAGGAATCATCTATCTGATTTCAAGATATCATAAAGCTTCTATCATCACAAATGTATGCTATTGGCAGAGGGATAGACACATACGTCAATGGAACAGAATAGAAAACCCAGAAATGGACCTACACAGATACGCCCAACTGATTTTTGAGTAAAGTACAACAGCAATTTAATGAAGGAAAGATAGCATTTTCAACAAATGGTATTGCAGCAGTTGGGTATCCATAAGCAAAAAGTGAAACTCGACCTAAATTTTATACCTTATACAAAAATTAACTTAAGGTGAATTGTAGACTTAAATATAAAACATTAAGCTTAAAAACTTTTATAAAAATATATAGGAGAATCTTCAGAATCTAGAGCTAGGCAAAGAGTTCTTAGATTTGAAATCAAAAGCAAAATTCATTAAAAAATGATAAATTAAACTTAATTAGATTTAATCAAAATTATACATTTTGCTTTGTGAAAAGTCCTGCTAAGAGGGTGAAAAGACAAGCTACACACTGGCAGAAAATTTTGTAAGCCACATCTTCAAAGGACTAGTATCTAGACTATATAAAGAATTTTCCATTAGGAGAAGGAAGGGAAAAATGAAGGGGTGGAAATCAGAGGGGGAGACGAACCATGAGAGACTATGGACTCCAGGAAACAAAGTGGGGTTTTCAGAGGGGAGAGGGTGGGGGGATAGGTTAACCCAGTGATGGGTATTAAGGAGGGCACATATTGCATGGAGAACTGATTGTTATATGCAAACAATGAATCATGGAACACTACATCAAAAACTAATGATGCACTGTATGGTGACTAACATAACATAATAAAATAAAATAAGTAAATTAAAAAAATAAATAAATAGAAAAAAAAAGAATTTTCAAAAGTCAACAGTACTCTTAGCTTAATATAGAGACCAAAGTATGGAGAATTATAAAATACACAGAATATTATAAAAGAAAAATTCTTGGGCCATCCCTGGGCTCTATACTATTTGCCAGATATTTTTATGTGAATTATATTATTTTGCTCTCATAACCCTTTGCAGCAATAATGTAGAAAACACATAATCATTATTTTCTGGCTAAATGATTAAATTATTAGATTATTGAATAGTTGAATGAATAAATTAATGCGTGAATGAATGGATGGCATTATGGACTGAATGCTTGTGTTTCCCCCCAAAATTCATACATTGAAACCTAATCCCCACTGTGATTGTATATGGAGGTAAGCCTTTGGGAGGTGCTCAGGTCATGAGGATGAAGTCCTCATGAACGGGATTAGTGCCCTTATAAAAGAGATCCCAGAGAGTTCCCTCAACGATTCCACCCTCTGAGGACATGTCAAGAGAATGGTCATCTATGAACCAGGAAACAAACCTCACCAGACCTGGAATCTGTTGTTACCTTGATCTTGGACTTCCCAGCCCCCAGGAATGTGAGAAATAAATGTCTGTTTATCAAGCCACCTAATCTATGGTATTCTATTACATATTCCTTTATAGCAGCCAGAATGGACTAAGACAGATGGAAGAATGGATGGATGGATGGATGGATGGATGAAGGATGTTTGGAATCAGTGAAGTGTGGAATATGTAAAACTTTTTAAAAGCATGGGGCATTTACAAGCATGAAGTCAAGTAGCTTATTTTAAATGAATTTGGGTCACAAGAACTATTTAAAGGCCTTGGGCCAGGGCAGAAAGATACGGGAAGTCCAAAGAAAAACAGAAAAATTATTCACACCCTATACACTATAAACAAGAGCTCCTCAGGCACTAGGCATCTTTGGAAAAATGCATAATTTTTTGCAGTAAGTACAAGAAAAAGACGTTTTGTTTAGCACTTATCCTGTTACCCGGTGCATGTTCTGATCATTTGTGGGGCTGTGTATCCCTGATAGCTTAGACTTCTGGCTGACCACACCTAGGAAATCAGCTACTCATTTTCAGTGTGGCAGGAAATGCAATGACAGGCTTTCTGACGAAGGCCACCAATAGAGCAATACATGCGCTTGAATGACCATTTGCCTGCCTTTGACCCTTGGCACAACTTGACCTCCAGCTTCTGAACGGTCTGTTTCCTACCCTTGGTTCAGAGGTCACCACACTTGACCTCTGGCTTCAGTGTGATCTCTGACTCCTAACTTGGCTTTGGCTGTAGTGAACAATCTGTAGTCCCCCAGAGTCCAGAAAAGCCCTTTCTCTAGTTCCCACCAGTTCCCACCAAAGTTGTCTCCTTTGTTCTCGCTTTCCAGGTTGTAGTCAACTGAAATCTGCAGCCACTAACAACGGTGTGGCCCCTTCAAGTTGCCTTGTGTACTGGTTTGATTGAACACTAATGATCATTACCACGAGTGCCCATCTACTGAAATGCTAACCGTGCTACTACATTCACCATCTCCTTTAGGATTTAGGAATCCCATGAAGAGGATATCAGTCATCCCCACCTTTGGAGATCAGGAAGCTGAGGCTCACAAAAATGGAAGGTAGCTGCTCTAAGTTCACACTGCCAGAAAGTGTCAGATTTAGGACGTGTTGTTACTCCAAATCAATTTCTCATGCTTTCTGTTTATTAAACATTCCCAGTGTTGGTCTGAGTCCTGAATACACACATGTGAAAAAGCTCTGTGCTCGTTTTAAAAGGTGTTATATTCTTCAGTGTTCCATGAAGCTTTGACCAGCTTTAGCAGGTGCAAGATGGATGTACCTCACTTCAACTGTCTGGCACTCAGCTTAGAACATTCATGGAAAGCCATGTCTCTCATGCTTGCACAATCCAGAAACATTGGGGAGCTAATGCCCTGGAGTTTACCCTTGACCAGTGTGGGGTAGGAGCAATGAACCACTTCCCCCTCATATCACCCCATGGACAGTTCCCCAAGACATTTGCTAACCCTCCTCAGAAAAATCTATAGAGATAAGCACCTGTTAACCACAGCAATGGTCCACTGGACAAGCCATCCTTGAATCCATTCCTTTCTTCCTTGTTTCACTTCCCTTGTCCCTCACTCCTGTTCTTTGGGATCCATTTCTGAAGTAACCACCCACACACAAACAAGATTCACTCAGCCCTTGCTTCTAGAGAACCCAGGCTGACTCTACCTCTCAGTGAGTCTGAATTAGTGCATTTACTGAATTTTAACATAGTTTTACATCTTACACGTCTATATCATTGTGTACAAGGATTAATCAAGTTTATTTGGTTTCTTGATCAGTTGATTTGGCTTCAACAGTGGTTTTATAACACTTGTGAATAGACAGCCCTCTGGAATGCATTACCAACATATTTGTGTGAACTTATTTGTTTCATATTCATAACGGAATTTTAATTAGCTGCTAAGTAAAATGAGTTGGGTCCAAAGTCTCCTGACTGTTGGTTAATGGTTCTTATGTAAAGAGTAAATAAAATCTTTCTTTGATGAAAAATATCTATAGTAACAAATTCATAGCTATTCTTTTACCTTCTTGAACTTCTCTTTTGCCCCCTGGAAACACCATCCCTGGCAAGATATGTAATGTCTGTACCTGAATGGTTTAAGCCCTATATTCTCTGTAAGAACATACTGGCCATTTTAGCTCATTTGACCACTGAGTCTACAACTGCTCCAGGTGGGGAGGTAGGTAAATAGGGATGATCATTTTGGAAAAGCTTCCTGATGATTCTGGTACTCGATCACCCCTGACCTCTCCATTTATCCTCTGCCCCTTCACACAGATGGGATCTCACACCCAGGTTTAGGGAAAGCCTCGATGCAAACAGTGCAATGGGGCAAGAAAATCATTTCTACAGAACACTGCATTTAGAATCTCCATGGATAAAAAAGTAAAACCAGATGAGTAAAGTCAGTGGAGGGAACAAAACTGAAAATCTGATGCCTTTCTTTCCTTTTATACATCCTGAAGAGGCCCAGAATTAAATTGCTTTTCATGAAATCTCCATTGCAAGTAAATTTGTATAAAAGCAGATAAGTTTAGACATTCTCACATCTTTAAGAGAAAAATATTCCAGGTACTTATAATCTAGGGATCTGGGGAATTGATGGTTGTGGTTTATTCTGAATGTCAAGCAATAAAAATATAGGAATAGAGATCACATATAGATTTTACACCACAGTTGATTTTGTTTTTTAGTTCTCCTTTACATTAAAAAACACTCATCTAAGCTGTATAAATTAACTATTGCAGTTAGCCCAGAGTCGCATTATTTGACCAAACAGCAAAATTAGTCACATCAACATAGAAAGGATTGCATTAGCTGCTTTATTGTCCTTTGTGTCTGATTCAAAACCTAGCGTCAGTGTTCATGTGAGAGTTTAGACAGTGAACAGCAAGCATCAAGAAAGACTTTCTGGATTATCAGATGTAAAAATTAAATTAAAAAAATGGAAAAACACACACACACACATATGTGCATGTAGACATCTATACGGGAATAGCAAGATGATTCTATAATCGCTAAATCTATTTTTTTAAATCTTTACCAAAATATCATCCTGTATGTGACATTTTTCAGTATGATACCTATTTCTTCCTTTTATACTTTTTTCCACCCTCTGCTATAGCATTTATGCTATTTAATATAGTTTGTTGTGTATCATCTACCTTCCTCAACAGAATAAGGGCACAGAAGACGGAGGCCCATCCGGTCAGCCCTAGTGTCCATGTGGCATGTGGTAGACAACAAACGCATGTCTTAGTGAATGAATTAGTGAATAATTAAAAATTATTTGGTAGTTGGATCTAGACTAATGGTATCCAAGCTTTCTTTTTGGTCTGAGGACACACGCAGCCTCGTCACTGGAAAGGCAGTTCTATCTATATTATGGTTCTCCTTGTAGGTCATATGTAAGCTATTAGCTTAATACAGAAACCAAACTATAAAATATTTTATAAAACACACAGCATGCCATAAAAGACAAATGTCTGGGCCATCCCTGGGCCCTGGATGGAATGTGTATTATTCGCCAGAGACCTTTATGTTCTTTCTCTCATTTTACCCCTCCAGCCCTGTGAGGCCGTAATGCCCTCCATTTCCAGATGAGGAAATGGAGGTTCAGAAATCTCAAGTAATTGGCTTAGAGAGACAAAGCTCAGCACAGAATCCAGGCTTTCCAAATAGAGGCTTGGGGCTTATTTTGTTGGAGTTCAGCTGCTTTCTCCCTTTAAGAATATTTGTTTAGACAAATATTCCGAGGGGAAAAATATCCAAACTAACTGCTTGGCATTGCATCAATTCAACACAAAACAACCTGGTGATGAGCTGAATTATTCACTCTTCACTTGATTATTTTGTCATCTTGTACACATAAGCATGCTCTGGTTAAGGATGAAAAATGTCTTTCATAAGACCATCGTTAGCTCTGCCCCTGGCATGTTCCGTTCAGTACAGCATTGTTGTTATTTTTCTTTTAAATCTGCAGGCTTCTTGTTCCAAATGCAAAAATGACCTAAGCTCCTTTGTGTTTTCATTCCATAATTTATTCCTGGAGTTATTCCTCATGTTTTATTTAAAATTTTTGGCATTTGCTTTTAAAATGCACTTGTGATACATGTAGAAGTTTTAATATGGGAGATCAATATTTCCCCCCCGAAAAACATACCTTTAATTTTATACACATCAACAGACTACTGTGATTTGCTGTATAGAAATTCACCTTCTAGGCGACTTTTTTAAAAAACATGCTATTCTGCAAAATGCAGCACCAGCTCAGACCGAGAAGAAAAGGAGCAAAGAGAAAAATTCATTATGTAGCACCATGAATTCTTTGATCGGTTGTCTCTTTCCTCATAGCCATTTCCCCCCATCACTCCATTTCTCAGACTCCAAATGGAGAATTATAATTCTGGAAGGTGATGGAATTAGCTGAGCTCCACAGATGCTGAGGCAGCCAGTTTACTATTAGATTTCAAAGGCAACAACCCCAAACTGATGCCTAAGGAGATTTGTTTTTATTTGGATAACAGAGAACTCAAGATGAATAAAATGATAGCTTTACAAGTGCTATTCAAAACTACTATATAAATAAGTAGCTTACATAGCCAGACATAGGGACAAACAAAGGAATATGTCAACTGACATTCAAATCTCATTACTGCATTAATGTAATCTTCCTGGGTATGGGGCGAAATAATTTATATAAATGTGTATAGGAGAACAGAAAAATAAATTAACCAAATACACAATTTTCAACAGTTTGTCACCCAGCAATATAATCCTCTACAATAAATGCTAACAATACCTGATTCTTCTTGCCACATTTCACCCCTTTCCTTTATTTGAGCAACTAGAGATCCCTAATGACCTTCTCATCACATCAGGCCGAAGTGGGACTGACCTCATTCAGCACAACCAATTGTTCATAATTGGGTTTTGTGAACTGTGCTGAGTATTAGGTGCTTTCTATCGAAAGTGTCTTCTACGTGATTCCTCACGAGTCCCATCCATTTCAGCTTTTCATTTCTTCCAGTAAATGTGGTCATGCTCAGAGCTTCAGAATCTTTACAATGTGAAAAGGGATGGAGTGTTGCCATTATCATATATAAGAGCATGGCTCAATTCTGGGAGGGGATCTGTCGGCTCTGAGATGCAGGAGTTAACATGGCCTCCCTGGCTAAAGATTAGGGCTTGTGCATTTGAATTACATGGAAAAGTTCAGTTATAATTTAAAGCTGTTGGTTCCATGTTACTAGTCCCCACACTGAGTCTACTCTGTGACCAAATTTTTACCCATCCACTGTGAAATAAGAAAAAAATAACATTAAGGTTGGGAGGTTTTAATACATCCACATTATTATGTTTTAATTCTGAAATTCTACTGTATGGTATCATTTGTACAAAATTGTGTAGTAGATGGTACTATGTTCAATTTGAATACTCTTAGATAAACTAAGGGTTGACAGCTCTCTGACAGCTCCACAATGATTTAGACTTTGTTGATCTGTAAAATCCAAAATTTGCTACCAAAAATTTTATTAAAAAATGGTTGATAAAACTAGCTATTCTGTGGATAAAAAGACAAAAGTCATTTAACAAAGTTTCATGGATATTTCACAGATAAACTGCAGATCAAATAAATATGTAATCACAAAAGGTAGAACACTAAAAACCATCGGAAAAAAATAAGTAGGGAGATAGGAACATCAGGCTGGGGAAAGCTTCTAAGCAAGACAGGAAACCCAGAAGCCATAATGGGGAAAAGTTATGAAAGAACTGATGTGCTCTTAAAGGTCCCACTTCCCAGAGTATTCATTATCCAAATCCCTTCAGTTTCTGCAGAAAACTCAATTATCATAATATAAAAATACCTGCTAATAAATATGTATACCTCTACTTCTTCCATGATTAATACTAATACTATTTCCACCCATTGTGTCAATGAATTAATGATTATCTAATGTTGCCAACAATGAACAAACAATTTCAATTCCATATAAGTTGAAGACAAATCATAGAAATGTTTCAGGAATTTGTGAAGTTGATTATAGTGATGTTGGAGAATTGTCTGAATCATAAGCAAAGTCAATGACAAATGAGGATCCAAAAGAGTTGGATGAGTTAAAAACTACCACAGCAGTCCTTAGGCAAGAGAATAAAGTGGAGTCCCTGAAAGTAGGCCTCTTGTATCAACTCTGCTTGGAGACCACCTATTCATAAATATTTGTATATTATATCTGCACATATATGGGTATATATGCATATACATATATGAGGCTAGATTATGAAAATAGATTATGAATTCAGAAGAAGAACTATAAATGGTGTATAAAGCTATGAAGAGATGCCTAACTTCTCTAGTATTTAAGGAAAAGTAAATTAAAACAGCAAGCTAACAATTTCAATCATCATATTGGCAAAAATGTATACATGTATATATTTTGGCAAGAGTCTGAGGAAATGGGAACTCTCATTGGAGTGTAAAAATTACGTTCCATTTTGCTATCTAATCTGTAATCTATATTAAAATCTAAAATAAGCATACTCCTTGACCTGACAATTCCATATCTAGGGTCTATTTTGTACAATACTACCAAGGATACATAAAAATACATGTACAGGATGCTTACTAAAGCATTATTTGTAGTAACAAATAAAAAAAACTTATTAGAAAACTTCAGTAAATGTGGTGCATTCACACAGTGGCATATCAAATTGTCATAAAAAATAAACTGATCTGAAAAACAATGTCTAAAATATAGTATTATGTGAAAAAAGCCAGGAGCAAAAAATTTGTTCAATACCGTTCCAGTGCTGTGAATATATATATTTGGCATCTTCCCCCCACCCCCACCCCCTGCCACTACTGCACAAACATACACACACACACACACACACACACACAACAGCTTGCTAAAAATCAGGCATGGTATTCACCAAATTCTTAACAGTGATTATCTTGGGGAGGTAGGATTGGTAGGGAAGGAGGTGATCCTCACTCTTGCTTTATGTATTTTTTAAAATGGTGGAACAACGGGTGAGCTTTGTTTTTCATTTTTGGGGATTTAAAAAAAAAAAAAGCTAGTGACTATTCCAGGCCTAGGATCTTACTTGAGGCTGCAGATGATATCCAGCGCGAGCCCCATGGCTAAGAATGCACTTGTAGCCAAGATCTACATGCATGCCCTCCGGAACACATGCTATCTCCCATGGTCTAGTTCAGGCCCCTTCATCTGGGACTTAGAGACCAGCAAAGAACGGTGTATAGAATTCAGGGGGTCTGGGAACTTGAAAGGGGAAAAAAAAATTACGCCTGCTTTTTATTAATCTTAAATTGGAACTTAGCAGTTTCTAAATTTTATAGGCAACAAGCCTCTACCTGCAACTTTATCACTGATACACATCACAGATATTTTCACATCTCATTGCAATCGTTACAGACATCTCAAAATAATTCTTAGGAACTTCTCTACCTTCAAAATAAGTCCTTTTAGACCCTTTACTAGATCTTATTCTTCAACACAGTAATAAAGAAGCACATCGCTTACTGTATCACAGATTTGAAGTTTCTAGGTATTTTGATAATTGTATATAAGCATAATTGGCTTCCTTTGTAATTCTTTTTTTTTTAATTTTATGCATTTAAACATTTTTCAGAAAAGGAGCCCCTAGGATTCATCAGATTCCCCCAGTGGGGCCATGGCACAAATACAACAAGGTTAAGAAGCCCTTTAAGTGTATTGGAGTTCAGGAGAAAGACATTGGAATGTAGTAAATGATGCTAGATTGTAATTTAGAGATCTGTAGCTTCCTCTTTACATCCTGCCTAAAGATAGCCTTGAGCTCTTTTGAAAACTTCTAATCTGTACCAGGCACTTTTCCAGGTGCTGAGAAGATTATGCTCACTGAACAAGCAATGAGCAGTTCAATGAACTCTCATGGGGTTTACATCTAGAGGGATGAGGTGGGGAGAGGGGAGATGGAAACTAAACCAAGAGACCAAATAAATAATTACAGATAGAAGTAAATTCTATGAAGAAAATAAAAGAGCATGGATAGGCATTTGGAT
This sequence comes from Eumetopias jubatus, assembly GCF_037043125.1. Taxonomy (NCBI): domain Eukaryota; kingdom Metazoa; phylum Chordata; class Mammalia; order Carnivora; family Otariidae; genus Eumetopias; species Eumetopias jubatus. Next base: position 114,470,832 of record NW_028274814.1, on the reverse strand, counting down.
GGACTTTTCTAAGTGTACCAGGAAACTATGGAATGTCTTAAGCAGGGTTGACGATTGTAGGAGGACAAGAGGTTTGATGGTTTGGAATAGGGAGATGGAGATGGAAATGGAGAAACATGGAAGGAAGTGAATTATATTTGGTTGCTGATCAATAGTGTCCTCATTCCACTAAAGAAATAGAAGATCCAGGGGTGCCTGGGTGGCTCAGTCGGTGAAGTGTCTGCTTTCAGCTCATGTCGTGATCCCAGGGTCCTGGGATCAAGCCCCACCTCAGGCTCCCTGCTCAGCAGGGAGTCTGCTTCTCCCTCTCCCCCTGCCCCCACCTTGTGCTCTCTCACACACACTCCGTCTCTCTCTCTCAAATAAATAAATAAAATATTTTTTAAAAAGAGAGAAATAAAAGATCCATTCTAGAGATTATAATCCCCCAAGTAACTAGCAAATTCTATAGATTAGACTGCATGATACCTAAACAATGTCATGAAAATATGAATCAAACTGGTCATTTGATGATATAGAGAGGCAACTGTATGGCTGGACATTAGCTCAGGCTGATAGTTAGAAGGCCTACAGAAGACTGAGCCACATGTTGTCTGCAGATACAAGGAAAACAAAATCAGATTCTGTGTAAAGGATATGTTAACAGAGCATGCCACACCTGAAAAAAATCATAGTCATAACATATTCAGAAGATTTAGGACAAAATGTCTTGGGATAGAACAGCGTTTTCAGCAAGAGACATGCATGACCACACTTGCAAGATGGAAGCCTGCTAGCAAGATCCTAGCCACACTGAGAATCTTTCATAACAAGGAGCCTCTCTGCTCAATGACACACAGCTCTCAGCCGCAAGGGCTGCATGATCATTGTTAAAGTCTGGCAGCCTCAACAGCTTTGGCAAAGAGCCTTGTAACAACATTGCCAGAAGTACCTACCAGGGATATAGTACAACACAATCATGTTTCTGCTTCTGTTGTTGCTGTTGTCATTATTAGAACTACCGTTTATTGAGTCCCTACTCTGGGCCCTGCGGTTTCCTAGGAACATTCTGTATGTTATCTTTTTTAATCCTCAGGCAAGCCCACAAGTTAAGTACTAGTATCTGATGAGTTTAAAAAGTTTAAGTATCCAGCCTAGCACTGTCAACTAGAACTTTCTACGATAACGAAAATGGTCTCTATCTGTGCTGTCCAGTAGGGTAACCACTAGCCATCTTGGTTCTTGAACTCTTGAAATGTGGCAAGAGCAAATAAAGACTGATTTTTAAGTTTTACTGATTTTTAGTTTATCGAAGTATAAATTGAAAATAGCCACATGTGGTTCACTGGCTATCCTATTGGACAGTAAGAAGATCAAGTTCTCATGGCTGGCAAATACCAGAAGTCTGGATTCAATCCAGGGATTGTCTGGCTCCAGAGTCCTGTTTTAAAACTTAGTCCTAGTTGGGACCTCCTAAAGGATGTTGTCGTGTTTGCACCATTACCACCTTTCGGTTAGTGCTTAGAGCTACTTTCTTGCCTAGGAGTCTAGAAGAGCACTCAATGTGGGTGCCTTGAGCAATCTGTCACTGAAAAGTCTAAATGCCTAGGCAGTGCCACCTACTATGGTTTATGCTGGTATTAGAATTACCTGGTTATGTCCACTAAGCTAACCACATGTGAACGTAGGAAACAAAACTAATAGAGAAATCACTGGGGCTAGATATTTCATGTTTGTCCCTCCGGATCTCCTCTCAGCTCTTCTCCACTCTGCTCTGCTCTCAGGGTCCTGACAATCTATGGACTACTTATTAGGGCTCCCTTGCCCCACAGCTTCCGGTCATATCTAGCCAATGGAAGTCTCTGGTTGAACCTAAAGAATAAGAGGAGAAAGAAGTGCGGGTCTTTATCCCTCCTAGCTCTTTCTCTGCCTGGCCATTGTTTAGCAGAGGCTACACAGTTCTGTCTGAGAACACAATTCCGAGGGAGAAGCTTTCCCCTCAGCCTGCAGGTCTTACCAGGTTCCAGTAAATATCTCTTCCCTTTCCCCTTCAGCTGGGACTGATAATAGACTCCCACTCTTGCCAGCTTTGGGGTACTTCCCTGACTCTTGTTAGCTTCCCTTAGCCCTGTCCACACTTTCATAAAATAATTCCTTGAATAAACTTCCCTCTGCTTCTCTGTTTGAATTGTGTCATTTCTTTCTTGCTGGGGACTCGGATGGATACGCTATTCAGTGAATTTAAAGAATACGAATTATTAGCTCACTGATGAATGAATAATAAAGAAGTCATGTGGTATTTCATAAGGTAGTTATCTTATACTCTTGGCCACAAAAAAAGGCAACACATTGCAAATTATATACAGGAAAGCTGTGCCAGGAAGTGACGTGTGATGGCCTGAATGTTGATATCAAAAGGATCCAAAGAAAATATATAAGAAGGGACATTCATTGCAACATTATTTTCTACATAAGAAAGTTGGAGCAAGTCATGTCATCGGTCCATCAGAAAAGATGTGGTTAAATTATAAGTACGTGTTTTATAAGGAAAACTATGTAGTCATTAAAAAGAATGAGGAATATTTTTAAACGCCAAAATGGAAAGATGTCTATAACATAGCTTTGAGTAGAAAAGAAAAGTTGTCAAACTGCACATATATTCCAATATTTCCAAGGTAAATGTGAATTTGTTTATTTAACAAACATAGAGTACCTACTATGTGTCAAGCATTGTTCTAGGCTCTGGGGATGCAGCAGGAATCGAGACAGACAGAAAAGAGTCCCTGCCCTCATGAAACTTGCATTCCCTGGAGGGAGGCAGACGATAAATGAAATTAGTCCAATATATAGTATGCTAAAAGGTGAAATATGCAGAAAAGGGGGTAGTATTGGACACAAGGTACTATGTTGCATAGGGTAGTCAAAGAAAGCCTCACTGAGAAAGTGACAATTGAGTAAAGACCTAAAGGAGAGGGTAAACCACAAGCATACTTGGGAAAGAAACATTCCCACAGGTGTGGGAAATAGGAAGTGCTAAGGCCCTGAGGCTGAAATTTGCCTAATGTGTGAGAGAAGGTTCTGGGGTAGTAGTGTGGTTAAAGCAGTGAGTGAGGAAAAGAGGCATAGAAGAGCATTTGAAGAGGTATTTAACTCTACATATTTGTGTGTGAGTTTTTTTAAGTCTAGAAAAATACCCATCAAACTTAGTAGTACTTACTCCTGGGGAATGAGGAACATTCCTTCTTTTTCGAAGCGATATTCAGTTTTAATTTTATGCACTAATGCAATGTTTGAAAATTAAAATAGATGGGTATGGCTTATAACATTCTAAACCGGTTTGTTTTTTCAAAGAAGAATCAGAAAACAGAAGACCACATAGAGGTCTACTACATGCCAAGAAATTAAAAATAACTCTCCCCAAACACCCGCATTTTTACAGAAAGTGGCTCAAGAAATTTTTTGTCAGAATTACCTTTTGATGTTACAGAATTATTCTGAGTGCTCAAACTAATCAAAATGGCCCCAGTGCCGTGAGATCCTTTTGTAATGCCTGCTATGACCATGACAGCCCCACACCGATTATTTACATCACATGTCTTGCCAGAGGCTATAGCTTCTGCCAGTGGACTTGCATTTATTCCTTCTATTGAATTCAGGGAATTTGTACATGAGAATATTATGAGATGTCACCATTGTGATTCATTAAGCAGACTCTCAGTCTTAATAGAAGTTAAGGATGCCCTGAAGCAATTTGTTAGAAGAAACTGGCCAATACAAGTTGTTAGATTCTTCATTTAACATGTAATTGCATATTCAACCAAAGTGCCTCTGGGTCCACATGTGACATCTCAAAGTTTACTTCCAGTGACTTCTGTAAGATTAAGTTGCAACTTCATTCTGTCTGGCTCACTCTGCTCATTTTTAGAAGTCTTTTCAAGAACCATGGGACCCATCTCTTCCTTCCGCACTCACTTCCTCCTATTTCCTGTTACTTCCCAGCTTATGTCCACATTTACCCTCATTTTTTCCTCTTCAGGATAAATTTTACCCTTCTCACCCCTCCTCAAATTCCATCGGGCATCTCCCTCACCTTTGGTCTTTCTCCTGTCCCCCCCTCATTTCCCCTTTCCCTACATACCTCTTTTTCTAATTGATACCAAATGTTCATAACATGGATTTGAAAGACATTTTAATAGAAATTTTCCTGTTTTACCTTCTTTATTTAAAAAAGAAAATAGAAGAATTAGGAAAACACTGTAAACATACAAATAAGTTAAGGTGCTTTTCACTTTTTTTTTCCACTTATTTTTTAAAAAAGAAAAAGAAAGGAATCTGCAGTCTTGCCCAGGTGAATTCCTATCACTCTAAGAGGTCAAGGTGTGTGCAAGGACCAGACTACAGGTAACTGAATGGGGTATTGTTCTGGTGACCAACAGGAAGGAATTAATTAAAAGAGAACTTACAGAAAAAGTGTGATAAATATGAGGTATGTATGGTGCCAGTCCCCATAACAGACATGACCAGCTGGTCACAACCCTGCTCCACCTATGCTGGTTGTGGCTTCAGGACCCTTCTCAACACAGCACTCCCAGGCAGCCATGGAGGCACAACTTATAGCTGAGTAAGGAATAAGACAGCCCCGTCAGATGCAACATTTTTGACCAGGTCTGGTGCCCCACGTCTTCTCGTGAACTTAGATTAGCTTGTTGTTCAGTTGACTTCCTTCATACTGTAGAGAGTGCCTAAAAACTGTTTCTTCTGAGTAAAAACAGCACAAAGTTGAAACAGTGAAGAAGAAAATCTTGAACGCTAACAAATCCCAAAAGACGAGTAAGTTTAGAGCAGTGATTTTTTTTTAATGATTTTATTTATTTATTTGAGAGAGAGAGAGAGAGAGAACAAGCTAAGGGGAAAGGCAGAGGGAGAAGCAGACTCCCTGCCGAGCAGGGAGCCCGATGTGGGACTCGATCTCAGGACCCCAGGATCATGACCTGAGCTGAAGGCAGACGCCCAACAAACTGAGCCACCCAGGCACCCTAGAGCAGTGGTTTTCAAAGTGTACTTCCTGTCAGCAACAGCCACGTCGCTCACGGCCACGTCCTGACTTTGGTGGACCAGGGCCACTTTTGCCTCCATTAAAAAAATCAAATAAAATTAGCATTAATATTTGTAGGCTGCACCTGCTATAAAAATGTATACAGTCCAGGTTGGATTCATTATTATACATTCACTCTTATTATATCCATTCTTTTCTTCTGAATTTAAGAGAGATTAAAATAAAACAATTTTCATGGGCCACTAAAAGTAAAGTATGCCATAGGTGCTATACCTATTGTGTCTCATGAATAAGTTGGTCCTGGCATTGCCTGGGAACTTGCAAATGCAAATTCTTGGGTCCTACCCTAGATTTAATGAACCAGAATTTCAGCAATGTGTGTTTTGACAAACCCTCTGGGTGATTCCAAACCACATTCAAGTTTGAAAAAAATTGGTTTAGACAATTCAAAGCTAGCTAGGTAGAACCTTACCCTGAAGAAGCTAAAAATTATCTTTACCAGCTCCAGGTTTCACAGACAGTATAAGCAGATAACCTCCACTATTATGGGTCCGATTTTAGAGGTCAAGAAAGAGCAGTCCTCCTTTTGACTATTTGTCCAATTGGCTTTATCACATAGAAGATATTTAAAGCCTTGAAAAACAACATCATAAAATGGACCCAAGCACTCATATTTTAAACAGTTTTAGACTAGTGAGTTATCTTGGGGGAAAAAAGGCATATGTATTCTAGTTACAGTCTACATATATGTTTGTAATATTTATATGTGTTTTAAAAATCACTGCACTATGCAAAGTCTCACCATAAAAACCGCAGGCTTTATAAAATTGGTGTGTCAGTGATACATTAAAAAAAGAGAGATAGAAACCTAATAAAAACAGAAATATAGCTTTCCCCACCTTAAATGGTTAATAAATGCACAGACACTGCAATAAGCCTTTCATTTTATCTCGAAAGGGACCTGAAGTTCGCTTGTGGAAGTGAGCATCAGGACTGTAGGTTGTGAGTTATTTTGAAATGAGAGAGTTATCTGAAACGTGACAAAATGTTGTAATATTAGGTGTGGATGAATGGTGCTCATGACACCTGTGGCAAAATAACAAAGCAGATAGAAGTTTGAGGTGTGTGCACAGTGCCTTTTGCGTATTCATATGTAGCTTGGCTCATCTGGGTGCAGTTTTCTGTGTTCACGTACTATTTCTCTCTTGTGAAATTGTGCATAAGCAAATGAAAAATTTGCATTATGCTCAAATTGTTCCCTAATGGGAAGCATTATACAAACAAGCATTATCACAGAGCTGACTCTCTTTATGTGAGGGTGTGTATAATGTTATAGTTGCATATAAAAGTCCCAAATAAAGTGTTATTCCTACATTTGAAAGCTGATCTTTGTCTATCCTGTGAGCTCAATAACACTGTTTTCTATAGAACATCAAGCATAAACGGACAAGAGACTGTGTGTGGGTGCGCACGCGTGCACGCTCATGTGTGTGTGTGTGTGTGTGTGTGTGTGTATTTCTGCTAATGTACAGTAAGCCCTATTAGGACAAATAGTACATTAACATGTCAATCCAAAATATTTCATTTGTGAGTTTGATCAATATCTGTATTTGTTAATTCTAAGGAGTGACTGACAATTAGATTAGCTTTTTTCTTAATCTACACTGGGAAAAATCAGGATGACATCACATTTTTATTGAAGATTTAAAATTGAGACACAAGCTCTGCTGATACACAGAAGTAAGTGTTTTTAGGTTCTCGTATTGTAATACCAGTCACGGCAGTTTTGATCTTTGCCCCAACAGTTGTTTTAAGGGGTCAAATGCAGGCCGTTCTTGCTTTCCATGGTTCTAACACACACAAATTTCAGTTGCCATGATTTAGTTAAATAACTCCAGTCCCCCAACAACACAGTTCAAATTTCAGTTACCGTGGCATATTAACAATTGTGTAAAGTCCAAACTTTGCTGCTGGCTCTTCAATCCCCAAATCACTATGTCAATAACAGAGTTGCTTCATAGTCAGGGACTAATCACATCTCTTCTTTCAAAGTTTATCACTTTTTTGGTCACCGCACATCTGTTATTCAGTTCAAGTCTAGACAGCAAAGCGTGTGGTTGGCTTGCCTCCCTGTCTCCCACTGACAAACTCATGTGGCATTTTGCAAGAACAAATCATTGAAAGAGGGAACCGGCTAATAAAAGTGAAAAAGCAGCAAAGAAACAGAAGTAGGAGCACTGGAAGTGATTCTTGACCTTACTGTCAATAGAGTTATAAGAAGAAATTGGCTGCCCATGGAAGGTTGACACCGCTGCAGGCAGAGAGACTCTAGACGTGTAGGTAGCACTTAGTGAAGCTAACATCATAAATGAGGAGACTGGTTTGATGAAAAGGATGAAGATGCCCCAGAGGCAGAGACAAAAATCTTCACAATGAAGGAACTATCAGAGATATTTCATGCATTGAAAGTGTGAAAGAGAAAATGTTGGAGTTAACCAGGTAGAAAGGTGTGTGACAATGAGCCGGGACATAGAAACGGTGGTTGCTCCATATCGCTAAGTTGTATGACGAGAATGTGACAAGTACTGTTCAAACTACTCTTGATAAGTTATTTTTTTAAAGATTTTATTTATTCATTCGTCAGAGAGAGAGAACACAAGCAGGGGGAGCAGCAGGTAGAGGGAGAAGCAGGCTCCTCGCTGAGCAAGGAGCTCAATGCAGAACTTGATCCCAGGACCCTGGGATCATGACCTGAGCCGAAGGCAGACACTTAACAGACTGAGCCACCCAGGCGTCCCTTGATAAGTTGTTTTTACCAAGAAATAAAGCACCTTACTTCTCAAGGTTCTAATGTTTTAAATTATAGTATGCTAAATAATTGTTAGTGTTACTGCTTTTAAAATTTTCCTTACACATTTATAACAAACGGTAAGATAAATGGCACATTAGCAATAACCTTAACAGTAATGTTAATGTTTTGAGAAAAGATTTTAAAGTCCAAGATGAGTCATAATTTTCCCATTGATTATTAAGATAGCTTTACACATTTCTCAGGGTTATTTATACCTGTCTGCATTATGCAAGGCAAGGAGTACCTGTATAACCCATGGGAAACATGAATGTACAATTATTTCTGGACTATCAACAGTAGTAGTAAATGAGCTAAGAAGATGTTCATTTTTTAGCAAACTAGGATAATTTTGTGTTGCCTATTGCCAAAAATCCATCTAAAATCATTGGTCTCACTTTTGTCTAATTATTTGTTTAAACAATACCTGAGATGCCCATTTCACATGAATTTGGATCCCATCTGAACTCCTCTAAAGCAATCAATTATTTTGGTGAAACAGAACAGGGCAGTGAGGGGTGTGAGGAAAGCTGTCCAGTAATGGAAAAAGATTTTGTCCCATCAACTGCATGAAGTCTTAGAGCCAAGCTCATCAATGTTAATTGAATTTTTCAGTTAAAAATATTTAGTTCAAATAAATATTTTGGTAACATGTTGTACAATTTGTAGATAGTTCTTGCCACCTGTAAAGAATAATGGCTGATGTAAATAAGGCAGACATTTTTAACATCTCCTTAACAATGAGACACTATATCATAATTATAGAAAGGAAAAAGAATTAAGCAAAATTAATAGTTTTAGTGTAATAATTCTTTCCGGATGTTTTGGAAACCACTATTAATCTACCTTGGGCTGAGTTTGTTTCAAGAAAAGTACCACCAATTAGTGCTTTAAGCCTTACCTTTAAAACAATTACCTCTTCTGCCTATTTATATAATTTAGAGATCTAGTGGTTCCCTTTGATCAGATGATCAGCTTCATCTTTAACCAGTTGTGTAAGAAGGATTTTCAATAGGTTATTAATTAGATTTACACACAACTGCCATCCTCTGTATAGAAATTTCATGCTGAAGGCTAGGTGCTGGCTTTTACTTGGAAGTCAAGTTCAATTGGAAAATAATAAACCTTGGGCATACAAGCAAGCTCTATTCCTCCCACCTAGCACTTACTCTTAATATATGATTCAGCGCATGTATTGACTACATTAAGATTGTAAGAATTTCTCTTTTTTAATGTTGTTTACCATAAGTAAATATGTTCTCTATGATCGTGCTTACATTTACACAAGAAAAAAATAATCTGGAGAAAAGCAAAATATTTCATTAATAAATCCGTTGTTTTCTCTGTACAAAACTCAAAAATCAGTTTCATGTTCCTCCCTTTTCCATCTTACAAAATGACAACAATTTTTACCGAAAAGATTGAAATACTACGTGTTTTGACATTGTGTAGACAGGCATCCCTTCAGTCAACATTAGGCCAAATGTTATAAGGAACCTAAATCTCAGACAAATTATTCAAAGGTTTCTAACCACATTTTTATAGTATGAATGATTGATTGAAATTTGTTGGGATTCCAGGAAAACTAAAACCATCTCAATGAAAGCAATGCATGATTTGAATATTTATAAGGTAATTGGCAATTCTAGCAATATGTTTACTTTAGCAGAAGCAATTAAATATAAAATAACAAAAATAGAGAATTGTACACAAGAGTGTGGGAAGAATAGGTTGAGGAAAAACAGAAGTCGAGTGTATTAAATCACACTGCTGTTTGTTTATGTTTCTATAATATCTTCATCAGAGATGATTAACATAGAATTTTCAGAATGTTCCATGTATAAATCGCACTTGTATGGTATTTTTATATTTTACATATTCAGAAATCTAACTCTGATGTTGAAGAACCAGAAGGAAATTATGACTGTAACTATGTGAAGCAGCATACTTAGGCTGGATCCTCTCAGGAAACATTAGATGCTAATGCTTATAATTAGCCTGCCTGTCCTGTGTGGGGCCATTTTGATACCAATGGGAATGTTTAGTGGCAAACTGTAATGTGCACATTACAGCTGAGCAAGCCAAGTGGCTGCTTCTTCTGAGTTGTCAGATGTAGCACACTGATCCATGAGAGACAGAAAGAGAATGGCATTCTCTTTAGTATCTATGATGTGCCAAACACTCTACCACTTACAGCCTATATGTTGTTTTCTTTAAGATCTTCACACCAACCTTATGCAATATGTCTACAATGCTCATTTTATCAATGAAGAAACTAAGATTCAGAGAGGTTATATGATAAATAAATCTCCTAAACAGAAAACTGAAGCAAAAAAGCAAGATACATAGGCTATCCACAAGATAATACAGTTTATGTGCTTTTTTTCAAAACATGCCAAACAATAGTACATACTGCCTAGACATAAACACATACGTAGTGAGTGTTAAGGATATGGGCAGGAATGACAAACATCAAATTCAAATTGATTCTCTTCTGGTGGAAGAAGATGGGGTCAGACTGTGCAGTTGGGGCTGCCACTCCACTTCTATGTTTGATTTTTTTTTTAAGATTTTATTTATTTGTTTGAGAATGAGAGAGAAAGCACAGCAGGGAGGGGCAGAGGGAGAGGGAGAGTCTCAAGCTGACTCCAAGCTAAGTGTGGAGCCCGACGCGGGGCTCGATCTCACCACCCTGAGATCATGACCTGAGCTGAAATCAAGAGTTGGACATTTAACTGACTGTGTTCCAGGCACCCCTATGTTTGATTTTGAAGCTGGGACTTGAGCAGATGGGTAATCATTATATCATTCCCCTCACAGTTTTGTTTGGCTGAAGTATTTTGTTAAGGATTTAAAAAGTAAAAGAGAAGTTCAGCAACTGGCTGAAAGGCACATAGCGATGAAGGAGAAGACAGAGCTGGGTTCAACCTCAAGTCTGTTGCTACTAGAGGCTGCCTACTTAGACCTCGTACCAGCTGGACAAGGCAGAAGTCTTCTTGGGGAAACACAGCTTGGCTGGGAGAGAAGGGGCTGATCAGGAATCTCCCCGTGACTATAGTGAGCACCATTGCATAGTGGTGCAGCAGAGAGGACAGAACCAAGGGGGCCTGAGTCTTATGATGAAGGAACCCATGCCACTGAGAGGAATGATAAACAAGCTCACCAGAGTCCCCTTCTCTGCTTCTGTTGCTGCCGCTATATTCAAGCTCCCCCAAACAATAGAACAGAATGTTATATTAAAAAAAACAAACAAAAAAACCAGGACGCCTGGGTGGCTCAGTCAGTTAAGTGTCTGCCTTCAGCTCAGGTCATGATCCCAGGGTCCTGGGATCGAGTCCCGCATCGGGCTCCCTGCTCAGCGGGGAACCTGCTTCTTCCTCTCCCTCTGCCTCTCCCCCCTGCTTCTGCTGTCTCTCTCTCTCTGACAAATAAATAAATAAAATATTTTTTAAAAATTCCAACACAAGCATAATTCCTCTTACAGAGAATGTCTAGAAATAACTGGATGCTGGCTACAAAATTAATTTGTGGTACACTCTTAAAATGCTGCTGTATTAAAGTTCTTAAAATTGATTTCATAGAAAGTTCCTCTTCTCCCCATTCCTCCCTCCTAGCCACAGAGATCTATCGTTGGAATTGAGCCTGGGAAACCTGTATCTTTATATAGTTTACTGTACACTATAGATTTAGTATCTCTGACTCGACTGATCAATATATTCTTAGCATCAAGCATAGAGCCTGGCATGTGGTGGGCAGTCGAGAAATATTTGTTGAATGGAATATGTGAAATATTATCTGTTGTTTGCATTATTTATTTTTTTATGGGAGGCAATGGAGCATAGTGATTGAGTCTTAGCAAGGAGTCAGTGGTTGGGAAGAAGGCCAGCAGAGTCATTTCACCTCTCTAGAAACCTTGCTCATCACTGATAGCACCTTGGGCAAACTACTTGACCTCTACAAGTCTCAGTTTCAGCTTCGGAAAAACTAGGATAATATTAATGCCTCTCACTTAAGGTTGTTGTGAGAATTAAATGAGATAATACCTCTAAAATGCCTGTAACAGTGCTAGGTACATAATAAGTGCTCAAAAAATGTTAGCTATTATTGAGATCATTTTTGGTTCCCACTGTATCATCTTTGTTTTTACGAGGGAGGTATACATTGTTTGTCTCGTTGCTTTCTGAATAGGTTCATTTTAAAAAAAAATGCCTTATGGGGCTACCTATCTCTTTTTTTTTCCTTTATCAAAATCTCTCTTCTTAATGCAAAGTCACCATTCACCTACCATTGCAGAAGAAAAATGACTTTAATCTCAAAGGCAACATTAAAAATAGGGCAAAAGAAAACGAATCAATAAAGGCAAAGGTCATAGAAACAGATGATTCGAACATACAGCAATACTCCTTAGCACTGGCTTATACACACAGATTTAAAAAGAAATACGCAAATAAACAGAACATCTGGAAGAGAAATGACGTGATTTGGATTCCAACATCCAAACAATTTTGTATGTCAAATTTTTTAAAGATGCCATGTAACTGAAAAGCCCTGAAATAAAAAAAAACTATGTCCAAAGATTTCACTTTCCAGCAATGTGATTTCCTTTCCTTAGAAGCCACACACACATACACTCACACACACCATGCCCTGAATCGCTTCTATCTTCTACCATGGAAAATTTAGAGGTTGCTTTAAGAAAAAATAATAAGATACCAAGGCTGAGGTTCAGATAAGCATATGATTTCTTCTTGTTCTTCTTCATCAGCAGACATGGCCAGTGTGTCATTAAAAAGAGTTGTTTTAATCATCGTCAGGATTTTTTAAATGATTGTTTTATGTGTAGGAAGGAGTTATGGAAGTTGATCACTTAGGGCAGCAGTTTTGAAACATTTTTTACCATGTTCCCCAGTAAGGAATTCATTTCATTGCGACCCAAATGTTCTATTTTATTTCATTTTTTAAATGTTAGTTGTGACTCACTAAATTTATTTTTACAACCCACTAATGGGTCATGACCCACTGTTTGTAAAACACTGTCTTAGGATGTTTGATCTAAACTGTCTCACTGAAGTAGCAGAGAAAAGGGAAAGTTTTGGGGGAGGTTGGGAGAGAAGGTTGAGAGAAGGAATATGAGGGCCTTGCCCAAGTGCAAAATCTCTTTGAAGTTTCCTTATTCACCTTTAAGATTTATCCCACTTTGGCATTAGACATCAAAGAAGACCGTTAGTTTTCTAAAAAAGGTTTTCGATCTCCCAGGATAATAAAACAGATGCTCCAGGGACACGTGCTGTGTTCTCCCGGAGCCACCTCTCCCTCTAAGGATATGCACGTTGCATTCTGCAAAGCAGGCTGTCTTGGATGATAAATTTACCTCCAGATAGTACATGAATTTACTGAAGGGTCGGGGCCTTTTGAGTCTGACAATCATTCAGCAAAGGCACGTGGATGATCTCACCAAGAAGATGAGGACACTTCCCTTTCGTCAACAGACGTCTGTCTGAGTGTGGCCCTTTGACTTTCTCTGGCACTTGTAGGCCTGCCGGCTGGAAAGCACAGAGCCGAAGTCCATGACTCAGATCTCATTAGTCCACACCACACACAACACCACACACGCAGAGCCTCCCAGTGGCCATTGTGGCAGGAAGGGCATAGGCAGTGCTAACGAGGTCACCCTGTGATGGGCTCAGCAGAGTTGGTCACGATGAGCCAGATGATGAATGTGGAGCCACGGAATCAATCATTTGGAAGAGAGAACATGTTCATTCTTCTTTTTCCATGCAATTGGCTTGACAGCGGTTTGACATCATCTCTGCCCTGAATCGGCCATCACCCAGATCACAGTGTGCTGGAAGGAAAATGGAGAAAAGAAGTAAATAAACCAAGGGAGGGAGAGCCTCTGGCGTTCTATAAAGCACTTCTTCTTCTCACTTGATATCCAATGATCCCAGGAGCTGTTTGGGATCCAAAGAGGAGATGAAATGATGTGAATACTATGTCTTCTCACTGAGAAACTCTCCGAAAGCTCAAACTTTTCCTTTGTGAAAGGACACCCAGAAATCTGGTTTTAGATATATGAGTAAATTACAGAAAGAAAGAAAGGAAGAAAAAAGAAACAACAAAAATCTCAATAGAAACCCAAGAAAGATCCCTTTGACTAAACTATACTAATTGATATAGACACAGATGTAGATCGATCTAAGCAATGAGGCTTAAGCAAAGAGTTTCATGAACCCAACGCAGAAAATTGTTGCAATAACCATTTAAATATGAATATAAACTTGAAGTCTCTCTCTCTCTCTCTCTCTTTTTCCTCTGCTATGCTGCCTATTATTCCCAACCATAAACCAGGTCATGGAACTAAGGTAGATTTCAGCAGAATGCCTTCTTGTAGTAATAAGAAGGACCCACAATTTGAAAAGTCAAGCCTCCTCTGTTTAAAAGTACAAAGGGTTTTATTTTTTCATCATTAAAAGAATAAAGTACATATGTGAAAATCTGGACTTTGGGGAACTTGAACACTGTGTTTCTCTAACTGAAGACAGCAATGAATTCCAAGTTGAAGAAATTATTTCAGGCAGAAGTAGCCACTATAATAATATTTAATTACCCTCAAGGAAAAAAAAATACTTAGGTTGGCTGCAGAATTTGAACACGAATTTATAAAATATAGGGACATGAATCCTCTTGCTTTCTGGGACATTTCTGTCTGCCAGACATGTTAAAATCCTGGATTCAAAATGTATAATCGAAAATGTTTCATCTGAGAGGTTTTTTTTTTTAATATATAAAATTAAAAAGTCAAATCAGATAGCAAAACTTCCTGGTTAAAAGATTACAAAGATTACTGGATGGCCTCCAAGTATGCTTTTGGAGGATTTCTGAAACGAAGTTACATGACAGGAGAATACTGAAGCTTAGAAAGTGCAGGTTTGGTTCTTCTCAGGCAGCGTGCACACAGGTGTGGAGAGGGAAAGGTTAACATGTCTGCCTGCCTTTCATCAGGACTCCCTTCCTGTGTGGGGGAAGGGGGTCGGGGTGGTGGTGGTTGGGGGGCGACCTCTGTGTGGTAGTCCCATGCGAAGCAGGGCATCAGGGACATTAGCACACTCTTGAAATCACCATGCTAGTTTAAAAAAAAAATGTTTGTACTTGTTACTTTCATATAGCATTTTCTGATATATTTACTCTTTTTTATCACCACACAATTAAATGAAGCCAAGAAATAGCAAGAAATAGCATTCCCAGGCTTTAAAGGAAGAGTTTGAGAGACAGGGTTGTTTTGAGTTGATATCCTCTTTTATAAATTTTCACAGCACCCTGAATGTTTCCTTTATGGTGTTTACCACAGTTGTAATTAATAACTGTTTGTCTCGCTGCCTGGGCTGTGAACTTCCTGAGAACAGGGATCGTTGGCCCCCTTGCTTATCACGAAATATGGTGCACCCAGCATAATGTCTGGCACAGATGTGCTCAAAAAAGATCTGAAAAATGAATACATGTATGAGTAACATTTTCCCAAGTCTCACAGGAAATAATAATCTCAACCAAGATTTGAACCTCTATCTTCTACTGGAAATTCCTCATTCCTTCCACTTTATCAATTTATTTAAGGGCAAATATGTGCCTTCCTATCAGCCTTTTAGGGCTGTGATGCTGGAGCTCCCTATAAGTAAATGGAAGCCAGACTACATGGGAAGATGCAATTAAAGAGGACGTCCTGGCACAAAGTCACTGGAAATCTCAGTTTATCCTTGCAGGGTTTTGGCGCCTGGGTTTGGAGCTCACCATCCTCTGCACAGAAGAGGACACTTAAACCCTTTGCGACATTTTCCCCCTCGCAGGCAGTGTTTGAAAATAAGTATTTGAATTTGTCTCAAGTGTGTCCTGAGAATGACCTGATTCAAAAACATGCTTGTATTTCTTAAATACAAGGTTTTCTGAGCCATCCCAGATGGAGCCCGTTTAGAGGCAGGGAGCGGAGCAGCTCTCCCTCGAGTGCGGGGTCGGTGGCCCGGCTGCCCATTCGCCGCCATTCGCGGGAGGGGAACCCTGCCTGCGGGTTCCAGCCTGCGCAGCCCAAATCCCTCCTGCGGAAAACCCAACCCAGTAGACTGTCCTGCTGCCTTTCGGGCAAAGTTAACTCAATTTGGGGGTCGATCCGCTTTAAGTGAATGAACCAGCAGGCAGAATAAAGACTGCCTCCTTTTCTCCTGTCTTCCTAGATCCCTACCCGCCCACACTCCCCAGGTCCTCATCTCAGTGCCTGCGGATTCGTGGCTAGCCCTGCAGTGTCGCTTCCCACTGCCCCTTGTCCCTCCCTGAGGTGGCTTCAGGTCCCTCTCCAATCACGGTAAAATACTCTGCCTTGTACTTCTTTGTCTTCCACGGAAAGGATATTGAACGGACAATAGGTAGACAATAACATCTTGATTATTCCTCAGGTAAGGTAGCTTCATATCTCAAAGGCTTATGGTTTAAAGAAGCATATGTAAGGGCCTCCCCTCGAGATTTACTCGGTGAAGACGCAAATCCCACGCGTCCCCCTTAGACTGCTACAGCTCTACCCCAAGCTTATTGACTTGTTTCATTTGCAAGTGATGATCATAATAACATCTAGCTTAGAATGTCGTTATGAGGATTAAACGAAACACACCGCAAAGCACGGCACCTGAAATTTAGTAAGAGTTTAATCGATGCTAGATTTTTATTATTTAATGATTCTTGTTAACGCTTTAGAAGTATTATTATAAAGAATTTTAAATTGGTATTAAAATACTTAAATTGGGATTATTTAAACGATCATGATGATTATTTATCAAGCATTACATTACTGTTGTTACGTTTAGTATAGCTTCACGGTGGAGAGTGGGGTTCTAGAATCAGGCTGCCTGAGTGGGATGCTGGATCTGTGGCATCCCAGCCCCGTGACTTGAGCAGTTACTCAGTTACTCCTTTCCTTACGTTTGTGTCTGAAAAATGGGGATCGTAATAGCACCTACCTCGTGGAGGTGTGAGACTTAATGTCAGTATCCATCACAGCACTTAGCGCAGGGCCTTCGCAGGCTGAGCACAATATATGTGTGAGCTAGGACTACCACTCCCACACTGCCGCTGGGGCTGCTGGGACCGCCGGGGCTGTGGCCGCCGCCCCTCCCACCGCCCCCTCCCTCACTGCTATTCCTACTTCCACGCCCACCACCTCCATCACCATTACTACTACTGTTAGAGTGGATCTTCCAACTCTTCTCAAAATACTTTGACTCTGCTGGGTCTGGGCCAGACCCAACTCTTAAATGAGAAATATTCTTAAAGGAGCAATATTTCTCAAACGACCTTGCCATATTCAGTTTCTGGACGCGCACTGGTGTGCCAGCCAGAACTGTCAGAGCGACGTCTGTGTTGCTTCCTAAATTCTAAGAGCAGCCGAAGGGGTTGAACAGAGCCAACAGTACCCTCAGAGGAACTGAACACTCTCTGGATTCTAACTCATCTCTTAATCCCCCGGAGTGCTACCAGTGTGGCGCAGTGGGGAGTTCTGTTTTGGCTCTGACTTGCTTCCTAAGACTTGGCAGAGAAATCTGTCCTTGCCAGGTACGCTGACCACGTTTCGCAGCTTCTGTTTTCACTGAATCATGGGACACAAATGGAACCTGGAGAGGCAGCACATTCCGAGGGAGGACAGGCACCCATCTCAACTAGGAGAGTGACCGCAGTTGAAATCCAGACTCCTCTAATGATCATCTCTTGAATCTTAGGTGAGTCCCTTAACTTCTCTGAGAATCAGTTTCCTGATCTATAAAACTATTTGATTTAATATGTACTTCACGGAATGATTGCAAAAATTCAGTCAGTTAACTAAGCTATTTGAAAACTCATTGCAAGATGTCTGGCCCTCAATAACCATTAGTTGCATCTGAATCTAAATCTGAACCTTGGATTGCCAGACTTCAGAAAACTCTTCATTTGACCTTTGGCAATACTTCTAGGAGAGGAATGTTGTATGTTGGCCACAAACATGCCCTCATCTGCCAGGGGGAATTTGGATATACATTTGCATTTTCATTCTGTTTAATCACTTCTTTCTATTGGGGATGTTGCCTCTAAATGGACAGCTTCTTCTAACTGTGCACATCTGTATTTTCTTTTTTTTTAAATTTTATTTTATTATGTTAATCATAATAACATATGTTATTTTTATTATGTTAATCACCATACATTACATCATTAGTTTTTGATGTAGTGTTCCATGATTTATTGTTTGCGTATAACACCCAGTGCTCTCTATTTTCAGCCACGACCTCTACTCTTCATTCTGCCCTCACCTCTCGCCAGCCCTCTAATTGCTCCTTTCTTACTTCGGATAAGAAGTAGGATAAGTTTGTTCTATTGCAAACAAACTTCATTATCTAGGCACCATTGAAATGTAAAACTAAAAGGTACCATTGTTGCCCACTGCAACTGTCTAAGCCTTTTTTATTCTCCTCAATCCCTGATCTCAAAATTCCCAGTCTTGGCACATTACTACCTCTCTTAGTCTGCTGTGTGATATATAATTATTTCTGTGTAATTTTCCACAAACACATTTTAGCTGTCTCAAAAGAGAAAAACTTATTTTTTCTGACCCATAGAACTATACTTTGAAATCATTGTACAATGCTTCTGACTATGAATTTTTCTGCTAAAAAGCTGGTGGTAAATAGTTGAAGGTTACAGTTAAGTCTATGAAAACTTAGTGTGAAGATAAAAGATTAAATAGCAAGCAAGTTTTGGCATTATTCATGGGCTCATTGGCTAGGATTTAGAATAAGAATGGACTTTCTCCGCATATGAAAGCCCGTTTACTTTCTTCTTTTAGCCATGGAAATAATGGCTTCCTTTAGCTAGGTAAATAACTCTAGAGAAAAATGAAAAGGGATATTTCAAAGTGTGTATAGTTTAATATCATCCAATGGCATGTGAGTATCATCATTCAAGACAGAATTTAATGTTGAATAATGTATAAATCCATCTCCTGGAGACCATTACATGGTTTTTTTTGATGTTCAACAAAACTGAAATTATGATTTCTGATAGCCTGAGATATTCCCTTCATGGCGTTACCAATAACGGGGTTTGGTTTGGTAGAAAGCTCTTTGTGCATGTCTTATTCTTTTATTTCAGCTTTTCTTATAAAGGAATCTGCCCAGTTCTCTTTTCTTATATGTGGAAAAAAATCTGTGTTGTTAGTTAATACATACAGAAGATGTGGTGTTTTGAGTCCTGAGTAGACAAGTCTGATGCTTAACATTAATGCTGGCATGCTAAGATGATCTTTAGCACTGTAAATGCTGAAGATTATGTCAAGCCTAGACTCAGCATCTGCATAACTGGTCTTTTTCCTCTCTGGGATCACTGTTGATATTGCTTCTAGAGCTGTCCTTTAAATTCAAAAATCATGTCATTGTGTCACTTAAAATCCTTTATCAGTACCAACAGTGTAGAACACATATCCATCAGTAGGCCACGCACAAGCCTTCTAAGCACCTGCTGACCCATCTTTACCTTTCCAGCTTCTTCTCTCCCAGCCTCCACTTCAGATGTGTTGTCCCAGCCTAACCAGATATTTGTGATTCTCTGAATGCACCAAGTCCTTTGGTTTTCATGTCTTTGCACCTTGGTCATTGAATGTTCCCTCTTGATCATATACCCACCACCATCCACCTCCTTCTGATCAGTACTTGACTGTGGTTCAATTAAGGAACAGCTTCTACCTTTAAGAGAAAGCACCTCTTCTCTGAATCCTTTTTTGATTCTTCAATCCTTGAGTAGATTATGTCCTTTCCTCTCTTCTCTCCTTCACGCTACCCTAGTTCTTTAGAACTTTGTATCTAGCTCTAGTATAGCACTTTACACACTGTACTTTAATTATATGTCTGCCCTACTTCCTGACTTGTCTCTTACAAATTTGAGTAAAAGTCTGTGCCTAGTCATCATTGTCTCCCAATGAGAGACCAGTCAGCCCTGAGTAGTCATTCAAAAACTATTTGATGAATGAATGGTCTCTATTTTCACCATCAAGGCTGAGAAATTAGGAACATTTGAATAACGCTGGAGCAACCTGACATATAAAGCAGTAAATGAATGAAAACAAATGCTCCAAGGACAACCAACTTCTTCTCTGTTGAAAGAGGACTGTCAATTAATGATTCATCTTCACTAGGAATTATATTCAAGCTTTATGAATGTTTGAAAACAATGACAATTCTTTTCTAGATTCAAATTAATATTGCTATTTAGTAAAACTTCAAGAACATTGTATATAAAAGCTATCTCAATAAAGTTGTTAAAAAATAAAGACTTCAAGAACAAAAACACAATCTTTTAGAAGCCTATCAGCATATCATGTACTACATGGGACTGTGCTAGAAACATTAACAGGAAGAACGACTATGTTCCATTTGTGAAAGCTTAGAATTGACCTCCAGCAAGAAATAATAACAAGCCAGAAACAAACTATTTAAAGGTAGGTAGACCAGTTGTTTATTAGTTATTATTGACTTTTAATTAAGCATGGAGCCAAGTGTTTTCATGTACAGGAGGCACTGCAGTATTATGTCTAGGACCTTAGACTCTGGAGTCAGCCTACCCAGTTCAAAATGCAGCTCTGCCACCCTGAAATCTTCGATGAGGTAATCAACCATCCAATTCAGGTATACAATCTAATGTATACCTCGTTTTCCTCATCAGTCCCAATTTTCTCATCAGTAAAATGGAGCTAATAATAGTATCTACTTCACAGGGCTAATGTGAAGATTAAATTGGAAAACCCACCTAAAGAACTTAGCAAGCAATCAATTTTCAGTAAATATCAGATGTTGTTATAATTTGCCCAGTTAAAAGAGGAATGATGATGAGTTTACTTAAACAAAGGAAGACGTAGAATGGCTCCATACACCAAAATATATTATAGTGCAATAGAGCCAACACATCTGAGACATGGATTCTCAGAACCTGGTTAAAATTTTTGTTCTTAAAAAAAAAAAAAAAAAATTGTTCTT
This sequence comes from Eumetopias jubatus, assembly GCF_037043125.1. Taxonomy (NCBI): domain Eukaryota; kingdom Metazoa; phylum Chordata; class Mammalia; order Carnivora; family Otariidae; genus Eumetopias; species Eumetopias jubatus. The sequence continues at coordinate 114,449,912 of NW_028274814.1, read as the reverse complement.
AAAGAAAGGTGGGGAGGAAAGGAATAGAATTCCTCTAGAATTCTAGGATGACCTAGCTAATCACCCCCATATGGTACAGGAGGAACCACAACAAGCATCTGCAGAGGGAACACAGGACTGGCCCTGCATTAGCTCCAGTGATAGTTGCTCCTACTTGGGTACTTTCTTTCTGCTATCTGGAAAAAGGGGGAATTTGTGGTGGTTGCCAGAGGCAGGGCTGGAAGCTGGGAAAAATGAGTGAAGATGGTCAAAAGGTCCAACTTCCAGTTATAAAATAAGTCCTGGGGATTACATAATGTACAGCATGGTGATTAGAGTTAATAAGACTGTATTGTATATTTGAAAGTTGCAAAGAGAGATCTTAAATTTCTCATCACACCCACAAAACTATAACTATGTATGGTGATGGATGTTAATCTAGACTTATGGAGGTGATCATTTTATAATATATACAAATATCAACTCATTATATTGTGTACCTGAAACTAATACAATGTTATATGTTGATTATATTTCAATTTTTTAAAATTGGAAGATAAGAACTAAAAAGGAAGTTAGATTTCTAACAACATTAACAGTAACAACCACAAAACCTTTGTCTATTGCAGATATCATATAAGTGGGTTCTTCCCAGATATTACAAAATTCAGGAGTCCAAGGCATATTTACATTTCCAACGTGGAGGTTTTATCTTTATCTTTTTTAAAAATAATAGTCACTTTACTATACTTTTCTTTCTACTTTTGTGTATGTTTGATAATTTGTATATTTTTTAAAGTCAGTGTCAAATGTGAATAGCACCACAACTGGATTTTTTTTTAATACAAAAGTGTTTCTACTTCTGGACTTAGCTTGAAGTCAGATGGAATCGTCTGCATTGGATTTTCCTTTTGTAAAATCTTCCTTTCTGTTTTGTGCTTGGGTGATAGATCTTTTCATTTTAATTTTGCTTTGGCAGCTAGTTCTTGCACTTAGGTTGGGTTTCCTTTATGTACTTGTTGCTTGTCTCTTGCCAATTTTATTACTGTTGTTGCTGCTACTTCTGTGAAGTTGGAACTCCCAAGGTCTAAGCACTACCATCGTGGAATTTTAAAGCTCTTTTCCATAGGAGTTGATTCTGAAAAAGCCTCACCTCCCCTGCACCCCATTTCTAGAGGTTTTGAAGCTAGTGGAATGGGCGCCTTCTCCTTTTGTTCTTCCTGAGGACCTAAAAAACTGTCTCAAGCTCTTTCTCCCATAAGAATAGGAGGCGTCGAAAGTTGAAGCCTTACCAAATGATTGATAGTGGATCCAAAAAATAAGGCCCAAGAACAAACAGCAAGCTGAGAATCTGCGGCAGGACTTGAGCAAAAACAAAAACAAAAAAAATCCGGAAAGAGAAGAGTCATAGCAAAAATAATCAGAGATGAATGAGCAGAGAGAGGCAGAAGGTATGAAGCACACAATGATTCATGTGTTTTCCTTTGTCTGTTTTCTTCACAAGAGGATTTGAATTCCTTGATTTCCCTAGCTTGCTACCATAGTTAGCTTGAAACCCTCTCTGAGGTTTACCTGAGGGCTCCTTAATTCCCTGACACATTCAAATTAAAGTAAGACAAAATAAGAACAAAAACCAAAACCCGGTAAAAAGAAATTAATGCAGATTTCCTTGGACAATAGAGTAGAGCAGAGAATCATCTCTATTTACACAATTGTCTTTATAGACTTAGAGAAAGAGTAACATTTGAATAAAAACTCAGGGGTGGAATGGGCCATAAATTTACTGTGCATAGAGAATTGGGTGAGCAAAGAAAAACAACTTCTTTGCTTCTATAGACATGATCAAATCTTCTTTGTGAACCCTAACTCCACAGGGAGATGAGGAGGAGGAGGCAGGTTTTAAATGTACCAAATAATGGCATCCCAATATGTTTCCACTTAAATAGTCTCTTTTGAATGACTCAGTGCCTTTCAGGTAATTTCTCAGTCTTGTAGATCTTTCTTTCCTTCTCCTTGCTCATCTTCAAGATGTCATCTGTGTATGGGGGAGTGACAGCTCACAGCTTGATAGACTTTATGGGGGGCCTCAGATCTGCAGACTGTCAGAAGGTCTCCCTGGCTTCTGCCATGAAGTTGCTAATTGGATCTAGTTTCTGGACTATAATCTGCTGAGATATGCCTGGTTTCTGCTGGCTAATAATTTAGAACTCTCAACTAAAGTCTGGGTTTGCCGCATCCAGAAGCAAAGTCCCTGCAAAGCCTTGTTGCTTCACCTGCTCGGCTGGTCCACCATGCTCTCACTACTTCTGTGTCACCCGGGGCACTAGCCTCACTGTTCAACCTGAATGGTAGAAGTGGCATCAGTCCCGCTTTCCTAAAATCCAGTCGTTTCTATTATCATTTTACTTTCCTTCCTCTCCCTCTCCCTTTTCTTCTTTAAATTAGTTACCTCAGAGAGTACCACCTCATTGTGATGTTTTTTGTTTGCTAAATGTATGTACCCTATGTGGATACATGTCACATTCTGGGAAAGGACAGTATGCTTGAGTATAACGAACTCACCACAGCTGAATTCAGATTCCCGTTCTCACACGTTCCCTTGATGAAATCCTTGGCTTTACCAAGCCTCTGTTTCCTCATCCTAAATGTGAAGATAACAATATTTATATAAGATAGTCATGAAGATAACATCAGGCATCTCAATCTTACCATGTACAAAATTATACTTCTGATTTTCCACCCTACAGAACTATTCCTCCTCCAATCTTTTTTTTTTTTTTAAGTAATCTTTACACCCAATGTGGGGCTTGAACTCATGACCCTTAGATCAAGAGTCACATGCTCTACCAACTGAGCGGGCCAGGTGCCCCTCCTCCTTCAATCTTTCCATCTCAATAAATAGCAATTCCTTCCTGCAAATATTCAAGGCGAAACCATTCAGATGGTCCCTGGTTTTTCTCTTACTTTCTTACCACATCCAAATCCTTGAAAAATCCAGTCACTCTACTAATTATGTAGAATCTGACCACTCCTCATCATCTTCACCCCAGCACCCTGGTCCAAGGAAAAATGACCCATCACTTCCTAGGTTAGGAAATAGTAGATGCTGCTTCAGAATATCTCAATAGTTTACCACCAGAGAAGTTTGCTTTATACTCTTGATCAATAGTCATCTGTCATCTATCTCAGCAGTGAGCCTGGGAACATCCACTTTCATCCCTGTGGCCCTGCACCTTCAACACTGGCATCAAAGCTGCAAAAGCAAAAGAGCATGGAGGTGGCACCGGGGAGATTTGGGGGCCAGGCCTGGAAGTGGTGTACTTCACTTTACTCACATTCCAGAAGTCAGAAAGCAGTTAGATGGTCAGGCCTTACTGCAAAGAAGCTGGGGAAAAGTCTAGCTGTGTGCTTAGGAGAAAAGAAAATGGATTTGGGAAATAGCTAGGCAATCTCTACTGCTCTCAACCTAGACATTAATTGCAAACATTCTCTAATTGGCTTACCCATTTTTATCTTTGTGCTCTCCCGATTGTTATTCTCAACATGTCAACCTAATGATCATCTCCCTCCTTTGCTCAACACCTTCCAATGGCTTTTCATCTCGTGTGTGTATTCCAAAGTCCTTTTCATGAGCTCAGGCTTTATATGATCTACCTATCACCCACTTTCTTGATCCTTTCTTAGCCTTCTCCACGCTTGCTCACTCCACTACAGCCACACTGGTGGCCACAGTCTCCCTCAAATATGCCAAGCACATGGCATTTCCTCTTTCCTCTGCCCAGAACTCTCTCCCCTGCCTAGATACTCTCAGAGCTCACTCTCATCTTGCCTTCAGATCTATGTTCAAACTCCAGCTTATTAAGCAGGTTTTGTTGGAGAGCCAATCCAAGAAGCCTCTCTCTCCACTCCCTTTTGTATTCCACTTAACATATTATATATTTGTTTCTATGCTTAGTGTCTCTCTTCCAAGATTAGAGCCTCTTCTCTCTTAGGAGGAAGAGCTTCATTTTATCCCCAGCTCCTTGGTCCTAAGATAGTGCACAGAGCAGGGGCTTAACAAATATTCCTTTTAACTATTGAAAAAGTGAATGAATTAGTAAGTCAATTAATTGTTCAGCACACAGCCTGGCAAAAAGTAATTAATAAATGGTAGCATTGCTGTGATACCAAGTTTTTTCTTAGATTGAAAGGGATGTTCATTTTTTTTCAATTTTATTCATAGTTGGGTTTTTATGCTTTTCAAAAAAATGGTACAAATACAAAATTAATTTCTTCCTCAGGTCTTCATCACCCTTAACATGACCTTCTCTATTTTAACTTTTCATCTGTACACATTTGCTTCAATACACTGATTTGTCCGACATCTATTGAACGAGGTGGGAGTGAGGTCATAGACAGAGAGGAAAGGGGGGGAATAATGTATAGTTCAACATACCGCTAAAAGTGAAAAACAAAGTCAGTGACCGCATCTTAAGCCGAAAAGGAATAATGAGACGTAAAAATCATAACCAAATATAATCATTTCTGCTTAATTAAGTGAATTTGAAATTGTTGTATGTGTAGTCAAGGCCTCAATCTCTTAAACTGAAGCAGTGACAATCTCTATGACTAGAAATAAGATGAGATAAATATAACTCTTCTTTTTCTTTTACCTTATATAGAAAAAAACCCAAAGCATTTGCAAAATATCTCAGACTTCTGTTAGCACAGTATTCCACCTGATTTAGTTTGTATGTAAATAGGGAAAAAGAAATCACGTGCTGAAAATAGCCTAATCAGGGGTCAAAGGTAGCTCTGGAGTAGAAATTCTAAACTGTAAAAAAGATATTAAAATGTGACTTTCAATTAGCTTAGAAATGCTGACTATGTCTTCAGAAATAATACCTTTTATTCCTCCAGTAAATAAAAAGTGGGATAGTAAAGGGTAATTTAAGGCTACTCAAAAGATTCAGTGGCTGATTTTGTTAACTCCTCAACTAATTACTGGTACATAATGGAAAATTACTAGATACCCCTGAATTCTTGGGTTAAAAAAAACATTCTGGGGATGCCTGGGTGGCTCAGTCAGTTAAGTGTCTGCCCTCGGCTCAAGTCATGATCCCAGGGTCCTGGGATCAAGTCCCACATCATGCTCCTTGCTCAGTGGGGAGACTGCTTCTCCCTCTGCCTGCCACTCCCCCTGCTTGTGCTCTCTCTCTCTCTCTGACAAATAAATAAAATAAAATAAAAAAACGTTCTGAAGAAATTGTGATAGTAAGACTTATAATTCATAATTATAAGCATAATTCATTTTATGCTTTCTTTCTTCAGCAAGACTAAAATCCATTCAAAACAGTGAGGATTTTTTTGCGTGTGTAGAGGTGTGTGGGTGGGGGTATGGGGCAGTTGAGAAAACTTTTGCAAAGTCCGCTGTTACATTAATGAATACATATTGTAAGATAGAATATAAGTAACGCTGATATTCAAAACACTTTGTACCTGCTACTTCTAGTGCAGAGTACTTTCAAAGGAAGAAGCCGTGTGTTTGAAAACCACAATTACCTTCTGAGATGACTTGTGGACCAGATATCTCATTGCTCCATCAATTGTGCCCTGACAGTGATAATAGGAACTACTTACCCCACTCAGTGTTCCTCTCCAGTTGCTCCAACTAAATGGTGGTCAAGCCCCACCTAAGAGATGAATCTAGGTCACAGCCAGGTTGAACTCTCAGAGCATCATCTTAGGTGGAGTCAAGTGCAAGATATGCAAGGGGGAGAAATTATAATTACCCAGAAGGAATTTCATTAATAAGTTACTAATAAGAGAGTTATTAATAAGTTAGGAACAAAAGTCCAGCTGCAGTCATAGGGACAAGTTGGAAAGCAAACTTGGGTGTAAGGACTGTTTGACTTGGAGTACCCAGAGTCAGAGAGGATGCAGGGCAGCAAGGGATGAGAAAGGTAGTGAGGAGAGTGAGGAGGGGAAGGAGGAACAATGGGGCAAGTGGACTTGAACGTATGGTGAACACAAGAACTTGCTAAACATTGGCCTCCAAGTGTGGCTTTCTGCATCATTTGCGTCAGAATCCTCTAGGAGGGGATGTTTCCAGACATAGATTCCCAGGCCTCACCCCAGACCTCCGGAATCACATTGCTGGAAGCAGAGCCTCAGAATTTAGGCTTTTAGGGTATCTTGGGCACACTTATATTTGCATGCTGAATTCCTTACCTGTACTGTTTGGTTTAATCCTCCAACAGCTCTATGAAGCTTATGTACTATTATTATCCTCTCCTTAAACAGCAAACAGATTCAGAGAAGCTGACCAACTCCAGGCACAAAGCTTATGCGTGGCAAAGCCGGAATGCAAACTCAGACATTCTGATTCTGGGTTCTGTCATTGTTAATCATTATAGGCCAGGGGTGCTCAAACTTTTTCTGTAAAATGGCCGTATAATTATCATTTATGGTATTGTCTGTTCTATGGTCTCTGCTGCAGCTACTCAAATCTGCCATAGATAATATGCATACACGTGGACATGGCTGGGTGTTCCAATAAAACTTTATAAAAACAGGTACCTGTCTGATGACCCCTGCTCTTGCCTCAGAATTGCCTTTCGAGGTGTAGTATTCAGAATAGTAGCATCTTGGGAGCTTATTAGAAATGCAGAAGCTCAGCCTGCTTCAGACTTGCTGAATCAAAATCTGCATTTAACAAGGTCTTCGGTGATTTTTATGCACTTTAAAAGTATGAGACCCCTACTTTAGAACATTTTCAAAAGACTTCCCCCAAAGCTGTCTTTATTGCTTTTTGCTCCCTCCTTTCAAGTGCGTGACCTCAGCTTCTGACAGTGAGTGTGCTGATTGCCTTCCCCAAAAAACTTTAGAAGTAAATAATAAAAATCTTTAGTCGGGGAAAAAAAAACAAACTCTTTCAGTTACTCTTACTCCTTCTTGTGCTGTCTTTATTCTTTGCAGCACATAGTCAGTGTTCATCTCCAAAAAGTGAGAAGAGAGTGGGAATGGGATTAGTATTTAACTATTTATTTGGTATGAACTTAGAGAAAAGTTGCAAGGATTATATAAGGTACTCTCCTATCCCCAGATTAATCAGTTTTTACATTTTGACATTATTTGCCTCAGTATTATATATCTGTCTAGATAGAAAGATAGATAGATGTTTGATAGATAGATAATTTTTTTTCTTTCTCAAAACCATTTGAGAGTAGATTGCAGAAATCATGTCTCTTTACCTCCAAATACTTCAGTATGGATTTTCTTGAGAATAAGATAATTCTTTTACATAACTATAGTCCTATTGCCAAAATCAGGAAATTTAATATTAATACACTACTATTATCTAATCCACAGCCTATATTCAGATTCTGTCAATTGTCCTATCCAGAATCATGCATTGTTTTCAATTGTCATGTCTCTTTAGTCTCTTTTAGTCTGAAAGAGTTCCTTCGTCTTTGTGTTTCTTGACCTTGCTATTTTTGAAGAATACATGCCAGTTATTTTGTAGAATGCTCTTCATTTTGGCTCATCTGATGTTCCCTCATAATTACATAGAAGTTATGCATTTTGGGCAGGAATATCACAAAGGTAGCATCGTGATCCTCTTGATGTTATCACGCCAGGAGGCACACGATGTCACTTTGTCCCAACGTCTGTGATATAGTTTCGGCCATTTAGTTAAGGTGGTCCTTGCCGGGGTTATCTACTGTAGAGTTACTATTTTTTGATTTGGAATTAACAAGTTATTTATGGGGAGATACTTTGAAAGAATATAAATATCCTGTTCTTCATCAAATTTTTACCACTAGCTTTAGCATTTATGGATGATTTTCTAATCCTGACATTCCTTCTATACATAGTAGTTGGCATTCTATAAGAAAGTGCTGTCTTTTCTCACCCATTTTTTTTATTCAACTATTAACTTACATCATTATGAACTCATGGATTCTCTGAGACAATATTTATATCAGTCAAGGTGATATTTGTATCAGTGCACCCCAAGTTTGAGAACCACTATTTGGATGAAGAAAGTAATGTCCAAAAGAGGCTAATTAGCTTACCCAAGGTCAGAAAATTAGTGGAGGAGTAAAGCCTTCTCTCCAAACCTAGTATTTTCTTCATATCAATAACTTCCAAAACTGGAGACTGAATACCTATTGAAACATCTAAATGGGAATCACCTAGGAAACTCTATAAAATGCTGCTTCCAGGTCTAATCCCCAGGGATTCTGATTTGATAGATCTTATAGAAGGCCTTGCAATTTGTACCAGAAAACAAAACAAAACAAACAAAAAACGTAGAGTCCTTCCTATTTACTTATCTTAGTGCTTTTTAAGAGAAAAATATATATTATGGTATTACGTCTTCGAATCAAAGATAACATGTATTTTAAGAAACACCAGCTTAATAATGGTTTTTAAAGCAAAGTAAGAATCAATGCCGCATTGAACATACACGATAAGTGTATATATTTTATATATTTCAAGTTTCAGAAAGATGGAAATATGAAAAATAGGAATTTTATACTTGTGGAAATAAGAATATAAGATCTTTGGGGATAAAATGACTTTATGTGTGTAAAATAATTAGGTAACTATTCTGCTTCATAGCACTTATATTAGTTGCAATTGGTTATTTGCTAAGTTAGGCGGTAACGACTTCTCCCGGTGCTAGATAGTTCTATCAGGGAGTCTCCGTATTTAGTTAGCATCTACAGTTGTCCACAGTCGGTGTTCACCAGATTGCTCTATTACCACAATGGTCATATGTCTAAGCAGGGTTTCTCAATCCCTAGTGGCATTAGGAACCAGGTTATTTTTTGTTGCTGGGAACTTTCCTGTGCATTTTAGGATGTGGAGCCCCATCTCTATCCCCTACATGTTAGTACCATCACCCACCCAAGTAGTGACAAGCAAAAATGTTTCCAGGCAGAATTGACGCTGAAGGGCAAAATCACCCTAGATTCAGAGCCAATTACATTGCATTGAATAGGGACCCCCAAAAGACAATTTCACCAGGAACCGACCTGTAAATGTGACCTTACTTAGAAAAAGGATCTTTATGGATGTCGTTAAGTCTCTTCAAATGAGATAATCCTGGATATATGTGGAACCTAAATCCAATGACCGGTGGCTTCATAAGAGAGAGGCAGAGGAGTTTGGGGAGATAGAGAGACTCATAGCGATCCTAAACACAGCAGCAGAAAGTGGCATATGCTGCCACAAGCCAAGGACACCTCAGCCACCGGTAGGAAGAGGCAAGGAAAGATTCTCTCTTCAAGAACTTGGAGAAAGTGTGGCTCTGCTGATGCCTTGATTTTGGCCTTCTGGCCACCAGAACTTTGAGAGAATAAATTTCTCATTTTAAGCCACCAAGTTTGTGGTTATTTGTCATTGCAGCCCTAGAAAACTAATGCACCACTGGTCTAAGGGAAAGAGAAGCTTTAATTCATATTATGTGCATGTTTATTTAGCTGTAATTGTTACTTAATTCCAGATGAGAGAAATAGAATTTGCACTAGCAACAAAGGTTATTAATGGGTTGGATATCGAGGTATTTGAAATAATCAAGTAAGGACTGACCAGTCAAACTTTGCAAAAGTTAGAGATTCATTTAAGCTTTAGAAAAAAATTGGAAATAGGTGTTTAGACCTTCCCCACTCTCCTTTTCTCCATCCATTATTCTCTCTTTCTTTGCTTCTCTCCACATAATGGCATGCTCCCCATCGCAGGGACTGAGGCCACTGATAGTCCCCGAGGCTTACACCTGGAAAGTCCCATTGGCAATGAGAGTCTGACTTCTCTGCCCTCGATTCAGTTTTTAAATTCTGGGAAGAGAAAACATTGACCTCACGTTGGTCAGATTGCTCATTCCTAGAATAATCAACTATGGCAGGGGCAGGGTGTGGTTGTGTACAAACTTTGTATTCCTTAATACAACCTTATGGATGGGATTAGAAGGGCAATAGTTTCCAGGATAAAGAAAGGATTTTGAGCATCTAAACCCACAAACATCCATTGTACATAAATCAACATGATTAGCTTTAAAGTATAATTTTCACATCGGTGTTTTTTTTGGAAAGCATGGTGGCAAACAAGTTAATATCTCCTCCAATCTGAACTTAGTCATTTGGCTAAACGTATGGATAGACAGAATGGTAATATATATATGAAAACGTGACTAGAACCACCCAATGGCTTTTAGTGTCATAGCAGTTCAATAAGTGAAAGAATAACTGAGTCTTCAACAAAGTCCTGGGTGTGAAAAATCCCACAACAGAACTTTTTAGGAGTGAATGCCCCATCTTTGAGACCCAAACAAAGCCTGTAATGAATCATTCAGATGTCCTCAAAAGAGACCTATTTCCAAATTGATTAGAACGATCGAGACTATCGTCATCCTCTTTTGAATGAGACATAGAATAGGTACGGTGAAATTTTAAATTCTCTTCTATTTCTCTCTTTTTTATTAATCCATTAGTACTGAAAGGCCCTGAACTTCCGGCCTGATAAGTTTTAGTACATCAGGTCCTTTTCCAGCCTATTCTGACGAGGCAGGTCTTTCGTCTTGGTGCCCTGTTGGATTACAGAGATTACTGGATATGTTTCCTCTGATCAGTCTGTCTAGGAATTTAAAATGCACCACTCTACAGTGGAGGTGATGGCCTCCACACATGGAATTTGGCACCTTGCTTGGACAGTAGAAGTAAGACTATAATTGGTAACATCTTACTATCACCTTCTGCTGCAAGGAATATTTTCCTTGTAGTAGACTGTGGCTGAAGACTTTTTCCCAAATCATAGAAGTCAGCAAATAAGTCTGAGATTAAGGGAGTAAAAAGAGTGACACTTTAGAAATATGTTCTGAGGATGTTTTGCACGGTTGTCTCCTCTATTGCATAAAGAACCCTTTGCTCAATATTCAATTCCTACAGTGATGGATTGGAAGACACACTGCTGAATCAGAGTGGTAGACACCTGCTTCGGGATGGAGGGACTTACCCTTCCAGATGCTGGGAGTGCTGGATGCTGACTCTGACACTTGAGTCCCTCTTCAGGACCGCCCTTGGCCCAAGGGGACTGCCTGGCCCCAGGGTTACATTCTGTCTCGGAGTAGCCTGCAACCCAGGATTCCTCGTGAATGCAGGCGCATGCCGGCCCAGCTGCCTTGACTCCATGGGGATAACTCTGAAGGACCATCCTAGCTCAAGAGCTCGTGTGGAGGGGACGCACTGAGGCCCCAGTGACAGCTCCAGCATGGGCCACGCTCTCCCTCTGCCCTATTCTGCCACTCACTCACCCACACAGGTGGTGTTCCCACAAGCCCACCCCCAGCCCCGCCCACTTAACTACTGCTTTGTACCTCTCTGCCTCTGAACCTTGAGGCCCTGGGCCGAAGACAGTGGGTCATGTCGGAAACCTTGAAGCCAGAAGCAGTGGATCAGAAACAATTGAGAACATAATTCTGGGAAAGAGTGTGTGCTCAAAAGGGATTCTCCGCTAATGCTCTAACTACTTACTAGTAGTGAATGGGCGAATACTGGAAATCCAGCACCATCTCTGGGGCTCCAAAAGGGAAATAAACTGCAAAGGAAGGATGAGAGGGAGAGAAGGAGCAAAGGAGGGAAGAGGGTGGGAAGCAAAGGAAAAGAAAAAGTGAGCTGAATAAACCGAGTCTGCTTTGCAGTTTTACACTTTTGAGAGTTCTTTTTAAGTATTGCAATAGTTATTTTCAGAGTAGAGTTATCAGTCACTGGCTGCCTATGATAATCTTGCTGCTTTACCTATGCTCTCCCCAAGCCTAAAAACAATACTGCTGGGGAGCTAATATTATCAGAGAAGTTAAGTGATTTACCCAAAGGGGTGGAGCTAGTAAAAGACAAAACAGGAATTTAAAACAACCCTTGGCACTAAATCCTGCTTTCTTTTCTCTGAGTCAGGTGCTACCTCTCTTCCCAGCGAGGAAGACAGGCCCATGCCAGGAGCAAAGTTTAACTTCCTTTTGAAAGATAGCTGCCGTATTACTTGCAGCTCTTTTCTCAGCAAGGGACAGAGACTCATTTCAAACCAGCTGAAACACAGAGGATAATTTGTTATGAATGAGGATCCTGAGATGTTTCATGGAAACTAAGAAAATAACATTACTTGATCTCAGAAAAAAAAAAAAAAAATTGGAACCAAGGATAACAAAACTGTTAGGATTCACTTTCTCTTTGCCACATGTGGAAAACATTACAGTCTAACATCTCTGGAACTTTATAGCTCTGAATAGCAAGATTGGCCTATTTTCTTTGTCCCAAGTAAAAAAAAAAAATCCCACTTCATTAACCAACCCTGAACCAATCACCCCTGACCTGGGATCAGAGTTAACAATAGAATATGTTTGTCCTTACTATACCCTCTGGGTAGAGGCAGCAAGGAGAGAGTGAAGATTTTAGGAGGAAGAGGTGCAGGGATGTCACTAAATATCACCATAGAGATTCAGCATATGTCCTCACAGTTTACGAACTTGATACATGTGTACATTGAGCAGCTTTCCGATTTTCTTGCGATATCTCTCAACCATATTACTACAAAATTTGGCAATTCAGTGAAGCCAGGCAGGCAGAGGTAGCTGGGAAAGCACCACCCCCCCCAAGTTGTACCTGTAATATTACAGAATTGTGTTGTTGGCGTTGGGCGCTCTGAAAGAAAGGGGATTGGAAAGACAGAGCAAGAAGTCAAGTCTGGTCCATTTTGGAAGCTAAAACTTTCCTCACCGAGGCAGGAAATTAATTTCTTCCTGATCATGATGCCAGAGGAGATTGACTAGAAAGAAAAGGTGATGAAAAGGTTTAAGGTCCATTTTTCTGACGGCATTGTTCGGCTAGTCCTAAGAGAAACGGAGCAGAGAGTGTGTGTTCTCCGTGGAAATGAGTTAATAATCAGATATATACTTATTAACATATGCCTCAAAACGTTTCCCCTCCAGACTGGTCAGAGAGGGGGCCTCCTGATGGAGCCAGGGTTTCTCTCCAGGACCTTCTTAAAGACCCAGTGGCAGACCCACCTTCAAAGTACACAAAAGGACAAAAGGGCCTTTCATTCTACCCTCCCTGGAAGAACTTGAGTTTGAAAATGGCTATTTGTTCCCTCTGTGCCATATATGTCTGATAATATGCACGGGCATGCATAATTGACTGCCTGCATTATGTATGAATTGGACCCCACTCTTGTTTGGCAACAGCTGGAGGGGGTTTTTTCTCTTCCAGATGCCCAGCTGCAAGAGGGCCCCTCCCCCTCTTCAGCATGTGCCTGTGCTACACACCCACCCCCCCACATGGGCACCGGGGACAATTGTCCTAATTGACCAGAACCCAAGGACTATGATAGCCAGGGCAATGTGTTTTTGTTTGAGTTGCTTTTCTTTTTTTAAAATTTGTTTTTTTCCACATTTCCCTGCTGCCCTGCCATAATAGAACAAAGACTCCAGCCAAACAAGCGCCCTAGTCATCACCTTGGTTCATGCTCACAGCTAAAGGCTTCTAAAAGCACTGTGTTTTCAAGCTGTTGGCCGGATGATCTCCCTGGGGAAGTGCTTGCCACTTTTAAAGATGTGTTGAGCCAAGAGAAACTAAGATAAAGGAACCATTGGGTAGTTTTCCTTATTGTTGTTTCTTTGTTTGTGATCCATTATCACCAAGTTCCTGATCTCTTTTGCTGAGAACAAGGCATTGCAGGGGGGATTTAAAAAAAAAAAAGTTATAAATATGATATGACTTATGCAGGTCTAAGTTGAAGGAACATCTCAATGATACTGTTTTTTAGGACAAAAGCTGCAAAACCCAGATAAGTATCTGGTCATTTGCAAAATCTTGGAATGAAATGAATATTAAAGCATTGGGGGATTGGAGGGTCTGAGTCATTGCCTAAATTTTGCAATTCCCCCTGGATGTTCGCCATCCTACAGCATAGCTTGTATGTCAAAGAAAGAAACATTATATGTTAGAAAATGTTATGGGGAGTGATGTAAGTTTCCTTCACTCTATTTAACAGAAGGGAATGTGTTTGTAGGCCCATAAACAACTTAATCTATGGGCTGAAAATATCCTGCCAAAAGTGACCCCTGCTACCTTTGCCCCCCGCCCCGAAGAAAGCCTCCTAGAATAAGCTCCTCTTGAAATGTTTCCTAAAGAGAGGGGCCTTTGTATAGTGGCCTCCTGAAGACTCAGATGGAAACATAATAATCTTTGATCAACATGGCTGCCTAGTGGAGAAAGCAATATGAAGAGTCTAATGACCGTTTTCTTGCTAGTGTCCTCTATAGCAGAGGGCAATCATCCAGCCACTTTCTCCATCAAACATAAGGACACACAGGTAATCACCAAATTTCTGAGGCCAAAGCATTTTATGCAGTAAGGTCCTTCAGTACCATTAACCGTGAAAATATCCAATATCAAAATAATTCTGAATTTCAAAACCAATTTGAGTTTTAATCTGAGTATTCAGGGTATTCACCCTTGATATTGATGCATCCAACCACCAGTTCACCTCAAATTGGCCAAGTTGATGAGGTCAGGGACGTTAAATAAAAGACCGCGATGTACTGTCACCATGGTTTGTATGACTGTGTTTTGCTTTTCTCATTATTCATTCCCTCAGCACAGAGCTTTGAGACAGGGCCTTGGTATCTGTCACAAAACTTGGAAGCTTCTAGCTCTTTTTGCTCACCACTTTCCTCCCTTTCAGCAGTGGCGTGGGGGCAGTGGAGAGGGTGACGATGCTGGAGAGATACAAGAGGAAAGAGCAGTATCTCGCATAAAGTGGAACATGAAATGGCTCTCATCAGCATGGTGTTTAGCCAGACCATCCTTGGAATTAAAAAAACACACGTTTTAATTTCTAACTTCACTAACTTTTTAACAGTTTTCTCTTTGAGCCTCATTCCTAACACAGAGATAATAGCATCTTCCTTTTAGAGCATTAAATGTAATGTTGGAAGGGGGAGTGCCTAGCTTGGTGCTCAATAAATCTAGGTTACTCCTTTCTACTGTTCAACTCTGTCCTGAACCCCAGCTTATTTGTCTATGGCCCTACACCTAGCTCTAGGGTCTATACTAAGTTTTTGCATTTCTAGATGGATCAATCCCACAGAACCGTGCTGCCATTTTAAGAATCAGCCTGGGGCGTGGGGGTGGCCTGGGTGGCTCAGTTGCTTAAGCTTTGGACTCTTGATTTCAGCTCAGGTCATGATCTCATGTTCCTGGGATGGAAACCCACATCGGGCTCTGGGCTCAGCGGGAAGTCAGCTTCTCTCCCTCTCCCTCTGCCCCTCCCCACACTCAGGCACACACACTCTCTCTCTCTCTCTCTCTCTAAAATAAAGAAATAAATCTTAAAAAAAAAAATCAACCCAGAAGACACTATTGGTTGCCACCACCCTCACCCCATAGCCATATTCCCCTTCTTTCTTGCCGGGACAACTCCAGTTTGTTCAGATATCAGATAATGATGTATTCAAGAAAGACAAGTCTTCCCCAAAGTTCCAAGGGATTGGTTCAACTGGGCTATGGTTAATCCATTCCCCTTTGCTAGTGAATGGTTGAAGGATGGGCATGGGACCCAGTTCTGACCAATCAGATGTAAGAGGAAATCTGGTAAGTGGTATGGGAAATATTTTTCTTCCTCAGAGAGAGAGAAAGAGATGAGGGCAACAGAACTGCCTTTCCTCCTCCTCTCCCCTGATTTTTTGCTCTGCCCTTAGACTTTGCCATATGAGGACTTAGTGTTTGGATCTGAGCAACACAATATATTGCCACCCACTGTGAGGGTAATGGCCAGAGAAAACACAAAGAAGCAGGACCATAACCCTTGACGTGATTGAACTATTAAATTAAACAACCTTGCAACTACCAGACTCAAGAATTCTCATTTTGTGGGATGATAAATCTCATTTAATTAGGTTTTCTATTTCTTACAGCTGGGAGCATCATAACTGACACACATCCTGCGTTCTGTTCTCTTCTTGTGATGTTGCTGACCAACAGGGCCTCCCTAGATTTGAGGGTGGTGTAGCATTCCAGGCTGTATCTAACCCAGCTGTACTTTGTTCACTGTTTCAAGATGCCTGGGAAACTGCTTTGGTCACCTTACAAACTTCAATCACATGGTGACTCAAACAACTCCTAGTTAGGTTTATCATGAACTCCTTTTCATTCCTCAAAATACTTGATATACTCTTTTAGGAATCCATTGTGTTTAAGAGGATATGTAGAAATTTTTCTTAATTCTCTTTTCAGTAAATCCTCAGTAGTCTGGTGTATTCGTCCAGTTGTGTAGGTGACACATCAAGACTAAGGGAGACTTTAAATTTGGCAAAATATGTAGCATAAAGCAATAAAATTTATCTCCAGTTAAAGAAGAAGTCAGGGAAGGGAATCGTTAAAAATATTGGCATCCAACTTAATGAATACTGTTGGGTTTATATGGATTTAGATATAACGATATCTGTGATTAATTGAACATGGTAGCAAAATCTTTGGCAGTTATTTATTTTGATCAGTAGAATATGAGGAGAGTAATTGTATAACTTCTAAGACTGGGCCATTGAGATCTATAGCTTCTACCTTCACACTTGGAATGTCCTAACTTGGAAACCCAGCTTTAATATTATAAGAAGCACAGGTCATACGAAGGACCATGTGGAGGAGAACCTAAGTGCTTCTTTTTTTTTTTTTAAAGATTTTATTTATTTATTTGAGAGAGAGAATGAGAGATAGAGAGCACGAGAGGGAAGAGGGTCAGAGGGAGAAGCAGACTCCCTGCTGAGCAGGGAGCCTGATGCGGGACTCAATCCCGGGACTCCAGCCGAAGGCAGTCGCTTAACCAACTGAGCCACCCAGGCGCCCGAACCTAAGTGCTTCTATAGACAGTCCCAGATGAGCACTCCATCAATAGTTCATACGAACTCCTAACCATGAGACTAAGCTATGTTGGATATTCCTGTTCAATGAAGCCTCTGGATGAGTGCAGTCCTAGCTGATACCACATTGGAGCAGAGAACCACCCAGCTGAGACCAGTTACTGCACAGAATATAACAAATGGTAGCTGTTAAATGAAGTTGCTAAATTTGGAGTGGTTTTGTTACATAGCAATAGATTGCTGGAACTCTACCCAAGCATGAGTTTCCAGTGATGTCCCAGGCAACAAGCTGTCAGGAGAAAAAGGGTGGGGAAACAGAACGAACCCTGATTGTAGAACTAGCCCATTTCCATGGTGTCAATACCACACCTCCCCCGCCCGTCATGGCTGATTTCAAGCTACCACCACCATGTCAACTGGCTCACATAATTCCTGAAACTTTAACAATCAGCTCTCACAAGCCAGTACAAACCAGCATGAGCCAGTTCCACCCCATCACTGACATTATCCTGAAATAAATACCTATTTTACCATATTGATGCCCCAGACCTTCTCTGCCATGTAATTCAAAAAACATAATGTATCCCATTTGCATAGTGTTTTATGTTTTATAAACCATCTATTTCATATATCATCTATTTTAATTTTCACAAGAACAAAGAGAAATGGTTATTGTATCACTCTAATGAAATAAGGATGCTGAAGCTTAAAGAATTAATTGCCAAACGTGCACTCAGATCTTTTCTCTCCAGAAAAGATTCTTTGGAACTGCACAAATTTTACAAGATAGACCCCCCCCCAATTCTACTCACCATTATAACCCTTTTCCTCCACATTTGTAATACTGAGTGTATAATGCCTTTGAATACAAAGGGATAAAAGGCTACAATTCATTGCATATATTGTATGAAGGTCTTTCTGGATAACTGTCCAAGGATCAGTTAAATTCATTTACTAGTCTACTTGAGGCCAGCTTCTTACCCATTCTCAAGCTCAAAACATATTGTATTCTAAGCCCATGCTTTGAAGAAATCTAGTAATAAAGAGAGTTGTCTGTGGGAGGTCTGTTCCTTGTTGTTTCCAAATAATCATTAAGTGGACATATGGTGAATTGAATCCATACCAACATTTCTGAACCCATTCAGTTTTTTTTTTTAAACAGTGAACTAGAGGGTAACCAATTTGTAAGCATTTTCAGAACTTTTCCATTGAAATTAGGTTTTAATTATCCCAATTCTCATCATATGAATTAAGAGTTGAGTATAAAAGAAAATGGATCTTTGCAAAAAGATAGCCAAATCCAGCATGCCAGGTATAGGGTTTGGAATTATATGTGTTGCCCTGAAGTAAAATGCTTTCAGTGGTGGTCTAGTGTTAAAAATTACAGTTTTCAGGGCACTTGGGGGGGCTCAATTGGTTAAGCCCCCCACCCTTGATTTCGGCTCAGGTCATGATCTCAGGGTCATGGGACTGAGCCCCGTGTCCGGCTCCGCGCTCAGCAGGGAGTCGGCTTGGGATTTCTCTCCCTCCCACAGTTTTCGCGTGGCTTTTCCAGCATTTGCAAATCACAAACATGACTTATGGAAAACAATTTATTTCAGTGGCTGGGCTCTCCAACTGCCTATAATTCGATGATAAATGTAGAATATCCTTTTGTGGCCGAAGGTATGTGAGGAGAGAGGGAATTGGTAGGAAAGAAGGCAGGAGCTATAGTCCGACTTTCCTGAGGAACCAAGTCACAAAGGTGAGCAGTGCCTGTTTACATTGACTTCGTCAGCATTTCAAAGCCTATATATCAAGGGGGGAGTTTTCACCATCTTGATAACATTAGTCTCAGTAAATACTATTCCCTGTGTGCCCCAGAGGAAAAGATCAAATTACCCCAACAAACTTAGACAGTTGAAAGATTTTAGTAATTTTCCCATCTTATTTTCTCTCTCTTTCTCTCTGTCTCTGTCTCTGTCTCTTCCACACACAGTATAAATTGCTCTTAGACAAAGTTATAATGTGATAAAATTAGGTTATACTTAAATAATAAATGATTATTCAAATCTTTTGGAGACATACTATTCCAGTGTACACAATACTAGAATCTTCTCCTTTGTGTTTCTGAAGAAAGGAAAAGGGCTTCTAAAAAAGCCATGGATTCCAGCCTTTAATGGGCTTTGAAAAATACCAGACTTGAGGGTAGTAAGTTGATGCCATTAGGAAAATTCAATAATATTCTTATTTTCCTATTATCATAGGGGCATCTGCTGCTTGGGGAGAAATAATGAGATGGAGTTTTCTTTCCTACACATCAGCACCATTCTGAGAGCTTTTTGAAAAAAACTATTTCTGCAGTAAAGAACAAGTGTAAAGCTACAGGTCCAGGGCAGATTGGGTCCCGTGTAACCAGACATACCGACTCCTGCCTGCCTAATCTTGGAAGCGGAAAGTTGACGCTTCCTCGACACAAGTTCTGTGCAGTGCAATATAATCTTCTCAAATTAGGTCAGAATGGCTAGAAAACGTCAGCTCTGTGCTACTGAGTTGATTTTCAGAGCCAAAGGGCCTGTTTATTTTCTACCAACAAACTTCCTCCACCTTCCCTCCGTTCTTGGAAAATTAAAAAATAAATAAATAAACTCGGAGAGGCTCTGAAACTTTTCCAAATTAAGAAAACATCCTTCTGATCTCGCTTTCTGATTTGCAGAGCCACACAGTAAGTTATGAATGCCTGTCTTTTAAAAATATCATCTCAACCTCACCAGAATTCCCTGTTTTCAATTAGAATTCCCAACGCATCTCTTTCCTGAATATCAGGTTTTAGAAAACAGAATAAATTAATGGCAGATACCAGTAAAAATTCTGTGTTCCTTCGGGATCCCAGTTTCCATAAAGTCCTCTCGGTGAAGGAATTAAACACACCTGCACATCACTGCGGTGGAAGGGACCTATCAGTACAAAAGAATCCCTGCTAAGGGCATTTCTTTTAATATGTTTGGAATTGTAAGAGGGAGAGGATTTTCTCTCCACACTCCAGCCTCACATCCCTTGGAGCTGATGAATTCTGCACGTCCCTGGGATTTGCGGGAGGTTACAGAACAAGATTACGCACCCTGGTGATGTATTTACTGCAAGGACAAGCCAGGCGCAGCTACAGGCTCCAAACCAGAAATGTGTAGAAAGACTGTAACCATGAAATACTTAAGGCTCTTATTTCAACGGAACATCCTTGTGTACCTGGGAAATGAAGCCAATCAATTTTGCTTTTCTTTTTCATTGTTGTTGGCTTAATGTAATTTAGTCAAAGAGGATGAAAACTGGTACCTGACTTTATTATTTTTTCATGTAAAATCAGGACCAAGAGAAAAACGATGCCCAGCAATAGGGGTTTTATGCAGTTAACTGATGAGCAAAGAATAACCCGAAGACAAAGCTCTCTGGTTGTGCAAAAATGGAAGGATGGGGTTTTCCTGTCCTTTTAGGATTAAGCTACAAGTGTCATTTAACACTGAATGGCTCTAGAAATTATATCACATTGAATTTCTCAAGTGACTTCCCCAGACTTTTTTTTTTTTTTTTTTTTTTTTTTTTTGCCGCCCAGTTCCTACATAATTAGGCTGAGGGCCCTGTGGATGGAGCAGTTAGCAAAGCAGATAGTCCCCTCATGGAGTCCATAACCTTGTTAGGAAAAGGACATTAAAAGAAGAAGTAGAAGGACAGACATAATAATAGAGTTACAGACCTTCATAAAGCTAGCCCAAAGTACTCCAAGAGAGCACACTTACGTGCCTCATGTTTACATGTTTCATTGTCTGCTCTTCTTTATCAGTCAGTCTGTGAGATTTGTGATTGAAGCAGTGTGTTACTTAAACTATTTTTTCAAAAACCTCTATGTTTTATCATTCAGTTCCCAGGGCCTTGCCCAGTGCGTGGCACATGGAAGACACTTAGTGATCTTTGCTAGTGATGTTGGTTGAGTAAAATGACAACTGCCGGAATTACTCATGTAATCCTTACAAAAATCACATGAGCTCAGTTTGGCGGGTATTCAGGCCCTCTTTTTACTGATAGGAAAGCAGGAAAAATTAAATGGTTTGCTCAAACTCTCTCAGCTAGTCAGAAAGGACGAAAACAGGTCTTTGGACTCTGAAACCGATGGTCTCTTACCAAACAACACTGCCTCCCGAAAAACACAAAATAATGTAAAGGCTGAAAATAATCCTGATGAAACGAACGGACTATATGTGCTTATTTGCCTGTCAGTAAAGGGGGTTGGGGGGAAGAAAACAAGGAGGAAAACTTCCTGAATTAAAATGCATCCAATTCACCCTGAAATGAAAATGCTATGGGATAAAAGCCAAAAACTTTCTTAGCTTTTTGTATCTCCAGCAACCTATATTTAAGCAGATGTATTTCTTTTTAAAGAACTCTCCTATTCAAGCTTTTGAAAGGGAACATTTGCCTTTTAATGGGAGATCTTCATTCCATCGTGAAGATAAAATACAACTTCACAAGTTTGGTTATTTATTCTCAGTTTTAGCAGACTTTTTCCCTAAACTTCTATACTTTTAGCGTATAAAAAAAGATAGAGTCTACAAAAGATTTGAGGCCACACAGACTGGAAACATCCATAGAGGGTGACTTAGTCTGGGCTTGCCATGACAAAGTACCGCAGACTGGGTGGCTTAAAAAACAGAAATTCATTTCGCACAGTTCTAGAGATGGGGAAGTCCAAGGTCAAGGTGTGTTGCCTGGTGAGAGTTCTCTTCCTGGTTTGCAAATAGTCTTTCTTGCTATGTCTTCACTTGGCAGAGAAAGAACTATCTCTTTCTCCCTCTTCTTATAAGGCCACTGATCCCACCATGAGGGCCTTATCTTCATGACCCACTCTAATCTCAGTCACCTCCCAAAGGCCACATCACCAAATATTATCACAGTGGGGGTTATGGCTTTAACATATAAATTCTGGGAGACATAAACATTCAGTTTGTAACAGAAAGTGTAACTAGAAACTATTTTTAAGAAATGAAACTAATTCCATCACACACATACACACACACACACACACACACACAATCGAGACTTTAAGCCACATTTTTAACCTTTGACAGGAGGACCAGGCATAAAGTTATGTCCATTCTTGAGGCACTGAATCTAAATAATAAAAATTAGAGTGACAATCCACAGCAGAAGAACAAATAAAGCTAATCAAGAATGGTTCATGCATTTGCCATTATTGCTAAAGAAATCAGAGATAGTGAGACATAAATACATCAGCAAAAAGTCCAACAGTGATGTAACTGGTCCGGAAGAGCCTTTTGAATTTAACTTGAGCATCTTAGAGCTGTAAGAGCTGAAACATCCTTGTTTGAAAACGGTGCAATGTTCATGGAGTCCATTTATTTGAAATTTAAAAGTATTCTATTGACAATGGCTTCAGATTTATTACTAAAGTGGAAGAAAATGAGCACATTTTTTATTTTGCTATGTTCTATCTAATAAGCAGAAACAAAACAAAGAAAGGATGAATTGTAAGGCTGTTATATTTCAGTCTTTGTGAAAGAAGCATTGATGAACAACATAACCACCAAGTACTCAAAAAGTTGTCTTGATTCATTATAATATTAAGAATAAAAACCCGAACACAGTATGTATTTAGTTTGATTTGTGTCCTGCCTACTTTCAAATAGAATTTGGCAAAAAAGTAAATCACTATATTTGTTAACCCATATTGGATTGCAAGGTCCAGAAAACCCCAACTACAATGGTTTAGGCACAAAAGGGAATTTGCTCAGCCCCCACAGTGAAAGTCCTGAGGTAGAACCCACATCTAACACAACTAGATCCAGAGATTCAAAGAAGTCATTAAGCATCAGTTTCCCTGTCTTCACATCTCAGGTATGCTTTCCTTTGGGTTGGCTCCTTTGTCAGGCATTGTCTCCTGTGGAGCAAAATGGTAGCCAGTAGCTCTAGTTTTTCGTCCCATATTCCTGGGCATTCTAGTGGAAAATTAGCACCCTCTTCACAGTCATGTTAGTGAAAGCATTTAAATGTGCTTTGATAGGTCTGACTTATGTCATATCATTAATTGTGTTTGGATCAACAGAGCACAGTGACTGGCCTGGCCTGTGTCATGATCCCAACGTTTGGCTCTAAAAGACCAGGATTAATTCCCTCAAACCCACATGGACTGAGAATGGGGGAAAGGAAGGAACCAAGAAATAGTGACATTCTATTACCACAAAAAGGGGTAAATAGACTTCAGGTAGTTGAACACTACAGATGTCTACCATAATCATAGTACAATAAAATTGAATCATTGACAAATATTGAAAAGCAAAAGTCTCATATAAAGGTGGTATTGGTCTTGCAGGATGTGGAGGGAAGGAAGGGGAGATGGTACATTACAGAAAACTGGACTGAGAACACTACAGTGATCAAGTATAAAACTTTGTTCTGAGTTTCCTAGAAGCCAGGGCAAGGAGAGACACTCAATGGGTCATGTGACGTTCCTAATCCAGTGAAAGGAAGCTCCCAGCTTGTTGGTTGATACAGATCCTTTCCTGGCTCTGAATTCTGAGAAAAACTTGTCTCCAAAGCCTTCAAATAGGAAATACTCAACAACATAATGAGGTACCATGTTTTCAAAAAGCAAGATGTCAAATAGCGCAAGATTTCATTTTACTCAATGAAAGCAAGGACATAGAGTTACACTGTAGCTCTGTAAAGTCAATTATTCAAGAGGCTAGTGTGACAGGGTCCAACTATGTCACTTGATGAAGGACTCAAAGGTAGAAAACCTGCAGTGAAATGGTAACCCTGCCACTTATTAGCTCAGCCACCTTAGCTAAGTCCCTCTCATTCTCAAAGCTTGTTTTTTTAATTATAAAGAAGGAGTAATAATATCTATATTTTTTGACTATACATGAGAATTAAATTAAGTAACATAGGAAAGTACTTCTAACTCTTTAACATATATTTGTAGATACATATTTTCATCAGGCAAATGATATTCTAGGATCTTCTAGATAAAGTCAGATGGTGTCATATATATTTTATAATTGATCACATAAAATGTTCAGCTGATGAGCCATTCAGTAGTAAAAAGCTATTTTCTGTTTTTGTGGAAGCTCTAATAAAAGCCTTTTTTACTGCCCCTCTTTCATTATTTTGCTCTTAAACTTCCTGTTTCAAATAAGTGAGGTGTCACCAACACAAGAAACTTGCTTTTATTTGTGAAGTATTTTAAGGTAGTGACTGTAACACTGAATAAAGCTTTGTAGACATTATTATTACCAATACAATCATTCCTCCCACATTATCTCTACCTGTTGCTATGATTTATTGAGCATTTAGTATTGGCCAGACATGAAATGAAACACTTTTGCATACATTGAAAACACAATCCTTGGACTAGGAATGAGGAGAAGCGTGGTTTTTCAAACACCCCTCAAGAGTGATGAAACAGGGGCGCCTGGGTGGCTCAGTCGTTAAGCGTCTGCCTTCAGCTCAGGTCATGATCCCAGGGTCCTGGGATCGAGCCCCACATCGGGCTCCCTGCTCGGCGGGAAGCCTACTTCTCCCTCTCCCACTCCCCCTGCCTGTGCTTTCACTTGCTTTCTCTCTCTCTCTCAAATAAACAAAATCTTAAAAAAAAAAAAAAAGAGTGATGAAACATTAGCCTAACCACTCATCTCTGACTCTGTTTCTCCAGGCATAGGACTGCACATCATAAAGGCTTCCTTCCAGACTTCAGTATTCTATTCTTACTTTGCCAGGGTCGATTTAATGGTGAAAAGTTTGCTTCTCACATTTGTGATCTACTACTACAAGCACTGTTACCTTGGTTCTGAATTGGTACTTTTTTTAAAAAAGATTTTATTTATTTGAGAGAGAGAGAACACAAACAAGGGAAGCAGCTGAGGGAGAGGGAGAAAGCAGGCTCTCCACTGAGCGGGGAGCCCGAAGTAGGGCTCAATCCCAGGACCCTGAGAGCATGACCTGAGCCGAAGGCAGACACTTAACTGACTGAGCCATCCAGGCATCCGGTACTTTTCTTATAGTGTTCTCTTTGGTATTTTATCAGAATCAGAGCCATTTTTCCCTCCAACGAACCCGATGGGTGGTTCTTCCAGGAAAGAGAGCATGTCTTCTACAATTAATGGAAATTTGTGGAATGTGTTTTCCTTAAGCATAATAGTAAGGACCCAACAAGTTTGTGTTACTATCTTAAACTAGTGGGTGGTATTGTGTTTCCGAGGGAAAGTTCATTTTTTTCTTTTTTAATTTTAATTAATTACTTTAATTATTTTTAATTAACTATATTCAATTATTTTAATAAAATTAAAATTTTATTTAAAAATTTATTGAGGTATAATGGATACATTATTTCTTAAGTTCCCTAATAGTTCATCAGTTTTCATCAGTTAAGATCATAGTTAGTATACCAAAATGGCATCTAGCAGTGACTTTAAGCTTTGGATACATGTTATAAACACTGGGGAGCTTTAAAAAATACTAATGCCTGAATCCCACCACTACAGATTCTAAAAAAATTGGCCCAAGGGGCAGCCTGGAAATTGGAATTTTTTTTTTTTCTAAAGCTCTTCCAGATAATTCTAATGTGTAGTCAAAATTGAGATTTCCTGGCCCATCTGGTGTTATTGGTGAGGAGGGCATCACATACTGAAGATAAGATGTGCCAATTGGGATGAGGTATGGATGCACTGTTGGAAAAAGCAGGATTGACCGGTCAAGCCCCAACCAACATTTACAAGATATGTGAAACCAGTAGTATACAAAATGGCTGGTTGTAAGAAATATTTTTTTTTTTTTTTTTTTACTTATGCATGTTATTTGGAGGACTTGTCAACTGAGGAAAAGTGGAAGTGTATGTTGTCTTCAATGGAAAAAGCTTATGTGAGTCTTTCTTTTCTTCTCCCCTGCCCCCTTCCCTGTTTTTAAATTGTCAAAATCTAGAGCAGACACCTGGGAAAGATGATCTGTATTTGCCCTCCCACCCCCTTTGGGTGGCACTAAATTTTCTTTTCTAATTTGGAGGTTTTCTGCACATGGTTTATAATACCATTGTATCCCGCAGGGTCTATTTTAATTGATGGAACCAAGACACAAGAAATCTTTACCAAAGTGAGAAACCAACTTGAGGTAATCCTTTGGGAATTTCTTTGCTTTCTTAGATAAACTCCAACGCGTGGTCCTGTCCTGGCATGTTTGGGAAATTATGCCCAATATATCTCGTTGTTGGCTTTTTAAAACAAGTTTTTTTGATTTCTTGCAAATGTTTTGTGCAAAGCTAGATTATTCTGCACAGCAAAGAGAAACTCTAATCCAGAAACTGAAAAGAAAATGTTTCTGTGGTTGAGGTGCATATTTATAGAATTCCTGATTCGGGGGTGAGACCCAGAGGAACAGCAGTTCAGCTTCGGGTAGATACAATGGCCCTTTTTCAGTTCATCATGAGATGAGAGGTTTTCATCTCCACCATGAAGCTTGTGAGGCCTGGTCTACAGATGGCCGACATTTGTGCTCTTTCTTCTACTGCTTGTGACTTCTTGGATCAAATTTTGAGGTTAAGTGTACAAATCATATGGAAGGAAGTAATGCTTGAGGTTAATGTTTGCAGGAAAAACCAGGGAGGGGACTTTTTGCTAAAGGTTTTTTTGAAAAACTACTCTACTTCCTACAGATTGATATAGCAACCCAAGATAAGGGGTTTTCACTAATTTTTTTTTTCAGTTTTATAATGACCACAAAAATGTATTTCATACTCTGAAGAAGAGAAAAAATATTTAAACTAGTCACAGTGTTATACTATTTTGTTTGTTTCCCTTTCTATTTCACAATATGATGAAAGAAAACGAAGATGTTTGGAAAATTAAAAGCATAGTGAAATAAATTTCCTCCGCACTAGCATTTGGGGGTTAAAAAAAATAGGAAAGGCCACTGATCATAATATATTCACTGATTACCTGAAGATTTCAGAGATTTTCATTTTCTGGTATTGATTTTCCTATTGGTAAGAGTCCTTAATATTTTGTTTTTTCATATCTCAACCTTTATCATCACTTAAATAATCTGTTAGGGGTGTGTGTGTGTGTGTGTGTGTGTGTGTGTGTGTGTGTGTGTAAAGGCAATTTAGAAATGCAGTAATAAGTGTTCTCATAATTCAATTATCCCTTGATTCAAAAGGTGAATTTTATTTTATTTTTTTTAAAGATTTTATTTATTTATTTGACACAGAGAGAGAAAGCATGAGCACGGGGGAGCAGGAGAGGGAGAAGCAGGCTCCCCTGCTGAGGAGGAAGCCCGATGCGGGACTCGATCCCAGGATCCTGGGATCATGACCCGAGCCCAAGGCAGACGCTTAACCATCTGAGCCACCCAGGTGCCCAAAAGGTGAATTTTATTAAACTATAGGATACGTGGAAGAAATTTTGGCTGTCAATAATAGAAACGAATTTTGGCTAGTTTCAGCAAAAACCAAGCTTCGTTGCAGGGCTATCAGGGTTATTTCACGGTACCCATAGGCTGAGAGATGTCAGTGTATTAGGCTGCTTTTAAAATGGCCCTCAATGAGCCCTGACTCCTGATATTTGTTCCATGTCTTATCCCTTCCCCATGAGTGTAGGCTGGATCTAGGGACTTCTAATGAACAGAGCTTAGCACAAGTGATGGGATGTCTCTTCCAAGATTAAGTTAAAAAAAAGACTGTGGCTTCCATGTTCTTTCTCTTTCCACCCCGATGAAGGCAGATGCCACGTTGTGAGCTGCCCTATCATCAGCTTACATGGCAAGGGATCGAGGGCGGCAGCCTCTGGCCAGCAGCTCAAAAGGAACTGAGGTTCTTGATGTAACTCTTGGCAAGAACAGAATCCTGCCAATGGCTAAGAGAGCCTGGAAAACATCCTCCCTAGTTGAGACGTCAGATGAGACCATAGCTGTGGTCAGTGCCTGGACTGTAATTTTGTGAGAGACCTGGGCACAGAGGATCCAGTTATGTCTAGATTCCTGACTCGCAGAAATTGTGGGAAAATAAATGCTGTTCATTAATTTAGTTTTGAGTTAAATTTGTTACACAAAGGTAGATAACTAAGATAGTCAGCAAGAAACTGGTGGAGCACTCGGGAAATCCATCAAGTGCGTTTTTCTGCTCCTTGATTCCCTTTTATTTTGGGTGTCTGCCTCATTCATCTCTTTCATTACCAAGCCACTTTGCCTGCTCCTCAATACCAGGAAAAGCAATGGCTCCTATATTGACCAGCTTTCAGTTTCTGTCCTACAGAGGGAAATTAATGTATTTTTAGGTACATTTCTAAACCTCTAATGCCAGGAATCAGGTTGGCTGACCTTGGACCAGAGGCCCACATTTGAGTCAATTGTCAATGCCCAGGGGAGAGACATAAAAGGAAGAGACTGCTTGACCCTGCCGGAGCAAGTATACTAACATAGCAGCACTCGGAGTAATTTATGAAGACTGAGGAAGGTAGTTAGATTTGCAATTTGTTCACTTTGGTATATTGTTTATACAGTTTGAATGACTAATATATATTAGTAGTGTATTTGAATTACTAAACTAATATATGCCATCACTCTAAAAAATAAACTTAGAAAAGTGAAAGGTCTCTAAAAAGGCTTTCCACCTAGAAAATGCATCATGTGAAACGTGAGATTTGTGCAAGGTACATGCCAAGAAGTAGAAAGTAATAGACACTGACATTCTTGATTATTCAGGAAGGATATGGTTTGACATTTAAGGCCAACTGAAGCTTCTTACCCCGATCATATCGCAAGCTCCCTTGGGTCTCCACTCTCTATTTATTGTCCTACATGTGTGGAAAACCTGATACAATTCTGGCAAAGGGGGGAAAAAATCCCACTAAGATCAGTGGGTTTTACCAGGATAACGAGTATTTATCAGGCTACAGGATTTACCGAGCTGTCCTGTGTAACCGTGACAACTGACAAGGTCCCTTCTGTGTAAAAGAGCAGAACATTGACTGTAATCAAACAATGGAGACAAAACAGGGTGGCTTTGCTGCTGTCTCACTGGGATCCAGACAGAACAAATGGTGGAAGGTTATGTGACATACAGTTTGACCGTCAGATTTGCTTTGTGTTTCAAAAGCATTTTGTAAAACTTAGCTCTGGAATCAGAGAAAATGAGCATACTTTACTGCTATTTTGGTGTACTAGGAGTATCTGTGTTAGAGTGGAAGAAAGCATTCTGGGAAATGGCCACGGTGTTATAAGCATGCACATAGGATGCTGATGGACGGTTAGCATGCACACGGGTTGTTACTTGGAATCAGAGACAGACATGGCCGGGCATGAGAGCACACACTACCCACATACCATATAGCAAGTCTCTTAAGCACTGGGCTTTCAAATCACACTACTTGGATTCAAATCCTGCTTTTGCCAAGCACGAGAGATGTTGGGCACATAATTTATATTCTGACCCTATTTTCAAATAAAGTCTCATTCTGAGGTTCCAGGTGTGTGTGTGTGGGGGGGGGCACTATTCAACCCACTACAGGGGTGGTGTTTCCAAATGCCTTCAACTCCTCCAAGCCATTTACCTGATTCTTACTTCAACTGATTCACTCAACTCACGTTTTGGGAGTACCTACCGTGTATCATCAGATCCTGGAATGCAAAGTTGGTCCCTTGAAAAAGCTCATAATATTTTGAGAAAGAAGCAAACAGAACAGGTTCTCTGGGACTATAGTAACAGAGAGAGAAAAATGGTCTTTTATCCATAAGTGGTTAGAGTGGACTCCCTGAAGGAAGTAAAACCTGCAGTTCTTTATTCATCTACTCAAAGCACAGGTGCCAAATGAAGGTATAGGGAGAAAGAAGAAATGGGCCAGGCCGGACAGACCTTTCTTGCCCTCTGGATTTAAACAGAGCTAGGTAACTTCCTTGAGTGCCCAACCAACTTGCTTCAGACAGGATTGCATCCAGCGTTCAAGGTAAATGAATATATCAGGGTCTAACAAATTAGAACCCTGGATTGTAACATTTAATTTAAAATAAAACACTTACCCTTAGTCTTCTATCTATGAGAAATACAGTTTAATTTAAAATGGGGAAAGTGTACTACAAAATGTATATATTTATGATCATTAGTTCACTGGAACAAAATAACACTGATTTCTATATTATTTAATTGGTTACAGATTGTCCTATGTGGTGATGTTCAAGCTCCCTTTATAGTTCTGTTTCTTTTAAGGGGATGTTTTTATAAATCTAATTTCATACATATAATAGTTTAAAATACTTCCCTGCAGCTAAGTGGTAACTGAAAGCTAGATGTTAACTTGTCATTGCACCTTGTTTTGTGAGAATAACTCTGGAGGTGCAAGAACACTTATTTTCAGCACTTGGAATGTGACAAATGTGTTATCTCTAGACTTCGTGAAGTTCACCTCCACCTCCCTCCATCCCACCTAAATTCTTGGTGTTAGTGTAGGTGTTATGTTTTCCATGATAGGGGCTTTGTCCTCAGACGGAAAACCACACGTGTAAGGTATGTCACAAGGTTTCGATTGTATCTCTACCACAACCAGTTCTGTTGGCAGGTGCTGGCTTAAGCTCCATCACCCCAGAATCAGGCTCTGAAGTGATATCGAAGATGCCTTTGCTTTTAGAAAGCCCTGGTGTCTACTAAAGAATAATTGTTCATCGGAGGTAGTTGAACAGAGGGGACTCACTTGAATGAAATTGTGAAGTAGGTAAATGGTTCATTATCCTCATACTTCCCTTTGCTAGATGCTCGGTGTCTGAATAGACAAATAGAACACAAAAGATTTTTGAAGTGGTTCAATACGCCTCGATATATTTAAAACTGGAGTTAACATTTTAACTGCTTGAAGGAATAGAAAATCATTGACTTCCCCTCGTAAGACATTCATGACACTTATCTGTGGTATGGTGTGGGGGTATGGAACCAATACAGCTGCCACGAAAAGAAATTCAGCGATGACGTCTCACGTCTCACTGCTTCCAAGAGCGAGCAGAGTTTTCCACCCCTGTCCCTCAAAGCCCGGTTTTACCAATCCAGCCTTTGGTCATGGCCATCCACATCTTTAAAATGTGATCAAAGGCATGGACCTTTCCATCAAAAGGGTGCATAATACAGTATACAAGTATTTTCATTGGATTTTTAGTAGAGTCACATCCCCCTTCCCTAGAAACCGGGCTCATTCTCCTACTGTCCTTCAGCTCAGACTCACCCTTTCTTAGGTTGGAAGGGGGTAGCTGCTGGACTGGCCATTCTACTTCTCCCCTTCCATACCAGGCTAGCTTCTGAATGTCTTCTTCCATGCTGTCACTCTGCAGACAGACCCACTGATCCTTCTTATTTGAGGGGCTTGTCTGTCAATTGCTATGAGAAAACACTGTGGGGAAACAATAGCGGGGGCTTACAAAAATAACAATAGGGCCATTACAAAGCTTAACTCTTAAGGCCCTCATGCCCTCGCTGAGAAGGTTATAGGGACCCTGTCCTTCAATGGCTGCTGCCTGGTTTTTTTTCTTTCAAGTTGGATCTCTTCTGATTAACTTGTTGGTTGAATTCTTTCTCCTTTCTAGGAAAATCTCAGAGTGTTTTGAAAGTTATCCTGGGAGTAGATTTATCTCAAGCAGATAATTTGCATCCTTGAGCTTCTGTGGACTGTGACAACGCAAACCTGCGTACTTTCTCACTACACAGATTCCCTGATCTTTTCCCTAAGAAACAGATAGGTGTCATGAATGTCTTATGAGGGGAAGTCAATGATTTTTAAGAACCTTGTAAGGGCATTGGTAAAGGGAGTATCATTAAGGAGAGGGTTCACTCATTCAAAAAACACTTGAGACTAACCTACTACGAGTGAGAGACTGCAAACTGAGAAGACACAGATGATT
This sequence comes from Eumetopias jubatus, assembly GCF_037043125.1. Lineage (NCBI taxonomy): Eukaryota > Metazoa > Chordata > Mammalia > Carnivora > Otariidae > Eumetopias > Eumetopias jubatus. Next base: position 114,418,120 of record NW_028274814.1, on the reverse strand, counting down.
AAAAAGGAAACTGCCCTTTCAGAGCTCACAACCAGGATTTTCATTGTTTTCCTATTGTTTCGGTCTTACATTCTTCTCTCACCCAACTTCATTGTGCTGCAGTCCAAATATTCCTTCAGCTTTATGGGATTATTTTGAGTTCTAAAAAAAGGTGCTCAGCACTTTGAATTTCAGAGCTTTTCTCCTCACTGCTTATACCCTTTTCCTCCATAAATCCCCTACCCAGGGTGGCCAGATTTAGCAATAAAAACAAGTCTGAATTTCAGATAAACAGCAAATGATTTTTTAATGTGAGTAGGTTCCAAATGTTACTAAAAAAAAATATCGTTGTTTATCTAATGCTGATTTAGCTAGACTTCCTTTTTTTCATCTTGCAACCCTACCCTTACCCCGGCCCATCCCCCAAAATGTTAGCCCTCAAATTTAGCGACATCCACAGATTTAGAGAGCATCTTCTTTATTCTGTAATCCTGATCATGGAGACAAATGCTAAAGGCCTCATAGGAAACCACTCCCTGCCAGGTAGCACTGACTTGCTCTCTCTGACCTTGACCCTTTCAGCTGAATGGGACACTTCAGCCACTGCTAGCCTCATATAATATGTGTCATGTCTGGAGAACGTTGTGTCCCCTCTCACCGATTTAAATTTTTGATTTTTTTTTTTCCTTCAAAAAAACAAGTCCTGTGGGCCTAGTTTGTCTATCACCTGTCCTGGCTCCGGGTTTGTCCTTTGTTTCTGAGCTGAAACTAAATGAGGATCAGGTTGGGAATTATCACACACCAATTCCCCAGGATCCTCCAAGGCAGGAAAGACTAAAGTCTACCAGTAACTTCAATCTGAATTTTAACCTCCTCTAAAAAGCAAAGAAGAAAACCAGAGGTGAACAACTGATCTGGATGTCACCTCTATTGTTTCACCTGCTCGTAGTCTGGTAGGATTTAGAATGGTTGCAGCCTGGAGAAACGGATTTCAGATCAGCTCCTCTCTGACTGAGAGTTGGCTGTTCTGAGCTCAACAGATCCACAGTTATCATCAGACTGGTAAACACCAAATGTGTAGTTTATTTAATGCAAGACATTTATAGGTATACGATCGTGCCAACTGATACCGTTTTTTAACCTCAACCTGACTGAACTGAAATACGTTATCACGAATACCTGAAATCAGCAATTTCTAAAGTAGTTTAATATGCAGTTTCTTTAAGATGTGCTTACATATTAGCAAAATGTCAGAGCCTACTTTCAAAGAGAGCTGTCTTCTGGGACACCATTTATTCTCACTCATAACTTTAATACAATTACCTTCCACCAAAGCAAACTGGTTTTCTATAAAATTCTAAAGAGAAGTTATCCCCAGAAAAAGCTGTAATATTTCCAGTCAGCATGACCACCTCTGAGACAGGTGACAGACACGGAAATTTCGTGACACCCACCTCCAGTGTCCATTGCTAAATTAATGAAACAAGGAGGCCATTAGACTGAGGTGGTTCTAATACCTTAGCAGCCTATGCAAGCAAACCCAAACCTAAGCCTGTAAATGCTTCAAAGTTAAGAAATCAAAATCTAAGGACAACCAATCACAGCCAACTAGGATTTTCCCAATGAACACAATGGCTTAAGCTATAGCCAGTTTAATTTCTTTGTTTTGCTTCCGCCTCTTTTCTTTATTATTTTTTTAAAGATTTTATTTATTTATCTTAGAGAGAGAGAGAGAATGAGAGAGAGAGAGAGAGGGAAGGGGCAGAGGGAGAAAGAACCTGAAGCAGACTCCACACTGAGCGCAGAGCCCAACTCGGCGGCTCGATCCCATGACCAGGAGACGTGGACCTGAGCCAAAACCAAGAGTCGGATGCCTAACTGACTGAGCCACCCAGGGCCCCTCCCCTCTTCTCTTTAAAAGTCTAGCTCCTAGCTTCTGACGGTGGAGGACTCTTAACCACTTCAGGTCTGGTGCTGCCCTATTTGAATGGACTTTTGTTCAAATAAACTCTGAAAATTTTTAATATACCTGAGTTTATGTTTTAACACTATAAAGAAATCATTTATGGACCTGGAATTTGTATGCACACAGATTTGGATGTAGACCAGATTATTATTCCCCAAGAGCTGAATCTAAAATGGGATGGCCGTTTGTACCATTGGTATATAAAGCCCACTTTTCACGGGAACACACAAGTGTTTCTGAAATCTGCCTGTGACTCCTTAGGGGTTAAGGGAAAGTGCAGGGTACTTGCAAACAGCATTTGAGCCTATCGGTAAATCAGAGTGCATAAGCCGTTAGGCTAGCCAAAGGGAGCACTCTGGGGCCTGAGACTTGAGGCCTCGGGACCTCGCTTTATAATCCTCGTTAGGAAACATCCCTGTGTGCCTGTCCCCTGCCTGCATGTTGTATTGGTTGCTCAGGACCAGTTGCATTGACTTCAGTTATTCCTGAGTTAGGCCTGGCTGGGGGTGGTTCTGTACTGTTTTGATTATATCTGCTGGTTCTGATGATCTCATTACTTTGTTAATTAAATTTTTAGCTTATTTTAATCTCCTTTTAATGGTTCACTTTTAACAGTTGGGAAAGAGGAAGTAGCACCTCAGAGACTAGGGTCTGCCCCAGAGGTAGCTCCATAGCCTTCCTTCCTGTGCTGCAAATTATATCCTCTTGCTGGCCGGCCAGAGAACCCCAGAGACACAAGTTAAAAATAAACATCCAGGTAGTTTAGGAAGACCACGGGTGAAATTGCCCCTCTGGGGAGAAATGCAAATAGACCTACGGCCTCTGGGAAGACTCACTGAGGCTGCTCACTGGCCAAAGTTGAGGGCTCTCACTTCATGTGTCCTGTGTGTGTGTTAAGTGGGTTTTCCACATTATTTATCATTTGGGATATAACAATTCCCTATGTGGTCTCTTTGGGCACAAGACAGACACCGAAAGGAGTCTTTTCAGATGTGATTATCTGTAGTCACCTATTCTTGCTCCTTTGTCTATACAGTGTTAACGTGGCTAAGTTCCCTGAACACTGGCCCTTTTAGGTAAATGGAAACCTCGGAAAATGCCAGCTCTTTGTTTATTCTGTCTGACCCAGTCCCTTAAGGATCTCAGCTCCGTTAAACTTTCACAGATATTTTTGCCTTGTTGTCATTAGTGGGTTTTTTTTTCCTTTTAGGTTTTTGGCTAGAGGTTTCAAATGTTCATGCTGTCAAATCTATGTTCCTTATTAGGATATATTTCCACAACAGAGTTTCTGGCACTTTTGCTTTAAAACAATCCATTAAGAAAACAAATTTTAAAATACACTAGCTGAGAATACAGTGTAAATAGCTGTAATAGTCCAGACCAGTAGAGTGTCTCATGGTGTTCAGCAGTAGGTTCGCGGCTGACAGAATGAGGGACATGCTTCTGGGATCTCTACCGTGTGCACACTTGATGCTCTGTGGGAAACGCCAAGAATCCTTCTTTTTCTCTTCTCCTTCTTTCCTGAAAAAGTTCGTCCTAAAAAAGTGAAGTAGAATTGAACAGTGAGCTTCAGGGCAGGGTTGTGGGGACAGGGGCGTGGGAATGCCAGAGCTGAAGTGAAGTGACAAGTACATATATCTACCTTCACTGTATACTTAGAATCATTAGCTCATGGTCCGCAGATGCAGCAGCATATTTCGTATTCTTACCAAGAAGTTAATTATTGAATGAGAAGTCTTTGTTATTTAGGATGCTATTGGTCATAAGGGATAAGAACAAGTTAAACTAGCTTAAGCAGAAAAAAAAAAAAAGGAACTTACTGGAAGGCTTTTGGGGTCTCTCACGGAATTTAAGGAGAAGGTGAATGGCCAAGTCATAAGAAGGGCCAGAATGCAGCAGAACAACTCAGTTCAGACACTTAAATGTCCCCAGGATGTGCTCTATGCCTTTCACTTCTGTTTCTGTTTGTGTTTTCTCTTTCTCTAGAATGGTCTTCTTCACAGAGGAGGAGAAAACGGACTCCCAGTGGTTTCAAGATTTTACTTGCAACACCCACCACTACAGAAGAGAAACCACCTTGATTTCCAGTGTTTCCCAGTCCAAAAATCCCAGCGAATGGACACATTGGCCAAGCTTAGGCACGCAGTCATGGCTGCTCCTGCCCCCGTGGATGGAAGTGGGAGAATGAGGGCAGGAGGGAGTATTGGAGGGATTTCCCAGAATAGAGATGCTGGGCATAACCCCTGCGTATCTAGGAGGGAGACCTTCCTGCTTCTTTCCATCTCTTAGGGGGATAGGTCAACAGCTCTGCTTTAAACTTATCCTGACTTAGCACCGTTCTCTGCAAGAACCCTACCCTCAACTCCGATGGTGGACTCAAGAAAATGACATTTATAAGAAGTGAGAGCTCCTCAGTTGGTGTGTTGCCTTCTGTGTTACGTGGACAGTGTAAGAGATTGTCAAAAGTGGGATGTCAATGTGTAAGCATATTTTTAATGAATAAATTTGACCAGTTACTTTCTAAAAAGATTGTAGCTAATTGTACTACCATAGACACAGTATCAGAAGTGTCATTTCCTTATAACTTATGAGCACTGGACATCATTAATCTTTTTAATATTCATCAACCTGATAGGTAATAAATGGCATATTGTTTTGTTTTGCATTTTCCTGACTACTAATAAGACTGCACATCTTCTGGGGCGCCTGGGTGGCTCAGTCGTTAAGCATCTGCCTTCGGCTCAGGTCATGATCCTCGGGTCCTTGGATCAAGGCCACATCGGGTTCCCTGCTCCATGGGAAGCCTGCTTCTCCCTCTCCCACTCCCCCTGCTTGTGTTCCCTCTCTCCTTGTCTCTCTGTCAAATAAATAAGTAAAAATCTTAAAAAAAAAAAAGACTGCACATCTTCTATAACTGTGATCCACTTTCCTTTGTTCTCAAATAAATTGCCTGTTCCAATATTTTTCCTAGTTTTCTCTTGTTTGCTTGTTTTCACCTTGTACAATATTAATTTGTCTTAAGATACTAATTTAACTTATTGCATTTTAATTTTTATTTACCATACTTAATATCAATATTAATCTTTTATTTGTCACATGTCACTTTTTTTACCCATCATTCGTATCAGCTTTATGAAGATTCTTGTGCAGAAACAACATATATATATATATGTATGGTCATATGTATTAATCTGTTCCTTTATGGATGCTTATTTTCCTAACTTATTTAAGGAAGTTTTTCTACCCATTCTAACTCTCGTAGCTCTACACATTTCCTAACTTTTCTTCTACTGGTTTTTATTTTTGCAGTGTAGTCCAAGTGGATTTGATTTTGTTTATGATGTAGCAGTCTAACTGTTAGCTGGAAAACCAGTATTCACGGTATATAAAATAAATAAATCCCCACCTTTCCAACCATAACCTCAGAGGACTACACATCTGATGTTAACCTTGGACTTTCCCTGTGCACATAGAATTCTTTGAGCTGTGTGTGTGTGTGTATGTGTGTTTACATGTACACGCACGTATGCACACACAAACACTCCATGTAGAGCATAGTCCATTTTTATTTTATTCTCCAGTCTGCTTTCTTTGCTTAAAAGTCTGGGAAGGAACTCCAAACCAGTGGTATATGTGGCTCTAGCTCATTCCTTCAGAAGACACAATAGCATGCTATCTTAAGAATTGACAAACCTAATGCATTAAGGCATAACCAATTAATTAACTGCGTCCAGCTCAAGTCCCCAGGGTAAACTCTTCAGCTGCCCCAGCTCTCCAAGTCCTGCTCTGAAGAGTCAAATTTCCACAAAGTTCTGTACTCAACTCTCCTAGGACAGTCAATGTCCCACCTCTATCTTCAAAAAGGGTTACTTTCTCATGTGCCTCCTTCAATCAGTCCCCTCCCCAGACACCCTACATTCTGAGCCAGATTTCTTCTTAGTGAGTTGCAGGTCTGGCTTCTCCATTTAATATTCTGCACCACTGTTCTCCTGCTGACCCTTTTGATACTTCTTAATCTATGGGGCTTTGACAGTGGATATAGTTAAAAATAAATGAAGACTCCTGCAATATTTATTGACCTCTCATCAATCTTTGATTCCATAGGCAGGTACCACTTAGCCAAGCCATAAGATTTTGATATTGATTCAAGGTTTTTCATCTTCCCTCAGAGCTTTTACTGCCACAGAATCTCAATTGGGGTTCATTTATTCTTCAAATATTGTATTGATGCCACACTTTACCAAACACGGTGTTAAGTGCTGTGGATATACTGGTGAGCAAAATAGTCACAATGCTGGGTAGTTACGGACTTCTTTGAGCAAATTCTAATCCTGGATGTCATTAAAAACATTCTTTGTCCTCGATTCTCCTTTGAAGCATCTATCCAAATATTTGATACAGATTTAGCCTTCCTTATGTTCTTTTGCCATAAGAAACAAGCTCGGCATCTTTTGCTATCTACAAGACAAGGTGTTTTATGCCATAGGTTCTACCATGATGCTCTTCAAACAAGTTTTGTCTGAATAGTTTAGTGTCTTTTTTAATGAAACCAATATTGTTGCTATGGGTTAATGATCACTTGGTTTTCAAGAAATAGTTATTGAGCCCCTATTATATGTAAGATACACAGTGATCTAGATCTAAAATCAAGATCCAGAGGTTGTTTTTCGTACCATAGACCCCATTTGTAGTCTAAAATCTATGAACTCTTCCTCAGAACAATATTTTTATAAATACATAAATTAAGATACATTGGATTACAAAGGAAACCAATTGACTTAAACGTTGGTTGACAATGTTAATTCATTTCTACAAGCCCTGCTGTTAAGTCTTTAAAGTAAAAAATAAAACTATCTATTAATTTTAATGGGAAAAATTATTATGTATTACATCTTATCCTAAGACACCCAAACAATTTTCAAAGATTTTTTTTTAAAAAAATGTGTGCATGTGTGTGTGTGTGTGTGTGTGTATATATGTATGTGTGTATATATTCACACACACACCTGTAATAAAAGTAAGTTTGCATAAAAAATAATAAGGAATTTGAAAGTAAACAAACAGTGATCCAGTGAAGGTTTATTGTACTCACCAAAGGAGGAAGAGATGACCAGATAATGAAACCACTTAAAAGCATAAGGTTGAACAAAAATCAAAATGGCTGCACAAATGCTTCAGTGAAGCTCAATTTTTAAAATTATTTAGTTTTTAAAATATTTTATTTATTTTACTTGAGAGAGAGAGAGGGAGAGAGCACAAGCTGGGGGAGCGGCAGAGGGAGCGGGAGAAGCAGACTCCACACTGAGCTGGGAGCTGACGGGGGGCTGGATCCCAGGACCCTGGGATCATGACCTGAGCTGAAAGCTTAACCCACTAAGCCACCCAGGTGTCCTGCAAAGCTCAATTTTAAAGTAACCTTGTTCCTCTCTTCTGCAAACCTCCCCTCCTCCCTTCTTAGTCTTTGTTTCAGGAACCTGGTACCACCCTGAAAACCATTAATGAGGCTGGCAGCACATACACAATTCCTGCCCAAACCAGCTAGATCCTGTATTTCCCTGTAACGCCCTCCCCACCCCACCCCCGACCCAGTTCCCTGGGGTGTGTGGGGGGGACAGGGGGCCGGGGGGGGGGGGGTGGCTTGTAGCGTTTGAAGGCCATAGCCTGCTGCAGCCTCCTTAGCCCTGCAAAGCAAAAAAGCTGTCGTTCCTCTTTATCCCAAACTCTGTTTTCTTTGGTTATATTTTGGCTCCAAAGCATGGAGGTCAGTTTTCAACAATTGTGGGTGATGTATGTACGGGTAAGAAGTGAGGGAGTTTGACATCGGAAAGCTCCCTTTTCTTTCTGCATTATTTTCTTCACAGATTTTTTTTAACCTTTTGGGGAAACTCATTAGTATGGATGTCAAGTTTTGCTTATAATAAGCTTGAAAACTTATCTCTAGAGCAAAAATAAAAGAAAAACACAAACAATGCAAACTGTGTGGAGGTGTCACATGCATACAACAGACCAAAGGATTTAAGAAATGAAGATGGTGTGTCTCCATCTCTTGCTTGGTGTCCACAGGCAAAGCAAGCACATTTAGGTTCATCAAACAGGGCATCCAATTTAAATTTGCTCCCTATGGTCCTTTGATTACAAAACTCTGCTGAGTGAATTAGTGTTTTGTTTTTTGTTTTTTGTCTGAAATTGTAATATTGACGCAATGTCTTATATGTACTTACTGTGTTCTGGGTAATATTTTTCTGCATACTGTTACAAATGAAACCACAGGTCCAAAATGGAGTCACTTAGGCTACGTCACCAAAGGGCTTAATTCTTACCTAGTAGCATTCCACCCTCCCCCAGACATGTAGTCTTAACCTGTCAGTCAGGAATTTTCTAAGCTGCACCAATGAGGTCACGCAGGCCCTCTCCATCCCTCCCCTCCACCAAAGGAAGATGAGGTAATCCACCTAGTAAGACCGCCTGTCTTTCCCCCTAAGGGAAAGTGACTTGCTGGAAACAATCTTTTCTTTTCTTTTGCTAATAACTTCTTGCCCCACCCTCCTTCCTATAAAAACCTTCCATTTTGCACAACTCCTAGGAAGCCTCTCCCTATTTGTTTCTAGTTCATGAATTGCTTAATAAAGCCAATTAGATCTACTAGGTTGAATTTTGTTTTTTAACAATACTGGGAATAAAAAAGTTACCCAACAGTCATATGACTTTTGAAGAGTTTTACTGCTGAAAAGTCATTAACCAAACATTCATTTTATAACTGAACGTTACATTTCTGAGCATATTATCTTATAGACAAAACTTGAGGATCCAAGGACTAAGCTAGGGGATTAAAAAACAAACAAACAAACAAACAAAAAACCAACTGAACAGAACACACATAACTCCCTGCCTCTAAGGAGCATATATTCTTCACAATCTACATGGATGATCACTTTGTTCACAAGGCAAATTCTTTCAGGGACACCTGGGTGGCTCAGTCGGTTAAGTGTCTGCCTTGGGCTCAGGTCATGATCCCAGGATCCTGGGTTCTAGTCTCATCAGGCTCCTTGCTCATCAGGGAGCCTGCTTCTCCCTCTGCCTGCCACTCCCCCTGCTTGTGCTCGCTCTCTCTCTCTGACAAATAAATAAATAAAATCTTTAAATAAATAAATAAAGGTAAATTCTTTCAGCTCACAGAAGGTGCATTTTTGTCCCTAATATGTAGTCCTATCACAACGCAGTGCTCATAATCAAAGCCCAAAGAGAGTACAGTTATACCATTAAACGTTTGTTTGCTTAGATGGTTATCATATCCTCCAAAATCTCTGTCAAGATTACCTCTTTAATATTTCTTGATCTAGGTCAGAGATAGGCAAAGTATTGCCAAGAGCCAAGTCCATTACCTCCTGCTTTGTCAATAAAGTTTTATTGTAACACAGCCATGCCTGTATTGTCTATGGCCACTTCTGTGCAGAGATAAGGAATTGGAACAAATATCTTCTTGCCTACAGTCAAAAATATATACTATCAAGCTCTTTATAAAAATTTTTGCCTATCACTGATCTAGATTTCTGGGGCTTCAGATGTAGTATTATTGAGCATTTGACCAGATCTAAAGAACCTTCTTAAGGTTCTTATCTCTCCTATAAAGGAAATAAGAGATAGAATTTCATAAAAATGGATCTTCACTTTCTAATTTTCATCATAATACCAGAATACCCATTTCCCCAGTGCTTAACAGGTATAACTCTTAATGTGCAAATCTGTCCGTCACTGCTTTGCTTAAAATTCTAGGGTGACATCTTCCTTATTCTTTGGATAAGATTAACATTTTTAAATGCAATCTACAAGGTGCCTCAGACTCTGACCTCACCTATTTTCCCAGCCCTATCTTTGGTCTCTACCCTTATTCCCCCTACTAGGACCACAGGGTTCTGCTTTAGGCACACTTCTGTGTCCTTTGTAAATTCACCTCCTTGGTCTACAGAGCAACTCTCGTGCCCCCAGGCCCCACCCCACTTAATTCCTACTCATCCTCTGACTTCTTTTTTTTTTAATTTTATTATGTTATGTTAGTCACCATACATTACATCATTAGTTTTTGATGTGGTGATCCATGATCCACTGTTTTCGTATAACACCCAGTGCTCAATGCAGTACTGTGCCCTCCTTAATACCCATCACTGGGCTAACCCATCCCCCCACCCCCCTCCCCTCTAGAACCCTCTGTTTGTTTCTCAGAGTCCATAGTCTCTCATGGTTCATCTCCCCACTCTGAGGCCCCTCCTTCGTTTTTCCCTTCCTTTTCCTAATGTCCTCCATGCTGTCCCTTATGTTCCACAAATAAGTGAAACCGTATGATAATTGACTTTCTCTGCTTGACTTATTTCACTGAGCATCATCTCCTCCGGTCCCATCCATGTTGATGTAAAAGTTGGGTATTCATCCTTTCTGATAGCTGAATAATATTCCATTGTATATCCTCAGACTTCTGACTAAAGACGCGTTTGTGGGAAAGATTTCTTTGATTATCCTATCAACTAGGTTCAACTTTCATAGGCCCTGTGTTTTTCTTTCACAGCGGATTTTCAGAGTGGCATGTATGTACTTAATTTTTGCTACTTACTTAATTTCAGTCTCCCTCTAGATTCCGTTAAGTGTGGGACAGGTCTTTTCTTTTCTTTTTTTTTTTTTAAGATTTTATTTATTTATTTGACAGAGAGACACAGCGAGAGCAGGAACACGAGCAGGGGGAGTGGGAGAGGGAGAAGCAGGCTCCCCGCAGAGCAGGGAGCCCGATGTGGGGCTCCATCCATCATGACCTGAGCCAGAGGCAGACGCTTAACGACTGAGCCACCCAGGTGCCCAGGGACAGGTCTTTTCTGTTTGTGGATGTATCTCCAGTGCTTAGCCATTACCTTACTAGTCAATCAAATTTGTGGAATGAGTTTATGAATACCATAGAACACATACATCAGACGTTTAGCAGTGAACTTGTTCTCAGCTCTCATTGGGAGAGTCAAATCAAGAATGCGCTGCCTGTTGGGGCACCTAGCTGGCTCAGTCAGTTAAGTGTCTGACTCTTGGTTTCAGCTCAGGTCATGATCTCAGGGTTGTGATCTCAGGGTCGTGATCTCAAGGTTGTGAGATCAAGCCCCATGTCTGGCTCCGCTGAGTGTGGAATCCACTTGGGATTTCTCCCTTTCTCCCCCATCTGCCTTTCTCTGTACTCTCTCTCTCAAACAAGTAAAATCTTAAAAAAAAAAAAAAGTACTACCTGAACCATGTTTCCCTGAATGTTTTATAAAATTATGTAAAACTGTTCTATATTATAAATTGATACATTTATCAGAGTTTAACACTAATAAATGTTTTTTCTTTTGATAGCACCTTTTTTTTTTTTAAGTTAGCAAAAGCAATGTACTTGGTTGTGTTTTTTTTTCCAGGACGCCAAGAAGCTCAAAAGTAAATGCATTGCTTATTCATAGCAACGTTCTCCAAACCCAAATTCTTGGTAAAAAGTTCTTCCTACTTTCTTTACGTGGCTCATTAGGACTTTCATTTATTTTTTAAAAAATCTGTTAAATATTTGCTTCGTGTCAAGTTGCCTCCACTTTCCATCAATATATCTTGATCCTGTTTAAGACTCATAACTTTTCCCATTGGAGTAAATGTACAAAACTATATAAACAGCGCCTCTTCGGCCATATCTGAACAATTGGTGAGAATGGAAGCTACAATTGGTCACAGGAAGTTCTAAGAGTCCTGATTAAAATTATATGACCACCTTGGGCTGGAGAAGAGGGGATGGGGAGGAGCTGATTCTTATAGTCAAGTAAAAAAAAAAAAAGCAGCAAAATAAACCAGAGTAGGTTATCCACTGTTCATGAAATTCAAACAGCCTGTGAATACACTGCATCAGCACCTAGGCAAAACTCAGCTTCCTGTGCCATCAGTTAGGGACGCAGCCTAACATGTATGCAGTTTGAAAATGAGGACCTCTTGGGTCACTTCTTGCTTCTCTGCCGGCTGGTTTTCAGGTCACTTCTCCTGCCTTCCTAAGTAAGGCAGGGAGATAGGGGGCAGGAGGTGACTTAAAAGAGCTCATCTGTTTAGGAGTTGGGACGTAATCATAAGTTTGCACTTTCTTCAGATGATTGATTAAACAATGAGTGTTTATGAAATCAAGAAAAATGTGTTTTCCCCCAGAAGTTTCCTTTTCAAAGACGTCTCTGTGCACTCTGGCTAATTTAAAAAGAGCCCCATAGGGTGCTTATTTTTTTTACACATATATTGCCAAAGTAGTTCCTGTTTTGGTTTTAATGTGTTCCTTCTTTTTAGTGAGATGAAAGAGAACTTTCTTTAAAAAAGACCTGTCTGCTGATCATGTTTGTTTGAATGAGCCTAAATAAAGCTTCTGTTAAGAGTTTAACTGTTTAGCTAAATCCTCTGGGCTAAATTATCTGGCAGATTTTCGTCCTTAGTTGGACTATGTAACTAGAGTGCTCTTATTACACTCTTTCTAACTTGAAATTCCTGCCTCCCCCAGGACTTCTCTGAAGTGAATGTCTTGAGGAAGGAGCTCTTTCTCTCAATCTAGTTGACTTACCTTTTTTTTTTTTTTTTTGCTTAAAGGAACAAGTGCTCTTGACTTGGGTCCCTACCCACTCCATATTGTAAGGACAGCTTTGTTGCCGCAAGGCAAAAACCCATGAAAAGAACCCTTCCTTGAGTGCTCCAAGGCTGTATCTCTGACTACTGTTTTACAGTTTGAAATTGACTCATGCAGTAACCAGTGAGGCCAGACATTAAAAACAGCTCGGAGACCATTCTTTGAGTTGGAAGGTCAGCTTCACAGTCAAAACTCAAGTTGGTTTCCAGAAGATGGAAATGTTTTCCTACATTGCGCTGGATGAAAAGATGTAGAGAAGAGGCCCCTACTTGCAAATATGGAATGCTTTCAACACAAACACTAAAACCAGTAAAGAAGCCTTGGCTTTCATATTCAATTAATTCAACCAAATCAAACTGTAAATATTATCTAAGCTGAAGATTGCTTCCTCCTCATTTAGGGAAAAACAAGTATTTACTAAACAAATGGATAAGAACACAAGATAATGAGAAGCTTCTTGTGTTATCTCCTTCAGAAAATAAATGCAATTTGACATGCAAATCTTAACCTTTTTTTTTCCCCCAAGAGAACTTTCTCTTCTTGGCTAGAATAGTCTTTTTAGGAATTTAGATCAGTCTAACTTGCTATGTGCCGTAGGTGAATACGTTCTAAGTTCCATTTTCCAAGGGGAAATTCAAGCTGAAGTACATCCAAATCCATGATAGTTTTCACAATCATGTTGGGGCATCTCTGTGTAGGGCCTCTATATTTATTTCTTTATTGCACTTCTTTTTGCCATTTGAATGTTCCTTGGTTTTAGTTGACTATCTTGTGTCAAATGAATGATGTGACGTCACTTCGTACATGCAAATGCTAATCTACTTTGAGATTTTTACATTCAAGTCTCTTAAAAAGGTCAGGTTGCTGCTTTTTTTAGAAGTGAAAATAAAACCACGGACTATGCCAACATTCGGTTAGATGATTATTTTACCAAGCTTTCTGAGTATTATCTTCTCTCTTGGGAGTAACACGTGGACATCATTATCTGTTCTGGCTTGCCTGCTGGAAAGAATGCATTTTACCCAGACTATAGAACTTCAGGGATGCAAGTAACAACTCACTTAAAACTTAGTTGATACTTAAAGAACATTTTAACCTATTAAATTGGTATCTTGACTTTTTTTCTTTTAAGAGACAAATTTTCTAACTTGAGATGGTATATGCCCGGATAAAAATTTCATTGGTTTTAAGTTCTAGAATTTTGCCACTACTTTTTAAGTTTATTTCTTTAAGTAATCTCTACACCCTACGTGGGGCTCAACCTCACGACCCTGAGATTGTCACTACTTTTTAAAAGCGGTCTTTCTGAAACATTAGTGTCTAGATAGCTGGGCCCTACCCCTGGAGTTTTTGATTTAGTGGGTCTGGAGCCAAAAGTTTGCATTTCTGTCAGTTTCCTGGGGCGATGCTGGGGTAAGGATGGGGTGGAAACCACTGAGACATCCCAACCCCCGTCCTATTAGTTCAAAGGGAAGCAGAGATCCGTGTGTTCCGTATTCAGAAAGTTAAAAAATATGATAGCTGGGATGCAAACTTGTTAAGAACTTTGTAATGATTCTTGAAAGTTCACAATTTTCCGAACTTGATCTTATCCTCTGTCTCTTTCCCCGTGACTACTGTTAAGCCTTAACTCTGAAATAGGTCTTTGGCAGCTGGGGAGATGCAGATAAACATCCAATAAGCCTGAACCCTGGAGGAGACAGAGTATATGGTGATAACTTTACAAAGAGCAGAGTAAACGGAATCAGAGGGTTCTGCTAAAAGGAAGGAAACAAGGTCATGGAGGGAGGCCTGGCTTTGAGAAGTGGCCCTGGCGCTTAACAATAGAAAGTTCAAGGAGAATTCCTGGAAGGCCAGCGATCAAGTTCCAGTGCCCTGCTGAGATAGACACAAAACCAGCCCTTCTAGCACCCTCCTGCTTCTTCCACCTGATGCCTAGTGGGCTCCTCTCAGTTGCTGGGGAAGGGGGACCATGGGGCTGACCCCTCCCTGGTTCCTCCTGCCAGTTTAGGCCAAAGGAGAAGTGAGGTGCTTTGATAGTCTGACATGGAAGGCATTTTTGCTGCTTTCTCTTAACGGCCTGCAGGGATAATTTTCATTCCAGCGAAATTATTTTATTTGGCAGATGAATGTTTTAATATGTCCTTTGATTCATTTTTCAGGGAGCCTTTTAATGAATGTAGCTGTTTTTTTCCTGGGTATGTCAGCCATGAGAGGTCTCCTCAGCTGCCTCAGGTTTTGTTTTTTCTTTCTTCTGTCCCTGCTCATCTTGAAATGGTCTTCTAAACTTCATAGGGTTTTCTTTCTCGCTGTCCCGTTTAGGAAAGGTAGTATCAGGAGTACGCCAACAAGATTTGGAGTCCATGACTTGAGAGTTCAAATCTGGTTGTAAGACCCTGGGTAAATTACTTCTTTTCTTGAGGACTGAATCTCACATGGTTCACTGCCAATTATACCTCCATGGTGGCGGTTCTCCCTGGTGGTGTTTCTTGGAGAATGACATAGGAATGCGTCTGCCGCACTTGGCCTGGTGTGTGCTGCCCAGTGATATATGACCATTGCCCTTGCTGCTGGTAGGCAACATTTTAATCCCCTTTCCTCCCATTCTCTCCAATCTGAGTTGCTTTAACAAGAAACAGGTTAGCCCCAAATCTGCATGTGTCACCCTCTGATTCCTAGCCCTGTTGTGTTTTCTGAACTTGGATTCCTACCTGCCCTTGGATTCATACCTAAGCAAAGCAAGGCAGGGTGCCAGATGGGCAGGCTGCTAAAAGTGGTCTCCTTCCTCTGGGCAACCAAAAAAAAAAAAAAAAAAGAATAAAAAAAGACAGAGGTCTCTGTTGAAGAGATAAGCCCACGTGCAAGCTAAATTATTTAAAGATTTAAGTAAGAAGGGAGACAAAAATAGAAGTCACTTCAACATTACCTCTTTCCAATCCATCATCCTCAGGGCTTTCCAAAAAATAAATCTGATCCTATCACGTCCCTGTCAAAAATATCCCCCCTCCGAACATCCAATGCCTCCCCCCCCACAACCAATCTTTTTTCAAAAATACTTATTTTCCTTATATTGGTTTAAGAATTTAAAATACTGCAAGGTCAGGCCCCTCCTTTTCTTCTTTCTAAAGAGAACTAATTATGGGTCAACTTCATAATTTAGCAGAGATTATTTCTGCTTTAGATTTATTAGCAGAGATTATTCACTGGGGGGGGCTTTCTTATCTCCTTCTGTAGCCAAACACACACAGAAATAAATGCCTTGTCTCTATGTGCTGTTAACACTATAGAGAACTCTCCCACTTCCCCCTGTACTTTTTGGCTAAGCTGTGAGTTTTCAAAAGCAAGCACCGTAGACGCATAACATCTGGAAGTAAGTTCAGGACAAATAAAATTTTAGTGAATGCAGCTAGCTGACTGGCAACAATGAAGCCACCTCCATCTCAGCCCGGAAGTTTATGGGTCTAAATGCGCCTTTGGGAGAGGGATGGTCCGGAAGGGGAACAAGACCTTGGCTAGGTAGGATTACTGTATACAGGGGGATGCTGGGCAAAGGCCTTCCAGACAAACTTGTGAACTGCAATACAGCCATTAGAAAAATTCTGGGCCTTTCCCAGCAATAATCCAGGAATCCTGGATCTCATGAATGAATTGAGAGACTAGAGCATAGGAAGGACACTTCCTGAGCAACTTCAGGATAGAAAGGCAGTATGAGAGAGTGGTACATAAGCAAACGAGACCATGGCTATCCAGATAGAAAAATACTACAACGTGTCTACATAGCATAAGGGGATACAAAGTAAAAAATCTGAAATGTTGGCAATGTGGATGTTACCACAATATTCCTGAGCAATATATCTAAGTTACTTTGGCCTCCATTTCATTTGCTCTGGAAATGGGGTCTATCCTAAAACAATGTTTACTTACAAAAGCAATTTCTGCAATAATCTAACATGGCAGCCAGGGAAAAAAGTGCCATGGAGTTGAGTTACTTATCTTGTCCTCTCAAATATTGACTGTCCAATTTTAAGCCACAAAAACTATCTCTATATTATTTTTCATCTGACAAATTGCAAGTCATGGTTTTGATTTGACTCATTTGTGTTTTGATATGTTTATTTAACATCATTCAAGAGCATTTGCTATGCGTTGGGCATCAGGCATTGGGGATACAATAGTGAATTACGCAAGATGCCTGTCTTCAAAGAATTTACAGACTAGAAAGAAAGAGAGACTTGTAAACATAGTAAATCTAGTGTTTGCTGAGTCCCAGAGCCAGGGGAAGGGAAAACAGAATACTGTGGACATTTACTCAAGTGCAAAGAGTCACAAAAGCTTCTTGGAGGGTGAGCAGAAATTAGCTAGGGAAAGGGGAAAGGCAGTGGGACTAGCATATAAAATGAAGAGCGTAGTAGCTTAATTTAATTTAGTGTTATCATCTTTATAGATTAATAGTTCAGATGAGTTCCCAAATGCAGACCATGATGACATTCAAAAAGTGTCATTTAGTGACTTGAGATTTATTCAATTAAACAGACCATGCTTTATTCTAATATGGATACCTTCCTGACTTTGGGGATGTTAAAATGTCATCTTTGTCCCAAAATGATAGTGACAGCAGATGGTAATGTGATTTTTAAGAAAAAAATCCTTGGCAAAATAAACATTTTCAACCTTGTGTTCATCCTTAAATTTCACTAGTCTATGAAATAAAGAAGTTCATTCTCCTACCCTATGTAAATGTTTATTCTTTTTTCTCTCTTTCTCTTTTTGGTTAAAAAACAGAATACTCAAAAAATGTCCAGATTGCTCTGATTTGTTAGTCTAGAGCAAACTGTTCTAGTAACAGTTGAGCTGAGGGATGGGAATATAAATCCCCGGCCCTTGGGAATTCTAGTTAGTTGCCCAATAGTTACCTCTATAGAAAGAACTTTCTGAACTTCTAAGCACTCTTTCCAAAGACCTGAGGTCTGTGCTTTTACTTGCAAACTTATTTTGAAACCCAGGTTCGTTTTCTGGATTTGCTTTGATAGAATTCCCAAATTTTGTTTGTCTGTTTGTTTTTAGTGCTTTGATTTAAATTTTTCTAGGTTTGGGAAATAAATTTGATATTATCAAATTGCCAGATGACAATATAAGCCAGCTAATATATATGTTTGGGTGCTTCCTCAGTGCCAGAGAGAGTGCTAAACAGTCTCTATAATTATTCTACTTAGTCCTCACAACAACCTTTAAGTTTCTGAAGGAAATAGAATGCAGAGAAGCAAGTAACTTGCCTCTTACAGCCAAGAGAGTTGGGTATGTCAAGACAGTTGACCCTTCAAATACACAGGTTCAAGCTGCGTGGGTCTACTTATAGAAGGAGTTTTTTATATACTATGCTATATTATAAATGTATCTTCTCTTACAATTTTAATAACATTTTCTTTTCTCAGCATTACTTTACTATAAGAATACATTGTATAAAAATATAACATACAAAATACGTGTTAATTGACTTTATGTTATTGGTAAGGCTTCTGGTCAGCAATAGGCTATGAGTAGTTAAGTTTTGGGGGAGTCCAAAGTAATACGTGGATTTCACTGCTTGTGGTTCCTTGCCCCTAATCCCTGCGTTTTTCAAGGGTCAACTGTAGTTGAGACTGCCCTAGTTTAACCTAACAGCAAAATGAGAAAGTGCCTTTATAATTCAAAAGCTGTTGAGAAACACCAGCTCGCTTTATAGATGGGAAGAACCTGACTAAACCTCTGGAAAAATACTATTAAACATACTTATGTCCAGAGTTGAAAACTGTTAGTAATTAACATTGTGCACTATCTAAAGCTTGCATTTAGCACCAATGTTTATTTCCAGTTCTTTCTCTGAGTTCTCCCTAGACTCCCCAGGTAGAAGAGTAATTTCTTAAATCCACTTGTCACTTCAAAGAATGATTTAAGGAGGGAAACATACACATATGATAAAAAACAGTGTGGGGGTGAGTTTAACTTTCTGGTAACCCTATTCAACTGATTTTAAAAAGCTTTCAGAAGGGGTCCAGCCACTGCCTGGGAAGGCAGTTAAAAGTGGAGAGAACATGCCCTTGGGAAACAAGTCTGAGTTCAAACGCTAGCATTTTGTTAACTTCATAAATTGTTTGAATTTCAGAGGAGTCAAATGAAGCTCAGAATTATCAAGAGTCCAAGTTGGAGACCAGGCTTGGAGGAGAAAAACCTTCATTTTATTTCTCATCTAATGCTCAAATGACTGATAACGTGAAGGAAATGAACGTAGCAGATTAAGGGTAGGTGGAGTTAGGAGGGATATCAGGAGATCATGTGCTAGGGCTATCGTGATTTTAAGAATTTACTTCTGTTTCCCTGTCTCCTTTTTGAGTAGTAAAAGAGATTTCTTGTCCTCAGTGAATTACCATGACGCCTATTTTAAAGCACAGTTCTATCTGAAAAGTCCTAAAAGGAAAAAACTTACCTTATTTACCATTATTTTTGATGCACTCATCCAAAGAAAATTAAGACATTCACAAAAGTCAATGCTTTTAACAATACCATCTTTAAAGTATTTAACTTAGGTCACATGTAACTAATTATTGCGTATGAATGAAAAAAATAATCTATAAGTTGTTCTTTCAAACCCAGTTTTACATATTTCATTTAAACAATAAAACGTTTTCTCCCTCTGCTTTATAACGTCCTACTTTTCTTCATTTCTATACCTTTGGCTCAGTATTTTAAAAACACACACACACACACAAACTCAAAGTGGTGTGTTTTGCAATATTGATGACCAACAAAACTCAGGATATTTATTTCCATCTGGTAGAGTTCAACTTCTGCCTCTTGTTTGCGTTCTCCATCTGCCCCACTCACCATCTTTTTTTTTTTTTTCTCCTCCCTAATGGAGTTAGGGTTAACCCTCTCTTAGGCTTAATCGTTTTAGCAGGCTCAAGCCATAGTACAACTGTCATTTTTTTTTCTAGTTTTGCAAGTAGGGTTTCCAGTAAACTCAAACGTCTAAGACTAATACTTTCACGAGCTTCAAATTTAATCTTTATTTTCTTCTGTTTTTATAATGAGCAGCAGAACTCTAAGGGCCCAACAGTTATTTGGACTAGAAAAAAAGAATCTCTGGTTAGTGTATACACGGTGTAAAATGCATTATGCAACTCCCCCCCAACCCCGTACAGCTTAAACTTTACAGAATCCGCGTTACTACATTTATCTTCAGTAACAGGCTTTCCTATCAGCACTAAGTTGGATTCTGTTAAGGTCTCCACTCCTCGTTTGCCTCCAGAAGTTACTAAAACAGCAACCACAAAAGGCTTACTAACCTTTTATTTATTTTGCACTTAAACTTTTACAAAGACATCCCCCACTCTTCCCCAAGGGTGGAGCAGGATCGGCTCCCTGGAGTTGGCAGCGCTTCTACTACGAGACCCCGACTCCCTGAAGTTGCAGAAAGACCCGCAAAGGTCCGCTGGCTCCACTTTCTCCGCACCCCCGCTGAGCGTCCCCGCACCTTTGGCACGGGGACCCGAACCGCGCAGTCCCGCACACGCCTCCAGCTTGGTGATCCAGCCTCTTAGACCGGAGCGGGGACGGGATCCGCGCGCGCGGACAGTCTGAGCAAGGCAGCTTTTACTGCCCAGCACTGAGGCTCCCGCGAGCAAGCCGAGGCAGCGCACTTTCGCAGAGGATGCCCTGGCTCTGGGCCCGGAGTTGCGGAAGGGGGAAGGAGGAGCTAGGGCTGGGGGCGGGGCTTTCACACGCGCACCCTCGCTCGGCTCGGTCCCCTAGCCACAGCCCGCCGGTCTCCGGCCGCCGCTCGGGAGTTTATTTGTTTACAAGCGGATTACGTCAGCTCCTCCCTCTCTTCCCGGTCTCTGCATCCTCCCCCTGCTCCTTTTTCCCGCCCCCCTCCGGCTCCGAATCTGCTGCGTCACAATGGTGCGATCTCCGGATTGGCTGTAGTCGGCCGTCATACTCCAGCTACGCCACTTCCTTTCCGCGGCGCTATAAAAGCTACTGCACGGCGCCTGTGTCTCTTCGCCCCTCCGAGCTGGAAATGCAACTGTTGGGAGCTTCGGAGGCTGGGGAGCTGGGCGCGGAGGCGGCTGGGGAAGTCCGAGCGATGTGACCAGGCCGCCGTCGCTCGTCTCTTCCTCTCGCCTGCCGCTTCCTGTCGTGAAAATAACTTTTTTACTATAAAGGAGAAAAAAAAGTAGCTGTCCGCCCCTCCCGCCCTCTCTTCCTCCCAGCCCTGTGACCTGCGAGGGAGCCCGGGGTGGCCGCTCTCCGTCGGGGCCGCGCCGCCGAGCCCCGGCCGCCCCGGGCCGCCCCCGCCCGCCGCCCCCATGCATCCCTTCTACACCCGGGCCGCCACCATGATAGGCGAGATCGCCGCTGCCGTGTCCTTCATCTCCAAGTTCCTCCGCACCAAGGGGCTCACGAGCGAGCGACAGCTGCAGACCTTCAGCCAGAGCCTGCAGGAGCTGCTGGCAGGTGAGCCGGCCGCGGCGGGAATGCGAGGGGCGCCGGGCGGACGCGGACCGCACACCCGGAGCGGGAGGCGGGCCGAGCCGTCGGGGCCGCGGGAGCCGCGGCTCTGCCCCGGGCGGGCAGCGCTCGGGTCCCGCCGCGGGACCAGGGCAGGCGCGCTAGGTGGCCGCTAACGGCGGGTCCCGGCGAGGGCTTGGGGGCTGGGCCGAGGGCGCCCCCTCCCCCCACGGCTGGCCCACCGAGGAGAGAAGGAAACAGGCGCACAACAAAGAAACTGCAGCCACTGAGGCGGGAGCCGCTGTCCTCGGACCGTCCGCGGATTTGGGGACAAAGGAACTGCGGGGCTGGGGTTGGTTCGACGCCCCCTCCCCCAACCCCCTCCAACCGTTGTGGGCTCGGCGGCCCGGCCCGGGGGTGGGAAACCGCGCCGCTGCCCCGGGGCCAGCCCGGGACGGACGTGCCGTCTCCCCGCGCCTGCTACCCCTGACCATTAATCATCGCATTTGTCACCGGTTCATTTACGGCCCTGCCCAGAGCGTGGTTTAGGGTTGGCTTGTTTTTCTTACCTTCGGGGTTAACAGTCCGGTGGCGCTTCTCCTCCAAAGCCATAAACCCCATTGTGTGCGGCTGGGGTGGGGTGGAGAAAGTAAACAGGTTCCAGCCTGGCCGCCGGTGCCATCCGGCTGCCCGGCCAGCCGAGGCCGCGCGCCCGATTCCTGTTTTGGCGGCTCGACCAGTTGGTTCCTGGAGATTGTTTTGTCCCATGCTACTGTGTTATTTCTAAAGCCCTGCCCGCTCTTTCCCCAGCCCCGCACACGCACAGCAGCGAGAGCGATGCTGGGCATTTTTAAAAGTTGATAGTTTAAATTTTTCACTTCTCAAAGGAGCCAGCGGAAGAAGGAAGCTACAGTGGGATCTAACAGTAACGATCTAAAGCATTGTTTCTCTGTTCTTTTTTTTTTTTTTTTTTTTTCCCTATAGAACATTATAAACATCACTGGTTCCCAGAAAAGCCGTGCAAGGGATCAGGTTACCGTTGTATTCGCATCAACCATAAAATGGATCCTCTGATTGGACAGGCAGCACAGCGGATTGGACTGAGCAGTCAGGAGCTGTTCAGGCTTCTCCCAAGTGAACTCACACTCTGGGTTGACCCCTACGAAGTGTCCTACAGAATCGGAGAGGATGGCTCCATCTGCGTGCTGTATGAAGCCTCACCAGCAGGAGGTAGCACTCAAAACAGCACCAACGTGCAAATGGTAGACAGCAGAATCAGCTGTAAGGAGGAACTTCTCTTGGGCAGAACCAGCCCTTCCAAGAACTACAATATGATGACTGTATCAGGTTAAGATATAGTCTATGGATGGATCATCTTATAATGGATGGATAAATTTGATTTTTGCTTTGGGTGGGCTCCTCTTGGGGATGGATTATGGAATTTAAACCATGTCACAGCTGTGAAGATCTGGCACAAGATAGAATGGTAAAAAAATTTTTTTTAAAGTGACAGTGCCATAGTTTGGACAGTACCTTTCAATGATTTAATAGCCTGTGAGTCCAAGTAAATGATCACTTTATTTGCTAGGGAGTGAAGTCCTAGGGTGGTTTCAGTTTCTCCCAGATGTTATACCTAAATTTTTTCCATCAACCCCTTTAAGGCAAATCTGTATTTCAAAGAACCTTTCTCTGCAGTAGATCTTGCAGAGGAAATTTGCACTATTACACTTGAAAATTGTTAACTTTTTTGGCAGCTCAATAGGAAAGCTCAACATTTTAAACATGGTAGTACTGGAAATTTTGACAAGACTTTTACCTAGCACTTAAATATGTATAAATGTACATAAGACAAACCTAGTAAGCATGACCTGGGGAAATGGTCAGACCTTGTATTGTGTTTTTGGCCTTGAGAGTAGCAAGTGACCAGAATCTGCCATGGCAACAGGCTTTAAAAAAGACCCTTAAAAAGACACTGTCTCAACTGTGGTGTTAGCACCAGCCAGCTCTCTGTACATTTGCTAGCTTGTAGTTTTCTAAGACTGAGTAAACTTCTTATTTTTAGAAAGTGGAGGTCTGGTTTGTAACTTTCCTTGTACTTAATTGGGTAAAAGTCTTTTCCACAAACCACCATCTATTTTGTGAACTTTGTTAGTCATCTTTTATTTGGTAAATTATGAACTGGTGTAAATTTGTACAGTTCATGTATATTGATTGTGGCAAAGTTGTACAGATTTCTATATTTTGGATGAGAAATTTTTCTTCTCTCTATAATAAATTGTTTCTTATCTTGGCATTTTAATCAATCTCTTGTCATGATTATAGAGGTTCAGCTATAAAAGATACGTTTCTCAGAAGACTTAGGTTCTATAAGCTATGTGAATGTCAGTTGCACACTGGTCATGCTGAAAAACATTTGCTAGGAGTGAAGATCTGTGTATACATATTTAGGTGTTAGAGGAAACACAGAGTAACTTTTTTTTTTTTTTTTTAATCTCTAAAGTTAAAACATGGACACATTCCCAGGCTAATCTCATGAAATGAGGATAAAAGACAAAGGTAACATCTACCAAACAAAGTGATACTCAGAATTTGCATGTCATTGCTTCCCTGTTGAAGTGAAGATTTAAATGGTCCCTTCTGGCCCACCTTTGAGAAACAATTACTTTGCCCCATGGAATTCTTGTTCAATTAGAAAATCCTGGGGTAGATGACCCATAGTCTTAAAGAACAGACTAATCACTGCAGGGATTGGTTGCTTTTTGCTTTTCATCAGCTGCAAGATTTACATAAAAATTCCTTAAGCTGGAATTCAACAAAAGGTATGTTTATGAATTTTTATTCTCAAAAGTTGAAATGTAAATTTTTGATTCCTCATTTTCAGATTTCTGTTTCAGATAAATTCTAAGAACCTATATGAAACATTGAGTACTGGAGTGTAGATCTCTACCGCATATGATAAAAACTTGTTGGTAATTCTTTGGTTGTAGAGGAGAACATGGTTCTTCAGTGGAAATTGAAAGTGGGGAATTTTGAGTTTTTCTCTACACGGTTAAGTGACTTACCATAGAGTGGCTTTTTTGGGAGCTATTTATGTAAACATGTACACTCTGGGAATATTTCACAATTTAGGTTACTTGAAATCAGTAGTGCCAAATTTGGGGATTTATTAATGACTGATTTTGTAGACTACACAGAAATATACAGCTGAATACGCAGGTATTTAGAATACAGGCTGTGTGTGTGTGTACTTTACAGGCCATTCTTGGGCATTTGCATTATAACCACAGCACATGGAACCCCCTTGCCAATTATTATGGTTTTATTTTTCATGTGTTCTTTGAGAAAGTCTCCCAGGTTTTCAGATTTGAATGTGCAGTAAAACAACTGGTAGTGGAGTCTTACCCCGGTCTCATCCCAGTTCTGATGACTGTTGTTTGCCAACTGCATCTCATCTGGTAACGCCTTTGAAGCCAGGTGATGGATAAAGTTCTGCATACTAAATTATTGGAATCAAAGGCGAAGTATCCAGAGAGTTGAGGAATATATTCTAGTACCTAAAACTTGTGTCATAGCACCTATTCTCAGATGGAAAATAAGTTTTGAAGATTTTGACATCTGACTTTTAGATGCTTAGAAACAAATGCGGTAGGAAGAACACTTAATAAACATTTCATTGTAGAGTTTAGGTGAGGTCTGGCATGTAAGGAGCTGTTAAGTTCCTCTTTAAAAAGGCTTGCAAGCATCCCTGAGACCTAGCATCCGGCTGTTTGCTGTGACTTTAACCTTATATTCCCCAGACAATTGTCTACGGTACGGTAGCTGTTTGTTTGAGATGTCTCATTCATTGCTTCTGGGGAGTGTTTTGCCTAGCTATTTTGATGGAAACATTTGTGTGTCTGCTGTATGCACACGCAGGTGTGTCCCAGACCTGCACATGTCATCATTTCTGTGTGCTTTTAAGAGATGCAATAGTGATAATTGAAAAGGCTTTTATACTGCCTGAGCAAAAAGATAGTTTCTCAGAAATCCTTTCAAGAAAGGATGACTGCTTTCAAAATCATTAATTGCAATTGGCACCAAGAGTTCATAATTATTGGCAATATGTTATTTTCTGAATTTTAATGGGTAGTTTTAAAATTACTTCCTTTTCTCCAAATGTAAGTACTGTCTTGCTCCATAATGCTGAAGCAAGGCTTACCCTAGTTCATGCAGGATAATGTGGTTGTCTTCCTCTTCAGTCTGGAATGGGAGTCCCTTGTATGTCCGTATCCTTCATTGACAATATTTCTACATTAATAGACTGGAAAGGCCACTAGAAAATTGCTTTCTGGTACAGTTGCACAAATGATTTCCTCAAGTCACTGTTACCAGTTGTAAGGAATTTTGTTTTGTCTAGGGATTACAGATCTTGGAACTGGCCTTCATGTTAAAAGGAAGCAGTATTCTGACTATTCTGGTGTTTAATAACTAAAGGTTAAAACAATATACTGTATATTAAAGTTTAAAGATCATTCCTCTCCCGTTTGCACCCCCTGTTTCAGCTAATGTGATAAGATATTATTGATAAGCTGTGGGGAGAATTTATCAATAGTTTTGTTCCAGATTGTGTGAAACAATAGATTTCTTCGTTATCTGAAGCCATAGGGACTGCCAATTCAGTCCCATTTCAGTCTGCACCTGAACTTTTGTACATGGCTTCTGCTAAAATATGGTAATCCTTTATTTTTCATATTTGGAACATAACAGTATGAAAAACGTTTGCAGTAAAATAGTTTGTACTACTAACCGAACTAAGCTGCTTAACTGAGTCCTGAAGTCATTTATATTAATGCAGATAGGCCAGAGGAATTTATATGTGATGAGTTATAGTTTCTGGCTATTTCTATAATCTTGAGATACATATATATATTTTTTTTTTTTTTTTTTTTCCTGAAGAAAGCATAAGGTGAAACATTAAACAAGATGTTACATGTTGTAGTTTTAAGGTGCTCCTAAGCAAGTAAGCCTTAGATTGTATCACTAGTGAGGACTGACACCATTTCCTCAACAATTAATTTGTGGACCAGTCTTTTGACTGCAGTTTTACCTTAGCTTAACGCATTTCTTTTGGTATTATTCAATGTGTCAAATGATAGAAAAATGGTAAGACTTCCCATTTAATTTCCAGTTAAGGATTTTCAATTTTTGTAAGTGTTTTCTGTCATTTCACAGTTGAATAATCTCACAAAGAATATTTTGGAGTTCAACTTCTGACTTTTATAGGAGACTTTTCATGATAATTTATCATTTTAATGTTGATGAATATCGAGAGGTTTGTGCAGCAGAGTCATTTGGCAGAGAGTTTGGGAAAAGAAATACTATTGTAAGGATTCTGTAATTCATGAATCTGGGACAAAGTCTGCACTCAGTTTGTGAACATGCAGGTCAAAGTGGTAGTAAGGTTTATGGCCCATGCTAAGTGGAAACTGGGCTTGGGGGAGGAATGGATGGGAAGCAAAAAGCTCCTAAAGGCATTTTTAAAGAAATTCAAATACAATGCTTAATGTCTTTGTCTATGTATTTTATAAAGGGAAAATATTTTTTAAGCTGTTATAAACTACTTGATTATTAGCCTCTTTCCTTGTACCTTTTAAGTTGTGAAGGCCATTTGTGACCCGACTCCTGAAGACAGAAGGGTGATTTAAGTGTTGGCCAGACTCCTAACATCACGATAGAGACCACCAGGCAGGAAACAACAGTGGAGTTTACTGCATTCCTGTATTTGGAGACTATCACATCAAACTAATTATTGTTTCAAATCCTAACAGAAGACATGGTCATCTCTGGGTACATTTAGTTTTAATAATTCTCTAGATAGATGATCTCCAAAGTACCTTTATGTCATTCTCTTAAAGTATTTTTGCATGTGTGTGTGTGTACAAGCACATGGTATGTTTTATAAACAAATACACATAGATTGGGGATGTATTCTGTTGATAGGGGTGCACTGATCAAAAATGTTTAGAGACTGTTTCTCTAGATCACTAAAGCAGATGAGTGCTCTCTTAATAACTCACGATTATTACGTTAAGTGGTAAGTCTTCAAATAAGAAGCCGTTGTAGCATTTCAAAGAGGGTTATCTTGTCTAATTTTTGCTTATCTGCTTAGGTACTTATTTGTAAAATTAAGAACTCTTTTACAGCCAACAGAAACCCCAAGTTAAGTGTCCTATCACTTCAAAGTCTGTGTGTTCCTATATATTAAACTAGGTACTGCTGTGTGTCAGAATCCACATTTTATGTTTTTAGAAATTTTCTTTTTAAATGTTAGGGCTCTTGTAACATTTCCTTTATTTGCATGCATGGTGGTAAAAGAACAGTTAACATAGTTGCCCATCAGTGATTAAATTAGCTTTAGCAGTTATGGGTTAGCTAGAAGTCTCTTGTATCTTTTCTCTCTGGTTCTGAGCAATCTCTAAATTTGTAGGAAGGAAAGATGACTGCAGATTGGACTTCATTTGAGAAGATTCTATAAGTGGGCATAAACCTAAGATGACAAGGTTTGACAACTGCACTATAAACAGGATTGGATACATCTTCCAGTCTTGATTTATGGCAGTGTTGTCCCCTTGAGTCAACAGACTAAATGGAATTGTATTTCGTATAAATTACACTTGTGAGTCCTCAAGTTACCAACATACATTTCTCATTTGACCTCCCAACAACTGGGTGAGGTTGGCAGATAGGTAGGTCAGTATTTTTTAATCTTCATGTTGTAGATGGGAAGCTGAGGCTTAGGGAGTTTAAATAATTTGCCCCAGAGTCAAACGGCTAGTAAATAGCTCATTCATAATTTGAACGTGGGCTCTTTTGACCCCAGAACCCGAGCTCTTAACTATTGGTGTATTGAGAAGTATGATTTATTCACGGTGTTTCACAGTGTTTGGAACATGCAGGTTTTAATTTCTCCTTGCTAGCTAGCCATCTTTGGTCATTTTTAGCCTTGAAGCCCTGTCGCTGTCCATGCTCACAAGGCATAGAACTGTCTTAAAAGGAGGCTTCTTTCTTCAGGAGGCATTTGGGACCTAGTATAAAGAACACTAGTCTTGGACTCTGAAGAATGAGCTGGGATGCAGGCCTGTACCAGCTACCAGTGTGGGACTTGGGACAATTTGCTTAGCCTGAGCCCACCACTCCATATGTAAAATGGGATACAAATAAGTCCGTTAAACATGAAAACATCTAGCAAAGAATGGTTGGATTCTTGGAAGTTGAATAGTCTATCTCATGGAGGCAAATTAAGCAGATTGTTTTCTTGCTTTCTTGAAAATTTGACGTCACTGAGGTTGTTTAGTTTCTTGGAAGTCCGCTTTAGCCAACAGCTGTAAGAAATGTACTTGTGTTTTTGAAATACCATGGGAAGGAAAATGGACCCCTTTTTAAAAGGGGAACTACAGACAACCCAGGCATGTCCATTTATTTCGCAGACTTTCCTGAGCTGGGTCCTTAACAGTGCTTTTCAGTATGGGCTGTTTTCTCAGTAAAAGGCACAAAAGAAGGCATCCCTTCAGCCCTTCCATCTGTATTGAACACCTTACAGTTGAGAGATGGAACCACCAAGTGTGTGTAGCGAGGCAGCTCTGTGCGGTGCACGTCTGGGTGCTTTATCTGGTTTAATCCTCGCGTCTGTTTGCTGTTATAAAGTTGACTTTTCCCAGGGTTTGCAGTCCTTCAAGCCATTGGTATTTGGCCATGCTTTTGTTTCAAACAGTGGTTTTCAAACAGAAGAACTCAGTGGTTCTCAATCTCTTCTTAATCTAGAGTGGTGTGAGTACTTCCTTTACTGCAACGAAAAGCAGCCTCTTAAGTTACCAGTCTGGGTTTGAATTTCTTGGGGTGTAAGCTGATGCAGTATTTGCTTGAATCATTAATAATGTAATTGACTTCTTGTAGTTAGTCATAAATGAATCAGCTACCACGTGTTCTTTTTAGTTTAAACTCAAGTCCCTTTTTCTGTGTGAACATACCTTCATTGAATCGCCTGATGCTGGGTTGTATAGCATTACGGCAGACCTCAATGAAGTAGGTACTCAGCCCCCAGAGCTTCATGCTAATTTATGTTGCAATAGTATGGGAAACAAAGGGCCCCATTCTTAAAAGAACCTCAGGAGACTTATAGGCAAAATTCCTCTGACCCTTTCATAAGTCTTGCATCTTAAATTCCCTGTGTGGTTCAGGCCTGCTTGGAGTTGTGCGTAGTCTTATAAATTAGTCAACGTGTTCCTATAATGTTTAAGATTGTGATGGAAGAATAGTAAGAGTTTGGAACTAATTAAAACAAGGTTAAGGTGGCCAGTCTGTGTTGTCAGAACAGTTATCCCTTGAGACAGTAGTTATGGTTATAGAGTTAGAGATGGAGCCTTAGGTAATACTAAAGCGTTAGACACAAGCTCTCTTCTCCTAACTCCCAGATTCTTGCATTTCCCCCGTTACTGTGTCCTTTATGTCTCCTGGGATCCTTTCTTTTCTTTCTTTTTATTTTTTTAAAGATTTATTTATTTGAGAGAGAGAGAGACCAAGAGTGCACGTGGGGTGGGGGAGGAGCAGAGGGAGAGGGAGAGAGAGTCTTAAGCAGACTCCACGCTGAGTGTGGAGCCTGAGTGGGGCTCGAGGTGGGGCTTGACCTCACAACCCTGAGATCACGACCTGAGCCGAAATCAAGGGTTGGGCTTTTTTTTTTTTAAAGATTTTATTTATTTGAGAGAGAGAGAGAATGAGAGATAGAAAGCACGAGAGGGAAGAGGGTCAGAGGGAGAAGCAGACTTCCCGTCGAGCAGGGAGCCTGATGCAGGACTCGATCCCGGGACTCCAGGATCATGACCTGAGCCGAAGGCAGTCGCTTAACTGACTGAGCCACCCAGGCGCCCCTCAAGGGTTGGGCTTTTAACTGCACCACTCAGCCGCCCCTCCTGGGATCCTAATGGTTAGAATATGACTGGTGTTTTGTCCTGTATCTACCACATTCATTAAATACTTATTAAGTCCCTCTCTGTGCCACATACTGTGCCAAGCTCAGGATTCACAAATGGTCACCATCTCTGCCTTCAAGGGGCTTCCAGCCTAGTGGCAGAAGTTACCAAACATATAGAAAGCCTGGGCCTGATACGCACTAAGGGAAGGAAGTGGTGAAGGGGTGTCCTGAGAGCTGTAATGGACACGGCGACTACCTTACAGACGCCTCCCAGAGGAAGGAACACAAGCTGTATCTGTAGGATGAGTGGGGGTTGGCCTGAAGAAGGCGGAATTGAGAACAGCACGCAAAGTCTGGCTGGAGAGTCCATGGTGCTTGGGAGGGATGGAGTGGACTGGAGGGGATTAAGGAAGGGAGGCCACACCATGTGAGGCTTTGTAGGTAGGGAGCAACCAATGTAATTTGGTCAATAAGTTTATCAGGTGAACTGTGACTCTAGAGAGTAAAACAGGGTGCTATTAATCATTAAACCCAGACTATAAGCACATAGAACAGTCTCCTCGCTTTTATAGCCCATGTTAAAGTATTATCTCTTTGAGTAAGGGCCCGGCCACCAGCAACGTATCTACTTCCTAGTAAATGCGTCAAGGAGTTAGAACACCTTTTCCCGTCGGAAAAGAACCCAAACAGAACTCAAGAATGTTTTTCAGAACAGCTAGGTTGTTAATGATTTGTTTTGGTACAGACAGTAATGACTTTTATGTTCTAAAGGTTTAGCATGGAAAGTTGGTTTTTAGTGTGAGCTACTAGATTAGAGGCACTTTCATGGCATATAAAACAGCACAGTTCAAATTCAAACACATCTCTGGTAATTTTCCAGTTTCTTGTTGTTGTTACAGTCCTTGCCATTTTTGCAGTGTTTATTAAACAGAATTAAAAACAAAACCATTTTAATTCTAGGTTTATATTCCCAGTGGAAGTACCTTCTAGACATAACTTTCAGGGTGTGGGCTACCAAAATTTTTTTTTCTTTAAGTTGATGTAAAAATTTAAGATAGTTAAATGTAAAGAGTTCAGTAGATTTTGTGCAGCTATGTGATCCACACTCCAATGCAGAGAACATTTCTACCGCCCCAGAAAACTCCTTTTGGGGGCACTTAAAATTTGACTTAAGAAATATGGTTGTGGAGCCAGGCCTCAAATTAGAACTGAGTTGTTTTCCTTCTCCTCTTCTTACAACTTTATTTTTGCTTCTTAAACATGCGGTAATGGTTACTTTAAACACAAAGCAAATTGTCGCCAGAAGAAACCGTTGCCTTTCAACTAGTTATGATTTAGTGGTTACTAATATTGTACATCCCTGCCCAATTTGCTATGGCTTTTAGTCTTTTAGAGTGAGTAGTAAAATTTGAGTCATATCACTGACTCACAAGCTTACTAAGGATTGCCTGATGTTTGTTATTAGGCTGGAACTTCAGAATCTTGATCAATTGAAAAAGATTGTGATAACGTCAAATTTACACAATGCCCCCCCTTTTTCATTTAGCCTGATTATGCTACTATCATAGGTTTTGCAGATAAGAAGAGATGAGTGGTAAACCTGTTTATATAGCTGAGTCCTAGCCTTGAGCGCTTCCTCCCATCTCAATATTCTCAACTCCCAATTGCCAAAGAGCAATTGGAATACTCACCTAAGTTACAGCACAATGAGTTGTGAAACTGATCAAACCTGAGAGCTGTGTGTCACTGTCTTTAAAGATTCCTGAATGCAGGGATGGGAAGATTTGTCCGAAGGAGACTGTTAATAGTTTGGGATCTACTGAGAGAGAGGGAAAGGAAAAAAATACACCAGTGATTGAAAAGGGGATTTACCTCCTTGTTTTCCCTGTAGACTTAGTGTTCTGATTTGGAACCTGATCTGGAACCAGAGCTGGAATTAACTCTTTCTGAGAAGGACAATATGTTCTGCTTAGCCAAACCTCTGTTGCCAAAGCAATGGTGGGTTGTGATGGGGATGGTGGCGAGTGGCAGTAATACCTAATATTTCAATACCAAGTTGGACTTTTTCCCCTGACACTCCAATTTAGAGAGGATGGCAACTCAGTGGAGATGTAAGGAAGGTTGAAGCCAGATTGGGTTACTGGGAGACTTGTCGATAACCCATTTCCGGTTGGAGAAGCCCCTGTCCCAAATACGCATTCATTTCACTAGTAGATTCAGTCCTCATTTTAAAAAAGACGTTTCATGCATTAAGCACAGGAAAATTCAATATGGCACTTCACTCTATGTGTGATGAAGAGGATTCTCATTTATTTCAGGCTCTGTCCTCTTACTGACGAGCATTCCCAGCAGCACCGGACAGCCTTAGGCCCTCTGCTCTGCTCATCTGCAGCTCTCTTCTGTAAAGTTCTGACCCGAAGCGGCAGGCACCTCCTGTAGATTTTCTGAGTATCAGCACTTGTTGGCATCCCTTCCCTGACTCCTCATCACAAACCCGTAAGAGTAGATATGTGCTACTCTAGTCATCTCCAAGTCAAGAAGATGTGGTCTGGGGAAGTTCTGTAACTCGCCCAAGGTCGTAGAGCTATGAAACAGTTCCAGGTTAGTATATGTGCTGCCGAAGCGAGCACGGGACAGCTCCAGGCTGACCAGTATCTACTAGCTCATCCCAGCACACTGCTTTCTGATCCCATCCTATTGCAATCGTTTGCATTCAGGTCTGATTGTCCCATTAGATAGGAAGACCTTAAAGTCGGGAACTCTTAGACCAGAGCTTTAGAAGATGCTAGAATTAGTTAATCTGTCCATAAGTATTTGCTGAGCATCTACTATATGCCCAGCATTGTTCTGGGCACTTGGAGATACAGCTGTGAACCAGACAAAAATACCTACCCTCAGAGAGAGGGGAAAGCAAGCCAGTAGAAGGCATACATCAGATGGTGAGGGTGCTAAGGAGCAGGGCTGCTGTGTTGGTGCCGTGAATATTGGACCGGTTGTGCAACAGTGCATGGGCCCAGCAGAAAAGAGCGCGAGGGAGGGCTTGGGGGGCGGGGAGTGGGGCACAGGTTGCTATTTTACGTAAAATAGGGAAGGCCTCACCGATAAGGTGATATTTGAGCAGAAACTTGAAGGAGACCAGAGAAACAGACTAGGAGATATCTTGGAAAAGAACATTCCATTCAAATAATTTAGTGAATTCCAAAATCCTCCCAGGCTCGTTTCTCCCCAAATACCTAATTGTAGTTTGGAGCTCTTGGACACTATTAGAAAGTCAACAAACCTGGTTTCTGGCAGCGGTTTTCCTGACCACTTTTTTCTTTTTAAGATTTTATTTATTTGTTTTTGAGAGAGAGAGAGAGCGAGAGAGAGCGCGCGAGAGCATGAGCAGGGGGGAGGGGCAGCGGGAGAGGGAGAAACAGACTCCCCGCTGAGCAGGAAGCCGGAGGTGGGGCTGGATCCCAGGACCCTGGGATCATGACCAGAGCTGAAGGCAGCCACTTAACCGACTGAGCCACTGAGCCACCCAGGCACCCCTCCTGACCACTTTCTACTTAGTTTCCTGGTTATTGTGTGCCATAGGAATCAGCTGAGCTTTGATTACCAGGAAACCCAGCTGGATTTTTTTTTCTCTTCATTTTAGAGAAAACTATAAATCATAATAAACAGGCTGATAAGAAGGCCTGAATTTGAAGAAAAAAGAAAAAAAGGTTTGACTTCTTTAAACTCTCTAACCACAACGTAGACCCTGAGTTGTGAAATGAGAATTGGTGTTCAGTATGATATCAGCAAGAGGCTCGTTATTTTGTTAGGAGGTATAGCGAGGCAAGCTGACGGACAGCACTGAAAACAGAAAGGCTTTTCTTGCTGACATTTAGATACCTGGAAAATCCAGTTATCCGAAAGGCCTATTCCTTACAAAACCCGAGACTACAGTACGAGACCTGTTATCATTCAGAGCCAGTGGCCTTTTCTTTTTATGTAGGAGATAAGAGCAGGGGTAACATTAACCTTCATCATCCATTCACTCAAAAATCACGGAACACTTGCTCTTTTTAAGGTGCTGGCAGGTAAAGTTCCTGGTGTTAGGACATAAAAATGGAGATTTCTCTGGTTCCACTTGCCTTCTCAAAGATGAATGAAAATGTGCTTTCTCAAATATATTTCCCAAGAATTCTACCTTGTCCAAGCTCCCAGCCCAAGGAGTAAGACTGTCTCCTTCCAAACAGTTTTGAAACTAGCTATACCCGCCCAGTTTTAGTCGCCTTCCTTTGGCTTAGATTAAACTTGGATGAGGACTTCAGGATTTCAAGGCTGAGTTCAGATCACTCAGATACGGTTCTCTATTATCTGAGAGTCCAAGCAAAACTAAAGGAAGCAGAAATCTCAGGTTCTGGGTTTAAGAAAGACTCCCTCTCAAAGCTCCCAAATTCAGCCAGGTCATTCAGGCCATTTGACTAAAATTGGCAGGGCGAGACTATGGGGAAAGGGTAAGAGAATGAAGAAAAAAGGGAAAATACACTTTGAAAAGCAATAGTGATATTATGGAGCATTTCATGCAGAACTAGAAATGTTATCCAAAGCCAACATTTACCAAAGGCACCATGGGACTTTTTGTGGGGTCAAATAAGTAAGATTTGTTCCTGTAAATGCTGACCATCCTACACTAATTATCCTAAAATAATATATATATATATATATATATATATATATATATATATATATTGCCTATTTGGGAACACAAATAAAATAACCATGTTAATTTGAAACTCGGTATCATGGATACAGATAGTGATTATAGCCTTGTGAGTCGGCTAATAATATTTATGGCAATAATCTATGGCATCTCTCCCAGAAGATTTCTCAGATTCATCTGTGTGGATTAAAGTTCATTCTTTTATCAAAATGCTGGCTTCGAATCTCTGGCTCTGAAAGGTGTGTTTTTGCCCTTCTGTTTTCATGAGGAAAGTCCTGCCTTCGTTTCTTAATGGGTGTCCCTTTGTTTTTCTTCCTTCCTCCTACTCAACTCTGAACTTGTTAACTTAGGAAAACACTCCACTGTGTAGAATAAAATAAAAACAGTTAAATATGTGGTTGGACAAACTTATTTTTAAACTTAGTCATTGGGTGTAACACTACGTTAGGCAATAATTAAAGTTCAGATAAAGCTAAATGAAATGGAGCTATTAGTTGACTTTTTCATAGCTAAAAGGTTTTAGGGTATTATTAGAGTAAAAAATATATTTCAGTATCTTGGGTACAACTCTGGCTTTAATATAGCATTTTTTTTTCTGTGAAAACTTTCATTTCACTAAAAATGGGTTTCAGGGGAACAAAACACAGACTTGTGTTCCTGTGCGGGTGGGTGTGTTACACATGTGTTTGCTGGGAGATTAGAATGGGTAGAGTTAGCCCTGAAAAGACGAGAAAGATTTAAGAAATGGTAAGAAAGGAAAATCTCCATATACATGTGAGTGTCATGTGTATGCCTATGTGTGCCCTTCTTAAATTAGTGCAGGGAAAGAAATACACTGATTAGCTTTAAAAAATTTTTTTTTTTAATATGGTTTCTTCTGATGCCTGGCCTCTGATTTTGATAAAAGAACGTTACAGAGAAAGAAAAAAAAAATTTCTTTTCCACTATCATCACACCAGAAAAGGATGCCTCTGTGTAACTAATATTTAAAACCTTATCCTTTTTGGTTTAGGGGAGCTCCCCTGGCAGAACTGATGAACCAGAGGGTAGGTTTTTCATCAGCTTTTCCAATCAGCCACAGTTAGGGCTTGCCTGTTGTGCCAGAGACTCTCTTTGATCAGAAGTGAGGTTATCTATTCCTGTTGGAAACAACAGTGTACACAACGGCAAACTGCACGGTCCTAGCCACACATTGTTGGTGGAGAATCCAAGCCCCAACATTAAAAAGGGACAAAGTAGCAAATCGAGCCTCCCGTTACAGAAAGAAAGGGTGATGTTAAAATCCCACTTTTAAATTTGGACCTAGATGAAATGCCCATTTTGAATTTAGCGCACCAGAGAGTAGTGAGGATGCACTGGCCATAGGGTGCAGCTGCCCACGTTTGAAGGCTGGGTCATAGAGGCTGTGCCCATGTGAGACTCTGATTTGTGTGGGCTTGATTATTTTCTGGCCAGAGTTTGGCCACCAAGCTCAAGTTTAGCCATTAGGATTTCAAATCAAGAACGCAAAAACAAACCTTTTCCTGCTCTGATAGGCACCGCGAGAAACATTCCTAAACCACACACTCCCACGGGCACTGGAGGGTTCTGTGTCATCCAGGTACACTCCTTTCTCCCCTGGGAGAAACCATATTACACTGTAGGAGCGTAGGAGAGGCACGCGGAAAATGCTGGAGGTCTGCGTGTAAGCAGTCAACTATCCACAACCTGCAGTTCCTAATGTCACCCAGCTGTAGACTGCAGCGGGGGTCACCCTGTCCCTCGAGAGCTACGTTGTTCAAGCCCCCATTCTTCTGTCCAGCGTCATTCTCAAGTTTTTGCACATTACTGGGGAGCACACCCTCTCCTCTGAACTCCGCCCTTGAACTCCTGCCTCTGCTGGATTAGGTCAGTTTAGAGACCTTTTTACCAGCCTGAGTGGGCTGTTCTTTTTATGCTACCCAGATGTGTAGCTCGGCCTCATCTTCACTTGGGCAAACATTCCGCTAGTTGAAGGCATCCCTTTATAAAGTGGCCAACTTTACCAAAGGTGTGTGAAGATGAAGGACACTGGCCTTCCAGCAATGGAGACGTCTCAAATTATTAGGATGTTTTTAATGCTTCATTCATTTCTATTTTTTTTAAGATTTTATTTATTCATTTGAGACACAGAGATACAGAGAGAGAGAGCATGAGCAGTGGGGGAGGCAGAGGGAGAGGGAGAAGCAGACTCCCCGCTGAGCCAGGAGCCCGATGTGGGGCTCGATCCCAGGACCCATGACCTGAGCCGAAGGCAGACACTTAACCATCTGAGCCACCCAGGCACCCCTGCTTCAGCCATTTCTGATCCCAGTCTCCAGGTCCTTTCTCCCTTCCCCTTCCCTGTCCTCCCACTGTCCCCTCTCCTCCCTCTCCCTCCCTGCCCCTCCTTTCCCCTCCCCCACCCCCCAGCTCCTTCTCAGGAGCAAGACTCCCAACTCCTAAAGGAATAAGGGGACCAAGGCTGGATCTGCCTCTTTCTGCTCTCACTGAAGGAAAAACAGTGTTTTCCTTTTTTTCTTCTTATCTACACTCATTCTCCAGGTGAGGTTGCAGAGAAAGGCAAGCAATGAGGAACGGAGAGGACAGATGAAGTCTCCAGGACAAGCAGAAAGACTGCAGAGGCATCTGTGTTTACTTAGACATCCAAAGAAAGCCTGAGGGGCAGGAGAGCGGGATTTAGACACAGGCTCTGGAGTCTGAGATTTCCTGCTGGAATCTGGCCCAAACACTGCCGCCGGTGCCAAGAGGCGATGCACTTTATCCTCTCCCAGTTCCATTTTCTTTGCCTGTAAGATGAGGTGATGATACATCCAATCTTCAACTCCAACGTTCAACCTCTGAAAATGGGTTTTTGGTGGGTTTTTTGTTGTTTTGTTTTTTAAAATCTAGGTTTGGCAAAAACCCTTTTGGCAGGAAGACCTGACCTGAAGAAGTAGGCTTCCTCCTCCTTCTGTACCTGTCTACACATTTTGCTGCAGGATTATGAACATGGTGCCTGCCGTCCCCGGTTGGGGGGGCTTTGGACTGCTCTGTGCACACACTGCATTTTCTCTCTCCAATCTGAGATATGCTGAATTGCAGAAGTGCGAGTGGCCCTGAGTGTTTGGGATAAGGTTGTCCACCACAGAGGCTGTTTGGGATCCTGAATGGGATAGA
This sequence comes from Eumetopias jubatus, assembly GCF_037043125.1. Classification (NCBI taxonomy): domain Eukaryota; kingdom Metazoa; phylum Chordata; class Mammalia; order Carnivora; family Otariidae; genus Eumetopias; species Eumetopias jubatus. The sequence continues at coordinate 114,380,217 of NW_028274814.1, read as the reverse complement.
TAATAGCTTGTGTGGGGGTTAATGTAGGGCCTGGCCCAGGAATGACCAGCCCGTAAGTGCCGGCCGTTGTTACTACCTCCTGCGGTCTCGAATGAGAGCATGTGTGTATGTCTATCTCCAGGAATAGCTACAAAACTTTGTGTTAGGAAGTGCATTAGAGCGGGGAGTTTACACACTGGCTTATTTTATATCTGTTCTTTATATCTATCTTGAGTATTGAATTTGCTTCCGATTTTCTTTTCAGATGACTTCTCAATGCCTTCTGACTCCATTCTTTTATCTGAGGAAAAATAGCATTTTTCTTTCTCTCTCTAGCACTCGAATATACTTCTCCTCCGATCATGGGGGAACCCGAGAGCTGTTGCTGGTGAAGCTGCCTTTCTCCACAAGTGGTGATTAATGGCCAAAAGATGCTCAACGTGAGTCAGTAATTCAGGAAAGCTCTCAGAACATTTGCTCAGGGGCCGGGTGCTAAGGACTTCTCAACAGGGACAACTTAGTGCGGGAGATGGAAAATGAGCACATTTGACCTAAAACCTTTGTTGTCAGTGTGGGATGATTTGTGGGTAGGATGGTGGTCTTTTCTTTGCTGTTTCCCCCCACTTCTAAAGGCTGTCATCCACAGTAGGTAAAATTCTTTTTCCAACACATAAACTCAGGATGTTGAGTGTGAAGAGGAAGAAATGGGTCTAGGCTGGGAGAGTTTGATTGAAAGAAAAAAATAAAAACTTTTCTCCCATCGTGATAAGACAAACAATCACAAAACATCCCTCTATTGTAAGAAATCTTTTTTTTTTTTGAAGATTTTATTTATTTATTTGACAGAGAGAGACACAGTGAGAGAAGAAACACAAGCAGGGGGAGAGGGAGAGGGAGAAGCAGGCTTCCCGCTGAGCAGGGAGCCCGATGCGGGGCTCGATTCCAGGACCCTGGGATCATGACCTGAGCCGAAGAGGGCAGACGCTTAACGACTGAGCCACCCAGGTGCCCTATTGTAAGAAATCTTGATGTTCAGTTAAAAAAAAAAAAAAAAAAGCTAGCAGCAAGCTGTGGACTCATTTCACCTGTCTGTGCCAGTTTCCCAAACTCTGGCTGAATGGAGACTATGTTGTGAGTAGGTACTCCATGAAATATTTTGAATTGCTGGAAGGATTTTTTGTTGTTGTATTTTGTTTTGCTGTTAACTTTCTGGATTCTTGGAACCTAGTTAAAGATCTGAATTTCTGTGTTGTGTTCATTAATAAAAAAAAAAATGAGCGAAATAAATCATTCTAAGGGAGAAGGAAACAGAGAGCGCTGAGAACCTAAAGTTTTAATAACATTTTATGTTTACTTCGTAAACTCAGCTACAAGTCATTTCTTACTGACAGTTATTTTAGAGGCCAAATAAATAAATTTGTCTTGTGCACAATTGCTATGAATTTTTTTTACAGAATCCACATTTTTTCCTCTTTAATTGCCTTGGTTTTCTGGGTTCTCTTTCTGGGCATGACACACAGAGCCCCTCCCCCCCATCATGATGTCTCAAGGCAGACATAGAGAATTTGTATAAAATGAAAGCATTCATGATTGAGGAGTTAGGGGAAAAGAAGGAAATCACTAAAGGTCTTGCCTCATCCTGTAACAGAGGAGTACAAGTAGCCACCTTATTCCTAGCCTTCTGCAGGGCGCTCATGGCCCATGGAAGCCGCTTGAGAATAAATTTGTGCCATCACCAGGCATGAAGTTGGATCTTGTCCTCAAACAAAATAGAATTTAACCCATTTTTGTTTTTTTAAATCTCTTTCCAAATTTCTAAATTTTTTGTTGTTTAAAAAAATTGTTTTCATTCATTCAGTTATTGTTTTTATTTTGATTTGAGTTCAAAGGTAAATTTTGCCCCCGGGGCATGCGAACTTCCCGAAGAATAAGGAAAAGCATGGCTCGTTCTTGAGTGGTATGCTAAGTAAAAGAAGTTAGGATCTGGAGAGATCTTATATTTGAAAGGATCTGGAATATCTCTTGAAAGGAGGCTTTAAGGTTTGTAAAACTTTGTTTTAAGCTGGTTTTGGGTCAGTTTTAGCCAATCCAGGCACATTCGTTGTGTCTAAACCTCTTCCTTTGCTTTCTTCTTATGCATTTAGTGTCTGATTTTATGAGCATCAACCAATGTGCAGGATTCAGCTCAGCTCTAATGAGAAGACAAAGGCGATGAAGACATAGTCATAACCACCCGGAGTTTATAATCTAATAGGAAAAGGGACTGATAAAATCTAACAGTAAGACAGAGCATCTTGTGTCATGATAAAGACACAGAGTGAAATGTTGAATTTAGGGGAAGTTTCATAAGAACAGTGTTGTTTTAATGAACCTGGGATGGGTTGAGGGATGCCGGAAATGGAAAGGGAATGATGTCACTCAAGACTGTAGAGTGTAAGTTCAGTGAATAGAGCATTCCAATGTACCTAGAGTTCAAGGTGTGTGTTGAAGCTAAGGACTTGTCCTAAGAAATAAAAACAAACGAACAAACAAATAAATAAATAAATAAAAATAGCAGTCTAGGACGGAAGAAATGCAGATAAATGAATGAGGGTATGTTTCTCTCTCTGAGTTCCACACAAAGGCCTCTGGAATGGAGAGGAAGAAATCTGAACTCTGGTGATGTTTGGGGGGTGGTTGGAAGCATCACAAGATTCTGAATCTTGAAGTAGCAGAACTCTGCCCGCGGAAATAAGAGGGAAGCACAAGTTCCCCTTATCCTTTCGACTTATAAGGATACAACTTTTCTGGGGCTTTCTAAGGAAATTTTATTTCAAGATTCTCCTAGGTGGGAGGTCTCTCTTTAAATTGAAGTGTGAGGATGTGTTCTCTTTTCTCACTGAGTCCTCTTTTATTTCCTCTCTCCATGCTCTCATTTTCCTTCCCTCAGTAGAGCTCTATCTCCTTTTCTACCTGGAAGGAAGAATACATGCTGTCTTACATTTCAGAGGAAACTCCCAGGCCATCTTCCCCAACATCCCTCCCGTTTCACTAAGCAAAAACCTAGTGATTATAATCATGGTGGGACCCTTGCTTTCTGTGGACTAGCGGAGTAACAGCCTCAGGTTTGCACTGGGAGAGATGGTGTTCCAAGTTGAGACTCTGAGGTCAGATTGCTCAGTTCTGCCCCTGGTTAGATGTTTAATCTCAAATAAGTTATCGAGTCTGGGCCCCAGTTCCCTCACCTAGAAAATGGAAATAATACAGTCCCTACCTCAGAGCGTCATGAGAGTTAGATGAGGTACTCCATGGAGAGCATTTAGTGCGGTGGCTAGAATGTAGTCAATATTTTAATAAATATTCACTATTTTTAATATTTTGGCCAGCCAGTTAGCACCTTCTTGCTTCACAGGCTGCATGATTACAGCCTGTGATGGTTCATTTCATGTATCCACTTGACTGGGCCACGGAGTGCCCAAATATCTGGTTAAACATTTCTTGGTGCATCCATAAGAGTGATTCTGGAAGAGATTAGCATTTGAATTGGTGGACTAAATAAAGCAGATGGCCTTCTTCAGTGTGTGTGGGCATCATCCAATCCGGTGAGGGCCTGAATGGAACAGAAAGGCTGAGGAAGGTTGAATTCTCCCTCTGCTTGACTGCATGAGCCCAGACATCAATCTTCTCCTGCCCTCTGTGCTCCTGGTTCCCAGGCCCTCAGGCTCAGACAGGAATCTACACCATGGGCTCCCTGGCTCTTGGGCCTTGGACTATACCACAGGCTTTCCTGGATCTCTAGCTCATAGACTACAGATGATGGGACCTCTCAGCCTCCATAACTGCATGAGCCAATTCCTCATAACACACTTATAGATAAATATCCTGTTGGTTCTGTTTCTCTGGAGTACCCTGACTAAAACACAACCTTTCTAATTGAAGTGTGGTTTGCAGTCAGCAACCTGGGCATCATCTGGGAGCTAATTAGGAATGCAGATTCTGAGCCCTGCCCCTGTAGTTTTAGCAAGATCCCCAAGTGATTCACATAACACCAGAGTACACAATCTCCTTGTTCCCCATGAAAACCCCAGGTTTGTATCAATGCTCCATCAGCTAGGGACCAGCCCCAGCCTCGTACCACAGATTCTGAACATTTGTATGCTAAACAAGGACAGTTCTAGCAAAGACAGTGTTAAACATAGATCTAGTTTCATTTTAGTGGGTACAGTTATTGGGAAATAAATTTTGGGGCTTTAAAGGCCTATCTAACAATTCTCAGGGGGCTGAGGATGGGTCCCTACTCTGGGTGTACTTCCACCCCACAGAGGAATAAGGGAGCTGAAGGGGAAAGAAATACCTGGTAACCGGGGACAGTATTCTTTACCCTGTTTTTAGGAAGGGGAAACCTAGAAGACAATCAGGGGAAGGGGGAGAGAGTACCTGAAAGTCAAACATCTACTGAGAAAAGTTGACTAAACAGAGATAGTAAGCAGTAACCATTACTAAAAGGCCTTTGAGCTAAGGGCTCTCACACTGACCTGGTTTCCTATGGAGTTACTTTTTCACCATGAAGGGCAAGAATGACAGGAATTTAAGAGGTGTTTGTCTTAACGGGATTGGCTGGGGTGAGAATCAAGATGTTTGTCGGGAGAGTGCTTATAAACGTATCCATACGTGGGCTTTAGCTACTCACACCTCTGTCTACCTTCTGTTCCCTCCTCAGTTTTCTGAATGACTACAAAAATATTACAGTCTTTCAAATGTCCAGATTTCTAGCCCAAGTCCTAAGGGGCCACTCAAGGGGACCAGGTAAACATTGAATGGATGTGATGGTAATCTATCAATTCTATTGGGCGAATATCAGGACGAGATGAAGTTGTGCTCCATAAAGTTGAATAAGAAGCAGGAAAAATGGGATTTCCTTACAAATCATTAAAAAAAAAAAGAAAAAGAAATGTGACATGTAAAAGAAAGCTGCATTATGTGCATTAGAATAATAATTACTTTAGGAAATAAAAACAATAGACTCAATTTCCTTCATCCTCTCAAAGGACTGAAAGTCACAGTGAGTGGAAAGGAGAACTGGCATACTTAAGAAAGAAGTTCAAGGGGAAAATATGATCAGTTTCAAAATGAAAACTGCTTGAGAATCAAAAAGAACAGAATCAACATTGAAAAATGATCAGAGATGTGGAGGGTAGGCATGAGAAAAACCACACAGAAGACAGTGGAAAAATACAAAAGCAATCAAAGAAATTAACGAGGAGCTCACAGATGTGGAGACCCAACACAGGAATGATGTGTGTACTGGAAGATGAAAAACTAGAATGAGCTGGCACTAAACGATGCATCAACATCTTGTAAACATACTATTTTCTAAAATAAAATGAACAAATGGCAGAGGAATGCATGCAGATTTTTATTATTTATGTAAAGCTTAAAAACATGTCAACATTTCTATGTGTATAACATGCTGTGAGAATATAAAGCAATGGGTGAGAACGGTAAACTCTTAATTCAGGAGAAGGGCTACTTCAAGGGCTGGAGGCATGGAATCTAGAATGTATTCAGTGAGTTTCACCTGGGTTGGTTATGTTTGATTTTTTTAAGGTAAGGTAGTGAGAGGATGGGTTTTTTTTTTTTTAAGATTTTTATTTATTTATTTATTTGAGAGAGAGAGAATGAGAGAGAGAGCACATGAGAAGGGGGAGGGTCAGAGAGAGAAGCAGACTCGCCGCCGAGCAGGGAACCCGATGCGGGATTCGATCCCGGGACTCCAGGATCATGACCTGAGCCGAAGGCAGTCGCTTAACCAACTGAGCCACCCAGGCACCCGAGGATGGGTTTTCATTACATTATTACTTATAGTTCTTGGTTTTGTGCTGGTGAGGACAGGCCTTCTCATACTTTATAAATGGAAGTCTGAATTCTATTAAATTATTTCAGGAGCTTATTAGGCATTTAAAAACTTTATACTCAGGAATTCCTTTATTCGGATATTTTTCTTCTGTTATATCCTTAAACTTTATATTTTAAAGTATTTAATGTATACAACAAGGTTTAAAGGAAACCTTTGAAGTTCTTATCTTTGTTATATTAAATTTATGTTCTGATTTGGAAGGATTAACATTTTAGTGATATTAAGTCTTTCCATCTAGGAAAAGTTTATCTTTGCATTCATTCATGTCTTGCTTCTTTACATATTCTTCTCATATGTTATTTTCTTGTTAAATATATTCCTAGATATGTTTATACTCTATATCTCTACTGTATATGTGATGATTATATATGTCTAACTCCATAATACAATATAAATGCTTTGCCAAGTTTTCCCATTAGTCTTTTTTAAAAAAAGATATTATTTATTTATTCTAGAGAGAGAGAGAGAGAGAGAGAGCACAAGCAGGGGGAGGGGCAGAGGGAGAGGCAGAGAATCTCCAGCAGACTCCCCGCTGCAGAGCCTGCTGTAGGGCTCCATCTCATGACCCTGAGATCATGACCTGAGCCGAAACCAAGAGTCAGACGCTCAACTGACTGAGCCACCCAGGTGCCCCAAGTTTGCCTATTAGTCTTAATAATTTTTAGTTATATGTCTTGGGATTTTTAAACATAAAATATAAAATTTGCAAATAAACATAATTTATCCTTATACACACACACTATTGTTGTCTTGCCCAATTGCATTATTCAGATCATCCAAGATAATTTTGAAAACTTATAATGATAAAAGGAATTCCTGATCTGACTCTGATTTTAATGGCAATGACTTTAAAATTTTCACCATTTATAAAATATTTGTTGTTTTTTACTAAAAGTTCCTTAATATATTTAGTTATATTTCTTAAGAGAAATATAAGAATAAGACAAAAATATGAATGAAAATATTTAGATAAATGAAAGATGATAATGTGTTCTTATTTTATTCAGTTTTTATTAGGAATTTTTTGTGGTATTTATATAAATATATTTCTGCATCTACAGATATAGTATTTTTCTTTTAAATTGTTACCATAATAATTATAATTTTCTAAAATATATCTACATGATCATGCTATATTATTCTTTTGTGACTGGATGTATTAAACATACTAATATTTTGAGAATATTTGCTTTTATAAAAACTTTTTTTCTTTTTAAAATTATTAACGGGTAGTCGTGTTAGCTTAGTAGATCATCTTGGTAATTTTATTTTTTTATTTTTTTATTATTTTTTAAAAGATTTTATTTATTTGAGAGAGAGAATGAGAGAGAGAGAGAGCACATGAGAGAGGGGAGGGTCAAAGGGAGAAGCAGACTCCCTGCCGAGCAGGGAGCCCGATGCGGGACTCGATCCCGGGACTCCAGAATCATGACCTGAGCCAAAGGCAGTCGCTTAACCAACTGAGCCACCCAGGTGCCCCATCTTGGTAATTTTAAGTCATTTTTGGGAGTCCAGAATATTTTGAATAAGATAAATAAAATAGGAATTGCAAATATTCCTTCAACATTCAAATTTATTTGGTACCTGAGTTCAGAAAGCAAAAGTTCAGATAGAGATACCACAAAAACTGATCAGATTTGGTCTCTGAGGTTTGGATGGTGAGTGGCAAGAGTTCAGAAACCAAAGGATCTGTTGAAATTTTCTGAATATATTCAGCTCCTAAGTTGTATAGTGAGAATTGAAATAGAGAGGAATATTATCTAAATTTTTATTTGTTATTTTGAAGGTTAAATCTGCAGTAAAACTAACTCAGCTTAGACCCTTTCTATTAGTAGGTCATTCATGATATTCCAATTTCTTCTTTGGTAAAGAAGAGAGGGAGAATGTTAATTTTTTTTTTTACATTGTCTTTTTTCTACTATTTACATTCTCTATATCCTTGCTTGTTGGTGTCTGCTTGATCCATCAACTGATGCAAAATTCCCCACTATGACTGTGATTTTTTATGATGGTTATACCTCCTTGTCCGAGTTTTGTTTTATGTGTTTTGTTGTTGTAGTTTGTGGTGTACAGGAGTTCATTAGCTGTACTTATAGATGTCATAATATGCCTCTTTTCCCTGCTTAATGGTCTGAATCCTGAATTTTTCCTAACTGATTTTGAGTCTGCCATTCCTGCTTTCTGTTTGCATACATTTATTTGCGTGGTGTAATTTTCCACATGCCTTATTTTCAAACTTTCTTTGTCGTTCTGTTTTAGGTGTGTTTCTTGAATACAGCTTTGAGCTGGTGTATCCATTAGGATAATTTGAGTTGCAAATAATGCTCACTGGCTTAAAAAAAATGCTCTTCTAAAGTTGCAGGATAGGTTTCGTTTCAAGCATGGCTTGTTTTAGTGTTGCTGCTTGATTTCTCTCAGATCTTTCAACTCTGTGTTCCTTTGTGTGTTGGACTGCTTCTCTCATGGGAGCAAAATGGGCACAGAGGTCCCAGGCCTCCCATGTGTTTCTACCTCACAGTCCAGAAAAAGAGAGAGCTCCTCTTCTGAAAACCTTGAAAACTCTTGAATTACATGCCAACCCACCCCCCAAAAAAAATCATGTGACTGGTGCTGTGCAATGCCCCATTGAGTCTGGGCCAGTGTTACTCATCCTTGAACCAATTGCTTTGGTGAAAAGATTGGTATTATGATAAATGGTCAGTTTGGGTGAATTAAGGGTCAAGCCTAAAACTGAAGTTTGAGATTCATTCCAGCCAATGGTTGTGTCATTATTCAAGAGAACAGAGTAAGGAATATAAGTATTGTGAAGAAGTTAGCACAATTCTCACTACTAGATAATAATATAATTCTATATCTTCAAAAACCAAATGAATCAAATGAGAAAGCACACCAGAAATAATTAAAAATAATAAGTAAGGTTGTTGTTACAATATTAATATTAATAATGGGGGAAATCACTAGTTTTCCTATTACCGATTAGAAAATATAACTGAAGAAAATAATTCATTTATAAAAAAAGTATAAAATATATTAGAACAAGTTGATTAAGAAACATATAGTATTTATATGAAAACATGAACTTTAACTGAGAGATTTAAGATGTTCTTAACTGGGAAAACTCAATATTATAAAGATGTCAACTTGTTCAAAAATACTCTCTGAAATTATTTCAGTCCTAATGAAAATCACAGTGGGGGGGCGGGCACCTGGGTGGCTCAGATGGTTAAGCGTCTGCCTTCGGCTCAGGTCATGATCCCAGGGTCCTGGGATCGAGTCCTGTGTCGGGCTCCCTGCTCCTTGGGAGCCTGCTTCTCCCTCTGCCTCTCTCTCTCTCTTTGTCTTTCATGAATAAATACATAAAATCTTTAAAAAAAAAAGTCACAATGGGGTTTCTCTCTTTGGGTGTGTATTTGGGAAGGGAAGTTTGGTAGTTGAGAAAAAATATTTTAAAGTCTATCTGATAAAATTATGCATGCTAGGCTAGTCAAAAAAATTAAAAGAAACAAACAAACAAAAAACAAACTAAAGGTGTAATGGGCCTATGTGGAAGGAGAAAGCCTTTTCTCAGCAGAAATGGAGACATAAAGCTACAGCAATTAAAAACAATGAAGGACTGGTGCAAAAATAAATAAACAGTAGAACAGAATAGAAAATCCCAGAAAAACCCAAAGTAATATAAAGGTGGCTTAGCACATTAATGGAATGTGTGTGTTTGTGTGTATAAAATTCAAGAGAGGACATGAATTATTCAATATACCAAATAAGTAATTTGGGAAAAAAGTGAGTCAAATCCTTATCTCACAGCTCATACTAAAGTCAATACCAGATAGAATTTAGCTATAACTTGAAGTAGAATAGACCTTTTTATGAATGATGGGAAAAGCAATCAAGAAATATGACTATGTAAATATTTAAAACTGGTTATATGTGAAAACAAACATATTAGCAAACAGTTCTTTCCCTCCTGCTAAGAAAACTACAAATTCTGGACAAAATTTTAAGAGGAAAACAGAACATTTAAGTCACCAGAGAGCTATCAAGTCTAGGAAAAACCCAGAGAAGTAAGGGCTTTGCATTTGGTGCTGCTTTTTCCCTAGAGGCATCTGCCAATTTTGGAAGTTAGAAGAGAGACAGAAAAGGTGACCTGAGCTTTTGAAAGACTTGCTGGATTTAAGGAAGGGGAAGGAGGCCAATTGCTGCCAAGGAGGGAAGTATTGGTAAGTTCACAAGTTTTAGGCTGGGACTTCAAACTAAAGGGCTACAATCCATGAATAAGTGTGGGCCTGAAATAGATGTTCACCAGAAGGGACAGAAGCCCAGCTTCTAATCATATGATTTTGTGAGTGAATTAAGAGAATTCAGGGCTGCTAGTATTCCTAGCCACTTGTCAAGCAAACAAAATCCTCTCTGAAGAAAGGTTACATCTTAGTCTCAAATTATCTATGCCATTTTTCATATGCAATATCTGACACTTGATCAAGAAAAAACAGACACATAAGGAATCAAGATAGTGTAGTGGAAAATCAAAAGAAGCAACAGACAGTATAAGAAACCCATCAGGAATCTTGAAAATAGAGTTTTCACACATGGATTTTTAAAATAAGTATGATTAATATATGAAAGATAATAAAACATGAGATTTATAATGTTAATAGATAACAGTAAACTATGAAAAGATACAAAACAGAAATTCTAGAACAGAAAGAAATATCTAATGAATCAGTAACCCAACTAGACAGGTTTAACATGAGATTAGACACATAGAAGAGGAAATTAATGAACTGGAAGATAAACATGAAAAATATACAGAATAAATCACATAAATATGAAAAGATTAAAACACACAAACACAGAGTGACACAGAGGACAATGTAAGAGACATACAGGAACTAGTGAAAAGTTCTAAACTATCTGTTAACAGAGTTCACAAAAGGAAAGGGAAAGATATTAAGGAAGAAACAATGTTTGAAGAGACAATGGATGGTAATTTTCTTAAAAAAAAAATCTATGAACCCATGTTGGATAAATAACACATTCTCTGTTCTCTCAGAACACCGAGGGAAATCTTGCACCCACGGATCCATACAAAAGAAAATACTAACGTGTACTATTCTGGGACAAGAAAATTATTCCAGATGAAAACTTAAAGATATAGGACAGATTTAAGAGCCTCAGAAATGATAAATATTTAATGTTAATATAAAACTGTAATAATAATATCTTGTAGGGCTAAATGTATTACTAATAACATGTTAGGATAAAAACATTTAAAGGGTTCTAAGTTTCTTGCATTGCCTGGGAAGAGGTAAATATCTTCATTTAACTTAGACTACAATAAGTCTTCTATACATGTTGTAATCTCTAGTGTAACAAATCATAGTAAGAGAATGCATAGCTACCAAGTTAATAGGAGGAAACAGAATTATAAAAAACCATCAACCAAAAGAAAGGAAAGAAAAAGAATACAGAACAGTTAGTGCAGATAAAAAGCAGATGGCAAAATGGTAGAACTAAACCCAATCATGTAGAACTAAACCCAATCATATCAATAATTACATTAAATATAAATGAACTAAATATTGCAATTAAAAGACCAATATCCTCAGACTGGATTTTTTTTTTTTAAAGCAAGAAACAACTATATGTTATTTATGAGAAACACCTAAAATATACAGAAGAGGTTGAAGCTGCAAGGATGGAAAAGTTATATCGTAGAAAAAAATAACCAAGAAGAAACTATTATCACTATATTATTAAGAATAGGCCTATGAAAAGTGAAGAAGAAAAAGTTGTCAGAGGAGGGTGGAGAGAGAGAAAGACCAGGCAAACAGTGTAAGGAATGTTTTCAAAGTAGCTTTCTTTTCTACCGAAGGCAGCAGGAAGGGTGGTGTGAAAGGGCTGGTGAATGTGGAGCATGTGTGCTAGAAACTAGTGGGAGTGAACATAGGATTGGAAAGATCAGCCCAGATTAGGGGAAAAGCCTACATAGTACATTCAGTGGATTTTCTATGTCATAGATTTGGTCATGGTTTTAATCAATGAGAAGCTGTTATATCTGTAGTTAGTGGTAGTGAAAAATAAAAATTTAAAACTTGTCACTATCAACCCCTTTAACAGCCTTTAGTTTATTGGAATAAGTCTATTATCTACTATAAATTTTAAAGTCTTCTTCATTGACCACAGATAGCATGGTGGTGGTGGTTATGAACTCCGGCTTTGTAGAATTTGCCTGCGTTGAATTCTGTCTTCACATTCTGCATCCACTTCTTCATTGTATGACCATGGGCAGAGACTCTTAATCTTTCTCTCTTTTTAAATATAAAATGAAAATAATAGCACATAACTAAGACTTGTGAGAATTAAATGAGTAATGCACATGAAATATGAGAACAGTGACTGGAGCATTGTAAGTACTCAACAAATAGAGGTTATTTTTAAGATTATAATTATGACTTTTGTTTCAGATATTGTTTTGATATTTCAATTAAATGCTGATGAGGTAAGCCTAAGGATAATAAGTCTAGTCTTTTTTTCTGGTCTTGCTCTGTTCTCAACTCTGAACCAGGAACTTATTACTGTGTCATGGGTCTGGTCTTTCCTGCCTGAAACTGGCAAACAACGAAGAATGGAGTCCTTCTATGTTCAGGTCCTCTGGCTGAAACTGGGAATATTCTCCCAGTAAGACAGGGCTGTACCCTTGAAGGAGCTCACAAACATGTGAATAAAGGATTTCCACGCAGTGGGATATGACTAATAGGAAGAAGGGTGTATCTCAGCACGTAGGATGAAGAATGTGCTTTGGAAGCAGAGAGGGAGGATATTTTCTGGCTGGGGATGAAGAGGAAGGCTTCATAATAGACTTGGAGGGAGAGGCAGGAGAGGCTATTCTAGGCACAAAGAATAGCAGGCATACAGAGGCAGGATGGCATGGAAGTACAAGGCATGCTTGGGGAGTGGCTCATTGCCCACTGTCCCAGGTATGTCAGATGAACAGAAGGGAAGAGCATTTGCGAAGGCTGGAGAAGTAGACCGGAGTTGGGTTGTAACTGCTTTTCTATGAAATTTAGAAGGCTTCCGAATTATTTTAGAGGCAAATCTTTTACAGCAAGCCTTCAAATAAAGTCATACTTGAGGTATAGTTGTGCTTTGTAGTTTATAAAAGAAATTCCAGTATGAGTGTTCCCTAAATGGCCAAATAAGCATTGATAGGAATTTAGGAGTTAGAAATAAAATCATTCTTTCCTAAACTAAGTTATCTAGATTAGGACCAACTAAATGTGAACTTACACTTGCTGAATTGTTTGGTAATGGTTATGCAAGCTATGACTATAACAGTGGTAAAGACAATAGCATGTGTACTCATAGTAATACCATCTTACACTTATTTTTTTTTTAAGATTTTATTCATTTATTTTGACAGAGAGAGACACAGCGAGAGAGGGAACACAAGCAGGGGGAGTGGGAGAGGGAGAAGCAGGCTTCCCGCCGAGCAGGGAGCCCGATGAGGGGCTCGATCCCAGGACCCCGGGATCATGACCTGAGCCGAAGGCAGACGCTTAACGACTGAGCCACCCAGGCGCCCCTCATCTTACACTTATTGAGAGCGTTTTATGTGCCGGGAACTACCACACAATCTCTTAATTCATTAGTGTATTGAATGTATAATCCTCATAGCACCTGTCTGAGGCAAAGCTATTATTATGAATATCAGAAAACATATTGTAAATGAGGAAAAACACTATGCCGATGATAATGACAGGCTATGCTGTGTATGTGTACCCTGGGCTTCTTCTGTCTCTTATTTTCCTCACGTGTTCATCTTTTCTCTAGTTTTATGCTATAGGCTGGAGGGAGGGGCAAGAGGAAAGGGAGAGAAACAGGAAAGGGGAAGATCTTTAGGAAATTGTTATTCCTAACGAATTGCAGTTTGAGTTCTGTTTTTGTTTTTAAAACTCATTTAGAGAGAAAAAAATAAAGACAATTCTATCATGTAAAAATATTATTCCATCTTGCTGATTTTGTGGAGGTTGACACCGGTGGGTGCTGAATTAGAGATTCTGGAGGATACGCTGGGTTTCAAGAAGGCTGAGAGTTTGTCTTCTGTATCTGCCTGTCAGACTCAACTGTAAGCCTCAAAATAGAATATCATTCCCTCCCACTCATTACATTTGCACAAGATCCGTACCAACTCAAGAGAGTCACTAACTTTGCACCTAGGAATATTTACCTGGTTGTGGGAGAGATAAGATGAGCAGTTGAGACTCTCCAAGTACCATTAGGAAGATGTCAATGGACAGCCCTTTAAGAGTGGAATTAATTCCACAGGGATATTATGATGGAATTATCAACTTAAAAATTTAAAGCTTGGATTGAGATTCAAAAATTTTGAAAAGTAAACAAAAACAAAAACCCTTGCAGCAGCACGGATCTGCTTGAAGTTCTTTTCAATCCCTGACAACTGTGGGTCTAAGATTTTCACAAAATGAGAGGAAAGAAATTATGTGTAATTTTCACATCGGAACCAGTCTCTTTTTGCCCACTCCCTTCCAAATTTTAGCTACTTAGCATGTCGGCCAAATCCTACAGTGAACGTCACTTTAGAACAATCTAGATGCGAAAACCACAGTACCCTGCTTCTTTAAAATTATGCACGAACAAATCCAGAATAATCAGAGGAAGCATAAAACAGATTACGTTTTACCTAAAGTGGAATTTAAGACATGCCACAAGTACTTGATTCTCTTTCTAGGGTAATTTAAGAACAAAGACTTATTTGACTTTTTTTTATTTACTTACTTGAGAGAAAGAGAGAAAGAGAGAGCATCAGTAGGGGGAGAAGCAGAGAGAGAAGCAGCCTCCCCGCTAAGCTGGGAGCCGAGGCGGGGCTCGATCCCAGGACCCTGAAATTATGACCTGAGCCAAAGTCAGATGCTTAATGACCGAGCCACCCAGGCACCCTTATTTGACTTCTTAAACACAATAGCAAGTCACTATTCTGCAAAGCCAGAACAGTGATGGTATTTTCTGATATAACCGATCTATTGTTTTCTATTTGCCACCTTTGTACTGCTTTCTCTATTTTAGTATCTGTCTCTCTTTCTTGAGATTCTTAATTTATATGCCTATCTCCACTACTTTGAGTTCCTCGAGATCAGACATCTCTTCTTATTTACTCTTATAAAAGGTATTCTCAATATTTGCTACTGTATCGTGCAGGGTAGGCAGTCAACCAGTGCTTGTTGAATTCATGAATGAATGCATGCCTGCCATGGTAAAAGCAATACATTAATTAATAGCCATTTATAGTTAGAAGTCCTAGATTCTGAGTCCTGCCACTAACTAAGTTCCTTTGAACTGTTGATGTAATGTTTCTTCACTTATAAAAGATGATTTTGAAAATTTTGTCCAGCAAACCTTTATTTCTATAACAAGAGATTCATAGCATTTTTATAAACTGTGACGTGTGAAGCCTATATTATCAATGAATAATTCAAGTTTTGACATCTGACCACCAGCTTTGGGAAACCAGGCTACCATGTACTCTTTTATCTCACTTTGCCAAAAATTTCAATTATACTCCCTTCTGGTTTGTCTCTTTTCCACTGATTCGTATGGGGAGAAAAGAAGTGAGTAAAACAGTCATAGTATTGAGGATATTTGAGGTCGGAGAACTTCGTTTGTAGTGTTGGCTGCTAGGGACTTCATTTCTCTGACCTTGATTTCAATGCCAGCCTAAAATAGCAACTCAGACCCTTATGTGTGTTATAATTCTACTGCAGCTTATGACAGTGAAGAGAAAAACAGTGGAAGAAGGGAAATCAGGTTGGATTTTCTGAGAAGATTTTGAACCATAGGTTGGTCTTTGGGTAACATCTATCTACTTATTTTTAAAATCATCTCGAGCCTTGCAACTGTGTACAGCCCATATTTCCTCTAGAAATTTTCCATGCTTTTGAAAAGCTTACATAATTGCTTATGTGGCAATTGCAAAATCATCCCCTGACATGAACATAAACCAGAGAAGTGTCCTGCTCGCAATTTCAGGCTCTCCCTCCTGCAGAGAGGGAAGTGGGGGGAGAGGGAGATTGGCAGGAAGATAGGAAGAGGGAGGAGTTTGTGTAATGAGTGGGAAAATCATTGAAGAGTTTGTAAACAGTTGCGGTGCATGGAGGCAACTGCATCTGAGACTGTGGAAAAAAAAAAAAATTACCATAAGCCCGATCATTTGCCCTCATTTCAGCAGAGAAGGAGATTGTCCATTTTGTGTTTTGTTCTATGTTTTGGAGATTGATGTCAAAGTAAAAACAATGAGATGCTCACAGTATTCGCGTTCCTAATTTGTCAATTGAAAATCAACTGCCCAGAAAAGTAGGAAGTGTACCACAGATGAGCTTGTGAAGATCCCCTCTTAGCTGTCATTTCAGAGAGTTTTTTCCTCCATCATTGGAAGACAGCAATGAAGGACTCAGTGAGAAATCTGTTACCAGAAATCAGTCTCTGATCTGGGGGGAGAGTTGGTGGTTTATGATCTAAAACCCAAGGTCCAGAGAGATTTTCCTAAATCATTGAAAGCAAGTTGGTGCAGGAGAAGATATTAAGCTGTTAGGGGGTTTCAAAGCCAGGTCTTTGATGTTTCCCTGGAAAGTCTTGAAGCTGGAAAAGGAGAAGCCTCTAAATCCCAGCTTGTGTGTGTGTGTGTGTGTGTGTGTGTGTGTGTGTGTGTGTGTTTGCTAAGCAATTACACAAACAAAAAGATAAACGCAGTCCCTTTCTCTCTCCTCCCTCCTGGATATTCAACCCCCCCCCCCACCCCCAGGCCATCCCCTGTGCAACCTCACTTCTGCAGGTCCCAGCAGCTTGGCCTGTGTCAGACAATAGATATGCACGATAACAACAGGGCAGTCGTTCTGAGGCCTTGGTCTTTATCAGGATTAACTGTTACATCAATAAGCAAAACAGGGCGGTAGGGTTTTTCCATCCCTGGCCTTTGCTGTTCCTGGGTACCAGATGGCATTTATAGCCATGAAAACAAAATGCTGCAAGTTAGAATGTTGACTAGGAACTCTTCCACTTGATCACACTGTCTGGGACTCGCTTTGATGTACAAAACCCTCCTACGATAATGAAATGCGTTGGCAGCTGGCTAATGGCTGGGAAAGTGCAAACCCTGCGCTGAACTCTTCCCCAAGACTATTCAATGGCAAGGTGGTGTCAGGCCCGGAGCTGGAGAAGGAGCAAAGAGGCTCGTTGCCAGGCAGACCCCGGACTCTGGGGCAAGCAGCTGAGGAGGGACTGGTATTTTTCCCCCTTCAGTACAAGAGGTCTGTGCCTGCAGCAAATTAGCAATAAATCCATCAAGGCCAAGCTCAGGCTTATTTTGAACGGGCTGCTGGAATTTGTAGAAGAGCCTCTGCACACACAGGTAAACAAAGACCGGCTACCCGAGTACCGGTGATCTGAGAGTTGTTAGTTTTCGCTCGTGCCCACGGAGGACCTGGACCTCATCTTTATGCAAGGGGAAAACAAAACAAAACAAAAAATTCTTATGAATTACATTTGACTTGGCCGCTGCAAATCTTCTCACTGGCCTGATTCACGGGAAAGTAGAGCGCGCATAATTGGGGAGGGAGGCGTTTTCTCACCCTTCTGTCCCTTGATGCTAGAGCCCACTCCATGGAGGTACCGCCTGGGTACCGGCCCCTGTGGGAAGTCCCCTGTGCCCCTGTCCCCTTCCGCCCCACAGCCCCACCCCAATCCCAACTGACTTGCTGGCCCCCGAAAGTTCTTCCAGCTCCTGGACTGCCCCATTCTAAACTGACAGTCTCCAGTGAACACGCCTCCCGATTCTCTAGTTCGCTCTTATCTCTGTTGTTAGAATGTGAGCTTAGGGCCGAAAGTGCTTTTGGACCAAAGGCCAGGTAACTCTGGGCCAGCCCTTGGCCAAGATCCAGCCTGCTGTGTATTTCAAGACTGACAAGAGTTTTATGTTTTTAAATGATTGGGGGGGGGGGAGGAATCAAAAGAATATTTTGTGTCACACGATAATTCTATGACATTCAGACGTAAACGTCCGGAAAGTCAGGTTTTCCTGGCACACTGCCTCTCGGGTCGCGCATGCGTTGTCTCGGGCCGGATCTGCAGTACCGTTGGGCAGCTGAGTCCTTGCCTCAGGGCCTCGGGGACAGCCTGCAAAGCCTAAAAGGGTTACTCTCTGGACCCTGCGCGAAAAGTTCAATCCCTTGCCTTAAACTAGTTGCAGAACACAGAGTAGGTGCTGAATGACCCTCTCTGACCATTCCTGAAGTTTGAAAACTTCAGCTGGGTGGGAAGTTCTCCACAATCCCGGTGTTTCCATCACCTTTACCTGGAAAAGTTGTTCGTGCCACCGTGGGAGACACTTAACTTCCTTCCGAGCTTAAAATGGAACCAGCTTTTGAAGTTCTTGCTGGTTTCCTTTCTGGGCTTTGTCTCCCCACAGTCAACTCCCACGTTGGTATTTAAACAAACACTTCCGGGTCAGAATGTCCCAAGGGTGTCTGTTCAGCTTGAGTGGAAATCCGAGGGGAAACGTTGGGGTGGGGGAGGGGATGGTGGTGTCTGATGATGATGCTTCGTACCCTGGCATTTTCCCTTTCCAGACGCCCTCTGACAGTCCAGAGTCGGTCACAAGTCAAGGCTGGAAGCTTATCTGAGCCAAGAGAACTGGATCTGCCCATCCCGTAGCTGGTGTCTGTGTTTCTGCTTGGAGCTCTGCCTTTGTCAAGTCCAACAGTGTGTTTTTTAAAAAAAAAAATCATTGACCACGTTTTTGTTTCCTCCTCATCCTGTTTGTCAGGGGGTGCTGGTGTGTGGTCTCTAACTTTCTACCTACTCCACTTTGTCTTATGGTGCTGGGACCTTCTTTTTGAACTCTGGCTTTCATGAGATTGTTAGCCACAACCATTCTGGGTCTATTGAACATAGAATCTTTCTTGGCCAAAGGTTACAGCGGTTGGCTCTACATGATAAATTATGGTGACTGTTTGTTTCTTTGTACTTTTCTGTGTTTCCCAAGGGGAACATGTATTTCTTTTATATCAAAGAGAAAAAAGAGTAAAAAAAAAAAGTTGTAAAAGTTCCAGTGTAGTAGTAATCTCTACTCACTGGTGAGTGTGTCTCAATTCCTTCCTTTCTTCCATCTCTTCTTGAAGTGCATCCAGATATGTACAGATGGTATGTAAATCCATGAAACCAGATAATCCAACTCTTGTAAGTTACGACTTCATTTAAAAAATATGTCTGAGAGATGATGTCTGAGAGTGTGTTGTGTGTGCATATATGTATACACGCACATATATAGGTACATATACATAGATACACACACACACACACACACAGACACACACACACACACACACGACCCAACTAGACTTCCAGTTTGCGGGTCCAGGACCTAAGGACAATAAGTAAAAAGAGGAACGACTGGAAAAAAGACCTGGAATGATATTCATCGAATTATCAACAATCGTTCTCCCTGTAAGTAGATTTAGGGGTAATGCATGCTTTTACTTTATGCTAAACTTGTCGGATTGTTTTAGATTTTTAACTGTGTCGATGTCCTATATTGGTAATGATAAAAATACTTGAAAATAATGAAAACCTCCAATCCCACATATATCTTCCACAGACCTTTGAATATCCACTGTCCGCACCTACATCTGTTATTAATCACCCCCTTACTTACCTACCCCCTCCCATGGCAAGAGACCCTGACTCTTAGGACCCTATATCAACCTCCATGGAACAGTTGAAAAATGCTAGTGTTCTGGCTCAGCTGGGATGAGTAAAGGGAGTCAAACTTATTTTATGGCTTCAGATTTTTGGGTTATGCATAGAAAGGCTTTTTTTGCTCCAGTGTTTTATACACACACACACACACACACACACACACGTATGTATGTACGGTCTGCTGTGTTTTTTCTAATACTTTGTTATTTGTGCTTATTGGACAATTTTTAATCCATCTGGAATTTATTTCTGTGTGAATTGTGAGGTAGGAATCTGATGTAGGATGTTTCGACCCCACCAATATGTAATCAACACAAATTAAGGCTGACAGTTACAAGTGCACATGGTAAAATAAGTTATTAACTAGTTACTTCCAGGAAAATAAATCTTTTTGACAAATTTATATCTGCAGTATTTGACTTGGGAAAAAATTTGACTTGATAAGAACAATGGTCATAGGAGAAAACTAAGAGTTGCAGAAGCTTTACTTGGTAAGATTTTCTAAGGATAGAACAATTTGCTATATAAGATTTACATTAAAAAAACTTGGTCTCAGTGAAAATAATTTTGGTATGGAAATGATGATGATTAGAGGAATATTTTCATTATGCTATCTAGCCAATTGGTCAAGGGAAAATAAAAATAGTTTAATTCCAGAATGTTTCTCAAGGAAAATTCATCAGTGTTGGTAAAATTATGATATTAAAAATTGTTTGAATTGATAAAACCAGAGTGAAAAATTTCTTGGGGCCAAATCAGTGAAGCGAAGATTATCCTTTTCTTTGGAGATCATACTTTATTTTTCTAAACGGGCTGCTTATTATTCTGACACCATTTATGTAGGCAACTGATCAATTCTTACAACTGGTCTGAAATGAACGTTTTTCATTTACTGAAATCTCATACTTGGGTCTCTATTTGGACTCTTTTATTTCTTTGATGTGCTTGCTTAATCTGCACTGGTTTTAGTTATTATAGATTTAAAGTAATCTTGATAACTAGTTAAGAAACCCCCATTAAAATTGTTTTTCACCATTTTCTTAGTTCTTCTCTCACATTTACTCTTTCAAGGATCTTCAGCACCAACTAGTTCAATAGACCAGATTTTTAATAAGCTGAATGATTATAGACATTTTACATTTTAGTTGTAATCTCCTACTTAATTTTTTTAATATCTTGGCTCAATTTTATACATACTTTATTTATCTATCTATTTAATCCTTACATATCTATATCTGTACTGACAGATGTAGATGTAGATATCTGTGTGTAGATATATTTGTTTGGTTTCAGCCTTTAACTTAATTGAATTTATTTATCTTATTTTTGTTTTCAGATTTTTTTATCTGAGCCCTTAAAGATCCTTTGCTGTTCATTCCTTCTGAAGATAATTTCTGTTACTATATTATACTTTGTCCATTATCTACTTATTTCCAACAATGATACGCCCTGAGAGCCTTATCATTCCTGCAGCTGCAACACGAGATGGGTTTGGCACCAGTTTGGAAGTAAAAATGGCAAAGATTTATTTTTTTCCTGAAATTCAGTACATACTCTGCGTGTTGATGAAGGGGCAAGATGTTTAAGTGTCTTTGCTCGTGGGCTTTCCCCGGACCTTCTTTCTCTTTCCCAGAGAATAAGAATCTATTACTTACCCTGTCCTTTGCTGTGTCCTCTAAATTCTTGGATGAAATTCACAAGGAGCTTTTAAAGTCTACCTCCCCTTTGATGAGAGTTGGTGATTTGAATTTGCATTGTAATGTCTCTCCTAAGAGCAGAGCCTTAACCTTCACAATGCTATACTTCACAAATTTGATGCCAGATAATGGACAATTCTTTGAAATGCTGTCTCATTCATCTGCCACTTGTTTATAGTTTGTTTTGGGGGTTAATCATGTGACCTTTGGGTTCTTTTCTTTCTTTCTTTCTTTTTTTTTTTGGCAAACTACCTTTTATATACAAGTCATATTCCATGAAGGCAGGAATTAAATTAATTTTGAATTCTATCTTTAGTGTATAAAATAATGCCTGGCACATAATAGGCACCTAGTAAATATTGTTGGTTGACTGACTTGCCTACCTTTATTTCTAAACACAGCCTTTGAAGAACTCTAGGTTATCAGAATTAACAATTTGTCTGCCCCAGAGTTCATTCTAGCATATCTGAAACAAATCTCACATCCCCAAATCCTCTGACTCTTCTTATTCCTAAACTAACATTGGTGTCTCCTTCAAAATGTTTAGGTTCAAAACGTTTCCATCATTTAAGAACTTCTTCCTTCTCTCTCTGCTCCAGCCCCCTTCACATCCACATGTAATTCACCCCCAGATTTGTGGATTCTATTTCACAATGTCTCTGTAGCCCTTTAGCTCTTCTGGTTCCCACTACCCTAGTTCAAGACTTTGCTCCCTCTCACTTGGCTGTTACAATTCCCCCCTAATTATTATGCCTTCCTTCCACTTGGTCATTTCACCAAAATCCATGTTAATATTGCTTTTAGAACACTCATTCTTAAACAGGTCTGACCCCATCACTAGGTGCCTATGATTTCTTGTTACCTATAGACTACCGTTCAAACTCTCTAACTTGCTTTGCATTTTCTTCCAGAATGTGAAGGATCTCAATCATGATTTCCGGTTTAATCTGATTCATGCTCTGCACCTTTTACTCCTGCCAGGGGAGTGTCTTTCCCTGGATGAACGCTGCAATCTCTGCTGCTGATCTTTGTCCCATCTCGCTGTGCTCTGGGCACACAGGCTCTTCATTTGATGGCCCTCCGTGACTTCTCCTTCTGCAGTCTTCACCAGCAGTACCTTGCCCAGCTTGTCTGCCAGCTAGCTGCACATGGTTGTGTAACTGCCACTCATCCTCCAGATCTCACTCCAAAATCACTTCTCAGGGAAGCCTTCCACACTCCCTTCCCCGAGAGCTTTCCCTGCTTCCATATACCGGGTCACATTAAACACCGTCAGCTCTGGCACTAAAAGGTTCACAGTGTGTAATTATACACATATGTGTGGGGTCATCGGATTAAGGACTGTCTCCCCTACTTTATTCTAAACTCTGTGGATGAAGAGATCTGGCCCACCTTGCTCACCACTGTGTCCCCTGCAACCAGGACAGGAGCACATGAAATACTTAAGGAATGAATGCATCAATGTCTACAAAAGACTTGGCGGTGCTCCTTACCCCATCCTCCTCTTGGAAACTGGCCAAGACTCCTATTTCGAATTTATCTCTCTTTCCTTTAATCCCTACACATTTACCTTTTCTCTCATAGTACGGAGTAGTCTTTTGTCATCCACACCATAACTCCCCCTAGGAAGCCAGGAGGGTGGTCCGGTTTGTGTCTAAGGATGAGTACTAACATTAAAAAGTTAAGGCTTTGAGGGTGACTGGGTGGATCAGTCAGTTAAGCATCCGACTCTTGATTTCAGATCAGGTCATGATCTCAGGTCATGAGATCAAACCTTATGTTGGGCTCCCCATAGAGCATGGAGCTTGCTTAAGATTCTCTTTTGCCCCCCTCCCTTTGTCTCCCAACCCTACTTGTGCTCTCTCTCGCTCTCTCAAAAAAAAAAAAAAAAAAGTTAAGGCTTAACAAAGGTTGGCAAAAGTTGAAATGGTTACATTTGAAATGTTTGGAATATTATATCACACTTCCAGTGCACCAGAGTTTTGGTCAGAAGTTCATCTGAACCAGTGTACTATGATTATACCTTAATCTTAGCCAGTCAATTCACAGATGTGTGAGGATGGTAATTAGGGAGGCTGGGATAGGATATGGGGTGAGTTCAGTGGGAATCCACACCCACTAATAGGAATCCATGCCCTAGTGCTGGTGGGTTAATAATATCTTCTTACATTCTTATTTGGTCTTCTTTTGCACACTTCACTCAATAATCTTGTTAATAAATTCTAGCAGATAATGATAATAAGGAAATAATGGTTAACTAATCTATGTTTATCCTGTCAACTGTACCTTAGCTGAGGACATAAACCCACATGGAAAACTTTGGCCTTTGTCTATTTAATCTCTTCAAAAAGTAGTGCTTGAGTTTTACCAGGGCTGTAGGTTTATTGCTCTTAATTCTACTCACAACAAAATGAATTGTCCTTCAACCTGGTTTTGCCAAGTATTTAATTTGGATTAATATATATGCTAAAAACCATCAAAAATGTTCAAAAATTGGGGCACCTGGGTGGCTCAGTTGTTAAGCGTCTGCTTTCGGCTCAGGTCATCATACCCAGGGTCCTGGGATCGAGCCCCGCATCGGGGTCCTTGCTCGGCGAGAAGCCTGCTTCTCCCTCTCCCACTCCCCCGTGCTTGTGTTCCCTCTCTCACTGTGTCTCTCTCTGTCAAATAAATAAATAAAATCTTTAAAAAAAAAGTTCCAAAATTGATATAGCACAATTAGCTCTGGACTGCCACACAGGGTTTGGAGGGTTTCTTCCAATTTGTTAATTTGAAGTCATAGGAAAGAACATGGGAAGGAGCAGGAAAAGCTGTGGTTATACCCTGGCCTGGAGCTAACGAGGAGGAAGATATTAATGGCAACTTGCAGGGGTGCATTCTGGGTATTTTCTTATCCGAGCCATTGGAAAGGTGGGGAGAGTGTAGTTTTCACAACAGAAAATATACTCATTTTTCTTCCTTGATCTTGAAGATTGTGAGGAAAGTCCTAAGAGATATTCTTAGAAGAGTCAGAAAGGTATTATTCTGATCTCTCTGGGTGCTCAGAGATGTAAAGGACTCAATTTTGATAACACAGCACCCAGTGTATTTCTTAATTGTTCCTTTGATGAAGAGAAGACTTTTCTGAAAGATATGAGCCAGAAGAAGAAGTCCAATTATAGTGCTCTAGAAGAAAAAGCTGGGGTCTTTGGAATTTCAGGTAACCTGCTCAGTGAGGAGTCAGGATCTATAGATCAGAAAGACGATGATATCACTGTCAGGTTCTGAGACTTTTGTAACTTGTCTGTGTTTGTCACTGTGGTCATTGCCTGTCCCCATTTTGACTACTGGCAAAATGCTTGAAATGAAAATTATTTCTGGACAATGTCTTAGATATGGTGAATTAATTCATTCACTCCACCAATTTTATGGAGTGCTTACTCTATGCCAGGGTCTCCTTCAGAGCCCGAAAATACAGCGGTAGACAGAGCAGAGCTCTGTGCCTTCACTGAACTAACATTTTAGTGAAAAGACAGACAATGAAGGAAATGAATAAGATCTATAAAGTATTAGATGCTGATAGGTGCTATGGAGGGGATAAAAAGGGGGAAAGAGAATAGAAGACATCTAAGGTGGGGGTCGCAATTTTAAATATGGTAGTCAAGAAATATTTAATTGAGATGGTGACATAAGTAAAGATCTGAAGGAGAGGATATAGCTTACTGTGTGGTTATCTGGGAGAAGGGTGTTCCAGGCAGAGGAATACAAAGTTTAAAGGTGATTTCTGAAACTAGGTTAGAAAAGGATTTTATTGGCTCAATGTCTCTGAAAAATCAAGGGCTCCGGCTGGCTTCAGTCATGGCTTGATAAAGGGATTAGGAAAACATTTTTTTTTTTTTTCTGTTCTCTCTGTATGTTGGTTTCATTCTTACATAGTTTGGCCTTTTGTGGCTGTGGGAGAGCTATGGCGTTTCCAGTTCTTACATCCTAAACTTCAACTCTATAGGAAGAGTAAAGGGGGGCTTTGTCTCAGTATTACCAGCAAAAATATCATTTTGTCACTTTTGCTCTGAGTGGGTCACTGCCCATTTCTGAACCAATTATTGTGATCAGAGCAAATACTGTGTACTGATTGCTTGAAGTTTGTGTCACTTGCTACGTTGGAATGGCATAGACTGAGAAAGTATATTTATGCCTGTTTGTTTTGTTTTTTGTTTTTTTCGCTGAGGGGAGGGAGGGATTCCCCTAAAGCAAATTAGGGAAACAAGAGAAGGATTAATGAATTTTGGAGAGAAAAAACAGCAAATGTCCTTTATACCATATCTCTTTTGCTTAAATAATATCCTTAATAGAGTTAGATCCATCACAAACTTGCTGGGCTAAGTCACTTCATCTCTATTGAACCCAGTTTCTTTTTATCTAAAATGAGGACGTTGGACTCATGAACTTTAAGGTCACATTGTAATTTATACTCTATGACTAAGTATATTTTCTGAAGTCTTAAATTTAAAAAAGTTCATTATATTATGATAGTACAAATATAATCTGCTGAAGGAAAGTAAAAAGCGAGTATTTAGCCTCTATTCTAGAGATTGCTATTTGGCATAAGGGCCAGCATGAGTCCTTGTGTATAGGCCCTTAAATGCAAGTTTTTTAAGAGCTAATGTGATCAATCCCAGATGCCTTTGTACTGTGATTTACTGTTTCCTCTACTTGATGAGCTATAGGAAGAGAGAGATGAAGGAAGGGTGTGGATGAGATTATTTGCCGGGTCAGTTTCTAGCTGGGAGTTGGGTGACTCAGTTGAAAGTCCAGCTCAGGGAGCATATTTAATGTAGATTTCCATATTCAAAACAGAGTGGAGAGTCTATGCACCCTTCTATAGGCCTCTGTGACATTAAGACGATAACATTAAGATAAAGACTCTCCTAAAGGTAGAAGACTCTTGGGATTCACTTCCTGGACTTTCAGGATTGCATAGTCCTTCTTTAGTGCTGGATTGAGGGGAGAATGGCTGAAGGAAATGGCCCTTCCTATATGCAGCGTCTTGACACTTAGATTCTCCCGACAGCAATAAGGGACTTCAGTAAGTGTTTTGCCTGTGTTTTATATCAGAGCTCCACATTTTATATTAAATTTGTGACTATGTGGGTCTGACATTTGGCATTGCATAAGAGAGACAAGTCTCTCCTCAAGCTTCCTGTGTGATTCGGGCCATACCTAAAATCCCTTCATGAATGGTTTCCATGTGTCAGGAATAATGCATTCAGGTAACCAGACCTGTCTCTGTGAATATTCTTTTGGAAATTTCCATGTTCTTTAGTGCAGTGCACAAGGCCCACATCAGACCCAGGATTTCCTTCTTCTTCTATGACAGATTCAGGGATTTATGGACCCTTGGCTTCCCCAAATCACAAAAAAAAAATCCCTATCCAGTCTCAATAGGTCTTTACAGTCTGATGAAGACCAGTTTCCTTCCTTTTTTCCCTTTCCTTATTTTTTCTTTATTGAAGTACAAAAAGACCATTTGCTTTTCTCCAGTCAGCCTTTCTTTGAAGTTGGAAGGGCATACTTCAGGGAGGACGTGGGGTCCCTGAAACTTCCTCCCCGCCCATCCGAAATACTCTTCTTATTGTGGATTTTATATGGTTGATTCATCACAATATTTGTCTCTGAAATATTTTCCTAAAATAAAATATATGTAATACTCTATTTCAGTGCACTGTGATCCACATATTGTTCCCATACTCTGAGTGTTATATGCTCTCAGCCAATAAGAGCTGACCCAGCAAACTACTAGACATGTTTGATCAATGACAACCGTCTGCACTTCCTGAGTTGAGTGTGTCTGCAGGGTTTGTTGTTTCTTTCCTTTTGCTCTCTCTTCCTGCCATTTCTCGTGTTCTTTTCATGGCTGACAAAAAAAGTAATAGTATTAGACGTGCTGTAAAGAAAGAAAGATATTTACAGTGGATATTAAAATGTAAGCTTTAGCTAGAGAATGAGAGGACAAGCCACAGACTGGGAGAAAATATTTGCAAGATACATATTTCATAAAAGACTGTTATTTAACACGTGCAAAGAGCTCTGAAAACTCAACAATAAAATAAACAACCTGATTTTAAAAATGGGCAGACCCAAAAAGACACCATGGGCAGACCCAAAAAGACACCACCGGAGAAGATAAACAGATGATTAATACACATACGAAAGGCTGCTCCACATTATTTGTCATTAGAAAATTGCAAATGAAAACAACAGTGAGAGATCACCATATTCCTATATTCCAAGCCATTCTAGGCCAAAATCTGGAATACCAACAGCATCAAATGCTGTGAGAATGTAGAGCAATAGGAACTCTCATTCATTGCTCGTGGAAATGCAAAGTGGTTCAGCCACTTTGGAAGACGGTTTGGCAGTTTCTTACAAAACTAAACATACTCTTGCCATATGATCCAGCAGTTGCACTCCTTGGTATTTACCCAAATGAGCTGAAAAATTCTGTCCACACAAAGCCTGCACATGGGTATTTATAGAAGTTTTATTCATAATTACCAAAACTTGTAAATAACTAGAATGTCCTTCATTAGGTGAATGGATAAATAAACTAATATGTCCAAACAATGAAATATTATTCAGTACTAAAAAGAAATGAGCTATCAAGCTATAAAAAAACATGAAGAAAACTTAAATGCACATGACTAAGTGAAAGAAGCCAAACTGAAAAGGTTACATACTGTATGATTCCAACTATAGGGTATTCTGGAAAAGACAAGACCATGGAAACAATAAGAAGATAGGGGTTGGCACAAAGGAGGGATAAATCAACAGAGCACCAAGGATTTTAAGGAGTAGTGAACCTATTTTGTGTGATACTAGAATAGTGGATACATGTCATTTTTCATTTGTTCGAACCCATAGAACGGACACCAAGAGTGAACCTTAATGTAAACTACTGGCTTTGAGTGATAACGGTGTTGGCAGTGTAGGTTCTCAGATTGTAACAAAGGCACCACTCTCTGGGGACTGTTTATGGTGGAGGGGGCTGTGCCTGTCTGTGTTGGGGAGGGCATCTATGGGAAGTCTCTGTACTTTGCCCCAAGTTTTCTTTGGCCCTAAAACTGCTCTAAAAATAAAGTCTTTAAAAAATGCAAGTTGCATAGGTTTTTGAGGTGACTTCGTGTGGAAGTTCTTTGACATTATAAAAGGCATCATCACCACATCCTGAGAAGACTAACATTCAGCTTCCTAGAAGAGAGAGGCAAGAAACCATGGTGGTCAGGCCTGACGCCAGTGGCCACAGCAAACCTTTGCCCATGCTTCCCTATGAGAACTGAGACGTAGCAGCCTGTTGAGAGCCGTTGAGCTAGCAGGTGAGCTTTCCTGGCCCTGCCCTATGCCTGTGTCTGTTCTGCCAACAAGAGAGAGTCTGCCTTCGGCTCAGGTCATGATCCCGGGGTCCTGGGATCAAGTCCCACATCGGGCTCCCTGCTCAGTGAGGAGCCTGCTTCTTTCTCTCTTCTGCTGCTCCCCCTGCCATGCTCTCTCTCTCTCTCTGACAAATAAATAAATAAAAATCTTAAAACAAAAAACAAAAACACCACAACCACCATCACCACCACCACTGATAAAAACTCAAAATATCTCAAAAAAAAAAATGAGAACACCAATTTATCAATACGCAATGAGAATTATAACTGTCAGGGCACCATATACCCTCTCATCTCACCAGACCCTCATGACATACTGTCCTTGGAGACATGCTGTACAGAAAGTCAAATTATAATTAAGTTGTTAGATGAGTATAGGATCAGACTAAGGGAGTTTTTCTAAGAAGCAAATATCAAGGTTATGAGGGCTGGGTACATTCAACTCCATGGCAGGGAGAAATCTCCCACCCAGCAGCAGCTAGCTTGAATCTTTGTGCTCAAGTCAGAAATTGGCCAGTGCACTCTGCCCTACATGGAGCTTGTCCATATGAATTATTTGGTTTTGGGTGACAGGAAAATCTAAAACCAGATAGATGTTTGTTTCTAATTCATGTAAAAGTCTGGATTGATGTTGGGCCCAAAGCTGGCATAATGTCCCTTTTTGTCAGAGACCCACATTCTCTTTACAACTTGTCATTTTGCCCTGCACAGCATCGACCTTATAGTCCAAGAGAGTGGACTTTGTATTTCAGAAGGGAGCCAGACAACAAGTTAGAGAAATAGCAAAGAGAGCTCACACACGTTTCTCTTAAAAGAAGCCCCTAGAAGATGCCACATGGCACTTTTGCTCACATCCCATGGTCCAGTATTTAATCTTATGGCTACACCCACCTACAAAAAAGTCTCGAAAATGTAGTCTCTACCCTGTTTGGCCAAATGTTCTTCCAAAAATCAGAGTATCCCTCAGCATGGACAAAGTGGAGAGGGGGTATTAGGATGAGAGGTGAGGGACCATCATCCAAGGCTGATCTCCCACAGCTTAGATCCCAGCTGTCATCACGGTGGGGAGAGCCAAGTGCTTCCTGACCCATGAACCCAGATGCAGCTAATCCTGCTGCAACCTTGCAACATCATACAGCTGTAATGGCAAGGTGTGGGCTCCAGCTCCCAGTGACTTCAGAAAAGCATCTGGAGACTTCCTTCCTCCAAGCCCCTAAAGCTGGGAAAGGACAGTCCGGGTGGCCAGGTTCTTCTGTTTCTGGAATTTGATATCTTTTATAAAATTTCTCATA
Source organism: Eumetopias jubatus (assembly GCF_037043125.1). Taxonomy (NCBI): domain Eukaryota; kingdom Metazoa; phylum Chordata; class Mammalia; order Carnivora; family Otariidae; genus Eumetopias; species Eumetopias jubatus. The sequence continues at coordinate 114,350,177 of NW_028274814.1, read as the reverse complement.
AGATTTATGATCCTGGAATTTAATTCATCTTTGAAAGACAAAACCAAAATTAGATACATGACTGGGATTCCCATTAAGGAACCAAACATCATTTAAACCTATGTCTGCCCTTCTTTCATATTTATTCCTCCTCACTGTTTTAGGTGCCATTTTAAGGTTCACTATAATTTGCTTTCTCCTTTGTCAGTTCTCATTTCATCTTCTGGTTGAGCTAGTTTGGACTTGTGGCCTCTAATGTTAGGCCTCTCCCCACTCCCTCCCAAATCACACTATACCCAATTGTCAGAACATTTCTTCTAAAGTTCTAGAGCATTCTGGATAAAAGTCTTCATGGTCTGACCCAGGTTTTCCTTTCCAGCTGGACCTCCTATCACTCCCTGGCCTATCCCCTAAGACCAGTTATTGCAAATGGTTTGCTATCCCCCAAACTCATCATTCCTATCTTTGTACCATTGCACAGATTTTTCCCTCTGTCTAGAGTACTCTGGAACCCAGAGGGGACTCTTTTTTATCTCAATCCTAAAGTCAAGCTACCCTATTCTGATTCCTCTAACTTCTTTTTGGAATCATGGGACCCTAGACATACTTTGATCTTAGTACAATAAATATACATTTCAGCTCACATAAGTCTTTTGTATTGACCGATTAAATTTACACTGGGAACTCTCATTCTGCCTCTTGTTGGATACCTATGCTCAGGTAAACAGGACACTTCTCCCATCTCTTCTCTGGGCTTATGTCTAAACCCATGTGACTTGGGCTCATACAGACCCAAATTATTTGGGTTAGGGAATACTTTCTTGGCCATGATCTATTCTTGCTGGCCTCCACTTGATGCCCATTGTCTTCACCGTTTCTTTGGTTGTCAGTGCAGACAGGTGGCTATAACATCACTCATTCTCATCTTTGAAGGCAGATTTAGCAAAATTCTCTGCTTTGGTGTCCTTCCTGGGCACACAGAAATATATGCTCCCAGGCCATGTTGGGCAATGGGAAAGTTCAGGGTGCCAAGGCCTGTCTCTCTCTGGATCACGCTCAGAAATAGGAGAACATTTTCTTAACTCAGTGAGGTAGCCTGAGCCCAGTCCTCCTACATCTAGCACGCTGATACTTGTCTGGTATCTGAATGAACCTCCAGGGCTCTACGAGAGACTGAAGCACAAATTCCTCCAACACTGGAGCTCTCAGCTTCACCTGGGAGTCCTGTCATCCCCTGTGGCCCTACATGCAGTCCCTTCTTGCAGACTCAGCTGCATGGAAGTTCTCCTGTTTGTTGAGACCCTTTTTTCTCCCCACCCTCTGAGGAAATGTGATTTGATAGTTGGTGAGATGGGTGGAGGGTGGGAGGAGATGTGTGGGAAATACAGCTCTAACCCCATCCTGTTGTCTCTGTGCCCTTCCTTCCCTTGGGCCTAGGCTTTTGCAACTCAAAATATTTACTGTGCTTTTTGCTGTAACAGCCTTTTGACAGTGAATCTTGTAATGCTAAAATAGGAGAACACCAAGGGATCCTAAAGAAGAGGTATTAGTATTACAAAATATCATTATCCCACTGCCATAGTATTTACCATATTGTTTAAAAATAGATCATTTATTTTTCTTCTTCACTAGACTGTGAGCGTATTCCTTCTCACTATATTAACTTCTAATTCATGGCACAACCCCAGAGAAAAGATAAAGGAAGGACCCTGATTTGACCAAGCTTAGATATCTACAAGTAGGCAGAATGAAGGTTCAAAATATAAATTAAATTGAGCAATAAAAAAAAAGAGTATGTGAGCTGTAATGTGTACCTTTTGCACTAAGATCAAGATATATCTAGGGTTCCATCAAGGCACAGTGCAGGGGAGAGAATAGGAACTCAGTGTCTGATGAATGAATTAATGAATTATATGACTGATGCTAATAGCTTTCATTTCTCTGGTGCTTACTCTATGCAAGCCGGTCTTGTTAATAGGGATCTTATAAGGAAAGCATTCTTTTTCTCATTTTGCCAAGGCTCGGAGAAGTAACCTCTTTTGTCCCAAATCAAACAGCCTGTGAGTAGCAAATATAGAATTCTTTTTTTTTTTTAAAGATTTTATTTATTTATTTGAGAGAGAGAGAATGAGAGATAGAGAGCACGAGAGGGAAGAGGGTCAGAGGGAGAAGCAGACTCACCGCTGAGCCGGGAGTCCGATGTGGGACTCGATCCTGGGATTCCAGGATCATGACCTGAGCCGAAGGCAGTCGCTTAACCAACTGAGCCACCCAGGCGCCCCGCAAATATAGAATTCTTACTCAGGTCTGTTTGATCCCAAATCCTGAATTTTTTGCTGAGCTATACTATGTAATCAATTTTATTGAACTTATGAGGTACTTATAGGTACAAGGTCCCAGGTGAGAAATATGTATATATGTATATGCACATGCATATATGATGAGGTCTCTTGCCTTCTAGAGAATTCAATGCATTTTCCAACCACTAGAAAGGATTATTTAAATATATTCTCTTGTTCTGCTCTTCTTAGAAATTTGATGTTATTTTCTCTGAGCCTTATTGATCCATCTAATATTTACTGCCTTATCAATAAAAGCAGGATACAATGTTACCATGTTATGCTTGGAATCTTAACATTTGCAATTGTGGTATATTTCAGTCAAATGATGCATTTATCATTTAAATGATTTAGGCATTGGTGGAGAGGAAGAAAAAAAAATGTCTGTTGTGAGTTACACGGGGATAAATGTTTCCTCTTTTCACTGCCTGGCAAGATGGTGGCAGTATTTTTTACAAATAGGATATGTAATTGTGTGTATATTCCAAGTGCTTGTTTATATTTTCCTTTAGGGTTTGACTCTCTTAGATGTCTAAAACACTCTGAGGGTGGGGTGGGGAGAGGGGATGCCATAAACTTTTACAAACAGACATTGTCCTTGTTTCCTAAGCAAATTCAATGCACCTTCTGTTGGGTAATTGGAATCCAAGAAGTAACATGGAGTGTTTTAGCCAAATGTGAACGAGCTGTATTTATAATGGAATGGCAGAGATGTGGAAACTCAAGCTATTCAATGTGAGAGAAAGTGATTAAAAAGACACAATGAGATATCAGAGTGTGTTGGCTCAGTTGTAGAATTTGGCATTCAACGTAGTAAACACAGGTAAATGTGAGTAAATATTTCCAGAAGAATGGTCCTATACCCCTTCTATTTCTGGGGTAAGGTCCCACCGCAGTTTGCTGGTAAATGCATTTTCTTCTTTTAAGGGGTGGTCATTGTAAACTGCACCATTTAAAATGTGCTATAAAAAACAGTACATCTCAGAGTGGTGTTTATCCCTTTTTTCTTTCTGTTTTAGGTTAAGAGACATTGGGAGGGGTTTTAAGTCTCATATTACTTTTTTGTGTCGTAATAGCTTCTTTTACAAAAGGCCATGTGTCTGTGTGCGTGCATGCGTGCGTGTGTGTGTGTGCGTGTGTGTGTGTAAATGTGTCTTTAGAACATCTGAGCTCGTGGGGCTTTGTAAATGCAATACCTTCACAAGAGGTCAAGGACTGAGAGCAAAGGCCAAAGGCCATCTCGCTAGGAGGACCGGGAGGCCAGTTGGGTTGTGTAGTGCAGTAGGAGGAAAAGAAAAACCCAGCTGGTGATGTGAAAAGGTCTGTAAGCTTTCCATTTCCTTTCATATTCATTTTCAAAACACACATTTAATGAATATTTACTCATATGAATATATAAATATACCCCTGACCTCTCCTCTTCCCAGACATTCATTCAAGTTTTCCATTTTATTGGTTGGTTGTTGTAGTTCTCAGAATTCCCAGGTTACTTTTTCTTCCATGTGAGAACAGTGATTTTCAATCATTGTGGAGTCATATGCCTCTGAGAATCCTATGAATGATATGATCTTTCTCCTAAGAAAAACTCACAAATATTAGGAGTTCAGAGCTCCCTAGAAATTCTTCAGTGGACCCCTGGTTAAGAATCACCTCTCTCTACAATCTCCTTTGTCCATGTATCTCTAATGCCATCCCACTGCTTCTTTTCCTTACAACATTTTTCACTTGCAACTTAGCTAACTGTTCTGTTTCTAACTTTGACCAAAGATGTGCTGCTCCTTTTGTGTCATAATGTGGTGGAGGGATGAGAATAAGCTATGTGATTTCCTCCAACCCCACCATCCCTTACTAGGAGTCTTTCTCTTGTGTTATTCTGGAACAGGTGTCTAATGGACTCTTCCCACCTGGTGAGGATGAAACTGATATCCAATAGAAAACTGATATCCAACAGAAAATGATTATTGAGTTTTTCCAGGAATGGCATTAGGTCTGGTATAATACTCTGTATTCTCTTAAAATGCACCCTCTTGAATTCAAAGTATCTATTGGTAAGACAGCATCCCCATCAGATGGAGTGTTTGGTGGTAGAGCTGAACAAAGTTAACTGGTCCCCACAGGAATCCTATCTCCGACTAGACAACAGGTCTAGAACTGACAGAAAAAAGTGAAATTCTTGTGTTTCTCAATGAAAAATCTTAAGATATTGAAGATTTTTGGGATTTGTGTGTTTGCCTTTTCCAATTTGAAAAATGCTGATTTATGAAGCTAAAAATCTTATTCCCAGAAACTGTTTTTCAGTTGCCAATTATAAATGAAAAAGGGTTCTTGTGTTAGGTAGAATATTGGCTCCCCAAGACTTCCCTATCCTAATCTCCTGAACCTGTAAATATGTTAAACTTACACGGCCAAAGGGATTTTGCAGAGGTGATTAAGTTTAAGGACCTCAAAACAGGGAGATGATCCAGCTTGGCCCAGTCTAATTACCTGAATCCCTATACTTGGAGAACCTTTCCAGGCTATTGTCAGAGAAGAGATATGGTAACAGAAGCAGGGTCAGAGAGATGCTATGTCACTGGCTCTGAAGATGGAAGAAAGACAAAGAATATGGGTGACATCTTGAAGCTGAAAAGGCAGGAAAATGGATTCACGCCTAGAGCCCCCAGAAAGGAGTCCAGCCTGGCTGACACCTTGATTTTAGCCCAATGAAACAATGTCAGACTTCTGACCTCCAAAACTATAATAAATGTGTGTTGTTTTAACCTACTAAGTTTGTGGTAATTTGTTACAGCAGCAATGGAAAATGAATACAGTTCTATTGTTAAAACTGTAAAAAAGTTTAAACAATACATCATATTAACATTACTATGCAAAAATTTTAAAATTTTATATAATTCATGAACCCTGAAAAGGTGCCTGTGGATCCTCCAAGGGTCCTGGGGTACCAGAGGGAGAAACGCTGCTGTATTTAAATATTAAAGAAGATGTAGACAGGAGGATCCATAGATTCTTTTCATCTGTGCTTTTGTTGGGTGGATTTGTAAATTCTTAATTCATTGCTTCAAATGCATTGGTCTCATTTTATGAAACACATATCTTTCTCTATGTGTTGAGTCACTTTCTCTTACATTGTTTAAATTTCTCATCTCTCAGCATTCAGGTTACCAAGAGTATCTTATCAATGATGCATCATGTCTTTTAGTAATGCATTCTACAGTCAGCAGAAGCTGTGCATTAATTTTTTGCATAGTTCAAAATTGTCCTGTTTGGGGTTAAAATAGCAGATTAGCTTATCTGCAGTGAGATTCTTTCATCTGATAAAAATACAGCTAGTTTTTCTTAGTAATGCCTTGAACGGTAACCATGTTATCTCTTAGAATATTTTATTTGTACCATGTGGGAAAATATGCATCTCATTCAGACAATATTGTTGTCCTCTCTCTGTTTAAGTTTATTGATAAATTTATTACAAAAAAGAGAGAGAGAATATAATAAGTTAAAAAAGGATCTTAAGAGGTCATCTCTTTCTTCAGGCAGGGCTGTATCTGAGTGATTCCGAACAGATAAGTATCTATCCTAGGGATGGAAATGGAATTTTCCCCCCTAAGGGAGCCCTAAATGTATTTCAGTCAGCTCATTTGCATGAGTCATTTACATTGATTTCCATGAACCATTCCTTGGCCTCTATTCCTCATATAACCCTTGACTTAACAAAACCTCTCTCTCGTTCCCTCCCTCCTCCCCCTATTTATTATTCATTCAATTCATATTTGAAAGCCTATTCTTGGAATGTCCTGTGCAAGGCATGATGAGAATCTCTGAGAAATAAAGTGCAATCTTACCTCAAAGAATTTGCAATCTCCTGGAGAAGCCAGAGTGTGGGCCTGAGGAAAGGTTAGCGACTCCTCAGAGATGTTTAGAGAGAATCATACCATGACATGCAAATGCAGGATACTCATAGGGAAAGTGTGGGCAGTGGGGAGAGCAGACAGAGTTTCTGTGGAGTACCTACTAGATGGGAAGCACCTTGTAAATGTTACCTTTTTTATCCTCAACAAATTTTTAAAAGAGAGAATTTTATCTCCCTTTAGTAATTGGGGAATATTGCACTCAGTCTTCTAACAGACTGTGATTTACCTGAGTCTAAAATTCATGCTTATTTCACTGGGCTACATTGCCCATGCACAACTACAGAAGGAAGCGCCCCCCCGTGGATGTAGAGATTGTTAGATTCATTTATCAATCATCTACTATGTGCCAGGCACTTGCTAGCTCTAATCTCCCATTTCAAGCATGAGAAACCTGAGGCATAGGTTAACTAACTTGCCCAACAGCACATATTAAGTAAGTGGGTGAGCCAGGATAGGAACCCAAGTGGTCGGATTCCCCAACCAACGCTGTCTTCCCAGTGCTGCACTGGATATGGGGGATTCCATGTTGAGTGGGAGGGTCTTTTCATTCCTTTCAGAATAACATGGAAAGAAGCCAGTTGAGCAGCTGATACCACAAAGCGTGGTAACTGTTTTGACAGGGGAAATAGAATGCTGGGAGGACATAGGAAAGAGTTCCTAACCTAGACATGAAGAAAAGGAATGCTGTCTCTAGGCAATCAGAGCTAAGCGGAGATGTGGGGCATGAATAGAAGAGAGCGAGATGAGCACAGAAGCATGTGCAATCCATCAACAAAATCACAGCCCCGCCTTAACTCTGGGGCTGATTCAGAGACAAGCGAATTGCTTGTAGGGACCTCTTCCCCCAAGAACCCACTTGGTTCACTCCTTAACTTCGTTCAGGTTCTGACTCAGATGTCACCCCCTCATTGAGATCTTCCCAAACCACCCTATTTAAACTTACACCACAACCCCAACCTTCCTAATTTCTTTCCATGGCATCTATTTTTCTCCACCACATCTATCTAACTTCCTACATTACTTATTGCTTCTTATATTTCCTCCCACTAGAAAATATGCTCCATAAGGGCACAGTTGTTGCTATTTTCCTGTTGTGTTCACTGCTGTATTTCAAGAACCTGGAATAGTGCTTATAACATAGTGAGCTCTCAATAAATACTCAGTGAATGTGAAGATCTCCACACGTTCCTGATTCCATGGCCACTGTCTCATGCACATCAGAGATATTTGCACTCATGTGCTCTCACTGGAAACTTCTTGAGGACCCTAATATGTCATGCTCTAGGCTGGATACTCTGAGAGCCACCAGCCATGTGGTGGGCAGGTACTTTATCTCCCTAAAGTCTGCAAATCACACATAGAATTTTCTCTAATTTTGTGTGGAGTGGAGGATCTTAGTTTTTGTGTCCACCCATCATCTGTGCATTTTTCTTTCCATTTTCTTCTTTGGCAGAGACTTGTTTCTAGGTCTCTCTGCCTAGCCAGGCCTCTGAAGCTCATCCCTGGGATGTATTCCTGGGTTGTGATGCTTGTTGCATAAAACCTTAATAATGTCCTTTCTTATTTTTACCTGATATGAGTAAGACCTCTGGCTTTGGCCGACTAAAAATGTTTAAACCTAAGAGGGTACTATCAAAAATATTTGGCATAGCAGAGCTACCAGATACATCCTGTTTTGTCTAAGTTTATAGCTTCTATTATTTTTTCAGATAATCTTTACAAATATATGCTGACAGTACTTCACCTGTCCTTTTATATCTGGGTAGAGGATTTGAAGCAGAGAACCCAAAGCCTGTGTATAAAGAGCTAGCGATTGCAAAGGGAATACAGAGACCTTAGAGACAAGAGTAATTCACTTGATGAGAAAGAGAAAGAGCTGGGGGTGGGGAGGGGGTGGGTGGGAGAGCTGAATACAATGAGTATATTAGTTGCCTGACCAGGAACCTGCAGGACACTGGAGTACTCCTTTACCTTTCCTACATGGAGGATTCAAAGAGATCTGAAATTTTGATGCCCTGGTGATATACTCCTAGTGTGAAAATATTTTGGTTGTGGTTACTCTGTGACCTTTGGAGATAGTTCATACAATCATTGGTTAACCAGGCCAACTCCATCCATATGGTATCATCATGGTCATTCTGGCAGCAGAGAATAGCACACTAGAAATCAAAACTGGAGAGCAAACTATGAGATCACATCTGGTCCCTGCCTGGTGTGATCTGAGCTTCTGTACAGTGGTAGCCATATCTAGAATAGGCTGAGAAAGCTAAGGTCAGAATAGCAACCTGTTTCCTGCTGTGACTTCCCTGTTAACCTCATTCCAGCCCTTGGATACAAATCAAGCTTGATTTAGAATTTTTCCAGCGGCAGAGGCATCAAGTCAAAGCTCCTTTTAGGTGGTCTGTTTCTTCTTTCTCCACTGTAAATTCAGAAGAAAGCAGAAGATCCATTTATGAGTCTTTTAATGAACGAATTAGATGTTTTCCTTGGTATTTGAACAGACAATTCACATAAATTCTCAAAGGCTGAATACGTAACTCCGAACAAAACATTGAACAGTTTCAGGTTTCATAACTGTTGAACTTGGGGATAATTGTTTCCATGTGTTTCCACTGATGAATCAACCTATAGTCATTTCATAGTTCCATTAAAGACATTTTTCACTTTTCACAGTTTTGTTTTCTATTATATATGTGTTTCTCCTCATCCCACACAAAATCTTCTATTCCCCAACAGAGTTCATGAATGAGAAAGAAGAGAGGACAAAGCAGTGAAATGTTGAGCAGAGAGTCAGTTGGGCCAGGTCCCATGACTCTTCACACTTGAAGGAATAACAAGGGTGGGGTACATGCATAGTAGGAGCAAATAATGGCTGAGTCATATAGGGACTTGTGTTCCACACTGGGACCAGAAGGTCTTGGCAGACTGGTGAAGGTTTGTCTGCAAGTCTGTTCTGAGATCACTGGGATGCATAAACCACTCCCTCCAGGCATACAATAATATGACAGTCAGCAACTCAAATTTTAATACTCTTCCTTTGACTCATGTGCCCCACTACCCCATAAAGATCTTTTCTTGAACTGTTTATAGGTCAAAAAAAGACATGTAAAAAGTTTGAATAATACAAGATAGCTTCCAGAGTTAATTAATTCAACACATATGTATGGAATACCCATTATGTATTGGTCATGATTTTTTTCCCAGGAATTGGGAGGTAGAATTATGGGTTCGGGTTCCTTGGAACTTACATTCTAGTAATGGGTGGAGAGTGATGCAGACAGACATTCCACAGGTAAACCAATAAACAAACACGATGATTTCCAATGATAATGTTTTACCAATGAAATAGATCTGGGAGTTATGATTGAGAGTGATGTGGCTGGGCAGGGGGAGGGAGGGCATTCCAGGCAGAAGGAACAGAAGGTGCAGAAACAGAGTGGTAGACAAGAGTGGACTCCAGCCTTTTTTCATCAGCATCAAAGGGTTTCTGGGGATCCTGGCAGAAGCTCTGACCTCACAAGGGGGCAGGGCCCTCCAGTCAGTGGGTGTTTCAAATCCAGGGAAACACAAGGCCCTTGGGTAGCACTTCAGGACCCTAAAGACAAAGCAGGTCATTAAGCAGAATGGTAATATACCTTGTGTCCTCTGTGCCATTTTGCTACTTTACCTCCCCCCCACCCCCTGTCTCTATTCACTTTGAGAAACATCTCATCTTTAGGGGCAGCTGCATAAACACTGCCTGGGGAAATGATGAATAAAGTATATGAGAAACCCCCACAAGTTACTGAGAAAAAAAATGATAATGACACTGGGTTTAGGTAAAAATGCTACACTATGAATCTTAGTACAGTAAGCCATTGATTCTCAACTGAGGTGGTCCTTCCTTACCCCAAAGTGGACATTTGGCAATGTTTGGAGTAATTTTGATTGTCACAACTTAGGAGATGGTGCATCTAGGGAGCAGAGAGGCCAGAGATGTCACTAAACATGCCACAGTGCATAGGTCAGTCCTCCATACCAATGACTTGTCTGATCCTGCATTACATGGCCCTTGTAGTTCTTCTTACTAGCATGAGTTTAAATCCTTCACACCAGGCTCCAGCAAACAAAGCAAGCTAGGAGTTTCTGGAGACTGCTAATCTTCTTGCTCCATTACTGGGGCTCAAATTCCGGCTCTGCGTCTTACTGGATATGTGATACCACGTGTATATGAGACCTTGGGCAAATTGCTTCATGTTCTGTGTCTCCATTTCCTGGTCTGTAAAATGGGGACAATACAAGTCCCTTCCTCAAGGTATTTTGAGGTCTGGCATAGAGTGATCATGTAGTAAATGTTCAGTATTATTTTTCCTACTGGGGTAGCCTGGTTTTAGGGAATGTGATTGGCAAACATCTGGACAGGAGGGTGGAGATCGCTTGCATCAGCATACCCTGTCCCACAAATTCAATGCCACCCTTCAGTGATTAGCTGCTCCATGCCAGGCATTCTGCTGGGATATGGAGATGGATGACAAATATGGAGTGGATAGACATTGTGAATGCCTTCTCCTAGGTGCAGCAGCATGATGACTCTCGACAAAATCGGTAGATACATTTGTCTTTCACTTAAAAATACAACTGATGTTTTAAAGCCTCATTAAAGCATCTTGTCTATCTGAAATGTGCATGTGCCATTGCACCACTGACCACTGAAGCTAACCTGTAAGCATTATTCAAACTGAATTTGGATTATCTTTGGTATCTGCTCAAAGGTTATTTGACAGCTTCTGGGGACAAATCTCTAAATGAGTGTGTTGTCAGGGTTCTCCAGAAAAAAACAGAACCAACAGGACATATGTATATATAGCAAGAGATTTATTTTAAGGAATTGGTTTATAATTGTGGGGGTTAGCAAGTCTAAAATCTGCAGAGTGGGCTGGCAGGCTGGAGAGCCTGGAAGAGCTGAGGTTCCAGATAAAGTCCAAAGGCCATCTGTTGGCAGAATTACCTCTTATTCAGGGGAGGTCTGTCTTTTGTTCTAATTAGGCCTTCCACTGATTGAATGAGGCTCACCAACATTATGAAGGGCAATCTGTTTTACTTAAGATCCACCAATTTGAATGTTTATCTCATCCAAAGACCCTCACAGAAATATCTAGAATAATATTTGACCACATATTTGGGCATCGTGGCCCAGCCAAGTTGACACATAAAATTAACTATCACAGTGAGTAAAGAAGTGTGGCCCATTACTGCTCAAGAACGAATGTTTGAAACTGGTTTGGTTCAGAAGCAGTGGTGCCTCCAGAGTGTGCTTGACAGGGGTCTGCTTAGAGTGACCAGTCAAGTAGCAAAACTTGCCTTTTAATTGCATGGGTTATCTGGCAGAGAAAACCTTAACCACAAAGAGCAACAGCTTCCTCTTTCTAGAACACTTGAGAGACTCTGGTTTTCTTACTGGAAGATCAAGATCCTAACCTTTTATTAAATTGTTCTATATGACATTTTCCCCTGTGATTTTGCCATAGCTAGAAAGGAATAATAAATCTTCTCTGTGTTTGTATGTTTTTCTTAGACTTCTGCCATTTCTTTTTTGAAGTTCATTGATATGGATAAATTGAAGCCCAATTGTCATGTCTGAACCTCTTACACACTTAGACTAGTGACTTAAGAGGTTCATCTCTTCCTGGAAAATTCTCTGAGGAAATCAAGTAGAGATACGAAAAGTAAATTGTCACTTGTTGATAATCAAATTCATTCCTCTTTAATAAGTTTTGTATTAGAAGTTGCCAAATCTAGTCACCGCTTCCTGTTCCTCCTGCAACCTAGATACAAAAGCATTTCATTCAACCACCCCTTCTAGTGACGGACTCCTTGCCAGGAACTCCCAGCATGCACTGCCATCTGTTCACCTCTTGGCTGCTTGAACCCACTCCCTTTTCTAAATTAATACTAAAATTTATTTCCCAAATGCCAGTCCTTTGGCTCATCCCTTAGCTAACTCCAACCTAATTCCAAGTACCAGGATCCATCCACTCTCCTCTAGGAGGAAACAGCATCAGCAAAGAAAGGAAACTAAACCTGTGTAAATGTATGGTCCAAATCTGCTGCTTAAAAACAGTGCTGCAATCTTGATGTGGGTCCCAAACAGATTGTCTGAATCTAATTAGACTACTTGGTATCAGATTTAAACTGAAGGACCTTTTAGAGGCAAATTCTTTTTCTTCTCTCCTCTTCTTCAACTATTGTAGTAGAATATCCAAGAACCAACAGCCCTCAGCTCAAGCCTTTTGGGAAGAAAATTTCCCAGGTTAATAGTTTTTTATTTTTCTTACCATTTGGCCCTTGGGTAGAATTAGCCACTTATTGTTATGCTAGAAGCTTCTTATGAACACTTCTTTGGAAATTAGGCTTCAAAGTGAAGGATAAGACAAGATTCAAGGATTCAAGGATGAGAGGAAAACGGAGGGGAAACCTAACTCTCCTCAAATACTTTCTCTCTCGCCTTTGGAGATGCTGTGCAGATAAAGGGGCAGGAGGAGAGATGTGTGGTGATAGGAGGTGACCTTGAGAAAACCTAAGCATACTCATTTGCTAGGGTTTCCATAACAAAGTACCAGAAAGTGGTACTGCTTACAGAACAAAGATATATTGTGTCACAGATCTGGAGGCTAGAAGTCCAAGATGAAGGTGTCTATAGGGTTTGTTGCTTCTAAAGACTGTGAAGGAAGAATTTTTTCCAATCCTGTATCCTAGTTTCTAAGGATCTGCTGGCAATCATTGGCATTCCTTGACTTGTAGAGGTATCACCCTGATTTCTGTCTTCATGTTCGCATGACTTTTCCCCTGTATGCACGTCTGCCTCTGTGTCCAAGTCCCCCCTTCCCCTTTTATAAGGACACAGACCTATTGGATTAAGGCCCACCTTAATGGCCTCATTTAATTTGGTCATCTGCAAAGAGCTTATTTCCAAATAAGGTCACATTCACAGGTCCTGGGGATTAGGACCTCATCATCTTTTTGGGGGAAACAATTCAGCTCATAATACTAGGAGTTGGAAAAGCCCATTTTCTTCTTCTCTATCAAATTTTAATACAGAAGAAGTTTCAGGCTGTTTACTTGTATAGATTGCAGTATGAATGTTTTTTTTATTGCTTAGCATTACCATCAAAGCACCAGCACATGGACTGCTCTCTCCTCATGTCTTATGTTGTATTGTTTTCTTATATACATTTTTTATGACTTTGTTGCTGTCAGTGTAATTTTCTCTAAGAGAATGACTACATGTGGTTTTGCTAAAAATTAACAAAATGTAACTTTCCATTTCTCTCATGAGAAATTGATCCAAATCTGATAGTACTTAGGAATGTAGACAATAAGAATTGCTCCTCACTAGCTATTTATCCAGGATCCTTTCACTCACAGTTTCCCACACAGCCACACAATCCTGGAGTACACACACACACCCACACACATTTACCTTGGCCTTTAACAAGTCTACCAAAACAAGGTATTGGTTTTAATTCCTCTTACATGGCAGTACTCCCTTCATGTTCCTTTTTTTTTTTTTTTGATTACTTTCTACTGGATGACTATTAGATGCCCAGCCAGCTGTACACCAGCAACAGAGTGAAAAGATAAACTGCTACTGGTTTCCCACAGAGAAAACCTACTTTATCTCAAGGAGCTGAACTGCCAGGTGGAGTTGAGTAAACTTTGGGGGTTGCAATACAGTTGAGGCACAAAGTTCACCACCAACGTAAAACAACCAACCCAGTTCTGCTTTTTTAATGTGCTCTAAACTGATGGGACAGAGGAATGTAAACAAGGGTGAAGCAACAGCTTCAGGAGGAAAAGGGCTACACTCTATTGACAACTAATGTGTGAACTGCTTTTTTAGCATTTTCATGTGCAGAATATAATTTTATTGGCCTTCAGAGTTTGCTGGGAAATCAAGGCTGGAAAGGGAAAAACTATGTGGAAACTAGAAGAGAGGAATTGTTTATTGCCTGCCAGGTCAACTGATTCATGGACTTACGGAGTTAGAAAGACCTTTTTGAGAGCAACAAGTTCAACCGTCTTGCTTTCTTAGGAAAGGAACCCAAAACTCAGGTAAATTAAATGGCATGAAGCTGTATGGTTTAATGCAAAGTTTAAGGACTTTGGGTTCAAGTCTCTAACTTTGTCAAGTAGATATCCTCATGTATATGTTATAGGTTGTTATGGGGGGATTAAACGAGAGAGAGCTTTGTTTGAGTTTGTCATGTGTTAATGAGTTACCTTCCCTCCTTTGACCAGAAGGGAGCAGACATCATTTCTCAGTTTGTTGCTTCACCTTTGTTCATGTTATCTTAGTGTTTGGAGGACAGGATTCCCGAAATCCCCAAATGAATGAACTCAAACCTCTTTTTGGATAGTTGTTTCCAACGCACTACCAACAGCTTTCATCAGAGCTGCTAATAGTTAACCAAAGGGAGTGACTAGATGGAAAGTTTTCCAGCCTCTCCGGAGCATACCTTGCCAAAAACCACATGAGAGGCAGCCAAAGTCAGGACGAGAGGGGAAAGCCAGGGGCCTGCAAAACACACATGCGCGATTGAAAGTCTTGGCTCCGAGACAGATGGAGCTGTGAGACACCAGAGCTCTTTCTTCATTTGTGTATTTACAGATTCGGGGTCTCATTTAGGATCCAAGTTCAGGGGACCGACCAGACCACAGCTCAGGGCTTCCTCAGTGGTGTTTACTTCCTCAGTAAATTCGTTAGCCACTTTCTGCAGCCTTATCTGAATCACAGTCTCTATTTTAACACCTTGACCCCACTGCAGGGTTGTGCACAGTGGGTTTTAGAAGGGAATAGGGACGCATGGAGTGGGGAGCAGTGGTGTTTGGACATAAAGAACATCGCTGCTCTGGTGCTCTGATGCTTGGTGTTTTGTCATCAAGGCTGGAGATAAGAGAATGCTTAAATTAGTTATGAGAATAGAAGAAGAAGCTAGCAACCCCTACCTTCTCCCTAAAACACTAGTGAAGAAATGATTTGTTGGGTGCCAGTGGTGGGCTGCACAATGAAGGATTTTTCTGAGGCCTGTTCACTTTGGCTGTCCAGTTCCATGGATCAGTTCAGATCAGGTGGAGTTTCTATGTCACCGGAAACTGCCCCTTTCTCAAGAAGGACGGGAATCTTGCCCCGTGATGTTGTCAGAGTAAGGCCAGATAATTTTTCTCACCCAGTTTCAGAACAAGAGGTCAACATGCTCTAGGACACCACCCCAAAGCTATCAAACACTTAGAGGTTGTCATGGCCACCAACAAATCCCCAGGGTGTAGAACCGTGCAGGAATTGTGCAGGGCTTCCTTGTGGAACCAATGAGCACCGGAAGTGGCTAATTAGGAAGACAGTTGCCCTTGATTTAGATGACTCATGCCAACATTAGCTTGTTGGGCAATATTGATTTATTTATGGTACCCTGTTAAATTCCATCTTTTAGTTGCAGACACTAAAGTAAACAGACCAGGATCATTAAAGAAGCAAATGAGATGATTGATTTCATTTGAATTTTTCAGATGTTCTGTTCTACAGTTATAGAGGAGTCAGTTGGGCTCTTTTTTGGATGAAAATAAAGATATTAATATCTCCATTGTAAGGTTGTTATGAGGATTAATAAGTCAAACATGCTTAGGACAGTGCCTGTCAATAATGAGTTTTCAATAAATATTCTATTATTTATTATTATTAATATTATTATGCTTTGAGCTTGCTGTTGAAATACCTTTTCTTTTTTGTAATTTTTCATCTATGCAGTATATATATATATGTAATTTTGCATAAATACATACATGTTATCTCACACAGGTATTTATCTGTTATTTAAAGTCTTATTTTTTCCTTCATGTTTACCATGAACTTCCCTTTCCTTTCCCCTTCACATTCCCTTCTACAGCCCTCTGCACCATGTAGCATGGGAGAGGTTTGGCGATGGTCCATCTTAGGAACATTGCATCATGCACATTTTCTGTGTCTTACTATTATTTTTTCACTTAGAGTGTAACTGTATAGGAATCTTTCAAAAGTGGCCTTTCAGCTGTAAGTCATTTTTTGGAATGGCTGCATGATAATCAGCCTTTCAGCTGTAACTCATTTTTTGGAATGGCTGCATGTGAGTGAGCTGTCATCTATGTAAACGTTCTCACTGATCCTCACTTACTTTGATCCCTGCTCCCTTTTCCTTTTCCTGCTACTATAAACACTGACATTAAGTGTCCTTTGACACATGCCATGGTGCACTGGTGATCTGAGAGGTGTCAAGGCGATTGCCGCATTAAATGGCACATATATGTTTAATTTCTGTGTGTGTTTGCTGCTAAATGGCTTGTCATAGCAGTTTTAACAGTTGGATTTTTCTCAGCACTATGTGAGCACCCATTTCATGGTAACCCAGTAACCGAATAGAGGTTACTGATCATTGCAATTTTTGCTAGTCTGATGGGCATAAAAAGAGACACTATTGTTACTTTAATTTGCATTTCCCTGAGTATGATTTATTGTGAACATATTTTCATTTGCTTATTGGTCATTTGGGTTTGCTCCTCTGTGATTTGCCTATTCTAATTCTTTATTCATATTTCCATGAGTTCATTTGTTTATCTTTGTTGATTTGTAAAAAGAAACAAAAAAAATGATTGTTATCTATAGTACAAATATTTTGGAACCTATAATTTGTCTACTGAACTTGTTATGGAATCTTTCTTTTGCCAAAAAAAAGTTTTAAATTCGTATATGATAATGTCTGTTTTTTCTTTATAGCTTCTCCATCTGATCAAGAAATGCTTAGGTCAGGAAAGTCTCCTTCAATCTACAGATTGTACATATACATGCATATAATAAGCTGGATTTTCTTGAAAGTATTTACTTTTTTTACAGTTATTTTTAATCCAAAAGGCATTTATATTTGTAGCTGCTGTAAGATTGGGGTTCAATTTTTTATTTTATTTTATTTTATTTTTTTAAAGATTTTATTTATTTATTTGAGAGAGAGAGAGAATGAGAGATAGAAAGCATGAGAGGGAAGAGGGTCAGAGGGAGAAGCAGACTCCCTGCTGAGCAGGAAGCCCGATGTGGGACTCGATCCCCGGACTCCAAGATCATGACCTGAGCCAAAGGCAGTCGCTTAACCAACTGAGCCACCCTGGCGCCCCAGGGTTCAATTTTTAAAAAAAAAATTCAATGAATAACTGTGCCATAATCAGTTAAATACATATATGAATGTGTGTGCACACCTATATCCATATATGTATGTGTGTGTGTGTGTGTGTGTGTGTGTATATCTCCACATATATGTTTGTGGATATATCCATATATGTATAGGTGTATATGGTGTATGTATATATACACACATACACATATGTATTACACACATATGTATACGCATCCATATATATTTACATATATCCCCACATATATATGTATATATACATGGAGTCATATGTATGTGTACATATAATAATTAACTGGGTAGTTTCACTGACTTCTACTATGACCTGAAGGCCCCATCAACCATTGGATTCAGGAATCAAGGAGAAATCTGAGTTAACTGCAGAAGACAAGAAAGCTATGTTCAAGCCCACATTGATCCCAAGCCCTCCCTTTAAAATATTTTGATCCTGTGACACCATAACCCACCCTCTCTTCTCAAAATAAACCACTCTGTTCTCGTGGGTGTTTCTCTTGTACTAGTTATCACTATTACTATTACAGAAGTTTCTTCATGTCCAGGTAGACTGGAAAGCTTCCACACAATGCCTATTGACTTTTTCTATGGGAGGTAGTCAGAGAAGCAGCACGTACCAAGTTGGTTGTCAGAGAGGATAGGAAAGAGTTAATATTTCCATCTCTCTTTTTTCCTTAATTTCTTTCACTCAGATATCCTGTTTTGGCACCTGAGATCTAATGTTACTTATAGGTACTTTAAAACTTAAATATCAGTTGTGGAGATTCACTAGCAACAATTATGATAGAAAATTTCAGAGTTAACATCTCTAAGCACTTCAGAAAAGCACAATTAGAAACAATTCCTAATAATCCAGACTCATTCCAACTTGAATTATATTTAGAGTCGTGGGGAAAAAAGCAAGACAGTTTAATGATTTAATCTAAAATGTGACATGCGATCACGATTCCCCTTTATCCTAGGACAATGTCTCAGACTGGTAAGTGACTAAAGAGCCATGGTTCTTTATGGGCTTTCCCTTGGGTGACCTTTACAAAAAGGCTAAGGTAACAACCTAAGTCAGTTCATTTCCCCTTTCCTCACTGGCTCTAAAAGAGGTATTGGAGAAGTCTCATTTCTACAAATCAAGTCCTGACTCAATGCCAAAAATTTTTAAGGAACATAATTTTATATGTAGATTGCCTAACCCAAGAAGCTTTATAGTTTCTAGAAAATTTTTCTTTCTTTCTTTTTCTTTCTTTCTTTCTTTCTTTCTTTCTTTCTTTCTTTCTTTCTTTCTTTCTTTCTTTTTCTTTCTGTGTTTTTCCTTTATATATATTTTATTACATAAAGCATATTCTCTCCCTCTTTCCTATACTTAGATAAGAAAATAGATTTGCTTCTCATCATCACAGAAACTTACAGAATCGTAAGATCTTAGAATTGTAAGGGACATTATAAATCAGCCAACTTTAGAAATCAGCTTCTTTAAACTCTTGTGAAATGCTTCTTTTTTTTTTTCCCTTTTAAAGCTGCCAGTTGATTTTAAGGGAAGGCAAAATTCTGTGAATGCCTGAACTCTGTTTCACGTCCTCCTTCTGTCTTCCTCTGAACTTTATTTAAATGGCTTTGCCTGGAGGGCTTTCCAGGGGTGGGGTTTTGTACTTGAACACGTGTGAGAATCCACTTGTGCCCCTGCATTCTTGGAGGAGGTGATTTCGGAGGGGATTTTTGTTTCATGGACGGAGGGGGTGTGAGTGCACTTTTTTTTTTTTTTTCTACTCAGCACAGCTGGTAGTTCCCTACTGACTGGTGTTTGTTTTGAAGTCATGTGGCAAAGGGGGTTTCTGCCAATGTGTACTCATTACACATTCAAATATGACACTCTGACGCCCATTCACAGGATAACTTCAGTGCTGTTATTCAATTTTCCTGCCAGAAATGGAAAGTTTATTCCCAGAGTGAAAGTTGCTTTCTTTGCAAATGCAGGTTTCATGCTCAATAGGCATGTTTTAGAATTGTTGCTTGTTTAACCCTAAATTCATTTCATTATTCAATTTTTCCATTTTTTAAGATGACTGCTTGGCTGAATATACCTGAAATATTTCTTAATCAGAATTACATTTGTTAAAGAATACTTTCATGGAACAAGGCTCAAGACAACTTCATACATTACTGTCTTAATATAAATTGAAATGTTTTTATTCCTATTTGGGGTCCCTACCCTTGCAGAGGTAACACATCTCTGCAATATTGTATGTGGATAAGGACACTTGACTTGCTTTGGTCAATGAACTGAGGATGACAGTTTCTATCAGGGGCTTCTAGAGCCAGTGTGGGGTCCACCACTCTTGCTTTTCACTCTGTTGTATGAGTGGCTAATTTCCAGGTAGAGGCAGCTTTGTCAGCTGGGTCCTGCCGGACACACAAAGTAGATCAAAGCCATAGCTGCCACGGAATGTGGGTCAGAAGTCAAGCTTGATTTTGGTGAGCCCCTGAGATCTGAAGGCCATTTGTTACTGCAGCCTAACCTAACTCATCCTGACCAATGCCGATGGCATACTGGAAGGAGCAGACAGAACTTAATTTCAAATCTTGGTTCTGCCATTAAGTAGACACGGAAACTTGGACGCTTCTAAAGTACTTGTGATCTTTACAACCTGAAACTCAGTTTCCTTGGGAATGGGTACAATCACCATCACCTTCTAGATCTCATAAGCTTGTATGAGGCTAAAATGGCAGCATTTATGTTACAGTACACTGAACAGGATCCTGCCCTAAACAAAGGTAAGGCGCTGTTCCAATTGGATTTTCCCTCTTTTAGTGAGTTGTGTGAACCAATCTTTGCCTCTTTCCAAATTTCTAATAAATAAACGTCTTGAAGTGTATCATCCTCATAAAGTTTGATAAGCAGTCGAATGCAGATACTCACATACCCTTGTCTGAGAATGGCACTTGGACCACTCTTTGTAAGCATCCAGCTTGGAGAAGGACACACGTGGAGCAGTGCCCAGGCATGTGGACACTAGCCCGGCCAGGCCAACCAGCCTGATTATCTTTCCTGAGCCATGAGCATGTCATGTTCTGGCCAAACTGCTTTCACTTTTTGACAGAATGTTGTCAAAGTTTGGGATCCCTATTATATCATGTATTTTATTAGGAAGACTTAGATGGTGGGAAGAACATTAGCTTTCAAATCATAGAGACCTGGGACATGGTAGTCACTCAACAAATATTTATTGATTCAGTAGATGAATCAGCTCAAATCTCACCAATAATTCTAGCTGTGTGACCTTTGTGCAAGATATGTAGCCTCTCTGGGCTTCAGTTTGAACACTTGCCACACACAAAACAATAATCTCTACCTCATAGGGCTTTTTAAAAAAGGATGAATGAAGTGGAAGATGTAAATCTCTCAGAGCGCTTAGTAAAGATTTCATAAGTGTGGAAGTTTAGTTTATGAGCTACATTATGTTCTGGAATGGGTAGCCAGCTTATAGAGAAAGAAAAAGAGTGGGCTTTTGAGCTTGTTTGCAAGATTCTATTCCGGATGCCTCCAGATTCCTTCTGAACAATATCAATTAGCATTTTGATAAGCCCACATTTTCTTTGCCAACAGAAGGAATATCATATGAGCGCACCTGTGGCAGGCATTTAAAATGCTTTTGACACACAAAAGCTTCAGGGGCTGTGCCTTGGAAAACCTTCCCTAACAAAAGGAACGGCAACACCTCCCTCCCACTGCCGGATTTCTGGATTGCTTTTCCATCTCCTTTCAACTGGACTGCCTCTACCACCCTGGGTCAGTCCCTGCCTCTTTAATATCCTCGCAAATCCTTGAAAGGCCTGCTTGCAGATATTTCTTAACATCACACTTAGGCATTTATACCAGCCACAATAAGGGACATGACAATGTTTTAAATGATCTTCATCAACAAAGGGAGATAGGAAAGAGCCTGTGATAATACCTGGTGCTTTGCTAGGTGTTTCTCATTCATATAATCCTTGTGAGGTGAGTGGCATTGCTTAATTTTTACAATAGTAATTTTAAAACAAGGATACTCAGATAAAAAAGGTTCAGGAATTTGCCCAAAGTCACATCTCCAGTAAACGCTATAGCTGGAACTTGAACGCTTAACTCACACTTCCCTGCCTCACCCATCACTGGCTGTTTACTACCTCAGTGCGTGATGCCACAAAAAAGTCAACAGCTCAGCCTGGAGAGATCCTTTGGAGCCAGGAGTCCTGATTCTCCCACTGATCATGCCATTTACTAATTATGTGGCCTTGGGCAGGTTACTTATCATCTCTGAACCTGGAGTGCTTCATTAGTACCAGGAGATAAATTGCCCCTTTCAGGCAGTATTGGTGAGAGGACTAGAGACTGTGTGAATAGAATGAGTGCCTGGCATAGACGAGCCACTCAGTCTGTAAAAGTACTCGTGTTATTATTATTACCCTGAATAAACAGTCCCCAAATAGGATGAATAACTCCACAAAGCTGTACTTGGTAAGTGTCAAATGGGTGATACAGATAGCATGCAGCCTTGGAAGGAGGTGCTGGGAGGATGGTTTCTTGCTTGAATAACTGGGACAAGATGGAAGCCCAGACAGAGTCACTGCAGAGGCCACGATGGTGGGGATTGGGCCTGCTTTTCTTTCTCTCGGCCTTGTCTTTCTACGACTGAGGACAATGGGCTTGAGCACAAAGCAGCGCTCAATGAAGTGTGTTGAATGAACACCAGTTGGCCCCCTGAAGGGGCATGATGGACACTGGAGGGAACATAGAAGGTGATTGAAAAAGGTGGGGTGGCCAGAAAACTTACAGGACTTGCTGGAATGGATGGAACTGGGCTGAACTGGAAGGAAGTAAAATGATAGGGCTGGAGAGGAAGCGGTGGGCTAGGTAACTTAGGAGGTCACAGCAAATGGGAGTTTCCAAGACAGCGTGGCATGTGGTATCTATTGCCGCAGAGTTTGGAGAAAGGGTGAAGTCAACAGTCAGGCAATGAAGAGACCACTGGTTGTCCTTAGAAGATAATTCTGTACTGACTTATCTGGTTGCTCTGAGGATTAAATGAGATATTACATGCAAAGAGCTTGGCATTCAGTCCATTAGTAATTATTAGTATCAAATTATTATTTATCACTTTGTGGCATTTTGGTGAGTGATAAAAGCAGAAGTCATGATGTGGGGGTAGGAACAACAGACCAGAGAGACGGTGGACACAGATATTTAGAAAGAACCTGTAAGTACGGAGCACTGCCCAGCCCCTCCAGCAACAGCAATGACACTTCCTTCTACTGCTTCTCGGAACACTGACACATCCCTCAAGGGCCTTATTACCAGATGTGGTGTTAGCATTTGCATCACGGTATAGTATCACTAGCCATTTTTATAAGCTGATCTTGGGGACCCCTTCCTGGGACGTCTCCCGAACCCAGTCAGTTCCCAAATGCCATCCTGGGGAATCAAGGGGGAGCAGAGCTCAGGGCCCAGCTTCTGTCCAAACAGGACTGAGTTACCTAAAGCGACCATTTAAATTCTATGATCAATCTGAGATGACGAGATTGGGCTAAAACTTACTTTGGCTTTTTCCCTTTTTCCAGCCGCGTGGGGTCTTGTGAGAGGAGCAGAGAAGTTGGAGACTAAATAAAGAGCAGTTTTAGAACAAATGTTCTCCACATAGCTGAGTATTGCCTTAGCAATTTTATGACCCACTATGCGAGCACTTAAATAACTATAACACAAGGTAGAAAGTGATAAACACAGAGTACATAAGTGCTGTGGGAATTTGGAGGAATTATTTCAGCTAATTTGGGAAAGGCTTTGTGAAAGAGATAGAGCTGGAGCTGTTTTTCTCTCCAACACCGGACTTTGAAAAATTTCAAGCATACAGAAAAGTGGAAAGAATCATACAATGAACAGCCATATACCCTTCAATAAGATTCAACTTTCAGCAATAACTTGGTAGATTTGTTTTCCCTCTATGTATGAGAATCCATGCATACATGTATACGTGTATATGCAATATACATAGTATATGATTTTGAGAACCGTTCAAGAGTAAGTTACAAATATCATGACACTCCATTCCTAAATACTTCAGGGTGCGTCTCTTAAGAATCAAGGCCTCCATAAGCATAACCTCCTATCACTGAAGAAAATGAGGACTAGTGAGTGAGCTGGGGATTGGAGGAAAGGTGGGGTTTGGGTTTTTGATGACCAGTGACAGGGTCCCTTGGACAGAGGTCACAGGTGAGTCCAAGCCCGGATGCAGCGACATATGTTAATCCCTTCATTGGATGGAGAAACTGCTTCTAGATCAGAGAGCTGCCACAAAGGCAGATGGGGAAGACCTGGGACCAGAAGCCACATTTTTGATCCCTGTTGCATTTCTCCCCACCACACTCCTCTTCCTGGCATGGCGCTAAATTGAAAACACGACACTCTTGTTTTCTACACAGGGGTACCTTTAAATCAGTCTCAGTTAGAAAAGCTTCTTGGATGGCACCCTTCTGTGTGGGTTTCCAAGGTGTTGCCAGTCGGAATCCTGCCAGTTCTCCTGGAAGATCAAGGTTTAAACAGGTGGAGAAACAGAAATAGGGATGACTGGCTGCACAGTAAGTCAGGAAAAAAGCAGAGGGTAACGTCCCAGATTCCCAGGGAATGGCAGTGCCGTGGCCCTTGCTTAACCCACCTTTATGGCTCGAGTGCTCTTTCCCCTCCTCTTGCCTCTCAGAGCAGAAGGAGAAGAGCCGGTAGCTACCGAGAGATTAGTGGGCTGTGGATCAGGACACTGAGTGCCGTCTTGCTTCCCCTTCTGATTATCAGTGTGACTTTAGGCAGGGGTTCTCAGTCAGGGGTGATTTTGTCTCTCAGGGAATGTTTGGCTATGTCTGGAGACATTTTTAGTTGTCAGAGCTGTGAGGATATTCGCGGCGTCTAGTTCGAAGGGGCTAGGGATGCCCTGAAATATGCTGCAATGCTCAGGACAGCCCCCCCAACAAGAAGATTACTCAGTCCCAAATGTCAGTAGTGCTGAAGTGAAGACCCTCTGTTTTTGAAAATCACTCATTTTCTTCAGGCCTTAATATCTTCACTTTGAAGGGGACATTTGGGCTAGCTCAGTGGCTCTCGATCTTGAAAGTGCTTTTTTTTTTTAAGATTTTATTTTTTTGACACACAGACAAAGAGAGAGAGCAAGCACAAGTAGGGGGAGTGGCGGAGGGAGAGGGAGAAGAAGACTGCCCTCTGAGCAGGGAGACAGACATGGGGCTCAATCCCAGGACCCTGAGATCATGACCTGAGCTGAAGGCAGATGCTTAACCAACTGAGCCACCCAGGTGCCCCACGATCTTGAAAGTGTTTAAGAATTCCCTGAGATGCTTGTTCAATAAGGCAGTTTTCTGGCCCCATCTTTAGAGACGCCATACTTGGGCCACAGGGCACATCTTGAGAAATGCAGCACTGGTCAGTTTCTAAGATCTTTCTCGGCCGTCCCATTTTCCAATTCTAAAAATGTGGACGAGCAACAAATGTACTTAGCGTTCCTGCCTGAGCACAGGATAAATATGGAAATAGGAAATTGGAATCCTCCTTAAGATCTCCTCACACACACATATGCCTCCACGCCCACAGGCCACACAGAGCGGTCAGTGTGGCTGTGGAGAGACTTGAGGTCTGCTCCTTTTGTTCTTTCTCAGAAGCCCATGAGCCTACCCATACCTGGTGTAGATAATATTGTAGACCTGTGGCAGGCCCAGTTTTTCTGGAACAAGTGATGAGACAGAACAGCAGGAGACAACACACACTTCTTCAAATATGAACATTGGCTCTCCAAGCATCTTCTGTTCAACAGAGGCTCTTTGTAGCATAGGCTACCCCTGGCATTTTCAGTTATGTAGGAACTAGTTTAGAGTACCATGGGGGAAGGCATAGATGTGTTTGTTTGTTTATTGTGGGGTTTGAATCATAGGTTATTCTAGGGAAAGGGCAGGGTTGGGTGTGTTGCTACTGTTGGCAAAGCATGACTCCAAGTATCCTCACAGCTGCCGATTCCTGTACTTCTATGTGTCAGAGGCTTCTGTGACATCATTTAGTTCTCCAATTACAAGGAAGAAATTACTGTTGTCTTTTCTCAGATGAGGAGACTAAGGTTCACTGGCATTTGGTAACTTGCCCACGATCCCACTGTGAGTGAGTGGCAGAGTCCATTGATCAACCTAGGACTGTTTGATTCCAAAGCTCATCCTCTGTCTGTATTGCTTACTACTTCCTGGAGGACTAAAGATGACCCGGAAGGGCAGAGACAGGGGAGGTAGGAGGCTGGCAGAGGCAAACACCTTGCATGAGGCCTGTCCCCAAGCACCTCCTCTGCATGTTCCTGGGCTTGAGTTTTCTTGGAATTTATGTACTGACACTGGAGTAAGATGCAGTGCTTATTTATGTCATCATTCTTTGAGGATCCAGACTTTTTTTAAAAAAATATTTTAAATATAGATGCACTTATTTTTCTAAGGCCTAACATTAGAACTACTGATTTAAAACACCTGGGAGTAGGGTTTGGGTGGTTTGGTTTGGTTTGGCCTATCAGTATCAAAACTTTCACCAGTGGGATCACTAGTCTTTGTTTTGGCTAAGCTCTTTTCTCCAGAAGGCCTCATTTCCAATGCAACCATGCTAGCAAGAAGCAGCGTCCCACTGAGCCATTACAGGTACTGACACACTGCTGGGGGTAAGTATCGGATAATGTCTTGAGAGAAAGAAACCCACAATAGGTAAGAATGGATGTGAAGATACATTCGGGAGGAATCTATCTATCTTACCCAAAGCATGGTGTTGAGACAGAGGCTGGGTAGGTTCTTCAGTGGGAGGTACAAGGTAATTCTTTTGTTGCCCTTGGTACTGAGAAATTAGGAAATGGATTTTAGAAAAACAAAGGTAAATACTAATGGGGTTGATTAGAGGGAGGTGTCAAAGATGAATTTCTGTTACTTCTTTTTTTAAGATTTTATTTATTTATTTGAGAGAGGGTGAGGGAGACCACACAAGCAAGGGCAGAGAGAGAGGGAGAAGCAGACTCCCCGGGTGGACAGAGAGCCTGATGCGGGGCTCGATCCCAGGATCCTGGGATCATGACCTGAGCCGAAGTCCACCCAGGAGCCACAATTTCTGTTATTTTATTAAAGCAAGTTGATGGTAAAGACGCTACAAGGCGTTTTAAATGTATTTAATGCAAAAATTATAATGATTATATTGACAGTTTATTGGATGCGCTTAAAAAAAGGAATGAAAATTACAACCTATAACATGATTTTGCCACGAATAGAACATAGTTTTGCCACATGTTTTCTCATTGGAATGATCATCCTCTTTGCAAAGTTGCTGTAGCACACTTTTCAGTTAAAACAATAAGTGCTGGGTCTTTGTTATTTTCCTCCTAATCATCTAGAATCTTTTAAATGATAGTTCATCTCTGTCTTGAGAGATGGCACTTTGCTCCTATCTCTATAGTAGCATTTACCATGCATTTTGCAATTTATCCGCTATGCATTTGCCTCAACGTGCAGGAAGAAGTACCTAAGGAGCCCAAACTGGGTACCATTCATTTTTGTAGACCAACTTGCTGGCATGGAGGAAGCATTCAACACATGTATCAAATGAAAAAAAAAAAAAAGAATATATTTTCTTTCCAGTATAATCCAAGTCTTGCTTTGGTAGGCTCTCATTGACCCTGAACTTATTAGAAGTAGAAATAAAAATATTTTCTGTGTGTATAGGAAGGGGATACTATTGATCTGCTGTCACTTTGAAATCACAACATGAAGTGGGTGATTTACCAGGAGCAGTTATGGATCAGGAGAGGTCAAACCCCACATTTCACCCAGGTTTATCATAGTCAACCATATTTCAGACTGGTACCTTGTACTGTTTTTACTGTTACTAGATTTTTAACTTTCATTTCCCTCTTTATTTTTGAGTATAAAGACAAAATGTGTTTACTGTAGAAAATAGAACATACAGGCATGTGTCAGTTAGGGTTCTTTGGTCATAAGTATCAGAGACCACCGAGAGCTAATTTAGCCAAGAAAAAAAAATATTGAAGGGATGTGAGGAAGCTTCCAGAATGGACAAGAGGCCAGAGAATCAGTTTAGAAATAGAACAAGCAGGGCAGCTCTAGGAATTAATGTAGGGGGAAATTGATTCCCTAGTTCTGGTGCCACTATAGGATTGAATGGGATCTGACATTTTTCTCTCCCAGTGTAACTCAGCTAAAAAGTTTTATTGGCTCATCTTGGCCAATATGCAAGGTTCTTGGCTTATACCGGCCAGGTGGGCAAAAGGATCTGGCTGAGGAAACTTCATTATTTTCCCATCAAGATACACACATAAAAACAAAAAACAAAAACAAAAACAAAACAAAAAAAAACCCCACCACCAACAACAAAAAAAACGACACACATGAAGAAGAGGTGATCTTCCAAAAAGAAATCAGGGGCACCAGTGGAGTGCAGGAATGAATGCTCGTAGAGAAAAAAAGACAATTATTTCAACCATAATCATGCTGCCACATGAAGATAGCAGTTGGCCTTTTATGTTTCCTTTCCAGACTTTATTCTAATCATAATGATAAGATTAGGATCTTACTATATATAGTTTCATGTTTCACTTTTCCCCACGCTATTAACCATATTTCTAAAGCATCTTTTCTAATCGTGGCATCGAATTTCATCTTTTGGCCATTTCACAATATAGTGAACTACTCTCTAGAAAGACATTTTGGCTGTTCGGCTTTCTGCTGCTGTAACACAATGACAAAGGGACGTGGAGGAACAATATGGGCTTTGATGTCTGGGAGAATTGAATTTAGATTCCAGCTTTACCATTCCCTAGTCAGATGCTCTTAGGTAAACTGTAAAACCTTTGAGTCCCCATTTCCTTATTACAGTACCTTACAAATTTGGACATGCCGAGTTTGAAGAGATTGTGGGCTACCCAAGTATATGTAGTGGGGGTAAGAGCTATAGACTGGAGGTGTAGATTTTTTAAAAATCTATTTTAGAGAAGTATTTGAAGTCCGAGGAGGAGATGAAATCAGCCAGAAAGAGAGGGTAGAGAGTGAGAAAGGCAGGGACCCCAGGATTCAAAGTGACCGGGCATACTCCAATTTAGTGGGAGGGGGAGGGAGAGTGCCAAAGCCACGTGATAAAGAGCAGAAGTTGACAGGAGGAAAGAAGGAGCATGAAAATAGTGTGGAGGAGCCCAGGAAATTGTCTTAAGAAGAGAACAGAGAGGGAATGGTCAGAGAGTCCCAGCAGAAAGAAGAGATGGTTGGGGATCAAGAATTGAAGAAGGGGAGGCAGGGGAGGTGGCAGCGAGGGTCACTAAGGCAAAGGCTGGTTTGGCAAGCAGGAGCTGGACCCGTTTCCACTGAGCAGAGAGTCAGAAGCTAGAGAAGGTTATGCAATAATTATAGAGTGTTTGTATAAAAAAAAAACACATTTCTATCAACAAGGAAGAGGAAAGAATGGAAAAATGCAAGAGGAGATCAAGGGAGGACTCCCTTTTTCAGTGGTCTAAGAGACTTCAAGGTTCTAGGCTGATGGAAAGAAGACAATCAAGAGGGAGAGGTTTTAGGCCCAGGAAAGAAGCAGAATTCACTCATTTATGTATTTCTTCACTCATGTATTTATTCACCTAATTAGAATAGAGTGCCCGCTACACACTGAGATCCATTTCATGCACTGTCGGAACAGCAAGGATCAAGGCGGGGTAGGCCACTGCTTTCAGTGGGGGTGTATTCTGCTAGGAGAAACAGACAGTTAACCATGATGAAAACCCGATAGCAACACCATGGAAGTAACTCAGGAAGAAGATATTAGAGGGCAAAAAAATATATGCAGAGCATCAAAATAGATCTACTGCTTTGTATTGAGTGGCTGCTTTAGATCAGATGTTCAGACGTGAGGCTAAGGAGGTGATATATAATTTAATAATAATTTAATTTAACATTTAAAGAAGAGCTTTGCATATCCAGGGAACAAGGGCAATAAAGGGAAGAGAGGGAAATGTGATCAGGAAGGAAGGCACAGCCTAGACATTGAAGAGCATTGTTGGCCATAGTTTTATTACTTTTTTTTTTTTTAAAGATTTACTTATTTGAGAGAGAGAGAGAGAGAGAGCGCATGGGCACACATGGGGGTGGGGGGCAGAGGAAGAGGGAGAGGGAGATAATCCCAAGCAGACTCACAGCTGAGCTGCTGAGCCTGATGCTGGGCTTGATCTCAAGACCCTGAGATCATGACCTGAGCCGAAACCAAGAGCTGGATACTTAACCAACTGGGCCACGCAGGCACCCTGGCCACAGTTTTATTCTAAGTGGGACTAGAAGCCACTGGAAGGGAGTAATATGACTATATTCATATCTCAAAAAGGATCTTTCTGTCTGTGGTGAGAACATAGTTTAAGAGGAAGGAGTAGAGGATGGGAGCCTGTTAAGAAGTTATTGCTGTCATCAAAATAAGAGGTGGTATGGCTTGGGCTATGATGGAGATGACAGGAAGTGGTTGGAATAAGACCATATATCAGAGTAGAGTCAAGGGACATGCTGATGGATCAGACATAGAGAAGTAGTGTAGGAGGAAAAAGAGAATTCAAGAAGGGCTTATGGCGGGAGTACTTGAGTGGAGAGTGGATGATTTTTATTGAGATGGGGAAGACTGGGAGCTACGTGCAAATCAAATCAGCTATATGTCAATAAAGCTGAAATTTAAAAAAAAATGAGTTCTGGACATGATAAGGAGATGATCGATGGGGAAATTATTTGGAGGAACATTCATTGCCTGCCCTCCCTCTAGCTCAGTGATTGCAGTTTCCAGGTTACTGAAAGGATGTAAAAACAATTTGGAGTCCCCACTTTTTGGCGGCTCTCACTGTCCTCTGTGCACCTTTGCCCATCCTTCTGCTCCCTGGCTCAATAATCTGACTTCTGACCCACCTGCCTGGTTCTGGAAAGCTGTATATCCTTTTTCTGGTTTATTATTCAGCTTGCCCTCTGAATCTCTGCTCTGCATACTTCCATGATCTCGGCATTAGCCTCAGCTTCAAGATACTCTGTCAGATAGTACCATGATTTCCTCACCGTGTTTTACCATTCCACAGAACTAGAGCCAAAGGACCTTTGCTATGCAGCATCTCCTGCTCCCCAACCTATGGGAAGAGAAAGCAACTCTTTGTAATCCGTTAAACTACTAGGTAAATTCAGCCAATAGTTTACATATTCTGTTATTGTTCTTTTTTTTTTTTTTTTTTTTTGAGAGAGAGAGAGAGGGGAGGGGCAGAAGGAGAGGGAGAGAGAGCATCTTAAGCAGGCTCCATGTCCAGCGTGTGAGCCGGAGGCAGGGCTCAATCTCACAACCCTGAGATCATGACCTGAGCTGAAATCAAGAGTTGGAAGCTTAGCCAACTGAGCCACCCAGGAGCCCCTGTTATTGTTATTCTTAAGAAAATTCTACTTTGTTACAAGTACCAGTTGAAACCAATTTCTTGTTAGGATTCTTAAAAAGTCTCTGAATGTCTGAATGTAGGTGTTTATTAAACTGGGAGGCTGACCCCACTGTATTCTAAGCCACCATCTTCTGTTATTTGAACTTCTGAAAAATCTCCTAACTGGTCTTTGTGCATCCAACTCATTCTCCACAATATTGCTGGGGTAATTTCTACAACCTAAACTTGATCCCAGCAGTCTCCTGCTTGCAAGGCTGTAGTGGTTTTCCATTATTTTTAGGATAAAGCCTGTTAATCCTTGACAGAGATATTGGAGATCGACAAATGGCCCATGTGTGTCCTACATTTTCCAGCATCTCTTGTAGTTAGTTGGGTCTTTGTGACAAGTTCTGGACAGCGGTGGATGAACATGTCTCTTTTGGGCCAGAGTATTTAGGAGCCACTGCCGTATATGCTCTTCACCACTTGGAGTGACCCTGAAAGCCACATGTTGGGATGGTAACATCAAGAGATAGTGGGATCCCTGGTGTCTGAATTACTCCATGGAGAACTGGAGAACTGCCCTGGAATGTCATCTGAACTGCACTGGAATTTACTTGACAGAGAGATAAATCTTTGTTGATTAAGCCCCTGAGTGTTAGGGTTCTATTTCTACAGCACAGCCTAGCCTACTGGGTTGGTGCACATGGCGAACGTAGTCCCGCAAGCTCTAACTCCAGTCCATCTCTCAGCTTGTTCAACTCTCCGGGCAGGTGGAGCAGCTTTCACTTCCTCCGAGGTACCATGCCTCCTCCTGCCTTTGGTTGTTTCCCAGTTGCAAGGTAATTTCTGCCTTTCCCCCCTCCTCCTTCCAACACATGAAGTTTGGTTAAATCTTACTCACCCTTCAAGTCACAGGCTTACCACCACTTCCTTAGGGAAGCCCCCCCCACCCCCAGTTTCCCTTCATCTTGCTCTTTACACATCGTTTCAATTACTTGTATTTAAATAAATCTGCCAGCACTGCTAGACTCTACGCTTGGCCTGTCCTTTTTTTTTTTTTTAAAGATTTTATTTATTTATTTGAGAGAGAGAATGAGAGATAGAGAGCACGAGAGGGAAGAGGGTCAGAGGGAGAAGCAGACTCCCCGCTGAGCAGGGAGCCTGATGCGGGACTCGATCCCGGGACTCCGGGATCATGACCTGAGCCGAAGGCAGTCGCTTAACCAACTGAGCCACCCAGGCACGCCTTGGCCTGTCCTTCTTAGGGACTCATCACTGGTCCCTACACAGTGTTTGGCTTTCTAGTAAGTGCTCTACAAATATTTGTTGAATGATGGAATGGTTGATTGAACGAATCAGCAGAAGATAAATAAAGGTGAATGAGATGAAGATTACAAAGGAAAAAAAAGGAAGATGTGGTAACACACAGGATTCAGCTTGGGCAGAAACTAGGCTTGGCATTGGTGGGACTTTCTGTGAAGCCATGTAAAATACCCATTCTAACCGAAATTTCTCCTCCATCCTCTGTGATACCACCTGAATTTATTTGGGTATAAAGGAAATCTTTCCTCATCAGGAATCTCTGACCCTTTTCTGTTGCATGTGGGGTAAGGTTCAAATACCTCAGCATGGTGTTTGAGTCAATTACAGACTGGCCCCTACTTTTCCTCATCTCCCCCTGCCTCCACCATCCATCCGCGTGCACACTCTGCTTCAATCAAAGCAAATGCCTCATCCTCTCTGAAATACGTGTGAAGCTCCCCCCTTGCCACCTAGCCAACTCTTACTTGTATTTTAAGACTCAGCTTAAATGTTGCCTCCTCTGTAGAGACAGTTTTAAATCCCCTAGTCTTAGACACTCAGCATTTTGGACTTTGATAATGCTGTATCTTGATGTAGCATTTAGGGCACAATTGTTTATTTCTATGTGTGTCACTCTCACTTAGAGGGGAGATCCTGAGTAGGGACTGTGTAACTCACTCATTTTTTATTTCCTATTACAGTGCCTAGCCAAAGGGGAAGCCCTGTGGATGCTTAGCCAGTGAATGAATGAACAAAAGAACAGAAACAAAGCTGGAATATTGCAGTGGATGCGATTTCTAGTTTCACTCTTTGTTTTAAAATATTGTCTTGAGTGAGTACACAGGGATGGGAGTGGAGGTTGCACAGGGGAAAAATAGCTTCTTTCAAAAGTCTATTTTCCACTTTTACAATTTCTCTTAGGACCAAGTAGTTTTCAAAGTGCAACATAATATGGACGGCATGTTTCAGACTCCATGGGTATTTATGAATTTATTAATTGGTAGCCAAATCTTTATCCAGAGTGTACACACCTTTGATTTTTGATGAATAGAAAATAGCTTTTTCTAATTACCTCAAAATTAATGTTCTGCATACATTTAAAATTCTGAGCTTTCCTTTGAAAAATTTCTTTCTTTTGTGGCACACGTAGACTTCACATTTTTTCTATGTTGGGACTGGGGGGGGTTGATTTGCTTTCTCTTTTCTTGTAATTCTAAGTGTTTTTTGAGTTGCTATCTTTTTAAAAATTTTTTTACAATCATTCAGCCTTGAGCCCTGGAAAATCCCATTTCCTCTTCCCTGTCGAGGATATTACTGTGAAAAGTTATTAGCTCTTGACAACTCTCCAAGACTGTGTCACTGGCCCAGGACACTAGACCGATAAAAAAATCCACATACCCTAGTGATTGACTAGTTAAGAACATATTGAAATGCTTGCCTAAACACCTAGCACTGGGTCCCATTTGCTGGTATCTCATACCCTTATCGACCGACATCTGAACTACTTCTCCCCTCCCCCCTCCCCCCATAGGAGCTGGGAAGGGTTTGAAAAGCAGCTGCTTTGGAGCATCGGAGCAGACTGTCTAGGAGTAAATAATGCTTCAAAGCCCACCACGTATAGCTCAGGATCTCCAGTCAGGGGAAGGGACCTGAGGATTTTTGAAGGAGAGAGATTCATACTCCTTTCAGATTGGTCTAGGGATTCAGGAAGATCACAACAAAGTAAGACATAAAGATGTCAGTAGGCGTGGAGGTGGCTGGTTTCAGTTATGCGTGGTCTGGAGCTGTCAAACCTGACATATACCACTTTAACCTGGCTAAAAGATTCCTAAAATCATCTCTAGGACTGTCAAAAACAAGGTTTGTGTCTGTGCACGCGTGTGTGTGTGCGTGCGCGTGAACACGTGGGTTTGTACATATGCATTCTCATCCTGTGGGGACAATTGTGTTTTGGCTCACAGGTATAAAGTCCTGTTTTCCTCTCTCAGGTGACCGTGAGTTTTGTCATACTCAGCAGGCCTTTTGTCTAATGCATTGACACTTTAATGAAAAACAAAAGGTACATTCATCAAAAGAGACAAGATTACTGGAATCATAAATGGAGAACATCAGGGAAGCTAGCAACAATAATAATAATAAATTGTGGCTATTGTCCACAGAAACTTGCTTTTCTAAGGCACTTTTGATAATTACCTGTCAATGTTTCAGTTTCCACGCCCGCTCCTTGAATTGATGGAGTCTATTTATATCAAATAAAATTCTTGTATTTTCCTCTTGAAGTGCATTCCATTCCCAGACATGACTAGGGCAGAAGTTATTTTATTTTTCCAAAAGGAGAAAGTGGCCTTGTTGAGTTTGACACATGTAAGCAGTGCTTTCTGCTTGAAGGCAAGCCAAACAAAGAGACAAATAAACATCAGCCTTAGTCGGGAGGCAAAAGGAGAGAACTCTAGCCTGGATGGTTTGGGGGCAAGTTGTGTCCCGTCCCCAGCAGAGTGGCACTCGGCTCTCTCTCTGAGCTTGTCCCGCTCCAGTGATGTCTAACTCCTTGTCTCTTGTCAGGTGGTGTGTGGAAGCTTAAATGCAAAGTCAGCACAAGGAACAACAGGGGGGCCCAGAAGAATGGAGCCCATAAAAATCTGTTAGGCATGTAGGAACTTCAGGGATAATAGTTTGTCTTTATTTAAAGAATGTCTTAATATGAGGGACTGAATTTAATAAAACCACATGCATTTAGGGATGCCTGGGTGGCTCAGTTGGTTTAGCGTCTGCCTTCGGCTCAGGTCATGATGCCGGAGTCCTGGGATCAAGTCCTGAAACCGGGCTCCCTGCTCCACAGGGAGCCTGCTTCTCCCTCTGTCTGCCTCTCCCCCTACTTGTGTGCTCACACTCTCTCTTTCTCTCTCTCTCTGACAAATAAATAAAATCTTAAAAAAAAAAAACTACATGCATTTAAAGATAACGAATGTCCCATTGATTCAGTTCTTTTTTATAGTCTTTCTTCAAGTCACAGAAGGCGGGGGATGGCTGCACAGGACGAAGCAGCAGGGAACTCCCGTATTGCCATTAGAGGAGAAAGTGCCCGATCGGGAGATTTGGGTCCTGGCAGTGGTTGTGTTACGGTGTGACTCGGGACAACTAGTCTGTCTGCTCTGGGCCTAAAATTCCTTATTTGTTCAGTGAGAAAGTTGGGCCAGATCCTATGCAGCTTTAAAGTTTATTTTTTAAAACTTTAGTATCCTTCCTTTTCAGACACAGTGTCTGACACAAAAGTGGGGATCGGCCAGGGTTTATGAAATAATATTCTCTTAGACGTAATTGACCTGTGCAGTTCTTGGGCTCAGTCTGTTAGTGATGGTCTTTCAGAACGACAAGGGTTATCCAGTAAATTTGGCACATTCCCCAAATGCCCATTTTCCTCTTTCTTACTATGTGTGGGAGGCAGCCTCTGAGATGGGGTCCCGAGACCGCCACCTCCTCGTATTCACGTCCTCGTGTAACCCCTTCCTTACTCACTTCTAACAGGCAGAAAATAGCAGGAGTGATGGGTTGTCACTTCTGAGATTAGGTTGCTAAAACCTGTGATTCTGTTCTCTCTCTCTTTCAGAGCCCTTGCTCTGGGGGAAGCCAGCTGCTGTGTTCCGAGCTCCCAATGGAGAGACCCACACAGCACAGAAGTGATGTCTCCAGACAGCATCCAGTGGAGACTTGTGGCTCCCGCAGTTGTACCACTGAGCTCGGGAGTGGCTCCTTCCCTCGTTGAGCCTTCAGATGACTGCTGCCCTGGTGAACACTTCAGCTGTAGCCTCCTGGGGGACTCTGAGCCATACCCAGATTTCTGACTCACAGAAACTGAGGCAGGGGCGCTTGAGGGGCTCAGTTGGTGAAACATCTGCCTTCAGCTCAGGGCATGATCCCAGAGTCCTGGGGTCCAGCCCCACATTGGGCTCCCTGCTCCGTGGGGAGTTAGCTTCTCCCTCCCCCTCTGCTGCTCCTCCTGCTTGTGCTCTCTCTCTCTCAAAGAAATGAATACATAAAATCTTTGAAAAAAAGAACTGTGAGATAATACATGTTGTTTTAAACTGGTAAGTTTTGGGGTAGTTTGTCACATGGTATATTAGATGACCAATTATGTTACAAAAAGAATCTAAGTCTATCAGATAATTTGAGATACAATCTAAATAAAAGATATGACAAATATACCAGTAACTAGTATGCATAGTTGTAATAGTAACAATAACCAATTCCCACCTAGAGCTTATAATGTGCCCCAAACTGATAGGTGTGTATATATGCTAATATATACATATAATATATATATAATACATATAATTATATATATAATAATACATATTACATCACATCCATATTAACCCATTCATTCCTCACAACCACACTGTAAAGTACATGACATGACTGTCCCCATTTTACAGATGAAGAAGTGAATTGACAGGAATGTTAAGTAAACTGTCCAAGGTCACACAGCTTGTAAAGGCAGTAAATGGGAGACCAAAAGTATAAACTCGATTTTCCAGATGGCTCACTCGTTACGGCTGTGCTGTAGTGTACCCATAAATGAGATTAGGGGAGTATCACAAAATGATGAGAGGTTCAAAGGTATGATTACAACCAACGTAAAGGGTAAGAATGGGACTTTACAGAGGATGTGAATTGTGACATGGGAGGGATTAAACACAGTGAGAGAGAAGCATGATACAAAGAGTTCCCTGTTGCCATGGATTGAATGTTTGTGTTCTCTCAAAATCCATTTTACATTTTACTAATATTTTGCTAATTGTATGCAGCTATCACTAAAATTGCTGCTGATGTTCATTTGTCCCGTTGATAATCATTTCATTACTTACTTGTGCCAGCAAGGTGGACACATTGCATTCTATTCGGTTCAACTTGACCCAGCACGGATGTGAAGTCAGGCTGCAGGGTGGGAGTCGGCTGCAGCTTCCCATTTTCTAGCTGGATGTGGGCTGCCTCCTAGAGAGGTTTCCAGGCTCCCGTTCTACAACCTGGAATCCCAGGAGTTCGACTCAGATGCAGAGTCTCATTTTCAGAAGTGTCACGTCTGTATAACTATACAGCTGGGGATATCAGTAGCTCAGGTAAGTCAAATAAGTTTGTGCCTCTGCACAAATGTAAACTTGCTCCCTTTCCCCAGGCTCCCATCATCTATCTTATAACCATTCTGTGGCTTCTGGCTCTTTCTCAAGCCTCCTCTCCTATTGCATCTCATGCTTGGCAGCCGTTTCACTCTGTCCTACGCCTGTGAGCCTTCTGTGGGGCCAGAAGGCTTAGCTATGCAGTGGAGAAGGGCGGGAACTTCAGCCGCAGGTGACCTGTTCCTGTCCCATCAGAAACCAGGCAACTACCACGCCTGTCTCATCTCCCGGCCCTCTTCCCCGCCTCTGATTTTTCTCTCCATACAGTGGACAGAGCTTTCACTGGAAACAATTAACTTGGTATTTTTTAAATCTAAGAACAAGGTAAGAATAGGTTTAAAAAAAAAAAAAGACAAGCTCAACAGTGCATGCAGTGAAAAGTTTCTGTATTTGGTCAGCTCTCTGGTTTCCAAGGACCTCTTCCTATAAGCAACCACATTTACTGGTGTATTGTATATTTTTCAGACATAGTCTATGTATATACATGGATGTATCAGATATATACACACATATTTTTGATGAAATCTTTCTCCTGTACAAGAATGTTTTTAATATGTAAGTTTGATCATCACAAAAAACAGAAACTCTCCATTAACCTTTGGAACAGACCTCAAATTTTCAACATGGCCCTCAAGGCCCCACCTGACCTCTACAACATTGTCTCCCTCACGCCAATCTCCTCTTCATTTTTCCCATGGGACTTAGATCCTCCAACATCTAATCTAACCAACTGAGGTTCTCCACACCTGTTTCTATCTTTGATTAGAATAGCTCTCTGTCTAGAATTGAAATTGTTGCTGCCTCCTCCATGTTTAGCCCACCTATGTTTAGTGGTCATATGATTTGGATGGAATGGACCCACCCCTAAGGTCCAAGGTTACACAAATCCCATTCTCCTTACCAAAATGATCGGTGTGGATAACCAAGACTTAAGTCAGACAGAGGCATCCACTAGTTAGAAGGATTGATTTGGGGTTGCCTAATCAGC
This sequence comes from Eumetopias jubatus, assembly GCF_037043125.1. Taxonomy (NCBI): domain Eukaryota; kingdom Metazoa; phylum Chordata; class Mammalia; order Carnivora; family Otariidae; genus Eumetopias; species Eumetopias jubatus. Next base: position 114,311,808 of record NW_028274814.1, on the reverse strand, counting down.
ATAAAGAAGAGAACTCTTTCTGTGACTATGAGCAAATAAACTGTCATTGGTAGACATTGTCATGACAGAAACTAAGTGACTAAAATGAACATGTAAAATTTGGTAGGACAGTGAGACTCTTAGAGAAATGAAAACCAGATCTTGATCAAACTGTGCCTGAAGCTATACCAATAAATAACTTTTAGTGTTTTAAGCAAATTTGCAGTGGGTTTTATTTGACTTGCAGGCAGCTTAAAGCATCCTGATACCCCTGCTCCTTCCCTGCACTGATCTTCCTATATCTGGCTTACTCTTATCTAGTCTCCAAGCCTCTTAACTGTTCCCTCTTCAGAGAGGCTTTTTCTGACTTTCCCAGACTAGGCTGCGTTTTCCTTTTATCTGTTTTCCTTGCACTGAGGCCTTTTCCTTCTGCATACTTGTCACAATTGTAATGAAAGATGATTTTTAAGTATCTCTCTCCCCCAGAGGACTGTAAATTAAATGAAGTCAGGGCTCTATCTGTCTGGTTCACTGCTCTAGCCTCAGGTTCTAGCATGCACCTCACACTTATTGATGACTCAATAATTATTTGTTGGATGTAAAACTGAATGAATGATAGAATTTATTATAGATAAGTGGTTCATTCCCAATGATTTTTAAATCAAAGTTATTAGTATTCTCACAGACTGAACTACAGCTTTTAACCTCTGGTCAAACTTGGGCAAAATATTCTAAGTCCCCAGGATATTTTACTAGCTGTCATCCAATTCCATCCCTGCATCTTTGGGGAGGATGGTTGTTAAGAGCCCCACTCCAATGTAGGTAAGATCAGAAACCTGGATCTTCCACATACTGGGTTTCTGGTCTTGGACAATTTACAGAACCTCTTTCAGCCTCAGTTTATCTGTAAAATGAGGGTTATAATGGTACGCACCTCCCAGGGTCACTGCAGGGATTAATTGATGTAATGCATGCAATGCACCCATTTCAATAATACGGACTGGCATACAGTATTTTCCATCACATAGTAAATACATATAAACATATTACATGACACATGGAGGTACTCGCTATTATTGTTATTATTTAGAGATGGACCTCAATTTCTAGGACTGCACGTGGAGATTTCTCTTTACTCCAGCACTTTGAGGGTCTTTACTTATGAATGATTTGACAGACATAGGATTGGCCAGATGCTGGATTTTTTATGATTGCTGCTTGATTCAGATTCTTGTTTAACCCTGTGATTTTGAACAGCTATTGTTCTTTGAGAAAGAAAATGGATTTGAAGGAGTATTTATATTGATTTATTGTTGGTTGTCATTGAAATGTAAATAGCCCTGAATGTGCCACTCACTGGGACAGGGCAGTGCTTCTCATAATGGACAAAATAGCCTTGTTTCACTTTAATAACCTGCTTGTGGTCAAACCAGTCACGGGATTCCTTAAACACAGCAGAATGCCTGCTATTGTCATTTGCATATCAATGAGCAGACATCTCTCTGCTGTCACTATTACAGGGCACTGCCATTTCCTTAACTTGGGGACACTACCGAGGAGTTGGAACGCACCAGGCAATTCTCTATCTCTACCGTACAGACACCCGGGCCCACAGCTGCTGAGACAGTGATGCGACTTATATGTGGTGTATTTGTAGAAGTTGTAGGGTTAGAATAGATCGCCCACCCTCAATATCTTGTAGACATATAGGTGTCTATTTCCTTTACAGACGTTATGATGCAAAGAATCATTTTGCGTTTTCAAAGCTGGACACACTAGATGAGGGAAGCTTGCATAAGAATAATAAGGAAATAATAACATTTTACGCAGGACACTGACTCTACAATTCGGAGGGGGAAAAAACCCAAACTTGTTTCCTTTGCTTATCGCCCCCTTCCTCCTTCTGCATTTCCCCAGAGTTGGAAAGAGCCCATCCATTTTACTGATTTGGAAATAAAACAGGCATGTTAATCTCTTGCCTTCAAGGGCCACTGAGGGCATTGAGGTGGGTCACAGTTCATGATTCTAGATGGGTGCCCAGAGCAGCCCGGGAAATGAGCACTGCTAATTCCAGGGCTGTGTCTCACCCTATGCTACAAGCCTAAGCATAAGGCTTTTCATAAGCTTTTGAGGTGACCTTCATCGTGGTTGGGGCACGGATTTATCACTCAGACCCGTTCAGAGGGAACGCAGAGCCTGACGTCCAGCGTCCCCATCACCTTTGCCACCAGTCATGGTTGTATTCCACCCTGTGAAAGAATCAAGTAAGGCAAATATCCACGTGTCAGTAGATTTCGTTTTTAACTGAAAACTGGTTATCAATGTTGTACTAGAAAAATGTGGGGAACACACACACACACACACACACATACACAAAATAACAATAATCATACTTTTTATCTGCTTGACACCGTTCCAAACTCTCTTTGGGGAGGAATTCATCTAACTCCTTTCCTCAGCGACATGAGACAAATACCACGATTCTCCATTTCTTCTGTTGAGCCACTGAGGCAGGAGAGGGCCAGGACTTCGTCAATTTAATCAGGAATATAAATGCAAATGCACGGCTCTATCTCTTACGCACAGGGATCTATACCGACTGGAGGTACTCTGAGCTTACCTACTGGGTTTCCTCTCCTTGTACCAGAGCTCAGCATCCTTCCAGCCCCTGACCCCACAGTCCGCTGCCTCAGCTGCCCGCTTTCCTTTCCAATGTCCTATTTCTTTAAACACTAGCCAGGGCTGGTTAGCAGATGGACAATCTGAAGACGGACTTTGCAACCACGTACAGAGGGAGCAAATGAGTTAATATGTTCCAGATACTTTTATATTTTTGGCATAGACTCTAACCAATGTAATCACAGCTTATTATACTTCTTGGGTAACAATTGTCCTTTTATTCATTCAGTAAGCATCGAGTGGCTCTGATGGCCCGGGCACGGCTCTAGCCTACGTTAGTATCTGTGACAGGAGCATTTTTGGAAATGCAATGCTCCATTCATCCGAGTGACTTTAATGGTGGGAGCCCTCGGCCGCTTGGCAGGCAGGCTTTTTGGCTCCCCTGAAGTCACATTAACTTAATGGCCATTGACTCTGCTTATCTGAAGGGCTGGTCTCACTGGCACCACATTTGAAAAAAGTGACAGAGTTTGATTCCATTGTGGAAAAAAAAAAAAGAAAAGAAAATGGCTTGTCCGGGGTTAGAGGAATTCTTTCAGTATGGAGGGTGTCATTTTCTGACCTGGGACATAAAATAATATGAAATGCAACTTAGCAAACATGAAATTCGGCTTCAAAAGAGAAGTTTGCATTAGTTTCCATGATGGGATTGGGATAATATCTTCATGATTTTCTTTTTTGGGGGGTTAGTTTGTTTAAATAACTGGGTTATCTTTTGCCCATGTCTAGGCCATTCTAGAGACTGTTTCTTTGATGAGATCTTGCCACTGCTGCACTGTTTTGTTATAATTATTCATGTTTTCTAATAAAACCACTTTTTTATTTCATACATGATGACCATCATCTGTAAACACTTTGTTGAGAACCCTTCCTGACTCTAGAACAGCCAATTTATGGTGACATGAGCAAGTCGGTGGACCCAGAGTTCCAACAGGGGCAGGATTTTTAGATCTAATGAAGACTCTGTCAGGCCTGATTTGGATCTAGATAATTAGGGTCGGATTGAATTTGCCATCTTCAAAGCACTGTGAGGTCTTTGGGGCCAGTAAACTACTCCCTGTATTTTTCTGCACAGAAACAAGGGTGAGGTCGAGTTATCAGAGCATTTGTGTGTCACACATTGTCAGGAGTCACGCGCTTGGTGGATGACTTGCTAGGTCATCTTAGATAGGCTGTTTAATCTTTTTGTGTTTTCGTTTCTCCATCTGCCAAGGCGTGATAACACATGCTGGGCTTCTAAGAAAAGTGCTATTAGGAAGGTTAGGGTAGGTGTGCTGCTGGAGAGGCTTTTGCAAAAACCTTTACATCACTATTTGCTAGAGAGATTGCAATCTGGAGCAACTTGACGGCAGGGGCGTTTGAGCCAAAGTCCTCGCCCGGGAAATATCAGACCTGAGGGAAGGGAGGGTCATCCCTCATATTTCATGCATTTGGAGGTGGCTTCTGACATGGGATGGTGCTGGAGTTTCCCCATGGGAAAAACTGAAATCATGAGAAGGTCATTCAAAAGTCCAAATTAAACTTACCCACAATTTTTAAAAAGGCAAATTCTTATGAGCTCAGCTCCAGATGATAAATTACCAATAACACCTTTGGTAGTTGTGTTCTGCCGCTTTGGGGGGACTTTGGTGCTGAACACAGCCCTGTACCTGCTTTGCACATGACCCTAACATTGGCAAGAGTATTGTCAGTCCTTGAAAATGTGGAGGTTGGCACCCTCTGATTTTGTTGGCCTCTGTGATGATCTAGATTGCCTGACATCTCCCAGACCAGATACATTTTTATAAACACACACAGACCCAATCAATATTTACTTTCAGATGATTAAAGCTATTTTAGTAAATACCTTAATAAGACCCCGGGAAGAAAATATATCTGAATTCAGAGAACAGCCTTGCTTCCCTACTAACTTCCAGTTCCTGGATGTTAAAACACGGGTTTGAATCTCTTCAGACATATGAACCCGACTCACTGGAACCCCTTATTGATGGCCACCTCCTTGCTTATTTACTTGCCTTTCCCCTCCCTCCTCCACCCTATTGAAACTGCTAGAAGGAGACCTGTTGCTTTCAGCTGTGTGAATTTCCCACTGGCAGGCCCCCAATGCTCAGATCATCCTAATTCCCCAAAGGGAACCACCAGGCGCTCAGTCGGTGACCAAGGTGCAGTGTGCTGTGGGGATCAGCCCGGGCTTGCCCACATGTCCTTGCAAAAATGTAAGCAAGAGGCACTCGCTGCAACTGGGCCCCAGAGTGAGGGGCAGGTCTCTGTCAGTCAGAACCCCAGACAAAGGCAGGAAGTGATGCTCCTTCCCCCCACAGCTAGCTGGTGCCTCTAGGAGATGGGCTCTCTCACTGAACAGTTCCAGGGCCTTAAGCTGTAGTGCCTGAATAATAAGGGTTCTACTGGGCGAAAAGCTACCTTCCAAGGGCTTGGCAATTTGTCAGTCTGGGTTACTCCACACTTTAAAAATTCTCAGCAACTTCATATCCTGCAGCATCATGGGGAAATAGTTATGTGGTTAAACTTGAAAGCAACAGTTACATTGATTGGGTATCATTTGTAACAGCCAAAACCTGGAATGGACCTACCTGTCCAATAAGAAGGATTTGGTTAAATGAATCATGATATCTGCTTACAAGTAGATTGTCTCTTTCTCTGCCACATATATCTATTCCCACCATTTAAAATGAGGGTATAAAACAATGGGTTTCTTATTTTAGATTGTAGATATCCTGAAGAGCTTGATGGAAGCTAGCAGCCATCCCCCCAGAAAAATACTTACAGGCTCAACCTTTTCATGCAATATCAGGAGATTTCAACATAAACTTGTCTCCCATTCAAAGGTGAAGGACACTTAATACAATAAACAGTAGAAATAATATTTAACAGTTCTGGTGTAGGGAATAGTGGAAGGAGCAGGTTCTAAAAGACTAAAATCTCATTTTTGTTTAACATTTTTTGTTGTTTGTTTTGTTTGTTTGGGAAGGACAAAGTTTTTCTTGACTCTCTTAAGATCCTTGGCTGGGTCTGAAAATTAAATTGACGTAGACAGATTACCAGGGGAAAAGTACATACATTTATTTAATGTAAGTTTTACGTGGCATGAGTGACTTCTAAAGGAAATGAACAGCCAAAGAAACAATTAGACCGAGTATTTTATGCTAAGTTTGGTGAAGAGTGCATATTTGCAGAGTAGTAGGATAAGTTAAGAAGTATGAGGTAGGTGTAGTAAACTGGGGAAAACGTTGCAAGGCCTGTTTGTTTGGATTTTTCTTGGTGTCCCCTTTGTCTCCTGAGATAAGGTACTCCTTTCCTCTGGGTGTAGGGAGGGCACCTCTCACATGAGGATTTTATGGCCTGTTTCAGGGGAAAAAAAGGGTGCAGGGCAAAAAGTCAGAGTGACTCTCCTGCTTCTGCTGTTTTCTCAGATTTCTTCAGCTTGAAATATTCAATTTGCCAGGATGCCATATTTTGGGGTAGCGCATTTGGATCCCCATCATAGGTAACTGAACTTGAACATGCTGACAATAGCTTCTCTGAGGGATGATATTATAGTCTCTCTCTGTGCTTATTTGTATCTTCCAACTTTTTCTATAACTATATACAAATTTCGTTTATAAGAAGAAATATGTCATCCAAGTTTGTTTAAATTAAAAAAAAAGCTGTAATCAGTTTTGGCAAGTGTGTTAGGACCCCAAGGACATTTTTAGCACACCTCTTTGTTTAGTACATGATGAAATACTAGGATGAAGGAATGCTGGGAGGAAGGGACACTATTTCTGAGTGAGATTTAATTAGGGCCAAATAAAGAGGTACTATATTGACAAACTTCTTTAACATGAAGTACACAGATAAAACATTTTAAGATTTAAATGAATCAGAGCCGATTAAAAAAATGCCAGGATCACACATGGTGACCAAGAAAAGCCAGTCCCTAGGTAAACTTTAGCTTCACATCAACAGCGTTTCCTCTCTGGAATGGCCTGTAGGGTACCTCTGTCAGTTCAATGTCTTGAGAGATTATGAGTCTGACATTCCTATTTCTTTCACCTTAGGAGGCATCTGGGAGAACTTGTTCTACCTTTGCAGACCTCGCTGTCTCAATTAGAAGGTGAAGTTTGCATATCTTTTATTTTGTTAAAGACTGAAAGAATGAAGGAGCACAGAGGGGGAGAGGGGCAGAGGAGAGGGAGAAGCAGATTCCCCGCTGAGCAGGGAGTCTGACACAGGGCTGGATCCCAGGACCCTGAGATCATGACCTGAGCTAAAGGCTGGAAGGCAGACACTTAACGGACTGAGCCACCCAGGCACCCCAAAGTTTGCCTATCTTCTATTCATTGGCAAGTGTCTTTAAGGAAAGAGAAATTCATTAGGGGGCTGCAGAGATATCTACTCAGCATCCACGCCCCCTTTCTTGGGTAACAGTCACCTTCATCTCTGTGTGGGGAAGCCCCTTCTCCCACTCTCAGTTGCCATGGCTTCTGCGAGGCAGGCATCACCCTGCAGCTCCAGGATGAACACGTGATTCAGACCTGCTCAATTTGGAGTGTTCTCTCTCTCTGAGGCCACAGGGAGTGGTCCCATAATGGGCATAAAGATCCCATCAATGAGATACAAAGAGGGAGCCCTTGATAGAGATTTCTCCAACCAAGATTTCTCAGCTGGAAGAACGTAAGCCTGTAATTGTTGTGGAGGGAGCCTGCGGAAGAATGAAAGCAAACAGCACAGCAGAACCCCAAGAGGGGAGAAGGCAGAAGGGGGTTGGGCTTGGGCATCATCAAGTCCTGAGGCTTCAGCTGAGCCCCCAGATTCACAGATGCCAGAACCAAACTTGTCGCTGGAGTTTTCAACTGTGTGGGACAATCATTTTCTTTGTTTGTTTAAGCCAGTTTGGGTTGGGTTTGTTTCACTTACAACCAACTGGGTCCTGACTGATATACTGGTTTAAGAATAACACTTACTGAGCCCTTGTGAAGTCACAGACCCTGTGTAAATCCTGTATGTGCATTCTCTTATTTAATTCCTACATTAGTTCTTTTTGGGGCACCTGGATGGCTCAGTTGATTAAGTGTCTGCCTTCAGCTCAGGTTATGATCCCAGGGTCCTAGATTCGAGTCCCACCTCGGGCTGCCTGCTCCACGTGGAGCCTGCTTCTCCCCCACTTCTCTCTCTCTCCCTCTCTGTTTCTCATGAATAAAATAAAAATAAAATCTTAAAAAATTTTTTTTAAAATAATAATTCTTACATTCGTTCTTTTTAAGAAAGGAAACTGAGACTCAGAAAGGGTAAGTAACCTGCATAAGATCCCTCAGCAAGTATAATAAATCTATATTCAAACCCAGATATACCTAAAACCCTATGCTCTTAATTAGCTTACTACCAATGGAGCAGTGATACTTGAAGAAAGTTAGGCCTGACAGCTGGTGGATGGTTCATTTTTAACTACAACTTACAGAGGGATACACTGAGGATAATAAGTGAGTATTTAGGAAGCATGGCCAAATTTAGAGGTTAAACTTTTTTCACTTTCAGTTTCCTTGTCAGTGCTCCCCCTGTTATTATTTTGTTTTGTTTTCTGACAACCCAGCAGTGTTGAACGGAAGAAGCTCAACCGTGTATATTTTATAGTCGAAGAGTCTGGGGAAGACGAGCTGACCTGGTCCGGACACTGCAACTTCTCTGGGGCTTGCTTCGGCTGCAAGCCAGTGGACCTGGAGAAAAACCAGGGGTCCTTTAAGAATCAAGGAGGAGGGGCGCCTGGGTGGCTCAGTTGGTTAAGCGTCTGCCTTTGGCTCTGGTCATGATCCCGGAGTCCCGGGATCAAATCCCACTTCAGGCTCCTTGCTCGGGTGGGGAGTCTCCTTCTCCCCCACCTGCTCCCCCACCTCCCCTCTCTGCTCCTGCTCTCTCTCTCTCTCTCTCTCTCTCTCTCTCGCAGACAAATAAATGAGTAAAATCTTTAAAGAAAAAAAAAGAATCAAGAAGGAGCCACAGGCTACTTTGGTGATATGTTGTTATAAACCAGAGTGGGCTCTGTTTTCATGAATAAAATAAAAACAAGGAGATTTATCAGTTCTGCGTCGCTCCATTCTCAGGAGAGTTCTTTCTTAGAGTTTGAAGAAAACAAGGTAAACACAGGCCTGGGAAGCCCCGAGCCCGGTTTGGACTCTAGCTCTGAGGTTCACGCTGTACTCATAACATCCTGTTCTTCTCTGCTGCCTGTGATGTGGTAGATAGCAGCCCCTCCACAGGCTCTTAACAGCTGAATTCATTTTTCGTAAAGATACTGTCCTGTAAGACTGCGGAAATGGGCCACTCCTGCTCCCCCTTTGTCACTCTTACGGTTAAGGATGGGTACTCCCAGTTGCTTTGAGAATGCACTTTCCCTGGGCTCTAAAATTAGGTCTTTAATTCCTTTGGGATATTTGGCAAACATAAATTTACTGGAAGCCCAGAGGGTATTAGTGAGTGGGGGAAAAAAGTCTCAAAAAAAAAAAGTCATTTGTTTCACATCGGAGCATTCTGCTCTGGAACCTTGCGGCTATGGTCAGGGAAGGAAGGGTAGCTGTGGGGAAAGGTGTGATGGTAACCTGATACTGAGGAAAAACAGTGTAAGTGAAGTCATCCGCAGTGCTAGGGACTGGGAACGATGACTTCTGATCCACCCCTTCCGGAGGGGCCTGGAGGGCTGAGAGATGCCTTTTTTGTACGATATGTTTATCAGCTTCCAGTGAATTTGTGTCTAAAGATCACACCTACAACAAAAACACACATGGAATAAAAAATAACATGTCACTTCTGTGGTCAGGGAGCTGACCCCAAATTAGTTCATTGCACTTGGGATTCTGAAGGCACAACGAAAATAGCAGTGACTTCTGTTGCTCGACTACAAGAAAGGTGCTTCTCTTCTGTCTTCGCCACTGAGTTGCCATCCAGGAGACAAACAACAGCAGCGGTTGTGGGGGGGGGGGTGTTTTGAATGGCTTTCCTTAGAGAGAAAATGTGCATCCTGGGATTGTGCTTCTTATCCGGCAGTTTTACAACGTGCCTTGGCCCTGGAATCACGAAGGTGTTTTCAAAAGGTTAGACAGATCCTCTATCAAACCCACACCTACCAACTAAAAACGCACAAGAGCAAGCCCTGGTCATCTATAATTTTATCTAGGTGATTCTTATCATCAACCAGGGAACCACCCCTCTGGTCTTCCTTAATTAGGACAAATTCATCAGAGTAGCAACTCACTATCTGAGATCTGTAGACATGACTGGCAGGGACAGGTCAGCCTTCGATTAGGGGCAAAATGCAGGGACAGAAGGTGGAGATTAGCAGGACGTGGCAGAAGCAAGACCAGGATGGCAGGTGGCAAAGAGGCATTCTACAGGAAGACCCCGTGTGGGCTGAAGGGGATTCTTGGTATGGTTCTCTGAGGACTTTCGAAGACTGGTTTGAACAGAGAGTGGCAAAGCCCACTAGGCCTCTTCCAAGTGAAAACACAAATCTTGCCTCTGTCTATAGTGTCCACCATTTTTATGCTATTCTTCAAAGTCAGAAATCAAAGATATTTATTAGAACCCCATTCCTTTCAAACAGAGACATGAAAGAGAGGAGATCTAAACACAGACACTCAATGTAACATGCATATAGGTGGTAGCATAGCCCCTTTTTCCCACCTAGGAGAGCACATCCTGTGCTCATTTACTCATTCGATCATTTAATTAAGCATCATTTACTGAGCAAAGGCGATAGGTTGAACAAAGGCAAAATGGCCTGGTGGGTCCGTAGAAGTCTATGTAATTTGCTATTATGACATGAGAGGGGAAAGTAAGGGAACACGATGTGGTGTTGGCAGCATCCAAATCATACAGGCTCTTAACTGTCTCTACGTCTGTTCTAAGGAAAAGAACCTGGCACGAGCCCAACATCTGAATTTAGAAGCACCCAGCAGAAGAAAACAGCGGCTGCTCGCTGGAAGACAGGGATGAGTATGCGTAAATTCTTGCTTTCTTATTACGTACGTACCTTGGGATTGGGGTTGTAGGAATCTACCTCTCAGACAAGCTAGGTATATTGACATGGCAACTCACAACTTGTAGAGAATTGCTATTTTTTTTCCACAGCTGCAGAATATCTATTTTTTTTTTAAATGAAAGCCACTTCCATCTTCAATTTTAAAATGCCTTAATTTGAGAGACCATTAGTCATGAAGGTGTTTCCATAGCAAATGTGTGTGGGATGTCCTAGCTTTGTTGGCGATAGTTCAAGGGAACTTCTATCATTAAATTGGGACAAGGCCTGGCATGATGGCAAGGAATATCATGGCTCCGTTCCCGCAGCATGAGGCCTCCATTTAAGGGCAAGATAGACTGAAGGCAAAGAGCAGGAAGAGAAGTGCTGGAATGAAAACAACTAACAAAGGAAAGATAAAAATGCAAATCCCAGTTCAGAGTGAATAATAGGAATGCAAATAGTGCTGCTAAAATAGGAAGGAACATTACTTTTCAAAAAGGCAAAGGAAAAGAAAATTGTAGTAGCTAAAGCCTTGTGCAGGGTAAAATTGCACACTGTGTATGCCTCTCAGAAGCAAAGCCACCTACTCTGATTTTTCCTAGCACGATGCTGTGAATTTGGTGAGTCATTTTATGAAGGTTTACTACAAAGCTCCAATCTGGATTTTTTTTTTTTTTTAAATACATTAGGATTAAATCTTTCTTTTGCCACCAGCTGCTTACTAATAGTCCCGTTTTAAAGCCAAATTTCTCACCTGGGCTACAAAAACATATTTTCCAAAAAATTAATAAGTTTATGGAATGATCTCCAGAATTTGTTAAGTTAAAAAAAAATCGTGGAGGAAAGAAGAGTTTATGGCATCCTGCTATTTATCTGAGAAGGTCATCTGAATATAAATTTGGTTATATTTAAAAAAAAAACTCTCAGGAAAAAGTTATTTATGGGAGAGTGGGGAAATGAGGTGGAGGGGACAGAATTCCAAGTTAGATATCTTTGAATATATTCTGTTTTTGTTTTGGATTAAAAAACAGGTATATATTTAATGTGATTATAAAACAATATTAATCACAAGACAAAGCAACCTCTAAAAATTGAGAGCAAAATGACACAAGTGAACCTGAGCCTCAGATTACTGGTCTAATTACAGAGAGGAATTATTTCAGGTGACAAAGGAATTTATCTATTGATAGACTCTAAGAAATTGTCAAAAATTTGTCAACTCTCTTTCTTAATTTTATTGTTGGTGATAGTATTGTTACTGTTTGGGCTTATCTTCCTTCCTTCCTTCCTTCCTTCCTTCCTTCCTTCCTTCCTTCCTTCCTTCCTTCCTTCCTTCTTATTCATTTTTTTGAGACAGTTGTATGTACTATGGGATAAAACAAATAAGAAATTATGCTTGTGTTGGGAATTAGGATTTGGGGAATGGAAGAAGGCAATTTAAATGTAAGATCAAGGATGTTAAGTAAAAACCTTGTAGTATGGAATTTATAATTGTCAACTGAAATTGTGATGTGTTTTAATACAAAAAACAAAAACAAAAACAAAAAACAGATCTCCTAGCTCTACTCACTGCAAAGACCTGGAAACAGTGTCAAGCTCAGTAAAAATGAACATGTTCATTAACCAGGCTCAAAATCCAGATTGTGGTCTCCCAATACTATTCCCTCCTAAAAAGAACCAGAGTTCCTTGGGAGAGAACTGATTCTAGATCTGGGGCAGGAAATGTGCAACAATGAGCCTGGAATAATTTATCCTACCGAAAAGCAGGGACACTACCAATTGCTTTTGGGGTTATGTCTAAAATACTCTGGAGCCAACTAGGAAAGGCTTTCTTAGCCAAAGATAGGACAACTTGAGCATCAATAAAATAATAACTTCAATGACTTAAAACGCATCCATTATGCTTAAACCTACAGTGATTCTAAAACACACACTCCAAGAGCCAAAAAAAATCCCCCCAAACCCCCAAATCATTCGTTCTCTTTGGAGGACACTAGGTAAACAACTCAAAAATTTGAAAGCTAAATGAAAAGAAATGAAATAAATAAATAAATGAAAAGGAAGAATCAAACATTTATCCTGTCTTTTCTGTACATACCATACTGTGGGGTAACCAAAGGGGAAATAGTTTCTGATTCAAATCAGCAAAATGAAAATGAAACTATAAGGCAGTTGGGGAAATGTGAGCACTGATTTGGTTAGTTAGTATCATGGACTTACTGTTAATTATATTTAGTTATGATAATGAATTGTCATTATGTTTATGACAAAGTTTTCCTTTCTAAAATACATATGTATGCATATTTTACATATATGCATATCTAATTATATATTATATATAATATATACAATATATATTTGCAGATGAAATGTGATGTCTCAGTTTTGTTTTGAAATAATCCACTGGGCTTGAGGGCAGGGAGAATTGGACGTGGGTATAAATAAGATTGATCATGAGTTGAAAACTGTTGAAGCTGTGTACGTGGGGGTTTATTATTATTATTCTTTTTGCTTTTGCACATATTTGAAATTTTCCACGTAAAAAGTTTTAGACAAAATCAATTGCTTTGCTCACCTTTCTTTTCCTGTAACCTGGTAAGTCTGCTCACATGGCAAGTACTCAAGGAAAGTTTGGTAAGAATCATGCTGCTCTTGGTGAAGGTGTCCCTCTAGCCTTGTATAAGGTTCTCATTCTGGATGAAAATTGGATAGTTAGAGAAACAGATTCTAGGCATTATTCGGGCCAGCTAGAGGGTAACTGCTTTGGGGGAAGTCATAAGTTTTTAGACTTCAACATTTGATGTTTGGAGTTCTAAAAGTGACTTGGTCTTAAAATGAAAGATATCAGCCCTCTTATCTAGAAGCAATATTTCCTTGAGCCACAAGAAAACAGTTTTTCCAACTCAACGCTTATGAAAAATTGACATAATGTGGTCTCCTGACTGATTAAATCCTCAACTGCAGGAAGACTCATCGCTAATTACTTTACCATAAAGCAGCTGAGCTCATGACTATCTCTGTTCAGTAGGGATCTTTAGCAGCAAAACCCATGTTTTGACACACTGCAGTGTTACTCGGGGGTGTTTGTTGTCGTTCTGAGGGTTTTCACCTGTGTAATTTTTCAATTCTGGCACATTTTCTTATATTAATTTATTGATATTTTTCCCTTTCAGTTTTTTTTTCCCCCTGAAACATTAATTCAGATCTCTGACCTTTTGGATTGATCCTGTAATTGGCTCCCCCCCATTCTATTCTATTTTCCATCTCTATTATTTCGATCTAATTTCTACTTTATGTTCCTAATCTTTCTATTTACTTACAACTTTTCTGTTCAGGAAGAAAGAATCTTTTCTTATATTTCTGATGTTTCTTTTTTAAAAAATAGTATGCTATTCCTGTTTCATTCATAGCTACAAAAATCTTTTTATATTTCTCTCAAAGTGTAACCTTTTTGAAGTTTTCTTCTGCTCCCTGAATTCCCTTTGCTTCCTCCAAGTTCTTTTTATTTATTATTATTTTTTTTGTCTTTGCTATTCATGTTGGGGTCTTCCTTCCAATATCTGGTGACCCATGGCCGGCTATTCACATTTAAGAAAGAGGCTCTCAACAGGTGATTGGACATTCTGTGCAAGAGGTCAGTCTTCCTGATAACTTAGAGTAGAACAAATATCTACTGGGGGATTCCAAGGGTAGTATTAAAAGTATTGAATAATTGATGGGGCATGGGCATCATTCAACCAAAGAAGATAACCCAGACACTCAAAATGTACCTATGTGTTTTAGCTGGACTCAACCGCATGAGTGGGTCTTTCTCTTGGATGGGATGGTTTCCTCAGAGAGGACTTCTCCAGTGTCTTATCTGGAGTGAGACAGGGATGATAACCCTCCTGCCAGGGTTGGAGGGATCCCAGAGTTTTTTTTGTAGCCTGTCATTTAATCTATCAGCTGGGCCTCATGTCCTTGGAATGTAGAGTTTCTCCGATTCTTCAAAATCTGTTCCTCTCTTATCTTCTTCACTTGGGCTAGAGGTATTCACCTAGCTAGCGATCGTAATAGGACACTTGGGGGTCTGACCGCCCCTGACCCAGACTTTTCTGTGAGATTTCTTTCCTCAGTTCTACCCTTCACTCTTACCTTTAGAGATACTAGAAACCTCAAATTCCTAACTCAGTCTGGGTTTCTTCTGCACACATTGTCTTGTTTCCTGTCAGCAGTCCCTCTCTTCAGGCATAAAATTCAGTTTTCTTTGATCTATTGAGTAAGTCACCACATAGCCAACTGTTTCCTTTCTTCTCTTTTTTTATATGCCTCGTTTGCTATCATTTCCTCTCCAATTCTCTTTGCTGTGATTGGTTTAAAGTGCGTGTATGTGTGCTTAATTTCCTTGCAAATTTTAGTAGCCTTTCAAATGAGAAAAAAAATATGTATTTCATCCACTATGTTTAACCAGAAGTTTTATATTTATTAAGATGAATCTTTAAGCACAATTAGTTTTTGATGATAACTAGAGCTCATCAGCATTTATGAACTCTGGGAAAACAAAATGAGAATGTTCATGCTTTTTTTTTTTTCATTTCCTTGTGACTCACCACCTCCCCAAACGGGATCATCTGTAATTTTTGGTCTAAATTACAATCAATCAAAAAATAACTTTTTTATATTATTGCTATTTGCTACATCAAAGTGATTGAAACTTAATAATACATGATTTATCTATCATCAGTCTTCCTCCCCAAATCCCCTTCCTACATCGTAATTCCTTCCTTATCTTGGCTTCTTAGTTTTATTGGTGAAGTTGGTTCAGATTGCAGGAGTTTCTCTCCAGTGATGGTGGGGGCAGAAGAAGACATCCTTCAAGGAGGTTTGAAACTCTAGCTGGTCTCAGAGGTGTCTCTAGCTATCTGTGAAAATGAATGGCCCCATCTCTTTGGTCTCTGAGCCCACACTCACCTGTCTGAGCCTGTGGGTACTGGCTGCTCTCTCTGGCTCAGTATATCAGGAG
The DNA here is from genome assembly GCF_037043125.1 of Eumetopias jubatus. Taxonomy (NCBI): domain Eukaryota; kingdom Metazoa; phylum Chordata; class Mammalia; order Carnivora; family Otariidae; genus Eumetopias; species Eumetopias jubatus. The sequence goes on along the minus strand of NW_028274814.1, from coordinate 114,296,137 downwards.
GTGGCACCTGGCTGACAAACCCAGTCTCTCTACACGCATTGTCCCCATTAATCAAGATGACAGCTGTTCCCTGACCTCCTCCATCTGAAGTTCCCTGTAATCGTAATCACTCTCATCTCCACTCTGCTTCTGTCCAGTATGGTGTTCTCTGGCCTCGTTTCACTAAGAATTTAATACTATCTGCATTATATCTTTTTTTTTTTTTTTTTTTGGTAATTCTGTGTTTAATTTTTTTAGGGAACCACCATACTGTTTTCCACAGTAGCTCTACCATTTTACATTCCCACCAGCAAGGTACAAATGTTCAAGTTTTTCCACATCCTCACCAACACTGGTTATTTTTCTTTTGCTTTTGTTTTTGTTTTGTATATACATTACCACCCTGATGGGGATGACGTGGCACCTTGTGGTTTTGATTTGCATTATTGTAACAGTTATTGCTCTTGAGCAGCTTTTCATTGTTCTACCGGCTGTTTGTGTATCTTCTTTGGAGAAATTACACTATATCTTTTATGATTACCTCACATCTTTGGTATTGGCATCACTTTTGTTTTCCAGTGCTGTTTTATATATTTATTTATATAATTTATATATATGCTGTGTGTGTGTGTGCATATGCTGTATATATATATATATAATTGGTTTTATCTATGTATATACTAATATGTTTATTTACTTGTTTAACCTAGTATCACGGCTAACCTGCTCATCTACCATTGCTGTGCTGTTTCAAAAATAATTTTTGATTTGGTCTCCCTCCCCTTGGTTTCGTCCCTTTTTGTTTGTTTGTTTTAGACCTGCTTATCCTTTTTGTTGTTGTTGTTATTTAGTACAATCCAATCTGAAGCTAAACGTCTATCTTTTTAGTGAGCTACAGATAAAAACCGACACTAAAATCTTAACTCTGATATTTATTTACTATGTATACTCTGCCAAGTGGCAAAGAATGCATTTCCAGTATAGATACCCCACTGGTACTAAGGGCATCTGTAAGACATTAATATGAAAGAGAGCCAGAAGTTTACAATGGAAGCAGTGTTGTCCAAAACAGTTTTCTTTAAGTGAACTTGTCTTGAAAGGACTCTGTATGTTCCTTCAGGGAAATGGATGCTTTCTCTTCACACATTTTGAATTGGCAATCATCCCGTTTTCTAGAACCTTATTATCAATTTTTTTTGTTTCATATTTGAATCAATGCAAAGAATAATTAGTATTCTATGAGGAAGTTATTGTTTTTTATCAAAAAATGTGATTTCTAAACATATATGTCTGTGTGCTTTAAGGTAAATTGTTCTCATTTTTTGGGGCCAATTATTACTTTTGCCATGGAATTCCATTTTTGAAATTATAGTGCAAAACCCTGGAATAAAAGTTAATGCATAAAATTTCATTTTAGGCATTGTCAGCATCAGAGTTAAGGTTGGGGTTAGTGTTCTTTTGTTATATGTCCTACCTGCATGTTATAAAGTGTGGCTGACCTAAGTTAATGCAATGCTCTTCCAACTCATCTTTAACACGCTCCCAATTCCAAAATTATCATTCATGTAAATTCAGGAAAACTGATCAGTATATAAACAACAGTAGTTTGCTCAAAAAGAAAAGAAAAGAAAAAGATCTATTTAATGCTTTTTACAACCCGAGGTCTGTATTTTGAGAGTATGGTTGTGCCAACCTCTCAAGATACATCAGACTTCTGAACTCCCACTTGGACCATTTTTCTCTCAATGCATATGATCTGTGTACTAAGGCCTATGTGTGATTTGTGTGCACTTTTGGGTTTTACCTGGAGCCTCCTTTGCTTATGTATATCTTCCTTTTGCCAGACCTCTTTGTCTCTGGGACATGTGTTGTCTTATTTAGATTTGGAGGCAAATAATAAAAATGAGAACCAAAAGGAACAGGGTATTTTGCTGCTGCAAGAGCCTAACAAGGTAATTTCTTCCAGATTTTTCATTGTTTACATGAGAAAATTTAGACCTAGAAAAACAAGTGCCTGGTTAAATTTTCACAACTGGCTGGCGCTAACAAGAAGGGATGTACAGTGGTAGGTGCATTGTCTTTTTTTCTTCATCACCTGGGGTAATGCTATTTGAGTAAATGAAATACAGTAAGTTGCTAAGGTAAATTCCGAATAACCACACTATGGAATGTGACATGAATGTCATCTTGGAAAAAAGTCCTTCTTGCCAAAGACTAAGTATAATAATATAATTATTTATTTTGAGTCCTTGAAAGAGTTCCGGTCTGTTCAACTTAGGCTTTTATGTTTAAACACTAAACGGTTTTCTGTATAAAAATCAAACAAACCCACAACTAGAGAGCAAAGCATCTGGAGTCATCGACTTGGCTTTGTCTAAAGGCCTCTTTTAGGGGCTGAGTTAACAAAGAATGCATATTGTTTTCTGTTTGCTATGTAACACTAGTAGTGGAAATCCAGCTTACTATTTAGTCAATAGCTTTTGCCTTAAGCTTATCATTTTATTGAAAGTGTGGGGGGGAGGAGGGGAAGAGAGAGAGAAAAAGAGAGAGAGAGACAAGGAGGGAGGGAGAGGGAGAAAATGAGAGAGATTGAGAGAATTTTACGAAGCAAACTATGACCTTTCTTTGGTAATTTAGCACCCTTACATAAAAAGTGAAGGGCTTATTGCAACTTGGTTTGGGGTCGAGAACACTGAATGAGGAAACCTGAATTTCACTTCCAGCTCTGATGTGCCTACTCGTGTGGTGTTGAGCAAGTCACTTGCTTTCTCTGGGTCTTGATTTCTTCATCTGTGGAATGAGGGAGAATAAAATTTAATTTCAAACCTCACCCAACTCGAAAGTTTCATAATTCTCTGAAATAAAATGTGTAGTCTTACTTCACTGATCCTCACAAAGCAAATAGATTATACGTAGTAGCCATCAATGTCCAAATGATTTGCTACATCACTTTCTTGGAAAGAAATGCACGAGAAAGTTGCCTGCCTTAGAGGACGCTGCCTACATTTAGAAATATTTTTTTTCTTCATTAACCTAGCAGGCTTTATTTTTTGGAACTTTTTGGCAACTTTGTGTTTATTATAGACAACATTTCAATTAGATCTCTTTCCTAAAATGTGCTCATTATATAATAAAAAAAAATATTTTCTCTGATCGGAATGTTAGAGTTTATACTTACCTGTATTTTCTTTTTCTTTCTTTTTTTTTTCAAGATTTTATTTATTTATTTGACAGAGAGAGCACAAGCAGGAGGAGGGGCAGAGGGAGAGGAAGAAGCAGATTCCCCACTGAGCAGGGAGCCCAACAGGGGCCCAGTCCCAGGACCCTGAGATGATGACCTGACCCGAAGGCAGATGCTTAACCGACTGAGCCACCCAGGTGCCCCTATACTCAGCTATATTTTCTGTGATTATTTGATGATCTGTTTTCAAACTAGACTATACACTCCATGAGGGCAGAGATCATTGCAAACGTCTGGTTCACAGTTTAATCCTAGAATTTCGTGTAGTGCCTCGCACCTAGCATCTATTCTTTGAAGGAAGAAATATGTTTCAGTAGTCTGGCCAGGATGGTTCTGTATCAAAAGCCATATATCATCTTAAACTCATCCAAGGAAGCGTCCATAAAGAAAACACGCGACTCACGTATAGTCTTTCTGAATTCTCTGGATTATATTGCTGATGGGGGAGCATTTTCTGCGCTATTGGCTTCCTTCTTTTGGAGAGTAGAGCTGGTGTTGGTCTGGCTTGATAAATTTCCACAGCCACTAAGTGTTAGACAGTGTTTGGATGCTATTTATTTTTTCTGCTTGTTGTCTGTAGAGAAAGGCTGTTTGCAAATCAAGCTCATTGATGCCTCCTTCCCTACCTCCATGCAAACTTCTATGACTCCTCATATAGATCCGTAACTTCAATTTGCCAAAATACTTGGCTAAGCATTCTGTCTCATCGTCTTCTGCAGGGGCAGTGTGACTCAGTCCAGCAAGCCGGAGTAAGGCCGGAATCAGGATGAAGCCAACAGCTGCTGGATGATCCTGCTGAGGACACCGGCAAGAAAAGCCAGTGGACAGGGCTTCAGTCTCTACATGCTTGTTATGTCCCAGCAATGTCATAGCTCAGTAGATCAGAGATGTGGATCATTTTTGTAATTTTCTTTCATCAGTCATACCTATAACAGTTGAAGCTTGGACGCTCTATGAAAAGCAACACAATGATACTCGTTTGAAGAATCGTGCAAAGATGAAGGTTATGTAGGGTTAAAAGAAAAATCATATCAAGCCCCCTTCCTTTCTTCCTTTTTAATTTCTCCCTCCCTCCCTCCATGCCTTCCTCCCCTCCCTCCCCATGCCTCTCCTCCCTTCCTTCCTTTCTTCTGTTTCAGAGAAGTGATAGGCTATAGCGAAAAAAGCTTGGATTTTAGAGGCAGGCAGATATTACTTAGCATCTTGACTTAACCATTTTCTGTGAAGGCACTTTAACCTCTGAGTCTCTTTTTCCTCAGGTGTTATTACTTACATCACAGGGTTGTAGTGAGGCTTAAGTTATATAATAACATCAGCTACTATTTATTAAACATCAAATATGTGCATTATCCAATGCAATCCTCACAATAACATTGCAAGCAAAATGTCTGGTCCATGGTGGGTGATTTATAAATAACGACAAAGTGTTGGATACTTCCCATAACACGTTTTTGGAGTAAGTGCTTACTTATTTAATTCTCAGGAGCCATTTGTCATGCCATTATCCCCCACAGTCTCAGCCACCAAAGTGAAACTGATCATTCATTCATTCAAAATATGTTCTTTGAGTATCTGCTATGGTTGGGGGGTAATTGGGAAGCAAAGAACAAGGCAGTTCTTAACATGAAAGGGGTTATAATTAGGAGAGGTTATAGATAAGTAAACAGACAATTATAACCAAGCGGGATGAGCCCACTGACAGCGGGAAATACAGAGTGGACGTTTAAGAGGGACCCCTGAATTACAATTTGGGGGTTCAAGGAGGGTTCTTTGGAGGAAATCACATCTGTGATTTCTGAGACCAGAGGGATACATAAAATGAGGAGTAGAGCTTGGAGTCTATGTAAAGGCATTGAGAGGAGGGGCACTCTGACGCATTCTGGGAACAGAGCAGTTCGTTCTGGAATGTGAAGGGATCACTGTGAGAGGAGGCTGGGGTGAGCAGGGCTGTCAGTCATGGAAGGGCTCAGAGCCCATCCCGCAGAGACTGTCTGATCTCTCGGGCTGTCTCTCAGCTGTTGCTGGGTTCTCGTTCCCCTCCTCCTCAGCCTGGCTTTGGAGCCAGGCCCTGCTGTAAGGCTGACTGCTAGGACTCCCGATCTGATGGGCATGTGCTTATGTTGCTAAACCCTCACCCTTTCATAATCTTTGAAGCTGAGTTCTTGGTCCTGAGAAAGAAAGGCTTATCTTACTAGTACCAAGGTAGCACATTCTTGGCTGGTTGGCTACGTCTAGATACCACCCCTACCCTCCTCTGGGGGGTGCCGGCCTATGGGGCAAGGAGGCTCTCTCATCAAGGGTCTCTTTTGGCCAGCATTTTGCAGTCCAGGGCCCTTTTAGCAGGCCTGGGAATCTGAGGGCAGGCTGACAGACGAGTCAACTCTCTTTCGACTGGGCCTCTCTGAACCTAAATGCCTTCTGGAAAACCTGGGCAAACCAGACTCTGTGACATGATAACCTCATTACCATTTCACTTTTCCTGGAAACTGAGAGATAAACAATATGTAGATCAATAAGCTAGGTGGAAGGCTGATTCATTTATTGGCTCACAGATTGTTTATCTTTGAGTTGGGGCTATAGAAAGTACTATCCCAGTAGCCAGGCCTGCCAGAGGGCTGAGAGAAGTCTGAGCCGTGCTCAGGGCACACGGATAGGAAAGCAGAGAGCCAGTTCTCAATCTTCGTTTTTCCTTTGTGGGACCCGTCAGATGCTACTTAACTCTGAGTAAGACGACCATATACTTCATTGTCCAATCCCGGACATTTTGAAAGTGAAAGAGGCTGCTCATAAGGGCTGTCCAGGGACAACAGGCATAACCTGGGATGTTCCAGGCAAAGCCAGACGTAGGGTGGCCCTAACCACGAGCTCTCTCTGTTTGTCTGCTCCCTGGTTCACGGTGTCGGGGTTCTGGTAGAGAACCTGGGTCCAGGTCGTTGCTGGGTCTTGTTGAGGCTTTATTTTTCATGTTCCCAATAGCAATTTTCCAAAATATTTCCCACTTTATGAGATCCTCGTGTTTCTGAAAGGTCATTTTAGCCATTTTAATACAAGACAGTTGATTTCTATTCAAAGCAAAGAAATGGGGTGATAAAAAATGGAAAACCGAAGAGAAGATAATCCTGAAGAGAAAAACTGCAGCTGTATCTTCTGCTTTTTTTATAATCCTTTATTAAGGGGTGCCTGGGTGGCTCAGTCGTTAAGCGTCTGCCTTCAGCTTGGGTCATGATCCCAGGGTCCTGGGATCGAGCCCCACATCGGGCTCCCTGCTCGGCGGGAAGCCTGCTTCTCCCTCTCCCTCTCCCACTCCCCTTGCTTGTGTTCCCTCTCTCGCTGTGTCTCTGTCAAATAAATAAAATCTTAAAAAAAAATCCTTTATTAATTAGAACGTGGAGGTGGAGACATCGTTTTCTTTAAAGTTTGAGTGACCTACATTATTAGTTTTGATGATACCAGACTCAAGGGGTAGGGGTCGTTATCTGAGTTATTATTGTTTGTACAGAGAGGTCACAAGGAAGAAAATATCTCACATACAACAGGCGAGAGACTCAGGAGGCATCTTCTTGATTTATGAACTGTTTTCTTGTAAACATGTTTCTTGGCAAAATCCTAAGGAAAATGTTGGTGTGCTGTGAAGCCAACAGCACCTCAACAGCAGTGATTTTCTCCGCCTCAAATCAAGCAGGTTGTGGGGGAGAATTTGGTGACCAAGTATTACTTTCATTTTTAATTTCTTCCTCCATTATAATGAATGATACTAAAAACTACGATTTTCAGCTCTTTCTCCCGAAGCAGAAGTTCTCGACCCAGAGAGATTTTGCCTCTCAGGGGATATTTGGCAATGTTTGGACATATTTTTGCTGGTCACAGCTGGGTGTGGGGTGCTTTGGCGCCTCATGGGTAAAGGTGGACATGTTGCTAAACATCCTGCAAAATACAGGGCAGCCTCCCTCCTCAAACAAATCAATGATCTGCCTCCAAATATCAATAGTGCAGCATCCTAATCATCCATTCATTTCTTCACTCAACAATTATTTATTGAGAACTTACTGTGTGCCCCTCACCACACTGATATTGAACAAAATAGGAAAAATCCCTACTCTTGTCTAGTCTGCGTTTTCATAGGAGGGATAGATCATAAATGAGAGACATAGAATGATACAAATATGAAGGAGAAAAAGCTGGAAAGTATAGAGCAGTGAGATTGGACCCTTGCCTTGCTCGTGGAGGTGGGTATATTTGTCATGATTATGGATGGGGAAACTGAGTCTAGAAAGGGGAAGTGCTGTTCAAGGGGGACACCTGCTCCTAACAGATAGAGCTGGGATTGGACGTTGGATGTGTCTGGTGCTTGAGGAGAAATTTCCACTTGTGCTGTGCTATCTATTATCACCAGAAACTAGGGTTGTCCTTGTTGCATTTTGGTGGGATTCCTCTTTCTCTAACTTGCTGATAACCACCTCCTGCCCTGCCCAAACCGTTCAATTTTAGCATCTATATTTCTGTTAGTTAGAACATTCCCTGATTACATCCTTTTGCCCAGACTTGTTATCCTCATTACTTAAACCACGTTCAAAGTGAGCTATCCACAGTTTAGGAAATAAAGTGAAAAAAGTCCCTTCTTTTATTCTACATGCCTCTTTACCATAGCCTCTCCCTCTCCTCCTCTCATAGCTAACCTTCCTTAAAAGGTGCTCCATTCATGCTGTCTCTCTCTACGCTCCCCCAATTTACTCGTAATAGGGCCTCTCTACTCTCACTCCACACACACTTGTTTTCAACATCCACCGGTGACTCCATAATCCCTGCTTTTATAGACTTTTTCTCTTTGCCCTTTCTTACTTGACAGCCTCCCAACATTTGGTGCCCATGACTTTCCTTTTCCCGTGTCAGCCATACTTCTCTTGACTTCCATCTCTTCGATTCCCTTCTTCCTTTTTGACTATTCCTTCTAAGTAACCCTCATGGGTTTCTCTTCTCTTCATCCCTTTATAAATTGGTGTCCTTCAGGATCTTGTCCTCAGTTTTATTTTCCTTTTAACCATGGTTTCTATGGATTTGTCATGTAGATTAATCCCCAAGGTATATAACATACTCTGCAATATGCTGAGATGTGAACGTGATTGAAATGCAGTGAGAGTGTGATGTGCAAGTGTGAGGGAAATCTCTGATTAGTGATCCTGGCCAGCCACCCAGAATCCACATTGCTGCACTCAGCTGAGCGAATTTTACAATACAGACTCTCCGCCCCCCTCCCCGCCGCCCCCCGCCCCCAGCCCCTTGATGACTATAAGAGCTCCATAATTGGTCTCTCTATTCTCAGCTTTAGCTCCATCCTTTACTCTCACCATTTTCATCCTTCTAAGGCAAACCTGATCAGGATCTAATGTCTACCCCCTTGTATCGGTCCATTTGGGCTACAGTGACAAAATAACATGGATTGGCTGGTCTATAAACAACAGAAATTTACTTCCCCCAATCCTGGAGGCTGGGAAGTCCAAGATCAAGACACCAGCATGATTGGGTAGGGTACTCTTCCCAGTTCATAGATATCTGGTTGTCTTCTTGCTGTTTCCTCACATGGTGGAAGAGGTGAGGGAGCCCTCTGGGGTCTTTTTTATTAGGGCACTAAGGACCTAATCACCCCTCAATTTCCCCACTTCCAGATACCATCATAATGGAGATGAGGTTTCAACATATGAATCTGGAGACAGAAACATCCATCTGCAGCACCCCTTCATCTTCGGAACATAATTCATGTCCTGCATCTTTTGCACAGCTATCCTGTTTGCCTGGAATGCCCTCCCTGCCCACTCTGACTCCACAGCGTTGACCTTGGGAGGTCTTGCTCGTTCTGCAAGGCTAACCTTAAGTACCGTTTCCCAGCTTTCTGGGCAGAGTACTATCTTATATATGCCCCAATGCCCTCCACTTCCAATTAGATTGTGTATTCCTTTAGGGTCAGGAGAAGAAAACTCAACAGCAAAGTTCCTGTCCTCAAGCATGCTGTTCTACTTATTATCTACTGATATCTCATTGTAAAGTTTCCCTACTCTCTCCATTACAAATTACTGAATTTCTGTCATTAATTTGCTGTGTGATCCTGTGTATTTCACTTAACTCCTCTGAGCTGTCATTTTATCAGCTTAAATTCTGTCAAATAATGTTCCTATTATAACTCAAAGAAATGTATCAAATTCTCTGAGCTCTCCAGGGGAAAAGATGTCACAAACCAAAGATGAAATAAATCGTCACTCATTAAAGCAATATTTTTATTATCAAACATTGTATTCAAACTTCAACAAGGTGAAACTATTTCCAAAGAAAAATAACCCCTCCTTATATATCTTTAAATCTTGACACCACTTATAACATAACAAAGCTTTATCGTGTAATTTTTTTTCTTATGCTCCCTTCCACTTCTCCTTGCATTTTTGAAAAACTTAAGATTCATCCTTGCTATTTTACAGAGCTCGCTCCCCTCCCAACTGAAAGTTTCATGACAGAGAGGTGAGGATTTAAAAGGTGACAATTAAAATGTCTTGATCATGATCCAAACTTTTCTCATGCCATCAACAGCACTTACTGTCCCAACCTGGGGAGAAGTGAAGCATTGAGGGAGGAATTAGAGGAAAAGAGATGTTAGATATGAATGCCAGGTACCTTTATTTACTTCATTACTCCAAGTTTTAGAATTAAAATCATCTTTGAAAAATCTGTGATCTCTGTGAGATGGGTAAACGCAATAATTGTAAGAGAAAATAATGCAAGAGGAAGATTTCAGTTGGGGTATCTTTCCCTCTCCACACTTTTGTGTCCCTTTGACACTTCCATGGAATATCTCCATGCGTGGAAAACCAATGTTTAGATATTAAGGGTGGGGTGAATAAGGAGAGCGAACTAGAATTTATTGATTACAATCCCTGTGCTATGTCTTTATATAATTTATTTCACTTAAACTTTCCAACAACTCTGTGTAGTATATTTACCTATTTTTGAGTTGAACACACTGGAGCTCCCTATACAGCTAGCAGTAAGTAGAGCCAAAATGGAAACCTAGGGTTTTCTAATTCAAACACCATATCACACTGATGCCCTGTTATTTAGAAAATGAATGTCCTGACCTCAAGCAATTTATAATCCAGAAAAGAAATGCAAATGGCTCTGTAAAAAGCAGAATAGAGAGACCATGTATGTGTCTTATTTTAAGTACTGTAAAAATAACTCCAGCTACATGATTATGAAGTTTCAGCATCCTTGCTAATACAGCACCTACTTTTTAAAAAATTTTTTATTGTTATGTTAATCACCATACATTACATCATTAGTTTTTAATGTAGTGTTCCATGAATTCATTGTTTGTGCATAATACCCAGTGCTCCACGCAGAACGTGCCCTCTTTAATATCCATCACCAGGCTAACCCATCCCCCCACCCCCTCCCCTCTAGAACCCTTTCAGTTTGTTTCTCAGAGTCCATTATCTCTCATGGTTCGTCTCCCTCTCCGATTTCCCCCTCTTCATTCTTCCCCTCCTGCTATCTTCTTTTTTTTTCTTAACATATATTGCGTTATTTGTTTCAGAGGTACAGATCTGTGATTCAACAGTCTTGCACAATTCACAGCACTCACCATAGCACATACCCTCCCCAATGTCTATCACCCAGCTACCCCATCCCTCCCATCCCCCACCACTCCAGCAACCCTCAGTTTGTTTCCTGAGATTAAGAATTCCTCATATCAGTGAGGTCATATGATACATGTCTTTCTCTGATTGACTTATTTCACTCAGCATAACACCCTCCAGTTCCATCCACGTCGTTGCAAATGGCAAGATCTCATTCCTTTTGATGGCTGCATAATATTCCATTGTGTATATATGCCACTTCTTCTTTATCCATTCATCTGTCGTTGGACATCTTGGCTCTTTCCACAGCTTGGCTATTGTGGACATTGCTGCTATAAACATCAGGGTGCACGTACCCCTTCGGATCCCTACATTTGTATCTTTGGGGTAAATACCCAGTAGTGCAATTGCCGGATTATAGGGTAGCTCTATTTTCAACTTTTTGAGGAACCTCCATACTGTTTTCCAGAGTGGTTGCACCAGCTTGCATTCCCACCAACAGTGTGGGAGGGTTCCCCTTTCTCCACATCCCCGCCAACATCTGTCATTTCCTGACTTGTTAATTTTAGCCATTCTGACTGCTTACAGCACCTACTTTTGAGTTGTTTTTTCCTTGACAGTAATGTAGAAACGTAGAGATACTATTTGTGGACACTTTTTTTTTTTAGCAGATGATGTAACATATCACACAGATTTTTGAAGTACTCCAGATTTAATGCCTTCACTTGCTATGCAAATTCGGTAAGTTATGTAATCTCAATCAGACTCAGTTTCCACTTTTTAATTTGGAAGGTGATACCTATTTTATAGAGTTGCTATAAATATCAAAGAGATGCTTGATTCATGCATAGTTCCCAAAAATGATGGTTGTGATGATATGTGGCAGCCGTTATCATTGGCTTGTCTTTTTTTTTTTTTTTTTTGAGAGAGAGAGAGCGAGAGCACAAGCATGAGCAGGGGGAGGGGGAAGGAGAGGCGGAGGGGCAGAGGGGGGAGGGGCAAAGTGAGAAGGAGGCTCCCTGCTGATCAGGGAGCCCAATGCAGGGTTCCATCCCAGAACCCCGAGATCATGACTTGAGCCAAAGGCAGATGCTTAACCGACTGAGCCACCCAGACACCCCTGGCTTGTGTTTTGATACATTTTGAGGCATTCTGGAGTTCTTTGGTGGTAGGTGGGGCCATGGCCCCAGATGGAGCCTCTGGACTCCCTGACCAACAGTGTTGGTCAGCCTGATATGTGCATCAGAGTGCTAAGTATTGGGCATGCAGAGGGGAGATGCTAGGGTCAGGGAGATTCTGGAAAGAAGGAATCAAGGGTTTTACTAAAAGTACTTTTCAAAGTCAAGTCAAGGAAATGGCAGGGACATACAGGAAGAAAGTGGGAAAGGTTGGGATGGGGGATGAACATTTGTTTCTCCCAAACTGAAAATCTCCAGAAAGACCCTTCTTGGACCAATAGTCACAAAATTTTCCTCTTAGTAAGAAAATCTCTTTGGAAGGACTTACCTTACAAAACACAAAATCACAAAGCGATGGCACATGTTTTCATCCCCCTTATTTCATCCTTTAATGTAATACATTAAAAAAGAAGTTGTTTCCCATAAACCTGATTAACTCTGGAGAGAGTCATAATCCATCTAACCAATCCAAATGAAGGTAAAAGGAATAATCAGGCTCCTATTATGCAAAATGGTGCTCAATTAATTTATTGCACTGCACTGAATAATAAGCTGTTAGGCTCCACATTACTTTCTTCACGTTAGATCAAATAGCTTATTACTGCCGGAGCTTATTTCATATCGCATAAAATTTGGATATATTACAATGGAGTAGATATTAGTCCATTATAAGAGACATCCTTAAGTACTTCATTTATAAGATCTCTCCATGTGGAAAATGGCAAGGGAGAAGAAGAATTGCAAACAAGGTAATGGACAGAGGGGGATTTCTGTGCCTTGCCCACCCACAAGCTCTGCGGTGGGTGGGCTGCTGTTTGCCACACTGGGCTGGGGCCTTAGAGAAAAGCAGTGTTTGCAGTGGGAATAAAATCCAAAGAGAGTTTATGTTCCTTGTCAGGGAAGTGTTGACATTTTAATTACTTTCTGTTTTCTTTGGAGTTACATTTAAGAATTGGAAGCCAGTTAGAAAACTAAGAATTGGCTTTATTAGAAATCAGATGAATTGACACGCAGCCATGAGCTGGAGAAAGTCCAGAGTCAGCTCTTGACAAACTCAAGTCTCCAGCAGGACCCGGAGAGCCAAAAAAACTCAGCCATTGGAAAACCAACCAGAAGAATTCCTCCTCGGGTCTTATCTTCTCAGAGAGCGGACCGGGCCTCTGTGCAATCTAATCTTTTCCGGCCACGGGACCCCTGTGCGTCACTTTGCTGGGTTTTTTTACTTTAAACTTTGGTCTCCTAGGGATTTGTGAGGATATGTAGAACAAGAATGCAAAGCAAAAAGGGCACGATCACGGAGAGTTGGGATGGGTTGGGGAAACTGGTGGGTTTAGAACGATTTGGTTTTGAAGATAATCGGATGCTTTGGGTATTTCATAAAGGAAAACTGCCTGAGGATATGTAGAACAGCTTCAGGAGATTGATAGACTCACACCCTCTCTCCTTGCACCTGGAGTTGCCTCCAATTGAGCAAGTATTTAGCAAACCCAGGGTACCTACATGTGTTCTGGGATCAGCAAATTTAAGAAAGCACAACTCCGATCAGCCTGTTTGTTGGTGGTGCCCCAAAGGGTGTCGCCTGAGGACAGAAGCTCTCTGTGTCCCTTCCCCACACTCCTCAGTTTTCCTCTGCTGAGAAAGTGCCTTCCAGGGACAGTATGGAAATGCCATTAAGCTTAGACCAATCAATTCGGTAATAAATGGATCACACCAAGTTCCTAAAAATGATCTCCTATCTACTCTGTGCCAGGAGCTTTAAATACACTATTTGAATTTTCAAAAATACCTATAAGGAGATATTATCTGTGCCACAGATATTGTTATTTCTGTTTCACAACTGCAAACTGAAGCTTGAGCAGGTTCAGCAAATTCATAAGCTATACACACTTTTACATAAGACATTTCAAATATGTGCACAAGAAGATCAAACAGTATAATGAACCTCTAGGCTTATTGTACTTCATCCACTCAGAGTCAGTCTTTTTTGTCAGCATCTACTACACCCCATTATCTTGAAGCAAGTCCCAGACATCGTGTCCTCTCCTCTGTGTATCTTTCAGATGTGTCTCTAAGAGGTAGAGATTCTTTAAAATAAAACAACCACAATATCTTTATCACTCACACCCTGAAAACATTAACAAGAATTCCCAACAACAAGCAATACACATGTTTGCTGATTCCCGATTGTCTTGCAATATAATTTTTTTTTAAGTGTGTTTGAATCCAGATCCAAACATCATCCCTGGACTGTGATTGCTTGATGAGTCTCTCATGCCTCTTTAAATCTGTAGGTTCCCTCTTCTCTAATTTTTTTCTTGGACTTCTTGGTTAAAGAAACGGGGTTGTTTTTCCTGAAGATTTTCTAACAGTCTGAGTTTTCTCAATTCCATTTGTTGAGGTGATCTCAGATATATTTATCATCTTGTATTTTGCACTTCCTGTAAATTTACAGTTAGAGCTAGAAATTTTATCAGATTCTGGTTCCATATTTTTTGCAAGACTAGGTCATAAGTAGCGGCATAATTTCCATAAGTGAGAATGTATGTGTGTATGTGTAAAGTTATCAACTATTAAGGATTTTTGCCTAGAGTCAGTCTTTCCTTAGCTATTGCAAAGTTGCCGTATTCTAATTTTGTGGTTTCAAAAAAAGAGAAATTATTTTTTAGAGCAGTTTTAAATTCACTGTAAAACTGAGTGGAAAGGACACAGAGTTCCCAAGTATCTCCACCCCTCCACCTTTAGTCTCTTCCACTATCAACATCCACCATCATGGCGTTGTATTGTTATGACGAACGAAACCACACTGACGCATCCTTCTCACCCAGAGTCTGTAGTTTACATCAGGGTTCACACTTGGGATTGAACATTCAGTGGGTTTCAACAAATACATACGGATGATTTCTTTTTCATTTACTAACCAGAATACTCCTTTAAGGAGAGACTTCCCCCACATTCCATAGGTGGTTATATGAAGTTCATATAAGAAACCCAGGATAAATGCTTTTTCTTTCCCTTTATCTACCAGTTTGCAGAATGAGTTGGTTCTTTCTGGGATCGTCTGAAGTGAACATAAATTCCTGTATGGTTTTCACTGTTAGTATCACTAAGAGCTCATGTTTTTAAACATGTTTGGTGTGTTTCAGTGTTCTACTATACATGCAGGTATACGTGTGTGTGGATACACGTGCATATGCTAATAACTCAGTGGTAAAGTTCCAGGTCACCGATGTCTATAAATCTACCTTATTTTGCTGCCTCAATTTTAAAAAAGTAATTCTTAATGTAGTTTAAAATTTTATCTCTTTTGCATTTACTGACTCTTATAAAGATTCCCCTGAGTCTCCGAGGATGGTAGAAAACCTTGCTTTGTTACTAGAAAAACATAAACAGCTATTTATAGAGACATAAAAGCAGGAAAGGAAGAAGGAAGGAGGGAGGAGAAAAGAAGGAAGAAAAGAAAAACAGAGCAAACAAATGAGCATAAAAGATAAGCCAAGTAATTCATGGGCTATTGCGTAGTCTGGGAAAATGATTGTAGTGAATTTATTTATATAGTGGCATGTGATGTTATTGTGAAATAGTTAAGCAAGAGGCCTTGAGATTTGGGCTGCTTGGGTCAAATCTCCAGTTCAGATACCTCCTAGTTGGGTTGGCTTGTGCCTCGGCTTTTTTATCAGTGCATCAGGGCCAAATCAGGCCAGGCCTGTAAGGATAACATAAACGAATACATATAGAGCACTTAGATTGCTTCAATAAATGCTCAGTAAATGCTAGTTGATTTTGTCCTCGTTATGATGGTGATGATGGTGGTGATAACGATAATGATGTATAAATATGTGGATGGCAAAGAAGTGTCTCAGACGTGAAGAGCAAGGGGCACCTGGGTGGCTCAGTTGGTTAAGCATCTGCCTTTGGCTCAGGTCATGATCCCAGGGTCCTGGGATTGAGCCCCGCATCGGGCTCCCTGCTCAGCGGGAAGCCTGCTTCTCCCTCTCCCACTCCCCCTGCTTGTGTTCCTGTTCTCACAGTCTCTCTGTCGAATAAATAAATAAAATCTTAAGAAAAAAAAAAAAGAAAGGAAGAAAAGAAGAGCCAAATAGATTTGCTGAGTAACTACTAGGGGCAGGTACTGAAGTAGCATCTGTATTATATATAACGTATAATAATTTCATAGAGTATATATGAGTTGTTATCAACCTTAATATATTTTTAAATCTATAATCATTATTTATTATTTATTCTAGCACAGTAACAGGCATGGGGAAGGAATACACTCTACCCTTTTTGTGAATTGAGCAATCCTGTTAGGTTTCGCTAACATTTGCTGAGAACTTTTACGAGACAAATGAGGCTACGGTGCTAGCAAGGAACAGAACTTTAATATTCTGTAAGTAGAGCTTAATGGGCAAACCCCGGTAAACGTGTTCAAGCAGTGAAGTGGGCAGTGAGGCGCTAGTGAATCACACAATTCTGGAATTGTCCATGGCAAATCAATATCAATATTCACCAAAGTTTTGTCCCTACACAGGAAAAGAAGGAAAGAAAGGAAGAACAATTTTCGAATCACTCCTCCAACCACGGAAATGATTTTAATTACCAATTCATCTGTTGGCAGACTCTTCTGGCAGATGTACCTGCAACTTGGAAAGCTAACAAATGAACTGATTCCTTACTCCAGAGTTGACACTGATAGTGCTTGCTGAATTTGCTCTCAGAAAAGAATCCTGGGCAACAATACATCTGGCACTCTGCTCGAGGAATTTGTCATGTCGTTGACATGTTCAGCCTCCATTGTCCACACCACCCCGACAGCAGGTCCTTTCTATTTCAAAGAAATTGCAGTCTGAATTAATATAATTAGAATGTAACTGCTATTCACTGCACAAACTCCTCATTTCCAGGAGTACAGATCTGATAACGTGTCTGTGCGCAAAATCTTCCCAATGATGGCTGGAGGGGAGCGCGCCGATAATACCACGACAGAAGAGACACCATTTCATCTGCCTTTTTAAGCGCCAACTATGGGAATCTAGGAGGAGAAGAAAACTGTGCTATCTTTGGCATGTCTAAATAGAAATATCCTTCAAATTTACCAGCCTATATAGATTTTCATAAAATATATAGAGTGTCTGAAGTAAGAAAAAAAATGAAATGGGAAAGATTGCCTATCTTCCAAAAGACCGCTATATGAGGTAGAGTGGATAATTCATGGATAGACTTACAGAATGAAAAGGTGGTTGATGACTTCATTTATTCTTTACAGCTTCACTGTAAAGAGCCCATGTCACTAACTGAGCAATTATCACCAAGTAAACAACTAGATTCTTGAATTCCATTGTTTGTTGTTATCTTACTATAAACACTCGACATGGTGGAAGCCTACATCAGCATCTTTTTTTTTTTTTGAAATAAGATTAATTTTTATTCTCTTAAATATGTTGGCATTCTTACCTTGAAGGACTCATTTTAGGGGAAAAGTGACCTGACATACTCATGTGTCGGCTGGTGCTCATGGTCTCTCCTCTGAAGAATATAAAGTGTATCCTTGTGCAAATTTGTGTTCCTCCAAAATGTTAGTCTCCTTACCCCCAATGTTACAGTATTTGGAGGCAGAGTCTTTGGGAGGTGATTCGTTTAGAGGAGATCATGAGGTTGAGGTCCCATGATGGGATTAGTGTCTGCATAAGAAGGAGACATGCAGAGCATATTCGATCTTTCTCTCCTCCATGTAAGGACACAGCAGGAAGCCTGCCATCTGCAAGCCAGGAAGAGAGCACTTACCAAGAACCGAAGGAACCAGCACCTTGATCTTGGGCTTCTTAGCCTCTAGAACTGGGACGAATAAATCACTGTTGTCTAAACCACCCAGGCTCTGGTATTTTCTTATGGCAGCCTGAGCTGACTCACAGTGCATAGGAGCCCATTGGGTTAATGAGCACTAAGGAGGGATAAAATGGTTTCCATTTTCTTGTTTTTCTCAGAAGCACATATTGATCGTCACTTGAACTTCTGTGTCAGAAATTGCAATAATAAAACTATGTAGCATGGGTAATACAGTATAAAAATAGGGCCAAGATTTGTGAGTGACAAAAGGTTTCCAGAGATGCATACCAGTGCCCCTTTTAATTTTTAACCAAATACATTTTATAAACCAAATACATTATGGTAATGAGCTGTGTAGCCTTTAGGTTTTCTTTATAAAGTCTGGACTCACCTTTCCAATCAACATCTTGGAAAAGTCAGAAATGATTCCTTGCCTCCAGGTTCTCCTATGGAGTGTCTTCCTTGTTTCCCCCAACCTGAAGGGATTGGCTATTATTTTCCATTAGCTAGCAAATTTTCAGAATCAGGTGCGCTTCAGAATCATGTCCATGTGTGTGGTGGTGGTGGGGTGGGCGGGAGTATGCTGATGTCCAGATCCTCCAAATCTCCTGAATCAGAATTGCCAGTTGTGGTGCCCAGATTGTGTAAGTTGAAAACCACCCCAGAGCTTCGGCTCCATACCAAACTTGACACCCATAGACCAGTGTTCTTTTTCACTGATACAAATATTCAAGTTTACTACTTAGGTGGATCTTTCTATAGGCGATATGTGTGATTTTTTTTAAATGGATAATTTAATTATATAAATGGAAATCCACTTAAGATATTTTGGGCCAGTGGTTTTGAGAGGGGCTTATCAGAACACTTGTCAGAACTTTTCTGCATTTGTATGAGTTCCCTTTCTCCTCTACCATAGCCCCTCATGTTTAGTTTCTCGGTCTGTCTGTTTTATTTGGGTTAGGAAAAAAAAAATGGCATTTCACAGTGTTAGGCCATTTCTTTGCAAACAAATACAATAGGAATTTATACTTTAATATGAAAAGTCATTTATTAGAGTAAATAAATGCCCCTCCCTCCAATGCGTTTGTCCTATTTGGATGTTCAATAATAAGACCACGTGTTACAAACATGTTTAGACATCTAAGTACATGCACAGATGGAGAATATCAAGCTTGCAGGAAGGGGTCATCCTCCAAACACGGACAGTCAGTGGAACTGGCCTCTGTTTTTTTCTGTGGAATATGAAAGTCAGACTTGAGTGTGGGAGGTTTAGGGAATTCTTGTCCCAAGCCTCCTAGTTTCTATCAGCCACTGGCTCTGACACAGTCGTTTTGATTTTTAGAGGCCTTACAAGTGTTCTCTGGAGGGTGAGTGGGAAGTGGATTGGGGAGGGGGCCTCCTTATCCCTTGTTTGACCAGTGGATTGTGGGATAGACTTGTCATTTGGAAAACAGCTCGATTGATCCAAGGGAGGTAACGGTGACTCCTAGGACCCAGCCCACTCCGTAACACCCCAGAGGACTTTATTCTGAGGTTTACAGAATAAACTGACTGGTGATCAGCTACATGAATGAATACGTAACAACTATGGAAAACAGACTGTTTTTAATTGTGAGAGAAGTCCATGGAAGACACTATGTGGAGGGGGGTGGAAGAGGAACGTGGGAAAACGAAAGGAGAAAGTGTGAGCTAGAGTACTAATTTTAGAACCAGAGATGTGGATTAGAATCCACCCTTACTGTCTTGTGCCCTTCGTGGAGTTACTTCATGCCTCTGGGCGAGTCTTCTCATACATTCTATGGGATTAATCCTCATACATTCTGTGGGAATAATACCTTTCTCACATGGTTGTCATAGAGATTTGCTAAAGCACGTTCCGTAAAAGACTTAGTGAAATTCTGGGAATAGAGGAGTTTTTAACACAGTACGTATGAGCTAACAGCACTATTTCTGCTGGTAGCATAGTGTGCTGGTTACCACCACATGCTTGCCAGGCCAGCACACTTTGAGTCCCTTTTTGATGTCAGGCAGAATGACTGATCCTGGCATTCCTAGCACTATGGATTACTAACAATTTAGAAGAATTTGTTGAGATCTCTTAAATTAATACTCTTATCATCGAAGCATAGATTTCACCTCTCTTTTCCTGACTTACGAACTGAAATTCGCTAATTCTTGCCTCAAGCTTACAAGCATTCTTCCTAGTTTATCAGAACTATTAAAAAAAAAAATCCCTCAGAAAAAATTAATGTATGTAAGAAAGTAAGGAGTCTTTGCAACAATGTTTCATTTTATTATTATATTTTCTCTTTCCTGGAAAACAATGAAGAATGGCAGTTTTATATGTAAAACAGTAGTTAGCCTTTATATGGATGACATTTTCCTAAAAGCCTAAAAGTATTTCACATTTTGCAGAAAAACACCCCGTTCCCAAGTTGGATCTGATTAAAATTCAAATCTATATTAACATCTCATTACTTTCTGAAAAAGTGAATGCCACACTTAATGGAAAATGCTCAGTGTCTGCTACTCTGTTTTGTGGGTTCCTTAGCAAGACCGTCTTAGGACCCAGGAGGGCTGGGTCACAGTGACATCCTTGTTCAAACAGTCACCTGGCCGGAATGCTAGCCCTCAGTTTTCCTTCCTTTCCCCTCTCCCATCCCTACATTGTTTCAGCTGCCATCCCCCTAATATTTTCTCTTAAAGCAAGGGAAAAGGAAGGGCAAAAAGGACTTTGAAAGAATAACAGTTCTTTCTATGGTCTTAAATAGAGCACTCAACACAAAACATCCTGTGTTTTCTTTTAACTGATGGCACTCCAAATGTAGGGATGGGTGAACTAAACCAGGACTTGCTTTTCAAATAGGCATTATTTTGGTTCCATATTATCCTATCGAAGGAAAGTTGTTGGACTATTTAAAATTACAAACTTGCCCCTTCCCCTACACGCTCCGGGTCTCCTTATCTTGCTGTGCCTTCCCCCCGCAGCCCGCCCCCCCCAGTCTACTTATTGCCTTCTAGCTTGTGTTTATTACGTATTTTGGTTTATTCTTTGACTCCCCTGGCCATCATGGAAGCCATGACGTCTTTGTCTATTTCGCTCACTGTTGGTTTCTCTGTTTTAAAACCAGTGCCTGGCACAAAGTAGGTACTCAATAAACATTTGCAGCATGAATGAATGGACTGGTTTTCATACGTGTCCTATCCCATACAATTATGGGAAAGAAAACTGGTAAAAATCAGATCCCAACATTCTATAAATATGTTTATACCTAGTAGATGTATTTGAGAACATAGTTCTGTTTGGAGTTTACATATTTTAGTTGGCAAAGAAAAGATAGAAGGGTTGGATAAGAAAGAAATATCTCCTTGCTAGCCTCCACCCTCGTACACTGCTTTATTTTTCTTTGAAGCCTGACTCCCCTACCCTACTGCCCTCCAACACGATATCTTTGTTTATTGTCTACCTCCCTTCACTAGACATGAGCTTTCTAAGGGAGGAGCTTGTGTATTTTGCTCACCGCTATAGCCCCTTTTCTTAGACTAGTGTCTGGCACAGAGTGAGCATTGAACACGTATTTGTTGAATAAGTAAATGTCTGGATGAATGTATTTGTTGTAGACAAACTGGTCCTGACTTCTGTGGGTTCCACAGCACCATCAAACGCTAGGACCTTGGTGCTGCTGAGGTGGATGATGGTTAGGGAGATGAGAAAGGGAAAAAGATAACCAGGATGACACTGATATTATAAGTTTTCCATTCCTAGGGAAACAGAGGCCCCATTCATCGTATATGTGTGGTATGACATGAGCCTAGGGACCGTGGTTTGGATCCTAGACCATCTGTCTATTTTCAGAATAAACAAATGATTTCTTGATTTCATGATGTCATATTTTCACTGTCTGTAAAATTAAAAAAAAAAAAATGTTACCCAATCTATGGGACAGTGGAGGATAGAAAGGGCTTGATACATAATAGCTGGTCGGTAAATGTTAGCTATCTTCATCATCATTATCGTCATTATCATCTTCCTTCTCATCCTGGGACTGACAGCCCAGCTTGTGGGCCAACTCCAGCCCGTGGCCTGCTTTTGTAAACACAGTTTGACTGGAACACAGCCATGCCCATTCATTTTCTTATTGTCCATGGTTGCTCTCTCACTACAACCGCAGAATTAAGTAGTCACAGGAGACTATTTCCTGCAATGCCTAAAATTTACCCTCTATCCCTTTGCTGAAAAAGTCTGTGTACCTTGATCTAGAATATAGTGTATCAGTAGTAAAGCAGCGCATGGTCCAGCAAAATGTGGTCCATGGGCCAGTGTGTGATCCATGAACTGTTCCTGACCCACGACAGCGTAAGCGCAGAAAACAAGAGTTCAGTGTCTAGAAATATTTATAAAATTCTGATGTGCTGTTGACATTCAGGTGCATGATTTTGGTTTATACAAAAGTGTTGGTTTAGGACAGATTAAAAACAACAACAACAAAAACCTCTTGTCCTTCCCACTGGAAAAGAATCTGGTGTTTTGTAATGGGATTTTGCTGTCTTGGTAACTTAGTTAGATATACTTGGTGTGGTTTCAGATGGGAACATCTGGGGGCTCATCAGGTGGGAGTGACGAGCAGGTCCTGAGATGGCAAGTGACCTGGGAAGGTTGATGGTGAGCCCATTGATAACGTCACGCAAATGGATTTTATATGCAAATGGATGGGCCAGCCACAGCTTGCTTATCAGCTAATACAGTTGTAACGTGTCCTTCATATCTGAGAGAAGGCGGCCACCTCGGGATATTGTGTATGTCTCACGTACATATATAAATGAATTCCTTAAGTGTATTTTAAGTTGATAATTCATCTTCTCTGAATAGTAAGCCAACAACTTTCCTGGAAATCTAGCAAAACAACAGCTCTATGACCAGCCTTATGTTTTGTTGCATGTGCGTTAAAAAAAGCAGACTGACTCTTTCCTTTTCTGTTTTAGAATCAGTTCCAAACAGTAAGGCGTGCCAGAAAAAACAGACAAACTCTCAGGAACAACAATGCCCATTATGCATGGGGTAGGAGCTGCCAGACTTTGATTACTGGCCAGACGTTAACCCCTTTGGTGTCTTATGGGGGAAATGCCAAGTCTGAAGCCAGACACTTCCAGGATTTTGCAGTCACTCGTGGTGTGAGAACAGGCGATTTATAATGAGTTGTGCAAAAAAAAAAACGCCTATCGTGAGGAGGAAGTGAAAGTTCAAGGCCACATCTCCTTGTTTCATGAATTCTGCCATGACTCATTCTGGCCAGTGGACATAGACAGGGTTACCTCTGTTTTTCCCTTTGCAGGCCTGCTGGTTGTGGGTGAGAAACACACTGCTCTTGCTTCCCACCCTACCTGGGTCTGCAGCTGGCTGTCCCAAGGACAGGGTCAAGTTCAGCACTCGCGGAAACAAATCTGCAGGTTCCTTGGTTCCTTGAGGCCATCACCTAGAGTAAAGCTGCCAGAAAGAACTCCTGCGAACTCTTTTAGGATCAAACTTTCCTCTCTGTATGTATCCTGTAGGTCGACAGACTGAATTCCATTTTGAGAGCTATGAGAAGCAGAGAGCATTGCAGTTTATAGTAGGAGGGTAACAGCATGTGTTGTATACTGTGTGTGTGTTTGTATTTTATTTTTTCCTTCACTTTACTTTTTATCTTTTTTAAAGATTTTATTTATTTATTTGTCAGAGAGAGAGAGAGAGAGAGCAAGCATAAGAAGGGGGAGCGGCAGGCAGAGGGAGAAACAGACTCCCTGTGAGTAGGGAGCCCGACGCAGGGCTCAATCCCAGGACCCTGGGATCATGACCTGAGCCGAAGGCAGATGCTTAACCGACTGAGCCACCCAGGTGCCCCTCAATTTACTTTTTTATACTTAGTGCTAGTCTACTGTGGGGTGGCTGAGGATAGCAACTTAATTGCAATCATAATAATTGCTACCATTTCTTATTTATTTTTGCATGTCAGTATTATGTTAAATATTTGACACATGCACACTTTAATTCACTTTATGCTTTAAAAGAAAACTTAATGAAATAGCCCCATTTTACATCTTAATAAATTGAGTTCCAGAAAACTCAAGGGCACAGGGCCAGTGAATGTCAGAGCTAGGATTCACATCCAGATCTGTCTGATAAAAAACCCATTCCCTTATGCATTTTGCTGAATTGCTTTCCTAAAGGTGAGCTTAAAAAATAAAAGATATTTGCTTAATTTCTTGGAATTCACATTCTGGTTGGTGAGAGAGGCATGTGGTACAGAATGAGACAGACTGTAACACAGCTATGTACAGAATACCATGACTAACTAGTTCTGTTGGAAAGTGGGAGGGGGTAGAGGACAGCCCCACAAAGAACCAGTACTTCAGCTATGCCTCCGTGGAATGGGATATTCATGGGGTGTGGGGATACAGTTGGGTGTACTTTGTGTAGGAAGAAACCTGGACTTATTCAGAGACACAGGGACCTCTGGCTTACATAGTGATTCTATGATACAAGACAGAGGACTTGGCAGTGGGAAATTCTTTAAGGTTGCTCCTCCACTTACCATGTCCATACTTTTTGTCTTCTTTATTCTCCATGACATTGCCACACCTTACTATGAGGGGACACAGGGAGAAAGTGACTTCAGCCTGAGTAAATTAGAAGTAATGATGACTGTTATGGAAACCACAGGAAAGAGACAAAGGTAACCCCGTCCCTCTGCTTGCTGCAATGGTGGGACCCTTATGGGGCAACTGTTTCCGGGACGAAGGTATCTACCAGCCTTGGAAGTGAAGATGCAGGCCTTGGCCTTGTCTTAGTACCATGTGGAGGGAAAAAGGAGCCGATACACTTGGTTCTCTTTATTTTTCAATGTTTTTATTTTCTTTAAAGATTTTATTTATTTATTTGAGGGGAAGAGAGACAGAGAGGAGAGAGAGAGAGAGAGAGAGAGAGAGCACAAGCAGGGGGAGGGGCAGAGGGAGAGGGAGAAATAGACTCACTGCTGAGCAGGGAGACCAACGAGGGGCTCGATTCCAGGACCTGGGATCATGACCTGAGCCCAAGCCAGACATTTAACCGACTGAGCCACCCAGGCACCCCTACTTGGTTCCCTTTAGTTGTATTGTTTCACCCTGAAGAGCATGGATGCCTAATTCTTTTGCCAGAGATGGAAGACAGATAAAGAAAGGAAAACAACCCTGTATGAGGATGACTGTGGTAAAGGGAATGCCCTATCTGAACATTTGGGAATAAAGTCATCACCCATTCAGTCCCAGCAAAGGGAGCAACCCTGCTCAAAACGAAGGAGAACAATGACATTATAGCTGGGATGTTTCTGAATCTTGGGCTGTTCTGTTTGGAACAAATGAAAGGCAGTCAACATAGATGCAACTGGCATTGTTGGTAACCACCACATCACAACTCTGGGGTTTCACTTTGAGAAACTGAGACTTATTTTTTGAAATTTGGGAGGTTAAGACTTCAGAATGGAATGATCACTGGAACGTTCATTTGCAATGATTCTGAGTTTTGTGCATATTTTAAAAAAGGGATATTGGGCTTTCTTATATTCATTACAAAGTCCTCTCAGCCTCCAAATCTTCCTATAAAATGCCTCTGTCTTGTCTTTAAATACACTTTGTGACTGAATATGATTATGGGATATTACATGCGTCCTTGTCTATTCAAAAGATCATGAAAAAAAAATGCCCATCATTAAAGCCCCAAAGTGATTGGATTGGCATCAGGAACGGGGATGGGGCTGGCATGGGAGAGAGGATCTGACTCTGGGATTTCATGAAATCCAAAACAATAGGACAGCTGCTTTTCTATAAACAGATTATTATTATTATTTCTACCTAGACAGCTTGATAGCAGCCATTATCTTCTTTCTGGGTGTCTTATCAAGTTCCAGCTGTGTGCAGCATGGGTGATAAGGAATGAGAAATGTCACCCATGGGATTGCCAAAGATTATTTCCATGCACTGCTGTTCAGCAACAGCCAATTCCTTAGAACTGAAAAGTAGTCCTATTGTTCACACTGGGCAGTTGCTATTCTGACTACACCAAGAGAGCAGAAAGAGAACGTAGTTGCCATTGTGTGAAAGATTGAAATTTCATTACTCTCAGCTAAAGTTCAAGCAGTCTTGGTTTTGAAAAGCAAAATCATCATGGAATATCTTTGAAGAGGGAGAAGACAAGGCAGGGAAAGAAGAATGAAATGAGCTCAGAGCTTTTCAGGACTATGAGGGAGTATACAAAGAGAGAGAGAGAGAGTGAGAAAGGTATAATGCTTTCAGTCACTGGAACTTAAAATGCCAGGTATCTAAGCCTCGAAAAAATTGAGTATAATTGCATAACCATAACTTGTGATCCGTTTGTTTAATGTAAGGACTCCATTCTACATATTACTCATCAGAAAATAGTTAATTTGCTGAATTTCTGTTTAATTATCTCTGGTTCATATTAAGTTCTTGAATGAAATTAATCTGTTGATATTGAAAACTATTCCTTTGTTTCTCAGTGAAAAAAATTAATGTTTTATTATAGGTATAGATGTGCTGGCTCTAAATATTTGAGGGAAAAAAATACAATCTCATTTTATTTTTATTCCAGTATCTCAGCATCTCAACCTTTTCTCTTCCTAGAGAAAAGCTTGCATTTGGAAATAAGACAAAAGCAAAAACTGAAGCATATGACTAATTTGTACTATATTCATATAGAATTTCCTCCCAAAGTATCCAGAGCTTTTAGTCTCCTTTAGACACAGTTTTAGAGTCATGCTGATATTATAATATAAGCTACTTGGAACGGAGCCAAATAAAATTTTTCCAACATCTTAAATCACTATTCTGAAATTGGAATTTCGGATGAATAAAATACTTTGCTCTTAAACCAACAACTTCCGAAATTAGAGTTCAATCATGGAATCATAAAAATGAGGAATAGGAGGAGGTTGGGAAGGTAAAGAGCAAAGAGAGGGCACAGAGGAAGAAAGGAGAACATGGGAAAAGAGAAAAGGACTTTGATTTCCTTTTGGAGTGTGAGCTCCGGGGGGCAAGACCTGTTCTTGGTGTTTCTATCACACCTCAAACAGAGGAAGGACTCAGGAGGTATTTGTTAAATGAATTAGTGCAAGATGTGTAGAAAACATGGTTTCAGTTTTAATATATCCAAAGGAATATTCTCATAACTAAATGAGTTTTTTTAAGGTTTTTTTTTCCTGCTGTTAAACATTTATTAGGAAGCCTAGAGCTTCTCCAACTTTAATACATGTATGAATTATCTGGGGATCTTGTTAAAATCCTGATTCTAATTCAGTAGACCTGGGATAGGGATCTGAGATTCTGCATTTCTTCCAAGCTCCTATGGGATGCTGATGCTACTGGCCCACAGAATATACTCTCAGTAGCGATGTGCTAGAGTTAAGACATGGGGGGCTGGGCTGGCAGTCATGAGCTCTGAGTTCTCATCTCTGACATTAACCATCTGGTTTTCAAGCCAAGTGATTTGTTTTCTTAGCTCCAGTCTCACCATCTACATGATGAGTGGGTTGGATCTACATAATTTATAGGGTTCCTATAGTCTTAGTTTGGGTTCTCCCTAGAAGATAATAGGTGAGAATTTTTGGGGTGACATGGACGTCACTAACTTTACTGGAATATTACTCCGCCATCAACAAGAATGAAATCTTGCCATTTACAGTGTGTGTGTGTGTGTGTGTGTGTGTGTGTGTGATGGGCTTGTCCTTCCTCAGCCATCAACAAGAATGAAATCTTGCAATTTGCAATGACGTGGATGGAACTAAAGTATATTATGCTAAGTGAAATAGAGAAAGACAAATACCATATAATTTCACTCATATGTGGAATTTAAGAAACAAAACAGATGAACATAGGGAAAAAAAAGAAGAAGAGAGAGGCAAACCATAAAACAGACCCTTGACTATAGAGAACAAACTGAGGGTTGCTGGAGGGGAGGTGGGGGGGGATGGTCTAAAATGGGTGACAGGCATTAAGGAGGGCTCTTGATGTGATGAGCACTGAGTGTTATATGTAAGTGATGAATCACTAAATTCTACTCCTGAAACTAATATTACACTATATGTTAAATAACTGGAATTTAAATAAAAACTTGAAGCAAACAAACAAAACCAAACAAAAAACCAGTCTCATTTTAGTATAAAATTACTTTCTTTTCCCTCCACAAAATTATATTCCCCTTTCTCATACCTTTCTTACCAAAACAGATCTCTTACTTTTCTAACGTACAGAGTTATTTCCCTTAGGATTTCCAGAAGTTTTAATTATATTTATTAGAATTCTTAATGCTTAGAAACCTTAATTTTTAGTAAAATCTAAGTAATAAGCTATTGTAAACAGTCTGTCATATCAACATTTTTTAAATTTGCAAATTTATGAATAAATCTAAAAATGTTTAGAAATGTGCTTTTTTGTTGTACAATCTTTTAATAAGACATGATATGTTTATTACCAGACCCAAATTTATCTTTAGTTTCTCTGTAATAAGACACAAGTACATAAATCTATGTTTAATAATAAAAAAATGCTCTGTCAAATAGTAATATACAAATGTTACTTGTTCTAAGCATTATACTCAATTTAATTTACTTTCACATAATAGTATCTAGTAATTATTGAAGTCATTACTCCCTTTATAAGTATAATAACAACTACCTTATGTACATTATATAGTTTTTAAATTCCTTTTATTTAATTTATCACATTTTGATTCTCCAATGATGCCTGGAAATGCCTATCTTTATTTTCTCATTTTACAGATGGGAAAACTTTGCTGTTTTCTGAATGATGGTATTTCTAAAGCTGAGATCATGGACAGGTTTGCTAAGTTAGAAACCCCACCATTTTGGAGGGTTTTTTTTAAAGATTTATTTATTTACTTGAGCCAGAACGAATGAGAGAGTGTGTGTGAGCGGGGAGAGTGGCAGAGGGAGAGGGAGAAAGAGAATCTCAAGCAGACTCCACCCTGAGCATGGAGCCCATCACAGGGCTTGATCTCATGACCCTGAGATCAAGACTTGAACCAAAACCAAGAGTCAGACACTTAACTGACTGAGCGACCAAGGTGCCCCATGGAGACCTTTTTTTTTTTTTTTTTAAGTCAAACCTGGTGAATAAATCAGATCTTTGGCTTTTATTACTTGGCAGAAGCCTCACCTAGCATTAGAACTTTTTCACAACAGCTATGGTCTATGAGGTGCCATTCTTTTTTTCCCTAAGACATTTTTAAAATGACAAAAAGATAATGGTTCCTCTGAAATTGCGTCCTGGCCTAGTATTTATATTCTTAAATCATCAGATTATCTATTTGACGATGTTAACGGACTAAACATACAATTAAATTATTGTCCTCACAGCTCAAGCCGTGAAGTTTAATTTTTGTTTTGGCTGATAATGTGGGTACTGGGCTCAGGCAATTTCTATCTGAAATATGTACAATGGCCTAAGGATAATACTATACTTATTTTGACCATATCTTATCATCGTTCTAGTTGTATTGTATTTTGATGGGATGAGAGACAGTTACTACTGTGACATTATAATAGCTGCCAAGAGCTGACTGTCAACATTCATTTGGTTCTCACAACAGCCCATTGGATGAGATCTGTTATTATTCCCATTTTATAGACAAGGGAACCAAAGCACAGACAGATTGAGGAAATTGCCCGAAGTCACACAGCTGATAAGAGACAGGACTGGATTTTTAGCTTAGGCCAGGGGAGTAGAAAATTCCTATACTATATACCTCTGTATTTTTTAGAGAGTTTTTCTTTAAGTCAGACACCAAGAAAAATGGTATGTGTTCAGCAGTATAAACTCCCCCGCAGAAATCTTCTAGTAGTCAATCCTTAATCAGATGTTTCCCTGTGTGCTGGACATGTTGAAGATGTAAAAGAAGTAGAAGAAATGCGCCCTCCTAATGGACCTGAATATTTATGGGTGGAGAAAATCTTTCTGGAGGGTGGGGAGGGTAGAGCTGGTGCCATAAGTTCTGAAGGTTATAGTGGGGAGGCAATTGATAGTAGCCCATGAAATCACTTCATTTCAAGGCACTCCTGCCCAGATTTCACTTGGGTCTGTCAGTTCCTGAAACATGGGCAGGCTAACTTCTAACCTCAATTCTTCAAATTGAGAAAGCATTAGGCTGCTCCAGAATTTCTTCTCACAGTCCTTTTGTCCACATATTGTGGTTTCTACTTACTTCCATGTCAACCTGGACATAGATGTCAAACCCTTTACAAGTCTCCACAGGAAAGCCCACTTATACCAGTTATGGATTCAACTGTGTACTGCAAAAATTCATATGTTGAAATTCTAACCCCTGATACCTCAGAATGTGATCTTATTTAGAGATAGCGTTGTTGCAAATGCAATTAAATTAAGATGAGGTCATATAGGGATGGAGTGGGCTCCTATCTTAGAGGTGTCCTTATAAAAAGAGGAAATTTGAACATAAATACAGATGTAGGGAGAACACTTAGGAATACGAAGGCAGAGATCAGGGTGATGCTTCTATATGCCAAGAAACAGCAAAGATTACCAGCAAATCACCAGAAACTAGCAAAGAGGCATGGGATGAAAGGACCCTCAGAAGGACCCAACACTGATGACACCCGGACCTCAGACATTTAGCTTCCAGAACTGTGATGATAAATTTCTGTTTCTTAACTACTTGGTTTGTGGTACTTTGTTTTGGCAAGCCTAGTAAGTGAAGACACCACCAAACATTTCCTCAGTTGAATAGATTTTACAGAAGATATTTGGGGAGGGGGGAGGCATGTCATAGGGAGAGGTCACATCACACAGCCCACAGCATCCCCCCAGTTAAATTGCCCCATCTCTCCCCCCACTCTCTCTCCTTCTCATTTCCCCCCATCCTGGTTTAATCTCTAAATATCCAGTTTCAAATTTGTCTCGCTATTTTTTTAGAGTACTTTCCCTTCTTTTGAAGTTGAGGCTACAGCCAACATCTAGGTCCTCAGGCTCAGCTGCTGGCCTAACCATTCATCAAAGTACATGTCAAACACAAACAGTTCATTCACTTAGAGAAATTCCTGTGCCAAATGTTACAGTAAGAACATTTTCTAGATGGCCTGGTTTCAAATCTTGACTCTGCTATTTACCAGCTATGTGAACTTAAGCAAGTTACTTCACCTCTCTGAAATGAGGAAAATAATAATAATAGTAATACCACTGCATAGTGTCTGCCTCAGGTTTGGTGCCTTCTACCCCCAAAAGAGACTCTGAGGGAGATATTTGTATACAGATGGTGCATTGGGCAAGGCTCTCAGGAATAGCACTATAAAGGAGTGAGAAGAGCAGGAGAGAGACGGTTGACTTGGGATGCAGGTACAACTAGGTCCTCAGCCCTTCCCATGGGGAGCTGTGCCTTTAGAGTAGGCTCATATTAAGGCAAGGGGGCTGTGCCTTTGTCCAGGCTCACTTACAACAACTAGTCATTGGAAGTGGGCTAAACCCCGCAAGGGTTCATAACCTTTGGCAAGGCAGTTCCCTTTGGCTGAAAGCAATTTTTTGAGAGCACCACATCTCTGAGCAGTCAGTCATCAACACCATCTTGATAGCTGTGGAATGCATATCTTGGCTGCCTGTCAGGTTTCCAGGCAGGCAGGAAAGTTTCCAGGTGACACCTCACAGCATATACTACAGGGTGATTGTGAGCATGAAACAAGTTACTATGTACAATATGCTTGAGCAGTAACTGGTGTGTGATAAGCACTGCATATATAAGAACCATCCTGTACTCAAGGTCCACATGAGCAAGTGGTAGCTTTATGTAGTTACATACAGTTTACAAAATAATTTCACGTGCATTTTTATTTTTACAAGGCCCTGGAGGTGAGTGAAGTACTAGATAGCTCATCTCAAATGCTTTCTGTGAGGAAACTGAGGCTCAGAGCAATTCAATGACTTACCCAATGCCACTCAGGTGGTAGGAACCTTGTCCTCTCTGTTTCTAATTTTCTCCTACTGATATGTAACCATAGCTAATTTGGGAAGCCACAAGTACCCATGGGTAGGTTCAGTCCCACCAACCCTAATCTAAAGACAGATGGGTTTAAGGGTTTATAATGTCCTAGTCCAACACCAGGATTCAGCCTTCCTGGTCTTGCGGCTGGCTCGGCCCTACCTTGAGCCATGCTGAAGTCACAAAGACGACTGATGGGGATGTAGGTATTTCACCAGGGAAAGTTGACCAGCTGGCTGTAAGAGCCCTTGTGAGGTAGCCTTTACCTTAATGGTTTCTCTGTGTTGTTGCATATGTCTGGCCTGCCACCTCAAAGACCTGATTTTTTGCTGTCTGAGAGTAGAGAAGGCTTTCAGGGGAAGAGTACACTGAACAAATACAGAAAAGACTGGTGTTTAAGCTAGACTTTTATTTTTTAAAATTATCCAAAATATTTGAATCCCCAGAGCAATATAGTTGTTTTTTGTTTGTTTGTTTGTTTGTTTTTTTCCCTACAGGCAAACTAATCAAACATTTGCTTGGTGAACATAACATCAGGGCAAAGGGAGTTGGCTGGTCTTAAGAAATATACCTCAACTAAGATGCTGGGAGCACTTTTTTTGTAGAGGAGTGCTGGCCTCACCTGCCTTAATGTTTTTGTCTGGAGATCAGAGGCCCTACAACCCTGGTTAGGGTTGTACATGCACTGCTGGTCTTCATCTCTGGGACCCTCATTTTATTGTGTTCCATGGTTGACCAACTTGTTGAGACCATCACATTAATAACTCTAATGAGTTTACAGGGAAGGCCTCCTCTAGCCAGATGGCCATTCTGCCTCCTTAGAGAGATTTTTCACATCTCTGTGCTGACTCCATAGCTTACCTCTCAGAGGGCAATGCTATGCTCTTTATTTAGAGAGGCATCAGAGTAAGCAGAGTGTTTAGAGATCATGCTCTGAAATTAGATTGCCCGGACTTACATCAGCTTGCCTTTTGCTAAGTGTGACCTGGGACTAATTGTTTTCATTTGATATGACTCAGTTCCTTTAGCCACACAATGGAGGTGATAGTAGTACAGACTTGATAAGGTTGTTTGAAGATTTAATAAAGCAATTGGTTTAAAGCACTTGGAAGGGTGGATGGAAAAAAAATAATGCCTAATGAATCTTAATTAATGATGTGTATCTTACAGACTATTGCTTACAAACTAATAATCAGAGAGAATATTTACTGAGAGCTACTATAATCCAGGCACTGTTATAAGACTTTTACCTGAATATCAGTTAAACCTTCCAAAACTCAGTAGGTTGGAAAATATTTTCAGTCTGTTTTATAGGTAAGGAAATGAAGACAGAGAGGCTAGGAACTATAGCCAAGAGGCAGAGCTGGTAATCTAGGGAATCAAGATTATCATCTCTGTGCGTCACCTATGTGTTCCAATCCTGTAAATGAACTTGAACACTGCCTTCTGCGCTGGGGTCCTTTCCTTGGTAACGTTATGCCTCAAATGTGTGTCCTACAGTGCCTTTTCCAATCCCAGAAAGACAAAAACTAGATCTTTCATGTCATCGGGAGGCTGGAGCTCTATTACCTACCAGTTCATGTCCCTGTTTCTCCACCTTGCTTGTCCCCCCATCTAAGCAGTACTGTGTCCTGAGTACACCTTATCCCAGGCTACCCAAACTGCCAGGGCCCTTCTGACTCCGTGTTGAAGTCCCCTGATAGCAACTGCTATGTAAATCTTCACCTGCTCCCTGATAAACTTCCTCAGAGTGACATATTCTACCAGCCCAACAGCACTTCCTTCAAATACAGGCAATTAGGGACCCCCCTTAGGCCCCAGTGCCTGCTCTGCCACACTGCAAGTGAGGGACAGTCACAGGTCTTGGAGTCCTTTGCATTGCCTGATGGGCAGTTCTTAACCAGGGAAAGTCCCTATCAGTCTTAAAATATAATTATAAAAGGAGTAACTGGAATTGAACCCTTGTCTCCTGACTATACATTCATCATTGCAGGTGAGGTTGAAAGATGGTGGCTGGAGTTGGTTGTTTGGGCATAGAATACATGGATGGGGGTAGGGCCTGGAGTCTGAGACTCAAGGCTCCAACAAGATGCTTCTATCAATGCAGTAAAGGATCCTGGGACCTAAAAGACTAAGCCAAGATCCTCCTAAAACAGAGGAGGCCCAAACCCCAGTGGAAACCACATTGTCAGAGAAGCAAGAGGTAAGGACTGAGACTGAACCATGTAGAGAGAACTCAGTGTTAGCTGAAGACAGTTCAGAGGGCAAGCAGGTCAAGAATGAGCAAGAGGAAGTTCCAGATGACTCTCTCAATTATCATTGCTCTTTGTAACTCACAACTTTCAGATGTGTGTGCATGGGGTGGGGACATTCCAAGGAACTGAAAGGGTCTGTGATTAGTGGGACAGGCTCAGATCCGTTCTCTTTTGCTAGCTGCCACCTCATCATCTTGTCTTAATAGCAGGTATAGTGTTTAGCTATAGAAAAGACTCTTTAAGAGTTTCCAACCTGTTAAATATTGCTAAGTCTTATTGTTGGAGAGATAAGGTAGAATTTTCTTTTTGTGACTGATGAAAGTATGTTATGAGGCTCTGATACTGTCAGGATTTTGATATCACCCTTGGGCAGCTTTAGATGATTGGGCACTGTATTGCTGCCTCAAGCTCTGCAATCGCCCTTCAAAAGAATTGGATTGTTTCATGTCCATGTACTTTTGTCTATGCCATCCCTTCTACCAGTTGTACCCCTTCCTCTCTTTATGACACAGCTGAAAGATTCTCTGATTTTGTGCTTCCTTGTCTTGTGCATCACACACAACCTATTTATGAACCAAGTATTATTGTTATCTTCATATAACAGATAAAAACTGAGACTTTAGGGAAGTTCATAATTCTTCCAAGGTCATCTGTCTTAACAAAATTCAAACCCAGATGCCTGACTGCAGAACCTGAGTTTTAACTACTATGAAAGCCATATGCAGGCCACACATGTCTTCATTCATCCATCTTGCAAATATTCATTGAAGGCTTCCTATGTATGAGGAACATCTTGGCCCTGGGAATACAACACTGAGCAAAACAGACAAACTTTCTACCTTCATGGAGTTTGCGTTTCACTGGGGGAAGCTGACAGTAAACAGATGTGTACATATGTAATGTAATTCCAGGAAGTTGTAAGTGCAGTGAAAAAAAATAACACAGGAGAAGAGAATAGAGGACACCAGGGAGTCGCCCTTTTAAGTGGCAAAGTGATGGAAGGCTGCTCTGAGGAGGGGATGTATTGGCAAAAACCTGACTAAATGGCATTATTTTCTGCACCACAAAAATGTGATCTCTCTTTTAAAGGCAGGGCTTATTTATGTTTCCCCAACATGCTTCCAGGTTTACAGTACCCCAAAGATGATTATATCATGAAAAGAATATGATGATGAACGCCAAATAACGAACTAGAAAGTCATGTCTGAAGTAGCAAGTGATTTATGAGAGAGCATTTTCCTGGGGTTTTAATTGGAGAAGAATGCAGTGAGCAAATGTTCCTCTTTACTCCTTGCATTTCAAGACCCAATAACTTCCTGGCCAAGAAATACATGCTATCCCCTCTCCCCAGTGTTTTCTGTGGCTTGCATTTTTGTTGGCTAAAAATATTTCAACCCACAATCCACAGTAGGGAGACTTGGTCAGCTTGCCTTTTTTTTTTTTTTTTTTTTCCCCTTATGGAACTTTACAAACAGGCATGATTCTGTCTGCTGAATATTCCTGTAACTACCTACAGCACCAAAGTTCTTGAAAGCTGAAATGATCAAAGGGGATTGAGTTCTGAAACTATACTTGTCAATGTAGCACATTTGATACTTAAGTCAGGTAAACCTTAAGGATTTCATCATCTCACACCAACTTCTGGAAAGAATTTGCTTTTATTCATGTATGCCAAATAACAGGGAAACAGAAGCCCTTGCAGTTTGTTGGTATTCTGGAGGGAAGGGAGGGCTTGGATAGTCATTCAGCTTTTCATTCATATCTTTGTCTCTTCCTAGGTGTTAAGATACTATAAACCAATAAGCAACTCTGTCCAAAGCAATAAGAAAGCTAGAGGCTAACTCTGCAAATGGAGGCTGTCTCAGAAAAATAAATCAAAATTGGACAGACTTCATGAACTGACTCTAGGAGAAAAGTAAGAGTTATTTGCAATTTTCATTTAATTAACCTGTTTGGATTTCCCTATTAATGTATGAACTTCATGCTGAGCCTCTGCAGACTCAAACAGGGTCACAAGGGAATTAGAGAGAGAGACAGAGAGTCCAGGGACCAAAGGCAGGGGCAAAGGTGGGAGGAGTGACTGGCTAAACACTTGGACTGGTCAGATGTGTTGAATTTTGATGTGGCAGCATCCATGGCAGATATCACCGACATTCAGCAAGCACACTCTAAATACCCTGATCAGTCCCAGAGTACAATCTTTCCCCTTTTCTCTTTCCCACATTTCTGTTTTACTGCCCCACATACTGAAGCGCACCCTGTCAGATGCCAGATGGGGGCTGTCTCAGGCTCTATAATTACCCAACATGCCATTGATTAAGACCATCACTGGGAGCTCATCCGAAGTCTACCTCAGGGAGTTAGAAATAGTATGTGAATCTCTTTATAGGCTGACATGTAAATTATGAATTTGCCTTTTAATGAAAGACATTTTAATATTTTATTTCTTAGTCTGGCAAGATATAGTACCTTCAGCATAAGAAGTGTCACTCCCCACTCCTGGAACCATGACAGACATTGTTAATCTCCACACTCTTTCTTTGGTGCTGGTCTTGGCGGCAGAATAATTTACAAAACCATGCTCCAGGCAGCAACTATCACCTGGTCAGGGTGGGATTGCAATTGAAACCTCCTTGTCATCTTTGTGCTACATGGCGTTCTGTTTTACTTACTGCTATGTATTTATACATAGGATCCTCACATGTCATTCTATGATATACTTGAAGAATAATATATTTAAGATTAATAAAAACCTGAAGTCTGCATGATTAAATAAGACTGCATAGTTATCATACATATCATAGTTATGAACAGCATTAAAATGCACCATTTCATTTATACCAGAGTATCAGGAAAACCTGTTTAATGTTGAGGTCTACCATTTTATAAGCTTCAGAATTGTTGACTAACCAGCTTTGGAATTTGGCAAGGGCAATGGATAGCTAGTTCTAAGATACGAAAGTGTTAAAAAAAAGAAAAAGAAAAGTATGAAGCGAGTGTGTGTTTGGAAAATGTAGAGAAAGGCCACTTCTCTCTCTCCCCCCAACACACACACAAAAACACACAAATAATCCTATTTAGTATTTATGGCCATAAAATATGCCTTGAATATGGGGAGAGTCTTCATCAGTTTTATTTGTGTCAAATTGTCTTGAGGTTTTAATGAAAAAGTCAAAATGGGAAAGTCGAAAGGCTGTAGGAATCAAAGGTCTTCTGTGTGAATCTCGGTGTGCCATTGATGTTTGCCTGTAGAAATTTGGGGAAATTCTTTACCATATCAAAGTCTTGGTTTCTTTTGGAAAATGGCTGGCATGGTAATAATAGTTATCTTCCAGGTTTTTTTTTTTTTTTTTTTTGAGAATTAAATGAGATGAACTTCTCTGGCAACACTGAAGTTAATGGCTCATATGGGCTCTTTTTGATGAATGGTAGGTAGAATACTTATTAAAACATAATACATATAATATCTATTGCTATACATCAGCATTATGGCCATTTTTAATTTTGAATTGAAGTTTTAAAATACAGAGCTTTCTACGTAATGTGTTTCTTTCTTTTTTTTTTTTTTAAAGATTTTATTTATTCATTCGAGAGAAGGAGAGAATGAGAGATAGAGAGCACGAGAGGGAAGAGGGTCAGAGGGAGAAGCAGACTACCTGCTGAGCAGGGAGCCCGATGCGGGACTCGATCCCGGGACTCCAGGATCATGACCTGAGCCGAAGGCAGTCGCTTAACCAACTGAGCCACCCAGGCGCCCCTACGTAATGTGTTTCTTGTAGAAACAATATCATTGAACTTAGGTAATGCTTTGTAATATTTCTACTTCCTTTTAATTTCCTGGGTTTTGATAACTTTATATATGAATCAGTGTAGATTCACAGCAGCTTCTGTTAGACCTTTACTCACAGGCGTGAGAAGCCCTGTGGTCGCCATTGGTCTGCCCGTGTGTAGGGTAGTTATAGGCGACACTCAATGAATTTCAGGAAGTTAAGCAGTGTCACGTCTTCATATTTTTCTCAAATTAAATTTGGATTTCAAGTCAGTGCTTTTGTGGTTTAGCAATAGACAAACTGCAATCAGTGTATTTAGGGTTCAGTTTGTGGTAGTGAGCTGAATTGACTAAACATTCAAGATCCTACAAAAAAAAAAAAAAAAACTGAGTCCCTCACTATGCTCTTTCTTGATTATTTTTTCCTTTAGAAGATTTGTTAACACAACTAGGTTTCACTGTCTGTACTAATGAAAACAGGGCTTAGGTGCAGATTACCAAAGTGAATGATTTCAGCTGTGAAAAGTGACTTTCAGGTACAAAGCATTAGATCTGAAAAGGAGATTTCTCAGCGCTTTAAAAGAATCCTCACCAAAATATTCATATTCTTTCCCTGAGAACTGAGCAGGACTGCTCTCTTAAATCGCTACCTGTGTCGTCATCTTTTTTTTTTTTTTTTTTTTGCGCTGATGGATCCATATGTATCACTGATGCCAACATTTCTTTCTTGTGATTTTTTTTTTATGGTTTGCCTGTTAACACCTTGCCTGCTCTTCTTAACCACCATTAGTTAATCTGACTGGCTTTAGACTGTGCTCCCTAGGAATGAGCCCTGAGGCTTCTTGGGGTTGCATTCTACAATGCCCCAGAATGTGGCCAGAGAGTTTTACAGCATTCACGTGGCTTGTGCTCATACCAGAAGTAAAGGAAGCACTTCCAGTCTTTGTTTTCCTCTGAAGATTTCTCCTGGAAGGGAACCTTGGATGACTAGAAATAGCTGGTGTGAGAGAAGTCACTGATTGCAATCAGAATTGTATTCAAGGCTTAGTGTCGCTAGAGAGGGCCACTTTCCACGGCTGGCCTCAGCCTTGAAGTTTGCCTTCTGCTCGTCCAGTGCTGGCACTGGGCTTGTTTCATTGCATCCTGCTCTGTGGACCTAAATTAACAGAGAATGCCCAAGATAATATAAGGACTATGTTACAGTGTGCTTTTGGATTTGTGTTTTTCATCCTTAAGACACAGGAGAAAATTAGAATGAACTGTGCACTTCCCTCTTCCGTCCCCACATTCAGCTTCTTCCCTGCTCCCAAGGTCACGGTGGGACTGTAGAAAACATTATTTCCCATGTTGACCAAAAATGGCATCTTCAAGTTCAGCAGCTCCTCCTCACACTGACTGTGTGGATTTACATCTTTCTTAGTGAAAGAGGCAACTG
This sequence comes from Eumetopias jubatus, assembly GCF_037043125.1. Lineage (NCBI taxonomy): Eukaryota > Metazoa > Chordata > Mammalia > Carnivora > Otariidae > Eumetopias > Eumetopias jubatus. The sequence goes on along the minus strand of NW_028274814.1, from coordinate 114,256,797 downwards.
ATTTAGACCAGTATCTACTTATTTTTATTTTATTGTAGTGTTTACTACTTACAAAATATATATAGATAAGTAACTTCATCCTGACACCAAAGCCATCAGCTAAGCATAGCAATAGCAATAGGAATTTGACAAAAAGATTTGTGTCTATGTGGAAAATCTGAGTACAAACAATGGAGAAGTAGAGTTCAACATTCTGAACAGCTGGTAAATTGCATATGTCATCACATGTTACACAAATAACTGGCATTGCTTTGAATCTTGAAAACAATACACACAGCCCCACAGGTCTCAATAATCCCAAGATGGGCCAAGCAGACTCCAGCCCTGGGGCGTCTTCCCTGCTCTTCCCTTGACCTGCAGGATTTTCCATCCAGCTGTCTTTCTACCTAACTCTTCTCTCTCTCTCTTTTTTTTTTTTTTTATTTCAGTTCACATGTTACATTAGTGGATCAGCTGCTTCTCAGCTCCCTGTATACGATGACATCCTCCTATCATCCCTAACCATTCTCTTTGCCTCTTACTCTCTTTATTTTTCTTCTTGGCGCAGATTGCCATCTGACAAATGATACATGTATTGGCTTATCGATTTGTTGTCTCTCCCCACTAGAGTGAAACTCTTGTTTTCTTTGCTGAATCTCAGGAGTCTAGGACAGTGCCTGGCACATCATAGGCACTGAGTGATATCTGTTGAATGAACAAATGCAGTCTGGAGGCATTATCTCACAACCTCACAAGACAAGACTTCTCTATGGCATGGTTCCAGGTCTGCCACGTTCTTTTGAAGAAATTAATAGTAGCCATAGCTACAATTTATTGAGGGCCTTCCATTTTCTGGTCATTTTTTTAAAAATATCGTATCATTTTATCTTTATAGGAATCCTATGATAGGAATTTTGTCCCCATTTGAGATAAGAGTAAGAGGTAGCTCAGAAAGGTCTAACAACCTGGCCAAGGCCACACAGCTACTAGGAGGGGAAGCCATGATACCAAACCACATCCTATAACTCCAAAACCAAGGCATATGCCATTTCACCAGTCTAGCTCTCAGAATGAGAGCAGGCATGGCTAGATGTTGCATTAATTACTGAGCAAAGCTCAGCTCGATGAGCACTAGCTAAATGCTAGCTTAGCAACCTAGCTAGTTAGCAAAGACGCAAATTCTAGCTCTGACCCTGAAAAGAATAAGGCATCAAGTCAGCTCTTTCTTTTAAAATCGACTTAGGTATAATTAATACACAAAAAATAACCCATTTTAAATGTACAGTTTTAATGACTTTTGAGAAATATATATGCTATGTAACTACCAGCACAATCAAAACATAAAATATTTTATAAAAGATATAAAATATTTCCACAACCTCCCAAATTCCCTTGTGCACCTTCCTAGTCAAACCCTTGCACACCCTGCCCCAACGTAAGCTCCGGAAAACTACTTACATGCTTTGCATCTCTATGGATTAGTTTGTTTTTTCTAGAATTTCAGATAAATAGAATCAGGCAGTATGTAGTATGTATTTGTTTTGCTTTTTCTGCTCAGTATGATGTTTTTAGATTTATCCATGTTTTTGTGTGTACTAGGAGTTCATGCCTTTTTTATTGCTGATTGTATTCTATTGTCTGATATTTATTTATACATCCTCCTGTTGATGGACAATTGATTGTTTCTGGTTTGGGCTGTTATGAATAAAGCTGCCATGTACCCTTATGTACAAGTCTTTGTGTAGACATCAGTCTTTAATTTCTCTTGGGTAAACAGGAACAGAATTACTAAGTTGCCCAAGTCAAGTTCATGCTGAACTTTATAAAAAACTGCCAAAATGTTTTCAAAAGTAATCACACCGAGACATTTCTTAGTGTTGGGTTGCTCATTTGTAAAACAAAGGTGTTTGACTCCAGGATCTCTAAATTCCTTCCCAATGTTTTGTGACTCTAGGAATCTACTGTGCAAGATTTCTGACCCTTGCCTGTCTGAGATACTAGGCTTTCTTATTCCCCCTTTTCTTTTCACATATCTTAATTTCTATACATTTATCTTGTTCCTGTAAGTGATGATGATGATGTTGATGATGATAGCAAACTATCGTTTTCTGAGAAATTAAATGTGTCAGGCACAATGGTCAGTATTTAACTCGAATTTTCTCACTTAATCCTCATAATAAGCATTTGCCATAGATGGTATTTTAATAATCACTTTTTGTGATAAAGAAACTGAAGCTTGGGGAACTTAAGTCACTTCCCCCAAGTTAACAAAGCTATTAAGTGGTAGAGCTGGGAAGCAAAATTGGGCCTGATCACTTCCAAAGTACTAATTTCTTAGCCCTTGCTCTGATTTTCTCGTTCCTACTTCTCCATCTTTTATCCCACTATATTCTGAAACTCCTTCACCTTCTCAGTGTTGTTTACCAGTTTTTTCTTGCATACTCTGGCATGACATCAGTGTTCAATGACCCAGCAACTTTCCAGAAGGCAACAACAACAAAAAAAGCAATTTAGAGAGTGAGGCAGGCTTAAGATCATCTTACTTATGTCAGCCCCATTAAGTTTTCATTAACAGTCAGAATGGGACTTCTTGAATCAGCATAATGCCAGTAAGCATTGCTTTGAAAAAAGAAATGCTTAACTAATAAGGTATCTTGTCTACATTTTCTCTGAATCGAGAGAGCCCAGTGATTTCAAAGCATCTTAGAGGTCATTGCCAATTTTGCACCGGACAATTAGCATCTCCTTTCTCATCAAGTGGTGAAATTACCATGTTAGCTCTTTGCAGGAATCAGAACACATTATTGGCTCTTCATGCTTTTCTATGCAGTCATCATTAGGCATAACAAGGACTCAGATATGGAATATTATCATTTAGATTAGTAAAGTATCGTGTGAATATCCTAAGCATTCCCCATTCAATTATTTTTCAGTATAGACTTATGAGGTGAGAGCCAAGGCTTCAACAGTATCATACTTCATGTGCCCATGTAACATCTATGCCATGTTATGTGGCTCGTGATAAACCATTTCTCGCCTCCATGTTATTTATAGTGCCAATCAAACAATACCATTAAGCAAATTATTGACCTTAAAGAATCCTGATGGGATTTTTGAAATTGCTTTTCCTGAAATGACCCCTGTTCTACTCTTCATCTAGAGACCTGAGGAGTTAACTCAAATCCCAATGCCTCCATGAGCCTATTCTGACTACTGTGTTGTTACTCTTCTCATTCTTTGAATTTCTGGATCATTTATAGCCACCCCTGGATATTATAAAATTTAATTATGTGTTGCATATTATCACCTGTGTTTCACTCAGAGAGAGACATTGTGGCATAAAAGAAAAGAGTATGAACACTGAATTCAGACAAATACCGGCTTTGCCACTGAAAAGCAATGTAACTGGGCAAGTTTTATATCTTCTCTAGGACTCATTTTCCTCATCTTAAAAAGAGATAGTAGTGCTCACAAATCACGGTAATAATAGCTGTCTCATGAGGTCCTTGCAAACAATAAATGATATAATGTGTGAAAATGAGCATGTGCTAAATGCTAAACAAATGGTAGTCCCTCATCTGTCTTCACCCTACACAGATTTTAGATTCCCTGAGGCCAAGCCATGTCTTATGCTTCTGAATATACTGCCTCCTCTCAATCATTTAATAAAGATTTATTTAGCACCTTACTACGTACTAAGCATTATACTCAGTACTGTGAATAGAGTCAAGCAAACAAACCATCCCTTTCCTTGTGGACTTCTGGTCTAGCAAAGAATGTAGATATATAGTAAATAAAAACATAATTACATGTTTTCACAAACATTTGGAATATCTAGGAGATCTCCAAACTATTAATAATTAATACTATTAATAAAATCAAGGATTCAAAGCGGTTCATTCCTAAACTCTTGCTAGAGAATAGAAAAAAAAATCACATCTATAATGATACCTCCTCTTGCTCACCAACCTTCATATTTGTACTTCTTTTGCATGTGCCTCATAAATATTTTGGAATTGAATAAATAGAGGCATATTATAGAAAGAATCTGGATTTTCTCTCCCCCCCCATCATGCTACAATCACAATTGTTTCAAAGTATGCTATGGTAAGAAATAGCACTTTTGAGTGTCAATGTTTCAGAGTTTTCACAGTTATTTGGCCATTTTTGTGATTTGAAGTTGAGTGCCTGAGTTGTCATGACTGTCTTTATAATCATTATCATTACTTTAGTGTCTGCCATGGGTTAAGCACCACGCTAGGTACCTAGAATGATTTTGCACTGAAGAAACATAATTTAGATGGGGAATTGACATACACATTTAATTGCAAAGTTAAACTGTAATCTACAGCAAGTCTATTTCTAGTGAGAGAAGGCTAAAAACAACTAAAATTACTAGATAAAATAAAAAATCTTTTCATAAAAGCATTGAGGATCTAACATGGAAGAATAAGGAATTATTTAAGAGCTAGGATTTAGAGAGGTGAGTGAGCAAAATCACCGCTTTGCCCTGAGGACTTTTGCCAATCTAGCTTAAATTAAGATACCAAACACAGCTGGGGGTTTGAAGAGCTCAGTACAAAGGGAAATGTTAGTGGGAGTTCAGAGCTCACCCAAACTAGCTAAATCCATAGTAAACGTGGTAGTGTCTGGCCGCTCTCATAGGGCACTAGATCTGGTCACTCACCCCCACACACAATGTTGGGTAGATGGGTCAGTAGGAGCCAAGTGAAGTCGGAGACCTAGAATACAGGCTAAGTTGAATATCAAAGTGCATGTTTAAAGAAGAAAGGAAATCTAAGTGTGAAGCAGTAGGATTAGACGAGTGCTCAGACAAGAGGAAGCAGGTTCAGAATGGAAAGTGGGAGGCAGAACCTAGATTTTTCGAGTTTGGAGTTTGGGCAACTGAATCTTTTAAGGCCAATGAACCAGGCTGAACACATAATATGAATCGTTCATGAAGGAAAAGATTATTTAATATGTAGAACTTGTAAGCAATATTTGATGAAAGATTAAAATTTCAACCCCCTCCCTCAACTTCAGCTGTACTAAAGAGTTAAATGTAAAATGTCCAACTATTACCACACAAAAAAGAAAAAAAGAAAAAACCTCAAATAAACATATGTTACCATGTATTTCTGGAACAGGGCAGATTTTCTACATATAAAAGCTATGGTAAATATCAAGAAGAAAAGCTTAAAAGAGGTAATTCTATCAAAAGGGAAAAAAATTCTTACGTTGAAAGCAAAAAAAAAATATTGGGAATGTATTTGCAGTAAATATAACCAAGTTATATTAGTTAATGTAAGTTAATATTTTAATACACAAAGAACATATGAGATCTGAATTAAAATGTTAAGATTCCAATAGGCATTAAACATGAGCAGATATTTATAAAAAATGAACATAACTAGATAATTAAAGGGATATGATAATATAATATTTACTGAACATTTACTATATGCTAGACACCATGCTACGTACTCTGCACCTGTTATTTCAGTTAGTCCCCACAATCCCATAAACTAGGCTCTATTAATAGCCCTAGTTTATAGCTGAGCGAATAGGCAGAGAGAGATCAGGTGGCCTCTGGTCTGACTGTTATGTCTTAATGCCTTTTGAATTCATTGAATTAGCCTGTTGTTATATCTCATTATCAAGACAAGAGTCAAAAAATGTTTATTATTTATGATAATATAGAAGAACAGTTTCAGATTCATTTCCCTTACGCAGTATTATTACCTTTGTCAGACTCTAGCATATTAGTGATAATATGAACAAGTAAAAAGATTTCAAGTTACCAAATTAGAATATAATTATTATAAAAAGATCAAGCTTTTCTATGTTTTTTATAGGATCTGATAAAAATATCCTACAAGATTGTAGGTCTGAAATCTTAAACTTACGGCAAAAATGTTAGGAAATAATTTTAGAGAGTTTGAAACAAGAGAAAATTCTTCTCTTATGTGTGTGTGTGACTGTTCTGTTTTTTTCTTTTTTTTCCTTTGGTATACTTTCTTGAGTTTTTTAAACGCTTCCCCACTTCCTTTTTAAAAAATTACCTTTCTTTTTAGTTCCTAAAGGCCAAGAGTTTGTTTTTCAATTAACTTTACAGAGGTCTATACGCATTGCAAGGATTTGGTAAATGTATTTGACAGAAGATAATTTAAGAAGATTTTGTTTATTGAAGCTGACAAAAAAAAATAAGACTTGCAAACCAATTGATTCCAACATCTGTCATGTTTGGACAGAGTGTTTAAACCGCAGTTTGAATACAAATTGAGTTTTGGCTGGTGAACAGGTTCATATTTCAGAAATGGTTTACCTCAAGAACATTTTGAGGATAAATGTTTTTAACCTTTTCCAAACATTTATGCTAATTCAAGCATGGGCGAGTTTAAAAGCAGAGAGGAGAAAGCTCTTGGAAAGGGTGGGGGTGGGGACTGAAGATACTGGTGAGAAAATTGCACCGCTATTATCCCCGCGTGAAGCCTTGCATATCTGATTTCTTCTCTCCTTCCAACACTCTTATCAAATCAGCCAACTAGTCTTAGAAATCTTTTTTCCACAGTGTCTCCCACATTGTTCCTTGTTTTTCTCCATTTGCATTGCTAGCAACCTCATGTAGTCCTTGGCCCCCTGTCTTCTTGACTATTCTAATAATTTAATATTTCATTTCCTTGTTTCTGGTCTCTCTTACCTTCAGTCTGTCTCAAGCCGCCTGACACACTTTTGAAAAGGACTACCTTCTCCATACCACTCTCTTGCACAGAATTTTTTAAAATTCCAGTATAGTTAGCATACAGTGTTATATTAGTTTCAGGTGTACAATAGAGTGAGTCAACACTTTCATAAATCACTCAGTGCTCATCAGGATAAATGTACTCTTAATTCCCTTCACCTATTTCACCCACCCCCACCCACCTCCCCTCTGGTAACTATCACTTTGTTCTCTAGGGTTAAGAATCTGTTTTTTGGTTTGTCTCTTTTTCTCTTTGTTCTTTCGTTTTGTTTCTTAAATTCCACATGTAAGAGAAATCATATGGTATTTGTCTTTCTCCGACTGACTTATTTTACTTAACATTATACTTTCTGATCCACCCAGGTTGTTGCAAATGGCAAGATTTAATTCTTTTTTTATGGCCGAGTAATATTCCATTGTACATATATGTCACATTTCCTTTATCCATTCATCTATCAATGAACACTTAGGCTGCTTCTATAATTAGCTATTATAAAATAATGTTGCAATAAACGTAAGGGTGCATATGTCTTTTTGAACTAGTGTTTTTGCATTCTTTGGGTAAATATCCAGCTGTGGAATTACTGGATTATATGGTAATTCTATTTTTATTTTTTTTAAGATTTATTTTATTTTATTTTATTTTATTTGAGAGAGAGAGAGAGCACCAGCAGGGTGAGGGGCAGAGGGAGAAGCAGACTGCCCGCTGAGCAGGGAGCCCTAAGCGGGGCTGGATTCTGGAACTCCAGGATCAATGACCTAAGCTGACGCTTAACCGACTGAACCACCCAGGCACCCCTATTCTTAATTTTTTTGAGGAAGCTGCATACTGTTTTCCACAATGATTGCACCAGCTTGCATTCTCAGCAACAGTGACAAAGGTTCCATTTCTCCACATTCTCACCAACACTTGTTTCTTGTATTTTTGATTTCAGCTGTTCTGACAGGTATGAGGTAAGATCTCATCGTGATTTTGATTTGCATTTCCCTGACGATTAGTGATGTTGAACATCTTTTCATGTGTCTGCTATCCATTCGGATGTCTTCTTTGGAGAAATGTCTTTTCATGTCTTCTGTCCACTTTTTAATTGTAATACTTTTTTTTTTTTTTTTTTTTTTTTGCTATACAGTTGAATAAGCTCTTTATATATTTTGGATACTAACTCTTTACCGAATGTGTCATTTGCAAATATCTCCTCCCATTTAGTAGGTTGTCTTTGAGTTTTGTTGATTGTTTCCTTCGCTGTGCAGAAGCTTTTTATTTTGATGTAGTGCCATTGACCTCATTTTCAATTGGGGAAACAATTTAGAGATTTTACTGGAGTCATTAGTAAATACAGGTAGAATAACTAGCATCATATTCAACATTAGTACAACCTACCCTAACCCTAACCCCTAACCCTAACCTTACTCCTCACCCCTAATCCTAACCCTAACACTCAACCTCCCCCTCATCACCTCTCAGAGCTGCCTGAGGCACCTCTTGGGATGTCCCAGACTCAGCAGAGCATAGGGAGAGATGACTACCAAGATGCTTTGGAATAAGACTTTCCGTTCTATTGATGTTGGTACAATGTATCAGCTAGATGATTTTTATGAAATCAATTGTTTACTGGGTCTTTCTCAGAATGGGTCCAAATGCAATCTTTATAATAAAAGCAATAGACTGACACCATTTGATTTAACGACCCAGTCCACTGCTCAGAACTTACTATATTAAAGATTGAATCAATATGCCATAACAGCTGTCTCTATATATGGACCTTCTAGTCAGGCCCTATACAGCCATGGTTATCATGACTAGTAATGTGGAAACAACATGCATTTTTTTAAACCTGTCATTTAATTTCCATCCAAAAGTTGTCATGAGCTTCATACAGGTCAATATCGAGTCCCCATAGTAATAAGGTTAATCAAAGCTAAGCTTTTGTGGAATATCCTCAATTCTAAATCATATTTAATTAACTATACACTAGGCTCTGCTCTCATTTTTTCTTCAAATAACCCTTTGGAGGAGGTGTCATTATTGTCATGTTATATCTGTGGAACATGTAACTCATCTTTAAGGAACTTACTTGAAGTCACATCGGCTATTAAGTGGCAAGGCCAATATAAGAGCCCAGTTTCTCAATTCCATATTCAGTCCTCTTTTTACTAAGCTATAGAGCCAGTGAAAATTCAGACAGAATAATGCACATGCTTTTTTTTTTTTATTATTGAGAATGTGTTCTTACTGTTCTGCTTGAGAATTCTAAGTAGTTCAGAGAAGCTCTCTGAATCATCTGATGACACACAGTTCATAAGTATTCAGGACATCATGGATTTTTCAAAGGCATGATGGGTAAATATTCTTCATGTTTCAAATTATGATGCAAATATCATTTTCTGATTTTAATATTTATTGATTTTGGGGGGTCAGTGAATGGTACTCATGATAATTCCTAAATCTTCAGAAAAAGCTTGCATTCTTAAATAACAAATTGTGTTATTATCCACATCTGTTCTCATTTTCTATAGACTTAAAAATTCTCTATTTATTATGGGAACCAAAAGAAATGGCTACTCACTGGAAGTCTCTATTGAATTCTGGCTCATTTTTTCACTTAATTCTTTACTTGAGAATGAAATGCTTAACCAGAATAAATAAGGGACCTACTAAACTGCAGTGATTAACAGGCAATGAGTTTCAGATTCCATTTACTTATGGAAATCGAGTAAAATCCAACACTTTAGTAATACTGTTGTGATGTCAGTTGCCCGATTAGGGCTGTTATAACTGCAGGAGTTACTACTTTAATATTGCATTAGCACACCATTAACTTGAACCATGCCAAAGCAGTATGAAAATGAGCAATTTTCATTTTTTAGAATAGACAATATGAACTTTTCCTGCTGCTTAAATTTGTTTTATGTGTGTATACTGCAGTGGGGGTGGTAATAGAGGATATGTGGAATGGAGTTATATTTTAAATTAATAACAAGTTGCTTTTGCAAAGTCTGTGTATATTTAGAAATCAAATCTAAGGTATATTTTTTAAATAAAAAATAAAGTGAATCCTTTTATATTGATTTTTTCTTATTTTAGTATACCTTTACTAGCTGCCTGAAAATCTTTTTTGGAACAAGATGGGTTAGAAATAAGCAAGCAAAAAAATAAATAAGTGAAATGCTGCTACTTTATATATAATCTCCAAATTATAATTACTTACTGAAGCCATATTAAAATGTATTTTGAATAGATGAAGGTTATCATCTATTAGCTATGTGGCCAAATTTCCTTTTTAAAATCTGGCACACATACTCTGTTTTATTTTTATTATCATTTCAAATTGCAGAATACTTGCCAATTTCTAAAGCACTTTAACACTAATTGGTCTTATTTTATCTTCACATAACCTTATAATATGGTCAGAGCAAACATCTATATTTTCACTGCATAGATGAGAAAATCGGGCTTTGACCCTTTAACACTAAATGACTTTCCCTAGGTCACACAAATTCATTTCCATTGTTTGCTATCTACATGATGTTGGAAAAATTACTACTCTATGCTTCAGGTTCAACATCTGTAAAATGGGTGTAACAAGTAGATATATCTTGCAAGATCGTTGTAAGAAATAAATGAGATAATCCATAAAAAAAATCAGTACAGTGCCTAGAACATGGCAAGCATCTATAAGTATTAATTGTTGCTATTTGTATTGCTTTTGAAAAAATAAGCCTAGTAATTGCATTACAGAAAAGTATTGAAAATGCTATCATACTAAAAATCATGAACATTTGCATAATGTTAAATGTTAACATATGCTTTAGACTGATTTATTTGCTCATAATTGCTTCTTTTTCCCTTTGCTCATGGAATTCATTTTCTTTCTTGCTAATGTGTGTTCTTCAGTCATTCTTTCATGACTGTGACTAGTCAAATTGTTTATCTTTTGTGCATCTGAGAAACTCTCTATTTTTGCCTGTATTCCTAAATGACGGTTTAGGTGGGGGAGACTCTGGTTGCTGCCAGCGAGAAAACTGATGTGTACCTGATTGTCATTCCTTAATTGGCCATCCATCTTCTTTCTTGGGTAGCTTTTAGGAACAGATAAAGGATTCTGTCTTTATCCATGCTGCTCTGTATTGTCACTATTATGCACTGATACAGGGACTTAACTATAGTTATTGTTTGATATTAGATAACTGCTTTGAATTGGATACACATATATATTGAAGTTAATAGTACTCAAAATATTCTTTCCCACCATTTCCTCTATTATCTTCTTCTGGAACTATTAAGTATGTGTTAGAACCTCTTGTTCTATACTTCATGTCTCTTAACTTCTCAATAATATTTCTTCATTACTTCCTTTTCTGGTGAAATGTTTCACCTGCATTCAGGGTGATTTCTCAGATCTATTCTCATGTATTCTCTTTTTAGCTGTGCCTAGTCTAATTTTTATTTCTAGAATTTCTATTTGATTTTTTAAATTTTTTTATTGTTATGTTAATCACCATATATTACATCATTAGTTTTTGATGTAGTGTTCCATGATTCATTGTTTGTTCATAACACCCAGTGCTCCATGCAGTATGTGCCCTCTTTAATACCCATCACCAGGCTAACCCATCCCCCTACCCTCCTCCCCTCTAGAACCCTCAGTTTGTTTTTCAGAGTCCATCATCTCTCATGGTTCGTCCCCCCTCTGACTTACTCCCCTTCATTCTTCCTCTCCTGCTATCTTCTTCTTTTTCTTTTTTCTTAAAATATGTTGCGTTATTTGTTTCAGAAGTACAGATCTGTGATTCAACAGTCTTGCACAATTCACAGCGCTCACTGTAGCACATACCCTCCCCAATGTCTATCACCCAGCCACCCCATCCCTCCCACCCCCAACCACTCCAGTAACACTCAGTTTGTTTCCTGAGATTAAGAATTCCTCATATCAGTGAGGTCATATGATACATGTCTTTCTCTGATTGACTTATTTCACTAAGCATAAGACCCTCCAGTTCCATCCACGTTGTTGCAAATGGCAAGATCTCATTCCTTTTGATGGCTGCATAATATTCCATTGTGTATATATACCACATCTTCTTTATCCATTCATCTGTCGATGGACATCTTGGCTCTTTCCACAGTTTGGCTATTGTGGACATTCTATTTGATTTTTTAAAAAAAATCCTTCCTTTTCTTTAAATTATTTTTACCTTATTTTGCATTCCTTTATCTCCTTAAATATTTTTAAATTTTTTATAAAGATTTATTTGTTTGTTTATGAGAGAGAGAGAGCACACATGTGTATGAGTATGTGAGTGAGCTGGGGGCAGGGTGAGAGGGAGAGAGAGAACCCCAAGCAAACTCCTCATTGAGCATGGAGCCTGGGTGTGGGGCTCGATCCCACAACCCTGAGATCATGACCTGAGCCCAAACCAAGAGTTGGACACTTAACCGATTGAGCCACGCAGGCACCTATATCTCCTTGAACACTTAGAAATTAAAGTCCGAAGACCCCTCTGTCAGTTCTTCTTACCCATCCCCACCCCTTCAAAAACAATTTACAAATTTTCAGAACCATGATGTTTGCTGTTTTTAAACTATGTGGTTATACAATTCAAATATGTAACATTGTTTTATACGCAATTACTAAAAATCAGGACTGATCCTTTATTAGAAAATAAATAGTCTGAAAAAATAGCTTCAGTGTCTTGACCAATTTTTAATAATAGGTTTGTTGAAAATTATGAAGGGACAGAATAAAGAAGTTGGTTTTGCAAAGGGAAATTACACACACAAAGTTATTTTCATTGAGGGCCACCTTAATGTTTCAACATAGTTATGACTGCTAGTACAAGGTTTAGGTAAAAGGCAGCGGAAAAGAAAAAAGCCAGTATAACTACAGAATATTTAATTAATCTATTAAGTGCAGCTGTCTCCATGCTCTCTTTAAGCTTGCAACATTTGCATTTGATATAAAATCACACTAAACAAATAAGCAAATAGTTTTGAGTTCTACTCTTGGCAGTATAAAAATATAACAGCTCTTGTTCTTAAAGAGTGTAACGACATTTTCCTTAGCTGTGTCATTATTAAACAAATGGGATTAGCAATGTGCCACTTATTTATTTTCACCGAGTTCTGGTAGATACAGGTCATCAACCCTACCCCAAATAGCTGAGGGATAAGGGGGAAGGATGGAACTTGACTATATCAGAACCAAATTCCTGCCTCAGTTTTGATGGTTGGAAGCTATAAGAGTTTGGGTGTTAAAGCTCTTTATTCCTTTGCTTCCTCTCCTGAAAAATGGAGATACATTTTTCTCCCCCCACAGAGTTAGGGTAAGGATTAAATGAGATAATACCTGGGAAGATGCTTCATCAGCTCTAAAGCAGTAGATTGCAAAGTGAAGTCCCTGGATCAGCAGCCTGGGCATCACCTGGGGACTTGTTAGAAATGCAAATTCTTGACCTACTCCAGTTCCTGTTTCCAGTTCCTTCCCGAAGCCCTACTTCTTAGGACACCCTTATACCTGTGTAATAAATTCCCTCTTTCCCACTCACGCTAGGTTCAATGGTTTTCTGTGGGTTGCAATCAATCATTTCTTTGGATGATGGAAAACGTCTGCAGGCAAACTCAGCAACTTTCATGGAATATTGCTGCACCACTTTCCCTGGCTGCGCAGGATCCTTTCGTATCCTGTCAACTTCATTTCCTCATCTTTTCCTCTGCAGTAAACTTGGTTGTTTAGATTCTCGGTTAGGTATTTCCTTATTCACCCCTCTCTCTCCTCTATAGACCTCCACCCTGCCCCACTCCATCCATGCACCCTGTGCAGGTCTTATTAATAGGTTGTTTTGTTGTTTGGGGGGTTTTTGTTTTGTTTTGTTTTTGTTTTACATTATGTAATGTTCCAGGTCCTGACAAACTTCCAGTCATCCTCCTCAATCACCCTTGCTATGGGCTGGTATTCATTGCTCTGAAGCAGTTAATTCCCGTTATATTGGCTCATGCATTTAAACCAAGTGTAAAATTCAATGCCAAATCCATATAGTGTAAACCTTAAACATTCCAGTTTTATTTTTTTCCTGTTACAATGCATTCAACATCCCATTGGGTACTAAGAATTGTATGCTCTATATCTCATTTCATAACCTCTCAAAAATGGGTAAATGATGTTTAAAAACAGTGATATAGAAACTTAACGTTGGAAGATATCCATATTTTTCCAAATGCAGAGTTCCTGCTACAACCTTCCTGCTTATTGGTCATCTAACCTCTTACACACTTTCAGTGATGAAGAATTGGGTGGCTTTATTAATGAGTGTTTCCTTCTCTTAAAACAAAACTTATCTCTTTGTCATATCCAGCTTCTGCTCCATGTAGCACTTTAGAGCAAATATACTTCCTGTGCTCAATGATAGTTTCATCTCTAAATTTTCCTTTCCTGGGGTAAATGCCAACCTCTTTTACCTGTTTTTTGTTAAGTAGGTTTATGGAATTACAGTCATTTAATATCCCTCTAAACATAACCTTATTTCATAATGTCTTTCTTTAATGTGATCCTCCAAAACTGAACATAATAATTGGAATATGACCTGAATGTCTATTTCTATGGAAGTATATTGGGACCCTGGTTATCTTCTTAACACTACTGTCATCTTGTTGGGTCCTAGGATCTTTTTCATATGTCAAGTCAGGACTCCTGAATTCTGTATTAGTATGGTTTAAATAACAAACAAACAAACAAACAAAAAAACAAACAAAAAAACCCAAAGAAATGTAGGACTTAAGAACTACCACCACAGCAGTAATATATCATTGAGAAAATTGGTCATCTTTAACTTTCCATGGAGCCCTAGCCATTGGTTTGGCCACAACTTACCTTTACCCCTCCCCCCATCTTTTACAGGATACGAAGACCCTCTTTTTATCAAAACTAACCTCCCCGCTCATGTAATTCACTCTTTTCTTTTTCCCTGAGACCTTGCCTTATCTCTTTTTTTTCCCTCTCTTCTCTTTCATTGGCTTCACCACCTTTGCTTTAAAATTGTTTCAAATCTCTTCCATTACAAATGAAACAGAATCTCTCTTGTAGCTGCTACCTTCTTAAAGAAAGTGCATGCTACACTCACTCATCTTTCATTTATTCTTTTTAAATACACATTAGTGTGTCTTCCATGTCAACCACTCTATTGAAATTGTTCCTATTAAGTCTAACAATCTGACTGTGAATTTGAAGGTCATTTTTACAGTCATTCTCTTATGGGTGGCATGTAATACTGTAAGGCATTTCTTCCTTTTTAAAATTCTCTATTTCTGTGGCTTCCATGACCCAGAACCCTTGAAGTTTTCTCTGTATCTCTTGGACCATCTTTTCCTGTTATTCTATGAATTTCAGATCTTCTTTCTGTATCTTAGAGCCTAGAGTGCCCACAGTAACAACATTGTACTAATTAAAAGTCTTTGACTCCTCTGACTTGGGTCCCCAGTCTTCTCTCCTTCCTCTATTCCTCTTTCCTTCCCATCACAATCATCCTCCATATCACTTCCTGCATGGTCCACATGCAGTCTGAACCTGTCAATTTCTGGTTGTATCTCCGCTTTAGCTCTTCATGCCTATGTGATAAAGTCCTGCTCCTCTGCATGACTTAGCGTCTCCATGGCTTACTCCGCTTCTCTGGTATCACCTCTCACAATTTCCTGCTCACAATTCTAGCATTCGTCTGTGTGTCTTTCTTACATTGCCTTTCTGCCTGGAATAACAACCTTCTCAGCTCGAGAGCCTATTTCACTGGCCTCTAACCCTTTGCTCTCCATTGGATGAGTTTGATGTTAGTTCTCTATACTTTTATGAATATGCCCATCACTGCACCTTTTTTTTTTTTTATGGTTCTGTCTCCTCAATTAGACTGAATACATATTGTGAGGAACGTATCTGTATCTCTTATCAAAGGACCTGGATAAATGATTAACGACTATATGGCACTTTTGCTATTTACTCATTCTACACTTTTATAAATATCATTCAACATTTATCTTTTATTACAGCTCGTTTGTTTTAGTTCAGCATTCCAGCCCGCCCTGCTCTTTTTAATTCTCCAGTTGACCATCAGTGCTATTCATTACCTTGCCATTCCTTGTGGTCCTGGCGGATTAGATACGCATGCCACCTTAGTCTCTATCCAAATCATTAACAGGAGATGTTGAATAGATGCTATGCTAGAATTCAGTGCTGCTGAATGGTATCCTAGCACCTTGTGCCTCGTTCTTCTTCTTTTTTCTCACAAATTGCCAAAATAAAGTTATCTTCGCCAAATAGCTCAGTTGCAGATGGAACTTAGGTATTGGATTCCAGCTACTGTCTTAAAGCTCCTCCCTCACAAATGCTTTACCTGATGTCTTCATGAAAAGACAATGTGAAGTAAATCTCTAGTGTTACAGCACCACTCTCATTCTTTCCTTATTGAGCATCCAGCAAAAAATTATCAGGAGAAGGGGTTAAGCGGTTAAACGCATTTTATTTTTTAATGAGGAAATTAAGAACATCGCACTTTCCATCGGTTACACCAGAGTCCCTGTATTAATAATTACAAAGGAAAATTTCTGTTTATCATTACAATAAGGAAAACTATTCCATGGTTTGTAGTGAGGAAAAATATAATCACATCATTTGTAATAAAGGATAGTCAGAAGAAAGGCAGGCAGGGACAAGGGATTCCCCCCGCGCTAAGCCTCCAGTCTTAAGAGGAAACCACCCTTAGAAGGATTTTACACCATCCTGGAAGGAGCCCTCCACCCTTTCCCATGCGAACAATTACCTGATAGGTAGATGAACGTGTGGACAAAAACCTGATTGGGTGACAGGCATGGACGGTTAATCAGATTGAAACAGCCCACCAACAATCTCATAAAAACCCCTAAACTTAGAAACTCTGGTGGCAACCATCTCCAGTCCCCTCCCTCTTTGGGAGCTTTGTACTGTCGCCCAATAAACTTTGCTTTGCTGACCACCACTCTTCGTCTGGTCTACATCTTCATTCTTTGAAGCAGCGTGACCAAGAGCCACGGGCACTAAGGGAAAAGGAATCCTGAAACATTTGGAATCTCACAAGACATGATTTTAATGTTGATTGTAGAAAACAAAATATTGATAATAGTAATTGAGTTCTTGCATGCATCAGGTACTTTTCTAGGTGTGTTATATATACTAATTTATATTCCTCAGAACAACTTTATCCAGGAGGCATTATTTATGTGTTCTACAGATGAGATGCAGAATCAGTTAAATAAAGTGTAGGGTTATACAGCTAGTAAATTGTAAGGTTAATCTGGCTTGGTTCTAGAAAATTCTCAAGTATATACTTGTTGCCACAAATTCTAATCATCACTGTCCTATCTAACATTTAGTCATATCCTTCTTAGAAAGGATCATCATCTCCTTCAACACAATACACCCAGTTGTATTTGTGTGCATATCTGCTGGTGGGTGGGTAGAGACCCTGGGCTTAAAGTAAACATGATGGAAAGTAAACCAGGGTGGAGAAGCAAAAAAGCCAGTGCTCTCTGCCCATTTCCCTGGAATCTAATTTATTTCTGATAGGTCTAGAGGGGAATTGGGGTTGGGAAAAGGCCCATCATTATTTTCTTTATTATACTCATCATCATTATCTTCGTTATGGTAGGAAATGTTCTATCCTTTCCCCAGTATTTCTCCCAAATGGGAATTTGGCCTTCTTGGGTATTAGGAAGATAGCATGGGTGTTCCCCTCTACCACCACCCACCCCTTGCCAGAGAGGAGTGAATCATTTTTGGAGGATGGGTGGGCCCAATGGAGTCCCATGAGACCTGCCATTCTTTAGTTTGAGATCTTGTCTAGTCTCCTAATCTTGTTGCCATGTCATAGGTGAATCAATTAGCCATGGCTTCTCTATACTGCCCCTGGGCAGATAACACTGTTTTAGGGTGAGAGGAGTATAGACTTCCTTTTGTTCAGGGTTCTAAGCTGAATTTATAAATTCAAAGTCAAAGGTGGCGCTAGAACCCATTTGATTCTTCTCTCAACAATGACTATTGTGTATCTGCTTTGAGCCTTAAACTAGTCTAGGTGTTGGAGATTCCCCAGAGAATAAAATTGCCCCCAGGGTATCTTGCATTCTAGTCAGAGAGGGCGGACAAAAAAGTATATAATATGTCAGATAGTGATGAAGGATTGGAAGAAAAATAATGCAAATAAAGGGGAATAGAGGGTGCATAGCATAGGAAAGGTGGTGCTAATTCATATGGAGTGGAGAAGAAAGCCTCTTGATCCTGTGACATTTGAGCAGGGAGTGAGGAAGTGAAATCTACGGTTCCCTGGGGAAATAGCTTCTATGCAGAGGGAAAAACAAGTTCAAAGACGAGGTAGACTGAGGCTTGACTTTGTTTGTTTGTTTTTGTTTTCTGTTTTTTTGAGAGATACGGGGAAACCAGTGAGGCTGGAGCAGAGGGAGTGAAAGGGGAGAATGTAGGAGGTAAAGTGAGAGAGGCAGCTGGAAACAAGGTCATTTCAAGCCTCAAAAGCAAACGTAAAGAATTTGAAATTTACTTTGCGAGAGATGGGAAATCAGAGGGTTTTGAGAAGGAGAATACCATGACCTAACTTTCGTATTAAAAAAGGTAGTTCTGGGGCACCTGGGTGGCTCAGTCGGTTAAGGATCCAACTCTTGGTGTCAGCTCAGCTCAGAATCTCATGGGTCATGGGGTGGAGTCCTACACTGGACTCTGACTCATTGGGGAGTCTGCTTGAGATTCTCTCCCTCTGCCCCTTGCCCCACTCACTCTCTCTCTCTAAAGTAAATAAATAAATAAATCTTTTTTTTTTTTTTTAAAGGATAGTTCTGAATTTAGTGTGGAACATAGACTCCACGGGGTAACTGGACGTGGGGAGAATGGTCGGGCGGTTACTGACCTCGTTCAGCTGACAGATAGAGATGGCTGGACCCAGGGAGGTAACAGCGTGTGTGTGTGTGTGGGGGTGGTGGTGGTAAGACTGACGTATTCTGGATGCATTTTCAAGTTATAGGCAACAGAATTTGCTGTTGGATTGAGTATAGGGTTTGATATTATACACATGGTAATTTGATCTTTAGTAAGTTGTTCTTGTATAATCTATTTTTATTTTGAAAATTTAAATATACACATAATTAGAAAGCATAATAAAATGAACTCCTACACCAGAGTCCACACTTATCAATATTATGACACATTTGCTTTAATTATCTCCTTTTGAATCATTTTCCTATTTGAGGAATTATCTCAAAGCAATCTATGATATCTATATCAGATCATGTCACCCATATATACTTTGGTATATATCTCTAAATATTATGAACATGTTCTTACATAATGCTATCATCATACTGTAATAAAATTGTTAAGAAAAATTCCTTGGTATCAACTAAACCAAAATGATATTTAAATTTTCCTGAATTTTGTTTCCTTAATTGAGATAAAGTTTACTTGGAGTGAAGCACACCAAACTTAAGGATGCAATACAATGACTTTTGAAAAATGATATTAACCTGTAAAATCAATAACCTAATAAAAAATATAAAATACTTTCATGAAATTGCACACCCTTCTAGTCAAATCCCATTTTTATAGGCAACCACTGTTCTGATTTCTATCAACAAAGATTAATTTTTACTGTTTGTGAATTTCATAGAAATGAAATCATATGATAATATGTTTTTTCATGTTTGGCTTCTTTCTTCAACATAATATTTTTGAGATTAATTTACAATAGTTTACATATATCACTAGTTCATTCTATTTTTTTTTTCTGAGAATTATTCCATTTTATGAATATAAAATAGAAACCATTAAAAATCTTTCCATACTCAACATTATTTTCCATATTTCCCCAGTGACACATGTACCACACTTTGAGAATCATTGCTCAATATCGCCTCTCTTTGGACCACCTTAATTCTGGACAATATCCAGAAATGACACACATGGAAATAGCCATAGAGGTTATTTGTTGATAGTCACCATATTGGGTATTATGAAACATACAGAGACAAGTGGAGCATGATGTCTCAAGGCACTTGCCTACCATGGGAAAACAAACATGTAAGTAATCACTTGTAAGTGATGACAAAAAGCAGAAGTAAAGATAGTATTTTGTGCAAGCATAGAAGTGATGAATTCTGGCTGTGGATGGAGTATAGGGCAGGAAATCTGGAAAGAGGTAGTGGGATGTGACCTAAGCTTTGAAAGAAGGCTGAGCTGGGGCGCCTGGGTGGCTCAGTTGGTAGAGGGTGGGACTCTTGATTTTGGCTCTGGTCATGATCTCAGGGTCATGAGTTCGAGACCCATGCTTGGCTCTGCGCTGGGTGTGGAGCCTGTTTAAGATTCTTTCTGTCCCTCTCCCTCTGCCCCTCCCTCCCCTCCATGTGTGCTCTCTCTCAAATAAATAAATAGATAAATAAAATCTTAAAAAAAAAAAAGAAAGAACGAGGGCTGTGCTATCTATAAGAGGTACATGAGGAATAGATAGTTCAGGCTGAAGGAAGCACTTACAAAGTCACAAAGGTATGACTGTGTCCCCTCTTTGTCCATCCAATAAATGGGGTGAGAACCCTTGGGGATTATCTTGGACTCCTTTTCCCTCTTGCTCCTGTGACGTCTGTCACCAAATCCTATTGATAACACGTTTATAGTCTCTTAAACATCTACCCTCTTCTGTTTCTATAGTCTCTTAAACATCTACCCTCTTCTGTTCTCATTGCTACTTCCTCAGCTGAAACACACTTTACCTCTTCTCTTTACCAAACAATTGAGACTGACTTCTCACTGATTTGTCTGCTTTGGGTCAGTCTTCATTCTAACTGCTCCTGAACAGTGCCACTGGAACTGTCTTTGTCGGACCCCAAACTGAGTGTGCTATTTCCCTGCTTAGAGCATTGATTATAGACTGGAGTTCACGTTCCTCCCCCATTCCTCAAGGCCCTTCAACCTCTCCTTTCAAACACCCTCATGCTCTAAGTCTCCATGTGTTTTACCTGTAATACACAATTTTGCTCCCTAAATATGCCTTACTTTTTTCCTGACTCTGCATCTCTGTTGAAATTACCAATCCCAGTCTTCAGGGTTCTTTCCCTTCTCTCTGCTTAATTGATCCTCTGAGGCCAAATTCAATGTTACTTCCTTCTGGGAAGCTTTTCTCAACCCCCACCCCTGTCAAAATTAATCACTCTTTAGACATTGCTTTTGCCGTGTAGACCATGTTTTGTATCATAATGATTTATATTCATCCCCATTCCTCCACTAGGCTGTAACTTCCTTGGAAAAAAAGGCCATGTTTTTGGTTACTGTTGGCCTAGCAGAGTGCCCTTTCCATTTCTGGCTCTCAATATTGTATACAGTCATTCTCTTTTACTTATAAGGTACACTGTTTTCTAAAGCAAACTTTAATAAATTTTAAACTATCCTTGTCATGACATATAGTCTGACATAGTGCTGAAAGGCACTGAACATGGCTAATTATATGAGTTATAAAAATGAGATCCTAACATGCCCTAGCAGGTAACTAGTCTATCATTTGGGAGATTCATAGCCTTGACTTACTTGTAGACATGTGGAATTTTTTTTTTTCTCCTTCTTGCTACACCTATTTTTGAAAATATTTTCCTTTATAACTTGAGGGAAGCATGCCATACTTAAGAATAAATTATCTGACTCAGGCAAAAATACAAGATTAGGCTAAAGATATTTTCAGCATGCAGAAATAGGACACATTGAGGTCTTGGGAACTGTAAAATTAAATTGGGGTGGGGATATATTAAATAGACTAAAAAATAATGTCTTATGATTGAGTGCATATTAGTATCTGGTCCTATGAAGTGTTCAGCCTGGACTAAGATTCTCTTTATAGCTTAACTGAAATAATGAACTGAATGTTGAATTAGGAATAGGTGAGTAAATCATCATGTCCCCAGTTTTAGCCTGATTCATTCAGCTCCTAGGAGATTTTTTTCTCTTTATCATTAAGAGAAAACAATAATTGAGCATTACATATGTGAGCAATGAGAGTAGTAATAAAATCATTAGCTATTTCAGTCATATGACTTCATGCTCTGAATGACTTTTTAAAAACATATTCTGTTGTAACTCGTGATGTGAAATGTATAAAATATTTAAATGAGCATTGAAACTGACATCAGATCCAGGCTTGTGCCTTAGCAGATAAAAATTCTAAACCTTTTTTCCATATTCATGTTATTAAGAAATTCTCATACAATTTTCATGTATGCCTCCATCCCTGCTCCCCATTCCATCCACCAGACTTCACCAGTCACATGCCACAGCAGACATGCCTCAATATAGAAGGTACATTTAATTCCATGGAATATGTATACACATTCAGAGTACACATCTTCAATCATTAAAAGTTACTTTGAACAAACAAATACTTAAAGACACAGAAATATATCTGCAAAGATGTTCTATTCAAAATTCAGAATTACTTTTTTTCAGAAAAAATTTGTTTTTTAATAGTAACAAAAGGATAGTTTACTTTTTACTTATTTTATTTTTAGTTTTTTAAATATGTGGGGTTTTTTAAAGATTTTATTTATTTATTTGTCAGAGAGAGAGAGAGAGAGAGCACAAGCAGGGGGAGCAAGAGAGGGAGAAGCAGGCTCCCTACCGAGCAGGGAGCCTGATGTGGGACTTGATCCCAGGACCCTGGGATCATGACCTGAGCCAAAGGCAGACGCTTAACGACTGAGCCACCCAGGCGCCCCATAGTTTACTTTTTATAATAAAAGTATAAGTTGTGAGAGAAAGACAAATACTGTATGATCTCACTTATATGTGGAATCTAACCAACAAAAACAAAACAAAACAAATCCATAAGGACCTGAAACTCACAGATACAGAGAACAGATTGGTGGTTGCCAAAGGCAGGGAGGTGGGAGGTGGGCAAAATAGGTGAAAGGGGTCAAAAGGTACAAACTTCCAGTTATAAAATAAGTAAGTCCCGGGGACGTAACCTATAGTACAGCATGGTGACAACAGTTAACAATATTGTATTGGCTTTTTGAAAGTTGCTAAGACAGTAGATCTTAAAAGTTCTCATCACAAGAAAAAAAAATTGTAACTGTGGGGTAATGGACGTTAACTAGATTTATTGTAGCTTTCATTTCACAATATATACAAATACCAAATCGTGCTGCGGATCTGAAACTAATATAATGTTACATATCCATACATCTCAATTAAAAAAAAGTATAACTAGTAGAAGTATTTCAGATAACACAACCAGGACGTATTTATATGTAAAAAGGAATTACATGGTAATCCATTACATGGGCATTCTTTATTTATAAAGTGATGCTCTTAGAAGTGTTTTCTAAGCTAATTTTTCTGACTTTTCTCACATGTAAATGCAATTAAATTTTTAAATTCTTCTTCCTTATTTACTGGGATTAGGACCAAAACATAGATGAAAACCTTATATCAAAAATATCAAGAACGAACAAAGAGTGTTTGAAGGGGAATGCTCAATCTCTTTGGTTTCTGAAATGACAGCTATGTAAATTAAACTATTTTTTATGGAAAGAATATATATTAATGTATAACATGGCAAGTAAATAAGAGGCAAGGGAAATTTTGCTTTAAAAGTTAAGTTACAATGTGTGCAATGGGAAGCCAGCAGGTGTTATTTCTAGAAAATCTATCAGATAAAGACCACTTAAAGGGACTACGAATTTTGTCCTGAGAAAATGAACTCTAGAGAGAGAGAGAAAGGCTTCGAATATTTAAAGGCTTCTCAGGAAAAGGACAAAGAGGGCAGTTTTGGATTACTCAGACCAGCTCCCCATTATCCCTGCTAACCTGGGGACACGCTGCAAATCCAGGAGAAACCACACCTGGGGGAGGACAAGGGAGTGACCAGGAAGGTGTCTGAGGGCTGCAAAATCACATCAGGAGCATGAATGATGGCCTAGCCCTCTATTCCTGTGTTCCTGTATTCACAGCAGTGATGGTAATAACAGGATGGCAATCATTTCATTCTTCTAAGTACTTTATAGACTATGTGTATTTTAAAATAAATGTATGTGGTAATAAGGCTGCAGCCATTCTTAGATTATTTTTCTTAACCATTCAAAAATATTTTACCTACAAACACACATATATTTTTATATAAAAAGAAAGATACTGACATTACTGGAATAATCCACAGTCTTTGAAACAGAGGTATGATTTCAGAGAATATATTGAGATAGGTATTAATTGAGTCTCACAAATAAGTTGAGATTTTAATGGGCTTCCTTATTGTTCAACTGAAATTAAAAATCTGAGTAGTTCTTTAAATCCTTTATCATCTCTCCCTGTTCTGTTGTGCTCTTCAGAACTGTTCTTTTGCCAAGTCATACTCTCTTCCAAATGAGGCTGATACATGAAGCTAAATGCATTCATGACTGAATTTTGTTGGAGAAGATGCAAGAAGAGTTACTAAAGAAATATATATATGTAATATATATAAAGTAATAAATATACATTTAATAAATAATACTAATAAATAATAAACATTATTATGAAACTGGAAGTTACATATAAGTAGTCTTTCAGAGCAAAATATTCAACAATGGCAATGATAATGAAATTATTTACAATACTGAGCTCATAGATCTTTCCATAAACAGAAGTATATAGGATACCTTTTAGGGGAAGATCACATTTATTGCCAATTGATTTCTCCAGAGAGTTATTTAGTTCTTAGTTGGTATCAAAAGAAAAGCTTGTAAAGCTTACATTATTTTTTGATAAGGGCTTTGTAGTTGCTCATGCCAAGATCCTGTCCAATTTTGCAGGTATGTCCTTACTGGAGAGTGACTGCTAGTTGTACAAATGTATATTGATATGTTTATTAAAATTCATTTACATTTGATCTATCTCTACCTCTATCTTACTATCCCTTTCCCTAGCCTACAAGCAAGCAGCAGATCCTTTTTCTTCCTTCTTTTCCTTCTTTTTTGCTTTAATACTTTGGTATGGAATTACATTTTCGAGATCAATCATTTCTTGATGTTTTACTATGGGTGAATACTCTGCTGCATGGTTCAGGAGATTCAGTGAAGAACAAGACATGGTCAAGGAACACATCATGGGAGGTTGGTTACGAGGGATGGTTACAGAAGGATGGTTATGATATGTATACTGTACACACATGTACACACTTGACCATAATACAATGTTTAAATGTTTACGGAAAGTGCCATAAGAGTTAGATAAGATAGCATTAACTTTTATAGGTAAAAAAGGCTTCTTGAAGAAGGTTATATTTGAGCTCAGCCTTGAATTTTGGGTAATCTGTCAAAAGGAAATGATAGGGAGGAGAAGCCTTTAGGTGAAAATAGTGAGATTTTTTTTTCCAGGTTTTATAGTTCCAGTTTTCATCTTCAGCATGGTCTGAAATAAATAAATTTTTGTGTGTGGTGTAATGTTTATTTTATATATATATAGTCATTTAGAACAACTTGCTGAATAAACTTACCCATATTATTTAAATTGTCCTTACCCATATTATTTAAATTGTCTTGGCTCCCTTATAAAAAATCAACTGATCTTGTACATGTGGGTCTACTTCACAATCCCATCCCCTTCCATTGATCTATTAGTCAGTCCTCACATAAATGCCATTTTATTGTCTTGATTACTATTGTTTGGTAGGAAATCTTAAAATTAGGTAGGTTTTTTTTTTTTTAAGATTTTATTTATTTGACAGAGCACAAACAGAGGGAGAGGGAGAAGCAGGCTCCTTGCTCGATCCCAGGACCCTGGGATCATGACTTGAGCCAAACTGATGCTTAACCAACTGAGCCACCCAAGTGTTGCAAAATTAGGTAGTTTTTGTCCTATAATTTTGCTTTTCATTTTTTAGATAGTTTTTTGATATTCTAAATCCTTTCTATTTTCATGTAACTTTTAGGGTCAGTTTATTAATTTCTATAAAAAGCATCAGATTTACACCTACTTGGGTAGGCAAAGATTTCTTAAAGAGATTCCACAAAGCGCTACCATTAGAAGAAAAAATATGACAAATTGGACTTTGTCTAATGAAAAATTTCTGCTAATCATAAGGCATGCTAAGAAAATGAAAAGGTAAAATGACTGAGAGAAAATTTTTGTAATCCATACATCTGATAAAAGATTTGTATCTAGAGTACATAAAAAGACACTATAAATCAATAACAAAAGGACATAAACCCAATAAAAATTGGAAAAAAAAACCTTGAAGGGTATTTAACAAAATAAGATCTACAAATTGATAATAAGCATATGGAAGGTGGTAAACATCTTTAGTCATCAGGGAAATGCACATTAAATCACACTGAGTTACTACTTCACAGGAGTTAGAGTGACTGAAATTAAAAAGACTTACAACAGCAGATATGAGAGAATGTCGAGAAAATAGAACTCCCATACATTGATGGTAGGAGTGTAAAGTGACAAAACCATTTGGAAAAACTGTGTAACGATCTCTTATAAAAAGTTAAACATATACATACCATAGAACCCCAAAATTCTTTTCCTGAATTTTTATACGAAAAAAATGAAAACATGTTTCCACAAACGGACTTGTATGTGAATATTTATAACAACTTTATTCATAGTAGTCTCAAACTGGAAACAGTCCAAATGTTCATCAACAGGCAACTGAATAAACAAATTGTGATATATTCACATCATGGTATTCTACTCAGCAATAAGAAAGGAATGGACCATTGACAGATGAAAAAACAGGGACAAATTCTACAGATATTATGTTTAGTTAAAGAAACTAGACCCCAAAAAGTATATTATATATTATTCTATTTATAGAGAATTCAAGAAAAGGCAAAACTTATCTATGTTGATAGAAATCAGAACAGCATTGCCTGTGGCTGGGGTTGGAGTTGATTGGAAAGGAGCACAAGGGAAATTTTGGGTACTAGAAATAGTCTGTATCTCGATTTGTGTGGTATGGGTTTCATGAGTGTATACATTTGTCAAAACTGATCAAATTGTATGAGTAAGCTCTTTTCATTTTTATGTATATAAATTATATCTTAATAAAAAAGATATATTCAATAAAGAATAAGACACAAAAAGTTGGAGGAAAGCCAAATATTCAAGTGCTTTCATAGAGAGCTGGATGGAGAGCAGGGATGAGTGAGAGATATGGTTTGAAGGTCATCCATATTGGCTGAAGAGTTGGGATTTTTTTCTTGTAATTGTGCTACCGAAGGCGGTTTCTGAGGGAGGAAGTGAAGTGATCAACGCTCTGTTTTAGGGGGATTCATCTTGCTCAGGTGAAAGGACTGAGGTATATGGTATTGCTATGGACGAGATACAAACATCTGCTGGGGAGACTAGGCACTATGAGGGCAGCAAGAGGAACAAAAACAAGAAAAGAGGTAATAACTTTGAGAGTAATCAAAAAGAGAAAATTCACAAGATTTAATAATAAAATTAATACAGGGAAAGAGATTAGGGAGCAAAAACTTTAGGGCCCAGCACAGTGCCTGGCAAGCAAAATAAGTCAATCAGAGAAAGGCAATTATCATATGATCTCACTGATATGAGGAATTTGAGAAACAAGACAGAGGATTACAGGGGAAGGGAGGGAAAAATGAAACAAGAGGAAACCAGAGAGGGAGACAAACCATAAGACTTAATCTCAGGAACAAACTGAGGGTTGCTGGAGTGGAGGGGGGATGGGAGGGATGGGGTGGCTGGTGATGGACATTGGGGAGGACATGTGTTGTGGTGAGCGCTGTGAATTGCACAAGACTGATGACTCACAGACCTGTACCCCTGAAACAAATAATACATTATATGTTAATAAAAAAAAAGGATAGAATAGTAGCAAAAGAAAAAAAATAGCAGATGCTCTATATATATATTTGTTGAAAAAAATGAAGAAATGAATGAAGGAAGTGATAGTCTGAGAAATTCAGGTGAGTTTGGTACTATGAATAGGGATAGGAAATAAGGAGAGGTTGGCCGGTGGAAATGAGTGCCTGTGATTTATGTTAGACATGTTTTAATGAAGGTGTCTGTGGGACATAGAGATGAAAATGAAGAGTAGACAGTGGGAAACATTGGCTTGAACATCTGGAAAGAGGTCATGGTTGGATATAGAGATTTTAGGATGATTAATGTAGAGGAAATCACTGAATTATGTAAATAGAAGAGATCATCTAGGAACACCATAGAAAGCAGAGAAGAGGGCTGAGAACAGAAGCTTGGTGAGGTGGGAGAAGGGCCAGGGCAGATATTGGAGAAATAGAGGCAACAGAGCTGGAATTGTCAAGGAGGTAGGGGGAGGGCAATGCTAGGAAGTCTAAGGGGGACAAAAGGCATCCAAGGGATTGGTGGTCAGATCTCACAAACCAGTAAGGAAAGAAAAAACAGACAATTAACAAATATGAGACACAAATGATCACGCTATATGAACAAATGTTTTACCTCATTATTAATTTAAAAAGTATAATAGAGAAACCATTTTTATTTCCCAGATTAGCAAAGATTTAGAAAAAAAAATATATCACATTGATTCAGTTGGGTTGGGTAGCACCACCGTGTAGGAATGAAGGGGCAAATGCACACTAGATTTCCCAGAGGGTGGACACTGGCTTTGCCTAGTGCAACAAAATGTCTAGGTGCTATAACCTTCCTCTTGATGTAGAAGTCACTCTCGACTCCCCTCTTCTGTTCCCCTTCCACACATTCTATTCTATCAGCCTGTTTTATAGATTTTACCCCTAAAGACATTATGAATCCATTCACCTGTCTAGATCTCTGCTGTTACTCCTTTGGTCCAAGCCATCAACTTCTGATCTTCTGTCCTGGCAATTATTCTTGCCTTTTATTCTTGATCTTTTATTAATATAAATTATATGATGTCAACTTTTCTGCTTAAAATTCCGCAATATCTTTTAATTGGGCTTCAAAGAAATCCCAGACTTCAAGGTTGACATCATCTGGCTCCTGCCTACTTCTCCAATACTTATATGTTTTGTTTTGTTTTTTTTTTCCCTGCTGACTGCTGGCCTGGTACTAACTTAAAAACTTAACCATCATTTTGGGGTAGAGGAAGCTACAGTTTCCTTTGCTACCCACAGGTCGGTTTTTGCAGGTTTATGTTATGGCAAACTGTCCTGACCAGTTGTCACCAGATGGACCAAGATCTTTTGTTTTGAATTCCAAAAGTGTTGCAATCTTTAATCAATTCCCTTGAGCTCATCCAGATGCCTACTTGAGAGATTTCCTTACCCAAATGACTCTGCTTTCAGAGAAGCCACTATTTTGTCAATTTTGAAATTTAGAACAAGCCCTAATTCTAGGTCTCTGCTTGGTGTTCATGGAACACCTCAAGCTAAATTTATATTTTCATGACTTTGCTTCCTTTTCTGGACTCTGTCTCATCTCCAAATTGTTAGTGGTTTTCGCTGTCCTCATTTGAGTGGCCACATAATTATGGGAACCTACAAGCTGGGAAAAGAACTAGTTATTAAGATGGGGCAAGTAGAGTTGCGAACAACTTGTTAACTGCTGGGTGTGGCCTGCACGAACCTGGCAAGCTCAGACTCATAGCGCTTCTCCCTGAATTTACCCTGGGGAAGAGGCTTAGCTAGCAGTTCTTTAGAGAGCCCAAGATTTGGTGCCAGGTGTTTTCCTTGTAAAACAGTTGACTGACTTCACTTAGTGTAGTCAGTCTTGGGTTGCCTCCCACAAGGAAAAACTGGTGACCCATTTCAGTCAGTACTGCAGAAAACTTTCCTTGATACCTAAAGTGGTTTGGGGAGAACAAGAAAAGTACCTACTGATTGAGTTTTGGAGATTTTTTTGTATGTGGTTAAGTATACATAACAAAATTTAACATTTAAGTCATTTTAAGGTGTACAATTCAGGGGTATTAATTACATCCATGATGTTGTGTAACCATCCCCACTATCTAATTCCAGAATATTCTTTTTTTTAATATTTTATTTATTTATTTGAGAGAGAGAATGAGACAGAGAGAATACATGAGAGGGGGGAAGGTCAGAGGGAGAAGCAGACTCCCTGCTGAGCTGGGAGTCCGATGCGGGACTCGATCCCGGGACTCCAGGATCATGACCTGAGCCGAAGGCAGTTGCTTAACCAACTGAGCCACCCAAGCACCCTAATTCCAGAATATTCTTATTCCCCTCAAAGAAACCCCATACCCGTCCGTAGTCACCCCTGATTTCTCCCCTCCTGCAGCCTCTGGAAACCACAAATCTGTTTCTGTCTCTATGGCTTTGTTTATTCTAGATATTTCAAATAAAGGAAATCATACAATTTGTGTCCTT
Organism: Eumetopias jubatus; assembly: GCF_037043125.1. Classification (NCBI taxonomy): domain Eukaryota; kingdom Metazoa; phylum Chordata; class Mammalia; order Carnivora; family Otariidae; genus Eumetopias; species Eumetopias jubatus. Next base: position 114,226,720 of record NW_028274814.1, on the reverse strand, counting down.
TGGTGTCTGTTTTTTTTTTCCCCACTTAGCATGTTTTCAAGCTTCATCTATGTTGTAGTGTGTATTTTAATACTTCATTCCTTTTTTTTTTTTTAAAGATTTTATTTATTTACTTGACACAGAGAAACACAGCAAGAGAGGGAACACAAGCAGGGGGAGTGGGAGAGGAAGAAGCAGACTTCTCGCTGAGCAGGGAGCCCGATGCGGGGCTCAATCCCAGGACCCTGGGATCATGACCTGAGCCAAAGGCAGACGCTTAACGACTGAGCCACCCAGGTGCCCCTACTTCATTTCTTTTGTGGTTGAATAATATCCTGTTGTATGGGTATAGCTCATTTGATGTACCCATTTGGGTTGTTTCCAGCTTTAGGCTATTGTGAGTGGTGCCGCTATGATATTTGTGTACAAATATTTGTTTGAATACCTGTTTTTAACTCTTTTGGGTATACCTAGGAGTGGAACTGCTGTATTAGATGGTAATTCTATGTTTACCTAATTGAGGAACTGCCAAACCATCTTCCACGATGGCTAAACAAATTTACATCCCCACTAGTAACGTATGAGGACGAGTTTTGGATAATTTTAAGAGTTTTTAGTAAAGGTGTCTATGTCTATAAGTGAATCATTAAATGGCATTTGGGTGGTGGCAGAAAAACACACAAGCCCCCCAAAAAGAAACAGATTCATATTTTTAAAAATGAGATGATTTTATCTCTTCCTTTTTGTTTAAATTCTTCCTCGCCTAGGGATGAGAATGGATCAGGATGGCTAATACTGAGTTGGGTCCCAGGAAGTTCTGAAAGCTGCTTATTGGGGCAACCACATGTAAGATTACACATGGAGTGTTTTGAAATCATCACAGCTTAGCCATGCAGAAGTGCACCTTTACCTATTCTGTTCCTGAGCTCAACTTAGCTCTGCTGTCCCCATTTCTGCAGATGTGAAAAACCTCTTAATCTTGCCACTGGAAAGCAATATGGTCTCTTCTGGTTTAAATAGTGACAAGTAATTATAACTTATTAATTCCACTCATGATTTAAACTCATTAATTCAAAGTTCAAACTGCCTACTAGGGCTGTTCTGGGCCTGGATCTTCCCACTGTTTCCCTCCATCTCAGGAAGTTAGAAACATCATGACACTGGGGGTGAATGTGGTTGGTCCACACATCCTTTTCAGTTTCCCACTACCTCTGCTTGGTATTTTGACACGAACTTTGTCCTTGCTATATCTGTCTGAACTACACTGGCAAGGCCTTGGGAATGTACCAGAATTTTCTACTGATATCCACAGCCTTACCTGTGCCCTGTGGTACAAAATATGGACCCACTGAATATTCTTTTCTCAGACCCTAGGCCTCCTCCAACCCCCTGGATTACTCAGCATTTAATCACTCTCTTAGGCCTGTAGCCTGTAGGTGATGTGTTATAAATCCAGTGGATCCCTTATTTGTCCATTATACCATAGTTTTTTTCATAAGGTGGGTTCCTTGTTCTGATACAGTAAGAAATCCATTTGGGTGGCTGGAACTCTCTAAGACCTTAAACAATGGTTCTGATTGAGGCCCTGTGGATAAGTCAAACTCACACCTCGAATGTGTTGTGAAGTCAAAATAAATCTTTGTTCCTACCAGGATAGAAGGGGAGCAATGGAGGCAACTTATACCACTAATGGATTGTTGGTGTCCTTGAGGTATGTTCCTTTATAAGGGGATACGCATTAGTCAATGTTGCTGGCAGGTTGGATATTTAGCAGCAGCCTTGATGAGTAGAAACACATGACTATGGGCCCAGGTATAACCTCCTTCCCTCCCATCATGTTCTACATTTACAAGCCCATTATGCCAGCACTGGGATAACTGATGACTGAAGCTGACCAATGTCAGCAGGCCAAGTCATTCTCTCTATTGGTTGTTTAGTGCCTCTTCCTTGGAAGATACTGTATGGTGGTGGTAAGATGTAATTAAGGTACAAGGGTCTCTCTTCAAGCCTGAAAGTCTATCCACATAGTTCAATTCCAGACCTTTGTCCCTGATCTTCTAATATTTTTTCTTCTACATCTCTGACTAATCAGCTAAAGTATTTAGTCCGTGCACATTTAATATTAGGACACTTCTTTTGCCACATTGCCCAAAGATCTCCCCACTGGGGGAATTTCACCTAATAGACCTCATCTTCAAGACCATCACTGAATAGGGATGCATTGTGGCCAAAGTCAATTTTTGGCTCTGCCCATGTACTGACCCATGTTCAAGGTCATGAGATAGCCCCTCTGTGAACCAGACTTGACTTTTTTCCTTCTCCATCAGCTTGTCACTAATAAGATCATGATGGGTGACATATGCCCACCTCCTTGTGCCTCACATTTGAACTTCTGGCCGTGCTTTGGCTTTGACCCCAATATTTCACTTTCAGCTATGATTAATCACTTCTTGTTCTGCCCAGTTTTGTGTGTTGAGCAGAACCTGGCTTCTGTCGGGAACTTTTGGATTCATGGTCACTTTGTGCTTTGTAGTCACAAACTTAGTTTTTGCCAGGGCCAAGCAACACATTTAAGCAGGTTTGGAAAGATGTATTATTTTCTGCTGCTAATGATATTGCCTTGTTTCAGAACTCTAATGGTTATTCTTCTATTTTGGCTTACCTTAAACTTCATAATGTACCTTTTCTTACTTTTGATGCATCTATGAACTTGGAGTCTGCTGAGTCAAATGGCCCCAAATGGCAAGATCACTTGTGCCACAGCCATTTCTGCTGTGGCCCTCACTAACTCTGGCAGCCTCCATGTCACCTGGTTTAGGGGTCAGAGGAATATTCAGATATAGGCAGCCTCTAAAAGTGGAACATGAACTTAATTGTGGTGGGTCTGCTCAGTTGAGAGCAAATTCCAGTAAGGTTGAGAACCACAAGCCGTCAGCCAGTAGCACCCTCGGCATCTGCGAGTAAAATCCCTTCTATCCCTAAAAGGGATTTTGGCAACAGAGAAGAGAGTCCACTCTCATTCAGATGAGTGAGGCTAACAGCTAACTTACCAATAGCCACAATGGAAGTCAGAAACAGTGGGATAATGCCACAAAAGTGCTGAAAAAATAATTGTCAAACTATTCTATATCCATCTATTATGTTTCATGAATGAATGTGAAATATAAACATTTTCAGGCAAAACAGAAAAAGAAAGAGAAGAAGAGAATTTTCCCCCAGCAACTGAGACAATTAATTCTAAAGAATGTATTTCTGGCAAAAAGAAAATGGTCTGAGATGAATGCAAGAAGAAATGAAGCACAAAGAATATGATTAATATGTGGGTGAATCCAAGTGAATATTGGCTATATAAAATATAAATAATAATGTCTTGTGGGTTTTATTTAAAAACCCCTAGAATTATTTGCTAATATATGAATTATATATAACACTTAGAAATATAATTTGACACTTCTTAGAGAAGCAAAGAGTAACATGGGCATAAATTTAGGCAAAAACCATGCTTTAGACACATATAGTGCTTCCTCTTTAAGAAAACAAAAATAAAAACAAAAACAACACCAAGAGTACACAAACAAAAACTACCAAATAACATGAAAATAAACATCTTTAAATATGGACTATTCCATAGAATTTCACATCCCAACATGTGGTTTTGTGGTAGTTATTTAAAAACAGATGCTACAAAAAATAAATAAGACACCATGGTTAAATTGCATTTTTTTTTCTTCCCTAAAGAGATAATTCTCAACCACTTGTCTAGCATATATTGATTGAAAACCATTTGGAAATTACTCCATCTGTCAATGAAATGCAAACACCTCTGGAGTGAAATCAAACAGCTGTTTAAATGCTCAGAGCTTCACTGACAAAGAAATCTTCTTCCTTAACACTGGCTCTGTTTACACTATTCCAAAGCAATGACTCATTCAGGGTAAAATCCAGTATTTCCAGGTTGTGTAAACACAACCATTATTTATAAGATTTATAAAAACACCCAAGACAACCGCTTCCCAGTTGAAGAATTGCTGAGTAGTTGTAGGAGTTAGACTCCTGTGTGTGCGTGCGTGTGTGTGTGTGTGTGTGTGTGTGTGTGTATTTGGTGAATTGAGAATTATTTGTACTTATGACCCACACTTGAAATTCACAATAGCTCTGGCTCCCATTTTGCACAAAACCAACTAACAAGCTTGGAATAAACAGAAGTTTTAGAAGCAGTCATATAATTTATAATTCAAAAGAGCCCATTTATACCATACTGAAATTAGCAAATAGTTTTCATTTAAATTAAGACACACCTTTGGGCACCTGGGTGGTTCAGTCGTTAAGCGTCTCCCTTTGGCTCAGGTCATGATCCCAGGATCCTGGGATCAAGGTCCCACGTCAGGCTCCCTGCTCTGCGGGAAGCCTGCTTCTCCCTCTCCCACTCCCCTTGCTTGTGTTCCTGCTCTCGCTATGTCTCCCTCTGTCAAATAAATAAATAAAATCTTAAAAAAAAAGACACACCTTTGTCATTTTTTTTTTTTAGTTACTTTCTCATCAACTAAGGAGGAAATTGAGTCGCATGTAGACTCTGGATTGTGATGGCTTGGGTTTGAATACAAGCTCCATCAGTGGCTGTCTACATGGAATTGGGCAAGGTACTTCTCCTTAAGCCTCAGTCTCCATACCTGTCAAATGGCAAAAATAATATATCTCACCCAATAATTATGAAGACTAAAATAATTTAAATTTTGTAAAAATTAATTTGTAGGAATTAAAAAGTGTAAGTCATCTGACGCAATGCTTGTCACATTAATACAAGTTATCTATTTAATACAAGTTATCTATTATTTTAAATCATGAAGCATTTTGCTAGGTTTAATATTGATGACCCTCAATTAGTTAATATTCAGGTCTTATAGCTTTTGGCAATGAATGATTATTCACATAGATCTTCTAGAAATGAAAACTGCTGCCAGTCACTAAGCTTCATTCAGATAACAACTAGGTAATTCAATAATCAATTATTTTTAATTACTCATGACTATACAGTTAATGTACACCTGCAGGAAGCCTGGGAGGCTAAGCTGTTTAAAACCAGCCACTTCATACTAGCTAGGTGACACATTTAAACTGAGTACGGAGAAGAGTTTAATAAAGGACTGTTAAAAAAGCTGTGGGCAGGGTTTGAGGGGGAAAAAGTGATAATCAGGCACCAGGAGTTAATAAATATGGGAGTCACCTCTTCTAAGCCCGAATGGGCAGGGAGAGGGCGTGGCTTCAGGAACCTGGGGGTGGATTAGCTGTGAGGAAAGGACCTCTGGCATTAGATGTAGCTAATGCTGTGATCTGGATAAATACCCCAACCTCACTGTCTTCCGGTCTTTTCAACCCTCTCTCAGTGCTTCCAATTGGCCAGACCTTATGTGAGAAGCCTGAGGTCAAGGGAGCCTGCTGATCAAGTACATGCAGGTCAGTCTTCTAGAGCACAGAACACTTAAAAGTGGATTTGGAAAAGCAAACAGATAGCAGCCCGCATCACAGTTACTTAGTCTTCCCATAGCTGATGAGGGACTTGTTAAAATCAGCTTTGAATATGTTGCAAGCCCAGGCTGTCTCTGTTCAACTAGACGGCACAGAGTCCGGGATCTGCGCGGCACATTTTTCAGCAGCTGGAATGCACGCAAAGTGGCTCCACGAGGAAAATCCTGGCTTTACCGCAGGTCGTTTCTACGCAGAGACAGGGTAGACTTCCACCAGGCAAAAATACCATTAGGTTCTGTAAACTTCAAACCATGAACTTCCCAAATTAGAACAATGTGATCCAAAGCTCGGGATTTCCTGTGCATGTCGGAGAAGGCAGACGGTAGACCCAGAGTGAGTAGTAATTCAATAAGCAACTGATAACCACAATTTGGGGGTCACGTAGCTTGCTTATGCCACCCCGCTTTTACGAAAGACCTGCATTCGTACAGTAACGGCTTTTTCCCCTAAAAGTGAAAATCCTCTTCGGATTTCTTTCCGTCAGTGGAAACAGGTACCAACGTAGGTCTTTCTTAAAAGCGCAGAGGCGCGACGCAAAGTTGGGGCGGGGGGGCCGGGAAACACCCTTCCTTTTACTGATAGTTTTGCTTCCCGAAGGTTTCCTAGGAACGCCCTGCTTTGGGAGGGCAGGACTCGCCTGTGCTGTTTGACGACCTCCAGCCTCTGGGAGCTGTCGAGATGCCCCACAGCCCCAGTCAATTGTTTGAGGCTGTGTGAGAACTGCTGAGATGCTCCAGGATTCCTGCCCCTCAGAAACTGTATGAGGTAATAATGTTTGTTGTTACTCAGCAATGAACAAGTCCTGTAACAAAATACATTTTGTGGAAGTCCAGGGACATTCGTTGAAAACTGACCAGGGGGTACTCTTAAACAGAGTGATCGTAAAACAGGAGAAAGGAAGCAGAGGTGGCTGGGAAGAGTAGGCTTAGCTGACATGGACAACTAGAGTAAGGCATGACTGAGTATACATTCAAGTAAAGTACAGCTACTAACAGAGAGAGAGAGAGGGAGGGAGGGAGGGAGGGAGGGAGGGAGGGAGGGAGGGAGGGAGGGAGAGAAACGAACTGTCATTTCCTGAGCATTTACTCTGCATATAATTTATCCTTAGCACAAATTCTATGGTTCCCTGATGTACATTGTTAGCTTTATTTTATAGGGGTGAAAAGGAGAAACACCTGCTCAAAATCACACAGATGATAGATGATTACTACTACAGTTCAGATTAGAACCCAAGCCAGTCTGATTCCAGGGTTCTCTTTCTTTCTGTGCCTCTGTGTGCTGGAGCAAAGAAAAGGAATGTTGAACAAGGGAGGTCATATTGGGAGATGAAATAAGATTAAAAAACAACAACAAACGGGAAAATGCCTCAGTCTTCTGGAAGAAGGGAGAGGGGGTTAGAAATTGCCTGTGGTAAAATCAAAACAAAATGCAGCAAAAACATATGGCTGATTAAAGGAGAAAGTTGGCCTTGGTAGAGAACAGAAGATATTTGGGGTATAATAGAGCTTAGAGTGAAGGAAACCCCATCTGTAATCATCTCTTTAAGGCCAGATCCAAATATGCAGAATATGGGTGGCTCTACTCTTTTGCAGATTAATTCTCCTCACCCACCCCTAAGGGATACACCAAGGAAAAGCACAACACCTATTAACATGTAAACAGATGAACACAAGAGAGACAACCCTCCCTGGATCAGCGCAGAGAGAGAGGAGAGCAGGTCTTGGAATGTCCTCTAGCAGGAGAGTGGAAAAAGATAAAGGGACATTTTGCCAAGAATGTGCCACTTGGTACCATCATTTTCTATTTCTGAGTGTTTGGTAATATCGCCCCCCTAATATAAAAGCCACACTGAGTAAAATTTTAGGGAGGAAATATTCTTGTTTTACACAGGGTGGCAAAAGAGGATGTTGTAGGAAATAGATTTGGGGAACTTAGGTTTGAGAGTGAATGTGATATTGTGGGTAAAGTGGTTAAACAGGAGTCTCAGAGCTAATTCTACTAGAATAGAGGTGGAGTATTACATAGGAAGGGTCCTGACTCCACATTTGGCCCAAAGGCTGATCTATTTCAGAACCCACTAGAAGTGGCATATCAGCCCTATCCCACCAGAGTGGCATATCAGCTTCTCTTACTTCAGAGGAGCAGAAAGCCTAGGGAGAAAAGACAGAACACACTCCTTAGAGAGAATACACACTCTCACAAAGTCTAGCCATTATTGCTGTAATTTGTAAGCTCAGGCACTCAGCAATTTTGATTACCATATTGTTTGGCCTTGGTGATTCTACCTAAGGCTGAGAAAGCAGAGTCTGAGACTCATCTTTTATGAAGGTAGTTTACTTAAAGATATCATCTTGGGGTGGGGGCGGGGGGCATGACTGAAGACTGGGAAAAGTGAAATGGGGAAGGAGGGATTTGCTAGAATAAGGATGCATCTTTGAGTTGGTCATAGCTGTGGACAACTGAGGCTTGGTCCCAATGGGGCACTCTTAGGGTCCTGGAGAATACATGTCTGAATTGTCAGTGGGAGGTGGGGGGCAGGAAAGTAGGCATTTAGCCACTGTCTTCAACTCTGCATTGACCTAAGGATTATCGAATAGGATGCCAGTCTTCCAGGTTCATGCATTGGTACCAGTCAGGTTTCCATAGACATCTGATGTCAGGTGTCAGGGAAGTCTTAGGGCAGAAAATAAGAGAACTGGGTATAGCTGAGGCAGAGTGCCGACAGGTTTTACCTGCCTGGAGTTGACTGTGGCAGCCATGGAGAGAGTAAAATATTTGAGGTGCGGTTCAGAAAACACTTGATACAAATAGCATCTTAAAATTTTGCTTAAACAAAGATGAAAAATTTAAAAACAATACAGGAGCTTTAGGTAAAGAAAACACCATCCTGTGTATAGGACAGGGATGCAGGGTGCACAAAATACCAAGCAGAATATGAAAAGAGACATATTTTAATGGAAGCATTTTTAAAAATTATTATTGTCAGTTTTACTCAATCTTCTTTAGTGATGAAAGTGGAATTCTAAAAAAACAAATCTTTCATTGTGCACCTTTTATTTCCCATTTACCTTATATACATAGTACTCAAATTTCCCACAAGCACATGATGGCGGTATTATCATCTCCATTTTTAAAGAAGAGAAAATTGAGGCCAAATGAGCTGAGTTACTGAAGTTCTCATAATCAGAAACAGGCAGAGCCAGGATTTCAATCCAGACACGTCTGGCTTTGAAGTTCTGTTCTTTCCTCTACACTTAGGACCTTGTCAGAGGCATTCTTCTGGTCTTCCTGGAAATCATACCAAATCCACTGCACCTCACTTTCTTATGTAATAACCTGCAGAGTAGGGAGAGCCATCTGTTTCAAGAGCAACATATTTGAGTCCATAAGCAAATAGGTTGGCAGAGAACAGAAGGATTGTGACATTGCCATTTGGCATTCCTGACTTACTCTGCATTTATAAAATAGAAATACATGGTCCAACATGTTGATTTCACAAGGTTATCATTATCATTCATTCTGAAATAAGCATAGTCAGGGACATCATGTACAAAATAAGGGATCCTTGTTTTGGAGGATGATGTCAGGCAGGAGTTTTTGTTTAACTCCTGTCTCCTAAAGCACTAGCTTACAGTGACTTTGTGAAATATACTTCAATATTGAGACCAACGAAGGAGAAAAACAACTAAAGGACAAAACTTGGGATTTATTCTAAGAACACAAGATCACAAGATTACTTGAAAGGTAATACAAAGCAGTGGCTCCAAAACAAGGCTGATCATCCAAATTCACCTAGAGAAGTCTAAATATATATAGATACTTGAGCCCAACTTCATTCAGAGTATCTAAGAATAAGACTCAGGAATGTGTGTTTTAAAAATATCCTGTGGTTATTCTGATGCTTAGCCTCAGTTTATAGCCACTTCTTAAAAGAGTTTGTAAGCTAATATATAAGGAGCCTACTTTTGTATTTTAATTTTTATGTGTAGTCTTGAAGAACCAACTCATAATTTTCCTTTAGCATGAATCCTAAATGCTCAAAACAGTACAGATATTCAGTAGACTTTCTTCTGGTCAGTAGCCATTTAGAAATCCCTTCACTGTTAATAAGTCAATGAGTAGAGACAAAGCAAAACAAATGTCAGTTTATCTAATACCTGGCACATTGTACAATGGGAAAATTTTGGAAAATGGCAACAGAGTAAGAGAAAAGAAAGTATAGGGCAGAGATAATAAAGGAAAGAGTAGAAACATATAAAATAGGACATGACCATTTGATGGAGAAGACCAACAAAACAAAGTTTTGATTCTTTGAAAAAACTAAAAACTCCAGCTAAAGTTTAAGTAAGAAAAGAAAGAAGAAACAGTGCTATAAATGAAAAGCATGTAATTAAAGAGGTAGCAAAAATAACAAATGTAATAAAATATGAGCAATTCTATCTCAATAAGTTTAGAAACTTTTAATAGGTATCTAGTGGAAAAATATAATTATTAAAGCTGACACATAAAGGTATAGAAACAGGAATGCTCCTAAGAGATCAATGAAATTGAAATAGTAGTTAAAAATGTCCTTACACACAAAAGGACTTAAAAACTCTAGGTTCAAGTCCTTAAAAAAAAAAAAAAAAGAGGATAATCCTTGTTGTTTGCTTGTTTTGTGTTTCGTGTCCTTTATCTCTGTAAACATTTCATACGTACCTGTTTTATATTCTTTACCTAATAATTCTAGTATCAACTTTCCTTAATGGGGCAGGTGTCCATAACTGTTGTTTATTGGGTACTTGGTGTCCTTTGGTTTTGAACTGACTGTTTGGTTTTAATACCTGTGATGCCCATGCACCTAAATTAAGGTATCTTTCTCCATAGAGGATCTGCTTTTATTTCTACTTCTGCTTTTACAAGTAGCTGGGAAACACCATTGACTTGGGACCATTTCTGACTTAAGGTTTTATGCTCAGCGTTATCAGACTTGGCTTCACCACCAGTGTGCTGGCCTCAGGCTCAGTGTCCAACTTGTGGTGTTATAGGATCCATGCTTAGGGCAAGCTGCCTCACTCGCCTCCCTGCTGCTCCAGACTGAGCTTCCCTCTAGTTCTGTCCTAGCTAATCTTTTTTGAAGCAAGTCACAAAGATCTCCCTTCACATTGAAAATCAATAATAACTGACATAATATGTCCTGGATGAAGTTTAGTTGTGAATGCAGGGAGCAGAGAAGAGAACGGAGAGGAGGCTCAAACCTATGGTTAAGTATTATTTCTTAAGCTGAGTGGTGGGTACAGGAGGCTTGCTTTATTTATTCAGTTTATTAGTATTATTTAAGAGTATGTATATATTTTTGTATGTGTCATATATTTTATGGAGAAGCTAAAACAAAAACAAAAACAAACAACAGTTTCACTAAAATCTCTCTGTGACATTTCGAGAGAACTGACACATCAGCAGCAAAGTTGTGCACAAGTCTACACCAACTGAGAACAGTGCCCTTTAACACAGACATAAGTGCTGAGAGAACAGTACTGGCCCAACAGGAGACATGCCCAGATTGAGCTGGGTAGAGAGGAGGGAAATGGTAAATTGACATATGGTAGCCCTGTGGGTTTGTTCATGGAGTACTCCTCCATGACTCCTGCGGACTCCCATATGGATTTGAGAGGAATTTGGGGTGAAGTTCTCACAGATAGAGTGGGGATAGGTCAGAGAAAGGCTGTGTATTGTGAATCTACAGTCTACTGTGGCCCTTCGTTCATGGTTTATGCAAATTGCGTGTAAATAATAGCCCTGATTCCCCTCTGGTCTTGAGAGCAACCTTAAAATCTTTGCTTTCGTGTAGTGTCGACTCCAGTTGCCTTTTCTCTTGTGTTTTAATTTTATATACTTCTCTTTGGTTGCCCAGGAACATACCATGGAGAAGCAATTTACAAAATGGAGCCATGGTACTTAGAAACATTAATTCCACTCTTGTGGGGAACAATTTATTCCCAGGGTGTGGTTTTTTTCACCATAGGATCAGACCCATTGAGATAGCAGCATAGCAAAGATATCTGTTAAATTCTTATCTATGGGTCAGGATATTAAAATGCCATGTAATTGCAACTCCTGTTTAGAAATATTAATAAGTATTGCATTGAAAATCAACCTAGTAGTAAATGAGAAAACAGCAAGCCAGGAGGGTTTGTATAATTTCACTCAATTCTGTGTTCTACCCAATTTACCAGGCAAAAAATAAATTATGTTTGAAAATCAGTCATGCAAGGTTTCTGGCCACTTTTCATAAAAATGGATTATCTGTCACAGTTCTCTGAAACTTTAACCCTGTGTGACATAGTAACATTTTAGGACAGTGCTGTGAGGCATTAGCCAGTCAGGCATGATGTGAGGGGTCCCCAGGGCTGCCCACCTCAAAATATTAAACACTACCTACTGTCTTCCTGTTATCTCTGAAAGTTGGGTTCACTACCCAAATATCTTCTGGAATTGAAAGCTTTTTTTTGTCTTTGTTGTTTGCTTTTCAATAATCTGTTCTTTTTTTGTGATCAGTGAGGAATGTGGAGTTTAAAACCAGAAGGTAGTGTTTTCTGATTGAGTATCACTTGCTATTAACATGTGGTAGACAATCTAATTCTGAATGACTTCGCTACATGAAAGAGTAATCATAGTAGCAGTGGTGGTCATTATTGTTGCTTGAATTGAGATAATACAACCTGTGTAAACAGTTTGAAACAGTGTTCAATGTTCAGCTCAATATTTTTTATATGTGTGTATACCCACGTAACCACCACCCAGGGCTCCTTCCTGTCCCTTCTCAGTGAATACCCAGCTCTGTCTTCCCTCCTACACACACCAAAAAGGTAAACACTATTCTGACTTTTATCGCCACAGCTTGGTTTTTCCTATTTTAGAACTTTTTATAAATAGAATCATTCAGTATGTACTCTTCGGTGTCTGGCTTTTTCAGCTTCACATCACATTGATGAGATTCATTCATGTTGTTGTGTTTGTCAGGGGCTTGTTTTTTTTCATTGCTTATACTCTTCTATGGATATACCACAGTTTATCTGTTCTACTCTTGTTAGACATTTGGGTTGCTTCCAGTTTTTGATTATTATAAATAAAGCTGCTGTGAACACTTCTGTACGTGTAGCTCGGTGGACTTGTGCACTAATTTCTCTTAGACGTATACTGAGGAGGAGAATTGCTGCACCGTAGGGTATGCATATGTTTAGCTTTACTAGAAAATGCCCAAACTGTTTACTGGGAGGGTGGTTTTGACAGGAGGTACATGGAGGTTCTCTGCCTCTCTGGATCCATTTTCTGTTGTTCTCTGTCCTCCTCTGTGCTCTGAATCATTCTAGTTCCCAGTTTCCTTATCCTGTGGCTCCTGGTTGGATTCAGAGGGCCCAGCAGTTGACTGGTGATAGGGGAGTGGGAGAGAGAATTGGGCAGCCCCTCTTCCAAGGCTCTAACTTCCACTGGTTCCGTGACACCACCCTTCTCCCTCTCCTCTTTAGGCTCAGCAGGTGATTACAGATACCTGTTGTTGCTAGTTCCTGGGCACTTCTCCATCTAACATGGTGTTTTTAGCCCTACTCACATCCCTGAAAAAGTAATTCTATAAAAATCTAAAACCTTTGAGTATTCTATCTTTTGTCATAGAGATTTTGACTGATACAGGAAGAAATGAAGGACATGTTGCAAGAAATCAGAATGTGTTGGAACACATAGGGGTTTCTGCTCAGCATGAAAGAAATTGGCACAGGAAAGAGACTGCACTTAAAGTAGTTGTTTAGGGTAATTCACATCAACAGATATACTGGGTGTGGACTGGACCTCAGAGTGACATAAAGATAAGTTTCCTATCCTCAAGTAGTTTTGTTGAAAAGTAGACCTTGACTTTGATCCCGGCTGCACATGACTCTACTAAGCTTCATTTTTTTTTTTTTTCATCTGTAATGTAGAAATAATGATTTTGTCTGTTTTAGGTTGACCAGTAGTTCAACCACTACCACACCTCTGACGTAGTCAGATAGTGAAGGAAAATCAAGCTAACCACACACTAAAGATGAGATAGAGGTTTTATGGTTTCATTAAAGGAATTCATCTAGCCATGGTAGGGTTACCTAGGAGGAATTCTTGAACTACTCTGCATCTTGGAGGCAAAGTCCCATATATTCTGTAACTTCAGGGAGGCTACAACAATCAGCTAAGGATAGCGAGGCTTGCTTCAGGGTGGCAGTGTAGAAGAGTGGTTAAGACAAGGCAAAGGTTTGGGAGTCAGTTCTGAGTAGGAATCTAGATTTTATCTCTTATTGACTATGTCCCCTTGATCTAGAGATTAAAATGTCTTAGTTCTGTCCATTGTAAAATGGAGATAGTCATTCTTATACCTTTCTTGGTTACTGTTATTAATGCATTCTTCCCCCCCCCCCCCGCAAAAAGACATATAAACATAGTTATGAACGTAGTCAGTCATACCCCAGCTAAATGCTGGAATAATCTGTCACGAAATACAAGGTTGCAAGACAAAGTGGGTGCTACTGGTAACACTGCTGTGAGGGTAATACTGAGAGTGGGTATGTTGGGGGCAGGGAGTGAGATGCATGGGAAGATAAGACACTAAAATTAAATACACATGAAATCTGGGAATGCTGGTGCTGAGAATGCCATGTGTCTATTTTGAAGTAGATTATGATTTTGGGATAGAAAATTAGAACCTGTTATGCAAAGTGGAAGATCTGAGAGGCAGAATATTAAAGTATGTAACTATAGTGAATCAATCTGCAGGGATTTTTTTGTTTTGTTTTTATGTTTTTGAACAACAGTTATTTGAGTAAGTTCTCTTTTTGCAAGTCCAGCACTCTATTTCTTATGTCTTCATGTCCATCTTAGAGACATGAAGTCAAAGTCAGCCAGTCTCCCAGTCTCTGTCTCTCTGTATGTATGTGTCTTTCTTACACACACACACACACACACACACACACACACACACACACACGATGACATATTCTCAGTAACCATGTATTTCAAAGAAAGTCCTGACATTAATTAGCAAGAATATAAGCAAGGACACATAAAGGGATTTTTGAGAAAACAAATTCCAGTTTTTTTGTGGGCAGGCATGCCAAAGCACAAAAGTTTTCGAAGGCAACTAAGGTTTTGGGCAAATTCTGATAACACTGAAGGATGAGGAAATAGTCAAGGAAGCAAACAATGTGCTTCTGGCATCCTGCTGGTGATTCAGAAAATTCTGATTCAAAAACAAGAATTATTTTCAAAGGTCTTTTGACAGAGCCGACAGCTCCTCAGCTGTCAGCCACTCTCCAGAAACCCTAATGAGCTCTTCCTTGTCAGGTTTTTCTGTCTAAACAAGAAATTGCTAGTCTCTGTATCTGCCACCCCACATCGAATGCACCTACCTTTGCTTATGAGTAGTATAAATTATTATTTCATGCAAACACTTGTTCAGGTTGATCAGTAAGTTGTTTCTGTCAACCTACATCAATGTGGTCTTTAATGTGTCAATGACTTAACAGCAGAGTATGTGTGTAAACAGGTGGTCAGAGAGTGTTTTTCTATTGATAAACTAATAGGTATTCCTAAAGAAGTTACTGCAGTTACCCTTGGGACTCATTCCTGAGGCTCTTGTAGATGGTCAGAATACTTAACCTTATTTTTCACAATAATAGCAGATCATAATAAGGGGCAATAAAGATGACATCCAAGAGAAATAATTCTTCTGTAAATATGTTTAATATATCTCATTGTTCCTTCTCTACAATAATCAAGATCCTTGCCTAATTCTACATAAAGAGACTGCCATTTCAAGTTTAGAATTCAGAAACTCCCTTGTAACTTGGCTTCTGTTAGTAGATGACACAGCACCATTTTCTAAAAAGAGATATTTTTTGCTGATTTCTTCATGTTCTTGAAAAAATTCTGCATTGGCTCCCTCTCTCTCCTCCATGTTAACTAGTGTTTTCCCATTTTTTGTTTTAATATTCTTCCTCAATATAGCATGGGGGGTCAAGAGCATCAACCTTAGAGTAGTTCAAACCTGGGTATGAGTTCTGGCCAAATTCTTCTTGGTCCTCTTTTCCTACAAAAGGTGGAAAGGTGACTACCTTTCCATTTAATCTGGTGGGTCATTGATGTATTTGGAATTATTTCCTACTTTACTGAATTAAATTTTCTTCTTTTTGATCAAAATCTCTCCAGACACCTCAGTTCTCTTAGTAATTTGCCTCATATGTTTGAGGAGAGAAACTATCCGCTTTGTAAAAATGAAATGAAAACAACTAAAATAACAATAAAAATCAAACTATGTTCTTCAAAGCTTATTTCTATAATCAAGGCAATGGAAAGAAAAATGAAGAAAGAAATAAAAAATGAACCAGGTCTACATTTCATAACCTCAAGATTGACTTCTGATATGGCCAAGTAACCTCTTACTCTTATAGATAATAATTATAACTCCAGACAAAATTTAAAGAAAATATACAGCACTGGTGAGTGACAAAGAATGAAGAAAATTCTACCCATTCTGAGTAGAAGTTGACACTTGGCTGGATGGAATGGCATGTGTGAGTATCTTATTTTTACAGGCGGCACCACTCGTCCTGGCTTGAAAAATGAGAGGACAGAGATGAGAGAGATCATAACTGCTGGGAAAGTGAAGAGGGAATCCAGGAGAGAAGAGAGTCAGGAATGAGAAGCTCCAAATTCTGTATACAAATTCTGCCCAAGTCTTAGACTGACTCCTGGACTATACATTTGTGGATCAGACTTAAAGCAGTCCAACTAAGGATAAAATAATACAACTTACATTTTAGTTGCCACTCAAAAGATACATTTTTCAGCTTGAGAGCAACAAAATTATTGCTTACTAAAATAAGAACAACAGAAATTATTCTTGGGTCATCCATTATGTTCAGTACACAATTAAAAATTACTTGATGTATATGGATTTGGGAAATTATGAGCTGGTCTTAAGAGAAAAGATAATCAACCAAGACCAACCCAAGGAATAACTAGCAGACTAAGGAATTTAAAGCAACTAATGTAACTAAGCACAATAAAATAAAGGAAGATATGTTTGCAAGAAATGAAAATAGAAAACTCAGCAGAGAAATTGAAACCATATCAAAGAGCCATATGTAAATTCTATAACTAAAACTTCAAATCTGACATTTAATACACTGGATAGGCTAACAGGAGAATAGAGATAACGGAGAAATAAATTGGTAAACTGTAATATATGTTATCTGATCTGAGGAACAATTTTAAAAAATAGCATCCTGGGACCTGTGGAACAATATAAAAAGGTATAGTATATGTGTAATTGAAAATATAGAAGGAAAAGGAAGAAAGAATTAGGCAGTGAACATGTCCTAGGAACTAATGGCCAAAATTTCACCAATTTGGTGAAAAACAAAAAAAGAAGCTCAGTGAATCCAAAAAAGGCAAATGCAAAGAAAACCACACCCATGCACATCATAGGCAATCTGCTAGAAAATCCAAGTTGGGAAGAAAGTCCTGAAGGCAGCTAGAGAACATGTTATATATATAGTGGAACAATGATCAAATTCTACTAATTTCTCAACAAAAACTGCGAAATCCAGAAGACAGTATAACAATTTGCTTACAGTGCTGTAAGAATGAAATTTCAACCCAGAATTCTATACTCCTCTTCCCCCCATCCAAATATCCTTCAAGAAATAGAGCAAAATACATTTGCAGATGAAAGAAAATGAAGAGAACCAATTACCAGCAGACCTGTGCTACAAAAACAAAACAAAACAAAACAAAAAAACAGAACAAACAAAAAACACTGAAAGAAATTCTTCAGAATTAGGGGAAATGAGAACAGATAGAAACTCAGGTCCTCAGGCAGGAATTCAGAACTTTAGAAAAGGTGTGCATAAACAGACTATTTTTTTATTCTTAATTTCTTGGAAAACATATGACTGTTTAAAGGAAAAGGTATAATATTGTACCGTATGATGATGTAACAAACATAACAATTGTAATATAAAGGACAGGGGAAAACAGTGAATGGGACTATTTGGTTGAAAATGATCGTATTTTATGTGGAATAGCACAATACGTATTAACTTTAAGGAGACTGAAAAGTTTCAGAAGGAATCACCAAAATATATTGCAAAGAAGCACAGCTAAAAAGCCAATAAATACAGTCAAGTGTCTTTTTTTCTTCAAATTTGGGTACTCAAATCCTTGAAAACACTTGATGTAATACAATTTAGTTATGTTTTCCATTTTTGAAGGTTTATGTACATCAGCGTAGAAAGAGATAGGCACTTGAGGAAGGCTGAGGATGAGTGCTGTTTACTTTGATTTAATACCAGAGTATTCCTGATGAAGACTTCTGTGGTAAGGTTAAAAGAATTTGTGGTCCAGGATTTTGGTTTTAACTACGAAGACCCAAACCATCTGCTCTTTCCCGTGAAAATCTCTTTGACCCTTTTTCCCTTTCCCCATATTTAGTGTCTCCCATTCATGCCCATTCACACATTAGGAGCAAATCTGCAAGCTTGTGTGAAGGAAGTGTATCACTGGGAAAATAAACAAATGGCCTGAAATTCTTGGAATAGCCATTTATTAATTTCTTTTCATAGAAATAGATGAAAAATAAATTATAATCATTATTTCAAAGTATGATACTCAATGTCACTGAGAGCTCACCTATAAGATATCTGCCCATCTCATTTAGGAATGATGAAAGTATGCAAAATATCCAAATTCCTTTTTTGTTTAGGATATTTTTTATATATCTCTATGTTTATATATCCATACTTACATACACAGATTAAGGATCAACATGCCCATTTCTATTCAAAATAAAGCAAAAGGAAGTTGTAATATGATCTCACCATGGATGGAAGTCATAGCTGGATTTTACCGTAAGTGGTTGGAGGTTGTAAGCGCATTTCCATCTGGGCTTATAATCTACCCAGAACACTCTTCCCCTCTTATGGAGTAAGAGGGGAAGAAAGGTCAGAAATGTCTTCCCCTCTTATGGAATAGTTCCTTGGTGTTTCCTGCAGAGAATTAATTATAGTCTTGGCATAACTCTCTAACAGCTTCTCCCTGCTCCTTTTCTCCCTATCCATGAATGAGAAATTCCAGCTTTAGAGCTTAGAACAATTGACACAGTTGAAGTGCAAGTAATATCTAAATGCTATTTGTGCATTATATTAATAAGGAAGTAGACACACATAAAACCTTTTCAACTGTTTTGTTTTGGGGATTTTATAAACCGGTTTTAATTCTATCTGTATCCTGCAGCATTTCTCCTATGTCCCTCTCCGCATCTCATGCTTAAAAGAATCCAGGAATGACTTGGTCCAGGGAGAGGAATTTCAGGGCCATTACTCTTATGACTCGTTGGCTCCACCTGGAATTTAATCCTCAACATGAAGGATGCAGTAAAGTATAAATTAAGATCTATAGGAGAATGATGATTAGAGTCATGGTACCTGGGATGAAATTTTAGTTCCACCCTATTCCTAGCTGCTGTGACCTTGAGTAGTTTACTTCTTCAAGCCTTGATTTCCTAATCTTTAAAATAGGTAATGATAGTATTCATACCATAGGCCAATGTAAGTATTAAATAAAATAAACCACATTGCATAGCACATCATAAGCAATCTATAAATGTTAGTTAT
The DNA here is from genome assembly GCF_037043125.1 of Eumetopias jubatus. Classification (NCBI taxonomy): domain Eukaryota; kingdom Metazoa; phylum Chordata; class Mammalia; order Carnivora; family Otariidae; genus Eumetopias; species Eumetopias jubatus. The sequence goes on along the minus strand of NW_028274814.1, from coordinate 114,207,536 downwards.
TATCATCATCTTTCTGTCTGTTTGACTTTTTCCATCTCAAGAAATTTCCTGTTGGTCTTTTTGCAAAGAAACCGTAGTCACTGTTAGCTTACCTCATCAAGCATCCATTAATAATGCAGATAGACAGGTTCATGTTTCATAGCCAGAGGCCCAAATTACCCACAGCCATCTTGTCCAAAAGAGAGGATAAAAGTCAGCAGGTTGAATTTTTTCCAAACTTCAGCTTGTAGCCTAGAGCATCTTGGATACTCAATTGCTTCAGCAGAAACCCAAGTTTAGCTAATTAAAAAAAAAGAAGCTATCCTCCATTCAATGATGAGAGAATGTCAAAAAATGTATTCTGAAGTGAGTTTTTGTGCTACTCTTGATTTATAAATGTATAAGAAGTAACAAAATGTGAAAATATTCATAGGTTGAATTCACATATTTCCTAATCTTCATGTAAGTGTATACTATATGTATGAATATCTTGAAAACAAGTCACTTATAAAACTTAATGAGATCAATATAATAGGATTTCCAAAATATAATTAATTTGAAACATGTATTTGGCAGAACCTAATCAAAATCCATTTGGGGCCATGAGCAGAAAGATGACCCACTGAATTATGAATTATTCTTTTGTGGTATTGGCTCCAAATCTTTTTTCCATTTTGATTCGAAGTCATCATTTCTCATCTTTCTTTGCATCTTATTTTGATGTCCTTTCATTTATTCATCTTTCAGTAAAATTTCACTCCACACTCATCCCCTGCCCTCTGACCCAGTTATCAGAAGATACTTATAGTTATCTACCCAATTCACAATTACTTTTTCTGTGGAAACTGGCCTATCATTTACCTAGGAGATTTACTCAGGAGTCATGCTTTTCATGTGTAAGCCTGTCCTCCTGGCCAAGGCCAATTGGATCTTGGGTGGACACTTTATTTAAGCTGAACCCATCAGATCATCCCAGAGATTTGGAACCGGGAACGAGAGACACTATAAATCATAACATACTGACATGTTAAAAAGATTTAAACTCAAGAACAGTGGGACACCCAAGAGAATAGAGCAGAGAAAAGCCAGTTAGTGGAGGAGAAAAATAAAACAGAAATAAAGGCAGAGAAAAGGTATGGTTTGAGTTCCTGGCAACTTTCTAGTACATGATTCCAGTCTCCTTGAAAATCAGCTGCATTTCTGCTCTAACTATGATACATTCATTTACTTATTTGGTAACCCATACACTATACATTTTTTGAATATCCAGCCAACCTTATGCTAAACATTTTGCATACTCTCTCACTGAATTTTAATTACAGTCTAAACCACAACCAACCAACCAAATAGCAAAACAATGGTGAACATTTAATATACTCTGGCAATATCTCCGTAAAACTTGGAGACTTGATTTTGGCTATTATTGTAAATTTTCAGGTGAAATCCCAGTCATATTATGACTACTCTTAGCTAGGTGAGCTGAAACAAAGGTTCCTATTTATAAAATGTAGTGCTGTCTTCGAAGACTGCAGTGGCTAGCAAATGATACTGTCTGGTCACTATTATGATCTATAATCATATTATCACTGGAGAGTTTTGATGTGGAAAAAAATAGCACAAATATGATTTTTAGCTTTCACTTGTAAAATATCATTGACTAGGATATAAGGCTAAGAGTACCTAATGCCTGATGGCTAAAAAACAAACAAAGGCAAAGGCAAAAACAAAACAAAACCTGACCTACTCTTTCCTTGTCTATATACTAAAATGGTGCATATCCATAAATATCAGTCTCTCCAAGGAGAACATATTTTCAGATTATCCTAAATGTAAGATGTGGAGAAATTATAATTTGTTCTATGAGTAGTGAACTTTGTAAGAGAAAAGAATTGTGTATATTTAGGTAATAGTTGTAAGTCATTTTTCAGGCTACTGCTATATTCCCCTTCCATTGAGGAAGCAAAATTGTTGTATTAGTTCAAGGCATTAAACTTGTATTTAATTTCTTGTATTAAATATCAGCTAACATCACGTGTTGTTAGAGGGAAGACATTAGTAGTTTCATCACCTACACTCCCCAAGTCCAAGTTCTTACTACGCATTTAGTTTTTTTTTATGTTAATCACCATACATTACATCATTAGTTTTTGATGTAGTGTTCCATGATTCATTGTTTGCGTATAACACCCAGTGCTCCATGCAGAACGTGCCCTCCTTAATACCCATCACCAGGCTAACCCATCCTCCCACCCCCCTCCCCTCTAGAACCCTCAGTTTGTTTTTCAGAGTCCATCGTCTCTCATGGTTCGTCTCCCCCTCCGATTTCCCACCCTTCATTCTTCCCCTCCTGCTATCATCATCTTCTTCTTCTTCTTTTTCTTCTTCTTCTTCTTCTTCTTCTTCTTCTTCTTCTTCTTTTAAACATATAATGTATTATTTGTTTCAGAGGTACAGGTCTGTGATTCAACAGTCTTGCCCATTTAGTTTTTAATCCACTGCGTGTCTGGTTTACATCATTAACCTCTCTATCAAAACTCTCCAAATCTTTTACTATTGGATTCCATACCTCCCCCTTCCATCTCATTAGAGTAAAATTCTGATTCCTTCCCACAACTTTAGGATAATATATGATCTTGACCTAGCTTTTCTCTCTAGTCTTACTTTTTACCACACTTCCCTTTAGCCCCTTATAGCTGCTCAAACTTGAATTAGGGAAAATTGCTTGTATTAGCTTGTTAGAGCTACCATTAACAAAGCAGCACAGACTGAGAAGGTTAAACAATAGGGATTTATTTTGTCATAGTTCTGAAAGCTAGAAGTCTGAGCTCGAGGTGTTGGCGGGTTTTTTTTTCTGAGGCCTGTCTCCTTTGCTTGTAGATGGATGTCATCTCTCTGCCTTAAAATGGACTTCCCTTTGTGCATACCTGTTGTCTAATCTCCTCTTCTCATAAAGACACCAGCTATACTGAATTAGGGCCCGCCCTTATGACCTCATTTATCTTAATTACTGTTATAAAGACCTTATCTCTAAATGCGGTCATATTCTGAGGTACTGGGGGATAGGATTTCAACATAGCAATTTTTAGGGGATGCCATTCAGCCCATAATAATCATGACCTTTTGATGAATATGCTCTCGGAAGTTTGGACAGGTCATGTTAAAGTCATAAGGTACTTGGGAAAAGGTAACAAAAGAAGTAAAAATTCAGTGACTCTAGGAGCTTTGGTTGTGACAGAATCCTGCTCACTTGTGCTCTTGGATACACAGACTTGAATGTGAAACCTCGTGACCATTTTTTTTCCCCGAAGTCTTCGGGGAGTCAACGTGAGAGGGCAGCTGAGTAGGGAAAGACAGAGACAGTATACAAGATCAGCGGTCTGCTGAGGCAGCCCCACGTCTCTTTAGAAAGTTGGGACCAACTGAAGGGGTCTCAGGAGGAAACTGTCGCTAATGTCGTTCTAGTGAGAAAGCGAGTCTTGTGAAAAATGGCAGTGTAGGAAAATCCTTTCACTTCCATTTATCATAAACTATCCAATGAAATGACTATGCAAATAGCAAGCAACATGATGGATTAGGATAATATTATTAAGGAGTTTAAAAACTTTTTAAAGTGGTTCTTGCGAAATGTTTTTGAATAAATAAATGTCATATTGTCTAGCTCAGGCAAAGACCCACAGGATTTATCATATTATTGAAAGAAAAATAAAAGATGGAGAATTTAAAGTTCTGGAAGACTTAATGAGGCTGCCCCAGATATACCAATAGAAGCTCATATTTCCTCATGTAGGATTAACAAAAACAGTGAATTTGGAAAATAACATAACAGCCGGAGGATGATGGATTCTCCAGGGCAGCGATTAAAGTCTCCCCACTCAAAGAAGGGGAAACTGCGAGTAAGTACTGCGTAAAGATGGAATCTAGCTTTGTTCACATTGTTTATGGGGGATTTTAATAAGTTCATTAGGATCAATATTTTCTCTGAAAAAAACAAGAAGTACCGGCAGATGAAAGTGTTTCCTGTACTTTTAGAATGGCTGATTCATGCTCATCAAGGCAGTGGTAGAAACTGACTTTCAGATCTCTGTGTACAACGAAGTGTGCTATGCTTGTGCCATGAAGTTTTCCTTCTTTCATGTGTTATGACCCTTAGTCCTAGCTCAAGCCGCGTTTGGATTAAGGACATATATTTTTTTTAAGATTTTATTTATTTATTTATTTAGAGAGCATGTGAGTGGGGTGGGGTGGGGTTGCCCAGGAAGAGGGAGAGAGAGAATCTTAGGCAGACTCTGCCCTGAGCACAGAGCCCAATGCAGGGCTTGATCCCAGGACCCTGAGATCATGATCTAAGTCGAAACCAAGAGTTGGATGCTCAACCAGCTGAACTACCCGGGCTCGCTAAGGACATATTTGATGGAAGATAGCCCAAAGAGTTAGACAGGGTTAGAGTCTTTCCTCTTAATTCTACATTTTTTTCGTTAGTTAGCTAGGAGTATGTCTATGGCACAGGCTTCGTGGAGCAGGTATCTGAGATTTTGAAGCTGGGACTACCACTAAGGGAAATTTTAGAATTTTGCCTGAAAACAGTCAATAGCAGCTTCTGGCTCTCAAACTCCCTTTAAAGGGAAAGCTGAACAATTAACGATTTCTGAGCTGTGCAACAGTGATATGTATATGGGTGGCGGGGAGGGGTGTCTTTGCCCTTAGCAGTGTGAATTCAAATTCTTCATTGATTAAAAGGTTGAGATACAAATATCATTTGTATGATATTTGTATGATATTGTATGATATTTGTATGATATTGTATGATAAGAAAATGGCTTCTTAAAATATTCATAATAATTAGGAATGTCCTGGGATTTGTTTGCAGAACAAAGCAAAACTTAAGTCTTTTGTATTAATACCTTTGGGAATTTAGTACATTTTTGGTGGCTTCCTGGATTTAAACATAAGGGGATGATTTTAAAAATTCCTTTCTGACCTAATTTATGCTGAGCCATAACCAGAGATAGATTTTTTATAATGTAGTTTTATTAAGACATTTAAATCTGCTCTTGAGCCTTCCTATCAATGCATTTGATGGGCTGATGAGTATTGATGCAAGCAATTAAGGCAATTAAACTCTTTTAGACACAATGTTCTGAGAAATTATTTACTTACTCTGAAGGCAGCATGAGATCTATTTTTTTATTTTTATTTTTTATTTTTTTTTGAGATCTGTTTTTTTTTTTTTTAAATGCTGAACTGACAGGAGCGAAGTCATCAATAATGCTACTTTTCAAACAATATATGTCTTAGAATCAAAAAATAAGTTTTCTGATTTTTTAATTTTAATAACAAGTTTATGCTTAATTTCACTCCCTGGGTTATTCATTACCATGCATCCTAGACAATTAAAATCTTGTCAATAACACATCGCCTAACCTGCACAGGGATGACCTTTGGCAAGTCATTCATCCTCTCTGCTACTCAATGTCCTTATCTTTCTGATAAGGGTTAGATAACAGCCTCTGTCCTTGCTGTGCATCCAAAATAGACTTGATTTCAGTTGGTCTGGGGACAGCCCAAGCATCTGTATGCTTTTAAACCCCCTCCAGCTATCCTATTGTGCAGAAGAGGTAGAGAACCACCTAATTGGGTAATGTTAGCCTTCTGGTTCTACTATTTTAAGATTCAGTGGTGTTTCTCATGGAATGGTAGATCTTCAGCCTTTACCATTGGAGATGACATTTGCAGAGTTTTGCCAAGGTGAGAGTTTAGAAGTGAAGACAGGAATTTTACCCTGCTTTCTGTATAAGTCCCTAAAACTTGTGTGTGATGTTGATAGAGGGACCTATAGTGAAGGTAAGAAGCACGGATGGGGGGAGCTGAATTGAGAGGATGCTATGGATTCTAGGGACTTTGGGGAACCTGGGGTAAAAAAAAGAAATCACAAGAAAGTGGCAAGATCAGAACTGAATGATAAACCTTAGGCTTTTCAGATGATACTTATTTGGAGGACTCTGTAAATCCTGGAATTTTCCTGAAAAAAAGCTAATTAAAATATCTAAACAAATACATTGACATTTTTTGAGTTATGAAAGAACACAAACCTATAAAAAAAAGGGGGAAAAATATAGTGTGGTTAGAAGAGAAAGTCAAATCCCCCATCTCTACCAAACACAACCTGCCCCTTCCCAGAAGTAACCATTGCTTACACTTTATTGTGAACTCTTCCAGATATTTCCTTTGGATAACAATCCCATAAAATATTCATGAAACTTATCCATTGATGTGTTTTTTAAAATAAGATTAGCGTCATCATATTATAATGCTATCCTCTGACTCGCTCCCCATCTAATATATTCAAAGGTTGTATGATATCATGATATATGCCAAACTATGTAAATGTAGCTTGTTCCTTTAATGACTATTTAGGATTTCTGTTGAAAGGATGTGCCTTAACTTAATAAGCCAGTTCTCTCAGAGTGGACATTTTAATCATTTCCAGTTCTTTACACCTGAGAAGTATTCAGTAGTGAACATCTTTGACCAGTTGGGCAACTATCCCTGAGGAGTAGATCCAATGATGCAAAATTCTTGGGACAAAAGGATTTAGAATGTAGGTAAATTTCTAAAGTTTTTGTCCTTCCAAACTGTGATATCAATTAATAAGGCCATCAAAACTATATGGCGTTTCTCTTTTGTCACAACCATACTAACCCGGGGAATGATCTGTGTTTTGGATCTTTACCATTTTTATAGGTGAATTGTTATTCTGTAGCTGTAATTTGCATTTCTTTAATTACCAGTACACTTTTTTTAAATAAGGAAATTTCCAAAGAGACTCCCACTCACCTACTGACAAAAAAATGACATAAGTTTCCCAGCTAGGTGATAATGAAAGAAAACAACCTAAAAGGATATATTGGAGGAATTTAGGCAGAATGCAGGCATTAATTTGCATTTGCTAATCAGAAATGCATTTATTTTTCTCTTTGTCCTCTGTGGCTCTCCAATTTGAATATTCAGCAGGAGAAGAAGGCTGACTGAATACTTAGCTTTAACAACAATAGTTAAACATATTCCTTTCTTATGATTCTGCTCCATCTTTCTAAGGTGAAACATTTCAAACAAAGTAAATCTTAATTTTGAATTCAGATGGCTCACTGCTGAAATCATTATGAACACAGTAGAAATGGGAAACTTTTCAGAATATTTTACCTCTGTAGACAAATTGGCGCTTTCAGAGAACATTAGCATGATGTGGGCCCCCATGCATCATTTCCATCTCTTCCCTTCCCCCTTCCCCAGCCTTGTTGAAGCCAAGGTTAATGGATGCCCTAGATTGAGGATGGCCCTCAACAGGAACTTCCTGGGCTGGCTGGCAGGCACCGTGTTTTCCAAAATGATCTGTCCTGGAACATTTGCTCTCTCACCAGGCTCCCCTTTTCCCTTCTTCCTGTCCTCCCCTCTCTCATCCTTCTATGCCTCTCCCCAGTCTTCTAGCACACCCTCCCTTGCTGCAGGGAGCAACCTTCCTCAGCCAGCACACTCACACTTTTGTCTCATGGGACACCCATCCCCGGGAGCCCCCCACTCACCGCAGCCTCACTCCCTTCTCCGTCCCAGCCACAGGGGCTGTGCTAGCAGGCTCTTCACCTTTGTCCTGCATTAGTTTATCAAAAATCTGGTCCCTTTAGTCAACCGTGAATGTCCAAGAGCATGCACTTGGATCAGGCCACTGCTCTCGGCGCCAGGCAGAGTGGTATGCATGATGAATTATGAAACCCGTTTCCGGACAAGTTTAGAATCTCTGGTTCTGCCAGGGCACTGGACCAATGAATGGGAACATGTGTGACAAATCAGAAAATCCTTCTTGGGAAATGCTTGGGAGGAGAAATCTGCAGTCTGCTACTGTGACAAACTGAAGACCCGATGAAGGCCCTTCAGGGGTGACCTGAAAACAAGCCACTTCTCCCTTATGTTTTAAATTTAGGGATTGCTTAAGACTTAGCTAATATAGTCCAGGTTTGATTTTTAAAATGCCCGCAACAAACTCTTTTTTTTGTTTGGTTTTATACATTATCTCTGTATGTGAGTTACATATCTGTTACTGCCGGGAGGTTTGATGAGAAGGATTAATGCTGTCATCTATTCAGACAGCAAACACCATGCCTCCTCTTACAGATGTCTCTGTCTCTAAGGACTAGCTGTGTGGGACTCCCTGCCATGCTGCTAGGTTTCCATTCTGCCCATGAGAACACTCTGGGTCTAGATTTTACGGATATGTGACAAGTTCAACCACCTCCAGATTTTCTCCCTCCCATTCTCTTTTCTTATTATCACAAGACTAAGAGCCCAGATTAGTTAAGCCAGGCATTTTTAGTGGAGATATATACTTGTACACAGGAGCACTCCTTACATTTCTCAAGACTCATGAATTATTCAACTTGGTTTTTTTCTCCCGTGCATTAGGTACAGATTCTCCTTCTCTCCCTTCTACCAGAAAGGAGGAAAGAATCTTCTTTTCTTCTTCTTCCTTTTAAAAAATATTACTCCTTTTGGGGCACCTGAGTGGCTTAGTCATTAAGCATCTGCCTTCGGCTCAGGTCATGATCCCAGGGTCCTGGGATCGAGCCCCGCATCGGGCTCCCTGTTCAGCGGGAAGCCTGCTTCTCCCTCTCCCACTCCCCCTGCTTGTGTTCCTTCTCTTGCTGTCTCTCTGTCAAATAAATAAATAAAATCCTAAAAAAAAATTACTGCTTTTTATTATTATTTTTTAAAAATGGAGCAATTGTTAACATCACTTTTTTTTTGAGAGAGAGAGAGAGAGAGGGAGAGGGGGCAGAGAGAGAGAGAGAGAGAGCATGAGGAGTGGGGGGGCAGGGGCACAGAGGGAGAGGGAGAATCTCAAGCTGACTCCACTTAACCGACTGAGCCACTCAGGTACCCCAGCATCATTTAAAAATAACATGCCACATATATCTCACACTAGAGATGACTTTGTCTTAATATTTAAAGTCCATCTCCTCTATCCATCATTATCTTATGTTGCCTTGATAGTGAGATAAAAACACTAAATCCATTGAGCATGTCTTTTCGGCCCTCTCTTGATGCACTATTCAGGGAGAGAATTTTACAGCATTTGGCTTCATTCATAGTTACTATTTCAACTTAGTACATATTTGCTGGGTTTAACTGGGAGTCCTGTATTTTATTTGGTAACCCTAGCTGATACCCTATTCTATGCCTGTTACTACATTATAATACTTGTCTGTGCCTTCTCACAAGCAGAAGGAAAAAAAAAATGGGGGGGGACCATTACAATAAAACCTGAGACAATTATAAGCTTTCAAAGCAAAAGACTAGTGGCTCTGTTCCCTGTTGTAATCCTAGAGCCCAGCACCCTGGAACCCTGAGTGTTTGTCAGATGAACTAAAACATGATAAATATTGAGGATACTCTTTCCTATGCATGTCTCTACTTTGCCTTGGATCAAATCAAAAGTTTCTTTTTGTAAAAGGCCAGATAGTAAATATTTTAGGCTTTGTGGACTACATGGTGTCTGTTGCATTTATTCAACTTCCCCAGCAAGAGAGCAGCCAGAGATGATATGCAACCAAATGAATATGACTGGGGCGCCTGGGTGGCTCCATCGTTAAGTGTCTACCTTCGGCTCAGGTCATGATCCTGGGGTGCTGGGATCGAGCCCTGCATCGGGCTCCCTGCTCCGCGGGAAGCCTGCTTCTCCCTCACCCACTCCCCCTGCTTGTGTTCCTGCTCTCGCTATCTCTCTCTCTCTCTGTCAAATAAATAAATAAAATCTTTAAAAAAAAATGAGTATGACTGTGTTGCGGTAAAACTTAATTTACAGAAACAGGTGATTGGCTCCATTTGGCCTGTGGGTCCATGGTTGCTCACATTTGTTGCTGTAGACCCAAGTCCCCTCCCCACGTGTGAATGTGATTCTGATCTGTCTCTACTGCTTCTGGGCCAGTGGTATTGGGGAGAGTAGAGCTGTGATGATGATCACAGACCTTGTCCCTCCACACCTCCCTGCCCACCAACAGTCCCAGGAGAATATGCATGTCTTTCTTTTAATCCATATAGTTCTGAATAGTTTCGGGAAGCCTGAAGAGTTGTTGTTTAAGTATCAAAAATAACCAGTGGCAAATAGTGTCAGTAATGAGTATTTTTCAGTTTTTATTTTTGTTGTTGACAAAAAAAATTTAAACGGAGATGACAGGATACATCTCTCTATGAGAGTACCTCATCTGGTCCCTTGCTTCCAGAAAGAACAGTCCCTCAGGAGAACGCATCAGGGACTCTCACATGCTAGTCTCTCTAGGGGTCAGATAGTGAGTTGTTCTTTTCTGAACATCACCCAGGGACCCTGGAATTCCAAGTAAGAGATATCTAGACACCAAAAACTGGAGCCTAAAGAGACATCTGGAATCAGAAGGAGGTGAGTAATGAGTCTGTAGGTTCTCATTAGTATTTAAATCTAAGGTAAACCAAAGGAAGTTTGTCTCTCAATCATTGGAATAGGCCATTTGAAAGAGGTCATTGTCTAGCCTCAATCTTAAAAGTAATGGGAGAGGGATTCCCAGTGCTGGTGGAAGGAAAAGCTTGGATATGTGGGAGTGCTGGATGCTGGTGAGATCTGAAAGAGCTAGCCTAGTGTGTCTGCTATCAGAGATTCACTGGTGCAACCTGTCTGACCAGAAAAGGGAGTTTCTCTGATTACAGTTGCTCAACTGTCTTGAGCAGATGCAAATAAAACACAAAGGCAAAAGCAGAAGGAAAAGAAAGAAAATGCTTTTGTTAGTGGAAAGGATTTATTTGGTATCTCCAGCCGCTCCTTTTTTTTTTCTTTTTTAAGCAATAATTTTTCATTACTCCCTTTAACTCTTAACCTGTTCAGGCATAGAGTGTTTTCTTGCTTTATAAATGTCTTTCCCCCTTCACCCTGGGACAGGATCTGATTTTCAAAATATCAGTATAAATGCTCTATCTATCTATCTATCTATCTATCTATCTATCTATCTATCATCTATCTATCATCTATCTATCATCTATCCATTTTCCTCCATTCCTGCCCTCTTCTCTCCATGAACCCCACCTATTCGTTCCCTAACTGCTCTTTGTCCTTAATGGTTTGGTTTAGCTCAGATACCACTTCCTCCACCACAGTCTTTCAAGACTTTGGAAACCTCCCCAGGCCTATGCTTACTCTCTGCATATGTCTGTCATGGAATTAGATGATTATCTATTTGTGTGAGTTCTTTTTGTTGATTCATCTTTGTCACCCTCCCCAAGCACCATGCCTTCTACACGGTTAGCCCTCTGTAGAATGAATACAATTGGAAACTAAGGCCCGTCCAAGTTAAATGTGACCAATGCTAGAGAGATAGGAAGTGGCAGATGGAGGATACCGGCCTGAATGCTTTCCAGTTCCCCAAACCACTGCCTTTTCAGATTAACCTACTTTAAAAGTCCAGGAATGCCTGGCCATTTGTGGCAGACAATTCAGTAAGAACAATGTTCAGCCCTTTCTACTGAGTTTTTCATCTTTTCCCCTATTTTCACTCTCTCAGCCAGGGCAACCATGTGGTTCCTTAAAGAAAATCCCCAGGTGGAGGTGAGGGAGCATATTCCCTGGGTGTTTCCTAGACCCCTCTGACTTCTTTGCATGGCCTCTCTGGGGAGGGTTCGTGTCCTTGTTGCTGCCCCAACTAATTCATCTCCAAAGGCCAATCCCTCTCATTTGATCTCCCTATCCACAAACCCACCCAAACTAGAGATGCTCTGTTCAGTCCTCTTTTTTTCCTATTACACAGCTCTGTTAATAAACCAGTTTATCGCTGAAATTGTTTTGAGGGTTGACTGATATTGACATAGAGATTTGAGTCTCTTCCCACATCAGGAGAAGCCACATAAATAGTCTGTGTTTATTTGTGACTTGCTGGTTTTCCTAGCATTTGGGGGGAGAATAGAATCATGGTTCATTTTAGACGCACACACACCCCTGGGGCCACTCATCCTTGAGGACAGCTTCATAGAGCTAGAGTTGCTTGAGAAAGAAGCAGGCTGACATGGGTAACAACAGCTACACTTTAGACCAGCACTGTCCAATAGCACTTTCTGTAATGATGGAAATGTTCTTTATTTGTGGTGCCCAATACAATAGTCACTAGCCCCTTGTGGCTATAGAGCCCTTGAAATGTGGTTAGTGTGACTGATGAGCTGCCATTTTTATGTTATTTAACTTATTAAAATTAATTTAAATTTTAATAGCCACGCATGGTTAGTGGCTCCTACATTGGACAAAGCAGATTTAGAACATCTGCTCTCATTATCTCAATATATATATAAACATTCTGGTTATTTGATGTTTGACTGATAACAAGCAGAAGATGTAAACTTAATTTTGTTTTATTATATCTCTCCATAAGTCTTCCATTTGAGAATAACCTTGTCAATAATTCTTGGGTACCCTGAAATCTTGATAAGCTTTATGAGAGGGGGGCAATGACTTAGTTGATGAAAAAAGAAAAGGAATTCCCAAGTATAATCTATATATTCCAAATACTTTTCACAAATCTTCAAAAGTTGGATGTATGAGGGGAGAGAGTTTATATGGAACTCTTATTTGGAAGCTCATTAGAGGTTTAGAAAAAGATCCAGGGACGGAGTCCTGCCTACTGGTGCCCGCAGAGCACGGGACCTTGGGAAAGTCACTTAACCTCTCCAAATTTCTGGTTCACCTGTGCATTAAGAATGATAACAACACCTATTGAAACTATCTCATAGGGTTTCTGGGACTAAATGAGATAAGATAGAAGCAAACACTTTGTAAGACATGGTATAGATGATAGTTGCTGTTGAGATTTTAATTAATCTGTAATCCTTCCAAAGTAATTCAGTGTAAGCATCAACAGCAAGGGGCAGGAATCACTCTGTCTACACCTTTTATTGTAAAGTAATTCTGAAAAAGGAGGAAATTAAAAATAAATTTCTGTGTATTAATTCACAGAAATATGTGTGTGTGTTGGTAGACACATAAGCAATCTTGTTTTGAAAACTAAATCTTAACATATACACCTTTCTTTATTGACTAAGGCTTTTCAGATTCAAGATTTCCCTCTGTTTTCATAATGAAAGGATATCTCAGAAAAACCCCCGAGAAGCTTTTTCCTTTGTTTCTGATGACTCACTCAGTATCCTCTTCTATAATCTCCTGTCCTTTGGCCAAAGCTTCCAGGGCAAGTGGCATCTCCAATCTGGGGAAATTAAAGATTTGGGAAAATGGAGAAAATCACCACATTTAGTCAAGATGTCTAACCCACAGTAAGCATTATTGTTCTCACTTACGGGTGTAGTAATAATTTCAGATGCTTAACTACTGCTTTTTTTTTTTTTCCTCTCTGCCACTATATAAATGTGTCTGTCAAGTTATCCCCAAATGATAGCAAATTGTTCCAAAGGGTAGGGGGATATACACTATTCCCTTTTATTTTCTATACTTTGAGAATGTCTAAATGAATTTTGTTTCTTTCATGCAACCTAAAGGATATTTTTAATAAAGAAGGATTTTTTTTAGTATGGTCACCTACTACAGTTTTTTAAATTTAAATTTCCCACTCTTAGCTATTACATTTGATTTATGTTTGCTTGTTTCTAGGTTGAATTCTAAGTACTCCTTTGATTGACAAATAAATGTAAGAGTTTTCAAAACAATCCATTTTGGTTTATATACTTAAATGCATATGAAACAATTGACATATGGCTTATTATGTTTGTAAGCATTTAATAATGAAAGTGCTATTTTGTTCTAAGCAATGAATCAGAAAATGCCTTGGCAATCCAATTTCTGCCATTTTGAGATTATGTATTTCGTACTTTAACATTTCAGCCAAGCCTGGAGTCTAGATATTTTATGAGTTTATTTATAAATATATTTTAAAAATATTATTTCATTCTTTTTTTTTTTAAGATTTTATTTATCTATTTGACAGAGACAAAACGAGAGAAGGGACACAAACAGGGGGAGTGGGAGAGAAAGAAGCAGGCTTCCTGCGGAGCAGAGAGCCTGATGAGGGGCTTGACGTGGGGCTCCATCCCAGGACCCTGGGATCATGACCTGAGCCAAAGGCAGACACTTAACGACTGAGCCACCCAGGCGCCCCAGCATATATAAAATATACCACACATACTTGTAATTGAAAGCCTTTCTCCGAAGTTCTCTGAAATGTAACACCATGGATGAATATTCTAACATAGGTTGGATATCAGACGAATCCATCTTTGTGTTACATGAATCATGAAGACGAGTTTTAAGTTTTAATCTCTTAAGATGTGTGTCGGTTGATCTGAGTTCAAACATGCCTGTGAGATTCTGAGAGAACAAACTGAACATTATGCTTCCCTTTAACTTGAGAGGACATCTAGAAAAACTGAAAAAAAAAATAAAATAAAATTACCATGAGAGTACAGCTAAGCTGAATTCAAAGAAAAAAATAGTTGCTTTGATTATGTGTAGGCATTCCCACAATTATTCTTTGGAAGCAAATCTAATATTTCAGACAGGCAGCAGCTGCTACTCCTTGATTTGATACTGTCACAGCTCATCCGGGGCCTTATAGGTACAGGGCACTGCCTGTCCTGAGACTACCATCTTCAGGCACCCTTTCATGAGGTGAGTTAGGATCCCTAGTTGATACACGAGGAGGCTGGAACTCGAAGAGGCTTGATTGAATCAGAAGACAAATCATCTTTAGTTTTAACAAGCAGAGCCAAGGTTAGATTTTTTTCCCGAGTGACACATGGAGCCTGTGAAATAAAGCAACAGTGTCAGGCTACCATTTAAAGGGCACATGTGGGCCCAGACTCTCTCACTTTTCTGCCTTGGCATGTCTTCCCTCCATTCCATCTTTCCTTGTTAAAATGCTACTCATTCTCCAAATCTCAGTCCAAAATACCACCTCCATTCCTGATCTTCCAGGACCTGCATCTCATTTTTCCTGTGTTCCTTAGTGTGTTGTTTATATTTCTGTCAGAAACCTGGCAATAATGCATTCATTAAAAGAACATTTATTGATAGGGCCACTTTGTACCTGGTACAAGAGGTAATTGTGGTGAGTCTAGCTTTCCTTAACTTGTTCATCTTTGCGTCTCTCATAGCACCCAGCAGAGAGACTTGCTCATAGGCACTCAATAGAGATTTGAATATAATTCCATTCTGGCCACTCATTGAGCCACATCCAACCTCACCAACGATTTTCCTTTTAATAAAATAGATTGCAGACAGATGACACACTTAGGATACTGTCCTGTATGTTAAAGAGCTGATAATGGGGTTCTCCACAGTTAGAGACTTAGTTATGCTTCAGCGGCTTTCACAAACTGCTTTGGCATGCCGCCCACATTCATTGTGGAGGCTTTGCCCTCTTTAAGAGTTTCCTTTCTAAGAGGAAAAACCTTTACGAAATACTACTGTCTTTTAACACCCGTAGTTTCTGCGAGAGAAAGCTTTTCAGAGTTTCTGTGGGCTGTAATGGCTGAAGATGAGAAGAATGGAGTTGGAACACTAGAAATAGAAGCAATTAGGACTGGGATGAATCAAAATTATATAAAAATATGGAATCTTGATGATATCCTGGATCCTGCAAGCTTGGCTATAACCCAGCATTTTATGTCTTATATATTATAATATGAAGTGATTTGCTTACCAGGAACAGCAAGGGGATCTTGTTTTTTTATATATATATGGTATGAATATATATAACATATATTCAGATTATATAAATTTATTCAGACCAAAAAGCATAATAAGGATCTTACGAAAGTCATCCTTGAAGATCAAACACCAGCCATGGTCCTTAGCGGGATCTGTACCAATGATTAGAATTATGTGCAAATGTCTATGTTGAAGACATCACTTGTTAAAGTGAAATTTAAAATCCTGTTACAAATGCAGGTACCTACTGCTGCCATTTATATTGTCTGAGGCTGATTTCTTGTCCAGAATTGCAAGGTGTAGAGTTTTGACATTTTCTGAAATGTGGACTGATATGGAATTGCTCATGGCTGTTCTAATCAATGTAGAACATCTCATTTAAAAGAAAAAAGGTGAATAACATTGGTAATAGATATTTAAACTATATTCCCAGCCTTAACATTATTAATACTTCTCAGCTAAGAACATTCTTCTCTGTTGCTATTAATTTTTAGATACTAAGCATAGACTATAAATAATAATCTCTTACATTTGAATAGAGCTTATAAATTCTTCAAAATGGTTTCATCTAAATTTTCTCAACAATATAAATATATTAACATATATTTAGAATGGTAATGGTGTTAGGAACCTTATATGTTATCTCATTTATTCTCAAAACAACTCTTTCAGGTAGTCCCTGTTACACCTCCATGGTAAAAATTAGAAAGCAAACAGATACACTTTGAACTTGTTTAAGTTTGCCCAGCTAATCCAGGACAGAGATGAGATTCAAGTTTAGACTTTTCTGCTTTCTGTATTTTTCCCTTGAAAACTGATAACAGGGAAGTCCAATAACTTGCCCAGGGTCATAATTCATGGCAGGTTAGAACCCAGAATTCCCATCTTTTACTCATTACTATGTTCTCTATAACTGTGTTTTATGCATATACATTAGAAAGCCAAGATTAATTTTTATTATTTATAAAGATTTCCATTTTCTTATGAAGGTTAAAGTTGGTTCTGATAGGAAATATGCTGCCAGGGAATGCTTACCTAAGTAGAAATTCCATATGAAGCCTGAGGCAAGTATCTGAGTAATTAACTGGAGTGATGTAAATAACTCTTTTTCTTGTCGTCATGCTGTAGACAGTAAAAGTTATCTTAAGCATCATTTTACCAGCCAGGAAATATTCCCCTAAAAATCCCTCCCACTTGAAATCCCTTGAGATTGCATAAAATGCCACCTTTGGACTCAAGTGGCACCCTGATAATAGCTGTCACGTGGGGTTAAATTGCCTCTGATTAAATTGTCACCTCCTGAAGAAACAGGGACTGTGTCCTTTTTGTGTTAATTTCCTGTAACTCAGATATTATGCAAACATGACAGTATGCATATTTGTAGAAATTTGTTGGGAGAAAACTCTAGAAGCCAGCAGTCAAATGAAAGCCCATTCTCTGGACTGAAATGACAGAATTTCGGGGATACCAGTCCTGTTCAAGCAAGTTTTAAAGATAGCTATTTTATGACCAGAGAAGAGTTAAAAATAGCAAATTACCTTTGGCATTTCTAGTTCCTTCTATATACATACTCAGCTCCAGGAACATAGCCCCATACATTTGCTCTTGGAATTGAGTAAAATCAGGGTAATGTCTATTGAGTCCACTGGGGTAATGGGAATTAAATTTAGGTAGGAATATTTGGAAAATTTTGAATTCCAACACTCAAAGAAGACTGAATACAGAACTTTTTATTGTAAAGGCCATGTGTTGCCCCTCCCTAGGGTCAATGAAATCAAAGACGGATGTTTACTTTGAAAGCACAAATCTAGGTGGCATTTAGTGGATTTAAATGGGACTTTAGTGTTTGCATCTGGTCAGCATGGCCCTGAAAATATCTCACACCCTGGGACTGGATGGGCCAGGCTAAGTAAACATTAGCAATATCAGATGATTACAAAAAATATCCAAATTCCCAACAATCATCAACAATCCTGGCCAAGAATTCTGGGAGGGATTGGCTCACTGGTTTGCCTCGTTCTCGAGGAAGTACATGGGTATCAGTCCTAGACACTGAGGGAACGACTTGTCTTACTTTCTTAAGGGCACCCAATAGACATATTCCTTTTATGCCATGGATGCCCTCTGGGGGTCATCTAGAATTTAACCTAGGAAAGGTTACCCGTTTGTGTCTCTTGCTTGTTTAGAGGCTGGGGTGTCAGTTATTTAAAGTTCTTAGTTTTATAATGGATTTCTATTGATATTAGTTCCCCATTTACCTATTTGAGATGATAGCTCAAAAAAAATAAAAAGTTAAGCCTTAAGTGCAGTCTTCATGATTCAATGTTCCAAATGTTAGGAATGTAATTTGAAGAAAACAAAAACAAAAACCAAAAGCAGTGGGGTATGCAATTAAGTTCAAAGAAACTTGACTTTCTATCAAGATAAGATTGCCATGAGATAAGTGCAGAAATGCAAATATTGTCCTGATTAGTGAAATGTTTTAATACAGGCATGACCAGTTTGACCAAAGCCCTCATTCTAGAAACTTTTCATAAAGGAAGTCTGTCTGTCATTATGTGAATTCCAAAACATCTGCTCCATGGAACAATGGAGTGGTGCCTGAGGTCTGTGCTGTACCAGGGTAAATTTTGTTTTGATTAAAATGAAAATAGCATGGGAATCTTAGAATTTAGAGAGGCTCAATGAGACAAGGCCTCACTCCAGCAAATATCTTGCTAACCTCCATGAAGCAATTTGTTAGGACTGGATTGTAATGTGGCAGGCACTTCTAGGACTTAGTGTGTTTCTGAATAATTTCTCAGCTATTGGCCAAGATTTAAACATCATATTCCCTTTTCAAAAATTGAGGTATTAAAACATACATTCAAATATAATCCTAAATAGAACATTATTAAGTTTTAGATATATTCTAGAAGCAGGATTTTTTTTTTTTTAGAAGCAGGACTTAAATGTTTCTATAGTTTCTCCTTTTGAACAGATTCATGTAAGTTATGCTTTTCTAAAAGAAGTATAATTGCTCATTCTTAAGATTTAGAAAATAATGGACTTTTAAAAATCTTCTGTAAAAGAATTAGATAAAATTACAAAATAGTCTCATCAGCTAATCTAACACTTAGCAGCAAACAGCAAGGCTTTGATTAAATTCTTTTTGATTTGTTTTGTCTATGTGTGTGTGCGTGTGTGAATATCAATGATCTTAGTTTTTTTGAAAAATATCTTTTCCTTTCATAAAGTTTTTTTTAAAATGGTAAAAAAAAAGACAAGTGCCCAGTGACTTTAGTGAGACTAACAGTGTATTCAGTGAGGGGTTTGACACAGAGGAGATACATGCTTGGAAAAGAAAGAAGGAAGGAATGGGTCCAGGGACATGGCGGATGGTGCTGCACTTGTCATTAGGAAAGACGCTTACATGACATGCCATATATTTCATGTCAGGTTGGTCAGAGCCATTATTTTAAAATGGCATCTGGTTCATTGGCAATCACTTTACTTCTATTCTTATGCTCAAATTAGGTTAATTTATCTTTTAGTCTTCTCAAAGGGGAAAATATCCCATCTCTTTACAGACCTCCTGGGAAAGGCATGGAGGTTTGAGGCAAGAGAAATCTATAAACAGGCAAATTATGTCGTAGGCACAGATTCCATTATTCAGTGGCAACTCTTCATCAAGCTTTGTGTGGAAAGTCAGTTCTTACCACCATACTGCCTGCTCAGTTGTTCAGTTCTAATTGAAAAACATGTTCAGTAAGGAGATTTCCCTTTTAAAAACAGTGAACAATGATCGTTTATGAATGCAGAGCTTCCTATTTGAGGGCAATCATTTATTGATATCATGGATGGACTTTTTTCTTTAAAGCACAGTTTCGAGGTTTACTGTTCTCGGGAAGCATATCAAAGTATGTGTTTGAAAGGCTAAATGTCAAGATTCCTGCTTGGTTTACCACAACTGTTAATGTTTCAGTGAATGAGATGTTCCATTGTATGAAATAATGAGCTTCTAGCTTTCATGCTACAACAAAATTCTAGGGTCAAGCAATTTCTTTTTAATAATAATGACTATAGGCGTGATTACTGTAATAGTTATGGAATAGATGCCACCATTAAACAAGTTATGTGTGTTCTTGAAGTCTGGTTTCCCATCTGTATAATGAAGATAATAATGCCCTCCTAAATATTGTTACGAGGATTAAATGAGAAAATGCATGTAATTATAGTTCCATAGTAGGTGCTCAATAAACAGTAGTTATTCTACTCAGTTATGCCTTTACATTGCATAGGATATTTGCTACTTCAAGAAAGGTACAGATGTGATCAAGTGGGACTCTTTCTGCAGGGAGTGGATCCAGGCTTCAAAGAAATAAACAAAACCACTCATGAAATGACTCTCCATGAGGATGGTAATAAATACAGCTCTGCTGTTCTTGGTGAAATAGCCCCAGTGATTACCACACTCTTATTTTTCTTTGTCAGAAGAAGTTAAGATTATAGCCCGGGGTCAGTTTGACTTAAACCCAGTTTCTGGTCATTTGAGTCCAATGTAAGCTACCTTTTAAAAATTGGAATTCTGCAAAAGAAGGGAACTTTTAATAAGCTATTTTCATGTACTATTTTAAGTCATAAAATTGTAACAGTATTGACTATTATGCAATTTAATTAATGTTTTCTTCCTTTTTTTTTTTATACTTACGCATGGGGATAGTATTAAGAAAGGCATTATTTTTAAAAGTTAAAGAAATAAATAACCCAATACAAATGATTAATCTTTTCCTGGATTGTGATATTTAGAACAAAGTTGAAAAAGGTAAATTTTTAATATTATAAATGATTAGATGATTTCTCCTATTTTTTTCTCTATGCTCAATACATTACATTAGTCAAATCCCTATCCTCTGAGGTTTTAAAGTGAAACCAATCTTTATTTCAGTAAATTTTTGAGAGCTGTGTTTTATTGATCTACATGTAGAATACAGAAATTTCCAAAATGAATTGGCCAAAACATAAGATAGATTATTAGAGATGAAGGCTAATACTTCCTTGGAAGTCATCAACTATTGGGTTATTATAGCTGTTGTTCACAATATACAAGGTTCAACCAGTCACACTTGCCATTGTTCAGTAGTTCATCACAGATAAGCATCTACAGTTAGATGTGCTTTTGAAACTTGTCAGGGAAATCCTAAAAGCATTGTCTCATTAATTTTCATATTATTTCTCATTGTATCTGTGGTGGCAGATCAGTATGAAAAGACCTCAAAATAGTATATTCATTTAAAAAAAAGACCCATTTATTAATCTCAGCATGGAGTGGAAATTCTCCAAGTTGATTATGTCTTGCTTCATGGTCCACATAAAGCAAGGATTTGAGCTCAGCTCTGATTCCAAAGCTTACACTGAACTTTCCAGCTTTGGCTATTCCTTCTAGAATAATACAGGGAAAAAAGCAAACCAAGAAATAAAGTCTTTACCTCTGTAAGGTTCTATATCCTTTTCTTATCTGTATCCTCTATCAATATCCCTCATGTTCTTTTCTCCATCAGCCCCACAATCTGTCTCTGTAACATTCCCGCTTCGAGGCTTTTAATCTTCCTATCTGTGTCTGACATCCCATTCAGGTTAACAATTTCCTAAGTATTCTCCTAGCTATCATCTCCCTTCAGAGAAAAAAATATGGACTTCAACAGTAGGAGAAACGTCTTTATGTGTCTAGTATTTTATGGTGTGAACTTCACATTCACTTTGCCTCAGTGTCATCTTCTGCAAAATGAACCAGTGTCGGTTCTTCAGTGTTAACAGTCCTTCATGTCCTAACCTTAAAAGATGGGAGAAATTAGTGCCCGGACTCCTGTAACCCGAATGCCTGGATGTGAAGCCTGTTTCCAGCACCTACTATTGCTGTGACCTTGTCTAGTTGCTTTATGTTTATTAGTCTCCATTTCCTCATCTGTGGTATGGGCCTAATAATAATTTCTCTTTCTGAGTATCGTTATGAAAATTAAATGAGAAACACACACACACACTCTACTCAAAAAGAATCTGGCACATACCAAGTGCTCAATAAATATTAGCTCCTATTACTAGCTACTTCTACTAGCCTATAAGTTTATAAAATGCTTTCAGTTACAATATTTCAATTAACCTTAGCAAGGATCCCAATACCAGGATGAATACTGAGGCCCGTAAAAGAATATTGACTTATTTAAAATCAACAGTTGACGTAAGTCCAGGACTGGAACCTGGGTGTCAGTTTCCTCTCTCAGGGTTCTTTAAACTACATAACCGGGGCGCCTGGGTGGCTCAGTCGTTAAGCGTCTGCCTTCAGCTCAGGTCATGATCCCAGGGTCCTGGGATCGAGCCCCATGTGGGGCTCCCTGCTCAGCAGGGAGTCTGCTTCTCTCTCTCTGCTCTCCCCGCCCCTGCTCATGCTCACTTGCACTCTCTCTCTCTCAAATAAAATAAATAAAATATTAAAAAAAAAAAATAAATAAACTACATAACCAAAATAATACATTTACAACACAGTAAGTCTCTAATGGCTCACACCCAGATCTTGTGATCTTTATAAAGTTTTCTAGGAGACTCTATTGTTGATGTAGTCAGTGTTGTTATTTTAAACTACATGGTTACTAAAATAAATAAATAAATAAATAAATAAATAAATAAATAAATAATACACTACATGGTTACTATGAATAATCATGATCTGTTATCTAAATAACCTAATCTAAGAGCAATGTCTATTACAGTAAACTTGGGTAAAGTCTAGAGTTAAAATATTTTTTTACTCTGTCACTCATAATTTTCTGAGGCTGTAGGTTAGGATAGGGAATGGATTGTTGCAGAGTTAACTTGAGGACTGGCATTGCAAATGAAAGCCACTGCTTTCCCTGTGTGGAAATGTGCCACTCCTGGGATGTTCTGCAGCAGTAGTGTGGACTGTGGGTGTGTGTATGTGTGTGTATTTGTGGGTCTAATTCCATGGAAATGGAGAAAATAGTCCTCTTTTGAAAGCACTAATACATTTCTGGTCAAATACATTAATCAATATTCCTATCTCAACTATTATTTGGGGAGAACAAGTTCAAATGCAGGGCTGACTTACTTGGCCTCTTTACTGAGAATGTGTGATTAATTTTGTGCCTACAAGGATAGAAGTGCAGGAAGCTTTTCCTTTCCTTTGTTATCCCTGTAACATCTACTGACCTATACCTGGAAATTACCTGTGAAAAAAATCTGCAGAAGAGAATAGTAGTGAGCAGACAGACAAGAACTAAAAGGTACAAGAAGATAAACTGGATGGGAAGTACATTTTACAAAGTAGTAAATGGAGTGTTTTATTTATTTTATTTTAACAACAACAAAAAAGCATTACTTAGAAGAAATATAATTTGAGATGGGTCAGGCGTTAACCAAGGCAGAATCATCAACAAATCTTGTGGGCTTGTTTCCTTTTAACCAGACTTCTTGTTTAGTTTTCACCTGGAAAAGATACTAATTGGTTATTGAATTCATAGTATATGACAGATACAATTCTAAACACGTCAACTTCATCATTTCATTTTCTTCTTACAACAATCCTAACAAACCTCTGCTGTAAGTCTCTTGATTCTTGTTTTACAGATAAGGCTTAGAAAATTAACGGTTTTTATAGAGCTGATAAATTGAAGAGTCAGAGTTGGAAGACATTTCTGCTGGGCTCTGAAACTTGTAATCTTAGGCACTGAACTTGTCAACATCTATTGAGGATGATGTTCATGAAATGTGGGATAGTTAATTTTATGTGTCAACTTGACTAGGACACAGTACCCAGATATTTGGTCAAACATTTTTTCTAGATGTTGTTGTGAAGTTATTTTTTGACAAGATTAATATTTAAATCAGTGGACATTGAATAAAGCAGATTACCCTCCATAATGTAAGTGGGGTCCATCCAATCAGTTGACGGCCTTAACAGAACAAAACCTGGAATCCTGGAAGAAGCACTTCCGCCAGCAGTTGGCCTTCTGACTTGAACTGTAGCACTGACCCTTCCCCGTGTCTCCAGCTTGCTGGCCTGCTCTGCAGGTTTGAGATTTGCCAGCCTCCATAATCGTAAGAGCCAATTCCTTAAAATGCATCTCTATTTTTATATATACACATCTTCTCTGGAGACCCCTAATACAGGATACTTCCTCTTCATTCAGGTGAGTTGGCTGAGTGATGAGCCAGAGCATGTTTGCCTGGTGCAGCTCTGTAGGTCATGCCCAGATGGGCATGAAGGGCCTCCATGAGCTTTCTCAAGGGTCTGGCATGGCAGTAAGAGCAACTGAAGCTCCTTTTCTCCAATGCATTGACTGTATTCTTTATTTCTTACCCTACCAGCATAAGATGGGCCACATTATTTTGTATATAGTAGATACATTCCAAATTTTCTTGGCAATATATTCAGAAATTAGCACACATTTAGTACATATGTGATATACAGCCTTTTATATAAAATTAGCATCTCATGAAAGCCTGTTACATATCAGGTATCATGACAGGTCCTTTCCATATCCAAAAAGATATGTTATCTTTTGCTCCTCCTAAACAATTCTAAACATAAACAACTTAAACACCAAACTTTTTCAGATGAGGAAACTAAGACTCATTAGGCAAGTCAACCCAGCTCTATCTGACTTCCGACACCATCTTTCAAACAACTAGGCACCCCAAATGTTATGATATTCTTAAGTATATATCTGCTATTAGAATAATCTTTAATCTTTGGTGATCTACCTCCAGTATGTTCTGCTATTCTTTAATTCTGTACTTTAACAGTGGAATGAACAGTTGGCCTGATTTAGTACAATAACTACTCAATGCTATTTTATCATCATACTTTTATCTGTTTCAATCATATTGGACTTACATTTATAATTCATAATATTATTCTTTTCATTTATTCACTTTCATTCATTTAATAAAATAATAAGAACAGAATGTGATGAACTCAGCTATAAAGGCAAAAATAAGCATTTCTAAACCTGAACTGTTGACAAGTGAACAAGTACTACCATTGGAGAATTCAAAATACTTATTTATCAGCTGGTATATATACTTGGCAAAAGGAATGTTAACGTATGGTGAATGCAAGTATGTTGGCATTTTTTCAGAGAGAGATTAACTTGTGAAACTTGTTATATTTTTCATTATATGTCTTTTATCATTTGTCCTGTTCCCATCACAAATTATCTTCAGACATTTGGAATCTAGTTTGGCTAGCCCAAGGTTCAATACAAAAGCCTACTAAGAAAAGCTAAAACCAGTTAATCAACAGAAATAAAATGCAGAACATTTAGCAAGCACTCCTTAACACCTTCCAAGTTATGAGCATATTTTTAAAACTCATGTTGCACGTGACATTTTGTGAGAAAGCTAATGGTAGCCTCATAAGGATTTACCAACTTAAATGGAGACCACCAGGTTTGGAAATGTGTGGCTTAACACAATATTATCTCTAATATTTAGCTTCAACTCTAGAAGGCAATATTATCTCTTTATCCTAGCAAATTAATATGCTTGACCAAACTAAATCTGGACAAAATTAGATGAGGTTTAAAGAAGTCAGACTGTGGTGGGCAGAGAACTTTAGTACAAGTCTAAAATAGAATCAAGAACATTGGAGCTCTTCTACTTCTGAACGCAGGAGATATTTTGCCAAGACATGTGTCATCATCACTACAATGAGTGCATTAGAGACCAGGAAAAGTGTTGGAAAGTCCCACAGTGAGGTGGCTGCCAAAGGAGGTGCTTCTCTGTGACCCTTAGTGAGGTAACGAGGGTACTATCAAATTTAGCCCATAAATGATTCAAAGAAGTATGAACAGAGGGAATATTCCAGCTAGGAAAAACAAAAACAAAAACATAAGTTTCTCCACTGTCGGTTTATTTCCAGTAAATCTTGAACTCTTTTTCCTTCCTACCCTCCTCTCCAAAGCTAAAAATGTTCAGTTTAAAATAAAGAGCTCAACATGAGTACTTATGTTGATCCAATGATCTGATGATTATTTCAGCATGGTTAATTAAGTGGATAAGGCTCAAAAACATGGAACCAAGTTAAGCATAATCATAACTTTGTATCTACAACATTTTGAAGCTCAGAGAAGCAACTGGATCGAAATGTTTAACTGGTTTATAATTTAAGTGGATTTTAATATTATAGACACTCTATGTAATTCTCTGCAAGTTTATTTGATGCAAACTAAGTAGATGAGAATTTTTGAAGGAAGAGAAGAGAGTATTTAATTGATACCAAAAGACTAAGTATGTTGAGTTATCATTTGATGTGTGGCACAAGCTATTAAGCATTAGAGAGGAAATAAGCCTGGCTCACATTTAGTGGACTTTAGCAAGACTCAAACACATATCTCTTTTCTGCTGAAAAATGAAAGATGTCTGTTGGGAAAAAAAAAAAAAGACATACCCTCTTTGATATAGGATATAAAAGGACAACTAGTGCAATTGTAAGGCAACAGGATGTGGGTGTCTGATGCTGCGCATGTTGACATCAGCAGCTGCGGGGACATTTTCCTTGGGTTTCACACCAACAGCAGTTGAACCTGCTGCTCTGAGTAGCACCACACATAACATCAAGCAAGACTTTGTGGCTCAGCATCTCTCATGGCCCTGCTGTCCACAGGGTCTTAGAGGGAAGTTGACATTGCTCAACAACCCTCTCCCTCTCTGTGACCTGACTTTGCCTCTGGCTGTTTTCACAGCTGTGTGCGTGCTCCAGTCAGCTCACAGAGGACTGCGGATTGCCAAATCCAGGAGAGGCATGCTCCTCAGCCAGCCACCTGAAAGATGAGAGCAGCCATTTTTTTCTTCCATTCTTGTTCCTGCCTTGATAATGATGGCAAAATGTTGTTCCCTAAAATACATAGATGTAGCTGGAGACCTATGTATGCTCTTCTCCAGTCTTTGGAGCCTCTCTCTCCCTCCCTGAGACCTCCCACAGACCAGTGTCTTACGTGACACACATCATGTTCTGCCTCTCATAATTATTGTTGGTGTGCAAACCTTACGCCTCCTGTTTGAAACAGGAAACATGACCTACTAATCTTTTTATTTTTCACAGCAGCTATAAGAGGACCTGAAAAGCAATGTTTATTAGATTGATTAAATATCAGAAGCATTTGAAAGAAAAACAGTAAGTGTGTTAACCCTTTAACTATTCACTGAGTGGCTACTAGGTTCTAAGCACTACCCTAGTTCTAAGTGGATAATATAAGTTTTTGCTGTCGATGAAGTTGTGTGTGTGTGTGTGTGTGTGTGTGTGTATCTGTGTGTGTGTATGAGAGAAAGAGAGAGAGAATGGGATGTGGTAGGAGTACAGAGCAGGGGGGAATGAATTTTGTTTGGAGAAGTCAGGGCTTCCAGGAGAGGATGTGTTCATCTGGATCCTGAAGGATGTGTAGTATTCAGTAGGCAGAAAAGAGAAAAAAGCCATTTTGGGCAGAGTGAACGTTCTTTGAAAAACCACACTCATTGCAAGTAATAGTTTAAGTAAGAAGTGAAGAAAAGTTGAAAGTGACTGGAGCATTGAGAGAAATGGGTGGAGAAGGAAGAAAGAAGGGTGTATTTGTTTTCTCTTGCTGCATAACATGACCACAAACTTAGTTGCTTCAAACAATACATTTATTTAGAAGTTTCTGTGGGTTAACTGAGTCCTCTGCTCAGGGTCTCACCAGGCTGATGTTGTGGAGGTGGTTGGGGCTCTATCTCACCTGAGGCGTGAGGGTCTCTTCCAAGCTCACAAAGTTGTTGGCAGAATTCATTCTTTGGGGTTGTGTGTTCAGGAACCTTTATATTGCTTGTAGTTGATTTGAGGCCATTCTAAGCAATTAGAGATCACCTTCAGGCCCTTGCCACGTGGCCCCTCCATAGGCCCTGTGACAGACAACATATCAGTTTACTTCATCTTTGAGACCAAGAAGAGAGCTTCTATCTGACACTTCAACTTCTCTTAAGACACTCACCTCATTAGATCAGGCCCACTCAGGACATTCTGCCTTTTGATTAACTCAAAGTCAAGTGATTAGTAACCAGAG
Organism: Eumetopias jubatus; assembly: GCF_037043125.1. Classification (NCBI taxonomy): domain Eukaryota; kingdom Metazoa; phylum Chordata; class Mammalia; order Carnivora; family Otariidae; genus Eumetopias; species Eumetopias jubatus. The sequence continues at coordinate 114,179,768 of NW_028274814.1, read as the reverse complement.
ACATCCCATCATATTCATGGCCCTGCCCACACTCAAGAGAAGGGTGTTATAACAGGGCAAAATGCAGGGGATTGGAATCCTGCCAGCCATCTTATAATTCTTCCTACCACAGAGGAAGTAGCATGAATGGTACAGAGAAAAACTGAAGGAGGAGTTTAAAACTTGAATTTTCTCTAGGCCCTGCCACTTATTATTTACCTTTTTTAGGTCCCTTCGTTGATATAAATTATTTTACCTATAAAATGGGATAATAACCTTCACAGAGACGGTCTAAATAGTAAATAGGATAAAATATTACAGAAAACTCTGCACACTGCTCTGGGTTTCTATGTTTGGCATAAAGGATCTTGAAAGTCATGTTGGGGAGCTCACACTCTATTCTTTAGGGCAGGGGGTGGAAAACTCATCAAAGTCTCTCGGAAGGGTAAAAACATGATCAGATTTGCTTTTTTGTACTGGGCCCTGATGTTCGGTAATCTGGCTTCAAACCAACTGCTCATTTGTACTTTAGTGCTCCTAAAAAATAGTGAGAATTTGTCAGTCATTTGTGGAAGTTCTTTTATTATGGAAAATTTCAAGCATATACAAAGTAAATAGAATAGTACAACATTTGCCCGTGTATTTATCATTAAGCTTTAATAGCATCGACATTCTGCCCTGCTTGTTTCATTTATATCTTGCCCCTCTTCCCATCTCTTCCAGCTTTACATATGTTAAAATGCACTAATCTTAACTGGATAATTTTGACTAAGTGATATACCAAGGTAACACACACCCCTATCAAGATATAAAATGTTTTTGTCACCTCAGAAAGTTCTCTCATGCCTCTTTCAAGTCAAACCCTCTCAACTACCTCAGAGACAGCCGCTGCTCCATTTTTTACCCATGAGTTAGTTTTGCCAGTTTTAGAACTCAGTGCAAATGGAATCACACAGCCTGTATGCTTTTGTGTCTGGTAGGTTTTTGTTTTTGTTTCTTGTTTTTTTTCTTTTAAAAAAAAATTTGAGAGAGAGATGGAGGGAGGGAGGGACAGAGGCAGCATGAGAGAATCTCAAGCAGACTCCCTACTGAGCACAGAGCCCAAATCAGGGCTCAGCCTCAGGACCTTGTTGAAAGAACATATCACATTTTTTTTTTCATTTTCTCATATATCTGGGCTGTTCCCAATTTGGGGCTATTACAAATAAAGTGGCTATGTACATTCTTATAGTGTCCATCTGTATGTGGACATATATTTTCATTTTTCTTGGATAAATATATAGGAGTAAGATGGCTAAGTCAAAGGCAGGCACATATTTAAATTTATTAGAAACTGGCAAACTTTCTTCCAAAGTACTTATGGCATTTTTACGCTCCCATCAGTAGTGTTTGCGAATTATGGTTGCTCTACATCCTCTCCAATGCTTGGTGTTGCCAACCTTAATTTCAGTCCTTTTGATGGGTGTATACTAGTGTCTCGTGGTTTAATTTGTATTTCCCTGATGACTAATGATATTGGGTCATCACATTTAGATGAATAACATTGCTTAAGAACATGGGTTTTAGTGTCAGACTGACCCTGGTTCAAATCCTTGCTCTGCTTCTTGCCAGGCAAGAGATGCTTGACTTCTTTGCAAAAGGAATATTAGTATCTTCATCATGGAGTTGTGAAGATTAACTGAGGAAATACATATAAAGCTCTTCACAGAGTTCATGGCACAATAAAGAGTAGTTTTACTATTCATGAAGAATATTTAATGAGATATACTTATTGATACACAAGTTGTCAAATAGGTGATATATTGTTCTTTATTTTAATAAAACATCTTTAAAAATTTTTGAGATTATTTTAAACTTACAGAGAAGTTGCAAAAATAGTACAAAGAATTCCCACGTATCCTTCATCTAGAGACTCTATTCAAGATTTACCAGTTGCCCCAGTAACATTTTTGGTAGCAAAAGGTCTGAATCATCTATGCTTTTAATGATCATGTCTCTCTGGTCTGTTTGAATCTGAATAGTACCTCAGTCTTCCCCTGACTTTCATGATATCTATATTTTAATGATCGGAAGCCAGTCATTTTGTAAAATACTATTCAATTTGGGTTTTTCTAATGTTTCCTTATGACTAAACCCAGGTTGTGTATTTTTGTTCAGAACATGACAGAAGCAATGAGTCTGTGTTCTTCATATTGTACCTATAGCCATGTTTAAATGAGGGGGTTTCAGGGTGGGGGGAGTCTCTTGTGCACACCAAGGACCACAGTCCCAAACTCTCCTTTCTCACCTCTACAAAGGGCATAAGCAAACCTCTCCCTGCCCTTGATGATTTCCTGCCACAGCATCCCTGAGCGTCCTGAACTGCTTGCGCTTGGCTACACATCACAGGCCTTTCCTTCCCATAATGAACAGACGTGGATTCCAAGGCTGCAGCTTCCTTTATACCCTCCCCCCTTACTGCTCTGCAGAAGTACACAATGTCTGGGCCACCCACTTCTCTCTTTCTCTTTCCCACCTCCAGTTCCCCCTTTTTACTAATTTCAATACATACCATTTAAAAGGTTTTTAAAATTTGAGGAAAGGCGGGCAAAATGAATTTTTTGGAGGCAAGAGTGAAGGAGGTATAACCTTTAAAAAAAGAAGAAGGAGAATTAGCTCTTCCTTCTCAAATATATCTGGTTAAATTCACTAAGTATGAAGGTTGGGGGTAACATAACTCTCCCTGCCTCTACTCCCCAACAAGGTGTGGACATGTATCAGAAAAACCAGGAGTTTGGAAAAGGGCATGAATAGTTTAAAAAATCTCCCAGGTGATTCTGGTGTTCTCCTGTGCACACCTCCTGCATTTCAGTGAGACTCACTTGTTAGAATCAGGAGAGAAGAGGGTGAAGGCTGGAGCCTAGAGCTGTCCAGAAAGGTAAAAAATAGCTGACACCTGAGAGGGTTGAGGGCAAGTGGCTAGCAAAATAGGAGCAAAGCCAGGAGGAGGAGGCTCCTACGCTTTGAAGAGGAAGGGGTGTGTCAGCATTATGAAAAGCTTCAGAGAACTGAAGTAGGATGAAGAATAAATGACAATCACTGGAACTGGAAGTTGAGGTCATTGGCCATGCTTCTGTTTGTGTGTATTGTTGGAGGTGGGAGGACAGACTGTAAGCCAAATTTTGTTGGGTCAAAGAGTAAATGGGAGGTAAGTAAATTCAGGTCTCTCCTTCATGAAACGGTTTAAGAAGTGGAAGAGAGAAGGAAACAAAAAGGGGGGGTGGCTTATATAACAGTGGGCAAGTTATTTCTCTGGGCCTCAGTTTCTTCCCTTATAAAGTGGGATAGCAATAGTACATATTCCCTAAGACTTTGTGAGAATCTGATAGATTAACAGATCTCATCCCAGAACGGTTTTGGGAACATGGAAAGTACTCAAAAATGTCAGCTGTGTATTATATTATCGAAGGAGAAATTAAATCCTTTCTTCTTCTTATCCCAAAGTCTCAGGGATCATTACCTTTGCCCATTTCCGTTGCCACTACCTGCTCTTCCATGTAGGTGCCTCCTCCAGATGCCAGACACGTTATACACCAGATTCAACTTCCAGTTGCTCCTCAGCTCAGCGGTACCAAGGAAAAACTCTTTAGTCTTTGAGAAGATCCCCACCCCCACATACTCTTCAAGTAGCTACAAGATTAGCAACAACAAAACATAACCAGTGGGAACTTACAAAGAATCTGAAGAGAAATGGTATTATTTTTCATTGACCTTCCTTTCAGAATGAATAAGTACCAGCCCTCAGTGCTTCTAGCAACATCCTTTACTTCCCTTTCATCTCTTCTCTCCCCACTATCATTCTTGTTCCTGTGTCACAAGGTTCCCAGCTAACAATACATTTTTTTCCCGTAAATATGGGAGCCTTGCTTCTTATTCAGCACTCCTTGATTTCCTTGTCCTTCTTCCTTTTTTTTTTTTTTTTTTAAGATTTACTTATTTGTCAGAGAGAGAGATTAACACAAGCAGGGGGAGCAGCAGACAGAGGGAGAAGCAGGCTCCCCACGGAGCAAGGAGCCCGATGCGGGACTCGATCCCAGGGCCCTGGGATCATGACCTGAGCTGGAGGTAGATGCTTAACGGACTGAGCCACCCAGGCGTCCCATCTCCTTGCCCTTTTAAAATACTGCCTCCATCATCTGCTTGCCCTTATATTTGATGTGGGATATTTGGGGGAATGAGAGAAGCATAAATAAATACAGGTGTTCTAATGGAAGAAAACAGGGTGGTATCATGAAAGAAACACTGGCTTTCGTATCAGTAGGGTTTAAACCTCAGGTACATTTACTGGGCAGTAATACCACTTCAGTTCTCTGTGCTTTCACTTGTTCATTAGTAAATATTATTCAAATGGGACCGATGATTTAAACATGTGACCATATCATGGAGTTCAGTGGGAATAAATGAAATCACATGAAAGGGCCCCTGGCACCAAAAGATTTGCACTGACACATCAAACACTTTCCCCTTCTGGGCTTTCAAAAAGGGCTAAATACATGTAATTTATATAGTGGGGAATAACTTGGCTGCATCCACTCCAAAGTGGCTCTTGCTTTATGAAGGAAAAAGAGCATCCTCACTTTTTTTTCCCCCCTGACAGAAGTCATTAAAGGGGAATAAAGCTATTTCAGATAATGGTGAATGGAACCTTGGAGACTGCTATAACATCCTGTTGCAAAGCATGCGTTTATAGAAATGGAAATAGAGTTTGCGGGTACTAAAACCTAAATGAGACATAAAGGAAGCGTAGGCTCACCTGAGAATGTGGGGCCAGGGCAGGGGTGTTGAATCCTAACTGGTAGTTCCCTTGAGCTCATCTATTTTGTGAGTTCTATATCATGGACGGATGGAGTGGGATTTTTACTTGTATTTCTTAGGAGGCCATTACATGGACCAGTTAACTGGTTTTATTTTGCGTCACCCTGAGTGTACAGAACCTGTAACGTGTATAATAAACGGTGGCTTTGCTGCACCAATGTTGTTGTATCAACACCCTTGCTTGGATGCCTGCCGCCTGCTTGCCTCAGAGGCAGGGCATCCAGCCCCCATCGGCAAACAGAGGGGAGGAGGAGCTTTCCCCCCAGAGCTAAGATTTACCTTGTACGGCTGCCCCAGTTAGTCTTCCGACCATGACTCAAGTTTACCTGAAGAACTGTTTGTCTATTGTGCCTTTCTAATAATGGAATTTTCAAAATGGGGAATGGAAGGATTAGACGTGGAGGTTGACCTCAGTTCCCTCAGTCCTTTGCAGCCACTAATCCTAAAAAGTCATGGTCACATCTGTTGTGGGCAAATACCGATGCCTTCTATGCCTCTGAGGCAAGCAGGCAGCAAATGGCCTCCTTTTCCTGGACATCAGGAAAGCTCCCCCCGGCCCCTTAGTACATTCACTTATCCATTCAAGCCTTTGTTAGTGTACAGAACATGCATTACACAAAGCGCAGCGCCAGTCATTCAGTCTGGTGCTATTAGGATAGGTCAGGGTCCCTACAGCCAGAAAGGAGGGAGAATAGCAGATCTTGGGAGAACTCGTGTCTCGTAGACGCAGCAGGTTCCCAGTTCATCAACCTGGTGCCGGGAGGAAGATGGAGACTGCATTCCCAGGCAGATCTGCCCACCCTCCTGGGATGCAGCAGTACAGTGTTGTTGTGGGCTTGTTTTCAACCCACATGAGTCTTCATCTCCTCCTGTTCCTAAAACCAGTGTCAGGCAACTGGTGTCACTCTCTTCTGTGCCTGCAGCACATGTCTTTCCTTGAGTGTCTCTCTCCTGTGCCTGCATCTGAGACGAGACCTCGCACTCCCTGTATCTGCATGCCTTCCTCAAGCGCGTCTGTCCCTGTGCTTCAGGCTCTACCAGCTTGTGTTTGTCCACATTCTGGGTGCCTCCGTCCATCTAGACTTCATATATTGTTCCTCTAGCCTGCGTCTGAACTCATGTATTTCCTTACCCTGTGCCTTTGGTGCATGTATGCCTCAAGTGTCTCCACCTAGTGTATCTCGCTGGGTTGTTGTTCACCTATTAAAGACATCTTGGTTCCTTCCAGGTTTTGGCCATTGTTAATAACTCTGCTTTATATATGTTCTTAGTAGTTTTTCTGTGGGTATATGTTTTCACTCCACTTGGGTGAATTTACTGGGCACAATTGCTGCACCATATGGTGACACTAGGCTTAGCTTCCCAAGAGTCTGACAAGATGCCTTCTCAAGAGGTGGTACCATTTGTATTCCCATCAGCAGTGAATGAGATTTCATATTGTCCCACATCCTCACCAGCAATTGGTATTATCAGTTTTTAGTAATTAGCCACTCTAATAGATGGGTGGGGTAACTCACTGGTATTTTAATTTGCTTTTCCTTAATGCAATGCATATTGTTTTCCAGTAATTCCCCAATGCTGAGCATTCTTCATGCTTTTGCCCATTTGTATATATTATTTGGTACAGGATCTATTCATATTGCCCTATTTAACTCAGGGATTTTGTTTCTTATTGTGAAATTTTTTTTTACTAGTTCTTTAAATATAAATATATTGCATGCAAATCTTCGTGTGTGTGTGTGTGTGTGTGTGTGTGTGTGTGTGTGTATACATTTTTTTTTTTTTTGAAAATATATTGTCCTAGTCAGGGGGTTGTCTTTCCATTCTTTCAACATTATCTTTCAGAGTGGACATTCTATATTTAATGAAGTCCACATTGTCAGTTGTTCCCTTTGACGGATTGTACTTGTTATTGCATATGAAAATTAGTCATTGAAGTAACTTGTAAATTTTCTCCTGTTTCCCATTATAATTTTTTATAGTTTGCATTTCATATTTAGGGAGATTAATGATTTTGAGTGAATTTATGCCTAGGGTGCAAAGTTTGTGTGTCTGTTCATTTATTTCCTTGAATTATCCATTTGTACCCTTATCATTTGTTGATGATTACTAAGGACTAAAAGACAATCCTTTTTGTATTGATATGCCTTTATTCCTTTGACCAAGGTCAAGCTGTCTGTATTTGCATTGGTCTGTTCATGGACTCTCTATCGTGTTCCATTTATCTATGTGTCTATTTTTTTTTTAAATATCATGCTCTCTTGATTATTATAGCTTTAAAATAAATCCTGAAATTTGGAAGTGTGAGTTCGTTGACTTGCTCTTCATCAGCACTGTCTAGACTACTCAGTGTTTAAAACAAATTTGCTAGTATCTACAAAATAGCTTGCTGAGATTTTTATTGGAATTTCACTGGATCTTTAAATCAATTTAAGAAGAATTGACATCTTAATAATATTGTGCCTTTGATCTAGAACAAGGACTATATCTCATTTGATTTACTTTTATTACTTTCAAAAGCATTTCTTTTTTTTATTTTTTTAAAAAAAATTATTCAATTTATTAAAAAAAAGAGAAAAACATTTCACTCATTTTTCCCACCCCCCACTCCTGCCTCTTGCAACTACCAATCCTTCCCTGTATCTATGTATTTTGTTTTGTTTTTTTAATTCCACATATAACAGAGATCATATGGTATTTGTCTTTTTCTGACTTATCTCATTTAACATAATGCCCTCAAGATCTATCCATGTTTTTGCAAACGGCAACATTTTATTCACTTTTATGGCTGAATAATATATATTTGTGTGTGTGTGTGTATATGTGTGTACATTATATATTATTCAGCCATAAAAATGAATAAAATCTTGTCATATGTATGATATGTGTGTATATATATATGTGTGTGTATGTATGTATATGTATATTTATATGTGTGTGTATGTGTGTACACACACGACAATTTCTTTATCCATTCATCTGTCATTGGACCCTTAGGTTGTTTCCATATCTTGGCTATTGTAAATGATGCTGCAATGAACATGGGGGTACATATATTTTTTTGAATTAGAGTTTTCATTTTCTTTGGATAAATACCCATAAGTGGAATTGCTGGATCATATGGTAGTTCTAGTTTTAATTTTTTGAGAAACCTCCATACTCTTTTCCTTAGTGGCTGCAACAATTTACATTCTCACCAACAGTGTACAAGGGTTCCCTTTCCTCCACATCCTCAGCAACTCTTGTTATTTCTTGTTTTGTTTTGTTTGATAATAGCCATTCTAACAGGTGTGAGTTAATATCTCATTGTGGTTCTGAGTTGCATTTCCCTGATGATTAATAATGTTAAGCATTTTTTCATGTGTTTGTTGGCCATTTATATGTCCTCTTTAGAAAAATGTCTATTCAGATCTTTTGCCCATTTTTTAATCAGAATGTTCATTGCTATTGCTCTGAGTTCTTTGTCTCTTTTGGATATTAACCCCTGTGAGATACACAATTTGCATATTTTTCTTGCATCAGTAGATTGCCTTTTCATTTTGTTAATGGTTTCCTTTGCAGCTCAGAAGCTTTTCAGTTTGATGTAGTCCCACTTGTTTAGTTTTGCTTTTGTTGCTTTTGCTTTTGGTGTCAGGTTCAAAAAATCCTCACCAAGACCTGTGTCGAGGATATTACTGATTATGTTTTTTTTTTTCCTAGGAGTTTTATGGTTTCAGGTCTTATGTTCAAGTCTTTAATCCATTTTGAGTTAATTTTTGTGCATGGTGTAAGAATATGGTCCAGATTCTTTCTTTTGCATGTGGCTCTCCAATTTTCCAATTGAAGACACTGTCCTTTCCCCATTGTATGTTCTTGGTTCCTTTGTCATAGACTAATTAATCATATATGCAAGTGTTTATTTCTGGGCTGTGTATTCTGTTCCATTGATCTATGTGTCTGTTTTTATGTTAATATCATACTGTTTTAAGTACTACAACTTCGAAATATAATTTGAAATCAGGAAGCATGATGCTTCCCGCTTTGTTCTTCTTTCTCAAGATTGCTTCAGCTATTCAGGATCTATTGTGGTTCTATGCAAATTGTAAGATTGCTTATTCTATTTCTGTGAAAAGTACCAGTAGAGTGTTGATAGGGATTGCATTGAATCTGTAGATTGCTTTGGATACTAGAGACATTTTCACATCTCACAGTATTAATTCTTCTAATCTATAAGCATGGAATGTCTTTTCATTTATTTGTGTCTTCTTCAATTTCTTTCACTAATGTCTTATAGTTTTCAGTATACTGGCCTATCACCTTCTGGGTTAAATTTATTACTAGATATTTTATTTTTGTAATGCAATTGTAGACAGGATTTTTTTTCTTAATTTCTCTTTCTGATAGTTTGTTATTAATGTATGGAAACACAACAGATTTTTGTGTTGATTTTATATCCTACAACTTTACTGAATTCGTATATTAGTTCTAACAGTTTTTTGTGTGTGTGTGTGTGTGTGTGGAGTCTTTTGGATTTTCTATGTATACTATCATGTCATCTGCTAATAGTAATCAATTTTACTTTTTCCTTTCCGATTTGGATGCCTTTTGTTTCTTTTTCTTGCCTACTTGCTCTGGCTAGGACTTCTGATACTATTTTGAATAGGTGAGAGCAGGTGAGAGTGGACATCCTTGTATTGTTTCTGATCCCAGAGGAAAGGCTTTCAGCTTTTCAGCATTGAGTATGATGTTAGCTGTGGCATTGTCATAAATAGCCTTTATTATGTTGAAGTATGTTTCTATAATCACTTTGTTGAGAGTTTTATCTTAAATGGATGTTGAATTTTGTTAAATGCTCTTTTTCTGCATCTATTGAGATGATGACATGATTTCTTATTCTTCATTTTGTTAATGTAGTGTATCACATTGACTGATTTGTGGATATTGAACCATCCTCATATCCCTAGAATAAATCCGGCTTGATCATGGTGTAAGATAGTTTTAATGTATTGTTGAATTCAGTTTGCTAACATTTTGTTGAGAGTTTTTACATTTATGTTCATCGGGGATATTGGCCTGTAATTTTCTTTTTTGTGGCACCCTTATTTTGTTTTGGTATCAAGATAATGCTAGCCTCCTAAAATGTGTTTTCAAGAATTCCCCTCTCTTCTATTTTTGGAAGAGTTTGAGAAGGATTGGTATTAATTTTTCTTTGGATATTTGGTAGGATTCATAAGTGTAAGCTGTCTGGCCCTAGACTTTTATTTGTTGGAAGGTTTTTGATTACTGGTTCGCTGTCATTCTTAGAAGTTGTCCTGTTCAGATTTTCTATTTCATCATAATTCAGTCTTGGTAGGTTGTATTTTTTTTAAGAATGCATCCATTCTAGTTTGTCCAATTTGTAGGCATATAATTATTTGTAGTAGTCTTTTATGAGCTTTTGTATTAATCTGTTGTATTACAGAGGTCCTTTGTTTCTCTAATAAGAGACAAAGAAGGGCATTACATAATGATAATGGGGTCAGTCAAACGAAAGAATATAACGTTTGTCAATATTTATGCACTCAATGTAGAAGCATCTATTTTTTTAAAGATTTTGTTTTATTTATTTGAGAAAGAGAGAGAGCAAAAGTGGGGGGAGGAAGGGCAGAGGGAGAGGCAGAAGCAAACTCCCCTCTGAGCAGGGAGCCCTACTCATGGCTCATCCCAGGACTCTGAGATCATGACCTGAGCTGAAGGCAGATACTTAACCAACTGAGCCACCCAGATGCCCCAACACACACACATCTAAATATTGTGAAGAAAATAGTAACAGACCTAAAAAGGAGAAATAGTAGAGCATGAACAATGAACATTAGCTCAAGATTTCAGTGTGGAAGTTTCCATCTTCTTAATAGTTTTAAAATTGTCTTAAATTTAATAGTCAACTTCTTCTTGCTCAACAATAGACTATAATATTCATCTATATCTATGGATGATTGCTGAGAATAGTGAATGGCAAATTTCGCAGTATGAATGGTCTAAAGTGGTTTCACATCTTCTCAAGTGAAAATTCTCTTTAGAATTTATCCAAGACTAGCTCACTATATATATATATATATATATATATATGTATATATATATATATATATATACACACACACATATGTATATATATATATATATATATATGTGTGTGTGTGTGTGTGTGTGTGTGTATATATATATATAATTTTGGAACTTAATATACATACGTGTGTGTGAAGTTCCAAAAGTCATATATAGAAGTAGATTTTTAGGACTCAGGATATGTTAGTGGTTAGGTTCTCAGTCAACTGTTAGTTAATAGAAACCCATGATTCCTGTGGTAAGGCAATCACACTGAACTAATCATTGAAACTAACCACACATTCCAATGTTTTTCTTTCCCTTTCTCTGTGCTTACCTCACCCCATCTAGGCCTTAGCCGATGCCTCCCTGAGCCCCCTGGGCTCCCAGTTCAAAATCAGCATTTATAAAGAGATTCTGTGCTGGAGTGCTATTTGGGATGTTGCAAATCCAGTTATAGAACTGGGTCTGGACCATCAACCTTCCTTCTTCAAGTTAATAGCTTCCCTTATAGGGAAAGCTCCAGGCAACAGTAGGCGGCAGTTTCTTCAGGGACTGTAAGCCTAATTCCAGACCCGGTGGAGCCCTGTTGGTCCTGGTGACTCGGAGGCACTGACCTCCATGTGGTACATAATTAGTTTTGCACTGTACTTTTATGAGTTTTTTTTTTTTTTTAATATTTGGTCTTTTATTGTTCTGTATGTGGAACAGAGAAAATGCATCAAGATGCTCTTCAGTTTCTATGGAAAGGTGAATTCATCCCCTCTTTCATCTTGAGTGCCAGGACACATCTCTCTTCAGGAGCACGTACCAGTACTGGGGAGGGTCATGACTGAATTTTAGTCTTAGATCTGGCACTTACTGGCTGTGTGACCTCAGGAATGATTTTAACCTCACTACTTCTTTTCTCAATCAGTAACACCAGTCTACTCAGGTTATTTTGAATTGCTAATGAAGTAAAATGTTAGAAAGTGCTTAAAATGGTAGTTGGCTTATAATTAGTCCCCTTTCTCTCCCCATCCTAGTTTCCATTACTCCCTGTCCCTCCTAATCGTGAGATGTTAGACAATGGGAAGAAGCTATTCCCCACATCCAAGTTTTTGGGAGATGGTTCTGAGGCTGGCCACAATAGTAGAGAAACACTGTGAGATATATGGTTAGTTTCTGTGTTCTAATTAGTTTATTACCTTCCCCTAAGACATCATGGTTGGTACTAGGCTACCCACTAGGGAATGATGGGGATTCCAGTATAGACTCCAGCAGATAGGGTGGGGAATACAAAGCAATGTAGCCAAAGGGAGGCTAGGTTTGTGCTACAACCCCCCTCCCCAAGACAACAGCTTCCCATCAAGTATAGTCACAAAGACGAGTGGGCAGCAGTTTCCTCATGGATTGGTGAGCTGATAAAAGTGTTACCGGGTAGTGGATAAAATTCCTCAGTTCTTATCTTCTTGAAGGGAAGAGTTCAGTTTAGAGACTCCATAGAGAGTTAAAAGAGCAAAGGTTTTATTTAGCAAAGTAAAAACACACTCCAGAGAGGTAGGGGTGGGCTGACCTAAGGGTGGGTAGCAGCCCACTGAGTTCTGCATCATGTTTTTTTATGGGGGTCTGTTTGATCTCCTCCATCCCATCTTGTCATTATCACGTCACCCACTGGATCAGCCCTGGTTTCCTCCCCTCCAGCCTTTTGTGCATGTTCGCGTCCTCCATCTTCCCATGAGCGAAAACCATGGAGCTGGGGGCAAACTGCAATGCTAATGATATTATAATAATAAATATTAATATAATATAATAAATATAATTAATATAATATAATATAATATTATAACAGCACTGGGGTTACTAGCGGACAAGGTTTTCCTTAAGTGCACACGCTCCAAGGTTGGGAAAGTCCTTGCCGCTGTATCTTTTGCTTATCAGACTGTGCTAAACCACAAAAGGGGTTGGTCTAAAGGAGATCGGGTGGTCTCTGGGTGGAGGCTGGTGTGGTCCCTGGCAATTTTCGCATCTGCCATCCTCCTTTCTCCCCTGCTGCTCATGTCTGCCTAACTGCCTACTGTAGGTCTGTTCCAGCCTGGATTCATGTAGTGTGCAGTTAGACTGACACCAAGACCAAAGGAGATTCAAGAATGTAATGGGAACAAGAATAGACTTCCTCTGCAGCTGAAGTCTTTCTACTATTCCTGTTTTCAAATGGAACTCTCACTCAGTGAATCATGAGATTCCTGTTTTCTACTTTCCAGCTTTGGTCTCCTTTATGGCTAAGATTAACTCTGTACATAATTCTAACTAATCCTATCTAAGAGCAGGAGAAGAGAATTTCCTGTGGCCAGGCAAGTGGCTCCTCCCATATGTAGGGGGTTGGGCAAAGCTAAGTCAGTATTTTAGAAGCAGAATGTATAGAGCTAGGAGCCTGAAAATTTAGGTACAAATCCAGGATTTATTGCTTTCTTGTTGTAGAATCTTGGGCAAGTGTCTTAAACTCTCCAGTCGAATAACAGCCTGTACTTCCTCCACCAGAGCACTTAGCACACTGCGTTCTAACTGCGTGGCTACTTCATTTGATGTCCCTGTACGACTGAAAATGTCTTGAGAGACGATGCTGTATCTACAGCAAATAGCACATCATTGGAACATGATAGGCATGGAAGAAATAATTCAAATAAACAAATTAGATGAGATCAATTCTTATGCCTTTTATATTATTTTTATTTCTGGTAGAATAACTAACAATTGTGATATGCTATTGAATGGCAATCTGGACTTCTCTTCATTAATAAGGATAGTATAAAGTTGACACAGGGGAATCTGACACATATACTAAGAGTTCATTGAGATGGGAAAAAAAGATGATAGCAACATGCCTCACATTGTATAATCAGAAGTGGGAGGATCTAGGGAATTAATTGTGGGTCTGCAGAGATTCATCACCCTCTGGGGAACCTCTTCTAGTTATTTATGAAAAAATTCAAAAACATTTCCTTTGCAAAGGATTAATTTTCATAATATAATCCGGGGCAAAATTCACTTTGTTTTAAACACTAAAACTTACTTTAAATACTGAAACCATTTCATTTATAGAGAGGTATGACTTCATCCTAGCCAAGTACAGCTACAATCCATGATATTTCTGGAAACTTGACGTATCCAGCAAGGTGCTTCCTCCTCACTGGTTATTATATGCAATCTCAGTCTCATAGCACAAAGAGCTAAAATCTTTTCATATTTTATAGTAGATTACAACTTAGAGTCTGAATGCAATATATTGTATAAACTACCAAGAAGGATAGGTGCAATTTAACTTTGCAAACTAAAATTCAGATACAAATAGGGATCCTTATAAAAGTGTGTAGGAGGGAATGAAATCAAATCATATTTTCAGTTTCTCATCATGGTCTTAAAAACACATTTCTTAGAATGGATCAAGAGCAAATGCCATGAGAGATAAAGGGGAAAGTTAGCATTTCTGATAGAGTTAGAACTATTTTCCTATGAACCTGGAGGGGCATGGGGAGATGACCAAGAAGAATTGAGAGAGGGAGTGAGGAGGCCCTGTCTGCAAAGCTGACAGCTCCTTTGCCTGTGTGTTACAATTTAAATTATTTCATTTCCTTCTTATTAGTATTATTACTATTATTTTTTTTATTTTTAGCAGGCTTTGTTCAGTGCCCTAAAACCTTATAATGACTCTCTATTCTTTTTCAACAAAAGGCACATTTCCTCACCTGGTTCTATTCTTTCCTCCCTCCTGGAGAAATTAATGGAGCAAACAACACTTTTATCAAACAATATGCCAATTTTCAAAAGCGCATACCATCCATCAAACCTTATGAATAACAAAGACTTTTGTTGAATAGTTTGCACTGTCATTCTCTTGCCTCCATGCTGCACAGAACACGCTGATGGAGGCCTTGACAACTGGATGCTGATGATCACCAGAGAAAGTTATTCAGTGTATGCAAATTCGCCTTCCAGTATTCTTAGTAAAGCCCTCTGGGAAGGCGGTGCTGTGACAAAGCATATTTGAAAGAGGAGGGTCAACCATGGATATTACAGTGCACATAGGGCCACACAAGTCTTTGAATATATAATGCTTATCCTGAAAAATAAGTTGGCAGCTATATAAAACCTGTCATTAATATTTGACTCAGGGAGGTGCTGCTATCTGATCTGGAATGAGCGGGGAGTGATTCTGGGCACATTTTTGTTTTTTTCTTTTGCGTGGCTATTGTCCTGTTGGTAACCACTGCAGAACTGACATTCAGGAGATGGAGCTGTGGAGACTCAGTGGTAGCAGCCAGGGGAAGCTTGGTCCATTCTTCACTGACCGCACAGCAAACACTATTAAAGGCAGGGGAAGCCATTTGTTCATGAATATACATTTGATACATGTAAATGTTTTGTGCCATGAATATTTATCTCTTTCATGGATTGCAGCTGTTGTGTATTGAAAACTATTAACAGGTTGGAAACCATCCTTTAGAAACCTATGCCTGTCATTTGTGTGCAAAACTATCCCTGGAAAGTTCTTTTTTTCCCCCCTCCCTCTTTGTGGAAAAGATAGAATACTCCAGGGGGTTTTATAATGAGATTAGTCCCTTAGTAGGTAGAGAAGAGAATTTGGTAAAAATGGAAGATGGCTTTCTTTTGGTGTAACTATATATATTTATTTACTTACGGTTTTTTTAACTTAAATTGTTTAGGGAATTTTACAGCTGAGGCAGTGTTCTACCAATTGGTATTCATGTTTTGATATAAATTCCATTGTTAAAAGAGGTGAAACTATCAGACACTAAATACTATACAATTGTGGGGGTGAGGAGTGTTATATGATTTCTATCACTAAAGAAGGGATTCTTAGGCCTGTAGATATTCTAGTTCTTTAGGGTAGAATGGATAGTTTTTCAAACTCCAATCTTATGCTCTCTCATGTTTTCTCCAATCTGACCATTCTTAACTCTTCTTTGTTCTTCAAACAAACCACTCTCTCTCCAGCCTCATGGCATTTGTTAATTCCATTTCCGCTGTCTGATACAATTTTCTCTCCAATTCTGACCTCTCTTCCAGGTTCTCTTCTTAATCTCTTGCCCTTTAAGAATCTGCTCAAACCTTTGTGTCTTGTGAGGTCTTCTGCGACCTACCTCCATCGTTAAGAGCTGTTCAAAGGACAGGAGTGGTATGCAGTATGCCACATGAATGTGTAGACAAATATATCACACATTAGGTACAAAGCTTTTTTAGTTATCTAGTACGCTACCCAGGTAACATTGTGTTGCATCCCAGGAATGAGGTCTGTGTCAGTGTTTAATTTGTGTTCAGTGTTAACATAACTGCTTGGGAATATTCTTTTGTTAACCAGTGTTTCAGATCTCTACCTGTTCTGGACTTAGTTTCCATTATTCAGGCTAAAGATAAAGCCTTCTTGGAAAACTCATTTGTACTAGACTAACTAATTCCTTTACTACTTTGGGGCTTACAAATTAAATTAGGTCTAAGCTTACATCTTTCCTTAGCTATTTCTATTTAGCCTTGAAATTTCTTCACTCAGTTCCTCAGTCAAGGTTACTGCTCTTGATTGGGTTTTTATCCAAGATTGCTATACTCTTTCTAACCATAGAGTTCACATTTGAATTAGGAATTTTAATGATGTTTGAGGAAAGTTCTTAATGCCAGCCTACCAGTTTTAATCAGTAAAATCAAAGGTATTATCCACTTACATTAAATATATTAAGAGCTGCTAACAAGATTTTTTAGACATTTGTATCTCTCTTTGTATCTATCTATAGATAGATACCTAGATAAAGATATATGAACATAGGTGTATCATATATATCTTTGTCTAGACTATAGATCTTTATGTACATTTGCATGTTGTTTACATCTATCTATATCATCAATATCATCAGCACCATCATCATCATCTGTCTTAGTCCATTGAGGCTACTACAATAAAAATACCGTACTGGATGACTTATGAACATTTATTTCTCATGGTTTTAGAGGCTGGGAAATCCAAGATCATGCTGCCAGAAGACTCAGTGTTTGATAAGGGTCTGATTTTTGTTGGATAGACAGCCACTTTTGCTGTGTTCTCACAGGGATCTCTCTGGGGTCTTTTTTATAAGGGCTCTAATCCCATTCATGTGCGTGGAGCCTTCATGAACTAATCACCTCCCAAAGGCTCCACCTCCTAATATTGTCATTGTCATCTTGGGCATTAGGTTTACATATGAATCTGGCGGGGGTGGGGGGACAAACATTCAATCGATAACATCATCTTTTTCTCTCTATTCAGTTTGTGTATAAATAAATCTCTTTATATATTTGAATGACTTATGGCTATTGATATTAAGAAGGACTGAGGAAAGTCTAGGCAGCTCTTTACCTAGGGACCAATTATTAATTCTTTTTATTTTTCTAGTCTTTTCATTTTCATGTTTGTATTTTAGCTCTTTCACTGTTCATTAAAATGTCTTTTGGGGGAAAGAAGATGAACTGTTAGCATCGAGTGCAATGTGTAGTTCTTAGGGATGCTCATTAAGTGTCTGTTGACGATGCTGATGGTGATGGTAAAATTCAAATCAGTTAATTGGTTCTGCACTTGTTAGTAATCTCAATGAAATTTTGCATTGGATATAGGTTAAAACAATTGGAGAATTTTCTGTGAAGAGAGGCATTCCTCTTATGGATAGAAATACTCAGGTAGAGGGCTTCTATCTCTCAAGTTCTCTCAGCTTGAAATGAAATAATAGAGCAAGGCTAGATGGAAGTGAAGGCAGGCGTATCTGTGGTGATTGTTGGGTTATAAGTAGGCATTATCTGCTCAGACTTTTCCTATAGCCAGAAAAGCTAAAGTTTATCCTTTGGCTTAAGACATGCCTTCTATTTTTCCCTGTTTGAGTGTGCATAGGAAACTGTAGAAACAGTGAAGAGTCTCTAACTGAGAGAAGGGAACATTCCAGCTAATTCTTCTTTTTTTTAATTTTATGTTTTTTTTCTCACTTTTTAAAATTCAAGCAGGATTAACATACAGTGTTATATTAGTTTCAGGTGTACAATATAGTGATTCACCACTTCCATCCCTTACTCAGTGCTCATCACGGTCAGTGTACTCTTACTCCCCATCAGCTTGTTTCCCCCATCCTCCCCGCTGCCTCCCCTCAGTTTGTTCTCTGTATTTGAGTCAGGTTCTTTGTCTCTTTTTTTCTTTGTTCATTTGTTTCTTAAATTCCATATATGAGTGAAATAACATGGTATTTGTCTTTCTCTGATTCATTTCAGTTAGCATTATACCTTCTAGATCCATCTATGTTGTTGCCAATGGAAAGATTTTATTCTTTTTTATAGCTGAGTAATATTCTATTGTGTGTTTCAGCTAATTCTTGAAGGATGTGTAGAAGTAAGCGAGATGGACTGAGGTGCTTGGGGAAAATTGAATAAGGATGCTTTCTTCTTCTTGTTTTAGCCAAGATAGGCCAAGTTCAAAGTCTTGAAAAGGTGGCATGAAATTATAAAGTGCCTAAGAAGAATCAAAGAAAGAAAAAAACTGAAAGAAGAACTTCACCTGCCTTACAGTTTCCTCTGGGGCCACTCCAGGTACCCAGAGAAGCACTCTTTATTTTCATGTTTTAGAGCTTTTCTCCTTTGTTTCTCAAAGATTTCTTTTTTTTTTTTTTCCTGCGTTTAATTGCAGTAACACTGTTCTGGTATTTATTTGATGTTGACGGCAAATACAAACGTAAGTAGAAATGTAACCCCTGGGGTACACGCATTTCCCTTGTAGAGTATTTTCCATTACATTATTGAATAAATCCAGTATGGTTTGGGAATACAGGAAAACCTACCAATCCGTTTGCCAAGTAATACCCCTACTAATAATGTCCATTTTGTTTAAAATTTAAGTCTCATGAGATTCAAACCAATTTTTCAAATCTGAGATCAATTTCATGAAAAATATATAGGTGTGTTCTAAGATATTAAGAGGATATTTATTCAAGAGAATTTTGTTTATTTTATATCACGCAGAGACTACATGTTAAAATATGTCCTATTTGTTTAAATGTCCTTCCTACGTGAAATAAGCCTGTTCCCGGTGAACATATGTCTCCCTGCTGTACCTACTTACACTTCTTGTCACTACTCTCATTTTTTACTTAGAATTTTGTGTTCTAAAAACTTAAAGAAGCCTATGGTTTTTAATTTCTGCAAGATTTTCAGAATACTAAATGCATCCCAAATTCTTACTTCTATTTCCTTTACCTAAAAATAAAGAGCGCACACACACACACACACACACACACACACACACACACACACACCCCTTATAAACAAAAGTTCCACAAGTTTCCCTGGAAGGAAATAGCTAGAGGGAAAAGAAAGCAGATTGGGGTTTATGTTGGAAATTTAGCAGTTAATGCACAACATTCCTCTCTTCCTTACCAGAGTTTGGAAGCATCTGAGAAATGGGAGTCAGGATGGTCATTAAAATATCAACTTTATTTCAGGCAAAGGTTCATGAGAAGGCATCACTTACATATGTGGCAAATGGATTTACTAACTCTATAGCCCAGAATGGGACAGATTCATCATTGTGTTTACCAGGCAGAGGTAGTAGATAAATCAGTGTTCTTGATACAAAAACAATGACAGGTAGGTGTGTGCTCCTGTAAATTTTGTAGGAACAAGAAACTCAGATTGCATCTTCCTTGAGGGAAAATAGGCTTCCAAAGAGAATCACAGGAGGGAGCTGAGAAGAACATTCCCAGTTCCTTCTTTCAATTTACCAATCACATAAAGAGGAGTAAGGAAGGCATGGGCAGGATAGAACTTTCTCTAGAGGTGTTTCCTCCCTAGGGGAACCTTAAGTCAGGGAATAGGAAGAGTTCTTAGCATTTAAGGACTTCTCTTAGACCCACCATCTGAATTTAATTAGGCCACTTTGACTTTCTTTAGACCTTTGACAAGTTTCATGACCATTCTGAACTATGCTTGGTTTGTTTTGCCTTTCACAACTATCTTTAGGATAGTTCTCAGGGCTTGGCTTTTGGGAAAGAGTACATTTTGTTCCAAATTTGTTTTTAGCTAAACCAGAATGAAGCCAAATCTGGGTGCTTTCAAACAGAGCCTCTGTATTAGTCACAAAATTTAGAGGCAACAAAACCTATCCAATCATCTGTTCTCTCCCCATGCCAAACCCAGGGAATATGGACTGCTTATTCTCTTGAATTAACACTGTTTATCAGAAGGGCAACTAAATCAAGCTTCCTCTGAAATAGATACAGAGGGGCTCATTATGTGCCAGTATACATACTCTCAGGAATACCTCCAGGGCACATGGAGAGGAATGTACTTGGACAAAAGAAATCTGTGCTGAGATTTTTTTCCCATTGAGATAATTTAATTCCTTAATTGGTTTCCTACTTAGCACTCAAATCACACCCAATTTCTTAATGTTCATTTTTATTTTGCTGAAATTATTCTCATCAGAATCATTTTCCATGTAAAATTTTTGACAAAAATGAAGTCTTTCTAATCAAGTTTTTTATTTGTATCAACAGTTATAACTACTAGATTGGAAGTTTTGTTTTATGGACATTATATCTACCAAGTCCATTTATTCTAAATCAAAGTTTGCGGATAAAAATATTACCAAAAAGTTTTGCTTCTGTCAGTTTTTAGTCAATAACAAACTTAGCTATGTGCAGTTTTTGTCTTATTTTGTATAATTATTTTTACCATTAAAATTCATTATAAATTGGACAGAAGAAAACAGTTCATATTTATTTCTTAACCAGTTAATGATAATACAGTAAGCAATTAACCTCTGCTGTTCCACGAGAGCTGTATTATGGAGGATTGGACTACTGTATTGCTAACCCAATTCTTCTGAACATTTTTTCATCGCTTTGAGTATTGGACTTTAAAATACCTTTTTCTGCTGGTGGAGCAAAGAGCAAATGGGAGGGCCAAATGTCTTGTTTTGCTCCATATTTATCAGTATTTGGGAGAAATAAGCAGTAGGCATGGTAAAAGAAAAAAAAGGATACAACTCTGTTCTCTTTTTCACTTATATCTTTCTTACTTTCCTCTCTTTTCTCTAAACTTTTCAGACCTATCAAAGTTTCTATGACGTATTCTTTTATTTTTCTGTCATTATTCTATCCTCGTTGCTTCTTCTAAATCTCATTCACTGTCTTGAACGCTCTCCTCTAAAGCATTTAGCTGTTCTCTTTTTCTTCTATTGTCATACCACCATCTCTTACCAAGGGTGCTTAACGGAGTGCTCAATATCATGATCATAGGGCTCAGAGAAGAAACCCTTACCCCTACTACTCAGCATCCCACCCAGATCAAGAAACCGTAACCAAAAGAGGTTGTGAAGCTGTGGGGTTTTTTTTGTTGCCTATTTGGTTATAAAACCAGCACTGAAGATGGCCCACTTATCTGGGTTTGATTTTATGGGGCAGAAGGATGAATGTTGTGATCTCAGAAGTACCTTGGCCTGTCAAGGAACTTAGAACCATCAGTTTGCATTTACTGGACACACCCTGGGTACCTGCAGCTGTGTTAGATGGTTGTACCTTTTCATGCCCTGAAATCCGGTTTCTGCCTTTTTCTCAGCTGTTTTAAGTATTGTGGTCTTTACCTTAATTTTTGAGAGCTTTTGTTATTGTCTCATTATCAAACAGAATTATTAAGTTATTATTTACTTATTATACAGATTGGATTTGTTTGCTTGTCTCACAGTTCAGTGGTTTTTAGTAGACTCAGAATTGTAGAACCATCACTACAGTCTAATTTTAGAACATTTATGAAATTCCAAAAAGAAGCCCCAACACTTATCTATTAGCAATCATTCTTCATTCTTATTCTATTTCCTGCATCCATGGATTTGCTTACTCAGGGCATTTCAAATCAATGGAGTTAAATAATAGGTCATCGTTTGTGACTTTTTTTTTTCATTTGGCATAATGTGTTCGAGACTCATTCATGTAGCTTGTGTCAGTGCTTCATTCTTTTATGTTGCTAAATAATATTCCATTGCATGGATACCCCAAATTTTGTTTATTGATTCATCAGTCGATGGACATCTAGGTTGTTTCCATTTTTTAGCTATTATAAATAATGCTACTGTGAACATTTTTGAATGAGTTTTTGTGTGGACATATGTTTTCATTTCTCTTGGGTATATCAAGTATTGGCATTGCTAGGTTTTACGGTAACTCTATGGTTAGTAATTTGAGGAATGTCCCAAGAATTTTCCAAAATGTCTGCACTATTTCCATCTTCACGAGCAATATATGAGGGTTATATTTTCTTCCCATCCTCATCAACACTTGTTATTATCTGTCTTTTTTAGCCATTTACTGAGTGTAAAATGGTATCTCATAGTTTTGATTTATTTTTTCTAGTGACTAATGATGTAAACATCTTTTCATGTGATTGTTGGCCATTTATATATCTTATTTAGAGAAATGTCTATTCAGATCCACTGCCCATTTTCAAATTGGGTTATATCTCGTTCAGTTAAGGCCGCTATAACAAAAATACCATAGACTGGGTGGCTTATACACAACGGAAATTTGTTTCTCACAGTTATGGAGACTAGGAAGTCAAAGATAAGGTGCTGGTAGATTCCATGTCTGGTGAGGGCCCTTTCCTGGTTCATAGAAAGCTGTCTCCTTGCTAGGCATCATAGGGTAGAATGGGTGAGGGTGTTTTCTGGGATCTTTTTATAAGAGCACTAATTCCATTCATTAGGGCTCTACCCTCATGATCCAATCACTCCCAAGAACCCCATCTCCAAATACCATCATGTTGGACGTTAGTATTTAACATATGAATTGGGGGAGGCTGTACACACATTCAGTCTATAGCATTCTGTCTTTAGACTCCCAAAATTCATGGTTTTATCACATGCAAAATATGTCCATTACATTCCAACAACCACAAAACTCATTCCAGCATCAACTTCAAAGCCTAAGTTCAGGGTCTCATATAAATATCATCTAAGTCAGATATGGATGAGACTCAAGGTATAATTCATCCTGGGGCAAATATTTCTCCAGCTGTGAACCTATGATGGTAAGGGCAGCTTTGGTGATATCTGAATTGCCTTTAGGGTCATTCTTCTATTGTACAATTACGTGTTCCTCTTTTCCAACTGAAACTCCTCAGAATGACCTTTACTGTCCATTTTTCTACCAACGATCTGTTCAGAATTACTTAGGTATTCTCTAAGAAGATTGAAGTCTTCAGCTCTCCTCTTTTCTTTCTGAGCTGTCACTAGAATCATCTTTAACAGTCCATTTATGGGAATGTGGCTTTTCTAGCATGCACCTTGAAACTCTTGCAACCTCTACCCATCATCCAGATCCAAAGCCACTTCCATGTTTTGGTGGGTTTTTTTTTTTGTTTTTTTGTTTTTTTTTTTTGCGGTTGTTACAGCAACATCCCACTTCTCAGCATTAATTTCTTCCTCAGTTCAGGCTGCTTTAACAAAAATACCATAGACTGGATGGCTTATAAATAATAGAAATTTATTTCTCACAGTTTTGGAGACTGGGAAGTCAAAGATCAAGGTGCTGGTAGATTCAGTGCCTGGTGAGAACCCATTTGCTGGTTCATGAAAAGCTGTCTTCTTGCTGTGCATCACATGGTAGAAAGGATGAGGGAGTTCTCTGGAGTCTTTTTTATGAAGGCACTGATTCCATTCACGAGGGCTCTGACCTCATGAACTAGTCACCGTCCAAAAGTCCCTCCTCCTAATACCATCACATTGGACATTAGGATTTAACATATGAATTTGAGGGGAATGGCACAAACATTAAGCCTATAGCTGGCTGTCTTTTAAGTACTGAATTAGAAAGAGTTCTTTATATATTTTGTATTACAAACCTTTCATCATATGTACTTTGCAAGAATTTTCTTTCATTCTCTGTGTTATCTTTTCACGTTCTGGATGGTGTTCTTTTTAAAGTTGATGAAGTCCAATTTATCTATATTTCTTTAGTTGCTTGTCTTAAGAAACCATTACCTTACCTAAGGTCACCGAGATTTACACCCAAGTTTTCTTCTAGTTTGATAATTTTAGTTCTATTTAGATCTGTGATCCATTTTGTGTTAATTTTTTAATACAGTATAAGGAAAGGGTCCAACTTTATTCTTTTGCATGTAGATGTGCAGTTTTCCCAACACCATTTATTGAAAAGACTATCTTTTGTCCATCGAATTGTCTTGGCACCCGTGTTGCAAATTGATTGGGCATAAATGGAAATTCTGGACTGTCAGTTCAATTCCTTTGATCCATGTCTAATATTATGCCAGTACTGCATTTTCTTAATTACTGTAAATTTGTAGTAAGCTTTGAAAATGGGAAGTTCTAGTCCTCCAACTTTATCCTTTTTACCCCCAGGATTGTTTTGGCTGTTTCTCACTCCTTAAATTCCTATATGAATTTTAGGATCACTTTGTCAATTACTTCAAGAAAATCAGCTGAAATCTGATAAAGATTGCATTGAATTTGTAGACCAACTTGCAGGGTATTACATATTAACAGTGTTAAGTTTTATCCATAAATGTTGGATGTTGTTTTATTTATTTAAATGTTTCATTTCTTTCAGTAATGGTTTATATTTTTCAGTGTACAAGTATAGCACTTTAAAATTTTATTCCTAGGTATTTTATATATTTTGCTATTATTATAAGTGGGATTGTTTTCTTAATTTAATTTTTGGATTATTCATGTGTTGCATTTAGAAATAAAATTGATTTTTGTATTTAAGTTTGTATCCAGGCACAATATTGAACTCATTAGTTCTGATAGTTTGTTAATGGATTATTTTGGATTTTCTATTACACGACCATGTCACCTGCAAGTGGGAATAGTTTTACTTCTTCCTTTCCAATCTATGCTTTTGGCTTATTTTTCTTGCCTAATACCCTGGTTATAAATTCTAGTACAATGCTGAATGAAAATGGTAAGAATGGACATTCTTGTCTTGTTTCTTATCTTAGGGGGAAAGGAGTCAGTGTTTTTTCCTTTAAGTATATTAGCTGTGAATTTTTCATAGATGCCTTTTATGAGGTTTAAGGAAGCTGTTTTTAGTCTTAATTTTTTTATTGTTTTTGGCAAAAATGGGTGTTAGAATTTGTCAAATGTTTTTTTCTTCCTTTAATGAGATGATCATGTGATTTTTGTTCTTTATTCAATTAGCATGGTGTATTACATTGCCTGATTTTCAGATGTTAAACCAGCCTTACACTCCTGGAATGAATTCCTTTTAGTTATAGAATATAATCCTTTTTATATGTTGCTGGATTTGGTTTGCTAATATTTTATTGAGATTTTTTTAAGATTTATTTATTTAATTTAGAGAGAGAGAATGAGCACAAGTGGGGGAGGGGCAAAAGGAGAGAGAAAGAAGCAGACTCCCCACTGAGCCCACCTGGGGCTCAGTCTCATGCCCTGAGATCATGCCTGAGCCGAAATCAAGAGTTGGACTCTTAACTGACTGAGCCACCCAGGTGCCGCTATTGAGGGTTTTGGCATTCATAGAGAGATCCTGGTTTTCTGTAACTTTATCTGGTCTTGGTATCAGTGTAATACTGATAGAATGAATACGTTGAGGGCACCTGGGTGGCTCAGTCAGTTAAGCAGCCGACTCTCGCTTTCTGCTCAGATCATGATCTCAGGGTCCTTGGATTGAGCCCCTCATGGAGCTCTGCGCTCAGTTTGGAGTCAGCTTGGGATTCTCTCTCCCTCTCCCTCTGCCCCTCGCCCTGCTCGCATGTGCATGCTCTCTAGCTCTCTAAGATAAATAAATAAATATTCAGAAAAGAAATTTAAAAAAGAAAGAGTTAGGATATTTTCCCTCCTTTTTTTTTTAGAAGAGTTTTGGTGTTAATTCTTAAATGTTTGATTTAATTTACCTGTGAAGCCATCTAGACCTGAGCTTTTATTTAATTTCTTTAATTAAATTTAAATTAATTAAATTCTTTAATTTAATATCTTTGTTTGGTATATGTCTATTTATATTCTCTGTGTCTTTTTAAGTTGGTTTTACTAGTTTGGGTGTTTCTGAGATTTTGTCCATTTCTTCTAGATAATCTAATTTACCTTGTAATCCTATTTATTTCTGTAAGATTGGTAGGAATGTCTCTCTTTTATTCCTCATCTAGTAGTAACTACAGAAATCAATATTTAGCAATTAGCTGTAATAACAAGCAAAAAGGAAAAGAAAAGTGTGTGATGAGAGATTATATGTAGGCCCTCATATAGTGAGGAGAGTCAAGAAAAAACTTTTCAGAGGTAGTGACATTTCAATTCTACCTTAAAGGAGGAGTAGAGTTAATAATGCAAAATATGAACAGAGGGTTGGGGGACATAGTAGGGAAATAGGAGAGGTAGGAAGAACTTCCCAGATAGAATGAGTGGGCCCGATGTGAACATCCTAAGGTGGTTAAAGAGCTTGTCATGTTTTAGCAATGAAGAAAAGACCTATATGACTGTTGCCTAGCAAATGAGGGAGAAAATGAAACACAGTGAGTCTAGAGAGGGAGGTCTAGATGATACAGAATAATAGGCCGTATGAAAGATGTTGGATTTTGTCTCTAGTGAACTGGGAAGTTGTTATTGAGTTTTAAGCAGGGAAATGACAGAATCTGATTGTGGTTTATAAAAATCATTCTAGCTGCATTCTAAAATCATGAATTTGGATAGTCAAAATTGGAAGTGGAGGGGACTTTATTGTTTAGTATTCCAACCAGGGCAAGATGGTGGCTTAGACACCAAGGTGACTGTACTATCACAGAGAAGTGGATATATCTATGATATATTTGTGTATAGAATAAACATAAACTGTCAGATGAAGTGTTTTTAAGGCTGACATACTGGCTTTTGGGTCATGAAGCAAAGAATTGAGAAGCATATTAAAAAGAACAGCAAGAATACAGTTATGGTTGAGATTACAGTTAGATATATAGATCTAGACTTTGAATAGAAATCTAGAAAAGGCATACATTTGAGATCTGTTGATATTGAGACATTATTTAAAAATTATGAGAGTAGAGGTGGTCAAGAAGTTAGCAAATAAAGAATGAGAAGAAAGAATCCCCAGGGCGGAGCATGGAGAGTTGCAATAACTGGAGGTTAAGTAGGGAACGATGAGCCAAAAAAGGATCTTGAGAAGGAGGCACTAAGGAAATGGGAGAAAAACTGTAAGAAGGTAGAATCCTAAATGCCAGGAGGAAAGATTCAAAGAACAAGGATGATCAGTTGTGCTGAATACTGTGGAGAGCTCTCAATGATCTGAGAATTATCTATTATGTTGAGCCACAGATTTGTCATTGTGACCTTGGCAAGAGAAGTTTTAGTAGTGTTCTGAGAGAAGTCAGCATGGGAAATAGGAAGAAAACTTTTACAGTTATGTGGGTATAAAAGTTTTAAAAAGGTAAGCTTTAGAAAAGATGGTAATTGGAGGGAGTTATCAGGTCATGGGACTTCTCTTCCTCCCCCTCTTTCTCTTCCTCCACCCTCCCCTCCTCTTTCTTTAAGGTTACCAGAGTTGTAGCACCTTTGAATGCTAATAAGAAATACCAAGTAAGAAAAAGAGACATGGTCTGAAGAGTCAAGCATAAGAAGTTATTACCAAGGAAAAGAAGTCCCTAAAAGAGTGAGAGGGGACTGGCATCCACAACAGAGGTGGAGAAATGAGTCTCATAAAGAGAAGGGGGACAATGAATCTATAGTTACAGGAGGGAAAAAGGAAAGGATGAATGCAAACATGATAGTTTGTGAATTTAGTTGGGGGAAAACGAGAATCTGTATCTCGAGGCAGAGACTTGTAGAGAATGTGGGTACAAGCTAATTGAGGAGATATGGATAGACTGCTAAGTGGTGCTAAACACACTGTTGAAATTGGTGATCATGAATTTTAAATGATGGTAATGGTCTTAGTTATATAAATTTTCTGCTAAAATCAAACACCTTAGCATAATGGTTCTTAACTGGATGTTTTCTTCTGAATTACATGAAAACTCTTTCCTGACCCTTAACTCAGACCTAATGATTCAAAATTGCTGTGAGGCCTGCCATATGTCCTTTTACAACTTCCACACATTTTTTTCTTTGTTTATAATTCATGGAATCACTGTTTTGGCATAACATACAAGGATCTTCATGATTAGGATTCTTTCTACCTGTCCATCTTCACCTCCCACTACTCCTTGTTTTGAACTCCATCCATATGCCAGTCGTAAAAAACTACCTGTTACGAGGGCCCCTGATTGCATCATACTTTCTCATCATTTACCACTACTGACCTTGAATGGAGAACCAACAAGTGCCACATCTTATCATAGAGAAGACTTAATTCTACATTAGTAGTTACAAAGCACAGATCCATTCCTTACATTCTTTTCTGTATCTCTCCTTGACTAGGGGTCTGGCCTGCATTGTTTAGATGTCTTTGTGGAAGGCAGGAGTTCAGCACATGATACTTGTGATGGAAGAGCCTTGAATATATTGGCAGCGCTGGTACAAGTACAAAACAAAATTAATGACTCTGTTCTATGTATTCCGGAATGAGGGCACCAGTCAAACCAGGGCAGGAGAAGAGAATCGAGCCAAATAAAAGCCAAAAGGGCCTTACATTTGGAGGTACAAAACACCAAGAGGCATGGTGTTTCAGAGACACAGAGAGGGGAGACGTTTTCAGAATGGGGAGAGACTAATCAAATAGGTCAAATGCTTCAAGACAGTTATGTCAGATAAGAACTGAGAATTATCTATTGTCTTTGGAAATACAAAAGTCCTGGGTGACCTCTCTAGGAGCAGTTCCAGTGGAGTCAGGGAACGAAAGTCAGATCACAGCACGGTGAGGAATAAATTGCTTATTAGGAAGTCGAGATGGTAAGCAGCAGGAAATTCTTCAAGGATTTTGGCACTAAAAAAGTAGAGTTAGAGGGGAATATGGGGTCACAGAGAGGCATTTTTTTATTCAAGGTTGAAGAGACTTTATGTACACAAAAATGTATATCAATTTTAGGGAAAGGCTCAGGAGAGAGGAGAAGAGGGAAAGAAAGAGGGGTGAGGGAGAGGGTGATGGGGGGAAGGAGAGAGAGGAAGAAGAGGTGGGGTGGGGAGGTGGGACAAGGAAGAGGAAGGGTAACTGCTGAAACAGGTCCCTGAGGACCTTGGCATTGGAATTCACAGTATAGATGCTTTCAATAGGAAAAGGAAATCCTCTTTCACTGAGAAAGGAGGAAATTCTGAGGGGATAGAGGCAGACAAAATACACTCCAGGCAGGAGGGGACAAAGCTGGAAAGACTTGCTGTTTTATGGTCTCACCTTCTTGGTCAAGTAGAACATAGTGTCCATAAGTAAGGATGATGGAGGAGGCATCAAGTCTGGGTTTTGAGGAGAAGCAAACTTTTATAGTATAGCCTCTGAGGGAAAAATGAAAGGGAACTGGTAGTAAACAAAAGGAAATACAGCCTGGTGATAGCTGAGGATGGAGACCACAAATCTGAAGTCTCTCTGATTATGTGATGTTCTCAGCATCAAGAATTCCACCTGTGTGTTACAGATATTTGTATGACATTGTTCTTTTAATTTCAGTAATATATGGCCATATTCTTGGGAGATAATGGATAGATTGCTAAGTGGTGCTAAACGCACTTTTGGAATTGGTGAAAAGGGCCATTAGATAGGGCCTTTTTCAGAACCGTAATAAATGCCGATTTTGATTCCAGCAAGGACACTACTAGAAAGATTTATTATGAACCCCACGTATAAAATGACCATGAAATATGTCATCTAAGAAATCTTGCAAATCGCACTGCCAAACAGATAGCACAGCTCTGCAATATAAGCAGCAATGCCCTCACCAGCTGTTGACTTTGTTTGCAAAATTTAAATCACTGCTGGTGCTGATGAGAAGTGCGTCCAAGATAATCCTACAAGTTCCATGAATGATGAAATGTCCTAGCTTTAAGAGAGGTTGGGGTAAATAGGTACATTGTACATAATTGAGCTGCAGAGACTTTCAAAAAACTGAAACCCTAACACTGCGATTAGGTGTACTTTAAAGTAGGGGGAAAAAGCTCCTCCTGTAGCACAGAGGAGTCAGTCTGACTGTATAAATGTCTCCATTTTGCCCTAAAGCCTGTCTTCACTTCGGCATCAGTGATACTTTATTATGGGTGAATCCTCTAGCTCTGTTTTCTTCTTTGGTTTTTCTTTATTCTACTATCCCTGAAATTTAGAGGGATCTCCAAAGCTAAAACTTTGATCTTTTTCTGTACTAATCCTTCTTTTGCCTCCCCCCCTCCCTCAGCTATTGCCTGTATGCTGTCATCCAGAGTGAGGAGCCATACAAAGTTGAGAATATAGATCTGAAATTTAGGAGGAAGGTGGAAGCTATAAGGACACACAGAGTTAAGAACCTTAATGTATAGGTAGAAGCTACACCCTTCTCTCTGTTCTCTACCTGACAGACTCCTGCACAACCATGTTGATCCAGCTCTAATAATGCTCGTAAAATATAATAAGTTATTAATGAGTTTTTCTATATGTCAAACATTGTTTATTATATTTTTATATCTTATTTTATATTAAAATGCATTATTTTGTTTTCTATTTTTCTTTTTATATAGTTTTATTGAGATATAATTGACATATAGCACTGTATAAGCTTAAGGTGTATGACATAATGATTTGATTTACATTATTATGAAAGGATTGCCACAATAAGTGTAATTAATACCCATCATACCATATAGATGCACAAAAGAAGGAAGACATTTTAAAAAGGTTTTTTTGCCCCTTATGATGGTAATTCTTAGGTTCTACTCTCTTAACAATTTTCCAGTATACCATACAGAAGTATTAACTACAGTCATCATGTTGTATATGACGTCCCTAGTACTTATTTATCTTATAACTGGCAGCTTGTATCTTTTGACCATTTTCATTCAATTTCTCCTCCCTCCATTCTCATCTCTGTGTTATGCGCATTTTAAATGTATCAGCTCATTTTATCTAACCCCAAACTCAGTGCTGTCCTTGCCATTACTTATATACATATATTTACCTTCCCTAATAGACTCTAATATCATTTATGTTTTTATTCTCTACAGGGCTTCTTGGTACTTTCTGCATTAAGTGTGTAATAAATACATTTGTTGAATGACTAAATGAGAAAGAATTCACAAAACAAGAAAGAGAGAGAAAAACTATTAATTATATACTGACAAGTCTTTTTAAAAATGTACATTGTGTTTTTTGAGGATAGGATTTGTTTGTTTGTTTCCCTCGAAGGGAAGCAGAGGGTAGATACTCAATAAATATTCATTAGTTGATTGGTGAAAGCCTGCCAGAGTACTCTTTTATCCTGGAGACGGGAAAGGTGAGGGATATATCCTCTAACTTAGTGTCAGAATTCACTGAGTACATACTTCATACTTCCCCACATTCTATGTGTCGGGACTTTGTTCTTCCAATGTGATTTTATTATAGGTGATTTGAAGAATGATTGCAGGGTACTACTCCATTGCAAAGTTCCATTTGTAGCTATAACCAGCTACTTAGCTCCAATCTGTTTCTCTTCTGTTCTAGTCATTTATCACTCTGGCACCATCTTGGGTATTCTTTGCATCTACTGAAGACAACTTGTTATTTATATAAAAGATGCTTTAAAACAAACTGCACATTAATAGTGGATACTTTAAATAGACACATATTCTATAATCAGTCTGTGGAAATTATTTAATTTACTGAAGGGCTATTGTCTATTTATGACTGGCAGTACACTTACAGGAGAAATAATTGCAAAAAGCCTATAGTGGTTAAAATGGAGAAATTAAGATATTCAACTAAATGATTCAGACTGACTTATTTTTGTTTGGCTGTTATAAAACCCTACAATGAAAGATGTAAGAAATCTAAGAATTATTTATCATTCAGACTGATTTACAGTAAATTTGTGAGGGGATATCATTTACAACTGGAATACAATTTTTTTTTTTCTGAAAAGCAACCAGACCATCCTGTGCCGAGTAGTATATAACAAATACATTCAAAATGACTTCCAAAAACAAATTGATCTTTAATTTTTGCCAAAAATAATAGGAAGTCCTAATTATGAAAAGGAAAAGATTTTTATTTTGAAAGACTAGTAACTGAGTTTTGACTATACAGTTTCTACATTTTCTCCCAGTGAGGGCATATCATCACTCACGTTATGAATATATCATCATTTTACCTGGAAAGATGCCACAAACCCTCAAGCAAGGGAGCATCCCTAGACTTTGGAATGAAGACAACTTGTCTCCCATGATTCTCTGATTCTGGCTTTTAAATTCTCTCCTCAACTTCTTGCTCTTCCTTTTCCAATAGCAAGGATGAAAAAGATTGTTGATATTGGATATCCAGGGAAGAAAAAAACTACAACATATCAGACCATTCCCTGCAACTCTTTGGACAGGGTGAGAAATAATTTATAATTCCATTATAGAGAGCATGAAGCAGATTGTAGATGTTTCCTGATACTCCTACATGCGACAATATCAGTAGAACAGTGATATATAGCTTCCTAAGGAGAAACTGCTTACATTATTTTATAAATTATATCTTCTAGGAATTAAATAAATTCCTATGTAATGGGAAAGAACATGAAAATTATTTTTTATGATCTTTAATGTTGATGTGTATATTTCAGTCCCCAAAGAAATCTAGAGATATTTGAAGACATAGAAGAAAAGTCTACACTCACCAAAGAACAGATCTTAGATCTAACATGATTCAATTCCCTAATTCATATAAACCTCCAACAAAGTTGGAACTAATGTCCATATATAAACAAAAAGATGAGCAACATTTAGAAAACGCTCATTGCCTTTGGGATTCACCAGTTTTCATTCTGGAGGTTTCTTTTGGCATTTAACAAAACTATAAGTACACAGCAGAGGCAAATAGATTAGCTACACGGGTGAACAATATGGATAGAATGCCTGAAAATTCATTGATTATGAAAAAGCTAATATTCTAGAAACTAAGTTAGAGAATGTTTGGCTAGAAACACTTCCCTACCCAGAATCAATTACTCCCTATTAGGCTGCTTAGTACAATTGTCTAACAAACCTATTGGAAAGCGATTGGACAACAAGCATGTGAAGATTTAGCTAACTTAACTAGTAATCAGATTACTATAAATCATGACTGCAAGGAAATGTCATTTTACATCCATTTGATTGACACAAAAGTTTGATAATACTAATTGTTGGGGAGATATAGGTCAATGAATTCTGATGCAGATCAAAGTGGTTGTACCATTTTATTCTCCTATATTGTTGGTAACCAGTTTGGAAAACAACTTGGCATTGTCTTTCGAAAATGAACATTCACATATCCTGTGACCTATAAATTCCTCCCCTAGATAAAAATTCAAGTGACATACTTGCTTACATGCACCAAGAGACATGTATAAGAATGTTTATAGAAGCACTGTCTAAGAACAAGAAGAAAGTAAAAAATCTGTGTAAAATGCAAATAACCATCAAGTGGAGAATAGATAAAAAGAATCATTAAAATTATGACATTACACAGTAGTGAAAATGAATGAACCACAACAATATACAGCATGGATGAATCATACCTAGTTTGGGGGTAACAAGAAAACCTTAGAAATTACATATATAACATAATAGCCTTTTTTTAAAAAAGTGAAAATACAGCTCAGCATAGAACACATTGCTTAAGCATATGCTATATGTAATAAGACTATTATTGAAAAAAAGGGGAATAAAATACAAAAGGCAGTATGCTGGGTAACTTGGGTTTAAACTGTAGGCAGGAAGACAGGATGGAACAAGTGCAGAGATAATGTGTAAACACTTGTTCTAGTTCTTGGCCTGGATTTTGGGTTCACAGATGCTTATCAGTTATTGAGTTGAATGAATAAGTAACTAAATAAAATAAAAGAGGGTCAGGCATGGATCAGTGTTGATCGTGTATCATGACCCATGAGTTAATTCAAATCTCTGCTACAAGTTCATTTAAAAGCCAAACAAGACAACAAAGGAAAAGAAAAAAAAAAAAAAAAACTGTTGTTGATTTTTACTGTTTATTTTTTAAAAATTTTCCAGCTGAAGAAACAAAAGGTACAATGCATCTAATATATGTTTATGATATATGAAAATGACATTTGAATGGATATTTGTGTTTGGAGGATTTATAATGTAATGGTATTAACCAGTCACAGAGTACGTGGCACACAGCTAGGCACCTGACTTCTCTCTCTTTTTTTAAAGATTTTATGTTTTTGACAGAGAGACAGTGAGAGAGGGAACACAAGCAGGGGAGTGGCAGAGGGAGAAGCAGGCCTCCCGCCTGAGCAGGGAGCCTGATGTGGGGCTCAATCCCAGGATCCTGGGATCATGACCTGAGCCAAAGGCAGACGCTTAATGACTGAGCCACCTAGGTGCCCCCCCTGACTTTTCTAAAGCCAGATTTTATTAGGATTTTACTTGGAATGAGAAGATAGGAATGACCCCTCTGATAGATGACATTTCATGAACATAATATATGGATCATTCTGCCAACAGTGATTGGTTCTGCCATGTGGTGCTCTTAGGTTTGTGTCTCTTAATGATGATTTTGTTTCTTATAACTTCATGTCAGCTCCACTACAATTCTTTTCTTTTCTATGTATTTTCCTTTCAGCCTGTTAACGGAATTACCACAGTCTGTGTGAAGGTGACATTATAATTATTACCGATATTAAGCAATCAGGATCCGTGGCTACCTGAACTAAATGAAACAGAAAAACTGGTCAGTCGTTCACTTTATGTAATTTATGTCATCTTGATCTAGACAATTTAAACTTTTAAACTGAAGCTTAAAGCCATGTTTCAATAGGTAGTTGTGTCCTTCTTAAGTATAATTCAGATCCTCTAATTTCCCATCTTAAATGGTGAGAAAGACCAGGGCAGTCAAAACTTACAGGTGGAATAAACCTCAAACAAAGGGTCATGAAGATTAGGGTCTGGTCTGTGTGTGTGTGTATTTTTGGGGTGCAGGTGGGAGCAGCACTCTACAGATATAGATCAGAATATCTGTACACACTTTGCCCAAGTAACTGTATCATTAGAAACAGAACAGCTCTTCACTTTTTTGTTTCCTTCAGGCTCTTATTACAAATTATAGTGTTTTTAAAATCTCTCTGTCTCTCTCTCTCTCTCTCTCTCTCTTTTTTTTTTTTTTTTTGGTTAGTGTACTATATAAAAACAGTGGGACCCCAGGGCGGAGTTATTTCTTACCATTGTACTGCATATATTGCCACGTCAGCTCCAAAGCCAGGAGTCAATATTTGTTGAATGAATGACGGCCCCCATTAGGCAGTGAGGCTGTTTTAGCAATCATTCTCCTTAAATGGCATTATTTACTTGCTGAAAACATGCTTTCTTACATTGGCTTAGAGCTTTAATTTACATAGGCCCACTGCCCTTCTGCTGTGACACAGATCACTTTCTGAGTGCCCTGTAGCTTTTCTGAACTCCTTCTCACACTGAGACCCGTTAAAAAATGCATCCCTTTTAATTTAACAGCACTGCCTCCTCCTACCCCTCTGTCTAAATTGCAAATTTTGATTCTTTACTATAGATCTAACATGCTCCAGCCTGGTGAGTGAGTTCATAAGTCCTTAGCTTTAGATTATAAATAGGGTTGAAACTCAAGTGCAGTCTTGTCTGCCTGTTTACTAGACTGCTTTAGAGATTGTTCAGACCCACACAGCCAGGGGAGAGATGGAAACTTAATTTGTTTCAGGCTTCATTGCCTGGAGGCATGGCAGGCTCGGTTTCCCATGAGCAGGGCTACTAAACGCTATCAACCTTGGTAAGCAGCAAACACTGCACAGGCCATACAGAGATTTTCCCAGTACAGACTGTACTCACATGACAGAGTTACCTGTCAAATACTGAATGAGACCCACCTGTCCAGGGAGTTGAGCAATTCTTTGCTTGCTCAATGCTTTTAATCCTCAACTCAGTTAAACGGAGGCCCTGGTGTATGTAGCAAAATACAGCAAACACTCCATGTGTCAACATGATGGGGCTTTTGCCTGCTCTCCTTGGCCTCACCTTCACCAATCCCTACTGGAATAATGAGTTTTTAAAAGTTCTTTCTGTTGCCTTGGAAGCTGTTACTGTTGAGACAAAAAAGCTACGATCAGAGTAAATGCAATTGTTACCAAAGACTGAAGCCAGTTGTTTGGAAGAATGAATCTTAGGCAAGAACTAAGTTTGAAATTTCAGTGTTAAGTGACTTAATACAAAAGAATTACTATTTTGTTAACCATGTAGAAGGAAAGATGGTAAACATGGTGTATCTCAAACAATTCAGTTTAATTCAGTTCGGTAATGATTTATAAACACTGATCATCACGGCCTGAAACGGACTATATGTGAGACATTGAATGCCTCTCCTTAAGAATTAACCCACAGTTTGGAGGTTGACTGATTTGCACAGACCAATGATTGACACAGAGACCAGCTTGTAATAGGCATTTAATATATCTTGTACCATCATGTTATTACTGCACTGTTATCATTACTAACGTGACAAAGTATTATATTATTGATATGTGTCAAGTAGTATAGGAAGGCCTGAATATTTTCATTATTCCTAAGAAAGGCTTATTAGAGAAAGCAATATTTGAGCTCATTCTGGAATAGTGATCTTGCCAGTAGGAAGCAGCAAAGGATCCTGAGACAGAGGGAATGGCATGTATAAAGCATCCATGGCATAAAATACCAGTTCCGTGGTAAGAAGTGTCCCAGTGCTTCTTGGTAGGCCAGGGTACAGTTGGCAGAAGAATTGTCCATAGTAGTAGGTCCTGGGCCTTGTGGTTCTTGCCCAGGTCTAGTCCAGATCAGGATAGCTTCTGGCAAGGCAGCCGGAGGGAAGATTTGAAACATGGGAAGATTTGAAACATGCAGCCAAAGTGAGCGGAAATCAGTGCTTGCGGTGAAGTTTGAAGAACCAGCTGAAGCTGTGGGTGGATTAATGAGTAATGTAGTAAAAAGTCAATAGGAATTGGAAGCAGGTCCAAATACAGATCTAGAAATAGTTTGGGGAGGGGCAGATTTCATTTGTATCATGTTTATTGGCACGCTATTGAAAATGGATGAGAGCCAAGAAGGAAAAGGACCAGTTAGACAGCATTACAAAATCCAAGTGGATAATAAGGACTTCAAATAAGGCAGTGGTACGGAGGTCAAGTGTGAGAAAGTTTGGGAGACAAAATGCATCACACTTGATAAACAATGGAACATGGCATTGAGAAGATAGATATGGAAAATGCTACAGTGGTGCTCAGGGACAGCACCTTACAGCGTGCAGATGTAGGTTGAACCTGTGACTGATGCTAGATCCCAACAGCTAGAACACAGGAGTCTGGGAACTAAAGGGTGGAAGTATCACTAACCTCTCATCATTCTTAATGACTAACCCACTTGCAGATTTATGTTTCTCATCACCTCAGCCCTAGATTCTGCTAAATTAGAACTCCAACTTTTCAGTGGTGGAGTATTTCCATCAGTGGACATATAAAGGATGCACTGAACTTGAAGCTACCACATCACTTTATAGTCCTCTTGTTAGTGCCCCTGCAGGCAAAACTTCAGGGGAAGATGACCCTGATAATGAATAAAACTGGAATGTGATTGGTTCCAAAGAGAAAAATATAAAAGAATGCCATGAAAATCTAGAAGATGGAGAAATTGGTAGGATTCAGAAATGCACAGATGAAAGGCCAAAAGATGGACAATGCATAAAAAGTGATAAAGACAATAATTTCAGAAGGCTACATATTACTTTATTGAATGAAAATATTTAGAGATACCCTTTTGAAAGTGTCTCTGTTGGATAAATAAAAGTACATCTGTATGTAACTGGATAGTATAGTTACTTGGTGATATTGTCTAATGATAATTTTTTCTAATCATCATTTTTAATAACAAGGAAATTAGGAAGTACATAACCTCTGATAATAAAATTCCAACACTTTTTTTCTACTATTATATGGAGAATATTTTTTCTTGCATATTTACACCTTCTTATTTAGAGTTGTGCCATCTTAGGTATTCAAACATTTTTAATTGAATAATCAAGACATAATAAACTTAGGATGGTCAAATAGATTCAACTTTATTGTCTTGACCTTCTGGCGATTTCCCCCACATCTCTACCCAGATTCAGATTCGTATTTCAGTCTAGATATGAAGACAGTCATATAATACACTGATACAATCCTCAACTTAACTTGAGTTGTCCAGCTTCTTTCTAGATAGTTGATATTTCTACTTCCATTCTCCAGTGGAGGGAATAACTTTGCTTAAGTGGTGTTGTGCTGACAATAAGCATAATATTATAACTAAGAGCGTGAGTCCTGGAGTTAGATGCAACTGGGTATTAAGGTCTAGGCAAGAGACCCACTATGTTACCGGATGCAAGTGGATTAAACTTTCTTTGGCTTAGGTTCTTCCCTTGTAAAAGAGAGTTAGTAATAGGATTACCTACTTTGGATTTTCGTGAAGATTAATGAGCAAGTGTAAGTAAAATATTGGCCTAATTTGAAGAATATGGTGAACTTCTGCTCACACAAAACCTCTAGTTAATTCAGTAGTATTAATATTTCTGGTAGTAGAAATCACAATATTAATAGTAAAACAGTAGTAGTAACAGTTTGAAAAGATAATTTTCAAAAAACAGGTAAATCACGACTTTTATACAGATATAAAAAGGAACATGTATTAAGTTTTATTTAATTTATTAATAGTGAAGGAACCAAGCACATGCTATACCCAGTTCAAAAGGGAACCCAAAGAATATACACATTTATTAATTAGGAATATCAAAATGAATGTGAAAAGGGAGCAAAACTGGCCTCTTCCACTTCCTTGTCCAGTGGAGAAGGGAGAATAATTGGATTCCCACTCGATAGAGCTTACGTGTCTACAGACAAGATCTTCTGACATTGCTGTCAGCTTATGGAATTATATAACAGCTTCCATGGAATCAAAATTTTTATAATGGAGAGGGATATGCTATAGACAGTGTATAATTTTCTACTGAAGTACGGTTTTCCCCTACATGGTAGCAGTAATGGTAGTATTTCTGGGTCACACGTAACATGTGCAATGTAAACACAGGTAAATCCTGAAAAGCCTGAAAAAGAATACACAGTATGTAAATTATTCCAAAGGGTCTGGTGGTAAGAATGCTGGTCCCGGCATCAAGCAAACCTGAATTCTAGTTGCACCTTTTCACCATTTATCAGATGATTGACCTTGGACAAGTCATTTAATCTGTTTGAGTCTTATTTTCCTCATCATGTAATTAAGTACTGGAGCAAATGCTTTTTCAAGCGTCCCTGTGGATTCAGATCCAAGCCAAGAAGCAATGACCGTTGATGTGAATTTTAATGCAATGTCTCGTGGGTCATCTACTGATGGATAATTGAGACTTGGCTACAAATGGGCAATGCCATCACAGTTCCTGACCTAAACAATTCCAGCAAATGACAGGTCATTAGGGCCTTTGAAATGTCACCCATTGTACCGTGTGTATTTAATGAAATGCTAATGTAATTTTGCTAAACATGCAGTACTTATCATTACACATGATGGATTGGAGATGTGAGTTTCCAATGGTAGTAGACTGTCATAGAAATAATGATTAGGCACTACAATTATGGGAACACCTACCTTTTATATTAAAAAGTCATTTTTTCCCCAGCTTGTGTTAGTTAAAGTGGTAAGAGACTGTGAATGTGAAGCAAAGGATGTGTGTTGAAAGTATGGCTTAAGAACATTTATCTCAAACTCTGCTTGTATGGTGTCCTCTGAGTGGGCAACGCCTATCTTCTGTACCACGATCACTACACATGGCTTTTGTATGTCATTCCTCAATTCTGTGTGTGAGATAACCTGAGTTATTTGGACAAATGTCAGACTGTAAGTGGTTTGCTTTTATAAAATGATTATTCATTATAAAATAAAATTCTAATAAAACATTTATTATAAAGTATAGAGGAAACTGAATAAAACACATGTAGAGCTTCATAGATTCCCATGATACATCTGTCACTCAGACTGAGAAGCAGACATTTGATAGTTACTCAGGTGATAGTCTAGCTCTCCTCCTTTTCCTGCCTGAGAGAAACCTCTGTCCTCTACTTTAATCACTTCCTTTCATTTTTTCACAGTTCTTCCACCCAAGTATGTATTCCTAAACACTGTATTTTGCCTGCTTTGTATTAATGTGCTAATTAAATCTTTTTCATCTAAATGTTCTGTCTCCATCTTTATTCCCTTTGAAAATGTTTTCTAAATATGGGTCATTTGATCCGTAGAGATTCTCTTTCTCTGAATTTTGGGTAAATTGGTAGTTGGATAGAGACTTGATTAGACTCAAATTCTTTTTTGAGAGGGAGGAGCAAATACAGGGGGTGATGTATTCTCCAATTGGAGGCATATCACGCCTAATCATCTCTATTTTTGTGATGTTGCCAACCATTGAAACTCCCCGCTCAGATCCACGAATCTATAGGTGTGATTTGAGCTTGATTTTGTATGAGGGACTATTTAAAATGCATGCATAAATCACTAATGTATTGACTCTTGGTTCTTGTTATGCTATTATGTTGGTATTACTGAGGTTTGGAAACATTATTTCTCTAACATTTAGTACAGTAAGTTAGTTGGCCTTGTTATTTCCACACTCTTCTGTGTAACTCTCTCAAGGCTCTGTGTTATCTCAAACATACTGAGAAAGTTTAATTTAAAACTGCTGAAAAATTGGTCTCTGAATTGACCTCCCGTATTTATTAATGGCTAGGGTCGTTCATAACAAGTCTTTCTAACAAAATCTCTTTCAAGGAGTCTAACTGGAACGATGAAATTTGAATCAAGTTCTGAAGCAAAGATCAAGTTTCTTATTGTAATGGGTATGGTCTGGATTAGAGTCAACAAATTTAATGAGCACTTACTTTGTGCAAGGGAA
The DNA here is from genome assembly GCF_037043125.1 of Eumetopias jubatus. Lineage (NCBI taxonomy): Eukaryota > Metazoa > Chordata > Mammalia > Carnivora > Otariidae > Eumetopias > Eumetopias jubatus. The sequence goes on along the minus strand of NW_028274814.1, from coordinate 114,138,807 downwards.
AGGCCAAAATTACACTAGTATTTTTGAGTTGAGAATCTTTTCAGTTGAAGGCTCTAGATACCACCAATATAAATGTCAGGAGAAATGTTTATCGTGAGCTATTTTCTACAGGATTTTCATCGATTCAGGTCTGATTCATCAGCAGATAGTATTCTACTTTATACTTGAGGGAAAAAAGAATTATTTAGTTTTCTGATCTCAAATATGAAAGTATTATGTAGAACTAAGACTTCTTCCAGGACCATAATAACATGACAGGGTTTCTCAACTTTGGTGCTACTGATAATTTGGGCTGGGTAATTCTGTGTTGTGGGGGCTGTGATGTATATTTGTAGGGTGTTTTACAGACTCCCTGGTCTCCACCCACTAGATGTCAGTTGTGACAACTACATATGTTGTCAAACGTGGCCAAATATCTCCTGGGTGAAAGTGATCTTCTTGACTGAAAACTACTATTTTAAGAAGTTCTTAAGGCATAAGTACTCTTGGGGGAAAGAAGGAATCTGCCTGTAGTTTGCATATAAAACATCGAACCCATTGCTAAATCCCAGCAGTGGTTTGACATGGCCACATTCTACGATATACCAGAGGGAAGTGGAGATAGCTATGTTTATAAATATCATCTTTATAAAATTGTCAGTGTCTCCAAATACTTGTAATTTTTGGACACTTTGTGTTTATAGTGTCTTCCTGATTATATTACTCATACATATTTGTTATATAAAACACAGAAAAAAGTCAAAGAAGATAAAAATCTGTAATCCTATCTTAAAAATCTAGCTTTTATTTAGAGTTGAGGTTTATCATGAGCTTTTTCTCTCTATCCATCTGCCTATATCATTTAAATAGAAAATTATAGGAGCTCCTGGGTGACTCAGTCAGTTAAGTAGCTGACTCTTGATTTTGGCTCAGGTCATGAGCTCAGGGTCCTGGGATCGAGTTCTGAGCTCAGCGGGGAGCCTGCTTCAGGATTCTTTCTTGCCCTCTGCCCCTCTCTCCCTTCACTCTCTCTCTCTCAAATAAGTAATAATAATAAAAATAAATCTTTAAAAATTAAGTTATAAAAATTATATTACATACATATAGTGTGTAAAATACTTTGCATTGTTTGAATCATTACATAATGCACATGGCCACATTTCTTTAATCTATTTTCCCATAAACTTCTACCTTTTTTTTTTTTTAAAGATTTTATTTATTTATTTGAAGAGAAAGAAACAGCGAGAGGTGGAACACAAGCAGGGGGAGTGGGAGAGGGAGAAGCCGGCTTCCCGCAGAGCAGGGATTCCCGACGCGGGGCTCGATCCTAGGACCCCGGGATCATGACCTGAGCCGAAGGCAGCCGCTTAATGACTGAGCCACCCAGGCGCCCCAACTTCTTCCTTTTTGAAATATTTTGAAGCAAATCCTGGACACTCTCTCATTTTCATCCATAAATAGTTAAAATACATTTCTAAAGGCCAGGAGTTAAAAAAAATCCACAATACCATTTATCTCATCAAAAATTAATTTCTATTCCAATGTATGTGCAAACATACAATGATAAATTATATACATGTACTATTGTATTAATCAATTATGCACCTTATAAATCATGCAAATGCAAAAAATAATAATTCCTTACAATTATAAATGATCCAGTCACTCTGAAGGGAAATGACAATTTGAATTCAGTGAGTGATTGAAAATATATTGAATCTAAATTTTTGTGCTACACTATATTTTACTGACAGAATGACTTTATGCAGCTATGGTACTGTCATTTAAAGAAAGCTTCTGGTTTCTGAAAGGCAATATTTTTCGTATTCTAGTAATCCACACAATTGTTTCCTTGACAGAATGAGGCGGTTATCTTAGGAGTTTGTTCCAGGCTTGCCGGGTCTCGTGGTGGCCCCCTGGTGGTCTGAAAGACTTGGCAAATGTTCCTTGGCCGAGTGTTTAAAAAAGGTTGTGTGTGTGTGTGTGTGTGTGTGTGTGTGTGTGTGTGTGTGAGAGAGAGAGAGAGAGAGAGAGAGAGAGAGAGAGAGAGAGAGTTTGAAAGGAAAGGAGGGAAGAGACTTTAAGAGGGTACAATGTAGTAAATGCTAATATATTTCTTTCCTCACAGAAATACTCTGAGATCCACTGAAAGCTGTTACATTAGTTATTGTCTCTGCTGTATCGAAGCCAGGGATCTTAGATGCAGCTGGGTGTAGAAACCAGAAGACCCTGTCCTGAATCCTTGATAGTCAATTCTCTAGGTCAATTTGGGTTTTAATTTCCTATTTTATAAGCCCAGAAATCATAATAAATGAACTGTCAGGCTCCTTATAATCCTCCTGACTGTACAGTTCTATAAAATAGAAACTCTTCCATCAGTAGCTCCCTCAGAAGGCAAATGTTTACATAAATATTCCTTAAAGTATTCTGAATTTGAAATGCTTGGAGAAGAAATGAGCAAATTCTGTTCTCTTCTAATGAAATGCTTGCACTACTTTTTTAAAAACTTAAATTTATAAATATTTTTTCACTCAAAAAATATTACTGACAGCCTATAATAGACCAGCTACTCTGCTAGATATTGGAGTAGAGATGAGGAGAGGAGGTCAGAAGAGAAAAAGGTACACATAATCTGTCTTCAAAGAGTCATAATTTGTAGATGAAAAGATTAAAGTGACCCACTTTGAAAAAAATTGAATATGACAAAATAAACACATCATGGAGTAGTTATTTGAATCATAACAGAAATATGAGGGTCATGCTTTCACAGGCATGTTTAAAACAAGATAATTAAATGCACATACTCACATTCATCATCATGTGCAATCTGAACTCTTTACCTATTGTGAATACAAATTAATGGTATTAGTTATATTGACTGAGCTAGTTTACTTTTGGGATACCTCTTGGTTTGTCTGTTGTGATACTCAGATCAAGAATCACTGTTAGTGGCAAGTGCTGGTTAGCAAAGACTACATTTTGACTTTCTATAGTCCCAGTGTACTCAAATGGTAAGGCACTAAAAATATTTCCATTCTTTCAAGACTTTTTTAAGGAAGTACTAAATATGAGAAGTTTATAAGCAATCAGGATGAGCAATAGATTATTAATAATAATTATTTTTTGTGTGTAGTAGACACATGAAATCTACCTTCTTATCAAATTTTTAAGTGTACAGTATAGTAGTGTTAACTATATGCATATTGTTGTACAGCAGATCTCTAGACCTGTTTTCTATTTTGCATGACTGAAACTCTGTGCCCATTTGAAGAGCAGCTCTCCATTTCCCCCTTCCTGGACCCTGAGAACCATCAATCTACTTTCTGTATCTATGAGTTTGATTACTTTAGGTCTCAAATAAATGGAGCCATGTAGTATTTGTCCTTCTGTGACTGACTGACTTCACTTAACATAATGTTCTCAAGGTTCATCATGTTGTAGCGTATGACAGAATTTCCTTCTTTTTAAAGGCTGAATAATGCTCCAGTGTATGTATATACTATATTTTCTTTATCCATTCATCTGTCAGTGGACATTGAGACTGTTTCCATTTCTTGGCTAGTATAGAATGTTGCAATGAATGTCAAAGTGCAAATATCTCTTGGAGATCTTGTTTCCAATACTTTTGGATAAATACCCAGAAATGGGGTTGCTGGATCATATGATAGTTCTATTTGGAATTTTTAAGGACCCCCCCATACCATTTTTCCATAGTGGCTGCACCATTTTATATTCTCCCAACTGGTGCACAAAGGTCCCGATTTCTCCATATCCTTGCCAAGACTTGTTCTTTTATTTCTTTCTTTTCTTTTTCTTGTCTTTTGTTTTGTTTTCGTTTCTTTGTTTCTTTCTCTTTCTCTTCCTTCCTTCCTTCCTTCCTTCCTTCCTTCCTTCCTTCCTTCCTTCCTTCCTTTCTTTCAATAGCCATCCTAACAGGTGACCTCATTATGGTTTTGATTTGCATTTCCCTGATGGTTAGTGATGTTGAACATCTTTTTATATAATGGTGGACCATTTGTATATCTTCTTTGGATGAATGTCTATATTAATAATTATTTGCTTTGCTTTATGAAGCAAAGTTCATTCCTCTTCCATGAATAAAAAATAATGTAATTCCTTATAAAGAGCATGCACTGAACATACATTGTAAAAGATACACATATTGAGCCAACAAGGATACACATCTCCCTTTCTTGAAAGGCAGTTTGCATCATAGAAGAAAAAAACATGTCATGTATATTCAAACCTGACTCTAAGGCAAAGTCTAAAATGTGTTAATGATGGTACTGGTTATAGTGGGGATTAGGGTGAGGAGATGGGAGCTGACATTTATTAACCAGGTGCTGTCACATAAAAATATGATTGGGTAAGGATCATCATCTAAGCTATCTGAGGCTCAGAGAAGTTATGTTCCCAGGGTCACCAGCAAGTAGATCAAAGAATCAGCATTTGAACGGAATCCAAAATCCATAATTTCTTCTACTACAACATTTCATATCCTCTTCTTTGGGAATTGAGGGGAACATCAGAGAAATTTGACTTTGGAGCTGAATCTCAAAGAATGAATCAATGCCAGTAGTAGAGGGGAAATAGTCTCACTGACTATTGTGCTGTCTCTGTGATCTATCTCAGATATGAAGTGAAAAGCTTAGAGATAACACAGGATCTGAAGAGAAAATGGGGGGCAAGCAGTCTCTGAAGTATGGGTTAAAAGCCCCATTCATCCCAAGGGCACTGTTGAGCTTACAAAGGCCTCCTTCTGTTAGAGACTTAGGTTTCTAATTAGTGAGTTAAACATAACCCTTTGTCTGATTGTTCTGACCCATTCCCACTTCCTAGGGACCTTAGACCCTCACTTCCACCCAACGTAATTGTCCTAAAGTGAGCTTCTCATAACTATTGAGTTTTTTTCCCCCCTCTGGAGCATCAGCTATTTCATAATTGTCAAATGCAAATGAAATGTGTTGATTCTGAGGGTAATTCTTGGGGCTTCACAGTTATTAGGCAAATCAGAATTATGAGTTCAGATCCAAAGGCAAGATCTTTAACATAAGCAAGTACTCAACAACTAAGGACATGTTGTAATCAAGATTTGGGAACTCTGAAAAGAAACCATCCTTGCCTAAGGGAGGCTGGCCTTGCATTGTGGAGGGGGTCTGTGGACCCTTGTGGGGTCCTGGGTATTTATTTCCATCTGGAATTATTAGCTGAGATGTGTTTCTCATTAGAGTCAACTGTGGGAATTCAGGATTTTATAATGTCTCTACTTATTCATTTTTAGCCAACAAATATTTACAGGCTGCAGAACTAAGGACAGCATAAAGTTGTATATATTCAGAAGGGAGAGGAGATCAGGATTATGTGGGTACCCTTGGATCTGCTGCCAGGTCACCTAGTCAGTCACCTAGAGTGGCCTCAGAACCAACCGCATTCTGAGGATGGTTCATCTCCTTACCTGAAACATAGGGAAAAGATTCTGCCAGGTGGATGCCACTGTAGAAATACCCAAACATAGGCCTTAATGGTTTGTTGTCATCTTTTCATAAACTGAGTGTTAAATTGACAGAATGTCACCACCTATCACTTAGTGAGCTGTTCTTCGGAAAGTAGTGTTGTATGGTGGGAGGCACAGACAGGAGACAGTCAAATGTCATCCTGACTTCTGACGCACTGGTTGTGTGATTTTGGGCAGGTGACTTTACCACTTGGATCTTCATTTCTTCATTTGTAACTTGGGCATATTAATACATGGGTTTTGCAAGAAGGAAATTAGATACATTTTATGAATGTTTCTGTTACATTACTTGGCACTTGCCTAGTAAGTAGCATTTCCCTTTTCCATATTGTATAAGAACAAAGGAAATCTTAGGTAGCATATGTAAACGTTGAAGCAAAAAATGAAGAATTTCCTCCAAATGAAGATAAACCAACATATACTTAGTGTTGAAAAATGTATAATGAAATTGGGATTATTGTCAGCAAATAATATTCTGCGTTTTTGGGAAGGAAGTGAAATTTAAAAATTTACCAATGCATTCATTCAGCAAATATTCTTGGAATTCTTATTATGTTTCTATAACTAAACTGAACTGGAAACTAGGTACAGATGATTAAGGTAGTAGAAGAAGATGATTAAGGTAATACAACATGACCTAAGAGAAGTATGCAGACAAAACAGAATTGGGAGTTTTAAGGAAGAAGAAATTATAGCAGAATTAAGATAAACCTTATAGGGGAAGAAATAGTTTCTAAGCTGGACTTTAAAGTACAAATTGAGTTTCAAAGGACAGAAATGAGGAATGAGGCGTTCCAAGGGGGACCTGAGAAAGGGAGGAGAGTTTCAGATATGCAGGAGTGGATGGGTTAGTTTGGTTGGAGGCCAGGCCAGGTTCCATGGCCATGTGCCTTGTGGAAGTCCACAGGGCCCTACATTTGGTTTATGCCCTATGGTCGCCATTTTGGAACATAAGGAATAGTGTGGAGGACCATAGGGGAAGGGAAGGAAAACTGAATGGGAAGACATCAGCGAGGGAGACAAACCATGAGAGACTCTGGACTCCAGGAAACAAATTGAGGGTTACAGAAGGGAGAGAGGTGGGGGGATGGGGTCGCCAGGTGATGGGTATTAAGGAGGACAAGTGTTGTGATGAGCACTGGGTGTTATACACAACTAATGAATCGTTGAACACTACATCAAAAACTAATGATGTACTATATGTTGGCCAACTGAACATAATAATAAAAAAATAATAAATTTTGAACAGGGAATCCTACATTTTCATTTTTCACTGGCTCTCAAAAGTATGCAGCTAGTCTTGACTAGAGATAATGATTAAAATAAAAATTATGAAATTCTCCAGGATCTTAAATGTCAGCATAAATAATCTAAATTTTCTTCTGTTAGAGAATGAGGAGGGCTTTGAGCAAGGGAGTGGCATGACCAGGATTATGTATTAACCATGCAAGCTGTATGCATGTGGTGTAGCAAAAGAGAGAGGCCAGAGGTGGGGAAGGAAGTGGTTTTTGCTGGGATCACCATACTTCTCTGTTTGCTTAGGGCTGCCCTGGTTTATGGCAGCTATCCCAGGGTAATTATTAATTATTAATTATAATAATTAAACTAATTTTTAAAATGTAATAATTAATTATTAAGTGCCCTCTTTCACTCTCAAAAGTATCCTAGTTTAGATGATAAATTATATGGTCTCCCAAGTTATTTTGATAGTCAAGATAAATTAAGCCCTGAATTTGAATGGAGACAGGAGGTGTGGACCAAAAAGAAGCATATATGGCAAGAATTACCAAACTTTGAGTCTGAATTTCCCTTTCAACATCAATAAATTCTGCAAATGCCTATGTGCTAGTAGTTCAACTTTTGGTATTTGTTGCTTAAGAAAATCCATGATGACATAATATTACTCTGAATCTAATGTAGTCATAGCTAAATAGGTATTTTATTAATCACTAGACATTTGAATATTTGTATTACATGTTTAAAGGAGATACTATTCATCTTGTCTAAAGTCACTGCTTCCTGTGTCTCTAGATTGGTGGACCTCTTGCAAAATTCCAGTCCATCCTCAATAACAAAGTATCCATCCATGGTCCTGAAGGGCAGACTCACTGATATGTAACATTAAAGTTCAAATTATTTAACATGACATTCAAGACATTTACCAGTATGGTCAGAATCTCAAGTGGAGCCTGTGTATTATGGTTTGAAGAATCTACCAGTAGATAGCTAGTATCCACTATGGGAATAGGTGATGATGTGTGTTTTTGGGGGGAAAAGGGGCATAGAGTAAGTGGATGTGATCTTATGGAAGTTTTACTCCCATATAATTTTACTTCAATAAAAAAATGTCTGATTTTATCTAATTTATATACTGGGTATCCACATGATATTTCCTTTGAGATATTTTTTGAATCCATAAATGTGGAAGAAAAAACATTGCGAAATTTCAGATTTAAATCCCAGCCTTACAATTTACCAATTCTGTGAATTTAAGCAAGTCCTTGAAGTTTTCTAAGCCCTTCTTTCTTCATTCATAAAATGGGGTTAATGATGCTGTTCCGCAGGCTGTTATAATGGTAAAGTAGATATAGTGTGTAAAATGCTTAAAAAACTCTAACTCAAAAAATATATATATATAAAAACTATAACTCAGTGGTTCTTAAACTTTAGCATACAGTAGAATCACTTAAAAGGCTTGTTAAAACAGATTGCTGGGCCCCAGCCTCCAGAGTTTCTGATTTGGTAGAATCTGCATTTAACAAATGTCCATATTTATGGACTGAATGTATGTCCCCCTAAAATTCAGGTGTTGCAATCCTAAAGTGATGGTATTAGGAGGTGGAACCTGTGGGAGGTAATTAGGTGACAGGGTGGAGCCCTCATGGATGGGGATTAGTGCCCTTTAAAAGAAACCCCAGAGAGCTCCCTAGCCCTCTTTCCACCTTTTCAGAATATAATGAGAAATCATTAGTCTGCAAGCTGGAAGAGGGTCCTCACCTGATCATTTTGACCATTCTAGCACCCTGATCTCAGTCTTCTGCTATCAGAACTGTAACAAATTTTCCATTGTTTATAAGCCATCAGTCTATGGTATTCGTTATAGCAGCCTGAATAGACTAAGAGCCCATGTAATTTTAATGCTGCTCCTCTGGGTACCATACTTTGAGAACCACTGCTCTTAGAAAATATAAATATTAGTAGAGTAAAAGAATAACTCCCATCTGCCTAGGGAATAGGTATTTTGGGGAAGGTTGCATACTATAAAATAAAAGAGACATTGACAAATAAATGCATATGACTCAATATTTTATTCAAGAAGCAAAATCTTGGCTATGTGAAGAAAATAAGAATGTTATGAATCATCTACTAGTCTCATGCAGACTAAAACCAAAGATTATACATCCAGCTTAATTTCAGCTTTATAATGATTTCCTTTAATTACTGTATAAGACCAAACATGAAGATGCAGTAGTGTGAAATTAATACTGACAACACCAGGCTTGCCAGGGCTCTGCAGATTAACCAGCATTTTACTGCATCAATAAAGGAATGAGGAAATAAAATTAAAAACTGATAGTGAATGGAATTGCTTATTTGAAGCTAGTGATTATGTCAAGCTGTCACTCCCACAGATAGATTAAGCACAGAAAGACAACCAGATAAATTATAAACCACTCTACAAAACCCGTATTCATCTAGTCCACAAGCTTGGTAACAATGGAAATCTGAAATTGACTTGGTCATGGCAGATTTGGGTTGCGTGTTTAGCATGTCATAGACTCCTAGCATCTTGAAGAGCAGAGATCAAAAAGACCTTAGAGGTCATGTGAGATTAGATTTCACTTTTGAAGCATTACATTGAATTATATAATCTAAAATGAAAAACTAAAGAGGTTTCCTTCCTTTTTTAAAATCACTAATATACAATTTAGAGAAAAACAAATAGTGCCAGACAGCATACCTAAAACATATGAACCAGAAATTACATTAAAATATGGCAAAGGTAGTTCTCTGTGCTTTTGAGTAGGTTGTGTTTATTTGGCCATAGATTTTATTTTAGTTTCCTTTTCTTTGTCTTTCCTTTCCTTTCCAACTCTGTTCTTTTTACCACTATTCCTTTATAATCTAGACTTAAATCACCCAAAAGTCTCCTTAAAATTCACTGGAATACTGATCCCTTATTTATCAACTGATTTTTGGACAAACTGTGTTTTGTTATATTGGGTCCTGGCTTTAGCAGAAACAAGGCTGCATTTCTCTGTGTAGGTGAAAGTAATTATAGAATGATGAAATGTCAGGGTTAAACATTTAAAGAAGCTCCCCTTCTAATTCTCTCTCAGATTGTGGCAGGGCATGGTTCTTTCTTGCCTATGTTTGCATCTTTACTGTTGCAGTGAGAGTCTTTTTTGCAACCAAGTGGTCTTATTGCCAGAGCCATGACGTTAACCACTAGGCAGACAACCTTTGCTATGCTGATGGAAAATGCTTTTCTGCATCCTCTCTATCTGCTGGATGTTTCTGCTGTTCTAATAGAAAAGTGTCACTCACTGGCTTACTGGTAAGACCCAGGAACTTTGATACATACAAAAAGGTAATCTTTTCTTTCTCTCTTTTTCTAAATTGAAGTATAATTAATATACAGTGTTATATTAGTTTTAGGTGTACAATATAATGAGCCACAACTCTATCCATTACTCAGTGCTCATCAAGATAACTGTACTCTTAATCTCCTTTATCTATTTAACCCATTGCCTCACCCACCTCACCTCTGGCAACTACCAGTTTGTGTATTTTTTTAAATTTTTTAATTCCAGTATAGTAAACATGCAGTATCATATTAGTTTCAGGGGTACTATATAGTGATTCAGCAATTCCATATATTACTCAGGGCTCATCAAGATAAGTACTCCTAATCTCCTTCACCTGTTTCACTCATCTCCCCACTCATCTCTCCTCTGGTAATCATCTATTTGTTCTCTGTAGTTAAAAGTCTGGTTTTTTGGTTTGTCTCTTTTCTTCTTTGTTCATTTGTTTTGTTTGTTAAATTCCACATATGAGTAAAATCGTATGGTACTTGTCTTTCTCTGTCTGGCTTATTTTGCTTAGCATTAGATTCTCTAGATCCGTCCATGTTATTGCAAATGGCAAGATTTCATTCTTTTTGATGGCTGAATAATATTTCACCGTGTGTGTGTGTGTGTGTGTGTGTGTGTGTGTGTGTGTGTACAACATCTTCTTTTTTTTTAAGATTTTATTTATTTATTTGACAGAGAGAGACACAGTGAGAGAGGAAACAAAAGAAGGGGGAGTGGGAGAGGGAGAAGCAGGCTTCCCGCGGAGCAGGGAGCCCGATGTGGGGCTCGATCCCAGGACCCTGGTATCATGACCTGACCCGAAGGCAGATGCTTAATGACTGAGCCACGCAGGCGCCCCAACATCTTCTTTATCCATTCATCTATTGATGGACACTTGGGTTGCTTCTATATTTTGGCTATTGTAATAATGCTGCTATAAACATAAGAGTGCATATATCCCTTCACATTAGTATTTTTGTACTCTTTGGATAAATACCCCATCGTGGGATTACTGAATCATAGGGTAGTTCTATTTTTAATTTTTTGAGGAACCTCCATACTGTTTTCCACAGTAGCTGCACCAGTTTGCATTCCCACTGACAGTGCACAAAGGTTCCTCTTTTTCCACATCCTCACCAACACTTGTTGTTTCTTGAGCTTTTGGTTTTAGGCATTCTGACAGGTGTGAGGTAACAACTCAATGTGGTTTTGATTTGCATTTCCCTGATGACGGGTGATGTTGAGTATCTTCTCATGTGTCTGTTTTGTGTTTGTATTTCTTCTTTGGATAAATGTCTGTTCATGTCTTCTTACCATTTTTTTAATTGGATTATTTGGGGTTTTTTGGTGTTGAGTTGTAGAAGTTGTTTATATATTTTGGATATTAACCCCTTATTGGATATGTCATTTGCAAATGTCTTCTTCCATTCAGTAGATTGTCTTTTTTCTTTTGTTGATGGTTTCCTTTGCTGTGCAAAAGCTTTTTATTAATCCCACTAATTAATTTTGCTTTTGTTTCCTTTCCCTCAGGAGACATATGTGGAAAATGTTTCTATGCCTAATGTCAAAGAAATTGACTGCCTATGTTTTCTTTTAGGATTTTTATGGTTTCAAGTTTCACATTTAAGTCTTTAATCCATTTTGAGTTTATTTTGTATATCGTGTAAGAAAGTGGTCCAGTTTCATTCTTTTGTAATATCTGTTTGGTTTTCTCAGCACCATTTGTTGAAGAGACTGTCTTTTCCCCATTGTATATTCTTGCCCTCTTTGTCATAGATTAATTGACTATATAATGAGTTTATTTCTGGACTCTCTATTCTGTTTCACTGATCTATGTGTCAGTTTTTTGTGCTAGTACCATAGTGTTTTGATTACTATAGTTTTGCAGTATATCTTGAAATCTGGGATGGTGAAAACCTCTAGCTTTGTTCTTTTTTCTCAAGATTGCTTTGACTATCAGGGTGATTTGTGGTTCCATATATTTTAGGATTATTTGTTCTAGTTCTGTGAAAAATGTTGTTGGTATTTTGATAGGGATTGCAATAAATGTGTAGATTGCTTCAGGTACTATGGGCATTTTAGCAAAACCCTAAAGACTCCATCAAAAAACTACCAGAAGTGATAAATAAATTCAGTAAATTCCCAGGATACAAAATGAATATACAGAAATCTATTGCATTTATATACACTAATGAAGTAGCAGGAAGAGAAACTAACAAAACAATCCTATTTACAGTTGTACCAAAAATAATAAAATACCTATGAATAAACTTAACCAAGGAGGTGAAATACCTGCACTCTGAAAACTATAAAACGCTGATGAAAGAAACTGAAGATGACACAAACAAATGGAAATATATTTCATGCCCATGGATTGGAAGAACCAAAAAGGCAATCTTAATATTTAGGCATATTTCTTAATGTCATTCAGTAAATTAATTTTAATACAACTAAATACTCTTCCTAATGAGGTAAAGCATAAATGGAAATCAATGGGAGATATACTTTGTAGAATAGGCAGCTTTAGAGCTTACAAGTGATGCATTAACAGGTTTTTATTCAATGTCATTATAAGAAATTGATCTCAGATGCTAGAAAATGGAAGTGCTTATGGAAATCTCAGACTCATCCATACCAAGCATGTATTTTTCACAGTTCTTTCCAGCTGGCCTCCCACTTACTGTCAGAGCCATAAGAAAACATGCAAATGGAGAAGAAATGTTGTAAGCTCTTCAAAAAGCATTCAAATCCAACTGAAGGAGACAGATTTTTTTTTAAGCTTTTAACCTGTGCTTTCTGGGTGATCTAATGAAACTAAAAAGACCAAAAGAATTTTATATGTGGAGGACTTGCTTTCTGAGTAGAGCTAGCACTTTCTTTCTCTCTCACTCTCTCTGTAAGGGCTATAACTCATTATTATTATTTATGACTGTTTCTAAGATTCTCAAAAGTATTTAAAAGAAGTAATTAGTAAAATGTGTTTAAAAATTCAGTAAAAAATGAAAACAGAGGTAGCAATCAGATGAAATAAACCAGACAGTAAATACTTAAAAACAATAACAATAATAATTTTTGTTCAAAGCTAAAGGAATCACAATAATTAAAGTAATATCAGAACCCTGAAAGTATTTTTTCAAGCCCAATTAGTTTTATGAATATTTAAAGTAACTATATGTGGGTCTTGGGGCACCTGGGTGGCGCAGTCGGCTAAGCACCGGGCTCTTGGTTTTTGCTTAGGTTGTGATGTCAGGGTCCTCAGATCAAGCCAAGGCCCTTGTTGAGCTCTGTGCTCAGTGTGGAGCCTGTTTAAGACTTTCTCTCCCTCTCCCTCTGCCCTTCTGCCTCGACTCTCTTTCTTTCTCCCTCTTCCTCTCTCTCAAATAAGTAAATAAATCTTTAAAAAATAAAGTAAATATATGTGTCTTAAACTCAAGAGAAACTAAACAATAAATAGACTAAACAATAAATAGAGGGAAATATATTTGTTCCTTATATATTAAGCAGAAGTTCACTGAGTCAGAGATGAGAAAGAAAAAATAGAATGTGGTGAGGATGCATGCAATTTCCCTTACAAAGAGATGTCAATTTAGGTGGTACAGACAATATTTTCTGTCTTGGGGTTACTGCTGGACCTGGTGGAGATGTTTGAGGATTACTCTACATTTCCACAGTGATGGAATATCTCTAAGATAAAAATCTAAGACACACAAAGAAATCTAAGACAAATCTCTGAGGTTCTAAAAGAAAATAATGCCTTGAAATATTTAGCCAAAATATGGATCATTCCAATATTAAAAACACAAGCATAATTCAGAGTTTAATTGTTTATCATCTAGTAATCTTTACCATAAACTCTAGTGGGGATAAAGTATGCCGAATCAGTGCTGGTGTGTTTGGGTCATTATGGGTAATTAACTATTCATTGGAAATTAGAAATTGATAACCAATGCCACTATTGAATATAAACATCACATCAGATACATTCATGCTAGATTTTTATGTAAGATATTTTTCAGAGGGAGGGGTAAATAAATGAGAGCTCACAACATGAAATTGAGAAGACATCTGTCACAGTAGCCAGACCTCCAGTAGGCTGGATAATGATTATGAATCTATTACTGTTGATATATTACATAAAGCTGTGGGAATAGAAAGCTTTTCAAATTACACAGAGAGTAATCAACAGCCAACAGCAATAGCCCTATGCTCTCACACCTGCTGCGTGCCTCCCATGGGAACAGTGCATCTCCAAGCCTGGAATTATTGGCAAGATAGGAGTTTTCTTTCACCTTTAGTTTGGCTTTCAAATTATAAAATAAACCATTGGTTAGTCAATCCCGCAATAGGAATGATAGAAACCACATTGTTCAAGCACTGTTAATAGAGGCATCCTCTGCCTTCTTTCCTCAACATCTCAAGTTCAATTACTAAAGCTTACTTTCTTGAGATCTCTTTCTCTCTTTGGTCTCTTCCACACAAATCATGTATTTTAAGGCAATTCAAAGAAGTTCTAAAAACTCACAATTTACCTCAAGGAGAGGGGGGAGGGGAGGAAAAATTTGGGGGTGGTTCTTTAGAATTTTGAATAAAATTCTAAGACAGAAATGTTTTTTAAATTATGAGAATAGAAATTTTAGCTATTGTGAATCAGATTGTAGGTTCAGAATCAATTTAACCGAAATTGTAAGCCAACAAGTGCTGGTTACTATAATTAGGTGGGTAACTTGGTGATTTGCATTAATTATAGACAAAAGATGAAATGTCCAATTTCATGCCTAGCACATAATATGTTGTCCATTCTCGAAAAGCGGAGCTGTTAACATTGATCAGAGGTTAAGATAACTGGTTTCCCTTACAGTCTTTAGTAGCATTTGGATTCTACCTATACAAAAATGGTAATTGGTACCACTGTAGCCTATATATCAACATTATGTGAATTTGAAAAAGACACTCCATCCTCAAGATAAGTTCTTATTATCTGCCATAAATTTGTAATCAATATACAAATACATTATGACTAACATGTAAAGTTCTCTCTTGATCTGTGCAGTACACCATCCATACAACCAAACACAACTATATGTTGTATATGATTGCTTCCCCATAATTTCAGCTGATGGGTCTTGGCCATCCTGTACTATGCTGTATTTGCCTAGGCACATCTTGATCTTGTATTTTTATCCAGCCTGACATAACCAGACATACTAGTTTGCCCATTAGATGATTCTTATACTAGCAGAATTTGTGGCAGACTTACTGGGCCAGCTCCATTTAGTCCTATAGGCACACTTTGGTTCTGATCCTATCCACTTCCTGACTCTTGACTATACCTCTTATTTAGGTCTTCATTTACAGAATGTTCTTGATAGTAATCAAGCTGTATTTCTTGTCACATACACATACATGAAAGGTCACTCTCTGATGGAAAACTAATAAAAATCAGAATAAAGAAGATGAAAGCATCCTTCTGAAAAATGATATATGTCAAGAGATATTTGCAAATATTTTATTGAGGAAGCCTAGGGAATACTCCAATAGGATCACAATGGCGTCCTTAGGTATGGAATGTAACTAAAGCAGTTGTTACTCTAGAGAAGGCAGACTGCATAAAAAGGGAGAAGAATGAGAATTTTCAGTGTTTATACTACATTATTTAGTGGACACTGCTCCCTTGTCCAGAAAGAAAGGTCTGCCCTACTTATTTAGATAAAAATGTCCTTTTCTTAGGGAAAGGACAATTTACCTGCTAATGATTATCTGATGTAATTGTGCCTGTGTGGGTCTTTTTTTTTTTTTTTTTTAATCAAGCAGTTCATCTCTAACTTAGTGTCCTGAGAAGTCATACATCCAGGATCAGTCATGATCCTTGATTCAGGCCTCTTTGTCATTGTATTAAATTGGGGCTAAGGTTTTTATTTTATTTTATTTTATTTTATTTTATTTTATTTTATTTTATTATTTTACTTTGTTTTATTTTTATTTTATTTTATTTTAATTTTTTAAGCTGTCTCCTATGAGTTAACCTAATGTTAATTCCCTAGAACATGAAATGTTATCTATAGATAAACTGATCAAGTATAGTTTCTTTTTTTTCTTAATTTAAAAAAAAATTAAGATTTTATTTATTTATTTGAGAGAGAGAGAGACAGTGAGGGAGAGCATGAGTTGGGGGGCAGAGGGAGAGGGAGAAGCAGGCTCCCCATTGAGCAGGGAGCCTGACGTGGGTCTCGATCCCGGGACCCCGGGATCATGACCTGAGCCAAAGGCAGACACTTAACCGACTGAGCCACCCAGGTGCCCCTCAAGTGTAGTTTCTGATCAGAAAATCTGATGACCCAGTATACTAAAATGATACCACAACACTAGAGACCAACCTAGGAGAGCCTGTTGAGAGCAACTAGCAAGACTCTCTCAAATATTTGACATCTTAAGTGCATGATTCTTGAGATAGGTGCCTACCAAGGTCTCTATCCGAAATCCTGGAAACTATCACTCCACATGGTCACAAATGGGCTTCTAGCAGCCACTTTGGTTCTGCATGGAATACAATCATAGAGGAGATAGCTGCAGTACAAGGCGGACAGAATCACACGGCGGCACACTGTTGATTGGAGCAGGAGTTATTTACCTGACTCAACCTGGACAGTTAAAGATTTTCTCCAGGAATTTGAAATTTGAACTGAAGGAATTTTAATTGCTTTTTGTGACCAGAATTGTAACAAATTGGGTTAGAAGCCATCAGTGGTCATGTGAACTGGGGAGCAGAGAGAGAAAGAGGAAGGTCACAGCCAAGCACTAAGGAAAATTCGGGGAACAGGAAAAATCCTATGATGCTCTTGGCAGTTTTCCTATTCTTGATTCTGGTCCTTTCACAGTTCTGGCCGTCTTCCTACTCTTGGGTCTGCAACACAGTCCAAGAGAAACACTGCCTGTTTTTGTTTTTGCTTAAGTTAATTCATATTTATAGTACTTACTACAAAAATCTTAACTCCTACAAGTCTATAATAGTGAATATTCACCTGATCTTCTTACTCCTTAGCTCAAGCAGTGGCATTTTTATTTTAATGCATCCCAAAGTCATATGTATCCTAGGGCAAGTCACTTAACAAGATTCTTAGTCTGTAAAATGGTATATAACACTTCATAGATTTGTTGTAAGAATGAAGTGAGTTTATATATAAAATATCAAAACAGTACCAGGCACACATAGAAAGCACCAAATACATTTAAATTTTATAATTATTTACTCCAATATGATTAACTATATTCTTTTTATGATTTTTCTATATGAAAAAGCATATTAGGAACGTTCTTTATGTTTTAGCTTAGCGTATTTCCAAAATGGAGTTTTAATTAGTACTTACAAACACTCCACAGATGTATTTATTCATTAATTACTACACTCATTCATTCAAGAAACAAGTTATTGGACACTTAATATGTTCATGTATATTTGTTTATGGAAGAATCACTGTTAAGCTATTGGTTAGAAACAATCTTCTTATGTTGTTCAACTTAGGATTTTAATTAATAAGATACTTTCTCTTGAGTTACATCTTATCTGCATGAATCATCCTTTAGCTTCAGAGAAAAAAAGAACCAAGAAAAGATGTTCTTTAGAGATAATTCTGTATCATACAGTTAGATGTCAGTGTTTGTTTAATCAATAAAAGGAATACAAAGATGAAGATATTTTAAGCTTTATGATTATGCAGGCGATTGAATTATTAAGAAGATGGAGTCCCATTAGGAATAGTTACCTGTGCCTTCATCCTGATCATTCTTTAAAAAGAGGGTTCTTTGATGCCCATGAACATTTGTTTTAACTGGCCCACTGAGTATTTAAAGCTTATTCAAAAGGTCACATTTTTGGGCAAGACTTCAGTCATATAGCCCAGATGGGCTAAAATACAAAGGAATGTAAATATGTCAAAGTTTGAGCTGTTAATACTAGAATTTCTGGACTGATTTTCTCAGATGTCGCTTTAATTTTAAAGAATTCCATTTGGAAATGTCATGAATAATTCTCCAGAGACTGAAGTGGATATAAAGTCAGCATTATCACCAACAACACACAACAAAAGCCTGGCACAGCACATACCTTTGAGAAGATTTTCCCTGAATAGTTTGAAATGGTACTCCTAGAAACTATTGAAAATATCCCTGAAATCAGTATTTGCTTCCCTGGTTCACTGAGAGAGCTATTAAAACAAACTTGGGCACCACAACTTCCTATCAGGAGCTTTCACACCTCATAAGTTGCCATCAGGACACTTTTTGGACACTTTCTAGTCTAGGAGTTTCTAAGATTCAATCTTACGCTTTTCTACCCTAATGCCTTCTTCATTTCTTACTCTGTAGATCTCAGCTTTATAAGGTAAAAAAAAAAGTTTTATAATAAATATTTTGTAATATACTCTTTACCTTTCTGGAATGAAATTAATAGATGACAAAGCTATCAACAATGTAATTTTTAAAATCAATGTAATATCCTAACTTTGAAAATTTTAAGAAACACAAGGGAAGTAATTTTATTAAAATAATGTGCACAAGCAGAGTAGAATATAAATGATTCCATGTGATACCTGCTCCTGAATATCTGGGAAGATATTTAAAAGTTGAATGGGACAACTCTGTGCATTTACAGAACACTTAGCATTTATTATTTTCACTCACTAAATGCCTTACCACACTCGTATTTGATATAACCCCAAAATGCCCTCCAAAAAATTCTGAAATTCCCCCTAGTACCCAGTACTACTTTTGTTGCTAACCATTACCTTTCCCATTTCTAAAAGGAAATTAAACCATAATTCCAACTGACAGGAGTTTAGTTTATAATAAAACCATTTACCAATAGTCCTTTCTATTGTTTGTTAATATCATATCAACATTTTTTAAAAAAAATTCTATCAGTAATTCCCAGCTTTCCAAAATACAGAGACATTATTTCTAAAAAGTTACTTACTTGTTATTTTTTATCTGAACGATTGCCAGTGGTTTCAGGCACAGGAACAACGTAATACAAGTACTGTTTTTTTAGAAAATGGCTAAACTGTATTGCAAGATTTTGGGAGATTATACAAGTCTTGATGTACCATTACAAGTTATAGAGTTTTTTTTTTAATTTTATTTTTAATAAAATAATCTTTGTAATCTACACCCAGTGCAGGGCTCGAACTCACAACCCCCAAATCAAGAGTCACATGCTCCACCGACTGAGCCAGCCCGGTACCCCAAGTTACAGAGATTTTTAAAGAGCAAGAACTCTTAAGTGGAAACATTGGTGTCTACTGAGAGTTTCTATGCATTGACCTAGTCCCGTTTCCTGATAACCCTGATGGTAAGAGCACCAGAGCAGTCCACACACAAAGAAAAATAATCCTAATGGAATGTAGAAGCAAAAGATTTGTAAAAAGAGACTTGTTCCAGGTGTCCAAACAGTTGCTTTGCATTATAACCTGACATAATGGAGCATAATGAGCAGTTCTAACTGTAAGCTTAAGAGATATACATTGAAATTAAGGCTGTTTTCAGACTCTGATTTAGTTATGATTGCAAAAAAGCAATTTCCCATCTTCTAGTTTAGGTAGTGAACTAATGGTCTGTGTTTATATCCATATCTCTGCCTATATTTATAACTGTTTGTTTATTTCCTTGTGGCAGCACATGAGCTATTTTAGTGCCTGGAATAAACAAAAATGACCAGCTTCAATTATGCAGGCTCCTTATCCTTTCAACAATGTAGTTTTTTAACTGAAAGTGTGGTTGAAGTCAACTGAAGTTTTAACAGGCCCTGGACGACTCTTCCTATTGGTCAGTTACTAAGATAGCTGGATATAAAGAGTGTAGAGAGGCAGTAAAATTGTTGATTAATTTTGGACCTACATTGCCTACTTCTTAACTGTTCTAACATGGGTAAATTATGTACCTAGTTTGAACTTTAGTTGTTTGTTTTTGTGTAAAATGATGCAGTAGTAGTAATTCCTGCATAAATGTAGAACTGTAAGGAGATACACATGTAAAGGGCTTAGTTAATGACTAGTACAGGATAAGCACTCAGTAAATATATTTTTTTAAGTTTTAGAATTCCAGTTAGTTAACAGACAGTGTAATATTAGTTTCATGTGGACAATACAGTGATTCAACAAGTCCATGCAACACCTGGTGCTCATCACAAGTGCACTCTTTAATATCCATCACCTGTTTCACCCATTCCCCCACAGCCCCCTCCCCTCTGGTAACCATCAGATTGTTCTCCATAGTTAGAGTCTGTTTCTTGGTTTGCTTCTCAGTCTCTCTGTTTTTTCTTTTGCTCATTTGTTTTGTTTCTTAAATTCCACATATGAGTGAAATCATATGGTACTTGTCTTTCTCTGACTGACTTATTTTGCTTAGCATAATACTCCCTAGCTCTATCTATGTTGTTGCAAATGGCAAGATTTCAATCTTTTTTTTATGACTGAGTAATATTTCATTGTGTGTGTGTGTGTGTGTGTGTGTGTGTGTATGTGCATATACATATGTTCTTTAGATACCATATCTTCTTTATCCATTCATCATTCGATGGATACTTGGGCTATTTCCATAATTTGGCTATTGTAGATGCTGTTGCTATAAACAATAGGGTGCACGTATCCCTTTGAATTAGTATTTTTTTTTTAATTCTTTGGGCAAATACCTAATAGTGTGATTGCCCAAATCACATAAGGTAGTTCTATTTTTAACTCTTTGAGGAACCCCCATACTGAGTGGCTGCACCAGTTTGCATTCCCACCAATAGGGCAAGAGTGTGCCCCTTCCTCTACATCTTCACCAACATTTGTTGTTTCTTGTGTTGTTGATTTTAGCCATTTTTACAGGTGTGAGGTGATAGCTCATTGTAGTTTTGATTTACATTTCCCTGATGATAAGTGATGTTGAGCATCTTTTCATGTTTCTGTGTGGCCATCTGTATATCTTCTTTGGAAAAATGTCTATTCATATCTTCTGCCCATTTTTAATTGGATTATTCATATTTTGGGTGTTGAGTTTTGTAAGTTCTTTATATATTTTGCATACTAACCCTTTATCAGTTATGTCATTTGCAAATATCTTCTCCCATTCCATAGTTTCCCTTTTAGTTTTGTTAATTGTTTCTTTGGCTGTGCAGAAACATTTTATTTTGATGTAGTTCCAATAGTTTATTTTTGCTTTTGTTTCCCTTGCCTCAGGAGATGTATCTAGAAATAAGTTGCTACAGCCAATGTCAAAGAAGTTACTGCTTGTGTTCTCTTCTAGGATTTTTATGGTTTCAGGTCTCACTTTAGGTCTTTCATCCATTTTGAATTTATTTTTGTATATGGTGTAAGAAAGTGGTCCAGTTTCATTTTTTTTCATGTTGTTGTTCAGTTTTGTTAAAGAGACTGTCTTTTTCCCACTGGATGTTCTTTCCTACTTTGTCAAAGATTAATTGACCATATAATTGGCAGTTCATTTATGGGTTTTCTATTCTCTTCTACTGATCTATGTGTCTATTTTTGTGCCAGTATCATACTCTTTTGATTACTACAACTTTGTAATATAACTTGAAGTCCAGAATGCTGATGTCTCTAGCTTTGTTTTTATTTCTCTCTCTCTTTTTTACGATTTTTTATTTGAGAGAGAGAGCAAGCACAAGTGGGGGAAAGAGGCAGAGGGAGAGGGAGGAACAGATTCCCCACTGAGCAGGGAGCCTGATGGGGGGCTCAATCCCAGGACCCCGGGATCATGACCAAGCCAAAGGCAGACACTTAAGGAACTAAGCCACCCAGGTGCCCTTGTTTTTCTCTTTCAAGGTTGCTTTGGCTGTTCAGGGTCTTTTGTGGTTCCATACAAATTTTAGGATCATTTGTTTTAGCTCTGTGAAACATGCTGTTGATATTTTGATAGGGATTGCATTAAATGTGTAGATTGCTTTGGGTAGTATGGACATTTTAACAATATTTTTTCTTCTAATCCATGGGCATGGATTATCTTTCCATTTCTCTGTGTTATCTTCAATTTCTTTCATCAGTGTTCTATAGTTTTCAGAGTACAGATCTTTCACCTCTTTGGTTAGTTTTATTCCTAAGTATCTGATTGTTTTTGGTGCAATTGTAAATGGGATTTATTCCTTAATTTCTCTTTCTGCTGCTTTATTATTGGTGTATAGAAATGCAACATATTTCTGTACATTGATTTCGTATCCTGTGACTTTATGGCAGGGTATCAGTTTATCAGTTCTAGCAGTTTTTTGATGGAGTTTTTTGGTTTTTCTTTTTTTTAAGATTTTATTTATTTATTTGACAGAGAGAGACACAGCGAGAGAGGGAACACAAGCAGGGTGAGTGGGAGAGGGAGAAGCAGGCTTCCTGCTGAGCAGGGAGCCCAATGCGGGGCTCGATCCCAGGACCCTGGGATCATGACCTGAGCCGAAGGCAGACACTCAACGACTGAGCCACCCAGGAGCCCCTGGGTTTTCTAGATATAGTATCATGTCATCTGCAAATAGTGAAAGTTTTATTTCTTTGCTGATTTGGATGCCTATTATTTCTTTTTTTGTCTCATTACTGTGGCTGGGACTTCCAGTACTATGTTGCATAAAAGTGGTGAGTGGATATCCTTCTTTTTCTAGCACTCAGTATATATTAATTAATATTATTAGTTGGTTCCTCAGTTTCATCAAGTTTCATTTTTAGATAAAATCCTAGAGGATAAAAAGGGAATACCCTTTAGGCCAGTTTGTGACCACTCTGGTTGGGGTACCATATGATTGTATAACCTGTGTGTATTTAAGATTTTTGATTCCACACGGCACGTAAGTGTGAAACAGAATAAAATGGGTCTAAAGGGTGGTTTCTCTGTTGGTAAATCTCTTTTCAGAAAGATTCAGCAGTCCCTCTAGTGATTTGTGATAGGACTAAAAACTAGTGGGACTATTTCTGAGTTAGTCCTGGGAAAGGGGGACAGACCAAATCTATGATTGTGTGGTAAAAGAGCTCACCCATCCAAAACTTTATCACCTATAGTCTTTGTTTCCTAATCCATAATCCCATGTTCCGTGTAGCTACTTGGAAAATACATGCTAGTTGAAAAACATGTGCCTGGAAATGAGTTATTCTAAGACAAGATGGAGATCAGACAAAGCAGTTCACCTAGGTTCATATAATAAAAGATGAACAACTTTAGGTTGCAGCTAACTTAAAGTGTATCATTCTTCATCAGTGCATACCTTAAGGGGTGAATTTTATGGATTCTTTTCGGAGAAATTGGTTATTTATTGGTGGTCATGGAATTATATGAAGTCGACACAAAAATAAATAGCAAAAATATTTTATGTTTGAACTTCCACCAAATGAGTTTAATTTGTATGCAACCAAAGTCCTGGAGACCGTGCATTGCATACAGCAGCTTTGCCCCACATCAGAAACACTCTAGGGATCAAAACAAAATCAAGTTCTGAAGGAATTCTCTTATTCTCCTTCTTAATATACATGTTTTTGTTTTCTCCATGGTTGTGTCCATTCAAGGCAATATAAAAATCTGTGGACACTATTGACATTTGAGTGACTCCATCTTAACCTTAGAAGTAGGAGTGGTAGTTAATGAAACTGTGGAAAGTCTGACATCTGAGGAAGAGTCTGCGATTGGAATCTGAAAACCTGAAGCTGTGCTGAGAATGAAGGACCTTTGTAAGCTTTCAGCCTCCCTCTTGCAGAGGGGTGTGATTGCTGTCACAGGATTGGATTTATGTGGCGACATTTCCCCTTCCCTTTCAATTTTTTTTTGTATGAGATCAACATGAAGATCATTGATTGTCCTCGTTAAGCCTGCCTGAGCCAAAGGACAATGACCTTTCACATGTTCTATCATCTGTGGGGTGGGTTTGTCCCAGTCTTCTTGCTTTGTTTTCTCAGGGAAGGAAAATCTAGAGCCAATCAAACTGTAAGATCCTGACTGGGTTAAAGCCAGGCCAGGGTTACTTAAGCAGCGCTAACACTTCCATAGACCATTTCTGTGACAAAGATTGAAAGGAGAATAGAAAATAGCACAACAGGATTCAATTCACGTGGCAAAAGGAAATTGTGCAAAGTTTAATCCATTCCTATCACAGTCTCAAGATTGTAATCTCCTTGGATGTTGAGCCTAGGAAAGACTTTTTTCTACAATACGCATCATCAAGTTGCTTTAGAAGCAGTGCTGCGGGCTGGAGCGAGGCGGCACAAGTTATATAACATGCAATTTAAGATAATGGCCTTTGAAAAGGAGAAATTAATATAAACAGACGAGGCCAACAAAGCTTCAGTCATCTAGAAGGTAGTTTCCATCACCACTGACATTAAACAATATCACCCCCACTGAGCTTACACTATGTTTATTATCATTTAATTTCTTGCCCAAATCGGCACTTTCTTATCATGATGTCTCAGGGATTGCAGACTCTGTTATGACTACAATTGGTAGAAAAATGAATTCATCTAAGTGAGTAACAAGATACAAAAATTGAGCTCTCTATCTTAACCTTCTGTGGCTTTAAACATTCTACTAACAACATTAGCAAAAATGGAAGCTATAGCGTTTCCATAATTATCCCAGCACTGGCTTTGTTCTTATAATGATAGAATCCATACTTTCAATTTGGAGTGCTTAATAATAGCAGCTGTCTTGTCTGCTCAACTGTGGGGTTTTAGGGCTCCCATAATTATTCATTTTCACTCACTTGACAGTGGGCGTTTCCTTGTAATATTTCAGCCCACATCAGAAGATAGAATTTTAAAATCCTTTTAAGTGTTCTGCTATACATAACAATATTGAATTATGCATTAATAAACCAAATTTAATTGACTTGGAGGTGTATAAGCCCTAATTAACACTATACCTCAATACTAAAAGTGATTGCCACAAATCAGCAGACACACACAAATGCGGGCGTAGTGATTATACCGTTAATGTATGAAGGCCCCATGTCTCTTGGTCCCTAAAACCACACGCTCTATTTTTTTCTTCACCTTCTGCCTTGCTCATTCCTTCCTCATATACTTGCTACTGGTTTTCCTTTTCCTCCTTCTCTTATTTTTCAAAACATTTCATTTTGGAATAATTTTAGATTTATGGAAGAGTTGCATGGATAGTACAGGAATGCCGCCTTTTGCTGAGCCCCCCTCTTATTTTTTACTGAAGTTTATTAACGGGTAGCTGAAAGATAAAGGGGAAAAACAGAAACCTACCCACAGAAAATACAAATGGCACTCCGTCTTTCTGATATGCATTGAGCTAATTACGATAATAAATAAAATATGAATATTGGGAATAAGCTGGGTAAATCATTTTTCATTATTATGGAGTCTAAATGAATGGGTTGTTTTGTAGTGAGAGGATACAACATACATACATGCATACATGTACCACTGCAAACAGCAGTGTGCTTTATGATGATGGGTGAAAATTATGTTTCCGAGTGTGTTTACATGTGCCGAGAGAGTGGTTCCAAAGATGAGGAAGGTAGTTTTATGGGCAAGGCTGCAGAGATGCTGGAGAGGATAATTGAGACAGGGAGGTTTTTATGATATAATAAGGTACAGAGTGTGTATGAGAGAGTAGGGACAGGGTGAGTGAGTGGGGGATGGGCAACAGTTATACGATGCTTTCAGGACCCTTATGCCGGCATTGGTAGATATTTCAGTGGTTTTTCATGTGAAGGAACAGCTTCCAGGGTTAGTGCAGAAGTAAGGCCTCCCATTGTGTGTGACAGTCTGTATTTAGTCTGAACAGTTCGTCCTGATTTTTTTTAAAAACAGTATCTTATATGCATACATATACATACATATATATGTATTATATGTATGTATATATGTATATATATTGTGTACAATTATAAAGTGTACATTTAAATTTTTTAATTGCAAATGACTAAAATAAGCTTTATTAAATCTTTTAGTCCTTCCTCTATATAAAATTTTGAGAATTCGTAATAGTAGGAGGAAGAAATGACCTATCATAGATAGCAACTCTGAATAATTTAATGCATTTTACTTTCACTTTTGTTTTATTCATTTTTTTCTAAATTGTACCGTATAGTTATTTTAAATTCTCTTTTGTTGTTATTGTTTTTATTTTTTTTAAGTCATTTTGGTTTTCACATCCAGTCATGAGACGGGGGCTTTGAATAATCCACATACAGTGCCATATCGTTCTTAAACCATACAAAAATATTCTAGAAAATGCCTCTCACTGTGCGGAGGCATACATGTAGATGTAACCACTGAAAAGCATTAAAGAGACAGTTCCAAAGATAGAAAGTTTCTACTGACTCCCAAACATGTGTCCTGCTTTGTTCCCTACTGGAGGACAGGTATTGTTTTATAAGTGCAATCTAAGAACTCTTGATGCTGCATGTAAACTCTCTTCTCACCCAGGCCAATTGGACTTAGAGCTATAGCTTTTCTTTTTTCATGATATGTATATCCATACTTCTCAGACTTCATCCGTCTTTACCCTATTGGTACAACCCTTAACGCCATGATCAGTCAAAATACTTATTGGTTGAATAAATAAGTTTTTTTATAAGGAGGGTGTATCAGTCAGTGTTCTCCATTGAAACAGAACCAATGGGAGGGAGGAGGGAGAGAGAGAGAGAAAGAGAAAGCAAAAGGTTTACTATGAAGGATTGGCTCATATGATTATGGAGGCTGAAAAGTTCCGCAGTCTGCCGTCTGTAAGCTGGAGGCCCAGGATAGCTGGTGGTGTAGTTTTACTCCAAACCCCCAAAGGATTGATAACCTGGGAGCCAGTGGTATAATTCGCACTCTGAGTCAGAAGACCCAAGACCAAGAGAGCCAATGTCAGAGGACAGAAGAAGATTGATGTCCCAGCTCTACTAGAGCAAATTCTTCCTCTACTTTTCTGTTCTATTCAAGCCCTCTACGGACTGGATAATTCCCACCCACATCGGTGGGGGGGCGGTGATCTTTACTTAGTCTACCAGTTCAAATGCTAATCTCTTCTGGAAACACCTTTACGGTCAAAACTAGAAATAATGTTTTTACCAGCTCTCTGGGTATCTCTTAGCCCAGTTAAGGTGACACGTAAAATTAACCATCACAGAGGTTTAGTATTAAAAATTGTCCAGAGAAACTGAAGCAGGGTGACAGACTATTCAAAGATGCCAGAATTACTAAACTATTCTAAGAGCAAAGACTGGTCAGGACGTCAGCCGTGATCCCATTTCATAGCAGTGCCATTAAAACATTTAAGAAACATCAGTTAATTGAGTTATGCTACACAGTTCTTGTGTCTACGTCTTCAGAGAGTCACCTAGGATATAATAAAACCTACTTTCCCTGGATATTAGAACCAGAGTGAGAATCAGGAATCAGCCTCAAGTTTACTGGATGCTTGGCAGCATTCCAGTGGACATCTCAGTAGTTTGAGGATAGCTGCGGTGTATAAGCATGTCCACATAAGTGTATTTAAATGTAAATGAGAAACAAATGTCATGTGCTATTTTCAGGGAGAGATGAGCATATATGGAGTGACACCAAGTAGAACAGGGTGTTGCAGCTCCAAAGTCTGGAAAACTTTGGCTTTTGTTGGTAAATATCGTGATCTCAATATAGGTAAAAAAGTAAAATTAAATAATAAAACAAAACATAAAGTAAAATAAAATGAAGCAATTTATATGACCTAACGTAACTCATTCAGGTCAAAAGCACAATAATTTACTGAGAATCTGCGGCTCCCGTGGTCTAACAGCCTCAAGAGCATTTCTCTAAACCTGTGGTTCAAAATATTCATTTCAACTTAATAAATATCTATTTAGTACTTATGATGTGCCAAGAACCATATGAGATGCGGGAGCTAAAATACTGAATAAGACAACAGAGCATACACGTCTATGGAGCTTATCCTCCAACAGCGAAGTGAACATTAAACATACAATTAAAATGAAAGGTGATTGTTGCTATGACAGAAGTGCTGGATTAAGTAGAGAAACGGAACACAGTTGTGCATAATTGCAGTGTTAGGGAAATCTTCCTGGGCAAAGTGATAGCCAAGCTACAACCTAGACTGCAGGTAAGGTTTAACCCATTAAAGCTGGGATAGCAGGATGAGAGAGGGGAGCAAACAAAACGAAATCTAGCTGAAAAGAACAGCATATGTAAAAGCTGTGAGGACTGAGTGATGTGTATCTGTGCCCTATATTTTAAGAAACGGAGCAGTAAGAGAGGAGGCTGGAGAGCTAATCAGGCCTTATTTTCCATATATTCTTTTTTTTTTTTTTAGATTTATTTATTTATTTATTTATTTATTTATTTGAGAGAGAGAGAATGAGAGATAGAGAGCATGAGAGGGAAGAGGGTCAGAGGGAGAAGCAGACTCCCCGCCGAGCAGGGAGCCCGACGCGGGACTCGATCCCAGGACTCTGGGACCATGACCCGAGCCGAAGGCAGCCGCCCAACAATCTGAGCCACCCAGGTGCCCCTATATTCTGTGGGAAGTTAATAGGTGGCATAAAAAAATACTCGAATAAATCAAGGAAACATGCGCCATCCCCACAGGACTTCTCAGAGCCTTTACCACTAATCTCCAGTGTTTAGAGGTCCTGAAATAAATCCCTGTCTTACTGTTGTTGCACTTTTGAATTAGCCGTCTGTAGGAAGTTAGAGCTGTGACCACCTCCCACTTTCTCTTTAGTCTGGAGCAAAAAAAAAAATGGAGATCAAATGAAACTTAGGTAGCAGTCCATGATTTCTTGCTCTATTTCTGCTGGACGGTGCGTCTCACCCACTGTGCAATTCTGACTCGTTCCAAAACCTTCATTTCTTTTAAAAGTGAGTTATTGGTATACATACTAATCTCCATGCAAAGTTCACAGTAGACAGAAACCTTCTAGCTCCCATAATGAATTTTACCTCATTCCTAAAGGAGTGTTTTCCTATATTGGGTGCACATTTTAAAGGCTTTGATGTATTCTACTTCTCCAGAAGCTTATTTTATTTGGCAGCCACAGCAAGCCCACCACAAAATGAATGAATGAGTAAATAAATATATAAATAAATAAGAATATAGGCAGCATGTTCCAAGAGCTGTACATCTTCTTGACAGAAAATCAATATACAGTGGGCCTGGAAATCGAGACCGTAGAGCTAAATTTTTGTTTACCTTCCAGATAACTCCAGTTTCTGCTGTCATCAGGATGGTAAAAAGAGAGCTTCCCCACTTTCCTATCTCATAAAACCCTTTATAGGTCATGACAAGCCATTTACAATTATGTTCACTCAAATCTAAATTCTGCCCAAATACAGTTGACAGACCGCAGACAGCTAAGTGATGGGAATGGTACAAATACATTCTGTATATGATAATTATTTATTGATCTGCATAGTGCAGTCTATTTGGACTGATAGAACAAAGGCATGAATATGTTGAGAGCTCATAATAATAATATTGAGAACAACATGGACAAGAGCATCTCCCTAGCATGTGTCAGAGTTTAAATGTTCTTGCTGGAAAAGTAAGATTTCCTTCTGTTTCAGTTCCTTTTAACACACGGATGTTTAAAAACTAGTGGTTTCTGTTTTCACATCCAAATCCAGATTCAGGAAAGTTCTTTGAAAATATATATTACCCCTACAGCCACTGTATCACAACCCCATTATTGGTGTTGTGTAAAATGTATAAATTAATTATAAATTAAGATTAGAAATTTATAGTAACTTAAAAATCAGCGTTTCTTTAAATATAAATTAGCAAAGGTCCATGACAATGAAAAGCTGTTCAGTTCTCCCATTTATTTAGAAATGGCCGTCTGAGTTCTGTTTTAAGCAAAGCTGTCTTTGTATGGTCATTGCAATAGTCCAGCCCAGGACACATGGCTGCATGGTGCCATTATGATCCAGTCTGTTAAGCAGAACTCCAGTGGGTGTCATAATTCTCATAGGGCAGGTACAGCACCCTGTCTTTAAATCCAGAGGCATAAATAAGAATAATCTATGTGCCCTATTTACCATTATAATAGTCCCAAATATGAAGGTGTCCAAGACTTATTTGCCAAGCCTGTTCTATTCTAGTAAGTCTGAATTAGGTTCCAGGAATTTTTTTATTTTTCGTAGTATTTCAGGTAGTTCTAATGCGAGTGCTCCTTCAGCTTCGAGCTGTTCACCTTTGTATCCTTGGTACCCAGCATAGGGCCTAATACACCTCAGGAGGGTTTTGCCTTAGAATTAACACACGTTAGTTTATGCTCAGTGCATTTGCCAGAACTAGCATATAGCCCTACCAAACTGCAAGGTGCCCTGGGAGAAGAGAACTGAATAGTGATGAAAATTAGGGATCACTCTCTCAGGGAGTAACATACAAGAGCCATATTTTCTTGGGTTTTTTAAATGACTTTTTAGGTAATGCTCAAATACCATCCATGGACTGTTCTACTTCAGCCCCCTGTCACAGCCTCCAGTACAGCTCAAACAATACATAGACATTGCTTTTATGGAAATCAGTGAATGACAAGATCACATAATAGGCACAATATCTCTGCAGACATCCCCACAAAGACTTACATTAGTAAAGCATGATATAGTACTCAATACTGTACTCAACTGGTACTCGAGTACTAAGGCCAGAGTTTTAGAGTTACAAAGTGTACTTAGTGAACTGAGCACATAGTAGAAAAGTCTCCAAGAGCATATGGTTGATGCTTACATACTGCACAAAAACACTTGCATATTTAACTCAAATGACTACTAATTCTTCCAGAACTGATAGCAGTATTTTGTATGTCAGATAACACTGTGGATTGGGAAACTATTTGATTTGTCTGTGATACACTCAAAGAAGAGGGAGAGGGAGAAGGTTCATGTGTAATCATTGTTACATGGGAATAGAATAGAAAGCCAGTGGACAGTTTTAAAAATGGTCTTAAATACAAAAGAATAGGTGAACTGGATGTTTAAGATCAGTCAAAAATTGATTTTTTAAGCAACTGAAGCCTACAGTTGTTTTGTTACTATATGCAGACTATAACAACTAGTTACACATTTAGCTTAAAAGCAGTATGTTTTCACTCCAGAGTTTGAGTAAATAGTTAAAAATATTAAGTATTACAAAAGTAATATATGCTTTTAAATAAAATTCAAACAAAATAAAAGGAAAAATTGACCATCTCTTCTCACTTCTTCCTTTCCAAATTCCAGATATTAAAGTTTTGTTTCTTGACTTATATCCTCCAAACTTTAGATATATATATATATGCAAATATACCCCAATAAGCAAGAACAAGCACTTATTTTTATCCACATATTATGAATACATATTGATCTGGTCTAGACCTCAAGTAACATGAAAATAGAGGAGGGTCAGTAGTTCCTCAGTTTTATCCCTCGTACCAAACACAGTATTTTTGTATACCATAGATCCTTAGTTGATCATCTAATGAATGAAAGACTTTTCTTCTTTTTCCTTTTTTTTTTTGAAAGACTCTTAAATCAACAATACATCTTAGAGAGTTTTTCACATAAGCCTTATTCTTTTTAATGGTAGTATAGTATTCCATAGTGCAAATGTGCTATAATCATTTAAAATATTTTCTATTGATGGGTATTTAGGTTCTTCCTATTCTTTCACTGTTACAAATCAGAAAAAAAATTGTGCATCATATTTGTTCACTAGGATGGATATTTATGTAGAATGCAACTCTGGAAATGAAATGTTTAGCTCAAAGACGTGAACATTATCAATTTTCATAGACATAAGTATAATGGTTCTCTACTTTTTTGGGAGAGTTACAGAACCATTTGACAATCTGATGAAAACCAATCTATCCTTTCTGAGTAAATGATACAGATATCTCATATAATTTCCAAAGTGTCTAGGCATAACTCCTATGTTAAGAACCTCTCTTTTAGAGTGTTACATTAAATACCGAGGTTGATTTTGTCATAAATGATCTAAGCTTTTCGTTGCAATATGGTCGGCCAGCTTTCCTGCAGAAAACTGATGTTCTCTGAAAAGAGACTTAGAAGATCTTGGGATATTACATCTCATTTGTCTCATGCAGAATTTAAGCTCAGTTTACCCAATTTCAAAGGAAATGCTTCAGCATCAGTGCAGCAGTGTGACTATAAGATCTCCTACCCTATGTCACATTAAGCCTAGGTTAAGCCATGATTTCATTTCCTGCTATAAGTTCCTTATCTGCTCCAGTCACAGTGATGCTACAGAAATGTTTAAGAAAAAGGGGAACACAGTCTGTTTCCAGGTAGATTGCATCAGGTTGAATTAAGTAAGAACTTTAATTTTGCCTAGCCCAAACATGAGAGTCACACTGAGTCATAAAAGAAGACAGTTACTAATAGTGAGGGGAATGCTTGGTCAGCAGACACGCAGAACCCGACTTCCCAGGGAGCAACTCATACCTGCCCAGTACGGGCCAGTTGGGTGAAAGCAATCACAGTTTTATAATTCTGAGCTGAAATCAAAAGAAGAAACTCTAAAGTACCCAGGACACCAACTCTCCTTCACAGACACACCCCAATTCTTTAGTTCTCTACACTCGTTCCTTTCTCCTAAAGGAACAACAATAACAACAACAAACTTAATTAATCCTCCTGTCCATTTTCAGAGAAAACAAAGTGTAAGCTAGGGGAAGAGATGTAGGTTTCAGCTGCCCTCAAGAGGAAGGATGTTTTTTATTTAAGGGACTGTGACTGATTTACATGAGAAAAAAGTACTCTTGGTTTACTCAGCTACAAATGATAAAGAGGTCTTTTCTCATTTTACTTCTGAAAGAGGAACATTTGGATATTGCAGAGAACTGACTTTGACATCTTTAGAAAGTGGAATCACTTGGCTGGGCTCATTTCCTGGCTCCTGTGTTTTCATAGCACAGAGTTTCAAAGACAGTGTAAAGGCAACACACACTCAAAATTCTTGGTCTCCATCAAAACAAATCTGCCATTTCCTGCTTCACTTTTTTAGTGAGGCTCATTGTAGTCCTAAATTTGAACCTCATTAGAGAATAAAATCTACACCTGTCTTTAGAGCATTCCTAAAAACTAACACTCTCCCATCTTATAGTAAATGCTACTATATGCAAACTTGAGATCCATAATTAATATCGCTGAATAAAAATGTTACCAGACTTGAGTTTTAAACTATGAAAGAAAAAAAGTGTAAATTCTCTCTTCACTGACCTTTAAGAAATCTAATCGAAGTTCAGTTTAGGAGGAAAGAGGTTAATGCCAATACAAAATTTTAATCTAGACCCTTGTTACACAAAGGGTGCTTTCTAGCATCAGCATCACCTTCAAGCTGACTAGAAATGCACAATCTAGAGGGATGTCTGGGTGGGTCAGTTGGTTGAACATCTGACTCCTGATTTCAGCTCAGGTCATGATTTAATGGGTGATGGGATGGAGCCCCACTTGGAGCCCCATGTCTGTGGCTCTGTGCTCAGCACAGAGTCTGCTTGTCCCCCTCCCACTGCCCCTCCCCCGCATGCATGTGCTCTCTCTCTCAAATAAGTAAATAAAATTAAAAAAAAATGCAGAACCTAGAGCCCTATCCTAGATCTACCTCTACCTATTCTTGATATGCATTTTTACAAGATCCCCAGGTAATTTGCATATACATTAAAGGTTAAGAAACACTAATCTGGGCCACTGTTGTAAAGCTACCTAGAGATGAAGAACATTTATCCCTTAAAACACACCATTGTGTGACTAGCGCCAGCTACCACAGGTACAGCATTTTGACCTTACCTCCTCCGGTTTTGCTTTCTGTGGATTCAGTTTACCACTGGTAACTGTGATCCAGAAGCAGATGATCCTCCTGACGCAGCAGCATCAGACCTAAGGCTACATCACAAGGCCTGTGTCATGTACCCCATTTCAGATGAGTACAGTACAAAAAGGTATTTTGAGAGAGATAATACTATCTAAGGTCTCAGGCACGCATTGGGGTGTCTTAGAAAGTGTCCCCCCAAGGATAAGGGGGTGACCACTGTATTTATAGCCCTAGAGATTACAGCACTCCATATTAAATATCTGAGCAGGTCAGGTATGGAAGAACGTGTCCTCGAGGAAATCTAATCAGAGAAGGAAATTCAAATACACACCCAGGTTCTTCGTAGCTATGTTAAGATCCATGTGCAGAAAACGTTACTGCAGAATGACCAAATGAAGACAAGAGTATGAATAAACTAAAACCAGAAGCTTTATTTGCAAAAAAAAAAAGTTAAGGACTCAAAATAATAAAAACAGGATCACTTCCTTTTAGCTTAATCTATTTATATTGCTAATTTAATTTATTATCGATTAAAATTAGTCTTTAGTAACTTTTATAAATTTAGTACCAAAATAAGTATACTATTTTTTTGTTTTCTTTTTTTCTTTCTAAATACGGTCTCTGGAAAGAAATACTAAAACTTTAATTCATACTTTCAATAAGTACTATTAAATGCCAGATACTGCTTTAGGTATTTGACATACATCACTGGGAAAAACAAAAAGCAAAAAACAAAAAACAAGAAAAACACGTCTGCCTTTGTGGAGTTTACATTCTTGTGGGGAAGCAGAGGCAATAAATACCAAGAAAAAAAAAATTAGACTGTGTAGTGGATTAGAAGTGAAAAGTACCAAGAAGAGTGGGTCGAGATTTACAATTTTAAATAGGAGTATCAGTTGTAAAAGTACCATTTGAGCAAAATTTGAAGGAAATGAGAAAAGCAGGAGAAAGTAGAGGGAGGACCAATTATTTTGGCCAGTGGATAAATGTCAATCTCTTCTATATATTTACTATTCTGCACTTAAGAAAGAACAGGGGAAGAAAGTGTTCTCCTAACT
The DNA here is from genome assembly GCF_037043125.1 of Eumetopias jubatus. Classification (NCBI taxonomy): domain Eukaryota; kingdom Metazoa; phylum Chordata; class Mammalia; order Carnivora; family Otariidae; genus Eumetopias; species Eumetopias jubatus. The sequence goes on along the minus strand of NW_028274814.1, from coordinate 114,103,900 downwards.
TGTAATATAATCAGCAAGCCACGGCCTTCACAATAGAGGAAAACTCCACTCTGTAATTTTATATATCATTCTTTCTGGTGGGCCAAAAATTCAGCCAGGAGTGAACCCAGAATTTATTTTTCAGTTGCATCTGAATGCACAAAAATGGCATTCTTATTTTAAATATAGTTACATCTAGAAATTGAATACACGGCAATAACTTTATTATGTGCTTACTATGTACAATTTTTTTTTTTTCTGATCTTGGAAGGAGGTATTATTTTCCTTATGTTAAAGACAAGATAACACAGGGTCTGAGATGATGAATCACGCCCCAGGGTTAGAGAACTGTGTTAGTGATTCAGGCAAGAATTAAACTTAGTTCCCTCCGAAGCCAAAGTCACAGTTTTTTACTAAGCCACCGTCATGATTTGTTCTTAGTGTTAGACACCTGTAATCTCTAATTTCATTACAAGTTTACTTATAGGATGGGCTACACTAATTTCTTACCACAGACTTCACACGGTACCAACAAACACAAAAGGTTGCCACACACACAGCTAAATAATCACTTCATGGCAGCTCAGTACTTAAACCCAATAAAACTTGAAGGTCCTAAAGTAGTCTTTACAATAATACTTTTTACCCGTGTTTTCTATCTATAACTGCTGTCGTGTTCCACACATATAGTTGTTTCCATTGATTGAGGATTGCTCTTTGTATTTCCAATATATAATTGCATTGCATCAGAATAACATTATTTTAGAAATGAGAAACAGAGTTCTAGAGAGGTTAAACAGGACTTGTGTCCCTAAGTTCCATGGTGAATGGAACCCTAGCCTCTTGTCAGAACTCTAAAAATGTCTATGTAAGGGACTCTTTAAGGTACTTGGTGCAGGGAAGTTAAACCATAGCCCATCAGAATGTGGTTAAGTCTAAGGGCTGGGTAAGGAGTGACTCTTTTGGACTCTGCGAGCCAGGAAACCAGTAAAAAATACCAATCCCACTTCTAGAAAGAGGGCTCGAGAACCAACTACATTGCATGTCAGTACAAAGCTGCCATTCCTGGCTGCCAAGTCCCAGCAAAGGACCTGGCTTGTTTAGGTAACATATCTATATAAATCTATTCTTGCTGGGAGGTGAGGGACACAAAACTTCCTCTCTCAGGGTCTGAAATGACTCTGAGTGTCCCTGGTCATCATAAGCAGCTAGCAAACTGAGATGAAAAAGAAGAAGAAGAAGAACAACAACAACAAAAAAATACCACAAAACAAAACCAAAAACAGCACTGTGTGTAGTTCTCTAAGTACAATAAACTATTGATAACAGAGACCCTGAGTCATCAAGAATACATTGAAGGAAACAGAGATGTGTGCAGCATATGATGAAAGCTTTTCATTTAAAATTGTTAAAGTGAAAGTCTAGGCACTTGATCTGGCAAGTTTTATTAGCCCTACTGGAGAATGCACTTTATGTGGAATTCTCATTTCCTGACAACCCTGGATAGATCAGGCATAGCTGTGATAATGTTCATCTCTGTGCATTATAATGAAGCTGCCATGGTAACTCTAGAAGTCACTTTAAAAATGTTCAATTTTAAAAGTTCATTTCTTAGAAAAAGATTAGCACAGCTGTAACACTCATAATAATCTAATGAGATTTGAAAAGAACCCTCAGGCAAAAAACATATATAGACTGCTCAGATTTCACAATCGCACAGTCCTTCGGAGAATGACGTGGTCCACCCATGACTTCCCTCATCGATGAAACAAGGGGGATATTAGGTCAGAAGCTTAATTAAATTTTGATGTGTATAACCCAGTAGCAGAACTCATTCAGCTCCAACTTAGCTCAGGATGCTTGCTAAGTAAGTCACAGAAGCTGTTGCATAGAAAATTTTATGTACTTGTCATTTTCATAATATAAGGAGCTAGGTATAATAAATGTTCCTAGCATTAGTTATTTAGGAAAGATTGACTGTACCCTTTATGACTGGTCACAAAAATTCAGACTGGGAAGGAAACAGATGTGACGCATGGGAATTGGGTACATTTCCAAAATAAAACCCTCCATCCTTAGTCCCATTCACCCCTATAAATTTTTTGAGGAAAAAGGCATAAATCCGTGTCCAAGGTCTCTGTACCTTGTTATGGAAAACATTTATCTTTCTTTCTAAGGGAAATTGTATCTTTTCAAAGTTAAATTGTTTTTTTTGGAGACTGAATCATGTATGACTGATACAGAGATAGGGCGTGTTCAAGTAGCTCCTGTTATCTCTGGGACCTCATGAGCGCCAGAAGCATGCATTCCTGGAGGTGTGATGTGATGAGTTTTTGTAGTGGTATATTTAGTTAGAATATCTTTTCCAGTGCTTTCCTTGAAGGCTTTATAATTTGGGATCAGGGCCCTGGCTACAAATTCAAATAAGTCAAATTTAATAAATCTTCATTAGCAGGAGGCTTTTATGGACATCTGCTAGTAAAAGAAGAACCTTAATCTACAGTTAGCATTCCACATTCCTGAGAAAACTGTCCTACAAAGTTTAAATAGTTTTTAACCTCTCAATTGCCTTTTAAAGAAACTAAGGTACATGGTCCAGGGGTCATAGAATTCCATTTCCTCACTTAGCTTCATCTTCCAGGACACCCTATAGTGATTTGATCATTAATTTCATCTACTTAGTTAAAGAAAAGAAAAATCGAAGTGTTTGATGGGTTCTTCTTCTACCCTCCAGCCCTGACACAATTCCTACCATAGCGAGTTGAATTGGTTGTTTGACATTGTGTGGATAAAACAATAGAAATATTTTAAGTCATCTGTTTTGACTTCATGTCAAATCAGCCTTGCCATCAAAACATTATTTTGGCCCTCTCAACAATTTCTAGATATGCTGGTGGTAGTGGAATCAGATAGAGGTGGACAAGTTTCTTTGAAACTGATTATGTTACATACAGTGGAAAAGAAGTGGAAAATCAAATTAGGCCAGTCATCCTGTTTAGTAGACTTAACAGACATGTTTGGTTGTCAGAGGACCAAAAAATGCTAGCTCAGCCTTCTGCCCTAGAACAGTGACAGGGCTCATTCTGCCTCACAAGTTTGATTTGCATCTTTTGTAAGCATCATGCCATTTCTTGGGAGTGCTTGATGACTCCCATAACATAAAAATTTAGCGACTGAGAAGCTCTCTTTAGCAGGTAGGAGCAGGAACCAGTGAATTCAGTCACTGCCACTTCTGTGCTCCATTTTATCCATCAGCTGGCAATGGTGAGAGGAATTCCACCCCAAGCTTTTATAACTAATAGCAACTACCTTGTTCTAGATTATGTTTTAAGCATTGGACCACAGAGGTGAAAAAGACAGAATGCCTACTTTGAGGGAGCTTGCCTGGGAGTGAAGAAATCACTGTCACAGTGGGAAGAATGGACCCTCTTTTCACTCAGACATTCACATTCATTCATCCCCAGGCATGTCACACTTCCTCATTCCACCTGGAGGTTTTCTAAATCTTACACTCATTTGCCTTCAAACAAACCAACCCTCCTCAATTTTATCAGAAGATCTTATAATTTATTTTATCCACTGAAAAAAATAGCCATGCAGAATCAGAGATTTCTTCAAAATTTATCTTAGACTAACTGCACTCAGTTCCTTTCTTTTGATACTATCCTTATTCCTTTGCAAGGCTATTACTCATGTTTTAAATGTCCTCCCTCACACTTATGCTCCAGACTCCTTGTGACCCATGGACAAAGCTGCCTGTTTTACACCTCAGTGTGTCTGAACTTCGCCACTCAGCCTAGAACATTCTTCCACATTTGTCCTGCAGGGGTGCTATTACTCAACTATTATAACCCATCTACTGCTCCCTTTTACACCCTGTTCCCTCTTTTTTTCTTTTATCATTGATTTCTCTTTCTCCACTGAGTCTATATCCTTAGCCTTCAAATATATGTAAATTCTCCTAAAAGAAAGTGACAGAACTCAGATAGTTTTTTCTTGAATGTTACTCACTCATCAAATTACTACAATCCTCTCTCCTTATCTATGAAAGATGTACACTCACCAACCGTACTTTCTTTAAAAATATATTACTTAGATCTTTTAAAATTATAAAATGAGTATAGAAAATTGGGGGAAAACATTTAAGACTTATAAGAAGAGAGATAAACACCACTCATAATCCCACCACTTAGAGGCAAATACTGAGATAATGGACAAGCAGTATACCACTTGCTTAAAGGAGCAGCCTCCAGAGTTAGACTCAAGGTTTGAATCCTGACTCTATCATGTACCAGGTGTGTGACTAGGGTCAAGTAACATCACAGCTCTGTGCCTTTGTTTCCCCTTGTGCAAAATATATAATAGCAGCCCCTCAACAAATTGCTGTGAAATTAAACAGGTTAATGTAAGTGCATGTGAAACATTTATAATAATTGGTACTAGTAAAAAAAAGGGACAAATATGTTACTACTTATTTTTGCAGTTGATGTGTGTATTTCTGATCTTTTCATTGCACATATACTTCAGCAGATTTTTATTTGGGATCTGTACAGATTGTCTAACGACTTGATTTCCCATCTAACTGTGTTGTTTGTGTCCACTTCCTAAGTGTCTCTTCCCCTTCATCTTACTGCAGTACACAGCACCAGTACCACACGAGCACCAGCGCTACATACAGACCAGGCACTTTGTCCCAGGTGCAAGGATGGTCACTAATAATATGTGATGAGATCATCCCAAGTTCTTCTCCTTGTTGAAGCTTTTAATGCTATGGACCTTCCCTTATTGATACACCTTTCTTAACTTCACTGACACTATTCTTATTGTTCTTTTCCAGATATCTTGGTTTCCTATGACATGTATGCCTTCTGCTGATAAGCTGCTAAACATTGTCAGTTCTTTTCCAGAGCGCCAAAGGTATATTTCCTACTCCATGCTCTACTTCTTCTCTTGCATACAGTATACACCCTTCAAATGTAAGATTTTCAAAACCAACCCTATTTTCGTAAAAACCAAAACAAAACAAAACAAAACCAAAAAAACCCAACTTTATTCCATTGTACTTTCAATCACAGTTAATGGCATTACCACCTACCCGGCCATCTAAGTCATTCTAAATCATTTTCTTTTCCCTTGAGGATATCCTTACTCAAAGCACTTTATATTATGTAAAACTGAACGTTTCTACATCCTCCACACCTTAGCACCCATCTCTCAAATCTGTTCTTAGGCGTATCCCAACCAGTGATACCCAAATCCACCTGGTTTCCCCAGCCAGAAACATTGGAATTGTCGTCAGTCCATAACTGCACCTCTTCCGCCACTTCAGCCATGACTTCCTGTCACTGTGACCTCCTTCCTACCTACCTCTTTATCTCCTCTGCCCTGCTTTATCTCAGGTCCTCACACTCCCCTGCCTGTGCTATTGTGACGGCCTCTCGTAGGTGGAATAGTGTTTCACAAAAATGCGTACCTACCTGGAACCTCAGAATATGCCTTTATTTGGAAATAGAATCTTTGCAAATGCACTTAGAGTGGGATCCAGGTAAGGTCATACGGGATTAGGGTGACAGTGTCCTGCAAGAAATAGAAAAAGAGACAGAAAAAGATGCACATGGGCACATAACAGGGAAGAGGCCATGTGAAGATGAGGCAGAGATCAGAGTGATATTGTCACAAACTAAGGGAAACCAGGGGCCACCAGAAGCTGGAAGAAGCAAGCAAGATCCTCTTCTAAAGCCGTCAGAAGGAGCATGGCTCTGTTCACACCTTGAGTACATTTCTGTGACTTTAAGTCACAAAGTTTGTGGCACTTCATTACGGCAGTTTGGGAAACTAATATACTTCTCTACCAGTTTTCTCCATCCGTCCATCCTCTGTGCTTCTGTCAAAACTTAGATCATACTCTGTCTCTGATCACTGTCTTTCAATAAAATGCAAACAAGCCTTTTCCCAACCTAGCCTAACATCCTTTCCTTATTCTCCTCCTGCACGCTTTATAATCTTGACTACCTCTGACCCCTGAACAGAGGTTTTGTCTACACCTAAGTACCTTTCGGAATCCTACCTCTCTGCTTGGAATTCCCTTGCCAGTATTGTCTTTCTCACACTGTTAGTTATTTATCACAATCCAGCCCAGGCATCACCTCTGTGTGGTTCTCATGACTCTTCTTTTTCATGTTCATGTCTTGCTTTTCTTCTATTATTATATTTGTCACACATTAGAATTGTTTGTATTCTCTTATTTATCTTTATAGTCCGTTTGTGTCAGAGAGCCAAACACATGGTAGATTTTCAATATATGTTTGTTGTGTAAAAGAATCTATTTTCTTATAAATTACATATCATTAAATGTATGTCTGTTTTAATTCCAAAAATCATTTTTGAGTCTTTTTTCCCAATGTGCTCCCTCATCTTGCTTTGCTATCTTGGTTCAAGAGTTCATCCATCTCTTCTAAATGATTTTCGTGCTTCCATTATTGTCTTTCAACTTTGTTTCTTCTTTTGTCCTTAACAGAATCTTTCTGAAACCTATCCGTGATCATGTCATTCCCTCAGCTGGAAGCTCCAGCAATTTCCCAATAGCTTTAGTGTAAATCATAAACTTTATGCTACAACTTATAATATTGTTCCAATCTCTGTTCATCATGAATTCTGTGCTCCATTTTCACTAGATTTCCTACAAATCCTTAAACTCCATTTATGTTTGTGTCTTCATATCTTTATTCTACAGCTTTTTCTTCCTGGTGGAATCCTCTTCTTTCTTAGTGGGGTTTAAGTGTCTCCTCCTCTTTGAGATTCTTCTCAGCTCTGGGCTGGCCATGAAGGACCGTACTGTTTTTCCCATCTTCCTGTGGAACTCTGTCCCAACGTCTTCATTAAAACTCAGTATAGTGTAACATAGTTGGTTGTATGCATACTTGTCTGTTTCTCTCTCCTTGACACACCCAGATTATAAGACCCTTGAAACATGGGACCTTCTTTCTAGTCCTGCAAGGCAGCAGAGAGTCCTGATATGCTCACTAAGTGTTATTTGAAAGTTGGCTAACTCTTTATCAGTTAAGAAGTTTGCTGATTTGTTTTCAGCCATAACATAGTATGCAAATGAATACATGTGTACAGTTGTAATCGTTAATTTTATGTATTAATGTGGCCAGGCCATAATATCCAGATATTTGGTCAAACACTATTCTAGATGTCTCTGTGAAGGTATTTTTTTTCTGTCAGATTAACATTTAGATCAATAGACTTTGACCAAAGCAGATTATACTTCATAATGTAGGTGGGCCTCATCCAATCAGTTGAAGACCCTAATAGGAAAAAGACTGACCTCCTTGAAGAAGAGGAAATTCTGCCAGGAGGCAACCTTTGCACATGAATGAGAGTTCTTCTCTGGATCCTCAGTCTGTTGGCCTAATCTGAAGATTTGTGGACTTGGCAGCTTCCACAATCAAGTGAGCAATTCCTTAAAATAAATCTCTTTCTCTCTATGCATATCCTATTAGTTCTGTTTCTCGGTAGAACCCTGATGAATATGACAGTTAATGTATATCTCTTTTCACCTGAAAGATTTCATTGATTCAGTCTCCACACAAGGTTTCTAACACACAATAACACAAAACAGGTAATAAATACAATCCATAGGCTTAGATTTGGGAATGTTTGTGAAGGTATATTTGTGGCATAGCCCAGCAATCCTAGAATTTGAATTCTGGTTCTAGCCGCCAGGTGACCAGGTGTTAAGTTACTTAGGCTCTTGGTTTTCTGTGACTTCTACCTACCTTAGATGATTGCTGTTGTGAGGATTAATGACTTATAATGAAAACATGTAAAGTGCTTAAAACTGCCTGGCAAATAGTAAATACTCAATGAATCTTACCTGTCGTATTTATGAAGACGCTCTCTGTTTGCCTAATTGCTTCAGTTCACTTACTTCCCCTTATCAGTTTACTATGAAGAAGAGAGGGATTATATTTGTCTGTAGCTCCTATAGTCTGCAAATTGATACATAATAATGTATTAATTACTATAAAACTCAATTATTAAAATTTTTTGTTAGCTTATGTTGCTTGATGTAGTGATATTATATGTATATTCCCAGGTGATATTTTTTGGCTGCTTGTTGTTTAAACAATACTGTCTACTTTGATGCTAGGATATAAGAAATGTGGAAAGTTCAAATATACTGGTAAAAATGCAAGATATTTTCATTTATTAAAGCTATAATCAAGATAGAAGGCATTAATTAAGTAATTACTTAAGGGAATAAAAATGTTGTTTTTGAGTTTGCAAGCTATTTTTTTTTCTGCTGAGGGGTTGCTTGAGTTTTGTTTTTAGCTATAACATATGCAAATACGTACATAATTATAGCCAACTTTGGGTTTTCCTTACTTGTAAAAGAAAACAGTGGTTCAAAAGAAAAATAAATCTCAAAGTATATTTTGTTCAGTCTAGAATTGCACCACATGATTTAGGGGGAATTAATGGATTTATTTTGTGAATATGTGTGTATGTTTTAACCCTTAATCTAAAACAAAACTAAAATTAATCTTTATGTCTTAGCACACTCCTGCTTATTATTTAAGAAGGTGTTTTAGAATCGTGTTAATCAGCTAGGGGAGTCAATCAGAAAGAGGGGAGTGTGTGTGTGTTTCACATAGGAATCCCATAAGACATTGCTTTTTCCTCATTACTTTCTGTTTTTCACTGAATTCCTCTTGCCCTTTCTTGATAAAGCATCATGTCCCTAAGGCTTATACTAATGTTGAAAGAAAACATTCATTTTTTTTCCCCTTTGCGTACGTGAAAGATTGATTATGGAGACACTCTCCATCTTTTCTCATGCAGTTCCCTCTTTAGATCATTACTAATAATTTGGCAATCAAATGCACTTGAAAGATGTAGATGAAACAGTTTTTATTCTTTTTATCAGTGGCAAAAGAATTTCTGATTTACAAGTGGATCAAGAAACATATACATACTTCACAGACATATATTAATAACTATCTAAAAGACATATAAGTATAAATGGTACACTGAGAATAAAGCAGTATAAACTAAAAGGCCTATATTCCTGAAGTCATTTAAATCATTATCTGTCTTCCAATCAGGCTCCATTAAGTACAAACAGAGTGATGAGTGTTTATCTCTTTCTTGTAAATTTCCAGGAAGGAAGATGCCTCATTTAAGAGGTAATCATTACCTATATATGTACATATATGCATATATATTTAGATATAAAACATATGCTATTTAAGAAAATTCAAATAAAGTTTTACCTTGATTTGACCTTGCATTAAATATTTGCTTCTTTTTAACTTCTCAGAGTCCAGGTAATCGGATTTATCCCTATTTTATAGAAATAAAAAAGAAAGAAAAAAATTGCCTACATTCCACAGAGAGTTAATCAAAAGTTTTTTAAAAAATTAGAAAAAAGTTTTTTGTTTTATTTAATGCTAGAATTCTTTCCATCAATCTGGCTTATTTATTTATTTATTTTTAAAGTCTATATCATCTCTTACAAAAGTCTGATCAATGGAGGGAAATCCTCAGGTGGCATAATTTTTTCTCTCTTGTACCTTACCTTTTCCACTAAAAATCTTCCTTAATGTTTTAATAAAAACTGCTTAGAATCACACTCCCTTGATCAAATATGGTAACCACGGGTTAACTTTGGTCCTCCCTGTCCATATTTCTGTATATGAAAATCAGTTTGGTTTCAAGACTTTGTGCTTAGGTATTTATTAGTCTTGCTGACTAATGTAGATACATCTGGTGATTTTCACAGCTTCCAAAGGACTTGAGAAGCAAACCCAGAAACCCTTTGAAAGTCGAGCCCACTAGATCCCGCAGTAGTTGGTGATATCCATGGGTCAGTTTAGTTTGGCTGCTTTCCAGAGCCTGGAATGAGAAACGTTCCCTGAGACTTCCATCAAGCCCTTCTTGTAAACGACCCACGTCTTGTCTTTAAGGGGACTCTTCTTCCTTCGTGTTCCTGTTTTCTGTCCCCACCCTGACCTCATCCCATCTTTTCTCTCTTCGGGTGTAATAGTAACACCTGGGAGTCTGAAATGGCATGATTTTATCAAACCTATTCCCCGTTGTCTGATGAGCAGAAGCTGACTTTTGTGTTTTTCATGCCGAATTTTCTGCCAGGCCTTCCCTCAAATCTCTCATAATCCAGTTTCTCCTTTAGTGCAAAAGAAGTTTCCCTTAATGTGTTCAACAGATGCTGCTTCCCAATGCCATCTTTTCTGAGTACTGAAAAGTGCTCTATTGTGGAGCCTAGCGTATATGCTTAAATATACAAACACAGCACTACTTCTTTTCTTTATTGACTTGCACTGAAATCTGTGCCTCTACTAAATAAGACACTTTGCCATCCCAGTATCAGGGCGCCCATGTGCGGAGACATTTGTGTCTCCTTAAAATACATCAGAACTTCCCAGTTTTGCCTCCAACAATATTTTAGCAGATAACTCACTGCCAAAACCCAATCAAACACTTTCCAAATCTTCTCGACAGCATTATTGATGACAGATGGTTAGCCTCCACATTTCACCAAATCGTAGGACAGTATTAGAAATCACACTGCCTCTATATGATTATGTACGCAAACAGCATATGGAATCTCTGTTCAACTCTTGACCCTCGCAAGAGCATAAACATTTAGAAGAGTTCCAAAATACCAGAAGAGCTATAACTGCACACAGTTTTACGTGAACTGTTTACTTACTGGTGCCCTTAGCTGAAGGGGAGTTATTTATTTTCTTTTCATTAGAATCCTAAGTGTCCTTCTACTATATTTATAATGTCCATTCTCAGAGGTTACCAAAGAAAGGCAGCTAATTTTCCATGAGTGAAAATGCTCTGAAAATAGATTACTCAGGGCTTGAAAATGCAATTTCTCAGAAGTCTGTTGTTTTCAGTTAGGAGTTTTTTGACCAGAAAGCAAATGATATATGGATTTTCCTAATTATTATTTATGTTTTATTTCCTAATTAGTATTTGTTTGGTTCTTTGTGAAATTTAATCCTTAATCTCTAAGTATCAAAAAGGCAATTAATATTATGGAAAATGTGTTCTTAGTATAGCTACTCATGTAAAAAAACACAAGTATTTGTAGGATAGCTGTAAATTTGAAGAAGTTTCTTGGACATCAAAATATGTTATCATAATAAATAGCTTACCATGGATGCTTGGAATGGTTGTCATGTTCCTAGCTTCCTCAGTACCCTTGTATATCCATAAATTTCCTTCCTAGATCATAAAATCCCTGAAGGTGAGGATTATATCTGTCTTGTTCACTCTTGTATTCCTAGCAGTAAGTATGGAATCTGTTGCCATAATCAGTGCTCAATAAATATGTGATAACTATCTAGATGACTAAATAGGTGGACAAATGGATGGATGGATTTATCTAGTGTTAAGTCATATCATAATGTTTACTTTTTCTTAAAGAATAACATAGTGAGAGTTAGTATGCATTATGGGTAGAAGCCCGGCTCTAGCTCTGGTTACACTTACTAGCCTTATAAAAGTGGAAGGTTTTTAAAATCTAGTGCTTCAATTTTCTCATCTTTAAAATGGGAGTAGCAATACTTCCTACAACATAAGAATATAGAGGCAGTGTTTTGATGGTGCTAAGCACACTGGCTCTGGGGATGGATTTCCTATATTTGAATTCATGTGCTACACTTAATAGTTACATGACCCTGCTGAAGGTTTTTGGGAGAATTTGGTAAGTTGATACTTTTAAAGTTATAATACCTAGGGCTTAGTGAGTACTCAAAACAAATGTTATTTTTATTGTATGATATAATTTTTTCTGTCTTGAAACAAATGAGGTCTTTTTGTTTCTCAATCTGATTAGTTAAAAAGAAGAGAAAATCGGTAATTGTAATTTAAGAGCTATAAGATATGAATCCATCAGTCAAATTTGCAAATGTGAAAAAAAAAGTGTTTTAGTGCAAGAAGTAGAGATGGAAAAAAACCCTTCAATATAATAGAATTTTACAGAAAAATGTTAATTTGTTTTCTCTATCCATCTATTTCATTCATTCATTCATTCATTTATCCAACAATATATATTGAGCTCTGGCTCTGTGAGAGACACTACTCTAGGTGTAGTAGATATAGACAGTAGTTAGAAAGTAAATAGAAATAATAGCCTAGAACCATGTATGTTTTTTAAGTGTTGTTTGTGTGTGTGTGTATATAGAAAAAAAGTGATAAGCAAAATAAGTAAACATATAGTAGGTTAAATTCATGTAGTAATTTATGTTTAGGAGAAGATAGCTCAGAGAGAGATAATTTGGCATTTGGCAGTACAATTTTCCCAGAGTGGACAGGATAACCCTCATTTATATGATGGACTTAGGATAAAGATCAAGCAGAGATGAGAGAGTGAAACATGCTGGTGTCTTTGGAAAGGACAGCCAGTCAGAGTGAGAAGCAATTGGAAAGACCCTGATGAGGAACACAAACTAGTACATTCCAGTAACCTTAAGGAGGCCAGTCTTTTTGCAAGCAAGCTCTACAAGGAGGAAAGTTGTAGGAGATGAAGCCAGAGAGTTAGGTGGGAGTGGACTGGATCATGTGGGCCCTTAGAGGCCAATGGAATGATTTCACTTTCCTTGTAAATCTGAAATTTTTTAGCAGGAGGATGAACTTATCTGATCAACATTTTAACAGGATTATGTTAGTTACTTTATTGAGAATATACAGTAGGGAGGACGAAGGTGGAAATAGAGTGTGGAGACTTTTGCAATAACCCAAGTAAGAGATGATATGCTCTTGGACCAAGGTGTGACACTGAGGACTGTGAAAAGTTAACAGATCCTGAAGTTATTTTGGAGTTATTAGATGTGAGGAAGGAAAGTACAGAGAGACACTTTTTTAAAAATCTGGAGCTACTGGAAAGATAGAGTTGCTGTTAACTATTTAGGAAGACTGAAGGAGGTAAATAGGAATTAGGTGGCCTGTTTCAGACTAGTGAGGATTTTGAGCAGGCCACGATATCTACATAGCCCAAGTTCAGGGTAGAAGCCTGGACTGGAGATTCACAGTTGGAAGTCATCATTGTAGTAAGAACTTGAAAATGCACCCCCCAAATAGTTTCAAAATCTTTTTGCATAAAAGAAAAATAGAATTCAATAAGCAAAATACAATTATTAGTTACCAATTAGAAAAAAATATTTCAGTTTATATCACAAAGATTAAAACCCTAATATATAATTTCTTTATAAAAAGGAGAAAAATAATAATTGGCAACTCAACAAAAATAATGTAAATAGCCCCCCAAATATGAGTAAGTTGCTTAAACTCATTTACAATAATAGATTTTAAGTGCAAATCACAGTGAGATAATACATCAAGGACTTTAACTGTAAATGTTTTGGCAAGGCTCTGGGGAAATAGGCACTTTCATTTATTGCTGGGTAGGAATGTAAAATGCCATTCTAAGGGAATTGGGAAATACCCAGTAAAATATATGTCTTTATTCTTTATCTAGCAATTCCTTCTAGTAATCTACCTGAAGATAGCCTTGCAAAAATACGAAATGATATATGTACAAGGATATTGATTTTGACAATATTTAAAATAGCAAAAAAGCCTAGAAACCATCTATATGTCCATTGGTAGTGAACTGGTTTAAAATAAATTATATTTCCCCATAATACAGCACCAGTCCTCTGTAAAATGTAATGAGGAAGACCTCTATACACTAATATGAGATGATTTCAGAGTATTTGTTTAAGTGTTGAAAAAAATGCAGAAAATTGTCCCCACCTATGAAGTCGGAGAGAGGAGAAAAGATGAAGGAACCAGGATGGAAACAAAGACCTCTCTGGATATGCATTGCATTATGCTTTTATTTTGGAATCATTTAATGTTTTATAAAGTTAAAACAATTAAACTAAATTAAAAAAGAAATAATTGCTAAAATGGAATAAAGATTAAACAAATGATTCAAATTTTATATTGTGTGTTGAATAATCACATAGAAAAAAGATTACTTCATGTTATTTAAAATGCGGTATTTCTACTGTACAACTCTAAAAAGAAATATTTTAAAGACAAACATCTATTTAAAAAAATAATTGAATTCAGCAGACTTGTTTTTAGTAGTGCTTTTATTATTTATTTATTTATTAGAGAGAGACTGTGCATATCTGTGAGTGGGAGGAAGGGACGGAGAGAGAGAATCCTGAGCGGGCTCCATACCCAGCATGGAGCTTAACGTGGACCTCCATCTCATGACCCTGAGATCATGACAGGAGTGGAAATCAAGAATTGGACACTTACCTGACTGAGCCACCCAAGTGCCCCAGTTGTTCTATTATTATTATTTTAAATATTTTCTCAGTTTTATAGAAATCAGTATTTTCAGGACATGAAAAAATATAAAATCAAATTAATTTAAAACCTGTAATTTGAAATGTAAACTATAATATCACCATAAAATCATCAGTAATATTATTTTTGTGCAATACAATATATTTTTAGCTCTGTCTGTAAAAAGTCCTAGAATCAATGACAGCAGTAGTTATGGGCACACTGACACCACATTGTAGTCTCTCAATACTATTTTTTAGAAGGTATTTCATTAAAGAGTTTAACCTTATGTTTGTGATAGAAATTGCAAATTTTGGGGGCGCCTGGGTGGCTCAGTCAGTTAAGCGGCTGCCTTCGGCTCAGGTCGTGATCCCAGGGTCCTGGGATCGAGCCCCACATCAGGCTCTACTGCTCAGCGGGGAGCCTGCTTCTCCCTCTCCGCTCCCACTTGTGCTCTCTGTCTCTCTCTGTATCTCTGTCAAATAAATAAAATCTTAAAAGAAAAGGAAATTGCAAATTTTGTTTTCCACTTTATTTACCTTTGCTTTGCAGATATTTTTGTTACACAAATTTTATTTTTACATATTTAAATTTATTTTTTTAATTAAGGTTTACGTGTTTTTATTCACAGATAAATAGGCTTTTCTTCCTCTCACATTATAAAAGTTTTTATTCATGTTTTAGTCTATTACTTCTCTGGTTTTACTTATGGTACTTTACTTTCATACCTTTAGAGAGTGTTCTGGTGTTTGATTAGAGGTATAGATCCAATTTTGTCTTTGTCTTTTTTTTCCCAGATGGCTGCGCAGTTCCCTCGATACCATGTATTTTTATTCTTCTATTTGAAAATGCTAACTGTATCATATGCTAAATTTCCACACATATTTGGATCTATTTCTGGACTCCATATTCTGTTCTATTGACCTTCCTGTCTATTAGTGAATCTACTGTTTGTTATAAAAACCTTGTAATGTGCTTCAGTATCTAGTACAGTTAGTATCAGTAATTTATCATTTTTTTCATAGTTCTCCAAAATATTTTTATTTTTAAAATTTTCCCATGGGCATTTTAGAATCACCTTTCTTAGTTCCAAAACAAAACAACAGCAATGATAAACAACCCCCTCCTCCTCCTGAAAACAAAACAAAACAAAACAGAAAGAACAAGCTTGTACTTTTTCTGGGTCAAGTGTACTCTTATGTCTTTCAGAACTGTTTTTAAAAATTTTCCTCACAAAGGATTTGGATATTTCTTATTAAGTATTTCTAACAGTTATTTATATTGCAGAACCACCCAAGCTTAGTGGTGTAAAACAACCAATTTGTTATGCTCATAGATTCTGAGGGTCAGGAATTTGGAAAGGAAAGAATAGTGACAGTGCTCTCTCTCCCTCCCTCTCCCTCTCTCTCTCTCTCTCTGACTGTCACTTCTCCCTGACATCAACTGAAGAGTTGAAGGCTGGAGGTGAATGAATGGCTGGGGCAGGAATCATTTGGAGGCGTTTCATTCACATGTCTAGCCATTGGTACTGACTGTTCTCAGGAATCTCAGCTGGGGCTGTCACTTAGACACCTATATATGTCTTGTCTATGTTGCCTGGGCTGTCCCACAGCATGGCAGCCTTGGACATAGTACCTAGTACTCAGGGTTCTAAAGGCAAGTGTCCCTTGCCTTTAGAGAGAACCAGATGGGAGCTCTATTATCTTTGATAACTTAGCTTCAGAAGCCACCCTCATAACCTAGTTATTTCCCAAAGTTCCCACCTCTTAATACCATCATATTGGGCATTAGGATTTAACATATGAATTTGGGGGGGACACAAACATTCAGCCCATAACAGATACTGATCTTATTTTCCCCCCTTATAAGAGTGTTGATATTCTAGCCTATCCAGTGAATTGTTGTCTTTACTCTTAAAGCCCAATAATTTTATTAGGATATGTCTTGGGGCCAGTTTGTCTTGGCACACAGATTTAGTGTATAGATTTACTTCTTTTAGTTCAAAGGACTTCTTAAAATGATATTTTAAAAGTAAATTGTCTCTTACTGTTTTTCTTTCTTGGAATCTTCGATTATACATGTACTACATTTCCTTTTCTTGTCTTCTATATCCATCATTTAATATTTATTTGTTTCCTATTCTTACTTCTATTTGTCAGACTCTTTGTTGTAGTCTCCATGTCATCATTCTCTTTCGGTTTTAAAGTAATTTTGTCCCTTTTCCCCTGAGTTCTGTCAATTCTTTTTTTTACCTTTGCTGGTTTTCTGGCCATCACCTCTTACTGTCTGACTGTGTTATCTTAGAACTCATGTATTTCTGCTTTGTGATCTTCCTTCATAGCTGCAAATAATCTGTTATTTTTAAAATTCTTATTGGAATATTGGGTTGAAATTTTTATCTGCTATTTTGTAAGATATATATTTTTTAAAGATTTTATTTATTTTTCAACAGAGAGAGATAGCGAGAGAGGGAACACAAGCAGGGGGAGTGGGAGAGGGAGAAGCAGGCTTCCTGCTGAGTAGGGAGCCTGATGTGGGACTCGATCCCAGGACGCTGGGATCATGACCTGAGCTGAAGGCAGACACTTAATGACTGAGCCACCCAGGCACCCTGTAAGATATTTTTAGTGAATGTTCCTTTATGTTGGAAAATTTCTCTTATTTTTTTCACATTTTTTTTTTTCTGACACCATTTTAATTTTTTGTGTGTGTCTTTACCCTTTCCTTTTTTGGTTCTCATAAATGAGAACAATATTTTCCTAGATTTGAGTATGAGGTAGAATAGAGTGGACAGTAATAACTTTCCTGATTCACAGCACAAGCCAGAAAGAATAGTATAGGCATTAGTAAGGTATGGAAACCAGCCAATTTAAAACAAACATTTCAGCCGAACATTACAGGTTTAGAGGGGAAAAAAAAAAAAAATGGGGAATGACTTTCTATTGAAAATCAGCCCTGGGTTAAAAAAATCTTTTGTTATACTGTGGCATTTCTATGTAGGCATCCTTCCTTTGCCTCTTAGAACCTAACCTGACTCTGAAGAACTTCCTTGTCCAGTCATGTGTCTCCTCTGCTTATTCTATTGGCTGTTGCTACCCAGGGATAGAGGTTGCTTTCCAATGTAATCCACTCACTTTTATAAAATGGATTTTTACTGACATTCTCTAAATATATTCTCCTCTGCACTTGTCTAGGCAATTTTTAAGTCTTCCTTCTTCCCTCAGTTGCTCATGTACAACTGTCTTTCAACACTGCTCAAAGAAGCTTGCCCACAGTTTGGGGCCCTCACCTTTTGGAGAACAGATTCTTATTTTGCTATTGGTTTCTGAGATTACCCTCTGCTGTGTCAGCACTCCCTAATCTTCCCTACCACTGCAGCATGGCTGCTGTGGGGCCTTCCTAGGCTCTGCTGGTTTCAGTTACTTTTGGCAGCATGAACACATAATTTGAAGTTTGTGGGTTTTCTTTGTCTCCTATTTTAAGTGAAAATGGAGTTTGTGATTTTTTTTTTGTTCTTTTCATTATCTTGTTACTCTATTTCTAGCAGAAGCAGACAGATTTAGAATTAAGCAGCCATCATGCTCTTCCAGAATCATAATTAATATAATTATTTTTGTCATAGTGCAAATATGAAGGATATTCTCACTTAGGTCAGGTAAATAAAGAATGGCCTTTTCCTGTGGAAATATGAGACTCTCTAAAAAATGAATCTCTTGGCAAAATATATTCCCCACTGGTGAGTTTTCAAGATGTGCTCTGGACATAATTGAGAGAAGGCAACTCGATAAGCTTGTTAGATAAGCAAATCTATGCAGAGAGTCTGTCACTCCCTGAGAAATGAAACTGGGTAGAGGAAAAAGAATCAGATTTACATGTTACAAAATGCTGTTCTTTATTTTAAACGACAGAATTGGATTAGACTCCAGCATCAGCATGCATTTCCCATTGTTTTCTTTTTATATTAACTACAGGAGACTCATTAGAATTTCATGGATGTAATTGTTTCTTGGTTACATCCTCAATTAATGACTATAATTGAAAGATCGGATAGGACTGGGATGACGTGACTGTAATTTAAGTGTAAGACGTCTGGGCCTCTATTTACAATGTATTTGTTATTTTTTCTTCTACTGTGGAGGAGTATTTACGAGAGGCAAAAATAAATGCATTTCAAACAGCAATGTCTTAATCAAAACAATGCGCATATTGTGTGCTGGGTGTTGTTTTTCTGGGCTGTTTTGTGACTCTGTAGCCCTCAGCAGGATACATGTGCATAAAAAGAGTTTGTGCTCAGATCTTCTGGGAGGACTTGGGGGAAGAGAATATGCCTCAACGAAGGGGAGGTGGACCAGAAGGCTATCTGTCCTTTTTTATGGGATGTGTTAAAACAACTGTTCAGAACCCAGCACTTCAGCCTGCACATGCCAAGGCTCCCCTAATTAGTTTTAGATTATGTCATGGGGAAAGAAAAGAAGCCACCTCCTCATCTCCTAATTATGACTCCTCTGATTTCCTCTTCTTGTATTTTCCCCCAAAAGTAGATATTAACCTTATTAGTGTTTTGAGCAGTGCATCACTGATTATCTACACACAGGCTTTGGGAGCAGCTGCAAGGGGCAGCTGAACAATTATCTGGGGTTGGCCAGATTTGCTCCAGATTCTGGGATCAGAGAAGCCTGTAGACTGGAGCTCTTGAGTTCAGGGATGTCTGCTTTTTCTCTATCCAAGGTTAGGTGTGCACTGTGTAGCTCATTATATCTCTTTTTCAATAGTAGTGACCTTTCTTTCTCTTGCGGGTCTATTGATCTGGAGGGATGGCAAAGACAGCCACAGGATGGACGGTGTGACAGATGAGCTGGAGAGGCCAAGCTGTGTGGCTGGACTAACCTACCATGAAAAGAAAAAGAAAAGTGAAACAGTTCACAGGCAAGAATAGAGAGTTAGGAGACAGAGAGGGTGGGAAGGGAGGGGCTGCTGGTTCAGAGGTGACTTCATAATAATGACTTGACAGCCATGTTCTTTTTTAGCTTTCATGCTGATACTGTGAGCTGAGGAGTATTTCTTAATATGTTGCCTTTGCTACAGAAACACAAGGGTGCTTGCTAGAATGTGGATTATCAGACCCCCACTCAGACCTGTAGGAATCAAAATTTCTGGGCCTGGTCCCAGGAAGCTGCACTTATTCTGATAGACATTGAAGTTTGAGAATGACTGGGGAGGAGGAAGTAGAAAGTAGAAGGAATGGAATGGCAGTGACAGGACAGGGAAGGAAGCTGGGCAAGAGTGGACTGAGGTCAGACTCACAGATAAGGGGCTGTGAACTAGAGCAGTGAAGTATCTTTCTCTAAGTTATGCATCTAATAACTGGCAGGGCCACGGTTTCTACTTCAAAATTTAAGCCTCTTTGTACCAAGTTTAAGTCAATAGGAATAGGAAAGTGCTAGAATTTGGATGGCAGTTTATAGGAAAAAGGCAGCATGGCTTGGGATCCAGGCCTTGAATTTGTTATATATTGAGATAGGAATACTTTTAAGAATATGATATGGAAAGGAAAATATGTTCCGTTTTCTTTAACCTTATATTCGAAACTCATATTTTATTTGCCTCCTTCATGAATATTTTTGTACATAGTTGCATATTAGCTGTAAAATCATACATGCATCTTTTTGTGGTTAAATTGATTTTTTTAAATTTAGCATGGTTCTAACTCATAATTTTGAGATGTTAAGGCATTCTAGCGCACATTAGCTAATACTCAACTAATAATTTCTTAAGAAATTCATCTGTATACTACTTAAAATCATCTTGCCAGTGATACTACATATACCGCTAACTTTGGAAATAGCGCTTTCATCAGTTTTGTCTTCTGCTCAAGACTAATGACTCTTTCCATTTTCTCCCTTGTGCCCCATTGTCTAGGACCTGTTTGCATAATCTCAAACCCTCATTTTTACTGTATTGGCTTGTTCGGGCTTGCTTTCCTAGTGGTGCAGCCTGGGTTACCCTTTCTTTGGTATCTCCACTTGTCCTTCTTCGCATTTTGCTCATGAGCTTCTCCTCCAACCCTCATTTCCAACTGAATTTTACTCATGGAATTTGGATCTCTCTGCCTTTAGTGGTCCTAATAAGCTCCCCTCCCTCTTTACCTATTAAACGTGACTATCTTATGAGTAGCCTTCAATGATAAGGTCCCTTAATGACATGGTGTTAGCAAAATGTTTGATAAATCAATTCATAAATCGTTTCAGACCCTGAGTAATGTTTTTAGATGGCTTTAAGAACTCAAATGATTGGCATTAAAAATGAACAAATAAATATGCTACTATACTGATTCACTCTATGAAGAGACTAAGAGAGAAAAGTGTTAGAGAGAGACAAGAAGGTTCCTGCTCTCTCTGTAGGATGATCTCTGTGAGAGAGGATGACTTGGATAATAAGAAGGAGCCAAAAATGAGATGATCTCATTTCAATGGTATGTGTACAAGGGAGAGGCGTAAAAAAGACTGTCAGATGGGGATGAACTTAAAGCCCTGGAGGGACAGAAATAAGCTCAAAAAGAGGAAAGTAATAGGAGAAGAGGTTAGTGAGATAAGCAAGGGGAAGAGCCTCCTGGCTCTTATTGATTACAGCAAGGAGTATAAAGTATATTCTAAGTGGAACAGAAGCCACAGGAGGGGGTTCCAAAGGCAAGACTCTGATCTAGCCTCCCCACCTAGGTTCTGGGGAAACAAAACTGTGTCTCCTTTTACTTGATGGGCACTCATTTGCCTTTGTGTGAGATGTTCTCCTGCCTGGAATATTATCACTAAATCCACCAGTTTTCCTAGCCCATCTTATTCCTTTTTGACTTTGGTCTTCTACTATAAAGAAAATAAGGTTAATTTTAATTCCATGTTTCTCAAACTTATTTGACCACAGACTTTTACATGAAAGTCTATTACCTTCTTTGGGAAGGCATTCTAGACATATAAGCTAGCTGAGTCCTTTTTACAATTGTAAAATAGATATAGTCATTCTCTGTTGATTACTTTTTGTATTAGGGTTCTCCAGAGAAACAGAACGAATAGGATGTTTATGTGTATATATATATATATATATATATATATATATATATATATATATATAGGGAGAGATTTATTTTAAGGAACTGATTCAGTTATTATGGAACCTCACAGGTCTGAAATCTGCAGGTTGGGCTGTCAGGCTGGAGAGCCACAGAGTAGCCATTGGTTCAGTTCAAGTCCAAAGGCCATCTGCTGCAGAATTCCCCCTTGCTCCAGGGATGTCAGTCTTTTGTTCTATTCAGGCCTTCAGCTGATTGGATGAAGCCCACCCACATTAGGGATGGCAGTGTACTTTACTCAAAGTCCACTGGTTTAAATGTTAATCTCATCCAAAACATACTTAGAAAAACATCCAGAATAACATTTGACTACATACCTGGATACCATGGCCCAGCCAAGCTGACACATAAAATTAACCATCATACTTATAAAACAAAAGAAGAAAACCAATTTCCTCATTTTAAGAACTAGTTCTGTATTTCATCACAGATGGATTTAGATGTATGCACTTTTCGTGCTGCCAGTAAATCAGTAACCGTGGAATTAACAATCTTCTTCCAATAATGGTCATGTTTACTAAAGGCTTTCCTGAAATAACTGTTAAAAGTATAGTAATCAGACTATAAGAGTGAAGTGAAAAAGAATAGACCAAGGGTAGGAACACAGACTAGGTTAGGATAAAAGAAAAAAAAAAAAAGATTGATAAATATCGCCTGAAGAAATACCCTAGTAAAGAGAGTAGAGACAGCTAGGAGTAACCTAAGCTTTGTTGGTGCAGGATGGGGTGATTTTTTTTTTTTAAGAGAGAAGCTTTAATTGATCAGCACTTCATGCAAATGAATAATGTAGGTGAACCTTATCAGCATGCTGGAAGCTTACAATTATTCAAATTACACAAAGCCATCAAATATGTGGAAATCAAAACAACAGAAAGAGCCATTAATTCCCATCCTGTCCCCCAGCATTCTAGGGTTTTACCCACATTCGTGATGGGAAGACACTTCAACCTTGAAATTAAACAGAGAACACGGTGTGGCAATTTACTCACACATTCACCATTTAATTGTTTTAAAGGTGACCCAGGCAGATGTACAACATTGAAGTATGCACATTTTTAGTGTGCAGTCCAATTCTGTTCGTGTCTTGCATGATGGATTCGGAATTTTAGATCATTCTCATAATAGAAAATGTGTTAATTAAGATCAGTTTAATAGTGATGTTTTTGGAGGATTAAAAAAATGTTTCATTTGAGCACCACATTTCCATTCTGAGAAGCTAAAGTGCTTGGAAAGTGAATATATTGGATAATGAAATATCTCCTAAACAACTCATCCTTCACAAACTGGAGTTCTGTATTTTCTGAGTTAGAATCCATCTGTCAGTCCTCAAAGGACTGTTCCCTTTCATCCATCCCAGACTTCCCCGTCTCTACATACACCTGTGACATCAACAGTTTAGGACAGTGGCTGCCAGCCAGAATCCTAGAGCATCACTGGGAGAGAGGACATGTAGAATATGGACTCTTTGCTGAGTTGAAGGGGAAAGTCACAACAGAAGGATCCATTCGCTAGTTCCCATTGAGCCAAATCCCAGTTATAATGTGGCGAAAGGGACGACCTTCTTTGTGTCTTAAGGATGCCTCATTTAAAGATGTCAGAAAAATGGCCTGATGGTAAATACACACAAAAAAAATATTAGGCTAAGGAGATCTGATGGTCTGGAAAATCCACTGCCACTAGCTAGCTGTATGATCTGGGACAAGTTATCAATTTGCTGTGCCCATATTCTTTCATCTGTAAAATGGATATAACTATAATGTATTGAAGTTGTATTAGGTGCTATGCACTTTTCATACTTAATCTCTCTCAGTCTTCATGATAACATTATGAAGTAGGCAGCATTATACACCCACTCATTCTTTTGCAGAAGGGATAACTGATGCATAGAGATGTCTAGTATTGCCCAGGGTCACACAAGCATGCTGGCAGGATTTGAAAGGAACTTTTCCAAATCCTTGACTTTAATGACAGAACAGATTTTCAGTAGGTTAATTAGTACCTACCTCATTGGGTTGATCCTGGGAAAAATTTATGTAATGTGTATAAGACACATGGCACAAATATCTGAAAGTCAGTGATAGCTTTAGCACCTGGATATAGCAACAGAAACAAACAGACAAACAAACATCTTCTTAGGTAATTTTCTTTATTAGTCCCCTTCCAGTATTCCTTCCCCTCACCTCTCTTCAGTGCTAATGCATTCAGAGTCTGTACCATTTAATAGGTATCTCTCCATGTAATCGAAACCTTTTCATTGTTCACTAATTATTTCATGAATGAATATGTTGTCTCTGCAGTTTCAGTTGTTTTATGCAGGGAGAGCTATGGACAAACAGGCTCTTGCTTAGAAAATCAGCATGGATCCGTAGCTCCTCCACTGGACTTTAAAGAAAAAACCTCAGAAGTTCAGCTCCCTCATTTCTGAAAAGGGAATAATGACTCTCATTCTTCACCTCTGTCAGCACTAGAAAAAAATTCAAATGAAAGCAGGCATATGAAAGGCTAAAACACCAATGTGCCATAGAAATGTAAAGGTGGTATTAGCAAGGGTTATGACATCTTCTGCTTTCTTTCCATTCATCCATTTTTATGTGTCTGTCAACATAAAAAGCAATAATTTTTGACTTGCAAATTTTACTGTTAGCCTCAACTGTTGAATGACACAATGAAAGGAGGATGCATTCACATTTTATTTTTATGTGAATAAATTATAGGACTGTTTTTCTCTTTTACTCCCACCCCACCCCCACCCCTTGACAAATGAGCTCCTCTTATTCATATTGAGACGAAAGTTTCAAATTTCTGGAAAGTATTTAGGCTCTAAAAGCCCTTCTGAGCTAATTAATTTGTATGAGGTTGGTTGGATTGCTTCAGACGGTGTTATAAATTGGGTTCCTCCTAAAGAGGACTGAGATAGTGATTTGAATGTAAGAAGGCTGTTAGGGAGTGCTCTTGAGGTCAGCATCTCTGGAGGAAGAGAAGGAAATAGGATGGGGCAGAGGGAAAAGTTCACCTTACTCTAACTGAGGAATGTTCTTGGCTGATCTCAAGGTGAACTCAAAAGTGGGATGATCCTTCAGAGTTGTCCTGAGTTGGGAAGAAGAGACTGAGGCTTTTTACCCTGACAACAGCCAATCTTGGATGTACACTGCCCCTGGAAGAGGACATGGCTTTAGGTGAATTAGCTCCCTTTAGACAAGAGCAATTTCCACGATGGACTGACAGCCAGATGCACTTGCAGCCGATTAGGAATTATGCCCCTCGGTTCTGAAAGGGGCGCTGGGCAGCATATTACAGTATCCACTACATATGGCAATGCACCTGCTTTACCAGAACTAGATATGAATCTCATCTACAGCCTCCTGGAGAATGATCATGCAAACTCATGGGTATTTCTGTCTATATTTAGGAAGAAATAACTCATATTATGTTGGACCTTATATTAGGCTGAAATCCGACTCCAGATTCCTTAATCCTCAAAGAGAAGATTCTGAGGAAACACTGCTAAAGAGCTCAACCTGGCATTGGAACAAAGAGAGAAAAGTACAATACTTGGAACTCATAAATCTTTGCTGGAGGAATAAATTGCTGAGTGACAAGCAGAATTTATGTAGCTCATGGCTATAGCACCAGTCTTTACTCACAGTCACAGTTTCCAGCCTCTTTGGAAGAGTAATGGCTAATATTTTTTGAGTATTCACTACATACTGGACATTGTTCTAAGGGCATTACCCAAGTTAACTATGTTAATATCACAACCCTATAGGATGGGCATTATAAACCACATTTTATAAATGAGAAAACAGGCTCAGAGAGGTAAAAATGTATACCTATAGTTACATTTCTAGTAAATAACGAAAACTGGAACATTCTCTTACATTTCATAATGGAATGATAGTAAATTGGTGCCTCGCATTTTAATCCTTACCCATCTTCCCACCCTTTTCTTTTTCTCTTTGCCACATGTATTAGTTTCTTAGGGCTGCCCTAACTAAGTATCACAAGCTACATGGCTTAAAACAACAGAAATTCAGGGGCACCTGGGTGGCTCAGTCAGGTAAACATCTGCCTTTGGCTTGGGTCGTGATCCCAACATCCTGGGATCGAGCCTTGCATTGGGCTCCCTGCTTAGTGGGGAATCTGCTTCGCTCTCTCCCTCTGCCCCTCCCCCCTGCTCTTGCTCTCTTTCTCTCTCAAGTAGATAAAATCTTAAAACAACAACAACAACAGAAATTTATTCTCTCACTGTTGTGGAGGCCAGAAGTCAAAAATCAAGGTGGTGGCAAGGTTGGTTCCTTCTGGAAATCTCTGAGGGAGAGTCTGTTCCATGCCTTTCTGTTAGCTTCTGATGTTACCGGCAGTCCTTGGCTTGCACACACTTGCACACACATCACTTCAGTCTCTGCCTCTATTGTCACACGGTGTTGTCCTTTTGTGTCTGTCTCTGTATCTCTTCTGTTTTTATAAGGACACTAGTCATACTGGGTTAAGGGCCAGCTTAATAGAGAATGACCTCATATTAACTTGACTACATAGGTAAAGACATTGTTTCCATAAGATCACATTCACAGGTTACCAGGGTTTAGGAATTCAGCGTATCTTTTTGGGAGGCATAATTCAACCCATAACATCACATATTGTCAAGAAGATTATTCTCTTGATTATTCTCAAGATTAGTCTCTTGACTAATTCAATCAATGAATTTTTTTTTATGTATCTAAAGTGTCTGGCGTTATGCTAGCCACTGAAGGAAGAGTGGTTAACAAGACAAACTCTCTACCACTCATTCAAAATATTTATTAATCATCTACTGTTTATCAGGCACAGGTCCAAGAACTGAAAATACAGTAATGAATAAGATAAAGTCTCAGTTCTTAAGGAGTTTATCTTCAAGAGAGATAGACAATAAATACATTAACAGATATGATGGTTTCTGATACTAAAATGTGCTGTGGGAGGTGGAGGAAGATGGCAGAGGAGTAGGAGACCCTAGTGTTTTCTGGTCCCAGGAATTCAGCTAGATAGCTATCAAATCATTCTGAACACTTCTGAACTCAACCGGAGATCTAAAAAAAGAATTGCTGCAATACTACAAATAGAAAAGTGACCACTTTCTGCAAGGTAGGAGGTGCAGAGGAGTGAATCCAAGGCAATACATTAGAAGACAAACCATGGGAGGCAGGGAGCATCCATACGCCGGCACTGGAAAGTGATATAGCAGTGGAGCACAACATCAGAACTTTGAGAAGTTTGCCCTGGGGAGGGATGTCACTACCTCAAAGGTGCTCAGGTGGTGAAGCAGGGCAGAATCTTAGGTGAGACAGTGTGGTCTCAGGATCCTCAGGGTCACAGGAAGACTGGCAGGTGCCTGAGTGTGGCAGAGTTCCCAGGCATCAGAGTGGGGAAGCTGACTGTAATCAGTGAACCTGGGAGTGGGCTTTCAGCTCAGGGTTGCCATAAACCATAAACTGCCACACAGTCGGGTGACTGCTGTCCAAGCAGGGCCCAACAAGTGGCAGAACCACAGCGAGACACCCCTTACTCCCCCTGCGCTCCCCCCCACCCCGGGTGGAGCAGCGCAGGTGCGTGCCACAGGAGTTTTCAGGGTTTGGAGACTCAAAATGGGGTCACAAGTTGGGTAAGATAGAAATGCTCAGTCACAGGTAGGTTAGCATGAAGTGCAGATGGAGACCAGGGAGACAGGAGTGATGGACTGCTTTTCCCTGAGGACACGCTGAGGAATGGGGCCCCGAGCTCTGAGCTCTGGGGCTGGAGATTGGGAGGCTGTCATTTGCAGTCTCATCCCCTAAAGCTGCATGTAAAGCCTTCAGGGAATAAAAGCCACACAGAGCAATCCAGAGCTGCTTACTTAGCCTGGTCCCCTGGCAAGGGCAGTGCAATTCCGCCCAGGGCAAAGGCACCCGAGAATCAGCACAACAGGCCCTTTCCCCAGAAGATCAGCAAAAACATCCAGCCAAGACCAAGTTTAATCATCACATAGAACAGCAAAACTCTAGTGCTAGGGGACAATAGTATATAGAAGTCATGGTTTTTTTCTCGTGAGTCTTAGTCTTTCAATTTTATTTATTTTTTCCTTTTCAACTAATTTCTTATTTTATCAACTCTTTTTTAAAGTCTTTTTTAATTTTCATTTTTACAATTACATTCTATCCTTTCATTGTATTTAATTTTATTTTTATATATAGGTAAGTTTTTCTTTCTTTACAATTTTGGGAGGTAGTTTCTTCTAACAAACAAATGAAAATAGACCCAGAATCTAGAGTATTGCTTGTTCTATTCAACTGTCTGATTATATTCTTTCTTTTTTAAGTCCTTTGATTTTCATTTTTACAGTTGCATCCTATCCTTTCACTGTATTTTATTTTTGTATATATGTAAGTTTTTCTTTCTTTACAATTTTGGGATCTAGTTTTCTAACAAACAGAACAAAATATACCCAGGATCTAGTGTATTCTGTTCTGTTCACTTGTCAGATTATATTCTCTTTCTCTCTTTCTTTTCTTTTCAGTTTCAGGCCTCTTCTCATTTGTTTAGTGTATATTTCTCTGGGGTCATTGTTACTATTTTAGTATTTCATTCTCTCATTCATCTATTCTTCTCTGGACAGAATGACAAGAGAGAAAAACTCACCTCAAAAAAGAGAACAAGAGGCAGTACTGACTGCCAGGAACCTAATCAGCATGGAGATAAGTAAGACATCAGAACTAGAGTTCAGAATAACAATTATAAAGATACTAGCTGGGCTTGAAAAAGCATAGAAGACACTAGAGAATCCCTTTCTGGAGAAATAGAAGAACTAAAATCTAATCAGATCAAAATCATTGCTACTAATGAAATTCAATAAAAAATGGAGGCTCTAACTGCTAGGATAAATGAGGAAGAAGAGAGAATTAGTGATATAGAAGACAGAATGATGGAAAATAAAGAAGCTGAGAAAAAGAGTAAACAACTACTGGATCATGAGGGGAGAATTCAAGAGATAAGTGATACCATAAAGCAAAACAATATTAGAATAATTGGGACCCCAGAAGAAGAGGAAGGGGGCTGGGGAAAAGGTATATTTGAGCAAATTATAGCTGAGAACTTCCCTGATCTGGGGAAGGAACCAGGCATTCAGGTCCAGGAGGCACAGAGAACCTGCCTCAAAATCAATAAAAATAGGCCAGCACCTCACATATAATAGTGAAGCTTGCAAATTTCAGAGACAAAGAGAAAATCCTGAAAACAGCTCAGGATAAGAGGTCCTTAACCTGAAAGGGTAGAAACATTAGACTGGCAGCAGACTTATCCACAGAGACCTGGCAGGCCAGAAAGAACTGGCGTGATATATTCCGGGTGCTAAATGAAAAAATTATGCATCCAAAAATATTTTATCCAGCTAAATGTCATTCAAAATAGAAGGAGAGATCAAGATCAAGGACAAACAGAAACTAAGATAATTTGTGATCACCAAACCAACCCTGCAAGAAATATTAAAAGGGATACTTTAAGCAGAGAGAGAGCCCAAAAGTAACATAGACCAGAAAGGAATGGAGTCAATATACAGAGTGACTTTATAGGAAATACAATGGCACTAAATTAATATCTTTCGGTAGTGACTCTGAATGTAGATGGTCTAAATGCACCAATTAAAAGACACAGGATATCAGATTGGATAAAAAGTAAGACCCATCAATATGCTGTCTACAAGTGACTCATTTTAGACTCAAAAACACCTCCAGATTGAAGTGAGGAGATGGAAAACCACTTATCATGCTAATGGACATCAAAAGAAAGCTGGGGTATCTTATATCAGAAAAATTAGATTTTAAACCAGAGATTGTAATAAGAGAAGAGGAAGGACACTGTATCATAATTAAAGGGTCTATCCAACAAGATCTAACAATTGTAAATATTCGTTCCCTTAAAATGGGAACAGCCAATTATATAAACCAATTAATAACAAAATTAAAGAAACACAGTGATAATAATACAATAGTTGGGGACTTTAACACACCATTCACTTCAATGGACAGATCATCTAAGGAGAAGATCAACAAGGAAGCAAGGGTTGTGAATGACACACTGAACCAGATGGACTTCCAGATATATTCAGAGCATTTCCATTCTAATGCAACAGAATACACATTCTTCTTGAGTACACATGAAACATTCTCCAGAATAGATCACATACTGTGTCACAAATCAGGACTCAGGTACCAAAAGATTGAGATCATTCCCTGCAAATTTTCAGACCATGATGCTTTGAAACTTGAACTCAATCACAAGAGGAATTTTGGAAAGAACTCAAATACAAGGAAGCTAAAGAGCAACCTACTAAAGAATGAATGGGTCAACCAGGAAATTAAATAACAATTTAAAAAATTCATGGAAACAAATGAAAATGAAAACGCAGCTATTCAAAACCTTTGGGATGCAGCAAAGGCAGTGCTAAGAGGGAAGTATATAGCAATACAGGCCTTTCTCAAGAAACAAGAAAGTTCTCAAATACACAACCTAAATTTACACCTAAAGGAGCTGGAGGAGAAAACAGCAAATAAAGCCTAAACCCAGCAGAAGAAGAGAATTAATATAGATTAGAGCAGAAATCAGTGAAGTAGAAACCAAAAGAACAGTAGAACAGATCAATGAAACTAGAAGCTGGTTCTTTGAAAGAATTAATAAGATTGATAAGGCCCTGACCAGACTTATCAAAAAGAAAAGGGACCCAAATAAATAAAGTCATGAATTAAAGAGGAGAGATCACAACCAACACTGAAGAAATACAAAGTTATAAGAACATATTATGAGCAACTATATGCCAACAAATTAGGCAATCTGGAAGAAATGGATGCATTCCTAGAGCTGTATAAACTACCAAAACTGAAACAGGAAGAAAAACCTGAACAGACCCATAACCAGCAAAGAAATTGAAGCAGTAATGAAAAATCTCCCAAAAAACAAGAGTCCAGGGCTGGATAGCTTCCTAGGGGAGTACTACCAAACATTTAAAGAAGAATTAATACCTATTCTTCTGAATAAGTGTTTCAAAAAATAGAAATGGAAGGAAAACTTCCAAACTGTTTCGATGAGGCCAACATTACCTTGATCCCAAAACCAGAGAAAGATTCCACCAAAAATGAGAATCACAAAACAATATCTCTGATGAACGTGGCTGCAGAAATTCTCACCAAAATACTAGCCAATAGGATCCAGCAGTACATTAAAAGGACTCTTCACCATGACCAAGTAGGATTTATTCCTGGGCTGCAAGAGTGGTTCAACATCCGCAAATCAATCAATGTGATACACTACATTAATAAAAGAAAGGACAAGAACCATATTATCCTCTCAATAGATGCAGAAAAAAGCATTTGATAAAGTACAGCATCTTTTCTTGATTAAAACTCTTCACTGTGTAGGGACAGAGGGAACATAGCTCAATATCATAAAAGCCATACATGTAGAGCCCACAGTGAATATCATTCTCAATGGGAAAAAAACTGAGAGCTTTTCCTTTAAGGTCAGGAACACAACAGGGATGTCCACTCTCACCACTGTTGTACAACATAGTACTAGAAGTCCTAGCCTCAGCAATCAGGCAATGAAAAGAAATAAAGGCATCTGAATCAGCAGAGAAGAAGTCAAACTCTCACTCTTGCAGTTGACATGATACTCTGTGTGGAAAACCCAAAAGACTCCACCACAAAATTTCTAGAACTCATACAGGAACTCAGCAAAGTGGCAGGATATAAAAAGAATGCACAGAAATCAGTTGCATTTCTATATACTAATAATGAAACAGAAGAAAGAGAAATTAAGGAGTTGATCCCATTTACAATTGCACCGAAAATCATAGGATACCTAGAAATAAACCTAACCAAAGAGGTAAAGGATCTGTACTCTGAAAACTATAGAACACTCAGGAAAGAAATTGAGGTAGACACAAAAAGATGGAAAAATATTCCATGCTCATGGATTGGAAGAACAAATATTGTTAAAATATCTATGCTACCTGGAGCAATCTATATATTCAGTGCAACGCCTATCAAAATATCATCAACTTTTTTCACAGAGCTTAAACAGATAATCCTAAAATTTGTATGGAACCAGAAAAAAAAAAAACCCAAATAGCCAAAGGAACATTGAAAAAGAAAACCAAAGCTGGTGGCATCACAATTCCAGACTTCAAGCTCTATTACATAGCTGTAATCATCAAGACAGTATGATACTGGCACAAAAACAGCCACGTAGATCAATGGAACAGAATAGAGAAGTCAGAAATGGACCCTCAACTCTATGGTCAACTAATCTTTGACAAGGCAGGAAAGAATATCCAATGGAAAAAAGACAGTCTCTTCAACAAATGGTGTTGGGAGAATTGGACAGCCACGTGCAGAAGAATGAAACTGGACCATTTTCCTATGCCATTCACAAAAATCGACTCAAAATGGATGAAGGACCTAAATGTGATACAGGAATCTGTGAAAATCCTAGAGGAGAACACAGGCAGCAACCTTGTGACCTTGGCCACGCAACTTCTTGCTAGACACATCTCCAAAGTCAAGGGAAACAAAGGCAAAAATGAACTATTGGGACTTCATTAAGATGAAAAGCTTTTGCACAGCAAAGGAAACAGTCAATAAAACTAAAAGACAATTGACAGAATGGGAGAAGATATTTGCAAATGACAGATCAGATAAAGGGCTAGTAACCAAAATCTATAAAGAACTTACCAAACTCAACACCCAAAGAATAAATAATCCAATCAAGAAGTGGGTGGAAGACATGAACAGACATTTCTCCAAAGAAGACATACAAATGGCCAACAGACACATGAAAAAATGCTCAACATCACTCGGCATCAGGGAAATACAAATCAAAACCACAATGAGATACCACCTCACACCAGTCAGAATGGCTAAAATTAACAAGACAGAAAACGACAGATGTTGGCGAGGATGCAGAGAAAGGGAACCCTCTTACACTGCTGGTGGGAATGCAAGTCGGTACAGCCACTCTGGAAAAGAGCGTGGACATTCCTCAAGAGGTTAAAAATAGAGCTACTATATGACCCAGCAATTGCACTACTAGGTATTTAACCCAAAGATACAAATGTATTGATCGAAGGGTCACCTGCACCCCAATGTTTATAGAAGCAATGTCCACAATAGCCAAACTATTGAAAGAGCTGAGATGTCCATCAACGGATGAATGGATAAAGCAGCAGTGTATCTATCTACACACACACACACACACACACACACACACACACACACACACACACAATGGAATATTATTACTCAGCCATCAAAAAAATAAAAGCTAGCCATTTATAATGACATGGATGAACTAGAGGGTATTATGCTAAGCAAAATAAGTCAATCAGAAAAAGAGAATTATATGATTTCACTCATATATGGAATTTAAGAAACAAAACAGAGGAGCATAGGGAGGAAAAAATAAAACAAGATGAAATTAGAGAGGGAGACAAACCATAAGAGACTCTTAATCACAGGAAAGCAATCTGCAGGTTGCTGGAGGGGAGGGATTGGGTGATGGGGTAACTGGGTGTTGGACATTAAGGAGGGCATGTGATGTAATGAGCACTGGGTGTTATATGCAACTGATGAATCACTGAACTCTACCTCTGTAAATAATAATACACTACATGTTAATTAATTGAATTTAAATAAAAAATTACAAAATTACAGCATGAAAAAAATGTGCTATGAAAAAGATGAGGTAGGGAAATATGACAATGAATGACTGGAGCAGGGTAGACATCTTTATCTAAAGAGTCATAGAAGATCTCCCTGGGAGTGTGACATTTTAGTTAAGACCTGAGTGACTAGAAGGGGGTGGCCATGCAAAGACCTTGGAGCAGAGATTCCAAGCAGAAAGGCAGCCAAAGGCAAAGAAAGACCCTGGTTGGGGATAAATGTAGAATATTCAAGAAGGGAAGTGGAAGACATTCTCCCTAAAGTGTATGAACTAAGGGAAAAATGGAAAGAAACATGTTAAATAAATAAGTGGGGTGGCTGGGTGATAGACACTGGGGAGGATGTGTGCTATGGTGAGTGCTGTGAGTTGTGTAAGACTGTTGAATCACAGACCTGGACCTCTGAAACCAATAATGCAATATATGTTAAAAAAAAAAAAAAAGAAGAAGAAGATAGTAGGAAGGGAAAAATGAAGGAGGAGAAGTCGGAGGGGGAGACGAACCATGAGAGACTATGGACTCTGAGAAACTGAGGGTTCTAGAGGGGAGGGGGGTGGGGGGGATGGGTTAGCCTGGTGATGGGTATTAAAGAGGGCACGTTCTGCATGGAGCACTGGGTGTTATGCACAAACAATGAATCATGGAACACTACATCAAAAACTAATGATGTAATGTATGGTGATTAACAGAGCATAATAAAATAAAATAAAAAAATAAGTGGGTAAAGGGATTTGCTTTTATCACCCTTGCCATTAGAAATTACTTGAGGGGGTTATTAAGGACCATGATTTGAATATAAGTTTTAGAAACATCCCTCTGGCTGCATTCTGTAGGGCAGATTGTAGAGGGATAAGAACAGAATCTGGAAGACCACTTTGGTGACTACTGTATGAATCCAAACAACAGATGATGAGACTGTGGAGTAGGGTTGTAGTATTGAAGTTGGTGAAGAGTTGAGATGGAGATATACTTCAGTAGTAGAGACGATGGCACCTTGTCATCATTTTCCTAATATCATCTGTATCAGTATATAACAAAACTGTCAATAGCATAGCTTTTATAATTTTAATTGCTCTGTATTAGTCACATTAAGGGAGAAACACACTATTTCCAAATCAGGCACAAAACTTCCTGTAGTATCTAAGTAGATTGTTACTTTATGCAAGTACTATCTCATGTTTACCTCATTTTATTTTTCTAATAGTAGAAGTTTAGGTTGACCTTGTCCCAGGATATTAGGTTACCTTGCTGCTCTTTAAGGCTTCTGACCACTCATTCATGGGTTGTTCCTCTTGAGGATCTTCCTTTTGACAACATCTTCCCCAGCATTAGCCGTTCCATTGATATACTATTGGAGCTCTATTTATTTCACTCCATCTGCTTGGTAAATTATTCCAGCATACGTTTTGTTAGTCTCTGATTTAGGGGGTGGATTCTGTGATACATTTGCATGAAAATATGTTAAGTCTTCAAACAAGCCATGACCTCTTGGAACTCTGCCTGAAATACAAATTTTATAACCATTTGGGAGAGTGAGTTAACTTCACCATTCATCTGCCTAGTCATAGATTAGGAAGCAAGACATAAAATCAATGTTTTCCATAATCAAGTGTGCTTTTCTATAACATAAAAACTTCTAAATAAAATATTCAGTATAAATATTGATTAAAGTAAGCTATAAAGGAAGGGCCTAGGGGGAAAAAGAAAGATAAAATGGAGCAAAATTTAAGCAGTTACAGTTGGAGAGGCACAGATGAGTGCATTTACTCTTACACATGAACATGTAGGGGTGCCTGGGTGGCTCAGTTTTTTAAGCATCTGCCATTGGCTCAGGTCATGATCCCAGGGTCCTAGGATGGAGTTCTGTGTCTGGCTGTCTGCTCCGCAGGCAGTTTGCTTCTCCCTTGCCCCTCGCCCCGGCTCATGTGCACTCTCTCTCTCAAATAAATAAATTAAATCTTAAAAAAACATGTACATGTATACATATATGCATATATACACACATATGTGTATGTGTGTATACATGTGCAGATATACATCTGTATATAAAATTAAACTTCTAATATTCTCTCAGAATTAATTTCTATGTCCTGAATTCTACTCTTTAAGTTCACAAATTTTTCAGTGCTGTGCTAGGAGCTAGTGCTATTTGAAAGGTTATTGCATATCTACTCTGGCAGGCTTTTATATAGTTACCTTTTAATTGAGTAAAAAGTAGTTAGCATTTTTACCATCTCGGTTCTTTTATTAAGCTGTTCAACTGACTACCTAAAGCCACCCTATTTTCATTTGATAACGGAAACAAAACCAAATCTGTGTTACTTTCTCTTAAAGAGTATTGAGAAAAGGAAACTAATTTGTATCAATTCTCCTTTCTTTTCTTAAGACTGATTTAAGGAAACTAGGTGTATTCCAGTTATTTGCCCATTTTGTTAATTTCTGCTTCTACTGTCTACCTCTGAAAAATGACCATCAATTTTTCTATAACATACTTAAACCACTGCCACTTAATTTTAAAGATACTAAACTGCTGCCATGGAGGAGCAGCAAAACACTGTAGTTTTGATAACATTGAGAGGCAGCCCTCTTAGTGCAAATGTTGCAAATATTCTGCAACTATTTTAAGTGAAACAAGGGAATGGCTTGTCCCAAAACAGTAACTAGTTTTCCCAGTGGAGATAATTATGCCTTTCAGTACAGTTCAGAATAAAAATCAAGATCATCAGTTTAGTGCATAAATATAAATATATTCTAGATTGTCCTGTCTTGGTGAGTGCAAGGAGAAAAAAAAAACAACAAAAAAACAAGCAAAATCAAGTGAAAAGAAATTCTAGGTATTTTTTAATGTGAAAAACAAAAATAAAAACGAAAACCCTGAAAGTCTACTCTGAAATGTTATAATTTCTAAAAGTGAAAGAAATTTCACAAAAGCATGTAAAGGAATTTAAAAAAAATCTGAATATTCAAACTTTAATTCAGTAAAACAGGTACTGACCTGTGGTATCTTGGAGATGACTGTAATAAATTGGACTAACAAGATTTTCCTAGAATATCAGATTCCAACATTAATGCATAATCAACACCAAATGCAGGCATCAGCCCTCAAGCCCACACCTTTCCTGAAAAGCAGAAGATGGGAGCCGGAAGGATGACAACATGGTAGCACGGGGATGTCATCTAGAGAAACTGTAACTAATTAGGCAACCACATTAAAAATAAATTGTGTTGTCTTGTCACTGTGTACTTTCCTGTTAAATGAGCTCCTAGATATTCTACCCTTCCTACTCTCTTTCTGCAGGTGCTGGTGCTTGATGCTTTTTGATAGTAAATGAGAGAAAACCCAAGAAAAAATGTTCATTGTGCATTAAGTCATCTGGTAAGTCCTTTGAGAAGAACATCATTTGAGAAATGCTGATTTCCACATTTCTATACCCGTTGGTACACTGCTATATATTAACTGGAGAGCAGTACATAAAATAAAACATTAATATTCTAGTATGAGTTTCATATGCATGGTGATAATGAGGCTTAACATAGTGGTTTTTTTATATAAATATATGTTTTGAAAATAGCTCTCTATATATCATTAGTGTATAATGGCATCGTTTAGAAGTTTGGGGAAAAAACAGCAATTTTTTCTTAGTTAAAATATTTTTCTGAAGGGATTCACTTTCGCGTAGTTCAGTGTTCCTGAGTACTGGGTGACATTATCTTTTCAATAATAATCAGACAAAAATGTAATAATTGTACTTGTTCATGGGAAAATTTGTTGTAGGTTGCATGTAGAATCAGTTCCCTCTGTTGTACTTTTTATCTTTCCTCTGGAATTACTGTGACCTGAACCCTTACAAATAATTATTGAGGGACCTAATTAAAGTTGTGCTGTTTTATGGGGCGCCTGGGTGGCTCGGTTGGTTAAGCATCTGCCTTCAGCTCAGGTCATGATCCCAGGTGGGATCGAGCCCCGCATCGGGCTCCCTGCTCAGCGGGGAGTCTGCTTCTCCTTCTCCCTCACCTTGCCTCCTGCTCATGCTCTCTCTCTCTATCTTTGTCTCTCTCTCAAATAAGTAAAATCCTAAAAAAAATAAAGTGCTGTTTTTTGATGTTTGAGGGCATTAAATATCACTATTTGGTTCTTTTATTAATTTTTTATAATTTGCTCTTATTTCAGTGCTTAGATAGCTTAGTTTATATGACTAGATGACAGTCCTATAGATATCATATGTCAAATGTCTGGCACCTTTCATATGTCATAGAATGCTCATAGCAGAGGTGAGAAGTAGCTCATCATGATGATACTCAGGTATATAGAAGTATTAGATAAAATGTAGAATAATTGGGGAAAAGAGTTACGTCTTCTGAAAGTCATGTGAATTAAAAAATAGCTTTACTTTTTAATATTATAAAAGAGATATATTTTTTCCTTATATTTACCTGTACCATACATCAATATATATGTGCATCCATTGAACAATATGTGGGATTTTGTTTCCTAAATCAAGAAAATAGAAGCAGTTTTGTTGGAGTAGAGAGGGACATAAATGGAGGGGCATGGCATAGCTTTTGTTCCTTCAGACGTTAATTATTGTTTTTGATCACTTAGTGTTAGAGAAACTATTTTGATGAGAGACTTCGGAAATCTGTGTATAGCACATTTTGTTTGGGGATCTAGAAGACAAAAATTAGCAAACAAATAGGAGAAGTCAGTTCTTATCCACCTATGCTGAAAACTCAACACTGTAGTTTTGATAACATTGAGAGGCAGCCCTCTTGGTGCAAATGTTGTCATGGGTAGCAGCACTGAACAGGCTGTTTAAGTGATTTGTTGGGCATCACTCTTCCAAACCGAGATCCAGAGCAGAGGCAGGACCTGATGGGCACCACATATATACTATAGTTGATAGTTTGGCTTGAGTTGCAAACACACTTGTTGCGTTCCTTGGGGGATGTCCTGGAAAGCATGTGGGTATCATAAAGGGCCTGGTGGTTCTGCAGGCATGAGAGAGATTATAGGAATATTGGTTTATTGATTTCAGTGTAGGTTTATTTGTATTTATCAGGTGATATAAACTAATATTTGGGATTACATATTTTAGCCTGTTTTAGTTTTAATTTCATGGTCCTAGACACAGTCAGAATAAAGCCTAGATCTCAAAATATTGTGTTAGGAGACTTGTCTCGGTGATGTGACACATAAAGGTTTCTTTCTCACTCAGGTGAATCTGCTACAGGTCAGTTATCTTCCATTTTGAGTTATGCCATATGGAAGCGATGACTTCTGTATTCACTGCAACAGAGAGAAGGAAGGATAGAGGAGGCACCTCACTCTTGGTACCAAAATAGGATACAGATTATCTATCTATCTATCTATCTATCTATCTATCTATCTATCTATCTGTCTATCTATCTATCTATCATCTATCTATCTATTTATTATAAGGAATTGGTTCACCTGGTTATGGAGGCAGGCAAGTCCCAAGATCTGCAGTCTGAATTAGCAAGCTGGAGACCAGGAGAATTAATAGTTGAGTTCTAGTCCATACACAGGAAAAACAAACAAACAACAGTGCCCAGTTTGAAGACAGTAGAATTCTCTCTCTTACTCAGGGGAGGGTCAACCTTTTCGTTCTATTCAGGCCTTCAACTAATTAGACAAGGCCCACTCATATTAGGGAGAACAATCTGCTTTTCTCAATCTATCTACCAAGTTGAATGTTAATCTCATCCAAAAACACCCTCATAGAAACACCCAGAACAATGTTTGACCAAATATCTGGCACCTCATGGCCTAGTCAAGTTGACACATAAAACTAACCATCACAAGTGCACCCTTTGTCATCTAGGCATTCATCTACATCTCTTTAACCCATATTTAACCTTCAAATAAGGACAATAACAAGATTATTATTATACCTAATATGATACAACTCTCCTGCTTACAATCAAAAACACACTAAACCTCTTCCTCAGAAGAGGAGGTAAAATCTGGGAATGATGCTTGCTCTTCTCCTTCGTATCCTGTAATTTGAATATGATATAAAGTTAACAATACTTAAACACTATGGTATAATATCAATACATCTTGTGTTGCATGATGAGGGAATCAGAGGGGAAAGAAAATAGATACTTGCTTAAAATTGGATACTTACACACCACACACACACACACACACACACACACACACACACACACACACACACACGTATTCATAACAAAATAAAGAGGAAATATTCTTGATAATTCCAGTTCTTATTTCTGTAACTGGTTACATGGTTGTAGGTGGTATTTATTTACAACTGCCTTCTTCCAGTTCTCATTCTATATTCTCTTTGGCTTCAGCAAGCACCTCAATTGGTCATGATTCTTTACCTGGGGTGGTGACCCAAACCCTCATTCCTACAGGGTCTGGTGGGGCTATTAGGGAATATAGAGGAGTACTTGGGATATTTGGTGAGCCCTATATATTTTCAATATGATAGTTGAACTTTACAAAGTGAAACACAGTTATATGGCCTATGAAAATCAATTGTACCAAAGCTAGAAAACCAGACACTTGTATTTTTGGACCATATGAGGCAGTTTTTATTTGGGGATTGATCCTATGTTCTTTGCCTAAGTGAAGAAAAGCTTGTTTTTATGTCTCAGTTCTGGACAATTCCTATTGATTTTTGCCCTCATGCTGATGACCTATCCACACAGGCTATTTCCTTAGGGATTCTCAGGCATTTTCACAATAGTCTATATTACTTGACTATGAAGTGATCAAAGCGATTAATTAAGCAAGCTGAAAGTTCACAGTAGACTGCTATCATGTACTCATTTTTGAGGTGCGGACAAGCCTCTTTACCAAGTATATTCCTTTTCCTGTAAAAGTACTTTTTAGGAATAAGCAAACAAAAAGTCATGCTATATGGATTTATTCTATTATTTACTCTCCAAGAGTATGGTGCTGCTGTTCTATCTTCCCATTCAAAGCATCTGTCACACAGAAATAAAATCATAGGAAACAGGTATATTTCTATCCTTAAAGACTCTTCCTTCATGAGCCTTGTGCTCTACCCAAGACAAGGCAAACACTAGACATGCTTGAAGATTTCTTATTTATCTTCTGCCACACCAAACATGACAACATCATCATCATCATTTTACTGAAAAGCCGTATTTCAGAGACAATGGGTAGAAACCCAGAAGAAATGAAGAAAGAAAGGACAATTAGGAAGCATGATGCCAAAGGTTTTGCTACCAATTACTCAAGTGGTTTCCTAGGTCTTTATTTTTCTATTCTCTGATAGTCTGACTACAGTACTACCTTTTAGTTTGGTCTCTTTACATGATATTATTTTAAAAGAAGTGATAGCTTTGTCAGTTGATGAGAAAATTAAATTTCTGTTTGTCATCATGTGGCTAAAACAACAAATATTCTCTGGTTTAACATTTTTCTAGTTTCTCTTAGAATCGAGGACACGTGGCCTTGACCCAATTAACATGGAAAATGAGCTTCTCTATATCACAGTGTACTCCTGTCAGGTCGGGGCTACTAAGTCAGCTGTCTGGGTTCTTATTTATTTCATATTCTTTCATTAAGAAAACTGGGTTACATACTTTATTATAAAGATTTCTTTGGCATGTGGGAGAGCATATAGGATATGTGTATGTGTGCGTGTGTTGGTATGCATATTTGTGTGTATAAGTCAGATGCAAAACAATTTTTGAAATTAATTGGAGAGTGGACACAATCAAATCTGCAATTCAGTCTTCCAGTTTTCTGCTCAGCTTATTTTTTCTTGATTCATAGGCCTGTCTAGATTTTTATTCTGAAAGAATGTGGTTGATATCATTATTTTGTGACAATACAAATTTTCGGTCAACATGTTTGGGATATGAACATTTTTTCTCACACTGTACTTATCTGCTTTATGTTTCTGACTTCTTCCTTAGACAGGATTTCTTGTGTTATTTCTTCTCCCAGATCAAAGCAATGCCACAAAACCCTGGGATTTCATATCTTAGTGTACAAAAAAATTCAAAGGTATCAAGTTTAGAAAAATTTAAAAGAAACATCTGAGTAATGCAACTCTGTATAGCCAGGTGTTTCTTGTAGCCTTATATTATCATATAGGATGTAGTAACTGAGACAAGGTCCAGAAATCACAATACGTTTCTTTGGCATAATATATGGTTTACAAAGAACACTCATTTTATATATATATAAAATATATGTAAATATATATATAATATAATATATGTATATAATTCATATATACACATAGACACATACATATCAGAACATTCATATATATATAAAATATATATTATAAAAATATATATATTTATCAGCTCATGTTATATTTACTGCAATTCTAAAGAAAGATGGAACAGATATGGGACAGATATTATCTAACCCGGTATATTTCAAACAACGTTGGTCTAAAGTTGTAGAGTTAGTAAGGGATAAAACTAGAATTCTAATAGTCTTAGCCAAAGTTCTTTAGTAAGAAAGGAGATTAAAAAACTGGACAAATCAGGTCTATGGATGAGATCCAAAACACCAGGATGAGATCGCACGTGGGCCATGGAGCCAGTGCTCAGTGTGATCTAGTAATCAAGGCTAGAGTGGTTCTAGCCAGCTGAAGAATCCCGGATCATTATGGAAAAGTGTTAGGGGACCATGAAGTGGGACTGTGTTAATAAGTCAATAGGTCATATTGGTGTAAAGGTATAGGGTCAGAATAGACAATGCCATCCCTCTGTATAAAATTTCTGGGTTGTAAAAGGAAGAACTTGGTCATCAGATTCACTTGTCACATCAATGTTTGATCCAGATTGACTCCAAACCTCTAAAAGATAAAAAATTAGGAAATGAGTATTAATGGTGACTCAGAGAAAGAAATTGTATAGATGGAGTCAGAGACACTGCTGATTCATAGACAAGATTTAATGTCAGGGTGGAAGTAGGCACTCAGAGTGCTGAAATACTGGTCACTCAGGTATGACCTTGGGAAGCTGACTTACATAGGGTGATTCTCAGATAAACTGAGGAAGTTAGACTAAGGAGAACATTAATAAAATTATTTGAGCCATGAAGCCTTACATATCTATAAATGATAGGTACAACTAAACCATCAGCAATTAGTACTAATACAATTTCTTCTCAGTGACTAGTCTTTTCAGCAATTATAATTATAAAATTATAGTAACAAAATACCTAATAAACCTTTTTCTTGGGGAGGGGGTAGGATCTTTTATTTTTATCCAGGGAGCTTTGACATCTCTCTAGAGGTGGAGTCAAATTTTTGAAGGGATTTAATAGCAGAATCTCATGGGTTCTCTTAGGCTCAATCTCGAAGAGTTCTATAGGAGTAATTTTGTCATCTACCTTTGTGTAGGTGAAGTAGAGGGAGCCAAGGTAGGATTACTTTCTGTACACGTTAGGGGCAGACATAGGACACTCGAATATTCTTGGACATAAAATACTCTTATCTGAGATGACATTTATTATCAGGGAAGTGTAGGGATCCTTTCTTTGCTGTTAATATAATAACCAGGTGCCATTAGGCCACAGAGGACACACATTTTCATGGTGCATCAATGTTCCCTTGATTTTGCTATTACTGACAAGAGATATATAATTGGCCTTTCCTCATTTATGAAGTCCTATCATTTGCACAGTTTTCAGATTTTAACAATATGATACTTGATTGATAGAGAAAAACTGGACTTTGAGGGAACCACTTAATGGGGCATCCATAGTGTGGAATCTTAGAATATTTTCTAGCAAAATATGATGAAATCTTTCTGAATAAGTTCAAACTGAGAAGAAACAATATTAAATAATATTAAATATTGCAGTCGAGTTTGGGACACTAAGGTTGATTGGGCTATTTGTTTTGTGATGTTCCCTAGGGTTATTTTGTTGAGAGTTTGCCATTAAGTGGCCTAATTGTGTCAGTGGATGGGGGCCTTTTCAATTTGCATAATTTCCTCAAGGGACTGCAGCTGCTAATTTGGTGATTAATTATCCATATTACACATTGTTTATTTGACCATGCCTAGATTAATTTC
This sequence comes from Eumetopias jubatus, assembly GCF_037043125.1. NCBI lineage: Eukaryota > Metazoa > Chordata > Mammalia > Carnivora > Otariidae > Eumetopias > Eumetopias jubatus. The sequence goes on along the minus strand of NW_028274814.1, from coordinate 114,060,677 downwards.
TTTTTTCTCAGCAAATCACATTTAGATATAAATTTGCATATCTTGATTACATTTTAATGCCTTGGCTATCATTGTCTCTTCCCTGGACACCTCATCAGATTATAGAAGAGTGCTCAAGCAGAGAATGATGGAATGTCTTAAATGACATTGCACATCAGTGGACAGATAATGCACATGACTTATTTTTAATGAAGAATGTGTTTTCTTATAATCAAGTGAATTATGACATCTAATGTACAATATATTTTGTGTTTTTGCCATTTCCATTTTACTATAATCGGGCAATTTCAAAAATAGTCTTTATTAACATTTTTAATATTACTATATGTGTATCTTTTTCTATGTCAAAATATGTTATTTCTATTTATTTATAATCTTGTATTTTGTTGTCAAATGCTTGCAATCTGGGTTAATATTCGAGGTCTCTAATTAGTTAATCTCCCACCCAACTTCTTCCAGCTTTGAAAACCACTGGGTTCCTGGTGGCATTATACCACAGGTTCCTTACAGTCAAGGATTGTGTCTCAATTTATCTTTCATTTATTTGATAGAGTGTCTTAACTGTTGTAAAAGTAGATTGTAATTAATATTCATAGCTATACCTTATTGAATGCTATCTAGGTCCCAGATAGTGTTAAAAGATTTACTTGTATCATCTCCTTTGGTTGTTAAGCCATCTTATGAGAAAAGTATTATTTTCTTTGGTTTGACAGTGAGACAATAAGTTTTAGAGGCAAGAAGAAAGGAATTTGTTCAAGGTGAAATAACTAGGAAACAGTGTGGCCAAAATTAGAAACTGTCTAATAGTAAAGCCTGTGCTTTTAGCCAACTGTATGGATGGAGAATGCTAAATGATAAATGCTTTTAACCAAAATGAATAAATGCTCTTAATCAACAGTAAATGAATGCTTTTAATTAACTGAAGGGGTGCAGAACAATGAGTGTATTAATGATCTTAATCAACAATGAATGAATGTTCTTTACTAACTGTATGGACATAGAACACAGAGTGAATAAGAGAGTGAATGATGGAATATTGCTCTCCTATATTGGAGATGAATCATATAAAGAAATTCCATTTCAACCCTCCATCCTAGGTAGGAACAAGCGGGGTCAGGTCCAAGACTTCGCACTAGTGGGAACTGGCAGGTTTGATATAATGAGTACATTGTGGTTAGACTGCTGGAGGGGAGCACAGGTATTATTCACTTCTCCCTCTATGCTGCATAATCCCTCCCCATCCCCGGATGCAATAAAGAAATTGGGTACTCACAAAATTTCCATAAAATGTGGGCTCTAGCCAGTGTTTCGGGTGTTGAAGACTGCAAGTAAGGTTAAATTCTGTGGGTTTATTTGGGGAGGAACTTCCTGATGCATTCAGTTGCTGCTCTCTTGTTTCCAAAAAATGTATGCTTCAGGAACCTGAAAACTCATTCCCATATCCTGGTCCCTGATAGGCCTGCATGAATGAACCATAGAGACTGTACACTTAACTGCTTTACCAGGGTGGTTTGTACAATGTCTTAGGCATGCTAGGATGTTGGGGCAAACTATTTAACTTCTCTGTACTTCAGCTTCTCCATCTGTACAATGAGAATAATAATACTAAGAATATGTTTTATATTATGTACTTAACGTATCAATTATATAATGATATAAAATTAATATATCAATGTGCACATATTGGTAAATAAAAATAATTAAAATAACATACTACTAATAATATTATAGAGTTATAACAAATAAATGTTACTGCTTATCAACAATTTAGGCCCTTGCCAAGCACGGAATACTCTTACATTTCTTTTTTTTTTTATGCTCATGCTAACCTGAAGCTCTCCCAATTTATACTCGGGTAGCCAGCTTTAAAAATTCAATTTCCCCACCTCTACTTCCTGCTCTTTCTGGAGTTCATTACTCCTTTTCACCATCTGAAATGACACTGGAATTAATCTCTTCATTAAACAGACATTTATTCAACACTCCCTGCATGTAAAAGAACTTGAACTCTGACCTGAAGGAACTTGTGATCCTAGATGGGAAATTCATCAGCAAGTAAATATAGAATGTATTTTAAATATTATTATGGTGGTAATTTAAAGTTCGCTGGCAGCTGAAGAGGGAAATGCTTAAGTCTGGTTTGGAAGCTGGGGAAGGTTTTACCAAAGAGAAGTTTGGAAGCAGAAGGGGGAAGGAAGAGCACTCTCAGACAAATGTCTGTGAATATTTAGAATTTATGTCTGGGAATTTATGAGAAACCTCAGTGAGGTATCAGGAAAATGTCAATATTATTTGTGGAAAAATCTTATCTTCTAAATTTGCAAAATCAACTTAGTTCTGCTTTTAACTTTGAAGAACACATTGTTGAAAGAATGTCGTGCTAACGTTGGCATCTGTACAGACCCACTAAGAACATCTTGTAGATGAGGAGGAGTCTCACAGTCTTTCTGCTTCTGCCTTATATTTCCTGGGTGCCTTGGCGGGTAGCATGAAGTTGATGAGGGAGAAGGAAGCCAACAAATTATCTCAGAACCATCTGATGAGCTAGTGAAAGACCAAAGCTTATACTCACTGACTCTGGTTTTATTACTGGTCTAAAGGAACTCCTCAAGATTTTCTAAGTTGCTGAATGTAGCCGAAGATGATTATGGATGGTGGAGGGAACTTTAAATTAATGCCTGGTTAACTTGAGAAGGAGGCATGGTGGAGCATGTCTGGATAAGTAAAATGTCCTCTCTGTCTTCCTCTTCTCCTCTCTCTTGGAATTTAAAAATTGATATGTTCCTGTTTTTATAGAGGAGCTTTGAGTAGAGATATGTGCCAGTTTTTCATCTATGAAATGATTGAAAATATTTCTTTACCTATGAAGTAGGGGTTAGAACATTCCTTTATAGGGTTCTTATAAAGAAAGAATAAGTTACTATGTAAAAGTGCTCTGTAATCACTGAGGCCTAAATTAAATTTAAAAATGTAAAATGTTCAAAGTAACTGTACAAAACAGATTGAAAATGTGTGTGGCCAAATGGCTTTGGGGTTGATAGACTCCCATTGAATCTTTTTTTTTTTTTTAAGATTTTTATTTACTTATTTGACAGAGAGAGACAGCGAGAGAGGGAGCACGAGCAGGGGGAGCGGCAGAGGGAGAAGCAGGCTCCCCGCGGAGCAGGGAGCCCGATGCGGGGCTCGATCCCAGGACCCCGGGATCATGACCTGAGCCGAAGGCAGACGCTTAACCGACTGAGCCACTCAGGCGCCCCAATTCCCATTGAATCTTGACTTTACTTCACTGTAGGGATATTTGGAAGGCTGACAACTCCTCAGGGCATTAATTTTCTCATCTGAAAAGGGAAAGTTGTGAGGATTAAATCAAGACCTATGTGAAAGCATTGGGTACGCGGTGTTGCGTGTGGAGCAGGTGTCCCTTTCTTTGCCTCACTTATTCCCCCTTCCTTCACCCTCCCTTCTCTTTCCCTCTTGCCCCCTCTTCTTTCCTTCCCCTTCCCACCCTCCCTCTCTCCCTTTCTTCCCCCCTTCCTCCTAGGCCTCCATCCCCTTCTCTCACCAGCTCTTCACAGATGCGTGATCATGTATTACAGCCAATCTCTTACTGTCAGTACTCTCTTATTTAATATTTGTCTACCATTTTTTTACTCTACACCTCTAAAAAGATTTGGTTTATTTCTCAAACCCCTTTTAACCATTCTCAGGCTGTATCCTATTCATCTTGTAAATACTCTCACCATTTATCATGACTTCTACTCACCCTACAAGCTTCAGACAGGCTCAGCTTCCCTATACCAACTCTGCCAGTCCTTACCTTCCAACACCCAAGGCTAGTCAGGATAGCGGGAGGGGGGTCATAAACTTCTGTTGTATCCTTTATGTTTCTCATACTTTGTAACATTGCTGAAGCTTCCTAGCTACTTAGCAATTTTTGTACACTCCTTGATACAAGAGTCCCAGTGACTGTTTCAATTTTCTTATAACTTATATATTCTGTTTGGGTGGCATTTAGTATATTCTGCTTTATGGGGTGTGTGCATACATGCATGTATGGATGGTTCTTGACTGTACATTTTAGGGGTCAATCCTAAGTTTTAATAAATTTTTGTAGTCCCTATCATATCTAGTAAATTTATATTCACTTATTTAATGAATATTTATTGAATTAATTCTCTGTGTTAGACATGTTCTAAGCATAGGGAATTCAGCAGTATCCAACATGAGCATGCTTTCTGCTCTCATGGTACTTCTATTCTATCAAGGTGCAGACAAAAAATTCGTAAACGGATAAATAACCAAGATAATATTAACTAAGTTAGTTATCCCCTCAAGACTGTGGTTTCTCCTTTGAGAAATGGTGAAAATTACATTGTTCTTGTCTGCCTTTGGAGCCGCTTAAGGGATGATATGGATATATTTGGTAATGCCTGTGCACCCTACAAGATTATTACCATTATTGACAATAACAGTGGAAGGAATCCTTGATTAGATGTCAAGGGACCTCATTTCTAGCCACAACTTAGTCATGAATTCTCTCTCAGCCTCAGTGTCCTCACCTGTAAAATAAGGGAGTCAGCCTAGATGATTATAAAGATTTCTTCCAGCATAGTGCTGTATGTCTCTAAGAACATGATGTTGCAATTCATATCTAGAGGCCCCAATTGATCTGTCAAAGTATGCTGCATATTTTTGAGAAGACACTGTAAATGTCTTCTGGGAAGTTTCATTTTAATAACTATTAGGACAACAGGAATACTGTGTCTTTTATTAAATTTATCTGTCCCCCGGTGCTGATAGTATCTTCTGAATATAAATTGCACAATATAATATAATAAAGCAGAGTTTAGAATTGTTTTCATAATAGTGCATACCACAGTACTCAGCCATAAAATAAGAAGTGAAAGTACATCTTGTTCTGTAAACTCATAATTTTCAGCTGTCTAAAAACTGAATGTAAAAAGGAAATTAATAAGGGAAAACATTTCACAGCATGCCTGCATAGTTAAAAAAAAAAGATTATGTTCTTTATAAAAAAAAAGGGAACTTTATTCTTCTGGTATTTGATAACCTAGAAAAATATTTGTATTTTTTAATCTTTGTTTTTGCTAATAATTATCACTGGCACATTTATTTACTCATTTTTGTATTCTTTAATTCTCTTTAGAAGCATTTGTTTAGGAGTCCTTATATACTCAACTCAACTTTCATATCAGCTTATGTATATTAAAAAAAAGGGTGGCCTCTAGAAGCTTGGAAGACATGAGATTTTACATTAAGGATAAATGAAAGTCTAGTTGAAGTTCAATATCCTTAGTTTGAGTTTTGCCAACCTGTAGGATTAGTTTAAAAATAACTTGCTTTAGCAGCATTGGTCAGTTAGCTTTGAGCGATCATTAGTTAACATGGTCACATGATAGATAAAAGGTCCAAATTAGATGCAAAATGCTTGTTGTGGCAATGCAATTCTGTCAATCAACTTTCTTTTCATTGGGACAGAAATTATGGGTTTGATTTTTGTGGTTCTAGATAATATAATAATGACATTAATAATACTGTCATAACATATGCCATGGCTTTGTTCTTTCCTTGCATAGCCATCATTTCACCATATTCATGGAACAAAATGGGGAAAATGGCAGTCATTGTCTTCAAAATGCTGATGATGAAGACTCACAGTAATGAGTAATCACACTCAATAACAATGGAGTGTGATAGATGCTAAGAAGGGGTGGTATGGAAGAACATACTCACGTAATCAGTCTAGCCTAAGAAAGATTTAGAGGACAAGTTTATACAGTGTGTGTTTTGACTGCCGAAAATCTTTTAAAGTAGGTATGATGATCTGCATTTTACAGATAAAGAAATTAAGCCAGAAACTAGATCAAGGTCACATAGGTAAAAATTGTGACAGCTAGAGTTTAAAGCCCTGGCTCCAAAACACTTATCTGCTACAACAGAGACTACAATCCCTGTCTCATTCCCAGATGATTGCTTGCTGATGGTCATGGGGAAAATGATTAAGAGAGGATGAGTAGATCAATGAAAAAGCAGAAACAATGACAACAATGATACATGTATATACACACAAAGATGCACACACATGCCTGTGTATATACACAGATACCATGGCTCATACATGCACATACATATTCTGCTGTTTTTGAGTCAGAGGTATAAGCAGTATGGTATAAGAGGGAAAAATGGATCCAGATTACAGGGTTTAATTCCATTTCCCAATATGTGCATAGTGAAACCGGTCCCTGCATCCTTTAGAACCTCACTTTCCACATCTGTAAAATGACATTAATAGTGATAATGTTTACTATTCCCATATGTTGACTATTGTGCACTCAGTAATGTAATTGAAAGTTACTGTAAGCATTAAAGTTTCTACCAATACCTGCAATTCATTTTAAAGGTGGTGATTTATATTTAAATATATTTATATTTAAAGGTGTCAGATGCTGGTTATTAATCTACCAGCCTCCATGCTCAGAGTCCAATCCAGGTAAATTTGAAGCAGCAGGAGACATAATAAAAAATTAAGTGAATAATTACATTCTCTTGTCATAGTATCTTGTAGAACCATTTTTGTCCTAATACGTGGAATCATCTGGATACATAACATTTTACGCTGAAGACATCTCCATGTTGCTAGACTCAGTGGGCATTTCTCAGGCATCTTACCTATCCAGAGTTTTGACACAGTGATCACTCTGTCAGGAAACATATTTGCTGTATTTTCCTACCTTCATAGACACTCCTCAAATCTCTTTTAGCGATTCCTCATCATCTCCCTGTTCTCCAAAGGCTATAGTGCCTCAGGGGTCCGGCCATGGATCTCTTCCTTCCCAATCTACATTCACCCCTTTGGGGGTCTTGTCCACTCTGATGATTTCCAATGCAATTTAGACCTTGAACATTTATTTCTCTAGCACCGACTTCACTCCTCAGCTCCACATGCATATATCTAACAGCTCATTTGACAGTTCTGCTTGAATGGAACATGACCCAAACTGAACTAGCGATAGGACAACTGCTCATTCCTACGTGTCCTTCAATCTTCCCTCACTTAAATTAATGAAATGTCATTTCTTTTAGTTGCTCAGGTCAATAACTTTCATATAATCCTTGACCCATTTCTTTCCCTCAAATACCACATGTGGTCTAGTTCACTGGACTCTACTTTCATAATCTGACCAGTTCTCAGTTCCAATGCTGCCATCAAAACTATCCTCTCTTAAATCTAGATTGCACAAGAACCTACCTGCTGTTCTTGCTTCTACTCTTGTCCTATTCTGTGGTTTATTCTCAACACAGCTGCTGAAGCATTCTTCCAAAATGTTAAGTCCAAGCATGTCACTTCTTTGCTTGAGCCTTTCCAATGACTTACCATTCCACTTAGAATAAAAGTCAAAGTCCTAACCTTGACCTCCATGATCTTCATCATTTGCAGCACCCTCGCCCCATCTATCTGACTTCCTGTTCTTTGACCTCAATTTTCTCCAGCCCCAGTAACCCACTGGCTGCTCCTCGAAGTTCCAGGCACACTCCTTTTGGGCCTTTGCAGGCTTCCTCTCCTCTGCCGAGAGGGATTTTCCCTGGATATTTGAACACCTAGAACCCTCATGTTTTGTTCATGTGTTTACCAAAATCCACCTTCTTTGTGAAACATTATCTGGTTATTCTTCCTAAAATTACACTACACTTACACGTTACACTCATATTCCTCTTTCCTGCTCTATGTTTTCTCCTTGGCAGTTCTTACCATCTAACAGGCTTTATATTTTACTCATTTATTATGTGTCTTATCTCCTTCCCCCATTCATAGAAACTAAGTTCCAAGAGTATTTCTGTCTGTTTTCTTTACCACATTATCCTTAGGATTTATAACACTGCCTGGCATATTATAGGTGCTCAATAAATATTTATTGAGTTGATAAATTTATGAATTTTGTTACACATGCATATTAATAACATATGTGTGATGTGTATATATATATATATATGTATTTTTGTGTGTGTGTATATAAATGAATGATATGTTGTTAAATGAGAACAAGTCATACAAATGTGCCCTAAATTTGAATTATCTATATAAATACCTCAAAGGTCTAATTTATTTTATTTGTATAGGCACCACCTGAGATAATATGAATCAGAAAAATAGGGTACATTTTTGGCTTAATGTATTTTCATTCCTTAAATCAAGAACTATGGAAATGTTAAAGAGAGATTAGGATAATCTGAAGGAAAATTTAGGTGGGTATATTTGCAGGTACCATAGAAATATCACAGGCTTAATTAGTTTCAAAAATTTTTCCCAAGACTGTCCTACTCAATTGTTGGGAAAAACAAAGCATTATAAAATGTTATTGCTGCCACAATATGAAGCAGAATTTCAGCGTAGATTATTCAGATGTGGCTTAAGTGCACTTTGCTCAGTAGACGAGAAATGTAGCTGTTCTGGCAAAAGCATGGCACATTCTTTGTGTAGCAATTAAGGTCTGTATTTTTAAGTTGAAGTTAATCAAACAAATAGAGTTGTGTTTTCACCCAGAAGTCAGTACCATCATAACCAATACTGTCTTCAGAAAAAGAAAAGAGGAAATATTAAGTTGATTTAGAAAAATCTTCAAGACAACTGAATAACAGGAAACTCACCAGAGTAAGTGGGAAAACACTGAAGAACTCTTTTAACGTATATTGGTAGTACTTATCATTTGCTATCTAAATCTACAGTAATATCCTAACCAAGAAAGCTTGCTATATTTTGTCAAGTGCTTTTTCTGCTTCAGTTGAGAGGATCATATGGTGCTTGTCTTTTCTTTTATTAATGTTTCTATCACATTGATTGATTTGTGAATGTTGAACCACCCTAGCATCCCAGGAATAAATCCCACCTGGTTGTAGTGAATAATCACTTTAATGTACTGTTGGATCCTATTGGCTAGTATCTTGGTGAGTATTTTGGCATCCATATTCATCAGGGATATTGGTCTGTAATTCTCCTTTTTGTTGGGGTCTTTGTGCAGTTTTGGGATCAAGGTAATGCTGGCTTCATAAAATGAGTTTGGAAGTTTTCCTTCCATTTCTATTTTTTGAAACAGCTTCAGTAGATTAGGTATTATTTCTTCTTTAAATGTTTGGTAGAATTCCCTTGGGAAGCCATCTGGCCCTGGACTCTTGTTTTTTGGGAGGTTTTCTACTGAATGTTTACCTCGCTTTGTTCTTCAATATATCATAAGCTTATAGAGGATAAAAACCTAAGTGCAGGGAATTGGTTACTTTCTCATTGCCACTAGTGTCCACACCTAGTTCCCCAGCATATTAGAATAGCAAGTAAGGAGCAAAGAACAAGCCAGAGCTGGGATAAAATTCCAGCATGATCTTCCAACATTATGTAGTGGCCTGAGGATTTTCTCAGGGCTCTCCATTCAGTTGATTATAAAGGCCACCTGGTAACCCTGAGACAACTGGATTTAGGGTTCATTTCTGGACTAATGGATTTATTCAGTAAATATTTTCTGAATATCTAGTTTGTTCCTGACACTATTTTAGGTTCTGGGGATACTGAGGTAAACAACACAGACATGAAATGTATATTATAGAGAGGTAGGTAGTCAAAAGAAGTATGTAGGATTGCATAGTATCAGGTAAATATTATTATAGGGTTAAGCAGAAAACGAGGCAAAACAGACAAAAGGGAGGGTGCTGTTTTTCATTTTTTGTGGTTTAGAAAGAACTGGTTTCTCTGAAGAGGAGACTGGGAGAATGACATGGTGGAAGTGTCCTTAGGAAGGATCCTCTGGGTCTCTACAGAGAACACTGAGATTCTGGGAGTGATGGAAGAGGGAAAGCATGTTTGATTTAATCAAAGAACAGCAGGAAGCTGATGTGATGGTGCTGAGAAAGAGTTATATCATGGACAGTTTTATAGGCCATGGTCAGGCCTTTGGACTGAGTTCTAAACGACACAGGAAGCCACGGGTGAGGGACTATGGTTAGTAAAAGAGTATCTTTCTATGATTCATGATTTAAAAGATAATTGTGGCTATTATGTGGCAAAAACACTCTAAAGGATGCATTGAGAAACCAAGTAGGAAGTGATTCGTGATGTGGAGGAGACACAGTGGTGGCTCACATGGTGTGTAGCAGAGAACTGGGAGTATTTCTAATACAACATGAAGATGGAGCCTAAGTGATTTGATGACAGAATGTGGAATATGAAATGGGATGTGAGAAAAAGAGGGCATCAAGAATGCGACCTGTTTGTGGCATTTGCTGAGGGAGATGGCACATGGGGAGGGTGAAAGTTTGGGGGAATGTTGAAATCCAGAGTTCATTCCAGACATGTTAATTTCAATGTTAGCTAGCCAAGGAATAATGTTGAATGCGCAGTTGTATAGGCGAGAGTGAAGTTCAGAGGAGGAGTGGACTGTAGATCAAAAAAATTGAAGATACGCACATATGGCAGGAGAAGATTGCTAGATGTACCTACCAGGCACAGATCCATCAGGAAAGTATAGTGTAAGCAAAGGCAGATCTATCATGGTGGACTTTAGGTTGGACACAACTTAATCCTCTTGGAGTTTTATTGCATGGAGTCCTTATTACCACACACACTCATGCACAAAGCAGCAGGCTGTTTCCAGGTCTTGCTTCCAGTATCTCACCACGTCTGAGGTCCTTGGCCCAGGAGCATTGATTTTTGCTGACAATACAAGAGGGTTGGGGCAAGAGGTACTTTTACACAGCACCATGCACATGGGGGGCATGCAGTTCTCACTGGCTGAATCAATGAACTAATCATAATGTCTTTTGCCTCTCAGAACTGAGATTCAGTATTTCCAATGTCCACTGAGAATTTGAACACATTAAGTCAAATAAGAAGGCCTACAACTTACAACATAATGGTTTCTGGAGAGAGGATGCAAGCCCAACTTTGATGAGTGAGGGTATCACCTGTTTGGGTGCTTGTAGCTCGTGTCAAAATCTTATAGCATGCAAACTCATTTTCTTTCTTAAGGGAAAACAAAATTGTCTTGAAAATAGTTTCCTTCGATGCCTCATTGGTCCTTTTCTTCAATCTGTAAAATGTTTTAACTGGTTCATATCCACATGGATTCCCTAAGTCTTATCCTGCATTTGTGCAATTACAATTCTCCAGTGTATGAATCATCCTTCCTTATTTTCTCATCACCCCTGATTATTTTGACCCAGTGCCTCCTGCCTTAGTGTGATATCAATGTCAGTTGGACTTTGCTGTGATGGTCAAATTATAACTGAGAGTTTTGGTCATTATTGTATGGCATCTCATTTATGATAAGAAATGTTGGAAAAACAAGAAGTTCCAAGTAGAGATAATGATAAACTGAGGTGTTAGAGATTTAACTTGACATTATATACAAATTTTTTTTAAAGATTTTATTTATTTATTTGACAGAGATACAGTGAGAGAAGGAATACAACCAGGGGGAGTGGGAGAGAGAGAAGCAGACTTCCTGCGGAGCGGGGAGCCCGATGCAGGGCTTAATCCCAGGACCCTGGGATCATGACATGAGCCGAAGGCAGACGCTTAACGACCGAGCCACCCAGGCACCCCTAAATGTTTTTTAAATGTTTTTTATTGTTATTCACTCCACATTATAAGCTTATGTTTAACATATAATTTATTCATTCAGCAACTAGTGAGCAGGCTTTAATTAGGCTGTGGATATATAATGGTGAAGAAATAGACACTAGGTCTATTAATAAGCTTCCAGGCAGACAATAAGCAAATAAGCAAACCATATACATATATGGTTATATTTATATATAAACATAAAGTCACAGCTTATGAAGGAAACAAACAGGGTGCAAAGAAAATGGGACTTGCTTAGGTCAAGTGACCAAGAATAGCGTTTCAGAGGAAGTGACAATTAAACTGAAAATTGAAGGATAAAAAAAGATCAACTGTGTAAACATTGGAGGATGTGGGAGAGCCATCTAATATTGGAAAAAGGAACAGTTTGTAAACATCCTGGGACAGGTGCATTAGGGAAAGACTAAGACGTTTGTGGTGGACAGGGGAGAGACAAGTTAAGAAAAAAAATGGAACCAGGTGAGGTTGGAAAGTAAGCAAGGTCTTTAAAACTTGGTAAGCTTATTAGCATTTCACTTTAGAAGTAGAGCAAATAGCAGCAAACACTGGCCTGGCATGTATCAGTGCTTGCCTCTACAGATCAGATTATTTTCACCCTTTATAGTTCAATACCAATTGATATGTTATGTAATGGCATATTTCCCATGAGCTTTATGATGAACTCTATCTTGGAGATTATCAATGTACTCGAGATTTCTGTAGAACTCCCATGTTATTAAAAAAATAAAATCTTAAACTATAATAAGTACTTAACGTAAGAGAGTCAAAGAGGTCTGGGTTCATGTATTAGTAAGTAGTTAGCTGTGTGATCTTTGACGGTGAATCTCTCTGAGTCTCAGTTTCCTCAACAATAAAATGGGGATAATATTTACTAAGTTAGGTTGTTGTAAGAATTAATTGGGATGATATATGTTGAGTGCTTGTCATAGAATCTCAATAAATAGAAGATTATTAATTATTATCACCACAATTAAACTTACAGCTATCATATAAAATCACTTTCTTCCTTGCTTTAGAATACTTTTTTTTTTTTACTATAAGCTTACTATAAACTTAAAAATGGTAAATTGTGACAAAGTTTATTTTATATGCTATCTGAGGGGACCAACAGAATAGTTGAGCACCCTATCCGGAGGAATGGCCAAAGCGTATAGTTTTGAAGGTGGTTGTGGGTTTCCTCCTGGATTGGAAAAGGCAGTTCAAAGATTTGTAGGATCCAGCTTACCATACACCTATGTGTATATTTATTTTTTTTCTTCTTTGCCTCTTTCCACCGTACATTAGAGGTACTAAAGCAGCAGAGGGGAAGCAGAGAAATTACAAGAGAATATGAAGCATTTCTTCCAATTAAGTTTCAGAAGTAGACTGGAAACTGTCAGTCTAGAGAAAGAACAAAGACACAAAGAAGTTGTCTCCAAAGCTTTGTAGTAAAGCTTTGGAATTAAAGCTGAAGCGATGAAGATATGGGAGCCTCTTTTAAAGACAAAAATTGGGGCTGTGAACGGAGGAATGACTGTATAATGTTCTTTCGTAGAAGTTGTGTTTTGGCCAGTGGTATTTTAAAGTGGAGGACAACTCTTAAATTAAAAATAAATATTCATGAAAGAGATTAAGAGGTACAAACTTCTTTATAAAATGAATAAGTCACAGAGATGAAAAATACAACATAGGGAATATAGTCAATAATATTGCCATTACACTGTATGGTGACAGATGGTGACTACACTTATCATGGTGAACAGTGACTAATGTATAGAATTGTTAAATCACTGTGTTGTACACCTGAAACTTATATACTACTGTATGTGAACTATAGTTCAATAATAAATTTTTAAAAATAGGTATTTAATTGTAAAGGGTTAATTCTAACATCATAGTTTTGGAAAAGCAAATTAGTGGGTTGAGTATGTTGAAATTTCTTAGGAATTTTCTACATAGAACTTGGTCGCTCTAATTGGACAGAGCAGATAGGTCACCTCATATGTGACTAGTGCAGAAAATATACAAGGGACGTTATCCTAAGGAAGTTGCAAACAGATGGAGTTCAATTTGAGAGGCACATCTCAATGACAAAGGTTTCCAAAAAATGTAAGCAGAATGGAAACTATAGGATTTGCTATTTTAAAATAATTCTAAATTCTACTTCAATACTATAAAATTTAGTGAAATTTGTTATATACTCACTACTTGTTAAGCCAAATGTATACACAGATGAAAAATGTTGTACCTGTCCAGGAGAGACTATATGTAAACATATAATTGAAATACAGTAAGAAGTATGTCATATACCTTTTGTATCTTCAGATTGCATTCTAGGAAATGCCAATGATTTAACATTCTAAAACTTGGCATGTGCCTATATCTACTTCTTTGTTATTGTTACAACACACACGTACACACACGTATAGTAAACATACTCGTGTGTGTATGTATAATGGTGTCTCGATGCTTAGGGATAATTAAGACCTTCTGAAGTAGGATCTCTGATTTTATAACTATGTTCTAATGCTTATCAGGCATTTGATTTTGGAGAAGCCACTTAACTGCCCTGAGCTTTCATTTCCTCACATTTGAAATAGGGATATTAGAATCTATCCCATAGCCTTGTGAAGATGGCATCAGATAATGCTGATTAAGCCTTGATCAGGCCTGACACAGAGTATTCAATAAACATTGGCTATTACTTTTGTTGTTTTTATCATTGTTTTATTTTTATTCTTAGTAGCAGCAGCAGCAGTTTTAAAAGATCAAGATACCTGAAAGAATAGTTTTTCAGTGGCTATTATTCTTCTACCTCTTTTAGAGGACACATATTGAGATCTTTCCCAAACTTTCATTGTATCAAGAATAGAAACATTTCTGTGGCCTTTAACAAGTGCCCAGCAGTGATCTAACTGCTATACAAGTATTAATTCATTTGTCAGAATAATAATGAGATAGCAACTATTATTATTATACTGTGTCACATTGTACGAACAGAGAAGCTTCTATACTAACTATTGAATGAGAGGAAATGCAATGTCCAGAAAACCGTTGCTGACAGGATAATCCCATAAATTCCCTCCCTCCCGCCTCCCCTCACTTCCTCCCTCTTTTATATTGAGAAATGGATTCAGATTATATTACAACTTTCCTACTTCCTTTCTAATAATATATCATAGACATTTTTACTTGTTATTACGTATAGATCCATCTCATTACTTTTAAAGTTTATAGAGCTTTATTTTTTGCAAGCTGAAGAGAGTTATGGACATAGATGGCAGTGATTACACAACAATAGAATGTACTTAACACCACTGAAATGTACACTTAAAAATTGCTCAGTAGTAAATTCTGTTATGTGTATTTTACCACAATAAAAAATTGGGAGGAAAGTAAAGGTTATAGAATTTCAAGGCCTGTACTAGATTTTGCTTAAACTCTTTCTTATTGAGGGATGTTTATAGCAATACTGTAATGAATATCACATTAATTTTCTTTGAACACCCATTGTCTGTAGTGTATGAGAATAAAATAATAGGTATAATTAATTGAGAGCTTACTATGTGCCATGCACCACACTAAGTACTTTATGTAGATAATCTCATTTGAACCTCACACCAATCCTGTAGAGTTGGTGCTCTTTGCGTTCTCCCCAGATTATGCAGGTTGTTCCTTGCCCCTGGGGTACCTGCTTGAGGTGGCAAGTTGGGCCTGACATCCAGCTTGAACTTTTCACTAAACCTTGGCCCAAGGCTGTTTTTAGCAGAAAGAAGGGGGGCGGGGTTATTCTAAAATGCCCAAAGATACCTTCTCGTTGTCAAACCTTGGGTCCCTAGTCTCCCTTTATCCAGAGGGAGCAACCTTTTCTAATCCTGAGGCATTTTGTGGCCTGCTACAGTCCTGTAGTTTCCCTAACTTGTGTTGCAGAGGCAGGGTTGAATTCAGGAAGTCTCCATGAGAATTCTATGCTGAGTCATTACACAAATGCCTCCTGGAGGAATAAATTCCCAGGATTGCAATTGCTAAGTCAAAGGGTAGATACATTGAAGATGTTGAGTTTCTTCCAAAAACATTTTATTTCCTTTCCACCAATAGCTTCTAAGAATTTCTGTATCCTCACACCCTAGGAAATCTTGGATTTCACAATTCCTTCTTATATCTGTTAGGTTTCAGTTATCGTAGTGCAAAATGTTGCCAGACACAGCTACATTTTTTCCCACTGTTGTTATTTTACTCAAACTAAGATAACTGATACTTTTCTGTTATTTGACTTTTTGTCCTAAAAGCACAAGTAGATGTTTAAAAATCTTGGAAAATTGATGTTGTGTTGGCATTGATTTTGCTCTGCCTGAGCAACTTGGTTTGACATATGAAAATATCATAGGTCTTCTGACATGCTTGATAAAGAGATTTGGTTGTACAAAGACTTGGACTTGTTTTGGATGATAGTTTGAAGTTTGTGAGAGCAGATGTAGATACTAAAATGTCTCACTGTATTTTAAAAGGCTGTTTGGTCCATCGTTAGGCCATTTCCCTGGGTATAAGCAAATCAATTTTATTAGAGTATTTGCCAAGCATAAGCTATAGCTGCAGATGGTGTATGTGCTTCATATGAAGCTACTTCAAAGCCGGTGTTAATAGAATCATCAAGGCCCTCCAGTCCAGGCACACTTGTAAATTGCTAGTCTGTCCTTTTGTCTTTCAAGACCTTCTGATGTGGAAAATGGATAAAAGTTTGGAACCATCTTTAAAGACTCATTTAAAGTTTCATCCACACAGATGTAGATTTTATTTGTATTTCTTTTACTCAAATGCTTTCTTTATTACATTAGTCCAAACTTTCTCTCATTTTAATCTATTCCATCTTTTCCATTTTAATTCTTTTTACCATCTTTTGATGCCCAGCAAACATGTAGCCTCAAATAAAAAAAAAATGGATTTCAGTCTCAGTCCAATGAAACAATTCAGAAGAGGTAGAAAAAGTAGAAGCCAGAGGAAGAAGAATCACGGATCTCATCCTAACACAATCACAATTTAAATAGTAGCTGATACTTATTAAGGGGTACTATTTGCCAGGTACAGTGTCAAATATTTTCCATGTATTGATCTCCTTTATCTTATGCATCCTACTTTTCAGGTGAGAAAATTAAAGCCTAGACAGGCTAAAAAACTTACCGAAAATCAAACGGACTTGAACCAAATAGCTTGATCCACCTCTCTCAATCATTGTGTTATACTGCAGAGAGAAGGAAGTTTGTTTTAGGTAATACAGGGTTTACTTTTGGCTATGTTTTCAGAAGACAAGTATAATTAAATAACATGAGTATTTGTTATGCCTCCTCCCTCACCAATCCTATGCTGCTCTTAAGACTCAGTTCTCTATGTTGAGAGAGAGAGAAACAGAAGAAAGAGCAAAAAAAGTCATCAAAGATTCTGCAACTGGGTCAGATTATGGTTTGGTAGCAAAACTTACCTTGCAGAAGCAGACTGTAATCAACACAGCTTAAATACAAAGAGATTATTTTGAGCTTGATAAAAGAGTGGGAAGAGAAAAGGGAAAGAATACTGAAGAGTTCAACCAGAGTATATCACATTCTAGCACAAGAGTGAAACTTAATAAGCACCTAAGACACACGGAAGGAAGGCTAATTCCTCTTGGTGAAGCTCTCCAGCAACTTTTCCATCACTCTATGAGTCTTTCCAGTTATGCCCTAATAGTCGCACCAGTGGTATTAGTAATAGTAATAGCAGCGGTGCTACTGAGCCACCAGTAAAGCACTAGCAGTAGTATAAGCATGGAGTTTAGAGTCAGAAGATCCAAATCCAGAAACTCTATCTTCCACTCACAAGTTTTGTGTTCTTAGAGAAGTGAATCTCTTTCAGCCTTCATTTCTTTATCAAATAAGCATAATGATATCTATCTCACAGGACAGTTAGGAATAAGTGAAATGATTATTATAATCACCTAGCATGTACTGACATATAGAAAGGTCCCTAATATCTATGATAAATATTAGTTTCTTTTTCTTCTTTTTATTTCTGCCCTTCTCCCCTTTTTCTCCTTCCCCATCTTCTTCTTTGTCTTCACAGTGGCTTTGAATTTCTTCAGTTGGGGCAGAAAGAGCAGTATGCCTGACAGTTTCTAAAAACATTGTTCACTCTCCCGTATTGGCATGCTGCTACCCAAATCTTCTGTACCAATTACTCCCAGCATCTAAAATAATTACTGAGTGCTTTTTATAGGCTTTGTATGATCTTTCTACTGCTCTCAGTTCAGTCTAGGCTTATTTAAGAATCCCATTGTAACACATGTATTCATTTTGTCATTTCCTTAAAATATATATCATCATGGAAACCAAAATTTTAAAATTCAGTAGTAAAGGCAAAATGTAATAAATTCCTTCAGGTTAAGACTTTTATTCTTATGAGCCTTCTTTAGAGGGCCGCCTTAAGACATTTGTCTTTCTCTTGAGCCTTAAGCACAAGGGCAGTTGCCTCTTTTAATTTGAATACTGAGTTAAGGTATTAGGGACAGATATGTCCAATAATCATAGATTGCGCAAACAAGTGAAAGTTTTATGTCAACTCTTATGTCATTTGTGTTCTTTACCAAAGGTCAAGCAAATGAAACACTAGGAGAAATGATGTATGTCAACTCAATTCTTATTGGAATGATACCATTTCTAGCCAAACACAATGACCTGGTTAAGGTTTCATCCTGCCTCAGGCACAGAGATAGAGACTGTGTCAGTTAGACCCCAGTGATGGCAAGTAACACAAATTGATTGTAGCTAACTCATGCAGAGAAAGCAGGATATCAATTAGTTGGATGATAAGAACAATGGGAAGAGTGATGAAAAACTAGAAAATCAAGGTTCTATAAAGATGATACTCAGAAGATCTAGGAGTCTAAACAACTAGAACTAATTATAATGAACTTCTTCATCTGGTACTTTTCCTTCCCCTGACATCATGCTTCTTGAGATTTAAGGTCTTAGAAGGGAGAATCTGATTTAACTTGCTTGATTTAGGGGTTGGAGAATGGGCACATTGAATAAGAGTCCTGCTGTGCATCATGGAGACAAGAAATTTTTTAAAAATATCAAAAGAAGAAAAGAAGAATGAATAGATACTAACCAAGCACAAATCAGTGGTGGGGAAAAAAAAAAAAAAAAAAAAAACCACTATAGAAGACAAGGAGTTCTTCCTGGCAATGACTCAATTATTTGGAAATATCTTTATAAAAAGAAATTTGTACAGATTTTATAACATTTTTCAAAGATAAAATACCATTTAGGCTTAGATTTAACATAGAGCAATGTATAATAAAACTTACTAAATATGCAATGTTTTTAAGCCAATATTTAGTTACTGTAAGAATATAAATTTATTTCATAATTCTGGCCCTGCTGCCAACCAGCTTTATGAATTTAGGTCAATAACATTATTTTTTGGGTATCTGATTCCTTACCTACTTAAAGTAAGGAAATTGGGTAAAGATCTCCTTAAGGCATAAACTGTAGCACAGGAATGATCCCTGGGCCCCCACTTGCTTTTTCAACCCTAACCCAAACTGATAAGGTGTGTTGGTTTGTGACAATGCTTTCAAGCTTCGGCCATGGTAAGTTGGATTAGTGTCTCTTGATTAACTCATCTTGTTCCAATAAAAAAAAGAAGTACCATAATTATTCTCGGCATGCATCCAAAAATATGCCTCGCTATCCAGTTCCAATTAATAATGTGTGACTTGTTAAAAACACATTTTGTTCATTTGAAGGTTTTAATAGCACCCAGTTTTGACTTAGTTCTCTTGGGAAAATATTTAGCATGCATTTAACTAGCTTGACACATACAACTAATTAATTTGTCTAAAGCCAACTATTATATGAATCATAAACAAGGAACTGAAAATTGAAATAGTGCCAGAATTAAAGCTTGAGGTACTTTATGCTTAATTAGCCTCAGGTTGTTTTTTTGGTCCCTATTTCTATTAAATAAGGTACATAGATAGTGTTATGTCATTTTCAGTTAGAAAGCTGAAAAGTCACATATGAAAGTTGGTGTTCTTTATGTATTTTCAGAAATTGAACGATCTTTCAGAAATGTTATTTTAAAGGAATATGTCCAAATGGCATAGATCAAGTGATGGTGGACAGGGTGACAAACTAACGTGAGGTGCTATGCCTTTTTCCCTAGCACAAATCCAGAGAGGCACAGAAGCAGGAAGGAGGTTGATAGATTTAAATAGAATATTTGCATTACAGACTTATTAAATATTCAGTACTTTCCATTTCTTAGCAAGAGTGTACATTTACTCTGAAAAAACCTTGAGAAATAGAAGTTGATCATATTAGTGTAAAGAAATAGTTCCCTAAAGTGGAAGAGAACCAGGTGCAATGGGGGGGGGGGGAGAGGTTTTTTTGTTGTGATATCTCCCTGCTCCTTGCCTCTCACCAGTATTGCCTTGGGAAGATCATTGCCCAGTTAGTAATTAATGCAAGGCAGAAGAATAGCAGAGCCAGTTGAGTGTGGTGGTGGGATGGTATGATAATATTATCTAGCTGGGGCGAGGTGCAGGTAACAGGAAGTGTAGGAAGACTGGCTGGCTATTGCCATTTATTACTTCTTCTCACCTTTCTCTAAACTTGCAGGTGGGGAAATTATATCCCTCATCTTATATTATATTAGATAATATTGGTGGAAGTGGAAGGTGTTTTCTCAGAAGATAGATTTACCTGGTATAGAGGAGTTCATAAAAAAGAGGCTCCCTACCTTTAGGCACTTCCATTCCTAAGTTCTAAACTTATGGGAAACTACTAAATAAGGCCTGGGCTGCTTTAGCCACCTCTCCCTATTGCTCATAATTAACTCAGCGGCTGATACATCTGGAGAAAAATTGGCCTCAGGGAAGCCTAACAACTTATCTGAGGAAGGCAGTCACTACAGAAGAAAGACAACACGTTCAACACTTTGTATGAGAAGAAGCAGAATCCCTTGGCCAGATGGAGAAAGGATTTAAAAAAGAAAAGAAGAAAATCATCTTTAAGGATATAAAGATATTGGTATAGCAGGAGTAAGCAATTTATAAAGAACTAATTCAAAATACTGGGTGTTAATATATAATAATTCAAACAAACAACTCAATGAATGCATTTAATAACACAAAGAAAATAATCAAAGAATGAATTATTGAATTGAAAGGTCAGATTTTGAAACCATTTTAATAAATCCTAGGAAGAGATCAGTAAGGGAGAGAGAGATGGAAAAGAAAAATGCTAGGTAAAGACATATGGAGTCTAAAAGTCTCTGCAGATATATAATGAATTTTCTGTAAGAGAGAGAAAAAATAAAAAATGAAATAATGGGAGGAAATAGTTGAAGAAATAACTTACCCTAATTTTTCAAATTAAAAGAAGGAAAAAATCATTTTGAAGTAGCACATAGAATGCTAAACAAAAAAGAACAAACAGAACAAAGTTAAACAAAAACTCAAAAAAACTAAACTGAATTTTAAGAATACCAATAAAAGAAGGGATAAAGGCTCTAAGAGTTTATAAAAATAGCTTTGGATTAGTATCAGACTTCTTAAAAACTTAAAAAAATAGAATATGATGAAATAATATTTTCAAAGAAAAGAAACTTTAGAATTTTTATTTGTCTAACTCTTCACACAAATGTGAGAGTAAAGTACAATTTTTTCTCAGGCATCTAAGACCTCAGGACTTTTACCACAGAAAGTTTAATTTTAAAAGGAATCTCAGAGGAAGTATTTCATGAAAAAGAACAGCTAGAATTCCAGGAGGATGTTAAAAGATATATGAAAAATAAGGATGAGTAAATAATTTAGTAGAATTTAATGTTTTCTTTAAAAAATGTAGTCTAAAAATGTTTATGAATGACAACCCAGAAAATTGCATGCTGCAAACATGAGGTAGGAGTAGGCATATTCCTATGTACTTATCTTTTCCATGATGAACTATAAATAATAATACATTTAGAAAATTGATATAAAATAGTAAACATAAACATGAGTTTTTAAGTCCAAATTTTTTAAAAAGCATAAAAATATAATGTGTAACTTGTAAATGAACAAAAAGTGAGAAAAGAGAAATAGAGAATATGGTAAATATGTCATATAAAATAAAATGGTTGAAGAGAGTCATAGTATAGTCATAATTGCAATAAATGTAAATAAGTTAAATTTATTGATCAAAAGAGTTTTTCATATTACAATAATGAAAATTATCCATTAATCTCATAATTTCAGTTCCCCAAGAAACAAGCTTTCAGGCAGAGATTTTTATGCAGGGGGTTTATTGGGGTGAGCTTTCAAGAACCATAGTTACAGAGAATGGATAATATGAATGAGTTGTAGAGAATGAAGGAAAATTAAGCAGAGGAAGAAGCTGAACTGTGATACCGTCCCAATAATACACTCAGCTGAATTCACAAGGGAGCTCTGAAGCTGGGATGGCCTTTCAGATATGTCTAAAACTGAGGCAGTGGTGTTGGGACTTAATACCAACACAATGGCCAGAAAGATATTAGATGTGGGCTAACACCAAGGTGAGATAACCTTGAGTGAAGCAACTCCCTTTGGCCAAGGGTAATTCCTAGACAGGGACTCAACAGTTAGTCATAGACAGGCAACACTGCCAGTCACTGAAACAGTGAGTTTCTCAGTCCTGAAGAGGGGAAGCGAGGGGTTCAGCACAGTTTACTGTATAGTCCACACCTGCAGTCACTCAGCTCAACTTGCTTCATGAAATACCTTCACCCACCTAGTAACAGCTTCTCCACAATTCCAGAAGGTCTCTTTTTCTGGGAAAACTCTAAGAGAAAGGCTAGTGGGACAACACTATAGCCCCTGTTGCTATAATTCTTACTGGGAACACAAATGATGCTTATCATCTTCCTGCCCTATTGTCCATTCTAGCCACCCCTCAAGTTCTTCTAGTATCTCTGTTGGTCTTGTGACACTAACATCTATATGAGGTCTGAGTCCCTAGTTCTGGATATGGCTGCTACACTTTTTCATTTACTGTCAAGTTGATGAGGGCTATATCAAGAAATGTCATTGTAGATCACTGGGTGTCGAACGTATTCTCTCTGCCTTCAGGTGTGACAGCCGCTCCTTATCCTCCTGATGATCAGGGTCAAACACCCCCATCAGGATAGTGTCTCCTTTCCTGGTCTGTTGGTGTTTTGTCACAAAACACCTGAAGTGACTAGGTGGCAGCCATGGCTTAAACTTTCATGGAAGTATTGTGGCACTCACCATGGTGAAAGTGTTTCCCTCAGGGGAACACAACTTCTATAGCCACATAATTTGGAGTCACAGGGATGGAAATCATGTATTCCCCAGAAGGATTACTGAACATGATAATAATCTATTTCTATCCCTTGGTTCTTAGATTCATGTACTCTTATTTGTTGAGGTCACAGCATCAAACAATTGTTATTAATTTAGCGCATATACTGTGCCCTGGAAGATGAGATTCTATCCTTCCTTGGTATCACCCCTAAGCTGGTGCCCCAGTCTATAAGTGGTGCAGCATGTGGTGGGACCAATGGATCTCATGGTAATGTATCACTGCTATACCTCTGTTGCTATTTAAAAGTAGCACCTTGGACTGAAGTGATATTATGTAGGATTCCTTGTTGACAGAGCAAATTTTATAAGCCTTCAGATAGTGATGTGAACTGAGGCCCTGTGGGCAGCAGTGTCAAACTTAAACCAAAAATATGTGTCAATAATTTACATGATTTTCTGCCTTTTTCAGGATAGAAGAGATCCAATGAAATCAGTCTGTTTTGCCACCGAGAACTGGTTGGCTTCGTTGAGGCACGATACTACATCAGGAGCTCAGTTGTTGGCAAGG
The DNA here is from genome assembly GCF_037043125.1 of Eumetopias jubatus. Lineage (NCBI taxonomy): Eukaryota > Metazoa > Chordata > Mammalia > Carnivora > Otariidae > Eumetopias > Eumetopias jubatus. The sequence goes on along the minus strand of NW_028274814.1, from coordinate 114,037,166 downwards.
AAGACATTCGGCAGTGGCAGTGACTAGATGAGATTTGGTGATGGAAAACCTATACTTTTGGTCATGAATAGCTTCCATTCTTTTTTTGTTTTGTTTTTTTAAAGATTTTATTTATTTGACAGAGAGAGACACAGCGAGAGAGGGGACACAAGCAGGGGCAGAGGGAGAGGGAGAACCGGACTCCTCACTAAGCAAGGAGCCCGATGCAGGGCTCGATCCCAGGACCCTGGGATCATGACCTGAGCCGAAGGCAGACGCCTAACGACTGAGCCACCCAGGTGCCCCAATAGCTCCCATTCTTATTACTATGTATACCACTGTGGCAACACTGAGGAAGCTGATGCAGGGATCTTGACTGGCCAAGCTGTTTAGTTGACTAGTGCCTCTTCCATGATGGATAGTCTGTGATAGACACTATTATACCAGACAAAAATCCACATGCTTTGTGACAACTCCTATGTGTTCATCCATGTGCCTTTTCTCAAGGCTTCCCTGTCTTAGCTATACTAATATTTTTTTCACTTCCTTCCCCTGATGAAGCTCTGAGGCCATTCACCACTGTCCATAAATCTATATCTATATCTATTTTTTAACCTCAGGCCAATTTTCATTCCACACAAAGTGAATAGCTAGTCACATTGTCCAAAGCTCTGGTCAATGGCAGGATTTCTCCTCACTTATTTTTCTCAGTGCCATCAAGAGACAGGCCATAATGTAGCTGTGGTCCATTTTTTTGGCTTTAATCAAATATTGAGCCAAACCAAGTTCAACCTTTTTTCTCTAACAATTAGTAATAAAGATTTCCTGACCCATGTGAAATTAGTATAAGTAGAGAGAGAGCCATAAAGGTGGCAGTGGTGTATGACACCACAAGTGTCCGGGCCATCTGCTCCTACAGCTTACTTGTGCTCTCTGTTGCAGTCAGTGCTCCATCTCAGATGTAGATGTCACTTCCATCTGATAATGGATTGCTGTCAGGTCCACATGATCTTATAACTTGTTTCTGACAGAGCCCAGCTCATGATGGGCAGTTGGGCTGGTTGTTCCCTTGATGATCCCAAGGCTTGATGTTCTGCTCTACTGGAGCACAAGGGCATTCCAGGAGCTGTTTTTCAAATGGCATGTAATTTTCTGCTATAGTTTTCTGAGGTCTTGCTTCAGAACCCTGCAGATCCACTTTGTGATGCTCCTACTGATGCTTGCCGTAAACTCTACAAGGCATCTTTTACAACACACATATCTTTAATATCTGTTGTTTGCTGGTTTGCATGGCCCAAGAGGCAGAGACATTTGCACTGTAGCTTGCACTTAAAATTGACAGCCTTCCATATCACTTGGTAGATTTTTGTGTTTCTTTCTTTTTACTTATTCACATTCAGTCATTTGATGGGAGATAGGAGATGTAGCAAATTATCTTCTACATTGGAAAGGATGTCCAAATATTCCCCAAACTAGCATGTCCCTAAAAACTTCACTGATGTGGTAGGCCCCTGCATCCTCTATAGCACATTTATCTTATGAAGACCTTAATGTACTTGCCATTTCTCACTCATTCAGTCTGATTATGATGATGTCATTGATGGGATGTACTGTATTATGGAATTTGGCAAAATGGCCACATGGTCCAAGTTTCTTCAGCCTCTCTTATGACAGAGAGTAAAAGAATTAACATGAAGTTTCCCATCCCACATGAAAGCAATGTGCTTCTGACCTTGCTTTTCTGGTCCTGGTTCCCAGTAAGAATGGAAAAGAAGGCATATACCAAATAGATGGATGCAGGCCATATGCTGAGGCTGTGTTAATCTGTTCCAGTAACTGTCACTGCATCTTTAACAGCAACTACTAATGTTTGGTGGTATCTGATAAAGTTTGAAGTAGTCTACTATAATCCCCCTGCAAAAATCTGTTTTTTTGTAGAGACCAGACTATTTTTGGAGATATGATCAAAACCATCACCTCTGCATCATTTGTTCTCTTAAGGGTGGCACCAATCTCTGCCAATCCTCAAGATACAATGTCATTTTGCCTTTACTATTTCTTCTAGGAGGAGGAGAGTTTTTAGTCTTCTTTTTGGCTTTCCTCAGTCTGATAGCTCTTACTTCACAGACCAAGGAACTAACGTGACAGTTCACCCAACTGGCAAACATGTCTATTCTAAGTATTCATTTGATGGCTGGGAAAATGACCACTGGATGGATCCATGAGTTCAGTGGACCTACTGTGAGCTGAACCTGGACAGATCTCTGTTGGTTGGTCTTCATTGATCCTTATTCTTAAAGGGGCATCAATTATATGCTTCAAGTCCTCAAGTGTTGGTATCAACTCAGATCCTGTGTCAGACATTTTCAAATGTTTGAGTAGTCTGAATTCTCCCCCTTCCTCAGTGTAGTTACCAGCATCAATGACCACAGTTTCCTTTGGGGAAGTTCTGATAATGGATTGCTGTCAGGTCCACATGATCTTATAACTTGTAATGGTGTTATAGAGTCCTTCCTCCCGAGGACCTGGCCTTTCCTTCAGTCACTGGGTCCTGGGTCTAAAATCTGGCTCAGATCTGTAAAGTGGCAAGGGGTCATGATTTTTATTGGAGTGAATTCCCTCGGCTTCCTGATAATCCGTCTTTGAATTATTTTGATTTTATAGATTGAGAAAAAAACCCTTGCAGGTTGCTAATGCATCTAACCTCTAGGGCACTGTTTTCTATATAACCATCACCATAGTTCTCTGTAGGTCAGCACCACCCCCGTTTTCTGGCTGCCATTCAGACTTTGTTGCTTATTTCTATAATTGCAGCCACCTGCTTTCTCATAGTTAAATACTACCAGCTGGTCTCTATTATTTTGAGATCTTATCATGTCCCATTGATATCAGTTCTGTAATAGCTTCTTTCACCACCAGATGGCAAGCTTCTTAGTGATGTTGGCGCCCCTCTCAAGAGTGCACTCCTCAGAGATTTGGAAAACCAAGTGTCTCTGGGCTTTCCCATAGAACATTGTTGGATGGTAGGTTTCCTAGCTGTTCTGCTTATCATTGGGAGAAGCTGTAAACTGAAGAGGACTTGTCACAGATATAGGTTAAGAAGAAGCCAGGGATTCCTGGTGAATACAAAGAGCAAAGGTGAAAAAAAAAATGATGTAGGCAGAATCATCTGGAAAACAGTAGACTTATTCTGCTTTATAAATTAGTTCTGTGTCTTTCCTTCCCTCAATTAACATATGCACGACTGACTTTAGCCCAATGATGCTAACAAAAAAATGAAAGAAAAAAACACTTATCAAATTTAGAGCAGAATCCTTGTTAATGCTAAACCAAAATATTTCCAATGATTTATTTCTATCAGTTATTAAAATTTGTAAATGTATTCTATTAGGGATAGAATAGTCAATTCTTATTGACTCCATTTTAAACTCCCTAGTAAAAAGTAAAAACCATGTTTGCTGGTATGTTTTTCCTGTTGTTAACCCAAAGTCATGGACACTTTTTCTATATTTTCTTTTAGAGCTTTTATGGGTTTTGGTTTCATATTTAGGCCTGTGATCCATTTTGAGTTAATTTTTGTGTATCATGTGATGTGTGGATCAAATTTTATAAATTTTTTTTCATATGGAAATCTAATTGTTCTAGTATCATCTGTTGAAAAGACAATCCTTTTTCTACTGGATATTCTTCTCTCCTTTGTTGAAAATTAATTGATTATATATGTATTGGTCTATTTCTGGACTCTGTTTTTCACATTGAGTTATTTGTTTATCTTCATGCCAATAGCATACTGTTTGGAAGCTTTTCATTTTGCGGGTGCTTTTATTTATTTTTCTTGCTTTATTGCTCTGGCTACAACCTACAGTACAATGTTGAAAGAAGTTATAAAGTGGATATTCTTGCCTTGTTTTTCTTCTTCGGAAGTAAGTTCAGTCTTTTACAATTAAGAATGATGATAGATGTAAGTTTGTTATAGATACCCTTTATTAAAGTAAAAAAAAAAAATCTATTCCTAGCTTGGTGCTGTGTTTTATTTTTTAAGATTTTGTTTATGGATTTATTTATTTAGAGAGATAACATGAGTGGAGGTGGGGGAGGGGCAGAGGGAGAGGGAGGAGCAGACTCCCGGGCTGAGCATGGAGTCCAATCTGGGTCTCCATCCCAGGACCCCAAGGATAATGACCTGAGCCAAAGGCAGATGCTTAACCAACAACTGAGCCACCCACTTGCCCCAACTGACAGTCTGTTTTTTTAAATAAAGAATGGGTATTAGATTTTGCCAAATGATGTTTCTGTATCTAGTTGAATGATTCTTTTTGTCTATTGATATAGTGAATTACATTTATTTGTTTTCTAGTGTTAAAATAACCTTTCATTCTTGAAGTAAACCCCACTTTGTCATTCATTATTAGATCAATTTGCTAATATTTTATTATGCATTTTGTGTTTTTGTACACAAGGGATATTGGTCTGTAGTTCTCTTTTCTTATAATGCCTTTGCCTGATTTTAATATTAGAATAATATTTTCCTCATAAATGAGTTGGAAAGTTTTTCCTCCATAATTTCTGGCAGAATTTGTGTAGAATTTGTATTATTTCTTTTTTTAAATGTCCAGCCGACTTAATCGGTGAAATTATCTGGGCCTGGAGTATTCTTTTGGAGATTTTAACTTGATGTTTAATTTCTTCAGTAACTATAGGAGTATTCAGATTATCTGAGAAGATTCATATTACAATACTGCCCAATGATAGTCTTTTTTTTCCAGAAAAAAATGGATAATAGGTGAATTCTGCAGCCTTAGAGACTTGTAAAGGATAGAAGAAAAGAAGGTGAAAATAGAATAAAGCTAATTGCAGTAAGAAACTTTAAAAAATTTCCTTATGAATTATGGCAATGGGGAAAAACGTATGTCAAGAGGTTTTCTTAATCTAAATATATCTAAGTGTATAAGGTTGGTTCTTACCAGATTTTATTAATTTTTATATGTCATATAAAGCTTATAGAGATGGCTAGCTCATGATTAGTAATACATAATATTTCCTATTAGTACTGATATGATCAAGATAATATAAGTGTCAAGAAATAAAATTCCTTTATTCATGCATTTATTTACAAACTCGTTTATATATTCACTGATTCGGTTTCTTAGTGTATCCATGAACTTATTCGTTCCGAAACATCATTTACTGAAGGTCTTTGATGTGCCAAGCACATTTTGAAGCTCTGAAAATTTAGCTGTAAACAATAAAGGCTAGCATAAGTAAACAAGAAAATTTCAGATGGCTGTTACTACTGTGATAAAAATAGGATCAAATGATGTTTCAGAGAATGACGTAGGGGCTGCTTTAGACTGAGAGGTCAGAAAGGAGATGGAATTTAAGATGACCCCTCAATGACAAAAAGGGACTTCTCATGAGCACATTTAAAGGAAAAATAATTTATGAAAATGAAACAATTCATTAATAAAACAACCTGATAGATTGGGCTGGGTGTCTCTGAGGATCTCTGAGGCCAGGGAAGCTGGGACAGACTGAGGGGAATGTGATCAGTGGGAAATGAAGGAAGACAAGTGGAAAAGGTCTACATGTAAGGCCAGTTGGGCCAAGGTACTTTAGTGTGGGAGCAAAGCAAAGCTCATGGAGGGCATCAAGCAGAATAGTGGTGTGTGATTTATTTTTTTAAAGGATCACCCCAAATGCTATGTGGAGAACAGACGGGCAAGAGTGTAAATGAGGAGATCAGGTGAATGAATGCTGAAGGTTTGGACTAGAATGATCTTACCAGGAATGGAGACAAGTAAATGGATATGTGCTACACTTTGGAGGTGGACTGGGTGTGCTGCTAGATTGGATTAAGGAGTTGGATAACATTCCTTCTGGCTGACTTGCACATTTTGGGCCTCAACAACTGTGTGTGGTGCTCTCATTTCCTGATAGGAAGTGCAAAGAAAGAAGACATTTTGAGAGAGTGAAAATGAAGATGTATTTTTGGATATCTTGAGTTTAAAGTATCTAATAAATATTCCAGTGGAAATGTCAAATAGGCATTCATATATATAAATTCAGAGTTGAGAGGGATGGCATTCATTAACTCATTCACTCATTCAGTGAAAAACTTAAGAGACTATTACACGTGTTAGGTAAGTGTGCTAGTGATGGGGATGGTAATAGAAAGAAGACGTAAGATCATTCCTTAGTTTAAAAAGTTCACCTTCTCGATGGGGAGACAGATGTATAAATACATAATTACTATACAGTGTGACAAGTACTTTATATGAGAAAGAAAGAAACAAAGCACTTTAAATATCAGATGATAGCACAGTCATTTCTGCTTGAGGGAATTGGTAAAGAAGTTGCTAACATTTTGAAGTTGATAGTACTTTATTTTTAGTACAAAAATTATGCTGAATTACGAGAGCAAAATTTCTGAAGGTAATCTGGTAAATGTGTATGAGATCTTTTAAAGCTAAGCTTAATGTCTTCAGAATGATACCATGGGGGATTAACCCCAAACACATATAGAGGCAAGTGGAAGAATTAGCACACCACATGCCCTGAAAATAAAACATTTTGTACGTTATGTTTTGTTTGGTTAGCTTTATCACTTTTTTTGGATAATATATGATCCAGTGAAAGTAATTCAACGGACATCATTTTTTCCCCATTTCCTTTAATATTGTCGAGGCAAGTGAGAATTTTTCAAGGTATATTTTTAAAGAATAGCGCCAAGTCCCCACATGCTCCAGACAGTTTCTTGGCAACACAGACACGTCAGATCTTATTTTCAAGGGCTTGCTACGTTATCATCAACTCTGTTTAATTAAGGACTTTGCTGACTTCTTGTCCTCCTTCTGCCTGTTCCTGCTCTACCTATAGCCTTGAAAGGAGCAGGCAAAGTCCTAGAGACCAAAAGTTTAATTGCTTCTTACGCCATCCTGGAAACTGGGTGTACAGGGAGAGACGATTAAGTAGGTCATTTTCTTCAGTCAGACAGGTTATATATTCCTAGTACAGGGTTAAGAAACAAGGAAGCTCTACATGGAGGAAGCAGAAGTGGCACATTTGCCAGTTTTCTGGTCCCTCATTAGGTTTATGGTGTAAAGCTGAAAATTAAGAGCCAATAGTATTTGCTGCCTTGACATCTGGTAAACCCAGGAGGACCTCAAATGGCCTAACCACAAGTTCCCCTCCCAGTTCTGCTCCCACGGATAAGGTCCCCTCACCAAGCAACTCTCCTTATCAAGGGGACCAAGTAGAGTACTCCTGCTTATGCCTGAGTACCTGGTTTTCGTCCCCTGCGGGTCCATGGGATTATTCAAACAAGCCAATCGCGTCCTCCCACAGGACAAAAGTCATCCCACCCTCTTGAAACTACAAAGCCTGCCTCCCGGAGGCCCCAGTTGTTCATGCTGTTCCTGAGTGCAGCCTCCATGTAGCCCTGCTTTGTATGTGATGTTTTCCTTCCCTGGGCTGTGAGTATAATAAACTGGCAGACAGTGCATCTATCCAGTGTCAGATGTTGTGTTTGGCAATCCCCACAACTCTAAGACCAGCATCTCTCACTCATGGATGGGACAAATAAGAGGAGATTAAAACAGATTGGTACTAGGATACACACAGCTCTTTGCCCGGGACAGGAACAGAGTACTTTAAGAACTGGAAGGGCATGGCTTTACTCCAAGAAGTGTGCGTTGATGGCAGCTAATTTTCAGTGTAACCACAAGAAATCATTTGCTTTCCTCACCTCCATTCTCGTTGCTCAAGTGCCCCAAAAGCCAGGGTCTTCCAAATTTGTGCCTGTTCCTAACTCACTCCTGAACCCCAAGCCCTCTATCCCCAGAGTCCCCGCTTCTTATCCCCTTTTGGTCCAGATTTTTGCTAAATTAATGACCCTGTCTCTAACTATCCTCTGCCTTGCAAATGAAAGCTCTTTTGGTTTTAAGAACTCTTATGGACTGGCATTTATAGCTGAGATTAAAAATAACCCCCACCAGAAAACAAAAAAAAAAAAAAGAAAGAAAGAAAGAAAGAATTTGCTTTCCTTGCCATCCTACCCTTTTCTAAGTGTTTTTGGAATTTGATGTTACATGTCAATAGCTCATGCTTACTTTCTGACTCCTCGCCTTTACCTTCCAAAAACACAGTTTGGTCTGAACCTCTACCTACATCAGTGTCTTAATTCTCAGTTCCGCATGGGTTGGTTCCTTTTCTAATTATACTTTCCTTTCTGCCTTCTCATACCATGCTATGATGGGTATTCAGAAGCAGGGCTTCTGTGAAAGCAAACACTTTTCATCCTCTCTTGGCCCTTGGCTTCTACAACTGTGATCCTTCAAGTTTTGGTTGGAGTCTATTCTTTGGTCGTCAACTCCTGCCAAGTTCAGTAGTTAGGATGCTTGCATGTGGTCTTGTTGTTTTGTTTGGAGTATTATCCATTTTTAGATCACTAGGCAACTTGCCTTCTAAAAACATAAAAACTCCACCATAAATCAGGCCTAAGTAATAGGCATTAGGTTTTGTGTTTCTGTTATTTTTGTTTTGTTTTGTTTTCTGCTTCTGGGATTAACTCAGTGAACTAAAAGTTAACTAACATCCATTATCCACATGAGCATGTCTGTGAACATTTACACAATAGGCTGTGACCCAGTTGTAGTTGCCTTCAGTCTCCAAGTATATGGAGTTTTTCAGGAATAACTGTCAGTGGCATCAGCTTGGTAGCCAGTTTGTATGTACACATAGCCGCACATGTACATGTACACACACACACACACTTGTGCATACCCCATTTTCATACATACACTAGATTACTTGTTTATCCTACCTTTTTTTCCTCCCCCACTGCAAAAATACTCCATTTCCCTTTGAGTCTGATGGAAAATGTTCCCAAGTGAAAGGGAGCCCTGGGTCATTCAATGAACTGAAATCGCAGTGATTACACATTCAGAGTTGTCAAGGAGAAGGAGATTGATTTCTGAAAATGGAATCAAATGGCATCTGAAAGTGTTAGCTTCAAAACTATCTCCCCCTTCTGTTTGACATCGATCTTTCCAGCATGTGCCAGCTCATTATCTGGTGGGCAGAGGGGAATTGCAACTTGACGTCATCTGTGGCAATTTTACAAAGGAGAGCGGAAGGGCAAACTGTCTGGTACAATGCTCTGATTGACAGAGGTTTGTAGCCCACAAATGATAGCGTGATATACTCATATGGGAAGAAAAGTATTTATTGGTGGACTAAAGCTACATTTAAATAGCTGGAGATCATGTTATAAATGGTAAGAAAACCCACAATGGCCAATTCTAGTCTAGGCTAGTATTTAAAAGAATAGGCTTGTATTAACATGGCATTTTCTAGCTCTTACTTTGGTCTGCTCTGCAGCTTGAAGACAATTTAATTTCAGTTTGAGTCTTTGTAGTGCTCTGGTGCATTTCCAAGGGCAGATTAAAGACAATTCTTGGGCCGTGGAACATATCACCGTTACCAAGTTAGGACCTGGTAATTGGCATCAATGAATGAATGCATTTACTCTGGGAGGGTTCTGAGATCAAATAGGTCTAATGAAATTGCTTTAAATGGATCCTTCACCTCATTTAAAAAAGAGTTCTGTAGCCTCACCAATTTACTTTGAAAGGTTTGGTGTGTACATTTATTTTTGATAATTTGATAATTTCAAGTGGTTGCCTCCCTGTATCACACGTGTGTCTGTCTGTCAAAGCGTGCTCTCAGTGTCTGGGAATTGTGCACTCCAGGCTTTTTGCATTAATATTGGAGAGAATACAGCTCTACTGGAACAGGAATCCCGTGGCACATGGAACAAAGAACTCCCTGCTTCTAGGCAGAATGTACTAAATAGTACATCAGAATACACTACAGCCTATGCACTCTGAGTCCACAGATCCAGTTTTTAAGGAATAAACACAGAATAATTCTCTTGTCATCTTGATGTAAATCTTATTTACTTTTTGAAGCATACCTCACATCTTCCCTTTGGTTCTCAACCACTCTCTGACTTCTGTGCCCACCAACATCATTACTCTCAACAGATAAACTTGTCTGGTGTCTTTCATACCCTATGTTATGAAAAAGATAAAGGCCATAATAAGCAGAAATCTTCACAAATTCCTCTCTCACTCCCATAGCAAAAACTATTTAAAGAGGGGCTTGTACTACATTGTACTTCCTTGTTCTCTGCTTGTTCTCCACCTACTACAACTTAGCTTTTAGCCACTCTCTTCTGCTAAAAAAAGTCTTCCAATAAAATCAGCAATGACTTTCTAGCTGGTAAGTTAAAGCACCATTTCCCTGCCTTGCTCCACTTGATCTCCGCAGCATTCAAAAGTACAGTTCATCCTTCCTTTCTCTTCTCTTTCTTCTTCCTTCAAATCCAAAGACCATTTCCTCTTGTTCCAACATTTTCCCCCCTCATCTCTCAGACTGTTGCATTTCTCTTTGCTCCAGGGACTCCTTTGCCTCTGCTTGCTGCGGGTAGAGGTGAGGGGATGCAAATATTCTTGGAGTCACATAGCAAATGGGGCTGGAGAGTTCACCTTCATGCCTTAATGTTGGCTCCCGGCTCTGCCTCCTGTCAGGCTCAATGAATCCCCTCTGTTACTGTTTTGCCTCCAGTTTCCTAGCCAGGCTTGGGGATAGAAAGTGCTCGATTCATTACCTGGTGCATAGTAAGTGCTTAATTAAAATCAGCTAATTATGGATGGATTTAAATTATCCAATAAAAATATTTTCCAAACTTTCTATAATTTGCATTTGCCATTAATGCTCAATAAGGCCTTCCTCCTCTTTAAAACAATTCAAATTTATCCAAATTAATACTACCTATGAATTATCCTGTGTTACTTTCTTCTTTTCTCTATATTAAATCATTTCCATTTTTGGACTTGGGTCAATAGTTCTTTGTATATTTCATCAGAGTTCCAGTGAAGCCTTTTGATAATTTCCTGTGTAATTAAAAAAATTAATATGATACAGAGCAGGAATCAGAAGAATTTTATGATAAAGTTAAAGGTATTTCTGAAATGAGATGGAATTCAAAATCACATATTAGCTTTGGTTGGGCATTTAGTGGACTGAACATTTCAGTCAACAATAGGGGTCACCATGGGAAGCATTTGTGGCTTTAGTTTTCATCTCAGAGATAGGATCTATTGCCAAAGCCTTTGAAAAGGTTACTAGTGAGACCAAACAATGTGCCATATTCGCTGACAAATAAGCAAGGAAACAAATAAAAATGCCATGGAGAAACGAGGGAGCAAGATTTAGTTGAAAATATGTAAGACTTGGATTCAAGTTATACTTCCAGCACTCATTGCTCTCTGATAACTCACTTAACTCCTTTAATTGGGCCCTATAAGTTGGAACGATTTCCACCTACCTATTTCCTGATGCTGGAAAATGCTTTGTGGGTAATACCGCTAATACATATATTTATATGTAAAGGATTATTTAGACCACCCTGTACCCACTAAATATGTACTATCTGTTGACCAATCTGCAGCCTCGTGGACCAGGCAGTTCAACGTCATGCTGCCTGGGTAGACATTCTTTTTTTTTTTTTTAAGATTTTTATTTATTTATTTATTTGAGAAAGCGAGAATGAGAGAGAGAGAGCGAGAGAGAGAGAGCACCTGAGAGGGGGGAGGGTCAGAGGGAGAAGCAGACTCCCCGCCGAGCAGGGAGCCCGATGCGGGGCTCGATCCCGGGCCTCCAGGATCATGACCTGAGCCGAAGGCAGTCGCTTAACCAACTGAGCCACCCAGGCGCCCCTGGGTAGACATTCTTATAATATTAACTGTTATTTTATCTCCCCAAGTTTCACACTGCTCCACTGAAAAATGAGGACATTAATGTACCTCCCTCAAGTAAAGATTACTTGAGAAAATACGTGTACCTGATTGGCACTCAACATCTCTGCCTACCTTTCTGTTCTCATTTCCAATAACTCTTTCTTATGCACCTTAAAAACTTGCCATACTGCACTGTGTTCATGTTCTAGAATACCATCCTCTCTCATACCTCCATGCTTTTGCACACATTCTTTCCTTTTCCAAGATATTGTTCCTCCCATACTCCTCCCTGTCTGCACTCTTCTTGAAAAAAAGCCCACGTGCATCCATAAGAACAATTCATTCTTCCTTCAGGTGCTTGTCACTTCCAACTGCCAGCCAAGTAGGTAATAAAAAGATTTGTGTTTTGAGTCTATCTCTAGGATAATAACTTTAATTCAAAAGCAGCACGTGGCTGTGAGCACTATTTTCACTATCGTTTTAAAAATCATAGGCAAGGTAGGACATCACACAATGATCTGCTATTATTTTCACCCTCATCTAGAACTTCTCTAGTTCTAATGTTTGAGAAAAATGTGGGAAAGCACCATCAAGAAATAAAGTGATATATAAAAATCAGAGTTAGACTTACACTGCTACAAACATCCTAGGAGTGTAAGGCTCTAGAATGATGGAAAATCATTGAAGTGTGAAGCATTCAACTTTAAATTGCCTTTTTTTACCATCTTAAACATTTTTAAGTGTACAGTTCAGTAGTGTAAAGTACATTCATATTGCTGTGCAACAATACATTGAACAATAAGTCTCTATTTCTCTCTCCCCTCAGCCCCTTGCAACCACCTTCCATTTTCTGTCCCAATAAGTTTGACTTCTCTAGGTACCTCAAATAAGGGGAATCATACAATATTTGTCTTTTTGTGATTACCTTATTTCACTTAGCATAATGTCTTCAAGGTTCATCCATGTCATAGCATGTATCAGAATTTCTCCCTTAAGCTGGATAAAATTCCATTGTATGTATGTATCATGTTTTGTTTGTTCATTCATCTGCTGATGGATACAGGGTGCTTCCATCTTTTGGGTATTGTATGTTGCTATAAACATGGGTGTGCAGATATCTCTTTGAGACCCTGTTTTCAATTCTTTTGGGTATATAACCCAAAGTGGAATGGGTATTTTATTTATTACTACATTTTAAATTTTTTGAGGAACCTCCATACTCTTTCCCATAGCAGCTGTATCATTTTACATTCTCACCAACAGTGCACAGAGGTGCCAATTTCTCCACATCTTCACTAGCACTTGTTATTTTCTGTTTTTTGTTTTGTTTTGTCTTATTTTGCTTTGTTTCAATAGTAGCCATCCTAATAGGTATCCTCCACATTCTTGTTGGGGTCTACCACTAATTTTCTTAGTAGATCTTTCTCCTAGGAAGTGCTGGCTCCCTAGCCAAAAAGAGCAGGTCTGAAAACACAGAGGGAGTTTAATGTAAGCTTCTGGACCTCAAAAAAAAAAAAAATTGCAGATGTCTTTGATTTTTTTGGCTACAAAGCTCAAGTTTCTAGCTCTACACTTCACTGTCTCAGGATTTTTGTCCTGTCTTAATTTGGGCTAACACAAAGTTAATTCTTTAGACTCAAGACTCTATTCAATTTTCCTGCCATTTATAAAATATTAATTACCTCCTCAGACAAAATTAATGTGTCTCTTCATCTTTTTTTCAAGATACTCTATATATTGCTTGAGTTCATACATTATATTATGATTGTTTGCTTATATATTTGTCTCTGGGGCAGACCTAACAGACTCAATTACTGTTCTCCTTTTTGTTCTTACTAAAACAACTATGATTTTCTTTTGAATAGCCTATATCCAACCAATAACCTATATTCCCCATATTCTCTGGAAACTAAAGCCACTCACATGACATAGTTCTAATCAATGAGAACAATTGGAACATTGGTAGTTTCTGAATAACTTTTGGTTTCCTAATACGGGTATAGTTCCCTTCTTCATAACTGGAGTATAATGAGAGGCTAGATGTGGAGCAGCCATTTTGGAGTCAGGTGACAACCATGAAAATAAAAGCCATATACGAAGGATGATGAAATTAAAAAAAAAGAAAGAAAGAAAGGAAGCTGTAGTAACATTATGGAACTTTGGTACCATGTCTAGCTGTGTATTATGGATTTTTTTTAATGTGGCAAAATATCAACATGTTTGATAAAGTGAATTTCCTGATTTTTTAAATTTCACAAAATATATAGAAAAATGATAATTTTTGAAACTTTCAAGGAAAAGGCAACTCATAGACAAAGTTGAATATTTAAAATGATTGATTTGCTCTCAAGTGGAAGAATGAGGGGTTCATTATCTTGTCACACCTATATATAACCCATTGGCAAAACAGAAATGTCCTATATAGCACACCTGTTGGGAATCTCTGACTAAGCCACACTAGTCATATTGCTTTTTCAGGAAGCTGAACACAATGTCTTACTAAGAGAATTTCTCTAGCTAGACAATGAGGTTACTGAGAGCAGAACAATACATTATTCATCGTGTTTCTCTTACCTAGTATGCTGCTAGGAACTTAATAGTTACTCAGTAAGTATTTATTGAATAAATGAAAAGAAATAAATAACTCCTTGTTCCAGACTGACGGGTTTCCTCACAGTTCTAGATCATGCTCATTTCTGACTCAAAACCTTTACTTTGCTTCCTCTAACCTGGAAAAACTTCTGAACCCCTCTCCTTGTAGCCAACTCCTACCCATTCTTCAAAGTCCTTTTTAAGTCTCTCTCTTCCATGAGAGCCTTTTTATCATTTTGGCTCAGATCACACCACTTTATTCACTTTTCTGTACTCCTATAACTCTTGCTGAAAGAAAGGTTCACTGTGGCCTTAATCATATGCATATCCTCCAACTAATTACCCAGCTTTTCCATGTTGTCATATGCTAACTTTATTTTCTACCAACAAACTGTTGTACTTAGGATATTCTTTTCTTAAAAAAACGTATTTCATACCATGAAAATAACTCATAACAAAAATACATGAGAAAATTAATCAAATAAAAAAACTAAACAATGTAAACATTGTATTTAAATGTCCTGTATTTAAATTCAGGAAACATTCTGTCTGAGATGGATCAGCTGTAGATTTTGCTTTGTTTTGTTTTGCCTTGTTTTTTTAATGTGGATCTAGTAAAGTTGGGCTAAAAGCACCAAATTGGTCAGAATCTCCTTCGAGTAGGCCCTAAGATTTTCAGGGTTCCAGATTCTTAAAACTACTTTTAAAGGTATGATCATCTGTTCCAGAATTTTTGCTGAAAATTTGACTTGAAGGTGGGCTTATAAAGGTCTTTGGGTGGTAAACTAGATGGGATACTTTACATGGGCCTTCTCATTTCTTTAAGAATTCTCCGCTGCCTGGCTCATCACCCTTAAATATTATGGAGAAAGCTCACATTTTTCGAAGTAATTAGATGCCTTTGAATCAGTGCTTAGTGCTTCCCCTTGAGCTCTAGGAATCTGCTAGTATTCCTCCTGATATAATCAAAGTATTCTTTGCTCACTCTGAAATTTCTTTCGATTTTTCACTTTTCCTGTTCTTCAGTATTTTGAAGAGAGATAATATTTGCCAACATTTGTACTTAGGTGTGTTTGATTGTACATTTACATCATCAAAAGTCATTTCATTTGTGTACATATATTTAATGAATTGGTCAGTGATTAAACTGTCTAGCATATCACCTTTCTACTGCTTTCTCTAAGCTGGTTTTGGAGAATTACTCAGGCCTCAATTTGATTCTACCAGAAGGAATATCACCATCCAACATGCCTACCTGCTTTGCTTAAGTGATTTAAATCTGAAGTAATGGCCTTTATTATAAGGAAATTTGCACCTTTACTTTCAAAATTTTGTATTCTTTGATTAACTGTATGATAAATGTTCTAAATTTCTTGACTAAAAGCTCATGGTTTATAAATATACTTAATTTGGGGTTGTACTATTTGCTTATCCTTTAGGTGTTCATATGAGATAGCTTTCAATCTTAAAGAACAGTTATATTACAATATCTTCAAAACTGAACAGTCCCATCACTGGCTAGAGATAGATTGTCTATTGCTCAGTAAAATTTGCCCCTGGCTGATTCAGTGTAGTTTATTTTGAAAGGTTAGTTCACAGTACCATAGAAATCCACTAAAAGGAAGCTCCTGGCTTACCTACCAGGTAATACCATTACCTGCATTCAACTTGCAACTGTTTTTGAATTCAGAACCACAAGGCTCTCTGCAGGTATGGCTTTCAGTAGGTTATAAAGTGCTTCAACAGATGGAACATTGTTATTAGCATGGATAATATATTTTCATTGTATTGGTATTGAAAGTGATTTTCCAGATAATGGCTTAGACAAATGTTTGTGGAATCTGTCCAGTTAATCCACCAAAAAATGCAGCCTGGTTTTTAGGAGCAATTCCACTTATTGAATGTTTTTGATTAAATATTCAATTCCTGTGAATTTCTTGCCACAATCCTCTGTTTATTTTCTTTTTGAAGTCATTGCTATTAAATTATTTCACTTAATAATGACTTCTGAATAATCCAGAAATTCATTTAAAACTCACAGTTACATGTTTTATTATATTTTAGGTGATTCATCTAAAAAATATCTCAACAAAGTTTTTTTTTATGTTACCACAGATATAATGGAGTGTAGGTCAAAGGGTCATACTTATTAGATGAGATGCTGTAGCTGGGGCCCTAAAACCAAATGAATTGTTCACTCATCAACCTAAGAATTAGCCACAGAATAGCAATGTCACCTATTTATTTATTCTCCCAGGAAATTAAGTGTCTCTTATGTAGCAGTCAATATGCTAGGTGTTGGGGACACAAAAAATTTAAAAAAGAGAGAGTTCATGAAGATAAGGAAGTGACTGACATTTAAAAGTACAATTTCAACTTCCTGTAATTAGGGGGATGGTGGAGATGTAATACTTATGAGCTGTGTGGCCTAGATAAGTTACTTATTCTGTTTCAGCCCCAATGTCTCTATTAAGATGGGGGATATTAACCATATATACCTCCAGAGTTGATGGAAAAGTGAAATGGGATATGACTGCCTGGTACAAATACAGTAAATAAAAACAAAAAACTAAAGTTTTGAATAACTTGGAGTTCACCATATTTAGATACCATTTATATCCTTCCCCAAATTTCTCAGCTGATAAATATTTTAGCAACTATTTAAATATTAATTTTATTATTTCTCAGATTCTTTGAGTCTTTAAAATTGCCATATTCCTATTTGTTGTTATTAATTTAGATGGGGACTAAGGAAGCCATTATAGCCATTCTTGGTTTGGTGTAGACTCTTCCTACTCTGACATTTTCTTTGGCTTTGGCTTCCTGACTCAATTATAAAACCTATACTACTAATACCAACATCCCTCCACCACCACCACCACCACCAACAACAAAAGCCAACCCATAGAAACAGCCTTATTAGTTCCCCTGCTGTAGCAAATTACCGCAAACCTGGTGGCTTAAAGCACACCAATTTATTCACTTACAATTCTGGAGGCCTGGGGTTTAAAATAGGTCAGCAGAGACGTGTTCCTTTCAGAGGCTCTTAGGGACAGTCCGTTTTCTTGCCTTTTCTACCTTCCAGAGACCACGCACATTTCTTGGCTCATTGCCCCACATCACTCAACTGCTTCTGCTGTCCCATTTTCTTGATTTTGATTCTCCTGCCTCCCTATTTATAAGGCCCTTCATGATTACCATTGGCTCATTTCGACAGCTTAAGATATTCTCACATCTCAAGATCCTTAATTTATCTGTCTACAAACCTCTTTTTGCCATGTAAAATAACATATTCCCAAATTCTAGGGATTAGGCCTTGTATATATTTGGGAGACTATAATTTTCTCTACCACAATAGCATAGGAAGATGAAAAGAAATCTGAAACATGTTTAAATTTTCAGGAATTAGTTGGGATGGAAGGAAATAGACCAAGCTAAGGCAATGAACAAACATGACATTATCCTTCAATGGATACAATAAATTCTGTTAGGACTCATAGGGAAAAGCCAAACAGTAATGTGAATTATAGAATTTTGCTTGTAAAAGCATCATTTTTGCATTGAGTACCAAAGAATAAACTAGAACCGAGCTGACTGAAAATGGCCTGGTAGAAATTGTTGATTAATTTGTTTTAGGGAATAGATAGAATAGTTAGAAATTACAGGTGATAGTTAAAAATTAGCATATGGATCCATCATGAAATATTACTGTAAAAAATAATGGTAATACATTATTCATTATTATTATTTTTTACAGTAATGGAGACAGAAAAGTTTCTTGAATATCATTTTCTATTTAATACACTGAACAGCCTTGTAAGGTAGATAGGGAATGCATATTGAACCCTGTATTACACTCAAAGCACGGGGATCAGAGATATTAAATAACTAGCTCATGGTTATAGGCTGGAATGCTAACTGAGGATCTGACTGGCACGGTTCAGGTCTGTGCATTCTGATGCTTGAGGGTATCTGAAATCCATTTGATCCCTAAAGTAACTGAATGATCCCTTTCAAGTCTTGTTTACACTATGGTTGCCCCTTGACATTCTGGATGATTATACCCCATGACCTCAAAAAAGTCCCTAAATTAACAAATAACACCCTATTTTTTAATTTCTTATATCACTGTTAATGCAATTCATCCCATCAGAGAGGTGAGCTACTACTGCTTGAATATTACACTTTTTATTTTACCTTTTGTCATGACCATCAGCAAAACTAACTGTTGTCTTTCATTTTCTGGACCATTTCCAATAAAGGACCAAACCGCATTTTTATCACTCTTGAAGATGACCTACCTGCAGTTGCTGTGAGGAATTATTAATCCCTGTTAGATAATGAACCACTTATAGCTGTTCATTAACATTAGAGCACAATTACTAGAAGCTGCTCATATGAGAAGTAGCAACCCTGAAAATTAAACCTGCAAACAGAAGCGTCTGCCTGTCTGACTCCCATGTGGGCTCACAGTCGATAAGCCATGTGTCCCCGTGAGGTCCCCTGCAGGGCTCTTCCTCGGGTGCCAGCCTCTGGAGGCCTGGGGCTTGTGTCTTGGTGCTCTCACTCCATCGTATGCATTTTGTGTTTACCAGAGAGCCAGTGCTTTAGGTCAGACCAACACAAGCCTACTCTTAAAATTTGTTGCAAAGTCTATCCTCAGTTTCAACTGGTCTGGGAGGATAGCAGCTTATCTCTTTGAACTACCCCCAAAGGATCTCAAAGTGAAATTCCATCATTCCAAATTTCGTCTCTAAATGTTAGCAATTACCATCCAGCTGTTTTCCTGTGGTGAAACAAAATCTTGATTTTATGTTAAGGTAAGAGGTACTGTTTATTTAAAGATATGTAGTGAACAACAAAATGTACCAAATAACTCCCTGGACTCTCCAGTTTTGTAGAACCCATGATTCAAATGTGTGCCTCAGCAATGTAAATCACAGTGCGTCCTGGGTCATCGGTTTCATTCTTTCATGGCCCACCTGTGCAGTTTCCCAAATATCTTCTGAATTTATTTCCTTAGCTAACTTCATGTGCATTCATTAGTAGGACCACAGATAATTTATAAGTGAACTGAGTAATGAAGAAAAAACCTCGGTTTAACCTCTGCGTGAATTACCACAGGATCCTACTACTGCGGTTGATGAAGTACTTTGCAGGGATACTCCTTACACACCCAGCTTCAGTACACAACTCACCTTCTATTCCTTCCACAGACTTTGTGATTACCTCTTCTCACAAAGAGCATAAATGGCTATTACCTTTACTTTGAAATATTATTTTTTTCCTTAATAAATACCTTGATGTATATCCTCAGTGAGGCTTACAGACCAAGAAAAAAAAAAAAAAAAGCCAACAAAACAGAACAGCGGGTACTCTGTCATTCTGAAAGTCTCCAATTGCATAAGCCATTATGACAAGGATTTTTGCTGTATTTTGTATCAACAGCTTGTCACATGGGGTCCCAGTTCATAGGATGTATCATTATTTCTCAAATTGAATTTGCTCATCTGCTCTTCCCTTTATGGGTAACACTACCTAGGAAACCAAGCTCACCCTGTTTCATCTGAATTCTGTTTCCCTCCTTTTTGAGCATTCTACACTGGAATGAATAATACAGTGCATGTATCTGGCAAATGGCTCATTTTAATCAGGCTCTTCTGTCTCTGTGGTGCCTCAGACCTAAGGGAAAAACTTTGACTTTTGATTATTTTCTTTTATTTCACTTTGCAAACTCTCATTTGACTGCCTTCTGCCAAAAAGCAATTTTTTTTAAAAGCACTGCTATTTGGTTTCTTCACCATTTAAAAACCTGTGGTCTGAGATCCTCCTTCCCATTCAGCCCCTACGTCAAAGGCAAGTGACCTTATTTCAAGCTGAATATTGTTCTTTGCTTTGATGCTCACATCCCTACCATTTGCACACTCCGTTACTATTGTCTGTTCTTACTGGTGTTGACAGAGCCAATCCCAGGATAAAACCAACCAAAGCAATTGCCTGGGCCTCAAGCACTAGGTCCCTTTACACTTCTGTGACCAGGCTGCAGGTCAGAGAGTTAGGGTGGGGGTTGGCAGGAAGGTAAGGAGATGGTGATGGGGACGTCTTTGATAGAACCAGAGCTTACATTTTCAGTAATTTACCAAATTCTCTTTCTGCTTCATATCCCTTCCCCTTTTCACCCCACTTTCCCCCAAAAAACTCTAAGTGATACTATTTCATCCATGCATTAATACATCTCTATATCAGTTTTGATCTCAAGCAATCATCATCAACTCTGACTGTGTTCAGCTAAAGTAAAATTTGTGGGGGCTCACAATAGTAATGAGAGGCAAGGATAGAAAAACAAGAAACACTCAGGACCACCTGAGGGCTGGCAGTAGGAAGCCCATCAATTGTGATACTGTAGAATCAGTCTGATCCACATGCTTCTAGAATGGAGGTGCCTACCAGAGTACCTTTAGATATAAAGCCTCAGGAGGGAGTGAGTCTGAACGACCACAACTATTGTTAGTCCAAACTAAGTCTTTGTATGAATTAGAACATGGTACCTTATCTGGGGAAAGGCAGATAAACAGACCCCAGCTGACTTTGAGTCCCCGTTGACCTTCTTGACCTGTTGCCCTCATGAATAAGGCACAATGTACATAATCATTCCCATGACTCTGCAGTTGGGCTGTACCTGACTGAAGCAGGAAGGGGAGGGGAGGAGGGCCTGATTCATTCCGTATTCTGCATACAGTGGGGAATTCCCCAAAAGGAAAAATAGAGGCGGGTAATTGAAAAGAGGTTTAAACATTGGGAAAATATTGAGAAAGATTCATTGCATATCCAGAGATCTAAAGATGCCCTTTGTTACATTTTTGCACTTCAGTTTTCCCTTGAATGAAAATATTTACAGACTCCCGATATAGACAAGGATGTAGAGGATTTCTCTCTTTATGATTTGTATGGACTCTGATATCCTGAAGTTTGGCTTCCAAAGACTTTCATAAGACCTCATATAACTGATATTACAGGAAAATAAATTTTCAGTGTTAGACAACTAGGAAATCATTTTGCCTTTATTTATTATAGCATGTTTAGGGAGAGATAATTATACAAACTATACAGTTTAGGAGTTGTGATGTTTAATACATGAATGCTTGAACCAAATTTTGGTTTTGCTTAAATTAATTGCATGCCTGTTAGATTAGTAATCATATGTTCTTGGTATATCTGGAATAAAGTAGTATAACATCCTTTTAGGATTTTTTTGTGTGTGTATGGTTGTAATGATCTGGTAGCTTTCTGATTAAACATATATTTAACACATACTTTTCATTTCTGCCTGCTGCCAAAACCTCATTAAAGTGAAAGTAAAGGCATTGAAAATAGTAAAAACAATGCACAAGGAGAAAATAATAGACTGAAATGGCAAGTGCTGGCAGTAAATGGAAAGTAAATGGAGGCGTTAGTAGAGCTGAGAAAGCTGGCTGGAGAGAAAGGTAGGGAGAACTAAGCCTAGTTTTCTCTCCAGAACCCAGGATAGGATCACATAAAGCAGGGGAAGGTGTGGTGCTGCAATCAGGAAGCTGGTGGGGATCCTCTGTAGAGACAGTTAGATCTTCTCCACTGGTGAGTCAACAGACTCACCCATCCCCAGTCTGACAGGCAACTGCAGGTTCATTCTGAATCAGAACAAGAGGTCCTGGGCTGAGGGACAGGACATAGAGCAGAAGCAGAAGAGAAGAGCCAAACTGAAAACAAGATTGAGTAGAAGTCTATACATTGAACTGTGCAGCTACTAGCGCCCTGCTATTGCTTGGTGTACACAGCCACCGGGAGACTGGAGGGTTTTTGGTTTTTGGTTTTTTTCTGGTGGTGGGGAGAAATGGAAAGTCTTGGGGTAGGTGGTAGGGTGGGGTTTCCAATATGAAATGAAAGGATTCCCAATAAATCACTCTCAAGGACAAGCCTCTCAGCTGGAAGATTCCATCCCCTCACACAGAGCTTCCATTTAGGTTTCTAATGCCTCCCTCTTGAAAATCAACAGAAAACAAAATCTCTGGCTATCGAGGAAAATGCCACTCAAAAATTAAGGCATCAAAGAGAAAAAAAAAAAAAAGAACTCAGAGAAAGCAGGGAATGCAGAGAGCAGACAAAAGCTGTAATTAAAACTATTATTTATGTTTTCATATAAATGAGAAGTCATTGCACTCAGTAGGATACTATAAAAATGGAACTGTCAGTTAGCTAGATAGAGGTCTTAAAAACTAGAAATATGAAAATGGGATGAAAGATTCATCTGAAGAGCTAGATGATAAAACCAAGGTATCTTTAGAGAATGCAGAACAAAATTAAATGGAAATTGTGATAAACACAAAATGGTAAGAATATTAGTAGATGAATCCAGAAAGTCCAAAGGCTGACCAAAAAGAGTTCCAGAAGAAGATAACAGAAGGGAAGGCATTAGTAAACAATGAATGTGAAAAAAATTTCTAAAACTAAAACACCTAAGTTTCCAAATAAAAAAAGTCTAAAAAATGACCGACACAATTATCTTTTTAAAAAATGTCCACACTAAGGCCACTTAGTAGATCACTTATATATAGTTCGCTGTAAGACTTCAAAATACTGGCAATAATGACCACATGCAAAAATTTTCAAATAACAAGTTGAAAGTTTACATATGAAGAAAGGGTCAAATTGGACTTCTTAAAAGAAATAACTCAAAACAAGAAATCAAGGAAGAAATGAGGACAGAATTCTGAATTTTCCAAAATCAGAAAAAGACATCACAAGAAAGGAAAACTAGAGACCAATATCTCTCATGAACATAGACACAAAAATCCTCAACAAAATATTAGCAAATCAAATCCAGCAATATATTAAACATTATACAGTACAACCGAGTGGGATTTTCCCCAAATATGCAAGTCTGGTTCAACATTTGAAAATCAATTCATGTAATTCACCATATCAATAAGCTAAAGCAGAAAAATCATATTATCATATCAATGGATGCATAGAAAGCTTTTGACAATATCCAAGACCCATTCATGATTAAAAGTAACTCAGCAATCTAGGAATAGAAGGGAGCTTCCTCTACTTCTATATAGAATTTTACCAAAAACCTTACAACTAACATTATATTTAATGTTGATAAATTAGGTGCTTTCCACCTCAGATCAGGAACAAATAAGGATGACCCTCTCACTACTCCTATTCAGCATCATCAGCATCATCACCTTCAGTAGAAGACCTAGCATGTGCAATAAGGTAAGACAGGTAAACAAAGGTTTGGAAGATTGGGAAGGGAAAGAAATTCCCTTTATTCATTGATGCCATGATTGCATGGCATAGAAAACATACCAAAAAATTAACAACAAAAACAAGAACAAATCTAGCAATACCAAATGCTAGAGAGGATCTGGGGCAAAACTCTTATTCATTACTGGGGGGTGCAGAATGGTATAGCCACATTAGTAGATAGTTTGGCAGTTTCTTAGAATGTTAAATTTGGACTTACCATATGATCCATTTTGCCACTAGGTATTTACCCAAAAGAGTTAAAAATTTTGTCCTTACAAAAACCTGGACATGAATGCTTATAGGAACTTTATTCACAATTATCAAAATACTGGAAGCAACCAAGATGTCCTTCAGAAGAATGGATAAATATTCAACAGAATCTTATTCAGCAATTAAAAGAAGTAAGTTATCAAGCTATGAAAAGACATGGAAAATTAAGTGCATATTGCTTAGTGAAAGAGTCTCTGTTCTGAAGTGAATGTGGATAGAGCACTGCTCCTTGCCCCTTCCCAGCTCCCCCCATGGACTCTCTTGCATCAGTGCAGTCTCCCCTCGGGCCCCCACCCACCTTCTGTGCCATCTTGTCTGTGGGATGGTTGCCTCCCTCTCATCTCTAGTGGCTCACCTACAGGAGGATGGGAACACACCATCCGTTTCCCAGTGGACCTTCTTGCTTTGTGATCTTCTGTCCCTTTCCACCCTACACTGGCCAGTGGACTCGTCCATTCTGTGGAACAATACCTTACCACAAGTCCATGGATTCAGTGGACTTATCCATTTGTAAGGACACCTCACACTGTGGCTGGAAGCGATGCCTGGAACATTCCTGGTTTATCCTGGGAACACTCTTCAGCACCCTCACCTTCCCTCCCATGGAGTCTCCTGTCAGTGGAGGCTGGACTCTTCTCACTCAGAGGTCTCATCCTGCCCATACCCAGGTGCTCAGGGGTGAGCATATTCCTAGATGCCAGTATGGTCTCCAGATTTCTGCTTCCCCCTGTCTTTGTGGTATAGTTCTTCAGTGCTCCTGGCCCTAATCCAGTCCCCTGCAGCCCTGCTGTACCATTCTAACCAGACACAAGGGAAGAGGCAGACATCAGATGCTGCACTCACTTCTGCTCACTGGGGAATTGGGGAAATGAACTTAACCCTGACTGGAGGGGATGGGAAGGCTTTTAATTCATTTCTCCCTCTCTTTTTTTTTTTTTTTTTTTTTGTGGCTCTCCCTCTCTGAGCCAGTTTTCATTTCTTCCCTGTGGCATTAACCACTCCTGCCTCCCACTCCAGACCTATGCCCACAACTGGGGAGCAAAAGGAGAGGGCAGGACCCAGTTTTGCATGGTTGGTTTTTGTTAATTATCTGGATAACAGCAAGAAACTAAGAAAGAATGAAAGAAAAAGAAGGAAAGAAAGAAGAAAGAAAGAAAGAAAGAAAGAGAGAAAGAAAAAGAGAAAAAGAAAGGAGAGAAAGAGGGAAGAAGAAAGAAAGAAAGAAAGAAAGAAAGAAAGAAAGAAAGAAAGAAAGAAAGAAAGAAAGAAAGAAAGAAAGAAAGAAAGAAAGAAAGAAAGAAAGAAAGAAAGAAAGAAAGAAAGAGAAAGAAAGAAAGAAAGAAAGAAAGAAAGAAAGAAAGAAAGAAAGAAAGAAAGAAAGAAAGAAAGAAAGAAAAAGAAAAGGGAGGGAGGAAGGAAGGAAAGAAGGAGATAGAAGAGTCTCTGGAAAAGCTAAACACTGTATGATTCCAGCTATATGATGTTCTAGAAAAGGCCAAACTATAGAGACAATAGAAAGATTAGTGGTTGCCAAGAGTTTGAAGGAAGGGAGGAGGGCTGAATTAAAAATAAATTCTGGCCCTTAATAAATTGATAATTCTCCTACATCCAGAGTGAACTTGTCCTTTCCCAAGATCCCCAAAAGTCTTACCCCAATATGGAGTCAGGTTCAGGCCCAGGTCCAGAATATTTCATCATCTAAATTAGTTTGAAGTGGAATGGGGTAAGGGGAGTTTCTCAGGGGAAGTTCCTCAGTCACAGTTTTTCCAAAGTGACTTCTCTTCATCTGAAGGCTTGTGAACTAAAAGACAAGTTATTTGACCCACCTCCCCATTTCACCCCTTCTACACACAGACACCGTGATTGGATAATTGTAATTTAAAAACTGGGCAGAAGAGAAGCCTTTAGTAGTCACTGGTTAGTAACAACTATGAAATCTAGCCAGGCACCTGTTTCCAGTCCTTGATTATGGCTTCATTCTCCTTTCTGCAAGCGGCTCTCCATATCTCTTGAGTCATCCTCCTTTTCTTTAGAAGTGGCCTGTTTTGTGGCTGAGAAGCTTTCTTGGTCTGCTTCCTGCTTGTGTAAGTTTGGGGACCCAGAGGTCTTTTTTCAGTGTAAATGTTGTCTGTCCAATTCATTCCAAACTGGAGGTGTTTCCAACAATTATAGTTCTCTTAATAGCTTTCTGGGTTTCTTAGAGATCTTATTGTAGTTGACTGCATGAGAGAAAGCCACACTCCTAGATCTTTCTGAGACAGGCTTCACCCTACTTTGGGCTGAACATAAAGATATTTTGGACAAGGTCTTTAAACTTCTTAAAGCCTTTTGTCTGTAACTGAGCGAGTCTTTGAGATGCAATCTTAAATTTCTCTGAGGTGACAACCAGTACTCTTCTTCTACTCTAACTTAATCTGACCACCTAACCAAAAGTGTTCTTCTCCCTTCCCTTACAACGTAGCCAATCATAGGACTTAATATTTCGTGATATTTTCTAGTTTATTTAAAAAAAAATATTTGATGTTTATCTGCCTCTGCTCAATAAAATGTAAGCGTCAATGGTTGGGGACTTTGTTTTGATTTACATTGCATATCCAGGGCCTAATCCAGCGTGTGTTACGTAGTGGGCCATAAATATCTGTGCGTGACCCCATAAGTGAGCATTACTACTAATAGTGATATTTATAATACTTTTTTATGGTTATTGATTTAATAATAATTACAATTACAATAGAAACTCATTTAGAAACAGAGCTACATGTTTCCATTAGCGATGAGTCCAGGGTTATTTATAGGCCCCTGTGGCCACACCAAAGTGCAGAAGGCGGGGATGCATTCCAAAAGATACCATGATGCTTTCCTTTGGTCTAAATATATATGAGGTTTCCGCGTCAGTGGAATTCACTATTCTTATTCCCAGTTTCATACTTATCTAACAGAGCTGTTAGAAAAATTAAAAATAAATTTCTATATAGCATCAGACAGAGAAAGCACTCAATGTAGTGTAGCTTTTACTGTTAAGAAGAGAGGGAGAGAAACTCTATCCTTGAATGTATCCTTATATTTCATCATTCTTACTTCAGTAATGAAAAATTTGACCTTGAAATGTGTTTTCGGTATGTATTTTTTTCATTATCAGACACATGGATGTGCTTCTATTAATTTAAACAGATTTCCATCATAAAAAATTCAATTACAAGAACAACAACTAATAGAGAAGTGTTGTTTGCAGCGAAATTTTGCCTCTTATTAAAATAGATGTTGAATTAGCTAATGGGAATTTATAGTCTAGTTGCAGTTAGGTTAAAGGAGATTGACAAAATGGGGACATTTCCATTTTTCTGTAAACACCTTCTGACACCATCACTCATTCTTATAAATGGAAGAGAAATGCTAGTATGTTGGAAGTATTTCCCAGCTTTGTCTTTGTTTTCTGGCTTTGTGAAGTCTGCGTACACAGCCACATATTTGTCGTCAGAGGCAGCATTAGCCCAGAGCTTCTTTCTTCACTCTGATTCCCTGTGTTTATATTAACACTATAAACACTATAATATTTAAACACTATAATATCCAACCCTCATATAGTGCTGTAAGATAGATATTATAGTAGGATTAGACAAATACTTTCTGTAAAGGGCTACAGATTAAGTATGTTCGTTTCTGTGGGCTCTGTGGTCCTGATCATAACCTTTTGCCTTGTGGCAAAACGGTAGCCTAAAAAGAAAGACCGTATGCAAACAAATAAGCATGGCCATGTTCCAGTTGAACTTTATTTATGGATCCTGAAATATAAATTTCATACAACGTTCATATGTTATGAAATATTATTCTTCCTTTGATGTTAAACACTTAAAAATACTTTAAAAAATTAACTTTCAAGCTGGACCAAAACAGGTGGTGAGCCAGACTTAGCTCACAGGTCATAGTTTGCTGATCCCTATAATATACAGACTAGGAGACTGGGGTTCAGAAAGGTCACAGAACTTTCCCAAAATGATACTACTAGTGAGTGGGGGGAGACTGGATTTAAAAGTGAGTATCTCTGATTTTTTTTAAAGATGTTTATTTATTTGAGAGAGAGAGAGTGAGTAGAGGGAGGGACAGAGGAAGAGGGAGAGAGAGAATCCCAAACAGACTCCTCACTGAGCACAGAACCCACATGGGGCTCCATCCCATGACCCTGAGATCATGACTTGAGCTGAAATCAAGAGTCACCCCAGGCACCCCTAGTATCTCTGATTCTTAACCCTTGTGGTATATTGCCTCTGGACAGTATCCTAACTCTTAAACTTAAATCTTAAAATCCTAGTTTAACTGAACTGGCAATTCAGATCACTTTTGTTTAGCCTGGAAATCTAGCCACTAATTAACAACATTATTTATTTGCCAAAAGATAGTTCTATTTCTAAGTGACATCATTACTTTGGAATTATTTCCTGTTCTGGGGAGTACCTCTATGTACACATATACTTACATATGAAAATAATTGTTTTTTTTTTCTCCTAAGCATTTAAACACTAGTACTGTAATTTAGTATTTGATGATGAATTTTCACCAATGTGCAAACAGATGCATTTTCAGCTAAAAGCAGTTTTCCCTTGTGATCTATCCACAGTGCCAACAGTTGCAGCACCCCTGCCTGCCATTCCTCACCTCCCAGTTGAGGATAGATAGAGGTTAGCTAACCAGCCATACAGCAGACCACAGATTTCTCCTGGGTGATTCAGGATGATCATAATATTTGCACAAATCTCTGCTCTGCCTCATGTTAGTGTAACTATAACTATATAGTTGACTGAACATCTGGGGCAGTGCAGGATACAAAATCATTTTCCCAACCCTGAAAAAAAATAAAACAAGTAATGTGTCTGTACAAATGCTTATGTTTATGCTTTCTCTCCCTCATGTCTTCACCACCCACTGCCCCCCATGTTTCCTCTCTTGGGGAGACTTGGGCCCAGTCTGCTTGTTGGGCCTACTCATTATCTTGAACTCTGAAACTCAAACCTTTTATATTTTAATTCAAAAGGGACCATTGTTCCAAATCATCCATTATTTTCAATGAGGGCAAAATAATACAGGCTGTCAAGGGCCCCCAAACACAGGTAATTTATTGTTCAGAAAGGCTGGATTGAATGTGGTCCCCAAGAAAGCATTCTTCAAAACCAAATACTAGGCACCACCATGTAGGAATCCGACTGTAAATGATTAAAAACACAATGGATCACTGGTCAGTTGTTTGGTCTGTCTAGAATCATTATGCTTGGAAAAGACGTTAAGAAGCTGGGGAAGGAAACCCTTTGAGGTCTGTTCTCTATAAAGAAAGAGGATTAAAAAAAAAAAAGGCCAGTCCTCCTCCCCCAACATCATAAGCATGTTGTCTATGTACACACACACAGACACTGACAAACACACCCAGAACCATATATTGCTCAAATAGCCCAGGGCTCAATGTTAAGAATTATAAGGGAAAGATTTAAAAATGCAAGTTTGGGCAATGATTTAAAACAGAAGGACGAAGTCAAAGCAAATGAGTATTATATCCTATAAATTAGCTCCCCTATGGTGTATTTAAAGATGTAGGTAAGAGGCATTTGTTTGCTCACTGTTGTGGCTAGAAGCCTAGGAAAATAAATTTATTCAGGCACGCCAGTCTGTCTGTAAAGACTTCCATTTCACCTTTTATGGAAATCCTGAACAAAGAAGAGTATCTTTGCTTCTGTCAGGAAAGCAGTTTCAATCAGACTGATGAATAAAAAGCACAGCTGCCAAAAATGATCCATAGCAGGGTAAAGTTTAGATGCCCAACTGCCCATTATTCTATTAAAATGTGTCATGAATGTTGGCCTGGGCTAATAGAGCAAGGCTTTGCAGCACACTAAATTGCTTCTCAATTTTAAAATACCAATTCCAGGAAGAATTATATAGGATAACATGTAGAACCTCAGCGTCACAAAACAGAGGCTGTTCAGTGAGACAAAGGTTTTGTTTTGCAGCCACCAAAGGTAGTTTTATGCCATTTACATATTTGTTAAGTCTGTTGTTCTGCCTGTTTCCAGAGAACTGTGACTGGCGAATGGTTGTTCTGGGATATTTACAACTTTTATCTGAATTAAGTGAGGCTAAATTATTTCATTCAAAAGAAGCAGGATATATGACACTTTTCAGTTTTCTAAAGTAGTCTTGAGACCTTAGGAAGCTTTAGGAAGCTCAGATAACGTTTGCTTTACCCCCTCATTTTACAAGTGGACACTTATAACACTTAAGATAGAATTTGAACCTCTCCCAAACCATGTGTCTGGAAGTGGCAAGGCAGCAGCCAGAATCTTAAATCCCAAACCTATACTCTTTCTGCTCAAATTTTGAGTGGGAAAACATCATGTCTCTGACTCCTGAATAATATTTCCAGAAGGGGACACCTTATATTTTGATGATTACAAACAACAAACAAACAAAACAACAGCAGTGAAAAGATCTGTAGCAGAAAGAAGCGTATTCTTCAAAGCCAATTGTTGTAACAGAAGAGTAGCAAAAATCTACTTTCTATGTAAACACAAACCTGGACATAAAAAATAAAACAGAGGACAAGAAAGAGAGAGAGAGGGAGAAAGAAGAAAGAAGAAAGAAAGAAAGAAAGAAAGAAAGAAAGAAAGAAAGAAAGAAAGAAAGAAAGAGAAAGAAAAGAAAGAAAGAAAGAAAGAAAGAAAGAAAGAAAGAAAGAAAGAAAGAAAGAAAGAAAGAAAGAAAGAAAGAAAGAAAGGGAAAGAAAGAGAAAGAAAGAAAAAGAAAAAGAAAGAGAAAGAGATAAAAGAAAGAGAAGACTGCACTACGTATCTCACAAAACTACTACCAGAATATTATTTGTTTTTGTCTGTTTTCAGGTCATTGGCTTTATGTCATGATATCTTAGACAAATGTTTGTTGCTTATTTTTTTAAAGGTTGTTGTATTAGTTATCTATTAGTATCTATTAATTACTCCATAACTTAATGGTGTAAGACAATAGCATTGATTTGTTTCTTTGGGTCAAGAATTCAGATGTGGCTTAGCTGGATGTTTCTGGCTCAGGGCCTCTTATAAGGTTGCAGACAAGGCATTTATAAGGGCTGCATCATTTTAAGACTTCACTGGGCCTGGAGGATCTGCTTCCAAGAAGGTTTACTCACATGATGCTGGAAGTTGGCACATGGGCCTCTTGCTTGTATATCCTCAAAATATGGTGGCAGACTTCCTCCGGGATGATCACTCCAGGATAGCAAGGCCAAAGTCATAATGTCTTTAATGACCTAGACTTGGAAGTCTTGCACTGTCATTTCCTCACTGTTCTACTGGTTATACAAGTTGGTCCTATTCATTGTGGGAGGGAACTCCAAAAGGGTATAAAGACCAAAAGGTGAAGTTCATAAAGGGCCATCTGGAAGCTGGACTCACAGCTGTCTTCACTTAAAGTTATAGGCTACACCGAGGCTATTGGATTAATTTGGCTAAATGGGCTGGTCAGTTCAAAACACCCAATTGTTAAGCGCACTATCATCTTCTAAAGCACTGCTTTTCATTATCATCATGTACATAATCAGAGTGCCTACCATAGTGACAGCTCCATACAGTTTATAAATATTTTCACATGCATTATCTCATGCAATCACAACTCTCATTATCATTATTATTATTATTTTTAATTTTAAATGACTTTAGATGTAGAGTTGTAAAGGTAGTAAAGAGAACTCTCTTAATCCCTTTAGCCAGCTTTCCCTAATGTCAACATCTTACATAACTATAGAGCAGTTGTCCAAACTAAGAAATTCACCTTGGTACAATACAGTTAACTAAATTATAGACTTTATTCAGATTTCCCTAGTGTTTCCATTAATGTCCTTTTTCCTTTCTAGCATCCAATCCAGAATACCACATTGCATTTAGTCTCTGCCCACTTATAGTTTCCTCTGCTCTGTGACTATTGCTCAGTCTTCCTTTGTGGTTCATGATCTTGACATTTTAAAAGAATATTGGTGTGAGAGAAAGAAAGAAGAAAATCCAGACTCCCAATATTTTAGTAAGAGTGACTGGAAAGAGGAAGTTTTCTAGAATGCTAGGAAGAAATTTAGGGTGGAAGATCAGGAGTTCAGTTTTAGATATGTTAGGTTGTCTGTATATGATTTGTGTGATGTAAGATTAAATAAGGCTGGAGAAAATCTGAGCCTCTAGTAAACTGAGACACTTCTAAGATGAAGCCAAGCACATAGGGTCAGGGTTCTGCTCCAGTCTCAGGGAGGTGAAAGGTATGGCGTGGGAAGGCTGGACTTCCTGGAGAAACAGCAATCACAAGATGAGAAGATGTTTTCAAAATATCCACCAGCATTTGAGCAATCTACACTGGATCCCCCAACTGCAAATTTGTTTATACCTTAAAAATGTAATTTTTACCTCCCTCCCCCATGACTGCAATTTTAAAGACAACTTCTTTTATTTACTTAACAACAGGATTTGATGATAATTTCACATTCATCGTAAACCTACTTTATGTTTTGATAAGCATTTGTTTCTCAGGCTATACAGTCTAGATTTTATAGTCTTTTTTTCCTATGATCAGCTCTCATGGCAAAGAATTTCCGAAAGAAATTTCTTTTTTCAGAAGGTCAGGTAAGTAGCTATTTAAAGGCGCAATTACAAGGAAAGATTGAACCTCGTGTACACACACTGACAATGATTGGAAAAAGGAGAAAGTCTTAATGGGGAGAAGGAATGAGTTTGTCAGAGACTGCTTCTTGAAGGTGAAGAACGTTCAACTTAGTTTTAAAAGAAATGACGGCTAACATAAAGAAAGGTCCAAGAACAGAATAGGGCCCATTTATAAGATTGGTTTACCTGAGAGCATGAGAAAAGTTCAAATATGTATTTTTGAAGGCAATTATAGGCTTTCTTTTTCATTTTCTTTTGCTTCCTATTTTCAAAAAGCACAATATTTCAAAGAGGCTCATCCTGCTTAACTCTCATGTGGTTTAAAAATCTAACTAGACATATGTTGTTAATACTTTTATATGTCAGGAGCCTGGAGGGTAGAAACAATTTGAAGCTTAACTTTTAAAAATTTGGTTTCCCAAAAATGCCTTTTTTCTCAAGCTGAAGAATTTTGCAATGCCAAAAGTTATGACGCTTTCCAGATCCAAACCAATAACTTGGGTGACATGAAGCAAATGATTGATTATAAATAAAATGATGGGGAACAGGCGGGTGCCCCATTTATTGACACAAATTTTCATCTTTATCATGATATTGAAAAGGCCTATTACATATAAGATAATGATCAAAATAAATAAAAAAGAAATAACTTGAAAATAGTATAAAACAAACATGTAATGAGTCTATTATAGTAAGAATGTCTTTCCTCCAAAAAGCAGGACAGGCAGCATGTCTTCCCCAGTGAAGAGGTAGATTCATGGTGATTGTAGCTCAATAAATACATTTAAATTGAATCATTATGATTTACTTTTTAAAATGCTCGTTCTGTAGTCTGAAAAAAGATCAGCCTTATTTCTCTCATTGGGAGAGTATTTTCAGATGGCTGTTAAAAGGTGTTTTGTTTTTTTTTCCCCCTCTCTTTCATTCAACTGCTGGAGAGTAACTAGAAACAAATCTGTTGCTTGGAATAAATGTTCAGTCCATATGTTATCTTTCATGGTAGCTGATGGAAGTGCGAAATCCTCCCTGGTTAATGCTGCTTGCGGTCTGTCCCTCCCCCCCCCCACCATATGTAACACATTTACGAGTGGGGAGAACAGTCCCTTCGTCATTTGACTCTGTTTCTTGCGTTTTTCCTTGAGTACATAGAAAATTTAAAGAGTCACCGGTACTAGTACAAAGAGTGGATAGACCAACCAGGCTGTTCTGAAAGGCACTCGTGAGCCATGATGAGCAATGGAAAGAAAAAGGGAAAAGACAAAAATTAAGCACATTCTCCAAATTTCTGTACATTGGGAGACAGAAAAATCATCATGGGCTCTGAAAACAGAGACCTGGGCTCGTTCCTGGCACCACCATCTACCTGGTAAATCTGGGCAAGTTTCTTAATTTGAATAGGAATTTTCCCATCTGGAGAATGGTGGGTGACCCGTAATAACCACCTTGCAGTGTTGATGTGGGAATTTAAAGAGATAATCTAAGAAAAGCGACTGGACCATTGTCGCTGTGTGATAAATATTAGTTTCTGTCTTCACATTCCTCCATCTCACTGCCATTCTTCTTATTGGTAATGTTTGTGTTTCAGTGGTTTATGAGCATTTGAGGAAGACCATGAGTGTGATCAAGTGCATGTTTTACGACAGAAGATTTATCAGAATCTCCTTTCAAACTTGGGAGCCAGTCTAAGTTGACTTCTCTTGGCAAAAACCTGTGGTGCAGCTGGAAGACTCGGGAGTTTGAGTAGTGACCGATACACTTCAGGAGAATTTAGCTGCAGGCCGAGTGCTTAATGCTGGGAAAATAGTCCTTGACTTCTGAATGCATCTGAGTGTTGCTGAGAGCCAAATGTGTGGGGTAGGACCCCTTGTGAATCGAAACATCACGAACGATTTATATTAATTCCCAGAAAACCAAATATATTGAGATTCATGCAGCTCTAATTGAAATGTAATAACTGTTTACAGATTTGACTGCACCATCACCACAGAGTAATTGCTTTTCCACACCAAGCAGGTAAGAGATGAAGTAAATGTGCCCAGAAGAGTTTGGAAATCCAATGAAATGTTTCTAAGAATATGGTTATACATGGTGTCTTCCCTGTTGCAAAGCTCAGTCAGAGCTCAGT
The DNA here is from genome assembly GCF_037043125.1 of Eumetopias jubatus. Lineage (NCBI taxonomy): Eukaryota > Metazoa > Chordata > Mammalia > Carnivora > Otariidae > Eumetopias > Eumetopias jubatus. Next base: position 114,002,430 of record NW_028274814.1, on the reverse strand, counting down.
CTCCACAGAGTCAAGTTACTGCTGGACTTGGGTGTCCAAAGAGCCCTTTTTTGTTTTTTTTCTTTTCTTTCCTTTCCTTTCTCCCTTTCCTTTCTTCCTTTCTTTTTCTTTTCTTTCTTTCTTCTTTCTTTCTTCCTTCCTTCCTTCCTTCCTTCCTTCCTTCCTTCCTTCCTTCCTTCCTTCCTTTCCTTTCCTTTCCTTTCCTTTCCTTTCCTTTCTTTCTTTCTTTCTTTCTTTCTTTCTTTCTTTCTTTCTTTCTTTCTTTCTTTCTTTCTTTCTTTCTTTCTTTCTTTCTTTCTTTCTTTCTTTCTTTCTTTCTTTCTTTCTTTCTTTCTTTCTTTCTTTCTTTCTTTCTTTCTTTCTTTCTTTCTTTCTTTCTTTCTTTCTTTCTTTCTTTCTTTCTTTCTTTCTTTCTTTCTTGCCTTGGGTGTCCAAAGAGCCCTTTTATGTTTTTTTCTTTTCTTTCTTTCTTTCCTTCTTTCTTTCTTTGGGTGTCCAAAGAACCCTTTTTTGTTTTGTCTTGCCTTGTCTTGTCTTTTTTTCTTCCTTCCTTCCTTCCTTTTTTTTTTTTTCAAGAGAGGGAGAGGGGAGGGGCAGAGGAAGAGGGAGAGAGTATCTTAAGTAGGTTCCACTCCCAGCACAAAGCCCCACACAAGGCTCCATCTCAGCACTCTGAGATCATGACCTGAGCTGAAATTATTTAACCGACTGAGCCACCCAGGCGCCTCAGAAGGGACATTTCATTACTCCAGTTGGGATTTGTTAAAACAAGAAATCGCATTCTCTCAAAAAGCTACATTTAATAAGGCACTTACTGTTGTTTTTTTCATATGTTCTGCATAACATTGGGCTCAACAATTAGAGGCATCCTGGCTTTTTGTGTACACTAAGGATATTGGCTTCTCTGCAGAGGGCAGAAAGAAAGCGCAAAGAAATGTGGCAAACCTGGAAATTGCTAATGAATCCCACTGCAATTCATTCAACATGAAAATGGTCAAGAATCATTTATGATGGAATAATGACCAACCTTGCTCAAAGCAACTGAAAATAAAGTTAAAAACAAAACAAAACAAAAAAACAAAAATGAAAACAAAACAGTATTTGGGAAAAGATTCACTCAACACAGTAAGAGAAAAAGTGGCTTTTCTCTGCCCCCAACACCCAAAGCTTTAGAATATTTTTATAAGTGGCAAAATGATCAGGGAAAGGGGGAGAGTTCTGTCTTTTGAGAATGTTCAAAAATTAACACTCCATTAGAGGAGTAATCTAGCCTTTTTTGAGAACATATGTAACAGTCTCATGAGATCAGTATTATTTTCCCCATTTTAAAGATAAGGAATCGAAGGCTCTGGGAAGTTAATTATTTTCCACATAGAGAGTAAGTTGCAAAATACAAACTCAAATCCAATTCGTGCTTTCTCCAAAACCAGTGCTCTTTTCAGAACAAGTGGCCAATTTCAAAATTAAAGATTATATACATATATATATATAATCTGCACAGTTTCTGGAAAAAGCCATGTTTTGCTATTAAGATCTGACTTGAAATTCAATTATGTTCATACATTATATGCTACTACTCAGAAAGCTAAAAAAATGGAAGGGTAATTGAAATACAGTTGCTTGACCTCACGTTCTTACTCTAAATCAGAGAAAATATAAATTTTCCCAGGGGTAGCATGAAGGACAATTAACAACAATAATAGGGCAGTTCGGAAATATCTGTGCCTTTTCTGATGAAAATTCCACAGTAACTGAAACCACCTTGTCCTATCATATCATTGTGAGCAGACCTGAGATGGAATGCCAGTTTCACTTGTGAAGTAATAGGGAAGAGCACTTACTTTTCTAAAACCTCAGTTTTTGCATCTGTACAATGGGATCCTAACAGTGCATATCTCATAAAATGATGATATGCATGTAAAAGCTGTAGTGTAGCAGTTAGCACATAGTAAGGATCTATTAGTTAATGATTTTTATTATTAACACACTAGTTGGCAATCTTGATACCTCACAGCGCAGAGCACAATTGTAGTTTTCCCAAATAAAAATTATCTACTCCTCAGTTGTTTGAGTTCCTTGTTGACACATCTTCCACCAGTATTTTAAGAACTTCTTTTCTGCAAGGTGTAAATATTGGCAAATTACTTTTATAATGGCTTGAAGAGATTGTAGAGTTGCAACACATTCTGTGTGAGATGGTGCCTTTGCTAGAACAAACATTTTTCACTACAAATAAAAAGAAGCCTTACTTAAAAACTTGCACATTAATTTTCTTCATTACCATATTTTAGGTTTTCATATTGCCTCCTTTAACATGAACTACATACAGTTAAATGTATCTTCAAATTCTACCTGCCAACACACATAATAAATAGAAATACTAGGGCAGCTGTGTTATGATCAGCAAAGTAATGCACCTTGCCAAGATGTCCATGTCCTAATCCCCAAAACCTGTCAATATATTATCTTACATGGCATTTTGTGGGTGTGATTAAGTGAGGGATTTTGAGATGGAAAGATTATCCTGGATTACCTGGGGAAGTCCACTGTAAACACAGGGATTGTTACAAGAGAAGGCAGAAGGGCCAGAGTCAGAGAAGGTGTGAGTCAGTAGGGTACCATTGCTGGAAAGGGGGCCACAAGACAAAAAAAATGGAGATAGTTTCTAAAAGCTGGAAATAACAAGGGACACATTCTCATCCAGAGTCCCCAGAGTGAACACAGCTCTCCTGACATTTTGCTTTTGGTTCTATAGATAGGACCAATTTTTGGACTTCTGATGTCCGGAAATGTAAGATAATAAACTCCTCCTGAATAATGTGATATAGGTTTAGTATTTTCTTTTTCATTATGATTGTTGTTCCTGCCGATTTATTTATTTATTTACATATGGAGCTTAGACCATTCCTTCTCATAGATTACAAGAGAAACTATTGAAAATAAAGGGAATTTAGTCAGTGTCTATTATTTTAATACACAAATTGCTTCCTATGGTTAATACGTTTACTAAACTCATCCTCAATTCAGAATAGGGCAAAGCTAACTTTGTCAAGAATACAACAAAAACTGATCAAAATCTTAAGTATTAAAGCAAAAATAATATTCAATGATCAATTCCACATTAACATTCCCCAGGCTCAGGGGACCCCGTATTTGTGTCTCTAATCAAAAGAGAACATGTCCACTAGCTGGTAAATTAAGGATGTTGACTTGCTTGTGTAAATCTGAACTTCTTTGAATTAGAACTAATACTCTAATTATGTGGTTATATGATATTTTTTCTGATATTTGAATTCAGTTTGTATATTTGTCTGCTCTGGCTGCCACAACAAAATTCCACAGACTGAGTGGCTTAAACAGCAGAACTTTATTTTGTCACAGTTCTGGAGGCCGGAAGTCCAGGATCAAAGAATCATCAGGGTTGTTTTCAATGAAAGCACTTTTCCTGGCTTCTCTGTGTCCTCATGGCCTTTCTCTGAGAGATCTCTGTTGTCTCTTCCTGTAATGACACAAGTTTTATCCGATTAGGGTCCCACCCTTATGACCTCATTTAACCTTGTTACCTCTTTAGAGACCCTCTCTCCAAGTACAGTCGCTTTGAGCTTCAACGTGAATTTTGAGGGAACACAATTCTGTCTATAACGGCTTTCTCAAGGGATGAAAATAGAAAGATAGTTGAAAACAAGTAGTGAGAGAAGAAAATTGTATTCTACTCCATTGTAATCTTGTGCTCTCTTTGGGACTAATTAGAGTTGGGACTTTTATTTGAAAACATGTTTTAAATTTTACATGTTGTCGTAAATTAATTCTGAAGAAAATTCCTTACGTTTACTTTTCTGTGCATAGTGTTATTCTTTCCTATTAGTCTGAGATTTAGATATGCAGAGGAAAATGATAACATTTAAAAATACACATAAATATATGCCACGTGCCATGTTATGAAGAATGTGTGAAGAAACTTCTAATTTTTTGAAAATCTAACACTTATTCTGATCATAACAAGTTAATTTTGAGCAAAGGAGAATTCATTACATAGTTACAACATTTGTGTTTTTGGCCAAAAAAAAAAAAATATTAACTGAATTCCTATGCTTTGTTACTAGGAAAAAAGATGATTGTCAGACCTTGGATGTGACTTGAGATAATCTTAAGAAATACTATAAGTATGTGAAAGTTTAATGTTCAGTTTTCTCTGAGCTACTCATGTGTTGACAAGCTCAGGCCATCTTTTGGCTTTTGAACTAGGTTAACAGAATTTCCACCTTCATTTTACCCCTGCCATCTTGCTTTCCTACCACTCTTCTTGGAATAGAGATCTATGTTATCTGGATTTGGAAATACCCTAGAGAAAAATTTCTTTGCTGAAAATTATGAAAGAAAATGTCTATAATATATGATCCATGGCAACATTACGTAAAATTCCCCTTTCAAGCCTGGGGATTATCTTTCCAGCCTGATCCTTCATTTTGTCCTGCGTGATGGTGAAATCTTTGCAATGGACAAGGTCTCTCTTGGACGATGATACCACCATTGCATCTCTCCACTCTCTCCCCACCCCCAATTAAGTTCATTTTCCACTGAGACATCTTCTCAAAGAGTCATTCAGATAAACACCCCTTCCCCATGCCTACAACTCTTCAAAGGGTCTAGACTAAGATCCAAACTCCAGTTTTTATGTTATGCCTCCTTTTCATCATTTTGGCCTTGCTGCAACTCTTACCAATTTTGATAGCTGTTCCCTGACTGCCCTGGGTGAGGTCCCACCCCAGTTCCCCATCAGTCAGTCTCTCACTCTTGTCCTATTTTACTTTCTTCATAGAATGTGCCACTCTTGAATATCTATATATACATTTATTCTGTTTTACCTGTGTCATGTCAGTTTTTCTCCATTACTGTCTTAGGTTCATTAGGGCAGAAAATTTTGTCCATCATGTTCATGGCTGTACCCCTATGCTAGTTAACACTGGCATATATAGCAGGCACTTGTATTATTTTCTTATTTCTTACTTATTATTCCTCTGTAACAAATTACCACAGACATGGAGGCTTAAGGCAAGTCAAATATACTATTTCATGGTTTCATAGGTCAGAAGCCCAGGGCTAGTTAAGGTAAGTCGTCTCCTCAGCCTCTCATGAGGGTGAAATCAAGCTATCAGCCAAGGTACATTATTTTCTGGAGCTTGGAGTTCTTTTTTTCAAGTTTATGTAGCTTTTGGCAGAATTCAATTGTGTATCGTTGTAGCACTGAGGCTCCTGTTCTCTTGCTGGCTACAGACCAGTGGCTGCTCCCAGCCCCTGAGGCTTTCTGTAGTTTCCTGCATGTAGCTCCCCTTAATAGGCCCTATCATGCTTTGAACCTGGTCTGACTTATGTCCCTGGTAGCCATCGCCTAATTAAGTCAGGCCCACCCACACTCAAGGGGAGAGTATTATGCAAGGTGTACACCCTGGGAGTAAGGGGTATCTTGGGAGACATCTTAGAATTCTGTCAACCATATGCTCAACAAATTCTGAATTTATAAAATGGTGTCACTCCATATCCACAACAAATTTGTCAGATTGCAAAAATGAAGTCAGTAAAGAAGTATTTTTTATACTAAGAAGCATTTTTGTTTCTCTGTTTTCATCTAATGCTATATGTACCTTCCTATAACTAAATTTTGAGCCACTGACATGGTTAAACCCCCAAATGTGATTAACCAGAATTTGGTTGCCAATTTATAGGCATGCTTGTTCATAACTAACTAACCTTCAATTAGAAAATGTAATTTTATTTCTCATTTTAAACTACTCTCTCAATTCAATGCCTATTTTTATTGTTTCCTTTCAATGGGTTGTGATTTCATGCTGAGAATTTAGGAGACATCATTAAAAAGATTGTCATTCTCTTGACATTTCATTTTATCCTTTTCTAATGGCCCCCCACCCCCCAAAACCCCCACCTTTATTTCTAGTGTTGATTATGAGTGTGTCTCTACCATGATAGTCAGTAAATAGGCAACAGCAAAGTCTTTGGAATCATCAGTTTGTGTTTGAATTTTGACTCCACTCTTTATATGTTGTATGATCATGAGAAACTTCTTCCTTCCACCTCAGTTTACCTGTCAATAAAATGCAGGAAACGATATTTAACTCAAAAGACTGGTGTAAAGAGTAAAGAAATAAATCATTTGTAAAAGTGGTACACAGTAGGCATTCAGTGAAAGTGAGATTTATTTTTACAGGTGGAAAATATAGTGTCTCCATAAATAACTTGTTAAAAAAGCAGACTCCTAGGTTCTTCCCTAGACATACTAAGTCAGATATTCTAGAACAGGGACCCAGGAATCTACATTTTAAACAACCACCTCAAGTTCTCATTAGCACAGCAATGTCTGAAAACCAGAGATAAGGAATTACACAAATAATTCATTAGATAGGAGTGAAGTGCATTTTTAAAAATATTTTATTTATTTGAGAGAGAGAGAGAGGATGACCAGGGTGGAGGGTTAGAGGGAGAAGCAGACGCCCATTGAGCAGGGAGCCCAATGTGGGGCTCCATCCCAGGATCTTGTGATCACGACCTGAGCCAAAGACAGATGCCCAATCAACTGAGCCACCCAGGCACTCCACAAAGTTCATTTTGAATGTATTCATTATTGAAAAATATTTTTCACGTCTTTAAAGATAAAATCATTATGTAAAATGTTAAGCTTATTTCCTGTTTTGTTAAAATTTGTGTACTGTTTATGTCAGTTTGTATTGTTGTAAAGTATGTATTACATAACTTAGGAATCATATTTTTGCTTCTTCTCCCAGTGTGTTACAAACTGAGTTTCTTCATCCCTTCCACCCTCCAAGGTCTTAGAGTTTTGTCTCTGTTTTCAAAGAACAATAGTCAAGAAGGTAAATAATATTCACATTCTGATGCTTCATTTTCAATTCCAGTAGTCTCCTCTTAATCTGTTGGGGACACATTCCAAGGCCCCCTGTGGATGCCTGAAACTGCAAATAGCCAATCCTATATATACTATGTGTTTTTTCTATACATACGCAACATGATAAAATTTAATTTATGAGTTAGTCACAGTAAGAGATTAAGAATAATAACTAATAACAAAATAGAGCAATTATCACAATATACTGTAATAAAAGTTATGTGAATGTAGTTTTTCTCTACATATCAAAATATCTTATTGTGCTATACTCACCCTTCTTGGGATGATATGAGATGATAAAATGCCTATAGGGGACGAGACACAAGTGAGGGGAATGATGTAGGCACTGTGGTGTGGCATTAGGTACTACTGACCTCCTGAGGCTACCTCAGAACGAGGATCATCTGCTTCTGGATTATGGTTGATCGTGGGTAGTTGAACAAGCAGAAAGCAAAAGCACAGATAAGGGGGGGCTACTGTGTAAAGATAAGCATATTTCTATATATTTCTATTTGGTCATTAAATTAGATACAGAATGGTGATGCTGTCAAACCAAGTACAGGTATGCCCTGCTTTTCAAACGTTTGTTAACGCCACTTCACTTTTACAAAAGACTTACATTAGTACCCATTTTCACTAACTGAAAGAAATCCGAAGAGGATTTTTGCTTTTACAAAAAGAAAAAGGCAAAAGCAAAAATAGCATTCAGCATTTGCTTTGCAATGAGCCTTATAGAGACAGCGTGCACCTGAGCAGTGCGAATGGCCCCACCCAGCTCCTTCCCTGGCAACTCACTCAGCCTCCATAGCATTGAACACTGTCGGTGAGCATCTGTGCTTTATCTCAATTTATTTTGTGCCTCCATTAGCAAGATGTGTTCTGAAGTATCAGAAAAGCCTAAGAGAGGTTATTTTTGAGTCTGGGAATGCTAAAATATTTTTCTGTATAAATTAATAGTAATTGCTTCTTTGCTTTATGCTATTTTGGCTTACAAGAAGTTTCAAAGGTTTTTATTTTTGGATAGTGGGGGAAGCCTTATATGTCTTAAATGAGATATATGTGTACTATTTATGTGGCCATATTTTTGGAAGAAAAAAATCAAGATGTGATTAAAAAATGGAGACAATTGGTGAGAATATTCAACTGTTTGAAACTAGTGTATCCTGGAAAATCAGTCGCAATCCTAAGGTCCTTTAAGTGTCCATATCCCTAATTACACTAGTGGATAAAGAATAAGATAAAGTTCTTAGAGTTTTCTCTTTCAGGATTTTACATTTCAACTGTTATCAGTTAAATTCAGAAAATTGTCTCTTTTCTCTTCTGTCAGCCCCACCTCTACCCTGACCTTCAACTATCTCTAGCTCTTATTTTTGATCAGAACCATATGCACTGCAAATCTTTACTGGGATGGAAGCAAATCATTTCAGTGCAGCATAACCAAAGCTCATAAAAAGCTCACTGCCATTGTCCTTCGAAACTGGCAAAGAATGTGGCCCGTCTTCCCACTGTGTTGCATCAGCCCAGCTAATTATATCTTTCCCCCTCATGAGGAGCCATATCACCCCAGATGTGTTTCTCCAGCACAATTTGAAGATAATGAGATAAATACTGGACACAACATGCTTCTGACACCACTGAGTGTAAGCTTGTGGGAGAGAATTAATTTGTCCAGAGGCTGCAGCTAGTTTAGCCTCCCACACTTTGCAACCTGGATCCCTGGGCCTCTCAGATTTCGTAGATGCCAATGCACAAATCAAAAATTGCATCCTAAAACCAAACAGCCATTTTCGAATTTCAAATGGCATGTGGCTTTGTTCATGGGTGGCAGAAGAACTGAGGGAGGCTAGCTACTTATGTAGGTTAAATTGTTCATGTGAGTGTGGAGGATTTAGATTTAAACTCCCCTCAGCCCCACCCCACCCCACCAAACAATATTACTTCTTTTTGGTTTTGCTTTTGTTTTTAAGATTTTATTTATTTATTTGAGACAGACAGTGAGAGCAAGCGTGGGGTGGGGGAGGGGCAGAGGAACAAGCCGACTCCCCGCTGAGCAGGAAGCCTGACCAAGGGTCTGGATCCCATGAGCCTGGGATGGTGACCTGAGCCTAAGTTAGACGCTTAACCGACTGAGCTACCAAGGAACCCTAGTTTTTGTTGTGTTTTTTTTTTTTTTAAGATTTTTATTTATTTATCTTAGAGAGAGTGAGAGCATGCGTGTGGGGGGGGGGTGCAGAGGGAGGAGAGGGACAAGCCAATTCTGCACTGAGCACAGAGCCCAATCTCATGACCCTGAGATCATGACCTGACCCGAAACCAAGTGTCAGACACTCAGCCAACTGAACCACCCAGGTGTCCCTACTTCTTTTTAGTTTTAAGTAACTAAAGGACTTGGAACATTTCTTAGGTGCTTCAATTTTATAGTTAACATGTTGCGACATTACAGAGATCTTGCTTGGTAGCAAATGTGACAAAAGCTATGTGAAGAGCTCATACAAATAATAAAAAAGATCAAAATTAAAAATAAAGAGAGGATATAATAGCATTCAAAACTAATTTAATATTTATTATATGCCAGGCTCTCTTCTAAAAGCACAGGCTTTAGGGATAGAATTTTGGATTCAATTCCAACTCTGGTGGATTACTAGGAGAACTTTACAGAAGTTCCTTCACCTCTCTGGGGCTCACTTCCCTCACCTATAAAATTGGCATAAAATTAACTGCTTGGAGCTGTTGTGAAGAATTAATGCCTGTGTCATGCATAGAATACTGTCTAGCACATCCTAAGTACTAAGAAAATAACTCATCATTAGTGTTAACTATGATAACTATTAACAACTCTTTGCAGTAGTAATAACTCTTAGTATTAATAACTATTTTTAATTACTATCAGTGATAACTTTTATCATTAGTGATAACATGATTGGTTATAACTATGATAACTAGTGATAATATATAAATTTCATTACTTCCTTTTTTTAAATTTCATTACTTCTTAGGCATTATCTCTTCTAATTTAAAAATCTTCTTAGTTCTGATTCAAGTTTCCTCTGATAGCTGCTTAACCATACAAAGCCCAAAAAGAAAAAAAAAATTACCAGAGGTCATATGACCAATAATTGACAACACTGGGCAGAAGTTGTCTGTCCACCTCCAAAATGTGAGCATTACATGTTTCTACCTCTGAACATAAACAAATAGGTCAAAAACATTTAATAAGGCAGCTAGCATTTACTGAGCTCCTTCCATATTTCTTTCAGTATCAACATGCAGGGGCATGTGTGTGTCTGTAAGAGGGCAGTGGATAGGGAGGGGATGTTCCTTCAAAACCTCTACCAGCAACATTCTTTGCAAGTATTTTCGAGCATCCCAGACACTGAAAATGGTAAGCCAGATAGGATCCAAGCAGCATCCAAACACAAAGTTCCATTCATTCATCCATCTATATTTATTACCCATTTATTTATTATCAAATTGAATATTTACTACCTACCAGACATTGTTCAAGACTTGAGGGGCCAGTACTGAAAAAAAAAAAATCATAAGAGCTTACAATTAAATGGAGAAGACAGCAATCAAACAAGTAAGTCATAACATTTATTAGTGTGAAAAGCTAGACTGTGTGTGATGGAGAATAACTTTAAATCTGAACATTTAGAATAAGATCTGAATGGCAAAAAAAATTAAAAAAAGGAAGCAGCTATGAAAAGATGATAGGAAAGTGCAAGCGAGGAAGAGGAAACAGAGAAAATGAGCTTATATGGGAAAAACTTGGAATGTTTGTGGACTGAAAAAAAACAGTATGGGAGGGGTCTAGTAGATAAGGAGTAGAGAGGTAGGAAATAAGTTCAGAAAAGTAGGTGGGGGCCAAATTAAAGAGATCTTGATACGCCAGGATGAGTACATGAGAAGCCATTGAAGGGAGTGTCTTTTTCCGTGATCCCGGCTACTGTATAAAATAAGGATTTGGGCAGGACAAAGGGAAAAAGAGACTCCTGAGAACTTAGGAGGTTCTGCAGGATTCCAGATGAGATATGAGGATGCATTGGACAAAAATAATTGTACTATAAGATGGAGGAAAGTGGACATAAGTGAGGATGAGCTTAAGAGGTAGAACTGACACTTTTTCTAAATGATTGTATGTAGACGTTCAGAGAAAGAGCAGAATCAAGGGCCGTAACTCCTAATGGTCAGTGGTCAAAGTCTACCATTGAATCTAGATGCCAATGGAAAGGACAGCCAAGGTAGGTCCTAAGCCAAATGTTTTTGGTGCCCATTGGGAGTTTGGGGGCATTTCCTCCATGAGGCTGCTGGGATGTGTGGGACAGATGGTGCTCTCTCCATCTCTAGATGCTGAAGCCACTCCTGATCATGTGGCCCCACAGCTCCTGTTCCTGCAACCTGGGCCCAACCTACTTCTCTATCCTGAGGCTAATTCTGTGGTCTCTCAATCTTCCTGTGCAGCCAAAGACATCTTTCTAGTTTTAGGAGAGGTGACCTATTCTCTTACTCATTGCACATTCTTCCTAAGTTTCTTGCCTAAACACCTAGGTCCCCATTTCCTGGGCCTAATCTTGAGGCTTCTAAAACACAAACACTATAATTTTTTTTTTTATAAAGTCATTCCTTTTTTGAATCTGTTGAATATTTCCCCTCTTGTTGAATGTGTTGCCGACTAAATGGAGGGAAGAATCTGAGGGTAGATGAAAATTGCAAAAAAGTACACACACACACACACACACACACACACACACTGATGGATTTCAAAATCATTATCCTGGGGCACCTGAGTGGCTCAGTTGGTTGAGCATCTGACTCTTGGTTTTGGCTCAGGTCATGATCTTGGGGTTGTGAGATCGAGCCCTATGTCAGCTCCGTGCTCAACTCAGTGTCTGCTTGTCCCTCTCCCTCTGCTCCTCCCCCTGCTCTCTCTCTCTCAAATACGTAAATAAATAAAATCTTTTTTAAAAAAATCACTATCCCTCCATGCTTACTTTGCCTTATTTAGTCTCAAATATCTCTCTTAGTCGTTACTAGCTCACTTTAAGCTCGTCCCTTGGCCTCTGTTGGTTTAATGTCCTCACACATTAAATTAGAATGAATAACCTTCAAATTCCTTTTAGATCCAAGCTAACTATAACTCTATTCTAGATTCTGGACAGAAACTTGTATTCATTTGCTGCTTACTATCTCCCAGGAGTTTTGGGAAAATATAGTGGAAGGTAGTCAGTCTAAATTGTAACTTGCACTTAGATTCAAGGATATTTGATGCGCTGATCAGTCAAGCCTGCTAGGATTGTATTTGAATTAGTGCACTAGGTATTTTCTAGAAAAGAAGTCCTTCTAAGAGCCCAGACACAAAATCTTAGCTATCCTGAGCTATCATGATACTAGCAGGGGCCTGGTGGGAGATAGAATTGCCTAGTGGGAGCAGCTCATCTACCACTACTAAAGAGAAAAACTGAGATTGAAGGGAAAGAGGAAGAGAGAGACAGAAGGGAAAATGGAGAAGGTGAGAGGAGGAGGAGGAAGGGGAAGGAGAAGAAGCAAGGCAAAAGAAAGAAAATACAAGATATATATAATAAACTTATTCACACTACATATACAATATATCATGAAAAACCCATAGAGAAGTGCGAGGGGCCAGGGGATGAGAAAATGGTAATATGATCGGATATCATGCAACAGAAGCTAGGGAACACAATTTGCACCTCTAGTCTGTTATTCCAGAAACTAAAAATTTAAAAGGTGAAATAACTTTGCAACTATATAACTAGAAAAAGTAGAAAGGGTATTAATATATCCACTTAAAATATTTATTGAGCACTGACTATGGGATAGGCAGCGTATTAGACACTGAGGATACAGGGGTGACAGATGACATGGCTGATCTCAAAGAACTTATATGAAATAGCAATTAATAAACAAGTAAATATTAAGTATATAGGTATATTAGATAATGATAGGTAATACAGAAAAAAAATGGAACAGGGTTAGAATGATAGAGAATGGAAGACAGCAGGGTAGGACAAACCATGTTATTTTCTATCAATGAAGTTCTCAATGTTAAATGGACTGATAAGGTTATTGAGCCAAAGTCTGAATAAATGTGACTGACAGCTGATATCCTAGTACCTGAGCATAACTTGCGCTTATTACATGTTCATGGTTCCAGAGACAGTTTTTTTTTTTTTTCCAAAGCTAGACAATGTAAACTTTTGATTACAGCATTGCTTCAGTCATGGTCTATTCCACATAGCATGTAAAATAATTTAAGTTGTGGATAAGATCAGGAAAAAAATTCTCTTCTAAGTATTGAAATTTTTAAATCATACAATTCTTCTACCTACTTGAATTGAATTATACCACCAAACATAATATTGCAAATAGGGGCCATACGGTGAAAAAAAAAATTTTTTTTTTTTAGAGATTTTATTTATTTATTTGACCGAGGGAGACACAGAGAGAGAGGGAACACAAGCAGGGGGAGTGGGAGAGGGAGAAGCAGGCTTCCCGCCGAGCAGGGAGCCCGACGCGGGGCTCGATCCTAGGACCCTGGAATCATGACCCGAGCCGAAGGCAGACGCTTAACGACTGAGCCACCCAGGCGCCCCCGGTGAAAAAAAATTTAAGGACATATAATATCAGAGGTAATCTAGAAATCTGGAATAAGTGATTGAAAGTCAGATAAGAAACAGCTTACATTTGCTCTTTAATTAGAGATTCTGTTACTGATATTTCATTTTCCTTAACACTAAAGGAATCTTTTCAAATGTTTTCTTTAAAATAGGTAATTCTGGCTTTAGTTCTTTTTGAATTGATTAAAGAGACTCTTGTTTGAATTTGCTTTAGCCTTGCAAGTCAAAATAACAATTGTGTTTTCATCTCCGCCCCTCCCCCCCAAAAAGAAAAAGTATTTTGCCAGATTTAGGGAGCTGCTCATATAATTGTCTCTGAAAATTCCTTAAATTAGAAAAGCACAAAATTTGAGATTTCCATTTCTAAACAGTGACCTCATGCTGAAATATTAGCAGGGAAATTGGCAGTTGCCAACCTCTAAAGTTTGGATGAGATATTTTCTGTATCACTGCCATCCCCACATGCAAATCACCCACTATCACCTTCAATCCTGGTAAGACAAACTGTGAGATCCAAAGTACAAAATACATAGGAATCATAGTTAACTATGTTAGGCTAAAGACTAATTTCCTGTAATAAACCTTCTAGTTCCCCCATGCCACTCTCTAGCTGCAAAATCTTGAATTTATCTTATGTCAATCATTGTTTCTTCATCTTTAAAAATGCTGTTAGTTAATGTATTTTTAAAAATCTCTTCGGGGTGCTGGTTAGCTCAGTCAGTAGACTGATCATGCGACTCTTGATCTCAGAATTGTGAGTTCAAGCCCCACATTGGGTGTAGAAATTACTTAAAAATCAAATCTTAAAAAAAAAACAAACCTCTCTTTAAGCTCTAGTAGTCAAGTATTTATGCAAACTAAGATGTTTTGCTGGTTGGGAGATATTTAAATACTTTGAGTCAGACAAACATGAATTTGGATCTTTATTCATCAACTTACTAGTTGGGTTATCTTTGTCTCATTTTTTTTTCTTTAAAAATAGCATTCCTTGAAGGATAAATGAGGTAACACATGGGAAATACTTAGCTCAATGCCCAGCACTTAACAAAAATTCAATGTTCTCTACTTTATCCATGTGTTATGCTTCATATTTTCCAAAAGATTTCTGATAGAATTTGACCATCACTGCACTCATCACATTGCTAAGCAGGAGATGGTTTCTACAGAAAAAAGACAGGTAATTAGAGGTAGTGTTGGAAGAAAAGCTTGTACCTATATGACAGTATTTTTAAATTTAAAACCAATTTCCTCTTTGAATGAAATTACTTGCTCTACCAGTATTGTCTGGGTATTTGGAAATTTTCTGAAAATATTGTATTTGCTAGATTTTACTGTATAACAAACTACTTGTAAAACTTGGTGGCCTAAAACAATAATCACTTTATTGAGCCCACTGCTCTTTGGGTTGTCTGGGCAGTTTTTCTGGTCTGAACAGGCTGGGCTGATCTCTGTTAGGCCCTCTAATATGTCTGTGTCTAGCTGATGAGTCAGATGATGGCTGCAATATTTGGCACTTGGCAGGCTGTTGATCAGGGCAGCCAAAGTATTTGGGGTGACAGGACCTTGCTCTCTCATAATCCAGCAGATTTATTTGGGCTTCATGACTTAGTGGTGATTGCATTCTCACCAAAGCACTGAGAAGGCAATCCCCAATACATCTACAGAGCATTCAGTTCTTATGTCACATTCACTATTATTCCATTGACCAAAGCTAGTTAGATGATCAAGGCTAGAGTCAATGTGGGAAGGTACTGCCTTTCTATTCTGAGCCATGAGTAAAGGAAACAGGATGATTGCATTTATTTTGCAAAAAATGAACCATGAATGTACAATGCTGTGCTTATCAGAACTAGTCAATATCTTAACATTTCTTTACAAAGTCAAATAAGATAGTTTGCTTAAAAGAGTGAATAATTATGGCCATCTTACTATTTATTTTAAAAAATTCTATAGCACTGACTCTTCACCAGCAACCCTGCCTTTTTTTCTCCCTTCATTCTTTCCTTTTCATACTTCATAATACACAAATCAAATTAAAGTAGGGTGTTCTGGGTGAGAAGAAGAAAAGAATAGCAGCCAAATATATTTTTTGATATTTTCTTGGCAAATCCCAAACAATTTGGTATTGCACTGCTTTTTCTTGATTTATACCTTAAAAAGGTGTAGGAATGTAAAATTTTCAAACTGCTATTGGAAAGCTCAAATAGCAGTTTTGTTTTTG
Organism: Eumetopias jubatus; assembly: GCF_037043125.1. Lineage (NCBI taxonomy): Eukaryota > Metazoa > Chordata > Mammalia > Carnivora > Otariidae > Eumetopias > Eumetopias jubatus. The sequence continues at coordinate 113,986,658 of NW_028274814.1, read as the reverse complement.
TCTTGTAAAACAATTATAAAGGGATACCCAGTGAAAAATATAACATTAACAATCTGGGAGTAAATATTTATGTTTTTCTAATTTATTGTCAACAGTTAAAATGAGAATACAGATAAGAAAAAAAATTATGAGTCTCCATTATTCCAATAATGTGAGTAAAGATAATTTTAATAATAGACTATAAGTCTGGCAATAATCATTTGGTGATTTTTCACCTCCTTTATATTCTCTTTCCCTCCCCACCTTCCAAATGCCCAGCATCATAAATCAAGCAGGAAAACAATTATGGAGAAGATTTACATGCATTTCATGCTTACTGTGTTTCAGACATTCTGCTAATTGTGTAATAATATTATCCCATATATTTTTATTTTGTAACATATTATTTGGGATGCCATAAACTGCTACGCAAACTACAATAAGATAAGAAATGGTTCATACTTGGTGTCATATGCCTATTACATTCTCAAACTCTTAGAAGTAAAATGTGTGGCTTAGTGGCTTTTAGTGGTAATAGAGAACAGTTATATAAAGAACCAGAATCAGATTATCATGACTGATCTTATTTCTCGAAAGTCTACAAAAAACATAAAATAATAGTAGATTTACAGATACTCCTTAATAAGTTAATAATTTCTCAGTATCTCATTCATCAAAAATTCATTTAGCATAATTTTTTGAGCAACCTCCACACTGTTTTCCAAAGTGGCTGTACCAACTTGCGTTCCCACCAACAGTGTAAGAGGGTTCCCCTTTCTCCACAACCTCTCCAACATTTGTTGTTTCTTGCCTTGTCAATTTTTGCCATTCTAACTGGTGTAAGGTGGTATCTCAATGTGGTTTTGATTTGTATTTCCCCAATGGTTAATGATGATGAACATTTTTTTCATGTGTCTGTTAGCCATTTGTATGGCTTCTTTGGAGAAGTGTGTGTTCATGTCTTCTGCCTTTTTTTTGACTTGATTATTTGTTTTTTGGGTGTTGAGTTTGAGAAGTTCTTTACAGATCTTGGATATCAGCCCTTTGTCTGTAGTGTCATTTGCAAAAGTCTCCCATTCCCTGGGTTGCCTCTTTGTTTTGTTGACCATTTCCTTTGTTGTGCAGAAGCTTTTTATCTTCATGAAGTCCCAAAAGTTCATTTTCACTTTTGTCTCCCTTGCCTTTGGAGACGTGTCTTGAAAGAAGTTGCTGTGGCTGATGTTGAAGAGGTTACTGCCTATGTTCTCCTCTAGGATTTTGATGGATTCCTGTCTCACATTGAGGTATTTCATCCATTTTGAGTTTATCTGTGTGTATGGTGTAAGAGAATAGTCGAGTTTCATTCTTCTATATAGCTGTCCAATTTTCCCAGCATCATTTATTGAAAAGACTATCTTCTTCACATTGCATATTTTTTCCTGCTTTGTCGAAGATTATTTGACCATAGAGTTGAGGGTCCTTATCTGGGATCTCTATTCTGTTCCATTGGTCTATATGTCTGTTTTTGTGCCAGTACCATACTGTCTTGATGATCACAGCTTTGTAATATAGCTTGCAATCAGGCAACAGGATGCCCAGCTTTGTTTTTCTTTTTCAACATTTCCTTGGTGATTCGGGGTCTTTTCTGGTTCCATACAAATTTTAGGATTGTTTGTTTCAGCACTTTGAAAAATGCTGTTGGTATTTTGATCGGGATGGCATTGAAAGTATAGATTGCTCTGGGACAGCATAGACATTTTAACAAAGTTTATTCTTCTGATCCATGAGCATGGAATGTTTTTCCATCTTTTTGTGTCTTCTTCAATTTCTTTCATGAGTGTTCCGTAGTTCCTAGAGTATAGATCCTTTCCCTCTTTGGTTAGGTTTATTCTGAGGTATCTTATGGTTTTTGGTGCTTTTGTAAATGGAATCATTTCTCTAATTTCTCTTTCTACAGTTGCACTCTTAGTGTATAACAAAGCAACTGATTTCTGTGCATTGATATTGTATCCTGCCACATTACTGAATTGCTGTATGAGTTCTAGTAATTTGGGAGGCGGAGTCTTTTGGGCTTTCCACATAAAGTATCACATCATCTGTGAAGAGAGAGAGTTTGACTTCTTCTTTGCCAATTTGAATACCTTTTATTTCTATTTGTTGTCTTATTGCTGTTGCTAGGACTTCTAGTACTATGTTGAACAATACTGGCCATCAGAAAGGATGAATATCCAATTTTTACATCAACGTGGATGGGACTGGAGGAGATTATGCTAAGTGAAATAAGTCAAGCAGAGAAAGTCAGTTATCATATGGTTTCACTTATTTGTGGAACATAAAGAATAGCATTAAGAGAAGGAAGGGAAAATGAAGGGGGGAATCAGAAGGGGAGACGAACCATGAGAGACTATGGACTCCTGGAAACAAACTGAGGGTTTCAGTGGGGAGGGGTGGGGGATGGGTTAGCCCGGTGATGGGTATTAAGGAGGGGCATGTATTGCATGGAGCACTGGGTGTTATATGCAAACAATGAATCATGGAACACTACATCAAAACTAATGATGTACTAAATGGTGACTAACATAACATAATAAAAATATAATAATTTTGTTGGCCTCATATTCCATTACATAAATATACTACCATTTATTTAATCAATCCCCCATTTAAAAATAATAAAGCATTGCTGTCACTACTATTGACATAGTAGTTATAATAAAATTGTAAGACCCTGGTAACTCAGGTTGTTTCTTTGTCTTTACAGTGTGGTACCTTTGGTTATTTAGAAACAACAGCTTGAATGAAGGAATGCATACTACCACAAGGGTTAGAGTCACAAATGGGTGACTAACTGTATAACTTGCAATTTTCCAAATTAACTTTAATGTAGATTAGAGTGTCAAAGAATGAGCAATAAAAACGTGCTAATTTGAAGCACTTGTGTGTGTATAATTTTAATATATAATATATAATTTTAATTTAAATATATAATATATAAATTTTTATGTGTGCTAATTTATTAATAAATACAGCATGATTTATATGTTCTACATGTGCTAGTTTGAAGCATATGTATATTTCACAGTTTTATATACATATATATGCTTCAAATTGGAATCTCAGGTAGAGGTGGGTGGCAGTCTTGCAGGATTGAGCCTTTAACCTGTGGAATCTGATGCTGTCTCAAGGTAGATAGTGTCAGAAATTTACTTAAATTGTAGGACACTCAACTGATGTTGTAGAGAATTGCTCGGTATAGGGATAAAACCCACATGTTTGGTGTTAGAAGTGTTGTGAGTGTAGTAGTGGCCTGAGAGTAAGAAGGAGACACAGAAGGAATGTTTTTTCCCATACAGAGGCCATCTTGGAAATAGTTTCACTCTTCTTGCTATTATTTTCCAGCATACTGGAAAGACAAAGAGCTAAGTTTTTCAGACTAGAATTGTATATCTTAACTGTGTAATAGCATTTTCATTTCTGTGTTATCATTAATACTCTATTTCTATGTAATAAAATACATGGATGCAGATTAAAAACACTGGGAATAATTGTTAATTTGGAAATACTACTTCAGAGAAATTTGTGTATGCCTATGGTCTGCACATGTGTATGTATGTTTTCTTTTTTCTTTTTTTAATTTTTTAAAGATTTTATTTATTTTAGAGAGAAAGAGAGCATAAGTTGGGGAGGAGGGGGAGAGGGAGAGGGAGAAGGAGAAGCAGACTCCCCACTGAGCAGGGAGTCCTACGCAGAGCTCATCCCAGGACCAGGATCATGACCTGAGCCAAAGGCAGATGCTTAACCGACTGAGCTACCCAGGTACCCCCATATGTTTTCTCTTTTATTTATTTTACTTTATTTAAATTCAATTAATTAACATATTGTGTATTATCAGTTTCAGAGGTAGAGTTCAGTGATTCATCAGTTGCATATAACACCCAATGATCATTACATCCTGTGCCCTCCTTAATGCCCATCACCCAGCTACCCCATCCAATCACCTCCCTCCCCTCCAGGAACCTTCAGTTTGTTCCCTATGATTAAGAGTCTCTTATGGTTTGTCTCCATCCCTGATTTTGTCTTATTTTATTTTTCCTTCCCTTCTGCTATGGTCCTCTGTTTTGTTTCTTAAATTCCACATATGAGTGAAATCGTATGATATTTGTCTTTCTCTGACTGACTTGCTTCACTTAGCATAATACCTTCCAGTTCCATGTACATTGTTGCAAATGGTAAAATTTCATTTTTTTGATGGCTGAGTAATATTCTATTGTGTGTGTACACCACATCTTCTTTATCCATTCATCTGTCAATGGACATCTGGGCTCTTTCCATAGTTTGGCTATTGTGCACATTGCTGCTATAAACATTGGAGTGCAGGTGTCCCTTTGGATCAGTTTCGTATAACACCCAGTGCCCATCACATCATGTGCCCTCCTTAATGCCCATCACCCAGTTACCCAATCCCCCCACCCAGAAACCTTCAGTTCGTTTCCTGTAGTTAAGAGCCTTTCATGGTTTGTCTCCCTCTCTGAAGACTTCCCATTCTGTTTTCCCTCCCTTCCCCTACAGTCCTCTGTACTGTTTCTTTTCACATATGAGTGAAGCCATATGATAATTGTCTTTCTCTGATTGACTTATTTCCCTCAGCATAATACCCTCCAGTTCCATCCAGGTCGATATAAATGGTAAATATCCATCCTTTCTGATGACTGCATAATATTCCACACACACACACACACACACACACACACACACACACACACACACACACCCCACATCTTTATCCACTCAACTATTGAACATCTCAGCTATTTCCACAGTTTGGCTATTGTGAACATTGCTGCTATGAACATGGGGGTGCAGGTGCCCCTTCAGATCACTACATTTGTATCTTTGGGGTAAATACATAGTAGTGCAATTGCTGGATCGTATGGTAGCTCTATTTTCAACTGTTTGAGGAACCTCCATACTGTTTTCCAGAGTGGTTGCACCAGCTTGCATTCCCACCAACAGTGTAGCAGGGTTCCCTTTTCTCCGCATCCCCGCCAACATCTGTTGTTTCCTGACTTGTTAATTTTAGCCATTCTAACTGGTGTGAAGTGGTATCTCATTGCAGTTTTGATTTGTATTTCCCTGGTGCCGAGTGATGTGGAGCATTTTTTCATGTGTCTGTTGGCCATTTGTAAGTCTTCTTTGGAGAAATGTCTGTTTTCTCTTTTAAATAAACTTTTAAGGCTGTGTACCAATCATCAACATGACCACAATGCCAGAAGATACCCTAATAGGGAAAATATAGACACTTTTATTTAAATAAATAGTTAACAATATAATCTGTGAATTCTAAAGTTTGCAAGTTTTAAGTAATTATATTCCTAACCTTTTATGAAATGATTAGTAAAATAAATGCTAGAATTTTATTGCTTTTTCTAAATGGTGTTTTTAACCAATATCATGTTTTTTAAAGAAAATACTCTCTTATATCATACATGTTCAGTAAAAAGACTAAGTCTTTGTGATATTGTAAAAACTTATAAACCTGACAGAATTAGATCCTTAAATATGAGAGATTAAAAATCTCTCAAAGATTAGAACATAATAGGTTGCAGAAATAACTAACATCTGGGATTGTTTTCTTGATTTTTCTTCTACCTCCTAAAAATATTTGTTCAATAGAATAACCAGATACAAATGACATATATAAAATCAGAGCTATTTGTCACAGACATATATATATATATATATATATATATATATATACACACACACACACATATATATATATTTTATTTGATGAATTTAAGGATAAAATCCCATAGGATAGAATCTACCCTATCTATAGCCTATAGCATAAAGGAGAATAAAGCAATACTAATTAGGCAATACCATAATATTTTAGTATATCCCCTCTTTAGGCAATTTATGTTATTTGAGAACTCAAGGATTTCAAGGAGCAAAGTTTAGAATTCATAGGACATAAAGAAAAATATTGGAGTATTCAAGACTCTAGACAGTAGGGACGAATCTGTGTTTTTAATAAAAATCTAAATATGTCACTTATGAAATCTGTTTTCTGTAACAAATAAGAACTAGATTTACAATAATACTAGAATTATATATACAAATTCAGCTTAATTTCTGTGTAAAAATATGGAGAGATCAAGTAATTTGTGTCACTTTGCATAGTAATTTTATTATCTAATTTTAAATCTATTCATTTTCCTGATAATTTTTTTTCTTTGTATATAACCTTTTTTAAAAAGACACTAGGAATATCTTGGTTCTGTTTTATAAACATACCAAGAAAGGACTTGATCTCTTTAAATTTCTAGTGGCAAAGTTAGTTGTATTTTATGGGGGCACAAGCTACTAAGCTTGAAATAGCGGTTATAAAGGATCCCTTGAGAAGTAAGAAAACATTTTTTTTTTTGGAGATGGAAATGTATCAATATTGATCTCTTTTTTTTCTTCTAACTATTGAAGGATCTGTCTAAATACTTCCAGGGCAAATCTATCTAAAAAATTATAAGATGTAAGTATTCTCTTCATTAATTTTCAGTGAGAAATGAAAACTTGAGGTAAACTATTTTTCAAGAGGAAGGATGATAATACAAATCTTGGTAAAAGCAGAATTTGCCAACAGCATTTTGTTTCTTGCCATATACGATTTAAAGACATCTTAATCAGATTATTCAGAGTTCATGTTAAAACTTGATAATTTTGTGAGAGTGTATTACGGTGTCAATTTTAGGTTGTTAACATAGGTTCTCATCTATTTGTTGCTGTTTTCTGTTGTTATAAACAGTATTTATCCTTTCTCACACTTCCTGATTCTTTTCATTGGTAGAGTGTGTTCTGTTTGTTTTTAGTTGTAAGGAATAGTGAAGTCAACAACAATCCAAGAATTTAGTATTATTCAGACTTGATTTAATCTCTTCTTATATAACCCACACATTATGGGAGAGTCCAATCAAAGAAGATGGGTCATTCTTCAGTATCTGCTCTTTCCTGATGGCTTTCCTGATAGTCAAAAGCATCTGTGGCCACCCTGGTGGAGCTTCATGGACTGGGAATGTTGTTCACAATTTTTTACTGAGGTCCTGGGGGCACTATTCTCTCAGGTAGGTTATTGAGATTTTCTCTCTCTCTCTCTGTCTCAGTTAATGAGATAAAGCATTAAATGAAAATGTCCCATAAGGTGAAATATTTTACAAAGAGAAATTGGGAGTTCTGGTTTACCAGGTTTTGACTTTTTTAATGAACTTTGGTTTCTTTATTTGTGAATGTAGATTATGTGAAAGGCTACAGTCATTTTATCTTAAATAATGGATTGGATGGGGAGCAAGCCCCTCCCCCTGCCACCTCTTCTCTCAGAATCTAAAAGTTGCTAAAAGAGAAAGACAAATGAGTGCTTGTCTGGCAGTAGAAATTGGATCTCCTTTCAGGGCAACTCGAGCTCCAACTTGTTGCTTTATCATGTTGCTGAGATGGGTGCCCCATGAATAATAAAAGCTACTGTGCTTTGAGTTATTATTGTGTGCTAGGCTCTATGCTAAGCACCCTTTATGGTTTCATTGAATTCTCACAGCAAATTATTCACATTTTCAGAAAAGGAGATTTAAGTCTCTAACAGTTAGTTTTTAAAAATGGATATGTCTAATACCAAAGGTCATGACAACTGAATTAAAGTGCTTTTGTGCCCTTTTCTGTTCCAGGATAATCCATTTGGATGGTTACAATTCATCTTCACCACTGTGATTAGTTTTTTTTTTCCTTCAGATTCTGTCTCTGTATCTAGAGCATATGCGGATTATTAATTGTGTTAGTTAGAATGGGCTATATTATACTCCAGTAACAAGAAACTCAGAATCACAATGACTTAAAGCAACAGGGATTTATTGCTGTTCATGCTGCATGTCCTTCTCTGGTTGGCTAGGGATTCTGCTTCACAATATCCAGACTCCCATGACCAAGGTTACTTTTCTGATTAATCAATATAACATCATCATTTTTCATGCGATAAAATAACATTTTATGTCATCTGTTATATAGATATGCCCTAACTTTTTTTTTAACAAATCCCCAATTATTTCATCTAGGATGGTTTTGCCATTTTAGCTGATATTTCTACCCTCCTGACAAGTGGTGTTCTCTAGTGGCTAAGAGCACAGTCCCCAGGAACCAGAAACTTTGGGTTCGCAGCCTTGTGTGCCAATAGCTATGTGAGCCATTTAGGTAAGCTGCTTGAACTTCCTGTGCCTCACTTCATCTGTGAAATATAATTGTACCTGTCTCATAGGATTGCTGTGTGAATTTATTGAGGTTGAACATAAAGTATATAGACCGTGGCTGACTTATGGTAGGCACCATATATGTTAGCTAATAATTTATGATTAAGAAATAATACTACTAAGGAATAGAATTTTTGAGTGAAAGATTATTGTAAATATTAGGGCTTTAAATGTATAAAACAAAATTAGAATTTTTTAAATTTAGAACCTTAAAGTATAATAAAGGATTCCCTGAGAAGATCTAAAGCTAATCTATGGGGCAGATTATATTATATTTACTAATAAAGTATAGGGAACTGACATAACCTGAAGCTACATGTGGATAGGTCAGAGTCTTTTCAATACTATTTTCTTCCTACATAGCCCTGGATCTGCAATCTCCTTTTATCAACTTCCCCTTATATTCTGGCCTGTGTCCCATACTGAACCATAGGAATATCTGATCTTTGTTAAAAAGCTTATTTCTGAATCTCAGCCTCCTCCTGATAGGGCAGGTTCATCCATCAGTTCCACCTTCAGACCTTTATAATTTCACTGTATAAAGCTGAGAAAAATACAATTCAATTTAACAATCATTCTTGATACATGCAGGTCTCAGTTCCCTGCTCCTGTGCAGTAGCTTTGTCTCAGTCTCCTGTTCTTTCTGTTCCAAGGTTTTCATTTTTTTTTTTTAAGTAAGCTCTATACCCAACATGGGACTTGAACTCATGACCTCAAGATCAAGAGTCACATGCTCTACCTACTGAGCCAGCCAGGCACCCCAATTGTTCCAAGGCTTTCAGAAGGATATTCTTCTCAGACATTTGATATCTCCCATTAATATTTACATTTCATATCATAAAGCTATCATTTATCTGCTTTTTTTTAACAGAAGGCGGTGTAGTTTCCAAAATGAAATGTATCATTATAGTGCATTCTATATGTTGCTAAGATTATCACTGTACTTACTATTTGACTTGTTTTGTTTTTCCTGAAGAGTCTAAAAGCCTTATGTTATTTCCTGTCACTCCATGTACTTAATGTGTTTTGCTTTTCATAAAGAATATGCACATTGCAGGAAAGCAAATAGTAAAATTTGCATCTAAATTTCCCAAAGAAGTGGGTAAGTTGACTACTATAGCCTTATAATACGTGTGGCCACACATCAGTGTAATCTGAGAGACCAGCAATCCTCACGCTGATGGATGGAAAGACTTAGATACCATTGACTTAAAAGCCCAAAGTCCACTGAAAAGGCAGAGCCTAGATTTAGCTCTTTGTTTCCTGACACATCTGACTAGCACTTGGTTAATGTCAGTGTCTTGCTAATACATTTAGTACAATCTCTTCCTCAGCATGATTAACTCTAATAGGGCTGCTGCTGAAAAGGTGTGCTTAATGTATTGTAAAGGGTCACAGATGGGGAGTATTAAGTCCAAGATGCCCAGCTAGCTAGACTATGAAAAATATAATCCATATTTAATATCCTTTCCCATTAACAGTAACAGTCATATATAAGCAATTTCAGTTAAAAACTAATCTAGAGCAGCAACAAAGTTAGATGGCATCCCTACTGACAAAAGGTAGGGCTCTATTAGTCTCACCCACTACTGGCTGTTCACCAATGTTGGTAGAGATTAATGAGTCTTATGATAACAGGGTAACTAATGCAGATATTTGGTATAAGGTTACTCAAGAAAAACAAAATAAAAGAGGGCCAAGTTTATTCAACACCTCTAGCCCAGTTCTTTTGAAAAACATGATTTAAAAATCATCTACCTTAATGTGCACTCATGTGGTCATTTCTTTTTCTTCTATTTCCAACATTATGTTTATAGGGCAATTTATTTCTTCAGTATAAATTCAACCTCTTTCAAAAAATGGCTTTTTCTGGATCATCTGATTTTGTTTAGTGGGATTAATTAAATTTACTTTATTCCACTTTCTTCTTCTGGTAGTATACTATAAAAATTACATAATGCATTTACTAATTTGCAACCAGGGCAAGTAAAATGAACACACAGTCTACAGCCCTGAAAGATATGATTACATCTTAAAGAAAACATAACATGAATTAGTTATATTGAAACCATCAAGGTGCCTACAACAGTAAGGTACCCAGGCTTGACTATCCTGTCACTTCAGGTTTAGTAGGAATTTTCCATATGTGTTGGAGACTTTTTGTGCTCACAGCCTCTGACAGTTCTCCACCCATCTTCCATGGGATATTATTAGCCTAGTGTACCTTCATAACTGGTATTTATTCATTCAGTCAGTATTTATTAATCACTATACCAGTCAATGTGCTAAGAGTTAGTGACAATTGTAAACAAAATGAGACATCAAAACTCTAATCTTGTAATTCTAACCTTAGTAGGCTGGTAGGGAGACAAACTATTCAACAAATACAAATACAAAAGTGTATATAAATTGTCATGAGTTTTGTAAGAATACTTCATATAAATATCTGATCAGGACCTTATGTTATAAAGTCAGCAATGCGCTGGTTTAAATTTGGTGGAATGGAGAAAGTCTTCTAGAAGGAGTACACGAATGTGGGGCAGTAAGAGTGTTAACCAGAGTTGGGGAAATTTTCCAGACACAAGGAAGGGCACATAAGTTTGTGGGTGGTAACAAGTTTGGTGCCGTCAGGAAACTGAAAGGTGGTCTGAGTTAAAAAAAAAAAAAAATGTCTTTTGCATGGTTAATCTTGGAGCACAAATTATAAACAGGTGGTAAAGGATAAGTGCACACATTCTGAATTCAGCTTGCTCTGGGTTAACACAAAAGTCTTATTTCACAGTTTTTGCTGGATTTCTGTCCAAGACAGGCTTTTCTCAGACCCAGGTCTTGGAAAGAACAGTGTCCAATCTCCCCATCACAGTCTGCATCCGAATGGACTGTTTCTACCTGCAATTGCCTCACATGGAGCTGTTTGCTGCTTTACCATGAATCTCTTGCCCATAATCGCTTCAGGTACCCTCTATATCCCAGTCAAGTTTGACCCACCACTGGATTTCTGTCTTCTTACTCCAAAAGAATGGAAGAGATTCTCAACTCCTTTTCTTCATCATCCTCCACAGACATTTCTTGCTTGTTCCGCCCCTCTTCACCTCTGGAAATAAACAATTGCTAAACTTCTTCACTTGTTAGTCCTTATCTCTTGTCAATCAAATGTCTTATATCCTTATAATCAGTTTACCTAAATTACACTTAAGACAGGTAAGGGTATTTTTTTCTTAATAGCATCTCTTATTGTCCATGTATCATGTAAAACACATTAAGATATAGTGCAGAATGAAACAGACTAGAGTTTAGAGTCAAGTAATCAAATAAATATGCAAATTATAATTACAAACTATAATAAATATACATATATATATAATTTAATATATAATATATAATATCATGGTCATGACTGGATACATAGTGGGTGTAGCTATGAATTAACTTCTCTGCTCTGGCAGGTCAGCAGAACAGGACCAGGGCCTGTGGAGCTTATTGTTTGAGGACTTAAATCAGGCCAGCTGTGCACTGAATTCCCTGGTCAAGTGAGGCTACTGGTTTTGCTCTCCCGACAGGGAAAGCCATGGGCTGTGCTCTCTGTTCAAGTGCCACTGTATATAGGGTTGTTGAATGGTCTGTGGAGCTTCTTGTATGCTCTGGTTAGCTTCCTTGATTGGCCAGGCTGAAGGATATTTTCAGCAATGAGCAGGCCTCAAAGATACCCTGCCTGAGGCCCAGTGGGAAAAATAACTCTAAAGAGCTTATAGAGCTCTTTATTTGTTGTCTTAACTCATATGCACCCCAGGTTCCCTGACCAAACAGGCCACTGGCTTTGCTCTGCAAATTGACAGCTCTTCAGGCCTACCTTTCATTTCGAGCACACAGCTTCCATGGGTTATCACCAGTTCTTCTGGTCCAATGGGGCCAGAAGAGACTGTCCACAGCAAGCAGGGCTATGTTTTAGCTCCGTTGCCTGTGTAGAAGGGGAAGGGGCTACTCTGGGCTATCTCAAACTCCTAAACAGGCTCTCTGGTTGGGAGGCGCCCAGAGCTACCCTCAGTCTTGGCTATTAATTAGCCCCTGCATGTGTAGCAAGGGAATGCTCCAAGCTCAGTATTGGCTTTGTTGTGGGGGGAGGGAGTTCAGCTCCACCTGCCCACCTCTCAGCTCAAGGCGCTGCTGAGCTACACAGCTTCCAGGAGTTGTCACCAGTCCTTCTGGTCAGATGCAGCCGGAAGACATTCTCCATAGGTGATGAGGCTGTTATTCAGCTCCTTGCCTGACTGGGGGCAAATTAGAGCTAACAAAACTCCTCATTCCAGGATCTGAATCAGGCATATCTGCACCCCACCAAGTTCTCTGGTCAGAATACATCTCAACTTGGTTCTGCAGATGAGCATAACCACTGGTTGGGATTACTACTTGGGGACTGCAGATATGAATTCAGTCTGCCAAAATCCATGTGTGTTCATTATTGCAAGCTCCTTCACATTGCTTATCACAGTCAGATTCCCAGTGGCTGGGCCTCATAGAACCCCCTGCAGTCCCCATGTGGGGGATCAGTGTAGCAGCTATAACAGAGTAACCCCCAATGCTGGTGGAGGGCTTGTTGTCCCATGGGGGTTCCCTTTTCCCACTGGAGGAACCAGAGGCTCAAGAGACACCTCTCTGCATGGTGCTGCACTGGCCCAGGGGAAGGTCAATGCAGTCAATGTGTAGTCACTTTTCCTACCCTTCAATGCAGTCTCTCTTGGGCTCTGAGGTGCAGGGCCTCAACCTCAACCCCCTAGTCTAGGATTCTCTCAGTGGTGTCTTGTTCTTGAATAGTTGTTAGTCATTCTTCTTGTGTGGAGAAATGAAGTCAGAAATAACCTATGTAGCTGTCTGATGTCACTCCAAGGCTGGTTTTTAATCCAGCTCTATTCAATTCAATAGGGAGAGATTCTGAATGTCTTAGTCTTAAGATTGAATAAGCAGGAAGATGATACAGACAAGAAAACAAAGACAATATTCATACTTCAACATCTATGAGTAAATCCTAAATGAAATGAGATTCTGGATAATCAAAGGCAAGAATTATGTCTTCTATGTCCTTTTAGATTGGAACTGAGAAGGACCCACAGGTGCATACTGGATGCCTGATTCAGGTAGCAGAAGTGGCTTATTGAGGAAGAGAGATAAAAGTCATCTAAAGATCTGGTAGAAAATGTGAAAAACACATATTTTAGGCTTTGCACATGACAGGACTTAGGTGATAAAAATGGTCCTTTCTCTCTTTTATTCTCTAATCATTATATTCTATTACCTCTTTCACGTCTTTCTGGGAACTCTTTCTTTATAAATAATAAAATCTAAACCCAACACAATAACAAGAACAAATAGAAAATGCTACATGCTGAGGAAATAATTTTGAAATCTTGTGAGATTGAATCAATGTACACAGCAACCCAGCTACTTATATATTTGTTAGGTCTGTTTTGTTCATGCTCGGTGTCAGGCTAAAGACAGTGAAGCATAGGAAAAAAAGAGATATCAAGTGATTCATTCATTCAATCTATATTTATTCAGCATCAAGTATGCACAAGGCACTGTGAGAGATTCTGCAAATAGAGGAATAAACAAGGTAAAAGGATTCCTTGCCCTCATGTAGCCTATATTCTCCAGATATGCAGCATTATAATACAACTCATTCTACAGATAATCAGTTATAATTCTGATATATCTGTGAAGGAGAATTACAGGATGCTAAGGAATATCCAGAAGGAGAATATGACCAAGAATGTGTGTGTGTGTGTGTGTGTGTGTGTGTGTGTGTGTGTGTGTGTGTGTGTATGCGTGCATGAGTGTGCTTTGGGGCAAAGGAGCAGATTGGAAAAGATCCCCCAAGGAGATGATATCTTGAGTCAAGACTACAATGAGTAGAACTTAACTAAGAAGGAGAGCAGCTGGTGAGCAGACCCTATGGTTGTATAAGGTCTCTGTGGATCGAACTCAGAAGGCAAGGTCATCAAGGCATGAAGTCAGGCCACAAAGTTTGGCATGGGCTAGATAATGTAGAGCCTGATAATGATTTGGGTGATTTTTTTGTGTGTGTGTGACTACTATATGGAAAGATGTTGATGGGTAACCTGGAATGATCGATGTTTTTGAAAGATCACTCTGCCTGTAAGATAGATCATGGAAAAGGCAGGATCAAAATGGAGTACAGGAGGACCAGTTGGCAGTCTGTATTGGTATATCATAAAGCAATATTGGTAGCTCAGATGAGAGTGACAGAGTGGATATGGAGAGAGTAGACAGATTTGGAAAATATTCTAGGAACTAACATTGGCACAGTTTAATAATTGACAATATAAATGGTGAGAAGGGGGAGTGTCAAAATGACTTCTACGTTTCTTGTCTCATTTTGGAATTTACGATTTTGAAGAAAAACAAGAATTGACTGATATTTCTTCAAGATTTCTGAATCTCTGACATAGAAATTTGTCTCTTCATTTTGATAGTTGTGAAGATGCTCGTTAGTAAAATTAGATAGACATACTCCCTGGTAGATAGGGCTCTGATCTTTCTAAGGATTACATCAGATTCTTTTCTTTAAGTGGGTTGGGGAGTGCATGATGGTTCCTTAGAGAAAAAAAAAATTGGAGAAGCAGTGGTTAGGTGGCAGTGATAAAATGTGTTAATGGAGCCTATACACTTGTCAGTTGGCAGTGACCTATATTGTGGAACTGTGCTACCATTTCTGACAGTTTCATTAGGCAAGTCAAATTCAGGGTTGTCAAGAGAGCTAAGCTCCCTTCTTTGGTTTAAAAACTGGTCTGAAAGTCTGCCTTGGTACATGTGCCGGGATTGCTATCCTTAGAAAGGTCTGCTTACAAAGTTGTCTCTTAGCGGGTATCAGGAACTTGACTAGCAAATAGTTCCCTACACGGATACAAAACTTTTCCTAGATGGTAAAAGTGGCTCATGGTGCCTAAACTGTTTGTATAAACAATATCGTTTATGCTGAACACTGCTTTTCTTTTTGGAGTCTGAAATTTTGGTACGTGCTATGCAGAGTGTACCCATGTTGCCAGCCCCTAATAAAATCCCTGGCAGAGTCTCTAACAAGCTTCCCTGGTAGATAACATTTCACACATGTTGTTACAACTCATAGGGTGAGGGAATTAAGCACATTCTGTCTGACTCCATGGAGAGACAATTCTTGGTAGCTTGGGTCTAATGTTTCCTTTGAACTTTGCCCCGTGTGCCTTTTCCCTTTGCTGATTTTGCTTTGTATCTTTTCACTGTAATAAATTGTGGCCAAGAGCATGACTATAGGCTGAGTCCTATGAGTCCTTATAAGGAATCATCAAAACTGGGGTGGTCGTGGGGACCTCTGACACAGAAAAATCACTGGAGAATATTATCTTGCTATTACTTGCTATTAAGTTACTCCTATAAGCAGACATTGGGCATGGATTATCAATATAATAATTCATGAGAGTAATGATCTTATCATGTAATTTTGGTGGAGATTATTTAGGACAATCTCAAATATGAAAGAATCCCCTTAATATATCTCAAATTTGCCAGATTCACCTAAAGAAGGTAGAAGTATGATTAGACATCATAATTTTGCATGTGAACATCTTCAGTAAAATGAAACTATCACTAACTTAAGTCCTTTGGACCCTGTTTTCATTAAGGTTTCTTTATTGCTCACATTCATGTGTTCGATGTTATATTCAGACCACAAAGCTTTTCCACAAGCAGGCTCTAGTATTGAAAATGTTTCATGTACAAAGCTAAAATATCTCATTGAAACGGGGAAATGAACAAGATATAGGAAACGGCTGTGAGCTGCTTCATGCTAAAAGCCTCTGGGCCACAAAAGATGAAATGGCACCTGTAATATTTTCAACCATAAGTGACCCCTGAATTTGAATTGTGCTTATGGAAATGACAATGTTCTTTCATTTACGTAATTACTAAACCTCTTAGAGCACCTTATGTGTGCAGGGTCCAAGATTCTTATTACCTTTTGAAGCCTTTATTACCCTGCACAAATTTAGCACTCACTCTTAAATGCTCTGCTTTGTCAAATTCTCATAAAATATCAATAACATGCCCTGAGGAATTTTCTACTTTTTTTTCTTTTTCCTCTGGAGCTATCCCAGAGTTCTTTAATTTCTGGTTATGATTTTTAGGTTGAAACATGATAATCTACCTGTTAAGTGTCTTCCTTATCCTACCCTATGATTGGATTGGATTGACTGTGTGTGTGTGTGTGTGTGTGTGTGTGTGTGTGTGTTTCTACTAAGATGTCCTTGGGTAAGGATAAAAACTAATTGTGAATTACTCCAAACTTTGCCTCATATAATCTTTTTTTAACTCATTCTTAAGCTCACTTATGATATGAAAATAAAAACTAAATATTGACCAAGGGTATATTACTCTCCCGGTACCGTTCTAAATCTATTAAACTTCCCAACTCATTTAACCTCACAGTAGCTTATGAGATAGGTGCTGCTATTATCTTCATTGTGTTAATGGGGAAACAAGACACAGAGGTGTTAAAGACACTTGCTCAGGGTGACACAGCTACTCAGAGGCAGAGACAGGGTGGCAGGACAGGGGGCAGTCTGGTTCTCAGAACGTGAACTCTTTATCTTTGCCATTCACACTGCCTTTGAACATCCTCGTGTTTTTCATTTTCACCACCTCAGCTAGGAGTCTGGCTGCCTCTGACCACATTCTATTCGTATCCACAGTTCTATGTCTGTCTACATTTTTGCCCTTGATACAGCTTGCCCTGTGCGTTCTCATTCCATGATGCTCTTCACTCATGCTCTCTCTTCCAGAAAAGCTTTTCACAGTCTGATGGGCAGCCTGGGAAACACTGCACAGGCAGCACAGGAACAATCTTTGTCCATGGGGCTCAGGCTGTGAACAAAGTGTAAAAGATAACTTCTGATTCCATGGCTTCCAATGAGTTAGCCTCTCTTGCCCTAGTGTAAAGAAGGGGAGGTACACCCACAATCCAGATTTCTAACATCAACCAATATAATTCTAGAAGACAACGATTCCAACAAAACAGGACCCAGCATTGCTTGCCTAGTGTTAAATCTATATTCAGACTCTAGGTCGTGTCAGACAGTTTTAAATACAAGTCGTCAATTTTGAGTGGAAGGATTTAGAACATTTTCCCTTCCAGTGAAATCACATAATCCTCATTAAAATGTTATCTTATGGTTCAAATGATTAGCAAGTACTACATTCTCTGAATCCAAGAAGCCTGAAATTTTGTAGATGAATAAAATTCCACCGAGTACGACATGTTTTGTTAACAGAAATCTTCCCAGCTTATCAGTATAGGATCCTATTATTCTTTTAGGCTTCTGTTACTTCTCAGTCATTTCATACATATTTTTTCCCAGCCTCCAGTATTCCATCTCAGGAATAAAAGGTATTTCAAAGCAAATTGAAAAGTGCTTATTGTACAGTACCATCAATTTCCTCATTCTCTCCCTATAAATCTATAAGGTGAACCTGATGGCAAATCTTTAGGTTTTTCAAGCATAAATTTCAGGCATTGTAAATGACAGCTATTTTGAAACTTTTTGTCCTCTCTTCTGAGCAAGTTTTTAAGTTTATTTTCTAAAATGTTAATACTAAAAATACATTAAAAAAGCCTGACAGAAAGAAACAAATTTAAGCTAATGATAAAACCCACCAACCCTAAACATTCTTCAGATAAATTAACTTATTTAATGAGGTCCAGATTTTGACCATTTCTCAGTTGTTGCTTATATATAGATTCTTTTGAAAATATTAAGAAAAAAATAAGGTTAGTTGGAATTATTTGGATGGGAAAAAAACTTATGTAATACTCAACAATGTCCTTTACCAAATTAAGTATTAATGAATATGAAATTGTATTTTACAATGTTGGCTACAGATTTCATAAAGCAGAAGGATTCCGTGTAAAGAGCATGATAGAATCTATATTTTATAAAATTGCGTGATTTGCATCCTACTCACATTTGCTGAGTATCTGTAACAACAAATAACTACATAGATAGGTAGTAAGAAGGCAAATACTTAGAAAATATTACAGACAGGTGGCTGGCTGGCTGGATTTAGCACTGGTTATATGTATAGCAAGGACTGTGTGTTGTCTCCCTCATTTCTTACCCTGAGCTCTAGATTCATATAGGCCCACTTGATTGGTTAAAAGGTATCACAAACTTAACATATCCAAAGTCTTTAATTTTTTACTCCACTTGTCTGTTTCATTCCATTCTCACCGACCTCCCAACCAACTCCTTCCCAGTGTTCCATATAACAGTTATTTGCATCACTGCTCATCCAGTTAGTTTCCCAGTTCAAAAGCGGATGGGTCATCCAGAATACCTTTCTTCAGCACAATTTCCCAGTATCCAATATGTCAGAAAATCCTGTGTGCTCTACCCCAAAATATATATCAAATCCTACCACTTCTCACTATTCCCACAACCATTTATTCAAATCCCTGGCCAACCTATACCTGAGCAAAAACATCCTATTATTTCCCAGCCTCTATTCTCCTCTTCTATGACCAATTTAAAACAGCAGGAAATAGGATCTTAACATTTAAATCTTATTATTCCCCTGATTGAAATGCTTCAGTAGTTTTCGATTGCAATTAGAAAAAAAAATCTAAATTTCTCATGATGTCCAGTGTTGGTCTCTTTTTTACCTCACCCAGGTTCTCTCTTACTGTTCATTGTCTTTCTTGCCCTGCTCCATGCAGATAATCTTCCAACATGCCGAGCTCTTTGTCTTAAGATTTTTCACTAGCTGTTCTTTCTGCCCAGAAAGCTATTCTCCCAGTCCTTTGCCTGGCTAGCTTATTTTCGTCATCTGCATCTCTATTCAAATATTTTCTACTCAGAGAGGGCTTCTTAACCATTCTAATTAAATTAGCTATCATTACCCCCTTTTCATTATCCAGCTTTATTTTCTTCAAGTCACCTATAATTATCTGGAATTATCCTATTTATATGTGCATTTATGTGTTTAATAGCTTTCTTCTCTCAATAAAATGTAAGCTTCATGAGGCAAGGTGTGTGTGTGTGTGTGTGTGTGTGTGTGTGTGTGTGTGTGTTTAAGATTTTATTTAATTATTTGAGAGAGTGAGAGCAAGAGCAAGTGGGGGGAGGGAGAGGGACAAGCAGAGACTCTGCACTGAGCTCGGAGCCCAACATGGTGAGTCTCAATCCCAAGACCCTGAGATCATGACCTGAGCCGAAATCAAGGTTCAGATGCTTAACTGACTAAGCCACACAGGTGCCCTGGTCTGTCTGATTTATTTACTTCTGTGTTCCCTGTGCCCAATGTGGGGATGCTACACAGTAGGAGCTCAAATAATATTTGTTGAATGAGTGAATGAATGAAATAAATAGATCATATCAGATAATTTGCACGACCACCCTGTAGGATTAGTGGCGTCACCATTGAAGTTTCAGGGCTGCAGATTATCTTTCTGAAATCACATCTGGTTAAACCCAGGACTCATGACACAATTTCTAGATTCATTCCAATTAATGAGGGTTCCTCTCAAAAGTTTCTCCACAGTGAACAGACAGTTGGATTGATGTTCAAATTAAACTGTATCACTTGATACTGTCCCAACTCACCTTAAGAAGAAGCTAACTTCCCATATGCCTTAAAGATCAATCTATGTGAGGACAAAGACTTGAGGATTTTTTACTGCCAATGCAGAATAAGAACAACCCTAGAACTATAAATTAACCGGACATAATTTTGGGTGTCTTTTGTTATCTAGAGCCCTTCCCTGAACGAGAAAATAAATGGGGAGAAAATATAAGTGAAAAGGAACAGCCTTCATCTGGGATATACAGCAAACATAATGGAAAATGTAGGCATGTGCCAGCCACAGCTGGAGAATTTCAGAGCCTGGAGACCATGAACATTCAAGAAAGGATTTGTCAGTCATTACAAGACAGAGAACTACATTAGATAGAGGAAGAGTGCTGCTGTAGTTTTTGGATTTACACATGTGGCAGGTTGTTCACTTTAAAAATCCTTGTGAAATTATATCAAATCTCTCAATTAAAATCATAGATAGGCATTCATTTAATTCATTATTCTAATGAATATCTGTGATCGACATCTTGGGCTTTAGCGGATCTGTTCCGTGGTTGTAAGAAAACAAAGATTCTTGGTTCTCTTCACAATATTTTTTTTTTTTTCTCTCAGAAATATTGCTTAGGTAAAGAAAGTAGGGACTTCACAAAAGTGACAGTAATACAGCCACCATACACACCAAAGATCACAATTCTGGTGAAAAACCACACTTAAAGGTTAATGCTTAAGCAATCTTGGTCACTCTAAATATCAATAACTGTTTATTCAGCACCAGTTTTATGGAGTGATTGAGCGTGCTAATAAACCTATTATACAATCTGTCACAAATATTGTAACTTCTAACAAAAAACAAAGAATGTGCAACTAACCTATCAGCCCTTCTTGCTTCCCACGGGCACCTTGATTTCTATCAGGAAAATTCTCTTGGTGAGATGACATATCCAGGGGCCTTCTATCCCCATGAGCGACTTCCTCTTCTTATTTCTAAGATTTGTTCTTCAGTTTTCTTTTTGATTGCATTAGATCCCTGATGTACTTTTTAGCTTAAGTGACCTAGAGTCAGTTTCTGTTGTTTACAAGCAAAGAACCCTAACTGATTTTTATACTAAGTCTTCCTGAATGTTACAGACTTAATATTTAGGCTTCAGAATTAGAACATACTTATCTTTTATTCATGGAGACCAATTTTACTTTGAGAAACACACAAAAGGACCAAATAATGGAAAAGTACCTCGGGTATTTTTATTCAGTAAAGAAAGACACATTAATCAAGAATCTCAGCATCACCAAAGATACATATTAAGTACCTCTTTTGTAACTTCCAGTCTTCATTTTAGACTCCTAAAGTTGTCAGATCAGTTCAAGAGCTTCCAGAAACCCAAAAAGTCTGGTAAAAAGAACTTGGTTCCTTACATATCCATAAAAAAGTAGAGAAAATGGCTACAGACACGTGAAATGTTGCATTTCTTTCTCCTTACTTTCAACAAAGGAAACTATGCTGTTCTTCATAAGCCCATAGGCGTGAGGCCCCAGTGGGCACCTTTCCAGTCAGGGGGAGGAGCCAGATCTCACTGCATGGGATTAGGATTAGCATAATCCATTGTAAATACAGAGGTTGGTAGGGCATATGGTAAAAGGACACCTTCCCTGAGGCCCAGACAGAAGAAAAGCCTCATCAGAGGGCACTGGCCATAAGACACTGTAATGAAGGAAATATGGGCTGTAACTTCTGTTTGCTAACACTGGCTAAGTTGCAGTCAGAAATTAATGTATTTGGTATCACTGCCCATGTGGTAAGTAGGAATGATTTCTGCCCTATGCCTAGCCGTTAGAGTATTCAGTCCTGCATGAAAGCAATAATGTGCAGTAGCTACTATCAGAGACCTTAAGAAAACACCAGACATCCATCCACTTATGATAGTTTAAAGACAGTTATTGATTGCCTCTCTTGAAGGCAACTAGAAGTCTTAGCTCTCTTAGCACTGGGAAGACCATAATTATATGACTCCAATCTTGAATCACTTCCCTGGACCTTCTTTGGTACAGGTGATGAGCCCTGCATGATTTATACCTGATGAACTGACTTTGACCTTCTGCATTGGTAGCATAGTTCAGACCCACCATGTTCCTAATGAAACTTCTATCTGCTTCACTGCAGATCCGATAAGCAGTCCTTTATTCTACAACTCAAGTTTCTGTCATACCACTGTAATTATATAATAATATATTTTAAGTAACAAGGATTGAGAATAAACACAACCTTTATATATTTTCATTTCGCTTAGTCCCGTTAGGTGAAACAAGTAGAAATTTTATTTAACCAGTCTGCTGTAATATCAAGACATCCAGTTCCATTTTAGATATAAAACATTTGGGAATATTAAGATAAATCATGTCTACCTAGCTTCTTTCTTACTAGAAAAAGAACAAGATATAATTGGAGTTTCCTCTGTTATCCATAGCTAAGTTTCCTAAACTTTTCAATTTGCCTCATTCACTGGGGTTTAGGACATTGAAGAAGAGAGCAAAATTCAGTCAAAATTGCGTTTAAGAAAATATAAATATGCCAGCTGCCTGGATATGGAAGTACCTAGTACTGAGAATTATAGAGCCCTTTGTTAGCACATCCTTATAATCATAGTCATTATCACACTTTGTAATTGTTTACCGATTTAGAGTTTACCAAGAGTTCTTATATTCTTTAATCCTCTACTCCATTCACAAAAGGAGCGGATGCAGTCCTGTTGTTGTTGTTGTTGTTGTTGTTTTTTGTCATAATATAAAATGGTTAAAAATAGCAAACAGAGTAAAATATATTAACATATGGAAAATGGGTAGGTTTGTTTGTTTTGTTTCCTTAAATTACAGTTTACAAGCATTTCGGATTCCCCACACATACACTCACATTTGTTAGCTGTTATTACTGTAGCTATTATGCTAATGGATAAACAGATGGGAACATAACACGGGGCTTTCTAAAACCTGCTATCTTTGGTTGTTCCTTCTGTGGTTCTAGCTGTGCTGAGTTGAAGCAGTAAAAATCTTAAACAACTATTTATTTCACTGTTATTGGTAGAGGTAACTAATATTTATAGAGGGCCTATTTTGTAGCAAAATTGCCCTGAAAATTTTTCATGTGCTTTCTGATTAAATCTTCACAGCAATATTGAGAGGTAAAGCATTATCTCTATGTTATCCCCAAGGAAACTGAGTCACAACTGGCTTAGCAAAGGCTGCCCAGCTGGTGCCAGGCCCCACGTTCTTTCTACTGCTTGCTAAACATTATTTTTTTTATAACGTACCCCTAAAGGCAGAGGAGAATGGATATACACCCCTAGGGAGTCTGGGGGTGTAGTTCAAAGGGAATCACAGCAAGTGTGAAATTTCTTTGAAGTTTCATCTTTTATCTTTAACACGCATACAGTCTACTCCATAATATATCTATATTTGTTTTAATAAAAAATGTTTGTTTTCCTAAATCTTCATGCGAAACCCAAGCACCAGAAATATGCATTGTGTTTATTCTGTGGCTTCTGGATCCCCCATGGGTATCCTGGTATAAGAAGCATAGCCGTTCACAATGCGACCTCTAAAAAAACGAAGCATACAATTCTTGCCCTATTGATTTTAATGTGAAATCTCAATTTCCCACAGTTGTTCTACAGAGGAAGCCACTTTTTTAAAGCACCCCTTCTGTGCTTTCATGGAACCCTGTACTTCCTCTTTGTAGCATTCATTGCATTTATAATTACTTGTTCAATATCAGTCTGTTCCTTGAGACTGCAAATTCCAGGAAGGAGGAATTCTATGTGTTGGCTAGCTTTACATCCCTAGCACATCCCAGTACATAGGAAACAGTAACACCACATACAGTTCTATTGAATAAATAATTGGTGTATTTCATTTGCAAAATCTTTTCATATAGTTGGAGTAAGAGATGAGATAAGTGAGATTTACCTATCATTATAGAGCTCATATAGATTTGATATTAAGGTACATGTTCGAGGTTCGAGTTGTGATTTCCAGGGGCTCACAGAACTGATTTATTCAGTGATTCTAGATAGAGGAAATAGTGAAAAATAATAGCAGGACATGGTTTTCACATCCTCATCTGGAACATATATATGACCAGATGTCAGGGTTTCAAAAGCACAGGTGCTCTCCCCTTCGTGTCCAAGAAGGCCCATGTTTGGTAGGTAGGTGCTGGCTTACCACAAACTACACTTTCAAGAAGTTAGAACTGGCATGTGCCAAACTGGTTTAACAAACAATTTGTAGGCTCAGGAAACAAAAGTCAGATCAGATTATTTTGATTTTGTTTTCGTGCAATGGCAAGCAGAATCCTTGTGTGGAGATTTTGGAGCAGTTGAGGGTGGACCTTGTTAATAAGTTTTCTGAGAGTCCAGAACAACATGACCTTGATATTGTGCCATATTATCGGGTGGGAAAATTTCTACAGGAAATCTTCCTACCTTTCACTGGTAAATTAGGAGCACCTTTCTCTATGCTCCATTAGGAATTTGTACAAAATCTATGAATTCATATAATTATAATTATCTAAGACTCTGTTTATCCCCCTTATAATTCTTTTAGTGAAGATCTCCTTCAAAACAAGTACTTAATCTTAGTTACTTTCTTCCATAGCCTAGAGACTGGCACATGGAAATTGTTCAATTAACGTTTTTTAACTAAATGAATGAATGAGGTGTGTCACCACTTTCTAGGACTTTCTGGTTATCATATAGGTTGTGGAGACTGGATAAAAATGTTCAGTTGTATTAACTAATTACACAGTGCATTAACTGATTAAACAATAACATCCTAGGTGGTTCCAGCTACCAGAAAGAGTTTGATGCTTTCTTTAATGACAGAAATATTAGAGCTCATGAGTTCTGTGGGATTGGTAACACTTTTCAGGTTTATTGAACATAGATTTTTTTTTCTTCTTGCCAAAAAAGTCATCTCTCTGCTGGAACTCGGAGATAATTCAGGGATAGACCCAAGATTATGTAGAGAAAAATGCAATGAAAATGGTGAGTTAGCTTGAGCTGCTGGCTCTCCCTGAAAGCCAGCTCTGAAATTTGCTTGAGCTGGTGTTTTCTGATGATCTAGATTGAGGAAGAAGGACAGTAGTTGGGGTGGAGAAGGAGAAGGCTGTTGTAGGCTGTAGGCAGACCCCTGGTTGGATGATCTGCTCTTGCTTCTCGGTGTCTGGCACATGGTGCTTGGCAAAGTCATTAATTATCCCATAACCTTAGATACACATGGGCCATTCTGCTACTGATGGTGTCCATGGGGTAACATACAGGCAACATAAAACCCTTCTGAGGCAAGGAGTTGATAAAACAATTGCAGAATAAACAACTTCTCCAAGCATTCCCTCCTCTACTCCCTCCCTCCAGACCTCTCAGACTGCTGAGTTATAACCTAGTGACATTTCATCTCCCCATGCTGCTTCTCCTACAATGTTCAAAGATAAAGTTGGGACCAGAGGATTTCCGTGGGGAGCAGGTCTGTGGTGCTAGAGGGTCTACTTACTCATCTCTCTAAACTCACTGCTGCCATCACAGACAAAGACCTGCCATAGGCCCCTTCCCAAAACATGAGATCCAAAAACCAAAACTAAAGGTGAGGTCATAAGACAAAATAAATTGAGTCTTAAGGAATAATATTATTGTAAATATATATAAATTTATAAATTTATAAATGTAAATATATATATATAAATATTGTAAAAGAAGGGCAAAAACTGAACAACATATAATATCTATACTATCTAGAGTAGAACTGGCATACATTCTGAAGCAGAGCCATTAGCACAAATGGACCAAAAATTAAAAATAGTTATGACAAATATATTAAAGAATATATGGGATGACATTAGCAATATCCAACAAATGCAAAAAATAAGTTAATAAAAAAGAAGCAAGGGTGAATATTAGGTATGAATACTGTGATAGTTTGAAACAGAGAAACTCATAGATGAGATTTTTAAAATGGACCTAACTTGAGAAGGACATGGTAATTTGGAAGATCAGAGAAGGGTCCTCAGGAAAGGATAGATGAAAGCTAATAGATATGGAGGGTAGGAGTAGCAGTGCCAACATTAGAATAATAGGATTTTAAGGAGAGAAAAATAAAAATGAAGACAAGGAAATATTTGGAGAAATGCTGGAGGTAAATCCAAAATTAATGAGTTAAAACATGAGGTTGAATGTTCCTGGAGGGCTGAGTAGGAAGGACCAAAAAAAAAAAAAAAAAGTCTACATCCACACACAAGAGAGTGACAGGGAAGGTCAAAGTCCAAAAGAAAATCCAACAGCTTTCAGTGAGGAAAAGCACATTATCTATGGAAGGATAAGAATTAGATTCAATCTCACTTCTCAACAGAAGCAATGAAACATAAACAATAATGGAGCAACACATTTTAAGTTTTGAAGGAAAAGAAGCCATGAACCAAATTTATAACCAACACAATTGTCATTCCAAAGTGAAGGTAGGATAGAAATATTCTGAGGCATAGACGAGCTCATAGGCTTTGCCAAAGACACAAATTGGAACACTTTTAAGGAAAGTTCTCATTGTGAAAACAGTCCAGATGATGCTCTAGAAACATGCAAGGTTGAGGTGGTACAGTTTAATTCTAGATAATATCTATATAATGCTTTCCAAATTCTAGATAATATCAATATAATAGCAGATAAGAGACCTAAGTGAGATAATAGAATGCTGAAATACTTGCCTTGTTAAAGGCAAAATATAGATAATAGTAAGTTTAAGAAATAAATAGGGTTAAATGATTATAATATTAAAAAATCAAAAATAGAATGTATAATTTTTAAGCAAGCAGAAGGGTACTCAAGCTATTCAATCAAAAACCAGAAATGGGGGGGAGAAACAGAAAATTCCAAAAATGAATAATACAGGGGCGCTTGGGTGGCTCCGTTGGTTAAGCGTCCACCTTCAGCTCAGGCATGGTCTCAGGGTCCCTGAATGGAGCCCCGTGTCAGGCTCTCTGCTCAGCAGGGAGTCTGCTTCTTCCTCTATGCCCTCCCTCTCTCTCTCTCCTAAATAAATAACATCTTTAAAAAAATGAATAATACAAAATATAGTAGAAATAATTTGATAAAACTATAGATATAAATTTAAATTTGTTGAAACTACTCGATGACAGAGACTATCAGACTGGATCTAAAAAACAGCAGGGATGTGCATATAAAAAAAGACAAACTCTTAATAAAAATCACAGAAAGCTCTCTGTATTCATTTTCTTTGGTATCATGACAAATTACCTCAAACTTAGTGGCTTAAAATATCACAACATCTATTATCTCAGAGTTTCTATTGGTCAGGAGTCTGGGCATAGTGTCACTGGGTCTACCGATCAGAGTTTCACAAGCCTGTCTGGAAGCATAACAGGGAAGAATCCACTTACAACCTCATTTAAATTGGCAGGATTCATTTATTTGAGGCCATAGGCTGAGGGGTGCTGGCTTCTTATTGGCTGTGGCTGGGGGCCATCCTTAGGTTTTAGGGGTCATCCATAATTCTATGCCATGTGGACCTCTCCATAGGTACTTCACAACATGGCTGCTGGCTTATTCAAGGCCAGCAGGAGAATATCTCTCTAGTCTGAGTCTTACATAACATGATTTAATCACAGGAATGACGTTCTGTCACCCCTGCTATCTTCATGGATAGAAGCAAATCACAGATCTCATCTGCACCCAAGGGGAGAGGTTCACACGAGTGTGTGGATCATTGGGAGCCACGCCAGGATGTCTCTGCCACACTTGGAAATAAAATAAAAATGCATAATGCCACAAGAAGTCCATGCAGATCTAAGGAAGCCATACTCAGGGAAACTCGTAACTTATCAGAGAGCATACAGATGGAAAACAAACCTGAGGAATATACCTGACAAAAGTATAGTATTTAGTTAAAACTTTGCACAATATGCAAAGTGATAAGAATTATCCAGAGCCAGTGAAAGAAAAAAAACAGATAAATAGAGAAAAGGAGGTAACTATTATAAAAAGTGAACATTCTAATTCATAAGGTAAGGAAATAAATAAGAAAAACAAAGAGTAGCCTGGAGCCTCCAAATATACAAAATGTAGATTTTTAATGGAGCCAGAGCAGAGACACTTTCTCTCACTTAAATGGCTAGGGAGTCAAAATATAATTTTATTCTATAGGAGCAATTGCAAGTCAAAACCAAACCCCAAACTATGTCATTTTCTATCAGCCGAATAGATAATCAAGCTTCAGAAGGTTTAGTAAACTATACGTCATTTATATTTCAAAATGTGGGCTTGTTCGGTTGTTTTCAGTTAACATTTTTGTTTTTATTACAGTCAATCACATCCCAGGTGGTGTTGGGAATAAATGTAAACTGACACTTGCAGGGCAGAGTGTGAATTTTAGAACAGGGCTATGCTTTGGCGGCCTATTTCTATCTGGAACTGCCCCCATATCATAGAGCTCACCTCTGTTTTTCTTCATAGCGAAGTTCCCTGAAGGCTTACCTACAAGCTCTCTCTCCACTGCTTATCCCCTTCTTTCCTGAACCCACTTCAGCCAGGCAGGAGCCTCTACTCTACAACTGCAGGCAAACTGCTCTCGGCCAGTTTACTAATGACAACCTCTACTTTGCTAAGTTAATGTCAGTCCTCAGTGTGCATCTTACTAGACCTAACGATAGGTTAGCATTTAACACCCTTGACCACTCCCTTCTCCTGGAAACTCAGGCTTCACTTGGTATCCAGGACACACACTCTAGTGGATTTCCTGCCCCCTAACTCACTGGTCACTCCTTCACAGTGTCCTTGGCTGGACCTTTCACCTCTCAGCCAACTTGACCTGTTGACATGCCATTCGGGGCTTAATCACTGGACCTTTCCTTTATCTACACTCACTACTTTTGTAATCTCATTTAGTCTGACATTCTGGTGACTCCTGAATTTAGATCTCCAGACCCCAGCAGTGACCTCACTCTCTGATTCACATTTTATATGCCACCAATTCTCATTATTCAGTTTCTTGCTCCCATATGTGCTTACTCTGTCCCCTCCACCTGGAAGGTACTAACCATTTGCCTAATATATAGGACTCCTCCCCGGTTGCTGTTTCTCCATGATGTCTCTCAACCTTTCTCTGCCTTAGATGCCTTGCTATGGACTGAGCTGTGTCTCTCCAGAATTCATTTGTTGAAACCCTAACCCCCAATGTTATCATATTTGGAGATAGGTCTTATAAGGAGGTAATAAAGTTAACTAAGGTCATAAGGGTAGGGCCCTAATATGGTAAGAGTGGTGTCCTTATTTTTTTATTTAAATTCAGTTAGCCAACTTATAGTACATCTTTAATTTCAGATGCAGTGTTCAATAATTTATCAATTTCGTATAACACCCAGTGTTCATCATATCACATTTCCTCCTTAATGTCTATCACCCAGTTACTCCATCCCCCCACTCACCTCCCCTCCAGCAACCCTCAGTTTATTTCCTATAGTTAAGAGTCTCTCATGGTTTTTCTCCTTCTCTCATGACTTCCCATTCTATTTTCCCTTCCTTCCCCTATGGTCCTCTGCCCTGTTTCTTATATTCCACATATGAGTGAAAGCATATGATAATTGTCTTTCTCTGATTGACTTATTTCCTTCAGCATAATACCCTCCGGTTCAATCCACATCAATGTAAATGGTAAGTATTCATCCTTTCTGATGGCTGAGTAATATTCCAGTGTGTGTGTGTGTGTGTGTGTGTGTGTGTGTGTGTGTGTGTGTGTGTGTGTATCTTTATCCATTCATCTGTTGGTGGACATCTCGGCTCTTTCCACAGTTTGGCTATTGTGGACATTGCTGCTGTGAACATTGGGTTGCGGGTGCCCCTTTGGACCAGTACATCTGTATCTTTTGGGTAAATGCCTAGTAGTGCAATTGCTAATTTGTAGGGTAGCTCTATTTTTAACTTCTTGAGGAACCTCCATACCATTTTCCAGAGTGGTTGCACCAGCTTGCATTCCCACCAACAGTGTAAGAGGGTTCCCCTTTCTCCACATCCACGCCAACATTTGTTGTTTCCTGACTTGTGAATTTTAGCCATTCTGACTGGTGTGAGATGATATCTCATTGAGGTTTTGATTTGTGTTTCCCTGATGACAAGGGATGTGAAGCATTTTTTATGTGTCTGTTGGCCATTTGTATGTCTTCTTTGGAGAAATGTCTGTTCAATTCTTCTGCCCATTTCTTGACTGGATTATTTGTTTTTTGGGTGTTGAGTTTGATAAGTTCTTTAGAGATCCTGGAGGGGTGTCCATATAAAGACACCCCAAGAGACCAGAGCTTGCTCTCACTGACACATGAGGACACAGTGAAAAGGAAACCCCAGGCAAATCAGGAAGAGAGCCTCACCAGACACTGACCTCTACCAGAACCTTGAATTTTATTTTCCAGCCTCCAAAGCTGTGAGAAAATAAGTTTCTGTTGTTGAATCCACTCAGTCTATTGTATTTTGTCCTGGTAGCTCAAGCTGACTAATACATGTCTCTCCAGGGCTTTGATGGCATCCTTTGTTTTACTCTATTATAGTCCTTAGTATGGTACATTATAATTATTTGTTTACTTATCTTTCTCCCCAACTAAATTGAAATATTTGAGTGTAGGCCTCATTTTATTCATTTTGTTTTTCAATAAAGAGAGTAAACAATGCATAGTAGAGGTAAAGAAATAACTTTACAATTGAACTATATTAAATACTAGACAAACTGAGGGTTCTAGAGGGGAGGGGGTAGGGGGATGGGTTAGCCTGGTGATGGGTATTGAGGAGGGCACGTTCTGCATGGAGCACTGGGTGTTATGAACAAACAATGAATCTTGGAACACTGCACCAAAAAACTAATGATGTAATATATGGTGATTAACATAACAATAAAAAAATTAAAAAAAAAAATAAATAAATACTAGACCTTGGAGAGAGGAATTTTCATTAAAGCTTAGGTATGACTTCATTCTTTTCCTGACAGAAAGTGAGCTAATTCTACAAAGAAGTGGACCTTAGCAAAACCAATGAACAGGACATTTCCTTCACTTGTGTGTGTGTTTATGTGTGTGTGTGTGGGTTGACCAATTCAATGAACTCTTAGTCAAGACCCTGGGGTCCTGGGTTGAAAAGAATGGAAAGGCAGTTTTATCTGGAAAAGGCAAAAGGCAACTCTTACCAATTAATTAGGCCCTTTGAATGATCTTAGATCTTATTTTGAATATATTTGTATCCTGATGGGCCCTTCCAGAAGTAGGGGTTTTAAATTCTACCCTCACATAGCAAAATTCGGGCATTAATTTATTCTGCCATTCATTAATTTAACAGCTGGGTACCATGTCCTAGACAATGAGCTAAATTTTGAAAATACAATATTGAATAAAAGGGACATGGCACCTGCTCTCATGGAACTCATGATACTTGATCTAAGTACCTACTCATCTTTTATTTTCTTCATATAAATGTTAGAGAACACTCAATAAGTATGATTTTTATTTGTTAGCACAATTGCTATAAAAATTCCATTCTGACAATAGTTAGCCAGCAGCTTTAGCTCTTCCTCAAAACCAGTTTAAGATAATAAACGATTGCAAGTCCCAGGATGATGGCACATCTGCTGTATTCCTTCGCCAAGTCATGTCTTTTGATCTTTGTATTGCCACTGCATATCACTGTGGCTGGCATGTAGGCAATGTTAAATATGTTTGTTGAAATGAACTGTCATCCTATTATAGCTAGAGAATACACTTTCAATTTATGGAACAGTGTTGGCAATTTATATATAAATTGGAAAGAAACAGGTTTCAGACACAACATATTTTACATCTAGGAAAAATCTAGATGTTTTAGATTTCAGTTAAAACTTTCTCAGCGAGGTCAGCAACTTCATGTGACTCTTTCACATCTGTTTTAACTGGAGTTCATAAGGGTTATCATGGTCTTGTTCATACCTGACAGTCACCAACTATGATAACTGTTTGTGGATTGACGAGTGATTTTAGCCAGGTGATTTTTCAGTCTCATAGTTATTTAACAAAAGTCTTTGGCACTCAGCAGTCTTCGTGCTCTTTCTGATATATCAAGACTGAAAGTGTCTTGACTGTTTCTTGAATTTATTCTCTTTCTCAAAGCTCCTCTGCCCTTCTCTAAGGCACCATCTCTCTGCCACAGACTAATGAGGTAACCCCTTCTCTTTCCATCCTATCCGTTTTCAACAATGTGGCCAAAGTGAGCTTCTCAACAAGCAAATATAATCTGGATATCCATCTATGTAAAATCTTCATGAATTCCCATTGACTAAAAGAAAAAATCTTAAATTTCTACTATTTTCTATAAGGTACTCGGGCTTTGACCTCGGTCTCTTCTACAACCTCATCTGTAATCCTTTGCTCCCCACTTGTTACCCTATACCAATTTTTCCCCCTTTTCCTTTAAGTTTGCAATCTTTTTATTTCTCTGGAACTTTGCAAATTTTTCATGGAAACAATGTACCTTTCAGTGTTTGCCCAGCTAACCTGTGCTCGGCCTTTAATTTAAGCTCAAAAATCGTTTCTTCCAAGATGCCTTTTCTCACTTCTAATGTAAATTGTTTCCCACCTCTAATCTAAATTGGTTTTCTTTTTATGATACATAAGATTATGTATTTCATAGTACATTTATAGTGCCTTCATAAACTTACCTCAGATTGTAATTATATAAATGTTAATGTGTTTAATTTACCTGCCCTTCTGGATAGCTAGTTTCTAGTATAAAACTATCTCATAGAGAAATTCAGATATATTTGGTGTATAAATGAAGCAACAAGAATCGTTTGCACAGAAAATAATAGTCACATCCATGGAGTGGATGTACATCTCTATAATATGACAATTGCAAAGACAAAAGAGGATGCTAACTTATGTTTGTTAACCAAAGAAAGCAGATATAAACTGGCATTAAGAAAAAACACATTCATTAGCCAGATGAATCTGAGTAGTTCTACTTTAAATTTGTATATGATGAAACCTTTAAAACAACAAGGCTTTCTGAATACAAAAAAAATTCATAATCATAATATTTATCAAGAGCTTACTGTGCTGAGTACTTGACAGTCATTATTGCAGACAGTCCTTTCACTGGGCCTGTGAGATGGGTCCTATCTGACACATGAAAGTAATAAAGAGCTGTAAGTGCCAGAGCTGGAGACTAAAAAGCTTGGGGGCCTAATTTCAAAGTAGATGTAGCTACCGTGCCATTGTGCTAATTCAAACAGATAGAAAACCACAATTTAAATCTGCCACAATTTATTAATTGAAGAAATACGTTTAGAGGATCTGTTACATACAAGACACTTTGCTAGATCCTGAAGATTCAGCAGTGATCAAAGGAGACACATTTACTTCTATTATGATGCTCATATTCTGGTAGGGAAAATAAATTCACAAATGAATAAATAAGATATTTTTAAATAGTGATCTTTCTAACTAAAATGTAGCAGAGTTTTTTCAGTGCATGATGACTGGAGTGGGGGATTGAGTTTACACTGGAAGATCAAGGTAGGGGAGAGGAAAAGATGGCAGAGGAGTAGGGGACCCTATTCCAACCGGTCCCCCAGAATTGAGCTGGATATCTACCAGACCGCTCTGAACACCCATGAAATCAGCCTGAGATGTAAGAAGACAGATCGGGATCTCTACAAACAGAATATCCCAGGTGGTTGGTTTTGAGGTATGAAGCGGGGAGCCGTGATTCTACGGGCAGATATGGGAAGATAAACAGCAGCGGGAGGGAGCTGGGGGGATCTTACACCACTGGTGAGCGATAGCCTCCCACGCTGGGGACAGGGCACAGACTCACAGACCAGTAGCGATGGGGAAAGGACTTTAGGGCAGCCCCCAGACTGAAACCTGGACAATTGGTGGGGCCGGGCATGTGAACTGGGGATGGCCGTGGTTTTAAAAGCACAAAGGGCAGAGACATGCTCTGACCTGGAGGTGAGGACTGGGAGCACTGCTGAGGGGCACACAACCCAGTACGCTGCAGTTTATAGCAGCACCAAGAAAAATGGAGATAGTGTGGCCTGGAGAGCTCACTGAAGAACAGACTGTGATCTCTCTGCCCTGAGGCAGAGGGTTGGAAACAATCTCTTCTGCTCTGACTCTCGGAAGAGACGCGGAAACCTGCCAGGGAAAGCCGCCAGAGAACAAAAGCCCCCCAAAACCGGTTTTCACTGAGCCCATCCCCTGCCACAGGGGGCAGGACAACTCTGCCCAAACAGGGTTGCCTGAATAACAGCATGGCAGGCCCCTCCCTCAGAAGACAGGCTGGGAGAACAAGAGGCTGGCAACCCTAAGGTCCCTATAAAACAGGTACATCTTGCTTGGGTTGTGGTCAATAATTTGGACTCTGTACATTCCCTCAACCACCCCTCAATGGAATGACTAGGAGGAGGAACCTCCAAAATATTAAAGACTCAGAGACTGAGACTTCTACCACAGATTTACAATGGATTCAGATATAACCAAGATGTCGGAGATGGAATTCAGGGTAGCAATTGTGAAGACAATATCTAGAATGGAGAAATCAATTAATGGCAACATAAAGTTTCTAAGGGCAGAAATGAAAGCTGAACTGGCAGAACTTAAAAATGATATCAATGAGATCCAACCTAATCTAGATAATCTAACAGCTAGGGTAAGTGAGGCAGAACGAATTAGTGATCTAGAAGACCAATTAATAGACAAGAAAGAAAAAGGGGAGACCAGGGAAAAACAACTCAAAATCCATGAAAATAGAATCAGAGAAATAAGTGACACCATGAAACAAACGTTCCAATGTCAGAATTACCGGGATCCCTGAGGGGGTGGAGAGAGAGAGGGGACTAGAAGATATATTTGAGCAAATCATAGCTGAGAACTTCCCTAATCTGGGGAGTGAAACAAACATTCGTGTTCTAGAGGCAGAGAGGGCCCCTCCCAAGATCAAGGAAAACAGGCCAATACCTCAGCATGTAATAGTAAAACTCGCAAATCTTAGAACCAAGGAAACCATCTTAAGGGCAGTTAGGGGGAAGAGACTCCTTACGTTAAAGAGGTAGGAGCATCAGAATAACATCAGACCTATCCACAGAGACCTGGCAAGCCGGAAAGTGCTGGCACGACATATTCAAGGTACTAAATGAGAAGAACACGCAACCAAGGATACTTTACCTAGCAAGGTTGTCATTTAAAATGGATGGAGAGATGCAGAGCTTTCAAGACCGGCAGAAACTGAAAGAATAAGGACCACTAAGCCGGCCCTGCAAGAAATATTAAGGGGGGCTTTATAAAAGGAGAAAGACCCCAAGAGTGATATAGAACAGAAATTTACAGAGACAATCTATAAAAACAAGGTCTTCACAGGCAACATGATGACAATAAATTCATATCTTTCAGTAATCACTCTCAACATGAATGGCCTAAATGCTCCCATAAAATGGCACAAGGCTGTAGATTGTATAAAAATACAGAACCCATCCATATGCTGTCTACAAGAGACTCATTTTTAACCTAAAGAAACATCCAGACTGAAAGTGAAGGGATAGAGATCCATCTTCCGTGCCAACGGACCTCAAAACAAAGCTGGGGTAGCATTTCTTATATCAGACAAATTAGATTTTAAGCTAAAGACTAGTTAGAGACACAGAAGGACACTATAATTCTTAAAGGGTCTATCCAACAAGATGACCTAACAATTGTAAATACCTATGCCCCCAACATGGGAGCAGCCATCTACATAAGCCAACTGTTAACCAAAATACTCATATTGATAGCAATATGTTAATTGTAGGAGACCTCAAAACTCCACTCTCAGCAACAGACAGATCATCTAAGCAGAAAATCAACAAAGAAACAAGAGCTTTGAAAGACACACTGGACCAGATGGACCTCAAAGATATATACAGAACATTCCACCCTAAAACAACAGAATACTCATTCTTCTTGAGTGCACATGGAACTTTCTCCAGAATAGACCACATACTGGGTCACAAATCAGGTCTCAACTGATACCAAAAGATTGAGATTATCCCCTGCATATTCTCAGACCACAATGCTTTAAAACTGGAACTCAATCACAAGAAAAAATTTGGAAGAAATTAAAACACTTGGAACTAAAGACCACTCTGCTCAAGAATGTTTGGGTCAACCAAGAAATCAAAGAAGAGCTTAAACAATTCATGGAAACCAATGAGAACAAAAACACATGAGAGTAAAACCTATGGGATACTGCAAAGATGGTCCTAAGGGGGAAATACATAGCCATCGAAGACTCTCAAAAAAATAGAAAAATCCCGAATTCACCAACTAGCTTTACACCTTAAAGAACTAGAGAAAAAGCAACAAACGATGCCTAAGCCATGCATTAGAAGAGAAATAATTAAGATTAGAGCAGAGATCAATTAATTAGAAACCAGAAACACAGTAGATCAGATCAACGAAACTAGAAGCTGGTTCTTTGAAATAATTAATAAGATCAATAAACCACTGGCCAGACTTATTCAAAATTAATAAAATTATGAATGAAAGGGGGAGAGATCATGACTAACACCAAGGAAATAGAAACAAGTATTAGAAATTATTATCAACAACTATATGTCAATAAATTGAGCAACGAGGAAGAAATGGATGCCTTCCTGGGAACCTATAAACTTCCAAGACTGAAACAGGAAGAAACTGACAACCTGAATAGGCCAATAACCAGTAACAAGATTGAAGCAGTGATCAAAAACCTCCCAAAAAACAAGAGTCCAGGGCCTGATGGATTCCCTGGAGAATTCTACCAAACATTCAAAGGAGAAATAATACCTATTCTACTCAAGCTGTTTCAAAAAGTAGAAACAGAAGGAAAGCTTCCAGACTCATTCTATGAGGCCAGCATTACCTTAATCCCCAAACCAGGCAAAGACCCCATCAAAAAGGAGAATTTCAGAACGATATCCCTGATGAATATGGATTCCAAAATTCTCAACAAAATCCTAGCTAATAGGATCCAACAGTACATTAAAAGGATCATCCACCATGACCAGGTGGGATTTATCCCCGGAATGCAAGCGTGGTTCAACATTCACAAATCAATCAATGTGATAGAACACATTAATAAGAGTAGAGAGAAGAACCATATGGTCCTCTCAATTGATGCAGAAAAAGCATTTGACAAAATGCAGCATCCTTTCCTGATTAAAACTCTTCAGAGTATAGGGATAGAGGAAACATTCCTCAAGTTCATAAAATCCATCTATGAAAAACCCACAGCGAATATCATCCTCAATGAGGAAAAGCTGAGAGCCTTTCCCTTAAGGTCAGGAACATGACAAGGATGCCCACTCTCGCCATTATTGTTCAACATAGGACTAGAAGTCCTAGCAACAGCAATCAGACAACAAATAGAAATAAAAGGTATTCAAATTGGCAAAGAAGAAGTCAAACTCTCTCTCTTTGCAGATGACATGATACTTTATGTGGAAAATCCAAAAGACTCCGCCCCCCAAATTACTAGAACTCATACAGCAATTCAGTAATGTGACAGGATACAATATCAATGCACAGAAATCAGTTGCTCTCTTATACACTAAGAGTGCAACTGTAGAAAGAGAAATTAGAGTAACGATTCCATTTACAATAGCACCAAAAACCATAAGATACCTCGGAATAAACCTAACCAAAGAGGTAAAGGATCTATACTCTAGGAACTACAGAACACTCATGAAAGAAATTGAAGAAGACACAAAAAGATGGAAAAACACTGCATGCTCATGGATCCGAAGAATAAACATTGTTAAAATGTCTATGCTGCCCAGAGCAATCTATACCTTCAACACCATCCCGATCAATATTCCAATGACTTTTTTCAAAGTGCTGAAACAAATAATCCTAAAATTTGCATGGAATCAAAAAAGACCCTGAATCTCCAAGGAAAAGTTGAAAAAGAAAAACAATGCTGTGGCATCCCGTTGCCTGATTTCAAGCTATATTACAAAGCAGTGATCACCAAGACAGCATGGTACTGGCACAAAAACAGACATATAGATCAATGGAACAGAATAGAGAACCCAGGTAAGGACCCTCAACTCTATGGTCAAATAATCTTCAACAAAGCAGGAAAAATATGCAATGGAAAAAAGACAGTCTCTTCAATAAATGGTGCTGGGAAAATTGCACAGCTATATACAGAAGAATGAAACTTAATCATTCTCTAACACCATACACAAAGATAAACACAAAATGAATGAAATACCTCAATGTGAGACAGGAATCCATCAAAATCCTAGAGGAGAACATAGGCAGTAACCACTTTGACATCGGCCACAGCAACTTCTTTCAAGATACATCTCCAAAGGCAAGGAAACAAAAGCAAAAATGAACTTTTGAGACTTCATCAAGATAAAAAACTTCTGCACAGCAAAGGAAATAGTCAACAAAACAAAGAGGCAACTCACAGAATGGGAGAAGATATTTGCAAATGACACTACAGATAAAGGGCTGGTATCCAAGATCTATAAAGAACTTCTCAAACTCAACACCCAAAAACAAATAAGTCAAAAAATGGGCAGAAGACATGAGCAGACACTTCTCCAAAGAAGACATACAAATGGCTAACAGACACATGAAAAAAATGTTCATCATCATTAGCCGTCAGGGAAATTCAAATCAAAACCACATTGAGATACCACCTTACATCATTTAGAATGGCAAAAATTGACAAGGCAAGAAACAACAAATGTTGGAGAGGTTGTAGAGAAAAGGGAACCCTCTTACACTGTTGGTGGGAATGCAAGTTGGTACAGCCACTTTGGAAAACAGGGTGGAGGTTCCTCAAAAAATTAAAAATAGAACTACCCTATGACCCAGCAATTGCACTACTGGGTATTTACCCCAAAGACACAGATGTAGTGAAAAGAAGGGCCATATGCACCCCAATGTTCATAGCAGCAATGTCCACAATAGCCAAACTATGGAAAGAGCCGAGATGCCCTTCAACAGATGAATGGATAAAGAAGATGAGGTCCATATATACAATGGAATATTACTCAGCCATCAGAAAGGATGAATACCCAAATTTTACATCAACATGGATGGGACTGGAGGAGATCATGCTAAGTGAAATAAGTCAAGCAGAGAAAGTCAATTATATGGTTTCACTTATTTGTGGAACCTAAGGAATAGTCTGGAGGACACTAGAAGGAAGGGAAAAATGAAGGGGGGGAAATTGGAGGGAAAGACGAACCATGAGAGACTATGGACTCCGAGAAACAAACTAAGGGTTTTAGAGGGAAGAGGGGGTGGGGGGATGGTTTAGCCCAGTGATGGGTATTAAAGAAGGCAGATACTGCATGGAGCACTGGGTGTTATATGAAAACAATGAATCATGGAGCACTACATCAAAAACAAATGATGTATTGTATGGTGACTAACATAACGTAATAAAATAAAATTAAATTAAAAAAATAAGATTGGAGGAAGTAAATTAAATAAAAAGGAAGATAAAGGTAGGGACCTCTGAGGAAAGGCCTTGAGCTGAGCCCTGAACGATAAGAAGGACCGTTCAAGTAAAGGTCTGGGGAGAGGTGGGCCTTGCAAGAGGAACTCTGGTGAAGGCAGAAAGTCAGGGAAGTTCAGAGTCATGAAGAGTGCCAGGATAGCTAGAGTAGAACATGCAAAAAGATGCCTAAGACACCTGGTCATAGAGCTAGGCAAGGATGAACCCAGAGAGGCCTTAAAGATTTGGGGAATAAGTATGGCTCATGTCCTGCATTTGATAGGAACATAATCCAGCTTAAGGCAGAGAAGTCACAGACTGTGGTTTCAGTTTTAACTTCACTATCCAGTAATGTAGTCTCCATTCATAAAATGGTATTGTTATAACTTAAAAAGATACTGAATACAATTTTATCAATCTTCTGGAACAGAAGTAAAACTGGCTATGGGTTAGTAGTTTCTAGAGTTGTCAGTCATTCATGCCTGGAGATACTTTTCCTGGAAGAAACGAGTTCCTGGAAACCTGAAGATATCCTGAGGAATGTGTCTAAAAATGTTAATGATAAACAGTGTTGCAAGCAGTATAAAAAAATAAGTGGGCACTAAAATCTAAGTAAATAATAAAATGATAACTCAATTTTAAACAAAATTATTTCCTTTCTACCTGTGATAATTCTGCATTGATAAAAGTCCAATGACTGTCCCAGGCACTCAGCTATATATTCTGCTGAATTTTTATCCTAAACTATATTTGCTCTCCAGTTAAAGAAACTGCCATTATTAGAGACATTGTGGTAGACTTTATAATAAATGATAAGTGTTCTACCAGGGAAGGAAAATAGTCTTTAATTTAGAAATGTAGAAAAAAAGTATTCTCTAGATTTCTTATTTTACATTTTCTTTCAGTTAATGAAAAAAAAAAAAGACAAATGCCCCATGAAGTTATGAAACAGCTAAAAGTAGAAAGCAACATTAGCTAATGCAATAAAATATAATCTGTGATTAATTATTGAGCACACATTCCTGAATTAGGCCCTACTAGAGGTTAGGGACATGAGCAACTTCACTGAGGGAGAAAATTGAATTTACCAGGCATAAGCTCCCTCCGGTGTCATGACTCAAACTTGACTATAATAATAATATAATAGCCATCATTTATTAAGTGCATACTATGTGTCCAGCACTGTGAAGTGATTTACATATATTATCACATTTGCTCTTGGTAAATTGCCTTTGAAGGAGATATCATTACCTTAATTTCGTAGATGATGAAACTGGAGCTCACCCAGGGCAGGTGACTTGCTCATGTCCTCAGCCCTGGTTAGTGGCCGAGTTGATTTCAAACCCAGTGTGTGTAGAACACACCCAATCACTGCACCTATTACTTCCTTTCTATCATCATTGAGTTTCTGTCTCTTTACGATTCCCTGGTCACTAGCCATTACTGATTCTGCATATTCCTGAATTTTTTTTTTTTTTTGTGGGGGGGGTTTCTTTTTTATTTTCTTTTATGTTAGTCACCATACATTACATCATTAGTTTTTGATGTAGTGTTCCATGATTCATTGTTTGCGTATAACACCCAGTGCTCCATTCAATACATGCCCTCTTTAATACCCATCACCAGGCTAACCCATCCCCCCACCCCCCCTCCCCTCTAGAATGCTCAGTTTGTTTCTCAGAGTCCATAGTCTCTCATGGTTCATTTCCCCCTCCGATTTTCCCCCCTTCATTTTTTTTACCTGTTTCAGGAAGAAATTCAAGCAAGCTTGGCCCTTTACAGAATGATTTTGTAATTATCATATGTCATTTATTTCAGAACTGAATTTCTTGGTTTCGAATACCAGTTTTACTGATCGTTTGTTCTATAACCTTGGGCAAATTAATTTGCTCGCTCCTCTCATCTTCAAATTGGAGAGAATATGGGATCTATATCGTAGGGTTGTTGCAAAATGAAAGAATGTATTTCATTGAAAACCCTTATAATCATTCCTGATACACAGTAAACTTCTATAAATGTTAGTTATTTAACTTAATGCAATTTTATTAATGATCTAAAATCTGGATGCTACTAAAATATTTCAAAAATTTAATATGAAAATACTGGCGTGTCAATTGATATATCACTAATGAATTAAATAACCCTTCATTTGTACTACTGTATCTCTTAGCATTTTAAAAAAATGTTTATTTTTTCCATTTTTAAGTTCTCTCTACTTTCTCCATTATATTCTTTGAATTTAGCCTCTACGTGTTTCAACAGGCTGACTTGAAAAGAAATTAAATGGAATAGGTATAATATTAAAGTCTTGCCCTTAAGACAAGGCATTCTTTCTCTGGTGGGGTGGGAAACCCATGACTTGCAAATGTGAAAAATAATTAAGGATTTATATGGCTGCTTGCTCAAGACAAGTTACCAGACTGATCCTCTTGTCATAAAGATAATCTATTTTTGTCTGTGTTAATAGGATGATATTCAGCAACTCAAGGTGATAATCTTTGTCTGCTTTCTGCTGGTCAATATTCTCTTGTAAAATATTCTACCAAAAACATGGGCAAACTGGAGTGCCCCAGAGGAGAATTATCTGTTTATGCATATGAGAGAGAGACTTGAAATCTTGTTGTATGAGAAACAGAGAATCTTGGAAGGCTTAGTATTAAAAGAGAAATACTTTGAATGTTTGTAGAGCTGTCACATGGAGGAGGGATCGATTAGAACTTCTGTGGCAGCTCCACAGGGCAAACTGAGGACAAAGGCAGGAAGGGTGCAAGGGAAGCTTATGTCATACCAACATAGCGCCCATTTGCTAGCACAGAAGTGAGCCTTAATACATGGAGTGGACTGTTTTGTGAGCAAGTCACTTTATGGAAGTGTTCAGGAGAAGCACTGCATCTCTCTGCGGCAAGCGTCACAGAGGAGACTGCATCTCACTGCAGACTGGACTCGATCAGTATATCTTAAACTCTGATTTGGAACTAATGCCACTGTGCACAGAAAATGGGAACTAGAAGGACAATGCCATATAAATAATTTGCTTAAAAGAATATTCTTTATTCATCCTAAGATTATGTTCTTTCTTTTTTAATTGTAGAGTATTACTGTCATGTGGTGATGAAATCTGTGATATAAATTTGCCCTGGGCCAAATCCTGGCCAATATCCTAGCACCTATGAAATCTTGGGCAATAATGTGTCATTCTGAACCTCAGTATTTCCAACTGTAAAATGAGGATAATAGTACTAACCATACAGGCTGTTT
Organism: Eumetopias jubatus; assembly: GCF_037043125.1. NCBI lineage: Eukaryota > Metazoa > Chordata > Mammalia > Carnivora > Otariidae > Eumetopias > Eumetopias jubatus. The sequence continues at coordinate 113,944,003 of NW_028274814.1, read as the reverse complement.
TAAGGATCGAAAGAGATGATGCTCAGGAGGTGTTCTGTGGCTGTTTGGTACGTGGTACATGCTCATTAAATGCCTGCTTCTCCAATAAAAATATTTACTCTAAGAAATGATAGTGTTAGTAAGAAGAACTTTACATGGTTTATTTATTCATTTAAGTCTCAAATAGGTTATACATTCATATGGCCCACGATTCAAAAAACTCCAAGGGTCCCGTCTCTGACACCAGCTGTCACCAGTTTCTTTTCCCCAAAGACACCCATTGTTATGTTTTTCTCATATACTTTTAGAGGTATTTATGCAAGTGTAAGCTTGTACATGTAGGTATATATATTCTGCATTGCTTTCTGCACAACTGGATGCATACAATATCCACTGTTCTATGACTTCTTTTTAAAAGAATATATCTTGCTTACGATTTTATTAACAGTATATGAAGAGGTTCATCATTGTGTTTAGGTATTCTGTTATGATCTATGTCTTGCAGTCTATTGATATCAAGTTATATTAACTGATTAACTAGTCCTCTGGGCCTTTAAGTTGCTTTCAGTATTTTGCTACAAAAATCAATCTACAATAGCCATCTTATCCATAGATTATTTCATATGTATGTGATATCTGTAGGAAACATCTCTGGAAGTAGAATTTCTGGATAAACACCTACTGATATTTATAATTTTGATAGATTTTGCCGTGTTACTTTTATAGATGTTCTACCAGTTAAAACTCATCCAAGTTCCTGTTACCTCTCTCCATCAGTATGGTATGACACACTTTGATCTTTGCCTATGTAGTAGTGAAAAATGGTATCTCAGTGCATGCTTAATTTATATTTCCCTGTGAGTGAAATTGAGTGAGGTTTTTTTCATGTCTGTGTGTGGTAGGCAGAGTTCTAAGGATGTCCCCCTGATATTCTCATTCCTGCCATAAAGATAATCTAATCAAATACTGATTTAGGCACTGCTGTGAAAGGGCTTGGCAGATGAAATTAAAGTTAATTATCAGCTGACCTTAAAAAAAGGAGATTATCCTAGATTATCTGAGTGGGCCCAATTTAGTAACAGAGGTCCTTGAAAAAGGAGGAGGAAAGTGGAAAAGAGATGCAGCAAAAGAGGAAGGCAGGACAGACAAGGCAGAAGGGGAGCTCAGGGAGCTTCAAAGCATGAAAAGGACTCCATCCACCACTGCTGACTTTGAAGATGGAGGAGCAGGGCATGAACCAGAGGCTATGGATAGCCTCTAGGGTCTGAGAACAACTCCCAACTCCCAGCCAGCAAGGAAACGGGGACCTCAGTCCTCTAAACATATGGAGCTGAATTCTGACAACAACCTGAATATATTTGGAAGCTTCAGAGCCATACACTAAAAAGGATGAATTTGGTAAATTTTAATGTATGTAAATTTTACCTCAATAAAAACAAAACAGGGACACAACAAAATACATTTTTGAGTTAGCAAGTGATAGAATATTTTTTATAACACTTCAGGAAGGAAATATGAGACATGGATTTTTATATCTTTCAAATTCAAGGCCATTGACAACCAATCACATGAAGTTATGAACAAGCTAGCATCTGGGAATGTCATTCCCATGAGCACTTTCTGAGAAATGTACTAGCAAATGAGCATCTTGCCACTACAAAATGACTAGAACTACTTCATAAGGTTTGTGGGGGTGTGAAGTGAATATATTTAATTGTAGAATCAAGAGAAGAAGATAAAGATGAATAGTGTGGAAATAAAATATGCTCAGTTGGTTGAGCATCAGACTCGACTTTGGCTCAAGTCATGATCTCAGGATCCTGGGATCAGCCCTGCGCTGGGCTCCATGCTCAGCAGAGAGTCTGCTTGAGGATTCTCTTCCTGCTTGTGCACAAGCTCTCTCTCTCTAACACAAATACATAAATCTTTAAAAACAAAATAAGAGAAGGGAGAGGATTAATGGAAAGTAGAATTAGCTTCCTGATATTTTCATAGATATTAGTAGGTAGTATAATGGTATAACCTGAGAGTCACAAATCAAGTATAAATTAGATATACTTAGGAATAAAAGCTTAAAATCTAAAATTACATCCAGTGATTAAAATTAGAAAATGAGAGGAAAGAAGAAAGAGAAGTGAAGAAAGGAGCAGGTATTGCCCAATCTCAACATTATTCATACTAAAAACTAAATTTCCAAAAGAAGGGTTGAATTAAGGTCATGTATAGAATTGAATTATTAACACGAAGGTAATCAGCGTGCCTGGGTGGCTCAGTCGGTTAAGCATCTGACACTTGGTTCTGGCTCAAATCAGGATCTCAGGGTCTTGAGATCAGGCCCCACAGTTGGACTCCACACTCAGCGGGGAGTCTGCTTGGGATTTTCTCTCTCCCTCTCCCTCTGCTCCCCCCACACCACGTGTGTGTGGGCCTGTGCTCTGTCTCTCAATCTCTAAAAATAAATAAATAAATCTTTAAAAAATACCCAAAGGTAATCATAGAGCAAAAATGTATTCGTTCTAAATATCACATGAAATAACAAAACCATAGAGACATGAAACCACAAAGTAAAAGACATGAAAAAATAATGTGAAGCAATACTGTAGAATGAAGACTATCTATTATTCATATCAATAATCTGAGTTTATGGCATATATTGAAAGAAATTTTTTTCAGGTCGGCTAACAGCAAAATCTGACCTAAGGCTCCCTAAAGTGATACGTTTAAAGAAATGTAGATGGTTAAATGAAAAGGATTAGCCAAGAAATAACAGGCAAATGTAAATACAAAGAAAACACGAGTCCTGATGGTAATAACCGATAAAATAGAATTCAGACCAAAAAAAGCAGTTTTCTTTGGAGCATTATGCCAATTCTTTATGTAGAAGGAAACCTTCTCTTATTTCAAATTTTTAACTATTTGAGAAGAATTCAGATCTCTGAGAAGAAAGCAGAAGGACTGAACTGACATGCAGCCGCCACTCAGCTTCACAGTGATCAAAATTCTGTCACTTTTATTTTACCTGCACTTCTACCCACCTTCCAACTCCCACCTGATTATTCATTACATTGGGTTGTCTTTTTTTTAATTCAATATACATACACTTAATTTCACAAATCTTGACCATATAATTTTGAAAAATGGGTACACTTCTTGAACCCACATCCCATCAAGATACAGAATGTTTCCAGCACTCCAGAAAGTTCTTATGGTTTTTTCACTTTCCCCTTTCCAGCCACCCCCGCCCCCCGCAGAGGCAACCAGTATTTCAGGTGTTTTTGTTTTTAACATAGTTAGGTTTGCGAACATAGTTCTTTCTAGAATGAACTTCACATAAATCAAATCATGAAGCATATGATATTTTACATTTACCTTTTATTCACTCAACATATTTCTATGATATTTCATTTCGGATATTGGACATGTGAATAATTTACTCCTGTTGATGGCTCAGTATCTGTCATTCCACAGAATAAATATTCTTTGTATATCCTTTCTTTTATTGATGCATATTTGGATTGTTTCCAGTTTTGGGTCATTACAAATAAAGCTGGCATAAATATTCTTCTATAGAAAACATGCATTTAATGGACATTTGTTTTCATTTCTATCGGATAAACATCTAGAAGTAGACTTTCTGTGTCAAAGATACATATGTTTATCTTAAAAAAAAAAAAACAAAAAAACAACTACCAAACTTTTTCCCAAAGTGGCTAAATCTACATTCCCACCAGCAATGTTTGAGACTCAGGATGCTCTACATCCTGCCAGTATGTGGACTTGTCAGTCTTTTAATTTTGGCCATACTACTGTGTGTGTAGTGGTATCTGATAGAAAATTTAACTTTCATTTTCCTGATAACTAATAATACTGAGCACTTTTTCATGTGCCAGTTAGACCTTATGTTCACATATTTGTTCTGTGTACAACTATATTTTTTCTGCAGTGCTCCAATCATGTATATATCGGATTTCCAGAGTCATCTTTATTTCAGTTTCTATTTTTTTTTATTCCTGAAGTTCTGCTAACTTATATTTTACATCGTCTTCTTTTACTGGCATATTCTCCTTAAGCTATTACCTCTCTTCTTTACATGATTTTACAAAGAGAAATACTTCAGGATCTTTTTTAATGATGAAAAAATACCTGGTCTCAATTTTAATATACTCCATGAAAACAATTTTATTGTGAGTCTAATCCATTTTTCTGTTTCTTTTGATTCTTGTAGCATATTTTTATCAATCATTTTTGGGTTGTATTTTGAGTATTTAATTTTGAAGTTGTGTATTTGTTTTGGGGGGTTTCATGAGGAGGAATCACAATTTGCCTGTGTTTCCCTTGGATGCAGGATTTTGGGTGTCATTTTCTTTACTCTATATTCTTCTTGTACCTGTGGGGATGATGGCTGTGGCATTTTTCACACACACACACACACACACACACACAGAAAAAATACATATATTTATCTTCTCTTTAGCTTCCAGGGAGACAGACTACTTCTTACAACTATGGGATATCATTCAGTCTCCCTGTACTTCTTAAAACAAAACTGGAATTATGGAAGGTTGTGTTTCTAAAAGTGTACACCACTTCTGATGTCCAAACAGGGGATTAGACGTTTGGTTCAGACAGTGGCTCTTGAAAAGTACTCTGATATTTTGAGCCCCGTAGCTCCCATGGTCTCTGTAACACTTCTGTTCCATTGCTACTGTTCTTAGAAACCCGTCACTTACTCCAAAATTGGATGTTCCAGTTGTCTCTTGGTTTTACCGAAAATGTGTTTTGTCCTGCTGTTTCCTGGTCTCCTTTCTGCTTTCTATGATTTCTAAGAAGAAATGAGGGAGATGTTAAATCTAAGTTGCCATCTTCAAACTGGCAGTGGTATTTTTAAAACTTTTTTCGCTTTGTAAAAATCCTATATCTGACCTCCTTCTCCCCAGTTATTTTATTTTCTAAATATTTTATTTTATTTTTAAGATTTTATTTATTCTTTTGAGACACAGAGATTCAGAGAGAGAGAGAGAGAGAGAGCATGAGCAGTGGGAGAGGCAGAGGGAGAGGGAGATGCAAACTCCCTGCTGAGCCAGGAGCTCGATGTGGGGCTTGATCCCAGGACCCTGGGATCATGACCTGAGCTGAAGGCAGACGCTTAACCATCTGAGCCACCCAGGCACCCCAATTTTCTAAAAATTTTAGTTATGTTTTCGGATGTTGCTATTTCATGAAGTTCAGGAGTCTGAAAACACTGGGTGAGACTGGATGAGACTCTAAAAATTCTTCCCAGTTTTAATTTTTATTTTTTTCGGTGTTGGGCACTATCTATTTTCCCTTTCTACTGGTAGTGGAGATAGATGAATGCAAGCTGCCATTTGTCATAACAAAGATGCTTTCTGGGGGCAGAGCCATGGCTTGGTGAAGAATTCCTTCTGCTTGACTCCTAAAGGCTCAAAGCCCTGGCAGAGTCTATAGTCATGAGACAGTGTTACTATTGTTTGCGTGATACAATCCTGGCAGGCTTTAGTTGTATTTATTTGAAGTAGCAGAACAGAGCCTCTTCACCAGTGGCCACATAAACTGCTGGAGCTTTCAATTCATTCATTAGTTAATTATATATGGATATTTGGAGAGGGTGAATGAGTGTGTGTGTGTGTGTGTGTGTGTACATGCTGATCATCACTAGGGAGCCACTCTCCCTTTGATATTAGATTTTATAGATTCACATAGAGCATGAGTTATGTCTTTTAGCAAATCCAATATTTACAAAATCAATATTTACAAGCATCATTTGACAAAGGGATTTATTTGTGGTTGGTTTCAAATGACAGAATTCCACAGTGCATTTCAAATGGGTTGATTTATTACTACTACCAACTCAAATTTTGCTGGCAAAAATTTCAGCACATATCAACTATGTATTGTGTGGTACACACACACTCCCACATAGGTGTGTGCATACACATACTTACCTCTAGTACCTAGGAATCACCTCCAGTATTGTTTACAACTAACCATTTGATAGAAGCCAGATCACTTCTGACTTGAGCTAAGAACAGTCAGGATATTGCACTACAGAGCTACCTACCTTCCTTAGCTTTGGAATGGTCTCATCAATGACTGCAGTGAACAAATAATCCAGGAATATGCATACTTCTTGATAAATGGACAGTATCTTATTAAAAGCTATTTGAAGAAGGGTACTACCTTTCTGCAACCACAGAAGATGATGGATGATGTTAGTTTTTCTAAGCATCCAGAAACTAGATGCTCCTATTTCATCAGATCCTGAGATAGTTTGCAAAACTGACCCATGGTACACAAATTTTGAAAGGATTTTTCTACCAACTCACCCCCAAATTTACTAGACCACAACAGACACTGTTTCTTTCCAGAAACCAGAATACTAAGATCTGTTCTGGTTATCTCTTTCACAGTACCAGGAGAAAGTCAGGAAAAATGAAGTTTTACTTGCTGAGAACCTACTGTGCTCCCAGAACTTCTACATTATCTCATTGGCATCTCATTGAATTATCAAACAATTAATACAGTGCAGATCAGAATTCAGCTTTACAACTAACCATTTGATAGAAGCCAAATCACTTCTGACTTGAGCTAAGAACAGTCAGAACATTGCACTATAGAGCTACCTTCCTTAATTATTAAAAGGCCTGTGTTGACTCTATTCTACCATTGTCTCAAGAGAAACAGAACTCGTCATCTGAAGGTTTGAGGTGAACATAGGAATAAAGCAAAAAGATCCAGATGATCTTGAGGTATGATCCCACCAAGATGTCTGTAAAATCCCAGTGGCTTTCTCTATTTATTAAGATGTTCTAATCAACGTAATCGTAATTGAATCAGAGCTTTTAATTTATGAAATCCCAACTTAATACAAAGCCCCTGACATGTCCTTTGCCCTTTTCCCCTTACTTCTGCTACACTCAAGAACTAAGAGTTTTGTTTGGTTTCCTCTTTAAACATTTTTTTATCCTCTGCATGCTTTCTCTACTAAATGCCTGTGGGGTTAGTCATGATCAGCCTAGCATCTCCCCATTCATTTGTGACCCTGAAGACCAGCACATGGGCATTTAAATTTTCAACTTTCAGTGGGAAAGGGACAGGCTGTTCTTTTCTTCCTGGTTTTGCAACCCATCAACCCATAGAGTCTCTCAAGTTTCTCAGATACAATATAGGATTGTTCTGGCCAGATGTATGTATTTGTTTTGTTTTGTTTTGTTTTGTTTTGTTTTGTTTAAGTCGGAACTTCTCCCTTGTCATTTAAGCCATTTTTTTCCCTGTTTAAAATTTCTTACCTATGTAACCATCCCTGATGCTGAAAGGTAGGTCCAAGGTGACTTCCTCCCATCACTACAAGGCTAAGTTCATTCTTCCAAGAATTTGGAATTTGGAACAGAAAGGCAATAACTCATTCATCTAAATGCCAGCTCTTTAGAGACAGTTTTACATACTTCCACTGCTAAGACTCTTGAACTGTATTAGTTTATACCTTCCCAAGGATTTCACTCAGTATCTGTTTCAATTCCATGAGCTATCCAAGCTTGCTTCCAGTATATTCCTTTTTGTGGTTTAAGTTTGCAATCATCTATTTTAATTACTTTCAAAATAATACATCTAAAATAAGGTATTCACTAATTCTTGATAGTCTCCCATTTTGCTAAGTGGAGCCAAACTCCTTTCCTTTTTACTGTCCCCTCTTAAAGCACCAAGTCTAAAGTTAATCCTAAACCTCAGTTCTGTGATACGTTTACCCTGGCCCCCACTGTGTGTCAAGAGCAGATTGCCCTCTAAGGAAAAGACCCCAGACCTCAGAAGGCAGCTTTGTTGGTGTTGCCTCTTGAATACTGCCCATAACTGGAAAGGACCTAGGGTGAGAAGAGCCTTTATAATCCTTCCCTGCCTCACAGGAGATTTAGGTCTCTCAGGCTCTGTGAGAGCTTCAACAGGAAGAAAGATGGTGAAACCATATTATCCTTTTTCATTTCTTCGACAACTTCCTTATATGGCACAAAAGAGGGCCCTGCCTGTGGAGGAAGGTGTAAGGATTAAAGAGTATGGGCAATGTAATTCATTTTTTTCCCAGCCCCTTAAAAAAATCAGTCACCTTATCATCATGTCATGCCCAATACTGAATAACATGGAGGCCTCAAGATACACATTCGGCCCAGCCCACTCAATAATACAGCTGTAAAGCACCTCCCAGCCAATGGCATTTAAACAGCCCATATGATTCACATTATATTAGTTTGATAAGCTTCCAATCCAGACTGTGACTTCTCCCTTGACTTATCTGTGGGCACCCACTCTAAACTCTACGCACTGGCACCTTTGCTCTCTCTAGCCCTTGGCTCTGTTTCCTCTATGCTAATGCCATTTCCAGGCAGTTTCTTCCCTTGTAGACTTAACATGCCTGCCAGAAGCTCCATGTTTATATTCTCAAAGTTCAAGACTGGCACAAAGAGGCATTCTCTGTTATCAATACTTTGACCCAAATTTTGGGCCTCAAATTCATTGGAAGAGTCTATTTGATGCACTCAATTTAGCTAATGACACAGAATGGGCCCTGTGTCACATTACCTTCCCAGGAGTTGGGATTGTGGTTAGCTAGTGCAAATCACACATGAGTGGGGGATATGCCATCAGAAGATGAAAAATAGATGCTAAACTGGCCAATAAATAAAGAAATAAATAAAGAAATACATAAAATCCATTCAAGTAACTGGCAGTCGTGGTGGGGTGGATAATCGGAGCAAATTTTTTGTTTTAAGGAAAGAAAAAAGTCTTGATGTACTAATTGAAATTCTGAGGGTGGAATCATTGTTTGTCATGGTGGTTTCAATTGTCTTTATTAATAATATGCCTGTGTGTGTATGTGTGTGTGTGTGTGTGTGTGTGTATAAAACCAATTTTATATATGTGTGTGTTATATGCACACATACATATATTATATGTATACATATTTATGTAAACATAGACACTGATAATATCTATGGCTTTTTAAGTGATTAACTCATCTTCTACCTCATTTCTCTAATGTAGGACTTTTATATTTCACATGCAAGTGGCTAAATTTTAGTCTGTTGTTCTAACTCAGATACATGTGTTCAGTTTTTATTTACCCAGTCTAAGACATCATCCCTGGATATAGCAGCATTTGTATTGTTTACATGATCTGTCTTTCAAATATCCACAAATAAGGTATTCACTTAAGTAATACAAATACAAATGTATATATGTGTACATATACATGCTTTGTATATATACATACATGTGTATAGATGCACATATATACATATGTGTGTGTATCTATCTTGTGTGTGTATGTGTATGTAGTCAAGGAAATCAAATTACTGGATAGAAATGTGTGGTGTTTCCTTTCCATATGGGAAGTATTTGCAAACTATTGCTTGGTTAAATCACCCTCTTAACTCCATCTCTGAACACTTTGTTTACCTGGAGCAAAACAGATTGTTAAGAATCTAGCAGACGTATCTACATGCTCTAGTTAATTTGCTTCACTGCCACTCATTCACTCACATGTCAAGCAATCCTGAGATATTTTTGGGATCACCTCCCACAACAAACTAAATGCTATTTCAGCTTTTGTGTCACTTATTCTCAGGATTTAAAAAAAGCACATTTTCCCCAGAGACAAGGAAATATGGTTTCATTTCTGCCCACCACTTCCTGGAAGAATTCTACTTCTCTTTTTTCATAAAACCATAGAGCTATTGGACTGTACTTTCACCTTCAAAGCTGATATCCCAATCTCCATTTTTATGGGAAGATTTCTTTGAGGAGTACCTGTAATCCCAGGCACAACTAGACATTACTCACTTCACAGAGGCAGCACTTTTGAGCTCTCCATGAGCTCAGCTAGCTGCCTGGGAGCCAACAGATTAGGAATTTCTTGAGGGTCTAACTTTTCTCCTTCTTCTGGTCAGTACTCATTCCTCAGTCATGAAATCATGGTGCTCAATATTCATCAAAAAGAGGTTTACATTTCCACAAAACCAAAAGACAACCGACAGAATGGGAGAAAATATTTGCAAATGACATATCAGATAAAGGGCTAGTATCCAAAATCTATAAAGAACTTATCAAACTCAACACCCAAAGAACAAATAATCCAATCAAGAAATGGGCAGAAGATATGAACAGACATTTCTCCAAAGAAGACATCCAAATGGCCAACAGGCACATGAAAAAGTGCTCAACATCGCTTGGCATCAGGGAAATCCAAATCAAAACCTCAATGAGATACCACCTCACACCCGTCAGAATGGCTAAAATTAACAAGTCAGGGAACGACAGATGTTGGCGGGGATGTGGAGAAAGGGGAACCCTCCTACACTGTTGGTGGGAATGCAAGCTGGTGCAACCCCTCTGGAAAACAGTATGGAGGTTCCTCAAACAGTTGAAATTAGAGCTACCGTTCGATCCAGCAATTGCACTACTGGGTATTTACCACAAAGATACAAATGTAGGGACCCGAAGGGGTACGTGTACCCCAATGTTTATAGCAGCAATGTCCACCATAGCCAAACTGTGGAAAGAGCCAAGATGCCCATCGACAGACGAATGGATAAAGAAGATGTGGTATATATACACAATGGAATATTATGCAGCCATCAAAAGGAATGAGATCTTGCCATTTGCAACGACGTGGATGGAACTGGAGGGTGTTATGCTGAGTGAAATAAGTCAATCAGAGAAAGACATGTATCACATGACCTCACTGATATGAGGAATTCTTAATCTCAGGAAAGAAACTGAGTGTTACTGGAGTGGTTGGGGGTGGGAGGGATGGGGTGGCTGGGTGATAGATATTGGGGAGGGTATGTGCTACGGTGAGCGCTGTGAATTGTGCAAGACTGTTGAATCACAGATCTGTACTTCTGAAACAAATAATGCAACATATTTTGAGAAAAAAGAAAAAGAAGAAGATAACAGGAGAGGAAGAAAAGGGGAGTATGTCAGAGGGGGAGACGAACCATGAGAGATGATGGACTCTGAAAAACAAACTGAGGGTTCTAGAGGGGAGGGGGGTAGGGGGATGGGTTAGCCTGGTGATGGGCATTGAGGAGGGCACGTTCTGCATGGAGCACTGGGTGTTATGAACAAACAATGAATCATGGAACACTGCACCAAAAACTAATGATGTAATATATGGTGATTAACATAACAATAAAAAAATTAAAAAAATAAAAAAAAAAAGAGGTTTACATTTTAAAAAAAGGTGAAACTACCTGGAATTTAAATAAAAACTTGAAAAAAAAAAGACAAAAAGGGTGAGGTTCTGTAATTTTACTGCCCTACACATCTTTTTCTAGTCTACTAAATTACACCTGGAATTTTTATTCACTCTGGTTCTCAAAATTGTGTTTTTTGCTAAGGAGTAGGATAGTGGCCCATTTTGTGATGTGGAGCCAAGTGCAGCACTTTGAAGGTAAAGCATGCCAACTGCATGATTTGACCACCCCCTTCCGCCACCCCCCCGCCCCTGTCCGGAACGCAGAGATATAGCCTTTTCATTTTGCTTTCCTCAGCCCAATAAGCCAAGACAGGAAGTGTGAGACAAATTTGTGCTGAGTCCTGTGAGGTTCTCTCAGAATTGATCTTTTACAGGAGATGATTTTTTTCTTAATCTGAATACTACTTCGAGTTGCAAGCCTTCATTCCTGGCTTGCTGTGTGTCTGTGGGCTCTACTGTTAGCCAGCAAAGTCCTCTAAAGTCAAGTCATATTGCCGAAGGAGACCACACTTTTCAGTGAGCACCTGCATGCAAACAACGTGCCCTTCTGCTCCGACCCTAGCAGAGTCCCTTTTAACACTTTCCTCATTCAGGCTCCGCAAATCCCCGCAACTGCAAAACAACAGCTGGAAAGGAAGCTGTGGGGATTTGTAACCATCAGTTAAGTTAGATCTTTCAAAATTAAGAAAAGAAAAGAAAAACTGTAATAAGCATGATCATTCCAGATTAATGAGTAGAAATGACTACAAATGAACAGACAGACACCTGGAATTGAATATTTATTTGTCTAACTCCACCTAAAACTGTTTTGGATGCAGTTTCCCTCATATCTGGTTAGTTTAGATATTTTGGAATAAGGACAGAGTAGGGGAGAATTGACAGAATTATCTGGATAAGTTAGTTTTACATTTTCTTATCATCACAGAGACAAAAACACATTTAATGAAAAATTCCTTAGTCTAAATATAGGATCTGATTTGCAATAGTGTATACTTAAAATATTTATATTCCCAATTTTAGCTGAAGAAAAGAGTAAATATATATGTAATATATACTAATATGTTTAGAAATTTAAATATACATATTTCATATGTTCTCTACAGGAATACTTTAATGTTCAAATTCAACAAATATTAATGATACTGAGAACTTGCTTTCTGCATGGCACTTTTGGAGCTAAAATACACAATCTGATGTGGTCTTATTATTGAAGGTGATGAGAGGAAATGATACCATATTAGGAACAACAACATTTATGACTTCTATTATCACTGCTATTTGCATTCGGTTTTACAGCATTCACAGATACATGAACTTAAATTTAGAACAACTCAGAGAAAGAAATAGGATTGATCCTATTTTTAACTCCATTTTACGGATGTGGAAACTAGAGTGATTTGCCCCAGGCCATGTGGTTAGGAAGTGGTGGAGTCAAGATGCAAAAACATTTTCTGAATGAAAATCCTATGCTTTTTTTTTCTGTGACACCACACAGCTGATCAAATAACAATGCAAGGTCAAGGTCATCAAGTGCTTAAAAAAGATACTTATAGGTGCAATAGCTATTTAGAGGTGAGAAAAAAGTGCTGTTCAATGTAATTTTCTACCATTATGGAAGTATTCTTTATCTGCACTGGACAGTATGGTAGCCACTAGTCACACATGTCTATTAAACACTTGGAATATGGCCCATGCAACTGAGGAAACGAATTTTTAATTTTAGTGTTAATTAATTTAAATTGAAGTAATCATGGACACGTGGGTGGCTCAGTCAGTTAAGCGTCTGCCTTCGGCTCAGGGCATGATCCCCAGGGTCCTGGGATGGAGTCCTGCATCAGGCTCCTTGCTCAGCAGGGAACCTGCTTCTCCCTCTCCCTCTGCCCCTACCCCTGCTTGTGCTTTCTCTCTCGCTCTCTCTGACAAATAAATAAAGAAAATCTTAAAAAAAAATTGAAGTAATCCCATGCAACATATGGCTGCCATATTAGACAGCACAGTTTATAGAAAATTCTCAGAAGAGAGGCACTAAATACTTTTCAATTGGGAGTGGTCAAATGAAGACTGTGTATTAGGATATTAAAATAACTGTGCTGGAGTTTTCTCCCAGGAGACACAGAATTCGGTTGGGATTATTTATATCAATCCCGATTTGAGTGAGCAAAGCCTCAAACAGGAGGAACGGCAGTAAAGTGGAAATAGGAGAATTAGGAAGAAGCAGTTTCTAGGACTTGAGTACTCCTTAGACACGAGCCGCCCATTTTCCTTCCTCGGTGCCTGAGAGACAATGAAATAATTGAAAGAGAAAATAGGTTAATAAGTGCAGGCAGCTGGTTTTGAGGTAAAGACAATTTGATCTTTTTAAAGCAGCCTCATAGGATATAGGGGATAATTCATTAAATGTCAGCGGAAAACAGTCTATGAGCTCTAGAGTGCTTTACAAATGCAAGAGATCTTGAATTTAAAGCATCTGGTTGGAACTGACTAGGCAAGAGTTCCCAGTAAAAGTTGGTAAGGAACAGGGCTCACATTAATCCAGACTTTCCTAACTTCAAGTATAATGCTTATTTAATTGCATCACTGTTTTCTATCCTCTGAGAGAACATGAAGCAGGGGGTGCGGGGTGGGGGAGGGGAGACAAGGAAAGAAAAGAGACCTTACAAGGGCAGGGGCTCAGCTCACCATCAAGGAACTGATGTATGTCAAATCTTGAGGATGTGGATTTTGTATCATGGTGTTCAACAATTAGTTTTTAGGTCTGTGACAGAGTGATATTTAGCTTTATTTCCTTTGGTCCTAAATTCAGTTAGCATTGGTTGACATTTGGGCTGAGACCTGAGAGATACACAGGCATTAATTTATGTGTGGGCAAGGTGTTTTAACTTTGATGGCTTTGGAAGCTTATATTGAGCCAGATTTCAATGGCTGTAGCCTGAACAAAAGCTTAAAACTTGGGTCAACGGTGTTTTGACTTTGGTGTCTGATTATGGTAACTTTTTCCACAGGCAAATGGGGGTAATGTGTGTCTCTATAGAGGCAGAGACTTAAGAAAGCATGAGGTTTAAACAAAGGCATTCAGACCACTACAAAGGCACTTGGGTCCTGTCAGAAGGGCTCAGGTGGTGAAGGTGCACACGGGAGGCTCAGAAAAGGTCTGGGAACCTTTTAGATAGTGTCACTGCCTGCTTTGAGCAGTCATGGGCCCTGACTATAGAGCCTCCGTATGATCTGGCATTGCAGGCCAGGCTGAGGTGTGCAGAGAGGCTACCGAGTCTCAACCCATTTTCTCTTCTCCCCCGTACTAGGTCTCATTTTCCAGTCTCCCTTATAATGAACTCTGTCCACGTGATTGAGTTTCAGCCAACAGAATATAGGTGGAAATGACAGTAGACTCTTTCCAGGCGTGGCTCCTGTAAGCCTTCCTCTCTGCTTTATTCCCCTGCATCAGCTTAGTCAGATGAACAAGGTGACCTTGGAAACCACCTAAGGGAGATGATGGGACTAAAGAGAAAAATTAAAATTAAGAGATAACACATTTGTGGATCCTCCCTCCTCAGAAATAGTAAATGCATAAGATTTAATTTGGGGCACCTGCGTGGCTTAGTCGGTTAGGCATCTGCCTTCAGCTCAGGTCATGATCCCGGGTCCTGGGATCAAGCCCCAAATCGAGCCCCACATTGAGCCCAGCATTGCTGTTTCTCCCTCTCTCTGTGCTGCTCGCCCTGCTTGTGCTCTCTCTCTCTGTCAAATAAATAAAATCTTAAAAAAAAAAAAAGATTCAATTTAACCCCTTGCTGGTAGATTTTTTCCAATTGAGATTAAGATTTTTTTTCATTATGGATGATAAGTTGATTAGACTGGCATTTTTTTTTAAGATTTTATTTATGTGAGAGAGAGAGACAGAGATAGTGACAGAGAGCATGAGCCAGGAGGAGAGGGAGAAGCAGGCTCCCCGCAGAGCAGGGAGCCCCCACTCAGGGCTTGGTCCCAGGACCCTGGGATCATGACCTGAGCTAAAGGCAGATGCTTAACTGACTGAGCCACCCAGGCACCCCAGACTGACTGGCATCTTAGTGGAGTTCAAAACAAGCAGAATTACTCCATCTACTCTTTTTTTCGCTAAGATACCAAATAGTTTATGTTTTCACTCAAATATCAAAGAAGTTATGCTATTTTTTTAATATTGCTGAGTATAGGATTTATAATTTTGCTTAGGAGCAAAACTGTTCTGAGAGCTGGAGATTGTATTGTGAGGCCCCTGCTATAATAATATTAAATGTCTGGACTCTGTTACTATGAAGCAAAAAAAAAAAAAAAAACAGAAATTAAAATTACAATAGGATACCACCACACACCTAAAAATGGATAAAATGAAAAACACTGTCGCATGTTTTCAGGGACATGGAGCAATAGGACTCTCAAATATTGCCATGGGAATGTCAAATGATACATCTTTTTTGAAAATTGTTTGGTAGTTTCTTGTAAAATTATGTATTCTTATATCCTATGGCTTACAAATTCCACTCCTAGGTATTTATCCAAGAAAAAGAAAGATTATATTCACAAAAATCTTTGTACAATGATGTGCCTAGTGACTTGCTTCATAACATCAAAAGAATTGGAAATAGCTTACGAATCCCTTGAGAATGGATTTTTTTTTTAACTGTGGGATATTCCTACAGTAGAATATCACTCGGCAATAAAAAAGGAATGGACCATTGATACACATAACAACAAAGGTAATTTTCAAAAACATCCTGAGTGAGAGAAGCCCGACACTAAAGAGTATATATTTGTGATTCTATATAGACACATTGTTGGATCAGGTAAATCAGAATGACTGCTTCTTGAGGGATAGGAATTCACTGGAAAGTGTGTATATTTGTGAAAACTGATTGAACTGCATATTTAAGATCTGCACATTTCACTACTTGTAAGTTATGCCTCAATAAAAACATAAAAAATAATTTTTAAAAGATTTATTTCTTTATTTGAGAGAGAGGGCATGTGCGCAGGTGCAGGGGGAGGGCAGAAGGAGAAAATCTTCAAGCAGACTCCCCACTGAGTGTGGAGCCCAGCGCGGGGCTCAACACTGGGCTCAGCACTGGGCTCAACCCCATGACCCCTGAGATCATGACCTTAGTCAAAACCAGGAGATGGCCATCCACCTGACTGAGCCACCAGGCACCCCCAAAAATAAATTTTTTAAAACCTACTTTAAAAATAATTAAAATTCTGAGGTTTAAAAGAACTATAACCATTCTAGCAAATGATAGCTGAGGCTTAGCACTGCTAAGAGAGCCTCATCTCTGCCTGGGCATAGAGAACTTCTCTGGCAAAGATGGGCAAGATGAGAAAAGGTTGAGAATGAGTGTTTGACTCTTCTTTCCGTGAACTTGTAATTCACATAGAACTTTATTTTGAATTCAATACCACTGATTGTTAGAATTTAGTTTGAAAGTTCATTTAATCTTCAACTTCTTTCTGGCATTTGATAATGCCAAGGAGTCTATATTCACATTTGGGACATCTACATATTATTTTAAGTAGTTGTTTTTTGTTTTTTGTTTTTTTTTTAAGCTGGGCGATCTTTATACTTTTTATTATATGAGTATCCTAATGTTATTTTTCAATTCTGTTGCAGAACTGACATGCTATGTTGGACAATATGGCTGGATACAATTTGGAATTAAAAAAAAAAAGAATAGGGGCAGAATTTCAGCTGTAAGTACAGAGTCTTCTGATTAGACTTTACTCTGCCTACAAAGTCCCAGGAGGACACTCTACATGGGGAGACTTCCATGGTCTACACCTGCAGTGAGTGGCATAGGATTATTTTAAGCTAAAGGCACTTGAAAAACAGCAGGTGCAAGAAGGATGCTCTAAATTTTCCTTTTCTTCCTGAGAACAAGAGATAAAACTCCCATGTGAAAGATTCCCCCTCCCCCTGAATCCACAAGGAAAGAAACTTTCTTATCACCAGAGACGAGGCATCGAAGCGAACAGAATTCCATGCAGACCTTGTTAAAATAACTTTTATCTTCCCTTAGTCTTCTTATATATTTTAGTTACTTACCCACAGTTACCTCTCTTTGATCAACATAGTGTATAAGCATTTAGGTTTAGCCACTTCTTTGGGTCTTCGTTTTCCAGGAGTGCGCAGTGTACATGTAAAATCTGTATGCTTTTCTCCTGTTCATCTGTCTTATGTCAATTTAATTATCTCAGAGGAGATCCTAAGGACGGTAGAGGTGAAGTTTTGCCTTCCTATGTGGGCAAGGAATTATGAGGTTCAGTTAGCCAGCCCATTGGGTTCCCATGTAAAGTGGCATCCTCCTTCTTAGCCTTTAGATATAAAATAGTCATTTTTTTTCTTCATCTGTAGACTTTTGTCTAATGTCTCTTCTCAGAATTTAGGTATGGTGGAGAAGTAGATTTTTTTTTAGAGGTGATATTTAAAATCGGTAATACTTAAATTATCCATGGAAAGAATGAACAGAGAAAAACAAAGAGTATGTTGAATGTACTCTTAAAACATGCTATTTTAAAGGATCTGAAAGAAGGAAAGGAGTCAGTGAATTCAAGGGAGAAGGGGTGGTTGAGAGGTAAGAGAAGCTACAGAAGAGTAGAGAGATAGAGACAGCTCAAGTGAAGCTTCAGGAAGATCAAGACAGCCAGGTTTGATCATTCAGAAGTCTGAGGATGATGGATGAGAAAGGGGATTCTATTTTTTAGTATCTATTCAATTATAAAATACATGGTAGTCTCCAAAAAGCCTTGAAATTTAGGGTCATTGTTCATTGCTACAATGTAATCATTATTAGAATGCAAGTTTCTCAAGGACTCAAGATTATGTGCTACTCCTTTTGAGTGCCTAGCCCTTAGTTGGCCTTGAACAACGTATTTGTGGAATAAATGGTCTTAATGTTTCTCACCACAATCTTGTGTAGATATTTTCACTGTTCTTATTTTATAGCTAAAGAAATAAAAGAGTTGGCGAGGATCACCAAGTGAACTTAATACCAGAGCCAGACTCCTGATAATCGGTACTATGCTGTATTCAGTGTTAGAGAGGCACTCAAATCTCACCTCCCCCACACCCTTCACATCTTTGTTCAAATGTCAGTTTCTCAATAATGCCAATCTTGACCACTCCATTCAGAACTACACTTCCTCCTCTGACCATTCACCGAGACCATTCTGTTGCTCTTCATAGCACTTACTACCTTCTGTTACAGAATTAGTTGTATTTTTAATTTACTGTTCAACTGTTTTAAATTACTGTTCAACAGTTTAATTTACTGAATCAACAGATTCAGAATATGAGTTAGAGTTGAGATACACTATGTTTTTTTCTGCCACGTTCATGGATATATCACAGATGCTTTCAAGAGCGACAGGTATTAAGTAGATGCTTAAAAATTATTTGTTGAATGAATTAAAAGTTACAGCTCTTTGGAAGCACAAGAAAATAAAACACACTTTTTAGTCACAAAAAGTTTGAGTTTTAGAAAATAAATAATTCTAGCTTTTTTTCACTTTTCAATACTATAAAATCCCTGAACCCAATCAATGAGTAAAAAATTAATATTGTACTACTACTTTATTGTCAGGTATCTAGTACACTGAGCTTTTTGGCAGAAAATGACTCTGAAACATAATATATGTTAACATATGTAAAGTGGATGGTGACTGATTTTCAAAACATTATTCATACATGTGTGACTTTAATTAGGAAGCTATAACAGATACATTATGAATTTTCATGAAGAAAAAAAAAGCGAGCATCTGGACTTGAGATTTTACACAAAGAGAAAGCTGAGTTTCTTCCTCCTTTTCCAGAACCCATGAAACCTAAATTTCCTTCATTAGAATTTCACCAGAAATAGTAAAATAAAACCCTACACGGTAAGTCAATAAGCCTTCACCACCAATTTTTACATCGGTAATTCAGAGCTTATGACTAAGGACTGCAATTCCATAGTTTTTTTATTTTCTCACATGAAAACATGAAAATATTTCAATAAACCCCTAAGTTCTTGTATTGTACATGTATTTGTTAAAATTATGCATTTGTACACGTATATTTATCTTAGATGTTTATCTTTTTTAAAAACAAGTATTATCAGCTTTAAACTTTTCCAGATTTAAGTTCTTTAACATTGTCAAAAACCCTACATCAAGAAATTTTTCTTATAAAATTCATGGAAATATTTGAAAAGATCATAATATTATATTAAACATTCATAAAATTTTTTCTTCTACATATAAACATACCATCTTGAAAATGCATACGAAAACAATAACTGTTTTTAATTCAATAAAATACCCACTTAGGTCCTAGAACACTTATACTATATCTTATATAATATAATAATTACTTAATGTCTTGTAACTGCTTCTTTAATTTATCATCTTCCCAAGAATGTTGAAATCTCTTGGAAGACAATAAAGTACTGAAATAATTTATTCTTCCTCCCTTCTATTATTAAATATAAAATAGGCATGAAAATATATTTGACTGGCTCAACAATTGGAAATTAATTTGAATACAACCCATTCAGTGTAAATAATTACACATCTTTATATAAAATATGAGCCAAGTAAGTAAATAATTGCTCCAAGAAATCAAAATTTGGTATATATTAAGTAATTCAGTCTTGCTTCTTTGTAAAATTGCTGAATGACTATCTATGACTTTGATCACTTAATCATATATATGTATCATATATATGTATATCCAATTATTTGCTGTACACCGTCAGATACGTTAGCATATGTTTGCTTTCTTATTCCAAAGCATTTCTTAAAAGCATCATTGTCTTCACATTATTTATGAGAAAGCTGAGGCTTAGAGAAGTATAATTAATTGTTTAAGGTCTTACTGGCAGGAACAATTAGAGTTGATATTTAAATGCAAATCTTTAGAATATAAATGCAGTTCTCTCTCCAGAGTAACATAGACAGCACATTATATATATATGTATATATATATTTTTTTCTCTGTCCATTATTACTGGTGTATATTAAGCAGATATCTATCATACTAATGCACATTATGGAAGACAGATGATAACTAGATTTATCATAGGGACCATTTCATAATGTATAAGAATTCTGAATCACTATGGTGTACACCCGAAGCTAATAGGATATGGTATGTCAATTATATACTTCTATTTAAAAAAAAGACAGAGTAGCCTCTGAACATAGGTCAGCACCTCTAAATGGATACACACTAATGCACATATAGGCATAGAACTGGTTTTCTTTACCTGACATTATGTATATGCGCCCAGCAAAAGAGAGTTGCATTTTGGCCCTTTCCAAAGTGTCTTCTACTTGGAACAGAAAACTGATGATTATTTTTGCGCCAGGAAGGATCAGATAATCTTAATTCATCATCTATTCCTTTGCATATACTTTTAATGGTTTTCCTCTCTTGAACTATAGATTAGTAACATTTATATTTAGTGCCTAGCATATAAAAATATTATATCGTAGTCTAAATTCAACGCTATACTATTTAGGTTATTTAATATTTGTCGAGTGTTAGGAATATGATAGGTATTCAAATATTTACTTTACTGAGTAAAGACTGTGTGATTATTTTCTCTGGAAGTAAGACCACTAAGTCCGTTGACGGGCTCCATCCAACCCACTGCGAATTATATTGCTGATTTCAAATGAGTTCCATCCAGGCTGTTCTAGTGTGTTTGCTTCAGCTCTTTGGCACTTCTGATTTTATTGTATCTTCAGGAATTAGGGAGATCAACTTGAATGCTCAGTTTAACATATTCACTCCATAAGTAACCTCCACAATAAATGCCAGAGCCTAAAAATTCATAAACCCCTCCAAACAAAACGGGATTCATGACAGAAAATTCCAGAATTTGTGTTACTTATTACAAATTACAATGGAAAATTCTCTCTGCTGGGTTTGCTCTTTTCATGACCATGAGGGCTACTAACATAGGGCTGCATCATTTTGGTTTGGCTTGTAATCTTTGATTCATCATCTTCAATTTTGAGAAAGCAAGCCCCGAGTTGGGGGGGAGGGGGTCTGATTTACATCACTGGAATAAGACAATGGCTCTAATCTGCAATCTTCTATTTTGTTACAACTCTTTGAAGACCAATTTCAATTTTAACTTGCCTGTTTTCCCTTCTCTTTCAATACAAAGCTGGTTTGATTATGAGAGGAGTGGAGGTGATGGTGTTGGAGGTAGCGGTGGTAGAGATGATGTGTGTGTGCGAGTGCGCGCGTAGGCGGTAGGGTGGTTGGGGGGAATGGGAGGCAGCATACATGGGCTGTATTGTCAATCTGCTTATAAACCTAACAGATTTTTTAGCTGAAATTTTGCCAATGTTAATTGTACATGCAGAATTCACACTGGGAAAATCTCCTTGGGGGGAAAAAAAAAGATGAAGTGCACAGCCGGCCTGTTATGTAAGATGTTTATTTTCATCCAGTTCAACCCACCATAGGCAGAACAGAAAATAGGCCAGCGCTTCTGACCAGTGACATTACCTCATCATCAGGACAAAGCAGGAAAGGCTGATCACCATATTGTTAGCAAAGAGGATAATTTTCTTCCACATTGTTTCTCTTGTGGAAACCTTTATTTCTGGAGATAGTGATCTCATCTCCCTTTGATGTTTATTTCTTCAGATTCTGTAATAACAGTGAAGCTACCTGAATTTCAGTTCCCGCACAATGCACATAAACACTTATTTCAGTGGTTTTCCTCCGGATCTCCAAACTTTAAAAGATTGGATCATTTTAGCAGAACATTGGCCATACTAAGGAGATTGTGGGGTGAGGAAGGATAATCATCTTGATACTTAATTTTATGTGGTATTTTATATAGCATTGGATAATTTGCTTTGCAGGAGTCCTCCTTTACTTAGGCTGCTTTGCTGTGTATTTAAGTAGATAAGCATAGTATTTATTTCATGAATACTAAGTACTAAATGCACAATTTTTTTAAAAAGTGTTTTTAGCAGCTCATCATCTCTTTTAGAATATAGATATTGTTGCAATTTATAAAGAGTGAAGTAGGTGAAATTGTGTGTGTGCATAGTTATTTTCTATTCAAAATTAAAGGAAAACTAAAAACATGATCCTTTTTATATTAAAGGTTGATTCAACTGTACTTAGAAAATTTATCACAATAACACTACCCACTCTGGTTTTGCTTATGACAATTTTGGCAAAATGTCTTTTCTCTGTTAAGGGGAGATCTTCCAAATCATTCTACTTTATCCACCTTTTAACACTCTATTTGCCTATTCTTGTTTCATTCTCCCTCTAGAGGAAACTACTGAGTATTACAATTCAGACTTGAAACACCGAATATACCAACAGGTCTAATTGAAATCCAATCATGAGAATAATTCCTTGACTTCATTTACATTCAACCTAACTTGGTCCTATGGTCCTGGAAGCCATTATTTTAAGTAGCTGTAATTTTTCATCATCTTTTTCTCTAAGCTGGCATGTCAGTATTTTAAGGGGTTTTATTATTATTATTACCATTATTATTATTTTTGAATAGCAAAATCAAAATCTTCCTGGTGAAGACTAATTTTATTAGAAAAGGTGGATGTACCAAAAAGGTCAGAATTGCAATGAGTCTAATGTAATGAGTTATGTGCACTTGTAACTCCAATAGTCTAATTCCTACATTCTAGAATTCACATTGCACCTCTTATGTGGTCTTGGGGAAACTGGATGCCATTTAATGTTGTATATAGTGATAAAAAGTGGCCACATAACCTGCAGATATGACTGTCAAATATTAGGATTAGGACAAAGATATCCATAAACATTTAGCCTGAAAATGAATGTAGAAGGGGGTTCCCTTCTTTGCTGTCTAGAGACGTGAATGGCTTCATTTGGGGAAGCCTGTTTTCTCTATAAAATGGGAACGATTCTATCTAACTCCAGTAGTGTGAGATCAAAAAATATGTATACACATGCATTCAGTACCTAGTATGTGACTGACTCAGACTAAATACTTTTTCTCTTCTATTTTTTGTAATGAAAATTCTCTGGCTCAGGCTGAAAAGTAAAAACATAAAAAAAATCACAAAACTTGTCAGGAGAGTCTCCTCATTTTTTGAAATACCCTCTTCTCTATTCTTATTTTAAATTTCAGAGTCAAGACATGATTTTGTCTTCAAAATGTTGCTGCTATAGTCTTGCAAAAATGCCAGTTGTGGGAGGGCCGTCTGGAAAGCCAGAAATCTGTGATGTCTGTGTCTCAGTACGGGGCTGTGTTTGTGGTGGGATGTAGAAGGAAAAGGGGGAATAGGTATCTCTTTATGTTTTGACCTAGAAAGTAGTTCAGCATATAAAGTTTAAAAAAGCAAGATATAGTAGAGTATGATCATGAATATTATATTTGCATTTCAAAAGCCTAGAAACTTTTTTTTATGAATCCATTTTCAGGAAGATGGGATTATGCAAAACTTTGGGAAACTTTTCCTTTCTCTGTAATGTTTGCATGAAAATATTTCAAGAGATGATACACGTAGTAAAATTTCATAAGTGGAAAAGAAAGTCTTTCTCCCACTCTTGAACTCCATCTGGTATCTTCGTTTTCCTCCCCCAAACAACCACTATAAACAGTTTATTTTATCACCTTAAGATTTTTCTATGCATGATACATACATAAGCACATATATGCACATACATATGTATATAATTGATTCTTGTTATTCACAGTACTTGTGTTCCAGAGTCTCGGTGAACATTGAATTAGCAACTCCTGCATCATTACTCCTAGGTGGAATACAGAATTAAGACCCTGTGACCTCTGGTCACAACATTGTCACCAACTGATCAATATATAACTTTGTCTTATATGTGTTTCTGTTTATAGATATCTTATTTATGAGTCATTAACATCCATCTAACACCCAACAGCACTATAACTCATGCCCAAACAAAGCTTATCTAACACATTATTTTCTCTGAGGCACGTCATAGCCTTCTCGAGCTTAGGAACACTGGAGGGCACTTCTGCACTATTATGCCTGGGCCCATTTTAAATAGCAAAGTCACCAACTAAAAGCACAAAAGTGAGAAAAAAAACGGGCACTAAGTACCCTGTAAAAAAGACACTTATTTATGTCGTAGGAACAAAAACAAGAAGGCCAAGTGCCACCTCATTTGACCTGGGAAGTTTGGCGAATATTGATTTTGAGGTTATAAATACATTTTAGCAAGTAGACGAATCCATGAATATCGAAGATTGTGTGTGCTCATGCGTATACATAAACGTCTATATATAATATAGATGCATATATATATATCCTTTGTTACACATTAGCAGTATATTAGATACACTGTTCTAAACATTGCTTTACATTATTTTTCAGTGTTTAATACTGCAAACTCTGAAGTTAGATGTCTGGGGTCAAATCCTGACATTACCCTTTACGAGCTCTGTGACCTTGAGCAGGTTACCTCATCTTTATGTGTCCCTCATCTCCTCTATAATACAGGAATTATAAGAATACCAACACAAGGGGATTGTTGTGACGTTCAAAGGAGTTAATATAAGAAAAACACTTAGGACATATCTATTTGCTATCTCGTCATTTAAGAGTATATTTTGGGGATTATTCCTTATTGGCCCATATAGCAGGTCCTCATTCTTCTTAAAAACAAAATAGTATTATAATATATGACTACATCATCATTGTTTAACCTCCTGCGCACAGAATACATTTAGACAACTTCCTATCTTTTGCTTTAATAAGAATCTTGGAATGCATGCATTTCCATTTACACTTGTGGAGCTCTATCTCTAAGCAAAAGAGTTATGCATTTTTAATTTTGTTGTATATTACCACATTTCTCTCTAGGATTTGTTATAATTGTCATGTATATCAGAGAAAAAAAGCTGCTTCCTTTCAATAAAGAGAGGAAAAAAGGATGACACTTAGTTTTACCTTTTGCTCAAATTCAAAGATTTTTTTCCTGTGTTAAGTTGAATAACTGATTCCTTAGTTACTTACCACGCCAGTGTAAGTGAGGACAATAGCATTTGATGTTGCCTAGTGTTTTAGGTTTACAAAGCACCAGAAGGTTTGCACATATTTTGCAGACTTTACATGAATTTTCTCTAAGCCCACCTCTATCAAATATTACAGCAGCCCAGGAAGACTTTACCCTCTCAGTTAAAGTAGGAGTAAAACTATCACATCCTTACTTGGTGACCCTCTTTACATTTGTCAGCCTCCAGTGAAGTCACTTGCTTTTTACATTATTTAGGATATTAAATAGGAAGAACAGGATAATGGATACACATTATGCTTTCTGGACACAGTGCTAGTAGTAGAAACTTAGTGGAAAAAAATCTTGTTTATAAGGATCTTTTTTAAAAGCAGAGAGCATTTCCAAAAGAGCTTTCACAAAACAAGCATAAGAGTTTTCCCTGAAATAATTCTAACATAAGCAAACATCTGGCTTCTTTAATGTTTCCACCTTTCTGCTGCCTGCCTCCCAAATTACTGCAAGACAGACGCGATTGAGTTCTTGCTTCCTTTTACAACTTTTTTTTTTTTTAGAGCTGATTATGTTTCACTTCTTTTATTATTATTTTTTTTTTCTTCAGGAACACTCATTAATCTCTTTACAAGCAACCACAAAGATATCTGGAATTCTGATTATGGGCTGTGGAGACAATAACCACAAAGAACCGAGCTGAGGCACATTTTTGAAAGGGGAGGATGTCATTGGAAGCTCTCTATGGGAGTGGGAAAAGGTTCTAGAAAATAGTCTGAGTCACTCTTATTAGGAGAGTCAGGAAAGAGAGCAGCTGTGTAGAATTAGTACCAGTATCTTCCTAGCCTTCAATTTAAACTTTTCAAAAGATCTTTTCCTGGTCAATTCTTCCTAAGAAGGGCAACCTAATCAGACATAATGTTTGCTTTTAGAAGTTACCATGGCGACTGGTCAAGGCAGATTGTCTTCCCTTAGCATCCTACACTTTGTATGGTGCTAAATAAGCCTTGTGTACTGTCAGAGTTTTTCTTTGAGTGATAAAACAAATAGGGAGCGTTGAAATGTTTCACAGCAATCAGAAATGATATTTCCCCATATTGATTTTTTCCTTTCTTTTTCGCCCTTTCTTATCTGGGCCATATCACTTTGAAGTATACATCAAGGCACAATACTTATTACAGGAAGCAAAAATACAGTGAATCTTTAAAAAAAAATGTATGGACCAGGAGCATGAAAGATTTACCCACCACTTATGTTCTGTTAAAGTGAAATACAATTTCACTCTACAAGGCTGACAAACAGCAGAGACTAGTACAGACGGTCAGAAGGCACTACTGTGATTAAATATAAGAACAGTCCCTCATTGGTGGCGGGGGAGGGGGTAGAGGAAACAAAGCATACTAACTTAAAAAAATTTTTTTAAATAGACTTTAATTTTTAGAGCAGTTTTAGGTTCACAGAAAAAATTAGCGGAAACTACAGAGATTTCCTATATATCCCCTCGCCCTATACATTCAGAAACTCTCCTACTATCAAGGTCTCCCACCAGAATGGTACACTTGTTACAAATGATGAACCTACTTTGACAAATGTATAATGACATGTATGTCATACCATACTTATGGTATCTTCATTGCTCTAAAAAAAAAAATCCTTTGTACTCTGCTTACTCATCTCTCCCCACCCCCAGCCCCCCAACCCCTAGCAAACACTGATCTTTTGGCTATCTTCATAATTTTGCCTTTTCTGGTTTTGTCAATATTATTGGAATCATACGATAAGGTAGCCTTTTCAGATTGGCTCTTTTCACTTAGTTATATACTTTTAAGGGTTTAGCATTTTTTTTAAGAAAAAGAAATCCCATTTTCCTCTTCTGCTTTATTGACCATGTCATTTTCCTAAAGCTTCTGATTCTTTGAGGCTTATGAACAAAGTTTCGCTAGTCAGAAAATGCCAAGCACAAGGGGTTCAGAGTCTGAAATCAATCTCTGAAGTGGAAAAAGGACAGCTAAAGGAAACACTAAAAAAGACAGAGAAACAAACAAACACACACCCCCCACCACCACCACCACCAAAAGTCAAGCAGGCAAGAGAATGACTGACCTGAAGGCAGAAGCTTTAGAAAAGTAGGTAATGGCAGAGAGGGTCTCTAACAGTGAGCAAGGATGTATGGGAAGCATTCCTTAGCACAAAAACTACCTTTAAGTTCTGGACCCTCCAAGGCACACACATGAGCTTGTCCAGGGGTTGAAGAAGTAGTGAGCTATTCTCTGCACCCCCCCCACCCCCCACAGATGCCCAGAGAGTTGTTAACGTTCTGTTTACTGGTAGGCTATGAGTCAGCGCTGTGTCTGAAGTTTTCTCCAATCCCCTGATTAAAATTAATCGCCTTCTCAGCGCTCCCAAAGCTCTTTGTTTATGACTCATGTGGGCAGATTAATCATTTTAGGTTTTACATTACTGTTATTTATGTTCGAGTTTTCCTTTTTTCACTAGACTGCAAATTCCTCCAGAATAGGAATCTTGTTTTTCTTCAACTATGTTATGCCCCATACTTTACGAACAGCACATGTTCAGTAAATATTGGTTAAATAAAACCAAGTCTGAGCCCATAGGTGTATGATATGATTTTTTTCCCCGCCCCTAACAAAAGGATATATATAGATGGCAAAGTCTGTGTTTGCCAGTTTTACTGTTGCCTAACAGAAAGGATGGCTAGGGTACATAAAAACACAGTGGGTAAACATTTGGAGATATTATCTTTTTCTTTTCTTATAACTCCCCACAAGTCTTTCTGGGTTTCAGTTTGTAAAATGTCTAAACATTTGGAAGGAGGAATTTGAAGGGATAGACAGATTATCTTGAAATAAACTAGCACACAAAAAACAATCCCTTACTGTATATCCTTATAAAAAGACCTCTGAGTTGGGGTGGGGGAGACATGGCAAGCTAAATAGAGACGTCTATGTGTCCCAAAAGCAGAGGAAAACTGTACACCACAGTGTTGCTGGGAAGGCCGCAAGACCCAAGAAAGGAATAGCTGTGGGGCACGTAAGGCAGATGGCCCCATATGCAGTCTGGTTAAAAAAAAAAAAATTAAAAAAATAAAAAATCCCATGCCAGAATCGTGGCTCAGAACAGCAGAGAATCCCTGGATCTGAAGGGAACCAGACAGAAGGGGATAATGGATATTCCAGTGAAAATCAATGTGGACCAATGACTGAGAAGCACATTGCTTCCCTGTCTCCCACCTGCATTCTCTACCCTCCCAGCGACCTTGCCTGTGTAGTATCCTGGAATAAGAGCTGGAGTAGGACCACAAGGTAGAAATCCTAAAAGTTTCAGAGGTGGAGGTTCTTGTCAGTGTCATGGGGATTCTGTGTAAGAAATTAAGTTGAGTTATAGGAAAATACATCAAATGTTGTTTCTCAGACAATTGTATTTATGGACTCGGATTCATACTTGTTTCAGAAACTTGAGGGCAGGGAGGGGCCCCCCCACTTTTGAATCTCAATACCTATAAACAAACAGGAGAAATGAGGCTGGAGCTGTGTCAACTGTTTACTTTGAAATGAAAAGAGGAAAATAATTCAACAAAATTTCCTAATGTCCTGATTTCTCAAGTCAAAAGAATTTAGCCCTAAGTTACTTACTTAGATTATCAATTTCCAAATTTGTCTGTATTTGGAAATAGGTGAAATTTTATAAGATAAACAAAAATGGATTCTGAAGACTACTATCTGTGCATTTATGCTTACTCGTGAGATTTCGTATTTTGTAGGAAACAATTTCCAGTCAAGGAGAGGGTTGGGGCCACTCATCATAAAAGCTGAGGGTTACAGAGGCAGCCATGACATTGTTTGGTCAGGCAGTTTCTAGGTCATTCCCTCAGGACCAGACAACAGGATACGAATATAAGAAACTCCATTTGAGTTTGAGTTTTTGGTGCCACCTCCCGAAGACTCAAAAGATTCATAAAATGAGTACAGTAATTACACATTCTCTTCATTCTCTCACACCCTACCTATCTTCACATTTATTTATTTGATAGGGAACCTACCTCCTATCTCCTGTTCACTGTTTCATAGAAAGTGTGACCAACAATCATGGTCCCTACGTACATCAATATATAAATACATACATTCAATCAGAGAGAAAAAGACTCTTTTGCCTCTAAGAGCCTTACTTATATGCTTTTTCTGATCTCTTAACTCCAATCTAAATGTTTTATCTTGGTAAATGAGGCTATTCCTTAGCCCTTTTCCTGCCTTATTTCCAAAACCGTCTTTGTTTACAGTGCAGCAATTGTACTGAGTAACTTCCATTCCTCAATCATGCCATGTGATTCCCAGCTTTCCATATGGACCTTGCTTTGCCTGGAGTTCCCTACATCTATTCCTTGGCAGTCACTATGAACACCTACAACTCTGAAAGGCTAACTAGAGCCCCTCCCCCACCTCTCCCTTTCTCCTTTCCCACTCCACGGGTAGAATTGTCCATTTCCTCTGTGTGCCCTACTGCACCACACACATCATTCATTCATTGCCCAGACACTTATTAAATAATATCAGCTATGTGCCAGACACTGTGTTAGATGCTGTCAAACTGAGGGAGGAGGTTCATGCTCTCAATGACCATGCATACTAATTATAACTGTAACTTAGACATAAACTCAATTTCTTTCTGTCCATCTCACTCTATTAAGGATCATTGAGACTGATACAGTTTTAT
The DNA here is from genome assembly GCF_037043125.1 of Eumetopias jubatus. Classification (NCBI taxonomy): domain Eukaryota; kingdom Metazoa; phylum Chordata; class Mammalia; order Carnivora; family Otariidae; genus Eumetopias; species Eumetopias jubatus. Next base: position 113,914,013 of record NW_028274814.1, on the reverse strand, counting down.
TTATGCATTGTTGTGTCCTCAGCACTGCACATGGGGGCTGAGACCTAGTAGGTATTAAATAGATGTGCTGAATTCAAATTTTCCTCGTCATAAACGATGAAATGGAGTCTCTTGAGGGTTTCGTTCTTTTTTTTTTAGTTACATTTTTTTAAAAGATTTTATTTATTTATTTGGCAGAGAGATACAGAGAGAGAAAAGTAGGCAGAGAGGCAGGCAGAGGGAGAGGGAGAAGCAGGCTCCCCGCCGAGCAGGGAGCCCGATGCGGGGCTCGATCCCAGGACCCTGGGATTATGACCTGAGCCGAAGGCAGCCGCTTAACCGACTGAGCCACCCGGCTGCCCCATTTAGTTACATTTTTAAATTTTAAAAATTCATAGAGGTGCCTGGGTGTCTTAGTCAGTTAAGTGTCTGACTCTTGATTTTGACTAGGTCATGATCTCAGGGTCCTAGGATTGAGCCCTGCTGTGGGCTCTGTGCTCAGCAGAGAGTCTGCTTGAGATTCTCTCCCTCCCTTCTCTCTTTTTCTCTCTTTCTCTATCTCAAATAAATAAATTTAAAAAATTAAAATTAAAATTAATGTATGCTTGTAAAATTTAAGCAATATAGAGATAAAAACCTCAATGAGTTCTTCATCATCCTTAATTTCCCCAAGTTAGCCAAAGTTAACAATATGGCTCTATTCTTTCCTCTATCCCTCATGCAAAGCTATATAAGAATGAGGGGGGGGGGAATCAGAGGGGGAGACAAACCATGAAAGACTATGGACTCTGAGAAACAAACTGAGGGTTCTAGAGGGGAGGGGGGTGGGGGGCTGGGTTAGCCTGGTGATGGGTATTATTAAAGAGGGCACATACTGCATAGAGCACTGGGTGTTATGCACAAACAATGAATCATGGAATGCTACATCAAAAACTAATGATGTAATGTATGGTGATTAACATAACATAATAAAAAATATATAGGGATTTTACTTGCATATTTTATAAAAATTCACATATATTTTCATGAGGGATCTCTACAGTTTTCTTGTGATGTCTTTGGGAAAGTTCTTAACTGCAAATTCAATTTCTTTAATAGATACAGAGCTATTCAGGTTATCTGTTCTTTTTTGAATGAATTTTAGTATTTGTGTCTTAAAAACTGACCATTTCACTTGAGTGTCAATTTATTACCATAAAATTGTTCTTTATTTACATTTTCAGGTAGCCCCATATACTACGTAAAATTTAATTGTGTTCCTCAAAAAAAAATAAAAATAAAAAAAGAGATGACATATGATCTAGCAATTCCACTTCTGGGCATATATACCCAAAAGAACTGATAGTAGGATCTTGAAGAGATATTTGTACACCCATGTTTATAACACCATTATTCATAAGAGCTAAAATGTGGAAGCAACCTACATATCCATCAGTGAATTAATGGATAAGCAAAATGTGGCATTATACAAACAATGGTATATTGTTCAGCCTTAAAAAGGAAGGAAATTCCACAGTATCATACAACATGAACAAACCTTGAGCAGATTATGTCAAGTGAAATAAGCCAGTCACAGAAGAACAAATATTGTATGATTCCACTTAGAGGAGGTACTCAGACTAGTCAAAATCATAAAGACAGAAAGTAGAATGGTAGTTACCAGGGGCTGAGGGGGAGAGAGGAATGGGGAGTTGTTTAATGAGGACAGAATCTTAGTTTTAGAAGAGTTACCTGAGTGGCTCAGTCAGCTGAGCATCTGACTCTTGATTTTGCCTCAGGTCATGATCTCAAGATCATGGGGTCGAGCCCTGCATTGGGCATGGAGCCTGCTTAAGATTCTCTCTCTCCCTCTCCGTCTGTACCACACCACCTCTCTCTCTCTCTAAAAAAATTTAGGAAGGAAGGAAGGAAAGAAAGAAGGAAGGAAGGAAAGAAGGAAGGAAGGAAAGAAGGAAGGAAGGAAGAAGAAAGAAAGAAAGAAAGAAAGAAAGAAAGAAAGAAAGAAAGAAAGAAAGAAAGAAAGAAAGAAAGAAAGAAAGAAAGAAAGAAAGAAAGAAAGAAAGAAAGAAAGAAAGAAAGAAAGAAAGAAAGAAAGGAAGGAAGGAAGAAAGAAAGGAAGAAAGAAGAAAGAAAAAACAGTTATGGGGACGGATGGTGGTGATGGTTGCACAACAGTGTGAATGTACTTAATATCACTGAACTGTACACTTAAAAATGGTTAAGATGGCAAATTTTATGTTATGTGTATTTTGCTACCATAAAAACATTAAAAAAAAATGATTGTCAACACCTAGGAGCCAAGAACTGTCTTTATTTTTAAGCTTTGTATCCACAGACCTAGAAAAATGTCTAAAACCTTATAGTATCCTGAAAAGCATCACTAGAAACCAATAGTCAACTGTGATAATCCCAATAGTCACTTTCTCTATCAAAAGCCATATTAAAGCCCTAAATCAGAAAAGGTGGGGGGTGGGGAGGCATCAGTAGAAATGAGCTGAACAGGAGATGCTCATAGCAATGGTGACCCGTACTCTTCCAGGTGACAGGTTTAAATTTTTAATTTATTCTTGTTGGTGTGGGAGGTCCTATATATTAACCGGGGATAAATTCTATTCTTCCTAGTAAGATAAGCCAACACTGACACCAACAAATATACCCCACATCAAAGACTGAAATACCAGGAAGTATCTGGTGCTTGGAGACATCAAGCAGCACCTACACTGGGATAGAGAGGAGCATTCTCCCAGTAGCAGGTGGCTCATGAGGTCAAGCAGGGAGAATGTGCCTACTCTATGGGCAAAAATCAGAACTGGACAGACTTCTTTTAAGGAGGGGTATACAAAAAGAATGAAAATTTGCAACATAAAGAAGACTAAAAATATGATACTCAATGCAGAAGAGGATATATATGTATGTACACATATACACAAAGATACATAAATATGTGTGTATTGTGTGCCTATGTATTGATATAGATATGGTATAGACGTAGATATAGATATTTTCTACGGAGAAAAGAGCCATTTAAAAAAATGATAGTTATGCTTTGAGAGCTATTGTTCAATAGAATTCTAAATATTTAATGCATATTCCCTCTTATAATTCACATGAGAAATTATAAGATTATTCCCATTTTACAGATGAAGAAACAAACAAGACTTTAGTAACATGCTCACGCCATACAGCTTTGTAAATGGCAAAGCCAGGGTTCAAACTCAGGGAGCCTGACTCCAGAGTCTGAGGTCTTGGCAGAGTTGAAAACAATTGCCATATGCTTTCAATAAAATACTAAGATGATAGATTATAATAAAAGAGCTAAAATGAGATAATAGAAAAGGAATCAATTTTAGGAGGGGGTTAGTTGGAAAAACTGGCAGACTCTAGTAAAAAAAACTTGAAAATTTATAAAGGGAAGGAAGTGTTGTAAGGACATTTTAAAGCAGCAACATTAAAACCAGCCTTAGAAACAAATAATACATTATATGTTAAAAGAAAAAAAAAAGAAGATAGTAGGAAGGGAGAAATGAAGGGGGGAAAATAGGAGGGGGAGACAAACCATGAGAGACTCTGGACTCTGAGAAACAAACTGAGGGTTCTAGAGGGGAGGGGGTGGGGGGATGGGTTAGCCTGGTGATGGGTATTAGAGGGCACATACTCCATGGGGCACTGGGTGTTATATGCAAACAATGAATCATGGAACACTACATCAAAAACTAATGATGTAATGTATGGTGATTAACGTAACATAATAAAAAATAAATAAATAAATAAATAAATAAATAAATAAAACCAGCCTTAAAAACCACAGAACCGAATGTGTGACACTGTGGTCCAGATCCGCTGGACCCAGTGCAGACAACCAGAGCTGGTGCCTAGCTCTTGAAATTTCAACTCTCAGGTGTAACGCTTCTGAGATCCTCTGAGCACTTTACAAAAGAATTTGTTAGTAAATAGCAGTTTTGCAACAAAGGGATTTAAATTTAGGGACAAAACTTCAAACAGGAATCCAACCATGCCTACAGTTCATGTCTGCATTTTTGCAGAAATCATTTTTATGTAGATGTCTATATATGAAATTTCCATAAATGAAGTATGTGATGTGTCAGTCACTGTTGTATTATCTTACTAAGTCGCACAATACCTTCCATTTATGGAGGAGGACACTGAGCGTTCTATAATGTGTCAAAGATTATAGTTCGTTAAGTGTTAGAGTAAGGATTCAAAAAGACCAGTCTGCCTTCTGAACACTAGATTAAGTTCAATACCTTTATTCTAGGTCTATTTGACAAATAGTAAGAATACTATGTTTTGGAGGAACTATTGCTATCACTATTTTATAAATAAGGAAGCTGAGGCCCAGATAAGTTTAAATGACTTTCCTAAGGTTCAGTCTCTACTGAAGGTAGAGGAGTCAAACCTAGGTCTTCTGAGGTCCTAAATATTACCTTGTCCTTTATACCACCAATGTCTTTTGTCATCATTCACCCAGAACTTCCTTAGCAGCCTAAGTAAGGCCAGCAGACCATGTTAGAAAGAATATTCAAATTGATGACCGGAGAGTATTGAGTTGGTGATGATCTGATTGTTACAGTTGCCCTCTCACGATTCCAGCTCATTACACAGCCACAAGACGGTTTTAGAAATTCAAGCTTGGGACCACGATCAGGAAGTTATGCTTTGGGAACTCTAAGAGCAGTCCTTTGTGTTAAGTCCCTTCATTTGAACCATCTGGGGAGAATTCAGTTTCCACCGTGATCCAGACTGACACCAACAAATGTCGTTGAGAACTTATGTCCATTATGTCCAGTAGTACAGGGAGAGATACTGCTTTTCAGTGTGATGCCTCTAGTCAAGGGAGTTCAAGGGAGTTATTTGTAAGCCTCAAAGGTAGCGGGAAGGAAGGAAGGAATGGAGGGAGGGAGGGAGGGAGGGAAGGAGGGAGGGAGAAAAGAAAGGAAGAGCATCCGTTTCCTACCCTGATGTGACTACTGGCCAGCTGGAGGTTTTGGAGCATTTCTGCATGCCCTTCCTCTGAAGGGAAAGCGCACACACAAGGGAGATTTTTAAATAGAAGCAGCTGATTCTTCTCTTTAGTCCATCCCTGTAGGAACTCCCCTCTTATTCCAAAAGAACTCTCATATTTTTCAGTTCATTTTTTTTTTCAGTTCTATTTGAGAATTTGAAATATTAGGCCTGTTTCTCAGCAAACTATTTTATATGCATAATAACCCCCTCTGGGGTGTGTGTGGGTCAGCCAACACTGGCACACCTTCCGTCTACTGAGGCTCTCGTGCACTCTTGTCCTCAGTCTGCTCCAAGCCTGCTTTGTGTTGGCTGCTGAACATACAGAGTTGTATGTTATTAATTCCACAGCTTATTTTGAAATTTGCCCCTGAGGCCATCTCTTCAACTGCCCTTCAGTCTGAGACACAAAGCTTTTAGTCTCTAATATTTCTCTATCAAATGGTTTATATTAGCATTATTTTTCCACTTTCTTTCCAGAATAATATAATCTATTTGAGTTTTCATTAGGCTTGTGTGGCCCAAGCATTCTGGGCCAGAGTAATTAAATGAAGCAAGTGAAACATTTATTGATGGCAATATGTCATTGAGTGAAGGGGAGCATTTTAAAAGTAAAGATTTTCTCCCCCCACAAGTAACATATTGCCATCTGTTCCCATTTCACACAAATCAGCACTGAGAGAGCAACATGAAAGAGAAAATTGGGTCAACATTTACATTTCAAGTCAGATTGGATTTTGCTTTGTCAGTTTCTTCGGACTGGAAATTTAAAGGTTAAGAGATCATTTCAGGCATGGGGTAAGGAAGGCAAGAAATGGATCCTTCTGGGTAGCCCCATGAAACTGGGAGACCCAAATAAAGGCAAAGAAAATTATAGGGAAGAAGTAGTGTTTTGTGTGATCTAAGTCTGCCCTTAAATGTATGAGACCAAGAGGATCAGAATACTCCTTTTAACTTATCCTTTTTTTTTTTTAAGATTTTATTTATTTATTTGAGAGAGAGAGAATGAGAGAGAGAGAAAGCACATGAGGGGGGGAAGGGTCAGAGGGAGAAGCAGACTCCCTGCTGAGCAGGGAGCCCGATGCGGGACTCGATCCCGGGACTCCAGGATCATGACCTGAGCCGAAGGCAGTCGCTTAACCAACTGAGCCACCCAGGCGCCCTCCCTTTAACTTATCCTTGTTAAATCTGTGTTCAGCCCTTACTTCCTAACTGTTCTTGGTCGAAACGTGTGCCTCTAGGTTACACAGTGACCTGCAAGCTTATCAGTCTGACTGGTGGCCTAGAAATATCCCGTACTTAAAAAGATTAACCTCAAAGCACATTTAGCGAACAAAAACCATTATCTCTACATTCCCTTACTAGAGAAATGACTAAAATTTTGCAGAATCAGAGACTATATGGTGGGGTTGGTGGTCTAGGGAGACCAACAAAGTTGGGAAACTTTACTCATCCTACAAGAATATCTTGGAAGATTCTCTGCTTCTCTCTCTCACTCTCTGTGTTCTCTCTCTCTCTCAAATAAATAAATAAAATCTTTTTAAAAAATTAGGGGAGACGCCTGGGTGGCTCAGTTGGTAAGCGTCTGCCTTTGGCTCAGATCATGATCTCAGGGTCCTGGGATCAAGTCCCACATTGAGCCCCTCATTGGGCTCCCTGCTCACCAGGGAGCCTGCTTCTCCTTCTGCCTCTGTGCTCTCTCTCTCTCTCTCAAATAAATAAATAAAATCTTTAAAAAAATATCTTGGAAGATTCTGAGCCAGGACATATTCTTCCTACTCTCAGCTGTGTGTGTGTGTGTGTGTGTGTGTGTGTGTGTGTGTGTGTGTGTGTGTATGGCCCATGCCTGTGTATGTGTGTTTTCATGGTGGCACTAAGAGAGAATCTCTTTATTGCTCACTCCTAGTTGGCCTGATGGATACCTAAGCATTATCAAAAATCTCCTTCCTTAATTCTGTAAATTTTATTTTTACATGTTAAAAAAATGATTTGGTGTTGATAATCTACTTTTTTTGATTTTAGAACTTCTTCTTCATGGCCCAAACCCATTTAAATGTTTTGCTTAACACATGATGATATTTAGAGTGAGTTTTGGTAAATAGACACTATATAATTCATTTATATCATTTACATCCCTGCTAAAATTCTTTAATATCTTCTCATTGCCCTTTGAATTAAATACAAAGTCTTTCTTAATGTAAAAGAGCTACATGGTCAGTCTCTTAAAAAAAAAAAAAGAATTTATTTATTTACTTTAGAGGGGGGCAGGGGCAGAGGGAGAGGAAGAGAGAGAGTCCTCAAGCACACTCCCCGCCAGGCAAAGAGCCTGATGTGGGGCTCAGTCCCAGAACCCTGAGATCATGAGCTGAAATCAAGAGTCAGCCACTTAACCAACTGAGGCACCCAGGTGCCCCGACATGGTCGGTCTCTTAAGACTTTCCTTATTTTAGGATTTTCATTCTAATTCACAGTCTTCGGTTGTTGAGCATTGTATTCTAAAAATGTCATTTAGATCAATTTTCTAATAAGGTTATATTTTTACTGATATACTGGTCCACTTTTTCTAAATATTACTTACCAAGAGTTACTAAAATCTCCAACTATAACTAGATTTTTTAACTCTTCAGTTACTTCTGTCAATTTTTGCTTCATATATTTTGAAGCTCTTTTTATTAAGCCATGCACATTTAGGATTTTTGTGGCTTCTTGACTAATTGACCCTTTCACTGTTGTAAAATATCTCTTTTTATCTCTGGCAATATTCCTTATCATATTTTTTGTCTGATATTAGTTTAGCTCCACTAGCTTTCTTGTGCTTATTGTTGCATCATCTTAATTTCAACCTATTTACATGTTATAGTTAAAATGTGTTACTAGTGGGGTGCCTGGGTGGCTCAGTTAGTTAAGCGACTGCCTTGGCTCAGGTCATGATCCCGGAGTCCTGGGATCAAGTCCCGCATCAGGCTCCCGGCTCAGCGGGGAGCCTGCTTCTCCCTCTGGCCCTCTCCCTTCTCATGCTGTTTCTCTCTCTCTCTCTCCCTCTCTCTCTCAAACAAATAAATAAATAAATAAAATCTTTAAAAAAATAAAATAAAATGTGTTACTCGTAAGCAGCATATAGTTGGGTTTGACTCTTTTAACCAGTTTGGATAAATATGGATAAAACATGGAGTATTTAATCCAGTTCCTTTATTTGTGTTCAATTTATTTTTTACTTTTTATTTTGAAGTCTTTTTGGATTTGCTACAAAAGTTACAATAGTACTACAGAGAATTCATATGTACCTCATAGTCTTATTCCTCTGATGATAACTGACACAGATACTGTGCAGTTACCAAAGCCAGGAAATTAACATTGGTAGAAGATCATTCATTAAACTCAAGCCTTCCTTGGATTGCACCAGTTTTTCCCCCCAGTGTTTCTTTTACTTTTCCAGGATCCTTTTCAGGATCTCCTACTGCATTTAGTTATTGTGTCTCCATTGTCTCTTCTAATCTGTGATAATTCAGATATTTTTCCTTATCTTTCATCACGTTGACACTTTTGGTGAGCACTAATCGTTGTTTTGTAAAATATTTGGATTGGTTTGATGTCTTCTCATGATCAGATTGAAGCTGTGCATTTTGTGGCAAGCGTGCCACAGAAGTGTTGTGTCCTTCTCAGTGCCTGATGTCAGAGAGTGCGAGATTTCAATATGTCTTAATACTAGTATATTAGTCTTGATCACTTGGTGAAAGTTGTGTTTGCTGAGTTTCTCCACTCTAAAGTTACTATATTTCTTTTTAATTGATAAACATCCTGGAGAAGATACTTTGTGATTATGCTAATATCCTGTTTCTCCTAAAACTTTTGGCCACTGATATTGATATCCATTGGTAGACAGCATATTTCAAGTATAAATACTGCTCTGACACAATTATTGCATTACATGTAAGACTGTTTATTCCAGGTGGGGTCAGAGCAAGAAGGGCCAGTATAAGCCCTTCTTGTGCTTATGATTGCATCATCTTAGGTTGCAACCTAAGCAGCTATGCCACTTGAGGCATATGACCTGGCAGTAACATGCTACCAGGGGTATCTACGGTAGAGATGATGCCAAATCTAGCTCCTGGCAAGACCAGTAGGAGTATCACAGCATAGAACCTAACATTATGGAACTAGGCCATGCCATCTGCAGTAGAGAACTTATATATCATTTGAAAACTAGCTCCTGACATGCTACAGGGCCATAGTGGAAGTCATGCCTGACTGTGGAAAATCAAGTAACCTTTATGGGCTGGTTATTTTGAGACCTTCCAAGCTGTCAGGTAAGGTAGACTGATCAGCAGTTTATCATAAGATGGATATTGTACATCAGAGATTGGAATTGAGCAGGCCAGAAATTATGTAAAGAGGTAGCCCAGAAATTCATGTCACCAGTTATTACATGATGCCACTCCCTCAGCTCACAACTATGGCTTCATGAACTATGACTACCTGACAAAGAAAGAAAAGGCCCAAACTGAGTTCATGAATGGGCCAACTTGGTATATGGGTGCAAGGTGGAAATTGGCTGTTCTTGAAACAAAGCTCCAGTCAGGGATGGTCCTGGAATACAGTGGTAAAGGGAAAGCCTACCAAATTAGGGAAAGTGCATCTGGCCATCCACTTTATGGGAGTAGAAGTGGCTTTATTTAAGGGTAGGCATATCATGTGCATTAATGAATAACTTAGCTGATTGGTCAAGGGCCTCTAATGAATGAAGCTAAAAGTTCTGGGAGTAGGAGGTTGAGGAGGAGACAAGTGTATAGATTTATGGGAATGGACACCAAGTGTGAGCATCATTGGTGATTGCCATTGTAGAAGAGGCACTAAATCACCAACATGAGAGACTGAATCACCAAGTGGAGAGAATGATCAACTAGTTGATGTCACAGAGCTTCTGTTCTGAGACGTCTCAGTGCTAGCAAAATGGGTTCATGAATGTTATAACCATGGTGGTAGAGATAGAGGCTATGCATTGCCTCAACAGTTTGGGCTCCCTCTCACCAAGGCTGTCCTAATGATTGCTGCAGCTTAATGTCTGATCAGACAGGAACAAAGACCAACAGGAACAAATCGGGTAACATGCTTTAAGGAAACCAGACAAGTAGATTACATCAGACTCCTTCTACCGTAGAAATCACAACATGCCTATTCCTGTACCAAATCACCAAAATTCTGGGGCCTTAAAACAGCACAAATTAATTTTTTGCATCTAGAGGTCAGAAGTTGCGAATGGATCTGATTGAGCTAAAGTCACATAGGATGACACAGGGCTATGTTTCTTCTAGAGGCTGTAAGGGAGAAACCATTTTCTTTGTTATTTAGTTTCTAGAGACTTGTTCTTGTTAGCGTCATTCTTTGTTTCATGGCCCTGAGGAATCCCTCTGATAACCTGTTTTCATCATCATATCTCCTTCCCTGATTCTCATTCTTCAGCCTTTCTCTTTCATCTTGTAAGGATCCTCATATTGCACTGTACCCATCTGTATAATCCATAATTTCTTTATTTTAAGATCATTAATTTAATCAGAGCTACAAACTCCCTTTGGCTATATAAGGTAATATTCACAGATGTATTAGTCAGCATTCCTTGAGAAACAAACAAGTAGGATATAATAATAATAGTAATAATAATAAATTTAATTATTAAGTAATAAGATGTGAAATTAGCTCACAGGTTTATGGAGACTGAGCAGTCCCATGATCTATATCTGCAAGCTTAAGATCCAGGAAAGCCAGTAGGATAATTCAGTTTGGATCCCAAGGCTAAGAACCAGGGGCATAATGGTGTAATCTTAGTTTGAGAGCAAGAGTAGATGAGATGTTCCAACTCAAGCAGTAAGACAGGGAAAAAAGGAGTGCATTTTCCTTTCTTTGCCTTTTGTTCTATTCACGCCTTCAACAGATTGGATGATGCCCACCAATATTGAGGAGGACAATCTAATTTACTAAATCTACCAATTCAAATCCTAATCTTAACACAGACACACCCAGAAATGTTTGATCTGGGCACCCTGTGGCTCGTCACATTGACAAATGAGATTAACAAGCACAAACCCACCCTTTGTCAACTTGACACCTATACGCATCTCCTTAAACCAGGCTTATTAGTTTCCAAGTAAAGACAATAGCGAGGTCATAATTCCACCAAACATGATATAACTGTGTGTGTAAAGCTGAAATAACCCTAACTTGTTCCTCATAAAAAAGATAAAAATATTAAAATGATATTTCTCCTTGATATACTGGAACTTAAAACCTATAATGTAAAATTAACAATACTTGAAAACTATGATACTATGTTGGTGACCCACCCCGATCCCCCTGACAGCCAGTATACCCATTCTCTACTATTGTGTTGACTGATGACAACTCACAGCTGTCCCTTTTGCTAGAAATTTGCCTTTAGCCAAATGGGAGTTACTTTACCCAGGAGGCACTGCTGCCCACCCCTACATATCCAGAGGCAGACCGTGGCCCATGGCTGGCTGGCATGGGATACGAACATGTCCCCTCAAAGTGGGAATAATTCTGCAGCGTAATCTTCTTCCAAAATGTGCCCATGTGATCAGACTGAAACTAATTTCCATCTAAAACTATGTACTTGTTTTCTTTTCCTTTGTTCTGTCCTGCTTCCATCAACTTTCTTTCTAAAAGAGGTCCCCAGTAAGTTCTATTTGAATAAAAATCCCTATATTAGCTTCTGCTTCTAAGGAACTTGAACTAAGATATTCACCACCAGATAATCTATTTAATCAGATGTATATGTTTATATTTAACATACATATATATTTATATGTCTTGGATTCCCCACCTACAACCCTTACAGGCAAGATATGTTCTTCCTTATCTCTGTGGTCTCTTTGTATTCCCTTGCATAGTGTTATGGACTTAGTAGGCTTTCAGTAAATGCTTCTGGATGTAAAGGCAGGAGCAAGCTAGCCATGTGATGATCTTTTCTCAGCAAAGCGTCTACTTTATAACATTTCTGAGCTATAGTCTCCATAAATGAATTTTTAATGTATTTTACAGTGGAAAGTTGGCTAATAAAAGGCAAGCTCAGAGATATAACACTAAACTCTCATGGTCTCAATTCCTTCCTAAACAGCATCATTTTTATTGTTGTTTCCAAAATGAGATCATCTTTCTCTTCTGCTTTCACATTAACTAGATTTGTTCAAAGATCTGACGTTAATGTCATCAGTCTGGGCTATTGCATGAGTTCCGCTAACTGTGTTTTAAAATATAGCCATTAGCATGCCATAGAGGAAGATTTGATCTCATCACACTATAAATCACTTGTTTTTCTGAGAAGATTGGAAATATGACAGACAGCTGTGCTTTATCAATGTTTTCATTTATACATATATCTTTCCCACTTCAAAGTTTGCAGAAGAGAAGTGAGATAATGTGATTAGGTAGCCAAGCATATTCAATGTTCTGAAAAGTAGGTCATTGTTGAGATTAACTGATGGATTAAAAGGATTTAGAAAGGTGGTAAAATTTGATTTGCATATTTCTCTAAAAAGTCTTGACTCTTGTCAAGTCCCCCTCCCACGTTTTACAGAACAGCAAGCCAAAGCACTACATCTAGCAATTTAGTAGTTGCAAATTACTCTTGCCTGGTTTTTTTTTGACCTTGAGCAAATTATCAGTATTTCCACACTAGATTTATTTTCCATAATCCATCAACTGCATTGCTTTGGGGGCACTGAAAATGAGACCGGAGAGTGCTAATGTGACAGATGAGGACTGAAATAATTAAATAGTGCTCAGCGTAAGACTACTATACATCTCTTTGACCAAGCATCCTTTGAAAATGCCTTAAATGCCAGTTAAATAAAGACTGCTTAGTGGTGAGCATTGTTCAATGCCACTCTTCCTTTTGGCAATTTTGGTCTCATCAATGGCATTTTCAAAAAGATAAATTAATAGCCTTCTCCTAGAACATAATTTATTCTGTTTGGTTCTTTAGTTCACCAGCTAGCACTTTATTGTATTAACAGTATATATTATATGCATATAAAGATTTGAGAAATGATTCTTCTTAAGAACTTGAGATCTGTAGAAAGTTGAAATAAATATTCTTCTACTCATTTACTCATTCATTCCATTCAACAAGTCAGCTCATTTTTAGTGAGGAGAGAGGCACATAAATAAATGGTTGATAAATAAATAAATACTTATAATAATACATCTACATTCATGATGGACATATGGGAGCACAAAGAAAGGACACCTAACCCGAAAGGATGATATCAGGAAAGTCTTCCTGGCAGAGATGGTGCCAGAAGGTATGTCTTGTTGAATGAATTGAAGCCAGCCAGGTGAAGGGTAAGATGAAGAAGAATAACCTGGGTAGGGTGAAGTATGCTGAGATGGATCAGGGAGATGGATTTCAAGAAGAAAGAAAAACACATCTGAAATCAGTGGGGCAGGCCTAGATGAAGACTTAGAAGGAAATTCAAAATTAAATAACATTTTTTATTTTTAATTTTTTTAATTTTTAATTTTTTAATATTTATTTTTTTATTTTTTTAAAGACTGTATTTATTTCTTTGAGAGAGAGAGCACAAGTGGAGGGAGGGGCAGAGGGAGCGGGACAAGCTGACTCCCTGAGGGACTCCATCCCAGGACCCTGAGATCATGATCTGAGCCAAAGTCAGATGCTTAACTGACTGAGCCACCCAGGCGCCCCTAAGTAACATTCTTTATGTTATTTAAATGTTTTTAATGTTATTTAAGTACAGATATACATGCATGCTAAAATTTAAAAAGACTTCTTTCTAGATTTTCTGATGGGAAAATTCTGGATATGTTCATCCAAACTAATCTTTTATCATTTGGGGGATGTGGAGTGGCGTGGGCACAGGGTTTTTTTGTTGTTGTTTTGTTTTTGTTTTTGTTTTCTTGACATGCCAAGGAATTTTAACTTTATTAATAACAGTGGAAAGTCATTGAAAATTTAAGAATGACGAGCAAAAAAGAAACACGAGAAACTGTTGTTTTAAAGTCCTGGTGTACGACTTACTGCTTATGGAGCTCCAGTTCGTAGTTATGAAGGATACGCTAAATGAGGACAGAGGGAACCAAGTCATTATTTTTACGTTCCTATATCTGAACACAAGGCAGAGGTTTTTATTTTTATTATTTTGAACATTTCACTTTTTCTTTCTCTAATGAAGTAGTTTTTTTCATGAATACAAAGGATGTCAAAAGGCAGTGTCCTATTGATGGCCAATAAAAATGCATAAATTAGGAAATATTTATTCAGTGTCTACAATATTCCTGATACTGTGCTTGCTTTCTTCTGGGTAAATGCCAGTGAATATCTTATGAAACACATGTCATAACAGATTTAATGCAAATATTTTGTAAGATAAAACTGAAGCCTAAACCCATAGGGCTTATTTCACTAAATAATTGCTTGATCTTACATTAAAGGACAATTTCATTACGCTTTTTTTTTAAAACATCCCACCCAAATAATGTAACTATGCTAATATTCAAAAGTATTGTTTGTACTTAGACCTAAAATTTTCTAAAGAACTATAACAATATGAAAATAGACAAACTATACATATTGCTTATTTGAATCTTCTAACTGATTTTTGAGGAATACCAATCAATAAAACAACCACTTTATTTGAAAAAAAAAAGGAAATTACATAATGGACCAGTCAAATTAGTTTCTCACATAAACCATGGCTGAGGGAGATTAGTAAAATATCTCAGCTACATTACTGATGTTGAAATATTGGTTCTCAGTCATAAAGCCAGATAAAATCAATCACATGACACTATGAAATCTATAAACTTTACCATTTACAGTTAGAAACTATATAGAAACTATAGATTATTTAAAAAGTCACAAATGGCACATTCTAGTTGTAAAAAGTCAAATAGTATAGAAGTGTATCCAATGAAAAGTAGAAGTTTACATGTTCCTTTCTCTCCTTTCCAAACCCACATCAGAGATGACCACTGTTTCCTGCTTAGTGCAGTCCTTGCTGCTTTTATTCTCCACATTTGCAAATAAATGTGGCTGCAATGTTTTAAGCAAATGGGACCATTTTATCCATTTTTTTCCATGTCTTGCTTTTATTCATTCAAAATGCGCTGGAAAAATTTTTCATGTCAGTACCAATAAGTATAGCTTTTCCAACGATTGCAAAGTTTTTAAGTCTTTATGATTGCAAAGCATTTACCTGTATAGATACAGAATGCCTTTTTAAATACTTGTTCTTTTGCTAAAATCATACAACTCTTTCCTAATTGCAAACAGTGCTACAGTGATCTTCCTTATATGTATTATATATAAATGCACAAAGTGCAAATATTTCTCTAGGATTAAATTGCTAGGGTAAAACCCATACAACGGTTTAATGTTTTAAATGTTTAAATAGCTAAAAACTATTTCTACTAACAATGTATGATTATGTCACTCTACATTTCCCTGCATCATTGCCAAGACTAAGCCTCATAAATCTTTACAGTTTTATCCAATCTTATGGACTAAATATGGTATTTCTTTGAAAGAACTGTCCATATGCTATTTTCTTAACTTTCTGGTTGACATTTCTGTGTTACTCATTGAAATTCAGTGAATAAAGGCAGGACAACTGGCAGTTGAAAATATTTTGCTAAAACTTCTGCCTCTAATGTTAGATACAGTTATAGACAAAAGCTTCTACCGTTACATAGAGATCTAGGTCTTTTTCCAAATTACACTTGGAATATACTGAAAAATAGTTGTTTACGTACATATCACATATTTCAGTTTGTACTTACAATGCAGTTTGAAAGGGATCTTTTACTATTAATAAAATTCCTTATCCTTTGTGTTGCATAGAAAGTCATCACCATACTGTAAACTTAAGCAGAGCTGTTTGATGAATCAAGTCTTACAAAAAAGTTTGCAGATTCAGACAGAAATAGGAGTAGAAATGTGAATTTACCTCCCTTGGTCTCCTAACTTGTGAAGTCCAATACCTGTTCTTGATGGTTGTCATAGTCAGCTGTTCAGTGCTATCCAAACAGCCATAGTCAAAGTATCAACTTACCATAGGAATGGGGAGCCTGTACCATTCATTCACACATTATCTGATATCATTTGAAAAGCTTACTGACTCCTTTTAATATGTTGAAAGTTATTTTAAACAATTTGCTCTAGGATCAAACTATTCAAAATTTCCAAATCTCAAGTTTCCTTCCAACTACCTTCCTGTGTTTAGCTGCTTTTGTAGCCTTTCCACCATGACCTTACTTTAATGAACATTTTACCTGGTAAGAGGAATCCTCTCTGTCTGCATTCTCATGAATCTCTCCTTGTCCCCAAAGAGGTCCCAAGTGCAATCTGGTTCTTCTTTTATAGAAATCACACATTGTTCCCATCCCGTTGGCATAATGTCCAGCCGCCATAGAAACTAATGTTTGTGCCCCTTGCTCGGGGAGTGCTCTGATCCTGTTTTAAGGAGCAAATCTCCTATGTTAATTAGAAACTCTCTAGAAAGGGAGAGTTTTTTGTTATAAGATCTAAAATATATATACTTCGTGAGTTAGTAGCTATAAAACAAACCCAAAATATTATCGAAAAAGAAAACATGTGGTACAAATGGACAATGACGGGTGATGGAGAAGTTTAAAATGTTTTCATTAAAACAGAACAATGGCTGTCATATTGAGATAGATGAGCTGATTTTTATTTTTTCTTCTGCTTTAGGCCTTTACATCTTCTATCGAATGAGTTAGCTAGGAGGATTTAAAGAGTCCTGAGTTCAAATAATTTTCACTCTGTCACTTACTACTTTGGGCAAATTGCCAAATATTTCTGATCTCTGTTTTCCACCTGTTATATCAGAATGATACTTTTGTGGTTTTCAGGAGGAAAGCTTTGAGCAGTCCCTTGGCCATAATAACAGTCAGTCAGTGGCATCTATTATTATAGTACTTGGACTAAGTACTAAGTACCAATAACCCCAGGCCATTGAGCAGCTTCTTAGGAGTTCAAGGAAGGAAATAACTCAATTTCTGACGCCAAGGAGAAAATGTTTTTAAATCCAGGAAACTATTCATAAACATTGTTTGCTATATTGTAAATGCCTAACAGTCTGTAAAATAAAAATCCTTGCGTTAGCAACTCTTCACAAACAGCCGCTAAGAAATGTAAGAGGATGTATAATGAAGAGTATTTCGTTTCATTTCCGTAGTGGCATTTGCCTGTAATGATGTCTATGTTGTTTTAGTCAAATGGGGAATTTCAGTTTGATATCATGACATACTAATTCAAATGAATTTCAAAATAAGAGGGAGCATTCAAAATAGTCACATAGAAAGTCTGGTTTGTAAAGGACTGAAATACCTTCTCATTAAACTGTCAAAATGAAACAAGGACAAATGCAGTTGGTGGGTAATTTTTATTAAATAAAAATAGAAATTTACATACAGGCATTTTTAATTTGTCTGTAAATTATTCCTATCCTTTCAAATGAATCTTATGGTGGTAGAGCAATGTGTTTTTGTATCTTTATTAACATGATTGCACTTATCACATATTGCATGTGATTTCAAATGTATTATTTTGAACTGCCAGCTACTTCTGGCTATTTACTCTTTTCCAGCACATTTAGCATTGAGTCAAGATGGTGTCATTCCACATGCAAACTCCAACACCATTTCGGGGCCTTGGACCCTTCAAATAGCTAATTCCCTGGAGTGCAGAGGTGATGGCAGGGATGGCAGCAAATGACAAGGTGCTGAAAATTCTATTGCATTCATTAGCTACTTCCCTGTCAAGTCTTTATTTCTATATGCGACTGTTAAAGCCAGTGTGATTTAAATAGATTAAAACACTTATAAGAAAATAAATTTAAAAGTTGATTTCTGAGAACCATTGTGGCAACATCTATAAATATTTTTATGACTTTGATTTCTATTCTTGTTACATTAAAAACTAAAACTTTATTATTAAATAGCCAAGTAAATTTCCATGTTATCTGATAATGCTTTAATTACTTTAAATAATCACTTTGGTATTGTTAAAGAAAACTACTTAAATGGGAAGTTTTCAGTCAGCTTGTCTAATTTATGCATTGTCCCCAATGGTAGGTAGAATTCTAAGACAACTTCCAGTGACCCTCGATCTTTAGCGTGAGTGGAATTTGGATTATTAGTAGATATCATTCCATAATTATGTTACATTATATGGTGAATGGGATTTTGCAGATGTAATTAAGTCCCTAAATTAGTTGATCTTAAAATAGGGAGATTATCCAGGTGGACCTTATCTGATCACATTGGCCTTTTAAATCTGGGTCTCAAGGGCAGAGATGGAAGAAGTGAGAGATTCAAAGCATAAGAAGGGTTCAACATGCCTTTGCTGACTTAAAAATAGAAAGGACCACAAAGCAAAGAATAAATGTGTGAGGCCTCTATTGCCAAAGCGGCCCTTGAATGACAGTCAGTAAGGAAACATGGACCTGAGTCTTACAAATGGAAGGAGCTGAATTTTGTAAAACAATGAGAAGGAACTCAGAGGCATCTTTACCCAGAACTTCTAGATAATAAATCAGCCGGTATAATCGTGAGTTTAGCTTTGTGGTACCCTGCAAAGAGAATCAGCTACATCAGACATCTGAATTACAGAAATGTGAGCTAATAAACAGGTGTTGTTTTAATCTGCTAAATTTTCAGTGATTTGTTACACAGCAGTAGAAAATTAATATACCCCCTTCTCCCAAAAAAGTTTGATCTAATTTGCATTGAATATTTCACACTAACTGCTGTTTTGAATGTTAAAACTACATTTTATTTTTTCAGGTATCATCAATTTGAGAAGTACCTTTTATTTTAATATCAGCTTTAAATATTTTAGCCTTTAGCTAATGTGGGAAACTTTTCTGAATGTTCACACACTATCCTGTTGTACATATTCAAGCCAGATTTGAAATGTTCATTATGAGGATGAAGGTGAAAAGAAATATGGGCCATTAAAATTTCTCCGTGTTAAAAAAAAAAATCCAGGTTAGAAAAGTAATAAAACTACATGGCTTGCTGGAACACATCATATTAATGCTAAATTTAATTCAGAAGATGAGAAGAAAAGCAAACAGGAATGTAATTAAAAGCAATTAAGCCAAGGAGAAATCACAGGGAAGATTGTCCAGATTGGAAGAGGAATTTCATGGAGGGTGATGCTTTTGAAGATACTATCATCTTCTAAACAGGGGAGTTTCCGGAGAGAGGCTTCAGGGGGAAATACTGCTTAATTTACAATAGAAGTTCTCATACTTATTTGATGTATGAAAAGAATGGTAGTCTAGGGAACCGGAGTGCTTTTTTTGGTTTCAGATGAAGCTAAATTAAAGTTGAATTTTCCTTTGCCACTAAATAGCTAAGGCAAGCCCAGGCAACCTGCCAGGTGAAAGTATGAGACTGACCTAAGTCTGACTGGTTGGTTAGTCTTTTCCTACTTCAATAGTGTATACTGCTATTTTGTAGAAACAGGGGCAGTGAAAGCATTATTCTTTAGATTTCAGTTTTAATTTATAAAAAGAACTATGAAGAAAAATTTTAAAATTGCACCTTCTTTAATCTAAGAAGTTATAAGTTAAAATATACAGCAATTGACTAAATTAGGGCAAGGTTTACTTTCTGCAGATCTTAGCTTTGGGAAAAATTGCAGCATCTTGCAGGGTAGCAAAAAGGCCTAAAAGGATCGTCTTAATATATATCACAGAAAGAAGCTGTTCAATGTATACACCTTATCATCTTGAAGTATCAGAAAACTTGTTTAAGAAGAC
Source organism: Eumetopias jubatus (assembly GCF_037043125.1). NCBI lineage: Eukaryota > Metazoa > Chordata > Mammalia > Carnivora > Otariidae > Eumetopias > Eumetopias jubatus. The sequence goes on along the minus strand of NW_028274814.1, from coordinate 113,894,187 downwards.
TTTCAAAAGAAAGGCTCTTGCTTGAAAACAAATCATTCCAGTGCTTAGATCTATTTCTCTGAATGCCGATATTGCATTTATTTAGAAACTTTAAATGTTATATCTTATTGAGAAAATTATTACTTAATCTAATTCTCGCAGAGAGCAAAAGCCATTGGGATAAAAACTAATGAATATAATGACTGAGTAATCTTCAGTAATAAGAAAAGCCACATTATACATATCCTGGGTGTCAGCTAGGATTTAACACGGAGAGAATTCAGCATATAAGTTTTACAAAGTGCTAACACATTGCACTCTCTCCCTGAGAGAGTTGTAGCTGTACAAGGAGTCAATTCTCCTCTTGTTTTACTACATTCCATTATTCCCAGACCTACAACTCAAAATTTCATTCATTATTTCATTCACTAAATGTTCATTAAATGCCACCTTCATGCAGCAATGAATAGGACAAAAGCCCCATTTTTATGTGGATTTTATTTTAATTCTAGGGATATATCAACATGACCTAAAAGACAAATTACAAATTTAGACACAGAAGGAAGGCATATATACCAAAGACTTTCAGAGTTTGCTAAATTTTATTGGTAAAAATTTCAGTAATGACTGTGGGAAATGTCCAGGATTCTCAATTAAAGTTCTGGATGAACTTATTGATAGCTGACAAATTTATTAGAGATTCTGAATTCAATGCCGTGGTTCTAACTGATAGAACTGTGATTCAATGGTGGCCCACCTTAAATGAAGTTAAAATGACAGAAACTACTCTGGTATAATATACCAGGCAAAATACAAGGATGTTGAGAAATAGAAATGCTAGAATGGATTTATCATGCTTGAATCATCATGTGCCCATCACTTACATTCTGTTGGAGGATCCAGATGGCTTCCTTCACCATGACCTTGAGGTCTACATTGTTAAAGGAAGCATCTCCATGCAGGCAGGATTCTGAGAGGGCTAAGAACATGGCATGTGTTTAATCAGCTAAGACAAGTTGGGCATGATTTCTGTAATAGTCATCAGAGCCTATGTGGTAGTCTGAATTATTTATGATTAATGATGATGAGGTTCCCCAGAGCTAAATATGTGGACAGCCTGCTAAGGTCCTATTTGCATGTAAAATGGACAGAGAGAGGTTTGATTTAAGTAACTCTTTTAAAGAAACATGACTCTTCTCCAAATCTAAGACCTGAGTCTCAGAGTAAGGTTTGAGTGGGCATCCTTCAGGAAGAACCACAGACAACTATGTCTGTGGAAGTAGCCTTACACAAAGGAATGTACAAAAACTTATTTATGAAACTGCACACTAGTAAAAGGGATCCATGTGGACCTCAGGGAATTATTGGACATTGCCTCCAGAATAAAATGATAACTAGAAATCCATTACAACCACTGGGATCCACTGGTCAAAGGAGATTCCTAAGGGTGTTAATTGGTGATTAAAGAAAAATATTGTTTCAAGTTTAAGTAAATTGACTTTAGGATAGAACTCTACTTATATGTCAGAGATGGAAAACATCAACTTGCCCACCTGTCTCTTTTAGGCATAGGAAGTGAAACTCAGAGAAATCAAACGACTACTTTTAAGTGAAAATCCAGGTCTTACAAGGTTATTACACCAGCCCAGGTCCCTGGGTCCTCTGAGCAGGGTGTTGGGAGTGGGAGAGACTGGAGGTTGTCTGGCTGCCAGGAAAGAATTGGAAAAGGAAGGGTCATGTTCCCTTCATTCTTCATTTTAGCTTTAAAATTTTACTTTATTCAAATTTATTGAAAAATGAAAACAAATTATTTTTTGTGGGATAGCAGGAGTTGGGGTTAGAGGTGTCTGAGAGGAGAAATTTGTGAAAAGATAATGGCTAAAATTTCCCCAAAGTTGAAGAATCAGCTATAAAATTTGAGTTAATAGAAGCACAAAAAAACATGATAAAAATACCAAAGCATATAATAATCAATACTATCAATACTGCATATAACATGTAATAATCAATGATCAATACTGCTTATAACAGTAGTAAAGAGAAAACCTTTTTTTTTTTAATTTTATTTATTTGACGCTGAGAGAGATAGTGAGAGAGAGAGCACAAGCAGGGGGAGTGGCAGGCAGAGGGAGAAGCAGGTTCCTCCCTGAGCAGGAAGCCTGATGTGTGACTCGATCCCAGGACCCTGGGGTCATGACCTGAGCCAAACCAACTGAGCCTGGCACCCTGCAAAGAGAAAATTTTAAAAGAAGCCAGAGGAAAAAAGACATGTGGAAGGACAAAGGTAAGGAAGACAGCAGAGTTTTGGAAATATGCGAGCCAGAAGACAGTGGAGCAATTGAACGTACTTTATGTACTGAAAGATAGAAACTACCAAACTAGAATTCTTAACTCAGAAAAAAATAACTTTCAAACATGAAATGAATACTCTTTCAGACATGCAAAAGCTGAAATAATTCAATATTTGACCTTAACTACAAGAAAATATTAAAAGGGAGGTGTGGCAGCAGAGCAAGATGGCGGAGGAGGAGGAGACCTGGATTTCGTCTGGTCTCAGGAATTCAGCTGAATGGGGATCAAACCATTCTGAACACCTACGAACTCAACAGGAGATCGAAGAGGAGAGTAGCAACAACTCTCTGAACAGAAAAGCGACCACTTACTGGAAGGTAGGACGTGCGGAGAAGTGAATCCGAGGTGGTATTCAGGAGGATAGACGGCGGGGGAGGGGGCCTCCGTCAGCCGCTTCTGGCAAGTGATAGAGCCGCGGAGCACAAAATCGGAACTTCTGGGGTCGGCTCCGCTGAGGGACGTCGCTCCAGTGGCTAAGTGGGGGTGGAACCCTCGCGGGACAGTGTGGTCTCAGGACCCTCAGGGTCACAGAAAGACCGGGGGTGCTTGAGTGCAGCAGAGCTCCCAGGTATCGGAGCTGGGAAGCCGGTTGCAGAGACGGAGCCGAGGCGCGGGCTCTCAGCTCGGGGTTGCCATAAACTGTGATCCGCGTCCCAGTTGGGCCACTGCTCCTCCAGCAGGGACCCAACAAGCGGCAGATCTGGGGAGACTCCCCTTCCTCCCCGGGGAGGAGCGGCGCGGAAGCGCACCGCAGGGATCTGCTGGGTTTGGAGACTCCACACGGGGTCGGGTGCCAGAGATAGAAACGCTCGGTCACAGGCCGGGTGAGCACGGAGTGCGGCCGGAGACCGGGGAGATGGGAGTGACTGACTGCTTTTCTCTGGGGGCGCACTGAGGAGTGGGGCCCCGAGTTCTCGGCTCCTCCGGGTGGAGATTGGGAGGCGACCATTTTCACTCTCGTCCTCCAAAGCTGTACCGAGAGCTTGCAGGGAACAAAAGCTCCCGAGAGCAAACCCAAGCAGATTGCTTAGGCCGGACTCACAAGGGCGGGGCAATTCCACCCCCACAAAGACATTTGGGAACCACAGCAACAGCCCCCTCCCCCATAAGATCAGCAGGAACAGCCAGCCAAGACCAAGTCTACCGATCAAAGAGAATGGGAGAACTCCAGCGCTAGGGGAATACTGCACATAGAATTCATGGCTTTTTTTTACCATGATTCATTAGTTTTTCAAAGTTAATTTTTTAACTGTTTTTTTTTTTTGAATTTTTCTTTTTCCCTTTTTCAACCAACATCTTATCAATCCCTTTAAAAAAAACATTTTTATTTTTCATTTTTAGAGTCATATTCTATCCCTTCATAGTAGTTACCCTTATTTTTGGCATATATATATAAGTTGTTCTCTCTTTAAAATTTTGAGATACAGTTTCTTCTAACAGATCAAAATATACCCGAAATCTCTAGTGTATGGCTTTGTTCTAGTCTCCTGCCTGACCACATTCTCTCCCTTTTTTTTTTTAATCTTCTTCTTTCTTTTTTCAAACAACTTCTAATCAATTCATTTTATAAAATCTTTTATAATTTTCATCTTTACAGTCATCTTCCATCCCTTCATTGTATCAACCTTTATTTTGTACATATATAAGTCTTTCATTCTTTACAATTTTGGGAGGCACTATCTTCTAACAGACCGAAATACACCCAGAATCTAGTGTGTGGCACTGATTTATGCACTAGCCTGATCATATTTGATCATATTCTGTTTTTTTTTGTTTTGTTTTGTTCTGTTTTTGTTTGTTTCTATCTTTTTCTTTTTCTTTTCTTTTTTTCTCTTTCTTTTTTCTTTCTTTCCCTTTCTTTTCCCCTGGTTTCGGGTCTTTTCTGATTTGTTTAGAGTATATTTTCTGGGGATGTTGTTGACATGCTAGCATTTTGTTCTCTCATTCATCTATTCTCCTCTGGACAAAATGACAAGACGAAAGAAATCACCTCAGCAAAAAGAACAAGAGGTAGTACCATCTGCCAGGGACCTACTCAATATGGACATTAGTACAATGTTGAACCTAGAGTCCAGAAACATGATTTTAAAAATACTAGCTGGGCTTGAAAAAAGCATGGAAGTTATTAGAGACACCCTTCCTGGAGAAATAAAAGAACTAAAATCTAACCAAATCGAAGTCAAAAAGGCTATTAATGAGGTGCAATGAAAAATGGGGGCACTAACTGCTAGGATAAATGAGGCAGAAGAGAGAATTAGCGATAGAGAAGACCAAATGATGGAAAATAAAGAAGCTGAGAAAAAGAGAGATAAACAACTACTGGATCACGAGGGCAGAATTCGAGAGATAAGCGGTACCATAAGATGAAACAACATTAGAATAATTGGGATCCCAGAAGAAGAAGAAAGAGAGAGGGAGGCAGAAGGTATATTGGAGCAAATTATAGCAGAGAACTTCCCTAATGTGGGGAAGGAAACAGGCATCAAAATCCAGGAGGCACAGAGAACCCCTCTCAAAATCAATAAAAATAGGTCAACACCCCGACATCTACTAGTCAAACTTACGAGTCTCAGAGACAAAGAGAAAATCTTGAAAGCAGCTCGGGAGAAGAGATAGGTAACCTATAAAGGTAGAAACATTAGGGTGGCAACAGACCTATCCACAGAGACCTGGCAAGCCAGAAAGGACTGGCATGATATCTTCAGAGCACTAAAGGAGAAAAATATGCAGCCAAGAACACTATATCCAGCTAGGCTGTCATTAAAAGCTTCCAGGACAAACAAAAATTAAGGGATTTGCAAACACGAAACCAGCCCTACAAGAAATATTGAAAGGGGTCCTCTAAGCAAAGAGAGAGCCTAAAAGCAACATAGATCAGAAAGGAACACAGACAATATACAGTCACAGTCACCTTACAGGCAATACAATGGCACTAAATTCATATCTTTCAATAGTTACCCTGAATGTAAATGGGCTAAATGCCCCAATCAAAAGACACAGGCTATCAGATTGGATTAAAAAACAAGACCCATCCATATGCTGTGTGCAAGAGACCCATTTTAGACCCAAAGACACCCCCACATTGAGAGTGAAGGGGTGGAAAACCATTTACCATGCTAATGGACACCAAAAGAAAGCTGGGGTGGCAATCCTTATATCAGACAAATTAGATTTTAAACCAAAGACTGTAATAAGAGATGAGGAAGGACACTATATCTTATTTAAAGGGTTTATCCACCAAGAAGATCTAACAATTGTAAATATCTATGCCCCTAACAGGGGAGCAGCCAATTATATAAGGCAATTAATAACAAAAGCAAAGAAACACATTGACAACCATACAATAATACTGGGGGACTTTAACACCCCCCTCACTGAAATGGACAGATCATCTAAGCAAAAGATCAGCAAGGAAATAAAGACTTTAAATGACACACTGGACCAAATGGACTTCACAGACATATTCAGAACATTCCATCCCAAAGCAACGGAATACACATTCTTCTCTAGTGCCCATGGAACATTCTCCAGAATAGATCACATCCTAGGTCACAAATCAGGTCTCAACTGGTACCAAAAGATTGGGATTATTCCCTGCATATTTTCAGACCACAATGCTTTGAAACTAGAACTCAATCACAAGAGGAAAGTCGGAAAGAACTCAAATACATGGAGGCTAAAGGGCATCCTACTAAAGAATGAATGGGTCAACCAGGAATTAAAGGAGAATTAAAAAAATTCATGGAAACCAATGAAAATGAAAACACAACTGTTCAAAATCTTTGGGATACAGCAAAGGCAGTCCTAAGAGGAAAGTATATAGCAATACAAGCCTTTCTCAAGAAACAAGAAAGGTCTCAAATACACAACCTAACCCTACACCTAAAGGAGCTAGAAAAAAAAACAGCAAATAAAGCCTAAACCCAGCAGGAGAAGAGAAATAATAAAGATCAGAGCAGAAATCAATGAAATAGAAACCCAAAGCACAGTAGAACAGATCAACGAAACTAGGAGCTGGTTCTTTGAAAGAATTAACAAGATTGATAAACCCCTGGCCAGACTGATCAAAAGAAAAGAGAAATGACCCAAATCAACAAAATCATGAATGAAAGAGGAGAGATCACAACCAACACCAAAGAAATACAAACAGTTATAAGAACATATTATGAGCAACTCTATGCCAGCAAATTAGATAACCTGGAAGAAATGGATGCATTCTTAGAGATGTATCAACTACCAAAATTTAACCAGGAAGAAATAGAAAACCTGAACAGACCTATAACCACTAAGGAAATTGAAGCAGTCATCAAAAATCTCCCAAAAAACAAAAGCCCAGGGCCAGATGGCTTCCCAAGGGAATTCTACCAAACATTTAAAGAAGAATTAATACATATTCTCCTGAAACTGTTCCAAAAAATAGAATGGAAGGAAAACTTCCAAACTCATTTTATAAGGCCACCATTACCTTGATCCCCAAACCAGACAAAGACCCCATCAAAAAGGAGAATTACAGACCAATATCCTTGATGAACATGGATGCCAAAATTCTCACCAAAATACTAGCCAATAGGATCCAACAGTACATTAAAAGGATTATTCACCATAACCAAGTGGGATTTATCCCTGGGCTGCAAGGTTGGTTCAACATCTGCAAATCAATCAACGTGATACAATACATTAACAAAAGAAAGAGCAAGAATCATATGATCCTCTCAATAGATGCAGAAAAAGCATTTGATGAAATACAGCATCCTTTCTTGATCAAAACTCTTCAGAGTATAGGGATAGAGGGTACCTACCTCAATATCATAAAAGCCATCTATGAAAAACCTACAGCAAATATCGTTCTCAATGGGGAAAAGCTGAGAGCTTTCCCCCTAAGGTCAGGAATGTGGCAGGGATGTCCACTATCACCACTGCTATGCAGCATAGTATTAGAAGTCCTAGCCACAGCAATTAGACAACAAAAAGAAATTAAAGGCATCCAAATCGGCAAAGAGGAAGTCAAACCCTCACTCTTTGCAGATGATATGATACTTTATGTGGGAATCCCAAAAGACTCCACCCCAAAACTGCTAGAACTCATACAGAAATTCAGTAAAGTGGCAGGATATAAAATCAATGCACAGAAATCAGTGGCATTCCTATACACCAACAACAAGACCGAAGAGAGACAAATTAAGGAGTCGATCCCATTTACAATTGCACCCCAAACCATAAAATACCTAGGAATAAATTTAACCAAGGAGGCAAAGGATCTGTACTCAGAAAACTATAAAATACTCATGAAAGAAATTGAGGATGACACAAAGAAATGGAAAAACGTTCCATGCTCATGGATTGGAAGAACAAACATTGTGAAGATGTCAATGCTACCTAGAGCAATCTACACATTCAATGCAATCCCCATCAAAATACCATCCACTTTTTTCAAAGAAATGGAACAAATAATCCTAAAATTTGTATGGAACCAGAAGAGACCCCGAATAGCCAGAGGAATGTTGAAAAAGAAAAGCAAAGCTGGTGGCATCACAATTCCGGACTTCCAGCTCTATTACAAAGCTGTCATTATCAAGACAGTATGGTCCTGGCACAAAAACAGACACATAGATCAATGGAACAGAAAAGAGAGCCCAGAAATGGACCCTCAACTCTATGGTCAACTAATCTTCGACAAAGCAGGAAAGAATGTCCAATGGAAAAAAGACAGTCTCTTCAACAAATGGTGTTGGGAAAATTGGACAGCCACATGCAGAAGAATGAAACTGGACCATTTCCTAACACCACACACAAAAATAGACTCCAAATGGTTGAAAGACCTAAACGTGAGACAGGATTCCATCAAAATCCTGAAGGAGAACACAGGCAGCAACCTCTTCGACCTCAGCCGCAGCAACTTCTTCCTAGAAACATCGCCTAAGGCAAGGGAAGCAAGGGCAAAAATGAACTATTGGGATTTCATCAAGATAAAAAGTTTTGCACAGCAAAAGAAACAGTCCACAAAACCAAAAGACAACCGACAGAATGGGAGAAGATATTTGCAAATGACATATCAGATAAAGGGCTAGTATGCAAAATCTATAAAGAACTTATCAAACTCAACACCCAAAGAACAAATAATCCAATCAAGAAATGGGCAGAAGACATGAACAGACATTTTTCCAAAGAAGACATCCAAATGGCCAACAGGCACATGAAAAAGTGCTCCACATCGCTTGGCATCAGGGAAATCCAAATCAAAACCTCAATGAGATACCACCTCACACCCGTCAGAATGGCTAAAATTAACAAGTCAGGGAACGACAGATGTTGGCGGGGATGTGGAGAAAGGGGAACCCTCCTACACTGTTGGTGGGAATGCAAGCTGGTGCAACCCCTCTGGAAAACAGTATGGAGGTTCCTCAAACAGTTGAAATTAGAGCTACCATTCAATGTAGCAATTGCACTACTGGGTATTTACCCCAAAGATACAAATGTAGGGCCCCGAAGGGGTACATGCACCCCAATGTTTATAGCAGCAATGTCCACGATAGCCAAACTGTGGAAAGAGCCAAGATGTCCATCGACAGATGAATGGATAAAGAAGATGTGGTATATATACACAATGGCATATTATGCAGCCATCAAAAGGAATGAGATCTTGCCATTTGCAACGACGTGGATGGAACTGAAGGGTGTTATGCTGAGTGAAATAAGTCAATCAGAGAAAGACATGTATCATATGACCTCACTGATATGAGGAATTCTTAATCTCAGGAAACAAACTGAGGGTTGCTGGAGTGGTGGGGGTGTGGGAGGGATGGGGTGGCTGGGTGATCGACATTGGGGAGGGTATGTGCTATGTTGAGCACTGTGAATTGTGTAAGACTGTTGAATCACAGATCTGTACCTCTGAAACAAATAATGCAATATATGTTAAGAAAAAAAAAAGAAGAAGAAGATTGCAGGAGGGGAAGAATGAAGGGGAGTAAATTGGAGGGGGAGACGAACCATGAGAGACGATGGACTCTGAAAAACAAACTGAGGGTTCTAAAGGGGAGGAGTGGGGGGATGGGTTAGCCTGGTGATGGGTATTAAGGAGGGCACAAAAAAAAGGGGGGGGGGAGGTGCCTGGGTGGCTTAGTTAGGCATTCAACTCTTGATTTTGGCTCAGGTCATGATCTCAGGGTCTTGAGATCAAACCTCCCATCAGGGTCTATGCTGAGTGGGGAGCAATCTTGGGATTCTCACTCTCTCCCTCTGCTCCTCCTCCTGTGCTCTCTCTCTCTCTAAGAGAAATTTTTTAAAAAAGAAAATATTAAAAGGAAGACGTTCGAAGGAAATCACTATCTTGAAGAGATATCTGCATCCCCATATTCATTGCAGCATTATTCACAATAGCCCAGATATGGAAATAACCTAAGTGTCCACTGATGGATGAAATGGCTGAAGAAAATGTGCCATACATATTCAATGGAATATTATTAAACCATTAAGAAAAGGAAATCCTCCCATTTGTGATAACGTGGGTGAAACGAGAACATTATGCTAAGTGAAATAAGTCAGACAGAGAAAGAAAAATTCTGAATGATCTTACTTATATGTGGAATCTAAATAAAGCCAGACTCATAGAAACAGCGTAGATTGATGCTTGCCAAGGGCTGGGCATGGGAGAAATGGGAGATATTAATCAGAGTCCAAACTTCAAGTTATCGGATGAGTAAGTTCTGAGGATCCGATGCACAGCATGGTGACTTCAATGTATACAGCATCAAGAGACAGTTAAAAAAATATTTCTCCATCCTCTGCTTGTCTTCTTAGCAGCTGTTTTCTGCTTTTTTTTTTTTTTTTTTTTACTCAGTGTTTCACTCTGCACATTTCCGATTTAGGAATTGACAGTTGCTTTGGGAGAAAATTGAGAGGAGAATATTGAGCTCATCTCAATGCATTTTACTTTTCTCTAAGATCTTGGCTTTTCACACCCCTGCAACTTTAGTTTTTAACTGATGCTTTCAATTTGTTTTTTTTAATGCATTTTATTAACAGTCATTTTTTGTGGGAATGTTAGTTTAGCCAGGCACTTCACCATGTCCATTGGTACATGTAGCATATAAATTTATATATTTTAAGTAATTTCCATATTTTCCTACCTATTTCTCCAAATATAGGGGGTAGGCCATGTTAGTGTTAGTGCTTATGTTAACTATTCCGTTTAGTCTGAAGCAGCGCTGTCCAATATAAATAACATGTGAACCATATATGTTATTTTAAAATTGTAAGTACTCAATTAAGAAGTAAAAATAAAAAATGTATAATTACAATAAATTGTATACTTCACTTAGTTAAAATAAAAATGCCCTAAAATATTACCATTTCAATACAGGTCTTTAAAGTCAATTGTGTATTTTATATTTATAGCTCTCCTCGATTCATATTAGCCTTATTTCAAATGCTTACAAGCTAGCCTCATGTGACTAGCAGCTACTGTATTGGAGAATGCAGGTCTAGAGATTGCAGACCATTCAGGGGAGATGTGATCTAGCTAGAGGACACAGGTACACTTTGCGGTGATTCTGGCTTGAAGACTTGGATTGTCGTCCTTGGGAAACAACAGGTCTCTGTTTAGCCATACAAAGAACATTTTCATCATGTTAGGTGATAAAGTTTGTGGACACATTTTTTTTTAACTGCTCAGCATCAAATGTTCTTTCCTATTTTAGAGAAATAATCCAAATGATGTGATTCACTGGAAGTTAGGATTCAGCTTCCTTCAACTGAATCCCAAAGTATGAAAACTCCTCTTTCTGCTTCCCAAAAGCCAAGATTTACACATGTAACTCCAGTTTGGCCAATCGTCTATCTCCTAAGGACACTACACTTTAAATACAGAGATGCAAAGAAGGCTTTAAAGTAGTCCCAGACTGCTCGAGTGAAGCAGAAGGGAGTCCTAGCAGTGACCGTGTGCTTGTGGCGCCGTTCTCAAAGGACAGTTCTGGGTTCTGAATGTCTCTGTGTTGCTGTCTCCTGGGCTTTCTTTGTTTCTGCAGGTGTTCAGGCCACTACATGAATCTTGAAGTTTTGTGGATTCATGATTTTACTTTTTTTTTTTTATGTTATGTTAGTCACCATTAGTTTTTGATGTAGTGTTCCATGATTCATTGTTTGTGTATAACACCCAGTGCTCCATGCAATACGGGCTCTCCTTAATACCCATCACCGGGCTAACCCATCCCTCACGCCCCTCCCCTCTAGAACCCTCAGTTTGTTTCTCAGAGTCCATACTCTCTCATGGTTCATCTCCCCCTCCGATTGCCCCCTTCATTTCTCCCTTCCTTCTCCTAATGTCCTCCATACTATTCCTTAGGTTCCACAAATAAGTGAAACCATATGGTAATTGACTTTCTCTGCTTGACTTATTTCACTTAGCATAATCCCCTCCAGTTCCATCCATGTCGATGCAAATGGTGGGTATTCATCCTTTCTGATGGCTGAGTAATATTCCATGATTTTACTTTTTATTATAACATGGTTGCTATGTGCACAATTTAGGAATCAAATGGGCTGAGTTTGAATTCTGACTTTCCTACCCATTAGCTGACAGGATTTAGACACATTATTTTACTTTTTTTTGTCGTGATGATAATTGTACCTACCTCATGGGTTATTGATGAGATAATCCACACACAGTGAATATACTTATCAGATATATTTATTCTGCACTAAATATTTAGCTCTTGATAACTCAGCTTCCATTATTTTAAAAACAATTTTTGGAAGGCCTACTGTGTACTAGATAGATACACATAAAACAAAACTTCCCATTTTTCCCATCTAAAATTGCCTTAAAGAAAGAATAATTATGTCACATCATTTGCCTAGAGTTTGGAGAAGGGGTTACATGCAGCCTGACAAGGCTACTGCAAGCTTGAAATACGGTTGTAGTCTTGGGCTTCACCTTGAATTTTCCTCCAACCTTACATGCATCAAATGTGTGTCCAGTTATCTGCCAATGAGTAATGCATGCCAAGTTTATACGGTGGTTTTAAGTAGTGACAGGAACATAGCCCACTATCCCAGATTAAGTAGTGTAGACAGGATGGCATAACTTAATATTGGCAGTAACCCTGCAAATGTGAGCATTATAATTTCCACTTCTAAGATGAGGAAATTGATCGAGAAAACATTTGCCTACAGTTACACAGCTGGTATGCACACAATTATACATTTTATTTTGTTCATGAGTTCCTTCTTCCTAGACAAGGACTCCAAACAATATTTGTAGGTGCTTAGTCACTTTACCAGCAATCGTAAAAGATTTCTGCAATTATCTGGAGCACCCTTGATATTTTTAGAAAAGTAAGCCAAGCCTCAAGGAATGCATGTCTCATGAATTTATTTGATGTCACTGACATCACCACTTTCTTAATCCCTCTCTCATCTTCTCCAATTTTTGTACTTTCTTTTCTCAAGTCTATAATAAATATTTCTATAAACAGCCCATTATTTAAATAGCTTTCATCTAAAAGAATTCTGGAAATTTCTGGAATTTTCAAGGAGAGGCTTTTGATTAATCATTTGTAAGAATAACTTCTATGTTCATGTACTTGCTGTGCCAGCAAAGTCAAGTAAGATAGGTTTTGATGTAAGACACTTACTTTTCCAGATGCCACCTTTAGACTTTTCCCAGGGGGCTGAAGGATAGACCTTATCCAATGATATTGATAACTGCATGAGCGTGGACCTGACTCTTCCAGGATGTCACATCAAAGGCTACATGCCTAAATTTCTACACCTGCTAAGCCACTAAATGTTTTATTTTGTTCAAGTATAAAAAAAGCTAGCAGAGGCATTGAAACAGCTCTGGAACTTTTCTGGTCAAGGCTCCTTCCTCAAACACTTTGACTTCTAACCATGAACATGTGTGAATTTTTTTCCCCATCTCTAAATCAGTCTAGAAGCTTTCATTTTACCTCTACTGATATGGCACTCTTTGCCATTTGTTTTTGGAAATAATTCATTTTAAACACAAAGAATGAATTTCTTTATCTTCCTCATTAATGAAAGTATCTCTGCTGTAGAAGTATACCAGTCAGCCAATTTTCTTCACCTGCAGTTTGCCTGTGCATAATGATCTCATCATGAGAAATAAACTGTCAACCTGATTATAGCAAGGCTTCACTTATTTTAAAAAAAGAGAGAGAGAAGAAAAGATAATTCATATTTTTTATGGAGCACTGATAACCTTCCATCTGCATTTTCTGTAATGTTATTACAAATTGAGTTCAGTACTGAATGATTAACAGTGATAAAAAGTTTTGCCAATCAACTTGCTTAAGCAATTCATTCATGCATTATTTAAAATTTGTCATATTTAAGAATTAAAAAATAAAATAATAAAGAAATTAAAGAAATAAATAATCATAATTCTTTTGGACTAGTTTGAAAATCTAGTTCTAAGAGAAATACACAGGTTAAGTAAGTGACAAGGTTAATCGTCAACTCTTATCAGTTGGAAATCTGATGTGGTGGCTGTTTGTATGTAAGATCCACAGGCTTTAGATCACACAACTCATGCAAAAAGAGAAAAAGTTCATTTGAATATCCAGATTTTCGGGCTCTCTAATGCCAATTTCGAAATAGATGATGATCAGAAGAAAACATTTAGATAACTGAGTAAATATTTTCCACTTCTAGTGTCCAGATCTCTCCCTGAAAGCCAGACTACTATAATCAATTACATGCTGGACATCCAAACTTGGATGTCTTTAGATTCAAAAGTAAATTAACCATCATATCCCGCACATCTGTTTCTCTTCTCTTGTTCCTATATTCTCTATCTCATGAAAGAATGTCACTATTTGTATAGTTGCAAATGCCTGAATTTTTCTGTTCAGTTATGTTCCATGTCTAATTAACCAACAAGTTCTATGGTGTCTACATTATAATAACTCACTAACCCACCTACCTTTGTGTCTGCCCATTCTGTCTTAGCATAGGTCCCACACCTATATCCCAAGACAGATTCTTGGCAGAACTCCCAGCCTCCAAATTTTTCTTCCACTTCTCCTCGAAACCATTCTCCACCCCTCCAGAGTGATTATTTAAAGATATAAATTCCTCCTCAAAAGCCAATAGGAGGTTCCCATTGCTCTTCAGGTGAAGGGGGGTGCTTCATAATAAGGTTCATAGGCTGTTTGTAATTTGCTTCTTTGGCCACACAGACTTCTCTTCTTCACCTACAAGTCAGATGTGCTATGCTTCCTTTCCTCTGGCATTTTTGTACCCCTTTCCTTTTCACTGCATCCAGTACTGTATCTCTTCTTTGCTTGGCTCTTAGTTATCCTTTAGTTCTCATATGGGTATTACTTTCCCTGATACTCATGTTAGGGACATATACCTTTTCTTTGAGCTTTGCTAGCAGCATAGAGTTCCTCTATGGTAATACTTGTAATTATATAAAATTTCCTGGTCATTACTGTGTATCTCTAAGTGAACTGAAAATTCCCAGAGGACAAAAACCACATCTTTCTTGTTCACTATTATATTTCCACATCTAACATAGAGACAGAACATAGGAATCATTTAATAAATATTTATGAAATGAATAATCCAAGAATGAATAAATATTAAGAATTTAGATCAATAGCTCAATTTCTAAGAAAAGAAATTGAAAAATGTGAAGACATAAGGAAAGCAAACTGGAAAAAAATTTTAATAAAAAATGTTATTAAAAATTGGAAATGGAGGGCGCCTGGGTGGTTCAGTCGGGTAAGCATCTGCCTTTGGCTCAGAACATGATCCCACAGTCATGGGATCAAGCCCCGAGTCTGAGCTCCCTACTCAGTGGGGGCCCTGCTTCTCCCTCTCCTTCTGTCCTTCCCTCTGCTCATGCTCTCTCTCACTCTCAAATAAATAAATGAAATCTTTAAAAAAATTGGAAATGGGTGGGAGGCAATAAAGAAATTTGTTTCTTATCTTTTGCCTAGTTTTTAACATCAGCCTATGTAAGGCCAGGACAAGTAATTATTGGATGTTTCAACATGTTTAGTCCAGACCAGTGTGAACCCATTTGATAATTTCCTGGCCTTTCCACTATTAATAGCAAATATATCTCTCTTGCTAGATGTCCGGTGGGAGGGAGAATACCCCATTTGTCAGTCTACTCTCTGGATTGCTTTTGTAAGGTCAGCAGATTTGCAACAATACATTCCTACTTTTATTTAAGGCCAGAAATGAGCTCTTCTTTGGAACCTGGATGTGTGATTTCCCTTGACCCTCATTCTTGAGGGTAAATCCTTGTCTTAGAACTAAAGATAGCAAATATATATTAGGCATTCTTCTATGCTGGGAATAACCTGATTTACTCTTTACAACACCCTGAGAAACACATGTTATTATATAGATGAGGAAACTGAGGCTCAGAGAAGTTAACTTGTTCGATATCAAGCAATTGTTCCAGTTCACACTACTGTGTCCGATGATGATGTATTCAACCCCTGGGTACACTAAAAAAGTTTCCATTATAAGGAAAACACATATTATCTGCAAGGAGTACATTGTTTTCAAGAACTGCATAGGGTAATGGTGGCAGAAGTTGGGTTACAAATTATAATATAAGTAATATCTTAATGAAAACTAAATTATTTAACTTATCTAGACTAAAGAGAGAGAGAGAGTCATGCTGCCCATGTTTAGATTTATGTATTGAGTAGATTTTGGAATAACGTATTATTTTAAGGAAATTAATTAGAGATAACTCTTGAATTTATGAGCTGCACAACAAATCACCCCAAAACTTTTAGTGACTTAAGAACAGGATGACTTATTATGTCTTACAATTCTGTGGGTTGGCAGGGTGGTTCTTCCACACATTGCCTGGGTTATATGTTTAATATTGCCTTAAATCTTTCAAGGTCTTAACAAGGTTTCTTAGAGATAAACTCTTGACTTGATCTTTGGTCCCAGGTCTCATTTCACCTTGAGAATTTTTTTTACTGGAGGTAATACATGGAATGAAAGATAATTTTATTTTCCAGCCTAATAAATCCTGGCGCTTCCATATATCTTCTATATTCTGCTTGCAAACAGAAAGTTTCTTTCTTGAACCCATCTCTATCTTCCCTTACCTTTCAGATGCAGCTAAAAAGAAGCCAATTGGCACTTCCAGCATCCTGTGTGCAGATGGAGATGGATAGTTGGGTCTACAAATTCACAAGGTGCATTTTCTGACTTTTACCTTATTGTAGGCGAGGATTTTGACAATGTTTTTCCCTGTAACATAAAATGGGTTATCCTTTCTCCAACCTCTAGAGTGTCTTGGCCATTTTCCTAGCCTTTCCTAATAGATTTCTTGCTGTCTTTCCAGCCTCCACCTGGCACCAATTTCCAAGCCATTGCCACATATCTTAGGTTTCTGAGATGAAAACACTACACTTCGAAGAGTCTGAATTAGCCAGGGTTCAGTCAAGATGGAAAAACCATTTTGAATGATAAGGATTAATTATTTTAAGAATTAGATCTTAACATAATTTTCTGAAGGAGCTAGGGAAGTGAATGCCTTGAACAGTGAGTTGGAGGATCAACAGGAGTCTTTAACCAATTCTCTCAAAGCATGGGTGCAGGAAGACAGGGAGAATCTAAGATGCCAGACAAATCCAGCCACAGAGGTGGGACTATGCAAGGGACATTTGTGAAGAGGTCTGTTGGAAGCTGTTGCCTCTGTGTAGCTATCACCTTGATGATACTCGGTTAAGCATCTGTTGGTGGTCCTGGGGACATTATTGGTCAGGATGTCTAGCAGCCAGGATGAAGAACTAGATCTAGAGGGACATAGGCCAAGGACAAACAGGAAACCACCAGACACATCAGCAACTGGAAACTGTCTGTCACTTTACCCAATCATGAAGACATTCCAAGAATCATATCAACTAATTGCCTCCCAAATCTCTCACAGTGCTCCCCTCCTCCCTTTGCCAAGTAAAACCCAGTATCATACAGACAAGAGAATTCTGGAAACATATTTCTCAGTTTGACCAACTTGACAATAGAATGATCCAGTAGAGGAGGGGAATAAATCTGTTTCTCTTGCTGAAAAAAAATGAAACCTCTCTGTATCCTCACACAGGTCTAGGATTTAAACTGTGCAAAGATGCCCAAAAGGCCCAGGTCATAGTCACGTCTAAGTAGAACTAAGTAGACCACAGTAGAACTCCGGGACTCTGGGACTTTCAGGATGTCAGAATTAATGCTCATGTGCCCATGACTAGCTGGACAGAGACTCAAGGGTTTAGATCACTCTCTTTGACATGATGCCTCTACCATCCAAATCTTGATTTAATGTCTCCTAAATTTTAGAACATCCACCCCCAAACCACAAAGAGACAAGCTCTCTGAAATATACAATTCAATCATAACTACTACCTCTGTTTTCTTTTAGTAGTCTCCTCTGTGAAACTAACATAATATCTTGTTCATAATAAATTTTCAATGTTTATGAATTCTGAAAAACGAAGAGGGACAAGAGTAGAAGATAAACAAACCATACCCCTAAGGAATCATAACCAAATGGGCTAATCTGTTGTCAGGTTCAATAAATGAACATAGAGTCAAAGGTGAGAGGAAAAGTCAAATGCATCATGAGCTAAATGCACACAAGAATAGTTGGTTGAAATAAAGCCAGAGTCAGTGAGAAACTCCAGAAAGAAGCCCTCAAAAACAAACGTGAAGCTGACACTGATTTTTAGTAGGTCAAGTTAGGTGATTCACAGGTAAAGTCTTATTAAGGCCCCAAACTTCGACCTGCTGCCTCATAGCTGTGATCTTGGGTAGACAACTTAGCTCTTGTAAACTACTCTATGCCTCAGTTTTTTCATTTTTGAGATATGAATATGAATAGTAGCTAGTTCATGGGATTTTTGTGAGAATTACTTGAGATAGCGTATAAACAGTACTTAGCACAACATAAAGTACTCAGTGACCGTTAATTGCTAATATAAAAGGTTGTGTCAAATAACATTAGTCTTTTTTTAATGCTCTTAAAATGTTTGCGTATGATAGTCCAGATGTGGTCTAATCATGCTCTATGCAGGGGAATTATATTCTCTCTGATCTAATGCTACAGAAGAACTGTGGGAGAACCGCTTTTTTACATAAATGGCTAGAGGTGCATAGTGGATAATGCTATATATGGTAATTATTCCCTGACATGTATGATAATACATGTTTCCTGACAGTTCTTTATCTCAATTTCCCCTTATTATCAAACTGTTCTTCTTTTTTTTTTTTTTCTTAATCTGGTCGTGACCATAACTAAAAAGGTTTGATGGACAACTTAATGTCAACGATTAAACGTACTAAGAAGAATTTGGCATTTGGCTCACTTTTTAAATTTGCCCTTCTTTGTTTCAGGAATGATTGAAAATTTACTTTCATTATGGTTGACTACAGACAAGGATCAGAGTAATGGTGTTTTACGTTTTGTTAACACTCATTCATGCCAGATAGTGTCCTTATATTGGCAAACAAGTGATGGCTATTTAACTTAGGCTGAATTTATAAAGACCTTTGAAGTGCTCTGACTTCAAATAAAAATGGTCCCATGAAGGAGATTGTGAATATACACAACTATAGGTCTGCCCAGTATGTGTTATTGGAGTCAATTTTCTCCGTGCTTTATCTCATTAGCCTATATAATTTGAGCTTAGTTATAACAGTTCTTCTATTATTTTACTTTTTTGCATGCTCTTGTATATCTCTTCTTCTCATCTGTCTCCTCCTCCTTACTTTTCCTTTATTGTGATTGTCTAAGGAGGTAACTAGAAATGACTCAGTCTAGTACCCAGTCTTGCCCTAAACAAATATTAACATATTCTATTATCAGTTAAGGTCATACCATCTTTCAAGATTTACTTTAAAATTGCAACAATTCCTCTTTCTAGAAGCTAAATCTGAGGTTCTCAGCAAGATTCCAATGGCTGATATTCTCGTGAAGAGAGAAAATGAGAGGTAGAGGTGGAAAGAATCTGAAGCAGACTCTGCACTGAGCAAAGAGCCCAGTGTGGGCCTCAATCCATAACCGAGAGATCATGACCTAAGCCAAAAACAAGAGTTGGACACTTAACTGACTGAGCCATCCAGGCGCCCCTATCTCATGGTTACTTCTAATCCTGATTTTCTCTTTTTGTTTGTTTACGACTCTGCCCTTTGCTGACCTAGAGATGGAATATCCAACTCTGATTTCTCCAAAATGCTGTCCCCATAAGACATTTGTAGGTGCAGCAGATTTCACCAAGATGTGGGGCAATAGAAGAGAGTTACATAGCAGCAATCATTCCCAAACTGTTTAATACTGAATATTAGCCCTGTTCCTTTTTTTTTTAAGATTTTATTTATTTATTCATGAGAGACAGAGGGGGAGAGAGAGAGAGAAGCAGAGGGAGAAGCAGGCTCCCAAGGAGCAGGGAGCCCGATGCGGGACTCGATCCCAGGACCTTGGGATCATGACCCGAGCCGAAGGCAGACGCTTAACCATCTGAGCCACCCAGGCACCCATTAGCCCTGTTCTTTAAAGCCTTTTGTCATGGAACACTACATCAAAAACTAATGATGTAATGTATGGTGATTAACATAACATAATAAAATAAATAAATAAATAAAGCCTTTTGTCTGCCAGCTACCCACCAGGAATTTCTCCATAATTACAGAATTCCTACATCTAAGCCTTCTACCATGTCGCTTTGTTCTCTCTGTCTCTATTTCTATCTTTGTCTCTGTCTCTCTTTCTCCCTCAAGGCAGCAAGGTTTGGTTTTTGCCCTCTCCTCTTTCTTGTTTTCTTTTAAATTCCTATTAAGATTTTGGACAGATAAATTTATCTTTTGTTTTCTTCCGAGATTGTTCCAAAAGGCAGATTGTTCCATGCCTTCAGGATTCATACATCTAAAGCAGCATATCAAGGTGTGTTCCTAAACAAAGTTAGTTTTCACCCTAAGGAGAACTCTGAGCCAGCAGTTAATTTTTTTTTAAAGATTTTTTATTTATTTATTTGAGAGAGAGAGAGAATGAGAGCACGAGAGGGAAGAGGGTCAGAGGGAGAAGCAGACTCCCTGCTGAGCAGGGAGCCCGATGTGGGACTCGATCCCGGGACTTCAGGATCATGACCTGAGCCGAAGGCAGTCACTTAACCAACTGAGCCACCCAGGCACCCGAGCCAGCTATTAATTTTACAGTCTTATTTATCCTGCCATCTTGACTTAAGGAATAAACCAATAAGCGACTTTTGGGAATTAACTTCTCTTAGGGAAAGGCATATGTGACATGGCAGAAATATTATTGTGATATAATTTTTCTTAAAGGTTTTGATAACATTAATATATGTAATTCAGCTGATCCAATGTACAACACTCTGTTAGAGAAAACTAGATTGACTCTAGCGGTAACACACGTTTATTTCTATGCCTCATATATTCATGCTGTATTTACAAACACTTTTGCTCTCTCCAAACTTGGATCCCTGCCCTTGTATCAAGCTTTCATATCATTTCCCCCCCGCTTAGGGTAAGTTCTTTATTATCCTAAATATATTTGTTTACTTCTACAAACAAGTCAGGTGATCCTTTAAATGATGGCCTAATGAGTGGGAAATGCAATAATGATTGCACGGAGCCTAGCCAATAGCCAGGCCTACTGGGGGAGTCATGCTTCTTTTTGCTAATTGCAACTCTGTCTGATTGAAGTGGTCAAGAACCCCGATATTTCTTTATCAGTTGAATGTGCCGTGCATGTCAACTGCATTGTCATTCCCAGAGTTGAAATCTGAACTGTTTGAAAACACTTTGGCCACAGTGTTAGCCAACATATCTTGATGGAGAGCCCACTGCAGGCAAAGCATTATGCAAGGAGCTATGAAATGAGAAATGCCAAAGAGTAAGTAAATCACACAGCTCTTGTGCTTGGAGAAAGTTGGATGCAAGGGAAAGTGGGAGGAAAAGTAAAGATCTTTGGGAGATATGCTTACTTGTTTGTGTACACATATTTGTGTCACTGGTATGCAGATATATGTATCTGTGCATTTCTGTAAATACACATATGATAGCTAATAAGACTTCTGACTCTCCAGCCTAATCTCTTGACATATCCCAGCAGTAACACTGAACTGCTTGTTACTCTATTTCCTGCCTCTGTGGAAGACACATACCAGAGACTCTAACTGTGTAAAGCCCTTCACAATGGCCCATTCTTCTCAGAGTAACTCTCTCCTCTCCTTTAATAAACCTCCTTGGACTCAAATTCTCCAACAAGCCAAGTTGGAGAAATACACTGACATACAGTCATGTTAATCCTTGAATTTTATTTTGTTCCTCTCTTCAGAGTGAGCCAGTTGCAACCAGTGACATTGGGTTAGATTTTAAAAATGATTGGCAGTTTACTAATATGGTTAGTGAAGACCTATGCATTTTCTTCCTCACAGCCACCTGTGTTTGTGTTTAGAGCAAGCATCTGTAAAGATATCTTTTATAATTCTTCCCCAGAGTCTCTCTTGATTATTACAATTCTCCCCCAGAACTCATCCTTTGGAGGCACTTCCCTGAAGTTACTAAACTGATTCCAAGAAAGAAATGGAGAGGCAGGGTTACACACCTCTGTGAAAGCAGACTCGTCCATGGTGGGATGTAGGACTGAAATAGTGTTGTTTTGATCTTTTGCATGACATGTGAATTACTGGGGAATTTCAGTTTTTTTTTTTTTTTGGCTTCCTGCCACATAGCAAAAGGAGAATTTCACTGTGTGTAGACTCTTGATACCTTCCTCCAACTCAGCCATTGCTAGAAGTATGAGGTATGAGATAGGCAACATGTCCTAATCTCTTCTCAATGCCTAAAACTTCTTATATTTGCCTCATCTTAGATTCTTAAAATCCACTCTCAAACCTCTTTTGATATATGAGTTGCTTCCAATGAGGACATGCCATAAACTAACATAAACAGACCATATTTTAAGGACATGGATACATAAATGCACACAGATAACTTACTCTCAGTCTGTCATGATGGACATTGGTTTTGATATTTATGCAAAGTTATGCAAACACGGGTACTGTACAAACAAATGTTGAGAGGCTTCCTGAACAATGGAAGTTAATGAAGCAAAGCAAGGGCTCAAATGCACATGTCCCACAGTGTCTTCTGTGCACACACACAGCCCCCCACACCAACACTAGAGTTCTGATAAAAAGTGTTATTTGACACATTATGTCTGCCTTATTCAAATACTGTCTGCAGCCCAGTTTCTTAAATTACTCTGTTTCCTACAGAAATAATTTTAAAATGAATCTCCCACTGACTTCAAGGGGCTTTCATCTCTTTAGGATGGTGATGAAGGCTAAAAACGTGTGTGTGGTGCTGCAGAACACTGAAGAATGAAGTCTGGGTCAGCCTAGCTCATTGAAACAGGCCCAATTCCTCCCCAGGTGCCGACCTTTAATCCCTGTAAAATCTTTCAAAGGGTTTTAAGTGATAAGCAAAGGGAAAATGGGCCCTGGGAAAAACACCCTTCTTTGGATAGGCTTCCTATCAGAACGTCATAGTCATATTAGAAATGAGATGTTCAGTATGCACTACCTTTTGTGCTATGGATATAGACTGGTTTATCCTTAGTTTTTGTTTTTGTTTTTTTTTTAACCTCAAATAGATTTTATACAAGGAATGCAATTCAACTGTAGCATTATAAAAAACAACACAGGAAGTTGTTTTAAACTCAGCATCTCAGCATCCTGGTGCATAATAAACTCCAAATAAATTCCAGGAAATTAAGGTTCTTTTAAATTGCTGAATAATATGAAGGAATAATACTGAGAAGAAACACACACACACACACACACACACACACACACACACACACACAGAGGAAATTAATTATAGAATAATTACCACACAGCTGCTCCAGAAATTTGGAGGTACCCTGTTTTCTTCTTTGTTGATCAGATATAATCTGATTATGCTCCTTGCTTGAGGTGACTCTGGTCCTTCAATCTCCAAAAATAAATTCTCACTGAAGTATGACATTTCCACATCTACTGGCTGATTGCTTTAAGAATAGGATTTGTCTTTCAGAGTTTTAACCTAATCCTTTCACTGATATAGATAAGATCCCAGTTGGGAGTATTGACAAAATGAATTTCTGCAAGACAGTGATCTATCAGAATTCTTTACAGTCTCTCCTCCTCCATGTTAATATTCTGACAAGGCATCGGTGGAGAAGGCTTTATTTATTTGCTCATATACTTTTCTTCTCCTCCTTTCTTCCTTCACTGGGTCTTTCTTCTATTTGTTCCTGATTCATCTCTTTTATTCCTCTTCAAAAAGTTCTGTCATTTTCCTCCTTTCTACTGATGACACAAGTTTTTCTTCATATTTTTCCTCACATTTCTAAGAAAATTAGCTCAAAGGCGATCAGCTGCATCAGATTCTAAACCACCATCTTTTGGTTTATCTTTCCTCTTCTCTTCCCAATCTAGACGTGCAATACTAATTAATATTTGCTTGGACTTTACATTATGTGAAGTATTTTCTCATCTATAATGATACCCTTTACAACTCTTTAAAGACTTGTCATTAATTGTTATCATTTTATAGGTAAAAAATAAGATTAAGAGATATTCCCAAACAGATACAAATAACAAAAAGTAAAGGAAAGATTTCAACCTGTGTGTGTTTTGATTCCAAAATTTATTGGTATCCACTGCAGTGCCCCATTCAACCAAAAGCTTCTTAAGCCACTATCCCTACAGAGATATTAACAAGCATAATAATTCTGGATAATACAAAAGTTCTATTATAACAGTAGAAGACATTAGTAGATAGTAGATACAAGATTCAGAAATTTGTGGTTTTGAATGTCACTGTCTATCAAATCATATAAAGAATTAGGACCTAACCATGACAGATTGAAATTCTATTCATAGCTATTGTTTATTAAAATCAATTAGGTAGTCTCTCCTTCTTGCCAAAAGCCGATAATTCAGATGATACAACACTTCTTTTAGGATGACTTGTATCAGCAGGAAGTCTTATCACATTAGATTTTAAACACAGACACTTTTCTTGAGATAGCTGTGGAATGAATTGCTTTCCAAAGGGTTTTGCATAATTTTAATTTGCCTTTTTATTGCTAGTGATGGACCATCTGTACCTGTGGTTTTCCATGAAATTTTAAAAGAACATACTGTGTAAGTCTTGCAATTTAAAATACAGAAAAACATTAATTAAATAAGCCATGACAAGTAGAATAAAAAAGGATATTGATAAGTTCTAAAAATCAGTAAAAATAAGGAATTTAATGTCAAGAGTAGATGTTCAAATATTTGCAGTGACAAAAATTAATTTGGATTAACTACCTAATTGTTAGCAGGCCTTTTTTTCAGATTTATGCTTGATTTGTGAAACATTAAGAAACAAAAAGAATAAAAAATTGTAACTCCAAATCAAATATTTTCCCTCTAATTGGATTAAATTAGAAATCAGGAATAACTCAGATTGTATGAGTTATCAACTGGTTATTAGTTCACTGTGGAGATTTGATGACATTTTAGAGATAATTTTATAGTATAATTTAAATCTTCAGTGGGGAACTGTGATTTGTCCCATTATATCATAATTTTAGCTCATAAACTTTTCTTTTTTAGTTTTAGCATTTTTCCCTGTAATTAGGGACAGATTTCAATGTTCATTCATTCACTCTTTCATTCATACCTAACATTCATTCACATCCCCTTGGCCCAGACTGAAGCACATGGCTACCCTTAAGTTGCTAGCAATGTTAGAAAAAGTAATCTCTTCCTGGGTACCACTGTGTCAACTTTTGTGCTTAAACATGCATAAACTGCTAAGAGAGATAAAAGAAGAACAGATATTGAGAAATTGTTGACAATAGCCTGTTCCTTTCTATATTTCTTTCTGCACACACAGAACATACTCACTGCACTATAAGTGTCAAGGGGCAGCTAACAGACAAATAGCCTGTTCCTTATAATCTCCTTTAGAGCAAGAGAAGTTGTAGGTATGGCCTCCCTTTCTTTGTAGTTGACAGTTTTACTAAATATTCTGCCATGCCATAGTAACAAAGGTTATTAGCTTTCCAGCCTGCAGTATTTACATACTCTCATAGTCTACAACTCAACCACTCAGACGATGCCACATATGTTTTCTTATGGCAGCACACTTCTATGACACCAAGTTCTTTATTAGCTAAGGTATAGGTCAGAGATTTATTACAAAGAAACTTCAAAATGCAGGGACTTGAATAAAATAGAAGAAGATTTCCCTTGTGGTAAGTGTGTGGTCTCCAAGAACTCTAACTGGTCATTTGGCTACATCATCTTCAACATGTAGCTCCATCTTTAGGTCTAAGATTCGCATCAGCTGCTACTACTGGCCAAGAATAAGAGAAGCAGGGATGCACTGGGAAAGCACCTTTATCTTTAAGGAAATAATCCAGAAGTTGTGCATAGTTTTTCAGAGCCCCACTGGCCCACACAGTCACTGACTACAAGGGACAACGGGAAAAACAGTCTCTTGACAAATGGCCATATGTCCTGGTCACCAATTAAAATTGGAAAAACAGAAAAAAGGAGAACAGATATTGGGGTACACAGCTTCTCTTCCACTTTTTTGGGGAGAAAAAACATACTGAAGGTCCTCTCAAGATCTAAATATATGGGCTAATATACCAATATCCAGATCAAATCTAGTAAGTATATTAATCATTTCATTAATATAACTCATTCCTAATGTGGAAAGGACTTTCTATTTTTAACAGGGAAGGACTTCATATTCCCATCAATTATTTAAAATGAATATGAAGATTGATTCTTCAGCAACACATATTATTTTTAGTTTTATAGCTTGGCCTTTTATTAGTCTACTGACTCAAAGTATTTGCAAATATTAAGACCTTAGGCCTTTTTTTCCCCTATCCAATTATTTCTAGACGCAATAATTTCAAATGCATAATTGTAAAAGAGAGGTATATTTTTTATTACTAGAGAGACATATAGAGCAACTATTAAAGTAGCTAATAATTCCTATTCTCATTATTCTTGTTTCTCTGTATAATGTAACCATGATAATGTATATACATATCACTTAGAATGTTTCTTATGAATTCATTTTCAGTTCTAGGTTTAGTCAAAAGCTGTTAGCCACTTGAGCTCAAATTCCTATCTCGATACATCAGACCTGCTGCAGACTTGTTTATCTATCACATACAATCATGATTAATCTAGCAGGGTGATGACGCTCATCGACTAAATCCTTCATGTCTTCTCCTAGTCTTTTGTATCATTCACAATGATGCTTTTAAAGCTGTGTTCTGCCAAGACCTGGGTGTGTCAAGGGGCCAGTGCAGGGCAGAGAGATGAGGAGCTGGATTTCCTAGGATTCTGACCTTCCCCCATCCACCTCCGAGATAAAAGCTGGACTCTTACCATTATTATATATTGAAGCTCTGTTTAAGATTTTCTTTGAGAAAAAGTTCTTCAAATACATTTAAACACTAGAAATCTCGAAGGTTCTGTGCTATTATTTCTAGCTTCCTACAATTATCCCTATCTCATGGAAAAATTGGAGGGAAATAAAAGAACCAAATGGAGCTTCCTGTGCTAAGAGCTCCAATCATTCTTCTCTAGTCCTCTCCAAACAAAAATACAAAGTTAATTTTCCATTTTACTCTTTGAGAGTGAAATAGAAAAACAAGTGAGTAATATCCTATATCCTTCTTTCTGAAAGCTTTATATGTGGAGCTAGATAAGCCATTGTTACTTGATCAGATAGGTGAATAAAGCAGTGAAGATGGGATAATATTTGTATTGGCATGTTAACCACTGAGTGATGTCTAATTATAATAGTAAAGTCTCATTAATTGCAATGGAATAGTCACAGCCAATAAGTAATTTCCTAGGTCCTCTATTGAGATGGTCACTTTGATTTATATCTTATCTAGAGTTTCTTAAAAACATTGTGAATATATTATAGTCCCCCATGTGAACAAAAACAACTTCATATTTTACTAACCTTGAAACATTAATTTAATGCACTCCATTGAGGAAAATCTTGTGAAAATGTTAGCATTTTGAGCTCTGTTGTTTCAGTATGTCATTGTAATGAATAAAGAGTAAAAAGCAGATTGGTGCCTTTTTGAGTTTTGTCTCAAGATCAAATCCTGAAAAGAAATAATGCATGTGATATTTGCTTTTGGTCTATAGCATGTCTCTCTCATGAACTTGCATGATGACATGTTTTTTCAGCTCCTAACTACTGGGCATGATAGGAAGTATTAAGGAAACTAACAAAAAGCTTACCCTTTTATAGTTTTATCATTTTTAACACTGAAGTCAACTTAACTAATATTTTCCTTAACCTTTATTGTCAGGTGGAGGTCAGTGTGGGAAGGGAAAGTCCTAGATAAAAAGGCAGAACCCTGGTATCACATTTGATTTGTCACTGACAGGGTTTCTGTTTACTCATCTCTAAATCATCAGGTTAGCCTAGGATAACCCATTTGGACTTCCTAGTAAAATCATTTCCACAAACGTTTTCATAGGGAAAAGTTATCACAGTTATTCAGAACTTTACAGCCAGTTCCCAAATGAACATATTTTAAGTCTATTTCTTAAAAAAAATATGTGTTAAAGTACAAATGGGAAAATCTTAAGGTAACTCATTTTTTATATATACTGAGCACTATGAATTTCAATTGTTAATCTTTTAATACAAAAAAATCACCATTTGTACTTACATAAATGTTCAGAAATCTATCAAAAGAAAGCAACCATCCTAAGATTACCTTTCTAAGCTATAACTCTTGAAAAGAAATTAATGAAAGTAACTGTTGGTTGAGATGGGTCATGTTTTGCTTTGTTTTATTCCATTAAAAGAGTATTAAAGGAGACCTGGATTTTTATTATTTATTTGTTTATTTATTTAATTTTTTCACAATGCTGTATGTGCCAAATTATATTTTTATATATACAATGATTTTAAATGTATATGGTTTATTTTCTAGTTTAGAATGGGTATTTCTGGTTAAATAACTCCATTTTTTTTTTAATCTTCAGAGGAGGGTTATTTAGCATTGTTCAATCATAGCTTTTCCAGTCGTTCACATTAAAGAGATATTTCAACCTCAGCCAAATGCATCTCTCCATAATGCTCTGGAGAGCAGGCACTTGGCTTTTATTTTCTGGGACAGAGTTTTGAAAAGGCTTAAGGCATTTGTTTTAATTCCTGAGGCTTTTAAAACAACATTCTAGAGTACTTGGAGAAGGTTGTCAACTATAACAATAAGTTTCCTTGGAATTAGCCCAGTGCTGCTATTCAGCATTGATTAAAATAGTGGATTTAGACCTCGCGGCTCTTTCATGTGCCATATATTCATTTATTTGGTACAAATAAAAAAAATACAGGACTGATTTTTCAACAACAGAAAAATCAGCAGCAGGGATTTTGTTGTGATTTTTCTAAAATGATAAATACAGCTTTGAATTGCTACCTGGAACAAGTCCTACCATGTATAAGAAAATGGGCAGAATTCTCCAAGGCATATCTAAACTAGCTTTCCCCTTGCTGTCAATCTTGTTTCATTTCTCTTATTTGAGTGTGAGAGTTTTAAAATGTATCTGTATTTCTATCATAAACTGGTGGGCATAAATAAATAAATATAAATAACAACCTTGTATAATTTTATATTCTCTCTGGGCTTATAGAGGTAAAATACAAATTGGTTTGAGTAATTACTAATTTAAGTCTAAATATATTTTATTTTTATTTGTATGTATGAAACAAAGCAAATGCAGTGACTGAGCCTGCCTTTGTTCATTCACGCATATGAGTTGGTTTAGCACCCCTTCTGCTCTACACATCTGCTTGACAACACATTCTGTGCTGTCTAGAGTGTGAGGACTATCTTAGGTTGGCCCAGTTTTACTTTACAAATGGGTCATTGTCAGTTCAGTTTCTTTCAAAAGTTAGACACTAAAATAATTATAATATTTCTGACACCAAGTGCAAGTACCGCTTAAATGCCATGGAAATTCTGACAAGGCAACACCCCAGTTTATGTAATAGAAAGAGTATAGACTTCTAAATCTAAGCCGCACTCACTGTGGTTGTGTAGACAAATCATCAAGTCTCTAAGACCTTCATCTTTCTAATCCGTAAAATAGATTATTGTGCAAGTTAAAAAGGATAATACACGTAAGATATTTATCTCAAACTAAGAACTCAGGAGAGGTTCTCTTAGAAACACTCTGCCCAGTCCATTAGCTCTGTTTAGATCACATCTTATATCTAAAATTGGGATGACATACATAAGAAAGAATATAATCATCACACTACAGCATAATTTCCTACAAAAGTTCTCTAAACGGGCATGTGCAGAATGCTCCAGCACTGTCTTGCTTGCATAAGGCAATGCCCTGAGTGTGGAGGTGAGCATTCCTGGGTGCACGTGGGTGCTGTACTCCTTAGAATCACCCCAGTGAGGTGTTGAGGTTTCCACTCAAACCTTTATGGACACCACCTCCCAACAACTTACCTATTTTTAAAAATGATTTATTTTTGTTAAAATACAATACATAGTCATACAAATTTCTGGAATAAAAATAGACAATAAAGAAGAAAATAAGCTTTATTAGAGATAACCACTATCAATATTCTGGTATTTTTCTATTTTTTCTATGAGTATATGTGCACATATAATTGAGTTCCTACTATAGGCAATCTTATATCTATTTTTCATCATGCCATCAAATGTTTGTGAAATATAATTTTCAATTGTTATACAATTATCTATTTTATGAATCTAGCGTAATGTTTAGCCATTGCCCTATTGTGGGACATCAAATTGTGTCTAACGTTTTGCTATGCAAAATAATGCCATGAGCAGCAAAATTGTACCTAAGTGCTATCTGCATCTTTGATTATCTTTAGCCTAAGAGATTCTAGAAATTCAATTATGTGGTCAAAAAGTTTAAATATTTTAAAACTATGCCAAATATTTTTAAGTGCCTGGGTATATGTAGTGAAGTAACATATTCAGATTGACATTAAAGCAATTTATATTCTCATTGACAGTATTTAAAATATTCATCTTACCATTCCCTTACCAAAGCTGACTACACACGTACATACACACACATGCTTATAATAATATTTTCAGGGTATATTTATTTAATTTAGTACAACACTCTTGTTTCCATCCTGATACTTAGTCCCAATACCACCGATTTTTCCTACCAATAAATGAACAAAGCCTCATACCATCCTTCATTATGATATATCCTAGATTCTATGTCTAATATTTGTTTAAAGCTAGGCTTTAACATATCAGTAGATGCCTAAGGCTATCAATATGGTGAGTTGTATTCCTATATGGGTTCTAATGTAAATTTTACTAGTACTAGAATTTTCTTGTGAAATTAAGCAAAATAGAAACTGGAATAAAGTTACTATGTAAATTAGTATACTGAGAATTAAGGTTTTGGAATATTGACAGTGAAAATGCTCATTCATTGCTAACCAGAGCCCATTAATAATAAAGATTTCAAGGGACAAGACTAACACATTCTTACGCACAGGTTGATGATTTTAAATATGTTCATATAATATCAGAAGAGAGTGTGTGGAGATCTGACTTTTTTCCAATTTTATTGAGAAATAATTGACATACATCACTGTATAACTTTAAGACTATTGCATACTGGTTTTGATTTACATATATTGTGAAATGATTACAATCAGTTCAGCTAACATCCATCTTCTCATACAGACACAATAAAAAGAAAAGAAAGAAGAAAAGAAAGAAAGGGAAAAAGATTATGCTTGTGGTAGGCTCTCTTAGGATTTACTCTAACAACTTTCCTATATACTATACAGCAGTGTTAGCTACAGTCATCATGTTGTACATTACATCCCTACTATTTATTTATCTTATAACTGGAAGTTTGTACCTTTTGACCACCTTCCTCCAATTCCCCCTTCCCCACCTCCACCTCTGGTAACCACAAATCTGATCTGTTTTTCTATGAGTCCATTGTGTTTTTTGTTTTGTTCACTTGTTTGTTTTTAGATTATATATACAAGTATATAAGTAAAATCATACAGTATTTGTCTTTCTCTGTCTGACTTATTTCCCTCAGCAGAATGCCTTCAAGGTCCATCCATACTGTCACAAATGATAGGATTTCCTCAATATTCCAGTGTGTGTGTGTGTTTGTGTGTGTGTGTGTGTGTGTGTGAGTGTGTCACAACTTCTTTATCCTTCATCCATCAATGGACACTCAGGTTGTTTCCATGTCTTGGCTATTGTAAATGATGCTGCTATGAGCATGGAGGTGTGGATATCTTAGTATTTTCATTTCCTTTGGATATATTCCCAGAAGTGGACTTGCTGGGTCATATGGTAGTTGAATTTTTAATTTTTTGAGGATCCTCTAGAGACCTAACTTAATCCAAGTATGCTTTCTCTCAGAGTGGGAATGAGACAAATTCATTGGGATTTGAATCATGGTTTAGTCACTCATTGCCTTTATGACCATGGTCAAATTACTTAATTTCTGTGGTCCTGCAATTCCTCATCCTTTAAGTGAATAAGAGAATATCTGCTTCCCAGAACTATTTGAAGGTTAAGATGAAAAAATCCACATATAATTTGCTGAATATGAGTATTCAAAATAGTGATTTTGTATATGAGGCAATTTTAATGAGGTAATAATAGCATCACTTTTTATGACAAAACAATGTTTTTGTTTTGTTTGTTAAAATTATGTTTACTACTCCATAGACTAACAATTTCGGAAATATTTGTTCCTTAGAAATTTCAATTGTTGAACCGTTCTTAAGAATAGAAGATTCGGTTCTTTCCAGAAAACTTAATTTGGCCTGTTTTATGATCAAAAACCTCAATTTCTGTTTTCTCAAACTAATTCCTTTGTCTCTGGAGACTTCAGTACTTGTATAGTTTCCATCACATTTTAGGAAGTAGGACATATAGTACATACCAAAAACAAACAAACAAGCAAAAAAACTTTAAACAGTGTTGAAGACATCACAAAGACAACTGCTTCTGGGCCAGTTGTAGAATCTCCATCGCTTCTGCTTTCAAAGAACCTTTAAAGCACACACTTTTTAGATTGTACTTAAAATTTTAGCATTTTGCAAATTTTGTCCATGGACACAAAGCTTAACATTGTTTCCTTTGCTAAGCTATCATGGAGAAAAATATTAAAAAAATTGAAAACATTTCCTGTAAAGTTCATGAGGAGTGTAATGATTCTCCCATCAGATGTTTACGACCATTTGTTTTCTCATCTTATTATTGTGCAACACAAACACAATCTTGCTGTTTTCACTTTTCGCTATAAGATCTCCTTTAACAGTCACGCCTCCAGCCTTTCTTGAGTGGAATCTTGTTCCCTTCGAAATCTGTGTTAAGATAGTATCTTCTGTGAACACCAATTAAAACACGAGAAAGAACAGACCACCTAAAAGAAGCTTAAATTGCAGCTG
Organism: Eumetopias jubatus; assembly: GCF_037043125.1. NCBI lineage: Eukaryota > Metazoa > Chordata > Mammalia > Carnivora > Otariidae > Eumetopias > Eumetopias jubatus. The sequence goes on along the minus strand of NW_028274814.1, from coordinate 113,861,319 downwards.
GAGGGAATTGGATGAGATAAAGAAAACGTACTTAACATTAATTTTGGTTAGTCTTTGTAATGGGTTTTAAAGGATGTAACACTTTCTTTAGGAGTATTTCAACAAATCTTAGGAAATAGCCTAGATGTTCCTCATTTTTATCAGGAAATCATAAATATTAATGAATGAATGCCCCAGTTTCTTCTTTATTTATTCAAAACCCAGTTTAATTTGCAGCTGGTTAAGTTGAATGATATTGCAAATTGTCATGGCATCACTACTGGGAGCAGTAATATGTCTAGAACCATAACAGTATGGTCTGCATAAATCTTGCTCATTCTACCTTTGAAAGTTACAATTGATCTTGTATTGCCAATCCTACTTCCCACGGAAACTCTCCTCTGGTAACTATATCTTGAGGACTTTATTCTTACCAAATTATATATCTACATACCTACCATTCAGTGCACTATGTGATGTCATTGTTCTATACCACAAAGTTCTAAATAGTCAAGCAACTCAGTATACTAGATTGCCTTAAATGAAGATATTTTCAGATTTAAAAAAAAAAAACTACAAGAATTCCAAATTCAGTGGGTAAAGGAGGGGAAAATCAATGATCAGAAAGATAAATCATGAGACCAGATCTAAAGAAAAAAAATGGAAAAAGACCACTTTCTTTCTATGGAATTGGTTAAAGCAAGTAGCCCTTAAATAAGGCTATAAACAATGCAGAGTTATAGGTGCATTTCTATGGTGCTGGACAAACCAGATACTTAAAAAAAAGTGTATAGCAATATAGTAGAGCATGATCTTGCATTCTCAAGATGTCCTTATGTAACAACTACAGTGGTGTGATTTAAAGTTTGCTAATTTTTCTTTTCCTGAATCATGAAGCCTCTTGTAGATAATAAGCCATAAAATGAAATTGCCACTATATAGCTACCACACATAGGCTAAGCATATGAAATTACTGATACTTGACTACTTTTGATGTAAAAATGACAATTTAATATGCATCTGCCTAATCAAGCAAGACTTGTCAGGGTCATTGTGTTAGTTTCCTAGGACTGATGTAACAAGTACTCTTGTTGTAGGAGTAGCAGAAACAATGTGAGGGGACATGTGAATGAAAATATTAATTCGAGTACCTTAAAAGTATAATACATGAAAAGGGAAGTGTTCTCATGAAAAATGTCATTATTGTCAAAAACATTTTCTAATTATTTAGAACAATCCAGAATAAGCTGAGAATATTAAATTGTTATGATCCTTGATTTTTGAAATACTTCAATTATAAAAAAATTTAACCATTGAACTGCGACAGGATCATCTGCTGGGTGGTTGTTATTCAGCATGTGTTCTGGATAGTGAAAGAAGTAATGACATGCATGTTCAGCTGGGCAATGGCTGCCCCACTGGAGGCAAGGATGAATACTATGTAGATACCCTCTGGGTCCTTTTTGGTGCAGAACATCAGGAGGAGACTTCAGGGTACATAAGTATACATTGATTATTGTGTTAATTTACTGAAGACATTATACTTATGTCTCAGAATGAAGAATGTCTCATTCTCTCTCATGCTAAAGCATTTTGGAAAAAATAGGCCACCTCCAAATAATTTGTGCAGGTTTATGTCGTGTCTTGGGAGAGCATCAGACTGTCAGGAGGCAGTAATTTTACTCCTGACTACCACTAATTAACTGTGTGATATTGGCCAGGTGAGTTAAATTCTCTATGCCTGTTTCCTCATTCATAAAATTGGTGAACATTAGATTTTATGATTCTCAAGGTCCCTTCCTACTATAAAATTCTTTCTTCTTCCTTGATTTCGTGGCCTTATCCATGTGCTCAGTATTACCTGTTAGCTTAAGTAACAGAGAAAAATCACCTTTCTTCAATTTTTGTCTGAAACATTGTCTAGACCAGTGGTTTACAGACCACTTTTTTTTTTCTCTTGCTTCTCACAAATTCTGTTTCTACTTAATACATTGAGCTGTTTGTAAAATTTTTGAAGAAAATGTTTTTCAGTTTTAAAAATATGAAAACTACCAGGCACCTGGGTGGCTCAGTTGGTTAAGCGTCTGCCTTTGGCTCAGGTCATGACCCCGGGGTCTTGGGATCAAGCCCCGCATAGGAATCCCTGCTCAGCACGGAGTCTGCTTCTCCCTCTCCCTCTGTTGCTCTCTCTCTTTGTCAAATAAATAAATGAAATATTTTTAAAAATAAAATAAAAATATGAAAACTACTCATCAAAGCTCTTTGACAGGAATGGATCAACTCCAGTAATGGAATAATTCTACACTTGATGTCTTTCTTATACAACTGAGTTATAAACTTTTAATTTTATGACAAGATCAAAGATAAATTTGGCATGTTTTAGGTTATTTGTTGATATTAACTTATCTGGTTTAATGGGTCATACCAATTTCCTTAAACAATTTACCATAGAAATAATCAAATTGGTTTGGATGAAATAAAATTAGATTGTTTTATATGTGTTAAAAATAATAGGTCCCAAAATGCTGAAATCCTGAAATTCTGTACTCAAATTTTTGTTGAGTTGGGTCTCATACATATTCTTGAAAGATTAATCTTTATCTGAATATTCTTTGTTTGAGGTTCTGCTATTTTTTACTGTACTTTGATAATGTCGTGGTTACTTGTCAAACAGGGTCCTACTTTTGGCATTGTTGCATGGAATATCCTTCTGAAGAAAAATATTGAAATGAAAAACCAAACATAGTTCTATAATTCTCAACTCTGGAAAGTACACTTGGCATAGGCTTCTTTGAGCATTTCTTGTTCTTTGCCTTGTGTGGAACAGACAGCAACCTACTGCCCATTCTGACAAACTGTATAAAAGATGGACCAGAAAGAGAAATACCTAGTCAGGCCTACTCTAACGAGGTAGGCTCTGCTCCTGCCTACTCCTTCCATTGACAAGCAAAACAATAGAGAGAAGAGGTCTGGCTTGAAGACCAAAATCTGGATGATGGTAGAAAATGCTACAGAAGTGGACCTGAGTGGGCTGAGGGGATGCCCATGATTCTGACCAATGAGCTGAAGAACTTCTCTTAGAAGCTTAGATGAGCTGGGCTGCCAGAGAAAGATGTAGAACCTCCTTCCTAAGTTCTGTCAGTGTCCATAGAATTGCTTTGTGCTGTTTAAAACATGTCTTACATGTGATCACATAGCTCATCTAAATAGTCATTCAAACAAGTGCTCAGCAGTGAACAAGGGCATGGACTTTGGTTTGGATTTGCATCTTGGCCTTGTGATTTATTAGTTTAGTTAAGTTACTTAATATCTCTAAATGTCATTTTCTCACTTATAAAATGGTGTTAAGGCATGCAATTCAAATGACTGTGAAGCAGTTTAAATCGGGTTCCAAGATTTAAAACATTTGGCTCAGTTCTTGGCACATAGAAAATATTCAGTGTGTGGTAGCCATTATTCTAATGTATAGAAAAGTGTTTTACTTGAGAATCCAAACCTCAACATGATATCTATCAATTCTTCAAAGAGCTAAATTTTCCAAAATGTGTTCTGGGTAATACTAATCCTGGAAGATAAAAGGTATGAGGTTAAATAAATTTAGCGAAGTATTGAATTGAATTCTCCCTTTTGGAGATTTATCTTAGCCTATTAGAGGCTCTGAGAAGTCTTGAAGTAAGTGGTTAACTTTATTTAACCCAGAATTTTCGAAACATATTTGAACACAAACCCCTTATAAAAATAACTTCTATTACTTTTCTTAGAAAACTTGTGTTCTGTAGAACATGTTTTGAAAAATACTGACAAACTGAAGGTTGCTGGAGTGGTGGGGGTGGGAGGGATGGGGTGGCTGGGTGATAGACATTGGGGAGGGTATGTGCTATGGTGAGCGCTGTGAATTGTGTAAGACTGTTGAATCACAGACCTGTACCTCTGAAACAAATAATATATTATATGTTAAAAAAGAAAAATAAAAAGAAGATAGCAGGAGGGGAAGAAAGAAGGGGGGAAATCGGAGGGGGAGATGAACTATGAGAGACTATGGACTCTGAGAAACAAACTTAGGGTTTTAGAGGGGAGGGGTATGGGGGGATGGGTTAGCCTGGTGATGGGTGTTAAAGAGGGCACGTTCTGCATGGAACACTGGTGTTATACGCAAACAATGAATCATGGAACACTACATCAAAAAACTAATGATGTAATGTATGGTGATCAACATAACATAATAATAAATAAATAAATAAATAAAATAAAATGATGCCAAGGCTCTAAAAAAAAGAAAAATACTGCCTATAATAGAAAGAGTTTACTACGTAAAATCAAAACAATAATATGGGAATCATATCCTTGCCCCAGCCTCTCATGCTATTTTTATGTAAACTTTACTGCACTCTGGAAGGTGGGCTAGGAAGACATCAATATGGCCATTTCACAATAGGGAAACAGGCTGACATTTTGTGACTTTAGACAAAAATGACATAGCCAATAAGTGGTACAACTGAGATTTACAGCCAGGTGTTCTACCATTCAGCCCAGAATTTTCCCTCCATCATCCTTGCTTTCCCCCTAAAAAATTGGTCAAATGTTTGATGTGTGCTCTGAATATTTCCTATGTAAGAGTTTTGACGTTTGACTTTTACAATAACTTTTTATTTTCCCACAGAGGGAGTTTAACTTATCATTCTCCGCATCTGTGTTCCTGTCACATATGTTGTCTTTACTGGGCTCGACAAAGTAAATATGCAGGTGAGCACCATGGTGAAAGAGGGCATGCCTGAATCCCAAGCATTTTTACATATGATGCCCTCAGCCTCTCAAAATCCAAAAGACACACATGCCTTTTGTGTAAAATTTTTAAAAAAATCAATTCTGAAATTTCCCCAACATGACAACATGCAAATGAAGGGGCAATAGCCATGACTGTCATGATATCTATACTGAGAGAGAGTCTCTGCCCAATTTACCTCAGGTTTTAAGAAACTGAAACTAAAATTGGTGGGTAAGGAATCACTGAGGAGCTTTCCATGACAACCAACCACAGTTGCAATGTTGTTGTTGGCCATGATCTGAGTCAACTAAGAATCATTTCTTGGTCCAGGGTTCAGGGATTTGATCTGAAGCTCAACAGCTGCGTCAACAGCAAAATGGATTTCATAGTTTTGATACAGGTCCCTAGCAATCTCATTCAATACCATTCACTCAGATGATTATCTGTGTGACTTTGAATTCTTTAAGCTAAGTATAAGCTAGGGATGTTTAATACCACTTTACAAGAAGTTACGATGAAATCTACAGGTAAATGTATGTAGCATAGACTTAGCAAATGGTAGGCATTATTAATTTTGTTTAAGTAGAACCCATTGAGGCCATTTTTATGTTCCCCATTTAACACATAAAGGTAAGTAAAGTTCAGGAAGGTCAAAATGTACTTAGAGTCATGCAGCTATTAAGAAGTGGAGTGCACTCGCTGTGATGAGCACTGGGTATTGTATGCAAGTGTTGAATCACTATACCGTACACCTGAAACTAATATTACACTGGATGTTAACTAACTGGAATTAAAATGAACTTAAAAAGTAGAAGTGGAGGGTGCCTGGGTGGCTCAGTTGGTTAAGCGATTGCCTTCGGCTCAGGTCATGATCCCGGAGTCCTGGGATCGAGTCCCGCATCGGGCTCCCTGCTCGGCAGGGAGTCTGCTTCTCCCTCTGACCCTTCCCCCTCTCATGTGCTCTCTCTCTCTCTCTCACTCTTTCTCTCAAATAAATAAATAAAATCTTAAAAAAAATAGAAGTGGACATAAGGATTCAATTAGATCTTGTGATTCTAAGTTAATTATACTTTACCATGCTACCTGCCCTCATTTATTTTCAAACCACAAGGAAGTGGGCTCAGTTGAAGTGTTTCTGAACTTTGCTTCATATGTGACCTTTTAAAAAACTCCATGACAGGGACGCCTGGGTGGCTCAGTTGGTTAAGTGACTGCCTTTGGCTCAGGTCATGATCCCAGGATCCTGGGATCGAGCCCTGCATAGGGCTCCCTGCTCTGCGGGAAACCTGCTTCTCCCTCTTTCATTCCCCCTACTTGTGTTCCCTCTCTTGCTGTCTCTCTCTCTCTCTGTCAATTAAATAAATAAAATCTTTAAAAAAAATAAAAAAATAAAAAACTCCACGACAGATTCACCTCCTTATGAAATCTGGAGCCATCCATAAATTGGGCTTCTTACTTTATTCTGACCACTGTGGCTCTACAGTATAATGAAACTCAGAGGTAGATTTTTGGGAAAGAATTCAGGTATTGATTAGTTCTTAGGTGCTGACTGCTATGGGAATTTCTGAGTTTCACACAAATCAAAGTACAAATTGTTTTTGGAAATCATTGTAAGAGCTTTTTACAGATTATCTATCAAATGTTTCTCTCTGTCTCTTTCTCTGTCTCTCACACAAATGCATACACACACACACACACACACACACACACACAGACACACACACACACACACACACACACACACAGACACACACACACACACACACAGCTGAAACACTTATCTGGAAAACTTTGCCCTAACCTATGTACAGAAATCCTCACCCACTACAAGTGACAGAGATGGGAGTAAATATGAAGTGAATGGAGTAGCCTTTCCTTAAGTGCTCTACAAATTGAGTTAAAATGTTCCCTTGAATATAAACTTTGTGATTTCCCTTCTATTGATTTTGTATAACCAGTTCAACATGACTGACAAAATAAATATCATGCTATGATTTTTAGCATTTGGATTTATTAGAGGTAATGAGTGGATGAATTTACTTACAGTTTGAGAATTGTATGGGGTCTCTGCCACTTAGAGGCAAAATATTTAGTCTTTCCTTTAATACATGTGTATAGTATATAACTACTATATAATATATAAGATATATACTTACATATAATATAAGCATATATTAAATATATGTAATATAATGATATATATTATATGCAAGCACTTTGATAGATATTAGGGATAAATTAATGAGAAAAATATATATGGTCTCTGCTCTTAAAGATTTTATTATTTTGTTGGAGAGACAGACATTAATAAGCATAAAGATAAGTGCAAGGAAGAAACATGTGGAACACCATGAGAGAAGAGGAGAATTTGGCCAAGTTTGGAGGGTTAGGGATAACTTCAATGAAGAAGTGACCTTGATTTAAGTTGAGAATGACTCAGAATTAGTGAGGTGAAGCTCAGGAGGAAGAACGTGCCAGACAGAGTGCTTGAAGTCTCTGAAGAACAGAAAGAGTATAGAGAACTGAGGGAAGGCTGCTGGGCTGGAGTTAAGAGAGGAATGGTGATATTAGTGTGTAATGAGCCCTGGGAAAGTAGAGAGAGATGAGACCCAACAAGACCTTGTGGGTCATAATGAGAATTTTAGGAAGGTGGATTGCATTGGGCTGATGCAATGGGTCGAAGGTGTTTCAGTCACATCCTGTTTTGCTTCAAATGTGTAATCAATATGTTGACCAATTCAACTGGCTTTAATTAAGTTGCTGCTAATATTATTTTATTATTATTATTATTATTATTATTTTCTGTACAATCTTCCAGATTGGCTATGTAATTAATTCTGTCATTTGTGGTTGTCAAAACCACTTGTCTACTGATCTTCACCCTGGGACATAGTGATTACCTAACATATGATCTGGTTAAAAAAATGCAACTTTAGAAAATATGCATTTATAAAATATGATGTTTTTGTCCATATCAGGAATAGACAAAAATCCATTGAAATATAAACGTTTAACTTTAAGTATCAGTATGATTTTAAAGTTTAGTATGAAAATTCTGGAATTAAGTACGTCAGATTTTGCAAAAAAAGAAAAAAATTATAGCTCCCTTTTATGATTGTAGTTTGGCTTAAGAATAGAGACATTTACCTTTTATTTACTTATCATGCCTAACTTCTCCTAACTTTGCCTTTCTCTTCTTTCCAGTGGTCTCTTTGATTAGAATAATTCCTGTAACAGTTACAGGTGGCATCAATTATAGTACATCATCTGAGATTTGGCTTATTGAGTATTCTCAGGGCTATGCAGGGGACAGTCTTAGGATTTGACAGTCCTACTAAATACAGTGAATAGAGAAAGAAATACTATAAGAACATTTTAGAATAATATAAATAAATAATGTTTTATAGGACATTTCCACTGAAAAAGCATTTTAAAATATGTGATTCATTTGAGTAGTTAACATCCCTGGAGATATCATAAGTACCATTTCCATTTTATAGCCCAGGAAATTGAAGGTCAGAGGCAAAGTTCTTTGTCAAAGGACATCCAACTGTTGGCTTATGGTGAAATCTGTCTTCTATTCTATATCTCATTCTCCTTTCACTACTCCACATATATATATATAAATTAGAGCCTGCAGTACTGAACTTGTAGAGGAGTACATTACATATTTAATTACACATGTAATTTCATATTTGGCAGATTGGAGACTTCCCCCCCCTAACTTTCTAATATCATAATCTGTGGCAGCAGAGAATATCTAAGGACTAGAACTCATCATTTCAAAATAATATCTTTCCCTTTTGGTACCTCTTTCTGTGTTTTCAAATATCTCCACAGTTTATGGTTTTCCTGAACCCCAGATACTGATGATTTTTTTTTATAACCTGAGATTATAAATTTTCGCCAAGCATCCTCTATTCTTTGTTTTCATGTTAGTATTAATGATGGAACTATTGCTCCTGTCACTGAAGATTTCAGCCTCAGTGTAATTTTGAAATCCCTTCTTAATACTCTTTGACATACCAAATGGATTAATCTGATCACTTTTTGTTACAGTGTGACTTAATGCTGTCTCTCCCTTTTTCCTTCCTAAAGTGCTAATGTGAAGACAGACACCTAGTTTGCATAAATTTATTTTGTCACAAAACCTTAATCCTTCTTCTCCCATTCTTGTAATCTCCAACAAACTCATTGGTAGGGCTTCTCTTGTAATGGCTGCATTTTCACATCTCATTGAAAAGGTTAGGCCAAATTAATAGCAACATTTACTCAATTGCATTAATGCTTCATTTATACCCAGAACATCATCATAAAATGATAAATTTTATGTTAGGGGATTTTCTGATCACTTGAAGTATATTCCTTTATGCACCAACATTTTGTTTTGACTATTTATAACCTAAATGTCCTCAGGTCAGTGAAGCTAGGCATACCTGAGTTTTACAGACTTCTTTATTGCCCCCTGTAGTCTTCACCAATTATTCCCAGGTATCTCCAAAGGGTTAGTAATGGTATCCACACTGCCCCCAGAGATGCTGCATTCTTCCCAAACTCCATTGGAGAGTCCAGTTCTTTTCTGCCTCTGGAAGTGCTTCATCGCTGGGTATGTGGCCCTTGACCCTGCTCCACTGGGCTCCAATATTTATGCCAGATGATCACACCACTATGCCATTGTTCCTGCAGCACAAAATGGGCTTTGTCTTCTCCCACTCCTTAGCCCCAGCCCCTGCCAGATGCTGTCACACCAGTATGTTCTGGGGGTCCTACTGGCACTCTGTGCTTCTCTTTTGAGTATTAAACTCTTTACTGTTGCTGCTCCAGGGGCTCATTGATAGCTCCTCATGTATTCATTGTTCCAAAGCCATAGGGTATCCTATGACAGTGTGGGGGACCCTATGACAATGATGTTGGGGGTGAGATTTGTTTTACGGTTTAGTTCTAACAACTCCCTCAAATTTTGTTTGTTGATTTGCTTGTTTGTTTTGTTTTTTGGGGTCTTAGATCCAGGTCATTGACTGAATCACTTTCATCACTGATCTGTTCAAAGGCCCTCTCAAATTTATTCATTTGTATATATTCTCCTTTATCTTCATTACTTCCATTCTCCCTTCTCTTCGTTGTCAATAATTTTAATGTGTTTAATGCATATCCTTTTGATGTTGTAACTATGTTTGGAAATGTAAATTGTTATTTTGAATGAATGTCATATTGTACTATATATTACAACTATATATTTTTATTTTTTCTCTTGTCACTGTGCCTTTAAGTTAGCTATATGCTTCTCACTGTTGCATGGTAACCCAGCATTTTGCCTATTCACTTCTAGATTATAGCCAGCTTCTCACCATCTCAAGTGGTGCTGATATTTACCCTTCCTAGTCCTGTGAGTGGATTTGTTTGAGCTGCATACCTAAAAGAAGGTAGTAGGGTATCTGCACACTTAATTTAATTATGTGCTTCCAGGCTGCCCTCCAGAATAACAGTGCCCATCTATATTCACACCACTGCTTGAGGAGTTTTATCTATATCTACACTATGCTAACACTTGGAATTATCTGGTAAAGTACTGATGTTTTCCAGTATTTCTGACTCTCCTCTTTCTGAGAATAAGGTAGTGTTTTATTTTCCCATCCCTTGATGTTAGATGTGGCAATGTTACTTTCTCAGAGCTATGGAATGTATACAAAAGTGACATGAAAGTTGGTACTTTAGTTGGCAGGTAAGGCTTATTATTAGGTCAATTTGTTGTACCTGGCTACATCTTTCTTTGATTTGAGCTTCCTTACATGAGATCCCTTCTAGTGAATTGACATCGTGGGCTCTCTTGAACATTCCCCAGACATATCCAAGTATCCTTGAACCCATATCATTAGACACAGACCTGGCTCAAGATGAGATCCCTGTTAGAGATGTCTACAACATGCCCACATATTTTTGCCCTTTCAGATAGAGTTTGTTTGTTTGTTTGTTTGTTTTTAGTATTTTCTAAATGGGAAAGTGTATCACATAGAACATCAGATACTACAAAATATTGTATTGGAAAGCAGTGTCACCTTATGCTCAATGAGCCAGAAAATGATGTTACTTGGAATCTTACAGCTGCTTTTCTACAATTTTCTGTTCTCTTTTATTATCTCACTTTGCAGATACTCTTCCCATTGTCAGTACCTTTCTCCTTCATTGGTGCTCTCTGTTCTTCTCCCGGGCTATCACCCCCAAGGAAGCAGAAACAATAGCTGTTTTTGTCACCTCTGCACACTTACTGCATGCCTTTCTCATAGTATGTGCTTAATTAATCTTTTTGTATTTGTTGTTTTAAATTTGATAGGATTTGTAAAACGTGAGAAGTGAAATTATTGTTACTGGGCCTGAGACAACTGCAAATATTGTTTAAGGGAGGGAATGAGGGATCACCTACAAATAAACTGAAGAAGCTTTAGTGTCAAAATTTAATAAGCCAATTTTGATTCATTAAGGATGTTTTGTGCTACTTTGTTTTTTAAATTACTGATTATCAGTTCTGTTTCAATGAGTTAAGTTTACACAACAAATATTCTTTGAAATAAATGCTATTATTCAGTTTTTTTAATGTTTAATAAGTCAAGAGACCAACACCTTTGTGCTTTTTGTGATAAAAAATCTTTTAGGGAAGACTTCAGAATATATATATATATATATATATTATCATCTATAATATCAAATGTCTAGACTAGATCACCCTTTAGTCCCTTCTTCCTCAGCTATGCTATTGATTCTATAATCATATTTCAAAAGCTTTTACTTTTTTTTGAAAGCCCCAAATCTAAATACTCACAGACAGATATTTTAAAATATCCCAAATGCCTGACTTTTTAGTTGTATAGATAAAATATCCAGATGTGTTGGTATCTAGGGTCTAGTTTCAGAAAAAACAAAAAGAAGCTAAGCTTTCTTTTAGAAAAGAAAATTGTTTTTACATAGCATATAGCTGAATACATTTTAATGTGTGAGCAAAAAATTATTTTAGATAATATTTGTTTATCCATTTGAGAACCACTCCTTGGGCACCTGGATGACTCAGTCAGTTAAGCATCTGCCTTTGGCTTAGGTCATGATCCCAGGGTCCTGGGATCGAGCCCCGCATCAGGCTCCCTGCTCAGTGGGGAGCCTGCTTCTCCCTCTCTCTCTCTCTCTCTCTCTGTCAAATAAATAAATAAAATCTTTAAAAAAAGAGAGAACCACTACTAATTCCATATTCTTAGAATTATGAGTCATTATTTCAACAGTTGTCCTTTTCATGGTATCATCAATGTGTTTCTATCTGAAATGTTGTTTAACAAGTTCAAATCAGGCAACAGAAGACCAAAGTCTCAAGAGATGTTATATAAAGGCAATAAGTTTCTGTTTCATGTTTAAGGGTGCATCTTCCCTAGTTTAACTTCATGTGGGGTATGCTCAGTGGAGGATTAAGGTAAGGCAATATTAGTCAAGAGCAGTATACTAGATTAGCTCAGCTCTCAGAACAATGAGTAGATCTGCTATGCACCCTCTTGAGCCCAGAGAATAGTGAAGAACTGGTCCCGAGGTGCCAATGACAGCCAAGAAAGGTCTGCAGTATGGCTTTTAAGGTGAAAAGGGGGTTTTACAGGCTCACAACAGTGGCCTGTTGACCTGTAAGGGGAAGAACTCTCTGGGTTTAGGAACTTAACCATGAGCCAAGATTAGAATTCATTTTCTGGGCATGCCTGGACGGCTGAGTCGGTTAAGCATCTGCCTTCAGCTCAGGTCATGATCCCAGGGTCCTGGGATTGAGTCCCACATTGGGCTCCTTGCTCAGCGGGTACCCTGCTTCTCCCTCTCCCTCTGTCTGCCACTCTCCCTGCTTGTGCTCTCTCTCTCTTTCTCTGCAAATAAATAAATAAAATCTTAAAAAAGGAAAGAATTCATTTTTTGCCTCCCTCTCAGACTTTCTCCACAGCACATTGTCTCTGGGTCACATTTATGTAACTCTTTTCTTTTTGGCTTTATGGAATAATTTTACATTGCTGCTTCTTCAGATTCTGTAAAATAGTCTTTTCTGACCTATATTTGTTTAAAATATGTCACACTCAGAGAGGAAGAAGCTTCATTCAGAAAGAATTCTTTAAGGGGCGCTATTTAACCCCACCCCCACTAATATTGACTCTAGAAATTTCCATAGTTCCAACCAGTTGGTTACATACTTACAATAATAACCACCGGTGTCCATCAGCTTCGGGCTTTATACAGACAGCAAAAGCATTTGTTAAGAAAAATTAACTCATACAGTATAGTAAGGAATATATGTAGCTTATGATACAGAACACTCTAAAATCGATGCCTTATTTTCTAAGACCAGAGAAGGGACCGATTTTCACTTAGGTTGAAAGACCTCCTGTGAGTGATCCTTCCTTTGTTCCAGCCTACATCTTCCTTGAGCTATCTACTTGCTGAATCAGAGTATCCCAAACTAAGCTGAGTTCTTTTTTATGGCCTAATCTCAAAGTACCAACTTTCAGTGCCAAAGTTTTATGTTTTGATTCCTGCTGGAGGCTTTGCTTCCTTTGAATACACTCTGCAAAATGTTGCAAAGACTGTGAGGCTTCAGCTCTGTTTCTCTAAGAATTCCGAGTCTCAGTTTCCTTTGCGGGCTGCATTCTCTTTTAGGTTTATTATTTCTGATGAGAATGCTGTTTTAAATCTAATTTGCCTGGAAGAGTTCCCACCAAAAATGAATCTCTCCATTGTGTAAAATGTAGTCACTGTTATATTTCTTTTGTATGCCTCCAGCAGCAGTAGCTCAGAAGTAGCTCCAAGGAACTGATGGTTTAATCATTCTTTATCCAATATCATGTCAGTTACACTAATATAATTGTTTTTCTGTCAGAAGGCCTCCTAACATAATCCACATGCTTTCAGCAGCTGCTTTAAAGGCAGTATCTACACAACATCATACATGTGATTAAAGAGTGGGGAAATCATTATAAAACAAAAAAATAACCAGCTTTATGTTTTATAATTCTTTATGAGTTTATATGCCTTCCTATGTGATTTGAGGTTAGATATAAAATATAGGTGTCATTGTTTAATGTTTAATTTAGGATAATTGGCCAAAAGGAGTCAATTCAACAATCATTTTTCAAGTGTAGAGTATGTGCAAGGAATCTGGGGAGTTATGATGGTGATCAAAACCTGGTTCTTTCTCCTAAAGAGTCTAAAACTGGAAAGGATGAAAAGTTATGTATGCCAAGAATTAAGGGTTATAAAATAAGGGTTGAAAAGCAAAGGTTCTAGCTGTAGCCTAGCCTCTGCTTACTGCTGCATTTGGACTTCCTCGGGCAGTTGGAATGAAACAACAGAACTTACTTTGCACCATTTGAACATGGGAGGTTGGGGCAAAAGGAATAGATGGAGCCAGAGTCGATAAAGACTCTCATATTTTATTAGGTGGAGATGGAGGAGGATGGGGCTAGGAAGAGCAGCTTAGACTCTATTAAAGACTGGTCCCCAAGACTGGCCCCATGGACTTTTAAAAAATCCAGTGAATTATCATTTTACTTTATTAAGGGTCTACTATGGTCACATGACATTTTCCACTAAACCCTCTCAATACAGGGAAGTCTTTCTGGTTTTCATTTTCATGTAATTATTCTCAAATTAAGAAAAATGAGATAATTTGCCTGACATGTGATCATACTAGATTTAGAAGATAAATAGACCATTCATAACCAAAACACAGGATAGCATTAAGGAAAATGTCTCTGTTTAATATTGTCCAAACAGAACCAGAAATGTATGTTTCTCGTGAAAATATCTTTGGTACTTAATAGTAAAAGATAATCACTTTAGCTATATGGCGACAGGAGCAGGAAAGGGAAAAGCTGTACTTTATGAGGGATGCTATGAGATGTGTTCACAAGCCACATGCTTTCATGCCTACGTGGAAAATTGTGACGTAGGGAGATAGCGACATGATCCTGTTTCTGCTTGACCTTGAAGGATTTTCAGAGATACAGTGCTGTTTTGGTGTGTGCATGATTTACGGTTTTAGGGGAGTCAACAATAAGTGCCAAACAGAATATGGTTAATATCATGTGATAGCAAAGATGATGATTTATGAGTTCAAGTGAGAACCTTCCGAAACTCCTCAAAGTGAACCAGGGGAGACTTTGAAGGGATCACAGCAGACTGCTAGTTAACAGGGGTGGTCAATACAACCATTATTGCTACTAATGTAGTCCCTTTTATATGCCCAGGCTGATAAAGCCATGCAAGACCTGCTTTTTATAAACGGAAGATGAAAAGTAAGTTCCATGAGAGCAGACACCCAGCCAGTCTTGTTTATAATGACCTACCCCAAAAGATAAAGGGATGTTTTGGGAAATGTCAAATATTTCCATTTCAGTGATGTGCTGGCTACATGAAAATTGTAGTGGGGAAAATATTAGAATGACCAGATGGAGACAGAGCGTGGAGACTGGTAAACGTCAGGGTAAGGAGTTGAGATTTATTCCATAGTAACAGATAGGTATTGAAGGTATTGAACTGGAAGGTGAGGGAAGAGGTCTGGGTTCCTTTGGTCTGCCACTCCTTACAGCTTATGCCTTGTGTCACTCTGCACTGAAATGTAAATAAATGCACAGAAGAAATTCCAGTATTTCAATCATGACATATCATTACATTGAGAGAGATTCTTTTCTCAAGTCAGAGGTGTAAGCCCTGAAAGAACTAATGTCAAATGATCAGACTTTGTCTTGGTGAACAGAATGTAACTCTATAAAGAGAGTCAACCTTTCTCCTATAAAGTCTAAAGGCCTTAGACCCCCATGTTTTTCTAGGTATGTTCCTGGAATTTGTTAAACGCTAGCATGCCTTAGCCAAGATTGAGCTGTCTGACCCCTTCTAGGATTACTGTCGTCAATTAACATCTGCAGAGAACAATTACAAAACAGCCTCCATATGTATGGGAGCTTCTATTCTCAAAATGAGATGTCTCAAAAATTTTCAAAAAGCAAAATAGTAAATACAGCCATCATTCAAATTTCCATTTTGTACCAGTTGATGTTGTTGACAAATTTTATCTATATTAAATAATCTTATGGATAAGACAAAAATGGATTTCATGTTCTAGGTTTTCCTCTCTGCCAGTTTGTTTTGTTTTATGTATTTATTAAAATCTGAATGAGTGTTAATGAAGTTATATTTATATACAAGTGCATCAGGTTGGTGTCAGAACAATCAGCTGAAATGTGAAAATTAGGGCAAATTGATCACTAAGTTATATTGGTTATGGCACAGTGTCATGGGAAGAAAATGAGCTTTAGAGTTCTGCCTTCAATCTGATTTTGACCACTTATGAGCTGTGAGTCTTTGGGAAAGTCATTTAATTTATTTGGGCTTCAGAATATCACCTATAAAATTGAGATAAAAATGCCTATTAACCAAATTTTCATGATGAATAAGTAAAATATGAAAAAATATTTTGCGAATTGGCTTGCTCATAGAGACTCTAGACAAATTTAGTTGTCATTTTGTTCTCTTTACATTCTACATCAGATAACTGTTTTGAATATTTTAAAAATGAATGCTACTGGAGGTTCTTTTCTCTTACCAACATTTATACATTGTGTTGTTTATTTTTTACTAATGAATGATATGAATTAATGACTGAAGTTCTTCACCACAGCTTTCAAAGCCATGCACCACATATGGAAAACTGATCTTTCTATGCTTATTTCACATTTTACAATATTACACATCTTTGCTCCAATCAAACAAGATCAACTAATAGTCACTATATAGCTCATTTACTTTTCTTTTCTCTTCTTTTTTTTTTTTTAGATTTTATTTATTTATTTTTAGAGAGAAACAGTGCATGAGCAGGGGGAGGAACAGAGAGGAGGAGAATGGGTGGGTGAGCAGAGGGGGAGGGAGGCAAATGGGGAAAGGGTCTCAAGCAGACTGGGCTAAGCATAGAGCCCAATGCAGGGCTCAATCCCAGGACCCTGAGATCATGACCTGAGCTGAAACCAAGAGTCCAACGCTTAACCCACTGACCCACCCAGGTGCCCCTACTTTTCTTCTATCTGAAATAGATTTCCTTTCTTTCCAAACCTTCAATGAAAGTTAAGCCAATCTGTCTCCCAGCATAGTATCTTCCTTTTTTTTTGTTGTTCATTATCTATTATTTAAGTTGTAATAAATAGAAATGTAATACTAAATTATTCCTTGAGATTCCTGACAACCAAGGGGGGAAAATTAAATAATTTAGTTGTCCACTAGATAAAGCATGGTAAAGTCATTTGGAAAGATAATATATTTTACTTTGATTTCTATGATGAATTTATCCCATAGATCAGTATATAAAGTTTTTTACATGATAATTGGATATTAAGTGAAAACATAATTCTCCAAAAGATTAAAAAAATGTTTGTTAAAACTGGATATCCACAAGCAAAAAAAAAAAAAAAAAAATGAATCCAGACACAGATCTTACACCCTTCACAAAAATTAACTTAAAACAAACCATAGTCCTAAATGTTAAATGCAAAATTATAAATCTCCTAGAAGGTAACACAGGAGAAAACCTAGATTGCACTGGGCATGGTGATGACTCTTTAGACATAATACCTAAGACAGAATTCATGGAAGAAATAATCGATAAGCTGGACTTCATTATTAAAAAAAAAGAAAACCTCTGTAAAAGACAATCAGTGTCAAGAGAATGAGAAGACAAATCACAGACTGAAAAAATATTTACAAAAGATACATTTGATAAAAAAAATCATTATCCAACGTATATAAAAAATTCTTAAAACTCAACTATAAGAAACACAAACAACCTGATGAAAAAATGGGCCAAAGACCTTAACAGACACTTCACCAAAGAAGATATCCAGATAGCAAATAAGCATATGGAAAGATGTTCTACATCACATATCATCAGGGAAAGGCAAATTAAAACAATAAGATACCACTACACACCTATCAGAATGGCCAAAATTCAGAACACTGACAATACCAAATGCTGGCAAGGATGTGGAGCAACAGGAACTCTCACTCATTGCCAGTGGGAATGCAAAATGGTACAACCACTTTGGAAAACAGTTTTGAGGTTTCATATAAAACTAAGTACTTTTTTGTGTTTACCCCAAAAAAGTTGAAAATTTATGTTCATGCCCTGTAAATGTATGTTTATAGAACTTTATTCATAATTGTCCAAGCTTGGAAGCCACCAAGATGTCTTCTAATAGCTGAATAGATAAGTAAACTGTGGTTTATTGTGGTTATTAAACTGTGGTTTATCAAGCCTTACTAGAGGCTTATTATTATGTACATATTAAATGTATCAAGAAGCCAGTCTTTATATATAATATAGATATAATGTTTCAGGGACGCTACCAACAACAAAGAATCTTTGTTAAGATGAATTCCTCTTTTATTACACATAGTCCAGTTTTAATTTCAGGAAGATGAATGACATTATTCAGCAGTGTCATGTCCTGATTATATTTCTTAACATAGGTCAGAGCTTGGAGTATATTTAAGAATGGCTGGTTAGTTTGTCTCTTTAAATCACCCCACGTTCAAGTAAATTTTGACAAGACCTGGTTATTTGCAATCAATTTGTGGTATAACTTTCTGATAAGTACCCAAAGCACAGTCATCTGTACTGCTGATTAAAGAGTGCTATAGGCATCTTACATAATCTTCTGGAATGCTTGGAGCCTGTTTTGCATTCTCACCCAGATAGAAAGCCATATAATTTCCAGCAAGCATAATGGTAGGATGCAGGAGGGTAAGTATGTGTCTGTGTGTGGGCAGTGTGGGGGGGTTGGGCAGGACCAGGAAAGGGGGACTATATTGGGACCTTCAAGTCTGTTCAAATATGTGTATAAAATACTCATTAGATATCTAAGAGTTCTATGCTTCAAAGGATGGAAGTGAAAATTATGTTCTAAAATGCTGCTTTTATTTTATAGCTTGAAAGAATGCAAATTAGCAATTTATTATTTTTTCACCAGAAAAGTACCACAGAGTACTGAAGTAGTAGAATAGCTGTTTTGGGGAAAAAAATTCATTTATTAGTAATAGGTAAATGTATTTAATTGGGCTGGATACTTTTATCTTTTTCCAGTAATAAATGTTAGATCAGATACTTTAAAATTAGTGAAATTCCTGAACACACAAGCAAATTTTCCTTTACTGTCTTCCTCCTTTCTTCTCCCCCAACCACCCTTCCATTCTTTCTTCTTTTCCTACCCTGGCAGACAGTCCTTGTATGAACAAAATTTGGCACGACCCTCTACTTTCAGAGCTTATCATTTACCTCCTTTTTAGTACTTATCCATTTGCATTATTTTTAAAAGATTTGTCCTAGCCTACTAACTCAGAGAAGGATAACAGAGCAGATGTGAGCATCCCTTTTATGGCAACAAAAGCAATAGGGGAGGGCTGAGCCCTTTCCACCGTAATCCCTTCTATTCCCACCAATTACTTCTAAACTTCCAGAGTATCACAGGGCTCATTAATGCCCTTTGTTACTCCAGTTTCTGAATTCTCCCACATCCTATGACCCTCTCTCTTGGGCTAACCCCCAATAGACTTAATATGTAAATGCCCCTGGGAAGATTATTTTACTTATTAATGTATTTAAACGTAAGTTTCCTAACTAACGGGAAAAGTTACCTCCTAAGGCTAAAACAGGCACAATTCTGATTATGCATCCCAACAGTTTGCCACCTCTGCCCATCCTCCCCACAAAACATTCCAGGTGCACAGCAAGGGCAGTCTCTTCTGTTTTCCTCTATCTCATCTGGGCCTGAAATATGTATAGTCAGTTGTTCCTGATTCTTTTTCTGAAACCCCATAGCCTTTTTCTATGAATGCTTGATCTGTACCATCACCTCCACATTTCTAAGACCTACTTTCTGCTACTGTCTATGCAAGGACAACTATAGATTCTTTTTATAGGGTCAAATTCTGTACATTTCCCCTGTTTAAGGCATCTTAAATGATTACATAAAAGCTAATATCACACACAGTCTTAAGAAAGAAGTTAACGGGAGGTAGAAGTAGAATCTAGTGTCCTTCAGTTGGGAACTTTATAACTAATGAAGTGAAGGGGCACCTGGGTGGCTCAGTGATTAAGCATCCCATCTTGATTTCTGCTCAGGTCCTGATCTCAGGGTCCTGGGATCCACCCCCCACCCCTCCATGGGGCTCCATGCTCAGCGGGGAGTCAGCCTGAGGATTTTTCTCCATCTCCCTCTGCCCCTCCTCCCCTCCTCTCTCTTTCTCTCAAGTAAGTAAATAAATAAAGCTGAAAAAAATAACTAATGAAGTGAATATTTTTTTAATCCCTGAACTCATAGCGACAGGATTATTTTCGGGTAAAACCTTGGTATATTTGGAAAAATACCTTTAAATGTGCTTGAGGAAAAAAAAATTGTTTCCAGTAAGTATGGACTAATCAAAACAATCCTCCCATGGAGGAAACACTAGAAAATGTAGGGATAAAGTGAACAAAATAATCTTAATAAAGGTTCAGAAGAACTAAACAATTATTGAAGATCCAGTTTGAGATCTGGGGAATATAGAGATCTATACAGGTCAGATTGATATTAGGAGTACTTGTCCTCTGTGGATATTTGCTGATTCGGAAAGAGTTACTGAAAGTCTGGGAAGCTGAGTGGTATTATTGAGTGTCTTAAGGGCATAAGGATGAAAATTGGGGTATGAGATCCAAGAGGGTGGTACAGCACCAGTAAACAGTATGTGCTCCATGAAGATTGACCAGAAAGTCATCTGTCCCTCGCAGAGATGAAAACCCAGCTTTGAATCACTTCAGTTTCTGAAATCATTAAAGAGATTGTAGATTTCTAAAGTCAGACATCCGACAGAAAGAAAAGCCTATCACCTTTGAAGAGAACATCATTTTTGGCTTCTAGTTTGTTATATATATATATTTGGACATTTCCAGATCTCAGAGCAAATTGACCAAATACAAAGGGATTGAATAGCATGTGCCAGAATGAGTTTAAGAGGGGCTTAAGGCTTTGGTAGTTGTCAGATGAAGATTTTAAATGAAAATTGCTTAAAATATTGAAGGAGATGAATAGGGTTAGTGAGAATTTAAGAAGAGAATCGGAAGCTAAAGAAAAGATGCTTAAAGGGCGCCTGGGTGGCTCAGTCATTAAGCATCTGCCTTTGGCTCAGGTCATGATCCTGGGGTCCTGGAATCGAGCCCCGCATCAGGCTCCCTGCTCTGCAGGAAGCCTGCTTCTCCCTCTCCCTGCTTGTGTTCCCACTCTCCCTGCTTGTGTTCCCTCTCTCACTGTGTCTTTCTCTGTCAAATAAATAAAATCTTTAAAAAAAAGATGCTTAAAACTAAAATTATAGAAATTTTAAAACATAATAATTAAAATGAAGAACTATAGAGATGGGTTTAGCAGTCTATTAGATCTAAATGAAAAGGGAATTAAAGAGCTGGAAGGAAAAGGAAAGGAAAATATCCAGAATGAATTTCAGAAAAGAGAAAAAAAGGACAAATATATATTCTAGAAGGCAAAACAGAACCACACATAAGCAGCCACCTGAATTATGACAAAAGTTACAACGCAAAGCATTGGAAAGTTTGGTCTTTCCAGTAAATGATACTAACCCCCACTATGCATGTCTCAATTCTATATGGAGAATAAAAGTAAATGTCAAAGCTGAAAGAAAACATTTTAAAAAGTATTTAAAAAAAATGAAGACTCTCTTATAAACTTCAGGTGGTCATACATTTCTTAAATAGTAAACAAAAACTGTAAATATAAAGAAAGATTGATAAATTGGACTACATTAAAACTAAAAAATCTTTTTGTCAAAAGAAATCTTTAAAAAGGAAAAAAAAAAAAAGAAAGCCACAGAATGGGAGGAGATATTTTCAAAACATATAGTTAACAAATGACTCATAGTCTGAATGTATAAAGAACTTTTACAAATGAATTTAAAAGGTAATTGAATAGAATAAAGAATTATTACAATCCTTGAAGAGACACTTCACAATAAAGTAAAATTAATGAATAATAAACAAATGAAAATTTGATTAATTTTATTAGTCTTTGAGGAAATGCAAATTACAACCAAAATGATGTATGACTTTACACTCACCAGAAGGGCTAAGATGAAAAGGCATACAATATTGAATTTTGACAAAGATGATGAGAAATTGGAAATCTCCTGCACTGTGAGAATGTAAATTGGAATAGACACTTTGAAAAACAGTTTTGATGTATGTATTTATGGTACACATATGCATAGCCTATGATTTAATATTCTACTTCTAGGTGTATATTCAACAGAAATGCATGTCTGAGATATATATGTATATATAGATATATACCTACCAAATATCTATATATAGATAGATATATATCTACCAAAGACATATATAAAGATACATATAACATCACTATTCCTAACAGCCAACATTTAAAAACCAGGAAAAAATATCAATGTGCATAGCAGCACTATTCTTAATGCCTAAAAATGAGAGATAATCCAAATGTCCATAAATAGTAATTTGTCTAAATAAATCGTGTTGTATTCATTTAACAGTATACTATCCCTGAATGAAAATGAGCAAAGTATAACTACAAACAACAGCATGAATAAATCTCACAAATAGATCTAGGAGAAAGATACCAGGAACAAAAGAATACATACTGTATCATTCCATTTATATAAACCTTAAGAACAGGGAAAAATTGTTTTAGAAGTCATGATAGTGCCTGGAATGGACCTCAATAGGAGCTTCTGAGGTGCTGCTTATGTTCTACTTTTTTATCTGTTTGCATCTGTTTTATGAATGTGTTGAGTTTGTAAATATGCATAGCACTGTACAATAGTGAATTGTTTACTTTAGGTATAATTCAGTGTTTACCCAATAAGAATTACTATTTAAAACAGCATCAAAGAATATCAAATAACTAGCTCTAACTTTAACAAAAGCATGCAAGTCCTTTTCACTGAAAACTACAAAATATTGATAGGAATTGAAGAGCACAAAAATAAATGGACGGCCATACCATGTTCATGGTTTAGATAATTCAGTATTGTAAAGATATCTGTCTTACTCAAGTTGATATTAAAATTCAGTGTAACTGCAGGCAAAATCCCAAAGAAATTTTATGTGAACAAGGCAAGGCAAACATATTCTAAAATTTATAAAGGAAAATAGCCAATAGCCTCTTATGTAGTAACAACAATGATGAATGACTTGCTTTAACAATTATTACAACTCTCAAAAGATAGGCTGAGGCATATTAACATTTTTAAGAGTTTGAGCAAAACTCAATTTGAATAAGGCAACATCCAAACTGGCAGATAGAAAGGAACTCCAAGGAACTGTACAAACTGAAAGACTCACAGACAGAGCAGGAACAAGAAAGATACACTGGGTAAAAACTCAGGTTGGTTATTGCAAAGTTACTTTCTTTTTTTTTTTTTTTTCTTTTTTTGAGGGGGTCTGGGAGATTCCTATCAGGCAGATTACCTAACTAATGCTGATCAGGTGATTCTTGATTAACCGGCTTAGGATTCCATTTCTGCAAGAGCTGAAACTATAATTAAGTCTCAGTTTGGTGATGTGGGGCTTACCATAAGTAACTCCGTTTGGGGCCTCTTGTTTTTAAGACTTGAAAATCTATAGAGATGAACCATGAGAGACTACGGACTCTGAGAAACAAACTGAGGGTTCTAGAGGGGCGAGGGGTGGGGGGATGGGTTAGCCTGGTGATGGGTATTAAAGAGGGCACGTACTGAATGGAGCACTGGATGTTACGCGCAAACAATGAATCATGGAACACTACATCAAAAACTAATGATGTAATGTATGGTGATTAATATAACATAATAAAATAAAACAAAAGAAAATCTATAGTAAATCAGTGTGATGTTGGTGCAAAACAATGCAAACTGACCAAAGAAAAAACAAAGAATCCACAAACAGAACCACACATACATGGACACTTGATTTGTTACAGAGCTAACTTTACATATCTCATTTCAATAAATGTTTCTGGAGCATTTAGATGTCTGTATTTTTAAGAAATTAGCATAGTACTCACAAAAATTTATTTCAGGTATTTTTAGGTTTCTAACTTTGAAAAGCAAAATAATCATGCTTCCACAAAAAGATATGACACTATTTAAAATGGCTTGGAGGGAAATTTTCTTAAATAAGATACCGTGACATTGTGGCTTATAATAAGAAATATATATTTGGCCTTCCTCCAGTTCCTGGCACATAGCTCCCCAAACTCTTGTAATTTCCTAAGTGATTAGAGCAATAGGGATATCTTTTGTTATAATATTTTGTTTTGTCCTTAGTTCTTGAAATGGCTTGAGAGAGATAAAGGTGAAAGGAACATCTTTTATTATTCATAACAAGCCCCTTTCGGCCACATCTGAGTTTCCGTTATTAAGGTGACTTTTGGAAAGCCTCCAAGGACCAGGGCTCAGTGCCAGAGGAATGATACATGATCAGAGGATTAGAAGTTTCAGTTCAACACCTCCCCCGCCAACCTCCCAAGAAAGGAGAAGGGTTGAAGATTGAATTCAATCACCAATGGCCAATGATGTGCTCAATCATGCCTATGTAATGAAACTTCCATAAAAAAATCCCAAAAGACAGGGTTAGTGAGCTTCTAGATTGGTGAACACATGGAAGTGCTGGGAGAGTGATCTGCCCAAAGAGTGCATACAAGCTCCATACTCCTTCCCACATACCTTGCCCTATGCATGTCTTCTATCTGGCAATTCCTGAGTTACATCCTTTTATAATAAAGTAATTAGTAAGCAATTGAATTTTGTGAGCCACTGTAACAAATTAATCAAACCCAAGAGTGGATTGTGTAGACTTCTGATCTATAGCCAGTGGGTCATAAGCACAGGTAACAATCGGGACTTGCAATTGGCATCTAAATTGGGAGCAAGGGCAGTCTTGTAGGACTGAATCCTTAATGTGTGGGATATGACACTATTTCCAAGTACAAAGAGTCAGAATTAGTTAAATTCTAGGACACCAGCTGGTATTGTCAATGTGGGAACTCCCCTCCCCCACATACACATGGTGACTGGAGTAAAGAACTTTCAGGGCATTATATGTAGTATAAAGGAAAACAATAGTGTATTTTTCCTTTATGAGTACAAAAGGAGTAATAAAAAAAAATATCTTGGGACACCTGGGTGGTGCAGTCGGTTAAGTATCCGACTCCTGGTTTCAGCTCAAGTCACGATCCCAAGGTCTCATGATTGAGCCCCAAGTGAAGCCCCACACTCAGCATGGAGTCTGCTTGAGATTCTTTCTCCCTCTCCCTGTGCCCTCATCCCCCCACTGCTCCCTCTATCTCTCTCTTTCTCAAACTAAATAAATAAATATTTAAAATAAAATAATAAAACATTTTTAATTGTTAAGTTAAGGGCTGCAGCACAGTGAAGATACTATTTACAAAGAGAAAAAAGTAAACCTAAAAATAGGAGAAGTATCAAAATGCATATAGCTTTCAAGGATCTCGTATTCAAGATGCATAAAGAACTTCTACACATCAGTAAGAAAAGGAAAGAACCAAATGGAAAAACATGCATAGTTTGAAGAAACATTTCAGAAGATAATCAAATAAACACATGAAAAGGAACTAAATTTCTTTATAGTAGTCAAGAAAATGCAAATTAAAGCCACAAAGAAATATGGTTACAAATCCACCAGGAAGACTAAATTTAAAGTGTGACAATTCCAAATGTTGACAAAAGTAGAACCATTTCGTGTGAGGAAAATTTGAGAGATTTAGTCTTCTGTGTTGCCCCTTGAAGAAGGAAAATATGATATTCTCTCCAATTACCAATTTGTGCTTTTTAAAAAAATTTTATTATGTAATGTTAATCACCGTACATTACATCATTAGTTTTTGATGTTCTTGAGTCCAAAGCCTAAGCCACTCTTTTAAGGGTTTATAGACCCAATTCCAATGTGGTTGGGGGAGTTCCTCTACACACAACACCAAGCAATTCTCAAACACCAGCAGGTGTTCAAGACTTCATCTGAATTCGACAATGTCTATCCAGAGATAGTATCAGATTACAGGTTAGGGGTTTAGTCTTTCAAGACTGCCCTGCTCCCCACTTCAGAAGCCAGTCACAAGCCCCTTGTTGTTACCTGTGCTTCTGACCAACTGCCTACACATTGGAGGTTCCAAAGACCTCCTCCTTAGGTTTGATTAATTTGTTAGAGGGCCTCACAGAGCTCAATGGAACATTTACTTAATGTTTACCAGTTTATTAAAGATATGATAAAGGATACAAAACAATAGCCAGATGAAGAAGTATGTAGAGTGAGGTCCTGAACAAAGGAACTTTTTTCTGTGGAGCTTGGGCAGAGTGCAGGGGCAAGTGGAAGGGTTCTGGTTCCACAAGTGTGGAAGGTCTCTGAAAAAAAGACCAACAAGCTGTCCTTGGGTTTTTATGGAGGCTTCATTACATAGTCATAATTGATTAAGTCATTGGCCATTGGCTGATTCAGTCTTCAGCCCTCTCTCCTCCCCAGAGGTCAGGGGCGGGGGTCGGAGGGAAGGTTCCATCCCTTTAATCACATGGTTGGTTCTTCTGGCAACTAGCTCTGCCTTGAGTAGGATTCATAAGTCACTTTCATTAGGGTCGCCTGAGTGGCTTAGTCAGTTGAGCCTCTGACTTTTGATTTCAGCTCAGGTCATGATCTCAGGGCCCTGGGATCAAGCCCTACATTGGGCTCCATGCTCAGTGGGGAGTCTGCTGGAGGATTCTCTCCTTCTCTTTCTGTCCCTCCTCCCACTTCTCTCTCAAATAAATAAGTCCTTTAAAAAAAAAGTCACTTTCGTTAATAACAAGACACTCATCTCACTTTTATGGCTCTGAAGCATTTTCAGGAACTGTGGATGAAAACCAAGTATATCTGAGAAACATGTATTTGGTCATCAGAATGACCAATATATATTTCTTATAAATCATTATATTGCAGCTGTGATCTCTCAATAGTTTTCTATCAGATGTCTTTTTTAATGGATAAGTTATTAACACAGGATGTATTCCATAACCATAATTGTCATTTCATCTAAATTCTGTGCAAGTGTTATCTTACTGACATCTCTAAGTTTATTTGATTATTTTTGTTCACTTGCTCCTTACTGGCTCCCATTAGATTTCACAAAAGTAAAGACCCCTTTATTTCTAGATTGCTCCATAATGGTTTTAGTCTGACAATTTGTTGTTATATATTTAGCTAAGAAGCATAGCCCCATAATAACAATTTTTGTGTAGTAGAGAAATTTTGACTTAGCCCTTCCTATCTCCACAATCTCACTAGTCAGTAACAATCAACAATGGAATATTGGGTGTCCATTTCCTTTTTCTCCTTAAGGATGTGTAGAAGGAAAGAAAAAGGGATTATCCAGTAGTCAATGACATTGATTTTCAGTAGAGGTATAAAGGTGGTTTCCCTTAGACTTATCTTAGGGACAACCATTTAGCATTGTTATTGTATGCTACTAGTTCAACTCAATTAACATTTATTAACCAGCTATTTTTGTGTTTTTTAAAATAACAAAGATGTCAGTTTTATCCTTCTCTTCCAGGAAGCCACATGAAAGTATAAAGAAAATGAGAGAGAGAAATAAAAAATGGGATCTCTAAAGAAATTAGGGAGAGATCTGATTTATTCATTAATTATACAAAATGCTATAAAATGGTTATTGAGTGCCTTCTGTGCTCTAAGTGCTATCACAGTGTTGGGACATACAGCAGGAAAAACAAACTATGCCAAATATGTGAAAGGGCTGCTAAATTTAGTGACTATCAGAAAGAAAAGTGGAAGGACTTCCCAGAGGTAATGTCCATGGCTGAAGATTTCAGATAAAAGTTGGCTCATTCACCAAATTAAGTAGCCTAAACCTAGACTGAGGGGCATATCTGACAACTCATTGTTTGGACCCAGCTTGGCCTACAGACTTAAAAAACAAGTGAAGATCAAGCTAAATGCAGAATCGTGTATGGAGAAATCATATCTTCAGGAAACGGCCTCTTAGACAGGCAGGATGGAAGAGAGGAGCAATGCATGTTGAGCATCCTTGTAGTGCCAGTCTCAGCTGGTTCAGAGAATCAAAAGCTAAATCATTTATACATACAATTCTGAATTATATGGAAAATTATTGATAGCTATGAACATGATGCTGGCTCTCCCATTATATGAACTACCTGAAAATAGTTGGCTTTGGAAGGACCTACCTGTTTGAAAATCTAGTCATCATCATGAAGGAACAATTTAGAATTTCAGGAATGAGTTGCCACAGTGCCCAGAGCTGTTTCTAGTTTTCTAAAGCAGGAGTGAGGATGTGTCTAGAAGTTACTTCCAGTGTCAAGTATCAGTGGGATCAAGGGTGGCAGCAGTAGTATCTCTGCTGAGAGACGTCAGCACTGGTGTCTTCACAAGAGAAGTTCTGTGTGGAATTTTTGAAGCTCTTCCTGGCAGTGTAGTTCTCATCCCCAATCCTCCCTGAGCTCTGTGAGCCATTCAGTGTGCTTTAATATATTCTGTTACTCTTACATTAGATAGAAGTGGATCTTGGCTGGGCTTTTAGGGTAAATATGATCAAGTCCCGGCTCTTGATCTATCTATGCTTGCACCTGTGGAGTAAATATGACTGGAAGAAAATATACGCACACATACACAAACACACACTGCTTGGTCACACTTAAAATTTAGCACCTCAGTTGTACCCCTAATGGGGGGAGCAATTGTGATTTATAGTGAATAAATCATAATTTATTTAAATAATTCCATATTGTCAGACCTATATGTTGTTTCCAAGTTTTCACCAATAAAAAAGTTGCTGTTATAGTTATCTTTGTAGCTAAATACTTACCACATCCATAATAATTTCCTTTGATTAATTTATTTTCTAAAAGTAGAGTTCTGATTCCAATTATGAAGGACTGGCTTGTATTAGGCTAACTTTACTTCTGTTAAAATTATTAAAGCTGACCGGGGTATAAGATACAACTGTTTGAAGGCATTAGAATACAACCAAAGTAGTTGGGGGCAGGAGAAAATGCAACCATTATAAGAAGGAAAGAACATAAGGTGAGTTCCACATTTAGCTGGCTTTTCTCCTGAGGAAATTTTCTGCTATGTGAGGGAATAGAGCCCATGCAAAACAAAAGAGTCTCACAGGACTGAGGAGATGGAAGTCAGAGTTTGAGACTGGCAGAGAGAGTGCAATTGGGTGGCAATATCCCAATTGCAAAGGAGTCCCCAAATCTCCTAATGATTCTCTTCAAGATATTGCTGGACTCCTAATTATTCATACAAGAAAAAAAAATGGAAAGCAGCAGCTGGGAGGAAAAAAAATGGAACAGACTTCAATATCTGCCCGCTGCTAAGAGAAGAGATTGAAGTTCAAATTCCACCAAATCAGAAGAACTTACTAAATACCCAGGGCTTTTTACTGAACTATCAGAAGGGCAATGACAGAATAACAACAAAATGGAAACAATCTTTAAAAAAAAAAAAAGGCTTTCTGCTCAGGCCCCTTGATCGTGCCTTTGCCTTTGCCAGAATTCACCCCTGCCCATGCCTTCCAGAAATATCTGGACCTGAGGGACCCCAATTAACCGTTAGCCTGGCGAGGGCTGCCCCGAAAAGGGCTCCAGGCGGGACTCTCTGAAAACATTTTCCTTTCTGCTGAAAACCTAGGATAGCTGACACATCCTTAAAGAGCCAACTTCAGGGACTAGGAAAGATGGCGGAGGAGTAGGGGACCCTATTTCAACTGGTCCCCGGAATTGAGCTGTATATCTACCAGATCACTCTGAGCACCCACGAAACCAGCCTGAGATGTAAGAAGATCTGGATCTCTACAAACAGAATATCGCAGGTGGTTGGTTTCGAGATATGAAGTCGGGAGCCCTGATTCCACGGGCAGATATTGGAGGATAATTGGCAGCGGGATGGTGCCTGGCCGTGGGGATCCTACACCGCTGGTGAGCGACAGCCTCGCACGCTGGGGACCAGGCACAGACTCGCAGACTGGTAGCAGCGGGGAAAGGACTTTAGGGCAGCCCCCAGGGTGGAAACCAGAGCAGCAGGGTCCCACGTGTGAACTGGGAGTGGCTGGCCGTTTTAGAAGCACAAAGGGCAGAGACGAACTTCGACCTGAAGCCAGACTGGGGGAGCTGCGGAGGGGCGCACAACCCAGGCTGCTGCAGTTTATAGCAGCACGGAAAGAAACGGAGATGGTGTGGCCTGGAGAGCTCACTGAAGAACAGACTGCGGTCTCTCTGCTCTGAGGCAGAGGGTTGGAAACGGTCTCTTCTGCTCTGACTCGTGGAAGAGATGGGAAAGCTGCCAGGGAAAGCCACCAGAGAACAAAAGCCCCGAAAACTGATTCCCACTGAGCCCATCCCCAGCCACAGGGGGTCAGGGCAACTCCGCCCAAACAGGGTTGCTTGAGTAACAGCATGGCAGGCTCCTCCCACAGAACACAGGCTGGGAAAACAAAAGGCCAGCAACCCTAAGGTCCCAAGAAAACAAGTGCATCTTGCTCAGGTTCTGGTCAATAATTTGGACTCTATACATTCCCTCAAACACCCATCAACAAAATCACTAGGAGGAGGAGCCCCCAAAATAGAAAAGACTCAGAGATTATGACTTATGATGCAGATTTACAAATGGATGCAGATATAACAAGATGTCGGAGATGGAATTCAGGCTAACAATTGTGAAGACAATGACTAGAATGGAGAAATCAATTAATGGCAACGTACAGTCTCTAAGGGCAGAAATGAAAGCTGAATTGGCAGAACTTAAAAATGCTATCAATGAGATCCAATCCAATCTAGATAATCTAACACCTAGGGTAACTGAGGCAGAAGAACGAATAAGCGACCTGGAAGACAATATAATAAAAAAGGAAAAGAGGAGGCCAGGGAAAAACAACTCAGAATCCATGAAAATAGAATCAGAGAAATAAGTGACACCATGAAGCATTCCAATGTCAGAATAATTGGAATCCTGGAGGGAGTGGAGAGAGGGAGAGGACTGGAAGATGTATTTGAGAAAATAGTAGCTGAGAACTTCCCTAATCTGAGGAATGAAACAAACATTTGTGTCCTAGAAGCAGAGAGGACCCTTCCCAAGATCAAGGAAAACAGGCCAACACCCCAGCATGTAATAGTAAAACTTGCAAATCTTAGAACCAAGGAAACCATCTTAAGGGCAGTTAGGGGGAAGAGATTCCTTACGTACAGAGGGAGGAACATCATAATAATGTCAGACCTATCCACAGAGACCTGGCAAGCCATAAAGGCCTGGCAAGACATATTCAGGGTACTAAATGAGAAGAACATGCAGCCAAGAATACTTTATCCAGCAAGGCTTTCATTTAGAATGGATGGAGAGATGCAGAGCTTCCATGACCGGCAGAAACTGAAAGAATATGTGACCACTAAGCCAGCCCTGCAAGATATATTAAGGGGGTTTCTATAAAAGGAGAAAGACCCCAAGAGTGATATACAACAGAAATTTACAGGGACAATCTATAAAAACATCTTCACAGGCAACATGATGACAATTAATTCATATCTTTCAATAATCACTCTCAACGTGAATGGCCTAAATCCTCCCATAAAACGGCACAGGGTTGCAGATTGGATAAAAAGACAGGACCCATCTATATGCTGCCTACAAGAGACTCATTTTTAACTTAAAGATACATCCAGACTGAAAGTGAAGGGATGGAGATCCATCTTCCATGCCAACGGACCTCAAAACAAAGCTGGGGTAGCAATTCTTATATCAAACAAATTAGATTTTAAAATAAGTCTGTAATTAAAGACACAGAAGGACACTATATCATTCTTAAAGGGTCTATCCAACAAGAAGATCTAACAGTTGTAAATATCTATGCCCCCAACATGGGAGCAACCATCTACATAAGCCAACTGTTAACCAAAATAAAGAGTCATATTGATAACAATACGTTAATTGTAGGAGACCTCAGTACTTCACTCTCAGCAATGGACAGATCATCTAAGCAGGAAATCAACATGGAAAAAAGAGCTTTGAATGATACACTGGATCAAATGGACCTCATAGATATTTACAGAACATTCCACCCTAAAACAACAGAATACTCATTCTTCTCGAGCGCACATGGAACTTTCTCCAGAATAGACCACATACTGGGTCACAAATCAGGTCTCAACCAATACCAAAAGGTTGAGATTATTCCCTGCATATTCTCAGACCACAATGCTTTAAAACTGGAACTCAATCACAAGAAAAATTTTGGCAGAAATTCAAACACTTGGAAGCTAAAGACCACTCTGCTCAAGAATGTTTGGGTCAACCAAGAAATCAAAGAAGAACTTAAACAATTCATGGAAATCAATGAGAACGAAAACACATTGGTCCAAAACCTATGGGATACTGCAAAGGCGGTCCTAAGGGGGAAATACATAGCCATCCAAGCCTCACTCAAAAAAATAGAAAAATCCCGAATTCACCAATTAACTCCACACTTTAAAGAACTAGAGAAAAAGCAACAAATGATGCCTAAGCCACGCATTAGAAGAGAAATAATTAAAATTAAAGCAGAGATCAATGAATTAGAAACCAGAAACACAGTAGATCAGATCAACGAAACTAGAAGTTGGTCCTTTGAAGGAATTAATAAGATCGATAAACCACTGGCCAGACTTATACAAAGGAAAAGAGAAAGAACCCAAATTAATAAAATTATGAATGAAAGGGGAGAGATCATGACTAACACCAAGGAAATAGAAACAAGTATTAGAAATTATTATCAACAACTATATGCCAATAAACTGAGCAATCTTGATGAAATGGAGGCCTTCCTAGAAACCTAAAAGCTGCCAAGACTGAAACAGGAAGAAATTGACAATCTGAATAGGCCAATAACCAGTAACAAGATTGAAGCAGTGATCAAAAACCTCCCAAAAAACAAGAGTCCAGGGCCTGATGGATTCCCTGGGGAATTCTACCAAACATTCAAAGGAGAAAGAATACCTATTCTACTCAAGCTGTTTCAAAAAATAGAAACAGAAGGAAAACTTCCAGACTCATTCTATGAGGCCAGCATTACCTTAATCCCCAAACCAGGCAAAGACCCCATCAAAAAGGAGAATTTCAGAACAATATCCCTGATGAATATGGATTCTAAAATCCTCAACAAAATCCTAGCTAATAGGATCCAACAATACATTAAAAGGATCATCCACCACGACCAAGTGGGATTTATCCCCGGAATGCAAGGGTGGTTCAACATTCCAAATCAATCAATGTGATAGAAAACATTAATAAGAAGAGGGAGAAGAACCATATGGTCCTCTCAATTGATCCAGAAAAAGCATTTGACAAAATGCAGCATCCTTTCCTGATTAAAACTCTTCAGAGTATAGGGATAGAGGGAACATTACTTAAGTTCATAAAATCCATCTATGAAAAATCCACAGCAAATATCATCCTCAATGGGGAAAAGCTGAGAGCCTTTCCCTTAAGATCAGGAACACGTCAAGGATGCCCACTCTCGCCATTATTGTTCAACATAGTACTAGAAGTCCTAGCAACAACAATCAGACAACAAAAGGAAATAAAAGGTATTCAAATTGGCAAAGAAGAAGTCAAACTCTCTCTTTTTGCACACGACATACTTTATGTGGAAAACCCAAAAGACTCCACCCGCAAATTACTAGAACTCACACAGCAATTAAGTAATGTGGCAGGATACAAAACCAGTGCACAGAAATCAGTTGCTTTCTTATACACTAACAACACAACTGTAGAAAGAGAAATTAGAGAAACGATTCCATTTACAATAGCACTAAAAACCATAAGATACCTCGGAATAAACCTAACCAAAGAGGTAAAGGATCTATACTCTAGGAACTACAGAACACTCATGAAAGAAATTGAAGAAGACACAAAAAGATGGAAAAATATTCCATGCTCATGGATCGGAAGAATAAACATTGTTAAAATGCCTATGCTACCCAGAGCAATCTATACCTTCAATGCCATCCCGATGAAAATTCCAATGACATTTTTCAAAGTGCTGGTACAAACAATCCTAAAATTTGTATGAAATCAGAAAAGACCCCGAATCACCAAGGAAATGTTAAAAAAGAAAAACAAAGCTGGGGGCATCATGTTGCCCGATTTCAAGCTATATTACAAAGCTGTGATCACCAAGACAGCATGGTACTGGCACAAAAACAGATATGTAGACCAATGGAACAGAATAGAGAACCCCGATATGGTCCCTCAACTCTATGGTCAAATAATCTTTGACAAAACAGGAAAAAACATGCAATGGAAAAAAGACAGTCTCTTCAATAAATGGTGCTGGGAAAATTGGACAGCCACATGCAGAGGAATGAAACTGACCATTCTTTAACACCATTCACAAAGATAAACTCAAAGTGAATGAAAGACCTCAATGTGAGACAGGAATCCATCAAAATCCTAGAGGAGAACATAAGCAGTAACCTCTTTGACATCACCCACAGCAACTTCTTTCAAGATACATCTCCAAAAGCTAGTGAAACAAAAGCAAAAATGAACTTTTGGGACTTCATCAAGATAAAAAGCTTCTGCACAGCAAAGGAAATAGTCAACAAAACAAAGAGGCAACCCACAGAATAGGAGAAGATATTTGCAAATGACACTACAGATAAAGGGCTGGTATCCAAGATCTATAAAGAATTTCTCAAACTCAACATCCAAAAAACAAATAATCAAGTCAAAAAGTGGGCAGAAGACACGAACAGACACTTCTCTGAAGAAGACATACAAATGGCTAACAGACACATGAAAAAATGTTCATCATCATTAGCCATCAGGGAAATTCAAATCAAAACCACACTGAGATACCACCTTACACCAGTTAGAATGGCAAAAATGGAGGGAAAGAAACAACAAATGTTGGAGAGGTTGTGGAGAAAGGGGAACCCTCTTACACTGTTGGTGGAAATGCAAGTTGGTACAGCCACTTTGGAAAACAGTGTGGAGGTTCCTCAAAACTTTAAAAATAGAGCTACCCTATGACCCAGGAATTGCACTATTGGGTATTTACCCCAAAGATACAGATGTAGTGAAAAGAAGGGCCATCTGCACCCCAATGTTCATAGCAGCAATGTCTGCAATAGCCAAACTGTGGAAAGAGCCAAGATGCCCTTCAACAGATAAATGGATAAAGAAGACGTGGTCCATATATACAATGGAATATTACTCAGCCATCAGAAAGAATGAATACCCAACTTTTGCATCAACCTGGATGGGACTGGAGGAGATTATGCTCAGTGAAATAAGTCAAGCAGAGAAAGTC
The DNA here is from genome assembly GCF_037043125.1 of Eumetopias jubatus. Classification (NCBI taxonomy): domain Eukaryota; kingdom Metazoa; phylum Chordata; class Mammalia; order Carnivora; family Otariidae; genus Eumetopias; species Eumetopias jubatus. Next base: position 113,826,156 of record NW_028274814.1, on the reverse strand, counting down.
AATTATCATATGGTTTCACTTATTTGTGGAACATAAGGAACAGCATGGAGGACATTAGGAGAAGGAAGGGAAAAATGAAGGGGGGGGAATCGGAGGGAGAGATGAACCATGAGAGACTGTGGACTCTGAGAAACAAACAGGGTTTTAGAGGGGAGGGGGGAGGGGGGATGGGTTAGCCAAGTGATGGGTATTAAGGAGGACATATACCGCATGGAGCACTGGGTGTTATACGAAAACAATGGATCGTGGATCATCACATCAAAAACTAATGATGTATTGTATGGTGACTAACATAACATAATAAAATTTAAAAAATATATAAACAAACAAATAAATAAAAATAAAAAAATAGCTAAAATCAACTCATGAAAGAAGTAAGGTGATCTTTTGATATCCTACCTACAATCCACCAAAAAACTGAAAATTAAATTAATCTTCTTTGGAAAGAAGATTACATTATCTGGAGACTATGAAATTTTTTAGTCTACCATTTCCATTATTAAATTAAAAATTAAAGGCATGCTAACATTCAGGACCAATGATACAAAACCAAGAGAAAAACAGACCAGTAAAATAAATGCATGAGCGAATCAGATATTGGAGTTATCAGAGATTTTTAAGTAATACAATTGAATTAATTCAAGAAAATAGAGGGGGAAAATGGGAAATTTCAGTAGACATCTAGAATCCAACCACACATATGCATACACACACACACACACACACACACACACACAAACACACAACCTGTCAAATGGAAATTCTAAACTTAAATAAAACAACGAGGATGAAGAATTTACTAATTAGCAGATTGGAAGTAGGAAAAAGACAAAAAGAATGAGTTAATCAGATCATAGAGCTGGGGAGAGCATTGAAAGCAATGCAGAAGGAGAAAAAGCGTACAGAAAAAAGCATGAGAGACTTGTAGGATAGAGGGAAAATGCTTAACGTATGTTAATCAAAGGGACTATAGTTAAAGAAATAGCAACTGAGAATTTCCTAGATGTAAATAGATATCAAGCTACAGGTTCAAGGCCTGCAAACCCCACATAGTATAAAGAGAAAGAAAACCACTGTTAGGAACATTATAGCCACAATGCTAAAAACCCTAGATAGAGTGAAATCTTAAAAGGGACCTAGAGAGAGAAAAAAGAAAGTTCAAGAAGTACAATTACAGGGTCAAACGGTTTATAAATTCGTTTGTTTGTTTTTTTTAGATTTGGATGTAAACTCTCAATCTACTCTTCAGAAATTCAGTAGCTTTTCCACACATCCTGGAAAATAGTGTCACAAATTTCAGTTGTAACTTTGGTATTCTAAATTGTAGAATATTTAAGCCTCTTTAACATTTAACCTGTTGTGGTTTCTGAATGATGAATAGACTGTTGGCAGTTTTGGAGACAGTCAGCCTTTCTGACAGAAACTTCATTGACTTTGGCCTTTTGGGGGCTTTTTACTTAAAGTGCAGCTTATAATTTAGACATTACTAAAATAGTGTTCCCATGCAGATTTATGCCAGATTATCCCTACACCTACGCACATAAAGGTGATTTTGCTGGTTTCCATATTCACTCTCTTCAATCACAAAGAACAAAATTGCGAAGGCTCTTAGTGTTTACACTGCTTATATATTGTTTTTCTTTTTTTGTTGTTCTTAAATTGAAGTTATACTCACTCATAGAATGGTTTATGCATTTATTAGTTTTCTAAGTAATTTTGATTTTATTGCAACTCTTGGTTTCATAACATGCCTTCAGGTGTCCTTGAAAGAAGCGCTTTCATCTCTGTGGATTCAAATGCCCTCCTTTGGCTTACATGGGCAGCAATTATGGTGTCCTGTATCATCTAGTCTCTTTACACAGTGATCCCTATGAAGCTGAGATGCAAAGATTCTACTCCAGTGATTTAGGTCTGGCCTCATTCCAAGCCTTAATTGATGGAGACTTTGTCCTGTATTTAGTATTCAGTATAGAGCAAAGCATTTCTCATGAAATGGTTCCAGGGAATGAAAATGACCTAGTTGTTGCAAGCCTCCCAGGAAAGTGGAATTACCTTCTCGACCAGGCCTGAGGCTCAGTGCTGTGCTGACCACTTTCTCTTGCCAAGTAATTTCCTAAGATATAAACTGGACTCATTTTGAAAATATAAAACTCTATTAAATATATACAATAAAGTAAAAAGACAAGGTCCAAAATGTTATGAGCACACATTAGAACTGTAAACCAAAAAAATTAATAAAAGCGTATGAAGAGGGCGCCTGGGTGGCTCAGTTGGTTAAGCGACTGCCTTCGGCTCAGGTCATGATCCTGGAGTCCCGGGATCGAGTCCCGCATCGGGCTCCCTGCTCGGCGGGGAGTCTGCTTCTCCCTCTGACCCTCTTCCCTCTCGTGCTCTCTATCTCTCAGTCTCTCTCAAATAAATAAATAAAATCTTTAAAAAAAAAAAAAAGCGTATGAAGAAAGCCTGGAAGGAACTCCACCAAAATAATAACAATGGTAGTTTGAGTACTGGAATAATAGGAGATTAATTTTCTTTTCACCATTTTACATAATTCCTGGATTGTAGTTATATTACCTTTATAATTAAACAATAAATTTCCTTTAAAAATGATGTTAAAATAACTCTCTGATAAAAATTTTGACAACCTACTTTTATAACCTCCTCTCCTTAGCAATAGACCTGGGATTATACCGCGGAAATGTCATAACTAAGATCATAACATGTTAATAACCCAACTGAAGTTCTTAACATTATGGTTTGCTTATTTTTTAATACACTGCTTTTAGCACCTGTACAATTCAAGCCTTTTAATTACATTTTGCATGACTGTCAGGCAAAGTAATTGCGAGCAAGTTTTCGTATATGCATTTTTCTGAAGCTTGACGTATTATAGCAATCCAAATGTAGTGGGAACACTGCATTTAACCAAGCAGGAAGACAAAGCAGTAATTGTGATTTCACTCTAGGTCATTAAGAATGGAATTTTTGAGTCATCTTTTTAATCTTACAGATGCCTTAATTGCCAAAATAAGATTACTTTATCAAAAGTATGTGAAGACCTCATATACCTTCTAACAAATCTTCTAGACTACAAATAAAAAATATGAAAATTAAAAACTAATATGAAATTTTTTGCACAAGTCTTATTTAACTACAAAATAGGTTTAGAAATAGAATCAATGATTTTATATGCATTTAATCTTTGTTCTTCCTAATACTGTTCTTTGATATTAACTCTACATAGTTTGAATGACTAGAGAAAATATCCATATCACTTTAAGTTAGCATAACTTTTATCTTTACCTGCATTACTGGAAAACTATCTAGTTATCTTTAAGCTAAGTAAATTTACTTTAGAAATAAATTGTACAATAATATTTCTTTCCTAAAGGTGCTGAGATCAGAAACCATGGGCATAGCTCCCATGGAGACATGACAGCTATCCAATTACAATTACATCATGGTTGACTTCTTTCTCTTTCTTTTTACAGTAAGTTCTGAAGAACATACATTTGCCCTTTTGGCAAATTTATACCAGTTTTCAAGTTTACTTTGGGCCTCTTAGTATGTATGTCAAAGGAAGGCTTTTCTTACCTGGAATGAGTGTGGCAAGGGAACATCCTGTTTTGTGCTATTATTTGCTCACTAAACAAAGTTGAGCAAGTGATGTCAAGCTGAGTGTTAGAGCAATTTCATATGACTCCAATCTCACCCTATGCCTTGAAAGGGGATGTGAATTAACTTTCCTGCTCTGGGTTTTTGCAATCATGCACCATTTCATAGAATCACAGATAAGTAGAGTCAGAAGGAAATTCTAATCCAGTGGTTGTGGAGTTCAACTCATTTTTCAAAAACTCAATCTTGTGTGAGGCCCAAGACATAAAATGATATAAGCAGAAGTCCTTTACTGATTGAATAAGAGGCTGCTGGGCAGCCCCTGCAATTCATTTGTTCTATCCCTTCTTTCTCTGTGGGAGCTATTGAGCATCTCAACAGTACACGAGAGATTCTCAGAACAGATTGCAAACCACAAATCTAATTCCAGTTTCTCTCATATTATAGGTAAGTCATCAAAAACCTAAAGAAGTGAAGCTACCTGACCAAAGTTATAGAACGCAAAGCTTGCACACATTAGGTCTCAAAATACAGGTTATCAGGAGAGATGTTATATTAATTGGTGAAAGAGGCAGATCTTCAAATCTAGAGCATCTTTTCCCATCAAAAGTATTGTTGCTGCTTAATGGAACAGTTTATTTATTTGTCTGAAAGTGTTCAAAGGAAATTGTAAAAGGAGAATGGTGGTTATGAAAATCAGCCCCAGGAGCTCCTGGGTAGCTCAGTTGGTTAAGCGTCCAGCTCTTGGTTTCAGCTCAGGTCATGATCTCATGAGTTGTGAGATCCAGTCCCATGCTGGGCTCTGTGCTCAGCAGGGAGTCTGCTTGAAGCTGCTCTCCCTCTGCCCCTCCCCCCACTTGCACGTGCTCACACTCATGCTCTCTCTCTAGAACAAATAAATAAATCTTTGAAAGTCAGCCCCACAGCCTATGGGTAGGTCAAGGAACTTAACAAAAAGTCTGGGAGAGATCTCAGCATGTCATCCTGAGGGAACCACAAAATATTTATTCCAATATCACTGCTGCCCAGATCTGGTAGCACCCTGGCTACCACTGGAACCATGAATGCTCATTACGTACAGAGAGGTGTTTACAGGGAAGAAATTTCCCAAGAGTAAGAGCTCTGGTCAATTCTGAATTGGGTTAAAGTCATGCTGGATCCTCAATGTGGAGAATCTATAATGTAGATTATGGTTGAGGCTCTGTAATGTCACTGAAATTGTAAGGGAGCTCTAAGACATCTAGATATTCTGATTGCTTAAAAATTACAGTGTGTTACGGTATACATTCTCACTTTATATTAGTTAAAATATTTGATTTGAGCAGGGTACTGATTTCTTGACTCATAACTCAGAAGTTATTACATCAGATTTAGTAGAAATATAAAATAAATTATCACAAAATCAAAAAATTATGCTTACTACAACCATGTGAGATCTGTAGAGAATACAATGAGACTTTTGCTGGGTCTCAGAATTTCATCTAAAATATGAAAGCTGAGACAGTGAAGGACAAGTTTTGTTACTTATCTAAAGAGGAGCAACAGATAGATCCCCAAATGGCCAAACTAGTCCAACCGTCATCATTCCCAATAGCTAGTGTAAGAAAAGGTCACTGGTTTGTTGGAGAACAAAGTCAATGAAGGGATCTCACAGGTACATTTAAGACTATACATCCCCTCTTTTCTCTAAGTCAAGTAAGGGTGCCTCCCAGTAACCAACCAGAGATTGGAATGTCTGTCAAGAGGGAGATGGAGATTTCACTAACACACTCCCAGTCCCTTTGCGAAATGCTTGCTAATTGCAAAAATGCATAGGTCTGTCAATGCCGGTATATAGCAGATACCTCCAGCTTGGCATGTGTTCCCTGGAGTTTGTGGAGGCAAAGAATGGTGCTTGTCTCTCACAGGGGATTGCCTAGAGCAGGCTCCTTTTGCAGAGCAAGAATAAAAGATGCAGTGAATTGGCCTCACTCCTGGAACATGTCAGGGCCAGGTGGTATGCATTTTCACATGGACCACCTTGATACCCAGAAAAGTAGCCAGGTTTGAATATTTTAGAAAGGACTGGGATGTCTGCCAAAAGGACAAAATGGACCATTTTGCTTTGTTTGTAGGAGTGGAGGGCAAGTTGTAATAAGTCATCTAAAGGGTCCATCGCCTATACCGTGAAATGGTGCAGTACAGAAATACCCTTCAAGGGGAGTAGGGCCTTTGCCACTTTACTTTACACCCTCCCTAGCTACTAACCACTGAATAGTTAGCAGCAGAGGGAGGAGGAGGTGCAAGAAAGTCATATTTGAAGTCAGTAGGGAGAGGAGAAAATAAGATGATCACTCTACTCTATTTAAGATAGACCACTGGGTATACCAGTTATACTTTTCTAAACTTAATTTATAGTAGGTAGAGGAAACCAAAACTCAGAAAGATGATTGACCAAAGGCACAAAGGTAGGAAGTGACAAAGCCAGGAGTCTTTGTCAGACTCCAAAGTGGATTTCTTGAGAGAATGCCACCTTCACTTTATAGCAAGCCTGCAGAGAAATGGAGCAGAATACATATACCCTATGCTACCTTTCTCTATGGCATTTTCAACTTACATCCTTGAAGGATCAGATTGGAAAATTGCCAGTGATTATTCTGGCACTATCAGGGTGATAGTGGGTAAGTCGCTTCACCTCCCTAAGCCTCGTTTCGCTCATCTATAAAATACAAAGATTGGATCAACTCAGCTCTAAATTCCCTTTTAGATTTTATCAAGATTTAATCATAGCTCAAAAAAGAGAGAGAGGAGAATAAAGGAGAGGAAAAAGGCAGGAAGAAGAAGGGAGGAGAGGAAGGCAAGGGAGGGAAGGGGGGATTAGAGGGGAGGGGAGGCAAAAGATATGCAAAAGTGCATACGATTCTGTATTAGTTGCATCAGTTGAATGTTTTGTACCTTCAGTTTGTATTTCTCAGGGTAGTCAGAGAATTCAGTTAGAACTTCTAGAAGTGACTTTATTTTCATATTCTCTCCCTTCTCTGTCCCATCACTTCTTTTAGGGGCATTACTAAGATGATTTCATAAAAAAAAAAGAGAGAGAGAGAACAATTTTAAGAGATTGAAACATTTCATCCTCCCTGAAATGCTTTCAGTTGTGGACAGCACAGATTCTGCCGTGTCTGAACACCTCCCCGTAACTGGATTCCCAGGGAATGGCAGTAGGGAGGTTTCTTTGCTTTGTTTGTTTTTTTGTTTGTTTTGGTTGTTTTTTAAACACATGACGGGAGTGAATCTGGGTAACTGTAACTTCAGATGGGTTTGTTGCTGCAGCTTTCAATCCTGTCACAATAGGTGTCATGAAGATGAATAAAGTTGGTGCCATCTTCTGTTTTCATTATCATCCAAGGGGCTGGGATCGGAAAGGATTCATTTTGTGCCACTGTCATTTCTCATTACTATCTCTGTCGTGAGAGTGAATTATAACAGCCCTCCGATGCCGGCTATGGCTTTGCTCTCATTACAGACTTTCATTCTTGGGACGAAGATGGTAATAAGAATGGAATGTCGTGTAAAAACAGAGCTCACTTTCATGACAGTTGGAAATTGGTGATGAAAATGGAAAATGGCAGAAAAAAAATTAATCCTTTTTTTGTGGCAAAAATTGTCCTGCAAACAACAGCGTGTACCAAAGGTATCCCTCACGGTGGCAATAACAAAGCAATGAAAAGGCAAACAATGAACAGCTTTTGGAGCAAATGAGGGTTTCTGAGGCATCCATCTTGCTTGGTGCTTTGGAAATATATCTCTTAATCCTGAATAATGTAACATCCATTTAGCTCCAAAAGTAATGTGATAGGCAATTAGGAGCTTCTCTGTTCTCCCTTCAGTGATGTTGAGTATCTCTATTATATACTGCCAGAAAGGCACTACCAAATTTATGGAAGCCATTAGAATTTCTATATAGGATACCTTTCTCATACACACACACACACACACACACACACACACACGCACACATGCGTCTCTGTGTATGTGTGCTTGTGTACATACAATTCTAGAAAAGTATTTACTGACTCAACAGTAATGGCTTTGAAAGGAAGGACTCCCACTTTCTATTTATTGATCAATTTTTTGTAAAAACCAAGAGCATTTACCACTCTTAAAATTACAGGCATGATAGCCTTCTTTCCCATCAAAATAATGGCTCTATATACCATTGAATTACCTTTACTACCAGAGTCTATTATCAACTCTGGATACATATTCTCTAATTTAAAATTGAATGGGGGGAACTGCCATTTGCATCCACATTTTTGAATAAATGCCTCAGTTTCTTTACAGATTCTTTTTCCTCACCCTGTTCCAAATGTGGTATTTTTTCTTTTCCACTCAGAGGTCCTCTCTTCAGAATGAGCGTTAGAGCATGCTAATTGTGGAAAGAACGTAGTGAGAAATGGTCTTTTCATTAGATTTCATTTAAAGCATTTTGTTTAATGTTTTATCATTTGCCCAACATATATAACAGACACTCAGGATTTATCCACTTTTCAACACATGTCATTGTTGGGAAGGAAAAGAGGCATTTTAATAGGCATGTGAAGCACAGAACCATTTATAAGATGGTTATTGAGTGCAGAAATGTTTATTATGTGCATGTTAGTGTTTGGCGTACATTTAAGGTTGCTAAATGTTGACAGAGTTGCCTGTGCTCTATGGACAAGCCCGGGGAAGTAGGCATAAGAGACTACTTTTATTAGTATGAAAAGAAGGCAGTTACTCTGTAAGACACCACCTGAATTCATTTGGTTCCTTTTACTTTGGAGTGATTCATGGCAAGGCACATTTTAAATCTCAAAATCTTTTATACTTTTAGGAGCTGGGATGGGGGAATAAACTGGTAATTGTTAGAGGAAAAACATTATTTTAAACGAGTAGAATTTTTACATAGTAAATATGCTGGAATAATTTTACATAGTTCTGCCAAGTCATTGACAGTGTTTTCAACTAAAACATCTGAAGTAGTAGATTGTCCTAAAGCTTTTTCTGAAGAGCATTTTGTGTAACTGTGCAAAGGTTAAAAGTGTAGAACTCTTCAAATCATATAGGGAAAGCGCATTTTAAAGCAGAGGTTATTAACCACGTTAGAAAACAGGGCTGGAAAACAGTGGAGAAACAGTAGTGACAAGGCATTTATGGCTTGCATCCACAGGACCCACAGGACTATAGCAAACAAACAAATAGTTCTTAATGGGCAGGCAAACACTCTTGAAGTTATCCCCTTAAGGCTCAGCACAGAGGGAGCAGACGAAAACACCCATCTCCCAGTCTTTCCCGGACAGGAATGAGACTGCATACTTTACAAGCTCCTGCCTGAGGGTCTGACTGGTTTGTAATTTAGCACACTTCTAAGGGATGGTTGTGAATTCCCTAGAGAATGGAGGAGGGGAGGAACCCGGGGCATTCTCTCCCTGCTTTCTCCTCTGGCTCTCTAGGGATAAATCCAGATTACCAGCATCTCCCTGGAAAGATCTTCTATACACCTCTGGTACCTGAGTTGTTGTAACTGCTGGCCCAGGACTGGGCACCTGGACTGTCTGGCTCTGACAGCCATGAGGCTTGCATGTAGATCCCACAGCACAGTAGTCAACAAAGAAGCAGTTTTTAAATGAGCTCAGGAACATACACCCCACCCCCCAGCCACCCACCCCCCCCCAGCCCCCACCAGGAGCAGATAAAAATCCCTACCTTCCAGTTTTTCTGTGGAAGGGGCTTTACATACTTTCCAAGCTCCTGTTTGAGGGTCTGGATTCTAATCATCCTGCACCTAGGTGTTAACTGTAATCCTCCTCTGTGGGACACTGATGGGTCTTGGCACACCTTCAACTACTGGGAGCCACTAAGAAAAATGATGGTAGTTTGGGCAATCACAACAGTTTGAGGCACAACTAGGATTTCAGGCCAAGCTAATAAAGGGCTAATATCCAAAATATACAAGGAATATATACAAGTCAATAGCAACAATAATAATAATAATAAAAATGGGCAAGGAACTTAGACATTAAAAAAAAACCACATACAGGGGCGCCTGGGTGGCTCAGTCGTTAAGCGTCTGCCTTCGGCTCAGGTCATGATCCCAGGGTCATGGGATCGAACCCCGCATCGGGTTCCCTGCTTGGCGGGAGGCCTGCTTCTCCCTCTCCCACTCCTCCTGCTTGTGTTCCTGCTCTCGCTCTCTCTCTCTCTCTCTCTCTCTCTCTGTCAAATAAACGAATAAAATCTTAAAAAAAAAAAAAACCACATACAAATGACCAACAAGTACATGAAAAGATGCCCAACAACACTAATCATTAATGCAAATCAAATGTACATCAAAACCACAATATCACCTTATACCTGTTAGGATGTCTTTTATCAAAAAGACAAGAAACAACAAATACTGTTGAGGATGTGAAGAAAAGGGAACTCACGCACTGTTGGTGGGGATGTAAACTGGTACAGCCACTGTGGAAAACAATATGAGGATTCCTCAAGAAATTAATAATTCAGCTACCATACGATTCAGCAACCCTACTTCCGGTTATATCTCTGAAGGAAAGGAAATCACCATCTCAAAATCACCATCTCTCTCTGAACTTTCTTGTTCATTGCAGTATTATTAACAATAGTCAAGGTATGGAGACAACTGTTTGTTGATGGCTGGATGGATATACACAATGGAACATTATTCAGCCTTAAAAAGGGAAATCCTGACATTTGCAGCTATATAGGTGAAACCTGGGGGCATTATGCTAATAAGCAAGACAAAGAAAGACAAATACTTCATGGTATCATTTATATGTGGAACAAAAAAAAAAAGCTGAACTCAGAAACAAAGACTGGGGAGGAGGATGTAGAGAGAGGCTGATAAAGAGGTTACAACATGACTAAGGTCTGTGGCTCTAATGTATAACTAGGTGACTAAAGTTGATAACGCCATTGTTTAATTGAAACTTACTAAGAGAGTAGACTGTCTAAGTGTTCTCATCAAACAAAGGTAAATATGTGAGGTGATGGGTGTATTAACTCAATCGTGGTATTCCTTTCACAAAATGTATACATATAACAAATCATCACATTGTCCACTTTAAATATCTTACAATTCTATTTGTCAATCATACTTCAATAATGTTGAAAAGAAAAAGAAAAGCAAATAAATTGTTTTGGAATCCCAAATGTTTTTTGATAGTTCGATTATTTAATCCTACAATATTTACAGATGATAACTTCTCCCTTGAAAATCATCTCTTTATGTTTAAGCTTTAAAGAACAACAGACAGATTTTGTTTGAGTTGCTTATATACATAGTCCTTTTATTTAAGTTGCTTATATCCATACTCATTACGTCAACCATTTTATTTTTAATCACCAATAACTGATCAATTAATGTCAAATCAAATCAATGCTACAATCAAATCAATTTTCTTATTCATGATAAAAATTACTTTTCTTTTCCATGATAAAAATTACTTTTAAAGCAATGGAGGTTTTTTGTGGTAACTGTTTGTGTTTGGTTTCCTTGTTATTGTTTGTTGGTTATTTTTTTTGTATGTTTCATTTGTATAGCCATTATATATTTCACTTGTGTAACCGTGAACTTAAATTTATTATTTAACTTCAAAACGGAAAAAAAAGACTGAGGAAAATGCTTTACCGTAGAGATTTTAACACTTGGTTTATAGAATTTTGGCTTGTGAGTGGATGCTTCAAAGGTGAGGGGCTGTTTGAGAGTAGCTTAAAGCAGAAAAGAGAATCAATAAAAATGGCAGACCGTTTACATAAGGTTACATTCCTAACTTTGTACTTTCAACTACATCAGCTCCAGGGAATGGGAAGCACATATATGTGCTTGGTTATCCATTATTTAACAGAAGACCTTAAATAAAATTGGGTAGGTTACTTTCTTCAGTTTATATTGCATCATGAACTTTCTATTGAATAAGCTTCATATTTATTTAAAGTCTGAGTCAAGATACTATTCTAAGTCTTAGTCATTCATAGGTTGTTAGATTTTAAGGTAACTTCTATGTTTTCACTATTATAAACAATTCTATAGTAAACATCTTTATGGGTATACTTTTCCTTATATGTTAGATTATTTTCTTTGGATGCTAGAATGGAGTTTTATGGGTGAAATGCAGGAACATATTGAAGGCTCCTGAGGCATACTCCCAAATTATTTCCTAAAAAAGTTTCTGGCAGTTGCAGCTGAAGTATATAAACCCAATAGCATTATCATGTTGACTTTCCTTTTTTGTGTTTAGTTTTTTGTTCATTCTTATTAAGAGAGATACAATGTATATATAGCAAAATTTGCCCGCTTTAGTTGAACACTTTGTTGAACTTGACAATTGTAGACTGAGTGTAACCACACCACAATGAATTTATACAATATTTCCATCACACTAAAAGGTTATCTTGTGCATCCACATAGTAAGGTAGATACCACCTACCCTCAGCCCCTACAAACCATTGATTTTATTTTTGTTGTTATAATTTTTCTTTTTTTCCAAAATAACATATAAGTGGACACATAGAGTATGTAACCTTTTTCAACTCGTTTCTTTTACTTAGTTTAATGCTAAGAACATCATGTTGATGTATCATTAGCTTCTTCCTTTTTTGTTTAGTAGTGTTCTAGTCAATGGATGAACCACAATTTACATATCCATTCACCAGTTGATGGTATTTGAACGGTTTGAAGCTTTTGGTAATTATGAATGTAACTTTTATGAACATATAAGTACAGCTCTTTGTGTGGTGATATGTTTTCAACACTTGTAAAAATACTTTGGAGTGGGATGGTTGGTTCATATGTTAAGTATATATTTAACTTTCTACCACACTGCCAAACTGTTTTCTGAAGTGGCTATCCCCTTTTCCATTCTCATTAGCAATCTATGGAAGGTGCAAACGCTTTACATCCTCACCAATAATTTTTTTTCTTTTTGTAATTTTAACCAAGCTAGTAGGTATGTACTGATAGCTCACTGTGATTTAAATTTGAATTTTCCTAATCATTAATGATGCCAAATATCTTTTCTTATGTTTATTCAATATCTACAGGGGGTTTTTTGTGTGTGGTATATGAAGTTTCTCTTCAAAAATTTTGTCCACTTATATTGGACTGGGTGTCTTATTATTATGTGTTCTAAGAGTTCTTTTGAGAGCTAAAAGTTTTAATTTTGAAGTATAAGTTATCAATTTTTATTTTGTGGTTTGTGCCTTTGTGTGCTTTGTAAGAATATTTGCTTTCCCCAAGGTCACAAAGGTTTTCTCCTATATTTTCTCTAGAAGTTTTGTATCTCTAAGTTTCACAATTAGATCTATGATAAAATTGGAGTTCATCTTTTCTTTGTATATGATGTGTGGGAAGAGAATGGAAGAAGTATTTTTTTTCTTTGTTTCCATAGCACATTTTGTTGAAAAGGGTATACTTTCTTTCTGGAATTACTTTGGCACATTACACTTGTCAAAAATCAAGTGGGTCTTTTTTGGACTCCCCATTTTGTTTCATCAATCAATACGTCTATTGATTATGCCACTAAAAGCACATTGTCTTGATTACTGAAGTTTTATAGTAAGGCTTGTGTGTCCTCCAAATTTGTTCTGCTTCAAATTGGTTGGGCTATCTGGGGGCATTGCTTTTCCATTTAAATTATAGAATCACCTTCCCAATATCTAAAAATAAGCCTCCTTGGATTGTGATTAGTATTTTTTGGAATCTATTTCAATTTAAGAATAATTAACAATGTAACAATATTGAGTTTCCTAATCCATGAACAGAGTATATCTCTCAAATTATTTAGATCGTTTTAAATTTCTCTCTTCAGTGTTTTTTACTTTTAGTATAAAATTTTTACACATATTAATTACAAATATTTCTAGGTGCTTCATGTTTCCTTTTACATGTTATTATAACTTATGAAGATTTCAAAATTTTATTTCAATATCCAGTTGTTCAGTACTAGTATGTAAAAATGTAATTGAGTTTTGTAAGTTGACTATGTATCCAGTGACCCTTCTAAGCTTATTTATAATTTCTAGAAGGTATTTTATAGGTTCTCTTCAATCGTATTCATAGATGACTACGATTCTGTGCAAGTAATTATAATCATGTTTCTTCATTTCAAGTCTGTATGCCTTTTATTTTTCTTATCGTGTCTTATCACAAGGCTAGGACCTCCCATACAGTGTTGCATAGACGTACTGAGGTTGGACATCTTATCATTCACTACCTTATGGGGAAAACCCTATTCTTTTACTCTTAAGTATACTGTCAGTTACCAGTTTTTGTAGATTTCCTTTATGAAGTTAAGGAAGTTCCCTTTTACTGTTAGATGGCTGAGAGATTTTTTTTTAAATAGATGTTGAATTTTTTCAAATTCTTTTATTAATTTTCCTACTTCATTGTTTTGATACAGTGAATTATAAAATTGGTTTACAAATAGTGAATCAGTCTTGTATTTCAGGGATAAATATCATTCATTCATTTTGTATCATTCTTTTTTATGTCTCTAAATTTGATCTGCTAATGATTTCTTAGAGAATTTTCTATCTATGTTCATGCAAAGATATTGGATCATGGGAAGCTTTTTCTTAATACTGTTTTTGTATTAATTTACATTGTCTTGTAGTGTTCTTGTTTGGTTTGGGAAACAGTAGGCCTCATACAATGAGTTGGAAAGTGTTCTCTCATCTTTCATTTTCTGAAGAAGTTTATGTAAAATTGCCGTAGTTCTTTATATGTTTCATGCATTCACACAGGCTGCCACCTGGGCCTGTAGTTAACTTTGAGGGAAGACTTTAAGCTATAAATTTAAATTGCTTAAAAGATACCAGGTTACTGGGGGACCTGGGTGGCTCAGTTGGTTAAGCGGCTGCCTTCAGCTCAGGTCATAATCCCAGGGTCCTGGGATCAAGCCCCACATCAGGCTCTCTGTTCAGCAGGGAGCCTGCTTTCCGCTCTGCCTGCTGCTTCCCTTGCTTGTGCTCTCTCACTCTCTGTCAAATAAATAAATAAAATCTTTTTTTAAAAAAATCTCTAAAAGATGAGGATTTAAAAATAAAAAGATATCAGGTTATTTTGGTTATCTCCTTCCTGAGTGAACTTCAGTAGTTTGTGTATTTCCAGAAATTTATTCATGTTATCTAAGTTTTAAAATTTCTTGGCATAATGTTCATAATATTCTGTTATTATCCTTTTAAGACCTGCAGTTATGGTCTCTCTTTTATTCTAGATATTGACAATTTTTACCTACTTTTTTTGCCCCTTTAGCACATTGGCTAGAGCTTTATCAATTTGATTAAACTTCTGAAAGAATTAGTTTTCAGATTCATTGATTTTATTTTTTATTGTTTATTTTTATTTCATTAATTTCTGCTCTTTATTATTCCCTTCCCTTTGATTGCATTGGTTAATTTTCTTTTTGTAGTTTTTAAAGTTATGGCTTAGTTTTGATTGGAAATATTTCTAATACAGTAATTTGATATGATTATCTCCGTGTGCTGTTTTAGCTAAAATGTCCATCAAGTTTGGTATGTTGTATTTTTATTTTAATCCACTACAAAACACTTTGTAATTCCCCCTCTTTGAATTATGGATTATTTAGAACTGTATTATTTAAATCCAAATATTTGGGATTTTCCAGATTCTTTCTGCTATCAATATTTATTTTCATTCCATTGTGGCTAGATAGATTACTTTGCTTGATTTAATTCTTTTAACATGTTAATTTTGTCTTATGTCCCATACTATGGTCTGTCTTGGTGAATATTCTCTGTACAATGAAAGAATGTATATTCTGTTCTTTTGATGTGAAGTGTTCTTTTGATACGAAGATCAAATTGAGTGATAGTGTTATTATTTTATATCTTCTCTATCCTTAGTTATTTTCTGTCTCCTTGTTTGATTATTGAGAAAAAAATTGCGGACTCCAGCTATAATGGTTGATCTGTCTCTTTCTCCTTTTAGATGTGTCAGTTTCTGTTCCACATATGTTGATGATCTATAAGGTGAATACATAGTTAGAATTGTTATGTCTTCTTAAGGAATTGATTCCTTTACCAGCACAATACCACGGCTTCAGAGAGTCTAGCAGAAGACACAAGATCCTTGGGTCAGAGAAAAAGCCTTTTATTACTCACAGCAAAGAAAATAGCATGAGCTTCATGTTTACAACAATTTCCCCTAAGTGCAAGGCAAAGGGAAACCCAGGTGGATGCAGTACACACAGTGAGCTTGTGTACATATGAGGAATCCTGAACTTAGGAAACTTCACTCTCATAAAGAGGGCTTCTAGGTAACTGGCCCAACATTTTCCCTGGAGGACATTATCTTCATTATCCTGGACAGCAAAAAATCTTCCCTATGCCCTGGAGCTGGAAGGAGACACTATGTCTATCTTTCAAGGGTGTTTACTATACAAACATCTTTAAAAGGATTGTCCATAATAAAAGCTATCAAAACATGTTAGAAACCATTGGAAAATTATATCCTTACAGTGTCCCTCTTTATGCCTGGAGATACTCCTCACTCTGTATTCTATTTTGTGTATTAATATAGCCAGTCACTCTTCCTTTTGATCAGTATTGGCTTGGCATATATTTTTCAGCCTTTTACTTTTAACCTACCAATATCTTTATATTTAAAGTGACCTTTTTGTGGGAAGTATTTGGTCTTAATTATTTATCCAATCTGATGCTCTGCCTTTTAGTTGAAGGGTTTAGGTAATTTATATTAAATGTAATTATTAAGGGGAGCCTGGGTGGCTCAGTTGGTTAAGCATCTGCTTTCAGCTCAGGTTATGATCTCAGGGTCCTGGAACTGAGCACAGCATCAGGCTCCCTGCTCAGCGTGGAGTCTTTTCTCTCTCCCTCTGCCCCTCCCCCCTACTTGTGCACGTGCACAGGTGCTCACTCTCTCTCTTTCAAATAAATAAATAAATAAATAAATTCTTTTAAAAAATAAATAAATGTAATTATTAAAATAAATTAATTTAAATCTACTATCATACTATCATATTCTATTTGCATCATCTGATCATTACTTTTTTCCCCTTTGTTGTTATTTTTCTATAGTTATAACATAGTCCGCCGTCAAATTATACCACTGCAAATTATATTATTCCACTTTACTTCATTTTACAACTGTATAGTTCCACATACTTCCATTTCCTCACTTCCAGCCATTTTGCTATTTTGCTACAATTTACTTCTCTATGTATTAAAAATGCTGTAGTGTATTGTTATTATTTTTTACTTACTTATTTTTTTAGTCAATTAAAAATAAGGGAAATTTCTTGCACTTAATTTAATTTATATGATTTCTGGGATTATTTATATAAATTCAAGCTTTCATATGGCATCTTAATTCTCTCCTGCCTGAAGTACATGCTTTAACATTTCTTGTAGTGCAGGTATGTTGGCAATGAGTTCTCCAAGCTTTTGTTTGTTTGAAAAAGTCTGTCTTTATCATTACCTTTTTTTCTGTTTGTCTGAAGTTTAATTTATTCTTCTCTCTAGTTTATTGAAGTGATAGCTTTTAGATTATTGCTTTTAGATCTTTTATTATTTCTAATATATGGATTTAATGCTAGAAATCTCCCTTAAACACTGCTTTTGCTGTATCCCACAAATTTGGATAATTTTATATTTTCATTTTCATTTGATTTTTAAATTTCTCTTGAAACTTCTTTGTCTCCTGTGTTGCTTAGAGGAGTGTTGACTAATTTTCAAGGGGAGGTGGACGCAAGAAATGTGCTTTTTTACATCTTAAATGAAACCAGAACTTTGGTTTAGCTATAATTTGTCTTTTTTTCCTCCTAGAAAGATGGAAACTTATCCCATATATTTTTGTATTGCTCTATTTATTTCATTGACTCTAAGGCACACTTTTTTTTTTAATTTTAACAATGAAATTAAGATGTCTCTTACAATTGAACTCTTTTTTCAATCACAGTTGATCAGGCCATTTTATTTATTGTTGCCTGAGTAAAGATGTAATTATTATTGCATGAGTATGGGTGTCTGATTTGGTGGGGGTGGGAAACATGGAAATAATATACTAGTGAAACGGTTTTCAAACACTTAGAACATAATGTGGTATGAGCAGCAGGAATGGCAAAACAGAAGTATGTAGCAGCATTCCTGAAATTGAAATCAAAAGCAGAATGATCCTACATAATTGCAAGATGGTTTAAAAGCTAAGTACCAATAGCTTTGATTTCCTATATAGACACTTAAGAAATCGGTGATGCTGCACCACCGATATTCTTCTGGTATAGAGGATGATATCATGTGAGCCAACATGGATTCAATGACTCTGACTCAAAGTGACTAAGAAGACTCAGATTCTGAATAGGAAGATATTTGAAGAATGACTTAACCAATATCATTTACTGATATTTTTTTTCTTTTTATGTAGACAGGAGACAAATATGATCAAAATTAATGTTTATATCAGTCTATAAAAGCTTTTTTAGTATTTGAAGTTAGAAAGTCTAAGTAATTAGAAGGCATTATGTCACTTGATTGGATGATTTTTTTCTTTCTCAGCTCTACAAAAAATAAGGTACATAAGAATAGTATGAGATTCACTAAAATATGATCATTGATAAATGTTCTGTTCATATGTAGTAATTTTTAATGATTAGGTTTTTTTAGTCATTTATCTGTTGTGAACTCTCATTTTCTTCTAAAAATCTCTTTTACTACAATTTTAAAAAATGTGTTAATTTCCTCATCCCCCATGTGACTATTTATTTCAAATCCTTAAATATTTACTTTAAGCTATAATCATCTATATATTTTGCCCTACATAACAAAATAAAATTTCATCCGATGAATAGTAACCAAAATCAAAGACCATCAAAGCAGGAAAGAAGAAAAGAAGAAAGGGATAAAGGCAGGCTGTTATTTTTTCTTTAAAGCAGATTTCATTATTTAGACATTGCTATAGCAATGAGATTAATCAAATATTCAAAGCTTTGTTTGATATCAAAGTATAACAATTGTAAAAATGGAATTTTATTGCTTCAGCAGAAAGAGTAACTTCTAGATAAATTTCTGACATAAGTGTAATTGCTCTGTGCTTCCAACCTGTGATAAAGAAAGCTGATGTTGGTAAGAGTAAAACTTTAGACACTTTATATTTTAGAATGTTGTTGAATCTCCACTTTTTTTTTTTTTGAGAAAGAGATTTCTTTCCCTAAACTTGTCACAGTTTTTTATTTGACTCACTATTGCTACTCTTGTCAAGAACCTTAGAGACTCTGATGATGGAAAGGCACTCTTGGTATGGCCATGCCTACAGAGCCAGAACTGGGAATCTGTTTTCATTTTCTCTTACTTATCAGCTGAGTGACTTTTGGCAAGCCACCTAACTTCTCTGTTCCTATTTCTTCCGTTGTAGGATGAGATTAATATGATAATCTTTTATAGGATACTTCTTATTCAGGTAATATATTAAACACTTTCTGCATATCATTCCATTCAGTTTCTATAAACCTAGGGGGAAGGTGCTATTATTATCTGTATTTTATAGATTAAGCACTTTCAAGGTCACTATAGAGTTAAATGAAAGAGCATGAGTAGGCACTCAGTATGATGGTAATTATGTCAACGATGATGACAGAAGTGTAATAGTGATAATAGTGACAAAGATAAAATTTCTGTGCATCAGCATTATGCCATCATCTTAAATGAATATGATTGTAACTATTAGAAATAGAGCATTGACAGTTTACTTAATAAATATTTATGGACAGACTTCTATGGCCAGACCCTGAAGGCATAAAGACTAAGATATAATTCATTTTCAAGGAGTCTCTAGATTAATAAGAAAGGGAAAATATGATCAAAAGGGAAAATGTTAAGAGAAGAAATGATGAAGGAGGGAAGGAAGGATATCAGGAGGAGAAAGCGGAGAGAAGATCAAAGAAGAAGGAAAGGAAGGCAGGGTAATCTTCTAGGAAATGCAGTTGGCTTCATTTGGATTGCACAATAGGAGGTATATTCCAATCTCTAATACATGCCATGCATCAGCGCCCATATTCAGAAATCAGCTGCTGGGAAGACACGTGTAAACACAGCAGAGCATTTTTCTTAAGGATGTGTGGTGATGCATAGCGCCTGTCAAACTGGAATCTGGCTTTATGCAAAATGACGCTGGATCACTGGTCCTAATTCAGTGTGCCATCTGTAAAAAAAAAAAAAAAAAAAGCACTGTAGCACATATGTGCACGATTGATATGAAATGATGTTAAATTATGAAATCCAGTGAGAACAAGATGGGTTTTTTCATTCATGCTGTGACCAGGTTTTTTTTTTTCCTAAATATGCATAACTTAAAGATTATGGAGAAGGTGGGGACAATACGGACGGAGTCAGAGAAAAGGGAAGGGAAAAAAAGGGCAGAAACATCATAGTAACTTCCAGCTGCTTCAGATCCCTTGGAAAGAGGTTTGGTACAAACACTATCAAGAAAAATAGGTGCATTCAATAGCTTTAGATACATTTTTTGTCGACCCAGTTAATATGTCAAAATATTCTGCTTTAAGCAAGAAGACAGAAAAGCTTTTGCCACACCACAAAGGGGCATCTTAATCCCATCACTCCTTTGTCACCCTCCAAGCAAATAGCATTATGTAAGCATCTGATTTGCATCAGGGGGCAGCCTTGATTTCTGAGAAGACTGCTTGCAATTCAATAAGCTCCATGCACAATGTTGCCTTTCATGTGATTCCTTATGGTGTGGTCGATAATGATCATAATGCTGTTCTCCCCAACGGAGAACACTGAGGCAATGCTGCAAAATCAAATGTTGTCTCTGTGCAAGTTAGGGGATATATGAAGATTGAGAGAGATGACTGTTCATATTTTATGATTTCTGACCTGGACTAAGAAAGTTTGCAAGAGGGCATTAGGTGACATAGAGGCAAGGCTGAACTGATGGCCTAGAAATAAAGACTGAGGCAGTTTGAAAAGGGAAGGAGGAAGGGAAAATGGGAGGAAAGAGAGGGAAGGAGAGGAGGGGAGAGAGAAGAGACAGAGATAGACGGCAGACAGAAAGAGAGAGACAGGCATAGAGAGAGACAGAGAGCAGACAAAGGAGAAGTAGAAGTTTCTTAGGCAAGATCATAGGGTAGAAGAGTAATTTTGCAACTCTTGAGAAGGTCAAAAGTTCATATGAAATTCATCAATGCTCATTTCCCTAATTCATTCCTCTCAGCTTTTTGAGTATGCTGGTTATGCCACAGGATCTTGTAAAGCCTGGGGTTTTCTTTCTGTTTCCTACTTTGAATAGTTAAATAGCAACCACCTCCTTTATAGTCCCGTAAATCTTAATTCTGTTTCCATCTGAGCTGAGTTGTTAAAAAGTTAATAATCTAGAGCTGTTTCCTGCTTTGGCTTGCTTATTTTTTAACAGAGTATGTTTGATGTACTTCTTAATGCGATGGGCATGGCTCTAGGCCCCTAACTTGGACCTTCGAAGTAGGGTGGCCGCAGTGCTAGAATCAACTTTCAAACACAGACGCATCTGCAAATGTGACAGAAATGAATAGAGATACCACTGATGTTACGGGAGGATAAGGAGAAATAAGACAAACAATGGCTGTCAAACTCAAGGACCTTGAGAATAGGGTTCATACATCTTGTAGCCGTCAGCACAAAGCCAGGTACAGGACAATGCACCAAAAAGATGATCCGTGTTCATCACCATTCACTCAAAATCATGAACTCATTGCCTTGGTGCCTGCCATGAAAACAAGAACAATACAAAATTCCTATTCTCAGGTTACTTAAAGTCAAGCAGGGGTGACCCAGGGAAACCGGCAGAAGAAACGTAAATGTCTCTAAGATATCGTCCTCATATAACTTTTTTGTTCCCACAATGTTCCAATTGGCATGGAATATTTTGGAGATAGGAAAATTACATAAATTAGAGTGTCTCAACTTGACATTATTAACATTTTGAGCCATATGATTCTATGTGAAGTGGGCTGTTCTCTTGTGTATTGAAGGACGATTAGCAGCATCCTTGATCTCTATGCACTGGATGCCAGTAGCAACCCACACCCAGTTGTAACAACCAGAAATGTCCCCAGACATTGCCAACTGTTTCCCTGGGGGACAAAATGCTCCCAGTTGAAAAACATTGCTGCAGAGTATTTGGTTCTTTCTTTCTTTTTTTTTTTTTTCCTGATGACTCTTTGGATTTTTGCTGTATCAGCCTTTGCTATTTTTTATCATAGATGCAGTCAAAGTGGCAAATTCCTAGACCTCCTCTGAACTCATTCTCTAGTATGGGAGCACAGGGGCACTCCATTAGAGACTACATTCCCAGCTTCCTTTGCAGGTAGATGTAGCCACGGGACTTCATTTAGTAACTAAGTAAGCTATTAAGTGAGACTTGTAAGCACTGGCATTGAAATAAAGAGCAAGCAAACTCTTTTTTACTTATTCTTCCTTTTTACTGAGAGCTGGAACATGGACAGGAGTGACCCAACTTCAACAGCGCAAGAAAGGTAACACCTTAGAATACTGAAGCTGCTGTGTCTTGGTATCTCTTTGTCATAGAAACTTAGCATTTCTGATCCCATCTCTTAGAATTCTAATAGCTGTAGAATATATGGATGATTCCATGCACATATATATTTTATACCCATGGGCACACACACATATGATCACTCTACAAAATTCTGGTTAGACAAGACATTTAGGAAGACCAAAATATGTAAGTAAGTGCATGTGCATTTAAGAATATTTCTGAAAAAGCTATAGGAACCTAGGTAATGGAGTAATTAATTCTGCCGACGTGGCTTCTGGGCCATAAGTGACGAATAAGTTTGTCAGAAAGATTAATGAACCAATGAAAGATTGTGCTCTGGTTTCACAACTCCAAAGGCTTTCATCCAGAAAGAGATGGTGGTAGCTATGTAGATAGACAGCTGCAGTGACCATCTGAGTCGCGTTGACATTCTGTTTTAGGCAAATCACTTAGCTGCACTCTCACCTCATACCAGGATAATCACCAGACTTCTGGAAATGACAGGTGTTTTAGCACAGACAACTGACACCTGAATACTGAATGTTTTGAGTTCTATGTTTCTTTTGCCATGTGTAGAGTCTCTGAAAAATACGTTCACAGAATGTGATGGTACTTTTAATGATGCATCTTTCTATGGGCTCTTCCTCTATTTTCCAGGGATGGGGATCATCTGTCACATGGATTGTCCTCTCTGAATTAAATGCTTCCCTCTAAAGCGTAACATTGCCATCCAGCAAAACAAACTCACATTTGAAATTATACTTCTTTAAAAGGTACATGATGATTCAAATACATTTTCTTAAGTTAAACTAAACAAACTGTCTCATGAAAATCAATACGCATTTTCTAGCTTATTTGCATAATTGAAAGAATTAGCTACATGAAAAAGGAATTGAGCTGTCCTGGCATCATTTTTTTCCCTAGAAATTTGTATTCTCTCAAATGGAAAAAAGCTGCGTCACATTTTTAAGGTGGGTCACAATTGTATCTCACTGTAATGAATTCCAACATTTCTTATACATTAATAAATCAGTGAAATGTCTCATGAAACCTTACCACACTTCTTTTTCACCACATTTTTCAAATATAGTTGGTGTTTTTCCAGTGCGCTATACATGAAACTTCTCACATCCTTGAATTTATGTAATATTCTCCCAAAACACAAGAACTGGGATTCCCGGTATCAACTTTTCTTATTTCTTATTTTATTTTTATTTTATTTTATTTTTACTGTACACACTGACTCTCTTTGAAAAAATTTTTAACAAGTTTGATTCAACCCCTGCCCCCCGCCCTCACTCTCAAAAAGTTTTTCTCTGTCCTTTTTTCCTATTTCATAGTGGCAAGAGAGCCTGTCTCCTCATTTAATCCTTTCTTCTAGCAGCAACTCAATAATGTTAATTCCTTGCTTTGAAGAGACCATGTGCTCCTGTTTCATCCACATTTAACTCTTTCATGGATGTTGTAACAAAGCAGTAACACTCCGGAGTTTAATTGTGAAAGGTGTCAATAATTTTTTCTTAAAAAATTTAATTTTGAAAATCTGCTAAAATATTTAACAAGCCCTTACAATGCAATGTTGATGCTAACTACCCAGATGTAGCCCAGACTTCACAGGTTAAAGGAAGCCTCCCTGATAAGACTGCCCTTATACCAGGCATGAGTTATAAGTTTAGGGGTATCAGACCACCCACACTTCTAATCAAAGCCTACCAATTTGGGGGCTTCTACTATCCCTTCAGGTGCAATAATTCACTGGAATCACTTGTAGAACTTAAGAAAATGCTATATATATATATATATATAATTACACTTTTGTTATAACGAATGGATACAAATCTGAACCAGCCAGAGAGAGACACACATAGGGTAGAGCCTGTGAGGGTCCCAAATGTGAAGCTCCCATGTTATCAGGAGACATCACCCTCCTAGCCCAGGGTTGGATTACCAACCAAGGAAGCACACCTGAATGCCAGAGTTCAGAGTTTTTATTGGGGTTTCATTGTGTGGGCATGATTAATTGATTCATTGACCACAGGGTTGAATTCACTCTCCAGTTTCTGCCTACTTCCTGGAGGTCAGAGGACAGGCAGATATCATGTGACTCAAAGCTCCAAACTTCTAATCACATGCTCAGTTATTCTGATATGTCTAGCTCCCATCCTGAAACTATCTAGGGACCCACCATGAAGAGACCCACTTTATTTGTATAAATGCAGGTGTGGCCCCAGGGGCTCACCATGAGAAAAATAAAGATAGTCCTATCACTCAGGATATTCCAAGGATTTTGGAACTGTCTCCCAGGAACCTGAGACAAAGACAAGACAAATTCTTTATTATATAACAGCCTTCCTTTTGAAAACAAACTCATTATTATACATATACATTAGCAAAATATTCACTAAGTTAATTTAATGCTTTTTATCTACTACTAGTCTTTTCAGGAACAAGAGCATAAAAGAAATTTGGAATATAAAAAGGACCAAGAATAGAGTGTATTTGTTAGGAGCAGCCTTGGGCAAAATTGTGAAATAGTTGAACATTAAAATATTAGAAGTTGAAAGGATTTCAGAAATTCTCTACTTTTAGGTTATTATTATTTTTTTTTTGGTAAGAAAAATATGTGTAGAGAATTAAGTGATTTGTCCTAGGTAGGAAAGAAAATTAACTCTCAAATAGGAATCAAAATTCAAATCTCCCAACTCTTTCCATGGTACCGCTCAAGTATTTTTCTGGAGCCTGACCCCACTCTTTATTCAGGACCCATATCTCCTACTTTCTCCACCCCGCCCTCTTTCTTTCCCCACCTCTTGGGAGACTTGATGATACTAAGCTGTCTTCGTTCCCCACTGTTCTCTTCTACTTCTCCCTCTTCATTCCTTTGCAACCCCAGGGGGCCAAAAAATGAACTATCAATTCACTTTTCTGCAAGTTCTAATCTTTGAAACCTGGCAAGGGCAGAAATGTGCTAATTAACTCATTTACATCTCTCCTAGATAACATGGTACCTTAATCAGTTTCTTAAAATTAACCTTCTAGATTAGTGTTAATGAAGAGGATTTCAGAAAGGAGGCCCTTGCCACCTTTGTGTATACAGGTGGTTTTATATGCCTCAGAAGGCAGAATTTGAGCAAGTAAAAAGGAATTCTGTTTTACAGATTGGGTGGTTAACTGGGAGTGCTGTGATGTAAGAGAAAGAATCAGAAGAGGAAGAGTACTTGCTGCCTGATCCTCTCATGGTATACTTCCTCTTCTTCTCCCAGAGTAACCTTCCTACGATGTAAATCTGATCTGAAACACAGAGCTGTCTGTCAGTGCCTCTCCATAGCCTTCAGTACACTTAGCTTTGCATGCAGTGGTTTTCTTGATATGGCTTCTGTTTGTCTTTCAACCTAAACTCTAGCCAAACCAACCAATATCACTTTGTACCTATCAACCATATTATGCTACTCTGTGCCGTCCACAGGCTGTTCTTTCTGCCTGGAATTCTCTTCTGCTAATCCTCCTGGACCCTTTTAATGCCTATAGGTAACTCCTTGAAAAATAGGCATAAAATGACCTTTCTTTTAGTATTTCCCTAATACTCAGGTTTGATTAAAGTGTCCCTCTTCTAGTCTCTTTTAGCAATCTTTAGAAACTTCTGAGTTAGCACTTTTCATATTGTAATCCTTATAAAGTGTTATCTGTCTCTCCCTAATGGATTATGAACTCCCAAAACACAAGAACTCAGTGTTGCTTGACTTTGTATCTTTAGATCCTGGCACAGAGCATGAGCAAAATTAATGTTTGATGAATGAATGAATGCATGCATGAATAATACATACCATTATCCATCCACCTTTATCTTTCCTAGAATATTATGAAAAGAATTTCCTAGAGAATTATGAAAAGGTGTCTAAGATGTAGACATTTTAAAATAATATCTACTTTAGGCCTTGGAAGAATCAATAACTTTAATCAAACTGTGTGTGTGTGTGTGTGTGTGTGTGTTGTGTGTGTAAAATCTCTCTCTCAGTTCCTCAGTGTTTACAGGATATTATTTTGAAATCGCATTTCACATCATAAACTTTTTTCCAAGAGAATGTGTTATGATCTTTGTTTTCCAATATAAATAGTAGCATTTCAGGGCTCTGCTGAAAGGTAAATGTTAGAAATTTCTCATTCTTTGCAGTGGTAAATATTTCAAAAGAACTGAAAGAACAATATCCCCAGCTGCATCAACCATTGCCATAGCCACTATTATATTTTGACAAAATACCCATGGAATTTTGGCAATTTCTTTTACAAATATCACAGGATTGTTTTTTTTTCCAACTTAAAGGCCAGTGTTTTCTCCTGGCTTCTGGTGTCAGGCCATTGTCTTCTTACCATAACCTATTTCATAATTTACTCACTTCCATATAGTTCACAGAAAGCGTAAACAAAAGTCAAGTTCATAACATTGTAAATTCTCCAAAACCAAAGATAAGCATCTATTGACAAAGGTGTGGGATAGCAGGCTTCCTGCCTCTTCTAAAATTTACCATTGTTACTTGTCCTCACTTCCACAAGACTAGAGCTCTTTGCTTGGATTTTTATTCAAAAGAATATAAATAATGGATGGTTAGTTGAAGTGAGTAAGGTATTATGTAAAACCTAGCTCTTCCAAAAGTGACGTTTGAAAGACA
Source organism: Eumetopias jubatus (assembly GCF_037043125.1). Taxonomy (NCBI): domain Eukaryota; kingdom Metazoa; phylum Chordata; class Mammalia; order Carnivora; family Otariidae; genus Eumetopias; species Eumetopias jubatus. Next base: position 113,799,309 of record NW_028274814.1, on the reverse strand, counting down.
AGAGCTTATAATCAGACTGAGAATTTTTTATGGTGTAAAATGTTTGTACATGTGAATGGACAAAGGGATAGCAATTGATTTTTTAAAATATGGATCATAAAATTTGACATTTAATAACAGCAGAATGCAGTTGTTTATGTCAACTATTTTGGCTTTGCTTATCAGAGGTTGGCATCAAAAAAGATTAATGATATTTGAGTTGTTTGGGTTGATATTTATACTATTTTTACAGACTCATAGGTAATACCTTTTGAAAATTTGGGCTTCCATTTTTTGTGTACATATATGTAGGTTCTCTGATTTTACATATCTAGCAGACCTCTGTGGTTCCTATAATGATGCTGGCAAAATTTACTTGGGCTATCATAAAATTAGCACAATGGGAAAAATACATCAAAACACAAATAATGTTGTATGATACAGTCCATGGAATTATTAAGAGTTGAGAATGAGTGTAGTTTCCCTTAGCAAGATCTAAGGACCCAAGAACAGTTCTATTTTTTTTAATTAATTAAGTAGAATTATAACTTTTTTGAGGGGCAGAGCATGTTAAATGTAGGCTCAGTAACACAATTTTGGTATGTTTTAGATAATTTTTTAAAAAATTATACTCAGAGTTGCTGGGTGACTCAGTTGCTTGGGCATCCAACTCTTGATTTTGGCTCAGGTCATGATCTCAGGGTCCTCGGATTGAGCCCCCTGACCCCAGGTGGGCCATGAACTCAGTGGGACTTCTGCTTGAGGATTTCTCTCCCTCTCCCTCTCCCGCTGCCCCTCCCCCCACTTGCTCTCTCTCTCTCTCTCTCTCTCTCAAATAAATAAATCTTTAAAAAGATTAAACTTGTAAAAAACACTAAATTGTTTTTTCTTTTAAGATTGAAATCTCAAATTTTAGAATATTGTATCCAATAGTTGTTTGCCTTAAATATGTACAATTACGACAATTTAAGCATTAACCATACTACCTTAACATAGAATATCCACAGTCTTGGGTAAAGTTGCCGAAGTTAAATAGTATATATTTTTAGATTCATATTGTCATCTTTTGCCATATAACCCAGAAGAAATTATGTATTTGCAAGGTGAACCCAAAGCTCACTGTGAAAGGTTGTAGGTTTTCGATATAACTCTGACACTTGGGATGTATCTTTGGTAAATGGCTGGTGAATCATCATTTTCTATTGAATCTGTTTCTTTCTTTCTTGATAACCAAATCTCTACTGTTTATATATTCTATTAGAACAATTGGGTAATGTACCTGATATGGTCATTAAAATTGCTAAAATGTAGGCAATGTTGTCCAGGTATGGCAAAATAATTATAATAGTAATTACTGTTGTTATTATTATTATTTTGGTAGAGGTAACGCATTCTTTTGGGGGGAAAATGATTGTTGTTTCTCAGTAGGTCTTTTTGTGAGTCCAACTTTCATGTTCCCCAGCTTTATTCAGGCAATTCAACTACATTCGAGGGGGGAGGAGGATATATTCAAAGAATACTTGAACAATGCATTTTCCTGTTCATGTTTGATGCCTAAGAGACATTTAGAACACACTCTGGCCGGTTTTCAGGATTTATAGTAACTTAATTCAAATATCTTGCTGATCCTAAGGGTGAACTCAAAACAAGCTATAAATGGCAATAAACACTAAAAGCAGTTCTGCAGTGTACTGCCAGGGGAGTATTTTGTAAAAAGTCTCCTCTTCCTATGAATGTTCTGATGTAAAAAGGTTGCAGACCACACTGAGACTGAGGAGGTCAACAAGGTTCGGAACGCTGTGCTCTGCCAGTGACGTGCTGTGTGGTCTCCAGGAAAGAGATTTAAACTTGCAGGGTTTCCACCTCCCCATGTATGGAAGAGAAATAATAGCACTTAAATATTTATCAGAGTACTGCTGTAATTAATTCTTCTGAAATGCTTTGAAATAAGCATCAAAGAGATTCACTTACGTGCTTCAGCTTTTGATTTTATTTGTTATTAAGGGAGAACATATTTTGCATGGAGGAAAAAAAAATTCTCGACAATACAAATAGTAAATTTCTTTGCATTGTATTAAATTTATTCTATGTGATTTCATTAAGAAAGCCCCTTTCCATTTCATATGCATGTCCAGAGATGGTGACCTCCATCCTATAGACACTATCCCCCCACACACCCAAATAAGCATCAGACACTACAGATGCAAGATTACATCATGACGTATACTGGGGATGTTTTTATGTTAAAAGCTTTCCTGATATTTCCATTGACTACAGTGTGTTGGCCAGTTAAGATTCCTTCAGTAGAAAATAACAGAAAATTCATACTGGCTTCAACAAGAAAGGCATGGTAATTTAATGGCAAAGATCAGAGGTGATAAAGAGTAGTAATCGCTTTGCACTAGGCTGTGCTGTAGAAAGAATTCCAAAATGCCGTAGCGTACAACAAAGGTTTCTTTGCAGCAGGCTACTTCTCTACTTCAAGTGTCTACTTTATCCTGGTATAAAGGCTGAAGGCGCAACTGCCACCCAGGAGCTCTCAACGAATAATACAATGAGAAATGGCACAACTATATGCTGACGTTTAAAGTGTCTTCTCAGAAATCACATGCACGTTTTCAACTCACAAAGCAGGTTGCATGGCAAAGGCTGATGTCGATGGGGTGGGTAAATATAATTCTTAGAGGGATGGGCAGTGAATATTCTGGAATAATAATGCAACCTACCACTTAGAATAAAATTCAGATGACATTTGATAAGGGCCCAGCTCCACTTCCCTGAGTCACCACCCTACTTCATTTACTGGCCTTGACCTCAGATTATCTTTCTCCATGGTAGTAAACTGACAGTCATTCTGGGTCTCCAACCCAGAAATCATCCATCAAAAGAAGAGAACTTCTCCTTTTCCAACCATCATTACAAAGGTTTGGGTTTCATTTTGGTTAGGCCCACTTCAGTCACAGTGCTCAACCCAGAAATCATCACTGGCCAGGGAAGGCCAGACATTGATTATCTGAGGCCTAGGTCAGAGATCACTCTGGGTGACTTAGACCAACAGGTTGCACCCAGATTCAGAGTGTTTTACTTAGTAGGGAGACACAAAATTCACAGAAAATTTTTAAAAAAGAGGATTCAATAAAAATAGAATAAAATTAACCTTGGTTTGAATCTAAATCTTCCACTTGGTAACCATGTGACCTTTAACAAGTTATTAACTTTGCTAGCCATAGCATCCTATCTTTCAAAAGAGAATAATGGATTTATAAGGCTTTTGGCAAAAATTAGTGAGCTAATGTATATACGTAGAGGTGTTGCCTAGTATTGAGTAGTGACTAATTAACTTTTGGTGTTGTAGAAAATGTTATAAGAGTTTCAAGATGGTAGAGATCGTAGCTTGAGGGATTGGAAAATCTTTGTGGATAAGATGGCATTAAGTTTGATTTTAAGAACTGCATAAAATTTCCACATGAGAAGTCTCTAGGAGATAACAGGCAAGCATCCAAGTCTACTGGATTGTGTCCAGCAAAGGTGCAGAGGCAGGAAAACATAAGGCATGCTCAGAAAATGGGAACTAGGCAAGTGAGTTCTGTGAAAGTTCTCATTCACATCCCCCGCCCCCCAAAAATGTCTTCTGTTTCCATCCCAAGCCTGCAGCGGTCTTTTTACCTCATTAGCCATGTTAATTACACCTGTGAGCCCTTCCGCTCCAGCTTTCTCTATGATTTTTCCTCTGTCTATGCAGAACTTCTGCATTCATACTTTTCATGAATGCTTGCTTATTCAAGCAGGACATTTTCAATACTTTTATCTATTTTGCAGTGCTGTTATCCATCTTATTTGTATGTTAATATTTCATAATTTCTAACACACTCTGAGCATGAATAAAAAATATATGCCTTTATTTAAATTGTGTGTAATTATACTTCCTGCTGACTTGAGGGAAAAAAATAACTTTTCAAGTGGAATTAATTTTATCCCCAAATAGGCAATTAATAATGTATATTATGTACATTACGCAGAGGATTCCTCATTTAGAGAATGACACAGAATTCATTTTTTTTCTAATTAAATTGCGCATTGTTCAAAATTGTGTGTGCATTATTTACCACTATTCCCGACTTCAAATGAAAAGAATTAAATACCCACAGCACCACAGAACTAGTTTTGGTTTCCATTAACAGGCTTGGTCTTTATATGCGTAACAGGAGCAGGAAACATTAAGAACTAACTGATTCCACAGACCACTTCATCATCAAAATATCAAATTCAACATTTCCAAAAATCCCCAATATAGAATATATCATTTCAGTTGCCTGTGTTCAGAGCCTCCTTTTTTCTAACCTTTATAATAAATCTTTCATTCTTTTGTTTGAAAGGTATTTCTTTTTTTTAAAGATTTTATTTTTATGTATTTATTTGAGAGGGAGAGTGGGAACAGGGGAGGGGGAGGTCGGAGATGGGGGAGCAGAGCAAGAGGAAAAGGCTGACTCTGTGTTGTGAGTGCAGAATCTGATGGCAGGGCCGATCTCATAACTGAGATCATGACCTGAGCCTAAATCAAGAGTCTGACGCTTGAACAACAGAGCCACCCAGGCGCCTCTGAAATATATTTCTTAAGTTTTGTTGGTGATCTGAAAGGCTTTGCATGGTAAACGGAACATGTTAAACTTCTAATGTGAAAAACTGGGTCAAAATTTTTGAAAACAGGCATGATAATCACAGCTAAAAATGAATTAAGGAAAAAAAGAGACAAACAAAAACGTTTCTGATAAAAATGTTGCATTTGACAGTCTTACACTGGATTCTGTCGTTGCTCTCTTTGGTGTGTTTGTGCGTTTGTGTGCTTGCTGGCATCTTTTAACCACCATCCAGTATTCAGGTGTGTTGCAATAGCTGCATCAGCCAGCGGAGAACAAAGAGTTTCTTGCATAATTCTGGTACGATTCTGACAATTGAGGAGACATTGAAAGGGGGTCCATGAAAGTTAATACTCCAGGCATTTCTGTGTCCTGATAAAGCATCTCTGGAGTATTTTATGCCAGAGAATATGCATCATTTGTCTTCACAGTATGACAATGTTGAATAAAAGTCAAAGGCTTTTAATTCAACCAGTTAGTTCCACCTGTACTATACAAATCTGATATAAAAAGAATGTTCAGAGATTATTTAAATCCAAATAAACAAGAAGTTTGGGCCACTTGGCCATTCTTGTATAGTTCTGATTTGCATCACAATAACCTCGAGGTTAATTGCTTTTAGTCTTAATTCAGATCCCATCACCCTGCACCACCAAAAACAAAATATCGAAATGAATTGATTTTGAGAATTCATAGACCTATGTATAAAAAGTATTTTCTTATCTGAAAGTTTTCTATCTCTCCACAGAATACTATCCTTATTGACTGTGCTCAATAATACAAATGACTAGAAGCTGCAGAAACCCCTAGTATAACTCCCTGCCAGCCAGTCTTCCCTTTCACTGTGCAGGAGCTCCTATGAACTCTTTTGAGGACTAAATGAAATAACAGCTATACAATCGCTTTCTGAGTGGTCATACACCAGGCAAATTTAACTTGTTCTGCCTTGTGGCAGGCCACCGCTAAGTGATCTCTGAAGGGCAAGATGAAACAAATTCTGTTTATGTCATGATTTGCCTCCAGACAACTCTTGGGAATACTGTAAGCATATATGTGTGTGTATATATATATATATATGCCATTTCAAATGGGAGAGAATTTTCAATTTTTTCAAATAAAAATCCCCGTAAGCACATGATTATTACTTCAGTTGTCAATTCCTTGGATGTATTTGCTTGTTTGTTTTTCCTTATCAAAGTGGTCAATTTTGCAAATTGTGCTGTAGATGTAGATACACCATGGTTTTGAATACTGGTAAAAGTAAATCACCTGGTTGGTTTCCAAGAACTTGTTGCTGCCCATCATTTTCTTGTCAGCAGCGCTAAGAGCTCATTTCACTGGGAGATCTTCCATAATGGCTACCCTTTCCACACCAGCTTTGTGAGGGGTTGCTCAGAAGAATCATTTCATGGGCATCCTGTAGTGCTTTTTTCCTTCCCCTTTCAGCTGCTTACCTTTTCCCCTGGAACTCCTCCAAGTACTTTTCCACCCACTCACAATAACACTGTGCATCCCCCTCCCCCAGCCTGGCATTTCACTCAGAGAAAGCTTAATGCCATCCGCAAACTGGGAAATTCAATTTAGAGAAGTTGAGAAAATGTGAAATATAATTGATCTTAGCATATTTTCAGTAGAACCCAGCTCTTAACCAGTTTATGTCTGAATAAATGCTATGGAAAACCTAAGTAATAGAGTGTTGTGGGTTTTCCCCCACATTACAGCATCAAGCAACCACGCTTTATACATTGTAAATTGATTAGTTTTTAAAACAACTATAAAACTATAACACTATTCTTTCAAAATATTTGATGATGAAATACCATGTATTGAACACTTATTGAGAGCCAGAAACAGTGTTTAACGTTTTAAGGGAACCCTACAACAACAGAGGTGACTAACTTTGCTTTACTATTGAGAAGTAGGTTAGAAATGGTCTTCAGTTCCTTACTCAGGCACACAAAGCTAGGGAAAGAGATGAAACGATTTGAATCCGTTGCCTGAGTACTTATCAGTTACCAATTAGCATGATTATGAGTACAATTTTTAAATCAGTTCAACAAAAGTGGTGTTGCTCCAATATTTTAGCAGTGACATATTCTTTTTAAAAATAAATCTAATGCAAAAGAGATTAAAATTGCCTTTTATCCCCATAATGTTTCTTTATCGTTTTTTTTTCCTTCTTGACAGTAACAATGAGTATACATTGTAAACATTCAAATAGCATGGAAATGCACAACATGAAAAGAAGTGAAAATCCTGTTTGACAAACACAAAACTTTCAGACAGTAATTTAGGTGACTGCTGAAGTCAAATCAGCCTTGGCATTCGATTTATTTTTGTAATTTACTGAGTTGTTTAGAAAATAGAACTTGTTGACTCTTACAAACAGGAGGATACAACCTTGTATGTGTGTGTATGTGTGTGTATGTGCGCACGCACACAGGCAGGTACAGATGTGAGTTATAAAAAAAGAAAAAACAGCACAAAGCTATAACCATCTTAATCAAGGACACATGTTTGCAAGTTCAAATATAGTCCCAAAGATGGTAATGAAGATTTTTATATTAAGGCCTGGCCCAAAATGAATTAACCTGGCAAGAAAAGTTAATATGCCGGTGGTCTAAATTGTGTTAAAATTTAGTATATAACACATTTGAATCTGTATCTTAAGAATTTATTACAGTTAAAATATTAAATTGGAATCAAATATCAGTGGACCTCTCAAGACACCTTAAAAACTTAAGTTTCATAGAAAAGTTTTTGAAAATCACCTCTCAAAACATCATATCTACAACTAACCCCCTTTATTTAAGAACTGTAATCCTTTCCAACTTCTGCCTTATTTATAGATCTTCACATCAGATAGCTGGCAAGCATCAAGGAAGTCAAATACATACAAACTCTCTCTCTCTCTCTCTCTCTCTCTCTCTCTCTCTCACACACACACACACACACACACACACATTTCTGTAAGCAATCCATAGCCAATACATACCCTAAAGAATATATATTTGACATATATCGAATGTATTTTGATTCTAGAGTTATAGAGAATATTATGGGTAATTCCCAAACCAATGGCTCATGATGGGCTATACCAAAGGTAAAAATACTGTATGGAACAGACAGTTTGTATAAAACAAAGAATATGGTTAAAGTTGGAGGTAAATAGCACATAAAACATGTGGTGAAGGTAGGATTTGTGTTTAATATTTAATTCTTGGCAATGGGACCCAATGTCAATCTTTTATATATATATATATATATATATATATATATATATATATATATATGAGAGAGAATGCTCAATTAGGGATGTTATCATCAACACTCCTACACATACAAATAGGTTATTTTAAGGGAGGTGCAGTGTTGAAAATCATAAACTTAGATTCAATGGCTAACAGATTTTCCTGTAAGTTTGTTTGTTTGTTTGTTTTATTCTTCTTGTGGCTTGAATTCAAAACCATGAATAAACCCTTGAACCGAGCCTCTACTTTTGCTACTTGATGAAGCAAGATCTGGCTAAGAAGCTGCATTTGTGCAGATAATAAAGAGGTATGCTAAAATATAAAAGGTATACCAATTTCTTCATATTTTTTAATGTTGTTCTTACAGCAGTTGAGAGATTTAATTATCTCCTTTTGAATCCTGTTATGTTTTCTCTTATTAGCCTCCGTTCAACTTTTGTGATTCATTTCTGTGACTGCACAAGATGAACTGAAAAGCTGAAAAACACCAGGCACACAAGGAATCAATTTAACTTGGGTCCCGGTTAAGAATGAAGAAAGGTCTTGGTTCTATGCCATATACAAAGGCGCGGGGCAGCATTTTGTCTTGCTTTTGTGCTACTTAATATACCACCCAAAACAGTCCTCTCAAATCATGGTTTTCAACGTGGGCTCTCCAGCTAGCTGGAGTTCTGTGAAAATCCTCCACACAATCTATATAATACAAACCCAAGTAACAAAGGGGAAGAAGGACTGGCATAAAAAATACAATTCACACTATAGAAAAAACAACATTAGAAAGCATAGAAAAACTTGTTTTTACATATCATGAGGCTTTTTGTTTTTAAAGCATACCAAGTAAACTGTGTAGGAGGTCTGAGGAGGCTTTACTTTTGAATGTAGTCTATAAAATAAAAGATTCGAGGGAAATGCTAATAGTTTTATTTATACAGCTGATTTCACCTATCAGAAGGTTTAACATTGTAAGAGGGAAATAGAGATTCGTAATCCCTTGTATAAAATTTTCAAAGTCAGATGTGTTTCAGAATTTGGAATTTTTCAGATGTTAGAAAAGGTAATACAAGACATATGCCATGTATCATATAACATTGCTAGGAGTGTGTGTCTGGCACAGCACCCAGTAATTTAATATGCTAATACCTATACAGCAAAATGTATAAATATTTCCATTACATAGGACAAAGATCATAAATAACCCCATTTCCATCACTGCAAGGCAAATCTTCCCGACAAATCTGTTTTCAGTGCTTTCTGTATTTCAGAATTGCAGTGAAAGAATTAGGGATCTCTCTAGCCTCGTACCCCTTCAAGGTGGTGACCGGCCCCCATCCCCACCAGCATTTTACAGATGGTTTCTTGGCAGGTCTTGCCACCCTTGAGTTTGTGTTCAGCATGGTCTCTAACACATAGTGCATATTAATTTTTAAATTGAATTATTTAAGTCAAACATTACCATCAAGATGTAGAACCAAAATAACAACCCTTAGAGAGTGTTCAGTGAACCATCACTTGAATGAAAGTCAATTGAAAAACAAAAGAAGGAGGTCTTCTCACATGTTGCAATTTGGTTTTATTTTGAGTAGAAGAATACACTGAACAAGATCAACCATTTCACAAGCCATCGTTCCTGAGGATTAAAATGTCTAAGTTCTGTGCTCTCAGTTACGGGTCAGTCACATGGTCAGTTCAGTTTAGGAGTTTAAAGGGCCAACATGAGATGCATTAGAAGTGTTTCTCATACCTCTAGAGTGACCATTTTGAGAGTGTTTTGGCGGTTCAGGATACAGGATTCTTCTAGCAGGATGTTTTGCAAATTTCAATTTTAAACCTAATCAACTGAAATCTATTTTTTTTCCCCTAAAGAATCTTGTGACCTTTTCCCTAACCCAGATCACCATAAAACAACAGCACTCATTCCTCATTCGCCTTTGAAGGTATTTGTCCAAACAGTATCAGTCCCGAGATATGCCAAAGTGTTCATAATATGATAATGCAGTTCCATCAAGAAAAAGTAATTCTTGGGGTGCCTGGGTCACTCAGTCGGTTGAGTGTCTGCCTTCGGCTCAGGTCCCAATCCCAGGGCCCTGGGATCGAGCCCCACATCGGGCTCCCTGCTCAGCGGGAGTCTGCTTCTCCCTCTCCCTCTGTCTCTCCCCCTACTCATGCTTTCTCTCTCTCTGTATCTCAAATGAATAAATAAAATCTTTAAAAAAAAAAAGTAATTCTTGGAACACATCTCAGAGAGTAAGTCTCTCTAGGTCTAACACAAAACAGATTAGGCCTCCAGAATTTTCACCATTTATTTATGAAAACAATTATCTTGCCTTGCACTTCCAATGACTCCAGAGAGATGCCCCTCTCCTCCATTCTGGGCTACCAGATCTCCTCAAACCCCATCGCTGCCAGGCATGTTCCTTTCCAGAGTCAATATTCCAGAAGCACATTTATTGTCAGCTCTGGATCTTAAGAATGCCCCTGAATTTCCTCTGAACATCAAAACTTGTACTTTTCAGGAATTACAAATATTTACAAGAGAAAAAATAGTAATTTGGAGATTTACATTTTTGTTTCCCTCCCACTGTTTACTACCCTTTCCAGGCCATCTCCCTTACCCGACCATGGTAATATTTCCAATCTGTTAACCTGGTTAGTCATGTTAGCTCTTTCTTTAGAAATCTCCTTTGGCTCCCTTTTACCTTCAATATATATAAAACAAACAAACAAAACACCAAAATTTATTTTTATTTTTGACTATTATTCTGAATCTACTTCTCTGCCTTCATGTCCCTTTGTTCCCCCATGCCCCGTACACCTATGTTTCAATTTCAGTACATTCCATGCTATTTTAAAAACACCACAGCCTTAATCTTGTACCTCTGTACATAACTTGTCTTTCTGTTTGTGATACATTCCACTCCTCAGGCAAACTCCTTTTTACCCCTAGGAAGCAGTTCAAATGGCATCTTCTCAGGGAAGCTTTTCCAAGGATCTCCTTTTGTGCTCTTACAACACTTTCTTCCATCCTTCCATTGGAGTACTTCTTTGTCAATGCTATTTTAAGTATTCTGTGATATTTCTATCTCTTACTAATTTTTTTGTGACTTCTCCAGAACATCTTATACTGCCAAGCATACTTTTGGTACTCTATAAATTACCTTGATTGGATAAAAATAAATGAACGTTTCATGGATTTGTTAACATATTTCTTTTGAGGAGTGGTCAGTTCATGACATAATGTTTAATAAGAGAACTCCTCTCTGATAATGAGGAACTCGGGCAGAGGGGAGAGGGAGAGAGAATCTGAAGCAGGCTCCACACCCAGCACGTGGGGCTCAAACTCACAACCCTGAGATCCTGACCTGAGCCAAAATGAAGAGTACAACGCTTAACCCACTGAGCCACCCAGGCTCCCATGGAGTTTTAATTGAACAAATAAAGATTTTTCTTTTTGAAACACAATTTATGCTAGGAGGAGGCAGAGTGCCATGAACTATCTGTGAGAACAACATCATCTTTTTTTTTTTTTTTTAATTTACTTGGGAGAAGAGAGAGAGAGCATGAGCAGAGGGGAGGGTCAGAAGGAGAGGGAGAAGCAGGCTCCCCACTGAGCAGTGAGCTGACATGGGGCTCCACCCCAGGACCCTGAGATCATGACCTGAGTTGAAGGCAGATGCTTAACCCACTGAGCCACCCAGGCTCCCCCATCATCTGTCATAATGAGAAGATTTTCAGATCTTTCTCAACAGTTGAGTTTTGAAATCTCTTCTGATACGAGATGAAGAGTGGTAATAAAGAGGGATGCAAGTTCTTAGAAATGCCAGCAATCAAGAATTATGAAAATTCCAAACACACTGTTGATTTTCTTCAATATTGCACACAATTCTTGAACATATGTCACCTGAAAGAGCAATGACAAAGAAGCCACCCAGGCCCTGATTTCAAAGCAGAGCTGAGCCTGAATCTCTTGCGGTACACACTGAGCTGGTACTTGGAGCCCCAGATGTTTGGGCAGTTTCCTGCTCTCCCGAGAGTGGGATTCAGGACTGCCCTGAGCTGTCATGCCTTCCTGCCCCGTTTCTCTGCCCTCTGCCAGAATGCCCAAGCAGAGCTCGGGGTGCCCAGGACCTGAAAAATCAAACCATTGAGTGGGTTGCATCTCCTCACAGGGTGATAAGCAATATTGCTCTAAGTTCAATCCCAAAACAACTGAGCAAATTTGGGCATCACAGAAACACTTTATGGCTAGTCCCAGATATTTGTACTTGGAATAATTGACTTGTCTCTATCCACATGATGGTCATACTAGGACATCTCTTCTCCAGATTTCTATTTTAACATTCGCTCTTGCAACTATAGGGGCTTTCTACTCTTTTGCTGAAATTGATACCACCCAGCCTGAAATTCTCTATCAAAAGTCCCTTTTAGTTGGGGGAGAGAGGGAGAACTTAGCACATCTCCATTTCTCTATAGGTCATCAATCCTTTTTTTTTTTTTTTCTGTAGTCCTGAAAGAAAAAGAATTTTTATACTTTTTTTATACTTGTGTTCTGATTTTACTTTATTTTATTCTTTTTAAATTATGTTATGTTAGTCACCATACAGTACATCATTAGTTTTTTGATGTAGTATGTTCTGATTTTAAATAATCCTATCTCCTGATGGGATCTATAGGAAAAAAAAAATATTAAACTCCCATAAGTTATCAGCAAAAAGAAATGAGGATCTGGATATTGAGGTCAGTTATTAGGAAATAGGGTTGGGATATTCTAAAATTTCACAATTTTTACATAAATATAGATTGGTACTGGATATTCAGGGAGATTTCTCAATATAAAGATTCAAATTCTCTTCAATCTCTGGAATACTGACATATTTGTCTACTATGACTCCAAAATGCACTATCTTGCTTACTGTAGCATATTTATTTATATTATATTATGTATATTATAATAGCTATGTTAAAGTCTAGAAACCTGGTAGTGATTTTCCTCCAACTTTGTTATTTTTTAAAAAAAATTTTATTCTCCTAGGTAATTCGTATTTCCATATGAATTTTAAAATCAGCATGCCAATTTCTGCAAAAGTGCCTGCTGGGATTTGGTAGGGATTGCATTGAATCCATAGATCAATTTGGAGAGAATTGACATCTTAACGATAATGAATCTTCCAATCCAATCTTAACAATAGTCTTTTCCAACTAATCCTCTCTTTTCTTGCACAGCCAAATGAATGGAGCCAAATTGCTCTCAATACATTTTCATTACTTACATCCCTGAGATCTAGTTTTGCCCACAACTCTATACCATTAGTTATTGGTATTCCCATCCCGATCAAAAACTAATGCTCTTTTTCTTAGTCCTACAGCTCTTGATCTTTTGGTGTTATATTTCACACTGTCTTTTTTTCCTCTCTGTAAATCTTTCTTTCCCTGTTGAATCCTAGGGACATTTCCTTGGTTCTGAGCCCCCACCTTCGACTATCCTTTATGCCAGCTGCAAGATCCAGCATAATATTTCCTTTTGTAAAAAGATCTTATTTATTTATTTAGAGAGCGGGAGCGGGGTAAGGGGCAGAGGGAGTGAGAGAGAAAGAATCATAAGCAGATTGTGAGCTGAGCTTGGAGCCCAACATAGGGCTCGATTCCATGACCCTGAGATCATGACTTGAGCCAAAATCAAGGTTCAGATGCTCAACCGATGGAACCACCCGGGTGCCCCTCTAGCATAGTATTTCTTAAAATGTATTCTAGAAAGCACTAGCACCTTGGGATGTTAACTGGCAAAAAAAAGGAAGGAAGGAAGGAAAAGAAAGAATCAAATCAGTTTAGGTAACACAAGCTCAAGAGTCCTGACTGTAAAGACTTTTAATATGCTGTTGCACATCATGTATCATATGGGAGAAGTTAAAATGTATGACATTTACCAAACATGCAAGCCTGGTGATACAAGCCCTGGGAGGCTGGGAGAGTAATAAGTTGCCATGCCTAGCAGAGGGACCTCAGTAATTCAAGTATCCTCCCATTGCTCAGTTTCCTCTTCTGTTCTATTCTTGTCCAATTTTTCCAGTCTCATCTTTGGAATTCAGCATACATTTTATTATTCAATAAAATATTAATTCAGATTTTTCATCTTTACTGAACTATTCATCAGCAAGTTATAATGATCTTAAAATTTCAGCACTCTATTCCTTAACTTGATAGATATTTTTCTCCTAGCAGTGAATGGGATTGCTTTTAGTTTTAAAAGTAATTTTGAGGGTGAGAGCAGGGGTGGAAATGGTATTGAGAAAGCAAAATCACCTTGGAGGAGAGCAGACTCCTGAATTACAGAAATATTCCAACCTTTTATTCTGTGGTCAGAGGGAAAAACTGGATCTTGAGGTACCAATTATGCTTTATAGCTGGTGTGTTCAAGATGACTAGAAGTATTCTGCATTAGGATGCAGAATAGTGTGGTCAGACTAGGAGCTAGATCTGCACTTAAAAATGTTTTAATTGGATCAAATTGAGCTCCCTCACACCTGAAAGAATGACTTCAAATTCTAGTTTCCAGTTGATGTGACAGACAGAGTGGGTTAATCAATAATAAATTGCAGTGAGTCCAGGGGCTTTTCTGCCTTTTTTTTTTTTAATTCTGCCTTCTTTGATCAATATGTTATCTGTGTTCTTTATAGAACAGTACTAGAAGTGACACTCCCTGTCTCACACAGGAAAAGGTGGCAAGAGGTACGAAGGTCCATCCACATTTATGAAACAGAGCTTAGACTATACTATTTGGAATTTAAGAAGCAAGAGGGACAAAAAGGAAACAAGCATCCACTAATTTTTTAAAAAATTGTTTTCGTGGAGGAAAACAAACAAAAAAACATAAGAGCATTCATGTTTGATAATGAAAGGGAATAAGGGTACATCTTTTTGAGTTCATTTTACATGTGATTTATTTAACAAACTTTCTATACTGATTTTAACTTGGGTTTTTCAACTCACGTGTTGCTTAATATTTACTGGCAAAATAAATATGCTTTCAATTTTGTTTTAATATGGAAAGCATGGGTATTTAATCAATGTTAAATGAATATTAAAAACATATTTATCTGGAATAAAAAAAAGAAGGTACTACAAAGAAGGAAATACAGTTTTTTCTTATTAATCGTTTAAAAATATTTGATATTTGTGCTGGCTGCTGGCTGTTGTAGAGCATTAAAATCTTTTCTACTATTTTTTTTTTTTTTATATACTTAAGAATAATGGATGGCTTAGAGTTTAGCCTGGTCAGCTGTACTGGTATAGAATCATACAACAGGAAAGATTGACTAATGTGTTGTTTTGTTTTAGGAAAATTAAACATCTTTCTTTTTAAAACCCTTATTAACTGTGATTTTGCTGTGAGAGATGTTCTAAATAGCCCTGGGAGAATGATTTTCTTTGGAAAGCTAATTATACATCCAGGTTCTCCAAAGTATGCTTTAAGTTAAGGCATTTATGGCAAACGAATTAACATTTTAGAGCATGTGATAATCAATTTTATGTGTCAACTTGGATAGCCAATAGTACCCAATTATTCAATTAAACATTCACCTTGGTGTTGCTGTGAAGGTTTTTGGTAAATGAGATTAATATTTTAATTTTTTCAATTTTTTTACTGTCTTTCGACGCAACTAAAGTAAAATTTTCTGAGGTTAGGCACCCTAACTTGCTCATCCATTGATGTATCCTCAAGACTGGCTCATAGCCAAGATCTCAGTTAGTTGGATGAATGAAAATAAATAGATTATCTCATTTAATCCTCATAAAGCCTTTGTAATGTGAGGTCTATGATCCCCATTTCACAAACCTCAGAGAAATTAAGTGATTTACCTCAAGTCACATAACTAGTAAGTGAGGGATCTGAGATTTAAACCCAAATGTCCCATTTCCAAAATCCATTCTATTTCTTTTATACAATGTTGACTGATTTGTCTTTTTAGGAAACAGATCTACAGTGTATCAGGCTCTTAATTAAGCACTGTGAAGAACACAAAAAGGAATCACAAACAATGTGATCAGGTGTACAATTAGCTCTATCACTCAGCCATGTGCACACAGGTAGACGAAGCAATTGTTTTGGAGGGACTCCTGCTCAGGAGAATACTGGAAGGCATTGGTGGTAAGGAAACTATTCAGATGGGCCTTGAGGGGTGGGGTTGGAGTTAGGATCAGTTTAAATACAAGAGGCAAAATTGGGAAAGACACCTAACATTTGAATGTTATGAATGAGAGAGCATCAAAATTCAAGTCCCTTTGGAGTATGAGGTATGTGGGTGGGGGATAGATAGAAGACCACATATGGAATGGACTTAAAGTCTGAACTTAACCCTGTGTGTCATTGTAGTAAGCATGCTAGCTCATGCTTTGTTTGTTTCATTTTGACAATGCAGGCTGTCATTTAAGGATTGTTAGCAAGTTTGATTTTTGAAGGTGGAGACATTAATAACCATCATTGGAGTGAAATTTTCTCAATGGTGAGTGTGTTATTCCAGTCCCCTAGGAAACAAATACCAAGATACAATTAAATTCGCAAGAATTTTATCAGGGAACACACTTGGTGGGGGAAAAAATCGAGAGGGATCTAGAAGAGACTGGGAGAACCATCTGAACATGATTCTGATCCAACCCCTACTGAAGGAGAAAGGGAAGGGAGATTGAGCAGAAGCATCCTGACACTGTCCTACAGCCTAAGGAATGTAAGCAAGGCGATCAGGAATTCTTAAGTGAAAGCCAACTATGGAGGAGCTCCTCGTCTTAGTCTTCCCACCATGCTCAGTAGTTGACTGGGTGGGGCCTGTGGGAGGAGTGGGTCTCTGGGTCCCTGGCCAGTGGTCTGTGAGTCAGTCTTCATTTATGTACTTCAGCTAGTCTGTGCCTTCCAAAAGAGTTTCTTTTCCCAGAGTAAGGATTTAGGCTGGAGTCTCCCTGAAAATTTTTATTTACTTGAGGGAGAGATGGGTGATCTTTGGTATAATTATTTTTCAATAGAAAGAAAATACATTTATATCATAATTAGACACGAAGTCTTCTAACTGAACAGTTGAGTGTAAGTTTCCATTTAAATGCCTATAGCTGAAAATACATCACTTGTATGTTAAAAGGAAGACATGAACTGGCATATAGCATGCCGTGGGATGGTATGGAAGGGGAAAAGATAAGAATTAACACTTATTGAGGGGTTATGAAAATAAATATATTCATGTTAGCCTTTATTTTTATGTCCATTTCAGCAATGTAGAAACTGAGGCTTAGCAAACCTCAGACAACTATGAAGTCAACAGGAGTTGTATTCATGTCTCTGTTTCATGCTGCTTTTTCTCTTTTTTCCACTTTTTTTAGGGCAGTTTTAGGTTCACAGCAAAATAGAGGAAGGTACAGAGATTTTCCCTAAACCCCCTGCACCCACACATGCATACACTCCCACATAATCAACAGCCCTCACTAGAGTGGGACATTTGTTACAACTGATGAACCTACATTGACACATCATAATTACCCAAAGCCCATTGTCTACATTAGGGTGCACTCTCAGTGTTGTACATTCTGTGGGATTCAACAAATGTGGAATATCTTGTATCTATCATTATGAGATCATAGAGAGAAATTTTCCTGCCCTAAAAATCCTCTTTGCTCCATCTATTCATCTCAATTCTATAACCCTAGAAACCACTGATCTGTTTTACCTTCACTTATTCTTTCTGAAATGCTTTTCCTTACTTTATGTAGATTTGAATTTCTGACCTATATTATTTTCCTTCTTGTTAAAAATATTTTTTAACATCTATTGCAAGGCAGGTCTACTGACAAAATATTCCCTCTATTTTTGTTTGCTTGGGAAAGTCTTTATTTCTTCTTCACTTTTGAATGATAATTTTGCAGGGTACAGAATTCTATGTTGGAGTTTTTGGTTTTTTCCTCTTTAAATATTTCACTGCACTATGAACCTCACAGGAGTTTCTCAATTGGCTTCCATGATTTCTGAAAAGAAGTCAGATGTAATTTTTATCTGTGTTCTCTATAGGTAAGCTGTTCTCACCCCCCACCAGCCCTCCCCACACCCTGCTTCTCTCAAAAGTTTTTTTTCTTTACCTTTGATTTTATGTTGTTTGAAAATGAATGCCGAGGTAGAGTTTGTTTTGATATTTATCCTCCTAGGTGTTCTCAGAGCCCCCTGGATTTGTCCTTTGGTATCTGACATTAAGTTTGGGGAAATTCTCAGTCATTATTGTTTCAAATATTTCTTCTATTCCTTGCTTTCTTTTCCTTCTGGTTCTGCCTTATGCATATGTTACACCTTTTGTAGCTGCCCCACAGTTCGTGGATAGTCTGTTTTTTTGGTTTTTGGTTTTTTGCTTTTTGGGGGTTTTTTTCTTTGTTTTTAGTCTGTTTTTTCTTTGCTTTTCAGTGTTTGAGTGTTCTATTGATATATCCTCTAGCTGAGAGATTCTTTCCTCAGCTGTGAAACAGCTATAGTGTTAGAATGGTTTTTGTTGTTGTTTTTATCTCAAGCATTTCTTTTTGGTTCTTTCTTAGGATTTCCTTCTCTTTTTACATTCCCCATCCATTCTCTAACTGTTTACCCATTAGAGCCCTTAGTATGTTAATCACGGTTGTTTTAAATTCCTGGTCTGATAATTCCAACACCCTGCCACGTCTGATTCTTCTCTTGCTCTGTCTCTTCAAATTGTGTTTTTGAACTTTGGTATGCCTTGTAATCTTCTTCTAGATAGCCAGACATGATGTGCTGAGTAAAAGAACTGCTCTAAATAGGCCTTTAGCAATGTGATGGTGAGATGTGAGGGTCACAGAGATAGTCCTGTGATTGGGTCTCTGTCTTTTAGTGACTCTGGACTATGAACCTCACAAGAGTTTCTCAATTGTTTTTTGTTTTTTTTCTTTTTTCCATCCTCAGTTAGGTGAGCAAGATGGCTAGAGTGGACTGGAGTTGGGAATTTCTCCCCAAGTCAGTTAGATTCTGATGATGCCCCAGCAGGTTAGGCTCCAGCTTAGTTTTCCCTGATAGCAGGCTTTGTTAAGAACAGAGTGCTCTGGCATATTTCAAAATGGTGCCTTTTCCTTTACCCCTACCAGAAGGAGGAGGGGATTTTTCTCTGATATTTACTGTGAGAATCCAGTTGTGTTCCTGGAGGTAAATCTTACAAGATTGTGAGGTCCTGTATGATAGGGTCACGCTGGAGTTTTTGATGCTCAGAGTGGTCTGCACTGAGCCTCTATCAACTCATCAGTTATGATTTAGGTCTTCCCACTGTGCCATTGACTTCTGAGGCAGTTTCTGCTTGATCAGCCACACTCCCTGTGTACACCTGTCTGACTCTCCAATCATAGGGCAGCAGTTTGCCCTGTGTCCTCCCTTCTCTCACTGATCCAAGAAGGGTGGTTGATTTTTCAGATTTTTCACCTTTGTACTTGTTAAGACAGAGCAGTGACTCCCAAGTTCCTCACATGTGGAACTGGAAACTGGAAGTCTCATACTGCTTTTAGTAGTGTGTGAGAGGCATGTGTGTCATTCAAGGATAAAGGGTGAGAAAGGGAAGAGTGAAGTTCAGAAGACAGAATTTCACTTACTTCTTAATTTTTCCTGGATCAGTGTTGCATCTCTAACTGGGATGACAGTTTTGGAGGTGGCGTACAGCACCACAGGGGAACAAATAGAAACTGGGTGAGGAAGCATAAAGAAGGGGAGAGAATGAAGGGGCTGGTGCCATGAGGACAGAGGCTACCTCCCCCTCTTCCCAGGCTGGTATAAATGAATTGCAAAGTCTAGAGTGCCCTTAAATTTGAAATTTAGTTTGTTGGCTATCATTCTTTCTATGTATCTTCTGGACTTGAGGTTCATTAATGACTGATTATCACACTGGATCACACTGGTTAATATCAATACAACATGACCTTCCCATGTGTCATTTATTCCTTGGACCAGTTCTCACTGCCTGTGTGCCAGGCCTACTGTCCTGGGGCCTGAGAACACTGCAGGAAAGAGGCCAGATGTGGTCCTTATCCTCACAGAGCCTGCTTTTAAGTGACAGTGTCGAAGGTGCATTTGTCAAAATGAACTATATTGCAGTAGCCTGCACGCAAGTACTGAGAATCCTAATCCTGTTTTTGAGCCATCTCATTCCTCACTCGTCCTACACGCACATACGCACACACTCATACCTATAAAAATTATCCCCCAGCTATCAGAATTGTTTTTCTCACTGCATCTGGTAGTGACCTTAAATACCATCCATAGCTACCCATTAACTCCAGATGTAATATGACCTAGAAAGTTCTTTTCTATGAGGCTAAGTCTGACGTTCTAGTCTTATCTCTGGCCATCCTCCCCTCTACACCCACACCTCGTGCTCCAGCCACATAGAGGTGCTCCAGATTCACCCAAGTTTTCCCAATTTTTGTATGTACTGTCCCTTTTTCATGGAATGCTCTGCTTCATTTTTTTTTCATCAGATAAACTGATACTGACCTCTTATGGCCCAATTCAGATGTCTCTTCACCCAAGAACTCTTCGCTCTTTCCTCTAGGAAACTGGTCATCTCTACTCTGGAGTCATAATGATTTATGTTTGCATGTGGCATGACAAATATACATTGCACTGTAATCGTTTGCCTAACCACATTTTCCCCTTTTTTCCTCTATGAGACAGTGTCTTGGTTTTGAACCTTTAGTGCTAGCAGAGAACCTGCAACATGGCAGAGAGTGAATTAATGGTTAGTTGATTTGATTCCATTTGAATGAAAATATGGTCAAGAAGACTTGGTTTTAATGTTTTGTGGTGGTCATTAATCCCCATTCAGAAATGTCATTTAATTAAGTAAGAGAACCAGGTTCTTAATTTTTGTTTTGATGATTAAATATTTAGATGTATAGATTTACGTCAGAGTAAGTCACCTTATGAGAACTGTAATAAGTAGTTCTCAAAATTTTGTTAATTCTGATTGGGGGCAAAGACTGGGTTTTTGAAAATAAAATATGATGAGTGACAAGTGCTTAATATTTTAATACTTAATATTTCAAATACTATAATGTGATTTACCTCAAATCCAGGATTTGGGCAAAGGTTACTCCAGAGATATATGAAAATCCCCACCCTCTTCTAAAATAACTGAATGTAGGCCACTCCTGAGGCTGTTTATTTTTACATGATATACAATGAAAACACTATAATTAAGAATGGGTAAACCCAGCTGTGCTTTGGGTTTATCAAATTTCTTAACGTTGTTTTTGACTATTTGGAGTCTGTGAAGGGTAAAGCCTACTTTTCCAAGAATTTTCCCTCAATTTTTAAATCAGTGTTTATTTTAAAAGAAGTATAATCCATATGGTTTTGATTCCTCCACACTTAACTCATCCAAATGCAGTTTTGCAAGAACTATTTGAAGTCAAAAGCTTTTTGAAATTTTTATGAGCTTTTTTTGTCCTTTTTTTCCCCCCTCAGAAGAGGAAGCAATACTTTGCCAAGTGTAAACAAAGCTAATCACCAAACAGTTTTATGCTCTAAAATAATGAAACTGGATTGGGTGCCGAATTTGACAAAATAGTTCACTTATCCTTAGCGAAATTGTTGTCTAAACTCATACAAAGACCGCCTTCTCTAAAGGACGGCCAGACGACGCCAGCATTATACCATCCAGACTTACAGATCTCACACCGTTCAGCAGCTAACCGAGTTGTTTCCCAGCCAGGTTTTACTTGTAATATCTTTATTTTGTCATAAAAGCCACCAAAGTGCGATATTAAATATCATGAAAACCCAGAAAAGTTATTGATAGGGCCTGTAAATGGAGAAGCAGTGCCGCATCTATGAGTGAGCACTTCTAAGGATCGTTAGACCTGAGTAGGAAATCAAGGAGGAAAAAAATACAGGATTCGGGATGCTTTCAAAGTTGCACCTAGAAGAGTTATTGGCAAACTACAGTTTGGAGATTAAAAACTGCCTGCCAAGTGTTTTTGTAAGTCAAGTTTTATTAGAACATGCCTACATCCATTCATCTCTATATTACCCATGGCTACATTTTTTGCCTTAATGACAAATTAGAGTAGTTGTGACAGAACCATATGGAGGGCAAAGCCCAAAATATTTACTCCCTGGACTTTTAAGGGGAAAAGATTCCTGATTCCTGATTCAGATGATACATGGCTAATAACCCTTACCTCCTTAGGTCTGGAAATAATACAAAATTTTTCTGAATGTCATATTTCCACTCTAGATCAAGGACTGGAAGGATATAAAAAAATAGAGATTTTTAAAAAGGAAATACCAGAAAACAAACATATGTAATAAATGTATGTTATTATTCATATAACAGTAAATATATATATGTATATATATATGTATGTGTGTATATATAATATATTAATATATAATAAATATATTTGTATATATATGTGTGTATATATAATATATAAATATATATATATTTGTATATAGATGTATGTGTGTTTGTGTGTGTGTGTATATATATATATATATATGCTGAAAATATCCCACCTTCTGGCATCCCTAGGACCAAATATTTTGGGGATTTGAAAAGTGTATACAAGTCTCCCAGCATGAAGATATTCATGGTAGAGATGGTTCTGGTGAGGTGATTATTTTTTCCTTCCAGTTATTAATGTAACAGAAAAATAAATAATAGCCAGATTTCCTAAAACTTACTTTGTGCTAGGCACCTACACTGTTTCCTCCTGCATTATTACATTTCATCTTCACAAAAGCACTTTCCCGGGTTATTTAAACTCTAGAGATCTCAATTTCTGCTTTTGTAAAATGTGGATAATAATATTATCTACCTCATAGGGCTATTTTGAATATTAAAAAAATAATATATATGTGGTTCTTAGGAGAAGGCCTGTGCTATCTGCGAATCCCCAAAAGAACCCTCCAAGAGCCAGATTAATCAGCAGAACTCAATTTATTAAACCTACTGCTGTAAAGGGAAATACCATTCTTAGGAGAGTCTCAGAAGGGGGAAGTCAGGAGGAAAAAACATATATTCTATCAAAAAATGTGTACATGTAATATCATGTATGTGTGTGTATATATGTGTATGTGTATATGTACACACCTATATATGGTGTGAGAATTTGGACCGATTTCATGAGGAGTCTTGAAAATCCAGTGACTGATTGTGATAGGGTACCTTATGACATGAGAGTTATGGTTTGGTGGGCACAGTGAGGCAGGGGCTTGTTAAATAAGTTGTTTTAGCTGACTTATCTTCTAAGAACAGTTATCTCATGGCCCATGTAACTTTTGTTTTGCTTACCCCAGTATTGTTTACCACAAAAGCAGAAAAGTGTGTTGGTTTAGTTTTCACATCTGATGTAATTGTTAATTATGTATTAGCAATTTTCATTATTATGTTTTATTATTTAGAGATGAGGTAGTTGAGACTTAGAAAAGTTAGATAATTGTCCAAGGTCACACAGTCCAGACATCATTATTGCCCACATATAATTCAATTCCTTGCAGTTGAAAGACTGAGGTCCATTGTGGAATGTCCTCTGGGAACCATCCTTAGCTAAAGGTTACTCTCAGTTCCCAGCCACAAGACCCTCTCACAGAATGGCAGCTTACTTCTCCAAAGCCAGCAGGAGAATCTTGCACCAGTCTGCTAAGACAGAGTATTATATAACGTAACATAGTCAAGAGGGTAGCTGTCTCAAAACCTTTGCTAAATAGCATAACCTAATCAAGAGTGTGGCTTTGCCATAGTCTGTTGGCTAGAAGCCAGTCACAGGCTCTACCTGTGCTTGTGGTATGATACAAGGGCATGACTCCCTGGGCATGTCATCTTAGGTATGTCAGTCACCTCTGCTTTGGATGACGTGGTCTTACTCCTGGCTCCCAGGGGCCTGGGTTGTGATTATCCCACTGGTGCTTATCATCAGCTTCACGGTGCATCTTTTCCTACCTCTGATTCCTCTGACACCATGGGGTCTGTTAAGATGTGTGGCTAAGTGTGCTGCTGGCAGCACAGCCTGGACATACTACCAAGCCTTTCCTTCTCTGAATTCTGCATAAAGCTAGCAACTTTCCGCATCAGCAGGGAAATGGGCCAGAACAGAATTCTCAGATATAGAATGTGTTGTCACCATAACCCTTAAGGGACTTAGCAGACACTGTGCTATCTTCTTTGTCGTAGAAGATGCAAGAGGCAGCAATTTCTTTTATTTCTGAAGTACCATCCAAGCACAGCCATGACCATTAAACTCCTAAAACTTTACTGAAGTGACAGGTCTAAGAATCTTCATAGAATTTATCTCCTGCTCTCTGAAGTACATGTTATCTTACCAAGATTTCTAATATGCCAACCCCTTCTTGCCTGTGGAATCAGCATATGATGTCAGTATAATGGATCCATGTGATGATCTGTGGAGTGCTCAGTGATCCAGAGCTCTTTAAGCTCTATTTTGTCATGGGAGGGAGCATGGTTAATACAGCTCTCATTCAAAACTGTAAATGAATACCATTGCACATGAATGCAAACTGTTTCTGATCCTCTTTTCTTTCTCTTATCATTTGCTAAGTCAGTGGCTCCATTCCATAGGCCTGAGACCTTATTAATTTGCTGTAGTTGCAACTGTGATCAGTACTAATTGCTTGAGCTTGCCCTAGCCATTATCTGGGATCCATCTTGTTTCTTCCAGGGCCTGATTGGTGAATGAAACAGAAGTATGATAGTGATCACCTTTCTAGTTTTTTATTGATGGCACTAATTTTTGCTGTGCTCTCCTCACTCCTCAGTGTGATGTAGTTTTTAATTTGCTATCTTGGCCACATGGAGTTAGTTTCAGTGGTTTCCAGTTGGGCTTCCCCACTATGATAGCTTTTGCCCCACCAGCCAAAGACCCAGTGTGGGGTTACTCCAGCTTCCCACTGTATCAATTTTAACCACATACTCGGGATCTGGAGAAATGATGACTGTGCAGATTCACAAACCCAATGATCCCACTGTGAGCTGGACTTTAGTCAGGTCTCCATTCATTCCCTGGCTTTCATAAGCTCCCATTCCAACAAAAGGATCATGGGAATGCTCTGGATCTCTAGCTGTCAAAGTCAGCTCAGACCCTGTGTCTCATACTTCTTGAGCTATATTTTTCCAGTGTACCGTCACTTGAGTAAGTGGACATGAGTCCCTTTGGGAAAGGACTGAGAGAATTATTACGTTATTTACTTGCTGTAGCGTTGCAGAATCCTTCATGCTAGAGACATACCTATGCTTTCAGTCAATGGGTTCCAGATCTTAAAATCAGTTCAGCAGCTGTGAAAGGAATTGTGGCTTTTTGTCTGGAAGACTGCCTTCAATCTCCTATCCCTGCATTCTTGATTATTTCTGGTTGTAGATGTTAATCAGCCATCTTCTTGGCTGCCTGTCTATTCTGCCCTTAGGGATACCGTGTTCTATTAACCAGCTCCATAACTCCCTGGAGGTCACACCCCTTCACTGCCCCTCTGACCTTCCTAGACTTAATGGTAATTATGGTCCCCTGGCTTCTGGTGGTTAAAAGCTGCCACCTGGCCTCTATTTCTTTGAAGTCCCGTTGTCTCCAAGGATATTAGCAAGCCCAGCTCTGGTCTGCAGGGAAGGACCAATACTAAACGCATAAGTGATGCTGTTGCCATAATCACTGGGGCATTCCTAATAGTCTTGGCACATGGTGTATTCTGGGGCCTCCCATAAAATACAATTCTCTGGTGGGCCTTCTGGCCTCAGATATTGGTTCCAGCAAGTCCACTTTCCTCAGCTGCTTTATTACTTCCATAGAGTAGATCTCTGCTAGGGAAAATCAAGCCATCCCACTTTGCTCAGCATTGGCCATCACTTTCCATGTTCTTATGGTTACCTTAGCAACAGTTTTGCCACATCCTCAGAGGTCCTAGGCAAGGTTTTCAAACTCTTGTCCTTAGAGACTACCTCTAAGTCAACGAATTCTTGTGCTCCTTGATCAAGCACCCTCAAATCCAAAATGGCCTTGATGGCTTTATTCATGAATTCTACTAAACATTTGTGTAAGATGTAACAGATACTAATTCTATACAGAGACAATTGAAAAGGAGGGAATACTTCATAACACATTCTGTGAAGCCAGCATTACCATGATTAGATAATTCCAAAATTCATATAGAAATGAAAAAAGATAAAAAGGAGTTTAAAAACCTTTTGTAAAAGAGTAATAGGCCAGAAAAATTTATACTATTTGACCTCAAGTCATCATAAATCTATAGCCATCAGGACCGTGTGGGGTTTGCCTAAAGGTAAACAAATAGATCATTATAATAGATAGAATCCAGAAATGGGCCTATACATATATCCTCAATTGATTTTTGACCAAAGTCCAAAAACAATTTAGTGGAGAAGCAATCTTTTTTTTTTTTTTTTTCAAAAAATGGTGCTGGAACAATGGATATCCATGTGCAAGAGAGAACATTGTCCTTACCTTGCAATTTATGCAAAAACTAACACAAAATGGATCATGAGCCTAAGTGTAAAATCTTAAACTCTATAAGTTTTCTTAGGCAAAATTTTCTCAGATGCAATGTGAAAATTATGATTAATTTTTAAAAATTATAAATTGGATTTTACTAAATTAAAAAAAAACGTAATAAGTAAACCTGTGCTCTATGAAGTCACAGAGGAGAGAGGAGATTTTCCTCCGCAGAGAGGACACCAAAGTACCTGAGGTCCAGGAACTTATTTCTTAGGAGATTTTAAAGACAAGCCATAGGCTGTATAAACATACTTTTAAATCACATATCTGATAAAGACTTGTATCCATAATATATAGAGAACTTTCAAAATTCAATTATTAGGAAAAAGACAACACAACAAAAAAAAAGAAAAAGAGAAAGGTTTTAACAGATTCCTCCCTAAAGAAGATGTGTGGTAGACAAATAAGAAGAAGAGGAAGCTAATAATTATGAAAGTGATAAAAATAGTAATATTTAGAAAGTAAGACCTATAAAGAAATTCTTACTGAGTTAGTATCATCTAATTTAGCAATTAGAATTGGTTCTTCTCTCTAAGCCAGACTTAATCAAACTGTGGGAGTACGTTAAATTAATATAGGTGAGCTCTTTCTGCTACCATCTTGAGTTGTCTTTATTCATGGTTTTATGTTTGTGAGAGCAAAACGCAAAGTCAGGAATTATTTGATTTAGCTAAGCACAGAGATTGATTTAATATTTGCTCTGGGAAGATATAAATTTCCTCTGCTGCTATTGCAGTTTGTTTATAATGTTTCTTAGTTGTAAAACTGCAGAGGCCATTCCCATGGTAGTGATGGAGGGGAGGGGTGGAGGGGAGTGCTTCTTGAATAACAAATTAGAGGGAGAGTAAAAAAATTATGTTGAGCTGTTAACCTCAAATGGAAATGGCTTGATTGTACATTGGAACCATTTCTCTTGGAAGTCCCAAGCAGCCCAGGGTTTAAAGGGAAGTAGCCAAAGGCCAGATCCAGAGAGAAATCTGGGATTGGGTTCCAGAGTGGACTGAAAACCCCATCAGAAGAAGCAAAGGGGCCAACTGGCATCCAACTGAGTTGAAGTCAAGTACCTTGATTAGACATATAATTCAACAAAGGAAAGGGCCAAAGAGCCCATTTATTCATTCAAAGCCTGCTCTATGCTTGGCATTAGCAGATAGGGGAATACAGTTGTGAACAGAAAAGACATGGCCTGTGAACTTAGAGTTTACAATCTGTAGTCAGCATTTGGGATGTGAGAATAAGCTCCCATACTAGTTCTTAACTGCAAATGGGGTCAAGTTGCTAGATCTTAAATTCATAGAAGCCAGTATTAACCTTAGGGGACTTCATACAAATTGAAACCATCCCCACAGGTGATCCAAATACACTGAAGAATCATCCAGGTCTCTAGGGACAGAAACTTTGTGTCCAGTTAATAAGGCCTAATTTTCTCCCAAAAGTTCTTCTCCTGGCCAAAGACTAGATCCCAGACCTTAGTAACCTTGGTACTAGCCCACCCACAAACCCTTTATGTGTCTTGTAACTGGCTTCCCCTCCAAAATATTTTAAATAAAGTATGTGTGCTATAAATTTCAAGTTGTTAAAGCTTCACATATACATCTTCAGATAGGAGAATTAGGAAGTAAAAAGATATTTAGATGTTTGCATGACTTCAGAGTTTTCTTCTCATTCCTTTCTCTTTATGCAATAATTTAGAAATTCCCTTATTTCTTTTGGTTGATCTTAATGTTATTTAATTATTTTATTTACGTTACCAAATGGGCCTTGAGAGTCTAACATATATTTATTTTAGCATATTTGTAGTAAATGATTTCCTTTTCTAATCCATTTTTAATAACTTCTCTAACATTTGATGTATTTTGGTAGGACATTAAAAGCAAAGATTCATTTTTTTTTGCCAAATATGTTTTTATTAGTATGTAATATTCTGCAGCTGTATGCTATACTGATAATAATAATAATTTACTGAGCACTTACTAGGTGAAAAGCAGTATGTTAGGGCTTACATAGATAATTTAATTTGATCTTTAAAACAACCCCATAATGAAAGTATTATTGATAACTTAAACAGATTAAGAAGTTGAAATTCAAAAGAGTTAATTAAGTAAACTATACTAAACTCTACAATCAATATGATTCCAGGAGTCCTTCATCTTAACCTCTGCACTGTATCACCTCACCACCTTTAAAATTCCTTTGTTCTCAAGAAGAAGCTAACATTCCAAACAGATGTTAATATTATTATTTTTCCTTGCCATTTCCACTCATGGTTTGACCTAAGTCTTGGGTCATTCCCAGCTTTGGCTGCATGCAAAATTGACCAAGGAATAATATGCATAAAGGGAAGAGATTGTGAAGAAATTTCTACTGATTTTATTGTGTGCCTCAGGACTTTAATGGAAGACATTTATTTCACTTTTCAGAAGGAGGACGAGTTCACTGTGAATAATCTTTCACTGCAGAGTGTTCTAAGGCAACAATGAAACTAGAAGGACCAATGTAATTGCACATGTGCCCAACTAAGGCACATTAGTCATGTTCTATTTTAGAAGAAGAGCCAGGTTTGGGATAGGTGAGAAAAACAAGAGGAGTGGTTGTACCCATAATTTGTTCTATGTGAGATATGTAAAAGGTGCAAAGTTAAACTTGTAAAACAAAGTGAAATGAATGTGTCTTCATCCAAGGGGCATGTCTTACTGGTTTTTGCATTTTCATGTCCAGCCATATATAATAGCCACCTACTTAGTACAAAATTAATTGCTTATTTTTATTTTGGGCCATCAGCAGTTTTTATATAGCTTGCTTGCTTGTTTGTTTTATTTTGTTTTTTGAGGTTTTTTTTGTTTTTGTTTTTTGTTGCATAAGATTGAATGAATGCCATCTAGTGCATATTTCAGGACATAGACCCAATTAATATTTTTGGTGTTTAAATTTCATAGTATTTAGCCTAATGTTTGGTATATAATACTAAAGAACTGAACAATTATATGATTATAAAAATAAATTTATTTCATAATTTGGAGCCACTGTGTGTTTAGGTAAGAATATCATTTTGTTAGGAAGCAAGTCAGGCTCCTAAAATAGCATCATGCACACAGAAGTATTTTTGAGTGTTCATGTGAAAAGAAATAAAAAAAAACACACATGCTTAAAGTCACTTTCTTGAAAATCTTTAATAAATAAATTCTGGTTAAATACGATTTAAAATGTTATGATGTGGTCATCTGAGATTTGTACTTTGAGATGGGATGTATAGTTACGGCTTTAGAAAAGATAAGTTCCTTATCATGTTGTGTATTTTCTGATTGGAATGCTTGCTCTAGTAGCAATTGAATGAACAATTTCTTTCATTCAGCACAAAATTATTTATCATTAAGGAGAGGCAGGAAGCTAGCTAGTAATATGAATGAGAAAACTTTCCTAATTAGGCAGGAGACTAGCTTTCATGAAGATCAACATCCTTACATCCTGGCAAATTAATCTCTCTTAGCAGGAACTAGGAGACTGGAAAGAGGAAACTGTCTTTATCTTTCACCAAGAGCAGTATTATTTTTGTGATTGTGGAGATGGAAGGGAGGAAGAGTGAGAATAGAAAACCTAATTTTGCCTTTTGATTAGCTGAGTGGGAGCTTCTGGCAGTAAGACACCAAATAGTATGTTTCCTTTATTTCTCATAATTTAAAAGCTTGCAGAAATTAGATGTGTATGTGTGTGTTTGTGTGTGTGTAAAATCTTTTCTCATAGAGGCTGTTAGATTTTTCTCACTAGAAAGACAAAAAGCATAAATTTTGGGCGCCTGGGTGGCTCAGTTGGTTAAGTGACTGCCTTCGGCTCAGGTCATGATCCTGGAGTCCCGGGATCGAGTCCCGCATTGGGCTCCCTGCTCAGTGGGGGGTCTGCTTCTCCCTCTGACCTTCTTCCCTCTCATGCTCTCTCTCTACCATTCTCTCTCTCTCTCTCTCAATAAATAAATAAAAATCTTTAAAAAAAAGCATAAATTTTATGTAAAAACAATATGACAACAATATCACAAAGAAGAAAAGAAATATAATGATTTCAGTTTTATTTCAAGAAAATATAAAGAAGGATGAAACATTTTTGACAAACCAGGGGACAAAAATAGAAGGATATGAAAAGATAAGTACAGGAAGAGTGATAAAAGTAACATTGTGAAATGGAGTTTATTAAAAAATAAGTATTTGGTTATTTCTTTATTCTCATTCTTTTTGGAGTTGCTTTGTGTTGTAATGCAAGTTTTCACTGTTTGAATGAATTGTTAAAATGACTCTATATTAGTGAGTCTTTAGGGCAGCCATGGAGGTCTGCTGCTCAGATTTCCTTTCAAAAGAAAACTTGTTGTGGTGCTTGGGGGGCTCAGTTGGTTAAGCATCTGCCTTCAGCTCAGGTCATGATCCCAGGGTCCTGGGATTGAGCCCTGCATCGGGCTCCCTGCTGAGTAGGGAGTCTGTTTCTCCCTCTCCTGCCCCTCTCCCCTGCTTTTTCTCTCAGATAAATAAATAAAATCTTAAAAAAAGAAAACTTGTCAAGGGGAGCCTGGTGGCTCAACTGGTTGAGTGACCAACTTGATTTCGGCTCAGGCCATGATCTCAGGGTTGTGGAATGGAGCCCACATTGAGCTCAGTGCTCAGCACAGAGATCTGCTTGAGATTCCCTCTCTCTCCCTCTTCTTCTGCACCATCCTCTGCTCACTTGCTCTCTCTCTCGCTCTGTCTCTCTCAAATGAATAAATAAATCTTTGAAAAAAGAAAGAAAGAAAAAAAAAACTGTAAAAAGGAGCAGGGTGCTCCAACAGTCTCCAGATGCAGGTGCCTTCAAACTATGCCTCAACTTTGAGCCAAGGCCCCTGTCTTTTGTACAGTGCTCAGCCATTGAATATGGATGGCAGTGGTATAAGAGGGTCTCAGTTGTGAGGCAGCACAGGACTCCTCAAAGAGCAGTCCTTCCTCTTTCCAATGGAGCTCCCATGATCTTAGCTGAGATTTTCTCAGAACTGCACTGCTGTGTGCAGCTCATCCTACCCAATCTTTTAGCCTTCCTTCTCTCCTTTCACATGAGCCAGACCTTCACCATTCACCACAGTTTCCTTGAGCATCCCTGCCTCTGTTCTGTTTTTGTGTTTCACAGGTATTTTTCCCAATACACTTTTTGCACTTTTAACTCAATCTTGGCTTCTGCTTCCCAGAAGAACTAACTAACACAATGGATACTAGAAGTGGTCTGTGATATCAGTGAATGAGATGAGGTTTTGCAACTGGATTATTTGCCACCTACCAGAAAATAATCTCTTCTCTTCTCTGGATCATAGATAGTTTCTGGCACAAAACTACAGTCCAATTGATAAAAATTTCATCAGTGGTGATTTTGGAGGATGTCTTGGTAAATGTGTATTCTCCAGCCAGGACAATATTCAGGCATTTGAGAAATATGGAGCAAAGAAAATGGATTTGGCTGATTATTAATAAGTTGCAATGTAGACCTAAAGAGAGATGATGAGAAACTGAATGTGGTTAACAAATATCTCAAATGTAAGTATGAAAGGTAGAAGACATCTTGGGTAGCTTGGAAAGAGTTTCTTATCTTTTGCAAAGGGAGAAGGGAGAGCAAATTTAGGATCTGATATTTAGGGCCACTGACCTGCAAAGATAACTGGATACTCAGTTGAGGAGTGTTCTTATGCCAAGGTGAGAGCCCTGCTTAGGAAAAGTTGGGGCATAAAAACTGAGAATGGGGATATCTGCATGAATTTCCCTAAAGATCTATAATCTGAAAGCCTACAGAGTTGGCCCATTATTCTCCATTAAAAGCTGACAATTTTTCCGTTCAGGAGATACTTGAGAGGCTGCTCCCACAATAAGGTGGCAGAAACATCCCTCAGAAGTTGGCCCAACCTCCTCTCTTAGCCTCTAGGCTGAAAAGCCTGGTTAAATTCCAGCTGTGGGATATAAATATACTAGGACTGATAAATCGGAAAAGAGTTAATAACCCCATGAAGTTTCAAGAACCAGCTATTGTGTATTATCAGGAGTCAGAAGAATATCTGTAGGATTGGATTTTCAGAGTATTTGATCTATAGGGGACACTTATGTATGGAAAAGCAAGAGTTTATTGACTAGGGGGCATTCTTTTGAAACATGGGATTTAATGCCTTGGAAAAACCCCAAGGCATAGGGGAAATCTGCTGCCAAAATAAGTCTTAGAACCCTGGAGAAAGTCTTGGTGAAGTTGAAATGCCTGAATTGCCATGGAAGATGATAGAGGCATAAATGGAGTAAAAGACTCTGGAAAGTATGTTGGAATGGATATATTAAGTCGTGCCAAGAAATCAGAATAATATTTTCCATGAGGGAGCCCATAAGAAACATAGTTCACCAAGACCATGGGGAATATGCTGGTGAGACATCACAATCACTAATCTACTCAGTCATGGCTCTTTTCCAAAGATCAGGACTGACAGTAGGAAAGACTGTCACATAGCTCAGCTTGTTTATGGCAATGGAAATGATGGAGAGCTTGAAGAACTGAGCCCAGATAGTAGTGTTTAACTGCTGGAAATCAGGAGACTGCAATAACCGTAATGACTTAGAAGGTTGGAGAGGCAACGAAGAGGGATCCATTTTCAGGAAGTCTTCTATACCATCAGAAAAGAAGATCAGAAACAGTTTGCATTCACAGTGAGCCCCCAACAATATACATTTACATTTTTCTTTTCTCTTGGCTATGTTAATTCTCCTGCCCTCTGTCTTAATATAGTCCAAAGAGATCAGAATCATCAGGACATCTCACAGAATATAACACTGTTCCATTACACTCAAATTGATCAAGGCAGACTAAGAAAGAAGTGGCTAACATGCTCAAAGTCTTAGCAAGACATAAAGGCTCCAAAGTGAGATAAAACCTACAAAATGTTAGGGACGTGCTACTTCTATTAAGATCTTAGGTGCCATGTGTCCATAAAGTACTGGGTTATCCTTTTCAAAGTAAAAAAAAAAAAATTGTGTATTTTGTATCTCTCCCACAAAGAAGGAAGCACAAAAGTTGATAGGCCTCATTAAGCTCTGTAGACAATCCATTCCACACCTAAGACCAGTCTAGCTCACATACTGAGTAACACAAAAAGCTGCCAGGTTTCAGTGGGGTTTGGAGTTGGAAAAGACTCTGTAGCAGGTCCTGACTCCGGTGCAAGCATCCCTGCGATTTGGACTATATGATCCAGCAGACCTTCTATGATTGGAGGTATTAGTTGTAGAAAAGGCACAGTTTGGAGTATACACCAAGAGCCAGTGAGAGAATCACAACATTGTCTTCTGAGATTTGGGATCAAAGCCATACTGTTTATACTAGACAATTATAAACCACTTAAGAAACAACTCTTGGAAAGCTCTTGGGCACTTGTAGAGATGGAATGTTTGACCATCAAGTCAAAGAAATGACTGCACATCCTGAACTTTCCAAATGGGCCCAGTAGCAGTCCATCATAAAATGGAAATGATACATATTTGATCTGGCAAAGCAAGACTAGAGAGTGTGAGTAAGCTCCATGTACAAGAAATCTGGGCTCCCATGTTGTCCCCTGTCATTGAACTAGTGTCTCTCCCTCAGCATGCTTCTTGGGTCATGGACAGGAGTCCCATAAGACCAGCTGAAGAAAAAGTCTGAACTTGATTTATGGATATTTCAGCTCCGTATATGGTTATATGTTGAAACGAAATGGTGGCTACATTACCATCACAATCAGAAATAGCCTTAAAATAAGCTGATGAGAGAAGTTTTTCCAGTAAGCAGAACTTTAAATAGTACACTTGGTCATCCACTGGGTGAGGAATGAGAAGAGGAAGTGTATTTTGCATGTAAAGTAAGGAGATATATGGATTCGTGGAAAGGCGCCAAATAGCCTGGCCAACTGGTCAGCGATTTGAATAGAAAAGGATTGGGAAATCAGGTAAAATGATACTAGATGTGGAAAGATGCTGATGGATATATGGGAGTGAGCAAAATATAAAATGTGTTTTATCACATATCAATTCCATTAGAAAACATTCATCACAGAAGAGGCACTGAACAACTAAGTTTTTTTTTTTTATTTGTTTGTTTTGGGGGTAGTTTTGTTTATTTGTTTGCTTTTTTAATGTCCTAGTCAGTTGCTATTAACCAGTCTTCACCTTTGGCCACTCTAAAATAGGCACAGTGGACACATCAATAGAGTCAATACTGGCTGACATGGAAGCCAAGCCTGGGACCCACAGCATAGATTCCCACATACCAAGACCATCCTAACTATTGTCGCCACTCAATATCCATCCTGTCAACAATAAGGACCTCCACTGAGCCCTTGCATAGCATTATTCCTGAGAAGACCAACTAACCACCTGGCTGACATTTGACTAGCCTTTTCTTTTCTAGAAGAGGCAGTGGTTTGTTACTCTTGGAATAGACATCCATTCTCTGGGTTTGCCTCTCCTAACTTCAGATCCTCAGTTAGTACCACTAGCAGGAGGCTTAAGGAGTATCTATCTGATCTACAGACTTGGAATTATGCACAAAATTATATAGTGAAAAACAGTTCACAGTGAAAGAGGTAGAGGAGTAGGCCATGGGATCCACTGGTTGTATCACATACCATGCCATTTAGAAACTGCCAAGTCTCACTGATAGAAGAACACTGGAATGTCCTACTCAAGGGTGAAACCAAAGTACCATCTGGAAGGCAATGTTCTTTCTACAAAACTGTGTAGGCTGTTGACTACCAAGGCCATGGAGAAAGCATACTCCATACTTCAGTTTCTGCTCTCCACTGTGAAAATAATATGTCCCAGAGAGTGGCTGCTTCCTCAGTCTAGATCCAGAATGAAAAGACATAAGGAGCAAAATTCAGTTGAGCCCAGCTGGGCCCAGCAGAGCTGAAGTCAGCCTTAGTCCTCATATTACATAAGCAAAAAACTAAATGGTTATGTCATAAGCCACTGGTATTTTAGAGTTGTTACTGTACCAAGAATTGACTAATATGTTAACTAAGGTTTAAGTCAAAGGTATTGTATAAATTTGCCTTATTTTTTTTTTTTTTTAGTGTCAGAGGAAGAAATTAGTAAAAAACTCAGTTTTGCTGTACATGGCAATATAGAATTTTAATTATAAAAATCATGAATAATGGGCATTTCAAATTTTTATTTGACTACTTTTTATAATTTTACCCCAACAGACTGCATTGCTGTCCAACTTGAAAAGTATTTCATAAAGAGTGTTCTAGGAAGTTTATCTATTTAAAACATAATTTCTCTCAAAAACTTAAAATTTATGATAAGGGCCTTGGACAATCAATAAAGCATTTCAAAAGTTATTATTTTTGCTGCCTTGGGAATTTTCTTTTTCACTATAAACCTGTTCAAAATGCACTTTCATGAAATAAAATGCTCATTCAAAATCAATAATAGCAAACAAGTTTTTATTCATTTCATATTTTAAAATGCTAAAAAAACCAATCTCTTGACCAATTATATTCTTAGGAAGATAAGGACAGTAAGTCAAGAGATAAGTAATAAATACATATTTATAGAGTAAGCCAGAACATAGTAGGGACCATAGAATTTTATAGTACTTCAAACTGTTTCTTAGTAAAATATATTTTGATAATTCTCATGATGCTACTCATTATCTGCATATGAAGTTTAAGTTGATAACAATACCATTGAGTAATCTGAATAAAATATTTCTTTTCTGTAGGAACCAGGAAACTTTTGAGCAGTTGTTTTTTCCAGTTGCTTTCATCAGATTAAAGCTGCTTCCCTGTCTCCTTCCCCTGCCCCGCTCCATACTCTTTCAAGATCTTGTGACCCAGTTTAGGGCCAAACTTAATATGTCTATATAGTACTTAGCTGGGAAGAAATGATCAAGCAGAAACCTTTGCTTAACATTTTCAAGGCACTTGGAGTTTAAAGCTCAAAATCCACCCCAGCTGCTCGAAGTTTAGCTCATACAGATTTCCCGTGGTCACTGCTTCTGAGGAATTCTTTTTGTCTTTATTTTCCTTCCTCTTTATCTCTCCATAGAGTCTTCTCTCTGTCATACACATACTTAGGGGGCCAACCTAGTCCTCGTTTGCCAGGAACTTGCCTGGTTTTAGAACTAAAACTCCTATATCCTCAGAAATCCCTGCAGCATGGGCATACCAGGACAGCTGGTCACACTAATCCAAGCTAGCTCCGGTCCTGTTCTTAACTATTGCCCAACTCACTTTTAATAGAAGAACCTACAGTGGTATAAGAAGGGGAAGGAAGGAAGGAAGGAAGGAAGGAAGGAAGGAAGGAAGGAAGGAAGGAAGGAAGGAAAGAAAGGAAGGGAGGAGGGAAGGCGGAGGGAAAGGAGGGAGGAACGAAGGAAGAGGATTTGAGAATGAGAAATAGGAGAGAAGATTACAAAGGAATTAGGAATAGCAGGAAGAAATGGAGGTGAAACTACACCGTTTAAGATTCATACCAACTCCTGCACAGCTAAGTGTTCTCAATTCCTCTTCCTATTACCTACCTTCCTCACTCCTCCCTGACCTTCTCCAACACCTTCTGGAGCCAGAATGCTGGATTCAAATTCTGCCTCAACACACTGAATGCTGGGTGCAAAGACTTAGCCTCTTGGTCCTCATAAACTCTGAATGAAAATACTGCTTTGTCTTGGAGTAGATGCTAAACGAATTCATACATGTGGAGCTGAATAATGAACTACACTATTTTTGTTTTCTAACTCAGAGTCCATGACAAGAGGTAGTTAGGGGACTTGGTATTCCATGCCCAGCTCTGATGGGTTGCCCGAGCTTCCTCAGCAGTGTAGCACTTTTCAGTGAGTAATTGATTCTGGGTTCTAAGCAACTTACAGATAAACCCTTGGAAAAGAACCTGTTCATAAGCATGAGATTGCCTATAGGTCAGATAAAATTTATATTGCATTTGTCATTCGCAGGCTTTGTTGCTGGAGCTGATTGTATCTGAGAGCAAAAATCTGGCATTAGCCATTTGCTCATACATTTTTAATTTATGGATTCAAGAGTTTGGAATAACATTCAAAGTCACAGATGCTTATCTGAACCAAACCCAAAATATTTTGAGGTTTTCATATCAGTTATAACCATCAGAGAACTATAGCTGGAGAAGGGGGAAAAAAAAACCCTTTTGCCTGGAAAAAAAGACATCAAACTGATTTATTTTTAATGTTCTATTTTGGGAAAAACTACCTTTAAATTTACAAACTATATCACATGTATAGATAGATTCAAACATATTTTTGTCTCAACAAACTAGGTTAAAAATATGAACCCAGAATAATGAATAGTCAGTCCCCTAAGAGACATACACCTAATTATTTCAGGATGTTTATGATCTACAAAAGTTTAAACATATCTTAAGAGGACACTATTTTTAGGTATCAAGAAGGAAACCCTTGGAATGGAACTTGGGATACTAGAAATGAAGAGAGATTTTTGAAGTGCTCTGGAAGATAATTCTCATGGTAGATTAAAGGGATGAGTAGTTTAGAACCCAAAGCTAGCTGAATAAGGTAGATAGATACACATCGTAACAAACAGGGATTAAAATTAGTGGAGGTCCAGTCCACAAAGCTAGACAAATGTTACCAGGAAAGGTAGGCACAACTACAGAATGACTCCAAAGAATGGAGCTCAATAAAATAGTCTGAAGATTGATCTGGAGGTCCTGTGGGTTTGTGGGCAAGAAAACTTACAAGCTCCATCTCAAATAATACTTGAGGGTTAGAAATCATGAACTGAACCTTCCATATGCTAAAATACCATGGCAGTTTTTCACCCTGCCCTCAGCAAATGCATGCTTTAGATTTAAATGCAGATATGGCCGTTAAAGCTGGCATGACCTTAGGATGAAAAACAAATAAACATAAAAACCTGACTAATGCATTAGGAAAGACAGGGATGTCTGTTCTTTATTTAACATGAGAGTTTGAGAAGAAAGAAGCAAAACACTGAATAAAAAATAATGAAATCTGCGTCTGTGGCCACATTAAGCCAAAATGGAGTGGGGTGGGGGAGTTAATTTAATGAATTCCTTATTGTTTAATTCACTGAAAAAAAAAAGATTCCATCAAAATAGTTTCTTGTGTAGGCAGGATTTCTGATTAATTGATGAATGTTTTAATTCCTACTTGGTTGTTTTCAGTGTGGACATAGCTCTAGCTTGTATTTTTCACTAATCCCTTAAAATCAAACTCTTCTGTACCAGCCTGCCCCTCCTACCCCCCCACCCATGGCTCCCCCATTCTACCTTCACTCACTCTGTTTTACAATGACTTTGAACATGCTGTTGTTTCTTCTGCTTTGAATACCCTTACCCTTTCTCAGCCTGATTATTCCTAGTTATCTTTTAAGTTCCAATTTAAATATCTTCTAACTGCAAAAAGGACTTTCCTTGGACCACCTCAAGAGTTTCATCATAATCCTTCTAGCATCTTTTATGTAGGTCCTTTGTCAGTAGACAATGGTGTGGATGGTATCTGTTGTACAAGCTCCCTGAGTCCTTCTACCACTTCAATGAATGATTTAGGTATTTGTCTCCTCCAGCTGATGGGGAGCCTCTCCAAAGCCATGATAATTTTTTATGCTTCTCTATATTTCCATCTCTTAGTACAGGATCTGACATATAGGAGGCCAAGGATGGACAGAAAATTGGTTTCAGCTCTAGTATCAATTCTATTTAACTGGTGTGGCTGCTGGGAAGCTCTTAAGGGAGATTCTTATGGTGAGCCTGTCCTGAGAGGAAAAGGGTCCATGATCAATTGGTGATGTCTGCCCGGGGAGTAGGAAACCAGGAGTGAAACCACACATGGCACCTTTGCTCCTTTCTCCTTTATCATAGGCATTTTTGCGTGTTCAGAGAACAAATACAAGAACAAACTTAATAGTAATGTCAATTGAAATTTATCCAGCAATGTTAGATAAAATACTCTCACCACATCTCAGAGCCTCTGGTCCTAAGGACCCAAAATACATGGAGTCCCTCTTCTGTCACTACTCACTCTATTTTAGTTTTCAGTGTAGGTATTCATTTCTCTTAGAAGGGATTCTGAGCCTAGTCTCTATCAGACCTCACGGATGTGCATAAAATGAGTACTATCTCCATGGTACCAAACACTCAAGGTGCCTGTTTTCTTCATTGACTTGACTAACAGATTTTATACAGGCTTAAAATTACATGGCCAGTCAGAAGTAGGGCTTGGATGCCAAGCTTTTTGGCCCATAAATAAAGGAGCTGTATGGGGCACCTGGGTGGCTCAGTCAGTTAGGCGACTGCCTTCGGCTCAGGTCATGGTCCTGGAGTCCCGGGATCGAGTCCCACATCGGGCTCTCTCCTCAGCGGGGACTCTGCTTCTCCCTCTGACCCTCTTCCCTCTCGTGCTCTCTGTCTCTCATTCTCTCTCAAATAAATAAATAAAATCTTAAAAAAAAAATAAAGGGGCTGTATAATTTATAGTATATACTGGGATACTTTTGAGAGTAAATGGGATACTATTAGTAATTGTGCTGCAACCAGAGACATAAATCAGGACCATTCTGGGAAATCTGGGATGTATGGTCACCCTACCTGTAGAGCCATAATTTTCATTCTCCAAAAGGCTATTAACTTGTTTGCTTGATATAGACCCCAAATTATAATTCCAATGGATTATGTGTAGTTTCTTGGGGCACTATTAAGCAGGATTCTCAGGCTGCTATGGGTTTCACAGAAAAAGGTGCTTTTATTCACTGATGATGCCTAGTAACTGACAAATATGAATGAAAGAACAACAGCCAGGGTGCCACTCATTTATAATCCCTAATATAGAACTGAGAATCCACAGCTATTTGCACTACTTCCTAAGAAATGATCCTTTCCTAAATATTGACTCCTCCATTATTGGTGCCTTGGTTCTCTTTTGAGGCATGGATTCCCAACTAATTAGGCTATTTGGAACCAAGATTTCCTGCTAATTTTGTGGGCCTACCTGTGAAGCTCTGGACTTGAGATTTATTACCTATAGCTTCCAGTTCTAGCTATGCTTTTCAGGATCTAGATATGTTGTCTGTTCATCATGTCATCATTGTAGACTTTTTTTTTTTTTTGGAGAATTGAATTGTAGGGAAGTAACTCTACTAATTGTAGAATTATTAGGCTTCTGGTCTTGGTGACCAGACCTCTCCATACAGGGTATGGCTACGGTTTCTTGTATTTTTTATATCTCCTGTATTTGATCTCCTAGCTTCCTGGCTGTGACCAATTTCTCCCTGGCATGTATGACTAA
Source organism: Eumetopias jubatus (assembly GCF_037043125.1). Lineage (NCBI taxonomy): Eukaryota > Metazoa > Chordata > Mammalia > Carnivora > Otariidae > Eumetopias > Eumetopias jubatus. The sequence continues at coordinate 113,758,595 of NW_028274814.1, read as the reverse complement.
ATCCTAAGTACTTACATAATGGTTGATCTCAAAATCTAACGTGCAGGCCAGTGCTCTTTCCAGCGATTCTATTTCCAAAATGAACAATAAAACATGAGTAATACAGGTAATTCTGAAAAGAGGAGGATTTGAAAATAAAATTACCCAGGAGAGTACCTCAATGATCAATTTTGTCTTGGCACTGGAAACAGAGCCTGAATGATCTTTGCCAAATCTTTCAACTTAGTGTTTACAAACCCTTAAAATGTTTATTAAATGGAGATTATAATAATGATAAATCCCAGAGAGCATTGTGAAGGATTACACAAAAATGAGAATGGCGTGCTTTGTTAATGCTAAATGATAAATACCTAACTCCATTAGGATTGTACTCAGGATCAAATGAAGTGATGAATGACACAGTTATTGGAAAATGTAAAGTATGGCTTTTGTATGCTTTAAATCTCAGATGTGCAAGAAATGGCTCTTGTATTATTTTGCTAAGTTAATCTACTTTTAACTCCAAAGCCCAATTTCATCATATTGTCAAGGAATCCTCTAGCCTTCCCAAAATAGCACCAGAGAATGGGAGGCTTAAATTTTCCCCAAACCAGGGAAAGAGCCTGGTCATCTCCCAGCTTATGTGGTCACTTCTGACTTTGTCGCTCTCCAAGAGTTCCCCCGCCCCCATAAGGTCTGGAAGCTCTCAGATGCTTCTTTAACATTCTCAGGTGGGAATTTTTAGAGGGCTGAGAACCTTGGTGTGGCCACCTCTCCCTGTATCCACCTCCCCTCTGTGGCCTTCCAATACCTCATGTTGAATACTGGAGTCCTCCTGCCCCTCCACATTCGTCCAGAGACGACACCTCCAGATCTACTGCTCTGGGACCCACAGTCAGTGAGGCCCTTTTCCGAATCATTGGTGTAGGCCTGAAAAGGAAAGCCAGTCTTCTGCTTCCTGCCTTACCACGTCCCTCCCTGAAGGGGTGAACGGGAGGCAGAGACTGTTTCCCCCTGGAATGGAAAGCATGGGTGCAAAATGAAAGGGAGATGAGGGGAAAAAGGAAAAAATAACAATATTTTTAAAAACACACATTTATGCAGACGTTCCTACGAGGCTTTCTATTACTGATGACCAGTTTGTGGAAAGAGCATCGATGTTTTGTGAGGGCTACTTTAGGCCTCTAGAAGGGTGAAGGAGGTAACTTCGTGTGTGCTTTTGGCTGGAGCTTCAGAGTTTCACTGCCTGTTACAAGAGGCTTTTGCTTTCCTTTCTCCCACCTCTTTGTCACTGAGCACCCTGAGGATGACATGGTGGCAGCCTTCAGGGCTGGGGTTTAAGCGACTCAGCAGCTGACAGGCGTAGGGAGATAAGGCACCAGGGCCTCTTTTGCTGCGATGGTTCTGTCCTACTTCTAAACAAGCCACCCTACACACACCCCCACCATGGGCTGTTGTAGCTACAGCGTTGGTGATGGATTCCTTTAACTGGCTCTGGGCTGATATGATAAAGCTGAGACTCTAAAACATGAAAGTACTGCAAGAGAACAGAACCTACAATCTTTTTCCCAGACAGTTCATGTTGAAAACTACATATCCACAATCCTCTGGGGATTTAGTTGTTTAGGACTATGAACTGCTAACTTTGTAGCCCTGCCTGTGATGCTCTGGACTTCAGATTTATTATCTATGGCTTCCAGTTCTAGCTGTGCTTTTCAGCATAGAGATACTTTGTCTATTCATAATGTCTTAATTAGATGTTTTTCCTTTTCTTTTTCCAAAGGAGACTATAATAAACTGAACACATGTACACACACACACTTACAAAAGAAAGAGAAATAAAGGGGGGTAAAAAGGAAGGGAAGGGAAGGGGAGGGGAGGAGAGAAAAAAATGGTGTACTATCATTCCTGTTTTTGTATTGTTAGGTGCATAAGATACTCCTCTCAGCAAAGCCTCCCCCGCACCCCTGCCCCAACACACACCCCTTGCATGTTTTACAGCAAAGGATCTATTACAAGCTCATAAAGACAGTTGGGACCAAAAATTAGCAAATGCAGTATTTTATGACAGACTGTGTTTTCTTAAAGAAGTAACACTTAAGAAATATTGCTCCTTGATTACACCTGATCACACAAGAAAAATATGATTCCATTTTACTGAGATGTTTGATTTTCTGAGGTCTTTTATGCCACACCAAGAAAAAAGCTTCAGATTTCATTCCTTAACTGTTTACCATAAAAGCTATATTGAAGACAAAAAACAGTGTGAACCCATAGTTTTCTGGGAAGAGAACATGTAAAAAATATATTTGTTAACTGTATTTCTTTGCAAACAGTATGCTGGACTTGGTAACCTGTACAGGTTCCCTAAGTAAGAGATGCAAGTGTGTGTCCTTGCACCATTCCTAAAAACTTAGAGCCTATAAAGCATCACGCCATCTTTGAATTACCCGTTCAATAAAGCCAGTTTAAAGCCACGAAATAGCTTATGAGCTCTTACGTGTTATGTAACATTTCCAGTGATTACTGAAGCAACATTTTGTCCTATACAGCATTTCAGTTGCATGTGAAGTAATCTGTATTGTTAAGGGATGCTTTGTTTCATAGTGGTGACCATAAACCCTGCTTAAGGGCTTCAAACACTGCCTCCACACTCCCTTTTGTCCTACCTGAAAGGCACCTACCAAGCCCGGTTTCTTCTTTCTTTTTAAGATTAAAGGGGGAAAGATGCTCTGAAGAGGTTCGTTAGCTGTGTAACAGCGACCCCTAAAGGCACAACGTCTTGGAAATCGCCAAAACCTCCCGGAGTTTCATTGCCTCTGCCTGCAACCTAGTCCCCTTTTATTTTGCTTATCTTGAGAGCTATCGCAGCATTAATCAGGAATTGCTTTGACTTTGAGAACATGGGCTGTTTTCGATGCCCCAAAACCAAAGTCCAAAGTTTCGGGTGTTTATTACCTACTATGCAAGGCACACGAGTCTTCGTTTTCTCTTTGTGCGATTTAAAGGAATCGTGGACGTGTTGCTTTCTATTCATCAGCAAATCAGCATAATAAACTTGTGCATAGTCATAATACAACGCCTTTGATGGTTTTTTCCTTGCGAAGAGAAAATGCTTGCAAAATAAAAAATGTTAAAATCTCAGGAAGAAAGAAAAAAAAAATCCTGAGCGCTCTTGCTTTTCTGGGTTTGCAAATGTGTATAGCTCAGGCACCCGGATGATTCATCCCATGAAAGCCTAAACGCTCCATTTGTTTTGTAGATTTCACTACCCTCTTTGTTCTGCTTCAGACCTTTCAGAGGGCTGAAATGCATTATTACCTTGTTAAATCTCAACCAAAATCATTTCTACAGCCTGAAGCTGTTTTGACGTGGGCTGAGCATCTCACACACAAAAGAATTGCTTTTGTTCCCAGAAGCTCTCATTGGCTGAGTGGCTTTTGCTCTGAGCCAATCAGAAACCAGTTGTTAGGCTTGACTGGCTATTTTTAGTTTCACTCGAAAAAATACTTGGTCTCGGAGGGGGTGAGCTGGAGAAAGAAAGTAGCGTATAGTAAAATCAAACAGCTAAATGCATTTTAGATGTCACGGCGTGTTTGGCATTTTTCTTTTAATTACTCATACACTGTTACATTAGCATTTTTTTTGTAAACAACAAACAGAAATAGAACTGCATCTCCCCGTTCGGAATTATCCATTTAGCAAAGAAGCAGAAAGTCTAAGAAATAGTCAATATTACCTTTTTATTCAAAAGCAATGCACTATATTGTTTCAGTTTTCCACAAACACGCAAAAATGCCTGTTACCTTATAGAGAAAAAAACTAAGAATTTTTTTCCCAAAGAATTTTTTATTTTTTATTTTTTTTAAGAATTTATTTATTTATTTGAGAGAGCAAGAATGAGAGAGAGAGATAGAGAGAGCACATGAGAGAGGGGAGGGTCAGAGGGTGAAGCAGGGAGCCCACTGCGGGACTCGATCCTGGGACTCCAGGATCATGACCTGAGCTGAAGGCAGTCGCTTAACCAACTGAGCCACCCAGGCGCCCCCCAAATTTTTTTAAATAAATTTTTGAGTTAATAGAAATTTTCAGTGACTTGTTCATTGTGAATTATAGTCATAAAATCATCCTTCCCCTTTGCCCTTTAAAGATGTATATAAATGTACAAACGAGTATGCACATGGTGTGTAGCAATTAAAATCGTAAATATTCAGTATGTTTTATGCATGGAGATAAAGCATTCTTTTGAGCATGTTCTTTCATTTAAGCCATTACTTAAATGGCAAAGAAGCATTTTCCCCAAATGCTTTTGAGGTGACAAAGCATTCCAACACACAATTTGTTAATTATCTAATATCAGAAAATGAAAAGTTGCCAAATGGGAAAAGTTGGGGCTGAAACTTTGATTTTCCAGAACTCATCTAATATTTAACTGAGTAGAAAGAGCCAAACTGAACCAAAATTTTATTTATTTTTTTTTAAAGATTTTATTTATTTATTTGAGAGAGAGAATGAGAGATAGAGAGCACGGGAGGGAAGAGGGTCAGAGGGAGAAGCAGACTCCCTGCTTGGCAGGGAGCCCGATGTGGGACTCGATCCCGGGACTCCAGGATCATGACCTGAGCCGAAGGCAGTCGCCCAACCAACTGAGCCACCTAGGCGCCCTGAACCAAAATTTTATAACAAATCAATTTTATTAGCAGGAAGGAAGATCTCTTCCTGAAAAGAAAGAAAAAAAAAAAAAAAAGCCAAACCTATGTCCAATTCTTAAAACATGTTTCAGATGGTAGATTTTCCCAATATTTATTAGTTAAGCTTGAGACTGTGACTTCACACGCTGTTGTGATTTGTTTGGTTGTTTTAAGAAAAATCCCTTTTTGCTTCTAGCTGCAAGCCATCAGATTGCCATTTAGACATGTGTGAGTAGGGAATCTGGATCACAGGCATTTTGAGAAAATTGGAAGGCTTCCAGAAGGAGACAAGATTCAAGAGCTAAGCCTGGGATTACAAAAGTGGTTTGCTGTGATCTTCGGTGAGTCAGGATGGCCAAGTCTGTGGTGCGTGTAGGCCAAGGAATTCACGAAAAATTCTACCAGGGTGAAGGGAGCACAAAGAAGTTTCGGGAGGAAACCATCGTTGTTTTCAACAATACAGAATATAGTGTTTGAAGAAAATGTCCCCTGGGTTTCTGAAGATGAATTTGAGTAGCTGAAATAAGGCACTTTGGAAAGAGTTACCTTTTTCATTCCAGCATCAATTTGGTGCACACTGGGACAAGTTTTAAGAAGGCAGCTATACAATAGCTCCTAGGAGTTTACCTAGGTTTTTGTAGACTACCAGCTGCTAACAATTTCGTTTAATATGCAGTCTTAGTAAATTAAAGGAATCTGACAAATCAAGACCCAGCATGATTCTTATTTGTTTGCTATGGCATAGCATGTTGAACCCCAGCAGAAATTAATCCATTGCAATTTTTCTCTTCAAGACTGGCATTTTATTTTCATGCTTCCCTGTGCCAGGTGTTTTTGCTCCTGACTTGGTCATCTGAACAATTCCTTAGGTTAATATTTTCCTGCCCAAAAAACAAATATGTCATAATAATAACAATTTTTGAATCCTGTTTATTTCCAGTTCTATGTGTTTCTATTTAAGCTCCTGAAAGGCAAAAAGAAGTAAACTAAAATGAGTCTTCTCCTTTTGTATCTTAACCTGTCCGCACAGCAGTTGGTTAATCTTAAACCTGCATGGTGTACATTTCGTTTTCAGTGGAGATGGAGACCCTTGTCCTTTCGAAATAAGGAGACACATAGAGGAGAAACATGCAGATCTGCACTTAGCTACATCCCCATGGACGTGATGTTCAGAAAAGGGAAAGGTGCTTGCTGGGAGCCCAACGGATAAAGGAGATACCAAGTGACTGGGGACATCACACTTTATTTATTTGTTTCAAGTTTTTGCTTAAATTCCAGTTAGTTAACATACAGTGTAATATTAGTTTCAGGAGTAGAATTTAGTGATTCATCACTTACATATAACACCCAGTGCGCATCACTTATATTTCACTTTCCTCCACCTGCACACTATCTATCCTGTTGCCTGTGATAGTAGTTGCGAAAAGTACATGCTTACTAATTGATAGATAACTGTTCCAAGGTTAATTGTGAAATAGTTGAAATAACTGGATTTTGTCATTCACAACTACCAGTGTATAGAGCCAATAAGCCAAATGGAATCGTAACAGGCCAAACTATAGTTCTCCTGTGAGGAAGGAGCCATTTTCTTAGAGGAATGGAGCTTCTGGTATTGCTGGCAAAACTGTGAAGTAAACCAGGTTTGTCATAGGTACATCTGGTGTCTCCTGCTTTCTTCTCATCTCACGGATGCAGTGCTTTCAAGTTTTATTTTAAATCTTCCTTCTGTGTAGCCTAACCTCAGACTAAGTCTACCCTCACTCCCCCATGTAATCCCCCCCATCTTCCATACTTGGGGTTAAGAGTGAATACAGGAACCTTTTTTCCTCTGTCTGGATTAAATTGAAAACTTGACAGCTTTTACTAAAATGATTTATTATTAGGGGTGTGTGTGTGTGTGTGTGTGTGTGTGTGTGTGTGTGTGTGGAAGGTGCCTGAACATGCCAAGAACACATTCGTTGTGTTCCTGCATTGTCTTCGGTTCAATCTGATTAATTTATGGTCCCATAGAAAATCTCCTGTGTGAATCTCATGAGTTTTGTTGCGCTCATTGTGCAGAAAGTCAGCCTGTATAAATATTCTCTTGGCTTCACACTTTCTCCTTAATAGGCTTAATAGTTGCCTGTCATGTGCCCCTTGGCCTTTTAAAAAAATCCTGTGAATGGTTAATTGTTGGGCAGACCATTTGTGAAATATTAATATGAAAACCTTAAAACATGAGAAGAAAATTAGAATCATATGCATAATTTAGTGGATTAGTAGTGAGTAAAAGAAAGCACCTTCCTACAAAATTTTGAGGATCTTGTAGAAAATCAAAATCTTTCATGACATGAGGATATCCAAAGTTGGGATAAGAGAAAGTTTGGGGGAAATGATTTAAGTTGAAGTGTAACATCGTGCGAGGATAGCTGACATTTGTAAATCATAGTGTACAGGATGTAGTGAAGCCTACAAACTAAAGCAGCAACGACAATTTTAAAACAAACCATCTAAATTAAACTTCTAGTAAAAATGAATGAAATGCTTTGGGGAAAATGAATATTTTATTGTGACGAGCAATTCAGACGCAAGTAGATGTCATTAAAAGTTTAAAACTATGAAATAAAGAAAGAGGGAAACATGGTTAATCAGAGAGACGAGTGAAATATAAAGATTAAAAATAAAAATAGAGGGGCGCCTGGGTGGCTCAGTCGTTAAGCGTCTGCCTTCGGCTCAGGTCATGGTTCCAGGGTCCTGGGATCAAGCCCCGCATCGGGCTCCCTGCTCGGCGGGAAGCCTGCTTCTCCCTCTCCCACTCCCCCTGCTTGTGTTCCCTCTCTCGCTGTGTCTCTCTCTGTCAAATAAATAAAATCTTTAAAAAAATAAAAAAATAAAAATAGAACATGCAATTGGAATTTGTACTGCCTTAATTCAGGCTTTTATCAAAAGATACATTGCATATTGCTAATATTACTCTAAAATATATTTCCCAAATGAGAAAAATAATTGTGTTTACATTATATTTTAAGTTTCAATTCAATTGTTTTCAAAAGTGAACACTAGAGAGTGTAATAATCGGCCTCAAAATAATAGAATAAAATCCCAATATTTCTTGGGTTTTTAATAAAACAGAGTTTATCTTCATGGCTTTTACACTGAGAAAAAGTACTGGAAAAACATGCAAAGAAGGTGAGGAGAAACTTCAGTGGGGTAAAAAAAAAAAAATTGAAATGATGTAGAAGTAGAGCAAATTATTTTAGCAAGTCAAGGGCATCTGTAAATACCAGGTAAACATTCTTTTTCATGGGCATCCAAAATCATGAATCCTATGAAGTTACATCATAGAGTTAGATGTGGACAATTCCGTAGTGGGCGTGGCTAGGCGTTGGTCACATAAAGCCATGAATTTTGTAATCCAAAAGATTATACAGCTCTTAGGTGACGACCCCCTCTCCCTATAAAATATGTCCAGGACAAGTGAACAGAAAACAAAAGTACAAAGTGGCACCATTACTAGTCTCCATCATAGCTGCGTGCCAAAGAGGTCTTATTTACAGCTGACCCTTCCAGTGGTAGCTCTTTTCTCTTTCATGCATTTTGAAAGCCCCTGTAATTTTCTAGGTGAGGATGATTTGTTGGTCACTACCCACATTACTACAAAAGAATGCTTTTAAATGCCCATTTCAAACACAAGACTGTTGGGAAAATGCTGTGAAAATCACTTAACATTTTTCTATTCCTTTCCTTTCTTTCTTTCTTTCTTTTTTTTTTTTTTTCTTTTTGGCTGGAACACTTCTTCTGTCCTTCTGTGGAGTTGTTCAAATTAGAACAACTGTAGTTTGTCTTGACACATAATGCCTTGGGTTTGTTTTGGAAAGGCCCTTGGTTAATAAATCTGTTTTCTGTTTGGGTGTGAGTACTAATGTCCGTGGCAAAGTCTTGCTTTGTTCCTTCATTTGCTTACTGAAATGTCAGTGCTATGCTTCCCTTGATTAAAATAATACAATACATGATTAAATATTTTATAGGACCCATCACACTACAAGCAATGCCTGTAGGGTCAGAGTGCATCCTTCAAATGAGCACATGTGTTGTTCAGCAAATTACCCCTGAAAAAGAGGCATGTGTACAAGCTTTTCGAAAGCCTCACAGCCGTGGCACCCAGATGTTGGCTGACATGTATCACTGCGGTCAGCGTGGGGAAAGGAGTCAGGATGCTCTGTGGACAACTCTATATTAAACTTTACATCAGTAGCAAAACACAATCCAAATGGATGATGGATGAGGTGACTTGAAAGCTGTTGATTATCACTTTGTCACCATTGAAAAGCATTACTCTTTACACAATGACAATCCCATTAACCTTTGGGGCTAAATCTCCTTCATTAAAATCATCTCAGACTTTCTGCAAATTTTGCGTTCAATATAGTCATTGGTATCAAAAGGCAATGAGACAGCTTGGGAAACTGGACATTGAAGCATTTTCTGACAGAAAACATGCAAGGTGTGGGCATTCCACATGCTAAAGGCTGAGAAAAGCAGAATACTCATGTTGCTCTCCAGCCTTTCAACCTGTTAGAATTTGTGGAACACACTTAGAACTAAAGAATTTGGGAGAGAAATCAAACACCCCCAAATCAATTCATTTTAGCGCTCCCTCCTAGGACTTTACCTGTCTTCATGCAATATTATTTTCGAGGAGTATCAGGAGTCATTTAGTATGTTCAGAATTGGGCCGCAGTCCATGAGTTATGCTGTGGATGGAGAGGGTACTCATAGCCCAAGCCTAATGCAGTCCATCCAACCTGAGTGGGAAAGGCTGCTCAAAGAGTTATTACCAACACTTAGGAGGAATTTCTCATTGGTTATTTCTAGGAGGAAGACAAGGCGAGGCCCACCAGAATATGGGTGGAGGCTCAGCGGGTATTTAACAAGGGGATGGTTCAGTTGAGTGGTAACAGAGAGTACAATCCAGGCAGAGGGAACTGCATATGCGAAGGTACAGAGAAAAAATTATCTGAGAAAATAATTAATCCACTAACGGCTGGTGCAGGGAGGTAGAGATGGCCTCAGATGATAACAGACTTCAAGGTGGAGCCAGATCATAAAAAGCCTCATATGGGATGCTATCAATAGAGTGAGCATAGATAATCGAAGGCAGGACACTTTTGAGAGAAAAGGCGAGGTGTTACTAATATTTACTCTGACGAGAGGGTACACCAGGAACGTCCCTGCCCAGCTGAGACCTGTCGGTACCCTAGCTATCGACCGAGGGAAACACTGAAGGATGTCAAAGAGGAAAGTGCTGATAGAAGATGTCTGTGTGAGACTGATCACAGTCTGATACCAGCGTGAAGTTGGGATTCAATCTCTAGACACTGAGAATCAGCATCTAGAAAGAACTTTCTGCCAGTGACAAGAACCTGAGCGCTCACTTTTTCCTGGATTGCTAAAGATAAACTCAGTTGGGTCAACAAACCCGTGAGACCATTTTCACCCCCTCAGATGTTTAAGAAGTGACGTTGCGTTGCTCTCTGGAGTCCATAGAAGCATAAATTGCTGGTGAGCTGGCTAGTCAGCAAAATGAGGCTCTTTACTGGATTGTCTTGCCACGTTAATGAAAGCCAAAGAAAAATACTGGGAAGAGGGCTGTGGAGCTGGTAAATCACGTCTACTCTTTCTTTCTGGTGGCCCCAGAGCACTAATATTTGTGTGGCTGCAGCTGAGTCCGTGATGTGCGACCCAGTGGGTCCCTGCGTTGGTGCTCCCTGCCATAATGGGTTGATGCGACCATGAAGTGGAGGTTGGGAGGGAGGCTCGGGGGCTGCAGGGCACAGTAAAACTTCGGTAAAAGTACTCTGGTAATGCGACGGAGCCGAAAGGGGGTGCAGCTGTTTCTGCTTTTCCTCGTAGAGTCAGACCACCCCAGCCTCAGCAAGGGCCCTGAGCTTTTACTTCTTCCATCCTCTACACTCTGATCTGTGATGTGAAGTTTCACCAGTGGGGGAATCCTGGGTCTTAGCGGCCCCTCTGTGTTGTGTTTCTTTCTGGCTTCCTTCTGTGTTCATTAATGACCTGTTTTCCTAACGCTTCATTTTCACATCTTATTTTGCATTTCATTTTTTCAGCTGCACATGTTACAACATTTCCCTGAAGCAAAATAACCCTAGTCAGATTTTCAGTAAAACAGTTTTGTGTACGTATCAACCAGTATAAACAACATTATGGTTTTAGGCACTTAACCTTTTCTAAAAGAGTACTGCTTCTCTTATTTGTATATTTTTAAATATCCTTGGTACAAAATCTTCTTAAGCATGCTGTTATTCTAAAAAGTATTCTTTTGAGGTCAAGAATGCCCGTGTTCATTCATTTAGATATTAAACAATTATGTGTTGACTATGTCTCATGCTTCTGGCACTGTCCAAAATCTTGGGCACACAGTGATTTGAAAGACAAAATCCTTACCCTTAAAGAGAGTGCAATTTATTGGTGGTAAAATGAGGGAGGCTAATGGAAGGAAATAGGATATTTATCTGTAGCAGTCATTTTCAAAGGGTGGTCTCAGTACCAACAGCATCTGTGTCACCTGGGAACTTGGCTAAAAATGAAAATTATTGAACTCATCCCAAATCTATTGAACCAGAAACTCTGAATTGGGACCCAGCAGTCTTTGTTTTAACAAGCCCTCCGTTTGACTCTGATGCTGAAGTTTGAGAACCTCTGAGCTGCAATATGATAAGATGAACGTGCTGGGTGGTAGAAGAGAATGTGGGGGCTATCTCGGTCTTGTGGCCTAAGAAAAAGCTTCTCGAGGAAGTTATTTCTAAGTCAAGAGTTGAAGGATTGGTAGGAATTGGCCAGGCAAAGGGAAAGTGGGAGTGGACGGAGATTCAGTCCAAGGACAGGATGTATTGAGTCAGCCTAGAGGTAAAAAATAGCAGAGCTTATTCAGAATTCTGGAGGAGTTCAGGGAGGCTGATACTGAAAATAGTGGAAGGTGGGGAATTGTTTACATCTCTTATCGAAGGGCACCTACCACGGCATCTGCAGGCAATAGGATAATGAGAATCAGAGGTGACAGCTAGGTTTTTCACATCAGGAAGTTCTAGGGCTTCAGAATAAAGCCAGTGAGGAAAGAAGGACAGGTGGGAGCATGAAGTTAGGGAGCCTCTGGGATCCAGCTATGCAGACCGGCAGGGAGCAGGAAGGATAACCCAGAAAACATGTGTAAGCTCAAATTAGGACTCCTTCTCAAGAGAATGGAGTCTCTTGTCTGCTGGGGTCGCCATAACAAAACATGCCACAAACTGGGGGGCTTAACCAACAGAATTAATTTTCTCCTAGTTCTGGAGGCTAGAGTGCAAGCCCAGGGTGTCAGTAGGGTTGTTTTTTAAGAGGCTTCTCTCCTTGGTTGGCAGATGGTCACCTTCTTGCTGTGTCTTCACACGGTCTTTCCTCTGTACATGCACACCCTGGTGTCTCTTTGTGAATCCTAACTTCCTCTTCTTCTAGGGACGCCAGTGATACTAGCTTAAGGCCCACACAAGTGGCTTAATTTTAACTTAATTAACTCATTAAAGCCTAATCTCTAAATACAGTTGCATTCTAAGGTACTAGAGGATAGGGGTTCATCGTGCGAATTTTGGGAGGACATGGTGCAGCCTATAACAGATGGCAATAACAAGCAAGCCTCCAAGTTCAGAAGAAATGGAATCCTTGGTAGTTAATTAAGATGCGAACCCAGAGGGCCAGTAATGTGCCAAGAGATTTCAGGAGCTCTGTACCCAGAACTATGGGTCCATGTGAGAAAATAACCTGGTTTGTCACAACAGCATACCAAACCCCTCACAAGGGTTTCTCAAAGTCCCCTAGGCTGAAAAGAGATTGGTTTCATATTTGAGGCATCATGAAATCATGGGTGTGAGAAAATAAAAGGTGATATTATGAAAAAATAAGTGTACAGAGGGATATACACCAGTTGCCATAGAAGGAACTCTATAGTAAAACGTCACCAGATTTGGAAATCCAAAAAGCTGAATTTGAATGAGAGATTTGTTGCTTTTCTCTTGGGTGATCTTAGTGGAGGAATTCAAGTAACTCCTCAGTGTTAATTTTCTCTTTGTAATAAAGGGGTCCTACCAATACCTACTTCACAGGAGTAAATGAGACAATATGTCTCATAAAATATGATGGTTTTACGTATGTAAACTATTGTGATCACCATCCTACGTAACTTCTTTATTGAGAGTTTTCTATAAAACAGATATTACAATAATGCTTTTAAATTTAAGATCTCATGTACCTGTAATCTGTAAAGAAAATCAAAGGTATCTGAAATAAATGTTCAAAAGAATCCACAAAAACAAATATGTTTATCAAAAACAGTCCTTTCTAGGAAATGGCTTTCCAATATTAGTTAGTAGGGGGTTTTCCAAGTTCAATACAAGTGCTAAGAATTTATCTACAGGAACATATAACTGAAATGTACTATATGGAAAGAAAACAAAACTCCATGCACATAGAATTGTCATATTTCAAGTAATTCAGTAACAAGGAGATTAGATATCTTGGCAATTAGAAAAAAGATGGTAGGCCAGAGATGAAGAAGGGGTTATCATCACCTCATGGAATTATTCCACTTTCCCTGACCAATCCACCTGTGCGGTGGGGATGGGGGCATCAGGGTATCAGGGCTGGAAGCCCCAGGCAGGAAGGCTGTTCTGCAAGGTTCACCTAGTTTTCTGTACTTACTAAGCAATATTCCCATGGTTTGTGTTTTCTCAGGTGGGCGTATTGACAGGAAGAGATAGAGCGAATCAGCCATGGATGTTGTCATATGTCATTGAAAACCAAAAAACTGTCTATTCTATCAGACCCCTCAATTTGTTTTAACCAAAAACTTCAAGAGCACTTTGATGTAGATTATTCAAAATATGAGAGAGTCAATAATAAGTATGGGCCTAAGACACGATGCAGGAAGGAAACTTAAAAAGTTAGTTCTTAGCACATAGAGGGCTTGCTATTGCCTGTGGGCAAGGGGCAAGGACAGCCTTACAGAATAGAAGACAGCTGAGCTGGGTCAGGGAGCTAAACAGGAAGCATTTATGTGAATAAGGTAAGAAACAACATTTAAACAAGATCCGGATGTTCAGATCATGGAGGTTTGAAACCACTGGGGAAGAGCTAGGTCTTGTGCAGGCTAATCACCTTCTGCCCCTCCAAATCCCTCTACACTTTACTCTGTGCCCCAGGACCCTGGTTCTCCGTAGGCACTGCACCATCCTTGCTTCCCTCTCCAGGGAGGGAAGAGTCAATGAGAGGCAGTAGACATCAGCGGCACGTTGGAAGAAGGGCAGAAATCGAGGCCAGGGATTCAGTAGCAGGGGTTCCTCCCTGCCAGGTGACTGCAGATGGGCCCTGGCCCTTTACCTAAGGCCACGACTCTAACTGAGCAATCCCAGATCTCTAGGTGCTGGTAACGGTTCTCTTGCCTTTCTCTTCAGAGTGAAGATTTTTGGGTTTCCTTCCCGCTTTCCGCATCCGAGTAGATAGTCCCTTTGTACAACTTCCCTCAGTTAAGTACAACCACTTTATTCTGAGAGAATCCTCGTTGATACATTTACGTAACAACACAACTGAGGAAAAAGCAAAAGGTCGGTCTGCCCAGAGACACCGGTGCAATTCCAAAGGCAGGTTTAATTGGTTTGATTTTTTTTTTTTTTTCTTGGTTCTTTCATCTCTCCATACCCATTGAAATGAATGGTTATTTAACGTTTCCAAGGATACACAGAATGATTCAGGAGTTGCCATTTGAAGAATCAGCAACCATGAGTAGTGGAAATTATTTCATGTCAAATTTTTCTATTACTATAGAATAGATTTCAAATTTGTAAGCCATGAAAGCCCTCAGAGATTGTCTAATATTAGATGTGAGACTCACTAGCTCATGAACAAAACCATCCAGACAGCTTTCTAACTGTATAGATATTCATATTTACCAAGCTCACCAGGATCTCCTGCATCAGAATCTCTGGGGGCAGCATCTGGACTTTTATTTTATTTATTTATTTATTTATTTATTTTTAATTTATTTATTTTTATTCCTCTGAGGTTTTCTGGACTACGATTCTCATTTAAGGAGTGGGAAACCTGAGGACTACAGAGGTTCTGTTACTTGTGCAAACTCAAATAACACGACAAAGGCATAGTCAGAATGAGATCTACTGCTCTTGACTCTCAGTTATTGAGAGTGAGGGGAATCAGAAATAGGGGAAATCAACAGAAACTTTGGAGAGAGAGAGTAATGCCCTCATTTGGAAAACTACAACATTGAGCATGAATTAAGGAAAACAAGGCTGTGTTTCCCAATCTCCAGCACTTCACACTCACCAGACATCCTTCTGTACCTCACAGAGCTTTTTAGACTTCTGTCATGTATTGACCTTTCGGGAGAGGTATTTTTTACAATGAATATGGCAACCAGCAATCCCTGATTCTATTTACATACAAAGGCTGCAATTCCACAAGAAGGACTCAGTGTTCTGATAAGTGATGGAAACAGTCACTTCATAAATCAGAAGATAACCTCGAGCCATGGCTTTGGAGTCTCACTGATGTTTTCCAACTCATTTCCTAAGGAAAGAAAACCTGCCCAAACCCTCCAAGAAGATAAACAGTATTTGGCTGGTCAAAATCTGGAGTCTGCAGACAATGAATTGATCAAATATTTTCTACCAGAAAATAATACAAAATTATTTAGTTTATATAAGAGTCTCTTCTACTACAACCCTCTTCAACAAGAAGGAATTAATATATTCTCTCTTCACTGGTGAAGTAAGAAGAGAATTGAAGAAGAGGAAGTAATCTGCGTGTTTCAGTGTGGATGAACTTCTTTGACACCCGAAATCTCACAGTAGATACTTGTTGGCATCCTGAACTATCTAAAGCCAGAGATGGGAGATTTCCCAAGAGCAAAATATGATTTTGGGTTAACCAATTTATCTTATCCTCTGCTACTGTTCTCTTCCTCAGTTTAGATTATTTGAGCATCGTTGAGAATGTTGAAGAGGCATGCCTGGGATTTTCCAGGATAAAGAGGGTGGTATGATCACTCTACCTTTGGCGAGTGTCCTAAAATCTGTGGTGTCCTTCATCAGTTTTAATTAACCTCACTGTGACCAGTCGGGGTTAAAGTTTTTCACCTGCACCCTCTCTTCTGAGTTCTGAGTTGAAGATTTCTTAGATATGATGTTCAGGTTCACTAGTAACTTCAAAACTTATCTGTACAGATGGCTGTCTGCAAAAGAAATGTGATGAGGTACATAATAAGAACACTAGTTACAGTTGCAAGATACTCTGATTAAAAAAAAAAAAAAAAAAAAGGTAGGCAAATACAGGAAATACAATCCAGTATTTGAGGTCGGTATTTTGCTGTGAGCTGTTCTGCATGTTTAGTTATAGGGTAATATTTAAAATACCCTATATATGGTATTAAAAACACCATAGAAACTGGACATCATGTAATTTAGTATGCTAAAACCTTAATTTCTCTTATTTAATTCTCTCATTCTTTATAGTTTTGAATTCCCATGCCTCTTTGGAATGATCTCAGATTTTCTTAAAGACTTTGAGTGGCATTCCAAGAAATATTCAATTTCAGTCTTGCAATAAAAAGAGGATATTTAAGTTCTGAAATCTCATCTAGTGTATCAGCAGAGGTTGATAACATGTTCAGACCATCAATGCTCTAAAAAACAGAAAACCTATATATGCACTAGGATGACAGGTGTCTCTGTCAATTTTATTAGGAAGTTTTGACCAAAATTTGCCTTATTGGCCACCAATGCTCTCTCTAAACTTGGGAAACATGAGGCTTAAAGTTTAGGGATTGAGGGGGAGGGAATAACGGAAGTATTTTTCCTTAAACCATAATAACATTGAGAAACTTAATGGGCTATTTTATATGACAGATGCCCATTCTATGTCATTATTGATCTGTGGCAAGTGCAATAAGAGTGGTTTAAATATTTTAACATCACATTCATAGTCTTTAACAATTTTTCTATTTTCAAATGACAAAAAGATTCTAAACAATTTGGTTTTTTTTCTTTTTTTAGAAGGGGGAAGAGAGAGAGACCCTTAAGCAGGCCCCACACCCAGCACAGAGCCCTATCCATCTCACTACCCTGAGATCATGATCTGAGCTGAAATCAAGAGTTGGATCCTTACTCTACTGAGCCACCCAGGTACCCCTCAAATGACGAAAATATTTTAAAGTTGCTTTAGAACTCTACATTTTAAAAGCTTTCCTTTGGGACATCTGGGTGGCTCAGGTGGTTAAGAATCTTCCTTGGGCTCAGGTCATGATCTCAGGGTCCTGGGATTGAGCCCTGCGTTGGGCTCCCTGCTCAGCAGCAAGTCTGCTTCTCCCTCTGCCTCTCGCCGCTGCTCACTCTCTCTCTCTCTCTCTCTCTCTCTTAAATAAATAAATAAAATCTTTACAAAAATGCTTTCCTTTTTGTGTTACACCTGAATCTTAATTGTCATTCTTTGAATTTGTTTCAAAAATAAAATTAATCATTAGTAAAAAAAATTAATCATTAATAATCTCCTTTCTCCAGTGTCTCAGGTTGGGTTTCCTGGGAGCAGAACTGGAGACAGGAATTCAGTGGCGCTCTTTAATTGGGCAAGAGCCTCCAAGAGAAGGAAATGAGGGAAGCAGGGCAAGGCAGGAGGAGGAGCCAAGCAAGGATGAAGTCTCACCTGGAGATACTCCAGCCTGACCCTCCTGGGGAGCTGTGCAACATTAATCGAACCCCCAAGTTGGAGGCGTGTGTACCACCATTTTTATCTGTGGTCAGTCTGTCATTAGTTGTGGGTTGTAGAAGGGTGGAGTGGGATGGACATAACCTCCAGGCCAAGCAGTGCTGGCTTAAAGGGAGAAATTCTTCGGAGGATGGGGCATACCGCTGTGAGCCACTATCAGCTCAGAAACCAGAAATGGGGGCCTGCTGCCATGGCCAACACCACGGAGCAGGGTGCAGCTCTGCTACCACCGTCTACCTAAATAAACACAACTCTCACTTATTGACTTCTGGGAAAAAGTAACTACTTTGTCAGTTACACAGCTCTCTTTCTTCTCTTGAACTTTTTATTGATCAAATGAAGAGTCCACCTTTGCCTAACAGTTAGATTAGATTCCTCATCCTTTGTGTCTTGCCAAAGAAATCAGCAACTTGACTTTTCTAGACCTCATTTTTTTCAATATGTAAGAAAAATTACAGCAATTTTCAAAAGTATAAGAACTAGCAATTTGGTCTTCTTAAATGTGAAGAGATATTAACATTTCGGGAATTACTGGTTATGTAAATGGTACTGAGCCAGTCCCCGTTGTATTTGTATGGCAGATCGTCAAAGCTGCTGGGCCAGGAACAGCCCGCACTGATGGAGCATTTCTCTGTGTGAGACCCACTCTTGGTCCTTTGCATTCGAGATCATTTTGAACCCTATCAATGTATCTGCCAAGTGAGATTGTGATCTCTCGTTTTTCTGAGAAGGAAACGAGGCTCAGAAATCTTGAGTGACTTGCCTGAAATCGTTCAGCTGATGGAAAAGCCAGGATCTGAACACAGGCTAAAATATTCCCACCAGAATCAGGTGTCTTTCTCTATGTCAGTATTCCGATTCATAAACTGCCTTCCTGATTTGGATAAACTGCTTATAACGAGAACAATTTCTCAGCAAATTCTTCTCAGTAACAGTATATTGTGTCATGTATTTTATCTTATGGTCTCACAGAAAGTGCCAAGAAAGTATAATAATAAAGGTTCTTTCAGATGTTCAGAACATACTTCTGGTTAATAATTATGTCTCATTGGCCCAAATCCTACTACCGCTCTAATTACGTCTCATTGGCCCAAATCCTACTACCACTCTAGAAGTTCAATTCCTCTGATGTTTTAAAGACCATGCAACAGGGCCCTGAAAAATCATACTTTCAGATACTTGAAGAAGAGAAGGAAGTTGTTTTTATAACTCTTCCCTCATCAAATTCTTTTCTTTAGTCCGTTTTACAGGACATTCCCCAGGTGGCCGATGATCTCTTCACCTTTTTCCTGAGTTCTCAGTGTCAAGGGCCAAAAATGGGACCTCATTTCTCTTAGTGCATGTGCCCAGCGTGATCTCTTACTTTGGCTACCAGTAGCCCAAAAAGAATACGTTTTAAATGCAAATGTTGTATATTGCTGTCATTTACTTTATGACTCATTACGAATACCAGCTCTGTTATTTTCTATATTTCATTACCAGTGTTTCTTTTGCTGCTTTTTCTGCCTTGTGTGCATTTCTAAATTGTTGTATTTTACTTTTCTTGCATTCCCGTGACTCTTTAATAACTCTTGCCAGGGTTCTGCTGAGGGGAAGGGTTGGAGTTATGATGGGGGTAGCAGAGAGGGCTTGGTTGTCTCTTGATAGGCACTGTGGGAGGTTTGCGGCCTTGACTGTTGATGCATACTTAACTGATATTTCCTTTGAATGTGGGATACATAATACCTCTTCCCCCTCAGTTTTGGGTTTTAGCTCTCAATTCCAGGGCAACAAGGAACATCACTTAAAATGCTGTCATAAATATATCACCTTATTTAACTACCCCCATATCCATATTTTTTTCATGTGGGGAAAATAAAGCTCAGAAAGTCTAAGCAGTCTATCTAAAGGCATACAGATAGTGGTGGTAGATTTGGTATTCAAGGTTAGGCCTGACTGGTTCTAGGCAACACACATAGAGGCGTTAAGATTTCCCGAGGCCGAGTCTTGGGAAACTTTTCTACTGATTGTAGTTTATTTTCTTAAATGAGACATTAAGCATAGAAAATATGCAGACGTCCAAGCCTGCCCATATATCTTGGGGGACAGAGCTAAGAGATCAAATGGGGGCCTCTGGCCCATGTCCCGCCCCCTTTTCCTTCCACATCTGGCTCCATCCCATGCCATGAGGATTCTCCCGACCTCTCTTGGATCCGGGGTGCTGTCAGTAGGATGAAATCTGGGGAAGGGACGTACGCACATCCCAGAAGCAATCTCAGGGCCATTTTGGTAGGGAAATTCAGGTCTTGAGTACTGGAGGAAGGTCCAGAAAGATGGGGAATGTGGGTCACAGATGGCCAGGTACCATTTACCCTTGCCCCATGTACGCCTCCCTTACGGACAGGCGGGCAGCTGGGAGACGAGCAGTGTAGGCCGGGCGGGGGGCTCAGGTTCACAAACTAGCCCAGCTTGTATAGTTAGCAAGCTGTCAAAGGCACCGTGTGTTACACCTGAGCTGAGACTGACTAGCTATTCTAAAGCACACCCGACCGGATGAAAGGTCCTTCCTCTGCTTGCCAGTGCAAATATGTGCTCGCTGAAGGGTGGCCGCATAGGTGAGTCAGTGGGCATGCTGAAGACAGTCCATCGTTGCTTTACGAGAAAAAAACAGTTTAAAAAAAGTGTCTAGAGCGTTCTTTGCAGTTGCTAGTTATTCAATGTCTTTAATTAAGTATTTACTCAGCCACTTTGTGCCGGATAGGAAATCATAATAGAAAGGATGATTTCAGTAACAATGTGGAGAAGATAACCTGCTAGGTACTAGGCACCAGGCAGTTTCAGATACTAAGGTTGTGTTTTCAATCAAACACAAAAGAGGAACTTAAGTTAAAATAAGGTCATTAGGGTGGGTCCTAATTCAATATGACTGGCGTTCTTACAAGATGAGGAAATTTGGACCCAGACATGCAGGGAGAAAAGATGATGTGAAGATACAGGGGGATGATTGTCTGCAAGTCAGGGAGAAAGTTCTCGAAAGAAACCAGCCCACTGACACCTTGCTCTTCAACTTGCAGCCTCCAGAACTGTCAGAAAGTAAGTCTCTGTTGTTTAAGCCACAGGGTCCCTGGTACTTTGTTTTTGCTGCCTTAGCAAAATCATACAGTATTAGCACAGAATCCATATCTAGTGAGGGATGCCTAAAATAAAACATTTTTGAGGATGGCTTCTAAATATCCCAGGAAGAAATGAGTTGTTCCCCAGATGTCCAGCGGTTTAAAGGGAGTGGGGTAGGATGGGTAGAAGTCCTGGGAGAAGCTGTGGATGGGCAAAGCTCGTAAAACAGAAGAAATAATCTGAATCATGGATGAACTGGGAAAAGAGTCAAGAAAGTTGAACCACAATGAGGAAGCGGTGGAACAGGCTTTAAACATTTTTTGGGGTCGGTGCAGGTGGGAAGTGTGGTGCTATAGCAGGAAATCCCTGTTCCCGGCCCAACCTTTGGCGAACTCTAGCAGCCTGAAACATCCTTGTTTATGTGGGGGCATGTCTTACAAAATTCTCATGAGAACCAAGGTAAAGGCTTTGTTCTTTGTTCCCTGGTATGGAAGGAAGGAAGGAAGGAAGGAAGGAAGGAAGGAAGGAAGGAAGGAAGGAAGGAAGGAAGGAAGGAAGGAAGGAAGGAAGAAAGGAAGGAAAGAAGGAAAGAAGGAAGGGAGGAAAAAAGGGAGGGAGGAAGGAAGGAAGGGAGGGAGGGAGGGAGGAAGGAAGGAAGAAAATTTGATTTATTTGACAGATACTGCTGTATAGTTGGAAACTTTTGAATTACTGACTGAGCACGTAACTTTGCTTATCAATAGTGGTAGTGTCTTACTGTTACTTTTACAAGAATATTTTACATCAGAACCAGAAGCCAGGCCTTGTTTTTGCAGTGTGTATTTATTGACACCTAGCGGCAGGATTCTGCATTGTTCTGGCATACTCCTGAAAAATAAGTTGTTCACACAATACAGATTTCAAGTCATTCCCAGAATGGATGTTTTCACTTATTTATTCTACAGCTATTTATCGAATCATCTTTTGTTTCTAACACTATCTTTGTGAGGAACTCAACTAAATTGAGCTCTCTATCCTGGTTCAACATACATGATAGACAAATTCAATCATGTCAATAGCCACCATTTATTGAGCACTTACTACATACTAAGCACTGGACCAGGCAGTTTTTGTACATTATCTCTTTCGTATTTGACAAGGAGTTCAGCATTGTTATCCTTTTTCTCAAGTGAGGAACCTGAGCCTTAGAAAGGTAAGCTGATTTACCTAAACACACACAGTCAGTTGAAGAACTACAGTTAAATCCTGATCTACCTGTTGTAGAGTTCATGTTTACTCCACTCTACCACACCGCATTTTAAGCAATTCATTCATAACTTTACTCATTTAAAATATATAAACTTGTTTAGTTTATATGTATATTTGTATTTATATATATTTATGTATGTGTGTATGTATATGTGTCACTATTATATGCATGCCAGGGACAGTGTTCGATAAGACTGCATATATTCATTCCCAAAACATTTACTGAGCACCTGCTACTTGCCATGTGTTGTGTTGAGTGCTGACAGTACAGTGGTTGGCAAAAAGACACGATCCCTGTCCCCAATGTGTTTGGAGCCGGGTACAGTAGAGGGACATTAATCAGATAATCACACTAACAATTATGTGTGCATAATTGTAATCTGGGATATACTTTCTTACGAATGATAATTGAAGTGTACATATACATGAGCATCTTAACTATTCTTAAGATCTCAAAATGGGTTTCTTCAAGTATGTGCTGCTTCAGCTGAGATCTGAAGGATGACTATAACTTAAACATATGTGTGTTTAGAGGAAGGAGTGAAAGGGGCAAGTAGACAGGTGAGAGCAGTGTTTCAGACAGTGGGAACGACATGTACAAATGCCCTGTGGTAGAAGAGAGAAGCACACAGTCAGGGAAAAGAGCTAAGAGCTGTGGGGTCCAATGTGACTGGGGAAGTAGAGAGTAGGTAGATAAAGGGGAAGGCCATTCTGTGGACTTGCCTATAATGCAATGATGCAATGTATTTCCACCAATGTCATGGCACAGGAACTCTATCTGCGTCTAGCTACTGCAAAGGGAAGTCCTCCCCCAATTCCGGAGCAAAGAAAAGTCAGCATAGACCCAGGGCAACCTCTGTGCAT
Organism: Eumetopias jubatus; assembly: GCF_037043125.1. Lineage (NCBI taxonomy): Eukaryota > Metazoa > Chordata > Mammalia > Carnivora > Otariidae > Eumetopias > Eumetopias jubatus. Next base: position 113,735,916 of record NW_028274814.1, on the reverse strand, counting down.
GGTCCTTACTGGGGCTGAGGCTGGACAATTGGCCATATGCTGACTCAATTCCCCTACAACCTCTGGGAACACAAGCAGTATCTCTCGTGGGTGGCTCTATTCCATGGCACTTTTCGTTCAAACCCATGTGGCCCCCTCGTATCCACGCCCATCAACAGAACCCCAACATCATCACCCTTTTTATCCCTGTCCTTTGTCTTTCCTTCTTTTCTACTATCTGGGAGAATTTATTTTTTCTAACCAAGAACTCCCCCAGTGCTAGGAGGAAGAAAAGCCAGATGTGTTTTCTCATGCTAGAAAGACACCATCTTTTGTTTCTCTACTTTCTGCCAGGTCACACTTCTCTCCAGGTGCACTGGGCACAGCTCCAGGAGGAAGAGAGGGGAACAGGAAAGTGCATTACTCGTAAAGAGGTAAACAAATGTTGTGAGGCATCTCAAAATATTATCCCTCCATGTCTCCTGGAAAAAACTGCTCCCCTGCCAAGTGATATGCAGTTCTCTAGATGGTCGGCTTTCCTAGAAAGTGGAAAAGGGCCTTCAATCTCTTTCTCTAGGACAGTGTTTCCCCTTAAGCAATATTAAGTTGGTAAGAGTGATGTTTTTCACAGGTTGCCCAAGAGTCAGGTGGATGAACCTACATTACTCTCTTTGCAGACGGCTAAATATCTCCCCAGGCCTATTCCTGTGAGAACTCTCTCCCAAAGTTGGTTTCCCTAATTGCTTTGGTCTTAGTTACCCCTGCCTTGTCTTGCAAATTAGAGGTTCACCAGTGGGGTTTGAGATCTGGCCCATAGGCACATGGCACCTCTGTCCAGATCACACCCTCATTTTCCCACTTGACTCAGTTTACCAATGACTTGGTGCTTTAGAGTCAGAGACTCCTATGTTCTCTCCAGAAAGCTGTTAGTGTTCTTGTTCAACTTTCTCCAGGAGACTGGTCTTCCTTCTAAATCTTCCTATACATGAAAACCCACCTCCAATCCAGTGAAGTTTCTTAACTTGGTCAAATCTTTTTTCCTCCTGTGACTTAACTCTCCCGTTACATTTTAGAGAAAGGGTAGGATTCCTGCCGGGAGCTCTTTTCCTCTCATCCAGGAATCCTCAGTGTCGAGCAATACTCTGTCTTCTCCTTGCAGGACCCAGCTACTTACCCTGACATAGCACTGCCTGTTGTGGTCTGCATTGCACTAAGCTATGTCAGGACCTAGAAAGTTCGACTTCCAAACATATTCTTAAAGCAAACTGAACATTGAAAAAGATGCCCACCAATTATTCCTCTATTACTCACCACGAAGCAGAGATCAGGAGCAAACCAGGATCTTCCTGGATGGTAATAATGAGAAGAAAATCCAGTGGCATCATTTCTGGTGTTGTTATGGGAGAACCAAGTGCCAAGGGGGAGTGTCCCCATATCTAGTAGAAGTTGATTTTAACAGTTGACTCATTCCATCATTGAAAGTTTCTAACGCTCTGGTTCCAAGGATTAGAGATATGTGCACAAGTAACTCCAGGGTTTGTTGCAATGAATAAAGGACAGGCCAGGTAAAGATTGATTTTCCCTTCTAGTTTTTCTTCTCTCCAAATTGGAATATATATGAGATGCCCGGGTGTCTAGTAGCTATTTTGGACCAGGAGGTGACCTTGAGGATAAAAGTCACAAACACAAGATGGTAAAAGAGAAAGATAGGGAAAGACTTCATGGATATAATTAAGCAGACAGGACTTTATAGCTCTGGATTTATTTTACAAGAGGAAGATTTAAATTTCTCTCTTGGTAGACAGCTATTATTTCTAGTCTCTGTTTCAAGCTACTAACACAAATCTCATTTTATACATGGTGAAGGTGGAAAGTGATCTAATGCAGCATAGTTGATATTTACCTACATGGGTATGGGTGGGAGGCACCTCAAGCTTTTGCTTACAGAACTCTGTAGAGCCACTTTCACCCTCAGAAATATATACTGACCCTTAGGAATCCTAGATTTCCTGACACCATCCCGCCGAATTTCTGTATTACATACTAGAATTATTGGCTTCTACTATAATTGCCTATCATTGCCATTTGGAATCTAATTAAGCAGTGGTATATATGCATGTGAATTATTTGTCCTGCAATAATTCAAAAAGTACCCCACATACTTTTCTGTGATGGAAAGTTCTTAGGCCAGAAATATTAACCCGAGAAGAGGATAGTATGTCTGACATTTTAAAAAATCCCAGCTAGTGAAAGCTATTGACATGCCCATGGTCATCCTCTGGACTGAAAGTTAGCACCTGAGGAAGATAGTAGGATTAATACAGGGGCTACAAGGAAGGTGGTAGAGAAGTAGACATGAGATCCAGTGGCACTTGCCTTTTTTGTGCATCCTTGAACTGAATGCCCCAACTTTACCTGGGTAATTGAGAAGTCCATGAAATCTCCTATAGGAGCCACAAAACCCAAAGAAAGCATTTCATTCCCTCTGACTTATGGGTCCAAGCGCATTGGTGATCAGTGAGGTTTTTTTTTCAGATGGAGTGATTTCTCCTTTGGGGTACACAGTCTGCCCAGTCTTTCCTACAGTTGCAGCACTGGTGATCACCAAGGGACAATTTCAAGTCTTCAATTCCGAGGCAGCTAACGCTTCGTGGTGTTGTTACTTGTGACCTTTCAGAGTTCTGCCAGGAATAATTATGTCACTGAATAGACTGACACTACAAAGTAATTCATATTCTCTAATAATCTTTTCTGTTAATTAATGAACACTGACAGTGGTCAAAGAAATCATTAGAAGACTCCTTTTAAGATTGAGAGAATCCCACAAGGTCTATAGGTAAACAGTTTGCTTTTGAGTTGCCCTCTTTGGTCATACACATTTGGTAATACTCACTTCTCCAGATTAACCTTGATAACCATTTGCTCTCAAAGACACTGTCCAAAGCCCCTTGGCCTCAGGGTCCAGTGTGTACTGGTTTATGTCAATGAAACTCTTCAGTGTAAGGAGTTCTCAGTATATTCGTATGTTATCGTCTTCCTTATGAACCACCATGATGATAGACGCCTGAGCTCTACCGGATGGAGAATTTCCTATTCCCTGAATCTAATGAAATTTCTTTCTTTTTTATTTTGTTATCTTGTTGTTTGACTAAAAATCTTAAGTTTTTCTATCTCATTGACATGCGGAAGCATAAGAAATCCTGGAAGAATGTAATTTTAGGCTCTCACGATATGTGGAAACATCTTTTTGACAGAGTTATCCTTACTGCCATGTTTTGAAGGGCTAATGAACACTGCTTATTTTGAGATAGGCCAGGAGGAAACCCTTTGGAATGAATGCTATGTGGCTAGATGGCCTTCACTCAATCTGTCTAAAAAGCAATTCTCTGAATGTCAGAGTATGGTGAAGAAGACTAGAAGGGATTTGAGAAGAGAAAAGTGTGACTTTTAGGCCATTAAGATTTTTTTCCAAATCCTTGATGTGATGAAAGAGATAGGGAAAAACAAGACAAACCCCCAGCGCTTCAATAGTTGGTAACACATAGAATTGAAAGACAGAGGGGCAGCTGGGTGGCCCAGTCAGTTAAGCTCAGGCCTTGATCTCAGGATTCGGAGTTTGGGCCTCCCACTGGGCTCCATGCTGGACATGGAAGCTACTTAAAAGACAAAACAAAACAAAAACAAAACAAAACTGAAAGACAGACATGTAATATAGAAATCAATAGAATGATTAGTCTAGATGAGCTTTCATGAAGCCATTCACTGCTCATCATTTCCCATGGACTCTTTGGCTTATATGCTATTCCACAATTTAAAATGATCTCAGTTTTTATAAAAGCAAATAAAATATCAATTATTTTATAAGTTATGCAATTTTGGTTCCAAACCAGAGTAATCTGTCATGTATTTGGAATGACAGCTATGAGTTCTGAAGATATATGTACTAAACTGGAATATTTTCATAACTATAGGATAATATTATTCTTTTTGACAGTTTTTTTTTCCAATTTTTTATCCTCCCACATCTAGAATTTTCATCTTCAGTTATTCCCATCCATTTCTCTGGCATACCACTAGTATTTCTCTGACCACACTTCAAGTTTCTTTTTTCTTATATGAAGCTTTTTCTATCTCAGCAACCCTTCTCCCCAGCAACGTGGCAGAACTGAACTCTTTTTGTGGGCAAGCTCTGAAGTTGGCACCAGTCTCCACACCAATATCTGTTATCACAGCACGTTGTATCTATAATGTCTGTCTTCATTATTAGACTATGATTTCTTCAAGGGTAAAGTGTTTGTGTTTTCTTAATTTTTGTATCCTCCCCTGATAATGACGTGGTAGCTACTCCTTATATTCTCCTGGTAGTAGACAATGAATAGATGAGTTGTTTTCAATTGTTAATGCAGCTTTAAATGAGATGTATCTGTCTCCTTGCCAAAAATTTGAAAAAAAAAACATAACTTAGATTTCTTTTTAATAATTTATTGTTTATAAAGCCCTTACACATACTCTATTATTCAAATACCACAAAAGCCATATCATCCTCATTTTTTTTATTTTTTTAAAGACTTATTTATGTATTTTAGAGAGAGAGAGAGCAGGGGGAGCAGTAGAGGGAGAAGGAGAAGCGGACTGCCCGCTGAGCGGAGAGTCAAATCCAGGGCTCCACCCCAGGACTCTGAGATCATGACCTGAGCCGAAATCAAGAGTCAGATGCTTCACCGACTGAGCCACCCAGGCATTCCTCATATTATCCTCATTTTAAAAGTAAGATCACTCAGGTTCCCAAGAGGTTATGTAACTACATGAAAAAAAACTCAAATATTCAGTCACAGTCACATACTCCGTAGTGCACACTGTTGAGGGAAATAGCAACTAAATGGGATGGTAGTTCTGCAATTACCTCTTTGTAACATAAAGTTTGGGTCATTTCTTTCTCTTTTTTTTTTTTCTGGTTCATTTTTCTTATGTATAAATAAGGGAAGTAGACAAGGTGACTCTACTCCTGTCAACTTTACCTTATGGAAACCTACTTACCTACTCATTCAAAACGCTGCATCTGGGCACCACATCAGCTGACCACTAGATGGTGATGCAGCTTAACTCAGTGCCCCCGGCTGCAACCCCAGCATCTCTGAGGAAAGCTGTGTCCAAGGCAATTCCCCACAGTCAGAAATTTTTGAAAGACAGACATTCTATGGTAGTTGAGAATTCACCATGTCCCTTTCCCAGTGTGACTTCCTGAGTTTCCCTTATGGAGAAGGTGTCTTAGGATACCAGCCATCCATAACCGCAAGCAAGAGGAACCGTCAACTTGAGGCCGGTGCTAAAAACACAGATGAAGAAAGGAGCTCACTTAAATGACTAAAACTAAAGTCTAATATTCAGGCCAGGGCAACCTTACCAACTGCAAAAATGCAAGATTAAAGACTGCGGATATTCATCAGGCTCTAAACGTCATTACTGCGGACACCCACTTTGTTCATTGTTGAATTCCCCATAAGTATGTACAAAGTGAATACGTGTACTAAGCATCTTCTAGGAGTTACGTGGAGTGACGGAGTAGGGAAGAGGTAGTCAGGCTTCTGTGAGAGTTCACAATCAGACTCATATCTTTAATACACACTTACTGAGCACTTTCTATGTGCCAGGCTCTGTGCTAGGTCTCGGGAAATAGAGGAGATAATGTAATGGCTACTATTATTTATTGACCGCTAACTGCCAGGGATTGTGCTCAGCACTCTAATAAATAATTAAATCCTTAAGACAACACTATATACTAAGGGTTATTATCCCCCTTTTATGGACAGTGAAAGGGAAGAGCAGAGAAATTAATGAACTTTGCTAAGGTCACTGACTCCTGTATTTACAATAATGGGAAGACAAGGCGCACACCGTTAAATGAGGGGAGGGACATGCCAACAAGTAAAACAGATACTATTTCAGAGAGTAACTAGAAGTGCATTCGGACACCTTTAGATCACTTATTCTTTGCCTTGATTCTTGAAATTCACGTCCGCTGTTTCAGAGTAGGGAAAGGAGAGATTTCTGATTTGCCTGACAAATCAGAGTCGTTGTCTCTACCAAGTGCCTCATGGTTGTGTGGTCTTAGTCTGGCTCTCTTAGTGATCCTAAACACAAGGAAATTTTATTTCCTCAGTTGCAACCATTGCTATTCTGCTTGTATCCTACTATTTCAATGGCAAGACTTCGCCAACCTACGCAGAAGCTAGAGAAAAGGCAGAGACAAGTTTTCAGGGTGATGTCCTAGGATCCCCTCATCCGGGCTTGATTTGGATCTGTGTTAAAACAGTCATCGTTAAAAGTTTATATTCCTTCTACCAAGTTGCATAGATTACTTATATGTCTGGCCTCAATTTGAGCACTTTCTTTCATTGAGATATATATGTTCCTATATTCCTAAACTAGAGAAAACATTTCTGGAAACAAAGAAGGAAGAAAACAAGAAGTCTTTTTGCCCCTGGCTTGTAATCTAAAATTGACCGAGAGCCCCATCACATGAAACATTAAAGGACTGAAAGCACAACACATTTTTTTATCACAAGCTAAAAAAAAAAAGAGGAAAAATCCAATAAAACAGGGTTCTCCCAACAAAGGGTGGCACTTTGTATATACAAACCAGTAGCAGAAATGTCATTGAGAGTTAAGCCTTTATCACCAAGGCTAATTCTTTCAAAATACCTCACTAGTCAGTAAAGAGCACGAACTGACAGAGGTTGGGCAGAGCGCGGAGCCAGTGTCTAGGAGACAAGGTATCCTCAAGGATTGTAAATTTGCAATTGTAATTTTGCTTGAAGCCTGTTAATTGTAAATTTGACTTGAAGCCTACTGTGGAAGAGACTGCCATTGATCTCCAGGCATTTCTTCTTCCTTTATTCCTTTTAATAACAAAAGCCGTTAATTTTAAGTGCAGCCTGGTGACTGAATTCTTCAACCCCCAGTGGAATGTGAGTGCAAGTAATGGGCCCAACTCCCGCATTACTACATTCTAGAAGCAAGGCAGGAAGATGAGTGCTCAGAGTAGCTGCCCCCAACCCTCCACAACTCATCTCCGGTTTTGAGAGGGACCCATATACCTGTCTTATAACACCTACTACATTTAAAAATTACTTGTGTTACAACAAGTAGCTAATACAAAAATCTGTGACTGCCTGTTAATCATTATTCCAACAAAAAATATGTGGCAACCAATTAGCAGCCAGGCACTGAAAGGCAAACTAACAGGGACCACAGTCTGGAGTCTGGGGACCCCGAATGTACTGGAGTACCACATTTGGTTGAAGCAGCCCGAGGCAGACCAAAGCATGTAGCTGAGTCTAGGGGGACAGGTGAAGGAAAAGAGAAGTTACTTGTCCAAATTCACGAGATCGGGGGCACCTGGGTGGCTCAGTCGTTAAGCAGTCAGACTCCGGTTTCGGCTCAGCTCACGATCTCAGGGTCATTAGATGCAGCCCGGAGCAGGGATCGGTGCTGAGCGTGCAGTGTGCTTGGGATTCTCCCTTTCCCTCTGCCTCTGCCTCTGTCCCTCCCTCACCCCCTCTCTCACTCTTTCTCTCTCTCTCTCAAAACAAACAAACAAAAATTCACATGATTGGACTAGAACTTAAGTCTCTGGCTCATTGTTCATTTAATTATAATACAAAAATAAGTGCCACTGATGCCTCATGACAAATGTCTCTAACATGGGCTCTCCTAATGGGTGTTTAGCTCTACTTCTGTCAAACTAAAATGTATTCCCATAGGATATGAGAATATTACAGCACTGTCTATTAGATGAATATTTTCTGCTTTCACGTGCATCATAAATATAAAGATACGTTTCTTTGGGCATGTGAATAGATAAAACTAGACTTCATAACTTCTCAGTCTTGACATTCCGTTACTTATTCACTAATAATGATTTTCTGTTACTTATTCTGTTACTTATTCATTAACAATGATTTAAAATAGAGCTGGAGATTGATCACTGTAAGTGCCTTTCCTCCCCCATCCTCCACCAAGGTCACTCCATCCCTCTCCTCCCTCCCCTGGCCATCAATCAGCAGACATGACTAATCACAGAGCTGTTCCACACTAAGCCTCCATTTGTTCTCCACATCTCTTCAACCCATCCTCCAGACAGCTCTCCTTACTAACAGAGTCATCATAGATAGGATAGGCGATTAAACCTACCTGGCTTAAGGTAAGTCCAGGAGCATTTACATTTAGTAGCTACACTTTTAAAGATACAAGTTAAAAATTTACAGCCTACAAGAAGGCAGATGTGAAGGGAATGATTTCATGATCTTTGCAAAACCAGCCAGGGGCTTCTACCTCTTCCTGCTGACAAGGACTGGTCTCTGATTTCCCATGAGGATCATCTATTTGAGTTCCAAGGGTCTAAGACTTTAGGGCAGTTTTCTAGGACCAGAGAACACTTGCAGTTTAGCAACAAACAGCAATATCCATACTCTGATCTGGTAAGCCATGAGGTTTGAGAGCAAATACTCAAGAATAACTACCAGGTAAGATTTTGCAACTGTTCTCAGGAAGCGTGAGGTGTGGAAAAGTATGGCTTTCCACCAGTGTGACTCCCTCTTACAACTGACTCTCGCAGAAGAGCTGGAAAACTCATCTTTGAAAAGCAAGGAGCCATTATCATTCTTTGCATTTTACCTTGGCGTTTTGGCATTCAGCTTGGAATTTTTTCCTACTCTCTTGTTATTCCAGTTTTTCACTGTGATTATGGGCTGTTAATGCCATTATTTTATTATTTCAAAGGAAAGAATGTTCTATTGCTTTTTGGGGGAATATTCAGCAACCCATCTACAATTAGTGTTTTTAAGGATATGCCAGTTTCTATTTTTCCTTTTCCTTTTAAATTGCAAGACTCTAAGTCAGTATTCCAAAATCACATTTTGTTTGTTTTAAGATGACTTTGACAGCAGCTTTGTCAAAATTATTTAAATAACTGATCAGGAATGGATTTTTTCCCTCTAAATAAATCAAAATATCTGTCCTCCTGAGATCAGACTTATACTAGGAAATATGTGAAAACTAACACAAGCTAGAATCACATGATTTGAAGAAATTTTTTTAAAAACTACTGAATTTTACATCCTGGATGGATTTAGATGCTGAATAGAGTACTGAAAACACAATCCTAGATGCCTTTTACTGGAATACTATACCTTGAGAATGGAAGAAAAACATTAAATTTGATTCACTGTGGTTTTGTGTTTTTGATGAATTTGAGAATTACAAATTATTATCTATATTTTGTGCCACCTAACATGAAAAAGAAAATGTAAGATATGCATATGAATTGCAATCTTTAGGAAACTGGTGGCCCAGGACCCAAGGTAGCCAGCTACCTAGACAAGGGACGCCAAGAGCCTCCAGCCAAATTCTCCAGGACTGAGTGCCACCAGGATTTTTATGAGATCAGCAGCAGTTAATCCTGATGATGTGGTATTGGAGGCAAAGGCTCTGTAGGGGCAACTCATTTGCCTTTTATTTGTACAACGAGCAGTTTTACTGAGAATGCTAAGTCTGTATATATGGTATGCTTTTTAAATCAGTCTTCAACTAATAAATGGATGGCTAGCTTTGGTATAAATGTAAAGACCAAAAAAGGATTAAGATACCTAGATCCATAAGTATTTTGTAATCTTCAGGCGTCAGTCTTAATTAACGTCTCATTTCTCATATGCGAAATGCAGAAGTTGGGTTATTTCTATGGTCTGAGAGGGGGTGAGTAAAGACAGCAGAGAGTATTGAATTCAGACAGACATAGGTTACAGTTTCAGCTCTGCTGCCTTTTCTGCATGGTATTTCTTTCTTTTTTGGTAAATAAATAGGAAGTAGGAATACTTACCTACCAGAGTTGTGAGAATTAGCTGAGCGAGGAGAGATGAAGCTACTAGCAAGCAGGGAATCATGGCTGCTTTATTGAACTGCAGGTTGAATATTGCGTATCTCTTTGCAGATGACCTCTTTCAAGTCTGTTCTGACACCATGCCTTAATCCTCCACTCCAACTGGACCTCCTTCAGTCTGTGCAGGGCTAGATAACACCTATGACTCCATCAGCTGGAGAAAAGGAGAAATTAAAAAAAAGAAAAAAACAGTTGAGAAATAAAGAGTAAGATCTTTGTTTGAGAGGAGCACAGAGTAAGATCTACGTTTGATCTATGTTTGAAGAAAGCATCTCCTAGTGTCCTTTCTCCACCATGTCTATGGTAATAATTCCATCCATCCATTCATTCATATATTGAATAAGCATTGATTGAACTTTGACCATGTGCCAGATCCTTGTCCATGTTCCCTGACTTACCTCTTTCCCGAGTCAGTGTAGGCTAAAAATCTGTTCATGAGCTAAAGTAGGGAATGTTTTGGTGCCAATTATTATGGATCTTCTCATTTCTAAACACCAAGGCAGCTTTTCTTTATTTACCTCCAGACTATTACATGGCATATGGTTCGTTTCTTTGGATATTTTCTTCACACTTTCCTAATTAGATAAATTTTGTCTTCAAACTCCCTATTTAGAACATATTCCAAGACTGTGTTCTGGTTACTTGCGTTTTCAAAATTGAAAAGAAATCTATTCAAGTTTCTGTGATTTTTTTTTTTTCTACCAGTCAGATCTTATCCCCATTTTTATTTGTTTTGAAATGTGCTGACACATAATGGGGATTCCAAAGCTCCCAATATTGGGGGAATTGTCATTTGAAAAAAAAGATCTATGCAATACTCTCGTTAGGTCATTTATAAAATATTGTGCCTAAGACAGTCTAGTAGCGATGAGACATAGATCTAACCCCAAATGTATCAGGGATGCATTGTGAAAGGAGATGTGGCAGCTCTGGCCCTCAGTTTCTATGTCTTGAAAACTGGGAAATAATATCTTATTTCCCAATGAGAGTACTGTGAAAAATAAAATTAGATATGTGATAGAACCTTGATAATTATAAGTGCCTCATAATGAATATCAATAATTCATATCTCACCTGAACGAAGCTAGACCATGAAAGCTGGTCTGAATTTGAGTCCTGGAGAGAATGATGCCTTAGAGTAGATTTGGATTACCAGTGCACCAAAATAAAACAAAACAAAAAATCACATAGGATACATGCAGGGTCAAGGATACTAGCAAGTGGGTCTGATCCAGGGTCCCTCCATTTGCCCTCACGGAGGGGTACTCTCACAATTCTGGTAGGTAGATTCAGTAGCCCTCCCAGGGTGGGGAACCTCCTAGAACAGAACACCTTAGAACCATAGGATTCCTGCCCTTTATATACTTTTTCCTGAAGGGATGGAGAAGAGGAGGTTCTAGTATTAGTGAGTACTAGTTATTCACTGGGCAGCCTTATTTCCATAAAAGGGAAAATTCTTGCTGTACCATCAATGCCTGCATTCACAAACCATTTCTTTCTGTGCTTTGGGGCCTTCTCAAAGTTTATCAGCTGTACAACTTTACCTGACTGCTGTGTCCCCAAGGTCTTCAAAAAAAAGAAGATTCAGGCTTTGACTTCAGCCTTCGAGAGGTTGCAGAGGTTACTGAGTGTAATCAGTGGGGAAGACAAGACATGCTGGCAACTGCCCAGTAAACAGGACGCATGGCAGAGACAAGTAGACACAAACCCAGGTCTGACTCAGGCATAACGCGGGTTATGGTAGAGTTCTCATTCATTCATTCATTCATTTCCCTTAGATTTCTCCAACTCTTCAGTCATGCACTGCTCTGAACAGACTCTCCTTGCCCCAGTTTCTTACTCTGCCCTGGACTGAGTCTATCACAGTCGTTTCAGGGACCATATAAATACCCACTATTCACAGTGTGCCCTAGAGGAGCCTACCTTCCCTTCCCTCCTTCCCCTTGGAATGTTGTTTACCTTTCCCATCTCAAAGGCATCTGATCTTTGAGATCACTCTTCCATGGTGCTGAATACATCAGTCTTTATGAAATGCAAAGCAGTAGGATTTAAGAGAAAGATTGCCGACTTCAGAATCACATGGACCTGAGGATGGCTCAACCGTGGTCCTATCACTTGTTTGCTGGGAGACTTTGGGCGAATGATGTAATCTCTTTAAGTCATTGTCTCCTCACTCTTAGAACAGACATGGTGAATCCTAGCTTAGAGGGTGGTGTGAGCACTATATGTAAATTTTATATGAAATGCTCATAGTAGGTTGTTAACAGATATGCATCCTTCCATTTGCCCCAGTCTGCAAAGTTGACAATTTCAGAAACAGGAATATGGGGAATAATTTTGATCTAAGAAACTCAGGGCATCTAAGGGTTGCCTGTGATTTCAGCTGCCCCTTGCCCAGCCAACTTCAGTTCTCTGCAAACTATGATCCAAACCCCATGGAATCAAGACAGAAGGTAAAATATTTCATATGCCATATTTTCCAGATATCGTTTTCCAAAAACATTCCAACTGATATTTATTTCTTATAAAATATATCTCAAGTATATTCACCATTTGCCATTGATGAGAAGGTGGAGTGTGTTTTTTGCTTAATTTTTAAATAGTTTTATATCTAGGAGTTTCAATTTCTATTAGATCTTTTAGTTTATATTAGATCTTTCTTAGAAATGTGTCTTTTTTTTTTTTTTTTTTTTTTTTTTTTACTGAGTGTACCATTGAGGTAGGAATATATTCATGGTAATGAAAAATTTTCAGAGTGACATTTTTTCTTTTTTCTTTCTAACATTTCTGTTTCACATTTTTACACTGGTTTCTCTGCTGGCTTTTGGTCAGCACTGAGCATGATTTGTAGTTGCAAGCACTTCCTTTGTAGAAAACTGAAATTTTTCCTGTGCCTGGAAAATGTGTGTGTTCTCTAAGGTGGTGCAAAAGAGAAGCACCTTCAATGAACTCTCAGATTCTCTTATGGAACCCTGCAAGTCAGAATCATTACACTGTTTACCAGGGGTATCTTGCAGTTTATACCTCATGGGGGGATGTTTCGACTTCTGGGAAATGCATAGTGTTCTTCAGGATTCCATGGGACTTGGGAGGAGGGGAAGTGCAAACAGCCCTCCAAAAACCCATTAGGATCCATCATGACTTACCTCCCCTAGGTTTAGTCCTCTTCCCCAAAGGCTTCTAGGCCATTAATGATTTAATGATTTATTACTGAATTGAGGGTTTTTTAAAACATGTTTATCAGTTAATAGTAAAACATGGCTCAGGCTTTGAACACAATTTAGCCCTCAAGACTGTCGATAATTAAGTTATGTGACAATCTGAAAATTTGATAAGAACCTAGTAAGACATGGGAGGTTGGTGTCCTTTTGAGAAATGCCCAGACATGGAATAACCGCCCCCCCACACACACACACAAATAACCACACAGATGAAAAGGAGAGGTGACATATATATTTAATATAAACCTAATGGAGCAATAAGAAAATAAAACTTGGGGGCGCCTGGGTGGCTTAGTCGGTTAACCACCAACTCTTGATCTCAGCTCAGGTCTTGATCTCAGGGACATGAGTTCAAGCCCCGCATTAGGCTCTGAACTGGGTGTGGAGCCTACTTTAAAAAAAAAGTTGTAGAAACTGTAGACAAGAGAAAACAACCATCTCAACAACAAAAGCATAATAGAAAACTTGCTGCAGTGTTGTATCCCTCAATATTAAGATAAAAACTTTGATAGCAGCATAAACAAGTAATCTGTGTTTAAGTCACTGTTAAAACAGAAAGAAAATTTGAAAAGAAAAATATTGTCTGTTTATACTCATCCCTGCAAGGCACAATTAAAATTCACTCTAATTCTGTGAAATATCATTATTTTTGAGGAAAATTCAACCTTTTGTGACTTTTGCCAACTAAACATCAGAAATCTTTCAAGAATCTACAAACGTTTTCAACTCCAATATTTATTGGGCTTTTTGTAATATAGATTGATACTGCAGAAATTGGCATTGAGTTATATTCAGTGATAGAAATATTCTATAATATGGAAAGAATGTATTATTTTTCTTGATCCACGAATTCCCCTGAAGGCCTAAATTATCTGCAATAAAAAAGCAGAGAAAATGTTTGGGCATGCAGACTCTAAAATCACTATTTTTCATAAAGAAATATATATCCTTGCAACTTGGTGGATGAGAAGACAACACAATTCTAGATATGATTTATTTCTTATCTTCAGTAAGCTGAATTCTAACTGAATTACATTTATTTAAAGATCATTGAAATGTCTTTAATTTTGTGCCTTACGCCACATGATTCGTACCCTAAACTATACCTTGCAAGTGAAGCTAATATAAACATTCCCCTTTTCAATGTAGGACGGTAAGTGTCAATTTGACATGAAGACCACATATTAGCAGTATCACTAGTGTGAGTATTTAAAACCATTCAGTTCTCTAAATATTCTATGAAGGTTTTATAAACCAGTAGACTGGGGTCTCCTAAAATTTTGTGTGCAGTGTTTACCTCCCTATATGCATTGTGTCTAAGCAATGTTTATACAGTGAATTTGTAAAAGTTCTTTAGAGAATTTGTCCATTTCTAGAGAAGACATAACTCCTTTACTATCTGGGTCAGGAATCCCTCATGTTTTTACGAGTTTGCCGCCAAAAGGCACTTTGAATCAGCTATTTGTTATTACTAGTGTCTTAAATGGAAGGGTCCTTAGAACAAAGTGTTCTTCATAAAGGAAACCCAGCCATATAATGAATCCTATCCACTCTTTTATTTTGTTCACTTTATCTCTGACTGGAGATTTGCCTTGCTACACCTAACCTTTTTTTGATCTTCTCTTCTCCTTAAACTCGTGACCAGGGAGGAAGAAGTATCACATGCCTTGTCGCAGAAAATATGAAAGGTCCACTTACTAATTATGGAATTGGTCTTAATTAAGTTGCAAGCATGCTTTTACCACTGGAGACATAAAATTGCCTTAGGTTAAGGCCCACACATAACCAGTGAACTATTTGATATGTCACGAAGACAGAGCAAAGGAAATTTAGTTCAGCATTTTGGTAAAAACCTAATATTACCAAAATAGCATTTATAAATTGTTGTGTTACCTTTGTGGATGCCGATGGCTTTGCATAAACAAACTTCTCCCTTGTTTAGCTAATATAAATAATTTGCATGTTTTATTTTCTCTTTTCTCTGAAAAATACCAAGAACAAAATATTGCAAGAACTCTTATAAATAGAAAAAAAGCTAAAAGTGTATTGCAGAGGACTACTTTATAAGGCAGAAATTCCTGACAATGTCTTTCACCACTTAGGTTTTACAGTAAATTAACAGAAATGATTACATACAAATTTTATTTTTCAAGTTGTTACAATGACAAGCATTGTTAATGATTCTAAACTGGCTCCCAGGAAAACTTTACAAACATACAGCCTTTATCAATCTTTCTTATGTTCAAATTCAGGTCTTTCCTTTTATCTTTCTTGAGTGGATGATGAGACATTGAAATATAAGCCCCCTTGAAATTTTGTGGATTGATTCTGAACAGCTCAGAGCTGTACCCGTGATTGCCCAAAGATTAGAGACATGTTAAAATTCATGAAGTATATGTAAAAAGTCACTGAGGATGGGTACTTGAAAAAATCAGAATTTTAAAAGGAATTTGTGTTGCAAAGAGGTTATTTGAATTTAAGGAGAAGTGAGGTACGTTTGATAGAAGGTAGGAGGCCAAGGGATCTCCACTGAGTTAGTCTAATTCTTGGCATGCTCTCCTCTAGCTTATTACTGTTTCTTGACCATGCCCAAACATGCCACTGCTTTGGACTGTAGGCTTTTGCTGTTCTCTGTACCTGGACGTTCTTTCCCCAGATATTAACATGGCTCTTGGAGCGCTTAGGTGTCTCAGCTGGTTGAGCCTCTGTCTTCAGCTCAGGTCAGGATCGCAGGGTCCTGGGATCCAGCCCCTTAGTCAGGCTTCCTGCTCAGCGGGGAGTCTGCTCCTCCCTCTGCCTCTGCCCCTCCCCCAGCTCATGCTGGCTCTCTCTCAAATAAATAAATAAAATCTTAAAAAAAAAAAAATGGCTCACTCCATCACTTTCTTTGGGTATCTCTTCAAATGTTATTAAAGATAAATTTTCTATCCTCTTATTTAAATAGCACATCCCTATCAACCTCTAATTTCCTTCTTTGCTTAATTTTTCTTCCTAGCATGTTCACCACTTAATATATGTTTTGTTCTCTGCTGTATCCTCAATGCCTATAATCATTCCTGGAACTCTACTAGGGCTCAATTTATACCCATGGACAAATAATTTAAACTCTTCTATCTATTATTCAGTGAATTAAGTGTATTTCAAATGTTATAATGATACCTGTTAAGTATGTCATTAGAATAAATAGAATAAGATGGTTTTGAAGGGTATGTGAGCCAGGCTTTAAAAAGTCCCCACACATGTTTTTGAAGATTTCTTTGTCCAAAAAGACAATAGCTTACTGCTAATTGTAGAGTTCATTCTTATTGTGTAATCCAAAAAATTACTGATTTACAGGATTCTGATAAACTTTTCTATTTCAGTAGTGCATTTCACTAGGTGATTATGATGTGTCTTGATATTCTCATTATACTTTCCACTTCATTTCAGAGCATATTGTTTTTTGGGGGCCTACCATCCTTCATGTCCAGTGGGCATCTCAAAGCACTATGCTGCCCAAGGGCCCTTCTGTCTGATGCAGGTTTTGACAGACTAACCTTGAATTGGTATTCTGATCTTCCTGACACATTTGGTTGTAAGGGAATTTGCCATTGATAGGGAACTCCTCAATAGCTAACGGCTTCCTTCGAGTTAGCCACATAGCATAATGAAGACTAATAGTGACGAATGTAGGATGTAAATCCTAGAAGCTTTATCGACCTCTTGCTGTGTATTCATATCAAGGGAAGATGTTTAAGTTCTACAGTACAACTTGTGGTAGGAAGTTTTCATAAAATTTTAGTTGAATTAACCTTTCTTCACTTTTCAGCACCTTTCAGTAAGCCCTCTTAATTCATACTTATCCCAACACCATAAAAACACAAAAAATAAAAACAAAAGAAAAGCATAGTCCATGAAAGAACAGATGGATCAATTGACTTTCATTAAAATTAAAAATATCTACTCTTCGGGGCACCTGGGTGGCTGAGTCAGTTAAGTGTCTGACTCTTGATTTTGGCTCAGGTCATGATCTCAGGGTTGTGGGATAGAGCCCTGTGTTGGGCTCTGTGCTCACTGGGGAGTCTGCTTGAGATTCTCTCTCTCCCTCTCCCTCTGTGCCTCTTCTGCTTTCACTCTGTCTCTCTCAAATAAATCTTTAAAAAAATTTATTCTTCATAAGACATTGTTGAGGGAATGAAAAGGCAAGTCACAATCAGGCACATATGTGCATATGATATGTACGATTCAAGATATATGATAAAGGATATGTGTTCAGAATATATACATCAGTCCTCCCTTATCCCCAGTTTTACTTTCTACAGTTTCAGTTAAACACAGTTAACTGTGATCCAGAAAGTGAGGATCCCTCTTCTGACCTATTGTCAGAAGGTCAATAATAATAGCCAACCCCCATGTCATTGTGCCTATGTACTCCCTTCACTTCATCTCCTCACCTGGGTGTTTCATTCTGTCCCATCATCAAAGGAAGGGTGAACACAGTACGATAAGATATTCTGAGAGAAAGCAAGAGACCACATTCATGTAACTTTTAGGACAGTATATTGCTAAAATTTTCCTATTCTATTATTAGTTTTTGTTGTTAATCTCTTACTTCTGTATAGGAAGAAGCATTGTGTACATAGGGTTCAATAGTATCCACAGTTTCAGGCATCCACAAAGGTTTTGG
This sequence comes from Eumetopias jubatus, assembly GCF_037043125.1. Classification (NCBI taxonomy): domain Eukaryota; kingdom Metazoa; phylum Chordata; class Mammalia; order Carnivora; family Otariidae; genus Eumetopias; species Eumetopias jubatus. The sequence goes on along the minus strand of NW_028274814.1, from coordinate 113,718,113 downwards.
AACATATTCCCTGTGGATAAGGGGGAGACTACTGTAAAGAACTCTTACAGCAGTAGTTAAGAAAAGGAACAATGCAATGAAAAATGGGCAAAATATTTGAATAAATCACTACAAAATATTTGAATAAATCACTACAACACTACTGATGGCAAATAAACATGTTAAAAGATGCTCACTAGCACTAGTTATTTTGGAAATACAAATTAATGAGATGCCACAATGAGCTAACAATATACTCCTATTAGAATGGCAAAAAACCCCAAAAACCAAAAACCAAAAAAAAAAAAAAACAAAAACAAAAACAGACCTACTCTTCAGGGGGAAAAAAAGACCTACTAAGTGTTGGCAAAGTTCTTGGGGAATTAGAACTTTCATACGCTCCTGTTAGGAATGCAAGATGATACAGCCACTTTGGAAAATCATTTGACAGTTTCTGAAATAGTTAAACATAAACTCATCTCTTCTACTCCTATTTACTCAAGAGAAATGAAAGCTTATGTCTTTAGAACAACTTTTACATGAATGTTAATATCAGCTCTACTTTTTTTTAAGATTTTTTTAAAATGTATTTATTTGACAGAGAGAGAGAGAGACACAGCGAGAGAGGGAACACAAGCAGGGGGAGTGGGAGAGGGAAAAGCAGGCTTCCCACGGAGCAGGGAGCCTGATGCAGGGCTCGATCCCGGGACCCCAGGATCATGACCTGAGCCGAAGGCAGACGCTTAACGACTGAGCCACCCAGGCACCCCTCAGCTCTATTTTTAATAGCTACAAACAATCCAAATGTTCATCAGAAGACAAATGGATAAACAAACTGCTGTGTATTATAAAATAGAGTACCAGTCTATAGTGAAAAGGAATTTATGCTACAACATGGAGGATGTAACGTCAGCAGAATAACTATGCTAAATAAAACTATATCCTATATAAAATAAGACACAATATGGTTCTATCTGTTCAAATGAAAATGAATATATAGTGGTAGAAAGCAGATAAGGGGTTGCCTTATATGGGAGGAAGATGGGGAGGGGCAAGAGAGAGGGGTTACAAAGGGGCAGGAGGAAACAATTGGAGGTGATAGTTTTGTTCAATATCTGCATTGTGGTGATGGTGTCATGGGTGTATATACGTTAAAACATGGCATGTATAAATGTTAAAACATCAAATTCTACCCAATAAATATGTGCAATTATTTTATGTCAGATATGTCTCAGTAATTCTGTTAAAATAAAACCACAAAATATCAAACTCCACCACAACTGTCATCCCTATACCTCAGTCTTGTGCTCCATGTCACTGCAGAGGTTCACTGGGTGTGCGAGTTGGTTGGCATTGGGTGAAGGACTCATCATTGCCTTAGGGTGAAGGCTCGCAGGCATGCTCAGACTTGGCCTGTTTAGTTACCATCTAATAAAGGAAAATGCCGATGTCACCAAGAAGAGAGATTCACTGTGAGGCAGATTGGAGACACTTCTTGCCACATGTTGTTCCTCAGGCAGGCTTACGTGTCCAGTGTCATTAGACCTCCTCTAGTGTTCTCTAGCACTTCCAATTATGCTCATAATTTCAAATTTCACCACTCCCATTCCAAAAAATTAGATGTTGCTGAGACCTTGGATTTTGGTTTGAAATAGGACACCACACTACCAGCCATCTTGTTTCTAACCACAATTTTTCCACAGCTGTTTAAGGCTATTAATATTAAATTAATGTTCAAGGAAGTTTACAATTGCTCACCCGGGGGAAAAGAATGTGAGTTAACCACAAACCTTCCTCTTAGCACAGACCAGCAAAGATGTGCCCATGTTTCATTACTGAGTAATGTCAGATTTCATCTTTCTCGGTCTCACATAATTTAGTTTTCTTTTCTTGCAAAGGTCGCTCAGATTGGATAATTATATACTTGCAGTCCCTGGATTTTTTTTTTTTTAAGGTTTTATTTATTTGACAGAGAGAGCACAAGCAGAGGGAGAGAAAGGGAGAAGCAGGCGCCCTGCTGAGCAAGGAGCCCGATGTGGGACTTGATCCCAGGACCCTGGGATCATGACCTGGACCGAAGGCAGCCGCTTAACCGACTAAGCCGCCCAGGCATCCCGACAGTCCCTGGATGTTTAGTGAACAGAATTTAGGAAGGTGTGAGGACAACTGCAGAAGAGGAAAATACGAGTTGGACAAATTACAAAGTAGGAATTGTACATTATTCCTTTAACATACATTTATTGAGCACATCCTAGGTGCTGGGCATCGTATCAGAACTGGATGAACAAGAGTGAGCAAACCCCAACCTGTTTCTTGCCCTCATAGAGCTTATAGTGCAGGAAATGTTTTCAATTAGATGAGCGGTTCATCCCAAACTCCAGCTCCTGCTTCTTTATTCCTCTTTCCCATCCAAATTATCCTCATTCAAGAAATTGATACTTCTATTACTGAGGTTATAGAATACTTGGAAATGAGAGGATTTTGCTATCAGACCTTCTGAGAGGTTAAGCCCTTCTCCTCCCCCATCTCTGCCCCCATCTCCTCCCCCTCCTCCTCCCCATCTCCTCCCCATCTCCTCCCCATCTCCTCCCCCTCCTCCTCCCCCATCTCCTCCCCATCTCCTCCCCCTCTTCCTCCCCATCTCCTCCCCCTCCTCCCCATCTCCTCCCCCTCCTCCTCCCCCATCTCCTCCCCCTCCTCCCCATCTCCTCCCCCTCCTCCTCCCCATCTCCTCCCCATCTCCTCCCCCATCTCCTCCCCAACTCCTCCCCCATCTCCTCCCCATCTCCTCCCCCTCCTCCTCCCCCATCTCCTCCCATGCCTCCTTCTTTTCCTTTTTGTCCCCTTCTCTTTATTTTACCATTTTTAATTTTGAAATAATTTCAGATGTCCAAAATTTACAAAATTAGTCCAAAGAGTTCTGATATATCCTAACCCAGATTCCCCAGCTTTTACCACAGCTTTGTTTGCTTTACCATTCTCTCTCTCCCTCTCTCCATGGCTATGGCTATGAATATAAATATAGATAAAAATGTACTTATAGTTACATATTCTATTTCTAAAATATTTGAGAGTAATTTGCAGACATAATACCCTTTACATCTAAATACATTATTCTACATCTTCCGTTACTTAAGCACATTACAATGAATAAAATAAACTAACGTTAATAGGAACAGTATTTAATCTAGAAGCCATATGTTCAAAGTCAACCATTTGTGCCACTAATGTTCTTACCTAATATAGGATCACTGTTGCATAGAGTTGTTCTGTCCCCTTATCTTCCTTTAATCTGAAACAGAAACTCAGTTTTTGTCTTTTAATGACTTAGATTTTTTTTTTTTTTAAGAATACAGGCCAGTTATCTTGAAAAATGTTTCTCAGTTTGGGTTTGTCTAACGTTTTGTTATTATTAGATTCAAGTTATGCCCTTCGAGCAGGAATACCACAGGAGTAATGTGTCTTTCTCAGTGCATCCTGATGTGCTATACTAAGGGGATGGCAATTTCAACCGTCCACTTGGTAAAGGTGTTATCTGCCAATTTTCTCTAACGTAAAGTTACCATTTTCCCTTTGTAATTAATAAATATTGTGTTGAAAGCTGCTTTGAGATTATATAATCATCCTGCTTTTCACTATACTTTTACCCACAAATCCATTGATATTTCTTACCTGAAATTGTTATTACTAGGTGGTTTCCAAATAGTGATTTTTTATTTCTATCATTCCTTTTATCTTTATTAGTTGGAATTCCACTGTAAGGAACAGCTTTCTTTTTCCCCCGGTAAACTTCTTTTCTGAAGCCTCTCCATCTGTCCATCCATGTATCTATCCATCCATCCATCTCTATATTTATTTTTCCGTACATGCATTACATAATTCTATGTAGAACCAAAGATCTCCATGATATAGAACCTATTTCCTTCTTCTCCTCTAACTGAATTTGTACAGAATGCTCATAGTGATGGCCGTACTCACAGTATTACTTCTCTAAGGATAATAATGAGGTTTTAAAAAATTGCTACTTTCCACGGGATTACAGCAGAAAACAGGATAAAAGTCCATTCTTTAAAATCTGTTGGAAGCTTGTCCATGAGGGAGAGATTTGTGCTGTCCAAGGCAATCTTGCATCACCAGATGAATCCAAATATATTCACGAACATGTGTTTGGCCTGTCTGTACTCATCCCATAGTCTTCTTGTCAAAAGATAATCTCCAGCTGGATTGTAGGCTGAAATTGTAATGCTTGTCTACAATAAATCTGATGTTTCTATCAGGTTGACTGACTCAAGTTCCACACTTAATGTTTATTTGAAAGATGAAACTTCTTTTGTTCTCATGATAATCCTCACATCGGTCCACGGTCTGGGCTGATTTGAACTTCCCAAATTTGGGATTTTAGTGATATTGTTCTACTCTGTTGCCAAGGGTATATAGTGAACTCAAAAGATTACAAAGGAAACCAGTTAAGTCAATTTAATCTAAGCACATAGCAACAAATTGCAGAAACAGAGTGCTATTAAACTTTCATTCAAAAATATAGAAGCTTAGGTTTTTAAATTTTTCTTATAAATGTCAATTGTGGATAAAATAATACATTCAGAAATGCCATTTATTTAGTGCCTAATATGTGTCCCTGGTGCTTCACATTTTACTATTTCAAAGTCTCATAAAACCCTAGGTCCATGTTGATATCCCAGATTTTTAAATCTGCAGCAGGAGGTTTAGGGAGGCTACATAACTGGACTGATCTCATAGCTAACGGGTAGAAAGGCTAGAATTCAAATCCAAGTTTGTCTTAAGAAAAAATCATGTTTTGGGGCACCTGGGTGGCTCAGGTGGCTAGGCGACCGCCTTCGGCTCGGGCTGTGATCCTGGAGTCCCGGGATCGAGTCCTGCATCGGGCTCCCTGCTCAGTGGGGAGTCTGCTTCTCCCTCTGACCCTCTTCCCTCTCGTGTTCTCTATCTCTCATTCTCTCTCTCTCAAATAAATAAAATAAAATCTTTAAAAAAAAAAAGAAAAAGAAAGTCATGTTTTCCCTCTGCATTACATTGACAATATACCTGTTACCAGTAATAAATATACAGAAGAATAAACATGTATAGTCTATGATATCTGTAAGAATAAAAGCTTATTTGATTCGTTGGCAGAAAAATTCAAATTCTCTTATCTTTAGAGTACAAAGAATAGCAAGTTCAAAGTGTTTATTTATCTGACTTGGCTTTCCTTGTTTTGTTCCATTTATCTCTTTCCTTCTTTGTAATATCAGTATATTTAAAAATCTGCACACATGCTCAAAAAATATACTATTTAAAAACCTTAAAATCTAGGAGATAATGATAATGATGGTACTTTATCCCCATGATAATTTATAACTAGACCAAGCTTTGAGTTTCCATTCCTGTAAATTGAACTCACTCGATTGAATTTTCTGTTTCAAACAGCAGGTGGTGGTGGTGGGTTATTCTATCAAGTTTAAGTACTTGTAGATACTGCCGTGTTGTTGAAAGCAATATATCACATACATTTTGGTTTCAGAACTACTCACATCATCTTGTTAAGATTTCTCTTATAAAATAATATATATGATGAGGTCTTATTTGAAAAATATTGCATGTGTATAAATCTTTTAGAAGAAGATGATTGTATATATGCAAAACATATCATTTAAGTCATTTAATCAGTTTAGTGCTTCACACAATTATTTAAATGGTTGTAGTATGTATTTTCAGTAACAAATATGATTTAGTATGGGGGATTAAATATTTATATTTAATATAGTATATAGTACATATATAGTATATCAAATATACTCTAAATTTATAATTATTATAAAAATAGTTGTAGTATATGGTAAAGACTAAAAAAATCTTTGTCATTTAGTAAAAGAATGGGTGGGAAAATTGATTTATTTTCACTCCTTCAATTAAGTCCTTGCTGAGTAATGATTACCTTTAAACTCTTTTGACTAACCCTTTAACATACTATATATTACCTATTACTCATCAGTCTACATTCCTATTCCACTATATTCAAGATCTCTGAATAATTTATTTTGAGTCTTGGCTACATTTCAGTTCTCAGTTGGTTAAAACTTAAAGGGGGAGGTATTTTTCAGAATCTTTGATCCAGGACTGGATTTGGTTGAATGGTGGGAAGGGACAAGAAAAAAGGAGCGTATTGTACTCTTTTGAAAGCCATCGTCCTTATTAGTGAAATACTATTTGAATGTTGTAGTTCTCTAGGCCATGGTGATAATGATGATGTTATATTATTTGAGCCAGTCTCTCTGAGGTCCCAGGCTACACTATGTAAAGGTAACGCCTATAAACTTGACTGATCACAGATAATAATAGGCAGCAGATGGTATCTCTGAAGATTTCCATTTCTGTTTGCAGTGTCTACTTTATGGCAGGTGGACTGGAGGAGTGGAAAGGTAGGTGGCTGGAAACTGTGGGGATGAGGTAGAACCAGGTGGCTGGTAGGAAACTAAGGGTGCTGTGGAAGGAACAGAGGTTAAAATTGAGGCAGCAGATAGAGAAATAAGGCAAGTTAGCAAAAGGACTAAAAGTGCAGTATATCAGAGTCTACAAAGTAGAAATGTGGAGACCCCTTACATTTTGTTTTAGGGCCAACGTGTATGACTTCAACATTTTTATTGTTGCCACTGTGAAATTGGAGCTGAAGTGTAGTGGCGAGGTCATTGCCAAGCAGTTGTGAATAAACAGCTATATCTATGGCAGGTTGATTTGAGTGCAATCAGTATCTTCAAATGTCCACTCAAAGGCTACTTGGAAAAAGAGCTCTTAACCAAACTGAACCTTCTACGCCCTCCCTCATCCCTTGCAGTTGTCACCATTTCCAAATAGAAAGCTAGCAAATTCTAATACATACATATATATATCTCAAATACATACACACACATTTATCATATGTAATATATATTGTGTATATATGTATTATGTATATATGATCACATATATTCATGTATTATATATTCATATATATCACACACATGATCTGCAAATGCAGTATATATTATATACTATATATGTGTATATACATATTCTGAAGATTGCAAACCCTACTAAAACAGAAGTTCTGTAGGGTAGGAACTTGGGAATTGTAAAATTCCCATTGTACATTGTACATTGTAAAAAATTTCTCCATATAACTATCCTGCACGGTATCGTTGTGAACCACTGGTTTGGATATTTTAAAAACTATTGCTACAAGCAATAGCTTCATAACATAATGAAGCAAAAAAAAAATAAATAAAAAGAAGCAGTACAGGTATAGTAGAAATAAACCAGGTTGATGTGGCTTGAATCTCATAAATATTTGGAGCCCTCTTTATGGAATAAAATTCAAAAATTACAAATGCAAGATTAGATACAATGTCTTCAGAGTAAAGCCATTTCGGAGGCATGAACATAGAGGCCAACTTCACTTCTTATCAGCCTGGACATGTTTCTGGGCCCTTCTGAGGTGAGAAAAACGGCCTCACGGGGTCGTCAAGCTCAAAAGAGCTCATAGCCATTCATGGACAGTGAACACCCAACAGCTATGAAGGCGATCATCCTCTTCACTCCTGATTGCCCACTTCATAGGCAAGAGTGTGAAGTGAGCAGAGAAAACTGTTCAAGATTCGGAGATACTCAGTAGGACAATTATACACACTTGCATTCCCTGCTCTTCTCCCGTTTTTCCAGAGAAATCCAACACTCTTACACACTCAAACCTTAGTGAGCATTTGTTGAATAAATGACTGATTAAATGACAAATAAATGAATGGATGAGTGAATGAATGAATGAATGAATGAATGAAAGGAAAAGAAAGGCTTATGGCCCCACGTGCTGCTATCATAAAATATAGTTGGGCCAAACTTTAGAAGTGATTTGTTCTTTTGAGGTGTTTAAACTGATTAAATGCGTCCTGGGGTAATAGTGGTTTATTGTGCTGGGTGGTGGGCCTCCTGAAGGAAGGGCCTTTTTGCAAAGCCTTAGAAGGAGCTTGTTTACAAAAAAATAAGAATGTCATTCTAAAGGCCATTTCTTCATTTCCATTTCAACATTAGGGTACCCAGAGTGCTCATTCACCTTGTGCAACAGGGTAGTTTCAGTGAAAAGTATTTAGGCTTTCAAAATAAGCAAAATAAATATTTACTAAGTGTCCCCTGTGGAAAAAGCACAGGAAATTACAGGGCATCTGAAAGATATGTCTTTGTAACCACACTAAATCCTCACCGCAACCCATAAAGTCGGGTTTTCCTCTAGAAAACTAGGGCTTCAGGAACTTCATGACTTCCCAGGATCACAAGAACTTAGATATTATAAGATAGTGGAAATAAGATTCAGAGCCTACACTCTGATTTAATATCCATGATCTTCTTTTTTTTTTTAATTTTATTTTATTTGAGAGAGAGAGAAAGAATGAGAGACAGAGAGCATGAGAGGGAAGAGGGTCAGAGGGAGAAGCAGACCCCCTGCTGAGCAGGGAGTCCGATGCGGGACTCGATCCCGGGACTCCAGGATCATGACCCGAGCCGAAGGCAGTCGCTTAACCAACTGAGCCACCCAGGCGCCCTAATATCCATGATCTTCTACTGTATCATTTTAAGTAACAAAATATTATTTTTTGCATTTGGGAAAGTATAAGTAGACAAAGGACTTCTCTGTGTTGTAATAATTTCCCTGTTGAGAATATAAATGACTTTTGATTATTGGCATGAATTTTATAACATTCTCTAATGGGGTCAAAAAAGGCTATACATTTTCCGGTGATGGCACCACACTGTGTCTAAATCCCACCCTCTCACACACAGTGCGGTGAAATAGGAGGAACCCAAAGTACACACACAAAAAACGTATTATGTGTATGCACATGTATCTGATACATATGTATGTGTGTTATGTACTTATATCTAATCCGTTTTATATTTTGAAAACAGAAAAAGGACTTTCAAAAAGACTTTGAACATGATGTTTGGATACTTGCTTACTCTGATGCCGAAACATATGTAGGCTAAAGTATATAAAAGTAACTACGAAATAGACTAGTTTGTAAGCTGTAAAACTACTGGGAACCTTCTGGATATATAGGTGCAATGTGAAATTTATGCTTCTGCGTTTTTTTTTTCTATATCCTCTATGAATTTTAATTAAACACATATCAGAAGAGGGGCGCCTGGGTGGCTCAGTCAGTTAAGCAACTGTCTTCGGCTCGGATCATGATCTCAGCGTCCTGGGATCCAGCCCCATGCCCTGTTCCCTGCTCAGCAGCAAGTCTGCTTCTCCCTAGCCCTCTAACCCTCCCCACCCACTCATGCTCTCTTGCTCTCTTTCTTTTTCTCTCTCAAATAAATAAATAAAATCTTTAAAAAAAACAAAATAAACACATATCAGAAGAAATAAGAGTTTGGTGGACACTACAGTTTAAAGAAAATAAATTTATCAAATAATCGCAAGTAGCTTTTTCTATTTTTTTCTCCTTTTATCAGTCTTGAAGTTCTATAAGAGCCTGCCTTAGACTTGTTTATATAAACACATACGCCTTGTTGTGTTGTGTGTGTCTAAAGGGAGACTTTTAAGCAGTCCCCTTTAGTTGACTTGTAAAACGAAGTTTAAGCCATTCCGATATTACTCTATAAATATTTAAATATTTTATTTTTCACAGTCATTTCCGATAATACCTCTGCTTTATACCAACAATGTCGCAGAATCTGAAGACATGGGAAAGCACATTAAGTTTCTGGCTTGTGTTTGTTTGGGGTGCAAATTAAATGCAAGAGGGCAATCCCAAACAGAGTGTGTGTGGCCAAATTAAAGAGGTTTATGCATCCATAAGGGAGACTGGTTATAGGAATTCTAATTAAGAAAATAATATGATACTGTCTCTGGGCTCCCAAAAACTCATTCAAAATGTTAAACTTCGTTGGAAGGTCTTCGTATTTACTTTTCATTTGAAGTTTCAAATTATTTTTGCAAAATCAGTTCTGAGTGATGTTACTGAAGTATATGCCCCCACTTTGTTTTCAGGGTTCAAGGATTGTGGATGTGTGCTATTGATTTGATTCCCAAATTCTAGCATATGTCCCAAAAGAAAAAAAAATGCATAAAATTCTAGACCCCAAAGTGCCCATTAGTCAGCTCTGAGCATGCCAAGTTGTCGAGTGATATTACAGTTATGATCTTTAAAGCATTTGCAAAAAAGCTGGATAACTTTGTGTAAAAAGCTGGATTTTCAGGCTTCGTCTATGCCAAAGAGATTGTCCAACAGAAAGAACCCTGGTAAGCCTAATTATTACTTCACATATGGTACGTGGCATTATAAGCTATTTTGAGGTTTGGGAAAAGGGAGAGCCAAGTGACAACCACAGCTGGGCGTGCTGAGCAATTTTAACTCCAAATCTAACATCCCCATGTTGGCAGAGCATAAGACACAAAATGCTGCTCCAGCGATCTGCCTCTCACATATTTAATTTGAGGGCAAATGATTTTGTTAAAATTTACAGGGTGGGGTGGGGAAGGGAGTGATATACAAAAAGTCAGGATAGTGCATCTATGTTCACTGAAGATGGTTTTTCAGAATATCATGGCTGTTATTAGCAAGGGCAGCTTTCATTTCATACTTTAAAATCATAGCGGCCTTTATGACACTTCATTTAGGGAAAAAGGCAGAATCTGAGTTAGGATGCAACTTAAGTGAAACATTAAAACAAATTTTAATTTTTGAATGTGTAGGTGGTTGTGCAAACAAAATAAATTGGAGAGAATGAATTCAGGGACTCCTGGAAGCAATCAGCCATTTATCGGAGTTGCCTGTATGCCTTTAATGGATTATGTTTGAAAGGTTCTTCAGAGAAAGAATTAGGCATTAAATAAAGAGGGTTATTTTATACTTATGACTTCAATGTGTCAGTCCAGTGAGAACTATTTCTAAGTCAGATTTGTGGATATCTCTATGTAGCTTCAGACAAATTCCAACATCCTTCTACCTCCATCCCTGAAGCATTTTAAAGGTCAGCCTTGTCTACTGTTCAGCTGCAGCATCTTTTGCTCAGAGGTCATTATGACAGTGGAGGGCAGGCCCATGATGCCTGGGACACGAGAAGGGTGTTAGCACATATTAAATGATAATTATGCTTACACTCTCTATCATGATTTGTTGTACCTCTAAAGACTTTGATTCTACAAGTCTGAGAAACTTAGCAGATTCCTGGCACCATTTTCCCCTGGTTTTAGATAAAACAAGAATTTCCTTCTCTAGCAAAATAAAGGTATTTGCCTTTCTAGTTTTTCATTCTAAATACTAAAAAAAAAAAAAACACACAAAAAAAACCCCACTGCTTAAAGTTAAGGATTGTCTTCTCTAGGCAGAGTACCTGGGAGCAAATGATTAACATTCCCAGTAGATCTACATTCATGGACCAAGACTAAAAGAAAATCATGACATCTGTATTTTGGGTAGCATTTTATTTTTTGTGATTATTTCATGTTGTGTTTTTTTTTTTTTTAAAGATTTTATTTATTTATTTGAGAGAGAGAGAATGAGAGATAGAGAGCACAAGAGGGAAGAGGGTCAGAGGGAGAAGCAGACTCCCCGCTGAGCAGGGAGCCCGATGTGGGACTCGATCCCGGGACTCCAGGATCATGACCTGAGCCGAAGGCAGTCGCTTAACCAACTGAGCCACCCAGGTGCCCCGATTTCATGTTGTTTTAAAACAGAGTCAGATATACTTACTTTAAACATACAGTTTAAAAAATGAGGAACACCAAATCCAGGTTTTAATTCAGCTTTTACTTATATTTTTAAGTGGAAAGATTTATAGACCTCTGTGGAATATAACTTCTAAGCATTATGATAAGATTAAAATGATTTACCACTTCATTTTATTTTTCCTTTGAGAATGAACTAGAATTAATGCTCTTTAAAGCTGGCCTCTTTGTTGCTATTGCTGTTTTCTCCAAAAGGTGGCACTTGCGTAATCTTTTTCTTTTTCAGGGTGCAGGGAACCAGGGGAGCCAGAGGGACCAGAGTGAATTTTCAGATTTGTTTTTCTTTGACAAACTCCAAGTAGCCAGGTCAAAAATCTGCATGTCTTTAACTGTAGCTCCTTTATGCTCAAAGAACCTTTCACAGAAGAATTAGTCTGATTCAGGGGAAAGAAAAACATCCTTCCTGTCTAGTTTGGCTTAAACTTTAGAATTCTTTATCCCAAGTTTATTTTACAACCTTTTTCTTTCCTTCTGATCTTTGACTAAAGTTGTAAGTCTTTCTTTTAGATAACCTTGACCCATTTGAAGTTGTCTTTCTTAGTTAGAATACATAAGCAGCACATAAGTATGTCTGGACCCTATCTAAACAGACCTTTCTGACAGCATAAATCAAGAAGGATACATCATTCAGACAGGAGAAATCTTTTGAACTGTGGACAGACGAGAAGAGTCAGAGGCACAGAGGGAAAGGGGAAACATGTTGGAGAGATTCTGATGATGAGACAGGAATTCACAAATGAGACTTAAAATCAAACATGCAAGCTCTTCCCAGCAGTTCATGTAAATTTGCTTCCAGTACCCGAAGTTGAAAAGAATTTTAAACATGATCTGATGAAGTCCAACACTTCATTTTACAGATGACAAAACTGAGTCCCCAAAACATACAGGAGTGCATTCCTTGGAGCAAACTCAATTCTGTTTCTACTTTGGTGACCGAAGGCAATGATCGGTTGAAGAGATGTATTAAGTCACAAATTGTAGAAAACAAAATCTCGGATAGTTTTGAAGATTGGAGCCCCTATAACAAGGATTCTTTTTGCTAGACACATATTATTTGGAGCTATGATGCTGTCTTAGTAGCACTCCTCTGAAAAAAATAAAAATAAAAATAAAAATAAATAAAAATAAATAAATAAAAAAGCTCTCTTCTGCTCCACACAGGAATATGGTTGCTCATTAACCGTGTAAGTTACAGATCCATGCTGTCCAATACGGTAGCCATCAGCCACATGTGACTATGTAATTGCATTTTGAGTTAAAATTAAATAAAAATAAAAATTTAGTTCCTCAGTTATGCTAGCCACATTTCAAGTACTGGACAGCTACCCGTGACTAGTAGTTGCCTATGTTGGACAGGGCGCACGTAGAACTTTCCATCACTGCTGAAAGTTCTCTTAGCACTGTTATGGATCACCAACTGTAGAGAGTATGAGCAGAGCACAACACAAAGTCAGGTAACTACTGTGATGGGCTAATCCAGGGTGTAGTATCTATCCATAGTTTCGTAATCTCTGTGGGTTCCTAAGCAACTATACAGCCAGCTATGGAAAACTGGCCGCTCTATGTCTTTTTATGTTCTCTTCCGCCCCCTTTCTCCTCCTACTTATGCCTTCTCAAATATTCCTTTTTTTTTTTTTTGAGTGTTTAATAAATCTTGTGGGTATCTTATTTATTCCTTCTTGTGTGCATCATTCGTTTCCATTTCACAATGTCCAGTAAATACTTAGCATGAGACAGATGTTGCACTTATGACTAAAAAGAAAGCATTGGATGCTCAGTGATGATGAATGGGATGGGAGGAAAACCTGGGTTCAGAGCACAATCAAGGCAGAGAATGAACTGCTCAGGCCATTTGAATTAGTAAAAACAAGAATTATTAGCATAACTATGTAGATTAATAGATGGAAGTTTATTCTGAGGGGTTTAGTGACTTGCCCAAAATAATACAGATGGTAAAAAACAAAAAGTACCCTCAGACTGGAATCCATGTCTTTTTATTACATCAAGTCCAGTGTTTTTTTTCTAATCCATTAACAACCCAGAGTAGAGATTGGTTTATACCAGCTTCATAATTTCTTTTTATATCTGCCAATGAATCTTCAAGTAAGTTGTGTCTTGCACATATTGACATTCTTTTTTTTTAAGCCCAATTTTCTGAATTTCTTTGAAAAAAGACAGAATTACATTTGCGTGGGCTTTTCTTCAAATCTCTTAGCTAAGTGCTTGTAAAAGATCCTCGTGTTGAATCAATCAATGCTTGATGTTCTGTCAATACTTTGAACTCTTAGGGGTTAACAGAGTTCAAATGTAAATGAAACAAATGTTCTTCATATAAAACAAAAGGATAGATATAATTTTTATCAGTTGGCAGATGAATAAAATCACATCGCTTGCAGGCAATCAAGAGAACATCAGTAGCATGCAACTTGTCAGTTTGGGTACTTCCCATGACCGTCAATAACAGTGTGATTCACTCAGGCACACCTCAATCCAGATGTTATTTGAACTCCAGGTCTTATATAGATTTTCTCTTTGAGCAGCACTTGTGTGGAAATTTGACACCACCACCCCATCAGTCAAGTGTCTTTAACTGGGCCCCTTACTGTGTCTGTACCATATTATTTGGAAGTGCTTCACCCACACCACATGCTACTTAGTATGAAGGTTGGTTTGATAGAGACTTTTCCCCCACACATACGTTATCAGCCAAGTGTTAATTTTTATGTTTTTGTGAGGTCTCAGATATCCTATGTCACTTGCAATTAATCACAAATTGTATTATAGTGGGATGGTACTGCATTTATTTATAAAATGAACCTAGCTAGAGATTGTCCCTATCTTCATCAGTAGAAACTTTCAATAATCCTATCCATCAAATCTGCCACACAGGATTTAATTGACTAGAACTTGTTCCTAATCTTTCCCAGAGTGCTGTCATGATTCCATCCTCTTATTCACTCTGTCATACCCTCCTGCCAAAACAAACAAATAACACAAAACAAACTAGCAGACATTCTCTCTAGGATGACTTTGCCACTTTTTAGTGCCTCACAACTTTTTCTGTCCAATCCATCAGTTCAAAGAATTTTCCCTTTCTTATCTCCAATTGATTTGTTCCTCTCTTCCAAGGTTTTCCTCTAGTGTCTTAGAATTCAAAGATTCTCATAATCAAAAATTCCATTCATATGTTTTATGCTCATATACTCTTCTTGTATAACGAAAGGGCATTCACACTTGAATCGCATATACTGCCAAGCGTAAAGAAATAAATTAACTTTTTCATGGCAGAACACTCCTTAGCTACATGGATTTGGAAAAATGACTGCAATTCTGGACTCTAATGTTCTCGTCTGAAAAATTAAGTAAAAAAAATAATAAAAAGAATTAAATATAAATTATAATAAAAATATAGCAAAAAAAGAAAAAAATACAATAAAAGAATTATATTTATAATAAAAAGAAATAAAAATATTGCTGGTATTCTGTTTCTCTCAGTCACTTTCCTTTTAAGAGAATCTAGTAAGAATAACATAGGACTTAGTAATTTTATTCCCTAAGAGCTGTGTGACAGAGAATAACTCAAAATGTCCTTTTCTAGAATGTGTTATCACTAGTGAAAGTAATTTGAAAAATAAATTTTGGTCAAAGATAAAATTTGTCATTTCTTGAGGATTTTTACAACTCTCTGCTAGTAAGACTAGAGCTGGATATTTTGCAAAATAAATAAATCCTGATACTTGCTACAAAAAGTAAGAAAAAAAATCTTTAGATGTTGAGCTGAAGAGTAGATTTATGTCATTAACATGTATCCCAGTTAGTATTATGTAGCATTAGAAAAATCCACAATATTCCTGAACAATCCACACTTGAAAATTGGCTGCATACTTAAAATGACATTTGTACTGATTTCGGTTGGAATAATTTGTATTTATTCTGTGGCTTGGAAATTTCTCCATCGAGTGAAGGAGCTCAGAGCTGACTTTCTCCTGGTCATTCCTGCAATACACACACCTCTGTCTCATAGCCACAGCACATTAACTAGATGACTTGTTTTGTTTTCCCCTAAGTATGTATCTTGATCACATTGAGATACATGGCACTTACCATTACAAGGACATTTTGTGTACAACAAATTCTAAATCAAAGTTATTACTTGAAAAACACTTGAGAAACCAAAATAGACCATCACTTTCCAGACCCTTCTTTTAAATAAAAGTTACTTATGTGGTCTATATACTGGCTAACTCAATCTTGCTGGGACATCAGCTCATATCTCAGGTATCCCATGAAACTTGGCTGTTGTTTGGGCTCACACTCTATGAATACAGAAAGCACATGTTGTCATTGTCATAGTGCCTCTAGTATGGCTCTACTCTCCAGAGAGAAAATGACAGATCCTGAAGTAGATAACCTATTTATAATATGTCCTTGACATGAGCAAAGCACCAACCAGACTGTACTACTTCTCCTCAACATATAAATTTAATAAAATTACATTACACAAAAATCACTTTGGATAAATGACTCTTGAGCAACAACAAAAACTGATAAATGGAGAAAAGGAGCAACTAACATAAACAATTTGCTTTTATTAATTTGACCACATAACTTTGTACTCGGTATGTAATAACTACTTATTGATTTGCCATGAAATACCTTTGCTACTTTCTGATTCTATGTTTGCCAAAATGCAATTTATAATTACCATCCCTTTTGTGATACTACTAGTCATGCAAAGAACTATAGAAGAATTTAAACTCATTTAGAAGTGACAAAATAGTATTTGTTAGCTCATTATTTGAAAGTAAATGGCTTCCATTATTTTATGAAAAGACTTTAACTGGGAAGATGGTGGATTTTTGCATCTACAGGTTAAGGTCTGATAATTACAAATCTGATACCGAAAAGTAGCAAACTACTTTTCTGATATTATTTAAATAGCAAAGAGGTTTATGCTGTCTTGTCCTGAATTTAAGAGTGTGGATTCACTATCTTCTGAGGTTCCTTCTCAACAGAACTCATTGGAAATTCAAGGGATACTGGAAACTATAATTTTGCTGTAGCTTGAACTTGCCCAGATTAAAGGAGGGACGAACTTCTGAACAAACTCTCCTCTGGCTAAAGTTCAGTACTACTCTATGCCAAATACTTTTCTTTCTTTTTTTCTTTTCTTTTCTTTTTTTTTTTTGCCTGTAAAATGAAAAAGAGAAATTCTTTATAAAAAATGTTATTTTCACTGAAAAGGATTCTCATTCATCTTGTCATGATAAAGACAAGTTCCTCTATCTTACATTTTTAGCCATTTTGAACTGTAAGCCTTTTTATAAAAACTCACTTTCATTTTATTGAAAAAAATCCTCTGAATTACTGAGAAGGACTGACGATTGAAGAATTTCCCACCATAGCCATAGATCTATTTAATGTCAACAAGCAAGCAATGGATGAATGGATAAAATGACTTTGGCAAATTGTTTTATTTACAGACATTAAATCAATAGAGACATTGTTTTTTATCTGGATGAATATTTATATACTTAACATAAAATGAAGTCATGGAGACATGCCCATCTGTTTATTTTTTAAAATCTGTGGTGTCAACAGTTTAGAAGTTTCCAGTAAAAAATAGGAATGAAGGCATTCTTGTGGGATGTAGTCAAATCAAGGAATTCTATCCAAATCTTGGAAACAGACAAAAATTGTGGCTTATTTTCCAGAAAAGTTTGGATCAAGCTTTTCATTTTTATAATTTACAATATATAAAATACAATATAAATTGCAAACACCCTTTTAACTGATCTATACGTATGTATGTGCGTGTGTATATGTATATATATATATAGAGAGAGAGAGAGAAGCAAAGTACTAAGGAGATTCCATATTGTTTAATAGTTGTGAAAACCTGGATGACATGAAAGACAATTTAGGAGCTGAGGGTATTGGCTATGGATTGGCCACCAGCGTGAGAGGAGGTATTGAAATGGGGTGGAATCACCCTTATCTGGGTACCATTTGCTGGGACTTGGCTAGGAACATAACACTAGAGAACAGCAGAGCATGCTTGGTTGTTGTCTCTCTGTTCGCTTAGTCTACGTTCTACCCTTCTCTACCCCATCTGGGTCTTAGAAGGCTAATTTTTGAAAACTGCCTCCCTGTGGCTCTGTTGCCGGCCGGCTTGTGCTTAGAATCAGCCAGAGGTCCCAGTAGACTGAGAAATGAAGGTAACAGGAGAATAAGTGGCTCCCTTCTCCCTCCCTCCCTCTATCAGCACCAGTCCCTGGTAATAAGCATGTTTTTCTTTCCCGTCCAGAAACCACTCCCATGCAGCTCTCATCCTCAATGCACGCTCATAGCACCCATCTTGTCCTCTCGCCACTTTGGTCCTCTGGGCGGAACCAGCTCTGCACTGTTGCTAGCCTCCAGGTGTCCCACTGTCCCCTGTTTGTTCCTTTTGCATGTGCCCACGCACGATCAGAACCCCAGTCGGGAAAAAGAACCGTAGTCCTCAAAAGCAGATATGGGCACAATGTGAGAAGGAAGGGTAGGCGTTGTTCCTTGTCTCGGGTAAGTATTCATTGTGAAAATTAAAAACTAATTAATATTCATTACTGGGTAATTTTTTAAAAATGCATCCCATGGAAGAAATTAAATAGAAAAAGTAGGAATAATTAACCTTACTGACTGATTGCAGAGTGTCAGCTGCGTCCCCATGAGGTCAGCACTCTTGTTGCCCCCGTTTCAAATACAGGAATCAAACCATTGAAATGCGAAAGGACCCCTATAAGGTTATACAGTTATGGAACTGCTGAGGAAGAATTTGAACCGAGGCAGACTGGCTCTTAAGCCCTTTGTCTTCATCACTAAACACTAGTACCTCTAGGACTGGAATGAGGAAATGAAAGGAAACGGTATTTATTGAGTACCTACTGTGTTCCAGGAAGTGCACTAGATGCTTTCATGTGTACTATCCCATAGCTACCCTTCCGGCTGTATTTGCCACTGTCAAATGTTCTCTGTTTGGAAAAGACTTTCTTTTCTGTTTTCAGGACACCACACGCTACTCTGGTTTTCCTCCCTTTTTTCTGACTATTCTCTCCTTTTCCTTTGCTTGCTCTTTCCTGTCTATTCAACTTTATGCGTATGAACGCTTTGAGTTTCCTTCTTGCTTTTATTCTTCCTGGTTGAACCCATCTAATTAAGTGGCTTTAAAATGCCCCAGATATGCAGATGACTTTGATGTTTTCATGTGTAATTTGTCTCCTCTCCTCAGTGTCATACATGTCTTTTCAGCCGCCTCCTGGACATCTCCCTTTGGGTGTCCAGTAAGCATCACAGCCTAACACAGTCAACCGAGAATGCTTTGTTCATTTCTTCAACCCACTTCTCTCTTTGTCCTTGCCATTTCCTGAAACAACAACATTATCTATTCCAATTAGTCAAGTTAAACAATGGGGAATTATCCTAGAATATTCCCTTCCCCTGATATCTAATTATCAATACCTTCTGTGAGCTCCATGTGCAGAGATTCAAGTCTCTCCCTGCTCACCACCATCATCTTTTGTCCTAGTCATTGTCATTGTTTCCTAACTGATCTTGCTCTCCTTCAAGGTCGTCTACTCATGGCCGCCAAAATGATGATTTTAGACATGCCATGCCACTTTACTGCTTAAAACCCATTTATTGGTTGCCAATGCAATCTGGCTTCTCCTTGCATAGGATCAAAACCTTACTTAAGCTGGTCTCTGTTGAATGAACGGATCCAATAGCTATTCTATCTCCTTGAAAAGATGGTGCATTCACTTTCTTATTCCTACAAATTGTACACACACCCATTTTGTTTTCTTTTTCAAGGAATATAAACGTCTTGGTCAGGACTGGATATTGTCATAAACTCTGTGTTTATAGATGGAAGGCAAAGACAGCAGTTTTGTTCAAAACCTAGTGACACTTTCTCCTTGGCTTGTCCCCAAACAGTTATGAAAAGAGCTCTTTAAGTGTAGAATGAAAGGAAAGAAGACATTTTATACCAATGTTTAAAAGGAATTTGTTGAAGAAATACACTTTTTTATTGGCATCTTCTTAATTCAATGTTGTTATGCAGAATTTCTAATCAGTCAGGGAATTTATAATTTAAAAAATCCATACCAAAGAAATTGAATCATTTACACATGTGGTTATGATCAATACTCCCCTTATAAAAATAATATCCTATCAAGTGGTTTTGATTCACACTGGAAGGAAAAAAAACACAAAGATTTGTGTTAATACTCAACAAAATGATGGACATGCAACATAATACACAAATTTTATTAAACCAGACATCTGAGTGATACGCCTCTATAGGGATTCCATCTTGTTCATGATGAGAGAGAAATACATTGTAATTTCCACTTTGAATAATGACTCTGAAATTGCCAGAGATTTAGTTTACTACACAACTTGCTGCCTTGACAATGGTGAGTATATTAATATGTTGTTCCAAATTAATCTTTGGTAGAACTATTTCCTTTTTATGCCCAAAGAAACCACAAAGGGAATATCTGATCCTGTTTATTTCAAATAAGCCATGAATCAAGCTTTATTTTCTTTCTTGTAAAACTAGTGCCAAGAGAAATTACTACCAGTAAGAAGTCAAGAAACTTGGTGCTTAAAACCATTCGAATAGAAAACCATGTTCAATCTTACTTAAGTTTACTTCCAACATGCCAAGTGGATTGCTTCATCTACATTCACTCAGGTACCCTTTTCAATAACAAGTATATTTATCTATTTGTTTTAAAAAAACTAAAGATCCAGATGCTATGGTGGAAATGTGCAAATATGCAGGCAACGACCATAATTTTAGGGAATGATTTTCTTATATGACTTATGAAGTGATCCTGATGGAAATTCCCAGGAAGTGTTTCAAAAATGTCTTGAGCAACAGAAACATCATTGTATGCTATCTCCTCCGATGACTATTATGAAAGACACCAGCTAGTTCTATGTGTGTATTCTGCTAAAATTATTATTTTTTAAATTATATCCAATGCTTGATCATTTTTCCCTTTGTCCTTAACATGACAGCCATTTTCCTCTGCCCTACTTTTCTGCACTTCTCAAATGTTTTTTTAATGAGATACATCACAATCGGTAATGATTCATGTGGTTATTTACTTTTGGACAATTTCCTCTCCTTCCTCTGATAAACTCTGAAATAGATTTGAGAACCTTGAATAATGGCACAATTGGATATGGACCAAGACCAATTAGATGTTTAAAAATTATAGTGCTGCCTATCACATAGGATTGCTCTTCTTTCCTGGGAGCATATGCAGCTGAAAATACCCTCAAAACGAAGTTATCTCCTTTTTGTCCCTGTAATTCCTGTGTTAACATTACTTAAGTCTTGCCAATGTGTATGTAAGGAATGAGATAGAAACTACTATTAAGCATGACTTTCATAACTCAGATTCATTTATCAGATGTTCAAACTGTCATTTACCAGGACCTGGAGGAAAAAGGGAAAAGGAAGGGGCCTTAGTATTTTATGGGCAGTGACTAAAAAAAAAAGAAAAGACAAAAAAGAAGAAAGAAACACAGGTCTTAGGGAAGTGGTGAGGCCCAACACTGAGAAGGACAGCAGAGTCAAGGCAGAGTATTTCCATTTTTTTCATCTGAGCAGGAAGCCAGACAAGGGGCTCGATCGCAGGACCCTGAGATCATGACCTGAGCCACGGCAGACACTTAACCAACTGAGCCACCCAGGCGCCCTGAGAGAGTGTTTCCATTTTGAGTTGAGGAGAGTTGATCCTCTGACTGACAAAGACTCCTTGACCAAACTTAATCGGGCTCCTTGAAGGCCCTTTCTCAACTAGGCCTCATCTTTGGACCTTGTCCCCAGACAGTTTTAGCAAAAATCCTGCTGGGTCAATTTAGTGAGAATCCCAACCCTGGGATCTGATCACTCTTGATATCTACTGACATCCCTCATCCCCTTCCATCCCTGAGGTGACAACTGATTATCCTGGTCTGCCTTCAGCAAGAATCCCCCCTACCCTTGATCTTCTCCTAGTAATTTTTCATCCACCAATCCCCCTAATCTACATGTTGACTATAAATTCCCACTGTTCTTGCTGTACTTGGAATTGAGCCCAGTTCTATACAGAGGTCTCTCTTCTGCTATTGCAATAGCTCCTAAAAAAAAAAAAAATCTGTTTTTATCACTTTCAACTACTATCTGGCTCTGTATTTTCTTAAAGTGTCAAGTATCTTTCAAAAGAATATGGGACAATATATTGCTACGAATGAGTAAGAGTGAGAGGGCGGGAGAAGAACTAAAAGAGAGAGGAAGGTCTGTGGCTATTCACCAGGCCAAGGGTCAAATATACTCCAATGTGTCTGTGCTGGAAATGAGTGGAATCTCCCCAATGTCCTCCACATGAATGGAGTTCTTAGTTTTACATTTGCAGACTCTTTTCCTTTGCTCTGTTGTCTCTATCATGCTTTCCAACCATTTGGTCATTGGTCATTACTCTTTGCCCTGCCACTTTATTTTACCATGTTTTTGCACTTATTTTGCTCTTTCCAACTTTTAAAACTAATTTCTGTTCTTGTGATGCCATCCCTTTCCATCAGTCTCTAACACAGTTAGTTAGAATTTGTTAAAGTTTGAACTGATGTCATCTTTTCCCTTTTTAATAGTGAGTCATAAAAATAGTAAACTTTGTGATTTTAATTTGTAAAGGCACCCTTTCAATGTGATTTTTATTTCCCTTGTGCCTTTTCTCTTCCTACATTTCTCCTTGGCTTTAAGATCTATTCCTTCTCAGCTCCTGCACTGATTTTTCTGGTCCCTTCAGTTCAAAACCCAGCAGAAATCATCTCATTTTCTATGGCCCTTCTCCCTAACTGCTTCTCTAGATAACTTCTCCCATTTCCTTTTCCTTCCCAGTGGATTCAGATGGCCTTCCTTCTGTCCGTGATCCTCAGCAATGGTTACATTCCCCAAGGAGATGACCTATAATGTCCATAAAGACTTTCCTTTGCCTTTCTGTTTGCCACCACCTGAAAAACATCTTAATTTTCCTCTTCTCTTCAAAAGCCTCTTCATCCTGTGTGCCTTTCTCTTAATGGCTTTTGGGTCATCCCTACATTGTGCAGATGTTAACACTCAAAGTTTTTAAGTTCCCCTTTCATTCCCAGTCACTGAAGCTGAACCAGCTGCATCTGTCTCCATTCACTTTGATTTATTACTGAGAAGTTCGCTCAAATTTGTTCTTCTGTACACACATTTGGTGCACCACAGTCTTTGACTTCTTCTTCTTCTTCTTCTTCTTCTTCTTCTTCTTCTTCTTCTTCTTCTTCTTCTTCTTCTTCTTCTTTTTCTTTTTTAAAGTAAGTTGCCTCTGTATTCTATATACTTAAGATTTTTCTCAACACAGATTCCCTAAAGTTTTTCCAATCTGTTCTTGGGCAACTTTTACCCTTTTCAGGGGGCTACCCTGTCATATTACTACCCCAAATTCATATCCCTTATCCAAATTCCAAATTAGTGTCTTGTTGTAATGTCTAGTATGTTAGAATAACTCTTAACTGTATATCACAGTGCCATTTCTCTTCATTATTTCTCTAATAACTGTGAAAACTAATAGCCTTCTACTTTGCTACTCGAAGTGTGGTACCTTGACCAGTGCTATCACCTGGAGCTGGTTAGAAATGTAAATGCTCGAACCTGACAGCAGACTTTCTGAATTATAATCTACCTTTTAACAAATTTCTAGGTAATATGTATTCACAGTAAAGTATAAGAAACCCAGTGTGCTATAATATTCATAAACTTGATGGTACATGAGAATCACTTGAGTGAACTCAAGTATTTTGTGATTTGACCCCAAATAATATTGCCTCAAAGCATCCTAGCTTCTCTTCGAATTCACAAATAGCTATCGAAGTTACTGTGTTCTTTTTCCTTATTCAAATTCACCAGTCTCCTTTCCAGCATGCATCATGGTCACACAGATAAACTTTCCATGCCCACGGTCAAGGTAAGACAATTATTTTATTTCTCACTTTATTAATAGACAATTGAAAAAAGAAATTACCTGATATTCTTAGGGTTACCTGGCTAATCACAAGTAGATTGAAAACATGTACTCAAAATCGTTCACCCTTGGTCTAAAATCTGTACCATTACCATGCTGTGTATATATATATATATATATAATTCAGATACTTAAGTTCCAAATTATTATTTAAGACACATTTGGAAATATAATTATATCTATAACATTCCATCTAGTATATCTCAGGGGAGAATAATCAAAAGAAATTGAAGCTTTAGAAATTATATAAAAAAGCATTCAGTATGTCTTTAGAAATGCACAGAGATTGGTGATGAAATTTCACAAGACAGGGCGCCTGGGAGGCTCAGTTGGTTAAGCGACTGCCTTCGGCTCAGGTCATGATCCTGGAGTCCCGAGATCGAGTCCCATATCAGGCTCCCTGCTCAGCAGGGAGTCTGCTTCTCCCTCCGACCCTCTTCCCTCTCATGCCCTCTATCTCTCATTCTCTCTCTAATAAATAAATAAAATCTTTAAGAAAAAAAGAAATTCCACAGGACAAAATATATTACGCTTACATATCTTTTGGAAAAGGTTACTACAACTATTTAGTGGTACATGCCATCCTCTTTAAACCTTTTCTGTCCCCTCATCCATTTGTCTTTTTTTTTCCCCTCATCCATTTGTCTTAACACTCTTCCTCTTAACCCACCTGCAAATGTTATCATTTCTCCTCTTCATCTATTGTAAATCTCTCTGGTATTGATTTTGCAGGGGCATGGTTTGGGGGAAGTAATGGAAGCACCTTGAGGGACATTAAAAGCTTTTTGAATGTTCACAAAAAATTAAGAACTACTTATTTTCATAGTGAAAGGGGAGTGATAGTCTAACTTGAGAGTCTCAACGGTTAGTCCCTAAACAATTAAATACATTTTATAATACAGCCAAACACAAAATAAATCTATTAGCTAGTAGTTTTGGCATGTAATTAGAAGATGAACATTATAGCTGAAATCAAACTATGCTGAGACATAATTTAAAATTCAGTTAAAATATCTTATTATAATTTTTTCATTTCTCTATTAATCTTAAAACCTTAATTATTGACACAATATGGCTTACAATGTGGAAATAAATGTTTTTAAAAGATTTTTATTTGTTTATTTGAAAAAGAGAGAGAGCACAAACAGAAGGAGGGCCAGGCAGAGAGGAAGAGAGAGGAGCAGACACCCTGCTGAGCAGGGAACCCAAAGTAGGGCTTGATCCCAGGACCCCGAGGTCATGACCTGAGCTGAAGTCAGACAGGACTGAGCCACCCAGGCACCCCAACAATATGGAAATAAATGTTATGGATGAAATCCTAATCACAGAGGCAACATGCAGAATGAATGTAAAATTTGGGAGCTTACAAAGGACTGAGTTTGAATTTTGTATGTGCCACTTATTTTGTGAACTTGGATAAGTGGTAGAGTGATGCTAATAAATGACCTAGGCTTTCTAAGTGTCATATTCCCTACCTGAAATGTATGTGTATGAG
The DNA here is from genome assembly GCF_037043125.1 of Eumetopias jubatus. Taxonomy (NCBI): domain Eukaryota; kingdom Metazoa; phylum Chordata; class Mammalia; order Carnivora; family Otariidae; genus Eumetopias; species Eumetopias jubatus. The sequence continues at coordinate 113,692,780 of NW_028274814.1, read as the reverse complement.
GTGATATTCAAATCTTTCTTTCTCTTCATATATACATATATTCTACCATAGTGCCTATAAAAGTTTTTTTTTCCTTTAGCAGGCTATATACCATGATGATAATAAACAAATCATAGTTACAGTGTAGGAGAAAAAACATCACAAATTGAGCAGCAGAATTTGCACTCTGAGCACAAATTCACTGACATAAGAGGTTTCTCTAAGAACTCCTGGAGTAAAATCAACTATTTGAGTGGAAAACAAAATTCAACCTTGATTTAGTCATAGTGAAAGGAGTCAAAAGTTTGAGACATTTTGCCATCTGGAAACCAAATTTTCAGTTTTTTAAGAGCAGAATGTTTGGTAATACTATTTAGTCCACAATTGAAACGAGGGAAATAGATGTCATTTTCCACTGAATCTTAACCAGTTTAAGATTTGAATAAAATCTTTGAATAAAATAACAGAGGCATCTCTCTGATTCATTTCCTGATCTTACTTAGTCAAGTTTTAACAAGAGTCTTTATGGAATATTGAGACTTCTGATTACTGTGGAAGAACTGTGTTTATTCCGTCATTCCTAAAGTCCTAAATAAGCAGACACTGGACTCCTTCCCCATGTCAGAAACTGAATCCAACATTTGGGTATAAGGTTATTATGCCTGGCCTTGAAGAACTCATGATTTAAGGAGGGTGTCAGGTGTGTAGTCAGGTGATTAAAATACAATCTGATACATGCCATAATAGAACTCCGAACAATAAAATGGAGACAAAAATGAAAAACAGCTATTTACCTAAAGGAGTTAGGAAGGCTTCAGGTCTTGTGCCACTTGAGTAAGGTCTAAAGGGATGAGCTGGAATCCACCACACAAGACTGGGTCAGAAGGGCCTTCCCACAAAGGAAATGGTATGTCCAAATGTAAGAAGGTATGGCAGAGCCTGTAATCCTTGGTGGTGGGCAGAATATTGGTAGAATATTGGTGTCAAGGTCAGAAAGATGGGCCAAAATTAATTGGGAGATACTTTTAACATATTAATACCTTCAGCCCTTTTCTCGTAGGCATTGGGGAAACATCAAAGCTCTTTTTGGAGGAAGCTGAGAAGCTTGGGTTTTGTTTTTCAAAAAATAACTTTGGCAGAAGTGTGATGGAAATTGAGGAAGACCAGAGGTACAAAGCTCAAAGGGAAGGCTATTATAATCATCAGAAGAGACATGAAAAAAGCCAAAGTAAGCTAGTAGTCATCAGGAAGGAGGAGGAGAGCCAGGTTTAGACAGGACTCTTCAACATTGAATGTTGAGGAGGAAGTGGTATGAGGCAAATTTCTAGTTTAAACCATCACTATAGCATCTGGAGAGCCATAAAAAGAGTTTGTGCTTGACCATTAGGACATTTGGGCCATTGTGACTTTGAAAGCCTGGAATTCAAAATAAGAATAATGCTTTTGGAGTGAGAACAATGAGGGATCTTAGAGTCTGTGTTCTACGTGAATTCCTAGAGGAAAGAAACTGACCCAGTAAGAAGAGGATTTGGGTTGTCAAGGTGAGCCCAGGGCACAAAAATCTTATGGTGACAGAGCACACTGAGGAAGAATGTGCATTTGGAACTTCAAAACAGGCTGCTTTTAACTTCGAAGTTGAGCCACTTTTTCACAGAGCATCTAATGTTTTCCAGGACCCGAAGCAATATTCAACGTTTATCTTGGGTTAAATCTAGTCTTTGTGATTCAATGAATGAATCGTCTCTTAGAGAATCAAGCCAGCAAATAGAACTATGGAAACTGGAATGCATCAAGAGAAAAGTGTGCCTTTGGGTCCTGGCAAAGCATAAAGAACTTAGATGAAATCTTTAAGTAAACAGGAGGGCAATGAACTACAGTGTAGTAATAGATAAAAGCATTGTAAGCGGAAGGGATTTACCAGAATTCCCTTTTCAACTTGGCCGCAGAGCTATCTTAACATGCTGTAAATACTGGTAGCATGTAAATAACCTTCATAATAACAGAAAAGCTGGCATAGCTAGACCAGTTTCAAGGGAAGTTAATGAAAGTGGACAAGAAGCAACTGGCATGGAAGCTAGAAATGAGTGAAGCTAAAAGTATGAGGTTTTATGAAAAAGAACGGAAAGTGTCATATATTTGATCTGAGAAGGAAACTTTCTTCTTTAGAAATACCCTTAAATTAAATATATATATATATGTATATATATGTATATATGCTTATTGTCACAACTGAAACAATAAAAGAGGAAAAAAAGCAAGTTAAAAATCTCTTTGCCTGACGCTAGCCTTGTCCACTTCCATACTTCTGAGAGTAATAGGTTAAAAATGTCTTTTACAAGTCATTATACAGATAAATGGGTTTTTGTGACAGTTTTTACAGAATCAAGAAAAGACCATATTTCTCTTCAACTTTCTTATTTAATTTTTTTTATTTTGCAAAGGATTATGGACAGCCCTTCAGATGTAGCAAACAGATTTATTCCATCATTGATGGGTATTCAAATTGTTCATGATGCTGTCATTGTAAGTGATGGTACACACAAACAAAAATATTGTACACATAGTTTTGTCTATGGCGCTATCATTTTGGTAGAGCCAAACAAAGGGCTTATGAGATTTTAATTATAATAGATGCTGCCAGACTATTTTCAAGAAAAGTTCAGTTAACACTCTCCCCCCACTAGTAATGTGGCAAAGAAAGTTTCTATGTTTCCCCATTGGACCTTTATATTATGGGTATTTTATAAAAATTTTGTAAAAATGTTATTGTGGTTTTAACTTGCATTTTCCTGAGTTTTCTTTTTGAAGTGTAGTTGACACCTTTGACATTGTTTCCATAATGGCCTTGCCCTCCTATGAGTTTTCTGTCCATCTCTTTTGCCACTTATTATTGACTCTTGCCTTTTGGTTATTTTTCATCAATTTGTAGGATGCCTTTATTTATTCTAGAACCTATATCATCTCAATATTTATTCAGGTTTTGTTCTACAGATTATTTCATATAGACAGCTTACCTATGACACTAATTTTGTTTCTAGGTATTTGTAGTTTTGTGACAATTAGGATGTTTTCTTTTTAATTGAGAAGTAGAGTATGTCCCCAAAAAGTGCAAGAAAATATAAATGTACACTTCGATGAATTAACCCCAAGCACACATCTAAGTAACCACTTCCAGATCAGCAAATGTCACCAGCACTCAAAATGTGCCCTGCCATTCCATCTCCACATTGCTACCCCTTTCTTAACTTTGAACAGTATATAGTTATCCTTTTTGTGTGTTTTACTATTGAACTATGCACAAAAGGGTAATATGATGTCTATTTTTTTATGTCTGTTTAGGGGCAAGATTATGTATTTCAGGTTCATGTTACATACATCTGGTTTCTCTGTTTTCACTGTTCTATTTATCCTTTCAGTTGTTAATGGATATAAAGATTGTTTTTATCCACATATGTAGTTACTGTGATTTTGATTTGTGTTTATCTAATAATTAGTTATTGAGTGTTTTTTTTGTGTTTATTGACGATTCATATATGTTCTTTGAAGAAATGACTATGCAAGTCTTTTGCCCATTTTTGAATAAGGTTTTTTTTTTCCTAGTTTTAGGAGTTTAGAAGTTCTCCCTATATTCTAGGTACTAAACTCTTATCAGATATATGATTTGAAAATATTTTCTCCCATTTCATATGTTGTCTTTTTACTCTGTTGATAGCATTCTTTGATGTGCAAAAGTTTGTAACTTTCTTGAAGTTTTACTTGTCTATTTTTGCTTTTATTGCCTTCCCTTTGCTGTCATATCAAAAAAAAAAAAATCACCAAATCCAGTGTCATGAAGCTTTTGCCTTATGCTGTCTTCTACAAGTTTTATTGTTTGGGTTCTTATATTTGATTCATGTCGAGTTAATTTTTACATATGGTATTAGGTAATGGTCCAACTTCATTCTTTTGCATGTGAATATCCAGTTTTCTCAGCACTGGTTTTTGAAAAGACCATACTCTCCCCACTGAATGATCTTGGACTCTTATATTCAAGGGTTTATTTCTGGGCACTCTATTCTATTCTGTTGGTCTGTATGTCCGTCTTTATGCCAGAACCATGCTGTTTAATTACTGTATCTTTATGGGTTTTGAAATCCAGAAGTATGAATCTTCCAAATTTGCTATTTTTCAAGATTGTTTTGATTATTTGGGTGCCTTGAGATTTTATATAAGTTTATTTGAATTTTTCTCTTTTGGCAAAAAAAAAAATGTCATTGGAGTTTTTATTGAGATTGCATTGACCCTGTAGATCACTTTGGTAAGTATTGACATCTTAACAATTTAAATCTTCCAATTTATGAACATGAGCTATCTTTCCCTGTATGCAATAGCATACTTACCAATGTCTCCTTATCTATTCCTCCCCTTTATTGACTGATTCTTCACACAAAGCCAGTGTGATCTTTTATAAACCCAAATCATATCATCTCCATGCCTAAAGTACTTTGATGGCTTCCTCTTGCTCTTAGCATAAAGACCAAAATTTCTTATCTAATTTAAAATACTCTTGCTGATGTGTTGCTTTCTTTTCCAACCTCATCTCATGACATTTCCCTCCTTTGAAGTTTAAGTAACACTTGGTTTATTTTAATTCCCTGAACATGTCAAGCTTGTCCACCAGGCTCCAAGTTTCATCAGGGATGAGATCAGATCTGTCTTGCTGAGTAACCGTTCTCAGGGTCTAACAGAGTGTCTTATATGTAGCCATGTCCAACACAGATTTCCTGAATGAATCAGTGACATTTCTTGTGTTTAAATGAAATATAGGGGAGAAACAGAGACCTGGAGGAAAGAAAAGAGGGGGAAACCAGAGAAGAGGAATAAACACAATGGTAGGAAAAAAATAAGTAAAAGCAAGGAAGAAAAATTACCTTCCCCCCCCCACCAGTTAAAATTCAGTCTTTAATGTAGGTATGGCTTACACATCCCTTAATGATTTACCTCTTGACTAAGGTTGAAATTCTCTTCTGGACATTTGTCCACATTCACTCCAACACATTGTGCATCTATAGCCCAGAAAACTACATGCGTTAGTTCCATATGAAACAATCTGCAATTGTTTGCTATATTTTCTCTGACCACTAGGGCTTTGAATTGCTATTCCTTCTGCTGAAATCATTCCTCCCTATCCAAAGTCCAAATCATTTTTTTTAAACCATTTCCTACTAAATCGTATGTCTCAGCTTAGATCTCGTTTCCTTCTGAGAGTCATTCCTTATACTATTCTAGTGAGATCATTATTATAGCAATAAAAAATATATAAAAATAATAAAAAGAAACCTAACACTGCTCTTGGCACCCAGTGTTAGTTCTTTAAATAGTGAATAATACTGGGATACCTGGGTGGCTCAGTCTGTTAAGTGTCTAACTCTTGATTTCTGCTCAGGTCATGATCTCAGGGTCCTTGGTTTGAGCCCTACATTCGGGCTCTGTGCTCAGCTGGGAGTCTGCTTGAGGATTTCTCTCCCTCTCCCTCTGCTCTCCCCACTCATGCTCTCTTTCTCTCCCTCTCTCTCAAATAAATAAATAATTAAAAAAATAATGAATACTATTCTTATTGTGGTGATTATTTTTGTTTTTATATAATATTCAGAGAGGTGAAGGAAATATGTCTTGTTTCCTCTTAGAATTTATTATTGATCTATGATTTTACAGTTGAATTTTAGTAGCAAATGTGGGACAAAATATGATAAAATATATTACACTAACCAAATTCCTACTAGTTTTAAGCCATATCCAACTCCTTATTAAGAGTATATAAGGAACATTTGTTTAGTTGAATTAAGAAATTTAATGTTAAAGTATTCACTTGTTCAATGGCAATTAACAGTTATTACACCAGGGATTTATTGTTTGTTGGGAGTTTGCAATGATTAGCAAGACCCATAGTGAGGCACATGTCCTGGTACTCAGAAAGAAAGACGCTGGTGTGTTCCTTTGAGATCACCCAGATGCAGGAGGAAGTAAGTTACACATAGAGTGATGGCTTGATTACAGAGTGAGTGTCTCCGTTCCAGAACCTATGCTTTTCTTCACTTGAGGAGAAGACTTCAAAGCAAAATCCTGTCTTATTGACTTTGACAAGAGATATACTTAGAAACAATGGTGTGCGCTTGGTTTTCTTCTGAGACAATCTTTAAGAGGGCAAAGCCCTGAAAGAAACAACCCAAAAACTAATAGAATTTTAGTTATTTTCTAAACAGCATAAATTGGCAAAAAATGTTATCTTTCTCCCATATATCTGATAGCATTAAAGCACTTCACTTAAAATATGGGATCAATATTTACACGAAGGACAAAGACATACCCAATTAAAGCTGAGCAAACAATACCTTAGATAGTCTCTCACAAGTCCAGGTTGGGATTACTTCTACAATTATTATAACTTTAGATCAGTTTCAAAATACTGAATTGATTTGATCATAAATATATAATATACCTTACTTTTCAAAGGAGGGGAAATCAATAATCAAATATATACAACATGTCTACTATGGGGCACATATATGTTACATATAATACATATGCTGTATATTTCAGTGGCTGAGGACATAGCAGTGAACAAAGCAGATGAACGTCTCTGCCTTTCTGCAAGTCCAGTCTAATAGAGGTAGAAAAATTAATAAAATTATTAATAAAATAAAATACACACATAAATCATCTAATATGTCAGAGTTTTGAGTGGTATGAAAAGAAAAGTAACTAAGTAGGACTGGGGGAGGGGCAGGAAGTGAGAGGAGTAGGGGAGCGTTGTCAGAAAGAATGTGAGGGCAGCTTCTGATAAGGTGGACAAGACCTGAAGGTGGTGAGAACCTCTGGAGGAAGAGGAGAGCAAGTGCAAAGACCCAGAGCTGAGGTTGTGCCTAATGTGTTTGTTGAATGGTGAGGAAGCCGGTGTTGTCAGAGCAGGTTCAGCACTCCAGGAGATATGGTAAGAGAGGGAGAAGGGAGCTAGAATTTTGTGGGGCCTGTGACTAGCATTTACTCTAAGGAAATTGTATGTCATTTGTGGGTTTTGCAAGAAAAATGACATGATCTGGATTAATTAAAGTTAGTGACAATGGATGTTTTTGTATCTTCCCCAGCATATTTAGTCACATAGATCCAGGTGGAAAAGCATATTTAACCAGGGTTATAAGTATTGGCAGCCAGGTAAGATGAAGGGAGAAAGGGCAAAGGAATTGAAAAGATGGGCCATGTAATGATTATAATGTAGACCATGGAATCTAACCTAATGAGGAGGGAAGTTTGTGCAACATTCATAGGACCGATAATTGTAGGATTGCTAGAGGTGGAATATTAAGGAAGTGAAGGTTACAAGTGGGCTAATGGAGATTAAGATGGAGCGACATTTATTGTTACGACAAACTCTAAAGAATGACCATGAGAGTAGTTGACAGAGAAAGGATAAAGGACAAAGTCAATGGAGGAGAGGATGTCAGGGAATGGAGAGGCCAAAACATTGGAAGGGTTGTTTATGTGGCTCTCGAAATCCTCATTAGTGATCACACAAGCAATGCTGGGAAGAATGACTGAGACAGAAAACTCTTTAAGAAATAAGTGGGGTGACCCAGGGCTTGGTAGATGAGGACAACAAAAAAAAAATTGGTGCATTCCGATAACACAGCATTCAAAGGAGGATGTTTTTACGGAGAGAAGGAAGGAGAGTCAGTCACCTGGACCAAGCAGCTCCTGAAAGAGTGGAGAGGACACCTAGCTGGAGAGATTGAGAGAAATCTGGTTGGACCAAAGAGCCAGTCTGGGCCTGTGAGGGTTGTGGGGGAAGAAACAGTCCCCACTGGAGAGGGCTGCCAAGTAACCTCAGGGGTGAGACATAATTCAACTCAGTAACAAACTGAAGGCAGAAGGTCAAAGTTAAGCGTGTGTGTGGTGGGGAGGGGATGGATTTTGTTGATGACCGACAGCGAATCAGTGACAAAATGCCCAATGATCGGTCAACTTCAGAAAGGATGTTTTGTGGTTTGGCCTCTAGGGTTTTATTTTTAAAACCATAAACACTAATCATTTATCATATTTGCACATGAATTTAGAGGTAGGGGCACAAGTGATGCCAAGTTTTTATAACTATTCTGAATATAAAATCCTGCAGAGCCCTGGCTTTGTTCCAATTATAGAAATCATTACTGTGCATTTCCTTTTGATTTTAATTTCATTTTTCAGACGAGGGGCCATGAGCAGGCATAAAAGCCACAATTTATCAAACCGCCTGAAGGGAAAGATGTGAAAAATGTGGATGAGAAACAACCCGTTGGACAGGACAAGAAATGATAATAAGAGGAGTTTGAAAAAGTTTTTTTACCCAATTTTCCCAGGGTCCAGGAAGTTTTCTTAGGAGACATGGTGGTGCCTGAAAACCACATCATTCCTGGGATAGTAGAGACTTCTGGTCAGCATATGTGACTTTGGAAGAAAATAAATAATTTATATTTTAGAAAAACCCTTGTTATCTAAAGATGGCTCCTTAATAAAGTCATAGGATGAGCAGGAAATGGACAGATGTCTTTCTTCTCCCAAACTCTCCCAGGACTCAGTGAATAAGAAGTGGCGGTAACAACATGATTTTAGGAGGGCTTGTGTTTTAGTTCTCATCTCTGTCCAGAATTAGATATTAGTGCGTGCATGGAGGAGGCACACACCCTATCTCATCTTTATATGATGGGTGCCAGTACGTTTGTAGAGTGTTCTCTTATTAAAGGCAGAGCATGTTTCATGTTCATCCTTACATCCTCCCTATGCTGGAAACAGGGTGGATATTCAAATGCTGAATCAATTTGAGAAACATGAAGAGTCCTTGTTTTCCAAATTTTACATTTTTCAGTATCTGAGGGAGTACCAGTACCAAGAAAATTTCAGAGGGCAAAAAGAAAAGAAAATGTGTAAAGAAAATGACATAAAATGTATTCGAGGAGAGCTAAGAGAAACAGCAGAGTATAGACATGTTTGCTGTGAGCATGTGTACGGCCTTTCCCTGTCCGTCCCCAGCTACGGTTGCTTGATAGTAGTCACGTGAAAAACCCTCAGCTCTGGGGAGTCGGCAGTTAACATTTTTGAACGTGGGATGAGTGCGCTGATGAGTCCCCCACAAAGGAGATTTCAGCCTTTCAGTGTAACGCACATAAAGACTAGTTTCCTCACGGTCCAGTGCCAACACTGCTGTCACACACACAACAGCCTGTCAACCGGGGAGTTCAGAGCATGTGGCATCTGTGCTGGGGACTCTCTCGAAATTACCAAAGAGGGGGAGATGGAGAATATACTCTTAACACTTGGGAAAACTTCTAGTACGTGTCCTATCTCTTACTTGAAAGTATCTCCCACAAAGAAGTGGCTCTCCCAAGCGTTTCTTCTTTGTGAACTATCCCGAATTCTACCTTGACTTTTGCTTATGGCAATCTTCTATTTTCCCTTCATTGCCTTTATCCTGCCCCCTCAACCGCTGCAACCTCGATTTACAGAAAGATGTCCAAAGTAAGTCTCTTGGCCAGACCGAATATTCTTTAGCTGAAGTGGAGAGGAAATTAGGCTGTGGAAGCTCAAGCTTTAATATCTTACTCTTGGCCAAATAAAGTGTAGTGGGGGCTGAGTGTCAGTAGGTGAGAAAGAGGATTTTTTTTTTTCTTGATCTTCCAGATTTTCAACTGAAAAACAAGGAGGATGTATTTACACTAAGCCTCTAAAGTCAAAGGATTTTGCTGGATTTTTGTTTTCGTTTAAATTAGGATAGAAGTGAAAACTCTTCATGGTTCTCATTCCAAAAATGGATTAATTCCTTATCCAGATTTTCTTTTGCTCCTGCTCCCTATGAACCTTGGGTCTTAGGGATTTTCTCGCTGTTATCCCCATGGAAGAGAGGAGGGTACTCAAGGAGAAGCTTCTAACACAGAGCTGCGTAGAAACTTGAGGGTAAAAGGGAGCTACTATTTTCCAGAAGGTCCTTAAAGTGAAACAGACCACAAATTCTCTAATTAGCAAAAGCAGACTCAAGGCAAGCAGGCAGCCTTCTGTTTACTTCAGGACTAGGATGGAGACCAGCTGGCTTTCCCTCAAAGATAACAAATGCTATTTATTGCTGTGTGAAAGAACCTTGCCAGATTAAGTGTATTTGCAAAAGAAAGAAAAAAAAGTAAAGTTCATAATGGCGTTTTTGAAACCCTTGAAGAAAAGAGTTTGTTATAAGAAGATGCTTTGGACGTCAAGTTAACTCTGCCGTGTTCCTTTCCTTTCTCAATTACAAAAGGAAAATACTAGTACTTGGCCTACCCTACCCCACTGCCCAAATTCGTTGCATTCCATAAGGAGATTCCCGTGAAAGCATTAGAATAAGCTATAGATTTCCGCTTACTTGATACAGATTAAAATAGTGTTCTCTACCTCTTGATTACCATCATTATTATTAGGTCAGCTTCTTAAAATAAAATTAATAGGAAAAAGGTTTGACTATGGGACCCCTGTGGAGCACGTGGTAGCAATTTACAGAATAGTTGAACATTAAACACTCATTTAGAAATCACTTGGATGCAGCATTCGCTTTGAGGCTTTTAGGCTGGGGTGGACATTTATATGTATTGTAGTGTTCTCTTTGGGATTTGTATGTGTGATAAAAGAGGCGAACTCCTATACAAACGAACAACTAATGAGATGTACATAATACCAAAAGAAAAAAAAAGGAAGGAAAAGAATAATCAAAACAACTGATTTCCTAGCAGACCATCTTAAAAACTTAAAGAAAAGCAAAATGCAAGCTGAGAGATCACCAAAATAATAGACTATTTCTAGACTTAAAAACCACCTTTTCTATTGAATTAGAACACAAAGGAAACCATTTTAATGTAAACAAAACACTTACGGGCTGTACAAAACTTTTGTTTCTGAGAAGGAAATTCCCTTGGTAAGCCAACAAATATTGGTGTTGCTAAACATCACCAGTAACTGTTCTACGCCAGGCCTTGTCTATCGGACAAGACCTCAGCAACGCTCCTATTTTTCCTCAGGTAGAAGGTACTACTGGGATTTCGATTGGGGAAATTCTTTATTGTGCTTTGGAAATGCTTAGCATCCCTGTCCTCGGGGACACAAATATCAGGCAGCTCTCCTAGTTATTATGACAAATGAAATTTGCCAAAAAATATCCCTACAGATTTCCAGTAGCCTGTGGCTAGTGGTAAATCTCACCCCACCTTTCCCGGGTACTACCTCATTTTACACATCAGGAACCAGAGCGCCAAGGATGTAAATCGATTCTCCAAAAGCCACAGAGTGGCAGACCTTGGGAAGTAACCTTTCCATCTTGGTGCTTTTCCACGACCTCATGCTGCCGCCTCTCCAAGTCGCCTTAAAGTGCCATCAGAATAACTCTGGAAAATTATGCAACAAACTTTTACCAGAGACTTCCCTTTACAGTGAAGGTTAGGATACAGCAGTGAAGGGAATTCCACTGCTGTCCTATATTCTTGTGAAATTTTTGAAGGACACATTAGATTTGTGATTTTAAGAATAAAAATAAGTTCTGTTCCATGTCTTTTTTTTTTTTTTTGGCTATTTCTGAGATAATTTAGAGAACATTTTCGTAATACTCTGTAAAGTATTTCTTCTTCCATTTTATACATTGAATGAAATGACACAAAATACTGTCCTGATGGTCTTATTCTTCTGCGCGACCCTTTTCACTCTCTCTGTGCCTTTCAGATATTAAGTGTTCTGGATAGGATTTTCCTTCCACTTGGTTTTCCTTTCTACTTGATTCTCACTGTTTTTGTTTCTCTCCTCCTGCCATCTTAGCATGTAATGTTGAGGAAGTATTGTCACATTTCATCTACTGATACCCATGTGCTGAAAACTAGTAAAATCATGACAGGAAAAATTAGGTTGGACCATTGTCATTTGAAATACAAATGACAAAATAATTTTTAAATAACATATTTACAAATGTGGCTTTTCAATAAGTGTAGAAGGCAGGCTAGGTTAAGTCATTTCTAATACTACCAATTAAAATACCTATTTTGAAAATCAATAGCCATCATTTACTGACAAAAGAGCACTAGTTTGTTGTACCAGATTAACACCTCCTTCTTAAGTGGTTACAGGTTATAGGTTCAGGTTATATTCTTTGGGGCATTATTCATTTTCTCACACATTTTCTTCAGGAAAGCCTTTACTCCTGTGTAAATTCAGGTGGGGACTAAGTTGAAATGAAAAGAAACTCAATGTACTACCAAGCCCTACCTTCTCCAAATGGGCCAACTTTATCTCTCCCTCTTCCCCTCTGTCTCCATTTGCTGGGATTTAGCATCTCCTTTGAATTTATTGTTGTCATAGAAACATGTGTTCCTAGTTGACCTTTTGTTTTTCAAGGAGAAAGATAAACATGCCACCCACTTTGGGGGCCCTACTAGAGGCTATTCCCAGAGAACTGCACCTCCCCAGCTGCAGTGTCTGACATGCTTAGGAGAGCAGCCATCTCCCAGCCTTGTTGGCAGCCACAGGCAGAGAATGGACACCAGCTGTACGAGGGCTGGAGCTTCATGAACCCTTTCCTATTAGGCCACATCCTGTCTGTCTTTGAGGAGGTGAAGGAATGCTTCAGGTCAAATAAAGAACAGTCTTATGCAATGTAACTCCCAGGATTAATCTTCTGAAAATAACAGCAGGCAGGCCACCTGAGGTGAGGGGTAAGTAATAAAATATGTCCAACTGGACATAATGGAAATATACTCCATGTTATAGATTAGAATGCTTAAAGGGAAGAAAATTAGCTTATGCTGAGGTTTATAAGTCTTGCATACTCTAAACGGAGTTTAGATTTGGAAGGTACTTTGGGTATGGAGGCTGAGAATATGGACCCAAATCACAGCAGGGTTGCATGTAGCGTTATCTTAAGTCTTCGTGTAGAGTTTTTAAGAAGTGCCACCTCTGCGGAGATGCTACCAGGTGCCATCATTTAAAATGTCACCTGCACAAGTATGTGAGGGAGCCCGGCTCATTTATCTGCCTGTATGCTTGGCATCTTGACTTAGATGTTCCAGAAACACCCCAGCCTTAACAGAGATCTCTTGATTCTTCCACAAACCTGTTTCTTCTCCATATCCTTCCCCATTTCAGTAAGTGGAAGGCAAAAAGACACTGTTGTTTAAACCACCGTTGAGGTCATTCTAGAGGTTTTTCCATCTCCTTGTGAACCCCCATCCCTTTTGTCACATGTAAAGTGGCAGGAAGTCCATCAGTCTCACCTCCAGAGCCCTTTTGGAATATGCCTTCTTCTCAGTTTCCACTGTCATTCCCAGTGTAAGCCACCATCCCCTCCCAGTGGGCCTGCAAAGCAGCCTCCAGTTCATCCCTCAGCTGCCATTGGTTCCGCTAGCACGCTCCGGTTCTCCACACAGAGAACCCAAGTGTTCTTTTACAAAGCCAACCACACTAGGTCACCTTCCCTATTAAAACCCTTGAGTATCTTCCAAATGTTCTTGGAGTTGAGCTCACCCTCTTCAGTGGTCTAACTGGTCTGACTGCTGCCCAGCTCTCTACCTTCTGACGTTGTTATCGACCTTCCGCAGTGCACTCCGTGCCCCTCTTCCCATCATGCCCAACTGCTTCCTGCTCCGAGTTTTACATATGCTGATCCTCTGCCCGAAGGATTCTTTCCTTAGAACTTTCACATGACACGCAACTTAGCTCTAGTCAGCACTGTGATCTAATAGCACCTCTTTAGAAAGGCCTTCCCTGGGGACGCCTGCATGGCTTAGTCAGTTAAGGGTCTGCCTTTGGCTTAGGTCATGATCCTGGGGTCCTGGGGTGGAGCCCTGCCTCGGGCTCCCTGCTCAGCAGGGAGTCTGCTTCTCCCTCTCCCTCTGACCCTCCTCCCTGTTCTGCTACTGCTCTCGCTCTCTCTCAAATGAATAAACAAAAAAGAAAATTGTTTTTTAAAAAAAAGCTTTCCCTGGCAACCCTCTTTATAATGAAGATGAAATGAAGTTAATTACACGAAAACACAAAGAAAGAAAACCTGCTCGTAGTTACTACCATATTACCCAGTTTCTTTCCGCTATGCCAATTATTGCAGTCTAAGGTCGTCTCATTTTCCTCTTTATTCACCCTCCTGGAAGGTAGGGCCCTTAACTGTGCCTAAAATATTGCTTGGCAACATGGTGAGAGCTTTTAGCGGAAATTCTCCTAATAGCATGAAAAAACAAATTTCTTCTATTCCTACCTACAACTGTTGACACCTAGGTACATTTTCTTTTTCACTCTTATATTTTAGTCTCCTTCCAGAATTGAAGAGAAGCACAACTAAGAGATGATGCAAAGGGAAGAAAACATAGGTTGATACCTACCTAGGTTTTTGTAGTTCCTGGGTGGCAATGTAAGACCCTAAATTACCACCCCTCAGATGATCCTTTCCAAGAAAACACTTTTTGATTTATTGCTTTAAAGGAGATTGAGAAACATCTTGCCTTGCCTGGTTTGGCATAGACAACTGAATAAACATGCTTGAATTCACAACATGCTTCAGGGCATATATGTATAGATTAGTATACTGCATTCTGAAAACTTTTTTATTCCAGAAAACACACACACATCATCCAAACAGAACACACCCTTTTCGGAGTCCAGTTAGCTCTTGGGTGGTCTGGTACTTGAATCTTGACATTGATAGCTCGGTGCATTCTTTATAGTGTCTTAATCCCCTCCCTCCCCCCCAAAAAATCAAAGATTGACTTATTATATTATCACACCATTAGCACTGAAAAGTATAACTTCAGTTATACTTATCACAGATTATTTTATTAAAAAAGCAACAGACACATATGTTTGCCTATGTTTTTACTTCCATAACCAGTGACAACAAACCTTCCACAGTTGCACCTTGGTCTTTAACAATAAACTAAGTAACATAACATTTTTTTTTATCTTTACCTTCTGAGAAGTCCTTACTTATTATTATTTTATATCTAAAAAGTCTCTATTCCCCAAATTATAGCGTATATTTTCTTTCTTTCCTTCTTAATTTTAATGAGTCTCCATAATATCTTTATATGTGTAGCTTATTTGTTCATCTTTTCTCCCTTTGAATCACAATATAGATTAGGTGAGTCCAAGAGGCTTTGATATAACCCATTTAAAAATCAAACATATGTTAGTGGGGTTCCCCCATCATGATTCTTTTAAATTGATTTCTTGCTCGCTAAAGTTTCTAAAGCAAGCGATCGCTTGCTTTAGAAACCTTAATTCTTTATATTCTTAGGAGTTCCAAGGTGAAGCGTCAAAGTGTATGACCTGGTGAGACCTGGTCTTCTATATCTCCATCCACCAGAGAAAATTCTCTTTATCTGTTGAAATATTGGGCTTCTGAATACTTATTTTGAAAAAAATAATCATGATATAATTTCATCAGATACAATTTCATCTGATATAATTTCATCTGATACAATTTCATCAGAAATGACTGTTACTTTTTGAACTGCAAAGCTTACAAGCCGTACTTCAACTTAGTGCTTATATCATCCTAGCTCAGTTTATGATTCTTTGCCTGAGAGCAAGCCTGGGTCTTATATTTTGTTATTCACTTCTACCCTCACCCTTTTACCCCAGCACGTAATATAGTTCCACACATGCAGTACATGCTCAAGAGGAGATGACATTTTTGGATTTGTTAGAAAGGTAGATGGCCAGTCAAGATGTTCAATTTTAGATATCCTGAATCAACTTGGGATAATTTAAGTAGAAAAGGAATTTATGAAAGAATATTTAGAGACAAATATCTTGTGTTTAGAGACCAGACCATCAAAAATAATCTCTAAAGTGATGTCAGGGAATTGGCCCCATAAATACCTCCATGCAGCCACCGCTAGTACAGGCACACCTGTGGTACCACGGAAGCCATGAGTGCTCGAACTTGGAGAGACTGACAGAATCCCAACTGTTGTCTTTTCTGGAACTTGATGCAGCTTAATTTGCAACCCTGTTCTTGCCAAAAAATGTATTTCCCATCGGTCCTACTTCTTCGCATTAAATGCCTTTGAGGCAAAGAGTTAAAAACCGGGGAGGCTGCGTCTGGGAAAATGAGTTTTCACTTTTATGGGGGGCAGCCTCCACCCCCACCAAGATTCACCAGAAAAGAAAGTGACCTAAAATAAGAAGAGGCTGGGTGTAACAAATGAATGTTACTATAGGTGTCATTTTTAATTCCGTATTTCACAATTTACATTCATTTAAATATCCAAATCCTCACTCTTTCAACTCTAGGAGAAAGTTCTTAATTCCCATTTGCCTGCATGTATGTTATTTGGTGATTTTCAGTGCTATCAAAAGTCTACCAAGATTCAGTTGGAATTCACTCGCAAATCCAATTTTTGTTGTATAAAATAACGGTGCCCCGTGGTTGCCTCATCTTAGGTATGCTTGTTTATCCACATCTATAGAATGTCTTTGGTTAGTCCCTGTTTTCATCAAAATTGCTCACTGTCAGTTGATTAAAACAACACCTGCTATCTATGCCGTATGCATCATCTTGCCCTCACAACAGACTTTCCTTATTCTCTAGCTAACACTCTTAATCCATCTGCTAATTTTCCTGAAACCACTCATATATCCGGGTATCTTTTTATCAGGACCCAGCTGTGACTCAACCACTACTGTACTACTGAAAATGATGAACAGAGGCCTTTATTCTTAATCTGCTGTGTGGAAAAAGTCCTAATTGTTTTGTAGTAGTACAGTCTCCAAAATAAATCCATGTTCCCTCACCATCTGAAGCTTACATAAAAGCTCCTTTGGGCGCTTGTATAAAATACTCTGTGGGCCATAAAAATCTCTCATGCCTTGGAATTTAATTTATTTGAGCCAACATTTGTTGTGATAAATTATGGATCAGACTGTTCTAGGTTCTGGGAATAAAAACCAAAATAAGACAAAGTCCTCACCTTCAATGAGGTCATAGGTAACGAGGGAGAAAGATGGTGAGCAAAATTGCAGTATTAGGTGAGAAGTGCAAGAATAGAAGTAGATTTAAGATACAATGGCAATACGGTGGGGATGGGGGATGGATTCTGTCAGGGGACAGGAATCACTTTTTTTGAGTGGGTGGCGTTTGTCAGGGTTTTGAAAGATGCATGCGACTTTTCTAAAGTGGAAAAGATAAGGAAAAGGCCAGTTTAGTCAGAGGGAATAACATGCACAAAAATTCAAGATCTTAAAGCAGCATTAAGTGGAGAATTTTAAGCAGTTTGCTTAATAAGCTAGATGTGGCTGGATGAGTATATTAAGCACCAAAGCATGCAGGTTCTTGTATGTCTGCCAAAGATGTTGAGCAATAACTTAGCTTTAATCCTGCAGGTGATGGGATGTTGTTAGAGAATTCTGAACAAGAAAATGACATGATCAGACTTATATTTCACTTTTACTAGAGATATCCCTCTTGGCAGCATGTGGAGGAAGAGATGGGGCAGGGTGAAATTGGAAGCAAGAAGAACAGTCGGACAGGAAGCTATTGCAGCAGTACATGCAAGGGATGCGAAAACCTTAGTGACTAATTGCCAGAAGGTGAAGACAGATGAATGTGGATTGGATTCCCACAGTTCTTGCTGGGGAAAACATGTGCCCCTCATGAAGACAGGAAATAAGAGACAGAAGCTCAGCGATGAGTAGAGAAAACAACTTCCGGTGAGATATTTTAGTGCAAGTATCTAGTAGGCAATAGGTTCGATGGGTCGGATACTTGCACAAAAGTCTAAAGTAGAGATGCAAAGGTATCAGTGTGTAGGTTCTGGGAATTCAGGTTTCCTAGGGGAGAGCTACAGACTGAGAGACCTGAAGTCAGAAACATAGAAGTTCAAATAGCAAGTGGAAAAATTCCGGCCAATGAGTGACAGATGAGAAGATAACCAAGAGAAGATGTCAGGGATCCCAAGGGCATGGAGTTCCTGCAGAGAAGGAGTAATTACAAAATACAGTGTCATAGCGAGGCCCAGTCCTTTGGATTTGGTAGTCGGATCATTTATTACCTGCCAATGCCGCTCCAGTAATATTGCATGAGTGGAAGAAGCAAGTGTAGATTTGGTTTTTTGCCCAAAAAGCTAGCCAGAAAGCAATACAATATATTGGAGGAACTTCTCAAAGACAGAGAGATCAAGCATATGTCTAAGCTGAAAGGAAGGAGTCTGTAGAAAATAAAAGTTTGAAGGGAAAACAGATAAACCAGGTCTACAGAGGAGATGAAGAGTACAGGTGGGGGGCTTTTGCCCCCAAAAAGATGTGGGAATCCCACTCTGGAGACTTGAAAGAAGGAAAAAACCATCTGTGGAGTGAGGAACTATTGTAATTAGAATGGTAGAATGCCAAGTCGTTTGGTCCTGAAGACATCACTTTTCTGTAGTAAGAGAAATAATCTGTTTAGAGTGGGCCGCTCATGGACTGGAAGGGACTTTTTGGGAAGTGGAACAGATTTGGAATACCTAATGGAGGGTTATAAAAGGAAGTTGACCAAAGAGGAGCAGAGCAAGTGTTCTTTCCATATTTCTTATAAATTTTTCTGTCTTTATTTCTTTTTTTTTTTAAGATTTTATTTATTTATTTGACAGAGAGAGAGAGGCAGGAGAGAGGGAACACAAGCAGGGGGAGTGGGAGAGGGCGAAGCAGGCTCCCCGCTGAGCAGGGAGCCCGATGCGGGGCTCGATCCCAGGACCCTGGGATCATGACCTGAGCCGAAGGCAGATGCTTAACGACTGAGCCATCCAGGTGCCCCTCTGTCTTTATTTCTTATGTCATCTTCCATCTCTGTGCATGACAGAAATATAATTAAATAACTCAGTAATCTTTTGTGTATCATTTTTTCTTACTTTTATTCTTTCTTCTTTTTCCTCCTGCCTTTTCCACACTGCCCCCAATTCTTAGGATTCCCCATTTCAAAACTCCTACTTGCAGCTGACAATTGACATAGCAAGGCCCCAAGAGGGGCCAAAGGGGAACATTCAGGCTTGAGAACAACCAGATGACAGTTTACATTTCCTGTTTTGAAACCACTTAAAAGCACAAAGTTGAACAAAAATCAAAATGGCTGCACTGATATTTCAGCAAAGCTTGATGTTAAAGTAACCTTTTTCCTCTCTTCTGCAAACCTCCCGTCCTCCCTTCTTAGCCTTTCATTTCAGGAACCCAGTACCACCCTGAAAATGACTAACGAGGCTGGCAGCACGTACACAATTCCTGTCGAAACTGGCTAGATCTTGTATTTCCCTATAAAAATCTCCCAGCCCCTTCCTCCAGAAAGGCTTGCAGATTTAGAAGGCCACAGCCTGCTGCAGCCTCCTTGGCAATGGCAAAGCAATAAAGGTTTTGCTCCTCTTTATCCCAAACTCTGTCTTGGAGTTATATTTTGGCTGCAAAGCACAGAGGTCAGTTTTCAACAACAGTTTGTTCTTGTGGCATTTTCTTTTTCTATCGTTGTATCTGCATGGCTTGTGCCTACATTGTTCAGATAGTTGTCTCCTTTTTTATTTCTTTTATTTGGAATTTTGAAATGCTGCTTTAAGGCCTCACGTTGTAGTCCAGTCTACACTTCAATTTCTTTCCCCATGCCTAGCAGCCATGAGGGATTTTTACTGGCTTAAAATAAGGACTTGAAGGAAGTAGACCTGTAACTACCTGAGAGCTAAGTTTTTAAGCTGGCTTCCTTCATGGTAGAAAAATGGCATACAGAAGTTCCAACCCTCATCCCTGAAGAGCATACCACCTAGAGGAAGACCTTCTTTCCCAAACAGTCAAAATAGTCCTGTATTCCAATCTGATTGGACCAGGCCAAATGGATCACTTGGATCTAGAAACAGCTCTAGCCTGTTTGTGTAGGCCTGTGTTACTGCAAGTCTCACGGAGGGAAAAGGGATAAGATTACAATAATTGGTTTATTTTAGTTAGGCTCCAGTTGGCTCTGAAGATGAGGTTATTTCCACCTTAATCCAATCAATCATACAAAGTCAAATGGGATGGAACCGAATGGATGCTAAGGAGTCAATAAA
Source organism: Eumetopias jubatus (assembly GCF_037043125.1). Lineage (NCBI taxonomy): Eukaryota > Metazoa > Chordata > Mammalia > Carnivora > Otariidae > Eumetopias > Eumetopias jubatus. The sequence goes on along the minus strand of NW_028274814.1, from coordinate 113,672,735 downwards.
TACTTACTACTCTAGATTCCTCCTTCTGTCTCCAGAAATAATCCCCTAAGCAGGGCCTGTTTCATGGGCACGTGACCAATGTAGCTGCACACAATCACCACTATATTACACAGAGTATGTTACACGTGGCATATTATGGGTAGAGTACGTAGAAATAATTACAATTAATTACCACATTTTTGGTCTTCCTTTACAAGTCTAAACAGCATGAGAAATGAGATATCACATTCCTTCCTCTATCCCTAGGACTGAACACAATGAATGTTTATGAAACACAAGTATCTTCCCAAGGGTACAAAGTACTAGCACCTGCCTTGCCAGGACAGAAAATTCCTTTGTTTTCTTTTCCTTATCTTCCCACAGAGCTGGAGTTTGACCTCCAACTAACATTAAAGAAGCTGTGTTTGTGATCCAGCATATGGTCTCGTGCAATTCACTTACTTTCTTTAACGATAGATGGAAATGATAATAGTAATAATTGTTCTACCTCACTGACATGCCCTAGAACCTGGACCCCTTTTGGTTTTGTTTGCTTATTGTTGCTTAATTGCTTTTTAATGCTCTATTTGTTAAAGAATGAAATAGCAGTGTTTTAAAAACTCATTGTGTATTTAAATATTTACATTTACCAAATTAAAACTTTATCATGCATAAGCATAATAAAATGGGTTATATAACCTCATTTGAATTTATGAAAATTTTAAATTTAAGGCTTTCAAATGTGAGAATGAGGCAAAAACATTCCTACTAATTCCTGCACAGTAGGCTACAATTACACTGTGATTTCAGTAACAGGACTGAAGGGCTTTTACCTACAATTGCACAGGCAGCGTATTGCACACAATAGGGGCTGCCAATCACAACATAGTCCCTGTGAATGGCACCTCATGTTGTGCAGTGACATATGTGATAGCCACAAGTCAATATCAACATTATTTTAATATTTATCTAAATGTCTTTGTATCAACCTTTTTAAAAGGTCTAGAACCAATATATTTTTAAAGAAAAAGAACAATAATTACACGGAGCTTAGAACTCCTTAAAAGAATGTAACTGCTATCATAAATAAAATATGGTTACATCCTTTTAAATTACCAAAAACCATTTTTAAAAATCATTTCTTAAATGTATATGCTCTGTCAAATGAGAAATTTGACAAATTTCAGAACCTCCTAGCTTTGTGTCTGAACCCTTTTAATATAAGTTCAAGCACAGGGTCTGTCCCGAAATAACACCGTAATGTTTTTTGCATACATGCATGAATCACTAAGGTAAACAGCATAAGTAACATGAGTTATGATCCCATTTATAGTGGGATAGTTATCTCTTTTTATGATGTATGATTTCCATTTCTTATTTTTTAAAAGGGAAACTATGAACATTTACTCAGGTATCTGTACATTGGAGTAAGGATAATATCCAGACATTTCATAGACTATTAGGCATTGGGTATGAATGGCTATGATACCTGGAAACCCGAAACATTGTTGTGACCCACCATCAGAGGGGTGATATACAAAGGCCAGATAATAAATGGTAAAGTCCTGATAAAGTCTATTTTTCAGTAGGACCATTGGGTTCATTTTCCTGGCCATTGAATGTATAGTTGGGATTATCATACTTGGCAATTGGGGTAACCCCACATTGGGTCTCAGACCTGTGGAATGAGAACAATGACAGCAAGGAAAGCCATGTGAAAATCAATAACACCTCCCCAACCTCTTTCCACTTCATATCAAGATATTAAATTTTGAAAAGTACCAAATCTCAGGGTGAGATGAGAAGAAGATTATGCCATCCATGAAGATCTAAAAGATGCAGTGGTGATGGTTCTTATTCTGTATTCACTGAATATGTTACTCTTGATTCCTGTGCAAACTATACAGATCTCAGAAAGACCATAGTCTACTCAAAGCCCAACACGGTAGTTATCCTGATCAAAACTGCTCTGCTGGACTTGGTATCCTTTCAAGAGCCAACTGATAAAGTCTAAGGGACATGGTATGTAGCTATTTATTTGACAAATGTTTCTTTTCTATCCAATGAATAAAGAACCACAGAGATTGTATGGGGCCCCTGTGTGGCACAGTCAGCTAAGCCTTGGATTCCTGTTTTCAACTTAGGTCGTGATCTCAGGGTCCTGAGATTGAGCTCTGAGTCAGGTTCCGCACTCCGTGCAGAGTCTTCTTAAGATTCTCTCTCCCTCTCCATTGGATCCTCCCACATGTGTGTGCACTCTCTCTCTCACTCTCTTTTTCTAAAAATAAATAAATAAGGGGCATTGGGTGGCTCAGTCAGTTATGCATCTGCCTTTGGCTCAGGTCATGATCCCAGGGTCCTGGGATTGAGCCCCACATCAGGCTCCCTGCTCAGCGGAGAGCCTGCTTCTCCCTTTCCCTCTGCCTCTCCCCCTCCTCATGCTCTCTTGCTCTCGATCACTCTCTCTCTCTCAAATAAATAAATAAAATCTTCAAAAAAATAAAAACAAATAAATCTTAAAAATAAGACCCACAGAGATCATACACTTTCATTGAGATGAATGGCAATATTCATATACAGTTTTGGTCTGGAAATATGTTAATTCTCTCAACCTTTGTCATAATGTAGTCCAAAGAGATACAAATACCATGTGAGAGAAATATTCTACAGAATATTACATTGGTCCATTATATTGATGACATTTTGTAGTTTAATTAGAATGAGCAAGAGTTTATTAAGATTCTGAAGCTTAGGTAAGATACATGCAGTCCAGAGAGAGTGAGAAAAAACTTATGAAGATTCAAGGATGTGACAATTCAGTACAATTTACAGGGACGAATGGTGAGGGGCATGCTGATACAACACCTACAAAGTAAAAGATAAATTTCTGTATTTTAATCCCTTACTACTGAGAAGGAAGCACAGTGCTTGGAGGGGCTTTTAGGTCTGAGGCAACAGATTTTACATCTAGGTCTACTTCTCTGGCTAATATACTAAGTGACACAAAAGGCTGCCCGCTCTGAGTAAAGCCAGAAGCAATAAACGGATCTGCAGAAGATCTAGGCTACAGTGCAAAAAGCCCTGCCACTTGGGCCACATGATGGAGCCCAGGTGTGTTTGAAGAATAAATGGTTAAAAGAGATGCAGTGTGGCGTTATGACAAGCCCGAGAGAGAAAATGACGAGCTCCTGTGATTCTGGCCTGTGGTCATGCCATCAGCAGAGGGCAATTTTACTCCTTTTGAGAAAGAGCTCCTGGTCAGTTAACAGGGCCCTGGAAGGTGTAGAACAATTTACCACAGGGCACCCAATGACTGTGTCTCTGAAACTGCTTAGTATAAGGTGGGTTCTGTCAGACCTACCAAGCATAATATCAAAAGGACCCAGGACAGTCCATCCTAAGAAAAAAATGGAATTGAGTCTGAGCCGGATTGGAGGACCTGAGAAACCCGCATGGCCCAGATCCCCAAAGCACCCACCAGAGTTGCTCCAGTGACCTTCCTTCAGTTATCATTTCACCGATAGCCATAGAAGGGTCTTGTACATCCAGATAAAAGCTTAAGTCTGGTTTATGGAAGGTACAAACCAAAAACGAACAAGGGATGCATTACAGCCGTACTGGAAAGGAAAGAACTAGAAGATCAGAAACAAGAATGTCTGGAGCAGAAGCATGTGAGTGAACATAAGGAAATGGGCATGAAGTGTGAAAACTTTTGCCATTGTGTATTAACATCCACCAGAAAACATCCACTGTGGAGGAGGCACTGCACAACCAAGTAGACAAAATGCTCAGCTAGTCTTTGTACTTAGTTGTCCCAGAACTGAAACAATGGGCACAGGAACAGGGTAGCCATGGTGGCAGAGATGCAAATAGGCATCGGCTCCATGGGCTCCCATTTACTAAGATTACAGACAATTCAGAATGTCCAGAATGTCCACCCTGCCAGCCACAGAGACCAATACTGAGATCTTGGTATGGCACTGTTGCTCAAGAGGACTAACTGGGCATTCGTGGCAAGTCATCTACCCCCTTCCTTCCAGAAGGGCTAGTGTTTGTTTTCACAACAATACATACATATTCCAGGTTTGACTATTCAGGGGCTTATATAGTGCAAGATCTACAAACAGGGAGTCTCACACAGAATACTGTTTGACCAAGGGGCCCACTTCACAGCGAAGTATGCACTGGAGTGACCATGGGATACACATGGCAGGCGTTGGATCACCTGCTACGTATACCATGTGAAAGCAGATGGCCTGATAAAACATTGGAAGGGATGACTAATGTCAGTCTAACCTTAGAGCAAGTGGAAATTGTACCAAGGTTTCTGATTTTTCAGAAGAGTTGAAAATAATCCATTAATTTAAGGAACATTGGAGATACTGATTCCAACCTTATGATTTCCCCTGACTTCCTAATCTCACTGGAAATACTGGATAGCCTATCAAGGTACCAACCCAAAGGCATGAATTTAAAAACCAATAAACAAATACGCTTTCAGCTACACAAAAAAATCCTTTAGCTTCGAGTCTTTCTGTAGAAGAATAATGCCAGATGACTCTAATTCTGAAATTTTGTGCTGACCTGCTCTGGGGGAAAAACGAACAAAAAAAAAGAAAGTCAGATTTAGGAAATTAAATTCTTGGGCAAAATCCTCTTTTAATTTCCCCTCAAACAAAACCCTTCATGTAGTTTTGGCCAAAGCATGAACTTGAAGAATATATCCACTAACAACTGCCTCTGAACTTAAAAATCTTCAACCTCTTAAAATAATGTATTTAGATCCCTAAACTCAGTATTAATTAAATTTCTTTCATCTTTTGAGGTAACCTGTTTAAATGAGTATCAGGATCCAGAAGACATGAATATAATTTCTATCTATTTTGAATTATTAATAAAAAGATTTTAGACCTGGCTTAAGAAATTAATGTTTCTTTTGAAGTTACTGATTATTCCAATTCATTACAATGCTGGAATATTCAGAGTATATTTCTGATGCAACATTAAAGACTGAATCCTGATACTTAAACTGTGATTGGATATGTATTTTTTTTTTTCCTTTACACTCATGGTCTTCTGAGATCATGAATTTCAGCTTGCTATTCTGAATTTATTATTAGGGATCCCTTCTAGTTAAATTACTTTCCTAACCATACGTTGTTACTTCATTGTTACTCTCTTAATGCTAGTTATGACATTTCTTCCTTCTCGGTTGGATTTTATTTTTTTATTTTTTATTTTTTTTAAGATTTTATTTACTCATTTGAGACACAGAGATACAGAGAGAGAAAGCATGAGCAGGGAGAGAGGCAGAGGGAGAAGCAGGCTCCTCGCTGGGCCAGGAGCCCGATGTGGGGCTCGATCCCATGACCCTGGGATCATGACCTGAGCCGAAGGCAGATGCTTAACCATCTGAGCCACCCAGGCGCCCCATAACATCGTAGCTGTCTCGTGGCCTTCTCCCCACAGTCCACACAACATATGCTTAAGTGATCAATTCTGTCAGAGCTCATGGTCCACCCTCATCCCGAGCCAATGCCTTCTGTCCTTTAGCCAAAATGAATTACTTGTACCTTCACCTGAGTCCTTGCTCATTAGGCATAAAAAGCCCTTTCCCCTCTCTCCAGCCTTTAGGAACTATGATCTGCTTTCTGTTGAATAGTTTTGTCTTTTGTAAGATTGCATATAAATGAAAGCATATAGCATATAGTCTTTCCTGTTGGGCATTTTCATTTAGCATAATGCATTTGAGATTCATTGATGTTATTATGTGTATCAGTAGTTCATTTATTTTTATTGCTAGGTAGTATTCCATTGTATGGATATAAAACATTTCGTTTATCCATTTACTAGTATCTGGGTTGTTTCCAACTTGGGGCTAGTATGCATAAAATGTTATAAACATTTAAGTATAAGTCATTGCTAGGGCATATATTCTCATAATTCTTGGCTAAACATCTAGGAGTAAACTACTAAAAATTTGAAAAATTTGACTTCTTAAAAATTAAAAATCTTTTACTCTTCAAAAGATACTCTTAAGAAAACGAAAAGACATACCACTAACTGGAAGAAAATGTTAGCAAAACATACTTCTGATTAACACAAAAACAAGAACAAACTTCTGTCCAAAATATATGAAGAACTCTTATGACTCAAGACAAACAACCTGATTTTTTTTTTTAAGGCAAAAGAATTGAACAGATCTGTAACCAAATGAGACATATGAATGGCAAATAAACCACAGAAGTATCCTCCACATCATAAGTTGTCAGGGAACTGCAAATTAAAACACAATGATATAAAACACTGCACACCTCTTGGAGTGGCTAATTTAGAAAGCTAGTGATAGGGGCTTCTGGATGGCTCAGTCTTAAGTGTCGGGCTCCTTGCTCAGCAGGAAGTTTGCTTTTCCCTCTCCTCTGCCCTTCCCCGTGATCATGCTCTCTATCCTGCGCACTCTCTCTCAAACACATAAATAAGTTTTTTTTTTTAAGCTAGTGATAACAAGTATTGGCAAAGATCTGGAAGAACTGGCACTCTCATACACCTTCACTGGGTATGCAAAATGGTACAATCCCTTGAAAAAAAAGTTTGGTGATTTCTTTTAAAGTTAAACATATACTTAGTATATCCATTTTTCAAATATAGGCAATTTTCCATATTTCCCAAATTCCTTGAAGTCCTATATACATGTGTTCATTATTCATTCTTACTAATTATTTATAGAAAATTGTGGATTCTACAAATATGTCAATAATTAATAATACAATTGATAATAATTATTAATATACGTTTTGCAAGCTGCATAATTACTTGGAGCCCAAACTCTCTTTTTTTTCCTTGATGTTAATATCCACATAGAGATTTAGGACAAAAGGTTATCCAGGTATAAATATGTCTTGTGCCTTAAGAATCAGTTTAATTTAATTAAAATTAAGTTCCTCCTCCCTCAGTTGATATAAAGCATATAAATTATGTCAAAGACATAATTGCAATCATTGTTTTTAACCATTAAGAGAAATTACTAATATATTTTAATTATTAATTACTAATATAATTATGGGAAATTTATTTTCTATACACTTCTCATATCTTTTTAAGATATTTTGACCCAATCAACATTAAAATTACAGAAAGAAAAAATACTACAAGGTGAAATTCCCAATTTTATGAAATTTTATCCCCAGCTTTGCCTAATTGTGGCTTCATAAATGTGCCTCTAAATGAAAGGGTAACAAGCAAAATTAAAAATGCTTTGGCCAGATTTAATTAAGCTTTATGGCAGTACCTTTCAGCAATTAAGAAAGTGAGTAACTCTTGATAACAAATCCATTTAATGTCAGATAGTTTTCAATTCTTTGCTTTCAACAAAATTAAAGGAATGTCTATTTGAGCTTTTGGTTTACTAAGCATATTTGATGGTAGATTATTATGTGATTTTTGGCATATAAATGGAAAGAGATTTTTTAAATTGGTACTTTTGCTCCAAAAAATTTCTTCCATTCACACATATAGTTTTATTTAAAAAACGTTTATAAGTGTTAGCCTCCATAAAAATGATTTTAAAAAAAGGAATAAAATTAATGTTGTAAGCTGCTTTATTCAAGCAATAATTAATATTCATGGACAAATACATGAAATAATTGAAAATAATTCTTATCCATGTCATTAAATTAGTCATATATTTTTGTTGTTTTATTAGTTAGTAGTGATAAACACTACAATATTAACTCTAGACAAAATGTTTTACCAGTTAGAGCCATAAAATGCAGGAAATTGAGAAATTATATATAAATTAAATGTATATAATTCATTTGCATTATTAATATAAATCATTTTATTTCATTAAATTTAATTATATTACATAATCTATAATTGATTATATATTATATATAAAATTATGCATTAAAATTATAATTTAGTTTTATGTAATCTATGTAAATATTTTTCTTGAGGAAATAATATTAAGAAAATCAAGAAAATGTTTTCATGTGTTAGTCTATTACCTTTGAAAAACTCTAATAGAAGAATTAAAATATACATATGAATTCAAGGATTAAAAGGAATGATGAAAAAATTCTGCCCTCCAAAGAAAAGCTTGCTCATGTATACTTTAGTGAATGATAGTGGGTGACGTACTGTCTTGCAATTTAAATTTTATTAGATATATTTAAATGAGAGACATAATTTTATTTTTAAAAATCAATATTTATAATATGCTAGAAATTGAAATTTCTTGGAAACATATACATTGCTGATGAAAAGATATCAACTTAAAATAGGCAAGAGAGTACATGGTTTAAATCTATATATGTCTTTTTAGAAGGTAAATAAGAAAAAAATTGGAGATCACTGTTTTACCCGACCCAATCTGGATAAGATATTCCATCTTGGAGTATCTTGTGCTTCCTTTCATCATAGGATTTATTATGATTTTTTTGTGACAGCCTATTTACTTACCTGCTTCCTCCACTAAACAAGAAGCTCTTTGTTATCAGGAACAATGCCTTATGTAAGCAGTCCTGAGACAGAGGTTGTCAATGAATATTTTTTGAGTGAATGCACACATAAATGATTTGTTTTGGACACAGATTTCTCAGGGTTGTTGTTTTTTTTTTTTCACAACTATGTGTACTACTCTTTATGCTTCTAGTCTTTCTTCTGAACCTTAAGTTCATGAAAGGAATCAGTATCACACTGTAGTAGAAAGAAAAATACACTAAGATTTTGGATGTAGTCCAATCTCTGACAACAAAATAATTATGTAACTTGGGCAAGTCATAACTTCTTTAGGCTAAAACTTTCCTTACTTGTAAAATCAGGGCCTTTAATTAGGTGCATTCTTTCTGCCTTAAATCTATTTTATTTTCTTGTATTTCCCATATACTCAAAAGTGACTTAATTCATAAGTCACCTATTTCCTATGTATTCATGGGTAAGAGTGCTCATGTATGGCTGGGGTTTCATTGCCTTCCTCACAAGTATGCATTTGGTAGAAAAGAAACAACAGTGACTGAAATTAACTAAAGCTATCTATGATTACTGAATCAAGACACTTAAAACCGAAAAGGACTTTATATGTTAACTGGTTCCACTTTTATTTTTCAGAATGGGAAAGATGTCAAAGAATTTTAAATCATTTGCCCAAGGTAACACAGAGCTATTATCAAGGTGTGGTATGAAATTTCCTCTCTCAGTTCAGTGCTAGTTCCAACAATAATGGCTAAGGATCCAGGTTTTGGAGTCAATATCTGAATTCAAATTTCAACCATGGAGTTTTGGAGAAGTTATTTAAATTTCCCATTTTTTAATTCCTTTCTTACATGATGGAATAATAATGCCTTAACTCATAGCTTGTTTTGAGATCATTAAATAATGGTTATAAAATCCTAGGCACATACGGCAAAGCTAAATAAACCATAGCTATGATTCTGTACAGGGCTGTACCATCTTAAGCCAACAACTTGTCATTTTACCTTAATATCCCATATAGCAGACAAAAACAGATTCTCAAAAATTATACCTATCTCATTAACTTTTGTTTCTTTAAATTTTACTAACCAGGGGAGGTCATTGCTTATACCATGTAGGCATCTGAAAATATGGGCTGGCCAGTGAACTACAGAGGGGAGATGGCAGTTCATGAGCCAATCTGATGGGATCTCTCTGCAGTCTCTGCTCCTCCAAAGCCACAGAAGGAGCAGCCCTGAGGCAGCAAGACCCAGGACATTTTGGCAAGAGCGTGGGACTCTGTCTTTCTCAGAAGTTGGGGGTGCACCTCTGGTCTTTCACACAGCTCTCCAGGCTAACCTTGGTCCCAGGGGCCCGAGCATCGCCAGCCAGGCCTCATCACCATCACCAGACTGCCTTCCTGGCAGTGAAATGAAACAGAAATCAGGATAGGGCAGCTCCACCAAGTATCAGAGAGGAGGCTTTTGTTTACCAGAAACAGAATATCTACCTCAAATTGGCTTAAAAAACAAAGATCATATTTACAAAAATAAAGATCATTTTGAAAAGTTATATTGAAATACAGTTCACATACCATAAAATTCACCATTTTAAGGTACACAATTCAGTGGGGTTTTTTTAGTACATTCACAGAAGTGTGCAATCATCACCACTAACAACACCAAAAAAATACCAAGTATCTTAAAAATGAGAATAGGATGCACAATCTAAAAAATAATTATTTACCAATTAATCTATCTACTTACCTATTTATCTATCAATTGTCTATAAATTCATTTCAAGAAACAATGATTGAGTGTCGTATGCCCATCTCTGCGTTAGGCATATACACAGGAATAAAGCATCATGCAGTCTCGAACTTCAGTGAATTCCAAGTTGACATTTTGAGTACAAGGTCCTAATAAGTGTGTGAACCAATTCTTACAGGAACTATATCTGTTGCTCCACCACTGAAATTAAGAAATTGGCTTTGCAAACCAAGATCCCTATGGTATATCCCTTGTCTCTCTTTATATTAAATTGCCTCACCCTATATGATATCAATTGAGATGTAATGAAAACTGTTATATCAGATTTCCCTTAAGTGATGAGAAAAACTAAGTCCTTGGAACTCAAGTTCACTCAGCTTATTTAAAAGAGATCTTGGAACATGGTTTCTATCTGAAAGGAGTGAAGAAGAGATGAGAACACAAGATTCAGCATGAAAGGAAATCAGAATTACAAACTGCTCTGTGCTAAAAACAGTTTGGATTTTGTAATCAGAGCTCTCCCAGATGTTCCCAAAGAGTCCCAGGGCAATCACGTGAGAAATAAGGAGATGAGGCAATGAGAGAACTATATATCCTGGGGATTTGTTTCTTTATAACAAAACTCCTTTAAAGTAATTTATCAAAGTCACCAGAGAACTGAAGACATTTAGCATGGCTTCTAAAACCTCAAACTTAGTGCTTTTTGAAAATTGAAAAAACTGCAGGCTTTTTTGATTAGCCTTTTCTTTATAATGTCAGACTGCCACTCGCCATAAATAGGAGTAAGGGAGGAAAAGAAAGAAAATGTCATAAGACAACACAGAGATGGACATTGGAAGCTACAAATAGAGCTTATACTTGAGGACATATTTTAAAAACATGATACATGTGTACATGTAAATAAGGCACTGACTACAAGAGCAAGCTCATTTCTGTTTTTGAACAAACAGCACATTCTGTGGAATGTAAGTGCATAAACATCAGGAACTAATCTCTTCCATAAGCCATTTCTATTATCTTCTCCAAAGTTGAGGTCATACACTAGGGAGATAGGGGTGGACTTTTTATTGCACACACACCCATTGTTGGCTGACTATAACATATAAGTACATTTGTTACCCTAATAATTATATGTGCTGAAAATGACTCTTACCCATATCAGTTAGGAGACTGCATCTGCCTTTATAATAATTGGTGGTAGAGATTACTATAAAATATTTTGGATAATTTTGTAAAAACAGAGTTGGGACAGGGTCTGCTGCTGCCAGCTGTAGAGCTGCTTTTAATTAAAACCTTGTTCAACATGCTTACTGCAGAGTTTTCTTATTTTCCTGATCTATAAAGATATACTGATTCAGCAATTATTAAACTCTGGACACATTATTAAACTTTCTTCTGAGACTACGTAGCCAAGAAAATCAGCTGTGATTCATCAGATAGTAACACTACCAGAAAGAATGTTCCTCAGTTCGCCCTTAGTTATAGGTCTTTGGTGGCTGTGGGATAGAAAGGCCCAAACTAAGAAAAGAGACTTTTCATTTTAAATTTAACAAAAGTCTCTGTTATGAGATGGTAAGGGTAGATTTACATATGTACGTATGGCCAGTGAGTCTATTAAATGGAGTGTAAATGTTAGATAAACTGGGTTCTAGTCACAACTTTGTTAACAATTGCTTCCCTTTATGTCCTACCATGGGGACTGCTACCCTAGTCAGTATTTACTAGCATGAAAAGTCAGGTCAATGTGGTCTGTTATGGAATGAATGCGGTGCAATCTTCACATACCATGTGTGTATTACAGAGGACCAGAACAGCATAGAACTTAATTCTTCAGCATCCACTTGGACTCCTGGAGACTGCCAAATACTTTGCCCCCTTTGGAAATTTGCTACTCTTTTCAACTCCAAATCTGTGTGTTTTGTCACGAGTTTTTATCTCCCATGAAATAGATCAAATTCCTGTTACTTTGTCACTCTACTCTTTGAGGAAAACATTTGCAATGGTGAAAGAAGAACTTTCAAGATCACATTCTTCTGGCGATCCAATGCACAGCGTAGTCATTACAGTCAAGAATACTATATTATAATCTTCAAAGTTGCCAAGAGACTAGATCTTAAATGTTCTTGCCACAAAATGAGATGATAATTATGTGATGTGATAAAGGTGTTAGTTAACTCTATGATTGGTTAACTGAACATAAAAAAAGTTATGATATATAAATGCATCGAACACATTGTACACCTTATGCTTACACAATGTTATATGTCAATTATACCTCGAAGAAATCATATTCCATCAAATGGTCTAAGAATTATGAAGTGATTAAAGCTATATCTGAACAATGTCAAAATCACAATTATAGTTGAGGAATTCAGCAACCCCCTCACAGAATGAACAGAGAAATACACTGCGTTCATGAACTGAAAGACTGAAAATGTCATTTATCCTCAAATCCATCTTTGCATTTAGTGCAATTCCCAAAGTTTTTGGTTAAGCTTATTCTAAAATTTATATAAAAACACACAGACTCCAAAATAGCTGAAATGATCTTGACAAATAATACAATAAAATTACTCTAACTAAGGCTTACTATTTAGCTATAGTAAACAAAAAAAAAAAGTGTTATAGAGATACAAACACAGATAAATGGAAATGTAAAGAAAATTCAGAAATAGACCCACACAGATATGGCCAACTGATTTTTACCAAGGTTTAAAGGTAACTCGAGGGGGACGCCTGGGTGGCTCAGTCAGTTAAGCGTCTGCCTTCAGCTCAGGTCATGATCCCAGTGCCCTGGGATCGAGTCCCGCATTAGGCTCCTTGCTCAGCAGGGAGCCTGCCTCACCCTCTGCCTGCAGCTCCCCCTGCTTTTACCCTTGCTCACTCTCTCTCGCTCATTCTCTCTTGCCCATGCTCTCTCTAACAAATAAATAAAATCTTTTTTTTTAAAGATTTTATTTATTTATTTGACAGAGAGAGAGAGAGAACGTGCACAAGCAGGGGGAGTGGGAGAGGGAGAAGCAGGCTTCCCGCTGAGCAGGGAGCCCGATGCGGGGCTTGATGCGGGCCTCGATCCCAGGACACTAGGATCATGACCCGAGCCGAAGGCAGTAGCTTAACTGACTGAGCCATCCAGGCGCCCCCAAATAAATAAAATCTTTAAAAATAAATAAATAAATAAATAAATAAATAAATAAAATAAAGGTAACTCGAGGGAAGAAAGATTTCTTGTCAAACGGTGCTGGAGCGACTGTAGTAGATCTGTGGCATACGATAACCTTGACCTAAGCCTCACATATTATTCCAAAAAATGAACTCAAAATGGATTGCAGACTTAAATATAAAACATAAAATATTGATAACTTGGACTTCATCAAATTAAAAGCTTTTGCCCTATGAAAGACCCTGCTTAAATGATGAAAAGACAATCTACAGACTTGGAGAAAACATTTATTTGCAAGCCATGTATCTGAAAAAGGTCTATTATCCAGGACTTACAATGAACTTTCAAAACTCAACATTAGAAAGGAAAGTGGGCAAAATACACGAGTAGAAATTTTAATGATGAGGATATACAGATAGCAAATAAGCCTATCGAAAGATATTCAACATCATTAGCTATTTAAGAAATTCAAATTCAAATTATAATGATATATCACTACACAACTATCAGAATGGCTAAAATTTAAAAATAATAGCAGAACCAAATGCTAGTGAGGATGGGAAGAAAGGGGGTCACTCATACACTGTGAAAATGTGAAATGGTACAGTTACTCTGGAAAACAGTTTAGCAGTTTCTTATAAAACTAAACATGCAGTTATTTTATGACTCAACAATTGAATTCTTCAGTATATATTCTAGAGGAATGAGAAGCGATGTTTGTGTCTGTGTGTGCTTGCACACACACACACACACACACACACACTACAGGAATGCTTTATTCATAATAGCCCCAAACTGGAAACAATTCAGATGTTCTTCAACAATGAGTGGATAAACAGTGGCACATCCATACTATAGAACACGACTCAGTCAAAAAGGAGCAAAGCTGTACTACTGATACACAAAACTTAGCTAAATCGTCAAGGAATTATGCTCAGTAAAAACAGCCAATGCCAAAAAGCTATATATTGTATGATTCTATTTACATAACTCTATTGAACTGACACAAGTATACAGACAGATGGGGCGCCTGGGTGGCTCAGTCAGTTAAGAGTCTGACTCCTGATTTTGACTTAGGTCATAATCTCAGGGTCATGGGATTGGAGCCCTCAGCTGGGCTCCAATACAATAAATACATAAATAAATAAATAAAATCTTTTTAAAAAGTATACAGAGAGAAGATTAGTGTTTGTCAGGTGTTATGAATGGGGAAGGGTAGAGGAAGGTAGGTATTGTTATAGAAGTGCACCCAGCAGTGTCCTGGCAGTGACTGATGACTTATAGATATATCTGTATTAAAAAAAATAAAGAGAAAATAAAGGTAAAAAGGCAATTCTTAAAAGAGCACTGCTGAGGTAATAAGTTGAAAAATATTAAATCAAACAAGATACCCTTTAAAGCATCAATAAGAATTTGAATTCAAGTAAAAACAGCAAATATGACTACAATATAAAGAGCAAAGTGAATACTTAACAATCTGAAAGACACCTTACTCTTTCCGAAAGAAAAAGCATTAGATCTGATACTTATATTTTCAGAAAATACCAACCAGCAATTCTGGGAGTGCTTCATGTGGTTTTGCAAAGACCATGGCTGCACACTTGGTCATAAAATTCAGTTCACTCCTGGCATCCCAATTTCAGAGGATTATGAAACATTTGAGAGAGTTTAAAAGACTTTCAGAACATGATTCAAGAGTTGGGGAAAAAAAAAAACTATCTCTAAGTTGAAGCTGGGGGAGTCAGCATCATTTGAGGGAGGAAAGGGAATGACCGAAAGAGGCTTGAAGTTTTGCAAAAAGGTATTTGCCAAAAATAGCATTTGGCTATTGTTCGTTTATACTGAAGATGAAGCAAGGTGACAGAGGTTTACTTCTCTACCTGAAGAAGTTATAGCCTCAAATGAAGCTACTTAAATGAGTACACTATAAGAGTTCAAGTTTATTTAATTCTTACATTATTAAATAGACATTGTTGTGCCTATAAAACAGGAGACACTGAGGGGTTTGTATTTTGTGTAAGGTTGCACAAGAAATGGCGGGATTTGAGTTCTAATCAAGAATGGCTAATTTCAACTTTCAGGTTTCTAACCAATGCACCAGGTCAGAGGTTGGCAGACTCCACCTCAAGGGCAAATCCAGGCTCAGCCTGTTTTGTATGGCCCATGAGCTAAGAACAGTTTTTACATATTTAACCATTTAAAGGCTTAAGAAGCCACAAAAGCCTGTAGTTCATGGCGTGTGAAAAGTGTATGAAATGCAAGTGGTCGACTAGTTGACACATAGACTGTAAGGACAACAAAACTTACAATACTTTTACAGAAAATGTTTCCTGGCTCCTGCACTAGGGCGTCCATGTAGTATGAATCTGCATACAGAAAATCTCTACCTTGTAATGTTCTATTACAGGAAGTAGAGGAATTTTCTCTGATAGTTTGTAATTCAGGTTATGTGTGTCCATGTGAAGAACAGATGAATTTAGAGATTTCTTGAAGATTGGAAAGCAACCTAAACAGCTTTTCAAAGAATTTCTAAAGCAATTGTTCTTGGTACTTTTAAGCATTGGAAAGTATATAAGGAAATTGGAGTGGGAACCTGATGCTTCTGAGGCCACCACACAATGGAAACAGTCAGCAACGCATTTTCCTTTCAGCTGGTAGAGCATGTGGTCTAGATCAGTGCATGCCCAAATCATACGGCTCACCTTTGTGTTTTATAATGTTGAGCCCTAAATTCACTTTTTAAAAAACTGAAGAAAAATATAAATCTCAGGATGGTATTGCTGAAAAGTATTCAAATAAATAAATATATTAACAGTAATGCTATCAGTTCCTTGTTTTCTTAAAGTGAAATAATTGAACCTTTCTACAAAAGAGTTGGAAGGAAATAAAATTTCTTTTTTTAAGATTTTATTTATTTACTTATTTGAGAGAGAGAGAGAGCACAAGAGGGGGTGGGGGAAGGGTAGAGAGAAAGGGAGAAGCAGACTCCCCACAGAGCAGGGAGCTCAACACGGGACTGGATCCCAGGACCTGGAGATCATGACCTGAGCCAAAGGTAGACGCTTAACCAACTGATCCACCCAGGCGCCCCGGAAATAAAAGTTCTTATACATGAGTCTCTCTTTTGTAACCCATAATAATATCCTCAGTTGAGTAGTGATACAGCAAGAGATAATTCCTGAAATCTGCTCAACACTTCTTCAGGCAATAAAGAAGAGAGTTTGGGGACAGATGGATGGGAAGGTAATTCCTCTTCCTTTGCTCTTTTCTTCACTTCTCATCAGCATATGTCCCCCTTCCTAAAGAGATCCTACTGTTTAGTTTATAGGTAGGTAAAATCTTTTACAATCAGAAATTGTGCAGATTCCTCTTTTTATTAACCAAATTAGTCTTTGAGAATAATTGTATTAGAAGAAGCATTTAATCTTTGAAAAACTCTTGGAACTCTAGCAAACTTATTCAAACAAATATTGCCTCTTGTCTTCATTTATGTTTTTTTTTCCATTCATAAAATAAGATAAACAATCTCTAAACTAACTTCTTCACGTGACTACTCTCAAATGACCAAATAACTCTGGAGGATAATAAAATTAAGCATGATAATAGACTTTGACCTTTTAAAAGAGAATTCGCCCTACTCAATCATCATTCTATTTCAATAGTACTTTTGGCTCAAGTAGCTTGGGAGGAGTAAAGGGACATTTTTAGGATTACTGGCCATTTCACTCTGGCAACAAAACTGATTTCATGTCTTCAATCAAGTGCTCTATAAATCCAGAACTTGACCTAATATTACTTATAATGTAATATGTAAAGAAAGGAAAATGAATGCCAACTGGGTGGTGAATGGGAGAAGCCACTGCACAATTCATTCGTTGCTTTAATAACTGAAGTTAAGGAAGAACCAAAAAGTTCTGTTTTTCTATGACTAAGAGTGGCTGTCTTGAGAGGTTCAGAAAAAGTTCATGTTGCCCTTGAACAAATATGTTTTCCACATTTTATTGCCAGAATGGAGAAACAGAGGGCCAGAAATTGTGAAAAATTCTGATCTCACTTTGTGTTTCTGGACTTCCCTAGAGTAGGAAGTACCAAAAATCATCCTGGAGAGACTAATGCTTTTTCCCGTTGTTTTTGCCAAAAGTGAAAAGTATTTTGCCTAGCTCTATGCCTAAGCTAACAAGAGACTAATATTTTAGATTTCTTCAAGCTGATATATTTTCATCTATCCAATTAAAGACTCCAATGTTAGAAAAAATAATATGTGGAAATGACAGGCTAAAAGATATTTTATTCATATGGAAATTAGCATGGTTTATTTTCCTCCAAGGGAAATGATGACAAAAAAGTATATATTTTTTTTAGATTTTAAAATATATCTCTTTCTTTGGTCATTAAGCAGTATTTACTTTGCCCTGAAGTAAATTGTGGTAATTTCAAACATCTTTGTCTTACTATAATATAAAATTATGTGAAAACTAAGCAATCCATAAAAAAATAAACTGGAAGATGTTGAGACATTTTAAAATTGCCCAATTTCTATATGCATATATATATGTGGATTCATTCATTCATTCATAGCAGATCCTGCATTTCCCAGATATTTTGAAACTGAGTATCTATGAAAAATTTTCATCTATTAATTTCACACTGTACCTAGGTTGTTACTCCATTATACTAGGCATTTTTAAAGATTTTCAATATATAGGAAATGGTATTACTACTATGATTTAAAGTGTATGTATATATCTACATATATATGTAGATATATATAATTTCTAATTTACAAATATGCATCCATTGGTCATGGACTCTTTTACACAGTTATGACAAGACTGGAAAATGAGATGGTATACTAGGCTACCCTGGGAGAAATCAACCAACTGCCAAGTTTATAATTAGTAATAGAGCTAAAACCTATACTGTGGAATGAGGCAAAATTGTCTCTCCTTAAGCTATTTCTCCCTCTTTTTTTTTTAAATCCCAGTCTTATTTTTAAGTAGCTTAAATTTTCTAAAAAAGAAAGACAGAAAGGAAAATTTGAGGCAGAATGCACTACACAGATTTTCTAGGGTAAAGGAGTATCAAGTGTCTGCCTTCCTTCTTCAAATGAAGAGACTATAGAACACAAACAATATAAATTGCTATGTCATCCAGTTAACCTATGACTCTACCATGATCCTTATTAGTAAGTCAGACCTAAGCAAAGTGTCTTTCCAGAGACCATACGTCTCTTTTGACCTACAAAAAAAGAAACAAAAACAAAACCAAAAACAAAACCTTGCAGTTATTCAACCTAAAATGGCTGACTGTTTGGGGCTTTTTGACCCTTCTTATGCCTGGGGGGAAAGGAAGAGATAAATGGGGATAGAGAAAGGGCTTCTGAGGTGCAAAATAAAAAAGGAAACATACTAGTGACATCTCTGACCCAAACCTTTTGATGTGGAAGACATTGGCAGTGGAGAGGCAAATTCTGTTTTCCCCCACATGTCTACAACCAAAGTAACATTTCAACATCATTTTCAAGTTTAAACTTCTACTTAGCATAGTTTACCATATGTGGTTTTGGATAAACCAAACCCCAATAATGTATACTTATCCCAGAGCCAGTGGCAGCCTCATATTCCAAAAAAAAAAAAAAAGACCCAAAATGGATAAATCTGTAGTTGGGGGTACTTGCTAACGTCAAGAGTTCCACTGACCCATTGCTAGTGAAAACGTCTATTTTTTGACACAAAATTTTAATATTCCCTATCCTGAAGATACATATATATCAACCTAACCACGATTGTTAATATTCCCTATCCTGAAGATACATATCAACCCTAACCACGATTGACCAGAACAACAGCAAAATAAAACAGTGTTTCTTCAGATGAATGTTAGAATTGAAACTTCATATACCTCTAGTGCTATTTGTTTTTAAATGCTAAATTGTATGTTTTTTTAATCTCATTCCTTGTGTTTTCTTCAAATATTCCCTTAAAATTACATTATTCTTATTTTAAAAATGGTGTAAGTTGTATGAGAATGATTTTTTGTATATTTATATTTATTTTTTAGGGTATATATTTTCCATCTAAAAAGTAATCTCATCTATTCATGTTTAGACAACCTTAGCTAGTCCAATAACTCTGATAATGGTACATGAATCTTGTAACAAGGTATGGCATCATCATTGCTCCATATTTAATTCATACCTACAAGAAATGCGGATCTATATTAGTGCTATGTTATTTTAATAGAGTTAGATGGGGTGTGATCTTTATCCTCAGACACTTAGTACTGAAACAAGTAAACAAGACCAGTGAGTGCTAATATGTCAGGAGCATGTGTGTGTGTGCGTGTGTGTGTGTGTGTGTGTGTGTGCGCGTGCATGCAACTTGGATTATATGATTAATATACGTTTAGTGTAACTGGCTAACTCATTCTAATTGAATGAATTCAGATGGAATGTTTTGATAGGTAGTTCTGTTTGTTCATACAAAAATTAAGGACCACCTACTAAACAGGATAAAATTTCATTAAGGTTTAAAGGACAAAAAAAGGAATGATTTGAGGTCCAAGACAAAGAATATTAACAGTTATTAGAAGAGTTTGTCAGTGGTGAAGGGCAGTCAGTATTAAATAACAAAACAAGACAAAAGAAAAACAGGAAGACAATCAACATCAAATGTTAGGAGTCTAATAATAAAAAGACCGATTAAATTGAGTAAAGTCAAGGGTGATAAAATAATAATAATTCAAAATAGATGTAAAAAGCATTTGGGATTACTAAATTTCTCAAATGAAATGGTTATGACCTTATTGTAAGAGATTTATAAAAAATCTAAAACTAAAAGGGACACAGCGGTAAGTTTTCAGATAAAGAAGGGAGCCACTGAGTTTGAGATGCCAGGGTTTTCAGGGTAAGTCATAGGAAGAGGGACTGTCATAAGACAGAGTTCCCAACTCTCTGTTACCTCTGAACATTTTTTATAATTGAGGTACTGGAAAAGTAATGCAGAACTTTCCGGAATGGTGAACAGAACTTCCTGCTATGAAGCCATGAGCCACTGAATACAGAACTTTACTTTTTAGTTATAATAACAGGTAAATTTCCGAAAAGAGAATTGTTACTTAACTCTGACTAAATGCTCCTCTGGCCCATTTATATTTGCCTCAGGCCAACCAATTTCCCCTTTGACCAGATGGACACAGATCTGGAGACAACAGAGGCCCATGTGGTGTGGCCCAGAGCCTTTCCTGCCTCTTGTGTAGTCACTGCTCCTCCCCAGTGGAATTTGGACCAAGACACAAAAGTGCAATCTTTAACCAAAGTTTCATGCTTTTCTCTCTCAGGCAAGAAACCAGGAAAGAATTATTGAATCATTTACTCAGCAAGTTTTTACTGACTCCCTTACTTATTCTGATGTCTATGGTACCCGCCATTATATTTTAGCCTCATTTGAAGCTAACCTTGTGAATTCCGGACTCTTAACTGTCCCATCCTAAAGCATATTTTTAATGCTTTAAGGAATAAACTGACTATTGAAGTTGGCCATTCTGATCATGTCTCTGACCAATTTAAAATTCTTCAAAGACTCCCACTGGGCATAACCTATCAGATCCCCTAGTATATCATACAAAGCTTAGCTGACCTGGACCCCACATTTCATTTTTATCCGAGCTCCAGTCACACTCTCTTGCACCTATAGTTTTTCCAGTATATTTGCAAATCTCCCAAAGCACAAAGCACCTTATGTCCATTCTTAGTCTCAAAATGTATTACATCAATTATAATACTTGTCTATCTCTCACTAAGAGTAGGAGCTGTGTCTTACTTTTTAGTATCTCTTAGTTCTGAGAGCTGAATTCTGGCTTATATATCTCTGTTACACCAATTACCTTTGTTTTTCTGACAATCATTTTCTTGTCTGTCTTACTCTGTTTTGCATTCTTGGAAGAAGATGTTATTGTTCTGTGTCACTCCTGAATTCCCAGAACTGAACACAATACCAAGTAGAAACAGTACAACTATTTGTTGAATATATTGATGGATGAATGAACACTAGATTGACCCCATTACTATTATTCAAGCCTTCTTGTAACTACTCATCTGCTCACAGATTTTTTATCCCTTTTTCTTCACCTAGTAAAATTCTATTTAGCCCAGTGTTTATCACAGTGCTTGGTGAATATGTTAAATGAATAAATTAAAATTTATTTAACATCAGATTGCACTTTCTTCATATAGTATGTCTTCATCCCCATCTAGAGATAATTTCTCCTTAACCCAAGTCCTTCAAAAATTTAGTTTTGAGGGGATTTGCTTGGAAACACTGTGTATATCTTCTATCTTTGTTAAAAATTATTAATTTTTTTCATTATTTAAAAATAAAAATTGTTTCCTCCATTAGTCCTTAAGATTTTGAGTTCTTGGTGGTTATAACCAATATTATCTTCTCTCCTGACACATTGTTAGCGTTTAATAGAGATTTGAAAGGCAAGACACAAAGAAAAAGACATGGCACTGGTCTTGGGGTGATGGTGATGGTGATGGCAATGGTGAGGGTTTCAGGGGTGAAATCAAACATGCTTTCATTATGCTACAGAGCAAGTATTAAAGATAAGATGAAAATATACATCTTATCTTTCTACCTACCTACATGGTAGGGTGAAACCTGTACATATTAAGTGCTAAGGAAGTGTAAAACAGAACTAATTAGAGAAGTGAGAAAAAATCAGGAACATTTCCTGCAAGGAAGTGAGGTTGGAACATTCTCTTCAATCAGGATTACTGAAAAACCATGAAGAGGGAATTCCTGAGGTTAGTAGCCCAAAGGTAAGAAGTATCAAGAAAATTAAAGGGAAGAATGGGCAAAAGTGGTTTGTTATGATCAGAAAAGCCACATTACAAGTTAACAAATAGGGGTCAGATGGATAGGAATGAGCATTCAATAGAAGGATTTTATGATCAAGTTCTAGGAGTTGAGAGAGCCCTTCATGGTTTTTAATAACTAATTCACCTGTTTCAACAGCTAACATATTGTCGGCATCCCAGAAGTTTCTGCCAGCTTTGTCAACATTGTTATAAGCTTAAGAACTTGGTTGCAGCATGGATAGTATGACTTGGTGAGACAGAGGTGAAAAACCATGCAAGCAAATCAACCTAATACTTTTTAAACATTACCCTTAGTCTTTGGTAGAGAATTGCACAAAGTTAGAGATCTGAAGTCAACATCGGGACATTGGAAGCTAACAAAGAAGATCATAGTTTTCACCCCCCTCAGTTGCATTCTTATAGATTTACTTCATTAAATGAGTGTACTCTAGGTATATTCTTATTTGTCCTGAAGTCTTCTGAGATGTACCAAAAATCTCACAAGCAATGTGTCCCCCCCCCAAAAAAAAACAGAAAAATATGCCCCATTGTTTCCTGATCAGAACCCATCCAGGAAAAGTTATTGCAATCACACTAACAATGCTTTTTTCATTCCATTTAACTTTTGAACAGCTACCATGGCAGCTACTCCTATTTTAAGCATGTTCTGGTTTTCATGCAGTAAGTACAGTGAATGAAGATGTTAGCCACCAAAATCCTTTCCCCTGCTTGTGTAAGGAAAGACGTATCTTTGCCAAATGGCCTTGGTTTGGGGGACAACCATCTCAGTCCACATCTGCTTGAGTAGCTACTCATGTGAGATGGAAAATGGAAACTTAACAACCTCATTTAGTGATTATGTGCATGGATTATAAGTGTTCAGTGAAAGTTAAAAACCATCAGAGCTGGAAAGAATTTAGGCTGGCAGCATTAGACAAATGTGTATAGTTAGTAATATAAAAAGCCCACGAAGAATGGCCACTTGGAATCTGTAAAAGTCAATCAAGTCTCGGTAATATGTAGGGCAGGGAGAAATCATGTGCCAGCTATTCTGTGACAATGCACTAGAACACCCTGACTTTTTGATTTAAGCTCAAGAATAGTAGTCAGGAATCTTGTGCTGTATCCCAGATGTGATGAAGTCCCTGGCTGAAAACAATGTATAAACAAAACATTAATTAAAAGGAGAAGAAGAAGAAGAAGAAGAAGAGAGGGAGAGAGAGAAGAAAATCTACTTGATTATCCTAAGTAAATATGTTTTACCTCAAACACAGGAGCTACCCGAAGACCAATAGCACATTCATTCCACAAAACCTTGCTAAGTGAGGGAAAATGAACTGTCAAAGTAACTGCCATGTAAAAGGATGGTTGCCAATATACAAAGAACTTTCCTTTCAAATGGACCATTTTTTCATATAGTATCTCAGTTATCCATACAATGGATATTATCTCCCTTAGCACTTTCCCCCTTATTATTTTTAATTCAGTTCATCATGTGCTTTATTTTTAAGATAAAATAAATAATACATACTAGATAAAGGTGCATGAGTCTGAATTCTCCTATCAGATGCCTATTTAAATTGTCCTTTCCTTCCCTCAGGGAACATTCATCAGCATGAATTCGATATGCATTTTCTCTGTTCTTGATATGCATTGCCGCACACATGCATATATGTTCATGAATGGTATATTGTTAATAACATCATACCATATATATTCTGCCCCATTTTTTACTCAAATTATATTTTAAGGTCTATTATCTTTTTAAACCTAGTATATGCCTTTTAATAGCTGGGCAGCATTATACCGTACACATATAATATTTATTATTAACCAATCCATTTCTCTCTGAGGAAATTTGGACTGTTTCCATTTTTTCCACATTACAAATAGTACTGCAGACATCCGAGCATATGCAAATGAGGCAGATACTATTTTCTAAGCACTTTGCTGCGTAATCTAATTTAATCTTCACAGAAAGTCCAGGAAAACTGTTGTTTCATTAACATCTTAGAAATTAATGTATCAAAAAGGTTAAGAAACATTATCAACTTTACACAACTATTAAGAAGGGAACTGGGATTAAATTTTCATCCAATGCTATTGAAATCATCTTGTCTATTTATTTGTTCCTATACTTATTGTCTGTCACACCCACCAGACTATAGGTCTCATGGGGACAAGGAGCCTTGATTTCTGCCAATAAGTACTTGATAAATGAATGAATGAATGAATGAACAAATGAATAAATGAATGAATGGATGGATGGATGGATGGATGAATACAATAATTCTCTATATTACAGAGCTCAAAGAGTGAAAGAACTGTTATCTGGTCTGGGGTTCTTGAATAAGTTAGTTTTAATTTGAGGCAATTCCATGTTCAAAAAAGGCCCAGGCATGCTGTTCGGGGTTTGGCTCCTCATCAAATGTCTGTGTTTGCTCAAGCTGGGAACGTGGGGATGTGTACTGGGTGAGCAAACTTTGGATCATTGCAGATGACATACAAAGGGCTGGCAGTTTGTGGTTCTGAAGTCTGGAAAGTCCAAGTCAGTAACGTTCTGTGGCTTTACTATAATATTTTGTCTCATTTAGTAAACTCTGGAAAAAATAAATCTTCAAAATTATAGCCACAGGTTTTGTGACACACCATGCTCTTAAAAATGAGTAATTAAAATAATATGAATTGCGGTGTTTTAAATCACAAGAATAGTGCTGATTCTGGGAAAAAAGACAGTTTAGCAATCCACTGTCTTCAGAGATGTTGGCAAAAATGTTTCATTCCTTTATTCTGTGCCATAAACATCAGATAAGATAGAGGAAAACTCTGTGACTATTATCAACACTCAGGAATTTTATCAGTACTGCATTTTTTTTGAGTCATACATTTTATTCTACAGTATTACTATCCTAAAACTCATTGAATAACCCTAATTCATAGAGAATGATCAGTTCTGTTTACTGAATTTTCTAGTTAGTTAAAATGTACAAAGGAAGATTCTTTTCTTTTGTTTTGTTTTTATCCTTGCTCTAGCAACATTCTAAAATGTGTTAACATATCTTGCGGACAGAGTGCAGTTAGTGAAACTAACCGTCCAATCTTCCTTTAGAGATGTAGTATCTTTATGTATCTTAGAACATCTGACTTGTGATAAATTCTTGTAGGTTTTTCTAAGAGGTTGTACCAAATCTGTAGAAATCACAAGACATATCCCAGAATTTAGTTTTCAATCACTACATCTTCTCAATCAATATGTGTTCTTTCTACTCTTGCCCAGATAACTGGACAAGATGGTAATATAGGGCCCCAGCTGTTGGATGAATGTTTTACTAGATTGAGTATAAAATGAACCAATATGGTACATAGGACATCACAAATGCTCACACTTTGGACTTCATAAAAATAGCACTTTATCAACACAACTTAAATCCAGTCAGCATAAAAACAAAAACAAAGAGGAAAAATGGTGATTCTATAGCATGCTTATTTTCCTAAAATGGATTCTAATTTCTGCTTGCTAGAATGATTATGGGTGGATGTTTTAAAATGGCAAATATTTTGTAGTCTGTACTTATTTTCTTCAAAAGTTATATACTTGGTTATTATAAATTATATATACAATTCAATATATGTAATATAAATTATAATAAACTAAAGGACAAATGAACTCTTTCTACTTATCTTTAAAATTTTTATATAGAAATTTTCAAAGACAAAATTTAAGAATAACATGATGCACTCCATGAACGTATGACACAGAACCAACACACAGCCTATCTTTTTTCATCTAAACCTGCCCCAATATAAACACTCCTAGTATAAGCATTAAATGTGATAAGGTAGAAACATCACTGAATGGAAGGCAGAAAATTTAGATCTAAGTTTTAGCCCAACCCTGGGGGAACCTCTGCGTTTGCCCATAATTCACTTAAAACATGAAGCATATATAACCAAATTTCTTTTAACTCTCTTACCAATCTTGTTTTACACACAAGGCTATAAAACTATATGTTAGGTCAGTATAGTGTGCTGAATGCACCCTGTATTTTCCATGACCTTTCTCTTTCTAAATAAACACTTGGATGTCATCTACTTTCACCACAAAGACAAAATTACAACCAACTTAAAAAGAAAAATAGCACTAGCAATGGACTAGTTCTACCATAGCTGTTCAACTGTTACAATGATGTCAACTCTAAAAAGTGCTAGTGTACCAAAAACAAACAAACAAAAAAACAAACAAGATTTATCATGATAGTCTGAAGTAGAGCTCCTGAATTAGTTATTTATTGCAGTGTAAAAAATTACTCAAAACATAGTGGCTTAACACTACAAATATTTACCGTTCGATTATTATTTTAAAAAATCTTGAGTAAATGAAAGAATAAATGTGTGTGTGCCTGTGTGTGTGTATGCTTATATATATAAAGTACAATGGAACTTGATATTTTTATATTATATCATCATTGATTGTATGATTACTGTTAAATGCATTTTCTTCTCCAAATCTATAAATACATAATAGTTCAGTTGGGGGTGGGGATGTTTGATGAGTTTTAACTTTTTACAAACAACCCTTATCTGAAAAGATCTTGTGTTTTGGTTATCTATTGTTATATAACAATCTATTCCAATATTAGTGGCTTAAAACATCAATTACTTTATTTATTTGATCGCAGTTCTGCAATTTGAGCCAGGGCCAGTGGGGCTTGTCTCTGCTCAAGGTGACACCATGGCTCATTTGGGTGACACCAACTGAATATCCACTTCCAAGATGGCCTAACTCACATGGACTCTTTATGTAGCTAGGTTGTCTTTCTCACAGCATGATGGATTCATGGTAGTTAGGGCCTAACATTGCAGGTGGCTTTCCCCAGAGTGCAATGGCAGAATCTCCCATTTTTTTTAACCTTCAGACCAACACTTGCACGCCATGACTTCCCTGCATTTTATGATTAAAGCAGGTCACAGAAAAACCAAGATTTTAGAGAAGAACTACAAAGAATGGGAATATAGGGAGGCATGATTTATTGGAGAAAGAGGCCACATCTAGTAAATTCCATAAGAGCAGGGAATTTGTTTTTATTGTTCACCACTGTATTTCCTTTCTCTAGAACAGGGCCTGGTTTATATTAAGGGCTAAGAATATGTATTGAAATGATTGAGTAAAGGAATGGATAAATTATATGAAGAATAAGAAAAATTTTGGTTGATTAAAGAGGGTAGAAATTAAATAGAGGGCTGTCATAAGACAACGAATATTTTCTAATTTTGTAGAGTAAAGTTTGGATGAATTCAGGTGAGGGATTTCTGAGAGATGTAGAATATCATAGGGAACACAAAGAGCTGTCAGAGAGCCTGATGGAAGGAAAATATGTGGTCTAGTCTACAGATAATCAAGTTATATAAACAGTTTAAAGTTACGACATTTGAGATTTCAGCCATTATTCTTTCCAAACATATGGTAAACAGATATAAATGAAGCAAGAATTCTGAAAAAGAAAAAACAAAACAAAAATTTTTTTTTAAAGATTTTATTTATTTGAGAGAGAGAATGAGAGATAGAGAGCACGAGAGGGAAGAGGGTCAGAGGGAGAAGCAGACTCCCTGCTGAGCAGGGAGCCTGATGTGGGACTCGATCCCGGGACTCCAGGATCATGACCTGAGCCGAAGGCAGTCGCTTAACCAACTGAGCCACCCAGGCGCCCCCAAAACAAAACAAAATTAACATCTCCAAGGAATTAAGTTCTGCAGAACAAAACATTGCCAAATAACCACTTCATTAAATTTTGCTATCAACTTAATAAAAAAAGTACCAAATAATCACTGCTATAGACTGAACATTGTGTCCCCTCAATGCCTCAAAATCCATACGTTGAAGTTCTAATTCCTGAGATGATGGTATTAGAAAGAAGATGGCCATCAGTGAGGAAGCCAGCTTGGACCAGACACCAAAATGTGTAGGTACCATGATCTTTGACTCCCAACCTCTAAAACTGTGAGACACAAATGTTTATAAGCCACCCAGTTTATGGTATTTTTGTTATAGAGCCTGAACAGACTGAGACAGTCATCATCCATGAGAACAGGTGACTATTTTCCAAGTAAGAGGCTCTTACTGGTAACAGGTATCAATTAATAACATTTAGGAAGAAAGACTTAGAGCAGGAAAAAAAAAAGTACCAAGGAGAACTTATCTCTTTCATATATGCATTAGTGTCTGTAAAAGGAAGATTCCCCTAAAGCAGAGATTATTTATTGGCTGGCACTTAAAAAAAAAAAAAAAAGTTTAAATGTAGGATCATAATATTTTAGAAATTACTGTTCTTCAGATAAAGATATATGCCATTCTGTGATCAAAGATAAAATTCTCATATGGAGCAGTGTTCTGCTGGAAAAAACTCAAGTTTCAACTATGTTGGGTATCATAATAAAATAATGAAGCATATATTTGAGTTTTAGCTCAAAACTTTTTAATATACTTAGATGCTGGGCAATTGTTCAGAAACACAAAATTGGCTCTGAACTAGTCACTGTTATGCCTATTATATCACTGTTTAGTTTTATTTAACAGTTGGGTTTCATTAAAATGCAGAAAAAAATCAGAGTATTAAATATGCTCAAAATAAATTTTGTTTGGCAAGAATGTTTTCTAACATAGATGAGGCCTAGATAAATAATAGTCATTGTGCTGGAAAATAAAGATAGACACTCAATTAACCCTTCTGGGTTATTTTTCTATATGGAATAAGCCTAAACTATTGACTTGAATAAAGGGTTAATGCAGTTTAAGCTCATTCAGTCATTTATTTGGTCAGTATGTATTGGGACTACACCTTGGAATAAATCAGTGAACAAAGTCATAATCACTACCCTCATGGAGTTTACATTCTGATGGGGGGTGACAAAAAATGAATAATAATGATAAGATACATTAGGTGACAAGTGAGAAGGTAATAAAGGCTATGGGAATAATAAAGGTAGAGCATGGTAAGGGGGATTTAGTGTCAGGGCGGAAGGGAGGAATGGTATACAGTGTTAAACAGGATAACCACGTTAGTCCTGATGGAGAAGTAACTCTGAACAGCCTTGGACAATCCAAGGGAAGAGTTTTTCAGGCAAAGGGAAATGCTGGTGCAGAGGCCCTAAGGCACGAGAGTGACTGGTTTATTTGAGCCACAGCAAAGAAGTAACAATGGTGGGAGGGGAGTAAGGAAGGGAGAGATTATCACAAGGTAAGTCAGAGAAGGTGGTTGTTGGGCGGGGGGCGTTGGCTTCTGAAAGCCACATAGGCCTTTTAAGAATTTGGGCTGATTTTTTTTTTTTTTTTTTTTTTTTTGGAAAATGAAGAGCCATTGCAAGGTTTTGTGCAGAGAAGTTCTGTGTTGTGAATTAGATTTTTAACACCTCACTCAGATTGCTATACTGAGCATAGCCCAGAAGGAATTAAGCCTGCTCTCCCCTAGCTTGTATGGCTAAAGTCCTTCCTTCACTGCTTCTAATTTCTTCACCAGTCATGTCATGATGCAGCTGCTCACATGATTTGGACATGTTCTTTGAAACACATGGTCTTAATTTGTTCCCTTTTTTCTAATGCCATGTAAATTTAGTTGCTAGCAAAGAACTTTGGGGCAGCTTAATAATCTAGAAATAATAATAATCTAGAAATAATGTGATTTTTTTTACCCCAATGTCTACATTGTGGCCTTTCCATTGGTAAACCTCAAGCACTGGAAATATCAATTCATAAAATAAATAAATAAATAAATATTTATATAAATAAATGTTTATTTATTTATTTATTGTATGTTTACCATGTGTCAGGCACTGTTCTATGATTTGGGGATTAAGCAAGACACAAAATAAACCAGGACCCTGCTCTCATGAAGCTTATATTCAAATTCAGTCTATGCAACTTATACCTGTCGAAGGTTAACTCCCATTCACATAATTTGAATTTCATCTCAAAGAGGTAAACATGGGGGAAATCATGCTTAGGCATACCACCCCTTTTCATAGATACTGTAGCATCAAAGGTCACAAGATATTTTTGGATGGAGTTTTGTGCCTTTGAAAATGGAAGATTTAATTCTTATATTTAGTACAGTCATTCTTCCTTTCTCTTAGTAACAGTATGCTAGTTTTATTCTAATTTCCTCCTTCTCTGTGCAACCCATGTAAGGGGAGAAAGATAACAGCAAATTCAGCTATAGGTCTGACCCAATTGACCTCAGCCAATAGGCAAACCCATGCTCTTGGCCTTCAAGGATGAGGATATGATCAGATCCGGGTGAATGTGATGGGAGGAGATGTTTTTGAGGGCTTCTGAGAAAGAAGGTTTCTTACTCTCCCAAGATTCCTGAAACCAATGTTCTCCCTTCTGCTCATGGTATATGAGAAGCTTCGTAGCCACTTGCAGGCCCTGGCAACCATCTTGTAACTCCAAGAGAAAGCAGCCATAAGTGGAAACAGCACTAGGAAGAGTGACAAGGAGGCATGGAAAGAATAGTCTTTCGTGATGTCATCGAGAACATTGGGACAAATCTCGCCTCAGGCCAGGACGAATCTCTGGTCTTCAGTTACTCCAGTTAAGTTTCTGTTATTTCAACTGAAAAATTCCTAAGTGATGCAACTACTATGTGCCCCATGCTGGCAATAACAAAGGGATAACACAGAGTCTGTAGCATCAAGAGATTTTCATGTTAGTGACAGAAACAGAAAAGTAACATTATATAGAGTGACGAGTTTTAGCATAAAGGGCGAGTAGGGTTCATCTAGCAAGGAGAACCCACTGGGCTTGTTAGTGGCAACAGTGAAGGGTTGCCAAGAAATATTTCTTGGAGATGATCCCTGAAGTGCCTTTTATAAACAAGTGAAACAGAGAACAAAAATAGTCATTTACAAAAACAATGACAACAAGGACAAAACCAAAAAGCAAAATAAACCCAGCACCATTCAAGATAATGCTCATTAACATTGCTTGTTTGCCATCTCCTGCTGCAACAATATTTACAGAAATTGCCTCGTTTAACCCCTATAACAACTCTGTGAAGTAAATACTTTTTTTATATAAATGAGAAAATTGAGGCTAATAAAAGTTAAATGACTTACTCATTTTCAAATAGCAATGAAGTTGCAGATCTGGAAACTTAACCAAGCCCTTTCACTCCAGGATCCACATCTAAATTCACTATATACTACTGGTTTTCAGAATATGGACACTACAGCAAATATTCTTATGCCAAATATTTCTTTGTATCTCGGATATGAACAGGAGTATAAATAAATGAAAGTAGAGAGGAAATCAGAAGCTGTATTATAAGAGGATATCATGCTCCACAGTTTAGATTTTAAAGCTGAAAAGTTAATTTCATATGCAAAGGGGTCCTACATGTGATATACTTGGATCCCACTAGACATGTCTGATCACCAGAAAGCATCTACATCAAGTGTAGACCAAGTACTGAGATTCCATAATATCGACATGACTTATGGCTATCTCAGAAGTGTTCTAGAAATTTCTGGGACTCATCAGTTGTATACATAGCTTGCAGTAATATAAACATACATGAAATGTTAATAAACATTATCCCATGCAGCAAAAATTGTTCTTAAAGTATTTTATGCAAAAGCAATGTTTAATGTCTATAGGATATCTTAGATATATATTTTAACGGATGATAAAGTCTGTAAAACACCACCATTGGACATATATCAGAAGTTTTTATCTTGTATAAATTAGAATTCCTATGATATGAAGTATAAGCTAATTGGTGTTTATTTATTAAACTATTCATACTCAGGAGCTATTCTGAGTGACTTTATTTAGACTGTATTTCTTAAAATAAAAATATTTGTTTACAGAAACTCATTCTTTACCGGTGGGAATACAAAATGATACAGCCACTTTCTAAGACAGTTTGGCAGTTTACAAAGTTAAACATAGCCTTAACAATACAATCCAGCAATCATGCTCCTAGATATTTACCCAAATGAGTTAAAATGTTATGTCCACACAAAAACTTGCCCTTGAATGTATATAGCAGTTTTATGCATAATTGCTAAAAATTGGGATCAACCAAATGTCTTTCAATAGGATAGTGGATAAACAAACAGCAGTATATTTATACAATGGAATATTATACAATGATAAAATAAATAAGCTATCAAGCCACAAAAAGACACAAAAGAATCTTAAACACATGTTGCTAAAATAGCCAATCTGGAAAGGCTATGTTCTCTATGATTCTAACCATATGATATTCTAGGAAAGGCAAAACTATAGTGATAAGAAAAAGATCAGTGGTTTCCCAAGAATTAGGAGGAGGGAAATAGGGGTGAATAGGTGGAGCACAGAGCACTTTTAGGGCTGTAGAAACTATTCTGTCTGATACCGTAATGGTGGATGCATGACGTAACACATCTGTCAAAACCGCGCAGCATAGAGGGTGAGCCCCAGTGCAAACTATGGACTTTAGCTAATGTAGTCATATTGGCTCAGCAGTTGAAACAAATATACCACAGTAATGCAAGATGTTAATAACAGGGGAAACTGAGAGGAGAGCCCCTGGAACTTCCTGTACAAAATTTCTATAAACCTGAAACTGCTCTAAAAAGTAAAATTTACTGATACTTTTTAAAAAATATTTATTTAGAAGCTATTTTTGGGCAACATAAGCCATAGATAATTGAATTCTAAAATTAAAATACTAAGATCCAATACATTTCAGATTTCAGAGGCCCACAGAGATTCTTTAGTCTAAGCATGTCTTTGTTCATTTGAGAACCTCAACTCCAGAAAGTTTGACTGTCACCATGGCCACAAGGCATGCAAATGGGGAAATCTGAACTTGAACCCAGTTCACTTCACTCATAAGTTTATAACATTCTTCACTAGATCAACTGACTGACTCAGAAGGAGTCAATGATGTGGGCCACCAACCATGAGGTTTTTTGGACAGTGGTGAAAATGTGAATGTACATTTCTTAAAAGCTTTTTGTTTTCCCAATAACGGTGCATATTTTGAAAGCACACACACACGCGCGCACACATGCATACATACATGCATGGATATACACGTGCACATACAAGCGTACTCGTGTATGCAAATACCCCTATCAGGAGCATTTGATATGTTTCAGGTAAAGAAATAAAGATAAACTCTAGAGCAGGGTAGATCTACTTATCTTATAGACTCAATAAACAATATCTCTTTGCGTTGTTGGATTCCATTTGGGGGGGGCAGGAGTTACCAAACAATTCCTAAATGCCTTTTTTTTGTATAAATGCCTTTTTTTTTTTTTTTTAAATCTAGCATCTGTCTAGATTTTTGTAATTTGGCAGATCCTGTATCTGGGCATGACAAATTTCAGCTGGAAAAATATGTTGTGAAAAATCTTTCAGATGTCACATCACAACTGGGGCCTCTGCTAAACCCAAAAGTGCAGCTGGACCACATTATTACATAGCTATTTTATTTGCATTCCTGACCCCTAAGGAGTAAGTGGATTTCCATCTGGTATATTATATCATCCTTCTTCTATGATGAGAGTGAACAGTTTTTTTTTTTAAAGTTATACCAACAACATAACTGAATTAATTACCAAATTATTTGAAACAATATTATTCTTACTAAGTTAGCAAGGAACTATAAAACTAACTAGATCTCAATATAAAGGAATTAGTGTGCAAGTGTGATCATAATTAAATAACTGATAGTAAAAGTAAGACTGAAGAAAGATAAAATTAAATATACTGTATTCAGTATGCTTTTAAAAGAATGCATCTTTAAAAGCGTATTTTACCTGTCTGGTGTTATGGTGACTTCTTCAAAATCTCAGAGCTAGTCAATACACATGTCACGACCAAACCCTTAGGGCTTCCCTGAGTTAAAAGACAGCAAAGTTCATGTTGCCAGAGAAAAAGAAAGAGAGAGAGACAGGGACAGAGAGAAGAGAAAAAAAGAAAGAAAAAAGAATGAGTAGGAGTTTCCCAAATAAAGTATAATTTACATAAAGATTCTCATATCTGTCATGTGATTTCATCTCCGAAATCCACATATTTGTATCCTAATGTCACCCAAGAAAGCAGCCCAGCCCAGTGAGATGAAGTGATCTCTCTGAGCTGATGAATAGTGGAGTTAGACATTTACTTTAATTTTCTGCTTTAAATGATATCTAACTGTTTCTGAAGCAAAGAGAAGAGACGTTATGAAAATGTGTTTTCTGTTCAATCACACACCATGCCAGTATCTTATTTCCCCTAACATACTTTTGTGGATGAAATAATTTAAAAGTACCAACCGTCTCACCAAAAGGGAGTCCCTGAATTAAATTGACTGGAGAGGGCAACTATTGTCAAGTATCTTATACGTAATAAAGTCACCCTCTTCTATGCAGAGTTTTGTTGAGAACCCAGAAAGAAGATTAAATAGTGTGTCTTTGAGAGAGGAAAATGTGCTGTGTCCGGCTGCTCATCTCAGAGTTGTTGGTACCAGAGATGACTCTGTCTAACCACACAGCTAGACCTACTTCTTGTCTTCGCATCAAAACACCCTGGCATTGGTTTTCCATCACCAGGCCAGGCTGAGAAGTCTTCCAGTACAGGGAAGTTTTGTGGACTTGCAACCTCAGGACCCTTGATCTGAAAGAATGCCACATGGCTGAAAGAGAGACACTGGGGTCCAGAGCACCCGGGCTGGACAGACGCCACAGCTGGATCCTGGGTAGGACAGCAGGCCCAGACTGTCAACAACTCATGCAGGAGGAGATACGGGACCTGCAGGGGAAATCGTTAACTTGCAGGCCATGCTGGCTCTCCTCTATTTGCCATCTCTGTCCTGACCCTTGCCCCAGAGGACTGACCTCTATGGACTTCATCATGGTGCTTCCTTAGTCTCTGGCGTCCACTGGGTTTGACGAATGAGAGTCATTTGCAGGACGGGGGGAGAAGTGATTATCCTCACCTCCCTCCCCCCCACCATCTGTAATTGTGTCTGTGGCCATGTTCCTCTGCTTTCTTGTAGAGTTTATTCAGTGACCCCTGCCCCCTCAAAGCTACAGATTTCCCTGCATTCTGATAATACCAGTCCCCTTCCTTTTCCCTCGAGGGATGGTCATGGTTTGTCACTGTTGGTGGTTCCTGGATGATCAACCATTCTGTCTAGTTTCCCTATAGCCTGACCACATCTTTGTGGAGCCCCTTCGTTTGAGTCTTTTCAATTCAATACTTTGAATGTGCTGTTTCTGCTCAAACCCTAACTAATGTGAAGTAATAATAATAGTTAATAAGTATTATACTATGCTAAATATTGCATTAAAAAGTGAAAATGACTTATAAAAGCTCATAAAAATAACCATCTGAGGCTGACATGTATTATTTATAGGCACATATTATTTACAGGTAAATATTAGAGAAGTTAAATGACCTCCCCAAGGTCACGCATCTCAAATGGGTGAATGATTCACTCTGATTTTCTGACTCCAGAGTTTAGTCTCTTAATTATTATGTGATCCTATATTGCAAATCACACCCTAGAGCACATATCAAAAAAGTCTATGCATAAAAGGGCTTAGAAAAATTTGCAGTTGAGAAAATCCAACCAGCACTGGTTTTCCAAATCATTTTTCCAAAAGGGTAAAATTTCCACATTCTACTTGACTATTACAGTATAAGATGATACAACAGGTATTCAAACTTCTTAAACCAGCAGTGTATATTTTTACATGTGGAAATTCTGGTTTTGACATTAGCTACGTGGTAGTGCATGCTATATAAATCTGCCCAACAACAAAAGTGAATGATACACCATCTGTCACTGTTTTTCCTCAAAAACACTAATAGCTGTGCAGACTAATCCCATAGGAGCAGGTTGATCTCATCGTGTATTTGATGTCCTGAAAAATATCTACTGATCTCTAAAACTTACCACCAGCTGTAACAGAGAAAATCTGTCATTAGTTGGTTAGTAAGTGTTGGTAATTAGCTTTTCCAGGAAAGCCTAATCATACTGGAGAGTATCTTGTCCACAATTTGTTTAGTCAAGTAAAATTTTATCTTAGTTTTGCTTACTTATTATTATAGGGGATCTAATATTCAGACACTGTCTGTTAGTTATGCCTAAGTATGTTACCATCAGATATAAGGATCAATTTATGCTGGATTAACAAAAGTAAAAATTATGGCCACAAAGCTGAATTGGTATTATTTATTTTAAGTTCCAGGCAGTTGATCTTCTTTGGTTATGTTTTTCTATATCAGAAAAAAAATAAAAAAGAAAAAAAGAAATGTTAGCTCTGAGAGTCACAGGGACACAGTTGGATTCCATTGTTCATTTAAAAACATGAATGGCATGAACAAAACCAAATTTGGTCTTATTCATTTACCTTATATTTTTTCTGAGAAGTAAAACTAATTGAACATATGAATGAGGGACGTTTAACGAATGAGCAAACCAACCATTAAATTAAAAATTACTTGCCCTATACATTGAGAGCTGATTAAAGTAAAAATTACCTTATACTATATTTAAAAATTTCTAGTTTACTTAAGTCTCTTTCTAATCATTGGGCAGTGACAGGGATTTCACAATTATTGAATATTTATTATGTGTGAGATACTGGCTCATAAAAATATTTAAATCTTAAAATAATTGTAGCATGTAGGCAAAGATGATTGATAGTTAAGAAAAAGGCCTTGGTGTCAGATCTGTGTTTGAGTCCCAGCTGGTGGTGTGAGTGGATCCAGAATTTCTGTGCAGAAGGGATATTGAATTTCTATGGGGTCACAAATAAAACTCATCTTGTATATAGGATATAAAGTGATAGAATAAATATGTCAACTTTATTGCCAATAAAACCTATACTAGAAGACATGGCTTAGGTCAATGGCCAAAAGGGTTTGGAAAACACTCTACTGTTTATATACACTTCCATCCCCATTTTAGACATTCGGATAGCCCACTCCAGGAAAGTTTGAGGTCTACTGAGGGCAAACCCACTTACCAATGATTACTGCCACACACATCTCCGGGATACAATTGGAAGGAAATAGAATGAATAGAGAAGTACGCCCAGTGCTTTTAAATGTCAAATCATTTAATTCCAACTAGTTGAGCACCCTGCCAGACACATAACCTTAATAAATAATAGTTACCACTACTATAAGGCATAAATATTCTAATTTTTCTATTCAAGAAACTAAGTCTTCAGTAAATAATATGACATGTTCAAGTGTCAGAGAAGCAAGGATTCAGATCTGAGTCAGACTCTGTAGTAGACAGAAGAATGCCCCCTGACCCAAAGATAACCACATCCTAATGCCTGGAAACTTTGAATATGTTATGTTACATGACAAAGGGAAATTAAGATAGCAGATGGAATTAAGCTTGCTCATTATTTGACCTTAAAATAGGGAAAGTATCTTGAATTATCCGGGTGGTCCAATGTAATCACAATGACCTTGAACATGGCAGAGGGAGACAAAAGAGAGCGACTTACTATGAGAAAGAGTATATCAGCTATGATTGGCTTTGAGGATGGAATGGGGCTATGAGCCAAGGTATGCAGGTAGCCTATAGAAGCTGGAAAAGGCAAGAAAACAGATTCTTCTCTAGAGTCTCCAGAAAGGAATGTAGCCCTGCCGAGATCTTCATTCTAGAGGTGAGACTATCTTAGGTTTCTGACCTCCACTATTGTGACATAATAAATCTGTGTTGTTTCAAGCCACTCAATTTGTGGCAATTTGTTACAGCGGCAATAGGAAACACATACAAACTGCAAAGGCAAGCATGTCTACCCCATGCCACATGGTCTTCCTGTTCCCAAACCAACCATGACTCAATCAAAGGCTGAGTTCCAAGGGCTGGCTTAGAAAGTGAGGTGGCATGGATTCCAGATGTTGTGCAGGAGTGGCAAGAAAGGTAATTTGATGTAGGCAGGTTATTTGCCACGAATATACTTTGAGAAATGCAACAGAGGAGGCTTTGGTGAAAGGAGTATGCAAGAGTGAACCCTCTTACCTCAGTGCCATGTCCGAGAAACTGAATAAAATGGCAAAGAAAGAGCTTTTCTATAACATGTTTTCATGAGGACATTGTGCTTCATAGGCAGTTTTAAGCCACACTGTCATTCTGTGGCTCTGTCAGTAAAAACTGGTTACGAAAATACAGATGACTCCAAAGCAAAGACTCCAAAACAATGTATCATGTCCATGTAACTCTACATTTTAATCTAGCCCTAAACCAAAACATTTGGTGAAAAAATTCAACAGTAAGACTAACTTGTTCTATTTTAGAAACTAGTAAAAATGGCTATTAATAGTTTTGGTTAGTTATGGCCTTTAGGACATGTTACCCTCCTGAAATGGAGCTGCCTTATGTTTGTTCCACTGAGTAGAAATTGGACATTTTATTTGGGTTCTACCTGGAAAGGGATCAATGCCAACCAAGGGACATGAAGTGCCATGAACTTCAGGTGGGATAGCATCAGGACACTGTAAATAACACTACTCACTTCCTGGTCCCTTAGGAGCAACCTACGGCAATGTATTTTAAGAAGGTCAGGGATGCCTGGGTGGTTCGGTCGGTTAAGCATCTGCCTTCGGCCCAGGTCATGGTATCAGGGTCCTGGGATCGAATCCTACATCGGGTTCCTTGCTCAGCAGGGAGCCTGCTTCTCCCTTTGTCTGCCACTCCCCCTGCTTGTGTTCTCCCTCTTTCTCTGACAAATAATAAAAAAAAAAAAAATTTAAAAAAGTTATCTGTGCTATATTTCTTCATTGCTTCTTAAGAACCAGTTTGTGGAATACATCTGGCTGTGCTTTGACCCTGAATTCTGGATCCTCAGGACATATTTTATTTGCTCATTTACCCATCCTTGACTGCCTTTGCTTCTCTTTGGTGTCTGGAGGCTCAAATTGAGAAAGAATTTCAAAGCTTCTGCTCCCTTAGACTGCTCACTACTTCTCTCAGACAAACATGGAGTTTTGGAACGATGACTTAAGGACCCGAGTTTTCTTCCTCTACCAATGTTTTGAGGAGAAACAACTCAAGAAACACATCTGGAACAACTTCTATAAAATGGAAATTCCCTGAAGTGAGTACATGTGATTAGTGATAAATATTTTCTTATGTATACATTCACAAGACTGGCTTGCAAAATTCTGAGTAATCATCCAGGAAAAACACATACAGTGTAAACCAAGGTGGTATTAATAAATAGATGTTGTTTTCACAAATTCACAGTTATTTCTGAAGAACTGAGATTTGAATATACATGTTCTCCCGACTCCAGGAAAGCCTCACTTCAGATCAGGGTATTTTTTGGTCTTTTAACGTGAATTTCATGTTTCAACATCCTCAACTTAAAGATTTCTCTCTATGTAAATGAAATTTGTTCATGTAGGTAAAGTTTGTTTTCTCATTAACTGACCAGTGAGTCTACTGGCAACAAAGCCTCTATACCTTTCTCTGCCCTGTATCAGAGAACATCATTCTTCCAGCATTCTGAAAGCTTTTACAGATTAACTAATTCAAATAAATGAAAAATCCCAAAGGTTACTCATCCCAGAATAAGATTTTCTTTCATTTTAAAAGAGGTAATATCCTCAGTTTTATCTGGACATACCTGAAAACACCAACCTTTTATATTTTTGGTGGGGCAATAAGTTGCCTTTATGGGCATTAAAAAAGTGTAGCTTTCAGTCTTGGCACAAGGCTTTGTGAAGGACAAGTTGATGGGAAATCAAAAGGTGTTCATTTTAGGCAGGTGAATTAGAAGAAGGGCCACCTTTAGACAAATAATAATAGATTAATGGCTGGATTTAAGCCCTCACTCATACCCACGGGTATGTACTCTGAGACAGCGCCTACACAGCCCAAAGCCACCCAGGAGCCTTGTACAAAAGTAGACCCCTCAGTATCAAATCTCTGTGCTTTGACTTCTAAAAGGACTTCTTAAAAGTACTCTCCTGGTATTGATGCTTTTTGTAAGTGTGAGTCTTACCAATGATCTAATGGTTTAATACCTTTGAATGTTTTTAATGGCCAAGTTGCTGCTGAATTTGTACTGAATCAGGGGATCAAAAAACTTGCTCTCATCTTTTCAAATTGTATTCTATATCCATTAATGTATCAATTATCCCAAAGCCTTCATACGGAGTGGTTTACCAGCCGTGTGGGTCGTTCCAAGTTTTGTGAGGAATGCGCCCAAAGCGGCTTTATATAAAGAGATTTGGTTTAGCAAGAATAATGAGTCATGACATTTGTTAGTTAGTATCTGTGATAAATTTGGGTGGTTCAAGGTTAAGCCATTCTGATATTAATCCTATTATTAACAACTCTAAATTTTGAGCCCTTGCCACCCACTCTCACCCTACCACATACACAGCTAATACTTAATGAAATAGACATGATTTAATGTCTTCTAATAATACTTTACATTTTCTTTAAGGGGGGGTGATGTGGTGGCATTGCTCTTTTTAGCTTTACTTTTAAGAGTGCAAAGTCAAAGCCAACAAAGGGCTGAGTGGCTGGCCCTGCTTGGGACATTGCAGGTAGAAATGAAACAAAGTTGATGTGACAGTCTTTATTAGCATTGGTCTTCACTAGAGGGTGCCTTCTAAATTCATTTCTCTTTTGAATTAACCATGTCTTTAACTGTTCATCACAGTGGCTGGAGTCAATGTCTTTAAGCATGTATACAATTTTTTTTTAGAAATGAACATACAAATAGTTCTTTTAGTAATTTTTCTTGAAAGCAAAATCAAATTCTGCTATAAATCTTGAATCTTTAATGAGTTTCTAAATCATGCATTGCTCTGGAAAATAAGACCTTCTCAGCCTGTGTTAGCTATGAACATGAATGTATAGGATCGTGACTACTAAGATAGTGTTGTCAAAAAAAAAAAGTACTCTTCTGGTTTTTTTGGGTTTTTTTTTCAAAGAACAGTGTTATAGGCTTGTCAACCTAAAGGATGGCTAAATGTCAGATAATTATGCAAATGAGAAACAACAAAAACACGACAGTAATTACTAGAGATAAGTGTTAGCATCCTTGATGAAACTTGATATACCTTAAGAGCTGTGGACTAATACAAATAATCAGTTACTCCTGTGGAGCCCTTTATTGTTTAAAAATCCTTTCCCTCTGGGGAGTCCTTACTTCACCAGATAATCAAAACAACTGTGAGAAGGACTTGTTTCCTCATTTTTCCAGATTCAGATTCTACATCACTTATAGTATACAGACTATGTTGAAAATATGAAGATATAATAATGATTGCAATATAAACAGTAATCAAAGGAAAGTTCAAACACTGAAAATGGGTAGATTGTGGGGTGTATGTTCCTACCATGGTGCTTCATCTAGTCTTGAAAGTATTCCAAAAGAAATGTAAGCAAACATTTAAACTTCATAAATTTCATATAAAAATGTAGATTTTTTTCCACCCTTGATATTCTAAAATGGATCAGACTGTTAGAGGTGAGTAGTAGTGACGCTTGTAGAAAAAGTGTATGCCCTTTCACACAGATAGAGTCTCTGCCACTAATTTGAAGCATAGGTACATGCATTTACAACCTGCACATTTCAAACAAAAAAAGGATCTTGCCAGGGCTTTCTCTCTCCCAACTAGTAATTAGGATTTTCCTTGGCCATTTACCCAATGTCCAGATATTTACTGAATGACGACTGTGTGCATTGTTTTTTTTTTTTTAAGATTTTATTTATTTATTTGAGAGAGAGGATGAGATAGAGAGAGCATGAGAGGGGGGAGGGTCAGAGGGAGAAGCCGACTTCCCGCTGAGCAGGGAGCCCGATGAGGGACTCGATCCTGGGACTCCAGGATCATGACCTGAGCTGAAGGCAGTCGCCTAACCAACTGAGCCACCCAGGCGCCCCTGTGTGCATTGTTTTGAGGCTGGGATAGAGCAATGCACCAGACAGACTAAGTTCCTGCCCTCATCGAGCTTTCATTCTACTTGATAGAGATTGTGATAGAGCTTAATGAGTTCGTCTATTACATTTTATTGTAAAGATCATATGCAATCATTTTGAAAGATAGTCATTCATTGAATATATCATGGTGTTTGGGGCTCTACTGATGAGTTAGGTGTTCCAGGTGCTGTGCAAGCACATTGCATATCTTAACGACAAGTGAAAGCCCACACTAACTCACGGGGGTAGGGGTGACATGATCCTTATCTTAACCATGATTTTACAAACCAAATCTCAGAAAGGAAATCTGGCCCTTAGTTTATAAGCTGTAAAGCAGTGAAGCCATGATTCATATACTGCTCTGACTAAGACAAAATACCATCTTTCTTGTAACTTATCATATGCTGATAAAAGCAATTAGCTCAAGTTTCAGAATTTTGCCAAGAAACCATCTTGCCTAACTCTACAAGTTAATTGGGTTCATTTACTATCTTTTTAGTTATAGCAGGACATTTTTACTATGAGTGGGTAACACGGACTGCCATTTTGCCAATCTCCTGTTTTCCTTTCCATTTTTGAGTTTACCTGTTTTCTTGCCTTTCACTTTCCAGTCCCCAGTCCAAAAGCCAACATTTTAGGGGTTTTGTTGGTGGTGGTGTTTTTGTTTTTTGTTTTTTTACAGTAGAAACACACTTCTAGGACCTGCCTCTCCTGGTGAAGAGTTTACCTAGAGAACTTATGCTTAAATAGAAACTTTCCCCTTTTAACCATG
The DNA here is from genome assembly GCF_037043125.1 of Eumetopias jubatus. NCBI lineage: Eukaryota > Metazoa > Chordata > Mammalia > Carnivora > Otariidae > Eumetopias > Eumetopias jubatus. Next base: position 113,629,806 of record NW_028274814.1, on the reverse strand, counting down.
TAAAGCCAATGCACATATATTTGTGGTGATGAGAAGGTAGGAGGGAAGAAGATATGAGATCAGATGAAATAATCTGAGTGGTTAAGGAACATTACGTTCATTGATAATATTAACCATATCACATTGAACACATAGTTGTCAACAGATTCTGCTTTATTTGCATGGATGTGAGAATAATGAGGCCGTAAAGAAATTAATTTCTAAAACAGTAAAGTTAATTAAGTGTCTGGCAGAGCTGTTTTATGGTTACTGTGATTTCTTTTGTTCATAGACAAATTCTCATAAAGCAAATGAAATACTTTCTGCAAGCTAATGTTCTTTTTCTAAAGAATAAAAATAACTCTTGAATTCTAATCTTCTTTAACCACAGTATAGATAAAGGAAATTTGTGTTTGTATGTTAAAAAAATGCTTAAGTAATATTTACTGTTATCTTCAAGGTATAATTTAATTGCAAGTGAAAACATGCAGTAATGCATCCCTCCAAATACATAAATTACGTGTCTCTATGTTTCATAACCTCGTACTCCACACAAACATGGGGAAATGAATTTCTTTTAGGGAACAAATAGGTTTGGTCAATAATTACTTACAAAATAAAGCAGTGAGAAAAAAAGGCAATCAATCGATAAGAAATTTGGAAATATCGAATTAACAGTTTCAAGAACACCTGCATTATGTTCAAAACAACATTATAAAAATTTTAACCCATCAATTCTTATGTTTTTTCACTGAAAACTTGTAAAGTTTTAGGATAGGGATTGTATACATGCATGAACAAATATAGTACATATATATTTATTTTTATATATGTTTTCATATATATGACAATTAAAGCCCATCACTGGGACAAGGTGTATGGTAACACCAGTGGACACTCAATGTGACATTCACAGCTTTTTAGATTTGACTTCAGCACTATCCCAAATAATTTTTTTTTAAGATTATATTTATTTGTTTGACAGAGAGATAGTGAGAGGGAGAGCGCAAGCAGGGGGAGCAGCAGAGGGAGACGGAGAAGCAGGGAGAAGCAGACTCCACTGAGCCTGATGTGGGGCTCAATCCCAGGACCCTGGGATCATGACCTGAGCCGAAGGCAGACGCTTAACCAACTGAGCCACCCAAGCGCCCTCCAAATCATCTTGTACATACAATCTCAGAGATACATTGATGGAATTTAAAATGAAACTCTGATCACACTTCTTTAAAGACACAACTGATTTTAAATCCTATTTTTATATACCTTAATATTAAAAATGATAGCCTATAAAATGAAAGAGATATTGGTCTCTATCAAACTTTTAAAGACTGATAATATGGCTCTTCTTTAGTGGAAGATTAATTTTTCAGAATACATATTTATAAGATCATCTACCCAGTTTTTCAGTTGATTAGTATCATAGTTCTGAATTTCTCTCCATTTATTCATTCATTCAACAAACATTTATTTAGCGTCTATAGAGTACCCACTGTACTAGGTACTAAAGATAATAGTGCACTATTTTTATCCTCAAGAAATATACACTAAATGCACTGCACTGAAGGGGGGAAGACATATAATAAACAAGCACAATCAAATGTTATAGTTGATTTGAGAAAAGTCTATCCTAAGTACATGAAGTTGTGAATGGCAAAAATTAATAACTACTTCTAAGAATCAGAACAATGACAAAGATCAAGTTAGACTTGAAAGAAAAGTTATATTTAAAATGAATATTGAAACTTAAGTAAATTTCACTAATTCAAAGCAAAAGCAATGAACAGTGTGATGCATTTGGGGCCCTTCTAGGCTGTTCACTATGGTTGGAGCTCAGATAGGGCATGGAAGGACACATTAAAAGATGAGACTGGAGACCTAACCAAGAACCTGCCATTAATCTTGTATTTCAGGTAGTGAGATTTGTTTCTGTATTGTCCAATAGGATAGCCACTAGTCACATGTGGCTATTTAAATTTTATTTCAAGCTATTTATTTTATTTTCATATTCAAGCTTTATTTCAAGTGGCTAATTAAATTTTAATTAAAATTAAATGTAATTAAAAATTAAATTCCACCATCACCTTAGCCACATATCAAGTGCTCAATAGCCACTATGTCTAGGGGCTACTATTTTGGACAGTACAGATACCAATCCTTTCTATCATTGCAGAAAGTTCTATTAGACAGCACTAGATCATTTAGACTAGGAATCCCAAATTTTAATGCCTATAGAGACCAGACATATAATAAAAAATAAATGAAAATCTGGCACTATATATGTAAAATGCCTATGGGACATCCCAGAGGGAATGTTCAGTAGAAAGAAGAATAGAAAATTATAGAGCAGAGAACAAATGTCAAGACTGTAGTGCAATGCTTTTGTAAATAAAGTTTTATTGGCACACAGTCATGCACGTTCATTTACATAATGTCTATGGCTGCTTTTCCTCTACAATGACAGAGCTGAATGGTTACAACAGAGATTTGTGGCCCAGGAATCAAAAATATTTGATAACTGGCTTTTTTTTTTTTTAGATAAAGTTGTTGACTCCTGCTCTAGAGCAAGAGATTAGTTTACTATACAGTAAACACACATCCCTCAACCAAATGTATGGGTTAAGCCCATTCATTTATTTATTTAACCAATTAAAAAATAATATTTATTAAGAAGTATCTATGTGCCAGGATCAAACTAACAAATGATATATAGAAATTCTTCAGTAACAGCATTTTTTCAAAGTATGTAGATATAATTGCGATAAGGGAAAAGACTTAATATTAAAGACTTCTTTTTTTTCTCAAGGCATCAAAAGGAAGAAAATCTTACCAAGGCAAATATGTGAGTCCTGCCAGTTTTAACGGTCTTCAAACAATTTTGTTTAGGTTCATGCAAAATTTTACTGGAACGTTAGGTGATATTGGCTTCTCTGTCATTTCTCCCAGAGTAAGTCAATGTAAATACACAATCCAGATATGTGAAAAGGCTTCCAGACTGACATCTGAAAAAGAACTTCAAGCCCAAGCAGGCCATTGGTGATGTGGCTTGAAGAGAAGACTCTTCCTGGAATACCTACAACTCCAACAAAGTAGGTGACTGTTCACTTATGCAATCATTCAGTCACCCATTCACTTATTTAGCCAATGTTTCTGAAGTACCTATTATTTGCCAAGTACTGTTTTGGCCCTGCAGATAAAAAAGAAAAATGCACACACACAAAAAAATGATTCTAGGCACCAATATAGATACTGACCTAGTTGAGGAAATTATGTCTCATGGAGTTCTAAGGGATTATAATGGTAAAGTTTAAATAGCTGGTGGAAAATTGAAAAGTTCCATTAGCTTCTGTTTCTTCACCAAATCCCATTAAGATGTGAATAAAAAGTCTTAAAAATATATATCAAAAAGGACAGTGAAAAGAAAAAAGACTATGGCAATAGAAATTTGGAAGCTAGAAAGAAGGACAAAGCTCACTGACTTAAAAGAAGTAAGACATTTCCAGTTTCAGCAACAAGATGTAAAAAGCTTGGAAGCTACTCCCATTACAATAAGAAAAAGCTGAACAAAGTGAGTATCAGTGACCTTTCTCGGACCCATAAGAAAATGGAGGTTTCAGGGCAAAACACTATACTGAAATCTGGCTAAACAGGTGAATTCAGTCACAGATGGAATTTGCTTAAGTGGCGCAGAAGCCGCTTTAGCCATAAACCGGTAGAAACACTTAACTGGTACTTTTGAGCGATCACTGAAGGCCAAATGTAGAGTATCATGAAAATGAGAAACTGCTTGGTCTTCAGTCTTAGGGCAACTTACACTTTCAGGGGTTTTACCTCTAGAAACTCCACCAGGTTCTGAAGCTGAAGATATGAGGAAGATCTTCTCAAGGCTCTAGAATGGGGGAAAGATGAGTAATCATTATGCAGTATACCCAGAATGTTCCCTGTAACAAAGATATACCATTCCAGGGAAAAGGCTTTACCAGAGCCTTATCCCAGATGAGAAAAGGAGAGTTCCTGCCACTCCAGATCCTCCAACCTTCCTGTCTTACCAAACTAGTTCAAGGATGGGAGTGAAGTTATACCAGGGGACAGATAGTGGTGAAGGTCACAGCCCAGACATAAAGGCACACTAAAAGACTAAGATTTAATTGTAAGATTATATAATGTTCTCCCTCTCCTATTCCTTTTCATCATAATAAGCTCCATTATAGTAATAGTAGGTTACAGCGAAAACAGCTTCATGGCACACACTCTGTCTGAGGAAGGGTACTTAGGAAAATCCAAAAGTAAGTGGAGAGATTAACCAAGGACACTAGAAGATTTTGAATCTTTTGTCACTTAAAGCCACAGCAAATATACAGTCCACTTCCTAAATATATTATTGTAAATCCTCATGCCATCAGCCTAGTTACCTCAGTTCCCCTCCTCTGATACAACATGCCTAGCTTTCAAGAAAAAATTACAAGGCATGCCAAAAGGCAAGGAAAAAATAGTCTGAAGAGACAAAGTAAGCCTTTGAATCATACTCAGGTATAACACAGATTTTGGCATAATCACAGGGGATTTTTTAAATCTTTGATAATATGTTACCAGCTCTAATGGAAGAAATAGACAACATGCAAGAACAGTTGGGTAACATAGCAGAGAGATGGGAACCCAGAGGAAGAATACAAAAGAAATGCTAGAAATCCCAAATTCATAACAGACAAAAACAATGCCTGTGACAGGCTCATCAGTAAACTAGATACAAGGTATGTCTGAGGAAAAAGAATCAGTGAGCCTGAAGATAGATCAGTAGAAACTTCACAAACTGAAATTTGAAGAGGAAGAGAGAATGGGGCGGGGAACCCCAGGACATCCCCAAACTGTAGAATAATGTTAAAATATGTAACATACACATAATTATAAAAAGTAATAATGGCTAAAAGTCTTCCAAAATTTATAATAGATACCAAATCACAAATCCAGGAGTGTCAGAGAACACTAGTGGGATAAATACCAGAACACAACATCTAGGCGTATTACATTTAGAACCTCCCCCCGCCAAAAAAAATAAAGAAAAAAGAGAAAGAGAGAGAGACACACACACACAAAGTCTTGAAAAAATCCAGAGGGGAACAAACGCACCTTACCTATAGAGGAACAAGGATATAGTGGACTTCTTTTTTGAAAGAAATCATGTAAGGAAAAATAGGTGGGATGAATTTAAAGTGTTGAAAGAAAAAAAAAGTACCAGCCAAGAACTCTAAATCCAGAAAAATTATCCTTCAAAGGGGAAGAGAAATAATAACTCCTTTTGACAAAAACTGAAGAAATTCATTGCCAGCATAACTATATGCCAAAACAACAAAACAAGACAAAAAAAGTTAAAAGATACTTTTAAACAGAAGGAAAGTGATATAAGCCACAAACTTGGATCTACCGAAAGAGAGGAACAGTGTTAGGAGGAAAAAAACAAAGATAAAAATATCTTATTTTTCTTATTCTCATTTGATATAAAAGATAACATTATATAAACTCATAATAGCAACAATCTTCTGTGTGCCGATTGCATAAGGGTAAGTGAAATGATGGGCAGCAATGTCATAAGGAAAGGAAGAAGGGCTGAGAATGCTCTGTTATAAGATACCGGCACTACAAACGAAACATTATAGTATTGCTTGAATGTAAATTAGATTAGTTAAAAACGTATATTGGAAAATCTAAGGCAACCATTAAATTTCTAAAAACTAATTTACATACTAAGACAGGAGATAAAAGGGAATCATATAAGATGCTCACTTAAAAGCCAGACAAAGCAGAAAAGAGGAAAAAAGAATGAACAAGTTCAACAAATAGAATAAAGTTACAAAAATGTAAGATATTAACCCAACTCTATCAAGAATGGCTCTCAGTGTGAATGGTCAAACACCAGTTAAAATTCAAGATTGTCAGGATGGATAAAAAAACAAGACCCAACTTCATGTTGCTCCATGAAACCAACTTTAGAAACCAACTTTAAAAACAAAATTTCAGATTGGTTAAAAGGGATAGAGCAATATATATTATGCTAACATTAATCAAAATAAAACTACAGAAGTTGTATTAATTTCAAACAAAGCATACTTCAGAACAAGGAAAATTATAATGGATAAACAGGCATTATTATATAATGATAAAGGAATCAATTTTAATTTCTCTTAAATGCATATGTACCTAACAATAGTGTGTCAAAAAGCATTAGGTAAAATCTGATACAATCGGAGGTAGATATGAACAAATTCACTCCTATAGTTGATGCCTTTAACACTCCTCTTTCAGTAACTAACAGATCAAGCAGAAAATTGGAAAATATTTAACATGAATATCACTATCAATCAACTTGATCTAACTTGTATTTATGGAATACTCCAACCAATGACAGCAGAAGACACATCCTTCTCAAGCTTACACAGAACATTCACCAGGATTGATCACATTCTGGGACATAAAATATGCCTTAATAAATTTAATAGATAAAAAATATACAAAGTATGTTCTCAGACTCAGTGGAATTAAGATATACATCAAACAGAGATAGCTGGAAAATTCCCAAATATTTGAAATTAGACAACATACTTTCAAATAACTTTTGGGTTAAAGAAGATAAATGTTTGGGTCAAAGGAGAGAACTTTTCATTTGAAGTAAATGGAAATGAGAAAACAAGTTATCAAAATTTGTGGAATACCATATAAAGCAGTGGTAAGAAGGAATTTATAGCAATAAGTTCACATATCACAAAAGAAGAAAGACCTAAAGCCAACTTCATCTTAGGAAACTAGACAAAATTTTAAAAAATTAATCTTATAAACAGCCAAATTTTTTTAAAAATTACATGATACATTTAATTTTTATTTATTTATTTATTTATTTATTTATTTATTTATTTTTAAAGAGTTCATTTATTTATTTTTAAAGATTTCATTTATTTATTTGACAGAGAGAGACACAGTGAGAGAGGAAACACAAGCAGGGGGAGCGGGAGAGGGAGAAGCAGGCTTCCCACAGAACAGGGAGCCCGATGTGGGGCTCGATCCCAGGACCCCAAGATCATGACCCGAGCCAAAGGCAGCTGCTTAACAACTCAGCCACCCAGGTGGCCCTACATTTAATTTTTATATTCTTATAATTATCTTACTTTACAGCAATTTGTAAATATGAGAAATTGAAGTATAGTGTATTATAAATTCAATGTATTCCCCCCCAAATTCATATAATGAAATCTAATCCTCAAGGAGTGTATTTAGAGGTAGGGACTTTGAGAGGTCATTAGGTCATGAGGGTCAAGCTTTCATGAGTGGGATTCATGTTCTCACAAAAGAGGCCTGAGAGAAGGTCCCTCTCACCTCTTGCCATGTGAGGTTATCGAAAAAAGACAATGGTCTCTGAACCAGGAAGTGGGCTCTCACCAAACACTGAATCTGCCAATGCCTTGACCCTGGGCTTCCCAGCCTCTAGATCTGTGAGAAATAAATGTGTGTTATATATAAGCCACCCAGTCTGTGACATTTTGTTGTAGTAGCCTGAACAGACCAAGACACTGTGTTTTCTTCATAGATGTACTATGAAAACTATTGGATTTTTATGGACCTTTTTCATAGGGATAGCATGATGTGAACGGAAAATGTCATTGTTGTTCTGGTTGCAGAGGAAATTTGAGGAAGAATCAGCCACCTCTCTCCTCAACCCTCAAGTGCTAGCATGTTTGAAAACCCCTAGCCTAGATGGCAATTCATCACACTTTATAACAAAATTCTATAATATAGCACACCTGGCATTTCTGTCCTCTCAACAATATATAAAGAGTCATGTATAAGTCTGTTAGCCAATTTCGTGACTTTTATATACCATCAATCCCTTGTAATTTGTTTATGGACTTGTGTCAAATGTCCAGTGTTTTAGTTTCAATGATTTAACAAGCAATTATTGAGCAACTGCATACCCATTCTGCCAGATGTCCAGGATGATGAAGTTGAAAAGACATGGCCCCTACATTCAACCAACCCCTAATTGAGTGAGATAAACAATTACAAAGACCTTTTAAAAATAAGGGGAAATACCGTGAACTTTATTTATATGAAAACGTGATAGGACTGGAGGCCCCTGAGGAGGCTGTTGTGGACCGTTGCCCAGATCTGTTCAGCACTGAGGCACTCACTCCCCTAGCTGCCAGAATTTTTGACAAGTGACAGTTCCCAGCATGGCCCCATTGGTGAAGGGAGCTTCACCTTGCATAAGGTTAAGCCCCTTCCTGGGGGCGACTCACACCCTCTATCTGGTTGATGTGAGGGTACAGAACAGCCGAACTCAAGTTAAGTCTCAAGTCCTCTGAGCTCTGGAAGTTCCCACTTCACCGGCTCTGGTTGTGACTGCAACACAGCTCCACTTCTCCTGTCTCATCCTGCTTTCCTCATACCTTCAGAAAGGAGTTGTTTCTGAGAGCTTTCTCCAATCAACCCCCTGCAAGAAAGCTTTGTCTCAAGATCCACTTTCTGGTGAACCTGACCTGAGACATCTCTGACTATATGCACACGTAAGAGTCCCAAGTGTCAAGGAAAATCCTTGGAAATAGGATAAGTCATTAAATAAGGGAGTCTGTTAGGGAAGACCTAATGTGGGATTTATAGGGCATTAGAAGACCCATGAGACTTGGACTGGACACCTGCTTCAGAAAACTTCACCCAGTAAGAGCAGAAGGGCTGATCAGCCCAGTTAGAGTAGTTTTAACACATAGGAAATAAGATTAGTGTACCCCTCACACTGCGGTTATGGGGAGTCTCTGTGACATTTCGGAAAGAGGTTTGAAGGACTCAGAAATGTGAAGAACTAGGGATATGCTTCTGACCTGCCAACAAACTAAAGTGGCCTTAGGTAGGAAGTCCCCAAATATGTGTATGTCTGACATTTTATGGATTAATCATTACTAACATTAAATTAAATATAAAATATTGGAATTTGGCTTTAAAAATCCCGGATTAAGGATTATTAAATATTTTCCAAGAAGTAAAACCTCTGCCATTGATAATAGGTGATGTGAATGTAAGTGATACATCGATGGGTAGTTTTATTAGAATAGTTATGTATTGATTTAAGCATGTAACAGAAAATTTACCATACAATGATGTGGTTTTGCAGACTTTGTTATTGTTTAGAACAATAACCCTTAAGCAAATAATGAATAATGAATAAGTAAAATACATAATCATTGAGTAAAACAGAGATGATAAAAAAATATGATGTTGGTAATTGGTCTGAATTTTGAAAGTCACTGACTTATAGGGGAAATGACAGTGGAGATGGAAAGATGCAGTGTGGAAAAGCCTTGGGATGTGGAAATGGAAGTGGAGAGGCACATAAGAAAGTTGAGACAGCTGCAGTTTTGCAATGCTACATGTGGGGACCTGGGGGTCATTTGTGGGCCTTTGGAGAACAAATAGCGGTTGGTGATGTATCAACTCTGCAATATGGCAGGGAAGCTGGAAGGGCTGAGATCTTCCAAATTACCACTCTGAAATGATACTTAGCTTAGGTGGAACATTGGCTTGATAATCTGCCAATCTAAGGGGACTTGGTGGGGGAAGACAGGTTCTTCTAGCTGTTTAAGGGCGGGTAACATGGAGGAATGAATGTGCGTGCCTTGAATTTGTGGAACCTTAGGTCCTAAGGGCTAATGTTCAATAACTATTTACCTTGCCCCATGACATGCCCTGCCTGTTTTAAGCAGAAGAGATCAAGCAGGGAACAAAAGGGGTGCATATCCCTGCTCTGATGGAGCTTTCATTCTGGTACCCACATTCAGGATGTCTTAATATAAATTCAGTTTGCAGTGAACTGAATTATGACTCTTAAATTATGAATGAAAGAAACTTCACTTCTCCCAAGGTAACTTTTGTCCAAACTGAATTTTTTCTTCCTAAAAATCTCTATGCACGGCTTAAATTATTTCTATTGTTTGGAATTAAACATTTAAGTGGCTTGTTTTTAATTTCAACATACTCAGTATTTTTAAAGAAATTTTAAAAACACTTAACAGAAATAGATGCTATTCTCTCAGGGAGATATTGTTTTTAGTACTTTCATAAAAATAGCTAGTTAGTATAAGAAAATATTTCTAGTAAGACCCAAGTTTATTTGACTATGCCAAGTTAGTTTAACTGTATTCTATAATCATAAAACATAGCCTTATGTTCCTTGTTTCACAGGGCTGCTGTGACAAGACACAGATACCTTACTGAAGCTCAGTTATCAGGACTGAGCAAAGAACTGAAAATAAATGCCTACTGATAAGGAGTCAGTACCATCATTCCAAATGCATTAGCTTGTCTTCAGATTATATTCTCATTGTTTGTAAACAAATATTTGGTGATATTAAAGCTTCCTTCATGAATTACTTTCTACAAAAAAATCTGTATGTTTTAATTGTTATGTTTTGTTTGCTAATTATTTTAATTAAAAAATGTTAGGTGTCTTTAAATTTCATCTTTGACATAAATATAGTAAACTCCCAGGCCCGATGACTAGGATTTACTGATTGAGGCTCGGGTTATTCTCCAAGAAGAAACACTTTCCCTGAAGCAATATGGTGCTAGCTTCTTCATTGTCTGTAATGATTTCCTCCTATTTCACTATCTTCCATTTAAATATGTATTTTTTAAACTAGCAAAAAAAAAGCTTTTTCTTTCTAAATCAAAAATGCGTTACATGATTCTACTTAAATGGAGTATCTAGAATAGGCAAATTTATGGAGATGGTAGAATAGGGTTTACTGAAGACAAAGGGAAGAAACAAATGCAGAGTTATTGTTTGGTTGGGTACACAGTTTCTGTTTGGGATGATGAAAATGTTCTGGAAAAGGACATTAGTGATGGTTGCATTATAAATATATTTAATGCCCTTAAATTGAACATTTAAAATAGAAAATGATAAAATTTACATTATGTATGCTCTTAACCACACACACACACACACACACACACACACATACACACACGGCCTTTAAAACCACCAAATTTGCAATGGCATCATTAAATATTTCTTAATGTAACATTGGTGTCACCATATTTTAATTGCCAGATGACAACCATCAGGATTTGTAACTACATGAAAGCAAAAATAATCTCAGTATTTCCTGGAATCTCTCAGTAGCTTTTCTTAATGTGGTTTTACTCTCCTCAGACAGGCACATAATGTTCTTATCATTCAGAAGGTTAACAAATCACCTACTTAAAGAGCTGCTTTGATAGCACACACTTCCATGGTTCTTGGCCTATGAGAAGAATTAAATACTCTGTTTCTAGTTGGATTGTGAATTGTTTCCCACCATGAGTAATGCTAGGGAAGCTACTGAAACTGGCCCCCAGGAATGAAGATGTTTCATGAGAAGCCAACCTTTTGATGAAGAAAGCTCCAAAGAGATTTAAACCTGAAACACTAAATGTGATCATGCCTCAATATTCTTTTTTATCCCCATAGACTTATAATTATAAAGTAAGCTTGCACATTGGTGATTTAATGCTTTTATAAATGATATGCTTAGACATCATTCTACAAAAAAATGGGCACATAAATTATTTCTGAACAGTAATATTTCCTCAAGTATTTGAAGTGGATTTATTCAAAATACGGGATTGTTTCCAAATATAAAAACTCTCATATGATTTAAATGGGAAAGCATATTTCACTTTGTTGTCATGTTAATATGTGTCCGCATCAAAAAATTCATCTCATGAATTATTAAAGAATTAACTTCAACAAGGCAAATTACAAGGAATGAATTATTGCTATTAAAGGGACAATTTGAATCAAATCCGATAGTTCTCAAGGAGCTATATCTCAGAAAAAGTTCCTAAATGAAGTCATTATTTTACAGGACAGACATTAGAACAAAACTTTTCATTCGTTGGCTTACTTAAATTCTAGAGGGCTGTATTCTGTGGTGGAGTATTCACTTTTCCTAAGATACAGGGTAAACTGAAAGGAGAATATTTACAGACCAAATAGGTGCCATGCAGTAAATACACATTACACAGACATGACCTGCGTTTGAGTGTTCCAAACTAAACAGGACATAACTTTCAGGCTGGAGTATGAAGAAAAAAAAACACGGGGAAGAAAACAATCTCTTAAAATCCTCAGTCCATTCTGACATTTTCATTCCTTGACATAGACTTACATAGCCTGTCCTCTACGGTTCTGTTCTACACCCTCTACAGATACAGACTCATTGTGTCCTCCTGCCCTATCTTTTTATCCTAAGGTACTATTGTGAATGGGGACACTGCCTAAGGTCACAAAGATAATCAGGGTCAGAGTCAAGAGTCAAACCTGAGCATTCTGCCCCAGGGTCTGTGGGTTCAACTATTATACCAGACTACCTCCCTGAAAAACTAATGAAATGAGCTTTGTTAAGGGAAATTACAAAGACAGGGGCTCCTTTGCTTTCTACAGTTCAGGCATTGCACATTATTCTATCTCATCTTGTGCTTGAACTCAACTTTCGTCTTCACAGAGGCTGCCCTCCTTTGTTTGAAAAGAAAGTACAGCATTGCCCAAGGAGTTTACTTCAGTGGTGTTATGGTAGCAGGCCTTCAGCAGCACTAGTCAGCTAGTAAGTCAACAGGCAGGAGCTGGGCCAGGAGGTGGTCTTCTAGAAATGTCTGGCTTTTATCTCTCTCTTTTGTAGTTTGCACTCACTTCCAGTATGTGCATCTCCTGAGCTGGTCTCATCTGTAAAATGACAACAATTCTGCCCTCCCTCAGTGGGAGAACAGCCTTCATTCAACGTAAAGTTTACCCCACGTGAGAATTCAGAGGGAAAGATGCTACACTAATTCTTCCTTTTTTTTTTAATCCCATAATTCAGATTGCATGATTTCTCCCTCATTACTTGCGCTAGAGTCACCATCAAGGCTACAAATCATTTTAGTGCCCTAAAAGCTGAATTCACATAAAATGGTTAATTTCTTGGGATTTTTGCATCCATTTAGAGCTTTAGTTAGCTTAATCCTTTTTGTTTGTTGCTCTTTTGCATTTAAAGAATGTTCTCCCTTGAGATAAAGATGAAAGCAAAGAAGTTTACTCTCCCTCCCCTTGCTCATGTGACAAAGCAGCTGGTCTGGATGGCAGGGAACCGTGAGTGGAGTGCTTGGCTTCTTCAAGGCTCAGCTCTGTGCTTTTATGATCCATTATGAGAGGGGCACCTGACTGGCTCAGTGGGTAGAATGTGTGACTCTTGATCTCCAGGTAGTGCGTTCCAGCTCCAGGCTGGGTGAAGAGATCACTTAAAAATAAAATCTTAAAAAAGAATTAATTATGAGAATTTATTATGATAGTGCCTAAATGATAGGGTTATCATGAGTCTTAATTGAGATAAGGCCTTTGAAGAACACTGGCCCAGGATGGGTGCTCCAAACATTTATCTTTAATATATCACATCCCATTCCTGAGCAGTCGGGCCTATTTTCACCATGTTCATCTTCTTGTTACTAAGATATTAATACATCAAGACTAGAGCGATGCCTTCTTTTTTAGTTTCCTTGATCCTACTTTCACCACCCTGCATGAACTTGCTAGATTTTATTTGCTAAAATAAAACTTTTATCATGCTATTACCTCATTCAAATACCTTGATAACATCCAGCTACCAGCACATCAATTGGTAGCTATTAATCACCAAATGTGTTTGGTGAACAAATAAATAAACACACGAATACCCTATGGGAAAATTTTCACAAACTCTGCCCTCCTTTCTTACCTTATCTCCTGCTAGTTATTACCACAAACAGGGAACATGCATTCATTGTGTGACTTCGACATGTCAGATACCATGGCAGTTGTTGAATATTCAAGGATCATAAAAGGGCTCATGGCTTCTTTGAAAGAAAACATCCACTTAAGCCGCATTGGTTTATTTACTGTCTTTTGCCTTCCCATTGCCAAGATTTTGATAGCTCTGCTCCGCCAGACTAAAAAGCTGTCTCTCTTCTTTCACATTCTTTTTATCCCTCAGGATTCGGCAGCTCACATTGTACCTTGTTCTCCATAAACACTTACCTAACTTTCCATCTGTAAAATGATCTTTCCCCCATCCCTCCTCTGCCTTTCTAAGACAATTATTTTTAATTATACCATACTTTACTTTGGCTAGGAATTATAATTATACAACGCATTATAAATTTCCTGGTATGAAAACTCTAAAATTCTATTAGATATATTATATAACATATATATGTTATATGACACATATAACATAAATATATATATAAACACATATATAATATGTTTATATATACATATATCTATATCTATATCTATATCTATATGGTTTATGCCCTATCTCCTTACTGGTCTGAGTTCTTTAAGGTCATGCCTTTCACATTGTACTTTTTATTTCTTAGTATCTTCTATTAGCCTAATATTAATATTTCTCACATAGTGGTTCTTCGGTCAGTATTTGCTCGTTGATTGATGTTTGATAAGTTACTGGAAATTTCCTTGTATTTAACAGAGAGGTGTGTTCTTTGCCCACACTACTAGATATTCAATAAATATTGCCTTGTTGTCCCAGTACAAACTGATCAATTCATGAAAAGAGGAAAAATCTCTTGACTGCCATTGATAAAAGAGATGCTCCTGAGCATTCAAGAAAAGGGGCAGAGAATTAAGGAATCGAATACCTCCCTGTGGTGAGAGGTTCCTTTTCCCTGTCTTAATTCCTAACTTACCCTGTCCTTGTCCCTATTCCCGGAGTAGAGATTCTTCACCTGGAGCCTCTGGCTACTTATAACATCCATGAATGCATTTGAGCAGGACTTGGAACCCAGTAAAATGTTATGCATAAGGAAAAGCGGAGAGCATAATTTAACAAGTACAAAGGAAAGGTTTAAACTCAAACTTATCCAACTGCAACGCCCTTGCTTTTCCAACCGTATCATGGCTTAGGTGAGTTCTTGCATCTTGGGCTAGGAAAAAGATACAGTCTGGTTACTGGACTGGAGTGTCCAAGGAAAGGTTTGCAACAACACTGCCACAGGTGTGACAATAACAGAAGCAACAACCAACACTTACGTGTTACTTGATATGGGTCAGGCACAATTCTAAGCGCTGTACGTTTTAACCTATTCGAAACCTCTCCACAAATCTATGAAGTGGGTAGTACTATGCTTATCCCTTTTATAGATTAAACACCTAAGGGACAGAGAGGTTGAGTTATTTATACAAGGCGCAAGCACATGGAACACAATGGTGATGGGTCAGGGGAGAGGAGGCTTGTTGGAAAGAAAGATGGCCAAGGGAATAGTTTTCTACGACCAGATTGTGTTTCAAGCCAGCCTGTGTTCAAGCTTGCCCTGAATTCCACCTGAACCTTCTTTCTTGGCTAAAAGAGAAAATCTGTCCAAGGTGGCAAAATAAAGAGCCAGACAACCCATTCCAGCCCCTGACCTGACTTTGAAGAGTCAGTCTAAGAATAAACCAGTCACATCAGGTTTGTGATGATAATCACTTGCTTCCAAACCTCTTAGAAAATAAAAGGGTGCCTGAAGGAGACCTTTCTAAACTCTGGCATTCCTCACATCTTTAATATACAGGTACAATTTAAATCACTTGTATTTGATGTTAGTGAGAAAGAGTGACTAGCCTTGAAATGAACTTTGACAACATGTAGGATATAGTTACCCTGCTAACTAGTGGGTTGTCAGTAGAAATCATAGTTTAAATGGTTTTAACAGCAGATGTGGTATGTGTTCTGAATTTGAGTATTTCAAATATCTCTAAGGTAGCCAAGGTTTTGGTGAACCCTACCCCTAAACATTCCAAGCCAGGATAAATTTCAGCAGCCTCTGCACAACCACTGCTTCTAGCCTCAAAAGTGTTCCATTTCACACTAGACTGCAAGAGACCTGGATTCTGATGACAGCCCCAGGCATCTTTGTGACTTAACTGTGGATGACTTGGTTGTGTCTTAGTGTCTTCTACCTAAAGTGGGCGTGACAATGTATACAACTTAACCATCCAATTAAAGGGATTTTAAGTAAGATGATGTTTGGTAAAATCCTTGGGGTTTTGCAAGCGAAGTTCTTACTAAAATTTAAAAAAAATGGAAATGTTTGTTCTTGCACAAATATGACATGTAAAAAGAATTGTAACTTGGTCACAGTTTTTAAACTAGTCTGCAAAGACATGTTATCCAAGAATTTTGCTAGTTAATTTTCTTTATCAAGAGTTTGGTCTTTCTTAAAATCTAGTACAATAATGGAAGACTAGATTATGTACAAGAAGATCTGGGTATTAGTTTCTGTTGTGCTTCTTACCAGCTCTGTGAACTTGGGCAGATCATCAGACTTCCATTTACTCATCTGTAAAATGGAAATAGTAAAAATGATTTCCCTTGCTCATCTCAAAGGACTGCTATGACATACATCAGAAAACAATAAAAGCTAACATTTATGGAGAGCTTAATTTATCGGGCCATGCTCTGAGTTATGTGCTTTATATATACTGCTTCATTTCATCTCCTCTCCAATATTTTAAACTAGGTAATAATTTTTACCTATCATACAGATACGGGAACTGAGACTCAGAGAGACTATGTTGTCTTACTATCAGAGGAAAAAAACCCAGATGTGAACCGCAACCAAAATGACTCTGCCTTATAAAAGTAAGATGATCTACCTATCAAGATAATGTGTCTTCTTTTCTTCTTCCATTTTCTCCTTCATACCCTTATCCCCCTACCCCTTTCTCTCTCTTCGGTGACAATTATTGCCATTATTCATCATATACACTATGGTAGGGTTGGGTTTTGCTAAAGAGCAAACCAGGGCTGGGCAAAACAATAATCATGGTGGAATTATAGCCAATGTTCTGCCTGTCTTTATGTGGTCATTTACAAGCGTTTCTTGAGAATTTACTATATACCATGACTGTGCTGGGTGCAGGGACTCTACAAATGAAAATGATGCGCTTCCTCCCTTGGGGTGACACACGTCCATAAACAGCTATTACATGAAGAAGAAGCGATTGCATGTCGTGTGAAAGAAATGGACGCAAGAGGAATTCAAGAGGAAAACATAATTAATTCCACATAAGGGAATCGTGGTTTTTGCACCAACGTCCAGGGAAAATAATACTTGGCTTTTTTTTCTAAACGATCAGAATAACTGGGCATGTGGTTATTCGAAGTCAAAGAGAGGAGGCGTGGGGTAAGATGTTATAAAATTAGGGAGGCGGGTCTTGGGACATAAGGCAAAATATCATGTGATAGCACCCCCTCCCCTACTTTAGATACCCACTCAAGAATTTAATTCCTTCAAGTTTCATCAAGGCAGAAGTATGTCCTGTAGGACTGTGTACTTGGATGGCTAGGGGAGGGGAAGGGAAGGTGGAGGATGGGAGGGCTGGCCTCTCTCCTCTCATGTTTCACAGATGTCGATTTCAAGTTTCCACCTGGTAACAGCCTAGGGGCCAGGGCATAAAGATACAAGTCAAAACATAGAGACACACAGGGAGAGAATTAAACAGCATCCAGCAAGGGAATTACAAAAACACAAAAATGCTTTCCAGTGGCTAAATAAATATCTTTCCTTGTGTTTACACTTTCTTTTTTCTACTTACTGAAATTTGAAAAGAGCCAGAGACTCTGTTGCTTTTTCAAAGTTCTGGATTATATAAAAGTATAGACCACGAAAATAAAAATTTTCATATGCAGGCTAAATTAAAATGTAACCAATTTCTAGTATCTATATGTTTTATTTAGAAAAATAAGAAACCCATTGGTTGATAAACAACAAGAAAGATTATAAACTATGACGAATGAAATAATAATAATAGCAACAGTGACATTCTTTTCATATAAAACCATGACTTTCTTTCAGGACACTTCAGAAATATGTTCAAAATACATAGAAAAACTCCACCAGCAGAGTACTTGAATTTGCACAAACAGCTCAGGACAAGTAAGAATCTGAAAGAGTATCTTCATATAAATCTACTCATGTATTTCTGCAGACCACATTCAAAATAACCACAAGATTAATTTCGTTCCATTTGCCAGATTTGCACATCATGAAAGCAAGAAAAACTGTCATTTCGGAAGTTACTTATAAACAAGCCTAGAAAGGGTGGATAGTGGAGTGAGGCTGGGGGTGGGGAAGCAAACCCTTTAGTTACAATGTTTTAGGGAAACGAATCGACACAATAAAACAAATTTCAAATCAAGTCGCCCCTCTACACCACATAAGCCCTTTAGAATCTTAAGTAGATGCAAAAGGAATAAAGCAAATGGGGAGAAAAAAGGCCGATAAACTTTCTGGCTGCAATACAAGAGACATATCATTACCATATGATCTAATGTGGGTGTCAGCCGGATTGTGTTCATTGAGGGAAACCTTATTTTTTAACTGTGCTATGGAGTAGAAGCAGGAGGTTTTCAACCTAGTGACAGTCACAGAGCAGCACCTACCCCCTCCTCCTTTCCACACCTGCAAACTCTTTTGCTTGGGCTGAATATTTAGTGTAATTACATCTCAGCTTTGAGGGCTCCTGTGGCAAATCCCCGGATTAAAAGGTATGGTTTTCAATAATTGTCCTGAACTCTGCTACAGACTAATAAAACTTTGATCAAGCTGAGGGCAAAAGGAATTATTTGGTGAGAGAAAGAAAAGAAAAAAAAATCGTTCTAAACTTTTGATACTCTTTATGCAGTATTTTAAACAAGTATTACTTGAAGACAGAAGTTAAATATTTGGTAAAATGGTTGAATGCATTGTTTTAGTTCTTTCTGTTCTTGCAAAGATGTTTATTAAAAAAATTATAACCTAACACCATTACTATCTACATTGATATATTTTGTATTTGTACTAATGAAATGTTTTACCTCTTTAGAAAGCATTTATATTCTAGATCAGCATACTATTTGTAGTTGGGCTATATGTGTATATATATATATATATATATATATATATGTATATATATATGTATGTATGTATATTTAAGGATTTAGTTCCCTCCTGAATTCTTGCATATTTTCAGAACTTTTAAAATCTCAGAGAGATGTGAACTCTGGTGATTCGCTGCAGAAGTCAAATGAATGTATATTTCTACAACCTAGAAAAGAATAGAAATTATCACCAGAGAGGTGAAAATAAACATTGAAAATACTTACGCTGCTTATTAAAGATAATCTCACGGTTAGCTTCATAATTCCTTACAGAGAAAGAAAAAATCCAGTCAGTATTTTCAATGCAAATGAAATTTTACTGTAAAATACATCACTTGAAAAGGAGGGTGTAGGTTATTTTTCTTGCTAATTTCAAAACAGGGTAACACAATGACCACTGGTTAAGTGGGTTCCCAGTGACATAAATTCCTGTGGCTTTTTCTTTTCCTATTGCTATTTTGACCAGAAAAAGAACCAAATGCTTCCTGTAGCAGTCCTTATTTATGGATAAATGCCATTTTTATTGTCTTTTTTTGAATTATTTCCATTACTATTGAGGTTTTTCATTCACCTAGTGCTGGGGGATTTTTATTTTGCTCTGCAGTTATAGTTTTACTTATCTCTTGAGGGTTAAATTTTGATCTTGAAAGTTACACCAAAGGCATGAATGACATCCTACAAATATTGAACTGAATGATATAGTTAATTTAATGGGCTGAAGTAGTTTAAAGAGCCAGAAATTATTATTTTCGATGAAACACTTATAAACTGTGGCTACTAGCTTTAGTGGAGTAGTGACATTATACCTAGCAATTAGCACCTAGGAAAGAGTCATACTTTTTGAGAATGCTTCAAACAATTTCAATGAAATTTAGACAGTATATTGTCTCAGTAATAATCTCCTTGGTTTCTACAAGGGCATCTGCTCTTTTTTGTTTATTTTTCTTATATACTAAGGAAGGAAGGACATGATAAGAAATTATTAATATCAACAGCCCCCACTAATTGTTTTAAGATGCTGGGTCTTCAAGTATTATGACACTAATTTAAAAGAAACCATCTCTTGGGGGAATTTGTATAAAGTTCCTGGACATATTATTTTTCTCCAGGACATTCAGGGTTAAAATGCACACACACACACACACACACACACACACACACACACACACACATCAAAGTGATATGAAATAAGTAATGGAAGTTATAAACTTCCTGCTTGTGTTCAGCTTTAAACCAAGAAAAATATTGTGCAGAGGATTTGCACCATTTTAACAAGAGTAAACACATATAAATGATAATATTCCTCTGAGCTAGTGTTCAACATTTCCTTTTTGGGGTTAGTGAAACAACCAGGCATTTTCTGTTCTGGAGAAAAGATCAAAAAGCAACATCTGCATTAATTCTCATTGCTATTTATTAAATCTGCAATTACTTTGCTTCATTTTTCTTCTAAAATTGTAAGATATTAAGTATGCAAGCCTAGC
Source organism: Eumetopias jubatus (assembly GCF_037043125.1). Taxonomy (NCBI): domain Eukaryota; kingdom Metazoa; phylum Chordata; class Mammalia; order Carnivora; family Otariidae; genus Eumetopias; species Eumetopias jubatus. The sequence goes on along the minus strand of NW_028274814.1, from coordinate 113,609,390 downwards.
AAACTGTGGTAAACCGTAAACATTGCATTTTAATGTGAAACAGACAGAAACCACTCCCTTAGATCCAGTCCAAGGGAACACTGCCAAAACAATAGGCTCTCCATTAAAAGGCTAGGCAGTAACTGAGTGGGAACACACTCCCAGAGAAAACCTGATACTGAATTTAAAGGGGCAGTGTGAATAATAATCTTTGTGGTATTTTTTAAATGAGAAACCACATGCCCGTACTTTATATATGCTGCCTTAACACAGACCGCAGTAATAAATGTAAACTTAAGAGCACAAGTGTAAGAAATCCAAAAACATTTTTTTCCCTCTCTAGTGCCTCTAGCCAAGAAGTTCCAGAAGTTACATAGACAGATACGTTAAGGTTAGGGGATTCAAAGTGGTTTGTTTTTTTTTGTCTTTGTTTTTTTTTTTTTTTTTTGGTTTTGTTGTTGTTGCATATGTTATAACTGACTGATGACTAAAAATCATTTTTTTTACATCTGGTTATGAATGGGCAGCTTTAATATGATTCTTTTACATGTACGTTTCAAAGTAGATGTGGGGAACTAAAGATAACATCTGCTATGTGTTTTGGGAATCCTTAGTTTCCGGAGGGTTTTAAGACATATCAAGTCAAAAATAGACTGCTTGTTCTCTACATGATCAACTACTTTTTGTTATTCAGATCTATGTAGTTCCCTTCAGCCAGCTGAATCCCAACTCAGTGACAGTTGTATGTATCTAAAGTGCTCATTGAAGGAATGGATAAATACTGTATGGATTTGTCAAAACTGTACTTTTGTTTGTTTACAAAATTGCCCTCTGGGTAAAACCAGATAACGTGTAAGTCCTATAAAAATCAGTAGGATTTTCCATATATGTTTACTGCTTTAATAAAAAATGATCAGTTTGAGAAACTGGCCCATAGATTTATTCTAAAAAATAAATTGTGCTTCCACCAAATTGAGGTTTTCCATTTGTTACCTTTCTCGGGCTAGAAATTTGATATTGAAAAAAAGATAAGTTTGGGTTTTAAAAAAGATCAGACCAACTGGTTGCCTGGAACAAACTGAATAACTTGTATTATTAATAAATTGATGGTCAATTGAGTCATTTATGTGCAAAATGTTGTGCAAGGCCTGGGTACAGAACAAAGAATAATAAGACACGCCCTGAAGGAGTACATCTTCTAGTTGGGGGGACAGACCAAGCACGCAAAACAAATTACAGTATAATGTGATAAGTTCTTTAAAAGAGGTAAGAGCAACGTGCTGTGGGGCACAGAAGAGGGAGGAAGCAGCATCCTGCCTGGATGAGCCAGGGAATCTGCAAGGGAAGTCCATTATCATTTTTAGTCTTCACTGCCATCTTACAAGGTAGGTATTTTAAATGGCACTTAGCTTTGAGTGTCAGGGTTGAGGTGGGGACTGGAGGAGAGAGGAAATTGAGAGAAAGCGGGCTTGAAACATCGGTTGGTACCAAATTATGAACGGTCTCACAGGCCACAAAGGAGATGTGGACCTTATTGGCAAGCCTTGAGAAGTCAACAAGGAGTTTTCCATAGAATAGGGATACAATGAAATCTAATTCTCAGAACACGACTTGAGCAGCAGAGTGGGGGATGACCTGGAGTAAAGGAAATATTCAAGGCTGAGACCAGTTGGAAGCTCTTGTGATATAGTTCAGGGAGTGATGAGAAAGGTCTGGACCGAAATAAATACAGTGGGATGGGGAGGTGAGTTTGGCTTCCAGAGAGATTTCTGACGCAGGAATTGAAGATCTCTCATGTGCATAGACAAAATTTTATTTGACTGTGGCCTGGCTTGTGTTGAATAAGCCCTGAGAATTCTAACATGGTCTATCATCATAACAATTTTGCAAATGACATGAATATATGATATGCCGTCTCAATTCAGACCCCAAATTCAAGCAAGAAGATTTAAATTACATTCAAATTTCTTTTCCTAAGTAAATAGCTGTGCAAGGTAGTCTGTTACATACCTTTCAAATACATTTCAGTGTTCTGCTTCCTCACAAGAAATGAAAGACTTTTTTTTTTATACTTAACACTCTACTGTGGGGTGTTATGTAAGACATAACGCAGTAACCAGGTGGTGCGACTCTTCTAAACCTTTCGTTTGTTTCCTAGGTTCCTTGGCTGTGAAAATACATGAGATAAATCATGAAGGCAACCATCATCTTCCTCCTGCTTGCACAAGTTTCCTGGGCTGGGCCGTTCCAACAGAGAGGCTTATTTGACTTTATGCTAGAAGATGAGGCTTCTGGGATAGGCCCGGAAGAGCGTGCTCCTGTGGATTCTGACCTAGAGCCTCTGGGGCCTATGTGTCCCTTCCGCTGTCAGTGTCACCTGCGAGTTGTCCAGTGTTCTGATCTGGGTGAGTAGGTGCAGGCTCTCTCTAGCCACCTTGCTTCATTCACAGGAATGGCTTCCTCGAGAGGTTAGCGTTTTCCTTTTTAATCTCTGCAGTTCCAAATGTGAGAGACAGTGCCACCTATGGAGAAGTAAAGGAAGCTGAATAGCCTAGAAAGAAGGCGCTTTTAAGTTAGGAGACCTCTTTCTTTCTTTTTTAAATTGGAGCTCCATCACCTTTGCAATCTCGGACGAGTCACTTTTAAAAAAAATCTTTCTGGACTTCATGGTCCCCCTTCTGTAAAGTAAAATTTTGAACAAAATTATGTCTTCTGTTCCACTATTCCGAAGGGATGGTTTATTTTAATTCTGTGATTTGCTTTCAAGAAATGTTAGATATTAAAACCTGGGTGATGTCTCTACTCTTGGCTTAGCCCAGATAACAGAGTTTGAACATTACAAAACTGTAAGGTATGCGGAGTTTATGAGAAGCAAAACAAGTGAAGATTTAGAACAAAAAATTACCTTTCAAGAACCAAAATACTCCCTTAATCTCTGGGTCTTAGTTTTGCCTTTGCCTTTGGCATTTTGTAATCTAGCTGTTTATATTCTTTAGAAAGTTTCAAAAGCAATCTTTACAACTAAGATATGGTATAAATATTCAAGATAATCACGGGACATATATCTTTAGCCTAACACTGTATACAGCTTGATTTATCATGTTTCAAGAAAAATTTGGCCTGGGAATTCCAAGAGCAATACACCCAAAAGATAAATCTCCAGAAAGTCTGAGGCCCCAGCAGATGGGCCAAAGGGAAATGAATGTAGTTGACGTGACAGTTGATTTGCATCTCTCTCTCGCTCTCTTCCTCTCTTTTTGGCTCACTTTCTTATAAGGAAAAAAAAATCCTCATAGAATGACTCTTCCATGGTGTATTTCCTAATGGAAGAAACTCCATGGTGTAGTAGGGTACTTCTTTTGGGAACCCTGTATCTATTCAGAACATGCTTTCTAGCAACCTTCTGCAGGAAAATTTGTCACTACCTCTACAGTTGGAATAAACTACATGCTGGAACCCAGGAAAACATAAAACATGGTAGTAACAACTCAAAATCAAACATTCAGGGTAGCTTTTAAAATGCTGACATATTGTATAGCCATTAAACACCCAGAAAAAAAAGTGTGTAGAAAGGCTTTAAAAAAGCTACAGGATAATTCCACTGGATTCATTCATTCGTCCATTCATTCATTCAACAAATATATAGAGATACCACAATGGGTCAGATCTGTTGTAAGCTCTGGCAAGGAAGGAATGAGGAAGACTATAAATACGGTCCTTGTTCTTGTGGGTCTGATATTATACTGGTGGTGATTATTTTTCTCTTGAATTGTATGTTTGCTACAAGGGGGATTAGATCACTCTCAAATTCTACAGAAACTGTTACAAGTATCTAGAGATTACCTGCACTGCTAGTGCATATTTTCAATCATGCAGTTGAAAATATCTGCACATTGGAATCACCATATGATGGATATACTAGGGGTAAACTTTTAAAAAATTTATTAAAATGGCCAAGTTCCTAAGAAATGTGAAGCCAGTTACATCTCACTTTGCCTCAGGAAACAAGGTTAAAAGGGTTCATGATTAATACCCACCACATATGTTGCCAACAATGAACAGTTGGCATTTTTAAGGAGGAAGGACTTGTCCAGTAGCTTCACTGGCTTTATTTTCCATAAACATAGTTTGCTCATATGATAAAAAGTTTATAAAACTTGAGTCTGATGAAAGCATTTGAGACAGTTTTCCAGTTGTCTTTAAAAAAAAAAAAGGCCTAAATCTATTGCTGAAAACTAAACAGAAAAATCCAGTCTGCGGAATTGTCAAGTTCATTGACGGTTTCGTTCATGACCTTGTTATTATTTTGTTTCAATGTATTTTGTGTTGTTTTTGGATGAGGAAGATTTCTATATGTTACCTTTTACCTAAGAGCCCAGAGTGTACATCATTCCTTTAAAAGAGTGACTGACCTTATATACCAAGGAAGTAGCAAAGATTATAATAATGATTTGTTTGGGGGAACACTACCGAATGAAGAGAACTGAGTTCCCATGAGCAATGGTCTCATCTGAGTTACTTTTACTTTTTCTTGAATTCATATTTAAATATATTGTGAAGGGTTTTGGTCAGATATTTCTAAAACAGAAAATACGTTTCAAAAAGGAAGAACAATCTGTTTGCCTTTAAAGAAAACACTCTATTCACACTCTCCACTACCATCTAACTTCTTACTTTATGCTCTTGGCACTGTTTGGAGCCTTGATATCTTCATCTGCAGAAAAATCACAGCCGGCCTTAGAGATCCTCATATTTGTGTGTGATGCCTGGCTCATAGTGGACTCTCGATATATATTTTCTATGTGATGATTATATGGAGTAAAAGGTGAAAGATATATAGAAAAAAAACCAAGGAGAAATAGGCAATCTTATTGATCATAAAGGCAATGCAGTTTATTTTATTTTTTTGTTTTAAGTTCTTTAGTGATCTGAACGTGAAGCTTGAATTATTATAAGAGAGAAAAAAATGTAATGCACTTTGGGATGAGAAATGTGAATGCTTATTGTTATGAAAGGCTAATGTTTTCTAAAGGATTATTCTTGCCAGAGCTTTTAATGAGCAGAGGGGAGCTAGTATTGAAGGACAGTAGTCTTTTGTCATTTTATATCTAAGCAATATTTAATAGAAGCAAACACTTCTTACTAAAATGTTTGACTGTTTTTGCCACTAAAAAGTATTTTTGATGAAGTTAAACAACATCGACTTTTTAAACAGTTCTTTTAAACAGTTCTACATCAAAGATAAGATGTAAAAACTGAAATTGGAATTTAATAATTAGTTCATAGGAAAATTTGAGGTGTTCAAGAAGACACATGGATGTTTTAGTTCCTTGTTCCAATTTATCAAAATAGCGTTATTTATGTTTTTCTCTAGCATGGGGGATTGAGAAAGTAAACATTTTTTCACCTGTCCAAGAAAGTAATGAATACTTCACAGATATTGGCCAAGTTGTTTGGCTGAATTTGTTGTAATTTAGCTTGTAATTTGAACCAGAATTGAATGAGACACCATCTTCTTTTTCTATATCTATCTTTTTTAAGACATAAAGCGATTTACTCTTAAATGTAGCATTTATAAAAAAATTTAAGATGAACAAATTCAGAAATCTATGGTTACCTTAAAATAATAAACCTACAATGTAACTCATTCTTGTCAAAATCTTTTTAAAATGTCCTAATATTGATCCTGTGAGTGGATGCTGTTTTATGTACTTATTATCTTGAAAGAAAACAATTCCCTTACTTATATGTATACTCTTTGGCTCAAGTGTTACCAGGTAGCCATTCATCTTCGGCTCACGTGTTACCAGGTAGCATTATTTGGTACTGACTTCCATTTTGTTGCTAAAAGGCAGATCAACCCTGGCAGGTGAAGTAAGTATAAGCACTGTTTTTTGACTATTCTTCCAAATTAAAGTAATAGTTATTGATACACTTCTTTTTTTAAATTTTTTTTAAAGATTTATTTGAGGGAGAGAGAGAGAGTAGGGGGAAGGGCAGAGGGAGAGAGAGAGAGAGAATCCTCAACCAGGCTCCATGTTGAGGGCGGAGCCCAATGCAGGGCTCAATCTCAAAACCTTGAGATCATGACCTAAGCTGAAATCAAGACTCGGATGCTTAACCCACTGAGCCACCCAGGAGCCCCTTGAGGCATTTCTTATAAGCAAATTTCAAAAGAATTTACAAAGCTTTTAAAATGATTTAATAGTTGCAAGAACTTGGGTTTTGCAGTTCAACACCTCTGAACTCAAGTCCTGCTTTACCATTTACTACCCGTAAATGCCGAAACATTGAAACTTTCACTGGAGAAATGGGAATATATCACATTTCATTAGGTAAGAATAGAAGATATTGATAAAAGTGTCTACCATACTGTTCTGTTTAGTTTACCATTTCAGACAAAGTTGGCTAGTAACATGAGGCTATTCCTCATAATGTTCTTTTCTTTTTCTTTGACACTGAGAATCTCTGAGAAGTATACCGCCTGTCGAACTAGATAAAAAATAGCACCTTCTCTCCCCTCCCTCCTAAAGAGGACCACATCACCTCCAACTATAAACAGACACAAATTAGAGAATGGTACAATTATCAAGCAATTCAGTCTTCTCCAAACACCATTCCTTTGAACAAAATGGGTTTGGTGAAGTGGAGAACAGTGAAACATTTGGCTATTTTATAATCATAAATGATTCACAACCCACATATTTGGCTCTCTAGAGATGATGTTGGAAGATGTAACATTTTATTTTGCCATGTAAAAGCAGTACAAATAACTACCGGTCCCTAAAGTGCACTTCATATGGCAAAGGATATTTTAGTTTTAAAAATGTCTTAGCAAAAAAACAAAAAAAAGAAGGAAAGAAAGAAAAAGAAAAACCCAAATTCTTTACACTGCATAGAGTTAGTTTTCTTCTTTTTAATAATTTTGCTTCAAGTGGTGAAAATTTTGTCAGTAGCCACCACTTGGGACATACATGAGATAGCTTATTTCTTGTCTGGGGAAACTGGTTTTCCAGAAGCAAATCTTATATGTGAGGTAAATGAACCATTAGACTTCCTCTGTGAAATCAACTCAGAAGAAAAATTAGGGCTATTTTGTAGAGGGGCAGAGACAATGTTGGAAGCTCAGTTGCTTTTATAGTTTATGTCTGGCTCTGCAGCAGCAGAGATGTGGGGTGACCCTCATTAGGAGTTTTAGATGCATCAAAAGGGTGTGCCTAAGACATAGTATGAGAAGGGGGCTGTGCACAGAGCATGCCCAGTGGGTTGCCTAACTTCATATTGGATAGGGTGGAGTATGGCAGATCTTTAGACGCAGCAGGAGGAATTCTCATGTGACCCAGATGGCCAAAGTTCCTGACCCAGGGGTTAAAGATGGGGAGGAGGAAGAGAGGAGTCAGAGAAAGCCGAAGGAAGCATCTGTCTCCTTGACCTGACTGAGAACTGACATATCCCTGGTTTCCTTCTCAGTCCCAGGAGAGAGAGAGAGGCAGCTGTGTGGGATCAAGGCATTTGGTCAGACTGCAGCTGTGAGGCATTCTCCTCTGCAAGATCATTCTGACTCCGGAGGACAGGCTGGGAATAGGTTCGAGAATATCAATTCCCTGGGCAAAAGAAATGCAGGAGACCCTCTAGTCTGAACTTTTCTCCTTCAAAGAATAGAAAGAAGATTATATATTTCCTTGGAAATAAGGATAAAGAAGAATCAATCCAGTTTTCAATCCAGTCTTAAAAAAAGGAGAAAGCCCTATAGCAACTACACTATGACACTCAGGAGTCAGTTAACCCTTGACTTAGTCTGAAGATTGCTTTGAGGCAATTTCTGCAGCTTGTCTACTTCTGTGCTTTCACTGTAATCCACATTTGCCTTGATTATTCTACATTAATCAAATATATATTATATAATAGTTATTCAGTATATTTTATTTACCTATTTAAACATTTACTTTCTCTACCAGAAGGGAAGCATAGTGATGTTATTTTTGTATACCCTCTACTCAATAAAATGCCTTATACTTGGTAGATACCCCAACATCAATAAATGCCTGATGAATAAGTGAACATAAGCTTGACCTGGTGCTTGGATGAGTGCATAATTCTGCAATATTCCTGATTCTGTCAAGCTGGAAAAAGGAAGGAACATGGCTGACTGGGAATTAGGAGTCATGGAGCTGTGGTACACAGCATTTTTGCTTTTGTTTATTTGTTCGTTTGTTTGTTTTGTTTTGAGGGTGACTAGATATAGAAGGTTAAACCTTCCTTGAGTTTATTTGAAAGGAGAATCAAATTAAAGGGAAAATCTCCTATTTCTGAAAGCTGATCCAACTGCTACCACAATCAAATTGCCATTTTTAAGAGGGAAATAGGGAAACATGCGTGCCTTGAACAGAAAGGTTTTTGATGGAGCTGGGACTCCAATATGTCATGTCACGTGCCAAAAACTGAAGTGTATCACCATTGTCCTAATTATTAAATTGAAGACAGAATTATAAAAAATACTGTTGGAAACCAACAAGAATAAATCTTGGAGTTTGGACCCCTGCCACAGAGCAGGGGGAAAAGAAAGCATGATGTCTTAGGACAACCTGGCTTTTGTCCAACATGATGTTTACCAGATTGCTGACATTTGCTAGCAGAACCATGCTATTCATCACAGGGACAACTTGAAACAAAAGTACAATTCTCATTAGCCTTTTTTTCAGAAATGATTTTCTGATAACGTCTTAAGTAGAATTTTATTTACTTTAATAAATAACCCTATTTTAAAGAAGATAAAGTTCCATTTACAGAATTTGGGAGAACAAATAATTCAGACTAGCCTTGGAAATAATTGCATTTTAATGGAAAAATTAGAATTATATTAAAGGATGCTCATTGAAAAATAATTAAATTTAGAAAACCACTCTGTTTCTGTTACTATTGCTGAATAAATATTATCTCAAAGCTCGGCGATTTAAAAACATAATTTTATTTTGCTCATTATTTAAGTACAGGAGATTTGAGCAGATCTCAGAAAGGCTGTTCTTGCTTGGGGTCTCTCAGGCATCTCAGTCAGGTGTTGGCTGGGGCCATGGCCATGGGGAGTCTCCACCCAAGACAGCTCACTCTCATGCAGTTGCTGCTGCTATTGCCTGTGAGCTCAGCTGTTCTGTCACCTGGAGTGTTCCACATGGCCACTGCAGCAGGGTGATCTCAGCTTAGACAGGCTTTTTTTTTTTTTTAAGATTTTATTTATTTATTTGAGAGAGAGAATGAGATAGAGAGAGAGCATGAGAGGGGAGAGGGTCAGAGGGAGAAGCAGACTCCCCGCCGAGCAGGGAGCCTGATGCGGGACCCGATCCCGGGACTCCAGGATCATGACCTGAGCCGAAGGCAGTCGCTTAACCAACTGAGCCACCCAGGCGCCCTAGACAGGCTTTTTTACATAGCCCATAGCCCCTGGCTGCCCCCAGAGCAAGTGTCCCAGAAGAACCGGGTAGCAGCTGTACAACCTTTTCTGACCTGGCCTCCGAAGTCATGCTGTGTGTTTCTTCTGGACCATTCCATTAGGTCATCAAGACATTATAAGTCCATCCCAGATTCCACAGGAGGGGAATTTGATTCACTTCATCTTTTGATGGGGTTGGGACCAGTTTGTATTTAATAAAAGCGTATAGGATGGGAGATACAATTAATGCCATCTTTGGAAGATGCAATTATCTACATACTCACTTAGATTTATGTACATTTCTAATGAGAAACACAGGCATACATTATGTATTATATATAGAAGGTCCACAGGTATTACACATCCCCGTGAAGGTCATTATTTAACAGTTGCAAACTACTTAAGAGGTCAAATCAGTTATATGCACATTAATTTACAAGTTTATTTCAGTTACTTAAACTTTCCACTTAAGATCGTTACAAAAGGCATTGACTCCTATCCTCATGGCTTTCTTTCTATTGTAGAATATCTTTTTTGAAGCGAATTTTACCTGGCTAATATTTCATTTAAAATGCTCAACATCTCACTTTCCATATAGTTTGGGAATGACTATAAAATTTATCAGTTTCAATAAGAATGAGTTGGTTAAAATCATATATGGTTAATAAGATCATATTTATAGACAGCATTTACTTTTTTTAATTTAAAAGCTTAAGATAAAAATATACTTAAGCTTGAATAACTGTTTGCTTTCATACTCTTTGAGGATTAGTTTCAGTTCAAATAAACAATTTTTAACTGAAATAAAGTTTTTAATCACTGCAAAAGAATCTTTAGGTCTAGTATTTCTACCCCAGTCTACTTCATGCTCAGCATTTCCAGATGAAGAGATGGAGGCAAGGGAATGCTAAGGTAAAGGTTCCTAGTTATCTCTAGTTAGTGTCTGAGTTGATTTAAACTCAAAGCCACTTTGACGCTAAAGATGATAATGCTGAACAAAACAAATAGCCTAACGTAAACAAAGATTGATATTTTACAAACTTGCCAAAAGAGCGTAGCATTTACCACTACTAAACTAGAGTTAAATGGACGAGGACAGCTTTTGGGAAGCTTAGTTATTTGTTGGGGAACATGTGCTTGCTAAACCGAGGGGTGACCAGCCAAAGGCAGAGCTTGGTAGACAAGCTCTTTAGAGACCCTGAACTTCATGGGAGTAATGATGAATGCAACAAGACCACAAAGGGTCTGGTAAGAAGAGCCGACCCAGGAATAAGAGCTTTAAATGAAAGGTCTGTGTGTGTTCCATGGGCAGAGCAGATTTCAGCTTTCAGGATAGTACGCATTATAATTATGTTATACAGGAAAAAAAAAAAAACAACCACTTTGTCACAGATTTACAGACTAAATAATCAGCAAGATAGTTGAAGCTGCACTCTTTTATCTCCTTATTGATGATACTTCCAGGTACCAGTAATTGAGGGCCTGCTTTACACTGTGGTAGGAGATTATTTTGTAGAACAACTTACTGAATTCTCACAAAAATTCTGTGAAAGATGCAAGAAACCCGAGGCCTAGACAGCTGAAGCAACTTGCCTGGGGATGTTAAGGATCAAGAAGAGGAACCAGGATGAAAGTTCAAATACCAATCTTATTTAGAAAGTTATAGAAACATTTTTAAATATACAAAATCTGCAAAATAAGAGACTCTGGTGCACACATCCCCGAGCTTCAACAAGGATCAACTAATGCCAGTAGTTTTCTATGTATCTCTACCCATCTTCCCCCTTCCATTTAATTTCAAAGCAAAATCCAGATGTCATGTCATTTTATCCAAAAATATATCAGTATGTTTCTCTGAAAGATTAAAGCACTTAATACAATCATAATCAGATCACATCTAAAATTTAATATTATTTCTTAATATCATCAAATAGTCATTCAGTGTGCCCATTTTCAATCATCTCACAAATATTAGAAATGCTTTGTTTTACAGTTTGTGCTAATTAGGATCCAAATGAAGTATATATATTGCGATCATTTAAATAGCTTTTGGGCAGCTGCATGGCTCAGTTGGTTAAGCGACTGCCTTCGGCTCAGGTCATGATCCTGGAGTCCCCGGATCGAGTCCCACGTCGGGCTCCCTGCTCAGCGGGGAGTCTGCTTCTCCCTCTGACCCTCTTCCCTCTCATGTACTCTCTCTCTCTCACTCATTCTCACTTTCTCAAAATAAGTAAGTAAGTAAATAAATAAATAAATAAATAAATAGCTTTTAAGTCTCTTTTAAACTATACATGTGGAAAACTAATATTTTTTTTACTTTTCCTTACAGTTTATCTGTTGAAGAAATTGGGATTCTGTTGAATTGATTTCTTTTTTTTTAAGTTTTTATTTTAGTTCCAGTTTGTTACTATACAAAGTTATATTAGCTTCAGATGAACAATACAGTAATTCAACATTTCCATATACTGTGCTCATCAAAACAAGTGCACTCTTTAATCCCCATCTCCTATTTCACCCATTCCCCCATCCTCTCCCCTCTGGTAACCATCAGTTTATTTTCTGTAATTAAGAGCTTGTTTTTTGGGGGGCGCCTGAGTGGCTCAGTTGGTTAAGCCACTGCCCTCGGCTCAGGTCGTGATGCTGGAGTCCTGCATCAGGTTCTCTGCTCAGTGGGGAGTCTGCTCCTCCCACTGACCCTACCCCTCTTGTGCACTCTCTCTCTCACCCTCTCTCTCAAATAAATAAAATCTTTTAAAAATTAATTAATTAATTTTGGGGGAACAGCAGGACTGGTTCCTCTTCTTCATCCTTAATTAATTAATTAATTTCTTAAAAAAAGAGTTTGTTTTTTTATTTGTCTCTCTCTCCTTTTTTTTCCCTTTTACTTGTCTGTTTCTTAAATTCCACATAAGAGTGAAATCATGTATTTGTCTTTCTCTGACTGACTTATTTCACTTAGCATTACACTCTCTAGCTCCATCCATTTCATTTCTAATGGCAAGATTTCATTCTTTTTGATGGCTATAATATTCCATTGTATCTATATCACATCTTCTTTATCCATTCACTAATCGGTGGACACTCCCATAGCTTGGCAATTGTAAATGTTGCTGCTATAAACATGGGGGTGGGTGTATCCCTTTGAATTTGTGTTCTTGTATTCTTTGGGTAAATACCCAGTAGTGTGATTCTTGGATCATAAGGTAGTTCTATTTTTAATTGTCTGAGGAACCTCCAGCCTGTCTTCCACATTGGCTGCGCCAGTTTGTATTCCCACCAACAAGGCAAGAAGGTTCTTTATTCTCCACATCCTCACCAATGCCTGTTGTTTCTTGTGTTGTTGATTTTGACGGGTGGTGAGGTGATATCTCATGGTTTTGATTTGCATTTACTTGATGATGAGTGACGTTAGGAATCTTTTCATATATCTGTTGGCCATAGGATGTCTTCTTTGGAGAAATGTCTGTTTAATATATTCTGCCCATTTTTAAATTAGCATTGTTGAACCCATTTCTTTAGCAGACTTAAGCATGTACTTTGGACTATTTCTTCTAAAGTGGGAGTTACATCTAGAGGCTTAATCAGATTCAATATTCATTATTTGCTTGATTGTTTTTGGCAGTACTTATCTGTAAATGAAGGTCTGTTTCTCCATCCAAGGGTTAATAATTGAAAATATATGTCATAGTGAGAAACTGTACCATTGGATCTGTTACCATGTGGGACAGGAAGGATAGTATCCTTCAGACACATGTAGCCAAAAGTTCCTCACAAATATGTCAAAGACACAGAAGAAATTGAAAGAAATTTTCAGATGCAGGTAATGGGGATGACATATTTGATGGTAGCATTCATTCCTAAAATGTTTCTGGCCAGCCAAGAATCAGAGAGAAAATTGTGATTATTATAGCCACTTGTATTCTAGTACTTCCGAGGTAAAGTTAGAACCATTATGAAAGCAGGATGTGAAGAAATGATTATAACAAAACATAGCAGAAAAGATCTTGAAGCCATGACCATGAACTTTTCACCATGGGACAGCAGAACAGACTATGCTTTTAAAATGAATCAATCAAAAACCTGCCTTTATGTGTAAAGCGGTAAGATCACAGCTCTCGTGAAATATAGTCATTTGTCCCTGCTTTTCCAGAACTTACAGAAAAGAAAGAAAACTAAAGTGCAGGACAATACCTCATGAGCTTATATACAAACAGGAGTTGGGGGTGGTGTCACTGTTATCTGGTGTGGTTAGGATGAATATTTTAGAGGAGGGGGTAAAGGGGTTGTTAGAACACTTTTAGGGGTTGTTGGAATGAAGCTAGAAGGACATGAGTGGATGGAATATTCCATAAAACAGAAATTATAAGAACAAAAACAAATAATTAAGAATAAGCACAGTATGTTCAAGGAAGAGTATAGATCAGCATCTTTAAAAAAATACACACAGTGTTTACATGTATATATGGCATATTGGATAGTTCTAGAGTGAGGTCTCATACCATCTTGTTCTTGGTTTAGTTTAAACATGAGACACCTTAGATAAGTCATATAATTTCATTTGATTTCTGTTTCTTTACCTATAAAAGGGAGTATTGGACTAGTTTAGAAGTTCTTTAATTTCTGGGACAAGTGAAATTGAATATTGAACAAGTCAATTTCTTACAAGGTCAAAACCAAATTCAACAAAATGACAACAACCTGCCATCTGCTTATTATAATTGTTTTTAAGAAGGTATATTTAGAACAGAAGCAGAAGCTAGTTTCAGAAATGTGTGTATTCATGTATGTGAATATGTGTGTATGTGTGTAATTTATATTAAAACTAACTTAATTGCACTCATTTTTTTTTCTAATTTTGGTAAAGACTGATAAGAACCTCATCATAGAGTCTATCTGATCAGCGTTTTGGAATCATAGACTAACTGTTACTTAATAGTCCTTCCTTTGTGACATTCGAAGAACTCATAACCAGGATATGTCCCTGTTACACTCTGTCCATAGTTGTTGAGAAAGCTAGTTGACACCCCAGTGCCCTGGCTAGACCTTAAATGTAACAGTATGTTATTGCATCTGATGTCAGAATAAATATAAAGTTTTAATAAAAAATCTAATATGTAAACTCCCTGAAATGGATGTAAATTTACTAGTAATGCAGAGAAGATGGTAGGGTTATGATTTTATTCATTAAAATGACTTCCTAAGCACTAAAATGCAAAGATCACTAGCTTAAAGGTATTTTCATGCCAAATCTTCAGAAAAAATAATGTATACAATTCAACTCAAGAAGTTCCTAAAATTCTAGGAAGACAACATAATCAAAATTGTTAGCCAAGTAGATATATCATTTTTTTCCTCTCCACATATGAAATTTATCTGCACTTTGGATCTGAACAAATGTTGAGAGTTGCTAGGATTTAAGTTCAGTAATGTAAGAATGTAAGCATAAGTGGAAATTAAAACTTTGACAAAAATCCCATGGAGTAATAATGAAATGTAGGCAGTTAACTTTTTTCCAAATGAAAGGAAATGTGTCTTTTCTTGGTTGGAGAACACTAATTATCAAAGATTTGGCAGACGTCTACCACTCCTAATTGCATGAAATTATCAAACTGACATTTCTGAAAATGGCAGCGATCGTGACTACATAATGCAGTTAAATATCCTCCTACAAGATAGCTGTTTATCACTAAAAACGCTTCAGTCTTGTCATTTCCCTGTGAACTGTTTCTGTAGTAAGTTACTGGAATATACTTATGTATGTTTAGAATCACATGTATTTTGATATTTAAATTTATAATAATAGTTGATCTCTGAATTGGGTACTAGATATTATTTTTTTCCCACTATCAACAGAGCCATGTGAGTAAAAATGTATTTGCAGAGAACTTAGAAGGTAGGTGATCTCAGATACACTGTCTGTAATTTTCATGCAAGACAGGAAGATAGCATGATAAGTACCATGATAATTTAACAGTATATGCTTACATAAGGTTCAAAATTGGGAAGACATCTTCCCAACATAGCAATTATATTACCTGTTGCATTTTCTTTTTAATTGAAAACTATATATTGAATTATATTTTCTACGGGGATGCGGGCAATTTCTGTCTTTGTCCTGCTCTATTCCCAGGGCCTGATAAATTGATGGTGTCTAGGAGGTATTCCATAAGGCTTTGTTGAATGAAAATGAAAGAATTCAAGTTTCAGGTACGATGGAGAGGTTGAAAAACCTTTCTGATTTATGTTATGCAGTCTCAAATACAGAAAAGATCACATGAATTTGAGTCAATAGAATATCAAATTTCTACTTAACATCCTACATCAATATGAAACAAAGCCAATGGAAGAGAGAGAGTCATTTTAAATGTAATCTGTGGCAATGTTGGGTTAGGTCAAACGGGCCTTTGATAATTTGGCTAAAGCTATTCTCTCCTAAATGGTCTATTTATGTAGAATGGTATAGATTTAGAAATCACTCGCACTTAATTCTTATCAAAGGAATTATTTTCTAAAACAAGAACAATGAGGTAAAACCCTAATGTGCCCTGAGAAACTTGAGCCACTCCCTTACAAAATATAAATTTTAGTTTTACACAGAAAAGTAATTACATGGGGAAAATAATGTGGTCAGTGTATAATTTAAAATATATGTATAACATTTGACTTCTTTGGAAAGGATAAAGCAGATATTTTAAACTACAATTGATATAATTCCTGGAAGAAGAAAAAATATGGTAGTGGTAAAACTTTCATTGCAACACTGATTTTTTGTGAACACATCCTTTGTGATTCTGTGGTCCTGTGCCCCTTTTACTGACTGCACATTGCTTTTACTCTCACGCAAGGTCTGGAAAAAGTGCCAAAAGATCTTCCCCCTGACACTACGCTGCTGGACTTGCAAAACAACAAAATAACCGAAATCAAAGATGGGGACTTCAAGAACCTGAAGAACCTTCATGTAAGAGTTCTTTGTTTGTTTGTTTGTTTTTGAGTTGTAACAAGATCTGACACAGGATTTTTCAAAACAAAACTTATGTAAGGCCAGGAGTATACTATATGGTAATAAATAAGCACAGAAGAATTTATTAAATTCTTTATTTAGGAGGTAAGAGGGGAGCAAAACATCATACTCATTAATCCCTAAAAAATCAGCCAATTTTCTTACATATACCTCATATATCTTTGGTCTTTCCATCCTAAAAAGTACTTTATATCTTAATCTTCTCTTACACTTCATGAATAAAAGTCTTTATCTTCCTAGTTAGATTGTACTTCAATATTGGAACAGAATACAAAATGGGTTACTGATCTTAGTAGTATTTTATTTCTTTTGTCTTCTTTCTTTAGTTTTCTAAGAGGTGCCAGTGTTATAAAGGCTCAAAGGTTAGCACCAAGAGCAAAAGGGATAACCATCCATATTTTACTTAGTATGTGATTCTATCTTCATATCTGTATAGATATGTATTTGTATTTGTATTAGGACAATGCATGCTGCATTAGCTTTGTATTTAGGACAATGCATGCTGCATTCTAGTCTGTGTGCTTTGATTGTGGTTTTTACTTACCTCCACTCTATTTTGATGTCACACCACATCCAGTCTACCAGACAGGATTCCAGCAGAAAATTGGTTGACACTCTCAAAAGTGTTCACAGAGAAGGCTTTACTGAAGGGATGATTTACAGAGGGATATAGGAACCAACAAAGCATTATGAAACACCCAAGCCCACCTTGAAACAGGTGGGGAGCTATAGTCCTACCTCCTTATTTCCTGTCAGCGTCTCCTATGATTGAACCTCACTGGGGGTCGGGGGTCAAGGTCATCTGGGTGAAGCAGTCCCCAGAGTTTATCTTCCCAGAACATAGAGGAAGATCACGTAGAACAAAGAACGAGTAGAACTATAGTTGGGAGAGGGAGTATTATAAATGGAAGATGACCAACCCAATTAAATAGGGTTCGGCTTTGCTAAGGCAGACTTCTGTAAGAGTAAATGTATTGTCTTTTCAGGTGGGGCATCAGAATCCCTATAAACTCTATTCTCTAGTCCAGCTCTCTACTTGTGAGGTAAACAGAATGCAGTTTCCCCTCAGGATGTCATTGCACATTTAGCATAAATAAGCCGGCCTTCAATGTCAAAAATAAATACTACAAGTCTCACTGTCTCTGTATTCTACTCTGGTAGACCCCTCTTGAAGCATTAAGTCTGGTCCTGGGCAAGACATTTTAAGAAGGGCATTAACTTTTGAGTATCCTCAGAATGATCATCATGAGGATAAAGAATTTGGAAATCATGTCTTATAGGCACAATTGACAGAGATGTGGATGCCCAAATTGAGTGAAAAAGGTCATGAGTGACATATTTGAAGGGCCATGCTGGAAAAGAGAAATTGAATTAACTTACTTCAACTACAAGATGACAGAATTGTCCTCTTGACAATTGAGTGGAAATTTTAGGGAAGCAGAGTTTTGCTCAACATTAAAAATAACAATGTATAGCATTAGAATTTTCAGAAAACAATGGAGAGAATTGCTTAGTTATGAGTGACTTGTATGTAGAGATAAATTTACAGCTTCTGTAAATTTGATGAATATCATATTTATGATGAATATCATAGAAATACCTTTTTAAGGTTGGGAGCATACTAATTTCACATCCATTTAGTTCTTGTAGCCATTATAGAAAATACTCTAATTTCACATCCATTTAGTTCTTGTTGCCATTATAGAAAATAATTGAAGGGATATATAGTAAGAATTGGCAATACATATAAATATAAAAATAGTTCATCTGGCTGCTATGTATTAGAATAAGAAATATAGATTGAAGGGAAATAATGTAATATAAAATAAACTGGTGATCATATGTTATAGAGTTAATATAATCAGGACAAGATTTAGTTGTCAACTTTCTGACAGCTAGGATGAGAAAAGCAATAAACACCCATTAGGAGAAAATGTACCATATTTTTAGAAGGTTGCAAAGATTTTTCCTTAAGATTTTAAGATTCTCTATGGAACAATTAATATAAGCAAAAGCAGCAAATAAAATTTATTGAAGTGTCCAACAATAGAAGCCCAGTGTGATGTAAGTAGTGAATGCTATGGGCACCAAGAAAGAGACAAGTCAGACATATCCTACATCAAGTTACGGGTTAGTATTTGAGAGAATATGGGACAAAGGGTCTTAGAGGATTAGCAGAATTTTGAAAGGAAGAGAAGAAAAGAGTGTTTTCTCTACCAAATGAAAGGACAGGCAGAAGAAAATAAGCAGATATGGGAATTGGCTAGAGTGAAAGACATGGGCTGGAAAAAGTGAGGAAAAGGCTTGAGCTAGAGATCTCAAATCTTGAACCAATGGGATCCATCTCCACTGATAGGATGCCAGGCCTGAGCCCCAACTCACCTTTTCTCTGCCTTCTCAGTGTGTTTTCACTGGGAGTGAGCCAATGGTGATACCAACAAGGTTTGTCAATGACTATTTAAACTATGATTGGATATGGTAAAAGATTAATTAAGAAAAGATTATTATTTTCAATGAACTAAAATTTAAAACTTCATTTCATTTTTATAAGTTTACCCTAAAGCTATTTTTTCTTCTGTTTTTTAATTTTATTTTATTATGTTAGTCACCATACATCACATCATTAGTTTTGGATGTAGTGTTCCATGATTCATTGTTTGCGTATAACACCCAGTGCTCCATTCAATACACATGGCCTCTTTAATACCCATCCCCAGGCTCACCCATCCCCCACCCCCCCCTAGAACCCTCCGTGTGTCTCTCAGAGCCTATAGTCTCTCGTCGTTCGTCCTCCCCTCTATTTTCCCCCCTTCATTTTTCCCTTCCTACTATCTTCTTCTTTTTTTTTTTAACATATTGATGTATTATTTATTTCAGGGTTACAGGTTTGTGATTCATCAGTCTTACGCAATTCACAGCGCTCACCATGGCACATACCCTCCCCCATGTCCATCACCCAGCCACCCCATCCCTCCCACCCCCACCACTCCAGCAACCCTCAGTTTGTTTCCTGAGATTAAGAGTCTCTTATGGTTTGTCTCCCTCTCTGGTTTCATCTTGTTTCATTTTTTCCTCTCTTCCCCTATGCTCTTCTGTCTTGTTTCTTAAATTCCTCATATCAGTGAGATCATATGATACTTGTCTTTCTCTGACTTATTTTGTAAAGCTATTTTTTTAAGGAAGGAAAATTCTCTTACTCTAATCCCAACTTTCTGTATGTTTAAATATAATCTGAATAATTTATTTAAAGTCCTCATAGCCTTAAATAAGAGATATCTGGTTTCTGTGACACTCTCATTAAATCTGGCATTTGTAATAATATGTTCTTTCTTTTCCATGTTTCCTTCTCAGTATGTTTTAGGCAACTGCCATCTTGGCAATCTCTTTCTTTCTACTTCAAAGTATACATTGAAGAGAGGAAGAGTTTATTAGAGCTTCCAATTGTTCAGAGGATGTTAAACAGCTATTTTTCTCTTACTCTTTCATTCATGATCGTTTCTATCCTTGTTATTATGCAAATAAACATTATAATTTCAGCCAGGAAAGCCACACTTGAATGAAAAAGAGGATGAGAAATGAAACTTTAGCAAAGATTAAAATAGAAAGGATTTAACAGAAAGTTTCCTCTTTTCTCAATAATTTTATCAATTTAGACTGTGTGTCTCATAATGTAGTACATGCTGTGCAAGAGTAGTTTTATACTTATATGTAACAGAAAAACACAATTATCCCATGAAATAATGGAAAATTAAGTATTAAAATGCCAACATTTAATGTCTTTCCTTTGAATTCATGCTTAAAAAAACTAGTCAGGAAGGTTTTTTTGTTACCTAAAAATAAAATATTGTCAAAGATTTAATAATAGCAAACACTTGTGTAGCAATTACTATATGCTAGGCTTAATACCTATATACATTCACTTATTTAATTCTTAGAACCATTCTTTTGAGGTAGACACTCTTGATAACCCCTTTATACAGAAGAGGACACTCAGGTACAGAGAGGTTACTTGTTTATAGTTACTTGTTCATAGTCACGCAGCAAATAAGAGCCAAATCTTGAGATCAAAACTGAGGAGCCTTGTGAATTGAGTCCATTAATTGCATATAAATATGATAGTAACCATACCACCCCTTAAAACAATACCTGATACAGTGTAAACCCTACATGGCTTTGGAGAAAACTGTACATAATATTAAGTCAGGTTTCAACATGTTTTCCTTCCAATTTTATTTTTTTTTATTTTTTTTATATTTTATTTATTTATTTATTTGAGAGACAGAATGAGATAGAGAGAGTACATGAGAGGGGGGAGAGTCAGAGGGAGAAGCAGACTCCCTGCTCAGCAGGGAGCCCGATGCGGGACTCGATCCCGGGACTCCAGGATCATGACCTGAGCCGAAGGCAGTCGCTTAACCAACTGAGCCACCCAGGCACCCCAATTTTATTGAAATGTAATTGCCCCACGGCATTGTGTAAGTTTAAGATGTACAGCATAATGACTTTGTATATTGCAAAATGATCACCGCAGTAAGTTTAGTTAACATCCATAATCTCCTACATATATATATATATATGAAAAGAAAAAAATGTATTTTTCCTTGGGAGGAGAACTTTTAGGGCTGACTCTCTCAGCAGCCTTCAAATATACCAGCCTCAGAGCTGGCTGTGGTCATCATGTTGTACGTTACCTTACAATGGGAAGTTTGTTCCTTTTGATCACCTTCTTGGATGAAGGTGGTGAAAATGTTTTTATTCCTACTTCCTTTCCATTTCCATTGCCAGTTGCCTTTTTCATCACCTCTCCACTGCCTCTCAGGCTAGATCCCTTTTTCTTTAGTTACCAAAGAAGTAGGTAGGGCTGATTTTTGAGGCTGTGCTTCAATTTTATTTTAAGTGGAGCTCAAGGCATTTCCTGCCCCCAAGCAACAAGTTCTCTACTCCTCTGACTTCTCTCACCTCTTGGCAAAGTCATGATAAACCGATTCTGCTTGTCTTTTACCTTTTCTTTTCTTTTTTTCTATTTTTACTTTTATGTGCATTTATTTTGGGCAGAATTTACTCCCAGGCCATAAATTTTTGTTTCTTCAGTTTCTTCTGGGATATCTTTTTCCTCTATGCAACCTCTTCTTCTGGTTTAAGACCAATCTGCTTTTCCAGCAAGGATTGTCTCAGTGCAGTAGGGAGAGCTCCCGTAGGGAGGGGTTCAACGGCCATGAGCCCTGTCAATTCAACCCTGCATCTTGGTAGCTTTGTTCACTGGCATGTGCTCAATGGCCAGAGAATCTACATCTAAACTCTTAAGTTCTGCATGACTCTGCATTTTTAAGCATGGGCAGTAAGAATTCAGCACTCTTTTGGGGCCACCTGTGTCCAGCCTGACTGTTTGGCCCCGGGGACACCTACCAACTCCACCATTGTAGGGACGGAATGGCACACGTGGCTTCTGCAAAGTGACATCCTTCAGATACTTGGTGGCTTTTCCGATATGCATATCCTTAATGGCTTGGGCAGTTTCATGTGTGTTCTAAAAGTGAACACAAAGATTTGAACGGCTTGATTTGCATGATTTTGTAGGATTTTCTGGGTCAAGTGAATAGCGAACCATTTTCAGAGATCCCCTTGGGTTGCTTACAGGAAGAGCTTTCTCCTTTTCATCAGCTGATCTCCTGAAGAACGCCTGGAGTTCACCTTTGACTCTTTCTTTGGTTTAGCTGCCCTTTGGCATTAGCCAGAGGAATTAGGTTTTTGTTTTTGTTTTTGTTTGTCCCATCTCAACATCTTGTCATGGCCTGTTAAAATTCGAAGTGGGCTTTCTTTAATACATATCAGTGTATGGAACTAACATCAACCATCTTTAAAAAGCAATACTGTATATACACAAATTACTTTTTTTCACTGTGGATTTTTTTCCTTCTTTAAATTTTTTATTGTTATGTTAATCAGCATACATGACATCATTAGTTTTTAATGTGGTGTTCCATGAGTCATTGTTTGTGCATGACATCCAGTGCTCCACGCAGAATGTGCCCTCTTTAATACCCATCACAAGGCTAACCCATCCCCCCACCCCCCTCCCCTCTAGAACCCTCAGTTTGTTTTTCAGGGTACATTGTCTCTCATGGTTCATCTCCCCCTCCGATTTACTCCCCTTCATTCTTCCCCTCTTGCTATCTTCCTTTTTTTTTTCTTAACATATATTTGTTTCAGAAGTACAGATCTGTGATTCAACAGTCTTGCACAATTCACAGCACTCACCATAGCACATACCCTCCCCAATGTCTATCACCCAGCCACCCCATCCCTCCCACCCCCTACCACTCCAGCAACCCTCATGGATTGGAAGAACAAACATTGTGAAGATGTCAATGCTACCTAGAGCAATCTACACATTCAATGCAATCCCCATCAAAATACCATCCACTTTTTTCAAAGAAATGGAACAAATAATCCTAAAATTTGTATGGAACCAGAAAAGACCCCGAATAGCCAGAGGAATGTTGAAAAAGAAAAGCAAAGCTGGCAGCATCACAATTCCGGACTTCCAGCTCTATTACAAAGTTGTCATCATCAATACAGTATGGTACTGGCACAAAAACAGACACATAGATCAATGGAACAGAATAGAGAGCCCAGAAATGGACCCTCAACTCTATGGTCAACTCATCTTTGACAAAGCAGGAAAGAATGTTCACTGTGGATTTTTTTTTAAGGTGGTTTTATGACAGCAGAGGGACAGGAGGGGGCAGAAAGAGCTGCCTCACCTGTGTTTCTGTGAAGTTCTAATCCATATAGCTCTTAAGATTTTACCTCGTTATGACTAAAATTTGCATGGTTTATTTGTTTCAAATGTATTTTAATTTGAAAGCAGGAACGTTTTCCATTGGACTAAAATTTTCAACCAGCAATGCTTTTGAAAGGCGCTTTGCAAAGAAGTCTATATACATTATCACGTACCCTCTGTAGGTGCTATTATTATTCCCACTATGCTGAAGAAATAATTGGAGCAAATGTCATACTACCCCCAAAACTTAACAGCAGATACTACTATGGCATGCTCACAGGTAGAGGCATCATCTAGTTATTTTCTAGTAAAAAAGAAAAAAAAAGCAATATTTTATTAGCTGAAATGGCTGATTCTTCATAATAGGTTTCATATTTAACATAAAATAAGCAGATTTTTCAGACCTTGTTAAATGCATTTAATGATATCAAGCTTTCAGAGTTTTCTTCCATAGATGGCCATAGAAGATCTCCTTTTTCTTCATAATTAAGCTTCTGGCATTTTGGGTGTCTTTCAATGACACGAGTCGTCTCGAACCTCTCCTCTAGCTCTAGCTTTTACTAATTTCCTGGACATTTTGTTCATTAATATTAATTTCCTATGACTTTAACCCTCATGAGATTTTTAATTTTCTGTAATATTCATTGGAATTTCCTGGGATTTTGTTTTAATCAACCCATCATCTTTTAGAATTAGTTGAAAGATTGTTACTTATAAGAAGTTTTAGTTAGTCAAATAATGTGAACTACATGAGTATATACATGGGTTAACTAACCAGCTGTTACCTTCAGAAAGTATTCCTGCATTTCTGACACTGGAAGTTCTCATTTTTTTATTTTTTTCCCTGTGCCTTTTCACATATGCACATAAGTGCACTACAATTGAAAAAGAGGTTTCTTAGACCTTGAACAAATGATCCTGAATTCCTTAGGATTAATTGATAAGAAAGCTTAGAATAATAAGAAGTATGGTTCTATAGACATACATATCATTGGAAGAGAATGAGGTGTCCAAAAATAAGTTTAGCAATAGCTATATATATATACCAGTAATGAATGAGAAGTAATTTTCTATATTAGAAGAATGCAGAAACAAAAATTTAAGAATTACTAAAAATATTAGCATATTTAGCTACATAAAACTTTGTATGTAAAAAGGACAAAAAAGAAGAAAAATATATTAAGGCTCTGCATTTCATATTAACTACATCTTTATTTTCTGTAAACCAATTATTAAAATATATTAAAATTTAATAAAATGAGAAGTATTGTAATCAGGTAATCCTTTCTCTCCAAAAATAACAGTAAATAGTAGCAGAATGAAAGGAAATTAATTTAACCTTTCAAGTGACAAAGAAATGCAAAAAAATTACAATGAGCTACAACATGTTGTACTAATTTGACAAACTTTTTGAAAAAATATATCTCAATTTATAAGGCTGCAAGAAAGCAAGAAAATTTTACTCTCTTGCATTGTTGATGGTAGTATAAATTGGTGCCACCATTTTGTAGTAGAATCCATGGCAGCAGTCAATGAGGATGGATTTTAGGCTGGGGGATGGATGCCTGTGGCACTGGATTCTTTTCAGGTATCTCAGGTCACTCTGGTAATTTCAATCTTTAGGAGTATTTACTGTTTAAAAATTAAGTGTCTATGTATTTATATTATAATCTATAATCTATAGTTTATCACCTTTATTCCTGATGTTCCTGATGTTCAGATCCTCATACACTTCTTAAGTGAAAGAATCATATTTGCCTAATTTTTTCTGGTTTCTTGAGATATATATAATATTTGATTTTTTTCTGATTTTTTGCAATATATATACATATATATATTGAGAGAGAGAATGTGTGTTTTGGAATTAAGGTGCTGTTTTTGTTCACTATCTACAGACGTTGATTCTTGTCAACAACAAAATTAGCAAAATCAGCCCTGGAGCATTCACACCTCTGTTGAAATTGGAACGACTTTATCTGTCCAAGAATCATCTGAAGGAATTGCCAGAAAAAATGCCCAAAACTCTTCAGGAGCTGCGTGCCCATGAGAATGAGATCACCAAAGTGCGAAAAGCTGTGTTCAACGGACTGAACCAGATGATCGTCATAGGTACAGATATTCTTATAACTCTAAGGCCAGGATTGAAGGTCCACCTTAGAAGATTCCAAGTAAGCTATAGCCGTAGGAAGGTAAATTAGCTAGAGCTTACATGTCTTTAGCCTATGGGAGTTAACAGTAGCAAGATTGGCAGAAATGAGATTTTGAATCGTGCCTTATAATGTTTTTATTTCCCGTCCTCGAGGATCTGAGAATGTGGAGAAAACTCTAGGACCAAAGTCACCCTACTGCATGCCCAAGATGTGGGATGGAATTAAGTAGTGATTAATTAGAGCTATGTGGGGATACCTTTCCATCAGGGGAATTGTTTCTATTCTGAATATCTATAAATCATTTGCTTTAAACAATGTGTTCTAATGTTTTGTGTGGTTAAAAAAAGGGTGATTTTATAATTGGCTTACAAGGTGCTAATTTCAAATTATTTAACATTTTAATTCATCTCAGGAAAGTAAAAGCCCCATAATAAATGTGACTTATTAACACCTGTTTTTGTTGATTTCTGTGCAAACCTGTGTATGCACTTTAAATAATCTTCTTGTTATTGTTTTCGCCACTATTGCTTTTTCCATAAATCTTTGTGTTTTCTTGTATTTGTTTGTTGTTTGTTTTAAAAAGAAAATTTTACCTCAGTTTGCTATCCCTTTGAAGAGTGTGTCCTTTAATTTCTCTTTTGTTTCTCAGTCAAGTTTTTATTGACCCAAATTAATCTTAAAATCCTTGTTGAAACAGATGCTACTCTGATTTGCAATACCTAATATTGTCCGCTAAAGCTTTGCACTTATTGCATTTGTAGAACTGGGCACCAACCCACTGAAGAGCTCAGGAATTGAAAATGGAGCCTTCCAGGGAATGAAGAAGCTCTCCTATATCCGCATTGCGGACACCAATATAACCACCATCCCTCAAGGTGATAGAAAACTCTCCAAAGCAGTTTGAACACCTAAATCTTAAAATTTTAACATTTAAAAAAATCGTTTTGGAAATTTAAATGGTGACTGAAGTAGCCAACGTTATTTCTGGTAAATTGTTTACCCTCGGAAGTGTTTTTGTTGAGCCTGGATGACCCCTGGGGCATCCAGGCCCATGGTAGGGATGGCTAGACCCTTCTACCTATAAAGTCTCTTCTAGGATACAACTTAACCCACAATGATTTCATATTAAAGAATTGGGGGATAAAAAATGGATTGTGATACCACAAAGGAAAAAGTACAGTTATTTAAAAAATAGAATGCCTTAGTGGCATTAAAAAAAGATACATGAAGTACTTTGAAATTGAGTCAATTTTTACTTTGAGTCTCCAATCTTTTAGCGAATTCCTTTCCATCTTAGGACATCTCAGGCATTATTATCTGAATAAGAACATCCACAGTGGCCATGCTCTTGTATGAGAGTGGCGGTTGTATGTCGTAAAGAGTATGGATTTGGGTCGGTATGCTTGAGTTCAGTTTGTCCCTAATTGGCTCTAAGGCCTTGGACAAGTTATTCAATATTTATACCTCAATTTCTTTACTTGTAAAATGGCAATAACACTGATATACAACTCATTAGTTTGTCTTAAAATTAAATAACTAATTAAAGAAGTATCTAGTATGCAAATAAGTAATGGATTATTATTACCATTTATTATTTCTTAAAAATATTTTGACACTCATTTTGCTTAGGCAAAGTGCCAAACACTGGAGACAGGACAGTAAATAGGGTATACTATCTGCCTTCAAGGAGCTTATTGCCCCGAGCAAAGACAGGCAGGTAAAGAGCAGTCATCACACAGCCTTGGGCTAAGGGTTACCCAGAAGAGACACAGAAGCCATTCTTTGTGAATCAGAAAAGAAATCAAATCCCCAAAAAAGCAATTCCTCTAATTCTCACATTTTCCCTGCCCCAGGGTTTTAGTCTCACAAAAGCCCTTCTATAGTCTCAAATGTTCCCCTCTATTTGGCCCTTTCTCAGCTTAGATACCGTGTTCTTGGACGGGGTACAAAATGTAGGTTCTTGCCCACAGAAAACAATTACCCTTCACTGTGCTTCCACAGAAACTTCAGCTCCCAAAAAGATATATTCCATAGAATGGTTTCTTACCACCCCTTGCCCTCTCTCCAGTCTTTTTGCTACAAAAGATGTTTTTATGCCCAAAATAGCAACTGCTGGTATAGATAAAATTGATGGATAGATGATAGATAGATAGACGAGAGATAGATAGAGATTGATCCACAGTTTATAAAGCACCTTCATGTTGGTCCTCCAACTTGTTGCATTGTAACAAGTGGGTTTTGGTTTTGTTTTTGTTTTATCCCCAGGGCAGATGTATATATGCATATATTTATATTTTTAATATATTTTATATTTTAATAATATTTTAAAATTTAAATTATATTTAATTACATTTTTATATATTACGTATACACATACATCTTGCCCAAAGCTATAGAGCTGTAGGAGGTGAAGTAAAAAAGCTGGAATTTAAAGTCCAGGTCTTTTCCACTACTTCATGCTGCCAGATGACTTATGTTAAACATAATCTTTGATTTTGCTCTCCTTCTTAATGCATCCTCCAAAATACGCTTTGGGAGCACATTTCATCACTTAGTGACCTGTATTCCCTATGTCTCCTCCCTACCGTAGGTGCTGTTTTCTCACCATCTCTAGCTTACTTTGTTGTATTAAACACTTACTATAAAAATTAGAGTAATCAAGTTTTCTTAAGCACTTCTTAATACCAGGTATTGTGCCAAATGCCTTTTATGGATTCTGCTCTATGAATCTCAAACCATTCCTCTATAGTACTATTGTCATACCTGTTTAATAAATGAGGAAAATGAAGCTTAAAGACACGAAGTACATTGTGCCCAAGGTCCTGGGGCTAGGAGGTGGCCAAGCCGGGGCTGTGCTGTGCTGATGCGAGTTCATGTGCGTGACCAGCGTACCCTACTGCCAACTTAAGTCCTCCCTCCTGTGCATATTTATGCCAATAAAATAGATGAGTCTGCCTTTCCTAGGCTTGACCCATATGCCTGAACATCGCCATCCTCCGGGAGTCTTAGTGGCCACACACTGTCTACCATCAGTGATGGAAACACAAGGCAGTGGAGTGAAGTGGAGAGTTATGAATTCTTCACGTGGACCATGTGGGTGAAAGGTCTGATTCAGCCACTTAGTTGTTCTGTGACTTTAGGCTAATTATTGCACATCTCCAAAATCTCAGTTTTGCTCTCTATGAAATGGAGGTCTTAATGACATCTATCTTCTAAGGTATTTGTGAGGATTAATAGACACAAATAAGACGTGTAATGTGCATACATAGTATCTGGCCCAAAGTAAGCTCTCAATACATTTACCTTAAATATGGAAAGGGAAAAGAAAAAAAAAAGTAACTAGAGTATAGGTTCTTAGTTAAATGCTACAGTGGCAAAGGTTAATGGTATTCTTGATAAATTTGCCTCTCTCTATCCTATTGCCAAGTTTTCTTCTACCATCAGTCTTTCTCCTGACTATAACTTTCCTTTTGGCAAACATACTGCAGAAGGGAAGACACTTAGAACCTAGTTAAGATTATGGATGTGACGATAATTGTTGTTCTAGAGACACTACTTTAAAAACATCTTTTCATGGTGATAGGAAAGAAAAGATGTATATTCAATTTGCTTTGTTATATACTCACTTGCTAATTACACATAGGAGGAGTATTTTAAAAATCCACATTTATTTATTCTAAGGAGATTTGAGTGGTTGAAATCCCTTATTCCAAGAGTAACTGTGGTCTCCTGGTATTTAGTCATAAGAACGACGCAGTTGTGATTTTGTTACCGGACCCCAAGACCAGGTTCATGGGCCTCCAGGTCATAGAAATGAACACTGAACTCAAGAGAAAGAAAGCCGATGGAGTTTATTAGAGATAGCTTGCCTACAAGGGAGCCGACAGCAAAGAGGACCGTCGCTCTCTGAAGGGGTATTGTGCAAGGAATGGAAAAGGCAATTTTCCAGAGGGTGAGGGACTAGAAGTAGGGAAGCATTCTTCAATCCCATGGTCATTAACTTGTGGTCATTACTTCTCAGTGGACACAAGGCAATCACAGAATGCCTTTCTCCACGGTTGACATTCTTTTAGGGCTCCTGGAAAACAGAAATATTTGTGCAAGCAGGCTTTAAATTGTTACTTCTAATTTTGCCCAGACAGCCATTACTCCTAATGACTATTATCTTGTTTGTTCGCTTTCCCAGAAGGAGGTATTTGTCTCTAAGCGTATGGAAACATTTAACCTTTGCCTCAGACCAGTGGCTCTACAGGAGTTAAGTCCCTCTTGCTTTTCCTATACTGTCTCAATTTCATTTCCTTCAGTTAAGAGCATGCTATTTTAACTCCCTTTGACCATCTGGGAGCATATTACATTCCCTACTTGGCAGCTAGATAACCTCTCAAGTTTGGAACTTTGAGTCTGTGTTTCTTCGTCTATGAAAGGGAGGTTCACAAAAAATAATTTGTAAGCTAAAAAAATTAAATGAGCTAAGTTAGAAAAAGTGCCAGTGTCAGTGTTCGCTACATGACAGACTTTCATTGAATAGCCTAGCATCTCCCGCACAAAACATAGTGCTAGTGAGAAACAAATAATAAGTTCAAATCAAATATGGACTAAACTTTTACATGAAAGAGACGGTATTGACAGAATTCAGTGGTGTGCCATGAACATTTTCATACCAAACATAACCTGCAGTTTTCCACCTTTGTTCCTTATGGACAAATAACCAACACTCTCTGCTAAGCAGATGTTAGTTCGACATGTAACCAATTTGCTCGTTTCTTTGTAGTTGTGGCTATTCTTGTAAGTGGAACAATATGCTCTTTAAAAAGCTGTATAAAAACATCATATATCCTCAGATGGCAGGAGGAAATGAAAATAGAATACTTAAACTTTTATATTAATATTATTACATTTTTAGAAATCACAGCCCTTCGAGAAGTACTATCCAGAGGTTTCACGGATACTTTGGATCTAAAATTATTTCCCCAGGTGGTCTACATATGGCCGATCACTTCATTCTAAGCCTCTGCATTCCTCTTGTGTAAAGAAACAGTCTTGATTTAAAAGGTCCAAGTAAGCTCTAGCTCTCCCTACACATCCGTGTTGTGGAGACATTTGAGTTTTGTTTCATTTGTTTGTTTGTTTTTTAAGATGGAAAAACTGATTAAGACTAAGGCCAATGCGGTTTATCAAGTGTTAGTTACTAATGAGATTCATTACTGAAATACCTCGTTAAATTTGTATATAGGTTTAACTTATACATCATGTCTTTATTACATTTCAAATGCTTATTTCATTTTATGGTTGTGGTCTCTTACCAGTAACAGTATTAGTTTAGTAACAATGGTGTAGGAAATTAATGAGATTCAGGGTTTGACCTCAGTTCTACAATTGTATCCTAACAATTACTAGGACAAAAATCTACTATGTGATAAACACAGTCCATGTTTCTGTTAAAATCCATCTAGGAGACTAAAAAGTGCTTGTCCTACTTCCAGAAGTATCTATTATTATGAAAGGGATAAAGAAAAAGATAAAAAGCAAAGTGATGGAAAAGATAAAAAGCAAATCCTTTGAAACTATGTCTTTCAGCAAATTGGTGGCCTAGGTGCTCGTTAAGTCTGTCTACATCCTGTAATTACATTTCTCTACTAGTTTAACGTTCCTTTTTCCTCTATTCTAGGTCTTCCTCCTTCTCTTACCGAATTACATCTTGAAGGCAACAAAATCACCAAAGTTGATGCATCTAGCCTGAAAGGACTGAATAATTTGGCTAAGTAATAATATTCTTTCATGACCTTTTATCAGTAAAAATGCCTGCAAGCTCCGTATTAGAAACACAATGGGTGGTTGCTGACTGTTTTTGTTGTTGGTCCTAACAACCTCAAACCTCAACAGGCCCAATTATTTCTTTAAAATACAATGAAATCACGTACTTACCATAACCATGAAAATTATCTACCCTATTGTTTTTAGATTAAGACATATCTTCTGTACAAGGTATCCGATTACATCAGTATGTTCATTCAATATGTTCTAACTTAGTAGCATTTACAGAAAGTTAAGTAAATTATAACACAATGTTCAGAATTTGAAAATGCTTTAAAATGGAAGTTACCAAGACAGGGACATATTGGGCATCCCACCCTACAGTATGGGAATAATTATGATGAGATTCTCTCGCTTCTGTTCTTTGAAGAGTTTAAAATGTCTCTGGACATTCAGTGTAGGCTAACAAAAGAAGTTATTTATTTATTTATTTTTTACCAGAAGATTAACTTTTTTTTCCTGGTAGATAATCATTCATTCCTTTCCTGCTTTCTAGCCTAACTTTAATCTTCCTACATTAACAATCTGGTTAAGTAATGTAGCAGGGGAATGCTTGCAAACTATTTGCTTTATCTTCAAGAAACACTCGGCTCTTGAACGGCATTACTGAATGTTCTTACAAAGGAGCACGGTGTTATGCCAAATTGATTCACTCCACTTTGGTCTTTATACATTTTATGGTAGATAAATAAATATAAAATATATCATTTATCCTTGAGAATGAGCTAAGACCAGATGATGTATAATACAGCTTTTCTCATTTCTGTGGAGATTTCCCATGAGCCAGTGGATAGTGAGGGCTGAAGGTGAGCGTGTCCATGAGATTCTAGCTGTAGCATCTTACCCTGGTGTCTCAAATGATAAGAAACCATTTATCTAAAGATATTTGAATTACAGTCTCTAATACAGCAAATATATTTCAAAATAGCATTATGCATCACTGACCTTTCTCTGTGATTTTGTCCCTCTTGCTGCAGAACAACGCAGGAAGATACGTTACACTGCATATTGCATAGAACTGTCTTTAGGACAGCTAGTAGTTGTAGTAATAATGGTAGAGGCGAACAATAATCTAATTCCAAATATGGTAAATTGTTAATAATATTTGTGCCTTTTTAGAAGAAAAATTCATTTTGTACTGAAAGTGGTATGGAGATTTTTTAAAAATTCCATTCACTAAATTGGAACAGACTGACTCAGGTGGCCAAGCAAACTTTTCTGACTCTTGAATTTATCAAACAAATTTCCTTTTGGAATCAAGTCCAGAAAAATCTGTCTATGAAACCATCACATCCTCACGTGGTTTACTCTTCACTGATGTTGGAACATGAGAGGTATTTTGGTGTTGAACATCAAAACTGTGAAAAGAAGAAAAAAAAATGATCTTGGAACATTGTTGCAGGGCAAATATCCCAATTAGTTATTGGGAAAAAGTGGGAAGAAAATAGTATATGCCTCTCTCTAAAAATATGAGATGGTTTTCAGGCAAACTTTCCTTCTGTTACACATGTATACATCTACGATCATCTCCCTTACCAGGTGGATTTTATTCTTTGAGGAAAAAATCATGGTTTTTGAGCTGTGTGTCCTCCGCCTTCATAAGCCTAGGATAATATCTCGAATGTACTAGGTCCTCAAAAACATTTATTGATTGAATATATAAATAAATCATCAGAAAAGTGAAGTTTCTTTGAATCAATTATTAGGAATATCATATTCTAAAACTGGATTAGCCCAAAATTGGATATGGGACTTGAAGTGTTGTAAGGAATAGGAGACATGTTTCTATAATAGAAAAGAAAAGACCAGAAACAAAAGAGATAAACATCTAAGACTGAGGGGAAAACAAAATGTTCTCGGCCAAGATGCCACGTTAACGATCCATAGCTAAGATAAACCAACAGTTTTATTAATAGCCTAAAATCAATATACTGTGATCTCAGTTATTTGAAATACCAAGCCATGATTAAAATTGAAAGACTTTGGTTACATAAACCAAAATCTAAATCCCAGAAAGGCTCAAAGATGAGAACTACCTGAAGGCAGGCAAAAACCATCCTATAGAAAGTTCCTAAGCCTATTCCACTACATTTGAAGTAGCCCAGTAGACTCTTCCTCTTTCTCTTGGAGCTAGAATTCTGGCTCTCTTTCATGACCTTGTTGTCTCATCCCTGGGATCCTCTCTCTGCCCTTTGGAATTGGCAGCACCCTGGTTTTGCCAGAGAGTCATACATCCCCAGAATGCCAAATACATTAACCTTATCTCCAAGTCGACTTCTGCCTTTTGAATCCCATTTACTAGGAAGACACCTCACAGCTGCAGAAGTTTGACCTTTTATGCATTTAATTTAAAAAATGTAACCCAAACCTTTGAGTGGCATTGTATAAGAAATGTCCTAGGGGCCAAGAAAGAGACACGTAGGTCAGAGATCAAGGCCAGAAGCTGGGAATGTTGGCACCGGGCAAATTCTGATAGTAACAGATGGTCACTGATAAAGGAAAGCAAGATGCTAATTCTGTTAACCTTCCTGGCAGGGACGTTTATTGATTCATTAGATCCTTCTGCCTTTTATTTCCAGTGAATACATTTATATAATAAACATATGATTATTTGATTTCCAAAGTGACCAAGATGATAATAGTATTCCTTTTAGTTTTCTCTGGCGTGAATTCATTATATTCATTATACAGAGAAATCAATTCAACAGCTATTCATTGATCGTAACAAGCTGTGTTAATACTGGGTATGCCACAAGACAGTCACTTTTCTCTAGGAGATACACACAAGTACATAGTCCCTTGAGTTTTTTAAGAGGGTGACAACAGGAACATTTATTAGGGGATGCCTGTCAGAGGAATTTCAAAGAGAGTGACTCTAAGCTGGGAACTTAAGAACAAATGGGCTTTATCCAAGCTCAGAAAGGTTGGAAAAAGCATTCTAAGCAAAGGGAGCAGTAAGTGCAAAAACAAAGTCCTTTTCTGTTGACTGGATAAATCACACAAATGCCTGTGAGGAGGGCAGCCGTGAGCAGTGCACGCATTCATTTCTGCTTTCCTTTGCAGGTTGGGACTGAGTTTTAATAGCATCTCTGCTGTTGACAATGGCACGCTAGCCAACACTCCTCATCTGAGGGAGCTTCACTTGGACAACAATAAGCTTATCAAAGTACCTGGTGGGCTGGCGGAGCATAAGTACATCCAGGTAATGCAATACCACTGACTAGTGTGAGGAGTATCCAGGGCGTGAACACTCCCTACTGGGATGTTAGGAGGCAGGAAGGGAAGCTTTGCTTACAAGTCTTTTTGCAGAAAGATATTTTTAATATTCATTCTGGTTTCATGAAAAACATAGGTTTATTTTTTTTAAAAAGATTTCATTTATTATTTATTTGTCAGAGAGAGAGAGCACAAGCAGGGGGAATGGGAAAGGGAGAAGCAGGCTTCCCGCGGAGCAGGGAGCCCGATGTAGGACTCGATTCCAGGCCCCTGGGATCACGACCTGAGCCGAAGGCAGATGCTTAATAACTGAGCCACCCAGGCATCCTGAAAAATATAGGTTTAAATGATATTTTTTAACATAGGACTATTACCTTAAATTTATTATAGTGCTGACTTCCAGAATATAATATTTTTAATGAAGCAGGCAAAGTAGTTTGAAGTCATTGATCACCGAACCAGAAACATACTGGTTGAAAAAGATGATATAATCTGTGAAGTATAGATATGGAATAAAATAGCAATTGTAATTTTTAGCTTCAACAGATGTCAGGTGGGTCAAAAGGGAATGTTAAGCTAGCAATGTGCCTGAGTTAACTCTTTATAGATTACGGGGTTATAGTACATTCATAAGGACAAGAAGGTATGGTCCAGTGGTCCACTGTGGTAACAGAGCTTTCTAGTCTATAAATCTATAAATGTAAGGCATGCTCATTAGTTTAAATAGTAACAATATTTTCATGTATAATAAAATAAGGCTTCCATTGTTACTTTGAGGAAATAGAACAAATATGTTGTTCAAAGTTTGTACTTAAAAAAATTAATAATGTGGCTATTCACAGATTTTATGTATTTGCTTATTTTACCTAATTTTTTGGTTTCTTTAAAGGTCATATTTAAATTGTTTCTTTCAGAAATTTACATAGGTACTTAGTTTAATCATGATGATTCAGAAATTATATGTTGGAGTGGCTGGGTGGCACAGTCGGTCGAGGATCAGACTCTTGGTCTAGGCTCAGGTCATGATCTCAGGGTTGTGAGATGGAGCCCCGCACTGGGATCTGTGCTCAGCTTGGAGTCTGCTTAAGATTCTCTCTCCTTCTCCCTCTGCCCCTCCCCGCTGTGCTTGCGCTCTCTCTCTCTCAAATAAATAAATAAATCTTTTTTAAAAAATTATACTTTGACATTGATGTTCTATTATAAATAAATCCTTTTTATAAAGTTGCCATTTTGGTAATGTTTCCACTTCTTCACTTGGGGTCCAAAATAGGTTTATCCCTTACTTTGCTGTCAGTTATGTCAATATGTTACTAATCTCTCTTCTTTTTTTTATTGAGTTGTGACAAAAACTCCAAATGAAATTAATATATAATGATTTACATAAGGTTTCTGTTGGTGGTGGGCATTTTTTTGGGGGTGGGCAGTTGTTTTGTTTTCATTTTTATATCCTAGAATAGTCAGTTTTACCTTCTTGATTGCTGTTTTTCAAATGTCAGTCTGGATGTATTACTGAGTTAATAAAATAAGTTTAATGAGTTAATTAAGAACATTTATGGGCTAGGCTAGGCTAGGATAGGTTAGAATGAATGGAAAATAAAATATCAATGTAATGGTAAGTATTTCATAAAAACTTTGTTTAAATGCACAGATTTACATATGCTAAATACATGTATTATGTTTCCTATGGTGGGTCACAGAGAAAAAATGATAAAAGATGCTATTTTGAAATCTTTGTTTAATATTAGCAAATCTCATGGGCATTCACACAAGGGCCTCATTCTTGGTTTTTCATCTCTTATTGGCTATCCACGCATCCATTTCACCTCCCTTCTTATATGCTCTTAGGGATTTCACCTACTTTACTGTCTTTTTTGTAAGTATATAATTCAGTTATTTTTAGCAAAATTATATAGTTCTTCAACTATCACTATAATCCAGTTCTTTTTTTTTTTTTAAGATTTTATTTATTTGAGAGAGTGAGCATGAGCAGGGGGTCGGCAGAGGGAGAAGCAGACTCCCCACTGAGCAGGGAGCCTAAAGTGGGAGTTAATCCCAGCCCTGAGAGCGTTACCTGAGCCAAAGACAGACCCTTAACTGACTGACCCACCCAGGCACCCCTACTACAATCCAGTTCTAACACTTCTCACCTCTTACTTTTTCTAGTCAATTTTCAATCTCGTCTTCTGCCACAGGAAATCATTCATCTACTTTCCACCTCCATGGATTTGCCTTTCCTGGACATTTCATATAAATGGAATCACTTATTGTAATGACCTTAGGTATCATAGCATGAGTCATAACATGTATCTGTAGTACATTCATTTTTATCAGTGAATACCATTCCATTGTACGGATATACCACATTTTGTTTGCTAGCACTACACCTTTTGATTCCTGTTGCTTTTGATTGTGTTTTAAAATTGGGAGTGAAGGTCTTTCAACTTTGTTCTTATTTTTTTTTTAATCTTTTTTTTTTAGATTATTTATTTATTTATTTGAGAGAAAGACAGTGAGTGAAGGAGTGAAGGAGTGAGCATGGGTGGGGGAAGCAGACTCTGCTGTGAGCCCGGAGCCTGATGTAGGGCTCGATCCCAGGAGCCCAAGATCATCACCTGAGCCAAAGGCAGACACTTAACTGACTGAGCCACCCAGGCCCCCCAGCTTTGCTCTTATTTTTCAAAATTGTTTTGGCTATTCTTATTTCTTTGCATTTGCATATAAATTTTAGAATCAGCTTGTTCATTTTTGCAAAAATAGCCTGCTAGGGCTCTAATAAGGATTGTGGTGAATCTATAGATCAATTAGGGGAGAACTGTCATCTTAATAATATTGAGTGTTCCAATTCATAAGCGTAGAATATCTCCATTTCATATTATTTAATTTCTCACAGCAATGTTTTTTCATTTTTAGTGTACACATCTTACAGTTCTTTTATTAAGTGTATCCTTATTTTCTTTACTCTTTTTGATGCTGCTGTGAATGAATTATTAACCTTGATTTCATTTTTGAATTGTTTTTTGCTAGTATATGCAAATACAATTGATTTTTGTATATCAATCGTCTATCCCGGTACTGTGCTGAAATCGTTTTTAGTTGCAGCAGTTTTTGTGCACTTCTTTGGATATTCCATGTTTGGGATCATGTCATTTGCGAATAAAGTCAGTTTTAATTATTATTTTCTTGTCTGAATTATTTTCATTTATTTTTCTTGCTTCACTGCACTGGCTAGAATCTCCAGTGCAATACTGAATAGAAGTGATGAAATTAGACATCTTTGCCTTGTTTACAATTTTAAGAGAGAGGTGGACATTCAGTCTTTTACCTTTCAGCATGATGTTAACTACAAGTCTTTTGTAGATGCTCTTTATCAAGTTGAGAAAGTTCTCTTCTATTCTTAAGCTTATTGAAAATTTTTATCAAGAATGTGTATTCAAATGCTTTTTGTGTGTTTGAGATTATCATGTGGTTTTGCCTTTTATTCCTTTAACATGGTATATTAATTAATTTCCAGTTAAACGAGTTTTACATCCCA
Source organism: Eumetopias jubatus (assembly GCF_037043125.1). Lineage (NCBI taxonomy): Eukaryota > Metazoa > Chordata > Mammalia > Carnivora > Otariidae > Eumetopias > Eumetopias jubatus. The sequence goes on along the minus strand of NW_028274814.1, from coordinate 113,571,467 downwards.
GAGATAAATCATGCTCGGTCTTGGCCATGGTGTATAGTCTTTTTTTTTATGTTAGGAGATACAGTTTCCTAATATTTTATTAAAGTTCTTTGTTTATGTTTATATGAAATATTTGAGGGTGCCTGGGTGGCTCAGTCAATTAAATGTCTGCCTTTGGCTCAGGTCATGATCCCAGGGTCCTGGGATCGAGTCCTGCATCAGGCTCCCTGCTCTGCAGGGCGCCTGCTTCTCCCTCTCTTCCCTGCTTGTGCTCTCTCTCTATCTCTGTCTCTCTCTCTCTCTCAAATGAATAAATAAAATCTTTAAAAATTAAAAATAAATATTTGATTGTAGGTTGTGTGTGTGTGTGATGATTTTTGTCTGGCTTTAATATTAGAAAATACTGACTTCATAAAATGAATTAGGAATATAGTTTTCTTTTTTACACAGACTAATACTTGCTTTATGTCTTGATATTATTTTCCATCGTCTTCAGTATTAGTCATAAACTCTAACCAAACATATCTCCCCTTTCTTGCTAATCATTGCTAGGAATTAAAGAATGGCAAATGAAAAGAAATTTTCAGTTTGAGAATTAAAAAAAAAAGTACTCGCAGGTATTGCTTGTCTTTAATATTCCTCATTTCCGTTTTTATGTGATATCTATTGTTCTCTTTCCAAACTCTTTCTTAAACAAGGCCCCTTTCACCTGCATGTAAGTGTGAGTGTTCTGGCAGATAGAACAATATTTTAAGTTAATTACTATGAGGGAGAACCTCATAGGTTTTATAATGTACTTTAGAAATTGTTGCCTTTTTACTATATTTTAACTTTGGTTGTATAAGTCACTTCTTGCTCTTCAGAATTCACATGTACGTAATGGAAGTAAAAACCCATTTCTAAAGTCCTTTTCATAAGTCTGATATTTAATTTCCCTGAGAAAAATCTATTAACAAGTTACCATTATCTTAAACGTAATCATAAAATACATTTCAGAGAAAACTCTATTGAACAGTAGAAGTATATTCATAAGTAGAATTTGTAACACACAGTACATTTTTATTAAAACTTTCTAGGTCTATTCATTTCCAAATGCTCAGTGTTTCTTAGGTTTTGTGATTATTTTGATTCTAATACTGCCTGTACACTTTTTCTTCACTATATATTACTTCCTCATTTTGTCTAATTTAATTAAAAGGTACATCATTTTATCTTTGCCCTGAAAACATAATATTCCATGTAGACACAATTTATGAAATAACATGAATCTATTCTTGTATTCATTCAACATATATTATTGAAAACCTACTCTGTTCTAGTAGACACTAAAGATATAGTCATAAACAAAACAGAACAAGTTTCTTTCCTCCATGGAGCTTTTATTCTAGAGGAGGAAAACAGACAAAACAAATAAATATATAATAAGCTATATAGTGACAATTAGTATGAAGATTTAAAGAAATGAATTGGGGCAGAGAATGGCAGAATTGGATAGTCAGGGAAGACGTCTTTGGTAAGAAAATGTTACATGAATTACATGAGGGAGTAAGCCCCATAGACATCTTGGAGAAGATCAGTTCACATGGAAGAAACAAGGTGTGCCAACCTAAGGAAGGACTGTGATTTTTGTAATAGAGGAAAAGCAAGTAGGCCAGAGTGGTTAGATTGCATAGTAAGGGGAGATGAGGTCAGAGCAGAAGGATCTCAGATCCTGTTAGGTTTGTGAGCCAATCCGAGAACTTTGGACTTCATTCTGCATGAGACAGGAAGCCCCTGGAGTGTTGAGGCAAAGAATATATAACTTGGCTTACTTTTTAAAATAATTGCTTTATGAAGAAAAAGAAAGGAAGGAAGGAAGGAAGGAAGAAAGAAAGAAAAAAGAAAGAAAGAAAGAGGAAGGAAGAAGAAAGAAAGAAAGAGAAAAAAGAAAGAAAGAAAGAAAGAAAGAAAGAAAGAAAGAAAGAAAGAAAGAAAGAAAGAAAGAAAGAAAGAAAGAAAGAAAGAAAGAAAAAGAAAGAAAGACAGAAAGAGAAAGAAAGAGGGAAGGAAGGAAGGAAGGAAGAAAAAGAGGAAGGAGGGAAGGGAGGGAGGGAGGAAGGAAGGAAGGAAGACTGATTTTAGAGCAAAAGAGGAAGTAGGAATGATGACTTCAATCCTCCAGAAGGAGATAATGGCAGTTTGGGACAATGTTTTAGGAGTCACTACGGGGAGAAGGACTGGGTTACATGTACATTTTGAAGACTGAGCTAGCAGCATTTGTTGATGGTTGGGTGGAGAGTGTAAGAGAAAGGGTCACGGATAAAGAATAAAGGGAAAAGAATAAAGTATTTACATGAATGGCTTAGTCTATTTAGAGGAAAATAATCATTCTCCATTATTTCATTTTGTAGGTTGTCTACCTTCATAACAACAATATCTCTGCAGTTGGGCCTAACGACTTCTGCCCACCTGGATACAACACCAAAAAGGCCTCTTATTCAGGTGTGAGCCTTTTCAGCAACCCAGTCCAGTACTGGGAAATCCAGCCATCCACCTTCCGATGTGTCTATGTGCGCTCTGCCATCCAGCTTGGAAATTATAAATAATTGCCAAGAAAGCCCTCGTTTTTATAACCTGGCAAAATCCCATTAATATCATTGCTCAAGAAAAAAAAAATGGAAGCTAGATACTGGAAACTTAACTGCAATGTGGATCTTTTTCCCACACGATTTATAATATATAAAGCCAAATATGCAGTTTAAATAATTGCCTACAATAAAAAATATTTTGCCTGCCATTTTCAGAATTCTTTTTTGAAGCTTTCTGTTGATGTTAACTGAAATATTGCAGATACTCTTATTTCCCTAAACATAAAATTTGGAGTAAACATATATATATATATATATATTTATATATATATATGTCAACAATTTAGTAAAGCTTTTCTTGTTTAATTTTTAGAAGGAATCAAATAAAAAAAGTATCCATCTTCTGTAGCTCCATAGGCTGTTAGATCCTTTGACATAAAGTCAAACCAAATTCTATCTAGCTCTGTGTTAATCCCCTATTATTGGTAAAGCCTCATTTGAATATGTAAATTCAATACAGGCTATGTAAGATTTTTGCTAATGTCATCATTTTGAAAAAAATAAATGTACAAATACATTCAAAATTACCATTGTATAAAAGTGTAATTATAAATCTTCCCTAAACCCCATTTTCTGAAGAGAGCAGACATTGTGTTCTAGACAAAAATGGCACATCTTTTCAAGTTCTCAGAGATTTCTTTTACTCCTGTTTTTTGACATTTGTGTATTATAACTTACATTATCTATAATCAGTGCTAAGCTGATAAAGCCCAAAGCTGATTTTTCTTCTGATTGGTCTAGAAAGCTGGTATTTTCAGTTACTAGGATACTAAATCAGTTTTAAAACTGCGAATAATCAGGCTGCTCACCTGAATATTTCCATAATTACTAGATGTATTAGAAATAATTCTTGCATTTAGTTAAAACTTCAAATTTAGAATTTTTTCTTCAGGAATTATAGAGACCTATCAAAGCAGACCATTCAACAAGCCTGGGGAATGGGCTGATTTACAAAAAGTGGAGATTTACTAAAAACTACATTTATGCTATCAACATCTAATAAACAAACATGTGAGGATAGTTTGTTTTGTCTACAACGTTGGATGTTTTATGGTTGCAAATACGGATAACCAAATCCAAACTGTTATTTTTTTTAAGATTTTATTTATTTATTTGAGAGAGAGAGAGAGCACACACACAAGTACGCGCATGGGGGAGGGTTAGAGAGGGAGAGAGGGACAAGCAGACTTCCCCACTGAGTGAGGAGCCCAATGTGGGGCCCAATCTCAAGAGCCTGAGATCATGACCTGTGGTGAAAATCAAGAGTCGGATTCTCAGCCAACTGAGCCACCCAGGCACCCCCAAATCCAAACTGGTTTAAACCATAATGGAAAACCCAAACAGTCCTGCTATTAGATGAGCCTTTAGGTTCAGTTTGATCAGAGTTCTAGCCAAGTTTCTCAGCAGTTCTTTCAACTTTGCCTTCCTTTATTACATTTTCAAGCTGGCCTCCCTTATGGTTGAAATATGAATCTCCCTCATTATTTACTACTCAGAACACAAAAGCATATCAACACAAAATTTCCAGGAGAAGTCATGAGATTCTCTCTAATTATTACATAGCAACTTCATAGCTTTATAGAGTAAATGAGCAAAGGTTATTGTTATTCCCAATTTGTAGAAAAGTAGACTGAAGTTAGGAGAAATTAAGTAACTTTCCTGTAGTCAAATACCTGGTAACCAAATTTTCTCTTTTAATCTTTGTGTAAGTCAGCATCTGGCAGAAAACAGAATTTACATCTGAGAGTTCAAATGAAGATAATTTAATGAAGGGACTATTATAGAGTGTGTGCAGAGTCTACTGCACCAAACAATGGATGACAAGGCACCAAGAGATGCCAGTGGTGGAAAACCGTTGCTGCCCAGATGGCTACGGGGGCAGGGGAAGAAGTGAGTTTCTGGAGCCAAGTGAGAGGACAACTTTGGAGGATTTCTGAGCCCAGGCAGCTATGTTCCAAGAAGGATGCCACATCTGCCAGAGGTTAGGTATGTCCCCTTCTCTCCTTCTGCATCAGATCCTCCCACCGATGAAGCCTAAAGGGAAGACAACCATCAAGAAAGCTAGAGAGAGGAAGGTTCTTCTTGGCGCTGGACAGAGACGGAAGAAAAATGGATCTGGTCAGGGCACTTGGAGAGTAACTAATAAGCCCAGGCACTATGATTATATCTGTAGGATTATTAAACAAATTTCACCAACCACAGATAAACATGATGTTCACATCCTATGTCATCCCAGGCACCTTTTCTGAAATCCAATCATTTTAGACTTTTCTGCATTAATCAGAGGTGCTAACAAACAAAACAATATTTATTTGATAAAACTTCATCAAATGATTAACTGAATCTGGTCTTCCATTAGGAAACATGGGGCTATTTTTATAATGGCTTTAACTGAAGCAGCGTTTTACTTATTTAAGAAATGGTTAGTGTTAAAAATGTATAAACAAAAAACTTACACTGTCAATATTAATGGGCAGTCAATTATGCATTATACATAAATTGCCAGAAAATAAAAATAATATTTGGATAATCATGAGAATCAGAACAGAGAGCTCTAAGCTCTTGTAGTCAAGGTCATATTCTCCTTTATAACAGTTACTGCCTGAAATATACAGTGCTTTGTGTGAGCTATTTAATCACATGCTGGACTTCCATGAAGTGATCATATTAGTGATATTTATTCACAGTCTGGCATCAGGCAATAAATAAGTAGGAGAGGCTATTTCTTGATTCAGCATATTTCATTCATTCATTCATTCAATAAACTAGCACTGAATATATTATAAATATGAGACAAGTCCTGGTAGAAAGATAACAACAGCAATAGATATTAATTTCTGGAGTTTATTCGGTGCATACAAAGCTTCTGTGCTAGGCTCTTTTTGGTCCACATCTGCTTATCACAAAAATCCCATGAGAAGGTACTGTTCCTATTTCACAGATAATGAAATTCAGATATAATACATGCAGAGCCAGAGTTATAATTCTGATGTGTGCTAATTGAGTTAGGGTCAGCCTTTGCTTTCATCATAGTTTACAACTATACAACTCAAAACATGTCAGGGCCAAAGGTGGAAGTCTGAAAAACTGAGAAGGGCATCTATTTATGGTTCTTAGTGGTTCCTCTGCACTGTGGTAACAGGTCAGTGTCCTGAGATGCAGGTGCCATAAACATAATTACTGTCATTTATTCAACACTATGTCTTAACTGTACATACAGTGTCTCATTTAATACTTACAATAGCCCTGTGGGCTATGTATGGTTATTTAATATCTTTTTTTACAGATGAGCAAATGAAGCCTCAGAGAAGTCAAGTAGTTTTTCCGTGGACACACAGCTTGTAAATAAGAAAGGCGAACTTTCCATCCTTTTGAAGTGTTGTCTGCGGCTACTTTAGAAAAGAATGTATTTGTGTCCCACAATGAAGAATCACTGAACATCCACAGCATCTTTCATCTTCTTTGCCATATGGTGCAGGGCTATAAAATAATGGGTCATCCCACCATTGTGATTTGTTACACTTCAAAAAGAATAAATTTGTTCATAAAAAAAATGAAACTACACTGTTCAACTTTAAAAATGTCCTGTATCAGCACTGTCTAATATGGTACCCATTAGCATATCCAGGTAGGAGCACTAGAAATGTGATGGAACTGAAGAACTAAATTTTAAATTTTATTTAATTTTAATTAATTTAAAGTTAATAGCCATACATCATTAATGACATCACATTGGATGTGATGTTCTAAATACTCCAAATGAGTTTTAATTTTTTAAAGATTTTATTTATTTGCTAGAGAGAGAGAGAGAGAGCACAAGCAGGGGTGCAAGGGCAGAGGGAGAGGGAGAAGCAGGCTCCCCACTGAGCAGGGAGCCCGACTTGGGACTTGATCCCAGGACCCCGAGATCATGACCTGAGCTGAAAGCAGATGCTTAACCAACTGAGCCACCCAGGCGCCCCTCCTAATGAGTTTAAATATGATTTTCATGGTGTGGAGTGTATTTCTATTCATGCAAAAATATTTACTAGGCTTGTGTCTAACTTAGGATATAAAAATGAATAAGATGCCGTTCTTGACTTTAAGGTGATCATAGTTTAACAAAGACCAATCATTAAGCAAATAATATACAGAGGGATAAATTTTATCATTAGAAATACAGGCATATCGGGGGCGCCTGGGTGGCTCAGTCATTAAGCGTCTGCCTTCGGCTCAGGTCATGATCCCAGGGTCCTGGGATCGAGCCCCACATCAGGCTCCCTGCTCGGCGGGAAGCCTGCTTCTCCCTCTCCCACTCCCCCTGCTTGTGTTCCCTCTCTCACTGTGTCTCTCTCTGTCAAATAAATAAATAAAATCTTAAAAAAAAAAGAAATACAGGCATATCTTATTTTACTGTGCTTTGCTTTGTTGCATTTTGCAGATGTTGTGTTTTTTTTTTAAATGGAAGGTTTGAGGCAACCCTGCATTGAGCCAGTGTATCGATACAATTTTTCCAACAACATTCTCTCACTTTGTGTCTCTGTCACATTTTGGTAATTCTTGCGCTATTTCAGGCTTTTTTCATTATTATTATATTTGTTATGGTGATCTGTTATCAGTGATTATAACTCACTGGAAGCTCAGATGATGGTTACCATTTTTTAGCAATGAAGCATTTTTAATTAAGATATGTATATTTTTTAGACACAGTGCTATTGCACACTTAATAGACTACAGTCTAGTGTACATATAACTTTTATATGCACTAGGGAACTAAAAAATTTATTTGACTCACTTTATCAGGATATTTGCTTGATTGCGGTGGTCTGGAACTGAGCCCACAATATCTCCAAAGTATGCTTCTAAACGCGAGTTACGGGAGTGGCTCATAGGAGGGATGATCAGCTCTGCCAAGGGTAGCCGAATGAGCAGAGGACCATGAAAGACTTCACTGAGGAAGTAATTTTTGTGGTGGGTTTTGATGAATGTGTAAGAGTTCAACAGGAGCATTTGGAAGAAGGGGCTAAAGGCAAGAGACTAAGTTCAAAGACGCAGGGGTGTGCCTAGGCACGTCTTCTTTGATAGGCTGACATAAAAAGGAGGTCTTCCTCGACTTCTTTACCTTCTTCTGAAACAGACGCAGTAGTCTGCATTTACCTTTAATACACACAGGGCTAGAGAGGGTATCAGAGGAAGCCACTCTTTCCCTTTTTCCACAGTCTTGCTGGCCCACAAAACATGGCTCTCCCAGAATGGTCAATAGGTGGGAGGAAATGGCTTTATTTTTCTTCTCTCTTACATCTCCTAAGGGATCCCACTCTCGTTACTACAGTAAAAAGATAGTTTACCTTGGTGTTCAAGGTCCACAGCTTCACTAGATATTTTCTTAAGAGCTGGATCCTGAAAGCTACCCTCTCTTCTCTAGTCCTCCCTCCTGCATGTGGTAGCCTTCGTGTTGTAGGAGAAAATCTGGCAGTTACTCTGTAGCTTAACTTACAACCGGGTGAGGGATGGATCAAGCAAAGGAACAGAGAAGACCATTTGGACTTTGATCTACAAAACGGATCTTCCAACGCACCTTTGCCAGCAGTGTAGCTGCTTCTAATTTTGTCAGGACTCACAAGGGAGTGAGGCCTGACCCTTCAGCACCCCTCTCTCAAGTTGCAAAGCAACTTCTTTCTTACATATGTTTCCTTTGAAATAAAGATAGACACAGCTTATTTCCTTGACTTCAACAATTGCTATTTGCATTACTGAGCAATGTTACTTATCCTTTCAGTAGCTCATTTCCTTACCTGTGAAATGGAAATAATATTAGTCCCTACCTTACAGGTTGGTGTGTAAATGAAGTGGGTTAACATACTGTGTAACTCTTAGACCAGAGCCCCACACAGGGAAGGGGTTCACATAACGTTGGCTGCCAGGTCATATAGTTTGGGCTGCAATCATCTCAAGAGCAATTAGTTCTCAGGTCTAAGATGGGGTCTGAAATCAGGCATTTCAGACAAACTCCCAGGAAGGCTGCTGCTTCTTGGTCCGTACTTTGAGGAACAAAACAACAGAGTTCTCTCATCTCGTATGGGACCACGGCTGACTCTTGTCTGCCTGCCCCCACCCCTGGCTGGCTCCGGTGAGAAGCCCCCACTGTGTGAGGTTCCTAGGGCCGCTGTAACACACGACCTCAAAGGGAGTGGCTTGAAATCTCAGAAATTTACCCTCTCATAATTCTGGTGTTGGCCATGCTCCCTCTGAAGCCTCTAGGGAAGAATCCTTCCTTGCTTCTCCTAGCTTGGGAGCGGCTTCAGATGTTCCTTTGTTTGTGGTAGCAAAACGCAAATATCTGCCACCATCTCCACAAGGCTTTCTTCTCCTGTGTGTCTGTCTCTACTTGTAAGGACACCAGTTATATGGGATTAGGCCCCATCCCAGTTCAGCATGACCTCATCTTAACTTGATTACATCTTCAAAGACCTTTTTTCCAAATAAGGTCTCTTGCACTCACAGGTACTGGAGATTAGACTTTGAACATATCTGGGGGGTGGCGGAAGGGACACAATTCAACCATTAACACTCACTTTTTTTTTATCTTTATAAAACTACTTTTTTTTCTTATTTTTGTTGTCAATTGTGTTTGATTGTGTATGGATTACATAAGAGGTTGGAAAGTGTAAATTTGCCTCTAACCCTCTGTGGTTGGGTAAGCACCCTTCATGCATTCACACTAGTTTTAAGTCATCTTACTATATTCAAGCCACCCAAGTTTTCCAGAACACAGTATTTATGTTCTTTTTAATGCATTCTTCTTCAATGACTTTGATCTGGCAGTGAAAATTACCGTGTCATTCTCATCACATAAATCAGGCATAGACTGGGTCTCTTCTTTCTTTCTGGTTCACTTATTTTACTGAATCATCATCATTATCTCTCTTTTTTTTTTTCTCTTCCTCCTACCCCATAATACTATTCCAAGAACTCCCTCGTTCTGCAGTTTAATCACAGCTACGGAGGCAAGATCCCATTGCTTTATCGTCCATGCAAACAAAGAAATGCCTAATCCCTCAAGTAAACTGGAAATGTTATATACACCAGTTTCCCATTCATCCAGAGTTCCAGGGAGGCCTTCTGGAAGACTACCCCTAACACACACAGCTCTTGACCAGATTCCATTGCCCATCAGACTCTGTTCTCCCGCAGCAGAGGTATTTATTATAGGTGGCTGAGTCGATATCACAGCCATTTCATTCTTCACTTTGCTGCTCATTTTGTAATTCCCACATTTATTGCTGCAGAGTTTTTTCAGTGGATCTGCTTATATATCCCAGCACACCATCTGTCACAGTTACTTCGAGTCACAGGTCTGCGACAGGCTGCCAATTTCACACAACAGAGCAGAACAGTGGAAAACGAAGAAAAATCGAGAGAGGGAAAACTCTACCCTTAATACAATCAAATACACACATAAACATCGTGGAGTGTAAAACACACTTCTCATGAATTTAAATAATTCTGAAGTAAGAGATAGTCCATGTGTTCCCCTCAAGGTGGGATAATCAGAGAACTGGGGGAGACTCATCCTGACAGTAGGACTCACAGTGATGGATCAGCCCTCGGTGATCTGGAGACCTCCTCCCCAGGCCATTTATGTCAATATGGACTGTGAAGGCTAAGCGACTGCTTGCACGTTGCCATGAACAAGCATAGGGACACAAATCAACTTTAAAGTTTCTGTAAAATATCAAAATAATCCAACCCTCCTGGCTCAGGCCCGCTATGTTTTCTGCCACAGATGACTTTATTTATTGTTTATTGTTATTTGTTTATTGTTTACATGTTTCTTAGAGCCCCGCTGTGTGCCTGACGCTGTTCTAGTGGCTGAGGTGGAGCAAGGAAGGATATGTTGCCACCGCCATGCGGGAGCCGTCACGTGGTGCAGGACATGACAAAGGACACAGGGGGTGAGGCATGTGGGGGGCGGGACCCGCTCTTTCATGTAAGATGGTCAGAGAAAGACCTTCAGATCAAGTGACAGGTGAGCAGGGATATGAAAGACAGAAGGAAGCAAGCCAAAAAAAAAAAAAAAAAGAGCCTTAAATTGGAAGTTTGCGTGGCAGGTTCTAGTAACAACAGGGAGGGCAAATGTGAACAGAGGAAAGGGAGAAAGGAGAAGGCAAAGTCAGAGAGGGAATAGGAGCCCACACCCTGTAGGGCTTTTAGGCAATTTTAAAGACCACCAATTCCTCTGAGTAAGACAGGAAGCTATGGAAGGGTTCTCAGCAGAAAGATGACTTGATTCAACTGTCTCTCAGGGGCTATCTTCGACCGCATAAACCATACAGGGACAAGGAGGGACGCAGGAAGGATATTTAGGATGCTGTTGCAATAAACCAGCACGATGGGATGCTGGTTCGTAGCAGCATTATGACCTGGATAGTAGCAGAGAAGCCGCTGAGAAGGGTCCCACTATGGAAGTGTCTTACAGATACAGAGGGCAAGGAGGGCTGAGAGACTAAATGGGGAGAAAGAAAAAATAGAGACAGAAATGACTCCAAGAATTTTGGCCTGAGCCTCTGAGAGGATGAAGTCACCATTGCCTAAGATGGGAAAGACTGTGAGGAGGTGGAGGTGGGGGGGGGGGATCAAAAGGTTTTTTTGGGTCTGTTCATTTTGCGATTCACATTCAGTTTCCACATGGAGGTAGCAAGGAGGCTTTGGATTTAGGAGTCTGGAGCTCAGGGGAGAGGGTTGGGCTGTAGACATAAATTCAGGAGATGCCAGAATATAGATTGTCCTTTATCAGTGAAGAAGTGACTTGACTTTATCCAAACTAAGCAATCACACTGTACATGTTAGGAACACATTTTACAGGGCCAATTCTGGCCTTTTGCAATGTTCCTGTGGTTTCTAAGATAAATAAACATGTTATATGTTTCCCTCTGGATGCCTTTGCTAAGATCATGTCAGCATTTCCAAAACAGTCCTTGCTTAAACAACACCAAGAAAGAAAAACTTCTTGAGGAGAAAGGATTTTATTGTTTTTGAAAAAGATTCCTGTGTTTTCTCTTACGAGTTTAAAATTGTATAAAACAGTTTCGTTTCTGTTTCCCTCAAGAGCTCATATTAACAAAAGTGCAGCTTGGTGCCTGTCTTGAATGTGGGCTGATAACTTGCTGGTGGTTTGACAGTTATGAATAAACAGTGCTGTACCATAAAGCAAGCATATTCCTGAATCTACGGAAGGTCTCAGTGGGCCTCAGGCGCTGTACCAGCACATTTAACTAGAAAACCATGGAAACATGTCCACAGCTGAGGTGATTATTTTATAGAATGCTAGCATAGACAATCCTGTAATCACTTATATTGATTGCTAGTTTATCAAGAATCCACATGGTCATTTGATCTGGAATTAATTTATGATAAATATAAAATATTTCTCTTGAAATAGTTTACCTTTTTCCCTCTTTTCACAAAACCATTTACTATATGTGGGGGGGGGTGGCGGGTGTATCCTCTTGCAATGTTATCATGCTCATAAGAGAAAAAAAATTAATTAATATGATCATTCATTCATTTATTCCTTTAATTCACACACTTATTGAGGCCTTAGGATATGACAAGAGCTATGATCGGTCTGGAGAAAATAAAAACAAAAAATGTACATATTTTTTTTTCCTGTAATAAATAACTGTGGGGTGTGAAAGTGAGACATTCTCTCAATAAACTTTAAAAATGAATACAAAGATAATATCTGAGAAGATTTTGAGAGGAAATGAGAGTATTGTGCATCTCTTCATGATTAAAAATTATAATGTTAAACAAATTTCCTGTGGCTGTCATTGATTTCAAAAAAAACCATCTGGAACACTGTAAGAAATACCAGACCACCTACAAATCACAAAGCTGTCACTGAGGTCTAGGCAATGATAAACAAAGCTTATGAGACCAGATGTTTTTGGATGCTGTATTTTGATTAAGATCCTTCTCATACCATCTGGATTGATAGATGGATTTTTTCCCTAGGGTATTTTTCCTAGCTTTGGCAACTCTCATCGATAGATACAGTTGCGATTTGTTTACATAAGATGAGTGACAATAGAGCTAGAAATTTTCTGAGAGGCAATGTCAGGGCAGAAAACTCTAATGATTTATGAACAGGTGGTATGGTTTAGCCCAGGTCTGAAAGTTGCTGTCACATTTACAAAGCCTACATTTTCTCCAGATACCAGTGTCCTCTTTTAAACTGTCTGAGACAGGATGCCTCAAGCCCTAGTTGGCAAGAGTTGGAAATCAGGTAATAATGTGAAAGGTCTTTTCGTGGGTTGCTAGAACTTTTTGACTTTGGTTCTTCCTGACTCTTGCAAATAGCACACTGATTCAGAGTTTTTTAGGGGGTTTTGTTTTCATAGGAGAAAATGCTAATTTTTTTTCTAGTTTTAATCAGATATAATTGACACATAACCTTACATACATTTAAGGTGTACAATATAAGGATTCGGTGTTCGCAAATATATATATGTAGCAAACTGATTACCTCAGTGAGTTTGGTTAACCTCCAGCAGGTTATAGTCATTCTCTGGGTTTTCCTTTGTTGCTATAATAATAACAATAGCAATGATACTTTGTATTGATCCAGCAGCTTTTGGTTGACAAGTGTGTCCACTGATATAATCTCATTGTTTCACAACCAATAGCTCAATTGGTTTATATTCTGATAAGAAAAAGAGACAAGAAAAAGAAAGAAAGAAAGAAAGAAGAGACAAGGAATAAGTAATTTAAAAGGGTTTTGATAGATAGATGAGATGAACATAAGCTTCATCTATGATCTAGGGGCCAAGGAGCTGAGCTGCTAACAGAGTTGGGGCAGAAAAAGGTCACTTTTCCAGCTCCATATTATTACTGGTATTGCCTCTACTTTACTCCCTTACTTCCTCATCCACCCCTTTATCCATTCCATCCCTGTCATGGGCTGAATGTTTGTGACACCCCAAAATTCATATGTTGAAACCCTATACCTTAGTATCATGGTTTTAGGAGGTGGGGCTTTGGGAAGGTAATTAGCATTAGGGGAGTTCAAGAGGGTGGAGCCTTCGTGAATGGGATTACTGTCCTGATAAGTCTCAGAAGATTTGGTTTGCTCTGCTCTCTGCCATGTGAGAATACAGCGAGAAGTCGGCCATCAGCCATCCAGGAGAGGGCCCCCAGGACAGCCTTATTATACTGGCACCCTGACTTTGTACTTCCTGCCTCCAGAACTGTGAGACATAAATTTCTGTTTTTGATAAGCCACCCAGTCGGTGCTGTTTTGTTACTAAGCAACCTGAGTTGATGAAGACTATTCCCACCATATGTGGAGGTTCATATCTTTGCTACACCAATGGGTCAGAACAGGGCAATTCTAGTTCAGAGGTGGGGATGCCCAAGGGGTTGTGAAGCTAGTGAGATTCAGGTCTCAAAGCTGAGGGAGGTACAAGCAGCCTGTGTGGAAGCCTGAACTGTTGCTTCAGAATCTGGTTCCACTTCTGAGGCAATAAAGAGCAACCATAAAGAGCAAAAGCCTCAAACAGCCTAAGTGTCCATCCACTAATGAATGAATGCAGAAAAGGTGGTAGATATCGACAATAAAATATTATTCAGCCATGAAAAAGAATGAAATCTTGCCATTTACAATGATGTGGGTGGAGCTAGAGAGTATTACGCTAAGTGAAATAAGTCAGTCAGAGAAAGACAAATACCATATGATCTCACTCATATGTAGAACAAACTGATGGATACCAGAGGGGAGAGGGGTGGGGGCAAGGGGGAAATAGGTGATGGGGATTAAGGAGAGCACTTTTGATGAGCACCAGATGCTGTATGGAAGTGCTGAATCACTATATTGTATATTTGAAATTAATCACTATATTGTATATTTGAATTAATATTACACTGTATGTGTAATTTGGTTTTTAGTTAAATTAATTAAACATACATAAAAATTAAATTAATTAAACATACATAAACACTGTATGTTTAATTTGGTAATTAAACTGGAATTTAAATAAAAACTTAAAAAAAAAAAAGAGTAAAAGCCTGTGGTCAAATTGCCTGGGATAGCCTTTGTTTTTATGATTACAAGCTGTGTGACATTAAGCATTTCAGTTTATCACTTTAGGCTTAAAATGGGGACTGATAGCAAAGGTGCCTACCACACAAGTTACTTAGGACAATTAACTGGGATACTGTATGTAAATAATGAAAGAGAATGCTCTCACCCCAAGATTAGGAAAAAGCAAGAATGATTAATCTTTCCACTTCTATGAAACATTATACAGAAAACCCTAGTTAGTGCAGTAGATAAGAAAAATAAGTGAAAAGCATGACAATTAGAAAGAAGATGTAAAACTATCTTCAAGACAACATGAACATGTCCATAGAAAATTCTAAGACACCAGTGGAAAGGTACCTACTAACATTAATAAGTGAATTTAGCAAGATTGCAGAATGGAAAGTTAATGTACAGGAATTAGGTTTGTTTTTATTTACTAGCAGTAAAAAAAAAAAAAACTGTAAAATAATTTTTAAAAAAATTCTGTTTACCTTAGAATCATACAATAAATTTTGAAAAACTTGTGACTAAACTTAACAAGAGATGTGTAAGACATATGCATAAAAAACTATAAAATACTTTTAATAGAAATTAAAGACCTTGACAATGGAGATACATACTTTCACCACTTGAAGATCCAGTATTGTTAGGATAATTGACGTATAGATTCATCACAATCCCAATTGTAATTTTAAAAAAGGCTTTATCTAGATATCAATAAACTGACTCTAAAGCTTACATGGAAATGCAAACAACCTAATAGATACAAAGCTTTTTTCTTAAAGAAAAAAATATGAGGACTTCAGTTTTTGAAATTTTCCATGAAGCTACAGTGAGGTTAAAAGACAAAAAGACAGATGTAAAGATCAACTGAACAGAAGACAGAGCTGAGAAATGAGCCCGCACACATACAGTCAAATGATTTTCAGCAATGGTAAAAAGGCAATTCAACTGGGAAAGAAAGAAACATATACATATATGTTATATATAAAAGCTAAAACTATAAAATTTCTAGAAGAAAACATAGGAGAAATTCTTTATGAACTTGAGGTAAGCAAAGATTTCTTAGATACAAAAAGTGTGACCCATAATAGAAAAAGTGGATAAACTGGGCTTTGTCAAAATTAAAATATTTACTCTTCAGAAGACATTTTAAGGAAAAAAGAAGCTACAGACTGAGAGAAAATGTTTACAGTATATATATTTAACAAAGTGCTTTTACACAATAGCTAGCTAGCTAGCGATAAACTTTAGAAATGCAATAAGACCAAACAAACTTAAAGAATTGAAAAAAAAATGACAGATACTTCACAAGAGAAAATATATAAAAAACAACAAAAAAAATGCATGTCAAGATCAACACCTATAGTCATCAGGGAGATGCTAATGCAAACCACCTGAAGACTATAGTTAATAATATTGTATTGAATCCTGGAAATTTGCGAAGAGAGTAGACTTCAGGTGTCCTTATCACAAAGGAAAGAAAATGGTACCTATGTGAGAAAATATGCTAACTTGAGTATAGTAATCATTTCACTAGGTATGTGTATATTAAATCATCATGTTGTGCACCTTTAATATATACAATTTTATTTTAAAAACAGAAAACTAAGCAAACAAAACTCAAGATACTACTATGTACCTATGGCAATGGCTAAAATTAAAAAGACTCTTAATACCAACCCCTGACAATGGTGTGGAACAACCAGAGCTCTCATATATTGTTGGTGACAAGGGGTAATTAGTTTACCACAAAAATGCAGGTTCTTTGTTGGCCAGAGTGAGGAAACCAGCACTATTTATCTAGAGTCAGTTTCTAGGAGAACAAAAGATTTTAAGTTTCTAAACTTATGCCTTAATTACTACATTTTTTGCACTAATTTTGGGATTGAAATTCAAAGAAGTTACATGTAAAAACTGGGTAGAAAATAGTATGTCGTGTCCAACCCAGTAAATTCGCAAGTGGAAAGGCAATTTACTTTTGTACCATCTTATACAGGCATTTTGTTCTTATGTTTCCTGGTAGAGCCACAGAAATGGTGCACTCCTGAGTTTCTACGTTATTTTTTAAATTTTCCTCTTTTCATTGTATCCAAAAAGAAAGATGACCAGGTGATGGAACCAAGAATTTCCTCCTTAGGTCAACAAATTCACATTCAAGAAAACATTCAAAAGACCAGAATGTTACACAGCACTTACTTTTCCTGCTTAATATGTGAAAGGACTATTCTTTAAAAGCCAAAAGGACAAAAACAACAACAACAACAGAGTAAGGAGAATATGAAAAGTTTGTTGATTGGCAAAATGCCAGCCTCGATAGAAATCATTCAAGGATGAGAAAACATTGTAAAAATAGCTAGAGCCTTATGAAAAGATCCTGTCATATGAAATAAAAGGGAGAACTGAAGTTGGGGGGCAGGGAGCAAAGCACTGCTTTGAAAACCATTTATATAGAAAACCGACATTTTGAAAACCTCTACCTTCTAGTCTAAATAAATATTGAAAAAGTAGTAGGCTTGAAACAGGAGATATCGAGAGAGAGAGGGAAATAAGAGAGCTGGGTCTTAGGCTGAATTTGAAGAAATGAAAATAAATTATGAGGAAAATAAGTTTCAGAAACATTGAAGAGGGAAATCAGCATGGCAAGAAGAAGGCAAAAGAAAAAGACAAAGAGATGAATGATCCAATGTGATGGCAAATAAAAGGAGAGAGAAAAAATTATCCCATGGGTCACTGTTGGTTTTTAAAAAGAAACTAATTCAAAAAATGCAGAAGGAAAAATCAAAGGCAGAATAGGAGAAACATTCTCTGAGTTGAAGATTTGAATCTGTAGCTTAAAAGGGGTCCCATGAAAAATCAAAAAATTAATGAGAAGAAACCAATTATAATGAAACTTGGCAAAGTACTTGGATTTCAGAAATGAGCACAATACTGGGTGCCTGGGTGGCTCAGTTGGTTAAGCGACTGCCTTTGTCTCAGGTCATGATCCTGGAGTCCCGGGATCGAGTC
Organism: Eumetopias jubatus; assembly: GCF_037043125.1. NCBI lineage: Eukaryota > Metazoa > Chordata > Mammalia > Carnivora > Otariidae > Eumetopias > Eumetopias jubatus. The sequence goes on along the minus strand of NW_028274814.1, from coordinate 113,553,791 downwards.
CCACATCAGGCTCCCTGCTCGGCAGGGAGTCTGCTTCTCCCTCTGATCCTCCTCCCTCTCATACTCTCTGTCTCTCATTCTTTCTCTCTCAAATAAATAAATAAACTCTTAAAAAAAAAACAAATGAGCACAATACCAACCACAAAAAAAAAAAAAAAGTCACACAGGCCTAAGGTGGGACAAGCTACAACAAATAAGAGTTTATCTACAGAGAGACTACCTGCCTTGGATTATCTATAGCACTAAATTCCAGAGGAAAATTGTCAGAATTCTGATAGGAAGTTTTGTGACTATGTCTATGTACCGTTTTACATATTTCCTTAAGACCTGAGTTATAGTAGGCAGTCAATAAATATTTGTTAATTGAATTAAGAAGCAGTAGATACAAATGTGAGTAGGGCAAGCCTTTGAAAATCACCAGGGAACCAAATAATGTACTGGTAATAACCCACTGTATTTTAAACAAAGAGTATGAGTTCAGCTTATTAAATAGCAATTAGTGTACCTGTTTATCACCTCTGCTGTTCAGCCTTATTACTATTCTTAGCTTTTTGTAATCCAAGGGAACATAATATGATTTTCATTCCTTTCATCCTACTGAAATGAACAAGGATTGTTTCATGTCAATATACTATAGTGTCATTGACTTGTTCACCCAAAATCTAGGAAGCTTTTTTCCTAATCTCTCAGTAAGTACTACAAGGATAATATCAAAAGCTTATCCTCAGTCTGTCCTGTTTTCATCAACTCCATTGCTCATGCCTCACATGGGATGTGACATACTGTGATTTTCCTGCTTCCACTCTCCACCTTCTCTGCTCTACTTCTATAAAATTCCACTTCTATAGCAATAAAATCTATACGGCTGTGTATGAACATTCCCCATCCAACCTTCAGCATTGAACTCTCACTGCTAACATGACAAGCTTGTCCTACCTCAGGACATTTATACTTGCTCATCCCTTGGTCTGAGACACTTTGCATACTCAGTGTCATTTCCATGACCACCCGTTATAAAACAACATATAGTCTCATTATTTTCTACCCTTTTAACTTGTTTTATTTTTCATAGTACTTAAACTATTTTCTGAGATTATCTTGCTTACGTACATTTTTCCCCAATAGATAAGCCCCTTGAGAGCAGAGACCTTGTCTGTCTTGTTTGTTTCTCTATGCCAAGAACATAGAATAATTCCAGACACATAGCTGGGCATTCCATATATCTAGAGTGAAAGAATGAATGATTAAATAAATGAACGAATGCCTGAACAAAGGAGACTATTTAGTCTCTATACTCACCCTCACAACTAACTAGTCAGAAGTTTTGAAATTAATTGCTGTTCAAAACTGGCAAACTAGCTGCTTTTATTTATCTCTTTTTCTTTAATTTGGAGTGTTCAGGGGGAAAGTCCAGCTAATAGAGATGGTTTGTAAGAGGGATTCTGCCAGAGGGTTCTGAGGGAGTAACCTGGATACTAGAAGGGAAAAAAATAAGTTCAAGATGACAGAATAGTAGCACATTCTTTGTAAATACCTGCAGATTTACGCATTATGAAATAGGTGTGTGCTAGGGGCATTTCTGATCCTGAAAATCCACTCTTTTCAACAAGGTTACTTCCATTTTGTCTAAGTGTCCAAAGAATGATTGGAGAGACAGAAAGAGAAAGGAGGAAGAAAGGAGGGAGGAAGAGAGGAAGGGAGGAAGGAAGGAAGGATGGATGGAAGGAAAGAAGGAAGGAAAGATGGAGGGCAGGCGAACCAGTTTATTTCAACAGCTGGACCAAATTAAGAAAACCAAACGAAATTCTCTGGGTTGGGTTCTGAACCCAGAAAAATGCAGTTGTGGTAAAGGACCACGTTATTTTCAGCAAGCAAAATGTAAGAAAATCACATCTGTCATACCAGTACTACATTTACCATTCTGTAAATGTTGGTGTGTTAGACAAATAGCTTCAGGGAAAATCCTCAGAACCTGTAAAGTACTGTTACTGGTGAAATGGAAAATTAGTGTTAATGAAGTTTAAAACAGCCACCTATAATACACCTTTCTGCAAACTGAGCCAGAATTTATTCGAGGTTTGCCTCTGTTTACATTAGCCATAATGCCTGAAAAGCCTTCTTTGGTTTATTTAAAATCAATTTACATCTATTTAAAATCAACATTTTTATTCTTGAGGTGAGGTCATGATTTCTGAGTACCCAGGGTATTTTTTTTTCAAAATAAATATAGGCTTAAAAATGAGGAGAGATGTGCTTGATGAAATATATCATAATATTTACCACATTGTTTGAAAACATGATGAAATTTGTAGAATATGTCATTTGAATTTTTTTATTTTATCTTTTCTCAAATTTAAATCAGAAAGTATAAGTTCATTTTATAAAATTACTATAATGGTCAAAATGTAAAAATTAAATTGAAAGGTTTCAAGGTTTTATCTAAAATGTGCATATAAGTTTAAAAGGCAAATTCTCCACTTTATTTCTTGCTGGGAAAAGAATGCAAAAATAAAATGGAGAATTAAATTTACAGTTACAAAAAGAACCTATAAAATAATGAATCCCGTGTCTGCATTTAGGAATGCATCATTAGGAATTAGAAATTGCTTTTTAGTGAAACAATTATTTTAATGTTAAGTTGTACAAAATTGTGATACTAAAGCTAAAAGGAATCTTAGGTCAAGGAGATCACTGTTTCGATGATTTCAGTTTGATTTGCTTAATTGTTAGTATGTATGCTGATGCAAGTGCATACCATTCCATCATTGCAAATAGAAATGATGAACTTCTGTAGTGCACTTTTACTGATTTATTTAAATACAAATGTTTCCACTTCTTTACATAGTACGAGTATATTTCAATAATGTTTCATATTTCAATATGTGATTTTACCAGATGGTCACTTATGCATGCTTTTACTCCTCCAACCTGGAATTTCTTCCAACTTTCTATTATTATATAGTATTGAAAAACATTAATGTCTTGATATCTAGATACAGGGATTACTAGATCAATAGCTATAAAAATTCAGTACGTTTTGCCAATTAACAAATGTTTTTTAAATTAGTATCATTTTGGGGCACCTGGGTGGCTCAGTCATTAAGCCTTCGGCTCAGGTCATGATCCCAGAGTTCTGGGATCGAGCCCCGCATGGGGCTCCCTGCTCCGCAGGAAGCCTGCTTCTCCCTCTCCCCACTCCCCCTGCTTGTGTTCCCTCTCTCACTGTGTCTCTCTCTGTCAAATAAATAAATCTTAAAAAAAAAAAAATTAGTATCATTTCATAAGTTCAAAGTGATAATTTTCTCTGCTTACTATTACTTTTGTTGTTGTTGTTGTTTACCTCGTTATTCTTTACTAACGTTATTAGGATTATAAAGATTATAAAGCCCAAAGCAGTTAAATGACTCCCAGGGGAAACACACACACACACACACACACACACACACCACCAAAAAGCCCAGGCAAATTAGTGGAAGAACTAACACCATACCCTCTTCTCAAGACCTATTATTCTTTCTATGATTTACATGCAACACTAGTGTTAATAGTATGTGTTAAATTGGCAACGAGAGACTGTTCAACTTGCGAGATTCAGACTATTAATATTTTCAAAACACAAATTGTTTGAGAAGTAGAAGTTTCAAGGGACTCCTGCAATGCAGAATAACAAGACCTAAACGCTTTCAGGATACTACCTGGGAAGTGCAGGCAAATCCTGCTATCTCCCAGGCATTTGAGAGACCTCACAAAATCCTTGGACTAGCTACGTTATGGTTTAACTCTTAAAAGATACTCAACAGACTCCTAATAGAATTCAGAATGCTTTGGTATATATTATAATATTTTTGCTACAAGTAGATTAACCCATGATCCTCATGTATGTGTTCATTCATTCAACAATTATTTGAATTCCGACTGAGCAGAACATCGCCATAGATGTTGGAGATGCTATAGTGAAAATAACAACATAAAAAGCAAGTATGATCTCATTCTGTTGAGAGATGTGCACACACACACACACACAGAGTAATTAGAAAAATAGACAAAAGGCAACTTGTGGTAGGTGCTCTGATGGAATGAAAGAGTGACAGGAGCCTGGCTGACAGCATGCTGAGAGCGAGGCCCAAGGGCTCTTGTATACCAGGTGTGGGAAAGACTGAGTTGAGTTGGGCGTGGTGGAAAGGGTTTGTGAGAAGACTGTACCCAAAGGATATTGGAAAACATGAGACTAAATATGACCTATTTCAGGGATGGTAGAGGGGAGAAGTCATGAAATTTGGAGACAGTCATCTTGTTTCTGAGAGCCTAATTTTTTTAATCTTTAATATGGGTTTAATAAATTGTATTTTACTGGGTTTTAATAAGGATCAGTTCAAATAATACACACAAAAGAAGTTTCGATATTGTAAATCACTAAAATGTTAATTAATGGGCATCATTATATTTGTCAAGAATGGTAAACTGGTGTTTTTTTCTGGCTATCATTACCATAAAGAAAATCCTCAACTTAATATATAAAAAAAAATCCAATTAAAAAATGGGCAGGAGACCTAAATAAACATTTCTCCAAAAAAGGCATAGAGGTGGCCAACAGACATAAGAAAAAGTGTTCCACATCACTCATCATCAGGGAAATGCAAATTAAAACCACAAGGAGATACCACCTCTTACCTGTCAGAATGGCTAAAATCAAAAAGACAAGAACTAGCTAGTGCTGGTGAGGATGTGGAGAAAGGGGCACCCTTGTGCACTGTTGGTGGGGACACAACATGGTGCAGCTGGTATGGAAACAGCAAAAAAATTAAAAATAGCCCTACCATACAATCCAGCAAGTCCCCCTTCTGGGTATTTATATGAAAACAGAGACGCTAATTTGAAATGATAAATACACTCCTATGTTTATTGCAGCATTATTTATAATAGTTAAGATATGGAAGTAGCCCGAGTGTCCATCCATAGACTAATGGATAAAGAACAGGTGGTATACACACGCAATGCGATATTACTCAGCCATGAAAAGAATGAAACCTTGCCATTTGTGACAATATGAATGAAACTCCAAGGTATTATGCTAAGTGAAATAAGTCAGAGAAAGACAAATACCATCTGATTTCACTTATATGTGGAATCTAAAAAACAAAACAAATGAACAAACAAAACAAAACATGAAAGAGACTCAGATACAGAAAACAATCTGGTGGTTGTTGGTGGGGGGGGATGGATGAAATAGGGGGAGAGGATTAAAAGGTACAAACTTCCAGTTATAAAATAAGTAAGACATGCAATACAGTGTACAGCATGTGTAGAGAGACCCAATTAGACTTGGTGGTTTAGACCAGTCCTCATCACATAATGATTTCTTGGACATCTTTCACCACTTCAATCGGGACTATTTGTATATTAGTGGTGTTGGGGGAGACCAGGGAATTTCATTTGTGTTCAAATTCCTACTTGTTTTCCCGTGTTACTTTTTCCTTTCCACTTTTGAAATATTTTTAGGAAAAAGTAATATTTGGAATTGAGGAAGGGAAGTATAGAGCTCAAATTAAACCACACGTTACCTATGTTCAAAGAATGCTTACTTTGCCTCTTTTTTTTTTTTCTTGTCCTAAAAAATGTCACCCAAATATATACCATAACAATATTCTATAGGCCATAGTGGATTTAAGCAAAAATCACATGTAAAGGTTAATAAAATCAAAGTCATGAATCTAAAAGTAACGATACACCCCCATTCTCTGTTTATTTCCTTGTTCTTTTTAGTCTCTGTGTGGACAGCATATGTGCCAAATGGATAAATATATGCATTAGATATAATTCACAGGATGATGGCAAGTGTTCACATTTATCACAAAGTGATTGGAGAAGAAGTAAAAAGAAACATAATTGGAAAGTTAGGCAGCAAAAGGGAGATAGCACTAACAAGAATCCTGATAAAGTTCATGGACAAAATGGTATTAGTAATTTGGGGGAAAAAAGAAATTTGGGGAAGTGTTCAATGGTTGAGATCCATGATCAAGCACAACTGTTCAACTGCTTTTCTATTTAGATACTCATCTTCTTCTTTTTCTCCAAAGTGGCAAATGAGATCATGATTCATTTAGGGATTCCATTCTGAGTCACAGTCATGACGATCACAGAAACAAATGCAGACTTGCGAGCACTCCTTCCCTCCATCCCTCTTCTGGTTGCCCAGTCTAGAGTACAGCATCACTTCTGGGAAGACAACCCGCATACCCACAAGCAAATTTCTCTGTGTACTTTTTAAGTTACTCCAAAGTCTATTCCCAGAAAGGACATTAATCAGACCCAGAATAAATTCATTATAATTTTATTTTCCCTGGCTTCCAAAGGAAAATTAAATTCACAGTTTGGCAACATCACAGCTGAATTACTCTACTAAAGATCACATCTCAACTCACCTTCCTGACTGGATAAAAAAAGCTTAAAAATAAAAAAGTCTAATTATTTAATGTCAGAGAATAAATTAGGAGATACTGTGTGGCATGACTATAATAGATTTTTGAAAAATTGTCAAACATTTTAGATGTCATAGATCTAAAGAGCAGAGTTTCTTCTTATTAAACATCTTTGGGGGTTTTATTTAAGTGAACCTAAAGTTCCACATAATGTTTGGGAAACTTTTATAGGCAGACTAGTGGCTTCTCAAAGAGATCTGCATTCTAATTCCCAGAAGGTTTGAGTATGTTCCATTATGTGGCAATGAGGAGTTAAAGTAGCAGCTGACTTTAAAACAGGGAAATTATCCTGGATTATCTTGATGGGCCTAATGCAATCACAGGGTCCTAAGAGTGAAAGAAGCAGACAGAAGAATCAGTGTCAGAGTGATGTGATTTGAAAAAGACCCAACTGGCCATTGCTGGCTTTGAAGATGGTGGGTTTAAGAGACAAGGGATGTGAGTATCTCTAGAAGCTGGAAAAGGCCAGGAAATGAATTGTCCCTGAGAGCCTCCTGAAGGGATGCAGCCCTGCTAACAGCTGACTTTAATTCAATGAAACTCATTTTGGATTTCTGAACTCCAGAACAGAAAGATAATAAACTTGTGCTGTTTTAAACCACTAAATCTGTGGCAATTTTTTATACCAGCAATAAGAAACTAATGGAATTCTTCTACTTCCTGTCTCCCTCCCCCTCACTATATTCCAGTCACTCTGACCTTGGTTCTGTTACTGCAGTCAACCATCCAAGCAGGGATTTGTTTGCGAGTCCTAGCCAAACCCCAGGGAGTTACTTAAAGTCAGTCAGAAATGGCACGAGATGAATCATCATGGAGGATTGATGAGTACCTGACTGACCTCAGAGATAAGAGGCCACAGACTCAGGGGCCAGGTTAATCAGACTCAGGTGCAAAGGCTGATCAATGAAGAGGCCAAGAAGAGCAAAACAAACATAATATAGATCCCAGCAGCCACTCCTTTGTTACCTCAGTCCCCTGACCCCTAGGAAATGTATTAAACCTCCCTCACACCCAGATTCCATCTTCTGGAGGATAATGGTGAGGAAGTTAAACTCTGGAAGGCCAAAGGGACAATCTAAACTGAAAGAGACCATTTAAAAAGATAGAAATTAATAAAATGTCAATTAGTAAATTCAAATTTCCTGTCACCCAGTGTCGGTTAAAGGAAGATTAAACCAAAAATGAAAAAAAAAATCCCAATTTTCTTTGTACAACTAAATAAAGTGTATTAGTTTTCAACAAACATAAAATGAATAAATGCTCTGAGACTAGGTAGCTTCCACACCTGCCTGAGTCCATGCCTGACCAATAGGAATATTCCTGAAGACCTTGAGTTTTTAAATACCTTCTTTCCTCCAATTTGCATTATCTGTGGACTGAATACAAAGGCATGAGGCAGCAGATTAGGCTGAACTCATCTCTGTTTTCCCTGTGGGGTCCTTCTGTTTAACCCTGAATTTTCTCCATTAGAGTCCCACACATTTCTGTGAAAAAAAGAAAAAAAAAAAAGCAGAGACATCATTTCCATATAAGAATTGAAAAAGCACATAAGTTATAAAGGGACTCTTTAGGGCAGAAGACCATAAGAAATCAGGCATTTGGCAGCCCAAGTGTTCATCAATAGATGAGTGGATAAAAATGTGGTATATACACAATGGAATATTACTCAGCCATAAGAAAGAACAAGATTTTGTCATTTGCAACAACACAGAGTATTATGACAAATAAAATAAGTCAGACAGAGAAAGACAAGTACCATCTAACCTCACTTATAAACAAACCAAAAACAAAAAACACAAACAGACTCTTAAATGCAGAGAACAAACTGGTGGATGCCAGAGGGGAGGTTGGTAGGAGGTGGGTGAGGTAGATTAAGGGGATTAAGAGGTACAATCTTCCAGTTATAAATAACTGGAATAAGTCATGGAGATGGAAAGTACAGCATAGGGAATATAGTCAATAATACTGTATGGTGACAGATGGTGATTACCCTTATCATAGTGAGCACTGAGTAATATATTGAATTGTCAAATCACTGTGTTGTTGTACACCTGAAACTAATTAAACGTTGTATGTCAACTATACTGCAAAATAAAGATTACTTTAATAATAAAAAAAGAAATAAGGCATTTGGAATCTGAGGTCCTTAGGAGAAGATAATTTTAATAGTACAAAGTGGGGGATTCTTCATGTCTGATATTAGCCTAAAGCCTCCAAACTTAGGCTGATGAAATCTGCTACTATCTAGTGAAGTAAAAATAGAGAAATGAATAGAATACAAACTTAGGTAATGGAATCTTCTACTACACAGAGAAACAAAAACAGAAGAAAGAATAGAATATAATTTACCTACTTCCATCTGATTATCTAAATCATTTTTGGTGCTTGTTAAAAATGTAGATTTCTCAGTTACACATACTCATTCAGAATCTCCAAGGGTAATTTCTTAGGAATTTATCTTTTTTAAAGCCCCTTGAATGATTTCAATCAACAACCAACTTTAATTACCATTGATTTATTTAAAAATTTGAGTTATGGCCAATACTAACTAAAGGAACCAAAAACATGGCTTTAAAAAAAATATGGAAATATTTAAACCAACAAATCGCTGCCAAGATTACCATAATGTACCTTGACCTATTTTCTTTCTGGAAACTTTAGAAGGACTTTTATTGACATCATGGTAATTTCATTGTTGTGCAAAGGAAGAAACTGGGTATGGGTTGGAATATAATAGGCTTGGGTGAGTATCCAAAAAAAAAAAAAAAAAAAAATATATATATATATATATATATATATATATATATATACTAGAGTGGAAGCTTAGAAGCACACTGGAATTTTCAATATTGAAATAATTATCATAAAAAATTGTTGTGGTTTATGAATAAGTCAACTTCAACTTGTATTTTAAAACCCCAGAACTATTTTCTGAAATTTCCTTCAGAAGCTTGCGGGAAACCATATAACCCTGGAAAATGTGTATCATCAAAAAGTATATTAACTACCTAATCTTATAGGTCATTCATTTCCTTGCAAATATAATGGAGGAAGGATATTTATAATGAAAGGTACATATTAAATTTCAGGACTAAGGCTTTCAACATAAAAGTAATGAGTACTCATACTATTTTTTGTTAAAAGTCAATTTGTTTTTAGTGGAACCTATTTTATAATGAGTCAATGTTATGTCATTTTCAAAACATGCCATATGACTTTGGTACTAAAAAGTACACTTTAGGATTAATTGAGTCTTCAAAGCTTTGTAGTTTTATGAGGATACACCTACTGGACTCCTAGGAAGTGTTTATTTCTAAATAGGTTAAGCCCAAAATGTTTTTAATCTTATATGTTATTTCCACATAGTTAAACCTTCAGTTAATTTAGCTCTATGGAAAATGATGTGTTCTGAATCATCATAGAGTTAATTAGAAGAAAGCAGAGATTTATTTTTTATTTTGTGTATATTTACAGATATTCTACTCATGAATTCAGCTACAGGGAGCCAGTTGATTTTCAAAAGTATAGTTTCTTCTTTTCCTTTGTACATTTTAAAAGCTTTCCCTATGCCTGGACTTGTATTTTCCCCTTGGCTAAACCCAGTTCACCCTTCACTATGATGTTTCGTCTTGATTTTCACTTCGTGGTGTATAAACTTCTTCAATAAATCACAGCTAGTTCTGGTGCTCTTGCTCTATGAAACGGTAGTTCTTGTTTTGTTTTCCTCCTGTAGGATTGCCACATGGCATCATAACTACATGTTTATTTGCATCTCTTCTACCTAAACTTTGTGCTTCCTGAAGCACCCACTAGGGGTGGGTCTCTAGTGCCATATGGTGCCTAAGTCTTAATCGACCTTTATGTGTAGACTGATGAATGAACAATTTGGTTTTCCTTCAAGGGGCAAATCAGAATTTTAAAAACAGTCTTATACCTTCTTTATATATTTGACTTTAATTTGAATCGCATGTTGGGAAGTAGCTCCATAAGATTTTTTTTTCAGTGCTTATAATCTTTAAAGTTCTTAATTAGGTCCCAGCTACAGAAATTAGAAGGGAATCTTTTCATGCAGTTAACTCATTACCTGATTGTATTGCAATTGTATGTACTGAATTCTATCCATTTCCATCACGACCTCTCTAGTTCAAGCCACCATCTTTGCTTCTTTCCTAGACCAAAGTTGTTGTGTCCCATTTGGCCTTGCTGCTTCCTCTTCTGATTCTATTACTTACAATCACTAGCATCCCAAACCACTTGAATGAAAACCCACAGTGCCTAGCATGGAGTATGATGACTTATGTGAACTGGCCATCATTACGTGTCCAATCACAATTTGTATGCCACCTAACCTTCAAGCATCAGCCCTCATTCAAAAATTCTAAATCCTCTCTATTGAACACTCCTCCATTTCTTTACCTTTTCCTACCCAGTTTAAATATGATTTAATTCAAGAGGATGCTTTCTCTGCTTTCCCGTGCTGTATTCTCTTTCCCTGCATTCTATCATTTTATTTTATAACACTTATGAGAAGTTGTGGTTATTATTTGTTTTTACATGTTGTTTGACATAAGTATTAGTATAAATATTAACCATTTATGAATATTAAGTCTAGTTTTATGTTTTTAGTTTACAAGGATAAATTGCATCATGCTTACAATGTCCTAAGTACTTTAGTGTATTGACTCATTTGATCTTAACATCCCAACGATGAAGGTAATTAATCCTATTTTACAAATGTAGAAAATTGAAGTTTAAAGAGTTAATGTACACAAAGTTAGTTCCAGAGCAGACAATAAAGAAATAGAAGCAAAGATTTTTGTCTCAGTGAATTTATTGCTTATTCAATGTACCACCTTCATGTCCCTTGTTTTCATACACCATGAAAGCAGTGGACCCCTGTAACAGTAACAATAACTGACATTTATTGAGTGCTTGCTGTGTGTAAGGAACTGTTCTGAGAGTTTTACATACACTAATTCATTTAAGCTCATGAAGAAGCTTTATGAGATAGGCACCGTGACCATCTTCTTTTTAAAGATGAACAAACTGAGGCAGTGGATTGCCCAAGATTTCATAACAAATATATTACATAGCGTTCTTCACCACTAGGATACACCCAGTAAAAATAAATACACACACACACAGTTTCCTGGGGGTAGAAAAAGGCAGGATGTCTGATGTCATCATTTTTCTATTTTTGTTAAATACAATGTTGATGTACTTTTTTTATTTTCGTATTTGAAGTGATTCTTATGCTTCCTATTTCACTCCAGTTAAGTCCAATTAAATATGTGTAATCATAATATACAAAATATCAGACATATATAAAATCATAACATCTGTCAGACATGCTTCACATGCAGGGGCCTGCATCTGTCATGAGAGCTTTGGAAGACATGTCAGAGACAATTCTAGGCTTGGACTTTGAAGTTTGAAAACAACCTATAATGTCATGGGCATATTTCTTACGCTTTACTTGTTTTCATGCAAAATACAGGAAAGTTTAATTCTTTCTTGCTTATCCTATACAACAAAATTGAAATCCACAGCAGCACTGCACAACATAAAATTTTATCTTCTAGGTTTGATTTCATTGGTTGAACAAGGTAATCTGGAGAAAACTATACCTGAAGAAAAGATTTAAAAGAAATTATGCTAAATTTCATAATACTTAGAGAGGGATCATATTCTACGATGATTGTGTCATGGCATAGGGTTTTCAAAAGTTAATTAATTTACCATACAGATTCAGTTAAAAATTAAATGTTTGCACACAAAATAAGCCACTTAGGCAAATGCTAAACATCTATCCTTCCATGTCAAAACACAATACTTAAAGATGTCAACTTCACCTCAGCTGATCCCATTCAAATCCAATAGTATTGGCTTTAATATAATAAAATATATATTAAAAAACCCATCCAAAAAATAGGTTGAGAACAACAAAAATATTCTGGAAAAATATTTCATTCATTCGATACATATGTATGGAGGACCTGTGTCCTAAGGGACAGATAAAGTCTTACTCTTATGGAAGTGACAGCCTAGAAGGTCAAAGTTATAACACACACTGCTAAAAAAATAAACAAACATCCTAAAAATAATTCCAGAAATTGGTAAGTGACAAGAAAATATAATGTTCTAAAATGATAGAGAATAAGTAGATGAGGCTCATTCTGGTGGTTCAAAGCCTGTCTGAAAAGGCTGAGACCTAAGTGACTAGAAGCCAACAATTAAGAAGTCTAGGGCAGCAGTGCTCAAAGTGTTGATCTTTCGGAGCCCATAATGTAAAAATTATTCTTTTTGAAAAAATATTCTTCTAATAATATTAAGATGTGATTTACATTTTTCACTTTGATTCTCTCAGAAGTGAAAGGCAGAGTTTTCCAGAGGCCACATGACACATGATGACGTCATTCTGATGGCTGACTAATAGACTTTCTGCTTGTTATTTTTACTTTCTAGAATTTTCTATTGTATTAGGTTTGAACTATAAATGCATTTTCAGAAGTTAATTCAGTTTGTTCTCAAAAAACAATACTATGTTCCTGCTATTTTTGTTCATAGCTGTTATTACAATAAGCTGTAACCTAGTTATTGTCCAATAAATCATTATTTTGTAACCTTCAAATTTCCCTTATGTCTATACAAATCAAGAAAAAGAAGTAACTATACTTTGGGGTCTTGTTTTGCAAAAGTATTTTGTGCACTACTGCACTAGTGAACAAACTTTGCTAAATATACTGGTATGTGCCATAGCAATGAAATAATCAAAACAACAAACAAAAAATATTTAAAGCACTGAATCACTCACCATTGGGCAAAAACAGAAGTTTTGATAACACCCCTATGATGCTATGCTCTGTAACTATAGAAAACATGAGTAAGACAAAATAAGGTAAGTATTTTAGGTGAAAAATGCAGGATATATAGGATAAGAGAGAGAGGGAGAAAGAGAGGGAGGGAAAGGAAATTCTGTTATGTATATAGGGCATGTCCGAAATATTTGAAATAATAAACAAAGCCTAAATAACAATCACTTCTAGAGAGTGAGATTGGAGAGTAGGTTGGGTGAGAGATTATTTTGCATTTAACCTCGTATCCCAGTATGCTGTGAAATGTTTCAGCATGTTATACCGTTCATGTATATTAATCTTATAATGCAAGTGAATTAATGCTAAAATATAATAAACTGTTATTGATATTTAAAAAAAAATATTTTCATGTAAGATGCCAGGATAAATGGAAGCAACTGTAGAATGAGTTTAAAAATATCCATGCATATGAGTATAAAGATGATGAAGGATAGTTCCATGGCTTATAAGAAATGCTAAAATTGATAATGGTGGTAAGATTGATGTGAAAGGAGAAAAAAATGCAAATCCATTCACTTACTGTTCTGATTTTAAAAAGTAAACCACTCACCAGAAAAGGGAATTTTCACTGAAAATGTACATATTGAGATAAGCAAAGTAGACAGATTAGGGATGACCAATGTGAAGAATAAAATTTCATTGTATGTGATGGTATGCAAATTATTAGAGAAAGCAAGTGGTCATTGTAATATTAAAAAGTAATTACATTTTAGTACATCCCTATGATGGAATTTCATGTAGTAAATGGCATTAAAGAAAATGTTTAATGATATAGAAAGGTATCCATAACGTACTCCTTTGTGGGGAGGGTTATACAACCACAAGGCCCATGGTGTAAGACTTTTGTAAACACCAAAGTGTCTACGAGTTTGTGTGTTCACATACTCACAGCCTAAGAAAAAAACATTAAAAGATGATCATTTCTGAGCTTGGATATTTATTTTCAGCCTTTTCTATGTAAGTATTCTCCAAATGTGCTAAAACAAACTACTTTTATAAAATCTGCAATAAGAAAAAAAATGAAGTTTTAAACCCTAATGTATAAAGTGATAAAAATAGAACCTCCTCCTCTACAAACAGGGAATTGTCATTATATTTCATCATTTCTGTGCTTTTGGAGGACTTGGCTTATGCAGATGCTCAGTCATATATCCCTACATAGAGAGTGTGGGGAAACGGGGAACACCATCCATCTAACCCAAAGGGAAAGCAACGTCACAGTTTGTTCGGGTGGGATGCTAGCAACACATTAGCGTTAGCAACGCACGTGGGGGGAAAAGAAAAGACCTGCTTAGAACTTGGGAAATTTGTTTAATGGTACCCATCAACTTGATGATCTCTGAGATTGGTTCCAAATCTGTGGTTCCATGACTCTATGAACAATAACTAATGACAGCTATATGATACTGAGCACTTCAATATATCGATCACTTATACAGTAGCCACCCCCCTCTCTGTGGTTTTGCTTTCCATGGTTTCAGTTACTCATAGTCACCTACGGTCTGGAAGCAGATGACAATGCATTGGAAGGTCAATAATAGCTGGACACTACATCCTGTTGCCCACATCATTAACCTCGCTTGATTTCATCACGTAGGCATTTTGTCATTTCCTACCATCACAAGAAGGAGGCAGGTGAGTACAGTACAAGAAGATAATTTGACTGGGGCACCTGGGTGGCTCAGTTGGTTAAGCGGCTGCCTTCGGCTCAGGTCATGATCCCAGGGTCCTGGGATCGAGGCCTGCGTCAGGCTCCCCGCTCAGCGGGGAGTCTGCTTCTCCCTCTCCCTCTGCCTGCCTCTCTGCCTACTTGTGCTCTCTCTCTCTGTCAAATAAATAAATAAAATCTTTAAAAAAAAAAAAAAAAAGAAGATAATTTGAGAGAGAGAGAGACCACATTCACATAACTTGCTTTACAGTATAGTGTTATAACTATTCTATTTTTGGTTATTGCTGTGCCTAATTCATAAATTAAACTTTATCATAAGGATGTATGTATAGGAAAACATAGTGTATAGAGGGTTTGGTACTATCTGAGGTTCCAGGCATCCAGTGGGGGGCTTGGAACATATCCTCCCATACTGTACTAAGCCATGCCCTATACCGATGGCATTAGACAAATGGTGTCTGATGCTCATAACTTTTCCTACAGACATCATCATCAGATCCATTTTAAAGATGAAGACACTGAAACTACCAAGGTCACTTTTTTAAAAATAAATTTTTACTCCTGATAGCTTACTTAAGTTTCTAAGTCTATATCTATCTTTCCACAAAGTCTGAGCTCTTCACTACTATCTTACTCCAGGACCGACTGACTTTTCAGAGATCACCAGCTAGCGTGGGACAAACAGAATCTGGCATCAGAATGGTTTTGACAAAGGAACAGGCAGGCTGCGGTGAACCTGGGAGCTGTGACAAATGCAGGGCTGGATTCAGAATGAGATAGATGAAAGGGTCATAATGTTCCCTATCATCCTCACTGGTCTCAGGTCACAGAGGGAATGCAGCGGGCAGGCTGAGGGGGCAACTCAGTCATTTGAACATGAATATTGATGAAACCTCCAAAATCTATTGCCACAAACAACCTGACTCATTTGCCAGGGTAGAGAGCTGGTACCTCAGCCAGCGGTCTGAAGTGTGGATGTGGGTGTGGATGTGCATGTTAAGTGTGTGACGGGCAAGGAAAGAAACTACTGCTTAGTTATCTTTTTTGTTCGTTTGCTTGTTGGTTTTTGCCTTTTAGAAACCATTGCCTACTTATTATCTCAGCTCTCCACTGATAATAGCATTGCCTATAAAATATTTTAAACTGATTCAATTAACTACCTTGTTTTAGCTCTATCTTGTCCACTCTCTTCTCAATGGATAAATATTTCAAGATTTTGTTCTTCTGTTTACTCATTAGGTGACTTTTAGTAAATTATTTAGACTTTCTGAGTTTCCATTTCTACCTCTGAAAATGTGGTAATAATACATGGATTTTAAAGCATAAAACTTAGTAAAAAAAATGTGAAAATTCTGAGAATAAAGCATGGGATAAAATACACTATAAAGAGTAATTTTATTTCTTTTTAATGGACTCAAGAAGTATGCTTTAAAATTTGCAACATCCAGTTATTGGTCTCACAGAACTGGTTTTATAAAAAAAGAAAGTATATGTTGATAGTATCAACTTCACAGTGAGCTAAATATAACTTAATGCATTTAAACTCTATTACGGATGCTGCAACACATTTACTCCTTCATAAAGAAAAGTCCTAGGAATAGATAGTTGGAATTTTTCAAACAAAATCTCAGATTATAGAATTTGACATATTCTAAGCTAATGCTCAGAATTGTTTAAATATCTTCTTACAATGAACCACTAAATTATGTCTTTTTTTCTGATTTCTTTTAAGTTTATTCACACTCTCTGTTACAAAACTGAGGCCTTTCTATAATTTTCTTAAAATAATAATAATGAAATGTTATGCTATGAATCACTTTACAATTCTATGAGTTACTTTCAAGCAGATTATCTTCTGTATTTTTAACAGTTCCATGACCAAAAAAGAAAAAAAAAGGCATTTATTCTAATATTAATTTTTCAGGCGAATGTATTAGTGGTCAGGGAGATTAACTTTCCACAGGTCTCATAGCTAAAAGTGACATATTTAAGTTAGTTTAAAAGGGAAAATCTTGCAATGTGGCAATTTATGTTAAAATATCTGATTCTAAGAATTCCTATAAACACAAGGAAAATTTTGGAGGAAAAATAAATCCTATAAATGCAGCTGATATAATCACAAAATGAAATAGACAAGAATTGAGTGTATGGCTCATCTGTACAAAGCATGCATCAGGAACTGACAATCAAACCAGGTCTTTGGGAGATTACAACTTTGCATAACTTCTAGTTTGAGAAAAAAAATATTGCTAGCATGCAACGAGAGAGTGAAAGATTACTGCCTTGTGATATTTTTAGTGTGCAATTTTTTCATGTTCTTTTATGTTTTTTGGCATTAAGCTATAGAATACCATCCCCAAGTAAGGTTTTGGATGAATTCCTAAATTAAATCCACAAAATAAGAAACAGGCAAGACATTGCTGATTGATTCCAGATCTGAATAGCATAAAATGAATCCCCTTCACATAAGAAATAAACTGGAAATGTTGATATTTACCTTTTCTGTCAGAGTGTTAATGAAGCATATTTTCACATTTTGGAAACTGACATAAGTTACCTCCCTGGCTCCAAATTAAGGTAGTTCAAGTAAATCAATATAAACTTCAAGAGTCATGGGCAAGAAAAAGTTCAATTCCTCTGAAGACTCATTTGCATTTTCCTGAAATTATTTGTCTGTTTATGATTTAGGAGACCTTTAGAAGAACCTGAGAGTTGATTGAGAGAATAGCACCAAATTGTTGCAACAGCTACGAAGGGAAAGAGCTTTGCAAGAGGAATGCTCCCCCCAGTAGATGTCTTCATTTGCAGCAGGACTCAATCCTTAGTTAAAAGCTATGGTATTTGGGCTAGTTAAGCATGAATCTCTCTCCCATTCCATAGGGAATGAGCGGGGCAGTCTTTGCTCCCCACGTCCACCTGCACTTCGTTAGCGAGCAGAATGCTCACATGCCACCCCACAAGATCCCCACAATGACATAACTCCATGCAGAGACTGGCGTGACTGGGCTGGGTTTTCCCCCCTTCAGCTCTTGTATCACTAAGAACCTGGCAGCCAGTTCCGTCCTGACAGAGTTCACTGCATATATTGGTGGATTCTTGTCCATAGTGCATCTGCTTTAAGAATTAACGAAGGCAGTGTCAAGACAGTAAGGTAAGTGCTGTTTTAACTATAGCACTGGGGATGCTGACGGTTTGGGACAGTGTTTATTGTAACAGGAACAGAAAAAATTCCAGAGCAACTTTGCCAATTGCTATTCAACAGCAAACCCACAGTTTTGAGCATTTACTTTCACATTGTGCTTAATGTGCTTTCCATGATTTATGGATTTGAGATAAATTTTATAAAGTATATGCTGCGTTGCTTGGCAAAGGAAGCTATACAAAGTTTCAGAAATCGGAATGAGAAAATATTTAAACTAGACATAGTAAAAAATGTGTGGCAATTAAAATGCTTGTTATTTTATGCTAATTAGTTATATATGTTAGTGTTGTTAGAACCTAATTTTGGAACAAGGAATGGCCATTTCCATTAGTATTCAAAATATTTTGCAATAAATATATTGTCATAATTTGTTACAATTTACAATAAACATGTTATTATAAAACTTGAGCTAAAGAACTTAGACACCTATGAATTACTTATTTCTATTTTGTTAATTTTATCGATTTGTTTTTTGGATGTATGTGTTGAAAAAACATGTTTTAGAGAAATTCTGGGGAAGATGATTTACTTTTTGAGAAAAGCATTTCCTCCATAGCCACAGGTATTTGGAAAAAACCTGGAAAAAAGGCAAAGTGCACTTTTGCTTCATAGTGGATTCATTATATGGTCACAAACTCTCTTTGAATTCAGAGTCCTTGTTTTTCCTCTGCCAAAAAGTATGGAAGCATTTTTTCATTACTATTCAATACTCATAGTGACCATGGCTATTTTAGTGTATACTCAATTTAAAATAAGGTGGAAGGTTTTTAATGAAGCCAGACAAGTCTTTATAACATTAACATATTATAACTTATAAAGAATCCTATAATTACATTTACACTATGTAATTGTTCTCATAGCCAACTCCTGTCAACTAAATTAAATGACGCCATCGTAATCTTTGGGAATAATTTGCCAAGAATCTGGCTACATGTTACATTATGTCAGCTATCAGAGTGATTCTAACAACTTTTTTCAGGGTTTCATCTGCTAAAATAAAGTGCCTTATAATTTCAAGTTGAAGCAAAGAAAAGATGTCTCAATTTCTGATACTAAAAAGTCCTACTTATCCCAAACTACCCAGATACAAAAGCTTGTACCATATTTCTCACAGGAAGATATATTATTTTATGGTATCTAGTGGAATGTGGATCCTGCCTCACATTATGATTGCCCTCCTGGAGTTACCCCCCAGCCATAACTCTCCACTCTACAAAAGTCCAACTCTTTACCTAAATTGCTAACCCTGTACTTTCCCAAGCGATTGAAATGTACTTTATTGAGCCTCACCTTAGAAACATGTTCATATGAGAAAATCACTGTTACAGCTCATTTTTGATTTATATTCTCAATTTTGTCCTTTTCTACATGGCTCCTAATGCCACTGTTAAATACAAACTTTCCTCAGTTCCACCTCTTTCCCACTTCCATGCTGTGAGGGCACTAAAATCCAGATAAGTGAGCCATGTCTTCTTAAATTTTGGCATGAAGAAAGTAGAGAACTTGTGAGTTATTGAGAAAGGAAAACTTTAATTCAGAACTTGAAAATAATATATTTTCTCTACCAGCTGGATCTCTTTATAGGTTTAACATTTTTTTAGAATTTGTGACATTTCCCTGATTAAGAAAAAGTAGTTTCTAAAACTAATGTACTAAATATTAACTTTGGAACACAGTTGTGTAGTGTGCCTAAATGCATGGAATGTTAAAGAAAAGTCAAAATAACAGGCACACACACACCCACCAAGAATTCTGTTCCTCCTCCTCAGAACCAACAATACCCAGATATTTTTAAAGGAATGTACCCCCTCTCACACACACATACATAAGAACAGCTTTCCTCCAGGCAAAACCATAGATTGCCCATGTTTCCAGTAAGGGTCTTCTTAATGAGACATTTTAATGATGATGAATGGTAGGGTACAGGGTACAGTTTACAACTGTCTTTTCATTTTCATTTTTCTGGTTTTGAAGGATGTTCTGAAGCAGTGTACTAACATGGTGGCCAGAGGGCACCACCCAGAAACCTATTGCAGGAAGGCATTTAATTAAGGAATGACCTAGAGAGATTGAATGGACAATTGGGCCTAGCTTGCCCAGAAGGGGGCGTGTGTGTATGCAATCTAACCTGAGCCCTGTTGACCACACCAGAAGTTGTACGTGTACATCCTTCTCGTGATACTGAAACAAAAATTAAAAAGACATCATTAGATGCTCTAAAAAAGCACTATGAAGTAATAAAGTACACATTTGCTAATGCATTTAACATTGCCAAACCAATATCCTTTTCCTGAAAGTATACTATTATATAATAATGTATTTCCACTTTATTTAGGATTCAAAGCATTTGCCAAAAATGAACCTAAGTGTGCTTACTCTCCTCTTGGCAATAGTCGGTGCTGCCAGTGGCCAGTACTATGATTACGATTTCGCTCTATCGATTTATGGGCTATCATCTCCAAACTGTGCCCCAGAATGTAACTGCCCTGAAAGCTACCCATCAGCCATGTACTGCGATGAGCTGAAATTGAAAAGTGTGCCGATGGTGCCTCCTGGAATCAAGTATCTTTACCTTAGGAACAACCAGATCGACCATATTGATGAAAAGGCCTTTGAAAACGTGACTGATCTGCAGTGGCTCATTCTGGATCATAACCTTCTAGAAAATTCCAAGATAAAAGGAAGAATTTTCTCTAAACTAAAACAACTGAAGAAGCTGCATATAAATTACAACAACCTGACGGAGTCTGTGGGCCCGCTTCCCAAATCTCTGGTGGACCTGCAGCTTACGCACAACAAGATCCAGAAGCTTGGCTCCTTCGATGGACTGGTAAACCTGACTTTTGTTCACCTTCAACACAATCAACTGAAAGAGGATGCTGTTTCAGCTGCTTTTAAAGGTCTTAAGTCCCTCGAGTACCTTGACTTGAGCTACAATCAAATGGCCAAACTGCCTTCTGGTCTCCCAGCATCTCTTCTGACTCTCTACTTGGACAACAATAAGATCAGCAACATCCCTGATGAGTATTTCAAGCGTTTTAATGGACTGCAGTATCTGCGTTTATCTCACAATGAACTGGCTGATAGCGGAGTACCTGGAAATTCTTTTAATGTATCCTCCCTGCTTGAACTGGATCTCTCTTATAATAAGCTGAAAAACATACCGACTGTCAATGAGAACCTTGAAAACTATTACCTGGAGGTCAATGAACTCGAAAGTAAGTAGAAAGTTGTGCTTGTCTTTCACTGATGTTTCCTCAAGTTTTTAAATGCCGAAGCTGTGCAGCATAAATATTGTCTCTGGCTCCATTAAAAAAAAAAAAAATGAAGGAAAATGCCAACAAAATATCCCTCTAATTGAAATATGGAAGAATTCTAACTCAGTTATTTATCCAATGTCTGGCCTCTCTTTGGAGTGTCCAGATAAGAAACCATTAAGCTCATAGAACATGAATTTCTTCAAATTTAATATTTTGGGCTAATTTATCCTGCTGTGTTATCTCTCGATATTTATTTGTTATTATTTGCCTCTGCCATGATTTAGATTTGTGCCCTACATTTATTTCTTGGCAAGGTCTAGCTGAGGGAAGAATAAACAAGTCCAGGAGAGGGCTAGCTAGCAGATGTTTTCAAATATCCCTCCTGGTTATCTCCAGAGCAGCTCACGTATCCTCATGGTCTCCTCTGACATCGTTACTTGGGACTCAACATATTACCCTGCTATCACTAATAGTCATCTACCTCTGTCATCTGTATTACAGTGTGTGTGTCTTTACAGCATTCCTATGAAGATGAACAGGAAGATTAAGGAAGGAAGAAGGAATATGATGAGGGTTTGGAATTTATTTTAATGGTATTAAAATTCCCCCTTTTTTATACACAACACTTCACCTCATTTGATTTTTCCACAGTTTCTCCTTCCTTTCTCCTGCTGCCATAGTTTATTTTTTTATTTATCTTCTGGGAGGGGTTTTGACCTGATCCACTTTGGACTATTTATATAGTCTCTGGACTTCTGGGAAATTTTTTCAATTTAAGCCATACAGATTCAGGTGGGAAACAGAAATTCACCATTTTCCACCTTATTCTTTAACAAAGGGCGGCAGAAGAGAAAACCTATGGTTCACGGACAAAGTTATTTAAATAAGAAGTCAGGTGGGAAATGCTGATTTACTCATAAAACAATTATATCTGCAAAGTAATCTATTGAACTTGAACATCTTTATACCATGAAAGTTGGTTCTTTTGTCATATTGGATAAGGATATTGACATTTCTATCCAAAAGATTACAGGGTGACTTTTTAGTATGATACTTTGTAATTCTACAACAATTTTGTCTAATTCCTGGTAGGGTTGGGGGGGGGTTCTCAAGAAGGAGACCATGATTGCCAGCTCTGAAATGCCATATATCCTTTCTTGTGTCCGGAAAGCTTGCTTGTCATACAATACAGAGTAAAGCTATCATAGCTGAACACTTACAGCCATTTCCAGTGGAAAATTCACTATGTGACAATATATGGCCCCACATTATAAACATTTGTAGTTAGGAGGAAGGATAACTCAGACCACCCAAAATGCTAATGGCATTTAAGATGTTGAAGGGCTGAAGAAACCTGTTAGATTTGGTTGGTGGAGGTTAGCCACGTGAGTGGGACTACCTCATACTCTGAGAAAAGAAAGGGGAGAGAGACAGATGCAGGAACATCAGAAGGTATAAAGACCAAGTAGGAATACAAGATCGAAGAGGTAATATACGAGACAGGAAAGGTGGTCTATGGAAGACATGCCAATGGTCACTCAGTGCCAAGCTGAGCTTGAAACCACACCACCCATCACATATGGTCATTTGAAAATGAGTGGTTACTTTTATTCCTTCCTTATCCTTGATATTTAGATATATACCTTTCAGATATTCTTGTTGTTTGACTTTGCATGTATGTCTTCAATTCAGCTTATTTTGCTACATAAAAATTATGTATACCAATCATCCACATTCTTTTAAGATAAAAAAAGCCCCTTCATAGTTCTCTAATATTAGAAAATATATAGCCAAAGAGTATTTATCGTATTTTAAACTTTCAACTTTAAGCATTAGCCTAGTCATAGGTTTTCCTAATGTAAAGTAATTTGGAAAAGAGGACAAAATTAAAATGACATCAATAGCTATTCAGCACATATTAAGTGTTAGCACTGTGTGTGAAGTGACTTACATATCTTAATTACTTCAATCTTCATGTAACACAGTGCTATAGATATGTTATATCTAATAAGAAGATCAGATAAATGTTCCAAAGTCACCCTGATGATAAATGGCAGAGATAGAAAACTAATATAGGTCTAAATCCATGTTTTGTCCCTTGTGCCATGCTTTCTCGGAGATAGGCACCACAAGATCCCTGAAATTTGATTGATGGGTTATTTAAAGCAACATCTTAGAGGAAAAGAGAACAGTATGTTAGGCTCCACTGAAGTCACTGTTAACTAGAATTTGAGAATGAAAGAAAATAACACTAGAGAGGACCAGATAAGATTAATCAGAACTAGACATGAGCAGACATAGACAGTTTCTATGTACACACATAGAACATGCACTCTAAGAACAGCTTTCGTTTCTATTCAAAACTAAATCGTCTTTTCATTTGTGGCAGCTTTTTCTTTCCACAGAAAAAAATGACATGAGCTCTAATCATGGACATTCCATGATTTGGTCTGTGCTTTGGAATTTTGAATTATTATCAAATAGAGGGTTTGTTGGAAGACTCTTCAGAGGTCGTCTAGTTAACCCTTCTGATTTTAAGATGCAAAAACCGAAGATGCTTATATTGGTGAGGTTACTCATATAATAGCACAAATCTTAGATTTCTTTGAGCTAGACAAAATATTTCAAAAGAATGCTTAGATAATATGACACATTAATCGAATGTCTTTCTAAAATCAAGTATTTCTAAATGCCGAACTTATAATTAATAAGTTCTATTCTTCCAAAAATTCCACTGAATGTCCGGATCTACCATAAGCATTATTTACTAAATATTGCTGTGTCATTTGGTAGCCTGAAATACTCTTTTAGCAGTTCCAAATTCAGAGGTATATCAAATAAGTGGGAAGGAGTCTTAATAGATATCATTATGAATTTGAGCATTTTTTAAGTAATCGTTTCAAGCCCCTGTACTAAAAAAGTAATTAACATTTCTATTCTTTAATTTGCAGAGTTTGAAGTAAAGAGCTTCTGTAAGATCCTGGGACCATTATCCTACTCCAGGATCAAGCATTTGCGTCTGGATGGCAACCGTCTTACTCAGACCAGTCTGCCACCTGATATGTACGAATGTCTACGTGTAGCAAATGAAATCACCGTTAATTAATATCAACTAATTCCAATTCTGTTGAGGTGTACCCTGGAGCAACATTTTATGGTTATGTTTTTTGTGTGCGTCAGTTTTCATAGTATTCATTTTTTGTCACTGTTTATTACTTCCATGAATTTTAAATTCCAAGGGAAATGTTTTGTAAACATTTTACTACTTTTTTTAAAAGAAAAGATGAAAGGCAGGCCTATTTCATCACAAGCACAGACATAGACACACACAGAGACAACAAACTTAATGCTTTATTTGTAAATTTAGCGTTTTTTACATCTCTACTGTCAAATGATGTGCGAAGTCTTCTACTCGTTGAATGGAAGTCAGCCGAGCATTATAATTCCTAAATCTTAACTTAATGTGCCAAAAACCATGGGTCACACACATATGGATGTTCACTGTCTTGAATCAAATGATCTCAAATTTCAATGTTCAGATTTGTTTAGCCAAAAAATAGGTGGTAAATCTTGAGACCAATGATTTTGCAAAATACTAGACCAAATTCACGAAGCCACATACACTTAGAGCAATATTTTTAGCATTAAGAATTTATATAGTTACCTAGTGAAACTTTTCTTTTCTAGAATTATTTTTCACTCTAAAACACGTGTATGTTCCTTTTTAATCATTTGCATGTTATGTTTAACAAGCTAATAGCAAAATAAAACATAGCAAATGGCATCACTGTGTTTTTTTATGAAGTTCATATCTCTCATATATAAAATAATAGATTAGAATTTTAAAAATATCTTTAGCCTGCAGTATTTTACTTACATTAAATAGACTTTCCTACTAATAGTCTGCCTCTAGCATCCATTTGGAAACAGCTTTAAAATACATCTTAAAACATATACTTAAAAGTGTGTAGATCCCAGTTTCGTTTCATGTTGGGGGAAGGGATTCCCCCCCCAACTAAGCAGTCCTCTAGACACCAACTGGGTGGCCTACAATTCAACTCAATTCTGACTCTATCTCTGGGTAGATAGTGTCAGATTTCACAGGTCAGGGGTTCAGTCTATAAGACTCCCTGCACCCTTGTGCTTCAGATGCCAATGAAGAGTCCAAGTTGTTGCCTGGACTTCTGACCAACTGGCTATAAATCAAAGGTTCGTATGACCCCCTCCTTGGGCATAATTAATTTGCTAGAGAAGCTCACAGAACCCAGGAATGCTGTTTACTCACTAGATTACCAGTTTATTATACAAGGATATGACTCAGGAATGGCCAGATGGAGGAGGTGCACAGGGCAGGGTATGTGGAAAGGGCGCAGGGCTGCCATGCCCTCTCCAGGTGCACCACTCTCCCCAAATTCACCAATCCAGAAGTTCTCTGGACCTCATCATTTTGGGATTTTACAGAAGCTTTGTTACGCAGACAGGATTGATTAAATCATTGGCCACTGGCAATTGAACTCAATTTCCAGCCCCTCTTCCCTCCCTGGAGGTGTGAGGGGGCACTGAAAATTCCAAGCCTCTAATCACATGGTTGATTCTCCTCCCAACCAGTCCCCATGCTCAGGAAACCAAAGTGCTTTCCAAAAGTTACCTTATTATCATAACAAAAGACAACTTTATTGTTCTTATCAAATGACATACCAAATATTTTAGGAGCTGTGAGGCAAGAACCATGGACAAAGACAAAATATATATGAGGAATGTATTTTGGTCATCTGAATGACCAAATATATATTTTGTGTAAATCACAATATCAGAATTCTTAAACCTCACAGCTTCCTTGGATATTTAACATTATTTCCATTCTTGTTGGTTTTGCTGATTTATATACAATGGGAAATAGTAGGGCAAATAATTTATAAGAAATAACTTCTCCTTTATCTAGTTAACAATAAAGCATATGTGTGCAGCCAAATATTATGCAATCAAGAACATACTTACCCCATAGGAGTGCATATATAGCCTCGGTTGTGTCTAAAACAAAGCACACATCTCTCTAAAGCATACTATGTTTTAACAGAACATTTTTAGTGAACTCTCCCTTATAGTAAAATAGCCCCATCAGCAAAGGACCATTATCAGTTGAGTTGACTGGCAGATGTGTGAGATATATATTACATTAGGTACACTGTATATTTTTGATTGTCATGTTTTTTCTACATAAAGATAAGTTCCTTCAGCTGTGGCTGTACCCTCAGGTCATGTCCTGGTATGAACTTAAAATCTATTTTTCCTCAATAAAACTATAATATAGAAGAAATAAGAATAAATTTCCCTGCCCTATCTAAAAAAAGTCACCATTAATCTTTTGAAACCTACTCTCAAGTAGGTAATAGAGAATGTGCCATAAATTCTCTTTTAGAAATAATGTTATAGACCTAAATGAATTTTGTCTTTATATTGCTTAGGGAAAACATCCTGTCAGATGTCTGTATCTTTCAAAGCCTTTGATTTATCTTTATCCAAAGTCAGATAGTCTTAAGCCAAAAAAAAAAAAAAAAAAAAGCAGAAGTGTAACTTTTAAAGAGTAATTTCCTTTGTGGTTGTGGTTGGTTCACAATGACCAAATTAAGCCCAGTAACACTTTGATTAGAAGCATTTGGGGAAGGCACGAGTTAGATACTGAGCTGTTTTGAAACACCTCTTCTTTATAAGGACCAGACCCCATCAATTCAGGAGAGAGCAAGAGAAAGGAAGCTTCTTGTTTGCTTCTTCACTCATTGGGACAGCCCTACAGAGGAAAAGAGTTTGGAGACTCTCCTTATCTGCTCTTCCCTAATCCCCTTACTGCTACCCCAGCTGGGGTAGTGTTTTTCAACATTTCAAGTGTATAATTAGCATGATGAAATGCTTTTCTAAATACAGATTACCAGACACAATGTCTCAGATATACAGACCCAGTAAATTAAGCAATGTAGGATTCCACATTTTTAAAAAATATATTTTATTTATTTATTTATTTGAGAGAGAGAAAGAGAGAGAATGAGATCAGGGGGAGGAGCAGAGGGAGAGGAACAAGTGGACTCTGCACTAAGCGTGGAGCCTGATGGAGGGCTCAATCTCACAACCCTGAGATCATGACCCAAGCCAAAACCAAGAGTCGGATACTTTACGGACTAAGCCACCCATGTGCCCCTCCACATTTTTGAAGACCTTACATGACGATTCTTATAGTGGTGGTCAGTGATACACATCTTTTAAAAACAAGAAATCTCGAACAGTTAAAGGGCAGAAGACTCCTTTTCTCTAGGGAAGTAGAATAGAAAGAAGTCTGTTGTTAGCAATATACATACAAGAGAATAAATATTATCTTTTTTGTATTCTAATTTATTTAAGCTCTCTAACCATCAGTTTCTTCAAGTGTAAGCAAGGAACAAAGAAGCAAGGAATAAAAACACTAACTTCGTAAGATATCATGAGACACTTCTGTCACCTAACTAACTTGAGAGTTGTGTAGATTCTTTCTTTTCTTTTTTTTTCTTTTTTTTTTTTTTCGCTTTTGTAGATACTTCTTGTCTGCCTACAGTCATTTCTCTCCAGAGTGGCTGGTACTCTGTTAAAGAGAGATGGCTCAGAATTTACTTTGATTAAATTTTCAAGATGGGTACTGGGAAAAATGGCCAACAACAGGGTGAATTTAAATTAGGAAGTTCTCTCAACTGTCTTGCTAAAAACAATGATTCTGATTTTGTCTCCTCTTTGATAACCCCATGAATGGATTAAAGCAATGATGAATATAGAGTCTTTATTTCCTAAGATTTCTGCCTAAGATTGAGTCACTGGAGACTTAACTGTAGACCCTAATTTTGGAATAAAATAGAAAAATAAGAAATATTCTTTATTCTCAACATCTCCATTTGAAGATCACAGTTAGGTCATGCCTTTATGGTGAAGTAAAACGATGATGTACTCAGACTTTGAGGTTTGTAAGGAATTATCATGCCCTAATAAGTACAAAAAATACAGATGGATGATAGACCACTAAATGAGCCAGAGGAATGTTGATTTCTTAGTTAAAAGTTCTCCAACTGGTAATAGCTGTTTTCAGAAATAGTGGAGAGTTTAAAAGGTTGGTTTTACAGAGGACTATGGATTTATTTCTTTGTGATCTTTTATGTTTTGTGTTCCAGTTTTTTCTATAGCTGTAATTTTATCATAATGATGGCCTTAGATTTTTCTTTGGCTGGATTTTGCAACCATCATAAATACTTGCTTAACATTTTACTCACAAGTAAAAGAAGACACTCATTGATTTAAAGCGAACTCTAAAGCAACTTTACCAAAAGAGCTAGAATAACAATGTTGTAAAAGTTAAAGAAGACATGCCATAAGTATATTAAATAAATAGAAATACATTTTTAAAATAAATAGCTTGTTATATTTGCTTATTCACTCATGCATTCGGTAGATTTTGTTTCCTAATAAAGTATAAGAAATCAGACTACAACCACATGCAGGGAAAAGTAGATATTTAGGCAACATAAAATGAGTGAGGCCCCATGCACCTTCAACTCACTCTGATGGCCCCGAGTTTCCACTTCTATTGCGTAGTTCTTCTTGTTTCACATTTTCGTTGGCCCAAAGAGTATCACCAACCTGAGTGTCTTGTCCCTTCAAAATGTAACTGCTGTTCTATAAAAGAGAACACATTCCATGTTCTAAAATTATTCAAGAGCCTTAGCTGCTTTACTTATGGATTGTGTCTCAAATAAGATTTGATTTCTATTCCCACTGCCACTACTTCAAGTTTTGCTCAAATTGCTTAAAATTATTTAATGATGCACCATCATTTTCAAGATGTGATCCAGGCTTCTCAGTGCAGCACACAAGGCAGCCAGGATATCAAGGGTTCTTTGTCATCGGGTCCTTGGTTATCTCTAGGGCCTTATCTCTTACCAGGCCTTGCCAGGCGTCACCATGCACCATATGAAATCATTTGATACTGCCACCATACTTACCAGTTTGCAGTTGGTTTTGCTCTGGTGTCTATGAAAACTCTGTCCTTTCTTCCTAGAATCTTTTTATGTTCCTCCCACTTGAAAACACCTACACATCTTTCAAGACTCACCTTAAGCTACTCTGTTCCTTTCCCATAAATCCCTCTGAACCTTCTCATATAGAATTAATATCTTTTATCATAAAAAATCCTTTATCATAAAAATAAAAACACTTCAGCAAAGTTCTGAGCTAGAAATAACAACTTTCCTTGTTATGTCTCCATCTGTACCTTTTCCATTAATTCATTCAACAAATATTTATTCAGCTTCTACTCTACTCCACAAATGGCTTGGGTGTTAGGGATTCAATAAAAAAGACCAACAAGTTCCTCCCCTAACAAAATTGACATTTGTAAGGAGTTCAAACAATAACAGAATAACATGTACTCTATGACTTGATGTCATGTAGTGATAAGTGCTATGAAGAAAAATAAATTACCTGAAGGGACAACAGGGTGGAGAAGGAGTGGTGCTTTTTTTTATTGGTTGATAAGGAAAGACTTTCTAGGGAAAAGACTTAATTGTAATAATAATATTTACTTACATTTTATTATGTATTAGATACTTAGGGAATGCTCTTTATATATTTAGCTCAAAAAAAAATCTATAAAATACATTCCTCCTTAACAGGGGAGAAAAACGAGAATGTAAGGTCAGACTTATGTTAAAAGTGTTATATCCCTTGTGTGAGACCAGATCCTTGCTGTCAGAGTGTATGTTCTAACTCGGTAAGCTCCCATGGCATTAAGAGGGGCTTAGATGTGTGTCTGTAAATTCCCTCTTCCCAGCCCTGACAAAACACAGGGCCTGATGGTAAGTTCTGAAGATGTGGCTATTGAATAAACTTACTGAAATCAAGCTTCCTGGCAAGCTCCAGTACAATTACTTCTGCTTAAGTCTCTGACTTTATAGAAAAATATTTCAGTTTGCTTTAATTCATGGGGATCTCCACTTCTCTCTATTAAATATATTTTGAACAGAGTGTTCTCCACTTGAAAACCTGCATATTGGATATAGGAATATCAATCTATTTTTTCATATCTAGTCTGTCAACAAATATCTGGCTAGATTTTCGAAATATACCACCAATCTGACTGTTTGACCCTTCTAGTCCAATCCACTGCCATGTCTCTTGTGAATAATGCTACAGCTACCAATGGATTTCAAAGCGGAGTCAAGAGCTGAATCACACAGTTTATTTTCAAACAACAGCCAAGATGAGTCTTGAAAAATATCTCAGGTTACCCCAACTTTAATACCTGAAATATCTTCTCATCACACTTGAAGCTCATACCAAAACCTTCAAGGTCATGTTCCCTCATCACTCTTCCCAACCTCTTTTCTCCAACCACACAGGTAACCTTGTTCCTTGAACTTGCCATTCTTGGTCCAGGTTTCTTGCATTTGTCTCACGTGTGCCCCAACTATAGACACAGTTTATTTTCTGATCTCTGTTCAAAATCATCTACTTGGAGTGGCCTTCACTAATACCTTAATATAAAAAAGGACACCCTGTTGCTCTCTGTCCTTTACCATGCTTTATTTATTTATTTTTCTAGTACTCATTAGAACTTGTACTATGGACAGTATATGTATGGTTGTGTTTATCTCCCCACAATTAGAAGTAAATACCACAAAGGCAAAAAACTTGCTCTTATTTTCCCCAATCTCTATTCCTGGTGCTCAGAACAATGTTTATACATAGATTTCAACAAATTTATGTTGAAAAAATAAAACACCTCCCACGTACATGGCACTCTTACCCATATGCA
This sequence comes from Eumetopias jubatus, assembly GCF_037043125.1. NCBI lineage: Eukaryota > Metazoa > Chordata > Mammalia > Carnivora > Otariidae > Eumetopias > Eumetopias jubatus. Next base: position 113,522,480 of record NW_028274814.1, on the reverse strand, counting down.
TTCATGGAAACTTTCTTCCACTCTAGCATGGATTATCATAATTGTAAAACTGAAACTGAGGAAATAAAACTACCTGTTAATATTATATTGCTATTAAAATGAGACATGAGGCTCACTCATAAGAGTTTTGTTGCTGTTGCTTTTATTGTTGAAGTTTCTCCTAAGATCAGTGCTCTTGCTCATAGTACTTTGTGATATAAAATGGAAAAAATATTGGTTGAATAATGATATAGTCAACCACTGTAATGACTTTACACAAAATGTTGAACAGTGAATTAAACCATAGAAAGTCCCTTAAAGGGGCACCTGGGTGACTCAGCTGGTTGAGCATCTGCCTTCAGCTCAGGTCATGATACTGGAGTCCTGAGATCGAGTCCCACATCAGGCTCACTGCACAGCAGGGAGTCTGCTTCTCCCTCTGACCCTCCCTCCTCTCTTATTCCCTCTTTCTAATTCTCTCTCTCTCAAATAAATAAATAAAAACTCTTAAAAAAAAGTCCCTTAAAACATTCCAAAAACCCATGTTCTTTATCTTACTAATTTATATCTATTTGGTTGGTTTTTGTTTTTGAATATAGGAAGACAAATATTTTTGTTTCAATAATCAAAATTCTAAGTAGTGCAGATATTTTAAGAATCATTGATTTCTTAAGTGTGACAACAAAAGCAGATACCAAAATAAAAAATAGACCAATGGGACTACATCAAACTTAAAAATTTCTGCATGTCAAAAGAAACAATCAACAGAGTGAAAGACACCTATGGATTGGGAGAAAATAATTGCAAGTCATATGTCTGATAGGGGGTTAATATCTAGCATACATAAAGAACTTCTGCAACTCAACAAAAATGAAAACAATAAAATCTCAAATAACCCAATTAAAAAATGGGCAAGGGAAGAAACACTTCTCCAAAGAAGACATACAAATAACCAATAAGCACATGAAACAATGCTCAAAATCACTAATCATTAGGGAAATACAAATCAAAATCACATGAGATACCACCTCACTTCCATTAGGAGGGTCACTATTAAAAGAACAGAAAATAATAAGTGTTGTCAAAGATGTAGAGAAGTTGGAACCTGTGCACTCTGTTGGTAGAAATGTAAAAAGATGCAGCCATTATCAAAAACAATATGGAGTTTCCTCATAAAGTTAAAAATAAAATTACCATATATCCAGTAATCCTGGGGATATATCCAGAAGAACTCAGAGCAGGATCTTAAAGAGATACCTGTGCACCTATCTTCACTGCAGCATTATTCACAATAGTAAAGAAGAGGAAACAACCCAAATGTTCATCAACAGATGAATGGTTAAAGAAAATGTGATTATACACACAATGGATATTTTATAGCCTTAAAAAGGAAGGAAATCCTGTCACATGCTACAACATGGAAGAACCTAGAGGATATTATCCTAATTGAAATAAACCAGTCACAAAAGGGCATATGAAGTATGATTCCACTCATAAGAAATATCTAAAATAGTCAAAAATCATACAAAACAGAAAGCAGAAACCTGGTTAGCAAGTCCAGAGAGGAGAAGTGAAAGGTGATCAGTGTCTAATGGGTATAGAGTTTCAATGTTGCAAGATAAAAATATTCTAGGGATCTGTTGCACAATAATGTGATTATATTTAACAATACTGAATTGTACATTAAAAAATGGTCAAGATGGTAAATGCAATGTTATGTGTTTTTGCCATGATAAAAAAAAATCTAAAATTAAATATTGGGACTGCTCCACAACTCTGTGAATATAATTAAAAACCCCACTGAATTATACACCTTGAGGGGCAACTTTATGGTTGTAAAAGGTAAAAATGTGGTTGTAAAAAATGAATAAACAGGAAAGATTTGGGAAAAAAAGAAACAAATGGTAATTTTAGAAAGGTAATATGTAATTATTGAAAAAAAATGGAGTTTTAGCAATAAAAAATACTCTTGATAAAAAACAACTTAATGAATAGATAAATAACTGATTAAGTACAGTTAGAGAGTTACTGACCTATAAGATATATAAGGGGAAAAGTTTTGGAAAATGCTACAAAAAAAAGGTAAAGAGATAGAAAACAAAAAATGAGATTCAGAGTTAAGGAAGGTAGAATAAGTATTTTTAATATAGGGCCAAATGGAGACCAATAAAGAATTGAGAATGTAGGAGAGAAAATATTGAAAAAAGTAATAGCTGAAAATTTTTCTGAGCTGATTAAAAAGTCTGAATTCATTAATCCAGGAAAAAAAATGACTCACAAAGCAACATCAGTTGGAATGATAGCAGATTTACACACACACATACACACACACACACAAGGAAGACAAGAGATAATGCTGTAACATCTTTAAGCACTTTGAGTAAACAACTGATAATATACAGTTGACTCTGGAACAACTTGGATTTGAACTGTGTGGGTCCACTTATGCACAGATTTATTTATTTTTTTGATAAAACAGTCAAGTACTGTAAATATATTTTCTCTTCCTTGTGATTTTCTTAATAACATTTTCTTTTTTCTAGCTTCCTTTATTATAAGAAAGCAGTATGTAACCTACAGAATATGTGTTAATTTACTGTTTATGTTATTGGTAAGGTTTCAGCTATTAGTAGTTAGATTTTGGGGGAGTCAGTTATATGTGGAATTTCCTCTGTGTAGAGGGTTGGCGTCCCAACCTCCACATTGTTGAAGGACCAGCTGTGTATTTGCAAACATCATTTTTTAACAATTTCAGAATAAAGACACATTAGACTTTACCACCTAGGAAATTATAAAGAATGATCTTTAAGAGGAAGATGATCTCAGAAGAATTGTTTAAAGAATAAGGAGAAAAAAAAATTTTTTTAAGATTTTATTTATTTATTTATTTGAGAAAGCGAGAATGAGAGAGAAAGAGAGCACATGAGAGGGGGGAGGGTCAGAGAAAGAAACAGACTCCCCACTGAGCAGGGACCCCAATGCAGGACTCGATCCCAGGACTCCAGGATTATGACCTGAGCCGAAGGCAGTTGCCGAACCAACTGAGCCACCCAGGTGCCCAGAATAAGAAGAAAATTAAAGAGTACATGACAAATATTTGACAAATAAAACATTTTAAGTATCAAATTATAATTATTATATCTTATTTGTGTATTTTTAAAAAGATAATACAAATCATATATTTACTACATATGCGTATATTTTATAAATTAGGAAAAGTAAAATAAGTGAACATGTTTTAAGCCCTTTTATCATCAGGGGTTCAACATATTATTTCATTTTATTTTGCGTAAGGTAATTCTGTATAGTAAAATTTTAAGAGTAAGAAAAATTAATATAGTGTATAAATTAAAAGCCAAGTACAGATTTTAAAAGTTGACTAAGGAAAAAAAATTAAAGATTCAATAAATCAAAATTAAAAGTGAAAAGGGAGAAAAGAGAAACATTTTTTTTAAATGGGACAGGCAGAAATCAAAAGGTAAGATGTTAGAATTGAGTGTCAGTATATCAGCACTCACAACTGCAACAAATTTATCAACTAAAGAATGTAGTTTTCATAATAACAGGAAAAAATAAGATGTAAAAAGAGGAAAGAAGATAAAATGCATCATTAGCAATGAAAAGCTTCACCATGTCATAATGTCACAACCTAAAGTTATAGTATAATAGAAAAATATAATAGTTTTAAATATATCTGATACTAGTGAAATAATATCAAAATACCCATGCCAAATTAATGTAAGTATAGGAGGATACTGAAAAAAATCTAAAAAACATTGTGGTAGTGTTCAAAACACTCTTTTAAATTTTTAATATTCAAGCAGATTAAAAAATCAGCAAAGATATAGATTAGAACTACAAAATGTCCAACCTTGATTAATGGACAGATATATTCTACACCCAAAAATTAGAAAATTAACATTCTTCTCAAGTTCAAATAGAACATTTGTAAAAATTAGTTTTATATTTGGCCACAAAGCCAAATTTGTCTCAACAAATTTCAAAGAATAGGTAACATTTAGGTCCCATTCTCAAAATTTATCAGTTGACCAAAAAAAAAAGATAATTCACATATAGTTGGAAATTAAAAAAACAAATCTAAAATTCTTTATGGGTCAAAGAAGAAATCAGAAGAGAGACTAAAAATATAATACAGGGCGCCTGGGTGGCTCTGTTGTTAAGCATCTGCTTTCTGCTCAGGTCATGATCCCAAGGTCCTGGGATCGAGTCCCATGTCAGGCTCCCTGCTCGGCGGGAAGCCTGCTTCTCCCTCTCCCACTCCCCCTGCTTGTGTTCCCTCTCTCCCTGTCTCTCTCTCTGTCAAATAAATAAATAAAATCTTTTAAAATATATATATATATAATACAAATAATAGTGAAAACAATGTAATCAAAATGAATTTGAATCTGCAATATTAGTAATTCAAGTATAATTTATAGCCTTCAATCCTGTTACTGATTTAGAAATTAGTGTTCAGTTTAAATAAGGAGGCTTTCCTTTAAAACACAGAAATAAGAATAAAGAAAAGATATTATTTCTATTCAATAGTTTTTGACAGAACTTGGCAGCACAATAGAAAAAAAAAGATAAAGGGAATGCATTAAAAATTAAAAGAAGAGGAAAAAACTATATTTTTGCAGATCATATGATTGTCTACATAGAAAACATGAAACATTCTACAGACACATTATTAGAAACAAGAAACAGTGCTACTTATTTATTTATTGAATCTCAGAGCCAATGCCATATCTTTATATCCTGTGATTTCAGGCATAACACTCAGCAAACTACAGTTCCCAGGTGCCCTTGCCTGGGTAGGCAGGGGAGACACAGAGGACAATTGATAGGTAGAAGAAGAAGAAAAGATCTTCCAGGGCGCCTGGGTGGCTCAGCTGGTTAAGCGACTGCCTTCGGCTCAGGTCATGATCCTGGAGTCCCGGGATCAAGTCCCGCATCGGAGAAGCAGGGAGTCTGCTTCTCCCTTGGACCCTCCCCCCCTCATGTGCTCTCTCTCTCTCTTATTCTTTCTCTCAAATAAATAAATAAATAAATCTTTAAAAAAAAAAAAAGAAAAGAATCTTCCAACATAGTTTTTCCTTCTTTTTTGACCTTGACAACTGATTCTAAAATTAATGTGGAAAAACAAAGGAACATGAATAAACAGGGCACGCCTGATGGAAAATGATGGAGGACTTGCCCAAATAAGAGACAACATAAATTTGTATTAAGTAAGATAGTGTGGTACTGAAAAAGAATAGAAAAACTGAAAAATAAGATAGAATAGAAAATGTATAACCATATTCACCTTTATATGGAAATTTCATATGTGAGAGACACCATTGCATATCTTAGGGAGATTAAGAGCCAGTCAATAAAAATAACTGGAAAAATCAATAACCCACAAGGAAAAAAGATAAACTTAGATTCTTTATTTCATACACAAAAATCAATTCCAAATAGATTAAGAACTTCAATGTCAAGCACAAAAATTTTAAGTGTTTAGGACAATAGATAGATGAATATATTTCTCATGTAAAGTCAGGATCAATTTCTCAAGACAAATCATTAAGCAAGAGATTGATGAATTGACTATGTCATATGAAACTTCTGTTCATCAAAATATATTGTAAAAGGAAATGAATGAATAGACAGGAACTAAGAGAAGGGCTTAATAACGAGAATAAAATAAAACACCTCACCACATCAGTCAGAAAAAGGCAGATGTTCTAATTTTAAAATGGGCAAAATCCTGAAGAGGGATTTGACAGAAACCACTGTGACTCCATAAAAAAGAGATGTTCAACTCATTAGAAATTAAGGAAACAAATTAAAACCTTTAAAAAAGACATCATTTTTGACTATTCAGTTGTCAAAAATTAAGTCTGATATTTAAAGTGTTGGAGGAGATGTAACCATTCCTATTTATTAATGGTATGAATGTAAATTGGTACAACTACGTAGGTAAACAATCTGGCAGTATCTTGCAAAGTTGAATGTTCATATATCCTATAACCCAGCAATTCCCTTTCTACAGTGTTTCTTGAACCTTAATATGCATATAAATATAGCAGAGACATTAGTAAATTCCAGATTTTCTGGCAAGCTTCCAGGTGATGACTCATGCTGCCAGTCAGCTCACACTTTAATTAGTAAGATAAAACCAACACAAACCTTCCACACATGCAAGGAGAGATGTGCATAAAATATCCAGAACAGGCCTTTCAAAAATAGAAAAAGACTGGCAATAACCCAAATGGGCAACCATAGAAAAATCAATAAAAGATAGTGCCCAATGGAATATTATACTGTAGTAAAAATGAGTGAGTTATGGGGGTACTTGGGGGGCTAGATCAGTTAAGAGTCTGCCTTGGGCTCAGGTCATGATCCCAGGGTCCTGAGATAGAGTTCTGCTTTGGGGGGGGGGGTCCTTACTCAGCAGGGAGCCTGCTTGTCCCTCTCCATTGCTCCCCCCACCTCGTGCTCTCTGTAGCACGCTCTCTCTCTCTCAAATAAATAAATAAAATCTTTAAAAAAAGATGAGTGAATTATGGCTAAACACAATAACATGGATGAAACTTGGTAATAGAACATTGAAGGAAAAAGCAAGTGTGATATACTTTTTATAAAGTTCAATATTAAAATAAAAAATATATTGCTTTGCATAAATATATGATATACGAGTCTGAAATATGAAAATAAAACCAAATATGATCAACACAAAATTCAGGACAATGGTTTCAATAGTGGGAGTGGCCAGCAGAAGGACAGCATAGGGACCAGGAAATAGGTAGATGGAAGTTACTGGAAATGTTCTACTTCTTGGATTGGATATTATACCCTTGGGTATCATTATGTTATAAAAAAATTAATTTCAAAAATTAATCAAAATCAATATATATCCAATATAATACTATATATTATCTATGTGTACACATATACATATATATAAATACCTAATACCATGTAATTCAGTACTTCATACATATTTTAATCTAGTTTGTCCTCTCAACTCCCCTATGCTTTAGATATATCATAAAATTACAAATGAAGAAACTGAGAAACAAAGAGATAAGGTAACTTGCCCAGATTTGTACAACTAATAAATGGCATCCAGAGATTTCCCAAGACAGAAACCTAGAGAGCATCTTTGCTTCTTCTTTTCCTTTCATCCCTCACATCCAGTTCTTCAGCAATTTCTAGAATATGCCACCCAAATGTGTCAATTTCTTCCCATCTCCACCTCTACCTGGAGGCCCAGTCCAAGCTTCAGTTAATCTGGCTAAAACAAACTTGTCTTTCTGTTCCCTCTCTTATACCCTGTTATGGCTTGAATCACGTCTCCCAAAAACTGCTGTGTTGAGGTTCCAATGCCCAGTACCTCAGAATAACTATATTTGGAGGTCTTTATAAAGATAGGGTCCATAGCCTACATTCTCAACCACTGGCAACACTGTCCCTATCAGGTTTCCAGAGTTAGTTCTTGGGTGAGTTGTTTTGCTTTGTGGGCCAATATATCATCGAAAAATTTGTGCTGGGTAATACCTCAAGAAGCTTTCATTTGAAAGTCCCTCAGAGACTGGTAGAGTCTCTGGCTTGAAATAACCCAATTCAGAGATTGGTATTCCATTCTCCTTTGGGTGTTGCCATGTGGATTCCCACTCTATATCAATTCAGTTTTAAATAGTGCTGGGAAAAGATGAGGGCGAGGATTGGAGAGATCACTGTTCTGCTAATCAAATTTGGCCAGTGTTAATTCTTTTAAGTAGTTCTATTCCCACAGACAAATACATGGACTTAAAATCTGAGCCATTCCTATGGGACCTGAGCATTTTGTTGATAGGAACATGGCTTTTCTTCTCTTTGGTTAGTTGGACTAATGTTTCCAAGATTCTGCAGTCACTTTTTAGATTTGTCAACTCACTGGAAAGAAAAAAAGTTCTATCTGGCTTCCCATTTCTATTCCTTGGCATTTTCACAGAAAAATTCTGGTATAAAGGTTTCATTTCACTGTTTTATTTTTTTAAATGGCCTTTAGTCTTGAATACATCCCTCTTCTTTCTAAGTTTATTATTAAACTTTTATTGGTCTAAGAAAACAATGACCTTTATTTGTCTAAGATGGAAATTACAAGTATGATGACTTCATGGATATTAGGAAGTATAAAGAGGTGTTCAAATGCCTTAGCCTTGAAAATGTCAAGAAGTGGTTCAAATTCTGAACCAAGACTTGCTCTAAGCAGGGCTTGGTTTTTGTTTTTGTTTTTAATCAAAAGAACAGGCAATCAAATGCCATTTACTAAACTTCTTGGTCATGGCTTAGATATCACAATTTAGATCATTTCAGTGAGAGGCAGTGCGTCCTAAGTAGACATCTAACTCTTTAGCGGGGAAGAATGCCATCAATGTAAATAAATCACCACACTCTCAGAAGCTAATATACCCACTTAAGTTATTTTCCAGATATGGATTTTAAATGGCTGTCAGGGGAAAGTTGCTTTACGATCATAGTCTGGATAACCACTTCTAACTCCCAGCTGATGACCATTTTCATTGCCCTTCCAGCTCTTGCTAAGTTAGGAGTTTCCCTGACCATTACTAGTGCTGCCTCAGCTATTTCTAAGGCTGTCCTTTCTTTCCCCCAAAAAACCTTTTTACTGTGTTCTATTTGTCTCAATCCACTATTTGAGTTATTAGGTTAAAAAGGTAACCGCTTAAAAAAATACACCTAAAAGTATGCTAACAAATGCCAGAAAGTAATTCTAGAGCAATTTTAGCTTATCTTTTTGAAATAGCTATATTTTTAAATATTCTCAATTTCAAACAGGACAACCATTACGAGTTTGCCTTTATCTCTAGGCTTTCTTTATCCTTCCCCAGACATAAGAAAGAAGTAGACTTAGATTTCACTTAAACCATGAAAAAACAATTGGAGATACACTTCAGTGCTATTTGTAACCATGATAGATGTCTCTACTCTTAGTACCAGAGTAGACTTTCAGTTTTGTACTTTTTCTAAACTGTATCTAATTCTCTCTTCAGAGATGAAGTATCAGGCAGCAGTCTGTCAGGTTCTAAATAATTCTTTTACTGTAGAAGTAAAATGCTTTCTTTGTTTCTCAAGTAAACCCATACAGCACCTGCTGAGCTGAAGCATTCGATACGGAAATTCCAATAGCATGAGTCCAAGATCTCCCTCCCTGAGAGGATGAGAATATTTACCTTAAGATAAAAGAATTCTCTCTCACTCATAATTTTTTCATCTGAAGTTTAGAGTGAGGACAAAACTGGAAGTTTGGATTATTCATCTGGAATGTAAGCTTTGGTGATGGCTTCCTTCCCCCAACCCTTTTCCTTCTCTGTCTTCCTCACTGAAGACCATACATAACCTAAGCTGTGGCAACAGACATAAACAACATTGATAAAATAAATAATTGAATTTTTACAATCAACCCAAATAGGTTATTTTTTTTAAATCAACAGTTTTACTCAAAATCTATATAATTATCTCCTTTAATAATCACAAGAATTCCATGAAGTAAACCCTATTTTAATTTTACAAACCAGGAATTTGAAACTCAGAAAATTTATGCTAACCAGCCAAATTGCACACAGATTGTAAATTCTGTAGTTGAGACTTAAACCCAGATCTGTCTAATCCAAAAAGACTATGAACTATTCAATAGACATTAATACCCATTTTTGAAAAGAAGAAAATGAAGCAGGGTTTCCTAACCAGGTGGTTTTATAGAGCAGAAAGAGCACCCAGTGGGGAATAAAGAGATCTGTGTTATAGTCACAGTTGGATACTGCCAAATCAGTGTCTGGCTGAATGATTACGTCTTTGATCTTTGATACCCCTCTGAGTCAAGAAAATTGTACTAAATAAGGCCCCAGTCTTTTGGGTGTTGAGATTCTGTGCTTTTTAATTGATTCAAGGTCACAGTGCTAGACATTGGGATCACCAGGTAGGTTAATTGTCTATGTCAGTATTCTTCCTATTGGGCCCCCTTGATGAGTAGAAAACAGACATACAGGTACTCCAGGTAATTGCATGGAGCATAGCTAGACACATGCCACCCTGCAAAGGAAGCAAAATTGACCTTCGATTCTTCCTGGGTTCTTGCCTCTTTCATCATCTCTCCCCAGTCAATGGTTTCAACTGTTCACTTAATCTCTAGTAGCTTTATCACACTTGAAGGCCACTCAGAGACACTTAGAGGGACACCCCAGGCAGAAAACAATCCCTTAAATTCTTCTCCATTCTTATACTCTTAAGAAAAAACATGTTACATGTTTTGTACATACAAACTGGCTCCTCTCTTTGCTTAATTCAAACGCCTAGTCCATAACACTTACCCATTTTCAGTGACCTCACCCCTATAGAATATCCCCACCCCCAGAATATATACTCCCTCTGCCTCATCTGGGCACAGTTGATTTTATTATAATCTGAGATGAGTCAGTAATATTCTCTTCCCCAGGAATATGAAACCTTCAAAAGAGAAACAGAGATGAATAAGGCACTGCAGGCAGTGAACTAAAGACAGAGTCCATGAACTCCCATGGTTAGGGTCAGGGAGTGGGGGGCGGGGATTCCGGGGAAGCCTGTGGGTATCTCTTAAGCAGTTTCCTTCTAAAGCTGTAAAATATCTCTTTGTTTTGGTTTTGGTTGTTACATATTTGCTTGTTGGTTTTCACTTCCTTGCTTATGCAAATAACCCTGCTACCTTTCTAATGAATCTCCTTTTATATTTAAATTAGCCAGAGTTGATTTTTGTTATAACTCAAAGAACCACAAATTGATTGAGGGGACTTTGCCTCATGCAGATCCTTATAAAATGTCACCTTGCTTAAATTCCTTTAACTGATTTTTTAAAATTTAAATTCAATTAATTAACATATAATGTATTATTAATTTCAGAGGTAGAGGTTAGTGATTCATCAATCTTATATAACACCCAGTGCCCATCACATCATGTTCCCTCCTTAATGCCCATCACCCAGTTACCCCATCCTCCCACACACCTCCCCTCCAGCAACCCTCAGTTTGTTTCCTATGATTAAGAGTCTCTTATGTTTTGTCTCCCTCTCTGATTTCATTTTGTTTTATTTTTTTCTATCTTCCCCTATGATCCTCTGTTTTGTTTTTAAAATTCAAAGAAGTTGCTGGGGGCAAGGTAGCAAAATCCTCTAGGATTCAGATGGATTCCTGTCTCGCATTTAGGTCATTCATCTATTTTGAGTGTATTTTTTGTGTATGGTGTAAGGAAATGGTCCAGTTTTATTCTTCCGCATGTGGCTGTCCAATTTTCCTGACCCCATTTGTTGAAGAGACTGTCTTTCTTCCATTGGATATTCTTTCCTGCTTAGTCGAAGATTGGTTGACCATAGATTGGAGGGTCCATTTCTGGGCTCTCTATTCTGTTCCGTCAGTCTATGTGTGTGTTTTGTGCCAGTACCATACTGTCTTGATGATTACAGCTTTGTAATAGAGCTCGAAGTCTGGAATTGTGATGCCACCAGCTTTGGTCTTCTTTTTCAACATTCCTTTGGGTATTCGGGGGTCTTTTCTGGTGCCATACAAATTTTAGGATTATTTGTTCCAGTTCTGTGAAAAAAGTTGATGGTATTTTGATAGGGATTGCATTGAATGTATAGATTGCTCTAGGTAGCATAGACATTTTAACAATATTTGTTCTTCCAATCCATGAACATGGAACTTTTTTCTATTTCTTTGTGACTTCCTCAATTTCTTTCATAAATGTTCTGTAGTTTTTAGAGTACAGATCTTCAACCCCTTTGGTTAGGTTTATTACTAGGTATCTTATGGTTTTTGATGCAATTGTAAATGGAATTGACTCCTTAATTTCTCTTTCTTCTGTCTCATTGTTATTGCATAGAAATGGAACTGATTTCTGTGCATTGATTTTATATCCTGCCACTTTGCTGAATTCCTGTATGAGTTCTAGCAGTTTTGGGGTGGAGTCGTTTGGGTTTTCCACATAGAGTATCATGTCATCTATGAAGAGTGAGAGTTTGACTTCTTCTTTGCCAATTCAGATGCTTTTGATTTCTTTTTGTTGTCTGATTGCTGAGGCATATGTTGAACAGCAGTTGTGAGATTGGACATCTCTGCCGTGTTCCTGACCTTAGGGGAAAAGCTCTCATTTTTTCCCCATTGAGAATGATATTTGCTGTGGGTTTTTCATAGATGGCTTTTATGATGTTGAGATTTGTTACCTCTATCCCTACACCGTGAAGAGTTTTAATCAAGAAAGGATGCTGTATATTGTCAAATGCTTTTTCTGCATCTGTTGAGAGAATCATATGGTTCTTGTCATTTATTTATATAGGTATCACATTGATTGATTTGTGGATGTTGAACCAACTTGCAGCACAGGAATAAATCCCAGTTGGTCATGGTGAATAATCCTTTTAATGTCTGTTGTATCATATTGGCTAGTATTTTGGTGAGAATTTTTGCATCCATGTTCATCAGGGATTTTGGTCTATAATTCTCCTTTTTCGTGGGGTCTTTGTTTTTGGGATCAAGGTAATACTGGCCTCATAGAAAGAGTTTGGAAGTTTTCCTTCCATTTTGATTTTTTGAAAGAGCTTCAGAAGAATAGGTATTCTTCTTTAAATGTTCGGTACAATTCCCCTGGGAAGCCACCCTGCCTTGGACTCTTATTTGTTAGGAGGTATTTGATTACTGCTTCAATTTCCTTGACAGTTATATGTCTGTTCCAGTTTTCTATTTCTTCTTGTTTCAGTTCAGTCTATATGTCTCTAGGAATGCCTCCATTTCTTCACAATTGCCAAATTTGTTAGCATATAATTGCTCACAATATGTTCTTATAATTTTATTTCTTTGGTGTTGGTTGTGATCTCTCCTTTTTCATTCATTATTTTATTAATTTGGGTCCTTTCTCTTTTCTTTTTGATAAGCCTGGCCAGGGGTTTAGCAATCTTATTAATTCTTTCAAAGAACCAGCTCCTACTTTTGCTGATCTGTTCTACTGTTCTTTTGGTTTCTATTTCATTGATTTCTGCTCTAATCTTTATTAATTCTCTTCTCCTGCCGGGTTTAGGCTTCATTTGCTGTTCTTTCTCCAGCTCCTTTAGGTGTCAGGTTAGGGTGTATTTGAGACCTTTCTTGTTTCTTGAGAAAGGCTTGTATTGCTATATACTTCCCTCTTAGGACTGCCTTTGCTGCATCCCAAAGGTTTTGAACAGTTGTGTTCATTTTCATTTGTTTCCATGAATTTTTAAAATTCTTTTTTTTATTTCCTGGCTGATCCATTTGTTCTTTAGTAGGATACTTTTTAGCCTCCATATATTTGAGTTATTTCTAAATTTCCTCTTGTGATTGAGTTCCAGTTTCAAAGCATTGTGGTCTGAAAATATTCAGGGAAGATTCCAATCTAGTTGAGGCCTGATTTGTGACCCAGAATGTGATCTATTCTGGAGAATGTTCCATGTGCACTGGAGAAGAATGTGTATTCTGTTGCTGGAGTGCTCTGAATTTATCTATGAAGTCCATCTGGTTCAGTATGTCATTCAAAGCCCTTGTTTCCTTGTTGATCTTCTACCTAGATGATCTGTCCATTGCAGTGAGTGGAGTGTTAATGTCCCCTACTATTATTGTTTTATTATTGATGTGTTTCTTTAATTTTTGTTATTAATTGGTTTATATAATTGTCTGCTCCCATGTTAGGGGCATAAACATTTACAATTATTAGATCTTCTTGTTGGATGGACCCTTTAATTATAATATAGTGTCCTTCCTCAGTTCTTATTACAATCTTTGGTTTAAAATCTAATTTGTCTGATATGAGGATTGATACCCCAGCTTTCTTTTGATGTCCATTAGCATGATAAATTGTTTTCCACCCCCTCACTTTCAATCTGGAGGCGACTTTGGGTCTAAAATGAGTCTCATGCAGACAGCATATCAGTGGGTCTTGCTTTTTTAACCAATCTGATACTCTGTGTCTTTTGATTGGGGCATTTAGCCCATTTACATTCAGAATAACTATTGAAAGATATGAATTTAGTGCCATTGTATTACCTGTGAAGTCACTGTTTTTGTATATTGTCTCTGTTCCTTCCTGATCTCTGTTATTTTTGGGCTCTCTCTTTAATTAAAGGATCTCTTAATATTTCTTGTAAGGCTGGTTTAGTGATCAAAACTTCTTTTAGTTTCTGTTTGTCCTGGAAGCTTTTTATCTCTCCTTCTATTTTGAATGACATCCTAGCTGGATAAAGTATTCTTGGCTGCATATTTTTCTCATTTAGCACCTTGAGTATATCATGCCAGTCCTTTCTGTCCTGCCAGGTCTTTGTAGATAGGTCTGCTGCCAATCTAATGTGTCTACTCTTGTAGCTTACAGACCTCTTGTCCTGGGCTGCTTTAACGATTTTCTCTTTGTCTCCGAGATTTGTAAGTTTCACTATTATATGTCGGGTGTTGATCTATTTTTATTGATTTTGAGAGGGGTTCTCTGTGCTTCCTGACCTTGAATGCCTGGTTCCTTCCCCAGGTTAGGGAAGATCTCCACTATGATTTGCTCAAATATACCTTCTTCCCCTCTCTTTCTCTCTCTTTTTCCTCTTTTTCTGGGATCCAAATTATTCTAATATTGTTTCACTTTATAGTATCACTTATCTCTCAAATTCTCCCTCGTGATCCAGTAGTGGTTTATCCCTCTTTTTCTCAGATTCTTTATTCTCCATCATTTGGTCTTCTATATCACTAATTTTCTCTTCTGCCTCATTTATCCTAGCGGTGAGAGCCTCCATTTTTGTTTGTATCTCATTATTTGCCTTTTTTATTTTGACTTGATTAGATTTTAGTTCTTTTATTTTTCCAGGAAGGGATCCTCTAGTGTCTTCTATGATTTTTTCAAACACAGCTAGTATCTTTATAATCGTTATTCTGAACTCTAGTTCCAACATCTTACTTATATCTATACTGATTAGGTCCCTGGCAGTCAGTACTGCCTCCTGTTCTCTCTTTTAAGTTCAGTCTTTCCTTCTTGTCATCCTGTCCCATGAGGAATAGATGAATGAGAGAACAAAATACTAAAATGTCAACAATGACCCCAGAGAAATATATACTAAACAAATCAGAAGAGACCCAAAACTAGAAAAAAAAAATGAAAAAGAGAAAGAGAGTATAATCAGGCAGGTGAACGGAATAGAGCAATACCCTGGATTCTGTGTGTATTTTGGTCTGTTTTTTGGAAAAGTAGATTCCAAAATTGTAAAGAAAGGAAAACTTATATATGTACCAAAATAAAATTAAATACAATGAAAGAATAGAATGTAACTGTAAAAATGAAAATTAAGAGGAAAAAAAAGATAAAAAAAAGGAATATAAACAGCTAAGAGAACAGAACAGAGCAATAAACTATATCCTGAATATATTTTGGTCAGTTTGTTAGAAGAGACTACATTCCAAAATTGTGAAGAAAGAAAAACCTTATATACATACATACATATATGTATGTATGTATATATATATAAAAATACATTGAACGGATAGAATGTAACTGCAAAGATGAAAATTAAAAAAAGATTTAAAAAAACTTGGTCTTAGCCTGGATGTTCTTGCTGATCTTCTGGTAAAGGGGCCTACTGTGTTGATTCTCAAGTGTCTTTGCCTGAGGTGGAATTGCACGGCCCTTGCCAGGGTGGGTCAGGCTAAGTAGTCTGCTCTGGACAGCTCCATGTGGCTTTTGTTCCCTGAGGGCTGTCTGCGAAGCTTTAGAGGATGAAAATGAAAATGCAGCCTCCCAGTCTCCAGCCCTGGAGGTGACAGCTAGAGGCCCCACTCCTCAGTGAGCCATCAGGGAAAAGCAGTCCATCACTCCTGTCTCTCTGGTCTCCATCTGCACTCTGTGTTCACCCAGCCTGTGACAGAGTGTTTCTATCTCAGGCACACGACCCCACTTCAAGTCTCTAAATCCTGCAAATTCCTGCCCCTCCTCCTGGAGGAAGAACGGGGCGGGGGTCAGTCTGGAGGGTTCTGCCCCTTGCTGGGTCCCTGCTCAGAAAGTGGTCACCTGACTGTGCCTTGGTTCATGGTATATGGCAATCCCAAGCTGAAAGCCCATTCCTGGGCTTGCTGACTGCAGCCAGCTTCCCCACTCTGATGCTTGGGAGCTCTGCTACAGTCAGGCACCCCTGCTCTTCCTGTGACCCTGAGGATCCTGAAACACACTGTTCCACCTAGGATTCCACTCAGCTTCACCACGTGAGCATCTTTCAAGCAGGGACATCCCTCACCAGAGCAGACTTCTAAAAGTTCTGATTTTGCACTCCGCTGCTATATCACTTTCCTGTAGCCACTAACAGAGGTTCCCTCTCCCTGCCATTTATCTTCCCATATATTGCCTTGGATTCACTTCTCTGCACTTCCTACCTTGCAGAAAGTGGTCGTTTTTCTATTTGTAGAGTTGCAGCTATTCTTAGATCTCCGGTTGATTTCAAAGGTGTTCAGAATGATTTGATAGCTATCTAGCTGAATTCCAGGGACCAGATGAACCTAAGGTCTCCTACTCCTCTACCATTGTGGACTCCAAATCCCTCCTTTAACTGATTTTTGAAATCTTTTCACACATCCTTTCCCACTGCCCTCCCCATTTGTCTCTACCTAACATATATATTTTATTTATTCACATTCTCTTAGTGTTTTATCCTTAATAGAATAGGAGTTCTATGGAAGGAGATATTTTAGTCTTTCATGTTCAATGCTCTATCTCCAGGGCCTTGAGTAGCTCTTGGCACATACAAGTAATTTAATAAATCTTTGCTGGATGGGCAGGCACTTACGGGACTGAATTGTTGGGGATGGTTTTCCTCTGTCACTTAGGACTTTGAGTCTCCTAATAAACTCACTTCTCTTTCTTTTTTTCCTCCTCTCTCTGTCTGTCTCTTTCTTTTCCACAAGGCCACTTTCACTTGTTAGTCTACCTTTTTTGCTAGTTGACAGATTTGTAGGATGACACAGGATGAAATTTTCCCTGCCAAAAACAGGCCTAGGGCTCACTATTTTCAGTTTTCTGGTAACATATAATAGAAAAAAAAATAAGATTTGGATGTGGGCTTAGGGAAATCTCAGGCTGCCTTCCGTGTTGTTGGTCTTTGATGCCTAACTCTGATCTAGGAAAAAGGGTGTCTTCCATGTGGACTGGCATTGTTACAGGAGGAAAAACATGTCTCAAAGAAATTGTTTGTATGGCCTTGACTTCTGTGCATTTATTCTCCAGATGGCTGGGGTGGAGAAGAGGGTGGAATACAGGACAGTATAGAGACATGGTGAGCTCTTTTTTTTAAAAAAAAGATTTTATTTATTTGACAGAGAGAGACAGCAAGAGAGGGAACACAAGCAGGGGGAGTGGGAGAGGGAGAAGCAGACTCCCAGCTTAGCAGGGAGCCTGATGAAGGGTTCAATCCCAGGAACCCAGGATCATGACCTCGGTGGAAGGCAGAAACCTAACAACTGAGCCACCCAGGTGCCCCTGAGACATGGTGAGCTCTTGGCCATAACTCAAGATCCTTTTCTCCTTGGGTACGGGAATTTGAAAAGCTAAGAGAAAAAACAGTTGTCCAAAAATTACAATAACTAGAAATAACTTGATGGAGGCCAGATTTCTTATTCCACATGCAATCTATCAGGTTTTCTCACATTATAAAAAAAGATTATCTGACATTTCCATCCAAAGAAATAAAGTAAGTTCATTATTAGTGTAAATTAAATATGCACAAATGCTAAAGATGACACAAAACCTTTTTCTTTTTTGGTGGGGGGAGATCTTCTGTAATGCCTTTTTCCTTTCTTACAGAAACCACAAAAGGATCAATTGATTGTGACATTTATGCCAGTTTTACCAGGATATGTGTCACTTTCCTGAATGCTAAATAACTGAAGAGTAGAAATATGTAAATTCTTCAAACGCTCTTCTAAAAGCCTTCCCTGCCAGAGATTAGCCTGGTTTGCTTTTTACGTTTTTGACTAGACAGTAAAGAAAACTTCATGACTTAGTGTCTTAAGTGATTAGGTAGGCAAAATATGAGAGAAACATTTAGATGTTACAAGGGGCCCATAGTTTCTTACATGTTCTCTCTGATCTGAGGGGCACTTCTTATTGGTTTACTCCTTCTGAACTGAAATCTATGATCTCTTAGTACCATTCCCCTTCCTCAAGCCCAGCCCTCCCCCATCTCCCCATGGAACTCATCCTCGTAGAATCTTCCTAAAAAGGAGATAATATCACTTAAAGAGATTTGATAGAAATATCAGAAGTATATGGAATCATCTACTTAAATGGTAAGACATGATGCCATTCCAATTGTTGTCACATACTGTAAAGATTGCACATTTTAAGTCAAGAGTGGTATAACTGATGAGGACAAACTCTGAGCATCATCTTCTAAAAAAAAAACAAACAAAACCAAAACAAAACAAAACAAAAAAACCTACCACAGCTAATAAATTTGAGTTTTTATCATCATCTACTTCAAAAGATTAAAGAAGAAAGGGATCTTTGTCCTTTATAACAAACTCCCGAGGTGCTCAATGCAAGCTGTTTTATTGAATGTTCTCTGGCTCCTTCCAAACTATATTTCA
Organism: Eumetopias jubatus; assembly: GCF_037043125.1. NCBI lineage: Eukaryota > Metazoa > Chordata > Mammalia > Carnivora > Otariidae > Eumetopias > Eumetopias jubatus. The sequence continues at coordinate 113,503,868 of NW_028274814.1, read as the reverse complement.
TGCCCTAAAGAACTTCTATTGGCCAAATACAGATTAACCGAATACAGTATCTGGTGAGGTGTTCATCAGCAATAATTCTAACAGCACCCTTTTTAAGACCCAGTCTCAACACTCACTACTCAATACATCCCGCTTTCACACCCCCATGTCAGAAGGCTTTAGGAAGGGCCTTAAATGTCCCTTTTTCTGCAAATCCATTACTGTTCCCCCATCATGAGCTCAAACCACAATCTCTTTCTCTGAACTTCTTCCTTCCCTCCCTCTCTCCTTCTCTATTTTGCCTTTTGTCCCTTTCTTTCCTTCATCTGAGCCCTCACCACTGCCTCCTGCCATACACCCCATTGTATCTTGTACTAAGATACAATACAAAGCCCTCACCACTCACCACTGCCTCCTGCCATACACCCCATTGTATCTTGTACTAAGCTTGTTTACATAACTGCTTATCCAGCCATTTAGAATGAGTTCTTTGAAAGGGGTGTTTCTCTCCATTTATTCATACTATGACTGAGGATAACGCTTTTGCCAAGAAATGTGCTGGGTTTGGGGGACCCAAAGTAGCATCCCACCTGCAGTTGAAATCTGCTGAGTGTGCCAAAGCATCTGCTGTGCTAGACCAGTTGGAAAAAGAGTAAATTTCCTTTCTCTATGCCCAGGGAATAAGCTCATGATAACAAAGAAATGAGCAAAATGGATTAACAGTAAAGGCTAATAAATGCCTTTTACAGTGATGTCTCTAAGTTTCCTAAGAGATAAAAGCAATACCTACAAATAGGAATACTGTCAACACTGGGAGCCGAGCTTCTCTACAGCACACTCCACCCAGCCTGAGGGGCTTTTCAAATGGATTGTTATGATCGATTCCATCTGATGAAAATGGAAAGAAAACGATGCAGGTTTTTTGTTACTGTCCCCACATTGGCATAGCAGCCAATTGGCAGAGTGTAAATTCAAGGTTTCTCTTTTTTTCTCTCCCTTCTCATAGGCTATGGAAAGTTCTAAATTTTAAAGGACAACAAGGCTATATTTCAGAGGTGACAGACTGAAATTCTATGCTATTCTCAACCCTTCAACCTTAAGTAACTCATTAACGACAGATTAGAATAAAGCTAAAAGAAAGAAAGAAAAAGAAAGAAAGAAAGAAAGAAAGAAAGACAGACAGACTTTTGAAGACCTCTGCTGTAGGCCCTGCTTTTCCAGGAAGCACAAGGGAAAAGATTACAGTTGAGATCAGGAATCACAATTTAATTAAACAGATAGAGCACATTGGCTCAGAGTGCTGTGGTTGGGCAATCTGAATGATCGTCGTGCTGGAGCCAGGATGAAAGCGCGGATCCCTGGACTCTGTCTCAAACCTACCAAGTCAGAATCTCAAAAATTAACGCTCAGGAACATGAAATTTCGACAAGCTTCCTGGTTGATTCTAAATTTTAAGAATCCCTTAGGTAAGGCTATTGAAAGGATATTGAAAGGTTCTGAAGAAATTTTCACTTTAAAAATGTGCTTCTTTTTCTTTTTGGATTATTTACAGAAGACATTCTTTTTGAAGTGTGAATTTAGGTCATTGTCCTTCTAAGAATTTAGTAAAGAGTGAGGTGTATATTTAAAATGACTTTGGGGCACTTTCTCTAATATTCACAGAGCGCATATGTTAAAAGCAGTGCAATTAGTTGACCATTAATAAAAACTTAAAAAGCCAAGAACTTCACATAGTCTCTCATCAAGTTTATGCATTTGAGCTAAAATTCTAGAAATGAGTATAGAGAGTGAGTTGTCAATTTACGAAGCCAACAAGTTGGAGGCTTTTTGAACTGTTGAAAATGAATTTAACAGTGAAAATATTTATTGTCCTTTGGATGAAAATATTATTTGGAATTAATTTGTTTGGCTTGGGAGAAATTTGGGAAATGTATAGTAGATTATGTGGCCAGTTCTTTTTAGATTTCTAATATTTCAAATAAAATCTGCAATTCTCTACCTGAAAGGAAAAAAGAAATGCTTAGTTGTAAGTACTCCTGTCCAAGTCACTTTAGATTCCAAAAGCTTTACTTGGCAAGAAATTTTCTTTCTATGAAGTGTGTGTGTTTGTTCGGTTTTCCCTTTGGATTTTTTTTTTCTCTAATAATTCTCTTTACCCAAACTCCAAGCAGATGTAGGAATGACTTTGACTGTGACAGAAAATATAAAAAGGTGAATATAGTAACAACCACATAATTTTGGACGCAGCTCTCTTTATAAACAAAATGCTTGAGCTCACTACACAATTTTTGCTAAATGTGAAAAAACTATTTTGTAGTTTGGAGAGGCAAAGAAAAAGATATTTTGAAAACCTAATGTCTATCAGCCCTTTCGTGAAAGTGTTAAGCTTGACTTCAATGTGTAGAGACTATTTCAAAGGGCTTTAGATATAGTCACTTGATACCATTACCGTCTGGGGCCCTGCCGATCATGTTTCCCCAGGCAGAAGTGGAAAATGTATGTTTTCATAAAATTTTAATTTGATATTGGACTTTCCCATCTGGTTCTGTAAGGTAAATCCATCTTAAGAACAGCGATCACACACACACACACACACACACACACACACACACACACACACACACAAACAGACTGACATGTTAAGGATTCTAGAAATAAGATCTCCAGAATCAATAGACACAGTTAAAATAATGTGGTAGCTATCATTCCATGGGACCTTTCTATTATAAAAATCAAATATAAGAAAACACAGCTATTTGAATTGGATTTGGGGAAAAGTTTGGATTATGTGACATTTTTAGTCACAAAATGTAAGAATTGTTTCAAAGACGATGTATTCCAAGCTCCTCTAATACCTTAGCATATATTTTGTACTTACACGTATAATTATTTCATAATACCTTAAAAACAAATGATAGCACAGAGACGTTGAAGGGCTCATAACAATGAATTAGTCTGGCTGACTGAGTAACTGGCAGATGGATGGGGCAGGGCTTGACACCTGAGCTCTGATGAACTCCATGGCAGACAGTCTCTTTGGTATCACTTGTGTCTTTTACAGCACTTACCAGGGTAAATCATGGCCATTTCTAAATGACTATAAACGAGTTTATATTGATCTAAAACTGAAATATTGTGACATCTCTCCTCTTTAAAAACAGGCTCAGGGGCGCCTGGGTGGCTCAGTCCGTTAAGCATCTGCCTTCAGCTCGGTCATGATCCTGGAGTCCTGGAATCGAGCCCTTCATCGGGCTCCCTGCTCAGTGGGGAGTCTGCTTCTCCCTCTGCCCCCACCCCCTGCTTTCATGCTCTCTGTCACTCTCTCTCAAATAAATAAATAAAATCTTTAAAAAAAAGTCCCCAGTGGCCACATAATCAAAGACTTTCCCCAATATTACTTTTATTCAAATCTCTTACATTGTTTTTCTTCACCAAGTAATAGCTTATATTAAGGGCATCACTTATTACCAAATTCTAAAATTAATTACAAGCACAGTAAGTGAGGAAAGACAATGACCATTTCAAAATCCTTATCCTCCTTGAACTTTCTGAAACATTGATGTTGATAGGTAATTGGAATTAAAATATAAATAAGTTAAATTTTTTCTTTTCTTTATTAAATTCTGAATCAGTTTCTTTTTTTCTTGTTTTTTTTTTCTTTTGTTCATTTAAATACTGCTTCGTTCATATTTTCACCAGGAAGAAAAGCCAAATTTTGCTATAAACAAAATTGTAAAAACCAGTTTGATCCTGAAAGGTAAACATTAGTGATGAGATTTTTCTCTAATGCAAAAAAAAAAAATAGTTAATAAGTTTTCCTTCATACTACTGGCAAATGTCTTTTTAAGCACATTGGCTGAAGAACAACAGGCATCAGACTGAGGCCTTCACAGTGCAATAGCTTTATTTCTGCTTCCCTAATTTAGTGGATTGAGGATGGAGAACGGTTGGCTATATTACCATCTTTGCAGTTTATTTGCTCAGATTCAATAAATGAAATTCACAGTTGTTTCTGGGATCTCCATTACTACATGGTCATCAAACATAGAATAACAAACACATTTTTTTGTTTGTTTTATTCAAGAGTTACACGCAAGAAAATTAGGTTTGTGTGACAATACTTCACTACTTTACTATTCTGGCCATACAATAGCACTGCATATTTTTTTCTTTTTTGTTTCTTAGGTAACTTCTTTCTTAAGCTTCAGTTAGGGCTGGCATTCTTTCAATAGAAAAGAAATAGCATCTTATCCAAAACTATTAATATGGAAAATATGGATGTCCTCTTTAGCCAGGAACATGAATGACTTCCAACGAGAAAATGAAAAGAACACTGTTATACAACATTTTAGTTGTTTCTCAAAGAATATCTCCTAAAGAAAAAGTCAGGTTCTCAATTAGAAGTAGTGACAAGATGTACACGTTATAAGATTGAATCATAAAAATAATTGCGGTTTTAAAAAAAAGGAAATAGGGGCGCCTGGGTGGCTCAGTTGTTAAGCGTCTGCCTTCGGCTCAGGTCATGGTCCCAGGGTCCTGGGATCAAGCCCCGCATCAGGCTCCCTGCTCAGCGGGAAGCCTGCTTCTCCCTCTCCCATTCCCCCTGCTTATGTCCCCTCTCTTGCTGTGTCTCTCTCTGTCAAATAAATAAATAAAATCTTTAAAAATAAATAAATAAATGGAAATAATACATAACCAATAACATTTATATATATGAAAAATGCATTCATACAAAAATACACTTTTTACAGGACAAATGCAAACAAAACTGTACATTAATTACATTAAAGGTATTGTTCATGCGGAGAGACACAAGAAAAGTGAATGGGAAAAAATGCAAAATATAATAAAATATGAGGGAGGCCTTTATGAACAATTAACACAATCATCCACGCTCAAAGTCTGGCTAAATAAACAAATAGAACACCAGTTTTCTGATTTCATTAAGATATGCGTGAGGAACATTTAATGAACCAGCTTTTCTAACATCAGTTAGACTGTTTCTTTCTGGCATTCTGACTCTTATTCCTTCGGACAGAAGTGATGTTAAAAGCTAACCTTTGATGATTGCCTATGTTCTAAATGTTTTACATATAAATTATACCCAATCTTCCAACCAACCAATGAGGTGAGTGTCATCATTGCCTCCATGTTATTAGTGAAGATTAGGTGAATCACCCAAAGTCACATCCCGTTGGGCATCTGACTTTGGAGCCTGCCTAACCAGTATACTTCAGTTCTCACTGAAATCCTTTGTGTAAAGTCAGTGGTAAGTGTTCAATTACACATTTTTGTTACCGTAGTGTTTTTACTTAAAACTATTCTGCTCTAATATATTTTAAATTTCAAGGGAAATGCAAAAAGTCCCTATTCAGAGGTGATTTTTATTTTTAAAGTTTTAAGAAGTATTTGGCAAAAAAAAAAGGAAAAACTTATCTATAAGAAAGTAATTAATTACGGGCACCTGGGTGGCTCAGTCGGTTAAGCATCTGCCTTTGGCTCAGGTCATGATCCCAGGGTCCTGGGATCCAGATTCATGTCCTGTCCCTTGCCCAGCAGGGAACCTGCTTCTCCCTCTGCCCCTCACCCCACTCTAAGTAAATAAAATCTTAAAAAATAATAATAATTAATTGGAATACCGAAACCCAAGAGTAGTTCTAGTCACCAGAATTGAATTCCTATTGAAATAAAGGATAAGTATAGTAATTATTAATAATATTAAATTTTTTTTCATTACCAATTCTTACAATGGGGAAAAGAGCTAAGATTTAGATGCTTAAAATTCAAGGGGGAAGGTAACTTAAAATTATTGTGTAGGGAGTTAAAGGTTGACTAAGAGGGCTATGAGAGCCCAGCCAAATTTAATCCCTGTTTTTCATCACATAAGCATATAATGAGCACCTATGATGTGCCAGCACAATGCTAGTTAATGAAAAAAATGAAAAAAATACAACCTGTTTGGCATTAAAGAGTTTATATCCTGGAAGACAGATGTAGAAACAACTATACATTGCTTTAGTTGGAACTGAGTGTACATTGGGTACAGTAGTTTCTTACAGGTGCATGTGCTTATTTCTACTGGTGCAGGATCAAAGTACTGAAAACCCTTTTGAGGAAGTAATGCTGCAGTTGAGTGTGTTCATGGACAGATGGGTGGTCTGAAGATTTCTGGTAGAGGAAGCATCACCAGCAAGGCTTGGAGTGAAGATATAACAGTAAATTCAGAAAACTGCAAGTCTGGGTAAGACTATAGCAGAGGGCCTGTGGATTCAGCATGGGGTTCCTATCGAAAGAGGGAATCCTGAAGCAAGGGACAAATTGTGGAAAGGTCTCTTGTGCTGAAAAACGTCTAATTTATGCTTTTATTTAGGCAGTTGTATCTCCCTGAGTAAAAGACAGTCACTTCTCTATCTCTTTCAGTTCCAAACTCTTTCCCTACATGTCAGGGACTGCTCTTGATTGTAATCTGAGTAAGGCTCAGTCGCCCCTAAGTATCTCTTGCCTTCTTGCCCTGATAAAGCCAAGGTGGAACCTGTGGCAGGCTTAGCCAAGTAGATGCCTGTTCTTAGCCTAGAATTCATCTGCAATGATCCCCAGTGAAGGATCCAAGGGAAGGCTCCCAGTGAAGTCTGTCTGTGGGACCCTCTGGTCCCAGTGATGGTCAGCATAATGGCAATGATTTCCGGGCCAGATTTGTATTTTCTAAGAACCTCCTTCTCTTCTGCCTGCTTTATCTTTAAAGATGTTTTTATTTATCTATTTGAGAGAGAGAGAGAGAGAGAATGAGGGGGGACAGAGGGAGAAGAAGAAGCAGACTCCCTGTTGAGCAGGGAGCCAGATGTGGGGCTCTATGAAGGGCTCAATCCCAGGACCTGGAGATCATGACCTGAGCTGAAGGCAGTCCCTTGACAGACTGAGCCACCCAGAAGCCCCTCTTCTGCTTATTTTCCAAGTCCAGTCTTCCAGCCTCCTCTCATTTACATGATCCCACTTATCACTTTCAAAGAAATCCCCCCTTTTTTTTTGTTTTGTTACAACACCTAGAATTGCTATATGGTACTTATAGCCTAGGAATCTGGTAGAAAAAGGTATCAATACCAGATATACATTATTGACATCAGGTTGTTGGGAAATGTGGGGAACTCACAATTAGTTATCTGCATAGCTTAGGTAAATGGCAGTCAAAACTTTGAAATTATTCAGGGATGAGAATCTGGAAGACAGTGACCCACAGAAATGGGACATATCTCCTGTAGTTACCTGAAAGGACACAGCTCCTGAGAGCAAAGCCACATAGCTATTGTCATAGGAAAGTACGAAGGCCATGAAATAGTATTGAAGGGCAAAGCAGCTTTTTTTTTTTTAAGGGAGAGGAAAAGGAATGCTTCTTTATTTTCTATAGGTTATATGTGCTATTGTCTATTTTAAGTAAAATTTTTTTATTATGTTATGTTAATCACCATACATTACATCATTAGTTTTTGATGTAGTGTTCCATGATTCATTGTTTGTGCATAACACCCAGTGCTCCATGCAGGACGTGCCCTCTTTAATACCCATCACCAGGCTAACCCATCCTCCCCCCTCCCCCCCAGAACCCCCAGCCTGTTTCTCAGAGTCCATAGTCTCTCATGGTTCGTCTCCGCCTCCGATTTCTCCCCCTTCAGTCATCCCCTCCTGCTATCTTCTTCTTCCTTTTTTTTTTAACATATAATGTATTATTTGCTTCAGATCTGTGATTCAACAGTCTTGCACACTTCACAGCGCTCACCATAGCACATACCCTCCCTAATGTCTATCACCCAGCCACCCCATCCCTCCCACCCCCACCACTCCAGCAACCCTCAGTTTGTTTCCTGAGATTAAGAATTCCTCATATCAGTGAGGTCATATGATACATGTCCTTCTCTGATTGACTTATTTCGCTCCGCATAACACCCTCCAGTTCCATCCATGTTGTTGCAAATGGCAAGATCTCATTCCTTTTGATGGCTGCATAATATTCCATTGTGTATATGTACCACATCTTCTTTATCCATTCATCTGTCGATGGACATCTTGGCTCTTTCCACAGTTTGGCTATTGTGGACACTGCTGCTATAAACATCAGGGTGCATGTACCCTTCGGATCCCTACATTTGTATCTTTGGGGTAAATACCCAGTAGTGCAATTGTATTTTCAACTTTTGGAAGAACCCCCATACTATTTTCCAGAGTGGCTGCACCAGCTTGCATTCCCACCAACAGTGTAGGGGGGGTTCCCCTTTCTCCGCATCCCTGCCAACATCTGTCGCTTCCTGACTTGTTAATTTTAGCCATTCTGACTGGTGTGAGGTGATATCTCATTGAGGTTTTGATTTGGATTTCCCTGATGCCAAGCGATGTTGAGCACTTTTTCATGTGTCTATTGGCCATTTGGATGTCTTCTTTGGAAAAATGTCTGTACATGTCTTATGCCCATTTCTTGATTGGATCAAAAGCCCATGGAACACCTAGAAAAGAGAGAATGACAAGCTCAACTCCAAAAATTCTCAGCTCAAGTTTAGGACTTGAAGTATAGGGGCTTCATAAAATTATTTTTAAAATGTAAAGGTCTCATTTCTTTCCATTGCAAGATAAGACCTAAAATTAAAAAAAAAAAGACAAACAAGCACATACACGTTCTGAATTGGAATTAATGCACTATTAATCATATCTCTTTATAAAAAGTTAGAGCATTGATCTAGAAACAGATGGCCTCCTGAGAATTGGAGTAGGGATTATACAATACGATCCAGATGAGTAGGAGTGCCTACGATCCCCGATCCCACTGAAGTTCCTTTGCTTGCTGAAAGAGCCTCACTTAACAATGGCCAGTTGAGAATTAGAGGTCTGGGAAAGAAAGAGATCTGAAGACCTCTGTGGAGCTATTCGATTTGTAAAATAAAAAATCCTCCAGAACTGCTCATCAGCGCCTTGGATGAGCCATCGTTACATATGACAAAGAATTTCTGCCTTTCACTGAATTTTTAAACCTCAGTTAAATTATGGATCTAGAACTCCCAAAAGCAAAGAGAGGATATCTTGTCTTAGATAAGTACTTTGTAATGATATCACAAGTGTGTGCTTATTTATTTATTTATTATTTATTTATTTAACCTAGTCTCCCTCTAAAGGAACCAGAGGTCGTTATCAGAGTAACAGTGTTCTGAGGAAAAAAAATGTGGCTTTGAAGCAAAACTAATTCCTGGGCACACAGGTCACTTCTGCAGTCCAAGTCCACGAGTAAGTGTTTGGGGATGTTAAGATGAGAAGCGAAGACTTTACCTTTGCCCAACCCATACCCTTCTTGTATTTATTTCCTAAATTCTTTTACTTACAGTTGGAATAGATGACGTTGGAAAGGGACTGATTCTTCATGCCAGATGTGAAATCTGAGAAAAATGGACCATTCTGATCGGAAAGACCAAGGTGGAAATTACAGAGCTTTCTGCCACTATAAAAATACTAAATTAATAGTAATGCCACTTCAATAGAAGAATCAGAAATATCAGAGCCACCTTCAAAGATTTAAATGTACAGAGTTAATGACTCGGCAGGCTCTCAATTGCGTGTGGTGGTGGAAGGATAGTTTTGCAGGATGAAAATGGATTTTTCCAAAGTTTAATTAGAAGGCGACTCCTGTTGTAGCTGCTGTTTGGTATGTGGTCCGAGCCTTTAGAGCTCTGAGTAACTTATATGAAGCAACTGATCCGAATAATGTCATTTTCCTCTATTTCAATAAACAAAATCACTAAAAGCAGTCTGTTTTCTTTCATTGACAGGAATAGCAATATAATTTTGCCCATACTGTTTCTGGATTGTGTTAACTCCTTGGCGTGGAACTACATTTTGGTCTGAAGGAATACCATCTCACAAAACGTCATGTGATACAATCTAAAGGGTAAACTTTATTAGCTGGATACATTGGTTAGACGCTTGAATGCCAGAGCACTGGAGACAAATACAGTTCACCTTTGAACAACGAGAGTCTGAATTGTGCAGGTCCACTTACAGATGGATTTTTTCGAGTCAATACAATGCAGTACTGTAAATGTATTTTGTCTTCCTTATGATTTTCTTAATAACATTTTCTTTTTTCTAGCTTATTTTATTGTAAGAATACAATGTATGATACATATAACACGCAAAATATGTTAATCAACTGTTTATGTCACAGGCAAGGCTTCCAGACTAATAGTAAGCTATCAGGGAGCCAGAAGTTATACATAGATTTTTGACTGCGGTGGGGGGGGGTCAGTACCCCAAACCCCTGCATTGTTCAAGGGTCAACTGTGTAATGGAAGACCATAGGGCTGCAAGACACTGACTTATTATAAGGTTTAGGGGTATGGTTTTGGGATATTTGTCTAAAGTGAAGACAATTTGCTGAACCATATATCCATTGCCACTGGGAACATGGAGAGTCTCTTTGAATTTGGAGGCCACATATGAGTCCGGTGCTGAGAAGCTGTAAGATGTGAGTTTGTCCCAGGTCAAGAGAAAGTTCTCCAGACAGTTGAGGTCACAGTGATCCTGCTACCTGTCACTCCCATCAGATTAAATGACGTTTAAAGAACGTCAGCCAATCAGTTTGCTACATGTAGGGTGGGGTAAGCCTTAATAAGAGAATTAAACTCCTAGCTTTTCTAAACAAGGGCATGCTACATTTAATAAATAATTGTGACCCTTTTAAGAAATTAGTATGTGATATAAATGGGAATAGGACCAAATAAGCGGTAATCCTGTGACACTGCTGTCCCTCCATTCAGTGTCACCTGTGACCTCACAGAGGCTTTCTCGATGATCAACTGAGAGGGAAAAGTATACATGCAATCAAACTATAATTTACATTATATGACCTGCAGGAACCAACTGAGAATGGATACTGCAACAACCCAGCTCAGATTGGGACGGGCCTGGAAGGCAGTTTGATAAGAAGCTAAGGAGAGCAAGAATACACATATGTGCTCATGAATCTGCTCAAGATCACTGGAGACATGATGAGTCTAGTAGTATTTTCTCAGCCTTCTGAATAAATGTTGCCTTGTAAGACACCTTTTCTAAAATGCTTTGGAGATGAGCTTTAAATTGATGGGCTTTCAAGCAGCTTACCTTCTTTTACCTTAATATCAGCTAAAAGCTGGTGATGTGAAGGCTAACTTGCTAGAAATGGAGAGAGCTTGAGAAACTAGAAGAAGGTAACTCTAGAGCAGAGGGCTTCTGGGTAGTTGGTAACAGCTTATCTAAGAATGACAGAGGTAGTTTTATATGTTTATTTTTTAATTAGGTAATGAAAGTCTTCTTGTATAGTCTTGGAGCAACTGTTACTCTAGAGGGTCATAAATATTAAAGTTGAATCAAAACATAAATAGCTTATAAGTGGCAGGATTTACTACTAGTTTCAGATCAATTTTGGACAGCAGAGCCTCAGGATGCTTCAGATACAAAGGCTAAACTGTGGATAGAAGGTTACTTGCCATTTATTCATAACAGAAACAATTCATGTTAGTAGTATTAATAAAAAATCATATTTATAAAAAAGGACACTAAGAAGACTAAGTGTTGACTTTTTCAATTTACATACAGTGTGTGTGAAATAAATATATATATATGGGGGGGCAGTGGGGAAAATGCCTTCCTGGTCATTAGCCGACAAATGCCATCAGTTCTCATAAATCTTCCAGTGAGATTACTAGTGCTTTTCCCTTAAGCACTGAAGTTCAGCAAAGCACCATCAGATATGTGCAGAAAGCCTCCAACAGGAAATACCTATATAGGCCAAAACCAAACCAAGAAAAAAAAAAAAAAAGAAATCAAAGGAAATAAAACTATTGCACAGAGCAGAAGAAACTCACAATTCTACGAAAACCTTATTGTTTTTAATCTTGTTTTGAATGAGATGAAAGAATATATTAATTACATAAAACAAAAGAATGCTTTAGGAAAGGAACAACCAAAGGGCAGGTTTGCAAAGGAAACACATGATACATGTTACAGAAATCTTAAAAGTTATACAATAAAAGGAAATCTGTCAGAAAGCTCACAAAACTTTGAAAAAGAAGTAGAAGAGATAAGAGAATCAGACAATCTAAGCAGGAGGTGCATTATCTAAGGCTTACCCAAAATATTTAGAAAAAAATGGTTGGACTATATGGACATGAACTTCCAGATTGAAAGGACTCCATGAGTCCCAGTGGGGGTTGAATACATTCTCTCAAGGCATATTGTTGCAGAAGTTCAGACTGAAGATGAAAGGAAAGTCTCAAAAGTTTTCAAAGAACAAGTAAAGGTCACATTCTGAAAACTGAAAATTACAATTTTATCAACTTTTCCAATTTCAACTCCAGAAGCAACAAGCCAGTTATCTTTTCGAATATCTTCAAAATTTGGAAGGAATGTTATTTTAAAATTAGAATTCTACCCAGTCAAAATGCCAGTTAAGTGGGTGGGCCGAATCAACACATTTTTATACATGTGAGTTCACAAAAAAACAAAACACAGTATCTCAGGAAGTTATCAGAGGCTGTTCCCCACCAACCCTGTGGAATTAACCAAGAAAGAACAGAACAGGAGATCCAGGAAATAACAAGGGATCTAACACAGGAAGCGGGGGAAGGAAGCCCAGGACTACAACAATCCCACAGGCCTACGGAGCAAGGATTGTGTTATTCCTAAATGTACTTTGAAAGACCGTACCTGAGGAGAGACAGTGTGACTTTTGTGTTAGTTTTAATCCACACCTTAGGTAAGCTTAGTGAACTTTTGAAGAAATCTTATAATTACGACTCATTTCATAAATGTTCTAACGCTTGTTGCCAATAAATGCCTGTTATGTAAGATACAAGCGAGCTGAACTCATTTTCATCAAACATGACACCTTCGTGTAGGTTGTGAAGGAGGATTAGAGAGCCCCGTTAACTACCTGACAACTGAAATGTGCTGTGAAAAAGCCTAAAAATTATCAACTGCCAAATTTGCTCAGGTTGGTTTGCAACAATAAGCAAACTAGGTTGAAGCAAGAGCATATGGAATTCCAGGGGCAGTATCTCCCAGGAGAAAGTGAACCTGATTTTATTTAGTAATGTTTTTATAATGCTCTACATAAAAACACTAATTCATGTAAATTTCACAACAATCCTCTGAGGGGGTATTATCACTATTATTACTAATACATTATCATCATCATCATCCTTACTTTACAGATGAGGAGACTAGGGCAAAGATAAATAATTGTTCAAAATCTCAGTTCTTAAATGGCAGCGATTTATTCAAACCCAAGCAGGTCTGGCTTTTAACTGGCACACTGTGTTGCCCCTACTCAGTAGGTGTAAAAAAATCTTCAAAATGGTTTTACAGTTCTGTTTGAGATTTTAGAAAGTATTAGTGGAATAGTTGTATATATATGTAGAAATACTATATATAGTTTTTTACATATATAGCAAATAAATGCAGTACAATGAAGGAATTAAAATAATTTTGCACCATTTCAGCAGCAAACAAGATTTCTATTGCACAAGAATGTATGCAGTAAATATTTATTTAATCAAAGTTGGTGCATACCTTATGGGTTATTGAAAGGAATCGGGGCTATGGGTGGGGTAAAGAGGGGGCCAAAGCAAATATGCTAAATCTTTATCTCATAATTGCTGTTTAAAATTGCTGTCAAAAATAATCCAAGCAAGAAAATTAAGGTTAGCATTAAAAGAAATCCATAATAGCTTTGCAAGTATGGCCTCTTGGGAGTGGGGCTTACACTTAGGGAGTGGATGGACTGGGGCATTGCTGTCTTACCAGTTTCATAGTGGTTTTAACCATTTAAGAGTGTCATTACTATGTTTTTTTTAATTCTTTTTCTTTAAATATTTTATTTATTTATTCATGAGAGACAGAAGGAGAGAGAGAGGGAGAGAGAGAGAGAGAGAGAGAGAAGCAGAGGGAGAAGCAGGCTCCCAAGGAGCAGGGAGCCCGATGTGGGACTCGATCCGAGGACCCTGGGATCATGACCTGAGCCGAAGGCAGACGCTTAACCATCTGAGCCACCCAGGCACCCGTCATTACTATGTTTTAAATGTATTAGTTTGAAAACGATTTTAAATTATAGATTTGTAGGTGTGTGTGTGTGTGTGTGTTAGCTATATAATTTAGTGGATACCTTTCATATTTTTAAGTTATTTGACTGAATTTAGTCAGACAAGGCTAACTCGGACTAGAGTTTCATGTCTTTTATATCCTCACGTATTGCCTTCCCTTTTAAAATGTCAGTGGTCTTCAGGAATGTGACAAGAGGGATGCCTGGGTAGCTCAGTCGGTTAAGCATCTGCTTTCGGCTCAGGTCGTGATCCCAGAGTCCTGGGATCGAGTCCCACTTTGGGCTCCTTGTTCAGCGGGGATTCTGCTTCTCCCTCTGCCTGTCTGCCTGTCTGCTTGCTGCTCCCCCTGCTTGTGTGCTCTCTCTCTCTCTCTCTCTCTGACAAATAAATAAATAAAATCTTAAAAAAAGGAATGTGACAAGATGAATACCCCAGTCTAAGACAATTTAGCAACCCTTCCCCCAACACACACCTTTTAACAGCAAGAGGTAGAAGCAAGATAAGCAAATAGGAAACACTGAAAAGTGCCAAAAGGAAGAAAAGAGGTTAAAAGAACAATGGCAATAACACTTTAGCCCCACCTCAAGTTTCTAGAAGGACTTCCCTCAGGTAGGCTAGGCCAAGATGCCAATATCACATGGCTGAAAGAAATTTCTGGGTTTCATTTTCCTCATATGTAAAAGGAGGGAGTTTGAAGAGATGATTTGTGAGGGCTCCCTGGGCTTTAACTTTTTTCACTATGAAATTTTCCTACACTTATCTGATATTATCACCTCCATTATCATTTGATTTTTCACACAACCCTTCATAATGCAGTCAGGACTGACACATTAGCGGTAGATTTTGGCTTACAATGGTCAAATAGGCTGGGCAAGCTCTAACAACTAGTTAAGGTGCAAAAGCAAAATTCTAACTCACATTTTTTTTCTTCTTTCCATATATCTAAGGTTCTCCACTATGTTTTTTTTGTTGTTGTTGTTGTTGTTGTTGTTTTTTAGATTTTATTTATTTATTTTGAGAAAGAGAGGGAGAGAACAAGCAAGCGAGAGAGCACGAACAGAGTAGGGGGCAGACAGAGAGGGAGAAGCAGACTCCCTGCTGAGCAGGGAGCCTAACTTGGGGCTGGATCCCAGGGCTCCGGGTTTATGACCTGAGCTGAAGGCAGACGCTTAACTGACTGAGCCACCAAGCATCCCTTTTGACCATGTTTCTATTTACATAGTCATACTAATCAAAAAACTCAGGACTATCAAAGTGGTACATATTCCTTTTGTGTTTATTTGTTCATTTACTCATTCAGTAAGTATTTATTAAATACCTACTATATCCAAAGCCCCACAGACTTTGAAAATGTCAATCTGTCATTAGAGAGGTGATGCCAGAGACACATCATGACACCTTAGGCTACCTTTCTCCCTCTTAGCAGAGTCACGTAAGGCTGAGCAAAGTCTTTCATTCATTCTTGTAACAGCTAGCATGACTCAGACATTCTCACCATTGTCTTAATTTCATGTACTGAGTTTCCACTTACGCATTCCAATGAAGGGTTTAAGTCACCAACCTCCAGGAATCAGTAATCAAAGGAGGGTAGATTGGATTGCTATAGGAAAAATCAAGATACAGACAGACAGAGATTATACTGACAGTGGAAAACATCCTGTGTTTTTAGTCTGGAAGCAATGATACCAAATTTGGCAAGCATTGTAGATGGCCATTTTTATTTATATCATGTCTCCCAGGGTCCTTAAAATGTGATTGTTTTCATATGCTCACAAAATGAAAAGGAAGAGTTAAGAATGATTTCCAGATTTCTGGTTTGGGAGACTGAATAAGATGATAGTAGCATGCAAAAGTAAATGTTAAGAGCAGTTAGAAGTAAAGGGAGACAGGGAATTTCATTTTAGATATATGACTTTGGGATGCACCAAGAGGAGCGTTCCAGAAAGCAGACCTACATAAAAATGCAGGTCTTCTTCCAGAGGCTAGGCTAGAGATAAAAACTCAGGAGTCGTCATAATAGAGGGAACGGTCAAAACTTCTGTGTAGAGAGGAGGAAGGGCGCAGAGCAGAGGACAGAATCTCAAACAGCTCCAAATGCTAGAAACACTTCTAAAATAATGTTAGAGGAAACAGAGAGCTTCAGGATATAAATGGGAAAATTTCATAAAGAAAGGCAAGGGAAAACTAGGAGAGAATGTCACAGAAACTAAGAGAAACATTTAATAAAAGGGGTGGGTCAACATTGTCAAAAGTCACAAGTCAAGTAAGCCAAACACTAAGCTTCAATGTATCAGTAAACATGAAGATGATTGCTGATTCTTGTCACACCAATTTTAGGGAGCAGAGGGATTAGAAGACATCTTTTGGTGGGTGGGTGGGTCATGGGTGCCATGGTGAACAGGAAATGAAGATTGGAGGCAGCCAGGATGCTACTTTAATTTTCCTACAATGAACACGCAGCAACATTTGTGTCATCAAATCAAGAAATGACTCAAGTAATTTGACTAAGAAAGAAAATTAAGAAAGAAAGGAGATGACTAGCTGGAGGGGGCTGTGCAGATTTGAAGATCATCTGTTGTATATATCCTGAGGGTTTAGAAAGAGAGATGCAAGTTGAACCACAATGGAGAAATCATTGTTTTGAGAAAACTGGTCACACGTGATTTTTTACTCACATGTGAGATAAGTGTACCTGTACAAGCTACTAAGAGATCATGTCTGAATCAGATCTTAGCCTATAAAAGCCCTTAAACTTAAATGAATTTCCCAGTTGAGAGCATGTGGCTAATGCTAAAGAAAGGCTAACATTTCCATAAGCATTTAGGACAAATTTGGGCCGACCCTGAGAGGTAGTCCAGTACCGTGGCGAGCTGGCAGAGCCCTAACTGACTTGCCGATGGTTAGGAGGCAGGAGGTGGGGGGTTCGGGAAAGGTCTTTTGGGTCCAGAGCCCTCTCCTCCCCTCCTCCTCTGTGTTCTATCTTTGATGATGCTTATGTAAGCAGTGCTGACTGAGTCTCGTGAATTAAACTTCCTGAACTCAGAATAAGATAATGTTCACAATCCATCCACGAATAATGTTTGAAAATTATTTTTATTCATGTCTTTCTTCAAATGGCACAACGATTCTTCTTCTCAGATATAAGAACTAGAAGACATTATCTTAGGTCTATGTGTTAAAGGAAAACCAATAGCAGCGCAACGGAATGTCTTGTAATGGACTAAATGCAAAACATCTGTTCTAATGAGGAAAAAAAATCTCATTTTAATAATTACTTGGAATAAAGCTCCCAATAGGAACCAGAGATACAAAAATTATTTCTATAAAACAGAGCATAACACCACGTTTAGTGCCAACATCAGGTATAGCTTCTCAGATTGCATTTTTAAATTTTTCAAATACGTTTTTCTATCTTTCCCTCACACACAATATTTTCTAAGTAGAATTCCAGCATCTGTTTTATATGAGAAATGAATAAAATATTTCCATCAAAACAAAGGACATCAGCACTTATTTCTTTTGTATTCAATTTTTAAAAAAGATTTTCTAGAGGAAAAAAAAACACTTTAAAATCTCTTCTTGTTATACTTGAAATCAAAACTGCCTTCCGTTGCCTGCTGGCTGAACAGGTCTAGATATCAGTCCATTACAACATCTTTGGAACTGTGACTTCAGAATGACAACTGCCCTGAATTTTTGCTATAGGTTCTTAAGCTGAGAGTCAGTTTTCCTGTGCTGAGCTGCCTAGGTACCGAGGTGCTGTGGTTGTTGGAAGGGTTAAAGTTGGAGCAACTGATGCATATATTTTAGGGAGGATTCATAAAAACAAGACAGAAGAGCCTGGGTCAATCCATTACTGGGAATGAGCAGTGGCCAATAGAAAGAGAAGAAGAAGATCCAAGGAGGCTGAGGTAAGCATTCTGAAGCCCTGGCAAAGTGGAAACAATAGATCAAAAGGTGTTCACCGTGACTGGTCAGAGTAGGTTTTATTTTCTCTCATAGGACGCTTGACAGCATACAATAAAAACAAACCGTTTTAGTCACAGGGTGTTTTTGTTTTGTTTTGTTTTGTGTGTGTGTGTTTTTTTCCCCCTTAACTGAGTTTTAGCAAACTTCAGACCCAGACACAGGACTCAACGGTATATTCCTGGACAGCAAGGTAAACTCTTTTTTGCACTTTTAAAAACCTAAAGTTACGAATTCAAAGTTCTGATTCATCAGAGGCAGGGTTACAGCTTAATACGTAAAGTAAATCCTGATTCTGAAGGAAAGAATGTTTTAATGTGTCTCTATTGGAAGATGACCAGAGCAGAATTCTACAATCGTAAAAAATTCGACAGCTTGCGGAAGCAGCTCTGCACTTGTCATTTCCCTCAATTTAGTGACACAATGGAAAGATTAGCATTATGATGCTTGTTTTGTTTTCTCCTGAGGAATCAGTAAAATGCATTCCGTTCTTATTGTCAAGCAATTGAATTAAATGTACATTGGTCAGAATGTTACTGTTTTATATATATATATATATATATATATATATACATATATATATAAAATATATGGGTGTTTTTGGTACACATAATCATATATATATATATATATATATAATTTTTTCCTGTGAGAACAGTTTGTTGTACTCATAACCTTGTTGATATTCAATGGGGAGCATTTATATCCTTGAGATGGTCATATACCAATAATTGTTAACCTATTCTTTGTTAGCAGCCATCCTGAAAAAATGGAGCTCTATCTTTCCCTAAACATGTTCTTTGTTTTGTTTTGTTTCTTATCGACCACAGTAATGCCATAGGTGAATATATTACTTGCCTAATTGGGATATAGAGTTCATAGTCCAAATTCCCTGGTTGAACAACTTGATTTTGTCCTTACAATATTAGAAGTCTTTCCCCAAACCCCAATATAAAACTTACCGGAGAAGTTGAGCAACAGAGCAAGAGATTAATCACACATTTTTCTTCATATCTTAAAGCCTTCCTTCACAACAAACTGCTAAAATGTTCTTTGATCTCTCTACTTCTTTGGTTCAAGGGCCAAAGAGCCTGGGAAATCTCATCCAGATGTTCTGCTCATTTAGGAGTAGAAGTAAAAGCATATGTTTACTTCTTAGAAACAACACAGACTCTCAATTTATTAAAAGATTACTTTTTTTATACTCTTTTATTCAACTACGGGTTTCAGTTAACTTTCTTGTATTAAATAACCCGAGATGGAAAAGCACTTAGAGCTCCTAAAATTTGCTTTCCATTTCTCAGTTTTCATTGTGATTGGGTTAAAACCAAAAAGCTAGAAATTAGTGAGCCAGTTTCTGTGTTTGCAAAATGCTTCGCATATAGTTCCTACTAAATATATGTGTACTAATTGATATCTGTGTATAAGTCGTTGACATGTGTTTACCTTCCTTCAAAGAAACAATGTTTACTGGTTATTTTGGTACACATAATCTTCTAAAGGTCAAGATATTCAAACATCTAACAGTTATATCCCCTATCCCAGGTCCTATAATGGCAGCCACAATCCGTTTCATCATCTGGGTGTTATTCCTAACAGATACTGTATGGACTCGAAGTGTGAGACAGGTCTATGACGTAAGTGATCCAGAGGATTGGGCTGCTCATGACTTTGACTGTCCCAGGGAATGCTTCTGTCCCCCTAGTTTCCCTACCGCTTTATATTGTGAAAATCGAGGTCTCAAAGAAATCCCTCCTATTCCTTCAAGGATCCGGTATCTTTATCTTGAGAACAACTTGATAGAGACCATTCCCGAGAAGCCATTCGAGAACGCCACCCAGCTGAGATGGATAAATCTAAACAAAAACAAAATAACCAACTATGGAATTGAAAAAGGAGCCCTGAGCCAACTGAAGAAGCTGCTTTTCTTGTTTCTGGAAGATAATGAGCTGGAGGAGGTACCTTCTCCATTGCCAAGAAGTTTAGAACAATTACAATTGGCCAGAAACAAGGTGTCCAGAATTCCTCAGGGGACCTTCAGCAATCTGGAGAACCTGACCCTTCTTGACCTGCAGCACAATAAACTACTAGACAATGCCTTTCAGAGAGATACCTTCAAGGGACTCAAGAACCTAATGCAGCTAAATATGGCCAAGAATGCCCTAAAGAATATGCCACCGAGATTACCAGCCAATACAATGCAACTGTTTTTGGACAACAATTCCATTGAAGGAATACCAGAAAATTATTTTAATGTGATTCCCAAAGTGGCCTTTCTGCGACTAAACCACAACAAATTATCAGACGCAGGGCTCCCTTCAAGTGGTTTTGATGTATCCTCAATTCTAGACCTTCAACTGTCTCACAATCAACTCACAAAGGTCCCCCGAATCAGTGCTCATCTGCAGCACCTTCACCTTGATCATAACAAAATTAAAAGTAAGTAATCATCAGGGTATGCCTTTGATTGAAATGCTCATGGTCATTAAACTTATTCTATATTTTCCTTAAGAATAACAACTGTTGGTCTTTCCACACCCCCCCACAACTAATGTGCCCTGAGATTTCTTTTTTCAACTTTCAGTATTTTGTCTCTGTCTATTTATTCTCACACAATCTTAATGAACCAAGAAATTCAAATCTTCAAATTATAAATTGAAAAGTGGACTTTAGTAAACTACAAAGGGTGATTATCCATTGGAGAAACCAAATATATCTTCTTTTACTCCAAGGAGATTCCAATATTTCTGCCTCACTGGGTAGATTTATTTAGGAAAATGTACCAAACACAACCTCATGCATAGTAATAGGAGTATGATTTAGGAGGTATCAGAAAGGGACCTTGGTCCTAAAAACTACAGGTGCTTGAAACCACTGTAATTAAAGTCTCTGCTCTAGATTAGAGGGTTTCTCAAACCTTAGAGTGTCCAGATTGGGGGCTCCACCCCAGAGTTCCTGATTAAGTCTGGATGAGA
The DNA here is from genome assembly GCF_037043125.1 of Eumetopias jubatus. Lineage (NCBI taxonomy): Eukaryota > Metazoa > Chordata > Mammalia > Carnivora > Otariidae > Eumetopias > Eumetopias jubatus. Next base: position 113,482,837 of record NW_028274814.1, on the reverse strand, counting down.
CTTGAGACTTCTCATTTCTACCAGGTTCCCAGGGGGTGCTGAGAGTGCTGCTCTGGGGACTAAGCATTGGGGACCAACACTGTAGAAAAACACCTTGTTCAATTGAAATGGAAACAAGTACTCCTGGAAGTTGGTGACTTCTTAGGACTAATGGCAATCAACAAGGTAGAATGATTGCTCCTTTCATGAAAATAGCTTTCGATAAGGGAGAGAGAAATGAATGCAAAGTGCCTCGGCGGCAGAGGTACCATCAAAGGAAGATGTGGTCATAGAAAGAAGAGGCTGGTAAATGCAAACATGGCCTCTTCACAGTCCTGCCTGGGACCAGGCTGACCCTACCGCAGAGGTGGACAGTATCATGGTCTCACCACAGGGGCACTGGAACCAGCCTGACACCAATCTTCAACCCTGGCACAAGCCCTTTAGAAAGATAACCTAAGGAGACTTCTCCTGCACAGCCTTAGAAAATACATTCCTAAAGTGAGAAGCAGTTGGATAGTTTGTAGGAAAATGGCACAGATAATTGTCAGAAGGTGGTACTGCTTGGTTAGTATACATTAGTTTCCTTTAAGCAAATAATCACACAGGCATCCTATTTATAAGAATAGACTATTTTTTCCACTGGGTACTACTCAGTTATTCAAGACCTCTTTTCTTTTCTTTTTTTCTTTTCTCTTCTTCTCTTCTCTTTTCTTTTCCTGGTTTTTCTACCAGCACACTTGAGCATATAATCTGGGAATTAACAAAGAGATTGCCCCTACATTTTCCCATGGTGATGAGACACATTATTTAATCCTGTAGTCAAGAGCAAAAGATGCAACAGAAAAAAAAATATTAATCGCTGAATCTGTTTCACTGAACCAGATAGTACAACAGTCAATATTGACCTAAATATATACATTTTTTTTTTCGTGATGAAAGTTCTGTGCTTCTACAGGTGCGTTCCTTATCTGGCAACAGAAGTCCCACAGGTATTTGATGTGGGAAGTGAATTCCACATAGATCCCTGTTTGTGAATTGGGGATCCCCCAGAGAAGTTGAGAAAAAGGGTCTTGAGGTGTGAGATAGCAAAATTCAACACTCAGTTGGGCACATACACCAGCCACTTACACAGTAAAAAAAAAGAGCAGGACTCTGTTCTTCCTCCACTCACGTTTTTAAAAGTTTTACAGTGTTTTCTCATATAGTTCTGTTCTTCAGTTGTTCTCATACCTTAGCATGCATCAGGATCATCTGGAAGGCTTATACAATATAGCTTGCCAGCCCCACCTTCATATTTTCTGACTCAGTAGGTCTAACGATTTAGTTCCCAGGAGGTATTAATGCTGCTGGTCCAAGGACCACACTTTGAAAATCACAAATTAATCCTCACGAGAATCTTGGTTGGTAAATTATTAAGAGTTTCTGAAGAAAGAAACCGAGGGTCAACTAAGTGAGGATACTTGACCAAGGACAAAGAATAAATGTAATACAGGATCTGAGATCAGGTCCTTCTCATTTCAAAAGTGTTGTTTCCTACTCATACAGTATAATCCCAGCACATTTTTCTTCAGTTTCCAGAATACAAGATTTTAGAAAAATTTCTACCAACCCGGGTAAGAATAATTTTAACAGCAACAACAAAGAGAGATTTATTTGTTCCGTAATGTAGATACCAGGCATGGTCATTTCCATATTCCCAGAAAATAAATGTAAAATAAGAATTTCCCTGGCTAGAATTATTGGCTTGCCAGTATATCACACTGTGTACTAATAACTGTTAAAGTACTTATTTCTTCTGGCTGCATAATCTACTCTAGTTGTTAATAAAGTGATTTCCAAGAAACATACCTTTTATACGAAGAGTTCTTAGAATTTATAGGACGGTGACCTTTTCTTATGAAAAAGTTGGAAATGTTTATTTCTTATTAAATTTGGCAAAAAAAAATGTTATCTATTCAAATAAGGTCCTTCGTGATGCTCTCTGAGAAACACCATAATTAATTTATGAAAATATAACTACATTTAGAACACTTGCTTCTCACATTACATTTATGCAGACATGCATTGATTATGGGGCATAAGGCAATAAGGATGGCAGCACATTAAAAGGGACATGGTCTCTCCAGGAGGCAAGGGACCCTAGGTAGTAGGAAAAGGACAAGGCTGGGTGTCAGCTCTGCCACTTACTTGCTAAAATACCTTGTGTGCATTACATTACCTGTCTGAACCACTTGCAATGCCCAGGTAAGGGAGAATAATCATATTGCCTGAAAAACTCTGTGTGATGGCAAGGTAATAATGCATGCGAAAGATAACTTTATATACACAAACTGCTATATATTATGAGTCACTATTTTTAGCAAGCTGAATTCACAAAATAGCTTAAGATCAGAGCATAGCAACCTCGCTGTAAGCATAAGCTCAAAGGAAAGCCATTGCCAAAGTTAGGTGGGTCTCATCTAAGGGAAGACCTCTTTCTCAAAATAGTTTCAAATGAGACTTAAAAGCAATATGCAGATTCATGGTTGAAATTAGCCATAATGCACACTTGTCTGAATTTTGCTATTTTAACAGGTTTCCTCTCCTGAATACTCCTAAATTTCAGTATAGTCCTTGATGCCAAGGGCTCTGATCCAAGACAGGTGCACGATTCCTCACATCCTAGCCATATGAAAAGGCTGATGAGATATTTCCTGGCTTGGATCTTTGTAATTTGATTCTTGGCAAATATATTCTTTCTAATTAAATACACTTAAATATAAAGATGCAAGGTTCTTTTCTGTAAGTATTATATATGTAAACTTAGGTTACACGTACTTTTTAAAAACCTCATCGTACACTATTAATTGGAAATTTTGCATTTTCAGTTAATTTTTAAGCACTTTCCCTAATAATAAACTGATTTTCCACGTACACATCCATCCATCCATCCATCTACCCATGCACTTAACCATTCCTTCTATGAACCTTTGTCTCCACTTCTAATGCCCTAAATACTACCCATCTCCTTTTATAGTAGTCTAAGCATGCCTTATCTCACCTGGAAGCTTAAAAAAACAAATGATGTATTCTTTTATTTCCATCACAGCTTTTTTTTTTTTTTTGAGATTTGATTTATTTATTTGTGAGAGAGAGAGAGAGCATGCACTAGTGGAGGGGGGAGGGCAGAGGGAGAAGCAGACTCCCAGCTGAGCAAGGAGCCCGATGCAGGGTCCATCCCAGGACCCTGAGATCATGACCTGAGCTGATGTCAAAGACTTAGCCTACTGAAACACCCAGGCACCCCTCCATCACAGCTTTTAACAAAATGTCCTTTCTCGTGCTATGTGCAAAGTATAACTGAATATGGAGTGAGATGACTATATATATGCTGCACATTTTCTTAGGGTTACTTTTATAAGACAGATATACCTCCAACTTGACATAATGGTTTGTATCTCTGGCACTTTCACAGATCAGGCTGCTAGGCCCTCTACAAGACTGTTCCATGGCTTGTTGGTCTTCTCACACCTGGTCTCTTCAGGTCTAATTCATTTGTTCATGCCATCTTTGTCTCCATAGATGTGAACGTCTCTGTAATATGTCCTCCCACACTGCCTGCAGAACAAGATTCCTTCAGTTATGGACCTCACCTTCGTTACCTCCGTCTGGATGGAAATGAAATCAAACCACCAATTCCAATGGATTTAATGAACTGCTTCAGGCTCCTTCAGGCTGTCATTATTTAAACACAACTTCAACATCTAAAATCTGTTTAATGAGTTAATATTTCTGAAATGAAATTTGGTTACCATTCATAACTTTAAGACAAAAGTCACATTTCCAATTGCTCTTGGCCACCATTTTTGTTTGTATAGCTTATGTTTTCTATTCAAAGATGCTTTCACCAATTTTATGTAGCACAGTTAGCTTTTCTTTAATTAGTAAAACAGACACAGAGTTCCGATAGTTTATCAACTCAAAGATAGTTCTTTTCTGTCTCTTTCACAGCTTACTAACATCAAATAATGCAATTGTATTGTTATGCAATATAAAAGACATACTGGTTTGCATATGTTCAAAATTGCTTATGCAGATATTATATTGATAGTAGAAATACAGTAATCTAACAGGAGATCTGAAAAAAGTGAAAAAATGAGATATTTCTTCATCATAATTAATTTCAGATTGCTAAGTAACATTTGTAAGTATAAGTGTGGTATTTAGCTCAAGAAAGGATATGAAATGTATTAAATACTTCATGAAAGGAGACTTTTAGTCATTTAGTACCAAATAACAGAAAAACAGTAATTTTCAGTTCACTACTATTTTTTATAGCTGCTGTTCTTAATATAGTACAGTGTACTCTATCAATTAAACAAGTCCTAAGTTTTACATTTATTATAACGCATTTCTCACAGAATCTTAGTGTTTTAACATTGGAAATCCACTTGAATTGCAAATTGTTCAGCTCTTATATTTGTCAGTGGTTTTGGATTTTTTTAAATAAAAAGAGTGGATGCTTTCTAATGAAATAGTAGTAAAACATTTATTTCAGGAGTATTATTTGTAAGTTTTATTAAGAACATATTTTATAAAAAGTATTACAATAACAATAATTTCCATTTTTCTACCATGAATATATGCAAATATATTTTCTCCTACTTTTGTTTTTCCTTCTCTTCTGATAAACGTAAGACAAAATTTATACTCTAATCACTTAACATAATACAACTATTTCTCATGAGTTAAAAAGAAATAACCCAGGATTTCATTTAGTAACAAAGTATAGTTTACTTTAGACTTCTAATTTCTAGGGCATATCTATAAATAATAAATATTCCACAGATATTAATTCATGAATTTATATATTTTCCAAACAGTATTCTGAAATATCTTATAAAATTTGATATATTTCCTTAGAAGAATGATCATATATGCTTGTGAAAAACCAGATTAAGGAAAATCTAACATGTTACTTTACACCAAGACTTCTCAGAAATTTAATGTTATTCTATAAGGTGAATTCTTAAGAAAAGAGCATAATGTACTGTTTTGCCTACTTCTTTTCACACGAAAACTTATTTGGGGTTAGGAGAGAAGAACCAATTAATATACTTTGAACGGAGTTTTTAAAATGTTGGCTAAAGGCAAGAAATGAAATTAACTGACATTAAGAAAAGAATATTTTTTTAAAAGGCTTCAAAACACATAAAGAAAATTACTAAATTTATGTCATGAAAATGCAAGTAATCAGATATCATTAGGCTGGGGAACAAGAATATGTTGAGAGAAATATAAGAACTTTAAATATTTGAAAATTTGCCATATGAAAAAGGGATAAAATATATTCCAGGGGCTCCAAAATGAAGAGTAGAACATATGGGTGAAATGTATACGGAGCCATATTTTAACTCTAGCCAAGGAAGAAATTTCTAATAGTTGTTCAGAATCATCCAACAATGAAAGCAACTTTTCTTGAAATGGCATTACCCACCATTGGGACTGTTCAGAGAATAAGTAATGGTTCAAGGGAAAGGCTATAAAAGGAAGTCTTGATTTTGGAGCAAAGTTGTAAAATGTTCCTCTATGACCTTGTCAACTCTAAGAATTCCCTCTCTTCTCCCTCCCTCCTTCCCTCCTACCCTTCCTTTCTTCCTTCCTTCTTCTTTCCTTCCTGTCTTTTTTTTTCTTTATTTCAGAAAATATACATTGAGTACCATATATATATATATATACCAGAGTATACTACACACTGGGGATATAATAGTTTATACTATAGTGGATAAGACACCAATTAGGTGAATAACTACAAAAATATATAAAATTTTATCTGTGATAAATGCTATTAACAGACAACTACATGTTACAGAGGAATTACTAATACTATTTTGATGTAAAGATTCTCTAAAGAAGTAGTGATTAAGGAAGCATATAAAGGATGAGAAATATTTATCACTGGTGGGAGGGAAGAATATTTCAGGCAGAATTTAGACCCTGTCATTTCTAGGAACAATTTAGGAGTTCCTGAAGAGTTTTAAGTCAGAAGGGATTCTGTTCATTGAGGGTTAATATCATGTAGTGGTAAAGAACATTAACACTGAAGCTAAAATTACTGAGTTCAAACTCCAGCTTTCCCGTTTTGTGGTCCTGGGCAGAATCTTTAAATTCTTTGTGCCTCAGTCTCTTCTCATTTACAAAATGGGCACCTACCTTATGGTGAGAATTAAATGAGTTAGGATATGTAAAGTGTCTTGAAGAGTGCCAAACACATGGTAAGTGCTAAATGTTTGTTACTACTGTATGCAATATATAGCTACATAGATCTGGACATGCACACATATATGGGCAAAGCTTCTCGGCATAGTGAGTAAAACTGTTTGGAGGGAACTAAAACTGGATGGGAATAGAAAAGTTAGGATTTTAATCTTACAACACAAATTAGAAAAAGAGAGGTAGCTTAGAGTATAATGGCACTGATGGGTTTGCTAGAAATGGAAAGACATGGACAAACGTGAGAGAGGATGTGATACTGTCGGGATTTGGTGGTTGATTGGATAGATGGGAGCTAGAGCAAGGAGGTGGTAAGGTTTCTGTTTGCAAAACTGGATACACAGCAATGTCTTTTCTAAGAGGAGCATGCTTAGAAGATCATGAGTTTGATTTTAGATGTGGTTAGTTAAAAATTATTTTGATTCATCCAAGAGAAGTCACGCAAGCTGCTGAAAGAGGACTAACGTTAAAAGGAGGGGTCTGGACAGGCACATAAACATGTAGGCGAAATTTTCTAGATTTTCTTAATAGTTCCAAAAATTTTGGGAGAATTCTGTACTTACATATTCATATGTGTGTGAGGGAAGACTGAATCAAAAGCAGGGGACCCATGGAGAAAATACAGGCATAATTCTAAGTATTGACCAATGAAGCTAGAAGGAATAGAGTAAGCTTTCGATCAGAATTTTTTTTTAAATATAGGCACAAAGTTACTATGAAGTCTTTAAAATTTACAGATAATCTGCTGTTCTCTTTCTTGATGAATACATTGTGACTATTAAAAATTTTTAAAAATCAAGAAAAAAACTAGGCGATAAGCGCAAGCCATTTTTGAAGTTATAGGATCTTCATAATGCTCACCCTCTCATTTTATGGGCCCTAACTAAAACAAAACAGAACAAAACACTTTTATCTATGATCTCACCATGTAAATATGATAAGCTTCATTCATAAGCAAGTAAAAAAGGAGCAAAAATAAAATAAAAGGCAGTATCCAATGATCGTGAGCAGTATATTTGCAAATGATAACGTTTAAAAAAAAAAAAAGAGGAGCTTTTGGTGGTAAGAACCCTGTAACAGATTGTTTTATTTGTTTTCTCTAAATTCTCTTTAAAACAAAACAAAACAAAACACCTAGACAGAAGAACCGCATGGTGGAAGACAATTCCCAGATGACATCTTTTATAAAATTGGTGTCAAAGAATCCAATGAATCCTCCACCCCAAAAAATGATAGAATGAAAATGTGTTTATTGACAAATAGAGAGATGGATGTATAGATTGAGATATTTAAAATTTTCAGTGTTCTAAGAACTATGCATTGGCCAGGAAGAATGTAAATTTTATTGGTTAAAGTTAGAATGAATTTTTTCAAAGTTAACCACAATATATTAGTAAGGAATGTAGAACTGTTAAACTAGTACAAGGGGGAAATAGAGTGGCAAAGAGTATTTATTGAGTCTAAAAGAAGGCAAGAAGAGAAAGTAAAAAAAAAAAAGGACAAGTAGAACAATAATAAAATTGTGCATTTGAATCCACATATATTGGTAATTACATGGTACAGTGGTTAAGAAGTTGTGCTTTAGAGAGGAAAGATCAAGTTTCAACTCCAGCTTGTGGCATTTACTTTGCCATTTCCTTGATCTCTGGCAAATGTCTGAACATTTCTAGGGATTGGATCTTCATTTGCAAAATAGGGAACAGTATCAACTATCTTTCACAGTCACTGTGAGGATAAGAGAGAACAGATGTGCAGTTCTTATCACCTGACACAAAGAAAGTCTCCAATAACTGGTAGGCTGGAATTTTATTATTAGCAGGGACTCTGGTACCCACAATTGCACGTTTTCTCCAGACCATTTTGCAAATAAGAAACTGAGAAAAATGAATGGAGAAACTGATCCATGTTTGTTTATGTTTTGGTGCCCTGGAAAGCTACACAGCCAAGTAGAGTTGATAGTGATGGAATGGGCCCGGAGAAGTTCGGTAGTAAAAGAAATGAAATTGGGATGGGACAGATCAATTGAAGAAAAAAGACTGAAGCCTCCATGGAATGAAGTCTAGGCTTAAGGGGAATTACAGTGTACGTAACCTGAAAGGAAAAGAGTGATCTGAGCCTGGAGGACTACAGTTTAAAATATCTTAAGTAGCCCAATGGTGAGAAATGAAAAGACTTTGGGTGTGGGAAGGAATTGCCAGAACATTGAAGTGAATGTCACCAAGGTCAAAGAGGAGTAGCATCTATGACATTGTAAGAATCTCCGATGAAAGTGCTTGCAGGGCCCCTGTTTTGACCACCAAATTATACCGCCTCTCATGATGAAATAGGCCATTATAGTTGAAAAAAAATTAATAAAATTATTCTAGAATAATACATACATACCCAGAGCAATTGACTATTAAAATACTACTTTAAAAAAATTACTGTGCCCTGAGGTGCCTGGATGCCTCAGGCAGTTAAGTGTCCAGCTCTTGATTTGAGCTCAGGTCATGATCTCAGAGTCATGAGATCGAGCCCCGTGTGGGGCTCTGCCCTCAGCATGGAGTCTGCTTGATATTCTGTCTCTTCCTCTGCCCCTCCTCCCACTCACTTTCTCTCTCTCTCTCTCTCAATAAATAAACAGACAAAATCTTTTAAAAACTTATTGTGCCCTTTTGGAATGATATTTTGCACAATATCTGAAATATTGCATATATTAAAGGTAATTTATTATTTAGAAAAACAGCGAAATGTCTTATTTACCAAAAACTGTAGAAAATTCTTGTTCCTCATGCATCTGAGACAGATCTCTGAAACTGCTTGCTCAGAATATTTCTGTACAGGGAAAAGAAGAAAAATCATATATAAGCATATTATAGAATTTAAGACTGTTAAGCAAATAAAGCACATCATTTACAAAATCACAGGATTATTATCCTGAAGTTTGAATCTGTTGTTCTACCTTTGGGAAAATATCACTTTCTTTGTGACATTCAGCTGAGTAAACAAAATTCAAATGTAGAAAGAGACTCATTGTCTGAGTTCTTAAAGGCTTCTGAAAGCAAGTTAAAATGATCCTGGAAAAAGATCAGAACAGTCAAATGACTAGCAGGAATGGCTTTCACAAAACCCATCTGAAAAACTACCCATAGTGTATGCTATGGTGCCAGGGTTTGTTTCCAACAGGGCAAGAGTCTTGCCACATATTCCATTTGTTAGCTTCCTGCTTGCATTAAAAGTGACAAAACAAAACTGTTGGTTAGTGGGAATATAGACTAGGAACACTGTCCAGGTTGAGAAGTCAAAAAGATTGCCTTCAAAGAAATGGAAATAAAGATGGAACAAACATGTTTTCTACATATGATTAGCAAATTTAAATCTATCTAATCTACCCAACCTTTATATAGTTAAGAGGAAAGGGGCAGAAAGTGATTTGGATGACTTAATAGTTACTAATGTATTAAATTGAGGATGGTGAGATAGAGTAGTAAGAGCATTGAGGACGTAAAGTAAGATACACATAAATTTGAATCCTAGGTCTGCTGAGGGAAACTGACAAAATTATTCAAATTCTTTGATCATTTATTCTTTAATTATGCCAGGCGGAGAATAATATGTACTTTACATGATAGTCCTCTGAGGATAAGAAGTAGTATACTTAAAATGCCTACAGTATAGTCGGTGCTCAGTAAGTAAAATCTGATCATTAGTATTATTGGTATTATTATTTGAGGTTCTTAAACACAGATGTGCTAAACAAGCTTTAGACAGTAATTTATCTGGAAGTAATATGTGATAAAGTAAGATTAGTAAAATATTAATGATGGAGTCTCAGGGCTTGGTATACAAGTATTCACTGTAAGATTCTTCCAATTTTATTGTTTGAAAAATTTCATACTAAAATTTTTAAAAATCTAGAGGTAGAAAAAATGACCTGATAATTAATTCTTTTTTACTCATAGCATCCTAGTGACTTACAGAGGTTCTAAAATGCTAGTCATAATATTAAACCTATCTAAAATCATTGACTGCAAATTTCTTTTTTTTCCCAAAATTTTTATTTAAATTCGAGTTCATTAATATATAGTGTCATATTGGTTTCAGGAGTAGAATTTAGCTATTCATCACTTACATATAACCCCCAGTGCTCATCACAAGTGCCCTCCATCCACCACCCACCTCCCTCAGTTTGTTCTCTACAGTTAAGAGTCTCTTATGGTTTTGAATGCAAATTTTCTTATTTTGATGGAGAGGTCTAGTATTCACCGATACCATTTTACTCTCTTTCTGGGCAAAATGAAGGATAAAACTGTCCCATCTCCTTGAAAAGAAGCAGAAAATTCATGAGACAATTTCTGGCCACTGTGCAATGAGTGGAAGTGACATGCAACACTTCCAGGTCAAAGGATTTCATTGCTGAGGTGCAACCTTCTTTTTCCATCCTACTAATGTGAGGAGGAAAAAGTCCCCATGTTCCAGGTTCCAGATGGTAGTGGGTCTGCCACTCTGTCAGCAATCTGTGTAGCTGTTTGAGGGATAATATGGGGCAGAGCTGCTCCCCTAACTGGTAGAGGGACAGATAGCATTTGAGAGAAAGTAACTTTTTTTGGTATTAAGCCAGTGAAATCTGTGGTATTTGCCATTACGACATAACAGTCTATCCTTAATAATTCATTCACATTTTACATATCTTTTCAGTGATGTAAATGGATAAATTCTGAAAACTTAGTGTTACATAATCAGTATAATATTTGCAGTTTAATTTTTAACTTCTATCTAAATGATACATGAGCTTGCTAAAAATCTAACAACTAAGAAAAGTCTCCAGTGAAAACAGTGATTACCCACCCCATCCTTCCCACTCCAGTCTAATTCTCTAGACACAACACTGTATATATTTACTGATTTTATTTTTCTTGTAATTATTTTCATACTGTTGATAACATGATTTTATCCTTCTTGATTTAGTCACTTTAAGCAACCTATACTAACTGTTATAGATGATCATTTAGCATACTCATATCTATTTACTCCTTTCTTATATTTTGGTAGCTATCTTTTTATTTATATTTCTTAGTTTAGGTAATAAGCTTGAATAAAAAATGTACACTTCTATTTCCAGTTTCAACAACTCTAGGAGACTATCTCAACTTTTCTCTATATGAGAAATTAACATCCTAACCTTTCCTTTTACTTTACCATTGTCTCATGTCTGATACACCTTTATTTTCGTGTTAAAGTTGCACAATTTTGTAAATAATAGCTATGTTTTCTGTGCATGCTTATAAAGTGATGCTAAAAGAATTTTTTAAAGATAGTTTAGCATAAGGTGCCAGGGTGGCTCAGTTGGTTAAGTGTCTGCCTTTGGCTCAGGTCATGATCCCAGAGTCCTGGGATCAAGTCCCACGTTGGGCTCCCTACTTGGTGGGGAGTCTGCTTCTCTGTCCCTCCCCTGGCTTGTGCTCTCTCTCTCGCTCACTCTTTCTCTCAAATAAATAAATAAAATCTTTAAAAAAAAAGACAGTTTAGGTGTATTGAGTATGTAAATTTTGTCTTTTCCTGAGTTGCAATAAGAGGCAAGCTCCTCCTTTTTTGTACCCATTCCTTAGCAAATATTGAACTTATAAATTTGATTTTTGAATCACCAGTTAATACATGCTCATCTTGTTTCTACTATCATCCAAGGAGATGTTGAAATGTGCCATTCGCAGTTGACCTCCTCTTCAATTTCTTTGCTGTAATGGATTTGGTCTGTTTTAGAATTCTGTATAATGATTTCAATGAGATTTTGAGAGGAATGTGAGACAAATAGGCTTAGATAGCATCTTCTCTGTCCATCGTTACTCCATTAAAGATTCACTGTCATGTAGCTGTTTGAAATCTTCTTAAAATATGAGCGTGAGTCCCGGGATCCGGTAAATGTTAGAAACAGGAAGAAGTGTGCAGTGAGTATCAAGAAGTGGAGAGCTATGAATTAAAAACCACAATGAAATATCACTTCACACCTCTCAGAATGGCTAAAATCAAAAACACAAGAAACAAGTGTTGGAGAAGATGTAGAGAAAAAGGAACCCTCATGCCCTGTTGTTCAGAATGCAAACTGGTGCAGCCACTGTGGAAAACAGTATGGAGGTTCCTCAAAAAGTTAAAAATAGAATTTCTACATGATCCAGTAATTCCATTACTGGATGTTTACCTAAAGCAAATGAAAACATTGATGTGAAAAGATATATACACCTCTATGTTTATTGCAGCATTATTTACAAGAACCAAACTATGGAAGCAGCCCAAGTGTCCATCAATAGATAAATGGATAAAGATGTGGTCTATAAATGCAGTGGAATATTATTCAGCCATAAAAAGAATAAAAATCTTGTCATTTGCAACAACATGGATAGAACTAGAGTGCATTATGCTAAGTGAAATAAGTCAGTCATAGAAAGACAAATATCATAAGATTTCACTCATATGTGGAATTTAAGAAACAAAACAAAGAAAAAATAGAGACAAACAAACAAACAAAAGCAAACTCTTAACTACAGAGAATAAATTGATGGTTCCCAGAGGGGAGATGGGTTGGGGGGTGGGTGAAATAGGTGATGGGGATTGAGAGTACACTTATCATAATGAGCACAGAGTAACGTGTAGAATTGTTGAATCTTCATAGACTTTCACTCCCTACATGCCTCATATTAGCAGGATTCCTCTTCCCTCTCATCACAAGATCTTGTTATTCAGTGAAATATTACAACTATGTAGTTTCCTCCTCGTTTTCCTTTCAATTTACCTACACTTGACTACTACTCTTTCCAAACTTATGGTTAAATGTGCATCTTTTTAAAACATTAAAATCTATATATTCCCATGTTTGGTAAGTGTATTTGTTTGCTGGGGCTGCCATAATAAAATACCACACCTAGGTAGCTTAGGCAACAAAAATTTATTTTCTAGAAGCTAGATGTCCAAGATCAGGGTGTTGGTAGATTTGGTTTCTACTAAAATCTCTTGTCCTTGGCTTGCAGATGGCAGCTTTCTCTCTGTCCTCACATGGTTCTCCTTTATGCACACAAAACCCTGGTGTCACTCCATGTGTTCAAAATTCCTCTTCTTATATATATATTTTTTAATTTCTATTTTTTTATTTAAGATTTTATTTATTTATTTGAGAGAGAGAGAGAAAGAGAGCAAGCAACCATGAGCAGGGAAAGGGGCAGAGGGAAAAGGAGAAGGAGAGTCTCCACTGAGCAGGGAGCCTGACCTGGAGCTCGATCCTAGGACTCTGGGATCATGACCTGAGCTGAGGGCAGATGCTTAACTGACTGAGCCATCTAGGCGTCCAAATTTCCTCTTCTTATAGGTCAGATTGGATAAGGACTCACCCTAAAAACCTCATTTTGATTTAATCACCTCTTTGAAGACCTCATCTCCAAATACCATTCTGACGTACTGGAAATTATGGCTTCAACATATAAATTTTGGGGAACATAATTCCGTCTGTAATAGTAGTCATCTGAAAGTGCAACGTTTCTTTTTCTTAACTATCTTAAGTATTTTATGTAGTAACTGGTAAAGATATGTACTAATAGATCATGTGAGTGTTTTTCCCACATTTTGTCAGACTAACCATTACTATTCACTAATGTACATAACTATATTTGCTAGGTGCTTTTAGTGCTTAGAGGAAAATCTAATTGCATGAGTCACAGTAGCTACAAGATTGATCCAATTTAAATGCAAGGTAGCCCAGAAAAAGGAAAGCACACCAATCAGTATTAAATTCAACCCTAGTTATCAGCCCTATAAAATACACAAAGCTTTAAATATAAACCTACACAATTTCAGATAGAAATAAGACTAATTTAGCGAAGTGTTGTCTAATTCACTTGTCCAAAATGAAAGTTTTTACTCTCAAAATCTAAGCAAATAAACTTTACAAAGAATCAATGTTAAGTTTAAATTCTCAGCAATTCTAAATGGCCAAGATAGTTCAGCAATCTCTAAGCTAGCTGACAGAATCTTTTGGTCCTAAGTAATAATTCCAAATGTTTGGGGAAAGATCTCAACAGAATAAAATGAGAATTGCCACATCAAATCTTCTGTGTTTATAAAGGAAACAGCTGTGACTAAGGAGCCTGAGGGCAATGAATTAATATTCAAAGTTATCTTTCTGAAATGGAGTTAGGAATTCAAACATGTTCACAAGAAAATAAAATAAGCTGACATCCATTTGAATGATCTTTACAGATGCGAAGTAAATATATACCAATCCACTTTGCAATTAAATCCACATAATTAGTTCAGGGATTTCATGCCAAAAGTATGTTGTAATTCTACTAAATTTAAATTGTGCATAGTGGTAAATGAGAATAAATATTCCAAAACGATAGCTCATTTAATATGTTCACACACACACATGCATTCACGCACACACACCCACAGAATCAAACCAATGCAAATCTGGAAATAATTATATCATCTCTTCATTGGCAAACCTAAAGGAAAAGTTCACAAGGAAACTAGTTTTACATTTAATTTCTCACATTTCATGCACGTAAGGAAAAATAAATGATGGCAAAAAAAGGGTTATATGTATCTTTTGTTGCAGTCAAAAGATTACTTGTTCTATGAACATATTGTAAAGCCATCCAAATGTTCTTTCTTTATCTTCTTTACTAAATGATAACTAATTTAATTCCAGATGGTACATATTACACAGTATCATTCATCAAAAGTTGTGTGATTCCAAGCACATAAAACTCTTGCAAAAAAGCACTGCTCTGGAGTTCTTTTTTTGTTGTTGTTTTTTCTTTCTCTTCTCCTCTCCTTTTTTTTTTTGCAAGGAGCAGTGGTATTAATTTCTGGTAATGTGATTATCTAACAGTATCTTTGTAAAGTGGCAAAGATTCAGACATCACAAATATTCTTTTCTAAGTAGAAAGGTTAGCCTTTATTCATCATTCTTTTAACAAGTTTTATTAGACTATGCACTTTGCCTAAGAAAATGTGAAAGGCAATGCAACATAGTAGCTAAAATTAAAAAACAAACAAAGAACCAAATAAGTCTAATTCGAGTAGAAGATAATGTGTCAAGATTGTTGTGCTATACCTATAGAAGAATTGTTTTAAATATGAAACTAGAAGTACAGATCTTGCCCAAGTCTTGGGTCCTAGTAGGATCAGCCTGTAAACAATCATCCCATTGTCTAAGAGAGGATAATCTAGTCGCTGAGGTTATGGCTGAGATTAAGAAGAAAAATACACTTAAAGAAAAAAATACTATTTTTTAAAGATATTTATTTATGTATGTATTTATTTATTTATTTAGAGAAAGTGTGTGAGCGGGGTGGGGGGCAGAGGGAAAGGGAGAGAGAGAACTTCAAGCAGACTCTGCAGTGAGTGTGGAGCCCCACCCAGGGCTCCGTCTCAGGACCCTGAGATCATGACCTGAGCTGAAATCAAGAGTCAGATACTTAACAGACTGAGCTACCCAGGCGCCCCAAAATGACTGCTAGTTTTAATCCCAAAAGTAAATTGTTAAATATATATTGATAACATTATAAATATACAGAATCCAATATATACTGAGCAGTAAATATTAGAAGTTTCAACTACATAAACAGATCAGTAAAATTGATGTTAAATGAAAATTTAAAGATGCTATTTCTCAGTCGGTGGTGCAGAAAAAAAGAAACTGCAGAATCAACAAAGGCAAAAGAAGTTCAGTCCACGTCCCCTTCTGGTGTAGCCCAGCCACAGAGAACATGCTCTCACATCCTATAGCTGGTGGCAAGCAAATGACAGATTGCACTTGTCAGTCACGCCACTGAGTTCTTGCAAGAGTTCAGGCAACTACAAAGTAGCTAGACTTTAATTTTCTCATTTGTTAAAGGAGATTAATAATAGTTGCCATAGTGGTAACGGTTGGTCGGCTCTGCCACTGACAAATCCCATTTCCTATTTCTCCTTTCTTTATAGAGGCAGGAAGGGTTAAACAGTCCCCGATTTTCCCATTGTCCTCATTTCCATTATTCCTAAAGCAGATTCTGAGACAAGGATTTGGGTATATACACAGTGAGTGGAAGTTACCCCAGGAAAAAACTGAAGGGGGAGTGAGGTAAGAGAGCCACTAAAGGATGTGTTAATGAATGAGTACTGTGGTGGGCAGCCAGCAGTCAAACGCTGGGGACTCTGGGAGACTTGCAGAAGACCTCTTGGGATTATCCAGTGAGGGGCGAGAAAGCTGGGGTTTTTATATAACCACTCTCAGTCTTACCAATTCATTTTTTCATGTCTGTAAATAGGCAACCGAACATGATTGCACCACGAATGATTGTGGAGATGTACCTGTAGTTTGAAACACATCCTGCTAAAAATACGTGTTTGTGTAATACAGCAAATTAGTCCTGATGGTAGAAAGAGTGCAAAATTTGATTAAAAATCCTGAGTTTTAGCTCAACCTGCCTTTGTCATTAGCTGATAACAAAATGGAATAATCTTTCTGTCTGGGTCTTAGAGTTTTGTTATTTGAGAAATGGTGAGTTAGAAATATTGACGAAACCAACAGATTTTCCAGTTCTAAGTCCCAAGAATCTTTGATTAAATACATTTTTATTATGTTTAATATATCTTTACCCATTTTTTTTGGTCAGGCCTTAAAAATTTTAAATGCCACATTTACTGCTTTTCATTAAATAGAATACAGAATGCCTTTCCAATGTCAGAAAGCCATCTGTAAAGTGAATAAATTAACATGGGTAAAACAAAATCCTTCCACAGGAGAAATCAAATTATCTGTTAAAGCAATTGGACATAACTCTCACAAATTTTCATGATAGACCATTTAGTACAAGGAATATTACTTCAATATTTGAAAAGAAATTGGTCAATGTTTAATTTTGAATTTTAAAGAAAATGACACCATGTGTAAGCAATAAACTTAGAATCCCAAACAAACCAAATCCTCAAAAAAACTCCCTCAAGATTAAAATTGTTTCCTAAACTACCATGTTATTGATGCCAGATGTTAATCATAAAAACAGAAGATAAAGAACTTATGCACAGAGAAAGTTCCATTTTCAACAGTAGGATGTCAACTTATGAAAATAAGGAGTCAGTGTAAGTCTGGTTAGCCAATAAGCCTTCTGTAACATATTACATTTTTCCATTAGCCATAGTTTATATAGTCAAATCTTTTGTACAGGTTAAAATACATATTTTTTTGGATAAAAGTCTTAAACTGCTGGAGGTTAGCAGTCATGTGATAAGCGCACAAAAAAGTTACTTCTTGAGAGATTTCTAGAAGATTTTCCTTATTTTATTTTATTTTTCTACAATGAGAGAAGAGTTTCATCCATGATCTGTAGCTGTCTCTCCAAACCCTGCCTTTATCATATATAGTCCAAGTCCACATTTCACAGCTTTTGTAACATCTGTACTTGATTGCTACCTTAGCACCACAAACTTAGCATGCTCAAGCCCTTTATCCCTAGAAATTATTTTCTTCTGCCAATTTCCCTTTTTTCAACAATGTTATCTTTCATTCAGTCATTCCTTTATTCATTTAGCTTTTCTTCATTCAAATGTCTACCAGGAGGAGATATACTGGCAGGAGCTACAACAGTAAAATACAGTGTCTACTCTTGAAGGGTCCAGCAAGGGAGTGATCATATAGAATATTTACCCCCCAAAATGGAATAGTGCTATAATTGCTATTAGTGAAGCAAAGAGCACTCTTTCACCCTGCAAATTTTCAAGATGCCTCAGATAGAACCAAGTGACTTGAATCTTGACCAGTGAGTGAAATTTTCCAGGGTAGAAAGAAAGGCAGTGGTTTAGCATAAACAAAATCAAAGCAATGGAGAAAATGAAGTGTAGCCTGTCTAAATTCCACATTCCTATTCCAAAGGGTAGAGTTCTGTTTGTCCCTTCCACTTGTGCTGTTAGTATCATATATATATATATATGTATATATATATATATATACACATATATATATATACACACACACATATATAATTTTAGTTAGTATCATATATTTATATATAATAATATAATTTTATATATTTTATATAATATATATTTATATATATTAATATATATATTATATAATTATATATAATTACATATAATAATATACATATATTTATAGATATATAATAATATAATTTTAGTTAGTATCATATATATATATAATTTTTCACATAAAAATTTATCCAGTTCTGCTGGATAAAAATACTCTTTTTTCAATATTGACAATGTCTTAATTTAACTTCTTTTTTTGCAATTTTTTTTTTCTGAATATAAACTTCATGGTAGACATCCTTCCAACAGTTTAAAAAATGTGACTTCACTATCATCTGACCTCCATTGCTTTTGATGTCAGCTGTTTTTTGTATTGTTGCTCTCCTATAGGTATTGCATCATTCCTCTCTGCTTACCTTTCTTCAAAGATTTATTTCTATTTATTTGATAAGGGGTAGGGGCAGAAGGAAGGGAGAGAGACTTTCAAGCAGACTCCATGTTGACTGCACAGCCCGTGTGGGGCTCAGTCTCATGACCCTGAGATCACGACCTGAGCCAAAAACCCAGAGTCAGGCGCTAAATCAACTGCTACCACCCAGGTGCCCCTATGCTTACTGTTAAGATGTTCTCTTTATTTCCAATTTTTTAGTTTATTCATGATGAAACTAGCTGTTTTTCTTTATCTTTATCTTGCTTGGCGTTTTCTGAGAACCTTGGTCTGTCAGGAGATGTTTGTTACCACATTTGGGAAATTTGGGGTCATTATTCCTGTTATGGACTGAGTTCTCTCCCCCCAGTTTGTATGTGGGAATTCTCACCCCCAGAGTAAACTGTATTTGGAGATAAGGCCTAGGGAAGAAATCGAGGTTAAATGAGATCATAACAGATGAGGCCACACTAGGACTAGTCCTTATAAGAAGAGAAAGAGATACCAGATCTCTCCCTCCCTCCCTCTCCTTCTCCCTTGCCTTCTCTCCCTCTCCCTGTCCCTCTCCCTCTCTCCACATACACACAGACAAGAGGTCATGTGAGGACATGGAGAGACATCAGCCATCTACAAGCCAGGAAGAGACTCCTTAAGAAACCAACCCAGATGGCACCTTGATCATAGGTTTGCCTCCAGAACTTAAGAAAATAAACTTTTATTGTTTAAGCCACTCCATCTGCAATATTGTGTTATGGTGGCCTGAGAAAACTAATATATCTTCCAAATATTTTTTTATTCCCCATTCTTTCTTTCATCTCCTTCATGGAATCTAACGACATGCATCTTAGATCTCTTAATATAATCTCACAGATCCCTGAAAATGTACTGACTTATTTTCAAACTTTCTTCTCTCTGTTCTCTATTAAAATTGTATGTTTTCTATTTATCTATCCTGGAGCTTAGTAACCACTTATTTTACCATATATGAAAACTTTTTTTTTTAATATTACATATAGTCTTGGGGCACCTGGGTGGCTCAGTCAGTTAAGCGCCTTACTCTTGGTTTCAATTCAGGTCATGATCTCAGGGTCCTGGGATTGAGTTCTGCATAGGGCTCCACACTCATCGCAGAGTCTGCTTGAGATTTCTCTCTTTCCTTCTCCCTCTGCCCCTCCCTGGCTCTCTCTCTCTCTCTCTCTCTCTCTCTCTAAAATAAATAAATAAAACTTAAAAAATATATTACATATAGTCTTGCTCAGTTATAGAATTTCCATGGGCTGTTTTCTGGATTTCCATTTCTCTGCTGAGATCCCCTATCTGCCTATTCATTTTGACCATATTTCACTTGAAGTTCCCCAACTTATCTATGTTTTTTAATTTAAAATCCTTATATTCTAATTTCAATATTCAGAGCATTTTATGATAGGTTTCCATTGATCGCCTTTCTCTTGACTGTGGGTCAGAGTTTCATCTCATGGTCTACCAGTTTCTTTTTATTGCATAGTGGATAGTGTGGATGATACATTGTGAAGATCGGATTCAGTTCTCTTTTTCTGAAGATTACTAATTTTTATTCCAGTAGGCAATTAAATCAGCTCGACTCAAACTCAAAATTTTGGCTCCCTTCAAGTGGGCATCAGCTGAAACTTCGCATCTATCTCATTCTTCTATCTGTTGCTCTTCATGGAGAATTCTGAAATCTCCACTGCACACATACAGTTCAGTGGTCAGAAAAGGATGTAGGTGGAGTTTATATACAGATTTGGGGTTCTCCTCTTGGTCGTTCCTCCTTCACGGGGTCTCCCTCCTTACTCTCCTCCACCCAGTGAAATTCCAGCTTGTGTGTTACCTTGAGGGTGCCCTCAGGTGAAAACTTAGTGTGATTCCGCTTTCATGGCTCAGCTCCATCCAGTTTCTGTCTACTTTGGCCACTCTCTAGTTCTTCGACTATTTTCTCAAGCATTTGTAATATTTATCTGCATGATGAGGGTTAGTCATATATAAGCCACTCTACTATTACAGGAATAAGAGTCTGTGAGAAAGTTTTAATAGTGGTTACATAACTAGATATTGGGCATATTCGATTTTTTTTCTTTTATTTGTTCATCGTCTATAAATTACAATTTGTAAGTATTTTTTTATTTCATATACTTTGTGAAATTTTTTGGCAGACATCCTGAACTTTTTATTATATTATTGAGCCATATATCACAGAGTCTGGTGCCTGCCCTGACTCTGGATTCTGAGTTGTGACTTATACAATATTACCTTATAATATTATCAACTTAATTCAGATATCTTTCATTTTTTATCTGAAAGCATCTGAAGAGTGTACATTAAATAAATGTTGATATGAATTAAATTGCTAAGATCCAGATTTTACATTAAGTATTTACTTCGTTTATACACTGCCATCAAATGAAATCTTTCATGTGAAAATGGCAATTTCCCTATTTCAAATATTTCCATAACCGTCATCAATCTATCACGGTGAAAGAGAAAGATGGAAAATGTGACTATTTCATTAAAAAGCTTAAAATATTTTGTTTTAATCAGTCCCTTGTGGATACAAGTAAAACAGTATTTTCAAGTTATCACCAAATAATGGGGTGCCTATTGGGAGGATACAAGTGGACATAAGGAAGTATGACACTCAGATATGCAACCAAATCTGGGCAATAATGGAAACGATAGCAGTACCCAGCATTGCAAAGGCTGGAACTGGATTCTCAGGAGCTCTAGGTGATTCAGTAGCAACTAGTTTTTAATGCATTTTTACAAACTTTCAAACATCTGTTTTTCATTCTTTTCCCCAAACCAACCTATTTCCTCATAGTTTTTTGCTCCTTCATAATTTTGATTTCCTTATGATTCCTCCTGCTTCTCTCTGACTTACAGATGGTCTTTATCTCTGTTTCTTTAAGCTTCAGATTTTTTTGCCTATGCATAAATCTTCTCTGTATTAACAAATATTTTTAATTACAATTAATAGCAATCCAAACAAATTGCTATTAACATAAAACATAATTTATTGGTGTGCAAAAGTGATAAATAAAGGTTTCCCATTGGATTCAAGAACGATTAATGCAGGGGTTCAAATAATATTGCTATGTCCTTTTTGCTGACTCTCTTCATCTCTATGTCTCTGTCTCAGACCAGATTGTTCCAAGTGATGGGCTATATTGATACCACTAATCCTAGAGTTATATCATCTTAGTGATATGGTTGGAAATGAGTGTATATTCCAACGGCTCTAATATAATATCCACAAGGAGTACTCTGATCAACTCCAATTAATATAACTTTTGTTATGTACCCATCTCTGAACCAATATTTATATCATACCTGTGGCAGTGGAGACAAGAACAGTGTCGCACCCCCGAACCATATCCGATAGGTTTCTAATAAGTAAGATAATTCTATACCTAGAAGAAATGTGGAAAGAATTATTGGGCATAAACACAAAGAAAGCCAGCACACCCAATTGTTCTTAGTTCAGATTTCTGACAACAATTGTGGTGCCATTCAGGGCAATTTCCACTGGGCACTCTCATCATCTGGCATGGACACACTTTTCTTGAATGCAACAATGGGTCATAGTCCAATCATAGGTGCTTGTAGAGTGGTAGCACACTGTACAACATTAGGTGTATAGAACAATCCTATAATCAAAGCTTTGACTGTTTTCCCCTCAGAGGTGTTTGTGAGTTTGGCAGATAGAAAGTGTCAGATTAAGTAATAGTTAAATAACTAATAATAGTTAAATAACTATTATTTCAAATGAAGAAGGTCAGTTGGCTATATTACTTGTAATAAACACCAAAAAAGACTTATTCTCTTATTTTCCATCTAATATATGTACAAATCTATCCCTTATCTCTTATTACAATGACAAATATATAAAACTTGGCATATTTGTAAATATGCTGCTCATGCTGTATTTGATTGAGTTTATTTAGGTGAGCTAAAGAGACAAGTAGAGAATTCTAACCAAAAGTTATCTCTTATAAAAGAACTATTTGAAACCCTGGATTGACCTTGATTCATTCCATTAAATTAAACAATTCCAGAGGTTATAAATCTTTATTGAAATCAAAGATAACATTTATGCAAAATGACCATTTAGACATAGAAAGGAGTAGAATGAATTTCATCCAGAATAATGTCTATAGTATTATTTGTACTTAGCCCCAGTGTGTGCTTTAATTCTGAATGTCCTTATAACTTAGTATTTTAGCATTCAAAGTAAAATATGTCTAGAAATACTGTATATAAAAATTAAATAAGGAGAAAAATGCCATATATAATAGTCTGGTTTTAATATAAAATAAGATATTAACTGGGGACAATTATGCTTCATGCTTTTAGTGTTTTCAGTAAAACAATGGAAGCATGCATGATTTGAATACCAAACTATGTAAAAAATAATATCCATTCAAAAAACTAAACACAAAACAGAATGAATGTTCCTTTCCTTTCTATCTCTCACGCTAGGAAAAGGCTTAACTTTGAAATGTAAATTCTACATTCAGTATTCAATATTTCTAAAGTTTCCTCAATAAAATGAAAAGGAAATTCTCTTTCCTCAACTAAAAATTCCTCTGCATTCTTCACAATAAGAGATATGGTTGGACTCATCTACTTACTTATCATAAACACTTGTGCAAACACAATTTTTCCAGAAAGTTCAGAAAAAGTTCACCCTACTTTCCAAGCCAACATCACATGTTTGAAATACTCCACAACCCTTACCTCCATTGAGAAATAGCAGTGGAAGAATCAAACTGTCCCTACAAACTTTGTCACAGTGTTTTTAACTTTGCTGTATTCAGTAGGAGTCTTTTAAGACAACAGTAGTGCCAAATTCATCATTTGGTTTCTTAGGTTTAATATTTGCAAAGTACTCATCTAGGCTTCCACAAATGAAGCATTAAAAGTGATTCCAGGTTAGACCGTGGTCTTTGGAGTCTACAGGTAGGCCAGTGGCCACGGCAGGCTTCAAGTTCTCCAATGTAACCTTTGTGGTTAATTGGTTTTCAGCTAAACTATGATCTACTTCATGCCATTTTATGAGATTTTCCCCTGATTTTACAAGTTCAGGAATATGAGAACTGGCAAATTGCAATATGAGAACATTTGAGTCACGAATGCCTACGCATATATTCATATTTTATATTCATGTTCATATTTGGAATATGTGTATGCAAATATATATATTTGAAAATTTGGAATACATAAATTTTTTAAGATTTTATTTATTTATTTATTAGACAGAGGGAGAGAGACAGCATGAGAGGGGAGGGTCAGAGGAAGAAGCAGGCTCCCCACTGACCTGGGAGCCCGATGTGGGACTCCATCCCAGGACTCCGGAATCACGACCTGAGCCGAAGACAGTCGCCCAACCAACCGAGCCACCCAGGCACCCAGGAATACATAAATTTTAATTCAAAATTTTATCAACTTAATTAAAATTAATAAAAAATAAACCATTGCATGTCTATATAATTGTGTAGTGTACCCTGTATTCAGATTTTCTTTAGCTACTCTTTCCTTTAGCGTTAAATATCATGAAGTTTGTCCTCATATTCTTTTTCCACTTTTTGATTGCCCTTTACGTCCAGTTACTCACATTTGCCTTCTGATCACTGAAACTGTTTTATTTTCTGTTTTTTGTTTTGTTTTGTTTTTGTTTTTGCCATTGTCACCAGGGACATCCTTGTTACTAAATTCAGTTATTAATATAACCTCCATGGCAGGGTTCGTTTCTTGCCCAATATCCAGTCTTTCCTTCTGTGTTAACAGAACAGCAATTTTCTTTGGTGTAGCAATGTCTTCTCTCTCACACACACACACACACACACACACACGTGCACACACACACACACACACACACACACACACTACATTTTCCAGGTTTGCTTGCTGTAGTACTTACCCATTTGACAAGTTTGCCTAATGAGCTGCCTACTATAAAGACTGAGAGATTTGGGAGCATATTTGGATTTCCTGATCTAGGCACCATAGCTAATGTTTGGTTGTTTCCATCTTCCTCTCTATGTTTATATTAATGGACAGAAAGCTCGAGGTGTAGCTGAAGGAAAGGAAATTTTGTAACTGTAGCTTGAAGGAAAGGAAATGTCTTACATGTAGTGTAATGTAATCCTTAATTGATATAACCTTGTTGCTACATAAAGTCCTTTTTATGGAATCAATAACTTTCCTTGGTTTTGTGACACATTAATATTCATATTTTTCTTATTACTCCCTGTCCATTCTTGTTATTTAGAGTGTAAACTTTGTTCTGCTTTGTGTTGCTTTCACTCTCTTCATGTATGTACTAAGTTTATTTTATTTTTATATTTTTTTCTGAGCTCCGGCAAATTGTCTCAGCTTTTCTGTTATCTTGCTATTCTTTTTCTTTGAGTGCTTGTAGCTCTGCTTAGCTGGGTGAATTAGGGTGAGCTACTTAAACTTTCTATATCTCAGTTTTTTTCATTTTTAAAGTAAGAATAAGAAATTACACTTTGTAAATTTGCCATGAGAATTAAATGAGATAATAATGTATGCCAAACACTTAGAACTATTATTGGCACAAAATCAGCATTCAGTAAACATTTGTTATTAGTACTTTATTAAGCTGATTATGTCATTGTATTTTTTAAATTTTATTTTATTATGTTATGTTAGTCACCATACAATACATCATCAGTTTTTGATGTAGTGTTCCGTGATTCATTGTTTGCATATAACACCCAGTGCTCCATGCAGTACTGTGCCCTCCTTAATACCCATCACCAGGCTAACCCATTCCTCCACCCGCCTCCCCTCTAGAACCCTCAGTTTGTTTCTCAGAGTCCATAGTCTCTCATGGTTCATCTCTCCCTCCAATTCCCCCCCCCCCCTTCATTTTTCCCTTCCTTCTCCTAATGTCCTCCATGTTATTCCTTAGGTTCCACAAATAAGTGAAACCATATGATAATTGACTTTCTCTGCTTGACTTATTTCACTGAGCATAATCTCCTCCAGTCCCATCCATGTTGATGTAAAAGTTGGGTATTCATCCTTTCTGATGGCTGAGTAATATTCCATTGTATATATGGACCACATCTTCTTTATCCATTCATCTGTTGAAGGGCATCTTGGCTCTTTCCACAGTTTGGCTATTGCGGACATTGCCACTATGAACATTGGGGTGCATATGCCCCTTCTTTTCACTACATCTGTGTCTTTGGGGTAAGTACCCAGTAGTGCAATTGCTGGGTCATAGGATAGCTCTATTTTTAATTTTTTGAGGCACCTCCACACTGTTTCCCAAAGTGGCTGTACCAACTTGCATTCCCACCAACAGTGTAAGAGGGTTCCCCTTTCTTCACAACCTCTCCATCATTTGTTGTTTTTTGCCTTGTCAATTTTTGCCATTCTAACTGGTGTAGGGAGGTACCTCAATGTGGTTTTGATTTGAATTTTCCTGATGGCTAATGATGATGAACATTTTTTCATGTGTCTGATAGTCATTTGTATCTCTTCTTTGGAGAAGTGTCTGTTCATGTCTTCTGCCCAGTTTTTGACTTGATTATTTGTTTTTTGGGTGTTGAGTTTGAGAAGTCCTTTATAGATCTTGGATTCCAGCTCTTTATCTGTAGTGTCATTTGCAAATATCTTCTCCTATTCTGTGGGTTGCCTCCTTGTTTTGTTGACTGTTTCCTTTGCTGTGCAGAAGCTTTTTATCTTGATGAAGTCCCAAAAGTTCATTTTTGCTTTTGTTTCACTAGCCTTTGGAGATGTATCTTGAAAGAAGTTGCTGTGGCCAATGTCGAAGAGGTTACTGCCTATGTTCTCCTCTAGGATTTTGATGGATTCCTGTCTCACATCGAGGTCTTTCATCCAGTTTGAGTTTATCTTTGTGTATGTTGTTAGAGAATGGTCGAGTTTCATTCTTCTGTATATAGCTGTCCAATTTTCCCAGCACCATTTATTGAAGAGACTGTCTTCTTCGCATTGCATATTTTTTCCTGCTTTGTCAAAGATTATTTGACCATAGAGTTGAGGACCATAGAGTCCTTATCTGGGCTCTCTATTCTGTTCCATTGGTTTATATGTCTGTGTTTGTGCCAGTACCATGCTGTCTTGGTGATCACTGCTTTGTAATATAGCTTGAAATCAGGCAACATGATGCCCCCAGTTAGAGACACATAAGGACACTATATCATTCTTAAAGGGTTTATTCAACAAGAAGATCTAACAATTGTAAATATCTATGCCCCCAACATGGGAGCAGCCATCTACATAAGCCAACTGTTAACCAAAATAAAAAGTCATATTGATAACAACACATTAATTGTAGGAGACCTCAATACTCCACTCTCAGCAATAGACAGATCATCTAAGTGGAAAACCAACAAAGAAACAAGAGCTTTGAATAACACACTAGACCAGATGGACCTCATAGATATATACAGAACATTCCACCCTAGAATAACAGAATACTCATTCTTCTCAAACACACATGGAACTTTCTCCAGAATGAACCACATACTGGGTCACAAATCAGGTCTCAACCGATACCAAAACCGATACCAAAATATACCCTGCATATTCTCAGACCATAATGCTTTAAAACTGGAACTCAAGCACAAGAAAAAATGTGGAAGAAATTCAAACATTTGGAAGCTAAAGACCACTCTGCTCAAGAATGTTTGGGTGAATCGGGAAATCAAAGAAGAAGTTAAACAATTCATGGAAACCAATGAGAATGAAAACACATTGGTCCAAAACCTATGGGATACTGCAAAGGCAGTCCTAAGGGGGAAATACATAGCCATCCAAGCCTCACTCAAAAAAATAGAAAAATCCCAAATTCACCAACTAACTTTACACCTTAAAGAACTAGAGAAAAAGCAACAAACGATGTCTAAGCCACACATTAGAAGAGAAATAATTAAGATTAGAATGGAGATCAATGAATTAGAAACCAGAAACACAGGAGATCAGATCAATGAAACTAGAAGCTGGTTCTTTGAAAGAATTAATAAGATCGATAAACCACTGGCCAGACTTATCCAAAAGAAAAGAGAAAGGACCCAAATTAAAATTATGAATGAAAGGGGAGAGATCACAACACCAAGGAAATAGAAACAATTATTAGAAATTATTATCAACAACAATATGCCAATAAATTGAGCAATGTGGAAGACATGGATGCCTTCCTGGAAACCTATAAACTACCAAGACTGAAACAGGAAGAAATTGACAACCTGAATAGGCCAATAACCAGTAACGAGATTGAAGCAGTGATCAAAAACCTCCCAAAAAACAAGAGTCTAGGGGCGCCTGGATGGCTCAGTCGTTAAGCATCTGCCTTTGGCTCAGGTCGTGATCCTGGGGTCCTGGGATCGAGCCCTGCGTTTGGTTCCCTGCTCCGCAGAAAGTCTGCTTCTCCCTCTCCCACTCCCCCTGCTTGTGTTCCCTCTCTCACTGTTTCTCTCTCTGTCAAATAAATAAATAAAATCTTAAAAAAAAAAAACAAAACAAGAGTCCAGGGCCTGATGGATTCCCTGGGGAATTCTACCAAACATTCAAAGAAGAAATAATACCTATTCTCCTGAAGCTGTTTCAAAAAATAGAAACAGAAGGAAAGCTTCCAGTCTCATTTTGTGAGGCCAGCATTACCTTAATTCCCAAACCAGGCAAAGACCCCATCAAAAAGGAGAATTTCAGACCGATATCCCTGATGAATATGGATTCCAAAATTCTCAACAAAATCCTAGCTAATAGGATCCAACAGTACATTAAAAGGATCACCCACCACAACCAAGTGGGATTTATCCCTGGGATGCAAGGGTGGTTCAACATTCACAAATCAATCAATGTGATAGAACACATCAATAAGAGGAGAGAGAAGAACCATATCATCCTCTCAATTGATGCAGAAAAAGCATTTGACAAAATACAGCATCCTTTCCTGATTAAAACTCTTCAGAGTATAGGGATAGAGGTAACATTCCTCAAGTTCAAAAATCCATCTATGAAAAACCCACAGCAAATATCATCCTCAATGGGGAAAAGCTGAGAGCCTTTCCCTTAAGATCAGGAACATGACAAGGATGCCCACGCTCGCCACTATTGTTCAACATAGTACTAGAAGTCCTAGCAACAGCAATCAGACAACAAAAAGAAGTAAAAGGTATTCAAATCGGCAAAGAAGAAGCCAAACTCTCTCTCTTCGCAGATGACATGATACTTTATGTGGAAAATCCAAAAGACTCCAGCCCCAGGGCGCCTGGGTGGCTCAGTTGGTTAAGCGACTGCCTTCAGCTCAGGTCATAATCCTGGAGTCCCGGGATCGAGTCCCACTTGGGCTCCCTGCTCAGCAGGGAGTCTCCTTCTCCCTCTGACCCTCCTCCCTCTCATGCTCCCTGTCTCTCATTCTCTCTCTTGCAAATAAATAAAATCTTAAAAAAAAAAAAAGACTCCAGCCCCAATTACTAGAACTCATACAGCAATTCAGTAATGTTGCAGGACACCAAATCAATGCACAGAAATCAGTGCTTTCTTATACACTAACAATGCAACTGTAGAAAGAGAAATTGGAGAAACGATTCCATTTACAATAGCACTGAAAACCTAAGATAAGTTGGAATAAACCTAACCAAAGAAAGGATCTATACTCTAGGAACTACAGAACACTCATGAAAGAAATTGAAGAAGACACAAAAAGATGGAAAAACATTCCATGCTCATGGATCAGAAGAATAAACATTGCTAAAATGTCTATGCTACCCAGAGCAATCTATACCTTCAATGTCATCCTGATCAAAATTCCAATGACATTTTTCTAAGCGCTGGAACAAACAATCCTAAAATTTATATGGAATCAGAAAAGACCCCGAATTGTCATTGTTTTTTAAAACATATTTTATTTTACTTTATTATTTTATTTTTAGAGAGAGAGAGTACATGAGAAAGCAGGAGGGCAGAGGGAGAGGGAGAATCTTAAGTAGGCTCCATGCCCAGTACAGAACTCGATGTGGGGCTCAATCTCAGGGCTCTGAAATCATGACCTGAGCTGAAATCAAAAGTTTGTTGCTTAACCAATTGAGCCACCCAGGTGCCCCTAAACATTTTTATAGAAATATAAGCATGTATAGAAAATTATTAACCCAATGACAAAAGATATGAACAAAATATATTGACAAAAGTTTTCTCAAAATATCCTTTAGTTTTTTTCAATGTCTATGGGATTATATTTTTTTGTCTTTTTCATTCTTTATATTACACATCTCTTTTTTCCCCTAGATTGGATTCATAAAAGATTTATCAACTTTATGAGCTTTTTCAAATGCCAAATTTTGGCTTTCTCAATCCTTTCTATTATTTTTGTTTTCTATTGTATTAGTTTAAATTCACTTTTTCATTATCTTCTTCCTTCTTTCTTTTAAGTTTCTGTCTTATTATCTAAATTCTTTAAATGAATATTTAAATCACTGAAATTCTGTCATTCCTTCAGGGTTCATATTGCCCATTTTAGTCTATAAATTTTCTTCTGTGACAAACTATAGATGTATCCCACAGGTTGTGAGATGCAGGATTTTTGTTGTCATTGAGTTCAAAATATTTCCTAATTTTCATTGTGGTTTCTTTTTTTGATCTACAGGATTACTTACAGGTGTATTTCTTAATGTGTAATTGCCTTAGTGATTGTTTTATCAATTTGTAGCTTCTTCCTTTGGTCAGAGATTTATCCCACTGACTTTAGTCCTTGGAAATGTGTTGAGTCATGCCTTCTAGCTCAGCGTATCATCAATTTTTATAAATATCCTGTAGGAAACTATAAGTAGACTGTGTTCTGCAGTTTGAGGGAGCCAAGCAGCACACTTGCTAAGTTGTGTTTGTCGCATACTCTGTGATTAGCCTTAATTCTTTGCCCTCCTTCTCATCTATGTTTTTGCCACTTACAGGAGTAAGAAGCAGAGCTGCTTCATGCAAACTCAGATCCAGGAGGATAAATAACTGATATTTTAAGCTGCCAAATTCTGGAGTGGTTTGATTTTGTGTGTTTTTTAACTGAAAACCATAAACCTTTTTCAAAGAAATGCATTCCAAACAGTGAATTTTACTAAAGAAGTGAATTTGTTTTAAATAATAATAATAATAAAAACCCTCTCAAAGAGCAAAGACTCTTTGCAGATAACTTATACCACATGATTGATTTCATTAAATGTGCAAACAAGGGACATAGATTTTATTTTAATTAAGACTGAAAGAGCAATATAAATACTCATGATGGGTGGGGGAATGATTTATGCCCCAAACTCCTGTATTCCATCTCTCTATGCTGTCCTGCTATTATTATTTATAAAAATCTTAACCACACGGTGAGTTGAGTTTTTGTACCTTCAGTGATGTGTTAGAGGACAATGAGCCATGGTTTGAAGTATTTGTTGTAACTAAAAGCCAGAATAGTACTTGACCATGACGACTAAATATGCAAAATGATGGGTGATTCTCCAATACGGCCAATATCTTATTTTTTAGTTCTGAAGTGGCATCTGAGCCTTTAAAGTCCCCTGCAATATGAACAGCACCAGAACAGGTCACTGCAAAGGCTGGAAGTGTCTAAAAAGCTACATCTTTTGGCAATGACTGATCTCTTTTAAACCATTTCTTGATTTTCATGATGCAAAGCATATTTATTTGCATGCACAACAATGCAGATTGTGATACCAGGTAAAAAGAAAGGCAAGCTTCAGGATTGAAGATTAAGACTTTGAATTATCTGATTCTGGAACCTACCACGGTGGGAAGACTTGTTGTGCTGCCTTCAGAAGTTAAGTCTCTTGACCTGATGCCTTCGCAGGTTTTTCAATAGGCCTTCCTGCTGGACCAGCTCTTCTGTGTCCTTTCTGATCGGCAACTGGTATTCCAGATAGTCTGTGTTCTGCATATGTTTATTCAGGAGCTCCAGGAAATCTAAGTTTCACTTAGTTTCACTGTTCTCAGAAGCCAAGATCCTAGGCCCTACAGAACGGCATTTAACATGTTCTCCAACCGCAAAGCAGATTACAGGGCTCATGTGCCAGTTCCTTCCTTCTCTGCCCAGCCTCTTACTAACTGGAAGGCAGACAGTACATTCATGTTTTCTTAGTTATCTAATACCTGAGAATATCACTTTGCATGTTCCCTCTTCACCTCAGCCTGCTGTTTGAAAAATGTGACAAAGGAGGTGCTTCTGTCTCTTCACTGGGATAACAGCCCATGGATAAGTAAGCATCACTGACGTGTGGCTCATGAGATGCTACTTGGTTAGTAGTAGCCTCATACTCTTCAGGGACAGGGCTCTGGACCTGGGATTAGGGTGCTCTGTTATTGTGGAAATAGCTAGCTCTTGCAATTATGTTGTTCAAATCTTCTATTTCCTTACTAATATTTGTCTTTCCCTCCCTACTGATTTAATTCACGGAGATGCATTTGATCATTGTATTTATCAACATGTCCAAATGTTACCTTTCTATAGGTTCCAGGTTGGCTCAACTGTGTTTTAACATTTTATCACTAAATTTTCAAAGGTATTGGAAAGCTGAGAGAATTTTACATTGAATACTCATGTACTGACCACCATGATTCCACAACTAACACTCTAATATACAGTATTTGTGGAATATTTATCATAAATAAATCCTTCTAGCCACCCACCATCCATTTATTATGTGACACTTCTCAAAATAAATTGCAGCTATCAATATACTTCTTCCTAGATCTTTCATTATCTAGAGTTCAGTATTTGTTTTGTTATTTTCTTTTTATATAAAATTTACATGCAATAAAATATGTAAAAATCCTTGAAGAAAGCACAAGTAGGGGTGCCTGGGTAGCAGAGTCAGTTAAGCATTTGCTTTTGGCTCAGGTCATGATCTCAGGGCCCTGGGATCCAGCCCCATGTCAAGCTCCCTCCTCAGCAGGGAGTCTGCTTCTCCTTCTGCTCTCTCTCTCTCTCTCTCTCTCTCTCAAATAAATAAATAAATAAATATTTTTAAAAGAGAGAGAGCACAGGTAAGAATCTCTCTGACATAGCTGTAGCAATATTTTTCTAGATATGTCTCCTGAGGAAGGGAAATAAAAGCAAAAATAAACTATTGGGACAAAAAGTTTCTGCATAACAAAGGAACAATAAACAAAACTAAAAGGGAATCTACTGAATGGGAGAAGATATTTGCAAATGACATCTGATAAAGAGTTAGTATCCAAAATAAATAAAGAACATATAAAACTAAACACCCTAAAATCAAATAATCCAGTTAAAAAATGGGCAGAAGACATGAACAGACATTTCTCTAAAGAAGACATCCAGATGGCCAACAAACACAGGAAAACATGCTCAACATCACCCATCTTCAGGGAAATGAAAATCAAAACTACAATGAGATACCATGTCACACCTGTTGGAATGGCT
Source organism: Eumetopias jubatus (assembly GCF_037043125.1). NCBI lineage: Eukaryota > Metazoa > Chordata > Mammalia > Carnivora > Otariidae > Eumetopias > Eumetopias jubatus. The sequence continues at coordinate 113,449,727 of NW_028274814.1, read as the reverse complement.
AAAACCAACAACACAAGAAACAACAAGTGTTGGTAAGGATGTGGAGAAAAAGGAACCCTCTTGCACTGCTGGTAGGAATGTAAACCGGTGCAGCCACTGTGGAAAACAGTATGGAAGTTCCTCAAAAAATTAAAAATAGAACTACCATATGAACCAGGAATTACACTGCCGTGTATTTACCCCCAAAATGCAAAAACATTAATTCAAAGAAATACATGCACCCCTATGTTTATTTCAGCATTATTTTACAATAGCCAAACTATGGAAGCAACCCAAGTTTCCATTAAATGATAAATGGATACAGAATATCTATTTTTCCATACACACACACACACACACACAGAGAGAGAATATTATATATATATATTCCATTGTGTGTGTATATATATATATATATATATACATATATAATGGAATATTATTCAGCCACAAGAAGAATGAAATCTTGCCATTTACCATGACATGGATAGAACTAGAGAGTATTATGTTAAGCAAAATTAGTCAGTCAGAGAAAGACAAATAACATACGATCTCACTCCTACGTGGAATTTAAGAAATAAAATAAATGAGCAAAGAAAAAAAAAAGAGAGAGAGAGAGAAGCAAATCAAGAAACAGACTCTCAACTATAAAGAACAAACTGATGGTTACCAGAGGGGTGGGGGCATGGGGCAAATAAGGGATGGGATTTAAAGAGCACACTTATGATGAAAGAAAAGAAAATAAAATGAAAAAAAGAAATATGTAAATGTTTAGTGTACATTTGCTGAGTTTTAACAAAGACAGCTACATCAAATTCTTACCAGCATATGGAACATCAGTATCAGTCCAGAAAGTCAACTCTTGACCTCACCCTCCTACAAACATCAACAGTTCTAATTTTTTCCATTATAGTTTCATCTGCCTGTCCTACATTTTGATGCAAAAGGAATCAGAGTATGTATCCTTTGTATAAAGCTCCTTTCCCTCAGAACATTTTTGAAATCCTTCCACATTGTGGGTCTATCAGTAGCCCATTACTTGTGATTACTATGTATTATTCTTTTCCTTTTTTAACCTATTTTGTAACTTTTGCCTTTTTTTGTTTAGTTTATTAACATTTAATGGAATTATTAATATTCATGGTTCTAGGTCTACCAATTTACTATTTGTTTTCTCTTTGTACTCTCTGTTTTTTGATCTTCTATTCCCTTCTTCCTTTTTTTTTAAAAGTATTTTTATCAAAATATAATTCACATATGACATTGTATAAGTTTAAGGTGTTCAGCATGTTGATTTGATACATTTATATATTATTGCCATAGCATTAGCTAACACCTGTTGTTACTGTTGTTGTTTTTCTAATTTAAGTATAGTTGACATATAATGTATTAGTTTCAGGTATACAACATAATAAGTCAAAAACAATAGATTTTATGAAATGCTCACCACAGTAAGGATAGTAATACTCTTTTTTGTTTTTTGTTTTTATTATTTGAGTATCCTTTAGAATTCTATTTTAACATATATTTACATGTTAGTTGTGTATCTCTTTTGATATATTTTTAGGGATTAATTTAGGGATTAGAATATGCATGCTGGAGTTCTTTCAGTCTGTTTAGATTTTATATTGTAGCTGGTTCCATTTTGACAACTGATGTTTGAATAAAATGATTTTTTTCTAGCCTATTATTTGAATGAGGTTTTCCTGAAGGATGGGCCGTAGTATATTCCAGGCTGGTAAGAAATGTTTTTATGCCCTATGTTGGTACGTGTGAGAAGTTACTAGCTTTTACTTATCCCCAAAATACTGAGGTTACCAACTGGCAGTCAGCTCCAGTGGCAGGAAGGACCTTTCTCCTCTCCTCGGACTAAATTACAGGTAGGTTGTCTCTGTGATTTTCTCCAGGCCCAAGGAAGCTACCCCCATCAGTCCAGACAGCCTGTTGTCATTTTTGCAAACAAAAACCTTGCTTCCGAGTCTCAGGATTGCAAAGCAGTGTTTATGGCCTTTTGATTGAGTTCTGCAACCACAAAAATCCTCCCTCTATACCGCTTTGGTCTTCACTGTACAATGCTCTCTTCTATTTGATAATTCAGGGTTGCTTGCTGTTACCTCTGAGATTTTATTCATTTATTTTTATTTGTTTTATAATGAACTTTGTGTACTGTTTCTTATCCTCTTTCTTAGGATGATTGCAAAGAAAAAGAAAGGGATACTGATTATACTTAGCCATAGTTAAATAAGAAATTCACCCTTCCAGCAACCTTCTTTCTTCTTAAAACTTGTTTCATTGTCTTTGTAACATGTGCCATTATTTAAAATGTATTTTTTTCTTTTTATTGTCAACATCCCCCATTTGAAAGTAAACTCAGGGAATAATTAACTGCTTCAATTATTTCTGCATCTGCAGTGCATAAAATAGCTCCTGATATTATAATTGACAAACATTTGTTATAACAATAGGAATTCAGGATCTGTTTAAAACCTGTATTTTCAGGGCACCTGGTTGGCTCAGTTGGTTAAGCATACAGCTCTTGATTTTGGCTCAGGTTGTGATCTCTGGGTCATGAGATCAAGCCGACATTGGGCTCCACACTCAGCGGGGAGTCTGCTTGAGATTCTCCCTCTCCCTCTGCCCCTCCCCCAACTCATGCTGGTGTATGCCCATGCACGTGTGCTCTCCCACGCTCTCTAAAAAAAAAAAAAAATCTTTAAAACCTATATTTTCACCTACACGAAACTAATTTTTCTTCCTGAAAGCATTATACACCTCCAAGTGGTTGTATGAGATACAGATTTCAGCAGTTTATTTAGGTAGCTTTAAAATTTATTTTTAATGTGACATAGGTGACAACAAAAAAAACACTCAGGATTTCTGTGACGTTTCTGGGACATTCTGAAATTTCACAGAAATCATGAGATAATATGAGCCTAAGTGTTTAAAGGAATCAAGCTGCATTTGTTTAATAAAAGTATTAAGTAATGGAATGAGTTTATAAGGATATGACAAAGCTCATTAAAGTGGCCTGGTAATAATGGAAGTTCGGAGAATCCTGCACTGATTCATATATTTAAACAAGACAACAATCACCAGGCCATGGCAGCCTGGGACTAGAAATCAGATGACTTTTTCTTTTTTTTTATTAAAGATTTTATTTATTTATTTGACAGACAGAGAGATAGCGAGGGCAGGAACACAAGCAGGGGGAGTGGGAGAGGGAGAAGCAGGCTTCCCGCTGAGCAGGGAGCCCGATGCGGGGCTCGATCCCAGGACCCTTGGGATCATGACCTGAGCCGAAGGCAGACGCTTAATGACTGAGCCACCCAGGTATCCCCAGATGACTTTTGCTTAATCATTCAAATTGCAATGACTTCCATCTCCTACCTGTCCAGACAGCTTTCTCCCATGGCTTCTCTCTCCAAAGATCCCTGACGAGTCCTGGTGCTGTTGTTTGTTATTTACACACTGCCCCCAGCCAGGAGATTGCTAACACACAGGGGCTCCTGAGGCAGCTCCACACTGTTGACCTAAAAATGATATGCAGCAGGAAGCCAGCAGGTGTCATGTTTGCTTTAATTGGGGTTAGTTTCTTTTTAAAGGAGTGGTAGGTTTAAAAAAGGTCTGTAGAGCTGAGTTGGATTGTGAATATGTTCCTTTTTTTTTTTTTTTTTTTTTTTGGTGCTTTCCCTTCAGGCACGGATTCTTTCTCCTGATGAGACCTGCTCTTATAGACCTCTGCTAAGGCCATGCATCTTGACACTTCTCACATGCTCTATTTCATACCTTCTTCTTTTCCCCACAGGGGATATATTATTTATCTAAATAGTCAGTCACATTTCAGGGTAATGACTGGGATTACCTAAAAGGCTTAGCAAAGAACTCTGCCTTAAGGTGTCAGGAAGAAGACTGGTTAAAAATAAAATTGTGGGGCACCTGGGTGGCTCAATTGTTAAGCGTCTGCCTTTGGCTCAGGTCATGATCGCAGAGTCCTGGGATCGAGCCCCGCATCGGGCTCCCTGCTCAGCGGGAAGCCTGCTTCTCCCTCTCCCGCTCCCCCTGCTTGTGTTCCTGCTCTTGCTATCTCTCTCTCTCTGTCAAATAAATAAATAAATGAAAATCTTTAAAAAAATAAAATAAAAATAAAATTGTACTTAATTTTTTTTTACTTCTTGATATACCTTGTATGTGGAGCTCCCTTAGAAAACCTACCAGGAGGAGGAATAGTGGTCAAGGCAGAATGTCAGCATCCCTTGGATAACTAGCTAAGTAATCCAGAGAGCAGCATTAATTCTAATAAAACTCATGGTTAATTATGAAATAATTACAATAGCTATCAATGTAAATAAAAATTACTATTTACTGAATGCTTCCTGTACACTGGAAATTGTGCTGTACTGTATATTTTGACATGCAATAGATTATTTAAATATACAATCCTTATGTCAATCTTATAAGGGTATTGTTTTTCTCCTTTTACAGAACAATAATCTGAGGTAAAGAAAGATTAAATGAATTTTTCAAGGGTACATAGCCAGTAAATGTTGAAACTTAGGGGCCATCTAACTCCAAAGCCAAGATTCTTCATGCTATGTTAGGAATGTTTTGAGACCTTTAAATGTATATCCGTTATAAGGGGTGTGATAGGTATTTTTATGTGTCAAGTTGTTTAGCCTACGGTGCCCAGTTTTTGGTCAAACACTAATCTCGATGTTGCTGTCAAGGTATTTTGTAGATGTGATGAACATCAATAGTCAGTTGACTTTAAGTTAAAGGGATTACCCTTGATAACAGGAATCCGGCTCATCCAAACAGTTGAAGGCCTTTAGAGGGAAAACTGAGATTTCCAAGGGAAGAAGAAATTTAGCCTCGAGACTGTAATATAGAAATCTCCTATGAGTTTTATTTGCCATCCTGCGCTCTACATTTCAGACTCAAGTTTACAACATTAACTACTGCTTACATTTCCAGCTTGATGTCTGGCCCGAGGAATTTTGGACTTACCAGCCCCCACAACTGTGTGAGCTGATTCCTTGAAATAAATCTCTATGGGATATACATACATATTCTATTGGTTCTGTTTCTCTGGAGAACCTGATTAAAATTGGGGGTGCTGACACCTACCCCTACTTACATCATGTAGGTAGCTAACCCTTCAGGGAAGGTGTTGATCAAAAACTTGCTTAAAATAGACTGCTATAACAGAACTTATATATGACATCTTATGTTACATGCTGACTCATGCTGAGCATGGTAAACCATGCATACTTTCAGAAATCCTAGCTCTGCTATGAAACTACACATGCTTTTAAGATTTCGGGGAACTTCAAGGATATCACCTTAGATTTCAAAGGATAAATAAGCCTCCCCTGGCCCATTCCCACTGCCCCAAGGCTCCACACACATGCTCCCAAATTCTTCTTGAGGGAGGTAGATTCGGTTGCCTTCAATGAAACCCTATCTGAATACGCCATGAAAGGTATTTAAGAACTGCACATTTTACTTCCCTGCACGACCTTTAAGTTTCCTGCCATTCTAGAGATTCTGAGGTTCTATGAGGAATCTTTGCAATAACTTGTTGGAGTTTGAAGAGATACATTCTTTCTTTTTCCTGCTCAAATTCTAAACTAATTAGGGTTGACTATAAAATACAGGACATGTGGTTAATTCAAATTTTAGGCAAACAATGAGTGATTTTTTCATATAAATACATCCTACAATGAGACATACTTGTACTTTAAAAAAATTGTCATTCATTTGAAATTGAAATTTCACTGTATTGCTATATTTTTTCTAAGATTTTATTTATTTAAGAGACAGAGCAAGAGAGCACAAGTGGGGGTGGGGAAGGACAGAGGGAGAGGGAGAAGCAGACTCCCTGCAGGGCAGGGAGCCCGACTGGGGGCTCTATCCCGGGATCCTGAGATCATGACTTGAGCTGAAGACAAACGCTTAACCAACTGAGCCACCCAGGTGCCCCTATGTTGCTATATTTTTATTTCCTAAATCTGACAACACTTACTAGTATAATTACAGAGTAAATCAAACAAAAGAGTAAATCAAACAAAAAACATCACATTTGCTATTAATATAATAATAATATTGATAAAATAATTCATAACTGTTAGAGTTTTTAGTTTAATTTTGATAAGAATACTATAATAAATTATAATTATAAAAACTGATTTAAAGACCTTTGGTGTTTCCAGTTAGCATAGTTCAGAAGACATTTTACCCAGAGATGGTGGGGGTTGATAAGAGATAACACTTTTTAACTTAAGAAATAATAATTCTGAAAAATGAAAGTTGTGTAAAAAATGAGGGAAAAGGTACAAACTTCAAGTTATAAAATAAATAAGTCAAAGGAACGCAATGTACAGCATGGGGAATATAGTTAATAATATTGACCTTCGTATGGTGACAGGTGATAGCTAGATTTATAAGGGTAATCACTTTGTAATGTATATAATTGTAGAATCACTATATTGTATATGTGAAACTAATATAATATTGTATGTCAACTACACTTCAGTAAAAAAATAAACAAAAATTTAAAAACTTTGCCTACCTGAAAAAAAAGAAAGAAAATATTGTATTATCTATAATTTGAACACTTGTAAAACATTATTAATATCGTGGTGTATTTCCATCTAGTCTTGTGTGTGTGTGTGTGTGTGTGTGTGTGTGCATGTGGATAGACATGCATAAGCAGAGTGAAGAAAGGGTATCATATTCTCTCTGCTGCCTTCTGTCAACCTCTTCAGCTCTGAAGTTTATCATGTCTATTAATTTGTATTCCCTAATGCCTATGAGTGACAGGCATCTCAGGACTGACTAAAGACTTCTTGAATGAAGAACAGGCTCTTAGGAAATGTTGAGTAAGAGAAAAGTTAGGAAACAGCAGTCACCCACTGAGCGGCAAGAACAGTCTATCAGACAGCCGAGTGGGCAGTAAGTGGTAACAGCTCCAGAGTTGACACAAGACACACTGACAAAGCACCGGTACCAACTACTGTTTCCACCAGTAGACACTTTGGTCATATGATGAAACAATCATCCACGTGGTCTTCCTGTGTTTTCCTTGGATTTAACGTATTTCTAGACTAATTTGACCCAATGAAACTGAATGGCCACACAATATAAATTTTGAAACTGTATTTTCTTTACTTGTACATTGATTGGAGCCCTCCTTTGTTCTGGAGAAAGAGCTAGGCAGTGGACATGCAAAGATAGGTAAATAAAGTGTGATTTTTGCCCTTCCAGAATTTAGCTTGGTGGAAATTAAATTTGATAATAAATAAACACAAAATATTCAATGAGAAAAAATGTGGAAAAATAAAGCAGGAGGCCTTGGGGGAAAAAAAAAACAACAATAAGATTTCTAGTTTGGAGGAATCAGGAAGGCCCCTCTGAGACATAAGTGACTGGTGGTGGTGTTTTGAGAGGGCGAGGAAAGTACATATGAGACAAAAGGAAACAACAGGGGTGAAGGACTTGAAATGGAAAGAACTTGGTATAGTGGAAGAACTGAAAGACTAATGTGACTGAATCTTTGGTGAGCAAGGACCATGACAGGATAAGGTAAGGTTGGAAAGACACTAAGCCACAACAGAAAACAGATTTCAGCTACATTAATGATTTTTTATTTAATTTCAAGCATAAGAAAGGATCATTGCTGTGTTGTAGCTATCAATGATGTTATCAGAAGATTTTTAAAAATAACAACAGTATAAGATGACACATTTAGACAATTTTGAAGGAACTCAGACCATTTCCTTAAGTAGAAAGATAAATTCTATAGTCCTTTAAATGGAAAAGTTCCCTAGTTGTCATTAACAAGTTGTCTATATTTTCTCTTGCAAAAGAGAAGAATTTCTGATCTCTTGAGGCATTTACTTAGTATTTTAAATAATAATAAAAAGACTAGGAAATGCAAATCAAAACTACAATGTGATATCACATGCTGAATGGCTAAAATCAATAACACAAGAAACAGCAGGTGTTGGGAGGATGTGGAGAAAAAGAAACCCTCTTGCACTGTTTGTGGGAATGCAACTGGTGCAGTTACTGTGGAAAACCGTGTGGAGGTTGCTCAAAAAGTTAAAAATAGAACTAGCCTATGATCCAGCAATCTCACTACTGGGTATTTATCCCCAAAATACAAAAACACTCATTCAAAGGGATAAGTGCACCCCCATGTTTGTAGAAGCATTATCTACAAAAGCCAAATTATGGAAACTGCCCAAGTGTCCATCGACTGATGAATGGATAAAGAAGATGTGGTATATATACATATATATATATATATATATACACACACATATATATATATATATATATATATATACAATGGAATATTATTCGACCATCAAAAAGAATGAAATCTTGCCATTTGCAATGACATGGATGGAGCTAGAGAGTATAATGCTAAGTGAAAAAGTCAGTCAGAGAAAGACAAACACCATACGATCTCACTCTTATGTAGAATTTAAGAAACAAAACAAATGAGCAAAGGAGGAAAAAAAAGAGAGAGAGAGAGAGGCCAAGCAAGAAACACTCTTAACTCTAGAGAACAAACTGTTAGTTACCAGAGAGGAGGGAGGTGGAAGGATGGGTGAAATAGGTCTCCGGGATTAGGAGTACACGTGCGATGAGCACGGAGTGCTGTATGGAAGTGTTGAATCACTATACTGTGCTTCTGAAACTAATATTACCCTGTATGTTAACTACCTGGAATTTAAATAAAAACTTTAAAAAATAATTTTAAAAAAGGGTAAATAGAATTAAATCTTTATGTTTGGGATCCATATTACCCAATATACCACATAGTTGCTTTTACCAACATTTCACCGATTATTAATAAACTTATTAAAATTCCATTTTAACTCTTTCTTAGGTGTATATTTTTCCTTTTATCATCTATCATTTTATTAATGGCTTTGGCAAAGATATATGAAAAAACTGAAGTCTAAAAAACAAGAATAAGAAACCGATGAGGGGAACCGATGAGAGAAAAACAGTGGCAACTTATAAAAGCTGCATTGAATGCTATCTCAAGGTGCAAACATCAGAGTCAAATGAATGTTTGAGGCATAGAAAGAGTGAAAGTTGGATGATGTTTTGGGATGAGAATCAAGTTTGGAGCAAAAAGCCAATTCACCTATACCAGCTATAAAGGCCAAGACGAAAAACACATCATCTTGTAAACAAGCACATGAATTAACTTATTCAGCTCAGGACAAATGATTTAACCAAGTTAGACAACATAAAGTAACTTCAGCCAAGAGAAGACTGGATGTTAACTGTAACAGAGCCAACAAACATCAGAGTCAGAAAATGAGGGAGCAAAGTGTTAAGACTGCTGGCATTTATATATTTATGTAGACATAAAGTTAGAAGTGAGGCAATATTCTACAGTAAGAACACCATAAACATACTGTGTGCCTCAGTTCTCAGCTCTGATAAAAGCCTCTTTTGACTTCAAATGTTTTTCTTTAGAAGAAAATACTTGCTGAAGGAGACAAAATTTCTCAAATATATATGTATAATTATATATTTTATATATGTGTATAAAATATATAAACATACACTGTTTCATACACACACACATATATAAATAATATAATGTACACAGTGTGTGGGTTTTCCCAGCAGATTAATGCAGGGACCCATCCATAACTAGAGGTAGTAGCAATAGAGGTGGCTGTAGCCATAGTACTATTTACCTCATTTTAAAACATGGTCTATCCTTAATCCAGTATGATACTATATTTTTCATTTAGGTGCTCACTACGTCAGGAGAATTCCATAAAAGTGTATACCCCACGTACAGTGTCTGGGATACACAGGCACACCTCATTTTATTGCCCTTTGCTTTATTGAGCTTCACAGATACTGTTTGTTTGTTTTTTTTTTCCCTCAAATTAAAGGTCTGTGGCCACCCTGCATTGAGTAACTCTATTGGCACCATTTTTTTCCAGCAGCATATTTTCTCACTTACTGTCTCTGTGTCACATTCTGGTAATTCTCACAATATTTCAAACTTGTTCATTATTGTATTTGTTACTGTGATCTGTGATCAGCAATGACTAGTCACTGAAAGCTCAGATGATGGTTAGCAGTTTTTAGCAGTGAAGTGTTTTTTTGATTAAAGTATGCACACTGTTTTTTAAACCTAATGCTATTGCACACTTGGTAGACTACAGTATAGCGGAAACATAACTTTCACATGCATTGGGAAGCAAAAAAAAATTTGTTTGCCTTGCTTTATTGCAGTGGTCTGGAACCAACCCTGCAATATGTATGAGGTATGTCTGTAGTAGGTACTCCAAAAATAAGGGAAATTAGTGAGTAAATTAATATATTATTAATCTTTTTTTGTGTATGTGAAATGAAAAGGCTGGATTTTTTTTAAAAGACTGAATTTTTGAAGAATAGTTTTAGACTTACAGGAAAGTTGAGCAGATGAAGTGGAGATTCCCAGATTATCAACCTTGTACTCTATTATAGTATCTTACATTAGTATGAGACATTCATTATAATTAATGAACCAATATCAATACACTTGTTATTAACTAAATTCCAAAGCAACATTAAGGTTCACTATTGGTGCTGTACAGTTCTATGGGTTTTGACAAATGCATAATGTCATTTTTCAATCATTATAGTACACAGAATAGTTTCCCTGCCCCCAAAAAACCCCTGTGCTTCACCTACTCACCCCTACACATGCCCTCTAAACACCTGGCAACTACTGATCTTTTTACTGTTTTTGTAGTTTTGCCTTTCCCACAATGTCATATGGTTGGAGTCATACAATATGTTGACTTTAAAGATCAGCTTCTTTCAGTTAGCATATTCAATTTTAATCCAAGTCTTGTTATGGCTTTATAACTCATTGAAAAAAAATATTTGAATAATATTCCATTGCATGGTGTACCACAGTTTATCCATTCACCTTTGAAGGATATTTTGAATGCCTCCAGTTTTTGGAGAGTATGAATGAAACTGCTACAAACATAGTGCTCCCAACTCCTTCCTCCCATCCTTTTCAGCATTGCTGTCATTCATTTTACTTGTCCCTACACTACATTATCCATTGTCGATGCACATTGTCTACTTCTTCCAATAGAGTCCTTAACATATTAACTATATTTATTTGAGATTCTCCATCTGATCATTTCAAAATCTATGTCATATCTGAGTCATGTTCTGATACTTGCTTTGTCTCTTCAGACTGTGTTTTTCTTGTCTTTTAGCATAACTTGTAATTTTTGGTTGAAAGTTGGGCATGATGTATGGGGTAATAGACACTGATTAGTAATTAGGCTTTTATTGTGAGTTTTTCTGTTAATCTGGCCAAGAGTTGGGTTGTGTTCAGTGTTTTCCATGGCTGTAGGTGCCAGAAGCTTTAGTTTTCTCTAGTTTCCTCATTGGATGTTTTCCCCAGCCCCTCTTGCGTTTGGGTTTCCCCTAAGAACTCTTTCTTAAGTAGAGACTGTGTCTTGAAGTTTCTCAGTTCTAACCTGTTGTTTTTATGCCAAAGACCTGTTAATGTGCTGATAAGGTATGGGGGGGGTATACGTTTTGTATTTACATAGTTAAATCTCAGAGATTTTTAGTAGACTTTAGTCCCTGGGAATTATGCCTTAGTGCTTTTTTTCTCTTTCTCTTTATGTGGGACAAAGAGGCTAGCAGGAGCTAGAGTTGGCTGATTGCCCTTCTGTCAAGCCAGAGGGGCCTCTGGTAGAGTAGCTTCCCACGGAGAACAGGCCTTTGTTAATATTCCTTTGGGCATATTTCAAAATATTTACTAAAAACAATAGAAGAGTGGCCAGTTTAAGGACATATACAGGAAAGAGAAAAATAATAACATTGACTAAAGTGAAAAGAGATAGTGATAGAGAAAAACAAAATGAGTTTCAATGTGATGTAATTGTTATTTTAGACAAAATGATTACAATGAATTAAATGGAAATCAAAATTAAAAGGCAAGTTAGAAGAGATTTGTGCTGAAATTAAGAATAGTAACTAATCTGCAAGTGAAAACGCATTCTTATCTTGGAAAGACTGATACAGAACCATAATTGTCAAGCCATCATTTGATGATGTTACCAAGGCTCAAGGTGTAGAAAATATCTTATAAGTCGCCAGAGGAAAAAAGAAAATGACCTAAACAGTGGAAAATAATTAGTCTGGCTTCAGACTTTTCCACTGCAACCTTTAGAGCCAGAATACAATGAAGCAATGTCTCAATGTCCTAAGAAAAATGTGACCTAAGAATATCCTACCAAACAACTTGTCCTCAGAGTAAAAAGTTCACAGACATTTTTCAAACATGCAAAGCCTCAGGGAATTTGGCACATATGAAATGTTTTTTGGGAAAAAAAATCTGGAAACAGATATAGCTAAAAGCATTGTTATCTGTAGATACACAGAGATAACAACATTTTGGGTGGTGAGCATTTGGATAGTTATTTTCCCTTTTTCTCAACACGTATTTAGTCCTTGAATTTTTATAATGACAAAAATGTATAATTAATGCCACAATGATAAGCTTTTTAAAAAGATGCAACATAAAAAAGGCAAATACAATATAATAATTCAGAGTCCAAATTATGATTAAAAAGCATTAACAGTGTCTATAAATGTTATTATAATTATTATTGATTAAGCATGAGTAATGTGAAAATGATACAAAAACATAGTATTCCATAAGCTATACGTGAATCAGAGATTTAATGGTACTATTACAACATCTTGTTTGTCAATGTCTTGTTGACATGTTATGTCAATTCTTTGGGAAGACAGATAAAAATAATAAATTTAGGAAAACCCCTCAGCTCATACAAAATAGGTTTCAGAAAGTCCCGCACTAAAGTTCAAAGACTTTCACCACTTGATTCATTTGCTCTTCTTTTACTAGCCCTTGCTGGAAACCACTCCTTACCCAGTTCACTGCAGGCTCAGGGGTAAAGCATTCGGCCAGAGATCTAAGTTAGTTCTTTAATTTATTCGATAAATATTTAGCGACTGCTTTCTATGTACTTATGGACTACAAATGCGGCCATAAACAAAACAGATGTATCATGTTTTTGTGAAGATCACATTCTGGTGAAGAAAATAAAGAAGGTAACAAGCTCTGCAGGAATGTCAAATAGATATAAGGGTTATAAAGAAGTTGGTTCTCTTTTAGAAGGAGTGGTCAGAAAAGCAGGGACTGAAGAGGTGACATTTGAGCAAAGCCTCGAATGAGGTGAGGACTCAGCTGAACAGACACTAAATTCCCTCAACTCCATTTTTTAAAGTGATTAATTAATTGGGGCTCTTGGGTGGCTCAATTGGTTGGGCGGCTCAGGTCATGATCGCCAGGTCCTGGGATCCAGCCCCGCATCGGGCTCCCTGCTCAGCAGAGAGTCTGCTTCTCCCTCTCCCTCTGCCTCTCCCTCTGCTTGTGCTCTCTCTGTCTCTGTTTCAAGTGAATAAATAAAATCATTTTTAAAAAGTGATTAATTAATAATTATAACTAATTATGTGCAGGCAATTTGATTAGAATCAATAGCACAAAAGGTAACATTTTCTTAGGTTACTAGAACAAAGAACTCCCCTCTTTCCCCCTGGATTTTAACCCAGAAAGATGTAAGATATGGAACAGACATAGTCACCTCCTTTGTTTGGACACACTGAGAATGATGCCAACAAACAGAAGTTCTCCGAAAAGAGAGAAACTTGTACTTTTCAGTTACTTGGGTCAATAAATCCCCTGTTTCCTAAGTCAGTTTGATTTGGGGTTTTCTATACTTCTATTTGGAAGGAGTCCTACCTGGTATGGAAACTCTCAAATTCTCATCAAAATTCTGTACCATATATCTTTGTATGTGACACAAGAAACTCTTAGCAGAAAGTAAATGCAAAACTTGCTGCACGAAGTCCATGGGCAGTGGCTTAGAAGTGTTAAGAGACAGCTTGGCTAGTTAGCCAAACAGAAAGATGCAATTCAAAAAAAAAAAAAAAGAATAGCCAAAAACCATTTATCATAAACGCAACTAATCCTATATATTTTAGAATAGCCCAAACAAATCATAGTAGTTTATTTTTTATTTTTTAAAAGATTTTATTTATTTATATGAGAGAGAGAGAGAGCACAGCCATGAGTGGAATGAGGGGCAGAGGGAGAAGCAGACTCCCTGCTGATCAGGGAGCCCAATGTGGGGCTCTAGCCTGGAACTCTGGGATCATGACCTGAGTCGGAGGCAGACCCTTAATGGACTGAGCCACCCAGGCACCCTCATAATAGTTTATTAAGTATTTATTACTTTGAATTGCTATGCATTTGATTTATGCAATCAATCATTAATTGATTGATTCATTCAAATAATACTGAGCATGAATTGTGAGCCAAGGACAGTTTTAGACACTAAGGATACAATTGTGAATATGACCTGTAAATTTCATGCATCATGGTGCTTATATTCACCTGGGGGAGATCTATCTATCTATCTATCTATCCATCTATCTATCTATCTATCTATATTTTATATATATATAAAACAGAAAAATATAATAATGGGTTATGGCAAGTGCTATGAAAAAACCCCACAATTATAGCATAGGCATTAGAGTGTGATGGAAAGGAAGATGGTCCATTCTGATGGGGAGGGGGCTAAGCAGGAAAGCTCCTTTAAGGTGGTATTTATGCAAAAACATGAACAGTTTAAAAAGCTAGCCAGCCATTCTAACATAAAGGGTGACAACATTAAGTGCAACACTTTGGGGAAGGCACAATCAGGCATGATTCAAGAACAGAAAGGACATTAGTACACCTGTAGCAAGTGATGGAGGGAGTGGTGCTTAATCTAAGCTTGGAGAAGTAGGTAGGTTGTAGTTGATGGGGAGATTTTGGGGACATGATGTAAGAGTTTTAATTGTATTCAAAGAGAAATATGAAGCCACTGAATGTTTCAATGAAAAAAACATTGAGTTTTACATATTTACATTTTAGATGACCTCTGGCTGGGGTTTGGAGACCAAATGGTAGAAGCACAAAAGGGGAAGCAAGGAGACCTGGTAATGGGCTTTTTTGATCATCCAGATGAGAGAGGATGGTGGAATGAGATACACAAGAAGTAGAACCAACTTCTGATAGATTAGATGGGTGAAAGTAGGGAAATGGAAGAAATCTACAATAATTTTAAGGCTCTGGACTGGAGTCAACTGAGAGGGATGTGATATCATTTAATTAAACACCACAAGCAAAAGAACAAAATGGGTCCAGAGCACAATGTGATGGCCCAATGACGGATCCAAATGAAGATGTCAAGTCCAAGGTAGTCCGTAGAGCATGTAAGAATCTGCAGCTCAGAGTGAATGGTGAGGATGGGAGATGTAAAGCTGGAGTATGTAAACAGAAGGTGGTGGTTCAGTGTTGTGGCTAAGAACTTGGACTTGGCTGCCAGACTGCTTCAGCTTTGACTTTGGCTCTGCCTCTTACTGGTTGAAGTCACTTAACCTCCCCAGACCTCAGTAAGTGAGGATAATAAACAATGCCAGGTGCATAGTGAGCATTCAAAATGTTAGTTAGTATTGACATTATTCTTGTTTTGTCGTAATTGTAGCATGGAAATAGTGGAGGGCACTCAAGGGAAAGGATAAATAGAGAAAAGATGAATCATTGGACTAAAACCAGAGGCACTCCAAAATTTAAAGGCCAGGGAGAGAAAGAGGTGGCTGACAAAGGAACAGACAAGGCAAGCCAGTGGGGTAAGAGGAAGACCACAGTGAAACCAAAGTTGGCTGCTAGGACAGCAGTTAAGACAAAGCCAGAAAATTACCTATACGGAGCCCAAACTGCAAGGGAATGGAGAGTGAATAGGAACAGAGCAAGGGGAAATGCAATAAACACGATTTGGGAATTTTTTTTCTATAAAAAGGGTCATAAAAATAGGACAGTAATAAGATGAAAATGTATTTTATAAAGTTGAGGCATAATTTCAGATGTAAAGTGAATCAAGTCTGCAGATACAGTTTTGGGACTCTGCAGTGTTTTAAAATAATTTGACTCTGAATGTCTTTAGACTTACACATGTATTCTCAAAGACACTGCTGCAGGCACCATATTTTTTTTGCATTTATTTACTTTTTATTATGTTCAGTTAGCCAACATACAGTACATCAGCAGTTTTTGATGTAGTGTTCAACGATGTATTAGTTGTATATAACACCCAATGCTCATCACAAAACGTGCCCTCCTTAATACCCATCTCCTGGTTACCCCGTCCCCCCACCCCCCTCCCTTCTACAGCCACCATTTTTTACCTTCATTCAGTTCACTCGTGTTAGAGGGAATTCCTGCCTGAGTTTTGCCCAGAGTATATGTGTCTGTATGTAGAACTGACCTAGCAGAAAGGGAGATGCTGGGAGGGAGGAGATAATTAGAGAAGCACAGATCTTAAAAAGAGGAAAGAGCATAAGATCGTGGGCATCATTTGGGGAATTTACTTTTAACGTCTTGCTCTGTTACAGAAGGAGAAAACACAGAGGATGCATATACATGCGGGTAGATTGGATGGCAAAAGTTATAGAGTATTTTTCTGATGACTTCTACCATCACTCTAATGACTTTCTGTGTATAGAAAAGGAATACGGAAAGTTTGAGAGAAGAAATGTTATAAAATAGACATTTTAGAATAGTAGATCTGTTGGCCAGGGTTGGAGATCAATTTAAAGAATTTAAATTGACACCAATCACTGTTGTGTGTGATTTTCACTAGTAATATACAGCTCCTCAGATGCAGAAGAGAAGAAAGTTGGGAGTAGTATTCAACTAAAGTTGAGGTTTTTCCAGGTAAGTATGATGGAAAAAGAAAGAAAAAAAGAAGAAAGCAGAAAGTGCTTGAGAAGGTATAAATATGATAATGGTGCTTCAAATCTAAAGGAAAGGAGAGATGTAAAGGTAAGAGATGCAATGAATTGTGGAAAAGTGGTGGAGGCTATGGCAAGAAGGTCTCATTAGGCAAAAAGAAAAATAATAATAGTGCCCCATTAGTAGGGTTATGTACTACTTGGCGATGATGAGCTAGAAGGCATGACAGTGATGGTGAGTAGCTGGGTAGGAATGTGGTAACTTGACTGCACATGTGAAGCTAAAGGAGCCGCCATGCCACCACGATAGATGGATCATGCACATGGAGGTTGGCATCCCTGGAAATAATGACAGGGTCTGAGTAGAGGGTAAGAGTGAGCCATGAGCTAAAGGTGACAAGAGGTTTGGCTAGATCAAGCAGTTGATGACAGGGAGAGGTGACTGGTAGTTAAACCAAATGCCATGAGTTTCAGAATGGGCAAAATATTTGAAAGAGTGAAGAGGACGAATCATTTGGAAGAAATAGTGTAAAACAAGAAAAATTGCTCCATCTTTGAGTTATGTGAGTGAAGAATAAAACAACAACAAAAAAAATCAAACCTGCCACAGCAGCAGAAAACTTTGTCGGGAGACAGCCAGATTCTTTTAAGATAAAAGAAGCAAAGGGACATTTTCCAAAATGAAACTGAGGGCAAAGGAGAGTTTGCAGATGGCAGGTCAGGCTTGAAATATTCTGGAGGAGGTGATCAGATCAGATGAGGGGATACAGACAGCACAGTGGATGTGGGTTTATGGTCCAAAACTCTAGGACTCCTACTGATGAGTACAAAGTCTCTAAGGCAACATGCGGATTCTTCAGAGGAAGGTAGCTAATCATTTCAGGGAATGGTTTTATGCCTTATGATCCGTGGGGTGGGATATCTACACCCTCTTGTCACTCTTACTGATCTGGTCTTTTGGGGCTGAGGACAAGGACAGCAATGTGCGGTCCTCAGAGGGCTCCTCTCTGTTCACCACTCTACAGAACAAAGAGCATCATTGAAAGAAGACTATTCTATTTAAAATTAATTCCATTTAAACAAGCAGGATGACGTTTAATTAATTTTGTCAAGAATTGTAGCCAAAAGGATTTGTAAACTGTTTTGGGGCTTAAAGAGATAAAGCCAGAAAGCCTCAGTTACTGTATAATGCAACTAGTCTTAAAAACCAATCCCCTGAGGGTTTCTGATAACCAAGCTCAGGCTCTATTAAGAAAATTAGCATGAAGCTAAAAGATATTTACCAAGGATAAGAAAGGCTGGACCTGGTAATTAATCCTTCTCACTATTAAATAGAAATTAGGTCCTCATGAGATTGTTACAAATTCGAGCTCCCACAGTTTAACACAGATTTTGAAATATTGGTGAGAGTCCAGATAAGACCAAGAGGATTGACTTAAAAATTATCTATATTTTATAAGGAGAAG
This sequence comes from Eumetopias jubatus, assembly GCF_037043125.1. NCBI lineage: Eukaryota > Metazoa > Chordata > Mammalia > Carnivora > Otariidae > Eumetopias > Eumetopias jubatus. Next base: position 113,431,422 of record NW_028274814.1, on the reverse strand, counting down.
TGAAAGGCTTATCTATTTGGGAAAAAAAGAAAAGATTCAGGAGCGATCATTTCTGCTTCCAATCCTATATTAGGATAAGGAATTTAGTTATTAAATTGTTGTGAAATAATTGCATTAGTAGACAATGTTCTGAAGCATAAGAACAATGTCACTTAAACCAACAGGTCACTAAAGGATAGTGTGAAAATGTTATTTTGGGAAATAGAATCTTACAGGTTCAGCCAGAGCCTTTCGGAAAAGAAGGGACTACTTAGATGTCAGATGACATTGTCACCTTACAATGTATGCAGAGTATTAGATTAAATAATGGAGGCAGACGAAATACTAGGTATTTTCGTGGATATGCTATTCATCTCTTTTTATCCTAAAGCACCTAAAGGAGCCCAACACCTAGTGACAGGTAAACAGCCTTAGGATCTAAGAAACTGAGAGACACCACCACCTTTTTACCTTCACCTGCATCCCTCAGATGAGCTCAGTAACATCTGGGAACTTGACCCAATTTGGTTTTCTCTTTATTTGTGTCCCATGTGACACTGGATAACTTAATGTTTAAGTGTCACCCATCTGTGAATGGACAACTCCTCTGATGGAGAAAGTGTTGAGAGAGTTAACCACATATAAACTCCTCGAACACACAGTGGAGGGCATTGCTGTGACAGAGACAGCATGGGAACTCAGATTCAGTCCTCTTTCCAGAAGTGCTTCTGAAAGTAGCCTCCATATCAGATGACACTGCAAGGAGGCAGGGAAGGCATCCCTACCCCCAAGGATGGTCTCTCTGCTGTTGGAGAGGTCTTGGTAGCTTCTGTACTTCACCCAGAATCACTGCTTCCATTACAAATAAAACTGGTCCCAAGAAAAATAATGCACACTGAGCACAAATAATGTAGATGTGTGGAAGCAGGTGTGGGTGATGAGGATAATGACTGACAGTGCCCTGAATCCATAAGCAAAGAAGGTCGGGGTGGGGAGGGAGGATGGCAGGGAAGGCAGAAGGAGGTGTAGGAGTCCTCAAGACAGACTCTCTCCTCCATCAGTGTGCCCTAATACACTTTCAAAATTCAATACAGCTATTTGCTTTTGGTCAAGGAAAAAGGATTCCTGATGCCCAGGTTAGAACCAGACTCCTGGATTTATGGAAAACATGCCAGAAGCCAGAATGCATGACACAAGTTTCGTCTCCCTCTAGAACTTTTGCAGTGTGAATGGAGGCGAAGAATGGAAGTTTAATATAAACGTATTTTCTCTCCAAATCTGAAATAAAGCTGAGTCTCACAAACCATGTCAGGTACCAGGAGCCTACAACAAATCTTGTATTCTGGGGGAAAATGTTTTTATGTAATTTGATTTGTTTGGCTCTCATAGATAAAAGGGAGAAAAAAAGCAGCTTTTTTTTTTTTTTTTTTCAAAACACTCAGATCATATTTATGCAGTTTCAGGACTTTTTTTTTTTTTTTAAATGGGCATGCAGAGGGTTTATTGTTTCATTGCTCTCAGACCATTCCAAGTCATCAAAATAATCTGGATTTTTTTTTTTTTTTACTTACCCAACATTAAAACAGGTAAGGCTTTTGCAACCTTTATTGAATTTCTGTTAACATTAATGAAAAGTGACGAAAGCAATTCAAGACACGCAAGGAAAATTATTTCTTATTAGAACAATTCTAAAATATTCATCTATAGTATCACTGTACACATTAACTTTTTCTTAACTGGTGAACTTGTTATAGATGAAATAGAATAAAACCAACTTTTTCCATTTAAAATGTTTAAGAGGATACATTGGCAATGAGAACTCCTTTAACATAATTTCAAGAGCTCTATACACTATGTCATTTGGATTCTACTGCTTATTTTGAGCGACTATAAAGTAATTTGGGGTTTCTAAAGACTGAGAGGCATTTCTCAAGGTTGGCTTTTCCAAACAGAAAATTGAGTGTTATAAACTCCACCTCCCACAGACCAGAATTCACAACCATTGGTCAGGGGCAAATATTACCAGCTCTGCGTCCTCAGTCACTCTCTGCCATTTCACCAAGTAGGAGCCAAAGGTAAGTTTTTACACTTGCTTTCTTCTTGGGTCAGAGACTTTTTTTCCTCCTATAGTAACCTTTTAAAAAATAATTCAATTTGTTTTAATATTTCATGGTGAACTTGGATGCAGTGGATTGGGTTGAAGTTTGCTATTTTATATTTATATTATTCTTGGAAAATCCAAAATTTTGAATTAGCCCAAGAATTAATAGCACCCAGTAAAAGAGTTGCTCTTAGTAGTCAGGATAGATGCCAATAAAATTATAGTAGTTTCCAATATATTCCTTAAAGCAAGTGCCCTGACATAGACCATGTTCCTTGCCAGGATAGCTAGGCACTATTGATTAGTATTGATTGAAATATTACACAACAGAAGAAAAAGGGGAGATTTCAGGTGTTTAAAAACATATTGATGATCCTATGGGAATTAGGCATTTGGAATGTCTTTTTAACATCTATAGTTTAAAGCTTTATATAAGCATAATTTTCAAAATATCATGACACGGTGTGAAGTGCACAACAAATTCAAGTCTCAACAAAGGCACTACATTAAATACTAGTATAGTCACTTGAAGGAAAAAACGTCCTTTTAAAGCTAAACATAGAGAGGTGTTCTTCATAGTTCCAGGGTTTGCACAGACTTTCTTACTGCTGATAGCTCTAGAGGATATGCACAATGCAAATAAACTCTGAGAATGTAGATACTTATAATCAAATACAGAGTCTGAAGTGAGAAAAATAATCAGCAAGTGCATAATTACTTTGAACAATGAAAGTTGCCAGAAGTGTAGAAGGAAAATATTTTTTCGAGGTTAGTGGTGGCCCCTGTGACTGCCTCCCACTTGAAAAGGGAAGAATGGTTCCTGGAAGATTTGTAAATCACACCAGCTGATCAAGTAGGACCTTGTTGGTGACTGTGTACAGCGGTTCCAAATCCCCAATCCTGCAAAGGCGGGTAAAATAGAGCCTTAGCTTATCCAGTGTGAATAAAAAAAATGATTCGAAGAAAGCATAGGAGGGAATAAAAAGGAACTCCTTGTACTGCTTCTTTTTCTCAGAGGGATTTCATATCCCTCTGCCTAAACCTGCTTCATAAAGACTTTCTTTCAAGTAACTGAAGGTCATTTTGTCTGCCAGTGTATTCAAGTTTAAAAGTAATATTTATCATGAATTTCCTTTTACGTGTGTGCATAGGTACAAACACCAGAGGTCCTGTTCTTGAAGTAACCTAAGAAGTGTATCCAAAATACAAAACCTTTAAAATTAGACATGCCTGATAAAAAGTTTTACAAATGCTTTGCTTCCCCGATAAAGGACCACCAAGTAACATTTTTGATAGGCCCAACTTAAATGTTTAAAATTAAACATGAGAGTTTTTTTTCTTAAACTAAAATGTATTCAAAGGAGCACATACAGAACTAAAATAATTAAAATTATAAATGTTATATATATGTTATATATATACATATTTATACATCTATATTATGTATATATATTATAAATATAATTAAAACTATAAGATTTTGATTGAATCCTCCCAAAAAGCAGGATGTTATCATGGAAAATAAGAATTGTGCTTAACAAAGAATTACAAAACAAAAGAGTTTTTAATCTTATGTGTGTGGAAATCCTCCTCAAAGGAAATCTTACCAAATAGTATATTTTAGACATGGATTCTTGATTCTGAGTTTAAAGCTTAGATGGCTATTAAGAATTGAAAGAAAACACTAAGGACTAAAGGAGAAATAATTTTCTTTTCTGCTCTATTCAGTTAAGAATAAGTTTTGAGGAAAAGTATCACGTGAAATATTAATGTGTATGTATATTAAATTATGTATGCATTAACGATACCCAGAGGCAAGAAGGAAGTAAAAGTGAAAAAAAAAATGCCTTCATTATTTTGACCGGAAAAAGCCACAGGCTTGAATGTGCAAGAAACAGTTATGAGTCCTAGTTAGGTCACTAGCCAACCCTGCTTCGGTTTCCTCATCTGAAAAATGGAGTAACAGTAAAATAGTTCTCTTCCTCCTCCTTCCTACTCCCAGTTGAAGAAAGAAACTTAATGCTTAGTAAAAGGTAAAACTCTAATGCACAAGTTTTTGTGAATAAGTGCATGACAATATTTCCACATCCTATTTTCTCTGTGTTTCTCTATGAAGTAAACTTAATTTCACTGTAATTACACTATCTACTGTAAAAACATGGATGGGTTTGTGATTAATTTGAGCATATGTATCACAAGTCTTCCGAATCCATACAATTTCCCGTGTTATGTTTATAAATGATCCGTGTAAAGAAAGCTACCGGCTTGAGTTCCACAGCATTGATGTTTATTTATTATTCCTATTTAGTGAAAAATATTCATAAGTTATCATCAATTAAATATTTATACATTTGGGCCTTTTTTGATTAGGAAAGCTTGAAAAATCAAAATGTTGGCAAGACTCGTTCTGGGACTTGTCATCTTCAATGCTGCTGGGACTGCTCCAACTCTGGAACCCATCAACTATGACTCAGAAACATACGATGCCACTTTGGAGGACCTGGATAATTTATACAACTATGAAAACATACCTATTGGTCAAGCTGAGGTAACTGATTCCTCACTCTTGAGACTTTTAAGAACATGAGTGTGGGGAATTTCTGAGATGCGTTCCTTTCAAATAGATTTTTGTTTATGTATAAATAGAGATGTTCTATCTTAGCAATTTCATATGGACCTTTCCTCAGAATGTGTTCAATCTGTTGGAAGTTAACATTGGGACACACTTGCTTTCCCACAGTTCACTTCATTTCCTTTATATCTTCTCACAAAATTAAACCACAACAATGAAAATAGTTTCTATCAAGTTGAGATGAGGAAATTAAAGGAAAAAGCAGTCAGTAAGGAAGAGTGGAAATAATACACATGCAATGATGAGGAATTTGGGGAAGTTTGGGGCAAAGAAAAAAGATGTGAGATTAACATAAACTGGAAGAAAATAAAAAGAATGCAAAGAACAGACAATGATTTGGAACTCCAGTGTATTCCAAGAGTGGCTGTGCTTTCTGAAATGACTGATTATCTCTCAGCAGTAATGTAGACATTGGCAAGGTTACAGCCCATTACATAAATCTGATATGACGTGTTTCTAATTAAATGTTAGACTTTTTACATAACTAAAGGATACAGACTAATTTTTCTGAATCAGAAAACAAACAGACCTTGAAATGTTGGCTTGTAATTAAAGTACAACATTGACAAAAACTAATTAAGAAGAAATCAACCAAAAGAGAAATTACATCACCTATATGGGATCATAACATATTTTGGGCAGTCATTCAAGTTCAAATCTTCTTAGAATAATTACTTTTGAAAACTAGGGAAATAAAATAGTCAGACAAAAGCATATATTTAAATGGAACTTAGCTATATCTTTATTAAGAGGATAAACGTTCTCATCATTGTTTATGTTGCCTGATGAAATTCAAGAATCAAATTTATACAATACTTTTCACATCTTCTCCCCAACTCCATTTTCCTTTCCATCTCCCTCTCTTTTGGCTTCAGTCTCCCCTCACCCCAGGCTCCACTCCTTTTCTTTTTCCCTCTCTTTCCCTCCTTTTAGTAAAGTTTTAGGGTTAAAAGAAGACCACTGTTCTTCTGCAAAGTTGTAACTCTATTTTCCAAGTCCTTATTCACTGTATGTCTTCTGTTATGTTAAGGGCATTTTCTGTAGAGTTTATGGTCATTAACACCAGTCTTGCTGTATGTGACCTCTGCATTTCCAATCTAATGCATCAGTGAAGAGTATAAGGAGAAACTTTTTCAGTGATTAACTCATCTGCCCTGCTCCTTTTCCCATCTTGCATAAATATTTTAAGAAAAGAAAGATTGCATATGTATGTGCAGTAATCTACCAAACTAAATATTGTAGTTTAAATTTACTTGTCATGCCTCCAAAAAATATTTTATAGGATCAAGGATCAAACTCACAGGTTTTGTGGGTACCAAAAGTAAGTCCTTTGTTTTTAGTAGGCCTGGGGAGTGGACTTTAGGGAGGGCTCAAGGCTGCCCTAGATAATATTGTGAAGGAGAGGAGCTTTATCTGCAGACTTCTTTAAAGCCATTCCTTGCTGTCAGAACCCCTTTTTACTGCACATTCTCATGAGATTCTGAAGTTCTTTCTGACATCAAGAAATTTAAGCTAATAAATTGAATCTATAGAAAGATGATTTAGTATACAACCCTTCCTCAGTATTTGCTTATTCTGAAAGAGCAACTTCTTACAAGGTACCAAGTATATGCCATTGTATCCCCTTCCCTCATTCAAGCATCCTTAATTTTCATACTGGCCTAGCCAAACTCAGCATCCTTAACAACTGCGGGCTCCAGAGAGCTACTAAATAATCTCTTATTGCTGATTGAAATAGGTAAGTCCTCCCTGATTTAATAATCTTTTGTGATGAAGTCATCATCAGAAAACCAGTTTATAGATACATGATATACATATATACATATACATATATCTGTGCTATAATGAAAACATAATACATTTGAAAACAAACTGCATATTTTTTTAACTTTACCAAGTTGGTCCAGTAGCAAAAATAATCAGCCAACCCACTCACCCACCACCTATGAAACAAAAAAATACAAAAACAATGTGATATAACACACAAAATGACATGAGGAACAAAATTCAGAACTTCAGCTCAGATCATAACAAATCATTAATGTTAATATTATTCTTTGTTTACAGACAAAGAATATACAATTCCTTATAGAAGGATGTGAAATAAAGCCAGTAGATCTAGTCATGTGAGTGGATTCTAGAATACAGTTACTCATGATATGAGTTTCTTGAATTTAGTCTTGGAAATTCAAATTCTGGCAACTCCTGATAGCCTTATTTGTCTCATCTTTATAAATTAAGAGCAATTGTTCTATATGTTCTTGATCCTCTGTGATACTTTTTGTATGAATGCTGGTAACATATCCATATAGGGGACAGTTGATGAAAAAATTCATGGTAAACAAAGCACATGGAGAATGGTGGGATCAGGTTCTTTGGATTTTGTCCTCAATGCCAAGAATATGGTTCTATCTTATCTTAGAATTTACTTATCATCTCTATAAAAGGCAACCTTATATTTTAAAATAGCAAGTTTATAGAATAACTGAACAATGCTTCTGAAATATATGCCAGTTTCTTTCTTCTAAATTGTAAGACTTGGCATCCTAGGCCAACATAGTAGACCCTCTAGACTTTGAATGATTAATCCTTAAGGTCTCTGACTATGCGGTAGGCAGAATTCTAAGATGTCCCCTAAATGACCCATCCACTGGTCTGTCCATGCCCTCTATAATTCTTAACATCACAGATCTATTGGGATATCACTCCTATAATTAGGTTATTTTATATGGCACAACTGAAATTTAAAAAGGGAAATTATCTTGGTTGGCTTGACTTAAAGTTGTGCTCACTTTAAAACAGTGTCTTGAGGTTGGGGACAAATTTTGAAGCATGAGAGAAATTCAAGGCAAGGGAAACTATCTGTTGCTGGCTTTAAAAATGGATGGGTCCATGTAGCAAGGAATGCAGGAAGTCTCTAAATTTTGAGAGAAGCTGACAGCCAATGAGCATATAGAAACCACAGCACTATAGATGCCAGGAACTCAGAGCTCCACATGAGATCACAGCCCTGGCCATTAACCTTGATTTTGGCCTTGTGAGACCCTGAGCAGAGAATCCAGTCAGGTCATCCCTGGACCCACAGAAACTGTCAGTGAAAAAATGAGTATAGTTTTAAGCTGATAAATGTATGGTAATTTGTCATGCAGCCATAGAAAACTAATAACAATATGTAATAATGTAAATTTTTTCCTGAAACCCAAATTTGAATTATACTGCTGCAAAACTTGCATTTATGAATCCAGTGATTTATCTAGCAATGAGTCCAATCATCCCCCGAATCCCAGAGTTAGAATCTCAATAGAGCTTTGTTGATTTCTACTGGTGGTAGTATATTCATTACCTCCCTAGTGATTAGAAAGGGTCATGAAAGAATTTCTGGTTTTGAAAATCTTATGCAGTAACAGTACTCCTGACTGCTGACTTACGTGATTTCTGATGATTTAGAATATCCAGGATCTGCTGGATTCTATGTTAGGAGCAGATTAGAGGCCCAATAATTCCATCATGATGCTCTATGTTACCCAGTGGATAATAGATAAATTTGCTGGTATAATATAAAATTGTTGCAGGTTTTTACTTAGCTTTTATTTTACTTTAATGGTATTGGTAAGAATTGGATATAAGCCTTAAGACCAAAATATGAACTTTTTGCTTTCTGATGAATATTAGCTAAGCTTGATTGAGCGCTTATTATGTGCTGGGTACTATTCTAGGCCTATCACAGGCATTATCTCATTTCTGACAACAAAACTAGGAAGTGCTATTGTTATTTTCATTGAATAGATGAGGATATTGAGATAAAGAGCAGGTAAGTAACTTAACTAATATTATAGTTATTAGTGACATATAATTATAGTGATTATAATTACAGTGAGAAGATAATTATATCATCTTCTCATATCAGAAAATAACTTCCAGGAGGTTAATAAAAAATATTATCCTCCCTCTGTTTTCTACCATTTTCCAAATTGTCTTTTTAACTTGATATTTGTTTGAGTTGAACTGAACGCTCGTGCTCCGAACATTGCTAAGAGAGAAAGAAATCATTGTTCTATGGGTGAACAGTGTAAACTAGAAGTAACCTTTATAGACTGTTGACTTACCTAATTACTGTAATAAAGAATGGCTTAAGTCTAACTACTTCAAAGAATAATTGTAGATAGGCATTCTCCAACATGTTATACCTATGGTATGGGCTAGCCAGCTATCTATCTAATCTTTATATAGCTATAGATGTATAGAAATCATACATATTTGGCGGCTTGGAATGCAGGGAAACATTTTGCTATTTGCCTTGAAGATTTCATCAGAACAAGTTCAAAATTTGGTATTCTCTGATTGATTTAAATTGAGTCTGTGTTTTTGACTAAGGTAGGTATTTGGTGTTTCTGTTTTCATAATATAGTTTTCGGGTTATTGATTTTTCATTTCTCTTAGGTCTAAGATAAACACTGGCCCTGACCATGAGTTATTTCTTTTGCCCAGAAAAGTACTCAGTGGCTGTGTTAATATTTATGGAGGATATGAACTACCATTCCTGCAGTAAGTTCTCAGCTCCATCCAATCAGACTGATCCTGCCCTGTACTACCTTACTTTAGCCTTGTATAATTACTTTTACTTAATCTTCAGTAGACACCATGAATGTTGTAGTACAGAGCCCTGTGGGGACTTGATTGTATTTAATGTGGGACAGTATGAAGGGCATTTACAATGATAGCATACAATGCTCTTCAGGAGGATATGGAGTAGAAATTTCTCTCAGGCCTCAGAGTCCAAATGGATTGCAAATTTTAAAGAAGTTGCTTATTTTGGGGGGCTCTACATCTTGTAACTAATTGTGCTTGTCATTTTGCTCAGAAATCTGGGACCCAAGTTTTTGCCTTATTCCTTTCTCATTTTACTTATTTATTTATTTAGATTTATTTATTTGAGAGAGAAAGAATGAGTAGGGGAAGGGGTGGAGGGGGAGAATCTTCAACAAGACACCCCACTGAGCGAGAAGCCCGAGGTGGGGCTCTATCTCAGGACTCATGAGATCACGACCTGAGCCGAAACCACGAGTAGGATGCTTAACTTACTGAGCCCCCCAGGCGCCCCTCCGCATTTTGTATTACTTTCCTCACCTTTATTTTCTTATCATCCTAACGTCCTCATGTAGATTGAAGCATTGCCACACATGCTTTTAGAACTGCCTCATATACTTTCATAAATAAATAACAATAACAACTAATAAAGGGATATCAGTAATAATTGACCAATAGGAAATTTTTTTGAATGAGAGATGCTTTCCTTGCTATTACTCTCCATTGATTTTAAAATTAGCCCATTTTTTCCTCTAGCTAAATTGTTTAATCATCTTTATACGGAAACTGCCATTTAAACAAATTCATTAAGCTTGAAAAATAGCTTTTAGAGATGCAGAACCTGTAAGATTCATCAAAGGAATTAAAATTAAATTTAGTGGAGTTGTAGAAATGGACCAAAAACTCAGTGAAGGCAGTTGTATCCAGTAACAGTTGAACAATGGTTTCTTTTCAGTTGCCATCATGGTAATAGGGTGCCATGAAAATAATTCTAGCATAAACGTTGATGTCCTGTAACACTAGAAATTGCTTAAGTAGAATCAAATTAATTTTGGGCTACCTACAGAATGAATGTCCACTATACATAATGGTATATAAAAAGTATTTTTAATTAGGTTATCTAAATATGATAAATTGGTATAGAACTTTAGTAATGCTAACAGCTTGTTTCAAAAACCATCTCGGTATTTTCTGGACAAAAAGTAATTAAATTAGTAATATTTTTACTATTTACTTCCTCTGGTGATGAAGGCATGGAATATTATAAAATATAAAATATTTTAAAATATAAATAAATTTTAAAATATAAATAAAATATTATAAAATATAAAATAAAAAATAAAACTTTTTATCCCTATATTTGAAATGATGTCTCACTTTGGCCATTTTATATAATACATTTTAAAGTTTCAAACTTGGGGCACCTGGGTGGCTCAGTCATTAAGCGTCTGCCTTCGGTTCTGGTCATGATCCCGGGGTCCTGGGATCGAGCCCCGCATCGGGCTCCCTGCTCGGCGGGAAGCCTGCTTCTCCCTCTCCCACCTCACCCCCCAGCTTGTGTCCCCTCTCTCACTGTGTCTCTCTGTCAAATAAATAAATAAAATCTTTAAAAAAATTAAAAAAAAATAGTTTCAAACTTATGGTTTGCGTATAAAACACTTTTTATTGTTAGAAGTAACTTAAACTCAACCTGAATTAAATGTTCTTTTCAGAATTTGGCAACAAATAAAGGCTTAATCTTCTTCACTCTCCCTCTTCAACAAAGACAGTCTGGAGGAAGGGAGGGAAGAATTTTGCTGATGAGCTTTTAATATGGTTGTCTGATTGACTTACCATATGCTTCTTTTAAAAACAGTGTTAAACTGAATGTTATTTTAAAACTATTGGAAAGTTTTAAAAAATGTAGCAACAAACATATACAATTATATAAGCCCCTCAGGAAACAAAAGAATGCTGATAATCTTTGTCAGTGACTTGTTTGTATTTGTATTAGACCTTATTTATGGGACCACAAACATAAGTTAATTCTCATAACTGTCCCTTGAAATGATAAATTATTCTATCACTATTATTATTAAGAGCAACTGAGGATCAGAATTTTGCCCAAGGTTATTCAGCTAGTTAAGTTTCAGAGTAATATTTAAACCAGATTGTTTTAATGCCAAACCAGAGAGACTTTGGCATTAAAAGCTTCCATTATTTTCCTTCTTCTTCTCTTTAATCTTTCCTTCTTTTAGCTGTGTCCAATATTGAGTTTCTTTCCTCTGAAATTAAGTAATTTGATTGTTAGGAATCAGAAAAGCAAGAATTTTCAAGTGATTGTAATTAACACAGTATCTAAGCATCTGTCTTAGCTGTCAAAGTATTTAAGGGAGAGAGGGGTAAGACAATCCTTCTGAACTGAAAGCTACTTTGTGAGAAATGTGGGGCTTGAGCAATCTGTGCCAAACACATTTCTTCCTCATCCATTTTCAAGATAAAATAGAAAATAAGATACAGCTTTCATTGCCAGTCTTCATGGTCATGATCTTTGAGATAATTAATATGGATCACTTAAATCAATTTGAGCACTAGGCTCATGTTTAGAGAAGAATTCCATTGCACTTAAGATACCCACATGCCAGTCTATGAAACCCTTAAGAATACATCTTTAGTAACCAGGTTGAATATCTCAGAGCCTCTTAACACCTTTCAAAGCCAACTGTTGACATAATGGTAACAACAAAGAAGAGCTTCAAGATTTATTGTCAACTGTGTGGGACAATTTTGGAAAAAGATAAATTTAAAATTCCATTCTGTTTAACAAACACCTTAGTCTGTGTTAGAGTGAAAATCCAAATAACATTCTGGATTTCCATTTTTTTTTTTTTTAATGAGAAGCAGACCAATAATTTAAATATTATCTGCTGAAGGCCTGGGCTTACTGGTTAGGAACTGACCGACACAGTGAGCATTCTAATCCAAGTGAATATATCGGTGAGGACATTTGTTTCCCATCCTGATTTTGCCTGGGCATTTAAGCTATTAAACCACACACCACAAAGAATAATCAAAGGAACCACTGGCTGTGGGTGTTTCTCATGTATATACCCGTTTCATCCTTAAGAAGTAGTTTGCCACAGTGTTGAGTGACTGGGTTCTGGATTCAGACTCCCTGTGTTTGAGTCCCAGGTCTGAACACCAACTGTACAGCCTTGGAAAATAATAACAACCCTTCTGAGCTTCAGCCTCCTGGTTATAAGCTACCTTATGAGGATGAGGTAAGATACACTTGTTAACTGCTTAACTGAGAGCTTGGCACATGGTAAATGTTTCATAAATGCGAGTAGCTTTATCATCAAATGACTCATTCAGTCAATAGCCACTGAAGCTGATATACCACACGGTGGTCAGGGAGGCCTTCATGAGAGGGATGGGATTTCAGCTGTAATTAAGGCTAACTGCACCTGGCATGAGTTCACTTCATATCTGCCTTCCAATCTTTTGCTAAGAGCCAAGAATTGCGGCAGGTAGATCATACCAGTTCTTCCCTGTCCCTCAGCACCTCCCAGTCTACTCATCTTAAAAGTATACATCTTTAACACAATAGAGGAAGTGAAAAAAGATTTTATATATATAAGATCTGTAGTTATCTAGTGAGACATAAGGCTTCTGTGAATTCTGTCACAAAATATATATGCTGAGAAATTATGTCCTCAAATCTGTCCTCAGTTGCAGACCTGACAGCAAATCTGAGACATGTTATTTCACTTGTGTGTTTATTCACCACAGTATTTAAGGCTACTTACACGAATAAAAGCTATAATCTGTATAGCAATAGATGTATATACAGTAAATATAAATGTAGATTTAAATAAAATATAACTTGTATACAGCAGTATCATTTCATAAAATAATTTCTAAAACTACACAATACAGTGTATATTGTGTTATGTTCTCCATAATATCACATCTTGTATTATATATTATTATGTATTATTTTACATTATGGCATGAAAACTATAAATAAAGAAAGTGAAGCAAAGAAAAAAACAAGAGTTGCAAACATAATATGAAGCCAGGAACCAGGTACATATATAAAAATGCATATTATTTTGTATTATAACATACATAGATACATATAATACTGAATTTTTTCTGGGCAATAGGTGTTAGATTTTAAGGGACCCCATAAAAACTCCTCCTAACGCACTGCCTAACTTCAGACCCAGTTGAGTAACAGAAATGAGACACATAGGGTTCAAAATATCTCCTTTACTACTGACAAAGGCTGGGTTGAAATATACAACTTAGGTATGAAGTGATTATGAGCATCCTAATATAAAATTCCAGAAGTAGATATGCCATCAGTCCTAGGCAACGGTGGTTAACCACAGTCTTCAGATGAGTGCCTGATCCAATAAATTTTAGTGCATGGAGGGACAAAATTATATTTCTTCACAGGGAGGAAATTCTCCCCAAAAGCGAGGGTGAACCACTCTGGCCTAGTATCTTTTCCCATTCACCAATTAGCCTAGTCATTCTTCCTCAGGAAGAGTGAGTAAAGGGACCAACAGAGGATGCATCCCCCCGCCCCAGGATGGCAGCTTTTAAGCCATTAAGCTTAACTATTACGTTCAATATAGCTCTTCCCTTCCACAGAAAATGTCCCATTTTTAGGACAATCATGCTCCCGCCTTTATGAGCTGTATCTATATGCCAACCACCACTCAGTTTCCTCTGACAGAATGTAGATTTTAATCTCAGAAGCTCTAAAATGGATCCGAGAGCATCAGTGAATTTATCTCAAAGGTCTTCCTGTACCTGAGATTGACATTTTACCCCCAGTTCTATGTTCTACCTCAAATTATATCAAGCCACATTAATAATAGAGCTTAGGAAAGACTCTGAAATGAAATTAGGCACTAAGTAAATATACTCTGAAAAAAACAACACCAGAAACATAAAGATAACACAAATATGTATATATTTGCCCTACATATATATATAAATATATAATATATATAATATATATAAATATATATAAATATATAAATAAATATATAATATATAAATATATATATAAAATCTTTTAAAAATAAAAATAAATAAATAAAACGAATGGAGCATTAAGTGCACACACAGTATTATCACAAAACTGACCCTAATTTTTTTTTAAGATTTTATTTATTTATTTGACAGAGAGAGGCACAGTGAGAGAGGGAACTCAAGCAGGGGGAGTGGGAGAGGGAGAAGCAGGCTTCCCGCTGAGCAGGGAGCCCAATGCGGGGCTCGATCCCAGGACCCTGGGACAATGACCTGAGCCGAAGGCAGACACTTAACGACTGAGCCACCCAGGCACCGGCTCTTTTCTCAGTGTAGCATTTGAGATAGTCCTATTTTCCACAATGTTTTCAAAACATATGATGGCAGCCAGCCCAGTCACCAGGTCAATCAGAAGTTTTCTCCTCAACTCAAAGCCTTTGAATGTCTATTTTCCTGCTAAACCCTGGGTTTCTGGCACCTGATGCTGCCTTGTGTATTCTCTCAGGTGACAGATGATCTTGTAAGCAAGAATTTTCAGCTGGTGGGATTTTTCAGACTGAAAGCTATGCCATGGCTTCTCCTTGGCTTCCTGCTCTGGAATCCAAGAAATCTACCTCCCAGAGAGCTTTCCCCTTTTCCCCATGTGTGGTTTTTTTGGTTTTGTTTTGTTTTGTTTCAACTGGAGCATCAACCTCAGCAGATTCTTGAACTGAAGCTGTCATGAATGTTTGTGAAGCCTCTGGCCCCTGTGAGCTTAGTGTAAAACAATCTTTCTACCACATTCTCATCAAGACTTTACTAACCTTTTAAAGTTCCAGGACTTAATTAGCATTTCTGTCTTCTACATCCTATTCAGTGGAGTACATTTCCTCCCTAGCATGGTGGTTCTCAACTTTGGCCACATATTTGAATCACTTCCAGAGTTTCTAGAAATCCTAATGTCTCTGCCACACCTCAGACTATTGAAATCAGAATCTCTCGGGATGGGCCCAGATTAGGTGTTTGACTTCCTTCAGCTCTTCTTTTAGTGTCAGTTGCTATTTTTTTTCTGAATTATTTTAATCTGCATTTAATTTGGTCACCATACCTGTAGATTTTGTCTTGTGACATCTAAAATAGGGACAGATAAAAAAAAAAAAATAGGTTCACCTGGGTAGCTCAGTTGGCTAAGTGGCTGACTCGTGATTTCGGCTCAGGTCATGATCTCGTGGGTCATGAGATCAAGCCCAAGTTGGCTCCTCCCTCAGCAGGGAGTCTGCTTGAGATTCTCCCTCTCTGTCCCTCTCCCCACTCACACTCACTCTCTCTCAGATATGTAAGTAAATCTTTTAAAAAAATTAGTAAATTAAGTGCTGCCTGGGTGGCTCAGTGTGTTAAGCATCCAACTCTTAATTTCAGCTCAGGTCATGATTTCAGGGTTCTGGGACTGAACCTCTGCACTCAGCATGGAGTCTGCTTGGGATTCTCTCTCTCCCTCTCTTTCTGCCACTCCCACTCTCTAAAATAAATAAATAAACAAAATCTTAATTTAAAAAAAAAAGATTAGTAAATTATAAATCTTCCAGAAGCAACATTGTTCAAAAAATTTTGGGAACTCTTCACATTTTCGAGTTGGGTAATCCTGTCTTGGACATGTTCTCCTAACCTAAGATTGAAATTGACCTGTTATTTTCCTGCCTAACTCTCTTTTAACATGCCTTTTACTGGATCTTCCCCAATTCCACAAATTCATCATTTTAATACTCCTAGGACAAGTTCTGGTTAACCTTGTCTTGAGTCTGCCAGGAATAAACAGACTTGCCTTGTGTTTGTTAACATCCACACCCACGGGCATGGAAATAGTGCAAGGATTATTGCTTGGTAATGTTGTCACCCAACAGGTTGTACAATCACTGGCTTTGGATGTCAATGTGGCCAATATAAGATACAGATAGAGGAGCTCTAAAGGATAATCACAGTGACATCATGCCAGACTCTGCTCACATTCAATGCGGGCTTTAAAGTAGAGGGCATGGTTGCCAATACGTATTATAACTTGATTTCTTAACATATATGAGAAGAAGAACAAAGAAAAAATATATAAAAGATACTGAGGCTGGATCAAATTTTCTCAGAAGTGTGTTCTCTTTGGAGTTCTGATATCAAAACTTTGATTAAATATGATAAATATGATAAATATGAAAGAAATCAAATTTAGGACATGTAAGATAAAAATCCTTCCACTAAAACTATATTGAATCTATAACATATATAAAGACATAAAAGAAGTTGAAGGGAATTGGTACATTTTGGTACTGAGAGAATAAAGGAAGATCATAAAATCAAGTATTTTCAAGGCCAATTAACTACTATTCAGCAGCCTTCTCCTATTAGCAGGGTGATTCAATTTTAGTAATAATAGCAAAAACTTATGGTTGTCAACAAATTTAAAGATTCTGATCCCTTGAAAAACAGCTCTTGCTTTGCCTCAGCTATTAAAGAGCTGACTTACCTAGAGTCCTTTGTTCTGGTTCTATGCTTATCAACAATCTTTTGATCATAACTAGCTTCCCAAGTGATACTGCAGAGGCTACAGATAATATATTGGTGGCAGTAGGAGAATTCAGGTTAGCTTTCTGGTTTAGTACAGTTTTTGTATTTCTTTAAAGTAATTCTGCCCCTAAAAGATAAAGGTTTCTAAATTTGTAAAATTTGTAAGGCTTTACCATTGAAATTGGACAGTAGAAACAAATTAACATACTAATTATCTCTTTCAAAGGCAATTGGCTATTAGCTGGTCCTCCCTGGGACAGCCTCTATAAATGCACATGTTTTCCTATTCAAAATGTCTATATTTACCCTCTGATAATATATACATCATCATCATCATCACCATAAGTGAATAGCAATTTTATGCAGAGAAGTTCTACATATTAAAAGGCATGGCTTATTATGCTTTGTGAATTAATAAAGTCTGTATTAGAAGGAACAATTTGCTTTGTGTTAGGATAGGAAAGATTTCAACTTTTTAAGTTTCAACTTAAAAAAAATACTAAATTACTCGATAAAAAAAACAAGTTCATAAGGTTCCAAATCTCTTGATTTTCAGTCCAACTTCTTGTTTTCAATTATTGTGATTGACTCTCCCCCAGCCCTATCCTCATGAGATTACTGATTTCGGCCTTCAATAAATTGTCTTTCTGGTATCCTTACTTGGAAAGCAAGGGCAGTAAGGGGAAAGGGAATGTGAACTGGCTTTGTTATTAGATAATGTTTCTAAAGCCTTTGCCAAAGTTCTCTACCAATATTATTTGGAGACATTCAATTAGAACTAGATGATACATTTTGTGAGAACTAAGATATTGAAAATCTATTAAGTTTCTGGAGCCTAACAGAATGATGGTGAATGGAGACCTCAATAAACTGGGATAAAACTGAAGTAGAATTTTTTTCTGGTAACTAAAAGTGGGATATTGCCACTTTCTGACAAAAAGGAAAGGAAATGAGAAAATAAACATGTGAACCACAAAATACTGTGGTCCCAGAAGAGACACAGACTTAAACATTACGTTAAATACAAAGAAGCATTACCATTTAGAGTTAGGAATTTATGATGAATCACCATCTATTAGGATAGATTTTTAAAAACATGAAAGAATTCACATGTTTTCATAAATACATCCTAGCAAGTCAATATCAAATATTATGATTTTATGACTTTGGAAGTAAATAGAAAGCCATTAACTAATTTTGATATTGGACTTACAGACATTTACTCATTATATAGATTTATTAACTCTGATTTATATAAATTTGTTAACTCTGATTTAATGCAGTTAATAAAATACTCAGCTTTAAAAATAAATAAATTGAAATAATGGTGAATTCACTCAAATGTGAATTATTTCAGTAAGTAGTCCACCAAATAAGCAAGACCAAAGAACAGTTGTTTGTAAAAAAGAAATCAGAGAGGATAGAGTGACAAAAAAACAGGCATTTATTATTTTTGTTCTAATGTGAGTGATACGTGCTAAGTAAATCAACCCATAAAAGCATTAAAAATTGTTCCCTCAGTATGAATAAGAAATGGATTTAAAAAAACCAAAAATTAAAAAGATGTATATTAGGGCAAGTTACATTAGCAGCTGTAACAAACAATTACAAAATCCCAATGGCTTTGCACAATAAAAATTTATATCTTGCTGACGTGACTGTCCGTGCAGGTCAAAGGTTTACAGTCCTTCAAGTAGTTATTCAGGGATTCAAACTTCTTTCATGCTAGACCTTCACCATCTTCACCTTCAAGGTCACACTGGTATCTTCTGTTGACAGATTGAGAAAGTATCCTTGCTCCTCACTAATTTGGACCAGATGTGCTGCATTACTTCCTTTCCCATTCAATTGGCTAAAACTAGCCACATGACCTAAGTCAGAGCCAAAGAAAGTGGAAAATGTACCGGAGCTGAATGCCCAGGAGGAAAATGAAACTGTGGTGAATACATGGAATTGTCTTGGCCATCATGTTTAACCAGACGAAAGTTTCATTCTGACATAATACTTACTTCTCAAGAAAGTGAGAATTATAATAAATGCTACTTGAATTTTACAATCCATCTACATCAATGTTATGTGATATTTTTCAGACTTGTCAATATCAGGGGAAGACTGAAAGACTGTCAAGTGCTCCCACAGGGCAACATGGCTTTGGTATGGTCTTCAGCCTTCAGGATCAGCAACTGACTACCATAATCAGTGATGATCAAATCAGATTGTAGGTTGATGAAGGATGCCAAGCAAAAGTTATATGAGGCTTGGGCACCTGGGTGGCTCAGTCGTTAAGCATCTGCCTTCAGCTCAGGTCATGATCCCAGAGTCCTGGGATCAAGTCCCACATCAGGCTTCCTCCTCAGCGGGAAGCCTGCTTCTCCCTCTCCCACTCCTGCTGCTTGTGTTCCTGCTCTCGCTGTCTCTGTCTCTGTCTCTCTCAAATAAATAAATAAAATCTTTAAAAAAATTATATGAGTCTTAAAATTTGTACAAGAAAGTCCATTTATCGATTTATAATGTGAAGGCATTTCCCCGTGATGATGAGGCTCACTTCCATGAACCAGAACCCCTCTTTCTCAGAATGCAGTACCTAAGAAGCTAGATTATTCAGCAGAAACTTATTTGGCTGAGTACAGAATAAAAATTAGGTAAATTAAGCAGTCTTGTGGCAGCACTAATTAGATTCAAATCCTGGCCTTACTACTTAGAAATTATGTAACCTCTGACAATTTATTTGATCCTCCTCTCCCGGGTCTCAGTTTACAAATCTATTAAATGTGCACGATTACTGCACCTTCAAATCAGAATAACAGTTATTCTGATAATAACATGTGAATCAATGGAAAGAACATAGCAGTTTCTCACATAGTGAATATTCAATTCATGCTAGTTATTTTCATCTAGTCCCTGATGAGATCCAATAAAACTTCTTTTGATACCAGAGGTGATCTCTTTAGTGACTTTTATGTATATTCAACAAATTTAATATTTCTCTCCTTCAAACAATGCTGGCCACAATAATAAACCATTCTTTCCTGAACATGATTTTTTTAGGCTGCCACCCTCTTCATTTTATTTTTTTCTTTCTTTAGCTGGACTATTATCACTAGTAAGTCAAGAGTCAGGAAACTGTTCCCAAACACTTGGGAGGAATGGTTTCTTTCCTGTGCATTTTTAAGGTCAGTTTTATATCATGAGAACAATCTAAAGTCACTTCAATTTCTTGGGATAGAGGCCTCACTGTGACTCTATCCCAGACCCTATTAATATATACACTAAAATCTGCATTATTTTTTGTATGCTAATAGGAACAATTATATCCTCATCTTTAAGTGAGTATCAATGAGTCAACAAGAATCTCAGTGTATACATGCTTTTACTTTCTTTTTCTTCATGGATTTACTGTATTGTCAATAAAGCTGTTAAAAAATTAAAAAAAATAAGATTGGGGGAAAAAAGATGAGGAATGGAGGGAATTCCAAGCAGAACAACTCGTACATGCAAATGTCTCATAGAACAAGGAGCATAAGAAATTAAAGATGGCCAGTGCAGCAGAAGAGCCCATTGATATGAAATGGAGGAAGGAGACACTAGAAAGGCCAAGCCACGCAGGACCTTGTAAGTCAAAGTGTTTTGGATTTATTTTAATAATGATAGCAAACATGAAATAAAAATAGCAAAAATATAAATAGCAAATAATAATAGTAAATTTCCATGGCACTTACTATGTTTTAACATTTTCATCCTAACACAGCTGTACTATCTACTAGATATACCAGGATTTTACAGATCGAGAAACTGAGGCTCAGGAGATAAAGTAACTCACCCAAGGTCTCAGATGTAGGCTAGAGTCAAGCTCACCTCCTCAGAATCCTTCCTCTTAGCTACTATGTTTCTGTGTTTCTGCAAGGACAATGTTCTTGTGGCTATTAAGAATAAAAATCCAGAGGTGCTTCGGTGGCTCAGTCGGTTAAGCATTTGCCTTCAGCTCAGGTCATGATCCCAGGGTACTGGGATCGAACCCCGCATCAGGTTCCCTATTCTTTTTTTTTTTTTTTTAAAGATTTTATTTATTTATTCATGAAAGACAGAGAGAGAGAGAGAGAGAGAGAGGCAGAGGGAGAAGCAGGCTCCCAAGGAGCAGGGAGCCCGACGCGGGACTCGATCCCAGGACTCTGGGATCATGACCTGAGCCGAAGGCAGACGCTTAACCATCTGAGCCACCCAGGCGCCCCGGGCTCCCTATTCTGTGGGGGGCCAGCTTCTCCTCTCCCTCTGCCGCTCCCCCTGCTTGTGCTTGCGTGCCCTCTCTCTCTGTCAAATAAATAACTGAACTAAAATATTAAAAAAAAAAAGAATAAAAATCCATTTAAGGGTTTTAAGCAGAGGTTGACATGATTAGCTTTGCCTTTTTAAGAGCTTATTCTCATTACAGAATGAATATATAATGGAGGAGGTGCCAACTTCCTATAAGTAAACTATTGTTGTATTCCCAGCAAGACAAGGTAGGACTTAGATTATGGTGATGGTGGTGGACACAGGAAAAAAAAAAAAATGTATTGATAGATGTTTGAAAATAATACTGACAAGTAAAGTGGACATAATGATCATAATTTAAGTGTGAGGCTTGGCACATTCATTCTGGCTGATTAGATAATTATAAAGACGGGCAAACCTTCCATCATTTACAATTTCACTCTTTCATTCAATGATCTTTGCATTCATTCATGAAGGTAGGTATCAAATCTGAGTATCCTGAACTCTTTCATAGCTTTCTTTCTGTTATTGCATACGTGACATTTTTGTTAAGTTCCTTATTGGAAATTTAGCTGCAGATTAAGTGCTGAGATCAAAAGATATCAAGATATTTGAAAAAAACACACATTATGTTTTATTTGTCAAAACACATGCTTAGGAGCCGAAAATGCCTTGTGACCATCCTGAACAGGTATAAGGAGCATGTTCAAGAAGAAGTCAGTACTGACAGGGTTCCCTGGCAAAGGGAAGCAGTCAAGAAGTATGACCATTGCTTCCAAATGCACTATTTTTTCATATTTTACTCTGAAATTGAGACAAACATATTAAGTAGATCCAATGGTAGCAATATGGCCCTACGGGTCATTTAGATGTGTTTTTTGCTAAAAGACAAATGGATTTGATTAAAATAATTTATAACCAAATGTTACCACTTAAAATGGTGCTGCGTACTTTTATAGGAAGACTTTTCTGTGGATAACTCTTCTGATTATTAGAGAATGGAAGTCTCAAATATTTTGCATTATTCTTAAATGATAAAAATATTGCTGGTGAAAGTCTCAGTCACATCATCTGGTGCAAGAAAGGTAACTGAATCATTTTCTACTGAGTGTCCTGATGTCTCCAGGGAGCAAAGACTTTATCTAAGACACCTGAGGGTCATGTCAACCCCTTTTTCCCTGAGATTGTACTGAGGTGCTAGGTTACTTACAAAGACTCAAGGCTGTGTGGGGTGCAGAGGCTGAGGCAGGCCTGATGACTCTTCTTGGCACTATTATCGCTCCAACCTGACATCTGCTGACACTTCCCTCTACCCAGGTCACTGTCTTTGGGCTATGCATTTGTCATCTTTGGTGCAGACATATTCTTTCATGGGCATGGAATGTACTCCTAAATACAGTCCACCATGACATAAACTATCTATAGCTCTAAAGCCCGGTAGGAAGGAGATAGAAATTGACAACTTACTACAAGGCAGGCAACTCAGAGATGTGCCCTGCTGGTCCCATGTCGAGAAGATATGCAAGCACAGAGATGGGTAAGTCCAAGGCCATGGGCAGGAGTGATCCTTTGTATTTACTGTTTGCAAAACTCAGGTAAATATAATAAAGTGGTTTAAACATTTTAGTAGGGAACAGAGTAAAACAAGGAGGTAAAAGGAAAAATAATGGAGGAAAATTCAGGAAGAATGAATATTTATATCAGAGCCTTGGTTATATTTGCATTTGAGGGTTGCCAGTTGTAGCTTGAGAAAAAGGGGCAGGGATGTTTTCTGGCCATTTGTGTTTATCCCCAAATTTAGGTTTCTGTAGCGTAAGCATAAAAGTCAGCCACATGGAGAGCCAGGTGCTCATGCTTCCCTGGCTTCCTCTCTTTGCATGCATTGCCTCACAACTTCATATCGTAGTATGGAAATTGTTAAAAGAAGAAGAAAAAGAAAAGACAGAAGCCTAAACCATTTCTATTCAATAGTGAGAATAAATGCGTCTGCAACGTAAACAGCTTACCAGGAACAGCACTTTGAGTTTATAGTTCTGGGATTTTGCTGAGCTGAAAAAGCATTCCTTTCACTTGGTCTTCAAAACTGTTCAACATTCACATTTTATTAGCAAGTAAGCATGAACAAAACAGGTTCTGATAAACACAAAAGCTGTTTCTGTCTCATTATATTGGATGACAAGTGAGATCTTACAGCTTCACGTCAGATCAGTGGAAAAACAATTATCTGTAGAAAGTATGTGCAAACATTTTTCCTGCAAAGCTAAAGATTCAAGGCGACGTGTCTGGAATGTGTTTCTCCCTTTAGGCTGCCTCCATTCCATGAAACATCTGTCTCAATTTCCGCTCTTCCTGGAGCCTCCTTTTGGTCTCTGCAGGTCTATTCCTTCTAAATCTGCTTCATTCTGATCCTGCAGATGGAAACCGTATGTCTCCCTGTTTAAGGAAGTGTGCCCAATCTTTTCAAGTGGAGATTTTTGACCAAGTTTTACAAAATCTTCATGTATGGCTTTCTAATTCACCAAATACAGTATGAGTTGCTTTTGGTTTGATTTCATGCTTTAAGTGATTCTTATGAGTAATTCTTATTAAATCTCTAAAATTAAATATAAAGCTGTGAATTAGATATATTTTGGACAAGCAGTTTTAAAATTGATTTAATAAGTACTTGTTGATCACCTATTATGCTATAACCTTGAAGTACAAAGATAAAACATGTAACATAGAGTGGACCATCTAGTGGGCAGAAAACTGATGGAGTCATTAAAATACAGTGTAGGAAGGGTGAAAATGGGGAGACTCTACAGAAACATAGAGACACAATTCAAAAGTGTGAACTGACAAAAGAGTTTATCTTTTAAAAGGATAATTTTCATTTGTCAAGCAATGTATTCAAATTTACTTGAAAATGATATTAAATAATAAATGCATCTTAAAATATTGTGATCATCTAAAACATCTCTCTAAAATACTCAGAAAATGTCTGGCCTAGTTATGTACTTATTTTACACATAAAATTAATACTGTGCATGTCATTTTGACATTAAATAAATTAGAAGGTAATTTGTGTGGGGTTTTTTGCCTTTTTAATAAATGCAAATGAAGTGTGGGAAGGATCAAGCAGCCCTATCAGGGTGGTAAAAGGAGAAACTGGGATTTCTGGGGATGTCATGAAGAAAGTATGCCCCCAAAAGTTGGTGCTGCATGTTGCCAACAAACGGTCTTGAGCAGATTTCCTGCCTGAGGTGACAAGGTTGTCAGGGAGGTAGACATTTATTAAATAATACAGAGGAATAGACATTGAGGCATGGGAAGGGATTTGAGAGTAAGGAGTTATTCTAAATGCAAACAGTGTTCTTAAGAGCAGTTACTCATTACCTAAAATATGCAAGAAGAGAAAACCAAATATAATCTAAGATACAATCCCTGAAAAAATATTTGAGCATTTTTTTCAATTTTAATAAGTTCCCTCTATTGTCAAAGCTCTCAAAAAGGTCAATTTAACAAGCCCAAATATTGTTGGTAATACTTGTTGCTCAAAATAATATTGAAAGTATATGAGAAATGGCACATCATAATCAAATCATATAGTTTTCGTATCTCCATGTATATTTTTCTTTTGGTAGAAAGGATGCTTTACAGTAAAACAATTGGAAGAAGTGTAAATTGTAAAAAACAAAAACAAAAACAAAACCCACAAAACAAAAAACACACACAAACAAACAAACCCAGAATATTTGAGTCTAGGAAACGAAGGATTAAAAGGGCACCTGGGTGGCTCAGTCGGTTAAGCCACTGCCTTCAGCTCAGGTCATGATCCTGGAGTCCCGGGATTGAGTCCCGCATTGGGCTCCCTGCTCAGCAGAGAGTCTGCTTCTCCCTCTGACCCTCCCCTCTCTCGTGTTCTCTCTCTCTATCTCATTCTCTCTCTCAAATAAATAAATAAATCTTTTAAAAAAATAAAATAAAAGGACTCAAAGGAACATTAACCTTAATTTCTTAATGGTTGTTATCTTCAAAGGGAATTGTATCAGAGCTTCAAAGTAAAGGGACTTTGGGATTTTATTCTGCACACTGCTGGGTTAATTTGAATCTTCCACAACAATAATGCATTCTTGCAAAGCTATGTATTTAGAAAACAATAAATGAGGTTTTTTGAAAAATGAATAAACATGTAAGAATGTTTGAAAAAGCAAGATGACCAAAAAAAAAAAAAAAAAAAAACATGGGCATTGGAAATTATTACTAAGATTTGAGAAGCAAAATGAATTACAACCAGCAATAACAGTAACGAACCACATGTGCTCAGCCAGGCAGGCGGGCCCTGCAGTGTTGCACTTCAGAACACCAGCGACCTCTTGTGACAAAAATTGATATTTTTAAAATTTGTGTCCCTGTCTCATAGGATGGGTGATTAAGAAGGTTGCCTGATGAATTTGTTTCTTTTTCAGATTGAAATAGCCACAGTGATGCCTTCTGGGAACAGAGAGCTCCTTACCCCACCCCCACCGCCAGAGGAAGCTGAAGAAGAGGAGGAGGAGGAGTCCACCCCCAGACTGATCGATGGCTCTTCTCCACAGGAGCCTGAATTCACCGGGGTTCTGGGCCCACACACCAACGAAGGTCAGGTCCATCAAGGCTGATTTGGATTAAGTCCACTTGGTCCTACCTCAATGCCACAGGCAACCCGCATGACCCACAGAGAGAGTTTTGTCATAGGATCTTTGAAGCAGAAGATATACATGTATATTGTCTTCAAATATAAAGCAGTTTTAATAATTCAGCTTTGGCGTGATGGAAATTATCAAATAACCAAAGATTTGGGACAAAAATATTTATCTAGCATCATTACTCCAAACCTTTGTGGTGGAATGCATTTCTAGAACAAAGAATCCACTACGCTGTTAGGAAGATGAGAATCTATGTCTCACAGAGCTGGCCACAGCAGTTCAGGGTGGTAAGAAAATGATGGCTGATTTTGATGACGGCAAGAGTAGTAATATTTTACACTGACTGGGCACAGACTATCTGTGGGTCACAACGCCCACCTCACATTCTCTCATTTGACTACAACAACCTCCCTGTAAAGGTCTTAGGTTTTTCTTACTGAGGAAACCAGCTCAAAAATGGTAAGAACTTGTCAGAGATCACATAGCTGTTAGTTTTTCACACGGGGTTTAAAGCGAGCCTGTTCTGATTCTTGTCTGTGTATTTATTGGAACATAGGCTTCTTCTCATTCAGTCCTCAGGAGCAGCCGAGTGGAAGGCATTCCATAACACTGGACTCCATCTTGTACAGCCTGATGGTGATCTAAACCAGACCCTTTTAGTTAATGAGAAAGAGTTCCTGATGCTAAATATGATTCTATGATCTGTCTATAGTTCTTTCTAAAATTTGTCAGTGTCATCCTTGAGGGTACTCAGATGGACTCACACCAGAAGGCTTTCCCACACAGAGAATGGCATAACAAGGGGGTGTAGAAAAATGAGTAGAATTCCTATTGCAAAGGTTTGTGAGTACAGAGTTGAAGTGTGTTTGTACTCTAAGCTCTGGAGATAAAAACTTATCTTAAAATGATTACTGTTCTCATGGACTTTTTTATCTAGTACAGGGAAACAGACATGCAAACAAATGTAGAGGAACAATAATATGTTCCAGATAATATGACAAAACTCTGTACAGAACATACTGAGAGGACAAAAGGGAGGGCATTCAAACGCCAGCTTTGGGACTTGCTGGATACACAATATGGAGCAAGGCATTCGGTATTTTTTGCCTTAGTTTCCTCGTCTAAAATATGGGATAATAAATAATAGATCTTACTTCACAGAATTGTTGTAAGGATTAAATGAATGAATTTAGTGCCTGACCCATAGTAAACATAATAAATGTTAGTTATTCTCATGAATCTATTATTGATAAAAGAGTTTATTTTTTTACTCTCAACAAATGTTTCAGTGTACACTACAGTTTTGTTAACTCTCAGCATTATGTTGTACAGCAGACCTCCAGAACTTAATCGTTTTGCATAACTGAAACTTTACAGCTGTTGACCAGCCACTCCCCATCACTCCCCACCCAGCCCCTGGTAACCATCAATCTACTCTCTGCATCTACCAGTTTTTAACTGTACCAGTAAGTTATGTAAAGAGTTGTCTTTTGTAAAACGCTGTGTATATGCCAACCACTAAAGTGTTTTATGTATATGAACTCTTTGAAGAGTCAGAATGATACTATGTACTAGGTATTGTTATTTCCACTTTACAAAAAGGAAAACTAAAGCCCCAACATAGTGTAAAAGTTGTCCAAGATCATGGAGGTGGTACATAGCAGTGCTGAAATGCGAATAGAGACCACTAAACCCTAAGCCAGTATCTCTAATGGATACATTATATTCTTTCCACATAGTTAACATTCTATGGAGTAGAACACTCTCCAGATAAAACCAAGGAGATGCACATACAATAGAAGCAAACGTAAGTGCCCAGAAGAAAGTTTCCAGTAGGGAAAGAAAATATATCTAGAACATGATTAACTTTTAAATAATTTCAGATCCGTCAAAATTTGACTAATCTGGCATCATTACCTATACTCAGGTCTATTAGCCAAGCCAAGGCACAACAGAAAAACATAATGCCCAGTCTTTTCAAAAGCTTTAGTCAAAATTATAGCTCAAGAATGTCAGCTTTGAAACCATATAAAAAATCTACGACTTTAGGAAAAAAAAGTTATCTCCAAAGTAGTCTGAGGGTGAGTAATGAAGTTAAAACTTTAATTAACATTTTCATTTCCACAGATGAAGCATTGCCAGAAATTCTAAACTTTTAAATTAAATTTAAATCGGTTTTTTTTTAAAGATTTTCTTTATTCCCTTGAGAGAGAGAGTGAGCAAGCAAGAGAGAGAGAGCATGAGCAGGAGGAGAGGGAGAAGCAGACTCCCCACTGAGCAGGGAGCCAGATGTGGGGCTCAATCCCAGGAACCTGAGCCGAAGGCAGATGCTTAACTGACTGAGCCACCCAGACACCCCCAAATTTAAATCTTATATATTCATCAAAGTTAAATAGCTTGGAAAGAAATATTTAGAGCATTAGTAATAAAAATATATATTTTTTACTATTAATACAAATTTCTAAAAACAACATTTTGAAGCCATATAAAGTAGACTTGGGTTATGAGTGGAAAAAAGAGAATTAAATTATAACTCTTGTGAATATATATATATATATAAATTACCCTAAGTATTATTGCTAAATTAGCAAAGCCATGAATATATAGAAGACTCAAATGCCTTACTTTTTAAAAATTTTATAAGTGGCAAATATTAATTTATAATGATTTGAAAAATTGGCAAGTGTTAAATATTTTATAGCTTCCCCTTAAATTGTCTTTCCTAGATTTCCAGTCATAATATAGTTTTCATTTCTGAAGCTATTATTGTAAATAACTTTCCTACTTAATGATAGCAAGAAGACCTTAGTAGGTGCATTACTAGCTCTTGATCACAGACTACAAATGGATCCTTCAACTCAGGCAACCAAGTGTCCTGGTTTGCCTGGGAGTGAGGGGTCCCACCGTGGGGGATTTTCAAGGCTAAACCCAGGAAAGTCCCAGCGAAACTGGGATGAACTGAACACTGAGCAATCGCAAGCAAGTCCTCCCATGACTTCCATCTAGTTTCCTTCATGGCTCTTCCGCATCCTCTGTTCACCTCACACCTTACCAACCTTCTCCTCCTCCCTTGACTCCTCAAGCTCATCAGAGAGCTGAGCCCCCTGCTCCACAGAGAAATCTTCTGGTCAGCAGCTTTTCAGTCTTTCTGTTTTCAGATGTAATTTTTACCTACATTGACATGCATGTGCCTCATCCCCCTCCCCCCCATTACAACAAACTGTCCTCTCACGTGGAGGATGTGATCCTTTCCGCTATGCTTCTGGTCCCATTTCCTACTGCCTTCTCAGGATCCTTTTGATATTCAACTTCTCCTACTTTGGATCTTTTTCTTCAAATTTTTCCTGCTTCAGTCCATTTACACACCACAAATGTAACTGCTTATACCTATCACCATTTCTCTCTCCTCCTTCACAAACATCTCAATAGCATTGTCTGTATTTGCTGTAACTATCTCTGCACCCCAATTCCCTCCTCATTTGGCTGTTAATCTGGCTTCCAGCCCCATCACTCCACAGCTCTTACTGAAGTAGCCTATAACCACCACAAGGAGTAATCCAAGAGATATTTTCAGTTCTTAACTTACCTGACATCTCAGCAGCCTTAGAATGTTTTCTATTCCCTTTTCCGTCAAACTCTCTCTCTCTCCATCTGGCCTCCATAACATCTCCCCATTCTCTTTTCTTCCTTTCCTTCTGGTCATTGCTTTTCTATCTTCCTTAGAAGCTTACTGTCCTCTACAGGACCACTAAACAGAGCGTGAAGGAGGTGTATATATATGTGCGCGTGCATGCGATAGAGACAGACCAATATGTTGAGATATAATCCAGCCTCGCAAATACCTTTTGGATCTGTTGCCTTTTATTCGACATGTCACCATGACCCCAGCCAAGCAACCATCATCTTTTATCTAGATAACAACTCATTCTCCACTCTGTCCACTTGCCCTCCCTCAGTCTTCTACCACACCTTCAAGCAGAATGATTTCTTAATATGCAAATCTCATCATGCAATACCCTGCCCATCCTTAGGATAAGGAACAAAACCTGCAATAACACAGCCGATAGGGCCTCTGTATGGTATGTCCCATACATTTCAGTGCTCTCTGTGCTACAGCCGCATGGACCATCTTTCAGTCCCTCCAAAGTGAAGGGCCTTGGCACATGCCGCTTCCTCTGCCCATGTACTCCTCACTCCCCCCTGCATGGTCAACTCCTTCTGTTCTTGCAGATCTCAACTGAGTTATCACCCTCTCAGAGAACCATGACTGTCAGACTGAGTCAAATTCCCCTATTTTGTGCTCATATATATCATGACATTTTGCACAGTCATCATTTTATTTGTGCAAGTCACATTTATCTTACATAGAAGATCATAAAATAGAATTGTGTCTCTTTGTGCTCCTCACTGTTTCACCAGCTAGCACAGTGTCATTTACCTAGAAAGGATTCAGTAATTACATACTGAGTGAATTCATATTAATGATTATTACCCTATCTTTTTCTTGAAGCAGATTGTTTTGGTGGGGTGTTTAAATATTGAACCAAAGACCTAATAAAAATATTATGTGTGATGCGATTTATAAAACCACAGTCTTAATATTTACATTTGAAAAGAATTTCTAATAAGTATAAAAGCAACAACCACACTGTATCCACTCGGTAATTTAAAATAAAATTTAAAACAGTACAAAGAATGTACTAATTATTGTGGCTGCTTTAATTGGTACATTTGACTTTAATTTCGATTTACAGAAAACTATATGAGAAAATATGAAATATGCCAGGAAGGCCTGTATGAGACTGTAAACTTATTTAACAAATATCTAATCACATTATTTCTTAGAAATTGCTTTTGTTACTTACATATAATTATTTGCCTCTACCTTTTAGACTTTCCAACCTGCCTTCTGTGTACGTGTATAAGTACCACTGTATACTGTGATGACCATGAACTTGATGCTATTCCTGCGCTACCCAAGAACACTGCTTATTTCTATTCCCGCTTCAACAGAATTAAAAAGATCCACAAAAATGATTTTGCAAGCCTAAGTATGGATGACAGCACTAATATCTTTGTCTTCTTTACAGACTTTCCTAAAATTGTTGTACTATAAAATGAAACTTGAATATGAAAATATGGCTCATAAATCAACTATTCTTTCTTATTGAAATATTTGAAGGTTTACTTTAATTATGTGAAAAAATGATTTAGTGTTAAAGGTCATTATGAAACTATATAGTTGATATTTTCACATACTATATTTTCAAGAAATAGAATCATAAATATGTATATTTTATAGACTAGAACTCATTATCATGTCATGACATTGAGTAAAAGTCATGGTCCTATATTTACGAGGATTTGAGCTGTTTGAATAGGCTTCCATTAAAGCGCAATTGCTTTATGATTGATGCATACAAGCCTATATTTTGACTTTATAATGGTTGCCAAGTTAGAAGAATTTTGGTACTTGTCTTTATAAAGTGTTTTAATCATTTGAAGATTTCTTTTTAATGTCTTTGTGTTTTAATGCTAATGTATCTGTAACTATTAGAAAATATAGCAACCTGTCATCACTGAGGAAAACCTTTTAAATAGTAAAATCTAGACAAAGTTTATGAAGAATGTAGGGAAAAGACCAGTTATTTTAAATATAATGTGTCAATACCTTTGTTAAAGTTATGCTTTCTTACAAGTACATAAATATGTATAGTATTAGGTGGAAACAATTAAATTTTTATATAGAGTAGTTAGAAATAATTATTTCATTAATTGCCTATTGCTAATTCACTTCATATTTATATTTACTTTTACGTGGGAAAATTTATCTTCATATTTTTATGTGAGCAAAACATATTCAAGAGTATTTAACTATTTCCTTCATTTTTCCTTCTAGATGATTTAAGAAGGATCGATCTGACATCAAATCTAATATCTGAGATTCATGAGGATGCATTCAGAAAGCTGCCTCACCTCCGGGAGCTTGTCCTGCGTGACAATAAAATAAGGCAGCTTCCCGAACTGCCAAATACTTTGACATTTATCGATATCAGCAACAATAGGCTGGGAAAGAAAGGAATAAAGCAAGAAGCATTTAAAGTGAGTTTTAAGTTTGGATATGGAAGACTCTCATCCTTCTGCCCCATTTACCGTCAATGACGAGCATTTTTATTTCCATAAGGAGATTCAATTTGATGAGATTTTTACCTCCTAAAGTAAACTATACAATACTAATGTATCAAGCTTTTGGGAAATATTGCATTTTGGTAAGTTCTGAGGCTGGTCGAACAACAAGAACAGAGTGCAGAGCTTGCGTAAGGAGTGAGGGGCTCCCTGGAGTGCAAGTCTCTAAGGAGCACCTGGAAATGGTGTCAGCCAGACAACCTGCATTTTCCAAGAACTCCACTCAAGGCGAATATTCTATGCGGCTTAAAGGATGACAACTTGGGCAGGGTGTGGGTGGTGCCTTGAGGTAGAAGTCTTTTAAATTACCTTGTAAAAAGAATGGATTTGATTAATCTTAGAAATTTTGTTTTCTAAGTGAAGAAAGCAAGTTTGGGGCTAGACGGTCTTGCTTAGAGTAACAGCATAGAGTATGAGAACACTCACCAACCAGCTTTCTTACCCACTCTTAACTGTATTCAAGCTGCTTTTCTAAATGTCTGTTAAACAAACACATTTAAAATCCTGTTTGAAGGGACACAGGGAAAGTGCAGGGGGCTGTGTGGACCAATCAGCACTGAGCAATGGCAGAAGGCCTATTTCTCCACCAGCTCTCCTGTAACCCTGGTAGGCGAGGGAGCTAGGACACCTCATTGTAGCCTGCCAAGGGTCAAAGTTCAGTCTCCCCATTCAGCTTTTGTTGGCATGGGTGGTGATGAGTCACGGTTTGTTCTGTGGTGGTTGGCTAGAGTAGACCTGTTATTGTCTAAATGTTTTTTTTTTTTTTGGTCTTGCTAGGCTGCCCTTTTCCTGGTACTTGTACTAGAGAGAACAGGATTTTGTTGGAGAGAAATTCTTTTTTCTCCATCCCTGTAACACGAAGGCCATTCTTCCTCTGCCTTACCCAAATCCTCCAAATCCTATGCAGAATGTCTTCTATGTGAAGACACTGCCTTGCTTAAACAGAAAAAGTTAAGAGTGGGCAAAGCAAGGTTCTTTGTAGAGATTGAGAAGCACTTTACATTTTCATCAAGAAATATTCACTTACAGTTAATTTTTCTAAAACT
Organism: Eumetopias jubatus; assembly: GCF_037043125.1. Lineage (NCBI taxonomy): Eukaryota > Metazoa > Chordata > Mammalia > Carnivora > Otariidae > Eumetopias > Eumetopias jubatus. Next base: position 113,398,416 of record NW_028274814.1, on the reverse strand, counting down.
CATTTGAATTGTCTAGTGACCTGGAGAACCAATCTCCTTCATCTTTGCAAAACGAGACCTTGACAGGCATGTGTCATTTTACAAATAGTTGCATGAACAGGGAATGGAAAATACAATTGTGGTGCCGCTAATTTCCACTAAGTCTCTACATTTGGAATGTTTACAGGATATGTATGATCTCCATCACCTCTACCTCACGGATAACAATTTGGACCACATCCCTCTGCCACTCCCAGAAAATCTACGGGCCCTTCACCTTCAGGTAGGCTTCCACCAGTAAGGTATGCCCAACAGCTCCATGGAAAACAAAAGCAAAGAGGAGGAAGTCAGGACACTAAAACTGTTTATAAATGATTTGTTGACATACTGTCACCATTTTTCTTCTTTTTCTCCTCTCATTCACTCTCTCGATCAGAGCGCAAGGTTTTTGTATATTCATGCCTGCCTATACTGATTTATTGATGATGACCTTAGTCTTTAAAGATTTTCAGTCTTTGTCAAATCATAATGCATCTTTCTGGCACCCAAAATTACTTTTGGAAAAAAAAACTGAAAACTTTATCTGCTGAAGAAACGTGTAAGACTTAGAAATGGAAAAGAAAAATGGGAGAAAGAAAAATCTAAATTAATTTCTAGCTTTCAAGAGAGGAAAAAAAATGTCAATTTTAGCTTTTAATTTTAGGTTTTATGTATTGAATTAAATTCAATCCTAGGGCATTCCTATCTGCTGAGAGATGACAGACTTCCATCACTCTGGATTAAGAAAATGTGTTTCCAATGTGTTTTCTAATTCTGAATTAAATTTTATTACTATTGTCTGTGATAATATTGACCCTACAAAGTAACTGCGTCTCTGATGTTGTATTCAAACACAGTGGGCTTATGTATACAATACAACATTTAAAAAAAAGTACTTGGCTTCATATTCCTTATTCTAAGGTTTAAAAGGCATTAAGTGCACCCTTTAAAAATCTCCCTTCTCATGACTACCTCACCAATATCCAGTATATAGCTGTTTTTAATTTACATTGTCTTCAGTTTATATTTTTAATACTTATATAAAAATCCCCAATATTGATTCCTTTCAAAATTTTTGCCAAAATATAGTATAGTAATTAAGAATGAAGGCTCTGGCAAAAGCAGATTCTCTGGACTGAAATTCTATTTCTAATACTATCTAAAGATTGGAAAAAATATCTGAGCCTCCCCGCACCACAGTTTTAGATTATGAAGTGAATAGTACACTTACTGGAACATGATAAGTACTTACACGTAAGGCACAGTTATTATTAACAGCAGGTACCTATTACCTATCAAAGGGAGTAGTACAGCACCTAGGCACTAAACCTTTTATTCCTCGTGGACACTTTGTAATGAGGAGAGGGTCAAGCCATCAGAAAGATATAATGATTATAAACATATATGCACCTAACCATATATAATTATATACCCATATTATTGTTATTAATCATTATTACATTATTATAATGATTATAAACAATGTCTCAAAATGTGTGAAGCATAAACTGTCAGAATTGAAAGGAAAAATAGACAATTCAACAATAAGTTGGATCTTCAATACTCCATTTTCGATAATAGAACAACCAGTCATAAGATCAACTAGGAAATAGTTCAAGAACACCTTAACAACATCTTAAAAATCAACTAGACTTAACAGTCATCTACACAGCATTCCACCCAACAACAGCAAAATATACATGGTTCTCAAGGGTTCAATGAACATTTTCCAGGATAGGTCATATACTAGGCCACAAAACTAGCCACAAAAAATTGAAAAGAACTGAAATCATGCAAAGTACTTTTCTGATTACAATGGAACTAAAATACAAATCAACAACAAAGAAAATTTGGAAAATTCACAAATATAAGGATATTAAACAACACTTTCCCTAATAAGCAATGAGTCAAAGAAGAAATCTAAAAAATCATTTAAGCAATGCCATAGATAATAAAATCGATATACAAATATTAATTGTATATGTATACACTAGAAATGAACAATCTGAAAATGAAATTAAGAAAACAATTCTATTTATACTAATCACAAAATAATAAATCACCTAAGAAAAATTTTAATCAAAAAAGTACAAGATTTGTAGACTGAACACTACATTTTTGAAAGCTTTCTGCACAGCAAAGGAAACAGTCAACAGAGAGAAGAGATAACCTATAAATGGGAGAAGATATCTACAAACCATACATTTGATAAGGGGTTAATATCAGAAATATGTACAAAACTCAAATAACTCAATAAAAAATCAATTAAAATATTGGCAAAGGACCTAAGTAGACATTTCTTAAAAGAAAGCATACAAAGAGCCAACAGGTATATGAAAGGATGCTCAACATCATTAATCATAAGGGAAATGCAAATCAAAACCACAATGAGATGTCACCTCACTGAATAGCTATTATCAAAAAGATCAAAGATAACAAGGTTGACAAGGTTGTGAAAAAAAAGGGAACCCTTGCATACTATTGGTGGGAATGTAAGGGGTACAGTTTATAGGAAATGGTATGGAAGTTCTTCAAAACATTTAACAGAACCACCATATGATTGAGCAATCCCACTTCTGAGTATATATCCAAGGGAAATGAAATCGGTATCTCAAAGAGACATCTGCACTCTCATGTTCACTGCAGCATTATTCACAATTGCCAAGATATGGAAGCAATTTATGTGTCTATTAAGGGTGAATTTACCTTACCATTTCCTATAATGACTGTACCCCTTACATTCCCATCAGTAGTACACAAGGATTCCCTTTTTTTCCACAACCTTGTCAACCTTGTTATCTTTGGTCTTTTTGATAATAGCTATTCAGTGAGGTAGCATCTCATGTATACAATGGGATATTATTCATTCTTTAAAAAAGAAAAAATATTTTTAAAAAGAGAAAATTCTGCTATTTGCAACAACATGGGTGAGAATATTATGCTAAGTGAAATAAGCCAGACACAGACGGACACATACTGTAAGATCTCACTTATATGTGGAATCTAAAAAGTCAAACTCAAAGAAGCAGAGAGTAGAATGGTGCCAGGACTCGGGGACTGGGGGATATGGGAACATGTTGGTCAAAGAATATAAAGTTTTAGTTATTCAGAATGAGTAAGTTCTGGAGATAATATGTAATACAGCATGGAGACCATAGTTAAGAATATCCTATTGTGTACTTGAAATTTGTTGAGAGTAGATCTTAAGTGTTCTTACCAGAAACAAAAAAAGGTAACTGTGGGAGGTGATGGAAATGTTAATTAGCTTGATTGTTGTAATCATTTCACAATGTAAACATATATCATAACATTATTCTGTACTCCTTAAACATATATAATTTTATCTGGGGAGAAACAGATACTCTGGTTTCTCTTCAAAACACATAAATATTTTGCCTTTTACTAAATAAGGGAAAGATAGTCCATATTCATGGTTTGGAAGATTTAATAATAAGAAGGAAATACTCCCCAAATTGATCTATAGATCTTTTATATAGAAAGTCACAAGTAATCCACTAAACCATTTGAATTAATAAATGAGTTCAGCAATGTGGCAGGTTATAAAATCAATATAAAATATCAATTGTATTCAATACACTAGCCATGAATTAAACCACAATGAGATACCACTTCACATCCACTTGGTTGGCTAAAATAAAATAGACAGATAATTACAAGTGTTGATTAGGATGCAGAGAAAATTGGAACACATACATTGCTGGTAGGAATCGAAAATGGTGCAGCTACTTTGGAAAAGTTTGACACTTCCTTGAAATATTAAACACAGAGTTACTATAAACCCACAATTCAACTCCCAGGTATATACCCAGGAGATCTGAAAACATATGTAAACACAAAACTTGTTTGCAAATGTTCATAGAAGCATTATTCATAAGGGTCAAAAGTAGAAAAAAAATCCAAATTTCTATTAACTGATGAAAGGATAAAAATGTGGTATATCCACACAATGGAATATTATCAGACAATAAAACACAAGGAAGTACTGATACATGGTACAAAATATATAAACCTTGAAAATGCAATTCTAAGTAAAAGAACCCAGTCACAGAAGATGATCTATGATTCCATTTACATAAAATATCTAAAATAGGAAAATCCATAAGATGATCTATGATTCCATTTACATAAAATATCTAAAATAGGAAAATCCATAAAAACAGAAAGTAAATTAGAAGTCACCATGGGCTAAAGATAGGGGAAAATGGAGGCGGGGGGAAGTAATTGCTAATATTTACAGGGTTTAACATGTTCTAAAATTAAATTATGGTGAAAAATATTAATTAAAAAATTAAAAAATGAAATTAAACTATGGTGATGGTTGTACAACTCTGTGACTATCCTAAAAACCACTGAACCATATACTTAAAATGAAAGAATTTTATGGTATGTGAAATATACTCAGTAAAACTATTTTTAAATATCTATTTCTGGGTCCTGCTTATCTTCCTGATAGTTTCTCACTTTCTCCCTCACTCTACTTCAGCCATGTTGACTCTTTTCCCATTCTTGAACATTCCAAGGTAATTACTCAGACTGAACGTGGTCTTCTCTCTCCCTGCAATGTCCCTACCTTGGCTCTTTCCATGCCCGTGTGTTGTTATTCCATTCTCAGCTCCATTGCTCTCTCTTTAAGACAACTTTCCACAGTTACCACTCTTCCTTTGCAGTACCCATCAGTTTTAGAAATAGTTTTTTCTTTACATTTGTTTTCTCACCTCCGTATCTTACATTTCTACTACTGAAGTGTGAGCTGCTTTAGGGCAAGGCTGTACCTACTTTGTGCTTCAGTGATTTAATCCCCATAGCCCAGAAAGTGCCCCAGGTATAATGATCCCATAACATGCATCTTTGGATAAGAGAAGGAACAAAAGAATTAAAATGGGGGTGAAGCAAAATGGACTGTGTTATTAATCAATAATAAGTATATATTATATTTTGCCTTATCATTTATTGTCCATCTCTTCTAGAATAACAACATTTTGGAGATGCATGAAGATACTTTCTGCAATGTTAAAAATTTGACTTATATTCGTAAGGCGCTAGAGGACATTCGATTGGATGGAAACCCTATCAATCTCAGCAAAACTCCTCAAGCGTATATGTGCCTACCTCGTTTGCCTATTGGAAGTCTTGTCTAATTTGAGATAATGGTTAGCATTATGATGCCCACTATAACGGAACAATTCTTACTCCTCTCTTTAAAAACAGAAACTCAGCATGATACTTTCAAATTGTGTTCTAAAAAATGATATACACCTAAAAGATTTAAGATATGATGACAATTTAGCAAGTTAAGCAAACACCAGGTGAGTCAGGAATAAAACCAAATGGTGTACAGTAAGAGCAAAACTAAATGATAACAAATATTTCATAGATACTCTTATAAATCACATGTAACTTGCAAGTTTTAAGGATTTATATCCCATATCATTTCAAGTTAAGTCTAATAAAGAAAAATACAAAATGAACACTTTAGGTGTATTGCCAAGATTTAGATGTTTTTAAACTTTTCTTTTTTTTTTTTTTTACTAAGGCATGTTTCTGTTTCCAAATTTATTAATGAGAATGAAGGAGAGAATAAAAGAATTTTAGATTTACAGTGGCCTTGTGGGAAAATATTCATTATAATCACAACATGCAAATAATCATATCCAACAATATAACACATAGCTTCAGTTTTTGAATAATATTTTATCACCTTAAAGATCTGACAACTCATTTTAGACCCTTCCCTAAATGGCAATTTATTGGTATATCTCATAAGATGGTGGTGCTGTAGGAGGACCCTACACTTGTCTCATCCCTCGAGCACAACTAGATAACTATCAAATCATTCTACTGGTATATTTCTGTGCCTGCGAACAAAACAAAATTAAGAAAATGTAAAAGAGACGATGATATGATCACCACACTAGGGAAGAAGCTAAGGAATGCCTGCTAAGGAAAGTTGATCTTTCTAAAATGTACGGTCATCATACAGGGACATGGTTACAAACTGAAAAAAGACCAAGGAATATACAATGAAAGGTGATATTCCTTCCAGCTGAAAACCTCAAGTTCCACTCCCGAGAAATAACTAGGCAATGGTTTCTTGCATGCTTTTGTGAAAGTTTCTATGAGAAACAAAAACTTGTACATAAGCAATTTCCCCTTTTTTAAAGATTTATTTATTTATTTTAGATAGTGAGAGGGAAGTTTTCTGTAGAAAGGAAGAGTGTGAGCAGGCAGAGAAGCAGGGGGAGGAGGGAGAAGGAGGGGAAAGAATCTGGAGCAGACTCTGTGCTGAGCATGGAACCCAACCTACGGGGCTCAGCGGGGCTCAACATGGGGCTCAATGTAAGGCTCCATCTCACAACCCTGAGATCATGACCCTGAGATTATGATCTGAGCCAGAAACCAAGAGTTGGACGCTTAACTGGCTAAGCCACCCGGGTGCCCCAATTTCCCTTTTCTTTACAAATATACATGTGCAGGTGCTACACCCACATACACATCACCAACATGGATTTTTAAATACAAGAGATAATCACTCTTCAAAATCTTGCTTCTTTCACTTAAAAATATTTCTTGATGATTTTTCCATATCAGCACATAGAGTGCTACTGATTCTGAAAAGCACATATCAGCCCATTACATGAATGAGCATTTTATTTTTTTTTTATTTACACTAAAACTGCAAAGACTATCCTTGTGTAAACATAAATAGCTTTGTGCACATGCGAGAGTACATCTATGGATAAATTCATAGAAGTGGAATTCTGGGTCAAAGAGCATATTATTTTAAATTTTAATAAATAGGGGCGGAGCAAGATGGCGGAGGAGTAGGAGACCTAGATTTCGTCTGGTCTCAGGAATTCAGCTGAATAGGGATCAAACCATTCTGAACACCTACGAACTCAACAGGAGATCAAAGAGGAGAGTAGCAACAACTCTCTGAACAGAGAAGCGACCACTTACTGGAAGGTAGGACGTGCGGAGAAGTGAATCCGAGGCGATATTCGGGAGGACAGACGGCGGGGGAGGGGCCTCCATCGGCCGCTTCTGGCAAGTGCTAGAGCCGCGGAGCACAAAATCGGAACTGTTAGAAGTCGGCTCCACGGAGGGACGTCGCTCCAGTGGCTAAGCAGGGGGTGGAATCCTCCCGGGACAGTTTGGTCTCAGGACCCTCGGGGTCACAGAAAGACCGGGGGAGCCTGAGTGAGCCACAGCTCCCGGGTATCGGAGCAGAGAAGCCGGCTGCAGAGACGGAGCCGAGGCGCAGGTCTCAGCTCGGGGTTGGCATAAACTGTGATCCGCCGCCCAGTCGGGCCACTGCTCCTCCAGCAGGGACCCAACAAGCGGCAGATCCGGGGAGACTCCCCTTCCTTCCCGGGGAGGAGTGGCGCGGGAGCGCACCGCAGGGATCTGCTGGGTTTGGAGACTCCACACAGGGTCGGGTGCCAGAGATAGCAACGCTCGGTCACAGGCCGGGTGAGCACGGAGTGCGGCCGGAGACCGGGGAGACGGGAGTGACTGCTTTTCTCTGGGGGCGCACTGAGGAGCGGGGCCCCGAGTTCTCAGCTCCTCCGGGTGGAGATTGGGAGGCCACCATTTTTGCCCTGGTCCTCCAAGGCTGTACGGAGAGCTTGCAGGGAACAAAAGCTCCTGAGATCAAACCCGAGCAGCTTGCTTAGCCCGGACCAACAAGGGCGGGGCAATTCAGCCTCCGGCAAAGACATTTGGAAACCACAGCAACAGGCCCCTCCCCCAGAAGATCAGCAGGAACAGCCAGCAAGCCAAGACCAAGTTTACCGATCAAGGAGAACGGGAGAACTCCAGCGCTAGGGGAATACTGCACATAGAATTCATGGCTTTTTTTTACCATGATTCATTAGTTCATCAAAGTTAATTTTTGTTAACTGTTTTTTTTCTTTTTTCTTTTTCCCTTTTTCAACCAACATCTTATCAATCTCTTTAAAAAAAAAAAGAATTTTTTATTTTTCATTTTTAGAGTCATATTTTATCCCTTCATAGTAGTTACCCTTATTTTTGGCATATATATATAAGTTGTTCTCTCTTTAAAATTTTGAGATACAGTTTCTTCTAAAAGATAAAAATATACCCTAAATCACTAGTGTATGGCTCTGTTCTAGTCTCCTGCCTGATCACATTCTCTCCCTTTTTTCTTTTTTTTTTAAATCTTCTTTCTTTTTTCAAACTTCTTATCTTATCAAGTCCTTTTATAAAATCTTTTATAATTTTCATCTTTACAGTCATCTTCTATCCCTTCATTGTATCAACCCTTATTTTGTACATATATGTCTTTCTTCCTTTAAAATTTTAGGAGGCACTTTTTTCTAACAGACCAAAATACGCCCAAAATCTAGTGTGTGGCGCTGATCTATGCACTAGCCTGATCATATTTGATCACATTCTGCTTTTTTTGTATTGTTCTGTTTTTGTTTTTATCTTTTTTTCTTTTTTTTTTCCTCTTTCTTTTTTCTTTCTTTCCCTTTCTTTTCCCCTGGTTTCAGGTCTTTTCTGATTTGTATACAGTATATTTGCTGGGGACGTTGTAAACCTGTTAGCATTTTGTTCTCTCATTCATCTATTCTCCTCTGGACAAAATGACAAGACGAAAAAAATCACCTCAGCAAAAAGAACAAGAGGTAGTACCGTCAGCCAGCGACCTACTCAATGCGGACATTAGTACGATGTCGGACCTAGAGTTCAGAATCATGACTTTAAAGATACTAGCTGGGCTTGAAAAAAGTGTGGAAGTTATTAGAGAAACCCTTTCTGGAGAAATAAAAGAACTAAAATCTAACCAAGTCGAAATCAAAAAGGCTATTGATGAGGTGCAATCAAAAATGGGGGCACTAACTGCTAGGATAAATGAGGCAGAAGAGAGAATCAGTGATATAGAAGACCAAATGATGGAAAATAAAGAGGCTAAGAAAAAGAGGGAGAAACAACTACAGGATCACGAGGGCAGAATTCGAGAGATAAGTGATACGATAAGACGAAACAACATTAGAATAATTGGGATCCCAGAAGAAGAAGAAAGAGAGAGAGGGGCAGAAGGTATATTGGAGCAAATAATAGCAGAGAACTTCCCTAATGTGGGGAAGGAAACAGGCATCAAAATCCAGGAGGCACAGAGAACCCCTCTCAAAATCAATAAAAATAGGTCAACACCCCGACATCTAATAGTAAAACTTACGAGTCTCAGAGACAAAGAGAAAATCCTGAAAGCAGCTCGGGAGAAGAGATATGTAACCTACAATGGTAAAAATATTAGATTGGCAACAGACCTATCCACAGAGACCTGGCAGGCCAGAAAGGACTGGCAAGGTAGCTTCAGAGCACTAAACGAGAAAAATATGCAGCCAAGAATACTATATCCAGCTAGGCTGTCATTGAAAATAGAAGGAGAGATAAAAAGCTTCCAGAACAAACAAAAACTAAAGGAATTTGCAAACACGAAACCAGCCCTCCAAGAAATATTGAAAGGGGTCCTCTAAGCAAAGAGAGAGCCTAAAAGCAGCAAAGATCAGAAAGGAACACAGACAACATACAGTAACAGTCACCTTACAGGCAATACAATGGCACTAAATTCATACCTTTAAATAGTTACCCTGAATGTAAATGGACTAAATGCCCCAATCAAAAGACACAGGCTATCAGATTGGATTAAAAAACAAGACCCATCCATATGCTGTCTGCAAGAGACTCATTTTAGACCCAAAGACACCCCCAGATTGAAAGTGAGGGGGTGGAAAACCGTTTACCATGCTAATGGACACCAAAAGAAAGCTGGGGTGGCAATCCTTATATCAGACAAACTAGATTTTAAAACAAAGACTGTAATAAGAGATGAGGAAGGACACTATATCCTACTTAAAGGGTCTATCCAACAAGAAGATCTAACAATTGTAAATATCTATGCCCCGAACATGGGAGCAGCCAATTATATAAGGCAATTAATAACAAAAGCAAAGAAACACATTGACAACAATACAATAATAGTGGGGGACTTTAACACCCCCCTGATTGAAATGGACAGATCATCTAAGCAAAAGATCAACAAGGAAATAAAGACTTTAAATGACACACTGGACCAAATGGACTTCACAGACATATTCAGAACATTCCATCCCAAAGCAACGGAATACACATTCTTCTCTAGTGCCCATGGAACATTCTCCAGAATTGATCACATCCTAGGTCACAAATCAGGTCTCAACCGGTACCAAAAGATTGGGATCATTCCCTGCATATTTTCAGACCACAATGCTTTGAAACTAGAACTCAATCACAAGAGGAAAGTCAGAAAGAACTCAAATACATGGAGGCTAAAGAGCATCCTACTAAAGAATGAATGGGTCAACCAGGAAATTAAAGAAGAATTTAAAAAATTCATGGAAACCAATGAAAATGAAAACACAACTGTCCAAAATCTTTGGGATACAGCAAAGGCAGTCCTGAGAGGAAAGTATATAGCAATACAAGCCTTTCTCAAGAAACAAGAAAGGTCTCAAGTACACAAACTAACCCTACACCTAAAGGAGCTGGAGAAAGAACAGCAAATAAAGCCTAAACCCAGCAGGAGAGGAGAAATAATAAAGATCAGAGCAGATATCAATGAACTAGAAACCAAAAGAACAGTAGAACAGATCAACGAAACTAGGAGCTGGTTCTTTGAAAGAATTAACAAGATGGATAAACCCCTGGCCAGACTGATCAAAAAGAAAAGAGAAATGACCCAAATCCACAAAATCATGAATGAAAGAGGAGGGATCACAACCAACACCAAAGAAATACAAACAATTATAAGAACATATTACGAGCAACTCTATGCCAGCAAAGTAGATAACCTGGAAGAAATGGGTGCATTCCTAGAGATGTATCAACTACCAAAACTGAACCAGGAAGAAATAGAAAACCTGAACAGACCTATAACCACTAAGGAAATTGAAGCAGTCATCAAAAATCTCCCAAGAAACAAAAGCCCAGGGCCAGATGGCTTCCCAGGGGAATTCTATCAGACATTTAAAGAAGAATTAATACCTATTCTCCTGAAACTGTTCCAAAAAATAGAAATGGAAGGAAAACTTCCAAATTCATTTTATGAGGCCACCATTACCTTGATCCCAAAACCAGACAAAGATCCCATCAAAAAGGAGAATTACAGACCAATATCCTTGATGAACATGGATGCAAAAATTCTCACCAAAATACTAGCCAATAGGCTCCAAGACTACATTAAAAGGATTATTCACCACGACCAAGTGGGATTTATCCCTGGGCTGCAAGGCTGGTTCAACATCCGCAAATCAATCAACGTGATACAATACATTAACAAAAGAAAGAACAAGAATCATATGATCCTCTCAATAGATGCAGAAAAAGCATTTGACAAAGTACAGCATCGTTTCTTGATCAAAACTCTTCAGAGTATAGGGATAGAGGGTACATACCTCAATATCATAAAAGCCATCTACGAAAAACCTACAGCGAATATCATTCTCAATGGGGAAAAGCTGAGAGCTTTTCCCCTAAGGTCAGGAACGTGGCAGGGATGTCCACTCTCACCACTGCTATTCAACATAGTATTAGAAGTCCTAGCCACAGCAATCAGACAACAAAAAGAAATCAAAGGCATCCAAATTGACAAAGAGGAAGTCAAACTCTCACTCTTTGCAGATGATATGATACTGTATGTGGAAAACCCAGAAGACTCCACCCCAAAACTGCTAGAACTCATACAGGAATTCAGTAAAGTAGCAGGATATAAAATCAATACACAGAAATCAGTGGCATTCCTATACACCAACAACAAGACAGAAGAGAGACAAATCAAGGAGTCGATCCCATTTACAATTGCACCCAAAACCATAAGATACCTAGGAATAAATTTAACCAAAGAGGCAAAGGATCTGTACTCAGAAAACTATAAAATACTCATGAAAGAAATTGAGGAAGACACCAGGAAATGGAAAAACGTTCCACGCTCATGGATTGGAAGAACAAACATTGTGAAGATGTCAATGCTACCTAGAGCAATCTACACATTCAATGCAATCCCCATCAAAATACCATCCACCTTTTTCAAAGAAATGGAACAAATAATCCTAAAATTTGTATGGAACCAGAAGAGACCCCGAATAGCCAGAGGAATATTGAAAAAGAAAAGCAAAGCTGGCGGCATCACAATTCCGGACTTCCAGCTCTATTACAAAGCTGTCATCATCAAGACAGTATGGTACTGGCACAAAAACAGACACATAGATCAATGGAACAGAATCGAGAGCCCAGAAATGGACCCTCAACTCTATGGTCAACTTATCTTTGACAAAGCAGGAAAGAATGTCCAATGGAAAAAAGACAGTCTCTTCAACAAATGGTGTTGGGAAAATTGGACAGCCACATGCAGAAGAATGAAACTGGACCATTTCCTTACACCACACACAAAAACAGACTCCAAATGGTTGAAAGAACTAAACGTGAGACAGAAGTCCATCAAAATCCTAAAGGAGAACACAGGTAGCAACCTCTTCGACCTCAGCCGCAGCAACTTCTTCCTAGAAACATCACCAAAGGCATGGGAAGCCAGGGCAAAAATGAACTATTGGGATTTCATCAAGATAAAAAGCTTTTGCACAGCAAAAGAAACAGTCCACAAAACCAAAAGACAACCGACAGAATGGGAGAAAATATTTGCAAATGACATATCAGATAAAGGGCTAGTATCCAAAATCTATAAAGAACTTATCAAACTCAACACCCAAAGAACAAATAATCCAATCAATAAATGGGCAGAAGACATGAACAGACATTTTTCCAAAGAAGACATCCAAATGGCCAACAGGCACATGAAAAAGTGCTCCACATCGCTCAGCATCAGGGAAATCCAAATCCAAACCTCAATGAGATACCACCTCACACCAGTCAGAATGGCTAAAATTAACAAGTCAGGGAACGACAGATGTTGGCGGGGATGTGGAGAAAGGGGAACCCTCCTACACTGTTGGTGGGAATGCAAGCTGGTGCAACCCCTCTGGAAAACAGTATGGAGGTTCCTCAAACAGTTGAAATTAGAGCTACCATTCGATCCAGCAATTGCACTACTGGGTATTTACCCCAAAGATACAAATGTAGGGACCCGAAGGGGTACGTGTACCCCAATGTTTATAGCAGCAATGTCCACAATAGCCAAACTGTGGAAAGAGCCAAGATGTCCATCGACAGATGAATGGATAAAGAAGAGCTGGTATATATACACAATGGAATATTATGCAGCCATCAAAAGGAATGAGATCTTGCCATTTGCAACGACATGGATGGAACTGGAGGATGTTATGCTGAGTGAAATAAGTCAATCAGAGAAAGACATGTATCATATGACCTCACTGATATGAGGAATTCTTAATCTCAGGAACAAACTGAGGGCTGCTGGAGTGGTTGGGGGTGGGAGGGATGGGGTGGCTGGGTGATAGACATTGGGGAGGGTATGTGCTATGGTGAGTGCTGTGAATTGTGTAAGACTGTTGAATCACAGATCTGTACTTCTGAAACAAATAACGCAACATATTTTAAGAAAAAAGAAAAAGAAGATAGCAGGAGAGGAAGAATGAAGGGGAGTAAGTCATTGGGGAGACGAACCAGGAGAGATGATGGACTCTGAAAAACAAACTGAGGGTTCTAGAGGGGAGGAGGGTAGGGGGATGGGTTAGCCTGGTGATGGGTATTAAAGAGGGCACGTTCTGCATGGAGCACTGGGTGTTATGAACAAACAATGAATCATGGAACACTACACCAAAACAAATGATGTAATATATGGTGATTAACATAACAATAAAAAATTTAAAAAAAAGCTCTGTAACAATTCTCTGAAAAAAAATTTTTAATAAATATTACTAGATTGGCCTTCAAAGATGTTATACCCATTTACACTCTCACCAACAGTGTGGGAGAGTGCATGATTCTCTACAACCTCATTAAAATGGTTTAAAATCAAACTTTTTCATCATTGCATAATCTATTTCTGAATTAATCCATTAAAGTAAAAAAAGGGACAATTGGTAATTGCACACCTCTAATTTTTAAAAACATACAATACATATTTTTATTTTCAACTATCTCTTTCAGGCAAATATATATATTTTTTTAAGATTTTTTTATTTATTTGGCAGAGAGAGACACAGCAGGAAAGGGAACACAGCAGGGGGAGTGGGAGAGGGAGAAGCAGGCTTCCTGCCGAGCAGAGAGCCCCATGCGGGGCTCGATCCCAGGACCCTGAGATCATGACCTGAGCCGAAGGCAGACGCCTAACGACTGAGCCACCCAGGGGCCCCTCAGGCAAATATATTTCTTCATCTATATTATCTGAATTTTTCTCATTACTCCATATCATCTGTCAGATGCCATTATTTGTAGACACTAGAGCTAAATCCAGAATTTCTGTAGTAGAGTGATTGAAGAGAATTGTTCTCCTGTTTCTCCACAGTAGATGCATACTCATTTCCTTGTTTCAGTTTAAAATACAAATACTGATATATCTGTCATAATGAAAAATATCTATTAATTTTCTTGAGACCTATGGGGAAAACTAACCACGCACTCATTTAATCATTTAATCATAATTAATCATAATATCCTATACCTCCAAAGGTGTAGGATATTCTATGACCAACAGATGGCGCCTACCTTTTTGGTTTCTCAAAGTTATAAAACTTAAAAAAGAATAACCATCAACCCATCATTATAAACCAGTGATATTAAATATGGAATTTTCATTTTGACTTTTTAGATACACTCCCTCATAAATACAGTATCCTGAATCAGACTAAAAGTAGAATTCTAACATTGCAACTGCTGACTTTTCTATGGTTGCCTTTAAAAAATTGGCACAAAATCAGCAGCTTATTATCTCTCAGTTTATGAAGGTCAAAAGTCCCATGTGACTCAACTGGGTTCTCAGCTTAGGATTCCACAGGTGCCAAGGGCCGATAATGATTTTAGAGACCTATGAAAATGTTTTCATTTCTTTTAACATAAGAGAAAGCAAGATAATGATAATAATGATGATAATGAAAATAAATATGGAGTCATGAACCTAGCCTGGTTTATATCTACCCTCATTACAACAAGTCATAAAATAGAATTTTTATTTTTATTTTTTTATGGAGGAAGGGGCTTATGAAAAAGTCATAATGAGGCCTTACCCACAGGAACCTCACTGATGATCTTAGATCTCCCCGCCAATAGTCTGGAAACCACTCTGTCCTCACAGACTTCCCTCAACACTGTTATTACAAAATTGAGGGGGGGAGGAGTTGTAGCAAAAAGTGAAGTGAAATAAAATACCGGGAGGAAAAAGGGCATTATTATGCGAACATATAGGGCCAACTGACATGTTCCCAGGCGTTATGGCTTCCTACTCACAAGACTTCTCTGCAGATTTAATTCACCATGATTTCTAGAAGGACAAAGTACTACCATAGCCCTGAAAATGTGACGACAACATTTTAGTATTCCTTCTGTATGCATCCTATTTCCGGGGCCATTTCCAACACCTCACATTCTTAATTGAAAGCTCTTAATTCTAAAACTGATCCCTGATTAAATGCTGTACTTTTTAATAAACTTTTTTTTTCTTTATTCAACTGGTACACGTTTATTTTTCTCAAATATTATAGGTCATTTTTCATGGGGGGGGAGGCACTTCATTCTGTTGCCCATAATATAGTGTACTTTAAAATTACTTATAAATAAACATTTCCATGCTAACAATTCCTAATTAATCATTACTAATGACATGTTTTTCAAATGTCATGACTACAATATGTTAGGTTAATTCTCTAAAAATCCTGAGTAATTAAAAGGTTAATAATATTTTCTAAGGGTTATAGTGAATAATACCTACACATAGTACTTTACGGGTGCAACATTCCCATCCTCCTTAAATCTGCAGAAACTGTCTTTGTGATTACCTCTTCACAGAGTTAAATTTCTCTTCATAATTTACTTAAGTGACATGAGAATTCATTAATGGAGAAGTGTACCAATGTTATTCCCTGATGCACAACACGCCTCACCCATTTTCCAATTAATCCCACAACTTCCCAAATTATCAAGAGAAAGCAATGAGTTAATTTCATCTCACTTTTTGAAAAGCTGGGAAGGTTTAATACCTTGTATTTAGCTTCTATGACCAACAGATGGCGCCTACCTTTTTGGTTTCAAATGACTGTACGTGGATCTCTTCAGAGTTGCAAAAAGCAAGTTTTTGAGAGTGTATAAAATGCGTTTCATTATTTATTTTTTCATATCCCATAGAACTTAACTGGTTACAAAGATGGATCTAAAAAATATTTGTTGAATTTTATTTATCTGACCAAATTTCTCAGGTATATCCAACTTCTCTCTAAAAACTTTTATTTATAAGTTTAATTAGCTGAGCTTTGCTTTCCAAAAGCCAATTGAAAAACGCTAAAATCTAATACATATACCCAATTACACTGCACCAGAATAAAGGGTAATTAACATTGGCAACCTGGAATAGTTTAAATATGCCATTCTTGATAAATATAAAAATGAAGTACCTATCTTCTCATAGTTTGTTTTGTATAGGGTGCTCTTGCTGACTGAATTTTGGATGAGTTACTACTGCCATCAAGTGTTAGAATTCATCCTTTTCAATTCACACAAATGCACAAAAAATAACACCAAGATAGTAGTGTGTTTTCAACTTAACAGTTTAATGTCCTATGTAACATAAAGCATAGCATAACCTATGCTGTCATACAGCATTTAATGGAATTTCAAAATGCTGCATGCTATTAAAATCTCCCAAATAAAGTCATAACTAGTTACTATGAAGGACATATTTAACTCAAGTTGGTCTGTGTGGTGAACAGACTCTAAGGTAATCCCCCAGTGAACTTCCTACTTCTTGGTATTCATGTCTTTGTGTAACCTTCTCCCCTTGAATGCTGCTAAGACCTGGATCTTGCTTCTAACCAAAAGAATATGACAAAGTTGGTGGATGTCACAAATGTCCATGTCAAGCCCATACTATGATACATACGCACGTGTGTGTGTGTGTGTGTGTGTGTGTGTGTGTATTTTCATTGTGCTACGAAGAACTAAGATCTGCTTTGCTGACTTGATGGAATGAGCAGCCCTACTGAGAAAGCCCATGGCAAGGAAGTGAGAACAGTCTCTAAGAATGGCTGTTGACCTCCAGGACCTATGGGTGGCCTCCAAATCTAAAGGCATCCCCCAGCCAACAGACAGCTAAAAGGCAGGGCCCTCACTTATATAGCCACAAGGAAATAAATTCAGCCCATAACATTTTCCCAAATGGAGCACCCCAGATGAGAACCCAAGCCAGCCAGGTGCCTTGACCTTAGCCTGGTGAGACCCTGAGTAGAAGACCTGACTAAGCTATTCCTGGACCCCCTAACACCTGAAAACTCTAATAATAAATGCATGTTATTTTAAGTAAGTATGTGAGAATTTGTTACACAGCAGTAGAAAACTAATACTACATACTAAAACACTTCATTTTGCAGCATTTAAAGAATATGGGCCAATTAAAAGAGGTCTTTAAAAATTCCTTAATTGCATTTCTGAAAGTTATGTTTAACATGCTCTGGTGGTAATCTTCTTGGGTGATTTGCCAGTACATGAACAATTTGAATTACAATGCCAATCTACTGGAAAAAAAACCTAAAAATCATAAATCATAATTTTCTGCTTCTCTTAAGAAGAGTAAGGATGGAGCAAGAACGATACCTTGTTAATGTTCTTTAATAAGGACAATTAATATGAAATGTATGTCACCATGGGAAAAACAATGTTTTTAATTATCTGTGAGTTAATCCCTTTAAAACAAGGAAGAAATTGATGAGAATTCCACTACAGCAACATGGTCAATTTCCAACGTTCCAATTAAAACCCAGTATGTATACCACATATGTCCTCAGAAAAATAAATCTGTGGTATCAGCATTCCAATTTGAATTAAGCAGAGTAAGGGGAGAGTAACCACCAGATGTGTGATTCTCCACCCAGAAAGGGACACTGGGGGCTAAAAGTGTCAGCATTCTGCACTTTGAGTCAAGCAAGCTTGTCTCCAGCAAACCACAGAGCAAACAAAATTGAATGAAGCCTGTGGCATCTACAGGTCCCACCGCAAGGGTTGGAGTCCGGATCCAGGATCCCCACCCTGTTCTCAATTTTCAACCGGGAAGGCATAAATGACCTTTGCAGGCTTCGGGGCTTTCCCCCATTTACTTCTCTGTCATGTACAGGAGGCTTGCGCAGACTCGGGTTCCCCGTGGGCAATGTTCCATTTTCCACAATTCCACTCACCACAGGAAAGCAATAAAAGGACATACTCTGGGACGGTTTTCTCTAGGATCGAGCCTGGTAGCTCGTCCTTGATGTTTCTAATAAAGTGGGAAAAGAAAAGGGCACAAGGGCAGGGATGCTGATTTTGGCATCACGCACAGGGTTGGTTATCTTTACATACACTGTACCAACTTCTTTTTTTTAATACTATTTTTTTTAATTTTTTTAAAGATTTTATTTATTTATTTGACAGAGACAGAGATAGCGAGAGCAGGAACACAAGCAGGGGGAGTGGGAGAGGGAGAAGCAGGCTTCCTGCCAAGGAGGGAGCCCGATGTGGGACTCGATCCCAGGAGTCTGGGATCATGACCTGAGCCGAAGGCAGACGCTTAACAACTGAGCCACCCAGGCGCCCTGTACCAAGTTCTTTTAAAGTCCTGCAGTATTTAAGTATGACAGTGACGATAGCTCACAGCTACTGTGCACTCGTGGTGGCGTACCTGCGCTAGCTGCTTACTTAACCTTTAACATAACCCTATGGAATAGGCATTATAACTATACTCTTGATGTGGGTTAGGAACCTGAGGTTTACAGAGGTTCATCATTGCTGAATTGAAGTTGAAGCACATTTTCATTAACAGATTTCAATTTTTTGTGAGCAGTTTTAGGTTCACACTAAAATGGAGTAGGTTTCCCATATAGAGAGATTTTCCATGTACGCCTTCTCCCCACTCATGCAGAGCTTCCCCCATTACCAACATCGCCCCCGCCCCAGAATGGTACTTTCCTTTCAACAGATGAACCTGCACTCACATATCATCATCACCCAAAGTCTACAGATCACATTAGGGTTCAGGCTTGATATTGTACATTTTACGGATTTGGATGAATGCATAATGACATATATCCACCATTATAGTATCACTCAGAGTAGGTTCATGCTAATTTAAATCAAAGCCCATATTCTTAACCATGTTATAAAGACTCCCAGTGTATGTGTTGTCTGATAGACAAAGGAACCTACCAAAAGACATAATTGGCATATTTGTATTCTCAAGAATAAACCCCCTGTATACATCCTGGTACTATTTATTTAATCAGCGGACATTTGCATGCTATGTTACAGTTAGCAAAGTGTTTTCCCAAAGGATTTCGTGTACTCGTTACAAGAGTCCTACTTAAGGTAGATGGGCAGTATAGTGCAGCCACGTGGTTAAGAATTTGGTTCGGGGGGCCAAAGAGGCTTAGGTTTAAATACTAGCCCCAAAGTTCCTTGTCCCCACGACCTTGGGTGTATTAACCTCTCAATTCCTGATCTGTGAGGCTTCGTAACAAAGCCTACCTCACAGAGGTACGTGCCATGAGCCCATGCTTGCTGCAAGCACACGCGATGAATGTTCGTGGTCGTGTTTCACGGATGATGCACTACAACCCCCAGGAGTTTGAAGAGTGTGCACAGGCCATAAGGTAAGGAGCGGGGCCCGGTTTTCTGTCTGACTCTACGGCCTTTTCCTCTGTCCTCTCGACCTCCAAAGGTGTAGGATTTACGATTTCCAACATACAAGTTCTCCCCCCCTTCCAAGGGGTTCAGCTAAAGGTCCATCATCTTTATCCCCGCACCTCCAGGTGGTACAAAGGTTTCAAATTAACTGCCCCAAACGTCGTCTGAGTTGGGAAGCACAACCCCAGCCTGGGGCCCACTCTCCCTCTTTCAAGAACTGCGTCACAAGCCCCCTGCGAACATTCACGGGGCACCTCCTTCCACCCGGAACCCCTCTCCTCGCACAGGGAGAAAGACCTCGACCCCAATTGGCTATCGCCCTGGGCAACCAAGGACGCGGTGGGCACGCGGGGGGCTCCGGCCGCTATTTAAAGGCTGCCGCTGCCCGCGCCACCTCAGTCCCGCCAGGACGGCGACGGTGAAGCACCTGGGTTGGGAGGGAGCAGCAAGGTAACGCGCAACCCCTGCCTCCCCGGTTCCCAGCCCGCGCCTCGGCCGAGGCGGGTGTGTGTGGGACCCGGGAGCGGGTCTCACCGTGCGTCGCCCACCAACACCTTCCTCCCTCACCACCCTTACCCAGCCCCAGTCCCGCCCAACCCACCTGGGCAAGACAGCTTGGGTGCGAAGGACAAGAGATTACGAAGGAAGAGCGATTGAGCAAGCGGAGAAGAGGGCTCCTCCTGGAGAGAAAGGCCATCCCGGTGGCAGGCACGTGGGGCTGCGCCGACTGACGAGGCTCTGCAGAGCTTCGGGTCTGGCCAGCCGACGACAGCTTCTAGGACGCTTCCATTTACACCTCCGGGAGCTCCCTGAACGATGACCCAGACCCTCGACAAAAGGGAGGACCCTCTCAACCTGGGCGGCGGCTGGGCGTCCTCTGCCCCGTTACGTACCTGGTCTACCTGCCACCGAAGGCGCAGGGGTGCTCCCATATACAAGCGGCGCCACCGCTATGGTCCCAAGTCTGAGTACGAGCCCCCCAGGAAACAGCCGAAGCAACAGCACGGTCCGGGCCCTTGGTTCCAACCACCCCGACGGCCCTATTGGGCCGTGTACTCTAACTGGGGGCGCTGGGGAGGGCCCTGGCGCCCACCTCCAGCGGGATTCTGGAAGCCTCCTGGCCGAGTGCAAGTGATCCGGGTGTTTGGTCTGCACCCGCTCTGCCTCTGCTGCTGCCCCTGCTGGCGCGGGCCCTGGAACCCCGGCTGGGCGAGGCCCCCCGGCAGGAAGAAGCGCTGGGGCCGCAGGGGCCGCGGCCTGCGCCGCCACCCTCGCCGCTCCTTCCCGAGGAGCCCGCCTGTGGATCTGAGCACGCTGCTACGGCCAGTCAACCTGTACGGGTGGCGGGCCCCCGGCATGCGGGCGCCGCGGAACACCACCCAGTTCATCATGAACCAGATCTACGAGGACATGCGGCAGCAAGAGAAGCTGGAGCGCCAGCAGGAGGCGCTGCGGGCGCAGCAGGCCCAGGCGCGCGGCGCGGCCTCCCCCGAGGGCTCCTCCGGGAACGACGCGCCCCCCAGCGGCGGTGCGGAAGCCGCGGAGCTGCAGGCAACTTCGTACAGCTTCTTGCGGAATCCCTCTCGGGTCTTCAGTCCCGACCCCGACAAGGAAAACCAGTCTCCCGCCGCACAGCTCGGGGAGGAGGAGGACGACGCCGAGGAGAAAAAGGAGGCGGAGGAGTGTGAGGAGGAGGAGGGTGACGAGGAATGCGACGGGGAGTGCGACGGGGAGGAGGAGGAGGAGGAGAGCGAGGAGGAGGAGGAGGAGGAGAGCGAGGAGGAGGAGGAGGCCGGAGATGAAGAGGAGGTCGAAGAGGCTGACTGTGTGGAGGAGGGGGAGGAGGACGAAGAGGAAGAGGAAGAGGAGGACACAGAAGAGGAAGAGGAGGGGGCGGAGGAAGAGGAGCAGAGCGAGGAAGAGGATCGTTTACCTCTGGAAATGCCTTTATCATTCCTAGTGGGGGCTGAGGAAGAGAGAGAGAACTTTATAAACTGCACTTACGGAAGCCCGGAACCGATCATTCCCGAAGTGCCACAGGAAGCTCTCCTCAGGGTGGAGGACATTAACTGTTAGACCTCAGCGGAGGGATGGAGAATGGGATGGAACTGATTTGAGGCTAAAATGGATTAGCAACTTATTAAAAAATAAAACCTAATTAAAAAGTGAGTTCCATTAATAAACATACCTATGTAAACCCCTTCTTGGGCCATTATAAAATGTTTAAAAACTGGTGTGTTTCTTCATGACTACGGGTGGGGGAAGGGGAGCTTTCAAATATAATTTAATTGGAAATGATTAAAGGCCAAATATTTTATCACTGCAGTTTGAATAGTTTCATTTGGCGTTTTCCCCTCTAGACACTTGAGATTTCTTTTTCTTTTTTTAATTCTGGCAATGCTGAATTTATTTTTTTTTTGGTAACAAATTTATTCATCCGTCTACTTAATGAGCTTGGAATCCACAGATATTTTGGCTGTTAAACATGCTTAAGCAGCACATGCCATGGCTATGGAATGCGTATCAGTGCTCTTAACAAAGTAGTGACACCACTGAAAAATATTTTTCCTTGTGGATTCTCCACCTTCAGAGTTCATTTTTGAGGGTCGTATTTTGATAACCCCATTCGCAGTCTCCTGTGGCGTCGCTCATTTATATTCCTTGTTCCACAGTGCTATGGATCTTCCTCAGAAGAACATGAAGTTGCTTCTGTGGAACTGGTTATCTGCCATGGCCTCAACAGCCCATAAATCCATGCATGAGAGGATGCCCCATGGTCAGAAGTCAACTTGTACATCTAGTTAAAATCCAAGGTAACTGCAAACAATGGAACATAGCTTAGATTTTGAAGCCATGTTTTGAAGCCATGTTCCTGGATATATTCCTTGTCCTAAGTTCACAGGAACCATAAAAATAGTTTTTGCAGAATGGATTTTTTTTTTTTTTTTTTTTTTAAGGATTGTTGGCCTTTGGGGGGTGGAATACCTTATTTCTTTCCCGGTTTGTCTTCCTTAGAAAGGAGAGTAAAACAAAGACGCGTAAGTGCAAGCCTGTGGGAGCGAGTTTCTAATGTCTAAACAATTACCTACGGAGAATACATTATTCAAAGCAATAGCTTTCATTCAGACATTTTTAGGAAGTAATAATACATTTCCTCCTGGGCACTTAATTCTCATAACTTAGTAAAAGGTTCCATCCATAGCATATTTCCAGGCTATTCCTAGATGAAAAATTTGAACCTGCTTTCTCAAAAATTACATTTTTTGACAAACTGTACTTCTAAGTATAGTTTGAACCGCAATTCAGTATTTATTTGGTGAAGAGAAGACTGTATGGTGATATCTTACCTGGATGTTGCTTTTTACTCCTATATCCCAGTGTACTACAGCTTTAGGGGTGATAAGCTTAAGCTCTTGGAAAATAAAAAATAAATAAATAAAAATTAAAGGGTTAAATGAAAGTACTCTGTTTTTCACTTCTTATTATTGAAATATTAGAAATCTATTCAGCAATACTTCTGTGGTCAACAGGATGAACAGAGGTAACAGCTAACACACTGTAGGAATTTTAAAACGATGCTGAACACTCCAAACTACAGCAGTGGATAACCAAACATTTAATAATACTCTAAAAGATCATGACTTTCTACAAGATGCAATTTCTGAGTGACCTACAAAAGTGGTTTAAAACTAGCTACCCATAGTACTATTACTATTCTAAAGTATATGTAGGGGGAAGCCAAGAGTCCTTCCCCTGAGACTGGCCCATGAATCCTTGCAAATCATAGCTCATAAATACTTTATCCAAGACATTCAAATATTCACTAAATCGTAAGTATGTTCTCATTAAGGATTTAGGATTTCATTTAGGATTTCATTTCTTCATAATCACATCTGGACAATTCTCAGTTTATTATTACAAAAGATTCTACTTTTGCCTTAAAAAAATTTTAACACATTAATTACCTCCATAGGCACAAGGCATTCTTCACTAGCCCTTGTAAAGGACGTAAGCATGAGCAGTGCCTCAGGAATTTCCTCTACTTCCCAACAAATAGTTACTGCACTACTAGGCGCCAAACAATGTGAATCGTGATAAAGATACAATGGTGCAAAAATAAAATCCCTACTCTCAGGTTGCTTCTTAGTTTAGTAGAAAAGACACGTTAAATGAGGACGTAGACATACCAGTCACTGCAAGCAATGCTAAGGAAATGCATCGCTATGATCATAAGTATAAATCACAAGGAAACCCAAGAGAAAAGCTGGGGATATTAACTGTGGGCAGAGGGAACCATGCGTGAGTCTAAAGGCCAGGAGCTGGGAGGAGCTTTGTGCCTTTGAGGAACTGAGGACAGAAATACAAGTGTCCCAAAAGAGCAGCCAATGAAAGTGACAGAGGTAGGCAAAAGCTCTATTATCTGTTCATTTCTGTGCAACTCACATCTTCTGAAAGACACCAGCAAAAATTAAGGAAGGAAATGATTAGTCACAGATGATTCTCTATCTGAACTCTTTGTTTTATTAGCCAGATATTGTGATGGTCCCTTTAATATGAAATAAATAATGCTGGGGGTGGGGGAGGATGGTCATCCGAGTACACCCATCATTAACACTTTCCAGACACCTATCATCAATGACAGGGTCATAGGGATTGTTGCTTAGCATGCTTGGAGCACTCCCATGGAGAACCTCTGCACAGCGTGTTCAGGACAACTTGATAATTCAGTAGTATCGGTATGAACTCAGAATAAACCCAATCTTTAGTTTTAGAGTTAAGTGTACACTTGAAGAAAACACAATTTTCCAAAGTATGCTCATTATTCTTAAAGTCAGTTCAAGCTTGACGAGTGAACATAGTGATAAAGAGGTGCCACGTAGCCATTTCTGTCAAGAATGGAGGTATTCTTTCCTTTGTCAATGAGGGGAAAAACAACATTATAAATCACAAATATGTTTAGAAGGCCCAGGCTTGATAAGAATCTTTGCTGTCTATTCTCAAGTGTTTTTAAATATAGAGACTTTGGTAATTTTCCTTTCCTAGTGACTGACAGCATTTCTTGATTTATCTTCATTACTTTGTCTCCACAGTAACTCAAAGGGACTTTTTTTTTTTCTGTGAAAATATTAGTCTTCTAAGGATAGTAAATCCATTTGACATTTAGAGATCAACTCTGAATTCTGAGTATAGTTTCATAAAACTTTTAGCATCTGCATATGAAAAAAGTAATTCCAACATATTTAGTTCCATTAAAATAAACACAAGAGGTGACATATCCAGTTTCCTGCCGGCCACACCAAACCTAGAGAGTCTGGGAAGAAAATGATACTAGTATCTTCTCATACGTGATATCGGGGCCTGGAAGTAAATAGGACTAAGAAAACATCTTCAATTTTGATTTTAGCAGCATAATAAAATTATATATGCAGCTTTATTGTTTGTATTTAGATAGGTTTATATTAATGTAATCACCATAGAAAATTACTCTTAATGCTTCCAAATTCCTTCGGCCTTGGTTATCTGTGTTTTTAAAGCAAAATCAGAATGTGGCTGCATATTGCCTGTTTCAGTACTATCGTTTTGCATCTATTTACTTTTAATCAGTTAATGGAACATAGCCAGACATCAAGGTCAGCTGATGGAAGAGAAAAATTTGGGCATCTGTGTGTGGTCACGGCTGCAAAAGACACTTATGGCAGTCGTCACTCACCTTGGGGCTGTTTCCTCAAATATATTTGTCATACTCCATTGCCGCTCAGACCTACTGCGAAGATCAAATAACCCAGTATTTAAAAAGTGCAGTATAGGGATGCCTGGGTGATTCAGTTGGTTAAGCGTCTGCCTTCGGCTCGGGTCATGATCCCAGGGTCCTGGAATCGAGTCCCGCATCAGGCTCCCTGCTCAGCGCGGAGCCCGCTTCTCCCTCTCCCTCTGCCTGCTGCTCTCCCTGCTTGTGCTCTTCTCTCTTACACACACAAATAAATAAATAAAATATTTTAAAAAATAAGTGCAGTATAGATTGCACATCATTGTTAATCATTATATGCTAAACTACACCTTATAATCAAAATCATGTCAGTTTCTGAACATTAGATCACTGTAGGTTCATTAACGAGGCCCAGGAGGTGTCATCTCATGGCAATTCTGTTGGACTAAGATATCTAGATATTTTAGTTGTTAGCACTAAATTAAGCATGAACCACCTTGCCCTAGACATTCAGTTTGGGCTCCTGGTAAAATAGTGTGCAAATGTAGTGGTCTGTCTGGTGCCTTGATATTGAAAGTGTAGTCCATGGACCACACAGTATTGGTACCACTTGAGATCTTGTTAGAACTATCGATGCCTAGCCTCTAACCCACACCTCGTGAGTTGGAATCTGCTTCGTAGCAAGACCTCTAAGTGATATGCATGCACATGAGAGACCTAGAAGTTCTGTGGTTGAGGGGTTTGTGCCATCACAGGGCCGTCATGGGAAGTTAATGTTCAAGATCACAGTCCGTGGCTCCGAAACTTCTATTATTTACTACTTGTGTGACCTTAGGCATGTTACTGAAATTCTGCCTTCTCATTTTCTTCCTCTATAG
The DNA here is from genome assembly GCF_037043125.1 of Eumetopias jubatus. Lineage (NCBI taxonomy): Eukaryota > Metazoa > Chordata > Mammalia > Carnivora > Otariidae > Eumetopias > Eumetopias jubatus. Next base: position 113,371,953 of record NW_028274814.1, on the reverse strand, counting down.
TAGCTACCTCATGAGATTAAATGAGATTTTGAAGACTAAATGGGTCAATACTTACCAAACACTCAGAATAGTGATATTCAATACCTACTAGTTATCAGATAAGCATTCAGTAAATGCACAGATGAGACCATTGACATATTATGTGGTGTCTAAAAGTCACTTGTTAAGTAATCAGAGCAACTATAAATGTAAAACCTCACAAGATAATTAATAAAATGATTCATTGATCTGTCTCATTTCCCCATGGATAACTCATCAGATACATTACTTTGAGCTGCACTTACCATTGTGCAGGGCTATGAAAATCAGTTAAATCTCTACAGCTAAAACTTTCTGTTCTTTATCATCTTCCCCTAACGCCAGGACAGTGATGTTTCTTTCCTTCTTATGGCTGACATTAATTCCTTAATAGCTAGTGCTAAGAATTATCCACTCAAGTCAGGCTCATTCTTTTTCATACAGGCAATGTGTCTTTTCAACATGTGTTTTGATGTGATGCTTAAAGAAGTTTCTATCTTATGCTAAGTCTAAAGACAGTGAAAATTCCAATAAATATTAAATAGCTGCTATAAGCCACCTACGTGGAACACATCAGCTATTCAGAACAGAGATCTTAATATTTCAAAAACCGTGTAAGCATATGCAAGATTCTTAACATGCATTATCACATTTAGACATATAGCCACACTGGGAACTAATGCTTTATTTTCCTAATACAGATGTAGGACCTGAAATTCAAAGAAGTAATTGTTTCAGGACCCAAGTCCTCTGTTCTGAGTTTAAAGTTATGGGCCCACTGTATTATTGGAACATCTCTCCCTGTTGTCTTATTTAAGACAGCCTGTGTAGAACAAAATTTCCTTTAATAAGCTTGACCTGAGTTCCAAGGAGAGGAGAAAAGATTATAGTCTCTTCAGTGTGGGGTTGGTAATAATGGCACCTAAGGAGATACTAATATTCCTGTCTCAATTATCATTCTTAGTAGTGGTTTAATAGTTTATGTAAGTCATATGATGACAATCTTAGGAACTGTTAATTAATAATTTTATATATATATATATGTGTCAATATACACATATTTGGTGGGAAACAAAACACCTGATTGGGATAATTTATAGTTTTAGATGTTGTGTCGCTTCTCATCTATAATTAAACCACAATCAAAATTTTATGTTAGAAAAATATTCACAAGAATGGTAGGTAATTTTGTAGGGGTGTAAAATCCCTGGGTATCATTCATAATACTATAACATTATTGAAGATTCTGCCTTATACTATTAATATTAGCATCTTCTGTTGTTTTCATGTGGCATTTGAACTTTTTATAATGGTTGATACTTCTGTTATCATGAAATATGTGGGTATTCTCTCTGAATGGATTTAGATTTTTCAGCATGTCACTTTAGTTCTAGTAATTCAAGGCTTTTTACTGGTGTTAATTTAACTTACCAGTTCTCACAAAAATCACTATTAGACTTCATATGATATTTACCATTAATAGCACTACCAAAAGTGAAATTATAATGCTGCTATATATAATCATATTTTTTTGTTGTAACTTTCTTTCAATTGTAACATTCCCTGAGAGGTAATATAAAATGACAAACTGAGGTCAAGACTAAGTGGATCTACATTCTCTCACCCCCAGTGGATTTTCCAAAGTCAATGTTCATCTTTTATTTATTCTTTAAAAATAAAAAATATCAGGGGCACCTGGGTGGCTCGGTTGGTTTGGCAACCAACTCTTGATTTTGGCTCAGGTCATGATCTCAGGGTTATGAGATCAAGCCCCACATCAGGCTCCACTCACTGGGGAGTCTGCTTGAGATTCTCTCTCCCTCTCATGCTCTCTCTGTCTCATGCCCCCTGCCCCTGCTCATGCTCTCTCTCTAAAATAAGTAAAAATAAATCTTAAAAAAAAATAAAAAAATAAAAATAAAGCATGTTTTCCTTTTCTTAAAAAAAAATTGGTGAATTCCACACTATATCCTGCAATAAACCCATCGCCTTGAAGTATATAGCAGGACTAATATTTAAATACAAAACAAAGTTAAACTAACTTTCTTTTATTTACGCTTAGTTTTGCCTTCTTTCAGAACATGTTTTCTTCAACTATTAATATATAGGTGCCACCTAGTGGCAGAGGAAAAACTTTTAGATGTGAACGAATGATCACAGTGTTTCTGTTGTGTTTACAGATGCATTTTGGGGGGACACACATATATTAATACATAGAAAAGGAATATTTTAAATATGTTGGCAGAAAGCACCATATTAAGATATTTGTATCATTTATTTGAATGTGTTACCAAACATCTTGGTGTTTAATAATAGCAAAATAGGTCTTTTTGACCATGAAACTAAGCCATAAATATAAACTACCAAAGTTTGTAAAAGAAAGAAGGAAAACAGACCCACAAGGCTCTTGGATTTCCATGGATTATTATTTTTATACTTATAATTTTATACTGATAAGAAAATTTTATCTAAATGTATTACTGCAATAAATCTATTTTGAATTCCTTTTGGCATTTATAATTAATATCAGTAATCTGTACTGACAGTATTTGTTTTGATTTTAATATCAACAGCAGAAAAGACAACAAATTTGGAATTGATCTTTATGCTTAAATTTTAAATCCACATTGCTGAAGTAAACAATGCTTAATATCTTAATCCTGAGAAATAAGAGTATGTGTCCATTGGCCTAGTTTTAGTTTATTTTATATTTTTTTTAATTTTAAGTTTTTATTTTAATTTCAGTTAGTTGACATACCTTGTTATATTATTTTACCTAGTTTTAAATGAAAGACTTGTGATAGTCAATTACCTCCTGGGACTTGAGCATCATTTAATTTATTAATGATCACAGACACTAATTAGAGTACAACTTACTAGGGAAAGAGACAAACCTGCTTATTTGTTTGTCTGGCATCCAGAAGATAATTAATATTTTTATTACCATCCCATTTCCAGCTCTTTCCAGCTGCTTAACCACTTCTATTGGGAGCATAAATCAGTGCTAAGGATTGGCTCTGCCTTAGCCTGAGAAGCCGTTTCCACATTTACAATTCTCTTGGTAATGCGTTCATCAGTTGCTCCGAGCACCTCCAGAAAGAGCAGGTACTCCTGCTTTGTACTTCCTTCACACTCCCTTCATTGATAATTCCATTATCCTTTTAAAATTATGGTTAGTTTTCTGTAGTTCTCTTCTGCCTAGAAAATCCCCCCAGAGCAAAGAACTGATTTTCTATTTTCAGTGCCGACTCTTGCATATAAGAAGCCCTCAATACATGTTTTTAATATTATGAAAAAATAAAATGAAAATCTATGAAATGATCTCTGAGGATTAGGTAGTTCTCATAGGGAAGCATGACTTATTCATGATGTGTGTACTAAAACCATTTTCAGCAGGAAGCCTGGAGAACATCTCTTGCACCCTAAACTCTATGTCATACAATGGGCAGGTCCTTGTGGACAGGCAGATCCTTATGGGAACTGAACAAAGTCCTTTAATGTAACAAGGAAGCTCGTGGCTCTAGCTTGTTAGGCCACGGAATCATGAATAAGAACCAACTTGGTAATGCTCACAGCAACAATTCTCCTCTTAAAGAGCACCTGAAAATAACATTTGAAGTTTATCATAATTCTGAAGTTTAAAGTACCTGGTTTGGAAATTTAAACACTTATTTTAGGGACGCTTGGGTGGCTCAGTCGGTTAAGCGTCTGCCTTCGGCTCAGGTCATGATCCCAGGCTCCTGGGACGGAGCCCTGCATCGAGCTCCCTGCTTCTCCCTCTGCCTGCTTCTCCCTCTCCTCCCTGCTCGTGCCCTCTCTCACTATCTCGGTCTCTCTCTCTCAAATAAATAAATAAAATATTTTTAAAAAACACTTATTTTGCCACGTTTAAAGTAGCGTGGGCCAAGTCCTTATCCTGTGCCAGGACTGCTCGGTTAGTTTAGCAGTGAGGAAGCTGAAGTTGAGGGCTACTGAATGGCTCCTGTAGTCAAGGGTGCAAAGCTAACAGATGACTGAAGTTGGAAGCCCCGCACTCCTTGTATCATTGCTCTACTCCGTGAAATGGGGCGGGGGGGGGGGGAGTGAGTATGATGAAATTTCAAATTCAGTTCAGATTATTCAAGGACATCCCTCAGAAGTCAAACTTGGGCAGTCACACTGCATATTGTAATCCTGTCCTGAAAAAATGCTGAGTCTCAGTAATTGATGTCCAAAGGTTCTGTGATAAATTATTTATGGGATGAGACGTTTTTAAAGAGAGACAAGCAGCAGAGTGCCAAACCATGCTAGAATATTCACATCATTAGAGCAGTTTCCTGGCCCCTTTCCCTTTTCTTCTAAGGTGAAAGTAGAAAGCACATTCTGATTGCAGAATTCTTAATTCTCTAAATGAGGAATCGGCTGTCACTAATGGAAGTGGGTGGGAATGGAAAATTGTCAGCGGCTGACGGGTAAGAACCCGAGGGCTGTCACTGGTAGGGGAAAATATAAAATATGGTATAAAAAATAAAAGCCGTAGCCAATATCAGGAGGTCAGTTGAAAGCTTTGGGTATAGTGAAGAGTCCAAGTGTAAAAGCTGAGAAAGTTTCACCATAAGGAAAGCATCAGGAATTAGAGGAAGCAAGAATTGAAATAGGAAATGTGTATGAAACTTCATAGAAAATAAGGATTTAGCTAGGAATAAAACTATGTAAAGTGTCACAACTCCTCTGAACACTCATTACCATCAAACCCAGCCATAAGTAGGGCAAAAGACGGGGAATTTAAATTTTGGTGTACTTTAAAATTCCTTTTTCAAAATAGTTTCCATTGGTCAATATCATATTTATGTTTTGTCTAGCTTAAACACCCTACCTTAAACCTCACTACTCCTTAAGTTTAAGACAATTTTTTTCTCTATTAATCAACTATTACATTCTGCACTTACCAGGAGAGAGTTGACAATGAATAATACCCAATGAATATATTAGCATGGATTAGTTTGTCCAGTGTAGCAAAGCTGTTGACTTAGAGAAAAAGAGGGCCTGTGGAAACGGAACAGGATAAGACTTGAGGGGGATTGTATGTGGTGATGCATTGCTGACAGAGGCTGGAGAGAGAACACTGGTTGGTCTAGATTACATACGCCAGACAGATTCACAAGGATTTTACTGAAGTCCTTGAGGTCAAGTGTGTTTTAGAACACAGAATTTTTCAGCATTTAGTTGTTCATTGTTATTGGCCATTTTTATACAAAAACTGTAGGACACTAAAGTTTAGACTCATAACACAGCTACTTTGCAAACAGAAGATAATCAGTACTCACTAAATTGAACACATATTAGATATGTTACATATGGACTGTCAGGTCATTTAAATCATTTCACTAGGTAATGATCAAACGTCGAGTTTACCTATCCAGGTAGACTGATTTATAATTCATGTCAATGCACCTAAGTTTTTTTTTTTGTTTTTTTTAAGTAGGCTCCACACCCAGCGTGGAGCCCAATGAGAGACTCAAACACATAACTGTGTGATCGAGACCTGAGCTGAGGTCGAGTCAGATGCTTAACTGACTGAGCCACCCAGGCGCTACAAGAACTTTTTCTATTCCATTACCAACTATGCTACTTATTCCTAAGATTACATTTCTATGCACATGTATAAAAATATATATTTATATAAACACATATATACACATTTGTAATTTCATATGACAAAATAGTTCCCTTTGGTGTGCCATTACTGATTGATATTACCTATAAAGATGCTTAGGCTAGTGATCATCTAAAAAAGGATAAGAATAATTTATGTTTGGCTTTGCCTTACAAATGTTAATCATACCTTCTACAGTAGATTAACTTAATTAAGGGATATTTGCATGTGGGGGAGAGTGATACATTCAATTAACGTACATTTAAAGCAGAGGGTAGGTCCAGTTTGGGAGGCCATTCATTCATTCACTCACCCATTGTGTTTTGTGTACTTCCTAAAATGTCTGGGACTAAGTGCTATAGATACATCTAAGGGTTATATTCAAAATATTGAATCCCCGGTAGGTACTATGGGTATCATTTAATCAGAACAGACACTGACCAAATGACACTATTTTATATATACATAGTATATATAAAAAATAGTCTCTGCCTCCAAGAGGCTTACCATTTCTTGAAGAAGATTGATGAGTTAGAGCTAATGAGGGTAAACACAGGACAATAAAACTTCTTCAAATAATCCACGAGTTGTCTTTTCCCTATTTGTACTCTTACCTATTCCCTAGGTCTAGATGCATTGAAAATTAATAATCCAGAGGAATCCAATCAACCAAAAATTGTTATCTTCAGAACATGATTTAATGTAAAATCATTTTAAGGGATTTTTTAAGAGTTAACTTTTGAGGTTGGCAGCTTTTCTTTAAAAAAACAAAACAAAACAGCATATACATTTCTCATAGCTGCTAAATCATCCATTTAAACCTACCTTAAAGATCTGTTGCTTTCTTTCAAGTTCCCATATTTGTTACATAGCACAGCAAGATTACTGCTTGGATCATATTTCATGTTAAATATGCTTTCAGAAATTGCTATGATTGAAAACCATCAGAAATTGAAGCAAAGAAAATTAGCCCATTTCTATCCGAACCAACCAACTACACTATCTCCTGCCCTACTTGCTATAATTTGAAACCTAGTCAGACATGCTCAGAAACAAAGGGGTTTAAGGAATATTGGTTTTTTGTTAATTTCTAAGACTTAATTGAGCTAGAATTCCTTAGTATGTTGGGCTTTTAAACATTTTCAGGGTACTAATTAAATTACTGATTATTTTTAAATTTAAGAATTTTCCCCAAATGCAAATTTACCCCTGCAGCCAAATATCAGCATATCTATTTTCTAAAAATATCCCCAGATATGGAGGAAAAAAATTAGAAGTCAAGCCCTAATGCATAAACAAAAGCTACATGCAGTGTTAATGGCACTTAAAAATAAAATTAAATAAATTATGCAAAAACACACATACAAGGCACACGACTTAATATGTGTTTCCTAGGTGGCCCACCTCATTCACTGAAATAGATGGTTTTCTTCCTCTATATGTCATTGGGTATTATGCAGCATGGGTGGTGCATTGCAGATGTTGCTTTGACTCCTAATTTCCCCCAGGTGGCGATCTTTTCAAAGAAGCGATGGCAACACCACCACCAAAGAGAATGGAACACCTTACTCACTATGTTAATCTCCACAGGAGGAAAAAAAACAAAAAAACAAAAAAACAATTTGGGACACTTTATGATTTTAAATTCTGTTTCCAAAATCTAACAAAATTGAAGAGATGGACATTATCTACTTTAAAATTTTAAATACATGTTTGAGAAAAGATGTTTCATAAACACTTGTTTGAATTACGCTAAGGTTTTCATTTATTAAGAGGTGACTGAAACATTTTACAGAAATTTTAATTCCTGGACCGTCTTTAACTCCTTTTCTAAAACCCTGCCATTATTATTGAATGCGATGCTTCATTGGTCTCTTTAGATTAGTAATTTTTTTTCCTCACTGCCCAAAATTGCTCTTCTGTGGATATTCCACTGATAAATAAAGAAAAGTGGGTAAGCAGGGCTAAGCCCACTTACATTTTAGACCCTTCCATAATATATTGAAAAGAAAAAGAGACTCCCTCGATGTAGATAAAATGGTAGAGAGTAAAAAGGATTCTAAAATTCAGAAAGATAAGACCTTTGCTTTTTTTTCCCACCTTCTTAATCTAATATATATCTTCTAGGACATTCATCCATTCACACTTGACGTTTGTATATACGGACTCTGCTTTCCTTTGCTTTGGAACCTCACTCTCTGCTTTAGCTTTGTTTGCATTTAAAATTTTCAGAGCTCCACCCTAAGACTTCAACCTTCCAGAGATGTGGGGCTGGCAACGATGAAGCAGGACTCCAGTGTCTCTCTCCTAAATGCTGTCACAGAGTAATTTGGAGGAACCAATAATCCATCTAAAAAATATAGAGAGAGAGACTTAAAGTATCAATTAATATTTATATAGCTATTTGCAAGGCAATTTCACAGTTTTTATACACTTTGACACTTTTAACAAACTCAGTCAAAAGCAAGAATGATCACCAACCCCATTTTATAGATAAACCTCAGAGAAATTAAGGTCTGTGATCAGGCTTAAAAATTGGCAACTGTGGGGCGCCTGGGTGGCTCAGTCATTAAGCGTCTGCCTTCGGCTCAGGTCATGATCCTGGGGTCTTGGGATTGAGCCTCACATCGGGCTCCCTGCTCAGCGGGGGGCCTGCTTCTCCCTCTCCCACTCCCCCCTGCTTGTTTTCCCTCTCTCACTGTCTCTGTCAAAAAAATAAACAAAATCTTTAAAAATAAGTAAATAAAAAATTGGCAACTGTTCGTTTTTCCTTTGTAAGCTCAATAGTTTTTGGCTACATCCAGCTCTTGCCAATGAGAATCAAATCCTGCCCCTGCTGCCTTCCCTTGGCCTCCACCTGCCCCCACAGGGTACTGCGGTGTTCAGCAAGAGGAGCTGTTTCAGATTTGAGGTGGTTTGTGTCGGTAGCCGCTGGGAAAGGATTTATTGAACCAACTTATGAGAACCTCCCAACTTTCTAATTGGTGCCCTGAGCAGAGGCCACGAACAATAAAGGTAAGCACTAGAGTTCAGTGCATTCTTACTAAAACTTCTGCCAGAGTTCCATTTGGATCTTCGACAGGGTGACTTCCATCTCTCTCACCATCTTCTCCTTGGCCACTGCTCGAAATGCAATGCCCATCATCCCCTGCTGTCCATCCATCTGTCCTCCCCTAGAGTCCCACTGATGTCCCCTCTCTCTAGTCCTCTCCTCATTGCCCTTCTTCTGTGGTCTTCCTTTGTTACCTCTGGAAACCTCCAGGCAGGGCCAGCTACGTAAATTGTAGGGTCCAGGGCAAAATGTAAACTTAGGGCCCCTTATGTGAGAAAGCAGGGGGAAAAGCTTTTTCCTTTCTTCTGCAGGCTCTTTTTTAAACCAGTCACAGTGGCTTAAAAAAAAAAAAAAAAAGAAGAAGAAGAAGAAGAAGAAGGGGGGGAATCGGAGGGGGAGACGAACCACGAGAGACTATGGACTCTGAGAAACAAACTGAGGGTTCTAGAGGGGAGGGGGTGGGGGATGGGTTAGCCTGGTGATGGGTATTAAAGAGGGCACGTTCTGCATGGAGCACTGGGTGTTATACGCAAACAATGAATCGTGGAACACCACATCAAAAACTAATGATGCAATGTATGCGACCGAAGCCCTTCTACCCTTCTGTGCTCCGTCTAGCAGGCACCTGAACACTATGCAACTTTCAGTGATCACTTGATTGCCTCCAGAGCCCAGTCTTCCTCTCCCCCAGAAACCCTGCCATCCCCCTAGCTCTGTTGGAAACCCATGCCATAATAGCCATGTCACGGGCCCTTGGCCTCAACCCCAATGGCTTTCACGTCCACCTTGTCAATTTCGCCATCATACCTCAGTCTTGCCATAATCGGGAGCCACAAGTCCAGTGATATCTTAAATTCTAACTCCCTGTTCTTTGGCAAATTTCTTCTCTTATTTTGTTCTCTAACCCTTTGCTCTCATAAAGAGAAGTACAACTTTTTAGGGAAGAGGAAGGGATTCTTTGGATGGAGTAGAAATGAGGTTTTGATTTTTGGCTTAAGGGTTTTAAATTGTCCCATATCAAATTGTTTCGTGTTTCCCGTTTCACAAATTTTGTAGCTGATGTCATGCGCTTTTCATTGTGTTATCACATTTCCAACTGTTTTATACACATACACACGGACACACAGATGCATACACACACAATTTCCATTCTAGAAACATGAGGAAAGAAAACACACTTTCTTCTCTACTCTCCATCCTGCCAACTTTCCATGGAGGCTCACTACACAGTTTTCTTTGATTTCACTGAGACTCTCAGACCCTCCAACACTCATTTTTCTTTCACCCTGCCAAATCCTTTCTGGCTTCGTTTTAATCAGTAATATGTCTAAATTTCATGATCTATTCCTTGACCTTCTTTCTTACAAATATCCTCATATCCTTTGTTTTTCCACTGAATCAGCCCAGAAAACCAGGAACTCAGGGTCACTAGCAATGATTTTAAAAATAGTACTAAGAGTTGCAAGCTTCCTAGGTTTCATCTTGGTTTTACCTAATTGAATCTTTACAATGATCTTATGAGGTGAATATAATTATCTCCAATTTACAAAGAAAGAAACTGAGAATTGGTGAGGCTCAGTAACTTGTTCATGTTATTTCTGAAGTTAGATGTGTGTTTCCCAAATGTTAGTGTGTGAAAATATCCAGAGATCTTATTCAATAAGATTTCTGGGTCCCACCCTAGAGATTACGATTTGGGAGAGTTTGCAAGTGGGGTATAAGAATGCACATATTTAACAAGCTTCCCAGATGATTCTGTAAGGCTCAGTTGGGGCTCCCATAATTTTCCTTTCAGCAGGTTTTTATTTGAACTTCCCCTGAAAAAGAGAGACTATCTGGAAGGGGAAGGCACCTTGGGAAGCCCTCCCTTTCCCTTTTGGGCCCTGACAGCCCTATTATTGTTGCTTTCTTGCAAGCAAAGTGAAATTAGAAAGATCTGTGTCTGAAACCAAATTGACTTTTAAACATAAATCATACAAGGAGTCATATAAAATACCAGCTTTGTCAGTCAATTATATGAAAAATAGTCTTATTTAAGTTATTGATTCAACTTGAATGTACAGCATTAGTTGTTAGCAGGTCAAATGGTTTTTCTCTTTGTGTTGATTCCTTTTTTTTTTTTTTACTGATTTTGACCACTGTGACTTTTAAGAAAATTCTTAAACAGTATCTATAAACTATTACAATATTACTACTTCTGACCATGAGAAAGTAAAGCACAAGGGGACATGTACTGACTTCTTTGTATAATTATTCACATAGGGATCGTGAGGCAGAGGAAAAACATTATAAATCTTGTTAACATGAAATGTTATAAAAACATCTTATAATTAAACATGTGATTTTTAAATACATGACTACCAGAAACAGCCAGCATTTTTCTTTGTTTGTTTGTTTAATAACCTATGATTTTTCTGGCTTGTTAATAAGCTCTACATTATAAACAGTATTGCCTTTGAAAGTCTGGGATTCTACATGCATTATAAGATGTTTTGCCTTCCCATAATTCCTATACTTGCACGTAAACCTGATTTAACTGCATTCATAGTATTCAGTGTATCTGAAGAACCTCTGAAATGTTATATTCCACTTTTTCCCCTTCTGTCAGTGGCTGCTTTATTAGATGTAGACAGCTGGGATAGCATATGTTTCTTTAAAAGAAACCTTTAAAATTTAAAAGTTGAAGAACACAGTTTTTAAATCCACCCAAAAAGTAGGGTGAGTTTTGCTTCTTATGAGATTTATGAGACATCTTAAGAAATTTCCACACCGACATGTCAGAAGCCTTCCTCTACACTTGAAGGAACACTGTAATAAGAATTAAGCCCAGAGATGTTTTCATTAATTTTTGGTGCAGTTTCATATAAATCATTTAAATTAATGGCATTATACAACTTCATTTGTAAATCAAAGTTGATAACACTTGCATTGTTACCTTAGAGTATATATTTTGAGACCAAATGGAGTAACAAAAGTAAAAACATATTGATAAAGGTGGGGAGCAAGCGAGGGGAGAAAGAGTGTTTATTGGTCATTCATTTTGTGTCAGGCACGAGGCCAAAGACATCACATATATTTTTTTCATTTAAACTTCACAGTCTCTTCTGTAGGGTAGACATATTAATCAATATTTTAAGGACAGGATAGTAAGGCTCTAAGAAATTAAGTAATTTGCTTAAGGCCAAAGAGTAAGTCTTGGAGCCTCAATTAGCACATTGCGTTGGTTGCATCTTCCGCAAGGATCAAGAATGCAGCCACTTCTCCCCACCCCCACTATTACTACCCTGGCATGAACTACCACCTACCCGTGCTTGCTTAGACCACTGCAAAAGCTTCCTTCTTATTCTATTTTTGCCTTTGTCTCCCTACAATCTGTTCTTAACACATAAGAGGGAGCCTTTTAAAATTTGTCAGATCATTCACACCTCTGTTCAGAACCCTCATAGAACTTCCTAACTCATTCAGAATAGGTGCCAAAGTCCTTAATGAGTCATAAACCCCTATGCATTATCTGGGATCCTACCTCCTATTATTTCTTTGGCTTTGATCTCTGACTCTGTTCTTGCTCGCTGTGAACCAGCCACATTTCCCTCACCTCACTCTGTTCCTCAAACACTGTAGTCAATGCTCCCTCTTGGGCTTTGCCATGGGACTATTCTCTCCCATAAAAAATGCGCTGTCCCGAGCTGCCTACTTGTGTCTCCTCCTCATCTTTTCCAAATATTTGCTCAAATGTCACCTTCTTGATGAAGCCTTACCTCAATTGCCTCATTCCCAACCCCCACCCTGGAGCTTCCTCTCCCTTGCCTTATTTTCTCCTTGCAACATACCACCATCTGCCACAGGGGGGAAAATATTTTGACAGCTTCTCCCATTCCTCCACTAATAGATAAACATCGTGAAGGGAGGTACTCTTCTGTGTTTTCGCCTTTGTATCCCATCTCCCAGTGTTCTGAAGTTGAGTTCCTTTCTTGTAATTGCTCTTGGATGAAGGAGCTCTGCCTCACCAAGGTTAAGTACCTTCCCTGGGGAAGCCTCCACTCAGGGACTAGTGAATGACAGTAGGAAGGACCAGACCCCTTGCCACAGTCTGGGGCAATGCACAAGGGCCATCCAGCTCAAGAGCTCTCTGGAGACAGGCTGAGGCCTTTTGCAGAACCATGTATTTACAATTCACCCTGTCACTCTGCCCATGCTGCAGCTTTCACTTTTTTCAAAATGTTCCTGAGAGCACACCCCAATAAACATCTTGCAAGCAAATCTCCATCTCAGACTTTGTTTCCTTGAGAACACAATCTATGCCCCAGCACCAACAAAAATCATGCCATATAATAGGTGCTTCAATAAATATCATTTCAGTAAATAGGTGAATGAATGAATGAATGAATGAACTAAGATAATGGTTAAGAATCTGTATTCTGGAGTCAGAAAGATCTGCATTGAAATCCCCACTCTGCCTCTTAATTCCTGTGATGTAGACTTACTTACTTACTTAACAATTAATTTTCTTCATCCATGAAAGAGATTATAATAGTACCTTTCTCAGAAACTTTTTTTTATTATGTTATGTTAATCACTATACATTACATCATTAGTTTTTGATGTAGTGTTCCATGATTCATTGTTTGCATATAACACCCAGTGCTCCATGCAGAACGTGCCCTCTTTAATACCCATCACCAGGCTAACCCATCCCCCCACCCCCCTCCCCTCTAGAACCCTCAGTTTGCTTTTCAGAGTCCATTGTCTCTCATGGTTCATCTCCCCCTCCAATTTCCCCCCCTTCATTCTTCCCCTCCTGCTCTCTTCTTTTTCTTCTTCTTCTTCTTTTTTTTTTTTAACATATAATGTATTATTTTCTCAGAAACTTTTTTGTTAGGATTAGATGAGAAAAAGTGTATAAGGCTCCCATCCTAGTACATGGAACATTTGGGTTTTTAACAGATGCTGTAAAAATAATTATTACTGTTACTATTTCTGCAAGAAATGTAGTCAACTTCCTATGTCAAGAGTTATTTCTTTCTATAGCTTGATTGAATTCTATTACCGGGTGAGAATAAGAAAGACATAAATGGAGACACTTTTCTCCATCATCCTGAAGGAAATATATGTGAGAGTGAAGGTGAGAAATATGAAAATAGTCATGGTGGACACAGGTTAAACAGATTAAACAAACATATAGTCACAGTTTCTTGATTGGAAAAATAATGGAATATACTGGTACATATTATAATTCTGTTAGACTGGTTAAAAGGGCAATTAGCCTGGTCTCTGTTTCTAGACTGGATTTAGTTAAGCCAGTCAAACAAAGCCTTTGGTCATCTAAATGACTCGAACAGATATGCGTGAAGGAATATTTCAAGATCTCTCACTAAAGTTTGTTCCCTTGGTACCATCAGATTCTCCTTCAAATAACTTTTAATCTGTTTTAAAAATTTTAATCTATTGCATCCAGTTTTGGCTACTATACGAATGCTGGACCACTGATCCTGGTCTTTTGAGCCTCAAATACAATACTTTAATTAATCAATGAGTTATTCACTGAGCCTTGTGCCAAATACTAGGCTGGGCTTCATGACAAGTTCTAATTCATGTTCCTCATTGCTGTTCTCTGACCTCTTTGGAGGCCCAGAGTCCCTTTCATCTTTTCTAATTGTCTTATTTTCATTTTTGTAGATCTTCTTTGAATGAGCTCCAATTTCTCTACAACTCTCATAAATACTTCAGGAAAGGCTTGATTATTGCCAAATATGGGAGAAAGATTACTACTCATGATAAGCTTGTCATACTCCTATTAATATACTCCAGCATAATGTTAGCTTTTTAAATAATTGCTTTAGGCTGCTGAATCATCCGATTCGTGTTATATGATGAATTTTAAGCCATTTTCCCCTCAGTACTTGAGCACACAAAGTCTTTCTTAAATCAATTGAATTTGTTTTTTGTTCCTCACTGTACTTTCACTTACCCTTTTACATGCAATCGTAATTTCTTACAGTTGTGTTTTCTACATATTCAAGTTAAATTCTCATTTTTTTCAAAAATTGGCAATTCTTCCTATACTCTTCCTAGCTTAGTTCAATTCAACCCAATATTTGGCACCTATTATGTGACAGGAATTGTGCTAGATAGATATTATGGCCATAAAATAGTTAAACACGGACCTGATTAAGAAGTTCTCAACATAGAGATGACAGAAAATTCCAGGTGCTGAAATAAGGAAATGCATTCATTCAGAGGGAGGTCACTCGGTGGCTTCCTGGTGAGGTAACACTAACTTGAACTGTAATGATTAAATGGGAATTAAGTAATGAAGAAGATAGGAGCCCAGCATTCAAGGCAAAGCATATTTACTATCCAATTAAAAGTTTAGAGATTTAAAATAGTAAATGTAGGTGGGGATTATAAATAGCTTCTCATCACTAGTACAAAATACAAGCTGAGGAATGGTGAGAAATTTAATAAACATCATTTTAAACTAAGGAATGAATAAAATATTATATGATCTTTGTCGGTCTAGTGGTTAATCACGCTAAACATTGATCCTCATTATTTGCAGAGGCCATGTTTGTGAATTTCCCTACATGATAAAATTTACCTGTAACCCCCAAATCAATATCCAGGTGCTTTTGTGGATATTCGCAAATGTGTGCAGAATGATGAAAAAGTTAAGTCAACCAACCCGCACATTCCTAGCTGAGGCTAGACAAGATGACTCCTTTGCTTTCTTATCTCAGCTCTCATGCTCTAAGCAAGTATCTTTTTTGAGGCCTACTTAGTGCCATGCACTTTTGTATTTTGTGTTTTGGTGATTTTGCTACTTAAAAATGGGCCCTGATGTTTACAGCAGCTTTATCAACAATAGCCAAACTATGGAAAGAGCCCAAATGTTCATCAACTGATGAGTGGATAAAGATGTGGTATATATATAACAATGAAATATTACTCAGTCATCAAAAAGAATGAAATCTTGCCATTTGTGAGGACCTGGATGGAGCTAAAGTGTATGATGCTAAGAGAAATAATCAGTCGGGGGAAAATACCATATGATTTTACTCACATGTGGAATTTAAGACACAAAACAGACAAACATATTGGAAGGGGGAAAAAAGAGAAGAGAGAAAGACAGAAACAAACCATAAGAGACTCTTAATTATAGAGAAGAAACTGAGGGTTGCTGGAGGGAGGTGGGTGGGGGATGGGTTGGATGGGTGATGGGTATTATTAAGGAGAGCACTTGTGATGAGCACTGGGTATTATACATAAGTGATGAATCACTAAATTCTACACCTGAAACCAACTTTACCATATATGTTAACTAACTGGAATTTAAACACAAACTTGAAAAGAAAATTAAATAAATAAATAAAATGGGCCCAGAGTGTAGTCTGTATTGGTCGCTAGTGTTCCTAAGTGCAAGAAGGGTATGCTGTGTTTTATGGAGAAGATATGGATGTTAGATAAGCTTCCCAATTCATAAGGCTAAACTAACAAGAAGTGAGCTCCATCTCCAAGCAAAATCACGGCCTTGCCTAAACTTCTAAATTTCCTCAATAGGAAGGGTAACTTCTGCCCTCTCATTTCATGGTTTAAGGGCATTGTCAGTAGTGTCAAGCCATGCTTGACTTTGAGCTTTGTCACCAATGAAGTCCCGGAGGAAAAAGTATCTGCAGTGAACATGTGCCAACCACATATAATTCTTCCAAAGCGGGCATGGACTGAATTTGTAGGCATTCGATGAATCTTGTATTGATGCTGCATATAATGGCAGCACTGTTGATGATGAAAAGCGTGAGCAAATGTTGCACATTCACCTACCATGGAGCAGCTGCACCCAGGCTAGGAAGAATACATGCCTTGAGGTCATGTTTGAAACAATGAAATCAATCTGATGCTTAGCCAACTGCTTCTTCACCCATGGCACTGTACTAGGATCAGTTACGGACAACACAGCCTCTGTCCACAAGAAGTTTACAATCTAGTGAATTTTTGAGGGTATGACAATTGTTTACTATAATGTATATTAAAGGGATGCCTAGGTGGCTCAGTCGGTTAAGCGGCTGCCTTCAGCTCACGTCATGATCCCGGGGTCCTGGGATTGAGTCCCACATCTGGCTCCTTGCTCAGCGGGGGGCCTGCTTCTCCCTCTGCCTGCAGGTTCCCCTGCTTGTGCTCCCTCTCTGACAAATAAATAAATAAAATCTTTTTTTTAAATTTATATTAAAGAGACATAAAGAGAAGGGATTAAAGTATTACAGAGGTTTAATGGTGATCAAGAGCATACCTGGTAGCAGGGGACAGAATATGTAAAAAAAGCTTTGAGCTAACCTTGGAAAGAACATGTCCAAAGTCAGGAGAGTATAAGGCATTCAAAGAAGAAAGCATCCAATTTACTTTGGAGTACAGACTCCGTAAAGGTAGGAAACAGGAGAGGTGACTAGAAAAGCAAGGTCGCACTCAAAGTCAATCCAGGTTTTTGAGCAGAGGAATTCTATGAGGAGGACTCCACTTTAGGAAGTTTTATCTTCTGGCAGTGAGCTGGCGGAGACACAGGAACAGTTCAATCATTCTGGATGCAGTTCCTGAGAGAGATTTTGAGGCCCACGGGAAGGTGGCGGCAGGAGAAGTGGAAAGGGGGCAGACATGGCAAGTTTTGTAGAGCTTGCGTACATAGAAAGCAGAGTCTTACAGACTGGGTTGTACTGGCAGAATGCATGAGTCATTCATGATCATAGGAAATTCAGAAGCAACCAACTGAATTCCATTTTATAAAGTTTAAAAGTATCAACAGATACAAAAGTGCAAATACACAAGGGGGTAGTGAGCACACTGGCTATGGGTCATGAGAGTAATTGGAATGGGATTATTTGAAAGGCATCAGCTTAAAAAACAATCTTAAGTCCTATAAAGTGAAAATCCTTTCAGGATAAAGTGAAAACAATCAAAATATAGGTTGTAAATGTAGAAATGTGTACATAAAATATACAACATAAACGTGTTTACATGTGCTGTTTCACTGAATTCTCGGTGTCATTCTGTGGGTCAGTCGTTACAGGGTGAAAAAGGGGGGGGAGAACTCTTTTATCTAGAAATCAGGAAGAAAAAACTATGAAAAAATACCCCCCTCCAAAAAAAAAAAGGAATAAAGGAAGAAAATGAGGCTGGAGGGTAGTGGAAAGGACTCTTAAATTTCAAAGACTCTTTCTTTGCTTTGCCTAAATTCAGGTGCCTATTATTTATTTCTGATCTACACTGTTAGACTAGGATTCTCACTGGTTTTCTGGCCTTTTTTTCAGTTCATCATGCTCCATTCATCTGCTAGAGAGATCATGAAAATGTCAGCTGTAATGTTTTGTTCCTCTGCTTAAATACATCCAGCCCCCCCCCCTTTCTTATCACAACATTAAAGCCCCCTGAGGCCTCATTCCCACCACCCTTGGCTCCAACCTCACTCTAGGGCACTTGGCATTATTCAGACCCAGCAATGTGCGTTCAGATCCATGAAACTTTTCTGGTGTTGTTATTTCTGCCTACAAGCCTCCCAAAGACTCCTAGCAAAATTTTATTTAGCCTACAAGTTCCAGATCAGATGCTTCTCTGCTTTCCAAATGTTCAGTCCCATGATGCTCAAGTAGCCAGCCCAGACTAATGTTGGATTAATAATTTCAGCTAACTCTTTGTGCTCTTGGGAACCTGCCAGTACTGATTCCTTTCAAGGTATTACATAAAATTAAGCAACCAAACATGGAATAACTCTAGGTTGGTTGGTTGGTTGGTTTGCTTTTAGCAAAAATATTAGGACACTTGTAAATTTAAACCCCTATCTATGTTAATATCAGAGTAAATTTAATTGAAACCTGCCTTGGGTGTATATGAAACCTACCAAATCGTAACTAACATTTTTTTGCATCCGTACCACCTAGATGAATGCAGACATAAAGTATATCATGAAGAACAGCAGCTTCAATAAATATCTGCTGCAGACAAGGGTCTGCTTTAATGTATGTCTGTTGTGGAAAAGATGATAAAGTGTGGTCTTTCAATCAGTCCTTCTTTATTACATATACACAACCGGATTATAAACATTGTCCATAAGGTTATATTTGAATTTCAATAATAACTATATGAATATGAATTTATAAAATAAAAACAGTGTTTAGTTTGATTCCTTTGGGGCATGACTCAATATGCAGTTTCGGAAGCACAAATTGAACGTTTAATTATTACTCAGTGGGTGTGATCTTAAAGCCAGTTGGCTGTCTATCAATTGAGTTCTCTAAACAGATAAAAGGGTTTACTTACTGAAGACACAACACAGGCAAGAAAAACTTTGAGAGCTTCAAGCCATTAAAACTGCATTTCACTTTTACCCTTTAATTTTTTTTTAAGATTTTATTTTCTTATGTGAGAGCGAGAGAGAACACGATGAGCAGAGGGGCCCAGGGAGAGGGGGAAGCAGGCTCCCTGCTCAGCAGGCAGCCAGATGTGGGGCTCGATCCCAGGGTCCTGAGATCATGACCTGAGCCAAACGGCAGGTGTTTAACCGACTGAGCCACCCAGGCACCCCTCACTTTTGTCCTTTTAAAAATTTCTATGAGATCCAGCATCTACCATTCCATAGCAGAGTCAACACAACTTTCCAGGCTTTACCACCAAGCAAGAGTTCTATGCTCTAGGCAAAATATAATGCAAATATGTATTAAAAATAGTTGAGTTACTGAGGACAATTTGTACCTTGTACTTTCCAAGAATTTTTCCAAGATAGTTTTGTTCTTGTTGTTATAGAACTAGGCAAAATTAAATAAATTTGATGGTTTGAGGAAATAAACTTTCCAAAAAGCAAGGTAATTAAAATAATGCTGAGTCTTGAAGAAATTTTGATAGATGCATTATTTCTGCGTTAGAAAAATTCTCAACTTCAGACCTTAACAGAAATTCTACTTCATCTTTCCTTCAGACCCTCTCATCCTCTGCTTTGTAGAAAATAATACATTATATGTTAAAAAAAGAAGAAGAAGAAGAAGATAGCAGGAAGGGAAAAATGAAGGGGGGGAATCAGAGGGGGAGACAAACCATGAGAGACTATGGACTCTGAGAAACAAACTGAGGGTTCTAGAGAGGAGGGGGGGGATGGGTTAGCCTGGTGATGGGTATTAAAGAGGGCACGTATTGCATGGAGCACTGGGTGTTATGCACAAACAATGAATCATGGAACACTACATCAAAAACTAATGATGTAATGTATGGTGATTAACATAACATAATAAAATTAAAACAACAACAAAAAAGACCTCAGCACTGTGGCATAGTATTAGGCACTAACCCTTTCAGTATCAAATAGATTTCCAATATCACCAAAAAAAAAAAAAGTGTTTCCAGTCAACCCCATCGAAACTATTGCTTTTGTCTCATACTATTTGTCCACCTAAATTTTTTTGTCATTTCTGTTATGTAGATAAGCAATTCCAATTATACCTTTGCCACTTAAAGAACCCATTCTGCACTGACTCATCCCACTTTATTCCTTTTCTCCCCAATGCATCACGGGTAAAAGAAATAAAAATAAATAAAGAAATCTCACTTCTCCCCAAACCGTTTGGAACCCCTTCCCTTTATCATCTTTATTTGTCTTGCAAAAGAGAAATTTTTCTATTCTGCCATGACTTTATTTTTTCTCTAATGCCAAACTAGAAGGGATGGCAGGGTCAACTTTCTCTTTGCTTCATACTGCTACTTTTAAGGACATTTAAAATATCATGTTAAACAATATATACTTATCAGATCAAATCCATCTTATTTTTCTGTATCACTCTTTTAGAATCACTCTTGGCACTCTCCCCTCACTTGCATGTTTCTCCGTCAGCTTGTTCATGGCATCAGTTTTATCTGCTGAAGCACCTAAGTTCCTTAAGACTACTTACCCGTGCAGAATTACTGTCTCGTGGCCCATCACGCTGGAAGTAACCATTAGAAGTAACCATTAGAAGTCATATCTCCTGTGAGATCTCTAACTCTGCACCTTCTCTCTTCAACCATAGGTTACTTTCAATTTAATACTCCCACTCAGCTGCTCTGCAACCTAATAAGCAAACATATAATTAAAGCATTTAGAATCCTACAATAACAGAGGTCTCTATAGCAGTAAACTTTTTCCTCCCCTACTAAGCTTTTGGCTCAATTACTTCAGTACTAACACAATCAAAGCCCTCATCTTCCTGAAACTTGTCAAGTCCAAATCAGAATTCCTTCCTGCGGACCACGGCCTAAGTTCCCCTAACAAGCCCACGGAGTAATCCTGAGAAAGGATACAGAACCATGGGGAACTAAACAATTACAGAGTCTTGCTTTCCATTTTTAGCTGGCCTTTGCCACTGTCTGGTGCTCTGATTATTCATGTATAATTAATTTCCCAGTGAATTTTCTATACTTCCTAGTCTATGTCTGCTGAAGGGTTACTGGAAGTCCTCTATCTCATGATTCCTTCAATCCGCATAGTTGGCATTTAGATTTATGTTATAGAGATGAGTCTATTTTCATAAGCAATCAACACTAAGCCCTGAGATGCTAACACTATATGAAACTAGAGGAGGCTGGGGCCCAAAAACAATCCACACCAGAAGATTCTAACACATGTGAGAGTGGGGCAAAAAAGGTTACAATCAAGGGCGCCTGGGTGGCTCAGTTGTTAAGCGTCTGCCTTCGGCTCAGGTCATGATCCCAGGGTCCTGGGATTGAGCCCTGCATCGGGCTCCCTGCTCCGTGGGAAGCCTGCTTCTCCCTCTCCCACTCCCCCTGCTTGTGTTTCCTCTCTCGCTATGTGTCTTTCTGTCAAATAAATAAATAAAATCTTTAAAAAAAAAAAAGGTTACAACCAGTGTAGTCCATGAAGGCAAAGAGCTTGAGAAATTTCCAGTCTGAGAGTAAGGGACTAGAAGTATTCTAGACCATCAGTATGAGGAAGGAGATTCAGTAAGGTCAAATAGATCCACCTTGAGGGACCTGGTGAGAATCTGAAAGCCATAGAAAAGGGATCTGAAATATAATCTTGGGAATATAGAATAGGGACAAGAAAAATTAGGCTTCAGAACTCAACTCCAAAGGAAGTGAATGCGTTATTAAGCATAGCCTGAGACATAGGGCTCAAAAGCAAGAATGATCTTGATGCCAAATAATGTCTTCTGAGGTCAGGACCCTAGAGCTAAACCACTCCCAGGACACAGAGGGTGAACTAGATCCACAATAAGGTGGAAATAATCCAGTGGTGGGAGCCAATGGGAATGATAATAAGAATGAAGAAGTGAAGAGAATCGAGTCAAATAGCATCTTGGCACAGATTATTTTATCCTCTTCTCCCCATATCTTTGCATCAACATATATTTGTATCTTTTTAAAAAATGTTCTTCAGATTCACAAGAGAAAATTCCTCTAAATAAAACTGTTTTGTTTGTTTGGTTGGTTTTTCAGACAAGGCATTTGATCTTGAAGAGTTCATGGAGGATTTCCTAAAATATTTTAATTTTCTCTGTTTAAGAGCTGTGTCTTACACCAGTATGGACTCATTATAATTTCAGTTATCCATGCATATGGTATTTTAAGGTCATATTACTAAGTGGAAGACAACCGGGAACTTACTATGTATGATATTGTCATTTTACTGATGTAGGATGAAAGATGGTCTCAGTTTAGATTCATTGAGTAGCTCTTATCCTGAGAATAGCTGTGGTTTCATAGGAGTTCCTCTTTTTGTTTGATTTCTAATACTTGTTACCATTCACTTGGATTAGAGTATCAAAATTCCTCTGCATAACTACAGAGGCTTGTTGGAAGGTCATGAATAGCAAAAAATGGATCAAAATTATAGGATGTCCCTGTGTCTCTAGGAACTAAGGCTGCAAAAGCCTGTCAACTAGTCTTTAATTTGCAAGACCCACAGTATTTTATTAAGAAAAATAAAGGTTACATCCATCTGGATTATAAACCACACCTTTTTACTTTCTTCTAGAACACTGTTCTTACAGTGCTCTTTCTGGCAGTCTCTATGGGGTCCTGACTTTTCCTGCCTTCAATTTCCTCTAGTCTCTGCCTTTTTAAAAAAATTAAATAGAAGTCTCTTTTTTGTTTGTTTGTTTGTTTGTTTGTTTGTTTACTTGACTGTGCTTCCATTTTAACTCTCTCCTTCCTCTTTCTTGGCAACTTCTAGGTGAAGCATTTGCCATTGGCAGACAATCTTGAAGAAATCATACTAAGTCATTTCAACCTATATCTTTGATATAAAAGACATGGGGTAATGAACCTTAAATGTCTTCTTGTAAGAAAGTTCTTTAATTCTAAAAGTATGTTTTTAAAGATTTGCAATTCTAGAGAATTTTTATAACTAAAAACCTACATAAGAGATAACTTGGTTAAACTTATTTTATAAAGGAGAAATTAATTATTGTTTAGGATACAGTATTGACTGAACAATATTTTTTCTCATTAATTTATATTTTTCCAATTCATAACATCAGTATACAATATATGAGCTACTAAATAGGGATCAGTAGCCATTATTTTTAAGAAAATAAAGCATAATTCTGTAAATATATATAGTGTAATACCATTCTATCAATATTATACTTTTTTTCAAGGTATCTGGTATTTAATACACCCTGTAATTGCTGCACTAAAAGTTCAGTTTGAGAAACGTGGGCATCTATTGTGCATGTCAATTATGATAACAGCAGGTATAAGCTATTTTGATGTATTTACTCCTTAACTGGGTAGAACAGGGAACCAAAGAATGTGAAAAATATCCAACATGTACACAGCACTTACTACATGTTCAGATAGTGTCTTATTTATAAATAAATTAATATATATATATATATGTATATGTATGCATGTGTGTGTGTGTGTGTGTGTGTGTGTATATATATATATATATATATATATATATATTTTATATATCAACTTATTCAGTCTTCACAACAACCTTGGGAGATACCTATTTTAAAGATGAACAACCAGAGGTTCAAAGAAGTCAAGTACCTTGCCGAGGTATGTGGAAAATTTGGAATTCAAATACAGGCAGTGCTTTCTTCTGTCTCATGTCAGGATCTTCTTTTTTGTCCATCTCCCAGCTTTGCTTGTCTCTTTGCTTGATGAACTTGATGGCTCTCTCATTTCAGCAAGATGGCCACCTATGATCCTGATGGGAAGATACAAACTTTCCCTTATTTCCAGGTGAAAAGTTCCAGGAGGGAAAGTAGTCAGGCTAGCCTGATCTCTGTGGCCAAGAAAATGTGGTGCTGTGATTGGCTAGGTTTCAGTCACTTGACAAGTCTTTACCCGGCAGTGATCCATCCCACTAACACCACTTCGAGATAGGTATTAATTTTAAAAATAACAATCTTTGAAGTGGATTCTAGAGTGGGATAAATGAGAATTGAAAACTGTGAGAAATGAACTTACCCTGTTCTCTATTTTTATTTTGTTTTGTTTGTTTGTTTCTGGGGACTGTCATTCAAAGCCAAATTTTGAGAGCCAAAGAGAATCCCAACCAAGTTCCTTGAGTTCTCAGTTAATTCAGCTGACACAGCTCTTTTCATCTGGCCCCAGGAGTTCTTGTGGCCCTAAATCTTTCATGGCCTCAAAGAATAAGCTTAGTATAGTGTACATGCCTCTAAATATATTGAGAGAGAGAGGCGAAGGAAAGAGTTTTGGTATGCCTTATGTTTCTTACCTGATGTTTTCAGAATAAAAACTTAGTGAAGAGTTGTATTTTTTTCCCCAATTTCCTTAGACATCAAACTAATGTTTCCTTGAGTGGAAAATGATAAAAAGACAGATTTTTATCATAGGATGCTTGGGCTTTACACATTTTATTATTTATGTATTATACAGTTTACCAAATTCTGTTTGCTCAAGAATGCTGTACTTATGAAATAATTATGTAAAGAACTCAGAGCATAAGAAAAACATCACTGTAGGTCTTTTTCTTTCCTGTAAGATTAGAAATGGGTAGAAAAAGGATCAGTCATCAGCATTCCTTTCCTATGTCTAATCTGCTGTATGCCACTTCCACATACTTGTTCCCAAAGTTTTTAAAAACAGTAAGTCCAACATGATGCCAAGGTCAATGGTTTACAAAATATGGTTTCCCAGACTAACATCATCACCCTTACCTGGGCACTTAAAACTGCAAATTCTGGGGCCTGACCCCCAGACCAACTAACTGAATCAGAAACTCTGGGTAGGTGGGGCCCCAACAATGTTTTAACAAGTCCTCCAGGTGATGCCCATATATACTGACCTAAAAACCACTGTCAGAGGGACTTTGTCTCTCTCTTTTGCAGGGCCTCCTTACCTCCTTACCTTACCCTTTTGCAGGGCCTCCTTATCCCTCAGTGATAATGGACTGCATTCTTTACTAATTAGTAACCAAACAGAAATTTATACCAGAGAGTTAACAATCGATTCCATATGATTCTCTTCTCAAACACAAAATGTATCATCAACTCTTGAACAGAATTGGGGAAATATTTCTTGGCTTAGATATTTTGTGCTTGCCAACGACACTCTGATTTGACATCAATACTATGTTCTTCCCTGCATCTTGCTTGTGGTATAAGGTGTTTATCCCTTTGGGGACTGCTATGGTCTGCTTCAGTGGCTGATCCATGGGGTCAGAAAAGAATCCAATGGGATTCTTTTCACAGTTTGATTTCTTATTGGGTGGAGATCCCAGTTTGTCCTTGCACTGCCCATGTAAAATATAAACATGAAAACAGTGAAATAAATTATCGAGGGCCATTTTTGGTGACTCCTCTGGGCAATTTTCAGGAACGCCTTGTGAAGGCACTATTCATCATTTTTTTCTGACAATATGTCTCTAGTGTATTATTCATAAATATTTGATTGACTTGCAGGCTAGAATCTCCTAGTAGATGATGTAAGATGCCATGTTTTTGTACCAACCAGTTGGATCACCACTCATAAAAACCAGTGTACACCAGTCCATTGATACAGTGTACTCAGCTTAGACTCAATATACCACAAAGCCCCTTGGTAGACAGGCAAGCCTTGTTGATTCAGGTAGGGTTAGTTTTGTTATAACAGTTGAAGTTATGCATCATTATGCATTTACCCCCTAGTTTTAAGAGTGAGTCCATACTTACTCACCTAAGTAGCTTAATAGCCTGACAATGCAGGTAAGTAGTTCAACAATGTATACTTTTCTGCTGTAAAAGACAAGCATTAGCCACATATTTACATTAGGTTTATATGACAGTGTCTATCTATATCCATTTATTTTGGCTACAAATAATACTCAGTTGAGTCTCTCCAAGAAAAAACATTGAAGTAGAACATAGGAATCCATTTTCCAATGTCTTAGCTAGGATGTCACAGTGTTTTTTATTGCATCATTCAAAAACTTATGCAAGAGTTCCTTTCAACGGGGAACTTGGGGTATAGAAGTCCCTGTTGATACACAGTTCATGAAACCAGCTTTTGAGCACTGAATTATGTTACAGGCATTGATTGTAGAGCTGAAGGGATGCTCTGAAGAAACATCCCATGGGAAAACCTGGAGTTGGGATGGGCTTGGCAGTATACCAGACACACACTTGGTGCTTGGAAGTCTGACAGTGCTGACAGTGGGTGAGTGCTGTGGATGGTGTTCCTATCAGGTGAGCACCATGTAGGCAGTCTTCTCATGAGGACTTAGCTCCCACACAGCTCCTGTCATTCAGACAATGCTTCATTCCTTGGAAACTTCTGGGCCTCAGCTTTACTCATGTGTTTTCTCTGAGCTTAGGGCTCCCAGCATTCAGGCTTTCCTCCATGTTCTTCCTTTCTTCCCAGACTGTCTTGGCATCCTATACAAACTCCTTATTTACCCCTTTATATAAAAACTCTCTTCTCTCCTATGTCTCTTTTTGGACAATTATCTGTTCAAACATGAACCCCAATTATTATTAACAACAAAACTGCCTCCTCCTCTCCACTAGAGGGCAGTGAAAGCTCAATCTTCCTAAAGACCATTGTTTGGTATCCTGTGGGTAGTCCTGGGGCTCTCAGGTGTCTTTAATCAGATGTCTTGGGTTTTAAAATGGGTGAGGAAGAGGGTGTTCAGGAGTAGGAATCAGAAGCAATATAAACTTCCATTTTATTTGGAGAACTACTTAATTCCTGAAATCTAGCCAATGGGCTTTTGTACCTGCAACCAGTGTATGAACAAAGAAAGCTATGGATGGCCTGAGTGTGCTATCAAAGGATTCTGAGTGCACTGTATGAAAACTTCAGCCAGTGTGCTACTTAGATATTGGCTGGAGCACCCTCCCTGACCACAGTCATCTTCTCTCTGTGAGAGCCCTGGCTTGCTGAGCTGTCAAGGATATAGCAAAGGGTCCCTTGACTCCAGGCTGACCAGGCGACAGTGACCTCTGTGGCCTGACTTGAAAAGATTATTCAGGCCTGTCCTATTCCTGCTTCTGTAAACTTAAATTTGGAATAAGAAACACGTGAAATGTTTTCCAGTTACTCGTCAGAGTTTAAGGTGAAACTTATGAGACAGAGAAAAGGCCCAGGGAAGCTATGATGGACAAACTGAAGTTCCAAGGAAGCGGATGATAGGAGGGCAGCTGATGTGGTGTCGAGAAGCAGATGCAGCCTGGGAGGGAGGAGAAAACAGGAGAAATAGGTGATTGGAGCTTCCCATAGGTATCCACTTACCATATATGTGTATCTTTACATAACAAGACATGTACTCTCAACCAGTTTTGATTTTAAGAACTCAGCTTCTTTTTTGATATATTTTCAATAGCCACTTGAGCCTTTTTTGGGTCATTCTATACCAGGTTCCTCTTGTTCCTCATAGTTTTCACAACCTTATCCTTCCAAAGCCCTTCCCTCAATAATTAGAGCTAAAACTTTTTGAAGTATCCTTTCTTACTGCTGCCAACAGCACCACATCCCCAGCACTCTGATGATGGATGGCCCTTGCCAAATGGTCTTTCTCTAGAAGTCTGAAAGACTCTTTTTACCAGGGAGGTAGAGAATTTGGTTGATTTATCCAAAGATGATCCCCTTAACTGGTGATTCCCCTACTGGTAATCTCTTAGTTCCTTTTCCTCTTCGCTTCTGACTCCTGGAATGGTCTTCAACATTTTTTCTTTTTTTTTTTGAAATTGTTTTAATTGAAATATATTTGACATATAACGTTGTGTAAATGTAAGGTTTACAACACGTTGATTTGATGCATTTATATATTATAATGCTGCCATCGTAGTGACAGTGTAGGGGTCTTCTCTTTAAGGCTGGCTTTCTCTGAGAAGTCCATCAGCAAACTGTCTTCTCAGGTCTTCCCTGAACTGGCCAAGCATTATAGGCTTTTGTTTCACCCCACTTATTTCCAGAAGAAGAGAGATTAACTTACTTGTTCCTACAGGTTCAAGATTAACACTATATACCTACTTCCTTAACTTTGAATATACTAGCAAAGTTCAGGATGGAATCATCCCCTGGACATTCTTTTTATTTGTCACTTGTGCCCTTCAAACTACTTTGACCTCCAGTAAGGAGAAATCATAGACAGTCTGTACCCAGATGTATGTCATAACTTCTCCATATCTTTTATCCTAGGAGTTTGGCCCACAAGAGTCAATCTTCCTCAATGAATAGACATCTCAATAGAGATCTTAAAGTAAAATACCACTGCAATTCACCACACAATTCTATTCTTCTTGGCCCTGATTATACTGTATCCATCATATCTGCCTTTTAAGATTCCTTTCATTGAACACTGGGATAGAGCCATATGTTGTGTATTTGGCCCCTTTTATTTTGATACCCTATAGTATCAGTGGTATGAGATGAAAAATAGGGTTCTAATTGCTAGAGTGTGCCATGGTAAAAATATGAGGAAGCTCGTATTGAGATACAGAATAGTTTACATGATAAGCAAAGCTTCAAATCAGGAGTCAATTGAGAAGGGGCCAGTATTTTGAAATAAATTAATTTCAATTTAGAGAAGCAAATGATCTTTAGACCATCTGCAAATTTGCTATATGGGATTTCCTTTTTAGTAACAGATTATTTTATAAGAATGCCACCTGTACTATTTTAATAGCTCTTTAACTGATTTCTCTCATTCACCTTCTTGTCCCATGGTCCACTTAACACCATGATGTGTTGTTTTTTACCAAAATAGAGAGGCAATCAAGTCAGTTCCATTTTCAGAAACTTGCAGGGGTTTTTCCATTGTTAAGCAAGACCATCACACACATCCAAGGTCATTTTAAGCATCTAGATTCATCCATTCTCTAGATTGTGTCCACTAGTTCTTTTTAAATTGCAAACCTCACCTTAAGTTAGCCCTTTAGTGACTGCCAGGACCCTACTGAGTAGTGAAGCTGAGGCCAATATGCATAACTGTTCACAATCTAAACTGCCTGAAGGTCCCTTAACAAAGAAGTTGGGCCATGTCTCTGTTTTTCATGATGATCTTTTGTCCAGAATATTCTTCCTTTTCTCTTCAGATAATTTCTTTTCATTCCTCAATACCTAGCTGAGGATGACTCCACACTATGTTTTATTACTTTGATGTGGCAAAACTATGTGTATCTTCCTCCCCAAAATTGAAATTTTGAAATTTCTTATCTTTGTGTCCCCAGCAGAGTTTTGTGTTCAGCGTATTATATGCTTCACTGAAGGACTTGTGTTGGAGACAGAGAGAAAAGAGTGTGTTTAGCTGTCAGCCCTTCCAGGGATTAACTCAGCTCTAGAAAGCCACCTTGGCCAAAATCATGCCCCTTTCAGGGTTCCTCATTCAATGAATATTTAATAAAGGGCATAGAGGTCTGGCTATTTGCTTCAATGTGGGACAACTCTAAAGGCCAGTCTAGCTTTAGAGCTTCCTGTAGAATTGCCCAATCTTGTTGTTGGACGTGCAATGCTCCTTGACTTTTCTTTCAACCTTATCCCTTTTCCTAGCCCTCCTTTTCTCAGGTGTTGATATCAAGGCACTGCCTCATGATCTGCACAAAACATTTCATCTCAGACTCTTCTTACTGAGGAGCTCAACCTGTAACTGGTATCAGGAGTGATCCAAGGAAGCAGGAGATAGCTAGGAGTTTCACAACTGGATCATTTGCCTTCTGGCTAGTAATAGAACCCCAACTCTGGTATTTGTTGGGCGCAGATAGCCTCTGGCACAAAGTGATAGTCTAACATCTTTTAAAACTTCCACCAGTGTGAATTGGAACGGTATATAGTATAGTAGTAGAAGGGAATAAATGCATTAGCTGGTGCATTTTGTCAATAGTTTGAGAAATATGGAGAAAACAGTTAATTACAAGGTCACTGAAACTGAGTTGCTCTTTCTAAGTTTAATTGACTCTCTAGAAAATGATAACAAGCTAAGAGTGATTAATCACCAACTGAAAGCTAATATGAAAATCAGAGGGCCATTTTGGTAGCGTGCATAAAAGCTCTCATTTCCTGTAGAAGGAATGTAGAGAATATACTGAAAGCCAGACTAGAGACTTAATCATTAGAATAACTGAGCTAAAAGAAAGTTTCAACTCTCAAACAGGGCAGGTCTGCTATGAAGTTCAGGGCCCTTATTGGGAAATAATGGTATCATAACATTGGGATAAGGACATCTGCATTGATGCTCTGACGAAATACTGAATCCCTACATTCATTTAGTATCTTGGAGCCAATATAAATGGTCCCCCACTCCCTATCTAAAGTTAGATCTCCCCACTTTCTTGAAGACAATGCAGTCTCTTCTACAACAGACTTTTGCCCCTTCTTCTAGCTGTACCCGCACCTTCCCTTTTAGCCACTAAGTCTGTTACTAGTGTTAAGTAACAGAATAGCCCAGAAAGGAACCTTCTGAACCCAAGAAAAGAGGAGAGTATATCCTAAAGAAGCTTCAAGACCTAGAAGCTAGAGAGTATGCGTGGGAAGTGGGTTTTTGGGGTGTTTGATCACTGGAGCTAGAAGATGAAGACTGATAAGAGAGAGTTTATGATTTGGGAACATTTGCACAAGATATTGGATTTGACACTATGAAGAAAACCCCAGAGAGATGGTGCGATCTCCCTATTGAGATGGCTCCTGGACACATGACAAAAGTGCTATACTGAGTGAAGTTGAGCACTAGAATTGCCATAGCAGATGGTATAAAAAGGGTTTAAAATGTTCAGGGAAGTGGGTATGGAAGAATGGAAATACTATGCACAACTTCAAGACCCTACAGATGATTACCAATGCCCAGAGGATAGACATTTTACCATGATCATACAGAGTAATCTAGTAAGGAAGGAACCAGAATGACACAGAAGTTTAGTGGCAGTTCTATCAAGACTGTAGGGAAACCTGATGCACAGCCAGGCTCACTTTCAGAAATGGGAATGATAAAAAACCCCAAACACAGAAACCAGGTGGTAGGGCTTCTAGTGGCACCAGAAGCCACAGGAGATGCAATTATTATAATGAGTGACAAGATCAGAGGGTCAGACATAGGGCCTGACCCATAGAGAATTGTGGAAATGGTCAATAGAATATGGAGTCCTAAAGGGAGAAAAAGATGGTAGTACTACTCAATTTATGCATAATCAGGCGATGAAGGGTTGTTGTCCCAGTAAAATTGCATGTATACGTTTCTATTGCTATATACGTTTCTATTGCTGATGTAAAGAATTAACACAAACTTAAGAGTTTAAAACAACAAAAATTCATTATTTCACAGTTCTGTAAGTCTGAATTCTGGGTACAGCGAGGCTCAGCTGGAGTCTCACAAGACCCAAATCAAGAGGTTGAGAGGGCTGCATTCCTTTCTAGAGGCTCCAGGGATGAATCTGTTTCCAACCTCATTCAGATTGTTGGCGAAATCCAGTCCTTCGTGGTTATGGGACTGAGGTTGTCATTTGTTTGCTCGCTGTCAGCTGGGGGTCACTCTTAGCTCCTAAAGGCCACTCTCTTGTTCCTTCACGTGGGATCCTACACCTCAGAGACAGCAGCAGTTCACTGAATCCTTATTCCATTTGGAATGTCTTACACTCCCCTTTTTCTGCATCTTTCTTTCCTTCTTCATGCACATCTCTGTGACTCTCTGAGAATGTTCTCTACTTGAAAGGGCTTGTGTGATTACAGTGGGGCTGCCCAGATAATCCAAGATAACCTCCTGATTAGAAAGTCCAGCTCCATAACTTAATTACATTGGTAATGTCCCTTTTGCCATTGAACATAATATACTCACAAGTTCCAGGAGTTAGGGTGTGGAACCTGGTGGGTTCATGCTATTTTTCACACTTGCCCAATTTCTGTATCCAAACCAATTTTCAGACCTGATCCTATTGACTGAAGAAGAGGTGATTCCCAGGAGGAAACATCTTGCAGTATTTTGGCAAATGAACACAGTAAAGATTTTCCCATCTGTTCCCAAAGGTAACTATAGCTATTTACTCCAGTGACTGTGCACTGGGCAAAGGGCAATGCTCATACACTTGGAGGACTATTGAACATACCAGTCATGGTCCTAGTTGAGTGTGGGCATATGGGGCCAGGACATAAATGGGGTTCTGGCCAAGATCCAACCCACAGTGGGTCCACTGAGTCCATAGACACATAGGTGGTTATTTTCTCACTCTCTGAATGTATAATTGGGATAGATGTACTTGGTAATTGGGATGACTCTCACATCAAGTCCTGGTCCTGTGGGGTAGGAGCTATCATAGCGGGAAAGGCCAAGGAGAATCCTCTGAAATTTCCCCTCTCCAAGACTGTAGATAAAAAAATAATTATCTCTAGGTAAATGGTGGCTACAGAGCCTCAGCCTAAAGCTCATAAATTGTTTGGTAAGTAACTAGCACAAGTTTCCACATATCATTAAATCAGAACAGGATGATGTACTTTAGGTTAAAAAAGTAGGAGTGGGCCTCTTAGAGCACTGGAAAATCCTGTGGAAGGCACTGCTAAAGCTCCAGCTTCCTTGTGTATAGAGCCCATGGGATGCCCTAATAATCAGCCTGCACCCAAACTCTCAGTGTCTACCTCCCAGACAAACCAACCTGCTACATATATTCTATCTACTCAATCAACATTGTTGACATGCACATAACTAAAGTTCCTTTGTAATGTGATGCTAGTATGCTCTATTCCTCAATATGCATTCCTCCCAGATCAATTTAAGCAATCAGGGCTAGTTCCCTGGGCTGACTAGGGGCCAGCCCTTTCACTACCTTCACAATGTATTCTGAATCCAGTAACTTCAGTTCTTTTAAATATTACATATTTAATATCAGCCACAATTCTTTTATCTGTACTTCTGCCCTAGCCTCTTATCTCTATTTCTGCATTTGCCCCTGTAATTGATTCTCTGCAAAGAGTGATCTTTCTTCAAAATGTAAATCAGATCACACCACTCTTCTCTTCAAAACCATTCAATGCCTCCCTTAGAACAAAATCCAGCATCCTTACCAAAGCCTATATAAGACACTTCATGATCTGTCTTACTTGTTAACTTTCTAATTCAGTTCCTTATAGACTCTATTTTTCTTATTCTGTTCTAGCCACTTTGCCTTCCACGGAGTTTCTTGAACATGCCAAGCTCATTCCTGGCTCAGAGCTTTGGATTTGTTCTTTCTCTGTATAGAAACAGATTTCCTCAGATATTCACATGGTTCCCTCCTTCAGTTCACTCAGGTGTCTGCCTAAAAGTCACGTCCTCAGAGATTCCTTCTTTCCCCACCCAACACAAAATTCCTACTTTAAAATATACCTATTCTTCCTTCTCTCTGACTCTACTGTATTTTTGTTCATAGAAGTTGTCATAATCGACATGATATGTTTTGATAATTTGTGTACTTTTGGCTTCCCCAACTGGAATATAAACCCTGTGAGGAGAAGGGCTTCATTTAGTTTAATGCTGTAATATTTAAAAACACCTAGAACGTTCCTGTTTATGGGAATAGGGAGCAAAATTATTTTCCTTCTTTTATAATAAATAATAAGAAGAATAACAATCCACCCTCTTTTAGGGTTCCCAAACCCAATTTCAATGTCGGGGAGCTTCCCCCCAAACAATACCCAGCAATTCTCTGACACCAGCAGGGTGTTAAAGATTCCAACTCAATTCTGATACTGTCTACCCAGAGATAGTAGCAGATCCCACAGGATGAGGGCCCACCCCCCCGCCCTTCAGAGGCCAATCGCAAGCACCACCACCCCCACCTCCCCTCCCCCCACCCCCCTCTGGTACCTGTGCTTCTGATCAACCTGATGAGGGAGCAGAAAGCAAGCTGAAGACCAAGCATAAGCTGACACCCTGCAACCTCCCCCCACCCCCACTCCTGGGTGGGACAAGTGTGACGTTCTTCCAAGGATCTCCCAGCTATCTTAATGTTAATACCTTGCTAGAGAAAAACAACCTTAACTTGATAATGACAAGGCCTATGGTATCTTGTAGGTCCTCTTTAGCATATGAAAGTTCTTTTGAAACCTCCCTTTTTCCTTACCTCCCCCAACCCCATAGTATATAATCAGCCACCCCTCACAACCCCAGGGCAGCAGCTCTTTCTGCCCACAGGTCCTATCACTGTGCTTTAATAAAATCACCATTTTGCAGCAATAACAACAACAAAAAACAAAAAACAAAAACAAAAAAACCCACCTAGAACAGTGCTTGGCAACATTAGATGGGTTCCCTAAGTATTTGTTAAGGAAATAAGCTATTCAGCAAGTGGCCCAAATTGGTCAATGACATGTGAGGGAAAATATATTACGCGTCTTCTGAGGAGGGTTCATCATTCCTAAGATAGACCCATAGGAAGAGACAAAGATTCTCTCTTCTTCCTCTGGATGCGATTGAAAATGTGAGGCTTAGACTTGCCTCACTACCTTTGAATCAGCCCGGGGAAGAAACCTATGCAAAGACTGAAGGATGTGGAAAAGTAAAAAGAACTTGGGTCCTTAGTGATCTCAGTGAACTGCTGACTTAGCTCTGTTGAAGCCATCCATCCCTACTAGAGGTGTGTAATTGTGTAACTGCTTATGCCAGTGTTCTTAAGGCTATCATTTCATTCATGATTTCATTCCTCATAGCCAAGAGCAATCTGGCTGATGCAGGTACCTTTCTAGCCCTACAACACAATTCCATACACCTGACTCTTCAGATACTTAAGACTCCAGCTGTCCAGCTAACTGCTCATCTTTGCTTTTGCTCAGCTATTTCTCCAATTCCTGGCTTCTACACATGTAAAATTCTACTAGCCTTAACACTTCCTCTCATGTGGTCCAACTCAGAAGTTTCCTTCCCTTTCATGCTTTCCCTCACTGCTGCATTACAATCACTCTGCAATAACCTTATAACTCCTTGCTTACTTTCTTCCTGGCTCCTATTAATTCAAGCTTCATGCTACGGTTATTTCTCTCCATTCTTACCTTCATTCATTCAGTTAGCCATTTATTCATTCACCAGTTTTTATCGAGTATTCATGGCCAGACTTCAGCCATGTATCAGTAAATAAACATACAAAAATTTCTGCTCTAATAGAGCCTACATTCTTGTTGGTGAGGATGAGAATATTCATTCAATAAATAAATAAATTAATTAATTAATTAAATAGTACATCATGGAATACATAGTTTGAGGAAAAATGACACAATAGCAGGGTGGATATATAATACCAAGGTATATGTTGGGGGGGTGGGTTGCAATTTTTAAAAGGGGTAGTTCATAGAAGTGGTTCAGGGAGGAGGTTCAGCTCATTTGCAAGGTGACACAGGAGCAAAGACTTTAATGAGTGGAAGCAGTGAGCCATCTACCTAGGAGAGAAGTACCCTCATGAGTTTGAGGAATAGCAAGAAACCTTCATGCCCAGAGCAAGATGAGTACAGTAGTAAAATAAAGAACACATCTTCAGCACCTCACCCTGTCCCGAGAACCTACCACAGTCACTCAACTACTGAACTTTCAATAAGTGATTGCAGAAAGGGCATTTTGTTTTGTATTAACTGTTGTTTTATTGATTGAATTAAAGATCATTTGCATCAAGAATTAAAACAGCCCTCATTTAACATTTTAATAGCATGTAGTATGGGTCAGATTTTTTTTTTTTACCATTCAGGAAATTTTCCTAAGATAATTACAGGTCCAGTGTTGAAACTTGCATACTTTAGTCTTAATTTATCCCACCTCAGCATTAGCCCCAGATGTCAGATGCATCATCTTGAGGCTAGCAGATATCAAAATCATACTTAGAGGTAACATAAGCCAAGTTGCAAGATGAATGATCCAAAAAAGTACTCCCTTTGCTGATGCTTTGACTTTTGCTCTTGCTCTGGACTGACATACTGCTGTTCATAATTAAAGATTTCATCCTGGTCACTCCAGGTCCATGGTAACATTAGTCATCAAGTGTGCACTTTGGTGTAAGCCCATGTCAGCTTCCATGAGTCACCATATCATGGTCATTGCTCTTGTCTACTCTGTTCCAATAGCATCACTCTAGGCACCTGGCCAAGAACTAGATTATCTTTTATCATTGCCTCAGAGAGCCCTTTATCATTCCCATTTCCTATTGTGAGGAGTGGAACAGAGCCACCTGCCAAGATATGTCTCCAGGACTATTCCACTCCACCCAGGACAATCCAGGCCTAGCTGATTAAGACTGCATTGTAAGTCTGGGCATCTGTACTTAAACATCATTTCCTGTAGGTCAGGGCCATCTCAATCCATCAAGGATAGTCTAAGGATATTTTGGCCCAAAGTGTTTGGATCCCCTTTCATGGTTTTCTATGAATATGTATATACCCTTGTGAAGTACCCATTACACTCCTCCCCCCGCTTTTTTTTTTTTCAGGAAAAATGGCTGCCTGATTGCTTTACATCCTCATAATTAAGAAATCATTCAAGGAATTCTTCTCAAAACCAAAGATCTGTTTCAAGGTGTTTTGCTCTCACCAAGCTAAACAGAGAAGCTAGACACCTTTAAATGGCAGCTACTCTAGTTAAATCACACTCATTAAAACGGTTTCTTGTGTATATTACCCATTTCTATATATATTCTAATTAAAATTTTTAAAAAACTAATTCATAGAAAATGTTTTGATTACTATAATTAGTAAGTTGTCAAGAAGAAATCAGAAAAATATACGTTTGAAAGAAGTTGTATGAATGATTATATTTGTAAGAAGTTATATGCATTATTATAAGGAACTAAATCATAATCACATTTAAAATTATTATTTCTATAAAGTTAAGGTCAGATGTTCCACTTTTGATGGTCAGGGCCCAGGGACAGGAATAGCCAATAAACCTTCATGTTAAAGTCACTCTGTCTGGACAAGCATACTGGTTTTATCATCAGATACATTATGGTGGTTGCAGGAAAGTTTATTACAATTAGATATAAATTCTATAGCTTGTTTTAACTTTTTAGCAAAACTCTCTAAATATAGATGACTGATAAATCTAGATATAGACATAGATGGTATGCAGAGATATATACATATATATATATATTTGTGCATTCTATCAACATTTATTGAATACTGAACTATAGGATAGATGTTCTAAGGTACAGGGGATGTGTTTGTGAACAAGACAAAGCCCATTCCCACAGAGCTTCTATTCCACTCAGAAAGAAAGACAATAAATATATAAACAAATAATGTAAGAGTGATGAATGGGAAGGAAGTTACTTAGTTAAAATGGTCAGAGTACTGTAAAGAGGTAACACTTGAATTCAGACCTAAAGGTTGAAAAGGATTCAGTCATGTGGATGATTCCAGAAAGAATGATTTCAAAATGGAAAAAGTAAATGATACAGAATGCAGTTATAGGTTATCATTGCACTGAGGAAGCTTCAACTGCTTTCAAATTCCTTATGTAAATATGCAGAGTCATATTTAACCTTAGCTCCGTCTTTCAAGAAAATAGTATCCTCAGGTTATGATTACAAAATTCCCCATGAAACCTATCACTGTCACTTTCCACTGTGGTTTTGTAGCAGAAACTATTTTGGATGTTTGGATGATCCAATTGCTACCTTCTATGGTCTCCACAGAAGTGACCATTTGACACAGTTCTGGCCAATAGATATTTTTTTCATAGATGTAGCATTGATTAAGTCTTAGAATTGAAACATACAAATTATCATCTTTCAAAATTTTATGGATTATAAAATCAGAGCTGGGAAAACCCTTCTCTAGGGTTCATAAAGTATGCTTTAGATGGGGTTTCTCATGTCTCTTGAGGTAATTCTGCTTTCACACAAATTGTTCAAGAAAGATGACTGAGTCTAGAAAGGGAAGAAGGAGGTGAGTCATTCTTTCTATCCCTGCAGAGAATAAATAAGTCACTGAATTTAGCATCTTGATTTGGTGTTCCCAAAGCATTGACTTTCTTATTTTTTTTATATTTACATTTGAAGATAAAGCCAAATAACCAATTATATCAACAAACATTCACTTTATCTGTTAAATTATTTCTTAAAGATTTGAAAAATTTCCCAGTTTTATGAAATTTAATTATTTTATATGTCTTCTATTTGGAAATTATTGTTAATGAAGGTTACTAAAACCAAATGTTTTAAAGATTATTTATTTATTTGAGACAGAGAGAATGAGAGAGAGAGAGCACATGAGAGGGGGGAGGGTCAGAGGGAGAGGCAG
Source organism: Eumetopias jubatus (assembly GCF_037043125.1). Taxonomy (NCBI): domain Eukaryota; kingdom Metazoa; phylum Chordata; class Mammalia; order Carnivora; family Otariidae; genus Eumetopias; species Eumetopias jubatus. The sequence continues at coordinate 113,333,584 of NW_028274814.1, read as the reverse complement.
ACTCTCCGCCGAGCAGGGAGCCTGATGCGGGACTCGATCCAGGGACTCCTGGATCATGACCTGAGCCGAAGGCAGTCGCTTAACCAACTGAGCCACCCAGGCGCCCTAAAACCAAATATTTTAAACATATTTCTGTATTCTAAAAGTTTGTTAGATAAAGTAAGAGAAGACCCAATGGTGAGAGACTAATGAATTCGTGAGTCAGAAATCCTAAGGTCGGCTTCTTTTTGTTTTGTTTTTTTTTTTAAACAACCTCAGACAAATGGTTTCACCCTTTTAAACTTGTGTTATACATGATCATTTGATTTGTCTTCTACCACATGTACTCACTCAATGACATTAATTTTGAACCTAGAGGAACTCTATGCCAGCCTCTGTAGAAGAAAATTAGAGATATATATTTCTATGACACAGTCACTTCTTTTAGGCATTTTAAAATCTAGCTGAGTGAATAAATAAAGTATATGTAAAACAGTCTATGCTATGTTTTATGAGTGGTACTTACCAAAATAACTATAGGAAATCATAAAGATCTCTTCCAGTTAGATGATCAGGAAAAATTTTACAGAAGGGGTATATTTTGAACTTTGGCCTTGATGTTTTTGAAAGCATTGGGAGTATGGATTCTAGAGTAAGACTTTTTCTGTTCAATTCAGTTCATCTGGAAAGTATGCCTACTTATTTGCAGACATAATGATACCTATTTTATAGGGCAGATGAAAGCTTTGAAGAAATTCATATATGGAAAGTCTTAGAACAGTGTGCCTTTTGTTGTATGTACTTAAAAATGTTGACTATCATTTTAACAGGAGGAGAGAGGTATGAGAGGTATGGTGAGCATCTTAAACAAGAGAAACCACAAGAGTAGATACCACTAGGAAGACTCAGTTGACCTATTGTGTTAGTTTCCTAGGGCTGCTGCAACTCATTAGACAAATGGGGTGGCTTATAACAAGAGACACTTATTTTTTCATAGTCCTGGAGGCCATAAGTCTGATATCAAGGTGTCAGTAGGGTCACACTCCATCCAAAGGTTTTAAGGGAGAATCCTTCCTTCCTTCTTCCAGGTTCTGGTGGCTCCTAGTGTTTCCTGGCTTGGACAACTCCAATTTCTGCCTCCATCTTCACATGGCTTTCTCCCATGTCTTCTTCCTGTCTCTCTTATAAGGACACTTGTTGTTGGATTTAGGGACACTGTAATCCAGGATGACCTCATCTTGAGATCCTTAATTACATCTGCAAAGACCCCTTTTCCAAATATGATCACTTTCACAGATTCTAAGTAGGCATATCTTTTAGGGGGTTACCATTCAGCCAAATACACCTATTTATAGAAATTTAAAAGTATATACAGGGAGCTTTAGAATCGAGCTAGAAAAGTAAGAAGTGGCTTCCAATAACTGGGCACAAGGTTAATAATTTTATAGACATTGGAAATCTATTGAAAGCTTGAGGGACAACATGAGGGCTGCAATTTGGAAAGATTAAGCTGGTGGAAGAGTACAGAATTTGCTGAATAAGGAAGAAATGGAGATACATGTAAGGAAGCTTACAGTGGAGTTAAGACTTGGTCCAGGGTCATGATGCTGGAAATTAGAAAAACATTTTGAGGCAAAAATTTAAAGACTTTGGTGAAAAATTGGTTTTGAGTGGTTAATATGGGAAAACTTAAGGGATCCTCTCAGATTTGTGTTAATTACTCAGAGAATGCTCATAGCATTTTCAAAAGTAAAATTAAGCCCAGGGAAGGAGCTATCCTGAGGAGAAAGGAGAAGACATTTTTGTGGGGCATACTGAATTTGTGTTGGGGATTTAGGACTGTAACCCAGAAAAGAATGACTTGAGATAGAGATTTGAGAGTCATTTTATAATTATGATTCATGAAATGATGAGATTAGATAATGTTCCTCAGAAAGTTTATAGCCAAAGGCTTTGAGAGACTCTGTTTAGAGGTAGTCCTTAAAATGCCATATATGGTAATGTTATTTGGGAACCTGGCTAACAAAAGAGAGAAACTGTAATTTAAGTCTTATTCAACCATTCTGCCAAAACTCATCCATATAAGATAAGACAAATATAACAACTTGCCTCCCTCTTCCATCTTTATTAGGCAAATGGCCTAACTACAATCAGCTTTGTTTCTGGGCTATAATGACTCCAGTGACTATGGTATCTGGTCATCTCAGCAAAAGCATTCTGTCAACATTTTGGGTCATTTCAATCTATCATCTTGATAAAGGTCAAGCCTGGCCAAAAAAAGAAGTTTTTCTATTCTTTTCACCAACATACTTGCTTTCTCTTTCTTGCAGATCGAAAATATTAATTTGCCGTACTAATGTGACAGCTGATATAAACTTTAGAACATCTTTCAGTATTAGTAGCATGGGGATATGCTTTGCCAATAGAGTAATACTTCTTTTATTAAAGAAAATCTACTCTTGTATTTACTACATTGTTGTCAAGAACTGTATCAGAGATTTTAAAAAAGTGTATAGTCTATAGAGAGGAAAGACATCAGCAAATAATAAATAACAAATAAATAATATATAGTACATTACTAACTAAAATAATGTCATTGGGTTGGCAGAATAGGGGACAGGAAAGTTGAAGGAAGTTTAGCAAAAAGAGGTAGAGAGGCAATAAAATCTGCAGGATGGACACTTAGCAGGCACATAGTCAGAAAGGACTGTCTCCACATTAGCTTTTCTCAAAGTGTGATTTTTTTTGGACCACTGGGGCTTGATAAAAAAGTAGATAGCTGGACCCTAATTCTGAGGATTGTTATTCTTTTTCTGAGGGATTCCTATTTGCTCCGCCACTGTGGAAACATTACACAGGGCCTAAAGGACCTTTAGGAGAAGCTAGTGAAGAAAGAACCCTTGACTAACCAACAGCCAGGAGTGGCCTGAAATAGGCAGTTAGAGCAGCTGCTGCTTCTCCTGCTCTCAGGTCATCTCCACTGAGGACTGGCTCAGCCTGATGGGAAGGCGAATCTCCTTTCAGGCTGCAGTCACCCTAAAGAAAGGTTAAGTGAGCTTTACCTGCAAAGCCAACCAACTGATCCTAACATGGCTCTCCAATCCCCCACAGCTCCTCGGAAGTCTGAAATTCCTTCCCTAATGAAATCTTTTAACCCTTTCAGATCATAAAGAGATAGGGAACTGCTTAAAATGAATGTCTTCTTTGTGGGCAACCAACTGCTGTCAAAGCATGAATTAGTTTGTGTATTGTGTGAAATAAAGAAAAATAAGCTTACATTTTGATAGAGGGGATTGTACAGAGACCTGGAGAACAACAGATGACTAACTTAGTATAATGGGGAAAAAATGGGCATTAGAAAGAGACACAGATTCCACTTTAGAATTTTATAATGTAGAAAAAATGTTCATTCTTCTGTACTCTCTGGTTCCCATCTTAGGAAGTGGAAATTTTCATCACCAGGATTGGGGAAGCCTCAAGGATTAAATGTGACAGTGTTGTCCTGGCATACTCTAGGTGTTCAATGAGAAATATTTCTTTTTTCATTCCTGGATTTGAGAAATGTTTTATCCTTAAATGGGGACAAATGATTCAGAAAGTAGGGAAGAACACTATGCAATCACACTTTAAAGACTCCAAATCTTGCTCAAGATGTGCCATGCAAATGCAACATGGAAAATGACAGGTGGAGAAGAGATGCCTGAGACTTTAAATATAACCTACTCCCGTGCATGAGCATCATGACCTGGTTCTTGTGTCACCCAGCAGGAGATATGGTATAGCCAATTTTAGAATGAAAGTCCTGACTCAAGCATTTTACTTTTTTTTTTAATTTATTTTTAAGTAGGTTCCATGCCCAGTGTGAGATTTGAACCTGAGATCAAGAGTCACGTGCTCTACCAACTGAGCCAGCCAGTTGCCCCCTGACTCAAGCTTTTTAAAGGCCAGTCTCACCAATTTTTTTTTTTAACTCCTGTCCCACTAACTTTTTGATTCTTTGACTTTTAAATCGTGCTCCTCATCTAAGATATCAGACCAGGTGACTTTTCTATACTCAGATGCACTGAATTCCTTGTCCCCTTCCCTCAGTTTTACAAATACTCTCTCCGTCCTCATGGTTAGAGGAGGTATATTGATTTCAAATGAAATGCTTCACAAACCAAAGGTCCTACAATTCTGTGAAAAATGGAATCTTGGCAACAAATGAGTTGGTTTTTTTCTCTTTTTTCTTAGATTTTTAAAGCCTGAACTATTTATCTCACATGCTTTACTATTTACTTTTAATAAGGCTGGGTTTATGGGAAGAGAGTTTTGATCCAGAGGTATCTCCATAAACTGGTTGAGATGCCCAGCTTTTGCCTTTGCCCCTAGCCAAATGCAGTGTTTGAAATAAAATGTTTTAACCACTGGAGGTCATTAAATCCAAGAAAAGTTTTAAAAGGGTTGTTTGTGAATATAATACATCAAAATGTCCAAAATATATTTAAGAATGTTTTCTTGAGTTGTTCTTATATGTAGTTGGCCATAATTTAAAATGAATTTAATGGTCAACCACTGGACAACTTAGCTGTAAAGGAGAAGGCATAGTGCTATGAGAGTTTATAATAAGGAATGCTGGAAGTTTTGCAAGCCCTTTCAAGAAAATGTTGATTGAATGCAAATCTGAAATATGAGTCAACTCATATATGGGGTTGAGAGTTTCTGTAGAGAAAAAGCAGCATGGACATAGTCCTGAGGTGCGAAGGGGCATGGTACATGCTAATTGGTCTGAAAGAAGTTAGACAGAGGAATAATAACAGCATTGACCAGGAAAACACAGGCAAGAAAAATCAGCATATGCAGCCCTGTAAGGCACAATGTACATTTTGGTCTTTCTCTTAAGAGCAAGGGGAAGTCACTGAAAGGTTTTAAGCAGGAAATAGATGTGATCATATTTTTATTTTAAAAACGCTACTCTATGGTACTGAAAGAAGATTGATTGGAAAGGCAAAAGTAGATAGAGGGAGACTAGGTAGGGAGTCTTTGCAGGGTCCATGAGCTAGCATCAAGGGTGGAGGTGAGGGGAGTCCTGAGTGAAATTATAGGGGTAGTGATAAGATTCATGCTTTGGATACTGAGAAGTGAGTGACTTTTAGATACATTTATAATATAATTTGACTTGAAAATCGATTGGAGGAGTGAGAGATGGAGATTTCAATGATAACACTCAAGTTTTGGCTTCTAGCTTGCTCATCTGATGGATGGATGGATAAGGGCTTTGACTCTGGTATACACGAGGATATATATCTCAGTGATACATAGGTAGATAGGTTTTGAATTTGGGTAGTATTAATCCAAACTTGCTAGCCAAAAGGAACATAGTATAAGTTTGTTTAGGTGAACTCTATATCCTAGGATCAGGAAACTTCTCTTCTGGTCATGAGGAGGTGACGTTCCCTTCAGCAAGTACAAGAGGATATAAAAATTATGGTATAGTTAAATAATATGTTTCTGCCTATTGTGGTTCTTACCAACCACAACATATATGACCAGCTATTCCTTTTACCCATCAGTCTCAACCAAATACATTCAAAATCAAACCAATACTTGTGTGAATGAGGCAGGATAAGAAAATAATTAGCATATGGATTTTAGGACACATATTATTGATGTACAAATCCCTGTTTTGACATTAGGACCTTGGACAGTTTATATACTTATTTGTATGGTAGTTTTCTATAAAAAGTTTTAAAAATACTATAATGAAACTTATTTCATGGAGTTGTTAAGAGAAATAAATGAACTAATATGTTTAAAGTGCTTAAGAAAATGCCTTACATTGGACCTACTGGCCTTTACCCTTCTATACAGTGTTGTGGTGACCATATTAACAGTCTTGTACATGATACCACGATCTAGACCATAGGTATTTTCTTAGACTATATCCAGCTACACTAAGCAGGGCTGAAGGAGGACAAAGTTTCAGAGTAGAAATTATGATTTCCATTTTTGGCGTATTTATTTTTAGCTGACATTGAGGTATCCAAGTGAATATTTTGAGACATCTGTGAGATATATGGTCTGGCATTTGGAGGAGATTTGGTATAGAGGTAGAAATTAAAGATAACAATACAGAGGGAAAAGGAAACCACTGATGTGGATGAACTCACTCCTGGAGGAAGTATACAGTGAGGTTGCACTTCGAGTTTCCTAGGAAACAGGCTTTATAGTGAGAATTAGCTGATAGGCAGTTTATTAGAGAGAACTCTTAGGATCAAAAAATATGAAAGAAAAAGAGTCCAAATGAACAGTGTGAGAAGCTGGACTATGATGAAATATAAAAGGCCGCAGGTCACATCACGGGGATGCTAAAACCAGAACATAATTTCAAAATTGTCCAAAAGTAAGGAAAGGTTTCAGGCCTTTGTAGTCCTGTGTTGGCCAGTCATTAAATGAAGTCTTTTCCAACACGTAAGGGCTCTCCATGCTTCCCTCACAGCTTGGAGAATGGGTGCTATCATGCTGGATTTGGGAAGCAAGTGACAGCATCTACCACAAGTGAAAGAAAAAAGGTGCTAAGACCAACTTTTAAAAATCCAGGAGGTGAAGATAATCCAGGAAAGTAGAGTTAAGAAAGGAGGGTAGGCCAGATAAGTAATTTGTCATTAGTAAATATATTCCAGTGAACAGTGAACAAAACAATTACTACCCTCAAAAAATTCACACACTAAGGCAATATTCCCCCAAATGTGGTTATGGACCAGAAGAATTAGAATCAGTAGTGCACTTCAGTCCTCTTACATAAAAATCTTTTGGGCTGACCCGATAATCTACTTTTCTTTTTCTCCCTCAAAATAGACCTTATTTTTTAACAGAAAAATTGGGAAGATCATATGCCCCTCATATATTTTCCCCTACTGTTAACATCTTACATTAAAACAGTATGTTACAACAGATGAACCAATGCCGATACCTTATATTAACTTTAAAGTCCGTACTTTATCAGATTCCTTTGATTTTTTCCTCAAGTCTTTTATCTGTTCCAGAATCCTGTATTAAACATAATTTTTACATCTCCTTAGCCTCCTCTTGGCTATGAATGTTCCTCATATTTTCTCTTTCAATAACATTTACAATTTTGAGGAACACTGGTAAAGTACTATAAACTATATACAATATAAAGTACTATATATAATGCAGTGACAATGACACACTTGAAATTTATCTGATGTTGTTCAAATAAGTAGACTGAGGTTATGGGTTTAGGAAAAGACAATGAAAGAGAGTTATTTCAATTTACATCACATATCAAGGATACATACTGTCAACATGACATGACTGTTGATGCTGACCTTGATCACCTGGCTGAAGTAGTTTTATCAGGTTTCTTCACCATAAAATTACCTTTTCCCCCTTTCCCATACTGTATTCATTGGAAGGAAGTTACTATGCTCACACCAGTTCAAACACATATCTCCATTAGGCCAGAATATCTACATAAGTTATTTGGAATTCTTATGCATGGAAGATTTGTCTGTTCTCTCCTGTTTTAATACTTTATTCAATCATTTATTTATATCAGTGTAAACTCGTGGACATTTATTTTATACTTTGGGTTACAATCTAATGCTCCTTTATTAGGTTTGCTCAACGTATCTTAGCGTGGTCATTGGGAGATCTTTCACTTGTCTTCTATGTCCCTTTGATATTCTCATCACAGTGGGTTTTATTGTTTGTTCTTTTCTTTAGCACTTTCTTACTTTCTGGCACTATGAGATGCTCTGGGCTCACCTTTTTTGCCCCAGGTGAAGAAGCAGCCATGTTTCCTTTTATTGGAGATTAGCGTCAGACACCAATATCTCTGTGCCAGGTGTGCTCATTGCTTCTGGGGTGTCATTTCTCTTAGGTACAGTCAGCTGACAGAACAAGAAAATATATGTTTACATTAACCTGTGTGTATACACATATCTATAAGTATTTTAACATGCAACCATATGTATTTAAAACTATTAAGCTAAATATATTAAGCCAATTATGAGTTCTTACTGTTGTCTCTAACTCTATTCCGTAACCACATGTATCATTCTAGTCTCTTCACCTTGCTTACCTGAAAATTTCCACCCCAATAATGAGAAACCTGGCTCCTACCATCCACCATCCACTTATTTAAATGTTCAACTCAAATAAACATATGTAGCAATATCAGAATTGTTATCGTGTACCCCCCCACACACATTTGCTGAACAAGCTTCTCAGCCACTTCTTGTACATATCAAACTGTTAGCCACATGGAATAAATAATTTCTGAATTTAATTATATGCAGTTTTTTCTTCCTTTATAAGATTAAAAATTGCTTAAAAGGCTCATAATTTTGCATTTTTTGTATTTTAAATATTTAATACTAAGCATTAAAATTAAATGTAGTCTATATTAACTTTGACTTCGAAATCAATCAGTAATAAAAGGGAGGTAAATAGCCATAGCAACAATCACAATAATAATTTTTTCCTGCATTTCATCTCTTTTTGTTAATAACAAGTAGTAGATTTCTCATTTTGAATGTAATTAGGTGATATTAGCCACCTCAGCAGACTCTCCTTATTAATAGAAGTAAATATAATTCATTAGGAAATATAAAAAAAAAGTGAGCAGTTCACTGCCTACCAGAAGAAATACTTGAGTCAGTCTTTAGGATTTAGCCAGCAGTGACCTACATAAACTAGCTTAAGGGGAAGAAAAGGCAGAGGTGGTTTAGATTAGGGCTGTCCTGTGGGAACCCAAGGGAGGAAGCAGGCAAATGCTGACATGAGGGACTTCAGGGCCATGTGGATGTTTGTTCTCACATCTCTGTTCTTTTCTAGTCTCTCTGGTTCATATGTCTCATAAAAGATGGTTATTCTATGCTCCCTGAACTCGGGCTTTAGTGGTTCAGCCCCCCAAAACAGCAATCTCTTCCATGTGCACATTTTCAGTCAGGAACTGAGTGGCCTCTGATTGAATCCACCAAGGCTGTAAGCAAAAGGCATGCACTGAGCAACATGGCTGCCAAGGCTGATCCCTGTGAAGGAACCAGGTTGTAAAGAAATGTTGGCTGTGACTGGGCAGTATTTCCAAAAGTGTCTGCTATAAAGCTTAATAAGACATTGAACAAGGAATTGTGTTCATCAATAAAATAACACTTCTCCCTGAATCAAAATGATTGGCTGATTTCTTCTTTCTGGAGGTTAATAGATCTATTGCCTGAACCATTTCTCTGGCATATTATTTTAACCAATATCTTTTTACTTAATTTCTGTAACAAATTCATTCATTCTTGATTAGTCATATCCAAGGTCACCCTCTCCATAATCACTGAATTGCTATTCCCAAACACCTACCTGGGAGTGAGAATTGTTGCTCTCAGAGTTCCCATAAACTAAAAAATTGCCCAGTGTGATTCCTCATTGTGTGCCTTATCCCAAAGGGTAAACTCCCCCGCCTTCCCATGCTTCCCAAAGCTCACATTTTCTACTCCCAAAACATTTACTGATCATAAAATTGCCGTTATTCTAATACCTTGGAGATTCATAGAAGCCAGCTAAACTCAGTGAGCATCTAAAAAGAATAAAATAAAGGTCAACACAGACACAGCACAGTACCTATGCAAATATGCCTTTAGAATTACTTTTCTCACTAGAGGCAATGTTTTGTAATTGAATCCCTCAATCGAGAGGAGAATTAACCTGAGTGGTTTACAAGTTAAAGTATACTCTTAAGAGTTACTGAAATGTGAGGAACACATATACTTTTCCACAAGATGATTTACAAAAAGAAACAAACACAAAACAACTATCAAAAGAGTGGAAACTTACCTTCCTATCTCCCACTTGACTTAAAAAAGAATCAAGTGCTGTAGAAGTTATATAATGTGTTCTTATATGCCTAAAAAAAGAGATCTCTTCACTTTTCACCACCTTTCCTTTCTTTAATTTCTAGAGTTTACCCAGTTCCCAGGCAAGTAAGACAGCATACTTACTAACAGACAACAGACCTGCATTGTTAAAGCACAGATGCTCGGTTTCTTGATGGCAGATACACAGTGCACAGTAATACATTCATAAAAAACATGTTGGCTCTGAAAGGTTGCTAACATTTTTTTGAGCCCTTGGATACCACTAAGACTCGTCCATTTAATGTCAATTAACTTATTAATTTGACTACTTGTAAAGACAGTGCTCTCTAAGGATGATACTCTCTCGAAATTAACGCTAGGCTAATACATAAATATATGGTCACTAAAGCTGGAACAACTTAAAACCAAGGAGACGCTTCCTGGAGAGGGAGGGAGAGAGAAAGATAAAGGGTGGGGGGGGATGGGATTAGACAATTTCCTTTCTGAAATAACAGAAGTTAAAAACCTGTATAGTGGCACATGGAATATATTACTTACATCCATTTTTAAGCCTGAGTACAGTAAATCATATGGTTGGACAGTTTTGTTGGCAGCAAATACAGAGGCCTCAAGAAAACAAGTATAATCTAAATATAAGGTACTAGGGGAACATAGTAATAATTCAACATGGGCACTAGCCTTAAGAATGTTACAGTGATACCAAAAGTAATGTCAATTTCTTTGATTAATACTAAATTGAGCGAATTTTACATTTTTTTAAGATGTGGGGACCAAAATATAATGTATTCATTGGTACTGGCAGCCATTACAAGAGAAAAATTTAAGACCAGCATATTAAGAAAAATATATAAAGATTAAAATGTATTTCTAACTGTATTTATAGGGTTCCTGAGCATTAACGAAAGGGAAGGTGATGAAAAGTGGGGGAATCTCTATTTTTGGCATATATGAATTCATTATGTAATTCCTGCAGCATTGAAATTTTAAAATTTGCATAAAGTGTCACTTGCCAGAAGCAGATATTTTATGCATAACCACAGACGGAAGCTGTTAGCTGGAGTTTTGTCTTTAGTTTATCATCATTAGATATTAATTGGAATGGATCAGTACCTACCTGCAGGCTTTTACAAGAAGAGGAAAAGGGCAAAGTTAATCAGTTCACAGATCACAGTTCAACTGGGTATAAGGAGAACATCGCAAGTCATGGGAAATATTTGGCATATACTCTTTAAAATTAAATTGGCTATACTTGATTAATTGCAGAGTGTTTAAAAAGAAAATCTGATACTCCGGGAAGCCAAAGCCAGGAATATGGAAGAGTTGAGAGTTCACCATCCTCTTGTACCAGTTCTGGAATAATCCCCATGAAAACCTACCAAAATGGAGGCAAGAGAGAACATTGGCCCAACATTTCAAAAATAAGCTCCTTCCCTCTGAATTTTAGCAATCCTAGAAATGCTTGTAATAATGGAATTCACAAATATCCTTTATTAAGGTACTGTTCACATTACAGTATATATTAGGTATATTCATTTTATTACCAAGATGGAGAACGTCATTTTATTTTAAAGACTGCTCTATGCCTCAGTTTTTATCTTCAGAATGTTTAATGTCCCATTTATTATCTTATATTTAAACCACCGCAGTATAATGGGAAGGAGATTTAAGGACAAAAAAAATTAAAAAAGAAAGGGCACAACAAGTGCGGAAGGAGGATGTACTACTATTTTTTGGCTTCTGGTTTTGTATACCACCTTGGAGAGATTCTGACCTCATAGTTTCTGCACTCTGCACCGTTCAGATGCTAAATTCTGTACTTCACATGGCTCTGAGGAAGATCAAATAAGACCATAAACGCTGAAGCGCCACTCATTCTACACATTAAAAATCACTTCTCGAGCCTTATGTGAGAGTGGGAGAAGAGAGGGAAGAGAAAGATGTATTCAGAATGAGGAGATGTGTTTCAGATTAATTAGTAGGGAAAGAAGAAGGGACATAAAAAGAGAACCCTCACACAGCCTTCGTCATCAAATTGCCGTTTTCTGCAACTGCTTTCTTTGTTCTTCTTCTGGCAGAGGTTGGCGTTGGTAGTCCAAACTCCATTTATTCATTTCCTTGAGGGTGGGTGTGGGTAAATGTAGTTCTTAAAGAGAGCAGGGGCCGAGAAGTGCGATTGGTATATGTAGGCAGTCCCTCCGGTAAAGTCTGCCAAATGGAAAGTTTTGACAATTCTCTACACCTCTCAAATATCAGTTCCTTGGTAGAGCAATAGCTCCCTTTTATACAGTGACACTGATAGTCATCCAGTTGTTTCCCAAGCTTAAGTTTTTGAACATTGGCTTGATTAGATGAACTAACAAGTATCAAGTGTGTTCTTAGTAATACTAGTCATAAGTGAGAGAGAGAGAGTAAAGGAGTTTAGTACTGTCTTTCCCTGAAGAATTTGCAATTTTTTAGGAAATACACATACAAATTATAAACAAAGTGAAAGTCACATAAAGCTATATACATTATTTTCCAAGCACCATATTATTTGGTAGCAGCTAGGAAGCACCATTGGAAATCAGAAAGGAAAGGGTAGAGTAAGGCAAAGTGCTCTGTAGTACCTTACAACTTTTAAAGCAGGGGAGGAACTTAGAAATGATCTATGTAAATCCTTTATGTACAAAGAGACTCCAAGCTTGTAATGTTGCTTGGTTAGACATGAAGCCAGAACTGGAATCCCAATTTTCAGTACCCTGGGCACCTTGTATCAAGCAAAATTTTCCCTGGGCAGTGAAGGATGGGCATGCTTCAGATGACAAGAAGAATCAGTATTTTAGGCAATTAATTGAATAAACTACTAAATAAACAGTTTAGGATCTAACTATACTGTATTACATCAATGGCTCTATTATGCAAGTAGTTTTACTGTTTTCAAGGGTTTATTATATACACAAATAACTTTAACAACAAATAAATATCTGCCGGATTAAAAACATGTAGATAATTTACCCATGCAAAGAAACCTATTTTATACTTTGGTCTTTTACAAGTCTAGAAGAGTAGATGACAGAAACTTTAGTAGCCTTTCAATCAGTATTTTTGACTGAGAAACAATGATTGTGAATTACAGTAGTCCCTCCCCGCCCACATTTTATCCACGGTTTCACTTTCTGCTCTTTGAGTTACCTGGGTCAGTGGGGTCCTGAAGCAGATGATCCTCCTGATGTAGCATCAGAAGGTCAGTAACAGCCTAATGCTAGGTTAATGATGGTTACATCATTCACCTCATTTAATCTCCTCATGCAGGCATTTTATCATTTCACATCATCACAAGAAAGGTATTTTTACAGAGACCACATTCACTTAACTGTTATTACAGAATATTGTTATAATTGCTCTATTGTACTATTAGTTTATTATTCATTATTATTGTTAATCTCTGTGCCTAGTTTATAAATAAAATATTATCATAAGGATGTATGTTTAGGACAAAGCGTAGTATATTTAGGGTTTGGTACTATCCCTGGTTTCTGGCGTCCAGTGAGGGGCTTGGATGAAGAGAGTCTACTGAATATGCTTGGAAAGTGACTTTCCAATCCTCAGACCACCACAAATTCATTGTGCAGCCTTGATGCTGGCATCTGAAAAGGAGAGGTAGATAATCTCAAATTCCCTTCCTAAGGCATCGTTCCAAATTTGTAAAGGAAAATCTGTTTGAGTGGCAGAGAAACATCGTTTGTGAACTAGTGTTTGAAGAAAGAGCAGTGTAATGGTCTTAAATGCTTTATATTTACTTGCAAACTAGTTTTTCCCTTTGATTTCTGATTGTTTAAAATTCTTATCATGATTTTGATCCCATTTTCATTAATTTTCTATTGATTGAGAAAACTTATCTTGCACATACTCTGGATCAAACACAGTGCTAGGTGCCGGAAATAAGGAGATGAGAGGCAGCCCTTTCCCTAAATAAAGAGATAATTAAGGTACAAAAAATAAGGCACCTTTTAGGATCTGTTATACCTAGGGTACTTAAGTAGTTTAAATGCTACTTAATTCAATTCTCATAAAAATCTATAAATTATTATCCATTTATAAGAGAGGAACTGAAACCATATGTAGTATAGAGTAAAAAAAATTAGACAAAATAATGTATAACATAAGTAGAAAATGGCCTTATATTGTCAGAAATGCATCTTTGAAATTGTTGTCTTTGTTCTCCCATCTTATGTTGAATTTTAACTTGTGAAATTTACAAATGCGATTTAAACTTAAAAAAAAATTCCCTGAAAATGGTTTACATACTGAAACATTTGCATTTAAATAAATTATCTGAAAATAAATAAGTACATTTTATTTATTCCCCCAACTGTTTTTGGAAAGATTTCTGCTTGGGGCACTGAGTAAGTTTTTACAGTGCAATGGATGAATGTAAACTATTCATTTATATATTTAAAAAACACAAAGGAAAACAGAATTACTGCAAGTTTAATCAGCACACAAGCTGTTTAGCCTTTGGTTCTGTGTTCTGACTGGCAAACTCTTAGTCATCCTTAAAGACTTATCTCAAATGCCCCACCTATTCAATTGTCAACACATTTTATAATGAGTCATACTGCTCTGTTAGATTTGAAAAAAACAAGATGAAAAGATAAGGTCCTTGACCTCAAGATGTTACCGATCTATTCAAAACAACAGCATCAAAGACATACTTAAAATATAATGCAAAAGTTGCTTAGTCTATGTACAAGTCAGTGGGAAAAAGCCACTTTGAAAATTATCTAAATATGAGATTTAATACAAGGAAAATCTATTGGGAGGTATGGTAGACAGTCCCTTCCAAGGACTTCTGCAGATAGCTTGGTTAGCAAAGGGTTACTGTGTCAGTGGTGAGCCTCTCAGCCCACCCCCATCCGTGGTCAGGCCATGCCTGGACCAGCCACGTCTGATGACTGAGCCAAGAGTGCTTATAAAGCGGAGGCATTTTAAAGCAGTGTGAAACAACTTTTTTTTTTTTTAAGACTTCATTTGTTTATTTGAGAGAGCTTGAGAGAGAACACGAGAGGTGGGGAGGGACAAAAAGAGAGGGAGAAGTAGAACCGGACCTGGGACTCCAGGATCATGACCGGAGCTGAAGGCAGAGGCTTAACGGACTGGTCCCCCCAGGCGCCGTAAAACAATTTTAATGTTCAGTAAAGCCCTCCAGGTCTCTCTGTTGGATTGGCTGGAACTGTTTCAGGGCTGCATGGAAGTTTGACTTCCTTTTTTCTCCCTGTGGGGCTCCTTCTCTCTTCCTCGCACTGTGGACCCTTGATAAACATCTTGCATGCCAAATATGGTCTCAGAGTCCTATTCTGGGGAAAAACCCTACCTGGGTAAAAGGAGTGCGGGAGTCCAAAATCACAAAGGTTGCTGGGGAAGATCTCAGCGGGCAACACCAAAGCCTGCTTCCCACTGAAAGCGTTCTGACGAAAGTTATTAATGACTTCCTTATCTCTAAAACCAGCGCGCTTCCCTCCTTGATGTAACCTACAAGAACTGACTCCCTTTTCTCAAACTCCCTCATCCCCTGTCTGGCTGGTAATTACGTGCATGGATACACAAACTCTGTCTCAAATCCCAACTGCACCACTGATTCACTGTGAGACGGGAGACATGATAGTCTCCCTGTACCTTAGTCTCTCTGGCCTGTACGGTGCTGATAACTATTGTACCTCTTTCACAAGGCTGCTGTGATGATTAAATGTTTAGAACAGTGCCTGCCACGTAATAATTACTCTTGCTGTGCCTTCCATGGGTCTCCTTTTACCCTATTTTATCTGTGTCTCTTCTACCTCTCTGAGAGTTCCTTCTGAGCCTGTTCCTGTTCTCTCTTTTTGCCCCAATCCCTCAGTAAGCCATGATGCTATCTTTCTTTGACTTTTTTTTTTTTTTTTTTTTTTTGGATTCAGGAACATTTGAGGAAGAAAACTCTGAAACAATTATAATAAAAAATTGGAGAAATATTTTAACACAACTTTCTATAAATATTTTCATCTTCCCAATTTTTGTTTGCTCATGTGCAGATAACAAAACAAATGTAACAAAATTTCTATGTATACATGGTATGGTCTGTGCTTATCTTGTTCTGACATTGTCTTTCATGGCACCTGTGCAAAAAAAAAAATCATTATTTACTAAAAGATTGGAGGAATGTAAATTATAGTTTAAAAAGAGGTAATAAGGGACACCTGGGTGGCTCAGTCCCTTAAGCATCTGCCTTTGGCTTGGGTCAGGATCCCAGGGTTCTGGGATTGAGTCCCACATCAGGCTCGTTGCTCACCAGGGAGCCTATTTCTCCCTCTGCTCCCCCTGCCATGCTCTCTCTCTCTGATAAATAAATAAATAAAATCTTTAAAAAATTAAAAAGTAAAAATAAAAAAGGTAATAAATAGCTTAGAAGAGAACGTTTTCACTGGAATTCAACTTTAAAAAAAAAGCTTGCTAAAACCTTAAAAATAATAGTCACTTGCAAAATTCTATCACGTGACACAGTGAGTCTCTGAATACTTGAGTGAGCCATCAATTAACGCTATTACTAATATAATACATTTGAATATAATTTTACTTTTAGAAAATCACTATCAGGTTAATCTTTGCATGATGATTTCAATGAAAAACAGTGTTGCAAGCATCCACTTCATGTGTCTTTGATCTTTACATTGTGGACTCAAGCCATGGCATTTCTTTCTTTGTCCCAAACTTGATAGTTCTAAAGTCAAGGTTTTGCTTCAATACATATGTAACACTTTGAGGGTAAAGTGTTATCATCTTGGAAATCATTTCATAATTTTAATTGCATATATTATTACTCAGTTTAGACTGGAGTGTTCCATCTTAATTTAATTTCTGAATTTCAGGTGACTGCCATGGTAATACAGACACAGGGAAGGAGAATTGTGGGCAGTCCTGAGGTTGCAGGATTTCAAATTTCTGTTTAGTTGGTTCCCTATGTTTAATGAAATCAGCTCTCAATACTGCTCATCTTTGGGTGCCTCTGATCTATAAAGTAGGGGAATTTAGAAATCTTCAGAAGTCAATTTTATCTTGTGTACCGAAAAGCAAGGTGATATTGCTAAAGGGATGCAGTAACAAGGAGATAACAGCATTTCATCTTGTGTATCAATTTGGGGAATATTCTTCTAGAACCCAAAGTTTCCTTCATTCTAAAAAGTGATCATTATAATTCATTCCTCGTATATACACTTAACACTTAAATTTACTAATAATACAGTACATCACATTCCAAGTTGAATTCCATAGTTCTCTTGTTTGAGTGCATAAGACTGCAAGCAATTTTTGACTGTCCAATCAGTCACTATACCTATATTTATACCTCCCTCACCATAGAGAGTCTTTTGAGAATAAACCTTAGATCATGAACAAAACAAAAATCACAGAGGCTGTGACCAAAAATGCATAGTGAAATGGGGAGTGGAGAAATTATTCGATGAATTCAATCCCCCTAAATATACAGACATTAATCAACCTGCCCTCTTGCCCTCTGATCCTTCACCACCCGCCTCCGGCCTTGCCCCAAATTATCTCATCGCCACACTCACTCTTCTTGTGTAATAATAATGCATTGCCATC
Organism: Eumetopias jubatus; assembly: GCF_037043125.1. Classification (NCBI taxonomy): domain Eukaryota; kingdom Metazoa; phylum Chordata; class Mammalia; order Carnivora; family Otariidae; genus Eumetopias; species Eumetopias jubatus. The sequence goes on along the minus strand of NW_028274814.1, from coordinate 113,316,119 downwards.
TACCAAGCTCTTATACTGTAATAAAAACTTCTGTGCAAAAACACTTGACATGTTTTGTTTTGTCTGATCCTTTGAATAACACTGGAGTTAGGTAGTATTTTACAATTAGGAAAACACTTTCAGAGATTTGAAGTATCTGAATTAAAGGCACAAAGGTACTAAATAGCAGAGCTAGGATTTAACTTGGATGGGTGTCTGTTTCATCTTTCATGGGGTTGACCGTCAACCTATAAGGTATCCCTGAAGACTCAGAACTCAAAGGACCAAACAAGTTAGATCAAATATCTAACTTAAAACTTCACAGCCTAAAAGAATACATAGTTTTTTTCTATCCAAAGCACTTAGATGCATCATCAGTATGAGCATAGTTAATTGTAGCCCAAATTATATCCATGTCATTGGTGATTTTGTTAAATATTTTTAAGTACTAAAATAATTTCTCATTGCACAATCATATTTCATTAGATAGCAAAAAAAATCTTTGGCTTATCTTTAGGAGATAGTGTATTTTTTCTTTCAATCTTCTCACGTTAAATTTCATCACATTTCCAAAATATATAATAAAATTTATACTGAGAAAAAAAATCATATATCTCAGATGTGGCCAAGATTCACGTGTGTGTGTGTGTGTGTGTGTGTGTGTGTGTATGCATATGTATACACACACACATATATTGCATGCCTATAATGTACACATACATTCATGAAACTATCTATTGCAGATGTACATATGTATCATATTTCCTTTGAGAAATATTTTTTTTAGATTTTATTTTATTTATTTGAAACAGAGAGAGAGAGCACAAGAGGGGGTAGAGTGAGAGGGAGAAGCAGACTCCCTGCCAAGCAGGGAGCCCAAAGCGGTACTCGATCTCAGGACTCCCGGATCATGACCTGAGCTGAAGGCAGTCGCTTAACCAACTGAGCCACCCAGGCACCCAAGAAATATTTTTAATCAAAAGAGCATGAAATATTACAAAAGAAAAGAATTCTTATTACATAAGAAAAAAATTAGAAAGTCAATACTCTTTACCACAGTCCTAGGCATTAAAATAGAGGAAATAAATTCTAAAAAATGAAATTAAAAGAAAGATGTTGTCATCATTAATTTAAAGTGAACATAACTTGTCTCTATCTGCAGATGTCAGATGATACTTTTTTTGCATTTATAGTGAAGCAGAATAATTATCAAAACTCTTTTAAGTGTACACAATAAGGAAATTTTGGTTGCAAAAGAATCCTCTGGTTTTATATTTGGCTTTTACAATTTCATGGTATTTTAACCCTGATTGTCAGTCTGGATATTCTCCTTAAAAAAGAAAAGAAAAAAAAGTAAAAATCTTAGCACTTCATAATAAATCACTGAAAAGTGATTTGTATTTTCTTTGCTTCAAAGACTGTTGTGCTCAAAAGGGTTTTCATTCATGTAAACAGGAAAAATTGACTCCTTCCTCTCTCTCTTCCTCTCTTCCTTCCTTCATGCCTTTCAGTAATACTAAGTTATTCATTGTGAACCAACACTGTCCACAGTAACTGCCACCGTTTGGGGAGCTGGGCGTTGTGGAGTGAAGAAGCAAGGACATGCGAATTGTTGAGCTTCCTACCCGTCCTTGACAACACTGCTTCCTGAGCTCCGGGGTCTTTTCATTGGAAGCTGACTTGATTAAATACTGCTTTCAGTTATTACAAGACCATAGATTATTTCTGCTATAGCAAAGTTGTTGGTTTGGTTTGGTTTGGTTTGGCCTTTAAGACAAATGGGGGCAAAGCTTCTAAATGCTGATGATTCATTTTGGGACATTTGGGCATTAACTTATAAAAATGAGCTCATCAAGCTGCTCCTTATGGCAAGGGAGCTGTGGCATCCTCCCCCTTAAGGACCGCTGTTTGTTATGGCCAAGAACCAAATAGTGTCCCGTGGATGGAATACAATGTATTCTTTATAAGACATTTAATGTTGGGAGGGCTTTCTTAGGAGCGATCTTGTCCAGAAAAAGTCAGGAAGCTTCACTAGGAAGAAGGCTGGGCAGGAGGTGACTCCCCTTGCCTTCCAGTCTGAAACCTCAGAGTCATTTGTGCATGTCCTAGGAACATTAAGACAATTGACAGTCCTTTTGAAGAAAATGCCAGGGCTCCAGTAAGAGGAGGCTCGCTGAAAAAAATTAAGGTGCAGTAAAGAGATACGTGGTGGCTCTTGCAGAACTTTGTACTGTGACTCATCTGCAACCTTTTGCAAAATTTAATGTGGCAAAAGTACTGCGTTATTATGATGTACCATGTGGTATCCCGATTTGTCATCTTCACTTGACATATCTTTTATTGAGGGGTACAAGAAGAAACCCCACATTGGCTGAGGAAAAATTTTCTACTCGCATCCCACACGGAGATTTAAAAATATATTCCTAGAATTTGGCATTTACAGGAACATGTTTCACTTCAGTAGTTCTGAAAGGAGATAGCTTTTTTACCCTTTGAGTGTTAAAATCTCTAACCCTAATATATCACCACTAGAGGGCCATTGGAACTCACCTTAATTTGGTAAATGGGGGGGGCAGGGGAGGTGCGCGGGGGTGGGGGGGGATGCGGGGGGGGGTAGGGGAGCAGTGAACAAGCATTTGAATTTACTTTGCATCTTTATCTTTCAATAGTGTGGATGGGTTTATTATTTAAAATTATATTTTGACTTCTTTGCCTTGTCATTTTATTTATTGTTTTGGAATTCCACAAAACATCATGTTCATTTTTTTTTTCAAGCACTGAGTCAGGTCTAAATTAGAATCTTTTCTATCAGAGATAAAATTATTACATTGGAAGACTATTCCATCCCAAGCCCCATAATTTTCCCATATAGTTATTTAAATTATTTTACAACATAGTTGTTATAATGACATTTGATGTGTGAAGTTGAACAGGAAATATATAAAAACCTGCTCAATGTCACAGTGCTTAGAAAAGGCATCACATTCTTTTCCATGTAAGGGATGCAATAATTTCCATGGCATAACCTTATAGTTGAGAATGCTGCAAAGTTCTCTTGACATGAAAATAATTTAAACTTTATACAGACAAATATAAACAGATCGCAAGTAAAATGTCTGCTTAAAGTGATCAGTAGTGTCTTCATACATTTATCACTATACTAGTTCTAATAGAGCTCACTTTGAAAAACATAAGCATGGCATTTCTGCTTTTGTGGACCAATAGTTATTAATAATACTATATAGAGATGAGATGAATGATAAATAATTCTCTAATGTAAACTTTGTACCTAAACTCAGTATTTTAATATTGGTAAATATTATTCCTTTTTCTTGAGCATATCTAATATGTCAGACATGACTCTGACATAAAAGACCCAGATTACTGTCTGGGTTGTATCAAATTCTACTTGGTTTGATTTTCACCTGACTACCTGAGTCAACTAAAGTAATAGTAGCCTGACCTGTGAGCATGCTTAAAGTGAATAAATGAAATGAGTAAAGAAATACCTACTGCTATATATATTTTTTTCCTTGCAGTTTTCTTCTTTGATTTCTGCAAGAATTAGTTAAACATTACCCCATGATCCTTTATCTTATTTCAGTGTAACTGCCACATTGGAGAAGGTTATTTGTTCATCTGCTAGTTTCTCCTATAGTCTCATGAGCTTCTAAAGGGAGCAGACAGTATATTGTTAATCTCTGAATCTCTGTATCCACCTATGGTATGGCCTCTAACTAGGTAAAATTAATTAGACTTCTTTCAGTGATGGTAAACTTGAGACTAATGCTATAGTCTATTTTTCCTCCCCGTGTTCTGGAAGGACGCCTGTTTTTAAGTCACCTAGAAATGTCCCCTCTCAGGTGGAGAGCAGACCATTTATCCATCACCTACTGGCTGTACCAGCCCCAGGAATGGCAAAGCAGAGCTGCTTCCGCTGAGTGGCAGACATGTCTTTCCTGCTGCTGTTCTTCACCCTGATTACTAAAGAAAACTTAAAGGGCCTTACATTTTACTCAGGAGCTCCCACTTCTGTATAGGTATTTGCTATTCTTAGCACATGGTTTATAACCTAAATCCAAAAACACGGCTAATTTGCAGTGACCTTATGATGTATAATGAGCTCTCGTGTCCCACAGAACATGTTCTAATTTTTCTTCACTACGTAGTAATAGTGATGTTAATAGGAGCTAACACTTACTGAATAGGTACTGTGTGTCAGGAGCTCTTGGAAGCCCCTTTACCCATGCCTTATCTCATTTAATACCTTGCTAAAATGGGGCAAAATGCCCATTCTCTAACTGTAAACCTGAGGTGGGTGTATGTCCTTGTCTAGAGTTAGGGACAGACTGAATATAAAGCACCTGTCACAATTAGACTTCCTACTGACAACCGCTTCCCTTTTCCATTAATAAAACTCTTCTTGTTCAGTGATGACTTCCAACATTTGCTGCTTCTACCACCGCGTGAGAACTTGCATTGAGCTGGGAACGTTTTTACCATAACCACATGTGGTCACTAGCATTTTTTCCATTCAATTCTCTGGGAAAGTGGGGCAGAAAAATATGACAAAATGTGGCTATTGAAAATAATCATATTGGGATTATAACCCAGGAGCAATCTGATACAGAAGACTGTTGTGTTCCTAACTTCTGCACTATATTGGTTACTAAATCCAGAAAGACACAGTTTATCACTGATTGCAACTTCTCATTTTTGGTGTGATTCCATAAATGCCTTCTGGACCAGCTTTTCATACTAATTTTTCACTTAGATTCTAACCAGTTATTACTTTGTCACTCTGTTTTATGGCAATGTATAAGAATTCTTTCTTTCTCTCAGATGAAATTATCAGACTTGGTTAGAAGGGCAGGACACATTAGGTTTCCTCCCTCTGCCTTGGCTGCATCATCAGCCAGGGATAGTTGAGTGTATTCTCTCTTCCTCATAAGGCTATGAGAATTAAATGGAAAAAAAAAAAAAAAACTCGAGAAGTTAAGGAAAAAATGCCAAATAGTTTTGACCATTTAATATAAGGTTAAAATGATAAGATTTAGAATACCTTTAAGTCTTGTTCACAGAAAGTCCACAGTCTCCTCTTATGTTGGTCATAATATTTTTAATGTAGGGTTGATGTCACAATAAAACTAAAAAATCAATCCTGTTAATGGTCTATGAATTAAGATAGATTTTATACTATGGTGAGAAGTATAAGTATATGAGAAGTATATGAGAAGCCTTCTTTAATGGAATTGAGACCTGTATAAACTATGTTGATTTCTAAGCAGTTCTTTGAAAAACATGAGTTTTCTCTGAGTCACTCTAATAAAAAAGCAAGTGGCCCTTATAAGCCATTGTATACCATTTGAATTAGAATAGCCACTTAAATTTAGTACATAAATAGAACTGAATGTTGTACATATATATTAGGTCATACATATTTGTTATGGTCCTAATTATTATGTACTAGAGTTTGAATATTGGCCTTTCACATGTTATATAAAGTAAGAATGCTTGTTGTGTGTTGTTCAATGTTGGTTATCTTGGAATGTTACAAGATTATTTTATGAAATATAATTTGGATAATCAGACAACTTATTTGTGGGCCTCATGCAGCCAGGAAAAAGTAAAAGCAGTGAAGTTTTAGGGTTAAGAGTGAGAATTCTGATCTCAAAACCCAGGTGCTTCAAATCCCAGTTCTGTCACTTAAGACTCCTCTCACAATAAGCAAATTACTTAAACTCGGTCTGCCTCAATTGCCTTATTTTAAAAATGAAAATAATAATTATACTTATCATAATTACTTTATTAAACTTTTTTACTTTGAGATCATTGTGGATTCACAGGTAGTTAGTTGCAAGATATAATACACACAGATCTCATGTACTCTTTACTCCGTTTTCTCCAATGATAATATCTTATAAAACAGCACAGAAGTCCCCCCTTGTCCATAGTTTCACTTTACATGGTTTCCGCTACCCATGGCCAACCTCAGTCCGGAAGTGGATGATCCTCCTTCTGACATAGCTTCAGAAGGTCAGTAGTAGCCTAATGCTACGTCATAATGCCTGTCTCATTCACTCGCTTCATCTCGTCCCCTCGGCATTTTATCATCTTACATCCTCACAAGAGGAAGAGTGAGGACAGTACAATAAGATATTTTGAGAGAGACCATATTTACCTAATTTGTATTACAGTACATCATTATAATATTTCTATTTCATTATTAGTTCTTGTTGTTCATCACTTACTGTGCCTATTCCAAAAATTAAACGTTATCATAGGAAGGTAGGAATATGAAAAAACATAGTGCATACAGAGTCCAGTCCTCTCTGTGGTTCCAGGCATCCCCTTGGGTAGGGGGGACTACTCTACACTCTCACAACCAGGATATTGATAGAGCCAAGATGCAGAATATGCTCATCGGTATCCTTCATGTTACACTTGTATATCCATATTCAGGTTCCTCCCGCCTATGCACCTTTCTTGATCCCTGCCGATCACTAAACTGTTTTTCATTTCTATAATGTTCTCATTTCAAAAATGGTATGTAAATAAAATCCTGCAGTATGTAATCTTTTGGGATTTTTTTTCACTCAACATTATTCCCTAGAGATCGGGGTAGTTGATAGTACTCGCTATTTTTCATTGTTTAGTAGCATTCTATGGTACAGATACAGTACAGTTTAACCCTTATGCCCACTGAAAGATGTCTGCATCGTTCATAATCCATTTTGAGATCCATAGGTTTTTCTATTTCCTTTGAGATTTCCTTTTTGATCCATGGATTAATTAGAAACATGTTGTTTACTTTCAAAGGATTTAGAGGCTTCCCTATTTTCTTCGTTATTAATTTCTTTGATTCCATTGTGTTTGGAAGATGCATTCTATAAGATTTTAACCTTTTATGTTTGTTGAGGACTGTTCTGTGGCTCAGTATGTGGTCTATCTCGGTGTATTAAGCAAGCACTTGAAAAGACAAGCTCCCTACCTCCCTATCCTGTATATGTGTAAGTCCAACTCTGGATATAACAAATATAAACAAACATTAATATATCCTGTCAAAACTTCTCAATTTATTTTATTTCTTCTAATTTCAGTGGTTGGGTGGTAGAAAAAGAATTAATTAAAACTCCTGGAAAATAAAGACACATAAACACACACCATAGGTATAAATCTATACATATGTGTATATACTGCAGATGTTATTAGCTAAGAAATTCAAGTCACAAAGTCACTTCCTTCAACAGCTATTTATAAAGTGTCAGTCCACTAGTTGGGTGAATGAGGCAGGCATTAATCAAAGAGTCATGGTAGTGAATGTAAAAAGCTGAGGTATATCCTCAGATTGATGGAACTCAGTTCTAAGAAAACCTTTAACAAAGAAATCTCCCTTAGTTGAAGCAATATTTGAAGAATATGAAAGAGACACATTCTGGTGTAACTAACTTTACAAGGAGAAATTTGCTTAATTTAGAGCTGGTTCTCAAAGAGGGAACAAGATAGTATGTTTTCATACGGATCAATGGATCAATAAGGTGACTTCGATGGGAGACAAAGAGGCCACTTTAAATGACAAAGCATTACAAACCTTTCTGGGGTTTGTTCCAGCTGCTGCTGTTTCCTGATTCCCTCACATGAATCTCCAGTAAGCACTTCCTTCCTGTTTCCCCAGTGTGGCCAAGTGTTTGCTCATAGCCTTATGGAGAGCTTTTTCTTCAGAGCACTCTTCAGAGGGCTTAATATCTCATGAGTATTTCCTCTGTATTCTCCTTCTATTAACTCCATTCTTCTTCAGAAATTGAAAAAGGTCGAGTGTTTCTAAATATTATGAAGTTCTTGTGATTTGTTTCCAGGGTGTGTATGTGTATTGATGGAGTGATGTTTATCACAGAAGACAAAACAACCGCATTGTGTATGGTATGTTTATTGGAAGGGAGATAGGAAATATGATGAGAAGTTATAATCAGAAGAGAAGAAAAAAAGGAGCATAAATATAGATCATTAAATTCAACCTCTGCTGTTCTCATATTTCTCTTTCCACAATCTGTTCTCACAATCTTTTCTCACCAAGGATGTATTAGATATATTCATAAGTCTTCCTCAAGCAGTGTTTTCTTGAAATGTTTTTCCTTTCAAAAACCCGAATGATTTATCTTGGTTTAAGACCTTTGATGTCAAACTGCAGAAGGTTTCCTTGAAAGGTGAAAGGAGTTTTCTTTTCAGCTTCCATCTTTGCTTGCTTACATCTCAAGACGTTTGTTTGGATTTGAGAATTTACAGGCTTAGTCTTATGAAAGATGTTATTTTTTTATTTGTTCCACATTCTATCTCTACTGCCCCTCCCCCAACACCCCCACTTGAGAATGAGTAAATTAAATTGGCTCAGTTATTTTTGAGTTATGAGACAGCAAAAAACATATTCTTCCTCCTCTTCAAAATTGCTCGAAGCTTTATTTGTACTGGTTTAACTCAAAAGTAGATTTAAACTTCACACTTGGCAGTAATGTAAGAGGAAAGAAAAGTGAAGCCAACTTAAAAAAAAAAACAAAAACTTATACAATCTAAAGCTTCAAACATAACAAGTATTTTGTTCTGAGTTTTTGTTATCCAAATACACTGCGTATATTTTCGTGTAAAAGTACAGGTACACTGGGAGAATATTACAACTGTGTTTATTTTGATTGAATAAAATAATCATTGACTATCTGCCATATAGAATATGCCCAGAAACCAGGAGAATAAAATAGAGATGAGTAAGCTTTAGCCCCTGCTACCAAAAGAGTCTAAAACTGGAGTACAGAGTTATGATAGCACACGACATGGGTATAAACAACAGGTTATGGTGGTTCAGAGGAGAAACAGGTCGTAGTCAGCCTGAAATTCTACCACAGCCCTCGTGTTCCAAACAGCCCTCATGGGCTATTTGAACCGAAGCAATCACCTCCTGATTCAGCACTCTCATTACACTCCTATTTCCCGTTACTCCATTTGTCCAAGTGCTCAGACTGAGTCTTTAAAAAATGTAAATGTAATCCTACCCCTCTTTTGTGTAAAACCCTGTAGTTTTTTCTGGTGCACTTAGAAAGCCATCCAGATTCCTCACTCTACCTCCCGAGTTCTGCATGATCCACCAGCTGCCACCCTCGCCTTCCGTTCCTTAATCATGCTACTTCCTTTCCTCCTTTGACTCTATGCCCTTGCTTCTCCCTGAACCCAGAATCTTTTCTCCAAACACTTGCCTTGACTTGCTACTTCACATAAGTCACATCATAGGGGAAACATACATAAAATGTGCTGAGAACAGGGCCTGGCATGCCGTAAATAATTATACACAGTGTTTGCTGCAAGTGGTCACCTAGTCTCACATAACCCTTTCACCATTTTGTTTTAATCAGATGTTACTTGGTGTTACCTCATCTACATTTCATACTATATATCACATGAGCTCTTAAAATTATTTATTATTATTATTATTATTTGCTTGCCTGTCATCTATCTCCCCTTATTAGTTTCTAATCTCCATGAGGCAAAGGTTCTGTAAGTTTTGCTTTTAGTTGGATTTCTTAGACCTAGAACAGTGCCTGGTATATTGTGGCCACTTAAAAAAATACACCATGCCAAATTTTTGAATAAAAAAAATTACATTAATGAAAGTTTAAGTATTTCAGCTCATTTTAAAATAAGGAGTCCTCCTTAGACAAAGAGTTTGTGCAGGCTACTTTCGTTTTGGCTCTGAAACTGTCTTTGTGTTCGGGAGTGGGAATGGATGGTAGAGACTGATTTGAGGGCAGAGATGATGCAATGTCACGGTGAAACCCCCGCTGACTCACAGATTCCATCATAATGTCCTTCCCAGCTCCCCAGTCCAATAACTCCCCATTAGGGTTATATATCTTTGAGAACTGAAAATCTGGGGAGAGTTTAGAGTTTAATTCTCTTCTTCCCAGCTTTATTGAGATCTGATACACAAATAAAAATTGTAGATATTAAAGGTGTGCAACGTGGTGTTTTGATAAAAGTATATACTTTGTGTAATGATTACCACAACCAAGCTAACTAACATATCTATTACTTCACATGGTCAACAATCTTTTTGTGGTGAGAACACCTGAGGGCTACTCACTTAGCAAATGTCAGGTACACAATACATTATTATTAACTACAGTCATCATGTTTTACACTCACTAGAATTTATTTTATCTTAGTTATGTCATTATTTTTTAGAACTTATTCCTTCTATAACAGAGTCAGTGCCCTTTGTCAGCATCTGTCCATTTCCCCGCACCCCCACAACGCTTGGCAACTACTCTTTTATTCTCTGTCTATCTAAGTTCAACCTTTCGTATTTCATACAGAAGTAATATTATGCAATATCTGTCTTTCTGTGTCTGGCTTATTCATTTAGCATCACGTTTTCTTTATCGAGTCATCCATTGCTCTTGTCCATATCTTGACTATTGTGACTAAATACTTCAATGAGTACAAGAGTGTAGGGATCCTTTTGAGATACTGATTTCATTTCCTTTGGATATATATCCACAAGTGGCATTGGTGGATCAGATGGCTGTTGCATTTTTAATTTATTGAGTGAACTCCGTCCTGTTTCCCATAGTGGCTGTACTAATTTACACTTTTTTCCAACAGTGTTCTCTTTTCTCCACATCCTCACCAACACTTGTTATCTTTTCATTTGGACAATGATCATTCTAACAGATGTGAGACGAATAGGTTTTGATTCTCATTCCCCCGATGATTAATGATTTTGAGCACCTTTTCATATACCTGCTGGTCATCGGTAAGTTGCCCATTTTTTTAATAGGGTTATTTGCTTTGCTGTTATTGAATTGAGTTCCTTATGTATTTTGATATTATTAGATATATGGTTTGAAAATATTTTCTCCTATTCCATATGTTGCCTTTTCATTTTAATTTCTTTGGCCGTGTAGAAGCTTTTTGGTTTTATATAGTCTCACTTGAAACTTTTGCTTTCATTGCCATGCATTTGGTATCATATTCAAAAAGAAAATCTTTGTCAATACCAATGTCAAGAAGTTTATTTCCTATATTTTCTTCTAAGAGTTTTACAGTTTCATGTCTAATATTTAAGTTTTAATTCATTTGAGTTGATTTTTGTGTATGGTGAAAGATAAGGGTCCAATTTTATTCTTTTGTATGTGAATATCCTGTTTTCCTAGCACCATTTATTGAAAAGACTATCTTTTCCCCGGTGCGTATTCTTGGCAATCTTGTCAAAGATTAATTAAACATATATATGTGGGCTTGTTTCTGGACTGTCTATTTTCTTCCGTTGGTCTATGAGTCTGTTTTTATAACTGTCCCATATTGTTTTGATTGCTATAGCTTCTTAATGTAGCTTAAAATCAGGAAGTGCGTGATGCCTCCAGCTTTATTGTTCTTTCTCAAGATTACCTTGGCCATTTCAGGGTCTTCTGTGGTTCCATACAAAATTGTAGGAATCATTTTTTCTATTTCTGTGAAAAATGCCATTGGAATTTGATAGGGATTGTACTAAATCTGTAGATCACTTTAAGTAGTATGAACATTTTAACAATATTAACTCTTCCAGTCCATAAGCATGGGTTATCTTTCCATTTATTTGTATCTTCTTCAATTTATTTCATCAGTGTCTTATAGTTTTCAGTGTGCAGATCTTTTACCTTCTTGGTTTAATTTATCCTTAGGTATTTTATTTTTATTTGATGAAATTGTAAATGGGGCTGTTTTCTTAACTTCTCTTTCTGATAGATATTGTTAGTGTATAAAAACAACTGATTTTTTATGTTGATTTTACATCCTTCATCTCCACTGAATTTGCTTATTAGCTCAAGCCATTTTTTGGTGGAGTTTTTAGGATTTTCTGTGTAAGATTATGTCATCAACAAACAGACAATTTTTCTTCTACTTTTTCAATTTGGATGTCTTTTATTTGTTTTTCTTGCCTAATTCCTCTGGCTAAAACTTCCAGTACTGTGTTGAATAGAAGCAGCATCTTTGTCTTGCTCCTGATCTGCAGAAAAACCTTTCAGCTTGTCACTGTTGAGTATGATGTTAGCTGTTGACTTGCCCATATATGGTCTTTAGTATGTTAAGTACATTCCTTCCATACTAATTTGTTGAGAGTTTTTATCATGAAATGATGTTGAATTTTGTCAAATGCATTTTTTGCATCTACAGAGGTAATCGTATGATTTTTCATTCCATTAATGTGGTACATCAAGTTTATTATTTGAAAATCTTGAATCATCCTTGCATCCCAGGGCTAAATCTCACACGACCATGTGGCATGAACTTTTTAACGTTCTCTTGATTCTGGTTTGCTAGTATTTTATTGAAAATTTTTGCATCTTTGTTTATTATGGATATTGGCTTATAATTTTCTTTCCCAATAGTGTCCTTATCTGGCTTTGGCATCAGGGTAATTCTGATCTGCTAACATGAGTTTGGAAGTGTTCATTCTTCTTTGATTTTTTGGAAGAGTTTGAGAAGGATTGACATTAACTATTATTTAAGTGTTTGGTAGAACTAACCAGTGAATCTATCTGGTCCTAGACTCTTGTTTTGAGGGAGATTTTCATTAGTAATTCAATCTCCTTACTCATTATTGATCTGTTCAGTTTTTCTATCTCTTCATGATTCAGTCTGGATAAGTTGTATGTTGGAATTTATCCATTTCTTCTAGGTTATCCAATTAATTAGTGTGTAATGGCTCATAATAGTCTCTTCTGATCTTGTATTGTATTATGTAAAAGCTGTAATGTTATTTCCAGTTCCTAGAATTGTGATAAAATAATTTGCTGTTGTTTAAACTATGTAGCCTGTATATATGATATTATGATAGCCCAAGTACATTAATATAATTCTAAGGAATATTTTGCTGGATATAGATTTCTGGGTGGGAAGCTTTTTTCCTTTTTTTTTTTTTTCCTTCAGCACTTTAATCATGTCTTGCTGTTTCTTGGCCTCTATAGTTTTATAGTTTCTAATGCGGAACCATCAGTCATTCAAATTGTTGCTCCTCTGTATATAATGTTGCAATTTTCAATGGCTACTTTGAAAAATTTCTCTTTTTCAAATTTTTTGAGGAACCTCCATCCTATTTTCCACAGTAGCTGTACCAGTTTACGTTCCTACCAATAGTGCACGAGGGTTCCTTTTTCTCCACATCTTCACCAACAATAATTTCTTATCTTTTTTATTTTAGCCATTCTGACATGTGTGAGGTGATATCTCATTTTAGTTTTGATATGCATTTCCCTGATGATGAGTGATGTAGAGCATCATTTCATGTACCTGTTGGGCCATCTGTCTGTCTTTGGGAAAATATCTACTTAGGTCCTCTGCCGACTTTTGGGGGGTTATTTAAATTCAAGTTAGTTAACACATAGTGTATTATTAGTTTCAGGGGTAGAATTTAGTGATTCATCAGTTGCATATGACACTCAGTGCTCATTACACCAAGTGCCCTCCTTAATGTCCATCACCCAGTTATGCCTCCCCCCCCGCCTTCCGTCCATCAACCCTCAATTTGTTTCCTAGATTTCACCGATATGTGGAATTTAAGAAACAAAACAAATGAACATAGGGGAAGGGAAACCAAAGCATGAGCATGGAGCCAAACATAGGGCTCCATCTCACAACCCTGAGATCACCACCTGAGCCGAAACCAAGAACCGGTCGCTCAACCAACTGTGCCCCCCAGGCACCCCAGTTTTTGGCTACTTTTAGACTGCAGTCTGGATATTATCTTGTGGATTCTGTTATATTTTTGCAACGAGTACTTACTTTTGTTTGTTTGTTTTAGTAGGCAATTGACTTGGTATGATTCAAACTATAAACTATTTTTGGGGAAACAGCTCAAAGTTTAGTCAGGTCTTTTATCTTAAGTTGGAATTTGTCCTTATATTTGTTAAAAGTCAGCTAGAGGTTTTTGCAGTTTGTGTATATAATTCTGGGCTCTTTCTTTCTGCCTATCTAATTTTCAAATCTTATCCCTTCACCCCTTATTTTCCAGCAGGTCAGTTTGTCCAAACTCTGTCCTTCAATCCAGAGAGACTATGGTTTTGATTGGAATTTTAGCTGTCCTGTTTGGCACTCATTTCATGAAGCTTGACTAATCTCAGGCTAAAAGCCACTAGAAGAAGAAATTCACTTTCTTTCAAGTTTTGACTCTCCTCCAGAATTTCTGTCAGGATTTTTTATTTTGATTTTTTGTTTCATTTATTTATTTTTTTAAGATTTTATTTATTTATTTAAGAGACAGCACAGGAGCAAGAGAGAACACAGAGGGAGAGAGAGAGAGCAAGGGAGAAGCAGACTCTCCCCTGAGCAGAGAGCCCAAAGTGGGGCTTGATTCCAGGACCCTGAGATCATGACCTGAGCGGAAGGCAGACACATAACCGACTAAGCCATCCAGGTGCCCTTTGAGTTTTTGTTTTAGTTGGTTTGTTTATTTGTTATTTTTTCCCAGTGTTTATAGTAATCTTTGGGACCATTGATTCAGTAGAATCTTACTCTGCCATACCAGAAATATAAATCCACCCCCCCATTTTTACATGTTCCCACCACTATTTGAACATTTCATATGTTTCTGCCATGATAAGATGTTCCGCGCTTGTCTTGTACTTTCCCTGTCCCAGATCTTAAATCAACCATTTCTCCAAAGAATGCTAGTTCTTTCAAGTGGGGAATGGTATTTAGTAGCCAAGATCTGGGCACCAGATGTGCTCAGGGCTATTGGAGTATCACTGATCCCAGGCCTTTTCAGTGGACAAAGATAGATTATACATATACATATATAGAAAGAATCATGAGATAGATTATATGTATACATATATAGAAAGAATCATGATTTCACTGTTATGATCTGAAGTGTATGTTTCTCAAATTTGTATGTTTAAGTTCGATTTCCCAGTACTTTGGAATGGTACTATATTTGGAGATAAGGCTTTTCAGGAGGAGGCAATTAAGGTAAAATGAGGTCATATTGATGGCCGTAACTCAATTTACTGGGGTCCTTCGAAGAGGAGGAAATTAAGACATAGATATCCCACAGACTGAGGGGTGCCCATGGTGTGAGGACACAATGAAAATGCAGCCATCTGCAAGCCAAGGAAGGAGACCTCAGAAGGAAATAAATCTGCCTACATCTTAATCGTGAACCTCTAGACTCTGGAACTGTGTGAAAATAAATTTCTATTGTGGATGCACAGTGGAATTTTTGTTATGGTAGCTCTAGCTGACTAATATAATAAAATGAATTCTAACCTAATACCACAGGGTTTATTCTAGTTTTTACCCTATAGATTTTGTTACTTCCTTCTCTGACAGTGAATAACATGGCTAGCAGCATCCTTAATTAATTAATTTATTTATTTGAACAATCCAGCTATATGTAACTTCTATTTCCACTCTACCTCCTCTTTTGCACAAATGACCTCCTAACTCTGCTTGAGTTCTGTCCTGTGCACTGACACATAACCCCATGCGGGCATAGTCAAACTCCTACTCAGACCATGATGATCTAGTCCACATGGATACCCTCCTCTAGTCCACATGGATACCCTCATATGCTCAGACTCTCACATTCAACATCCGCCACCCCCCTCATCAGTGGAAGCCTTCTGAAGTCACTTGGGCTCTGATATCCCATTGTAGGCCACTGAAAGTCTCCCCACTATACCTCTTCCATCACTAGCTTAGACATCAACCATGTTCTGTCCCACCTAATGTCTTTAGACATTAATTTTTCTGGAGGAAAACAGAAGAACAAGGTAGAGAAGGAAAAGAATAAGAGAAATTGATACATTTTCCTTTAAATGACAGTCAGCTGAACTGCTTTTTATTAGCATTTACAGTTCCAAACAAACTTCAATATTTTATACAAAAAAAAGGTAGCTTGGCATTTTGTGATAAAAGGAAAACAAGTGTAGTTTTATTACATTAAAATACAGCAATTTAAGGAAGTTTAGTAAAATATTGCTCAGCAGGTGTCAGTCAGGGGCTATAAAATAACATTCAGAGCCTATACTTAACAGATTGTGTCAGGGATGGTATACATAGGACCAGATAGTATCTTCAAACAGTAATGCTTTGCTTCTCCTTATTTTCTTATATAAAACCTTTCTCTTATTCAGTCAGAAATATCCACATTGCTTAGCAGAGAAGTAGAATTATTATAGTAGGAATGAAAAAATAAAGAAATAGTCCATACTCTTTGATTTCTAAAATAGGCTTTTGAGAATCAAGAGATGTCTTGAGGAAAGAACATAAATTTTGTATCACAATAATACCATTGGAAGGCAATGAGAAGGAAGATGTAACCACCTCACTCCTTAATCCTAGAAGATGATCAGCTGGGCTAGGAAGTTAGCGATTGGAGTGAGCAGCAAAGGTGAAACGTAATGTTACAGAATGCCAGAGCAGGGGGCCAGGTGGAGAGGAGCAAAGTACCACTTGGTGCTGTGAGTGGCTGTGCCTGCAGACTCAGAGGAGCGAAGCCAGGGCCTGTAGATGTATTATTGCCAGAATAAGCCACATGGGCTGTTGGGCTCTTTCTGTCCTTCTTCTAGATGTGTATCTTCCACCGAAAGCTGCCTTGGGCAATGTACAACAGATGGACATCTTTCCATGCCTGAGGCTTTGCAAAGCCTCTTCTAACTGCCCCATATAGACAGTCTACTATATTTTCAATCAGCTAGGGCAAAAGTTTCAAAAATCAGTGGGATGAGATCTTGATGCAGAGAGTTGTTGGGGGAATAGAAAATAAAGCCTCTGGGGTTTACACTTGACTTGAACTATGTAATGTTAAAGCCCACCTCTAACCCACGCTAATTATCTCACATCCTGGTAGAAGTCCAGGATCTGTTATTTTGAATATTTCTATCTATCTATCTTTAAACTAGTCACTTTAGCCTTCTTGAGTATTACAATTTTCTTATTTACAAAATGAAAGTAATAATATCTACCTACAGGGGCTATTGTTAGGAATAAATGAAATTGCCTTTGCAGCCAACCTGGCATACAGCTAGTCCTTAATAAAGGTTAATATTTTTATTATGAAAAACAATTGGAGAGATTTATACTATCTCAGAAGTGACCCTGTTTGAAAGACAATTAATAGCTAAGGCCTTACTTTTCTACTACCATTGTTAGAACATTTATATTGAATTCATTCCATATTCATTCATTTACTCATCAGATATTTATCATTACTGTGTGCCGGACACTGCGATAAGTATTTGGGAAGCAGCAGAATCAAGTCAAACAAGATTCCGGTGCTATGGATGTTACAATATTAGCAGCAGAACTGACATAAAACAATGAATCAGCAATCATTTTAATTACAGTTGTGAGAAGTGTTGCAAAAGAGATAGGCAAGGTTTTCAGCACCTGGGGCCATTGCTTCATTCTCCTTTACAGCCTTTAACTTTCCTTCAAGGAGTTTGACTCCCTGGCTGGAGAGCACAGATGGGAACAACAGAACACAGTGGAATCCAGGTTTCCACTTGTTTCCAGCAAGGTGACAGCATTTTAGCAGAGCCATCATACACCCTGCAGACCAGACCTCACATTAACTGGATATGTTTCCCCAGCCGATGTGTTGTGGCACCAGAAGATGCAGCCAGGCCTAATAGAATTCCTGCCCCAAATAGTGAGATATGATAAAATGGTGATCATGGTTGTTGTGCCGCTGAGGTCTGGGCGAGCGTGTATAGCAATGTATAAGAAACCATATATTTTTTTAAGATTTTATTTATTTATTCATGAGAGACAGAGAGAGAGAGAGAGAGAGAGAGAGGCAGAGGGAGAAGCAGGCTCCCAAGGACCCTGGGCTCATGACCAGAGCCGAAGGCAGACGCCCAACCATCTGAGCCACCCATATTTTGAATTCCACTAATTCCACTAACTGAATTGTGTCCAGTTCATTTTTCTTAAATTACAGGTCACATTTATAGACCTGTAAGTTATTACACATTTACTAAAAATAAATACATAAACAATTTAGACAATTTATGTGAGTGAGAGATTTGCTTTACTGGAAAGCACTAAGGAGATAGTTTGTGTGGGACCAGGCCACTGCCGTAACCTTCTTTGATGTGAATGGAAGAACCATGTTAAATGTGGAGGGTTTTTTTTTTTAATCATTGAACAGGCTTGTTATGTTTCTGGCAGAGGTCACTTTCAAGCAAATACTGCCACATAGAAAGTCTAGGAAGCATGCATGTTGATATGGGGCAGATACTCTTTCACGGGCTCTGTGTAGTACTTGACCTGCTGACTTCAGATAACATTCCTATTGACAGGCCTGAAGGAGAAACACATTGCAACACACACACCAAAGTGTCAAAATCCTAACTGATAAGAATCCCCAAAACCCAACACTTAGGCAATGACGTTCTAAGCTTTACACTTGGGTTCACTGGGTTCTCTGTTTACCACAATGCTCCGTGCTCCACAGGGTTCCTCCATTTGTAGGTCCCATTAGAGAGGGACCCAGCAAGGTCCCAAACAAGGACATCAGGAGTCATAAGGTCTAACCTGGTGGTCTAGCACCACTACCCACCAGCTGCATGGCTTTGGAAAAGTTACTGCAACCCTTTTATCTATGGTTTTGTCCACTGTAAAATAAGAGCAATACAGGTCTCATAGGGCTGGGATCTAAGTGACTTATTCTACATGCACCTGCTTTATTGAAAGAAAGTAACAAGCATTTCTTTTTCCATATCCCCAAGTTCTCTCCCCTGTAGTCTTGCACCTAATATGTTAGCAGTGCTTTCAGAAAGTCGGTCTGAAAGCTAATTGCCTACTTTAATAAATAGCAATTTTGTAATACCTTTTCCCTTTGCATCGGAATGCTCATCTTGATGGCTTTGCTTGCTTTTTAATTGTGTGGATGTCTGTTAGGGTGAAGGCAGAGCTCTTTATTTTCACTTTTAAAATAAACTCAGTTCTTTCCAAGCTATTCAGCAGTTTAAAAATCCATTTAAGTATTCACTAAGCAAAATAAGAAGAATCAAATGCTTATGGCACTTCATTAGGGTACTACAGAATCAAACTCATAGAATGACAGTTGGTTTAAAGCCATTTTGGCACTAAGGTCTTAACAGATTTTAGAGTTTGAGAAGCAGCAAAGTTGACAACATGGGGAAGTATTTATTCATTATCATTTCTAGCAGAAAATTTGGGTTATTTATTTATAAGACACAGAATATGAAATACTTAGGTTACTGCTACCCTTAAAATAAAGTCCTAATGTGTAACAATTCCACAGACTTGAAAGAATTGAAGTTATAAGTCCATCTTCTTGGAGTATGGTGAAAGTTCACTATGATTTTACTTAAAAGATAAATTTTACCAGTCTTGGGTTAAAATAACTTTTAAAAAATAGTAATTTAATCATTTATAGATTTTTTTTATATATATAAAGTGCTTAGTAGTTGATAGTAATATTTTTTTATTATACTCTGTACCATCGTTCCATCAAATAATACATTTTGTACTCACTAAGGGTAAGGAGATATGTTGTATTTAAGTAAATTACTACAAGCAATCAAAGACAGGATGTTCTTTTTTTTAATTTTATTTTATTATGTTATGTTAATCACCATACATTACATCATTAGTTTTTGATGTAGTGTTCCATGATTCATTGTTTGCGTATAACACCCAGTGCTCCATGCAGAACGTGCCCTCCTTAATACCCATCACCAGGCTCACCCATCCCCCACCTATTTAAGTAAATTACTACAAGCAATCAAAGACAGGATGTTCTTTTTTTTAATTTTATTTTATTATGTTATGTTAATCACCATACATTACATCATTAGTTTTTGATGTAGTGTTCCATGATTCATTGTTTGCGTATAACACCCAGTGCTCCATGCAGAACGTGCCCTCCTTAATACCCATCACCAGGCTCACCCATCCCCCACCCCCCTCCCCTCTAGAACCCCCAGTTTGTTTCTCAGAAAAGACAGGATGTTCTTAAAAGTGAAAGCATAATTATGATCGCTGGATATTATTATATTCAAGTTCTTCTGAGAAAGGGAAAATGAAATGTCAATTATAAGACTTGATATATGCTATTTTAATATTAAAGAAAAGAGAAAAATAAAAGGCAAATGTCAATGATACTCCAGATTTCCAGATAGGGTTTATAAAATGATCAAATCTGTTTGTAAAGTTCCTTATTAATATTTATCTCATTCAATAATATGTCTGAGGAAACCGGATATTCTGATGTAAAATAATTAAATCACTTTAGGAATATTTGTATTAAGAATTTTACTCCTTTTGTCCACTTATTGTGCTGTGCCCATTGAATATTTATTTTCTTTGTGCAGAAGAGGTTAAGGAGATAGAGTCCCAAAGCGCTTGAATTAGAAGTAATCCAGGGGCTACCACTGGGACAAATGTCACTTGGGACATTAGGGGAAGAGTCATTACCATAAATAAATTATCTCCGATCTGGGTATCAAGTTCAATTCCTGTGATGAATCAGATGGTTTTTCCACCTTGCCACATTGTCCCTCCTTCTTATTTCTTTTCAGCTCGAAGAATGTGTTTGATTTGTGGAGAATCTAGTAGCAAAGACATTTATACAAAATTGTTTGCAGTACCTTAGTTGCTAAAAGCCTGATAGAAACCATTTGCTAGGGAAGAAAAGAATCTTCAAAGGAACGAGTAATCTCGGTTTTGAAAAGAAGGAAGCAAAAAAAAAAAAAAAAAAAGACAACTATCCATGGCAGATACCACAATACACTTCATATTTCATTTCAATTTAAATTTCCTAATCTGATGTGGAAATTTTCTTCTGTCCCATATTTTTTCCTGAACATAAAATATTAGCACATGAAGATTAAAAACAGAGAATGTTAGGCTCCTGTCCTAAAACTATTATTTGTACATACACAGCTAAATGTCATTTTAAAATTTATAATGTGGGCTCCTCTATGGCTCAACTAATTAAAAAAATAACTTTATAAAAACATGTTGAGCATCTACTCTTCGTAAGATACTGTATTTTAGTTCATGAAGTATGATAACCTTGAGAGAAAACCATTTTTCCCCCCTCAGGAAGTATGAATCTATTTCAAGGAGAAGATGAGACATAAGTTCAGGCAGAATTTAAAAGAATGTAATAGGTAAAACACACATAGTACAAAGTAGTACATGATTGAATTGATAATTACTCTGACCCCAATGAGCAGGCCCCAGGCTCCTGAGTATTTCAATCAGTTCTGAGTGTTTAACCCTGTTCAGCAATCAAACTAAGTGCTCAGTCACATTTCCATTTGTAGTAGCCTAAATAAGGGATCCTGCCTCTTACCCCACACTCCAAGGTACGTCTCCAGATTCTAGCTCAATTTCTCATAAAGAGAAGGAAAAGCCCTTCTCTTAAACCAATGCCACTCTGTCCTTTTGAACTCTAAATCTGTAATCAGTGAGCTTCTTTAAATGCTTGGTCTCTTTCCTGATTGTTCCCTTCACATCTGTGTTTTTATTGAAACTGAGCTGTCCCGAGGAAACTGCTTCTCTTCAAATGGAATCAAAGCTGTTTTTCTTTTCTTGCTCATACCATGTTCCTCAGGGCCGGTAAGGGAAGTGGACATCCTCCTTGCTCTACACGGACAGTTTCCAAACCTAACAAACTCTTCCTTCTGCAAACATCTTGCTCCTCTGAAGCACATACTGTCAGGTCACATCACCCCCTCCGTTCCCTCATTGCTTTGTCTACCAATCTCTTGTCGAGCCCTCCATTCATCCAAGTTTTGGCTTTAATCCATTGACCCATTACTTTGTTATTATTTGTTGGTTCCTCCCTGTCTTCACTTGCTGCACAGTCGAGCAAAGACTTGACAACCCATGGTAATAGGATAGCAGCGATAGTTAATTTTACTGAGTGCTTCCTGGGTGCCAGGCACACGGTTCAGTGTTTTACATACTTGACATTTAACTCACCACAACCTTATAAGAGATGGTCTTTTATTCCATTTCACCAATAAAGTAACCCAAGGTTATTAATGCAATAAGTAATGCATTTATGTGCATCTGTACATATGTATGTACATATTTTTGCAAATGATCCTCACTTCCCTGCTTCCCTCTCGTCATTGTTCTACACGTGCACAAGCCTGACTTTGGAGTAAGCCAGCCATGTGTATCCTTATTATACCCAAACAGGTGAATATTGCTGGAATAAATAATACAACTATTCAGACTGACTTCACTTTCAATTCATTTTCTCAAATGGGCAATCAAGACTGATGACAAGCCTACTCTCTATTTCTTCCGGGCTCACTTCCCACTCTGCAAGATAACTATTTCATCCCCCACACCTCCCTCCCCACACTTCTCTCTCACCTAATTACTTCACTTCCAACATCATTTAGAAGGAAGATGCCATCCAGAAAGGAAACTCCCTTATCTTTCATTCAGATAAATCTGTGGAGATACCTGTCCCCGGGACCTCTCCTGACAGTAATGGACCCTTTATTCTTTTTATCACAGGCTGGACTCTGCACTTCTGAGCTGGATCCCAGGCCCTATCAGCTTCTCAAAGATTTTACTCCCTTCTTCCTCTGGAATCATTAACATTTCATTAAGTTGAAAATACCATTAATTGTAGACTGCACCATTGTTTTATGTACACTTATTTTCTCTAGTTGTGGTAAAATATACATAACATAAAATTTACCATTTTAACCATTAGTAAGTGTGCAGTTCAATGGCATTAAGGACATTCACACTTTTTTGCAACCACCACCAGCCCCCATCTTTAGAACTCCTTTCATCTTTCCAGACTGCAACAATAACTCTCCATTCTTCCCTCCCCATTGGCCCTGGCAACCACCACTCTCCCTTCAGTCTTTATGGATTTGACAAGCTTAGTACCTCATTTAAGAGAAAGCATGCAATATTTGTCCTTTTGTGACTAGCTTGTTCCATTTAGCATAATGTCTTCTAGGTTCATCCACATTGTAGCATGTGTCAAAATGTCCTTCCTTTTTAAAGACTGAATAATATTTCATTGCAAGTATAGACCACATTTTGTTTATCCATTCATTTTTGATGGACACTTGGGCTGATTCCTCCTTGGATTACTATAAATAATTCTGCTATGAATATGGGTCTACAAATACCTATGCAAGTCTCTGCTTTCAGTTCTTTGGGGAACATACCCAGAAGTGGAATGGCTGGACCATATAGTAATTCTATGTCTAATTTTTTGAGGAACCCCCATGCCACTTTCCACCACAGCTGCACCATTTTACACATCTACCAATACATGGCCTTCTAATCCCTCTACATCCTTGCCAACACTTGCTATTTTCTTCTTTTTTAAATAATTGCCTGTGTGTAATTTTTTAAAAGAAAAAATATATATCCTATGACAGGAAATTTAATTAGTAAACCTCCAAATGTTGAGACATCAAAGGCCTTCATCTTCAATATGTGGACATGTGAGAAGAAAAGTCCACTAGGTAGAAAGGGACAGTAATGGCGTGAAGCCATCTCCACCTTGACACAGAATGGAGAGAAGGAGACAAACAAGAAAACAAAACACTAGCTTAAGAACTGAACACAAGCCAGTCCTCAAGCAGGTTACCAGTCTGAATTCAAGCTGCCAGTGAGATTCAAAGACCACAAGTGGAAAATTTAACCTAAAGAAGATTTTGGTGAAAATTGCCTCAAGATGACTCATAGATTTTAATGCAAATCCTTTATACTTCAATTAATGGATTATAAGACATCCCAGTCTCAAAATTATTAAAGTGTGATAAAACCTGTATTTTCGAACTAAAGAAATGTGGTATTTACATTTAAATTAATGTGGAATTTATATTTATATTAAAATCATTCCCAATTAACATAAAAACATTTGAATGTCCTTCACCTTAAAAAAAATAATAAACCTGAACCTCTATTTTACTCTATTTCACTCAGTTATCAGCCAATTTTTATCACCTCTGTTGATACATTTTTTCAGAAGTAATATCACCAAGGCTACATTCACTTTCTCCATTACAGATCATACTTTATTTCATCTTGTTTTCTTTCTTTTTTAATAACATAAATAATATATAGATGCATTTCAATTGTAAAAGATGCAAAGAGTAGAGAAAGATAAGAGTGTTCAAGTATCTTCTAACGCCTTCTTCCAGTTTCTCTTCCTACATATACATCGTGTGTGTGTGTGTGTGTGTGTGTGTGTGTGTGTGTGTGTGTCTTTGGATATATATATACTATATATACAATACTTCTTGTTTTACATATTGTTATCTTTTTCTTTTTATTTGTTCACTTAAGAATATGTCTTGGACAACTATCCATGTCAATACCTTCAAATCTACTGGTGTTTTTTTGACTGCCTGGTTTTACAGCATAGATAAACGCTTCTACTACTGACAGAAATTTAAGTCATTTTCAATTTTCATGATTTCCATGCTGCCAAGAATAAATTCCTAGAAGTAGAATTGCTGGCTCTAAAGGGTATTTGCATTTTATATTTGACAGACATCCGTAACTGGCTCTACAAAAAACAAAACAAAACAAAACAAAAAAAACAACTTCCGTGTTTACACTCTGAACAAAAGTTCAATAGAGTCCTTACTCATCTACCACATCACTAACATTGCTCTTGTTAAGATCCCAACTCTGCAAGTTGCCAAATCCACAAGTACTATTCTATTCCCCTTTTACTTAATACCTCTGCCATCTTTACTGCAACTGATCACTTCCTTCCTGCTGAAACAAGTCAGGGCTAGATTTCTAACAAAGCATGTGAAGAAAACCCCAGCAAAAGTACTCCCTGAATTCCCTTTCAGTCTAGTCAGGACTGGATTTCATGGCCACTTTTGCTGCAAGAAAGTCTGGAAAATTGGGTAACAGGATTTCTGTGTTGGTTTAAATTAATCATAAATCATATCTTTCTATATCTTTGCTTAAATGAGTGTTGAGCACTTAATTAAATATAACTGAAATAGTTTTACCAACCAGTGGCTATCGATGAGGGGTCAATATTATAATGTAAATAGAGGAAAATTATATAAAATTGCCAAATTACATAATATTGTGCATAGGTTATAAAAGTTACGCTGATTTAATGCTTGGAGGCCTGGATTTGGTCTTCATTCTGTCAGTAACCTTCTGAGTTTCTCATCTGTTAAACGAAGCTGACAGTACCCACCTTGAACACTTCTCAAGGAGTGCAAGAATAAAAATTGATGTGGAAGTCACTTTCAAACACTAAAATATCATATGAGTTGGCTTTTATTATCAATATATTAACTTTTGTTGATGGAGAATACAAGTATTGCAAATAAGCAAAAACAAGTGTCTTTCTCGCATACTCATTTCCTCAAATCTGGATTTCTTCTGAAATAAAGAAGCTACATTTTAATTTGTTCTTTGTAAACCCTAAGTGTCATTGCTATCCCCTATATGTGCTTTTGTCTTTTCTTCTACATGGTTTAAGTAGAAAAATAATGAGAAAAAAAAAAAAAGCACAGGTAGGGGACTTTAACCTTCCTTTTATTTCTTTTATTTTGACAAAAAATCCCCCTTGATTAAAAAAAAAAGGCCAATTCTGGGGTCACAGAGTAAGAAGAAAGCTCCACAATTATTCTTGGCCCCAGCAACAAGCCAGAAAAGGAGAGACACAGAGGAACTGAAAACAGCTTGCTTCCTGTGTCCTTCATGATGAGTGAATGAATGGTGACTGTAGGGAGCCAGGACTTACTGCCAGTCACCTGAGGAGGTTACAGAAACAGAAGTCCAGACTTTCCATGCAACCACACTCCCAAGTTTCTGTGAGACTTTTGAGCAAAGAGCTCTTTGCCTCAGCAGATGTCTACTTACAGCATTGGTTTTGTATTTGCAGAACATTTTTATATTATTAAAGAGTTGCTAGAATACTTTACAAGGTCACTTTCACGGTGAGGGTTAAGAGGGGGAAATGACAGGGGTCTCGGTCATCGGCAGAAACTGAGAAATATTCAGAGAAAGTAGGGCAAGTAGAGACGGCTTGGTTATTTACTGGGTTCAGAGTCTGTGAACAGGCACTAAGGTGACTTGGAAACAAATCCTTTCTGCTGCAGGATGTCGAAAACCGCTGATAAAAAACACAAATGGATTCCAGTGATGGTGGTGCCTGCTGAATGATCGCTGGTGAGACTAGACCCAGATGCTAAAGAAAATCGGTGAAGAAATCAAGTTTCATCCTAAAGAATCAGCCTTATCCTAGTTAGTGATTATGTTTCACACAAATTCAAAAGATCCAAGATACATAGACAAAAATGGGTTTCAGTCTTCTAACCCTTTTAGACAGGCATGAGAAGTTATTGATATTTTAGTTTGGAAGATTATATCTATAATTTGGAGAAAGAGGGCTATTTATACCATAGAGGTAAATATTTTCTCCACTGATGATACTCTAACCTATATACCTGTTGATCCATTCAGATCCATGTTGCTCACACCCATATCTGATATTTTATGTCACTCATTGAATTGATTCCCCCCTTTCCCATCCCATCCACCTGATTGATCCATGAGAATGGGTCCCAAGACTGAGTCAGACCTATGAACACTGTATATTGGAGGATCCACTTGCCATGATTGCAGTTAGCATCTGCTAAACATGTTGCTAGGATGCAAGCATTACCAATCATAATTTTGGTAAGTTCCATGAAGGCAGGGTTCAGTCCTGTCTTGTCGGCCACATTATTCCCTCCTGCAACATATTAGGTGCTTAACGAATGATGGAATAAATGCAAACCACTGACAGCAAACATGATGCGTTTCTGATGACCTTTTCAGCCGACATATTGGTACAAGTGATGGATTCAATATCATTTGTATATTACACACATCAGGAACAGTCTTGGTTAAATAGGATTACATGGCTTACTCAGAGAACACAGCTGACAAGTAAAACATTGTTTCTGTGCAGAAATGTGCTCTTAAAAATTGGTCTGCCAATGAACTTTCAGAACACAAACCATCTGTATGTTGGGGCCTGACTGTCTTTAAATTTATTTGTTGAGTCATTTTTTCCCCATTTCAAAATTTTTGCCTCATAGGAGGTGGCTTTACATGCTGCTTTGAGCTTTTCCTCTCCTCTTGTTCTTTTTTCCCTTTAAAAATGAATCCTCTGAAGGTCTTGGCCCCATGTCAATGCTGTATTCACAAGGATTAAGGATCCGCAGAGCTGCTGTGCAACAATTCCGACATTGAGTACATCCTGTGTATCTGCAGCACGTCGCCTGCTAGTGCGCAGGAGGCCCCGGTGTTCCAGTAGAGGCATGGTAAATTTAGCAGCTATCTTGTATTTGTCATTGGGGATGGGGCGGAGGTGGCTGGCTGTGATCTAGACTCATCTGTGAGTTTTACTTGAAAGTTTAAAGGATTCATCTAACAGGAACGTGTTTCACATATTCTCAATTTCTGTAAGTTGTAATAACTTTGTAACAACAATATGTAGACACACAGGGACACACATGCATGTGCAGTACAACCTGTATTCTCTATGGTTAACATCTCCTTTGTTGTCAATATTCTGTTTAATTCCATATGAACTCTCAAGGCCACTCAAAGGTAGACTATGGAGGCCATCAGTCTGGTTATTTTTATTCATCATCTGGGTCTGTCTATAACAGAGAAATGTATTATTTTGGAAGGAAGTAGGAGAAGGTAGCAAAGGAATTAGCAGTGAGAATATGCAAAAGGTTGGTTTTTTGTTTTTTGTTTTGTTTTGTTTTGTTTTTCCTAATAGACATTCATGCAGATGGATAATGACAGCTAAACTCATTTATTTTATATTCTCTCCTTACCCCATCCATAGTCTAATCAAGCTTATTATGACAGAATCAAGGAAACTTCAAGATGGAAGGAGCCTTGGAGATCATCTAGATCAAGCACCTATTTTAGAACAAAAAAAATCTGAGGTACAAAGAAAGGATGAACAAATTAGAATAAGACAATGATGGTATAAATGAGACTAGGACACTTCACTTCCAGTTTAGTGCTTATTTTATTACTTTACATTAATTTTTCATTATACTCATAGGTATCCAACTCTGACTTGAGTCCTTATATCCTTGAAACCTACAGATGCATAGGGAGTATTTCCAGAATTGGAATTTATAATATAATATAATATTATATAATATTATATAATTAATATAATAAATAGTCCCTTGCCAAGTTTCCAAAGACACGGAAAAAGATTTCAACACATAACATAATCCTCTTAGTGTTTAACCCCTTGGCATTCAATCCTATATACAGAGTGAGGAAGGATGAATGATGTGGTTGAGAGGGACATGCAAGTCCATTAACTCTAACAAACAACGCAAGTATTAAGCTTACATTCTACTCTGTGCACAATATAGTTGAAAATGTATTGATGAAACATAATAATTTTGAAAGCTCTGCTTTAGCCTAATCCTCAGCTTTTTTAATAGGGGTGAGTAGCATTCTCTGGGAGAAGTATAATATGAATGACCTCCACCTTCAGGTGTGCAGAGGAATGAATGGGCAAAGCTCTTGGTGATGGAAACAGTTAATGTCCTCCACACACTTAAATGTCACAAATCTGCTTTATCTGCTAATCAAAATCATCTAGAATCACAGCTCCTCTCTTAAAATAAAGAACTATTTTCATTTATCAAACATTTCTGTCTTTGGGGTAAAATTTTTCAATCACATAATCCATCTGAAATGAGATAAAATAATCAATATTCAAATAAATACAATAAACATATGCTAATTATGAAGCCCTGAGATCCAAAGAGGAATAAGGCACATCCCTTGTCCTTATGAGACACATGATTTTCCTGTCCCATCTGTAGTATCTGAAGCACTATTTACTTTGGGTTTTTCTTTGAATCTGTTCTAAATCAACTCACTTTTTTTTAAACTTAGTTTAATTCTAAACAATAATGTCTCTCAAGTCATGGGTTTCAAGTGCATATTTTATTTTTTCTATCATACATCAAAATACACAGACACACACACACACACACACACACAAATATTTACATAAAATAGTGCATTTATGGATGCCTCATCTGGACTCACTCATATACCACAAGTTGCATAGATAGTGTTTAGGGAAACAGGCTTTGGGAGTCACAAACCTATGAACAAATACTATGTTTCCTTTATTACACATCATTAAAACAAACACTTTCTAACTGATACAGTAACATCATTCAGGGGGACAAAGAAAAACATTACCACGTCAATTATAAACGGGAAATATAAGATGTAAATTCAGTATGCGCCCTCCTTAATACCCATCCCCCCTCACCCCCTCCCCTCTGAAACCCTCAGTTTGTTTCCGGGAGTCCATAGTCTCTCATGGTTTGTCTCCCCCTCTGATTTCCCCCCCTTCATTTTCCCCTTCCTTCTCCTAATGTCCTCCATGCTATTCCTTAGGTTCCACAAATAAGTGAAACCATATGATAATTGACTTTCTCTGCTTGACTTATTTCACTCAGCATAATCTCCTCCAGGCCCATCCATGTCAATGCAAATGGTGGATATTCATTCTTTCTGATGGCTGAGTAATATTCCATTGTATTTTTGTACCACTACTTCTTTATCCATTCATCTGTTGGAGGGCATCTCAGCTCCTCACAGTTCGGCTATTGTGGACATTGCTGCTATGAACTTTGGGGTGCATGTGCCCCTTCTTTTCACTACATCTGTATCTTTGGGGTAAATACCCAGTAGTGCCATTGCTGGGTCATAGGGTAGCTCTATTTTTAACTTTTGAGGAGCCTCCATACTGTTTTCCAGAGTGGCTGCACCAGTTTGCATTCCCACCAACAGTGTAAGAGGGTTCCCCTTTCTCCACATCCTCTCCAACATCTGTTGTTTTCTGCCTTGTTAATTTTTGCCATCCTCAAGTATTGCATGGAGCACTGGGTGTTGTTACACACAAACAATGAATCATGGAACACTACATCAAAAACTAATGATGTGCTGTATGGTGACTAACATAACATAATAAAATTAAAAAAATAAGATAAAAAATTTGTCTATATTCTGGATTGGTTTTATTGATAGTACGTTGTGATGTCATCAGTGTTAAAAGTTTCTCTTACTCCCATGCATTCTTCTCTGAGTATAATTGACCCAGTAATTCCACTACTGGGCATTTACCCAAAGGAAATAAAAGCACTAATTCAAAAAGAAAGGAAAAAGATGTAAATTCGGACACTTCTAAATGAAAAAAAAATGCATTTTAGAATCGGTGAGATAAGGTGATGGAAAAATGCACAGGCTAGTTATATACCCACAAAGAGGAAACTAATTATTTCAAAAGCTAGCATTTCAATTAAAAAAAAAGCATAAAGGAGAAAAAATAAGTTTGAAATAGGAAATATGTAGTGTAGAAATCCTACCTGATATCTTAACCTGAGGAATTTGAAAAGGCAAGAGAACAGATAGAGAGTACTAGGTACACATAAGAATGTTCCAGAATGTTGGGAGGTTGAAAAGGAAGTTTTATATAGGCTTGTAGGCTTGGATCCAAGAACCAGTGGTGAAAATCATTCACTGTATCACACTGACACTAGCCCTTTAGAATTGCTAAAGTTTGTCCTATAATTTATTCAACTGGGGATCTGGGGGGCTCTGGCTATGTTTATAGCAAAGGGAGAAAAAAATGTTCTTGCTCTTAAAATGAGTTTTTACTTTTTTTTGTAGCTGATTTCTTTTTTTTCATTTTTATTTCTAATGGTTAAAGTATTTATGTCAATGGTATCAAAGTTACATAGGACAGTTAGGTCTGAATATGGTCCCAGATTATGAAATATCTAAGGAAAAATATTCTAGAGATCACCCATCATCCTCAAAATTCTATAGCTGAATCAAACCCTTGTCTAAATAACCAGAAAACCAGGAGAAAGTCTTTGTTGTTGTGTTGATTTTGTATTTGCATTTTAAGATTTTCCATTTAAAAAGTATCTTAGATGGTAAAAAACAGAAAATCCAAAGTGTTTTCCCTGGCTGAAAATACCAGTAGTCCCTAAGCTGGTGAACATTAGAAAAATCAAACAGTTTTAAATTTAGTTTTTTGGTAAAAATCAGATACCTCTAACTAAATTAGAATTTCAAAGACTATAGCTATAAAGATAAATTCTTGTATTTTAAACTTGAGTCAAGCCATTATTACCAGTTCCTAAGTCCAATAAATTTATGTAAAGGTCCAATTTATTTTACAGAATTTCAATTTGGAATCATCCTTACTTCCACATAGAAAAATACTTAGCAATAGTTTTGAAAGGAAAATGTGATATGCTGAAATTCAATAATCATGTGGGTTGTGATATTAAAATATATACCATCCTGACTTTAAAAGACTGTATGGACTACCTTTCATTCATGTTACTCTAAGAAAGTGTTAATTATGTGATTCATGGAGACATTTAAAAAGATTTGCTCATTTGACACTTGCCGTAGGTGGCATTAGTAAATTGTTGTTTGTTAATCTGGGCTACCTTCCCAATGCTATGATGCATATTATTCCAGCTGAGGTAGGACTTGACTGGGAAAAAGGTCATAAAGGATATACAATTAGAATCACAAAGCATAAATATGAAATACCAAGTGGAAATGTAATCATTTTGAAAATGTCTCTTATAAAAATAATTTAGAATAATCTTAACGAAGTCAATATCATAAACTATGGGAAAAAATCACTTAAGAGAAGGTTACTTATTTATTTTTATTATGTTCAAGGTTATTTAAAGATGATTTCTTTTTTCTTAAAGATTTTATTTATTTATTTATTTGAGAGAGAGAATGAGAGAGAGAGAGAGCATGAGAGGGGGGAGGGTCAGAGGGAGAAGCAGACTCCCTGCTGAGCAGGGAGCCCGATGCAGGACTTGATCCCAGGACTCCAGGATCATCACCTGAGCCGAAGGCAGTCGCTTAACCAACTGACCCACTCAGGCGCCCTGAAGATGATTTCTTTTAATCAGATTTTTTTCTCTGATTCATAAAGATAAATCTAAGGGTGAAGTCCTTGGATTATGAAAGAGATTGTTAACATTTAGATTTCAACTACCTCGGTATTAAACATAAAAGATCAAGACTAAATAATTGTTACATTTTGTCTGGTTAGTGGCATAATGTTCACCTAGTTAGTCTTTGGTCAACTGGGTCTTCATCTTTATTATGCATCGTAATTGAGTTATTTTAGCCTCAGTTTTAGGAAAATAACATTGATTTTGTACATTTCACAGTCATAAGAAGACCCCCTTTCTCCTTGATACATCCATGTTCACTGATGCATTTTTAGTTTGTTTGTATGTATGTATGTATGTATGTATTTATTTATTTATTTATTTATTTTAGTTTGTGATCTGTTTTCTTCTTCCTCACTTGTGGCATGGAATAATGCATTATATTTCTAATACGTGTTTACAATATTGTGGCTGATTTTCACTCATATGCAAAAGACCATATAAAGGGAGCTAAATAAGACTGGGAAGCAATATCCAGTAAGATGTTGAAAGCATATAGTCACAAGAATTTGTATGCAAGACTGTTTCATTTATCCCCATCAATTTGCAGTGCAAATAAGAACGTGCAACCCAGTTAACTGTACCATGAATATTCATGCTGGGTTGTCTGTATTTAGAATCCAAAGAACTATGAGCATGTTTTCACATAATGTTGCATTAACATATGTTTTTCTATATAATTTTATTTTTTTAATAAAAATAAATAAGTGAATCCATTACCAGACTGACCAGATGGGAAGAGTAACGGGGCTTTGGCAGAGGGTCTATAGTTGTCAAGCCTGGATGATGATCAGAATCACTCTCAAAGCCATCAAAAATAAGAACTCCCACTTGAACCTGGCGTGGGGGGAGTAACTACAGGACAGTAGTGATCTTTCTGCTGCAGCTACCTCTTCCCAGCATGTGTAAAATAGCCCCCAAATCCTGAGAAGGTATATGATGCTCCCTTTTCTCCATCAGCAAAACCACTTTCAGGTTGCCAGAATCTCACAATCCTTGCTGAATTTATCTTGACTGGTGAGTCACAGTGTCAGAATAGCATTGTCCCAACAGGTTGTACATGCCAGACAGGTAAAGAGGAGTACATGCAGTGATGAAGAACACTCGTGGCTGATAGACTCACAGTGCTAATATTTGAGCAACTTTCCA
Source organism: Eumetopias jubatus (assembly GCF_037043125.1). NCBI lineage: Eukaryota > Metazoa > Chordata > Mammalia > Carnivora > Otariidae > Eumetopias > Eumetopias jubatus. Next base: position 113,282,928 of record NW_028274814.1, on the reverse strand, counting down.
TATATTATATTTGAAGAAAAAGGCATAACTTTGGTGTATTTAAACTATACACATTTTTTAACTCCATCTACGATGATCCTTTAATTAGCTTTACTAAAATGTTAAATGTTTCAAGATACTGAGAATAATAACAGTCCAGGGATAGTCTTCAGAAAATAAGGTAGATTAAGTATGAGCCCTCTTGGAAATAAGTGATATGGAAATCATATGATTAAACTGAATGGAAGCACTATGATAAGTAAAAGGAATCAGATGCAAAAGGTGTCATTCTTTATTTATGTAAAAGCTAGAGAAAGTGAAATATGTGATTAAAATCAGAGCAGTAGTTTCCAGGGACTGTGGTAGAAGCAGAGGACTGACAACCAAGAGCCATGAAGGGGATTTTTTTGAGGGTGTTAGAAATATTCTGTATCGTGATTGTTGTGGTGGTTAGATGATTATACACAGTGGTCAAAACTAATTGGAAGGCACACCAAATGTGGTGAATTTTGGTAAATGTTAAGGTATGTAAAATTGATCTCAGTAAACCTGACTTGAAAAGCAAAAAGAAAGACTCAGAGAAGAAAAAAAAAAAAGGTGAATTGTTTTGGAACAACATTCATAACAGATCATTTTTATTTCTCTACTGTGAGCCAATGCAATCAAAGAGGTGACAGGCAGGAATCTAAAGCTATGGCTGAGTCAGGAATTGGAGATGATCCCTGTATGTCTTAAGTTTAAGATCTAGTCCAGGTCTTGAACAGAACTTCATCTGGAGGACTGTGGTAAGAATAAACTTGTTGGATTGCATTCTAGAACAATTCATGGATAGCTATGGAGCTCAATGGCTCCTATTCCTGGGGCTCAGCCAGTGAGACCTGAGTTCCACGGACCTCCTGGCTATCCTATATTAAAATAAAACACAAGGGAATAGCAATGAAAGCAGGGATTCCTTATGAAACATTTTTGATGTGTTACATGTTTGTTGCATATATTGGAGTTGACTTCTTTAGCATTTCTAAGCCTAGATTTTTCTCATCTATAAAATTAGGGCACTAAAATCCACCTTGTAGAGTTGTCTAGTAAGTGGAATCATGTGCATGGAAGCATTTTGTTGGTGGTAATCTGAAAGCTGCCCTTACGGGGAGTCCTGGAGACATGACACTATGTTCCACATTAGTAACAGCCAGATTATTGTGCTAGTTTTCAAAACTGCTAAGGTGATGAAAAGAATCTGGTGAATCATAAAAATGAGTCAAGAGATGGAGAAGAGGCTCTATTGAAGAAAGGTTAAAGTGGTGGGGGAGAGTTGATCTGAAAGGAAAAAGTAACTGGAACTGGACCCATCAGTGTTTTCATGTGGAGAATGGGGGTCAGCTGTTCGTCATCACCAGAGTAATCAACTCCATGGAGTAGGCACACATTCACACACAAATCACAGAAAACACAAGAAAGTTCAAGCAAGAATCAAACTTCTTGAATCACATGGCAACTGCATACTGGAACAGCCTTCAAGAGGAAGTTTACTTTCGGGGAAGTGAGAGAAACCATCAGTAAAATGATTCTGAATTCACGTACACAGCACCTGGGTTTGCCAGGTCACTTGATGAGGTGGCGTCTACCTGTCTGCACGGACAGTGAGCTCAGTTACTATGTTTATTTACTAAGGGTAACTATGCAGGGCTGGCTGAGAGCTCAAGCTTAGCCCCATTTTCAAGGTTATTTCCCTGGTCGGTCTGTGGACTACTTCAGCCAAAATCACTCGACTAACTTGTTAAAAAATCACAAATATCTGGACACCACCCATGTCGGCAATATTTAGATTCTTTGAGAGTTGAACACAGAATATAAATTTAATAAGCACCCAAGGTGATTTTGATGCACAACACAGATTGAGAACTGCTGTTTTAAACAACCTAAAAATCTGAGTCACTGCTCTATTCCTATGCAATTCTGTGTTAAAGCTGTGTCATATCTTCCAGAGTTCCCTAGTTCCTACCTGATTTAGTTAGCCTCTATAATATTTTAATTGGTAATTAATATTTTCAACCATCTTTATAAACAATTATTAAATTTTGCTTATTTGTCATTTGGCTTTTTAATTGTCCAGTTATCAGGGAGCAAACACACCATCTCTCCCCACATCCCCACCAGCTGACACACATACACTTTTCTATACATATCACAGCTGCTTAGCCTTTCTAAAGGCAGTGGGGAGAAGGGCATTGGTAAAAATAAATATTTAAAAACTGCATGAGAAAAACAGTAAAAGGACATAGTTATTTTTTTTCTTAAGACTATAGGGGATTTTTATGGCAGTGGAAATTTCCTATATGATACTGTAATGGTGGATACATATCATTATGCATTTGTCAAAACTCACAGCATATTATATTCCTACCCAAAGAGTGAACCCTAATATAAATTCTGAACTTTAGTTAATAATAATGTGTCAATATATGCTCATCAATTGTAACAAATGTACCATACTAGTCAAGATAATGGGAAAGGGGCGCCTGGGTGGCTCAGTTGGTTAAGCGTCTGCTTTTGGCTCAGGTCATGATCTCAGGGTCCTGGGATCAAGCCCTACGTGGAGCCCTACGCCGGGCTCTCTGCTCAACGGGGAACCTGCTTCTCCCTCTCCCTCTGCCTGCCGCTCCCCCTGCTTGTACTCTCTGTGTCAAATAAATAAATAAAATCTTAAAAAATAACGATAATGAGAAAAAGAAACCGGGTGGAGAGAAGAGATACAGGTATCACCTGCTTTTCTAAACTTTGCATTATGCCACTTGGTTTTTATGAAAGACCTACATTAGTGCTTGTTTTCACTAACTGAAAGAAATCTGAAGAGGATATTACCTTTTATTTTTAAAAAGCGAAAAATGAAAATAGTACTCACTGTTTTGCGGCGAGCTCTTATAGAGAGGCAGCGTGCACCCTGGGCAGTGAGTGTGGCTCCTTCCCTGGGAACCACACTCAGAATCTCGTCATCAAGCCACCATAGGTTTAAACTGTCTGTGAGCATCTGTGCTTTATCTCGATTTATTTTGTCCATCCATTAGCAAGATGTATGCTTAGATATCAGAAAAGCCTGAGAGAGGTTATTTTCTGGATCTGGGAATGCTCAAAAATTTTTCCCAAATACATTAAAGGTAATTGCTTCTTTGCTTTACATTGTTTCGGTTGTTTTGGCTTACAAAGGTCATAGGAACACTCCACTTTCAGATAGTGGGGGAAACCTGCATCTGGTAACTGTACAGTTAGCCCTGTGTCCTCCTTCCCTCTCATATAGATCCAAGAAGAGTTTATTTTTCAGTCTGTTCGGTTTTTTCCTTGTTGTTAGAAGTGTCAAGTTCTAAGCTCCTTGTATATGGAGCCAGAAACTAGAAGTGTGAGTTGTATATTTTTGCTAACATAATTTTAAGACTAATTTACAAAAATAATTGAAATAAAAAAATAGAAGCCCTGTGGGTTTGTGACAAAAATTATGACTCTTATTTTTAGGTTTAAATACACTATTTCGTTTAAAATTTTTCTCTCCATTAATACACATTTTTTCTTTGATATCAAAAAGCCAAGCATTAAAAAAAATAAAATTTGGTTGAAATAAATATCTCAGGCTTAAATGAATGTGTATTCCTAAAAAAGGAAAAAACATCAAGCCAAAAGGAATGAGACCATCCTCTTCTCTAAGACTTATGGGAAAATAAGGTTTGGTGGTTTTTACTTCTGATTTAATGTATTTGTGAAAAGGAGACCCAGAAAAATGGTGGTCGATCGAAGGTATTCTAGAAAGCTGAGCTCTGGTGACAGACCAGTGCTGTTGTTGTTACATTCTGCCTGTTTTATTGGTGCCTTGAGATCCATTCTGTACCATTTAGGCTGACTTTTGAGGAAAGTTTCTCCTCACTGTGCATTATGTTTCTTGCTTCTCTTTTATATTCTATGATTACACCCACATATAGTGTCTGCTTCTGTGCCCGTCTCCTCCAAATCCCTGGTCTCGTGGAGCTAATTTTCTGGTGGAAGAAGACTGACATATAATAACATCAAATGGAGAAGGAATCTAAACCACATAATATAGTCAAATAGTGGTAAGTGCAATGGAGTAGAAGCCAAGGAAAAGGGACAGGTAGTGTGTATGAATGGGTAGTCAGTTTTGAAAAGGGTTCAGTAATGCCTCATTTAAATGAGACATTTGAGAAAAGACCGTAAATGTGTGAGGGAGTGAGCCTTGCAGATCTCTATTGGGGGGGTGGTATTCTAGACTAGGGGAAGATAGAGTGCCGAGACCTTAAGGCTATGGTGTGATGTCCCAGGAAGAGTTGGAATGGAACCAGTGAAGGGCAGAGTGTTAGGACATGAAGTAAGAGAGGTAGCAGGGAGGATTTATTGAGCAGCCAAATTTGCAGTAGAGATTACCAACAGGTAAGGATTATAGCCCAAACTGAAAGCATTAGAAATAAAGAAGAAAGAAAATATATGTTACTTATTACATAATTCTAGATACCAGAAATACTTGTGTGCACATCTTCTTTTCCTACTAGACCTTACATTGCTTGAATGTAGGTACTTACTCCTGTACATGTTTAATTCCTATAACAATTGGTATATTTGCTTGCAAAGAATAAGCACCCCATGCAAATTCTGTTGAGTAAATGAATGCCTGATTGGGTGAACTGAGTGAATGAAATGTAAATACATAAATACCCAAAGAGATTGTCTTAAGCAGAGTGGGAATCGGCTGGCTTGGATCTGAGTTGGCTTCTGACCCTATAAGAGCACCAGGGCCTCTCCTTCTCTTATCACCTCTGTGGCCGTCCCTGTGTTAGCATCATGTAAGTCTTAATGTAGTAAAAGGTCACTGTAAATAGCTCTAGCCTACATAATTTTGGATGCAATACTACAAAGAAATTAGGGAGAGAGAGAGAGAGAGAGAGAGAGAGAGAAGAAATTGATTTTCCCTTCCATCAATGAAGAAAATTTGGTGCATGATTCACACTGTCCCAATCTGGGTGAACTAATCATGATAGCCAGGGAAAAAGGATATACTGATTGGCTAATTGGTCAACCAGGGCCTACTTCTAGAGCTAGTTCCCCAAGAAAATTCCATTCAAATTTTATGACAAGAAAGAATAAATCTAGAGCAATAAAAGCAGATGTTTACTAAAAAGTAGAATTATCTTAAATCTACAGATCTCAATTTTATCTCCCATGCAGGGCCAGATACTGTGAAGTCACAGAAGCCATGCTGGTCTCCCAAACTAGTTTTAACATGAATTGTACTCATATGCCAGCAGAGCCCAGTGGTTAATAGAAAGTTATTGTTATCATTAATAATACAATAATAAGCATAAACATAATGGTTTAAAATAACACATGGAATAGTTTCTTTTTTTTTCCAATTTCAGGAGCAAGTATATAATCTATTAAAGAATGTAGTTGTTAAGATTTGACTATAGCCCTATCACCTCTGCATTATTCTCTCCATTTTATATGATCTGATTTTTGGACTTCTGAGTAATGTTCAATTAAAATCTTAATTTGTTATTGCTACCTTAGGTTATGGATCATGCATTATGTTTTATCTTTCCATTGTCGGACTAAAAAATCACAAAACTCAGTGGTTTAAATAACAAACATTTATTATCTCACAGTACATGTCCATCAGAAATCTGAGTTTGCCTTTGCTGGGTACCTCTGGCTCGGCTCAGGCTTTCCTGTGGTTCAAGGGCTCTCAGGCTGCGTTCAAGATATTGGCTGAGGCTGTGATCATTGGTCATCTCAAGACTAGTTGTGGGGGGAATTTGCATCCAAACTTACTCACAGGACTGTTGGCCGACTTCAGGTTCTAGATTGACCATAGACATCAGTTCCTTGCCAACTGCCTTGCAATAGGGCAGCTCATTCTGGCTTCCCCCAGGGTGAGGTCTCTCTGAGAAAGTGAGTAAAAGATGGTGCCCAAGATGGAAGCCAGAATCTCTTTGTCACTTAATCTTGATAGTATTGTCCCATGGCTTTCACACTATTCTATTTGTGAGGAGAATCTCACAAGGTTCAACCTATAGTCAAGAGAAAGGGATCATCCAGAGACATGAACACCACAAGGCAAGAATCATTGGTGGCCACCTCAAGGTTCCCTACCACAATCTGGGCATCTTATCTATCTACAAAGTAATGAACAGAAGGAGGTCCTCAATAAATAATTGTTAACTGACAAGTGCTTCTTTAAAATTAATGATCTCTCCAAAGAGAAAAGAAGTGTTTTATAAGAATTTAGGCTTTCCAACAATTTAATTGTAGGAAAAGGCATCTTTACCTTCAAAAGAGTTTTTGGATTTTTTCGTATATTAAGGCATCGACATATTTTGACATATCTCCAAGAAGTAAAATATAATCTGGATGCATGATAAGCAAAATTAGGTGATACTTCATTTTAACAAGATTATGCTAATAGGATTTTGTTCTTTGAAGATGAATACTCTGATTTGAAATGCTTTAGTGTATTCATTCTTCTCTTAAGGTTTATTTTATCCTTAAATTTTCTAACATTTGTAAAACTTATACAAATATCATTGGCATTTACTTTTAGATTCTCGAGAATCCCTGGAAAATACACCCTCTGAATTTTTACTTTACATCAGAAGTATAATTTGTAGAGAAAAATGTCTCAGTGTATACAAAATTAGAAGTAGCCTATGAGTATGTTCTCAAATAACAAATTTCTCTATTTGCTAGATAATGAAAAAGGTCATGAGACAAGATTGTTTCTATCTTTTTCTGATTTATTTTCCTGCTTCAATTCAGCAAGATCGAGAAGAAAAAACACAAGCTTTGGTGTAAGGAGTTGATAAATCCTAATTTGAAGTGTGATGTGGGGCAGTAACTCTGAGTCCCTATATGTGAATCAGAAATAAACATGGCTTACATAGTTGTAAAGCCTGGATGAGATAAAACATACAAAATGCTTTGTAAATTGCCAAATAATATAGAAATAGAATGTATTACTAGTAGGCAACCAAAAGACATGAAAACACAGATGGGAAATGCTCTCTAATGCCTTGATATCGCCTTTAATAAAGTAGGATTTCTGGACTATAATGCCCATTTTTACCATTTATTAAATGCCTTCCTGTATCAATTTCTGTAATAAACATAGGAAATATAAAGATGAAAAACACACAAGCATTGCCTTCAGAGAACTGAAAGTTTATGGATGAAAGTTGTAGTATAACTAGACATTTAATAAAATTGGGGAAAGTGTCCACAGCCTAATACTAGATTGATTCATTAAGTCTTTAGCTAATAATTGTACCCAAATCTTGTTGTAGGCAAGCATAACCTCTTCCCAAATCAATTCTGACGGTAACGACTTGAGAAAGAATGTCTTTAAATTGCTTCATTCTGTAGGTTTCATTGCAGGATGTAATAAATGTTTTCAGATGCAGTAGTAATTTTATTTGAAACTCTTTGGGAATTCTCTGTAGACATATGAATTTGTGGATACTGAGGCTATTGAAATTTTCACTCCATATTGACTTAAGATTATTTCTTCCCAACTGTGCTAACAAAAGACAGTATTTCCTCACTTGTTAAACACCTAACTTTTGTAGTTGTTTGAATGGACTCTTCCTCAAGGGGAAAATACTAATCTAACCATTTACTTAAATAATAACAATGTATCCATTATAAAAGTCGATCTTCAGGGCGCCTGGGTGGCTCAGTCATTAAGCATCTGCCTTCGGCTCAGGTCATGATTCCAGGGTCCTGGGATCGAGTCCCACATCGGGCTCCCTGCTCAGCGGGAAGCCTGCTTTCTCCCTCTGCCTCTGCCCTGCTTGTGTTCCTGCTCTTGCTATCTCTCTGTCAAATAAATTAAAAAATCTTAAAAAAAAATAAAAGTTGATCTTCATATCTATCAACCTATATTAGTCTGGGCAACAACCTATTAAAATCAAAATGGTTTACATAAACTAACTTCTATTTCTTTCTCATGTTGTGTGAGGCCTATAGTTTGTCTGTGGCTCTGCTGTAGGTCTGTGGGTTGACTGGAGGGCTGCCCCACTTGACTTTTTTTTTTTTTGCAATCTTAGCTGAAGGACCAGTTTCTATCTGGGATATTTTATTCTTGTGGCAGAAGACAAAGCAAAAGGAAGACCAGCTGAACTAATCCATTTAGATTAAAGCTTTTGTTCATTCATGGCATGTTGTCATATCCACTCAAAAGCCATTGACCAAAGTAAGTCACACAGACAAGGTTGATACCATTGGGGTGGAAAAGGAAGAATATATTTTCACAAAAATAAAATCTACAGTAGAACTCTACAGTAGAGAGAGTAGACATTGTGTTCTTATTTAAAGATATACACTTGAAATGTATCACTTAAGGGTCAGTATGGCTTAGTGGTTGAGAACATGAGATGTGAGTCAGACAGATTTGAACCTGATTCCTGGCTCTGCCACTTATCAGCTGTGCAGTCTGGCCTCTTCATCTGTAAAATGGGAATAATAATCCATACTTCAGAATAATTATCAATATGTAATAAGATAAAATTTATGAAGAACCCAGTGCAGTGTCTAGAATATAGCAGTCACCTTGTAAATGCTTGCTTTTACTTTAATTGAGATAAATTTCCCAAGTCACTTGGCGAGTAAGTGGGAAGAGCTGTAATGAAACAGAACTGATGTTTCAGCCTCGTGTTCTTTCAGAATGCTTACGTGTCTCCATGGTAAATGGCCCTTCTCAGATAATAGTTTACTGTTAAGTCTGAATCTGATCAGTACTAAATGGAGATTTCAAAAACGTTATGCAAAAATAGTTCTGAGGAAGTATAAGAAATTTGTATTGGAGTATACCTGCATCCTTATTTCATAAAGCATGGATAAACAAGAATGTTCTGTTACAGTTTTTTTTAAGAAAGTAATTATATACCCCCACAACATCATGAATCACTTGATAAATTGCCATATTATTTCTTTTTAAGTAAACTGGTTTTAAGATAAGTAAATCACTTGACAGCTTTTCTTCTCTTTCACTAACTGGTAAGCCTTTATTAGTATTCCAATCAACTCCCTGGAGACTTGCCTTAGCACATTAGATATTTTCCTTTTTGAATTTGAACATTGAATAAATTTGTCTTTTACCTTGAGTTTCATTAAATAAATGTAATTTTTATTGAAAAAAAGGTGTTTTTAAATAACCTACTCATGTTTCTCATGAAAAATAATTTTATAATATAAATTATACGAATTTGTCACCTGGTGTTACATTATGAATTTTCTATATAACAGCGGATAAATACACCAATTTGCAGTCAAATCCAATGGCACAAAGCCTAAACAAAGGTATAATTAAAACAAAACCCAATAAATTGTTAGAAAAAAACTAGTATGAATAATGCTTACTAAAATTAAAAAGCTCTATCAGGTTATAAAATCATTTTGGATATAGATACTTTCTGATTTAGGATGGATGTCTGAAATTCCAAAGGAATCAAGTAAAGAATAACGTAATGCAGAACCTTTTATTTTTCAGTTAAATGGAGTGAATTCACAAGGCCGCTGCTAGTCAACATGGTGCCATTTTATGAATTAGCTACAAACTTCCCTTCCTGTAGTGCCGCTACAAGGCACACAGCTTGGTGAACAGAGAAGTCACTGTATTTCTATCTCAGTCTCCCCCTTGGGCACATGCTGTGGTGTAGGATACAAAATGTCCACATTGACGGGGTGCCCCAAATGCTCAAAAGCATGTTATTGATGAGGTAAATAATCATTGTCTGGTCTTGAGCAAATCTTGACAATTTTCGAAGTCATTCCAAATTATAATCTTATGGTTTAAATTTAAAGTCATCACAGATGATGTTTATTCTAGGCATAACATTACTTAGCCAGTAAATAAACACAAATAAAGAGTGGAAATAGTTTTTGTTGTTGTTGTTGTTTTTAAGGCTTGTGGCCATAAGAACCCTATTTGGAACTCACTTATAAATTGTTTAAGTTTAATGGGTTTAACTTAAGTTTAATGAGTTTAACTTAGGGAAGTAACAGATGATGATTTATATTTGTTAATCACTTATTTTAGCCAAACACTGTTTGAAGCATTTTACTTGAATTAAAAATTTTCCTCAGAATAAGGTAGGTATTCCTATTGTTGCAGTTTTCCAGATATGCAGGGTAGGGAAATGAGGCACCTGAGATGCCCAAGGGAACATGACTAATAAAAATGAAGGATCCTATAGATTTTTAAAGGACAATTTAAGAAGTTGACCTTGATTCATCTTCATGTGACTAGGAAGCTCTTTTAAAGGATGTAGCCCATTAGTTATAGTAAAGCTACCACAAATGCAATTACTTATTATTAGTCCATCATCCATTCATTCATTTCTTTCAAATATATTTATTAGCTTTGCGCAGTGGCAATATCGTAGCCAATGAGGTTTATCCGAGGCGCGATTATTGCTAATTCAAATATATTTATTAAGCACCTACTATGTCCCAGTCACAGTTCTAGACACTGAGGATAGAACTGTGAATCCCTAAACCTCATATAGCTTAGTAGGAAAAGAACGTCGTTATAATATCTTATGTTGCTCCTCCCCCTGCTTCTCTTCCTCCTCCTCTTTTCTTCTTCTTCTTCTGCTTCTGCTTCTTTTCTTCTTTTTTGGTACATTTAATGTTCCCTATGTAGTTATTTATATGCCTGGAAAGCAGATTTCTTTAGATCATTTAACTTTCTATAAAATACTGCAGGGTTAGAAAATGTGAAATGAATGTTATTTTCATACTGATGCACTGGGTTTTTTATCCACTCACCTTGTATTATGTCTGATCCTGTGGAGTCTTTTAAGTCTTGACTTGGAAGTTCACTTTGTATGCTACTGTGATTGGTAAAAATCAACACACTGTAACACTAAACAAAATGGATATTGACATAAAAGAGAAGTGTTTTAAAGAAACAATTTAAATTCCTGTGATGCCATGTGGTTTCCCATAGTTTTACCTTCTGAATGAATGCATAGATTGGTGAGACAAAATAGCGGGTGATTTTTTAGTGGACAGAATCCTGACAGCTTCAAACACTGAGAACATGAATGCAAAATGGGAAGTGAACAACAATAGTAAGAGATATTTACTCAATATCTAAAACAGTATTCTTGTTACAAACAGCTCATGAGTATTATATCATGAGTGAGGAATAGAGCCATTAGCAACTAAACTGACTGGTATTTAAAGTTTACTAAAAGTTTTGTTTCTATTACCTCCTGTCCACCTGTCCTTAGTAAAATTGCAAAAGGTAGAACATTAGAAGCAGTGAAAAAAAGAAAAAAGGATTAAGGCTCATCAGTATGATTGTACTGAAAAGTGGGAGAAGAAAAAAGCAACAATCAAAATCATGACTACCTGGGAGACAGCTTGGAATCATTAGGTATAGGAGAAAACAACCTTTCACAGCTCAGTAACTCCTGAGGGCATTATCATCTGAATTCTAAGATGATAAGTTCAAATGACCCATTGTGCACTCTGTCTACATATTCAAGAAAGTGAGTATTGTAAACTTCTAATATCAACACAGGTGTAATCAATGTTCTGTGACATTAATTTAACATTATTTAGTATAGATCACAAAATGGAAGTTAGACTTTTTAAAAATGAAAAACAGATCTAGGAGTTTTACATTTCATGCCTTGATAATAATTTAACACACATTTCTTTCTTTCTTTTTTTTTTTTAGATTTTTATTTGAGAGAGAGAGAGAGCGTGAGCAGGGGAGATGCAGGGGCAGAGAGAGAGTCCTGAGCAGACTCCCCACCGAGTGTGGAGCCCTTTGGGCTCAATTCCATAACCCTGAGATCATGGTTGAGCCAAAACCAAGAGTTGGTCGCTCAACCAACTGAGCCATGCAGGTGCCCCATTAACACGCATTTATAAAAGTACGACTTTCTCTAGGAGCGCCTGGGTGGCTCAGAGGGTTAAACATCTGCCTTTAGCTCAGGTCATGATCTCTAGGTCCTGGGATCAAACCCCATGTCAGGCTCCCAGCTCAGCGGGGAGTCTGTTTCTCCCTCTCCCTTTGCCTCTCCCCTTGCTTGTGCTCTCTCTGACTCTCTCTGTCTCTCAAATGAATTAAAAATACTTTTAAAAATTAAAAAAAATAAAAGTATGACTCTCTGCCAAGACTAAGAATTCCCTCAGACAGCTGCTTTCATGTTAACGTAAGTTCATTATACTTTGATAAATTGGTGACGTAATTCCTGTTTGTAGAAGAGAAAACAATATCACTTAGACTGAGGACTAGAATATGCTCATTCAAACAACTGGACAATATTGGGTATCTTATAAATCTGTTTGATATCCTAAGTGGATAACCAAAGTTTTTGAGATGAGACCATTGCATATCATTAAACCAATTAAAACCCAGTATCAAATATTAACCTTCGGAAAGAGAACTTCATATAAGATAATTAGATAGGATTTTTGATTAGAAGGATATTAGTTTATATCAGAGTCCAGTGAACATCTACTGAATGTAAATGTGATTTAGAGATGTTTGGAATATACACAAATGTCAAACCATTCTGTATTTTATCCCACAATATATTTTATCAGGGGATAGAACTTATAATACTAGCATGTGAATTTAAAATTTTTTACATTCAGAGTCTCCTTACCCATCAATAAACAAATGGATGAAAACTTTGAACACTAAAATTATTAGTACCTAACTTCTAATCATTTATTTTACAATGGATTATTACTCTGAAATGTCTGGTTTTGATTTTTAATACTTGATATGGCTAGTTATAATCACACACACAAACACACCCTCAGTCACTAGCACACTACATGTCTAACCTTGCCATTTTATTCTATTATTAAAACATATTATTTTGGAACAATTGCTTGGATATTTGAATAAAGACAGAAAATGAGTATTTGATCCCATTGGACACATTAGCACTGCGTATGGCTAAGAAACAATGTAATTATAATTACCCAAAAGATTCTTAGGCATAAAAAACAAATAGCATTACCATTTTTATAATTATCCTATTATTAAAAATATGTATGGCCATTTTTGCAAAAAGTATATCTGTGAGTACTTCCTCTTTGTTTCATGAATTGTCTCTTCTAAAAAAAAGAGGATTAAAAATTCAAGAATGTTTTAATCATCCATTATGCTAACCAAAATGTTAAAGATATTTCTATTTAGTGGTAAATTTTGCTTGAAGAATTGGCAAAGCTTCCATTTTCTAAAAATATTTTAGGGTTTTGCCAATATATGTAATGATATCTGGAGGCTATATAAACATAATAATAGTAACTCCATAATACACAAGGTAGTCTTTTCAACAATTATGTAGGAATAAACATATAAACCATGCTACCTTGTCCAAAGTTAGCATTTCCTAACAAAAGCTTTTTTGATTATAAGTAAGTCAGATTTGTACTCTACCTTAAACTTTACACAAAAACTGGCTCTATTATTAGTTACAGTTAATGAAAAGCCTACATAATTGCCACATGCTTCCCATACTTCTCTAATTGGGTTGTCCCTTATGTTTCTTCAATTAGGTAGTTCCTTGAATTTCCATCACTCAATGCATTTCTTTGGATTGAAGCATTGTTTGAAGTCTTCCGTTAAAACCAACAAAAGTCCAATCATATTCCAGGAAGTATTTTAGGAATGTACAAGCTAATGTAAAAAATATATATGAAAAGCAAGAGAGATAGAACAACTAATACAATTTTTAAAAAAAAGATAAATGAAGTTGGAGGATTCATCTGATTTCGGGACTTACTATAAGGCTACAATAATCAAGACAGTGTGGTCTTGGCATAAGAATAGTCAAATAGATCAATGTAGCAGAAGATAGAGTACAGAATTTATATGATCATAATAGAAAGTTATTCACAATTTATATGGTCAATTTAACCTCTTGGAAATCTGCATGCAAATAAGTAAACCCTAATTTTTACTTCATAATACATAAAATGGAACTCAAGATATAGCATAGGCTTAAATCTAGGAGATAAAACTATAAAACTTCTAGAAGGAACAAGAAAAAAATATTTGTGAACATGGGCTAGGGAAAAATTTCTTAGATAGAACACAAAAAGCAAAACCATAAGGGAAAAAATAGATAAATGTGATTTCATCAAAATTAAATCTTCTGATCTTGGAAAATACTAAGAGAATAAAAATCTGTCTCCTATATATGGTAAAAAAAAATGAGAATCTGAAAAACATAGGGACTTCTAAATTTATTTTTTTCTTTATTACTGAGGTATTGTTGACATACAATGTTATATTAGTTTCAGGTGTACAACATAGTGATTCCACAGTTGTGTACATTGTCCAATAGTGAGTGTCGTTACCATCTGTCACCAAACAATGTTATTACAGTACTATTGACTATGTTCCCTATGCTGTGCTTTTTATCTCTGTAACTAATTTATTTTGTAACTGGACATTTGCACCTCTTAATCCCTTCACCTACCTCCCCAACCGCCTTCCCTCTGGCAACCACCAGTGTATTCTCTGAATCTGAGAGTTTGTTTGGTTTTTATTATTGTTTGTTTGTTCTGTTTTTTAGATTCCACATATAAGTGAAATTATATGGTATTTGTCATTCTCTGACTTACTTCACTTAGCACGATACCCTCTAGGTCCATCCATATTGTCACAAATGGCAAGATTTAATTCTTTTTTATGGCTGAGTAATAAGCCACATCTCCTTTATTTATCCATCTATTGATGAACATATAGGTTGCTTCCATATCTTGGCTATTGTAAATAATGCTGCAATGAGCATAGGGTGTGCATATCTTTTCAAGTTAGTGTTTTCATTTTCTTTGGGTAAATATCCAATAGTGGAATTATTGGATCATAGGGTATTTCTATTTTTTTTTTAATTTTTTGAAAAACCTTCATATTGTTTTCCACAGTGGTTGCACCAGTTGACATTTCCACCAACAGGGCATAAGGATTTCCTTTTCTCCAAGTCCTCACTACCACTTGTTATTTCTTGTCTTTTTTAATAGTAGTCATTTTAGGGGTGCCTGGGTAGTTCAATCCGTTAAGCATCTGCCTTTGGCTCAGGTCATTACCCTGGGGTCCTGGGATTGAGCCCCACAGCAGACTCCCTGCTCAGTGGGGAGTCTCTTTCTCCCTCTCCCTCTGCTCCTCCCCCTGCTTGTGCTCTCTCTCTAGCAAATAAATAAATAAAATCTTTAAAAATAGTAGCCATTCTGACTAGTGTGGTTTTGATTTTCATTTTCCTGATGATGAGTGATATTGAGCATCTTTTCATGTGTCTGTTGGACATTTGTATGTCTTCTTTGAAAAAAAAATGTCTACTTAGGTCCTCTGCCTATTTTTTAATCATATTGTTTATTTTTTTGGTGTTTAGTTGTATAAGTTCTTTATATATTTTGGATAATAACCTTTTATCAGATATATCATTCGCAAATATCTGTTCCCATTCAGGATGTTAACTTTTTGTTTTGCTTATTGTTTCCTTTGCTGTGCAAAAGAAAATATAGGAAGTTTTAAAAATAACAGTAAGAATTCAAAAATATACAACTGAAAATGGGCAGAAATATATCAACAGGCAATTCTTCAGAGAAGATATATGGATTTCAAACATCAAGAAAAGATGCTTAATATCACTAGTCATTAGTAAAACAAAAATAGATAAAACCACAAATAGATACTCTTACATGTACACTAGAAAGCCTGAAACAAATGAACAAGCAAGCAAACTATATGACAATAACAACTGTTGGTAAGGACGTGGGGCAACTAGATGCTCATACATTACTAAAGGAAATCCAAAATGATAAAGCCAAAATGATACAGCCAGTTTATATATAAACTACCAAAGAGCAGTTTGGCAATTTCTTGTGAAGTTATAAACATACTTAAATGCAGCCCAACTCAGGTATTTATCCAAGAGAAATATATTCGTACAAGTATTTACACTAATGTTCACAGCAAGTTTGTTTTCCTAATAGTCAAATACAAGAAGGGACACCAAATTCCATTACCTGGTGAATGGCTAAATAAATAGTGGTACAACCATACAATGGAATACCATTCAGCAATGAGAAGGCGTGAATACTGAGATATTCAACAAAATGGATGAATGCTAAAAACATTATGCTAAGTGAAAGAACTCAAACACAAAAGTTTATATATAACATGTTTCCATTATAAGATATTTGAGAAATAATGAAACTACAGGGATGGAAAACAGATTAATGATTGCCAGGGGCTGAAGTGGGAAAAGGGGATGACTTGAACAGGAACCCACAGAAACTTTTCAGGGTCATGGATATTTTATATTTTGATTTGGTGGCAGTTGAACAATTATATGCAACTGTCAAAATTCATCCAACTGTATACTTTAAAAGGATGACTTTTACCATATGTGTGATATACCTTAATAACCCTGATTAATAAAAAAGTAAATAAAAATAAATAAATAAAATAAAAATCTTCCCATTTGATTCTATTTAACCCCCCAATACTGTATTACTCCCCAAACTATGCATTGGGGATTTATGAGATTGGTGTTTCTCAGAGCGGTAAAGGCAGACACCATCTTGAGTACAATGTAGAACACATTTGAAATGAAATGTTCAATGTAATAAAATAACTATCAATAGATCAAAAAACATAAATATATAATTCTCAAGACATGATAAGAGGTCAAGAAGCCACTAATCCTAAAATAAGGTGGGAAAATGTTCAATACCACATAGATAAGTCTAGGGTTCTGGGAAAATTATTGTGTGATAAAGTTGCAGGTCAGCTGGTCAAGATTAAACTGGTAGTTATAAAAAAATAAAATAGCAAGTAGACAGAATAGGCAATCATTGTTTTTTGTTTGTTGCTGTTTTTTCTTTTGTTGTTTTGTTTTGTTTTTTTACCTGCTAGCTATCAGTAAGCAGGTATGAAAGTTTAGGAGAGAGTGGATCACACAAAAAGTATGACGATGTGAAGGGTGGGTCAAGAAATATTTGGAGTGTGGGAACTCAGTTGTTTCAAAAGAAGTTCATGCTTCTGCTAGGAAAGGAGCACAAGTATATGAAGGCAAATGTGGGGAAAAAGCACTCACTGACTTCAGTTTACATTTTCTTGCTTTCTTATGTATTCATTATTAAAGACACATATTAACATAAAAAAACTAACTGTAAGAGCACCTATTAATTTAGATGTAGTGTGTTGTGTATTTGTTTTGATTTCAAATCTATTTGTTCATGGCTTAAGTGAAGTTGTTTTGATCTAAGGGTGGATTTGCTTACATTGGAGACCATCTCAGGATGATGTCATCAAAATTGTTGTGCTACAGAGTGCTTATCAACATGAACATATAAAGGAGTGACTATGACATAATGGGCATTTAAACTTTAAATACCATAAATTTGTGAGGACTTGACCAAGAGTGCTCAATCTGGACAAAGCTATGCTTTGCTAATCTAAATAGGTCTCTGAAGACCTTGGGACATTAGCTCTCATTGTGGCAAGGCTCCTTTTTGCCGGCAGTGATGAAAACCATGCAGCAGCTCCACGAAGGAGATTATCTTTCTCCCATCTTTAGTACCTTTGTTCCACTAGCATCCTGCTCTAGCAACAAGGGATTTTCGATTCATGTTGGCAGCTGGATGGATGTCAGCTCTTGGTTAACTAAGCCAACTCTTCTGCAAACCAATTCATGGAAAGGTACACTTCAATTAAATTTGAAGTTTATTGTTTTCATCTCCCCTTTTCCTGGAATAATAGTGTAATCGATCTATCATTGGTTTGGAGTATGTTATATCTCTCTTGGTTTATTAGAGACATTGTCTGTATACTATTGGCTTGTGAAATATTATTTTTATGAATTATAATTCCAGCAGTCAACCTGTGTTAAATAGATTATTGGCAAAGACACTCTCAGTCCCTGAGCATAACTTGCTGCAGACAAAACATAGTATATCTGTCTGTATTTCTATAACTATGTATCTGTAGAGAAAGGTATATAATATCACAGTTTTAATATAAACTGCTACATTTCAGGAGTTACTATTATTCTATAATGTCAAAAGTTTGACTTTGTAAAAACAACAGCAAAGAAAAACCTAGGATAATTATTGCCAGGTTATAAAGGACTATCTCATGTTTATAATATATCTGTTCTCACACTTTTTCAAGTATTATATTAAAAATAAAGTTAAGATTCATGTATTTTATTTCAATAATTAGAAATATCTTGTGTGAGATAGAGACCCCAATTAAATAATTAGATAATAATGTAGTAAAATTTCATAGTCAGTATTAAATTCTGGATAACCTAGAATAAAGTTTGTTTTTCTCTCTCAACAAATCAGCCTTTTGAGTCATCTTACTAGTTTAGCTGACATATTTTCAATTGACTAAAACATTTTTCAATTGACTGTTCAGTTATTTTCAACAATTATTTTAGTAGCTCAGGACTTAAAAGAAGAACATTAGCTACTTGTTCCCATGAACACCTTTACCTGCAGTGTAGTTAATTTATAAATAAATAAATAATAAAAACTGGACAGTTTTTTTTTTTAACTAAAACATTATATCAGGGCTGGGTTTCCAACTCTTTATATCATGAGGTTGTATTTCTGTTCTAAAACTGCTAATAAAAAGTCAGGTTATAGGTAAAAGAAGTTCCATGAGCTCAGCTTTTTCAGTACTAAGATAAATCAATAAGCTCAGAATCAGGATCAGGTCTGTATGCCAAGGTCAGAAATACTAAAACAAAGCTGGAATAGGGGAGAAAATAGCAAAGTAGCAATAAGCTCCAAAGGTTTAATAAAAGGAGCAGGTAAAGTACAGCACAGGAATAAGACATGTTTAGTTTCAAACTGAACTTGGACTGCAATCTGACCCTGACTATAGTTAATTCCTGTATTTTCAACCTGACTGCCTCCTAACTGAACTTCAATATATTTCATCTTTTCTTCTCTTCTTGTCTCCTGCCTTCCTGTTCTCCTTCCTTCTTTCCTTCCTTCCTTCCTTCTTTCCTTCCTTCCTTTTGTTCTTTTCTTTCTCCCTTTCTTTCTAAGCCTTATTCAACAATTGTTCAATGAACACTAACTGTGTGCTATGAACTTTACTAGGCATGTGTATTTATTTTCAGTTATTTTAATATTAATGATGCATTATTTTTATTTAAAATTAAAGTGTTTCTTAGTGGGCCATCTGGGCGGCTCAGTCAGCTAAGCATCCAACTCTTGGTTTTGGCTCAGGTCATGATCTCCTGGGTCATGGGATTGAGCCCCATGTGGGTCTCCCCTCTCAGGGGGGAGTCTGCTTAAGTTTCTCTCCCTCTGCCCCTCCTCCCACACACACATGCGTGCTCTCCCTCTCTCTTTTACTCTCTCTAAAATAAATAAACAAATCTTTAAAAAAAATAAAATGTTACTTAGTAACAAGGAACTTATTTCTTTTTTCCTCTGTCTTTCCTTCTTTCCTTCTTTCTTTTTCTCTCCCTTTCTTTCTTTCTCACCTCTGCTATAAGAAACTCAAAAAAATCCCAAAGAGGCAAATTCTGCATACCACATATTCTCCTGACACTAATGAGAGTCAAGGCTTTGAAGATCCAAGCTATTAAGGGCTTGATTCAGGTTTTGTAGGTAAGGAAAGTTAATTTTAAGGGCCTTTGAGAAAAAGAATACAAGGGGCACCTGGGTGGCTTAGTTGGTTATGCCTCTGACTTGATTTCAGCTTAAGTTGTGATCTCAGGGCTGTGAGATTGAGCCTCATGTTGGGCTCCTTGCTCAGCAGGGAGTCTGCTTCAGATTCTCTCTCTCTCCCTCTGCCCTTCCCCGCTCCATTTGCACTCTCTCTCTCTAAAAAAAAAAAGAAAGAAAGAAAATTTAAAAAAAAAAGAATGCAAAATTATGAACTCAATATGAAATATGAAAATGAACATTTATTTAGAATAAGGAAGGAAATCACAATAGATTATAAATTTTAAAAAACAAAAAAGACCATAAAATCTATAAAAAAATACTTAATTTATTGCCTGTGATAATTTTTGTCCCTTTATCTTTTGGTTGTTTACTCTTTGATCATCTTTTTCACATAACAATGATTTTATGATATCATTATCCACAGAGATTCATTCCTATAGTAAGGTAGGTCAAAGTGAATTTTTTTTATCATTGATAATTTAGAAAAGTTTCATCTCAATTCTGTTGACTGACCTATGAAATCATGCTAGCAAGAATGTAACTATACATAGATATTATGCAAACCACATAAATACACTGTAATCCAACAAAGTTCACTCCTCTTAACCAGATCTCCAAAATACCCTCCTGTACCCCAGTGCCCTTCTACCCATGCTCCCGCCCCTCACCTATATCTCACACTAGAAGAGAATCTACCTAGAAGTCAGAAAGGAAAGAGATGGTCATCTAATTGTGAATACCATCCCATAATTCTCCTTGCTGGCCTTGGCTTGAACAATTTTTGTAACAAAATATCTATGAATGAAAAGAGAAAATGGAAAATTATATAAACAAAAAGGTAATGGTTAATATTATTATTGATATTATTGGCTAAAGGTATTTAGAAAATTAAATGAGGTAAGGGAAAGCACAGAGTGATCATTTATTTATTCAAAAAATATTGAATTAAACTGAGTACATACCATGAAAGATATGTGACAGTATTTCTAAATGTGATTATATTCTCAAAATTAACATGCATTAAAATTGACCCTTTTTTTTTGCATTTGACATGAAATTATATGAGTTTTAACACATGCATAGCTTCATGTAACTACTACCACAATCAGGGTACATGATTGTTCCATTACTCCATGCTCTACATTAGATCCCCAGAACTTATTCATCTGTAACTAGAAGTCTGTCCCTTTGACCAACATCTCCTCATGCCCGAGACCCCTACACCTTAGCCCCTGGCAACCACCCATCTACTCTCTATATCTATGAGTTCAGCTTTTTTAGATTCCACATACATATAACTGAAATCACACAGAATTTTATTTATTTATTTATTTATTTATTTATTTATTTATTTATTTCACTTAGCATCATGCCCTCAAGTTTCATCCCTTGTCCTTGCAAATGGTATATTTGGATGCCCTCCATCAGGTTTATTTCTAGGGTGTTGAGTTTTTGGTTTCAGTTTTTATAACTGGATATTGAATTTTGTTAAATGCTTTCCTTGTGTAAGTTGATAAGATCATATTTTTTTCCTTTGGTCTGTGAATAGGGTGGATTACACTGAATACTTTTTCACATATTGAACCAATCTTGCATTTCCAAGATAAATTGCTCTTAGTTGGTGCATTATTCCTTTTATATGTTCCTGGGTCTGATGTTAGTAATATGTTGAGAATTATTTGAAACTATGTTCACAAGGAATATTTGTCTATAGTTGTCTTTTTTCATGCTGTCTTTGTAGAGTTTTGATATCAGGATAATTCTGACCTCATAAAATGAGTTGTATTCACTCTTATTCTAGTATTTGGAAGAGATTATATAGCATTGGTGTTATTTCTTACTTAAATGTTTTATAGAATTTTTTAGTGAAACTATCTGGAGCTACAAACCATGTTTTTCAGAAAGTTTTGAATTACAAATTAAATTTATTTAATTATTTTATAACTATTCAACTTATCCCTTTCTTCATGTGTGAATTTTCATACTTTGAGACTTTTGAAGAATTGCCTTATTTCATATTAGTTGTTGCATTTATGTGTTTACGTTCTTCATATTTTTGTTTTTCATTAATTATCTGAAGATCTGTGGTGATATCCCTCTTTCATTTCTGCTATTGGTGGTTTGTGTCTTTTCCATTTTTTCTTTGTCAGCCTAGTTAAAAATTTATCAATTTTATTGATATTTGGAAACAAATATATAGAATATGTATTGCAAAGAGCATAAAATTTTCTATATAATTTTATGGTGAGTGCATATATTCATTATATATTCATTATATATATTTAGATATAATATAGTTTGATAGATGGATATGATTGGGGCAAAACATGAATAATTGGGGAATCTGATCCTTGTATAATTTTTTAACTTTTCCTTAAATTTGAAATCATTATGAAGATAAAAAGTCACAAAATAAGTTAACAAATAAAAACACTGAATATGGAGAAGCAAGAGGAAGAGAATCAGATTACTATACAATCACCAGAGCAATTTAGATTTTTATGGAGGATTGGTAGAGGGTGGGATTTATTCAGCTGTGCTTTGTGAACCAATACATACAATGCTAAATGTTAATTAATATTAATTAAAGTCTACATAGAAAAAGAAAAAAATTAAAAAATTTAAATTGCAGAGTATATTTTAAAAAGAAGGGGGAAAAGCAGACTGTGTGTTTTGCTTGTGTGAGACTGCAAGTCTCTTCTTGCTTTGTCGTGTTTGGCAGTTTGTCCATCTGCCATTGCTTAGGTCAGTCAGGGTCAGGGCCACCATATCTACTTTCAGAAACAAAGGTGGGATATCCGGCCATAGCCCTCATTCTAATTCCACCTTCCACTATTCTAAATTGCATTCTAGAAAGGTGGTATCATTTTACAATACCTTTAGTAACGTACAGAGTTTGCCGGATTCCCATGTCCTTATTTGAAATAATATGAAAAACATTTGGACCTTTCTGTTTGTTTACTAGATCTATAAGTGAGAATAGCCTACTGAATTCTATTCATGCAAACATAACTGACACTGGCCACTTTTAAGGCACTTGAATGAATCTCTCTTTGCCTTTTCTCTGTCTCTATTTGTCTCTCTGTCTCTGACTCTCTCCCTCTCTCTCTCTCATCTATCGACTTATCTGCTATGTGTTTAGTAGATACTGTAGCATACGTATGGATTATGCAAATATTCTGTTTTCTTAAGGAATGAATCAGTGACTTCTGTGATGCAACTATTACCTGTGTTGCTAAATTATTTCAGTCTAACTATATGTTTAATCCTAACTCGATGTATAAATAAAAAGTGTTGCATTTTAAATGTTCACCTGTACACTAAAAGAGAGATGGGATGTTGCCTGTTTTTAGCAAATGTATTACCAACACCAATAATTTCTACTAGCTTCAAATATACAAGTTTTTTTTTTAATAACTGACTTCAGGGACTATACTGTATCTACCAAATTCCACTAAAATATGTAATTTTGTTCAGACTCATTCATATGCTTCCTACATAGAGCAACCCAATGTATTTAATGAAGAGCCTTCTCCTGAACTCTGAAATGACCTCAGGTGTTATTTTACATTGATTACCAGCCTATGTATACTGGTATGGATAAAAATTTAAATTCATAATGATTGATTTTAATTACTAAATATTGAAGTTCAGTTTAGACAACATGGAAAAATACATGGTCACACACCGAGAATACAATAGCCGGTTTAACATTAAAGGTAATAAAAAGTGACATGGGCACTGTCTTTAGAGATATGGCTGGAAATTAACTTTTATGTGATCAAATCTGCTAAGATATAGAACGTAAGAGAAGAATCCTAAATAACTCATTAAAAAAATCTCATTTGAAGCTTTTTTTTTTTCAAAATAAATGCATATGTGTCTTGTCAAAAAAGAGACTAATTAGTTTTGAGCTATTGCTTTAAAGATACCAGGCATTCTTTCAGGGGTAGGAGGAGAATGACGGTGAAATTTTATCTTATATCTCAAAGGCAGATAAATGTATTACGATGGTGAGGATTAATGGCTTCTCGTCATTGAAGTTTAGAAAATTAACCATTTCTATCTAGAAATGAATGAACTGGAATATTTTGGTAAGTGACACTGTATTCCTCATGTGAATGTTCTTTATTTACAAAATAAGTAATTCCTTCCAAAAATTCATTTTTGTGTTTGGGAAGCATTCAAATGTGCCCTTTAAAAATACTACTTGCCTCAAGCCTATCAAGCTTAATGACAGTGACACTTTACATATGGAAGAATAAACAAAACATCTCAGCAGATTTTTCTTCCCATATAAGCTATATATGGGAAGCAGCTTTCCCAGTTGTTAAAAACTGTTTTTGTCTCCTAAAGTTTACTTGTCAGAAACAATAAAAAACAAAAGACTCTATACTTTAAATTATGCTAGCCTGAGGCAAAATATCTTTTAAAGCCTACTGCCTCCTTCTTTCCTATTTTTAAAGGTTACTGGCAATATGGAGATACATTAAAAAGCCACTTTCATAATATTGCAGAAATTGGGGTATAAGATGAATAAGGCAGTATTGTGTTTATTAAGTCAAATTTATAAATCAAGGGAGATGTTACTTATTTTTGCATAAATATTAGTAATAAAATATGTGTAAGTTGTAAATGAAATAATTTTATTTAGACCATCACCGGGGTATTTAATTTTAACTGTAAGTCTTTTCTCAATAGGAGTTTGAACAGAAATTCAATAAAAATAAATTATCAATCAGTAGTACAGTAACACTGAGAAAAAGATTCCATTGGAAGTATTATGGTGAGCTTTATTTATTATCAAATTCAACTTTCTTAAAGGCCGTTTAGGAGTAATTTATGGGAATAGTACCTAATGAGTTATAAGAAATGGTCCATCAGTGCAAAGTATGGTACAATTTGTGGGAATGTCATATAGTAGTAACAATGAAAATTTAATACATCTGAGAAAAAGGCCTGTATTTTGTGGCAATTTAAGTAGTTTACTGGATTTAATAATATTTTTAGAGGAATGCCATAATATTTTTACTTTTTATCATTATTTTTTAATGTTCAATAATACAATGTTAATTTCTCTTACCATATTTAAAATAAACATTCTAAGTCTATTTAGCATGAAATATGAAATATTGTACGTTTGAAAATATATTTTACATTTGATTAGTAACAGTAGTTGCCTTGTAAGTACATGGTTTTCTAATTTTTTGTCCAGACTTTATGAATGTTGTCTAGAACTTAAAATCTATGCACGTTAGGAATCATGATCATATTTGGCTTTATAAACTTATAATTTGACAATAAACTGATGTGACTCAGCAAACTGACAATTTATTTAATGTACCAGAGGAAAAATAATGGTACCCTGAGAACTAGTTTAATAGTGAAGGCCTCTGGGAAGGCTGAGAGCCATTTATCTCGTGGAAAAAATGCTGTGTGCTCACATAGGGTAGCAACAGAGAGAGGCAGAAGTGGAGGAAATGGAGAAACATATTGGATGTAAGAGCAATGTGAGAAAGGGAAGGATCTTTAGGATGATATTCTTTTCTCCAGCAAAACCTAAATGTGCTCAGACTATGATCTTCAGGTTTCTGTATAATCAAAGGAAGAAGTCAAAACACAGTTGAAAATGCATACTGACCACCCAGTACTTTGACAGCTCAGCCCTAATTATTTCATTCTTTGTTCCCAGGTGAGAGCCTGGAAATAAGGTAAGTTGAATGAAGTGAGCCCAGTGCCAATAAATGAAGCCACTGTAGGAGGTATGTTTTACCTAGGGGTACAGGTGCTCTTGGCATTGAGACAGTGCATGATATCAAGAGTAAAGCTAAGCAGATGATAAACACATAATAGTGATAAGCAAAAAACATAATCCCAGTGATATTGTAAGAAAAGAAAAAGTGCCTTACACAAATAAGGATCTGGAATGCAAAGCCAGAAGACTGACTAAATCAAACAGACAAATAGGAGGGTAGCTTCAGAGTATCCAAGAATTTCAACTTCTCTTAGAAAAACTGTGACCATGACACTTGGGCTTGTTTAAAGAGCCAGGAAAGATGTAAATTATACCAAAGTTCTTTAATTTTGTCAGGCCTGAGATCTTCATGTGTATAGGAATGTTTTGAAGTGGGAACTTTCTCCAGGCTTAGTTCTTTCCCAGCGTGGAAAGCATCAGAACTGACTAGAGTGTCAGTATGAAACCCAAAGCACCTCACGGATGTTCTCAATCCCTTACTCCATAGTCATAGAGATTGAGTGCTGGTTTTATGGATAGTGTCCATTGACATAGTATTTGTTCTGACTCTTTTCTGAAAGGACTGACTGAGACGTAAAAGTTTTGGGAAAAATAATAAAAAATAATCCCATTGACTGAAAATAAGGCATTCTAGATGAAGGGTTTCAGTGACTTGCTTTTTTTTTTTTCCTTTTAATTAAAATTCAGCTTTGATCAAGTAGAAGGAAAAGTTGTATTGACTAAAGAAGACATAAAAGGAAGTGAACATGGATAAACATCACACTGGGTATAGTCTATAAAACTAAGCTGTAAGAGTTCTTGTGTTATTCATATATTCTAAGATTTAACTAAAACATTCCCTCTGGTCATTTATCTGTGGATGTTCAGTGGTATATTTACATGTCAGAAGTTCCTAATGTTATCTTCCAAATCAAATGCAAACTGAGAACATTGGTTGTGTTTTAAGTGCCTGAGATGATAGAGAAGGAACATTTTTTATTAAATAGAAACATCTTTACAAGAACAAATGAAAGGTTGATAAGAGAGTAATTACACCACTTCAGTGAAGGCATTTGTTTACTTAATGTATGGTAGAAGATGGTTCTAATAAAATATATGCTTGGTTTATCTTGAGGTATTCAGGTTTACAAGTAAATGTTAGCAATATTTCAGTCTACTGGGATGCCTTTGCCCCAGGAGTATGTACCACAGGTGTTTGTATACTATTAGCTAATAAATATCATTAATATCTGGACCAGATAGTGTTCTAGGAACTGTGTGTATAGCAATGAACTAGTCGAAGTCCATTCTATTCAGAAAATTGAAATTCACAGGTTTGATAGAAGACCATCAACAGTCACTGTAGACTATGTTTAAATTTTGGAACACAGCTTTGTGCCC
Source organism: Eumetopias jubatus (assembly GCF_037043125.1). NCBI lineage: Eukaryota > Metazoa > Chordata > Mammalia > Carnivora > Otariidae > Eumetopias > Eumetopias jubatus. The sequence continues at coordinate 113,256,098 of NW_028274814.1, read as the reverse complement.
TGCCAGGGTGGTGTTATTTCCAGCCTGCCACTCAATAGGACAACTGTCTTTGCTTTCTCTCCACCATGGCTTTACTTCTGAATATCTCTGAATCTTGTTCAGATGTTGAGGAACAGAGGACTTGCCTTACTGTTGGTCTTTGGATTATCAAAGTCAATTGTAGGTGTGGTTATATGGTCACAAAGTTCTCGGACTGAAAAATTTGGTTGAATGGGTCTGCCTCTGTTTTGCCAAAATTAGATGTGGGGCAAGTTATCTACTCCTTGATTTGGATTTTAATATATATATTATAAATTATTGAATTTCTTGAAGAAAGCAGCCTAAATTCTTTGGCAGGAATTATAAGTCTGGCTCTGCATTAGCAGCTCCAGGATTATGGTGGTCCAAATGTATTATTTGGTGTCCCAGGGACCACCCAAAGTAATATCTGATGTCTCAAAGTTAGTTTTGATAGTCAATAGCACTCAGTACCACATGGGTTAATTTACTTAACCAGAACTAAATACCTACAAAAGCTGGCATAGTGATTTAGGAAGTGGACACCTGGGCCACAATGTGGTAAAGAGACTTTCCTGCTGTTTGGGAAAATCATTTTGATGGTTTAAAACCAAGGATTAGGTAAAGCCATTACTGAGGCAGCAGTAAGTAGGGTTGTAGTGGATGGAAGGCTGGGAAATGATAAAAGGCTAGAAATTTCACTAACCTTTTCTGATACCATTATTGAGGAGCTCAGGATAGAGAGTTGGAGCATAAGAGGGGTTGACAACATTCATGGAGCTCCCAGAATCACTGATTATCCTTGAATGCTCCAGGGTTTTAAAACGGGACAACTGATATCATGTTGATACCTTGGTTAGGTAGGAATCTCTCCTATTGACTTTTAGGACACACTAGTACACGTTTCTGGGGCTGGGCAGCAGCAATGACACCTACCCAGATCAGGGGTTGATGAGAGATTAACCAAGTACGTTCAAATGAAACTTCCATTCAGGAGATTATATATGAGTCCAATCATTACTCCTAAATCTGAGTTATCTGAATGATTTTCTACAAGGAGGCACCTATAATCTCTCAAAGGATGCCTTAGGAAATGTTTCTACAGTGTTAATAATTGAATTTTAAAGAGAAATAAAGTAATACCTATTGGTATAACTGATATCTTTTTTACCTTTAAGGACATATTATTGGAACAAAGGAACATGAAGAAATAATTTTTAAAAAATTTAAATCTCATAATCATCCCTTTAAAGTTATGGGCTAGTGTGTTCTACCCTTGTAGCTAAATTAGGGATGCATGTAGTATTTTGAGAAGCTGGGTTGTAAGCATAATATGCTGGTGTTTACGGGATATCATAGTCCATAAAAAGCCTCATTAGTGCATTGCCTTCATTGCCCTGTAATTATCCATTTAAGTGTTTATATGTTGTCCATTTTTCAACAACTGTAAGACATCTTGCAATTAAAGCGCATATTTTAATATCTTAATAATTTTATGGACTAACAGCAGCCTAGCCCTTTCCTATTCACTTAGCTAAGTGGGCAATCAATACATTTTATTAAATGCATCAGAGTGTGACTCACTAAACTTACTGGTATTCTACCTAGTGAAACATCACATGGCGATAGCTCACTCACACTGTAGAAAAATTCTCAGGAGAAAATAAGCAAGCTCTTCATTCTTAAATTTGACAAGACACACCTATAAATTGAAGGCAAATTTCATATGTAGTTATGTCTTTAAATGTAATAAATGACACAGATGAAAAGAAATTAGTAACAGGAGCTACATATTGGAAGTCAAATGAGGTGCAGGAATGTTAAGGTCAAGCTTGACTAGAAGACGATGAGGTGTACATAATGTACAAGATATGGTTAGATATGTAAATGAAGTGGGGTAATGAGTTATATTAAAAGAGAAGTAATTAGAGCACCATATATAAGCATTGTAATGAGATGCCTCAGCCTTAGAAAAGTCAGATTTTAAGAAAAACAGCAGCCAGGCATAGGGAAGCACAGTTTGATCCTTGTCATCTCACATAACTCCTGGGAAAAGCTCTTCCCACCCTCATAACCCCAAGCATGCTTCTTGCTTTCCCCCCAGAAAATCACTTTATGATTTTCTTGCTTTGGAAAACTACTTATATTTCTATAATAGCACCTCCCAGTAGAATAAGGTGATTTGGGCAAGAGATGGCTGGTGTGATTGAATTAATTAAAACTGCACTTTGACTAAGGTAATTCTGTGTGGATTTATTTATTTATTTATTTATTTATTTATTTGCATTTAAAATGATAAATGGATCCAAATGTCATGGCCAATAATGGAAAATGAAATAAAAACAGCAAGCTCTTTCTATTGAGTCAAATTAATAATGAAACTTTTATCTTAACAAAAAGTACTTTAAAAGATGCCAGTAGCAAAACTTATAACGATGAGACACAAATTATTTCAATAGAGTATTTAAATCTATTTTATCAACTTTGAAACTATAATATTTTTAATTTGGAAAATAAGCAAATTTACAGAGTAAGCACTGTTTCTCTTTTTCAGCTAGCTTAAGTAAGTAAAAATAACTTATCCTTACATGTGTAATAAATACATGCTTGATACTACGTAAGGGAGGCAAAACTCTATTTCTGCCCATCTGAGGTTTTCAACTGGGACTCTTTTACAAAAAGACAGATTAACAAGAGAAAAACAAATGATTTATTAATGTGTCCAGTGCACGTCACATGGGAGAAACCTAAACCAAAGTAACTCAAATTGTAGCTTCGAATTCCAGTTTATATAGCATCTTCAACAAAGAACAATACATTTGCAGAGGAATGACAGGACAGAGGAAAGCAAGTGTAAGCTTCCAGGGGCAGTAAACTATGACAAGGTAAATATATGGGGGGAAAGTAAGAATCGTTTTCAGATTCCTCTGGTGCCATCTATGGGATGATAAATCTGTCTCCAGTTAAAGGAGAGACCTGGGGAGATGTAGATCCTGCCTTTTGGTAGAAAAGGGGCAGCTTTTTCTGCATTTGCTGCTTCTGAATTGTCTTCAATTCAAAATGATTTTTATGTCAAAGAGGCATATTTTGGGGGTGACATATTCTGGTTTCTTTCAACTAAGAAAATTAAAAAAAAACAACTAAAAAGAGGGAAATGGAAACCATATTCAATTTCAACAAAGAAAATCTCTGTTAAAACTTTGGCATATATCTTTAACTTGATACAAGTTCATTTCCTGAATATTTGTAATATTAACTCCATTGCATTGCTCTATTAAATGAATCATATTCTTTGAAATGCTTGGAGGCAAAAGCTTTGGTGTCAGAATGAAGTTCAAATCTTTAAGTTGTTCTATAGCTTCAGATTATTACTCAGTTTTGTGGCTGTTGTCATTTGCATGTAAGTCTATTTCCTGTGAAGCAGATCAAAATGTTTTTATTAAAAATTTGATTTGATATTGTAATTTTTCATTCTAGAATTTCCATTTGGTACTTTCATTATACTTTTTATTTTTCAGCTGAGATTTTCTGTCATTTCATTCATTATGAGTGTATTTTTTAAATCTAGTTCTGCATAGTTAAAATAAATGCTTTAAAATCCTTGTCTGATAATTTCAACATCTGTAGCGACTTGGGGTTGTCTCCATTGATTATTTTATATCTTGAGAATGGGTTACATTTCCTTGGTTGCTTATATGTCAAGTGATTTTGCATTGAACACTAATAATTTTAAATGTTATATTGTGGAGATTCTGGATCCTGTAAGATTATTTTCAAGACTGTTGAATTTTTTTTTTTAAAAGCAGGAAATTAATTTGATTTGATTCAAGCTACAAACTGACTCTGGGGTGGCAGCTTCAGCCAAGTTCAGTTCTTCCTTCTCCCCAGGTCATAGCTAGGCATTTTTTTTTTCAACTGCCTCATGGTTAGGTGGCTCAAGGTTTAGCTAACGTGTTAGAATGAATTTACACAGAGAATTTGGGGCACCTCCTCTCTGGATTTCTTTTTTTCCTTTACTCTCCAACAGATGTGATTGTTCTGAAATCCTTTTCTTCTTCAAGCCAGAAAGAATGACTTATCAGAGTTTTAGTCACAGCTGAGGCAGCATGACTTCCTACCCTCACGCTAAACTTAGAAAACACACACACACACACACACAGAAAACTCACACTTTGTGTTTTTTGTGTTTCCTTTTTCCAAGTGTCAAATCTCCTTTAGAATTTGCCTGATTTTTTCACTCTCCAGAGCCTTCAAGTATTTATTTTGATGTTTCTTTTCTCATCAGAATTTATAGCTATTATCTGGGATAGTGTCAGTTGGTTAAGAATTTGCTTGCCTATATAAAAAGATATACATCTTTTTGGGGCACCTGGGTGGCTCAGTTGGTTAAGCGACTGCCTTCGTCTAAGGTCATGATCCTGGAGTCCCAGGATCGAGTCCTACATCGGGCTCCCTGTTCAGCAGGAGTCTGCTTCTCCCTCTGACCCTGTCCCCTCTTGTGCTCTCTCTCTCTCTCTCTCTCAAATAAATAAAATAAAATCGTAAAAAAAAGAAAAAAAAAGATATATATCTTTTACTTGTCAGGGAGAGTAAGAGAGGTAGGGGGAGGGAAGGAGAAAGAGAGAGATCTGGGCTGGTTATTATGAATAGTATATTGTTTAAAGACTGCTTTCCTAGAAAATGTATAATTGAAGATGCTAAGAGTATCAGATTTTCAAAAACCCATCAAGAAAATATATGCATTACTAAATTTTCATTGGTGCCTTAGAGATCCCTAATGATATAGCAAACACTGGGGTAGGTGGGGAGAGAAGGAAAGACTAAATAAAGTGTTAAGCTATAGTGAGTGGCCACAGTTTGGTTTAAGAATCTAGTTCCTTGGGAACTGGAAAATGAACTGTTCCAGCAATTGTTGATAACTTGCCCAAAATGGGCCATGTGACAAACTGTACCTAGATGGATACTGGGATGGTCAAGCTTCTTCTTAACTGTATTCAGCCCTTATGGTGGACCAGCAAATTCCATATGATTTTACCATGCTCCCCAGTTGCACAGACTGTGAAATGCGCCATCAGACCCCATTCTGGTCTAACTTTCATTGGAGGAGTCCCAGTGTGACTTCCTTCTCTCAAAGGCAACTGGCCCAGGGGATCCAGCGGGCTCAGGCCCAGTCTGGATAATTCAATCCCTGAGGGACTCAATGAAGCTCTGCTCTGGCTACTGTAAATATTTGAATGTCATAGGGAAAAGTTCTATTCTTTTTTTCCCTTCTCTTTTACCTTTTCTTCCTGGATGACTTCATCCATTCCCACAGCCCTATTACCTCCATATGCTAATGACTACCAAATTTATATCAGTAACCCTCATTTCTCCTATGAGTTCCAAATTGGAACACCCAACTGCCTAATTTACATCTATTTTAAATGTCTCACAGATCTCTCAAATTTAGCATGTCAAAAATCAAACTCTTAATTTCTACCTCCCTCCTCCTCAAACCTTCATCTTCTCCAAACTTTCTTTAATGAGTTGTTCAAGTCAAAGACCTAGATTAGTCTCATTCCAACTTTAAAAACTTCTAGAAATCTATGGGAAAAAAGACAACCCATTGGACAATGAGGCAAAGAATATGAACAGATAGTTCACAGGACAAATATATGAAAACATATCAAAATTGCCTTATATTAAGAGAAACACACTTATTTTAAAATATCACTTGTCACATATCCAGTGGAAAAATTTTCCAAAATCTGAAAATACTTTAGCTGTGAAGTCAGCACACAAACAATGGGGCATCTCTGAAGGAGGCAAATATTTGGCAGTATCTACCAAAATTATAGATGTGTTTACCCTTTCACGCAGAAACCTTACCTCATGTAATCTAAATAACAAGTAGGGTATTCTAATATATAGACACAGTTGTTTTGTGTGGGTGTGGCTTTCTTCAGAACCAATGATTAGAAACAATGTAAATATCCAGCAATAAGGATCTGGTTAAAGAAACTTCTATCTCTGCATGGAGCACTGGGTGTTATTCGCAAACAGTGAATCATGGTACACTACATCAAAAACTAATGATGTGATGTATGGTGATTAACATAACATATAATAAAAAAAGCAAAAAAAAGAAACTTGTATCTTTTATTCTGCAGAGAAAAACACAGTTAAAAAAACAATTAGACTTAGAACCATGTGGAACAATTTTTAGGATATTTTTGTAAAGAGAAAGAAAAAAAGAGTACATAACCATGTATATGTTATGCCACCATATATAAGATAAGAAGGTGATATGCATAAACACACTTGCTTTTATTAACTTAAAAACTGAAAAAATAAATGGGAAACTAATAAAAATCGTGAAATGAGGTGGAGGGACAGAGAGGGGAGGAGGAGTGGGGTTTCTTGGTGTATATTTTTAAAACACTCTTGTCTTGAAGTCATATGATACATTAACTGATCACAAACTTTACATAAATTAAATTAATAAAACTCAACAGAATAATAGAAAAAAGTAGCCATACATTGGAATCAAGAAGAGCTCATCTAGGAATCATTTAACATTAGAAATCTAATCTAATCTAGTTCTCAACATTAATGTTTTAAGGAGAAAATTTATATTATAATTGTCAAAGTTTCAAAAATAAATGGTGTGTTAGAATTTGATACTCATTTTCAAAACTCATCTCATCATTTTCTCTTCTATATTATCCCAAGAATTCACATAGTATGATTTTCCAACTCCCATAAATTAACAAACATCCAGTACTTGAGTGAAAACTGTACCTGTTAATTTAGCAAAGTTAATACTGAAAAATAACTGGTCTTTAGGAGCTATGTATAAGAATCTCTGAATATCATCTGAAAAGTCATTTTCTTAGTCAATGCTTTAATTATATTAAGAGATGTAAAAATGACTGACCGTGTGTTAGAAATCTTAGAAATTATAGAACAGATGCTAAAGAACAGAAGCTAAGTCTTATACAACAATGACCCTGCATAAGAATAAATAGGAGGGCCTGTTAAAACACCAATTCCTGGCCTTGCCCTCAAAGATTCTGATTTAGGGGGCCTGGAGTGGGACCTGAGATTTGTGTTTCCAATATACTATCAGGTGATCTGTTGATGCCTGTCGGAGAATATTTTGAGTAGGACTGAACTAGATCATGGCACTAAGATAAAACACTACAAAGATAAATAGAGGACACAGGGATAAAAGAAGACGAATTACAAGTGATAGAGAAATTTATGGGGCGCCCGGGTGGCTCAGTCAGTTAAGTGTCTGCCTTCAGCTCAGGTCAGGATCTCAGGGTCCTGGGATGGAGCCCATGTAAGGTTCCTCACTCAGCAGGGAGTCTGCTTCTCCCTCTCCCTCTGCCCCTCCCCTCTGCTCATGTGCATGCACGCTCTCTCTCTCAAATAAATAAATAAAATCTTAAAAAAAAAGATAGAGAAAATTATTAATCGGGTGCTCATACATTAGACTTCATGATCTATATTACAGCAATACAAAAGTAGTTGGAGATCTCTTAAATTGCCTTATACATTTTAACTTCCTGCATCTTTGCACATCATATACTCCTCCATGTGTAAGGACATCTTCTATCTGCCAAAATTATGAAAGGTATTATAGACAATGTGAATGTGTCTTGAGTTTATTCTGTGGGGACTAGGGACTCATCAAAGAATTCTAAGTAGAAGAATACTATGTGTAGGAAAGAAAACTCTTCCCTCTGCGTTCCAGGTTCTGTGACTGGCATAAGACAGATTAATGGGAGAAAAACACACACATTTAATAATTTTACTCGCACATGAGAATCTTCAAAAGGAAAATGAAGACCCAAAGAAGGCTTTAGGCCCCCGAAGTTGTATATCTGTTTGAACAACGGATGATAAAGTATGGAGATGTGACAAGTCAAAAGGGCTTGGCCTAAAGGAAATAAGTTGTAGGGCACTGACTGGGAGATATACTGGGGTGGAGGGCAACCCATGAACTCCAAAGGTTATTTTAATAGGTTTGTTTGTACAGGTCCATTCCGGCATCAACTCCCCATCTCTGGTGATGTTCTTCCCTTCTTGGAACAAGGAAGGCACCTTACTCATGGGAAATTTTATGACCTGTTTTTAGGTAGAGAAGAGGAAGTCAGAAAGCCTTTCCTGCATCTGCTATTTCTCAAGTACCATCAGCTCAAAATAATCAACGTGCCAAAGTAGTATATTTTGGAGTGGCATGTTCTTAAACCCTTCACATAATAACATTGTTTTTTATTCGGATCAATAGGACAGCAGTGTGGAAAACGGATTGCTAAATTTAAGTCAGAAAAGGCACTTAAATATCACAAATGATAGACCACACTTAAGTGGTCAATTAATTTTTGACAAATGTGTCAAGGTAATGTATTATAGAAAAAAATGTCTTTTCAGAAAATGAGCCTAGAACACTTAGATTTCTGTGTGGTGAAAAACAAATGAGCCCAGACCCTGACTTAACACCACATACAGAAATTAACTTGAAGTAGAACATAGACCTAATATAAGATCCAAAACTATTAAATTTTTAAAAGAAAACATGATAGAAAATATTTGTGCTATTGAGTAGGGCACAAATTTCTTAAACAGGACATTTAAAAGCATAAACTGTAAGAGAAAACATTTGATAAGATGGACTTCATTAAGATTAAAAACTTATACTCTTCAGAAGATACAGTTAAGAAAGTGAAAATGCATTGCCAGAGATTGCAAAAAAAAAGTAAAAATAAATAAAATATGTATTTGACAGATGGTTTGCATCCAGAATATATTTTAAGAGAACCTCATACAACAAAACAAACAACTCATTTAAAACAGGTCAAATGATTTGAATAAGCACTTTACCAAGAAGATATCTGAATGGCTAATAAGCTCACGAAAAGATACTGAACATCACTAGTCATCAGGGATATGCAACCTGAGACCACAATGAGATCCTACTCCCCACCCATAAGAATTGCTAAAGTTAAAATAAAAACAGTTAACAAGGACATGCTGGAGATAATGTAGAGCATTTAAAACTTGCATTCTTGGTGAAATACGAAGCATACAGCCACTTTGGAAAATAATTTGGTAGTTTCTTTTAAAGTTAAGCATATATTTTCCATATGACTTAGGCACACTCTCAGTATTTTCCCCAGAGGAATGAAAGCATATGCCCACATAAAGACTTGTATGCAAATGTTAATAGCAGGATTGTGAATAATAGCCAAAACTGGGGGGGGGGGAAAATCAGTCCTTCAGCTGATAAATGAAGAAAATGTGCAAATATCTATACTATGTAATACTTCTTTGTAATTGTAAGGAGTTAGAGGGATATAGGGATTTATCAAGGGAAAAAAAATATGACCACACAAGCTAGTAAGACACAGCAAACTTTACTGAGTGGGTTTTAGACAGGGATGCCAAAGAAGAAAATCCTTCACAGGAGGAGACTGTTCCTGAGGTTTACAGGAAAGGGGATACCATCCAGGAGGGGAAGAGTGCAAGGACTTATAGGGAACAGGGGGATTAGAGAGAAAACCTACATGTCTAGTTGATATGTTTCAGCATCATAGTGGGGAGTCTCTAAATCAGTGACCAGTCACCTCTAAATGGCAATAGCAGCTCTGGTTTTTATAACCGTAAGGCTCTATCTTAATAATGATCAGTAGATACTGGGTGTAATTTCTCAAGGGATGCAAAGCAAACAAATCCTAAATGCTAAAAATCCGTCTATTTTTGAAACAACTGGATGTGTAAAAATTTTAGTTTGGTGCCAGCAGCCTACTGAGTTAATGTATTTCAGGCTTCTGTGAAGAAACGAAAAAACTTAGGGTCTAACAAACTTGGGGTCCATCTTTGGCTCATTTATATAATGGTAACAAGAAGGGGGAAATAGTAACACATTCAACATCATGCATAAATCTCAAAAACATTATAAGTAAAATAAGTTAAATGCAAAAGAATATGTACCTGTTGGTTCTGTTTATGTGAAATACTAGAAAAGATGAAACAAATAGCAGAAAACATATCTGTGGTGCTCAAGTCGAGAAGGGGAGGACAGACAGTAAAGGAGAGAGAGAACTTTGGAGAGAGAGAGAGGACTGATCTTTATGTTGATCATGGTGGTGGATACACAATTGTATGGCATCAATCATACTAATAAAACTCAGTTTAAGTAGGAGAGTCTTCTTGTTTGTAAATAAAGAAATAAAAATAATTAACGATGAAGTTGATTTTAAATAAGAATTGTAACTCTAGAAGAAATATGAATTAAAATTCATTTTTGGTAATTTTCCTATTTTGATCCTTTCCAGTGGTAAGAATTGCTAGCCATTAGGACAGAGACAGAGATATTTTTATTGATTAGAGCCACGAGAGAAAGCATGTTATTCAAAAAGAGATGTGAGACAGGTAAGGTTCAAAATGTAGACAGAAGTATTTTTATAGGTTATTTATAGGAAAGTTTCCCTTGTTCAGGCATGATAACAGGTACTCTGGGTAAGCAGCAAAACTAGTCATTTCTGGGGGAACGCACATTGTGTTTTGATGGAGTGCCTCTGAATGAGCAGTACAACATACATCAGATTAAACAATAAGTTAAGTGGGAAGTTGTAGAACACCAGAAAGAAAGTTCTTAGTTTACAACCCGCACCTGACCTTTATGGTAGAAGAGTTTACTTCTTATTGCTCCCCTCTGCATTATAAGGCAGCTGGGAGGGTGGATGATACTGATCACTGATACTTTTAAAATCTTTTCCATTGTCTTTGGAATGCAACTTTTAGTCCAGTTTGCTTATTTAAGAAATTTGGTTCTATCAAAATTATGAGGCTACATGTTTTTAAAAATCAAGAGCAACTGTGATCTCTTCTTACCCAGAAACTTTACCCACAGCTCTTTCTATGCACTCTTAGCTCTACTTTAGCACAGACTTAGCCTGGCTTAGGTCTTCCAAGATTTCTCTGGAACAGGAACTTGTTAAATTGTGTGGCTTCAAGGAGGATCATCAGAGACAAACAAAATAAGACTTCATATAATCTGAGATATGAACACAACTAGTAATTATGTTCCATAGATTTACTGTATTTCTAATCCATTTTAGAAGGTATTCTAAAAGAACAGATAATTGTGTAGAATGAAGCAACTATGAAAACTTAAAAAGATTTTTTGAAGGTATGTGGTACACAGAGTATTCAAAAAAGTGTAAAATTTATTCTTTTGAAAGCTTACTCTTACATTGAAAACTTGAGTCTTATCTGCAAGGATATCTTTCATATTATTTTGAATTTCTTCTTTCTCTACTGTGAATTAAAGATGGATAGTTCAGGACACCTGGGTGGCTCAGTTGGTTAAGTGACTGCCTTCAGCTCAGGTCATGATCCTGGAGTCCCAGGATCGAGTCCCGCATTGGGCTCCCTTCTTGGCAGGGAGTCTGCTTCTCCCTCTGACCCTTCCCCCTCTCGTGCTCTCTCTCTTTCATTCTCTCTCTCTCAAATAAATAAATCAATAAATAAAGATGGATAGTCTACCATATTTCATTGTAGACATCTTAATTTCCATAAATGATAGATAATATAAACTATAAGGTCACTTTATATTTTGCTATTCATGAAGTCAGGAGATCTGGGTTCTGGTCCAGTTTTATATTATCTCAGGTTAGTCTCTTTAGCTCTGAAAACCAGTGCCCTTATATCTAAAATGAGACAAATGATATCAGCTCTGTCTGCCTCATGGTGAGGTTATGAATATCACATGCCTTTGAGAGAGCTTTCAACACTGTAAAACCATCTATAAACAGCAGTGCTTAGCTCCAAAGTGCAATAATAGTAAACATACCATACCAGCTCATTTTTATTCATTCATGTATTCAATAATTCAATCCTTTTTCTTTTCCTCTACTAAATAAATACTGAGTATCTCCTGTGTCCCAGGGATTATCCTATGTGCTGGAGATGAAGAGATGTAAAGGACACAGAGTTTATCCTTCAGGCAGCCAAAGTCCATCTAGGGTGGGAGACAGATGCATAAGCAGCTTATCAAAATAGAAAGTCATAATTGCCATACTAGACATAATAACAGAATGCTAAAAATAATCGGAGTCCAGTAACTCTGCCCAAGAGAAATGTTTCATAATAAAAATAATTAGAGGTGAATTTTGGTAGATAGATGCAATTAGAAGTTTGATTTTTGGTGAGAGAATGGTGCAGTAAAGATTAAGACTCAGGTTAGAGTCTGAGGATAGAAGATCCGGGAAACCATTTGAACTGAGGTTTTGCATGAAGGAGATGTACTTTAGTCAAGATTTCTACAAAAGCTCTAACCTGGATAAACCAGTAACAGTCATCAACAACAGGCCTCTGAATGGTTTAGATTAATGAATTCAACCACATAATTTTATGCTTTTAGAAGATGATTGACAGCCACCCTCACCCTAGCAGTCATAAGAAATAGCACTCGGGCTACTGCAATGATTAAGTGTAAGTGTGGTTCATCAAGAGGGATTTTCATGCTCAATTGCAAAGGCTTACAAAAACCCCAACTGAATCTAAGAATTGATAGGGAATAATAAAGACCAAGTATAAGTATAAAACTTCCTGAATGATGGAAGTAAAGGGATTTACGCCATGCCAAAATATACCTCTTTGGCATTTTGATTATTTTGAGCTGAAGATGCTTGAGAAACAGCAGATGCAGGAAGCACTCTCTGACCTAACTTTTTCAATCTAACAGCAGGTCATAAAATTTCCAATGAGAAAGTTTCCCTCCCTGTATCAGGAAGAGAAAAATAATCTTATCATCAGAGACTGGGAGTTGAATGGACCTATGCAAACAAACTTACTAAGATAACCCTTATCGTTCATTAATTCTACCCCCTCAGATATTTCCTAGTCCCTGAACCACAATTTACTGCCCCTCACTCAAGCCCTTTTGTCTTGTCACATTCCCATGATTTATTGTTCTTTGTGTAAAAAGGTACACAAGTACACAAACATTTGAGCTTTTTTGGGTCTTCATTTTCCCTCTGAAGACTTGTGTACACATAAAAATAAATGAATAAATAAATAAATTTTAAAATGTGCATGTTTTCTTTCCTATTAATCTGTCTTATGCCAGTTTAATTCTTAGGCCAGCCACAGAAGCTAAGAAGGTAAATGGAAGTTTTCCTTCCCTCAGAGGTAGTGGGGTAGTCTATAGACTTCTTTAAGTTGTGCAAATGTAGTTGTCTGACTATAGAAGTGCTTTGCAGTCTACTCCTTCTTCCAGACTTAGACCAAAGTGAGGAAATAAGGGTTTTATTTTCTGAGGTATTAGCATTTCTGAACTCAAATGTTCTGAGTGCTGAAAGATCTTAACCAAACAAGGTGATCTGAGCACTAATGTTTGATAAAGATCTTAGATTTTACCTTACAGGCAATGAGGACATTTGCAGAAAAAAAGTGACAGCTAAATTAAGTTTGTGCCAATGCTTATTCTGGCAGCATCAAGGTCAAAAGATAGAAATGGGGGTGAGCCTGGAGTTGACCAGAGAAAGTGAGAACAGTTAAAAGTAACTTACTGACTCTGAAGTGAGATCATCCATGGAGGGAGAGGTGGAAAGGGTAGTAAAAGGGTGATCTAATCATGAGAAAAGACTGTCCTTAGAAGTCCTCCTAAGCACGGAACTGAATAAAGAAAACGTAAAGATTAAAAAAAAAAAAAAAAAAAAGTCCTCCTAAACAGGATGTGATGGGACCGGTGTGGAGAAGGGTGAAGAGGAGGAGTTAAAGATTCTGGTTTTGGAATCTGTGCAGTTAACAGTACCCTTAACTAAGATAACCATATAAACCCGGGGTGGGGGGTGGTACGGCAGAGAAGATAATGAGTGGTTTGAATGTGTTCATTTTCAAGGCACTTGTGGGATAGTCAAGTTTAGATGCCAACATGTTAGTTATAAATATGATTCTGATGCTCAAGAGAAAGATCTAACTGGAAATATGTATTTGCAACATCAACTTGGCTCAGGTCATGCAAGAAAATGGATTGATTTTAAAAAGATTATTTTAATTGATAAGAGGACAGCAGTAACAGCTAGCCTGAAGATGAGACACAAACAAAGGATTCTGAGGAAGAACCTTACAGAAAAAAGGAAAGTAGTGAAAAAATTAATAAAAAAAAAAAGTTTTAAAAAGGAGGAGAGGGAAAATGGGTGCCGATAAAGAGCCAAATGATATTGGTATACGAAAAAATGAAAAATATTTCCAAAGTACAAAAATCAAGGACACTGTTAACCTTAGTGTAATATTTTGGTATTGTAGTTGAAGTAAAGTTCAAGTTTTAATTAGCTAAGTAGTAAATAGATGCTGAGAAAGAGTACAGAAAATGTGCATCCATGTTTCAGAAGGTTTATTTCCAAATTACAGAATAAAAAAGATAGTAGCTTGAAAGGCAACTGGAGTAAAGGAAAAAGGACTTTTGTAATTGATTAATTAATTGTGAATTGATTTTATTTTATGGAGGGGAGTACATTGGTAATAATAAGAGGACATCATGACTGAATTCCAGACCCAATTTTTCTATTGCTGAAGGACGCAGTATATAATAGTTAAGGGTATGTTTTTGGAGTTAGGTGTGTTGTGTTCAAATATCACTTAACCACTTTGTACCTTAATTCATTTATATATACAGTGAAAAAAAAGATTATTCCTATCTCATAGATTTGTTGTGGCTGGCACATCTTAAGTATTTAATGTGTGTTTTAGATTGGTATTGCAGATTTCTTTTCAGGTAAGCATAGCGTACTTTTAAAGAATATATATGTGTTCATTAAGTAAGAATTTGACCCCAAATCAATTCCTGGTCAAGATTTTATGCAAATGCCAATACTGTTCTCTTTCTACATGAGAGAATTGCTTTTTTCTACGATTAGTGAAAGCCTGTTAGAACATGGGGTTGTCAATCAAACCTTCTTTAGTGCCAGAAACAAGTTTTATCCATGTTAATACCAGAATATCACTGGGGATCAAGATCTTTTCTCAATGATACAGACATGCTCTAAGCCTAGGGTACTTATCCTCAGGAAGAACAACTGTTCTTCCAGTTTGAGGTCCCTGCATGCGTTTGCTGCCCCAAATCTTGTTCCCTGGATATATTTTCACTTAAAATGGAAAAACTATACTAGATATTCAATTAAAAAAAAAAAAAAAAAGAGTAATGATGGCCCAAATATCAACATCCTTAATCAGGTACCTATAAAGTAGAGCATAGTGGTTACATATGGAGGTTCTGTAATCAAACTTACTTGCTCAGATTTGGCTCTAACTATGGATAGAAAATGGGGGCATGGGGCACCTGGGTGGGTCAGTCAGTTGGGAGGCTGCCTTCGGCTCGGGTCATGATCCCAGGGTCCTGGGATCGAGCCCCGCATCGGGCTCCCTGCTCAGCGGGAGGCCTGCTTCTCCCTCTCCCACTCCCCCTGCTTGTGTTCCCTCTCTCGCTGTGTCTCTCTCTGTCAAATAAATAAATAAAATCTTAAAAAAAAAAAGAAAAAGAAAATGGAGGCATGACAAGAGAGTTGAGTAGAAGATATTTTCTTGAATAGTTTTAGGTGATCTGATATGTATTTACTTTCCCAGGGACCTATCCTGATTCTACTTAGCAACATTTTAAAGGTAAGTGTATAATTTCAATTAGGAGAAGACCCAAGACATATATTGTCATGGCAGTTGAAAGCAAGGTAAAACAGAGATAATAAGGTGATGTAGAAAAGACCTATTTCAATAAGAAAGAGAAGGGATAGAAGATGGAGAAGGAGGAGAAGTGGGAAAGGGGGAGGAGGCAGAGCAAGTGGAGAGGGGGTATGAGAATGAGAGCGAGCAGGGGCGGAGGAAGGCAGTAATGCCACCATACCACTGCCCAAAGATAGCGACTGCATGAAAGACACATTGTCCAATCCTGCATCCCTAAGAAGATATCCTAGCACCACAGTCCCAGTGAGTGTGCCTGATGACTCCAGTTCATTCTCACTCACACCCATACCCCTCTCTCTTGGTGATTGAGTGAGGACCAAGAGAAACTTCGAATAACACACTGGGAATGAGGCAGCTATAATCAAGGGTAGTTCAGACAATCTAAGTGGAAGATAAAAAGCTATAAAATAACGAGATTAAAAATCATATAAAAAGTATGGTATGGAAAGAAAGAAGGAGACTTCCTTCATAGTTAAGAGAAGAAAGTCTTGATGTACACATGAGCATTGAGAGAAGCTGAATTTCCGTGGCTCTGACTCTGACAAATGTGAGGCATCCATATCTACTGTGAGTGAAAGGGCTTGAGGAGATTCAGAGCAGTTTGCAACAAACCTTGGAGAATCCCAGGGGTAGAGGGATGTAAAAGGATTATTGACAGCATTGCAAAATGGACTGAGGTAATGGGAATCACAGGGCTCCTACATTTCTCACTAACTCTTCACTTCTTCAGAGGAAGAGAAGAGGTCCAATGATCTTTGGGAATTCAGTGCCTAGCATATTGCAGTGATGAAAGTAGAATGCATGTGAGAACATTTTGTAAATTATCACATTTTAGTATCAGTTCAGTTTCCATTATATTTTTTAACTACAACTGTATACTTGTAAATGCTCTCTAATTTTTATAACTGGTATGAAGGAGCAGTGGGAATGTTTAAAAAAAGGAAATTGTTGGAAGTAATAAACTATTTTTAATATTACATTTTAAATTTTTTCTTACAAGTATAAAGTCCTTTTTATTAATTTAAAAGTATAAATCATGAATTAAATAACTTCATATGCTCATATGAGCTTAATATATCCTGTGTGATATATTCAATAGTATATTTATAATTTGCATATTAAACTTATTTGTTAAGTGAACATCACACAGGAGAAAAATCCAATATTTTAACAAAACAAAGAAAATCACATATTTTATTAATAAATTTCCTCCATAGTGACAAGCAGGTATCCAAACACTCTTTTTTAAAGATTTATTTATTGGCGGGGGGAGCGAGAGAGAGAGAGCATGCAAGTGGGGGTGGGGGAGGAGGGGGAGGGAGAGAATCCTCAGGCAGACTCTGAGCTGAGCATGGAGCCCAATGCAGGGCTCGGTCTCAAGACCCGGGGATCATGACCTGAGCTAAAATCAAGAGTTGGACGCTCAACTGACTGAGCCACCCAGGCGCCCCAAAACCCTCACTTTTAGAGAAATGGACTATGAATGAACCCAAACTTCCTAAGTCTGCATGACACTTTTTCTAATCAATTATACTTGGAATTACATATTTCATGTGACAGATTTTGTACATAGCTTTCCCCCAATCCCTAGGATAACACAGGAAGAGAAATGCTTTCGCATGCTACACGTTAGTTTCCTCATTTTTCTGAGCGATTATTGGGGCTGGGGGCTGGGAAGTGAGGAGGATGTTAGCAGTGGCAAGGGACAGAAGTTGAGGAAGGGGTAGAAAAAAAATACCCCTCCCGAACTAGTATTAAGTTAAAATCAAGTTTCTTTCTTCTCAGTTTCAATCCAGTTATGCTGTGTTGATTTTTCCAGAAGGCATTAAACTAAAATAGGACTTTAATTATTTTCTTATCATTCACATCACTAAAAAATGTGTCAAGGCTGCTAATATTTAATTTAATAGTTTAAGTTCTGATAATTGATAACTTGTCCCCTTAATAAAAAGCATATTTTCAGCCACTCTGGAAACGTCAAACCCAAAAGGCTAGAAGGAATCAGGATTGCAACTACTTTCCAAACTAGAAATCCTTAAAGTCTTCATGTCCTTTCTCTATAGCCTTTTTTTTTAATTATTATTTTTTGTCATGTTTTAAGAAAAAGTGGAGCTAACACTAATCTCTAATCTTGACAGAACTAGCATGGATGCTAATTTCCTGTTCTCTTCACTCTGTTTTTAAAGACATAGTAGAGGGGAAAGAAACAAATCCTCTAATTTTAAGCTCTTGGGAAGGGGGAAAAAAAGTATTTTACCTATTTAGGTTCTTTGGATGGTCTAAAAATCAAATTAACATAAGATATATTAAATAGAGAAAAACAAATTTATTGTGCACTATACAAGGGCCCTGTAAGAATAGGAGACCCAAGAACACGTTGGACAGTTGAAGCTTATATGCCATCTTCAGCTAAGGAATGGGATAGGGGCTGGGGCTTCAAAAGGGAGGGGGGTGATTCATAGGACAATAAGAAGAGCAAATGTTTGGTAATTAGATGTTCGCCTTGCCTTACAGATAGGTCATTCAGATAAAAAAGTTATCCTGTCGTAATAGCTCTCTTTCTGAGCCAGGCCCCCTATCTAAATGACTTTAGGTAGTTTAAGGGAAAGGTAATAATTTTTCTTGAATCTTCTCAGTCTTGAATACCTTCAGTTCAAAAATAGTCTACGTGCCAATGTGACACATTTTGGGGAAACTTGTTTTAAACCCCTTCAAAGTGCAAAAGTCAGTTACAATTAAGCCTGTAGCATAAAGTATATGGAATACATCATTTCTCATAGGAAAGTTTCATTTGCTCCTTCAAGTTGAAGTGCAATTTATTCTTGAGGTGCTGGATATAGTTTTATATAAGATTTTACCAATGATATTATGAAAATTAATAATAGGAAATTTTACTAAAATGGAATCAGGAGGTTTTGGCAGGGGGAGCTCTGATGCCCTGACACTCCTAGTCAGTTGCAGACCAAATAGAAAGAGATGGACTTGACTTTATATAGACTTGACCTTGAATGTGGATACCACTCTACTATTCCAGCTGGAGGAAGAGATGCTTCCCTTACCTCCCTGGGCAACAGCTGAACCAATGAAAAGCCACCCTACTTCGAACCTCCTATTCCAACAGACTTTTAGTTTACAACAGCCTTCCCAACTTACCTCTTTTCTCCTTTAAAACAAACAAACAAACCAAAAAACATGCCTCTCCTTTGTTCCTCAGACTTACCAATGGTTTTGCTGCGGCTTGTTTGTCTCAGATTACAACTCTTTTTATTGCTGAATAAACCACCATTTGCTGGTAAAATAACTGGCCATTTTTATTTTTAAGGTTAACAATATAGTTTTTAGAAAATAACATTTTTGTGGTGCAATATTTAACACTTTACCTGAAATATTTTATTTATAAAGTAATGTAATCCCTGTTCCTGTTAGTGTTCTTTATGGTGAGCAGAAGAATAACTCTAGGTTACTTAGGCTCAAAGATTCATTAGAAGAGCTGATGGTAGTCTGGATAGCATAGAGAAATCTAATTAATGGAAAACGAAGTGTCAGAAAAATATGAAATAGGAGAGTTCTATGGGCTCAAGTAGCGGGAAATAAGGGAAAGTCTCCTTAAGGCATCATCGTCATCTCTATTTCTTTTTCTTCTTTTTGTTGTTTCTTTTTTTCTTTTTAACAAAGCCTGTTTCATTTTGTTTGCAGTTATTTTCTTTGAAAACCATATTATTGGGGTGGAAAAAATTTTACTCATCCTTTCTCAGCTCTTTGGCTGGTCTAACAATCAAATTAACACAAAACAGATTAACAGGAGAAAAATTTAATTTTGTGTGTATGGGTGCCCCACGTACATGAGAGATTCAAAGGCAGGAAGGTGAAAGGAGGTATATGTGCCATTCTGAACTAAAGAAAGAAACAGGTACCTGGAGCTTCAAAGGAAAAAAGGACACATCACAGGGCCAGAGGAAGGTGATCAGAGGTTGCGGAATTAGATGTTTGCCCTGCCCTGCAGATGAGTCACTCAGATAAAGTTTATCTCTGGTATAACTCTTATTCTGAAAAAGACCCCAATTTAGATTCTTCTAGGTAGTTAAGGGAGAGGGAAATTTTTTCCCTTGAGCCCACAGGATCTTGATTACCTTCAGCTCAAATTAGTTCACATACCAAAGTGGCACATCTTGGGGAAACTTGTTCTGAACCCCTTCAATATCCATCAGGAATAAAAATGTAATTTTTCAGTTTGGTCTTTTCACACCATACTAAAAATGTAATCTTATTCTAGTGTAAATTAAATTCCAGTTGAAAGCTATATCTGGGAGGGAAGAACAAAAGGCATAGTCATGCTATATTGTATTCATATAAATAATGAACAGAAGGGAGTATAAGGGAGGAAAAATAATTTTCCCTCTACCCTTCTAAGTTCTTGGTTATGACATGCCCTGTAATCTTTCAAGACAGACTAAAAGGAGAAAAACAAACAGAAGCTTAATAACATGTGTACCTCCTGTACTTATCTAGGAAAACTCAAAGTGTCCCAACATCATCATAAATACCATCTTCATGGCCAATAGACACACAAAAAGATGTTCAACATCACTCATCATCAGGGAAATATAAATCAAAACTACAATGAGATACCACATCACACCTGTCAGAATGGCTAAAATTAACAACCCAGGAAACAACAGGTGTTGATGAGGATGTGGAGAAAGGGGAAACCTCTTATGCTGTCGGTGGGAATCCAAACTCGTGCAGCCACGCTGGACAGTTTGGAGGTTCCTCAGAAAGTTAAAAATAGAATTACCCTATGATCCAGCAACTGCACTCCTAGGTATTTACCCAAAAGATACAAAAATACTAGTTCGGAGGGCTACATGCACCCCAATGTTTATAGCAGCGTTCTCAACAATAGCCAAACTACGGAGACAGCCCAAATGTCCATTGACTAATGACTGGAAAAGGAGTTGTGGTATTCCATTTTATATATGGAATAGTACACAATCATGAAAAAGAATGACATCTTGCCACTTGCAACAACATGAAGCTAGAGAGTATTACGTTAAGCAAAGTCAGTCAGAGAAAGAAAAATACCATTTGATTTCACTCATATGTGGAATTTAAGAAACAAAACAAATGAACATTGGGAGTAAAAAAGAGAGGCAAACCAAGAAACAGACTCTTAACTATGGAGAACAAACTGAGGGTTGTGGATAGGGGGTGGGCAGCGGTGGGGGGGTTGGGTTAAATAGGTGATGGGGATTAAGGAAGGCACTTGTGATGAGCACCGGGTATTGTACATAAGTGTTGAATTACTGAATTCTACACCTGAAACTAATATTCCACGGTATGTTCACTAACTGGAATTTAAATAAAAACTTGAAGAAAAATAAATACCATTTTCAGCTAATGACAAAAGAAAGATACTGAGGGTAAGGAGTGTCAGTTGTGGGAAGTTATCAGGCAAGCACAGTAAACAAGAGTATGATTGATATGCAAATGTAAGTCCTTGTCTTCTCCATTTAGGTTTCTAGAGATTTAATCATATTTCCTTCCTGGTACAGAGAAGAAAACACAAATGATTCTTACAAAAAGGTAAATTCTCTGTTTTCAGAAGTTTTCAAAAATTCTCCCATATCTGTTGTGTTTAAAAAAAATAAGTTCAAAATAATCCTTATGCCAAAGAGACATATTTTGGGATAGTATTTTCTGCTCCTTTTGAGGAGTAAACATTTCTAATTTTGTCTAAGAACAGAGAACTGTCAAACAGGATTTGTCAGGCAAATAAGAAATGAAGCAGAATAACCACCTGTACATGGCAATTTTCTGAGAGAAATGTTCTGTCTTGCAAAAGCATTCTTCTTTTTAGCTTTGGCACACAGGAGACAAATTAAAAATTTCCTTTGACACTTCTGACTAGTCAATATCTGTGATAGTAATATAAGCTAAATAAAAATAAGGGACTGCTGTTTATTTGCCATACTCATATAATACCACCCGAAATATCTATGACTCTAAAATACTTTATTATAAAGATAGTTAGAAAATTATGTTTTTTTCCTGGTGAAATACATAAGCTCAAACAATGTGCATTTTGAAGTGAGTTTATGTTAAATTAATTTTATTTGTTTAGCACATAAGCAGATGTGCCTTCGATTGTGAGACTGGGTCTTCCTATAAAAGAGACATATGGAAAAGTGAAAAATGAACACATCTTGGTGTTGGGAAATTTGGTTAAGACCCAGTTTTGCTTTGTAAACTTGAGCATTGAATCCATATCTTTTGGCCTCCTAAAAATTTGAGTATCTATCCTAACTCTCCATAAGATATAATACATGTTATAATTGTGTCATATATTCTGATGATCACTCTGACAGTTTCAAAGTAAAAGTCCATTGGGGTATTAAAGCAATGGCAAGGGTTCTAAAGGACAAGAGCTAATTTCCCCTATAAGCCTGAACTTGAAGGAAATAAAACAAGCACAATTTTTCAGTCACTTTGCAAATCTCTTATACCTAAGCCCTCTCTTTCTTCTTCATAAAGCATTAGCATGTAGGCATTGATACACTCATATGTGATCATAGTTGCTCTCCCTTCCTTAAGGTATTTCTGCTTTGAGAAGTATCTTCGGGAATGAACGTTTAACGTTTGAGATAAGAAACATTTTAAAATAGTAACATTGCTGACAAGAATTTTCAAATTAATAGGCTTGCTCAGCATGTTTTTATTAAGGAGTGATTAGCTGAAAAATCAAATTATATTTATGCCTATACATGTGTCTCAATGCATATGCATAGTAAAATGACTTGGAAAAAGGAATAAACGAAAATATTGGTAAGTGCTGGGATTTGTGGATTTTGACTTTTGTCTTTATGCGTTTTTATATTTCCAGATTGTCTGTAAGTATTAACTTTTATCAGTAGTAAAGACTTTTATAAGACTAGAACCTGATGTGTAAGAGAAAAAGTCTGGGTGTTTCTAATGGAATGTTTTGATAAGTTAATAGGCCTTAAAGTGCCCCCAAGGGTCTCTTTCTTCCCCATTCCTGATTTTGGAAAGATGAATTTTTGAAAGGTCAAGACAGTAAGGGAATTCTTTCAAGCATAGAAGGAAATAATTTCTGTATAAGCAGATATAAAAATAAAAATTGGGTGAGTAGAAAACAAGGTTCTCTTGCTGTTATTGTATTTAGAATATATTTTTGCCTTTAGGTCATCTAATATTAGTGTCTTCATCTGGTATCATTTGTTTGGTGATACAGTTTTATGATATTCTCCAATTCAGCTTTTTTTTTTCCCCTGTGTAACTTCTTTTAAAGATAGAAAATTACATTAACATACTTGCAAAATAATGTTAGTTTAAAACCAGTAATGGAGTAACTTTAAGGTACACAGTAACTAACTCTTCCACTGTCCTTGGAATTAGGCAAAATGTCTTCATTTATCATAGAAGGATTCATTGTAATTGATTCTTTAAAAATTCCTTTCAGATGGCAAACAAAAAAGATCACAGGTTTACAAAGTAACACAAGCTAGATTTTAGATCCAAAAAGGCCAACTAATAAACTTCCAACAATTTTTTAAAAACATATTCTAGATAATTGTTTCTTGCCATAGAGTTAGTTCTTTCCTCCCTCCCTCCTTCCTTCCCTCCCTCCCTTCCTTCCTTTCTTCCTTCCTTCCCTCCTTCCTTCCTTCCTTCCAAAATCAAGTAAAAAAATATTTGAAGCAGCTGTGTCTCCCGATGTAAAAGAGAGAAGTGGAGTTGCTTGGGGTAAAATGGGGGCTGCCTACCTGACTCTCAGTTCCTGCTTTTCCTACCCATGCTGGAAATAAGGGGCCCAATTAGAAAATTCATTTTGTAAGCTAAGATTTATCACAGCTTCCTAGTGTTATACACATAGTTTGTGTTTTGTGTTTAGTGTGGGTGTGGTTGGGAAGAAGCAATAGAAAGGGAAGCAGCTAGTCAGGCTGTAACTTTCACATTTGCCCAACTTATTAGTTATTCTAAGTTCTCCATGTCATTCTAATAGACATCAAAAATGTTACTTTGTAAATTAGGACTACCTGACAGAATGGGATCCATCAGCAAAATCTCATTCTGTTACTCTTACAGCAAATAAACAGATTAATAAACAAATTAGTTAATTTAAGTGCAAATTCTCATTTCAGGGAGAGGTTTTATGTTGAAACTGTTAATTTGGCAATTAACAAACTGGGAAGACAATGACTTTCAGCTGAAATTGACAGGCATTTAAGTATATTTAAAAAATGTAAAAAAACACTGGAACTAGTTTTCACCCTATGGAAGACACCTGGGGATGGGGTGTCACACTCGAGTATCACTAAATTAAATATTATTATAATCTGAAACTTGAAAGAATTTTTAGAAAGAAAAAATTTTTAGAGCTGCCATGTAAGTGGGGGCTCAACAAAAATGGGAATAATCACAGTATTATTCTATATGAGCCCATTTCTTGTCACTCCTTCCTGAGGACTGAGCCAGTGGCATTAGGCTTAATGTCCAGAATGATCATAAACTTCATTTAGAAATAAGCTTTTTATTGCAATGTGAAATTTTAAATATTTAAATGATTAGTAGAGGGCCTGTATAAGGCCCTTTTTGGGGAACCTCTGCAATTTGTAGCATTTGTGTAAATACTTATTAACAACCACCAACCTTCACTATTCCACCCTAAGAAACCAATTACAGCCCCACATTCTCATTTCTTGGACAACAAAACTTGTATATTTTCTTTTTAAGATTGGAGTGGTTAAAGGACATGTTTCTTGTTCATAAGGATAACACTAAGAAGTTGTATTAAAAGTGGCACTAATATGAGTACTAGCTTTTTAAAAGGACTACTTAGGAAAAAAAAATTATTGATGCTCTTGTATGAACACCAATTTCAAAAATGAGGAAAAAAGATCCTATTTAATGGTATTGCTAGAGAAGTCTTATTAGTCAAGCCCCCAAAGTCCAAACACATGCCTAACATTAAGAGAAATGTTTGATCTGTGTTTTCTGTGCATTCAAGTGTTTCAGTTATAATCAAAGAGAAAGATAGATGCACCAACTTTATCCATTTTTACTTAAAATTTCTCTTTCCATATTTTACATCCAGTAATCAGCATAGTATATATTCAGAGAATATTGCAATAAGTGATAAATGTTCACATTATATTCATGTGTTTTTTTTCCAAGGAGAGTTGATCCTATTTCTAGTTTTGACTGGTTGCATAGACCTGGTCATTTTTTATATTGATAGTAGACTCTTAATGTTAAGAATATTAAATCAGCCTTTATTCAATCAAGCACAGTTTTATTTACTTCACAAAACCAGGATAAGCATTATTAATTGACACCTTCAACATTTTTCACATGAAAAGGTAAATTTACTCTTGAACAGCCATGTGCTTGCTTACCATTTACAGAAATAATCTCAGTAAGTTCTCTTGAGATTTTATTCACTTGAGAAAGGGCTTTTTAAAGGTTCTGGACTTTGAGGCAAAACAATTGGCATTGTCCATTATGCCTAGATAAATGTTTGTACTTTATAGCAGTTTCCTTGCATTCTCCTTTTAAACAATGCCTCGTCTCAAAATCAACATTGTACTCAATGATGCTTCTATTTTTGTTTTCCTTGATCAGTACAAGGGGAAGAAGACTATAATGGGCCCTTCAGAAAGCCTGTTCAGGGTGACATGGAACTCAAGGGAAAGCTAATCATCTAATGATTTCAAGGCACTTTAAATTCTTGCCACCCAGTTCACTTCTGTAAACAATCGATGCATGATGAATGCCCGAAGGGCTGAAACACTGGCTGCACATTTCTGCTAGATTTACAAGAATAAAGCTGTTCACATGTACAAAGCATGTGAGTGGAGAACTACCCCCTGCTTTTGCCACAACTCAGCTCAAAAAACAAGACAAATGAAGCAATGTAAAACAGGTTATAAATATGAGTATATGTGCTAGTTTGACTTTCTTTTAATATATCTAAAGGAAAAATATGCAATTGTGCTGAATAAGGACATATTTTGAACTATATATGTATATATGTATATATACATACACACCAAAAGAATGGAATTAATATTTAATTGGAAAGAAATAGATATTAAAAATCATTTCCCTTTCATGAAAGCAAGTTCATACAGGGAACATCACAAAGATTAAATAGGAAAGCACTGAAAATAAAATGCATTTTTACCTAATAGCATGGTACCTTGGAGGCTGAAAATGCCTCAAATAAAAAGTTATTTATGCAAATTTTGTTTTCTTTCCTAAACTTTTATTAATATTTAAAACTTGCATTTGTTGGTTTTTCACTGATACAACATTTCAAAATAGAATTACCAGTTTCATAGTTTTCTTTTCCTTGAACCAAAATAAAAATCCCTTCACAAAAAGTCTTTTGGTAGTGAATCACTAGCAATGAATAGCTCAAAGCCTTGTTTAAAGAACCTCAATAATACCAAAAAGCAGAAGAGGATATGAAAGGAAAGAAAATCTGGACTAAGTATGGTCTAAAAAATTAATTTAAGACATTCTTTTTTCCTCTTTCTTTTTCCAACAAAGTAATAACATTTGGGAGTCTTTCATGCAGAATTGGCCTCAAGCATTCCATGAAATACAGAGAATGTAGAGACAGAGAATTGAAGTTGAAATTGTTTCAAAGACCTCAACCTACACTGTCTCCAATATGCAAATAGAAGACTTTAAATATGGGATTAGGAAAGCCTGATTTCTGGGGGGGAGAGATGGAATCCCGTGTAATTACTCAGACTTAGGACAAAACATACTTTAGAATTATGGAATCTAAAATACTTCACCTTATATTCCAAGGCAAAATTAAACATATCATTGTGGTAAAAATCATGTATCATTAATGGAATCTCTATTAATGTGACCACGAATAATGGTCATTTTTTAAACTGTATGTATTCATTTAAAAAATTACAATTTTTAAATTTATCATTTATCTGGACAAAGGAATTACATTAAAAGATCCCATTTTATATTGTACTAAAGCTACATACTTTATATATAAATACACAAATATGGGTTACAAATAAATACAAACATAAATTATTCACACTCCAAATCATGTATGACACCACACACAATATTTTCTGTTTATATATATATATATAATATATGTATTATGCATGTATGTGCATAAATATACACATTATATATGCTTATACTTATATATGTACACTATGTATACATATATATAGGTTATATAAATCTATTATATATGTTTTATTAATAGATACCAACTTCTTTCAGATTAAGACACAAAAATGATTTTTTTCATATAATGGCATGACATAAAAGGAAGAACTAAGGCAGTCCTGAAAATCCATTACTATGAATAGTCAAAACTTAAGGTTAAAAGTAAGATGTCAAGAGCCTCAAGCATAGAATACATATATATCATTCTTTTAAAGGGTGTTCAGGATACCCTACAATCTGTCCCAGGATCTAATTATTCTAAATATATCTATTTATTTATATCTATATATATTATTATTTCACTTTGCTTATATGTAAAGATGATATTAAAATAAGTAAAATTTAGGATACAACTAAGATTGTGTTATTAAATTATCAAATGTAAAGTAATTTTTGCAGTCCACCAAATACTCGTATTTCCAAAATTCCCAGTAATAATAATAGCAAGCGTGACATTTGTTATGTGTTGGGCATAAACTTATACTAAATCATTACTCACAATGACTTATGAGGTTTTACAATTGACGTCAATAATAGTTTCCACTCTGGGGCCCCTGGGTGGCTCAGTAGGTTAAGTGCCTGCCTTGGGCTCAGGTCCTGATCTCAGGGTCCTGGGATAGAGCCCCCAGTCGGGCTCCCTGCTCAGGGTGGAGTCTGCTTCTCCCTCTCCCCAACCCCCCTCCCCTGTTTGTGCTCTCTCTGTCTCTCTCAAATAAATAAATAAAATCTTTAAAAAATAATAATAATTTCCACTCCTTTCAAACTTGATTGATTCCTGCTGTAAGACATAGTATGGAGTGGAGTTTTTGTCATTATTGAGCGATGTCACCCTCTTCCCAAGAAAGACAATTCCCAGATATTCCTCATTCATATTGACTTAATTATCTTTAATTATATTTTTAAATAAGTATGGTCACATGCTAGGTAGAAGGGGATAATATATAGGTATAAGCTCTTTACGTTTACAGGTCCAATAAAACTATAAAGCCAAATAGGCTTTCAAGTTAAAACTGAGCAAATCAGTTATCAAAGTTTTATTGTTCCTTTTGTACAATGGATAGTTTTTTAAATCTAAAAATTACTATTTTGACAGGTCCCAAAATGCAACATAAAGAATTTTAAGTTATTACTTTATGAAAAATTCTTCCTTGAAACAAATAAAAATAGGATGCACAAATGTTTTTGTGATAACAAATCACTTTCTTGTTTTATTAAATAAATTAAGAAATGGATAGGTTGCGCTATATAAATGTCTTCTTATCAGGCTTAGAAGCCACTACTAGACTGAAACTACTTGGTGAGGTCCCTATTGACCCCGGATTGCTAATCCAATGGTCAGTTGTTAGTCTTGATCATATTTAACAACCAGCAGCATTGGTTACAGTTGATTATTGCCTTTCTTGAGATGTATTTGTTGCTTGGTTTTCAGTGTACTATACTCTTCTGGTTTTTCCTCCCACCTCTCCTGCTCTTTTTTGCTTTCTTTGGTTGATTTCTCCTAATTTTTCTGACCTCTTATAGTTAGAGCTCTAGGGTTCAGTCTCATCTTACTCTGTCCTATATACACCCACTATTCTTCCATATTCATGCCATCCTGTATGGCCCCAAACTCTCTCTTACTTGGATTGTTGCAATAGCCTCCTGACTCATTGCTCCTTTTCCTGGACCTTTACTATTTATTTTTGACAGTGCAACCAGAGTGATTTTTTTTTCCAAATATGCAACATCACTTTAATCCTCTGCCCAGAGCCCATCAGTGGCTCCTATCACACTCAGAATGAAGCTTAATCCTTATGATAGCCTCCAGATCCCCACCCAATCTGCCCTACTGCTTTCACCTTGCTTGTTCTGTCCCAGCACATTGATTTCCTTGCTATTTCTTGAACACAGCAGGTGTCCAGCAGCTCCGGATCCCCTCCTTAGATTGCCTCTGCCTGGATTGTTCTCCCAGATGATCTTAAGGCTTAATCTGTTCTACTTTGTTTACTCCCATCAGTTCTTGGATTAAATATCACCTTCTTAATGAGGTCTTCCCTGACCATCCTCTTTTAAATTGCAATCCCATAACTCCATGCATCTCCTCCCCAGGTCCTGATTTCTTTTTCTTTTTTTTTTTTCACCCTCACTTACCACCATTTTCCATTCCATGCATTTTAATTACTTACTATTTAGTGTTTGTCTTCCCTCACCAAAATGCACACTCCATGAGGAAGGAATTTCCATGTGCTTAATTTCTCCTTTCTCTCCAGTGCCTAACAGAGTGACCAGCATATTCTGATCAATAAATATTTTGGAAAATAGAATGCAAAATAATTCACTTTACTGCAATATTAGGTATGGACCAATTGTTGCTTCTTTCATTAGAAAATGTTGAACTCGTGGCAGTCATACATATTCACTCAAGTGGAATTCTCAAACTCACGAGAATATATCCACAAACTTTTAAGCAGGGGAAACAGTAACGTACAGGTTAATGGCATGGACTTTGGATTTTACATACTTTGGTTCAAATCCTGGTTCTGACAAGTACTAGCCCTGGATCACCTGGAAGTCCACATAACCTCTCTAAGCCTCCATATCCTCAACTGCAAAATGGATGTGAAAATCTCATATGATTGCCGTGAGCGTTAAATGAAGCAAATCAGTTGACTGTAGCAATTATTTATTATTTAATTATATTACAATTTTACATTTAGTTTTAACGTTATTATTGTAAGACCTCTATGACCAGGATCTTGTGTTCCTAGTCGGGAACGGAGACTATGATTACTTAATTTAGCACAAACCTGACTGATCCATGAGAAACTCAAACCTGTAATAGCCCAGTAGCTTCTCTAATCTTTTGAACAATCATCCTCCAGTGGAAAAATGATGTTAAACACTAATTTTAATTCAGTTCCTGCTAAGAGACCATGATGTAAAAAGAGCCTTCAGAAATAAAGGATCATTTCAATTTCATAATTGGATGCTCAGTGCAGTGACTTTTTAAATGAATGCTTCTGAAAACATGATGTCTAATACAAACGCTCTACAGACACAGACTCTTAATTCATACTAATGTGTAAGAACTACTTAATTACCATGTAAAGTTTGAAAAAAAAAAACCCTCAAGTTTACATTTGTTTTTCCTTTGCAATTGCTTTGTTGGTGCTACTGAGTGACACAGTTCTCAGGTTTATCAAATAGATCTTGGAACTCTGTTTTTCTTTTCAGCTTTATTGATGTATAAATGACAAATAAAAATTGTAACATATTTAAAGTACGCATTGTGATTATTTGATATACATTGTGAAAAGATTCCCCCCTTGGAGTTAACACACATATTTGCTCTCTCTCTCTGTGTGTGTGTGTGTGTGTGTGTGTGTGTGTGTGTGTGAAAACAATTTCTACTTTCAGCAAATTTCAGTTATACAGTACAGTGTTACCAACTTAGTTACCATGTTATAAATTGGATCATCATCCTATTCATCGTATAACAAAGTTTGTACCCTATTGTTGGAGGAGGTCATCAAGAGGATCTGACTGCTAGTTGACTCAAGAGCTAGACCCAGGCAACAGGGAGCCCCTACCCCTCCCTTATCCTTGGAATGGACATTCTGCTCACCATTCCCATGCTGGGTGCCATTTTCAAGGATGTAACCTTGAGGAAGCACATGTATTGTTGAGACTACCTGGACAGTATACATGACCAAACCCAATTAAAGCCTCTGTAGAGACCTGTAAGATTCTGGCAGGCAGTTGCAGAGATCTACTCATCTTGCAGTCACCCAAGACAAGCCTCAGATGTATGTGAGTTCCTTTACTCATTAAACCTGCCACCTACCAATCTGGAGTGGTCTGCCTCTTTGCCCTCTCCTTGCCTTTCATATATATAGAGGCCATTTTCAGTTTTTGCCTGGACAACTTCTTGAGGCTGCAAACCACCTTTTGTTAGCCTCTACCTATTTCCCCCACTTCTCAGCCCCTGGAAAACACTTTTATACTTTCTGTTTTTATGAGTTCAACTTTTTTTTTTTTTTAAGATTCCACATATAAGTGATGCCATGTGTAATATCTATCTGGTTTATTTTTCTTACCAACATACCCTCCAGATTAATCCATGAATTTCAAATGACAGAATTTCCTTCTTTTTCAAGATTGAATATTTCATATTTTTTGATCCATTTATCCATTGATGGACACTGAGGTTGCTTCCATACCTTGATTGTTGTGAATAACGCTGCAATGAACATGGAAATACAGGTATCTCTTTGAGATAATAGTTTCATCTGAGATTCTGTTAAACTAGGGCTTCCTTAACTTTTTTGTCTGTGCCTAAAAATATTAACCTTAAATTAAGCAGGATAACCACATTTATCAATTTATTTAATCAAGAATATCTGGAAAGCATCAAGGGTTTCTCTAGTTTACATATTAGACTCATCATGTATTACAGAAAGGCAATATATTTTCCATTTAAATAATTTTCTTCTGAAAGCATCAATAATAGAAGGTTGAACATAAAAATTACACAATGAAATATCATATTGATATTGATTTGGAAACTTCCTCGACCTACCTATAGATCCTGAGAGATGGCTTCAATGAAGCTAGAAATCCTATTTTCCTCTAATTTATATTATTAGTGAGTCATGCCTGAGACAGTCAGCATTTATGACACAAAATTAAGCTATTATGAATAAACAATACATCATCATTACCCAGCATATGGAAGAATTCAAAGTCAAAAATTTTACCAGAATATTTTACAATTTGGCAATGCTTAAGTCATTTACTCCTCTAGAATTCACAAATTAATTCACTTTCTTTTATCTCTCAAACAAAAATGGGCTTTGTTTTTTATTTCAACTTTACTTCTGAAGCAAGATTTGGCTAACTAGATAATTTCCCTCACCTCAGTTCAAAACGAGATGGTCCTACTAATGAAATTACTCTCCTCTGTCCTTTTTCACCATTGGATCATAATTTACTGCAAGGGTTTACGGACTGTGGCCTTCATTTACTTATTGTAGTCTGTGAATAAGTATTTCCATAACTTCAATTGCCCTTCAATTCTATTTTCAGACATAGAGCTTCTCAGTTCAGTTCTATAAAGCATTCATTGAACACTTATGTGCGAGGCACTATACTACATACTGAGAGAGCAAAAAGGAAATTTTATAAATCATATATACGTATTTATAACATCTTCATTGCCCATAAGATCTGAGGTATGTTACAAAATTCATATATAATATAAAAGGATAAAAGAAACTTTTAAATTCTCTTTGAAGTAATATAAATATAAAAATGATTTTAAAAATTGAGATAGAAAGCAGAAAAATACAACTAAAAAATTCATAATGCCCTTAAGATTTTTAGGGATTACAGCTTTTCTAAATATTAGGGCCAAACTGAAAAATATTCCTTTAGTTATCTGTCTTGATAGAAATATATATATCCATTTCCCTGAGGACATTTTCAACATTTAGAATTTTCATACACACTAGATATTGGAGAATTATGGTTTGTTTTCAGGATGAGTGCCTGGAAGGTTAATATTCTGTTTTTTTTTTTTTTTTTTTTATTCTGTGTTTCTAATTAAGAACATATCCATGAGCTTTAGTATTTGGTCAGACATTGAGTTAGATTAAGGGTGTTTTATAAAATAAAGGAATGATTGGTGGCCTCGCTCATACCTCCTTGGAGGTGGCACTACAAAGATAAGGAGCCCACAGTGAAATGGGAGAAAAATGTAATTCAATACCATAGTACCTCAATACAGCCATACCTGAAAAAAATATCTCCAAATTGGGTTTATTTATTGAATAACCATCCCCTGAATACCTCCTATGTATCCAGCACAGAGGAGGCAAAGATAAAATAAAACACTCCCTGCTTCCCGCAAACACAGCATTATGCTCCCTCTTGAAAGCCCCTGCTCCCAACAGCTGTCCCAGGAATAACAGAACAGAGAAATATGACTCATAACAACTCCCACAAGGGGTGATTTTTATCCTGCAACTTTTACAAAAAAAAAAAGCAAAATCAAAAATCACGTGGGCTATCTTTATTCTAATTTAAAAAAACTGTCATAAACAATTTTTAAAATCATTGCTTGTCTACAATGATACTTATATAACTAAATATCTTAATCATTATAGTACATCTCTGGCTCATGAAATCTGAAATTCAAGTGAATAAAGACTTGGAATACCACTCCCAAAAGGTCACTGGCCGTCGATTTAATTGTTGAGTGCTAAAAGTAGTACACACTATATATGTCCTACTACTAATAAAAACCTTTGATAAATGAAGGATTTCTTTATTCTTATGAACAAAGGATACTTTCCTCTGTAAGGAAAAATCTCATTAGTACTTCAAAGATAATAAACTAGTAACTTGATCAAACTGTCCCCGGAAGATAAAGTGTCAAATATATAAACGCTATTCATCTGTGAACATCTTTGTTTTCTCCCTTTGAAAAAATAGATTCTCATAATTTTCTCTGACAGGGAATAAAAACAGAACACCGTGAAAAGCACCATTCATTTAATGAGCTTTTTTCTTATTGGAAACCCCAGTGTCTCAGAGTTCTGCTGACGTTTGTGCCTTTTGATTTAATGGGGCAGCTTTGTCTTTTGGGCAGCTTCCTCTGACACAGAACCACTTTATATTTGCCGAATTAGAATTCAGAAGGCAATGAGAGGTTGGAGATCCCTTACACTGCTTGCCAAAAGTCTCCCTTTCATGGCTATAATTCAAATTCTTTAATTCAGTGAAAATTTTAACTAGAATCTTCCAAATCTGACAAATCATGACATAGCAACCAAGAGCACACCATTTTGAAACTTAAAGTGTTGTCCAATAATATAAATCAATGTAAATATATATAACAATTCAATATATATATATATATATAAAACCATGTAAAATTGGCTGGAGGATAAAAATTTTAAATAGATGTTCACTTGAACCTCTTAGAGAGGATCAACTGAAGAATCATTAATGATAAAAACTGCCTAGTCTTTTAAAATAATTTGTAATAAAAGGCACATCTACATCAGTATATTCAGGATCCGTGTTGGATGCCACTTTGTCTAAGGCTTTTATTTTCCTCAACCCCTCCATTGGTACTGTTCCTGGATCACACCCAAGACATCTGCTCAGCTGTGCTCTAGTCTTTAAATATGATGATGCAGCGATTAGTGGGCCAGAATGCTTAATGCTGGGACTGGGCTGTATAATAGAGTCCAGTGTGGCTTACCCTGCCCCTTCTGCTCATTTGCTAAGCAGATGGTCAGGATTAGGGTCACATCTGTGACCATGAAAGAAATGTGTTTTCAGTGCAACCCTAACTGACCTAAATAGGGAATGAACCCCTGGTTCTTGCCTTGTTAACTCTTACTCTAACAAAACAGGATAACTGGTCCAGGTGCTAAGTCAATAAACTAAGGGAACACTAATTACGCCCAAGAAGAAAATAATCAGGTTCAGGATGGTATTTTGTTGTGGCAATATTTATTCAGTTCAACATCTTAGAAAGAAAAAGGTAAACATTTCAAAAGTAAAGGACTAAAGACAAGTGAGGTCATACAAAAAGGACTTAACTGCTTTAGGCAGTTATGTGGAATGGTGAAGTGAGGAGAGACGATGTTTGGAAGTCTAGAGGAAGCTCCACATTGATGTTAAATCTAGAGAGTCACCATAACCATACTGTTGAACATTATCCTAAGTGCATACACATTATTCAGTGTAATTCTCACAATATTCTCCAGGGCTGAGATCTCTATCTATATTTTACCAGCTGAGGAATCTGTGATTCAGAGAAGTTGACTCTTTCAAGATAAGTATCGTATCTCCTAAGATGAACATTCTTAAGAATTGTAAAGAGTATGAAACAAAGAGCAATTTAAAAAGAATAGTATTATTGAAGTGCCAACATTGTAAAAGAATTAAAGAAGAAAAGGCAGGAAAGTATGAGAATATATTATAAAACAAGAAGTTGCCGAAGATACGAGGTGGGTGGGGCGCTGAGTGGCTCAGTAGGTTGAGTGTCTGCCTTCTGCTCAGCCCCTGTCCAGCTCCTTGCTTAGGGGGGAGCCCGCTTCTCCCTCTCCACCACCCCATCACCGTTCCTGCTCTCTCTCACACCCACTCTCTCAAATAAATAAATAAAATCTTTAAAAAAAAGTAGGAGGTGGGTTTGGAACCGGTGGGCCTGTTCTGCCAAACATTTACATTTATTTACTTGTCTCCGCACAGGAGTGACATGTTGGTGTTGATGTCGGTGGGTGAAAATGTGCAGGGCACCTTCTGCATGTAGGGACCATATGCTAAAGCAGCTGGTTCTGAAATCAGTGACAGTAAGGGTGGCATTTTGTTGTGTAATAATGATAAAAACAACAAGAGGTAAAGCCTTAAGATGTTGGATAAGAATAGCCTGATTAAGAGTCAATCTATTGTTGAGATTTGGACACTATTTCAATTTGGGTAAAAGGTAGAAATGGATGTTCACACCAGAAATATTTATATACAGATAAAGCTAAAGATCTTAATAAATTTCACAATTTAGACTAAATTAATGTTATATAGGTCTATGTAAAAAATGTGCATACCTATATATACATAACATTATCTTACTATTATATCAGTTATACAACACATATACATAACTATATGTACAATTAGCTATCTTATGGATAGAATATACATATAAAGTTAGCATAGTTATATGTTATTTATGTATAATTATTAACCAAATTATAGTTATCCATATATATAGTTTTAGATGTTGTATACATATATACTATTTACGATATGATTACCCATTGTAGTTAACAGTTTCTATGTTCTCTTTATCATCTTTTTAGGAGATCAAAGAGGAAAATTATGATATTACTTGCCTTTAATCACTCAATGTAAATAGGACCATATTATTACTATTATTATCTGTCTCTACTACTAGACAGATCCGCGTGGTCTGGAATTCTGAGTATTTGTAGGTCCCATTGATCTCCTGCACCTAGCACTGAGGTGCAAATATTATTGAATCTGTAATTTAAAAAAAGGCCAAACTATAAAATACCTAAAACTAAAGAATTGGAGAAGCATGATAACAAAACAGTGTCAATTCCCGCTTAACAGTTATTGAGAACTAATACACTAATAATTTATTGGAAGAAACCTAGCATCAATGAAGGGAAAAAAAATACTTAGGAGAGCAAGTTGAAAGTTTGACATAAATTTTAAAATAACACAGTCCTTTTGATTACAGTTAGGACCTCACTTCACAGATGTTGAACTTGTGTGTAAAACACATGTCATAGTAAGATTTTTTTGAGATAAGGATCTAAAATATATATATACATAATATATATATATATATAGTAGTTTTGTCACATGGATGACTGGGAATATTTTCCTAGTCTAGTCTATTCTTTTTGAAAAGTTGATTTGTTGAGAACTACCAGAATAGCAATGCTTTCATATTTGGAAGTCTGTAGCGCATAAATAAACCACATGTAGAAAGCTTAATTACTGGCTGTCCTGATAGACACTAATATGAAAACCTAAAATACTAGATATTTAAGAACAATTCAGATGAAGGCAAGAGATCATTCAGCTATTATGACTTAATTTGACATGGCTAACTCAAATATGATGTGCTTTACTATCATATTCTTGAATCATTCTCACTTTCTTTGTCCACTTGTCATGATATATGATGCATGTTGCAAAATAGTTCCTAGCCCATTATTTTAATGTGGGAAAATATGTAATTCTTCTTTTGCTGTTTACTTTGTGAATTTTCCACAGGAACAACTCTGCTCTGACATCTTCAATTCTGTTACTCTTTTTTGACCTCTCTTTCATTAGATGCCCCAATATTTTATTCTTCAAGAAGATTTACATTTTCTTTTTTTTTTAAGATTTTATTTATTTATTCATGAGAGACACACAGAGAGAAAGAGAGGCAAAGGGAGAAGCAGGCTCCCCACTGAGCAGGGAGCCCGACGTGGGGCTAGATCCCGGGACTCCAGGATCATGGCCTGAGCCGAAGGCAGATGCTTAACCGACTAAGCCACCCAGGCGTCCAAGATTTACATTTTCTGATACGAATTCTGCATTTTTCCTCATCATCAACTTGACAACTTTTCTTCTATACCTTTCTTCTTGTTTTTCCTCTTTAGCTCTGG
This sequence comes from Eumetopias jubatus, assembly GCF_037043125.1. Classification (NCBI taxonomy): domain Eukaryota; kingdom Metazoa; phylum Chordata; class Mammalia; order Carnivora; family Otariidae; genus Eumetopias; species Eumetopias jubatus. The sequence continues at coordinate 113,218,962 of NW_028274814.1, read as the reverse complement.
GAAGAAAGATCTCTTTTAGAGCTAGTGCTTCATCTTATATTTGCATTCCATTTCTCCCTGATTTTCAGTAGATCTGAGTACTAATCATAAAACCCCCTCCTAGCACTGATTTTCTTCTACTGACTACAAATTTTATTTCTGCTTCTCTTTTTCTCTTTTTGAACTCAGTTTCCCAAGAAGTGTACCATCTTCCTGTTATCTCTAAGTTTCCATGTCTTCTCTGTTCCTGCCTAGGGATTGGCTTTAGTGCAGAAGAAAGGTATGAGGAATTTACTAGATGGCGAAGACTAGCATAATACCATTCTGAGGAAATCCCCTCAGCTGTTGTCCAGATGATCGTTGGAACCTTTGGTCTTGACATCATTGTTAGCCTGAATCTTTGAGACTCCTTGTGCAACAATATTCTGATCTATCAGCAACCGGCTCAAAATCCCAGGTCTGTGTCAACAATGACTCCTATCATTTCAGTGGCCCAAACCCACTCTGGTACCTATTGATTTTTTTGCATTCTTAACCTTTAACCAGCATCTTGAACTCTCACATTCAAATTCAATTCATCTCAAAATGCTTTCGGTATTCCTACTAAATGGCAGGGACGGTGATAGGCTCTGAGAACACCAACCTGAAAAATGATCCCTGTCTCTTTAAGGATGGATGTCTCTGTCTCTTCTCCTTGCCGCACTGCCTTAACTGCCCACCAGCTATCTTCCATCATCACTTCCCTTCTGCTGTTCTCTCAAAGGTGGCTAATGGTTTCCTTGGTCCAAAATTAAATTTTTTTAAATTTCATATTCTGTTTGTTCTCTTGAAGGTTGCCAATGGTTTCCTTGTTCCAAAATTAGTTGTTGTTGTTGTTTTTTAATTTAATATTCTCTTTCTCCTTGACTTTCCTCCTATTATTGGTTCTATTGAACATCCATTTGCAACTCTGCTGCCTCACCTTGTCTATTACAATGTACTGGTTTTACTCCAGCCTCTACAACTGCTACATTTTATTTTCCATGATATTATTTTACTGAACTGCCTAATTAAGTTCGCCTCACACTAAATCCTGATTTTATGTTTTTTCACTGTGCATGGTCTCCCCAAAACAAACAACAGCAACAAAAAAATCTGACTTCAAGACTTTAATGAGAAATTATATTTTATTCATCTTGTTTCATTCATTCATTAAGCATCCTCTAAATCTGTTGTTTTGCCTAACTTTGTACCTAAGAAGTGAGGAGGCAGAGTCCATCTTTAAATAATGATGACCTTTAAAAATTCTGTGGCTGTGTAATAGCAAATCCAAGTTGTCTTTGAAGTGCCAGATTTCAGTGTATGGTTGCTTGCTTAACTTCAGCATTTCTACCTCCACTAAAATGTTCTAGCACAAATGCTCTCAGTGTTAGCACATCCATAGTATAATGAATGGTTTTGCTCCTTTAATTGTGCCTTTTTTTCATATACACACATTTTCGTTAGTAATACCTTGAACATAGATCTGAATTCACAAAAAGTAAATAAATGGTAAGCCCAGGCTTTCTTCGAAACAGTGCCATTGTTTCAGTTATTTAGACCTAGGATCCTGGAATAATTTTTGAGTTTCCTCTTCTTTCCTTTCTAGGATAAAAGGAGTTGCCAAATCCTCTCTGTTTACCTTTAGCAATAAAAGCAATCATGAATAATACCTGATATTGGAATATAGCTTGGAAGTTTACATTGCTTCCTCCCACACATTATCTCATTAAATGGAGAGGAAATGGAAACGTAAGGAAATAACAGTATTACTTTACATAATCCTGTGGGCTTGGCTTAATTGTCCTATTTCCCATATGGTAAGCTGAGGCTGAGTTAAATGATCCATAATTTAAGATTTATGCTAACCCTAATATGCCATACAACAACAGTGACTTTCAAACTTGTTTTTTTCTTTCCATATTTGCTAATTATATATAGTTTTGGTCTTTTTATCTCTAGCCTTAACTAGTAGAAGAGTTTATTTTGTATCACTACACCTTTGCAATTTTATACTATTAATTCTGCTCATTGTTATCATTCTTTGTTATACTCACATTCCATTTAAAATAGGTTTTTTTCTCATTATAAAATGAATAAAGAGATTTTCAAATACCTGAAGATGTTTTATTTGTTGTCTTTTGGCATTTATTATTGTGGAGTAAAAATTTGAGGCCCTTTTAAATTTTGTTTCTTTGAAGGGTCCTTTGGTGTTTTTATTTTTTTCCTAATTGTTATGTTTGTATAGATTCATCTACATTTGCACACGCCTATGCCTAATCACTGGACTGTTTTTGTCTATGTTTTCAGTTACATGTCGTGTTTCTTTATATTATACTTTCTTCTCTCCTTCCCAAACTCATGTAACAAATATATTTAAGCTCCTGCATTTGTTTCCATTTTGCTAATTTTTTTCATTTTAATTTGTGAAAAGGGGGATAAAAAAGGAAACAAGGCAAAATAATTTGAAAATTAATCAATTAAAATTTCACCTTAAAAAGTCAGAAAAAAATCACAATAACCATAAAGTAAAAGAAATGATATAATATGATTTTGAACAGAACTTAATGAAATAGAAAAAAAGTGGAGTAAAGAGCTTCAACAAAGCCAGAAGTTGGTTCACTGAAAAGATGAATAAGATCAACAAACCTTTGGCAAGACTAATAAAGACAAAGTCACCCTAAATTTTAGGAAACAGGTAAATCTCTTGGGAGTGATTTAAATACTGCATTGGTTTTTACTAGCTAATGTCTATATTACTTCAATTCTCAGGATGGTATCATTTAACACCTGTTTCTGTTTAATAAAATGTAAATTACTATGGGATCTAAATTTTTTCTGCATTTAAAGATATATTTTAGACTAACAATATGGAAGCTGAATATTATAGAATAAAATTTGTCAAATAAAGAAAAAACGCTTATCTTTCAGTTTCTGCTCCTAAGACCTTTTAAGTTTAAAGTTGTCTGGAGGAAAATGCAGTAGTTTGATTTATCTAGAAGATACAAGATTACAGCTCAACAAACCTTTGTTGAGTGTACCAGATATAGTGAAACACTTGAAAGCTTTTTCTCTCAAGTTCCTGAAGAGAGAAGTACCTGGTCAAGCTTTGGGAATGATGTGAAAACATAAGATTTGTATACAAAGAAAGATCCATATGAGAATTCGATGAGTCAAAAAGTGTAAGAACTACAGCAAGAAAAGACTTTATAGATGAAAATGGTGTGTGTGTGTGTGTGTGTGTGTGTGTGTGTGTGTGTGTGTGTGGAGATTAGTAGGATGGGGAAAAAAAAAACTATGCTATGCCATGTATTGGTTCATACAAAGGACGCTGGTATTTGTGAATTCTCAATTCCTAGATTAAAAAATATTTTTTCAAGTATGTGTATATGTGTGTGTGTGTGTGTGTGTATATATGTATAAAGTGGTTATTTCTTCACTGCATCAATTATATATATAAAACTATCAACCATATATATGTGTGTGTGTGTGTGTGTGTATGTGTGTGTGTCATTAGTTGTCCCTTTTTCTGTGATGCCTTTGGCACACTTCTTAATGGATTTCATTTAATTACGTTTGGAAATTTCATGGGGAAAACTTTCTAGTAAATCTCTTATTTTCACCATTGACGGTGGCAAACATAGTCATTGGCATGCTTACTATTCATCACAACACATGAAATAGCATTTGCATGCATCATTAAAGAGGGGAGGTGAAAAATGTCTCACATTTATGAGCACCAAGGTCACAGTTTTCAGTTGTCCTAGTACTAATGAAATATGTGGCTTTTGAGCAATATCACTTTCTGTACTGGGGGGGAAATCCTGCACATATGAAGACTCCTAATCTACAAAAACAAAACTGTATATTTATTTTACTGAGGGTTTATTATAATTTGTACTAATAAAAGGTGAAGAGCATATTAGATACTATGTAAGTAGACTGACTTTTGCTAAAGCTGAGATCTTTATTGTATGTGTGTGCATGTGTGTGCATGTGTGTCCCAGAGAAAGAGACAGAGAGAGGTTGAAAGAGACATGATTGTAAAATGTGTTACTCCTAGCTTATTAACATTCCAGAGCTTGGATGGCAAATTTAAATGATATTTCAATGCTATTGAAGCACTATCTCGTTTACTACTAATTTTCTTTAAAAATTATACTTTTGCCATATCAAGTCAGAAATAGCTAATTCCATGAAGAGGGGGAAAGGAAAATAAAAGAGGTTTGGGGATAGTATATTCAAGGAATCCTAAAAATATGATGGCCCACCGTTCCCTTTATTTCATGAACCATATGTTCTGCTTCCTATTTAGGGGAGATATAACACAGATGACATCTGGAAGGCTTTTACTGGTATTAGAAGTGGTATAGAAATGCGCAAGCTACAAGCATACTTTGTGACTAGCAGCAGTACTAAAATTTCAATGTAAAAGACATTCATTTTATATTTCATATCCAATTTACTCAGCATAAATGAGTTTTGGAACCTGAGTGTTTTGCCGAGCTCAATTAAGTAAGCTAGCAAATATAGACATTCATTTCTTAAACTAAGACATTCCTTATTTGTAAAAAACAAAAATAAAATAAAGGTAACGCTCATTTTAATCCCTCAAATCAGAAGCAAGGATATAACATAGGAATTCAGAAATAGGAAAATGTGTTTGATAGCTAAATTTGTTATAAATGTTGCTTATGAGTTTAATGAACAGTTATTTCAATCAGAAAGCACACTGGATATCATGACATAACCATGACCCAGATATGTGAGGTTGACTTTTAAACACCTCTAGCTGTCTCTAATTAATACACATCCCTCACCTTGAAATTGAAAATAAGTATAGCATCAAGGGGTTTCATTAGCCTTAAGAAGTTTAAACATAGCATCATAAAATGGTATCTGAGGAAAATCTAGTCTGAATGGCATTTATTTCAAAAAGTTAGGAAAACCAGGGGCGATTGGGTGGCAGTTGGTTGAGTGGCTGTCTTTGGTTCAGGTCATGATCCAAGGGTCCTGGGATCAAACCCAGTGTAGGACTCCCTGCTCAGTAGGGGGGAACCCACTTCTCCCTCTCCCTCTGCCCCTCCTCCCTGCTTGTGTTCTCTCTCTCTCCAATAAGTAAATAAAATCTTAAAAAAATTTAGGAAAACCAAATAGTTATATATATTTCATTTCATCAAGAAGGTATCACCATATATGAGAAACATCATAGAAGTTTTTATAATACATAAATCAAGATTCTTAATGTCAGCTTCCTCCATAAACAGAAAGATTTTGATATAGCTAATTAATGTTCTAACATCAATTTTATAATTAAAGTCAAGTTTAAGACAATCTAAATTCAAATTTTGCTTTAAATAATGTGTTGGGACATGTTTTCCCCCCAAAACTTAAAAAGAATATCCTATTTCATATTTAATATGGGTCACCAACTAGTAAGTAAAATGTGCTTCTGCCTCAGAGCATATAGAATATTCCACAATTTCCAAAAGAACTGTGTTAATTCAGTGGCCACTAACTACATGTGGATATTTAAATTCCAATTAATTAAAATTAAATAAAATTTTAAAATTCAGTCACTCAGTTCCCTCACATTTCAAGTGCTCCTTACACACATATGGCTGGGGGTTACTGTATTGGACAGCACAGATATAGAACATTTGTATATGGCAAAAAGTTCAGTCGGATACGGCTGCAAATAGAGTACAGAAAAAATTCAAGGGTAGGCATACAGAACTTTATGAAGTGTTAAAAATGGCAGGATTTTTTAAAAAACGGCAGAATTATTTAGTTTGGAAAGAAGAAAGAGGCCTAACTTTATGATGGTTTTTGAATGAAAAAGGCAAGCAGCTGTTGTTCATATACTGGTTTGAGACAGGAGGAACTGATTTAGAATGCAGGGAAGGGATTTAAGTAAAACAGAAAAAGTGAGGGTTATTTAAAAAGTGAATGACTTATAGGAATCTTCCCATTCATCTGTGAATGTTTATCATTGATAATCAAATCAAATGCCTGGGTCTCCTTTCTAAACTCAGAGAGATGGAGTCATTCAATCCATCAGTATTTATTGGGTAAATCCTATGTATCAGGCACTGTACAAGAGAGAAGGTATACAACAAGAGCACTGAACACAAATCATCTAACTCCTTCCCTGATAACGTTACATTCTAGGAATGAGGAAGATAAGGAATACGTAAACAACTAAATAAAATAGTTTCAGGGAATAAAAGGGTCATGAAAAAGATAAAATGGAGCAAGTGATGGTGGGTAGTACATGAATTTGAGAAGTCAAGGAAGATCCCTCTGAAGAGTTGATATTTGTGTTGAGATTTCCATAAAGAGAAAGAGGTAAACAGATAATCTACAGGAAGACTACTACTCCAAATAGAAGAAACGGGAAATGCCAAATCCTCAAACTTCATATAGAAGGGGCAGCGGGGAGCTACCATGTCTGGAGAATAATGAAGGAGGGGAAGAGTAACTTGAGATCAATTGGAGAAATATGCAGGGGCCAGCTCATGTAGGGCCTGTGGAGTTTATGATATGCAGTTTATGTAATTCTGGTTGCAACAGGAAGCCAAAGGAAGATTTAAGGAGATCATCCTGGCTCTTTTTGACAACTGGCATGTGAAGCCATGAGCAGAGGGGCAGTGCAATGAGAGCAGTTAGGGAAAGATATCCTGGTTGGACTACAGATTTATCAGTAGAGATGTCAATAAGATGTCAGATTTTAATATGTTTGGGGTAGAATGAAATCCACTAATGGGTTGAAAGGAGTGTGTAAGATTAAAAAAAAAAAAAAACATGGAGAAGACAGAGAGAAATACAAGATTATTCTTAGTGTTTGACCTGAGCAAAGGACAAAGGGATGAATAACGGTGGAACTTCCTGAATTAGTGGAGACTTGGTGGGGGGATATATTTGGGCAAAGTTTCCTTTGTGAAGTCTGAAATATCTTTTAGACATTAAAGCTGACATGTGTAACAGACATTTGGATATAGGAACCCGTGAATCCAAGGAAGGTCCACAAGAAAAAAATAAGCAAGGATCAAGAAATTTGAACACCTTTGTTACACATCTTGTTCTAATTGACATTATTAAAATATGACTGCAACATGTGCAAAATGCGTAAACTTTGTGCATGTTCCCCAAGGTAAACATCTGCTTGGCTATAAAATAAACCTAACTCAAGACTAACATCTTATAAATTCTAGGATGCCTGGGTGGCTTAGCTGGTTGAGTGGCCGGCTCTTGGTTTCAACTCAGGTCATGATCTCAGGATCATGAGATCCAGACCCAGGCTAGGCTCTGTGCTTCAGTGCTCAGGATTCTTTCTCCCTCTCCTCCTCCCCTTCTACCCCTCCCCCAACTTGTGCTCGCTCTCTCTCTCTCTCAAATAAATAAATAAAATCTTTAAAGAAAAATCTCATAAAATCTGATCTAAAATTATCATAGAATTAAATTAGTAACCAATGACAGTAAAATATCTAGAAAATATGCAAATATTTGGAAATAAAGTACACTTTTGTAGGTAAACCATGAATTTTTAAAAAACCACCAAGAAGACAATATTTTCACTGAATAATAATGAAAACATAGCACATTAAAATTTAGTGGATACAGAGAAAGCATTTCTTAGAAATTTATACTTTTAAATGCCTATATGAAGAAAAAAATTACTAAAGCAATAATTCTAGGTTTTTAATCAGCACAGAAAGGAAAAGCAAATTAATCCCAGAGTAAAAGTTATTAAAAAAATAGTATGAGAGCAGAAAGCAATGAAATTAAAAAAAAAAAAACAGAAAGACAGTAGACAAAAATTTTAAAAGATAAAATTTGGTTCTTTTTAAAAGTTAAAAAACTTTACAGATTTACCTACAAAAAAAAAAGGAAGGCTCAAATTACCAAACTGAAATAAAGATTGAAATAAATGAACTAAAACTGTCTTTATTCATAGTTAATATATTTATTTCTGAAGAAACTCTTAGGAAATCTGTAAGAAATATTACTAGAACAAATACGAAAATTTAGAAAGTTCATTTCATCCAAGGTAATATATAGAAATTAATTGTATTTCCATATGCTAATTAAAAACAATTAAATAAAATTAAAATATAAATATTTATTTGCAATAACATCAAGAAAACTTAAGATAATCAGGAAGAAATTTAACAAATTTAACAGATGACATGCAAGACCTCTGCAGTGAAAACTATAACATATTGCAAAGACAAATTGATACCAGAATTTCACTTATCCTCAAACTGATGTGTAAACTCCAGGCACCCTTGATCCAAATTTCATCCGTCTTTGTTGTAAATATTAACAAACTGATCCTAAAACTTACATGGAAATTCAAAGAATCTGCAATAGATAACAAATTTGGAGGAACTGCACTTCCTGATTTTAAGTCTTACTTTAATATTATGGTTATCAAAATAGAATAGCTAAAGCTAGAAATATGGATAAGCGGACCAGAAAGGAGAGTTCAAAGATATACTGATACTTATACAGTATCAGTATAACTTATACTTATAACTTATAACTACACTTATAACTGATTTTCAACCAAAGCAACAAACTAGAAAATAAATCCTTTGAACAAATGGTACACAAACTGTCCTTTGAGATAAAACAAAATATAATTAAACTCATACTTCACAGCATACACTACCATTAACTAAAGATTGTTCAAAGATCTAAACATAACTGTTAAAGCTACAAAAATTCTGGAAGAAATCATAGGAGAAAACTTTCACAAACCACAAACTTGGGGTAGGCAAATATTTCTTTGGAAAGAATCATAAAGCACTAGCTACAAAAAAATGAAAATTTGAACTAGACCAAAATTTGAAATGTCTTATGAAAAGATTACATTAAAGACATGCAGAGGCAAATTATATACAGAGAGAGAAAATATATATAAATGTATAAAATTTATTTTAAATTTAAATATGAAATATATTTATATATATTTTCTCTCTCTATCTTTATATAAATATATATAAAGATTGACATAATATTTCTAATAGAAGATGTAAAATAACTACATAGAATAATTGAAAAGACTAATTAAATATGTGCCACCTTGAACAGGCATTTATTAGAGAAATGAAAAACATATGTCCACAAAGACTTATTAGAGAATATTAATAGTATCTTTATTCACAATAGCCAAACACTAGAAACAATCCCAACGTCTAACAATAGGAAAAATGTCTATACAAATTGTAGTGTATTCAGAATATGGACTACCTCTCAATATAAAAGGAATAAAATATTGATACAACAGAGTAACAGATTTCAAACTTCTTTTGTATGGCAAAAGGAAAGAATCCAGACATAAGAGTACATACTGTATGAGTCCACACGAAGTTCATTAACAAGTACTACTAATTAACCTATTATAGCAACAGAGGGAATGCTGCTGACGGAGTTTTGAGATTGACTAGAAAGGGACACAGGTGTAAGTCTCTGTTGGTGGCTAAGACTAATAGAACTGTAAGACGTGATAGGACTCATTGTAGACATCATGTCACTTGGTGATTATATACCTGGGGACAGCTGCTATGTCCTGTAGAGAGACTGACACTTGAGCAAGTAGCAACTGAAGAGGGCAGTGGGTGGGTCCTGTGTTAGCCAGGAGCAAGTAAGGATAAAAGACTGATGCTGGAGATCTTGAGAAAGAATGGATGAATCTTAATATTTCTTTACTTATTCACATAGAAAATGCATTTCTTTAGCAAGCATTTGGTGTTGAATTCCACATTCTTACATAAGGCATTCTAATTCTTTCACTCTTTAAAAAGATTCATTGATAACTTAGAGCAAATGGTTTCCTTTTTAATACTGTCGTTAGCACATACTTCCATTATCAGGATCTGTATGTATAAATTAATCACCTAAAACCATACAAAAGGAGGTTACTCTAAATTTAAGCAGATGTGGTCTAGATTCAGTGATATTCTTCTGAAACTTTTCTACAAAACTGCACAACATATCCTAATAATTATGTCTTAATTGTTCTTATAGCTGCATAAAAGAAATACACTGAATCACTTAACTATTTTTTCACCAATATCACTAAAGAAGTATTTCATTCATTCATCATTTATTCATCCCACAAATATTTTTGAGTATTATGTGTCAGGCACTGTGCTAAATGCTGAGATAATCAGAAACTACTACAGTCTGGTCTAGTTTAGTTACACAATGAACGCTGTGTTATGTTAAAAACAATTCAGGATAATAAAAATTCAAATCAATATAATGTATTACTGTGTAGCTATAATAACAGGAAATGCTTTCTGGTTACTTATAGTCTGTGGATTTCATCTTCAGAGCTTCAGGGCTCCTGTTAATCCTTAAATAGTCAATGCAAAAATAGTCAAGACATTATCTCCAAATGACTGTAGAAGCTGAAGCTTAATATTGGACAGGACACATTTTCTCAAGGAATGTAGGGGTCACTTGTCAAAAGATAATTTAATTTCTGTCTTTTGTAGTGAGGGTGGGGAATGAAACATTTTATGCAAGTTTCTTATATATGCTAACAATTGTCCTAGACAGTTTAACATAATTATGTAACAAAAATCTTCACAATTCCTGATTCTTTATCCCTATTTTCATAGGAAACAGAGATTCAGACATACTGAGGGCTGTCTAATTTCATCTAGCTACTGCAAAGCCTTATCTACCTTCAGTAAGAGGCCATACACTTTCATCTCATCTCATTCAGAAGACTCTGTTAGAGTGATTCAAACAGAAATGATCACAGCATCTTTATGGGTATTTGCTTTAGAGTTTGTAAAATGATTATATATATATATATATAATGTATATATATAATGTATATATATATGTATACACACATATATATTACATTTATATAATCTCATGTGTTCCATAAAATGACCCTTGTTCTTGGCATACACACTGATAAAAGTGTTTTGGAAAGAATGATGCACTAGAAAGATCCTTTTGATGCCTTCTCAGTGGGGGCTAGTTTAATGTAATTAGGTTTATTTCAGAGGTAGAAAAATGAAACATGGGTTCAAGAGCTTCATTACGGAAACACCATTGTGCTACACTACCCAAACTATTTTAGTGAGATATTCTGGACCACCTGATTATTTTTAAGAGCTAAATGCAATAAGGGAATCCTCTGGAAGTTCTCCAGGTATGTCATTTCGCTCCTACATCCAGCACTGTTAATTACAATATGGACGGGAAGGTTTGGCTGTTAACAGAGAGCCATGTGTTGGAAATGTTGAATATGACAGTGCTTCATGACTTCATTTCCTAACATGTGGACTAAGTAATCCTAGGGGTAAAATATTCTAATTTCAAGCATATTACCTTTCTGCCATATTTGGGTTGAAAACAAAACCTTTTTATTCTGAAATAATGTTAAAGTCTACATGGAAGTTGTAAAAATAATACGGAGTTCCATATGTCCTTTACCTACCTTTCCCCAATGATAACATCTTACATAACCGTAACGCAATCATCAAAATCAGGAGGTTGGTACAAGACTACTAACTAAACTACAGTCTATATTTATATTTCAAAACTGTTTAATTTTTAATTTTATTTATATTAGTGTATTATTCTATTTATTCATTTATTGATGCTTTCTTAGGAAAAGTTTTAACTTAATGGTTCTGTTGAGTTGTTGAAAGGTGTCAATTTCTATATTTACAGTTACAAGTTAGGAATGGAATAGAAGACTGCTTTCTAGGGGATAGAAGAAAATTCTGGAAGTTACCCAAATGGGGGAAGAAAAAGACATCTTGTCTTCCCTTGTATGAGAACAGCTAATACAGAAACTTCTTCCTTTAGGGTTTGGCTCACCCTATTGAAAAGAAGAGAAAGAAGGATAAAAATACAATCTACACTGAATGTAATCTAGTGTACAAAAGAATACAATATATTAAAATATGAAGTATGTATCTTATATTGTCATTAACAAATCAATTAAAGCCAAGCAAGAATTTTTTTATGGAACCTGAGCTACCTAAAAGTTGCTGATAAAGGCTCAGCTTAGGCATTGAGATTCAGGTTATTTCTTTATTTTATGGGAACTTCATGAGGGGGCTTTTGGGAAGGTAAGTTTCTCTTGGTGATTTTCTTGTTGGAACATTTGGGGCAGAAAGCTCTTAACTGGTGCCAAAAGTTTGTGTCATTGCAATTTAAGTGTCCAAAATTAACTGTAAAGTCACTGTCTTCACATGACTTCCCTCTAAAATTCCCTTTCCTATATTTTAAACTTTTGTTTGATTTTTATTTTGATTATTTTCTTTTGTATTTTTCAATAATGTAAGTTATTTTACTTGCAATATTTAAAGTACACTGTTGTAAAACAATTATTCTAGTCATTCTTACTGAAGCTTTTCAGTTCACAGCAATATTACCAATAAAATGTAGAACTTTCCATATATTAAGACATTTCCTGAGTTCTGGTACAAAGTCAAGCAATGGTTTATTTCTGGAAAGATAATATCCATAAAATCCGTATTTGGGCATTATAGGCCTTGGGCCAAATTGTAATAATTTTCATTAGAAAATCACTTAAATGTATTGGGAGTGGTAAGGTTAGATCTCTACAACTTGTTTGTTCATCAAAAAAATTATTTTTTAATTAATTATTTTAGAGAGGGGAGAGAGGGGCAGAAGAAGAGGGAGTGAATCTTAAGCAGGCTCCATGCTTAGAGCCTGATGTGGGGCTCAAATTCACAATCCTGAGATCATGACCTCAGCCAAAATCAATAGTTGATGCTTAACCAGCCGAGCCACGCAGGTATCCCCCCAAAAATTACTTTTTAATTTTATTTACTCTGCATTACTTTAAATTTTATCCCAACTCAGAGAAAGCTGTTTATATTTCTAAATTAGAGAAAAATAATCTTTATAAAGAGTAGACTACATAATAAGAATTACTCTAAGCATTTTACATAATCATTCTAAAATTAAGTATTATTATATCTTCATTTTTTCAGATGACTGAACTAAGACAAAAAGAGATTGAAGAGAGAATTCCTATATTGCTTGGAAGAACGACCCGAAATCATCTATAGATTCAATGCAATCCTTATCAAAATCCCAATGGGGACTTTTCACAGAGATAGAAAACACAATCCTAAAATTCATGTGGAATCACAAGAGACCTTGGCTAGGAAAGCAATCCTGAGAAAGAATAAAGCTGGAAGCATCACACTTCCTGATTTCAAACTATACTACAAAGCTATAGTAAGCAAAACAATATGGTACTGACATAAAAACAGGCAAAAGAAAAAAAAAAAAAAGAATCAAAAGCCCAGAAAGAGAGCTCCGTGGATACAGTCAACTAATATTTCACAAGACAGCTAAGAATCCGCAATGGGAAAGAGATATCCCTTTGATAGATGGTGTTGGGAGGACTGGGTAAGTTTATGCAGAAAAATGAAACTGGACTCCTATTTTACACCACTTACAAGAATGAACTCAAACTGGATTAAAGACTTAAACATAAGACCTGAAACTGTAAAACTCTTATAAGAAAACATAGAGAGAAAGCTCCTGGACATTGGTCTTGACAACAATTTTTTGGATGTAACAACAAAACCACAAGCAACAAAAACAAAAGGCATTAAGTGGGACTACATCAAGTTAAAAACTTCTGCACAGCAAAGGAAACAATCAATAACATGAAAAAGCAATATTCGCAAACAATAGTTCTGATAAGGGGTTAATGTCCAAACATACAAAGAACTCTACTATTCAATAACAAAGAAACAATTTGATTTAAAAATGGACAGATGGAGCACCTGGCTGGCTCAGTCAGTGGAGCATGCAACTCTTGATCTCTGGGTTATGGGTTCATGCACTACATTGGGTGTAGAGGCTACTTAAATAAATAAATAAGCAAACAAACACACACACTTTAAAATATGGGCAGATGAATTAAATAAACATTTTTTTTTCCAAAAAGTACACAAATAGTCAACAGCTACATGAAAAAGTGTTCAACATCATTAATCACCAGGGAAATGAATATCAAAACCACGATGAGCTATCACCTCATACATGTTACAATGCCTATCATCAAGAAGCTAAGAAATAAGTGTTTGCCAGGATGTGGAGAAAAGGGAACATGGGCATGGCTGGTGGGAATTTAAATTGTTGCAGCCACTATGGAAAACAGTATGAAGATTCCTCAAAAACATAAAACAAAAAATAAAACAAAACAAAAAACTACCATAAGACCCAATCATCCCACTTCTAGGTATATATTCAAATGAAACAAAAACAGGATCTTAAAGAGATACCTACACTCTCATGTTCTTTGCAGCATTATTCACTATAGTCAAGAATGGAGACAAGCTAACAGCTCACCAATGGATGAATGGATAAAGACATGTTACTATGTATGCAATAGAACATTATTCAGACATGAGAAGGAAGGTGAGATGGATGGACTCTGCTAAGTGAAATAAGGGGGAAAAGACAAAGGCGATATGATTTCACTTACATGTGGAATCTAAAAAAGCTGAACTCACAGAAACAGAAAGTAGAATGGTGGTTACCAGGAAGGAGGGATGGGGGACATGGGAGATATTGGTCAAATTGTACAAACTTCCAGTTAGAGGATGAATAAGTTCTGGGGATCTATACAGCATTGTGAATATAAGTAACAGGACTATATTGTATATTTGAATGTCGTTAAGAGAGTAGATCTTAAATGTCTTCACCTCAAAAAAGAAATGGAATTATGTGACATTCTGGCATTGTTAGCCAAAGCTATGATGGTAACCATATTATAATACATAAATGTATCAAATCAACACAAATTTATACAACGTTCTATGTCAATTATCTCTCAGTAAAGCTGGGGAAAAACAATGTATAAATACTAGATCATTTGTTTTTCAACTATACTAAAAATAATTAAATGAAAATTTGTTAGATTAATATGTCCATATGGATTAAATTATAATTTAAATCACACATACACAAAAAAATCAAAATGACAGGGGCACCTGGGTGGTTCAGTCAGTTAAGCATATGCCTTAAGCTCAGGTCATGATCTCAGGGTCCTGGGATCAAGCCCCGTGCCCGGCTCAGCACTCAGCAGGGAGTCTGCTTCTCCCTCTGCCTCTGCCTCTCCACCTTGCTCATGTTCTGTCTCCTTCTCTCAAATAAATAAATAAAATCTTAAAAAAAAATCAAAATGACAGACCTAGGTGTCATCCCAACTCTGTTATTTCTGCAAGTAATTCACTTACCACTAAGCTTGACTTCCTCCTTCATATAATATAAATAATGGTACAAACCTCATAGGCCTGCTTTGAGGATGAAAATTAGATGAATGTAAAAACCATGCCTGACAATTAGCAGAGGGTGCATCTTATAACCATTACTCTCTAAAGGAATTTTATTGTAATGGAAGCACATTAATGCTGGATTAAAAAGACATTTCCAAATTCACATGTATGGAGAGGAACCACTTGTACAAAATAACATGAAAAATGAATATAACTCATCCACCTGAGCTTCAATTTATAATTCCAACTATTAGATCTCAAAGTTTTAAAATTTCCACTGTCTTTTAAGGATGATTTATTGTATTTATTCCCACTTCTCAACTAGACTAAGAGTTTTCATCTAAAGCAGAATATATATTTCTCATCGTGCCGATGCCTGCAGATTAAAATTAGCATTTAATTACCATAAGAAGTGCACATATTTTGAATTCAGCTTCAAATCCAGAAATGTAGAGAATTCGAAGGCATCCTGTTTTCTAATATGTTCTTCAAACATTCTTCCCTTTTATGCTGGATTCTTTATCCCTTTTAGATCTTAAATATTTTCACTTAGTTCATGACTTATACTCTTAACAGAAAAATGGAAAGAGCTGCATTTCAAGACAATGGTGTTCTACTTATGGAAGGGAGTTCTAAGAAAAACTGAGGCAGTTTTGTGCAAAAGAACACTCCATGGGACCTTTTCTCTGTGTTATAAATGGTAGAGAGACTGATTTTTTTTTTTTAATTTAGGGAAAGGTTTTATCTAGTAGACTCTATAAATCAGCCTGAAGAGAATTTAATTTATCTCTAAGTGGGCTGAAAAATAAAAAGACTGCCTTCTCTATCCTCCCACATAATATTCAATATTCTAATAAGTAGTTCTAGAGCAGTATTTCAAACCTGGATTTTCTGCAACAAGAGCTTATGTCAGTGTGCTGTCAATGTCTTTAGGATTTTTTTTTTAAAGTTTGTAGGTTGATTGCATAATATTTCATATTTTACTTTGTGCTCTCATCTAAAAGAATTACCCTAATGTGTCCTTTTTCAGTTCATTGACATTTTGTAATCTCAACCTTGAAGATCATTTATTCTCTTTTCATTTTTTTCAGTCATTACCATGTGCGGGTGCATGCAATGCACAGCTCTAGAATGCAAACATTTATGAATCTTTATAATAGTGAGAATTTTTATTTCTGTATTAGGGAAGAAGAAATGTTCATAAATAATTTTGACTGAACTTGGTTGCTCAGTAAACCAAGGAGAGGACAGGACATAAAAATTTGAAAAACAGGGGCACCTGGGTGGCTTAGTCGTTGGCGCGCTTTGGCTCAGGTCATGATCCCAGGATCCTGGGATCGAGCCCCGCATCGGGCCCCCTGCTCAGCAAGAAGCCTGCTTCTCCCTCTCCCACTCCTCTGCTGTGTTCCCTCTCTTGCTGTGTCTCTCTCTGTCAAATAAATAAATAAATAAATAAATAAATAAAATCTTAAAAAAAAAAATTTAAACAACATTCCCAAGACAGTGTGGTTTGGTAGAATCATCGCTTAAATAAAAAGCTGTGTACAGGAATTTTATAAAAATAGTACAACCTCTGAAGGAGGTACAATTGGGAACAGCACTGGACTATAAGTTTAGAGAACAAGTTTTATTTCTGGCTGGCACCACTTATGACTTTGGCCAAGGTACCTAACTTTCCTGGGTCTGCATTACGTCATATATGAAAGGATGAAGTTGAATTCATAGAACTTTAAGAACATGTACAACACTGAAATTTATAATATTCTTTGGTTTACTGCTTAATTAATAGACACTTAAATCAAATAGTGCTTTTGTACATGGAAGGGACGAGAGAAAGAATGTCAACTTTTGCTATATATTGGTTGATTTGTTTTATTTTCATTGTCAGCTAGATATTTAGAGAAAAGAATCTTATAACTTGTTCAAGCTCACACAGCTAGTAAATTGAGGCACTGTAAGAGTATAAATCATGAACCAAGTGGAAATCAGGAACTCCCAATCAAGAATTGATTCTCAGTCCCATTCTCCTTCTGCTAGATAGCAGTCACTCTCAACAGCTAATAGCTATGTTTGTTTTCCAATAGAAATTCAAATATACTTAAACATTTTCACCTATGTCACAGAGATGAGTGTGAGAAGTCAGGAGTTAAAAGTTAGTACTTCCTTTTTACATATTACATTTCTTAAAGATTAGGAAAATATATGCTTATTAATTAATAAATTTACATTGTCTTAAATGGCTTAAACTAGGTCAGTATTAAGACTTTTACTACATATCTCACTTAGAATAATAATCTTTACATTTTAAGAAAGCTGAATAATAGAAATTGCATTAGGTTCTTGTTATGTACAGTTGCACAGCAGAATTTCCTAGTATTACTTCTTAACAATTTCTTCTATATTCAGATAATATGGACAGCTCAATAGCTAGATCTACTTTATAGGATTACAAGGTTTTTCAAAGTTTGGTGATTATGTAGCTGTTTTGAGCCTAAGAAGTGGATATAGATTAAAAATAGCTTCTAAAAAGAAAATCAGGGGTGCCTGGGTGGTTCAGATGGTTGAAAGTCTTCCTTTGGCTCAGGTCATGATCTCCAGGTCCTGGGATTAAGCCCTACTTCAGGCTCCCAGCTCAGCAGGGAGTCTGCTTCTCCCTCTGCTTCTCCCCCTGCTTTTGCTCTCTCTCTCAAATGAACAAATTAAAAAAA
This sequence comes from Eumetopias jubatus, assembly GCF_037043125.1. Classification (NCBI taxonomy): domain Eukaryota; kingdom Metazoa; phylum Chordata; class Mammalia; order Carnivora; family Otariidae; genus Eumetopias; species Eumetopias jubatus. Next base: position 113,200,955 of record NW_028274814.1, on the reverse strand, counting down.
ATCTTTAAAAAGAACATCATTAAGGCACCTGAGTGGCATCCAACCCTTGGTTTCAGCTCAGGTCATGATTTCAGAGTGGTGAGATCAAGCCCTGTGTTGGGCTCCATGCTCAGTGCCAGTCTGCTCCCAAGCTTCCTCTCCCTCCCCCTCCGCCCCCTCCCCCTGCTCAGATGTGCATGCTCTGTCTCTTAAATAAATAAATAAATAAATAAATAAATAAATAAATAAATAAATAAATAAAATCTAAAAAAAAATAAAAAGAACATTATTTTGTTTTATTTTGTCCTCAGGGGAGAAAAAACAGAACTTATTGTAACTCTAGATGTGAGGTTTTTACATGATATAAAGATAGTTTCCTTCAGGAATGTTTTTGATTAAAGTTACTTGTGTTGTGCCATCCCTTGTTTCTGTATTCCAAATCTTGTTAGGAAATCCCTTTAGGGCATGCCTCATGACCTGAAGCATTTAACATTTGTAACCTATTTTCTTAGAACTTGCTTTTCATTTTCCATGCTAAGCAAGTCTGTGAGTTTGACCTTTGATATATAAAAAATGATATATAAAAAAAATATAAAAAAAGTGGGAGCAAGGAGAATTATGGTGCCTTGTCATCTTTTGTACATTGAAGAAAGAAGATCTTTAAGAACATTGTGAGCATGCATACAATTGAACAAAATATATATTTAAGTTCCATAGCACATTTTCTTCCACCAGATATATTTATGGATTAGGTTACAGTCAATACCTTATGAATTTTGGGTGTTACTACAAAGACACTATTATTTTGCCTTCTTACTGTTTTTATATATTCTTCTAGTCATCTTATTACTCAGAAAGCAGGAACAATTAAGTAACTTTGTGCTATGTACTTTTAATATATTTAGTGTATTCTTCAGCCGGAACATGTACGTGTTGCATGGATGCATTTAAATCTCCTAGGCAAAAATATCTTCATGTCATTTTTAATAGTAAATATATTTTGTTCATTTGAAATATCCTAAGAAAGTATTCACTCAATCTGCCCAAATGTAACAAAATTTCTGGTGACTCATCATCTTCTTTCACATAAAAGTAACAACAACTACAGCAACAACAACAAAAAAAAATGAAGGGAAGTACAATTAAGTAGCCATATTTCCTAGTTTTTTTCTTTTTTTTTTAATCCTAGTTTTCTTTTTCTGTATAAAGGTAGCATTCAAATTTTTCATTTGCATTTGGTGCAACTTACTTTATTTGGACTGTACTTAGTACTTCTAATGTAGAACTTGTAAAAACTACTTTTATAAATACAGACTTTAATATTTCATTCATTCAACACATTTATTGTGCATTTATTAATGCTGAACATTATCCTAGATGTTGCAGATACAACGTGAATAAGACTTGGTCCTGGTTTGGGGCGCCTGGGTGGCTCAGTCAGTTAAGCATCTGCCTTCGGCTCAGGCCATGATCCGAAGGTCCTGGGATCGAGTCCCGCATCAAGCTCCCTGCTCAGTGGGGTCTCCTTCTCCCTCTCCTTCTCCCTCTCCTTCTGCCACTCCCCTTGCTTGTGCTCTCTCTCCAATAAATAAATAAAATCTTAAAAAAAAAAAAACTTGGTCCTGTCTTTAAGACCATATATAAACAAATAGGCAATTAGTTGAGGCCGATAATTTATTTGATGGGAATAAGTGCTTATATAGGTGCTATAGGAGAACATAGGAGGCCCACCAATCTCATTTGGAAGAAATGAAGAAGGCAAAAGGGAGGAAATGGTATTTTAACTAAGACCTGGAGGCTGAGAAGGAATTCGCCAGATAAAGAAGAATTATATTGGGAGGAAAAAGCACTCTAAGGCTTTAAGAGTTATTCAGATATACATTAATTCCTCTTTCACAACTCAGTTGATAAATATCAAACTAGAATGTACCTTGGAGAGCATAGTCAACCCCTCATTTTATGGTTGAGACTCATGGTTTTAATATGATTCACCTCAAGTGATAGAATAAATTAATTACATAATCAGAGCTCTGACCCAAGGTTCTTATGAACATCTATCCCCCTGAAGTTTCCCAGTAAATCCCTTCTGCATGACTCCTCCAGCAATTTCTACAGAAACCTTTAGCAATTTAGATACAGAATAAGATTACCTAAAAATTTATTTAAAATACATGGTATTTAAAGTCATAATTTAAAAAAAAAAGTATTGGCCTTAATCAGTTTTCTAGATTGCTAGAAAAAAAATTTTAACTAAGTTTGTGAATTATTTTTCCCATCTTAATAACTAGGTTGCATCGAACAAACCAAATGATCAACCAATGTTACTGCCATATTATAATATGAAATGTTCAATTATTCACAGTTTAATTTGGTCATGTCATAATGACAGCCATGAAATGGAAATCAGTTTCAAAATTAAAGAAAGATGCAAAATATGTTTTGGTTTGATTGCTTAAATTAAATTTCAGTGAAGAACATATATGGAGAAGTCCAGGCTGAGGAAATGAGAGTATTAAGCAGTGATTATCTGAAAATGTGAAAATTATCTTACTATATTTTGAAGAGTTATCTATTTTGGGAACCAGGCTTATTCTTTCTCCAGAGAACAATATGATATAGGACTATGATTTTTTTAATTTATAATATTTTAAAATACTATAGGGGTGATTTCCAGGGGTCCCAAAACATAATCATTTATTACCAGTGTCAAGAAAAAAGCTTTTATTATAAATAAGATTGTTAAGGTCACAGGGAGAAAAATCATAATTGATGGTTAAGCCATTCTCTTTGAAGACAATTATTTCTGCTACATTTTTATTTTCTATGCACACATTCAGATTAAGTAAGATGTCAACAGGTGGTTGGTTATATTGGCTCCTCCAATCACAGGTACTACACATATATTCAGGGTATTATACTGCAGAATTTCCCGAGACAACATATGTCTGTGAAATTGAACACCAAGTATTAAATCAATAGAAAAGCTACCAGCTCCAAATGGAGACCAAAGAATCATGGAGTTATCACCCATAGAAGCAATCGAATGAAATATGTGTCAAATAGTGAATTATATTAATTTGCTGCCAATCTGAATTGAATAAAGCAATACGGCATATATTAGCCAATGGAAGAAAAAGAATATAAGTTCACTGGACTTCCAATTACCCTCCCACCCACCTAGAATTGTTGGTCAACTTGAAAACTGCTCTGCTTACGTTTCTTTATGGACTGCTTTTTCTTTTCTTTTTAAAGTGCCTTTTATTTTCTTTCACTTCTAAATTTTTTAAAGATTTTATTATTTATTTATTTGAGAGAGAGAGAGGGTATGAGTAGGGAGAGAAGCGGAGGGGGAGGCAGGGAGAACCTGAACCAGACTCCGTGCTGAGCTGAGTGCAGAGCCCAACGTGGGGCTCCACCCGGACCTCCAGATCATGACCTGAGCTGAAACCAGGAACTGGATGTTTAACACGCTGGGCCACCCAGGCGCCTCTCTTTCACTTCCATATTGAGTAGAACTGTGAAAAAGTAACGATTTACTGCAACAGATAAAAAAGAGACTGGTAGGGACCAATGGGATACATTCTGATGCGTGCAAGTCCTTATCCGGAAAGCCTCATTCTTCGAGAACCGATTACATGAATCCCAAAACAAAAACTTGGAAAGGCTCTTAACTTCCCAGAATCCCATGCACTTTAGCATCTGTCCCAGAGTTTTTAGTTTTCAATGAAATATTCCTATTAGTTGCTGTATTAAAATAAGATGGGATGGGCGCCTGGGTGGCTCAGTTGGTTAAGCGACTGCCTTCGGCTCAGGTCATGATCCTGGAATCCCGGGATCGAGTCCCGCATCGGGCTCCCCGCTCAGTGGGGAGTTTGCTTCTCCCTCTGACCCTCTCCCCTCTCATGCTCTATCTCATTCTCTCTCTCAAATAAATAAATAAAATCTTTAAAAAATAAAAATAAAAAAAAATAAGATGGGATGTATTGTGTAGACAATTTGTTCCTCCAGCTTTGGTCACGGTCTGACCTAGTGGTATGAGATACGTGTACAGAAAACAGAGTTCTTCTTATGACTGCGTAAATCTGAAAGCTGACCAGAGAAACTTCTCTAAGTTAGAGGAAAGTGAGGTAACTAACATCTTTTCAAGGATAGTGTTCAGGGTGTTAGCTGATAACTGAAGTGCTCTCAGAATTAGGTGGCCAGACACAGTTAACTCTTTCCAGTCTATGTAGGACTAGGAATTATTTGTCCTATGGACCCAGCCGTGTACCAGCTAGTTTAGTTGTGGCCTCTGTTAACACCCTAAGGAGATGCACTTAAGTCACTTGGCCACCAGTCAGTGGAGGCTAATGAAAATGGGGAAACTTATACTTTTGAATTTTAGACAAAATATACATGGGGATCAGAGGTTGAGCTGTCCTGCCCTATGGTAGAGAAAAATCTTGATGCCTTTGCTACAGTGATTTTCTCCAATCTTTCTCAATTTACAAATATTATTTTTTTGGTTTGGTAACGCATTTCTTTATTTTACAGTAGACTCTTATGACAACAATGAATGTAAACAAAAGTCAATGTTAGTAAAATGCCTCTGGCATTTTAATTTCTCTAGAAAGTTGATGATAAACATGTACCTTCCACAAAATCTTTGCTGATATTTACCACTTACTACAAGATATCCACAAGTGAAATCCTTGAACACATGAAGACCAGAAACTGCCACAAAGCCTCGGCATCTACTTCAAAAAAATTAGGGGTTATTTTAAGAACCCACACAACTTCAGCAACTATGATTACAATTTACTCTGTAAAGTTTGATTTTGCATTTAGATCGAATTTCTTGCTTTTTAATTCTAAGCTTTCCTGTGCACATACGGAATGTGAAGCAATAGCTGTGATACCAGCTCCATTAACAGAAGATTTTCAAGAACACACAAATAATACACATTTTACATGTTATCAGATACTCTAAATAGAATAACAAAAAAATTAATTCTGATAAATGTGATATTGTTTCATCCAATTCATGTAATCTAAAAAAAAAAGTTTTAGGCAATTTGTTAGGTGAAATGTGAAATACCTGACGTCTTGAATGCTAATATAAATTCAACTAATGTTCAAAATCAAATGTGATTTTTGAGGTGAGAGTGTGAATCCAATTTTTGCTGGAGCACATTGTGGAGGAAAAACCAGGTTCTTACTAATTAAGAAAATTTAAGGAATAGAAATGTTCTTGGAATTGGTTGTGATAAACACCTAATTTATAATAGTGCAGAAACTAGCTTCATTATTATACCAATCCAAAAAGAAGTTGAAGTGTCAAAATGTGTAACTACTTTTATACAGACATAGGGAAAGTAACTTTTCTGAAATGAAGCAGATGTTGAACACAAAAGACTACTTCAGCTTTGCAGTGTATGTTTTCTGACTTAGATTCCTTTCATCAATTTGATTTTAAACATAGATGAGCTTTTGAAGTCTACTTTGTGAATCAACTGTATATACTATGATACCTTTTAAATGTTTTGGTATATCAGTCCTTTAAATTTTGTTTACATTTCTTTTAAAATTTCTTTGAAATCTTTCATCAAAGTATTAAATAAATAGAGCCCCAATTAACTTTGGCTTTTGAAGCTTTTATTGAATCAAAGTTTTATTTAAAATAGAATGGGAACAGGAAAACATTAAAATTTGTCCCCGTGAAAGCAAGGGAGGAACTGAACAAATTGGATGATGAGAGTTTACATAGTGTTGAAGATTTAATTTTGTAATTGCACTTTAGAATAGTTCCACTTGTACAAGTCTCTTTTGATTGCGTTCCTATTTTTAATTTGATAAATTTATATTCTATAAGGGAAGAAACGGAAATTAAGAAGCCTTACAATTTCACAGCACCTAAGTTTGGCAACCAATCAAAATACACAAAGAGATGTTATTTGATGAATTTTATCTTGCGAAAATATTTGTCTAAGAAGGGTGCTCAACAAGTCAAAACTACAGTACTTGTGAAAATTCATGAGTTAAAGTGTTCGCACCTTCAATTGAGAAAAAACAATTAAGAATTGAGAACTTTCACTTCACAGAACGTAACTCTGATCTTGCTAGACGGTTCAGCACCTGTGAAGTATTTTCATCTATTAAAATATTAGAATCGGGGCGCCTGGGTGGCTCAGTCGTTAAGAATCTGCCTTCGGCTCAGGTCATGATCCCAGGGTCCTGGGATCGAGCCCCGCATCGGGCTCCCTGCTCAGCGGGAAGCCTGCTTCTCCCTCTCCCACTCCCCCTGCTCGTGTTCCCTCTCTCGCTCTGTCTCTCTCTGTCAAATAAATAAATAAAATCTTAAAAAAACAAAATAAAATATTCGAATCTTTAGAGAGGAGTCAATTGAAGATGCCAATTTTGTTTCAGCTCTCAACTAGTCATAGTGTTGATGGTATGGTCCCCTTACTCAGAATGGGCTGTCTATTCAGAAGTCCAGAACACCCCAGCTTTTCCACAGGCAATTACTGCATATTATACCGATGGATGTTACAGTGGGAGGCATTGAACAATCTACGCTGACATTTTTCTATTTTGAAGAATTTTTTATTGCACACAGAAAAGTACACAAATTATAAGCATACAGCTAAGTGAATTTTTACAAAGTGAATATGTCTGTGTAAGCAGCACGCATATCATAAACAGAACACAACCACCGTCCTGGACGCCCCTACACTCCCATGTCACCTCTCACCTTACTTCACTCTCACCCTCAGGGGAACCTATATCAACACTTCTAAAGACAGATACTTTTAATGCAAATTATCATGTGCAGGTTTTTGAACTTTCTATGAAACATGCTTTTGAACATGCTTTTTACATCTGATTTATTAAATATTTTCATGAGATTCATTCACATTTTCTTAAATATTAGTAATTTTTAATATTCTCATTTCTGTATATTATCCCACTGTAAAAATAAACTATAGATCACTTACCTATATTACTCTTGTTGGATATGTGGGCTGTTTTTGGTTTGGAGCTTATCATGTATAAGTGTTATGAATATTCTTATACATGTCTTCTAGGAATTTATGCATTTTCCTAATGTAAACTTTCAAAACCTCATTTTATATTTTATTTTAAATAAATTAAATGTTTTATTAAAACAATTTCTCTTTTTTTTCCCCGGATGAATGACAGGGCAGTGTAATGCTTTGAGTAGATAAGAAAACATTTTACACTTTTACCATAAGCTTCTACCATGAATTTGTTTTTCCCACATCCACATATTCACTCATTTTATTTTCTGCTCAGACATGGCATCCAGTAGCAGTCACCTTATAGTTGAAACGCCAGTTGAGGGATGGCCTCAATTTTCAATTAATTCTTAATCAAACTTTAATTGACTGCTTTCATAATCTTACAGAAAAGATCCAATAATCAGTGGAAATTTCAACTACAGTAAGTTGGATTCTACCTGATTATAGACTTTGTTCTTTTGGAACAAAGTGAGTTATAGATAAATAAATTAGTCATATAAATAGGTTGTCCTAATTTATTGACAATACTTTTTCCGCAAATGCCAAGTACAGCTTAGGTAGAAAAATTAAATTATAGTTTCAAACCCATTCTAAAGAATCTTCAGAAAAAGTAGTTATGCTTACATAAACTATATACCAATACTGAATGGATATTAAACACTTGGTATGGAATTAATTCATGACTGGGAGATTTTTTTTCTTTCATCTGAGAAGCAGGATATTTTATTAAAATGGGATCAGTTGTTTTGATGGTACACTTTAGCATTATCTAGTTTAGTACAAATTAGCTTTGCAAAATTTGAAATTACTTGATTGAAATCATATGAACTCCTTGGGAAAATCAAGACCTGAGAAAGAAGTCTGTTTTCTCTAGATATTTCTGTGCTTAAGAGTCATGTTAGAAATAGAAATTAGCAAGAAACTACTAGTAATTGAGTAAGTGTAGGGGAAATTGAGCCAATTTAATATTGTTTAACCATCATTTATATGCCTGAATCACTGTATACTTAGTGATATTATGTTTCTGTTTCTAAATGTTTAGTAAAATAATTTCAACCTCTATATGATTGAATAAATTGCAGTAAATTCAGACCTATTTAACCACTGCAATGTAAATATAAGTTATGAAATAAAATGGTGTTAGATAGAATATTAGTTCCTTGATACTGGAACAAAAAATGATGGAGTCTCTCCAAACATTTTTTAGAAAGAACTGGGAAAAAACCAAAAAACAAACAACTAACCAGTCAAATCAAATAGATTTAGATCTGACTCAGGATAATAATAAAAACAACAGTAGCAGCAGCAAAAATCGATAGTAATCCACAATGCTTATTGGGGTTGAATCATCTCTGTGCTGGACCTCATGTTAGCCCCTGCTTTTGCAATGACTCATCTTACCCCAGCAAAAACTGAGACGTCGGGAGGTTCGGGACTTGCACAATGTTGCAGAGCTGGTAAATGGGAAACCTGGAGCTGGATTTCAATGTCTATTCTCTCAACCACTCTAATGGTTTTCACTGGAATCAAGAGGGATCTTTAATAAGAAATAATAGAGGGAGTAGAGGTTGTCATAGCATGATTTTTGTCTGTCTTAAGTACTCCTTCATTTTGCAAAGAGCTCATCATGCCAGGAGAGGTGCATGAACTGATTGTCCTACATGATAGCGGCAGACAAATTCCTCACGTCTGCTACGAGGTGACAGTGTGCGCAGCATCTCTAAGGGAGCTGTGAGCACAGCCTAGCACTGTTTCACTGTGCATTTGGCTCTCCTGGCCCTACAGTAAATGATCTTTTAAAACTCAGTTGTTGTTGTTTTTTTCCCCAAGCACCTCTCATTTTTATTCCGAAAGCACATTTTTCACTGCCTTCTCACCACCCACATCAAGGTCAAATACCTCTCTTTCCCGTTGCTGTGCTTTTGCTCCTGCCTACACCATTTCACTCATTCCTCCTACCCGCTTCCCTGATGTCGCCTTTCATTTTAAACAAGTGCATCTTCCACCTACCTGCACGAAGATCTGAAGATTCCTTTAGTGAATTCTAGCGGCTGATATATAAATAGATATATTTTTCTCAGGCAAACTTACTCCAAAAAACTATAAGTTTGCTTTTCAAGTAAAATATATGCCCAGTACTATATATATATATATACTCTTCTGAATGCAAGTAGTTAAATGAATACACTTCCTTACTTACTGAGCCTTACCAATAAGTTATGAAATTTTTTTGGTATGATCTGATATAATCATGATTTGAAAATTTATTTTCTTTTATATTTTTAAAAAAGATGTTATTTATTTATTTGGGAGAGAGCGCCCATGAGCAAGAGAGCACAAGCAGGGGGAGCAGAAGAGGGAGAGGGAGAAGCAGATTCCCCTCTGAGCAGGGGCCCGAGATCAGGACCAGAGCTGAAGGTAGCCACTTAACCAACTGAGCCACCCAGGTGCCCCTGAAAGTTTATTATCCTTTATATTAAGAATAATAATTCTGGGGTGCCTGGGTGGCTCAGTCAGTTGAGTGTCTGCCTTGGGCTAAGGTCATGATCCCAGGGTCCTGGGATCGAGTCCCATGTTGGGCTCTCTGCTCAGCAGGGAGCCTGCTTCTCCCTCGTCATGCTGCTCCCCCTGCTTTTGTTCTCTCTCTCACACAAATAAATAAAATCTTTAAAATAAAGAAGAAGAAGAATTCTATACTGTATTTTTATATTAGTAGGTCTCATGATAGATGGTGATTTTTACATTGTCTTCTTGTTGGCCAGCAATTAAGAAATCTTGACTTTTATTCATTAAACCATTTTATATTATTTTTGAATTCTAAAAAAAATGCAACACAAATAAAGATTTTCTATGCAATGGATTTTATAACTTTGGTCAATTCATTCAACAATGTTATTTGGCACCCTTATGTGCCAGGCAATACTGTTCCCACAGGAATACAGTGGTATGAAAGACATCGAAAATCCCTGTTCTTATGAAGCTTACACTCTCTCTAATAGGGTAGACAGTAAAACAGTTAACAAAAAGACAAAGTAAGATATTTAGTATCTTAGAAATATTAAAGTTTTTTCAGTTAATGATCAGTGGCCCAAGGAGATAAATAAAATGAGGGGAGTGGAGTACAACAGTGGTAGGGTCAGGTACAAGTACCTTCATGCTTCATTTACTATGTAATAATTGCAATTGTAGATTTTTAAGGACCTAACAAAGCACTGCTATACGTGATGTTGTCCTCCAGTATTTCAATGTTATCCATCCTGTGTTACTTACTTCAGAGACCATGTGTGGCCTTTCAGCACTGGAATGAGAGTGGGGAGAACAGGCTTTCATTTTCATGCACAAAACCTTAGGATATAAAAAGAGTTTCTTATTCACAAAATGAGGGATTTGTATAAGTCAGGGTTTTTTAACTAAGGGACCTCTTCAAAACCTCTAAGTGAAATATTTAGCATTTCCTTCAATAAACTAATAATCATATCAGTACTACTTGAGAAATTTTCACCAACAGAAGTCACAGATCTTCTTGTATTATAATACAGTTGTTATGGGTATCCCAAGTTATCATTTATTACCATCACTATTGAGAAATCATAATTACTAGATACAAAGTATGATCATGTCATTAAATGCAATAAAGAAGCACAAACATTACTGCAACAAAATTTGCTTTAAACACCATAATAAAATCAATTTAATATAATTTGTGTGCTTTCTAATCCTATTTTTTTGTGAAATAAAAGAACAGGATGTTATTAGACGGTTCGAGGAAATAAAAATACATCAATATAAAATAGAATATATCTATATACATTCTATTTTAAAATACCAGTCAGGAAGGGACTTTGTAGGAAGTGATATTTGAACTGAAAGCTACAGAATGAGGAGAAGTGAATCATATGAAAAGCAAAGGAGGAGACTCCAGGACAAGGGAACAGCATAGACAAAAGTGTCCAACAGGAAAGAACTTACTTGGTGAATTCTGTGGAAGGTAGGAAAAGACAATGAGTGTGGTGAAGTCTAGAGCTGTGTGTTTGTCTCTAGCCATGCTCAGCTGCATGGGAGCATGAGCAAAATTGGTGGGTAGATGAATTTGAACAAGGGTTGCATTTTAACCAAGAATTTGACACATGAGGAGTGGTGAGGATATATGCTAGGTGTTTATAACAATGATCACCAGGGAAATTAAGCAAAATAAGAACTATGAAAATGTATAAAGGTGGAGAGATAGAAGTGGGTAGTGAGGATGAGGAGAGTGGGGCTAATGATATAGAGGTTCTAGTGAGGTCTGAGGATTACTGGAGCTGGGTATTAGAAGGAATGAGTAAGAAGTCTACTTTAGTAGGACCAGCAAGAGATGACAATCATTGTTGCCTTAATCAGTCCAAGCTGGTACAACAAATACCATAGACTGGGTGACTTAAACAATAGAAATTTATTTCTTACAGTTCTGGAGGCTGGAAGTCCAAGATCAAGGTGTCAGCAGCATGGGGTTCTGGTGATAGTCCTCTTCCTGGATTGTAGATGGATGCCTTCTTGCTTTACCTTCATATAACAATGAAAGACATCACGCATGTTTTTTCTCCTTCTACTAATCCCATTCGTGATGGCCCCACCTTCATGACCTAAGTACATTGTAAAGGCCCCCACCTCTAAATACCCTCAAACTGGTGATTAGGGCTTCAACATCTGAATGGGGAGGACATGGCAACTATGGAGATGGCAAAGAAATATATAATTCAAGATACTTTAGTGCTGTTATTGCTAGGACACTGAAAAGGAAGCTCAGGGCAGTTAGGATTTTTTTTCTTTTGCCATTTTGTTCCCAACTCTTAGAATTGTGCCAAGCACACAGAAAATGCTTGATAAATGGTAACAAATTAACTTAATGGATCATATGCATAAGCAAGATGTAGGATGACTACCAGGTTTCTGAATGGATGAAAATGTTAAATTAAGGAGGAGGAGGTGAGGGAAAGGTTTGTGGTTATTTCTTAAACATGAATATAAAATTATTCATGTTATCATCATCCTCTTCTATCAATAACAGTCTTTTCTGAGTACCTGTTCTAGTAGAAATACCATTATAGGCACTATAAGAAAAAATATATGAGATATATGATTCCTTCTTTTCTAGGGATAAGAGCATGTGGGGGATTTATTGAAATTTAGGCAGGTATGGTAGAAAAGGGCAACATATTTCTCCCCAGAAAAACCCAAACATTTAAAGAAAATGCAGAAATGTTTCCAATGTCTCCACTGAAAACTGCTTTGAAATTTGAATCCCATTCCCAGCTAAACCACCAGTCAAGTGTGAACAAAATAATAACAGTTTTAGAATGTGAAGACTAAAAAAGTCTTCACATTCTAAAAGATATTATTTGAAGGTATACCTTAGCAGGGCCAAAAATAATTCAAGTAATCAATTAATTATGAAAAGTCCTTGAGTGCACTTAAAAGAAAATCTCTGGATTATAGACTTACTAAAGTCTAAGAAGTCTGCCCGATATTGTCTTTTAACAAATATATTATTTTTTAAAAGATTTTATTTACTTATTTGGCAGAGAGACAGCAAGAGAGGGAACATAAGCAGGGGGGTGGGAGAGGGAGAAGCAGGCTTCCCGCTGAGCAGGGAGACCGATGTGGTGCTCGATCCCAGGACCCTGGGACCTTGACCTGAGCCAAAGGCAGACGCTTAACTGACTGAGCCACCCAAGCGCCCCTAACAAACATATTATTAAGCCATAGGTCAACTTACTGATTTGTTGAGAATAATTACTTCTTACTCTATACACAATTGAGAAACAGAAGAAAAGCAAAGGAAATTAGAAATACCAGGAAAAAGAGACAGTGAAGCTAGAAAGTCATAACCCAAATAATAAGTAAACAAAATGTAACATTACTTTATGCAAATTACTTAAATAAGAAAAAGATAATGCATTTGGTTTTGATAAAGTTTTCCATTTAAATGATACAAAAGAAATGCAGATTTCTTTTCCTCTTCAAATCCATTCCCACTAGTTAGGCAGTCATGCAGGATTTCAATACTTTATATACTTGATATTAAAAATCCATTTATTTTAATATTAAATAATCAAGTGTCCTTAAGCATAGAAGACCTACCCCACTAAATTGGAGGTTCTGTCTTATTCACTTCCGTATGAATATCACCAAGAGCAATGCCTGCCCTGACACACAATAGCAGTTAGTAAATATATTTTGTTATAATCACGGGACAGAACATACCTGTCATTCACTTTGATAGAAGTTCAAGGCAAAAAGGTGAAGGGAAATATAAAGAAATAATTTGTTGCAAGAATTCCTTGGTAAAATAATAACAACCATAACAAATACATCTAAAAGAAATTGAAGGAACGGGACACATTCCCTGTCCTCATGGAATTCACAGCCCAATTAGAGACCATATATGAATATTTGAAAAAGAAAATATGGCAGTTTCTATGATGTTGTCATTAACAAAATATAATAGCAAAAAAAAGTCAGTTTACTTGAGAGAGGCTGAGGGGGCTGGGAAAGGAAGACACATGTGATAAACCTTAAAAATGAATAAGAATCCAGCAATTGCACTACTGGGTATTTACCACAAAGATACAAATGTAGGGATCCGAAGGGGTACGTGCACCCCAATGTTTATAGCCGCAATGTCCACAATAGCCAAACTGTGGAAAGAGTCAAGATGTCCATCGACGGATGAATGGATAAAGAAGATGTGGTATATATATACAATGGAATATTATGCAGCCATCAAAAGGAATGAGATCTTGCCATTTGCAACAACGTGGATAGAACTGGAGGGTGTTATGCTGATTGAAATAAGTCAATCAGAGAAAGACATGCATCACATGACCTCACTGATATGAGGAATTCTTAACCTCAGGAAACAAACTGAGGGTTGCTGGAGTGGTGGGGGGTGGGAGGGATGGGGTGGCTGGGTGAAAGACATTGGGGAGGGTATGTGCTATGGTGAGCGCTGTGAATTGTGCAAGACTGTTGAATCACAGATCTGTACCTCTGAAACAAATAATTCAATATATGTTAAGAAAAAAAAAAGAAGAAGATAGGAGGGGAAGAATGAAGGGGAGTAAATCGGAGGGGAAGACGAACCATGAGAGACGATGGAGTCTGAAAAACAAACTGAGGGTTCTAGAGGGGAGGGGGGTTGGGGGGATGGGTTAGCCTGGTGATGGGTATTAAAGAGGGCACGTTCTGCATGGAGCACTGGGTGTTGTGCACAAACAATGAATCATGGAACACTACATCAAAAACTAATGATGTAATGTATGGTGATTAACATAACAATAAAAAAATTTAAAGAAAAAAAAGAATTCTCAAGGGGGCAGGGGATGGAATGTGGCAATGAAAACAGCATGTCAAGAGGAACATCACAGGAGAACAGCAGTCTTGATGTAGGGGAGGGCCAGACACAAGATAGGAGAGGTAAATGAAGACTAAGTAAGCAAACAGAAGGAGTTTAAACCTTATGCTTTGTCCCTTTACACAGACAGAGTTAAAACAAAACAAAACAAAACCTGTCAACTTCATCATTAAAAGAAATGTTCTCTTGGAAGAAAGGCAACTTGGCAAATGAAGTGAAAGCTCATTTGGAATAAGAGTAAGAATGTAAGAAAGATATGTAGACAGATGATCATGAAAAGAGGGATCACCTTCCTCAAAATGGTGACTCTAGATGATTCTTCATATAGTAAGAGTTTTACTATAAAGAGCAGCTTTTCTCCTTCCAGCAAAACGCAAACTAGACACCAACACATGTATAAAAAATACAAATTATTTAAGAAGGTTGCTTATGGGCCCCAATGGTTCTTGAAACTCAATTTTATTTCATGTGTTTTTCTTAAACTTCTCTATAAATAAGGGGTTATAGTGCATCCATGCCTAATATCTGTTCCCTGCTAACTGCCCTTGTATTACAAGCATAGAAGCTATCACTAAAGCAAAAGAAAGAAAGAAGGAAGGAAGGAAGGAAGGAAGGAAGGAAGGAAGGAAGGAAGGAAGGAAGGAAGGAAGGGAATAAATAAAGAACAAAAGACCCAACAAAAGAAGAAAAAAAAATCAAGTTGATTAACGTACCAGGAATTTATGCACATTGCTATACTTAAGCATTTATTGGCAGAAAAGCAAATACGCATTTTGCTTGCTTTCATTTTCCCAAAGCACAACTTAATTAATGCTGTCATATAGCTTTTGGTAACAGATTCATACTGTAACTGTCCTCCCACGCCACAGGATCAATGGAACCCTAGAAGCTACAACAGAAAGAAATTAGAACGTGCATCAAATTTGTGAAGCTCATAAAGAAAACACATTTTCCCTTCATGTATTTTTAAAGAGATTCTGGCTTCATTATATCTTGTAAATGGTTTCTCTGTTCAGTACAGCAGATAGAATTGAACTTTGGTGGTATTCCATTTTTCAGAAGAAGAGAATGCCATTCAGTTTTAATAAAGATTTTAGTGGTGATGTTATTATGTTTAGATGCCCAGTTAGTCTGTAGGGGCTTTGTAATATCTGAGAAAGAACCTGGCATATACAATCATTAATTGTCTTATTTTCTTCTTTCCTTACTCCTTAGCATTTGAGAATCACGTCTGATTTCCAGCCTTGAAAGATTAACTTTTTGATCAGTTGTAGCTCATGCTTTGTTTTCAGTAACATATTGAATTATGTAATAGAAAAAAATAAAAATAATAATTTAGAACAGTATTTATGATTATGTATTCATTTTAATCAGTTTGCCTTTATAGATAATATAATTTTTAGGTGAAAATACTAGTCTTGGAGTCATAACACATAAGTAATTAATTTAACCCCAGGACCAAACTCCCAGTATTGATAGCACTGAATTGTATTTAGAAGAAATACATTCTCCTAGAAGGAAACATAGGCAGTAATTTCTTTTATATCAGCCATAGAAACATTTTTCTAGATATGTCTCCTCAGGCAAGGGAAACAAAAGCAAAAATAAACTATTAGGACTGCACTAAAATGAAAAGCTTTTGCACTGCAAAGGAAACCATCAACAAAATGACAATGCAAGCTACTAAATGGGAGAAGATATTTGTAAATGATATATACAATAAGGGGTTAATATCAAAAATATATAAAGAACTTACACAACTCAACACCAAGAACCCCCAAATAATCTGGTTTAAAAATTGGCAGAGGACCTGAATAGACAATTTCCTGAAGATGATATACAAATGGCCAACAAATGAAAAGATGTTCAACATCACTAAACATCAGGGAAGTGCAAATCAAAACCACAATGAGATATCACCTTCTACCTGTCAGAATGGCTAGAATAGAAAGACAAGAAATAACAGGTGTTAGCAAAGTAGTGGAGAAAAAGGAATGCTCTTGCGCTGTTGATGGGCATGCAAATTGGTGCAGGCACTGTGGAAAAAAATATGGAAATTCCTAAAAAAATTAAAAATAAAATACCATATGACCCAGTAATTCCACTACTGAATATTTACCCAAAGAAAATGAGAGCAGTAATTTGAAAAGATATAAGCACCCCTATGTTTATTGCAACATTATTTACAATGGTCAAGATATGAAAGCAACCCAAGTGACCATCAATGGATAGATAAAGAAGATATGGTATATATAAAAAATGGAATATACCCAGCCATAAAAAAGAATGAGATCTTGCCATTTGCAACAATATGGATGGACTCAGAGGGCATTATGCTAAATGAAATAAGTCAGAAAGACAAATATCACATGATTTCACTCATGTGGAATTTAAGGAACAAAACTATCAAACAAGGAAAAAGAGAGATAAATGAAAAAGCAGACTCTTAAATAAAGAGAACAAACTGGTGGTTGCCAGAGGGAAGGTGAATGGGGGGGTGGGTGAAATAGGGGAAGGGGATTAAGAGGTACAAACTTCTAGTTACAAAATAAATCACAGAGATGAAAAGTACAGAATAGGAAATATAGTCAATAACATGGTAATAACTTTGGAGACAGATGGTGACTGCACTTGTGGTGAGCACTAAATACTGTTTAGAACTGTTAAATCATTATGGTTTCACCTGAAACTAATATGAACTGTATGTTCACTATGCTTACATAAAAAAATACTGTTTCATGCAAATTTAAAAAAATGAATCGCTCTCATTCCATATGTAGTTATTTATTGCACAACATATTCCTTCTGATTTTCTACTTTAGGTATTTATTATTTGCTTTTCCTAGATTAAGTCATTTCAAAATAAAATAATTGTTGAAAACTGAATAATTAATTGCAAAAATCTATTTGTTCAATGTTGATTTTAATATTTTATAATATTGACAGCAAGTACTATTTAAAAACAAATTTAACTTACGGTTTATCTTTTTGGAATCTTTGAAAAAATATTGGGCCCAGGGACGCCTGGATAGCTCAGTCTGTTTCTCGATGGACTCTTGGTTTTCTGCTCAGGTCATGATCTCAGGGTCATGGGATGGAGCCCAGGCTCTGCACTCAGCAGGGAGCCTGCTTGAGATTCTCTCTCTCCCTCTCCCTTTGCCCCTTCCCCCTGTGCTCTCTCTCTTGCTCTCTTCTCTAAGATAAATAAATCTTTAAAAAAATGTTGGGCCCAAAATTCTTAGACTTATTGAAAAAGTTTTTGATTTAAAAAAATGCTTGAAACAGTATATAATTTTTCATACCTAAAATTGTTGATATTTCAACAACTCTTCTGAAAAGATATGATATGCTCTTATATCCATTGTTGTAAGATTTCTTGGATTGGCTGGATGATCTAGCATTACATAAGTGTTCCTCCAAACATGGTTTAATATTTTGGAGTCAGAAGAACAATTTCATTATATGTTCATTTTTTTTTTTTTTTTTTTTTTTTACTGTTGTGATCACAGCCAGATTTGTAAACCCTGGTTTCCTTATTCAATGACTAATTTTAGCGAGCTGTAGGATTTTCAATAATAGATTTTATGACTTTGTATCTACATATTCTGCACAGACTATTAAACTAGTTTTAATTCATGCTGGCAGTATAATTTAGAAAGGAAAAGAGGTTCATTAACTTTTTTATTACCAATTTAAGATTTAGTTTCTTTATTTCCCTTCTATTCTAAGTAATGATGCACAACTTCAAGATAGTGTGCTAAAGTGATTTTGTTATTTTGGAACAACATTTAAAGAATTTAATATCATCAATGCATTTATAATATTTCTAGGCTCTCTGCAACATGGATGAAAATATTGACTTTTTTTTCTGTAGGGAGTTATAAAAGGGTCATTATTAAAAATGATCAGAAAATTATGTGATCTCAATTAATTCTAGTTACTATTAATTTAATATATGAAAATATTTTGTCAGAGCAATGGAATTCAACTTTTTATAGTTGAGTCTGAATAGGAAAAATGATATTGATAATATAATGAAAAATTATATTGGGTTAAGGCATTGTACAATTGCATTATTGTATTACTTCATTATTGCATGCAATGAAAAATTGATACTCAAATATCCCAATGGCTAAATTCCTCTCTTTTCTGAAACTGTGTGAATGCAATTGATAAAATCCTGATTCTTCTGAGCACAATAAAGCACATGAAGAAAACATTTTTTCAGCTAAGTCTTTTTTCCACAATCATGATACATATATACATATATATGTATATATACAGGCACACACACACATATGAGATACATATATATATACATATATATACATACATAGAAAACTCAGCTCTTAATGATCTGGAATTATTTAATAGATATATTTAAGAAATATAATAATATATAATACAATAATATCAAAATTTAATCAAAATTTAATGACTATAAGGCCCATTTTAGGTTTTTCTATGTTGTTCACCGAATCTCTTCATATGATATGCTAACACTTCACTCAAAGACTATCAGGGATAATCTAAAAGAACTAGTTGCCTAGCTGTGGAGTAGAGATTGAATTACTTTTGACAGGATTAGTAGGCTACCCAAAATCTTAGCAATAGGTCAAAATTTTAGCAGGAAAACTCTTTACCTCTTTAATGTAATTTTAGGTGGAGTGCAATTATTATATTGCTAGCATAGTCCCTTTTCACTGCATATGAGGCCTCTACTATCATTTTCTGTCAATTTAATTTGTGTTTTCTTAAAAGTGCTTCCAAACACATGTGTGTGTGTGTGTGTGTGCACACGCACACACACCTATACATGTCAAGGATTTAGGTTAGGGATTAGCTATTCCGAAGTATTTCATATATACCAAAGAATGTTGCCATAACCTAGACTTTTGCTGTCATATAGTTAACATGGAAGTTGCATAAAATAGAGGGTAGTTTGCAATAACACATAAAATGACATTTAATGGATGTGCGAATCTCAATTCATGCCCAATCTCAGCTGGAAATTCAGAGAGAGGTCTTTCCTAGGAAACCTTGGAATAAATAAAGAAGAAAAGGCTGGAGATGGTACGACCATAAATTGGGATGAGTTGAACTTGATGATCTATATTTCTTTTACTAATGGGGGCAGCATGTACTAATGGCACTTTGTAAGTAAACACATATTGTATTCCAGGCACTTTAAACAACTCTTCACATGCATTACCTCTTTTAATCCTCACAGCAACCTCACAAGGTAATTATTACGATTATACCCATTTCACACGTGAGAATATTGAGGCAGAGCAGGTAAGCACCAATCATTTATAATGCCTGGAAGTGCCATTCGCATTCTTAAGAATAAATATACAATAGAATGTGAATTTTACCTGTTGGTATTGCACAAAGTGCACCCTACAAAGATGATGGATGGTAAGATAAAGGAACTGGAGCTGAATCTGTGTAACTGAAGTGTTGAGTCTGTGTTCTTAAGTATTTCACCCACCCATCCTAGGAAATAGTACTATTCTAGGAATCCAATTTTATTTTTTTCACTTAATTGTTTTTAGTCAAAATTTTATTGATCATATGAAACCTATCAATGTTGGTATAAATCTACTAGTGTTAGTAAAAACCACTACAGTTTTTTCTTTCCTAGTACAACCACTGTGATTATTGCTAAAGGATCTCAGGGTCTGTCCATTCAAACATCAGCCCACCAGATTTATTCTAGTAAATTATCGTTCTTCCTCCATACTATTTTGGGCATCAATTTCATGAAAAAAACTAAATATTGAGAAAAAATTACTGATTATATTTCCCAGATTTTAGAAAGCTTCTTACAAGACACTGTACAGATCCATAAAGCTCATAGTACATGATTTTCATAACCAGTCTCATAATATTGTGCAACAGACCTTGACCAGGAAGAGCAATATCTTTTAAAAATACTATTTCTTGGGGTGCCTGGGTGACTCAGTCAGTTAAGTGTCCAACTCTTGATTTCTGCTCAGGTCATGATCCCATGGTCATGAGATGGAGACTACTTTAGGTTCCATGCTTATTTCCCTCTGCCCCTTTTCCACCCCACCCCATCCCCACCCCTCACACATGTGCACTCTCTCTCTCAAATAAATAAATCTTTAAAAAATATGCTTCTCATGGAAAAGAAATTTTAAGTGTAATTATTTTTACTTATGCTTTCTTTTTAAGGAACTCACCTGCTAAGTTTTTGGGAGCTGATAAGGTACATGATATTATAAGGACAAAATAAACAGAACTCTTTATGAAAAAAAGATTCTAAATAGTATTCTAGAAAGCTGTTCTTGGAAGTTTGTTAACCATTTTTTTCTGTGCTTGTTAATGTATTAAAAAAAATTTTTTTGAGAGGGACCATTGACTATGGGGATAATTTCACCTCACTTTTCCATGTATTCAGCCACAAATTCTCACTAGACACTTCAAATTCCACAATAAAATCTTAATCATAACCTCAAATATGGTTCTTTAAGACATAAATATACACTTACCTGCAAAACAAAGAATTGTTATGGTCTACATGCTTTCCAGAGAACATGTCACTATCTTGTTGAAACTCAACTTCTTTCAATCATTTGAGAAAAAAATATTATAGGAAGATAACCTAAAAGACAAGTTCTTTTCAAAAACTGTGAAACACCATAATGTCATTGTAATATTCTTGTTGGGAATGTCTTCATTTGAAAAGTACATTAATAGCTTACAATATCATTAAAGTTCACTCTGATGTTCATAAGATTTTAATGAATAAACATTAGCATGAGTTGGTTGATTCAGATGTGTCACTCAGCTGGCCTAGAAGAGCATGACTTATTTATGAGACTGAAAATCTCCATCATTATAGAGTATTATTTATCTATCACTGAAATCTGAGAAGAGAAAAATATTGATCATCAATAGAGACTTGAATTTAAAAAGAAAAGATCATAAGTACTAGAAGAATTACAAAGAGGGCCAATAAAAATTTAGGAAAGCTGTTTTATTATTTGAAGCTGACATAAATAATATATCTAATTAATTTAGCAGCTCTTGATAATTGTTACAAATATCCATTCATATCAACAGCAACACAAATGTATATGGGACAGATACTTCCAATTGCTCAATATTTACTGAATAGTAGATATTTGGTAATGGATCGAATTTTGCCTGAGATGTCAATGTCTTGCTTAAAAAAAACAAAATTACTTCTTGACCCCTTTGAAATAGGGGTGGTTATATGATATATTCCTGGATTAATAAGGCATAAGGTGATTAATTCTAAGAAAGCACCGCCTCTTCCTGCTTACTGCCCCTTCCTCCTCTATGCCTGTGGTTAAGCACCATGGTTAGAGTTGGAACAACCATTTTGTGCTCATAAGGATAAAAGTTAGAAGATACAGGTAACAGAGCAGCTCAAAACAGTCCTAACTGACATAGTACACGAAGGAAAACCAGAAAAGAGTAGAATCCTGAGCAAATTATATCAACTTGGGGGGTAATATCAGTGGATTCTGTCTTGCTGGACTGTGTAATACTGTGGAAAGCCTGATTCAGGGCCTTCGGTTCTTCCATATACAAGTAGAACAACACTTGACAAGATAGTGTACTTCTCCAGGACTTTTATTATGTCTAAAATCAAGAAGTTAACCTCAATAATTTGTTTTCAACTGAGGAGATGGAAGGTCAAAATTTTGAGATTGTAATTTTATATTGCATATGTATTATTATGTTTTTAAAACTACAAAGATAAATTATGGACACTAAAGCTTGACAGGTTCTATACCAGTTTGAATAGGAAAACATATTCAGCTGCATAGTGATTTTCAATAAAAAACCCACAAATATCCTATGGAAAAGTTATCATATTCTTTGAGGGGGCATCACATTTGTAAATTTATCAAAAAGAAGATGTGGCTTATAGTAGTACATTGAACCATCATTCTAACTGATGTTTTTTAAAGATTTTATTTATTTATTTGAGAGAGAGAGAGAGAGCACAAGAGGGGGGAGTGGGAGAGGGAGAAGCAGACTCCCTGCTGAGCAGGGAGCCCGATGTGGGACTTGATCCTGGGACTCCAGGATCATGATCTGAGCCGAAGGCAGTCGCTTAACCAACTGAGCCACCCAGGCACTCTTTTCTAACTGATTTTTAAGAGGCTTTTAAAGTTCTATCATTTTGTGATTAATGATCAATATCACAATGCAGTTGGTAATGGAGCTGGAAAATCCTCGATTTCAAGCCCAAAGTGATTTCTTTTGTCTAGTGTATTTATGTATTTATTTATAATAAACATAAATATAGACCTTTATTTATAATTGGATTCAAAAAATATTGTGAATATGTGCAAATTTGGAAATCATTCCCTGCAAATTTAAATAAGGATTTTCTCTGATTCTCATTGCCTCTTAAATTTTACAGACCTGTAATGGTATATTTTTGTTTAAGAACTCAGAAGTAGATTAATATAAAAGTTGGGACCCTGGACTCTTTATTGCTATGACCTTGCATTTCTACATGAAAGTGCTTCTTTATGTGTTTTTCAATATGCTCTCAGAATTTTATAGCCCAATCTAATAACTGTCACAGAAGTCTTAGAGGAAATATGGACATATATAACCAGCAATCTGGAATAGTGGCTTTGATTTCAGATGAGCTTCAAAAGCCCTTTAGTTCACATGTAAACAATCTGTAGTGCATGATGTAACTTCTCTCAACTTCACAGTAAATATCCATGAAAACATACAAAAAGACTAAAATGCCCAAAACAAAAAAAAAAAAGAGTAAGCTAAATGTAAGCAAAAACTATTTGGTAAAGCCCAGAGGTCAATTCCTACTTAATGCATTGTCCATGGTCATGTGTTGAAAAATACAACCTTGGAATACTCATCACGCCTCCATCCTCTGAATCAGAACACTGCAGGGAACCATCTTTCTCCTTACCTCCCACCCCCTCCCTGAAATAAAAAAAAAAGAAGAAAGAAAGAAAGAAAGAAAGAAAGAAAGAAAGAAAGAAAGAAAGAAAAAAGGAAGGAAGGAAGGAAGGAAGGAAGGAAGGAAGGAAGGAAGGAAGGAAGAAAGAAAGAAAGAAAGAAAGAAAGAAAGAAAGAAAGAAAGAAAGAAAGAAAGAAAAAAGGAAGGAAGGAAGGAAGGAAGGAAGGAAGGAAGGAAGAAAGAAAGAAAGAAAGAAAGAAAGAAAGAAAGAAAGAAAGAAAGAAAGAGAGAGAGAGAGAAAGAAAGAAAGAAAGAAAGAAAGAAAGAAAGAAAGAAAGAAAGAAAGAAAGAAAGAAAGAAAGAAAGAAAAGAAAAGAAAAGAAAGAAAGAAAGAAAGAAAGAAAGAAAGAAAGAAAGAAAGAAAGAAAGAAAGAAAGCGGAAGATTGAAAAGCATCCTAGTCTCAGCACTATCTTGTTGCCCTCCTCTCTAACTCTATGACATACAAAATTGTCACTCCTATTTCCAAATGCCCAGGGACTATTTTTGGAGATAGATTCTATCGCTCCCTTCCACTCCCATTAGCTTTTTTCTGCTTCCATCCCTTCAATGATACAACACCCAGTAGGTGACATGGCAGGAAGTGGGATATGATGTATAGAAACACATTGAAACGTGTGTTGCTAAATTGTTGAAGAAAAAAACATTGTTGTCAGGAAAAATAGGAAGAGCACCAAGAAGTGCTGTGTGCTTTGGGGTAGAATGTTTCCTATCTTTATTCTTGTAGTATAAGCCCTGACAGTTGGTTTTTCTTTTTTGTAATCCAAGTGCCTGACTTAAGCTTTATTGCTGAGGCATCCACTTAAATAAATGCATTGCCAGTCACACAACTATGTGGATAAAGAACCACCTGCACCTGCCTCCCAGGCTCCTTTGTTTTAGAGATCTTGGTTGATTTTGATAACTGACCATTTGGCCTTTCCTTTTTTTTTTTTTTTTTTTCCTCTTCTGTGCTTTAAATTCCCTCTCTTATGTTTAAAATTCACCAATAAAGATTGATCTTGCAAAACCCTAGGTCCCCACCCTTGACCCCAATAAAAGCAGAACCACAGGCCTATGCACTCTTTCTTTCTATTTGAGACTTCAGTATGTGGCCCCAGGTGTGCTGTGTAATTTCCAGGACTTGTAAGTAATAAACCATGTCTCTTTTAAAGTTTCCTGGCAGTAATTGTTAAAGGCATCTTGCAACCATCATAAGAAACACAAGGGCCAGTCCAGCCACAAAACTCGTTATTGACATGCTGAGACTAGAACAAAACAATTCGATAGTAAAGGACACAGAATTTCCAGGTCAGAGAACCTGCATGAGGTTGAACCTCAGTCCAGCAGCCCTACTTCAATAAATCTCTACTGGATACCACAAAGTGAATTAGGATCCTTGTGCATCAACCTGGCTTCTTGGTCTAGGTCTGAGGATGTGTATAGTAACTTACAGCAAAACAAATACACAGTGAAGGGGATGCAAGTCTCAGATCCATCAAGGTATCTCAAAAAATTAAAAATAGAAAAGCCATATGACCCAATAATTCTACTACTGGGTATTGAAAATGAAAACACTAATCCCAAAAAGATAGATGCACCCCTCTGTTTACTGAAGCATTATTTATAATAGCCAAGAAATGGAAACAACTGAAGTGTCCATTGATAGATGAATGGATAAAGAAGATATGTATATTATGCATATACATAATGGAATATTACTCATCTATAAAAAGGATGAGATCTTACCATTTGTGACAACATGGATAGACCTAGAAAGTACTATGCTAAGTGAAATAAGTCAGGGAGAGAAAGAAAAATACCATATGATTTCACTTATATGTGGAAACTTAAAAAATGAATAAACAAAAACAGACTCCTAAATATGGAGAACAAGCTGGTGGTTGCCAGAGGGGAGGTGGGTGGGAGGGTGGGTGAAATAGATAAAGGGTAGTACAAGGTACAAACTTCCAGTTATATAATAAATAAGTCATGTAGATGAGAAGTATAGCATAGGGAATATAGTCTATAATATTGTAATAATGTTGCATGGTGACAGATGGTAACTATACGTATTGTGGTGAGCACTGAGTAGAATTGTCCAGTCAATATGCTGTATACCTGAAACTAATAGGACATTTTATACTAATTGTATTTCAATATTGTTTTTAAGAAGGATGAGGGGGAGGAGGGAGGAAAGAAAATCTCTGTTCTACCAAATTCTAGACAGACTCATCATACCCCATTTAAGGGTAGCTGAATATTCAACAGACAAAGCAAACAAGCAAACAAATGAAATGAGGTCTTAGAAAAGGCAAGAATTGTCATGAAGAATGAGAGTAAGAACTGAAGTTTGAAAATTATTTTCTGAAAGAAAGAAGACATTCAGAACATCGATTTAGAACATCAGGTGCATGTTCTTGGCAAGATATGGAAAAGAAACATGAACAATAGCAGAGACAAGGCTGAAAGTTGGTCACTCAACCAATATTTATTGTGAGGTAGGAGACAGACACATGCACAAAACTCAATTTCAAAAATTCCAGAATTATTTTCAAAAAAAGAAGAATGTAAAGTATGCACCTGTTGTTAAAGAGCACAATTGATGCTGCAGAAAGTCAGTTCTGAGGAATTGTAAACAGAACAGATGAAAATATAAAAGCAAGGGAAGAAAATGGAACTAAGAGTAGTTTTAACCTAAATAATGTGAAAGTAAAATAAAGAAAATAAACAAAAATTCTCAGCTAAAATAGAACAAATTAAAAGAGAAACCATCTCTGTAGGAAAAGAAAAGGGGGAGAAAGGACAGGTCTATGAAGGGCCATTGTAATTCCTAAAAATAGAAACAAACCTCACATACCCTAATAATTTCCTCTCTGAATTTCCAGGCTATTGAAGCAAATACATCACCTAAAGAGATATTCCAAATGTACTGGTCTCTAATCTAGAAGTTTCTGCTCAGCATCCCATTGCTTGTTCTCATGAACAAGTGCTTCGTCATGGCTTGCTTTCATTTTACAAAGAGAACAGAGGGCCTAAGGACCTAAAAGACAAGACTAATTAGTCAGCAGCAGAGCTGAGATTACATGCCTGATTTAGAATACCAGTTTAGAAATCTTTTCAAACATGCAATCCTTTCTTACTTGTTTACTACACATCTGTTCAGCAAGCACTTTTGCACATGGAATCTACTTCAATACAGCTGATTTTTTTTAAAAAATAAAAAGGATAAAGGAAGAAGGAGAATAGCATTTAATAGGCAGTGGAGGAAGAAAAAAAAGACTTAACTCTGTCCACCTCTGTTATTTTTTTATTCAGTGAGAGTTTTCCATACAGGCAGCCTGAACATCACTTGTATGCTCAGAAAATTTCAAGTGACATGTCTAATTTGTTTTAGCCCTTGGATCATAAGAACTATTGGTTAAAAAATTGTGTTTGGCAGTGTACTTACTTCTTATTAATAAAGTCCTTAAAGTATGCACCATAAAGATTTCTATTATTCAATTTGAAAGAATTACTTCTAAAGAAATATTTCCATACACTCCACTCTGAACACCAGTGAACAATCTGAAACATTATACAAATTACAAACTGCCTACCACAGTTTGTATGTAGTTAATGTTTAATAATCATGTACTTGATTTTCATTTTTGTTTTAGTAGATGAAATGTCTTGTGACATACCCAATTCACTGTTTAAAAAGTGATATGTTTTGGGGGAAAACTAGGGGAAACTAAGGAGAGCCTTTGAGAGATACTCTCTCCATATTCTAAAAGGATGCCTTCAACTCTTCACTGTTTTCCAGATGCAGTGAAATAATGGACCATATTTTTGCTGCCTTAAATGTGTGAATAGTAACACATTATAACTACTGCTAATTTATTTATTTTTCATCTCTTCCATCTAATGAAAATCATGGAGCTCCCACATAGGTGATTTGCCATAGAGTTTGTCTTTGTGAAAGCAATAGATGTTAGAATCTTAGAGAAAAACAAACCAAAAAAAAAAAAAAAAAAGCACTTTTATCTCTGCTAAGAATGAGAAGAAACTGTCATTTGTTTCATGATTTTTTTTCATAAAAATTTCTGCTCTATTCAAAGCTTACTTTCTCATTCGAATAAAAGAGAATCAGCATGCATTGAAATGTATTAATAGCAATAGTAAGGTATAAGGACAATTTGACATTTATTCTATCTGGTTCCTACTCCCTTATTCCTTACTTTGTTTTTTTTTCTTTTTACAAGGAGGATTTTTGTTAAGTAAATAGAAAAGAGCAAGTGTTTAAAAATTAAAGCCAATATTTTCACTGTGTTGTATTTTTTTAAGTTTATCATAATACATTGTTTTAATAATCCTGGACAATCAAAAACTTGAAAATAAAACATCTTTACTCTTAAGAGTGAAGATGATACAAAAATTTCTTCTGTGATAAATTTTAAAAGTAGATTTTAGATGACTAGGTATAGCATGATCCCATTTTATAAAATAAAAACTGCTCCCCACATAAACAAACATGCATATGCATTAATTTGTATACACAGACATTTGATTATGCATATAGGATCTATATAATCATAGGACAAATACCGTGAATCACTTTTTACCCTTACCTTAAAAGCCAACATATTCACCTAATTTCCCTCTTACCTGGTTTGTCTCTCTCTTTTTTTTTTATTTGCTTGTTTCTCTACTTCTTCCAGTCCTCTAAACTTCAAGTTCAGCCAAAGATTTGTTCTTGAATCTATTCTCATTTCATCTACAATCACTTCCTTGGTGATTTCATCCATTCTTTATCTTTAAATATACCTATATGCTGATGACCCTTAGACTTATATCTGTATTTTGGATCTCTTCCCTGCCTCCAAATTCATATCCAACTGCTTCCTCACATCTCCACTTAAATAATTATCTCTAAGTTGACATGTCTAAAATTGAACTTTTCTCGGGCGCCTGGCTGGCTCAGTTGGTTAAGCCACTGCCCTTGGCTCGGGTCATGATCCCAGAGTCCTGGGATGTATCCCCGCATCGGATCGGGCTCCCTGCTCCTCGGGGAGTCTACTTCTCCCTCTCCCTCTGCCTGCCACTCCCCCTGCTTGTGCTCTCTCTCTCTCTCTCTCTCTGTCAAATAAATAAAATCTTTAAAAATAAATAAATAAAAATAAGATTGAACTTCTGGTTCTTACATCATCCTAAACTTGTTCTAACAATCCCCTATCTCACTCTATGACAACTCTGTCTTTCCAGTTCCTTAAGGTTAACAATTTGGGGGCATCCTTGAATCTATTCTTTGTTCCATCTAAACCATTTGTCCCACATCTACACCATTAGCAAATCCTGTTGGCCTTACCTTCAAATCATACTGAAAATCCAGTCACAGTAATCCCTTGTCATCACCTGTGACCTTCCTCTACCACAGTTGCCCTGACCAGCAGTCAACCACAGTTTGGAAGCAGATGGTCCAACTGATGACTCATCAGAAGGTCAATAGTGGTCTAAGGTTATGTCACAATGCCTGGATCATTTACCCCACTTCATCTCGTCATGGAGGCATTTTATTATCTCACATCATCACAAGAAGGCTGAGAATAGTACAATAAGATATTTAGAGAGAGAGAAAGACCACATTCATATAATTTTTATTATATTGTCATAATTATTCTATTTTAATACCAGTTATTGTTGTTAATCTCTTACTGGGCCCAATTTGTAAATTAAACTTCATCATAGGTGTTTTATGTAGAGGAAGAAAGAACTAGTCTATATATGGTTCAGTACTGTCTGGGGTTTCAGGCATCCTGGGGGGTCTTGGAACGCATCCCCCCATAGATACAGAGGGAGGGGACTACTGTCCTGGAATTTCCAGGGCTACACTAGGGCAAACCTATTTCTGAATCATGGCAAGACTTTGTTGTCTTCCTGAGTCGTGCTTTACCCCTTCGGTGTGTTTTCAACACAGCCAGCATGACCCTTTCAAGCCAGACTGAGATTGTTTCACTCTTTTTTAAAAATACTCCTATATTTTTTTTCATCTTAGAGCAAAAATCAAAGTACTTACTATGACATATATCCTTGCCCCTCCCCATACCCACCCAGTAATAACATCATTTCCTTTTTATCTTTCCTTCCAGTTTCACACAAATCTTCTTACTGTCTTCAAACCTTCTAGTCATACTCTCAGTTCAGAGCCTTTGCTCTAGTTATTCCTTCTGCCTGGAATGTTCTTTTCCAGAGATCTGCATGATTTGACTTATCAATTCCTCTATAAAGTTTTCCCAGCCCCCCAACCTAAAATTTTAGTATGGACTCCCCTAACACTTCCTATCCCCATCCTAATGTCACTTTTCTCTTTACCACTTATCATTATATTTTTTTCACTTAATTTTTTATGTATGCTTTTCCAGTCAAAATATAAGCTTCATGAAGGAAGATAAATTTATTTTTTGCTTATGGATTCTGGGCACCTACAATAGTTCCTGGCACATGGTAGGTGTTCGGTGAATAATAATTATTTTCTCCAGGCAATAGATTGGAAAAAGTGAAGGAAGAAACTTTTAGTTCTTTTTTACATCATTTTAAAGAAGAGCATGGGTAAATTTTACTTTCCTTTCCATATAGGATTCAAAAATAGTGTGATGCAGAACTTCCTTGTGATAAAATTGGAAGTTCTAACAACATTTTTCTCACTGGTTGATAATTTCAAAATTTAGGGTCTGAATACTTATTATATTTGTCAGATCATATTCTCATTGATCCTAAAACAGGAAGCATTGCTAATTGCTTCCATGCTAAAACCAATGACTTATTATTATACCTCAGGACAACTTGGCAAATGTGATGATTTATTTATACCAGGCTAAGGAAGTTTCAGGTTGGCTTTCACATCAGGCCCCTCTATAAGTGGAGATTCCATTAGAGGACCAAAGCAGCAAAAGTCTGCCTAGGAGGGGCTCCAAAAAGAGCCATGGGTTGGAAAAGCCAGGAGTACAATATTCAGAATTGTAGGTAACTCAGATAAATATTAGATGGAGGAAAATGATGACTGTGGCTAACAGGATTTTGCTTGAATTGGAATTTCAATGAAGGGCTTCTATATGTTATGGGAATCTTCAAAAGCTATTTGGATCCCCAACTACAACTAGGACATTGTAGAAGCTGGCAACTTACAGAAATCAAAATGTAAAGCAGTGACCAAGTCAGAAACCTAAATCTGAGTGACCCTCCTTAGAGTGGGGAGAGAGAGGACTCAGGCTCTGAAACAAGGCATTAAAGCTATTGTCAGCAAAGGGGGGTAAGCTTTGGCTCATGCAAAAACCTAGTAGTCAGCACTGGGATAAACATCCCTACTCCCTGACCACGGATCCAATGTAGTAATGCAGCAGTCACTTATGGGGCACAGAACCTTGGGCTGCCCGGATTCTGAGGCAGAGACTGCACTGTTCATTTATCCCACCTCATGTCTACATTGTCCTGTGCCTTTGCAGGGTGGAGAAGACATGGGATCAAAGAGAGCTAGTGGTGGTTTACCTTTTTTTTTAAGATTTTTTTTCATTGTCACAAATTATTGTCATTCATTCATTCAACCGATAGTTATTTGATCACTGAGTCAGGCACTGACAATAGAACAACAAATAAGACAGATTCAATTCTTGACCTCATGGAATTTTGGTTTAGTTATATAACATTTTCCTTTAATGTATTGTTCTATATGGGAGAAATATTTAAAATATTCCTTTTAGTCTTATGTCTTGCTCTATCTTGAAACATTTTTACATTTCAGTCTGAAATGAAATGGCCTTTAGAGACATTTCACAGTGGACTAAGGAACTGCCAAATGGTCAGGGGGCTCTTTTCTTTAGTTAAAAATAGTCTGGGGTGATTCCCAACCTCAAGTTGTCATAGATCATATTTGGAAGGGATACTAAATATTTTCTATACCAACTTCCTTCTTATATATATCTGCAGCCCAGGGAAAATATAATGTATGCCAAAATTTATGTAAAAAATATCAGCTCAGCTGGGATTAGATTGGAGATCTCCCGATACCACAGATGAGTGCATTTTCTTCCATGATTCTACCCACTAAGCATCAAATTAAAGCCAAATTTTAGAGTAGATTTCATGTTTGCCAATCAGTACATACTTTGCCATTCCCTTCAAATTAGAGCATTCATGTTGTTTCTCTGGGGGAAAATAAAATGGCTTTCACTTATCTGTCTGTATTTCTCTTCCTTGTAACACATAAAAGGGATTGCTGAAAAAAAATAAAAACCACTGAAAACCATTAAAAATAATGAAAAAAGTTGTGCTCTAAAGTTCAACCTGTTAAATCAAAGTCTGTAAGTTAGTTTTTGAATTATTTAAAAAAAAATGTTGACACTGTAAAAAGAAAAAGATTTTTTTTTTAATCAAAGACTTTGGATAAAAAAACTAGTAAAAATATCAACTGTGTTCATAGGTGCATCCCTTATCATCTTTTCTTCTTTGTCTTTACTAGTTAGAAACATTTATATACAAGAGTAAGTTTTGAGAAAAATTGGCATTAGGAAAGGGGAAGGGAGAGGCAAGCACTTCTTCGTTTAACTGGTCATTGGTACAGTCCTCTGTTGGTTGTTGGTCTTCCTGCTGATAACTAGGAACTTGCCATGGGGAGCTCTACACAGCAGCTGAGCTGGCTCTTATTAGGACACATGAGGGTTCTTCTGATGTCACACGCCCCTGAGGTGACCATCAGTCTCTCTCACTACCTCACTGCCTTTATCTCCTTTTCCTTCACACTTCCACCCAGAAGAAATTAGTTCAACCTGAAGCTCAAAGGCAGTCTGGAAGGTAAAGGAGTCACCAAAACTGTAACGTATGCATATTAAACATTTTATTTTATTTTATTTTAAAGATTTTATTTATTTGACAGAGAGAGACACAGCGAGAGAAGAACACAAGCAGGGGGAGTGGGAGAGGGAGAAGCAGGCTTCCTGCCCAGCAGGGAGCCCGATGCGGGGCTCGATCTCAGGACCCCGAGATCATGACCTGAGCTGAAGGGAGACACTTAACTGACTGAGCCACCCAGGTGCACCCCTTTTTTTAAACATTCTATAACGTATGCATATTAATGCTTTGCATCTCTTTTGAGCTTTATGTTTTATACAACACCTTAATAGGTTATTCCTCAAAATATTCCATGGCCAATCATTCTGTGCAGGGAGATCGTCGGTACAACAAAATTCGGCCTCTAACCACCTGAGCAGAGTTGTCTTCGAGACTTATTTGGGCCCCACCACAATCTAGTTTCAGCACTGAAATCTAAGGCCTCCAAATCAGCAGAGGCTACTGTTGATTCCATCAGAGAGAAGTATCCTCAGTGGTAGTCAATTGTTCAAGTATTTATGCTGAGAACCCTTGAGGCTATCAGGAGAACTTCTCTGCAAACCTCTTTTAGGACTTTAGGTCCAAACCTCTTTTAGGTCAGTGGTCTGCTGACCATGGGCATAGTTTAATCACATTATCACCTAAATGTCTGGGTTTCAAACTGACTATGCCTAGAACATCAAAACCGGCTTCTCCCCACTCTTTCCATTTTTATTACTCTCAACTACCAACCAAAATGCAAAGTTAGCTAGTCATCTACACTCTATTATATGCAGACACTCTTCTAGGCATTGTGGATACAGAGGTAACACAAGAGTACATGAACCATACCTATCATACTAATAAGCTGTAGTTAGTGCATTAAGGAATCTCAAATTTATGGTATAAAAATATGAATGCTTTTCTCTTAGCTGTTTTCTATGGAATTCATTTTTGTTGTTGTTGTTATTGTTTCTTAAAGGGAAGAGTCCATAATTTTCTGGTACTTTTTGCTTAATAAATGTTAGCTTCTCCCAGTTTTAAATTGCAATCTCATACCTGATTCATAGACTTACAGCCCTCCTTTCTATCTGTAGGCAATTGTTGGGAGCATCAAGGAGTGAAAGGCAAAGAGACTTGCAACTTGGGTTTGTTTGTTGTCACTTTCTTTGCAGATGTTATGTTGTGGCTGATACCTTCTATACAGCAAGTATCCAAAATCTGCCTCTCACGTAAGGCCCTGGTATGAGAATTCCACATGACATTCTGAGGTCTTTGACCATAGAACCCCGTAATGTGGGAGATAATTCTAATGCTACCTCTTTTGTTGCCTCAGCTCACTCACCAGTGGTATACCTCATGGCCTCTCCTGGCTGCTGTCTTGGGGTTGGATACAAGCAAAACAGCAAAAGTCCACCTAACTTATGGGGTGTCCACTCATGGGAAACATCCACATACCTGCCTGAACTATCAGTAAGATTGCAGATGGGTCCAATGCTATCTCTTCTCTCCTCTTGTGAAGTCACTGCCATCTTTATGTAGGAACATTGACATAACAGCCTGAGAAGATATACAGTGGGGAATGAAATGTTGATACTTCTTTCTTGCAGACACCCCCAATTTCAACCCTTTATCCTACGTGGCTTCAGGGTAAGGATGAATAAAAGCACCTTCTCTCTCTGTTCCCCAATCATCTCTATAGATTCTTTATGGGATGGTTGTGTGTTATGGTACTGAGGGTAGGGCCAGTTTTGTGTCCTCTGAATGAACTTAAAGAGAATTGTCTGCCTCTAGTTGTAGATATCCTTACAGTTATAGTTCTTTAACAAGGAAAAAATATAGGAATATTTAATATCCCCTGTTTTCAACTGCAAACAAGTTGCCAACTCTAGCATGGCAATAAATCCCAATCAACATTCTTTATCAACCCAGTAATAAGCAGGCAAATACCAGATAATAATACATATATGAAAATAAAGTAAGTTTATTTGTCAGGGCTGTTAGATTGAGAGGTTGTGAAAGCTTTCATTAAGAACACAATGACCAGATGGGTCAATGTTATAGAGATCTGGGGGGAGGAAGGCACAGATAATTATAAGCAGAGGAAATAACTAGTGAGAAAGCAAAAACTCCCAAGACTGAGAAAGAACCTAGAATATACGAAGAAAAGAAAAAAAAAAAACAATGTGACTGTAGCAAAGTTTCAGAGTAGGATGACATGAAATTTGTTGAAGAGGAAAATGAAGAGAGGTAAAGGTGGCTTAAAATAGGGGTGTAGTTTACTTCATTGAATTGTGACATATTTTAAAGTAGAGGTAAAAAAATCGCTGATGGATAACATGTGGATACAGACAGCAAGAGAAAAAAGAAAATTAAAAATAAATGAGTCCTTGGGTTTTTATTTCAACAGCTATAAGGATGATGGTAACACTTACCGAAAAGACAAAGACTAGGGGAAGAATAGATTGCTTTAGCTGCTTGTATCAGTTTGCTAGGGCTGCCAGGACAAAGTACCACAGACCGGGTAGCTTAAACAAAAGAAATGTATGTCTCACAGTTCTGGAGGCTGGAAGTCTGAGACTGAGGTTTTAGCAAGGTTTGTTTCTTCTGAGGCCTCTCTCCTTGGCTCAAAGAGGGTCATCTTCTCCCTGGGTCTTCAGTCTTCCAACTAAACCTGTCTATGACCAAGTTTCCTTTTTTCTTGTGAGAAAATCAGTAATATGGGACTGGGGCCCACCCTAATGATGATTTTAATTTTATTATCTCTTTAAAGACCATATCTCCAAATGTAATTACATTTTGAGGTACCGGGAGTTAGGACTTCAACATACAAATTTTTAGGGGATGTAACTCAGCCCAGAACATAGTTGTTATTAATATGTGTGTATTTGGTGGTAGGAAATGAAAGAAATCAAGAGCTCTGTTTTGAAAATCACTTTAGGATGTTTAAAAAAGAGATAGGGCAGTCATCGTAAATGGATACTCCATACATCATATACTACAAGTAACATTGGCTTTCCTCTTTCCCCAAGTGCCACCTCACAATATAACCTCCTCTTCATGGAAAATTCTTTATATGTAGTTTGTGCCCACAGTCAAACCTCATCTCCACGCCCATGCCTTCTTATGTTTTTGGTTCATAATTTTTTCTCTTCTAAGACCTGTGACATCTGTCTCAACAATTCCTCTCTCCACTTTAATGACTTCCATCACTTTGGGTGTGACTTCAACCCTGATGGGGAGAAGCCTACCAGTATAATAGTCTCCATACTCCTAAACATTTTGGACTATTGCACCCTTAAACTCTACTTCACTTTACCCTTCTCTCTAATTACCACAGCTCTCATCCACTCAGCAGATAGCCGTTGACACATACAATGTACCATCCTCCTGGGAAATGCTGCAGATATACAAAGATGAGTAATACCTGCTCTCTGCTTTCAAGGAGTTTGGGTCTTGAGAAGGAAGGAAAGAAGTAAAAAATTGTATTACACAATAAATTTATCTTTTATTTATTTGCTTACTCAACAAAGATTAAACAATTATAGCTTAACACTTTTTTTAAAAAATATTTATTTATTTGAGAGAGAGAGAGAGACAGAAATGAGAAAGTACACAAGAGGGAGAAGCAAGCTACCTGCTGAGCAGGGAGCCCGATGCAGGGCTGGATCCCAGGACCCTGGGATCATGACCCGAGCTAAAGGCAGATACTTAACCAACTGAGCCACCCAGGCGCCCAATAGCTAATACTCTTTGAGTGCTATCATTGCTTTACATGCTTAACAAATATTAACTCATTTTAATCCTCACAAAAACCCTATGAGGTAGGACCCCTCATAATCCCTGTGTTATAACTGAAAAAAAGTGAGTATTAAGAGGTTAAATAAGTTGTCCTAGGTTACACAGTTTGTAAGTATCAAATCTGGGACTTGACCCTAAGTAGTCTGGCTCTGGAGTCCATTCAATCACTATACCATGCTGCCTTTTCTATAAGTACAATTATGCAATGAATCTAAATTGACATCCTTGAAATGATTACTGATGTTGTGTAGCATAAAGAAACAGCAACGTGCTACCTAGTCACACCAGCCTGGGATCCAGAGCAACCCCAGCCTGACAATTTGGCGGTCAGCCACATCCTGCCAATACACATCAGAGGTACAAAAAGGAGTTTGGGCATCACAAAGGTAGGATTTTGTTAAAGGTCAGAATAACATGAAATCAACTTGACTGGAGCTTAGTGAATCCACCACTTTCTCAAGAAGAGCTCTCCTTTTTATTATCATGGCCATGCCAGGACTTGCCCCAGAAGTGTTAATGCACCTAAGTCTGATGGTAAAGGGAGCAGGATTACTAGGAAGGAAAAGCCAGAAGAAGAATGGAGTCTGCCATTTCTGGTAACATAACAGGTGCAACTTCAACACAGTTCCCTCTTTTGCCTCCTGGTTAAAATGGATCCCATTTCTCTGCAAGGAAAATCCCTACTCTGGCTCTTTACTACTGTATTCAGCAGCAGTACTTGAAGTTAAAACTAAATTTGGAAGCTCTTAAGAAAAAAAAAATTGGACACAGGCCAAGGACAGTCAGAAAGTGAATGAAAATCTTTTTGTAAATTTTGTTGATGATGGAAAATCTGGCACAGGAAATATGTCTGGCAGCAAACCTCTCTTTTGTAACAAGGAATCAAATGTGCATGACAACATTCTTTGTTTTATAATGGATTATTTATGTCTTTACTATTAATGCTTTCAGAAAATACATTTATTGAGAGATAATCACCTTTGTATCTCTACACTAGGCACTGTGGGAATAGGAATGGATCTAGATCTAAGGTATGCATTTGGATGGAAGAGCTGTGGAGGAGAAGGCATGTGACTTACACCTTGAAAGAGGAGGAATATTTGGCTAAGTGACAAAGTACATACAGAGAGGAAACAACATGAACTAAGGCATGGAGAAAAGAATAAGTCAATACTAAGTACATGGAAGAGTCTGGTCTGATTCATTTAGAGAAGGTTCAGAGGAGGCTTGAGGAGTGTTGGGATACTGTGAAGTTTGTAGCAGAGAGTGGATGGTCAAGAACACTGGTTCTGAATCACATCACCTTGGATTTGGCTTAGCTTTGCAACGTAGAAGCTTTAAGACTCAAGCTAAGTTGAGTTGCCTCTCACAATCTGTTTCCCATTTTTTTTTATTTTTTACCTTTTTTTAAATATTTTATTTATTTTTTTATTTGAGAGAGAGAGAGAGAGCAAACACATGTGAGTGCGGGGAGGGACAGAGGGACAGGGAGAGAAAGAATCTTAAGTGGGCTCCACTTGAACCTGGGGCTCGATCTCACAAGCCTGAGATCATGACCTGAGCAGAGATCAAGAGTTGGACACCTAACCAACTGAGCCACCCAGGAGCCCCTCGTTTAACCTCAATCAATTAAATGAGATAATGTAACTCATTTAGCACAAAATATTAGCTTTTATTGTTTTCATCCTCATTATTATTATTCTAAAATTAGCAAGAGCTGATATATAGGAAGGACTTGAGTAATGTATGAGGCTGGATTTGATATTGTAGATAGTGCTAGATTCTTGAGTAGAATAAAGTGATAAGATTTCATCTGATAGCATGTTGAAGCTAAATTAGAGAAGAATAATAAGAATATATGACTTTGACCTCTCGCCAGGGATAGGAATCTTCATAAAGATAGACTCCCTAATTAAAGATTGAAAAAACACCTTTTGTTTTTTAGAAATATTCTATATAAAAGTACTAGGGAGGGCACCTGGGTGGCTCAGTGGTTGAGCATCTGCCTTTGGCTCAGGTCATGATCCCAGGGTCCTGGAATTGAGTCCCACATCGGGCTCCCTCCTCTGCGGGAAGCCTGCTCTCCCTCTCCCACTCCCGCTGCTTGTGTTCCTACTCTCACTATCTCTGTCTCTGTCAAATAAATAAATAAAATCTTTAAAAAAAAAAAGTACTAGGGATATGGTGTTCAACATGATGACTACAACTAACCAAGCTATACGATAGGAAAGTTGTTAAGAGAGTAGATCCTAAGAGTTCTCATCACCAGGAGATCATTTTTTCCCTTTATTATTTACTTTTCTCTTTTCTTTTTATTGCACTGAAATGAGAAAATGTATGTAGGGTGAACCTATTGTGGTAACCATGTCACAATACATGTAAATCAAATCATCATGTTGTATGCCTTAAGCTCATAAGTGATGTGATATATGTCAATTATTTCTCAATAAAACTGGAAAAAAAATTCCAGTTTTTCAATAATCTAGACACTTCAAATTGCTCCCCTTTTCCTTTTTCTGACTGTTTGGGGCCATCTTATTCATTACACCATATTCAAAGGCACAAAGGGCTTGGGAAGGAGGTAGAACACAAATCAGATTTTTCTACTTGCCTGGAGAAGTGTAACACTATTGACCAACTCAGGACTTCTTTGTGACTCTCATTGTATCTTAATACTCCCTTTTTCCCTGAAAGTATTTTATGGCTTACTCCCCCATGCTTTGGAGGAAGGGTCAATGAAGGAAATAACCACACAATGGATAATTGTGCAATTTCAGAGCACAACTCTCTGGTACATATTAAATATTTTGTATTTAATTAGTAGTTTAATAGATCAAATTGCCTATTACTCTAATTATGTAAAGCTGTACTGAAAATAAATGATGCATGTATCTCATTCTTTTTATAAGAACACTGCTAATTACTAAATAATGGTTTAATGATTTGCAACTGGTTTAACCACATACATGGCATATTTTAATATACCAGTTTTATATCAATCTCAAGCAGTAAAAAAATCAAACAATCTTCAGATGCATATATTTAATACAGAACTATAATCTACACTCGTTGGAAAATAGGATTGTCTGATTACACTCACATTCAGTTAAAAAAAATCCTGTTACTACCAGAGTAACTAAATTTTGCTTTAGCCAATTCAAATTTTCTTTGGATTTTTTCTTGTCTTAAATGTTGATTCCTTTTTTGCAAAATGTGAAAAACAATCATATCATGAGATTATTTTAGAGTAGGAATTTAATACGTGTTTTCTGATAGTTGTGAAAAAAAATAATCAAGGCTCTAGCATAATTTAAATGAATCTATTTGTCTTTGCATTGCTATACAGATATATCAATCTAGCAGGAGCGCAGATTAATTTTTTCTTAGTAGTTCATTTATTTGTGCAAGATTTATATTCAAACCCATGCTGTTGGAGTCAGAATCATTGTCAGCCTTATCGAAGACTTCCTTCAATATTCCTTGCAATCTTATTGGTGTCACATTTTGAGTACACGTTCCAGTTCTATCATTCAAACATTTTATTGCATTTTGGTTTGCACAGATGGAGCAAAAAAAAAAAAAGTAACTAAGACAGTGGTTGAAAAATAAAACATTTCTGTTTCTTCAAAAGATTTTAAAAGATTAGAGGAATACAAAGACCAGTAGCGATTTTTCTTACCTTTTTCCACTCGGCAGCGTGACATTTGGCATTTACACTCCTAGATGGGATCAGTATAGAATGCGAGCATCTCTTTGAAATCAGATATTTCTGTGGCCTGTCAGATTCTAGGGAGGGTAAAAAAAAGAGCTGGCTGGGTGAAATGAACATAGTGAAGAATTATGGGAAATGTAGTAAGAAACAGTAACTCAATAGCAGTGATAAAAGTAAAGGGGAGAAAACCAATAACGTTTGAAATGTAGAGGTCCTGATTTTGGACCTGACTTGGCTGTACCATTGAAGTGCTCACCCAGGAGAGTCAAATACAGGAAATGGAAGCCACTGTCACCATGCACCTTGGGAATTGGAGTTGAATATATTTGTGCATCAGTATGGAATATTTAAACAGCCTGGTATGAAATGAAAACTTCCTAAAATACTGATTGAGCTCTGTCAGTCTTGCAAAGAGCAATTCAGAGGGCATTAAAACTCTGATGGCCTCTGTTTCAAACTCTAAGTGTGTTGTGCTTGGTTCATATATATATTTAAAGCCAACATGTTAGAACTGCAATATGTCATGTAAATACCTGATTTCTGGCTTTTCTTAGAATTTAGTACCATGTAAAAATATGCAACCAGATTTCCTTGTTGCCACAAGATTGAAAGAGAGGCAGAGATCTGAGCCAGGCAATGTTTCTCTCTTGTCATCCTGATATTATGACCAACTATTGATTGAGGTTTGTCATCAACCTTAGAGCTTATATTATAGCTTATTTTTAACACTAGAAAAAATTTTCTTTTCTTCCTGTTACATTTTGTCACTTTCTTGAGAACCTACTAGGAATTTCAATTTGTGACACAGGGCTTGTTGGCTCCCCATTGTCCACAGTCCATGATTAAGCTACTCAGCCTGACATACATTTAATGTTCTCGAATTGTGTCACATGCATTCTTGCCTGTCATGGTGTTACATGATGAAACAGTGGTGGTGGCACTTGTGGGGGGCATGGAAGAGTGCAAAAGGGACAGTCTCTGCTCTCAAGGATCCCAGAATATATGAGGACAGAGAGATTTCATGGAATTTTGTGAGAAGTGCTCTAACGGAGCATGTTCATCAAATATTATCATAGAAATACATGGGAGAGCAATATCAGTACACCCTCAGCTGGGACTTCTGGGAAGCTTTTGACAGAGAAGACAACACCTGAACTACACTGTGAAGAATGTATGAAGCATTGTAGGTAAGCATTTAATGTTTGTGAAAATAATAATAATGCTCACAATTCTTTGATACCCCTTTTAAAAAAAAAAATACTCCTTTTTCTTGTTATGAAAGAACTGGACACTCTCAGGTCTCCCTTTCCCCTCTCCATCCTCATCTTCAGGATAAAATGTCTGGAGGTTTAGCACTCCTTCCACCTTCCCTCTGCTTCCCAAGAACCCTCAGAGCTCAAAGAGGCTCTATGGTCCTCCACTAATTTTAGTGTATTTATTGCATGGGTAAAATGTTCTTGTGTTGGGCAATCTGGAACAATTTATAATTTGCATGAGTATATGTTTTCTGAGTTCTGAGCAAATGCCTTGAATAATTTGTTGTGTGTGTGTATTTAAAGGATACAGAAATAAACAACGATGGGACATTTTCTGAACTCTTAGGATAATTTGAAATTTAAAAACACAGACATAGTAAAATCATTTCCTAACATACAGAGTTATCATTAAGATCTTCTACTGTAGAAACAAACAGTATACTTTCTCTTATATTCTATTTTTCTGAGCTAACTCAAGATGATTATTTATCTTTAGTATAAAGTACAGGACAGACTTAATCTTTCTTGGTTTATTTTGGTTTTAAATGATCTATTTATAAATCCAAAAAAACTGGTATTTATAAGAATAATTGACAGAATATGAATTGCCAACATTAGAATCAAAATATAATGCATAACCTGAGAAATAGACTGTTTCTTTTTAAGTTGAAGAAAACACTGTCAAAGTGTAGAGTTATATTTATTATATTTGACCAAATATTGAATTACTTTTTTTAAGGATTTATTTATTTTTAGAGAGAGAGAGAGAAAGTGGTGGGGAGTGAGGTGTGGGCAGAGGGAGAGAGAAAACCCTAAGCAAACTCCCTGCAGAGCACAGATTCCCAACGAGGGGCTAGATCCCATAACCCTGAGCTCATGACCTGAGCTGAAATCAAGAGTCAGATAGTTAACTAACTGAGACACCCAGGTGCCCCCAAAATATTGAATTATTAAATTCATTTTCTGAAAAAGAATAGTATAATCTTTATATTATATTTATTCTTAAGTAATCAAGTAGGATTAAAGAAATATATTTTTCAAGTCTCCAAAGACATATGTTAACTTATGTACATGTGTATGTGTGTGTGTATATACATATATATGTATATACACATATATATGTAATGTGGGTTTTGTAAAAGATTTATTTATTTGAGAAAGAGAGAATGTGCGTGCAAGCAGGGAGAGGGGTAGAGGGAGAGGGAGAGAATCTCAAACAGACTCCACACTGTGCACAGAGCCCAACAAGGGGCTTGATCTCACCACCCTGAGATCATGACCTGAGGCGAAA
This sequence comes from Eumetopias jubatus, assembly GCF_037043125.1. Lineage (NCBI taxonomy): Eukaryota > Metazoa > Chordata > Mammalia > Carnivora > Otariidae > Eumetopias > Eumetopias jubatus. Next base: position 113,158,687 of record NW_028274814.1, on the reverse strand, counting down.
CTAAGAGCGGGACGCTTAGCCAACTGAACCATCCAAGCCCCCCTGGGTTTTTGAATATTAGGAAAAAAAAAACCCTCAAATAAACTGAATGTCTCCTTAAAAGCAAACCACAAAATAAATAATAGTTTCCCAAAATATCCCTAAATTTAGATATCTTAATATTTTTTTATTTTATTTTTTATTCTCCCTTTACATATTAGGAAAAGGTACCAAGTTATATCTCAAATTCAAAATTTCTGGATAATCTCTAAACAATACTTATTTAAACATCCAGGCGTTTTAAGCTATGCATTTGTCTCATTTTCCCCATAACTTAACTTAATTCAATGGCATTAATTAATGAAAATTGATGTACTCTTTGTGAGGCCCAAGTACAACTAATGTACTTGGTCTCAAATCATCATTTGAAAGTTATCAATCAATATATTGGAAGAAGAAGGCTTGGCTCTACCATTTTTGAAGTGGGACCAAAACTTAATGGAGGAAGATTGAGTGCACTTTCCACTCAATGTTGGGCTGCTTTTTAAAATACAGTTCACAATTGGCACCAATGATTTTAGAATTCAGAGAAAAACAGGAAATTCCATTTAGATTGCTGCCTACATTCTTCTGTTGTTCCAATTGAATTTGTATTGTTTTGTACTATTATCATGGTCACACTCTTGATCCCACTGTGTGGTAGAAGTGCCCAACTTTTAAGTGTCTATTGTTAGAATATGAAACAGCCTTGGTTGTGAGACATTATTAGTTACTTGAATGAGCAGAGTTGTAGCTGAGGTTACAGGCAGGAATCTATTGTTCAAGATAGTTATGGGTTTTGAGAAACTGACTTGGTTTAAGAGACTAATTCCAGAAAGCTTAGATGGGCTTCTCTGGGCTTATAACATAGTGCCCAAAGTGTCATAGGAAGCTCATGAGCTGCCAGGGTATTCAACCACATGGGCAGCGTACAAAGTGGGCAATTTAACAAAGCAATGATTATCATCCTGTTATCAGCCTATAAAAAACTAAACTCCAGCTGGTAGACTAGGAAAAGGTGATGGAAGTGAATGGCAAAATAGAGTACAGGGGAAACAGGCAAAGGAATGAGTTTCAAGGTATGTTTTTGCTTAGGAACAGTTTACTCATTTGACACATATTTATAGATGATTACTATGTGCCAAGTAGCTATGAGAACTGGGAGTGGCAAGTGAGTAAGGCGCAGTCCCTGTTGTCAAGGATCTCACAGTTCAGTGAATTATTTAGGCACTTGCATAGAGTGTTGTGTACAATGAAGTAAGTTACTAATTAATAAAGGTACCAGAGATTACATAAGTTTTGATGAGAGGCAGCTAATTCATCCTACGGGGCTGTGGAGCAGGGAGATGAAAAGTGTTCCAGATTAGGAAACTGAATGAGCAGCCACTGAATGGAGTATATTCAGGTTGGCAGAAGTGAAAAACGTAGCACAAAGTGAAAATGTTTAACCAGAATTGAGGCTGGTGAAATAGGCAGATGTCAAGTCAGGAGGATTATTTTTCCATTCTCTGATGTTTCTATTCTACCCTGTACATGATAGGAAGTCACTGAAAGGATTTTATCAGGGGAATTTTACAGGTAAAATTTCCATTTTACTTTGATTATGCCTGCAGCTGTGTAGATGATAGATAGGAAGGGTTAAGCCAGTGGTAGTTTGGAGGTTATTGTAGTGGTTCTTTTGAGAAATGATGAGACCTGACCCATGAGAATGGATTTAGTTAAGAATAGAGGAGGTAGGGATGCCTGGGTGGCTCAGTTGTTAAGCATCTGCCTTCGGCTCATGTCATGATCCCGGGGTCCTGGGATTGAGCCCCACATCAGGCTCCCTGCTCAGCAGGAGGCCTGCTTCTCCCTCTCCCACTCCCTCGGTGTTCCCTCTCTTGCTCTGTCTCTCTCTGTCAAATAAATAAATAAAATCTTAAAAAAAAATGGAGGAGGTAACAGATTTGAGATTTATTTAGGAAATAAAGGAGGAAGAAACAATTTGGCATGCAGAGATAATGCTGTGTGTTCAGCATATCCCATTGCTTTTTTCCCCAGGCTTGTGGATAGACTACATTTTCTAACCTTGTTGCAGTTAAGGAGATCTTAGGACTTTATACTGACCAGTGGAATATAGTTAGAATTATTGTTATCTCTGGTTCTGACTCATAAAAACCTCTGCTATCTTGCAGTTATTCCTGTCACTCCTTTGTATGCATAGAGTTCTAAGGAGTACTCCAAGACCCCAGGGGAGGGCATAACATTTGACAGAAGGAGTCTGCATCCCTGAATGACTCTAGGGAAAAAAAAACCTCACTACTGACACATATTGGACTTTATTGTATCTACGCAGGCATTTATTTGTTTTAACAATGATTCACCTTACATAAGTGAAAAAAAAATGAACCACAATGAGTATGTCTAAATGGAAAATTATCATTTCAGTTTTGACAGGATGAATTTGAGGTGATTATGAAGTGATTACCACTAAGTAGATAACCCTAAGTAGATAAGGTCATTCAGGAGAATGGCTGACTAAAGAAAATAGTAAATAAAGAATGAAATTCTGAAAGCACTAAAAGTTAGGAGTCACAACTATAAGAAAAACAAGGAGCTGAAGCTGGAGAAAGAGAGTCAAGGTCAAATCAGGAGGAATGTGACTTTTCTTTTTAAGGTGTTAGAACTTTACTTTTGAGATGATGGAACGTCTCCAACTGATTTAATCAAGGGATGTTATGGTAAGATTCTCATTTCCGTTAGATTACTCTTGTAGCTCAGGAGATGACATGCGTGGGCCTAAAATGTTAGAGAAGAGGTGAGAGGCTACCACAGTAGCCTCATGGTTAACATGAAGCTGTCTTAGAAACAAGTGAAGTTCCAAGGGAAGAAAATACATCTAATGCAGAGAATGATCAAAGGTGCCAAGTACAAGAGAAAGTTTCATTTTTATAACATTGTGTTTGGCAATATGGCAGTCAACAGGGCCATTAGCACTCTTGTGGTGAGGGTGAAGCATGACCAGAAGTGGGGAGAGACTGCCAAGGTAGACAGGCTTTGATGGAACACAATGGAAGAAACTGGGTTGTAGCCAGAGCCATGTATTTAGGGTTAAGTGATTGTTATTGTTGATTTTTGTTAGGAAGAAAAAAATGCAAACATGTTTACATACTAAAGGGAAAAAGTCAGAAGAGAAAGAGAGAGAGAGAGAGCTTGAAGATTACACAGGAAGAAGAGACAAGTGAGAAAGTGAAGTCCCAGAGTAGGGGTAGCATCAGAGTCCAAATTGGTGGGGGAGTGAACTTGAATAGAACAAGAGGAAAACATCATCAGAAACTAGAGGAAAAGAAGTGAGAGCTCCCACATTAATGTCTATAGGTGTGGATGGCTGAAAGATGGGATGGTCCATACTCTACCTCCTCTACCTTCTCTAGAAGAGATGAGCAAGCATATTGAACAAGGTGGTGGGAAATACATTTTTAGATGGTCATTGAGAGCAATGAAACATTAAAACCAAAGATAAATAAAAATATCTATGCATGGTAGTAGAAGTTATTTATTTTTATCAAAAAGCTTTGAGGCCAAGGACAATGATTGGTATGAAGTTTGCAAATTTCCATTATAATGAGTAAGTCAAGTATTAGATTTCAGTTTCTAAAACCAATTATTTTGCAGTGATTTGGGGCTTTAAAATGCAATATTTTATGATGAACACTGTCATTGCTGAGCTACCTTTTCTATTGACCATGAATATAAACATATTTACCATATAATTAAAAAATAATGGGGTAACTGGGTGGCTCAGTCAGTTAAGTGTCTGTTTTCAGCTCAGATCTTGACCCCAGGGTCCTGGGATTGAGCCCCGCATTGGGCTCCCTGCTCTCTCTCTCTCTCTATCTCTCTCTGTCAAAGAAATAAATAAAATCTTAAAAAAAAATAGCATGAACTGTATAGTTATATGGGCCCCTTTACCCATCTTCATTTATGAAGGCCATCTGGGAACACAGGTAGACAGGAGTTCATTCCGTCAGTAATTCTACTCATCTATCATCCTAAAGCATGAGCATAAGACATGAAAAAAAAGCCACCTGAAATGGAAATCAAAGGGTATGAGCTCTTTCTTCATGGGAGAATTTTATGAAATGAAGATTGCCTATAAAATAAGCCACAGGTGGTCTTGATGACAAAATCAATACCATTATGGAAATGTCAAACACCACTACTTCTGAGAGACTTTTCCTTAAACACTCAGGTTAAGTTGGAAGCTTCTTGGTACTCTCTTTTCAAACCAAACATGCCTCTGACATAGTACTCTACACAAGAGAATTAGTTTCCCTTTCCTGTCTCCCATAAAAAACTTAGTCCCTTGAGAATTGTGACTGTAGTTTGTTCAGTTATATTTCTAAAACTTTGAAGGCTGCTTAGTACATTGTAGGCAATCACTAACTGGTAATTGAATAATATATTGAAAATAAGTGAATTATTAAATATATAAACAGGTGAATATTCTCATATTCAGAAAAAATAGAGATTTCTCTGGTTTAGTTCCAGGCCTCACAGGAAGCTACAGTTTATTTCCTCAAAACAAAAATGAAATAAAAAAAAAATTAACTTTTCCATTGTTAGTAGCAAGAATATGCAGAGCATACATCTCATTTTTACATACAATAGCTGCTGTGATACCCTTTCTTACTTGTTTAGAAATGCTACAGAAAAATTTGAGAAATAGCAAAAAAGCAAAATGTGTGCTATTATATTCAAGAGTAACACTTCATTACACAGTACAATTAGCAAAAGACTGCTTTCTGGCCTAGTATTCTATAGCTCAGGAAGAGAAAGTTCAATTAATAGTTAAAGTCCTGCTACATTGCAGCAGAGATATAAATCACAGACTAGATAGTGCTCTTCTATTGGCTTTTTGGGTTTGCTAAGGAAAGAAGAAACATGGAAACCTTTCTGCAGATTCTTAAGGGTTACCGAATCTTTACTTTGTGTTCACTTCTTTAGTTTTGATTTTGAATTCATTTTGGTTTTGTGAGAAGAGATGAGAAAGGCCATTGAATAGTCATTTTATAGCAAAACCATTACAACTACAAATAAAATCATTTATTTGATAAAATGCATTGCTTCTAGTATTAATAAAGAAAATATTATTTCCACTAATTGTTATTATTTTACACACTTGAAATCTTATTAAAATGAGTTCACATTGAATAATTTCTTACAAGATCAAATATTCAGAGGCTATGTTCAAATTTGAAAGTTACAAATTTTCCAAAAAAGTACTCTTAGCCCATTTGAAAAATGAGTGATAATTTTAACACATTATTCAATGCACAGGTACTAATTTTGAATTGTTTTGGAGTTATTTCTCTCTTCTCAAGTGAATTCATAGCATTAGTACTTCTAAATTTAACCTGTCACAAAAAGATGATTTAAGTGCAAAGAACATTAGACATGTAGATATTAAAGGAGCTACACCACTCTGTGATCTGAAGCAAGTCACCTAACCATTCTGAGCTTCATTTTTTTTCCATCTATGAAATTACCATATTATGAACTGTTTTTATTTATTTTGAAGAGCTTTTGTGATGATCAAAGGATATACTTCAAATACTACTTACATGGAAAGTATTTTTAAATACTAGATGATTACATTTTCCACATATTAGAAGTAATTTGGAACTACTCATCAATCGCTTACATGTTAGCCAAAATTCCATTATGTTTTTGGGATTTTCTTCACAATTGAAAACATCAATCAATAAACATAATATATGAATACCCTCTGCTTTTGCTCCAAATTTGCTTATTCTCTTTTCCTGAAGTACTAATTATATTATGAGAAAATTAAAGAAAGAAAAGAGGCAGTTACGTGCTTCTAACAGAGGCAGTTATGTACTTCTAACTGGCACTTCTAACTCTTCTAACAGGCTATTCTGGAGCTGGATGAGAATATTCCTGATTTCTTATTGGTTCTAAGAGTGGGAACTAAAATTTTTCTTTGAGATATACTCTTTACTTTATCCTAGTGAAGATGATTAATTAAGTCTTAACACTATATCACCTCATTACTCATTTACTTGAAGAAGACCCAAATCAGTAAAATAATTCAACTATGGGTGTTTCAGATTAGTAAATTTGCCATTTTACAGGATGATGTTGATAGCTCACTGCACAGATTCATTCAACATCCCTCAAATATATGCTGACTCTCTATTGTTGAATAGGACAGAATTCCTGTAACATAACATCAGTATGTAGGTTAAGGAGAAAAGTTGTCGATAACGACGGCCCTGTGAATGGACGTGTCTAGTCGTCATTAAGTGGAGACATATCTGAAGTTGTTAGGTTTTAAGTTTTCCTTTCTTGCATTATAGTTATACTTTACTATCTTCAAACCTTAGTAAAGCTAAAAAAGGAAAGCTCTCCATATTAGTTTCTTGTAGTTGCTGTGTCAAATTACCACAAGTGGGTGGCTTAAAACAACAGAAATGTATTTTCTCATAGTTCTGGAGGCTAGACATTCTAAATCAGTATACCAGGGTCAAAATCAGTGTCAGCAAGAGTGATCCCTCTGGAGGCTCTAGGGGAAGGATCTATTCCTTGCTCTTCCAGCTTCTGGCAGCTCGTGGCATTCCTTGGATTCCAATTTTCAAGGCCAGCATCCTCAAACCCCTTTCTGCTTTGTCTTCACATCATCTTCTCCTCATGTGTTTGTCAAATCTCCATCTGCTTTCTTAATAAAGACACTTGCTTTTGAATTTAGGACCCACCCACATTATCTACAACAATCTCTCCACCACATAATTCTTAGTTTAATCACATCTGTAAAAACAAACAAACAAACAAAAACAAACCACCTTTTTGTTTCCCTTATAAAGTAAGGGATTTGCAGGTTCCAGGGATTAGTACTAATATCGTTGAGGGGGCATTATTCTGCCTATCATATTATTCCTCTTTCTATCTTTATAGTGGAATAATGCTGACCATTTAATTCAAATCTTCCAACATACTCTTCAAAAATGATGAAATTAAGAAGAATAAATGAAGCAAAACCCATACTTATGGCATTACTAAGAGAAAGACAACACCCAATCATCAAATTCCCTGTAAGCCTAGAAAGCACTCTCCCACTGTAAGGAGAGGCAGTGTTGTTTATCCTAAAGTTGACTTTAGGATAAACAAGAAGAGGCTTATCCTAAGTTGACCTAAAATAGCTACCAAAAATTAAAGTCTATCTTAAGTAAAAAACAAAACAAAACAAAACATACTGAAAGGGAGTCATAGGAGATTAGAGCACTTATTTTGAAAGGGGACATAAAGACCCTATATCTACATGCACAAAAAATGTGTACGTGAGCGTTCATAGCAGCTTTATTTACAATTTTAAAATTTGAAAGTATTATAAATGTTTATCAACAGATGAATGGTTAATCAAATAATGGTATATCCATACAAGGAAAAATTCAGCAATAAAAAGAAATGCGCTTCACCTAAATGTGATTCTGCTTCTTGGAAATTATGCTCACATCTATCAACCTATCCCACACCATCTCATCTTCATACTTGCTGCTCAATTATGCTATTTGAATATTGCCAATGCAGAGCTTTAAAATTTACCCACATTTTAAATTAACTATTGTTTAGGACATCATCTATTGTCATTCAGACCTTAATGGTTTAACTACCTGGTCATGATAGTTCTGTGTGCTTCCCTGGAATCACTGTATTGTTCACCTAACAATGGTTCTAGTAGACTTCTTCTTAGTAAGCTATATTTTGAGTCTTGATATTCTTGATGCCATAGCATCCAAAAACCAATCACTTCTACCACCTGCACTGCTACAACTCTGATCCAAACCACTATCAGCTCCTGCCTGCATAGTTGCAATATTCTTTCCCTGCTTCTGAATTTGTTCCTCTATGATGTATTCCCCAATTTAAATTCAAGTCATATGATGTTATTCTGTTTTTCAAAACATTCCAATGACCACATCTCAATCAGAGCAAGAACCAAAATCCTCAGAGTAGCCTGCTATGAGGCCCTTAGATAATACAAAGGATCAGATTGTCCAGTCACCTCATGGGGATCAGAGGTCTTTCTCAGTATCAACCTTTACTGATAATTTCAAAAATAAAAGTAATCCCTAAGCGCAGGCAAGCAGGGAGAGGTCTAGGACACAACTCCCCATATCTTTTCTCACTGCATCAGGATTTGCTCTGATGCAGAGTAACATATGAAATCTCAAAGTAATATATGCACCTTATTACTCAAAGGTTTCTGTTTGTGTAATGTAAGCATCTCTATTTTATTTTCAGGTTTGTGACATTTTTCTTAGAACTATGTTCTATGAATCCATCAATTCTAAGTTTGTTTATCACATGCAATCCTAGATCGATCAGGTATATCCAGCTGAGAGCATTCCATAAACAAGTATTCTCTGGCTAGCAAATACAGATATCTTGTTTGCCAGAAAGTTTGTTATCAGCATGTTGACAATCATCCGTGATTGGCTCATCTTTTTTTCTTTCCCTCAGGTGTTCCCTTATAAGGATTGCAGGCCTGTGCCTTAACCCAGTTTTTCCCCAGGCCCCCACCAGATTTGGCTTTCACTTTCCTGATGGTCTCATCTCCCACGTACCTTACCCTACTTCATTCCACCTTGGTCATTCCAGTCTCCTTTCTTGTCTGCAAAGATACCAAACTTCTGTTCCAGGACTTTCACATTTGCTAATCTTTCCACCTGGTAGGTATCCCCAGATATCTGTACAGCTATCATTCTCTTTTTAGTTCAAGTTGGCTCACAAGTCTCTTTGCTCCCAATTTCCTATATGTAGTAGAATCCCTTTTCCCCTTCAACACTCCTTACACCCTTCTACTTTATTTCTCTCCATATCATCTATCATGATTTAATGTACAGATATTTTACTTATACATGGTTGTATTGTACATCTCTCACCACTAGAATTAAGACCTGAGATTGATTGATTAATTGATTTTTATTTATTTAGTTTTTGCTATTTCATCCACTGTTATATCCCCAGTATTTTGAATGATGTCTGGAACTAAGCAGTCACTCAGTTAAATGTTCACTAGAAGAATGAATGAAATAAAATAAAATAAACATCACTTAATATTATATTGTAGCCCACATCAGCCATAATTTTTTATCTAATTCTCCTCTCACATCTATGAGTGAGAGAATGTTAAATCCACTTCACAGAATAATTATATTACACAATATTATCTCCTTTGGTATGCAATCACTTGGAGTTTTTTGCTCCCAAATACTTCTTCCATTTAGTTAGCAGACTATTTCTTGTTTTTTGTTATCATGAAAATTGCACATTTTCTACTCACTTTCCCTCTTTTATAGTCCATTCATATTGAGGCAAGACAACACTTGCTATAATTTCTATAACCTAAAATATACTCAGGTTGTCCCTTGACCTTACTGGAACACTTAGCAAGCATTAAATACTGAATTAGGAGTCTCATCAGCTTATCTATTCCTAGCTTTTGATAATATGACATAAAAACTTTATATACCCAATGGAGACATCATGGAGAATGTCAGTTTCTTTCTCTAATTTTGCTTCTCAAAGATCTATTGATCCCAAAGGTCATGATTCATTAAGTTATTGAGCCAATTATATAACCAAGACTACTATGAAATACCTTACATATACCAGGCATTTTATGATATTCAGGAATTCACAGCTGGAAAAAGTATGGTCCTCCCCACCATTTTACACAGATACTATTCTCATAAATATACCATTGTAATTCAGTTTAAGTGCTATATTTGCAATATTTACAGAATTGCTATGAGAGATCAAAGGAGGAAGAACCTGTTTTGCTTGGGCTGATTATTTTTCTGTTTAGTTGTTTAGAGAAAATTAGAAATAGTAGGTGGAATCCTACTATTTTAGTTTTTGAATGGTGGAAGCGTGGAATCCTTGCTTCATTTTAGTTCTTCTAATATCATGTGGGCACAGAATGATGGATATATCTCTCATGGTTATTCTATGAGAACATGGTGTTTGTAGCCTACCTAGCATGCTTTATAACATGAAAAAAGTGGCCTATATTCAATTTCGTCTTCTATAAAATAATGATAGCAATGTGCAATTAGTAGCATTGTGAACATTAAATAAAAGTATATGATGGAAATATGAAACATAATGTCTGGCCAGGAAGGGTGGCTTGAGAAACCCATACAGCACTGTGAATTACTGCGCAGGCTTTTGAATCAGATATTCCTAGTTCAAAATCATGCTCTACCACTTATTATCTGTGTAATCTCTGAGCAGGTGGTTCAATCTCTCTGTGCCTAAATTTCTTCATGTGTAAAATTAGGATGATAACCATACCCAGTTCATAAAAATGCTTGAGGAGTAAGTATGATCATTACATGTAAATCACCAAGAAAAGTGCTTGACATATAGTAGCAAATAATAACATTACCCTTTATTATTCTTCTGTTTCTTTACTGTACTTATTTTAAGGAGCATTATGAAAATAATGATCAAAGACAATGCTACCTAACAATACAGTGTGAATAGGCTGCTACTATGTACAGATACTGTTTTTGATCTGCTTTCGGCTTATAAACACCTTTACTAACTAATGCTTAATCTTCCCACCTCAACCATATGTGTTTGCCTTTTTATTTTCATTTCACCTCCTGCCATATAATTTAACTCAGCATTACATTCATTCTGTAATTTTTTTTGTGTGCTTTCCTGTCTGCTTATTGGGTTATCTGTGAACAAATATCAATTAACACTTCCAAATATATCTTTATAAATGTAAACATTGAAATTATTTAAAAAGCTGACAAATGCCCCAAATAAACAGCATAATACTGCCATATATTTTCATTAAAACAAATATATTTTATTTTAAATTTTATTTACAGCATTAAATCATTATTGTTTAGTATTTTTTTCTATTTTTACTTTTTGAACAACTTAATGTATGTCCAACATTACCTAACCCTGTCTCCTTCTTAATATTACTTAATATTACTGAGATAGCCTAATAGGAACAACAACAACCAAAAAAAACAAAAACAAAAACAAAATGAAGGACATCCTAACAAATACTCCTTAGATAAATAGAAGGAGGCCTTTGACCAAGGGCATCCTAACAAATACTCCTTAGATAATAGAAGGTGGCCTTTGGGATGTTTAAATAATTTCATACTTTAATTGAGGTGAGGCATAAAATAATGATGGAAATAGGTCTAGCACTAAATATTCAATCTGGTTAGAAAATGTTCATCTCAAACTTATTTAGAATTATCTCACAGGAAAATCCTTGTCTTCCTGTAGTATATGCTAAGTGCCTTCCATTCACTGTATTTTCTGGTTTGCACTGGTTATCAGGAATATCAAAAGCAAACATATAGTTTAGTCTCAGCAAGTGTGTTAACTTTGAAAAAAATTGTACTCACATTTATTCATTACCTGTGTTTTTTTAATTTTTTAATTTAAATTCAATTAACCAACATGTGGTACATCATTAGTTTTTGATGTAATGTTCAATGATTTATTAGTTGCGTATAACACCCAGTGCCCATCACATAACATGCCCTCCTTAAAGCCCATCACCCAGTTACCTCATCCCCCTACTCTCCTCCCTTTCCATAACCCTCAGTTTGTTTCCCAGAGTCAAGAGTCTTTCATGGTTTGTCTCCCTCTCTGATTTCTTCCCAGTTTTCTCTCCCTTCTCCTATTGTCCTCTGCACTATTCCTTATAATCCACATATGAGTGAAGCCATATGATAATTGTTTTTCTCTGATTGACTTATTTCACTTAGCATAATACCCTCCAGTTTAATCCATGTCAATGTAAATGGTAGGCATTCATCCTTTCTGATGGCTGAGTAATATTCCATTGAATATATGAACCACATCTTCTTTATCCATTCATCTGTTGAAGGACATCTCAGCTCCTTCCACAGCTTGGCTATTGTGGACATTGCTGCTATGACCACTGGGGTACATGTGCCCCTTCTTTTCACTACATCTGTATCTTTGGGGTAAATACCCAGCAATTGCTGGGTCATAGTGTAACCTTATACCTGTGATTCTTTTAAGTACAATTTATTTTTACATTAACCTTATTGTTATACATTGTTATAAAGTGACTCAATTCTTTAGAGAGGGAAAGAATTAGTATATTCAGTACATTAACAACATCCTCAAGATCTGGAAAACCTAGCAAGTGAAGACATTTAAGTCTCCTTTCCCACATCAATAAACTAATAGCTCCTGTTGATACCAATGAAAATTACAGGTAAGATACTGGAACCACATTTGTATACCACAATAATACAAAATTACTTCACACTCCCATATTAAGCTGTTGATTGTTAATTACATTTTGAAAGGAGAATTAGACTGAGCTCTATGGAACAGATTATTCTGGCATGCATACTCTCAGAATGAAAAAAGATATACTGATAATGCTTTCCTCTTGACATATATGAAAATTCCTGTGAGTTTCTTTTTCAGTTCAATTATTTATTTCAAGAGGAGTCCAACATTATCTTTCTAGGAATAAGACTACCCCACCAATGGAGTATGAATCAATGTCATTCCCTGACATGAAAGTTTTGCTATATCCAATAATGTAAGCTAGAGCTGTGCTAAACCACTTAGAGATAACTATAACTGGAATCCAATTGATAACCAAATCCCCCAAAACATTCACAAGAGATATCTTTTCTCAGTATTCCCCTTTCATACATTTGTCATCAGAAGTAAAGCAAAGCAATAAACTAGAAGACAACATGTGTAACTTTTAAGGCAATCAAAGTGTGCTGATATACCTACCCACATATCTGCCAAATTACAAGAAAAAAATCCAATTAAAAAAATAAAATTAAGACAGAATCTTTACAGAAGAAAACATGGAAACATGGAAGATGAAATGTGAATATCTAATAAACTATGGTCAACAACATCCAAATTATTTTTTTCATTTAAATTCAATTAATTAACATATAATGTATTATTGGTTTCAGAGGTAAAGTTCAGTGATGCATCAGTCTTATGCAATGCTCATTACATCTCGTGCCCTCCTCAAAATTTTTAAAATTGAGATGTCTATAAGTTTTTATTCAGGTTATCAAAATTGAAAATATCACAAAGAATTAGAACATCCTCATATATTGTTTATGACAACATGAATTTCTATGTTTGGGGGAAGATACTTTTTAATCTCTTTTAAAACAGAAAGAATATAATTTGACTCCAGAATCCCAAATCTGGGGATCAGTGATGCAGTATGAGAGTATCAATACATTGTATACATAAACAAGAATGCTTACTGCAACATTGTTTATATAATGAAAAATAAAATTCAGACTGGATGGCTCATGTGCTTTTTGAAAATCAGTGTCATTCTCCATCCTTCTTGTTTGATGACCTGGGAGGCTGATCTGTGATAATTGCATCAGGGATTTCTTACATTCTGACAGACTTTTCCACTCAGATTTAAATAGTGAGGGGAAGGAAGAGAGGGGTGTAAGCCTGGGGTTTTATTCCCCAACCTCATTCCCTGCTAGGTTTCCATGAATTGGTAAAACCCTCGACAAAGGCCACAACTCCTGTCAAGAATTAATCTTCGGGCTGCTCTCTCTGAATTCTAGTATCTACTCCCTTCTATTGTCCATTCTGGTTCTGGGCGGGGGGGTTTGGTGTTAGTGGTTCCCTGGTGTTACCAGCCCTTTGTTGTTGTTATAATCTTTCCTAACTGCTTTTTAAATAGTCATTTTATTAAATTATCTTCAGCTTGAATATGCCATTTGGTTCTAACTGGGCTATTGACTGATACATCTATCAATAAGAGAATGGTTCAATAAATTCACATCATTATACTCAGAAAGCACGTTAGATCTACATGTTTTGGCTTAGAAGAAAATGAATGGGATAGAGTGAGAAACTCAATTTAATAGCAAAATATGCCACTAGCAAAAAGAAAAGACAAGACACTAAGAAAAGATATACGTAACACAAATAACTGAATATATATTAGTATCCAAATTATACAAGAAATCTCATAAATCAGTTAGAAAAAGACAAAAGCCCCAGCTTTAAAAATATGTGGCAAATAATATGAATGAATAATCTGCATAAGACAAAACATCAATAAACTAATATATGAAATACGTACGTGACAAACACATATATGAAAAATGTTCTACTTTACTTATAATCAGAGAAATATAAAACAAATGCCATTTCACATACACTAGATTTCTAATATGAATTTTTTAATATGTTGGAGATGATACAGAGCAAATGTAGTACCAATAACTCGAGAACGTATAACATATAGTTGATGAGCACGTGCATATGCTTTGATGTAGTAATTTCACACCTGGATATAGTCTCTCAAGTAGGAGTCAGCAAATTTAACCCCTATCAAAATCAGCTGGAGATCACGCTAAAACACAGATTGCTGTCCCTACCACCAGAGTTTCTAATTCGGTAGGGCTGGGGTGGGCCATAAGAATTTCCATTTCTAGAAAGTTCTCAAGTGATACATCTCAAGTGATGCTGCTGACTCTGAGAATGACTACTGTAGAGAAACTACTATAGAGAAACATCTTATCCATGCACACAATAAGATATGTAAAAGAGTGTCCATTGCAGCACTGTTTCCAGTAGTAAAAATTGGAAACAAACTTAAAGCTCATTTACAGAATAGATGTATAATTTGGAGTATACCATGAAATATATATATATAACTTGGACACTTATACTAAAACCACCTGTATAAATATCAATGAAACTGGCTCACATAATATTGAGTAAAAAAAAAACTATCTGCAGAAGGATAAATTCAGCATGTTATTTATATACATTTTTTATAACAGGTAAAACAATACAGGGGCGCCTGGGTGGCTGTCATTAAGCATGTGCCTTCGGCTCAGGTCATGATCCCAGGGTCCTGGGATCGAGCCCCGCATCAGGCTCCCTGCTCAGTGGGAAGCCTGCTTCTCCCTCTCCCACTCCCTCTGCTTGTGTTCCCTCTCTCACTGTGTCTCTCTCCTAAATAAATAAATAAAATCTTTAACAAAAATTAAATAAAAACAATACAATTTGTTATTTGTGGTTAAACATTTATATGTGCATTTATTTTAAAAAAATGTGGGAATGGAAATTCTAAATATAAAATAGTGATAAACTCTGAGAACGAATAAAATAGGATTTGGGAGAAATATAACATGAGATTCAGCTGAATCTGTAAAATACTGTATCTTAAGCTGAGTTGAAGGGTTAAATGGGCATTCATTATATTAGTCTCCACAACATTTTATGCATGAAGGTATTTTTTTAATTAAATTTAATTAGTTAACATACAGTGCTATATTGGTTTCTGGAGTTGAATTCAGTGATTGATCACATACATACAATACCCAGGGCTCATCACAAGTGCCCTCTCTAATACCCATTGCACATCTAGCCCATCCCCCACCCACCTTCCTCCACAACCCTGTTTGTTCTCTATTGTTAAGAGTCTCTTATGGTTTGTTTCCCTCTCTCCTTTTTTTCTTTTCCCCTTTCCCATATGTTCATCTGTTCTCTTTCTTTTCTTCCATCTGTTTTCTTTCTTAAATTCTACATATGAGTGAGATCATACGGCATTTGTCTTTCTCTGACTGCCTTATTTCACTAAGCATAATATGCTCTAGCTCCATCCACATTGTGGCAAATGACAAGATTTCTTTCTTTCTTTTTTTTTTTTTCTGATGGCTGAGTAATATCCCGTTGTGTATATATATCTCACATCTTCTTTATCCATTCATCAGTCAATGGACATTTGGGCTCTCTCCATAGTTTGGCTATTGCTGATAACGCTGCTATAAACATCAGGGTGCGTGTACCCCTTTCAATTTACATTTTTGTATCCTTTGGGTAAATACCTAGTAGTGCAATTGCTAGATCCTAGGGTAGTTCTATTTTTAACTTTTTGAGGAACCTCCATACTGTTCTCCAGACTGGCTGCGCCAGTTGCATTGCCACCAACAGGGCAAGAGTGTTCCCCTTTCTCTGCATCCTCGCCAATACCTCGTTTTTGTGTTAATTTTAGCCATTCTGAAAGGTGTGAGGTGGTATTTCATCATGGTTTTGATTTGTATTTCCCTGATGATGAGTGACGTTGAGCATCTTTTCCTGTGTCTGTTAGCCATCTGTATGTCTTCTTTGGAAAAGTATCTGTTCATGTCTTCTGTCCATTTCTTAACTGGATTGATTTTTGGGTGTTGAGTTTGATAAGTTCTTTATAAATTTTGGATACTAACTCTTTATCAGATTTGTTTGCAAATATCTTCTCCCATTCCATAAGCTGCTTTTTAGTTGTGTTGATTGTTTCCTTCACTGTGCAGAAGCTTTTTATGTTGATGAAGTCCCAATAGTTCATCTTTGCTTTTGTTTTCCTTGCTTCTGGTGATATGTCTAGTAAGAAGCTGGTACAGCTGCAGTCAAAGAGTTTTCTGCCTGGGTTTACCTCTAGGATTTTGATGGTTTCCTATCTCATATTTAGGTCTTTAATCTATTTTGAATCTATTTTTGTGTGTAGCATAAGAAAGTGGTCCAGTTTCATTCTTCTGCATGTTGCTGTTCAGTTTTCCCAACACCATTTGTTGAAGAGACTGTCTTTTAACATTGAATATTCTTTCTTGCTTTGTTGAAGATTAGTTGACCATATAGTTGCAGGTCCATTCCTGGGTTTTCTATTCTGTTCCATTAATCTATCTGTCTGTTTTTGTGCCAGTATCATACTATCTTGATGACTACAGCTTTGTAATATATCTTGAAATGTGGAATTGTGATGCCTCCAATTTAGTTTTTCTTTTTCAGAATTGCTTTGGCTATTTGGGGTATTTTGTGGTTCTATACAGATTTTAGGATTATTTGTTCTACCTTTGCAAAAAATGCTGGGTGGTATTTTGATAAGGATTACATTAAATGTGTAGATTGCTTTGGGTAATATAGACATTCTAAAAGTGAGCATGGATGCTTTTCCATTACTTTGTGTCTTCTTTGATTTCTTTCATAAGTGTTCTATAGTCTCCAGAGTACAGATCTGGTGAGAGTGGACATCCTTATCTGGTTCCTGACTGTAGGGGAAAGGCTCTCAGTTTTTCCACATTGAGATAATATTAGCTGTAAGTCTTTCAAATATGGCCATCATGATGTTGAGGTATATTCCATTTATCCCTACTTTGTTGAAGGTTTTTATCAAGAAAGCATGCTGTGCTTTGTCAAGTGATTTTTCTACGCACAAAGTTCTTAAGTAGAAACAAGTTATGGGGTAACGTGCATTTTGTCATATTTGTGCCATTGTTCTCCACTGGCTTATAAAAATATAGATATGTAGGTGTATAGAAATAGAATTGACTTTTTTAAATTTTTTATTGGAATATTAGTCACGATACATTACATCATTAGTTTTTGATGTAGCATTCCATGATTCATTGTTTGTGCATAACACCCAGTGCTCCATGCAGAATGTACCCTCCCCAATACCCATCACCAGGCTAACCCATCCTCCCACCCCCCTCCCCTCTAGAACCTTCAGTTTGTTTTTCAGAGTCCATCGTCTCTCATGGTTCATCTCCCCCTCCGATTTCCCCCGCTTCATTCTTCCCCTCCTGCTATCTTCTTTCTTTTTTTCTTAACATATATTGCATTATTTGTTTTAGAGGTACAGATCTGTGATTCAACAGTCTCACACAATACACAGCGCTCACCATAGCACATACCCTCCCCAATGTCGATCACCCAGCCACCCCATCCTTCCCCCACCCCACTCCAGCAACCAACCCTCAGTTTGTTTCCTGAGATTAAGAATTCCCCATATCAGTGAGGTCATATGATACAAGTCTTTCTCTGATTGACTTATTTCGCTCAGCATAACACCCTCCGGTTCCATCCACGTCATTGCAAATGGCAAGATCTCATGCCTTTTGAGGGTTGCATAATATTCCATTGTATATATATACCACTTCTTCTTTATCCATTCATCCATTGATGGACATATTGGCTCTTTCCACAGTTTGGCTATTGTGGACATTGCTGCTATAAACATCGGGGTGCACGTACGCCATTGGATCCCTACATTTGTATCTTTGGGGTAAATACCCAGTATTGCAATTGCTGGATCATATGGCAGCTCTATTTTCAACTTTTTGAGGAAACTTCATACTGTTTTCCAGAGTGGTTGCACCAGCTTGCATTCCCACCAGCAGTATAGGAGGGTTCCCCTTTATCCACATCCCGCCAACGTCTGTCGTTTCCTGACTTGTTAATTTTACCATTCTGACTGGTGTGAGGTGGTATCTCATGGAGTTTTGATTTGGATTTCCCTGATGCTGAGCGATGTTGAGCACTTTTTCATGTGTCTGTTGGCCATCTGTTGGACATCTGGATGTCTTCTATGGAAAAATGTCTGTTCATGTCTTCTGCCCATTTCTAGATTGGATTATTTGTTCTTTGAGTGTTGAGTTTGATAAGTTCTTTATAGATTTTGGATACTAGCCCTTTATCTGATATTTCATCTGCAAATATCTTCTCCCATTCTGTTGGTTGTCTTTTGGTTTTGTTGACTATTTCCTTTGCTATGCAAAAGCTTTTTATCTTGATGAAGTCCCAATAGTTCATTTTTGCCCTTGCTTTCCTTGCCTTTGGCGATGTTTCTAGGAAGAAGTTGCTGTGGCTGAGGTCGAAGAGGTTGCTGCCTGTGTTCTCCTTTAGGATTTTGATGGACTCCTGTCTCACGTTTAGGTCTTTCAACCATTTCGAGTCTATTTTTGTGTGTGGTGTAAGGAAGTGGTCCAGTTTCATTCTTCTGCATGTGGCTGTCCAATTTTCCCAACACCATTTGTTGAAGAGACTGTCTTTATTCCACTGGACATTCTTTCCTGCTTTGTCAAAGATTAGTTGACCATAGAGTTAAGGGTCCATTTGTAGGCTCTCTCTTCTGTTCCACTGATCTATGTGTCTGTTTTTGTGCCAGTACCATACTGTCTTGACGATGACAGCTTTGTAATAGAGCTGGAAGTCCGGAATTGTGATGCCGCCAGCTTGGCTTTTCTTTTTCAACATTCCTCTGGCTATTCGGGGTCTTTTCTGGTTCCATACAAATTTTAGAATTATTTGTTCCATTTCTTTGAAAAAAGTGGATGGTATTTTGATGGGGATTGCTTTGAATGTGTAGATTGCTCTAGGTAGCATTGGCATCTTCACAATATTTGTTCTTCCAATCCATGAGCATGGAATGTTTTTCCATTTCTTTGTGTCTTCCTCAAATTCTTTCATGAGTACTTTATAGTTTTCTGAGTACAGATCCTTTGCCTCTTTGGTTAGGTTTATCCCCAGGTATCTTATGGTTTTGGGTACAATTGTAAATAGGATCGACTCCTTAATTTCTCTTTCTTCTGTCTTGTTGTTGATGCATAGGAATGCCACTGATTTCTGTCCATTGATTTTAAATCCTGCCACTTTACTGAATTCCTGTATGAGTTCTAGCAGTTTTGGGGTGGAGTCTTTTGGGTTTTCCACACACAGTATCATATCATCTGCAAAGAGTGAGAGTTTGACTTCTTCTTTGCCGATTTGGATGCCTTTGATTTCTTTTTGTCGTCTGATTGCTGTGGCTAGGATGTCTAATACTATGTTGACTAGCAGTGATGATAGTGGACATCCCTGCTGCGTTCCTGACCTTAGGGGGAAAGCTCTCAGTTTTTCCCCATTGAGAATGATATTCGCTGTAGGTTTTTCATAGATGGCTTTTATGATATTGAGGTATGTACCCTCTATCCCTATACTCTGAAGAGTTTTGATCAAGAAAGGATGCTCTACTTGTCAAATGCTTTTTCTGCATTGATTGAGAGGATCGTATGATTCTTGTTCTTTCTTTTGTTAATGTATTGTATCACATTTATTGATTTGCGGATGTTGAACCAACCTTGCAGCCCAGGGATAAATCCCACTTGGTCGTGGTAAATAATCCTTTTAATGTACTGTTGGATCCTATTGGCTAGTATTTTGGTGAGAATTTTTGCATCCATGTTCATCAAGGATATTGGTCTGTAATTCTCCTTTTTGATGGGGTCTTTGTCTGGTTTGGGGATCAAGGTAATGGTGGCCTCATAAAATGAGTTTGGAAGTTTTCCTTCCATTTCTATTTTTGGAACAGTTTCAGGAGAATAGGTATTAATTCTTCTTTAAATGTTTGGTAGAATTCCCCTGGGAAGCCATCTGGCCCTGGGCTTTTGTTTCTTGGGAGATTTTTGATGACTGCTGCAATTTCATTAGTGGTTATAGGTCTGTTCAGATTTTCTATTTCTTCTTGGTTCAGTTTTGGTAGTTGATACATCTCTAAGAATGCATCCATTTCTTCCAGGTTATCTAATTTGCTGGCATAAAGTTGCTCATAATATGCTCTTAAAATCGTTTGTATTTCTTTGGTGTTGGTTATGATCTCTCCTCTTTCATTCATGATTTTATTTATTTGGGTCCTTTCTCTTTTCTTTTTGATAAGTCTGGCCAGGGGTTTATCAATCTTGTTCATTCTTTCAAAGAACCAGCTCCTAGTTTCGTTGATCTGTTCTACTGTTCTTTTGGTTTCTAGTTCATTGATTTCTGCTCTGATCTTTATTATTTCTCTTCTCCTGCTGGGTTTAGGCTTTATTTGCTGTTTTTTCTCTAGCTCCTTTAGGTGTAGGGTTAGGTTGTGTATTTGAGACCTTTCTTGTTTCTTGAGAAAGGCTTGTATTGCTATATACTTTCCTCTTAGGACTGCCTTTGCTGCATCCCAAAGATTTTGAACAGTTGTGTTTTCATTTTCATTGGTTTCCATGAATTTTTTAATTCTTCTTTAATTTCCTGGGTAACCCATTCATACTTTAGTAGGATGCTATTAGCCTCCATGTATTTGAGTTCTTTCTGACCTTCCTCTTGTGATTGAGTTCTAATTTCAAAGCATTGTGCTCTGAAAATATGCAGGGAATGATTCCAATCTTTTGGTACCAGTTGAGACCTGATTTGTGACCTAGGATGTGATCTATTCTGGAGAATGTTCCATGGGCACTAGAGAAGAATGTGTATTCCATTGCTTTGGGATGGAATGTTCTGAATATGTCTGTGAAGTCCACCTGGTCCAGTGTGTCATTTAAAGTCTTTATTTCCTTGTTGATCTTTTGCTTTGATGATCTGTCCATTTCAGTCAGGGGGGTGTTAATGTCCCCCACCATTATTGTATTGTTGTTAATGGTTTTCTTTGCTTTTGTTATTAATTGGCTTATATAATTGGCTGCTCCCATGTTAGGGGCATAGATATTTACAATTGTTAGATCTTCTTGTTGGATAGACCCTTTAAGTAAGATATAGTGTCCTTCCTCATCTCTTATTACAGTCTTTGGTTTAAAATCTAATTTGTCTGATATAAGGATTGCCACCCCAGCTTTCTTTTGGTGTCCATTAGCATGGTAACTGGTTTTCCACCCCTCACTTTTAATCTGGGGATGTCTTTGGGTCTAAAATGAGTCTCTTGCAGACAGCATATCAATGGGTCTTGTTTTTTAATCCAATCTGATAGCCTATGTCTTTTGATTGGCACATTTAGCCCATTTACCTTCAGTGTAACTATTGAAAGATATGAATTTAGTGCCATTGTATTGTCTGTAAGGTGACTGTGACTGTATATTGTCTGTGTTCCCTTCTGGTCTCTGTTGCTTTTAGGCGCTCTCTTTGCTTAGAAGACCCCTTTCAATATTTCTTGGAGGGCTGGTTTCGTGTTTGCAAATTCCTTTAGTTTTTGTTTGTCCTGGAAGCTTTTTATCTCTCCTTCAATTTTCAATGATAGCCTAGCTGGATATAGTATTCTTTGCTGCATATTTGTCTCATTTAGTGCTCTGAATATATCATGCCAGTCCTTTCTGGCCTACCAGGTCTCTGTGGATAGGTCTGTTGCCAATCTAATGTTTCTACTGTTGTAGGTTACCTATCTCTTCTCCCGAGCTGCTTTCAGGATTTTCTCTTTGTCTCTGAGACTCATAAGTTTTACTATTAGATGTCGGGGCATTGACTTATTTTTATTGATTTTGAGAGGGGTTCTCTGTGCCTCCTGGATTTTGATGCCTGTTTCCTTCCCCACATTAGGGAAGTTCTCTGCTATAATTTGCTCCAATATACCTTCTGCCCCTCTCTCTCTTTCTTCTTCTTCTGGGATTCCAATTATTCTAATGTTGTTTAATCTTATGGTATCACTTATCTCTTGGATTCTGCCCTTGTGATCCAGTAGTTGTTTATCTCTCTTTTTCTCAGCTTCTTTATTTTCCATCATTTGGTCTTCTATATCACTGATTCTCTCTTCTGCCTCATTTATCCTAGCAGTTAGAGCCTCCGTTTTTTATTGCACCTCATTAATAGCCTTTTTTTTAAAGTTCGTTTTATTTAGGCTGCAATGTGTAGATTATTTATTTAGTTTTAAAACAAGCTTAATATACAGTTTAATTATTACCACCAGTTTGATTTATCTTCAACAACCTAAGAAGAGAATAAATTTCTACTGTACTAGTTTAAGAAATCTGTTCTGGAAAAAAAAAAAAATTCATTCTGTGTAGAAACATTTATATTAATTCTCCCAGAGTTTAAAGCTTTATAATCAAATCATTTTAGCCCATTAAGGACTTTTTAAATTTTGCATAATATCCTGAAAAACACTATTTTATGATACTATCAACAAAACTCAATGCCACTTGCTCCAATAATAAAAATATGCTTTTGTAAACTGTTACTTTTTAAATGACGTCAAACCAAAGAAAACTGGTTGCTGGTTTTAAAATCCTCTTGTTTGGAGAAAAATATTCTATGCCTTACTACTTGTTGCCATGCCTTACAGAGATAGGGTCTATAGTCCGCATCTGCCTCACTCGGATGGTTCAAGGCAGAAGAAGGCCCTTCTGTCCAGTTTGAGGTTTTCTGTATTATACTTTGTGTTGTTGCAAAAAGAACCAAGCGATACTCATTTACAAGCTTCTCTAAGAACTGAGCACATTTCTTCAGGGTATATACTCCTGTAGGTTAACACTTTCTCCTCCATTGACATGGTCTATCCAGTAAAAAGCGGACAGGCTATCCAAGATCAGAAGGCAGAGGGAAGGGCAGCTACAAACCATGCTTCTAGTGAGTACAGCATGAGGAGTAGCTGGGTGTTACTACTGCAGTTCACCAAAAGCAACCTTCCGAGGCAGGATTTTACCATTTCTTCACAACTCTGGGAGAGTCTATGTTCGAGAATTGTAACCAGCCGAAGCATATCAAAGTGATAATCTGTGTCAATAAATAAGACTTCTACTTCCAGTCCCCTTTCGATTTTGGGAGTATACATCATGCTGTTAAATGATAAAGCAATTCTGTTTTTCCTGTTCCCTCTGGACCATGAAATTCAAGAATATCACCATGTACAGATGAATCTTCATCAGCAAACAGATATGGTTCTATTTCTTTCAAGGAACTTCTACCTTCAAGTCGGCCAAGGAGCTCCGTCCCAGACTCGGCCCTGCGGAAGTCACTACACATCACCCCGGAGGCTGGGCTAACCAAACACTCAACTTTCCCGCCACTAGCGCCATTTACCGCCCATTAATAGCCTTTTTGATTTCGACTTGGTTAGTTTTTAGTTCTTTTATTTCTCCAGAAAGGGTTTCTCTAATAACTTTCACGCCTTTTTCAAGCCCAGCTAGTATCTTTAAAATCATGATTCTGAACTCTAGGTCCGACATCGTACTAATGTCTGTATTGAGTAGGTCCTGGGCAGTTGGTAGTACCTCTTGTTCTTTTTGTTGAGGTGATTTTTTTCCATCTTGTCATTTTGTCCAGAGGAGAATAGCTGAATGAGAGAACAAAATGCTAACAGGGCAACAATGTCCCCAGAAAATATACTCTAAATAAATCAGAAAAGACCTGAAACCAGGGAAAGAAAGAAAAAGGAAAAAAAAAAAAAAGATAAAAACAAACAAAAACAGAATAAAACAACAACAAAAAAAAGAACAAAAAAAAACAGAATATGATCAAATATGATCAGGCTGGGGCATAGATCAGTGCCACAGAATAGATTTTGGGTGTATTTTGCTCTGTTAGAAGAAGGTGCCTTCCAAAATTTTAAAGAAAGAAAAATATATGTACAAAAATAAGGGTTAATATGATGAAGGGATGGAATATAACTGTAAAGATGAAAATTATTAAAAATTTTATAAAAGGAATTGATAAGAAGTTGTTTGAAAAAAGAAAGAAGAGGATTTAAAAAAAAAGAAAAAAAAAGGGAGAGAATGTGATCAGGCAGGAGACTAGAACAAAGCCATACACTAGAGATTTAGGGTATATTTTGATCTGTTAGAAGAAACTGTATCTCAAAATTTTAAAGAGAGAACAACTTATATATATATATGCCAAAAATAAGGGTAACTACTATGAAGGGATAGAATATGACTGTAAAAATGAAAAATAAAAATGTTTTTTTAAAAAGGGATAAGATGTTGGTTGAGAAAGGGAAAAAGAAATATTAAAAAAAAGACAGTTAAAAAAATTAATTTTGAAAGACTAAAGAATCATGGTAAAAGAGCCATGAATCCTATGTGCAGTATTCCCCTAGCGCTGGAGTTCTCCCATTCTCATTAATTGGTAAACTTGGTCTTGGCTGGCAGTTTTTGCTGATCTTCTGGGGAAGGGGCCTGTTGCCATGGTTCCCAAATGTCTTTGCCGGAGGCGGAATTGCCCCGCCCTTGCCCCTCCGGACTAAGTAATCTGCTCGGGTTTGCTCTCACGAGCTTTTGTTTCCTACAAGCTCTAGGTACAGCTTTGGAGGACAACAGTGAAAATGGCGGCCTCCTAATCTCCACCCCAGAGGAGCCGAGAACTCGGGGCCCCACTCCTCAGTGCGCCCCCAAAGAAAAGCAATCACTCCCGTCTCCCAGGTCTCTGGCCGCACTCCGTGCTCACACGGCCTGTGACCGAGCGTTTTTATCTCTGGCACCCAAATCGGTGTGGAGTCTCCAAACCCAGGAGATCCCTGCAGTGCGTTTCCACGCTGCTCCTCCCGGGGGAGGAAGGGGAGTCTCCCTGGCTCTGCCACTTGTCGGGTCCCTGCTGGAGGAGCAGTGGCCTGAATTTGCCGCGGATCGTGGTTTATGGCAACCCCCAGCTGAGAGCCCGCGCCTATGCTCCGTCTCTGCAACCGGCTTCCCCGCTCCGATACCTGGGAGATCTGCTGCACTCAGGCACCCCTGGTTTTTCTGTGACCCCGAGGGTCCTGAGACCACACTATCCCAGCGAGGGTGCCACCCCCAGCTTAGCCACTGGAGCGATGTCCCTCAGCTGAGCCGACTTCTAAAAGTTCCGATTTTGTGCTCTGCGGCTCTATCACTTGCCGGTAGTGGCCGACGGAGGCCCCCTCCCCCGCCGTCTATTCTCCCGAATATCCCCTCGGATTCACTTCTCCGCACATCCTACCTTCCAGAAAGTGGTCGCTTTTCTGTTCAGAGAGTTGTTGCTATTCTTTTCTTCTATTTCCTGTTGAGTTCGTAGGTGTTCAGAATGATTTGATCCCTATTCAGCTGAATTCCTGAGACCAGACGAAATCCAGGTCTCCTATTCCTCCACCATCTTGCTCCCCCATCAGAATTGACTTTTATATATTGAAATTGTATCCTGTAACCTTGCTGCATTTACTTATTAGTTCTGGGAAGCTTGAATTGTTTTTGTTTTTGTTTGTTTGTTTTTTTTTTTTTCAGATTCTTTGGCATGTTCTACATAGGCAATTTATTTGTGAACTGAAACAGTTTTATTTCTTCATATGTAATCTATAAGTCTTTTCTTTTTCTTTTTTTTTTTTCTCTCGCTCCTTCCCTCTTTCTCTCTCTTCCTTCCTTCCTTCCTTTCTCTATTTTTTGGCCATGATGAATTGGCTAGAACTTCCAGTGTGATATTGAATGAGAATGGTGGGAGGGGGTATTCTTGTCTTGTTCATGATCTTCAGGGTGGGAATGGGAGACAGAAAGCATTCCATCTTTCACCATAAAATATGTTACCTGCAGGTTTTTTAAGATTTCCTTATTAGGCTAGGAAACTGCCCTTTTCCTAGTTTGCTGAGAGTTCTTAATCACAAATTTGTCAAATGCTTTTTCTGTACATGTTGGGATGATCATGTAGTTTTTATTATTTGTTAATATGGTGAATTACACTGATTGATTTTCAAATGTTGAACAATAGTTTCCTTGGGCTGCTGTAACAAATAACCACAAATGGGGTTGCTTGATACCACAGGAATTCTTGCAAGGTTCCAGAGGGTGGAAGTCCAAAACTAAAGCAGAGCTGTTCTCCCTGTGAAGGCCCTAGAAAGATCCTCGCCTCCCTTTTGCTAGCTTAATTGTGGCTACCCAGCAATTCCTGGTTTTCTTTGGCTTATACCAAGTTGCATCACTCCGATTTCTCCCTCTGTCTCCACATGTGCATCTTCCCTATGTGTGTGTTGGTATCTCTGCCTGGCCTTCTTATAAGGATATCAGTCATTGGATTTAGGGACCACCCTAATCCAGTGTGACCTTTTCTAAATTTAATTAATTACATCTGCAGAGACCTTATTCCTAAATAAAGTCACATTCTGACTTTATTTCCATATGGACAGGAATTTTCAGAACATGCTATTCAACCATATGAACCTTCCATTTCTGACATAAACCCAACTTGGCTATGGTATATTTTCTTTTTTATGTAATGCTGAATTCTATTTGCTAATATTTTTACTGGGGATTTTTGCATCCATGATCATTAGAGATCACAGATTTCTTTTTTAATAATATCATTGTCTTGTTTTATTATTAAGGTAATTCTAGTCTCATTGAACCAATATTAAGAAGTTCTACTCTCTGAAGGATCATGTTAAGATTAAAAGATAAGCCATTGACTAGAATAAAATTCCAAAACATGTATATGATAAGAGACTTTTATTTAGAATATGCAATGACCTTTCAAAACTCAATAATAAGAAAGCAACCCATTAAGAAATGGGCAAAGGGCGCCTGGGTGGCTCAGTTGGTTAAGCAACTGCCTTCGGCTCAGGTCATGATCCTGGAGTCCCTGGATCGAGTCCCGCATCAGGCTCCCTGCTCGGCAGGGAGTCTGCTTCTCCTTCTGACCCTCCCCCCTCTCATGTGCTCTCTCTCTCTCTCTCTCTCTCATTCTCTCTGTCTCAAATAAATAAATAAAACCTTAAAAAAAAAAAAAAAAGAAATGGGCAAAAAGCTTTGGACAAACACTTCACCAGAGAAGATGAAGATAGTGAACACATGAAATTATGCTCAACATAATTATTCACTGTGCAAATTCAAATTAGAACCACAATGAGAAACAAACTGAGGGTTCTAGAGGGGAGGGGGATGGGGGGATGGGTTAGCCTGGTGATGGGTATTAAAGAGGGCATTTACTGAATGGAGCACTAGGTGTTATATGCAAACAATGAATCATAGAACACTACCTCAAAAACTAACGATGTAATGTATGGTGATTAACATAACATAATAAAATAAAAAAAATTAAAAAAACAAGGCCAAAAAAAAAAAAAAACCACAATGAGAAAACTCTGTACATCTATTGGAATAGCTAAAATTAAAGACTTACATTAAATATTGGCAAAGATAAAGAACAGATAGAACTCTCATACATTGTAAATCAGAGTGTGAAATTGTATAGGCCCCTTGGAAAAATGGGCTGACATTGTCTTAAAAAGTTAAATATTCACCTACTTATGACCCAGACATTTGAAATGTCAGTATTTAAACAAGAGAAATAAAAACATATGTCCATTCGAAAGCTTGTATGTGAATATTTATAGTGGCTTTATTCATAGTAGCCAAACTGGAAAAAGAGCAAATATCTACCAAGAGTTGGATGGATAAACAAATTGTGTTATATTCATACAATGGAATATGAAGTAGGAATAAAATAGCTGAACTCTCAATACATGCTAACACAATGATAAGTATCAAAAACCTATGTTAAGTGAATGAAGCCATACATGAAGTAGTATATAAAGTATGACTTTATATAAAAATATTAGAAAATGCAGGTTATTGTCTGGATGAGGGAGAAATCTGGAGAGGGATAGAAAGAAGAGATTACAAGAAGTCTCAGGAAACTTTATGATGGATATGTTGTCTTTTTTGATTGTGCAAATGGTATCACTGGTGTATACAGATGTCAAAACTTATCAAATTGTACAATTTAATATATGCAGTTATTATATGTCAAATATGAACTACTAAGTAAATGTAGCAAGGTCATAGGATACAAGTTCAATATATGAAAGTCAATTTTATACTTATGTACACATAGAAATAGCTTTCTATAAGCCAGTTAAGGGCAGTGGCACAAATATGGCAAAATACACATGAATCTTCATTTATTTTCATTTATGAAATATTTTTGAAATAAATCTACCCTTTGGAGTCACATAGTTC
Organism: Eumetopias jubatus; assembly: GCF_037043125.1. NCBI lineage: Eukaryota > Metazoa > Chordata > Mammalia > Carnivora > Otariidae > Eumetopias > Eumetopias jubatus. The sequence continues at coordinate 113,130,149 of NW_028274814.1, read as the reverse complement.
TGCTTTCTAAGTGTAAAGGTCTTTAAAATGGGTACTTTAACCGCCTTCTTAGCTCAGTGGGCAGCATGTCACTCTCATAAAATGGGTACTTTACCTTATAAGGTGAGTCCATCTTTATAGTGATTATCTCATATATAATTCTGAGATTTGTGAATTAACTGATGTGTAATCTTTTGGTAACCACAAGGAATTGAGTTTAGTATTGTCTGTTTTTTGGAAACTACAAAATGAGTGGGGCTGGGACTAAGGATAAAACTGGAAGAGAAGCCATGCTATAGGAGTGGGAGTTTTTTCAGTGAAACCTTGGGGAAAGTTATGGAAGACAGAGAACTGACTGCATCCATGATGCTCTATTCATGGGCATAACATGCTTCCACTGCCCACTCTGCCACCTGATATGCTCTATTCATGTCTGTAAGGAAGGAGGGTGGATGAGAAATGTAGAAAGGAGATGACTGTTGTGACTTCGTGCAATTTTTTTTTACGTGGAGATCTAATCTGGGTTAGAAAGAGCTCATTCCAGTTTTCCTATACCCTAGGGCCATTCACCCAAAGTAATCCAAGCCTGATTCAGAGTCCAGGACTATTAACAACTGAAAGGGAAAAAACATGTGATAAGGAATCAAACACAGAAAAACAATGTGTCTGTTACTGTTAAATGTATAAATGATTTGCTTGCTATTCTTTAATAAAAACTAGGGAAGAGATATTTGTAAATTTTCTAATGAAGAGGTAACAACTGAAAATAATGACGCAGAATCTAGTTATAATAATTCAAGAGGGAAAATGATGCATTTATTTAACATACACATTTGTAGTTTTATTTTTGGTATTTTTAAAAAAATAAAAGAGGTTTCTGTACATTCAGTCTAGGCACTGGCTCATCTAAACATTATTTTACAGATAAAATCTTCAATTTCAACTTTTTTCCTCAAACGTTCAATATCTTCAATTTCAATATCTTCAATTTCAACTTTTTTCCTCAAACGTTCTCAGAAACCTTTGAATCTGGGGAGTAATAAATGTATATGCCCTTGCATCTCTACCAGGGTGCCTGACTTGTAAAATTTGCACATGTAGCTATTGTAAAATAAGTAAAATAATGATTAATATGTAGAAGAATTAATGACTTAATTCTTAATGTATTGTAATGTAATGTAATGTAATGTCTTAATTCTTTTATTTTTTTAGTATGCTATGTTAATCACCATACATTACATCATTAGTTTTTGATGTAGTGTTCCATGATTCGTTGTTTGCGTATAACACCCAGTGCTCCATGCAGAACATGCCCTCTTTAATACCCATCACCAGGCTAACCCATCCTCCCACCCCCCTTCCCTCTAGAACCCTCAGTTTGTTTCTCAGAGTCCACAGTCTCTCATAGTTCATCTCCCCCTTGGATTCCCCCCTTCATTCTTCACTTCCTGCTATCTTCTTCTTCTTGTTCTTTTTTTTTTTTTTAAACATATAATGCATTATTTGTTTCAGAGGTACAGGTCTGTGATTCAACAGTCTTATACAATTCACAGCGCTCACCATAGCACATACCCTCCCCAGTGTCTGTCACCCAGCCACCCCATCCCTCCCACCCACCACCACTCAAGCAACCCTCAGTTTGTTTCCTGAGATTAAGAATTCCTCATATCAGTGATGTCATATGATACATGTCTTTCTCTGATTGACTTATTTCGCTCAGCATAATACCCTCCAGTTCCATCCACATCATTGCAAATGGCAAGATTTCATTCCTTTTGATGGCTGCATAATATTCTTTTAACACTGTTTTTAAGGTCTCTTTAAAGGTGCTACAAATTTAGTGCAAGAAAGTTTGCATTATTAGTTTAGCCACAGTTGAGCTACCCAATTGTGGCAAATCCTCTTGGTTAATTATAAAACAATTTATTTTAAGAAAGAAGCACAAAGATTTATTTATTAAGCACCAAGTTATTGTTTTCCTATTTCTTTTGCCAGATAGAGTCTTTAAAATGTTCATTTAAAAGTTACCTATTTTGAAGGATACTTATCCAGTGGTTATTATACACTGAACAAAAGCATTTTATTTTTATATTGTATAATGTACCTTGCAACAATTATTCCTTAAAGTCACCGTGCCCACATGTAGGTAGTAATAGGTTTGGCAGATGTCCAATATCTTCTTTGCTCATTCTTGAAAATATCTGTAAGAAACCACTGCATTTGATTTAAGGGGACCTTATTTTCTACACAAAATACTTGGTTTGCCAGTCTACTTCCAGTAAGAGACTGACAGGTAACATAAATGAATAAGGGGTTGCAGTGTTAACAATAAGGTATGGTAGGGACTATGGCAAATTGAGTAATGCATGCCTTTTCTAAAAGTGAAACCATTAATGGGCTTTAGCAGATAGTTATTAGATCTCCTGAATTTTCATGAAAAATCTTAAATCTAAATATTTTTTATGTTAAATCTCAAAGCTTTTAAATGTTGGCAATTAATTAAAATTATTTTATAATCTCTGCAAGCCAAACAAAATGTAATTAGAGATTACAGTCAACTCAAGTGCTGTCAGGGTCCTACTTCTGTAAGGTAATTTCCATATAGATTAGGTCTTAGTTCACAATTTCAGATTTTTTTTTAATTTAGGTCTTAACCAGTAGCTTAATAGTTCCCTTAGATAAAGTAGCAGATTTATGGGGGCGGAGCAAGATGGCGGAGGAGTAGGAGACCTGGATTTCGTCTGGTCTCAGAAATTCAGCTGAATAGGGATCAAATCATTCTGAACACCTACGAACTCAACAGGAGATTGAAGAAGAGAGTAGCAACAACTCTCTGAACAGAGAAGCGACCACTTACTAGAAGGTAGGACGTGCGGAGAAGTGAATCCAAGGCGATATTCGGGAGGACAGACGGTGGGGGAGGGGGCCTCCGTCGGCCACTACCGGCAAGTGATAGAGCCGCAGAGCACAAAATCGGAACTTTTAGAAGTCGGCTCAGCTGAGGGACGTCACTCCAGTGGCTAAGCGGGAGGTGGAAACCTCGTGGTACAGTGTGGACTCAGGACCCTCGGGGTCACAGAAAGACCGGGAGTGCCTGAGTGCAGCAGATCTCCCAGGTAGTGGAGCGGGGAAGCCGGCTGCAGAGACGGAGCCAAGGCGCGGGCTTGCAGCTCGGGGTTGCCATAAACTGTGATCCGCGGCCCACTCGGGCCACTGCGCCTTCAGCAGGGACCCAACAAGCAGCAGAGCCGGGGAGACTCCCCTTCCTCCCCCGGGAGGAGCGGCGCGGGAGCACACCGCAGGGATCTGCTGGGTTTGGAGACTCCACACGGGGTCGGGTGCCAGAGATAGAAACGCTCGGTCACAGGCCGTGTGAGCACGGAGTGCGGCCAGAGACCGGGGAGACGGGAGTGATTGACTGCTTTTCTCTGGGGGCGCACTGAGGAGCAGGGCCCCAAGTTCTCAGCTCCTCTGGGCAGAGAGTGGGAGGCCACCATTTTCACCCTGGTCCTCCAAAGCTGTGCCAAGAGCTTGCAGGGAACAAAAGCTCCTGAGAGCAAACCCAAGCAGCTTGCTTAGACCGGACCGACAAGGGCAGGGAAATTCTGCCTACGGCAAAGACATTTGGGAACCACAGCAACAGGCCCCTCCCCCAGAAGATCAGCACGAACAGCCAGCAAGCCAAGACCAAGTTTACCGATGAAGGAGAACGGCAGAACTCCAGCGCTAGGGGAATACTGCACATAGAATTCATGGCTTTTTTACCATGATTTTTTAGTCTTTCAAAGTTAATTTCTTTAACAGTTTTTTGGGGTTTTTTTGAATTTTTCTTTTTCCCTTTTTCAACCAGCATCTCATCAATCCCTCTTTTAAAAAAACATTTTTTATTTTTCATTTTTAGAGTCATATTTTATCCCTTCATAGTAGTTACCCTTATTTTTGGCATATATATATATAAGTTCTTCTCTCTTTAAAATTTTGATATACAGTTTCTTCTAACAGATCAAAATATACCCTAAATCACTAGTGTATGGCTTTGTTCTAGTCTCCTGCCTGATCACAGTATCTCCCATTTTTTTTCTTTTTTTTAATTCTTCTTTCTTCTTTCAAACAACTTCTTATCAATTCCGTTTATAAAACCTTTTATAAGTTTCATCTTTACAGTCATCTTCCATCCCTTCATTGTATCAACCCTTATTTGTACATATATAAGTCTTTCTTCCTTTAAAATTTTAGGAGGCACTTTCTTCTAACAGACCAAAATACACCCAAAACCTAGTGTGTGGCACTGATCTATGCACTAGCCTGATCATATTTGATCATATTCTGGTTTTTTTTGTTTGTTTTATTCTGTTTTTGTTTGTTTTTATCTTTTTCTTTTTCTTTTTTTTCTCTTTCTTTTTTCTTTCTTTCCCTTTCTTTTCCCCTGGTTTCAGGTCTTTTCTGATTTGTGTACAGTATATTTGCTGGGGACGTTGTTAACCTGTTAGCATTTTGTTCTCTCATTCATTTGTTCTCCTCTGGACAAAAATCACAAGATGAAAAAAATCACCTCAGCAAAAAGAACAAGAGGTAGTACCACCTGCCAGGGACCTACTCAATACTGACATTAGTACGATGTCGGATCTAGAGTTCAGAATCATGACTTTAAAGATACTAGCTGGGCTTGAAAAAAGCGTGGAAGTTATTAGAGTAACCCTTTCTGGAAAATAAAAGAACTAAAATCTAACCAAGTCGAAATCAAAAAGGCTATTAATGAGGTGCAATGAATAAATGGGGGCACTAACTGCTAGGATAAATGAGGCAGAAGAGAGAATCAGCGATATAGAAGACCAAATGATGAAAAATAAAGAGGCTGAGAAAAAGAGAGATAAACAACTACAGGATCACGAGGGCAGAATTCGAGAGATAAGTGATACGATAAGACAAAACAACATCAGAATAATTGGGATCCCAGAAGAAGAAGAAAGAGAGAGAGGGGCAGAAGGAATATTGGAGCAAATTATAGCAGAGAACTTCCCTAATGTGGGGAAGGAAACGGGCTTCAAAATCCAGGAGGCACAGAGAACCCCTCTCAAAATCAGTAAAAATAGGTCAACACCCCGACATCTAATAGTAAAACTTACGAGTCTCAGAGACAAAGAGAAAATCCTGAAAGCAGCTCGGGAGAAGAGATATGTAACTTACAATGGTAGAAACATTAGATTGGCAACAGACCTATCCACAGAGACCTGGTAGGCCAGAAAGGACTGGCATGATATCTTTAGAGCACTAAACGAGAAAAATATGCAGCCAAGAATACTATATCCAGCTAGGCTGTCATTGAAAATAGAAGGAGAGGTAAAAAGCTTCCAGGACAAACAAAAACTAAAGGAATTTGCAAACACGAAACCAGCCCTCCAAGAAATATTGAAAGGGGTCCTCTAAGCAAAGAGAGAGCCTAAAAGCAGCATAGATCAGAAAGGAACACAGACAATATACAGTCACAGTCACCTTACAGGCAATACAATGGCACTAAATTCCTATCTTTCAATAGTTACCCTGAATGTAATGGGCTAAATGCCCCAATCAAAAGACACAGGCTATCAGATTGGATTAAAAAACAAGACCCATTGATATGCTATCTGCAAGAGACTCATTTTAGACCCAAAGACATCCCCAGATTAAAAGTGAGGGGGTGGAAAACCAGTTACCATGCTAATGGACACCAAAAGAAAGCTGGGGTGGCAATTCTTATATCAGACAAATTAGATTTTAAAACAAAGACTGTAATAAGAGATGAAGAAGGACACTATATCTTACTTAAAGGGTCTATCCAACAAGAAGATCTAACAATTGTAAATATCTATGCCCCTAACATGGGAGCAGCCAATTATATAAGCCAATTAATAACAAAAGCAAAGAAACACCTTGACAACAATACAATAATAGTGGGGGACTTTAACAACCCCCTGACTGAAATGGACAGATCACCTAAGCAAAAGATCAACAAGGAAATAAAGACTTTAAATGAAACACTGGACCAAATGGACTTCACAGACATATTCAGAGCATTCCATCCCAAAGCAATGGAATACACATTCTTCTCTAGTTCCCATGGAACATTCTCCAGAATTGATCACATCCTAGGTCACAAATCAGGTCTCAACTGATACCAAAAGATTGGGATTATTCCTTGCATATTTTCAGACCACAGTGCTTTGAAACTAGAACTCAATCACAAGAGGAAAGTCGGAAAGAACTCAAATACATGGAGGCTAAAGAGCATCCTACCAAAGAATGAATGGGTCAAAATGGAAATTAAAGAAGAATTAAAAAAATTCATGGAAACCAATGAAAATGAAAACACAACTGTTCAAAATCTTTGGGATACAGCAAAGGCAGTCCTGAGAGGAAAGTATATAGCAATACAAGCCTTTCTCAAGAAACAAGAAAGGTCTAAAATACACGACCTAACCCTACACCTAAAGGAGCTAGAGAAAGAACAGCAAGTAAAGCCTAAACCCAGCAGGAGAAGAGAAATAATAAAGATCAGAGCAGAAATCAATGAATAGAAACCAAAAGAACAGTAGAACAGATCAACGAAACTAGGAGCTGGTTCTTTGAAAGAATTAACAAGATTGATAAACCCCTGGCCAGACTTATCAAAAAGAAATGAGAAATGACCCAAATCAACAAAATCATGAATGAAAGAGGCGAGATCACAACCAACACCAAAGAAATACAAACAATTATAAGAACATATTATGAGCAACTCTATGCCAGCAAATTGGATAACCTGGAAGAAATGGGTGCATTCCTAGAGATGTATCAACTACCAAAACTGAACCAAGAAGAAACAGAAAACCAAAACAGACCTATAACCACTAACGAAATTGCAGCAGTCATCAAAAATCTCCCAAGAAACAAAAAGCCCAGGGCCAGATGGCTTCCCAGGGGAATTCTACCAAACATTTAAAGAATTAATACCTATTCTCCTGAAACTGTTCCAAAAAATAGAAATGGAAGGAAAACTTCCAAACTCATTTTATGAGGCCACCATTACCTTGATCCCCAAACCAGACAAAGACCCCATCAAAAAGGAGAATTACAGACCAATATCCTTGATGAACATGGATGCAAAAATTCTCACCAAAATACTAGCCAATAGGATCCAACAGTACATTAAAAGGATTATTCACGATGATCAAGTGGGATTTATCCCTGGGCTGCAAGGTTGGTTCAACATCCGCAAATCAATCAATGTGATACAATACATTAACAAAAGAAAGAACAAGAGTCATATGATCCTCTCAATCAATGCAGAAAAAGCATTTGACAAAGTAGAGCATCCTTTCTTGATCAAAACTCTTCAGAGTATAGGGATAGAGGGTACATACCTCAATATCATAAAAGCCATCTATGAAAAACCTACAGCGAATATCATTCTCAATGGGGAAAAGCTGAGTGCTTTTCCCCTAAGGTCAGGAACGCAGCAGGGATGTCCACTATCACCACTGCTAGTCAACATAGTATTAGACGTCCTAGCCACAGCAATCAGACAACAAAAAGAAATCAAAGGCATCCAAATCAGCAAAGAAGAAGTCAAACTCTCGCTGTTTGCAGATGATATGATACTGTATGTGGAAAACCCAAAAGACTCCACCCCAAAACTGCTAGAACTCATACAGGAATTCAGTAAAGTGGCAGGATATAAAATCAATGGACAGAAATCAGTGGCATTCCTATACACCAACAACAAGACAGAAGAGAGAGAAATTAAGGAATCGATCCCATTTACAATTGCACCCAAAACCATAAGATACCTAGGAATAAATTTAACTAAAGAGGCAAAAGATCTGTACTCAGAAAACTATAAAATACTCATGAAAGAATTTGAGGAAGACACAAAGAAATGGAAAAACGTTCCATGCTCATGGATTAGAAGAACAAACATTGTGAAGATGTCAATGCTACCTAGAGCAATCTACACATTCAATGCAATCCCTATCAAAATACCATCCACTTTTTTCAAAGAAATGGAACTAAGAATCCTAAAATTTGTATGGAACCAGAAGAGACCCCGAATAGCCAGAGGAATATTGAAAAAGAAAAGCAAAGCTGGCGGCATCACAATTCCAGACTTCCAGCTCTATTACAAAGCTGTCATCATCAAAACAGTATGGTACTGGCATAAAAACAGACACATAGATCAGTGGAACAGAAGAGAGAGCCCAGAAATGGACCCTCAACTCTATGGTCAACTAATCTTCGACAAAGCAGGAAAGAAGTCCAATGGAATAAAGACAGTCTCTTCAACAAATGGTGTTGGGAAAATTGGACAGCCACATGCAGAAGAATGAAACTGGACCATTTCCTTACACCACACACAAAAATAGACTCTAAATGGTTGAAAGACCTAAACGTGAGACAGGAGTCCATCAAAATCCTAAAGGAGAACACAGGTAGCAACCCCTTCGATCTCAGCCGCAGCAACTTCTTCCTAGAAACATTGCCAAAGGCAAGGGAAGCAAGGGCAAAAATGAACTATTGGGATTTCATCAAGATGAAAAGCTTTTGCACAGCAAAAGAAACAGTCAACAAAACCAAAAGACAACCGACAGAATGGGAGAAAATATTTGCAAATGACATATCAGATAAAGGGCTAGTATCCAAAATCTATAAAGAACTTACCAAACTCAACACCCAAAGAACAAATAATCCAATCAAGAAATGGGCAGAAGACATGAACAGACATTTTTCCAAAGAAGACATCCAGATGGCCAACAGGCACATGAAAAAGTGCTCAACATCGCTCGGCATCAGGGAAATCTAAATCAAAACCTCCATGAGATACCACCTCACACCAGTCAGAATGGCTAGAATTAACAAGTCAGGAAATGACAGATGTTGGCGGGGATGTGGAGAAAGGGGAACCCTCCTACACTGTTGGTGGGAATGCAAGCTGTTGCAGCCACTCTGGAAAACAATATGGAGGTTCCTCAAACAGTTGAAAATAGAGCTACCATACGATCCAGCAATTGTACTACTGGGTATTTACCCCAAAGATACAAATGTAGGGATCCGAAGGGATACGTGCACCCCAATGTTTATAGCAGCAATGTCCACAATAGCCAAACTGTGGAAAGAGCCAAGATGTCCATCAAGAGATGAATGGATAAAGAAGATATGGTATATATACACAATGGAATATTATGCAGCCATAAAAAGGAATGAGATCTTGCCATTTGCAACGACATGGATGGAACTGAAGGGTGTTATGCTGAGTGAAATAAGTCAATCAGAGAAAGACATGTATCATATGACCTCGCTGATATGAGGAATTTTTAACCTCAGGAAACACACTGAGGGTTGCTGGAGTGGTGGGGGGTGGGAGGGATGGGGTGGCTGGGTGACAGACACTGGGGAGGGTATGTGCTATGGTGAGCACTGTGAATTGTGCAAGACTGTTGAATCACAGATCAGTACTTCTGAAACAAATAATGCAATATTGTTAAGAAAAAAAAAGAAGAAGAAGATAGCAGGAGGGGAAGAATGAAGGGGAGTAAGTCGGAGGGGGAGATGAACCATGAGACACGATGGACTCTGAAAAACAAACTGAGGGTTCTAGAGGGGAGGGGGTTGGGGGGATGGGTTAGCCTGGTGATGGGTATTAAAGAGGGGACGTTCTGCGTGGAGCACTGGGTGTTATGCACAAACAATGAATCATGGAACACTACATCAAAAACTAATGATGTATGGCGATTAACATAACAATAAAAAATTTTTAAAAAAAGATAAAGTAGCAGAGTTATTTGAAGGAGCCCAAAGTAGTTTTTGAGTCACAGATTTTCAAAACTAAGGGAATCTCAGCAATAACATAATTCATGTGTCAAGTAAGGGAGTAACATCATATATAAAAATTATCAGATATATTGAATGAGTTCTTGGGCCATAAGTTAGGTGAAAACAGACCTGGAAGGACTTGATAGTCTACCTTTTAGGTCAGAGCTCTTTCCATTATCTCATGGAATCACTTATTTCTTGGCAACATATACATGGAGATATTATATAAAAATGTAAGATTAGAACAAGAAGCTAAGTATGACTTCTTAGTCACATCTATCATTTCAAATTTGTTGTTGGTAGAATCTTAGTGTAGGGGAGAACTATGAATTTAAGAACAATAATAAAGAATATTTCTAAAGAAAGTCTTTTTTTTCTTCATCATCTTGGCTGTATAGGGATTGAATGCAGTAAACACATGAAAGGACATATAACGTGCTATAGAAATGTAGGGGATTGTTATAATAATAATAATAATAAAACTATACTACTAAAGAACTACTCAGGCCAACACTATTGTAATGCAAAGATGTGGATAATTAAAATTCATGACATAAATGGGAGGAAGTCCTCCATAATCTACAAATAAGAAGAAATCTTTCCAAAATTATTGACTACTAATGAGCTCTTTGTTTTCCTTTTATTTAATTACTCTTGAGGCTTTTCTTCCATATAGTTTTCGGGTTTGTCTGGGGAGGGGGGTTGTTTTCTGTTGCTTACTTCCTTCACTGGTTTCCATTAAACTTATTTCAATTAGAAATTTTTCCATTTTGGTGTAACACATATCTGTTTTAAATCCTACTAATAAGAACAGAGAACACTAGCTTTCTGTCTCAAATTAAATCAACTTTTAATTTTATTTAATGGATAATTCTAACATGTCTCCATGAAATGCATTTAGCAAAAAGATTTAAAGTGATGAGTTGTCAGTTGTCTTGTGTTTTTTGATTCAATGTGTCATCAGAGGCAATCATCTTGCAATATGCCTTCAAGAGTTGAGTTTTATGCATTATTATTTCCATCCAGATTTACAGAGCACTGGAGATTTAATCCAAATACAAGATCCTAATATAGGAAAGAAAGCAAACTCTTTAGGTGTGAAGACACTGAGATTGTTGGTTTTTCATTAGTGAAATACTTAAACATTTGATGATATTTTTTAAAAGGCACAAGGCATCTAGGTGCACTAAGTATAAAGATAGAATGCCTCTTTGAAAAAAGACACTTGTTTCCAAATTCAATGTTATGAAGAAAATTTAGAACATATACTAGCAAAGTAAAGTAAACATCAAAAGTAGAAAGGTCTGGAGCACCTGTGTGGCTTAGTCAGTTGAGCACTGGACTCTTGATTTCCACTCCAGTTGTGATCTCAGGGTACCTGGGTGTGAGCCCCAAGAGCCCCCATGAGCCCCATGTCTGGCTCCGTGCTCATCAGGGAAGTCTGCTTCTATCCTTCTCCCTCTCCCTCTGTGGCTGGCATTGCTACTCACACTCTCTCTCTCTTTCTTTCTCAAATAAATAAATAAAATCTAAAAAAAAAGGTAGAAAGGTCCTTCTACTGGGCCTTATCTCATTCCAATCCAAGAAGACCACTTTGTTCACTTTACTTACAGATGTCTGAGAAAAGAACATTTAGAATTTGTTTGCAAACACTTCCCTTGAGTATTATTTTCTCAAGCTGGCCTTATAAAAATACACAGATTTTTTCCCTTCTATTTCAAAGCAGGTGATGTTCAGAAGAAAGTTCTTTAGCATTTCTTCTCTTAACAATCTTGTTCTAATTTTGTCTTTTACAATTATCAAACACAATTAGTAGGCTCAAATTTCATTATTAAAATATTTGTCCTCAGTTCTGAAGGATGGAGATGTTTCATGAGATTTTTTAAAATAATTATATTGGGTATTTAGTGCAGTTAATTCTACATAAATGTGGCTTTAATTAGTGTAATTACATAAATCATAGCAGAGCATATTAGAGCTACTTGGATTAACAAGCTAATTGTAATTGATTACTTCTCAAGAATTATTTCCTGGCAATCAAGCCAAACAGTACACCTTACAATGAACATTCAACAGTTCTTTGTTCCATATAGTTCAGTTGTTCATTTTTATTTTAAATGTTCTCGACTCTATGGCAATGGCCTTTCCTGTTTTGCTTTGAATAAAAAGATTAATGATAATTATTTTTAAGTGAAAGGTAGTGTGTCTCACTACATTTAGCACTTAATAAGACAGTATATTCCTGAGTCACCAATTAAAAATGATTTGTACATCATCATGCAAAATGAGAATAAATTTACCAGGTTGCATGAAATGGCCATTAACTATATGAATGATGTATTCTACCAAAAATCCCAGGAGGAAGGTAATTACTGAACCAAATATGATTTGAATCCAATACTTAATTATTCATGATAATCAGTCCTGTACAGAACTTTCTGACTCAGTGGCATATGAAAGCCTTTCATAAAAAAAGAAAACATACCTATTATAGTATTTTTTGAGATAGTCAACTAAAAAATAACTAACAATCAGGAGGGAATTTAAAAATGTGCATGCACCTAACAAAGCTTGATTATCTGCTCTTGTACATGCTTTGATGGCATTTCTATCTTATTTTTGATAACATATATTGGTCTTTATAACCAGAAAAATATACCTGAGTTTTGACCCAAAGATTATTTTAGCAAAAGATAAAGAACAGAGTTGAATTGCTCCCCAGTTGACTGCTTCATCTTTTTTATTAATTTTTTGTTTTATATCATGCTTGTAATACCAATGTTAAAAATGGCAACAGCCTGCTACTCAAAGTCCTGTGAAAAGCTGACATCTGCACTTCTGTCTAGTGATCACAGGAACATTACAACATCTACCTAGATTAACTGATGTATACTAGCTAAGAGCAACTTCCCATTTATACAGAAACTACTTAAAAACAAAAAATTATCAAACAAAGAAATAGCTAGAGTCATTAGAACCCTGTATTGTTAAGTCTCTCATGTAAACTAATCTGCAGAGATTTACCCTCTTTATCCCCTTTTTATACACCAGGAGATGGCTGTTCATCCATTCCCATCTATAACTATACTGTGATGTCAAGAATGTCAACAATACTGTTGACAGACAATAACAGATTAGCTATGTCCACCAGAGACTGAGGACATTTGGTCACTAATATATTCCTGTTGTTACAAATGTCTTTGTTGTAATACATCCTCTCCTGTTGAGGTTAAAGACAAATAAAGGTATTCCTGATTACAGCATGGCCTTCTACATGGCATCCAGAAATCCAAGTTATCTTTCACATTGTGGCTCTGCCTTCATTTAAGGCCCCAGAATCCTCTGCATTCAGCCAATGAATAGAACCAAGATTCTCAAATTAGTGTTTGTCAGAATCACCCAGAGGATATGTTAAAACAAAGATTATTCAATCCACCCTGAAGAATTTCTGATTCAACAGACTGGGGTGAAGGCCAAGGATTTGTATTTTTAACAATGTCCCTGGTGATGCTGCTGCTCATCTGGGTACCCCACTTTGAAAATCACTTAAGTGGAGAATAAACACAGTGGTCACACTTGAAAGGATTTTATGGAACAGGCCTGAAAACAGCACATCACCCTTCTACTCATCCCATTAAATATTGCTCAGGCAAAAGGTCTCACCTATCTGCAAAGGAGGCTGGGGAAATGTGGTTTAATTTTATGTCTAGTGAGAAGAAATGGATTTTTATAAGTACCGAGCTATTTCTGCCACAGGTGACAATTAGTTCACATTGTTATTTTTGCTTTCCTCAGGCAATAATGAATCTATCCTCTATCTATCTATCTATCCATCTATCATCTATCTATCATCTACATAGTTGGATTTAATTCCTTTTTATCCAGTCTATAACCAAAAAGGAGTTATAAAGGAAAAAGTAGTATAACTTAAGAGAAAATTTTTAAACAAGCAAAAACAATCTTCATTACCTTTGAAATGTATTCTCAATTTCTAATAAAACTCATCAAATTCCAAAAATTTGAAGGAGTGTCATACTAAAGGTATCTTAGAAAAATGCAAAACAAAGTGTGTCCAAGGTTATCTGTAAAGCTTTATTTACAGATGTAAGTCTGAAAACAAAGCAAAGCGTATCAGTCAGGGGACTGGCTGGATAAATTATGGTAAAGAAAGAAGTGTAGGTCAAAAATTTCTTCTGAAAATCTCTATTGGGATAAGTCTTTCGTATAACTTCTAGAAGCTTTGAATTAAAGATTCTCTAGAGAAGGTGAGGAGCCAATGGAAGCAATTGCCAGTCACATGATAGCATAATGATGAGACATGCAACTTAGCTCCCTGTACTCCCCTGAGCAGATTCATAAATGATGTTTAACTACTTTCCATGGTACATGTGAGTTGGAGACGTTGATTTACAGTCCCTAAAACCAAAGTGTGTAACCAGAATGCCAAGTTAAGTATTTTACAATATGTAATCTTTTACGGATTCCTGTTGTTTAGATCAGCTCAACTATTACATTCTCCTCTTGAGAGCCACAGAATATTAGGATTTTTCTGAATTAAAATTTGCAAAAAGATTTGCTCATATTATTATCTTTGCCTATTTGTATGGTAGAACTATTCTCCAGCATTACTACTTTTCTGTTCAGTTCTTGTATTTCTACTAATTTTGGTCTATGTGATTCAGAGACACACTATTTACACTGGAAAGGTCTCTGGCAATTCTTTCTCTCTTGTGACTTTTACCCCTTATTATTGCAAAATATTAATCACAATCATCTTCATTTTTTGCCTTGACTGCATTTTGCCTAGGCTAACTATTGTAATTGACCGATTTCATTTTGTTCATACTTGCCTTATGTAATGTTGCATGATTTTTTTCCATTTATAATTTATGCATTCTTCCTAAATGGCATTTTGTTTAGTTTTGTTTTGTAATTGGAACTAAGAGGCTTTAGTTTAATTGGAAAAGCTTATTACATTGGCATTTTTATTATAATCAGTATGATTATTTAGACTTATGTCCATCACCTTGTTCTGTAATAGGCAGTATGAGTATGAACTACCTAGATTCAAATCCTATCTACAACACTTACTAGTGTGTGATCTTGAGCTAGTAAGTAAAACTGTACATCTCAGTATCATTTGTAAAAAAGAAAATAGTAACAACATTAGAATTCTACATTCCCATCTGATGAGCTCTTCGACTACATTCTGCAGACTTTTAACAAATGTTTCTGTCATAATTCAGTCCTAAATACTTACTATTTTTTCAGTAATCAGAGTTATCTAGAATTTTTAAGTTATCAATTATATGAATTCTATTTTTTGAGGCTGGTGTCTAGTTTTATTATGTTATAGTTGATGGATATCACTTTTTGTAAAGGACTTTATTTGTGAGAATTATATATTTTTGATACTTATACTTTGTCAGTTCCATTTTTTTTTTGAGAGAGTACATGTGTGCATGCAGGCATGCAAGAAGGGGAGGGGAGGGGCAGAAAGAGAGGGAGAGAGAGAGAGAGAAGCTTAGGTGGGCTCTATACTCAGTGCAGAGCCTGACACAAGGATCGATCTCACAACCCTGAAAACATGACCTGAGTTGAAATCAAGAGTTGGACGCTTAACCAACCGAACCACCCAGGCACCCCTGTGAATTCCTTTTGATAAAAAATTTTAGTTTAATGATTATAAATTATTGCTGGTTTCTTATATGTTTAGATAGGAAATGTCAAGTTACAAAGTAGGAGAATATATTATCAAATCTTATAATTTATGACATCAGTATGGTCAGGATAATTACTTATTGCAATGCCTCACCAGCAAGTGAAAAATTGCACATGATAATGTTTTGATGACTTACAGTAACTCCAGACCTTCTAGAAGCATAAATCTGTAAGAATATCCCTGTACTTGTCTAGTTTCTAACTTAACATCTAGTTACATCCAGTTTAGCAGAGACTACCTCACACTGGTCAAGAGCACTTAATGATGTGCCCTTATACAGAATGTATACTGCAAGATACAACACACAATAAGCCAGGAAAGAATCAGGCTAATACAGTCAAGTGTGGGTACATTCCCTAAATCCCTAGGTATCTCTAGAATCCCTGTTAACCTTTGACCAGAAAAAGTGTTTACCCTAAAGGTGTTCACCATGAGTGAAATGCAGACTTGTACAGGAAGCATACTAAAAGGAGGCTTTTT
Organism: Eumetopias jubatus; assembly: GCF_037043125.1. Taxonomy (NCBI): domain Eukaryota; kingdom Metazoa; phylum Chordata; class Mammalia; order Carnivora; family Otariidae; genus Eumetopias; species Eumetopias jubatus. Next base: position 113,114,143 of record NW_028274814.1, on the reverse strand, counting down.
CATTATAAATAATGGTTTAATTCTTCACAGGAAAAAACAGTAATGTATTACTGCTGTAACTGTATTTGTATCATGTAAAATTAATATTATGTAAAATACGTAACATAAAGGTTAAATCTCTACTACTGTTTAGCAGCTCTAATAATTTTCTAATAATTTTTATTTAAGAATTACATTTTGCCTCCCTCAAAAACAGTTTCTATAAAATTCTGTGTATCTTTATAAGACTGATGAATATAATGAAGTAATTAAGAGTTCAATTCCTAGAAATAGACTACCTCCATTTGAATCAAGGCACAAAAGAAGCACTCAGTGAAGGTTAGGGATTATGACATAATAGATATGGGAGGAGTAATCAGGCAAAAATTAAAAAAACATATATTGTAATTATTCATGTCCAACAATGACATGTCCACATGTTTATTTTTGTGTCTAGTCCTATCTGAAACATTAAGAAACTTTTCATTCATGTGTCAGAATTATGTTTCTTACATATGTTTCTGTTTTAAGTTGCTAATAGTAAATCTCCTTTCTCATTACTGAAACAATACAGATATAATCAAAGCCTTTGCCTGGGATTCAAAGTGATATAAAAAACTAGAATGACTGCAATTGTCCTTCGGTAGGGTGACTTGCTCTTAGTGAGCACATTGTCTATACATTTGGGCAGAGGAATGATGATATGATTTTCCTCCATAACCTGATATATTAAAACTGAAAATTTATAGAACATGTTTCTGTGCTTGGTTCCTGAGCACTGAAAAGAGGAAAATAACTGAAGTTTTCTTGGAGGAGGCTGAGTTAGATATGTGAAGCAAAACTTTCTTCTCAGAATCCTTGATCATTAAAAAAAAATAAGAATGGGAGAATCAGAATAGAAGAGTGCAATTTTCCGGGACTACAAAATCACATGTTAAGTAAATCAATAAAATTGAATTGAAGTGCTCCTTTTTAATTCAGTGTGAAAACTTATTATGAGAAAGGAAAGCTAATATTCCAAAAACAATAATGGCTCAGTTTTGTAATAAAAAGTCATGTTCAACTGTCTCATTCTCTGCATTTTTTTAAATAGTAGATGAGGAAATGAAAATTAGAATTTTTTTGTCCTTTTCATCTGAAAATTCTAAGCAGCATTCATCAAATAAACCTGTATTTATTTTACTTCCAGTATCCATTAAAATATGTGAGGAGCCTGAGATTACAATAGGACCTAAGGGAAGCGGTTACTATAGTAGGATTTTGAGTAAGTGCCAGCCGAGCACTCTGCCTTTTCTGAGTGCAACTACTCTTTGAATCAAATTATTTCCACAGTAATTTAGCAGCATGAGCATTTAGAAAAAAAATGTTCCCTAAAATAACTGTTATTATGTACATCTATAGAAACGGTGAGTCAAGATCAGAAGACAAGGTTTTACTGAGGTTTGAGGTTTGAAGTATTAAGATTCAGAAGAATCATAGAGGGAATAACAATTAAACTCAAAGAGTACAGAAAGTATTTTTTTGTGTGTGTGTGGCTGATTTTCCCATAGGTAATGCCAAACAATCTTGAGCCTATGGAATTCCATTAATTTTTAGAAAATTTTTGACAACAACATCTTAAAACTTGGGAAAAATTATCAGTGAGATTCATATGGCTTTCTTCCTTTAGTTTCAGTCCATACTGGAAAAGTCAATGAGTTTTTCTACTTGTATCCTTTTTTTCTTTAAATATTTGTTGAGGATATATTTTAGTTTCCTGCTTCTCAGTAAAATGTTGTCATAGAAATATTAGCACTTAGATAGGATACTAGATATCTTAGTTTAGATAGTTTTCATGGCTATCTTTCTGATCTCTACAATTTAAAAAAAATTAGATAACCAAATGTTTTATGAAGTTCATGAGCTGTGACAAGGGCTATTAACAGTCTACAGATATTTTTAAGCATCACTACATTTTGGGAAATTGATGACAGGAAGTCCTTGAAGTATCCAAATACTCTGATCTGCATCAATGGTCACCTTGGTTTGCAACAAAGAGATCAGACACAATGAATTTAATTTAGTATTGTACAATACTAAAGATTTTTTAACTAATAAATACATGTGCGTGTGTAAATCAATAGGCTGGTGAAAATATGATTTTGAAGTATTATGTATTTTCCCATTCAAGTTATTTTTCTGGATTTCCTTATTCCTTTACATGGAATTACCACTCTTTAGTCCTCAACTAAAGCCTTGGGTCAAGACTTGCTAGATCTTAAATAATCTTCGATAGTACCTTTCATTTCATCTACCTCCTACATTTACCCACCTAGATTAAGCTTCTCCTTTATATCAGTAGTTCTCAAACTATGGTGTCCTCAGAATCCCTGGACAGCTTGTTAAAACACTGGTTGCTAGACCCTATCCTCAGTGTCTGATCAATAAGCCTGAAGTAGAGATGGAGGATTTGCATTTCCAGCAAATTCCCAGATGATGATGATGATGCTTGTTCAAGAGTCAGATTTTGAGAATCATTGTTTTTATAAACATAGCCATTATTATAGTTTGGCCCTTGTCAGCTTGCAATGATTGCCTACCTCCTTTCCTTGACTCCCATCATTACTCCCACCCCCAAGTGACTTGCTCTGCAAAATTTAGCTGCATGGAATTTTTTTTTCCAGCCACTCCTTCACAATACTGTACATAATATTCACATCCTCAATTAGGAATCTTTAGTGATTCCTTAATTTTCAATTATTCAGAAAATATTTCCTGAATGCCTAGTATGTACTAGCTATTAATCTAGACAGTGAAAATATGATAGTTAACAAAAGAGACAAAGTTCTGTTTTTATTGAGCTTACATGCTAATGGAAAGGTAAAAAATAAACCATATTAAAGAAGTTCAATATATAGAATGTTAGTGATGGAACTAATGAGAACATGAGAGAAATGTTGGAAAGGGTTTGAACCCTTAGATAGAATGACCAGGGAAAGAGACACTGAGAAAGTGATACCCGAGTAAAAGCTGGAAAAAAAAAAGAATTAGTATTTTTGTATTCTTTTGGTAAATCCAGCAATTGCACTACTAGGTATTTACCCAAAGAATACAAAAATACTAATTCAAAGGGATACATGCACCCTAATGTTTACAGAAGCATTACCTACAATAGCCAAATTATGGAAACAGCCCAAGTGTCCATCAACTGATGAATGGATAAAAATAATGTGAATATTACTCAGCCATAAAAAAGAATAAAATCTTGCCTTTTGCAACAATATGGATAGAGCTAGAATATTATGCTAAGTGAAATAAATCAGAGAAAGACAAATACCATATGATTTCACTCATATGTGGAATTTAAGAGACAAAATAAATGAGCAAAGGGAAAAAAAGAGAGGGAGACAAACCAAGAAACAGACTCTTAACTATAGAGAACAAACTGATGGTTGCCAGGGAGGAGGTGCATAGGGGGATGGGTGAAATAGGTGATGGGGATTAAGGAGTGCATTTGTGATGAGCCCTGGGTATTGTGGAGAAGTGCTGAATCTCTGTATTGTACACCTGAAACTAATGTTATGCTGTATGTTAACTAACTGAAATTTAAATAAAAACTTAAAAAAAACTGGAAGAAAAGAGAAAATTAACAATACTGAAGGATAAGCAAGTGAAAAGGCCCTGAGGCAGAAGCATGCTTAATGTTCCTGGAAGAGCAAGGAGGCCAGTATGGGTGGCTAGTGGACAGAAAATGAAGAAACTTCTTATAAAACAACTCCCAAGTTTGGCATTTAACATTATCCAGTCTTATCACCCTATATCAACACTGTTAACACTTTGCTCATGCCCAAAGATGCCATAAGCACTCTCATCAAGATTTTATTATTGTCCTTCTCTTCGCTATTATATAATCTTTTCTTTCCCTAAGCAATCTGTACACTGTCAAGTGAAATACTATGGCTGATGAAACCTATGCCATTTTCCCAGCCTATAATAAATTCACTTTTCTCTGAATCTCTTATAGCACCATTTCTTTCTTCCTTCCTTCCTCCCTCCCTCCTTTCTCTTTTTTCTTTTTCTTTCTTTCTTTCTTTTTCTTTCTTTCTTTCTTTCTCTTTCTTTCTTTTTCTTTCTTTTTTTCTTTCTTTTTTTCTTTCTTTCTTTCTTTCTTTCTTTCTTTCTTTCTTTCTTTCTTTCTTTCTTTCTTTCTTTCTTTCTTTTTCTTTCTTTCTTTTTCTTTCTCTCTCTCTCTCTCTCACACACACAAACATCTTTATGTAAGCATAATGTATTTATAATTTTCTCTCTCCAGATCTAAAATTATAGGCCGAGAAATGGGGAGCTATCTTAATAGCATTCTGTATCCTATGGCAACCAGAGTGCCGTACAGTAAGTCAATTTTTTAAATGGATTTAGTTGTATTTGTCTGTAGGACTGAAAGCTCAGTAAAGTGAGTGATGCAGTCTTTCATTTGACAAACACATATTGAATCCTTACTAAATGTTGCCACTGAGGATAGAGAAGAGGGCCCAATCCCCAGTGACAAAAAGATGGTGGTCTTGTATAGAAGACCAACTCACAGATGTGCAAGTACACTACAGCTTAGTGGGTGCCTAGTTAGAGATACACACAGGGGTGTATTCTGAGTCCTCCCAGAAGCAGATGCTAAGACAGGATCAAGTGTGCAGATTTTTTTTAGGGGAAATGCCTGTGAAAGAATAGAGGGAGGAAGTGCAGAAGTTTGAGAAGCAGTCAGTCATGATGTAAGTCTGACCCTGAGTGGAGAGAGTGAAGAGTGGGTGAAGTTTCCAGGACCTCTGTGTCATCTGAGGAAGGTCTAGCAAATCAGGAGGGTCACTGAAGCAAGCAAGAATCTGAAGAGTGCGAGGTCTCCCAGGATGGGCCTGCCTGAATCTCACCACATTCAGACATTGACTAGACATGACCTATGAGGGTTGTCACCTTGGCATGCAGCCATGAATTTCAGAGCATAGCAGCTGGTTTCTTGGTCAAGGATGCTCTTTGTGGCGGGAGACTGCCAGACACAGCCTCAGGGTGCTATCTTGTGGGAGCACACTGGATCCAGAATTTAACTAAATTGAGAGCACTTTTCAGAGTAACTTGTACTTGAGTCCAGTCATAAATCTGTATCAAAAGTTAGTTCCTTAAAGAGAAGAGGGAAGAATAAACTAGGAGGGCACTGAGGCATGGTGTGCTCCTTAGGTTCAGAAAACCACACAGAGGAGGTGGCTTGAGCATAGAGTACAAAGGGCATGTGGTGAGGAAGGGAAATGAGAATGGGAATGTGGCAGAGGGCAGAGCATCATGAGTCCCACCAAAAGCAGATGGGTTTTGTCTTGAAGGAGAATTCTCAGAGAGGGGTTTTAACCAGGGCAAGTGCAAGACTGCCCGCCTGGTATAATGTCATTAAAGAGCAAAGAGTAGGGGCCCCTGGGTGGCTCAGGGGGTTAAGCATCTGCCTTTGGCTCAGGTCATGATCCCATCAGGCTCCTTGCTCAGCCTTTGCCCCCTTGCCCCCCCCACTCGTGCTCTCTCAAATAAATAAATAAAATCATTGAAAAAAAATAAAGAGCAAAGACTAATCCTGCTCTCATTTCAGCAACAGTCAGGTTTTCAATTTACATTAAACAATAGGTTTGAAGAAGGTAAACTGATTTTTTAAAATAATTTTCTTTTAGTTTTTGATGGATTTAAGGGTGTTTTGAAAGAATTAACATCCAATCCCTGGAAAAATCTAGGCTTTAAAATTCAAGGCTACTAAGAGAAGGCATTTAGAAATAGGGGATTGGGATTCTTTCATATTGGAGGCTATTTTGTTAAAATTTTATAAAAATAAAAATTTTATAAATTTTATAAAACTCTCTGAAGTGTTTTGGGGAGGTATAAGGAAACTAATGTGCTTGGGAAAGGGCTTAATCTAGCAGAGACACTGAGCAGGAGTATTTGTGCATCTGTTTGGCATCCTCTGCCCCTTCTCGGAGAACTTCCAACACCTTCAGTCTTTCTCTTACAAATATACGAATATTAAAGTGTGATATTTACCATCAATAAACACAATAGGATATGTCTGATCCTGCCACAGGTTCCCTGAAGAGTTTTCTGTAATTCTGGCAACTACCATTAGGTAGTACTATAAATGGTTCTGGGAATGCTACTCAAGAATAATTTACTGAGTGTTATTAATTAGGACACAAGAGATTATTCACAAAATCCAACATCTTAATTGTTCTTTCTACTAAAATGTTTTATTAAAATAAATATGGTCCCATGATTTTCATCATGAGCTATGGACTAATAAACTCAGTAATTGGCCAGACCGGTTAATGAAAAAGATACAACAATATTTTGAATAATCCAAAGGCAAAATCATTTCTACTCACAACATACATACATACAAGCATTGATAAAATTAGGCCACACAAAAAAATAGTTTTGTACCGCATTTGAGGGATTGCAGAGCAATGATTCTGAACTAAGGGAGAGGTGAGATATTATACCTACCCCTGGAGACATTTGACAACATCTGGAGACATAGTAGGTTGTTACCTTAAAGGGGTCACTACTTACACCTAGTTGGTAGAGGCAAGATGCTGTTAATGCTCCTACAATGGACAGGATAGCTCCCATCCCCCAAGAAAGAATTATCCAACCTGAAATGTCAATAACTTCCAGATCGGGAAATTCTGTGGTGGAGTGTCCAGTAGAATAGGTCCTTATTGTATATCATCAAGTCCTGTTCTAAGAAAGAAATATAAACCAACCTAGGATGGTACATAGAAAATTCAGACAAACACAATCCCTGGATGAGAGAAGCTCTACCTTCATTCCACACGATACACACACTTTTTTTTTTTTTTTTTTACCTGACATAGGCTCTATGACTAGGAAAACATGTGCCGAGTTTTTAGCTTTAGTAACAGAGGATTACGGGCACTGTAGAAGAAAGTTCACTTGTATTTCTGGGGAGAATGTGGCGGCATAGAGCATTCTATCATCCCAAATGGACAATAGATTAGGTTTCCACTATGTGTCCTAGACACTTAGTGACAGTCTTCATTGTATGTGAAGCAACTGAGTGACCTAGTTTTATTAAATACTTACTGCAATCCATATATAAATATGCAAGTGTCTGATATATAATATATATGTATTGTCTATAATTATAAATATGTACATAAATTATATATAACTTATATTTATATATATTTATGTTTAATTAATATATTTTATATACATATAAAATTGCATGTGTACAAATTAAATGTATATAACATATATATTTATATACATAACCTATTTTACTGATGAAGAAATTGAGGAAGATGGTTCATTAGTTTGCTCAAGTTCTTATAGCTCATGAGCAGGATGGTTTAATGAGTCGTATATCCTCGAAGCATTATCATTTAAGGTGGCTTTTCCCCTTTGTGACTGTGGCAGCAGTTTTCTGTTTTCTAATTTTGAAGCCATTTTCTTGATACATCTTTATTTCAGTGACCCTATGCCACCTTCAAATAAGATCCTGAATTATCTTCTAGTCACCAAATCTAATTACCTTTCCTCAATTTTCATCTTTTCTGAGGTTCCTGGTTCATTTGTTACTATTTTTTTTAAGATTTTATTTATTTACCTGATGGAGAGACACAGTGAGAGAGGGAACACAAGCAGTGGGGAGTGGGAGAGGGAGAAGCAGGCTTCCCACGGAGCAGGGAGCCCGATATGGGGCTCGATCCCAGGACCCCGGGATCATGACCTGAGCCAAAGGCAGACGCCTAATGACTGAGCCACCCAGGTGCCCTCATTTGTTACTATTGAGACTCCTCAGTGACATGACAGTTGGCTGGTTCTATTAGTCTTTCTACCTGACCCGTCAGCCTTTATTGTTTCCTTATTTTCTGTTATGACTACTTTTATACTCCTCCAAGTTTGGCTATCTTCTATGATTTTGTTCTTGAACCTCCTCACCTTTCTATAACCCTGTTGTTGACATCCTAACTTCATTTCTCCCTTCAATGCAGATAACAAAGAAATCAATTTTTATATAGCAGATATGAGAATATACAAGTGTTTGCTGAATAAAACTGAAAAATATACAAGTGGTTTCTGAATAAAAGGTAAATATTATTTAAGTAACAAAAAGAACCAAGAATAAAAACTAGGGAAGACTTAACCTTTATGAGCGGGCTAAAGCATATTTATTAAAGGAGTCTGTGATGATTAATTTTATGTGTCAACTTGGCTAGGCTACAGTGCCCAGATGTTTGCTCAAAATCAATCTAGATATCTCTCTGAAGATTTTTTTTTTTAAACAAGATTAACATTTAAATCAGTAGACTTTGGGCAAAGCAGATTGTCCTCCGTGGTATGGATGGGCCTCATCCAATCAGATGAAGGTCTTAAGAGAAAACAGACTGAGGTTTCCTGAGGGAGAGGAAATTCTGACTCCAGCCTGCCTTCAGACTCAAGCTGCTGTGACATCACCTCTTCCTTGGGTCTCTAGCTGCCAGCTTGTCCTGCAGATTCTGCACTTGGCAGCCCCCACAAAACTCTCTCTTTCTCTGTACACACACACACACACACACACACACACACACACACACACACATCTTATTGGTTCTGTTTCTCTGGAGAACCCTAACTGATATAGAATGACTGCAAAAGTTAGAAACAACCCCAAGATTATCTTCCAAGCCACTGAAGGAGTTTCAAGTAGTGTTAGGTGTTCAGCAATGTCGAACGCTACAGAAAGCTTTGCATTTGCAACAGAAAGGAGACCAGTGAGTAGTAACTTTTCATCAATGGTAACTTAAATAAGAGGAGTTCCAGGGGCATGCTGGGACAAAACTGTAAAGAGTTAAAGAGTAGGGGAATATGAGGACTGGAAGAATTAGACAGCCCTCTCAAGACATTTTATAATGTTGGCAATTATTGTCTGCATCTCCACTTTACATTCTCACTGCCAGTCCCTGGGTTAAAGCCCTTGCCTGTTGCATAGTCTATCATCCCACAACAGTTTTGTTTTAAGTAACAGTTTTATCAATATTTAATTCACATGCCATCAAATTCCCTTTGTTCACGTGTACAAGTTAGTGGACTCACATAGCTGTGCAACCACCGCTAACTAATTCATCACACTTCTGCTGAGTCTCACTGTCCCATCTATCTGCTCATTGCCTCCATTTTTATCTTCTTAAAGTACAAAATAATCAGGTCTCTTCTCATCCAAAACCCTGTCACAGTCTCTGTTTATTCATTTACCTATTATTTTCGTCTGGCTTCAAGGCCTCCAGACTTTGGTCCCTTTCACATACTCTCACTCCCAGAAAGCTACAGGATTTTTTTTTTTTTCTTAATTTCTGAGCAGGCGCTTTGGCACATGCTGTCCCCCTAATCTCAAACTTGCTACTCCCACCGAGCCAGCATCATACATAATTCCTCCTCATCATTCAAACTTATCTCATATGTCATGAACCTCAAAGTGTCTCCCCTTTACTTCATAACTGATTATTTAAAGGCCAGTTTGGCTGTGCATCATAGAAATCATGGAAATGGTGTTTTATGAAGATAGAGAGGTACACTTTCTCATAAAAAGTCCAGATCTGGATAGTCTCTAGGGTGGGAACGGTGACTTTCGGTCATGGGAGACCCAGGCTGTTTCTAGCTTCATGTTTCTCTAAAACGAGGGTGTTACCCACGTCCTCATAGACAAAATTGGACTCACAGAAGATGCATCCTAAGCAGCAAGATGGAGAAAAGAAGAAAAAGTCACATTCTAGTGCTCTTAAAAAAAAAATTAACTGAAAGCTTCCAACGTTGACTTCCAACTCATCAATCAGCATGTATTCAAGCAAGTGACACCACCTAGCTGAATGGATGCTGGGAAAGGTGAACTTCATTCTTGGCAGGCAATGTTCTAAAAATGGACATCGTAAATTGGAGCAGGCAACTCGAAGTCTCTGTCACAACTGTAATCTAAGTTCTTTGAAACTTTTGGCCTAATGTTGCAACTATTTGGGCAATAACCTTGGGTAATAATCTCATTCCTATTTAGATCATAAATTCTTGAGAAGGCCAATATTTGACTCTGTATCCACTGCAGTATTCAACATGTTTGTTTGTTTTCACATAAAAATGCATTGGTGTTTAGATGATAAACCATAACTTACTCTCTTCTGAATTCAGAATCAATTATAATAGAGACACAGGAGTAGTACAGAGATAACTGGCAAAGCTGGATTGGGGTATGAAACCACAGATTAGACCTAAGGCCAAATTTGTTTTCCTATAACATATTCCATAAATTTATGTCAGGCAAAGAAATCATACAACTACAGCTTTATACAATTAGATCTTGTCCTGTTGCTTCTTGCATGGAAGGTGGAAATAGAGAGGTCTTAAGCTTCTTAACAGACACTAGTTCAAGAGATGGGTTCAGAGAATGAAAGAGAGAGTGAGAGCCATGAGTAATGCATTCTTAGCACTCCTTTTATGAATTCCACCAGCTAGGTAAGTTATTGATCTTTCTGTGGTATGGACAGGTAAAGGGTACAGGCAAGACCCAGAAGTGTTGTGTCAATATTTTTATGCCTGGGTAGCAGAATGAAACTCTACTGAAGCCAGAAGAATAGGTAATTAGTGTTTCTCTTAACAAAGTGGGTAGTACACGTTTATTACAGACATTGTCCTGAGAATTTCAATATTTTCATGTCTAATGGCTTCATACATATTGTGTAGTAATTATAATAGGAGCTCAGCATCATATGGATTATCATCTTCCACTTCAGGCCTGATAATCATCTTTAAGTGATTTCTTAAAGAAATAAGGAAAGTGAAGTTAACTGCTTGTTTAAATGTATTATAACTTACCTAGAACTTGCTAAAGAAAATCAAACAAGTATTGTTTGCATAGTAAACACATTTTTTTCTTCTGTATTTCATTGTTACTAATAGAGTCTTTGATCACAAATGACCAAGTCACAAAATGGAAATTTATGAAGGCGTGGGAGACGTATCACACTTTAGGTGATAGAATTAATCAGTTCTTTCCGAACGCTTTTTTAAACCCTCTAGTCTAGTTCTTATCTGACTATATTATTGTTTGCTCTTTAAAATTCTGTCTTGCCTGCTGGACTGCAGGTTCTTTGAGTGAAGAAACTGGGTCTTAATTATTCTTGAAGTTCCCAGAACTTAGACCTTTTCCCAGCACAAGGCATATTTATTATAAGACTAATGAATACTCCATTTTTGAGATGAAGAAAAGAATATATCCCCAATGTGGGAAGCTGGTAGTTTCTATCTACTTGTCTATTTGTGAACAAGAATAATGAATACAGAAATGAGAAAATCATTTTGTGCCCAAATACACTTTGTTTTGAATTTATTTAGGCCTTAGAGCATATAAGTGAGTGAGAGAAGGAATTTGAGAGCAAAATACAAATTTGTAAAGCCTTAAGAAATACTTTATAGTAAGTACTGTACTAAAATCATGGGGGCTGGTAGAGGTGGGCACCTACACATATCCAAGAGAGTAGTACAACCATAAATTTTAACATAGGCTCTTGCATTTGACCAATGCCAAGAAATCCCATTACTCTAAGTCATTCTGAGCATGTAATGGATATTGTTGATTCAACATTTCATTCTTGAGGTCTTTCTCTGAACTGGTTCTTGGTGTTGAGTATGCCATGCTGAAAAAGGCAGGCTTTCATGAAGATTACGCTTAGTAATGGGGGTGCGCATGCCCACATAAAGACCTGAGAGATACTAACCAAAAAAACAAACAAAAACCCTGGTACTTTGTAACAAAGATTTCTTCCCTGCAGAATCTATTTTTTAAAGGAGGGTTTATATGCAAACTTTAGAAAATTAATTCTCTCACAATTCACTAAATCCTACCAAACCTACATACACATTGTCTATGAAATAGATTATAGCTGTATTATAAGTCATAAATCATCATATCCCTGCCCCTAATGAGACAGCACAAGAGTAGATAGAATAGATATTCATATTGATTTTTCCCCTTGACTTCCTGGGTACATCATGAATTGGAATTGTTCAAATCAGTCCTTACTTGATTAGTCTTTCTTAGTTCTTGGGTCAATTCTGAGCAGGACAAAAGGAAATTAGGAGCCTCTGTTCAACCAGAGGATATGGCCTAGAATTAGGCTTTCTTCAATGAAACCAACATCTTGGGTAAGTTCTAGTTACCTATGGAGTTTCCCATTTAGCTTTCCGCTTAACCCCCATATCCTCTCTCACTCTTCTTCCCTCTCCTTCCTTCTATCACCAACAGAGTGGACACATCTATGTGACTACTTTTTTTCTTCATCTTTTTTTTTTACCCAATCCTTCAATAATATGTCTTAAAATTCCTTAACCAGAAAAAAACTATCACTGCCAGCAACTGAGTCCTATTTTCCATTATCCAGAGGGTTCTTTCTTAAAAAACCACCACTGACTTTTGAGTATTAGCTCAAATCTGAAAACCAACTAATACTGACTGATAAATACTTTTTTCATGTACCAAAACCTATTTAGACCAGGTCTTAACTTTCATCCCTTTGGACATTGCTCACTGTCATAACAGCCTGCCCTCAGGCAAGCCAATGATAGTAGGGCATATTTTCTTTTTAGATACTGCACAAACTCAACATCCTCTCCCCCGCTCCACTGCTTATACATGCCCAAATTTTGATAATATCTAAAGAAATATTTTATTTTGTATTCTATACCCCAAAAAAATATAGAATTAATGTACACAAAGAAAAATAAAAATAGTCATGCTGGTGCAAAATATGTTTACTGACACTGACTAGCAAAGAACAAAACTCAGTTGTTATTCATACTTTTCAGACACACTGCTTGAGTTAAGCAAATTTCGACTAGTTCTGTAGCATTAGTCAGACCTCCAAGTTTAAAATTTTGCATTGTTTAATATTTTCCATTACTGTGAAGGTAAACATAGTCATTAATCCAAAATCTTGGCAACAGCAATGTTTTGTGTGTTACCACCAAGACTGTGGTAAATACATGAGTGCATAGGAAATTTTGATGTATAATGTTTGGGAGAATGGATAAATAATGTTCTTGAAACATAGTTGAGTGGATGTTTATTCTGTAAATCACCATAACCACTTAAATAAGAAGCTTAGAATGATGTTAAAATATTTTTGAAATAGTCCAAAGTATCTTCAAATATAATTCAAATTTATTTTCCAACAATCATAAGAATCAAATCATCTTCTCCAGTAAAACAGTATTTTCTCCACCAAAGAAAATGAAGTAATGTTATAGAGTCATTTTTTAAGAGGGACATGTTTGAGAGTAAGCCAAATATCTAAGCCAATACTTGTTTTTAAAAGTAAAAGAAACCAAAAAAAAAAAAAAAAAGAAAAAGAAAAATAAGTTTGGGTGCTTTCTTATAAGCTTCAGTTTTAATACATGTACTCTAGAAGAAAAAGTAAAACCTAATAATATATAATTCCATTTACTGAATTTTCTATTATTGACATTTTTTAACATGTGTTTGGAGGAATATATATGTTTTGTGATGTTGAGTTACAAAAGATATGCCATATCTATACTCCATTTCCTTTCTTGTTGCTGTGAAAAGATTTATTCAGAATGACCACTAAAGTGAGCTAATGGACAGTTGCCTAATAAACACAGAAAAAAGAAACACTTTCAGGATAATTTTTTAATGTGTCAGATTGTCTGCATCCATAAACTAAAGAATGAGAAAGGGTTCCCAGTCCTAATTCCAAAGAAAATGTTTAAAAAACTGAATCTCCTAATGGAATCTTATATGACTAATTTCCTTCTGATGAGACTGAATTGGCACATATATGCCCAAAATTCTTCAGTAAGAGACAAAGCATTTTCCCAAACCATGTCTTTCTCCATTTTTAATCTGTTTATAAATTTCAGAGATAGACTAGAAAGCCAATTGTGTAGAATATGATGGAGAAATTCAGCCTGAGTCATCTAAGTTTCCTCGCTTTTTGATATAATTTAGATTATATTTTCCATTGTGGGGGATAACGAATTTTGGGAAACTCTTAAAAATATTCATTTAGGGTAAATTGTATTACGTGGAAAAGATTTGAGGAAATAGAATTTGATATAATTATTATATAAGATCCATGTGGTTCTTTCAAAAACAAGGTATATGTGAAATGGCCATCATGTCATGCTTCCCAATAAACTAAAAATATACAAAATGCTGATGATTGAAGACAGAGAACAAAGAAAAGGGAATAATAAAGAACCACTTACCTCCTTTCCTCATTAATTGGTAATCTGGATTTTCTGTCTTTGTAGTAAGAGCTCAGGTAGAAGGTGTTAGACTGTGAGACCACATGTAAATAATTTCTTCACTCTGACGTCTTTCTGGTCTTATTTATAAAATGAGGATTGTGTCTATGTGTTTCCTAAGATCCCATCCCATGTAACTCTGAGTTACCATGGTATATCTCTGTGGTCTCTGGAGGAAATATAATCCCTATGAAATTAGCAGAAGCAAGTAAGATTGATTTTTCAATCATGTGGAAGATTAACACTTTAAAAGGAAAGATTAACTCCTGGCAAGATTTTGCCAGAATTAAAACATACTAAAAGGAGAAGGAACAGATATAAAGAAGAATCAAATGGAAAGTACCTCGACAAAGCTACTAGAACATATAGAATAGAAAGCATAGAAAGAGCTGTTTACTGCAATGTGTCTTGACGACATGGATGGAGAGTTTATCATATGTCAAGAAATGTGAAATAAGAACATCAGAGAATAAGACATAAATTGGTATGTGTACCAAACATGAAAAATATAATTGTCATTTTGAATCCAGACCATTCCAGCACAACAGGCAAATGCTGAGAACTGAGAATCAGTATCTAAAGAATGTTCAGGGAAGAATCCTAGATGTATGTTCTAAACAAGAGCAGCATCCACATAAAAAGAAAGGCAAAAGGCATTTTGACATATACAAGAATTTTTTAAAAAGATAGTATCTCCACCAAAGTCTATTTGAAGATGCTGTTCAGTCAAATAAATAATAAATCAAAACTAAACACACATGAATCAAAAGGCCAAAGAATAAAATGACTAGGAGAGAGTTCTGTGTCCAGGTAAACATATCATTAAATCCTAATGATTATAGCAACTGGCTGCAAAAAAGAATGAAAGTACTTTAATTTTAGAAATAAAAACCAATACACTGAAAAATAATAGGAAGGAAAAATATCATAAAGTATGCAAAATATTGGAAGACTTGGCCAGACAGGGAAGGGTACAATAGCCCTTCATGTTTCACAGCAGGGAATCAAAGGATATTATTTAATTTCTAAAGCTCACAACCAAAAATGTAAGTTTAGACAATACAATCTAAAGATATAGATGTAATCACTCATAGAAAAAACAACGTATAGACTATACTCCTTCTAAATTAGCAAAGATACAAATGAAAGAATAACAAAAAGAAGGATATACATATTATAAAAGAAAACAAAAAAAATGTTTAGATTTAAATGCCCGAAGCTAAACAAAAAATCTGATAAGGCAGTAAATGGAAATTTCACTAAACCAATAGGGTACATCCTGACAACTTCTAAAGGGAATAAAATAAGCTGTAAATTAATTATAATCAGATCAACCCTGCATTTTTCATCAATAAAACTGATGCCAAAAAAATAAAACACCTTCAAAATTTGGAGAAAAATAATTTTTAATCTAGAATTCCATACTCTTGTAGTACATTGTATAATTACTGAAAAATATTCACTCCCTCATAGTAATAGGATTATACATCTCTGTCAATTGACCTGTGATTTGCCTGTGCATATGCTGTCATGGCACTGACAACAGATTTTGACCAGGTGACATGCTTTGGCAATTGGGATGTGAATGGATATGGTATTTGCCAGATCTGATTTGGAAGCTTTAAATGTTGTTGTATGATTTGGTTTGACATGACCCTGCATCCCTGCCTTCTGCTGTGAGAATGTGCATCCTAGACAGGGGCTATTCTGTCAGCATGGGACTGGGGGTGAGAAGAAATTGAGCCATGCTGAGCTCCTGAGCCACACTGAGCCATGCTGAATCAAACAGAGCTGAAGCTGATCCACAGCCCTCATGCAACATGAGCCAGAAATAAATAAGTGCTATTGTAAATCACTGAGGTTTGGGGATGTTTATTACCATAGCAAAACTGAAAATACAGCCATATACCCCTTGAGGAGGGAATTTATTGTATTCTCAACATTCATTCCCTCTTTCTCTAAAGTTAAGACAGAGATTTTCATTTGGGAACTACTCCAGAATCCATTCAAATAATTTGGGTGATTCTATGCACAATTCCTAACTCCATGAGGGGGGATAAGCCTGTCATGAAGCACTCAACACATCCTTCCCATTTGGCCAAGCTGACTGAATTGGAAATCTGTACTTGACCCCTTTCACCCACGACAAGCATGTTTGGTAACTTTATGTAGTGGTATGGTTACTAATGTACAAAAATTCTTTCTCTGGACTTAAGCTTAGACAAATAGAAGTCCAGATATTTCAAGAGCCTTTATGAAAAGACAGACTGTTTTAAAGAAGTCAAACATGAAAGTAAAATTAAGACATGGAGAGAGACAGAGCTGTGATGACATTATTAAGAACTTGAATACAACTATTGTATTCCTAGGTGTTTCCTAAACCAGTAAATCTCCTTTTATGATTTAGCCAGTTTGTTAGATTATTTTTTATTCATAAGCAAAATAATGTGTATTACTATAGCTCCCATTCACCTTTTTTTTTTAATTTGATGAATTACTCAAGTTAAGTAAGTGAATCAAGAAAGAGGAAGATCTTGAATTCGAGAAACAGCATAAAACTCAATGAAACAGTAGGGAAAGAGATTGCATTTTGTAAAGTAACTGGTCACATGATGGGAAAAATAATTGCCTTCAAGAAAGTTCCAAGAAGGATTTCTTCAAAAATGTGTCTCAAACAACAGAAAAAGTTACTAAGAAACTGGAAGAATAAACAATGTCTATGATTGATTAATTGGTTGATTGTTTTCCCAGTAAGAGAGAAGAAAGGCAGTCAGAAATATCCAACCCTACTACAAATAACTATACAGAAAAGTCACCATTTTTAGTTGATGCAAACTAGAAAGTACATTATTTTGAGAAGTTGATGGAACACAGGACAGGAGGATCCATCTGTCTATTTTGGCAGAAGTTAAATGTATTATCAATATTAACACAATTTTAAAGGTAAAATTGACAGAAGTCTAGGAATGGAAAACTTCCATTAAGTAAATAAATACTATAAAAATTTGAGAAATTGAGAAATAGGAGTTAAGTATCTTACATTATAACTTTGTCAATTAAACACATAATAATAAACATAAAAATAAACACAAAAGTGTTTATTTTCAGTATTTGTAAATGTGCTTTATAAGTTAGCTAAATTCTCAACTAGCCTGGCAGAGAGTGAATAGATAAGTTCATAAATGAAAGATAAGTCAATAAAAAGAAAGCAATATCTAAATCTATCATCTGCAGGTATGAAGGCACTTCTCAGAATAAATAAACTTGGAAATAAAATGATTGCTTTCTTACAAGAAAGCCTGAGAATGCAGAGGGTTAAGAAGGACAGGGGAAATTTACTTTTCATCACACATAATTTTCTACAAATATCTATACCTGGATTTCACACACACTTTTGTTTATTGTTTCCCTTGTTAGTAAATAGCTAACTCAACAATTTAAAAAAAGTTTTAATTAAAATGAAATAAAATTTGGAACTACATGCAATATGCAAGAATTCACACTGCAAAGCAATCAAACATGAAAATACACAAGAACAAAAAGCACAACCTGAACTCTAAAATTTTTAATAAAAAAACAAACACCCAATTACAAAAATAGACAAAAGTTTTGGAGAGACACTTTGCCAAAAATGTACAGATGATAAGTATTAAGTACATGAAAAAAATGCTCAATATCAGGAGTCATTAGGGAAATTCAAATTAAAGCCACAATGAAATACCACTACAAATCTATTAGAAAGTCTAAAATTAAAATTACTTACCATACCAAGTATGGGAGATACTGTGCAGTAGCTAGAACATTTATACCCTTCTGATGAGAATATAAAATGATGCAAATATCTTGGAAAACAGTTTGACAGTTTCTTGGAAAGTTAACCACACACCTGGAGCACTTGGGTGGCTCAGTCAAAGTTACTGACTTGGTTTTGGCTCAGGTCATGATCTCATGGTTCATGAAACTGAGTCCTGCACAGAGCTCTGTGCTCAGCAAGGAGTCTGCTTAAAGATTCTCGCCCTCTGCCCCTCCCCTCACTGTTTCAAATAAATAAACCTTAAAAAAAAAAAGTTTAACTTTTAGATATTTATCCAAGTGGGGGTATAGAGGATGCATATGCCCACACAAATGAGTTTTACAATAATATTCTTAACAGTTTTCAGCTTTCTGTGTAATAGTCAAACACTGGAAATAGGGCTCCCAGAATGACAATCTGAGGAGCTCCTTGAACCTGCTCTTCAGTGAAATAACCATAACAGCAAACATTTTTCTAAAAAGACATATTTAGAAAAATGTTGCTATGGCCAATGTCAGAGAAATTACCGCTACTCTTACAGGATTTTCATGGTTTCAGATCTCACATTTAGGTCTGTAATTCATTATGAGTCTATTTTTGTGTATGGTAAAAGAAACCAGGGGGAGGTAGGTGGGGGATGGGTGAAATAGGTGAAGGGGATTAAGAGTATGCTTATCATGATGAGCACTGAGTAGTGTATGGAATTGCTGAATCCCTATATTATACACCTGAAACTAATATGACATTGTATGTTAATTATACTGGTAAATAAATAAATAAAGACAGAACAAAAAATATTTAAAAAATAAAAATAAAACCAAATAACAAAACCCAGTCCTTTAAAGTCACTGGAAACTGTCCTAAGGATATACAACAAGTGAAGAAATCTTTACTTAATAAAATCTACTAAATGCCAGTAAGAATAGAGTGACTATGACAATTAACCCACAAGCTGCTCCCTCTTTCCCTCAATATGACGGAAGCTCCACTCTGGTCAGGTGTGGCCAAGATAATGGGGCTTTATCTTGCCCCATATCTGCATAAGATACTCTAGTATCTCCCCAGAAAGAGAAGACTGTATTTCTCATCCTCCCAAGTTTTGTCTTACAGAGGCTAAATTCCAAACAAATCCAGTCAAGAGGTAGAGGACTCCCTTCCTCATTGAGCTTTCACTCATTGGGTAGAGGCTTTACTTAGGCAGGGCATATATTAACAAATACAATCTTTGCCTCGGCTTATTCATGGGGCAGAGGTTTCATGCTGGCCAGACAAGAAAATCAGAGGCTACGCTCCTTACCCAGCACTTTGTTCATAAAGCAAAGGAGTCACTTCAAGACAAGTGGCCCACTGTCCTCTCTCCCATACCTTTGGAAATGACTGAACTTTTGCCAATGGAGAGAGGCAGGCCATAAGACCAGATAGCTTCAAAACACTCCTCAGGTGAACAAACGTCAGTAGAGTGTGGGAAATTTAAAGCCTAAAAAGGCACTCTTAAAAACAATGGGAGTTTGGAAAGCAAGCAATTAAGAGGCTGGTAGCTCTAAAAGAACAACAAGGTAAAATACAGGCCAGTTAGTTTATCAGAAGGAACCAGGGGAAGAAACAGCTAAAAATATCCCTGCTAGTTTCAGAACAAACCTCAAAGACTGACTTCAGAAATTACCACCCCCACCCCTGCAAAGGGACCTGTTAATTGGATCAGACTGTGGAGCAATTTATACCCCAGGGCCTTACCAAGAATAGAGCAATCAGCCAGCAATTAGTGGAGCCTAACAGCTGGGTGTAATACCAAGCAAGGCCAACAGCTTAAAAGGAAGAACAGAAGAGTCAAGGAGAGCTCTGCTGAAAATCTGTCATTTGTGGATGATATGGCCAAGCCCTGCACCCTCTAGGGTGTGACATCAGAGGTTTCATGCTGCAGGGCAACAGACTTCACAAAAATAGTTGATCCAAATCACTAACCAAATAAACAAACAATAGTAAGAAAGTCCTGAACAGGGGTGATGAGCTCCCAGAGTTACTACCATATATTCTCTAAATGGCCAGTTTTCAGTAAAATGTTGTGAGACATGCAAAGAAACAGGAAAGTGTGATCCATACCAAAAAAAAAAAAAAAAAAAAAAAAAAAAAAGCAAGTAACAGAAACAGTCTGTGAGAGAGCCAGGTGTCTACTTAAGCAGACAAAATCTTCAAAGCAACTATTATAAATATGTTCAAAAAACTAAAGGAAACCATGCTTTAAGAAATAAAGGAAGGAGTTCAACTGGTTGACAATGTGAGGGGCTCCATGGACCTACTTCTCAGTGAAACTGGTGAAAATTATGAAAGAACAATCATTTACATAATTATGTTGAATGAATAAATGCCAGACAAAATTATGTACTGTAACAGTTTATTTATATAAAACTCTAGAAAATGTAAACTAATCTAAGCTGACAGAAGGCAGATCAGTGGTTGCCTCGCTATGCCAGGGCTGGGAGAGAGGGTGACAGGTGTGATGGAGTAATTACAGGGGATCACGGGCAAACTTTTTGGGGTGATATGTAAATTATTTTGATGGTGGTGATCCCTTCATAAGTGTATACATATACCAAGATGTGTCAAAGTTTATACCTTAAATATGTATAATTTTTTTATGAAAATTCTTAAAGCTCTCTTAAAAAGTTGGACAAAAACACAACAGGGAAAAGCTACCAAAAGAATGTAGGGATCACAATTCAATAGTTTTATCATAAGAGCATTTAACTCAGGAGATGTCTTTAAAAGCTACCCTCCCATAATATGTACTCCATTATTGTACTACAAAAATTACTGATTTAAAAAAAATTATAGAGAATTAACACTAAAGCATAGAATTAACCCAGCAGGTAGACAGAAATATTTTGAAGTTCTCTATCCATCCTTACACTCCTTTGCCATTTGAGCGTTGTTCTAAATGCAGAATGGTTTGATTACTTGAACATCTGCAGAGATAAATAGTTCCTTTCTCAGACTAGTGTTTATCAAGCTGCATAAGAATTACTGTGCTTATTTTATGTACAAAATAAAATTATGTATATGGGATGTATGACCAACTTAGGGAGGCTTCAAGTGTAATTTGGTTAAGGTGTGATTTCTTTGCCTTACAAACACGAATGCAATCAAAGTCAAAGCCAAAGGCATTAAATCAGACAAAGAGTTACTTTATAATAATGGGTATACAATCAAGATTAAAAGAGTGTAGTAAAGAACCATTATTCCCTCAAAAAGTTATCAAATATATGGAAAATAATAGCTAGGAATACAAAGAAGTAGCAGAAAAATCTAGTAGAAGTTTGACATGTTTTCTGTCCTTCGTGGTTATTTAAATCTTAAGGAGTGGTCAGATAAATCCAAATGCGCAATAAAGTAAATAAATGATACTTTCAAAAAGCTGATTTTTGTTCATAGT
The DNA here is from genome assembly GCF_037043125.1 of Eumetopias jubatus. Classification (NCBI taxonomy): domain Eukaryota; kingdom Metazoa; phylum Chordata; class Mammalia; order Carnivora; family Otariidae; genus Eumetopias; species Eumetopias jubatus. Next base: position 113,092,628 of record NW_028274814.1, on the reverse strand, counting down.
ACATTTAGTAATATAAAATACTTTGCATTTATTAGTCACTTAGGTATAATTTGACATTAAGAACCTTGATTTTGGAGAAATGTTTGACTCTACTCTGGAGATTGCCTTTTGTGTTAATTTATTAGCATCTACATTTGTAATCATTAGCACTGGGTTTTGGAATGAAGATCACATCAGACTATCACTATTGCTGCCTAACAAACCCTTCTAACCCTCAGTTGCATATCCAAAAAAAAGGCGTTTCATTATTTTTCAGTAATCTGTAAATGGGCTGGTGGTTCTTCTGATATTTCACCTAGACCCATGTATGCCACTTTATTCAGATGGAGAGTTACCTGGGACTGGAATATGCAAGAAGGCCTTTTCAGGCAGTCAGTACTGACTTTTAGTTGAGGTATCTTAGTTCTTCTGCATGTAGCCTTCCATCCTACAGTATTCTTGACTAACTTCTGAAATGGTATTCTCAGTGCAGCTCAAAGTGGCCACTGAAACACTCTCAAGGCCTAGGCTTAGGAATCATTTTCTATTGGTCAAAGCAAGTCACAAGGTTAGCCCATGTTCAAGCATATGAAGCTAGGCAGGGACAACGCCCTCAAGATTCTTAGAGACCCTTCTGGCAAACAGAGATGGAAAATGAGGCACCAATTTAAATCTCTCAGAGGACTTAACAAAAATCATATTGCCACAGCCTTGATTAGATCTTTGTCCCCTGGGCTCATTTTATGTTGAAGACTTTTTACTGATACTTCTAACACAACATGCTCTGGACCGTCTATATTTTTCTAAATTCTAATTGCAAATCATTTCCTTCTTTAGCTCATCTTTTCTTCCAATACCTTATCATTCTCAGCAAATAAAACCAATCTGCACTCTCAGTATTCTGCCTATGAATATCCTTAATCTGTTCCTGTTTGTTACATATATTTTCCACTTTGAATATTTGTGTTAATTGTTTCACTGCTACATCACATTGATTGTCCTTTCTCTAACCTACAACAGGTCCTTTGCCGTTTTGCCTGTCTTTGCTTATAGATTTCTCACAGCTTTTCTAAGTTGTACCTGCCACCCAGCTTCAAGGCACAGTTATTTTAAGGTTATGTTATAATAGCTCCCAACTTTTAAGTACTGGTTTCTGTTAACTATTGGTACAAAACAAACCACACCACGACTCAGTGGTTTAAACCACAAATATTTATCATTTCACCTCATCCTATAGGTTGGCAGGTGATTTCCCGCTGTTTTACTTGGCAACCTTTAAGTCTTCTAGAGGACAGACTGGGCTATTTGGAAGGAAAATAAGTTTTCTTTTACCCCTCTGAGTTCTTGCTGAGGACTTGGTAATAAAAGAGAATAATAAAAGATTAACAAGGAAAAATACAATTTTATTAACATGTGTGCATCATATATACATGGGAGATAACAGGGAAAAATGAGTAATTCAAAGAAGCGTCTTAAGAGTTCAGACTTAAACAGGGGGAAAAAAGATCTACACCTCCTAGGGGAGAGTAAATGACTATGCAGGGGCCCTTAAAAGAACAGATGAGAGATATGATAGTTTGTGACCGTCGTCTGGGTGTGGTGTAGACTTTGGTCTTTTTTCCTATAATAAGAGACTATCTTTCCTGGTTGGTAAAACTCTCAGGGAGGGAATTTATGACAATTGATCTTCTTTTGGAGGATCTGTTTTTAGGCAAATAAGGGAAGTTCCTAGAAAGCCTCTCCCTGTGTTTGCTGTTCATCAAATGCCCATAGTTCAAAATAATCAAAATGCCAAAGTGGCTTGTTTGAAGATGGCCTATTTTGTTACCCTTAGCCATAAGGTACCATATGGTCTCACTCACCTCTCTGAAAGTTGGTGCTATGTCCCTTTTGTGACAACATAGTTCTCCAAGTTGTCTCGTACTTTTCAGTGGGCCAGACCACCTTTCTTATATAATGGTCTTGGAGTAGCAATTTGACAGAGTAAAGGCAAATACTGGAAAGCCTCTTGAGGCCATAGCTTCTGAATTCACACAACAGAATTTCCAGTACATTTTATTGTTTAAAGATGTCACAAAGCCAGCCAAGATTCAAGGCATTGAAGAATTAAACTTCATGTTTTCATGCTAGTTGCTATAAAGAATTGGTGGCCTTATTTACTGGAACACAAAGATTAATAAAGTCACAAAGATGTCTGGAAACATTGTATTCTCACTGATATTAATTTAAAAACACAAACACTAAAGGAAGAATAATCACAAATTTTATCTCTAGCTTTTACAGAAATAAAAATAAATAGTAAACTTCTGAAAAAGAAGAAAACATCTAGTCCTTCCACATAAGTTATATTTTTCTTTATTTTTTCTGTGAATGATTTGACTCAATATTTTGGTTTTAATTTTCTTGAACAACTTAGGTGTTCCAAGGATGAAAACTGTCATAATGAAAGTTTCCTGGCATGGAGAATCATACTTTTCATAATAAAACTGGCAGAGAACAAAAAACACAGATTCTTCATAAAACAGCTTCCTGTGATACTGCTGAAACACAGGATGGATGACTTGGAGGTGTCACAAAAATTAGTTGGCCTATATACATGTAATTAAGTATACATAGAATTAAAATCAGTTTAACATTCCATCATATGTAGTGTTGGAAAGTAGTCTCATGTCTCCTCTGCACAGAGTCATCATTTTTACTTATTATATCTTAGAGTAAGTTGTTTTTTTGCAATTTGGCTTTGTTTATTCAATATTATGCTTGTGAAGTTTATACACATTGACATGGATGACATTAGTTAATTTGTTTAACTATTTTAATTAAAGTGTCCCATCTTGCATAATATATTTCAAATGGCTTATCCATTTCAGTATTGATAGTATTTCAAAATGTGCCATTATAATAAGCCCTGTTATAAATACTTTATTTATATGTTCCTGCTTACATTTGCAAAATTTTGTCAAGGAGTGGAAATGCTGAGTTGTGGGATAGGAACATATTCAAGTATCCTAGATTTTGCCAAATTCTTCTCTCAGTGATTGTGACACATTACATTCCTACTCACCCAAAGTGTACAGCTGTTCCAGGAGGTCCACATCATCTCCCAACACTTGAAATTGCTGGATATTTTGATTTTTTTATTTAAATGTGTGAACTAATGTCTCATGGTTTTTAATGGGAATTTCCCTTATAACCATTGGTCTTGGGTTGTTTGCCTTTTTCTTATTGATTTATAATTCTTTATATAGTCTGCTTGCCATTTCATTGTCAGTCATGTATGTTACATTAGTCTCTTAGGCTGTGACTTGAATTTTAATATCAGCCTTAAGTAATTCTAAGCAGGTGGCCTATGGATCACACTTTCAGAAAAAATATTCATAGCTTGGAGTGAAAGATAATATCTTTAAAATATTAAGATTCATCTGGAAATTAAATAACAGAGGTATGATATAAATTTCTTCTCTGTAATCTAATCATCCTCATAAAGTATATTTATAATATAGTAACGATAAATGATTAATTGACTTGTTCATAATTTTACATCTTGAGGGGCATCATACTACTATGCCCAGTCAGTAATATTTGTGTAGACTTAAAAGTCCTCACTATTTTCAGGGTATTCCAATGTAAATAAGGAATATTGATTTAAACTCATTCATTTATTGAACAACGATTGATCTGGGCTTCTGCACTCAGGATAGAGTGAAGAGGATACACAACTTGCTCACTAGCAACTTTCTGTCTGGAAGAAAAAAAAACCTAAAATATGAATACTCTGAGTACAGTTTGTGTAGTGTGAGTGCTGTTACTGAAGACATAATAGGACCACTTATGTAAAATTATGAGGTCAACTAATGTTAATGGGAGATGGTACCTAATTTGATCCTTAAAGTCTAAAGTGACATTAATTGGTCAAGTGTTTCAAAATCACCCTGATTATCTCTATCTCTTGTGACTCTTTTACAAATATAAGATTTAAAGGTATCACTATGGATCTACTGAATCCAAATCCTTGAGGTTGGGTACCTGGAATATGTACTTTTGAAACTTCCTAGGTGATTTTAAAAGTCAGCTATTTTGGGGTGCCTAGGTGGCTCAGTCGTTAAGTGTCTGCCTTCGGCTCAGGTCATGATCCCGGGGTCCTGGGGTTGAGCCCAGCATCGAGCCCTGCATCGGGCTCCCTGCTCTGTGGGAAGCCTGCTTCTCCCTCTCCCACTCCCCCTGCTTGTGTTCCCTCTCTGGCTGTCTCTCTCTCTCTGTCAAATAAATAAAATCTTTAAAAAAAATCAGCTATTTTATTGGAACTATTAAGTTAGACAAATGAGAGGTAAAAGCCATTCTCAGCATAGAAACAGGAGAGGGAAGATGTGAAAGTATGATTAACCTGAGCATGTTTTGAGGATTGCAAGTAGATCCTTGGATGGCTGTCATGAAGAGTGTGACTGGGAACATGGTAGGAGAAAAGCTTAAAAGCTAAGCAAAAACCAAATGGGCAATGCAATTAGTAAAGACCATGACATATAATAGGTGCTCAATAAATATTTAGTAAATGAATAAATCAATAAATAGGTGAGTCATTATAACTTTACATGCCTTGGTCAGAGTTACATGTTATTCTTGAAGCTTATGAGGAACCAATGACAGACTTCAAGGAGGTGAGTGGAAATCAACATTAAATGAACACAAATGCAATACTGTAAAATGACAAAAAAAAACAAAAGCCCATATCTTCATATCCCTTTTACGAAGATGGCGCTGAAAGCTAAGAAGGAAGCCCCTGCCCCTCCCAAAGCCGAAGCAAAAGCAAAGGCTTTGAAGGCCAAGAAAGCGGTGCTGAAAGGCGTCCACAGTCACAAAAAAAAGAAGATCTGCACGTCACCTACATTCTGACGACCCAAGACACTGTATCTGTGGAGGCAGCCCAAATATCCTCAAAAGAGTGCCCCCAGGAGAAACAGGCTTGATCACTATGCCATCATCAAGTTCCCCCTGACTACTGAGTCAGCCATGAAGAAAATAGAAGACAGCAACACGCTTGTATTCACTGTGGATGTCAAGGCCAATAAGCACCAGATCAAACAGGCTGTGAAGAAGCTCTACGACCTTGACGTGGCCGAGGTCAACACCTTGATCAGGCCTGATGGAGAGAAGAAGGCATATGTTCGACTGGCTCCTGACTATGATGCTTTGGATGTTGCCAACAAAATTGGAATCATCTAAACTGAGTCCAGCTGGCTAAATCTAAATATAAATTTTTTCACCAAAAAAAAAAAAAAAGCTCATATCTTGTTTTAGTTTCTTAAAGACTCTCTGGAGTTATGAACAGCATCAATAAGTGATGGTTTTCCTAATTCTTATTAATCTTCTCTTGAAAGTACTTAGACTTAGTACAACTGCCAATCAAATTTCACTAAACCCACTGACAGAAGAAACAATTTAAATATGACACAGAAAGGACTGACTGTCCTATTTTCCACCTGTTTTGAGAAATATGACATGTACCACAGGGGAAAAATAATCATCTTAATTTTCTGTCATTGTAATGAATAATTTAAACATATAAATGATACTCTGAATATTTTATTTTATAATGGAGCATATCACCTCTTTTGGTTTTGACAGCATGTCTTTTTCCCCCAAATTCAATTTTTGAAATGCTATACCTTCGAAGAGCACTTAGCTGATTATAAAAGTAGAAAAAAAAAATCCTCCTCGCCCTTCATGAATAGTAGGTAGAAAAAGAAAATAGGAAGGAAGAACAGAGGAAGGGAAGAAGAGATGACCAGTGGGAACCAGAGTCACCATGAACTTTAATTAATGCACTTTTCAATGTGCCTCCAGCACTTTGCTGTGAAGGAGCAGCTTAAGAGTTCAAGGTATGTGATTTAGTCATTTGGAGTGGCTTCCCTCCTTAGGACTGAAGCCATTTTAAAGATAAATCACTTTAGGTATGTCAGAGAAAGCAGTCTCAGAGAGCAGACGCCCAGGAGGAGTATGAAATTAACGCAGGACCCAAGTAAGTGAAGGACTAGGGGAATTTGGTCCTGCAAACCAAACAGGGCTGGGCCCAGAACAGAAGACACTGTGGTCATCAAATCTTTATCTTTAAGCTAGCTGTTACCTGGAAAATATGAGTTACCATTAGTATTAACACTCTATCTTTAAGATGAATCTCAAACTTCTCACTGCAATATAAAAGGCCTTTCTCAATTTGCCTTCAGACTCTCTCCTTCAGACATCTCATCTTTTGCCTCTATTCTCGTAAAGCTTTACAATGTTCTCAGCTACAACACATGATCTGCCTCTAGTTGTTACATCTTTTTATATGCTCTTCCCTTTGCCTGGGGAACATTTTTAAAAATCTCTTTTATACTTGGATGACCATTACTTGTTTTTCAAATATATCTGTCTTCATTTACACTAAAATGGGCCGTATGCTTTTCTGCATGTTCTCATAGTTCTCAGTGCTCTTTGCAGATCAATTTATTCAATCTATTTAATTAAAGATGCTCCACTTTATTCTAAACTTGAGATCATCAGTTCAACACCTTTAGGGGGCTGGTGGGGGATACAACTAGCAGAGGACCAGGTATAATAAATAGAGAATGGCAGAATTATGGATTTATATGTGGTACGTCCTTCACAAAAGAACTCTATTTTTTTTTTTTAAGATTTTATTTATTTATGAGAGAGAAAGAGAAGGAGCAGGGGGAGGAGCAGAGGAAGAGGGACAAGCAGACTCCTCACTGAGTGTGGAGCCTGATGTGGGGCTCAATCTCAGGACCCTGAGACCATGATCTGAACTGAAACCAAGAGTAGAACGCTTGACCGACTGAGTCACCCATGCACCCCCACAAAAGAACTTTAATACTCCGCTTTTCTTATAACTTTCCTTGACAAACAAAATACAAAATATAAAAAACAAAAATCGTAAGTCAAATGTAGTTTGTTTTATAGCTACTACTTTCTTGAGATCACATTATCATATGTTTCTTTGTGCTTTCATTTTACAACATAAAGCTGGCACAAAAGTGGGATTCATAAATATGAGTCAATAGAAAAAAAATGACTGAATGAATGGATGGGATTATTTCTGATCTCCAGGAGTCCCAACTTTCTTGGTTCCACTTATAGATATTTTAGTTAATTGATAGACTGAGAAGTGCTGCAGAGAAATGAAAGTATGTGAGGATGACTTTTAAATATTTAGTATCAGATAGATACAAGGTTAGGACCTTGAATATGCAAGTTACACATCTTGAGGTTCTTAACAAGAACTAGTCTTTAAAAAATACTAATTTCTAACCCTAAAAAATAATATGCTAGATTTCTAGCAATGGAATAATTAGTATTTGTTAAGATAGTTTCATCTTTCTTATTAAATTATAATTTTTAAAAGTAATTCTAGCAAAGTCAGGATACTATTCATATTTCATATCTCATATTCTCAAAAGTCAGCATTTTGGAAGGAAGAGTCAATTTGGTGTTGACTTTTTAATCCAACTCCTCTATATCCAACTTTATTTTGAAGATTTTTTTTATAATTATTGCAAATAGAAAACTATAACTAAAAATTTTTGAAAGTATTACATTTGAACTGGATATTGTTACCTGTTGAAGATTCTGAACGGAGCTATGTTCCCATCATAAAGGACAATTAGCAAATATTAAAGAGGTATTAACTACATGTTACAAAAGTAAAAAATAAATAAAAGGATTAAGAGAGTAGAAAATTGACTACCCCTAATCATGTGAGTCATGTTATATAATGCCATGTCTTTTGTTACAACTCAAATAATTTCAGGTACAACCAGGGGTATGCATTCCACATTTTGAAACTATAGGGCCCAAATGAAAACCACTGATCTAGCATAACTAAATTATGCTCTTGAACCCAATTCCAATACGTGTGTGCAGAGGCTTCCCCACACTGACAAGGAACTCTTGGACACTATCTGGGTGTCCTGCAATACAACTCAATTCTGACACTATTTACCTGGAGAAAGCGTAAGATTCCACAGATTAAGGGTTCAGTCCTACAAGACTACACGCACCCCTTTACCCTGCTCAAGATTTGAATCTCAAGTTCAGGTTGTTGTACTTCTGACCAGGTGGCTATAAGTCAAAGGTTCCCATGACACCCTTGTCAGGTTTTATTAGTTTGCTATAGCAGTTCACAGAACTCAGAGAAACCTTTCACTTACTAGATCACCATTTTATTATAAAAGGATATGACTCAGGAAGAGCCAGAGGGAAGAGATGCACAGGGCAGGATATGGGGAGAATATACAAAACTTCCATACCCTCTCCAGGTGCGCCACTCTCCCAGCACCTACATGTGATTACCAACCCAGAAGCCCTCTGAACCTGGTCCTCTTGGGTTTTTACAGGGGCTTAATTACATAGTCATGATTGCTTAAATCACTGGACATTAGCAATTGATTAAACTCTGTCCGCTCCCAGGAGATAGTGGGTGGGACTAAAAGTTTCAACCTTCCAGTCCTGTGGTTAGTTCTCCAGCTACCAGCCCCCAACCTCCCTCCTTTCTAAGTCACCTCATTAACATAGCAAAAGACACTTAGGTCCCTCTCAACACATAGGCTATCCCAAGGGTTTTGGGAGCTGTGAGCCAGGAACAGTGGTGAAGACCAAATATATATGAGAGATATATTTTGGTCATCTAAATGACCATATAAATATATTTCTTATAAATCACAATATCTTAATGACATTTACCCTTTGTAGTTTTATTATGTTGGCTTTTAGTTTCTCTTTTCTGAGAAAGGTATCTTACTGCTTAGACAGATAGTAAGAGTGGTGTAATGGGGATTCAGGGCCCAAGAGCATCTGAGCTCCAGGGGTCCCAAACAGATCAGGTTTGACCAACTCACCACTGACAAATTTCAAAGTCCGGGATAAGTGGTGGTGAAATAAGAAAGGAGTTTATTTCAGCGAGACCAACACCAGAAAGATGGTAGACTAATGTCTCAGAGACTGTCTCCAAAGTGCTGAAAATACTAGTTTTGTATAAGGAAAATGTGGGACAAAAGTCAGTGGGGTACTGAAACTTGGCAGTAAATGTCAGGTAAATCATTGTCTGGGGGTCAGCCATGTGGGGTGTGAGAAGAAGAACTTAATCAATTTAGGAAGTACAGACTGAGGTCTAAAGCCAGGGAGTTGAAGTCCTTTTTTTTTTTTTTTTTAAATTATGTTATGTTAATCACCATACATCACATCATTAGTTTTTGATGTAGTGTTCCATGATTCATTGTTTGCATATAACACCCAGTGCTCCATTCAGTACGTGCCCTCTTTAATACCCATCACCAGGCTAACCCATCCCCCCACCCCTCTCCCCTCTGGAACCCTCAGTTTGTTTCTCAGAGTCCATAGTCTCTCGTGGTTCGTCTCCCCCTCCGATTCCCCCCCTTCATTTTTCCCTTCTTGCTATCTTCTTTTTTTTTAAACATATAATGTATTATTTGTTTCAGAGGTACAGGTCTGTGATTCAACAGCCTTGCACAATTCACGAAGTCCTCTTTAATTGAGACGTTATCTCCTTCTGAGTGTCCATGCACACACCAGAAACATAGGATTAATTAAGTACCTATGTAACTAATAAGAAAGGAGAAGGGATCTAGCAGAGGATTTATACCTCCCTTATATTCCCTTGATTGTTTCATAATGTGGCTACAATTTAGGTTTTTTTTTTTATTATTTTAACTTACTTTTTTTTTTTTTCTTTAGGGAGGGCGTGGGGAGGGAGAGAGAGAGGGAGAATCCTAAACAGTTTCCATGCCCATGTGGAGCCCGACACAGGGCTCAATCTCAGAGCCCTAAGATCATGACTTGAGCCCAAATCAAGAGTTGGAATCTCAACTGAGCCACTCAGGTGCCCCTTAACTTACTTTTCTTGGGAAACTATACATGTGGTCTTCCTTAAGCAAGCATTTTGCTGAAAGCACATTATGCATTTGCCTGTCCATCAGTCCATGATCACCTTAGCCATTTCCGGGGCCAGGAAACAGAATTAATTCAAGGACTCAGTGAAATAAACAAAGCAGATCATTAGTTCTATTGTTAAGTAGTACTAATTACCTCTCCTAGAATGAATGATTTATGAAGGTAATCAATTCCAAAGGAATGAGGTTGATTTACCCAGAATATACTTCCCTCAGACTACTTATTTCCTTTTGGTTATTTGATAGAAGCTGGCTATTCATGTTCATTTTAACCAGATTTCAGAGGTAAGAAAATATTGTAGGTAGAAGGAGAATGGAGTAAATAGGATTAAGCTTGAAGAAAAGCTGAATAGACACATGGTCTTGTAAACCCCAAGAGGGAGAAATGCTGCCACCAAGACGTGGCATTAATTTATTTACTCACAACAATTTGCCATTAGCTGACAACAAAACCACCACAGCAGAACGTGACATGCTCCTTCATTTCTAGGTGTTTGATAGACAAAGAAGATTCGAGCAGATTTTAGCTCCGTCATTTAGTCTTTTTTCATACAGCCACTACATATGCATTGCTGTGATGGCAGCAAGCACTTTATATCATAGTTTTTTCATACAAAATTCTGTACACAATAGATTTTTCATAAAGATATTTCATTAGTAATGCAGAGCAGACTTCTAGGCAAGAGTTTGACTTTAGCTTCTGAACAGGATATTTCAACTCTGCCATCTACTAATTCCCCCACTATTCTCACAAAATAAAATTTTTAGGATTTCCATGTATATCATGAAATATTTCATTTGAGTGCCACAACTTATCATACCATTTTCAAAAGGCTTTGTGGTGTTTCCCTCAAGGTATTCCACTGACAAAATGATTAAGTATTCTTGTAGTACTCATTCTCAATACCTGAAAATTTCGGTAAAATCCAAGGAGAAGTTTCAAAATTGAATTACAAAATACAATCTAACCTTAAACAATTGAAGAGGAAATAAGAGGCATAAAAGATTTTTTTAATTATCTCTTAAATATAAGCCCACATCACTATTACCTTTAAAAAAGATGGTTTCATAATTTTCTTAAAATATTCCCTCACTTTCACTACATGCGGGATATTTCAGTCTAAAGCTATATTTTGGATAGGGTAATTTTCTACATATAAAGCTAAAATAATTTTATAAGTTGTTCAAGATTATACCAAAAATGCAATTCATCAAGACAGCTAACTGATAAAACAAATATCTGATGCAAAAATCTTTTTCTTGGGGCACCTGGGTAGCTTAGCCGGCTGGGTGTCTGGCTTTTGATTTCGGCTCAGGTCATGATCTCAGGGTCCTGGGATCGAGCCCTGCTGCGGGATCTGCACTTAGCACAAAGTCTGTTTGTCTTCCCTCTGCTCCTCCCTCTACTTGCATGCTCTCTCTATCTCTAAAATAAATAAATAAAATTTTATTTTAAAAAAGTCTTTTTCTTCAAGTCTTTACCTTCAAATTTAGGAGACTTTAGGTCTCTTAAGGTTTTTACCACAGAAGTTCAAGAGACTGAGATTCCACCTTGAATGCTAAAATGTTAAGACTGTAACTTATAGTTCTATAATTTAAAAAACATTAAAAGAGCTCAAAACTTTATATTTACTCACACTAACTATTTTAGCAGTTTATCCCCAAATTTCCCAAAAGTTACCTATTCATTCTTTTAAGCATCTTGCGTCATGTCTGGATGGTAGAAACAAGCTAAATTCAGAGACTGAGAATATTTTTTCAAAGAATATCTTTATTCTTTCCTTATAGGCAAAAAGCGTGGTCCAGTTACCCCTTGTATTACAGTTAGGAACGTGTGTGTGTGTGTGTGTGTGTGTGTGTGTGTATTCAAGTACAAGTATGCATCTCTCTGTTTTGTTGTTCCCAAGGGGACACAGTTCCTCTCTGGGAAGAACTCTTTTGTTTCTAGGTGCATACGGTATTTTCAGGACGTTCGGCTTTACTCATCTTGAAATCGTCTATCCTCAACTCTTAGGAAATGAAGTTTGGTGTGAGTACTCTTAGCCAAACAGGACAATATGTCAAAGCATAATGCTTCTTTGGTGGTAAATGATTACTAGGTAAGGTAAAAACTAATGTGAATGAAAGCTAATGTTATTTAGACACCTGGAAGTATTTTTTGGATTTCTTTTCATGTTTTATCATGTGCTGAATAAATTCTTGAGAAATGTATGCTCAAAGAACTTCAGGAAGTTTTACCACTTTCATTATCAAAGGTGCCAATATAATACTTTCAGTAAGACTCTTTCCTAAAAGTAACTTTCAGGCAGGGGGGTGCTGCTTCTTTGTGTTATACCACTGATCAAATCCCTAAAAAACAATATATTCTAAAAACAATCTCTAAGAAACAATTCTAAAAAGCGATCTCTCCATATTTTTAACATTTATATTTCACATTGGATATCAGCAGTGAGAATAAAATTTATCAACCTCAAAAACTTATAGTTTGATTTGAGTAAAATGCCACAGATGTTGACAATGAGTTATTACCGAAGAATTTTTTTTTCTTTTTCAAATTTTTACTTAAATCTTAGTTAGTTAACATATAATGTAAAATTGTTTTCAGGAGTAGAATTTAGTGATTCATCACTTACATATAACACCCAGTGCTCAAATTGACAGGTGCCAAAGATATTTATAAGGGTGAATTTCTACCCAACATTTCAAGAAAGCTCAAATTATGTAATTCCACAGAACTGATAGATATGATTTTGCTTTCAATATTCACAGATTCTGTCCTTGAAGATTGATTTGTTACTATAATTGCTCCTGATTTTCTGATCATTGCTCCTTTTATAGATTTGGCAGGTCTACCTTGTGTGGAGACTAGAGCTTATTTAAATGAGGTAAGAGTCACTTTTGAACAAGGACGCATGGCCTCAAAGTAATGAATATGTACTATGGAAGTAAGAAATGAAGTACTTCAGAGCTAGAATAACACAACTGATATTTCAATACTATGCTACCTATCTATTTTATAGATAATCTAGCATATAAATCCTTTTTTTAAATTTTTTAAATTTTTTTATTTTTAGTGAGGGCAAAGGATCCATAAAAGTTAGCTAACTCATTCAAAATCACAAAGCTACTTGTGGTAGGCAGTGTTAGAAACCGGGTGTCTTGGTTAACAGGAATCCTTTTAACTAAAACAGTAGATGATTTACAGTGTTTACAGTGGTCATCTATCAAAAATGTAGTAACTTGTCCATACAACCAATCATCCAGTGGACATTATTCTGAACTTGTTTTTACACAAGGTTAAGTCAGACAAATAAAAATGTACAAGATATTTGATTAGTTTTGGGGAGAGTTTACAAGATTAAGATGTTTCAAGTAGAATGGGTTATTCATGAAGAAGGAGGCCAAATTCATCCAGGAGTTTGAAAATAAATAAATCTCCAAAGAAAAACACCAATTTTGAGTGATTTAAAAAAAGAATAATTTCTTCTATTTAAATCCACATCCAATTTTAATAGACTTAGTTTTCTATTATAAAGTACATTTTCATTTTCCCTAAATGAAATGATGTGATGTCCTAGATTTGCTTCACAATATTCTAGTATGGGTTACAATGGGAGGGAGTGCGGGCATAGAGGAAACAAGATTAGTGATGGATAACAGTTCAAGTGTTTTTATAATAATGAATTAAAAGATGTATATTTCTCCATGTCTTCTAATGTTATTTGGGTTTTTCCTAATCAAATACTAGAGATCTGCAGGGAATCATCTTACAATAGGCACAGACCCATTGTTTAGCTCACATCACATCTTCCTAACTGCCTTCTCCCATATTGGGCCCCTCTGCATTCATATTTTTAAAATGCTACCTGACATAGAAACAACATAAATGTCTTCTTATTTTGGCATTTGTTTTAATTTTTCTGTATCTTTCAGATTTTCCAACGGTAGGGTAAATAAATAGCACATGTTCTACTTACTCTCAGCCAGCTGTAAGATGTGAGAAATGCTGGAGATGAAAGCACTTTGCAATCTGTGAAGAGTTAAAAACATGTTAGTTGCCATTATAAGGGTCATGACAGTGAAGATGATGATAATGGCTCTAACACGTCTTCTTTCTGTTTTCTGTTTTATCTTACACAACTGAATATGCACTTTAAGTTATTAAAGCTGTGTTGATGTTGATCAGTTGCCTATAGCAATGTAGTAAATCAGTGGAGTTCTGAATTTTGATAATCACTTTCATTTAAATTATGTGAACATTGGTAAGTTCCAAATCTGCATTTGAATATTCTTTGTTACACCTAGACAAAAGTTAAAAAATAAAGAAAACACCATTTTATTAGATCTCAAGATAGCGTGTGACTCATCTTAATTTTGAATTTTTTTTTTTAAATCCTAGAGTATTTCTGTCTAACTGGGAAGCTAGAGGCCCTCTATTAAAGATCATGATTTATATGGATGAAAAGGCTAACACTTGTATTAACTTTAAATTCTATCTTAATTCTTATCCTCAGAAGCTCAGGTACCAGTTTTTAAATGTGTTTTTCATACTTTAATTTATGGGAATTTTCTAAACTACCTAAAGTTTATTCTCAAGGAAAGAAAGTAAAATCTTTTCCTCTATCCATTTCATGCATTACCCAGTTATCTTTCCAAATAACCGTAATTCCTTTATGGAATCAAACTGTAATAATAGCTATTCTACAATGATGTAGTGATACAATTGTTGACAATCCACTTTCACCACCCTCAATGCTACTTTACTTGATATAATGTAATATGATGAAGAGCCCGAATATGTAGATTTCACAGTGAAATCATTTATTTCTAATTTAAAAACACTAAGAGGATTATTATTAAAATTCGTATTTTAAATGTGAATTTGTATTAGGTAACAAATATAACGCTATTAAGGGAGATGAAGTGAAGTCAAAATAGTAAGACAGTGTCAAAGTTAGATTACTCAACCAGCAATTAGCTCCAAAAAATGAGTAGAATTTTTTTTAAACCTAAATTAAATAACTGATTCAGTTCACATCATAATTGTTACTGCCTAAAAGTTTGAAAAAAAGTTAAAAGAACTTGTTCTTACTTTGCAATACTATAATTCCCTTCTTTTAAATATATTTTTTATTCCATAACTATATGGTCAACTAATCTTTGACAAAGCAGGAAAGAATATCCAATGGGAAAAAAAAAACAGCATCTTCAACAAATGGTGCTTTTGGACAGCAACATGCAAAAGAATAAAACTTGCCACTTTCTTACACCATACACAAAAATAAATTCAAAATGGATGAAAGACCTAAATGTGAAACAGGAAAACATAAAAATGCTATAGAAGAACACAGGCAGTAACCTCTTCGAAATCGGCCGTAGCAACTTCTTTCTAGATATGTCTCTGGAGGCAAGGGAAACATAAGGAAAAAATAAACTATCGGGACTTCTGCACAGTGAAGGAAATAATCAACAAAACTAAATGCAACCTACGGAATGGGAGAAGATATTTGCAAATGACACACCTGATAAAGGGCTTGTAACCAATATATATATAAAGAACTCATAAAACTCAACATCCAAAAAACAAATAATCCTGTTAAAAATGGGCAGAAGACATAGACATTTTTCCAAAGAAGATATGCAGATGGCCAATAGGCATATGAAAAGATGTTCAACATCACACATTATCAGGGAAATACAAATCAAAACTACAATGAGTTATTACCTCGCACCTGTCAGAACGGCTAAAATCAACAACACAAGAAGCTATAGGTGCTGGTGAGGATGCAGACAAAGGGGAACGCTTTTGCACTATTGGTGGAAATCCAAACTGGTGGCAGTCACTGTGGAAAACAGTATGCAGATTCCTCAAAAAGTTAAAAATAGAGCTACCCTTCATCCAGTAATTGCACTACTAGGTATTTACCCAAAGAATACAAAAATACTAATTCAAAGGGATACACATACCTCAATGTTTATAGCATTATCTACAACAGCCAAATTATGGAAACAGCCCAAATGTCCATCAATTGATGAATGGATCAAGAAGATGTGGTGTGTGTGTGTGTGTGTATATATATATATATATATATATATATATACATATATATATATGGTAAAAATGTATATATGGAATATTAGCCATAAAAAATCTTGCCATTTGCAATGTCATGGATGCAGTTACAGAGTATTAGGTTAAGTAAAATAAGTCAGACAGAAAAAGATAAATACCATATGATTTCACTCATATGTGGAATTTAAGAAACAAAACAAATGAGCAAAGGGAAAGAAAGGAGAGAGAAAGACAAACCAAGGAACAGACTCTCAACTATAGAGAACAAACTGATGGTTACCAGAGTGGAGGTTAGCAGGGGCATGGGGGAAATAGGTGGTGGGTATTAAGGAGTGTACTTGTCATGATGAGCACCGGGTGATGTAAGGAATTGTTAAATCACTACATTGTACACCTGAAACTAATAAAATACTATATGTTAACTAACTGGAATTAAATAAAGACCTAAAAAATAAAAGTAATAAAATATGTATGTAGATTTTAAAATCTAATTAAGATATTTTAATAGACAAAAATTAGAAATATAACAGATTTAAATATGTTACTATATTTTCATACTTGTATCTCATCTTAAATAACTAAATACATCTAATAGCAAAACCTCTACCACCATCTCATTATTTTGCCTCCCCAGAAACATTGTCTAATGTCAGCTTATACCCTTTATGTGCTTGTTTTTATACTCTTATCAAATATGCCTATCCCACTGACAATCATGTTGTTTAGTGTGCTTTACATTAATGGATTTTATATTGTACAGAGCACTCCATTCTCTAAGTTCCCCAAAATCATAAATAAGATCACAATAAAGTCAAATAACATGCTTAGCTAGCTCTATTCATAGAAAAATGTCTTTTAAGAAGCTCCTTTCTGTCATTTTTTCATCAAAAAGATATTTAAGAACAAGAAACAAGAAAGGTTAATATAAACATTCACCCTTTGTGGTCCTCACCTGTAGCCAAACCTATAGCTTTCACAGTCTAGTAAGCAAGTAGTCCTTGGTTCTGTCTCCTCTTAAGCAACCTGACGTTGACAGAGGAATGCATTAATGTGAGAAATTATTAGGATCTGATAAAATACATGTAGCCAAGTCAGTGACTTGGGATCATTAAATTCATTTCTTTATTTTCTGAACTAGTAAAATGAGTGTATGGGGAGATGTAGATCTGAAACCTGCTTCATTAAATTTCATTATATAACTGAAAAAAGAAAAAAGGGAAATGAGCTTACCAATTACAAATTGGTGCAATGTAAATGTTCTTTGGAAGTCAATTATTTGGAATTTGACAGATATGTTCCCATAGATACAATGTTATATACAACGATTATTACCCATTCAGCACAGGAAAGTCTAGAGAATTCATATAATGAGTACAAGGTTTAGAACTGTATTCAAATTAAAAAGTGCTGCCACGGGCACCTGGGTGGCTCAGATGGTTAAGCGTGTGCCTTCGGCTCAGGTCAGGATCCCAGGGTCCTGGGATCGAGACCACATTGGGCTCCCTGGTCGATGGGGAGCCTGCTTCTCCCTCTTCTTCTACTGCTCCCCTTGCTTGTGTTCTCTTGCTCTCTCTGTCAAATAAATAAATAAATAAATAAAATCTTAAAAAAAAAGTGCTGCCGGAAAACCAGTCTTACATGAGGAAATGTCATATGATAGACAATTTGGGTTTCCATGGATATTTATATCTCTGCAGCAATGAGATGGAAGTTCTGTCCACAGCCTCCATCTCTACCAAGTGCCAGGAGTAAGATATCTAATACTGGTGATGTTTGATAGCTCTTGGGGTCAAGGATCTAGTGGGTAACTCAAGAGTTAGGAGCGGGGGTGGTCAATTCTTTGCCGGAAGAGGACCTGAGGAAAAACATCAGGGAAGGAAACTCCAAGAGAAAAGGACTAAGGAATTATGGGTCTCAGTGACTCCTGACACCATGTGCCTCCATCTTGAAATAGTTTACCAATCACCTCCTTTCTTTCATTCTACTTGCTTTAGGCATTGGCTTAATGTTCCCTATTTCACTCTTTCACACTTCCTTCTGATAAGTCTTTCCCATTATCTCTTCCATTGCAGGAAATCACTCAGATTTTATGGCCCATTTTCAGAGTTGAATTTAAGGGACCATTTGGCCAAATCTCCACGAATGAAAGACCTCAAATTTTGACTTCTACTTTTATCACCAAATAAGTTCATGTATATAGTCATGAGGATACATTGAAAGGAATGAAATATGGTATTCGTAGACCTTTAATTGTTAAATTTAAGCATTGAAAATATTTTACCATATTTACAATATTGTCTTGTACTTCGTTGGTTCTTAATATAGTTGGATCTCAAAAGTATATTTGAAGACTGATCTTTTCTGAACTCTGAGAAAGCATGCCAACACTCCACTATTCGTAAAGACACAAAAGAACTGCTCTTTTGAACTTTCTTTTGTAGTAATAATTCTCATCCTCTTATTTTACTTTTTTAAAAGGGCACCAGGATACAAACACCTGGCATGAATGCCACTGCTTCTCCTCCTGAAACTGGGAAATACATCCCTAATTGATGAGGATGTTCTTTTTTGCTGGGATGACACATTGATCTCAAACCTTTCTAAACATAGCATTCCAAGGAGTCACTAAAGATTTACTAGTTAGCAAGTGAGATGAACTATATGTGTGATCTCTAACTTAGATCCTATAGGAAAATTCAAATTATAGTGATTTTCCAAAATGAGTCTCTGAGTTTACAAAAGACTGAAGATTTAATTACCTCTGAGAAAAGGGAGAAAAAGAGACTGCCTCACCAAGGCATCAGATAGGCTGAATATGAAGGCATGCGGGGTATAGAATAATGTTGGGGCAATATGAGTGAACTGAGAAAAATAGCATAAGGAACTGAAGATGCTACTCTGAAACCTTAGAGGTGAGAAAGAGAAGCTTTTAAATTTTTTTATTTTTATTCTCCCATATTACTGTTCTTCCCAAAGTAAGATCCTTCTGGACCAGACCTGTATAATGTTATGATGTTAGAGTTAATATGAAGGTAGGGGCTACTAAGAAGTAACTGATAGAGGAGAAGGAAAAGAAAATCCCAAAAAGCAATAGTGAAGAGGAAAATATAACCATTACAATCTTAGGAGAAATTTCTCAGAAATAGTTGTTCATACATAAATGACATGTAGATGATGATGTAGTGTATTATCATACAGTACAAATAGTACAGCATCCTTTATTCCAATAAATTTCCTAATTAAGGTCCACTATATATATTTGTTTTCCTGTCCCTAAAAGATGAAGGAGCGATAATGTAGATCCCATGCTAATGGGATCATGTAGCATGTCGCTTGGTGGCAGGTGATCTTCTTAAGGGATTAGATACTCCCCTAACAAAGAAGGTTTTTACTGTTCCCACAGGAATCTGCAAAGTGCTCATCGTATGTTATGAGCATTAAGATTCCTGACTGTTTCCACAATTGATAATATAGGGCATACCACAATAGACAGATAAGTGAAGAAAAAAGTTTTCCAAATGTTACTATTACTTTAAAAGAAAATTAAAATAACTGCACAACAAACATAGGGTACTAGCTGCTGTAGTAGATACACCCCAAGTGATAGATACTTAACACAAATGAAGTTTATTGGTGGGTGGCCTTCCACATGGTCATCCGGAACTCTGGTTTGTTCCATCTTGTATAATTTCCATGTTCAACATTGGATCCCAAGGTCACTTTGTAGGTCATCTCATTTAGCCTACCAGAAGGGGAAACAACTGCATAGGTTGATTGCAGAGATCTTTGCAGTCCAAACTTAGAAGTGGTTCACATTCCTTCTGCTGCATTCCTTTGGCCTGGATTTAGACACATGAACTCAACTAAGCACAAGGTGTACTGAGAAAAGCAATCTGGCTGTGTGTCCAGAAATAAAAGAAAATGGATTTGGGCGAGCCCATAACCATCTCTTCCACAACCTATTATAGGCCTACTGTGTGCTATGAACTGTTCTCGACAGCCTCTGTGTGTTTGTCATGTAGTCCTCAAAACAACTAAAATGAATATTATCTTCATTTCATAGATGTGGGAAATTCCAGATTATTTGGACTGGAGGAGGACTTTTCATATAGAAAGCTTCAGAGCTAGAATTTGAGGCTAATTTCAAAATTCAGTAAATGGATCCCAAAGGCCAGTCCATGGACAGCTGCAATAAAATTATTTAGAGAGCATGTTTAAATATAGCTTGATGGGAATAAACCCTGGAGATTCTTATTCAGTAGCTTTGGGTTAAAGCCCAGTAATATATATTTTTAAAAGCTCCCTAGGTGGTTCTATATATGGCCAGAATTGGGACCAGCTGCTCTAAGTTTTCTTGAAATCAACCACTGAATGGACACTACAGGGGCATGAAAATTAGCTGTAATCAATTGCTCTCACAGGATGTAAACAACATCAGACCATTCCTTCTATCAATCTTTCATTAAACATGAAGAGAAAGCACTGAAGTTTTCAATAGCTTCTCAGGACAAACTGGTAACATGATGATGATGTTTGAATGGTGGCATTTGTCCATATGGGAGTGAACTGAAGGATATACTAATTCCAAGTGACATTAATCACTGAGCAGACATGAAATAATAAGTTTGGTAACGACAACCAGATCATTACTCAGCTGGGTGGCATTTGAATTGGTATCCTAAAAAGCTCCCACTGTTTTGTTTCCAAAGCTGTCTCTATCTTAAAACACTGTGAACATTAGCATTACTGGAAATGATAATGGTTAGACAAAATTTTCCTAATTTGTCCAAACTAAAAGTGTACACTATACTTTGCCATTTTCCCTTAAACGGTGGCTGTTCTGAAAATTGTGGAGAAATGCAGAAACTTCCCTAAAGGACATTTCCTGTTTTGAGCTCTTTGATTCTAGTGTAAGCTCCCACTGTTAACCTTCAGAACACATCTGAATTCTTAATCTAACATTGTTCTGTGTCAATTCAGATAATAACACATCATTCTTTAGGACACATTCTGTTAGTCTTTGTGACATTTTTGCAGCACTAGCTGGAAATATAAAAGATGCATCTTATAGTTTGAAGTTAGGGATTTTCCTGACTCCCTCTCTCTCTCTCTATATATAATATATATATAAATATATATATATAATTGCCAAACATGAATACACTAGTGGAGAACATACACACAGTAAGATTACCAGTTATTAACTTAAATCCAAGTTTATGCAGCTATAAAACACCAGAATAAGACTAATTTACATAGTTCCCTCCATTTAATTTCAAAAAGGTTCAGGAAACTTTGATGCTTGCTAGAGCACTCACTCAGTCACACAACATTTGCACATTTGGACAATACTTAATACAAGCCATTATTTGAAATTACATATCATTCACTTAATAAAAAGGTAAAATCTGCTGTTCTCTTTGTCTTTTAAAAATTATTTCCATGTGTTGTAATTTAGCATGGTATAATTTGTTTGGAAAATTAAAGTAATAAAACCTTAGTTTGTTGTGTGTCTGAATGGTGGCAATGATTTTCTCAGTGGGTGGCTGCAAATGTGGGGAGAAGTCATTGTCAAGATATGCAGACAGAATAAATACTATTTACTGAGGGCTAATGTATAAGAACTAATAATAGACATATTGTTGCATGAAAAAATTATCTCCCTAGGAGAACTTGAACAGTTAGCTTCAGTGCAGTTAGCATGCATGTTTTCCTTCTAAACCACTAAAATAACCCTCTGGAGAAAAAAAGGAATCCAGTGCAGTCTTCTCTTTGTCATCTTTTTATGTTGCATTGTCTGGGATTGTGTGGTAGCCTATGAAGTTAATAGTAATTAATGATGGTTACATTCATTGGATTATTAATATTTTAGAAGTATGATAAAATGATTATTGTAATCATGTGAAGCACCACGAACACATGTAATTGTGATAATGCCGGCTATTACTTTAGTAATTTAGGAAATGAGTGTATAATAAGAGATCAGTGAGGGACAATTTCAAAATGAGTGTGTGTGTATTCATGTAAGAGGAAATTTATTAAAATGCAAAGCTAATCAGCTGGACAAGAAACTTTCTAGAAATGTTCCTTTTCAGACTTTCTGCAGAGAGTTTTGCATTATCTCAAAGCAGGATCCCCTGAAAAGAGCAAAATTTTGAAAAGATCTCTTGGACCTATAAAATTCCAATTGCCAAGGCACAGTAACCTTCGGTCAAGATCTAAGAGATCTCTTGCTGAGATCTGAAAATATCAATGTGCATCAAAAATAAAGATGTCTTGATCCAGGTGGATCCCATATAACTTGTTTTCTGTGGTGAATTCTTTCAAAACCACAAATGAGTTTGTCTTTGCTTTATAAGAACTTGGTCATGACTGGTAATCTTGATCCTATTAAATGGTGAATATATGGAAATGTCAGACTCCTCTAATAGGCACCTTTTGTTGAATTTTTTAATTAATTCCACAACAGCCCTATGAAATCAATAATACTAAAGAGGCAAGAGAGACATAGAGATTAAGTTGCTTGTCTGAGGATGCACAGTTCCCTAGCACCAAAGTTACCAAATCTAGGCAGGCTGACTCCAGAATTCAAGCCTGAGGCCACTTCTCTATTCCTACCCAAAGACTTACAATTTAGTTGAGGAGATAGAACATAAATACAAAAACTGCATTTTCCGAATTGTAAGTAGGTGTTACTTTTTAAATTCAGACAAACAAGTGGCTAGATCTCTTTCTTTGCGTATATATTGACTGAGCTAAAATTCAATGAAATACTTAGCTCATGCAACTGGATTTCAAAGGACTGATTAATACGTTTCTTATGCTAAAATTCATCTGTCCACTCTTTCAAAGCACATAGTGAAATCTGAGGTTCTATTTTTATTTTTCTTTTATATAAATTCACTATTATTCTCTTGGCACAATAAAACAAGCTATGTTCTTTGTAAAATACATTAATCATCTGTAATTTGTTCATATGAATTTATTATTTTCTATTCATTTGTTAATAGTTTGCCTGTGTAATATAATATCACAAGTTTCAATGAGTGGAATGAGAATATTCCTTCTTTTTCTAATATTTATTTTTTTATGCAGAAAAAATCATACAAGTGGAGCACAAGACCCAAATGCCCCCAAGAATAAAATAAATAAATAAATTTTTTTATTGAAGAGATTACTGAAAAAATAATGACATGTAAAATACTCCAAATTGCATTAAAATAGAAGAACATAAAAGATAATGGGAATATTCAATAAATTTTTTGTAGCTTAATAAAATGATTTGAAGAATATTAAAATCAAATTAAAGATAAAATAATACATAAAATATTCCAATAGTCATCAGTTAAATCCCAGAAATGGGTTTGCTTTACATCTTAAAAATGAGGAAAAAAAATCTATTTTAACTGTGTTTTCTTTTAAACTAAAATTAATTTGATTGAAGACAAAAATCAGAAACACACAACATACAGAAAATATTGGCAATGAGAGCACTACACATTGATATTAAAGGAATGTGAATAAAGCCATATATTTGAAGTTAAAGTCATAACTTGAAATTTTTCAATTATTTAGGAAGAATGATAATTAATAAATTAAGCCAAATTTGTTGTATGTGAGAATTATCTGTGGAGCTCAGTTATAGAAAATGAAAAATCCACAGAGGTTCTGATTATTTACATTTTGTGATCCCTCCCCACAGAGGGATCACTCTCTTAAAAATTCTCCTGAAATTCTAACGTAGGTAATCTTTGGACCATTTTGAAAAACAGTAACCAAACATTAAACTCAAGATTCTGTTTTCCAAATGGAAAGGGGAAAATGTAGCTTTAGGCAAAGCTTTTTAAATACTCAGTTGGCACAAGCATCCAACACTGCACAATTAAACCTTACTTGTACTATTAGAAGGTTAAAACAACAAAACTGTATAAAAGGAAGAGTAAATCTTTTACTTTCTTCTCTACACATTCTTTGATCTTGAGCTCCGCCTTGGAATTTAATTCACAGACAGGAAGTCATTAAGGGAAATCTTTAATGCCAAAGTTTCTGTTGTTCTTTGAACTAAGACTCTCCAAAGGGGTGTGCCTCTATAGGGTGCCAAGCCGGAGCCCCAGAAAATTGGAGCCCAATACTCTGGATTCTTCCACAGCAGATGTACCCACAGGTCTTCAAGAAAAGTTTTCCTTGTATTTGATTTAAATTATTCAGTACTTTCTGTAACTATCTATTGCATCCAAAGAAATTGCACCTTAGGAAGAGGAGGAGCTTGTTCTCATGTTTTTTGTTTGTTTGTGTTTGTTTTTATCAAAAGACAGCCAAGAAATGTAAAAATTGTGTGGTATATGAATTGCATCACAATAAAACTATTTGAAAAAAATAGAGAACCAAGATATCTGGAACAACTCACATACCCAATTACAAGGCAGTCTGAATAACAACTCAGGAGCAATATATAGGAGCAAATATCTCCCTAATATCCATGGGAATACTGGAAAAAATGTTGGATTTGCCACAATATTAAGTGAGAGACTTCACAAGTTGTTTTACCTGGATAATAAAAAGGAAGGATAGCTCTAGAATGCTAGAGAATTTGAAGACATAATGATTATGCTTGGATAGTCACCAAAAGTTAAAACTTTTTATAATATTTAAATTTTGTAATACCACTTGATTGATAAACTTTTCTTGGAACACGGTACCTATTTTGGCTCATGGGTTTCCAGAGGAGAAAACAGCTCATAGAAAAGGGATAATATTTGTATTAACATTAATATTGAGTAAATCAATAAGAAAAATATATTAATTAAGTCTGGTTTTTACTTTCTATATATTCACCTAAATATGTGAACAGAATATGAACTGACCAAATTGTCAGGCAATTAGGTACCAAAATGTTTAGGTACAAAACTTTTCCTAGAGTTTAAAGAAAAACTATTGCAGAAATCAGAATATGAGGAAACATATGCAAATGGAGAATGGAGAAAAATCAGGAATCTTAAATCTTTTGCAGAACTCTGTAGAGAAAGAACAAATGAATGAATTAATTAAAGAAAAATTAGCAATTTCAAAATATATATATTTTTTCTTTTGTGGAATTTGTGTCTTATTTTATCAATCATAGCTTAGAATATAAATAAATTCAGGATTTATATATGACTGAAAATTAAGGAGATAGTCATAAGTCACTCTTTCAAAAGAGGGGTAAAAAGCTATGTAATTTCTGTATATTTGAAGAGAGTAGAAAATTGTGATCTTTTTATCAGACAAACAAGTACTTTTTAGTGGTCATGCACTCTTTTTAGTATCAATTATGCTGGCCATTATTGTTCTCAGAAAGAACAGATTTTCTTCTTATTTCCTTTCTAGTCTTTAATTGCTTTGATAACCAATACTTAGTGGATATTTCCGCAGAGAAATTATTCTTATATTTATTTTTTTCTTATACATTAGTTCCAGCTCTACAAGTTTTATCCCTGAATGGGCTGAAACACATCTAGGAAAATGAGTGAGTACAAAGAGAAATTTATATGAGACATTAAAAAAATTAACCCCATATCATGGTTATCCGACAGACCTAGGTCTGTGAGTTGTATTACTTTAAGGCCTTATTGTGAAATCAATCTTTTCTAAGACATAAGCAGAAGAGAGCATGGGCCAGAAAGCATTATTACTCCATTAAGACTTAGTAATATTTAAAGATAATAGTGGCAAGATTTTAATTAGGACCAATATTAGTTATTTTAAAGCTGCCAAAAATATATATATCTGATTTTAAAAATTCTTTCATCTTAAAGCAAATAAAGCTTGTTCTTTCCATAAGATGTTAATGAGATGCTGACAAATGCTTGGTATTTTTAACATAATTAACAGTAGGTTATTTTGGATCTTTCAAGCTACTTTGCAATGTGCTTTTTGTTTTTTAATCTCCTTATAATTGGGCCTAGTAGAATAGTTTAAAAATATAAAATAAAAATTGCTAAATTTTGATGGATTTTTGAGATAGCTTATTGCCCAATGTCATAACTCTCCCAGTAAATTAAGTATGTCATAATTGTACCAAAATGACAATGAGATTTCTGTGGTTGTAAAACTTAAATAAGACATCTAAAGACAATGACCTTTATCAAGTTAAGTTAGAGAACATAATCAGAATCTGAAAAAAAAATCAACCTGGATCAAACTATTAAATAACTATTTGTGTGTGTGTGTTGGAGGTAATTTATATACATAATTTGATCAAGTAGGATGGGAAGATCACTGATCAGAGAGTCAGGATCCCCAGAGTCTTGGCCTATTGAATACAGTTATGACCTGTTTCCACATCTATAAAAAGAAGGTATTAGACACTCCTTAATGATCTTTTCCTGTCAGATTTCACGGTTCATTATTACAACCAAAATATACATTTCCTGTAGAGATTTTCATTTCCCTACATCACAGAAATTACACAGCTCTTGGGTATTCATGTTATTGGAATTATGACACATATTCTGCTTACTTTTTACTAGAAAACCTCTGGAGAATGTATAGTAGCTGTCTTCTAATCCAATTTGATAAATGTTTATCAAATATTTATACACTGAGAAGGAACTGCAATGGTAGAACTATGAAAATATAAAATTCCAGGCCAGTGCTGGGAGATACCGTATTACATGGTGAGGTGGTTATGTGTTGCACTGGCTATAAAACAACTGAAAAAGGAGTTCTCTCTTTTGTCTCAGGAGGCCCAAAAAGGAGGTGTTGTGGAAGAAACGGCTTTGTGGCAAGACTTAGATTGTTTGAATTTCAAAGTGAAAGATTTTTGAGTGATATAAAGAGGAATGGAACAGAGGAAGCAACAGACTTACAGATGAATGGTTGTAAAATCACAGAGTTCAGATTATGGGGCATTGTAAATCATACTGCTTATGTTATAGACCAACTTGCTAGTTTTCCTAATCTAAGAGTCTCCACTTTCAGTGGAATATGCCCCGCTCTTGTTTTCCTTTATGATTGGTGGTCCCTGGTCTAGCCACATTCTTCTTCTCAGGCCCCACTGTAACTAACAATACAACTTTCAAGAAAGAAAAAAAAAATGTATCTTCAATGATTAAAGAATTATTTATATCAAAATTAATTAATTGCACTTGGTCCATCTGCCTTCTGTGACATTCTAGTGTGACTGGTTAGATTTCTCCAAGAAAGAACTAAACCATTCTTCGCTTTTGGTTCTCTATTTGTTTATTCACCTAATAAATATTCAGAGAGAACCGATGACTTGTCAAACTTGTTTTAGCCAATAGAGATACAATGATGATAAAACAAGGTACTCTTAACTATAGTGAACAAACCGATGGTTATCAGAAGGGAGGTTGGTGGGGTGATGGATTAAATAGATGATGGGATTAAGGAGTGCAGTTGGTGTGATGAGCACTGGGCGCTGTAGGAAGTGTTAAGTTACTATATTGTACACCTGGAACCAATATAACACTGTATGTTAATTAACTGGAATTAAAATAAAAACTTAGAAAAAAAGACCGGTGATAGTTTATATTCTAGTTGGGGGAAACGGCAGATAAATTACAGATAAAGAAGTTAATTTCAACAAAGTACTCTGAAGTATATAAAACAGGGTAAAAAGATGGAGAAAAACTAGAATGAATTAGGGGGCACAAATGTGAGAAGAGTTAAATTATGAGAAGGAGGAAGTCATAATAATATTGAAGGAAGGACTTCCTAGATGTGACTATATACCTACCTGACCTGCCTCACTCTCCTCCTTACCAGGCTAACTGCTACACCATTCAAGGCTCAGTGCAGATGACATTTCTCTGGGAAAATCTGTCTGATGAACAAGATTGGATTAAATGCCCAGTCTCTGCCTCAAAGCATTCATTAATCCCTGTGAATTGCAATTTTCTGTTTCCTTGCCTATCACCCCACTGGATATATTGAAAGTAGGTAGACGTCTTGATCATGGTTGTGTCACCTACATGTAGTACGTACACTGATGAAGAATGACTAATGTACAAATGGCAAACTCTGGCATTCTATAAAAGTTGCATCTTGACTTCTCTCTTGAGGCACTGTTAATTAATGTCTGATTTCCTGAAAACACAGGGCTTAATGTCTAGGCCAAACTTTGTGGCAAATTCCTGAATATGACCTATCTTTCACATAAGCTTCATTTCCCCCCTTTTTTATATATAAACTATCAATAAGGACTTTCTGATCTGATGATTTTTTAGAGACAGAAACCTTGAACAGAAAAAAAGAAAAAGTTGTAATTACATTTAACATAAAAGCAGACAAAAATAATGAGTTTCCAGGTCCTTTCCAAAGATTTAGAGTACAAACAATCCCTTGATCTGCAAAGCCAGAAAAGTGGCTCAAATCCTTATAGTTCCCTGCACTGTTTCCTTACACCTGTATTTTGTTTATATTTGTTTAAAACATAGAAGTAATCTTAGAAATTATCACACTGCTACATTGCAATGTAACATTTAATACAGATGAGAACTTATCTCTGGTGCTTTTACTTTAAAGTATAACCTTTTTGTGTATTAATTACACCATTATCATTTATTTCTCAGAGCACTGTTTGTTTTACAGAAAAAATCACCAAAGTATACTTTTTAAAGCAATGTTACATGGTTGATTGATCCATGTAACTTTTCACAAGCATGTACGTCTAAAAATGTATATGAATTTGTATGCATGCCTCAGTGGCCTGGGTTCCATGGTGCTCCCTAGAACTCATAGTAAGAATTTGCAATTCATGGATTTCCTAACTCTCAGAACAAATATGAGAAATTAGTATATCCTAAATATGTACTTATTTCAAAAGCCTATTTCTTAAATTTTCTGGGAATATAAATTTCAAACCTGAGATTACTCATTAAGTACCTCTACTTTCTGTTAAGACAATTTATTATTGCCTTGCAAATTATTAATATATAATTATAAATTATTCTCACCTACCCTGTTTGGAAGGGGTAGGAGTTTTTGTTGTTTACTAGCTCCTTAGCAAAGTCTCTTCCTGGATAAAAAAGGAGCTCAAACTGACATGCCAAAAATCAAAACTTTGATTTTTTTTCTTCAAAAACTACTTCTCCACAGAGTCCTCCAACCATTCTCCTAGTTGTTACATTCAAAATCTTTGGACTCATCTTTGTCCCTCTCTCTCTTGCTCATATCCCACATTCAGTCCATCAGTAAATGCTGATAACTCTAATTTCAAAATGTATCCAAAATCTTTACCATTACTACTGTCAGATAAAGCTTTGACTGTTACACTCTACCAAAATTGATCTACCTTTTTCCACCCTTGTCTTCGTACCAACCTACCCCTGTACAAAGCAGTGGGAGTAGGCATTTAAAATCATAAGTCAGGTCATGTCCCTCAAAGCTCCCCAAGGTTTCTCATCTCATTCCGACTAAATTTAAAAGAGTTTTCCATGGTAATTAAGACCCTGCATAAGCTGCCTCAATTCATCTCTTATTTCCTACCTATTCATCCCTCCCTCCCTCCCTTCCTTCCTTCCTCCTTTCTTTCCTTCCTTCCTTCCTTCCTTCCTTCCTTCCTTCCTTCCTTCCTTCCTTCCTTCCTTCCTTCCCTCCTTCTTTCTTTCCCCATCCATCTCAGACAAATTGAGCCCTTTACTATGCCTTAGGCATGACATGTAGCTCCCTGCCTTCAGACTTTATATACACTCTTTCTCCTTCACAGAACAATTTTCTTTCAGATATCTACATAGCTTTCTCTGTAATTTATTTAGGTCTCTGCTCAGAGGTGTCCCTCTCAGGGAGAGCTTTCCTATTCACCCTTTCTAACATAGCCACTCACTCTCTTCCCCCGTCTATGCCCACTCTCTATTTCCCTACCTTATTTTATATTTTTTTAACCTGCCTTTCTATCAGATATTTGATCATTTTTAATACTAGCCTCCACCACTGGAATATAAGCTCTGTGAAATAAAACTTCATTTTGTTCAGGGCTACTGGAGGTGTGTTTCTTAATCAGGGTAACGAAGGTAGTGTTTCCCTCCAGGGCAAATGTTGAGCAGGTCTGGTAGCACCTCACCCCTTATAAGAAGGGGTCTTCCTAAACTTGGGGTTCTTCAGCTGTACCCCACTGTGTGTACAGCACCCACCTCACCTATTTCTCATCATCCCCGTGGGATGAGAGAATATGGAGTTCTTGTTGCTTGCTGTGTTGTAACAAGTTGTTGTAACATCCTTTCTTCTGACTCAAGATTCTGCAAGCATCCTTGTAACTGTGGAAGGCTAACTTATTAGTGAGTAAGTAGGACAAAATCTCAGATCTTTTACAGATCTCAACACCTGGGATCTGGCATTCAATACTAATGCTATGTAATCCACAATCCTCAGTTTACACTGCCATGACTAATACAGTATAGGACCCAGAAAAGATTCTTCTCCATACCTCTTGCCCTATGTTCTTAAGAAAAAGACAACTGTCTCCCAGTGCTGTGAAGATGTGTGGGTTTTGTTGCTCCCTTTATCAGTGATAGACATTGCTTTGGAATGCAGGGAAAATCTGAGTGATGAAAATCTTAAGGTAGAGAATAATTAACTGACTCATAATTAATCAGATTAATTAACTCATAAAATTCTCAGATTACATGAACGTAATATATTTTTGCATAAAGTATTATTTTACAGTAGTGTCGATTATTCTTGTTTCTTTCTCTTTTAATTTACAGACCTGGAGGTACTCAAGAATTAATGTAATGCTCTCAATAGTTGCACATGGTACCTGAGGACTATTGTGCAATATTTAAACAATTCATATTATTCCTAAAATAGAACATATATTGTTCCAGATACAACACGCATGGAACATAATACCTATAATTTGAACTGGTTTTTAGATCTAGATGTTTCTTCATGAGGCAGTAAAAATTGTTTATATAAGTGATAGTAGTTTGTGTGATAAAATTAACATTTCAAAATAATTTATTTTATGCAACTTCATTTCAATGTTTAAAAACTATGTAAAATTTGTGGTTCATGTCCAAGTTTTCTTTGAGCGTTTTATTCATAATTTCAGTTGCCTCTACTTCAGTAGTCCAAAGTTTCTCCAAATTAATTAAAAATTATCAAACTAACAAGAGTCAGGAAAGGTTAATTTGGCATTATTATCAAGAGAACACAAATTATGTGGAAATTGGTAGTAAGAATATAATTAGTGATTTTGTTATAATAGAGACAAGAAATTAATGCCATAGAATAAATAGATAATAACTTTGAATTATGGGGGCACCTGGGTGCCTCAGTTATTAAGCGTCTGCCTTTAGCTCAGGTCATGATCCCAGGGTCCTGGGATCGAGCCCCTCATCAGGCTCCCTGCTCCTCTGGAGGCCTTCTTCTCCCTCTCCCACTCCCCCTGCTTGTGTTCCCTCTCTTGCTGTGTCTCTCTCTGTCAAATAAATAAATAAAATCTTTAAAAAACAAAAACAAAATTTATGAATTATGTAATCATAAGTCAAACATCACTGACTCAAACACACAACACCAAAATATATATAAGAATAATTAAGGAGGGCACGTGATGTGATGAGTATTGGATGTCATACACAACTACCGAATCATTGAACACTGCATCAGAAACTAATGATGTAATATATGTTGGCTAATTGAATTTAAATAAGTAAAAAAAATAATTAAATTATATTTTATATTTTGCTGATTTTAAGTCATATAAAAACAATTGATCACATATTTTTTTTTAATTTTATTATGAAGGTATATTTTTCAAACTAATTTAATTTATAAATTTTAGACATCAGAAATTTGGAATCTGGGGCTCCAGTCTTACCCTGCCCCTGGTGTAATAATTGTCAGGAATGAAACCAAATGCTTTATTTGGAGTATCCAGCTCACAGCAGGTGTTTGACATACTTCCATTGAATAAATAAGTGAATGGTCACACCTGACTTTATCAACATCAGCAGTTTCTCACAGTAGTATATACTTTTAGCAATATTAAACATGAAAGTTTAATATTTTCCACATTCACTACCAGTCCTTTTTTCTATAATTTGCCTAATCCAAACTTTCGAATTTTTAATTAAGGATTATTTGTGTAGCTACAGAGTTACTAGGTTACAATATTTTCCCCTTTAAAACTCTGTAGACGTTATTTCTTATCTTATGAAATTTACGGTTTTACTGAAGTCTCTTACTAACCCGATTTTAGTTCGTTGGGGGATAATTTATTTTCTTTGCTTGGATACTTTCAGAATTATTTCTTCATTTCTTGAAATTTAAAATTTTCAGACATGTTTCAAGGTAGATACTCCTTTTATTAATTTGTCCTAAAAAACATGTTAAGGCTTTTAGTTTTCAGATCCAGAATCTTTTCTTTTTTTCCCCCTAGTGTTCTGGAAAGCTTTCTTCTGAAAAATGTTTGATTATTGCCTCTTTTAGTTTTGTTCTGTTTTCTTCTATAGCAATATTTATTAATCTATAATAATTATTTATGGTGAAAGAGGTAGTGCAAATTATTTGAGGAATTAACCATTTTATAACCTCACTGAATTCCATACCAGTAATATTATATTTGTAGGTTAGAAAATAATATTACAGTAACATTCAAATAAATGAAATGTATAATAAATGTATAATAAAATGAAATGTAAAACAGAAAGCTCAAGATAGAATGTATTTACCTGTTCAGACTTGTGTTCCATAATCCTTGATACTTTGATTGTTTTAGCCTCTAGACCCATTGCTATTACAGATTTCTCAACTAGCATCATGTGACTGTTTCCTGTCCATTGTCACTCACCTTTATGACCTTGTTTCCCACATGCCCTCAGCAGATCCTCCACTCCACCAGCAGTGGAGGGTCTATAGCCTGACAGCATTACACACTCTTTTCTCTATTAAATGCCATTTCCCCTACATTTTCCAATGTGATAAAGTGCACCTTATGTACCTTTTGCTGTTTGAAAACATCTCCCATTACTGAAGCTACAAAGATCATTCCCTCTTTCATCTGCCGCACAACAGAATATTGCACCAAACCCTGATAAATAGGCACTTTCATAAAAGTCTCGACTGTGTAGATGCACACCAGTTGTTTCCCTCTAACCAGAGTGGAGATGAACAAACACATTGAAGTAATGACTCTGCTGGGCAGGGGCATCACAATGAGCCCCTTTCAGCATCATGGTTCAATCCTGGCTTAACCTTTACCCATCCCAAACTCTTCCCTTTAATATGGCCCACTTGCAGTGCTATCACTTCTCAAGTGTGAGGGACACTGCTGCCCATGCTGTCACTTCTCTCATATTCTACTTTATGTCCCCTTTACTATATGCTACTCTCAACATTTCCTGTTACATTCCACAATGCTGTTAAACAGAAGCCTTGTATGTCGTTCGGCAATTTTTAATCACTCCTTGCTGCTCCACACCCTGGCATCTTTGCCATTCTTCCACAATTGGAGCTTGCATCCTTACAGACCCTGGTCGTGGCTGAGGGTGAATAGCAACTTGTCCTTAATTCTTTGTACAATCCTAGGAGATAGTACATTCTATTTCTCCAAAAGAAAGGAAATTGCTCTCCTGCAATCTGCCCCAGCCGGACCTCCATCTCCACTCCTCCTCTCTCACTTTTTCCCCTCCCATATCTTCATATTTACAGTCTCCCTCTTTTTATTTTATCTCAGCACTTATCCTAACATATGCTTTTCTTTCTCATCTGCTCCTCAAGCAAAGGTAGAGCTACAAATTCTACTCTAAGTCTCTGGTGTTAGGCTTACTTTGGAAATATCTTATGCTGTGCTTAAAGTCTTTTGAAATTTTCCTCAACCTGGAAACATCAACATGTACTCCATGGTGGTTTGGGAAGCTTGGATGAAGAGTATGCTGTAAGACCCCAATTTTTAAGTCTTCTTTTTGAACTTTAAAAGGAATCTAAATCTGAGTTTTATTTCATACTACAACTTGGTTTTCTTCCTGAAATTTAGCATCAGTCTTTAAAACCATGATGGACATAGACAGAAACAAAATAAATAGTAAACAAGCATGCTAGTTCATATTAAAAGTTTTGGTGCCAAAAGAGGGAGAGATATAAATTCAACTCTGGAGAAGGCTGTTCCCCTATGTTGTTAAAATCATCTTAATGCAGGTTTTAGTTATAAAGCTGCAAACATTCTTTTGAAATGGCAGTGTTTATAAAAATGTGGCACTAAGGAGCTAATCCATTCTTGGCAACATAAAAGAAGAAACAATTTTCTTTGTAGTCAGAGGTATGTCTCTGCAGATTACGTTCCTCAGTTTAAAAAAAATGTGTTTTTTAAAATTGTAAATTTAGATTTTATTTTTCTGGAAAATTATGCTTTTACTTGTGTAGAATCCTGTGTGTAGGTACATGAGTTCTTTTTTTTTTAAGATTTTATTTATTTATTTGACAGAGAAAGACACAGTGAAAGAGCAAACACAAGCAGGGGGAGTGGGAGAGGGAGAAGCAGGCTTCCTGCTGAGCAGGGAGCCCGACACGGGGCTTGATCCCAGGACCCTGGGATCATGATCTGAGCTAAAGGCAGATGCTTAACAACTGAGCCACCCAGGGACCCCCGTACACGAGTTCTTATTTAAGTAGTTACTTAGATTACGAGGTGAAAAATGAAAACTGTAGAAAGGATGTTAGGCATGATCCTCACCTCATCTTGACAGAAGGATACTAAATGAGACTGGAATACTGGGTTTGGCAGTGTTCAAACTCACTGGACTAGACCACTGATGTTCTTTGCATGTTATTTTTTGCATACACTGTTGTCTAATTCAACACTCGTTCCCAACACTCTTTTCTCTTTACTGTCATTTCCCATTTTTTCCAACTAGAGATGGTCATATGGCACATTTGGGGGTAATAGGACACAAGTGAGTGTGCTGGGTAGGTCTTCTGGAGATGTGCTTGTTCTCCAAATAGAAGAAACAGAGGTCTCCATTCCCCACATCTTCCGGCTTTAAATGTAGGTGTGTTTCTGTATCTGAGATAGCTATCAAGCCATTATGAAAAACTAAAAAAATCACAGAAATGAGGAGCTTCACATTATTGGGCCATTGACACATTAACGACATCCTCTTACTTCTTGATACTATATTATGTAAGAAATATAAAACTTCACTCTCATTCATGGACAATGGGGTTTCTCTGCATGATAATGAGTATAACTCTGTCAAATATTTTAAGACACTGTGTACTTTGCATAAAAGTTAAGATGGGTGTTAGACTTTATTCTGGAAAAATATCCTGGAAAAGCTTTATTTTGTATTTTTCTCTCTGGGTCTTGTGGCCCTTACATTTGGAAACAAAAGATGAAGAATCTTTGGGGCATCCTCCATGGTAAAAGAGCTGGTCCCTGGTCCACAAGAGCAGGTGAGAGACTCAGAAGAGTATTATCCTATTGGGGATGCTGAGAATGAGCCTGTATTCTTTGAGTGTAACCCCCTATAGCAATGGGGAATTTTCCTTCTCTTCCCTTATCCATTATCCCTGAAGATTTAGAAAAGTATTGTTGAATGTGAGTCTGAAGTTAATTGGACCATGAAGAGATAAGTAAGCCATTTCCATGCTTGATTTCAAATGCTAAAGGGAGCTGCAGTCAATACCTCAGTCCACAGTGCTCACAGCAGACAATAGTGGTAAGTATATGAATGGCAATCTCATTAGTTTTAGAGGCAATGACATGTAGTCTTATAGGAGAGTTCAGAGGAGAATGGTATATGGGGAATGTTCCTGAGTACACATGACATAACACTCTGAGGAACTCTCAGAAGCAACTGTGACACTGAGATATGCTCAGCATGGCAAAGACCCTACATCATCATATTGGGTGCTCAAGGAAATGTATTTAAAACAGCATCAAGAGTTAGTAAGTCTAAAATATTAGTAAGCCTAGAAAACAATTGAGTTGCATGAGTTTATATTAATATAAAATATTTTACTTACTTGCAAAAAAACCCCAACATATTCTACTTTTCCTTTTTTAGCATTAGATGTGATGCCATGACTTCCAGTTCATTCACTCTTGGGAAAGAAAAGAATGACTTAATTGAAGAATGCTGACATGGCCTACAAAGTCCAACAACCAGAGAATTTCTTCTCTCTGTCTTGATTTTACAATACTTTGTGAAAACAGAATCTCATACATAACAGATAATGAAACATTATAATTTTCTAAGTTTGTCAGGGTACTTACTGAAGATGTCTAGAATTATGCAAATGGGGTGGTTTGACACAATATTGCTTATAGTATAACAAGCTAAAAATGTCTCTGATTCACTGATTTTTTTTTTTTTGCCTTAGGGACTTTTTTTTTTTTTTTTAGTGATGAAGGTGGATTGATGGTTTATACTGTATCATTGGTGTTTTAATTATCATCACACATAAAGAGAATCAGGAAACTCATAGTCTTGAAGTCCATACCAGTATATTCAACTACCCAAATTTATTTGGCACAATTTTGTCAAGCACAATAAAAAAAAGTACAATAAAAAATATTTACCTTCTGTCTTGTAGTTGTTGGCAAAGAATGATCAAAATTGAAAGAAAATAAATTAATTGTTCATGTCATTAAGATAAACAATGAATTAATTCTCATATCCAGTTCTTTACCATTTGTTCTGAAAAAATATTTTCTTCATTAAAGAAAATTTGAAAGCTATGACCATGACCATGACCTCTTCCAACAAAGCATACTTGTGTAAAGTAAATTGTGTAAATTAAAATTCCTGTTCCCCTCCATTTCCTTACAAATATGCCTAGAAAATACATATATTCAAATAATTGCTTTTATGAAATCTATCATTTTGTCATCTAATTGACAGCCTGAGAAAAGGAAGAGGCAAATCTTTGGATAAGAGGTATTCTAGGGAATGAGGAAGTAACTTGCAATACCTCTAAAGTTCACCAGATGAGAGGCTGGGCAGACTAGCATTTCCTCCTCTCTGACTGTCATATGTTTGACCCCATGTGCCCATTTATTCATATATCTTTTTCTTAATTTGTATAAGTCACATTGATAAATTTAAAGGCTGTTGAAAAAATGTTTCAATGGTAATTACAATAATTTTTAACACTTTTTATGCTGGGCATTGTGCTTAACATTTCACCTGTTTTATCTCATTTAACACTGTCCCCCACATACATGCAAAAACAAAAAAAAACAAAATAATGATAACAAAAAACACTTTACAATCTAATATTGGATATCAGGAAATTTCTTATTCTCCACAAAGTGGTTAAGTACATTTCCAGCTTTTCTCAGCTAATATGTTGCAGAGCCAGCCCACAATTCTAACTCCAGAGAACCTCTCTGAACCCCTCACTTGACCATCAAGGGACTGAGTAATAGGCTTATTTTCACAGAAAATATCCTTATAAACACTGCAATCAATGATCAATAATGTTGCAAAAGCCCTATGTTCTTCTTCTAACTATTACAAAGCCCTATTTTCTTCTTCTGTTTGTTGGAAACCTTGAGGGATTCCTAGGTGAAATCTGATACTGGCCCCCAGACAGGGAGGGCATGGAGTGACCAAAGAAAGAGGCAGACCACTCCAGGTTTGTAAGTGGCAGGTGTAATAAGAGAACCTAAATACTCAAGAATTCTCTTGAATGTCTGTGAGATGACTAAATTTCCCCACCTGCCCACTAGAATCTTAAAAGTTTGTAAAGAAGCCTTAACTGATTTTAGTCACATATCTCAAAAAGATAGCCTCAATAACACATTGCTCTCTCAAGGCTGCATCCTTGAAGACAGCTCCCACTGTGGGAATGGTGAACAGAACATACATTTTCCAAGAACAGGTGAGCAGGTGAGGAGCCTCCCATTGCCTGACTCTAACTCGTGGGTCTACTGGTGGTCACATCCTCTTGATGACCCCTAACAAAAGGCATTGATCAAATTGTAACTATTAACATATTATAATATACATTGCTTACATCTTAAGTAGAACCTATTATTTCAGTATGTCAACTGATAAAGGAATATTTTACATTTGGCTTCATTTTTTCAACCTAAAATTTCATTGACCCTTTATCCCCATCTCTTCTAATTATGAGTTTCACTTTCTAAGGTAATTCTTAAAGAGAATTACCAAATTCTTAAAGAGAATTTGGAAGAAGCTTCTAGCAACATGCATTACCTCTTTATGTTTTTTGTTTTTTGTTTGTTTTGTTCCTTACCCAGCGTGTTGTGCAGGTTAGGTTGAACAATATCTAGTACTTTTTCTTAAATATTTGAAAAATTAATTTTTGATCATATCATTAAATTATCAAAGAAGAAAAAATAAGTGTCGAGGCCCATTTTCTTTCCCACAATAATACAGACTCTATTTTAAGGAAACATCTAAGAACAACCTAGGCCTTCCTAGACTGACTACTGCAGCTCACTTAGTTGACCAGTTGTC
Source organism: Eumetopias jubatus (assembly GCF_037043125.1). Classification (NCBI taxonomy): domain Eukaryota; kingdom Metazoa; phylum Chordata; class Mammalia; order Carnivora; family Otariidae; genus Eumetopias; species Eumetopias jubatus. The sequence continues at coordinate 113,054,187 of NW_028274814.1, read as the reverse complement.
ATGTTGTGGTACTGTTTTCATTATGAACAATGTCATAACTTCAGTAACCACCAGTGATTTCGGGGTTATTAAAAATATCCCTCATTATCTTGAGCATTTTCATCAGATTGCAGGCTAACAGTTCAGATTTTTGCTTTTAATAATTAATCCATTTTTTCAATTGAAAATACAGTTTTTAAAAAGCTAGCACTCAAAAAGCATGTAAGGAGAATGTCATTTAGAGGATGGTCGTTAGTTATTAGCTGTCTACCATCAATTCCCTGTTCCTCCGTGAAGCCTAATTTCTTTTAGGGACGATCCAGACACCTACAATCCCACTAGCAAATTTTATGCTAATGAAAACTGCCTCTTCTTTGCTCAAAATCCTAGAGAGTAAGCCCATGAGCGGAGCTTGGAATCAGTCTGCAAAAAAAAAAAAAATTAAAACCAAGAGGCTTAGCCAGCTTCTGAGGATCTCCACAAACTGCCCTCAGTTTCTCTATAAATATATCTCCAATAAGCTTCTGACATAACCTTCCAGTCTAATAACATTTTTTCTGCAAATATCCCATTCATTTCTATTTCTGTGTTTTGTCTGTGCTCCTATTGATGGATTTTTGCTTAAAGTGTGTTTTTTTCCCTCCAACACCATGTATGCTAACACAATTCATTCTTCTTTTAACCTCCAAAATTTCTCCCTGATTTCTGAATCTCATGATACTCTCTTGTGTCTTTGAACTTCTATAGCATTTGTTTTTGTAGCTTTGGGCACTAAATTATATACTATAGATTAGTGCTCTTGGACCCTAGGTAATACCCTGTTTTGTAATGTTATAAGGGTATTTTCTGAGGCCACATTTCTCAATGAATTTATAGAGAAAAAGTCCTCTTTCAGCAACCAGGATATTGTGGCTGATATAAAATAACTGTTCAAATTGTTAACTTGAAAATTACAATATGTTTTTGGTCATTTCTGAAAATCTCTAGAGAGGTATTTTAATTACTTAACTTTTATAGCTAATACCTTTTGGAACTTTAATATGTCAACTTTTTCTGGCCTACAACAAAGGTGCCAAAAAAAGTTTGAATCCTGTACATAACGCATTTAAATCACTCTCTTAATTTTTTAACCCGAAAATATGCAAATATCTAAGTCAATTCATGTACATTATTCATTTTATATGACAAGAAATAATGTCATTAAACTCAGAAAAAAGTAAAGATTATTCTGTAGTCTTTTGATTCAATGAACTAGACTTTGGATTTGTGATATCTAGATAGATAGATAGATAGATATGTATATATACACACACACATGCTTATGTATAAGTGCAATAAATGACAGCAATAATAAAAGGGATGGGAAGAAATTAGGAATAAGTTATTATTATAAGGTACTTGTACTATGTGTGAAGTGGTATAGTGTTGTTTAAAAATGGACCTAGGTTGGGCGCCTGGGTGGCTCAGTTGTTAAGTGTCTGCCTTCGGCTCAGGTCATGATCCCAGGGTCCTGGGATTGAGCCCTGCATCGGGCTCCCTGCTCAGGGGGAAGCCTGCTTCTCCCTCTCCCACTCCCCCTGCTTGTGTTCCTTCTCTCGCTATGTCTCTCTCTGTCAAATAAATAAAATCTTTAAAAAAAATAAAAAATAAAAATGGACCTAGGTTAATTGTAAATGTGTATCACAAAACTCACATAAAATGCTATAGACAATCTGAACAGGCCTATATCTACTAAAGAAACTGAGGCAACAATTAACACAAAATAGAAAGCACTGAGCCTAGATGTGTTCACTGGTGAACTGTACCAAACATTTAAGAAAAAATTGGACCAATTCTCTGCAATTTCTTCCAGAAGACAGAAGCAGATGGAATACTTGCTAACTCACTCTATTAAGCCTACATTAACATAATACCAAAACCAGAAAAAGATATTACAAGAAAACTATGAATCAACACTGCTCATGACATAGATGCAAAAATCCTCAACAAAATATTAGTAAATTGAACCCAACAATGTATAAAAATAATTATACACCATAACCAGATGAGATAAATCACAGATATACAAGCTGGTTTAACATTTGAAAATCCGTGAATGTAATCCATCACATAAACAAGCTGGATCCCATCAAAAGATGCAGAGAAAGTATTTGACAAAACACAGCCATTCGTGATAAAAATTCTGAGCAAACTAGGAATAGAGGGGAATTACCTCAACTTAATAAAGAGCATCTACAAAACACTTATAGCTAATATCATATTTAATGGTAAGAAACTCTAATTTTTCCTGCTAAGATCAGGAACAATGCAAGAATGTCCCCTCTTGTCACAGCTTTTCAATATTGTACTGGAAGTTCTAGCCTATGCAATAAGAAAAGGAAATATAAGGTATACAGATTGGAAAGGAAGAAATAAAACTCTTTGTTCACAGATGATATGACTTTCTATATAAAAAATCTAAAAGAATTGACAAAAACAAACAAGCTAACTAACTAACTCCTGGAACTAAATCATTATAACTAGGCTGCAGAACACAAAGTTAATATTCAAGAGTCAATCACTTTCCTATATACTAACAAAGAACAAACGGAATTTAAAACTAAAAACACATTACCAGTTACACATTAGTGCCCCTAAAATTAAATACTTAGGAATAAATCTGGTAAAACATGCACAAGATATATTTAAAAACTTTAAAACCTTGGTGAAAGAAATCAAAGAACTAAGTAGAGAGAAATCCCATGCTCATGAATAGGAGGACTCAATATTGTAAAGATACCAGTTCTTACCGACTTCATCTATAGATGCAGCCTCAAATAAAACATCAGCAAGTAATTGTGGATATTGACAAACTGAATCTAAAATTTATATGGAAAGGCAAAAGACTCAGAATAGCCAACTCAATATTGGAGGTGAATAAAGTCAGATGACTTACACTACACAACTTCAAGGCTTTACTATAATTAATCATATAAGCTACAGTATTAAAGACAATGTGGTATTGGTGAAAGAACAGACAAATAGATCAATAAAACCGACTAGAGAGCCCAGAAACAGATCCTGATAAATATAGTCAACTGGTCTTTGACATAGGAGGAAAGGCAATACAATGGAGAAATGATAGTCTCTTTAACAAATGGTGCTGAAACGACTGGATAGCCACATGCAAAAAGTGGATCTAGATGTAGGCCTCACATCCTTCACAAAAATTAACTCAAAGTGACTCATCAAAGATAACATAGGTGAAAACCTAGTGATCTTGGTTATGATGATGCCTTTTTGGATACAACACTATAGGCATGATCAATGAAAAAAACTGTAAGGCTGAACTTCACTGAAACTTAAAATGTCTTCTCTGTGAAAGACATTGTGAAGAGATAGAAGAGAAAACAAGCCACAGACTGGCATAAAATATTTGCAAAAGACATATATGATAAAAGACTGTTATCCAAAATATACAAATATAAATATATCTTAAAACTCAACAATAAGAAAATTGAATAAACTGATTAGAAAATAGGCAAAATACCTAAACAGATATCTCACCAAAGACATGCAGATGGCAAAGAAGATACATAGATGGGAAGATGTCCAATATCATATGTCATTAGGGAACTGCAAATTAAAACAACAATAATATACCACTATACACTTATTAAAAAGGCCAAAATCCAAAACATTGACAATACCAAATGCTGGTGAGGATGTAGAGCAAAAGGAACTCTCATTCATTACTGGTGGGAGTGCAAATGGTACAATCACTTTGGAAGACAGTTTGGTGGTTTCTTAAAAAACTAAATGTTCATGGAACACTACATCAAAAACTAATGACGTAATGTATGGTGACTAACATAACAATAAAATAAAATTAAAAAACCGAAAACAAACAAAAAAACTAAATGTACCCTTACCCTATGATCCAGAAGTTGCATTCCTTGGTATTTACACAAGAGTTGAAAACTTATGCCCACATAAAACTTGTACATGGATGTTTACAGTAGCTTTATTCATAATTGCCAACACTTGGAAGTAACCCAGATGGAATGGATAAATAAACTGTGGCATATCCAAACAATGTAGTAGTATTTAATGCTAAAAAGAAATAATCTATCAAGCTATGAAAAGATATAAACCTAAATGTATATTACGAAGTGAAAGAATCTGAAAAGCCTACATACTATATAAGCTCATCTATGTGACATCTGAAAAAGACAAAACTGTGGAGACAGTAAAGAGATGAGTGGTTTCTAGGGGTTGAAGAGAGGGATGAATAGGTACAGTACAGAAAAATTTTAGGGTAGTGAAACTATTCTGTATGATACCATACATGTCATCAAACATTTCTTAATATTTATAGAATGTACAACATCAAGAGTGAACCCATGTAAACTATGGACTTCAGGTAATAAGAATGTGTCAACATAGGTTCATCAATTGTAAGACGAGTACCACCCTGAGAATGGAGGAGTTTTTCAGGGCCGGAGGTATGCAGGAACTCTCTGCACATTCCACTCAATTTTGCTGCGAACTTAAAACTGCTCTAAAAAATAAAGTCTGTTAAAAATAGTGAATTTCAATGAAACTACAATGAGATATAACCTCACACTTATCAAAATGGCTAAAATCGACAACACAAGAAACAACAGGTTTTGGCAAGGATGTAGAGAAAAAGGAAGTCTTGTGCCTTGGTGGGAGTGCAAACAGGTGAGCCACTCTGGAAAACAGTATGGAAGTTCCTCAAAAAGTTAAAGATAGAACTACCCAATGATACAGCAATCACACTATTGGGTATTTACCCAAAGAACACAAAAACACTAATTCAAAATGATATATGCACCCCTATGTTTATAGCAGCATTATTTATAATAGTCAAGATATGGAAACAGCCCAAGTGTCTACCAATAAATGAATCGATAAAGAAGATGTGGTGTGTGTGTATGTGTATGTGTGTGTGTGTGTGTGTGTGTGTATTATATATAGTGAAATATTAGTCAGTCATAAAAAAAGGAATGAAATCTTGCCATTTACAACAACACAGATGGAGCTACAGAGTACAATGCTAAACAAAACAAATCAGTCAGAGAAAGATAAATACATATGCTTTCACTTATAAGTGGAATTTAAGAAACAAAACTAGCAAAGGAAAAAAAGAGAAAGAGAGACAAGTCAAGAAACAGACTTAATTACAAACTGACGGTTACCAGAGGGAGGATGGGCAGGGAGATGGGGAATAAAAAATAAATAGGTGATGGAGATTAAGGAGTGCACTTGTCATAATGAGAACTGGGTGATGTGTGGAATTGTTGAATTACAAAATTGTACACCTGAAACTAATATAATAATGTATGTTAACTAAATGGAATTAAAATGAAAACTTAAAAAGCCAAAAAATAGTGAATTTCAAATGTTCTCTCTATTCTGTTTCTTTTTCCTTAGGACTATCTTATTAAGGAATTTATATTTATAAGTATAAATATGTATATATATACATACACACACACAGACACTATGCTGATATATTAGTCACCAATAAACTTTAGATGACTTCATGATCTGAATTAGCCTTTTCAATTCATTTAATGTGCTTCTCAATTAAGAGAACCCAAAAATATGTGGTTAAACATATGGTCCTAAATATATTTATTTTAGGTCTATAAGTTACTTGGGGTTTAAAATTTTTCTAGGATATAGACTTTCTTCTTTTTATTTTATTTTTTTAGAATTGAATATTGTTTGAAAATAGATTGTTTCAGTGGCATACACTCAGGATGTTAAAAGGACACAGATGTGGCAGTTGAAATAAAAACTGAATGAAAATGGAATTCAAGGGCTTAGGTTTATTTCTTAGTTGTGATCTTCACTAAAAGAGGGAAAGCCTTTAATTTCCTTAGATTTAATTTCTTCATTTCTATAATAGAAATAAGGAGGTTCATCTTGCATCCTTACCACGATAATCACTGTTATAATTAAGTGTGCATCCTTACTGAGAGAGAGCAGGAGAGGGGAGGGAAAAGGAAGCCAAGTCTAGTGACTGATAAACAGTCAATATTCAAAAATGATTACTATACATTGAGCTCTTAATATACGGCAGGCACTGCTAAATATTCTGTGAATTTTAATCACAATGCCAACATGATAAAGACATTTTATCTCCGTTTTATGAATAAGAAAATGGAGGTTCGAAAAAATTTAGCAGTTTTTCCAAGGTCACATGGTTAGAAATAGACATAATGCTCAAAATCATGTCAGTCTGATTAAACAGCACATTGACCTGCCTGGCATGTCCTAGCATTGATTGATGGATGGGAATACATTTATATTGGCAAGAGTAAAATGTTATTATTTAATCCTCTCCATTACAGTCTGACTGACATGACAGAAACGGAGTGAAAATCAAAATGGAATGTTATGTGGGATGAATTGTGAATATGAGGTGAATAGCAACAGAAATAGAAAAAAAAAACACAAAAAATGAGTTTATCTAGTTAAGGGAAAAGAAACGTGAATGGAAACCATGGAGGTTCTGCCCATAGCTTCATCTTTTTTTTTTTCCTGTATTTTTTCTCCTAACATGCATTAAAGAATGAGAAAGAGCTGAAAAACATTAAACACTTCTAAGCAGATATTACTGAGGAAAGTGGTTGCCTAGCAACAAAAAATACACTGTTTTGACATTATAGTGAGGGTTGGATGAAACATTAAAATAGTTCATTTGAAAAGCTGAGGGTTGCTTTGGAAATGTAAGGACATCTGGTCTTTTTTTAGAAGTTTTTTGTAAGAGGCTTTGTATTAGTTTTACATGCTGTGTAACAAATTACCAAAAACTCAGCTGCTTAAAACAACTCTCATTTTATTATTTCACAGTGTCTGTAGGTCAGAAGTCTGGGCGCAGCTTAGAGGGCTCCTCTGCTCAGGGTCTGTCAAGGTGTCAGTTGGTCTGTGCCCATATCAGAAGGCTGGACTAGGAAGGATCAGCCTCCAAGCTTGGAGGTTTGGGCAGAACTCATTACCCTGAGACTGTAAAATTCCTGGCAGCTTACTTCTTCAGACCCACAGAGAAATCTCTCCCATTCGGAATCTCTGCCTTCAAGGAAAGTCTAGGCCTACTTTTATAGGGCTCACCTAATTAGGTGAGGCCCACTTAGGATAATTCCTTTGATTACTCAAAGACAACTGGTTAAAGGCCATAATTATATTTGGAAAAAACCCTTCACCTTTGCAATATAACAACATAATTATAGGAGTGATAGCCAATTAACCTGGCATATTCTACTGGTTAAAAGTAGATCACAGTTTCCACCAACCCTCCAGGGGCAGGTAGTAGGTTTCAAAAATCATAGAGAACACCCTATGGTTTGCCCACTATAGGCACAATCTGCTAGCTCCATCTTTATTGTCCTTATCACCAGTGAGGCAGAGGGGTAAAAGTGCAACATTAAAATTGTCTTGCATTTTAATTGATCAGCATACTTTTACTAAACAAATTGTCTTTATAGTAATTTTTAAAATAATTACCCATGAATTGCATAAAAATAATTTCTTAATTCTTAAAGTACCTGTGAATTATCCATGATATATGTAAATAGGAAATAAGCAATGATTCTTAAAAACAAAACAAATGTAAGGAGAGCTTATTAGATTTTCCAGTATGTTTTGTGTGCCAGGATATGAAAAGAAAATTAATGCATGAGTATAAACCAGAAGTACATTTATATAACAACAAAAATATCAACTTTAATGGTGATCTAAATTATTTTCAAGTGATAATATGTTAATCTCAACAAAATGATTTTATCCGAATGTGCCACATAAATGTTTTTCATATTGCACTAATTTTTGGACACAAACTATTCTAATGAGTTTGGCATTTTGCATTTATTTCTTGAGCAGAATTAATTCATAATTCTTTGTAGATTTTTCCCTATAAATGAATCTTGGATAGTTTGATAAATTAGGTTCATCTGAAAAGATACAAGTGTCAAAAATAATTTTCCCTATGGTTTTAAGTGGGATAAAATGCACTTAAGAAAAAAAAATCACAGACTCTGTTTGAATCAGTATAATTGCTTTACTTCAATCCATATTTTATTTACCATACAGCTTCTTTCTGGCTTCTAGATATCTTGGCTTTAACTGAAAAAAAAATGAGTAAGGAAAAGTATAATTAGACTTTGAATTTCTCACAAACTGCTTCAATTTTTTTAAGAAATCATCTAACTCAGATGACTTACAGCCATTAAAATCTAACATAGGTTGATTTTAGAAATGTACTACCATGAGCAAATCCAACCTGAATCCTATAGCTTTAAGAAATTACCTTTTTTTTTTCTTTTTTAAAAATTTTATTTTATTATGTTATGTAAATCACCATACATTACATCATTAGTTTTTGATGTAGTGTTCCATGATTCATTGTTTGCATACAACACCCAGTGCTAAATAAATAATAAATAATAATAAATAATTCCCCATGGAAAGTCAATATCATTTTCAACATTTTGAGGTTAATCAGTGACAACACTTACTTTTTCTTGGTTTTTACCTGTTATCTCTGTTCTGATTTGCTACTTCACTCCTCAATTCTCATTCTCTGGCTCTCTCTCCTTTCTAAAAATTTTATTTTATTTTTATCAAAGTTATTCATGCATAGTTTAATGAGGCAAAGCATTTTACAAGATATTTATATTAAAAATAGCAACTCCTGTACACTCAAATCCAATTATTTCTCTCCCATGACAACTTTGAAGACTCCTAGCTTATATTTTTGGTATTTATCTATGTATCAGTTGAAGGCATCTGTCCAATACAGAAAGTATCACTGTACTGTATTCCAACAAGCAGTAATTCTAGAGGGCAGACTCTTAAGCATAAATAAAGGAGTAGTAGGTAAGGAAAGTATAATTCTTCCATTTAAAAATCAACTTACTGTTGACTGCCAGAATTGATTCCTGTTTATATGTGTTCTCACGCCCTATTGACTAGAACTCTTATAGAATTGTTGCATTGCATTCTAGTCATTTTTGTCATCTGCTTTCCCTTTTGGACATGAGGTCCTTAAGTGCCCTTGACATTCAAATTAAAGCTGAATTTTCTGAGAGTATCTGCTATATAGTAGGTTCCTAAAAAATACTTAACTGAATAAATTCTAACAATTTTTGGATGTCTATCTGGAATACGTTATATGTTTACTTAGTGTTATATACATTCTTTGGGGTCCTATAGTTCTTTAGGTTTCAAGAGTCATGAAGCACCTCCTGGAGAGTCATCACACTCAAGTACCTTCCCTATCTTATTGCTGGAACTCTGGGATCCTAAAGTTACCTTTTCAAGTTCATACACTGCAAAGGGAAATACACAAAATAAAATAAATGATCATCCTTATCTCATAAAATCCTGTAACAGGAGCATAAAACTGAGAGAAAGACATATCACTCAAGAGAAGGGTAATGGAGGAAAACTAAAGATGTTGCGATGCTTCCCTACAAGTATTTTAATGCCAATTTTAAGGTATCATGGACTCTCTGGCAACCAGTAGTCTGTTTTACCACTGGCGATTTCAGAACAGACATCCACATGGAATTCTAGTCTACCTTTAATGTTTTTCACAAAATAATTTCATAATAACCCAGTAGACATTCTAAAATATAGAGAATTACAGTTGTAAGAAACAATATCTACCATGTGCAAAGCACTGTTCAAACATTTTAAACAGATTATTTCTAATCCTTTTAAAAACAGATACACAGAAGATGGCGGAGGAGTAGGAGACCTAAATTTCAACTGGTCTCAGGAATTCAGCTAGATAGTTATCAAACCATTCAGAATACCTACAAACTCAACAGGATATCAAAGAAAAGAATAGCAGCAATTCTACGAACAGAAAAGCGACCACTTTCTGTAAGTGTATATTTTTCTGGGGTCTCTGTTACCCTTTTAGCAATTTATTCTCTCATTTATCTATTCTTCTCTGGACAAAATGACAAGATGGAAAAACTCACCTCAAAAAAAAGAACAAGAGGCAGTACCGACTGCCAGGGACCTGATCAATACAGACATTAGTAAGATGTCGGAACTAGAGTTCATAATGAAGATCATAAAGATACTAGCTGGGCTTGAAACAAGCATAGAAGATATTAGAGAATCCCTTTCTGGAGAAAAAGAAGAACTAAAATCTAACCAAGTCGAAATTAAAAAGACTATTAATGAGGTGCAATAAAAAATGGAGACTCTAACTGCTAGGATAAATGAGGCAGAAGAGAGAATTAGTGATATAGAAGACCAAATGATGGAGAATAAAGAAGCTGAGAAAAAGAGAGATAAACAACTACTGCATCACAAGGGGAGAATTCAAGAGATAAGTGATATCATAAGATGAAAAAATATTAGAATAACTGGGATCCCAGAAGAAGAAGAAAGAGAGAGAGGGGCAGAAGGTATATTGGAGCAAATTATAGTGGAGAACTTCCCTGATTTGGGGAAAGAAACAGGCATGAAAATCCAGAAGGAACAGAGAACCCCCCCCTCAAAATCAATAAAAATAGGTCAACACCCCAACATCTAATAGTAAAACTTACAAGTCAGAGACAGAGAAAATTCTGAAAGCAGCTCAGGACAAGATGTCTGTAACCTACAGCAGTAGAAACATTAGATTGGCAGCAGATCTATACACAGAGACCTGGCAGGTCAGAAAAGACTGGCATGATATATTCAGAGCACTAAACAAGAAAAATATGCAGCCAAGAATACTATATCCAGCTAAGCTGTCACTGAAAATAGAAGGAGAGATAAAAAGCTTCCAGGACAAACAAAAACTAAAAGAATTTGCAAACACCAAACCAGCCCTTACAAGAAATATTGAAAGGGGTCATCTAAGCAAAGAGAGAGCCTAAAAGTAACATAGATCAGAAAGGAACAGAGACAATATACAATAACAGTCACCTTACAGGCAATACAATGGCACTAAATTCATATCTTTCAATAGTTATCCTGAATGTAAATGGACTAAATGCCCCAATCAAAAGACACAGCGTATCAGATTGGATAAAAAAAAACAAGACCCATTGATATGCTGTCTGCAAGAGACTCATTTTAGACCCAAAGACACCTCTAAATTGAAATTGAGGGCGTGGAAAACCATTTACCATGCTAATGGACATCAAAAGAAAGCTGGGGTGGCAATCCTTTTATCAGACAAATTAGATCTTAAACCAAAGACTATAATAAGAGATGAGGAAGGACACTATATCCTACTTAAAGGGTCTATCCAACAAGAAGATCTAACAATTGTGAATATCAATGCCTCTAACATGGGAGCAGCCAATTATATAAGCCAATTAATAAGAAAATCAAAGAAACGCGTGGACAATAATACAATAATAGTAGGGGACATTCACACCCCCCTCACTGAAATGGATAGATCATTTAAACAAAAGATCAACAAGGAAATAAAGACTTTAAATGACACACTGGACCAGATGAACTTCACAGATATGTTCAGAACATTCCATCCCAAAGCAACCAAATACACAATCTTCTCTAGAGCACATGGAACATTCTCCAGAATAGATCACATCCTGGGTCACAAATCAGGTCTCAACCAGTACAAAGAGACTGGGATCATTCCCTGCATATTTTCAGACCACAATGCTTTGAAACTAGAACTCAACTACAAGAGGAAAGTCGGAAAGAACTCAAATACATGGAGGCTAAAGAGCATCCTACTAAGGAATGAATGGGTCAACCAGGAAATCAAAGAAGAATTAAAAAAATTCATGGAAACCAATGAAAATGAAAACACAACTGTTCAAAATCTTTGGGATGAAGCAAAGGCGTCCTAAGAGGAAAGTATATAGCAACACAAGCCTTTCTCAAGAAACAAGAAAGGTCTCAAATGCACAACCTAACCCAAACCTAAGGAGCTGGAGAAAGAACAGCAAATAAAGCCTAAACCCAGCAGGAGAAGAGAAATAATAAAGATCAGAGCAGAAATCAATGAACTAGAAACCAAAAGAACAGTAGAACAGACCAACGAAACTAGGAGCTGGTTCTTTGAAAGAATTAACAAGATTGATAAACCCCTGGCCAGACTTATCAAAAAGAAAAGAGAAAGGACTCAAATAAATAAAATCATGAATGAAAGAGGCGAGATCACAACCAACACCAAAGAAATACAAACAATTATAAGAACATATTATGAGCAACTATATGCCAGCAAATTAGATAATCTGGAAGAAATGGATGCATTCATAGAGACATATAAACTACCAAAACTGAACCAGGAAGAAAGAGAAAACCTGAACAGACCCATAACCAGTAAGGAAATTAAAGCAGTAATCAAAAATCGCCCAAAAAACAAGAGCCCAGGGCCAGATGGCTTCCCAGGGGAATTGTACCAAACATTTAAAGAATTAATACCCATTCTTCTGAAACTGTTCCAAAAACTAGAAATGGAAGGAAAACTTCCAAACTCATTTTATGAGGCCGGCATTACCTTGATACTCAAACCAGACAAAGACCACATCAAAAAGGAGAACTACAGACCAATATCCCTGATGAACACGGATGCAAAAATTCTTACCAAAATATAGGCAATAGGATCCAACAGTACATTAAAAGGATTATTCACCACGACCAAGTGAGATTTATTCCTGGGCTGGAAGGGTGGTTCAACATCAGCAAATCAATCAATGTGATACAATACAATAATAAAAGAAAGAACAAGAACCATATGTTCCTCTCAATAGATGCAGAAAAAGCATTTGACATAGTACAGCATCGTTTCTTGATTAAAACTCTTCACAAGTAGGGATAGAGGGTACATACCTCAATATCATAAAAGCCATCTATGAAAAACCCACAGCAAATATCATTCTCAATGGGGCAAAACTGAGAGCTTTTCCCCTAAGGTCAGGAACACAGCAAGGATGACCACTATCACCCATGCTATTCAACATAGTACTAGAAGTCCTAGCCTCAGCAATCAGACAACAAAAAGAAATAAAAAGCATCTGAATGGGCAAAGAAAAAGTCAAACTCCCACTCTTTGCAGATGATATGATACTTTATGTGGAAAACACAAAACTGCACCCCCAAACTGCAAGAACTCATACAGGAATTCAGTAAAGTGGCAGGATACAAAATCAGTGCACAGATCTCAGCTGCATTTCTATACACCACCAACAAGACAGAAGAACGAGAAATTAAGGAGTCAATCCCATTTACAACTGCACCCAAAACCATAAGATACCTAGGAATAAATCTAACCAAAGAGGAAAAGAATCTGTATCAGAAAACTACAGAATATTCATGAAGGAAATCGAGGAACACAAAGAAATGGAAAAAAGTTCCATGTTCATGGATTGGAAGAACAAATATTGTTAAAATGTCTATGCTACCTAGAGCAATCTACACATTTAATGCAATCGCTATCAAAATACCATCAACTTTTTTCAAAGAAATGGAACAAATAATCCTAAAATTTGTATGGAACCAGAAAAGACCCCAAATAGCCAGAGGAATGTTGAGAAAGAAAAGCCAAGCTGGTGGCATCACAATTCTGGAGTTCAAGCTCTATTACAAAGCTGTAATCATCAAGACAGTATGGTACTGGCACAAAAACAGACACATAGATCAATGGAACAGAAGAGAGAGCCCAGAAATGGACCCTGAACTCTGGGTCAACTAATCTTCGACAAAGCAGGAAAGAATGTTCAATGGAAAAAAGACAGTCTCTTCAACAAATGGTGTTGGGAAAACTGGACAGCCACATGCAGAAGAATGAAACTGGACCATTTCCTTACACCACACAAAAATAGACTCAAAATGGATGAACACCTGAATGTGTGACAGGAATCCATCAAAATCCTTGAGGAGAACACAGACAGCCACCTCTTCAACCTCAGCTGCAGCAACTTCTTTCTAGAAACATTGCCAAAGGCAAGGGAAGCAAGGGCAAAAATGAACTTTTGGGACTTCATCAAGATAAAAAGCTTTTGCACAGCAAAAGAAACAGTCAACAAAACCAAAAGACAACCGACAGAATGGGAGAAGATATTTGCAAATGACATATAAGATAAAGGGCTAGTATCCAAAATCTATAAAGAACTTATCAAACTCAACACCCAAAGAACAAATGATCCAATCAAGAAATGGGCAGAAGACATGAACAGACATTTTTCCAAAGACATCCAAATGGCCAACAGACACATGAAAAAGTGCTCAACATCACTCGGCATCAGGGAAATCCAAATCAAAACCTCCATGAGATACCACCTCACACCAGTCAGAATGGCTAAAATTAACAAGTCAGGAAACGACAGATGTTGGCGGGGATGTGGAGAAAGGGGAACCCTCCTACACTGTTGGTGGGAATGCAAGCTGGTGCAGCTACTCTGGAAAACAATATGGAGGTTCCTCAAAAAGTTGAAAATAGAGCTACTCTATGACCCAGCAATTGCACTACTGGGTATTTACCCCAAAGATACAGATGTAGTGATCCGAGGGGGCACATGCACCCCAATGTTTATAGCAGCAATGTCCACAATAGCCAAACTGTGGAAAGAGCTTAGATGTCCATCAACAGATGAATGGATAAAGAAGATGTGAGAGGTACACACACACACACACACACACACACACACACACACACACACACACACACATTGGAATATTATGCTGCCATCAAAAATGAAATCTTGTCATTTGCAACGACGTGAATTGAACTTCAGGGTACTATGCTAAGCGAAAGAAGTCAATCAGTGAAAGACAAGTATCATATGATCTCACTGATATGAGGAATTTGAGAAACAAGACAGAGGATCATAGGGGAAACGAGGGAAAAAATGAAACAAGACAAAACCAGAGAGGGAGACCAACCTTAAGAGACTCTTAATCTCAGGGAACAAACTGAGGGTTGCAGGAGTGGAGCGGGGTGGGAGGGATGGGGTGGCTGGGTGATGGACATTGGGGAGGTATGTGCTATGGTAAGTGCTGTGAATTGTGTAAGACTGATGAATCACAGACCTGTCCCCTGAAACAAATTATACACACACACACACACACACACACACACACACACACACACACACACACAGATACAGAGAAAATATTAGGATTGGCTACAAGTAACAGAAGACAACTTGATCTAGGTTAAGAAAAATAAGGGGGGTAGCTATAAGGATTCAGGGGTGGGTAATAGGGTCCAAAGATAGACATATAAGGAGAAGTAGGAAAAATTGAAACCAGAAACTTGACATTTGTCAGATATGTTATGTTTCTTCTATCTTGTTTTTCCGTGTACACTGCTTGGCTTTTATTTGTAAGCCTAGTCGACACTAAGGACTTGAGGTGGTGGTGTAGGTCAGTTTAGGAACTCTCTAGTGTAAACTGGCAATGGTATATTAGAATAATATATGTTATAATTGACTATAAAATCTTATTGGCCTTGGGGCGCCTGGGTGGCTCAGTCGTTAAGCATCTGCCTTCGGCTCAGGTAATGATCCCAGGGTCCTGGGATCGAGCCCTGCATCGGGCTCCCTGCTCAGCAGGAAGCCTGCTTCTCCCTCTCCCACTCCCCCTGCTTGTGTTTTCTCTCACTCTGTGTCTCTCTCTGTCAAATAAATAAATAAAATCTTTAAAAAAAATCTTATTGGCTTGATGTCTAAACAAAAGTCAGAGAAAATAATTTATGGCATAGAAATAGTATAGGAGATCATCAGTACTGTAATTTAGAGCACTGTTCAATAATTAGCACAACTTCAGTTCAGAGAGAAACATTTATTATTGTTATTATTATACCCAATATGGCTGAAGATGTTCAGCCAAATCCAATCATGTTTTTTTTTTTTTCTTTTCCCCTGGCAGTAAAAAATAATAGATTGTAGCCATTGTGAAATTAGTCTAGATCTTACATTTAATTTGTCCCCTGAAGGCCTACATGGAAAAAGAAATAGCCATTTTCAATGCTATTTCTTGAGTTTGTGATAGTTTTGCTCTTTCTAATTTGCAGAACAATCATAGTTATTGTATCTCTCATAATTCCATTTATGTTTGAGCACACAGAATCCTCTGGGCACTATTGTTTGTAATTTGAAAGCTATATTGCATTATGTTAGAGACTATTTTAAACTGTATTAATTATAAAATCAAGCAATATATCATTTCATGATGTCAAATAAAGGTATTGTAGAATATCATTATGGGGACAATATACGTCTTCAAAAAATAATATATGGATAAGTTTAAGAATACACTTTTCCAAAAGTTTTGTAAGATTTTAGAGTTTATATTTGCAGAAGAGATACTTACTGTGGAAACCATATTTTATGGCCCTAAATGTTTGCAACTCATAAAAAGTATTTGTAATTCATAAAAATATACATTCTAAAGTAATCATAATATAAAGGAATTAGGATATGTCAATCAAATATTTTGACTACCTTCATCATGTATCAACATATACTGATATTTTGATTGGACAGACTAATGTTCATTCTTTAACTGAACAGTAATTTATTAAATATTTGCTATGTGTCTCATAGTAATGAAAAGTTAAACAAGCATGAGATATAAACTTTCTTCAGAATGTATCCAGTGAAGTCAGAAAAAGAAATGTCTTTAAAATACATATGTAACAAAAACTTCAGGAGAGATATTGAATAAAAATCTTAGAGACAGAAGGGAGCGATTCTCTCTCACTGAAGCATATTAGAGAAGGAAAGTGTAACTATGTTTTTTTTTTAAGTATCCATGAGAAAAGTTGGTTTCAGATTGTATAAAGAATCAATCTTCCAAGATTCAATCACATAGATTCAGAGTCTGAAATTACAACCCATGTCATTTGGTTGTTACTTCATTGTTCCTGTCATTTGCTGCCTTAAAAAACTCTTCCATGAGGAAATACAATTAAAAGAACATTAAGGGATGAGAAGTCATTTGTACTGTGAACAAAGAGGGGCGATGGAGAAGAACAGTTACGACAGAATGAAAAGCATGTTGGTATAAATGAAGGGTATTAAATTAGAAGAAATGAGGAGGGTAGATGTTTAAATTATGACTCGCCCTTAAACTAGTCCAAATATGAACTTCATGGTGAATTGTACATAAAACAAGAAAAAATATTGAAGAGATATATGTGTTAGGAAAGTAATTTCAGCATCATTAAGAAGTAATTAATGGATAGGGAAGAAATGAGACACAGAGATCAGATAGCCTGTTCTTGTTTTGAGTCCAGGTTAGAAATGAAGAAACCAGGGAAGCAGGAGATGGATGGACTAAAGAGATAATCAAGATCAAATCAACCCAATGGGTAAGTGAGGGAAGAGATAAAATAGAATGTGAAAAGGGAAGGATGAAGAAAATAACTAGTTTGTTTATTTATAATCTATTAAGTTGATAGATTTATTTTATACTGCATTCATCCAGCATTTGTGCTTGGTATTAAGGGTACTAGAACATTAAAAATTTAAATGTAAGAAAATTGTTTACTATAGCTTACAAGGTAAAGAATGCATCAACTACTTCAGATTGTTTTTGTGAAGACCAACACAAAATATTCTGGTTTTGTTTACTCTATTACTGCTTCATCCACCCAAATTTGGGGACATTTATTTTATATTAAGCTCTATGGTCGGCAATGTTTGTTCAATAGTAAGCATAGTAGACATAGTGGTTGTCTTCAGAAGCTTACAGTTAGTGAGTGAAACAGATATTCAAATAATTAAATGACAAAAGAAGTAAATGGTAGGAAGAAGGATGAAATGATTCTGTAAGGTATTTTTTAGAGAAAGTTAAACTAGTCCAGTAGGAGTAAACCTTTAGGAAAGATTCATAATGAATAATCTGAAGATGATAAGGATTTACTTGGGTGAAGTAAGAGGAAAGAGTATCTCAGGCAAAAACATTTCTTCTGTTCACTTTCAGTGGTCGTACAATACCATTGCAATGGTGAACTGTTGGTGACTAGGGTTCTCTTATGCTTAGTTACCTTTGGCATATCCCTGAAAATATGTTAGTCATTTTGACTTGAATTTACCATTAATTAACAGTGAAAAATAAAAGGAAGAAATACAAAATAAGTAAATAAAACGGAATAATTTATGATTACTTTTTCAAAAGCCCTGTTTAAAACACAAAAACGTGGGGCACATGGGTGGCTCAGTTGGTTTAAGCGGCTGCCTTCAACTCAGGTCATGATCCCGGGGTCCTGGGATAGAGCCCCACACCAGGCTCCCTGCTCAGCGGGGAGCCTGCTTCTCCCTCTGCCTGCCATTCCCCCTGCTTGTGCTCTCTCTCTCTCTCTGTCAAATAAATTAATAAAATCTTTTAAAAAAACAAATGTGTGCTTGCATAAATACACACACACACACAGACACACACACACACACACACACACAAAGAAACCATGCAAGAACGAGGCTATAAATATGATAGTAATTTTTACTTAATAAGCTTTATATTTTTTATTTTAAATTATAATAAATGTTAATCATGTGTTAAACATGTACTTTTTTATATGTCGTTGTAAGTATGATTAATCAAATATACCTATTATTTATAGTGTTCTTTTGGATACTGGAACAAAATTATGAATTTGAAAATAGCAGTTATTTTTTCCCACTTCTTAGGTGACGTTTCAATTCACTCAAACCAACTAAGCTAAATCAATTTTTTTAGTGTAAAGCATGAATCATCTGGTAAAGTAAATTTCAAAATTGACTTGAAAAGCTTTTCTAGATAGAATAAAAGTGATAGATGTGAAAATGCATAATATTCTTTTTTTGCTTTTATACATGCCTACTCAGATGGAATCATCAAATTTTATACCTGAAAGAGAGCTGTGATAATTTTATCAAATCTCCACATTTTACAGACGAGCAGTCTTTTCCATTTTTAAAAATCTGCTTTCCCTCCCCCCCATTCTTTTATGGACTTTAGTTTCCATCAAAGGACTAATTAATAATATGGAAGACATTCATATTTACCTTTTATTTTGAAGAAACATGTTATTGCTTTAACATTCAAAATATCTAAAAACTCTAATAGGACAGGAAGAATGTTTCAGTAACCTGAAAACCACCCTCTCATTTTATACTTTCAGTTTCCTTTTTATCCAAGACAGAGAGGGAGAACAGAATCAGGTCATTGTCCAAAAGTTCTCACTTCTTTCTTATCAGAAGATAAAAATCAATAATTGAAGCTAAAGATAGATTCAGATGGGTGAAACAGACAAGTGTTGTTCTGCTGATGAAAGTGGCAAGATTCATCTAATTCTGATGTTTAGTTAATAAAATTCCCTATTTCACAACTCTATATTCACTACAAATCAAGCTTAATAATGGCTCTTCAATAAAATCTGAACTACTAACATAGACTTTGAGTGCCTTCACCAATTCTTTTCTCAGCTTAATCTTAATTATTCTCTTTTCTCACTTGCAACTGATTATCCCAGCCCAAAAAGCTGCCTAGAGGATACAGAAAAAAAATACACATGGAGCTAATAATTTCCTTAACTTCTTTAAAATAATAATAATAATCTGTTAACTTAATGAAATTTATGGCATCTTACAAAAAACAGTCTGTGTGTAGTAAATATTAGCTACTTGAACCCTTACTGATATTCATCCAGACTTATACATTTATATATAAGGAATTAACAAGACTGCAGGCATCCTATTTTTTTTTTGTTTCTTTTGCCTACCCAGCATTTATTCCTAATATTCCTTCCCCCAAATCTCCAGTTTTGTTCAGATATCTACTCCTCATGAACTGACCAGAGCCTTAGAGAAAGACTCCTTCATCTCCAACTTAGTCTTACTGGTCTAAAGACAATCATCTTATTCCCCTTGCCAGCTCTTGGTTTACAAAAGAACACCCTACCCAATTTTCACCAATGTGATTTGAGGAAAAATTTGCTGGGGTAGAGGGGTTGTTTAGACAAGTTTTCCTCCCTGCTAAAAGAGATGCATAACAAGTGATGGAGTCTTTTTTCTGGGCATTATCATAGAAGAAACTTCTGCCTCTACCTTGCTTCCAGCCTAAAGAAGGAAGACAGCAGATCTGAGAGATAGAAAGAAACCACATATTATATATCATCATCAAATTTCTCAAATAAACAACTTATGCCCCAATTTATCTTTGGGTTTCTGTTATGTGAGATAATATATTCCCCATTGTTTAAGCAAGTTTCAGTAAAGTTTTCATTTGAAGCAGAGGTTATCCTAAGTGATACAGATAGGATAATTATTATTTAGCTAGAGTTAAAGAATTTCACTTAAAATTTTCCATGTTTGGCCTTCTCAAATTATTCCTTTATATGAGGAAGTAGATTTTCATTAATATCACTTACACAGTGCATTGCAATCTTAAGAAAAATATAGTGTAGGACTGCATCCTATTTGGTGCACTGATTCATCTGCCCATGCACTTGGTGTTCGGCAATAAACATAAAGCAAAAAATAGGTTATTCAAAGCCTGACTGCATTATTTGGAGAGGAAACAGCTGTTTGTAAAGTTCTTTTGCAACAATATTTTGATGATATGTGAAGTAGAAACATATGGATTAAATTTCCCATTAAGTCAGTGTTTAATGAAAATGATTAGAAAATAATTTTACCAAAAAACAGATATCTCAAAAAAATCACTGAAGATATCCCCAATTTTTTTTTCTAAGTTTAATCAATTCACTGTAAAACTTTAAGGAGTTAGAAATAACTAAATCAAGGTCACAAATATGTATGAAAAATCTTGGCAAGTCATACCAAAATATAGGCCGAAGCTGGGTAAAGAGTAACACTTCTCCTCACACTCAGAATTAAAAGTAAGCAAACTTATGATCAACCTCTGACTCATAAACTGGGAATGTAGCTTTTTTGAAATGTTTGTACAGAAACAAAGACTAATTGTTTTAAGCTTTAAATGTTAAAGTACATGCCTTATTTCTCTTGGGACACATTCCATCAGAACAATAGCTAGAGATAATATGTTGCTTTCAGGATATCCTCCCAGTGCAAGTTGGCATTTTAGAGTTCATAACCGATATACAACAGTATAAACAAGATGAAATATAGCCCTCCTTAGGACTGCCAAAAGACAAATTTCTCTTTTCCTCATTACTACAATTTTCAGCTTTTTCATTAAAACTTTCTTGTACCTCTTTCTCTTTTTGAAGACATACTTGAAATCACTTACCCCTAAGTTTTTTACTTAGGATAAAAAAAAATTGATTTTTTTTTAAGTGTGAGTAATTCAAACAGATCAGAATTTTGCTTTTCAATTTGTTATAACTCAACTTCAACTTTTTAAGCACTTATATGGCAGGTACTGTACTCAGTGCAGAATGCATGAATGTTGAGCAGGATAGCACTGTGGCCACCCTCTCTGTATGTTCTTTGTCAAAGGTAGAAAGTTCAACAAGTCATAACCCCAAATGTGTCCAGGGCCCTATAATATGGGAGCATAAGATCCAGTAGAATCACAGAGCATGAGCATCAAGTTAGTTCAAAAGAATCAAGGAAGACTTCCTGAAGTAAATGATCTTAAGTCATGTTTTTCAAATTGGAGGCTGTAAAAATCAATTTAGCAAATCAAGAAGAGTAGAAGAGAATGAAACTATAGATTGCATGGCACATCAAATGTGAGTATTGTTTCATGAAACTTTATTTTTTTCAGTTGTGTTTGTGTGTGAGAGATCTTGGGGTTTTAGAGTAAATAAAAGTATATATATATATATATATATATATATATATATATATATATATATATTTCAAGAGGAATCATGCCTCCAAATGTGTTTGAAATCCACTAGTCTAAAGCATGAATACAAATTAAGTAATCAAAAATAAGAAATAAGAATTTTTCTGGCAGGACCATGAGTTTTTCTGGCAGAGAAAAGCATGTGCAAATGCCCAGAAGTATAAAGGTTTGTGTAATTCTAGAAGATACAAGAAGTTCAGAAATGCTGGAAGAGTTGAGTGGAACAGCAGTGAATGAGTGAAGGAGGTTGGTGGCTGAATTCAGGGCAGAAAGGAGTATAAAGCTTAATACTGTAAGCCATGCCATGAAGTTTGGGTATTATTTTCAGAGCAATTGTTACCTGATAAATGGTTTTAAGCAGGAGGATATGATCATGGTTACATGTTAGAGAAAAGTTCGGATTGTATTTTACAAATGGGAGAGGAAAATCAATACTGGAGGCTTGAGGTTTGCAGTAATTCACATGGCCTCCTCAAGCAGAGTGATTTGGAGGCTACGGAGGAGTGGCTGGATCTAATGCCTGGTGAAAAGAACAGTAGTAAGACTTATGTTTGGCTGTGGGAAGGAAGGGAAAGAGAAGTACCTGGAATGCCTGTCAAATTGCAGGAGTGCTAACTCTAGCTGTGATGGTAAACAATGGAAAAGAAACAGGTTTGGTGGATAAGAGAACAAAAATGTTCAGGTTGGCCATTTGACTGTTAAATCTGCTCATCCTCAAAGAACAGTAGAGAGACTTAAAAAGGTTTTTACTAAGTGTCAATTCCTAGTGCAATGCTCTGGAAGGTTTTCTAAGTGAAGAGTTCCATTTTCCAATTTCTATACATTTCAACATAGGTTCTGCCACTCTGCTTTTCTCTCTGTAGTTTTAATAATAATGATTAATAAGTGATGTTTCAATATGCTAGCCTTTTGAACTTCAAATTTTATTTTATTTTCAAACTAAAATGTATTTTTCTATAGAAAAAATGGAAAGCTAGTAATCACTGTGCTAAAAACAGTTTAACAAAAACAATTAATCTTCAATATGTCATATCCAATTATCCAATGCATGGCAGTATTGAAGCTTAATTTTTTATATTTGGATACATGAAATGAGGATCATTAATTGTTTAAGCAGATTCATGTGGGTTTTTTAAAAAGATTTTATTTATTTATTTGACAGAGACATAGTGAGAGAGGGAACACAAACAGGGGGAGTGGGAGAGGGAGAAGCAGGGATGCGGGGCTGGATCCCAGGATTCTGGGATCATGACCTGAGCCAAAGGCAGACGCTTAACGACTGAGCCACCCAGGTGTCCCGCAGATTCATGTGTTTTAAAAAAGAGAAACTATATTGTATAGATATAAAATTTTTATTTTGAAAAAAAATAAGTGGAGATATATTTAGACACATCAGTAGTTTTGTGGATATATACATTTTTTTAAAACCCAACAAATTCACAATTATACCATATCATTGTAATGAAGAGGTTTTCCATCCTGACAATTATAATTTTCTGCTGGTTGGGCACTCATAATGTAGCAGAATCATAAGGCACAAATAGAAAGTCTTCTCCTATGTCTAGCAATTCAAGGGGAAATGTCCATGGAATTTTTTTTATTCAATTAATTCATGTTTCTTCAGTTTTGGGGCGCATATAGATACAGCCTTGATGCAAGTTGCTTATGATAAAAATGCTATTCAATTCAATAACATTACATCAATTATCAGATGATTACCATAAGCATGGAGTTCTGTATCACATCTTTGCTGCCCTAAAAGTGCCTATGTTCCTGTTGGAAGGATACAACCTTCTCTGAAGGTAAATGGTCCAAGGAAAATATTCCTGTGAACTAATCCCACTCTTCCCTAGAGGGAAAGTTGGGTTAAAACTAAAATTAAGATTGGATTAAAACTCTATAGAATGTGAAAATCCTCATGTGAAAGGGACATAGAACTTAGGTGTGAAGGGACATGCACCCCAGACCCTGTTTGCATATACTCCTGGGCAGCTTGTACACTGTGATGTGGAAACTGCACGTTACTGTTCCTGTGTTTGGGGTTTTGTTTTTTTGTTTTGAATTCTTTTCTTCTCTGAAAAAGCATGACCCTTGAAAATTAAAAGTTTGGCTTTCAACACTAGGGTCACTGCTATCATTTTTTTTGTTGTTGTTATTTTGAAAGGTCAAAGCATGAACTCTCCTACCATTATTTCTCCAGTAGTGGAGGTTCCTGAGTATGTGTGAGAAGAGACCTCAGGAACGACCTGTAAAACTGTCTTCAGTTTCATTCTGTCACATAAGCAAGACCATAGCGTACACCACAAACAATTGTAGCAAATATAGTGGAAATCAATTTCAAAAAAAAAGACTAGATAAAACCATAAAGCCTCCAGATAGAAACCACTCCATTAAAATATTTGTCTTTACAAAAGAAATACTTGGTGGATTACAAAAATTTTATACTGACATGCAAATATTTATATCATAAAGGAAGGCATAATTAGCAAGATTTATCATTGTAAATAGTTATCCAAGAAACTCAAAATAATAAATATATAGACTTAAGGGAATTTTACCACATTATTCACAGCATTCATTTCTGAAAGCTAATACAACAAATAAGTTTATTTTTTCTTTCTTCTGTAGCTTAAATATATTTTAAAGTGAGATGGATTATTCATTAATGGAAGAGAAAAACAATTGTTTTCTTCTGCAAATGCATACTCCATGCTATTATCCAAAGTCCATCCACAAAAGACACTTAAGCAAATAATCTGTCTAGATCTGGCAAACTTTAAACTCTTTAGCCATAGGTGGTTGGGTCTTACAAGCTAAGAAAACTTTAGGTTAGGTGTGTATCTCCATTTATTTGCCACAATTCTAATTTCTTATTAATATCAAGATGCTTGTCATTATGGTTGCTAGCATTATCTTGCGTCTTATGCTACAATTTGGTAGGAGAGAACTGTCTTTGCAATAGTAAAATTTATTTCAATAATATAATTGTAATCCATTTTCTTTCTGTACAAATTCACCTATATAGTACTGGATATTTAATAGGTGGACTTTAAAAATCTAGCTCCAAAAAATTCACAATAATAAATATTTCCATATCTGGATCCAAAGCCTGGACATTCTAGTCAATATATTAGGATGGCAGTTGAGATCGAAAGGTACAAAGTGGTGCCGAAAACCATTCACCCATGCATTTTATGTCCTGGATGCCACCTTCCTACCACACTAGAGGAGTATATAATCTCTCTTACTTGCTCGCTCTTTCTCTATTAGCATGAAACCTTCTTTGCAGTTCCCAAAGCTGCAATCCAATCAGACACATAGAGTAATTCCCTGTTTCAATGCTTTTTCCTTTAGTCTAGTTCAGAATACAAATGCAGACAATATTGCTTTCCCAGAGGCAAGCTAGGAAAATCTTTTTCTTCCTATAACAGAGGCAGAGAATAAACATTTCAAGATTGAAACCCACTCATCTGTAAACAGAAATGACATAGATGACATTTACTAGAAAAAAAATAAGCAGAGATTATCTTTCATAGCCTGCAGTAGATTGAAACTAGTTGAAAAGCAAATACTTCTTTTAGCATACCATTTCCTCTGTCTGATAATGGGTGTTGATCTTTGTTTTGCAGTCTTTCTAATTGCTTTGCTTTTATTTTTAATGAACCCCCATTTCACATACTCATCAGCCACATATGGGGGAAAATTGATGGTGATGCACAATCATTCACAGGGGCACGTTCATTAAAGATAAAAAGCTTCTGGGACTGTGATCTTAGGAGGCAGCTAAATGGCTTCATTCTTTCTTCCAACTTCTTTTAGCTGTATCTTTCAAGCTCTATAAACCCTCACAGAAAAGGAAAGGAGTTCACATTGTACATGAAATAAGAAACCCCTGAGGTATTATTATTTAATTTCTTATGTATACTCCTGGGAACTGAGCATATTGATTTTGTGTTTGTATCTCTATGCCTTAAAGATTGGGGAGGGTGGACTCTAAAGGGAAATGTAGAGTTTTTGACATGTTGTCAAATGCCTGAGTTATCTGAGATCAAAAGTTATCTGAGATTAGGTTCTTTCAGGAGGGGAAAGTAGAACCATTCTGTCTAGAGCTGGAAGCTATTTAAAATTCACACTGAGGGGCACCTGGGTGGCTCAGTTGTTAAGCATCTGCCTTCGGCTCAGGTCATGATCCCAGGATCCTGGGATCAAGCCCTGCATCAGGCTCCCTGCGCTGCAGGAAAGCCTGCTTCTCCCTCTCCCACTCCCCCTGCTTGTGTTCCCTCTCTCGCTGACTCTTTCTCTGCCAAATAAATAAATAAAATCTTAAAAATAAATGAATAAAAATAAAAATCACACTGAGCCAAGAAATCAGAAAAACAAACTGGATATGACCTTAGAGTATGGAATAGAGCATAGGATTTGGAGTACAAAAACTGGAATGTGAATGCTTGTTCAGTTTCATGAGGGCTATTTTAACCTTAAGCAAATAATTCTGAGTCTGTTTCGTCACATAGAAAAGGGAGGCAGCAATATTATCTAAGGAGCTTACCTCATAGTGCCACAGCTAGGATAAACTGAGAGAACATCAGGGAAAACCTTCAAAACTATGGCTGTGTGTATGAGCACACTGCATGAAGAAAGGGGCCATTTCACATCTGTTTTAAAGGATATCTTGCTCAATTAATTTTGTTGGGAATACTGCCCATACATTTGATGGGGAAAAAAGAACTAGGAGCCCTAGCTCACAATTTTCACAAAAACAAAATATAGGTATATCCAAAACTTGAATGTATAACTCTTAACCCAAAACATATTAGAAGATATTTTAATATATGTTTATGAATTCCAAGTAAGAAAAACCTTCTTAAATTAGACACAAAAAGTGAAACCCTGAATGAAAATGTTTACAGTATATAACAATTTTCATACACGCATATTTAGAAATATAGAGATATATAGGGACTTTTCTTTTGAAAACAATAATAAGACAAACATCCTGATTGATAATGGGCAAGTAGGTGAATATATGTTTCATTGGAGAGGAAATAAACATGACATTTTATGCATAATTTTAACTAAGTTTCAATAATCCTTTATTATATCAATTGGGGATGGAGCTGTGAAGAGATACTTCTATATTTTGTTGGGACAGTGTAATTGGGACAGCTAGAGCAAGAGCAATTTGACTCTATAAAATTTGAATGACACACACTACCTGTCCTAGAGAAATACCCACATCATTGCATAGGAAAGCATATATATGGGTATTCATCACATCTAGCTACAACAGCAAAGTATTAAGAAAAAATGTTCATGAAAAAGACGAATGGCAAAATAACCATATTATACTCAAATTATGTAATATGACGTAGTCACTAAAAAATTATGAGTTAGTTTCCATACCAACATGGAAAGAATTGTTAGTTATATTATTGAATAAAAAAAGCAATTATTGAATGACATATATTAGATGACACCATTATATCAGAAGAACATGCACAAGACAAGACAATTGAAGTGAGCCCCACACTTGCCCCAGATTACTGGCTTGAGAGTTTCCAAGCAATGGCTCAGAGGGAGGGAATTCAGCACTAGGCAGATTTGGCTGAGTTGAAAGTGACAGAGCTAAGGGTCCAGGGAAACCCAAGAAGCTAGAGTTCACAGAACAGAGTGCTAGAAAAGAAAGAGCTTGAGAGAGAGAGAATTCTGGAGATCAACAGAGAGTTCACTCAAGTAATCTGTAGAGTAATGATCATTTTGTGCCTGCATTTGAGAATGCTACCTTAAGCAGAGAAAGTACCAACCAAAAGAATTAGAGGGAACAGTACACTGGGCTCATACAAGGAACAAAGCATGTTCCAAAAAGCCATAAAGAAAAACTTTATAATTAATGGCATTGGTTAGAATACTCAGAAGGGTTTTAGTTCAGAAATGAGGGATAATTAGCATTAGATTAAATGCTGTTCTGGTCCCACCAAAAAAATATTAAAAGACCTAAAGAATCAAACAGTTAACATGTAACCCAACCGTGCCCCAATATAAAGCTTCATAATGTATACTAGACCCTTGAACAGCATGGGCTTAGACTATATGGGTCCACTTACATGCTAATTTTTTTACAGTACAGTATTATAAATGTATTTTCTCTTTCTTATGATTTTCTTAACATTTTCTTTTCTCTACCTTAGTTTTTTGTAAGAATATAGTATATAATAAACATATAACATCCAAAACATGTGTTAATTGGTTGTTTATATTATTGGTAAGACTTTGGTCAACAGTAAGCTATTAGTAGTTTAGTTTTGGAGGAGCTTAAAGTTACAAACAGGTTTTTGACTGCAGGGGGTTGGTACTTGTAACTCCACTATTGTTCAAAGGTCACCTTATATAGGAATACAGAACCATGTGGCATCAAACGAAGTAAAGTTTTTCAGATATGCAAAGAAGCAGGAAAATATAAACCATAATGAGGAGAAAAATCAGTCAATCAAAACTGATCCAGAACTGACATTAATGAAAGGCTTGAACAGGATATTAAAATAGTTCTTGTCACTGCATTCTATAGGTTAAAAAAATGTGTCCATCAAACCCTTCAGAGTATATTATGTGGAAGACTACAAAAACAATATTAATTAAAAATACTGTCTTTTCATTTTTTTTATTCTTTCACGCTTAAATATTCATTAGGTAGTTATTTCATATAGACCTGTATACTAGGCAAAGGATATTCAATAAGCAGCACAGCAGACATGGTGACTATCTTCAGAGGGCTTACAGTTTAGGTTAAACAAAAATAATAACAACATGGCATGGAGCTTATATTGTATATAAAGGTAAAAATCTATGAGGGAGGGAATTACAAAAGTATACTACTTTATGATTCTAATACTCTATGCGATATGGTAGACTCACTTGAAGGTAGTCTGTGATAAATTAAAGATGTAAGTTATTAAAATAATTACTATAGTAACAAAACAGTTATAAGTAATAAACCAACAGAGATTAAAATGGATCATAAACTACACTAAATCCAAAAGATGGTAGGAAAATTAAAAAAAAATCAACAATGAAGAACAGATGAGATAAACAGAAACAAGTATCACGGTTATAGATTTATACCTAATCATACTAATAATCACATCAAATGTAAATAGACACCCCCCCTTAAAAGGAAGATATAGGCATATTGGATATAAACAGACAAAACCCAACTATAAGCTCTAGGAAACTCAATTTAAATATGAAGATCCAAATAGGATAAAAGTAAAAGAATAAAGAAAAAATATGCCATGCTAAAACTCATCAAAAGAAAGGTGGCAAGGTCATATTAATATCAAAGTAGATTTCAGAATAAAGAATATCACTCAGAATAAAGAATCTCACTTTATATTGATAAAGGGGTTAATTCATCAAGAAGAACCAACAAACAATTTTAAACACTTATGCACTTATAACCCGAGCTTCAAATACTTGAAGCAAAAACTGATACAACTTCAAGGACAAATACACCAACTCACAAATGTAATAAGAGATTTCAATACTTCTCTTTCAATTGTTAATAGAACAAGCAGGCAGAAAATCAGCAAGGATATGGTAGGCTGAAAAACACTATCACCCAAACTTAACTTGATTAATTTTTAGAGAACACGACATTCAACAATAACAGAAAATATTGTGGGTTTTTTTTTCAAATATACACAGACCGTTTACCAAGATAAACCATATTTACATAGTTGCCCGTTCAACAACAGTAAAAAAGGGACACACATTTATATTTGAATTTCAGATAAACATCTAATGATACTTATTTTTTATTAAAGACTTTATTTTTTAAAAGTAGTTTAGGTTCACAGCAAAATTGAAAGGTACAGAGATATCTCATATATTCCCTGCACCCACACATGCACCGCCTCTTCTATTTTCAACATCTGCCACCAGAGTGGTACATTTTTTTAAATTCCTGAACCTGCATGGATACATCATATCACCCCAAGTACATAGTTTACATTACTGTTCACTCTAGGTGTCCTCCATTCTATGGGTTTAGATAAATGTATAATGACATGTATCCACCATGATAATATAATTCAGAATATATTCACTGCTTTAAAAATTCTGTGTTCCACCTACTTATCTCTTCCTCACCACTAATCCCTGGGAACCACCAGTCTTTTTATTATCTCCATAGTTTTGCCTCTTCTAGACTGTCACATAATTGGAATTCTAGATTGTCACATAGTTGGAATATATAGTATGTGGGCTTTTCATATTAGATTCTTTTACTTAGCAATATGCATTTAAGTTTCCTCTATATCTTTTCATGGCTTGATATTCCATTTCTTCTTAGCTTTGAATAATGTTCCATTGTTTGGATGCACCATTGTTTATTAATCACCTACTGAAGGACATCTTGGTTGCTTTCAATTTTGGCAAAGATGAGTAAAGCTGCTATAAACATCCTTGTACAAGTTTTTGTGTAGACATAAATTTTTAACTCCTGCAGGTAAATACCAAGGAGTATGACTGTTGGATTGTATGATAAGAATATGTATAGTTCTTGAAAATTTGATTGTGATGATGCTTGCCCAACTCTAAAAATTTACTAAAAATTAAAAAAAATATGTATAGTTGTATAAGAAACCACCAAACTGTCTCTCATAGTGTCTGGACCATTTTGCATTCTCAACAACAGTGAATGTGTTTCTGCTGCCCCCACATCCTCACCAGCATTTGGTGTTGTGAGTATTCTGGATTTTGAACACTCTAATGGATATCTATTGGTACATCACTGTTGTTTTAATTTATACTTCTCTAATGATATAGGATGTGGAATATTTTTTCATATGCTTATTTGGCACCTGTATATCTTCTTCGGTGAAGTGTCTATTAAATAAAGTCTTCGGCCTATTTTTTATTAATTTTATGACTTTTTTTCTTACTATTGAGTTTTAAGAATTTTTTGTATATTTTAGATAACAGTTTCCTATCAGATGTGTCTTTTGCAAATATTTTCTCTCAGTCTGTGGGCTGTCTTTTCATTTGCTTTATCAAATAATGTTTTTACTTTTATTTTTTAAAGATTTATTTATTTATTTTTAGAGAGAGAGAGAGCACTAGCAGAAGGGGCAGAGGGAGAGGGAGAGGGAATCCCAAGACTCCATGCTGAGCACAGAGCCTGACATGGGGCTCTGTCTCAGGACCCTGAGATCATGACCTGAGCCAAAACCAAG
This sequence comes from Eumetopias jubatus, assembly GCF_037043125.1. Taxonomy (NCBI): domain Eukaryota; kingdom Metazoa; phylum Chordata; class Mammalia; order Carnivora; family Otariidae; genus Eumetopias; species Eumetopias jubatus. Next base: position 113,023,228 of record NW_028274814.1, on the reverse strand, counting down.
AGTTGGATGCTTAACCAACTGTGTCACTCAGGCAGTCCTCAAATAATGTTTTTAGTGTAACTATGTTCCGTCTTATACTTGAAACATATACTAAATAATTATTCAATGTTTACTTAAAATTCAAATTGACTAGACACCCTGCATTTTATATGGCAAACTTAGCTCTAGGTCATAAAGCAAAACACAATTAAATTAGACATCAATAAAAATATTTCAAAATTCCTAATTATTCGTAATCTAAATAACACAATCCTATATAGCCAATGGGTCAGAAGAGGAAAAAAAAGAAAATTGAAAACTATTTTGAATTGAATGAAAATAAAAACACAACATACCAATAACCAATACTCCTAAACAAAGTTGACTTTTTGTTTTTGTCTTGTTTTGTTTTTTAAAGATTTTATTTATTTATTTGTCAGAGAGAGAGAGAGCACAAGCAGGGGAAGTGGCAGGCAGAGGGAGAAGCAGGCTCCCTGCTGAGCAAGGGATCCTGAGATCATGACCTGAGCCGAAGGCAGACGCTTAACCAACTGAGCCACCCAGGCATCACATAAAGTTTTTGCTAATCAAATCCAACAGTGTATACAATTGCCATACTGTGACCAAGTGGTATCCATCCCAGAAATGTAAGATTGATTTAACATTCAAAATGAATCAACATAATTTGCTACAATAGTAAGTAAATAAAACATATTATCATCTGAATAGACACAGAAAAACTTTAACAAAATCCAACATCTATTCTATTTAAAAACTCTCATCAAACTAGGCATGTAAGAGAACTGTCTCAATGTCAATCTGATAACAGACACCTATGAATAACCTACAGCTAGAATCATACATAACAGTAAAATATTGGATATTTTCCCCTTAAGATCAGAAAGTATCTGATCCTACCACTTCTATTCAAAATTGGATGGGAGATTCTAGTCCTTGCAATGAAACAAGGAAAAGAAATAAATGACATCTACATTAGAAAGGAAGTAAAACTGCCTTTATTCACAGATAACATGATAATCTATGTATAACTCAACACCCCCAAGAAACAAATAAACCAATTAAAAATGGGCAGAAGACATGAACAAACATTTCTCCAAAGAAGATATACAGATAGCCAGCAGACACATGAAAAAATGCTCAATATCACTCATCATCAGGGAAATACATATCAAAACTGTAATGAGATATCACCTCACATCTGTCAGAATGGCTAAAATCAAAACACAAGAAGCAACGAGTGTTGGTGAGGATGTGCAGAAAAAGGAACCCTCATGCACTGTATGCACTGTTGGTGGGAACGTAAACTGGTGCAGCCACCATGGAAAATGGTACAGAGGTTCCTTAAAAAATTAAAAATAGAACTACCTATGATTCAGTAATTGTATTACTGGGAATTTACCCAAAGAATACAAGAACACTAATATGCACTCCTATGTTTATTGCAGCATTGTTTACAATAGCCAAACTATAGAAGCAGCCCAAATGCCGATCGATAGATGAATGGATAAAGAAGATGTGGTATATATATACATACATATATATATACACACATATATACAGTGGGATATTATTCAGCCATAAAAAAGAACGAAATCTTGCCATTTGCAACAACATGGATGCAGCTAGAGAGTAAAATGCGAAGCAAAATAAGTCAGCCAGAGAGACAAATGCCGTATGATTTCACTCACATGTGGAATTTAAGAAACAAAACAAATGAACAAAGAAAAAAAGAGAGAGAGAGACAAACCAAGAAACACTCTTAACTACAGAGAACAAACTGATAGTTTGCTAGAGGGGAGGTGGGTGGGTGGCTGGGTGAAATAGGTGAAGGGGATTAAGAGTAACTTACCATGATGTGGACTGAGCAACGTATGGAAGTGTTGAATCACTATATCGTACACATGAAACTAATATAACACTGTATGTTAACTATACTGTATTAATATAAAAAACTTAATAATCTATGTAAAAAATCTAATAGAATCCATAAAAGCTATCAGAACTCATAAGTAAGTTCAGCATGTTTGCAGGTACATGATTAACATATAAAAATTACTGTATTTCTATTTATTATAAATGAGCATTCATTGATTGAAATTAAATAAACAATACCATTCATATAGTACCAAATGAATTAAATATTTAATGATAAATTCAACAACAGGCATGCAAGACTTCCATACTTAAAAGCACAAAGCATTGCTGAGAGAAGGTCAAAAAATCTAAATAAATGGAGATATATATATTATTATTAATATATCGATTCTTCCTAAGTTGATCTATAGATTTAACACAATTCCAATAAAAGTCCTGGTAGGCTTTTTTTTTTTTTTTTTTTTTGGTACAACTTGGAGAGCTGATTCTAAAATTCATTTGGAGAAAAAAAGGACCTATAAAAGCAAAAACAATTTTAAAAAATAAATACTCAATATTTTCTCTGTATTGTAATTTTCAATGTTTTAAACAGCTAAATCCTGAACAGTATAAATTATTAAAATAAAGTTTTGCTTTGCTTGGTTTTAAAGAGCTAACACTATTCCCAAAAAAGAAAAAACCAACAGGAGGAGATAGAAATTGCTGGTTTTATTTTATCAGAGCAAACATGACAGGATAGAGGAGTAAAATGCATCAGGGTCAAATAAAAGCTATATGATAGTTGACAATAAAAGCTATATGACAGCTCAGGTAGGGCTCAATGTTAAAAATGCTAGTCTCAGTAAGGCACCCAATACGCATACAAGCCCAAAGACCTTCCTTCTGTCTTGTGTTGAGTCTTGTTCTATATTGTCTGTATGCTTCTAAACACAGCATGGGCGAAAACAGATGAGTGGATTTTCATTGTCTTGATGCTTTATTTTGGAACAACTGCTTCTATGTATGTTTCTAATTTTTGAAAACTATCAAGTGAATGACATAATTCATCTAAATTTCTTCTTTTTCTGGTGGCAAAAATAGTAATAACAACAAGTAATGCTTTGGTTAATTTAGACGTTATGACCTATGATGTCACTAAAATCCTAGTTGGCTTATAATAACCCAGTTTCTCTTTAGACAGGCTCTCTCTTCCTTTCCCCTTCTCCCTCTGTTTCTCTACTCCTTCCGTTTCAGTCTCTCTGTTTCTCTTTCTCTGTATAGTTTTCGGCAGCGCAGGAGTAATAATTTCTGAGAGGAGCCTTGGTCCCCAATGTGCCTATGCTGTAACAAGCTCCCTTCTTCCTATAGCTCTGGAACTCTGTGCCCACTGCCACCCTACATTTATCTCATTGAACTGATTCATTTGCATGTCAACTCTCCTAACAGTTCATGAGTTTCTCGGTGACAGTGCCTTTTCATGTTATTATCTGTGCCTAGAACAATCCTCGGCTCTTAATATTCAATTCCTATTTATTGAACAGATGTACTTTCTTTAGTAATGTCTGTAAATACTGCATTTGTTTCTTGGTACAGAATAAGACACTACGGAATTCACATCTGTAGACTATGTCATGGAAATAGAGATAGATGAAAAGAGTTTGTGAAGTAAAAAAAAAAAATCCTACCATATAAGCAATTATTCTTCCATAGAAACATAGCCTTGGCAAAGGAATTTTGGCAAAGCGGTGGAAAATAAAGTGCTGATAATTCTAGAACATCAAGGTAGGTCATCTTCCCTTCTAAATATATAGTACTATGATCCTCCAAGTTGCTTAGGTTAAAAAGCAGCAAATACAATAATGACATGTTGAATCATCTTTAATTCTCTTTCTTTTCCTCACCTCCCTCCCAATGTATCAGCTATGGTCTTGTTTTCTTATTTTTTAAGCATTTTATTTTGTTTTGTTTTAGATACCTGCTTAATGAGACGGGCTATCCTTAGGTTTTGGTTTTCGACTCACTCTAAGACTAATTTTAGGAAGCAAGTTTATCCCATTTACATATCTTGATATAAAATGTATTTCTTGACTTTTAATTTTGGCATGTTGTTTTATATTTTCTTACTTTAATAGTCCAATTTCTGTATTTTGCTAACTGAATTGACCCTGTTTTGTCTTGTTTATTAATTCATTCATTAAATATTTATTGTGTACTATTTGTGGGTGGCACTAATTTAAGTGTTGGAATAAAAGTTAAGCAAACAAACAAAAGTCTCTTTACCTCTGGAGCTGTGTGATTTTTCTAATGGTAATTTGGATTGTTACATAATCTATTTTTTCCATTTTATAATAGTTACCTTTAAAACTTTATATTTATATATATAAAATGTAAAAGTAAAAACTTTATGTATATGTATGTAAAATATTTCATTTGTTTTTTTAGACAATATGACTGCCATCACCCCCATGAAGAATAGTTTTCTTTTTTTTAACTTAATTATTTTTATTATTATGTTATGTTAATCATCATACATTACATCATTAGTTTTGATGTAATGTTCCATGATTCATTGTTTGCGTATAACACCCAGTGCTCCATGCAGAACGTGCCCTCCTTAATACCCATCACCAGGCTAACCCATCCTCCCACCCCCTCCCCTCTAGAACCCTCAGTTTGTTTCTCAGAGTCCAGCGTCTCTCATGGTTCATCCCCACCTTCATTCTTCCCCTCCTGCTATCTTCTTTTTTTTTAACATATAATGTATTATTTGTTTCAGAAGTACAGATCTGTGATTCAACAGTCTTGCACAATTCACAGCGCTCACCATAGCACATACCCTCCCCAATGTCTATCACCCAGCCACCCCATCCCTCCCACCCCCACCACTCCAGCAACATTCAGTTTGTTTCCTGAGATTAAGAATTCCTCATATCAGTGAGGTCATATGATACATGTCTTTCTCTGATTGACTTATTTTGCTCAGCATAATACCCTCCAGTTCCATCCACGTCATTGCAAATGGCAAGATTTCATTCCTTTTGATGACTGCATAATACTCCATTGTATATATACACCACATCTTCTTTATCCATTCATCTGTCGATGGACATCTTGGCTCTTTCCACAGTTTGGCTATTGTGGACATTGCTGCTAGAAACATCGGGGTGCACGTACCCCTTTGGATCCCTACATTTGTATCTTTGGGGTAAATGCCCAGTAGTGCAATTGCTGGATCATAGGGTAGCTCTATTTTCAACTGTTTGAGGAACCTCCATACTGTTTTCCAGAGTGGCTGCACCAGCTTGCATTCCCACCAACAGTGTAGGAGGGTTCCCCTTTCTCCACATCCCCGCCAACATCTGTTTCCTGGCTTGTTAATTTTAGCCATTCTGACTGGTGTGAGGTGGTATCTCATGGAGGTTTTGATATGGATTTCCTTGATGCCGAACGAACAGAGTTTTCAATCACATGTTTGGTTGAGGATTTTAAATAACAAGTTTAACCTATATTTCTTGACTTTTCCACTTTGGGTAACAGCTATATTCTGTAAAGCCATACTAGAAATTTTTATCCTCACCCTTCCTCCCTTCACTAGCCCTCTGTATGCTAAGTTTTGGTTTTATGTTATGATTTTTAAATTGTCAACTTTTATAATACGTATTTTCTATAACCATATTTGTCTGTATTTTGACTTAGTGCTCTTCTCAAGTGGATCCAGTGATCACCATTACATTAGATCATGACTATGGTCAGTCTGTAGTTTGTTGGGGTTTTTTGTTTGTTTGTTTATTCCCTTTTTCAAGAAGAGCTCAAGGGTTTATCAGGCTATGAAATCTTGAATATTTGAGAATGTGTACCTGTTATCATTATATTTAAATAACTTCACCCCAATTCATTATTCTCTGGGAACAGAATCTGCAACTAAGATTCTGGGTGCCCTTCTCCTCTTGTGTTTCTTTCCTGAAGATCCCCTGAGGGGATCCTCCTTTGCTACTAGATATTCTTCTGGGTGATTATGATTGTTCTCCCTTCTTCAGCTTACCTCCAAAACATAAAAGTCCAGATTACTGAGTATAAATTTTCTCATATCAGGTGAAATAATGTTGGTGTTTTTCCAACATCTTTTCCCTGGGATGCGTACATATCTCCTCCATCCATTCCTTCCTAAATTGGGAGAATGCCTCATTTCTTGGGCACTGAATCTATTTACTGTTGAAGTTTTAAATGAAGGCACAAGGCAAAAGTGGTTGTCGGTCTCCTAAAAGCCCTTGCAGTATGGCATTTAACAAAGTTCAGCTCCTATCCTCAGCATGTATATTCCTAAGTCTTACTGTCTCACAGAAACAAACAAAAATTCCAGTTTTTAAAATTATTAATGTATGGAAACGTTTAACTTTCTCTAGGAACAAAATACTCATTGATATGACACAGCTTTTCACTGGAAGCACATATGCATTGGAAGATAGTTACAATCAGAAATATAATTACTGAGTCTTTTGCCAAACCAAAAAAGTAAGTTGGATGATTTTTGGAAATGTTCGTCATCTAATATAGTTTGAGGTAACCTCCCCTACCTAAGGAACAGGCTTGTCAATTAGACCATTAATGTTCAAAGTCTATGACTGACCAACACATTCAGCTTGTCATATTCTCTATTTAGATTTGTTAATATTTTAAATAGAGTCCAGCTTTTGTTAGGTGTAAATTCTATTCTGTGGGGGTAATTATATATTTGAACTTTGGTGATACTTTCATAATTGGAGAATTGAGATCAGTTATCCCAATTTTAGAGGTGAGATAATAAAAACTTATGGAAGTTAAGTCACCTGATACAGGTTATATAGCTAGATGACATAATGAAACCTAGTCTGCCTGATACCAAATCCTATCTTTTTTTCCTGCTTTACAACCTAGGCAGAAAAGCTGATATGTTTCCATGATCTTCATATCATCTCCTGTGCATTTACCTTGCCCCTTTTATTCTATAGGGGCCTGTAAGACTAAGCAACTTACAAGATCCTTGGAAACATTTCATTCATTTATTCATTCAATCAACACTTTTTTTTTTTTAAGATTTTATTTATTTATTTTAGAGAAAGAGAACACATGAGGCTGAGCCAGGGGAAGGGCAGAGGGTGAGGGAGAGAGAGTAGCTCAAGCAGACTCCACACTGAACCTGGAGCCCCAGGCAGGGCTTTGTCTCACGACCCTGAGATCATGAACTGAGCAGACACCAAGAACTGAACCAGGTGCTTTACCGACTGAGCTACCCAGGTGCCCTGATCAACACCTTTTTTTCTTTTAATGGAGTACCACAACAGATATGCCAATATCCCTCTCATCCCCTTGGGACTCACTTTCTAAAGGCTGCTTACTGAAAATATCTGTCCTTTTTACTGGAAAGGTTTTTTTTTTTGTTTGTTTGTTATTGTTATTTTATTTTTTTGTAATTTTGTTTTTGTTTTGCCCAAGAAGCATATTCAACCTTCACACAGGGAAAACTAGACAGAGTTAACCTTCGTAGAACTGCCCCCAACATATGATAGTCAGAGTTGGTAAATAAATAACCCATGTATTTCATTGTTAGGTTGGAATACCTTCATTGTTCAGTATGTACTGCCCTATCTCTTATGTTATACCATGGGACTGAGTTCCCATTTTCCAGATTGAAGACTTGCCTGATGCCACACTGTTTTCAGCTTTCTTCATTCCCTTTCTCACTTCTTCACTTATTTGCTAGTTTTTCTGGATTTCCGAAATTACAGGCATATAAATCCTTGCCTCAAGATCTGCTTCTTGGAGCACCTAAACTAAGATCAAAAATATTACCTGCCCATTACTGTTGAAAGATTTGAAAATATAGCAGCAAAATAAATTAAATTGTCTGACCCTGTATGTGTCAAAAAATTTATTTGCAACTTGGAAATTGGCAAAATTGATTACTGAATGTCCTTTCAATAAAGTCCTGAACTTGACTCATCATCAACTGAGCTATTTTACAACTCTGTTGGAGCAGAGGTTAATTTGTAAATTTTGCCCAGTAGAGATCAAATAATTTCTGTCCAATGGAATAGACAGTGCCAAAGGTTATATTTTATTTCCCTGTAAGACATTAATCAGTTCTGTATATAACCCAGCAATCCTATCCTGACATTTCTTTATTAAGTGCCTGGTTTCACCCAATGTTCTTGAACATATTTTTACAATATACTGGTTGTCTTATTAACAAAAAAAAAAAATAAGATAACATTTTTGGCATGTGTTCTTTTATATCTGTCTAAGAGTCACATTCTGTAAACCTTAGAGAATTATACTTAACATAATGGAAACGAAAAATAAATAATAACTACACACATACACTTAATGTATATACATATATATAGTTAAGTCATGTTTTGATGAATCTTACAAGAATGAAGCTGGTTAGAAATTAGAGACTGATGGTTTGAGGCAAAGTGGTTGAGAAGGCACCTAGGTGGAGATGTAAAGGAAGAGAGATAGTGGGTCATACAGATATCTAAAGCAAACAAGAAAAATATAGAAATGTGGGAACTGTGAAATAAGGTTGTGCTTGACAAGTTCAAGTAACAGCAGGAAGATCACTGGAGGAGAAACTGAGTGAGTTATAGTGGGGGAAAGGGGAAGGGAATGGAAGCAATGAGGACAAAGATGTAATGTGGACCAGATCATGTATGACCTTCTACATTTCTTCCAGGATGTGGCTTATATGCTAAGTGAGATAGAAAAGAACCACTAGAAAATTTGGAGCAAGCATGATGTGATCCCTTCTGTTTCTAAAGGATCAAAGAAGTGACACTGTTGAGATTAGGGGCGATAGCAGATGCAGAGAGAATAGTCAAGACTCCTTTATTCCCCCCAATTTTGGCAAGATGTATTGGTGACAGAGGTGGTGAGAAGAGATCTGATCCTGGATAAATTCTGAGATAGAACCAACATAATTCTCCCTGATAATTGGATGTGATTTATGAGAATGAGTATCAGTCTTCATTTATCTTTTCTTCACTTCTTCAAATATTTAGTGTAAGACATTGGGTTAAGTGTACGATAAAACAGCTTTTGAGATTCACACGGACTTTTGTTGCAGGTCTAACAAATTTGAGATTAATATGGTCATGTCACTTCAGAAACATTTTAATATTTAAAACTGCCACTTCTACAAATGGTGATAAATGCATCGGCAAAAAATCTCATCACAGTAATTTAAACATAGGTGATTCTGACAGTCAATACTGAGTCACATTCTACTTCTCAGAGAAGACATTCATATAAAGTAAAATCAGGTTTATTTTCCATTAATGGAACAAAAATATACAAAATGAAACTCAGAGTATGAATCTATTTACATGAACTTTAGAACTGTGAAACTAGGGTTGTAAAATTTTAGCAATTTATTTTAAAAAATTATATTGGTTTCAGAAACTGGCAGGTCATCACTCAAAATACCCTGAATCACTAACTTCTGCAGTACTTTTGTTTGGTATTGTTTATGATAGTATTGTTCCTAAATCACATAAGTATCATGCATTTCATGCTAAGAATTGGCCTGTCATTTTTTTTCTGTCAACTAATCCTTTTTATCATTAAAGAAATATTTGATTTATCTTCAGTAGTCAACAAATTGATCTTTAAAGCAAGATGTGCAAACCAGAGACAGTGTGAAAGATAACACATTGATTACAAGGGAAAAAATTAGATCTTCAGCTAATAATTACTTTTATCTCTTCTTTTTTAATATAAAATTTAGTATCTCTTACTAAAGTAATACATGGATATAATTTTTAATTATATTAGTAGATATACATAGGAGTATATTTATAATTCTTTTCCTAGGGAGGTACAGTCAAAAAGTTTGGACATATATCATACAAACATTTATTCATTATGCTTATTTTTATTATCTGTGTTCCTCTGTTACAATGCAATCCTATGAGGAGTGTGATTTGTTTTTTTTATTCTTGTTCCCTGAGACCTCCCACGCACAAAAAACTATACCTAGAACATAACAGGCACACAATAAAGGATGTGTTTAATTAAAAAGGTGGACTAGCACTTATAATCATGTCTTAACTATATTTCTTGAAGTTAAAAAAATCAAGAAAGAAAATTCTCTGACCTGGAAATCAGATACATATGTATTTGTGAAAAACACAAAGAACAACAAAAGAGAATGTTAAAAGATACTGATTTCCCCAAGGTTTTACTTTGGTATTATTAAAAAAGAGTTTCTATTAGTAGAGGGCAGCACCTAACAATGAACTAGACGGTATAGTGAAACAGAAGTCATTTGGGGCAGTAAAAGATGATGTTAATAATAACATAGTTAACATTTATTGTTTACTTTGGGCAAGTCAATGAAAATAAGCATTTTATGGATATTGTGTTTTTATCCCCAAGGGCTAGAAGAATTCTTGATATATAATGGACGCTCAATAAGCATTTAGAAGACATAAATTTTCTTTTTTAATTCTCAAACAACTTCATGAAGAAAAACGTATTTTTATAACTCTTTTTCAGATTATGACATCTGAGGCTAGAGAAGTTAAGATACTTGCCCCAAATCACACAAAGAACCAATAAAATAGTCCAGAGTTATATCAAAATCAGAGATGAGAAATTAAGCTCTTAACCAGTATGCTGTCTCTGTTTTTAATGGAAAATAAGATAATTGTACAAAGATGAGTAATGTGTGTGCAGTATCCTATAGAAACACTAGAAGGTTAGGTGTGCAGACTACATAAACCAGTTATTTACATAGAACCTTATATATAATTCTAATTTTTGCCAGTCTGAAAGGTGAGGTGTGCATTATTGAGTGAGGTATAGAGTGGTAGAAAAAGTAGATGGATAATCCACAGATCTAATTAGTACCCAACAGATGGTTGTTTAGAAAGCTGAACTACAGAGTGACTAGAAGTAACTCTTAGACTCTGGTTTCAGGGTGGAGAGGACACAAGATGGAGCTACTGGGGAAGGGACTGTTTATCTGCAATGAGGGGTTCTTATTCTTTCCCTACCCATAAGGGGGCATATCACATCTCAAAAAATCAAAACAGAATCCATTATTCAAATGATGAGGGAAGGGGCAACAGGAATACGTCTTACAGAAAAAAGGCCACATAAAATTTAAAGTTGGAAGAAAGCAATGCTCTTGCCAGTTGATCCAGGCAGAAGTGGAGTATTGGACGTCATACCCCCCCACACACACACACACACTCAAGTTAGATGGGAAGAAAGAATCCCAATGCTAAGCTTCTCTGCAAAAAAATAAAAATAAAAATAAAAATTTACTCTAGAAAGCCATCAAGAGTGTCTTAGCTGGCTCCTTTAGAAAGCAGAGATGAAGACTAATTTGGTGCCAGTATGTTTGGGCTATACCAGCACAGGGAGGTGAAGGTAAGAAAAAAAGAAATCAAAGTGAAAAAAGGGAATATGCAAAGCAATCCAATGTGATGTGTCATTGTGCCAGCCATGGCTTCATGACAAGCTGGGGAAGGTCAAAAAGGATCTCTCGGCATGTCTCTGCTCAGCATGTGGTTCTTCTCCAAAAGGGCTGCAAGGAAGAACTCCACTCAGACTAGTCCATCAAATACAGTAAGAAAGAGAAATGTATACGTTCAATTTCCTTTTACCTTTCACTTCCCATTTGTCAAGACACAACTCCTAAATAACTGGGCTGCATGTCCAGCCCCTTTGTTTCTAAGAAGCCAGAAACCACGCCATGCATTGAGGTGTTTTACCCAAGACCAAGAGAAGAGTGATGACCCAGTATAAGTATTATGCCAAAAAGATAGAGAAATTAAAAAGTTCAGAGTATTTGAGGAGGTGTATAAGGTTTTTGTTCCAACACAAAAGAAGATAGGTTAAAATAATACATTGCTTCATGCTGTCTCTTTATCCTCACCTCATGTAATGTTTTGAGTAAAAGAGGGAAGACTTCAGAAAAGAAAGGGTTTGCCCTATAATTACTTTAGGACAAAATAGAAGCACTTGGGATGAAATAAAACTAAGAGTCTAGTCTAAGCAAGGGTGTGCAAATCCAGGTGAAGTCAGACCTCTGTCATTATCAATATCCTAAAAGTTGGACCCAAGGAAAATCTGATAGGCAAACTTGAAAAAAAATCAGTGGATGCTGTGTCAGAAGTTGGGATACATGAGGAATAGAATAAAATTTCAAAAAGGTGATTAAAAAATAGGCTCCAATCCTAGAAAAATGGCTAACTGCATGGGGAATGGGCACTCAGGAATCCATGGGTGTGAGCAGAAGGGAGGCTAGTATATGGCATGACTTCTCAATGAAGTTTTTATTTTAATAATATTTATGATGATAATATTAACTGACATTTATGCCATTCTCATTTTCCAAGCTTTATAGAAGCTCTATTAACTTTTATTTTCTTGGTATTTATGAGGCAGGTACAGGTATTACCCCATTTTACAAATGACAAAAACTGAGCCTCAGAGAAGATAATTAAATTGCCAGGTCACACAGCTAAATGAGAAACAAAGTCAAGATTTTAACCCAAGCAGATAGGCTCCAGACTACGTCAGGAGAAGGGGTAGTAGCTGCCATCAGCAACATGAAAGGACCTGACAACTCTAAATTCCTATTTCCCAAGGTGGACACTCTATGTTATTCTCCATGAAGCTCCTCAGAAAGCTCAGGAAGGCAGCCTTAGAGCAAACTCTGTGCAGAGCTGAGTCTGGGATTAGGAAATATGTCTCTCCAACTCATTTAATATAAATTCAATACACAAATTCTCAAACTGACCCAATTAATAAGATGCCAATTTATTTTAATGGTCATGAATTCTCAGGGGAATTTTTGCACTGAAATATGTCATATATTCATTGAAGTCACTTATTGACAAAATGTCCAGTACTCTTTACAATCACAAATGCTGAGAAGAAAATCTCCCCATGACTTGAAATCCTTACTACTCAGATAAGTTGGGTAATCAACAACTAAGAGAAAATGTGAAAAGTACAGCTACACTTTGTGATCACTTTGTGATTTCAGCATCACAAAGGAAAGGCTGCCATTTTAATTCCTTCCTTCTCAAAGATTTCACTATTTCTAGTTTTTTGCCATGGGAAGGTAGCTTCTCTTCTACATAGAGTACATCAATGGGAATTGTAGTGCATTTTATATGATAAACCATTGTAGCTTTGCTAGAATGCCTCTATCCAGAATGTCCAAGCATCTTTATAGAAACAGAGTGTCTGCCATGTGAAAGTAAATGCATCTGGGTGGGCTGTATTTAGGATTTTGCTCTCTTCAAGATACTATACTGAGATCTACTATTTTAATTTTAAAAATATATTTAAAATAAGATAGGTATGCTTTACAGGAATCTTGATTTTGAGAACAATTAAATATAAATTAGCTTTCTCACTTACACAGAATTATTAGAAGACTGCCTGCAACTTAAACTTCATCAAGTGTTGATCTGAATATTTTAACTTCAAAGCATTAACAATCACTTGTAAAAATTTCTATATGACATTTTTTTCTTTTACACTCTGAACAAAAAGAATGTTTCTCTTTTGAAGAAAATACTTTAAGAGCAAGTATGAATGTCTATCTCATGTTGAAAAGAAAACCAATAAAGAAATCCACAGCCACCATGAAACTGAAGGTTTATTTGAAGAAAATGCAAAGTTGGGTGGGAGAAATCTAATGTGTAGTCATGTATTTCTGGCCTCTTTCCTTTAATTTGACAGAATGACAACTAACAGAGATAGCCGTCTTTGAAGGGGGGGGATTTTTAGCCCCAAATTTGAGCTATCCACAGAGCTTTCACCAGCCATTAATGTTTATGTAAATGCCTTTTAGAATGGCTTGCCCATCTGGAGTCGCAAATGAGCAAAGCATTTAAAATATGGTACCTTCTTTTTTTTTTTTTTTTTAATATTTTATGTATTTATTTGACAGAGAAAGACACAGAGAGAGAGGGAACACAACCGGGGGGGAGTGGCAGAGTGAGAAGCAGGCTTCCCACGGAGCAGGGAGCCTGATGCGGGACTCGATTCCAGGGCCCTGGGATCATGACCGGAGCCGAAGGCAGACGCTTAACAACTGAGCCACCAGGGCACCCCTATGGTACCTTCTTCTTAAAGCAAATATCACCTTAATGACTAGTTGATAATTGAGGGAAGGTTCTTAGCGCATTTCTGTAAGAAATATCCATGGCACTATGTACAACCGGCACAAAGTCGTACCCAACTGGTAGCATATCTTTTTCCCACCAACGCCTCTACAAACTTTTCTCTTGCTTCTCTCACCTCCCCCTTTCTCTTTATTCTTCCACCCTCCAGTTCCCCCCATGTGTTTCTCCCTTCATCTCCCTCACCTCTTGGGCTAATGATATTCCTAGCATCCAATCTCTCTGGAGATCTTTTGTGAAACTATATGGCAAATATCAGCTATTTTTCCTCTAATATATTTCAACAGATTAGAGAAATTGATAGGTATTTCCATTAATGAATCAAGTAGCATATTTAAGGTGGGCATGAGTTTATGATTTATCACTTCATTTCCTACTTCTTGCTTTTGTCCAAGGAGGCCTTTGTGAACCAATTATTTTTTTTTTCTAACAAAGTGAAATGTCAGGTTCAAAGTAATCAGAGCTTTCTTTCTTTTAGTCTTGAAGAAAATATCCAATTGAGATATTTACTTTATTGACCCTAATCTTCATTGAACATTTACTGTGGGCCCCCAAAGTTCTAAGGGTTTATGTGTGTAAACACAGTTAATCCTCATAACAATCTTCTCAGGTACTATTCTAATCCTTACTTTACAAAAAAGGATAATAAAACACAGAAGGTGAAGTAAAATGCCCAAGTTTACATATCTGATAAGTGGTGGAGGACTCAAAACCAGACTGTTTGGCTCAAAAACTTCAGGTGTTGACTGCTACACTGTATTATCTTTTATTCCTGTGTTCTCAGCCAGAATCCATGCAGAAAAATTAATACTGAAAATAAATGTCTCAAATATGGTTGCCAAACAGTTCTGCAGACATTGTAGAAAGTATATACATTTGTGTTTTTTACAGACATGAATGGAGTTCTTTACATATTAAGACTGATGTTTAAATAAATATTTTTGTCACTTTATATTTTTATATGAATATGAAGTAGGCTCATCCTTGCTTGTGTTTAAAATAAATGCAGTTTTTTTCTTTCTGCAAGTCTCTGGATTAAAAAAAAAAAAAGATGATTTGTGTCTGGAAGAGCTGTCTACTACCCAGGTGCTTTTTATGGCTGGATTTCACATTAAGAAAACATTTACCATGGAAACATCTGGAAAACAGATCACACAGACAGCATTTTACGCAAGGGAATCTACTTAATTCACTTGCTCTTTTTAAAAATGGGCCACCCTGTTCATGCCAACTGTATGCATTTAAAGCATATGAGCCATAAAAATGTCCCTTGCTTAAGCAATCAGTTTTTCATTATTCTCCAATATTTTATTGGCTGGCTAGATTATATTCCACAGCCAAAGGCTTTCCTCTTCCTACTATCAACTCTGCCCTGAGATAAAGCATGGCTAGGAGTCCTCTTCCCATTTGCCATGAAAGCAGTTAATGCCAGGGAGAACCTGATAAATGGAAAGGAATGGACCCAAGAATGAAAACATCTATGTGGGCATACTTTGGTGTATAACTAAATAGCAATATATGAAGAATTAGAAACTTGGGTCTAAAACAATGGTTCTTAACTATGAGTTTGTGTAAGAAATGACGTAGAAAAAGCACACCTCACTGTGATTCATAAATTTGGAAGGGACAAAGTAAATATGTATTTGAAAAAGTTTCCCAGGTGATTCTGGTGTACTATTAGTGAAAAAACATTTCTATATATCAATATTTCCAAAAACTACTTAATGATAAAAGTGGTCTGCGTTGCTTGTTTGCCAAGACCTTCATCTGGAGGATCCGAATTAAGTAAATTTGGGGGTGTCGAAGGGGCGTTTATTTTCTCTTCAGGCACGTTTCAGGAACATTGCACCAAATCGGTATTTTACTACAGTGCCCTGAAAGATGCATTACAAAGAAATGACTGTCTTGTCAATCATTTCATGTAAGAATCCCCTCCTTGAAGATTCTGGAACATGGATTAACATAATAAAGGTTCTTTAAATGTCTTGCTAATAGCAAAGAAAGTTCTTAACATTGCTTGACCTACATTTTTACTATGAAACACATTTTCTCATCTGACAGTCTCAATATTTCTGAGGAATTAATGTTCTTAAATCCATACTTTGGAAAATCATTCTAGTTCCTAAATGGATATGAATAATCCCACCTAACTAAAGTTGCAACCAGCACATGTAGTCCAATTACACAAATTAGAAAAAACACATTCCATTTGGGTGGAGAATTGAGGTAAGAATTGTAATCAGATTGACTTTCTAAGCATTTGAACTACAAAAAGATACTCTTTCCCTTGGGATTTTAGCCCCTTATTGTTTTCAGACTGTGGGCACAGCCTGCACACTGTCCACAATGACCCTGTTCATTAAGTGCAGAGTAAAACTTGGTTTTTCATGAAATGAGAATAACCTGAAAGAACATTTGCCCTCAGCTCCACCTTTGCAGGAATGTGATATAATGTCACTGAAACAGGCGTCAAGTTGTAGACATAGGTACACTAGGTGTGATTCATTATGGGAATAGGCCAGAGTAAGGCTGAAATATGGGCATATGAGATGTGAGCCCATTATGGGAATAAGCAGAAGTCAAGTTGTCCGTGAATATACTAGCTGTGTAGAGACTAGAGACTGCTAGTTGCCTCATGTTTTTTTCCTCTCCCTGTTCTATGTGACAGAGTCCTTGATCTTCAGTTGGGTGAATAACCATCTGGAACAAATTTCACATTTCCCACACTCCTTTGCTTGGAGTTTTGGCTATAACACTAAGTGCTTGCCAATGACAAATAAATAAAAACTGTATGTGCAAGTTCTAGGCAGTGTTCTTAAAAGGAGACACAACACCCTTCTTCTTCTTTTTTCTTTCTTTCTATCAGGTACAATGCAAATTAATGGCCATGACAATGGCCAAGAGTGGAAGATGAAATGAACTTAGGAAGGGAGGCTCCCTACATAACAGGCTAACAAAGGGCCTGGGTGCCTGATACCATGGACAGCCATCCCATCTGGCTCTGGACCACCTACCTCCAGACTGTGTTGGGAGAAAGAAAATAACTTCTATTTTACTTAAGACACTGTTATTTGAGTTTTTCTGTGACTCACAGCCAAACTCAATCTTAAAAAATTCAATATGTGTGGTTGACATGAATTCCTAAGCCAAGTTATTGTAATTTTTAAAGATTATCTATGCTGTTTCCTGCTTTCAATCAGCAACACTAATTAAAACTTGATTTTTCTTCTATAATGCTGTCTAAATTTAAAATGGCTTTTATATATTTTTATATGCACTATTTCATGAAAAGGCAAAATGTCAATATGAGCAGCCTTCTAAGATTCAAGTCCTTAAACTTAGAAAAAAACGGAATCTGCAATATGAATATGATTTCAACTTTGAAATTGGATATTTCCTGATTGAAGGGGAAGATTAAGATATTCCTATAGTAAGACTTTTTTTCTAGGTTCTTAATTTATACATTGGTATATAGTAAGAAATAAGACACGACTGTCACATTTAACAACCACACAGCCTTAAGAAAATAGCAAGTAGAAAAACCACTTACAATGCAGTGTGATAAGCTCTAGCAAAGAGTGAATTAATATATATTAGTAAATAACAAGCTAGCACAGATTGAGTTAAGCACATGTTAGTTAATGTACCAGCAAGAAACATATAACAAATTAATGTTTCATATATTTTACAAATTGCATACATATTTTTAATGTTGCCTATGAATATATATCTCTAGTACAATTCATTGATCTTTAATTTTTGTTGCTCATTCTTTACTTGATATATCATATTCCACATTAAAGAATTAGACAATTTTATGTAGACTAATGGAAGAATACTATAAATTCTTGCTGAAAAAATTTGACTACATATACACACACATATACAAACATACATATATATTCTACACTTTAACATTTATGAGCTACTAATCTGACACCCCTCTCTTTTCCTGGGAATATTTCCTTCCCTACTCCATTCACACAGATCTATGTCATGTTCTTCTATGACCCCATTTTCCTAAATATAGTTACTTAAAGATTACTCAAGGTGGCCCAATCAGATACATTTCCTGAGAGTTTTGAATTTGAGACTAGATAAAGTGTCAGTCATTATTCCCCTGTTCACTGAAGCTGTGAGTTGTAAAACTCAGATGGCCAAAGGTCGTATTTCTCCCCACGTGAAGAACACAAGTTTTCAATGAGAGGAAATAATGCTAAATAGATCAAGAAAAGTATGGTCAAGAGGGAAAGAGAGAGTTCTACAACACTCAATTTTTTTTTAATTTAAATTTTAGTTGGTTAACATACAGGGCAATTGGTTTCAGGAGTAGAATTCAGTGATTCATCACTTACATATAACACCCAGTACTCATCATAAGTACCCTCTTTAATACCCATTATCCATCTAGCCCATCCCTCCACCCACCTTCCTCCATCAACCCCCAGTTTGTTCTCTATCATTAAGAGTCTCTTATGGTTTGTTTCCCTCTCTTTTTTTCTTCCCCCCCATATGTTCATTTGTTTTCTTTCTTAAATTCCACATATGAATGTGATCATATGGTATTTGTCTTTCTCTGACTTATTTCACTTAGCATAAAAGATTCTAGCTCCATCCACATAATTGCAAATGGCAAGATTTCATTCTTTTTGATGGCTGAGTAATATTCCATCACACACACACACACACTTCTTTATCCACTCATCAGGTGATGGACATTTGGGCTCTCTCCATAGTTTGGCTATTGTTGATAACTGCAGCACTTGATTCTTGGTTCCAACTCTTCCTGATGCCCAGATATCCCCTTATGCTAAAGCTCCCTTGATTGGACTTGAATCATTCCAAATGGATTACATCATGGTCCAGTAACAACCCCCAATTATAATGACTTAAAAAAAAAAGCAAGATTTATTTCTTTCTCATATTTCATGACAATCAGGGATTGGCAGGGAGAGCTCTGCTTATCACAGTCATCTGGGAGTTCAAGTAAATGATATAGTCAGTTGTCATGCCAGAGAGAAGAGAGAAAGCTTTAGGGGGTCTCATAGTAGTGATTAAATGCTTTAAGCCCAAGCCAGAAAATGACACACATCATTTCCATTCCCAACTCTTTGTCCAGAAATGGTAATATGACCCTAACCAACATAAGAAGCCAGGGATTATTATAGTCTGGCTATGAGCACAGAAAAGGGAAGAATGGGAAATAACACATTATCAACTGGAGTTCTAACTAATATAGCAGTGAAGGTTTTCTTTTGCCAACGCAAACCAAGGAAAGGGCAAAGGTTGAAATATGTTGCGGTGGTCATGTGTGGTTGAGGGTTTAGTTATAATTCTAAATTTCTTTGTTGTGGGATGTCTTATAGGTCTTGACAGTCACTTAGAATTATGGGAAAGTGGGACAGGATTCTTGGAGGTGAAGCAGCAACATAAGATGCAGGAGAAAGATTTCTCAGGTTGGAGCTTCTGAAGAAACCCAGATTCTGTCCAAGCACTGACGATATTGTCCCTGTCCAGTCCTAACTATAGCATGGGAGGAGACATGCCAAATAATATCTTGGGATAGCAGTGGGTGACTGGTTGTGATGGCTTTCCAGTGTCATCAGGAACAAGGCCCCTCTGTCTTCCTGCTTGCTCATCCTTTAGCTCTAGGCATTGCACCATATGACAGGCAGGGATATGGGCCAAAGAGGCTATTTTAGCTGAGTTTTCTTTTTTAAAAAAATCTTTCATGAACGTTCCTTCCAGCAGATGTCACTTATATTTCATTGGCCAAAACTCTGCCATAAGGGGAACTTGGGAAAGAGAAAATTTTAGCTTTCCAATCTCTATAAATTTAAAACACTGGTTCTTCCACAAGTGTCTACATGTAAATGTTGGAAATTTACATTCTCATTGGGAACAAGGGAGGGCAAGGACATTTTGTTTAAAATTATTACTTATCTGTGGGCAAAGAAAGACCTGAGTGTCCTTGAAGAAAATAGTTTTGTAGTACTGACCTTTCAGATGCTTCAATGATGTATTTTTGACATCTAGTAATTTATGCATTTGACTAAATTGATTCCATTATTGGGGCACAGGCACATTACAAAACAAGTAAAATTTGAGATAGAATATAAAATGCAAGCGATAATTTCTTGGTTTAGCGAATTTCATAATTTTGGAGAAAATCAAATTCACAACACTTTATTGGATTCTGGGCAATATCAAAGAGATATTAGTGAAAGGTCTTTAGTAGTTAAATTTCCTGTGGTAGACTGTATTATTTCTTCATGGTTCTTCCTTTTTTCCCAACCTTGTTCTAATTTACTGTAAGTGATGCATTATCAGTTTACCCCATTGTTTTTGGGTTTAAACATGTGGGAAGTGACCATATGCCATTCAGAGCCAATAACAGGTATCATGTGGTTCTGCTGGTCGCTCTTTTGCTTCCACTATCTATCTTAAGAACAGCATGTTCATATAGTGGCTATTCCTTCAGCCAGCATCCCAGAATGTAAGACATGTGGACCAGAACTAAACAAAGCCCAACCATGTTCAGCCAAGTCCTGCTGACCTACATTTGATGTGCAGTCCCATATTTATTGCTGCAAGCCACTAAGATTCGGGAGTTGTTTAATGTCACAGAAATAACTAATATACCTCCCATTTTACATATTCAGGTAGATTCACAGAAGCAGCTGACAGGCTTGGAAAAGTGACCCAAAAATATTTATGTATTGCCTTTCTGGTATGTAACTGATTTCTTAAAAAGGACAACATCATCCCTGAATAACTATAAACCTAAATAATAAATGTACTGGGCTACAATTAGATAAGAACAGCCTATATGGAAGTATGAGCCTCAAACTGACATCAAGAGAAGTCAAGGCTTCCTCCCTATGGAAAACAAAAACAAATACAAAAAAACCTCTGACATAAGATATAAGCAAAATGGAGAATCACTAAAAAGGTGACTAGACAAGTATTGGACTCAAAGCCTTACTAGTAGTTATGATGGGTGTACATTTGCCTTTACTAAACTGAAGTATTTCTTGCATGTCAATTAAGGGCATATCAGAAATGGCAGGTATTTTAGGATCCTGGCCATAGTTTACTTTAGTTACAACCAAAACAACTTTATAAGCTGGTATTAGTCTTGTAATTACTACCAAGTAAATTACTCCCAAATGATAATCATCTCAATACTCAGAGTTTAAACATAGACAATGCTGTGGGGATAGACCTGGCTAGACTCCTGGCTATCAGACACATGTTATATATGCTTTATGAAGTGCCCATCACAGTGACTGGTTCTTCATAGATTCCTAATAAATCATGCAGGAATGAGAGAGGAAACTTTGCAAGATACCTAAAGTCTCTAAGTTTCTGTTCCCTCTTTGTAAAATGGATATTGACTGGGCAGAATTGAAAGGAATTAGTAAAATAAATAACGTTTTACCATAGTGCCATGTACACATTGAAAGTAATCAATATGCTACAGTGTTGATTTTGTTGTTTTTCACCCTTATTATAAAGTTAATGCTGTGTAGGCCAATGCTATATATAGTATGCTTCTGTTTACCTAAGGGAAACTTGAATCTTCCAAATTTCTTCTTTGAGTCAACATAGTCTTTACTGAATGTTACAGAAGACCTGGTAGTTAGGTAGTACAGTTAATTCAGTTGACATGTAGGATTAACTGTAACCTGTATTATAGTAAGTTTAAGTGCAGACTCTTTATATGAGGAGGAAAGTATAATTTATTGAAGAAAAATATGATTTTATGGACTTTCCTTCACCTTTTAATGTAAGCAATCATGACCATTCTCAAATCTCACAGGAGGAAACTTAAAATACTTCATTAATAATTTTGCCTTACCTAAAACCAAAACATTTTGGTGAGGGGTCATAATTTAGTATGAAATTTAAACTTAAATAATTTGGTCCATAGTACCTTTCGTTTCCTTTGGTCAAGCATCTGATTCATGTAAGAACATTGCTGTTGGCTGTTAAATATCAGGCAACGGAGAACAGGAACATAGATTCTATACTCCTTATTTTTCTATGAAGAGAGAAGCAAACACCTTACTTTTCATGACTTGCTACATTAAAAAAAAATAATGCTGTTTATTCAGTTTGAACTCAATTCTAAGAACAAACATTACCATACTTCAATAAACCTAAAACACCATTTAAAAAACAAAAAACAAAAACACTGTCCCATGTACCATGAAGAAATTTAAGATTCCTAAACTATAACACGCAATCAATTATCAAGACAGATGAAAATTTATGTGAGAATGTGAAAAACAATGTATATCTCGGGACTGAATTTTTTTTTTTTTTGCTAATTTGGAAAATGCAATTTAACCTGAACACAGTGAAAACATCTCCACTGTTACAAAAGTTATTGAGTAGGAGGGAAATAAGTTTAGAGATCCAACAAACTTGGATTCAAATTCTTAACCATTTGCTTTCAAATTAGTAGTATGACCTTCCCCATGTTCCTCAAATTTTTAGTTGAGCCTCAGATTTTCTTTTCTATAAAACAGAAATTCAACCTACATTGTATAGTTGGTCTGAAAATTGAATGTGATTATATATATGAAAGCATCAAGCACAATTCATGGTACACAGGAAAAATTCAAAAACAGCTTATTTCTTTCTATCATGTGAAAGCAATCTAGACCAGGACCCAGCTGACTTGACTACTCCTTGTCCCTAGGCTCATATTTCATCAACACATTTGTCATTATCTTCTAATATTTATGTAATGCTTCCTGTGCCATCAACATATTCTCCATTAGTTTTCCTTAACATTACAATTTTATGTAGTTTCTAAATTTTTCCTTTTCTTTTTTTCAGTTTTGGACTATAGAGCTTTGTTTGCTTCGTGGGTTTTCTCCGTTTTATCCCCTCGGAGCTTGATGATATTTATACAGCAACTGTTTGAATTTGCTTTCTTGCCCAGTAACTATCTGCATTTTACCTGTGCTGTTATAAATCTCCTACAAAGCAATGATAAGGTTAAATTCTTCAGGAGTTGTCATTTTTGCTACATATGTTTTCGTTAGCATACAACGTTTGGATCTTCAGTGATAAGTAAGAAGTTTCAACATCTTTTAATTCTTATAGAATCATCTAATTTATTAGGGAATCAATTGCACAAATAATTATTGCCCACCACATCCTTTCGCTCAATTGAAAAGGAAACTGAAATCTAAAAATATTATGTGACATGTCAAACATCATAAAAGTAGGTGGCCTATCTCTCATGGCTTTAAGATTAAATAAGAAAATTGTCAAAATATGAAAAGATGGAGAAAAACTAATCCTAATGCATCTAGCTTGAGCAGTAACAAAAGCCCAAGATCTTAGAGAAAAGGCTAATGCATCTTCAAGCATTTCTACCTGGGGTTTTTAGAAGGTGACTTCCTTGGATAATACAAAGTACGTCATTTCATAAGAGATAACGTGGGAGAAATACATGTATTGGAAAATATACAATCTGGATCCTTTTTTATAATGCAATTTCAATCTGTTTCTAGGCAGCAATAGCTCTTAACTCCCCAGAACAATTTCTGCCAACAGAATCCACCAAACAGAGCATGCACACTTCCATTTGCATTTTCTTTTCCCAATTCCCAAAAAATTCTCTCTGAGCCTATAACAAACCACTTAATGGTGAGGACAAGTAGGCAGTTCAAACTTCTAAATTAATTAAGATAGTTTTCAAGTAATTTCTTAAAATAAAAAATAGATTAAAAAAAGAATCACACCTTTGCAATACCAAGCTGAATCCAGAATTTGTAGAAATAATCCAACAAACCTTAGATAGGAAGAAGTAGAGAAAGAAAATGCAAAAGAATCCCAAAGAATGAATGATTAAAAGGATCCAAGTCCATAGAATTATTAGATTAGAAAAATGTGCTGCTCCAAACCAATTACTAAACATTTGTCCAAATTCCAGTGAGTTAATTTTAAATATGTTTGTATATAGAGGGACATTTTCATGTGATCTTTGGAACAAATTTTTTGCTGAATTTTGCTTCAATTTCTTTACATAGCAGCGCTCTTGAAATGACAGAGCATATATATATATTTTTGGTGATTGTTGTTACAGAGAATTGCATTTTAAATTTGTAGTTCCTACTATGTTGAGAGATCAAGAGAACAAGTTAATTTGGAGCAGTTTCTTTTGTTTGGGGAGAAATCACCTCCATTCTTTTCAGCACATAAAATTGGCATCCTGTCCTAGGAAAGAGTATAATAAAGCAGTGTTTTGGCTGAACAGTGGGAATCCCACCTTTTACCAAATATGATGCAAGACTCTAAAGCTGTTGAAAAGATAAAACTGCAAACGGGATGAAGAAGGATCTTAAATAAACAAAAAAGATAAAAATCCCTTGCTTTTGGGAGTTACGGTTATTAGAATATTTCTGATGGATTGAGACTGGTCTTGAATAAGACTACCTAGAAAAAAACAAAACCAAAAATCTACCAAAAGACAAGTCAAGAAAGGAAGTACACAGTCTCAAATTATGACCATCAGAGACTAAACTTTTATAAGAGCAGAGAAACAGTGAGCAAGTACATGGATAAATCTGCACACCTCTACTGACATGGTCAATGCAGAATGGTGAGCTGGCTGAGCAGGAAAATACTGCACGTGACTGTAAATAAGGAGCCAAGACTTATGAATCCAGGCATATTACTAGCCAGAATGTGCTGGAGGACAGGCCCTCTTTTCCTTCATTGTCCACTGTTTAAATATAAGGCCAGACACTTTGGGGCAAATAAGTGTTTTAGATAAAATGCTAGGCCATAGAGCTTAGTTGAGGAGTCCTCACTATTAGGAGATTGACACAGTTAAGGGGAAGAGGCAACTGGGGCGCCTGGGTGGCTCAGCCAGTTAAGCGTCTGCCTTCGGCTCAGGTTATGATCCCAGGATCCTGGAATCAAGCCCCCTGTCGGGCTCCCTTCTCCGCAGGGAGCTTGCTTCTCCCTCTCCCACTCCCCCTGCTTGTGTTCCCTCTCTCGCTGTGTCTCTCTCTGTCAAATAAATAAAATCTTTAAAAAAAAAAAAAAGAGGGAAGAGGCAAGGTGTGACTTACACTTAGGGCTAATTCTCAGATTATTTCCATTGGCTTCACATTCCACTGGCAATTAGGATGACAGTAGTGAGTACAGAATCACTTTGGATTGCGAGATAACTGCTGCTTACATCATTCTGGTAACATACCAGGGTGGTGGCTGATTCTGGAACAATAGTGCTTTCAGACAGTGCTTGTGGAATCTTCTACCTTCCTTGTGAGTTCTAGCTCCATTCATGAGGTTGACTGATGAGGATATAATGATGTGAGTAAATATCCTGGAGATCTGAGATTATTATAGGAGTTGTTGACCCACTGGAGGAGAGAGGGGATAAATGAGGCTCAAATTAGTTTTGATTTAAATAATAATAATCTATGAGCTAGAAAATTGGGTCATATTAATTGCATATAAAATAAAAATGAAAGCAGTTCCTTATGGGTGGAAAGATACATGGAAAGGAAAACATGAGTGGAGGTAGTTTAAGTTAATGGTAGAGAAAATCTATGACGATATGGAATTATTTATCTTCTCATGGTGATTAACTTTCAACGAGCTGATCTTGATTTCCCAGAAATAGTAATTTTATTGCAAGTTCCAGGCTTCTAGGAGGAAAAAAACCTGGTATTAATAATACCTTTATAATCGTAAGTCTGTGGAGGCAAACTTTTCCTGTAATAGGCAAGATAATAAATATTTTAGGTTTTGAGGGCCATAAAAATCTTTTTTGCTACTAAATTACTCCGTTTTAGCTTGAAAGCCACCATGGACACTACCTAAATGAATGGAGTGTGGCTATGTTTCAATGAAACTTGATTTACAAAAACGGCAAGTAGCTGGATTTGGCCCATGCGAAGGCTACAGTTTGCAGACTCTTATTTTAGACTGATGATGCACATTATATAAAGACAACCACTTGCTAAACTTTTGAAGACTGCTTAGATTAAACTAGACTTTAAAAAAAAAACAAACGTTTATTTAATTTCTACTATGCTTAAGTTATGATGCTTTTGCCTGGAGATAAAAAGAAAAATAAGACATTGTTGCTTTTAAAAATCCAACAACTTAAAAAAGAGGAAAGAAACAACAGCCCTAAGGTTTTAGTGCTATGCTAATGAGGGCAGTCACAAAAACATACACAGAATGGAAATTCAGAAGAGGGACTAATTAACTTTCCCAAAGTGTTTCAGGAAAATGTGCAGGGGAAAAAGTCACATGAACTGAGAATTTTTCATTACTGTTTACTAAAAAAGTTAGTCACTTCTAGTAGAGCCAAAAGCATGAAGAAAGATATTGATAGAGAAAAGTAGAGGGAAGAATGGCCAAATCAACATTATATGTATGCATGTTATCCCAGTGCACTTGGACTGTCTTCTGTAGTTAATAGTAATAGTGATCGTAATAAAAATGATGATCATGGTAAACATTTATTGAAGACTAACTAGATCAATTCACAAAAACTGGTTTCTTAAAACTTATTCTGCTGCATTATCAATTTTCTGAAATTCTGATCACTGATTTACTAGAAAGGGTTTTAAGTGCTTTCACAGGAATATTCAATTTCTGGTACTGAATATATTCAACATTCATCGCTGCATAAGGGATAGTGTAAAACATACTAATTTTTTTTTAAAACATTTTGGGACTTCTTTGTCAATGTCTTAATATTTATCTTTTATCACTCATAGAATGGTTAACTAATTAATGCTTCATATACCTTCTCAATTTCATATTTAGGATTAGAGATAATATTTGAGACATATTCTTTATACTGTGTGCAAATTATTTATCTGTTGTCTCTCAATCCTAAACCGACCATCCTATACTCTGCTTTGTGACATGCCTTCCTCCTCCCTAAGCTGGCACCCTGTTAGGGCATGCTAGAGAGAAAAAATCAGGTAAGAGGAGAAAAAAAAGAAGCCTGCTACTGCCTGCTTTTTCCCTGCTTTCTTTCTATTCCTCCCATGCTTCTTCAGCCCAGCAGGATCAATCCTTTCCAGTAGCAGCATCTGAAACCAGTTTACTGTTTTCCCAGTACCAACCAGAAGTAAGTAGTTCAATACTACAACTTTCCTCAAGAAATGCTATTTTGGCAATGTAGAAACCATTTTCTTATTGGTTATGGAACCCTTTGGGGGAACATTTCATTCAAACATATTCCATGAAATATACTTACACTCGACAACATGATCAATGTATGTTCAAAAATAATGTTCACTGAGTGCCTTCTATTGGGAGAAACTGTTCTAATTCAGAAAATGCTTGAATATTCTATGAGGCAGGTATGAGGCAGGTACTATCTTTATCTTTATATCAATTCCACACATTAAAAAACAGAGGCGGGAGGGGTTATGTAATGCTCCTAATCATAGAGCTCCCAAGTAACAGAGCTGGGATTCAAGTCCAGAATTTGAAAATATTAACCATTACATTACACCACCACTTAGGTTATTATAGAGGATTCAACAGAATGGGAAATACCACAAGCAGAGATATTGGTGATGGGTATCTAACAATAGCTCAGAAGGAAAAAAAATAAACGAGACTTTGAATAAGGCAGTGGCCAGGAATAGAGAAAAAAGGACAGATTCAAATAACCAGCAGAAGTTGAATGAGAACTCTATAACCTATTGGACATGGAACATAAAGAACAGAGAAGAGCAAAATGTTTGTATTAGTTATCTACTGCTGCATTGCAAACACCTAAATCTTCGTGGTTTCCAACAACAGCACTTACTTAACTCTTAGATCTGCAAGCTCACTGGGAGATGGCTGACCTAGGATGGCTTTGCCCAGGGTCTGCATTCACCTGGCAGGCTGCTGTGAGTTAGTTTTGCTGATCTTGGCTCTGCCTTCTCATGTGTGGGGGGCATTAGCATGAATCCAAGGACACTGACACAGTGATTACTGAGGTTTTTGCTTGAATGGCCAGTGAGATAGATCATAACTATTAATTAAGATATCAAAAACCAGAGAAGGGAGAATATCTGAGAGGCAAAATGAATGAAAATATTAGTGTCGATTGGGACATATAGAACTTGCAGTAAGATAGGTAGAGATATCTCATATGAAGTTAAATACAGGTCTGGAGGTTTACAGAAATAAAACAGCAAAAATGGGAACATGGAAATTAACTTAAAAAGCCATAGGTTTATGTGGTATCATTCATGGTAATCATGTAGAGAAGTCAGGACTGTTCTGAGACTGTCGATAATCTACTTTATTTTGCTTCTGGTACTAAGTAATGACTGTCAACGAAAGGACCATTTAATATAATTGAGGTCGAGAGGTAATTATTGTTGTCATATAGTCTTTCTGCAATATTAGATACATTTGATTCTTAATTTCCAAGAAAAAAAAAGTAATTTCTTCTACAGAGAAAGAAAATAGAAAAAAGCAGAGACAAAATGATCTTTAATTGCCAATAGTTACATTATGGGAGAGATACAAGTGATGGAAAAGAGCAAGCTTTCATTTGCTTAGAAATATCTTCCTAAAATTGAGGGGATGATAGTGATGTCTAAAGAATCGAGGCCTATATTTTAAATAGGTTTGTAAATGGTACTTTGGGAATTCAAGGGAACGTATTAAGTGATTTCTTATGGTCTGCACTAGGTCCACCGTTCCACAAATCCAATTTAATCAAGGACCCTAAGGACCCCTAAGAAATGTGTCTTAGAATATTCAGTTTGGTATAATAAACAGCACAGAGTCCAAGTTTTAATAAGCTTTCTTGAATTTCCTAATTCAGACCTGAGGCATGTGATTTAATTTAAAGATTAATAACAAGCACAATAATCAATACACATTTTAAGTACATGTGAGCATTTTAAGTAATAGACCTCACCATTATTTCTCACATTTATATAATCTCTTTTTTAATAATCAGGATATGTAATACCAAAAAAAATCCAACATTTTTTGGTGTGGTGGGAATAATATTCAATGGCTTTTCTCTTTTAATTTTCTTGAATTTGGCCATTCTCATCAATATTCTAGAGGCATGGATTTGCCTCTTTGAAGGATCAGAATTATGCAACATATATGCAAAGTGAAAGAGGTAGCAAATTCTGGTTTGGGGACCTGGAGTCAAATTTCTTCAGCCCATATCAAAACAATACTTTTGAAAATCAGACTATGTTGAGAAAGAGAGAATCTGAGTTATTTTAACTGCCTTAACATAACAACATTCAAGCTTGCCCACTACAGCATGGGTTTTACTATCTATAAACTAGAGACAGAAGGAATGCAGAACATGACAAAAAGAAAGGTTGGTGAGGAAAGCATATTTCTTCTAGTTCTGAGCATTGTGAGAATGAGAAACAAGACAGTGATTTGGGAAGAGATAGTTAAAAGTGTGTGCCTGACCTTCCTTAGCATGTCAGATTGACTGGAAACTTAGAACGAAAAGACCAACTGCTTAAAACGCTGGACCACCATGTAGGGTGGCACAGCCCAGACCTGAGGGATGATGGCTCAGCTCATCTATCTACTTAGATAAGATGAGCATGAAGCATCACACCTGGATCTCCACAGTCTGCATGTAACCTAGACACGTCATGCTTCAATAAGACAAAGTAGAGGTCTTGAGATGGCCTGGAGATCAGGACACAGAGACAAACGTGCAGGGACTTTGTGTCAGAGACAAATAGTGGAGACCACAGACTTTCATGATAAGAACAAGCATGATGCTTGGAAAGGCCAGACAGAACTAGTTGTATACCCCAGTGGGCCGTTAGTCAGATAGATTTGCCACAAAGAGCCACAAAGACCAAGAAGATATGACATAGACCCTGTATGAGTCTCCTATTGTTGCTGTTAATGAACACAAGTTTATTATCTTATAGTTTTGGAGACCAGATGTCTGAAGTCAGGATATTGGCGGGGCTGCATTACTCTGGAAGCTTTAGATTAGAATCTATTTCCTTCCCTATTCTAGCTTCTAGAGACCGCCTGCATTCTTTGGCTCATGGTCTCTTTCCATATTTAGCCTTTTTCATCTTGCATCACTCTAACATTAACTCTCCTGCCTCTCTTTTACTTGTAAGGACACTTGTGATTACACTGGGCCCACCCAGATAATCCTGGATAATCTCCCTATTTCAAGATCAGCTGACTAGCAAGCATAATTCCATCTGCAACTTTAATCCCCCCTTACAGTATAACTTAACATATTCACAGGTTCTGAGTATCAGGGTGTGGGTATTCTGGGAGGGCCCATTATTTTGCCTACCACAGAGCTGATGCATTTTTTTTTTTAATCTTTAAACCAACCTACATACCTGGACAACATCTTGGAACAAAACAGGGAACAGAGGAGGTAATACGAGAGACAGGTTTTCTTAAAAAGAGAATGAATCATGCTGAAGAGACTACTTATAATTGAAGAGAAATGCCATTGATAACCTTGTTTAGAATGTTATCTCCCCTTTGCTCTTCACTGAAGCCACCTCCACTTGCCTCCACTTTCCAATTGCTTTCCAAGAAGAGATAGAGGCTCTTACAAGCTTAGATCAATGACAAAAACAAAGAAACTCATTTTCCCTTGCATATCTGAGGATTGAGTTAAATTTCTGAGTCTGCCACATTACTTCGAATCACAATATTGACCCCTAAAATGAACCTTAAAAACATAATGGATTTACTTGATACCACACAGACACTTGAAGAAGAAATTTGAGCATCGTTATTAGACAGATGAGACTGTCACATGTTAAGAGATTTGTCCATAAAACTGAGTAACAGAAGAATCTAGAGGAACCTGGACTGATGAAAAGGAGCCCTGAGATCCTGGCCTCTACCTCAATGTCACTGTCTTGAGCAGAGGATTTAAATACATTAATTTTCCTAAGAACTTGCTGTATATATATTTATGATAGGTGGTCCTCTTAAATTTTCAGGAAACCTGCCACTTTCATTACCAGAACTAAAATAGTGGAGATAGAAAATGAAATGTTGCCCTAATCACACACTGCCTAGGAATCCACAAAGTCTTCCTTAAACATGGATGAAACTATTAAGCAGAGAAAAGGAATTTAAGAGCCAAGTACATCCTGAGACAATGTCAGAAGTGTGTTTAAGGGAAAAAGATTGATTTTAGAGGTGTTGGCAGTTTTATGAAGTTATTGTGGACGGAAAGTAAGAAAGTATTTCAGAAAATAAACTGGAGAGAAAATTTCAAAGTCCCAAATCCAAAGAGTGGCACTGAACTGTGAAATTAAGGAGAAACATTTCCAGCAGCACATAAAAGTGTCAAAGTGGCAGTAATGGAGCTTATCATTACCTAGGTGTGTACCTGAGTACATTAAGGTGATGGAAAGGTGACTGCAGAATATCTGGGATGCTGGAGCAAAAGAAAAGATAGAGTGCCTTTTTCTTTAATTGGCAAATCAATGACAAGGAAGAGAACTGTTGTCCATTTTTAACAACTTCTCTTCACTGCATGAGGACTTTTACTCAAGAATGGCAATATATCAAGGGATAGAAAACAGGACCCAGATTCTTTTAAAGTCCACCAAGATAAATAACAGCCAGGGGGAAAGATATCGAAAATTATGTTAGAATTAATGAGTCCTAAATCAAAAGAGAAGCATTCTGAACTATGATAAAAGAAAGTATATTTTAGTACTATGAGGCAAATGCACGTGCACACACACACATATATAAATGGTCTCAATGAATAGGTTTTATTAAGTGAATCCCACATGTTAATACTCTGCAGTGACTTGGAAGATATCATTCTGTGTCTGACGTTTTCCTTGTTCCCTGTATTTAATTGCCCATGCATAGAGTGGAAGTCAACTGATTTGCACAAGACTTCATGTGGAAGTCACTACAGAAAGTGCCACCTACTCTTTGAGCACATATGATTTGTGAGCACTTCGGAATTCTCCAGAGATATGTCCTTACACAGGACCAATTTTTACATACACACAGTTTAGGATTAGTGGTTTTATCCATATATCACTACACTAATTTTTTTTCTATTTTTTTGCTTTTTATAATTTTACCAACAATTCTAGTTGATGTGTGTACAGCTACCCTTTGATCCTTTTATTAATACAATTTGACCATGTGAGTAAAATATATTCTAGAAGCTAATTTTTTTTTCTTAGAAATGATAAAGTTATATAAGAAGGTTGGAGATTTTTCTTTATACAGAGAATTATTACATATGAAGGATTTTCAAATTAAAAACCATTCTAGTGAATATAGTCACTTAATATTTATTTTAAAAACTTCTTAACATCTTTTGTTCTGAAGATATTTGCAATTACACATTGATATCTGATATTTATATAAGTGTATTAAGTACACTGTCAAGTACAGACACATGCACATGTACACATGGAAACAGTGTTGCCAGGAAAGGGTCATGAAAAAAGAACATGTGAGCAAAGGTTTGAAGGAAGCAAGGGACTAAGCCAGGTGGCTACCTGGGGCCAGTGGCCTCTGGGCAAAAAGACAGGTTTAGTTCTTAGTCTCAATTGACTCAAGAAATGAATAACTTCTTAGCTGGCCAGCTAGCTAAATTTAATCAGTGGGTGTCTTTTGTCAAGTCCCTCTACCTTTAAGTTTGTTAGCTGTAAGAGGAACTGGTTCTTCTCTATTTAATGCAAATGCTATGAGAATCAACTTTATTACATATATAAAGTATACGTGGTAGGAAAAAAATCAGAAAAAAATACTACCCACTCCCTATACCCTTGCTATTAAAAGGATTCTTTAAATCCAGGGTATTTAAACAAGATGAGTATCTTTACCCTCAAAAAGAGAATATCCATTAATGTAATTATATAGATTCTAAATCCAGGAGCAATCCATGCATTGTATAACTTGAAATCCTCTTTCTACACACCTGGAGAGGTTATATTAAATATAACGGTAATAATAGTAAGACTGCCTTTTACACCAATTTGATCAATAAAAATAGCAATAATAAAATGTAACAATACCAAATATTGGTAAGAATGCATGCAATGGAGACTCATACACTGATGTTATGAGTATAAATTGAAACAACTACTTTAAAGAGCAATTTGGCATAATCTAGTAAATTAGATGTGTGTGTTCTTCAACAGCACTTACAATCTAGATATACAAATTCCAAATACATACATACATATATGTATACATATGTATATATGTGTGTATGTATACACAGAGAGAGAGAATGTTTGCAATTTTTAATAATAAAATGGAAAAATAAAATCCCATAAACTAAAAGGGAATAATAAAGGAATTGTGTCACTTTCACATAACGTGATAAATCATATGTAATAGCGTGAATAATCAAAAACCATATTTTGTGAATAACAAAGTTGAAGACATATGTATATAGCTTAATACCAATTGCATAAAGGTGTGCAAATTGGCAAAACAATATATCATGTTGACATATATGTATATGTATAGTAATGGCATAAATTATGTGTGATAATGATGAACACGAAAATCAGAACAGTCCCCTCTGTATAAATGTGGCCAAATGCTAACATCCAACAAAGTTGCATGGTACCTATATTTATGAGTCTTTGCCACATTCATTTTTACAGTGTTCTGGAAGCTTGAAATTTTCCTAAAATAAAGCCAGTATATTGCACTTTTATGAAGATGGAAGTCCCCATGGTAGACTAGGTGGAAAATCCAAAAAAATAGGAATATGCTGATTTCAAAGGGCAGGAGAAATGTCCTGCTACTTGAAAATGGAATCTTATCTCCAGTATTGGTTGAGTCAGTATTGTGCCAGGCGTTGTTCTAAGTGCTTTATACCTATGATCTCATTTAATCCTCGTAACAATTCTCTGTAGAAGACACTATGATTTCCTCCTTTTAGAGATAGGGAACTGAAACACAGGTCCGTGACTTGGCCAGTATCACATAGCTAATAAATAGGAACTCTAGAAATTAAACCAGAGTCTGAGCTCTCAACCAATGTACAAACTGTCCTTGGTAGCTATGTTTAGATTAAAGTGGCAGTTCTCAAAGTGTGTCCCAGGTCCCAGCAGCACCAGCAGCACCAGGAACTGGCCAGAAATGCAAGCTTTTGCATCTTACTCTAGGCCTACTGAATCAGAAACTCTGGGACTGAGCTTAGCAAAATGTATTTATAACAAGTCCTCAGTGTGACTCTTATCCATGTTAAAGTTGAAGAACCCTTGGGTTAAGGTAACATACAGGTCTATAGAGCTCACTAATGGAAAACTAAAATGGGAGTTTCAATGTATGTTTTCACATCAGGTGAAACCTGATGCTACTTGGCTCACACTTTAAAATGCCCTGTGAGCTGCAGAGAGGTTGCAAAAATCACTGCATCTACTTAGGAATGAGGTGAAATATTTGTGGTGGAAGGGCAGAATTTTCAGAGAGAAAAACTTGAAGCAGATCCTTGGAGAATGTATGTCAAGTTGATCTAGGTGATCAGGTTAACATAAAGGAAGATTTTGTGTGGGATCCCCTCCCCGCTCCCATGAATTTTAATTTCTTGTGGGAGAGTTAAGAAAAGCCAAATTAGCTCAAACTCTGATACTTCTGTCCTTTGAGCTGCATGTATTCTGAAACTGAACAGTCGTTTTCAATAAAGAAATTTACATTTACTAGTTGAATCTGACCTGGTAATGTAAATTTTGTAGAAGCAATGTGGCAAAGGGGGAAGAGGACTTGGAGATTTGCAATCCGTTTGCTGTGCTTAGCAAAAGTTCCAAAAGGTATATGGCCCCATGGAGTGTCCTGAGGCATGGAGTCCTATGGGTACTGAAAGTGTGGTACTGAAAGTGAAGTCAAGCACAGAGAAGGCCAAGAACTGGTAATGCATTCCAGAGGGGACATCCGCCAGGGAATAAATCCAACTATTGTATTGCCCCCATGAGCTAGAGAATGCTGAGATGGATTTCACATATGTGCTTTGTTTTATGTAGCATTACATTAGCAGAATCTGGTTCAGATGATTCACTATAAGCATGTACTGCGTGGAAGAAAGGGAAAACAAAAGAGACTTTCTTCATGGGAGACTTTTGTTATTCAACAAAAATTCTAAAACTTTTTTTGAGGGCTCACAAATTATTTCTCTGCTTCCAGCCCTATGACTATTTTGTTGATGTGTTTGGTTGTTGTTGTTTCTAATGGCTAGGATATGAAAGAGGGAGAGAGACTTTCCATCACCTTGACCTCACCCTGTACCATGCAGAGAAATGAATTTTAAATAGATTTACAGTGGACATAATTCAGCAGATAATTCTCTCCAGTATAAGCATCTTTCCCTCTCTTCAATATACTTTGCAAAAGCTTAAGTATATTAACAGGGAATGGATAAGACTCCATCCAGAGATAGTGATTCGACGAAAAAGCTATCTTCCTCTTGGAATTAGTCCACTTTATGCCTTAGACACACACCAGCTCTCATTTGTGCCCCCTGCAAGCCCTTGCCTAGCACAGGTTCATCCAGTTTATATGATTATTTAAATGTGGGTAAAAGTCATCTTATTTCTCTTTTTTTAAAAATGCCATGATTTTATATCTAATGTGTACAAAACCCTTGGGTTAGGTTTGATTTGGCAATGCAACCTGGGGTTTTTATTCCCTCCCAACTAACCATGCTGTTGTAGGCAAGAGAAGCATTTATACCTTACTCTTTATTCACTACTTTAAAATTGTGCTCTGCCTCTAAAAATTGTCTTACTTCTTTTTTTTTAATTGTCTTATTTCTTAAGAGTGTTTTTTTGCCTTTCTTCTGAATGTTTACTGAGTGTCAGGCATTTTACAAAAGTGTCTCTCACTTTGCTAAGATGGTAGATATTGTGATTTCCTAAATTAAAGATTAAAAAACTGTGCTTCTGCAAGTCTGGATGATTTGCTAAAGACCAAGCAGCTAGTGGACATTAAAGCTGGATTTTGGAGCCAAGATCAGGATAGGACTTTCTGCAGCCCTTTCTACTATATCATATCTCAGATGAAAGAACCTAATATTGACATTTAAGCACATTTTTAAGTCCTCAGGGACCAAGAATAAGACAAACTGGCCTTTGTGTCATGAACTACAACTTTCTTGTATTTGTCCACTTTTTTGATGAATGATTTATCAACATGTGTCCTAAGAAGGGCTACATGTTTTCTCACTGAACAAGTTTTCTCACACACACACACACACACACACACACACACACACAGAATTATAGCCTCCTGCATGTCTCTCTTCGTCTAATCCTTTTAAATCACTCTCCAAAGAAAACCATTGTCTGAAGTTGGGGGATATATTCCCATACATGTTTTCAAACCCTTATTAAATATGTGTAATTCCTATTTCTTACTCTTATAATCAATATTGCAATAATCTTTCTTGCACAACTCCCATGGTGCACCCAGCAAGAGAGCCTCTAAATCTTGCTCATTTGTACACAGCAGCACCAGCACTGACTGGAAGCTTGTTAGAAACTCAGATCTCGGGCCCTGCTTCAGACTTTATAAATAGAGGCTGCACTTCTGCTTTGAAACAATATATCCAGGTGATCCAGAAGCACATTTGACTTGGAGAAGCACTGATTTAGGGTCTATAAAAAGGAATGGAATTGCTGGGAAGGACACACACTTCTTCAACTTTATTAGGTATTCTCAAATTGCTTTCCAAATTGATTATATCAACATGCAATCCCAAAAGAAATCAGTCTTTTCCAAATTTCCCCTTTTCCAAGGGGAAAGGGTGGTAAGAAAAGAAATTTTTTACAGCAATACCCACACACGTCAAAGAATAGCCAGTCAGCTAGATGTGAAAAGCTATGTCATTATTGTTTTGATTTGCATTTCCCTCATTTCCATGAGGTTGAGCATCTCTCCATAAATCCACTGCCCATTGGTGCTGTCTGTTAATTCCCTGGTCGTATCTTGTGCCAGATTTTCTGTTGATTTCTTTGGTTTGTATTCTGTTCTTTTCTGTCAAGTCAAAGTAACCTAAAGAGGTCTTTTTACCTTTATTTTCTCCTTTTCCCCCTTTTATCTTTCCTTCTTTCCCTATTTGCTAAAAGAGGTTGCAGGGTTGGAGGTTATTCAGATATTCTAGTTGTCAGGATATTAGATGTGAACAATAACTACCAAAGTACTTTATTATTTTCTCCTTGACCAAGACAAAATAATACTAACAATAACAAGAACAGTCCATGAGTGAACAGAAAAGAATTTGAACCCAGCGCTGCCTGATTTCAAGGCCTATGTTCAAAGGCTTTTTCAATCTCCAATTGTTTCTTGTTCAAAACATTTTTACATTAAAACTGAAAGTTACCACTGTTTCCTTTCTCCCTTTGATATATAATATATAATAGCATGTAATATGTATATTATATGCATGTATAAGACATGATATGAATAATTAATGGCATGGATTGCATTTATATATAACAGGCATAATGGTGTAATCTTTTTATAGCACTGGGGTAGAGCAAAGCTAACCTCTGAATTACAGTCTTCAGTAATGAGTAGGTAAAAGAAGAGATGAAATAGTTCTAAAGCCATTCATTAAGATTTGTTATACAGTTCTACTTCCACTAATATTTTTTTAAATTCTTGTCGGACTCACCTATGAAACCTGATAAATAAATAAGATTGCTTATGTGCTTATAATTGTTTTTGCTAAGGCTCTCCCCTGGAAATTCTGATTCTGCAGATCTGGGTTAGAACCAGATGTTTATATTTTTATAGAAACACAAGTGATTCTTTTTATAAGCATATTTCGGTGGGGGGGACTTCCGTTTCATTAGTAATAGATATACTCTGCTCCTTCTCACCTGAATAGTGACCCAGCATAATTCAAAACATGTGGTAGGATGGGCACAATGAGCCATACATTTTGAAAGGAACATTATGATCAGTCTTCCTTAGGGAGGAAGTATCCTCCCACATCCCAAGGGGTATCTACTAGGCAAATGTCAAGGCAATTACAATTAGGACCCATTTAAACACTGTGCAGCTACTGCCCCATCTCAAAACACCAATAAAGCAGCGAGTCAAAGTGCTGACTTCGTTTACAAGCCTCCCACTCTCCCAGCACAGTGGCTGCTCCCTTATCTCCGTGTGACCTCTACACAGACTGAAGATAAGACAGGCTTCAGGGCAGCAGCAGCGCTGGCCTCTACCAGGTCTCCAGGCAATGGTCAGAGCTCCTTCCACTCCTCTTGCTCCAACTTCAATCTCGGTCTATGCAGCTCTTCCAGTTCTAGACTCTTGGCTGCATTCTCTGCATCATCTATAAACTTTGCCTTGCTTTTCATTTCAAAGTTATGAGATGCCTGTTTTGGAAAATGCAAATAATTGAAAGAGAAGTAAATCTGATTTAATGTGACAGAAGAAAGCAATCAAAGAAGATATTATGACTACTCAAGTTTGTAAGAACTTTTTTATTGCCAATGAAGAACTTAACTCAGTTCGGACAAAACACAAGCATGAGGTGTTCTGATGAGTGCTTTTGTTTCCAAAAATCTAAAAGTAGTTTACAAATAGCCATCATACCCTTACAAGGGTGCTGTTAAATGCTACATTCCTTCAGGAAAGGGGAAAGGGTGGTAAGAAAAGAAATTTTTTACAGCAATACCCACACACGTCAAAGAATAGTAGATTCCCAGGTATGGAACCTTTCTTTTTCCATCAATCAAGCAATAAATATCCCTTAAGTAACAAACAAAATACTGTATGATGAAAAAAAGAATAGAGGATGGGAAATATAAGGTAGTAATCATTGGACCCCATGGACTGTAAGACTTAAATGACTTAGTGTATGTAAAAACACTCAGAGCAGAGCTGGATATATAGGAAGAGTTCAGTAAATGTCTGTTGTCTTCCTTAATTATTTTTCTCTAAGAAGTTTAAGGTATGCGCACACTAAGATACCTAATAATACACTTCAATATTGGAAACATGTTTTGCTTATTTTTAATGTCTTTTTACATCCCCAGCAGCTAATTCAGGAAATAGTCAATAAGTATCTATAGTATTCAGTTGAAGTCAGCATATATTAAGTTAAAAATCAATGCTAGAGGCAGTAAATTAGAACAGTGGTTCTCAATCAGGATGATTTTGCCCCCCAAACTACCAGGGACATTTGGCTATGTTGGAGACATTTTTGGGTTGCCACAGCTTGTAGGGAGGTTGTTACAACTGGCTTCTAGTAGGTAGGGACCAGGGATGCTGCTAAACATTTGACAATGCACAGGAGAGCCCCACAACAAGGCATCATTAGGACCAAGGGGGTAAGTGAAGGCTTTGCAGTTTAAGAATGGAAGACATGTATTTCAGACGCAAGAGAAAATATGAGAAAAGTAGAGGCAGGGGAAATGTTAATATAAAGAGCAGTAATAAAAGAATGAAAAGCCTGGAAGGGGTGTTTAGGAACAGTGAGGAGATCACTTTGAGTTTTCTTTCTCATTTCTGCAGTTACCCTGACCTCTTCCATACTTGTCCTTCTATCCTTAGAAGAGCATCTAGTCATGTGACTCTGCCCCATGAATCCATCCTCCCCTCAGCTCCATTGCCCTCTGGGGACCCACAATTTCTCTCTTTGGTCTACCTGTCTGTACAAATACTAGAGCTCTAGCATCCTTAGAGTTCCACTCTCCCATCCTGATGCTTTGCTTAATGTGGACAAATGAAGAATCCTCTTTCTCTTTAAATACCAATTTCACCAGACACAGGGATAGTGACTTTACATTTCTCTGAAATGTCCAACATTCCATTAAGCCCATCTCAATAAATTACCTGCAACTAAGTGTTGAAATGAGAATGATTACCAGGTTTTAAGAAACCTCCATCTTCAGCCATATATAAAGGTTTTATTTAATATATAAAACAAAATAGTATTAGGCACACACATATCATCCCAAGCCAACAGTAACCACACATTTCTTCTTCAATCAATCATTTCTTCAATTATGTCTGTTTTCTCTGTGCAAGTGATAAAAACTGTGAGAATTCATTCCCATATTTGGGGCCTCTTACTTGTAAGGATTTCATCCAAAGGAAATTAAGTGGTTGAGCACATTTCTTCCATTACTAGGATCTCATTTTATTTTCCCACTTATGTCCCAGTATTAAAGAACATTTAACTTTAGACACTCAGCAAGGATGGTGCTTGGGGAAAATATCCGTTATGAATTTATACAACATAAACAATAAGG
Source organism: Eumetopias jubatus (assembly GCF_037043125.1). Lineage (NCBI taxonomy): Eukaryota > Metazoa > Chordata > Mammalia > Carnivora > Otariidae > Eumetopias > Eumetopias jubatus. The sequence goes on along the minus strand of NW_028274814.1, from coordinate 112,982,961 downwards.
ATTGGAGGATAATTTCATAATTGACATGCTTTAACATTTGGTTTGTTTTGCTTGTTTGATTTTATTTCTACTGAGAGGAAAACAATGACATTTTCTCTACGTCTTGTTATTTTAAACATCCTAGTAATTTTGTGCACATCTGATAGAGAAGGCAGAATGAACTGAAAGAATATGAACAAATATCCAGCAGCTGCCCGATTATAATAACCTCAAGGCAAAGAAGTTGGTCAGAAGTGCAGTTCTTTTGTTTACTTTTAATTTCCTTCTGGCTTTTAAAAATATAACGTGTTCATATAAATGCTACATCAAAGCAGTCATAATAAATAATTAGAGTGTTATCAAAGACTGTTTTGTTCTTCCAGCTGCTAGAACTGTTTTATTTACATAGTATTGTGAAGTAAGTCAAAAACAGCTGCTATTTTATATAATTCCATGATTTGATTTGAAATGCATTCCTCCAGTATATCCAATGGCACTTTAAGAGCAATGGCAGACTCATGACAAAACAGTTTTGACCTGTTGTGTATCTCAGAAGGAAAAGAACTTTGACCGGTGGATGAGTGTTATGAACGGAAATATATTCTTTCAAAAGGGAAATGTTCACTTGAGGCCGAGTGTAAAGGGGCACGACTGCAGAAATTGTGCGCAGGTCAGACACCTAGAGGTCCTTCCAGGAAATGCAACCTTCCTTAGGAGCAGACAATTCACTTGCTAATTTAATTGACCTCACCTCTGGAGTCAGCCATTCTCTGACACTATTTAAAGATAGAAATAGTGTAAATTCTCCTGGATAGAAACAAGCATAAGCAGGACAAAGCAAAAAATCAGAGGAGAGAGAGGAAAAAAAATAAATTGCTGCAGAGGAAGACAATAGGTAAAGCAAGGTGACAAAAAAGAACAAAAAGAGATAGAGAAGAGAGGAAAGAATATACCCCAGACTGCCTCATTTTCTTTTTCCTATTCATGGTAGCAGAGTCCCTTTATACTGCCTTGATTAACTAGTGTCCCTGGGGTGTTGTACAATTCTCTATTCCACACCATTTCCACAAACAAGTGGAAATGCCTCCTGTTTTTCTCAGAGAAAGGCGTACAAATTGGAGAGTAATTTCAGTAATATTTGACCACAGCTGAAGCATGCCACAAGCTAATGTAACAGGAATGAACAAGACATCTAAGGATAAGTCACTTTCTAATTAGATTGTTTATTTACTTACTGACACCCCAACTCAAACTCATGCATTTAGTAATGGGAAATCCAAGCATATGCTCTGAAGGTCTAATCAATACTCCCCACCCCCATCAACTTGTCTCAAATTTATTATTGATACCACTTAGGAAATTACAGCTTTTCCTATGTCAACAACTTTTTGCTAATAATTTATTTTCTTCAGACTCTTTCAAGACATTTTATCTGTGGGAAGATAACAGTATCCAGAATATATAATCTGGTAATTTTTCTCATGTCATAAAACTGTATAAAGTGTTTTATTTAATATATCCTTAAGGGTATTAGTCTGTAGGAAATAAAGTAACTATTTTTTTTAGTTCACGTTTATAACTAAATATCTGTGTGTTTGGCTTTTACACTTAATTTTGATATTATTTTTATATAATCCATTTTCTTTAAGATAAATATATAAGTGGAATGTCTACGAGTACAGTTAGCTAAATTACAAAACAAACACAAAATGAAATATTACATAGCAATTAAAAAGAATGAACTAAATCCTTATGTTGACCTGGAGTGAAGAGAGTAACATCTATAACATGCACTTATTATTTAAAAAGGAAGTAAAGAAAAAAAACCCAAATAAGTGGGCATGTTTATACTTATATTTGCCTAAACAAGAAGGAATCTAAATTAACTGTTAGTTCAGGAGTATTGAGGGGTAAAGAGAAAAGAAATTTAAGTTTTTCTTTACTGAACACTATATTTTTAGTCACCATAATCATGCATTATAGTACTATTTTTGTAATTTATAAAAAGCAATGAAGTTTGGGCACCTGGGTGGCTCAGTTGGTTAAGCAACTGCCTTCGGCTCAGGTCATGACCCTGGAGTCCCGGGATCGAGTCCCACATCGGGCTCCCTGCTCAGCAGGGAGTCTGCTTCTCCCTCTGACCCTCTTCCCTCTCGTGCTCTCTATCTCTCATTCTCTCTCTCTCTCAAATAAATAAATAAAATCTTTAAAAAAAAAGCAATGAAGTTTAAGTAAATAGAATGTTTTAATAAACGTGTTACTACTTCTTCAATACACTTCAATAATGTAAAAGGTAACATATATAATATATTTAGACTATAAATATTTACTTTTATCTAACATATTAGACTAATTTAGTTAATACTTAGCAGTGTTACCATTTCATACTTACAACAATTATGAGTATTAAACCCTACCATGTGCAAAGAAAAGGCAGTGCTTTTTATGCTATTTTATTTGCCTTTTGTAACAAGTTTAAAAGTAAGATTATCAATTCCATTACATGTATAAGCTAACTAAGACTCAGAGGGGTAAATTATCAAAGCTAGTAAGTGTAGCAAAATTGAAGTTAAAACTAAGTTCTGTTTGATCCAAAACCCATGCTCTGTTACACTGAACATCACTTGCCTTCATGATGTTTTTTGATGCATAAATATGCATAGATATGGGTCTGCATGGGCATATACACTCAAATAGAAATGAGTATATAAAAACAATAATATAATGTTAAATTTGTTTGGGTGCTACATATGCCCCTAGCCCACAGATGCCTAGAAGAATAAAGAATATGGATAGGAAGGAATATAAAAGTGCCAAAAATATATCTCAGGCATAAATGAGTCATTTATAAATGTACATTAATGTCACATACTATTTAACCATCCAAAACAATTTAGAAATTTCTTGGATTAAGTCAGCCTGAGTTTTAAAGTTATAACTTGATAGTTTATAGCCTTTGAACCACTAAGGATTGTCATACTAGTCTGTCTTTTTTCCTGTGATTTTCTATATTGCAGGGTACTTGGGCTGACACATATACCAAGATTTCATTTAGTTACATTTTTTTTTTAAAGATTTTTTTTTTTATTTATTTGAGAGAGAATGAGAGATAGAGAGCACGAGAGGGAAGAGGGTCAGAGGGAGAAGCAGACTCCCTGCTGAGCAGGGAGCCCGATGCGGGACTCGATCCCAGGACTCCAGGATCATGACCTGAGCCGAAGGCAGTCGCTTAACCAACTGAGCCACCCAGGCGCCCTCATTTAGTTACATTTTTAATGTAAAATGATGTACATGTTTCCAATTCCCAACAGAAATTCTTGTTTTAACCAAGAGCTTTGCTTTGTTTCAGACTGACTGAACTTGTTTATTCAGACTTAATTTTATGAATATACATTCTATTAGAATATTAATGATTTTCTACTTGAAGTTCACTCCATTATTTTTTTTAATTAGCGAGTTACAGTAAAGACTAATTTCTGGGTTAAAAAATTGGATTCTTTATCAATATAAATATTATTTGTTAAAATAAAGAAATGGTTTAATTAGATATTACCCCAGGGTACAAATATAGATCCTGTGAATTTCAGAATAATAATTTTATGCTTACTCAACTGTTTCCAAAAATCTAAGACTTGTATGATTACTTGATGTTTTTATATACTTTCTCAAATAACTAACCAATGTGCAAAATTCAAACTCCTTATTTTATATATATAATAATACTATTAGTTAGCATTTTCAAGCTCTGACAAAAAATAATGACAATTTTAAATGAGGTACTATTTTGACACTCAATTTGCAGAAGTCCCACTGATATCTGTAGCATATGTGTGATATGCACACATATATGAATGCATACTATTTATTTACTAAAATATTTTCCGATAGTATTATACACTATTTAGTATATGATTCTTAAAAGAAGAAATATAAATGGCCATTAGGTACATGAAAAGATGCTCAACATCACAACCATGAGTGACGTGCAAATCAAACCACATCAAGAATATCACCTCTCATCAGTTAGAATGGTCATTGTAAAACAAAAACAAAATCCAGACAATAGCAAGTGTTGGCAAGGATATAGAGAAATTGGGAATCTTATGTTCTGTTGGTGGGAATGTTATTTAGTGCAGCCACTATGGGAAATAATACAGAAGTCCCTCGAAAAAATAAGAGCTACCATAAAATCTAGAAATCCTATTTCTGGGTATTTATACAAAAGAACTGAAATCAATATCCCAAAGAGATATTTGTATGCCCATGTTCACTGTAGCATTATTTATAACAGCAACCCAAATGTCTACTGACAGATGAATGGATAAAGAAACATGGTATATAGTATATACATACAATGGAATATGATACAGCTATTTAAGAAGAAGGAAATCCTGTCATATGCTAAGATATGAATGAACCTTGAGAACATCAATCTAAGTGAAATAATCCAGTCACAAAAAGGAAAATACTGCTGCATGCTTCCACTGACATGAAGTAATTAAAATAGTCAAACTTATAGAAGCAGAAAGTAGAATGGTGATTGCTGAGCCTGGAGGTAGGAGAAAGGGGAAGTTACCGTTCAATAGCAATAAAGTTTCAATTATGCAAAATTAAAAGTTCTAGAAATCTGCTGTACATTTTGCTTATAGTTAACAATACTGCACTGCACATTTAGAAATTTGTTAGGAGGGTAGATCTCATATTCTCTATTTTTTTACCACAATAAAAGAAATGTGATTCATAATAAAGCAGCTTATATTCATGCAAACTTATGTTGTTCTTCTGAAGAATAAATGTATTTTGCAGCAATTGCCTTTCCTGGTTCATATATTAAAGCTTGCCTGTATAAGCTGGCTGGTGGTGATAAAGGTAAACGTTTCTGGTCATGAAACTCATCATGGGATGCATCAGGACACAGTGATAGGCACACAGGATCTAGAATGTTATGGGCCTTGATCTGGGTTCATACCCCCTAGCCTATTGTTTTGTGAACTTGATATGTTGCTAGCCCATCTGACTTTACTTTTCTCATCATAAAAAGTGAGAATAAGGATAAATAGATCACATGTTTGTTCTAAGGGCTAATAATATATTTCATACAAAATGGCGTGTCATGCACTTAGTACATGATAAGAGCTCACTGAAAACCAGTACATAATAGTAATAATAATAATAGTAGCAATCTTAGTATCAGCAGCCTTGGTAGTAATACTAGCAGTGGTAGTAGTAGCAGTAGCAATAGTAATAGTAATGATTGTAAAAGGCAATAGAAGTGATAATAAAGGTAGTAGTTGCAGTAGTAGAAGTGATAATGGTAATAGAAACAATAATGGTAGTATTAATACTAATACTAATAATGGTAATATAATAAATAAAATTATTTAGCTGTCTAAAGAAGTCTGATCAAACTTAGATTTCATAATCTTCATCAGGTGATGCTACTAATCATACCTTTGTTTCTGGTGAGTAAGTACAGTCCTCATGTTAACTGTACATACTCTTTATGTTTATTGCCTTCTGTCATTCAAGAGTTGAGTGGCTTTTGCCAAAGTCTTGTTTTCATTCTACTTAATTTTTATGATCAGTGTTTAATGGGAGAAGTGGAGAACTTATTTAAATATTTCTAAAAACTCTGCATGTAATGCCATTTATTGAGCCTGAATAATCTGTCTTAAAAATAAATGAAAACTAAAACATAAGAGATAAAGAAGAGAGAATGAAATAATTACTAGAGAATTAGAAAAATAAGAGAGATTCAGAAATTGGCTGGGCCTGCTGTTCTGAATTTCCTGTTCAGAACATGAGAGGCACTTTACCCTGATGTGGAAGGCACACAGGTATAGGGATGGGTCTGTTCAGGCACAATTCAGCCTGTGGATTTGCTTATTAGATGTCTTCTTCAGAGTAACACAAGGGCAGCTACAAATAGATATTAGGACCTTCCTGGTTCAAGGTGCTTCTCTTAAAAGTAACAGAGGGAGGGTGCCTGGGTGGCTCAGTTGGTTAAGCGACTGCCTTCAGCTCAGGTCGTGATCCTGGAGTCCTGGGATTGAGTCCCACATCGGGCTCCCGGCTCAGTGGGGAGCCTGCTTCTCCCTCTGACCCTCTCCCCTCTCATGCTGTTTCTCTCTCGCTTGCTCTCTAACAAATAAATAAATAAAATCTTTAAAAAAAAAAAGTAACAGAGGAAATTCTTTTAACTCAAAAACTAATTAGTTGTGGAGCATCTGGGTGGCTCAGTCAGTTAAGCGTCCAACTCTTGATTTGGGCTTAGGTCATGATCTCAGGGTTGAGATCCAGCCACACTGGGCTCTGCACTCAGCAGGGAGTCTGCTTGAGATTCTTTCTCTCCCTATAATCTTTAAAAAAAAAAATCAAAAAAACCTAGTTAGTTGTGAGAATCTAAACTCACACTTCAAAATAAATCACTTATAATTTACTATCTTAACCAAAACTATGTAAAACCAATTTACAGATTTATAATATGGCAAATTAAGTCAAAGACAAATTTGTGTATTAAAGAAAATATATTAAACTGTCATAAACAATGTTTAATAGTCTCCCTTATGATTTAAAAACAAAAACAAACTGTAGCATTTTCATCTTATTTTAGATTCTTAGTTGCTTACTTGCAATTACAGTTTGTTGCCAAATTGTTCTACAACTCAAACTAGTCCATATACTATTGGTCTCAGTGATATATTAACAAATATTTATTATAGAGGGTTCTCAGTGTTTCTGTTTTGAAACAGTTCCACATTAAGCATCCAGATATGGAAACTTGCTATTGGCAAAGATATAAATATCATCATCTAAAACTCTCTGTGTGCTGTTCCAGAAATGCATGAAGTGCAGCATGAGCTGGATGGATTACTTTTCCTGAATTTCAGTGTGATCTGCTAAGGCTTCTGGGACAAGTCTTATGTTGTTAAAGCATGAAGAACTTTCACAAGCTTTCCCAGATATTCTGCTGCAAGTAAGTACCCTTAAGCAGGGATTGAAGACAGTGGTGCAGCCTAGTGATGGAAGAAATAGATGCCGAGGTGAGATCAAAGAATTGAAGTGCCAGATGAATTTGATTATTATGAATGTATAGTCCTGGTATTAAAGAAAAGATGCATGGAAGTTAATAGTAAAAATAAATAACCAATAATATAAATTAATAAAAACCAATGTGGGGAAAAAAGCAGAGACTGTATCATATCATTTTTCTTTTTAAACTTTACCTAATGTTACTCACAACCCAGACACCGTCCATCTTTGCAACTGAAATAATATTTTAATTAGGGTTAAGTAGAACCCATCCATTTTTTCTTAAAATATGCTTAGATACAATCATCTCTTTGAATCCCAAATATAAGAGTTGCTTCATACTTTTCACCATCCTCCAAATCCTCATTATTAAGGACAACTGTATTAAGTAGAGAATGTATGTGACATGAAAGAGAAAAGAGAAATGAAAATAAGATGTAGTTCTATCATAAAAATATATTTTCCAAGGTCTACTATAACTTCTTTTTGCAAGTACCTAATCAAAGTCTTGATTGCTTTTCTCTGAAGCTCCTTTATTTGGAGTTAAGTTTTGCTGCAAATATTGTTTTGTGTTTTCTTCAAGTAACTTGCTATAATTATCTTCAGTTGAATTAGCAAAACCAAAGGAAATTATTTCACTTTGTCTTCTTGTTTAACGGTCTTTTCTTGCTTGCTTTTCCCGTGAAAGAGAGCTTTTTCCAAGTGCCAAATAATCTCAATTTGTGAGACTCTAATGATTTTGTCATTTCTGAAGATATTATAGGAAAATGTCTGGAGCTCCCTTTACTCTTCCTCTCATCCCTCTTGGTAAATATCATTAATCAATTTGAGGTTTATCTTTTGGATAATGCTATTCAGCTTTATTTTTTTTCCCTTGGATTTCCAATTTCTGTCCTGACTTTTAATCTTATGATTCAGAATTTGGCAATCACTAAGTGGATAATATGCCAGGAAAATCATCTGTTTAGACCAATATCATTTTTACAAATTTTTAATACATAAATTACAAATCCCTTTCTCATTAAGAAATCTTGAGCAATCAACATTGTAGTTAATGTTATTAAATGAATTGGTATCTATCGATGATTCATAAAATAATACATTATGCTCACATTGACACTCTCCTATTACCTAGGGTTGTTTTGTTCTATATAACTTATCTTTAGATGCCTCTGGAACATCAACATGTTGCCAAAAATAGTTAGACTTGAGGATAAAATTCTAACAAGCAAAAGCCTAGACATCAGCTAAATAAACAGAATATTAGGTTCAAAACAAAAATAATGGTATTAGAACTGCACACTCACTTGGTAATTACTGATAGACCATAATCATATACTTGTGGTGAGCACAATAAATTACATACTTACAGGCTTACAAAGATAGTGTCAGCCATATATTGGCCATTTCACTTAATTTAGTAATGACTATCTTCTTCTAGCACTGTTCACTAAGGAAAATACCCAGTTGACATATATTATTAAAGTTATTTGACTATTTTTAAAATATATTATCTTCTGAACTCTCAAATTTTATAGTATAACAGTGTTATTACTCTAGGTTACAATTACCAGAGGTATTGGCCTATATTCAAAATCTATTTTAGAGAAATGTTACAAAGATTTTTAAAAACTCTTAGGGAAAATAATGTCATCAAGCTTTAATGAGTATTGAACTATCTCTGGTTGGAACAATCTAGGGCAGAGACATGCCTTAATTGTGTTAATAACCTATATTCTATAAAACCATGGTGTTTTTATATAGCACTTTCATGTTTATCATCTCATTTTATATCCATGACAACTGCAAAATAGGCAATGTTAGTCCTTTTTTACAAGATGAAAAAAATGATCTCGATAAAAGTCGAGTAACTTGCCCAAAGTTACACAATAAGTGAATATGTAGAAGCTAAGTCTCCTGAAAACATCATGCACCAAACAGAAGATATCAAATGAGAATGGAGGTCTCCTCACCCAAGGTACAATGCATGATTTAAGACAATACATTACAGTTCAGTATTTACTCAGCCTGTCACTATAGTTCACAATGTATGCCAAAGTCTGAAGATAAAATAGTGAGGGAAACAGACAAATATCCTTATTTTCATTGAATTGGCATTAAAAAAGACAGATATTAATTAAATACTTGCATTAACAAACATCAATTTACAACCTAATCCAAGTGTTAAGAAGGAAAAGAATAGGATTCTTTGAGAAATGAACAAAAGCCTTCAGATTCTGAGATGGGGAAGCTACTGAGGATGGCTTATCTTAGTATCCATTCAATGGATCATCTACATGAAGGTGAGATAGATGGTAGGTAGAAGAAATTTATTCTGGGGGGGAAACAGCATGTTCAAATGGATTGGGGGCAGGAAAACACATGGGTAATTTGAGGAATCAAAAGTCTGGGATGTCTGGAGTACAGGAAAAAGAAGGTTTGAAATGAATCTGAAGTAGAGTCTACCCATGGAGGACCACAAAGACAGTGTCAAAGATTTAGATTTTGATCCTTGGGATAACAGGAAGCCATCATGGAATAATAAAAAGTAGCCATGGAAGTATGAGATGATTTTCATTTTGAGAAGGTAACTCTGGCTGCAGTGTAGAGAATAAATATGACAAGACAAACTGTGGATTCTGGGAGGTAAGTTAACATGTTAGTCCAGATACCTAGGTGAGATATGATAGCAGCTGGGACAGGGATGATTTTGATGGCAATAAAGAGAAGTGGACATATTTAAGAGTTTGCTAATCAAAAAAAAAAAAAATGTTGTTGATAGGCCTTGGTGATACACTGGACATGTGAATGAAATATAAGGAGGTGCCAACAGTGAATATGAGGTTTTTTGCTACCCAGCAGATAGTAGATAAAAGTGATTAGATGAATACAACTCTCCAACTGTATATATGTATTTGTGAGAGGAAGCTAACCAGCGAGGCAAACCATAATAGTAGCTGACATTCATATAGTGTTTACTATGTGTAAGCACTGATCCAGAGACTTTATTATTCCTTTAGTCCTGCTAACAGCTCTATGAATTGGTACTATTATCCTCAGTTTACAAATGAAGAAACTGAGGCATGGAAATTTGAGTAATTTGCTGAAAGATACACAGTTGATAAGAGACAGAGCTGGAATCTGAAATCAGGGAGTCAGCTCCATACTCAGTTCTCCAGACCACTATATACCCTGCCTTTGTACAGTAACCTCATTTTCAGAATAGTTTAATTTTCATTGTCAATTCCTGATATCAGCTACAGCTCCTAAAACCATAAGAGACTCTTAATTACAGGAAATAAATTGAGGGTTGCTGGAGGGGAGGAAGTGGAGGGATGGGGTAACTGGGTGATGGACTTTGGGGAGGGTGTATGTTGTAATGAGCGCCTATATAAGATGGATGAATCACAGAGACCTGTACCCCTGAAACAAATAATACATTATATATTAATTGAATTTAAATAAAAAAGGGAAAAAAAACTGGGCAAAGAAAAGAAAAAAACAAACAAACAAGGTCTCCTATTCTAAAAGACTGCATTGATGTCAAAGTAAAAAGTGGATTCACTCTAGCTCTATTTTAGACTTGATGAACCTGCCAAAATAAACAGCCACATATTTCACAGTATAGATAAACCTCTTACATATTGCATCATTCTACATCAAGCAATTCAATTCAAATCACTTTGGTCCTCCTAGTTTCTTTCTCATATTAAAGAAAATTCTAAATTACAATGAGCTCAAATCTTCAAAGACAGCCTCATGTCACAGTTACAGTTTTGAATTGTTTGATGACTATCAGACAATACCCTAAGTTCTCTGCATGCGCATGAAATTGGCCGTGTGCCACTTATCAATGCAACTGAATTATTTGCACTATGGAATCATATAAGATTGTAATTTAACTTAAAATTGTCATTTAACTACCAATTTAAACCTCTTTTAAAAGATTATAAAAGATGCAGCCCTAAAATGAGAAGTTATTAGGTTCACAGACATCGCTTGCCACACTCCAGGCAAAATAATTAAAGGCTATAGAAATGTCCCAAACTCTGAATAGATTACAGAAGTTCAACCTGAATAAGTGAGTGACTTATGTACCATATAAATCTACTTCTTTTGCATTGGAAATTTATCTGCCAAAGCCTACCTCAAAGACAACTATTGTTTCCAGTTGAAGAAAATGAAAGTATAAATTTATCACATAAGACAAAAAGATGGATTGGAGGGTCTTCAACATGACTTGAAAGTATAGTTACTCCTGTGAATTTGGCAGAGAAGGATATAAGCATATAATTAAGGTCTCAAACATATGGAATTGATCTTTCAGTATGGGAAGTTGAGTAAACAGAATAGGTGAAGGTATAAACAAAGAACTTGAAAGCCAACAAACCCTTCTAACAGTCTGCTTCTAGTGATCTCCTAAGATTTGCCCTCGGTTTTCTATGAGATAATTTGACTTTGTAAACAAAAACTTGGTTTTTTAACAACTTTTTATGCAGAGGAGATTGTTTCTCTCTTATGTGACTAACTTTAAGAACTCAATAATTTCATAAAGTTTCATAATTCAATAACCTTCACTTAATTTGAAATTCACAAATGAGCCCAATGGATAGATGTTAGACAAGAGGGACTAATGGACACGATGTTGAACTAGACTATGTACGGGGAGGTGGATTGTTAGGTCCAAGATTGGGGCCCAGTGATAACCCACTGTTTGCTTATTTGTTTTTTCTTCAATACTCCAAAGAATTCCTATTTAAATGTTGGTTCAACCAAAAAAATAATAATAGTAGAAAACAAGCAAGCAAAAAAGAAAGAAAAGTAAAAAAGAAAAGGAAAGAAAACACTCTTCATTCCAAAAAACACACCTGCCAGCCAAGTATGGACCTTCTTCTGCCATTTAGTGACATATGACATAGGGAATAAAATTCTACAGTTAATGAGTTTGGGGGAAGGAAAGGAAAGATGACCCTTCGAAGATGCTGTTTGTGGGGATGGGGCACTAAAGAGAAATTCCGCTTATCTCACACTTTGGAATAGGGTGTGGGTTGTTCTCAGACTTACAGGGAGATCATGTCAATATTGTCAGGAGAAGAAAGGAGTGAAGGATTCAAGAGCAGAGCCTAGAGCGGACTTAGAAATGTAGGGTCAGCTATTTGTAGAGAAGGCCTGAATAGTCTTTGGGAAAGCCTGCAAAAGTGGTGAGTGAAAATGCTGTCATCATATCTAGAACAAAACAAAGTGAAAAACATTAATCATGCTAAATTCCTATAATTTTCCAGAAACACAGAGCTTAGAAAAAAGTCTTCTGGACTATAAGTTAAATTATGTGAGGCAGAACTGCTAAATAAAGAAAGGCATCAACTAATTCATTGTTCGGGATTCCCCATACACAGTTATGAAAATGTATCATTGTGCTAGGTACTTTGCCAATTAAATTAAGTAGGCCTGGAACATTGCCTTTGAGGAGACAGTAAATCCTGACATTTACTTAATCCTATCTCTCCTCCATAATTCCCTCAGAGAAAACCATACTTGATTCTTTTCTGTTGAGAGTAATTTAGCCTCTTCACAAAGAGTTCCGTATCTCCACTGTCTTAGCGGTCCCGTGATACACCTTTGAAAACAGGCAATAAATATATCAAATTCATGTGGCTCTGATTCCTCTTACTACCTCATATTACATTCAGAATAACTTATTATTTAATATTATTTATGCAGTAAAAAAGAGTACCCCAATAGTTTCCAGATGTTAGAAACATTTAAAAACAAAGTTGATTCAGACATCAGGATTACAGGAACTAATAATGAAACTAATTCTCACAAAGGTACAACAAACATCTTCTGTTTTCTTTTCTAAACAAAAAATTCTGATTATAAAAGCAGTGCTTACTAATCATAAAGTATTCAAATTGTCCTTAAGTATATGAAGTAAAAAATAAAAGTCCCTTTAAGCTTCTTTTCCTGCACAGACTCCTATAACCCGACCCCTTACCTATATAAATAACTGCTGTTAACACTTTGGTGTATTTCCTTCAGTGATGTAGTCTTTTGTTGTTGTTGTTTCACACATTATATATAGGTAGATGATAAGATCAGTAGATTGATTGAAAAATAGGTAGATGTTTGTAAACTAAAATCACATCACCTTCTACATTCTGTTTTGCTGTTATCACCTTAAAAACGTTGACATAGACATTCCCTTTCCAATTATTAAAGTCTTCATGGTATTCTATTATAGGGATGTTCCGTAACTGATTTAACCAATCCACTACTGAGAGACAAATATTTGACTTTTTCTCAGCAAAATGGTACATGAAAGAAAGAAACTTTAAAGTCCAATCAAGTTTGAAAACTCCATTTAAAAAATCTACATTGTGATTATGAGAGTTATCTTTTTTTTTATTATTTTTTTAAATTTTATTATGTTATGTTAATCACCATATATTACATCATTAGTTTTTGATGTAGTGTTCCATGATTCATTGTTTGTGTATAACACCCAGTGCTCCATGCAGTACGTGCCCTCCTTAATACCCATCACTGGGCTAACCAACCCCTCCTTCCCCCTCCCCTCTAGAACCCTGTTTGTTTCTCAGAGTCCATAGTCTCTCATGGTTCATCTCTCCCTCTAATTCCTCCCCCCTCATTTTTCCCTTCCTTCTGCTAATGTCCTCCATGCTGTTCCTTATGTTCCACAAATAAGTGAAACCATATTATAATTGACTTTTTCTGCTTGACTTATTTCACTGAGCATGATCTCCTCTGATGGCTGAGTAATATTCCATTGTATATATGGACCACATCTTTATCCATTCATCTGTTGAAGGGCATCTTGGCTCTTTCCACAGTTTGGCTATTGTGGACATTGCTGCTATGAACATTGGGGTGCATATGGCCCTTCTTTTCACTACATCTGTGTCTTTGGGGTAAATACCCAGGAGTGCAATTGCTGGGTCATTGGGTAGCTCTATTTTTAAATTTTTGAGGAATCTCCACACTGTTTTCCAAAGTGGCTGTACCAACTTGCATTCCCACCAACAGTGTAAGAGGGTGGCCCCTTTCTCCACAACCTCTTCAACATTTGTTGTTTCTTTCCCTGCCCATTTTTGCCATTCTAACTGGTGTAAGGTGGTATCTCAATGTGGTTTTGATTTGAATTTTCCTGATGGCTAATGATGATGAATATTTTTTCATGTGTCTGTTAGCCATTTGTATGTCTTCTTCAGAGAAGTGTCTTTTCATATCTTCTGCCCATTTTTTGACTTGATTATTCATTTTTTGGGTATTGAGTTTGAGAAGTTCTTTATAGATCTTGGATACCAGTCCTTTATCTGTAGTGTCATTTGCAAATATCTTCTCCCATTCTGTGGGTTGCCTCTTTGTTTTGTTGACTGTTTCCTTTGCTGTGCAGAAGCTTTTTATCTTGATGAAGTCCCAAAAGTTCATTTTTGCTTTTGTTTCACTAGCTTTTGGAGATGTATCTTGAAAGAAGTTGCTGTGGGCGATATCAAAGAGGTTACTGCCTATGTTCTCCTCTAGGATTTTGATGGATTCCTGTCTCACATTTTTTAAAGCACCTCTCTAGCTTTGAGGCTGTTTTGTATTCTCAGTTGAATGGTTCAATATGGTGGGTGCCTTAAAATGTCTAAGTGTTCAGCAGGGCAGATTTATTTGTCATTAAAGGTTTATTTCCTTGGTATAAATTAATGAGCATATTTTCTTTTCTTCAATTTTTCTCAAGTATTTATTATCAAATTCAACTAGAATCTATATAAAATATTAGCAAATGAATGAATAATTTGATCACAGATAAGAAAGAATTGATATTTACACTGATTCTCCTGGCTGAGAAGTAATTATGAAATAATAATGGCTGGTCTGTGAAACCAGAAGAGAATGCAGATAACTATAATCTTAAAATTAACCTTATTTTGTTAGTTTGCTATTGGAATTTAAGATTATTTGGGGGAGAAAAAAAAAGCACAATGTTCCTTTTTTTAAAATTAATTATTATCAGAGCTTATTATCTCTCCTATTGAAATTCAGAAACATTTTAAAAAAGAACTTCTTTTAAAATTATTATCAGGGTTTAGATTACTTAGCTTTGTTCTTTTCATTTGAAGGTGTTCCATTAATATGGTTTGATTTATAACATATTGGCCACCATATGGGGAGAGAAGGAAAAAAAAACTTTCATGAAACATGGTAAATTAAGCATTCAATGTCTACTGAACTGTCTTTTTACTATCTTAAAATTTGATCGACTAGCAGAACGGGTAACACTTAGAGTTTATTCAGAAAAAAAAAAAAAAATACCCTACCAGTCAAGTTTCAAAACCATTTAACTATAGAAACTTTGTTTGGCACCTGGGTGGCTTAGTCATTTGAGCTTCCCACTCTTGACATCGGCTTGGGTCACAATCTCAGGGTCATGAGATGGAGCCCCACATAGGTCTCTGTGCTCAGCGAGAAGTCCGCTTGTCCCTCTTCCTCTCCCTCCATTCCTCCCCGTGTACACTCATGCGTGTGCGCACTCCCTCTGTCTCTCAAATAAATAAATCTTAAAAAAAAAGAAACTTTGTTATTCAACTGCACATTTAAATCATGGAGAATTAGCTATATTATATAAAATTATATGGCCCCTCTATGGGAGCAAGTGATTCCAAATATTAAAAATTTCCCTGAAAAATGATATTTACATAAGACTTTTCAATTATGTATTTAAAGATCCATAGCCTCACTATGGGTTTCATTACTATTATCCTTATAAAAAATTGGAGTAACTGAGGAGTCAAAAACAAATAATAAAATATATACAGAGAATTGAGCATCTGCATAATACGAGAATTTGGATGGTATAAGGACAAGAAGCTACGCTTTTATTTGTTGATTTTAGTGGTTTCTGTAGAGTTCCAGAGTTTTCCTTTACTATAGAGGCTGTTGGTCCAATGGAATGAGTTATAGACCTAGAATCAAAAGTTCACTTCCCTACTGGTTGAAAAGTTGGGCAAATTCATCTGTCATCTCTGAGCCTTTTTTCTTCTTTAATAAAATTAAAAAGAACTTAAAAGACATACCTAATTCTAACAAGCATGACTGAGAAATAATTTTGAAAATACTTTGTAATTTTTGAAATGCTATGCAATTTGTAGAAAATATATTACTATTAAAACTATCTTATGATCTTGGTACTCATAGTTTTTGTTCCCTAAGTATACCTCCAATCTTAATTATCTGTCACTACCCTTAAACAATTCTGCAATTGTCATTAGTTTATGTCTCTTTTTTTCCACTCCCTATTTATCAGCCCCCAGGTTTGGATTCAGCATTCATAAGAGAAAAAGAATCAGTGAGAATGTAAGCATGTTTTACTATCTAACCCCAATTCTCTGTTAGAACCATGTATTGATGTTTATTGTCAATAGCTATAACAGATCTCAGATTGGCTTGGTAAATTTTTTCCAAAGTGCATATTTATTCAATAGCAAGTTTGCATTTAAAAACTCTGTAGATCGTCTGAAGTTCTCTCTTGAGAAGCATTTTGGAACTAATTACTATATTTCTTATTGCTCTATATATTGAAATGGCACATACCTCACTTATGACATAGAAAAAGCAGACGGAACTGAAGGAAGGGGAGAAGGGAGCACAAATGATTTCACTAGTTCAAGCCAAAAGAATTAGTTATATGAAAAGGATAGAATTTTATTCCACAGATGGAAAGGAACAAATGAAATTGTCTACTTGCAGATACCATCGTTTTCTACATTGAAAATCCCAAGGAATCTAGAAAATACTCCTAGAACTAATAGTAGGTAAGTTCAGCAGGGTCACAGGATTTAAGTGAACACAAAAAATCAATTGTATTTCTATTATTAGAAACAAATATGTGGGCGATGAAATTAAAATTACAAATACAAATACACACACATACAAAGTTACATGTAAATTTACAAAACATGTACAATACTTGTATGCTGAAAAACTATACAATACTGACTAAAGAAATAAAAAAAAAGATCTAAATAAACAGAGACATACCATATTCAAGAATTGGAAGATTCAACATAATAAAGGTATCAGTTCTCCCCAAAATGTTATACAAGATTACCTTAAAACTTATAGGGAAAGGCAAAGGAACTAAAATAACTAAGACAGTTTTGATAAAGAAAAATGAAGTGGGAGGAGTCACCCTATCTGATTTGAAGACCTATTATACGCAGCTTCCATAATCAAGACTGCTTTGTATTGATGAAGGGATAGACACATAGATCAATGAAACAAAACAGATCCACCCAGATATACCCAACTTCTATATGAAAAGATGAAAAATAAACTCAACCAAGGAAAGGAAGTCTTTTCAACAAATGGTACTTTGAAAAGAATAGACATCTATAGGCAATAAAAAAAAATCTACAGGAATCAATAAATTCAAAAAGGATGACAAACTTAAGTGTTAAGTCTAAACTATAAAAATTAAAACAGAAAACCTTAGGAAAAAAACATGGAGAAAAATCTTTGGAATCAAGATCTAGTGAAAGAATTCTTAAGACTTGACACCACAGCATAATACATAAAAAATAAAATTTGATAAATTGGACTTTACCAAAATTTAAAACTTTTGATGTGAGAAAGGCCCTATTACAAGGATGCAAAGATAAGTTACAGAGGAGAAAGTATGTGTAAAGATATACCTGACAAAGGAATGGTATCTAGAATATATAAGAACTCTAAAAACTGAGCAGGAAAAAGAAAAAAAAAATCAAACAATCTAACTGGAAAATAAGCCAAAGACATAAAAAGATATTTTACCAAAAGATATGTTCATATGGTAAAGAAGCACATGAAAAGCATCATTAGTCATTAGGGAAACGCAAATAAAAAATGCAATGAGTAAACACTACTCACATATCACAATGACTAAAACAAAAAATAATGAAAATGCCAAATGCTGGCCAGAATGCAGAGAAACTGAATCATTTATTCATTGCTGGTGGGAGTGTAAAATGATAGCCACTATGGAAAACTGTTTCTTGATTTCTTAAAAAAAACAAAACACGCAATTGTCATATGACCCGTAATTGCACTTCTGGGCATCTATCTCAGAGAAATAAAAACTTATGTTCATACAAAAACCTATACACAAATGTTGATAGCAACTTTTTTTTTCATACTAGTCCAAACCTGAAAACAATCCAGATGTCCTTCAATGAGGGAATGGTTAAATGAACCATGACACCCCCATACCACGGAGGGCCATTCAACAATAAAATGGAATGAACTGCTGATACAAGCAACAACCTGGACAAATCTCCAGAGAATCACGCTGAGTTAAAAATGCCAATCCCTAAGGGTTACATACTGTATCATTCTATTGATGTAAAATTCTTGAAATGACAAAATAAAAATAGGAAATGGATTACTGGTTGCCCGGGGTTAAGAAAGGGTGGGCATTGGAGAGAAATGTGGCTCTAAAAGACCAACATGAGGGAGCCTCATGCTAATGAAAATGTTCTGCAGCGTGACACTATCACTGTCAATATACCGGTTCTAATATTGTACCATGGTTTTGCAAGATATCAGCACTGGGGGGAAACTCGGTAAGGAGTACATGAGATTTCTCTGTATTATTCCTTTCCTCTGTACTACAATTATCTCAAAATAAAAAGGTTAATGTAAAACAAATGATGCTCCTAGAATTGCTACATGTTCTGACTTACTATTGTCTTAAAGAGAGCTACTCTAAACGGCTGCAAACTATAAATTTAACTGACTGTTAAAACTTAGAAAACCAATATATGGTTGCTTGCTATTCTTGGTCTTGTTGGCTGAACTTGAAATTGTGATGATTTCTGTCTTTAGAAATAATGGTAGTTCATCATTTTTGCAGGACAGTCCTCCATTAATTAAGATTGATACTGGGGAAATTTCCACTTGTTTCAATTTAAACAATAATTCTTGCCATTTGAAAAGTATTCTCTCCCCCACCCCATTCTACCCCAGTGACTCTGCTGCTAGAAGGAACACAACTTTGATGTGATTTTTATGCTTTTTGGGCTAGTGTGGACTCATGCAATGGTTCAACAAAGACTTCTGATGCCTTGAAACTGCAGAACAATTCCAACTGGCTTACCCCTATGATCTTTAAATAAGATTGCTATTTATTATCAGTTTTCTCACCAGGGTGAAAAATCATTGCATTGAAATAAAATTCATTTTTCAATTGCATCTCTGAGAAAACAAGAAATGATATGTTTCTAGGGACAAACATTACACAGACATGCACACACAACATGCATATTCATATACAAACACACACATATTAAAGAACTTTCAATGAGAACATTTTTGAAACAATAAATTATAAAATATCAAAAATGAACTAGTTTTATGTATTTTATAAAAATAGTATTGGGGAACCTGGGTGGCTGTCAGTTAAGCATCTGACTCTTCATCTCAGTGCAGGTCTTGATCTCAGTGTCATGAGTTCAGGCCCTGCATTGGGCTCCATGCTGGGCGTGGAGAATACATAAAAAATAAAAATAGTATTTATTAACAATACTCTGAATCAAACTGTGTGTAGTAGTTCACACACATTATCTCTTTTCCCTATAAGTTCTTAAAAGTAAGAATCTTTATCTCTATTTTGGAGATAAGAAAACAAATTTAGAGAGGTTATATGATTTAGTTGCCCAAGTAGCGTAGTTAGTAGTGATAGAAAATAATCATTGAAATTACTGATGAGTTAAAATGTGTCACTGTTATAAGTACTTTAAGTTTTTTAAATTTAAGTGCTCAAAAAAATCTTAATTAAAAACTATAATTAGTATTCCAATTTAACCAATGAGAGACTTTGAGTAACTTGTACATGATCTTGTAGTTGATGTGTAATAGTGCCAGGATTCAATTAACATAGCCAAACTCTAAAGCCCACTTGATTGATCATTTCCTGCTGAAAAATGACAGGACCAGAATGCAGCTTCTCCTTACTTGGGGAAGAATGAATTCCCATCTAAATACACACACACACCCCCCTCATCTAAATACATACTTGCACATATATTCAGTGAGAATAATTTGTGTGCTTCAGATTTTGTAATCTCATTTCTAACATGTCCATTATAGAAAATAAAATAATTTTATCTTTACATAAATTTTGGCATTAATAGCTGTCTTAGCTTGGTCTGCCTTAACAAAATACTACTGAGTGGCTTAAACAACAAAAATGTATTTTCAGTTCTGGAGACTGAAGTCCAAGATCAAGGAACAGGCATTCATTCTGTGGCCTCTTCTCTTGACTTATAGGTGGCCACCATATTACACTGTGTTTGTATGATCTCTTCTTTGTGCATACATGGGAGAGAGAGTAAGCCAGGTGGCTGGTGTTTTTTGGTTTAATTATGTTAGTCACCATACAGTACATCATTATTTTAATTTAATTTTATTATATTATATTAATCACCATACATCATTAGTTTTTTATTGTTATGTTAATCACCATATATTACATCATTTGTTTTTGATGTAGTGTTCCATGATTCATTATTTGCATATAACACCCAGGGCTCCAGGCTCCATGCAATACGTGCCCTCTTTAATACCCATCACCAGGCTAACCCATCCCCCTCACCCCCTCCCCTCTAGAACCCTCAGTTTGTTTCTCAGAGTCCAGAGTCTCTCATGGTTCATCTCCCCCTCTGCATCCCCCTTTCTTTTTCCTTCCCTCTCCTCATGTCTTCCGTGCTATTCCTTAGGTTCCACATATGAGTGAAACCATATGATAATTGTCTTTCTCTGATTGACTTATTTCACTTAGCGTAATCCCCTCCAGTTCCATCCATGTTGATGCAAATGGTGGGTATTCATCCTTTCTGATGGCTAATATTCCATTGTATCTATGGACCACATCTTCTTTATCCATTCATCTGTTGAAGGGCATCTTGGCTCCTTCCACAGTTTGGCTATTGTGGACATTGCTGCTATGAACATTGGGGTGCATGTGCCCCTTCTTTTCACTACATCTGTATCTTTGGGGTAAATACCTAGGAGTGCAATTGCTGGGTCATAGGGTAGCTCTATTTTTAACTTTTTGAGGAAACTCCATACTGTTTTCCAAAGTGGCTGTACCAACCTGCATTCCCACCAACAGTGTATGAAGGTTCCCCTTTCTCCACATCTTCACCACATTTGTTGTTTCCTGTTTTGTTAATTTTTGCCATTCTAACTGGTGTAAGGTGGTATCTCAATGTGGTTTTTATTTCAATTTCCCTGATGGCTGATGATGAACATCTTTTCATGTGTCTGTTAGCCATCTGTATGTCTTCTTTCGAGAAGTGTCTCTTCTTATAAAAACTGTCATCTCATCATGACAGCACCACCTTCATCAGCTAACCTAACCCAAGTTACTTTCCAAAGGCCACATCTCTAAATACCACCACATTTGGAGTTAAGACTCCAACACGGGAATTTTGTATGTTTGTGTATTTGGCGACGGGGGGGGGGGGGTGGTGGTGGAACACAAACATTTAGTCTATAAAATAGTTTATTCTTATTGGTGTGAGAAATATGCAAAAAAACAAACAATGTGGAAACTTAAAAAAATTATTAACATTTTATTCTTCCAAATTCTACTCAGATATGTTTTCCTCTTTAATCAGACAAACACACAGGTTTCAGATTAAAAATCATATGAAATGTCATTAATATGTCAAGTTTCAGGGATGCCTGGGTGGCTCAGTCGGTTAAGCGGCTGCCTTTGGCTCAGGTCATGATCCCAGGGTCCTGGAATCAAGCCCCGCATCGGGCTCCCTGCTCAGTGGGGAGTCTGCTTGTCCCTCTGCCTGCCACTCCCCCTGCTTCTGTGAGCTCTCTCTCTCTGACAAATAAATAAAATCTTAAAAAAACACGTCAAGTTTCAAAAAAATAATTCTTCAACCAAAAATAGGAATAGTAAAAAAAATCACAAATAGACAATTTTCATTTCCAACCAAGATGGAGCAATAGGCCTTGATTTAAAATTTTGAAAATTTGAAAGAAATATTAAACACTTTGAAAAATGGGCTAAGTCTATAAAACACTGGTTTCATACATTCAACAACAGGCAATCATATGATCCATATGATTGCACCAGCTTATTGCTTGTATGAAATTCTCAGGATGCAGGGCAAGAAGAAGTAGAACAAACAGAGCTTGCTGATGAGAGAGAAATCACAATTCAGAGGCGTCAATGTATCTAAAAGGAGGGGGCTTCAGAGAGCTACAGAAACAAGCAGAGGAGTCTCAACAATTCATTAACGGTGCATACCTCTGTGTGCATTTGAGAGGAAATATCGAAGGCCAGGAAACAAACAAATAAACAATAAAAAAAATCACTTGGAAGCAGTAGTTGAAATCTTCAAGGACTCACAGAGGGCTGGAAAGAGTTTATGTTCCCAAGAGGCAGACTGAGAATGTCTCATAATATTCAAGATACTGGAACATTCTTACAAGGGTGGCCCTAACCTAAATAATGCACAGGAACCCATCCTAAGAAACTTTAAACTATGCTTTACTAGGTCAGTTTTCAAGAAAGTGTTGAAAAGACTGGGTTTCCTAAACTAGATATTATTAATGAGTTTGACTTTTGATTTTTTGAGGAAACTCCATTCTTTTCTCCATGATGGTTGCACATTCACAAATTCCCACTAACAAAGCACAACCGTTCTCTCTCTTCCACACCATCAGCAACACTGGCTATCTCGTCTTTTTGATAATAACCATTCTAATAGGTGCAAGGTGATATCTCATTGTCATTTTGATTTGCATTTCCCTGATGTTGAGCACCTTTTCATGTACCTGTTGGCCATCTGCATGTCTTCTCTGGAAAAATGTCTGTTCAGTTTCTCTATTTTTTAATTGGATTATTTGTCATTTTGCTATTGAGTTGTCCTTGTTCCTTATATTTTTTGGATGTTACTCCCTTATCTGATAAATGATTTGTAAATATTTTCTCCCATCCCATAGGTTGCCTTTTCATTTTGTTGATGGTCTCTTTTGCTGTGAAGAAACTAATATAGTCCCACTTATATTACCTTTTCATATCTATGTTTTTGGTTTCATATTAAAAAACTCATTGTTAAGACCAATCTCAAGGACATTTTCCCTATGCTTTCCTTTAGTTTTATAGTTTCAGGTCTTACATTTAAGTCTGTAAATCCATTTTGAGTTAATTTTTGTTAGTGGTGTAATACAGGGGTCCAGTTTCATTCTTTAGATTAAGGATATCCAGTTTTCCCACCATTCATTGAAGTGACTATCTTTCCCCATTGTATCAAAGGTTAGTTCACCATATATTATGTGGGTTTATTTCTAGGCTCTCTCCTCTGTTCCATTGGTCAGAAACAACCTAAGTGACCACTGATGAATGAATGGAAAAGAAAATATGGTATGTATGAATGTTATAATGAGATACTATTCAGACATAAAAAAAGAAGGAAATCCTGCTATTTGCCACAACATGGATGAAACTGGAGGACGTTACATTAAATGAAATATGCCAGACAGAGAAAGACAAATACTGTATGGTAACACTTATAAGTTGAATTAAAAAAAAAAAAAGGCCAATCTCATAGAAACAGAGGGTGCAGGACCTGGAGAGTAGGAGAAATAGAAAGATATAGGACAAGGATATAAACTTTCAGTTATAAGATAAATAAATTCTGAGGATCTAATGTATAGCACAGAGCCTATAATTAATAATATGGTATTATATACTCGAAATTTGTTGCAAGTGGATCTTGACCATTCTCAATATGAGAGGAAAGAGGAGAGAGGGAGAGAAACATGGAGAGATGACTATATGAGGTGATGCATTAATTAACTTGATTATGATAATCACTTCACAACATATATGTGTACCAAATTTTCATGCACACTTTACTTACATGCAATTTTATGTGTCAATTATTCCTCAGTAAATCTGGAAAAAAAGCAGTCAGTTATAAATGGTACAGTTACCTGTGGTAGTCACATAGACTATGATGGATATACACCAGTCTCAATGTAAATAGCAGCAACATGACTTTCTGGAATATAATAACTTCCTCAAAGGATAATAAACATTATGATATATGGCTTTTTCCTCTCCTTTTAAGTTTTCCTCTCCTTTCTACTTGCTTTCTTTCCTTCCTACTAGGTGCCTATATGAAACTTAAACACTGAACATACTGACACTTCAGGGTAGTTCTGTTCTGACAGTATCATCTAAGTCTCCTGCACTGACCTCTTACACTATTCTGTTTTCTCTCTGCCAACCTGCATTTTGTAATGTCACAATTCAATCCATCACACAAGAAACTGATTTCTTACCTAGTCACCTATTGCCTTGAGATAATGATAATCCATATTTGATATCAGGAATTTCATTGCTAATGTTATCAAATGCAGTATATTTCTTTTAAGTATATGTTAGCAAAGAGCTGGATGTCAGTAACTGATAATGCTTGCATAATACATTATACAAGAGAATTCATTTTACCTCTCTAAATAATGGACCTCGTATCTGTCTACAAGCAAGAGTTCAAAATTATCCACTTTCCTTTGCTACAAGGCAACATGATATATGTAAAGGATGCAACTGGAGAGGGTAAAACTGGACAGGAAACAATGATAAACTCCAATATCTAGTCAGGAAAACTTCTATAACTCTGGGTCTTCAACTGTTAATGATTGTAAAATCATATTTTATGTTTGAGTGCTTCAAATTATGCTGTTATGATTTTATTGTATTATGTGCTTGATTCTTCTAGCCTACAAAAAGGAAAGAAATAATGATAGATTTCTTTAAGCAGAACAAAACAGAGTGTGTTAATTATGAAAAATAATATTTAAGAGGCTCTAGGGTAAAGAACAAAATTTATTGTGTATTTTGCATCGTATGTATATATATATATGCTCTTTTTAAGGATTTCTAAGTAAGTTACAAATGTTTGACGTAGTTTCATAAAATTAACATTGAAATAGTTCAACTGTATATGAAACAGTGGTAAATTTTCAGCAAATTACGATCGGACACAAAGAATGATATTCCTATATAAATATGTAGATAGTTTACAAAAATATATTTATAGTATTGTCTATTCTATATTACTTTGGTGTAGGTTCTCTATGTCAACTATAGAGCTACATATTTTTTAAGATTTTAAGGTTTTATTTTATTTATTTACTTTTTATTATGTTAATCACCATATATTACATCATTAGTTTTTGATGTAGTGTTCCATGATTCATTGTTTGCATATAACACTCAGTGCTCCATGCAAAACGTGCCCTCTTTAATTTCCATCACCAGGCTAACCCATCCCCCAACCCCCCTCCCCTCTAGAACCCTCAGTTTGTTTCTCAGAGTCCATAGTCTCTCATGTTTGTCTCCCCCTCCGATTTTCCCCCCTTTATTCTTCCCCTCCTGCTATCTTCTTCTTTTTTTTAATTTTTTTTAACATATAATGTATTACTTGTTTCAGAGGTACAGGTCTGTGATTCAACAGTCTTACACAATTCACAGTGCTCACCATAGCACATACCCTCCCCAATGTTGATCACCCAGCCACCCCATCCCTCCCACCCCTCACCACTCCAGCAACCCTCAGTTTGTTTCCTGAGATTAAAAATTCCTCATATCAGTGAGATCATGAGATACATGTATTTCTCTGATTGACTTATTTTGCTCAGCATAATACCCTCCAGTTCCATCAACGTCATTGCAAATGGCAAGATTTCATTCCTTTTGATGGTTGCATAATATTCCACTGAATATATATACCACATCTTCTTTATCCATTCATCTGTCGATGGACATCTTGGCTCTTTCCACAGTTTGGCTATTGTGGACATTGCTGCTATAAACATTGGGGTGCACGTACCCCTTCGGATCCCTACATTTGTATCTTTGGGGTAAATACCCAGTAGTGCAATTGCTGGATCGTATGGTAGCTCTATTTTCAACTTTTTTGAGGAACCTCCATACTGTTTTCCAGAGTGGCTACACCAGCTTGCATTCCCACCAACAGTGTAGGAGGGTTCCCCTTTCTCCGCATCCCCGCCAAAATCTGTTGTTTCCTGACTTGTTAATTTTAGCCATTCTAACTGGTGTGAGGTGATATCTCATTGAGGTTTTGCTTTGGATTTCCCTGATGCCGAGTGATGTTGAGCACTTTTTCATGTGTCTGTTGGCCATATGGATGTCTTCTTTGGAAAAATGTCTGCTCATGTCTTCTGCCCATTTCTTGATTGGATCATTTGTTCTTTGGGCATTGAGTTTAATAAGTTCTTTATAGATTTTGGATACCAGCCATTTATCTGATATGTCATTTGCAAATATCTTCTCCCATTCTGTCGGTTGTCTTTTGGTTTTGTGGACTGTTTCTTTTGCTGTGCAAAAGCTTTTTATCTTGATGAAGTCCCAAAAGTTCATTTTTGCCCTTGCTTCCCTTGCCTTTCGTGATGTTTCTAGGAAGAAGTTGCTGTGGCTGAGGTCGAAGAGGTTGCTGCCTGTGTTCTCCTTTAGGATTTTGATGGACTCCTGTCTCATGTTTAGGTCTTTCAACCATTTTGGGTCTATTTTTGTGTGTGGTGTAAGGAAATGGTCCAGTTTCATTCTTCTGCATGTGACTGTCCAATTTTCCCAACTCCATTTGTTGAAGAGACTGTCTTTTTTCCATTGGACATTCTTTCCTGCTTTGTCGAAGATTAGTTGACCCAGAGTTGAGGGTCCATTTCTGGGCTCTCTCTTCTGTTCCACTGATCTATGTGTCTGTTTTTGTGCCAGTACCATACTGTCTTGATGATGACAGCTTTGTAATAGAGCTTGAAGTCCGGAACTGTGATGCCGCCAGCTTTGCTTTTCTTTTTCAACATTCCTCTGGCTATTCGGGGTCTTTTCTGGTTCCATACAAATTTTAGGATTATTTGTTCCATTTCTTTGAAAAAAGTGGATGGTATTTTGATAGGGATTGCAATGAATGTGTAGATTGCTCTAGGTAGCATTGACATCTTCACAATATTTGTTCTTCCAATCCATGAGCATTTAACTTTTTTCCATTTCTTTGTGTCTTCCTCAATTTCTTTCATGAGTATTCTATAGTTTTCGGATACAGATTCTTTGCCTCTTTGGTTAGATTTATTCCTAGGTATCTTATGGTTTTGGGTGCAATTGTAAATGGGATCGACTCCTTAATTTCTCTTTCTTCTGTCTCGTTGTTGGTGTATAGGAATGCAACTGATTTCCATGCATTGATTTTATATCCTGCCCCTTTACTGAATTCCTGTATGATCCAATTTTTAATATATACATATTTATATTTTTTAGTCTCTGATGACAATGGATAATGACCGTTGAATCTTCTAATCTTGAATTCATCTATTCCTCACTTTGCATATTAAAGAGTTTATATCACCATAAATTCCCTTCATATTTTAAACTTTTTGTTGTCATTGTTGTTATACCTACTAAAGGGATGACAAAGGCCCATATTGCTAGATTATGCTTATGTCTAAAAGTACCAAAACATCTTTTAATTTATCATAGCTGTTAGTTTCATATATTTTAAAAATATTTATTTTTAATAAGAAAACACTTATTGCTGCAGAAAATTTAGGAAACATAGAGAAGTATAAAAAGCCTAAAAAAATATACAATTTCAAAATTCAGAAAAAAAATACTATTAACATTTTTCTGTATTTCTTTTAGCCTTACACATACACACACATACACACACACAGCATAAAGAACACTAATCTACAAACTCATTGTGTCATACATAGGGAAAGATGGCTCATACAAAGTAAAATACCCCATATAATCAGCAGGCATATTCACTATTGCCTCTTATACAATGTACTGGAGATCCTATTTATCTAAAGTAAGAGAATATAAATAAAAAATATAAGGAATTCAAAGATACCAACATTATAATTGTTCTTAGAAAAATGTTATCTATTCAGAAAACTCAAATGAATCTATGTCCAAATTATTAAAATTAATGACAGTGCAGGGGTGCCTGGATCGCTCAGTCAGTTAATCGGCTACCTTTGGCTCAGGTCATGATTCCAGGGTCCTGGAATTGAGCCCCGCATCGGGCTTCCTGCTCAGCTGAGAACCTGCTTCTCCCTCTCTCTCTGCCTGCACTCTGCCTACTTGTGCTCTCTCTGTCTCTGTCAAGTAACTAAAATCTTAAAAAAAATAAATTAATGACAGTTCAGATAATTTAATTAACATAATTAAATTATTTTTAAAATCATATTTTTATATTTCAGCAACGGGAAAGTCTGAAATATAATTTTAAGAATATAACCTTCTTGATAGTAACAAAATAAAGAGAGCAAAAAAGCAGGTCATTGGAGAAGATGCTTAAATATCGTAAATATGACATAAATATACAAATTTATATTTGTATATTTGTCTCCTCATAAATATACAAATTCCTGAAATTTCAAGCAAAATCCAAAGTTTTTTCATAAAACTTAAAAGAAGGCTTTAAAAAGGTATACGGAAATGAAAATTTCCAAGCATTAAAGACATTACTGGAGAATAAGAGGAAAAAAGTAGAGTAATATGCAGGTATTTACTTAACTAGATATCAAGATGATTATAATGCTGCATTGATAAATGCAATGTGGTATTTCACAGAAATAGAAAAAAAGACTAATGGAACAAAATAGAGAGCACAGAGACAACCCCACATATGTATGAAAACTTGACTTAGAATGATCACTATAGATCAGTGGGAAAATAGTAATTTCAATATAACCTCAATAATAACCTTCCATATAATGATGATGATGATGATGATGATGATTAGGACAATGATGACGATGGTGATGATAACATGAAAACCGATTTTCTACTTCATACCACACACAAAATCAATTCTGGTAAATTATTGTCTCACATATGAAAAACATTATTTTTAAAAGTTTTGAAGAAAATGTTTCCCTCAGAGTAGGAGAAAACTATTTTAGACAAACACATAATTCATAAAAGAAAATACTAATTCTAATACACTAAAATAAAATACTTTTAATTATCACAAGACCCATTCAAAAAATGAGAAAAGCCAAGCCACAAGACAAAGAAGAGACATTTGCAAGATATTGAATAGAAAATAATTGGTATTTATTTTTATTTTTTTAAGATTTTGTTTATTTATTTGACAGAGAGAGAGACAGTGAGAGAGGGAACCCAAGCAAGGGGAGTGGGAGAGGGAGAAGCAGGCTTCCCACAGAGCAGGGAGCCCGATGTGGGGCTTGATCCCAGGACCCTGGGATCATGACCTGAGCCAAAGGCAGACACTTTACGAATGAGCCACCCAGGCGTCCAAAAATAATTGGTATTTAGAATATGTAAGTAAGAGTTATAAATCAAGAAAAACAAAAGTGGTCCAATAGAAAATAGCAAATATGATAAATGGGTGATTCACAGAAATCATATTAACCAAAAAAAAAAAAAAGTTTAAAGATATTGTTATCTCATTTGAAATCAAGAAAATACAAATCAAAATCAGGGTGATAAGTAACTTAATACTTCAACATTTTAATTAAGAAGTCATCCTTGGTTCACAAATATTGGAGTTTCCTAGATGAAATCTAAAACCAGTCCCCATATAGTAGGGGGAGGAAAGACAGAAGAAAGAAGCAGACCATTCCAGATTGGTAGGTGGCAGCTTTAATAAGCAAGGGAACTCACATACAAGGCTTACCTTGGGTGGTCACAAGACTATTAATCTCTGCACCTGCCCTCTAGAATCTTAAAAGTTTATACAGCATTTTAATGGGGTTCTGTCACATATACTGTCCAGATGATCTCAACAACACATTGTTCTTTCAAGACTGTGTTCCTGAAAATGGCTCCCAATGTGGGAACAGTGGGCAGAGCTTACATTCCAAGGACAAGGGAGAGGGTGAGGAGCCTCTGATTGTTTTAGTCTAGCTTTCAGGTTAACTGGTGGTCAAGTTCTCTTTATTACTTCTTCTAATAGTCAATAATACCTAATGTTGTGGAGGACATAGAGCAGAAGGTATTCATAGACTGCTAGTAGAAGTGAAAAGATTGCAATCCCTTGAGAGAGAATATTAGCTAAAGATACGCTATCCCTTTATCCACCAATCCACTCCCAGATACATAATCTAAAGAACTCATGCACTTACCCAAGAAAAGTAAATGAATGGTCATAGCAGACATATTTATAATAGGAAAAACTAGAAACAATCTATCAACAAAAGAGTGGATAAATAAATTGTGATATAATCACACAATTTAATACAAACAGCTATGAAAATAAACAAAATAAAACTTCAAAAATCAGCATGGATAACTCTCAAGAAATGTTGAGTGATAAACATAAGATACAGAAAGTAAAATAACAAGGATATATATGTGTGCTACACATGTTAGCACACGCATACAGACACGCACAGACATGCACACATAGGAAGAGTATGAAAGCATACATGGAAATGATAGAACTCCAATTCAAGATAGAAGCTACCTGTGCCAGGCTTGGGGGAGAAGGGGGATGTATTTAGGCAGTAGTACCACATAGGCTTCTTCAACCACATGGATATCGTTTTATTTCTTAACTAAGTACTATTTACTATTTACTTGTATTATTTGTTATGTGTCTAAGGTTTTAATAACTCCTAGAAGAGTATGCAGTACTAGCACAGATGAAAGATGCCTAGGGTTTGAGCTGTGGCATAGACCAGAGTAACAAGAGAGAACTCCTCTTATGAAGAATACTTAGGAGATCAAATCATTGCAACTTGGTCATTGACTTGGGAAGCAGAGGAGAGGTTTCTGGCTCAGAATGTCATGTTGAAAGCCTCACTAATTAAGATAGGGAATGTCGGGGGTGGGTAGGGGGGACAGAGATTATGAGGAGCCCAGCCCTCTGTGTCTCAGTGTGTGTGCAGATTATCTGGCTATTATTTCTCAGCCATGTTTCATTTTCAAATCCTTGAGTCAGATTAACACAGTTTCTGGGAAGTTTATCTACAAGCCCTAGTTTCCACATGTATTTATATCACTACATAGTACAAGTGCATCATTTTGTAGTGGAGTGCAAAAGGTCAAACATGTAAAATGCAGAGTTGGGTTACTGTAAGGTTAAAGAAATAACCATAGTGAGTCTGCTGTGGGGATAGGTGCCATTCCCAAAACAAATTATAATGGGATTCTAGTTATTGCAGTTTCACTTCATGTTCCAACATGGATTTAGAAAATCACTGTCCATCTGAGCTGCAAAAGACCTCATGAAACACTTTGGCCCAGACCTGCTGTGTCAGCATGTGGATAACTAAGCCATTCCAGACAGATGCTTTTTTAATGGTTAGTCTCTCCAAGTTCTCCATGTTCCACTTATCCTTATATTCTTTTTCAGCTTTTCAGCTGGAGAGGTGTTTTTTTTTTTTTTTTTCAACATGGAGTATCATTTAAGTTAAAAAAAAAAAATCCTTTCCTTCTATGCACCATCTAGTCTTTATATACAGAATTGT
This sequence comes from Eumetopias jubatus, assembly GCF_037043125.1. NCBI lineage: Eukaryota > Metazoa > Chordata > Mammalia > Carnivora > Otariidae > Eumetopias > Eumetopias jubatus. The sequence goes on along the minus strand of NW_028274814.1, from coordinate 112,951,419 downwards.
GACTGAGTTAATGTAAGTCGATTGATAGAGACTAGGAAATAATACAATTCGTTTTTTTAATAAATTACCATCTTTTAGAAGTTGAATAATTTAAAATTAAGTTGAACAAAGCATTTGATTGTGGTTGGTAATCATGTAGCGGCAGGGAGCTAGTCAGGATAATAATGAGGAAGGAAGAAATAATGTTTCTCTATGTTTAGAACCAACCCAAATCTTGTGGATTCTTAGTTTCAGACCAAATTTAAATTGTCTTACGGAGTTTGTTTACTCTGGGGCAGACATGACTTCCTCCACGGGGAAAAAACAAGCTTTGCACAGTCCTAAAATAATCTCACAAGGCTTTGGGGGATTTTCTTTTGCTCTTATGAAACATTTTGGTAAGTTAAAGGAATCATAATCATAAAAATATTAAATTTTGTGTTCCACAACATGAACTTTGAGACTTTACAGAATTTATTCAAAATTTACACCATCTCAAAAACTGATAAAAGAATCCTGAAATTAATATTAAACAGGCACACATGGCGGTGTTAACATATTTGATTTCTAAATTTCAGTATATATTTAAAAAATATTCAGTAACAACACATAGCAGCCCTTTGTAGAACTACACCATGAGCTCCACAAAGAAAGTGACATGTCTGTCTTAATCAACAGTCCATTCCAAGGTTTAACAGTGCTTGACTCATTGTAGGAACGCATTGATTTTCTCACTATTACGGACAACATGGGTGATTATTATCCATAAAAATACAGTATTTATTGTTAATATTCATATTCTTTTTAACAAATGGTGTTAGGACAACTAGATATCCACACACAAAAGAAGGACGTTCAACCTTGACCTCACAATTACAAAAGTTAATTCAGAGAACAAAAAAGACCTAAAGGTAAGAGCTAAAACCATATAGCCCCCAGAAGAAAATATTGGTATATATCTTCATGATTTTGATTAGACAATGTCTACTTTAATATGCACCAAAATTATAAGCAACTAAAAAAATAGATAAATTGGACTTCACTAGCAGCAAAAACTTTATGCTTTAAAGAATACCATCAATTAAAGTCAACCCACAAAACTGTGTACTTTGAGGGAGTTGCATGGTATGTACATTGTATCCTCATAAAGCTGTTAAAATGTGAAATATGGATCAATTTAGACAAAACTCGGAAGATCTGAATAGTGAATACTATTAAAGATTGCTGGAAGAATAAGAGGTTCTAAACAAATGGAGAGATGGACTATGTCTATGGAAGACTAAATATTGGTAAGAGGAGAGATGTTCTCTGCTAACTGACATGTAGATTCAATGAGATCCCCAGTAAAATTTGAGGTCAAGTTTGTTTGTTTTCAAAGGAACTGGAAAGCTCATTTTCAAAATTCATGGGGGAAAGGCACAGGAACTGAAATAACCAAACAACTTTTTAAGAAGAATAAAATTGAAGAGCTAAAATCATCTGACTTCAAGAGTTATTATAAAGCGACAGTAGATAAAACTGTCATATTCATGTAAAGATAGCTAAATGTTTCTAGGCAGAATAAAGTCCAGAAATAAATTATACATATATAGCCATCTTATTTTTGAGAAGGGTGTGAATAAAATTTACCAAAGAAAGTATTGTCTTTTCAACAAAGTATTGGGACAACTGGATATTAATATGAAAAGAAAAAAGAACTGTGATCCAGACCTTGCATGTTATCTGCAAATTAACTTAAGATGGATAATTAACCCAAGTGTGGAACCTAAAATTATATGACATAAGAAGAAAACATAAGATATCACATCAAAAGCATGATATATAAAAGAAAAACTTGATGAATTGGATTTCAACAAAATTATGATCTTCTGCTCTTTGAAAGATACAAACGGATAAAATATTTAGAAATCACAGAACTGATGAAATACTTATATCTGGAATATGTAAAGAAACCTCAGAACACAATAATAAAAAAATTTAAAATAGGCAAATACTCTTCACTGAAAGAAGCTATATAAATGACAACTAAGCACATGAAATGATACTCAATGTCATTAATCATAAAGGAAATGAAATTTAAAACCATTAGATACCACCAGACACCTGTTAGAATTTCCAAAATTAATTAAAAAGGCTATTGTTGATGAGGACACGAAGCAATTGAATCCTCATTCATTGCTGATGGGTGTATACAATAGTACATCTAATTTGCCAAACTATTATATAGTTTTTAACTTAAGTAAACACACACCTACTCCATGACACAATTCTACTTAAGTGGAAGAATGGATGAAAAATTGTTCTATATGCTTTTTCAATAATATTCATAGAATCTTCAATCGTAATTGTCCTCTAAACTAGAAAAAATTCAAATATCTACCTATATAAGAATCCATAAGCAAATGGTGGTATATTTACCAAGGAAGCTCTAGACATCAAAATAAACATATGTATTTTATATACTACTATATACAATGACCAGAGTGAATCTTACAGACACATGAGCGCAAAAAAAATAAATAAAAGAGTAAATAATGATTATCTTTATATGGAATTTAAATACTAGGGAAACTAATTGAAGTTCTAGAAATACAACAGTAACCTTTATAGTTGGTGAAGAGTTTGACAATAGCTATCATGGTTACAATTTAAATGTCATATGGCTAAAAGACTCAAAGCCTTCTAAGTACTCTTAAAAATCTAAGAATACACAGAAAAATGATGAAAATTTGCAATGCCAACAGTTAAGATTATTAAATAATAATCTTGTAAGAGCTGGAGGAAATTTTTATGAGCTCTAAACCACTGAGACTGGATTGATAACATTAATCTGGTTAATGGTTTATCAGACCTTCATATCCTAAGAGAGTGTAGTCACAACCACCTAAAAAAATACTACTTTCACCCCTAATACTATACCCTTGGTAAAAAATCCAAGGATTATTCCTAATAAGAATACTGAATACTTGTAAATGAACAATTAATCCATTTGTATCTGACTTTTTCCACTATTAATGGAAATTTTCAAGGTGAAAGTCTAAAACCTAAATTCTAATGCCAACCAAGTTGGAATTTATACAGAATGGCAGTAAAAATATAATCTAAAATATATAAATACTCATAAATTATGGAATCCACAAATTCATCCTGAAAAAATTACTATATGAGACACACTAACAATTAATAGGTGTTTCACATTACAAGTTCAATAGAAGAAAATTTTAGTAAGAAAGACTGGTGGTATACCAATTTAATAAACCAGGTAAATAGAGTTAAGTCTAACAAAACATTCATGAATATGGTTATAAAGTCAAAGGCTACACAAAACAGTCTGTAACTACAAGAGCTTTAAGGTAAAGTCATGATTTTCAAATAAGTATTTAATTTGTAAATACTACAATATATAAAAATGAAGCATTTATGCAGGTGTGTACACTTACATTGTGTGTGTGTGTATGTGTCACAGGTAGAGGGAAAGAAAAAGGTATATCTCAAGAAGTGAGAAAGTTAAGCAACACCAACTATCAATTTAAACAGGAATAATCTAATATACTTGGATGTGAAAATTCAATAAATATGCTCAGAAAAGTAAAATTTTCTCCTCAAAAGAAAAAAAATGAAATAAATAAAATGTATGAGAAATGTCTTCCTTTAAGAAGAAAGCTTATGATTAAAGAGAAATTATAAGGCAATTCATGGACCTTTATTTTTTTTCAGATGAAGTATAGTTACAGGGCCTCATCTCTCAGAAGATTACGGTGGACATTAAGGGCTCAATTCAGAATACATTTTGCTATGCTTTTTATTTTTCTTCACGGATTATAACTTTTCTGTGCTTCCTGAAACACAAGATGAGAAAAATAAGAGCTTTCTCGTACCTAGTAAAAATTCTGTCTTTATCATTTTGAAATATAAAAATATGGATAGGCTATATATTTATGTCAAGTTTTGTGAAGTATGTTTTTGACAATACATGAAGTCATAAAATATGGGTAATGTAAAATAAAATGAAAGTTCATAAATTACTCTGATGTATTCCTAAATTTATAATAAATTCATAGAAATTTACAGGGTTTTTTTTTTCCTCTTTTTGACTTCCCCTAGGTATTTTTTTCTCTAACCATATATAACCCAGATATAATTTCTAAAGGTGATGAAGCATTTTATTCTGCTGATTCATGCCCTCTAAGCTGAATAAATTAAATGCATATGTACCTCTGCCTCCATTACCAGCCATGAGATAGTAACTACTAATGGACTATTAGCCTTCCTTCCACATACAACTCTAAATAGGTATGAAGTATGAGGTAATTGTAGCCATTGAACAACAGGCAGCAGAATCCCTGAGAGAAAGGAAATTCAAGGTGATTAGTTTAGTAGCCACCCTGGAGTTTTGCAGAGAGACATTTCCTAATGATTGCAAGGGAAGCTAGAAACCAAGCAAAGGACAATGAGCTACGGAAATGAGGAGGCATACCTCAGTATTTGGTACTGCTGAAGCAGCTGGAATCTGGGAAAGAGCACCAGAGAAAAAGGGAGCAATATGTAAGTAGGAAAATACATCAATAGAATTTACCCAGGAATGCAAGGTTGGCTTAACATTATAACAAACAATCTAATACAATAAACATAAATTACTACATGAACAAAATAGAAGATAAAAATAATTTCATCATCTCAATAGATGCAGAAAAATTTTAAAAAAAATCACTATCTACTCATGATAAAACCTTTCAGGAAACTAGAAATAAAAGGGAACTTCTGCAAACTGATAACAGGCATGCAATAAAAACCTACAAGCTAACATTATGTTTAATGGTGAACTACTGAATGTGTTCCCTCTAAGATAGGAAACAAGGTAAACCTACTCCTTAATATTCACTCAAGAAAAATAAAAAGTTAGTCCCACAAAAGCCCATGAGCATCAACGTGTATAGCAATTTTACTTATACTGGCTTCAAACTGGAAACTCAAATGTCCATCAATAGGAAAATGTATGAAGAAATCGTAGTAGACTCACAAAGTGGCCATACTACCCATCAATACAAAGCAACCAACTACTGATGACAACATGGACTGATCTCATAAACATTATCCTAAGTGAAAGCTGGATACAAAAAAAGAATATTTTGCATGATTTCCTTTAGATGACATTCTGAAATAGTTAAAGCTAACCCATATGGCAGAAAGTAGTTCAATGGTTCCCTAGCGATGAGGATGAGGATGAGACTGACTGAAAAATGTCCAGTGGGAATTTTCCCGTTTGATGGAAATACTGTGTATCTTGACTCCCGTGGAGATTACGTGGAGTTATACATTTGTCACAACGAATCCAGCTCTATAGTAAAAATGTATGCCTTACATTGTAAATAAATTATACCCAGGTAAAGTTAACTAGCAAAAACAAATATAAGACTTGTGCTCTTGAACTTTTCTGAACTCAAACATAATAACTTGGTTTGCTTTTACCTTGATACAATTATGATCATAAGAAACAAAAGCAGCAAAACTTCATGACGTGGTAGCTCATGGAAAGACCTTTGGGTTAGCGGAAAGCAGGCTCTGTTTAATTCTACAAGTAAGTATTAGGTGTATGCAATCTGCCTGGAACTGTGCAAGAGGTAAAGGACATAGTGATGCACAGGAAACTGTGTTCTCAGAAGTTTAGTCTAATAAAGAACTAGGACATTCGGTAATTCAACCTTACTAAGTTGCAGTTTCCACAAATGAAAACAAGGGATATTAATACCTATGTCACAATGAGTCTCTGAGGATAAAACTAGGTGAAGTACATAAATCAATAATCCTAGAAAATAATACAGACTCAATAAATTGTAGTTTGAAAAATTAGTAGAAAAATAAAAGCAAATAAAGGTCTATATGGCAAAAAGAATAGAATTTTATTTTTAAATGATATAATAGTGTGGAAATGACATAAAATATATCACAAAACACATTGACCCAAATAGATGGGCATACTCTTTAGAACTTCCAAAGAACATGTTATATAAATTATCATGTTATATAAACTTGCAGAGAATATAAAATGGTAGAAATTTCCTAATTTATTTAGCTGGTGTGACTTTGATATTCAAACCTGATTAAAATAGCTTACAAAAGAATAAACTATAGTACACATTGACTTATAAATATAAATGTTTTATTCTAAATAAATTATTAGTAATTCAGTTGCAGAGTATATTAAAATAATACAGCATGATGAGTAATTTTTTCCAGGAATACAAGGACAGTTCAACATTAGGAAATCCATTAGTGCTTTCTTTGACATTAATAATTTAAATAAGGAAAAAAATGTATGTTCACCTCTAAAGATTCCAGAAAAGCAAATAAAATTAAACATCCATTTTGATTTTTAAAAGCTTTTAGTAAATTAGAAATTTAAGACTGCATTATAACCACTACTTTCAATGCTTACTTTATGCTTAGAAAACCTGAGATAATGACTTGATAAACAAAATACTTCATTACAAATGTCTGAGTCCATACATATAATAAATATGGGTTTTTTTAATCATTAGTTATCCTTTGTTCCAGCTATTACTTTCCACAGGAAAACACAATTTTTTAAAGGCCCCAAATATGAATGATGTAAGAATAAATTTAATAAAACTTGGGAATTTGTATAAAAAATGGAAAAGATTCATTTAGAAACTTAAATGAAGAAAAGAGAAAAAAATAGTATTATAATACTGAATGTTTTCCAAATTAATTATTCTTTCTGGAATTATCATTGTTTATCATGTACTATGTAGGTATTTCTAACACCGTTTTCTAGTTCTTTTGTAGGAAACATCTAAGTATCTTTCAAAACCAAACACAAAGTTCTCTCCCTCCCAAACTTTTCATGAACATCTCAGTGATTCTATCTTCTGGCCTTCTATAGCTCTTTCTCCAGACATCCTAACTTGCTCTTGTTGTTTATTGACAATCATTTTACATGTCTTTTGCTCTCTATTAACAAGGGTCATTAACTGAGCCTAGACTATAGTAGGTATAGATACTTAATATTTTTTTTTGTCTGATTAATTATTTAGCACCTAAACCCATATAAAAGCTTTAGGGATTATTGTTGGTGGACATCGTTTCCCATTTCAACTATTTCTAGAAATATTTAAAGCATAAAACAAAATACATTAGTATAGGTAGAATTCTACAGATTCTCTGATTTTACATCTCTTCACAAAATCTATCGTTTTCTCCCAATGCTTACGTTGACTGTTTGGTAGTTTCCGACTTCTGAGAATGCTATCCTATCTTCCTTTGCCTACATCTGAGTTCACCTGAAGCTATGGTAGACAACTTTTTACATGCTGAAACCACCCCACCTCAGTGCCTCTCTGCTCTTCCACCTGCAGGATATCTCTGACACCAGGGGAGCTTGTTGCAGGTGTACCCAAAGGACCAATATCCCAGCCCTCCTTAGCCTCCAGAGAGATAATCCTAAAGTGTGTTCCACATGGTTTCTCAGTGATCACCTGTACATCACTGCACTTTGCAGTGACTTTTCTCCCTTTCTTCTCATCCTCCCCACTCCTTCACATGTGCTTCCTCGGATTAGCTCCTCAGTGAACAACATGCTCCAATCCCTGACTTAGGTCAGCTTTGGGAAGACTCAAAACTAAGGTTTGTTTTTCTGAGGGGGCATTAAGGGGAATTTAGTTCATTTTGCAGGAGGTCACTTTTTCAGGAGGTTAATTTTGTCTCTGTCATACTCCAATAAATCTTTTGGATTCATCTTGCCTTAGTAGTTCTCTGAAGGTCTTCTCTTCTTCTTCAATCCTTTTTCCTCTAGGTGCTACTATCTCGTTCAATATTTATACAAAAATGGAGTCCAAATCATATAAAAAGAAATATTAAATTAAAAAAACAGAGGAAATAGGAAGAGCAAGATAAAAGCAAAAGGAATCTCTTCTTTATTTTCTCTCCCACTCTTTCTCTTAGTTTTGCAGCATTATCACCTCAAAAATGTCATTGAATAATATGTTTAGTTTTTATAAGCCTAATTGAAATGTGTTACATTCAATCCATTGAAAACATAAAGCCAAGACTAGAACAGTACACTCTGTTAACCAACTTTCCACCCACACATTGACTACAGCACATCAGGAACTATTTGGATTATATCACCAGAGGAAAAACAACACTTAAAGACCTTACATGTGTGTGTGTGTGTGTGTGTGTGTGTGTGTGTGTTAACAGATGCACAAAAATTTCAAAGATTCTAAGTCCATAAATCAGTCTATTATTGTGTTAACCTGCTTTGAGGCATCTTGCCATATTTAATGATGCATTTTTAAAGATAATCTATAATCTCTGAAGAATTTCATCCAAAGTATTTTAAATCTACACTACATTTTTTGCATTGGCTAAAATGCACATTTCTAAAGGGTGTCAAAAATACTTCTTGAATTTTTTCAATATAACTCATAACAAACATTCCTAACTCTGTGTTCTTGAAAGTTCTTTGACAATTTCTTGAATTTTTCATATCATTGAATATATTTTGCTTTTGCCCAGTCAATTAATATTGACAATATGCCAACAACAGACTTCTTACTATTATAAATGCTTCTACTATCTGGCTGGCAGAATTCAATACACCTACTGTTTCTTAGAATTAAATTTGCCTCTACAATTATGAATAGTAAACTATTCTTTCTAAAGGTTAGAATGTTCCTTAAATGCAGGTGTTGGAATTTCTTTCTGGCATTCAAAAGTATCACAGAGTAAACTTAAAGGCTTTAGGTTTTCCATTAAATGGTCATCTACTTTGAAAATTTTCTATTTAAATTGACCATCAAATAAAGAAATAGAATAATCTCACTAGAAAATATAAAGCCTTTAGATTGTTTTGAGAGGCTGGAAACTATTCCTCTATATTAGCAAATTTTTAAAGTCATGGGCTTTATAATGTTTCACTAAAATTTGGGTGAATTATTTTGCAGTTTCAACAAATCATATTTTTCACTTATTTTTTCTTTCTTCATCTAAATCATAATTTCTGCTGAGTATTTAATCTGATAGCCTTCTCAAAAATGTGACCAATAAAATGTCACTCTAAATTCAGAAAGCTTGTATTATAAGTAACAATATTTTCTGTGTAATTCCTAATAAAAGAGCACTGAAATATAAGAAGTTGGAAAATTAACAGATGTTATAAAGAGAACTATACTCAAGTAAAGAGGATCTTCTGTTGGTTTTTTTCTTACATCAGACCATTTATCTTTCATGTGATTTTTTTTTTTGAGGGCTGTTCTCTTGGGCCTCCTCTTTTCTCATATGCTATTAGCAGTTTATAAAAATGACAGCCTCCACCTTAAGAAGGCTAGCTAGACCATGACAGTGTTTCAAGAAAGAAAAATATTTAAAAAAAATAAAGTTATTGAAACTCTGCTTTTTTTCATTAAAGAGAGAACTTTCTCTTTTTGTATTATTTGTTATCATCCTTCACCTATAGTTATAGTATTACATAATATCCTGAAGGTCAAGACTAGGGCATGGACTTAAGAAAAAGGCAATCATTGGACTACACAGTCTGCATTTAACCGTGGCTTCAGGTGAAAGCTATAAAGAGTCCAGCCTTGCTCACCAAAGCAGAAGACCACAGAGAAATTTAGGAGTCAAAGCCAAAGCCATAGAGCAATGTTCTAAATAGAAGCCATTTATCAGAATTGCCTGTAAAACTTTTTTAAAGACCCAAAATCTTGTGTTTGACCTGGTGAATTAGGTTGCCTGAGAATTAAACTCAGGTAGCTGGATTTTTTCTAATTCTATAGATGATCCAGATGTGCAGCCAGGATGAGGATAACTGGTCTAGCATATGATAAAAAAAATGTGCATTTTCATTAAATCACATTTCCCCATGAACTCTTTATGGAAGTTCCTACATAAAACTTCCATGGCTCTGATATGATGGTAGGTATCTGGGAGAAGTTCCATGATAAAACAGAGTATGATTTCAATTAACTTTTGCATAACTGATTGACTTTTAATATCCTCCCAGAATTAGCCTGGATATGATATACCCACCAAGTCCAGATAGATACTCTAACCTTACTGCTCTAACTGTAAGATTCAAAAAGATGGACAAATGAATTATAAGGTAGCATATAACTTTATTTTTTTAATTGCTACAAAGGGTATGTTTTATTCATGTATACTTTTTTTAATTATTATTATGTTCAATTAACCAACATATAGTACATCATTAGTTTTTGATGTAGTGTTCAACAATTCATTAGTTGCCTATAATACCCAGTGTTCATCACAATACGTGCTCTCCTTGATACCATATAACTTTAAATTATATTCTACCCTGTATGTTTGTTTTTAATGTAATAGATGAATATTTTTTCAAAGACTTTATTTATTTATTTGAGGAGAGAGCACGTACAAGTAGGGTCGGGGCAAGGGGCACAGGAAGAGGGAGAAGCACGCCCCTCGCTAAGCAGGGAGCTCTACATGGGCTTGATCCCAGGACCCTGGGATCATGACCCGAGCAAAAGGCAGACACTTAACTGACCAAGCCACCCAGAGGTCCTAATAGTTGAATTATTTTTTTAAGTGTATATTGATTTAGTTGCAATTAGTTTTTTTTTTAAAGATTTTATTTATTTATTTGAGAGAGAGAGAATGAGAGATAGATAGCACAAGAGGGAAGAGGGTCAGAGGGAGAAGCAGACTCCCTGCTGAGCAGGGAGCCCGATGCGGGACTCAATCCCGGGACTCCAGGATCATGACCCGAGCCAAAGGCAGTCGCTTAACCAACTGAGCCACCCAGGCGCCCTAGTTGCAATTAGTTTTGTTAATCAGACTTTTCTATGCATTTATGATGTCATTTCAAATATACTTTATCCCATTATTCTCATTTAGGATGGATTTTTATTGTTAGTGTTCCACTGACTTGCATTCAAATTTTTTTTAAAGATTTTTTATTTATTTATTTGAGAGAGAGAAAGAATGAGAGAGAGAGAGAGCACATGAGGGGGTAGGGTCAGAGGGAGAAGCAAACTCCCTGCTGAGCAGGGAGTCCAATGTGGGACTAGATCCCAGGACTCCAGGATCATGACCTGAGTCGAAGGCAGCCACCCAACCAACTGAGCCACCCAGGTGCCCGCATTTAAAATCTCTGTCTTGGGGCACCTAGGTGGCTCAGATTGTTAAGCATCTGCCTTTGGCTCAGGTCATGATCTCCAGGTCCTGGGATCAAGCCCCATGTCAGGCTCCCAGCTCAGCAGGGAGTCTGCTTCTCCCTCTACCTCTGCCTCTCCCACTGCTTGTGCTCTCTCCCTCTCAGATGAATAAATAAAATCTTTAAAAAAAATAAGTAAAAATAAAATTGTTATCTCAAGACTCCCCTTGCTGAGGAGAGCTGAGAGTAACAATTGCATAAGAGATAATTTATTATCCAAATTGTGGCGTTATTAATATTTATGACAGGATTACAGGTATAAACTTGAACCATGCCAGATAATTGGAACATGCAATTACCTGATTGGTAGTCCCAAAGAAATGTATAGATCCCTAAGGAGAGTGCCTATTTGAGTTGTTCATTTTAATAAGTAAAATACCTTTCTTATTACAAATAAGTATTCTTAATATGTTTTTCTTTAATCTTAATAATTACACACTGATTTCCAAAGGCTGTCATTGTTATTAAATAGGTGGTAGAAGCAAAAATATGTGTAAATTAGACAGAGACTTTCCTGGTGTCATCAATCCCTTTGTACCTTTTGTTAGTTATATTCTTACTGCCAGTGGCCAGAAAGGATGCTACAATACCCACTCTACCCGCGGTGAGAGAAGGCACATGTACACATTCCCTCTCAGACCAGACTCACATAGGTCTGTGTCAAGCTTTCATCAGAGAAATATGGTGACCTCACTATTCGAATTCAAAGAAATCTTGTGACAAACTATGACACAGCTGCCAGTTCTTCCTAAAATTTTATACACCACTATAAGCCATCCTTCTCTGAAACTGATTTTCTTCAAATTGATCAAGAAAAGGATGTGACATTTAAAGTTGTTTTTATTTTCAGATGTCAGGCATAAAGAATCTATATCAGACTCAGACACAGACATACATTATCACCCAGATTCCATCTTGGCATTGGCAATCCCCATCAAAAGTGAAAATATATATTCTTCGACATTTTAAGCACAGGTCAGGACTTCAACCAGTTTTTTCAAATAACTTTGTAGAACCAAACATAGAATCTATACTCTCTATTGATCTCCATGTGCTTACAAAATAAATCATAAATTTACTTTTTCTGAAGAGACTGAGGATCCAAAGGTGTATGATGGTACACAGACAAAATTTTTCAGGGTTAGAAAAATGTTAAGAGCTAAGGGGAAGATGACCCTGGACCATAGAGGGAGAACCGCCTGACCAGCCCAACCATGCCCCTGCAGTCAAACCCATAGATCAACCCATAGATCTCAGTCTGATTCACATCTTTTATTTTTAAGATTTTATTTATTTATTTGTCAGAGAAAGAGAGAGTGCACAAGCAGGGGGAGTGGCAGGCAGAGGGAGAGGCAGACTCCCCACTGAGCAAAGAGCCCAATGCGGAACTCGATCCCAGGACCCTGGGAAAATGACCTGAGCCGAAGTCAGACACCAACCAACTGAGCCACCCAGGCATCCCTGATTCATATCCTGAAGTGGTCCTGTAACCCAGCTCCCACCCCTCTCAGTCACACTTCTCCAGGACCCAAAAGGAGAGATATACTAATGCGCCTCTGAGGAAAGGCCCACCAACATCAGTCACCTGTGAATCCTAAAGTAGGCCAACCCCAACCCACTCAGACATGGTCTGAGAACAGTCCTGCCCACCCAGGAACCTGGAAGGGGGCATATCCATCCATGCCCTAAGGATAAGCTTTCAGACTTTCAGTTTCTGAAGCAGCCTTGTGACTCTGTTCTAGTCCCTCTCAGCTGTGGTCAGGGCCAATTCTGCCCACCCAAGGACCTGCCCAGTGACTTATCAGGAGCCCTCCTAGGCTAGACATCCCGAGGGAGCTGCACACATTCATGTACCTGGTAAAAGCCCATTCTCTGTAAACCTCAAAGCATACCAATGTCCCAGTGTCTGCCCTACCAACCAAAGTTTTGAAAGGTGTCCTATCCACCCACAGACCAGACAAAATCTCTACCAATCCAAACCCTGGTAACAAGCTTGCCAAAAACAGACCCCACTGTGGACCAAGGATCAGTTATGTGATTGGCTCCAACTCTATTCTACTGTGATTAGAAACAATACCATCAGTCTGGAACCTGACAAAGGAAATCCTAACTTGTTAAAACAAGTCTGTAAACACTAAAAGAGATATTTGCTTCTTCAAATGCAGAGATACCAACACAAGGCTACATGGTTCATGAAGAATCAGGCAAACATGATATCACAATGAAACTAACAAAAATCTAGTAATCAACCTCAAAATTGGGAAATTAAAAAATATGGATAATTTGCAAATACTTTGAAATTAAATAGCACACTCCTGAACAACCAGTGACTGAAAGAAAAAATCCAAAGGGAAGTCAAAAACATCTTAAGACAAATAGAAATAGGATCACAACATACAAAAACTTATAGAATATAACTAAAGCAGTTCTGAGAGGGAAGTTTATAGAGATAACTGCCTACATTAAGAAAAAAAGGAATATCTTAAAAAGAACCTAATTTTACACATCAAGAAACTAGGGAAAGAAAAAAAAAAAAAAAAACCAGCCCAAAGTTAGCATGAGAAAGGAAATAACAAAGACCAGAGCAGAAGTAAATGAAATAGAGACTAGAAAAACAATAGAAAAGATCAACAAAATTAAGAGCTGGTGTTTTGAAAAGAAACAAAACAGATAATCCATTAGCTCAAATAATTAAAATTAGTATTAAAGAAAAGACATATAGATGATACACAGAAATACAAAGGATCATAAGAGACTATCAACAATTACCTGACAACAAGCTGGAAACCTAAAAGAAATGGATAAATTCCTAGAAACCTACAACCCACCAACACTGAAAGATGAATAAATAGAAAATCTGAAGAGACCAACAATACTAAGGATGAACAAGCCCAGGACCAGATGACTCCCTAGGTGAATTCTACCAAACATTTTAAAATGTTCTAGGTGACAATCCTTTTCAAAATCTTCCAAAAAATTGGAGAGAAGGAAATACTTCCAAACTTATCTTAGGAGGGCAGCATTTATTACCCTCATAATAAAGCCAGATAAGGACACTACAAGTAAAGAAAATTAAAGGCTATTATCTCTGATAAATATAAATGCAAAAATCCTCAACAAAACACTAGCAGTCAATTTGAAAGCACATTAAAAGGATCATACACTATGATCAGATGGGATTTATCAACATACACAGCAACAACATATCAAGCAAAAAAAGTAATGCACCATATTAAATGAATGAAGAATTAAAACCATACAATAATCTCAAGAGATGCAGGAAAAGCATTTTACAAAATACAATACCCTTTCATCATAAAAAATCTCAACAATTAAGTGTAGAAAAAAGCATTTTACAAAATATAATACCCTTTCATCATAAAAACTCTCAACAATTAAATGTAGCTTGGGATGCCTGGGTGGCTCAGTCGGTTAAGCCTCTGCCTTTGGCTCAGGTCATGATCCCAAGGTTCTGGGATCGAGTCCCACATTGGGCTCTTTGCTAAGCGGGGAGCCTGCTTCTCTCTCTGCCTGCTGCTGCCCCTGCTTGTACTCTCTTTCTCTTTCTGACAAATAAATAAATAAAATCTTTTTAAAAATTATAGCTCATCCATTTGGAAAAGATGGCGGAGGAGTAGGGGACCCTATTCTAACTGGTCCCCAGAATTGAACTGGATATCTACCAGACCACTCTGAGCACCCATGAAATCAGCCTGAGATGTAAGAAGATCTGGATTTCTACAAACAGATCGCAGGTGGTTGGTTTCCAGGTAGGAAGTGGGGAGCTGGGATTCTGCGGGCAGATATGGGAGGATAAATGGCAGCGGGAGGAAGCCTGGTGGTGGGATCCTACACCGCCAATGAGTGACAGCCTCCCACGCCAGGGCCTGGACACAGACTCGCAGACCGGTAGTGGGGGTGAAAGGACATTAAACAGAAACCGGAGTGGCAGGGCCCAGGGAGCAAACTGGGGGTGGCTGGCTGTTTTAGAAGCACAAAGGGCAGAGATATGCCCAACCTGGAGGCAGGACTGGGAGCACGGTGGAGGGACACACAACCCAGGACGCTGCAGTTTATAGCTGCACAGACAGAAATGGAGAGACTGTGGCCTGGAGAGCTCACTGAAGAACAGACTGCGATCTCTCTGCTCTGAGGCAGAGGGTTGGAAACGGTCTCTTCTGCTCTGACTCTTGGAAGAGACACTGAAAGCTGCCAGGGAAAGCCACCAGAGAACAAAAGCCCCCCAAAACCGGTTCCCTCTGAGCCCATCCCCCTCCACAGGGGGGCAGGGCAACTCTGCCCAAACAGGGTTGCCTGAGTAACAGTGCAGCAGGCCCCTCCCCCAGAAGACAGGTTGGGAAAACAAGAGGCCAGCAACCCTAGGGTCCCTAGAAAACAGTGCATCTTGCTTGGGTTGTGGTCAATAATTTGGACTCTATACATTCCCTCAACCACCCATCAACAGAATGACTAGGAGGAGGAACCCCCAAAATAGGAAAGACTCAGAGATTAAGATTTATGCTGCAGATTTACAAATGGATGCAGATATAACCAAGATGTCAGAGATGGTTTCAGGCTAGCAATTGTTAAGACAATAGCTAGAATGGAGAAATCAATTAATGGCAACACAGTCTCTAAGGGCAGAAATGAAAGCTGAATTGACAGAACTTATAAAATGCCATCAATGAGATCCAATCTAATCTAGATAATCTAACAGCTAGGGTAAGCGAGGCAGAAGACTGAGTTAGTGACCTGGAAAACAATTTAATAGATAAAAAAGGAAAAGAGGAGGCCAGGGAAAAACAACTCAGAATCCATGAAAATAGAATCAGAGAAATAAGTGACACCATGAAGCGTTCCAATGTCAGAATTATTGGAATCTCAGAGGGGGTGGAGAGAGAGAGAGGACTAGAAGATATATTTGAGCAAATCATAGCTGAGAACTTCCCTAATCTGGGGAATGAAACAAACATTTGTGTCCTAGAGGCAGGGAGGACCCCTCCCAAGATGAAGGAAAACAGGCCAACACCCAGGCATGTAATGGTAAAACTCGCAAATCTTAGAACCAAGGAAACCATCTTAAGGGCAGTTGGGGGAAGAGATTCCTTAAGTACAGGGGGAGGAACATCAGAATAACATCAGACCTATCCATAGAGACCTGGCAAGCCAGAAAGGCCTGGCAAGACATACTCAGTGTACTAAATGAGAAGAACATGCAGCCAAGAATACTTTATCTGGCAAGGCTGTCATTTAGAATGGATGGAAAGATGCAGAGCTTTCAAGACAGCAGAAACTGAAAGAATATGTGACCACTGAGCTGTCCCTGCAAGAAATATTAAGGGGGGTTCTATAAAAGGAGAAAGACCCCAAGAGTGATATACAACAGAAATTTACAGGGACAATCTATAAAAACAGGGTCTTCACAGGCAACATGATGAAAATTAATTCATATCTTTCAATAATCACTCTCAACGTGAACGGCCTAAATGCTCCCATAAAATGGCACAGGGTTGCAGATTGGATAAAAAGACGGGACCCATCCATATGCTGTCTACAAGAGACTCATTTTGAACCTAAAAATACATCCAGACTGAAAGTGAAGGGATGGAGATCATCTTCCATGCCAACGGACCTCAAAAGAAGGCTGGGGTAGCAATTCTTGTATCAGACAAATTAGATTTTAAACTAAAGACTGTAGTTAGAGACACAGAAGGACACTATATCATTCTTAAAAGGTCTATCCAACAAGAGGATCTAACAATTGTAAATATCTATGCCCCCAACATGGGAGCAGCCATCTACATAAGCCAACTGTTAACCAAAATAAAGAGTCATATTGATAATAATATGTGAATTGTAGGAGAGCTCAATACTCCACTCTCAGCAATAGAAAGATCATCTAAGCAGAAAATCAACAAAGAAACAAAAGATTTGAATGACACACTGGACCAGATGGACCTCATAGATATATACAGAACCTTCCACCCTAAAACAGAATACTCATTCTTCTCGAGTGCACATGGAACTTTCACCAGAATAGACGATACACATCACAAATCAGGTCTCAACTGATACCAAAAGACTGAGAGTATTCCCTGCATATTCTCAGATCACAATGCTTTAAAACTGGAACTCAATCACAAGAAAAAAAATTTGGCAGAAATTCAAACACTTGGAAGCTAAAGACCACTCTACTCAAGAATGTTTGGGTCACCCAGGAAATCAAAGAAGAACTTAAACAATTCCTGGAAACCAACGAGAACGAAAACACATAGGTCCAAAATTTATGGCATACTGCAAAGGTGGTCCTAAGGGGGAAATACACAGCCATCCAAGCCTCACTCAAAAAAATAGAAAAATCCCAAATTCATCAACTAACTCTACACCTTAAAGAACTAGAGAAAAAGCAGGAAACGATGCCTAAGCCACACATTAGAAGAGAAATAATTAAGATTAGAGCAGAGATCAATGAATTAGAAACCAGAAACAGAGTAGATCAGATCAACAAAACTAGAAGCTGGTTCTTTGAAAGAATTAATAAGATCGATAAACCACTGGCCAGACTTATCCAAAAGAAAAGAGAAAGGACCCAAATTAATATAATTATGAATGAAGGGACAGATCACAACAAACACCAAGGAAATAGAAACAATTATTAGAAACTATAATCAACAACTATATGCCAATAAACTGAGCAATCTGGATGAAATGGATGTCTTCCTGGAAACCTATAAGCTGCCAAGACTGAAACAGGAAGAAATTGACAACCTGAATAGGCCCAAAACCAGTAACAAGATTGAAGCAGTGATCAAAAACCTCCCAAAAAACAAGAGTCCAGGGCTTGATGGACTCCCAAACATTCAAAGAAGAAATAATACCTATTCTACTGAAGCTGTTTCAAAAAATAGAAACAGAAGGAAAGCTTCCAGACTCATTCTATGAGGCCAGCATTACCTTAATCCCCAAACCTGGCAAAGACCCCGTCAAAAAGGAGAATTTCAGACTGATATCCCTGATGAATATGGATTCCAAAATCCTCAACAAAATCCTAGCTAGTAGGATCCAACAATACATTAAAAGGATTATCCACCACCACCAAGTGGGATTTATCCCCGGGATGCAAGGGTGGTTCAACATTCGCAAATCAATCAGTGTGATAGAACACATTAATAAGAGGAGAGAGAAGAACCAATTGGTCCTTTCAATTGATGCACAAAAAGCATTTGACAAAATACAGCATCCTTTCCTGACTAAAACTCTTCAGAGTATAGGGACAGAGGGAACATTCCTCAAGTTCATAAAATCCATCTATGAAAAACCCACAGTAAATATCATCCTCAATGGGGAAAAGCTGAGAGCCTTTCCCTTAAGATCAGGAACACGTCAAGGATGCCAACTCTTGCCACTATTGTTCAACATAGTACTAGAAATCTTAGCGACAGCAATCAAACAACAAAAAGAAATAAAAGGTATTCAAATTGGCAAAGAAGAAGTCAAACTCTCTCTTTTTGCAGACGACATGATACTTTATGTGGAAAACCCAAAAGACTTCACCCCCAAATTACTACAACTCATACAGCAATTCAGTAACGTGGCAGGACACAAAATCAATGCACAAAAATCAGTTGCTCTCTTATACACTAACAATGCAACTGTAGAAAGAGAAATTGGAGAAACAATTCCATTTACAATAGCACCAAAAACCATAAGATACCCCGGAATAAACCTAACCAAAGAGGTAAAGGATCTATACTCTAGGAACTACAGACACTCATGAAAGAAATTGAAGAAGACACAAAAAGATGGAAAAACATTCCATGCTCATGGATTGGAAGAATAAACATTGTTAAAATGTCTATGCTACCCAGAGCAATCTACCTTCAATGCCACCCCAATCAAACTTTCAATGACATTTTTCAAAGTGCTGGAACAAACAATCCCAAAATTTGTATGGAATCAGAAAAGACCCCAAATCGCCAAGGAAATGTTGAAAAAGAAAAACAAAGCTGGGGGCATCACATTGCCTGATTTCAAGCTATATTACAAAGCTGTGATCACCAAGACAGCATGGTACTGGCACAAAAACAGACATATAGACCAACAGAACAGAATAGAGAGCCCAGATATGGACCCTCAACTCTATGGTCAAATAATCTTTGACAAAACAGGAAAAAATATGCAATGGAAAAAAGACAGTCTCTTCAATAAATGATGCTGGGAAAATTGGACAGCCACATGCAAAAGAATGAAACTTGACCATTCTCTAATACCACACACAAAGATAAACTCAAAATGAATGAAAGACCTCAATGTGAGACAGGAATCCATCAAAATCCTAGAGGAGAACATAGGCAGTAACCTTTTTGACATAGGCCACAGCAACTTCTTTCAAGATACATCTCCAAAAGCTAGTGAAACAA
This sequence comes from Eumetopias jubatus, assembly GCF_037043125.1. NCBI lineage: Eukaryota > Metazoa > Chordata > Mammalia > Carnivora > Otariidae > Eumetopias > Eumetopias jubatus. The sequence continues at coordinate 112,931,808 of NW_028274814.1, read as the reverse complement.
AAGCAAAAATGAACTTTTGGGATTTCATCAAGATAAAAAGCTTCTGCACAGCAAAGGAAACAGTCAACAAAACAAAGAGGCAACCCACAGAATGGGAGAAGATATTTGCAAATGACACTACAGATAAAGGGCTGGTATCTAAGATCTATAAAGAACTTCTCAAACTCAACACCCAAAAAACAAATAATCAAGTCAAAAAATGGGCAGAAGATAGGAAAAGACACTTCTCTGAAGAAGACAAACAAATGGCTAACAGACACATGAAAAAAATGTTCATTATCTAATGATAATGAACATCAGGGAAATTCAAATCAAAACCACACTGAGATACCACCTTACACCAGTTAGAATGGCAAAAATGGGCAGGGAAAGAAACAACAAATGTTGAAGAGGTTGTGAAGAAAGGGGAACCCTCTTACATGGTTGGTGGGAATGCAAGTTGGTACGGCCACTTTGGAAAACAGTGTGGAGGTGCCTCAAAAATTTAAAAATAGAGCTACCCTATAACCCAGCAATTGCACTCCTGGGTATATACCCCAAAGACACAGATGTAGTGAAAAGAAGGGCCATATGCACCCCAATGTGCATAGCGGCAATGTCCGCAATAGCCAAACTGTGGAAAGAGCCGAGACGCCCTTCAACAGATGAATGGATAAAGATGTGGTCCATATATATAATGGACTATTACTCAGCCATCAGAAAGGATGAATACCCAACTTTTATATCAACATGGAGGGGAATGGAGGAGATGATGCTCAGTGAAATAAGTCAAGCAGAGAAAGTCAATTATCATATGGTTTCACTTATTTGTGGAACATAAGGAACAGCATGGAGGACATTAGGAGAAGGAAGTGAAAAATGAAGGGGGGGAAATCAGAGGGAGAGATGAACTATGAGAGACTATGGACTCTGAGAAACAAACAGGGTTTTAGAGGGGAGGGGGTGGGCGGATGGGTTAGCCCAGTGATGTGTATTAAGGCAGGCACGTACTGCATGGAGCACTGGGTGTTATACGAAAACAATGGATCGTGGATCACCACATCAAAAACTAATGATGTATTGTATGGTGACTAACATAACATAGTAATAAAAAAAAAAAATGTAGCTCAACAAAGGCTATATGTGACAAGCACACAGCTAACATCATATTCAATGAAGAATGCTTTAAAAGTTCTTCCTCTAATATCAGGAACAAGACAAGAGTGCCCATTTTCACCACTCCTACTCAACATTGCACTGGAAGTCCTATTTAGAGCAATTAAGCAAGAGAAGGAAATAAAAAGTCACCCAAATGAAAAGGAAGAAGAATTGTCTCTTTGTTAATGATGTTATCTTATATACAGAAAACCCTAAAGACTCCACCAAAATACTGTTAGAACTAGTAACAGATTCAATAAAGCTATACAATACAAAAATCAATATATAATAATCAGTTGTGTTTGTATACACTAACAATTAAATATCTGAAAAGAAATTAAGAAAACAATCCCATTTAGAAAACATCAAAAATAATAAAATACTTAGAAATAAATTAAACCAAGCAGGTAAAAAGTCTGTACACTAAAACTATAAGACATTGAAGAAATAAACTGAAGACAAATAAATGGAAAGATATTCCATGTTCATGGATTAAATTAATATTGCAAAAATGTCCATATTCCCCAAGTGGACCGACAGATTCAAAGCATTCCCTAAAAAATTCCAATGGCACTTTTCACAGAAATAGAGAAAATATTTCTAAAATTTGTACAGAACCACAAAAAATTTTGAATAGTCAAAGCAATCTTGACAAAGAAGAACAAAGTTGAAGGCATCACTCTTTCTGGATTTATATTAGAATGCTGTAATAACCTAAACAGTATGCTACTGGCATAGAAATAGACATAAAGATAAACGGAATACAATAGAGAACCCAGAAATAAATCCACATATGGTCAACTGATCTTTGACAAGGGCACCAAGAATACACAATGGAAAAAGAATAGTCTCTTCATTAAATGGTGTTGGGAAAATTAAGTATCTACATGCCAAAGAATGAAACTCAGTCCCTATTTTATACCATTCACAAAAATGAACTTAAAATGGATTAAAGACGGGGCGCCTGGGTGGCTCAGTCAGTTAAGTATCCAACTCTTGATTTTGGCTCAGGTCATAATCTCAGGGTTATGGTATCCAGTCCTGCATGGGGCTCCATGCTCAGTGTGGAGTCTGCTTGAGACTCTCTCTCTCCCTCTCCCTGAACCCCTCCCCCTGCTTGCACTCTCTCTGTCTAAAATAAATATATACATAAAAAAATCCTTAAATAAATGAATTAAAGACTTAAATGCAGGATCTGAAACTGTAAAACTCCTACAAGAAAACATAGGAAAAATGTTCCTTGACATGGATCTTGCTATTACATTTTTGATTATGACACCAAAAGCAGGTTAGAGCCATCCTAAGTTATTTGCAATTTCATTAAGCATAAACACTGCTTCAAAACTTTCAAATGAAGAATAAAGACTTATTTCCAACTCTCAACTTGATTTATTACCTAGTCACTTAACATACACTGATATATTGGTTTCTATCTTTAAGGAAATGCTTGAGAACACTAAACTTTGGTCTACTCACTTGACTGTGAGCTCCTATCTTATTGATCATAACACCTCCAGAAAAGTATATGACATATACAAAATCTCCCCCAAAATATATAAAACTGAACTGAGCTCATGAAACTGATGTAAATGACAGTGTGAATGAAATATAAGTGATAATCTATGTAGCATCACTTAGAAACATACTGAAAATTACATTTTTAATACAAATATATGTACATAATTTTAGGATTTTTACTAATTTAGTGGTTTACTTCTAAATAAAAAAAAGACCTTTTTATAGCTAGAGAAAGTATATTTTAAAATATAGGTTTGCTACTAGACCTATATTTCTTACACCTTTGTCTCTGAATCTTCCAACCAGAAAGCCTACAAAATTGAAATGTAGGGGTCCTGTAACCTCTTAGTGATGCACATATTTTGAAAATGTAAATGAAAATGCAAGTGAAATCTTTTGGAAGAAGGTATCACCCTGGTAAATACAACTTTGCCTCTGAGTAAAGTAGCAGTTGGTTACTTGAAGAACAACTTAAGAAACTTTCTACTTAAAATTTAAAAAATGCTTTTAAATCTTAATGTAATGATTCAAATATGTAAAATTTTAAAGCAATTGCCTTTTACATGATCCAAAGAGTTGGAAATTGGTTTGGATGAGGCTGTTTTTATCTTTAAGAAGTCCATGTATGAGAAGAGTCTTATATAATAAGCTATTTATCCCCTTCTAGGGGAAAGGAATGAAAAAACAAAACAAACACCAAAAACACCTTCATCAAAAAAGACCTCACACTTGCTAAGAGAGAGGAGACAGGAGAGGATGGGAGATGAAAGTGGTGGTCCTACTCAGAGTGCAACCTTGCCCACACATCCACACATCACACACTTACTGCCAACACAAGCTACAAAGCTCTCCATCCTTGCTATCTGACAGCATCCATCACTGATGCCAGGCATTCTGATCCAAGGCCAAGGATAAGTTTGCTGCTGATGTTGATTAGAAAGGCAAAGAAAAGGTACTTCAGTTTTATTTATCTTTAAAATCAAGATTTTAAAGATTTGTATTCTTGTTGCGTTAGGACAAAACCTGCTCTTGCTGCTCTAAGAGTTAAGACTATACAAAATTGTCCAGTATGTTTGCTAATTGCATGCTAAGAAACAAGCTATTTTCATTTTGGGACTTATTAATGACTTCAGAAAAGTGTTTTAACCCATACATCATTTTAAAGCCACATAATTTGTACTGCTGAGGTTTAAGAGACTCAAAGAAAGAAAATTATCTCAAGCTGAAACCATAACTACCATGTTTCAACCTGGAGGTACTTTTTAATCAGAAACTCTAATGGATCTTTGACAATAATGTTAGAAATAAAGTTGCTTTAACTCAGGAGGGTACCTACTAAATGAAAGAGAACACAGCTAATTGCGTGGAAATTGCTTTATATACAGTACCTGAAACATGGTATTAGTCATTATGGATGATGACAGATGGGTCATGATGCTTTGCTCACTTTAGCACTTCAATAGCCAAGCAGGATTCATTAATTTTCACATATCGATATGAATGTTCTCATCTATAGCATTTAATAAGCTTTTCCTTTTTACCCTATTTTGTAAGTTGTTTACCTCCTGCAAATGATGTTATTAGGCAGAGATGACCAATCGAAAATAAATGCTAAGAAATATAATGAAAAATACTTTTCTATTCATGGGGACAGAAATGTGGACATTAGCCTTGATCTATTCTACTTAAATTTAACTATCCCATGATGATAAAGTCTATTAAAATGGGTAGTTGATGTTCTTTCATTATAATTCTCCCTCTTTTGGTGAATTTCACAACCCTAATTGATCAATGGTAACTTTCTAATGAGTTATTTCCTAAAAAGCACAGGTTAATGTCCTGTGGTTGGCCTTAAGTGCAACATTTTATGGTTTTCCTATCCTGCAAAGACACAGTAAGACTTATGCCCACCCTAAATAAACACTTTATTAAATGCTAAGAAGCAAAAATGACCTGTAAGTTGAAAGCCATTTATATAGTTCTGCAATGAGATTTCATAAATATGATTTTATTTCTCACAACTAAATGATGAGGCAACTAAAGAAAAGATTATTCACCACGACCAAGCAGGATTTATTCCTGGGCTGCAAGGGTGCTTCAACATCTGCAAATCAATCAATGTGATACAATACATTAATAGAAGAACAAGAATCATATGAGCCTCTCAATAAATGCAGAAAAAGCATTTGACAAAGTACAGCATCCTTTCTTGATTAAAACTCTTCACAGTGTAGGCATAGAGGGTACATACCTCAATATCATAAAAGCCATCTATGAAAAACCCACAATGACTATCATTCTCAATGGGGCAAAACTGAGAGCTTTTCCGCTAAGGTCAGGAACACAGCAAGGATGTCCACTATCACCACTGCTATTCAACATAGTACTAGAAGTCCTAGCCTCAGCAATCAGACAACAGAAAGAAATAAAAGGCATCCGAATCAGCAAAGAAGAAGTCAAACTCTCACTCTTTGCAGATGATATGATATTTTATGTGGAAAACCCAAAAGACTCCACCCCCAAACTGCTAGAACTCATACAGGAATTCAGTAAAGTGGCAGGATATAAAATCAGTGCACAGAAATCAGTTGCATTTCTAAACACCAAAAACAAGACAGAAGAAAGAGAAATTAAGGAGTCGATCCCATTTATGATTGCACCCAAAACCATAAGATACTTGGAATAAATCTAACCAAAGAGGCAAAGAATCTGTACTCAGAAAACTATAGAATACTCATGAAAGAAAATGAGGAAGACACAAAGAAATGGAAAAATGTTCCATGCTCATGGATTAGAAGAACAAATATTGTGAAAATGTCTATGCTGCCTAAAGCAATCTACACATTTAATGCAATCCCTATCAAAATACCATCCACTTTTTTCAAAGAAATGGAACAAATAATCCTAAAATTTGTATGGAACCAGAAAGACCCCAAATAGCCAGAGGAATGTTGAGAAAGAAAAGCAAAGCTGGTGGCATCACAATTCCAGACTTCAAGCTCTATTACAAAGCTGTAATCATCAAGACAGCATGGTACTGGCACAAAAAACAGACACATAGATCAATGGAACAGAAGAGAGAGCCCAGAAATGGACCCTCAACTCTATGGTCAACTAATCTTCGACAAAGCAGGAAAGAATGTCCAATGAAAAAAAGACAGTCTCTTCAACAAATGGTGTTGGGAAAATTGGACAGCCACATGCAGAAGAATGAAACTGGACCATTTCCTTACACCACACAAAAATAGACTCAAAATGGATGAAAAACCTAAAAGTGAGACAGGAATCCATCAAAATCCTTGAGGAGATCACAGGCAGCAACCTCTTCAACCTCAGCTGCAGCAACTTCTTCAACCTCAGCTGCAGCAACTTCTTCTTAGAAACATTGCCAAAGGCAAGGGAAGCAAGGGCAAAAATGAACTATTGGGACTTCATCAACGTAAAAAGCTTTTGTACAGGAAAGGAAACAGTCAACAAAACCAAAAGACAACCGACAGAATGGGAGAAGATATTTGCAAATGACATATCAGATAAAGGGCTAGTACCTAAAATCTATAAAGAACTTATCAAACTTAACACCCAAAGAACAAACGATCCAATCAGGAAATGGGCAGAAGACATGAACAGACATTTCTGCAAAGACACACAAATGGCCAACAGACACATGAAAAAGTGCTCAACATCACTCGGCATCAGGGAAATACAAATCAAAAGCACAATGAGATACCACCTCACACCAGTCAGAATGGCTAAAATTAACAAGTCAGGAAATAACAGATGTTGGTGAGGATATGGAGAAAGGGGAACCCTCTTACACTGTTGGTGGGAATGCAAGCTGGTGCAGTTACTCTGGAAAACAGTATGGAGGTTCCTCAAAAAGTTGAAAATAGAGCTACTCTATGACCCAGCAATTGCACTACTGGGTATTTACCCCAAAGATACAGATGTAGTGATCCGAGGGGGCACATGCATCCCAATGTTTATAGCAGCATGTCCACAATAGCCAAACTATGGAAAGAGCCTAGATGTCCATCAACAGATGAATGGATAAAGAAGATGTGAGATATACATACACACACACACACACACACACACACACACACACACATATACACAATGGAATATTATGCAGCCATCAAAAAATGAAATCTTGCCATTTGCAATGACATGGATGGAACTAGAGGGTATTATGCTAAGCGAAATAAGTCAATCAGAGAAAGACAAGTGTCACATGATCTCACTGATATGTGGAATTTGAGAAACAAGACAGAGGATGATAGGGAAAGGGAGGAAAAAATGAAACAATATGAAACCAGAGAGGGAGACAAACCATAAGAGACTCTTAATCCCAGGAAACAAACTGAGGGTTGCTGGAGTGGAGGGGGGTGGGAGGGATGGGGTGGCTGAGTGATGGACACTGGGGAGGGTATGTGCTATGGTGAGCGCTGTGAATAGTGTAAGTCTGATGAATCACAGATCTGTACCCCTGAAACAAACAATACATTATATGTTAATAAAAAAAAGATTATCCCCCCAAAATAAATAAATAAATCTTACAGTTAGTCTGTAAGATAGTCACCATTGTTATTCCCATTTTATGGACGAAGAAACTGAGGCACAGAGATTTCAAATAGGTCATATAGCGAGAAAGCATTGATGCTGAGATTCAAATTCAAGAAACGCCTTAGTCTCTGCTTTTCTTTTTTTCTTTAAAGATTTTGAGAGAAGAGAGAGAGATCCAGGAGGAGGAGGGGCAGAAGGAGGAGAAGCAGACTCCCTGCTGAGCAGAGAGCCCGACTCGGGGCTCGATCCCAGGACCCAGGGATCATGACTTGAGCCGAAGACAGACACAGATGACTGAGCCACCCAGGCACCCAGTCTCTGCTTTTCATTACATTATAGTAAGTACCTATATAATAACAATATACAGAGCACTAACAGGTCCTTTAATACTGTTCTAATTATAGAAGACTAATAGAAAACAAAAGACAAATCCCTACCCCTGTTGTGCTTACATTTTAGTCACAATTCTGACAATGAATAAGGAGACAAATAATTGTTATGAAGGAAACTCTGCCATAATGACAACATACATGTGGTAGCGTGGGGGAATCTTCTTTATATAATGGTGGGCAAAGAATGCCCTTCCTGAGAGCTGAGGTTGGAGCTACAACCTGAAGGATGCATATAAGACAGTAATAGGAGGCGTTAGAAGAAGAGCTTTCCATACAAAGAGACCAGCAATCAGAATATTTAAAATGAATGTTGATCAGGATGATCAGTATATAATAAAGAATTTGGTCTCTCCCTATAAAAAAAGTTTGGCCTTTGACCTTGGCTTCTCTGAGGTACTCTATGTCACACCTGATAAGAATGTCTCTGCTTAGGGTGGGGGCTGGCCTCATAGGAATTGATTTGTATAATATCAAACAGCCTGACACGGTGCCTGGACACAGTAAGTCAGTATTACAGTAGTGGACTTGTCAATACTATAGTAGTGGCCCTGTCATTACTTTCAGCGTAGCCTCTAAAGTGGAAGGGCAGAAGAGAAGGATGAGGGAGAAAAGAGAACCAGAAATAAAAGGTGCCAATATTGAAAATCCTTAGGATATTCTGATACAAAAGAATGTCTTCTGTGGTGATGCCCCTCTGCTGCCTCATCATTACCACCATGAGAATCATTGTCTTAGTTCAAGTACTCTCTCAAATGAACACACCTGGGAGAAATTGCTGTTTTTTATTGTCTACTCTTTAGAGGACATACAAATTTTCCCTTGACTTCTAGCAACAATGCATTATATAGTCATATTTTTCTTTAACAATGTGTGATTTCAAAAATAAATTGTTGATTATTTCAATAATACAGTCATTTACATTCTGTCATGTCTTAATTCACTGCATATTTTTGTTATTATGCATTTCTGGCTGTTTTTCAAGTTTGATCTCAAGATCACTGAGATCACTGATACAGTTCTTGGAAACGTGGTATTGCCCTCTTTACTTTTTGTTAAGCTTGCTGTTTTTCAACCTCCCCATTCTTATTCTACTTAGATCACATCTTAGGGCTGGGTCTTTTGGGCCAGTTATTTAACCCTTCCCAGTCTCAGCATCTACACTGGAAATGTTAAATGTTATAGGTCGGCAGCAGGATTAGATATATAGACAGTAAGGTGCCAGAATAGTGTCAAGCATAGCTTTCAATATATATTAACTTCATTTTCAATCATTAAACTCAGTATAAGGCAGAAATCAGTATATACCATGTCAACTATATTTAAAAAAATGAGTATATGCATTTTTTGATTGAAGTCAATTCTAACATAACCAAAAAATTCAGTGAATCAGGACATACCATTCTGTTTTTAATGTTCTGTTTCTTTGTTTTATATTTGGAATAATAAAGGAAAGAGGTGGTTTTATTAATGATTTTATTATTAATAATAACAAATTTAAATTTATTTAGTACCTAAAAGAGTACATTGTCAAATTACTTTGATGTCACATATCCAATTATGATTAATAATAAAAACCATATGTGCAAGATGCTTAACAAATTATTTTTGTTTAAATTATCTCATTTTTAGTCTTAAAACAACCTATGAGCTCATTACATAAACTACTTGGCATAAAATATCCATTTTATCAAAATGACAAAACTATATCTCAGAGCTGTAATCGGCTTTTAGGAATACAGCTAGCAAGAGGCAGATCTGGGATTTTAATCCTAGTGTTTGGCTCTAAATCTTATTCTTTCTACTCTGCCTTATAATTTTGAATTGTGCTGGACAGTTCTCAAACCCTTTGCATTTGCAGAGGCAATTTGTTTTCCCCACACTACCTCTATTTTTATACCACCAGAATTCAACCTGAAGTATGCAGAGAATCATGAGCCCTATTCGAGGAATCTAGTTCAGTTCTGCCCCCTCCCCAGGGTCATGCCCTCTATTCCACTGGTTTGCAAAACCTCTAAGGCTCTTGCCTTAAGGTCACTTAAGAGCACTTCCTTTGTGCTGTTATCATAGTTGAACAAGTTGTTCCCATAATTTCACTTGGCCTTGGCATTTCTGCCTGATCTCCAAAGACCTGCCCTGACACTTTCGACTTGTTCTGATTTCCCTATGGCTTCTCCTCAGACCTCAAAAATTATATAATGCATTCCTATTGATGCAAATAACCAAAATTGGCATTCACTATCACATGCAGCCGGGCAAGGATGAATGGAACAATTTACAGGGCCTAGCAGGAAAGCAAAGCAGAAAAAAAAAAATAGAATTAAGCAATTTGAGACTGATCTTCAGAAAAGGTAAAGTTTTAGACTTTCATACGCTTCACTCAGTTCATACTATTAAGAAAATGAGAGAATATATAATAGGAATAATAGGAGCTGAGTTTCTTAACAAGCCACAGGAACAAGTTTAAGATTTACAAAAGATGTTTACAAAGCTAAATTCCTGATCTTGGATGTACCAATGGTAATAGTAATGGAACTTGTAAATAACCAACTTTAGAATGGTTCTTTCCCCACACTTCCTATTCAAGTATTTTCAACTATGGTCTGTAGTAGACCCCACAGATCCATTCTGAATCCCAGTGTTTTCTTGCGGTTGCTGTCTTCTTTGACAGTGTCCCCAGCATTTTTCAGTAGACAGCATAATAGACAATGCAAGATATCAACCTGGTCCCTCTCTTGACTTGCTCCAGAGCCTGCCCCCACCACCATGCACAGAACTCTAACATTTAAGGATTATTTATAATAACGATCTTCAAAGGACAAAACAGCATCTAAAACCCAGAGGTAACATAATGAAAAATCAGAACAGTTTTAAAGGTTCATTAGCCTGAAAATGTGAAATTATCCACACGTGTGGCTAGTACCAAGCACAAAACGAATTTGGCTTTATCATGTGCTAAGTTTCTTTATTTAGCAAAAGCTCTTTAATTTTCCTGAGCTTTAGACTCCCTTTTGGAAAACCTGGATAAAACTCCTCTACCCCTCAGGGATGGGGATATGATGAAGTAAAATATGTGAAAGTCTGTAGAATAATGCTCATCAATTATTAGATAAATAAATATTATTGACATAAATTAGAAAGACAATAGTAATTGTTTTGGATCATTTTCAGCAATATTCATACTAATATTATATGCACCATTATAGCTACATATATAAGCAAATTGGCCCTCTGTATATATCTTATAGCATTTACCACTACCACACTTTACCTTATGTCTAATTATTATTATTATTATTATTTTTAGAGGGGGAGAGAGTGGGGGAGGGGCAGAGGGAAAGGGGGAGAATCTTCAGAAGGCTCCATGCTGGGCATGGAGCCTGATGTGGTACTTGATCTCACACCCTTGAGATCATGACCTAAACAAAAATCAAGAGTCTGATGCTTACCTGACTGAGTCACCCAGGCACCCCTATTTTTATTTCTTATTTAACACTTTGAAATAGACAACAAGGATTACTGTGTCTATATTCATTTGCTAGGCTGTCATAACAAAGTACCAAAAACAGAGTGGCTTTAACACCAAAAAAATTTCAGTGTCCCATAGTTCTGGAGGCTAGAAATCTGAGAGAGCGAGCTTTGGTTACTTCTAAAAGGCCATGAGGAGAGATCTATTCCAGGCCTCTCTCCTTGGCTTGTACGTGACTGTCTTCCTGTGTCCTCACTTAATCTTCCCTCTATATGTGTTTGTGCCCAAACTTTCTCTTCTTGTGAGGACACCAGTCATACTGTATTAGGACCCACCCTAATGACCTCATTGTCAATTACTCATGTAAATACCCCATCTCCAAATAAGGTCACATTCTGAGGTATGGGGCTGGGGGGGGTTAGGAATTTGACATATGAATAGTGGGGGAGGAGCATAATTCAACCCATAACAGTGTCCTATCACTGGAAACTGGATATTTTCTAGAAAAGCCTTGTGGGGTTATCTCATTCTACGAGGACCTGCACCTTTCATTGTCTTTGATAGGAAGACTTCATTGTCAAGATACAAGTTAACTTGTGGAGGGCTGATGGTGAAGCAAATGGTTACCATCCATGCAAATGCAACACGTATTGTCTTTTGAAGCCTTAACTGATTACACCCCCAGTAAAGAGGTCTGTTTTGTATCAAATAGCAAATTTTTTTAGCATTCTTGATTGTCTATCTGTAATATTCTTTAATTCTCTGTTGAACCAGTTTTTACACTGCAATCGTTCATTAATGAGTTCAGTATAATCTTTGATATGCAAATGTCATGATTTTACCTTATAAAAATATATCCTTAAAACTTATTTATTCAATAAATGGTAAACACCAGAGAACAGTAACTAGCTCTGCTCCTGGGGTACCTGAAACCCACTGAACCAGCAGCCAGGAAATCTAGTTCTCACTGTTCTGCCACTTACTAGCTATAAGGGTGAGGGCTAGGTGTCTTATCACCTCCGTCTTCACATATATACAGTAAAAGGATCCAATTCCATGATCATTATGATCCTGTCAGTTTGGGATATTTATTATAGTCCATGATACACTGAGCCAACTAAAGGCTTTGACCATAATATTCATTCATTCATTCACTCATTTTTTTTTTAATAGGAAAAGAAATAGCCTTTTGCTAACAGAAAGAAACCTAGAGTAACCCAAAGTATGTTCATGGATTTAGGTACTTGTCCAAAGTGAAACAGCCTATGTCTGCAGCCACATGCATGTCTCATGCCACACCCACATTCCTTAGCTATGTAATGCCATTACTTCTTCTACAAGGCAGGATTATAGTGGCCTCGGGGTTAGGTTGAGGGGTGAATGTTACAGCTTCGTATCTGAGGCTTACTTCTACCATCTTTGGCACTGAAGAAGATAGAGCTGATATGGTTCCAAAAGCAGAGTCTCAGAACAATAGCTGGTACTTTCAGGTCTCACTACCCTGGAGAACAGATAATAGTAGATAACATTTATTGTGTACTAATGGTGTTACCATGCTAAGTGCTTTTATATATGTTGACTCATCTAAGCTTCTCAGAAAACTCTGTGAGGTACAGTATAATATTATCTTCATTTTACCTATTCAGAAACTAAAGAAGAACAAGTCAAACGTTCCCAAGGCCAGTCTCCACTCAGCTAGTAGGTGGAAGGGCCAGGGTTCAAACCCACATAGCCCAGCTCTAGGACCTTGCCCTCAACAATTATACTTCAATTTTCTAGTATAATGAGGCCAGCAAATTATTCTGTTAATCCTTAAACAGCTCTACATGTTGACCAGACTCCACCATACTTGTATTGCCTAGGACACACACACAGCTGTTTTTGTTGTGAAATAGCATCTATACTGTAGATAAAAGAGCTCAATGTATCACAAATGTGGACAGTTGTTCCACAGTTCCATTTTTAAACTACACTGTGTTGTCTGACAGGTCCTCAGAGGGTATTACTTCATAAACTTAACAACAGTTCGGCATAAAGTATATTATATTAAATTGTTGTAAAATTATATATATCTCATATATATTATAGCATGTTATATATTAAGAGGCTTAATTCCAAATACATACCTATACATTCATCCACTATATTCTCTCTCTTTCTCACACACACATACACACAAATACACACACATATATATCCCTTTGCTATGCCTCATTTAAGAACTTTCAAAGTAAACTGGTAGAATATTTAATACTCTCTTAATTGCTGTTTTAAATTGTTTCTCTTGCCTGGCCAAACAGCAAGAAGGCAAGTACCTACCCTGAGTGTACCACAACATACCAAAAAGAATGTATATGGAGAACTTAGAAAGAATTTTATATACCTGCTTGAAATCACTGAAAGCCTATTGCAGGGTAAATAAAAACTCATTAATGTACTCATTTCTATCACCATATGGGGTGGGTTTTTTTCCCACACCAATTCTCCACCTCTCTCAATACCAGCTGGCTGTTCTATAATTCAGTTCTGACATTACCCAGAGTTAGTGCAGACCTGACAGGTTAAAGGGCTCAGTCCCACAAGACTGCCCCCACTTCAGATGCCTGGTACACATTCCAGGTTGTCACTTGTACTTCTGACCAATCAGCTATAAATTAGGAGTCCTCACAAATTCCTCGTCAACTTTGATAATTTGCTATAATGCCTCACAGAACTCAGGAAAATATTTACTGACATTTACCAGTTTATAATAAAGTGTATTACAAAGGATATAAATTAACACCCAGCTGAAAAGATACATTGGGTGAGGTCTGGAAGAGTCCTGAGTATAGGAGCTTCTGTCCCCATGGAGTTGGGGACAGAACTTTCCCAGCACACAGATACATTTACCCACATGGAAGCTCTCAAAACCCCATTTTTTAGGGTTGCTATGGAGCCTTCATTATTTAGGATTAATCATTGGCAGGATTAAATCACTGGCAAGATTAAAACATTGGCAATTGGTAAATATGTCAATCTCCAGGCCCTCTCCCCTCCCCAGGGGTTGGTGGGTGGGGCTGAAAGTTCCAAACCTCTAATCATGCCTTTATCTTTCTGGCCAGCCCCAATTCTGAAGCTGTCTAGGGACCGAGCCACTAGTCATCTCATTAGCATTAAAGTGGACACTCTTAGGCTCTAAAGATTCCAATGGTCTTAGAAATTCTGTGCTAGGATCCAGGAACAAAGACCAAACACATTTCTTTTTATATCACAATATCACAGTAGGCAATGATTTCTGTTCATTATGTAAATACTTCTGGTGCATGTGGAGCTAAAAATGGAGTAAAGAAAAGCTCCTGGGTACTGTTTAACTTGTATATTGAAACCAAAATATTTAGATTTAAATATATAATTAGAAAGGATTCTTTACTCATCATTACAAAGTGTGTGCAGGTCTCTATTAGGAGACCTTTCTTCCCCTCTCCTCTTCTCCATCCCCTACATACCACCCTTCATCAAGGAAGTTCGTCACTGACATTAACTACTACCTTCTTGCTGAAATCTAACTCCTGAGGATCTAAATCCGTATCTTGAATTGACCACTAGTAAAATATTTTCATTCCATGCTGATCTTTGAAGCAAAACCAGAGATTTTCATTTATTATGGAGAATCCACTCAGACTAAAGCAACTGTGAGCAATGTATCATTTATTCAGGATTTTGAAGAAAAGATAGATGAGAAATATATACAGCATGCATGTTACTGGGACACAATTTGCTAACACACAGTTGTTTGAAACCACTTCTCTCAGCCAGTCACCCACCAGACCTCCTCTATCTCTAGTGCATGCCTCAACCCTCCTCGTCTTTTGCTTTCAAAACAATTTCGGTCTTTTCAGCTTCTGATTCCAAATTTAGATACCCTGAATCCACTATGTTATACAGTTCTGAAGAATGCTACTCATCATACTAAACATGCTTAAAGCAAACAAAAGGGGATCTACTTATTACCACTCACAACTTCCTGAGAGTGACATAAATGATTATACATTTCATAATTAGTTTATATCAAACACATAAAAAGGATGCATGATCCTATGAGAGGCAGATAGCTAATCAGGAACTGAAAATGCAAATATATAAGGAAACAATTTTTCTGTGTGTGAAATTCCCAGCATAGTTTAGACATCTATACATGCTAAGACTGCTATCCCATCTCCCACTCCATTTCATACTCTTTAAACTCCTTGATTCCAGAGGAACATCTCGAAAGATCTGGCAGAACAAAAATTCCAAAACTGTGGAATAAGAGACACTAATAAGAGATCTTATTATTTTGAAGATTAAATAAGATATATGGCATAAAGTAAGCACTCAATAAATATTAGTTATTATTATTACTCCTGCAGTCCTCTACTTTCCTTCATGCACAGAGAATGTGGGGACAGGGCTGGGGGTGGGGAATGGTCATTAGATGTCTCTCTGTAGGCTCACCTTCAGACTTAGATATGTGACTGATTTCACTTCCTAATATGAAGGACAATATAGGGAAGAATTTTCTAAACTTGCTATAAATCAGAAGACTAGGGATAACCCTGATCATGCCCAACCAAACCCCATAGACAAATGGTTTGGAACATCAGTTTTTTTGAACATCAGTTCCAAACAAGCAACATGTCGAAGAAACAAATCTAGAAGCCAAGACTCTAGACCTGAAGAATTTTAACTGAAAGCAAAGCCAAGTCCAGATGGGAAACTAGACAAAAAGCAAGTCTGTCATGGGAGCCATCATCGAAGGAAAGAGTGAGAAAAGAGAGAATAAGGATTAGTTCAGGAATGACCTACTGCTTCTGGTTTACATTAAATTTCTACAGCTGCAGGTGGGGGTTTCTGCATGGTAAAGGTGATGGTGGGAAACAGTCAACATTTAATAACTTTCAAATTCAGTCTCAGACTTTAGGGTTAAATATCAAGTCTATTTTTACTAAAATGATAAATATTCAGTAACTGATCCATCTTATTCAAAAACTTAGCTGCTTTCCTTCTCCCTGCGCAAGTGTGGCCATATTTGCATACTGCTCTCTGATCCTGAGGTTTAATTTTGGTAATGTCTCCATTGTCTGAATGAATCCAGTGGCCTGCTCATTAATAATCATTTAGTATGTTCATTACTACAGACAAAGATCTCTGATGCTACTTTTTTTTCCTGACACTTTTTTTATAGGACTTCCAAGTATTGCCAAAGTTGTATTTGCTCACTTTGTTGTACTTCCCTGAGGCAACAGGAAACACTGATAGCCTGGAATATGTCAACTAAAGTGGTATTCACAGGAATACTCCCTCATAAACCATATTATTTTTATCAGGGTCTATGGGAAGATCAGATCTCCTAGTTAATGTTCTGCCTCAGTGGATTACTTCTACTGTATTAGTAGATATATTTCTAGGCTGATTATTTCCCCTGTTGTTTTGCTCTATAGTTGTGTTGTCTCTTCAAACAGCTCCTTCATTAAAACAAAACAAAACAAAACAAAACAAAAACACGCTAATGATCAAAGTTCTGAACCCAGATGAAGTTCTGGAAGCTTGACTAGATAATCTGACTGTCTTGGAATTCTCCAACCCCAGAGGATAAAGCCAAGGAAAACACATAATATACTGCATAAAAGTGGAAATGTAAGGCAAGTACATAATCCAAATAACTACTCAATGAAATAACTGGGAAAAGGTGAATGATTCAAGTGGGCAAGTAGGTTTAGAATGTAGGCTTGGAGTATTGAACTTCCAACATTTTTTCTGAATCCTGAAGAATGAGGCCTGAGTTCTCATCAATGATTTGAAAGGGTGCTGTAGCAGGCATCAAGTAAGTTTGAGAAAATGTGATTGATTAGGTACCTATATGGTTAAAAACACCAAAAGAGAAAATTTTGGTGCTAGAGAAACTCCAGCCAAGATTCTTCATACAACATATCTTGCCAGATATAGTTGTATCACATGCAACAATTGGAGAGCACTTTTTCACAGAGGATTTCTAAATGCTTTATAAATGCTATGAGGAAAACAATAAACAGTGTTCATCTTTTTTTTTTAAGATTTTATTTATTTATTTGAGAGAAAGAGTGAGAGAGAGAGAGAGAGCACATGAGAGGGGGGAGGGTCAGAGGGAGAAGCAGCCTCCCTGCTGAGCAGGGAGCCCGATGCGGGACTCAATCCTGGGACTCCAGGATCATGACCTGAGCCGAAGGCAGTCGCTTAACCAATTGAGCCACCCAGGTGCCCAACAGTGTTCATCTTTTTAAGTGAGGTTTTAAATTACTCAAATGTTAAAGATAGTGATAAAGAAATAATTTGGAAGTCTTCTTTAAAATCACCCTTCCCTATCACTGAATTTGCTATTCTATATATTAAAAACCAACATGCAGAAATAGGACCATTTACAAAGCACACACATGCACGCAGGCACACACACACATACACATTTTGAGAGAATATCTTGGGAGAACTGAAAGATAGGCACCACAGCTCTTCATCTATGGAGTTGAAAACAGCGACATTATTTATGACATTGAAAAACAACAACAGCAGTGACAATAATTAATGATGAATTCCTAAAGGAAGCAAATTTTATATTCCTAGATGACTACATAATTCTAGAATCTGTCTCCATGTCCAGTGTGTTCTCTACACCCTGTCAGGTCGCAGCTCTGCAGTACAGTGGACAGTTTTCAGCTTTCACAGGATTCATTCCATCCACTCCTTTCCTAACAGTTCTCTGAAGGTCCCTGCCATGTGGCACAGATTGCCACTGTATTCCTACCCTTGGAAACAATTCAGGTGTGTGAACCAAAAATCTTCCTTGATTGCATAACTACCTTACTGGGCTTTCTATCTGACCCATGCAACGTGCATTTAAACACAGTGACAAGGATCTGACTAATCGAAGTTCCCATGTGGTTTTTGTTTGTTTTATTCTTCATGTAACTCTAAAGAATAAAACCTGCTGTCTTTTAAAACACCAGGATCCAACTCATGTTTTTAACCTCCAGACTGATACAACTGTTGCTTTGCCATCTGTAGAATGCAGGCAAAAGCCTACTTCCTCTCAATTCAATGCAGTTAAAATCATTACAAAGCGTAGAAGCAAACTTCATTAACTCAGATTTTTAGCTACTCATAAAATCACCCAGTATTTTTTTTCTTTTTATTCAACTGTGCTTTAAAACTCCAGATCAAATTGTTCTATACATCTGGGCAGATAATAGTTACCACTTTGCATGTAGACTGCCTCATTGCAAAATAGGTTGGATGCTGCCTATGAACAGCGATGTGTGGAACAAGGTGCTGTCCAGATTGATTTTCCTGAAGGGCTTATTGAATTTTACCTGCAATGATAACTCTTATATCCAGGAAGAAGCCTTAGGAAAATGATTATATTTCTTGAATAAACAAATAATATATATTGTAGTTAAGAAAATAAGTCATAGCACATACGCTCAAAATTTTTAGTCATAAAGTCCAACTGAAAAAGTCCTGTATTGTTTATCAAGAGGTATTTACATAGTCCTGAGTGTTCTGTGTTTTGCCTTTGCTATGGGACACAAAAGAAAGGTAAAACTTGTACTTCCTGGTTTTAGACTCTTTTACAATGAGTGCCGGAGTAATGTGGACAATACTCATTCAAGAAAAATCTTTGCCAAAGAATGCTGCTTATCTGGCCTGACCTTCTTAGAAACCAGCATTTTACCAAGAGTTTTCATTTGGGATTCCCCTGGCTCAGATATTCATCTATAATACTACTAGATGAGGGCTGTGTTTTTGTTTGTTTTTATTATTTTTAAAGCAGCTTTATTTACAAACTACATAATTCACTTACTTTAGGTGTACTGTCCAATGATTTGTAATGAATTTACAGAGTTGTGCAACCATCATCACCGTCTACTTTTTGAACATTTCCACGACTCCAGAAAGAAACCTTGTGCCCATTTGCAGTCACACCATTCTCACCCTCAGCCTGAGACAACCACTAATCTGTCTTCTATCTCTGTAGATAGATATCTTTTTCTAGACAATTTATATAAATGGAATCATACAATTTGTGATATTTTGCTTCTGGCTCTTGATGGGTTCTTTAATAGTGACTTTTAAATGACAGTAGAAGTGTTAATTGAGAATGACTCACTAATCCTTCCAATCCGGAGTGCCACCCTATTGAAAAATATGCAAAAATAACTAAATGACGATATAAGCACACTATTAGTGGAAAGTTTTATTTTGGACACTGGAATAGGATCAGTACTCCTTTTATCAGTGTTACACTATGAGCTGTCTCTTTATCCTCCCCCACACCCACCGCAGGAATGGGAAGTAGAACCTTTGGAGTTTCAATGTTGAACTAACAAAACTTTGGCTCTTTCATAAGGTCCACTTTTCCAGAAGATTCCAAGCGGTTAAGAGGGTTCATGACAGCATCAGTACGCCTCACACAAAATTTAGAATGTATAAACAATCATCTAGGCTATGCGGGCTAGCCCATCACAAAATCATTTTTCAGAACCCATATATAGTCTAATCCAGACACATATTCCTGATACAGGACAAAGCCAGGGTATAGACAGACAAAGAAAGCATTAAAGAAAAAGAAAAACTTTATTTCAGGACAAGTTTTTATCTACAATCTGGAAATGTGACCATATTTGGGAAATTTTTCATGACATTGTTCCCCATATTCAGGGTAGAAATCCATCTATGTATTGAGCTATGCTTCTGTAGCATTTGACCCTCTCCTATCTCTTTGAACTGTCTAGACGTTTGTAATGGTGATACCCCCAGTCTCCAGGACTTTTTTGAAGCTTCTTTCTTGCATCACTGTTCTCCCCACACATGCGAAACATCATTTCCATATATACCTTTAAGTCTTTCATTTCTAGCCCTCCAAGTTGCACTGACCCTAAACTCCATCTAAAAGCAAGCATTCCACAATAACAAAAATTTTTTTAAAAAGCTAAATTCTTAAATTCTGTAACTGCTGTATCTTCTACCTCTATCCCCATTAAGATCATAAATTATTTTTAGATTTTTAGTACTATATATATATTGGCTATTACTACAGAGCTTCCCTCATAAGGGCACTGAGGAGTATCTAAGTAGGTACTCTCACCTTAATTCCCACACATTTCCTTGGTATAGTTTGATGTTAGCACTCAAAGAGCCTATGCTTTCTGAGACCAATGAGACCTTTGCTGTATTTTTTCTCCTGAAAACTTTTCTCTTCCTCACCAGTTAATTCTTTTAAGCTTGCATAACGTTACTTCACTACTCTTTTGTCATTCCAAAGTCTAACGTTGGTGTTGGTAGTTATCTTCACCTAGGTTTACAAACAGGTTGCAAGAAGAACAGAAAAACAAACTAGAAGACCAGATACCAAAGCAAAGCCCACTCATTATTTGTCTCTAGCTTTCATGGCCATGGCTGGCTGTAGCAAGTCCTTGGAGAAATAAAGCCAGTATTCTACACAAAACTTCCTAAGAAAGATTTCTAAGGTGAGAAAAGAAATCTCTCTCTGCTCCAAACCAGATCTCTCCCATTCAAAATTCTGAACAAAGGTTTCTTAACCCTTGAAATGAGTTTTCTTGCTAAAAAAAACCTTGAACTGAGGTCATACTAAAAGCTGTACCCTGCAGCCCAATAGTTGAAACTTGAAAATCAGCAGGTGCCTGTAAATCCAGTTTCTGACCAGTGAGCACGAACCACTACAGCCAAATGAAGTCTACCCATCCTTCTATGGGATGATTTGTTGTTCCTCAAATGTTAGTCCTTATTCTTTTTTTAAAAGATAACCACCTAGTGAACCATGTCTTCTAATGGGAGGCAGTGATCATTCCTGTAGGATTTCCCACCAAATCCAGCCAATTGCAAAACCACAGAAGGGTTCCAGAGGGGTAAGCTTACTATGTCAGCTTTAGCCCAGGTAGAGAATATGGAGCAGAGTGAGCTGAAAGCTCCTCTTATAGGTTGAAGCCCAGTTCTCTCCCTTATTGTATGGAGAGTGGAAACAATATAAGCCCTCAATTAGTCCGGGAGAGAGTAAACAGTACTGAGAAAGAGAGAGAGAGAGAGAGAGAAAAGTACATTTATGAGGATGGTACACAGAAGTCATAATTTTTTAACACAGATAAGGAACTTGAGTAAGCAACTACCTCTAGGGAAAGGAATAAATAAGAAAACAGAAAAAGACAGACTCTGCCTTTCTATATTTTCTCAATAGCCTGGAAGATCAGTGGCAATTTTCTTGTTTATGGGCTAATGTGGAAATATGAGAAGAGAAAAAAACAGGGTATTTCCTAGAGTCTAGACCCACTCTGTAGAATGTTAACTTCAAATTAATCACCTTACTCAATGAAAAATGAACTGTAAAGTTTAAGAAGTGAACCATGGCAGTTATGAGTATGGGCTCTTGAGCTGTACTGTTCAAAGCCTACCTCTGCCACCTACCATCTGAACAGCCTCAGCCAATCTATTTAACCCCTTTAAAACTCAATTGTTTTCTGTAAAAAAAAAAAAAAAAGATGATAGCGGCTACTTTTTAGGGACTAAGACACATAGCACACATAAAATATTCAGAAAAATGCTTAAAATATTAGCTGCTGCTACTACTTACTACTACTACTACAATATAACAAGTATAAAACTATATGATAATCAATCCTTCATAATTAAAGAATTGGCATAGCTCCCTGCAGTATCTCTCATCCAGAATAATTATGCCCCTTTTATCATCAGCTATTGCTGACCAGGTCTTATTTAAATAATTCTCAGCCTTTGCATCTCCATTTGGCCCATGTCATTGCACAGAATACTTTCTTCCAAATGCTCTACAAAATATCTTTTCTGATATACCCCATAAATAGATTTACAGCTCTATTTCTTGGAAAGTTTCTATATTTCTACCATGCTTTGATGTCAAGAGGAGTTTTTATAGCCATGATCCTTTTGTCAGGAAAAATGACTTCCAGATTAACACCTTTGAGAAAAGGATTCCAAGTTGGGTAGAGTCATGGTTTCCATGATTCTTCCTTGCATGTTACTATTAAAAATAGCTTCTCTAGCAACACAGGCTTTTTGTAATTATTTCATGCCTGCTGTATGTCAATAGTTTTCAAACACTATCTATGGGTCAACTACAGTAGAATAACCTGGGGGAAGTTTTACAAAATTTTAGATTCCTATTTCTCACTTATAAATATTCAACAGGTCAAGGCTAGACGGAAGAGGGGAGGTGCCTATGCTCTGAATGTTTAAACCACTCTCCCAAGATAACAGCAATATTTGTAAGTCATGTAAAAGGACTAATTTCCTTACTATACTAAAGCTTGACAAAAAACATAGAAAAGACTAACAATATGAAAAAAAAAATGGATCAAGAATATGAACAGATGGCACACACATGTGCATATACACAAATGGCAAAAAAAAAAAAAACATGAAGAGATGCTCAGCCTCACTCACAATTAACGAAACTCAAGTATAACAGAAATAAGATGCTAATTTTCACAACCAGGATGGTCCAAAATTAAAGTTGGATATTACCTATGTAGGCAAACACATGATGAATCAGTAATTCTCAATTTTCCTTGGTGTGAATGCAAAGCAATTCAAAATTTTGGAAACCAATTGCAACATCTATCAAAATTTTAAATGCATATATCTTTGGAAGCAGCAATCCACGTATGGTAATATAACCTCTAAGTATATCCAGAAAAGTAGGTATAGATATATATATATGTAAAGATACAGATATAGTTACATATCCTAGAATGGCCATTGAGCTTTCTTTGTAAGAGCAAACCAAAATAAAACAAAACAAAACAAAGCTTTTAATTTGTAAGAAATCTTCTCTGGTGAGTCTGATCAGTTGCCAAGTTTAGAAATTACTATTATGCTATTTAACTGGACTAAATACTACATTGTTCTAGTTCATCACATATCTGGTTAATGTAGAGCTACCTCACTGGGTAGCTAGAAGATTAAATGAGATAATATATGAGAAAGTAACTCTTTGTAATCCTAGGCATTGTGTAAATTGTAACTACATTAAAGATTTGCTAATATTTTGATCACGACTATACTAGCAAAATCCTAGGAACAGGGGATACATAGGCAAATAAGGCAGATTATCTGACCTTGAGATGTTTATACTCTAATAAAACACATGTGTAAAAAAAAAAAAGCAGAATACAGTATAATGAGCACTACAAAAGAGTCATGCAAAAATTACCAGAAGAGCAAGTTTTGCTGCATATGGGGAATATTTAATACAAAAATTGTTAGGAGTTCCTCAGGGATATAAAGGGAAAGAGAAAATTTACAGTAAAGGAAAGGTCCCATTCAATGGATGCATGAAAGCATAAGAGAATATGGCTTACTCAGGAAAATGTGAATAATTCTATATAGCTGACACATAGAACACACTATCAATTTTTCTTAAAATTTTTATTCAATAAAATACATTTAATACCACTGGCCACATTCCAGTCTTTTTTGTTAATGCTGGAAATACTTCCATATCCTGTAACTCCATGGGATCATCTTAGGCATGTGGATATAATTGTAACAAAGAAGCAAAAGGGCTGACCAGCCAGCGGATGGTGGGTAAATCAGCATTTCATAAAAATCACTGAAACCTAGCTTCTGAGGAGCTTTTTGTTCTTCATACAAATCTATTAGGGGAAAACCAATGATTATATTCGTTACATGCTTATGCTGACGTTATTATACATGTAGTCATCTGGACACAATGAGCAGTAGAGAATAATTAGTAATAAATAGAGAGAGCATTGTGGGGAAAGACAATGCTAATGGGCGGAATATTTGAGTCAAATTATGTCTGTAAGTAAAAAGTGTTTTCCATTTTTTTTTTTTTTGGCCCATTACAAAACATTTTGACATTGAAAAAATACTTTGAAAATGTAACTCATTTTTGCTTGGAACATTTTGTATTTCCAATTCATATAAATGATTATTTCCTTCCTCTCCTGCTCCCTCCTCCCTTTATTTGGCATTGTCAGTTTAGCTGTAAATGTCTGGTCATGAATATGTGCTTTGTGGCTGGAGTCAACAGGAAAGCTACTTTTTCATTTTACAGTGTTATGTATAAACTTGCAAATTCACTGAAGAATTTTTAGTTGTGGGTTACTTTGCCAAAAGTCTTACTACTTGGGTGACTCCAAGTTTTCTACCTTGGTAAGTAGGATCCAAATCTGTAGGTCATAGCTCATGACTTTGCCTTTTTCTATAGTAAAACAACCATTAGATAGTTCTTGGTCAAACCAAAATATATTTCCAAATTTGCATTACAGAAAATCTTACTAAAATATGGTAGCCCATTGCCAGTTTTCCCCATATGGCTTGCCTTCTTTCTACATGAAAAGAGTTAAGGAATATAGACTCTGTAAAAGAAATTCTTCACAATGTTTACTTCATTGACCAACTAGCTGCTACTGCCTTGAAAATGAAGCTACTGCCAATAGAACTAAGGCTATTTGGCACTGACCTTTGATTCTGTGTGTGTGTAGTGTGTGTGTGTGCGCACACAGACACACATACATATGTGCATATATATGTATAGTTTATTTATTTATTCCCTTTGTATTCTAAAAATGGTTTTACATTATTTTCCTTCAATTAGCTGCTTTCCTATATTTTGAGAAGAAAATGAATTGAAGTTTAGTAAAGGCTTTCCAGAAAGTTTTAATAAAAAGAATTCTATTTTAAATATATGTACTCCTCTCTTCTCTCTTTCATTACACTCTTCATTCACAAAATTCAAATGATTCTATATTAGAATTTTTCCATTTTATATGAGTATGTATTTGAACCAATCCTCTTTTAGGAAATCAAAGATCTGCATTATTATAGAAGATGCAACTGGCAATCATTCAGATTTTTTTTCAAATTTTCTTGAGACTTCATGCTTTGTTTTGAGGTAGAGAATCCTGTATTAGTAAAATCAGATCTATTTCTCTTATTTTAAAATACCAACTAAAAAAAAACAAAAAAAAATAATAACTAAAAAATAAATTAAAAGTTCAAAACAGAGAAAAATAGCATTACCACGGAGACTTAAGGACCCAAACTACAAGATATTTACATTTTAGAAGGTGGGATACAGGCTGCTTGGAACTAAATTCTGCTTCTCTATAAACATTAAAATTCTATACCCATCCTCTATGCCAACTGTCCAGATATCTACTTTAACTCTGCCTTCTTTCATATTATTCAAATTTTTAATGTATCTTTTTAATTTACTTATTAGTTTTTTGTTTGTTTGGGAAAATTATTTGAAATATATCACCAAAGGGGGTTTGTAATCAATACAGACTGAACTGGGATGAGAAGATAGGGAAGCTCTAGAAATATAATTTCCAGGAACAGAATGAGGTCACAGAGATAGAATTCATTCTTATGAAATAAATCAATAAGATAAAAGAAGCCAAAAATCACTGGTAGTTTTTAACTCAAATGATCCCAACCTAGCCACCCTAATAGTTGAGGTAAGCCCCGGGATGAAAATGATGGAGCTGTGACCCCCCCTCTAACAAAGGACTGTATAGGAAATGAGGAATCCAGTTCATCTTTTTACCTTGAAATAATTAGGAATCAGTACAAGGAAAGGGACTTTCAGTTCCTTAGGGTATACCCTAGAATATAAAGAGAGATGAACAAAGTCCCAGAACAGATGTCAAGCAGCCTTGATTACTTTACTAGCACTGTGAGAAACCTTATGGGGAATTTAAGAAATACTTAAGAGGAAAAACCAATGGATCTTGAAAATGCACTTGATTCTGAAATTACATATATGAGGACTAAAAGTTAGTGAACGTAATGTAGTCCTATCATTTTATAAAGCTTGGCGAAAACATCGGGACTTAGGCAATATATACAGGATGACTTATTAGTCAGCTAGACAGATATATTGATGAAGATTCAAGGCTAGACTTCTGTATTCAGAGATTCAACAATATAGTTTTTTTTTTCCTCACCAAGAGTAATTTATTTCTTCCTTCCCAAAACAGCTTGAGTAGGTAGTCCATTGACTGTATAGCAGATTGAAGGTATCAGAGACTCAGACTCCCTTCCATTTTTGTTTCTCTGCTACTCCGAGGTTGCTCCAAATTGAATAAGGCTTATTATCAAACTCACATTTCAGCCTGTAAAAGGGAGAGAAAGAGAAGAGGAGGGAGGCAAGTCCCCTTCCTGTTTAAGAAATCATCTAGAAGTTGATGATTTCTGCTTCATTTCATTGTCCAGACTACAACTAATCATAGGACTACAACTAATTGCAAGAGAAGCTTGTAAATATAGTCTTAAATGGTAAACCATGTAACCAGTGAAGCTTCAATTATTAAAGAGTAAAGTGTGAATAAATGTTGTGCAGACTCTGTTCATGTCCCAAAATATTATCTTTAGTTATCTAATGGATGCCAGGCTGCCAGGTACCTAGAAATCTCACTTGATTTTCACAACTCTGCAAAGCACACATTCAATACTTGGAGTAGTTAAATGACTTTCCCAAATTCATGTAGAAGTTATATGACCATATTTAGATCTACCTAAATCTAAGCAAAATTTGTGCTTTTTCCAGCATGACCCCCTGCCCCTCACATAAATGTGGGGGTGATAATCTCCTCGGTAAGTTTCATTGTGCATGATTCATTTCTAGTTTCTCATGATATTTAAGAATTAAAGGGGGAATAAGGAGATGTGATTATTTCACCTGGGGTAAAAAAAATACAACTCTATTTTTTATACTATTTCAAAGCCCATGATAAGGTGCTTAAGATGTAAGGACAACGCATTTCAGTTTTTTTTTTTTTTTTACACTCTAGAGAACCTAGCATTATACTAAACACCAATCAAGCAATTGACATACACTCTTCACAATCATATGAACCAAATACCTATGATGACTATTATTTTTCTCTCTGTTCATGATGCCAGCATGCAGGAGGATATGAACTTGACAGTGAGCTCTTTGAGGGAATTTGTACCTCATTTACTTCTGCAATTCCAATGATTAATACACCTTGCCCTTACTAAGAATTGAATTTGTTCCTTAAACTGCATTGAATATCAGAGTTTAAGAAAATAGGGTAAGAATGTTTTTGCTTATTCAAATTATTATGAAAATTACCTTTAGTGGGTATTTTTCTGACAACCATACAAACACATATTACATTTAAAAACCTGAAATCTTTTTAATTTTAAAGTTTGCCAAATCTTAACATTCAGAAGGATGAAACTGGACCACCTTTTTATATGATATACAAAGATAAATTCAAAATGGATGAAAGACCTAAATGTGAGATAGGAAATCATCGAAATCCCAGAGGAGAATACAGGCAGCAACCTCTCTGACCTCAGCCATTGCAACTTCTTACTAAACACATCATCGGAGGCAAGGGGAACAAAAGCAAAAATGAACTATGGTGACTTCATCAAGATAAAAAGCTTCTGCGCAGCAAAGGAAATAATCAACAAAACTAAAAGGCAGCCTACAGAATGGGAGAAGATATTTGCAAATGACATATCTGATAAAGGGTTAGGATCCAAAATTTATAAAGAACTTATCAAATTCAACCCCCAAAAAACAAATAATCCAGTTAAGAAACGTGCAGAAGACATGAACAGACACTTTTCCAAAGAAGACATTCAGATGGCTAACAGACACATGAGAAGATGCTAAACATCACTCATCATCAGGGAAATACAAATCAAAACCGGGATGAGATACTATCTCACACCTGTCAGAATGGCCACAATTAACAAGTCAACAAACAACAGATGTTGGCAAGGATGCAGAGAAAGGGGAACCCTCTTGCATTGTTGGTGGGGATGCAAACTGGTACAGCCACTCTGGAAAACAGTATGGAGGTTCCTCACAAAGTTGAAAATGGAAATACCCTACAACCGAGCAATTGCACTAGTAGGTATTTACCTAAAGGATACAAAAATTCAGATTGGAAGGGGTACATGCCCTCCAATGTTCACAGCAGCATTATCAACAATAGCCAAACTATGGAAAGAACACAACTGTCCATTGAAAGATGAATGGATAAAGAAGATGTGGTATATATACACAATGGGATATTACTCAGCCATCAAAAAGAATGGAATCTTGCCATTAGCAAAGACATGGATAGAGCTAGAGAGTATTATGCTAAGTGAAATAAGTCAGTCAGAGAAAGACAAATACCATATGATTTCACTCATATGTGGAACTTAAGAAACAAAACAGATGAACATATGGAAGGGGGGGAGAGAGAGAAACAAACCATAAGAGACTCTTAAAGATAGAGAACAAACTGAGGGTTGAAGGAGGGATGTGGGTGGGGGATAGGCTAGGTGGGTAGAGGGCACTTGTGATGAGCACAACACAATTTTTTTAACAAAAATTTGAGAAAAAATAAATAAGTTTGCTGAATCTTCAGTAGAGTTCATTCCATTCAATAGGTATTTTATAACAGTTTTGAATTTCAAGTATTTCAAGTATTTTGTTTTCTTTTGGTTTTGAAACAAAACTAATTTTCTGTTCAATATATTTTTGATTATAGGATGATAGGCTTTTGTTTTCCTTGACGACTATATGATAATGATATATTTTTCCTTGCCTCTCCATTTTGTTGATGATTTTTCAAAAATGTAGTATCTTATCAAATGATGACTAAGGCTTGAAAAAGAGTCAAATTCAAATATATAATTCTTATTTAATTTTTCATGAAGCATTAAAAAAAGGTGCCATAAAGTAGACATAATGGGTGGGGAAAATCTACAATGTTTTTCTGTATAGTTACTCATATTATTTATCTTATGTATTTTGCTTAGAATCTATTTAACTGTTCTTCCACATCTGGTTATTCATTCATTAGGAGAAATGCCATTATGCATGTGTCCAAACCCAAAGAATATATAACATCCAAGAGTAAATTGTAATATAAACTACAGACTTTGAGCTATTATGATGGGTAAATACATCATTTTCATCAATTGTAACAAATGTACCACTCTGAAGAGGGATATTGATAATGGGGGATGCTATGCATGTGTAGAGGAAGGGGGGATATGGGAAATCTCTGTACCTTCTCTTCAATTTTGCTGTGAACTTAAAGCTGCTCTAAAAAAATAAAAAATAAATTTAAAAAAAGGAAAGAAAAGAAAAAAAGAGGCAGAGAGAGAGAAAGAGAAATACAAAGTGAGAACTACGTCTTCAATTCTATGTTCAGCTCTGCTATTAATTTTAAGGATACTGTTCATAAATCATATAAGCTCCAGACCTCTGTTTCCTTATCTGTACAATTAGTATTGTGTTAGTGTATTGATGTGTAACAAATTTTTACACACATTTATTATCTCATAATTTCCATAGGTCAAAAATCTCATCACAGCTTAGCTAGGTGTTCTGCACAGAATCTCACTAGGCTGCAATGAAGGTGCTAGCTGGGCTGTGTTCTTGACTAGGGAAGAATATGGTTACAAGTTTATTCAGGTTGGTAGTAGAATTCATTTCCTTGTGCCTGGATGACTGAGGGACCCATCTTTATATTGGCTGTTGACTGGAGGCTGTTCAGAGGTTGCCCACAGTTCCTCGCCATGTGGACCTCTCCATACTCAGTTCACAATATAGGTAGTGGCTTCTCAAGGAAAACAGGAAAATCTGTCTCTCTGGTCTACTAAGATGGAGACTTATATAACTAAAAGTAATCATGGGAGTGACATTCCATCACTTTTCTCATACTCTACTGCTTAGAAATAAGTCATAGTTTGCACCTCTTTCAAGTGGTGCAACTATTCGAGACTAATACAAGGGTATTGCTCATTAGGAGTCAACAGATGATGTCTCTGTCACAAGGGTATTGAACCAGATAATCTTTAGATTTTCTCCCAGCTGTATAATTTTATGATTATTTAGGAAATGAGAATCATCTAATTCTTATTTTAAGTTGCAGTCTCTAAGCTCTCAAGGTTCAGAAAGGTTTCTGACCTCCTTACAGTTTTACATCTGATAAAGCCATGGTACTTACCATTTTACATGGGGCCAAAATGTAAGCAAAGGATTTGTATTAGCAAGAGCCAAGGACCCTAAGAGGAAAAGAAGCAGCTAAGCCAAAGTATTCTGAGAAAAGTCTAAACTTGACTATAAGATAAATCAAATGGGAGACCATGAGCACAAATTAGGATAGAGCTCACAAGAGTGAAGCTAAGAGCCAAATCAAAACGGGTGAGGCTGGGAGGGGGCAAAGTGTGTTTTTAGGTGAGTTCCATGAAGACAATTCATTTTTATTTTTAGCCTAAATTAAGTACCAGATGCAGAGCTTACATAGCTTGAAGTGATGATTCTCAACTTTTGCTGCATATTACAATTACCTGAGGAGTTTATAAATATCTAAATGTCCATGCCACGGTTCTATTAAGTCAGAATCTCTGAGGAACGACCGAGGTCTCAATATTTTTAAAGCTCCCCAATTATTTCAATGTATAGCCAAGGTTGAAAATCAATTATTTACTCTTACTATTGAAAGTAAAGTGGTCTGAGGACCAACCAGCAAGACTGGCATCATCTGGGGCACCTGGGTGGCTCAGTTAAGTGTCTGACTTTCAATTTCTGCTCAGGGCATGATCTCAGGATCGTGAGATTGAGCCCCACATGTGGCTCCATACTCAACACAGAGTCTGCTTCTCACTCTCCCTCGGCTTCCCCCCCCCGCCCCCGGCCACCACCACCCTCCGCTCATGGCTCCTATGCTAAATAAATAAATGAATAAATAAATAAATAAATGAATGAATAAATGAATGAATGAATAAATAAATAAATAAAATATTTTTTTAAAAAAAGATTGGCACCATCTGATAATGATCTCGTTAGAAATTCAGATGTTTATTTCCTTCCTCAATCTACTGAGTTTGAACCTGCAATTTAATAAGATTCTCAGGTGATTCCTATGTGATTGGCCCAGTTAAAGACCCCTAAGACAAAGATAACAGTACCTAATATCTCTTGGTACATGATTGTTTCTCCATAAACATAAAATCTAATAGAATTTTCCAGCCCACCTTTTGACAATTTGAGTAAATAATGAATAAAACAAAATGGGGGTAATAGAAAATGTACTACTGGAGAGATAAGACAATAGGAGGCTCTTAAAAAAAACTAATAGTGTTAGGGTTGTATTAATTTGTTTACACCTTCAAAGATAAACATTTGACTTTCTTGTGCCAACTCTGATTGATTGGTAGTGGCTGCCTGGAGAACTGTATTGAGAAATAATGTTCTAAGATTGCTTTGATTGAAGAGTATCCTGATAGCTTAACCTTGTCTCAGGGAATGACAGCTGTCGTACCATGTATTTGCTGAAATTGCTCTGGATTTTCTTATCCAATAGTAACTCTCATGACAGAGCCCACCTATTTTAAAGACACCTGACTGGGATTAAGGATTTATGGCCCCACAACATTTCCATATTTATTAACTCATTCATCCTCTCATAGATTCATTCATTTATTGCGTTAATAAAAAGTTATCAAATATCAGTTTTATGTCGCAGACACTCACTGTGCTGGGAATCAGATTCTTATGAAATTAGAGCAACCTCACCTTTTAGCATAAACATGCCATAGCTCCTTGAAATTCCATGAGCAAAGCAGCCTCACATCACCATCAATCATGCTCAACCCTGATGAGGGAACTGGTTTCACCAGAAGGTCTTGATTACTTCGCATGTCAGAGAGATGCTTAGCAGGAACCAAAGGCATGATGTTTCTTTTTAAAAAAAAAAAAAATCTTTTTTTTTTAAAGATTTTATCCATTTTTTGACAGAGAGAGACACAGAGAGAGAGGGAACACAAGCAGGGGGAGTGGGAGAGGGAGAAGCAGGCTTCCCGCTGAGCAGGGAGCCCGATGTGGGGCTCAATCCCAGGACCCTGGGACCATGACCCAAGCCGAAGGCAGACGCTTAATGATTGAGCCACCCAGGCGCCCCCAAAGGCATGATGTTTCAATTCAAACAGCTTCTTGCTGAATTTTAAGAATTGCAAAGTTAGAGTAGCTTTATTGTGACCTTCAGAAAAATCTTTACATGAAAATTCTGTTTAAGCACAGGTCAGAAATAGTTAATCCATAAGAAAAATACAAGTTATTAAGCTGTTCTTTAACAAATCTTATAGAAAAATTTAAAAAGGACTATGATTTCATCTTTTAACACTAAGAAAGTAAAATGTCTGTAGGTGGCTATCTTTGAAGCCCCAAGTGAGGGTGATTTTCCACTTATATTCCTTTCAGTAATAAAGAGCTGCTGGAAGCTCTATAGAAATGTTGTTTTATAGTGACTGTGCCAATTTACCTGGGCTTTCTTTCAAGCAGTGAGTGATTCCTTTGAATTATGTTTCAGCCAAAAATAGAGTTACTCATAAATTGCATGAATACCTTCCAGCTCATAATTGCCAGGTTCCAGTCTTGGATTTTAGTCATTAAGCCTAAACTCTTATTTTCTCTAAATTTCAAATTGATATAGCCTTCTTCTTTCCATTCTTCCTCTCCAGCAACAACCACCCTCTCCTCTCTTTATCATCCCTGAATACCACACACACAGAGGACTTACACTGTCTAGCACAGTGGGTTACACACAAAGATTGTCTCATGATGATGAACCATTGTTGAACATAAGGCTTCAATTTGAATGAAATGCTTTCTCACCACATTAAAAAAAAAATCCATTAGCAGTTACTGATAAGCTCAGGATTATTTCTGTAGAAAAATCAGTTTAGGTTCAAGATAAATACATGGAAACTGAAAGCAATTAAGCAGGAAATTTTTTTGGTGCTACTTGTCAGATATTTGAGGAAGATATTTTAGGAAAACTGCTTTTGGTAAACAGAAAAATTACACTGGCATTTTCTTTTGCTTTTCTCCTTCTGAGTTCTGACTTTTTTTTCTGAAACATACAAACAATGCAGCCATTAAATACTGGAAATTAAAAGAAATTACACATATTCAGTAAATAATTTGTACGAAGATGAACAAAATAACATAAAAATAAAAAAGATTGAGCTCACCTGGAATAGTAAAATTCTATCAGAGATAGCTGATTTCCACAGGAAAAAGGCTGGATTATTTTAGGCAAAACAAAGAGCTCAATCGACATTCAATACGTTTCTGTTTTCATATACAAGATGAGTGATGTTCATTCATGGTGAAAATGGCTACATGCTTGGTTCATTTACGGAATATCCACCACCATAAGTGTCTATGCCACCAAGCCTTAATTCCACATGGGTTATCACACTGTAAGAACTTCACTGGGAGATGTTGTAGCATGCAGAATATCATGAGAATACCAGATAATTAAATGGAGGTAAAAGCTAACAGGGATGTCAACTTTCCCGTTTTCTCCAAAGTTGATGGAGTTATATAGACCATTTGTTAAATGTATAATAGGAAAGAAAACAAATTTAGAAAAAATGAATATTAAGATAGTACAGATTAATCTTATCATTGATCTATAAGAAATGAATGACTTTCTTGAAAAACTCTGTAGTGTCAAGCTAATTGAAATTGAAAAAAAACCCTAGAGGTATGTTTTCTCCAGACATTTGACCTTCTATATGTTCAGCTGTAGTTAAGTGTCATAGTGTTTGTTATGTTTATAATATTTAGGATGAAAAATTTATTTCCCTCTTCTTAGTCATGCTGAGATGGGTACAACATCTACATCTATATCCTACTGCTCAAGTTCAGCAGGGAGCTATTCAAAAGCAAATGCACGCTATTTATTGCCATAATGTGAAACCCCTAGCTTGAGAAAGAACGCAGGGATACTTTTTGTCTCCTGCCTAAAAACTTAAGCTAAGGGAATTCTTTTTTCTCCCTAAACCAGTCCCTTCATCTTGCTTGGCTCTCCAGCTCTTCACAGATGTTAAGAGAAGCACAGAAAGAAGGCAACCCCATTTGGAGGGGGAAAAAAAGGAAAAGAAAAAACATTTCCTAAAGCCTAAATGATCCACGTTTGGTCTTTCCAGGACCAGGCAAGTAACACAATAAGCTGTCTTACACTCTAACCGGAGAGGAGTAAGTAAGCTCTCTTACACTCTAACTGTAGAGTAAGAAACAGAGGGAAAAAAAAAAGAGAGTCTCTTTCTTCCTCTCTTAAAGAAAAATACAAAAACAGAAAAATTCCAAAGTAGCAAATTCTAAGGAGGAATAAGAGTGTTAGGTAGTCCAAGCAACTCTATTACTTCACAGTGTGCTTTATCTTGACCAGCACTGACCCAGCAAAACTCCTTTCTTAGCTTGATTCCCCACAGAAGTTGGAATATGTCATTAACATCTGCAAATAAGGTAGGTGCCACTTAAACTCCAGAAAAATGATTAGGACATATAGGCTAAGGAGCAGACTTTTTTGTTTGGTTGGGTTTTTTTGTTGTTTTATTTTGTTTTGTTAAGACTGTGGCTGCTGTAGACAAATTAGCACATGTGGTCACAAAACTTAACAATAAAAAGGCTAACAGCACAACTTGTCTACCTTACAGGCTGATCTCAATGAACTTGAATCCAGACTGGGATGATTTAGAGTCAGGTCAGAGTCCTAAAGATCCTGGAGAATTCAAAAGACTGGGAGGTCTTGATCAGGTTAGCTAGGCTACATCCCCCTTGTACCAAATAGTTCCCCAAAGCTCAGGACTTTTCCAAGGTAATTTGGCAGAAATTCTGATTGAAGCAGAACTTTTAATAGCACACTGGAACAATTATTTCGAATTAGGTTTTTATTGAACATTAGAAGAGGCAGAGAATAATTTTTACTTTGCAATGTTTGACTCCAATTCTTTTCAGTGACTTCTGTTTCATTTCATCTGACTCCTATATACTGAAATGGCCAAATACTAATTTAAGCAACATCAATTTTTTTCTTATTAAATGAGAAGGTAAGATGATGTGCCAAAGCAATTCCCACACTAACCAGGCTTTTAAATTCTGATTTTAAAATAATGAATTTGGCATGACATGCTCACTATTGCAGGTACTATAGCTTCAAAAACTCCATTTAATAATCTTGACAAATTTTTAACTCTCCCCATTGTATAATACATGCTGGAAGGCTGGTTTGTACAAACATACCCTGAATGTCCCTGTTAATCACTATCTTGAGAATGTAGAGATCCTGTCCTCCTCCCTCTATATTACCACCAAGCAGAATATGTAGAAGAATGTTGTGTTCAGTATTCAAGGACAAGGGCTACGGGAGTGGCCAACCCGTAGCATCTCCCTTGTAATGAAAAATGTGAAGATGACAGGCCTTGATCTCCTTGGAATGCTGGCCAAGCAAGGAGGGAGAGGCTACAGATAATTGCTAGTCTAAGTTGCTATACTGTAAAAGCTTGCTGCATATAGATTCCACCAGCAGATGCTTTGTCCAGACTGCCACACTTACTGTACACACCCTCCCCCAATAAACCTGCCTTCTTCGGTCTCACTGGACCATCACCCACCCCTGGCTTAGAGTCTGTTGAGATGTGATTACACACCATCTATCTTAGCATCCAGTAAAAATGGGTAAAGATGCTATTAAATAAAGAATTAGAATCACTAACCCAACACAGCATATCATTTATGCACTTGAAGATTAAGGAGAAAGATTAGGATTTCAAGAAAAATAGATAATCTAGAAGAATAGATGTCAAACTGTGGAACAGGAGACTTTTGAAGATATTTCACTGATTATGAAATTTGACAAGACAGGAAATTTAAAACATATAAAGTATACAAATTCTAAATGTTTTCTTGACATAACTGAACTAAAATACAATGTTCTCACTTAACAGAATATTTTATATTGACTGTTAAGTGTAAGATACAGCTCTAAAGAAACAATGATGGCCAAATATTATTTGATGCACCATATATAGATTTTCATTCAAAGTTCTGCTTTGATGAGCAATTATTAAGCATCCACTGCACTATATGCAGCTTTAGATGAAACAAGCAAAAACAGAAACAAGTTTTTTTGTGTGTGTGCTAAAACTTTTATAAAAAAAAAAAAAACCCACAACTTTCTATGTGAATCATCACTGTTTTATTGATTCTCTTAGTATTAAAGCTGTGATAGTTTTCTATCGCTCCTGTAAGAAATTACACAATCTAGTGGGTTAAGCAAAACAAATGTATTATCTAACAATTCTGTAGGTCAGAAATCCAACATGGGTCTCACAGAGCTAAAATCAAGGTTTAGGTATGGTT
Source organism: Eumetopias jubatus (assembly GCF_037043125.1). Lineage (NCBI taxonomy): Eukaryota > Metazoa > Chordata > Mammalia > Carnivora > Otariidae > Eumetopias > Eumetopias jubatus. The sequence continues at coordinate 112,895,471 of NW_028274814.1, read as the reverse complement.
CTATTTCTTTTTGGAGGCTCTAGAGGAGAATGTATTTCCTCGCATTTGTAGAACTGAGGTTCCTGTTTTCTTGCTAGCTGTTAGCTGAGGGCAATTTCCAGCTTCTGTAGACTGCCCACATTCTTTTGGCTCACAGCCACTTTCCTTCATCTTCAAAGCTGGTAACAATGGTTCAAGTCCTTCTCACTTTACATTTCTTAACCTACTCTTCTACCTTTCTTCTCTCTGAAGGACTCATGTGATTAAATAAGGCCCATGTAGATAATCTAAAATAATCTTTTCATCCCAAGGTCCTTTACTTAATCACATCTGCAAAGACTCTTCTGTCAAGTAAGAAAATATAGTCACAGGTTCATGTGATTAGGTACCAGATTATGCCTAAAACAAAATGCACTATGAAAATATACACTTTCCCAAACATCCAGAGGCATCCTTACTGGAGAACATGTATTAGTTCCCCCAAAAGATTTAATTCTTTAAACAGAATTTAATCAACTTGAGTTTTTGTTTTGTTTTTTAGTCTTTTTAAATGTGTTGCATTTCTGATGAAAAAGAAATTTTGCAAATATAGAACATTTACATTTCTTCCAGTTATGACCTTTCCCCCTCATGGATCCTACTCATCTTCCAATACCTGGCTCAAATATTGTCAATTTACTTTTTAAAAGATTTCTCAAATAATCTAAGTATGAATAAAGGGGGATTTTAAACTGAGGACAGTATTATATGAAATTTTTATTTTTAAACTGTGACTAAAATAGATAATTTTCTAGGGAAAGTAATTGATCCAAATATAAAATTAGGATTGCTGTCAAAAACTATTTCCAAAAAAGGCATGGGGACTGCATGATTTAGAGACTTTTTTTTTTTTTTAATGCTTAAACTTGAGAAAAATGGAAAGCTACCCAATTTCATTCTAACATATTCATGGATTCCAAATCTGACAAAAGTAGCCCCCCTTGTCTTAGTCAATTCAGGCTGCTATAACAAAAATACTGTGGAGCAGGTGGCTTAAACAACATTTATTTCTTAGAGTTGTGGAGGCTGGGAAGTCCAAGATCAAGACACAGGAAGACCCAATGTGTGGTGAAAGCACTTTTCCTGACTGGTTCTTTTCTGTTTGTATTCTCACATGATGGAGAGCTAAGTCTCTCTCATGTCTCTTCTTATAAGGGAACTAACCCCATTTATGCTGTGTCCACCATTATAACTTAATTACCTCCTAAATGCCTCAGCTTCTAATATCATCATACAGTTGGATTTGGACTTCAACTCATGATTTTTTGTTTGTTTTAAAGAGAGAGAGCACACGTGAGCAGGGAGAAAGAGAGGGAGAGGGAGAGAGAGAGAATCTCAAGCAGGTTCCATGCCCAGCACAGAACCTGACTTGGGGCTCCATCCCATGACCCTGATATCACAACCCTAGCTGAAAGCAAGAGTCAGATGCTTAACCAACTGAGCCACCCAGGCGCCCCTCAACACAGGAAATTTTGAGAGACACAAATATTCAGTCCATAATATATCTCCAAAAGATTAGAGCCAAATCTCACATATGTAAACAGACACTAAAATATTAGCACCTCAAATCCATCAACGCTTTACAAGAATATTACACTGTGCACAAATACAGTATATATAAAATAAACAAGTTTCAATATTAGAATAATTATTACCTTAATAAGTTAGAAGGTAAAAGAAATATGATTCTTTCCATAGATTAAGCATTTCCTAATTAAATTAACTGTTCATTCTTTTAATAAGCTAATATATCTTTCTCAAACCTAATACTTCATCCTTAATAAAAAATCAGGGTGATCAAATATAGCTAATCATATTATTTTCCCCTAGTGATCCCAGGTACATGCCAGAAGAAATCGATATGCTTTTCAGGTGTTAATGCATTCCAATAAATGTCAGAAAAAAATATAAAGATGTCTACAACTATCAATATTACTCAACATTACCCTGATTGCTTTATTCGATAAAATAAGAAAGGAGGAAAAAATTGTAGGTAAGTTCTGTGGGTTGTTTTACATAGTTGGAGTTTATAGTGTCCCTAATGGTTATAAGAATTTTTTCATCATCTTTTTTTACTTAAATTCAATTTTTAGATGTTAAAATTGATACACTGGCTTACCACTTACTTATACTTTTCTAGTGTATCATTTTCCACCAGTTATGTTCAATGTTTAAGAGTTCTCTGGTTTTAAATGGGTTTCTTATAAAGATACATTGTTTAATCATATTTAATCCAATATATGGGTCATTTTCATTTATTCAATAATTTTAACTCATTTATATTTATTGTAATTACCCTTGTATTAGTGCTTATTTTTGCAAGCCTTTATTTCATATACATATTTTTTAATTTACTATATTTTTATTTATTTTGTTTATCCTTGTCTACATTCCATTATACAGATAAATTTTCTTCTACTGGTCTTATAGACTATATGTATTCACTCACTTTTCAACAAATATTTGCTGATACATGCACTGTTCTAGGCAAAAGATAAATAAATTCAGAAATATAGTATGTCAGGAGTAATCATTGCTATAGAGAGAAATAAAGCATGAAAAGGTGGTTATGGCATGTTGAGGAAAGGAGGTATTATTGTTTTAATAAGGTGATCAGCCTTTCCAAGAATGTGATATTTGAGTAAAAATCTGAAGAAAAGGAGGGAGTGAGGCACTCAGATATTTGAGGGAAGAGGAAATATGAGAGACAACAAGGAGACAGTGTACCTGGAGTGATTGATGTGCAAGAGGAAATTACAACAGATACATTGGAAGAGAGAGTAAGAGGGTCAGAATTCTCCTGAATTAATTCTTCTTCTACCCGGAGTACACCCTCATAACATTTCAGTCTACTTCCTACTTCAATCATTACAGCAAAAGCAAGCTATTTACAAATAAAACTAAACAGTGGCTTACCTCAACTGCACTACATATCTCTCACTTTCTGCCTCAAGGTTTCTTTGACATCACAGTGTGCAATGTGTTCAGACACTGACTGGCATATCTGCATATGTAGCCTGAAGGTGACAGAGACTTAACACCCCAGTGGCTAACCATTTTTGATTGAAAGGAAAGTCCTTCAACCAACCCTAAGTGAGTTATTCCAAAGTGCAATCTACACAGCTTCTCTTATCCCTTGATAATTTTTTTTTCTTTGTCTCTAATGCTTTTAATTTTAACTTTAATGGATCTATGGGTGAAGTTTACTTACTGATCCTACCTGCCAATTTGATCCATTTCAATCTGAAGTTTCATGTCTCTCTGTACTTCTGGGAAATACTTCCATCATTTATTCAGATTTTTTATACATGTGATTTTTTTCTTCTCTTTCCTTCTGAGGCTCCTACTAAATAGATTCTCACTCTTCTACATCCATTCACCATATTTCAACTTCTGTCTCAACCTTTTCTCTCTTTATGTCTTTCTGACTCCTTCCCAGGAATCCTCAAAATGATCTTCAAGCTCATTTATTTTTTTATGTGTATTCTTTTTAACATAGCCACAGAGTTCTTTACTTGAAAAATTATATTTTGCTGATTTATTCTTCTTTTATGCAGTCAGATGGCTAATTTTTCTTAATATATTGGGACTGAGTTTGCTGCATTGTTTTCAGAAGTCTCTTTTAGTTGCAAAAAACTGAGAAACCATGCAAAGTGCCTCAAGAAAAGAATAATTTTGTCTTCTCATATCTTTTATGGGTCATGTGGTCTCATTCATCTAGCATATCTGATTTTTCCTGAACAATTTCCTGAATTAATATCTGTATCAATTGACCATGTACTATGTATCAGGCTCTCTACACATTACTAGGATAGGGCAACATATAAGATTATGTTCCTGCTTTCATTCTTCTACTTGTTCATTGTGCCAGGCCCCTTGTAATTTGTCTTGATACCTCAATCATTCAGCTGATCAGCTGATACTTCTCTATATATTTTTATTACAAATTCCAAGAAGAACTATGATCTTCTGATTCATACTGGGTCATAGTATATAGAGTAGTAACTCTTGGATCTGGTACAATGTCATATTCAGTAAATCATGGACAGGATCAGTCAGCATGGCTACTGAAAGACTTTGCAGATAATACAAACAGGTGTTTATAGGTGAAACAAGTCCCTGTGGAAGAGGTTAAATGCAGGAAGGTAGCATAAACATGAATAGTACCTTTACATTATAATATATTCTACCTTTAAAAGTCCCCAAAGATTAAGGACATACCTAAGTATAATATATCCTTTAACAATTGATTAGGGATTCATAAACCATAAATTCATTAACATCTACTATGAATTAACATATTTTGCTTTAATCTAGAGGAAGGATTACCTCATAAAACAAAGGCATCACTTTGACTATTCAGGACAGAGTGATCTCGACCTGGGACCAGAGAAAACCAGAGTAGTATGCCCAGATGTGCTTCTATGAATCACAGCTGCAGAGCACTTTATTCAAGAAAAAAACTTACCAGAAGCTGCATTTGCATTAGATTTTAAATCATGGAGCTATGAAGAATCAAGATACCATAACAGTTTATGTCCATTTGATCAGGGCAGCCATAAAAAGCAAACACTGGTAAACAAATTTCAAAAGATAGGGTTTCATATGAGGAGAGAAGTGATTTACTTCCTAACTGACTTAACAACACAAAATGTCCTCCCCAACCACACTACCATTATCAGACAAAGCCCTTCACCAATTTAAAAACCCATATCAGAGAATGATATGAACAAAAATGCAGGCAACAGAGCACCATATTTAAAGCTGTTGCTTGATGTGTTACATGACTTTGTTACATCTTTTTTAAAAAAATATTTTTTATGTTCATGAGCGGTCTTCATAATTTCATTCACTTTTTATACTAAACCATTAAATCAAGAGAGAAACAAGGGTTGACTTAAAAGGTAGAAGACACAATTTCAAAGTACGCATTAATTTAATAGATGTTTTAAGCACTTTTTATTAGAAAAGTTATCTGAGATTTAGAACTCAACCTAAATGCTACAGAAACAAATAAGCAAGCCTTTCCTCAAATTCTTTTGAGATATCTCTTCATTTGTCAACTATGTAATGTTTCCCCCCACCTAAAAGATCTAGTCAATTAAATTTTCTTAAGCAAATGTTAAGTTAATCCCTTAAGGAAATAGCACTAATCAGTTTTAGGAAATTTTCCTGACCATTTGTTAAGTTTTTCAAACCAAATGCCAATATATTAAGTAGAAGATATTAGGGTAGATGCAGAAAAACTCATTCATTGCATTCTTATGAGTTACTTAGCTTTGCATTTAGGATGCAAAAGAGCATTGAGATACCTGTAGTTCCCTCTGACTTTTTCAAGGCATCACAACAAACACCTACAACAAGAACTAATTATCACCACTATAATTATAAACATAATTTTGATTCCAACGTGTTATTATTGTGAGGCTAGACATCTGGGGCTGCTATCCAATTTAGGGACAATGTTAGAGGAAGCAATAATACAATACAGATAGAGATGAAAAGAAGAAAGGGAAGAAAACAATAGCAAGAACAATGTAGGACATGATTAGAGAAGAGAAAGTGTTGAGTACAGTATCTAAACTCAAGCAAAATGACTAAGGGAGAAATAGAATAAGACCAGTACCCTACAGACCTGGAACGAAGCAATGACCCAGCAGCCAAAACTGGAACACTGCAGCAGAGTTAAAAGAGTAGCACATGTGATTCCATGCTGAGACATAAGATGTTGATGTAAAACTGCTTATGTACCATTTGCTTGAGGCTAGGATTGGTTTTAGGAACATAGGAGCAAATTTAAATGTTCCTGGCTCTGAAGAGAAGAGAGGTGCAGAACCTGGGAAATTAGTATGCCCTTACGTTTTTAAATTTAAAGATATACACCACTGGGACTGTATTTATGGATACTACTCAGAATACTTGGGTTTCCTATACCAATGCACCTTAAATTCCCTTAAAGGGAAGCTAAACAAACAAAACGAATGAATTCGACAGTCTACTGAAGGTATTTCACAACAGAGAGGTTTTGAGTTCAGCAAGAGTATATTTATATCATGCATTCTCAGTGGAAACAATCTGTCCCTCAAGAAAGCAAAACTTAGTTCTTTGGGGCTGAAATAAAACTTAGTCTTTTTAATGTAAAGCACAGATATAAATACAGTATATAAACAGATATAAAGTATAACTAGTGTTAACTGTATTGGGTGGTGCTACAGACTGAATATTCATGTCCTCCCAAAGTTCCTATGTTGAAATGCCCAATCCCTATTGAGAATGATATTTGAAGGTGGGGCCTTTAGGAGGTAATTAAGTCACTAGGGTAGAGTCCTCGTGAATGGGATTAGGGCTTTTATGAAAGAGACCCTAGAGTCCCCCCTCGCCCTTCTACAATGTGAGATTACAGCTATCTATGAACCAGGAAGTGGACCCTCACCAGACACCAAATCTGTGGTGTCTTGATCTTGGAATTCTCAGCCTTCAAAACTGTAAGAAATAAATCTCTGTTGTTTATAAGCCACCCAGTCTCTGGTATTCTGATACAGAAGTCTTAAAGGCCTAATACAGGTGGAGATGATTAAGAAATAATAGTGTCTTACCAAAGCTCCTTATGAGGATAGTGAAAAATAGACTGAGATACTGACATATGAATTAATTCCCAGAGTTATATACATATGGATAAATTAAATAAGATCATATAAGTCACCAAAGACCAATATACATTCAATTGGTAGCTTCAAAAAAGAAAATCAGAGCTAATAACAGACATTTTAAATGTCTTTTCTTTAAACTATGTATTTAGAATTAATTACCTAACAAAAATCCTGCTATTGATAAAGAATGATTTGTATTTTACTGGTCGTACTATTAGCTTAAATAAGCAATATTCTCCCTTCATTCAGAAAACAAAGTTTTAGTATATAAATAAACTTACCAAAAGGACTTAATACTCTCCTAAGGTAATCACCCTACTATACCTTAATAATCCCTTCTATTCAAGGATAATAATATAAAGCTGTCAATCTCTCTCGATATAGTAGTAATTTCTACATTTGAATTAATGTGACTTTATTGTATTTAAAAGCCTTCTATGTCTGGCTATTTCATCATCCTGTTGTGTGTGTCTCACTTCCCTCACCTTCCTAACCTGAACCTGACGTTGCTTTTACTTAAGTACCCTGATTTAAACTTTCAAAGAAAAAATATCCTTTGCGGATAAAAACAAAAACAAAAACACATACCAGATCAAAGAAGAACAGTATCTCAGAGAAACTAACGATTTTTGTTTTGTTGCCCTCCTACCTGTACTAGTGGGCATTCTGTAAAGAATCAGTAAAGAAAAACAAATTTCTGGCTTGCATGCTTTAGCAGTATATGCCTGAGGACAGTTTTCCCTAAGATTCTCTTTATCCAACAGACTTTCCCAAGCTGAATATCTTATGTAAACCAAAACTGATTTCACTGAAGCGTGGTTCACAGAGAAGATTAAAGATCAACTGTCTTGCTAATTAGAGAGTAAGAAAATCAATAGAATGGTGATATTTAAATTATCTTTATTTACTAGGAGTGTCTACTACAAATGAAGCCATTGCTCCTGTGGAATAAAATGAACTGTTTTGGTGAATTGTCCCTTTCTTTTTTGTGGAAGGAAAAAAATTCAGAAGGGAGGGAGAGTGGATGGGAGGAAAGAATGCATTTTCTAGAAAATGGTTGCAATCTGCAGACTGTGTGTGAATAGCTGTAAACTTTTCATTAAGAAGTTTCTTAAAGTAATTAAAGGGTGACTTAATTAAATTCCATATCTGGAAGCCAAATTTGATTCAAACCATGACATTAAAGAAATTCAACTTTTTTTCCCATTTACAATGTAGTTTCAAATGTATATGTATTCCTAACTTGGAAAATTTGACTATTATTATTATAAACATGGAGGAATTGGGAAGATAAGTAAAGAGAGGGTTTCAATTAATGAGAAGCAATTGTTTCAGTACAAATCTGGGTTCTATTGAGGCTCTCCTCTCTAGTATGTTAAGTTTGTTGACCATAAAATAACAGAGCGATGGCATCAAAACTACCTAACTAAAAATTCTAGGTCAAAACTGACTATTCTACAGAATTTGCTCCTTTATGAGATTTATTGTAGAATTTTTTTTTGCCAAGTACTCTAACATCCCCAAGTTTATTCACATAGCAATGATTCTTAATGGGTTGGAAGCAAACACAAACCTAAATTTCATTTTATTTTCAAGATCACTGTCACCTGTTGGAGATTGCGGATGATCTGGAGAAGAAAATAAAAAATATAAAGAAAAAAATAGCCCATGGTACTCCCCTCCCCACCCCCGAAGTTCTGTGAATCCCATGGAAAGTCAGGCCAGTTTGAGCCATAAGGGGGAAATAGATTTATAAAATATATGTACAACTTACTACATGCATGTTTTTCTAAAGCTCTGTCTTCTGATCATAGTTATGATCTTTAACACTAAAACTACCATCTTCAAATACTTCCAGCACTTCTTGCATTTCTGTGCTTGATATTTCCCCCTTGGTTAGCTGTCTTGTTTCACTTGCCCTATTGTTAAAGTATAGAGTGCCTACTTCTGCATCTTTCTGAAAAAGTCTTAGTTTTGATAATATCACTGTAGCTAAATTAGGGCCAACAGCAAATCAAAGGTCCTCCCTGTCTTCTAACATTCAGGTTATTCTGGGATGGAGCAGTGGACCCAGCCTCCAGGAATAATAGAGAAAAGGATCCATTAATACAAATAACCAACAAACACATCTAAAAATGTTCATTTTCATCAATAAAAAAAAAGTAAAAATATATCAACAATGCTCTTTTTAATGACAAGAATGGAGAAGGTAAAAAGTCATCACAAAATCTCTGCATAGCAGTTTCCTGCTTTATCATTTTTCCTACTTTTCAAGATTTCCAAATATAACCTATGGTATTTCAATAACCACAAAAACAGTAAGTTATTAAATAAATGTAATATATATGTACCATATAATATAAATAAAATAATATATCCCATAGTCTTATTTACTACTCAAAGGCAGTCACTGATCAATTTCCATACTTCCTTCTGATCATTTTTCTATTCATAATCATAATTAAAAAAACATTTTTGGGTTTACACTATAAACTCAATGTTATATCTTTTTTCTCTAATTTAATATGAATATCTTGCTGATACGCTTTCTTTCCAAAGTAGGTATTTCAAGTATTTAGATTGAACCACATGAAATAGCCATTTTTGTAGATTAAAATGGTCATATATTAGCAATTTCTTATGGTTCAGATGAGTAGTTATACTCTAAATCATAGTGGTAATGAGTGACAAAACAAAAGCAATAGCTTTTTTTATGCCAATATATATTTCCTTTTTAAATGTTTACCTAGGGGAACATTACACAAGATGTTTAAAATATGAAAATGTGTATAAAACAAATAGATGCTTAAGTTGTATGAGTAAATAAAATATTGAATTGTCCAGTCCATTCATTTCCAGAGAATTGCTACTTTAGAGGAAACCGTGAAAGGTCAGTCACACCAGAGTTGATGGGCTTTGTTCTATGACCATCACAGCCTGGTTCCATGCCAAAACTGAAGTTCAGATGCAGGTCAGGTATATGGCAAAGATCCATGCTATACTAAGGATGTAACTTTCAGTCATTGCTATGACTCAGTGACTGGGTTCAACCACAAATCGTCTGCACTCTGTAAATAAACTGAATTGCACTAATAGGCAGAGCTAACCAGACACATAGTACTCAGTACTTTGTCTCCTCAGCATCATTTGAGGGGTGCGAAAGAGGCTCAGTACTCAAAATAGCTTTCCCACAGTTGCCTGAATTTGCCGTTATTGTTGACTCATTTCTTTTTGTTAAGGTTTGTACTCCTAATCTGTGATACTTTTAAATATAAATATCACTGAGAGTAACACATTAAGATACAAGGCAAGTGTTACCCCTTTTCTTTAAAAGAGGAAAACAAAAACATGACTCTTCAGAAAAAAAAAAAATAGGCACAGAAAACTTCATAAAGGGAAGATAGACCACTAATGATAAATTTGTTTCCTTCACAATTTTCCCTATGACTGACTGGCTTAGATATCATCCAATGATAAACCATTCAATATTAACTTAAATCCAGCAACATCCAGATAATAATTGGGTTATATCCCAGAAAATTCTTTGAATGGAACTCACAGTGTATTTTACAGAAATCTTGAATTATTCCAATATTGAAATATTGGAAACCCTTGTGGCAGATACTTTTAAGGGTACTTGCCCAGTTCACAGCTTTCCCTATTTTAGAATTGCCCTATATATGCAGTTGGATTCTAGCAGTTTTCACTCCAGAGTCTGCATACCACTTCATAGCCAATTGAACCAATGGTAGATAATCAACAGGTCTAAAAAGAATTAATTAGGATCTTCTAGGAATATGAAAATGGGACTGAATGGGGCTTGTCAGTTTCTTACAGGTAGGAGAATTAATGTAAATTCAGGAAGTGTGTCCTGACCATGATTCACCATGCTTTGGAAGAAATAAAGATAGTCAACAAAGAGAGGCATACAGAGAAAAATAGAGTTAAGAAGCTCTGTGGTTTCCATGAATGATTAACACAGAGACCACTCTGGTAGATTTCCAGCCCTGATTTTAGTATTTTATCAATGGTCATGACTGGACTCTGATATCGTGGGTCCCTTGGGTACCACTGATCTTTTACAATATAGTACCCTGTAATTATTAAGCTAATTTGAAGATGGTGGTTACTAACTGAAGCTGCAACAACAAAATCAGCAAAACAATACTAGTGAACATCATGAAGTATCTTAAATGCCAGGTGGTCTTTAAATCTTTGTAAGATTTTCTATTTTATCTTCACAATGACCTTATGTGATAGGCCAGGATCACCTCGAAGCTCATGTCTGGCAGAACCAGAGTGTGAAACCAAGCAGCACAATGACTACCTAGTGTTTAACTACAGAATGTATACAGAGTACCATAGTATGGTGTTGGTCAACTGCATCAGATTCACCAGGAGTCACTGAAAAAAAAAAAAAAGAAAAGAAAAGAAAAAAGAAAAAAAGATCAGCTCCTAGGTCCAGACATGACCACAGAATCACAGTTTCTAGAGGACAGAAATTTTCCAGTTACTCCAAATAATTCTCATGCACACTTTGAGAACCACTACCCAATCAAGATCTAAGCCCAAGATATGGGTTGAGGACTGCTGCTGGGGTTGTGGTGTCAATATCAATATGTGTGCTGGGGGAAAGGGGTGGTCTAAGGAGTGCCAAAAATGCAAAGTGGAAGAAGGATTTCACTTCCATTGTTGTCTCCTGTATCCCTCAGCACCTTTTGTCCTGCCACCACAGAGCCTGATTTGGGGGGAATTCAAAGTCTGGGAAAGAAGTGGTGAATCCATCAATGGAATGATTTTAGACTAGCCTGGTTGGCTGTATCAATTTGGTTACATAGATTGGTTATTATAGATTTCTTTTTTTTTTAAAGATTTTATTTATTTATTTGTCAGAGAGATAGAGAGCACAAGCAGGAGGAGTGGGAGAGGGAGAAGCAGGCTTCCTGCTGAGCAGTGAGCCCGATGTGGGACTTGATCCCAGGACCCTGGGATCATGACCTGAGCTGAAGGCAGTCGCTTAACCGACTGAGCCACCCAGGCGCCCTGGTTATTATAGACTTCTAATCCCAATCAGAATCATGAAAATTCAGTTTTGAGAAATTCTAACCCAGAAAACAAGGGACTTTGGAATAATGATTTCCTAAATCATAACATTCTTTTTGCATGTGGACATCATGCACGTTTTCTTTCTTGAGCAGAAATATATAATTGTATTTTTCTTCTTTTTCACCACCACAGGGATTTTCTGACAAGCTATCATTTGTGCTGATGAAACTATTCCATTCCTAAAGAGTGGGACATCTTCCCTGTCATATTTTATTGGTTCTTCTGGTCATTAAATTTGACAGACTATAAATCCCCTGTTTACCATTAAACAGACTATGAATGACAAGATAGTTAATATTAAGCATTTCTGGTATACAGATTGTAGTTGGGCAATCAATAACACCATCATTCTAGGAAATTATTGCCATATGGAAGGGGGTATGATGATCATCAAAAAGAACTGTATGTTTTCTTTATATGTGGACTTAGCAAAAACAAAAACAAAAACCTAAAAATAAAAACTAGTTGCAAACACTTTGATTAGTAATAATGATGGGAGGGCGGGAAATAAATGGTTGGGATTGAGACAGAATATGTGGACTTTCTTTTGGATAGTATTTTCCCAACAGTATGAGGCATGGGAAATAAGAGAGACCTGCATCTAAATATAACAGCACTAACCCAATCTCACAGCCAAATGCACAAATCACCCATTAATTTTTTAAAATGTGTATGTTGTAGTGTTTATTAATGAGTTGATTATATTTTTAGAAATCATGGAAAATATGTAGACGCTGATGTCACTGTACTTTGGCTTTGTTAAAGATGTCTATTGTGAACAAAGTTGTTTCCTCCTTTGGCTCTAGGCACCAGACTGTTGCTCCCTCCTTCCCCACCCACCTACTCACTCCCTCCACTGCACCCAAACACTCTAGATCATAAGGAAAATATGTTTCTAAAGATTCAAATCTGTTATTTCCACTGCTGACTAAATTAAGTTCCTCACTATGTAGTTTCAAAGTCCTCTGTGTTTTTCCTACATGGTTCCTCTTATGAATGAAATGAAAAAGTTATATTATTGACTTCCTGTTTGTGTTCTCTGACACAAACTCCATGAGGATGAGAACCTTGTTTTTTTGTTTTGCTTGGTTTTGTTTTCCTCCACCTCAGCACCTATAAATCCTAGCCCCATGAAAAATGCCAGGCATTTGTGAATTGTTAAATATGCATGTGTATGTGTGTGTGTGTGTGTGTGTATTTTAATGTTGAATGCCTATCTACCAATTAACCTTTTACTCATTGTCACTGGATGCTTTTGATTGAAAGAATATATGGTAACCTATTATTACTTCACCAATTCAGCTGAAGTTAAAAGATCTATGGGAGCAAGAGAACTTCTACTTTTTCTCCAATTCATAAAAATACACAGATTTAACCCCACCCAAAACAAGTCCATGTTAAGCTTGTTAGGACACAGTGATGTAACTCAGTCTTCATCTTCCATATTTCAGTAATCCCAAGCAATCCCAAAATCTTTGTGTGTTTTTTGTTTGTTTCTTTGTTTGTTTGCTTGTTGTAAATTGCTCTTTTCTTTTGACTCAGCTACATCTCCTTCCTTAATGCCAATGCCCCAATTTTTCCAACAAAGCTCCTAGGCCTCTATTTCCCTACAGAATCGCAACACCTCAAGGATGGAGACTTTACCAGGTATATCAGAGAACACTCACACACACTATTAGGGCCATCATTGAATAGTTGAGGCACAGGGTATGGAATGGGGACTGTACTTACAATTCTAAATAGTATTTCCAATACTGATATTGTATTGTGTTGTCAGTGGCCCCACTGTTTAGCAAAGCAGTCCTTTTTATTTCTCTTACTCAGAAGCTTTGACTTCTGTTAATCCATATGTAGCTCCATTAAGCCATTATAACCAGCACACAGAGTACACCCTGAGATGTTCTTTAGTTGAGTGCAAACTTGTGAATCAAAGGGCTGGACACCTGGTTTAAATTAAAAGGCACATTCAGACATTTCAATGGAATTATACCATGGAAGAGGAACACAGAAATGATAAATCTTTCTTTGGTAACCATCAAAAATTTCTTAGCATTCTACCCAGTATCTACTAAAAAATCTATCAAGAATATAATAAAGTTAATAATTCCATGGACATTTTTAACTTGTGGTATGGATTCTATTAGGAAAAAAAAAAACCTTAAAAATAATTTTATCACTTCCTGTCAAAAACATCAAAATCATTATCCTACAGTAACACAGAAAATAAGAATAAGAGAGAAAGATAAATGTGAAAAGCATTTTGAAAAAGGTAAGGGATAAAGGCTAGAGAAGTGAGATACAATGAGGCAAACTACTGAATAAAAAACATACTATACTGTATGACTGACAGAAAACATAGAGAAACAGAAAGAATAATCCAAATTTTATGAGAAAAATAAATCTCCATGAAACTTTGGCATAAGATTAAAGTCATGGAGTATTTTAATTAAAAACTCTGTAACGACATGGACAAGTAGCAACTGATTTCTCTGCTTCATGGAGTTTTCAAGCCAGAAGGTGATGATTCCAAGATTTATAAAGTTTTGCAATAAACATAGGAGAGAGAAAAGATAAAATCTTACCTTTCTTCTCTGATGAGGTTTATGGATTCTCACTGTCCAAAGATGGAAGCCTACCCTGTCTTCTTGGGACTGCCACAGAATATACTATGCAGGCGCGCGCACGCGCGCCCACACACACACACACACACACACACACACACACCCATACATAAGATTCATAGTAATAAACTGTTATTTTCTAGTTGATTCTACTTGTAAAAAGATTTTTAGTTATTTAAGGGCAAGGAAAAGTCTCTTCTTCCTCTGTGCCCCAGAGAATTTGAGAGAGAGATGGTAATTAGCATGCACTAATTAGACAGAATTATATAATCAAATTTAAGTCAAATGAATTCCTTTCTCTATGATTTCACATAATTCCCTCAGAATTTCAGAAATCTGAGGTAATCCATTTGCCAGCAACCAACCTCCAACTTAGTTCCCTAGAAACATATCTGTCTATACTACTCCCATAAGAACACAAAAATCAAGACAATATATAGGGTTAAATATCCAGATTCCATTTTGATAGTCCAGATTGTTTCAATTTTGGATAATAAATGCCAGTGGATTTGAGTTCTAAGCAAACCCATAAACATCTGTGAGCTGATATTACCTTATATTTCACAGTATTTGGATAATGAGGCTGTTATTTTGTACCCATCATTTATAGAGAGCCCAATGATGCACCTTTAATATACTTTATCTTCGTTAATGTTAATAAAAACCTTGAAAAGTCTATATTTTTTATCCTTTGTTTTCTAATAAACTGAAACTTGGTGTTTTCAAGTTAGGTAGAGTTTGCCAGTAACATCTCCAGTAACTATGCTTTTCTTCTTTCTTCTTTAACAGAATACTGATTTTGTTGGTTTTGACAAAGTTTCCACCTACAAAACATTTCTCAGACTCCTGTGCTGACATAGGTAGCCATATAGTGATATTTATAGACAAAAAGATGTAAGTGAATTTATTGGGAAGAATTTCTAAAAAAGCATTGTAAATAGGGAATGGACTTATATGATACCACATGTATCCACTTTGCTCTTGGCATGTGTCCCCTCTTCCACCCTGCCGATGTATAGGCCAGAGCTCCAGCAGCTATCTTGAGCAGAGAAAAGATAAAAAAATCAACCCTGACATCCCTAAGACATCAGGCTGCCTACATCTGAATTTCTTGCTTTTGAGGGAGTAACACAGTAGCCATGTTGCTTAAACCACTGTTCCTAAAATTATTTGTTACATGAAGATGAACACCTGTCCTTAAGTTTGACACCCAGTGACTAGCCCAATGTCTCATAGCTATCAAGTAATATAATTTCTTCTGATTCCATATTCAATAAGAAGCATAAGAAAAGAAATCCTCAGTGTTAAATCAGCTTGCCAAAATAATACTTAAGGGCTTAACTGCAGGGCTAGAATTATCCCTTAGATTCAACTATATCCTGAGATGCAAAAATAGGTTCTTTACTGCCTCCTTCATTGTTTGTATTTATGCATTTGTCAAATATTATTTAAAAGTTTACCATCAACAGATAATGTGTTGTCTAGAGACTATGAACTAAAAATTTGACTGCTACCAAGAAGCTTACAGTCTAATTGGGTGGCTACGGCAAATAAATAATTAAGGAAAGAATTACTGTTATTGTGATAAATGCTACAAAAGTAATGTATTATTATGACAGCATGTAACAGGGGAGTCTATTCCTGCCTGCAGGGTCAGAGAAGGCTTTGGAGATATTAAAAAGTAAACTGAAGCACATTAAAAATTTTCAAGAGTTTATCTGAGCAAACTCCAGTTGATTCCAATTGGGCAGTACCAAACTGAAAGTGGTCAGAAACACTGCCAACAGGAGCTAGGGGAAAGGTTTTTATAGAGAAGATGTAGAAACAAAGTAAGGACATCATTTGATTGGTTACAGCTTAGACGGCTGATTTACTTGGGAAAGCCTATTTTGCTGTTTGTGATTGGTTGTTCTTAGATTTAGATTTCTTAACCTTGAAACATTTGAAGGAATTTACTCTGGCTTAGGTTCGGTTTGCTTACTTAGGTGTCAAGGCATTAGTGCCACATTAGTCTAATGGCCTCCTTGTTTAATTGTTTTAACAGTGAGAATGTAACATTTGTGTTGACTTCTGAAAGATAAGTGTGAATTAGCCAGACAACTGAAAGGAGTGAGGATTCAGGCATAAAAAATAGTATGTGTAAAGGTTCTGAGTTTTATAATAAGAGTGGGAGAAGTGGTTCACAATTAAACTGGAAAAGTAGGCTTAATAGGCAGGTCCTTTTAAGGCTGTTCTGAGATTTTAGATCTTATCACAAAAGCGTTAGAAACCGGGCGCCTGGGTGGCTCAGTTGGTTAAGCAACTGCCTTCGGCTCAGGTCATGATCCTGGAGTCCCGGAATCGAGTCCCACATCGGGCTCCCTGCTCGGCGAGGAGCCTGCTTCTCCCTCTGGCCCTCACCCCTCTCACGTACTCTCTCTCTCATTCTCACTCTCTCAAATAAATAAATAAATCTTAAAAAAAAAAGCGTTAGAAACCATGGAAGACTTGCAAATGGGAGAAGAAGCACATAACCAAATGGATTTGGGGATTAAGAAGAAAAACAGTATAACTGAAATATTTTTTTAAAAAATGTTTTGGAGTAAGACGAGAGAAAGCAGAACTATTAAGATATTATTATTGTTGTAGTTCAGGTAAAAGATGTTGGTGAGTTAAATTCAGTGATATTAGAAGAGTTAGAAAGAAGTAGGTAGATTTGATAAGTATTTAGGAGGTAATTGCCTCTGGATGTAATGGCTGATGGGATAAGAGAGGGGTAAGAATAAAGATAAGAGACTTCTTGCTTCTTCTCTGAACTCCTGAGTAGGTACTGTCATAAAACAACAAGATAGAGAATACAGGAGAAGAAAAGATTTTTAAGGGTAAAGCATTACTCCGGTTTGTTGAGTTTGAGGGATGTATACCACATTCAAATGAAGATACTCAGTAGGCAGTTGAGTACAAAGGATATAACTCAAGAGAAGTCTGGAATGGTATTCTAATTGTGGAAACATTTTATTGCCATACTCCAACCTTTTTTGTTTCTAGATTAGAAGCTCTTTGTACTACCATACCAATAAGTAGTTTTATACTGAGAATTTGGTAGATCATTCTATCTTTATCCATCCTACTTGCCTTGCTTAATTTCCTCTCTTGACAATTCCAAATGAATTAGTCAACCTTCTCAGAAGGCAACTTCATCACTGAGCATTGCATCTGCCTCCTATAAACTATTAAAATAATAGCTAGAAGAAAAACACCACTGATGCACCAAGCACATAAATGTCCCAGACACTGTGGCTTTCTTTGTATATATGATTTCTAATCATCTTAACAACTTTATGAAGTATTTCAACACCATTTTATAAATGAATGAACTGAGATTCAGATGCCAAACTGATCACAGTATTCCTATGGTGACTGGGAGGCTTGCCTTCAATCCTGAATCTCTCAGACTCCCACACTATCTCTCAGTGTTCTCATTGAGGGGCTGATAAAAAATGTTTCATGGTAGTGATGGAAACAAGTACCAGCTCTTCCTAAATTAGCCCTAAATACTACATGCAAATAATCCAGGAGTGTTTGAGAGAGTGGTTGAGCTCCTTTCCTGAGGAAAGCTATATTTAGAGATGAGATATGGGTGATGTTCAGAATATAGCTGCAAGAGCAGATATTATATCTACCCCCTTTGTTTACTTTTATAAGGGAGATGAACAAAGAAGCTTACATTTCATCACTTTATAAACTAATATGTCAAAATTGGCCTTAAAAGTCCATTTCTTTTAATAAAGATCTCAGAGGGATGTCAATTTAGAGTACTTGTGATGAATGCTAACTTAATTTCTATAGAAACAGCAGAATGCTCTCTCCATAGTGGGATAGTCAGGCTCCCTTCAGTACTCACTGCTTCCAAGAATTTGGCGCATTAATGAGACAGGTAGATGAGGTGGGAGAACCATCCTTTAGATTTCATCCTGACCTTACTTTGTCTTTATCCCAATCATTTCACCTTTTGTTTTGGGAAAATCTCACTCCAGATTTTGCTCATTTTTCACAAATGAGGGTCAAGATGGATGTAATCTTTTCTTAGTAGATTCTTTCTTCAAGCATAGAGTACCAATTAATGATGTAAATTATTTATTTTAAAAAAGCATTCTAAATAGTGTGGAGTAGAAATAGAAATATCCTCACCTGCCTTCAACATACCCATTCTTATTTTCAAATTATTTTATCTGGTAAAAATTGGTTTTCAAAATGACATCTTGAATAGAATTTTCTTATAAATATTTATTTTAAAATAAAATTTCTTTAAAAACAAAATATACTAGTTTTCCCAATATAAAAATAAATTCAAAAATTATATAGACATAAAAAATTTAAATTTGCTATATTTATTTCCAGCTCTTTTCCTCTCATGACTATGATAAAATATACACAATTTGTGTTTTGATAGCCTAGTTTGATAGCCAAGTTTGAGTGATTTTTTGCTTATGAAAAGTACCATATCATATTATGAATTAGCTTTGGAGACTTTTATCAGTTCAACTAGCTTCATAGCAAATTCACAATATATGAAATTGAAATTAAACAAACTTGATCAGTGCCTACCACACTGAAGCAGTGATTCTCAAAGATCCCCTGAATGTGTTGCAAATCTTAAGTCCATTGTCCTCCCAAGAGTTTACCCTATTGCCTCCGGAATTATGGCTTTTCTTTCCCTTCCGCCTCAACTGAGTGTGTCTTACTGGCAGACTGTTCCCTGGACTTATTCAGAGAAGGTGATTCTGAGAAATGCAGTTCTGTGAGGGTGTGGTATGATGCCAAACAGCAAACCATCTAGCACATTATCTTATTGAGAAGTTGAAAAGGCTGAAGATCACTAAAGTTTCCTGATTTAATGATACTCATTAAAACATCGTTATTACTTCTTCTGCCTACTGGTACTCCTACTGGTAGATATTCCTAAAAGCATTGATTATGGTCAAGGCCAAATACAGTCCAGTCCTAGACCTCTTTTTTTGCTACACACCTAACCCTCAGTGTCACATTGCAGATTTGTGACTTAAATTACCATCTATACACTGGAAACTCCCAAATCTATATTTCTAGACTGAACTTCTCCCCCTCCACCATTAAAATATTCCCAGAATCCAATTGACCCTAACGTCCATGCCTACCACCTTAAGCCAAGCTAAACACAACCAATTGCCTGCTTCTTAGATTTCTACCTTTGGCCTTTAGTGTCTTAGTCTCAAGAAAGCAGACAGAGTATATAGGTGATTCTTTTAAAATGATGTATTATGTCACTCCTCTGCCCAAAACCCTTTAGTGGCTTTCCCTCTCTCTCAAAGTAAATACCCAATTCATTGCAGTGTCCTACAAACAAGGCCCTTGGATATCTGGCCATCATTATCTCCCTAACTTCTTTTCTTTTTTTTTCTTTCCTTTTTTTTTTTAAGATTTTATGTATTTATTAATTTTGAGAGGGGACAAGTGGGGAAGAGGCAGAGGGAGAGTGAGAGAATCTCAACAGACTCTGCACTGAATGAGGGGCTCAGTCTCACAACCCTGAGATCATGACCTGAAACGAAGGCTCTTAATTGACAGCCACCCAGCATGACCTCCCTGACTTCTTTTTCTATTACTCTTGCCTGACACTTACTTCACTCCAGCCCCACCAGCTTCCGTTTCTCTGCTACACCAACCATCTTCCTACATCAGGGGTTTTGAACTTGCTTTTCCTTCTACTTTGACTTCTTAACTCAGGATTCTGACCAAATGCCACCTTCATAATGAAGCCTTCTTTGACACCTGTATATACAATAATATCTTTAAAAAAAAAGAAAACAGTATCTCACTCAACCAACCATTCCATCCCCTCCTTTTAAATGCTTAAATTATTCCTTGGCAAATGTATGTATATGCATATAAATATGTATGATATATTTATTTGTTTTTGTCTCTTGTCTCCACTAGATTTTAAACTCCATGAGGTTGAGAACTTTGTTTTATTCACTGCTATATCTACAGAGCAAAGAATAGAGCCCAGCATTTCATAAACCCTGCATAAGTAATTGGTGAATGAGTAAATGAATAAAATCTGAGTAGTTCAGAGAAATGACAGACAAGTGTGACCATCAAGCAAGCATTTGAGTTTAACGGTAATAAGTATATTAGGCTAGGCTATCCAAGAAAGATGTGTACTGCATAGCAAAGATCATTTATCTAAACTGAATATCAACAACTCTTATTCAATTTGGTATGTAGTCAGTAGTTTCTATTTTATTTGGCCCTATATTAATATAATATGTTATCAGGCTGTGGACTAGCCCTTCCTCATAAAATAGCACAGTAACTCCAGGCTCTATTGAAAAGTGAGAACATTATGCTATTTCTTTGACTTTCAAAATAAGCATTATCAAAACTAAAGAAAAAAAATACTTCTTTTGTGATATCTGGAGAACTTACTCTGAGCTAATTTAACTGGCTCTTCAGTCACATGTCCATATTTTCCACTGACAATTTCTGAGTTTCTTCCTTTCTTCTTCCTCCTTAACTTTGTGCATTGTTTTCCTTATGTCTGAATGCTCTTCCAGCATTGATTTACTTATATTTTCTCTGTTTCTGAGACTCATGTCAAGTGCCAATTACCTGAACCAACCTTTCCCTGGTTCTCACATAGGTAGATCAAGTTGTTCTTGAAGGAAGTAACTATATATATCATACAAATATCAGTGCCTTTCACACAGCCCTACCTAGAGTAGGTACTTATTAAATATTAGGTACTAAATTATTTTCTGAATGCATATAAGGAAAACAAACTAGTATTCAAAGATGAATAGGCATTCCTGAATTCCAACATTTAGCATTGAAATCAGACTGTTTTATATTCCAGAGACAAATCTTCACTGAGGAAAAAAAAAATCATTTTTTTGTAATGTCACATACCTTGAACTCTGAGGGTCAGAAAATATTTAATTTTGAAATATGAAAATATGGTTTAGAGAAATTAAACTAGCAAATTTCCCACTTGGGTAATATGCTTTATTTTTACCCAATAAATATTTTTATAATATAGTTTAATGTGTAAAGATTTCCCCTTTGTGAAAACCGATGGACTTAGTAAAGTTTAATCACTAATTTATGTATACACACTTTTTTTTTAACATGAGATTTTGATTCCTACAGCTAGAAAAATTATGAAATAACTCTCATTCCTAACTCTATCTACCCCTAGAAGCCATGCTCAATCCACAATCTCATTGGCAGGTGTGAACTTGACTTCTCTGTCAAGCGAGTCACTTGAAATGGGAATATTACTTTAATAGAACCTATTTGAGTCAAGTTAATCTAAAGAAAATACAAGGAAGAAAGAAAAAAGTTGTCATGTTATATGAATATGCAGAAAAGCATAACTGAAAATGAATAGTTAGGGAACAAAGTCTCTAAATAATGATTTTTTTTTGCTTGACTTCAACCTTACTAATTTTAGAAATTAAAATATACTGCTAAAATGGCTGCATCTCTAACACCAATATGAAATCCAAGGAGCCAAAAAGCTAAATACAAGTTTGGTGGTTTTTTAAAGGTATGTCTAAAAATTCTTTGATACTCCTTCCCTTGAGAATTGTAGCTTAGTTCCCCCCTCTTTTAGTGTGGGATAAGCTTGGTTATTCACTTCCAGCAAAAAAAAATACTGTAGAAGGATGAGGATCACTTCCAAGATCAGGTTATAAAAAGATTTCAGCTTCTATCTTATGTATAGTCAATCTCTGTCTCCCCACCTCTGTCTTTATCTCTCTCTGTGTCTATGACTCTCTTTGTCTCTGTCTCTTTCTGTGTCTCTGTCTCCCTATCTTTCTCTGTCTTTCTCTCTGTATGTGTCTATCTCTCCATGTCTCTGTCTCTCTCTATGTCTGCTTATCTGTCTGTCTCTCTCCCTCTCTGCCTCTGTCTCTGTCTCTCTCTCATCACCCATTCTCAAAGAAACCGGCTGCAGCAGATGAGGCAGTTCTGGGGAGGTGGAAGCTAGCTCTCAGGTCCTAAGGACACTCAGGCAGCCCAATGGAGAGGTTTACATGGCAGAGGACAGAGGCCTTCTGCCACCAGCCATGCCAGTGGGCCACTTTGAAAGAGACTTCATCAACCCCACTCAAGACTTCAGATGTCTTCCTCCCCAACTGATGTTTTCCTACAACTTCAACTAAAACACTATATTAGTTTTCTCTTGCTATGTACCAAATTACCACACACTTAGTGGCTTAAAACAATGTATGTTCATTATCTCACAGTTTCTATGGATGTAGCCCAGTTAGATCCAAGCTATGGATCCAAGCCCAGGCACAGCTCAGGAGGGTCTCCTGCTAAGGGTTTCACAAAGATGAATCAAGGCTAAACTGAATTTCTTTCTAGAGCTCAGGATACTCTTCCAAGCTGCTGGTTGGCAGAATTAATTTCCTTGCAGCTATAAAATTCTTAGTGACTTTCTCCTTCAAGCCCAGAAAAAAAGGCTCTTGACCTCTAGATCCTCTTTTAAAGGGTTCACCTGAAAAGTTAGGCCCATCTAGGATAATCTCCACCTGAAGAACTTAAAGTCAACAAATTAGAAACTTTAATTACATCTTCAAATTCCCTTCACTTTTTCCATATTCTGTTGAGTCAAAGGCGATTGTACACAGGTGTGAATACCAGGGGGCAGGAATCATGAGGGCCATCTTAGAATTCTACCTACCACAGATCCCAAATCAGAACCATTCATCTAAGCTGCTCCCAATTTCCTGACTTATGTGAGATAATACATGTTTTTTGCATTAAGTTGTTAAGTACTGAAGGAAAAGAGTATCACTTTTACTGATATTTTGTTACACAGCAATTGATAACTAATACAGTGAGGCTATACGTGTGTGCATTATACTCAGGGAAGAGGGATTCAATATCATCCCTCTTCTCATCTTGGTTTGGAAAGCCCAGTTCTGATGAAAGGGTATGTTGAAAGAGTAATATATATCAAGTAAGGTTATAATTTTTGGGTTTCACATGAAGACCTTTCAGAAAAAAATAGCACAAAGTATTAGAAATTGCAGAATATAATCCTAATACTCAAAAATTAACTTAAGAAATTGATATAGAATTGGCACTAATTCTTACATCAGAGCTGACCCCTTAAGAAGCCATAGTATAATACATTTTGATGTCAGAGTAGAATAGAAATTTAGAACAGAATCATCTTATAGCCAAATCAAATCAACAAGAACAAATGGTTCTTCCTAACACATCAGTAATTAAAATGTTTCATATTAAAAGTCATGAAATATTTTTTCATTGAAAATTAATGCCCATTACATGAAATTCTGCTCTGTAACAAATGAGGTTAAAAACAGATTCTGGGTCACCTGGGTGGCTCAATCAGTTGAGTTTCCTACTCTTGGTTTCGGCTCAGGTCATGATCTCACAGGTCATGGGACTGAGCCCCACCACATCAGGCTCCATGCGAGGCAAGGACTTGGCTTGAGGATTTCTCTCCATCTGCCCCTCCCCCCATTCACACATACACTCTCTAAAATGAATGAATAAATCTTATTTAAAAAAACAGTTTCCATACAGATGCATTATATAACCTTTCCTTATTACTTAGTAGTAATAGCAGTGAAAAGTAGTGGCATGGATATGTGTTTAAGTAAAAAGATTACTTCATTATACATGAAACTGAAAATTAATGAAAATAACTTTTAATTCTCAGAGGATTTCTGTATAACCTCTGTTTTTTAATATATAACTGATCTTCTTAAGATCAGTTAATAAAAAAAGTTTTTGTTGTGCGTGAATTATGGATTACTCAAAAATCATGAATTATCCGTAGATCCTCTTGCTTTCAAATATTTATTAGTTACTTATACTGCTACTTACATAACTTGTTCAGTGTAATAGAACATTTATTTTAATAAAATAATCAATTCAAAAGATAACATTAAAAAACAGTTATTACATGGGCGCCTGGGTGGCTCAGATGGTTAAGCGTCTGCCTTCGGCTCAGATCATGATCCCAGGGTCCTGGGATTGAGTCCCGCATCGGGCTCCCTGCTCCTTGGGAGCCTGCTTCTCCCTCTGCCTCTCTCTCTCTCTCTCCCTCATGAATAAATAAATAAAATCTTTAAAAAAAACAAACAAACAGTTATTACCTCTGTGTTGGGGGAAAAAAACCCATCAAGCTAAAGAAGACAACTGCCTTGGTGAGATTATTTGTATCAGTGAAACAGATGACAGAAATTATTTATTGTTTCAATAGTGGGGACAGACGAGAAACTAAGATTTATAGCGATAGGTATGTGGACTGTAAGTTCACTATGATTGTCTTTATTGTTTTAGTGAATTCCCAGTATAGAAGTGATATCTTCATTCATGTACAAATATGAATGAAGTTTTAAAGGCAAACATAATGTGATTTTAGACTCTTTGCCTTACTGCTTATTGTATGTTACCATTTTTGCAACATTGGGAAAAGGCAACTCTACATATTATCTTCATGGCCAGCAGCATTGCTGCAAAGCAGAAACTATGAAAACAAGAGAGAAGGAGGAAATAGTAAGCAATCAGATTTCTTTTCCTAAGGAGAAAGAGGCCCCTGGTATCTAACTAGTCATAAGGCAATTTATGAATATGAGGATTCCAGAAAGCAGTTTTATAATATTGCCTTTAAAAATAATAAAACTCTAAAAACAGAGGATTTAGGGCAATGTTGCATGGTGGAATGAGCTTTAGAAAAGCACTTCTATACCCATTATTTAATTTCACCTTCCCAAGTTCCCTGTGAGTGAATAAGGCAAGAGATATCTCTGACTTTTGCAGATGAAAAATTGAGTCTCAGAAACATTGTTATTGGTCCAAGGTTGTGTAGTTATTAAATGATAGACCTAGGAATAAAACTCAAGTTTTATGACTAGTTTTCTGAAGTTTTTTCTACTAGGAAATGTCACTTTGACTCATCCACATAAGATAACTTTAAAATTGGATCTCCATGAACTAATAAGAGCCAAAGAGTCTTAATTTTAAAATAAGAAAGGTAGGATTTTATAACTCTCAGATTCAGCCTCCCAGAGAGTTAAAGTGACTTAGGGCTGGTCTTACAGTCAGCCTTGCAAAAGAGTTTACATGGTAGGTTTTAGCACTTTACTGATCAGAAATAGTGTTACTGTAGAAGATTCAATAGCTAATAAGTACTGGAACCACAAGTCTCCTTCACCTCACAGGGATTCCAGAGTATAGTGCAACTCAGGGATTCCAGGCAAATTATTCTCAAATTGGGGTGTTCATAGCCCAGAGCCACTGTCTAAGACAGTGTATGAAACTGAAG
Source organism: Eumetopias jubatus (assembly GCF_037043125.1). Classification (NCBI taxonomy): domain Eukaryota; kingdom Metazoa; phylum Chordata; class Mammalia; order Carnivora; family Otariidae; genus Eumetopias; species Eumetopias jubatus. The sequence continues at coordinate 112,869,747 of NW_028274814.1, read as the reverse complement.
GGCAAACTGGACACATCTTTTCAGAGTGTCTATTTTACTAGGTAGTGACCACTCTGGCACAGTTTTCTTACACTAAGACAATGAGAAATATATCATAGACTGCAAAAATCAAATGAATTATTAAAATGAAAGAGAAGACTTCAAAGATATTTCTCACATTGGTGGTTTCTTGGATTCTGCCCCCAAGCTCCATGGGTGTTTATTTACTTTCCTTTGAAGTTAGAGTACAGTTTGTAAAAAAAAAAAAAAAAAAAAGAAGTTAGGCAAGCAGTGCTTTAGGATACAAAGCCCCTTCCTCTCTCCATGATACAATCCTCTAGTGCAAACCCACCCTTCTCTTAAAATCCCAAGTCATAAAATTGTCATCAATTAGTCTACAACTTAGGATTTCTTTACGTATCTTTATACATATATTCTTAGCCCTCTGACTGGACTAAAAGATATCTCCTTATCTTGATAAAGGAATGCTGTGTATTTTTCAAATTTGACACTTCTAAATAATTATAATATTGCCAGTTTCACACTGACTTCTCATTATTGGCTTGACTGATGCTTCCTGCTCCATTTGGCATGCCTATCTTAAAACTTCTGTTTTTATATTCCACTTAACCAATAGTTCCTTTTCTTTCCCTGCCACCTACCCCAACTCCTGTAAGCTAAAACTCTTTTTGTCCCTACACCAGATCTCTAACCCTTACCAATCAAATCAAGGATGATATTTTACCTAAAAATTGAGATAGAAACTGAATGTAAAAACTAAATTGAATTTACAGAATGCCTATACTTAGACTTGTACAGTATGTAGCCTTTCCAGACTGGTTTCTTTCACTAAGGAATACGCATTTAAGGTTCCTACATATATTTTGTGGCATAATAGAGTATTTCCTTTTATCACTGAATAAAATTTCATTGTATAGATATATCACAGTTTGTTTATCCATTCACCTTTTGAAGGACATTTTGGTCGCTTCTAGCGTTGGTACAATTATGAATAAAGCTGCTATAAACATTTAGTGCAAACTGTTGGGTGAAACTAGATTTTCAATTTATTTAGGTAAACACCTAGGAATGTGATTGCTAGACCATATGGTAAGATGACTTTACCTATGTAAGAAACACAAACTGTTCTTCAAAATGGCTGTACCATTTTGCATCCCACAAGCAATGAATGAGTTTCCACTGCTCCACATTTTTACCAGAATTTGGTATTGTGAGGGTTTTTTGGTTTGTTTGGTTGGTTGTTTTTTGGGGGGTTTTTGTGGGTTTTTTGTTTTGTTTTGTTTTTTGTGGGTTTTTTTTTGCATTTTAGCCATTTTAATAGGTGTAAAATGCTTTTTAAACTTGTTTTGTATTATTCGTTTCTCTTCAAGATTTATAGCCTATTAAAATGCTAAGCTGTATTCCTGCTAAAATAAAAATCAAACTTAAGCTCTGCATGTGTCTAATTTTTTAAAAGATAAAGTATGTATAAATCTAGAAATATCCCAATAAATTCAGTGATAAATTGAATGAGATAGAAATGGAATACAGCAAAACTCCTCCTAATCCACAATATTATACAATCTGAGCTTAGAAAAGACAGTTAATACCACCATTTTGAAAAGAGATGTTTATATTATCTCTATTATGAAGAACCAGCCAATTCCAGCCTGAGCATAAGACATGAAAGGAATAAACGCACATAATTTCAACTTTTTAGAATCAATTTCAAAGCCACTGAAGTTATTTTTCCTGAGATGTAAGCAAGGAGCACCTGACTTATTTGCAGTAAGAAAGAGGTGATAGGTAGCCCTTTTACGAAGATGGCGCCAAAGGCTAAGAAGGAAGCCCCTGCCCCTCCCAAAGCAGAAGCAAAAGCAAAAGCTTTGAAGGCCAAGAAAATGGTGCAGAAAGGTGTCCACAGTCACAAAAAAAAAGAAGTTCTGCACATCACCTACATTCCGATGACCCAAGACACTGCATCTGCGGAAGCAGCCCAAATATCCTCAAAAGAGCGCCCCAGGAGAAACAAGCTTGATCACTATGCCATCATCAAGTTCCCCCTGACTACTGAGTCAGCCATGAAGAAAAGAGAAGACAGCAACACACTTGTGTTCACTGTGGATGTCAAGGCCAATAAGCACCAGATCAAACAGGCTGTGAAGAAGCTCTATGACCTTGACGTGGCCAAGGTCAACAACTTGATCAGGACTGATGGAGAGAAGAAGGCATATGTTCGACTGGCTCCTGACTATGATGCTTTGGATGTTGCCAAAATTGGAATCATCTAAACTGAGTCCAACTGGCTAATTCTAAATATAAATTTTTTCATCAAAAAAAAAAGGTGATAGGTAACTTACTAATGGTGTACATAGATTTCTTCATAAGGGAAGTCTTAGAGAAGACATAATCTCCATTATAATAATTCAGGCATTTTATGAATAAGAACTCACTATATGGTTTCACGTCACACTTTGGAGAAGGAAACAGGAGCTTATTGAGGGTCCATACAAAGAATAACCAATAACTAGCATCCTCTTCTGAAGGGCTTAGGATTACAGTGGACTTTACAGGCTGATGGGATTGGGCTGAAAAAAGATTTTCTGTCTAGCCTATAGCCGATGCTCAAGAGTTCTCTAGAGGCTTTGAGGGAGTTGCCATGTGTTACAGGTTGGGGTTTACAGGAAGCAGATTCTTAGAGACAAAGTGTAGCATGCAGGAAGTTCATTAGGAAGTACCCTTGAGATCCAGAGCCATGGAAGAACAGGGAAAGAAGCAGATTAAGTAAGGCTGCCAATAATACCAGACAAGCCCATAGGGAGCTCGAAAGCTTAAGTGGCCCAAGAGAGTAGCCCCATTTTTGGCTAAAAGGACTAGGCCTTTCTACCGTTGCCTTGATCAGTCATTGGATGTAAACCACTCCTGGTAGGGCATGATCTTGGGAAAAGTGGATCCCTATAGCTTACAAGGCTCCAATCTGAGTTTTGTCTGCTGACAAAACTCCTACAGTTAGGAGGATCTGGCTGGGCCATGTCTGTGCTCATCACAGGTCACTCCTTGCATCCCTATGATCTATTCTTTCATATACATTCAGAGAGCAGCTACTCCAGGATTCCGGTGAATCTCCTTTTCTGTAGAATACTTAAGAAGAGGAAGTCTACAGAGACCAAATTTAGTCCTGGCCACTGCAGCTGGTTTTTAGGCTGCAGCTAATAATCTACCTGTCCCTATTTTTCCATCCATTCTGTGTTCCTTTTACCTCCAAATGCTGGTCTTAGTGGTTTATCAGGTGATTATGACCTAAATCCTTATCCCTTATGGGTAGGGACTCGTGGTCACCATGGCCTTTCTCAGACTAGGATGGTTACACTTGTCTATTACCAGCACAACTGAGCAAGGAAATATCAAGAGATACTCAAGTAAATTCCAGATCCAAACACATTCTACCCTGCTCCCATTGAGTAATAGTGGTCCTACCTCCTCCTGATGACTGGGTTGATTACCCAGGCCAAGTTGCTTGCTGAGCCCTGTACATAAGAGGACTTGAGCCCTGGACACAAGAGGACTTTAGGCAGCTTTATAGTCAAATAAATCTATTAATGTGTCTACTGGTTGGATACGTCTCCTTTGGGGAACAGAACATTTTATCCCTGCAAAGACCAGACTTACAGAAATGAGACAACCAAGATCTCCGACTGTGTCACTGTGAGTGAAAATAAGTGAAGCCACTCCTGCTTCTAGTCTTTGGCTTCCACACCATGTACTCTCTATTTGGGATGTAGCACCATATACCAATGCAAACTAATTTTTGTGACAACATAGAGCAGTGGGGAAAATACATTTTCTTTCTATTTGAGATATTTTTTTTAAATTTTGGATTTTAGAAATTAAAAAATGTACAGACAGTAAATTCTACTCTTTGTGCATTAGACAGGGGTATAGAGTTATATACATACCACCACAGCCACAAAACAGTTTCATCACCCCCAAAATATTTCCTGTAATCCCTGGTAACCTCTGACATGTTTTTTATCCCTATAGTTTTGCCTTCATAATGTAAATGATAATGTATATGCCAGAACATCATATAAATAGAACCATACAGTATGTTGTCTTTTGTGGTTGGCTTCTTTCTCTTAGCAAAATGGATTTGAGATTAATCCATGTTGCTGAATCTACCAATAATTCATTACCTTTCATTGATGAGTAGTTTTATATTGTAGGTATGTACCACAGTCTTTTTTATTATCTCTTGAAAGACAATTGGGTTGTTTTCAGTTTTTGGAGATTATGAATAAAGCTTGTATAAACATTCACATGCATGGTTTTGCATGAACGTAAGTTTTCATTTCTCTTGGAAAAAAACTACCTTTTTATTAAATGGTGTTGGATCAATTGGATCCACAAGAAAAAAAAAAACAACTAAATTTTCTTTTACCATACACAAAAATTAATTCCTAGTACAGTGTAGATTTGTAGTGAAATATTTCTTAAGAATGGTATAAAAATCATTAACTATAAAAGAATCAATAATAAAGTAAAATAAACTATATTAAAATGAAGGTATTTATTAAAGATGCAGTTAGAATAAAAGAAAATAAGTCTCAGATATAAAAAGAAATATGACTGAGAAAGGGCTCATTCCCAGTCTTTACATGTTCTTTGTATAATCAAGTAGAAAGTGCATACAGCTGGAGGTGGGTGAGATGGACAAGAGAGCTCAACGATCAACCTAGAAAAGATGATACCCAATGGAGAATAAACTTTCAAAAATGTGCTTAACCATTTTAGTTACCAGAACAATGCAAATTAACCCCACAATTAAATACTACAATACCACTACACATACAATAGAATGGTTAAATTAAAAGACATAATACAAAATGTGGTGAGGATGTGAAACAACTTTGCACAACCACTATCACTATTCATTTGAAATTTACAAAATCAAGTACATGTGTATAACCAGATGCGCATAAGAATGTACAAATAGCTCCAAGTTGGAAATTTCCCCAAAGTACATCAACCACAGAATGAAATGACATAACTGTGGTATATCCATCCAGTGGAATACTATCCAGCATGAAAATGAAGGAATAGTAGAAACAACTATGACAAATACAGTATTGAGCAAAAATAGACCTTAAAGGCAAAACCAGAATGCGGTTAGAAGGCAGGGTAGAAATACCCGGGGCATGGGTGGGGGCAGGAAGAGGGCTCTACATATATTCTTTCTTGACCTTGGTGAGAGTTACAAGGTTGTTTTCCTCATGAAAATTTATTGAGCTGAATATTTATGTTCATGCACTTTTCTATATAGATGTCATACATTACTTTTTTAAAACTTCAAAAAATAGCAGCGATACTAAAGGGTTTCCAATAATTCTGAGTTGAACCAAGTTAATGTAACTCTAGTCTAAATATTGTGCTTTAATTTTTTTACCCCATCCTGCCCCCACCCATGCCCCGGGTTGGGGCAGGATGTGGAAACACCCCCGAGAAACACCAAAAAAACCAATGGCTATTAAGCTATCCAGCAGGCTGGTATAGGTTCAAGAAGGAAAAATGAAATTTATGAGAGTGACTTGGCACCTAATACTCTCTCCCTTATGGCTTATCTGACTTTTCTTTCATCATCCTAGATCAGCTCCTCAACAGAACAGATTAGCTGGTTCTTGGTTTTGCTTCTTGCAGTCTTCAAAGTGTGTTCATGGGTAGATATGCCAGGGCATGTGTGAATGTACCTATTCCCTGCCCCAACCCAAGGTTTGTTGAGAAGAATATCCTAAAATCTTGCTGTCTTCTTGCTGTCCCTTCACTCCCCATGCTATCCCACTCAGTGAGGTAGAGGTAGTTATCTGATTGGTAAGTCTGGAAGAAGACTGAATGAGGTATGCTTAACTCAGCCCTTTACCCTCTTCTCCTCTCTGCATTTCCCAACCATAAGAGAAGCTGTCTCTTGCTTTTTTTTAGCTAGAATATAAGCTCAGCGCTAGAGGTGCTGTCCTTGTAATCGGGGCTGCCCTGCCCTATGCAGCACAACCGTGAGGAAGTGAGGTAAGTCTGTATTCTTGAGGGGTTAGGGAGCAAGCCCATTTGGCTATTACACTGAACTACGTTTTTCAACTCAGTCTTTCTCAGTAACAATGGCAATCGTAATGGCCGTCATCTGTCTTGCTGGGTTTGGTTTCATTTTGTTTTCCAATTTCTCACTTTGTTCAGAGCCAGAATAAAAGAAGGTAGAGAAGAGCGGTGCTACTTTTTAAGCATTCTCAAGACCCACATAATATGCATAAACTCTAATATGGAATGTGCTATAAAATTTTATATAAATAGAGTCATTCTCTTAAATGTTGTTAATTATATTCTAAATTTGATATTAGAAATATATTCCCTTCTTACCTTCCCCATGTCAAAAACTTGTTCCCCATGAGTTTCTACTTCTCTGTGCTTCCCTTAAAGTCTGAGACCTTTCATATTATTTAGTCTGAGACTTCAGGAAAGAAGAGGAAAAGAAACAGAGAAGGGAAAGAAGAGAAGAAAATATTAATAACGGTTTCCATTTATTCAATGCTCCGTATGTGTCCGGTATTAAGTAATTTATATGTACTTTCTGATTTAATTCTCACAAAAAAACATTTTTGCAGATAAGAAAATTGAAGCTAGGAAAAAATAAGCAAGTTGTGTAAGACCACAAAGTTTGATAAAAGTCACATTTCTTTCAACTTCCACGTCATTTTCTGACTATGTTTTATTCAGCACTTGCCTTTGTTTGCCATATGATACTGTAATTATTTTATATATGTTTCCTGTCTCATGAAATCAATTATTAGCCTCTTTAAAGCATAGATTATTTCCCATTTCAATTTTTATCCTTGGTTTTAATACAATGCCCTGGACCCAGCAGGGGCTCAGTAAATGTTTGTTGGTGATGGCCAAGAGCTCATAACAAATGAGACCATAAGAAACAATATTAAAATGTGACTGGATGTTAAATATGGAATTTGAAGCTGTGGTGCAAGTTCAATGGATAAAACAGGGAATCTAGTCTCTGTTCTGCACAAGCGGTAAAATGATATGCTATCTATAAATAAAATATGTACTGAAATTTTTAAGAACTTAGAAACTAGGGACCTGGTTCTACCACTTATTAGTTATGAGACCTTGAAAAAGTCCTCTACCTTTCAGTTTCTTTCCTTTTCTCAAAAGGAGTTACATCTTCCTGAAAGGGTTACAAAGAGGTAATAACAGCTTGTGCAGATTGAAAAGTGTACTAGTCTGATACTATCAATTTACGTTTGTCTTTTGGTAACACTCTATGCTATAGATGATAGAATGATATATGACACTGTACAATAGTAATATACATAATATCATGTCATATGCTTCAGATATATTAGATCATGTTATACTACCATTTTATAATATCTATTAATTTTTTGGTAATAGCCTAGGGTGAGCTCTCAATACACATTAAGCCTTACTTTCTATACAGAAAAAAATGTGGTTACTGTCACTGATATGAAGCTGCTGTGTCTTTCCTGTCTTCTTCTTTCTTTCCCCCTCCTGCCTGTCACTTCTGTCCCCAGGCATACATCCTGTCAGAACCATGAAATATTAATTAGCTCCTTCAGGGAAAGTTTTTGCTAGGGCTTTTCTTCCACCTAATTTTCCAAGCTCCTGAGAATCCCTCTTTCTTCTACATTATCCTGTTCTTGCTGCAGACCTGGATTAAGAATACCTGAGTTCATACTGGCAAATCGATAGATCAATAGAACCCATATTAGGTCAGCTTCAGGTCTCTCCAGCAGCATAGAGTACTGGCTGTGCATTCAGCACAGGCTTACAAATGCCTAGCGGTTGGAATTTAACTTTATCATAAGACAAACTCACCTGTGTTGTGATTTTCATGCCCTTTCAAGAAGTTCTTTATGTCCAGTATAATTGAGTCTTCCTGAAGACAAACTCCTAAAAGGAAATAATCATTAATATTTTTTGAGAAACACAAATATCATTTTTTAAATTTATTTTTTTTAAAAATGCATGTTTTTGAGTTTTAAAAATTCAAAGAAGAGAGGTAAACAGGAAATAAAAACTGAAAAGCCCCCATGATCCCATCTTTATCACTGCTAGAAATCATTAATTGATTATTGTCTATCTTTCTGGAAAATAGCTATACACATATATGCCAGTCTTACACACCCTCATACTCCCTGTACACACACTTATTCACATACTAGAATTTGTATATATACTTATTCTTTTTTATTTTTTTAAAGATTTTACTTATTTTTCAGAGAGAGAGAGAGAGCACACAAGCAGGGGGAGCTGCAGGCAGAGGGAGAAGCAGGCTCCCCACTCTGAGCAAGGAGCCTGATGTGGGATTCGATCCCAGGACCCCCAGATAATGACCTGAGCCAAAGGCAGATGCTTAACCAACTGAGCCACCCAGATATCCCATACTTATTCTTTTTTAAAATACATGTAGCATGTACTACTCATACTGTTCTACAACTTACTTAAATATCTAAAATACAATAATCATAATAGTTGTATACTGGACACAGAATCTACAGTATACAACCAATTGTGTTCACAGTATTTCACTGAATCGACATTCCATAACATTGTACAATTCTTCTATTTATGAACACATCAATTTTTTCCCTTTTTGGGGGAGTAGTTTACAAACAGTGCTTCACTGAATATGGCTGTGACAATTATTGCAAACTTGAGTCAAGATTAACACATACACCAGTTTGTTGTCTATATTTAAAATTCTGTTTTTTGATTGCCAAAGGCGAGGTGGGTGGGGAAAATGGGTGACATAAAGAGGATTAAGGGTATACTTATCTTAATGAGCACTGATAAATGTATGGAATTACTGAATCATTTTATTGTGTATCTGAAACTAATATCACACTGTATGTTAATTATACTTGAATAAAAATAAAAAACAAAAAACATTAACACATTTATAGGTGGCCTAAAGAAAAGGAGCATAGTTTAGTTAAAGTACAAAAACTACTGTATTTTGTTTTTTGGGTTTTTTGTTTTGTTTTGTTTTTAAAGATTTTATTTATTTATTTGACACAGAAAGAGCACAAACAAGGGGAGTGGCAGGCAGAGGGAGAAGCAGGCCCCCCACTGAGCAGGGAGCCCAATGTGGGGCTCGATCCCAGGACCCCGGGATTATGACCTGAGCTGAAGGCAGACGCTTAACGACTGAGCCACCCAGGAGCCCCAAATTATTCTATTTTGATAAGCATTCTTCCCCAAAAGTTAGACTACTTTATATTCCCACAGTGTATAAGAGTGCCAATCTTAGGGTGCCTGAGTGGCTCAGTTGGTTAAGCGACTGCCTTCGGCTCAGGTCATGATCCTGGAGTCCCGGGATCGAGTCCCGCATCGGACTCCCTGCTCAGCAGGGAGTCTGCTTCTGAGCAGGGAGTCCGCTTCTCCCTCGGACCCTCCCCCCCCTCATGCTCTCTATCTCATTCTCTCTCTCAAATAAATAAATAAAATCTTAAAAAAAAATAAAATAAGAGTGCCAATCTTAGAGTTGAAAAAAAAATGGCAGTCTATTGCATTATTGTCTTACCTTGTATGTCTTTTATTATGAATGAAGTTGATCGTTTTTCACTGCTTTTATATTATGTTAATGGCATATAAATGTAACTGTACTTTGCATTCCCATTTTTTCCATCCATAAAACATGCTCTCCAAGATGGTGACAGTCTTTTGCAAAAGGGTAAGCTTAACACATTGGCGTCTGAGTAGTACTCTTCTAACATTTTGTTTCAGGATCCTTTTTACACTCAAAAAATAATGAGATCCCAAAATGTTTGTGTTTATGTGGGTTATATCTAATGATAGTTATTTATCACACTAAAAATTAATGCTAAAAATTTGTTAATAATTATTTAATGTAATACTAACCCCGTTACAAGTTAACATAAAGGATTTTAAGGAAAAGTAACTATATTTAAAAGAAAAGAAAACAGTTAAATTCCAGTATCTGCTTCTGAATTTAACTTATTGTGATATCAAATATCCTGTACCCTCTGGAAAACTTTGTGAAATTCTTATAAGAAAATGAAGATGAAAGGACAAATGATGACTTAGTAGTATTATTAAAGAAGTCTTTTACCTTGTATACCTGAAGAGGTTTTGTGGATTCCCAAGGGTACTTGGACCACACTTTGAGAACCACTTTGCTAGAGCAAGACTCTCTGTCTATAGAAATAAGAATATCCTGCTTGCTTTTTATGTCTTTTGAGTTTGGGTGCTCAGGCTTCAGAAATCAACTAATCACCAGCAATGTTGTTAACAGAAAGCTGATGTAATGAGGAAGGAAACACCACCAACATATCAAGAATTGATTAATTAAAGTTTTTGTTTTTGTTTTTAGTTTTGGCTTCATAGTTGTGGACAAACAAATCCTCTGCTACAGGTAATTTATTTTGAAAAGTTGAGCCTTAGAAAGATTTAAAATTGAAGTTAACAGTATATATGTTTCATGATTTGATTTTTGTATCTTCATTTATGCCTAGTGATTAAATTTCATATTGACTGTGCTTGAGCTCAATTTATTGTATCATTAATATTTTTCCAATGACAAGAATGATGAAAGTTCAATTTCTGCATGAGAATATGAGCTGACAAGCTTTCTCTCAAACTTCTCCCGCGATTTCAGTTCTGTTTGTTTTCCTATTGAAATTCAGAGATCTGTGCCATTATTTCTCTTTTATTGCCTCAATTTATTGTATACACATATAAAATTTATATCCACTCATAAATGTGATTCAGTCATGTGTATTTCTCTCTCATTTGCCTCCTCCAACTTTCTATCCCCTTAATCTATTAATGTCATCCCTCTCCCCAACAACCCCAAGGAACCCATATATTCTTTATATTTATTTCCATACTCTCATAATAATGCACCTCCTATACACAAACATAAATGCAAACGTACATTTAAAGGTACAAATTTTGGGGCACCTGGGTGGCTCAGTCGGTTGAGTGACTCCTGATTTTGGCTCAGGTCATGATCTCAGGGTTGTGTGATGGAGCCCCACGTCAGGCTCAGTGCTGAGCATGGAGCCTGCTTGGGATTCTCTCTCTCCCTCTGCCCTCCCCCTCTCTAAAAAAATAAAATTAATAAAATAATAAAATAAAGATACAAATTTTTTTCAAAAAAATGTGATCATAGTATGTACATTTTTCTGGATCTTGCTTTTTCTCACTAAATAATTACCCATGGTGAATACCAACAAGGGAATTAGCATAAATATATATTTTTAAAGATTTTATTTTTAAGTTATCTCTACATCCAACATGGGGCTCAAACTCACAACCCTGAGATCAAGAGTCACATGCTCTACTGACTGAACCAGGCAGATGCCCTGGAATTAGTATAGTCTTAATTCATTATTCTTAAGAGTTGAATAGCATTTATTATTGTGATTTCTTTTAATTTTTTAAATTCCAGTATAACATACAGTATTCTATTAGTTTCAGGTGTACAATGCACTTTAAATTTATTCAACCATTCATTCTTCCATTAACGGCCTTTCCACTGTTGCTAATTTTTTATTTATTTTTGTTATTTTATATCCTCACCATCCTGAACAATGCTGGAATACACATCCTTGATGATATATACCTACACACTAGCAGTTTCATTTTTATAGGACAAAAAGATAGAACGCCAAAGTAGAACTGCTAGGTCAATAGGGATATAAGTTTTTAAAACATTTTTTTAAAAGATTTTATTTATTTATTTGACAGAGACAACGAGAGAGAGAACACAAGCTGGGGGGAGTGGGAGATGGAGAAGCAGGCTTCCCTCGGAGCAGGGAGCCCCATGTGGGGCTCAATTCCAGAACTCTGGGATCATGACCTGGGCCAAAGGCAGATGCTTAACAACTGAGCCCCCCAGGCACCCCAAAACATTTTTAATAAAAGTTGCAGATTGCTTTTCAGAAGGGATACAGAATTCACAATTCCATCAGCAAGGCATGAGGATATCCTTATAAGTGTTAATCACACCTGTTAAATCTTAAAAGTATGACTAGTATAAAATAACAACACATTATATTACTCATGAGTTTGAACATCTTTTCATACTTCGTTGAAATTTTGAATATGTTCTTCTGAAAATAATCTACTCCAATTCTTGCGTACTGTTCACATGGGACTCTTCCTGCTTACAGTTTTGGCTGAGGCTGCCTCTCTAAGAACAGTCGGTGCTACCCTCACATTCTAAATCAAAATGCCAGTTTTTCTATGCAGGACTTAAAAAGGAGGTATCAAAAACTGGTTCAGTAAACATTAATCCATCATCTGCATCCACTATCTATAAGAAGGCTAAGAATGCAGTAAAAATTTAAAGAGACAACAATGAAGGACATTGCAAGTATTCCGTTGAAGAGAAACAAGTGTTTTCCCCTCACTTAAAGCCAAATGAGGAAGCTGCCATGATGGCATGGGGAGCTAGACATATCTATCTGCTGAAATCTGGGGGATACAGGAGTTAGAATATGACTCACACCTAAAAACTGAAGCAGGGAAACTTGCCCCTACTGTCAGAGCAAAGAGACAACAATAAGAATTGCTGCCCTTGACAGGACATGGACATACGTCCATATATAGATATGGACATATGTACATCTCCTGGAAGCTAAATAAATAGGTCTCTGGTCAGAAAGACAAACGAGGTATTTTAAAAGGAGGAGTCAAGGGACTTGAACTGAGAATGGGCCATGAGGAGCCATGATCTGAGTTGGGGAAGCCTTGACTCCTTAAGATGGAAATCCCCAGTGACAGGTCTAGAAATAACTTCCACAGTGCCCTTCAAGAGAAAAAGCTACTCTTTGAACATCTGCCTTTCCCAGCGACGCCAGCACAAGATACAATTGTACAAATTGTCTTGCCCCTTAGTTCTACTCTTACCCTGTACTCCAATCCTGGAGGATTTTAAAGCAGCTTAGTGAATAGAGGAAGAGGAAATGATAAAAAGGGATTTCACAGGCAAGGTAGGGAAACAGAAAAACAAAAGATGGCCACACCCACATACTGGTTTCCTTGTGAGTATCTGTTTATCTTTTCTGAATTCTTTGGCTGATTACTGAGATACTTCAGTTTCATTTTTCTTCTCTAATAATTAAGGCCATAAATGTTTCTGAGTACTGCTTTCACTACTTCTCATGGGCTTAAGTACTCTTTCTTACAGGGAGTTTGCAATTTTCCTTTGTTCTAAGGGTTATCTGGGAGTGTGTTTCTTAACTAGCATTTATTTTTATTATATTTAGAAATGTATTTCTAATTTTATGAAACTATTAAGAGAGGCTATTGTTAGGGTTTATAAGTAATACTCCTTATAAAGGAAGCTCTTCCTTCTCTTTCCAATGAGAATGAGTTGTAACCAGGAGCCAAACATAAGGAGATGAAAATGTCAGTTTTAACACAGAGTAAGTCTCAGTCCAAGGTATAAGCTTGCTAACCTTCACCTCTGATTTAACAAGGTTTACCTACACAGCCCCTCAAAATGTTAAATTACAACACTAGGGCAAGCTCACCCCTCAAAATTTACCACCCAGAGAAGTGGAGAATTTGCGATTTTTCTTAGACCTGCTAGGGTTCAAGTCTGAGTGTTGATGTACTCTAAGTGAGCACACTGATGTCAGAGTAACTGTTCCCTGCAAGCATGGCCAAGCAATGTAGAAGTCAAGCTGCTATCTTCTAAGAGACCTCCCTCCTTCTAGCCTCTTTGTATTAACTTAGACTCAGGACTAGGAAGACCTCAGCTTACCTGTTCAACTCTAAGCTAAGATCTTGAAAATCAAGGACAGAAGGCTTTGACATGTAAGACCAATGGAGAATTTGCTCCCAAGGGTCCATGAATTTCAATAGTGCGCTGGACTCTGTGGACACTGCTGTCTGAGCTCTTCTAGCAGCTCAGGGGAGAGCCCTACATCAGTTATCTACTGGCCAAGATGCTAGATCAGAAAGCTACCGGCCAGGAGTTCACTTGTCTCTGGCTGGATGTTAGCCTTAGTAGATCCTACGCTCAGGAGAGGTAGACAGACTGGGAGTGGGAGCAGAAGGGAAACAGGTGAAGTTCACATCGACCGTTTTTCCATTATCTTCTCCCATTGTCATTTTAAATAGTATACAATATTTATTTTTCTACATTCTCATGTAAAAAGTAAAATCTGAGGGGAAAAGTCACTCAAAGATAGCTTTTATTGATGTTTTAGAATCTTTCTTTTTAGTTGTTCTCTTGTATCTTTTAAGTCTTACAAGTAAGTTTTTTTTCTATTATATGCGCTCTTTTTCAGTTTTATTAAGGTATAATTGACATAAATTTATAAGATATTTAAACTGCACATGTAGAATCCGATTTTGTATGTATATATTGTGAAATGATTCCTCCCATTTAGTTAATTTACACATCCATCACTTTACATCTTTTTGGAGGAAGGGGTGAGAACACTTCATTTCTATTCTCTTAGCAAATTTCAATTACACAATACAGTGTTATCAATTAGAGTCACCATGTTTTACATTAGATTCTCATCTAATTATTCATCTCATAGCTGAAACTTAATACCCTCTTACCAAACTCTATTTTCCCCACTCCCCAGTCCCTGAAAATAATTTTTCTACTCTCTGTTACTATGAGTTCAACCTTTATGTTTCATTTTTTTTTTAGATTCTACATGTAAAGGATACCATGCAGTATTTGTTTTTCTGTCTGGCTTATTTCACTTAGCAAAATGCTCTTAAAGTACATCCATGTCAGTGCAAATGTTAAGATTTTCTTCTTTTCTACAGCTGAATAATATTCCTATATATATATGTATGTGTATATATATATATATATATATATAGAGAGAGAGAGAGAGAGAGATATGAACACATAGGTTATTTCCATATCCTGGCCATCGTGATAATGCTGTAAAGAACATAGATGTGCAGGTATCTCTTTGAAATCTTGTTTTCATTTCCTTTGGATATATACCCAGAAATGGCATTGCTGGATATATGGTAGTTCAATCTTCAATTTTTTGAGGAAGCTCCATTCTGTTTTCCATAGGAGCTGCACTAATGTATATTAGTTCCAAATGGAACAAAAGAATAAAATCAAATCCTTATGTCATAATGCACACAGAAACCAACTCTGTATAGATGAAGAACCTCAGCTTTACAATAAACTCTTATATTACATATGTGCATCAGGAAAAGTGTGTAGGAGAATTCACAGCTTCCTGGAAACCTTTTTCTTAACAGTAAAGAAAAATAAATGATAGCAATCCAATGTCCATCAACCAGAGAATGAGCAAATAAACTGTTCTTTTTCACACAGAAGAAATTATATAGTAGTAAAAGTAAATGAGCTATAGCTACATATATTAATAATATAATAATAATAATATAATGTTAAGTGATAATAATAATATAATGTTAAGTGAAAAGGCAAGTCCAAAGACTACATATGGTAAGGTATTGTACTGTTCTCATTCTTGGCTTGGGTAGCATTGTCATAGGTATTTATTATATTATATATCAGTAAATGTATTACTTGATTAAGTGGTTAAGATGAAAGAAGATCATATGTGGAAATAATTATGACAATATGTATAATCCAAGTCCAAAAAGAAAAATCTGTGTTTAATACACTAAATTTAAATCTTTACTGAGATGCCTCTCTATTGTTTTTCCTCTGTACTAGCACTTCATTCTTATGAAGGACTACTATATCTCCTTTCAAATGCTTTACCACATGTTGAATATGTGCCAAACAAGTCCTCCATCATTATTCTTATTTAATAAGGCAGTCCTCACTTTTCTCAGTCCTGTGCTAACTATACAACATGCATATCAGAACTGTGTCCTCTATTTCCACAATTTCTCAGTTACTATGAAACCATGCAAAGCGAGGGCATAGTTTTGACACGTATGAGTTTAAGTTAATATTACACTACACAAAGTGGTGACTGTCTATATTTTTCAATATTTCATCCAAATATTTTGTTAGATAAATTTAGAAATGTGTCAAGCTAAAAAACAATTTTATTTTAAAATTCATAAATTAATTAGGGGATAATAGCCATATCTACAATTTGCATCAAAACTATTGCAAAAATAAAAACATTAAGTTACCAGCTATAAAATAAAAATATGTAACAATATTTGAAGTTATGTCAGATATAAAATTATATTAGATGGAATTGGAAGCTAAACCTCATTAACCCATGGAGCCTCCTTCTCTGCTCCTGAGCAGAGCCATCTTCTAACCATTCATAAGTTTATCAACCCATTTCTTAACTGCCTTGGAATGTCCTAGGGCACAGAAATCAATTTCCCATAATAGATCTTGATTTGTGTGGGACATAGGACTCTATGGGAAAATATCCAAGTAAGAGTAAGTCTGATAGAGTGTACAAGAGAGCAGTAGAACCTGAGCTTGCAATGAGCATGTTTCCAGGGAGAGTATGAGACTAGGATTCACTATTCCCTTAACATTGCCCCTTGTAGGCCTATTAGCTCTAAGAAAGTGAATGATGTAGAATATAGAAAGAATCTACCGGGGCCCAACCTGCCTGCTATGAGAAAATATTTGAAAAGACTAGTCATATAAAGGAAAAAAAAAAAAACCTTTTTCTTGTTTTGTTTTATTTATGGCCAGAGGAAGAAAATATTGAAAACTGAGAATATCTGTGGCAACACTGGCAATCACATGAGCAACAACCCCTAAGCAACAAAGGTCAGGGAGAATAAACACTGGAACAGAAAGATGCTGGAACTGCAAGAAGGAGATTTGTGTCTGTCAGAATTCTGCCTATCCAAGCACTCCTAGAAATTTCGGCTCCCCAAGAAATTACTCAGGAAATCTGCAAAAAGGAAATAAAAAGTTAGACTTCCTGTAAGTCAACAGAGTATTAGTTTAGAGATTTGAGGCTTGGGGTATTACTATAGATAAAGGAGTCATCAGGAAACATATGGATGACCTACAAAAATCCACAGCTTTCCTAGATGGGATATTATAATACAATGCTAAATGGACGAAAGAGTTTTTATCCTGTTGCCTTCTTTAACTCCCATGGTTCTTACCAACTAGCAATTTTCTCTCAGAGAATATTTGGCAACGTCTGGAGACATTTTTGATTGTCACAATTCAGGGCGGGTGCTACTGGCATCTAGTGGGTAGAGGCCAGTGTTATTCTATACATTATGCTATTCTATACACTATGCTAAACATCCTAGAATACAGAGAACAACCCTTCACACAAAGAATTACCCATCCCCAAATGTCAATCGTACCAGGTTAAGAGGTCCTGGTTTAAGACACATCCCCATTATTCCAACCTCCTGAGTATGAGCTTAGCATTTGCACCAGTATGCCACTTTGAAGGGATGTTATGTAAGTCTCAAACATGAAACAGACCTTTTGATTATTTCATTTCTTCCTATATATATATTTATATACACCTCTTCTCACCAGCATGTCTTCCTGCTTTAGAGTATATCTGTATCACTCTCCTGTGTTAATCCATGACAGACACATAATATCTTTAAAAATATGGCCATCCATCAATTCTGAAAAAACAAAAACAAAAACCTCATCTGAAAAACAAATTGGTTGCAATTATAGCTTCATCTGGTCCCTTGGCATATATCTGTAATGCTGATTTAGTGCTTCTGATAAATGTTTCCCCAAATGCATCTCTTTAGCAGCATTAGAAATAATAGCTGAAAGAAATGAGTCTTTCCAGTTGCAGTAACTATAGTCAGAGAGTATATTAACTCAAATTTATTGCTAGGATATTTGTAATGTCCAAACATTTGATTTATATATTTCTCTGACAGGTATCATGATGAAAAGTAGTAACACAAAGGCATTCCATTATAAATAGGTTGTTGGTTTTAGGGTTTTGTGTGTGCATGTTTTCTTTGGTTTTTCTGAAGCTGCAATTAATGAAGAGAAGTAATTAAACAGCTGTTAAAAGAGAAGCTGCCTGAGATAGTTGGTATATTTATCCAATGCTATAGAACCATTGCCCCACTGCAGAACTTTATCTATACACAGCTATTTGGGTTTAGGCTTTGTGAAAACAGCATGTTTTAATATCTCAATTGCTTTTTTGTTAAGAGAGGAAGCATCATAGCTTAATCTTAAGAGAAAAAAAAAAAACCTGGAGGGAGATCTAGAGTATGACCTTGAAGTGTTTTTGTTCATGCATCAAGTCTCCATTCATGCATAAGTATGCCAAGGGAGTAATCAAGGTAGCTGTTTCTGTCTTCCCTGACTGCTGGGTGTTATTACCCAAATCAAGTACATTAAACACATTGTGGAGAAGATAGGAAAGGAAATGAGCCTTTACACAGATTTTTAAAGATATTTTTAACTTGGCAGTCTCTCTAATAGGGAATCATTTTTCTTTTGAAGAACAATGGATGGTCAGTATCAGTTATTTGTCAGAATCAAGTTGAAAAAAAAAACATATCTTATGATAGGTACTTGATTTTGAAAACAATTTTGTTTTTAAAAAATAAATCGTTCTACAGTAAAAACTTTTTATACCGTAGATAAGATTGCTCTATTCAGATACTACATGATGTCAAAGCATTCCAAGGACTACTGGAATCTAGGGCAGAAATGCAAAAGTTTTTGAGTGGGTAATAAGAAACTCTTGGCTTAAGTTAGAAAATGAAATAAAAGGGAAGAATAACTCATGAGTTTGGCAAAATAAATGCCTTAATCTTATCTAGATACTTAGAAATTATTTGGCACGATATCAAGTTAATTATTTTGTTTATAGGAAGATGATGCTTTAAGTACAAAGGATTTTTTTCCTTTCTTAATAAAATGCAAGATAAGAAAATGATCCTTCTTTTGTGTTACACTGGAATGACTGTAGTAAGGAAGTGTGGATACCTGTTGAAAAAGAATCTCACTTTAATTTTCTGAAAATAAACAAAAATGGTGTCATTGGCTCTACCAATGTTTTTCACAATGACTTGAAATTTCAATGTGTATCAGAAAACTTGACTGTGACCTAGGATTCTGGCTAACATTCAGATTCTTTCCTAGTGTTATGAAACCTCATGACAGAGTACAAACTAAGACGAGTTTTAAATTTGTTCCCACTTTGCAATTGTAAGACCATTAATTAATAGTTGATTTTGTAACCACTCATTGCCATTCATTGCTTTTCTCTATCATGGATTACTCAAAAACAATGTCAACACATACATACAAATATGAAGTAACTTGTCTGTAACAGCAAGAACAATTCCTACCTAACAAAATCCTATTTCTATTTTCAAGTAACCTGTAAAAATATTGCTGACTACATGCAGAATAAATGAATTGTTAATAGGAATTTCATCTTACCTTGTAGACTTCACAAAATTTTCAGAAATTGATTATTCACATTTACAACCTTTGCTTTAAGCAAGTTGAATATTAGGGCTATTTATGGATGAGGAAACTGAGGTTCAGAGCTGTTGCATGATAAGCTTAAGGCCACAGAGTTAGCAAGTGATATAGCCAATAATAAAACCAATGTCTTTGTACTAAATGAAGGAATCTGTCTCCAAAATGAAACAGCCAGCATTGTTAGGAGATGATAGTATCATCTAGGTGTTCTACAATTTTATATCCACAATTCTAATCTAATAAGTCTAATAAAAAGTTACCTATCATGATAAAAAAAAAGAGGACTAATATATAAGAAATAAAGAAAACCATAGGAAAAGAAAGACATCAACAGATAATTTAGACAGTTTTTAAAATTACTGTAACAGGGGCACCTCAGTGGCTCAGTTGGTTGAACATCCAACTCTTGATTTCAGCTCAGGCCATGGTCTTGGGATCATGAGATCAAGCCCCTGCATAAGGCTCTGTGCTCAGTGGGACGTCTGCTTGAAATTCTCTCTCCTTCTCCCTCTGCCCCTCCTTCTCACCCCACCCCACCCCCCACACACTCTATCTCTAAATAAATAAAATCTTTAAAAAAATAAATAAAATTACTGTATCATATTCAATGAAATAAAGAAACAGATTAAGAATTTCAGCAGAGAATTGGAATCCATTTTTTAAAAATAAGGTCAATTCAAGAACTCTGCTGTCTAATATGTTAACTATGAGCCAACTGTGGCTATTTAAACTTAAATTAACTGAAGTTAAATAAAATTTAAAAGTCCATTCCTTTATAAGACAAAAAGAAAAGTCAATTCCTTTGTTACACTACACACACATTTCAAGAGCTCAATAGCCACATATGGTGGGAAGCTACCATAATAAACAGTCCAGTCTACAGAGTATTTTCATCATCCCAGATAGTTCTCCCAGGCAGCACTGTTCTAGAAATAGAAATTACAATAACTGAAATTAAGAAATCAATAAGCAGGTTTAATATCAAACTAAATAAAGCAAAACAGCAGATTAGTAAACTGGAAAAGAAATAATTAGAAAACATCAAAATCTGTAATACAGTGGGGAGCTTGACAAATCCTCTGCCCTATAAAACAATTACTTAACTGGAGAGAATTATTTTAAAAAAACACACAAAAAATGTAGTCTCTGGATATTGTCCCAATAGCACACAAAAAGTAGAGAAACATTCACTCAGGGAAATCTACTATATCTCAGTAAGAACAGTGAGAGTCTACGGCATTTAAGCAATTACTTGCTCCCTTTCCCCATAACCTATACCAGCTCAGATTTATGGAAACTTTACTCTTGATACATGGAACTAAGAAGTCCAGGGTCTTCCCTCTCCCTCCATCTCTAGGTCTAAGGCCATAGCTTCACTGGTGTTTCTCAGTGTTTCTCAGGCCTCCTAACTCCAAAACTCTATTCAAGGTGGGAACAGCTAAGAAAACTAAAACTCTTCTTCCCCATCCACCCAGCCCCTACTTGTAGAAAAGAAGCTCTACTTTAGGGGGAAAAAAAAAAAAAGTCCAGGAAAACTGGAGCCCTGATCATGCCTACCCTAGCTCACCTGTAGAATAAAGGTTACATGAGCAAAGGGAAAGCCAGGAAGACAGGAGCTAACCACCCTTTTAATATTCTTTTGTAGAACTAAAATATCATTCTGAGAGGGATTGGCCTCTGTTCCCATGCCCAGCCATTGTGCAAAGGCACTGAGCTTCTACCCAATGGAAGAGAAAGGCTATAAGGGGAATGACTTTATTTAGAAGAAAGCATGGAGAACTTCATGCCTAAGGGTCATGCCCAAGGATGTGCCCTCTCAAGAGTGATCAAAGAGGAAACATCCAAGCTACCAGCCCCTGACTGAACATGCGGAAAAAACTGTAAACTCTCTAAACTATGACAGTCTCCAGGCCAGGCATACAAATTCAATGGTATAGAAAAATATCTAACTGACTAAGATGACTAAAGTACAGCCTTTGACTAATAAATGACTTATGCTGATATAGGGATAGTAGTTGCTAAAAGACAAAAATAAGCAAAAAAAAAAAGGAAAGAAAAAATATATATATGAGCAAAGATACTACAGAGGGAAATAGACTTCACAGAATTAATTCAGTCAACTCATTAAAAACATAAACAAATGACAAAGCAAAAACAACAATAACATTATCCCAGAGGGACCAATAACTACAATATGTTATCTAAAATGTCCATTTTGCAACAAAAAATGACAAAACAAAGACAGAGAAAGTGCAACCCATATATGGTTTTAAAAAACCAAGCTTACAATAAAATTGCCTTTGAGGGACACAACTAGTAGATTAAACAAAGACTTCATTAACAACTGTAACTATGTTCAAAGAACTTAAGGAAACAATGTCTAAATAATTAAGCATTTATTTATTCTTAATTAGTTTAAAGTAAAAATAGTAATCAGGCATTGTTAATAACATAGATAAATAAAATGAATGACCACAATGTCATACAAAATGGCAGGAAAGAATTGGTAATACAGTATTATAAGATATTTGCATTAAATGTGAAACAGTATAGTGTTATTTGAAGGTACATATTTGTGAATGTATATTACAAACTCTTGGGAAACCACTAAATATTTTTAAAGAAGCATAATTAATACAATAAGAGAGGAGATAAAACTTGATCATATAAAATGCTTAATTAAAATCTGAAAAGAAAGAAAAAGAAGTGAGGAGGGAAGGAAAAGCAAAGAAAAAAATAATGAATATAAGAATGCTAACTTTGATCAAAAGAAAGCTGGAATAGTTATATTAATGTCATAAAGCTGATTTTAGGACAGGAAAATTTCCAAGGATAAAAAGTAGTATTATGGGGGGAGGAGTCTAAGATGGCAGAGGAGTAGGAGACCTTAGTTTTTCTGGTCCCAGAAATTCAGCTAGATAGCTATCAAATAATTGTGAACACCTGCAAACTTAACAGGAGATCTAAGAAAAGAATTCCTGCAATTCTACAAATAGAAAAGCAACCACTTTCTGCAAGAATGACAAGATAGAAAAACTCACCTCAAAAAAGAGAACAAGAGGGAGTACTGACTGCCAGCTACCTAACCAGTATGGATATAAGTAAAATGTGAGAACTACAGATCAGAATAACCATTATAAAAATACTAGCTGGGCTTCAAAAAAGCATAGAAGATACTAGAGAATCCCTTTCTGCAGAAATAATTATAATCAAGTCAAAATCAAAGAGGCTATTAATGAGATGCAATAAAAAAATGAAGGCTCTAATGGCTAGGATAAAAGAAGCAGAAGAGAGAATTAATAATATAAAAAACAAAGTGATGGAGAATAAAGAAGCTGAGAAAAAGAGAGATAAAAAACTACTGGATCATGAGAATTTGAGAGAAAATTGATACCATAAGCAAAACAACATTAGAATAACTGGGATCCCAGAAGAAGAGGAAAGAGAGAGAGGGGCAGAAGGTATATTGGAGCAAATTATAGCTGAGAACTTCCCTAATCTGGGGAAGGAACCAGGCATTCAAGTCCAGGAAGTACAGAGAACCCCTCTCAAAATCAATAAAAATAGGTCAACACCTCAACATATAATAGTGAAGCTTGCAAATCTCAGAGACAAAGAGAAAATCCTGCAAGCGGCTAAGGACAGGAGGTCTGTAACCTACAAGGGTAGAAACATTAGACAGGCAGCAGACCTACCCACAGAGACCTGGCAGGCCAGAAAAGACTGGCATGATATATTCAGGGTGCTAAATGAGAAAAATATGCAGCCAAGAATACTTTATCCAGCAACGCCACCATTCAAAATAGGAGAGATAAAAAGCTTCCAGGACAAACAGAAACTAAAAGAATTTGTGATCACTAAACCAGCACTGCAAAAAATATTAAAGGGGATCCTTGAAGCAAAGAGAGAGCCCAAAAGTAACATAAACCAGAAAGGAATAGAGACATTATACAGAAACAATGACTTCACAGGTAACAGTGGCACTAAATTCATATCTTTCAATAGTTACTCTGAATGTAAATGGGCTAAATGCCCCAATCAAAAGACAAAGGCTATCAGCTCGGGGGGGGGGAAAAAAAAAAAAAAACCCAAGACCCATCAATATGCTGTCTGCAAGAGACTCATTTTAGACCCAAAGACCTCCAGATTGAAAGTGAGGGGGTAGAAAAACCATTTATCATGCTAATGGATGATAACATCAAAAGAAAGCTGGGGTGGCAATACTTATATCAGAAAATTAGATTTTAAGCCAAATAAGAGCTGAGAAGGACACTATATCATAATTAAAGGGTCTATCCAACAAGAAGATCTAACAATTGTAAATTTTTATGCCCCTAATATGGGAGCAGACAATTATATAAACCAGTTAATACAAAATTAAAGAAACACATTGATAATAATACAATAATAGTAGGGCACTTTAACACCCTACTCACTGCAATGGACAGATAATCTAAGCAGAAAATAAAAAAGAAAACAAGGGCTTTGAATGACACAATGGACCAGATGGACTTCACAGATATATTCTGAGCATTCCATCCTAAAACAACAGAATACACATTCTTCTTGAGTGCACATGGAACATTCTCCAGAATAGATCACATTCTGGGTCACAAATCAGGTCTCAACTGGGAACAAAAGGTTGAGATCATTCCCTGCATATTTTCAGACCACAGTGCTTTGAAACTGGAACTCAATCACAAAAGGAAATTTGGAAAGAACTCAAATACATGGAGGTTAAAGAGCATCCTACTAAAGAATGAATGGGTCAACCAGGAAATTTAAAAAAAATTTAAAAAATTCAAGGAACGAAATGAAAATGAAAACACAACTGTTCAAAACCTTCGGGATGCAGCAAAGGCAGTCCTAAGAGGGAAGTATATAGCAATATAAGCCTTTCTCAAGAAATAAGAAAGGTCTCAAATACACAACCTAACCTCAACACCTAATGCAGCTGGAGAAAGAACAGCAAATATAGCCTAAACCCAGCAGGAGAAGAGAATTAACAAACATTAGAGCAGAAATCAATGAAACAGAAACCAAAAGAACAGTAGAACAGACCAACGAAACTAAAAGCTTGTTCCTCGAAAGAATTAATAAGATCAATAAACCCCTGGCCAAACATCAAAAAGAAAAGAGAAAGCACCCAAATTAATAAACTCATGATTCAAAGAGGAGAGATCACAACCAACAGTGAAGAAATACAAACAATTTTAAGAACATATTATGAGCAACTATACGCGAACAAATTAGGCAATCTGAAAGAAATGGATGCATTCCTAAAGATGTATAGACTACCAAAACTGAAACAGGAAGAAAAATTGAAAACCTGAAAAGACCTATAGCCAGCAAGGAAATTAAAGCAGTAATCAAAAATCTCCCACCAAACAACAGTCCAGGGCTGAATGGTTTCCCAGGGGAAGTCTACCAAACATTTAAAGAAGAATTAACACCAATTCTTCCGAAGCTGTTTCAAAAAATAGAAATGGAAGGAAAACTTCCAAACTCTTTCTATGATGCCAGCATTACCCTGATCCCAAACCCAAACAAAGACCCCACCAAAAAGGGGAATTACAGACCAATATCCCTGATGAACATGAATGCAAAAATTCTTACCAAGATACTAGCCAATAGGATCCAACAGTACATTAAAAGGATTAGTCACCACAACCAAGTGGAATTTATTCCTGGTGTGCAAGGGTGGTTCAACATCTGCCAATCAGTGTGATACAAATATTAATATAAGAAAGGACAAGAACCATATGATCCTCTCAATAGATGCAGAAAAAGCATTTGACAAAGTACAGCAACCTTTCTTGATTAAAACTCTTCAGTGTAGCAATGGAGGGAACATACTTCAATATCATAAAAGCCATACATGGAAAGCCCACACCAAATATCATTCTCAATGGAGAAAAACTGAGAGTCAGGAATTTCCCTAAGGTCAGGAATATGACAGGGATGTCCACTATCACCACTGTTGTTCAACATAGTCCTAGAAATCCTAGCCTCAGCAATCAGACAACAAAAAGAAATAAAAGGCATCCGAAGCGGCAAAGAAGTCAAACTCTCACTCTTTGCAGATGATATGATACTTTACGTGGAAAACCCAAAAGACTCCACTCCCAAACTGCTAGAACTCATACAGGAATTCAGCAATGTGGCAGGATATAAAATCAATGCACAGAAATCAGTGACACTTCTGTACACTAACAACAAGACAGAAGAAAGAGAAATTAAGGAGTCGATTCCATTTACAATTGCACCCAAAACCATAAGATACCTAGGAATAAACCTAACCAAAGAGGCAAAGAATCTGTACTCAGAAAGTACTCAGAAAAGTATAGAATACTCATGAAAGAAATTGAGGAAGACACAAAGAAATGGAAAAACGTTCCATGCTCATGGATTAGAAGAACAAATATTGTGAAAATGTCTATGCTATATAAAGCAATCTATACATTCAATGCAATCCCTATCAAAATACCATCAACTTTTTTCATAGAGCTGGAACAAATAATCCTAAAATTTGTATGGAACCAGAAAAGACCCCAAATAGCCAGAGGAATGTTGAAAAAGAAAACCAAAGCTGGTGGCATCACAATTCCAGACTTCAAACACTATCACAAAGCTGTAATCATCAAGACAGTATGGTACTGGCACAAAAACAGACACATAGATCAATGGAACAGAATACAGAACTCAGAAATGGACCTTCAACTCAGTGGTCAACTAATCTTTGACAAATTAGGAAAGACTATCCAATGGAATAAAGACAGTCTCTTCAACAAACGGTGTCAGGAAAATTGCACAGCCACATGCAGAAGAATGAAACTAGACCATTTCCTTACACCATACATAAAAATAGAATCAAAATGCATGAAAGACCTAAATGTGAGACAGGAATCAATCAATATCCTTGAGGAGAACACAGGCAGCAAGCTCTTTGACCTTGGCCACAGAAACATTCTTGCTAGACACATCTCCAAAGGCAAGGGAAACAAAGGCAAAAATGAACTATTGGGATTTCATCAAGATAGAAAGCTTTTGCACAGGAGAAGAAACAGTCAACAAAACCAAAAGACAACCAACAGAATAGGAAAAGATATATGCAAATGACATATCAGATAAAGGGCTAGTATCCAAGATCTATAAAGAACTTATCAAACTCAACACCCACAGAACAAATAATCCAGTCAAGAAATGGGCAGAAAACATGAACAGATATTTCTCCAAAGATGACATACAAATGGCCAACAGACACATGAAAAAGTGCTCCATATCACTTGGCATCAGGGAAATAGAAATCAAAACCACAATGAGATACCACCTCACACTGGTCAGAATGGCTAAAATTAACAAGTGAGGAAACGACAGATGTTGGTGAGGATATGGAGAAAGGAGAACCCTCTTACACTGTTGGTGGGAATGCAAGCTGGTACAGCCACTCTGGAATACAGTATGGTTTTTTTGTTCCTCAAAAAGTTAAAAATAGAGCTACCCTACGACCCATCAATTGCACTACAAGGCATATACCCCAAAGATACAAATATAGTGATCTGAAGGGGCACCTGCACCCCAATGTTCATAGCAGCAATGTCCACAATAGCCAAACTATGGAAAGAGCCCAGATGTCCAGTGACAGATGAATGGATTAAGAAGATGTGGTATATATATATACAATAGAATACTACTCAGCCATCAAAAAAATGAAATCTTTCCATTTGCAATGACATGGATGGAACTAGGGGGTATTATGCTTAGCAAAATAAGTCAATCAGAGAAAGACAATTTATGATCTCACTCATATGTGGAATTTAAGAAACAAAACAGAGGATCATAGGGGAAGGGAGGGGAAAAATAAAACAAAATCAGAGAGGGAGACAAACCATAAAAGACTTTTAATCATAGGAAACAAATTGAGAGTTGTTGGAGCATAGGGGGGTGGGGTGATGGGGTAACTGGGTGATGCACATTAAGGAGGGCAGGTGATGTAATAAGCACTGGTATTATATAAGACTGATGAATCACTGAAACTAATAATACACTATGTTAATTAATTGAATTTAAATTAAAAAATTCAGATAAAAAAACAACAAAAAAACCCCAAAAAGATAAATAATACAAAATCCACTTTAAACCAAAAAAAGAAGTATTCTATAATGACAAAGGAGCCAATTATCCAAGACATAATAATCATAAGCATAAAAATAATGTTGAAAAGGAAGAATGAAGTTGGAGGAACCACATTTCCCAATTTCAAAACTTACTATAAAGCTACATTAATCAAAAAAGTGTGGGAGTGGTATAAGAAGAGACAGATTGTTCAACAGAATAGAACTGAGATTCAGAAATAAACCCATATGTTTATGGTCTAATGGTATTTTACAAGGAAGCCAGGACAATTCAATGGGGAAAAGAAGAGTCTTTGGGGGCACCTGGGTGGCTGAGTTGGTTAAGCGACTGCCTTCGGCTCCGGTCATGATCCTGGAGTCCCGGGATCGAGTCCCACATCGGGCTCCCTGCTCAGCAGGGAGTCTGCTTCTCCCTCTGACCCTCCCCCCTCTCATGCTCTCTCTCTCTCATTCTCTCTCAAATAAATAAATAAAATCTTAAAAAAAAATAAAAGAAAAGAGTCTTTTCATCCAATAGTTCAGGGACAACTGGACACCCATATGTAAAACAGTGGAACTGGTTCTCTACATTTTACTATACTCAAAAATTAACTCAAAATTGATCATAGACCAAAATGGAAGGCTAAAACTAAAACTCTTAGAGGAAAACACAGGAATAAATCTTCATAACTTTAGATTATGCAATGGTTTATTAAATGCCACCAAAAGCAAAGGTATACAAGAAAAAAATATAGGCTAATTGGACTCCATCAAAATTTAAAAAAAAAAAACCTTTTTAGTTTCATAAGACATTATCAAAAAATGGTAGAAAGAACAGTAGAAAATATTTGCAAATCTTGTATCTGACAGAAACTGTGCTCAGAATATAAAGAATGCTTAGAATGCTTAGAAATCAACAACAAAAAACAACCTAATTTTAAAGTAGGCAAAGTGTTTGGATAGACATTTGTACTACATATGGTATGGTTTCATTTATGGACTGAAATGTCCAAAAAATAAATCTATAGATAAAAAAAAAAGCTGATAAAGAGTTGTCTAGGGCTTGGGAATGGGAGGGCACGGACGAAGCCTGTAAAGGGTATTCTTTAGGGGTGATGGAAATCTTCTAAACTTAGACTGCAGTAGTGGTTGCACAACTCTGTAAATATACTGAAAGTAATTAATTGTAAGTTAAGTAGGTGAATTTTATAGAACATTAATTATAACATCTTAGTAATGATGTTTTTTTAAATGATTGTATTAAAATTATCCCACAAAGAGTACAAAAAGATAGGAAAAGCCTCTATAAGTATGACCACCCTACTTAATTTGTACTTTCTTGTGTCCTCATTTTTTACTTCCTTTTTACCCCAATAGTTACTCAGAGAAAATTTTGTTAAAAAACTTTACTATTAATTTGATTTTAATAGGTGAAAATGTTTCTTATATTATTTATGATATGGATATACTATGGGAAATGGCTAAGAATACAATAATATTTTTATGTTCTCTGTATGTTTAAAATGAAAACACATTCTCTGCACAATACAAAGAATTAAATATTAAATCACAGTATGACAATATTTAAGTCCATATTTAAAAATCATTTGTTCCTATAACCTGGAAAAGACTGAGAAAGATACAAACTTTATATACAACCTAAATGTATTCTGTTTAAATACATCCCTAACTTTTATGTTATCTAATGTTTTAGTTTTATCTTGTTTATTTTTAGCTCACATATTAGACATGATTTATTTTACCTAACAGTCCATTTTTGCTTAGGTTTACTCACATCTTTACTAATTTCTTTGCTCAATTATTTCTTTTTGAATTTTTTATTTTCTGGGTCACTTTCTTTTCATTGAAATACCACTTCAGTACTTCCTTTATTGAAGATCTGTTCATGGCAGTTTTTCTCCATTTATTAATCTAAATACATGTATTTCACCCTCATGCTTAAAAGAGTCATTAGATACAAAAATTAGGCTGACAGTGATTTTACTACCACATTCCATTGTTCCTGTTAAGAAGTCTGCTTTCATACTGATTTTTGTTCATTTGTACATAATCTTGTCTTTCTTCTTTAGTCGTATTAAAATATTTTCTTTATTTCTGGTGTTCTGTAGTTTCACCTTGAAGTACCTACATATGCATTTATTTTATATACATGGCTTAGGATACATTATGTTCTCTAAATCTTCATCAATTTGGAGACACCTTAGTCACTATGATTATTTATATGGATGTTACACAATGGGGAAAAGGGAATTCTTAAACTGTTCAGGGACTATTAATTCTGTGTATGGAGTTGACATTGAAAGCTGGAGACCGGAAGCATAGCAGGGCTCCATTGTGAGCATGGAGGTATGTGAGGGGAAGTAGAAAATGGAGTCCTGATCAAAATCTGACTTACACTGAGTTTACTGGGTCTGCTGACATACCCAGTGTTCACTTCTGCTATTCCTTAATGTAATATTGGGATCGAAACATTTGGAAGTTAACCCCTACATTGGATTTAACACACATTGGCTGGCAGGGTAAAATCTAACAGGGAGAGGAGCCAGATGGAAGCCTCTAAAATTATATCCCTACCCCAGCCAGTGAATTAATAGTGAATTAAAAATAACCACACCTCAAAAGATGGTAGATATTATATTCCTTACAGAAACTAGATGGACCCTGGAGAATGATTTTAGACCACATCAAGCTGAACTTGATCAGTAGTAACCCTAATCATACCATATGAAGCATGGAATTTTTATTATAACAGAAAAATAGGACTTCAGCTACATGGTCTTATGGGCTGAATGGTGTCCCCATAAATTCATATGTTAAAGTCCTAACCTCCAGAGCCTCTGAGACTATATTTGGAGATAGGGTCTTTAAAGAGGTAATTAAGTTAAATAAGATCATAAGAGTGGGCCCTAATCCAAATGATGAATGTCCTTATAAGAAGAGGAGATTAGGACACAGACAAGTGCATTCACAGAGAAAAGATCACGTTAGGACACAGCAAGATATAGCCATCTGCAAACCAAGGAGAGAGGTCTCAAAAGAAACTAAACTTGCTACCACATTGATCTTGGACTTCTGCTTCAAGAACTGTGAGAAAATAAATTTCTGTTGCCTAACTCACCCAGTCTATCATTATTTGCTATAGCAGCCCTAGCTAACTAATATATATGATACATGGCCATTAAGTCAATGGTGACTGTGTTCTACTCTATCTCAATTAAAAAAGAGTATCATAAACAGTTTGCATTCAAATGTAATGGACAACAATAACCATTCATAATTTTGCTCCAGGGATACGTTAATTCTCCTGGTTTTTGTTATAACATAGTCCATAGATATTTGGACATCCCATAGAATTTCACATTTATCCATTATAGAAATAACATCATATTTATTGGGCAGCATTACTAAGTTCTAGCATGCAGAGAATTTGGAAAGACACATGCTCTCCAGATAATGGAAGATAAATTTCTATAGAGATGTAGAGAGGCCTGTGATTTCAGCAAAGGATTTAGACATATAGAGGTCAGATGTGTGTCAGGACAACTCCTCTTGAGTAAAAGACAAATTACTGCATCTTGCATCTTCTATTGAAAAGAAGCAAGCCTGATGCCTGGTAAGTCTTTCTGGGTTCTGAAGAAGATATATTACACATTTCAGAATGCTCCTCCAGCTCATAAGATGGGTGACATGAAAGACTATTGATTTTGAGTGGGATCTTGAGTACAATAGGGCTCTGCAGCAGGTCCAGGATATGATGCAATCAAATACATGCTGGGCCATGACATCCAAAAGACCCTACAGTGCTCAAGTTGTCGGTGGTGGAAAAAGATGCAGTGCAGAGTTTATCCCAAGCCACAATGGGAAAATCATTACGCAGACCCTGAGGTTGTAAAGCAAGGCCATTCTATGTGCAGCAGAGAATTAATACACCTTCTTAAAACAGCTGTTAGTAAGCTACTGGGCCCTGGTGGAGAAAAACCCTTGACTATAGCATTCTAAGTGACCGTGCATCTGGAACTGCCATCATGAGCCTGTTTCTGTTCAACCTACCAAGTCATTAAGTTGAGAAAGCCAAGCAGCATCCATTATATGGTATAAATAGTACAATCAGGATAAAATATGAGCAGCACCAGGATGCATGAGCATGTTTCCTGAGCAGATAACCCAAGCCCCGGTATGGCCTATTATGATTGTCCTAGCACTCCTTCCTCGGGTCCCACCCACGGCAGCAGAAAGATATGACTCTGAAAGAAGAGGACAGGTAGGCTCAGTATGTGGTTGAAATCCATTGGTGGCCTTGAAAGACAGTGGCAAAATAGTATCTTCCTAGCAGACAGAGCTGTACTTTGGTACACCAAGTCATCCTCTTTGTATATGAGGAGAAATGCTCTGAGGTGGAAATATATATAGACTCAAGAGCAGTATGACCTGACCAATGACCTGACTGACTAGTCAGGATCCTGTAAGAAAAAATAGATGACAGAAGACAAGCACGTTTAGGAGATAGTTTGTGGATGACAGATTAACATATGGAAGGAGACACAACTAATGTTCATCAGAAATGAATCAGACAAAATAACTTGGTCAGTTGACAGAGTCTTTGTCACTAACCACTCCAGATCTGAAATACTGGGCAGGGACAGAGGCTGCGCATGGGTCCAACAACATGTACTCATACTTACTAAGGCCAAATAGCAATGGCTGCCTTTGAATGTTCAACTTTTCAACAACAGAGACCAATGCTGAGTCCCTGATAAGGTATCATTCCTCCAGGGGACCATTTGGTAACAAATTAATTATATTGGACCCTCTATCTTGGAAGGACCAGTGACTTATTCTGAGTATGTGTTTGTCTCTCCTGCTCACAGAGCCTCAGCCAGCACTACCTTTGGGTCTTAGAGAGTTCCTGTTCCTACAGAAGTGGAATATGGGCGCCTGGGTGGCTCAGTCGGTTAAGCGACTGCCTTCGGCTCAGGTCATGATCCTGGAGCCCCGGGATCGAGTCCCACATCGGGCTTCCTGCTCAGCAGGGAGTCTGCTTCTCCCTCTGACCCTCTTCCCTCTTGTGCTTTCTATCTCTCATTCTCTCTCTCTCTCAAATAAATAAAATCTTTAAAAAAAAAAAGTGGATTATGATGCATATATGGGACCCACTTGACAGCAAAGAAGATAAAGGCATGCGACCATAACAATGGCATACACTGTCTGCATTTCACCCCCTACCATCTGGAAGTTGCCATTCTGATAAAGTATTAGAACAGACTGCTGAGGGTACACCTGAATGGGCAATACTCTGCAAGGATGGGAAACTACCTTCCAGCATGCTGTATGCACACTGAATCAGCAAACTCTATGTGATGCCATTGCTCCGATAGAAAGAATACATAAGCTAGGTACCAAAGACTGGAAAAAAAAGATGATGCCACTTCCCATTATTCCCAATGGCATACCGAATGATTTTGCGCTTGCTGTCCCTGCAGGATTAGAGGCCCTGATTCTAAAGGGGATGACCTCTCCAGGAGAAAAAAATAAAGATCCCATTGGAACTACTAGTTACGGCTGACACCTGAGCACTTAGGACTCCTTTTGTACAGAGACCAGCAGGCAAGAAGTGGAGTCACCATATACACAGTGGTAACTGACCTTAATCAGAAGGACAAGATGGGGTTTGGAGACATATATGTGGACTCAAGTGATCAACTTGGGACATTTTTTGGTACTCCCTTGCTCACTTGTGACTGCACAAATGCAGCAATCCCACCTAAGAACAGTATAGTTACCAGGAACTCAGACTTGGAAAAGCAGGTTTGGGCCATACTACTAGATAAGCCACCAAGATTGGCAGAGGTGCTAGCTGAGGACAAAAGGAATCTAGAACAAATAGTGTTACTTCATGTCACTAACCTCTCTTCCACATTTTCCCCCCAAAAGAGAGTACCACTTGAACCCTTGATGAGATCTCCTCCCTAAATGTGTATGAAGAAGTGTATTAATATGGCCCAAGAGGTGGACTAGAGCAGCTGTCTAGTTGCACCTGTCAGATCTTACAAAAAAGAATTACTCTTCTGCTACAAGGAATGCAGTTCGGAGGATAGTGTCAGCCTCGATGCCTTCAGGATCTGCCTCAGCTTTCAAGTTGAAGCTATGATTTTCCCAAGCCATTGCTGTCCAAGACTGAGCACAGAAGGGATACTAGGTTTAATCATTTCTGCGCAACACAGGATTCCTCAAGCAGGACTCCTGTTTGTTCCAAAGTCCCCATTGGTTTGGCTGAGACTTATTTCTCTCTGTCAAGTCTGAGGCTCTTTCTGACTCTTTTATTGCCTCCCCACTTTCTCTCAAAGCATCAGATCTAAAGACATTCCACTCATTTTCCTTCCTCATCGTTTTTATCTTTCACAGAAGGTAGACTCCAGTTAATCACTTGTTTCAATATCTGTTTCCTACAGGTCCTAATTAACACAGAACTAAAAAATGTGGTAGAAGTATATTGTTTAAAGTTTATTTACCATCAAGGTAAATCTCAGCTAAAGGGCTTTGAACAATATCTAGTTTGCTGTGTGCCCAAAGTGGAAGTCAATTATCTTTGCATTTTCTTGCTTTCTCAATCCTATGCTCCATATTATCAATATGGACTTCATTTCTTCAATGGCTTATTTTTCTCCTCCCTTTTTGACCAATTTCCCAATTTCATCTTCTCTTATTTTATCAGTTTTTTTCCTCTCAGATCTTATGTATGCTTTGAGGTTTTGTGAATAAGGATATACTATTTCATTAACTTACTAGACTCCATGGTGATACTGCTGGTGACCAATTTTATCTGTTGAATATCACTATTTTTCTGGTGGTTCTTCTCCAATAAAGAGTTTCCTCTTCCTGTTATCCTTTTTATAATATTGTTACACAGAACCTATTTCTTTGTTTAATTATTATTCATCTTTCAGTGAAGAGTCAGAGAAAAGTCGAGTCATGCTCCAAGCAAGGAAGAATTTTTCCTGGTTCACATGAAGTTCCTCATCGCAAGAAGTTTACGTAGGTGGGTGACTTGGTTTCTTCTTGGCTAAAAGTGAGCACTAGTCACTTCTGTAAGCCAGCCTCCATCTACTTCCCAAACGTAGGTGTGTCTTGTACATCTGCAGTGGACAGCTCTTCCCTGACTTCCTGAACCCCAACTAAGTAGAGGGGAGGTTCCTACCTATCCACACTCTGTTTCCACTGTTAAATTAAAAAAAAGGACCAGCTGGTTTTCTCCTCTTGGAGGTCTCTTCTACTCAGCACTACCAGGTGCTGCCAGCCTGTCCTGAAATCTGCACCTCTGACTGACAGTATTGTACTTTGTGTTAATATGCTTTCTAATTTTATCCGAGATGAAGACTGCCTTTCTTGTTTTTCTCTCTTTTTATTATTCTAGGGTAATTCCCAAGAAGAGAATGGCTTTCATAAAGGTCTTGCGAGATAGAAGATTCCATATTTATGCTCTCTTGTAAAAGAAAATAAATAAATAATAAAGATCTTCCTTAAGAAATGCCAAACAAAATTTGTGGCTCTGACTGTAGTTTGTCCTTTTCACTATAGTTTATCGAGTATAAAACACATAGCATTATAGATGGTAGTTATAGTGCCTTTATATAGAAAGAAGTGAGAGGGAGAGAGAATGGCAGGATTGTATGTTGTGAGTATCTGGGTGCTCCGCCTTGTGACCAAAATATGGAGCAAAGTTGCAATCAGTGATAGAAACATCAAGATAGATTTTTGTGTCTATGTAGCTATTCCCTGCATAGGAATACCCAAGGCCTATCTCAGGAAAATTGCAATCTCCTTGAAGAGCCCCATGATTAACCTGGGATTGTAGCAATGAGGAGAAACTCCAACAGCAAATAAAGTAGCTAAGAAGCTGGCATGTGCGTCTAAGATAGGACGCCTAGTTCTCTATAATTAGTGAAACAATAAGGAAATCCGGAAGTTTCCAGAAGCCCGGTATATAAGAGTGGAGACAATGGTGTACAGAAGCCTGAGCTTGGGAAAAAGAAGTCTCATAGTGTGATGACCTTGAGATCAGAGACTATAGCAAGTCAGAGTATTTCAGGAATATTTGCCATTATAACAAATTCTAAATTCTCAGAGGCTATAAACATAAACATATAAATAATGCAGATTACTGGATTAAGACAAATCTACCAAACTGCAGCTGAGGCCAGCAGAGAAATATAGATAGCAGGTGGATCAAAGTTCCTTCTCTCTGAGACCAGAACATATTTAAGCCTTCCTCTGTATACAGGCACCACTGAGGAAGAACCAGGGAAAGAGACCCTGATTGCTAAAGGGAATGAGAAAGGTTGATCAGTACTGAGAGCTCTAAAATGACTTAAAGAAGCTTTTAACCTTTTAAGCCTTAAGAAACTGAATTATGTTTAATTGGCAAGGTTGCAATTTTTCTGCCATAATAGAGTCCCAGGAACATAATATCAGTTATAGAAAAATTAATGTTTTGATTTGTTTCTGCATGTTGTGCTACACAAACAAAACTGAAGTTATATTTTATATGTAAAATTGGACCCCGTTTTTTCATGTTATAAAAATCATTTTCCATTTTATTAAAACTATTTGTAAATATCCATTTTAACAGATGCCTTTCACATCTTGCCAAGGCAGTTTCTTCTGCCTCTCTCTAGTCTGAATTTTTACATTAAAATCTTTAATCTACAGTCAGTTTTGTTGTCTTGAGAAGATGTAACATTTTCCCAAAATCCTAACAAATTATGCCATCTCTTTCTATTGAATAATTCATCCTTGTCTCACTGATTAATGTTCCCAGTTTATTATTATATTAAATTATATAACAGAATTTATTTTTACTTAGACTAATTGTGCCCATTTTCTCTACTGATTTGATAATTATAGTTTCAGAATATGTTTTAGTATCTGGGAGAGCTAATCCTGTTCAACATTTTTCTTTTTCATTGTTCTTAGATCTTTTCTACTTTTTATTATGATGAATTCTGAAATCATCTTGTCAAGATTTAAAAGGAAAATGTCATTGATATTTTAACTAGGATTGCATTAGATATGTGCATTAATTGTTTTTCCTCCATCTGGAGTGTGGCATATCTCTACATTTATGTATTTTATTTTGCATATATCTTAGTTTTTGTTGGTTGTTTGGTTTGGTTTGGTTTTCACCTACAAGTTGCACATGCTTCTTTTTAATGTAATAGTTACAAGATATTACCTCTCATTCATTTTATAATGTATTTGTACTAGTATACAGGAACTATATTAATTTGTTGTATATTTTTATATGCATGGTCATTTGCAGAACTTTTACTAACAATTTTACGAGTAGATTGTTACTGGCTTTTTAGTTGGTTCTTATATTTTATTTAAGACCACTTCCTGGTTTGCCCTAGACTTGCCCTGTTTCCTTTTTATCCCTGGGCACATAGATCAATGCTTTTGCTTCTGCCTGCTTTAATGACATGGTGCATTTTTAGCTTGCAGTCATAATGCTTTCTTCTACATGGGCCTAAGAATGACAGTGTGCACTGGCACAAAACAAACAATGCCATAAATATGCATTACTTATAGTGTATTGATTAACATTATCTGTGCTCACAAATATCCATTAAACAAGATTATTGTAGCAGTTTCCAAACAGTGCCCTGAAACTATAAACTATAATTTGTGGTGCACAGCACAAGTTAACAAAATGCACAAACAGCTGTGGCCCTGGTGAAAGATTCTTGCTTCCAGCAGGTCATTTGCTTTAGGTCAGAATGAAAATGCTATGTCTCCCTTCAAGAGAGTTAACCCAGGCCCTAGGCAACTGGTCAGCCTTTAACATCTGGAAGGATCCAACAAATAACTTCTTAATTACATCTACCTGAGTCAGCATAAGTGTTCTGGGAAAACTTAATGCTTTTAAAGGAAAAAGTATTCTCTTGACTTCATAATGACCAAACAGATATTTTCAACTAGATACAAATTTCGTCTGCTGGAATGCTTGAATGTAGGGGAAAGACCACTCAAAAACAAAGTAAGAGATTTGGCATCAGTTTTCCCATAGAGGTTCCTTGTAATCAGACAGAGAGGTTCTATTCTATTTAGGTTAGCCCCGTCTCCATTCTAGAAGAGTCAGGAGCTTGGGCCTTCAGGGGCTGCCATCTCTAGAACTTCCATTGTTAGCAGAGTCCCCCACAGTCTTGTCAGTTGCACTTCCTTTGTTCCTGCCTTTCATCTCAGCCACTGACCTGATGCTGCTTTAGCTGAGATAAAATAAAGATATCTGTAGATATTCACAGGGGTCTGAGTAGGAGGTTTAACATCACAGTAACTCAGAAAAAGATGAAAAGGTAGAACTAGCAAACAGCAGTACACACAAGCTACAACTTTATTTGGAATTGCTATAGTTGAACAACAAAGGGAACAGGTTGACTCATTTAGTTTCTATTGTACTGGAGTGATGGGGTTATTTTAGTATATGTCCTAGCTATTCCTTTGAGAGCATCAGATAGAAACGGATTGGGTCCAAGCCCCAGTGAATACATTTGGCTCATAATATAGTTTGCATTTAAATCAAATTTATAGTTGCCTAAAATAGACCCTCCAACTGTGCAGAAGTCATATAAGTAGCAGTCAGAATGGTAAGAGTGCTTTTTCCCATTCATTCAAAAGCACATAAGTTGCTAAAGATTCACTTTTCAATTGTTATCTGTCCCACTGAGTTTGCAAGGGTTCAGCTTCTCCTCAATTACAATGAAATGATGTACTTTTGTCTGCTGCTGTTTTAAATCCCTATTATCTCTAAGTGTGTTTCCCTGTAATAATAGAAGGTGTCAAGTAAAGCACCAGGAGGCTCCAAAGATTATTGTTCTTTCTTTCTCCTTCTTTCAGTCTTTCCTTTCCCTTTTCCTTCTTCTTATGAGGATTCACAGGTATGGTCTTGCTTTATTCTTCTATAGGATGGTTCTCAGCTGGGGAGATTTAGCTCTCCAGGGGACATTTGGCAATGTTTAGAGGTATTTGGGATTGTCACAACTGTGCAAGCATTGCTACTTGCTGGTGGACAGAGGCTAGAGATGCTGTTAAACATCCCACATTGCACAGGATAGTTCCCACAACAAAGATTTATCTAGTCAATAGTGTCAATATTGAAAAACCCTGTCTAGGAGAAACAAACAAGATTGATCAGGCTTATCTTTTATGTGATTTTTTAAAGAAGGTAAATTGACAGGTTTTCACTCTATTTTTGAATTTTAATTTTGAACTTAGAATTTCACTCTAATTTTGAATTGGTTTTTATAAATGTAACTTTCCATGAAGTCACCAATGAATCACTAAAATTCTTATTTTTAAAAAATCATTTATGAGATTTAAGCCATTTGTCTCAAGGTCTGATGTCACTTTCCTGTTTCATATTCCCCTTATATACTGCTGATGTATCTAATTGAAATGATTTTCCTGTGATAGAAAAATACCACTGAAGTTCTTTGCTGTTTCATTGTCCTGGCAAAGGCGATAGTTTAAAACAATTTTAAGTTTTTGAATCTTTCTGAGAAGGATAAATGTTCAGGTTATACTGTGATCCTATCAAGGTAAAGTGAAGAGACTATAGTGAAACCTAATTATCTCATTTCATATATTTATATTTTCCCAGTTATACTTGAGTTTGATTCTTTTAATATTTTTACTTTTCATTCTTGTTTTTTATAAGGATTCAGACAGAAAATATCAGTCTTTCAACTTTTTCATATAATGAAATTCTCCTACTGCTATGGCCTGAATGTTTGTGTCCCCATAAAAATCCTATGCTGAAACACTAATCCCCATTGTGGTGGTATTTAGAGATGGAGTCTTTGGGAGGCAATTAGGCCATGTGGGTGGAGCCCTCATGATAGTATTAGTGCCGTTAAAGGAAGAGAAAGAAGAAGCAGGAGTTTGTTTGTGTGTTCTCTCTGTCCCCCTCTCCAATTCCCCTCTGCCACGTGAGGACATAACCAGGAAGGGGCTCTCACCAGAAACCGAACGCAAACCGAACCCACCTGTATCTTGATCTTGAATTCCCAGCCTTTAGGACTGTGAAAAATAAATTTCTATTGTTTAAGCCACCCAGTCTATGGTAGTTTTCTTATGGAAGAACAAACTGAATAAAACATCCATAAACTATGGAAAAGTAGTATGCATATTGACAGTTCAGAAAAAACACTTGGTCCCAGGCACAACATGATCAAGTCCAAATGATAATATCTTCATATGTGGACTGACTGGGGCCAATCATTACACAAATAAGGAAGATATTAAAAGAAATACGTCTTATGACATATTCATATCTCTGGTATGAAGTCTTGGATAAATAAATCCTATATCTACGCCTAGGCCCTTTTCTCTGGTCTCTAGGATTAGATTTACACATTAAAAGAAAATTGTTAAAAGTCTTTTCAAAAACAACTCAAAGACAG
Organism: Eumetopias jubatus; assembly: GCF_037043125.1. Lineage (NCBI taxonomy): Eukaryota > Metazoa > Chordata > Mammalia > Carnivora > Otariidae > Eumetopias > Eumetopias jubatus. The sequence goes on along the minus strand of NW_028274814.1, from coordinate 112,829,731 downwards.
CAAAACATGTGTTTCTTTCAGAGACCCCACTAGACATCAAATGTTCAATCTGTTTTATCCCCAAATGTACCAACAGAAAGAAATAACGTCGATATTTAAAGCAGTGCTTCTCAACTGGAGATGATGTTTATAACTGGAGACATTTTTTGTTATCACAGTTGGGGCAAAGAGGGCTTGCTACTGGCATCTAGTGGGTAGAGGCCAGGGATGCTGCTAAATTTTCAAAAATGCACAGAACAATGCCCCCCACTGAGAATTATGCAGCTGCAAGTAACAACAATATCAGGGTTGAAAAACTGTGATATAAAGTATAAACCAAAGATGAGTGCTTACAAATAGTCCACTCACTTTAATGCTGTCAACTTCAGAACAAGAAACCAGATTAGAAAATATGCTTCTGGATTAATAATGACTGTTTTTTAACTGTAAGGGAAAGAAAGAGATTTGGGATTTAGTGTTCATGACAATGAGAGCATATGTTTAGCAACATAGAAAGCATGTAAACACATAAAGCAAATAAAAGGCTGCACTGTGGTTTTTATTCTCATTTTTCTTCATATTATTAAGCACCATTCCACAGTATAAAGGCTCAGAAGGCAAAGTGGTCTTTCAGGTACTTTAGAGTACAGAATATTCCGGAAGCAAATCCTAAACAAATATGATTCATAGTTACTCCAAAAAGATTCTCCTGAGACTGACTCATTCTTGGATTATAGCCACAGTATGCTCTAAGGCCCTTCAACTGATGCGTCACTTTATAGCAACAAAATACCTGATCAGTATTCCTACTGGGTGCTCAAATCACAAAGCTTGAGTAAGACATTGTTAGAAAGTGTTGGAGGGTCAGTAATGTGTCCTCCAGACTGAGAAGGCACTTTAATACTGAAAAACAAAGTAAGCCACTCCACACCATTTATACAGTCTTATTCAGGATAACTTACTAGCAGGAGCAATTGGGCAGGTGGGTGGATGGAGGGACAATCCGCAGGATATTACACAGCTATTGTTGGCTGCTGTTCTCTGTCCCATATTCTCTGTCCCCATCCAGACCTTAATCCCCATGGGATTGGAGTGAGAGGCATGATGGTGAGGTCAAAAGGTAGTTATCTAAATTGGCATCATCTGTGTGCCAGAGGGTAGAACAAGATGGAGGGCCAAAGATGGAGTCCATGTTTCAGCACTCCTACAGACATAGTTAAAATAAATACAAATAATTAATTTCTAATTTATCATGTAAGGAATTCATAGAATTTGTAACCTCCTAAGTAGTAAAAAATAAAAATATGAATAGCTTCAAATAAGGTTTGCCACAATTAGTATATAAAGAAAATCAGAGAAAGAAGTAGATTACGATTATGAATAAAGGATTATTAAGGGAAAGTAGATATTCAGGCCACATTCCTGGCCTTTGATGTCAACAGCAAGGATCATGATAAGCACTTTGACATTGTTGCTTGTCCCATCGTGGTACCAGGTCAGGAACCTTGCTATCCTGAAGGGATCATGGGTCTGAATGGTATAGTAAGTTTTATTTCAATTTTAATATATCTGAATTGTGAGGGTTTTTTAAAAAATGCTTTAAATCATATAAACAAGTCACTTTCATTGTGCTTAGCTCACAATAGGTGCACACTAAGTACCTGCTGAGTATAAAAAATATTAGTACAGATAATACAGCTTATTCCAAGTAAAACACTTAAAACTGACATTTTATGATTGAAATTAAAGCACAGAGAGTTTAAATAATTTTACCACAGGCACATAGAGTGAAAGAGACAGAATCAAAGCATTGTTATGCTAATCAAATAGAAAAAAGGAATCATCAATAAATCCATCATCTAGTACTTTTTGCATCTTAGTATATATGTCAGCTCAGATCTTCATAAGTCCATATAATTTGTTAAGTAAGTCATACTATTCATATTGGCTTGGAATCTTCTTTTTGCACTGAACAATGCATCATAGATATTATTTCAAATCAGCAGTCAACATTTCCCACATGAGTATCTGATTAGTAATCTGTGGAACCCTAATCCAAAGTATGTTAAGAGTGGTGCCACCAAAACAAAAAGAAAAACAAAGACAAAAAAACTGTCTCTAAACAAATAAGTTTGGAAAATGCTTCGTAAACACAGTAAAATGAAAAATGTATTTACTGAAGGACATTTCAGGACATTTAGTATGCCTATGCACATTTTAATTATCCAATGAGACATACAGATTGTTTCATTACCCAAAATTAATTGATGAAATACTTTAACTACAGAAGAGCCATCCAACATAAATAGGTAAAGCAATATAATACAGTAGTCTACTTTTTGAGTGCTTATTCCATGAAGGAACACTATCTGAGCAAAAACCAACCATATATGTATAATCATTTACTTATAGATTATATGCATATTCTACTGTACCAATGGATTGTGTGTATTATATAACACAAAAAATAGAAAAAAATGTGAATAAAATGAGTTAATGTATTTTAAAGGCCCTGCTAATATTAATAGCTATTATTGTTTTGCTAATATTAGCAATTATTTCAAAGCACTTAGGGTAAACTTCATCTTTATGGTAGTTGGTGTAAATATAGATTTTTTTTGTTTTGTTTTACTTTTTTTTAATTGATGTATAATTAAACAGTGTTAAATTAGTTTCAGGTGTACAATATAATGATTCAAAAACTCTATACTCAGTGCTCATCACAATAAGTGTATTCATTCCCCTTTATCTATGTCGGGAGAGAGTGAGTGAGAGAGAGAGAGAAGGAGCAGTGGGGGGCAGAAGGAGAAGCAGACCCCACTGAGCAGGGAGCGTGATGCAGGGCTCAATCCCTGGACTCCAGGATCATGACCTGAGCTGAAGGCAGACACTTAACCGACTGAGCCACCCAGGTGCCCCATTGAATATAGATTTTAAATAGATATTGATGAGGGTGCCTGGGTGGCTCAGATGGTTAAGCGTCTGCCTTCGGCTCAGGTCACGATCCCAGGGTCCTGGGATCGAGTTCCGTATCGGGCTCCCTGCTCCGCGGGAGGCCTGCTTCTCCCTCTGCTTCTCTCTCTCTCTCTCCCCCTCTGTCTCTCATGAATAAATGAATAAAACTTTAAAAAAAATAAATAAATAAATAGATAGATATTGATGATTTTAATTTTTTTAACATATTTCTCATAGGGGCCTGTTAGATTACTACTGTTTTTAACTCCTAATATGCCAGATTAAGAGCTCATACAAGGATTCCAAGTGTCATCACTGTAACTGAAAACTACAACACATAGCAGTTACATAGAAACATCTCCATAGTGTGGCTGTCACTCTTCCCTCAGGATCCATCATTTGACTTAACATGTAAACAATTAAGGTTCCAATGTTAATGAGAACATGAATATTAATAAAAATGTAATTAAAATTCATAGCATTTTCTTTCCATATCATAGAAAGTCATATCGAGAATTAAAGACTTATGAAGGATACTTTTTTGTGAGGTGTGATAGGCAGAAGAGATATTACCTTGGGTTGAAAAGAGCAGGAGCAAAGGAAAGAGAAACATTCCAGGTAGACTGGTATTTCAAGTGACCTGGCCAAGAAAGGGAGGAAGAAATCTTACCTAAAAAGGCACAGATGTCAAGGTACTTTATTCACTTTTGTTTGTTCTTAAAATGGATACATCTTAAGTATGTCTAAATATCAAATATTTGCCAGCGAGAAAACAGCCAATGGAGAGAGAGAAGAAAGAATAAAAGAGAGGAAGATGATGGATGAAGAAAACTCATAGGACCAGAGCCTGAACTACCGCAACATACAAATGAGAGCTTTATTTCCCAATTAGGAGAGCAGGAGTAATACATGGAAACACCCCATCCAGAAAGAAACAGTCTGTGCTTGCTCGGCAGCACATATGCTAAAATTGGAATGTTACAGAGAAGATTAGCACGGCCCCTGGGCAAGGATGACACTCAAATTCGTGAAGTGTTCCATTAAAAAAAAAGAAAGAAAGAAAGAAAAGAAAGATGTGGCCGGACTCATACTGTGACAGGGACTAGAAATGAAAGCAAAAATAGATTAAGTGGACAACAAAGAACCAGTATGATAATGCAGAGCCAGCACCACAGAAGAGATGCTGACCCTAAAGTGAATAGCACCCTTATTCCTTTAATGATTCCAGAACCATTTTACATGAAGAGACTCAGTGAGGAAGAATTGGTAGTTAAACCAGAGCCATTTCATATATTGATAATGTATTACCAATTAATCTTCAAATTTACAAACATCTACTTCCTGTTTACCATGTTCCAAAAAATAGGCTGGATGCTGAAGGTCCAGAATTAACAGAGACATATGCCTCTTGCCCCCTTGTCTTTTAGTTTTAGTTGCTGTGCATATGAATTATGAAAATTTTAAGAAAAAACATATAGATTATCTCATAGTGTGAGATGTCATTCTCAGTTAAATCTTGTATGTCTTGAGTAGAAAAGAAAAAACAAAAACAAAACAAAACAAAAAACCCTTAGTTTTGAGTAGGAAGAAAAGTGAACAGTATGGACCTTACTGATTTTTTTTTTTTTTTGGTAGTCATTATTAGATGCCCTAAGTGGGCAAAATTGCTCAGAATAGTTCCTAAAACTCTATCATCTCCCTGATATTGGAATATACCAATAGCTGTAAGGACACAAATACAGCTTCTTGCATTTTGAACGTCCTTTTTGTTTCTCCAGTATCCCAATCATTATAAAAAGAAAACAGCCAGGGCAACAGAAAGAGAAATACATATAATCATGCTTTGTATATAAAAGAAAGAGAGAATACATGAACACAGCTAAGTTATTGATAGTATTATTAAAACATGGTTTTAAATTTTTCCCTTCCTTTCAAGACTGAGTTTTAATGTTTAACATTTGTGGTTTGAGTACCAAACAATTTCATAGATACTTCAGTCCCAACTTAACATGCTATGTTGAAATGAAGATTTGAGGTGCATTAAGGTTTCAAATAAATACCAAGGAGATAACAATGCCTTCCCTGAGTCAATAGATCAATGTCAACTAAGGAGCACTAAGGAAAACAAAACAAAACAAAAGCTGGGAAAGACAAAGATAAAAGAAGCAGGCAGAGGCTAGACTACTACCAAAAGAAGACTTCCCCTTTCTAACCTTAACAGTCTTCCCAACTATAGCAAGAACAGGATGTCTTGGATCCTGGATCACATTAAATCTACTGTACTTTGCATAATTATTCCCTATTTCAGGAAGTGCTTTAATGTAAAAGAAATATGAATTAAGCTATGAAACATGAATATTTTTAAAATCAGCAGCAGCCTTTGCTAGAAGTTATCACTGATTATATATGATCAGAGGAAGGGAACATAGCAAAGGATCAATAATTTGTAATTAATAATAATAAGTGAATAATAAAATACTAATTCTTGATTTTCCTTTCAATACTTGAAGAATACTTGGGACAGGAAAGAAGAGAGAACAAGTCACTACACATTCAGGGAAATTACTTGGATAATTTTTCTTCTTCTTACTATAATATTGGCAGCCATAATCATGTAAGTTCTGAAAATGAGAGCATTCAGTTCAGCAGAATTATACTGATTAAGATGGATATATAAGAAATGTTGAACTACATTTTGTATAAAGTGTCCCTCTTTGTGTGTAGGAATTATATAGCAGTTTATATACAGTAGACAGCGCATAAGGTGTGTCTAAGATGTTCACAGCTCTACTGCCGCAGTGCTACCTTACACAGAAGCTCAGCCCAGAGTGCTTGCGTCCTCTTAATGACCTACACTCCTTAGAATGTAGCTGCCAAGACAAATGAAAGCACAGGATTTGGATAAAAACCCACATTCTCTTTCCAGCTGTGCCTCCCTAACCCATCTGGAAAATAAGAAAACTGTCCTTCTTTATAAAGCACTTTGCAGCCTGATCCTTCTCTTTTCTATCTCACCATCAGGATATCAATACAGGTACACATTGATGGATTACAATGCCTGTAAGAAGTAAACTATAACCAGTGAGCCCAGAAATAATTAAGATGGTGGACAAGTTTGAAGCAAATGAGTTTGGTTTCCTAAAATCACACACAAAAATAACTTCTACTACTACCTGCATGAGCTTCAGATTTTTTTGTCTGACCTCCTGTTGCTGACTTCTTTTCCTAGGAATGTGGGGAGCCTGGGCTTAGCAGTTCCAGGAGTTGAGAGTGAGTGTGGGAATGGGGGAGGGGAAATAAGCTTTTGGCTGAAGAACAAAGGGGGATTGATGCTTGGGTCCCAGATGAGGGTGTGGGAAGCAAGTAAAGTTGAAACATTAGGTCTATATGAAGGGTGGAGTCCAGAGACCAGACATCAAGAAAAGCCTCAGGAATGAACAAGTAAGGCAGTCAAGGCAGGTTTGGAAGGCAAAACACAAGACAGATTCTGGACATAATGGAATCCATGGCACTGGAATTCTTTGTACTATGCCACAGTTGATCCCATGGGTGGGGTGGGAATCATGAAGCTGACCTGTTCTCAGAACTCTAAATATTCGATAGCCTCCTTTGATATGAACGTTTTAGAAATACAAGGTAGGACTAAAACAATAGTTTTACAGAAAACAGTACTATGAAAAGAAATCTAATTTTCAAAGAAAAACCAAGAATTTGCACCTCTAGATGCTAAAATTAAGTCTCCGAATTTGTCCATGTTTAATAAATCAAAATGTCTTGCCTTTAAAAGATATCCTTATTTTAAAAAAAAAATCATTCCTTCCACAGTTTATGGACATTAAAATGGATTTATCATCTTGTTACATTCTAGGGAATCTTGAGCCTCTTCTGCCAGAGGAGATAATGCTTGTTATTGCTAGACCCTGCTCATAACATAATGGTTTTATTAATCAGGATAATAGGCTATACCTCAGTAACAAATTAACCCTGAAATATCAGTTTCTAACACAGCAAAAGTTTATTTCTTCCTCACACTACATGTCCAATGTGAGTCAACAAAACAGTAGTTGTTTCATATAATCATGTAGGGAGAGGTTGACAGAATCCTCTGCCCAGAGTATAGCTGGTAGTCATGACAGGAGACAAGACAGATTAGAGAAATTGAGGTTTTTCATTGTCTCAGCTTAATGTTCACACATCACACCCATGCACATTTCACTGGCCGGAGCCAGTCTATTGTTCTCACCTAACTAAAGGAGCCTGGAAAGTATAATCTTTCCTAAACAGGAATGGAAAGGAGAATTCGGTATTTGTGAATACTAGTAATTGTTTACCACATTTAATATTTTAAAAATAATATTAAGACCCTGGAAAACCACCTTTTGGAGAAAAGAGAAGGACATAAGAAGAAACACACACACAACACAAAACAAGGGGCATGTACATAATCTAGAACAACCAAAGGCTCTTAACAGTAATTTGAAATTAGGGTGCTTCAAGTGGTCCATAAACATACAGTTACTGCAAATTGATGTTTCCCTCAGATACAAAAAGAAAAAAAAAAAGTAACTGAGTCTATCAAAGGTAGGATTTAAAAAAAAACAACAAGGTAGGATGAGATTATGCCTTCTGGAAACTAGTGAGACCAGAGATAACATACAGAGGCTAACCTCTGGATGGAGAACACTAACGAGGTCTCAATAGAGAATTAAGCCTACGCACATATTCAGAGCATCATTAAGAAGCTGAAAGAATGAGCCTCAATGATTCCTAGTAAATTGATTCCAAATAAATACTGATAGAGAAGGCAGGAACTCCAAAGGGCAAAAAGATATTTTTTAGGTCAGTAGAGGACTTCTTAAAGTTTAGAGAAGGAGTCCATAATGGTCCTTCTCTTTCAAGTTGCCAGGAAGAAGGAACGGACCAGGGGAGCCAAGAATAATTGTGATGAAGGATAACAGGCTTGAGAGTCAGAGAAAAAGAGAAGATAAACAGAGAAGACTAGGGAGCCTAATCTGAAAAGAATTAGCAATCCCATTGGGCTAATGGGAATCTGCTGAACTTGGATTCAGAGCTTGGTCTAAACTCTGGATTCAGACAGAGTGAATGGCTCAGGAAAGGGACTCTTTGACCTAGCTTCATTTGCATTTTAATGTAGACCAGAAAGCCTATGATGAGTATTACTTTTAAGAGCTTTTCTAGCTTTTAATAATCTGTATTATTTGGAATTTTAAAAATCCTTTCTATTTCCTTGTATGTTTGCAGTTAAAGCCTTAATAATCCCAGTGTATCAGAAAGAGCAGCTGTGAGGGTCCAGGCTGAGTTGCAAGCAATGGCAACCAGGAATGAGAATAAACACTCAGGATGCTTTAGTCCCATGGAAGCAAAGAGAAGATGAAGGGATCAGTCTAGAATATAGGTAGAAACTAAAAGGAGAATTTGGCCTGCCTTAAAACAAATTATTCAGTGTAGGTGACAAAGGTAAGTACTGTTGGGATATCCATTTCTTTATATATAAAATCACCCACAGTTTCTCCAAGCTACAGCAAGATTATAAGGTAGAAAGCAGTTTAGGAACTGGGCCTATTCCAATCATGAACATTAGTGTCCATCACAGACATTCTAAGCATATTTTTATTCCAGTATCCAAGCCACTGATTAAAATGTTAACTGGCCCACAAAGTAACCTCTATGGAATGCCATTTGTTGTGTCTCCCCAGGCTGACACTGAACCATTGATAATGTTTGTCAAAATGAGACACTCCAACCAGCTGTCTCTTCTCACAGCACATTCATGCACAGTTGTTGGTGAGGAATTAAGACTGTAACAGCAGGGACATTACGGATTAGGTTTGACAGTTCAGGAAGAGGAATGCATAGTTTAGCTGTGTCCAAGTCAGGATGCCTTCCTATTTTAGAAAAGAGGATGATTTCAGTTAATGAAATTTAATTTGGAAGTAGCTGAGGATAAAGAAATGTGGACAGCCTTTTGAATGACAAGACAGGAGTGCATTCATGATTGTTGATCATTGCTTTTCAATCAAAAAGCACATATAAGAAATAAAGTTTTCAATGATTAACATAGAAATAGATGGTAGAAAAAATTATGTTTATAAATTAAAAAAAATCTTTTTGCCAGCTAAAAGAGTGTCTTGCAAGACACAATGGCTTCACTATATTAACTGTATTCCCAGAAAAAAAGGAATTTTAGGAAGGAAGATACTTTCTTTTATAATCACAGTGAAATCATGCTTAAAATGACTGTTGAGATATTCTACAATAAAATGTTTTGTTTTTCCAGCTTCCTAGAAATATGGTCCTATGATTGGAACAGATGTGCTGTTTAGCTTTCTCCTTGACCTTTCCAGAAGTCCCGTAATTCAGATCAGGTAGCGAACAGCTGTTAAAATAAATCTGTTCTTGGGCTTGAGGGGAGGAAGATGAGGCCTCAGACACTGTAGCTTCTGACTTCATTCCTGGCATCATGGTTTAGGTTAGAGATTATAAACTCAATAACCCAGAGAATATGACAAACACTGATAATGCTGAGAAAAGCCTTCAAACACCCTTCTTCCCAGAGGGGTGGTAGAAATGGGAGAAGTACTATAGTTAAATGGTGCAGTGAGCACATGATTATCTGGTACCCGCAGATTTTGTGTTCTGGGATTGTACCTTTTCAGCCCCAAGTGGGTCTTCTATACAGTTCCCATCGTTTTATTATGTCTTGGGGTGATATGTACAACCCTGATACAATGAAGAAAGAAATTCAAAGTGAAGAGAGACATAAGCCCCTGGTTTTTGAGACAAAGGCTCGACAAGCAGCCCTTTGACCCAAGGAGCCTGCTGAGATTCCCAGCAGTTGAGGGAATGGAGCCCTCAGTTGAAGGATGGAGCCCCAGGCTGTGTCCATACCAGGGTACATCCATCCCGGACAGCATTCCAACACAAAACTGGCAAAAAGAGCAGATTGGGAGAGCCACTCACTCCCCTCAGTCTGGTAAAGCATCCTTTTTAGAGGCTACAGGTGAATCGACTCCATAAAGTATACTTGGTGGAGTGCCTGGGTGGCAAATTCAGTTAATCGTCAAGGTCCAACTCTTGGTTTTAGCTCAGGTCATGATCTCAGGGTCCTAAAACTGAGCCCTGCTGAGGCTCCACACTCAGCACAGAATCTACTTGAGATTCTCTCTCCCTCTCACTCCACCCCTCCCCCTGTTCATGCTCTCTCTCTCTAAAAAAATAAATAAATCTTTAAAAAAAAATGCCCTGTGGAGTATAAACAGTTAATGGAATTTATCTCATTAACTTTTATCTCATTACTATAATCGATATTTTGTGTGCAAAAGGTAAATGCACTAAAATACTAGATCACATATAAAATACTAAACAAATATACATATAGGAGATATATGCCTGCTCAGGATGCTATAACAAAATACAGTAAACTGGGTGGCTTATTAACAACAAGCATTTATTTCTCACAGCACCAGAGCTAGAAAATCCAAGATCAAGTCACTCTAGTAAGGGCTGGCTTATAAGGCCAGCCTTTGATGTCTAGTAAGGGATGGCGTCTTAGTTGGCCATCTTTTTGTTGTATACACACATGGTAAAAGGGGCAAGGGAGTTTTCTTTGGCTTCTTTTACAAAGCACTAATCCCACTCGTGAGGGCTTTGCCCTAAAGACCTAATCGCCTCCCAAAGGCCCACCTTCTAATACTATCAACTTGGGGGGTAGGACTTCAACATATGGATGGAGGAGGGGAGTTAACATTCAGACATAACACACATTTATTTATTTTTTTTTATAGATAGGGGAGCATACAATCAAAAAATGTTGAAGACCACTGTTCCAGATTATTCCCCTCCCCCAGCCAAATGAGGGCAAGGATGCAGAGAAAGGGGAGCCCTCCTACACTGTTGGTAGGAATGCAAGCTGGTACAGCCACTCTGGAAAACAGTACGGAGGTTCCTCAAAAAATTAAAAACAGAGATACCCTATGACCTAGCAATTGCACTACTGGGTATTTACCCCAAAGATACAAATGTAGTGATCTGAAGAGGCACCAGCACCTCAATGTTTATAGCAGCAATGTCCACAAAAGCCAAACTATGGAAGAAGCCCAGATGTCCATTGACAGATGAATGGATAAAGAAGATGTGGTATATACAGATACGATGGAATATTACACAGCCATCAAAAAATGAAACCTTGCCATTTGCAATGATGTGGATGGAACTATTATGCTAAGCAAAGTAAGTTAATCAGAGAAGACAATTATCATATGATCCCACTTATATGTGGAATTTAAGAAACAAGGCAGAGTATCATGGGGAAGAGAGGAAAAAATGAAACAAACAAAACCAGAGAGGGAGACAAACCATAAAGAGACTCTTAATCATAAGAAACAAACTGAGGGTTGCTGGAGGGGAAGGGAGTGGAGAGATGGGGTAACTGGGTGACGGACATTGGGGAGGGTATGTGTTGTAATGAGCACTGGTTATTATACAAGACTGATGAATCACAGACCTGTACCCCTGAAACATGTTTATGTGTTAATTTTTTAAAAAAGAAGAAGAAAACAAGGTACATTGGGAACGCATTGCTGTTACCGTAACTCTATAAAAGTCATTGAGATTAAACCCTTTGACTTAAGATAGTGATCAGATTAATGTCACCATTGAACAGAAGGAAGAAAAAAGGAGAGAGGGGAGAAATGGGAAATGAAAGTCTCTTTCCTCAGGTGACATCTTTCTTCCATAATAAATCTCTAAACAGAAGACCCAGACTGCTCACCTTCTTCATCCTCACCGCCATGGCATACCATGCTTACTTTGGTGTGAGCCATGTAACTCTCCAGTGAATAATCTGTTAAAGCCAAAGAACAGAATCCAGAGCAAAAAGTACCATTTGGGGAAGGTTGTGTCTTAGCGAACGGAGGATACAGACGGAGTACACAGAGTCAGGAAAATGCAACTGCAGAGTGTGGTCATCAAGTACTTTGTCAGCAAGGTGTCAGATAGTGAGAAGAGAACAAGGACACTGATCGTACAATGGAAACCAAGACATCAAGTTCAAGATAATAGGTTGTAAACAGGTGGCCGCCTGGTCAAATCTAGCCTACAGATATGATTTGTTCAGCCATAAGTCATTTGTAAAATTTTGAAGCTGTAAATATTTAAAAACTTGGGAGATTTCACACACACACACACACACACACACACACACACACACACACAGTCCACATTTCTAACTTCTCTTGATAAATGAGAGATCTAACAGCACTGGATCAGTAGTCCCAAATAGCCACCATGGGCTGGAGATGAATTATGTTCTACTGGAAGAGAGGGCAGAGCCTCTCACTTTCACATTACCCCCACACAGACTGTTTCACACATCTACATTGTTTCTACTGTTCTGGGTTCAGAGATGTAGGAAGGACCCAGAATTCTGAGAGAAGCCAAGGAGACAAACAAGAAACCCTGAATCACAGACCCATTGTCATGTCTCCTCCTCCTGGGGATCAGTGATGGGACGAATTAAAGCAAACCAAACAGATGAGATACATGTTCCCAATGAACTTACACTCTAGTTGAGAAAATTGGATAACGTATCAGTAAATACAGTTCTCAGTGATAGTATCTAAAATATTTTGAATGCTATCATGGGCCAGTCACTGTTCTTTCTCTCATGTGGTTTGTATTCTTTTACACATATGAATTCCCATAGAAACCCTATGAAAAGTAAGTAATTACATCCCATTTTTCAAATAGGAAATTGAGTCATGGAAATAAGCAACTTGTATAATGTCCCATGGCTAGTAAGTGGAGAAGTAATAATGAGCTCCAGCAGTCTGACTTCAGAGGCAAGGCATTTAACCCCTGTGCCACACCATTAAGTACTAAGCAGCGTGTTAAAATAGGCTGATGTGACAGAGGCACTGAGCAGCTACTTTAGATTTGGAAGTCAAGAAAAGACTTTCTGGAAGTGACATTTAAGCTGAGATCTGAAGAATACAACTATGCAAAAACTAGAATAGGAGGCAAAGGGAGCAACTCATGTGAAGGACTAAATTTGGAAAGAGCTTGTTCACTAAAAACCCCAAATGAGTTGACCAGTGAGATTGGTAGCTTGATGGGAGAGTGAAAAAGAGAGAGGGGGAGAACTGGAGAGGGGAGATTGAAGACAAAGCACAGGCCATACTCCAAGGTATAGAGTTTCCATTTCACAACAGCTGGGAGCCAGTGGACCATAAGAGCCTGAGAGGGGGACATAATTGGTGTGAGTTTCAAAAAACATGTAATGTTCACATTTACCAGGGCTCTTTATAAACTGACCTTACTATATGTTTCTACCTTCCTCTCCTATTTTTTCTCCTTCATACATCCTGTGCTCTAACCAAAATTCTAGTAGCTACCGTTGTGCTAGAAAATCAGTTCTGTGGAAATAAAGCCCTGATTTGTAGCATTTGCCTATTTCTATGGTATAAATACATCCACAGTAGTTGATCTTATGCTACCAACAGTTTTAACAATCAGCTTGCAAAATTCCTGACTATTTAAGAGTCAGTGCTTGAGAGCCAATTCCATACCCATACTCCAAATTATTTTCGCCTTTTGAAATTCACCAGATCCTTACATGGTATGACTTTCCTACATTCTGTTCCCCCGTCTGTAAATCTTAACCATTGTAGGGCTGTGGTTAAGAGCAAAACCCGTGGCTTCAGATGGACTTGGATTGAAAACCCAGCTTTGTAAACCAACCACATGATCTTAGGAAAAAATCTTAACTTCTCTAAACCTCTGTTATTTATAACATGGGTGTGAAAACAGTCCCTACCTCAGGGTATTGTTATAAGAATCAAATGAAATAATGTAACAAAAAGCACTTAGCAGAGTACCAGGAATGTTACGTACTTCTTTAGAAAATTTATTTTATTCATCTACTTAGCTACCATGGGTCCTAGCTAGAAGCTGGGGAAAGCAAAAAGTCTGTCAAGTTTGTCTTTTAATAGCCTGTCTTTTGAATTAGGTCTCCTGCCTAGTTTTCCCCACCTCTAAAATGCTTTCCAGGATACACATAAGAATCTTTTTCTCTCATAGCCTAAAGGAACTACTTAATGATACATATCTTATATACGATATGAGAACAAGTAGTGGCTTAAAGTAACAGTATCTATTTTGCAATAGAGTTTCTCGATAACAGGACAAACTTCAAGACTCTGATGGCAGAAGTTTCCGAGTCGTTAAGCGTCTGCCTTTTGCTCTGGTCATGGTCCCAGGGTCCTGGGATTGAGCCCCACATTGGGCTCCCTGCTCAGCGGGAAGCCTGCTTCTCCCTCTCCCACTCCCCTCTGCTTGTGTTCCCTCTCTCACTGTGTCTCTCTCTGTCAAATAAATAAATAAAATCTTAAAAAAAAAAAAGTTTCTTGCCATAGTATTTTATTGATATTAGAGATTTTGTAAATTTTCTGTACAGGCAGCAACTTGAGGTAGCTAACTAAGTCTTAGCCTCCCCCTGTCAGTTTTTATTCACAGGAATTCTGTGGACACTCATCTTCATGTTTAGTTGTATCAACACTAAGAACAGCTTTACTCATTGCCTATTAAAGATGTAGGTTCTAGTGACAGTTCCATTTTACCTTTGTGACCTTGTTTAAGTCCCAAACTCTCTGAGATTTACCACATTAGAATGAATTCAGAGTCTATACCTGCTCTAAAATTCAATGATTCTACTCATTTAAATATTTATAAATTCTGAAAGCACCTCCAAAGCTAACAGAAAAAATACATCTGACACCATTCTTGTGAGATTAACATAAATAAACTTAGACCTCTATAGCAAATCAAAGCAGAATATTGAGTCAACTGTATGAATAATTCAGAAACAAAATAAAGTAAAGCAAAACAAGAACTTACGGTTCTAAAGCTTTCAAAATACACAATTTACAGTCTTATTCAGAAATCACTGGAACTGCAGTGCATTCTGATTTATACTTAAGAAATCATCAAAGCTGCATTTTCCCTTAAATTCAGGTTTTTCAGATATCCCATATAAAAATCCTGCTTAAAGGAATGTTCTAGGCCAATATCAAGTCAAGTATGTGTAAAAGCAACCTGGGGGGAATTGCTAGTGTCCTAGTCAAATTCGAAAAGGTATTTTTAAATTACTAGGAATAAAGAGTTCATTCATCAGATTAGATGACTATTTTATCATTTCTTTCAATGTATTATGCCCTAATCAATATATTCATGAGCCTGTATCTTAGAAGAATACCTACCCCAATTACTTCAGCTCAGAGATAGTGAATTATTTTGATATGTTGCCAATACATTTAAGGCAATTATTTATTAGTTCCTGAAGGCTAATATGCAGACTATAATGTGCCCTGAGCAGGATAACCAATGAGACCACTATTGGTACTGCTAACGTAGTTGTGTACCACTTGTGTATCACTCCTCAGCAATGTGGGGCCTGACCCCAAATAGATTTTGGCTTACTATTAAACATTTTATATCAGCTAGTGAATAGTCACCATAAATATCAGAGAAATTTTTGTCTCTAATACATATTTCACGCAGCAGTATATAATAAACTATCAACGTTGCTTGGTATCTCCAATTCCTAACGTAGAGATAAATTATAAAATATCTTCTCTGGCATGTTTTACAGTTCTGATGATAGCAAATTTGCATTATGAAACATGTGCAATTTAAATTATCAGTTACATTTTTCTTGATTGGACTTTGCACATCTATAGTCAGTATGGGAATAAGTTACCAAAATTAAAAGGGTGAAGGAAGCCAATTTGAAAAGGCTACATACTGTATGATTCCCACTACATGACATTCTAGTAAAGGCAAAACTCTGGAGACCATAAAAAGATCAATGGTTGCCAGGGGTTAGGAGTGAGGGAGGGACGAATAAGTAGAACACAAAGGATTTTTAGGGCAATGAAAATATTCTGTGTGATTCTATAATGATGGATACATGTCATTATACATTTGTCCAAACCCATAGAATATACAGCACTGGGAGTGAACCCTATGTAAACTATGGACTTTGGGTGATTATGATGTGCCATGTCAATTCCTGGTGAAAAATGTTCGTAGTCGGGGAGGCTATGCATGCATGGGAACAGGAGTTACATGGCAAATTTCTGAGTTTTCCTCTTAGTTTTGATGTGTACCTAAAACTTAAAAAATATATATTTTTAATTGATAGGGAATATTTAAAAACTTAAGAATGCATGTTGAAAAATATGTGTCCATAAAACAGGGACAAATGATTTAATAATTCACTCAACCATATTCTTTCCTTTGTATTATTTCCTTGGTCCTATAAATTCTAGAAAGTAAAGGTTATCTTCCAGGTTCTCTGAAACTTCCTGTATTTCCTAGGCTAGCATCTTCATGGTCTCAACTGACTCTGATATGATGATTTTGAGACAGTTCATTTATAAATTAAGCACTAGTCTTATCTTAAATGTGCAGTAATTAGTCACTGACTCCTTTGTATAAATCCAAATGCATAAGTGCATCTATAACATATTCCCATTTGGATTTGGAAAAAGGAAGATCTTACTAAAAGAAAAAAAAAAAAGGTTCTTTTCACAGTGACACCTTGTTGCTCCACTGAACAGCTAAGGGAGTAAATGGACTCATGTTGCTAGATAAAACTCTGCTAAATATGGCTGGTTACTTTTGTATCCAGAGAAGTTCACCAGAGCCCATTATTTATATATGTCCAGGCACTTTTCCACAAGAGGCTCAGAAAAACCCATTCATCCCATAGAAACACTCAACCTGGCCCTGGAGTGGCACTGAACCCCAGCAGGATTTAACACTGAGACCATAATATCTACCACAAGCCTTTGAAGAGGCCCCAGCTGTGCCTGTTGCCATGAGTGAAGCGGAAAGCCCACATTACTGAGGGCTTCCGGTGGTTTGACGTTCTCTCCTCAGGCATTACTGGAGAGGTGGCCACAGTGTGACTCAGATGTGAGCCATGGCCGGGCCTTCCTCAGTCCTAGGGGAAGAATCAAGGGGAGAGAACTGAATGTTTGCTGATACAACTGCCATCTGCCACCGTTCAGTTTGATGGTGACAGAGTCTGCGTTAATGCCAGACAGACAGAGAACACTCACCATCTGTTCATTGCCCTGAAATAAAATTAACTAGGTCATCTGGGTTTGGAAGCCTATCTGGAATTGTTGACATCTATTCCCAACCTTAAGGATGGAAATTTTCTCCCATCTTAAGTCATTCAAATTACGGAGAGAAATATTTTCACTCTAATCCTTCTAGTGGAAAAAGTACAGTTAATAGATAATACATTAGTAACAATTTATGTGTTAACAATGAATACAGGATTTTGTAGCCCTTACATTATTATATTTATATGCAATAATATCACAATTGTTATCCAACCAAAACCTTCTAAAGGGAAAAATGTCTAATACATTTAATTTCAAGAGAAATGTGCAAAATCTATGTGGACTTCAGTCTTTGTTGATCAGCTAATGAGATGCAAATTTCTTGATTTCCAGGCACTCAAACTAGAAAGGGGAAATAAAGAGTTATAAGATATTTTACTCCTGCTACTTACTTAAAAGATATCTGCATCACAGCAACTGAATCTAGGATATGACTGAAGAGGTAGTAAAATAATGTGTGTGTGCACGTGCGTGTGTGTGTGTGTGTGTGTGTGTGTGTGTGTGTGTGTTCCCCCAGGAGAAGGGCAGGAAAAAGCTTTAATTCAATTTCTAAACAAGAAAACTCATCCCTGATCTCCCTACCCATAATCTCTCACCTTCCAATCACCTCTTCTTATCGGTCTGTTCTTCTCTCTCTCAGTCTAGCATTGGTCTGGGCTAGTATTGATTTAGTAGCGAATCTCAGCTGGACCCATGACACAGGACAGAAGGAAAGAAAATAGAATAAATAATTATTTTCAATTCTTTATACCAGCCCTGCCTTGCAATATGGTTCTCTGAAAGAAAACTCTTTAAAAAATTCTACTTCCAAGAGCCAATTTACGTTAACTTAAAGGAAAAGTTACTGCTTTTAATAGTTTATAGACATCAATAACAGGAAATAATCCAGTTCATTTAGACAATCTATAATGTGCTGACTTGAAATAAATCCAGTGGAGCTATCCTTAGGTCCCAAAGGATCCAGTTTTAAAATGACATTTTGTGAACTGGATTTTTTGTGTGTGAATTGGATTATTCACCAAGTTTGATTATTAGCAAAGTCTCTGAGCAGAAATTTCTCTAGCCTCTTAATTTATGCCTTAAATTTTAAAGAATTTAAACAGAATATATTTCCAAACAATTACTAAAGATATAATGAGTGATCTCCATATATTCAGCAGTGAATTTAGAGCTCTGGAAAGGGCAAAGAAAGATACAATGTTATCTCTTATGATCACAGAGATTAGATAAACGGATATAGACTATGCATAAAAATATAATAAAAATAACAACTTGTATGAAATATGAAATATGCCAAAGAAAAGGCACCTTGGCCCTCCAATCTAAAGGAGACCCCACTATTCTCTCACATAATGCCTTATATTTTTTCTTTATAGTTTCAGTCACTGTCTATATGTATTTATTTATAGATTCCTTTAATATCTGTGTCTCTACCCCAATCCCATGCCTATGAGCTCCATGAGGACAGGAGCTACATATGATTTTATTCATAGCTTTATCCACAATGCCTGAAACACTGTGAAATATAGTAGGTGGTCACTAAATATTTGTTAAATTAATTTCTGAAATATACCGTATTCACTGTCTAGTGGAAAATACTGAAAAATAAACAGATCATAGTTACATTATTTCCTTCACTGATTAATTTATTCAACAAGTGTTAAATATTGAGCTCCAACTATGTCAACACTGTCCTTAGAGACATGGATAGAGAAGTAAAATGCACATGATTACTAACCACATGGAGCTCACAGTGCAAAAGATCATTATTAAGACAAACTGTAAAAATATATAATTACAGGTAAATATATAATTACAAAATATAAGATTATGAAGTAAAAGTAATAACAGATTTGATTTATTCTTAGCAGTTAGGGAATGAAGAAGGAATGCAGGCATGTAAAGGAGCAGGGGAATTATGATTTTAGAAATAGATCACTGAAACCAGCTAGCAATAAACAAAATTAATTTCATGGAAGTTTCATGGAAGAGTAGGGCTAGTGCCAGATATTATTCCCTCCTATCCTTCAAGGCATAATTATGTGTACAGAGATAGCTGATAGTGCTTACACTTAATATGTAAACTATAATAGAATGACATACTTCTCGCAGCACCTAGGTGGTGCAGTCGGTTAAGTGTCCAACTCTTGGTTTCAGCTCAGGTTGTGAGATCAGGCCCACATCGGGCTCCACCCTCAGCACAGAGTCTGCTTCGGACTCTCTCTCCCTCTCCTTCTGCCCCTCTCCCTGTGCCTGCTCTCTCTCTCTCTCTCTCAAATAAATAAATAAATGTTTTTTTAAAAAAAGAATGATGTACTTCTCAAGATATTTTTTTCAAATAACTTGGGCATTAAGTCTTTCAATTTTGTCATTTTGTCTTTATTTGTTGCTTTTCAAATTAAATATATTCACACTGTGCCATCTTTATTTTTCCAACTATTCACTATATCACAAAGTATTGTACTTAGTTTAAGAAGCATCAAGAATCAAAATTTCTTTCTTCAAGAAATTAACATTACATCTCTTAATAAAATGCTAAGTGATAACAAAATAGACTAGGGGGAAGTAAGTACAGTTATTTGAACCAATTTTTTTTCTAAATGAATTATTTTTATGTTTTCCAGAAAAGAACACCACTCTTTAAAAAGAATTACCATGTACATACAGCTGATGGCAGAGACATTATTTCATAAGTGATTTTTTTTCAATAAGTGATTTTTTTAAATTACAAATTCATTACATATTTGGGGGAGGGGGTTAATTTGGAAAATATTCCCATACAAGAACTACTAATTTACAGAGTTGTTATTATAATTTTAAAAGACAACATGCCATAAATTACCAATACAGCAAAAAAAAAACTGGTATGTTTATTTTGAAGCCAGGCCTACACCTTATCAAAGCCAAAATAATTGGGCAATGATCATGAACTCAGTTTCAAAGCTGAGACATTGAGTGCTTGGGTTGTGTCAGTTATTATTTCCTGAATACGACTTTATACCGGATCCAGAATTCACTCTGTCTGACTCTCAGCCAAGAAAGGAAGTAGCGTGGGTGACCAAGTTTAACACTCGCTCTGGGGATTTCTCTCTAGCCAAAGCTAAAAGGAGACTATAATTGGGTAGCCAGGCCTGTCCTTAGCATGTTCTTTATTTAGATGGCTTACCAAAGCCCATTAGACAGCAAAATTACTCTGCCCTATGCCCCTACAGAATCTGAAAGAAAAACCACTGGGGGCTGGGTGCTGGCAGTGGAGCCAAGAGAAAGGGCAATGAGGAGGGGAAGAGAGGGAGGAAGGAAAGGGGCTGTCTCTGCATCTGTGGGCTTGGGAGTCAGATGAGAGCTACAACTCCACTTGTACTGCCTAACAGTTGGTTACCTTTAATTAAATTATATCCCTAATCTGAAGCTCAGATCCTTTAGTTGCAGATTGTGTATAGAGTAGTAACTACTTCACAGAGTGGTTTTCAGCGGCTGGCGGATAAGAAACACTCAATAAATATTACTTTTTGTTGCTGGTGCTATTATGACTTTTGTTATGCCATCTGTGAAAGAGGAAAGACAGAAAAAATGGTGCATTTTCTATGAGGCTCTACAGATGCCCTGTTTCTTTCTGTCGTCTCTAAACCACCTCACTTTACCTCACTTAACCCTCTTTAATTTGGATTTTTCAGGTTAAGAAGCAAAGGAGCTATTAGGCACAGGAAAGGTTGAGCAACATGCCCCAGGACTAATCTTCCCAACAGGCACTCCCAAAGAAGTATTTCCAATCAGATAGTTGCCAGGCATGCCCAGAACTTTTTTTTTTCTTTAAGCAATTTGAGTAGGTCACTTGGGGGAATTAAAAGAACCTTTCTAACTCAGTGAAACCTTGCTCTCTAACTAATTTTCATACATCTTTATAAAGTGCCCTCGAAAGCTCCAACCAGGTAAACAAAAAAAATATAAGTATACCAAAATGCCTCATAACAAAAACATAAAAGAAAGTAAAATTAGTATAAAAAAAGAGAGAGAGAGAGAGAAAGTTCTCAACAGTGCAGCTTGAAAACTGTAGCACTACATAGGAAATAAAAATAACCTGGATACATAATTTCCTTCAAAATAAAATACTGGATATTGGACACAAAGTCATATGCTTCTAAGAAATGGGGGAGTTTTATTATTTCCTATGAAAGTGACAAGACTCATAAAGATACTTGGTTTTGGTATCAGTATACTAAGCTTCCAGGGAAATTCTCTAAAAAGATATTTTAAAGCTAAAAACCATATTTACTTTTTGAAAAAAAAAATGCTTTTTCTCTGGCAAGTGAGAGTAAAAATAATGTTCTTCCAAACATTATTTTCTTAGGTATTTGGGTATCCAAGAAAAAAGGAAAATAACTTTTAACAGAAATGAAATTCACAATGAGGAGAGATGGGGCAAGAGTTTAAGTCAAGTCATTTTGAATTTGTCAGACAAAGGAAGAGTTTAAATCTTCAAGTCATTTTAAATTTGTCAAAGAAGGAAAAAACAATGTTAACTTCTTAACATCAACTTTCCCGCTTTTCTTATAATTTTTTGAAAAGACCTGTTTCATAAAGAATGTCTACTATTCTTGATTAAGGGTTTGTACTGAGAGATTCCTTTTGAGATTCAGATGACTACCCACACCAATATCCTTCACAAGGTCTTAGGTATTGACAAAAGAGACTAGATGCCTTCTATCATCCTGCTTTACTTGGAATTGTAATTAATTTAATTTAATTTTAATGCCATTTTATCCTATAGTCTTCCCTTCTCCATAATACTGTGTCCAAATGTGGAACAAACACTATCCTTAAGTTACTCCTATACTTCATGCTTATATTAATTTATTCAATCAGTCTTATTGAGCAACTGTTATGTTCTAGTTGCTGCATACAGTAAGTAGATGATGCTTGTTGCTATAGAAATAGTGAGAAAATAGTGTACTTATCATGATATATTTTTACTGTAGTACTATTATAGTATTGTAGTACTAGCAGGACCTGAAAATGGATTTTATAAAGTGACTAAGGAAAAAGAGAGTCATCAAGGATAACTTCTAGACATTCTGCATGAGGGTTAGATGATGGTCTCATTAAATCAAGTGAAAAATGACAGAAAGGAGAGGATTTGGAAATCAAAAGTTCTGTTCTGGACCTGCTAAACTTAGCCTGTGATGTTTGTTGAGTGGGCAGTCAGAGAGATGACTAAGGAGCTCATAGAACAGTTAGGGTTAGAAAAATAAACTTGGGAGTCAGTTGCCTGTAGAGAACATTAAAAGCCACAGGATGGCAAGTAGAGAATGTAGAGAGCTTGGAAGAGATGAGGATCCAAAACTGAGCCCTGGGACACTCCACAGTAAGAAAAAGGAGGCAGCAAAGGACAGTAAGAGAAGGTCATGAAGTAAGAAGATAATCAAGAAAGCAGTGGCCCAGAAATCAGTTGAACAAAGTGTATCAAGAAGGTTAACTGTGTCCAACTGTATAAGGTGGACTAATAAGAGAGACCATTGGGTGCTACTCGACTTAGCAGAATGGAAATTGCTAGGGGGCCTGAGGAAGTGTTTTCAGTAAAATGGTGCATACCTTTTAATTAAAATGCTTCATTATAGTCATCATACAGATTAGATCACAGGTGCACAGAATGTAGAATGTGTCTTGTTCATCTCTGTATTCCTTGTGCTTAGAACAGTGTCTGACACATAACAGCTCCTCAAAAGATATTGCTGAATGTTGGCTATTGGCCTTTGATCAGTGCTTTATTTTGTGTTGTCTGCCACAGATGGTGTAACTCTAAATAACAGAAATGGCACCTATGCATTTATCTTTGAGCCATGTCTTACACATTCCAAAATATTTACATTTGCAGTTAGATGCGTAATAAAATATCTGTAATGGAAATGAAGAAATATGGTGATTGTTAATTGTGAACTAGAGAAAGATTTAGTAGTGATTCCATGAAGAACAGGCAGGTGCACAGACTGATGGAAACTGTGGAGGTTTTAACAAATGGTCACAAATCCTCTGACACTCCTCTCTTAAGAGATGAAGTCTAGTTCCCCTCCCTTTGAATATGGGTTGACCTTATTTATTTGCTTCTAACAAATACGTTGCTGAGGAAGTGTTACTGCTTGACTTCCAAGACAAGGTCATGATAGAAGGTAACAGAGCTGGTGTCTGGATCTCTCTCTCTCAGGACTCACACCTTTGAGCACTGACTCGCCATGACTACCCTACAACTGCCAGGATGGAGAGACTTCATGGAGAGCACCTAGAGAGAGAGAGAGAGAGAGAGAGAAAGAGATGCCCAAGGAACTCCAACTGTTCTCAGCCCAAGTACTAGACATTCAAGAGGATGCCCTCCAAAATGAGTCCAGCCCCAGTCACCATCTGATTACAACTGTATGGGAAACTCTGAGGGAGAACCACCAGCTGAGCCTAGTCAACCCCTAGAACTGTAAGTGATGGTAATAACTGTTGTTTAATGCCATTAAGATTAGGCTGCTTTGCTACATGGCAATGAAAAGTGAAACAGACCACAGTGCATTTATTCTGCCAGGAAAGAAACAGGTTCAAATAGCAAAAGATTCTTTCTGATTGGCCTAAAAATGTTCATGGAAGAGATAAGTTTAGAAGAGCTGCTTGAATGACCCCAATTATTTTAGACTGAGAAAACAAATTCCCAACTTGACCAGGAAACCCGATAATATTTTGAGATAAACCAGATCTCAACGGCCATTTCCAGGTTTCAGAACTGGCATGAATGAATGAATGAATGAATGAATGAATGAATGAATAGAAAAGGGAAGGGAAGAGAAGGGAAGAAGGAAGGAAGGAAGTTAAGAAAAAATATTTCTTTAGTCTGAGGTGTTATTCATGCTTATAGATAGCATTAAAGGATCCTCTGGTCTGAGATGCTGTTCATGCATCTCCAACTAGAAGAAGAGTTCTTTGATCTCATGTTATTACAGTGATAGCAAACAAGTAGCACAAAAGGTATCTGTGGATCCAGGAAAAGGATGGTATAGAAGTGCAGTTTCTCATGCCTCCCTCTCTTCTCCTCGTGGTATACTTTAAAGTCATGAGTTTAAGCAGCCTTCACATAGTAAGCAAGATGATAGGCCCCAGAACAGTGGGCTTACTGCTTTTTATTCCCCTTAAATCTGGGCAACAGTCAGTGGGGGAAATGTCAACATTTGAGCATCTTCATCATTATCATAATAAAGTTTCACTTAAGCTATGTCACCTGGAACCAAGACTGGATTCCAGATTTATGATTTCTTGTTTTGCCACAGTTACATAACCCCATTGTGTAACACTTATAAAACACCTTTTAAAAATCTACTTCTGAGCTTTTCCTTCCCTCCTCATTGTGCCATTGGGCTAATGAGACAAAGGCTTCAGTGAAGCCACCCTGTCCACAAACTATCATATTTTAATCTAATAGTTGCCATGTTCATACTAGATAAGACTCCAGCACTTTTACCTACTGTAAAGTAATCCCCCTTTTTATAAGCCATTTATCCCATGTGTCCTGAGCCAGAAAGACCTCTCCTTCCTCACATTCTCTTATAGACCTTTCCATATACATGGAATTCAAATAGTTATCTCCTCAGATGACTTGCACCTTCATACCTAAATTTTATTGTCCCATACTTTCTAAATGCCTTAAATACACTGAGCAATGCCTTACTGTGGCATTCTGTTTTGCCAATTTTCTGTTATTTGATATCTTTTTAAATTATAATCTTTCTGATGGCAAGGTCAAGTTCTGTTGAATTTGTTCTTAAAATAGAGCAATACAGGGGCGTCTGCCTTCGGCTCAGGACATGATCCCAGCGTCCTGGGATCGAGCCCCGCATTGGGCTCCCTGCTCAGCGGGAAGCCGGCTTCTCCCTCTCCTGCTCCCCCTGCTTGTGTTCCCTCTCTCGCTGTGTCTCTCTCTGTCAAATAAATAAATAAAATCTTTAAAAAAAAATAGAGCAATACATGAAGGGGGGGAAATCGGAGGGGGAGACGAACCATGAGAGACAATGGACTCTGAAAAACAAACTGAGGGTTCTAGAGGGGAGGGGGGTGGGAGGATGGGTTAGCCTGGTGATGGGTATTAAAGAGGGCACGCTCTGCATGGAGCACTGGGTGTTATGCACAAACAATGAATCATGGAACACTACATCAAAAACTAATGATGTAATGTATGGTGATTAACATAACAATAAAAAATTTAAAAAAGAGCAATACAGCACCATATTAAAATGGAATTAAATAATAATTACTTAGGAATAATAATGCTTATCTGTCCTTTCTAATTTAGAAAATTAGACCACTATATCGAAGCCTTCCACATACTGTTTTGCAAACCTCCTTCTCTTCAATATTTAAATTTTACCAATTAATTTTTAGTGCTATAACTCTAGGTCTACTTCTAAAGAGAGAATCTTCTTTACACAAGATAGAGTATACCTCTGTTAAACTGTTCCTCCTTTGCCTTTTTTTTTGCAAAACAAATGCAGCAATATAAGAATAAAACTCTACAGAGAACCAAGGAGAGAAACTAATCATCCATACTTAATGATTTAAAAGAAGGGACAAGAAACTCAGGGATAAAACAAGTTCAAGTTGCCCTACAGGCGCATAGACATCCTACAGCATACTAGTTATTGGAAAATGTTACCTCTTGGGTTAAAAAATAGTAATATGGAGAATCCATTTTATGCTTTGTGTTGTTATTAAGTCCACTACTGTTCCTCATCCACAGGATTCAGCTGCTGAGCCCACTGGCCTTTACCAAAGGGACATGGCAGCTTTGGACAGAGCTCCGGGCATACTTGTATCCTAACGGCTGGCCATTAGATTGCATGGTGAACTGTGGTGAGCATACAGAATTGTTTTCCATCAATTCTGTTTTCAGCAAAGAATCCCTTTTAATTCCCCTGTCCTGTGTGTTGCCAAAATTCTTAAAATACTGTTCATGGAGATTTTTTTGTTACCCTCCTTGGAGCCCAGATGTAGGAACCAAGCCAGTGCAGCTGGTCTAACTTGGCTGAGTCTCACAGATAATTCAGTGTTTGAACAGTCTTCCTTTTTTTTTTTTTGAATGTTGTTATTATTTTGGAAAATTCTGGAGTGAATGTTTGTGGATGTAAAGGTTGAGGGACTAGCAGAACTATAGGCTAAAGGTCTCATCACTCTTTCATGCAGGGACTTCATCAAACTGGGGGGTAGGGGGGTGTGGAAATCAGCTATTTCCTCAAACCCTGTGCCAGTTTTGCACCTGAACTGAAGAGACAGACTTGTCAGGGAAGGGTAGGAAGGGGGATGATATTCTTTTTGCGTTATAATTTTTGCAAAGAGACTTCATGTTATGAGTATAAACATATTATACCCAACACCAAAATTTAAAAAGAGAATTCTAAGAGTGAAAGACACTCATTCAGAAATTCCAACACAAAACCCAGTGATGCTTAGGGCAATGAAAGTGATTTTACACCAGACTTTACTTCTGCTAAATTCTGGCACCACATTTACTACTTACAAAGCAACTGCATTTTACAGCTGACACTGTTATTATACTGATATTGCATGAACATCATATTAATCTCTTTGACCTACATTCCAATTTGCATCCTTCCATGGAATATGATGATGATAATAATAGTGAGTATTGGTTGAGGGCTTACTGAATTGTGCTATGTGTGTTACGTGGATTAACTCATTTAATGCTCTTGATAAACATACGAGGAAGGTGCAATTACCCTGCCATCTAATTCCAAAGCCTGGATCAGAAACACCACATTCTGTCACCTTTTTGAGGAAGGGATGGAATCGCTGCTAATACGCAGGGAAAGGCACACAACTGTGGTTGTGGATACACAACAGTACTTTGCTTTTGGACATTATCCATCACATATGTCACAGTGGAAAGAGCTTAAGAACTGGACTACTCAGATGTGCTGTGAATTCCTTTCCTCCTCAAGGAACACTGTCTATTTGCTTTGCTCTTTCTCTGCAGACTGACTAGCTAATCTGATAAATAAAAGAAAGTGATATTAATGACTCATAATTACTTGATACATATCCCCTCCCTGATTCATGTATGTTTTATCAGAAGTCATCAGTGCCTTAATTTCAGGGGCTGAGTAATGTAAGAAACCATATTAGAATACACTGCAGGTTTAAATCTCGTCGGGAAGTGTTTCACTGCCCTTTAAACATACACTTCTCCATGTTACAACCTCCCAGTTACACAAACTGTTAGCTCATCTTTGAGGCAAATCATCCAAATTTCCTTGCAATTGTTGGTATTAGAATTCTCCATTTTTTTTCTTTTTCTTTTTCTTTTTATGTATAATAACTCAATCACAGTATTAAATATAAAATGAGGTAGAGTACCCTCCTTCATTTGTTTCTAAAGTGATGTAACACTTCTTCCTAATGCTCCTGAATAACACTATGCTATTTGTACAAATGAAATTGCTTTTAAAACTTAAAAATCTATAAGCTCCATGTAGAAAAAAAGGGCAGCATTTTAATAGCAGTGTATGTTCGTACTAGCTAGAAGTCTAGCACTGCACCAAATTTTCGAGGCCATATGGAAGTGAAAAGAAAGGCATCTGAGATAATATTGCCAATGTGAAATAACTTTCATGATTGGAAAATATAATAATGAACTCTATTCTGAGGGTCTTAAAGGTATTGAAAGATAGCATCGGGCACCTGAGTGGCTCAGTCGTTAAGTGTCTGCCTTGGGCTCAGGTCATGATCCCAGGGTCCTGGGATCGAGCCCCTCATCGGGCTCCCTGCTCAGCGGGAAGCCTGCTTCTCCCTCTCCCACTCCCCCTGCTTGTGTTCCCTCTCTCACTGTGTCTCTCTCTCTGTCAAATAAATAAATAAAATCTTTAAATAAATAAATAAATAAAAAATAAAAAATAGCATCAACAGGTCTTTCCCTTAAATGAATTAGGTGTGATCCTATCAGGAGGCAAGCTGTCTTTGAAGCTTATGACTGTACCTTGTGCAAACACAACATAAAAACAAAGGAGGGAGAAGGGGAAAATCAGAAATTTTAGATAGGAAAAAATGTAGAATTATGTTGCAAATATGTAGCCTCCTCCGATATGGACTATTTTGCACATGCTATTATTGCAAAAGTCATTAATGTTATGGTATGTCTTGGAATTTAAGTGTCAGATAATAAACACTCAAGTTGGAGCTGGAAATAATGACCTAACACAATGAAATCATGATATGACACTAAAACATTCGTGAGTACATCATGAAATAATCATGATTTGCAACTGAATCTCTCATTTTTACAAAGGAGTTGGCCAAACATGGCTCTGATAGCAGTATTTTTCAGGGGGAACTTGGGAAAACAACTGGAGTAAGCAATGGAGAAAGGGTTACTACATTCATTTAAATGCATGTGGAGCGTCTTTGGATCATAATTAGAATCTCACATCGTTCTGGCTTTCAGTCAGTAACTTTGTGTTCATCTAATATAAAACATAAGTGGAAAATTTTCGCCCATGTTCATAAAAAGCAAATATCTTGACGTACTTGAAGAACTCAAGCTCTGTATATGAGTACAGGCCTGTTTCAAAAACAACCACTGAAGTAATCCCATTGCTGGGAGGACTGCTGCACTGGATAATTACGTTTGACAGGTTTTTCAGATCTTTCCTCCTCCAAATTATCTGAATTTGAGTGAAAGCCAGAGGGCTATCTTGAAAATTGATGAAAAAAAATATGAATGTGCTTTTCTAAGGTATAAAACCTGATGTGTCATAAACATAGGACTCTGTTAGGCATAGAAATTCATATTAAAAGAAAGATTTCTTGAAGGATATGACTTTAAATATACGTGCTATCACATAAGAATAACATCTAATGAATACATAGCCATTAGCAAATAAGAAAAAGCCTTCCTGCTAACACTGATGTTCTCAAGTTGAGGTTATTTATTTAACCGATGCCTAGTATCTCCAGCAAATATTCATTCAACAAACACTGGGGAAATTGTCATGTGGCAGGCACTATGCAAGGCACTGGGAATGCAAAAGAGCAAAAGATAGAGCCCCTTGTCCTCGAGATGGCCCAACAATTGGAGATACTCATATATACAACTTAATAGAATACAGTGTCACAACGTTCATCAATATTTTTAAGACTGGTGAAATAATAAATCATAATTGCTTAATTTTCTCCAAATTAGTGTTATATATATTCTATATATGCTCTTCTTGTATCCCATGAGTTTGTAATGAGTTAAATTTTAATAACCTTTAGTTTAAGAACATCAATCCCTATTCATCAGCTGACATTTGATAAATTTTTTTCTGCCTCACATATGTCCTTGGCTCTTAGAGACTACTATCTCTTTTATAGAAACAAAAATTTAAAATACTTGAAAATACCATTCCCATTATCATGTATTCCTTACCCATAGACAGAAACAGTAAGAAAGAGAAGTATTAACATGATAGATAGGAAGCACAGAGTAGTGAGAAAGTAATATACAAGAATGTCACAAATTAATAAACATGCAATTCATCTTCTAGCCTATATGTTGGGAATTAAATAGAGACATTCACAACATCAAGCAGTATCATATTTATGAATGAAATCTATATATTACAAATGAAACTACTACATTATCAAGGTCGGTATTTCAGATCAGATTATAATTTCTCTGTCTAGATACTTCACTGGAGTTTAAAAATAAGTTCTTTTAATTGCATTTATCCTTTCTTCATATGTCTACAATTTATTATTCTAGCCATAACATTGCAAAGACTTCTAAATCCTATATTACATGTATTTTGGGTATGTTGGAGATTTATTTCCTACAGTTTAATTTTCCTCAATTCTTTTCTTTCCCTAGCTATATTTTTTAACATTTAGTTTCTAATTTTATTTAGGGGTGCCTGGGTGGCTCAGTCGTTAAGCATCTGCCTTCGGCTCAGGTCATGATCCCCAGGTCCTGGGATCGAGCCCCGCATTGGGCTCCCTGCTCAGCAAGAGGCCTGCTTCTCCCTCTCCCACTCCCCCTGCTTGTGTTCCCTTTCTCACTGTGTCTCTCTCTGCCAAATAAATAAAATCTTAAATAAAAAAAAAAATCATTATATTCACATTAGAAAAACAAAGATGGGAGATCAAATAATTCCCACACGTTTTCTGTTTTGGGCCAAGTAAAGAAAGTACATTCTTGTCCGTTCATAATGATAAACAGTTATTTACTGAGCACTTACTCCACAGTGCTCCTTCCCACGTCTGAGGTTTCCTTCCTGTGAAGGTAGCTGAATGAATGTGACTTTGTGTCTCTCTCTGTGTGTCCTTCTTACTCTATCTTTGGGAAGGGGGAGTCACTTTTGAGACTATAAATTGGAGAGTATGAACATACCCAGTTCCACATTCTTTCTCTGGGGCGTGAGCTGCAGGCAGAGAGCACACGACCACCCTGCTGAGAGCATGGGACTGCAGTGGGGGCTGCCTGAGGCTGGATGGGTAAATCTGCCTCATTCTGAAGTTTGGTTAGAAAGTTTATTTGGCTTCCACATATGCCTTCCAGCCTGGCCTCTATAATTAACATAGATGCTATTTTGACCTCTATCTTTATTCCTTTTTTATTTACTTGAGTTTCTCAGCCAAGACATCAAATGTGAGGTTCCTGAGTCTCCTGCTAAATAATAGCCCTCTCTCTTCCCTGGTCGGGTTCAAAGCAGGTTGGGAACCCTATGCCAGACACTGAGTAGAGGGTGTTATACGTGATCCCCATGTATTCCTCAACAGCACTGGAAGGAGGTGTCATAATTACTCCCATTTGGGAGAGGAAGAAACTCAGGTTTAGACAAGTTAACACACTTGCCTGAGGATGCAGTGACAGAGTTGGGATTTAAACCCAGACCCAATTCTGGAGCCATAAGTCTTAACCACTATGCTATATGACTGTACTGGAATTCCCACTAGAATAACATTAGCTGAAGCAGAACCAAGGAATGAATACATACATACATACACAGTGTTGATCCTGAGCCAGGCTTCACAAATAGGTGATATCATTAAAGAGGCCCCCCATCACAAGGAAGCAGGGACTTCAAGGAAAATGACTGACAACTACTTTGATTATAGTGGTTAACAATCTGTCCTGCCTCTGGGTCAAAAATCAGAAGTCCAGCTGCTTTCTCTAGATTTAAAATCAGCAAGTTCAAAATGTCAACTATTTTGTAAGCCCTAAAGCACAGCTGAGGTAGGGGCAGAAATAAAATGACCTACCATGCATTTCAGCCAGGTGAGTGACAGCACTTGAATCTGTACATCATTTCAACTGGGAGTTCTTTTGTCTATTTATTTTTTACTAATTTTCTTCTAATCAAATAAGGAGATCCAACCTCAAACCAGGGTGACCGACAACCCTCACTAGTATGTTCTCTGCCAATGGTAAAACCCTAGTTTAGCTGCTCGAAAGCCCTGTGAAAAACTAAACTAAAAATAAAGCAAAGCATGTTTGGCAAAAAAATAATGAATTTGAATTACTTAAGTTCTCAAAATAGATTGATGCCATTTTACTTCTTTTTTTGCCTTTCCCCCTGCTAATTTTATCTCCAATACTCTAGAATGGTCTTCTCCAAATTATCTATTAGAAAAAAAACAAGGACCTCATCCCTCTCTCACCACCTCTTTTCTTGGTCATTTCTCAATAATTCTATAGTCATCAAATAGGAACAGAGATAGATAAGAATAAAGTCCCTCTGATTCTGATAGCGTCTCAGTTTACCCAAAATCACTCTGCAAGTTGTTGAGAGTTTTTTTGCAGGGGCAGATTTGTTATAGCTAACCACACTAATTTTGTCTTAGAAGTAAGGAGGAGCTGAACTGGCACAGATGAAAAAGAATCCATAAGCGTATGTGATTTGCCATAGGAAATGATGTATGGTTAAGGATGATTAAAATAGTCACAAGGAAACTGGCACAGCATTAGATAATACTATTAAAATAACTACATAGTAATATGTAGCTCTTGTTGAGAGCTAAAAATATTTCTGGGATTTTTTTTTCATTCAGTGTGCTTAGTCATCCTTTATAAACTCTTTATAAACATAGTGGGATACTTGTTTGTTTGTTTAAAATGGGCCAAGTGCATTACCAATTGCTTTTTTAATATCTCATACAGATTAAATAACGTTTCTAGTTTGGGAGCTTTTTAAAAGTCTATTTCACTGTGAAAACTTGAATAAAATAGTTTTTCTTTTGAGAAGGTATTAATCATTACTCTAAATAATTTCTTATAAAATACCAAGAGAACTGGGGAAATATGGGAAAGGGGAGGAAAACAACTCTATAATGCCTGAGAATGTCTAGTATTTATTAATACAGGTTATAAAATTGAGTTTTCCACAAAACTGTGAAGTCATACATTGGGTCAATCAGTTTTCACATTTTTATTTCACATTAATTGTGCATCACTTTATTTCCTAAGTGAGGACTTAGCTTGGCTTCCCTGGGAGACTGATACAGGCATGTGCATGTGGGAGCTCACTATCGAGGGCTCAGGAACAACACTAGTGAGTCAGGTGCGCAGGATTAGACAGAAGGAGAATTGACGTGCCACAAACTTACCACAGAGACCTTAGCCAATCTCCCTGAGAGCCTTGGACAAGGATGACCAAGAGAGGTTTCCAAGGAAGACAAGGGAACTGAGTCTTTGTAGTCACCTCTCCTATTTCTACACTTAATGATAATTGGAGGCAGATATCTCCTAGGTGCGGATGCCACCTTTTGTGAGGCAGTTCCTTCAGCTGACGGAAGGTCCTAGAAGCTCTTAGCCATGAGCTTTAGGTATCCAGCATTCAAGATTGCTGAGAGAATGAATGCCTCACCATAGAAAGGGGATCCAGGCAGAGCGCTATACTCTTTACACCAGCCACTCTAGTGAAAGCGAATGACTAGGTAAAAGAGGTGGAATACCTGGCTTCATTTTATAAATGCCACACTTGCAACCAAATCTTCCCTCTAATGTGGAAGGTAACACAATACTAGTTTTCAAGTGGGTGTCCCATTGTCTACTTAAAAAGTAACGTAATGGGTTGATATTTCTTATGGTTTTGGTCTAAAATAATGCTCAATGTCTTCAGTGGGAAAATTACTTATAGCATAAGGACCAGAGCATGGCTCTGTGCTGCTATTTTATATTTAAAGCATTGCCCATTCACCATACCAATGCATTTCAAAGATTCCTATTACTTTTACTGAGCACTTACTATTTATCAGAAACTGTGCTGGAAATAGGAGTTGGAGAAATAAAAGAAAGTTCTGTTTCCTTGTACTCATTGGCTAGTGAAATAGGATACAACTGAACAGATGATCACAAACCAGTGTGACAAGTGCTTTGATAGAGGTGTCATAAGGTGCAACATATCTAAACCAGACCAGGCTTGTATTTTAACCATAAAACCTTGGGTGAGGTATGGTGAGGCCAGATGCAGACCCAGAAAGAGAACAGAAAAGACTTTTACAGTTTTTTAATACTCACAGTTCCCTGGGGAGAACACAGCACTCCACACAGGACCACTCAAGGGAAGAACCTGGGTTAGTCATAAGGCAGAAGGTGGGAGGGAAAGAAAGGGAGATGCAGCTGGGAGCCAGTTTAGGATCAGCAAATTTGCATAACTTCAGAGAGCTCTGGGACATTGGAGTTGTTCTTGATTGCCTTACCTGGTCCTAGGACAATTAGGGTGGGTGTTTTGAGGCTCAGAGTGGTTGGGGTGTGGATTTAAATCAGCTGCTCAAGAAGGGAAACTAACTCCTAGCCAGAACCTCAAAGTGTGTCAAGGCAGTATTTTAAAAAAAAACATTATTACAACATGATTTGAGGTGAGGGAGATCTCAGGGATAATAATTTCCCAAAAATATTGAAGTAGAGCTCTGAAGGAATATTAATGTGCATCCTCTTTGTGTGGGATAGGTTTACAATGTCTATCATCTACTAAGAGATATAATGACTGCAGAAATTAGAGTTAATATTTATTATCCTTTTGATTATAAAGAAGGATACAAATGTAAGACATCAGTATTATTTTGGGGACAAAATACTTGTTCTTTTTGCCCTTGAAACACTTTTGCAAATTTCCTACAAAATTAATTGATATCATCAGCTGTAATATTGCACAAAAATGATTAAAAGAGAACTACAATGTATTGTAAGTATTCTGTTTCTGCACCACCTATTCACCTAAGCAAAGAATCCTGCAACAACACCAATATGAAATCTAAATTAAAATGAAAGGGTTTTTGTTGTTATAAGAATGATGACTACTACTGATAAAACTGTCAAAACTTGGGGCACCTGGGTGGCTCAGTCAGTTAAATGTCTGACTCTTGATTTTTTTGCTCAGGGTCCTGAGATTGAGCCCCACATCAGGCACTGCACTGAGTGTAGAGCTTACTTAAGATTCTCTCCCTCTGCCCCTTCCCCCTCTCTCCTTCTCTGTTTAAGAAAAGAAAGAGCTAAAAAAAAAAATTAAAAATTAACAGGGTCACCATCTCTTTCTGCCCCAAATATAGCAAAACCCTAGTTCTAATCTCGTATTTCCTCTTTCCACTGATGGCACTATTTTCTCACAAAACGTTTGTCTCTCTTTCTCTGGCTCTCTGTCTTTTTCTTACTAGTCCTCCCTACTCATTTTACTCCTATTGTCATGTAATTGTTGATTCAATTTCCATAATGCCTATCAAATTATGACCTTTATTCTGGTTTTGTTTTTCAATCTTTCCAGACTATGCTACCTTATAAGCCTCCTAACCAATTCCCTGCCTTATTTTGTCTTCTCTAAAATCCATCCCAAAGCGGCCTTCATAAACACATGTTCACTACCATATTGCCCCAGCCTTAACTCTCTAAAGCATCAGACTAATCGTACCACTCACCAACTCAGAAAACTTAAGGTGGCTCTCAGGCTTTTATTGGTGGTGTCTCCAACAGAAGAGAGTACACAAGACAATTCACTGGGGTTCAGAAAGAAACTACTATGATACCCATTCATCTAAAAGCATTTAGAAATAATATTACTCATATTAAATTCTATTATTCACAATATCCCAATGCCATCCTGAGAGACCATGTATTAGAGTCCTATGACACCCTCACACCTTAATTTACTTGAGCACATGGCAAAGTATATGAGTTTATATACCAAGTAGTCATTTTTTTCCAATGACCTACAACAGAATCTTTAAAACATTTTGTGAAGAGATGAAAGGGGCTGAGCAAACTATATACACAACACAAAGGTTTGTTGGTTATTTCATGGAAGAGCATTTAAAAGAGGTATGGGGCACCTGGCTGGCTCAGTCAGTTAAGCTTCTGACTCTTGATTTCGGCTTAGGTCATGATCAGAGAGTCCAGAGATTGAGCCCCATGTCAGGCTCCATGTTCAGCATAGAGTCTCCTTGAGATTCTCTCTCTCCCTCTGCCCCTCCTCACCTCAAAATAATAATAATAATAAAATAAAAAAATAAAAGAGGTACAAAATTTTAAGAAGATATATACATTTTTCTTTCATAAAGACTAGTAGTTTCCAATTGTACTATTCCCTTCTATAATGATGAGCGGTTTTCAGAAGTATATTGCCCAACAGATATTGAAAGAATAAATACTTAATCTATCCCCCCAAGGTAAAGATTATAAATTAACAATGAGTGAGAAAATAACTGCTGTTTAAAGAACTCATGCTATGTAGAAGGCATTTAGAAAATGGGTATTTGGAAATATACTTGCCCTATGTGATTTTGTTCCTGAAAAAAAACCTTGATTTGCAAACTTTAAAAAGTAGAAAAAGGATATTGTAATGTGTTAAAAGATTTCCCAAATTCAAAAATTTATTAGGCTCAAAACTACTTGTTAACAGAACAAGAATACAACACAAATTTCTGATAGACTGAGAATAATGATTGGTATTTAAAAAGATGGAAATTTACTCCCTAATTCAACAAAAGTCTCTACAAAACTGATGGACAGGATTTAAAAACAAATATGATTTAATAAGCAAGGAAAATGGTACTTTTTCCCATTTGTATCTACATTATTTTGTGAGGTGTTATTTTTAGCTTTAGTCGTGGTTAAAACCAAATAAAAGCAAATTTAACAGAGAACCAGATTTTTGGGTTGCTGTATCACATAGAATTAAACCAAGATTTTATAAGCAATGAAGAAAATCCACTTATATTGTTCTCACACAAAATAATATAGTTAATATTTAATGATGTGATGAAATGTTAATAGTACTCTGGGAAGAGAAAAAATGGGTCATATGTGACTAATAAATAAAACTAAGTAATACATAAAGATACTAAAAATATTTAAAATATCTTTATGTAGTGATATATGGGTATACATGCATACCTATATGTACATACAGTTGCACACTCAATATGTTTTTGTTTCCTAATGAGGTACAAAATATAACAAGTTAGGGTCTCATTTGAGTTGTTCAACCTTGACATTATTGACATTTGGAGGCCCAATAAGTCTTTACTGTGAGGAGGGGACTACCCTGTGCCTAGTAGTATGCTTAGCAGCATCCCTGGCTTCTACCCACTAGATACCAGTAGCATCCACCCATAAGTTACAATGTAAAATGTTTTCATATATTATAAAATATGTTCCGGGGAGAAAAGGCATCCCGCATTGAAAATCATCTGTCTACAGAGTAAATTCAAACTCCTCAACCCGACATCACAGTTTTGCACAATCTGAACCCAGCCTAAATTTATAATCTTATCTTCTATTAATCTAATTTCTAACATTATCTTCTCTAATTTTGCTCACTAATTACCCTCCATTGCCACCCTTTCTGCACATACACCTTATCACACTGTTACATTAAATCTGCCCTTCATCATTTACCCCTATGTTTTTACTAATGGCTGGAAAGATAATCTCATTTCTTTATGACAATATCTTACCTAATCCTCAAAATCTATTATAAATTATGCCTCCTTAAGGCTTCCTTTAGATTTCCTTTTTAGAAGCAACCTGCCCTCCAAGTATAAAATTAACCTCTCTTTTAGTTTTTACTGCAATTTCTCTTAAGTTTCTCTATTTTCAGTATTTTTCTTCCTTCTCAAACCCACACTAGATCTCTCATAAAAACTGTGTACAAATTTAAATTATTGCTAATGCTATTGTTAATGTGATCATTTCCTAATGAGGGACAATGGAGTACAACTCAGCCTTTAAGAAGAAAATGGTAAATTTGTATATATTTAAATAAGATGTTCAACATATATTACTAACTGAAGAGTCTGAAAAATGTAACTTACGGAATACTACTTATATCTTTGAGGAAAGGATAAACATTATCCTTAGGTATGCAGAAAAAAATTATAAAAAGAGACATGTAACTGTAGCAGTGGTTATTTTTGGGATGTGAGAAAGGAATAATAAATTATGGAATAAAACTTGTAAAATTTAGTATACTTTTCATGGTTTAACTGCATTTTCTTGTTAGAAATCTGCTTCCTTCTAGCCTTAGCCTGTACATGGAAATGGTAGCCATTTTTACACTGATCTTTTAACACTGCTTTTCTCTCTGTCTGTCATCCTGAGTCCTGTGAGTTTGATAGAAGCTGTTTCTAAATCATTACTAGTTAGTAGTCATTTCTCTGTAGATATCCAGAAAGGTAAACTGAAATTCCTATCAGGAGAGGCAAGAATATTTCTTGGAAGAAAGGGTTAAAGTTTAATATTTGAAATAAGGTCAGTATATCTTCTGGTTTTACTCATAAGAGAAGAATTTAGTCAACAAGACAGCTTGGCTTTTCTAAGGTCTTCCTTGCTACCTAAACCAGACAGCTCAACCAGACCTGCTAGGTTCTTAATTTAACCAAAGGGGCATTTAGATTCCTCTGCTTTCACCTTTCTAAAATAAAAAGCAACAACTCATAAATGTCTGCTGCGAGGATGAAGCTAGTCCCCAACTCTTATTTTTCCATGTAATGGCTAATTAAGTCAGTCAATGGTTTATAGTCTCAGTCACAAACTGCCAAACTGTCCGCTTCCTGTACTGGGAGCAAAGGAAGATATTGAGCTGCCTTTGAGAATTCGTAATGGAAATGTTGAGTCCCATGACCCAGACGAGTCTTAAATGAAAATTTCAAGGCATATAGGAAAAAATTTAGGAGAACTTTCTTTGCAAGGCACACAGTATGAAAAGCCACTCAAAGTTCCCATTTTGGGAGCAAGAACATTTTTGCTGATTTTTACTGCAAATTGCCACAGATAACATGGTAATTATGTATGTTGAAAATAGTCTAATTCTGAGTCATTCAGTAAAAATTAAAGAAAAATGATGGCAAAAAAATCTATTTGAAAAACTCATAGAGAAGCCCTTTCAAAATAGCATCCAACTTTTCCTAGGAGAGCACCCCTCTTTGGTCAGGGTCATTTGATTGAAAAGCTGATTTCTCTGAACATCTGTTTTATCTCTTAGAGGAATCATAAATTTTTAACTCATTAAAAGACCACAAGCCTAATACAAATAAGGTAGGATACGAGATAAATTATTAAAGGAGCAGAACCATTTAGAGGATGTTTTTCTACTTTTATAAAAAAATAAATAAAATTGTAAGAACATATGAACACAGAAATAAGTGGAAGAATAATCAGAATGTGGAAGACAGAGGCAAGGCAATAGCTATTGGCAGCCATCAGGAATCTTACAAGTACAGAATTAAGAGAACATCTTCTTAGGGGTGAAAGGACCTAATTCAAAAATCTTTCTTTTGTCCTCAGTACCAAGGCAAGAAGGAAATTTAAGACCTGAGTCCTGAAGTCCACATTCTTACCGCGATTTATAAGCACCGTAGTACGTTCAGTACTTGTGGGATATTCAGCGCCTATTGCATTTCAGCAATATAGGCTGACAGCAGCAATGCCCTACTGTTGTTAGAGCAGCCTGGTGGTATCCCAGGGATTTCCTGGTCTAGGAGCAGAGGTCTTCCATCTCTTTTGACTCCCTCTTACAGAAGAAAAATAACACTTCTTCCACAGTGGAAGTGGAAAAAATGAAAGTGCCTTTTCTTATCAGCTTCCCATCAGGAAAGAAGATTTTAAAAAAAGAAAAAGAAGAAGGAAAAAAAGAAAGAAAGAAGGCCCTTTGAGTGTTCAGCTATGAATTCTAAGACAGGAGAATGTTGTACTCAGCACGACATCTTGGCTCTCTCTGACTACTCTTAAAATAATTAGGAAAACACCTGCCTGTTTATTTCTATATCTGCACTGCTACAAGCATGGGGGAGGGGGCCAGAATCTCTGCCTGTCTGTTCACTATTGTGGTTTCATAGTTTTAGAATACAGGCAATAAACACTTATTTGTGAAATGAGTGGAT
Source organism: Eumetopias jubatus (assembly GCF_037043125.1). Classification (NCBI taxonomy): domain Eukaryota; kingdom Metazoa; phylum Chordata; class Mammalia; order Carnivora; family Otariidae; genus Eumetopias; species Eumetopias jubatus. The sequence goes on along the minus strand of NW_028274814.1, from coordinate 112,790,198 downwards.
GAGGACTCACACTGCAACAATTATAGCAACTCCTGGAATGTTGGCACCTACCTAGAAAGTAAAGTTGTTATCTTCAAAGATAAAACACTAAGTCATATTTGAAACAAATACAATCCTCACGTAGATTTTGAAGAAAGAAATAAGTTTAAGATTTTTAAGACCATGCCCAAAAGTCTAATCTTTTTGGAATGGTAAGTTTTTATAAAATCATTCAGAGTTAGAGAGGTTTGTTGACTATAACTTCAATATGTAGTACCAAATAATACCCAAATCCTCAGATTTATTTTGGATCAACAAAAACATTAATTGAGGACATAGAATATGCAGGTTACCTATGTGTATCCATGATGATTCAAACTCAGAAACAGATCCAGCGGTCAACATATATTAAGAGATTTATTGCAAGGAAATGACTTATGTGATTGTGTAGGCTGGCAAAGCAAGTCTGAAGTCTGAAGAGCAGGATGGACTCCCTCAGCAAGTGGTAAAGCTGACACCCAAAAGCAGAATTTCTTTGGGGCAGCCTCAGTTCTTTACTGAGGCTGTTAAGGCCTGTCAATGGATTAAAGAAGGACCACTCACATTATTTAGAATGACCTTCCTTTCTTACCTCCAGTCAACTGATTATGGACTCTAACCACATCTACAAAACACTTTCACAGAATTATTAGATTAGTGTTTGATCAGAAACTGTGGACTATAGCCTAGCCAAGTTGAAACGTAACACTGTCCATCACACTGATTAGGGGAGGACAAAGATGATAAAACATGCCTCCTTTTTTCAAGCCCATTAAGGAAATAGTAAGATATCTCCATGAACACAAGGCAAAAAGAAATTGCTTCCTCTAGACAATTTTAACTGAAGTGCTATGGAGAAACTTAGAAAGGAAAAATGACTTCCAACTCAAAGAATAAAAGATCTCAAGATTGAGATGGCATTTAGGCAACAGGATCTAGACCACAGTGTACCTTCACCAATAACAATGTAACTTCGAAAAACTCATCTAACCTCAATGAATCTCAAAATGATTCTTAAATGGGGGTCATAAACTTGCCCTGCTTAACTTGCATTTTTTGAAAATGTGAAAATGTAACTGTAAAACATTAACTAAATGATAAAATACTTTTTTTCTAAATTTTGATATTATGGTAGGTTGAATAATAAGTCCCAAAGATGCCCATGTCCTAATCCCTAGAACTTGTGAATATGTTGTTACTTTAAATGGCAAAAGGGATTTTACAGATGTGATTAAAATTAAGAATCTTGAGATGGGGAGATTATCATGGATTATATCTTTGTGGGCAAGGGAGGCAGTAGAGTCAGAGACAGAAAGGAGGCCATGTGATGCAGAGTTCAGGATGATGTGATTGCTAGCTGGAAGGGTACTATGGGCCAAGAAATATGAGTGGCCTCCAGAAGCTAGAAAAGGCAAATAGACTCTTATCTAAAGCCTCTGGAGGGAACACGGCCCCACTAACACTTTGATTTCAGCCCAGTTAAATCCATTTTGGACTGTTGGCCTCCAGAACTGTATGATAATAAATTTGTGTTGTTTTGAGCCAAAGATTTTGTGGTAATTTGTTATAGCAGCAGTAGGAAACTAATGCATACATGTGGCCTTGAAGGGTATTTACTGTGTCAAAGGCGGCTATTTGTCCCCAATGTCCATCCTCCTTTGTCCATCTTTAGCTGAAGACATTTAGAATAAAGACTAATTTTCCTTTGCAACCAGGGTAACAGATAACTAAGTTTTTGCCTGGGCGAGGTAAGGGGAAGAGAGGTGTGCAGCTTCTGCAAAGTGTCCTTAAAGCATATAAGCTTCTCCTTTATCTCTCCTTTCTCTTTCACGCTGGCTGTAATTAGGATGTTATGAATGAAGCTAGACCAGACAACTTTGTGAGATGGAAACGCATGTTGAGGACAGCAGAGCAAAAATAGACAGAAGAGCAAAAATAGACAGAAGAAGCCAGGGTCCTTGATTGTAGAGTCACTATATTAATTCTTAACCAAGTATCCAGACTTTTATATGAGAGACAAATAAATTTTTGGCTTGTTCAAACATGATTATTTTGAATTTTCACCCACTCACAGCAAAACTTAATTTTACCGAGTATATTTCTATTTCTCAATTAAATAGACATTTTTTGCATACATAATAAAAAATGAGTATTAGGTAAAACTCCTACCCATTAAGGCAAAATAAAATTTTATTAAATGAAGATATTAAAATATATGATGTTAACAGGAATACCATAGGGGCGCCTGTATGACTCAGTCAGTTAAGCCGAAGTCAGCTTCGGCTCAGGTCATGATCTCAGGGTCTTGGGATTGAGTCTGTGTGTTGCTCCTCACTCAGCAGGGAATCTGCTTCTCCCTCTTCCTCTGCCCCTCCCCCTGCTTGTACTCACTCTCTCTCTCTCCCTCTGTCTCTCAAATAAATAAAACCTTTTAAAAAAAGAAGGAATACCATAAGTAAAAATATAGAATCCAAATCTCTATACTTTTTTTCAAAGGTAAATAAGCTGGTGTATTCTAAATAAAAGACAAATGTTCTGATCCTAACTATTCACCATGCCCACAATCATATCCCTATTATTAATTCTCTAAACAACTACCATCCATCATCAACACTGGACTTAAAACTACACACACATTCAGCCTTCTGAGTGTTTTAAGAAGTGGTCTATTTGGTCAGAATCATTTTGAAGACAAAAAGTCTTCATGCAGACATACTGATAAAGAATATGTAACCATTTACCCCTGGCATTATGCTACAGAGACATACTATACATTAAGAATTCCTTTACAAGTAAGCAAAGCCAATAGAAGACAACAGGATCTTCAACTCAGATATCAGAGTACAGAAATAATGAAACTCTGCTAGAAGAGATCAATCAAATTTATGTAAAGCTATATGCCTGCACTTGTAGGTCTTACATACTGATTTGCTCATTTAATGTGGTTTTTCACTATCTGGGTAAAAGAGAAATATGCATGCAGTCAATAGAGCCTATTTAACAAAGTTTATTAATTCAACTTAAAGACCAATAAGAAAATATGTAGCTCTTACTGGTGATTGACTCTTCTAACAGTTTTCCCACTTCATCAATAGTCAGACATTGACATGGGATTGACATTGGGTTCAGATTGATGAGAACCAGTCAACTATTCGTTAGTTTCCAAATAGCAAGATTATTTCATTTTCTCTAGAAGAGACACATTCATTGATCAATGACATCCTGTTACAACAGTGAAAAAATAACATCAACATTGGCACCAGGGCATGGTCTCAAGATTCTAAACACAGATTTTGAGATACATACAAGACAAATCTGAGACGTGTGGGAAACGGACATGAGACTTTCCTTCCAGAGAGAGCTGCACAGTCTGGGATTGAAAATATAGACACGATTCTGAAAAAGCGGACTTGCTAGTATCCTCAAATTTGGTGAGATGATGGCTGGAAGTAAATAAAGGGACTGGGTAAAAAAAAAAAAAAAAAAAAAAAAAAAAGTCAAATTCTTGAACTCTGGACTTTCTTTAGGATTAAAACAAAAATTACGAAAAATGAAAATAGTCATCCAGCATGTACTGTCCAGGATCCAGGCTCTAATGCTAATATCCGGAGCTAAATAACTGGTAGAATAGCAACCTCTAAACATCAACTTCCCAAATTTGTTTTTGAGAAAAACATCCAAATAGTCCCCTCAAAACAAGTTGAAAGGGCAAAGATAGTGTGTTTCTATTATTACATATACTTATTTAGGACTAAAAGAAAATTCTTAGATATAAAATCCACTGAGTCAAAAATAAATAAGGAATGGAGAAAAAAATAATAAAGTATGACCTGTGCAAAATGACCTGAGAAACAATTTTTAATAACCTAAAATAGAAGGAAATAAATATGACCATACATATTTTATGCATATAAAGTAATCAAGAATTATCAAATTCTTCAAAAAAAGAGATTATAAAGGTGAGACTATGAAAAACAAAACTGTCTAAGAAAATAAACACAAAAGCAGAAAATAATGAAATAGAAAATAAAATAGAAAAGATTTTAAAAACTAAAATCATGCATAAAACAATGCTTTGTTAATATTCATAAAACTGATTTATCGAAAAAGTAAACATGACTAAAAAATCAGAATTTTTAAATTAACAGATATATTTATAATAATAAAATAACATCACAAACAACTACAATTAGAATGAGTAATGGAAGGAAAAAACACAAAATGCCAAATATGTGCAAGACAAAATAGAAAGCTCAAATAAATCAATAACCATTAAAAACTAAACTGGTAATCAATACTGTCTCTTCAAACTGTCACAGATATTTTTATGAAACCATTATTCCAAACCTTAAAGAGATCAGCTCTGTCTGAAACATGTTTATTCCAGAAAATAAAAAGAATGAAAATTAACTGATTAATTTTACAAGTCCAGTTATCATTGATACCAGAAAAAGGACAGCAACATAAACTGAACCCAACAATATGCTTTTAAAAAATACATCATGATCAAATATGTTTTATCCCAGGAATAAAAGGAGAACTTAACATTACTGTTGTAATAAACCATATAAGAAAAATCACAAATTATTTCAATGTATATAAAAAAATTAAGTTGGTATCTATATAAATTTAAAAAAAAAGAAAACTCTTAGAAGAGGAGGAATAGAAGGAAATTTGCCTAGCTTGATAAAGGTGGTATTCTATAAGCACTTAGCACTTATTATTATTATTACTATTGATAAAGAAACATTAAAAAGCATTCCTTTTAGTATGGAGAAAAGACCACAACACTACTATTGTTCAAAATAGTAATGAGGTCTTAGTCAATGCTATGACATGAGGTAAAATAAGAGTGATCAGGATGGAGAAAAAGATTAAACTGTTATTACTGGCAGATATTATACTTATTACCTATGTAGGAAACTCGAAATTATCAACCATGATTACAACTAAACAAAGTATGACATGTTGCAAGACGCAAAATTAACTTTAGGCTTCTTGTTTACAAGGAATAATCTAATATTGTATCTTATATTACAATAAAATAAGGTCCGACTAAAAATAGTAATTCTAAAGATTTTAAGAATTTAACACATCAAAAATGTATAAGACTTTGACTTATAAAACTTGGTTATAATTTTAAACTTCTTTTAAAAGATATAACCACTAAAGAAATTGAAATGTTAACCACTGGCCTCTCTAGTCCCAAATAGCCTTTATAGTTGTGTCCTATGAAACAAGCAATAAATAGAAAAATTTCTATCTGCTCCAGGTCAAGTTCCCTAGGAAGCAGACTCTGAGATGGACATTACCGTGTGGTAGTTTATAAAGGAGTTGACTGGGGATTAAAATCTGTGGGGAGAGGGAAGAGGCAAAATTGAGCAAAGAAGAAACTGGGCTGAGATCCAGTCACAATCAACTCCCCCAGGGAATTCTGAAGCTGGGACGAGGGTCATCAATCAGTTATTGATGCAGGCAGTCTCAATGGATGCACATCACAGACCTGAGCAAGGCAGCATGATGTTGAGAAAGATGGCTCTCTTCAGTCAAGGACCATCTCCAGAAACTGCTGAAATGAAGGCTGTTGGCCAGCAACACTCTCAGCAAGAGAGGAAATAGATCTTTCGATCCTCAAAGAGGGAGTTGGGTGGCATAGCATAGTGTGTGCTGCTCAGATCCACTCTTCTGTTTAATTTCTGGGAGCAGCTCCTACAGGACTGTGGTGGACTCCCTCACAGGGGAAACTTAGAAAAGGAAGTCCTTCTCCTTGCAGCTGGTACTAATCCTCCCTGTTATCCATCTGAGATTCCATTTGAGCTAGCAATTCTCCTGGTCTCTAAGGAGGCTGAGCCCCTGATCATCACATCCTTCTCAGGTTCTGGCCACTGCCACAACAATTTACCATAAAAACTGGGCAAGAAAATGCCAAGAAATGGACTTTGGGTGACCTAAGTGCCACCTATACCTCCCCCTGTCCACACTGTGTAGCAGCAGCTATCTGCTAGTTATCAGGGTCAGTCCCCCCACCAGAATGTTATTCCTTTTTATCTTTGGATTTCCCTAACCAAGATGTTCAAGGTGCCTAGGCGGGAGGAATCCATCTTGCTTTGGGAACCAATACTTTTAAACATGCAAAACCCAGATTTGTGGGATGGGAAGCACAAGTTCTCTGAACTGAGTCACTGGGACTGATGCTACATGAGGCCGTTCTGAATTCCATCCCTTGTTTCCCAAATCCATGCAGCACATGTTGGGAACACAGCATTGTGTTCATTGCGTGCAGTGTGTGCTGCATGTACCCCACAGCATAACATCCCATCTTTACTAGGTACTTTTTACGGAGCTAGCACTTCAGTTGTGCTTTCAACAGACCTTATCATTCTAACAGTTTGGCCATTTCTGAATGATGCAGTATATGATAGCACCAGTGACATAATTCAGACACAACAGGACATGTAAGTAAATAAAAGAGAAAAAAACAAGCCCTAGTCTTACACAGCATATATTCTAGTGGCAGAGGATAAAAGATTTTACCAGAAGCTATAAGCAATAAACTTGTATCTTCTTGGCAATGTAGCTATATATACATTTTGACAGAGCTACAAAGAGATATGGTCAAGTTTACCATCATAGTGAGAGACTTCAGTATACCTCCCTGAGTAAAAGACAGACCTAACAATAACAACAACAAGAATATGAAATAGGGGCGCCTGGGTGGCTCAGTTGGTTAAGCGACTGCCTTCAGCTCAGGTCATGATCCTGGAGTCCTGGGATCAAGTTCCGCATTGGGCTCCCTGCTCAGCGGGAAGCCTGCTTCTCCCTCTAACCCTCCGCCTTCTCATGTACTCTCTCTCTCTCTCATTCTCACTCTCTCAAATAAATAAATAAATCTTTAAAAAAAAAGGAATATGAAATACATAATAGCATAGAAACAGCCTGCCACTATAAAGAACATAACTGCAAACAACTGTAGAATATACAATATTTTCCTGCAAACTTAGAACATTTCTAAATATTATCTACAGTCCGGCCCATAAAACTTATCTTAGTAAATGTCAAAAGACAGGAATCAAAAAAACCATTTCCTCTGTCTGCAATGCAATTATGTTAGAAATAAATGTTCAAAAGCTGATTAGAAAAATCCCATGTGTTTGGAAATTAAGAAACTCCTAAATAACTCATGGGTCAAAGAACTCAGTGAAAATTAGAAAATACATAGAATTGATCATGAAAAAATACATATCAAAATCATACCCTATAGCTAAAGCAGTTCTTAAAGGAAATCATACAGCTTTAAAATGACCATATTAGAAGAGAAGAAAAAAATCTAAATTAATTAGCTAAGCTAATTTCAGAAGTAATAGAAATATAAAATATACCCAAAAATAATTTGAAGGAAATGAGTAATATATATAATAGCCAAAATAGTGAAACAAAAAACAAAAATAAAATGAGAGAAGCAAGAATGCCAAAAATTAAGGCTAATAAAATTTACAATACTCTAGTGAGACGAATCAAGAAAAAAATGAAAAAAGGCTCAAATAAATATGAAAAAAGGATAATATTTGAAAAATTATTTGTAGTAGGCAATTTCTGAGGAAAACATCACACACCAGAACTAAATTAAGAAAAAACCCTGAAATATTATACAGCCATAAAAAGGAATGAGATCTTGCCATTTGCAACAATGTGGATGGAACTGGAGGGTGTTATGCTGAGTGAAATAAGTCAATCAGAGAAAGACATGTATCATATGACCTCACTGATATGAGGAATTCTTAATCTCAGGAAACAAACTGAGTGTTGCTGGAGTGGTGGGGGGTGGGAGGGATGGGGTGGCTGGGTGAAAGACATTGGGGAAGGTATGTGCTATGGTGAGCGCTGTGAATTGTGTAAGTCTGTTGAATCACAGACCTGTACTTCTGAAACAAATAATGCAACATGTTAAGAAAAAAGAAAAAGAAGAAGATAGCAGGAGGGGAAGAATGAAGGGGAGTAAGTCGGAGGGGGAGACGAACCATGAGAGACGATGGACTCTGAAAAACAAACTGAGGGTTCTAGAGGGGAGGGGGTCAGGGGATGGGTTAGCCTGGTGATGGGTATTAAAGAGGGCACATTCTGTGTGGAGCACTGGGTGTTATGCACAAACAATGAATCATTGAACACTACATCAAAAACTAATGATGTAATGTATGGTGATTAACATAACAATAAAAATTTAAAAAGAAAAAAAAAACCCTGAAAATCTGGTTTCTTCTATCCATTAAATAAATCTTTACCAAAATTTAAAAAAAAATAGGTATGTACTTGCTTATGGCAGCTTCTTTAAATATTAAGGGAGCAAATAATCAAAATTTCCAAGAAATGAGAGAGAAAAGAAACAAACTTCAACTCAATCTATGAAGCTAGAAAAGTAAACTATGACAAGAATATTATTTAAAAATAAACTATGGGACAATCTCAGGAACATAGATTCAAAAGTCCTAAATACAACAGAATTAAATCCAGCAATGTATATAAAAACTTATACAGAAGGTGCTGTGAACTGTGTAAGACTGTTGAATCACAGACCTGTACCTCTGAAACCAATAATACATTATATGTTAAAAAAAAAAAGAAGAAGAAGAAGAAGATAGCAGGAAGGGAAAAATGAAGGGGGGGAAATCGGAGGGGGAGATGAACCATGAGAGACAATGGACTCTGAAAAACAAACTGAGGGTTCTAGAGGGGAGGGGGGTGGGAGGATGGGTTAGCCTGGTGATGGGTATTAAAGAGGGCACGTTCTGCATGGAGCACTGGGTGTTATACAGAAACAATGAATCATGGAACACTACATCAAAAAACTAATGATGTAATGTATGGTGATTAACATAACATAATAAAAGAAAAAAGAAAAGAAAACTTATACAGAAGGACTACATTTGGTTTAGTCTAGGAATGCAGACTTTAATATTAGAAAATAAATTTAATTAATTTGCCACATTAATTTAATTAAAAAATATAGGATCTTGATAGTAGATAAAATTCAACATTCCTTCATAGTTAAGAGATAAAAGACTTAGAAAATTAGAAATAGAAACAGAAACTGTTTATCCTGATTAATGGCACTCCTTGCCCCATCCTTGAAAACAACAGTTGAATGCATTTTTATGATTATTTCAAGAAAAGATTTCTCCCCATCGTCACTTCTATTGAACATTGTACTAGAAGTCCTTTTTTTTTTAATTTAAATTGAATTAGCCAACATACAGTACATCATTTGTTACAGAGGTAGAGTTCAGTAATTCATCAGTTACGTATAACACTCAGTGTTCATCACATCATGTGCCCTACTTTTTTAAAAGATTTTTTTATTTGAGAGAGAGAGAGAAAAAGCACAAAGTAGGGGGGGGGCAGAGGGAGAGGGACAAGCAGGCTTCTTACTGAGCAGGGAGCCAGACGCAGGCTTGATTCCAGAACCCTGGGATCATGACCTGAGCTGAAGGCAGTCACTTAACCAAATGAACCACCCAGGTGCCCCACATCACCTGCCCTCCTTAATGTCCACACCCGTTACCCCATCCCCCCACCCAACTCCCCTTCGGCAACCCCCAGTTTGTTTCCTATAGTTAAGAGTCTCTCCTGGTTTATCTCCCTCTCTGACTCTTCCCACTCTATTTTCCCCTTCCTTTTCCTATGACCCTCTGGGCTGTTTCTTATATCCCTCATGTGAGCAAAAGATATGATAATTGTCTTTCTCTGATTGACATTTCGCTCAGCATAATACCGTCCAATTCCATCCACGTTGATGTAAATGGTAAGATTTCATCCTTTCTGATGGCTGAGTAATATTCCATTGTGTATGTATACCTACACACACACACCACATCTTCTTTAGCCATTCATCCGTCGATGGACACCTCGGCTTTTTCCAAAGTTTGGCTATTGTGAACATTGCTGCTATAAACACTGGGGTGCAGGTGCCCCTTTGGATCACTACATTTGTATCTTTGGGGTAAATACCTAGTAGTGCAATTGATGGGTCATAGGGTAGCTCTATTTTTAACTTTGTGAGGAACCTCCATACTGTTTTCCAGAGTGGCTGTACCAGCTTGCATTCCCACCAACAGTGTAAGAGGGTTCCCCTTTCTCCACATCCTCACCAACATCTGTTGTTTCCTGTCTTGTCAATTTTAGCCATTCTGACTGGTGTGAGGTGGTATCTCATTGTGATTTTGATTGTGGTTTTGATGCTGAGTGATGTTGAGCAATTTTTCATATGTCTTGTTGGCCATTTATATGTCTTCTTTGGAGAAATGTCTGTTCATGTCTTCTGCCCATTTCTTGACTGGATTATTTGTTTTTGGATGTTGAGTTTGATAAATTCTTTACAGATTTTGGATACTAGCCCTTTATCTGATAAGACATTAGCAAATATCTTCTCCCATTCTGTCAGTTTTGGTTTTGTCGACTTTTCCTTTGCTGTGCAAAAGCTTTCTATCTTGATGAAGTCCCGGTAGTTCATTTTTGCCTTTGTTTCCCTTGTGTTTGGAGACATGTCTAACAAGAATGTTGCTGCAGTCAAGGTCAAAGAGCTTGCTGCCTATGTTCTCCTCTAGGATTTTGATGGATTCCTGTCTCATATCTAGGTTTTTCATCCGTTTCGAGTATATTTTTGTGTGTGGTGTAAGAAAACGGTCCAGTTTCATTCTTCTACATGTTGCCGTCCCATTTTCCTGACACCATTTGTTGAAGAGACTGTCTTTTTCCCATTGGATATTTTTTCCTGCTTCATCGAAGATTAGTTGACCAAAGAGTTGAGGATCTATTTCTGCGTTCTCTATTTGTTCCACTGATCTATGTGTGTCCTAATCAGCACAATAAGGCATCAAAAGTAAATTAAATGTGAAATAATTAAAAATAAGGAAATAAAGCTATATTCAAAGTTGGTATTATCTATATAAAAAAGGAAATAAATGTACAGTTAAATGATAAGAATGGAAAGTTCAGCAAGTGTTCTATAGAAATTAAATGCAATTTTATACACTATCAACAAGTATTTATCAAAGGTTAAAAAGATATTTGCAATAGCACAACAAAGAAAGTACCTAGGAATGTATAAAATTTTTATACGGAAAATATATAAAATTTTGTTGGAAATATGAAACTACCTAAGTAAATATTGAAATAAGTCATGCTTGTGGATTAAGGACTCAATACTATGAAGATCCCTGGGGAATGACAGAAAATACAAATACTATCTGGTAGCAAAATGGTGCTATCACATCATCTACAAAAATCAACTCCTGGGGAGGCCTGGGTGGCTCAGTCGGTTAAGCGTCTGCCTTCGGTTCAGGTCATGATCCCAACGTCCTGGGATGGAGCCCCCCATGGCCCTTGCTCAGCAGGGAGCCTGCTTCTCCCTCTGCCTGCTCTGCCTGCTGCTCCCCCCTGCTCCTCCCCCCTCCTCTGACAAATAAATAAAAATCTTTTAAAAAATCAGCTCCTAATGAATAAAGATTTCACTGTGAATTGCAAAACTATACAATTTTAGGAGATAAATAAAAGAATATCTTACTGACATCAAGGAATGGAAAGATATCTTTAAAAATATACCAAAAAAAAAGGCAAGCCTCAAAAAATGAGTGATAAACTATGAATTCTGGTTCATTAAATTATAATATAAAGTTTAAAAAAAAACAATTTGGATGAAAGCATTAAAAATGACAATGCCAGTGAAATGAACTAATTAAAAATATATGAAACAACATGAATGTTGGCAGAAAAAGCAAGTCACATAGAATTATTCAGTATTATTCTATTTATATAAAACCTACAATATTAAAAATTTATCTTCAGGACTGACTGATTACAACAAAGGACAAAAATTCTTCCCATCTCTAGTTGCATACCCTTTTGTATATGTGTAATAAAATTAGAAAATGTGTTGAAAAACACCTTAGAGTTTACCCGACACACCAGGGAAATTCTAGTGACTGATAGTTTTTTCCCTCCATATAAAATCACCTATTCCACTCAGTTACATCAATGTGTTCTTATTCTTACCTCTCTAAGCAAACCATGTCCTCAGCTCTGTCTTCTTCAAATCAATCTTTGGATTAAGTACCATTACCAGAGCACTCATTATTTGCTCAAGGTATTTGTAATCTGAGAAACTGATCCATAAGCAAATAATTGAAATTGTAAAGAACAGGACAATAATTTCTATATACACGACTGAACAAATTACCACAGGCATACCAAAGAACAGTTTTGGCCAGAGGAAACAGGAAAATGTTTCCACCTTCCAGAGGAGGTGACATGTGAGACTATGAAATTCTTCATAAAAAGTTTGTCCATGTTATTTTAATGCACATAATTTGAGTATAATCCTTGATTTATAGTATTCACACATTCACCATCTCAGTGTCACCAAAATGTAATTACAATCCTATGTGAATTTTCAGAAATAAAAATATATTCCTCTTCATCCTTTCCCTAGACCATGTCAGTTCCTTCTGTGTTAAAAAAAATTTTTAAGTGGTTTGTATGGAGCTGTGATTTTTTTTTTTTGGAACTGTGATATTTCTTAAAAGGCTAAAAGTTTGCTAAAATCCACTGCTCTTTTTAATAACAAATATGTCCTTTCTTCAGCAAAAGGTAACTATGGGAAGTTCTAAAACAAATTTCTAAAGAATCTTTATGGGTAGTTTCCCACTTCTCCAGAAAGAAATATGAAAGAGCTCAACATAGCAATTTAATACATCCAGATACTGATTACCAAACCTAGGTTACATTGTCTTGTTTTAAATATTGATTACAGGCATGTTTGATTTAAGGATCTAGATATTAACCTTTTTCTTAGCATTTCTACACACAAAGCCAAATACATTTAGTTCAACAACTGTTGACTCATCACTCATTGTAATCAAGGTACCATAAGAGATAGATCAACAAGTGTGATTAATTCTTGAAATGTATACCACAAGGTCTATAATAAAGCAAAAATGTGAATGTACTAATAAAATTATCAAAAAATGTCTGCAAAGAAGATAAGATGAAGACCTTATGTCCAACATGGAAAACAGAAAGGCCTCATAAGAGAGCAGACGTCAGTGTCGAGTCCAGTAGAGAGAGCAGAATAATGTCTACCAGTTAGAAGCCATCACAGAAGCAAAGGCCTTGAGTTAAGAACAGAATGCGGTCAGGAAACACTGAAAAATTCAATTTGATCAGATTATATGTCTGAGTTAGAAAAATTTCCATCTCCTATAACCAATTTGTAGTACATGTATGAAGTTATAAAAGATTATATAACTATATCCAGGCTCAGTAGGAAAAACTGCCACAAGCAATTAACCAAAATTGCTATGAGTGAAGAAGGCTGGAATGGCAGCCCACAGTCCACGTATTTGCTAATTAGGGAATAAGACATCTGAGGCATTGGGAGAGGTTAGAATAGATAGTTAAAATAAGTCAGGCTCAGAATCTGAAGGGCTTTAAATTCCAAACTGAGGGGTTTGTGTTTCATGCATCTTTTAAACTTTAATTACAGAAATAATACAAAGTTTGTTGTAAAAGATTTTTAAAAACCCAAAAAGTATGTAAAAACCTCTTCCCTAATACCACTCGAAAGCAGTAAGTCAGCATATAATCTTCCAACTTTTATACATACATACACATATAGAACAAACACTATAAATTATTTCAATGTAAAAATAGGTTGCCATTATGCATATAATTTTACAATTCTGTTTTTTGAAGACATCTTTTCATGAAAGTACAGAGATCTATCTAATCTTTCTTTTTTCTTTTTTCTTTTTTTTTTTAAAAAGGGAGATAGAGAGGAGGGGCAGAGGAAGAGGGAGAGAGAGGAGAGACAATCTTAAGCAGGCGCCACCCTCAGCGCAGAGCTGGGCATGGGGCTTCATCTCACAACTCTTAGATCACGACCTGAGCCGAAACCAAGAGTCAGATGCTTAACTGACTGAGCCACCCAGGCACCCTCTATTTCATCTTTTTTTAATTGTAACATAATACTTCATTGTGTATATGTTACTGACCTATTTTTATGATTATAAAAATTTTTTAAATCTGAAAAAAGTTGAGTTGAAACATCTTCAGAAGAGAAATAAGAGGTAAAGAAAACACTTAGATTATTACAATATTCTAAGTAAATTCTAATAATGAGAGCTTGAATTGAGACTCAAAGAGATATGCCAGCTAATGTAATTATAAAAAAAAATCAGTTTGTAATTATCTTGTTTACCAGGTGGTAACAATTATCTTGTTCCAGGTGGGAACAAGAAAGAACTATGAGAGGAAAGGCCCCATGTGGATGACTAGGGAGATCAGGAAGTTGCCTCTAGAGAAAGTGAACAGAAGGAAGCAAAAAATAGTTTATTGAGAAACTTTCTTATCTCCCACTCGTTTTCTAGTTCCCCAGCTTTTTACCAGTTGCCATGTTATATGAACCTGATGGCAAATATTTCCCAAACCCACCCAGCTTTACCTATTCCTGCCATCACTAACCCAATTAATGCCCATTATCCCCCTCTTGCACTGCTCTCCTTAGACTTCATCCAACACTGCTGTCAAAGTCAAGATGGTTCATGTGGCCAACGCTCACTAGTATACACTGTACATCTGCTATGTGTCAGCTGCTGGGTTTACCTTAAACATATGTTGTTATATCAACGAATCTTGACAAAAAGCCACTTTTTGTTTTTGTCACTTTGGTGAAATTATTCAACTTCGCCCTATAAGTCAGTTTCCTCTCCTGTAAAATGGGGATATTAGCATCTGCTTCATGCATCTGTTGCGTGGAAAGTATTAACGAATGTTAACCCTTAGCGTGATGGTGTCATATAGTAAGCACAAGAAAGATAGCATTAATTCGCATGAGTGCTCAACCATACCCACAACTACCTCTGCAGCCTGCCCAACATCACAACTTTCTTGCCTATTATATATTTCTGTATTCATGTTTTCATATTTCACTGCTTTAACCCATAATGCTCTCTTTAACTACAAAGCCTTCCCTGATATCTCTATCTCCATATATGTAAATTCTCCTCACATATATAGGTCCCACTCACAAGAAAATATTGCTATTTTTCCTATCTAGTAGCAATCTCTCACCTGCCTCAATTGCCACAGCATTTTATATGTAGCTACCATTTAACACTTACCTTTCTCTTGAGTTTTATTTTTATACATGTTTGTTTACATGCCTTATACACATGGCTTATATACTTACAGGTATATACATCTTCACTTCTAAGCTCTGAGCTTTTGTAGAAGTTGTGAGCAGGACCAATTCTTTATCTTTTATAAAATCTAAAATGACTTTTTTTTATGTATTATAGACACAGCAAAAACATCTGTTGAGGTCTCTGCTAGATACTTTCCATTTGTCCATCCAAATTCCATCCCGCTGTCTGTGCTGACAGCAGACAATGGAGAGGTACAGGCAAAAGATCAGAGGAAGGGAGGAGAGAGAAGTCAGGCTCTGGCGCTCTCAAGAGTCACATTGAGCTGGCTGCATCGCTTGAGTGAAGGTCACTGCTCCACTCAAGGTGGCCAAATCTATAGGACCCTCTCTTTTCAAAACTCAGTAACTGCTCTATCCATTTGTCCATCTGGGCCTAAAGGCTCCTAGCCCTAAGGAACTACACAGCCCCACATTCGTAGAGTCTCTTTATTAACCCTCCCCCCAGAATTACCCATCCTACTTAGAGTACGCTTCCCCACCTTGCTGGAACCATCTGCCAAAAGTTCACAGGGAATTTTTAGATGAAGAGGGTAGGATTGGAAAGTAACTCCTCAAGGTCTGTCTTGTCACCCAAGTGAGAAGAAAAGTCTTCACTTAGCCTGAAGAAGACAATAGTGTGGTTGGAGGCTAGAGGAAATTTAAAAAGGACTAGAGTAACTGCTGAAGAAATGCTTTAGGAAGTTAGTTAATGGTGAATAAAGGGTAGCATAACAGCATGGAGGGCTTAACCGCACAGAACTCAACTGGCAAGCTCTCCTGAATTTCTCCAGCAGTGCTTAGCAGAACAAGATCAAAAGGGTTGTTAAAAGGGAAAAAAGCAAAGCAAAACAAAAGTGATAGGGTTTAACTAAACTGTAAATTATGGATGATTAAAGAATCATGGGATCCAAAGGTACTAGAAGGGTCACAACCGGAACCCAGGTAAAGGTTCAAAGGGAGGCAAGTAAAGCCAAAAAGAGGTTAGTGGGTAATCTTTCACTTTTAGTCCATTTGGAAGAAACATCAATTAGACTAATCGTGTAACATTACTGATAACAAAAGCACAGTGACTGCATTTTTTAATCTTATAACCAGACATGACTCTGCTTACTTGCAGTTTAGTTTATGTGCCGATAGTTAGGCTGCCTATACTTTAAACTACCTTTTTAGATAATAGGATTTGGATAACGTTCTTGTTATTATTCAGAAATTCCTCTTTGGGCTCCCTCTGAAAATCTGATTTTGAAAACACACATTTCACTTTCTAGAATTTAAGTATGTATAACTTCCTTTTCACTTTGCTTCAGTTCTTACTTTGCTTTCAAGAATTTGCACTTCTAACAAATTAAGAACAACAACCAGATTTTAGACCTTGATGTAAAATAAGCACAAGGGAGAGGAAAAAAAAGAGAAGAAATGCAAAATAATCACATGAACAAAACAATCCAGTCCTTGATTGCAATATGAAAACAGGAGAAACTGCTGTCCATGCTACACAAAGGTTGCCAAAGGAACAATACTTGTACATTTCCTGGTTCTCAAAAAATATACCAATGTAATATTTGCGTCTGTCTCTTTTCCTTTTGGAAATCTCAACCAAAAATCTACTCTAAACTTGTGAGTTCTTTGTGATTCACTTCGTAAATTCATTATTTACTGCTCATATCATAGAATTTACCAAGCAGGCAACATATAAAAAGGCATTGATTTTTTTTTTCTCCAAAAGTTATGACTGCAAGATACAATGAAAATTTCTGCTCTCCCTGCAGCCTCTAAAAATAGTAAAATATAAAGTGGTTTTGCCTCCAAGTATCTTTCATTTCTGTTAACTCTCTTTCTACTTTCAGATTATAAACTCCTCCACAGCAGGTACTAGATCTACTTTTTTTTATGTAATTCCCCACAGAAATTACAACAGGTCTAAACCCAGAGAGAGAAATAAATCTTTTCAGCTATTATTAAGTACGTATAAGATTAAAGAGTCGTTTTGGAAATTGTGAATTTTTTTTTTCTTTTCAATTTTTGCAATGAACTCAGGTCTTACATGTTTACCATCAGTAAATAACCACAGCTAAGAAAAAAGCTGCAGAGGGAAAAGTGTTTTTATTCCCTCCGAGGTACTATGTGATGCTCCCATCCAGGTTTGAAACATGCAGCGCAGATGGAAAAGGATTGGCTACTTCCTCCTTTAGTGTCTATTCTAGCCATTCCCTCCAGTTGGTGGATGTTGCCTTCATTTGTGCGACAAATTGAACTATATGGATTAGTCATGAATAATTTTAAGACTATAATTAGGGATTTACTAAAACCAATATTAAATCATTAACTAAGACTATCCGCTCAAGACAGATACTGCTTATGAAAAGAAAATTATTAGTAATAAGACAAATATAAATTATCTGTCAAATATAGACACATGTATTTGCTAAATATTTATCAAACATTGATATAAATGTACCATATTTAGTGGGTGTACAGTTTAAAAAGAAGACATTTTTACTTTCAAGAAGCTTAAAACCTACTAATATGTTTTCTTGGGGAAAAAATACTTACTCTCACTCTTTTATCCTCGTCTCAGCGTATAAGAATTTCAATTTTAGATACAACAGTAAGACAAGAGGCCCAATGCTAAGTCCCACATCACCAAACCGAGACTTAATTTTACTTTCTGTTCTCCCAGAAATGGAACCTTAAACCAGTCAATCGAGAATCACCTAATCAGGGTCGCCTGGGTGGCTCAGTCGTTAAGTGTCTGCCTTGGGCTCAGGTTATGATCCCCATCGATCCCTGCATCGGGCTCCCTGCTCTGCAGGAAGCCTGCTTCTCCCTCTCTCCCCCACTCCCTGCTTGTGTTCCCTCTCTCACTCTCTCTGTCAAATAAATAAATAAAATCACCTAATGAGTACTAGTGAGGTAATCTGCCCGAAAAGCCCCACACATTCCCTAAAGTAAGTAAATTTGTAATAACCAACTCGAAATTTTGGCCTAGTTTGTCTTCCTGTTTCCTTCTGCCTCCAAAAGTCTTTCATTTTCACAACTCCTCAAAACTCCTTTCTATCTGCTAGACTGGACGCTGCCCGATTCAAATCAATTTTTACTCAAATAAGAAATCTCCTATTTTGAAGATTTATTTATCTTTAGAGAATGAGAGAGAGGGAGAGAGAGAGCGGGGGAGGGGCAGAGGGAGAGGGAGAATCTTAAACCGACTCCACACTGAGCTGGAGCCATGGGGCTCAATCCCGTGACCCCGAGATCACCACCTAAGCTGAAACCAAGAGTCTGAGTTTAACCGACTGTGCCACCCAGGTGCCCCAGACTCTTAACATTTTTAACGTTCCTCGGTTTACCTTTTAACCGTTCTGGTGCAAGAAGATGGAACCCAGACGCCCGGAGACGCGCCGGAGGAAGCAAACGTGGGTACCTGTCGAGCCCCTGCAGCCTGCTGCTTTCCCGCCGCCTGGGGACGTTGTGGGGAAATCCCTCTCGAATCCTCCACAGCTTTTGCATTAGGAGCTTCTAGACTTAGATCTGAGGGTTTCTTTCTCTGGACTGGGTGCGGAAGCTGGCACAGTCAGACTGCGTCGACTTGGAAACCAGACTCGGTCCAGGGCCGGAACTGGGTCCGACTTGGAAACCAGACCAGTTCCGGGGTCAGACTGGGTCCTACTTAGAAACCAGAGCCGCTCCAGGTCAGACCCCGTAGGAGTTAAGCTGGACTGGGGCCTAAGTGAGGCGTCAGGTGAATAAAATTTTGTAATAAGACTGAACAAGCAGGTTAACCTTAGCAAAAATAATATTGAATTACAGTGGCCACAGTGGAGAACTTTTAACCTAGATAAACCCAACCTTTTACGAGGTGCCCTAGAGAAAAAGGGATCTCAGCCAAGTACTCACTGTAAAGGTTCGAGGGAAAATTCTTTTTCCTCCTCTACAGTTTCTGGTGACCAGGATGAGACCCGCTGAAACACAAGACTCACTCCAGAGCCCACAGAATCCTGGGAAATGGCAGAAGCCAGCAAAAGGTAAGAATTGTTATCAAAGTCAGCTCTCCCAGATCTCTATCTGTGGTAACTGGTCCAGAGAGGAAGGTAGAGTTTCACGTTGCCCCTTCCTTTCAGAGTGGCAGACAAAAAAACTGTGAAAATTCAATATTTGAATTGTGACTTGTGAATTTGCTTTCCGGTACCCACTGGTTGTCGATCCTTTCTCTCCCAGGGACAGCCATTGCCTTCTTGTTGTCTCATTTTGTGTCCTGAGAACTTGACTTGGTTTTCTGCCTGACTGGGATGTCCAGGTTCATGTGTGTGCAGGCAGCTCAAGCGTCATATTAAGGACCCCAAAATACTGCTAGACAGAAATACGGGTTGCACTCCATTTGCAGCCAGGACCTTAATGGCGGTAGCCGCTTTGGGGGAATACTCTATATCTTTTTTTTGGTTATCTTTGGAAGTGGCTCTGGATCTTAGGAGAGTAGTGTCTTTTGCACCTTCTTTGCTTCCATAGGGTTCTTGAATACTGTCAGGAATATTTACTGTTTGTTTCTGCTAAAACCTGACAAGATAAGCCAAAGAATTTTTTTTAAGAGAAAACATATTGATCAATTTACTTTAACTCCTTAATATGACCCACCCTTGCCTGGTAGTTGGAGAGACAGGCCAAAGTCCAAGTCATTGTCTTTGGACTTATTCCCATGGTGAGGTGGCTGGTTAGAGCTAAGATAGAAGCAAAAATTCATCAGTATTCTCAATACCTGATTTCGGACCACTCCCACCCCCCAATTTTAATATCTATACCAATTAAAGCCTATAATCATTTATCATCATATATATCTGACTTTACAAAGGACCAAATCCCACTTCTTAGTGTAGGAAAGATCATAAACTTTGGGATAAGTCAGGGATTCAATTTCCAGCTAAGTGAGTGAGAGCAAGTTACTCTTTGAGAACCAGTTTTATCACCTGCAAAATGGGGAATAATCTCAACCTTGCATGATTATTGTGAGGTTTAAATGCAATAAACTCTTCCATGGTAAGCACTTAGTGATGGAGAGATATTAGTTCTGACATCTTTTTTGTTTTAATTGACATATAATTGACGTACCATTACATTATCTTCAGGTGCACACCATGCTGATTCGATATTTGTATACATTGGGAAATATCACCACAGTAAGTCTAGATAGCATCTATCTCCACACATAGTTATAATTTTTTTCTTGTGATGAGAACTTTTACACAATATAGTATTTTTAACTATAGTCACCGTGCTGAACATTACATACACCTGACTTATTTTATAACTGGAAGTTTGTGCCTTTTGACCCCCTTCACCCATTTCACCCAACCTCCCCGCCAACCCATACTCCTAGCAGCAACCAATGTATGTTCTCTGTATCTGTGAGCTAATTTTTTTTTAGATTCCACATATTAGTGAAATCATATGGTATTTGTCTTTCTCTGACTTACTTCACTTCACAGAATGCCCTAAAAATTTATCCCTGCTGGGGCACCTGGGTGGCTCAGTCGTTAAGCGTCTGCCTTCACCTCAGGTCATGATCCCAGGGTCCTGGGATCGAGCCCCACATCAGGCTCCCTGCTCAGCGGGGAGTCTGCTTCTCCCTCCCCCTCTGCCTGCCACTCTGCCTACCTGTGCTCTCTCTCTCTCTGTCAAATAAATAAATAAAATCTTTAAAAAAAAATTTATCCCTGCTATCACAAATGGCAAGATTTCATTCTTTTTTATGGCTGAATAAAATTCCATTACACACACACACACCACATCATCTTTATCCATTTATCCATCAGTGTTCACAGGTTTTTTCCATATCTTGGCTATTATAAATAATGCTGTAATGAACATGGGATTGCAGATATCTTTCTGAGTTAGTGTTTCCATTTTCTTCATATAGATACCCAGAAATGGAATTGCTGGATCATATATTTAATTTTCTGAGGAATCTCCATACTGTTTTCCATATTGGTTATACCAATTTACATTCCTGCCAACAGGGCACAGGATTCCTTTTTCTCCCCATACTCACTAACACTTGCTATTTCTGTTGTTTTTGATAATAGCCACTCTAACAAGTGTATGGTGATATCTTTTTGTGGTTTTAATTTGCATTTCCCAGATAATTAGAAAAAGATTTTTTTTTTAAGTAACTCTATGGTCAGAAATTGGCCACATTGGAAACTGATATTTACAGCCTGATAGGAACTTGTTTTTAGGCCTTCTTCCCAAAACTAAATAAAACTATATACCTAGAATGGAGAAAAAGATTTTGAAGGCTTTGTGGAAGGATTTACTAAGACATTCCAAAAATACACACTTCTAAATCTAGAACATAGGAATCTTTTTATTGTCATTTTATTGAAGACCTCCCTGATATAAACAAGCAAATTGAGGATAATATAGTTGGACAGGTGGGGCAGCCTCTTAAGATCATTCAGGTTGCAACTCAATTCTTTGAGGAATTAAAAACAATGGTACTTGTCTTACAAATCTAGTTTTTACAGGAACAGAAACATGGCTCTAGAAATAATTCAAAGCCACCTATCTTTTTCACTAATCCTGAAACCCCTCCTGTTCATCTCAGAAAGCTTGCAGGTATTGTAAAATATCAGGACCTAAGGAACAAGTCTTTCTTGTTGGAGCTGCCTTTACATACATTCTTCCTTTTCAGAGGTAACTGGTCTTCTCCAGAAATTAAGGTAATTCTTATCAGAAGGGGGGAAAAGGAAAGGCTATTTTGAAAACTAGGCCTATGAAAAATTTTAAATGTCTCTTCCACAAATATTAGTAAGAGGCTAAAATTTTAATACAGAAGCTGTAAGATCTGTCTTGGCATCTGTCTGTATGTGTATGTATGTCTATGCATGTATATTACAAATGTGTGATTTTTTTTCCCGCGGCTGGATGGCATTGCCAAAATTAATTTGTAAAGAGCTCTATTTAATTGGCTTTAAAGACAAACAAGTGTTTTTGCAAACCAAGCATACTCTGAGAAATATAGAAAGTTAACCCAAATGCATCTCAAGTTCATGTGATCTAGGTAGGGTAATCTTCAGTAAATAAAGATTAGTTTAAGTTTGTTGGTTTAATTAAAACAGGCATGTCTTTAGAGTTATCAGCATTAATTATTATATTTTTATCTTATCTAGGTTTACTAAAAGTCAAATATGTTACCTCTATTGTAGAATATGGTGAAAAAGGTAACTTAAGGTGATGGTTAGCTGTTTAACATCTCATGAAAATTTCACTAAGCATAATTGTCAAGAACTAGAAAATTATTGCAACAGAGGAGAGAAATCAGGCTTAACTCCAAATATAGCAAAGACAGCTGGGGATTTATAGCCAACAAGCAGAATGAAGGGGTTAGTGTATGGAAAATTACTAAGAGAAATCAAGGGCAGGGGGGAGTCTTGCTAACCTGACTTAACAGAATTCTTACTGAAGGGAAGCCGGGATTATCAGATATCAAAGGTACAGGATAAGGAATTTGATCAGATATCGAGGGTAGAAGAATTCTCACTAACCTGATTTAAGCAGGTATTTTGCTACAACTGGATGAAGCCTAGCCAAAAAGAGGGTTCAGAGGGGCCTGTTTAGTTTAGGGGGATACAGAGACGTTCAGAGCAGCTTGTCTAAAGTTTGGTCAAAAAGAGAGTCTCTGTCCATTGATGCTACTTTGCTAAATTATTGAGAGTCAGAATATCTTGAACTTAACTCATTTGATTATGAAGGCAATCATGCGCAGTGTACCAAACCCACCCATTTACCTTCTTGGGCGGCTTAGGTAAGGCACTTCTCTGCTTAGGGCAAGTTTAATCATCTGCAAAGTAAGGACTATACCTGGCTTACTGGACTCTGTATAGCACATAAGAC
Source organism: Eumetopias jubatus (assembly GCF_037043125.1). Lineage (NCBI taxonomy): Eukaryota > Metazoa > Chordata > Mammalia > Carnivora > Otariidae > Eumetopias > Eumetopias jubatus. Next base: position 112,767,064 of record NW_028274814.1, on the reverse strand, counting down.
AGTAGTTTGAAAATGCCTTGAAAACTCTAATTTGCTATGCATATACAAGGTGCTTTTATTGTCAAGGATGCCTGTCTCTTCCTTATTTCAATGAACTCAAAGCATGAGTAGCCTGCTGCCTTCTGGACCACAGACAGAAAAAGCCATTACCTCCTGTAAGTAACTCCCTCTGTATTTTGTTAACACCTCTATTGCAGCCTTTATGGTTTTGTGTTGCAATTATCTAGTTACACAGCTTTTCATTCCACCACTCTTTTCTCAAGACAGGCAGCTTACGTCATTTTTCTTTGTGTTCCCAGTGCCTGTGGCACATATTTGGGCTTCAGTAAGTATGTGCTGAAAAGACAAATAGTTATTTCTTGGTTCCAAGAACATCTACTAAGAGTTCTTTGTTTCTCTAGTTTTCCTGAAGCAGCATCCCCCAGAAACCAAAGAAACTCTTTCCCTGGCTCTCCTTTTAGTCTATTAGTAAATGAAGTCACATAGCACATGGAATTTATGTTCTAGAAGAGCATGTAAAACACAAATTACATATAGTCGAAATTGTGTTTTGTAAAGGCCTTCAGTAGCATTTTATCTCTCTTTTGCAACCTTTCTTTCACTGGGTCAGTGAAAACGAACAAACAAACAAAAATGAAAAAAAATTTCCCATAAGCAATCTTTTAGATAAGCAAAGCGACTTATTTCTGTAAGTTAAATGGGTATGTGCTGGTATTCCTTTGTATTGTTGGGTTCTACTTAATTCCCATCCTCTGATTTTCTTCTTTCCTCTCAGCTAGAACCTTTCCACTCTTGTAGGTTTAGACCTACATTAGTTTCTATCAAAGGCAGTGCAAGGCAGGGGGACTCAAATTAAGGTTCACCACATAAGCAACTAACAGCAAGTTTTTGGCCCCAACTAATTGGGTCTCATCCCCAATTCTGGATTCCAGTTATATTAGGGGATTTCTACTTTCTTCCCAAGATCACATTCTCTGCCTCAGGGTTCATGAGTTAACCCTATCCCTGCCTTTCCCCTGAATGCATCAGTCTCTGAGGAGTCTGCCTGGTCCCCTGTTCTAGGAGGGGCAAGGGGACTTCTAATTGCTAATCAGCTTCTCCTCAGACATATGGAGGTTCTAGTTTCTTTCTCCTGCTCTTAACACTGTACCTATACTCTTGCTCTATTTTCAGATAGTTTTTCCTATCAAGACATTTAAACCCATCAAATACCATTTTCTACTGCAAGTGGGCCTCTCTGCCCCCAGCCTGACAGCCGGTTCTGGGTCCTCACTATTCTGTCTCACTACTGTGAACCCCACCATCGTATCATCACATCATCATATTTGACTCAGTTGAGGCAACTCAGGCAAATAACTGACTTTTTAGAGAGAACAGACGGATATTGCAGCCACAAATAACGTAATTTGGAAACTGTCAAACCATTTAACACAAGACTCACGTATTAAGCATTAGTAGATTCCCTCATATATCATCTATCTCATAGGTTTTCTGTTTTACAAGGAAAAGGACTATCCAAAAATTGGTTTCCAAAATGTTCATTTTTGAGTTATGAAGAGATAATTTCATTAGGGAACAAGATCCAACATTGGATTTAACTCATAACCTTGAAATATACAAAGATATAGGGTCAGGTGTTCTTCAGTTTGGAAATTTGGCATACTATATCTCTGCTTATAGAAGAATCTTATGTGTGAAAACAATGATTCATCAAACAGTTTAATTTTCTGTTTTCTTGGAGAGTATTCAGCAGTGTGTGACTTCAAAAAATTTATATACAATACATAAAAATATATATTTATATTTATATAGTTGCACACATACACACACACACACACACACACACACACACACACCCTGTTCTGTGATTTGAATTATATTTAGAAAGTGTTGGAAGTGGGGTATAAAATCAGATCCAGGAATGAGGTGATGGTGAAGATTTAGACTTTCCTTATAAGACACACCAAGATGAGAATTGGCTCATCTGTGTAGCTTAAGTCTTCAAATACCTTAGCTGAGATATGATAAGAAATATGCCTTATTTCTTATAGTTATATGTTTTGAATTAATTCTTTCCTACTGCTGTTTCTCCTGCATGCAATTACAATGCCTTTGACCCAACTGCACAAACATAGCAAACTTGGGGGCTTTTTATAGGCTCTTGGTTATGTAAAGAAATAACAATAAAAAAAAAGAATAAAAATCAAAGTGAATGTTACAAGTATCATGTGAAAAGCTGGCCACATGTTGAAAGTCACTTGCTTTTTGCAATTCAAAACCCTCTATTTTAAGGGAAAAAATTTTGAGACTCAGAAAACATGATTGGATTTCCACTTATGTCTCATTATTAGTAGGAGTCCTGCATGGTTCTAACATTTACTACTTTGTAATATGAGTACATGGGACAATATAAACACTCTGACCCTTAACTCAGGTTCTCATCAACTGTACTCCATGCCTTTCTAGTTTGGCCTGTTATCTACATAAAAAATGAAAAACACAGGATTCAGCAATCCTATCAATTAATTTATCAGTTAGGTTCAAAGCAAGCATAGTTAGAGAAATTAAGTAGTTGAGTTTTTCTGTGCATTTTATAGAAACAGGAAAACTAACATTGTGCAGAAAACACAAAGGTAGACAATGTATGTGCTGGGGTCAATGGTTCAAATGGGCCTGGCTCAGAGAAGGGGTAAAAAAAAAGGTTATTTACATCATGATTTTTCCTTGAAGCCCTTTTCAACTTCTTACAAAGCATGACAATACTTTGCTAATCTGCTTTCCTGTGATCTTAGCTTTTAAGTCCTACTCTTTAAAAAAAAATTCTCTGTACTGTTCTGAGTCTTGATAAAAACTCTGTTGCAAGTTTACTGAAGGAATTTGACATTTTGATGGAAATCAGGATAAAAAAAAAAAAAACAGACTGCACGTATATTCCTCACGAAAGACCAGTGTGAGAACATGGCATGTACAAACACATATTAAGAAACGATTATCAACAATCTGGAGAAAACTGGGTTTTCACTGACATCAAAACAGGAAGACAAAGGTATAAAAATAAACTAACAGCCAATCAATCAGGTTTACTGAAAAAAATGCCTTCCATTGTTACCATTATCAGCCCACTCTAATTAAAAAAAAAAAAAGTTTTTTGCTGAGAATGCTGTTGACAAGGAAAGAAAGCTTTTTCAATTTGTCTAAGATAAGCTTTTCCTTTTTGTTCTAATTGCCTGGGAATCAACTATCGTTTCATTTCTAGATTTATTCCATTAATTTATAGCCTAGCAGCACACAGAGGGACTTAATTCATGGAGAGCTAAGCTAACCTCCTATTTGAGCTCTCAGCCTCATGATTCAAATTCCCCCAGTGATGGGGAGAACTAAAAGGACAGTTATTTTCTCTTCATTTCCATAATTTCATGCCTATCAATCCTTTTCATATTTCTTACATGATTTCCTAAATTGTATATAACTTCTAAATTGGTTTATAATTTACCTCCCTCTTGCAAATGAAGCCATTTGCTTAAAGTCTCTGAAAATGATATATGTTGGACCAGTTGTAAAAAAATTTGAGAAAGGTGGGGCAGTATTGCAGTTGTTTTAAATCATCTGTGCCTTGGCAGGAATGATAGAAAAAATAAAAAATAATGTAAAACACTAAGAAAGATAGACAAAGAAGAGAGGACAAGTGAGAGATCTTAAGAATTATTTTTCCTTTTTTCCCAATAATTTTGTTGTTATTGTTTTGTATACACGCACACCCTATAAAAACTTATCCAGATTACTCACAACTCTTCTTTGAATCCCAGATCCCTACTCCAACTCCATAACCCCTGTGGTAACCACTGTTACCTCTGAGGGATATCCTGGATTTGAAAAATGTGAATACTTAACATTCCTCTTATAATTCTTGAGAAATTTTCTAGTTCAGTTCTACTTCCTTTAAAAGTATATCAGCAATTCCAGGATATGACTATCTACAAATGACCCCAAATCAGTCTTTGATTCTTAGTAATAATATTTCTAGATAACAGATCATGTTTTCTAGTTCCCTTTTCTGTAGTCTTTCCTAACCAACCTGGATTTTCTGATGCTCTATTTTAAAAGCAGTAGGATTATTAGATAGTACATATGTTTAAAATTAGAAAATGACAGTTTTATATCATAAATTCAACCAAATTCTATAAACTGAATATATTAGTAACTGCTATGAATATTGCCAAGATCCTACTGTTCAGCTGACATATGGCTCCCATTGATTATATCTTATATTATGTCAATAAAGAATGAAATGCACTTAATAGGAAATCTTGGCAATTTATGTCTATAGTAAGAGAGTTTTAATTTTAGCATAGTCAATATAATCCAGAGTAAATGAATAAAAAAGTGATTTGAGCTTCCTTTCTGGAGCATAATTTTACCCTTTCATACATAGGGAGGTGAGTTCAATGGTTAATATATATAAAAAAATTTCATGTTCATTTAAGCCTGTCCATATAGCTCATTGTCTTTACAAGGATACACAGCCCACTAATTTATTTCAAAACTATCACAGACAAGATTACTTGCAAGCAAGTCTACTCACTAACCAAAGTTAGTACTATATCACCCAATTATTAAAATGATAGATAAATCGAGGCTTTCGTAAAATAAATTTAGGTATTTTGATAGGGTATAATCCAAACAATAAATCATCTGGCTTCAAAGACCTAGGTATAAATCCTAGCTTGCGGGTGCCTGGGTGTCTCAGTTGGTTAAGCTACTGCCTTCGGCTCAGGTCATGATCCTGGAGTCCCGGGATCGAGTCCTACATCAGGCTCCCTGCTCAGCAGGGAGTCTGCTTCTCCCTCTGACCTTCTTCCCTCTCATGCTCTCTCTACCATTCTCTCTCTCTGTCTCTCAAATAAATAAAAATCTTTAAAAAAAATCCTAGCTTGGGACAACTTTTGGGACAACTTTTCTTTTAATCCTTTGCTTTTCATATTTTCCATCTGTCATAGTAATTCATAATCAGTAAATTGTCAACATGAACAATGTAGTAGTGTTTTGCAAGTAGTTGTGAAAACTCTGGTCAACATTATTTTGCAAATTGAATTCAGATACCTTACAATCCATCTGTGGATCCTTAAGGGAGAAGTGGCATTTAAGATGATGTATTAGATATGAGCTTTGCCTCTGGGACCCAGAAGACCTGAGTTTGTATGACAGACACTGTGGACTGGATTTTTCAAAATTCACTTATGCCTTTCATTTGCCTTCTTGTACTGCAGAAACTAGAAAGCTAAAAAATTTCCTCATTCCCTTGTAGCCAGCACTCCAAGTGGGATTTAGCTTCTTAGATTCAGATGTACTGGTGTAAGATTTGAATTGAATTCAGAACTGGGTTATTTAGGGGGAAAAAGTAAGGCATCCGTTTTTCACATGCAGATCAAAGCAGAGGTAGCATAGCCTAGGAACATTACCAGTGACTACCAGATTTGGCAGAGGAGGCTCCCTGACCTCAACAATGGCACTTAGGCTCTAGAGCTGACAAGTGTAGAAGTGGCTTCTTAATTTCACAAGCAGCATCCTGCCTGTGGCAGAGTTGCAATTCCCTTCCTGGTCCAGTTCCGTGGTTTATCTTCCTTCCCAGAGCACAAAAGTTTAGAGAGTCTTAGTCCATCCAACATACACCTGGAAAATCTGGACAGGAGTTACAAAATGACACAGGGGAGCTACAGCCCTGTCCATGTAGCCCGTTAGAACAGGTGAAGAAACTAAGCCCAGAGAGGTTAAGGAACTGTCCCAGGATCACACTGAAAGAAGCTGGCCATGAGAGAAATTCCAGACTTGGGCTGATATGCAGCCAGAGGCACCAGTACATCAATACTAGTTGTTAAAATATCGAAATGTTCTGTAATGGTTGGTAAATAGCTGCTGTCCTGAGTCCCCTCTATGCCCCTGGCCCTTCTGTTAGGACCCGGTAGGCTTTCTTGCCTGCTAGGAACAGGTAATAGCTGGTACAGCAATGGGACATCAGCATTTTAGCCATTTCCTTTCTGATCGTATGATTTGTGCCATCTAATTGTTAAGTATTTTTATTTGCATCCCTGGGTGGGCCTCTGCAGGCAGGTGCCTTCTACCACACCAGGTTACTTCTTTGCTTAACATGTTATTGAATTCAACAGAATACTTAGGTTTCAAACTGCAGTAACACAATGTTAATCTCTCCTTAGAACAATAATACCATTACTGTTTGTGGAGGAGGGAGGCGATGCTAGAAACTTGGCAATCCTCTGTCATCAGAGGGAGCTCATCCAAAGATGTCAATTTATGAAACTATATTTTCGACAGGTGGGTAGCAGCCTTATAGCACTGGTGAAATGCTTAACAAACTGAAAAATGAATCTGAGAAGATGAAAGGTGTCTATTTTCAGTGCTAATAACATATACAGAGCATAGTCTTGAATATGTAAGATTTTATAATTTTCACATGTATAATTTATAACAGAACTTACCCTTCAGTAAGGAGCTAAGAGAAAATAAGCCAAAGGACCATTAAGCTACACAACACTGTGTAACTGAGTTATTTTACTTCCGGAAACACTAGGTGTTATGACAAAATTCTTCACATTTACACTTCTTGGCGTCTGGGTTTGACAGCTGCATTGAGCAACAAACATGCAGAATAACTCTCTTCCTATTATTGTTTATCATAAATTACTCCCAAATTCTCAAAATGCAAAATCCCCCAGACTTTCTAGACCCTTGATCAATAACGAGTGAGTCATTACATAAATACTGCTCGGATGATCAGCCTTTATCCGAGAAATGGAAGATAGATTTTCTTATCTTTCCTGGCACCTAATTCTGCTGTAAAACAAATGTGTCATAATTTATTTAAAGTTCAGGGAAAAGAGAAAACCCCAGAGTTCCTGAAGTCTAGTGTACTTACCTCATGGAAAAATTGTAAAGGGTCAGACAGCTGCTGCTATTGAATTTAAAAAATAATTTTAAACATAATAGCATAATGGGTGGGCATAGAAGGTGGAGCCACAAGATTCTCACAACGAAATCCAACTGTTCCCATCTCTAGACCTCACAATTTTACTGGGAGAATTCAAAAACATCAAAAACATCTTTTTAAATATTAGAATAGTTGAAAAAATAATGCTAGACATTCACGTAAGCCTAGTAAGATGAAACACATTGATTCTACTCTGTCCTAAATGCCACGAATTTAAGAGTATAAGTAAATAGAGATAAATACTTTTAAAAGGTGGGCTACTTCCCATATAATCAGAAAGAATGGGAATGGAGAAAATAGCAAAAGAAAGTTTGTAATAAAAATGTAAGAGAGGAGACTAGGAACTGACTTAGCAGAGTGACAACAGCTGCAACTAAGTACTTGCATTTATCATTTACCAAATATGTACTGAGCACCTACTGTGTGCCGGGCCCTGTTCTAGAGAGGAGCAATAGAGCAGGGAATAAAAAAGGCAAAAGCTGTGCCTTCATGAAACTCAAACAGAAGACACCACTGAGAAGAAAGTTGATTTGTGCCACAGAACCACAGAGAGGCTGGAAAAACAAATTAAGGGCACAAGGTAACTCTGTACCTCTGAAAAGTGCTAAAAATAAATGGAAACGGTAAAAATCTTTTAAAAAAACTTTTTTAATTATTGGGCACCTGGGCGGCTCAGTTGGTTAAATGACTGCCTTATGCTCAGGTCACGATCCTGGAGTCCCAGGATGAAGTCCCGCGTCGGACTCCCTGCTCAGCAGGGAGTCTGCTTCTCCCTCTGACCCTCCCCTTTCTCATGCTCTCTCTCTCTCTCTCATTCTTAAAATTTTTTTAAAATATTTAATTATTTGAGAGAGAGAGTGTGCACAGGAGCAGGGAGCGGGGAGCAGAGGGAGAAGCAGACTCGCCGCTGAGCAGGGAGCCCAACGCGGGGCTCAATCCCAAGACCCCCAGGGCCCCCAGGACCCCAGGTTCAAGACCTGAGTCAAAGGCAGAGACTTAACTGACTGAGCCGCCCAGGCACCCTTTAAGGGACAATTAGATATTAGATGGCTTCTCTAACTCAGCGCAACTGGTGTCTTACACCAACCTTCCAAGAATAAGGAAGGTTGCTTCGCTTCCATCTTCCAAACCTTGATCAAAATGATTGGCAGGGGTACTAACCTGGAACCATTATCAGGAGGGGCATTCTGGGAAATGCAATTCCAGTTTGTCTAAGTTGGCACAATACAAACCCACAAAGAGAAAGATTTGGGATTCAGAAGATAGTGGGCCCAAGAAAGGAGTGGGGAAAGAGTACTCTGTGGATAATAAAGGGAAGTTCATGGAAAAAACAACTGAGCAAAATGCCTAAAAAGAAAGAAATCCAGATTGGAACAAAAGGACAGAGGGCTCCAAGAAGTTTGGATTCAAGAAAAATATGAACTGATAAACTGAGGTGTTTGATTACAATAAGAGGTATTTTTCAGTTCTTGTCAGTGAGCAATTAAAACTACAGGGAAAAAAAATGAATAGATGCACAGGAAGCAAAGTGCAATCATAATCTACATGGCTCAGTCGTTAACGATATTTACATCATTATAATCATCTCTACAATGAGCAGCAATTCAACAAAAATTAAGAAGAAATACATGGAGAAAAGAGGAAAGGTAGTGTTAGAAAATGAAAACAACCTTATTCCTAGTAGGGAGTCAGAATATAATGTAAGTGTTTTTTAATTAATAGACTTTATTTTTTAGAAGTTTTATATTGACAGAAAAATGGAACTTTACAGTAAACATTCTCAAGTGACCCCTCCTGCTCACATACAGTCTCCCCCGTTGTTCATATCTTGCTTTAATATAGTACATTCATTATAATTAATGGACCAATATTGATTTATCACTATTAGGTAAAATTTATCACTGTGAACTATAATTTAGATGAAGGCTTATATTCCATGTTATACAGCTCCATTGGTGAAGGAAGAAACTAAAATGCATCCTGCCCTGTATCTACCATTACAATATCATACAGAATAGTTTCCCTACCCTAAAATTCCCCTGCATTTCACTTATTGATCTCTCCATTCTCCAAACCTCTGGCAACCACTTCTCTTTACGCCATCTCTATAATTTGTCTTTTCTTTTCAGAAAGTCAGAGTTGGAATACTATGGGTAGTCTTTTCAGAACAACTTCTTTTACTTAGCAATATGCATTTGAAGTTCCTCTGTGCCTTTTCAGGGTTTAAGAGCTCATTTCTTTTTATTGCTGAAGAATCTTTCATTGTATGCTTGTACCACAGTTGCTTCCTCCACTTATCTAAATTGAATGACATCTTGGTTGCTTCCAGGTTTGGAAAAGTATGAACAAAGCTGTTATAAAATTTATGTGCAGATTCTTATGTAGCCATAAGCTTTTCACTCATTTAGAGAAATATGTACGTGAAATATCGCTGTATCCTATGGTAAGATTATTTTCCGCTTTGGAAGAAACTGCAGAACTGTCTTCCAAAGTGGCTGGACCGTTTGCATTTTCACCAACAATGAATGAGACCTCTTGTTATTCTGTGTCCTTAACCAGCATTTGCTGTTGCCATATTTTGGATTTTAACCACTTTAAAAATGAGTAGTATACCTAATTGCCATTTTTATTTTCAACTCCCTGATGATATTTGATGTTGAGCATCTTTTCATATGCTTAGTTGCTATCTGTGTATCTTTGTTGGTGAGGTGACTCCTATGATCTTTTCCCTATTCTTAAGTTGAATTGTTTCCTTATTGTTGAGTTTTATGAGATCTTTGTGTATTTTAGATGCTAGTCCTTTATCAGATACGTGTTTTACAAATATTTTCTCTCAGCCTGTTGCTTGTATCTTAATTTTCTTAACAGTGTCTTTTATGGGACACAGGTTTTTAATTTTTAATAAAGTCCAACCTAACCATTTTTCTCTCATGAAATTTACTTTGTAGTATTTTATCTACAAACCCAAGGTCACCTAGATTTTCTTCAGTTATATTCTGGCATTTCATAGTTTGTGTTTTCCATTTAGGTCTATGATCTATTTTGATTTAATTTGGGGGAAAGATATAACGTCTATGTCTAGAATTTTTTTTATGTGGATATCCAGTATTTCTAGCACCATTTGCTGGAAAAGATTGTCTTTTCGTCATTGAATTGCCTTTGTTCCTTTGTCAAAGACCAATTGACTCAATTTGTGTGAGTCTATTTCTAGGCTCTCTATTCTCTATTCTTTTCTGTTGATATATTGGTCCATTTCTTCTCCAATACAATGTCATCTTAATTACTGTAGCTTTATAGTAAGTCTTCAAATTTGGTGGTATCATTCCTCCAATTTTGTTCTTTTTTAGTATTGTATGGATTATCCCAGGTCTTTTGCCTTTTCAAAAAATGTTATAATCAGTTTGTTGATACACTCAAAATAACATGCTGTCATTTTGATTGAGATTGCACTGAATGTATAGATCAAGTTGAAAATGACATCTTAAAATATTGAGTCATCTTATCCAGGAACATGGAATATCTCTCCATGTATTTTGATCGTCTTTGATCTTTTTTATCAGAGTTTTTAGTGTTCCTCATGTAGATCTTGTATAATTTTTTTTAGATTTATGCCTAAATATTTCATTTCTGAGCATTAATGCAAATGGTTTTGTGTTTCAGGTTCTAATTGTTCATTGTGGTTATACAGGAAATGTTAACCTTATATCCTACAATCTTGCTATAATATCTTAATAGTTCCAGGGATTTTTTTTGGTCAGATCTGGGATTTTCTACATATATAATCACATCATCATCAAACAAATGCAGTTTTATTTCTGCCTCCCCAATCTATATACTTTTTATTTCCTTGTGTTATCGCATCCCAGTACAATGCTGAATAGAAGTAATAAGAAGGGGCATCTTTGCTTTATTTCTGATTTTAAGAGAAAGCAACCTTCTGCATCAAAGGAAGTCAGAATATAATGTGTAAAATTTTTAAAGACAATAAAAATATATCATTAAATAGCAAATATAAATGGTAAAAAGGATTAAAGAGTTTTCCTTTGGAGTGTGGAATGTAGAGAACAAGGAGGAGTGACAGAGAGTCCTGCTATTCATCACTATATCTTTTCATACTATTTGACTTGTAAAACATATGCTACTGTGAATAATATCTTAATAATTTTCTTCATAGTGATATCATGAGTAATGTTAATGAGGTCTATTTTTGTGACTAACTGGGGACAACTTATATAAATCAGCACAGTTTCTGATACATAGAAAGTAACCTTTGGATGTAATTAAGGCAGACTAAACACTCCAAAAGACATTCCTTCTACTAGACAACTAGGTCCTTGATGAAACAAAAACTTTAATGCACTTTGAGGTATACAGTAAATAAAAGAACACCTCTCAAATTCTCTGTCTTAAATGCTACCAACCCCTAACTTTTTTGAGAGAAAAAAAAATTGGCAGCTGAAACGAGCAACAAAGTCAAAAGTGAGGCATCAAAAGGCTGTCTTTCTCTGAAGGAAAATGTACTATCAGACTGTGTTTATTTTCTGTACTGCATAATAACTAAGTATCACAAACTTAGTGACTCAAAGCAACATGCAGTTTCTGTGGATCAGTAGTCTTGGTTTAGCTGGGTCCTCTGCAAGACTGCAATCAAGCTACCAACAAGGTCCAGGTTCTCATCTAGAAGCTTGACCAGAGAAAGTTTGTTTTCAAGTTCATTAACCTTGTTATAAAAATTTATTTCCTTGCAGTTTTAAGACTCATAGCAGCTCCCTTCTTCAAAGACAGCAAGAAGGGCAAGATTTTAAAGCAAGTCAGCTAGGATGATGGAGTCTTATACAATGTAACATAAAATCACCTTTGCCATATTCTTTTGGTTAGAAGCAAGTTATAGGACCTGCCCACACTGAAGGAGAGGGAATTATACAGGAACATGTACATGGTGGCCATCTTCAGGTCTGTCCATCATAAGACTGATAATGATCAGGATTCTAAGGGCAATGGGGAGGAAGATGGTAGAAGTGGAGATTTCTTCATTTAGGCAATAACTCAAAGGGGCGTAAAAAGGATCACCCACTATCCATAACACCATTTGGCTTCTCACAAAAAAAAAAAAACAAGGAAGGAAGGAACTCTTTCAGATGTTTAACTACATAAAGTGTATCAGGTTGTTTCCAAAGTGCTTATATCAATGTATATTTCAAAATTAACTCTGGATGATATAACATTCTCAACTTAGGTTTCTAGACCCCTACATAATAAAAATCAGTAAAATTTATGTTTATTTTTAAAAGTGCAGACATAAAATGAGAGTCTGAAAAAACAACAAAGGATAGTTATGATTCCACAGAATTTAGATACTTAAATAATCAGAAATGGTTTATAAACTGGGAATTAAAGGGGTACATGGGTGGCTCAGTTAGTTAAGCGACTGCCTTCAGCTCAGGTCATGATCCTGGAGTCCCGGGATTGAGTCCCGCATCGGGCTCCCTGCTCAGCAGGGAGTCAGCTTCTCCCTCTGACCCTCCTCCCTCTCATGCTCTCTATCATTCTCTCTCTCTCTCAATAAAAAAAAAAAAAAAAAAAATCTTTAAAAAAAAACTGGGAATTAAATATTGCAAAAATGAAAAAGATTTATTTTAAAGACAGGCAAAATGACATACTATAAAATAACAAACCATATTTTTAAAGTAATTGAATAAGTGTTTCAAAATAAAAAGATTGTTGAAATCGGAGAATTGCTGAAAGATTAAAAAAGAAGATTAGATATATTGCTAAAGACAGTAAAATTGGAAAATAAATAGAAGATGCACAGACTCCTGCATGCAGGGGGAAAAAAGGTCAAAAATATGAAAGAATGGCTTGAATGATGGAGAAAACAGAATGAGATAATTTAACATATATTTTACCAGAGTCCCAGGAAGAGAGGATAGACAGATGAAGGGTAAGCTATATTTGAAGAGATAATGGACGCAATTTTTTCAGATCTAATGGGGAAAATAAAAACAATCTACAAATGCAGGAGACAAAATTAATCCCAAATAGATCCATAAAAAGAAATTCACACCTAGATCCATTGTACTTAAACTTCAGAATACCAAGCTGATTTTGAAATTTATTTGGAAGATCAAAGGCCTGTGAGTAGCCAAGACATTACTCAAGCTGAAGAATAAAGAGGAGCTATTTGCTGTACCAGATATCAAGTCTCATTATAATGCTATTATAATTAAGTCAGTGTTGTAGTAGTGCAGGAATAGATAAGGTGACCTGTGGAACAAGAATAAGACAAGAGAGGGGCGCCTGGGTGGCTCACTTGTTTAAGCGCCAGACTCTTGATTTGGGCTCAGGTCATGTTCCCAGGGTCCTGGGATCAAGCCCCTGTGTTCAGCTCCACACTCAGCAGGGAGTCCGCTTGAAGATTCTCTCCCTCTCCTTTTCCCCCACACTCGTGCAGGCTTTCTCTCTTTCTCTCTAAAATAAATAAATCTTGGGGGGAAAAAAAGAATAAAACAAGAGAAAGAGAGCCTATAAATAAAGCCACACATATAACGCAAACTCAGGGGCACCTTGGTGGCTCGGTTGGTTAAGTATCATGATCTCAGTGTCCTGAGGTTGAGCCTCGTGTCGGGCTCCAAGCTCAGCATGGAGTCTGCTTGTCCCTCTCCCTCTGCTCCTCCCCCCAGCTCGAATAAATAAATAAAATCTTTTAAAAAAATGATGCAAACTGAGGGTATGACAGAAATAGCCTATGAGGAAAAGAAGGGACAATTTAATAAGTGATGTATTTATCCATATGGCTATAATTAAGTTGGATTGTTACCATACACCATACACACGATATATGCCAGATGACTATGTCCTTAGATATAAGAGGCAAAACTTTAAAATTTTGTTAGAAATTATATGAGAACAATTTTTAAATTTGGGTTAGGGGATGATTTAAAATATTAAAATAAGATACAAGATTGATAAACTGTTAAATTTAAGAAATTCTATTTATAAAAAGGCATCATGAGAAAGTGAAAATCAATTCAACATTATAGATAATATTTATGACACATATAACCAATAATAAAATAATAGCCAAAGAATAAACAACACCTACAACTCAGTAAGAAAAATAAAATAACCCAGGGAAAAATGACAAATAAAAACAAGAGTAGGCATATCACGAAAGAGAAAGCATGAAGAGTAATACACATATAAAATTATATTCAGTTTTATGATTATGGAAATTCAAATTAAGATCACATTGAATTATGTATTTGTACCAACTAATTTGATCACAAATTAAGAAGTCTTCCAAGGCCCAGGATCAGCTGGTTGAATTATAAATTGATACAAGCACATTGGAAACAATTTGGTCCTATCTTGAATGGTTGAACACTGGAAAGTTCCCACAATCTGGCCACTTTCTTTAAGGTATCAATTTGGACAATTCTTACGTGAGTACACCAACAGCTGTGTACAAAAATGGTCATAATGGCATTATTAATAATAGAAAAATACATAAATGGAAATAACACAATAAGAAAATGAATAAATAATAGCATATCGCTCAATATAAAATTATGCTACAGTATATAGATGACACTCAGAAATTAAATATAAGGTTAAGTTAAAAAATCAGCCACCTTAGAGGACAGAAACATCATGATTCCATTTTGTAAAGCTCAAAACCAATCCAAGGCAAACAATATTATTTGGTAATTGATATGTGTGTGTGATTAACAGCAATGGTAATGATTAGCAATTAAAACTGGCACAGTGCTTACCATTTGAAAGTCCTCTCCTGTGTGCTACAAATGGATTAACCAGTATAATTCTTACGTGAGGTAGATATTATAGCTATCCCTAAAAATAACAATTTAGAAACTGAGGCAAACAGGTTAAGTAACTTGCCCAATACAATTGGTCTGGCTCAGAGTGTGAATTCTTAACGTCTATGCTATATTGCATATAAATGATATTTGGGAGGTTTGTGTAAAGCAGGGAAATAGAATGGGGAGGAGCACGCAGGTTTATGCAAAGGAATTGGTAACATTCGAATTTTAGTTCCAATGGTGAACGATAAGTATGCATTTTAATGTTTTCTACTTTAACTTTTATGTATACGTCATGCTTATTATTTAGTAGCTTTCAAAATGTATGTAAATATTTTTTGAAAAAATAGAGCTACCCTATGACCCAGCAGTTGCACTCCTGGGTATTTAACCCCAAAGACACAGATGTAGTGAAAAGAAGGGCCATATGCACCCCAATGTTCATAGCAGCAGTGTCCACAATAGCCAAACTGTGGGAAGAATCAAGATGCCCTTCAACAGACGAATGGATAAAGAAGATGTGGTCCATATAGACAATGGAATATCACTCAGCCATCAGAAAGGATGAATACCCAACTTTTACTTCAACCTGGATGGGACTGGAGGAGATTATGCTCAGTGAAGTAAGTCAAGCAGAGAAAGTCAATTATCATATGGTTTCACTTATTTGTGGAACATAAGGAACAGCATGGAGGACATTAGGAGAAGGAAGGGAAAAATGGGGGGGGGGAATTGGAGGGAGAGATGAACCATGAGAGACTATGGACTCTGAGAAACAAACCGGGTTTTAAAGGGGAGGGGTTATTGGTTAGCCCAGTGATGGGTATTAAGGAGGGCACGTACTGCATGGAGCACTGGGTGTTATACGAAAACAGTGGATCGTGGATCACCACATCAAAAACTAATGATGTACTGTATGGTGACTAACATAACATAATAAAATTTAAAAAAAAAAAAACATAGAATTTGATGATAATTAGGCTGTCACCTGAACGTCTGCTTCCAACAGCAAGGTCAGATCTGCTTTTTCCTACGATTCTACCTAATGGTAGCTCTCCCATCAGCATCACTAGTTAGGTATTTTCCTATACACCAGGCATTGTTCTAATTATTTAATATGCTTTCATTCTCATATTATTCACAATAATCTTGTGATTTAGGTATTTTTATCATCCCTATTTTGTAGTTAGGAAAAAAGGGAGGAAGGAGACATAGAGAAAGAAGCTAAGTAACTTGCTCAAGGCTGCATAGCTAGACAGTACCGAAACCAGATTTCCAACAGTTCTTCCAATACTGCCTCTCTTTATGGAGCACAAGTTAATCTCATCCACTCAAAGCAAAAGAAGATGGTAAATTAATTCTAAAATAGACCCTCCCAAAGTTATATGTATGATTTTTGTATTAGCTGTAATCACCTAAGCCAGTGGTTTCTAAGCATTATTTTATTTACCCTGTATTCAAAGTAAATTTATATAAAAGCCCAATATATAAAATTGATAAAAGCAAAACTACTCTGGTTTTGGTGCTAAGATGAAAATCCATCTATATATATATTTTTTTTTCCAGAGGTTCTACCACACATATTTGGAAATTCTGCAACATTTTATGGATAATCAAGAAGTGTTGATGATAGATTGGATTATTGGCTCCATTTCTCTCTCCCTGTTTATTATAGAAATATGCATCCATGCCCAATTTAGGCATAATTCTCTCTAGTAGGCAGAATGTATTTCCCTCTCTATTGCTCTTGAGCTTGGCCACGTGACTTGCTTTTGCCAATGAAATAGTAGCAAATGTGGCATGCAGAGACTTATTTAAAGACTACTGTATAATTTGGCTTGCATTCTTGTGCTCCTACCATTGCAATGAGAAGATCATGCTCTGAGTAGCTACCTGTCCTATGATAGGATATATGGAATACACCCTAACCTGACCTACAGATGAACCCAGCTAAACTAAATCAAGCTCAGCCAAGACCAGCCAAACTTCAGCTGACCCACAGACATGCACAGAGAGCATTATGGCAGTAAAAGCTGTCTAATATAGTAGTTGCATTGTAATTCACAAAATACTATTAAAAGAACAAAATAAAAGTCCAAAATATACCAAATTCCTCAGAGTTTAAAATGCTTCTATGAGAAGCAGTACCACATTGTAAAGGAGATGGCCTCCAGTGTCTGGCAGATGTGGTTATAGACAGAAATTACTAAGTCTTTGGACCTCAGTAATCACATCTAACATATGTACAAATGGTTTAGAAATTGTATATATAAAGAGTTTCGAGCATATAGACATTTAAATGGTAGTATTGTCAAAAACAAATAAATTAAAAAATGGTAGTATTGTTATATCACATCATACAATATATTAATCAAGTTAATGAATACATAGGAACTTCTTAAAAAACACTTTGAGAACAGAGATACCTTATATTTACCTCTATTTTATCCTCACAGACTTACTATATATATATATATATATATATATAATGTATATATGTTATATATATATAACACCTAGTTGTCCCAACTAGGTGTTGGGACAAACCCAGAATATGCCCCAATGACTCAAGAGCCTTGCCCCTTCCTTATTTTTCTGAAAGTAATACTGGCAGAGGAAAGGGTCTAGTTTATTAGATGGTGATCCCACAGTTCTATTTGACAACAAACATTTAACTTTCCATTTCCTTATTGTTTAAGATTCTGAAGATGCCTGACATTTCTTGTCAAAAATTTACTCATCTATTATGTACCACTAAATGTGTGGTGTCCTACATTTGAACTCATCTTCTACAACACACAGAATCTGTTGACAAATGTCTCTTTTTTTTCCACAGCCTTTATAATATGATGACTCATTCCCTCGTGGGTGGTAGGTAACTGCCCTTGGTCACTAAGTGAATGATTTGGAAAGCCTCTGTGGCTGAACATATTTGAGCTAAATGATGCAGTGGGAAAGATGGGGTCACGGGAAGAGCATAGTGCTGCAGATTGTCAAATGGTGCATGGCAGGCATCAGGAATGTGGTGCAGCTGGACAGGCAGTGAATACGTTACAGGTACTTACTGCAGCAATTAGAACAAGCAGAAATCCACACAGGTTCCCCTTGGATATTGGAATATGGTGTCGGTATTCTCAAAAATACAGATGGTGTTTCAATACACATAATAGCCTTAACTCTCACCATCTGGACCCAAAAGAGACTGCTTGCTTGGATTCCTAATCCGTGACCGTGTTTTATTGCATGGGTAGCAATTAGAAGTGACATTTCTCCACTTCTTTGTGTTTTGTTTTGTTTTTTACTGATAATCTTAACATTCCTATTTTCTTTCTCTGAACTGCTCCCTCTAACCTTGTCACTTATAGCCTCTCTGCTCTGAGCTGATTAGGACACCTGATTCCAAGCAATTCTACTTTGCCCCTCATTCATCACATGTGAGCAAGTATGTAGTTGGGGAGTTTGAGTAGCACCCATTCATGCTCATAAATAATTTGGTTCTATCAATAAGCAAAAGAAGAAACATCTGGCATGAGCTTTTATGTTGTCTGTCGTGTATGACTTGAGAGGGAGGCACCTTTTTTGTGAGCTGCAGTAAAGATGGTACAAAGCAATCACTTAAGATACAATCCCATAGGAGTGGCAGGATAATTCTTTGAGATATTGATTTGTGTTTTGCCCTCCTGTCCATTTTAAGAGAGAAGCCAGGCCCCTATGCACATTCTTGCTTCAAGGGAGCTTCACGTTAGCAGGCTGATAGCGGAGGTTGCCTAGAAAAGGCACCCTTTTTACCCTACAGTTGAGTTTCTGGAAAAATTACTAGTGAACAATTTAAAGAGCAACAGGAAATAAAAGTGTTGGTTGAATTGTGTCCCCCAAAAAGATATATTGAAGTTCAAATCTGCAGTCCCTGTGAATGTGACCTAACTTGGAAATAGGATCTTTGTAGTAATCGAGTTAAGATGAGGTCATACCGGATTAGGACAAGCCTTAAATGCAGTGACTCACTAGCCACTTAGAAAAAAGCCATGTGAAGGCACAGAGACACACAGGGTGAATACCACAGGAAAAAAAGAGGCAAAACCTAAAATGATGCATCTGTGAGTTGAGGGATTGCCAGCAACCACCAGGAGAAGCTGGGGAAAAGCTGTGAAAAAGATCCTCCCTGAGAGTCTCCAGAAGGAACCAACCTTCGCTGACACCTTGATTACATACTTCTAGCCTCCAGAATTGTGAGAGAATAATTTGTTTTTGTTTTAAGCCACCCCATTTATGGCATCCCTAGGAAACTAACATAAAAATAAAGTCCCTGTGGGGTAAAAAGAGAATCCCCTGAGGCTGACATGAGGTCATGATTGAAATGAGAAAAAATCAAGAGGAAGAACTCTGGTAGCTCCATCACCTAGTTAATTCTGTGATAATGGGCAACCTACATAATTTCTCTAAGGTTCTTTTTCCTCCTCTACGAAGGAGAAAAGTTAATTTATTTGAACTACAACAATGCTCAATATACAATAGCTCTTATTCTTACAATCAGTGTCAACATCATTACTCCCACTTTGTGAAGTCATGGGAAGAGGGAACTGGCATCACAGCCAGGGCCCCAGCTGACCATGATACTGACCAAGCTGTGCTGTGCCTGAAATGGTGGACAGCTTTAACACAGCTAAGCCATGGACCCACCTTAGAAAAACATGTGGTCCCAAGTCAGCTGAAATATGCTTCCCTATTAGGGAAGAGAATATTCCTCAGGCTGTGTGGTTGCTTCCCATCCAACCCTGTGGAGGTAAGAAGTCAAAGTAGCTGTAGGAGTCGAGACTGGAAAGATTTATTATAGCATATCGTTCTCATGATTGACTTCATTTTGCCCTAGATAGAGCAGCAAGGATTCACAAAGACAAGCAAAAATGAAAAGATACCTCATATTTTCAGCTCTGTATTTTTCTAGCACATTTGTTGTATTAATTCATACAGTTGTCCTGTATGAGTCTCTACAGGATCACGATTGATTAGGGAATGGTTTGAGATTTGATCTCTGAGTGGGCTCCTTATCTTAATGGAAAGGAAGCAGATCCACAGCTCATGACTGGGCCATACCCCTCTCAAGTCAGCCGTCTCATAAACGTGAGCCCCTGCAGGAAGTCTAAAGCCATCCCACCATCTCTGTAAAACTGTTCCATAAATCAGTGCATATTTTTATTGCCTTTGTAACTCAGATTAATGATCATTTAATACCATAATAGATGGTAAATACGTCACTGGCCTCATTTTGACCTCTATAGAGCAGCAAGGATGTACAGACGAGAAGAAGGTACCTCATATCTTCATGCAGAGTTAATCACTACTTGTTCCTATCTCTGTTTTTGTTGTTCTTTGATTATTTTTTAACCAGCACATTTATTTTTTTTCAAGTTTTTATTTAAATTCTAGTTAGTTGACATATAGTGTAATACTGGTTTCAGGAGTAGAATTTAGAGCTTCACCACTCACACACAACACTCATTGCTCATCACAACACGTGCCCTCCTCAATGCCCAACACCCATTTACCCCTCCCCCACCCACCTCCCCTCCAGCAACCCTCAGTTTCTTCTCTATAGTTAAGAGTCTCTTATGGTTTGCCTCCCTCTCTTTCCCTTCTCCCCCTACATTCATCTGTTTTGCTTCTTAAATTCTACATATTTAACCAACACATTTAAAAGGGCAGAGGGCCTGTGGTTCCTTGGTTCTGGTTCTTAGACCTGAGACATAACCCTGCTAAGCATCATCTTACAAGTTCACTTTTTTCTTGGCCTATCTGTACTTCCAGAATGACTTGCAGTTAGATTGTCTAGCATGATCTGCATTTGGTTTTGACAGATGAACTCCATGGCCCAAGACCAAAATGTAATCATTCCACTGAGGGGAGGCAGGAATCTAACAAGACTGGGAGAAATATGGCTAATCTAATCACTGGCTGTTAAGGTTGGCAGGAAGTGGCATAGAAAGGTCATTTGCATGTGGTCAGGGATAATGGGGATTAGAAGAGGCGTTGGGTTCCACAGTTACTGCACAAATGCCAAAATATTACAGGTAGATAACCCCTGGCCAGGACGAGTCTTAGAGGCAACATGTGGATTGAGGGATATACAATTATTATTGAATCCCAGTATTCTACCTAGTCTCACCTGCATCATGCCATTGTGCCTATTATGTGAAGAATCTATGATTTGGCGGGCAGCAGCTCATTAAGAAGAACCAAGCTATGTCCATCAACAAATGAATGGATAAAGAAGATATGGTATATATATACAATGGAATATTATGCAGCCATCAAAAAAATGAAATCTTGCCATTTGCAATAACGTGGATGGAACTAGAGGGTATTATGCTAAGTGAAATAAGTCAATCAGAGAAAGACATGTATCATATGATCTCACTGATTAGAGGAATTCTTAATCTCAGGAAACAAACTGAGGGTTGCTGGAGTGGTGGGTGTGGGAGGGATGGGGTGGCTGGGTGATGGACATTGAGGGGGTATGTGCTATGGTGAGCACTGTGAATTGTGTAAGACTAATGAATCACAGACCTATACCTCTGACACAAATAATACATTATATGTTAAAAAAAAAAAGAAGAAGAAGAAGATAGTAGGAAGGGAAAAATGAAGAGGGGGAAATCGGAGGGGGAAATGAACCATGAGAGACTCCGGACTCTGAGAAACAAACTGAGGGTTCTAGAGGGGAGGGGGATGGGGAGATGGGTTAGCCTAGTGATGGGTATTAAAGAGGGCACGTATTGAATGGAGCACTGGATGTTATACACAAACAATGAATCATGGAACACTACATCAAAAACTAATGATATAATGTATGTTAATTAACATAATAAAATAAAATTTAAAAAGAAGAACCAAGCTAGCTTAATAAATAATATTTTGGAAGATATGTCATTCAATTATATAAAAGCATTTTTCATATCACCTAAAGTTACCTTCTTGAACCTTTGCAGGTGCAAATGATATTAGATTATACAGTGAGCACTCATTATTGACATAGATGGCTTATTTTTAGCAAAGTAGCTCCTAGAATACTTTACAGCACCTACACATAGAAAGAAGTCTACATCTTAAAAAATACACTGTCAATTTGAACATGCAATTGGGTAATGAACTCTGTTAAGAACTTACTGCAGAAAGCAGGACTGTACACTAAGAACTTTTCCTTGATGCTTTTATGTAGACCATTTTAACGAATGAATTCTCCCCAAAGATGTCTTTATTAATATTTAAAGCATGAAATATTTCAAATCATTTACCTGTTATGCTTGGCTAATGGCTTTTGGGAAATTTGATGCTTAGACCATTTTATTTCATGGGAGGAGACTGCACTCTTAGAAATATTTAGAATGTGATACTTTATACCCCGACCTCCATATACAATATCATAATATATAAAGATCTAGTCAGGAAAAGCTAAATACAAATGGCAAACAATATCACAAAGCAAAATCAACTGAATTTATTTAAAGTCATATTGGTTTTCTCCTCTTAAGATTTCTTAGATCCAGTTGATCATTTTCAAAATGTTGCAAGTACATGGGAAATGAGATCCCAGAAAACAATGACTCTATGTATTTTTTAGCATTATTTTCAGTAATCCACACCCTGCAATAAACCTCATCCTCATAAACAGTGACACATAGCAAATATTAGGTCTTCTGGACTGCAGTTGTATAGCTTAGGCAAAAACACATTTCAAAAATACATATGATTTAGTCTGTTCCCTTTGTCTGCCTTGGAACATTCTATAAAGACTAAATTCTAAAGATGTCTGTCCCATCCTTCTCTGAAATGAAAATCGAGCTCATAAAAGAGAATCCAACTTAATTTGCCATTTTCCCATTTTCACAAAACACATGTTGAGTTTTACTGTAGACACTTCTTACAGCTCCTCTTGACATTTCTAGATGCTCTGGGCCTTAGACATTCAGGAATGAGGTCAGATTCTCCTGGTTCTAATCCTCAGTGTTTGGCATCTTAAGACTTCAGTTCACTTCCATTTCTTTCAAGATTTCTAATTGAAGTGAAGTGAAGAACTTTGTAGTTAGAAAAAGTGTTCCCATTTAATTTTCACTCTATATGTTGTTAGAATAAAATCTAAGCTGCTGTAACAAAAACTTCTCAAAACATAGTAGTAGTTTAGATACATAGATATTTATTTCTCCAGGTTGTAACAGTTCAAGGGGGTCAGCCAACTCTGTTCCATAAAGTAATTTGGGGACCTAGACTGGTGCAGAAGTTCTTGTATTTCCATGAAGTGGCCTGCAAGGTTGCCCTGTTCATGGTCCTTTCTACTATGAAGATTAATATGAATCCAGTCCTGTCTGTCTAGTGCAAAGAAGGAAGGAGAGAGAGTCCAAGATTAGTAATTTTTTCTAAGGAATGAAGTTGAATTTGTATACATCACTTACATTCAGTTTTCACCAATGAAAAATTTATTCATGCACTTACACAACAGCTGCTTAGGAAGCAGTTAAATAGCTTTACAGGACAGCCATGTGGCCAAGGAGAGAAGAGATTGCTCAGAAACAACAAACAGTTGCATATCTAGAGGTTATGAATGATATGGTTCATTCTTAAACTTTTCCAAAATTGCCAATTGCAGAGGCCAGTTGTTAGTTTTTCTCATTGAGGGAGAGTGCTAGACAGTACCTCCATTACATCTTGACTGAATATAAAAAGAAACCACAGCTCATAAGAAAGTAAACCATAAATCTTGATACTGTTTTTACTCCTTCCCCATTCTGCATATCCTAAACCAAACAGAAATATGTCTAGTAGGACACAGTGTATCAAGTGCTATAAAATTATTTGGCTGGAAAAATTGACAGAAATTTCTTCTTCAAAGGCCATATTCTCACCTTGTAGGACTCAGTTGGCTTGCTCTTATTACTGCTGAGCCCTGAGAGTTCTCCTAGCCCCAGTCAAAGAACTAAAGGAGGGTTAGTGCCTGTCTGGAGGACCTATGATATACATTATAAGTGAAAAATTTCAGACATATCAAAATAAATATGGGATACAAACAAAACTATCGCACTGAGGTTAATAGGAGATAAAAATTTTAGTATTTCACAGGAATAAGAGATACTGTCCTGGAGAGAAGAGAGAAAGCAATTTGGGCAGGTGGCTCAATATTTTTGGAGGGAATGAATATCAGTATGAGTTCAGTGCTGTTTGCCCTGGCTATCTCTATCAAGAATAGTACAAAAACCTGACAGGCATATTCTCAGGCCATCCAGCTAGAGACTCTTATTTATTCTACCTTCAAGTTTTAATTTTTAGCAATATCCATTATCTCATAATTGTCCCCTGTCAGCCATGGCCCTGGACCTTTAAATGTGGCCTGTACATATGGTAGTGTACCCAAAGTCCAACAATTGCATATATTTCATGTATTTGGTAAGGATCAACCTTAAGTTTAATTTCCAGATCAACTACTTCATGCTTGAATCTCTAGTCACTGGTGATGCTCTATAGCATCTTATTATCTGCCTCTGGCCCTTCTTCTTGGTTTGGCCATTGTAGACTTTTATCTCTGCATACCAGTGCATGTCTTCAGAAGGCCCAGACCTGAAGACGTTTCATTTGACAGACTACTCCCCATCAAAACATCTTTCTTCTTTCCTTCCCTTCAGGAAAATTGTATCCTGGCATTTTAGGTTATGCAAAGGCAAAACCGGGAGATGGAGATTCAGGAGGGATCCTGGAGATCTGATAGCAATTCACATTCAGTAAACAATCATAGTGTACTGCCCGCAAGCATAGTACACTGTCACGTAATACAAAGAAGTGGCATTCTTAGATGTTTGAGGAGCATATAGTCTAACTGGAGAGACAACAGAACTATTTAAAACACCTACAAAGTAAAATCAGTGTTTACCTGGTACTCACAAGAACAATGGAAATAAATTCACTGTAATTTAAAACAATAACTTCTTCCCACAACTGTGAATAACTAAGTCAGAATTATATTTCGGGACCTGAATGATTCATATAATGTTGTGAATATCTTACTTCGGATGCATGAATGTATATAGCTTTACAACAGAATTAAACTTTCTGTGAGATGCAATTTTCCTTGGACATCCTATGACCTTCAGACAAAATAATATTTGCCTTACCCCTTTGTTGGCACTAAGTATTATAAATAAATATAACATGAAATAAAATGTTACATGTGCATAGCAGTTCACTAAAGATGTTGGTTTCTGTTCGGTCTTTCTCAAACTTGTTAGTTTAAATAATAAGGGCAACATATTAAGCATGTGTTTAATTTCCATGAAGTTCAGCCTTTTAAACTCTGATTTCACCGAAAATATCTATGTCCCAATCCCAGGAATTTATGAATATGTTAGATTACATGGTAAATTGTGACCTCAAAATAAGGAGACTATCCTGGACTATCTGATGGGCCCAATGTAATTGCAAAGGTCACTGACTAGAGAAGAGGGAAGCAAATGAGTCAGAATCACAGAGATAGCATTCTGAGAAAGGTAGTGCCATTGCAGGCTGTGAGGAAGGAAGAGGGCTATGAGCCCAGGTTACAAGAGCAGTCTCCTACAGACTCCAGAGAAAAACACATTCCTGCCGATTACCTCAGCTTTTCACTTTCTACTTAATAGATACATGCAGTGTTTAAATATTATAGTATACAAATTAAAAAAAAAAAAACTCTGCTAACACCTTGATTTTAGCCCAGTGACCTATTTTGGAATTCTGACTTCCAAATTGTAAGATAATAAATTTGTGATTTTTTTTCTTTTTTTTTTTTTTTTTTAGAGAAAGAAAGATTGCATGAACAGGGAAGGGGTGGGCTAAGAAAAGGCAGAGGGAGAGGAAGAGAATCTTAAGCAGGCTCCACACCCAGCATGGAGCCCCACAATGGGGCTTGATCTCACAACCCTAAGATCATGACCTGAGCCGAAATCAAAAGTCAGATGCTTAGACTATGTCACCCAGGCACCCCTAATTTGTGATTTTTTTTAAGCTATGAAGTTTGTGGTAATTTATTACAGCAGCAATATGAAACTATGTAGTAGAGTATTAAGGGAATATCCTTTGAAGTTAAATTACCTAGATTTAAATACTGGGTCAGCCATTATCTAGCTGTGTGACTTGGGAGTTACTCAGCTCTCCATGCTTCAGTTTTCTCATGTATAAAATAGGATAATAGGGCTTGTATAAGAATGAAACAAAGCACTTAAAACAGAGCCTGGCACAACCTGTTTTTAACAATGTTTGCTCTTTTTAATTATTGTTTTGTAATTATTATAAGGTCATTTGTTAAGATCAGCTATTTTACTCTTCCCACCTCCTATCCAGCTTTATCCACAAAGAATTTGAGAAGATGTTCAGAAAAGACAGATGAGGTCATTAACATAAGACAAATCCTGACTGCAGGAACAAAATAGAAATCTTATACTGAATGACCCCACCCTATTGTTATGGTTGGGCTCGTATCTCATAGAGAGACATGGACGCGTGTAACCAGAATGCACGAAAAACGACATGAGTCATTTGGAACAATGTACCATAAGGACGATGAGAACTATCAGCTAGATAGGACCAGGAACAAATTTCAGGGAGGAAGAGGTGATTAGAGTGGGCCTTAGGAAATTATCAGGATTTAAATAAGTAGAGAATGGAAAAGAAGGATATTTATAACAAAGAATTGGGCATAAGCAATAGGCCCTTACTATAGAATCCGTCAACTGAGCACCTGCTTGACATAGAGCTCAGCAAGCTTTCCCTTTTCCAAACAAAACTGCCCACATCACACTCCAGCCCACCTCTCAGATATCTTCCCAAATGTATGCTTAGTCATTCAGACTGACTCTCATTTAAATTCCTGTTCACTCTCCCCAGCTGTATATAAATATTTCCTCAGCTACAAGGCTTCCTGTTGAGTCCTGCTCCTCCTAGGCATGCTTGCCTTGAAAGATTGAATACTTGTCCACCTAGAGAAATCAATCAACTTTGCTGTATCCCTCAGCTCAGAAAAGTAGACTGCCTCAAACCTTGTAGTAAGTCCCTTCAGCCATAATTTTCCAACCCTTCAACTATAATTCTTATAAAAGAAGGGGCAACATCTTTCCAGACTTAGTAGTTGTGATAAAATATACTCCTCTCCAGATTGCTGAGATCTCCTTTTAAAATGTGAAAGAATGGCTTCTGAATGCAGAAACCTTGATCCTTTAAACTTTAAAAAAACTAACTATAATAAACTATGCCCAACATGTGGAATATGGAATATGATTTATCTACCTTCCAAAATATTAGGCCTTCTTCTTGGTAGTTGGATTAAGTATAGCCTCGCTTTCAGAAAATTTCAGAGTGATCAGTCTGAGGTCTGTAATACATATAATAAGAAGATGTGAAATATTTAAACTTAGCCTCTAAATGAGCTAGCAGTGGTAGGTCTTAATGTTTATTTTACTCTTGCCAAGGAAAAAGGAACACACACACACAAAGGAGAGAGTAGTTTCAGAAGGTCCTGCCTGAAGCTTCACAATCAATTTATTTATTCAACAAATATTCCTTGAGCACTTACTTCAATAGAATTAGAACTACAAAAAGTAGAAAAATGGAAAACCATTCATCCTTACACACACACACACACGCATACACATCATGAACTCTCGATCTCGTCGGGAGATAAAACTATGAACAGTGAGAGCAGACAGGTGCAAGATCAGAGCTAGGACAAGTAGGGACAAGTATGGACATTGGAGAAAAGTACTTTGAGGTACTAGGGAACCAAATTTTTTTTCAGAAGATGTAATAATTCACTATTTTTGTGGAAGGGGGATTTTTGGCCCTTCATATTTTCCCCTCTGCCCATAAGGAGGAGGGAACTCTATGCCCAAACTTCTGTCTTTCTTTAGCCATGTCTTGTCAACTTTATAAGAAAGGAGCTATTAACTTTATTAGTCAAATCCCAAAATACTCACTGGAACCTACTTTCTAGTGGGGCAGTTCCTGAGTTGTAAAGGGCCTAAGGCCACGCACTCGTAGCCTCTTCCTCCATTTCCTTCCCTTCACTTCCCGCTCCTGTGAGGTGAGCATGGAGACATAGCCGCTTTCATCCAAACAGCTATTCTGGTTCTTCAGATATTCTCGATTCCAGAAATGGAGTGGGAAACCCCTTTTATTCTTGACCTGAATCATATGCTATGTCACAGCTCACCAGAGATGATGGACAATGGGAACAATAGAGGGTACTTTCCTAGCAACCAAAATAATCATATTTCCCCATTTGCCCATAATTCCTTGTTCCCTCACTTTCTAATAGGGACCTTCAAGGAGGAGGATGAGTAGGTGTTTGGATTCAGAGACCAAAACCACCCAAAATCCCATTGTCAAAAACAGCTTGAGCTGAGTCTTAAACGGTAAGTGGGATTTTCTAAGCAAGGGGTAGGAGGTGGGGGGTGGGAGGTAGCTGGAACAGGCGGCATAAGGAGAGCATTTGAGAGCAGAGCAAACAGCATCAGCAAAATTGTGCTACAACCATAGAGTACATGGAAGAGAAGAAGAGATGGTAAAGCTCAGTAGGTCTGAGTGCAGGTCAAGAAAACCCTGATTGTCATGACAATATGTTTAGATTTTATTCTACAGGCTATAGGAAGCCAACTGAAGGACTTTAAGCCAAAGAATAGCGTACTAAAGTGGTCTCTTGGAAAAGTGTCTTCGAAGGTAGTATGGATAATCAAGAGGAGAAAATGAGAGCAGCTAGGAAATAATAGTGATAATCTAGGTAAAAGATAGCAGTTGTGCTAGCTATAGCTGAATGTTTGTGTCCCCCCAAAAGTCATGGGTTGGAGCCCCTAATGCCTAATGTGATGATATCTGGAGGTGAAGTCTTTACGAAGGAATTGAGTCATGAGGACGGAGTCTTCATGAATAGAATTAATGCTTTTATGAGAACAGACATGAGAGGGGCGCCTGGGTGGCTCAGTCTTAAGCGTCTGCCTTCGGCTCAGGTCATGATCCCAGGGTCCTGGGATCGAGACCCGTGTCAAGTTCCCTGCTCGGCGGGAAGCCTGCTTCGCCCTCTCCCTCTCCCCCTGTTTGTGTTCCCTCTCTCATTGTCTCTCTCTGTCAAATAAATAAATAAAATCTTCTGTGTGAGGATATAGCAAGAAAATAACTGTTTGCAAGCCAGAAGGAGAGTTCTCACCAGGAACTAAATCAGCCAGCATCTTGATCTTGGACTTGCCAGCTTCTAGAACTGTGAGATAAATTTCTGTTGTTTAAGCTACCCAGTTGATGGTACTTGTTATAGCAGCCTGAGCAGACTAAGACAAGTGGCAAGGGAGGGAAGAATGTTTTGAGTCTGATATGTGATAGAGACCACTCACCTAGGTACTTCATACCCATTCATTTTTTATTCCAACCAATAACTGTGAGGATAGATTTATGATCTCATTTTGTCGTAAAATGAGAGATCCGGGATTACAACAATCCAAACACCTCATTTCAACTCTTATTCTCTTTTCACACTGAACTGTCGTTCATGACAGAGGGGAATGAGAAAATAATATAGACAAAAGAGAAACTAGGAAGTCAAATAATGGAAAAACTAATTAGAGGTGGTGGAGAGCGAAGGATAAGAGAGAAGCCATTTGATACGCAATTGAGACAATAAAGTGAATGCACGTTCTCATGGAAAAAACAAGTGGAGATGCCCAGTGTAGTTGAATGTTCACATAAACACCAGCACAGAATGACATTGTCCAAGGAAAAGCAGACAGAATGAGATGAAAATAAAAACATATGCCTATTGGGGACCGCTCAGGAGACAGAAACTACACCAGTTGTTTGTTTAACAGAGAAAGGTTAATATAAGGATTCTTAAATTAGTATTGAAGAACTAAAAATGTTGAAATGGTAATGGTAATATGAACGTAGCAACAGCGCAGCTACTAGCCCTAGGGCTGGAGAACAGGAGAAGTGGAGATTATTAAAACTTAGAAGCTTCAAGAAGGGGTCCTGAGGAACTGCTTCTCAGACCCCTGAGGAGGGGTGTGTTGAGTGTCCCCAAGATTACCCTCACCCTCGATTCACTGGAAGGACTCACAGGCTCAGAAAAGCTGTTATACTCAGGGTTATGATTTATTAGAGCAAAATGATACAGATCAAAATCAGCAAAGGAAAAAGATGCATAGACGGAAGTCCCCAAGAAACTGGGCACGTTTCCAGGTGTCCCCTCTGAGTGGAGTCCGACCGATGCACTCAATTCTCCCAGAAATATGTGACATTAAAAGCCATCTGTGAAGTGTTGACAACTGGAGAAACTCACCCCAGCCATGGGGTTTTGGGGTTATTGATTATTGGGTTTTTATTGGGGGGGGAGGTGTCTTTGGTAGGTTGAATAATACTCGCTAAAGAGTTATGTCCAAGTCCTAATTCTTTGTACTTGTGAATGTGACCTTATTTGGAAATAGGGTCTTTGCAGATGTTACTAAATTAAGGCTCCCAAGATAATATCATATTGGAATTAGGATAGGTCCTACACTCAGGGACTGGTGTCATTCTAACAGAGGAGGAGGCACAGAGACAAGGGAAGAAGGCCATGTGAAGATGGAGGCAGAGATCGGAGTTATACTGCCACAAACTAAGGAATGCCAGGAACCACCAGGAGTTGGAAGAGATGAGGAAGAATTCTTCCCTAGGGCCTTTAGAGGGAGCATAGCCCTGTCAACACCTTGATTTCAGACTTTTGGCCTCCAGAACTGTGAGAGAGTCAATTTCTGTTGTATTAAACCACCTGGTTTGTGGTAATTGTTTTCAACAGCCTCAGGAAACTAATACAGATTTTGGCACCAAGAATTGGGGTGCTACTGTGCCAAATACCTACGAATGTGGAAGTGGCTTTGGAGTATGGTAATGGATAAAGTCTGGAAGAATTTTGAGGTACATGATTTAAAGTAAACACTGCTTTGAAGAGAAAGTTGGTGGAAATAAGTATATTAAAGGTGATTCTATCGAGAATTCAGAAAGAAGTAAGGAGCATATAAAGCTTTTATCATGTTGAAAGAAAACATATGTGGTCATGAACATAATGTTGCTAGAAGTAGGAACATCAAAGTTGTTTCTGGTGAGATCTCAGAAGGAAAGGGGGAAACATGATGTTGGAAAATGGAGGAAAGGTGATTCTTGTTTACAAAGTGGCAAAAATATAGCTGACTTGTGTTCTTTTGTTATGTGAAGGGGGAACTGAGAAGCAAGGAACTTGGGTATTTAGCTGAGTAAATGTCCAACAAAGTGTTGAAGACACAGCCTGATTCCTCCTTGCTACTTACAGTAGAATGCAAGATGAGAAAGATAAATTGAGGAAGGAACTGCTAAGCAAAAAGGAACCAGCACTAGATTTGGAAAATTCTCATCCTGTCCAGATTGCACAAGATGCTAAAAAGTATCCTGGGAGAGAGGACCAAGGGTGTGGCTGGACATACTTCTGCTTAAGAGATTAGATATGTGACTCAGGGATCCAGTCAACCAACTGAACAGAAGCCAGGAATAGAGATGGGGTCATCTAGGAAAGATCTGTCTAATGTTGTGGATCCTCTGCTACACATGGGGGGATTTTGCGACAGGATTTTGAGAATCCCATATCACCCAAACAGTTTCAGCTTGGAATGAAGGAAACAGAAATGAGATGAAAGGTTATCAGATTTCCAGAATTCTACAGGGGAAACAGGCTGATAAATCTGCTCAGTTGCAAACCTGTGCTATCCTTCAAGAAAATAATAGAATGAGTTGAAGGACAAGGTCACCATTGGTGAGGGGTGCTGCCATAGGCCTGAGAGCAGAGTTACCCTTTCCTGCACAAGGGGATCTTCTTTGGTTACTGCTGGTGTCTTTAAGTCAAAGAAGAGTTCCAGTTGATGTTAGAATCCCAAAGGGGCATATGTAGGCTATTGTGTTAGTTTCTATTACTGTGTAACAAATTTAGCAGCTTAGGGGCACCTGGGTGGCTCAGATGGTTAAGGGTCTGCCTTTGGCTCAGGTCATGAGCCCCACGATGGGCTCCCAGCTCAGCAGGGAGTCTGCTTCTCCCTCTCCCTCTGCCTCTGCCTCTCCCCCTGCTTGTACTCTCTCTCTCAAATAGATAATAAATAAATCTTAAGAAAAAAAAAATTTAGCAGCTTAAATCAGCACCCATTTATTAGCTTACATTTCTGTGGATCCAAAGTATCTGCTCAAAAAGCTGAAAATGAGATATTGGCCAGCACTGCTGTCCCATCTGAGGGGACAGTTCAAGTTCAAGTTCACTGGTTGCTGATGGAAATCAGTTCCTTGCAGTCTGAGACCGTTCCCTGGCCCCTTGCTGGCTCTCATATCAACTTGAAGCCATTCTTAGCTCCAACAGACTGCCCTTATTCTTTGTCATGTGTCCACTTTCATCTGCAAAATCATAACAAAGAATCATTATTGCATTGAATCTTTCCTAGTTTCTAATCTCTTTTGTCCAGGAAAGACCACATCCTTCTTTTTCAGAGGCTTCCCTGATTAAGCCAGGCCCACCAAGGATATTTTCCCTATCCCAAGCACAACTGATTGGGGGTCTTAAATACATTTTTAAAAGCCCTTCACAGCAGCACCTAGATTATTGTTTACTTGAATAACTGGGAGAAAATATGCGTACTTTAAGGGCTGGGAATTTAAAGGCCAACTTAAAATTCTGCCTCCCACACGAAAGTGTTAGAATAACTGCAAATGCTACTGTTTGAAGGAACCACCACCACTAAGTGAGGAAGGTAGATTGCTGGGAGACCCTGAGAAGCACAAGAAAACAGGAAGCAAAAAAGCAGAGGAATCAAACAGAAAAAAGGAGGCTTCCAACCAACCTGCCTCCAGCCTTCCAACCTCCCCAAGTACGCTCTATTAGCAAAGCCTACTGTGGATCCCCTGGCAAAGGGGCAAATAACTGTGGCTTGCAGTGTCCTGACCCCAGCAGGATAGAGTAGGGTAGGTTTGAAAGGCAAGAGTTTAATAGTGTAATAACTCCCGGATGGTACCCCAGGGAGCATCAGCATTATTGGTCAGGTTGGAGAGGCAATGCCAGACAGGAGGACAGGATGTGCATGGGCTGGGTGTGAAAGGAATGTTCGTCACAGTGTCAAAGCAACATTCAGAGAGCTAGAGCAAGAACCAAGGTGATTGGGGGAATCACTGTTCTGCAAACATAATCAAGACCCAGATGTGTTATTTTAACTATTTTTCTATTTCTAAAATGATCTGAAGTAACCCTAATTATCACATAAAAATGGAAATAATTTGATATGCTTTCCTTAGGTTTCCCACACAACTTCAGGGTAGAAGGATAACGTGTTAGTTGATGTTTCCATGTGAAACACTCAAAGGAGACTGACATCCTCTGACTAATCTGTACAAAACTAAAGGGGAATATAAAAAGTTGACAAAGATTAAAAGTCACTAGAAGCAGAAAGAGACATTCATTCCCAAATTCATGGAGCATACTTTTTTGGAGGATGACAAATTGCCTTTAATTTTTGTTATTTTATGTAACAGTTTAAGGCAATAGTTTTTGAAGTACAGACAAATTGTAATTTACAGAGGTTAATATACTTCCAGAAAACAATCAAAGCAGACAGAGGAGAGGTGAGAAAGAAATTGAGAGATCTGGGATTATATCTAGGGAAGAGTACCACCTTTTAACATTTCTACTTACTCAATTTTTTAATTATACGCTTAAACAACCTATAATAAAAGCACAAAAGTAAGAAAAAGCTTTGCAGAGCTTACTTGTAATTCCAGAAATTAAATTTTAAAATGTGCATATCTTGATGGTGTTACATTTACCTGGAGCTTAATGAATTCCTATTCTCAGGAACTTTTGGACACATGCAAGTAGAAACTCAAATTTATATCCACTTAATTCTCTTCTAAATTGAAGAAGAGATAATTTTATTAGGTAGCAATGTGATCTGTAATTATTTAATCTGCCTTGTTCAGGGTCAGGTGCTATGCGGGTTAAAACCCACCATTAGATAACTGATTAGGAAGAAAACTGTTAGAAGCAAAGTCAACAATGAAATCAGCAACAGACTAATCAATAATGTGATTAACATCCTAGATTTCTAGGAGATTGTTAGAAAATAAGAAATTAAAAATAACCATACTGCATCTCTGATCTGGTTGCCCCCATCAGCTTGCTTCCCTTTCACACAGGAATTAAGCCCCGCCACAGTGGCATCCCTTTTCTTTCCAAATATACCGCAGGGCTTTTGCATCTGCTGTTAAAATGCCTGGAACTCCCTTAATTCAGTGCTCTGTGTAAATGTCCCTTGTATGCATCGAGCTTGCTTGATAATCCTAGATAAAATAGTTGCCCCAGCCCCATGACTATGCCCACCATCATTCTTTATTGCTTCACAGGCTTTGTTTTTCTTCGCAGGGGTATTCACTCACCAACCGCACAGCACAGGTTTGTTTATTCATCTGTCTTTCTCTTCATTTTAGAATGAAAGGTCTGAGAGGGTAGAAATTTTTCATGTTTAGCTTATTGTTATATCCTTAGAACCTAAAACAATGACCCTGAGAAGCCTCTCCAAAAATATTTGTTGAAAATTGTCCTCCTAATCTCATCATTATTATTTTGGTCCATTTCAGTCTTTGTATTTCCCCAAGAACAAATTTAACATCTTGATGATTATAATGAGGATAGCTCACACTCATTAAGGTCTTGCCATGGACAAAGCACTGGGTGAAGTACTTTGTAAATCTCACTCCCTGTGAAGTCTCTGTCTCCATTGTATAGATAAGAAAACACTGCCGGAGAGAGAGAGATTCGCTTGCCCAGCATAATTCCAGCTTGCAAAAGACCAAGCCAGGATCTCCTTCTAGTTGTGTCTGGTTATCAACACTTACTTTGGACACTCTTGTCACTGCGTTGAATTCTAAAATAAACATGCACAAATTCTGCCATTTTCATGTCACTTTAAGGCTGCATGCTACCCTACAGGTCTAAGTCTATATGGCACCTTTCTGTAATTTGAAAGGAGTACCCTCTAGGCAGACCAATTAGGAAAGGATGCCTCCACTGGGCAGCCCAGCCCTAGAAGTGGAAAATACCTCCGTGCAAAGGAAAAGTTTCATGGATGAATTTAGAGGTTATGATGCTAAGTGAAATAAGGCAAACAAAGACAGACAAATACCATATGATTTCACTTATACGTGGAATCTGAAAAAACAAAGCAAATGAACAAACAAAAAAACAGATTCATAAATCCAGAGAACAAACTGGTGGTTGCCAGAGGAGTGGGGGGGGTACGCGAAATATGTGAAGGGGATTTTTTTTTAAAGATTTTATTTATTTATTTGAGAGAGAGAGTATGAGCAGAGGAGCAGAGGAAGAGGGAGAAGCAGGCTCCCGCTGAGCAGGGACCTGGGATCATGACCTGAGCCAAAGGTAGAAGAAGCTCAACCCACTGAGCCACCTAGGCGCCCCAGTGAAGGGGATTAAGAGGTACAATATTCTAGTTATAAAATACATCAAGTCACAGGGATGAAAAGTACAGCATAGGGAATATAGTCAATAATACTGTAATAATATTTTATGGTAACAGACGGTTACTACACTTAATGCAGCAAGCATTGTGTAATGTGTAGAATTTGCCATATCACTATATCATACACTCTGCTGTCCTATATTTACCTTTCTGTTTTTGTTGTTGTTGTTGTTTTGTTGTTTTCCTTGACCATCCTAAGCATGCTCCCACCTCAGGGCCTGTTCATTTGCCGCTCCCTTTGGTTGGGAAATTTCTTTCCACAGATATTCTTGTAACTCACTGGGCTCTGTACAAGTGCTGCTTCCCAAAGAAAACTCTGACTGTCCTCTGTAAAAGTAATAAAACAATTATTTTTTGTCTTATGCTGCTACATTTTCCTTCGTATCAATCACTACTATTGACTTGATATTATATATCAAGTATGTATTTATTTTATTCTTTTATGAGAGCCATCCCCAAATTTTTTTATAACTGAGGACCCAGTTCCATAATTTGCTTTCTGAACTGAAGTCATCTTATCTATATGGTTGTCTGTGAAGGGATTTGGCCTTCAATTACTGCCAGTACATCATCTGTGTTGTAAGTTGACCTCAATTCTTTACTCATTAACCTAGGACAGCTGAAATAAAACAAATAATGGCCTTGTGATCATAAATGTAATACGTTTGAATATAAGATAGATATGTATCTATTGTAGAACATGCTTATATTAAATTTTAATATCAATATGGAAACAAAATTTTTTTTTGTAAAGATTTTATTTATTTGAGAGGGAGTGAGATAGAGCATGAGAGGGGGGAGGGTCAGAGGGAGAAGCAGACTCCCTGCTGAGCAGGGAGCCCGATGCGGGACTCAGTCCCGGGACTTCAGGATCATGACCCGAGACAAAAGCAGCCGCTTAACCGACTGAGCCACCTAGGTGCCCCGAAACAAAAAACTTTAAGATGCTAATCAATAAGTTTTGAAACCTCTACTCCTTCAGTCTCTCAACAAAAATGTAGAATGAAGAATGAGAAAACAAATGACTAGAACATAGTAAGTGAACAATAAATGTGAATCCTTGACTTTGTTCTCTATAGACCCATATGCCCACCCACACATGTCATAATATATACTTACATTTCATTTATCATAGATTATATTTCAAGAAAGTTTGGCTCTTTTGCATCAGTGATTACAAACTATGATTAAAATAAATGAATAAAAACAGAAATATTGTCAGTAAGCTCTTTTTATTTCTTAGTATTTATACTAAAGTAACCAATTCTATAATTTTCAATTAGGCAACTGCTAACATCTTTAATTTACTGCTTCTAGGTTTTTCGAGTGAGAACACAAAACTAGGTCATTTGGAATCTCATGAAATCCATTTTTTATTTCTTATAGTGGAAGGCCTTTAAATTTCATTTGAAGTAAATTAAAAGCTAGAAAAATATCTGACAAATAATTTTCTGCATAGCATATATTTGTATACAGTGTACTTAAAAAGATAAAAACTCACATTTTTTACAATTTTATAACTATGACAAAGGTGATCAGAATCTTTTTTTTTCTTTTTTAGATATAATGTAGCCCTTTCTTAGGGTTTCAAATTATAGAAAAAAATATGCAGAATTAAAAACATTTGAGAAAATTTCTGGAAAAATAGCAAGTTTTCTTCAAGAGCTCAAAAATGTTTTGCAGCTGGTGATAGACATTTAAATGATATTATTTATCACATATTTCCTGTAATCAAAATCTCTTTGATTAATGATTCTGAAATAAATGCCAATTAGTCAATACTTCATGATCTTTTAATTATTAAGAGCTAAAATGAATTTATGACCTCTGGTGCATCTAGTATACTTTGTAATTTTCTGTACTTTTTTTGTAATTCTAATGCATTTCTGTAATTCTCATGCATTTACAAACATGAATTATAAAGAGGTAACTTGGGGGAAAAGAAAAGAGATAAAGGGAAAGAAGCAAGGTTCATGGTAGAATATAATTACCAAATCTTCATTTACTTCTTAGATTAAAATTTATTCTCCTGCCTTCAGTTATTACACCAAATCTCTATGAGAATTTTCCCTTTGCACATGAAGTAGATATCCATGTTATAGTATTGCTCATGTCATGAATAGTAAAGCCAAACTTAGAAATTCTGTCTTGGTAGACCAGAGTTGAAATCTATTATAGCAAATATTGTACAGGAGCTGAGACAAATACCTACAGATTAAAATAGAAGGTCTTGGACTCTGTACTGCAGATATAAGTCAAACCAGATATTTATCTCTTCTTTAGCAAGAATAATACAACCTTTTGTTTCTGAATGAAAAGGTAAATTAGAACTGCATTCCAATCCTCTAGACAGCCAGTAAATAGACATCTTATTTTAATGATTGAGGATTATACATGCGTTATATTTAATATATCTTATATGTCATATATATTACTTCTTTTACATATATGCATTATGTAGTTACTATATATTAAATTTCTATAATGTGAGATACTCAAAAACACAGTGGTTTAAAAGTGACAGATACTTATTTCTCTCTCACATGGTAGTCCAGAGATGTGCAGAGCTGTCAGAGTAGCTTAGTTCCACAGGGTTATTCAGGGACACAGCCCCTCTATCTTGTGGCTCCACCATCATCATCATGGACATTGTCTTTACTTGCAAAGTGGAAACTGACCACCTCCACATTTCCATTCTACCCTATGGGAAAGGAGAAAAGAAGGTCAAGGAGAAAAGCTCCATCTCCTTTAAGCAGATTCACTAGGAGTTGTAGGCATCACTTACACATGCACATACT
The DNA here is from genome assembly GCF_037043125.1 of Eumetopias jubatus. Taxonomy (NCBI): domain Eukaryota; kingdom Metazoa; phylum Chordata; class Mammalia; order Carnivora; family Otariidae; genus Eumetopias; species Eumetopias jubatus. Next base: position 112,728,873 of record NW_028274814.1, on the reverse strand, counting down.
AAATGCTGTCACAAGTCTCACCTAGTTGCAAAGCAGACTAGGAAATGTCTGTAGCTGGGTGACCATGTGTCTGTTACAACTCACACAATCCTATTATTAAATGGAGAATGCAGACTGTTGATCTGTCTACTATATACAAAAGCATATAGTATATATAAACATGTACATATATATACACATATATATTCTATACATGTATAATTCCATTAACATGAAATATATGAGTGTATATATACAGAGAATATACATATGTATATGTATGTACAAGTATTTGTGTACATGTATATGTATGTGTAGATGTGTACATATACATGTGTATGTATATACATACATATATCCCAGATCAAACTCAAAATCAGCCAGTAAGATGCAATAAAACCTTCAACTACTTAGAAAAATATAACCAGCTTTGAATAAAAAGCCATACATTCTATACTAAATGCAGAAAGTATGGATTTCATTCTAAAAACATGTCTTAAAGTCTTAAATTGCAAGTAAGAAAGGTTGAGAGGTAGGACATAAAATCCATGAGGGGCCAAACATATTCTACACCATTCATTCAAGCTGCCTTTCATTGAGCTGCATGGTAGGGGGAAGAGCTTTGAATTTTTTCTTACTGAAGCATGTAACACCAACACTGGGATTTTGTGAGGGTTAATTAGAACTTATCTACAAAATACATGAATATATATATAAAGTGTATTTATCTAACACAATGCCTGTCATACGCCAGGTATCTTATAAATTATAAAGACTATCACATGTGTTACTTTAAACAAGGATTTATTTAAGAATTGCATTACCAGTCATTGGTATTTGGTGATGAAGCACAGACAAACTGAACATCTCAGTACTCAAGGAGAACTCAGATCATTTAGGGATACTACAACTTTAAGGATAAAGCTAATCAGGAAGACAAATAATTTTAATAACATGTAATAAAAATGGCAATAAATTTAAACTCATGATGACATGTGGTCTCAAAGTTTCCCATTCATAAAAATTGTGTTTGTGTGTGTGTGGAGGGGGGCTGTGGGAGGATGTGTAAATTCCACTGACTCTATCAGTACTATACTTTTAAAATACTTATTTGAATTTTTTTATTTTTACATTTATAATGAGAAAGTAAAAGTACTAATATTAGTAGTAATAGAGTCAAAGATTAAAATTATCAAGCAAATGATCAAGATCACTAAATTTAGCCTTAATCAGATACTCATTGTGCCATATTAGTTCACTCTGTGCTAACTATAAAAGAAAATAACAAATTTAAAGATACATATTAAGGGGCACCTAGGTGGCTCAGTCGGTTAAGCGTCTGCCTCTTGATTTCGGCTCAGGTCATAATCTCAGGGTTGTAAGATTAAGCCCCATGTCAGGCTCTGTGCTGGGCATGGAGCCTGCTTAAGATTCTCTCCTTCTCCCTCCACCCCTCCCCTTATACTAATAATAATACATAAACTAATAATATACATATACTAATAATATATGTATTAAATGCTGGATATACAGCATCAAAAATAGTGGCTAAAACATGAGTTCTCACAGTGAAGGACAAACAGATGTGGTCCCAAAATGGAAGGGTCCTAATGGAGAAAATATAGAAAAAGTAAATTTATAGAAATCAGCATTAAAATATTCCCACTATACAAATTAAAAAGAAAGTTCAGTTTCATAGAAATTTAATAGAAATACAGCATATGACGAATGCTCTATACCAAGAAGTAAAATTCAACATTTCCTGCCCAGATTTTCAGAAGTTAATAAACTGCTCTTGAATCAGCATCAAAATCACCTGCTCTATCTCCTGCAAAAGTTCCTTCTAAATTCCTTGCAAAATCATCATCAGCAAATCTTGCTGCCATACATTAAAATCAGTTTCTTCTGTCTACTAAGAAAGCTAAGAGAAGTAAATTTAGCTCTAAGAAAGTTTTCAAGAAAGCTAAAAGAACTATACCTTGTGGCCTAAACCACAGGGTAAAAAGTTGTTTTTGACAGTAATTTTCATTGTGTATATTCAACTTTTAGTCTAACTTATTATATTAAAATTATATAATACTCCGTATTTAACCAACCCTGATCACAATAACTAGGTATTTTACTGTATAGCTATTGGGAAATGGAAGTGTTCTTACTTTTCAATTCTTGTATATTTTACTTTTATTGATACTTTTTACATTAAAGAAGTAAATGTTTTTTATGAATGTAAATAAGTATATCCATGTTTTCAATGAAAAGTTATTGAGTTCTAGGTGAACCAGCATTAGATACTAACTAGCATTAGACCCCAGGGGTTGAGGGATGAATCTTACATAGTTCCAGGTTTCAAGGAGTTAAGAATGGTGGTGTGAGATAATCAAGAAACAATAAAACTTAGAATAAGGAGAACTGACATCTACATGGCTGAGGAGTCCAGCTCCAGGCCAAAATCCTGTGTGCCTGGGGGTAAGCTGCCCTCTGGACACCAGACTTTGATACAGGGACCTTGCCTTGCAGTCTCTAGATGGGAGTTGTAGTCAAGAATTCAGGCTCTGTGGATAGCTGCATTCCTGGCCCAGGAGACTCCATCCCATGGCCTACTTAATTTGAGGCACTTACAGCCAACTCTTTAGATGTCTCTACTGAGACCACCTTATTTGGGGGCCTTCAAGAACACTTTTCTTCACTGACTCAGTCTTAAGTACTTCCCTTCCCTCTTTCCATGCTCCCTCCTCAGTGAAATGACCCTCTCCTGCCCCTCTCTCTGTTCTGTTACTTCTGACCCTTACTCCATCTGACACTGTTCTGTGTGAGAAAACAAAAGGGAACTGCCATTTTTAGTCTCTTGCTTGTACTATCACAATTCGGTGATTACAGTTTTGATTGTGACTTTCATTTTGGCTGTCTTAACCAACCACCTAAACAGCTGGCAACTCAGCTCTCTTCGGCTCAGCTCTTGACAGCTTGATGCTTTGTTTTCTACAGACCCTTTACATGTGTTAAGGAATCTCATCTTTACAACCACAACAGAGAAGTAAATTAGGCACAGCAAGATTAAGTGGCTCCCCGGAGATCACCCAGCCCAGCTGACAAGAGTCTGAGCCAGGGTAGAATTTCAAGCAGGTGGGCTCCAGGGCCAACACTCTAAACGGTTAAGCTCCACAATGGACAGCCATTCAAGAGAGTGATGGGGGCCATTAAGAAAATATAACAAGAAGCAAGCAACATTACAGAGAGTGGCCAAGGAAGGGCTCTCTGAGTATGTGACTTTTGACTAACACATGGATAACATGAATAAACTCAGGCTGAAAAGGTGAGCAGTAGGTGTTACATGCAACTAACGAATCAGTGAACACTGCAAAAACTGACGTACTATACAGTGGCTAACTGAACATAGAAAAAAAAAAAAAAAGATGGGGAGAAGAATGTTCCAGGCTGAGGGAAGTACAAAAAGCCTTAAAGCCAGAGGAGTCCTGGTGTGCTCCAGATTTTGAAAGGAGGCAGGTGTGGCTGGAGCCTGGGTGCAGGCAGTTGGGGTTGGAGACAAATTGGGAGGGATGGGAGTTCAGGGATAATAGAGGACCCTGACGGTCATGGTGAAGGCTTTGATTTTATTCTAAGTGTAGTGGGAAGCTGTCGGTGAGTTTAAACAAAGGATGCCATGAGATGATAGAATCTATTTTTTTAAAAGATTGTACTGCCTGCTGTGAGGAAATAGATTGAATAGAGAAAAATTAGAAATAGGGACATCAATGCAATTAAGAAGAGGAGAAAAGAACCTGTACATATAAGGCAGCAGAAATGCAATGTGCAAAGGCAAAAAGCTGAGAAAAAGTATGTGGAATTGAAGGATGCACAAGTCCTAAGCAATGGCTAAATTACTGAGTGCAAGTTGGTGAGTGACAAGTGGGCAGCCTGAGAAATTCATTAGCATCCATTCCCTCTCTCCCCGTGACCTACCTGTGAGTGCCAGCATTTTAAACAGCCACTTTTCTCAATCCATTACATTAACCTGATAGCTTTTGAAAAACAAGGTTCTAAAGAAGGTCAAATCCCTTATCCTTTAACCAAGAACTCATTCCATTTCCTAGACAGTTTATGACTTTTAGATACCACAGACCTTATTACTGCTGACTAGTTTATGTTGACATACTTTAAAATGATATCTCCAACTAAATTTAAAAAAAAAATCAGAAAAATTCCAGTTGAGGAACATTTTATAAAATACCTGACTGGTACTCTTCAAAAGTATCAAGATCATTAAAAATAAGGTAAATCTTAGAAACTGCTCGCAACCAAGAGGATCCTAAGGAGTCATGACAACTAAATGTAATGTAGTATCTTGGATGGGATTCTGGAACAGAAAAATGACATTAGGGAAAAACTGAGGAAATGTGAATAAAAGATGGACTTTAGTTAATAATAATTATCAATATTGGTTCATTAGGACACATGTACTATACTAATATCAAATATTAATAGAACTAGACACAGGTTTTATAGGAACTCTGTACTAGCTTTGCAATAATTCTGTAAATCTAAACCTGTTTTGAAATTAAAAGTTATTGAAAAAGAAGCAACAGAATATGATATATTTGGCAAAATGTATGTTGCTTTATTCCAGAAATTATGCTCCTTGCCATAACTTTTCAGGTCTCCTTTATTTTTTTAATTAAATTCAACTCTCTTATGTAAAGATACGTAAAGATCTTTCTTTTTTCCTGAGCATATTGATGAGGTTATTTCAGGTCAGGTTATCTATAAATATTGGGAATGGCTTCATTTGGAGTTGAAAGGAGAAGCTTCTTTTGGAGTTGAAAGAACACTTAAAATCATTTTTAGTTAATCCTGAAGTTTCTGATTCTTCCTTTTGTATATTGATTTGCATGAGCAGAAGCTCATGCTTTATAAAGCTTTATAAAGGTTTCATTATGCTTCCTTTCTCTGTCTTCAAAATGCATCGTCTCGATTGACCCATTTTCCATCATCTAAACACTGATAGAAGATAATGCCCTCATATTCAGCAGTAATGATAATGGTGCACATGGCTGAATTAGGAAAAATAGAAGCTCCACCACTTAGTAGCTTTTTGACCTGAATAAGCTCTGCCACCTAGTTTCCTTCATCTTTAAAACACAAATAAGCTAATAAATATGGTAAGGATTAAATGAGATACTGCATTTAAAATTGCTTAGCATAGGACCTACCATATAAAAGGTCTCAATAAATAGTAGCTATTGTTTTTAGGGCTGTGGTCTCCTATGAACCTGTGTGTGATTGAGAAGGCAAACCACCTGTGGTGAAGCCGGAACCATAGGTCTGCCAAGGGCCAGGTCCTCCTAAGACTGGGAGAGCAGCGTGAAAAAAAACAGAGAAAAGGCTATATATTGATAAGGGAATGACGAAAAAGTGAAGGAAGTAGATGGAAGGGTAGAGCATCCTGGCTTTTCCTATGCTTTTATAATGTCTCTGCAATGCACAATGACTATGGCCAGGTCATTACCTCTTCCTATGTGTAAAAAGGTCACCAAAGTTGTGGTTTTGAATTTTAGAGAATTTAATTATTGTTGAAGACCACCCCAACCTCTGGGGGAAACACAAAGAAAGGAGAAAGAAAATGTTATTATCCTACCCACACTTACCTCTGCAGATTACACAAAAAAAATAAGTATTATATAGTATTAGTAAATAAGTATTTGTTGAATAAATTTATCCTCATGAGGCAGCCAAGAGCTGGGGCTTTTTTCTTTTTTATTGAATAGTGTAGATGTGACAATCACTTTATATACCTTGTTTAAGTTCACTACAAACCAATGAGATAGATTTGCATTACCTCATTTTAGAGAGATTAAAAACAAGAAATTCTGTAGCATGACCACTCAACTAGGAAAAGTGATTGGATGCCAGGTCTGTAATCCAGATAAATATTGGAATATTTATTCCTTTTGCAGGCACTAGAGGCACAATAGTGCAGAAGATATAACCCCTTGACCTCAAGGAGCAGCCAGTGCAGTGGGGAATACCGGCAGGCGAGTGCAGCACGGGTTCTGTGGGATCACACAGCAGAGGTCCTAACCCAGAGATAAATAGTATTCATGGCTCACATCACTTAGCAAAGCATGTTTCCCACTTGGTTCAGATACGTGAAATTCTTGACAGCGGTTATTGCATCTTATCCTCGAGTCATGCTGCAGTCCAGGTAGTGGTTTAGTACATCTACCTTAGAGAGAGAGTATGTGGGCTGTACCTAAGCAGTTTCTTAATGCCAGGTCAGATATGCTGTGTCTTGGTTTTCTCATCTATGAAGGAGGGATGCTAATAATCACACTACCTCATAGGAAGGTATCTTTAGGAGGCTCTACTTGGAATAGTACCTGTCATTTAAGTACCCAAATATAAATATGTGCTTGACTCCTTACTCCTCACAGTTAGCACCATGCCTTGCAATGGTAGGCACGCAGTTAATGTTTTTAAATTCAATGTAGAGGTTGTGGAAGCTTTTGATATATTTTAGACACTCTGTAAATAAATTCAGATATAATAGGGTAAAAAACCAATATGGCATAAAGTGATTCAAAACAGCAAATACATACATACATACATACATACTCTCTTCTACCAGAGCCAGCAGGTGGCTGTGAATATTTAGACAACTGTCAAAGGTATATACATGGCAGGATTTTATCATGATGCTGTCCACCAGTCTTCTTTTGATTTCTTTATATTTCCATTCCTTCTGTTACCTCTGCCAACACCATTTTACCTTCTCCTCAACTTTTAGAGTTATCTAGAAAATTATCTGTCTGCTGGGTAGGGAATGGAGTGAGTCATAGTTGTTGGCCTCCACTGAGCCAGATCATTGTCTTTGGATGCATACAAAAAGTTCCAGACCCGCTAATTGTCTCTTAACTTCTCCATGAAATAGATCCTTTAATTCTGACTTTCCTGATATGCACTGCAATAGAAGGGATTAAGAGAAGTGAAGCATACTATGTGAAATAGTATTGAGATAAGACCCATCTGAATTGTGTAGTTTCATTAGAATAGCAAGTGACAGAGATTCTTAGAGATTATTTATTTACAAGGTTACTTATACTTACCAGATTAATTACAAATTACTTACAAAATTAATTTCCAAACCTCCTTATTCTAATAAGAGAAGAAGAAACCAGAAAACATGTTCACATCATCACTGTGATAACAATTCAGAATTTTCTGAAATGAACCTAGACGTAATAACAATAGCAGAAATTAATAAATAATATTTTTAAAGAAAAAAATGCTTTCTTTTTCTAGCATGACCCAAACTCTAATTTCATGTCTGAAGCTCATAAAACTAATCATAATGAATTCATTTAGCATGATTATGGGGTACAGTACAGCTCTTCAGATGGAATTTTGTTCTATTGTAATTTTGTTCCAGAGCACTGTATCATTAAACTGAAATATTAATGATATTTTTATTATAACTGTCAAGAAAATTATGGACAGGATTCCAAAAACGTGAAAGCTTGGAATTGTTTTAGAAACCTACATTTTTTTAAAAATGTACTGTTCAAAGACATTCAGCTTCTTAAGAAAATAATGTATAACAACTCTCATTTATCATAGGTATTTATTATTCTAAAATTACACAAATACTCAGCTGAGCCAAAGAGTAGCAGTAAAATAATTAAATGAAAGATTAATTAGAATAGAATATTTACCTTTAGAACAATTCTAAAGGAACTCAGTGTGTTGGTGTTCATTTTAGTTGGAATTTTCACTTCTTTTAAAAAAGCAATACTTTTTTCACAACTGTATCTGCCCTGAGAAAAAAGATACTTTCAAATCACAGTTCTTTGGGGGATATTAAAGTAGTGTTTTTGGCTCCCAAAATGACTATGTATAACCTAAACCACGAAAATGTGTCTTGTTTTAAATTCCCATGGACAAAATTAGTATGAGTCCTGAACCACTGTTTCCTGTGGAAAATACTAGCCCACTGCTGGGAATAAGTTTTCCCCTAAAAATCTGCTGTTATTATAGAACAGTTTTGACAACAGTACTGCTAGTAGTAAAGGATTTTGGGGTTTCATTTGCTTATTATTATGTACCTCTACAAAGCTCTGTAAACTATTATCATCTTAGATTTTGAATAAAATTTATTTAAGAATACATTTCAATAAGAACAGTCTAAGGAAAGTTTGTGGCAAATATTTCTTTCTTTTTGTATTTCTTTTGTCTTTCTTTCTAACAGTAAAACTAATAGATTAATGCAGTTAGGTAAGTTCAGGAAGTAGGCCTTCATGATTAAAGAAGCTTCTCTGTGGGAAAGAAAGTAAATGTAGAACTTAGAAAAAAAAACATACTTGTCAATAAAGTCAAACTTTGTTAACTTAAATATTCTTTACTTACCTTGGGTTCTTTTATTTGAAAGAACAAAAGTCCAGAATATAATTGGAATCAGTAGGAGAAAAATTAAGTATATTAGTTGGCCAAAATTATTTTATTTAATTTCACATACCGTATTCAAAGGACTTTGATCATAACATTCTTCACTCCATTTTCAAACACACATCAAATTGTCTTGGTTCCCATCTCCAAGCTATGGAGAAGCCAAAAGGTGGTTGGTGACAGCCTTCCTGTTGCCCAGGGTTGTAGAAAAGAGAAAAACTACAAAATAACAAATCCAAAACTTAAAAAAAAAAAAAGGCCAATGGAGGATCCAATTATTGTCAACCTGCTTAGTTCATGAGAATATCAATCTTCTATTGAATTGTATAATATGATATCAGAATATTGTCAAAACTTTTGCTCAGTATCTCAATTGAAGAATATATGAGGTGATATCCTGAGATGGTTGAATAAGTTTCTATATTACTTGACCCTATTAAAGGTAACACTTCAAGTCCCAGACAAAATAGTTTTTAAAATATGACCTAGAAGCACCATAGAGGGGTACAAAACAAGCAGACTCTGGAGGGAAAAACCCAGTTACCTGACTGCCCAATGAACTATGCATGCACAAGACAGATTGCAAGCAGTCTAACTAAAGTTTTGTTTTTAACGAACTGAGATTTGAGTTGTCATCTACAAAATAAAGTTTGTAGTTTGAGACCTAACAAGTTAATTGCCCACTGAGACAAAAACCTCAATACCGTGTGGATGAATATATAACAAAATCCAAAGTCCCCATAGAAGTCACAATGACTATGCATAATCTAAAATTAATCGACATCAAATTATGTAGGGAAGTATGATCCATTCTCAAAAAGAAAGATAACCCTGAGATGATCCACATTTTGGAATTATCAGGCAATGTATTTCAGACAGCCTTATAACTATGTTCCATGAAGTAAAGAAAATATGCTTATAATGAAGAAATCTCTGCAGAGTAAAAGAAAAAAATATTAAAAGTGGAAACTGTAGAATTGAAAAACAGTAACAGAAATAAAATATTAACTGGATCGAATTAATAACAGAATGAAGATGACAGAAGAAAGAGTTAGTGAATATGAAGATATGTTAATAGAAAATGTTCAACCCAAAGAGTATAGAAACATTTAAAAAAAGAAAATTAGAGAACCTCAGTGATTGTGAGATATTAACTGATGATCTAATACATGTGTAATTGGAGTCACAGAAGAAAAAGAATGTGACAGAACAAATATTTGAAGATAGAACAACTAAAATTTTTCCAAATTGGGGGAGAAACAGATTTACAGATTAAGAAATTCAACAAATCACAATCAGGAAAAATAAAAGAAAACTATGCCCCAGCATAAGATTATCAACCTGCTGAAAACTAGAGGCAAAGAGAACATCTTGAAAGTCACCAGAGAGGGCGCCTGGGTGGCTCAGTTGGTTAAGCAACTGCCTTCGGCTCAGGTCATGATCCTGGAGTCCCGGATCGAGTCCCACATCAGGCTCCCTGCTCAGCAGGGAGTCTGCTTCTCCCTCTGACCCTCTTCCCTCTCGTGCTCTCTATCTCTCATTCTCTCTCTCTCTCAAATAAATAAATAAAATCTTAAAAAAAAAAAAGTCACCAGAGAAAAATAACACCCTACATGCAGAGAAACAGCTATTTGAAAATTTCCTGACTTCTTATAAAAAACTGTGGAGGCCAGAAGAAAGTGAAATAAACATCTTTAAAGTGATAAATAGGGAAAAAAATGACAATCCAAAATTCTTTATTAAGTGATAATATTTTTTAAGAATGACAGTAAACAAAGACATTTTCATATTAAAGTAAGCACACACACACACACAAAGAGTGACAGTGACCAGCAAACTTGTGCTATAGAAAATGTTAAAAATTCCATGCTTGAAAGAGAATTATGGACATTTGGATCATCAGGAAGGAATGAAGAACATCAGAAGTGCTAAATGTCTGCAAAATAGAAAAGAATATTTTTCTTTTAACTTCTTTAACATACGTGGAGCTATTTAAAGTAAAATAATAAAAATTATTTTGCGTAATAAATAATGCATGCAGGATAGCTATAACATAAATAGGGGTGGGAGAAAATGGTCCCTTAAGACTGCAACTTTTTGGGGCACCTAGGTGGCTCAGTTGGTTAAGCATCTGCCTTTGGCTCAGGCCATGATCCCAGAGTCCTGGTATTGAGCCCCGTGTCGGGATCCCCGCTCAGCAGGGAGTCAGCTTCTCCCTCTCCCTCTGCCCCTCCCCCCTGCTCATGCTCTCTCTCCCTCAAATAAAATAGATAAATAGACATTTTCTCTTAAAAAAAGACTGCAAATTTTCTACATTTCTTCCCAAAGCGTTACAATTATTAACTCTAAGTAGATTATAAAAACTTTATATGTTTTAACCCTTAGAGCAACCACTAAAATAAATAACAAGTAGTTATAGCTAAACAAAATGATAAATATATTAAAATGGAATTCTTAAAATAACAAAGCAGCAAAGGCACAGATGGACTTTAAACAGACCTAAATCAAATTACATCAGTAATTGCATGAAATTGATTATGGAATAAGAACCCTAAATTTGGGGGGCACCTGAGTGGCTTAGTTGGTTAAGGATCTGCCTTTAGCTCAGGTCATGATCCCAGAGTCATGAGATCAAGCCCCGCATCAGGCTTCCTGCTTAATGGGGAAGTCTACCTCTCCCTCTCCATCCTCCTCTCTCCTCCGCTCATGTTCTCTCTCTCTCTCTCAAGTAAATAAAATCTTAAAAAAAAAAAAAAAAAGAACACTAAATTTTTCAAAATAAATTTTGGAAAACAAAGAGGACATGAAATAAAATAATAGGTTTTTAAATATTTCAAATAAAAATAGAAAAAATATGTATTAATTTTGGCACTCAAAGCAGCCCTTTTATATCTCTAAGAATTTGAGAATACAGAATACTTCATTTTCCTTTATTGCTGAATAAATAAAGCTGTTCTTTATTTAACATAGAGAATCTTTTCAAGGAAATTTTTATTTTCTTACTTTCCCCTCACTGAAGCATTTTCTTAGATAGATTTTATTCCAAAATGACTTTCAGTGCAAAATGGCATCTGTAATGTGATCTGTTGTCCTATGTGTATTAAAACATTTTCTGAATATCTTTTTATATATCTATAGAATTTGTAATGGTGTCCCACTTTTATAACTCATAATGGGGGACACCTGGGTCGCTTGGTTAAGCATCTGCCTTCGGCTCAGGTCATGATCCCAGGGCCCTGAGATCAAGTCCGCATTGGGCTCCTTGCTCGGTGGGGAGCCTGCTTCTCCCTCTGCTTTTGCCAGCCACTCCCCCTGCTTGTGCTCTCTCTCTCTCTCTGACAAAGAAATAAATAAAATCTTAAAAAAAAAAAAAAACTGATAATGGTTATTTGTGCCAATTCTTTTTTTTTTTTTAAGTCTTGCTTGGGTTTTAGCAATTTTATTAATCTTCTGAAAGAACCAAATATTTGCTTTTTTGTACTGTAATGTACACTTGCTTTTTATATCATCAGTTTATACTTTTCATTATTTTCTGTCTTCTGGGTTTTTTTGTTAGTTTGGTCTTTAGTTTTAATTTTTGTAAGGAGGGCAGTTGTTTTTCTGTTCTTTTCCTGACTTCTTGGGATGGATGCTTAATTTATTTTGGTCTATCAGTTTTCCTCTAAGCTGCATCCTGCATGTCCTGATGTCATATTTTTATTTCATTCAGCTCAAAATATTTCACTGTGATTTTTTTCTTTGCCCAGTGGATTATTTAAAAGTGCACTGCTTGATTTTCAAATCTTCCACTATTGTTAGAGTACATACTTTGTTTTATTTTAGGGCTTCAAAAATTGTTGAAATTTACATTTTATTTTTCAGCCTTTTTATATTAAATTCAACAAAGTCAAAAGTTAAATATTGTTTTAGTCCCTATGCCACAATATAAAGATCTTAGAAGAATGTAAAGCTGATCAACTCCCTGTATATTTACATGATATTCTTTTCATTATTTTAGTTTTCTTTTTTACCCTACAAGCTAGATATTATTCATGTTTTATATAGCAGTGTTTGTTAGGGTTACATATATATTAGCCATTTTATTTGCTATTATTTATTCTTGCATTTCTGGCCATCATTCTAGGTGCTTTTTCCTTCTTTCTGAATTGATTTTCTCTAAAATTCCTTTAACTCAAGTAACTGGTAGTGAAGCCTCTCGGTTTCATTCATCTGAAGGTTTAATATCTGCACTGCTTTGGGGCAGACAAACATTTCTTAGAACAAAAGAGGTACTAACCATAAATGATAAGATCGATAAATCTGATATCAGTATAATTAGAAACTTTCTATCAAAAGTTTATCAAAAAATACCACTGAATAAAATCATGGACAACAGAATGTGTGAGAAAACTTTGCAAAGGGTTTTCCAGTTACTAGTGAAACCCAAACTAAAATGGTTACCTCTACAGGAAAGGGCGAGTAAAGTTGAGTAATCAGAATAGAAGGAAGACTTCTTTTAATATACCTTGCTGTGTAATTCAGCTTCAGAATTGTAAGAATGTTGACATCTTCCAAAAATAATATAAATGAAAAAGAAAAAAAGCAAACCCTGAAAACTGAAGACAAATGGAAATAAATGAACTTAACCATCTATTACATTGATATCATAGCCACACAGATAATTATTTTGTATGTCATGGGAACGCAGTTTCTTGACTGCAGGTCCTTGAGAGAATCAATTCTATGGACAAATAGAACTATAAAGAAATATTAAACTTCACTAGTTTTGATAGAATTTTATATGTAGTAGGGTGAAATTAATAATTATGCTAATGTTAAGAATGTTGTTAAGAGCAAAGATTTTCAGAATATTAGAAACAATTTAAATGTCCATCAGTAGATGGACAATTTATTTATAATTAGTAATAATAAACACAATTTACTTATAACTAGTTAATTATAATCATACATAAAACATAGATGAACCTTAGAAATAATATATTGAATGAATAAAAGTCTCAAGTCTCAAAAGATGTATACAATAAAATGCTATTTTTATGAAAGTTGAAAACAAACCCAAAACCATATAGTCAGGCTCTGAGATGGCCTCCAGTGATCTTCCACTCCTGGTATTCACACCCCTGTAATCCTGTTCCCTGAGTGGGGGCTGAAGTTACTGACCTGCATCTAATATATAGGATGCAGCTGAGGTGCTAGGATTTCAGTCCTTGAGACTAAGTTACACAAAAACTGTGGTGTCTGTCTTAGATGCTCTCATTTTCTCACTGCTTGCTCTTATGGGTTGAATTGTGTTCCCTGCAAAAAAATTAAATCCCAACCTGCAGTGTCTCAGAATGTGACCTTATTTGGAAATAGGGTCATTGCAGATGTAACTAGTTAAGATGTAATCCCATTGAAGTAAGGCAAGCCCCTCATCCAATAGGGCCAGTGTCCTTATGAAAAGATGGTCATGTGAAGACAGAACCACACAAGTAGAATGACATGTGAAGATGAAGGCAGAGACTAGGAGTGATGCCCCTGTAAGCCAAGGAATCCCAGAGATTGCCAGCAAGCACCAGAAGCCAGGAAAAAGGAAGAAAGGATTCTTCTTTAGGTTTTTGTTTTTGTTTTTTAAGATTTATTTATTTATTTGGGAGAGAGACAATGAGCATGGAGAGGGGAGGGGTGGAGGGAGAAGGAGGGAGAGAATCTTCAAGCGGACTCCCTGCTGAGTACCGAGCCCAATGTGGGGCTCGATCCCAGGACCCATGAGATCATGACCTAAGCCAAAACCAAGAGTCGGAAGCTTAACTGACTGAGCCACCCATGCACTGCTTCTCTTTAGGTTTTAAATGAAGCATGGCCCTGCCGACACCTTGATCTTGGATGTCTAGCTTCCAGAACTATGAGAGAATAAATTTCTGTTGTTTTAAGCCACCCAGCTTGTAATATTTTGTTACAGCAGCCCTTGGAAACAAATACACTTGGTCTGATTCCTGACCCACAGATATGGAGATAATAGAGGATTGCTATTTTAAGCCACTGAGTTTTAGAGTAATTAGTTATGCAGCAATAGATAACTAGTACACACGTAGCTTTGGACTATATAAATTTGTGACAATTCTCAGAAGATCAGACTCAGGAATGGGTGGGACCTGGGAGTTCTGGGAGACAAGTAGCAGAAAAACACATAAAACGTCACGTGGCAAGAATAGTCTGCCCACAGAGATGAGAATATGTTACACACTTTTCTGGCCCCTGTATTCCTTGCTCTACATCTATTCACAGTCCTGGAAGAAAGCTCCAAGTCGGGCAAGGTTTAACTGTTTTCCCATCATTGGTGTTATCAGGGAATTAGAGAAAACTCTTGGCCTTTGGATTTCCAAAGGGATGGAGTGAGTTGTGTCTAGATTTACTGTTCCACAAAAGCTATTCAGATGGAGGATGAGGGAGTTACCCCAAAGAAACTGAGGTATATGGGGATGGGGCAAAAGTTGCCAGGGACCTTCAATTCAACATCTATGTGTCCTCTAAAAGTAAGTGTTTGAAGAAATAACAAAAATGGCATGGTATCATCATAGATCAAGAAATCAAAACTGTCAAAATAAAACAGGGGGTAGCTCTCTGTGAACTGACAACCCACGTGAGATGGGCTGACATTGAATTCTTCCTCAAATTCCTTTCATTGGAATTCTAGGTGTGGCATTCAGCAATTTAAGTCTAAGGGAAGAGGGATGGCAAAAGTACAGCTTAGCTCAAACCACCTTATGCACTCTTTTTAAAAAAAAATTGTCTTAAAATGTTTTGCTTTGGTTACTAGAAAATTTTATTGAGCCCCATTTTTAGTCATACGTATACACACCACACACACATAGAGGCAGAACTGATTGCACATACAGCACTAAGCAAAAAGGTAATCAGACTGGTAACACACCACTCCCATCTTCATAAACAGTGCACTCAAGCACCTAATAAATCACTTGTTTTCATTCTATTTTGCAGAGAAAAGATAACACACTTGAGGATTGTGCTCACCTCATTACTGGAGGGTGAATCTTTTCCTGTCTAATAATTACTGCTTTAAAGTTTGTGCTTTTTCCCAAGTTTGTGTGTGTGTGTACATGCACCTGTATGCTTTTTATAAGAATTAAAGAGCTAAGTAATTAAGCAGCTAAATAATAGAGACAAGAGGAGTAGAGCAAGTAAGTAAAACTTACTACAGTTACTTTTCTGAAGTGAAATCATAATCTGCCACAAGCCCCATGCTTATACATTCCTGATGCATCACAGAAAATGGCATTCTAATGAAGCTCCACACACCCCACATTGGTATGTTCCAGAGGCAGCTGCTGGCTTGCAATTCCATAACTGCCTGATGCTAATATCCTAAGCCAGTCTCTCAAGGCTTCTTTGCTTGCCTGTCAGCTGCCCACCTCGGGGAATGGGCGGCGTCCAGCACCCGGGCGGCACAGGTGAATGTGTCAGCCCCAGCCGAGTGCCACATTCCAGCGTCCTCTGCTGCAGTCTGCACACATACTGTTCTTTCTGAGCACACTGCTCCAGGTCTTCAATCCCCTAAAGGCCACCGTGGTTTATCCGGTCATTACCAAAGTACTCAGGGAATGAACACAGCCTTCTGGAAAGGCAGATATCTAGCTGAATGAATACACCCCAGAGAACTGCTTATTGAAGTGATGTGAGCCAAGATCTGAAGCCTGCGTATTTAGCCGAAAAAGAATATTAGTGCTGACCCTTTATTCATTGGGACTCTCATGTTCATTCCGCACCATTAAAATATAAATGTTAAAAAATAATAAAGTGCTTACCACCTTCTATATTTTAGGGGTTTGTCATCTGTAAGACGTTTCAAGAAGAAATTCCCAAAACCCTATGGAGCAATCCAAAGCAGCAAATGCATAGGAAAAATATGTTCAAGGAACAGACTTACTTCAGGGGGAGAAACCTCACTTCAGTCTTTCAAACCTTTAGAAATTGGGTCAATAACTACTCAGTTGAACACAGAACCTATTGTATCTTTGAAGCAGACAGAGTAATAACCGTTGTTTTTTTTTTTTGTAGTCTCAAATATAACAATCTCTTTAAAATGAGCATAACACAAACAAACAGAAAAGTATTTCTTTCTTGTTCCCCCAAACCTGTCGGTCCTAGTAACTTATGTCTCAGTTATAGATTGCCCATCCCTTCAGTCATTCCAAATGGGAAATCCCAAATCTAAAGAGTCAGGAAAAAAATATTCTCCATCTCTCTATCACAATGGTCATCAAGTTTTGTCAATTCTGTCTTTGGGTTCTTCCCTCTCTCTCCATCTGTCACTGTCAGGGTTTTAATTCAGTCCATTCTCATGTTTCCTGGATTATAATAATACCCTCACTGCAAAAAAAAAGTATCACCTTGCCACCAGTCTCTGCTCTCTGTAATAATTCATCCTCCACACTGCTTTCAGCTACTTTTTCTAAAACACAGAAGCAAACCTGTTACCCCCAGCTTGATATTCTTTTTTTTTTCTTTTTTTAATTTAAATTCAACCAGCCAACATATAGTACATCATTAGTTTCAGATGTAGTGTTCAGTAATTCCTCGGTTGCATATGACACCCAGTGCTCATCACATCACGTGCCCTCCTTAATGCCCATCACCCGGTTACCCCATACCCCACCCCCCTCCCCTCCAGCAACCCTGTTTGTTTCCTATAGTTAAGAGGCTCTCATGGTTTGTCTCCCTTTCTGATTTCTTCCCATTCCATTTTCCCTCCCTTCTCCTATGATCCTTTGCACTGTTTCTTATAGTCCACATATGAGTGAAACCGTATGATAATTGTCTTTCTCTGACTTATTTTGCTCAGCATAAATCCCTCCACTTTCATCCATGTCAATGTAAATGGTAAGTATCAATCTTTTCTGATGGGTGAGTACTATTCCATTGTATTTATATATCATATCTTCTTTATCCATTCATCTGTCAGTGGACATCTCAGCTCTTTCCATAGTTTGGCTATTGTGGACATTGCTTCTATAAACATTTGGGGGCAGGTCTTCTCTGGATCACTACATTTGTATCTTTGTATCTACTAAATACCTAGTAGTGCAATTGCTGGATCATATGGTAGCTCTATTTTCAACTTTTTGAGGAACCTCCATACTGTTTCCCAGAGTGGCTGTACCAGCTTGCATTCCCACCAACAGTGTGAGGGGGTTCCTCTTTCTCTGCATCCTCACCAACATTTGTTGTTTCCTGACTTGTTAATTTTAGCCATTCTGACTGGTGTGAGGTGGTATCTCATTGTGGTTTTGATTTGTATTTCCCTGATTCCAAGTGATGTGGAGCATTTTTTCATGTGTTTGTTGGCCATTTGTATGTCTTCTTTGGAGAAATGTCTGTTCATGTTTTCTGCCCATTTCTTCACAGGATTATTTGTTTTTTGGGTGTCGAGTTTGATAAGTTCTTTTTTTTTAAGATTTTATTTAGTTATTTGACAGGACAAGAGAGCAGGAGAGCACAAGCAGTGGAAGTGGCAAAGGGAGAGGGAGAAGCAGGCCCCCCGCTGAGCAGGGAGCCCAATGTGGGGGCTCGATCCCAGGATGCTGGGATCATGACCTGAGCTGAAGGCAGTCGTTTAACGAACTGAGCCACCCAGCGCCCCTGATGAGTTCTTTATAGACCTTGGGTACTAGCCCTTTATCTGATAAGTCATTTTCAAATATCTTCTCCCATTCCATAGGTTGCTTTTTAGTTTTGTTGACTGTTTCCTTTGCTGTGCAGAAGCTAACAAACAGATCAGAATATACCCAGGACTAAGTGGATCACCCTGTTTTGTCCACCCAGCTTGATATTCATACTATGGCATTGACACCTCTTCATCCTCTAGCCCCAAGCTTCGAGGCCAGTAACTTCTGCTCTTCTACCCAACCAACTGCTCTTCACTAGGACTCCTCTATTCATTCTTTCCTGAACATGCTGCATGTTCTGAAGCCTCTCTCTTTTTGCCTTGCATCAGGAAGTGTCCCATAAAGAAAGAGAAACTTGAACAGGGAGTTTGAAAGTTTAATATGAAGAATTATTAATAATAACAGGGGATTGGAATGATGAAGGATTAGCTAGAAAGAAGTAAATGAATTCATATGAATATAGGAATAGACGCATAAAGAGCAGTCATCCTCTCCAGGCCTGAGATAGAGCATACAAGGGAGATCCACCTCCTCCCAACGCTGAGTTCCAGATATCATTAGGGAGGACATGGTCATAGCTCACTGATGGCAGAGAAGACACCATAGCGCTACACTGGAACAATCCCACTTGGAATTGTTGAAAATTCACTCTCTGGAACTTACTAGGAAAGCTATTCATGGGGATATGTCTCATCAGAAGCCCTTTGCTCTGCAGTGATCTAAGGGGTTCCCAGGGGCAGCTACTGGCCACTGAGCGGCACTGGCTTCTGGGTGCTGCTGGCTGCTGTGCACTGCAGGAGCCAAAAGCTGGGAAAGTCGATTGCATCTATTCAGAGAGCACCCTGGAACTAGGAAGTGAAACGCTTCTCTTGCAGTTTCTCTCCAGCACCCACAAATGACAAAGCTTGACATCCTTCTAGCTGACAAAGAAAAATTACAAAAGAGACCATCTCCATTGTTGTAGGTAATGAAGGGTGAGCAGGCAATGAAGGGTGAGTTTAGATCCATGGGGTGTAACTTGATAAATGGCACATGCCCACACCTTTTTCTCAGCACAGAAAGCCCATCCCTTATGGTCTAGTTCAAATGTTGCCTCCTCTCTAAAGCCTTTTCCCACCATATATCCTGAGCCCAAGCAAAACTAAACAATTCTTTGGAATGTTGTCCATATCATTATAAAAATATCTTTTTGTATAGTAAATTCATTGGTATGCCTCTCTTAATGCCATTTATTTCTTCCTGTGATATCTTCTAGGAAAGGAGCCATGAATTATGCATGTTGATGTCTCAGCCCCTAAAACAAGACCTGAAATCAGGGCAAGCACTCAATTTCAGAGTACAAAAGAAAGTAGAAAAACTAGAAATTGCCAGAGAGTGAAAATGCTTTTGGTTGCTACCTATTATGTCTTTTGAGTTAGATGGGCCCATAGATCTCACATACATTTTTCTTATCAGCTGAGGCCTGGAGACATCAGATAACTTATGAGCATTATATAACCAGTCATTGGCAAAGCAAAGACTGCAACCCAGTTGACATGTATGACCTCAATTCCAGTGCTTTCTCCCCCCTTTCATACTGATTTCTGCTAGGAAATGTAAGTCACATATTATTTTGCATTTAAATTGTTATTTTTCCATAATTGGTAGTTTAAGTCACCAGATTTCAATCAATAACTTATTCATCTTCCTGGTATTCAAAAATGGGATCAGTGAAATAGGAAAACATGTAGATCATCCATTTTTCCTCTGTTTGTAATTTCCTTCCTCACTTTTTCATCTGTCTTCATTAAAGAAACACATTAACTCTAGCTCATTTTTTTTTTGAAGATTTTATTTATTTATTTGACAGAGAGAGAGTTAGCGAGAGCAGGAACACAAGCAGGGGGAGTAGGAGAGGAAGAAGCAGGCTTCCCGCAGAGCAGGGAGCCCGATGTGGGGCTCGATCCCAGGACCCTGGGATCATGACCTGAACCGAAGGCAGACGCTTAACGCTGAGCCACCCAGGCGCCCCTAACTTTAGCTTATTAAAGGGGATAAAGTAGGGACTCACCAGGCACTAGAAATGGAATCTGGAAAATCACACAGAACCATAGCAGTTAGTCTCTTCTCTTCATTTCTTTTTCTTTCAATCTTGCCTCTTAATAGTCTTCCCTCTTCTCTTTACACCTAGACCAGCCTTCCCTGTCTCTCTGTGAACACAGGAAAATAGTATAGTCATCTTAAACTCTAGATTAACAGGTCCAGCATCTGCCACTAGCCACCAGGA
Organism: Eumetopias jubatus; assembly: GCF_037043125.1. Lineage (NCBI taxonomy): Eukaryota > Metazoa > Chordata > Mammalia > Carnivora > Otariidae > Eumetopias > Eumetopias jubatus. Next base: position 112,708,527 of record NW_028274814.1, on the reverse strand, counting down.
AGTTTGAAGTCTCAACTACAAATCTCAGGAGAGAGATTGACTGACTATCTTAGATCAGTATATCAGTTCAAATCCAAGCAGCTATGGTTGGTGGGCTAAAGACTTTTGTTTTGTTTTGTTTTTCTCTAATAAGCATCTCACCTAACAGAATAGAGGGGAAATCAGTTTAACAGAAGGAGGCTATAACCGAAGACAGAAACTTCAGTGTTCACTACATTCTACTACTGGAAATCCTGGGTAGCTTTCAGGTCCAGTTTAAAGATTCCCTCATTGGCCAATCTTGCCTGGATCTATAAAAAAAAATTAGTTACTCCTCCTGGATATTGTGCCTCTGTCATACAACTCACTTCATTTTGCCAATTATTATAATCTTTGCTTACATATCTATCTTTTCCAACCGTGTGATTCATCTCTGTGTCTCCCATAACACTTAGAACAATACCATTAGATAGGTGTGTGGCATAGTATACATGGTACACTAAAGGACTTAATAAGGAAAATCATCTTTCTTACTTTGTCTTAATTTTCTTGGGTCTCTGAACATATATGATGCACTCATTAATTACTTCAACAGTTATTTTTTGAGAACATACTATGTTCTAGGCACTGTGGTAGACACAGTATATGTAGTGATGAACAAAACAGACTGTCCTTATAAAGCTCTCGCTCTCCTGTAGAATTTAAATAGTCAAGCAAGTAAACGAAGTTCTAGATTATGGTTAATGCCATTAAGAAAAGATAGGGTATAATGAGGGGACCTAATTTAGACTGGATGGTCAGAGGAGCCCTCCTTGAATAAGTGGTCTCTCATGTGTAGTGTAGGAGATGACCAGAAATCTGCCAGGTGAATAGTTGCGGGGAGGGGCGGATATGGAGGAAAACAGAGAAATGTTGCCATAAAAAAGTCAATATGTGGGGCACCTGGGTGGCTCAGTCCTTAAGTGTCTGCCCCAGGGTCCTAGGATTGAGCCCCACATCAGGCTCCTTGCTCCAAGGGAAGCCTGCTTCTCCCTCTCCCACTCCCCCTGCTTGTGTTCCTCTCTCGCTGTGTGTCTCTTTCTGTCAAATAAATAAATAAAATCTTTAAAAAAAAAAAAGGTCAATATGTGTGAAGACCCCAAGGTGGGAAGGAATTTGATGTGTCCTAAGAGTGACAGAAACTCAGTTTGTCTTAAAAGGTGGTCAGCAATAAGAAAAAGGAGCAAAGTTTGGTTATAGAAGTATACGAAATTCTGCTTATGCAGGACAGGGCTTGGTCTTTGCTCCTGAAAATATGAGTGCCACTGGAGTGCTTTAAAAGGGGCAGTATCATAGTTCAAATTTGAATTCTTGAGAGAGCACTCTAAATTCATACTGGAAGATGGATTAGAAAGGGGACACTGCAAATATGGAAGTAGAATATAAGTTCTACAGAGAGGTGGCATGTACACTGAGACTCCATAAAGAGATCTTTCTCTGCTCATGCTGCTGAATTTCCTATTCTATCTCTGTGGTCCGGATGACGATGCTGCAACTTCCTACTTCCCAGTAGGCTGACCCATGGATTCCTCTTCCTGACGTTCATGTCTCTCCCGTCTTCTTCTAAGCCAGTCCTCTATTCTCTTAAATGACAACTCCTATATTTCCTGTTGGTTTTGGAATTTCAGTCAACCTCAATTTAGTTAAAAACTCTGTTAATGATGCACATGCTTTTATGATTGTGACTGATCTCAAGCATGACTGGTCATTGGAATCATTTAAGATACTTTTTCAAAATACTTATTTCTTCACTCTACTTCCAGAAATTCCCAATCAGCAGGCTCCTGAATAAAACTGGTGATCAATGTTTGAGAACCTTTGTTCATAGACTATTAGCAAATTCATATCATAATACTTTGGTTCTAAACATTTTCTAACATCTCTTCAGTTTCCAGAGGCCATGTAAAAAGAACAGTGCAGACTTAGCTTTAGAAATCACAATCCAGGGGTGCCTGGCTGGCTCAGTCAGTAGAGCTTGTGACTCGTGATCTCAGGGTCATGAGTTCAAGTCCCAACTTGGGCATGGAGCCTCCTTAAAAAAAAAAAAAAGAAAATTCTAGTAGAAGTCACAATCCAATCATTTGTCATGATTTGTCTAAGGCTGGCAACATCCTTTCCCATTGTGATGATTGCTTACCAGTTATATACCTGCCCTCAAAGAAAGAGATCTGTTCCTTCTAAAATTACATCATGGATTTTTCTAGATCCTGCAGCCACATACTAGTGACAATTTGATACCAACTGCACATAATCCTAATAGTAGCAATAAGCATTTTGATGCTGTGTCATATTAGGAAAAACTTTGCCTGATTTCTTATTACTCACTTATAAGGTTAAGATATGAGGTCATGTAAGACAAATGAAGGCTATGAGCTTATGCGATATGCCTACAGGCAAAAAACAAGAGCAAATTCAAAAACTCTGAGCTCCTAAATTTCCAGTCTTCTGTTTCTCGCCCAGAGCCATACTACCTCCCACACTGCACATGTTGTAAACTTTATGTAGCCCATCTGTTAAGAAGTTTGTTTTCCAAATTTTCAGGGGCTTGGCACTTCTGGACTGAGTACCAGAACTAAATTTGACACAGATTTTTACCTTTTTGCTAATTTTGAACTACAAGGGCACTGATGTTGGAAAAGGTCCGGGGAACAGAGAAAGTAACCTTTATGTACAGAAGCAGCACAGCAATGGTTAACATCATGGCTTGGGAAAACATAGACTTCACACCCGCCATGATAGCAGTAACAATGCTAAGGATATATTGAGTTTTCAGGTTCGATTGTGGGCTGAATGTGGGCACAGCGTGGCATTTGAAATTAGGCAGATTCAGACCATGATGTTTTCTCACAGTTAATGCAGAGACCATAGATAATAATTATGTTGCTGAGCCTACAGAGAATCTTTACGACTGATCCTCTATTAAACTGGCAAAACAAGAGGATAATGTCTCCAGCACTAACAAGTTGGCAGGAAAGTAGCTGGCAACTCCTCCCACTAATGTTCCATCTGTGCGAACCTTCAGTATGATCCAGGAGATTGTTTCCCCACACAGGTTGTGCCTGCAGTATAATCAAGAGAGAGCGAGACCGAGCAGAGATATCTTTATTGTTTCTGAAAGTCATTGCCACTGGAGGGTGAGCAGTGCATGGGACTGAGCACTAAGGCTCTTACGTCATTCTAAGGAGAAGTACCCATGCAGTGATGTCGACAGGAAAATAACCATTTCTATGTGCTGACTTGTCCAAGTGACATAAAAGTCACAGAACAAGAACAGTTTCTACCAGGATTCATTTTAGAAAAGCCTTTTGTTTCTTTTCTTGGAAGCTGGGAAAACTTCTTTTGTTTAAAAATATCTTTTCTGTTGATTGCTAACACAGTCCATGATACTTTCCCAGCCTTGACTCTCCTCCAGCATACTGGGTCGGCTGGCTCAGATTTTGTTCTAAAAGCACTTGGGGGTGGGGTTGGGGGTGGGGGAAGAAAGGCTTTTGAATGCAAAGGGAGTGCACAAACCAGCTGAGGCAAATCCTGAGTGAGTTCCTTGAAGTGATGTCTACCATTATATGCTTTCAGTGCCACCCAGGAAGGATTCTCTGGATGTCCCCTGCCTCCTCTGAACTCTTAAGCATTCATTTGATAATTAAAATATAACTACCTTGTTTTGGTAATATTGGACTTCAAGTCTTATTTTTCCTTTAATATGATCCATAGTGCCTAGAATGGGCCTAATTCAACAGACTTTGTATCATGACTAAATAAAGGTATTCTAAGCCATCCCTATTGAAGGATAGACAGAGAAGCATCCTGATGTTACTCACAGAGGAAACATATCACCAGTGACTCACCTCATCCTTCATGGTAGGCACTCTACAGACTAACAGGTGATAACAGCTAATACTTTGATACTTTTGTGCACCAGACTGGGCTCTAAGCTCTTTATATGTTTAACCCATTTAATTCTCACAACATGAAACAGCTAGTGTTATTATTCCCATTTTACAGATGAGAAGACTAAGGCCCAAAAGAGTTTTAACTTCTTTAGGATCTTAACAACTAGTAAGTGGGGGCATTGTGATGTGAACTTGTGTGACCTGACTCAAAGCCCAAATTCTTTTTTTTTAGATTTTGTTTATCGGGGTGCCTGGGTGGCTCAGTCAGTTAGGTATCTGCCTTCGGCTCAAGTCATGTGGGATTGAACCCCACATCGGGCTCCCTGCTCAGCAGGGAGTCTGCTTCTCCCTCTGCCTCTGCCCTGCTCATGCTCTCTTGCTCCCTCTCAAATAAATAAGTAAAATCTTAAAAAAAAAAAAAAAGATTTTATTTATGTATTTATTTGAGAGGGAGTGAGAGAGCGAGAGGAGTGTGCAAGCGGGGGAGGGGTAGAGGGAGAGGAAGAGAGAAAGTATCTCCAGCAGACTCCCTGCTGAGCTTGGAGCCCAAAGTGGGACTCAAGGTGGGGCTCGATCCCACGACCCTGAGATCATGACCTGTGGTGAAATCAAGAGTCTGAAGCTAACCAACTGAGCCACCCAAGCACCCCTCAATGCTCAAATTCTTAAGCACTACACCTACTGCCTCTAGATGAGAGTCCTCAATGTTGACAAGGGACACAAATTTACCATATACCATTATACCATATCTGCAGTATCTTTAAGACTTCGCATATGATGGAAATATAGAGGTGGCACAGGTTTTAATTACCTACTTTCTTTTGTGTTCTCCTTCACAGCATTCACATTGAACACATATTAGGGGTTTGAAGAAGCCCAGGCAGTTACTTCCTTCTCTCTTCTCTTCATTAATTCATATACATACTCCTACTCTACATTTGTTCACTCCCTTCCTCCTCCTCCAAACAAGGCAGAAGCAAAGACATATGAAATATTAATGCTGCAAGAGACATTAGCAAAGATCTACACAATTCTTTCCTGTGTGGAAGTTTCTATCATTACCTGATTCACCCAACAACACGGTTCAACATTTATCCAACCATGGTCTCAAGTGGAGTGTTCCCTTACCCATGGGCAGCTGAGGTGTCTCTCAGTGCTTCGTTCATAACCACATCATAGTGATTATCATTTTAGAGGAATGTTATTTATTGGCATTTAGATCTCCCCTCCTAGGCAGGAAATTTCTTGAGAACAAAAACCAGATCTTATTTATTTGATATTCCTAGTTCTGTGCATTATTGTGGGCACTTTAAATGGATGTTCTGAATGAATTAATTAATCCAATGCAAAGCCTTCCTTTTATAGCAGAGGAAGCTGCAGTGGAGGTAGAAATGCAAAGTGACTGCTCATGATCACATACCTAGTTTTGGAAAAGCTGACCTCGAGTCGGCTGCACTTTCCATTACGGATGCCAAGTTGTCCTCCCTAGCCTAAATAAAATCTGACCTCCTTAATACCTTAATACCTTAATGCCTTTACATCTTATAATGCTTATAATCTGTAACACTCATTTAACTCTTGTGTTACCGTTCTGTATTTAACATTAAGTGTGCATGTGTATATTTTATTTCTGCCTAGATAATAATTATTTTACAGTTAAGAATGCACCTATTTTTTCTTTTGCTTTCACAGTGCTTTGATTGAAGGTTTGAGCTTGGAAAAGTTAGGGATTGGTCATCTTATCCACTGTAACTACTTCCATCATGAGCCATGATACTTGAAATATATTGACTTATCCTTCCTCCTTCTTGAACAATCCTTAATAGTAATAGATTGGGTTTGAATTTTAGCTCTGAGTAACCTCGAGTACGTTTCTTTTCTTCTCTCTCTTCTGTTTCCTCGTATGAAAAATAAAAAGGAATATGATCTACCTTTGGGGACTGTTTTAAGGATTAGTAAGATAATTATATAAAATATTTAACAAAATCCCTCACACTTAGCAAGTGCTCAATAAATGGATATTACTGGTACCCCCTCCCCCGCAGGCTTCCATGGATGATCAATTTCTCTTTTAATTACTATATATCTTTAAATGTGTCAAGTTAAACCTCAGTCCTATTGGACATGGAATTGTTTATATTTCTAGTCTGAAACATTATATGTAGATTTAATAGTTTAAATCTCAGAGGCTCTTGTTATTTATAACCCAGATTTCCCAAGGCTCATCTACTTATTGTCAGAAAAAAAAGTTACATTAATAATAATCATTTACATTTTCTAGTTTCTGTCCCCACCCACTAATGAAAGATCTCCAGCTCCCAAGCAAGCTCCTTCTACCCACCCTTACTCCTGAGAGTCTCCAGGGTCACACATGGGCTGAGTCAGTATTTCAGATGTAATGAAGGTTTTTCTTCTTTCCCTGTGTCCTCTTTTTGTGTCTCTTTATTTATTGGCTTGGATTGCCCTTTCTCTGTCAGTAATAAATTCAGTCCCAGCAGCAAGACTGAAGAGGAGACTCCACCATGTCCTCCATTTCTCTCCTTCAAAAGCCCATATGTTTATTGACCCATGCTTATAGACTTCAAGGAGGCAGAGAGTAGGGTCCCTGGCCTCACAACCCCTGCTTAGATTCAGCCAGAACATCCTGCTGACTTATTTATATTAAGTTGTTCGGTCCCACAGCAATGTAGTTCCCATCTACCTATAAATTCTTCTCAAAACTTTCCTCATTCTGTGGTCCATATGTCTGATAATGGCCCCAGCATCAAAAATTTCAGAGTAGTCTCATGTTCTCTATTTTGTTTCTCACAAATTATTCTAATTACTGCAGATTTTACCTCCATAATCTCTCATTTCTATCTTCTTCTTTCTCAAATTTCACAGCTGACAACCAAGGTGAGTCAGTAATGCTCTTGACTGGATTGCTGAAAAGTATTCTGAATTTATCTCTTTGCCTCTCCCTTTATCTTCCATCTACACAACAGTTTTCTGATCTACAAAGTTTGAACACCGGACTAAATCTTGCAGATCTAAAAGCCATTGAATCCATGAAAATCAAGTTGAACTGGCTAGACATTTGCCTACCAATTTACATCACTGTTCCCTTCCATTTTAGGTAAATCTCATGAACTAGGTCATTTTTTTTCCAGTTCAGGTTGAAAACAAGTTGTTAGAAGCCAAGCCATAAACTCCTTTTTGAAAACCAGAAGTAAATGTCCTAGATTTCAGATGGGGAAGTTGCAGATCTGTACACCAAAGAGGCTGCTGTAAGACTGCTTTTATCTTAAATAGAAAAAAGTTAAGTCTGAGAAATAGTTAGAATTATTGATAGGCAGTTATGGGTAGCTGCCCTAGTATAGGAGCAAAAGTGATACTCATGTCATACTTCCCTAAACTATAAACCCCATGAGAGCAGGGTGGTGTCTGCCTTGTATCCTTGTGCCTGGACATACTACTTGATACATAATTAACACCAGATAATTACTTATTGAATAGATAAATGATGGGTGTCTTTCTAATCACAGTTTCTTTTATTTTAGTTCTATTAGCCAACATATAGTACATCGTTAGTTTTTGATGTAGTGTTCAGTGATTCATTAGTTGCATATAACAGGGTGCTCATCACATCGTGTGCCCTCTTTAATGCCCATCACCCAGTCACAATTTCAATACTCTCTATTATTTATAAATGGAAAGCTTCTTGAAAGCGGGTGCCCCTGCTTATTTTCCTGTGCCCTATAGGATTCTTTTTTTTTTTTAAGATTTTATTTATTTATTCGACAGAGAGAGGTAGCGAGAGCAGGAACACAAGCAGGGGGAGTGGGAGAGGGGGAAGCAGGCTTCCTGCCGAGCAGGGAGCCTGATGTGGGACTCGATCCCAGGACCCTGGGATCATGACCTGAGCCAAAGGCAGACCCTTAACGACTGAGCCACCCAGGCACCCGCCCTATAGGATTCTGTATAGTACTTTGTACAGATGGGACGTTCAAAAGGATTGAATGAAGTCTTCATTTTTTTTTAATTTACAGGTGTATTCATGTATATCACCAAAGGAAATAATATTCTCAACATGGCAATGCACTACAGAATCTGGAAATGGAATAAGAAGCCATTGAAGTAGTTGGAAAGCCTTTAAGGTAAGGACTTCTCAATAAATTCCTTCACAACCTGCCTAGAAAATTGCAAAATATATGAGGTCATGCAGGGAAAAGAAAACAATCCTTTTACATAGGAATTCCCATTAAATGGGTGGGTAGTGACAATTCCTTCCAAGTTTTGTCCACACCATCTTCAAACTCTTTACTGTTCCGTATTAGACTTTGGAACAACAACAACAAAAAGGTAGCTCTTTCTTCTCTCAAAGAAAATAGGAAGATTAGTGATGAAAAGATACTTGTTGCAAGAGTTAGAGTCAGTTGACGAGGCACTCACTAACGAGTACTTTGGGAAAGTTCATATGTATTTCAGAGCTCAAAGTTCACATCTGTCTGGGCTGATGGGCTGATGAAACCATTTCAAACACCATTATTCAGGGAATAAAGTAAGAAAATGTATGTTAAAGTGTTTTTTATAACATGAAATGAGATACATGTTAGGTATTATTATTACTATTGCTTTTGTTATTGTTTTATCCCGGTTTGAATTATGAGCTTATCTGAATATCAATAATCACCTAAATACACTTCCTTAAGGTGTGGCCTCTCAATATGGTTACAATCAATGCTAAAAAAATAAAATTGTTCAGTGTGGGAAACCCTACATCCACATAATTCCAGGTGCAAGTTTAAAATCATCTCAAGGGAGTAAAGGCAGTTAAAACTATTTCAATGAAGCAAGGAAAAAATATTAAAGAAGACCATTGGATTTCACAGAAGGAAAAAAATAGAAAGAAACGAGTTGCACAGCAAGGATACTGGGTAGCCCCAACTGTATTTAATAGAAAAAAATTACAACCTTATACTCCCTTGATTATCCTTAAAAAAAATAATGTGGCACTCTGATATATTATTTAAAAAAAAAAAATCCTCAAACCTTCTACCCCAAGACTAATCTCTTAGTCCATCCACTTTCTTTCATCTGCCATTCTTGCTTCATCTCTTTTAGTCTTTTTCCTCTGTCCTTTTATGTTTGGTGATTTCACAATTTCACCAATAGTTCAAAGTTTTATTGTCTTCTATTTCTTGCTTTTTAAAAAATTTCTTTTTTCATGCTACTTATCTTTGTATCAGTTTTTCCCATTTTCTCTTACTACCATTTTTTAATTACCACCGCTTTTGATCTTGCCTTTACTTTTCTCCATCTCATTTGTGTGAGTGTTCTGTTGTATCTGCCTTGTATTGAAGTTTCCCCTGTTGTTTTCCCTTCCTTTCTTTCCCAATCCAACATAGCCGTTTTCCTTTTTATTATGATTATTTTTTAATCATGGGTGGGTGGCCTTAAAACGTTGCAGAGACAATTTGTCACTAGGATATTTGGGGGTGGGGGAAAGTCACAGCAAACATTTATTCTGATGAGTATGTTTTTGGGAGTATGTGGGGGCAGATGGTTTTCTCAGATCACTAGGTGGCAGTAATCCAGATCTGATTCTAATCAGATGGTTCTGCCCCTCCCCCTCTCCCTTAATGTTTATGTCCTATAAATGGTTTTTTATTCAAAAATTCATTCGGTCTTTCGCAGCATCTACTTCTGAAATCTAGGACATGTCACGTCAGTCTCAAAAATAATATAACTTAACACTTAAGGGTTTATGCCTGCTGATTTTGAGCTTGAACTAGGGAGGAAATGGTTTGGTTTATCTGCTTTTCTTGCATGAAAAACAATAAATTTGAAGGACTTTTTATATACATATGATAAAGCATAAAATTCTAAATACCAGTCCAAACATTCAGTTTGTGAAATACAATATATTAATGAGCTTTTCATACAAACATGCCTTTCAAGATCTCCAAATATTAGTAGATAATTTGAATAATCCATACTGTGTTCCATTGAATATGTAGTGACACCTGCCTGCTACTTTTTGCCTACCCTCTACCCTCTCCTTTTGGGACCTGACCCTGTTTTGCCATTTACTAGCTAGAAGACTTTGGATACATTATGAAACCTCACTGTAACTAAGTTTTTCCCATTTATAAAATGGGAATATTAATGGTACATAACTCATGGAGTTATTGTAACACTTAAATGAGCTGATGTGTAAAACGTTTAGAGCAACATCTGGCAATACTGATTTCTTGATATTTATTATTTGTTCATGATTTCCTTAAACCACCTATTATTTTTAAGCATTAGATTGGGGGATGAAGATTAAATGGGAACTGTTCCCTCGTTATTTATAATTATAGATGCAGATAAGTAATCAGATAATTACAGTGCAGTGTAGTAAGTGTGATGGGGTAGGAAGGGCACAGAATTTTATAGGATGAAATAGGATCAGTTGATTCAGTATTAGGGTATAGGAAGGAGAGGAGGAAATCTTTCCAGAGAAAGGTATATCTCAGTTGAAACCCAAGGGTGAAAATGTTGGACTGAATGAATGCGGAGGAGAGAAAGTTAGGAAGTGTTTCTGGGAAAGGAATAAGCATATGCTCTTCCTGCAGGTATGACTAGATAGGGAACACTGGCTTTATTCAAGAATTAGGCCATTATTTCTTAATGCGCACAGGTATCTGTGAATAATTCATTCTGATTCTCTATAATGCAGAAACAAAGGAGTCATTTTAAGGGCCAAGAAGAAGCTATTATAGACTGAACTACTGAAGTATGGCTGTGAAATAATGAAACAGATTTTTAAACAAAATGTGGCATGAATCTTTCTCAGATAATACGCTGATCTCCTGCCTATAAAATGCTACTAAATTTGAATAAGGAATGCATTTATGAATTGTATTTTCCAAGAGTGGTGATGGGTTTATACTGAGTCATCAGTTATTCTCTCTTTCGGGCCAGTTGTGTAAATTTGCAAATCAGCTTGATGTGGGATGGGAGAAGGGCGCAATCTGGAGCAGTCCCAGAATGAAGCCACTGAACACCAGAGCAATAGAAGCCTGGATTAAGCGTTTGTTTGTTTGTTTGTTTGTTTTTAATAATCAACTAACCTTGGGGTTTTATTCACTGGACTGGATGACCAACGGTGGGAGTTGGAGGGAATGATTTCCCTTTAACTTCTAGCCCCGTAAAGATGCAGTCCTGATTTTCCGAATGGGTAAAACAAACTTCCTACAGAATGCAAAATGTGAGCTAGCTTTGCCCTTTCTTTTAAAGCAAATAGCAGAAATGTGAAACAATGAGTTTAACCAATGAGAAAATAAGCCAGAAAATCATCTACAGATCCTTGCAGGAAACATCTATTTCAGCAAGGCAGAGAATTGTGGACACTTTATGTGATGAAATATGTAAGTGAAGCCCTTTGGGTCTGTGTATGGATGCAAAGTGATTAAATTGAATACTTACTGTAATTGCTTTCTACCATTTAGTCAAGTAGTGATTAAAATGGCAGCCGTATGGTATGGGCAACAAAAGGGTCAAGTGTATTCCTAGCTCTGGGTACATACTTCCAATCTTCAACTCCTCTTGTTATGCTCCTCTTTATATACATCGCCCTTTATTTAAGCTGTCAGACTTAAAGATGCCAGAATTCCTGCGTCTCTCTCTCTCTCTCTCTCCAACCCAGTTTTAAGGATTAAGTAGAGTCAGGAACCCTAAATAACTCTTCCCTGACCTAGAGCAATAAGGGACTTCAGGTAAGTGTGGATGGTTTGAGATGAATCTGAAAGCAACATCCCCCAAATCCTGCCTGCCAGCCAGAATAGATTTCCCACAAAGCACTTCACATCCTGGAGGTTAGCTGTTGGCAACTACTTAAGAATTTTCCTATAAAAAATTTACCAACTGCCTCCCCCCCTTAAGGACAGCCTCCTTTTTCAGTGATTCTTATTCAGTAATTACTCACACATTTCCCCTTCCTCCTCCTGTTTGGATTATGAAAAACCCTTTCACCTCTTCTGAGCAACTTGTGCCACCTGATTTTTCAGGAATTTCCTAGAATAGAGCAAGTAGCTAGTGATGCTAATTTTTTTTTAAGATTTCCCATCATACATTATGAAATCACAGGCCTCTGGATAGTTAGCACAGATGCCTTCCTTCATTTCATAAACCTGATCATAGTATCTCTACTTCAAAAAGAAACTTGTCAACAGCAATCATTATTCCCTTATGATTGTTTTTCTTTTTAACTTACAATTGGTTACAATACCACAGGCTTCTAGTATAACGTCCTGTAAAGCTCACATAGTATTAAATATTTAAAGATGTCCCCCTGCAGCACACTGATACATATAACATATGATCCTATTCATTTTTCCACCCTTATCCGTTCTACCATTACTATTTAATTATATCTTACTATTTAAAATAAATCCACTCAACTATTTCTGGTCTTCCAACTTGGGTTACTGACTTTGAGGTACATGAGTGTGGCTCCCTTTCCTATAAGGTTCCACTCAGATTTTGTCCTTCCTTTTCCTCCACACCAGTTCTTGGTCCCCTGCCCCCTATTCTCCTACCTTCCCTGGCTAACTGGGTAGCTCCATCTATGATCTCCCTTCTCTTTTGCATCCCCTCAGTCCAGTCCCTTACTTAGTAGCTAACAATACTTAAGCATTTTCCCATCCATGGCAGCTCCACACAAAAGCCTTTGAAAAGTTTGTCCACTTTGGAAAGGAATCAAAGGAAGCTCTAAACCAGTAGAGGACATTAAAGGAAAACTTTAAATATGTATCAAGTAAGGACATCATCTTATGACATAATTGAAACATTTCTAAAAAATCAAAGTAAATGGCTGAGGATAATGTGCATTTGCTGTGTGTGTGTGTATATTTGCTATGTATTAGGAACTAAAGGCTACACCTAAAATGTTGGAGGAATGTTTCAATAGTAGACAATCCACTGTCTGCAACTTACTCCTCTCTCTGGGCAAATCAATATCCATCCTCAAGCACTCTGCTGCCCTACAGAAGTTCCACTCCAAAGGAACCTTGAACTTAGATACTCGATCTTTTTGTCTCCCTCTAGGTTTTCAGAAACAGCACATTTTGTGATCATGATTTTTACCTTGATCCCTGTTCTTCATGCCATTTAAGAACATGGGGCTTTTAGTATGACTCATTGAATAGCAAATACAGCATTGTAGTGAACTGCAGTTTGTCCCAATTAGAACATAAACCTGCTCCAAACGTCAATCTGAGATAGGACAAAGACAATGAGAGTGGCCACCAAGTCACCCTGGGCTCTGAAGGAAAGGTGGCATTGTACTTATTGAGAAGTATACTACACTTCCTTAATATTTTCAGTCTTATCAGGTAAATTATAACACTTCAGTTTCTCTCCCAGACCCTAAATGAAGTAAGATAAAAATTATTTTTAGTCCCAAACCACTGGAGTCCATCTCAAGTAGAAACTTTAGGACAGATCTAGTTCTCTTCAAGTGGTCTCTGTATTTCCTGGTAGAGAAGGGTACACAAGAAGAGTACCCAAACGTCAAATGCAGAGAGGGCTTCCAGGAAGTCCGTGGTGTTTGAGAGAGACCTAAACTGGGCAGCTATTCTGGGACTGCGTTCTAAGGGCCATTCTGGTGATCTCCCTTTTCGCCTGGCCTCCCCGTCTTGTCCTCCCAATCAGTCCCAAGGATTCTAAAACCTGACCGCGGTTCCAGTCAGAGCTAGCTCACCCTTTGGCTATGGGAGGAGAAACAAGCTTCTCTGAGCCCTCGCCCTATGGCATTTGCCTGGCAACAGGGTTTCCAAGAATAGCTATTTTCTGTGGTTTTCTCAATCCCCACTCCCTAGGGAAACCAGGGAGTGTAAACTTTTTTGGTCCTAAGGTTCGAGCATCAGCAAAATGTTTGCCTTGAGATTTAGCCAGCATCTTATTTCATCCAAATGAATTCCCAAATCTCAATTTATATAAACTAAAATGCCCACCAGACAGATCAGTAAATTTTTATTCTGTAACACTAATGGAAACAGAAATAATTAAAGAAGGCTAAGTGACCTTCAGAAAGAGTATTCAATTGAGTGGCAGGTAGGGCAAGTTAAAACTTAATCCCAGTGCCTCGGTCTCGGATTAAAGTACTATTCGGAGTCAAAACTGATGTTAATTGCTAGTGAAGGGAGCTTTTTCAATACACTTCTTTGACAGACCTACAGAGAAATTGAAGAAGGAAAGCAGAGTATCTCTGGAAATTCATTTGTAATGGAAAATGAAAAGCAGGGCAGAGAACCAAGCAAAAAATTCATAGTGTCATTCAACCCCCAACTCATAAATAATCTTTTTGAGGGAATTGTTTTTGCCACTTAAGTCAAAATTAGAATTACAAATGGGACACTTATGGATGTCTCCATAAACCTGGAGTGCAAATAAGCCATGTATCTTTAGTTCCTAATTAACAAACCTAAGCTTTCACCTGTCATATTGGCAAGAAGCTCACTAGAGAGCCAGCATAGTATAACAGGAAAGAGCACAGACTCTGAAGTCAAACTGGTCTGGGGAAGCATTGAAAGATTAGGTAATTTTCCGAAGATCATACAGTGACAGTTGAGATGGGATGGTCTGGTTTCCATATTCAAGTAGTCAGAGCAGGGGGTCTGATTGATTTACTTATGTTTGCCTTTCTTTGCCACACAGTTCAGCTAGAACAAGGAGCTCTATCTACTGGACGGACAAGGCTCCTGGCAAGTAGTCCTGTCAGTTTGACAGATCCGACAGACCCCTACAGATCCAGGTCCCTGAAGAGGCCGCCAGAGATGCCCTGGGAAAATGATTCCTCTCTCTCCAAGGCTAAACCTTTGATAAAAATGGTATATTTTATTTCCTGTGGCTGCTGTAACAAATTACTACAAACTTGGTGGCCTAAAACAACTGAACCTTATTCTCTCAGTTCTGGAGGCCAGAATCTAACACCATGCTCCCTCCACAGTTCTAAGGGAGAATCCATCCCTTGCTTTTTCCAGCTGGTGGCTGCCAACACTTTCGCTTATGGCACTTCACTCCAGTATCTGCTTCTGTGGCCACATCACCTGTCCCCCTTCAGTGTGTGTGTGTGTGTGTGTGTGTGTGTGTGTGTGTGTGAAATCTCTGTCTGCCTCCCTCTTAGAAGAATACATGTGACAGTATTTATATCCAACATAGATGATGCAAGATAATCTCTATCTCGAGATTCCCTCAAAATGTAGAAGTCAAAATATCATTATTTACTTTCCTAACAATAGACCTACCTGCCTATCTTTCTAATTGTAGGCACAATATTTACATCCCAGGGAAAATCTATATCCTCCTATACTTCTGTCTTAGGAAAATGGGAAGATCTTCTAGTGCCTCAAAAACTATTAACCCATCTGAGGACATCCAAGGTGTCTCTCCAGCTTTTTTCTCACTAAACCAAGGCAAGCTAAAACCAAACCAAACCAACCAAACAAACAAACAAAAAAACAACGCAAAAACAATTTTGTCTTTGCAATGCCAAAACAGATAAATCCAATCTGTGCCATGTGGTATTGTGAAACCCAGAGAATGAACTAAGGAGATTTTTCCTCCTTTCACTCTAAGATATTTTAAAGTAATTTTCCTTTTGCTTCCCACTGCAACCTACAGACGTTTATTGCCCTACATGGCCAGTGTTCTTTCTTCAAGGCTTGTACATTCAGTTTATGGAATGGTTGGTATGCACGGTTGTTAAAGATGCCGACTCAGGCCCCAGAAAGCTGGGGTTCAAAGCCTGCTCAGCCTTTTCCTAGCTGTGTAGTTATGGACGAATTAGTTACTAAGTCTCCTCCCTATACTTGTTTCTGGTCTGAAAAATAAAAGTATCTGCTCATTGTCTCTTACAAAGACTAAATAAATTAAGTGCTTAGAATGGTGTCTGCCACATATTGAGCACACAATAGACATTCCCTCTTACTGACCTCTTGCTCTTCCGTGATCTTTCTATGTAGAGAACTCTCATTCATTCATCCCCCTGAATCACTGAAAGCTTTGACACATGGTTCCCAGGCTGCCTTTCTACTTCAAGGATGGGATCATGACAGAAACGTTGGCATCCTCAGTGGTGACTCATTTCCAAGCTCTTAATCTCCAGGATTGAATTTACCTTGAAACTAATAAAGTTGAAGCTTCAGGGTCCCCTTTTATTTGCATATGCCCTGTCCAAGGCTCTATGAGCTACTTTGTCATTTGTATTTGTTACTTGTATACTTTTTTAAAGAGGGTCTTCCCCTAGTGGTGTAAGCTCCAGGCCCAACAAGACCATCTCTCCTCTTTTCCAGTGATTTCTGCACCTCAACCATATTCTCCAGTGGCTCTTCTGGAAATTTGAAGCAGCCTAGCCTACCCCTGCATTGACATCACCTTATCCTGACCACAGCACCCCACTTCTTCTAGCTTTCTCTCCAAGGTTCCAAAAAAAAATCCATTTTTGATCCCAGAATCATTTTGATCTCCATAAATTAACTTTTCTTAGAAATTACAGAAATTATGTGATTCTGTATTTTTCATCCATAGATAATCTAAAACTCAGTTATTATTATATGTGTCCTAAAATATTTTGATCATGAAAAAAAAAAGTCCTATGCTCAAAAAATTGGGAAACCTTGTACTGGAGTTACTAGTAAAGTCAACATACAAACCAAGTGGTTGTTTTGAACTGTGGATTATCAATTCCCAACATTCCTGTTTATACATCCAGACTTTTCCTTGCCACATTGATGTATTCACAGTGAAATGATGCTCAAGGGCCTCTCTATCCACAAAAACATACCCAATGCCACCCATCACAAAGAGCTTTGCTTCAGAAATTTGAAAAGGTAACATGTGTTTTTATCTATGTTCTTGTCTTAGGCCCGAACCTAATATTTCAGTATCCTAACCCTCAAAAATCAAAATTCAAATGCTAATAAAGGAAATCAAAGTTGACCAATATTTAATGAACATGAAAGATTTCCCTGGGTTTCTTTGATTGTTCTAGTATAACATAATAATGAGGAGGCAGTTACACTGTTAATATATCAGCATTCACACTGTGAGATTTTAATTTCTGACTTTCCAGTTACCAGCTGTGGAACCATAGTTAAATTAACCAACCATTTCTTACTTCAGCTTCCTCATTCGTAAAGTAAGGCTATTACAATATCTTGTTTTGGGGATTGTTTTGAAGATTAGGTAAGTTAAATATGGAATAGAGCCTGACTAATAGGAAACAGTCCATACATGTTAGCTGTCATCATATGTCACCCTCATTTCAAATAAGCAGGCCATTTGTTGGAGTATAGAAATATTTCTAATCATACTAAAATTTTGTGTAGGCTTGTATTATGACCATCTTTTTTATCTCAGATTTTACCTTTAATGTGGACTAAGATTTTATCCTGAAATAAATACATACATATATATATATATATATATATATATATATATATATATATGAGGGGAAACTTATGATCTTGATGTGTAAACTTTGGTAATCTAACTGAAGGAAGAGAATTCCTGATGAATTGTCAGGGATATAAACCAGAAACTCCAAAGACCAAGTGTATATCCAACACTGTGTATCTTGCCCCAGAAGAGTATCTTTTTAGGAGGAGTATTCCCTCATCAAATGTCTATTAAGGTAACAGTGATAATAATTAGGATAAAAATATAAATAAAATTTATACCCTCCTGAGCTTATAATCTAGTAAGAGATAGAGATAACTGAACATCTTTATAACACTGTGAAAAGTAAGATAATTGAATATATAGGGTTTTAGAGCATTTAAGCTTAAAACTTCTTTTAATTACAAATAAGCCAAGCTACCCACATTGAACAGTCTGGCCGCTTGCTTTCATGATTATCTCCATTTTAGACTCTCTGTTTACTAATGAATTTATCTTTCTGCCATCACTACCTGAGGCCACGCAAATGCGTTCTGTTCTATTCCCTTGATGAAGTTTTAGTGTCAAAAAAGGTTAATATACTGGTTAATTTGCTCCTTTAAAGAAATTAAATACAGAGATTCAATATTACTCAATATAGGTACAAAACTCAGAGTTCCCATAGACAGGACATAATTAAGCCCACTTGTCCTCTTTAACCAAATCAGTGCCCAGGAAGAGAAGAAATCCCAGCAGAGGGTTGGTGTAAATTTAGATCAGATATACAGCAAATTCTGCACCCAAGATAGGGCTTGCCTTTCAATCAAAGCACAGTGCCTTACATTTTGACACCAAAAGGAGAAAGCCAGAGAATTACAGTTAGGTGTTTGAAAGCTGCTGAGAAAGTGGAAGTGTCTCATCTGAGTCATTCCGCTGTGGTGTGCTAAGCAATTGAAGACATTTCCCAAGGTGCTAAAGGATATGGAAATCATTCTCCCACCCACTAGATGTGGATGCAGTGCCCCTATAGCTGATGCATCACTGGGTGTGGCTGGGTTATAGTACAACATAAGCAAAATCCCAGCAATGCAATTGCCTGGGGCGGGCCAAATTCAACCCCACTTAGGGATCACAGTATGCAATAGTAGCTCTCTCTACTTCCCAGGGGCAGAAATCAAAGGGACTGGTAGAATGCAGGGTGGTGGGTGGGGATGTGGAGGAGGGAACTTCCTCCCCTTTATATCAAGGGGGGTCTAGAGAAAAAAACGTATGTGAAATGAATTATACATCTCAACCTCCTTCACTCTTATCTGGAGTGAATAGACTGCTTTGTCATACAGCTGCCTACGGCTAATCCTCCACACTCCCACAGGCTTCTCAGTCTACTGCCTGAGTACCTTTGAAGCCAGGATTTAAAACCCTAAAAATAGAGGCAGGATTACTGGTTGCAGACTGCTGAAGAAGAAGCGGGAACAATGTACAGGGGCATGAGGAGGGATGAGTGAGGAGGGGAAATGCCTACTTTTAAGAGAAATAGTAAACTCCAGTCTAGGACATGTTTCCATAAATCTGACTTTTCCTGACTGTCAGAGTTTTTGTGGCTTTTCACAATTAGAAATTACATCCAATTTGAGTCTTTATAAAATGTCCTATTCTCTTCTACCAATTGAAATTCATCTTTTCTATCATCTCTGCATCACTGCTAAGGTTGATTTAAGATACCATCCACCAATTCTGCTGGCCCATCTTGCCTGAGTCTTCTGGGTCGATAGCCCTACTCTGTTCACACTTCTGTGATTGCCCCATAGATAGGGGTGATAACTGCCCTGGAGACAACGTCTGGCAAGGTGCCACCTGCTGGTTGAATAGGCAAACGTCATATGCACTTTTATAAATCCAGGCCTTCTTGTTAGCACAGAGTAAAGGCTAATAAATATACTTTAATAATTATTTATGATACTAGATTTGCAACCAATAGTGTATGAGACTCTTGCGGGTAACTGAGGTCTCAGGGTTCTTCACAAATGTTTATTTCCACACTTCTGTCAGTTATTATCAGGAGAGCACTGCCTCATCCTGATGAACTCAAGTATGGCCGTGTGACTTTCTTTGGCCAATGAATGGATGTGATGAATGTCATTTCCAAGCAGAAGTTTTAAGATACGTTGTGCACGTCAACACATGCTCTTTTACCGCTCCCACAGTAAATGGCAATGTTCCAGAGGAGAGGCTGAATCACTAAGAAAGGACAACAATGTGGGAACAGTGACCACAGTGAATTCTCAGTGGATAGCAATAAACCTTTGTTTTAATTGAGTGATATTTGAGGGTTGTTTGTTACTGCAGTGTAACCTAGCCTGTCCCAACTAATACATACCATAAAATGCTCCTGGGTTCACTAAGTTGAATACCATAGTCTTCCACTTTTAAATACATCATTTTAAAAGCCTTATTTTCATTGAATGTCTTCAAAGTAATTTTATACATCTTAAAAGTAGTCAAGGGAGATGAAAGTTAAGTCTAAACCTAATGAAATCCTGGCAGAGTAAGAAGAGAACTCAAATCCCCAGCTGTCCTCTAGCTTCTGTTGTATGAATATTTTCATAGGAAAAAGGTTTTTCAGACCAAATTAAGTACATGCTTCTCTCCAGTTCTTCACTAGGGCAAAAGTAAATTCATTAGCCAGCAAGTGTTGGAAAATAGTTTATTTTTAGTTCACCAGTAGTAGCCTAAAGAATATATTTGTTTTTGAAAACCAAAAAGGTAAATACATAGAGATTTCCAGCTCCACCTTAATGAGACTATGCCACGAACAGCTCAGTCCTCCAAAACATTCTAATATAACAATATCTTATTAATATATAACAACTTTTCTTTTAATCCCAGTGGGACTATTATTCTAATCATTTCCCTTGTCATTAATTGAAATATTTTTACCCTTTGCAGTTTTTCTCTTGGGCCTATTTTATTTTAATTCATCATATTGCAGTTTCCCTCTCAAAGTCTTAATAAAGTAAAACAAAATGTCATTTTGTTTTACTTTATGCATTAGAACTTGAGATTGGTAAGTGACAAATGTGTCTCTTTCTCCAGAAACAAAAGATTAATTTCAAAAGCCCTTTAAAAGTCATATGACTTAACTCCACAGCATTTGGACTTCATTACAATAACAACTCCAACTAATCAAGGACTTTCTAGTGATAGGGCCGAGAGTGATAGATATTACCTTCAGCATAGCCTTACTTTCTACCTGTTGCTTAGGGTAGAGATTCTTTTAGAAATGCACAGAGAAAGTTAAAGACTGGAGACTCCTTAATGACATGGACTAGAGCCAACTGTTTTGTAATAGGAAAAACAAAATTGTAGTCTGTGTTATTCCTGCACACAAGTTACCTAGGATCTGTGGAGCCTATTAATCAAACATTTTCACAATAATGGGGACTTCTCTATTTGTGGGCCCAAAGGCAACTAGCAAGGTCTTCCACTTTTTTTTTTCCAGTGAAGATTGCTACAAAAAAAAAAAAGCAAGCACAATTCTCAGCATTTTACTTTGTTCCACATTTTTCAAATATTTAACATGTCTCCTGTGTGATAGGCACTGAACTAATCCTCAAGAATCTAGTGGTGAGGGGCACCTGGGTGGCTCAGTTGGTTGAGCATCTGACTTTTGGTTTTGGCTCAGGTCATGATCTTAGGGTCATAGGATCAAGCCCTGCATCAGGCTCCACACTCAGCAGGGGGTCTGCTTGGGATTCTCTCTTACTCCCTCTCTCTCCCCCCCCTTACTCCCCCAAATAAATAAATAAATCTTTAAAAAAAAAGAAGAAGAAGAAGAATCTAATGGTGAGCAGAATCTACATTGGCCCTGTCCCGGAAGAATAATCAAAT
Source organism: Eumetopias jubatus (assembly GCF_037043125.1). Classification (NCBI taxonomy): domain Eukaryota; kingdom Metazoa; phylum Chordata; class Mammalia; order Carnivora; family Otariidae; genus Eumetopias; species Eumetopias jubatus. The sequence continues at coordinate 112,687,327 of NW_028274814.1, read as the reverse complement.
CAGCAACAATATAAAGGATGGTAATAGAGGGTATTTCAGAGTGACAAGAACATGCGGCAAAAGCACCTACTCTATGCCAAGCATGCGAGCAGAGGGATATGCAAGAGGACTTCTAACATACCACCACTGGAAAGGAAATTAGTCACGCATACACATGCAAGCATATTTCAGGATGTTGGAAGCTAGAGAAGTTACCTCTGAGCACAAGATTCTGACCAGAATCTTAAGAAAACTAAATTGGACTTACACTGTGCATAAATGGAAAATCCAGTCACATTTTTGGCTCCACAGCTCTAAAAGCATCAGAAATGAAGCCAAGGAATGGAGAGAAGGAAGCAGATGACCATCAGGTCAGAAAGGAAAGGATCAGAAAGAATTGTGGAAGTAACACAACAGTATACTAGGCTAGGAGTCAGGTGAGCTGGGCACTGTAAACTATAGTACTGCCAATGTGCCAGGCCCTATGATAAGCCCACTGGATGCATTATATCATTCAACTATTATTAGAAAGCTGTATGATAGATGTCATATTATTCCATCTTAAAGATAAATAAAATGAGGCTTCTATACAATAAGTAAATTAGCTCTTTCTGACTTCCAATCCTGAGCTCTGAACGACTAGGCTACTGCCCATTAGAATTAGATTATGTACAAAGATTTTTTTTTTTTTTTAATTCAATGTCTAGGCCAATTAAATCAAATTCTCCAATTTGGGGCACATGGGTGGCTCAGTTGGTTAAGTGTCCATCTCTTGATATTGGCTCAGGTCATGATGTCAGGGTGGTGAGATTGAGCCTCTCTCTCTCTCTCCCTCTGCCTCTTCATGTGCATGCTCTCTCTCTCACTAAAATAAATAAATTAATTAATTTAATTTACTTTAATTCTCCAAGATAGGGCTCAAACATGAGCTTTTTTAAGCTTTCCAGATGACTCTAATGTATAGCCATAATTGAGACTCACCGTGGTTCTACTAAGCCACTAGATGACTTTAAAATATATATATAATTCTTCCACTCAGGCTCTTATCAATAAAACGAAGAACTAAGACTAGGTTATTTCTGAGGCCCCTTCCAAGTCAAACATTTTTCAGTTCTATGCAAAGAAATTTCTATTAAAATTAATGCTTCCAAAAGATTTGAAAATGGGTAAGAGAATTTATGGCCTAAGTAGGTCATTAACTATATAGATCCCATCTTGTCAATTGTTAAGATTCTTGATATATATTTATGAACCATCGAAATCCAAAATCTTCCAATATTGTAACAAATCCACTATTGGAATCCAGAAAGTGAATGAGTTAATCACTCCAGCACAAGCTCATGTGATGAATTAGAGAAGACAGGAAGAACTGAAAGTCAATTATGGTTAGTGATCTTAGATAATACAGAAGCCATTGCAGTAAAAATTATGTAAAATTAAAATGCTTCTTATTTTTAGAATTAGTATGTAGCCTATATGCTTTTTCTTTCCAGAAGATCCTTCTAACATAGAGTGTCACAGAGCTGCTAAATTGATGCAGCTATGAAATGGCATTCGATATTTAAGAAGAAAGAAATAGAAGCTGGGACTGAGTAATAAGAAAGGGTCTGCTCAGATGAACATTTTTCGTATTTGGTGGAGCAGTCCAAAGAAGAAGAGGTTAGGAAAAGAGAGCAGATAAGCTGAAGATAAGTGAGACAAAAATCCATGTGGATTTGTAATTTGAAAACCAATAAATTAATGCCTTTAGGAGAACTGACTGAACCCAGGGGAGAGAGAAATGAAAAATACCAGTTCTGGTTTTAAGCACTGGAGAAGAAACCAGACCAGCCGAGAGAAGCATAGCCCTTGTGCAATTTTTTATATTCACTGCAAGTTTGAGATCCATGCCATGGCACTATATTCAATTGCATAATGATGGGGCAGAACTGTTCATTAACAAATTCAGGCTCCTTTAGTCCAAATAAAACAATAATTGGGCTTTTAGGCATAATCAAGTAAAATCTCACTAGGTAAAAAATAGCTACAACTGTCCATGGGGCCTATTCATACAAAATGGGTCTGAAGGCAACCTGGACTGTGAAATGCTTGTATCTTAGTCATGGGCGTTAATGTCGAATCATTAACATTTTGAATGTTTCCTGTGAATGTTGCCTTCTCAGCCAGGAATTAAATATTGAAGGGTTTAAGGAGTCAACCATTATCTTCCTCACTTCAGCCCAAGTTTGTAAGCACGGTGCCCCTTGCCTCCTAAACAACTCTAAACATACACAAAATGGGTGAGTCTGGCATAAAACTTGCCTTACCTCACTTGATAGCAGCTTCATAACTTGCTACAGTGAGATTTGTCTATGGGCATTTTCACCAACCCCTCAAGATAACAAGCAAATAGAAGAGCTATGGAGAAAAAAAAAAAAATATATATATATATATATGTCTATACACACACACACACACACACACACACACGTCATTAAAATGAGATGGTAGGAAAAAAAACGAAGATAAAGAGAGGAGATGTGGAAGAAGAAGGGAGAAGTAGAAAGGACCTTGAAATAAAAGGAAGGTTGTAATAAGGGGCAATGAGATCCAAACAAGCCAGAACTCTTTTGCTAAGAATCTAGTTCAATGCAACAAATATTTGTTGAGTACCATCCAAGTAGCAGGCACCGTTTGAATACCCAGATATAAACAATATGTAAGATCCAGTCCAGTCTTTAAGGAGCTCACAGCCCCTTAGCATAGGCAGACACATATATAGGCATTCAGATATTCAATTGACAAACTATTTTTTGAGCAAGTACCATGTACCAGTCGTCCTCATGCAAAAATCAGTGTAATGTCATCAGTGCTGTGCTAGCAGTAAAAATTAAATATTTTGAGAACATAGAGAAGAGTGATGACTTCCATGATGAGGTCATAGAAGACTTCAGAAAGTGTCAGCATCGGAGCTCTAAGGACCAGTGCTGGGTCTTAACACTTACCAGCTGTGTGACTTTGGACAAGTTTCAAAGTCATCATCAACCCACTACAATATTGTTAGAAGACACAGATTTTTTTTTATTCTATGACAATTTTAATGATATCGCTTGTACATCCAAACTCACAGATGAAAACCATTGGAAGAGCAATCCTTCTCACTCCACTGCCCACAGGGTGACTCAGTCAGAATCTCGAAATTTAAGACAGTCTGCAATTAAGGCAGTCCATGCTGACCACATTTCTAGATAGCCAGGGATGAAGACCGAAGGAATGTGTAAAAGAAATTGAATATCTGTTCTTTACCCATCAGCTACAGTGATGACAGGCCAAGGGACATATTATGTTGGACACAGTACATCTACGGGCACTCTCCTAGCTGCCCACTCCCACATTGTTTATGGCGCATTAAAATAAGTTTAATGAATTTAAAATTCATCATTTTGCACAGGCAGAGAGTGTGGAACCTGCTTATATGTTATCTAATCTTCTCCCATCAACAAACAAGAAAACCAAGGGGAAAAGAAGTTGAACGATATTCCCAAGTTATAGAGCTAGGTAATAAAACATCTAACATAAATGGTTACTCAATTCAGGCAAGAGAATGATCAGGTTTTGAGAGGGGTGAAAAAAATGGTGAGAAAAATGTCTATGGTTCTATTTCAGGGAAAGTGGTGTGGAGATACTGGAGTAGGGGGAAGTGAGAGAGGGTTTCTGAGAAAGTAAGAAATGATGGGAAAAATAATTAGACATGCACACTGACACACACACACACACACACACACACACACAATTAGTTTTTAACATCGATAACCCACCTGTTCCTTGACTATTTTAAAGGAAATAGTCTAAGAGAAATAGCTCTCATACCTTTGAATTGAACAGAGAGTTTGCTTTTGTAAATAGGAAAGCACCTCCCTTTCTTCTATATGCCTGACATGTTACCGGTTCATGACTAAGTAACTGATGAATAGCTGCAGACAGGTAAACCTCAAGGGGCCTCCAAGGTACAGCTTGGATGTTTGTGTTAATAAGTCTAGTCTCAAAGTAGAACTGGCAATCTCAAAAGGAAATTGTTCTGAGCAATTCACATCTCCACTCATTGCGGCAGGTGTCTCTCCACAAGTGTTTTGCTAATCCTAACCACCACCTTATAATGCAAAATGGGATTTGGATATGGCAATCTCTGTTTGTTGAATGTTTAAAAGAATGGATAAATATGGCTCGGAGGGCTGTATTTTATCTATAAGAGTTCAGTCTCATCATTACCACTAATCAACTCAGCTCTTTAACAAAAGTAATATTAGAAAATTCTTTATCAGTGTTCCTTCCCTCCTGTTTTGCTACATATTGGCAACCCCTCACCAGGAGCTCTTAGCCTATCTATATGTGGTAGCAAAACAGAGAATCAAAGGGAAATTGAGGAATCTGTAATTCCCAGTGGGATTCAACATAAAATTTGTAGCAACTCACTATTGGTTCATAAGGTTCTTCATTTCTGTCATCACATAATATTCGAATGTGGGGTGTGTGTGTGCATACATGTGTATTTGCCTGCCTCTCTGTTGGGAACTGAAGGTGGAGGAAAGAAAATAGACAGCTGGTAATGGTAGAACTCCAAAGTAGTATCTTGAAAGGTATTTCTCAGCCCATAAAAGTGATAAAACATGGCTACCTCTCACCCATTTGTAAATGGGTCGATTGAAATCCAGAGCTCACAGTGACTTTCCTAGCACAAAATAGACAGATGGACTGGTCAGAGTTAATGCTTATTACCTCTTGGATTATCAACCTCCTTTACACCTAATGCCTTATCAATTGGTACTTAAGCAGCTGCTTTGGAAACGTTCTCGATTTACTTTTGTAAATGTTTTATTATCCCAACTAGATAATAAACACTTCCAAGTCACAATCTGTATCTGCTCTGCTCTTGCTACTCCTTCTACACTTCTTATTACCACTGTGTCCCTTGCCCCTGTCACCACCACCACCACTCATAGAACACCACCTACATGGGCAAATTTAATCAGTATTTATGACCTAAACACAAATTGTAGCATCTTTTCTGGACTACCATATATAGAAGGTTTAATCTTCCTAAACTTTTGTGACTACAACCTGCTTGCTATTTTTATATTCACTTTTTTTTTTTACTTCATGTCTTATAGTTTTCAGAGCTTTTTATCCAAATTAAGCTTTCTCAGCAAGTAGCTGTTCTGATTAGCTCCTTGCTTATCAGGATATGTTTTTCTAAAAGAAAATTCTTCACCTTTTATTCCTAATTAAATTCTTTTAAAAATTCTAAATTTCTTCTTTTTTCCCCACCTTTAGAAAATTTTTATTATTGAGAATGCAGTAAAAAAAAAAATGCATTAGACTGGGAGTGGGAAGGTGTCAATTAAGTCTGGCATCTATCTATCCTTGAGGCTATAGCAATCTCAGCAAGCATGTGCTATATTCATGGACTGATGGGTCAATCAGTAACTGAGTGAATGAATGTCAGTTTATCAATATACCTTTGCCAGATCACATAGTCTTCTGAGAACTTGGTTCTCACACTGTGTAAGAGTGTTATAACCTATAATCTTAAAATTAAGATAAATAATCCAGAAGAAACAAAACCATTATCTCAAAGAGAAAAAAGGAAGGAAGTCCTACCATTTGCAACAACATGGATGAATCTGGAGGGCATTATGCTAAGTGAAATAAGCCAGACAAATACTACATGGTATCACTTACATGTAGAATCTTAAAAAAAAAAAAAAGAAAGAAAGAAAGAAATCAAACTCATAGAAACAGAGTAGAAAAATGACTGTCAGGGGCTGAAGGTGGGAGAAATAGGGAGAGGTTGTAAAAGGGTACAAAGTTATAAGATGAGTAAGGCCTAAGGATCTAATGTATAACATGGTGGTAACTATACTCTGTACTGTATAATTGATACTTGCTAAAACAGTGGAACATAAATGTTCTCAACAACAAAAAAAGTAAATATATGAAAGGATGGATGTGTTAAGAAGCTTGGTGGGGGAAATCTTTCCACAATGCACATGTATATCAAATCATCAGATTGTTAACTTTAAATATATTGCAATTTTATTTGTCAATTATACCTCAGTTGAGAAGAACACATATAAAAATAAATTAAGAGAAATATTGGGCACTTCTACTATACCAGTTATTTTAAAATATATAGAGCTGCAAGTATACAGATAACGATATACACATAATTTAGTCATTACAACAACTTCCATTAACCCCATTTTATGTGGGAAGAAAACTGTAATTCACTAAAACTATGTAACTGGCCCAAGGTCACACAGTGAGAAAGTGGCAAACCTGATTTTTAATCTCAGGTCTGTCTGTTTCCAACATCAATGCTCTGACCCCTCTGACACACTATTTCTCTTTATCCTTCTAGTTTTTTATCTCTGTATGAACTCCATATTGCCAATCTGCACTTGGTTTAGGTAAAGAATGCCTTAAATCTTAGTAGCTTCAAATGCTTTTCAATGTTCTTAGAAAAAGCATGCTGTTCAGAGGAGATAGGGCTGTTTCCTACAATTAGCAGACCAAAGGAATGGTTGTGTTACAGGGGACACAGATAGGTATTTCAATTTAAGGAAAAAATTACATTCCTTATCAATGTTCATTCATGGTAGACACTTCTGGGTCCCTTGCTGAACGGCGTTTCAAACTCTGCATAGAGCTATATGCCATGCTTCAAGAAATACAGACAGAACCTTCCTTTTTTCTCTCCCTAATTCACTAAAAGTTTAATTATTCTAATAATCTGACATATATCTGGATTTACAAGTAATCTCTTAAGAGTGCCCTGCATCTATTTTGCTTTTCCCTCAAACTACCCATTTCTATCTGCTAAAAGAGCACAGTTCAGCAGCTTTGTTTATTTTAATGCTTCTTTCAGCCTACAAACCAAAGGTTAATGACAAGAGGGTAACTCAGACTGCAGATTCCTTAATCTTTTCTGCCTTCATCCAACAAAATGTGGCTTTAAAAAATGGTGGCATTTTCTACTTTTAGGAAATTGCCATATATGCCCCAGATACCACACTAAGATGATTTCATAATCATTTTCTGGACTCTCTTCACCTAGTGTGCACATGTTTCCCTTTTATCAAAATGACTTTAGGAACAGAAAAGAATTTATTCTACTCTTTTTAAAGAGACGATCTCATGCAAAACTAAGACAAATTCTTTAGGGTTTTCTATTAAAATCTAGCTTAAATGGTTACAGGGTACATTATTGAATGCTTTGTGACCAGTTATCAGAAAATTACCCTGAAATATAATCCCAGTTAACTAAACTAAACTGTTTCCTGCCCATGTCCTATCATCCAATTTGCCTCAATCCTACCCTTCAACAACTAGTTCTTTCCTCCTTCTGCATTCATGCTAGTATTTTTAGGTTACTGAGGTTTGGAATGATGATCCAAGGACATTGTAAGATTAAAACCTTCAAGAAGGTTCAAGTGGCATTCGATAACCATACCTCCAATGACAAGAAAGCTGACTAATGCATTTCAGAATGCCTATTCAGTTACAAAGATTAAAATAAAATATACTCATAGAATTCACTCTTAAATAACCAGAAATCCAACTAAATAGAACAACCCATTTACCAAGAAGTCTGGCTCATCATATATTCTAGTGCATTTCATACTTGAATGCGCAAGGTCAGAAATATCCTGCTGTCCCCAAAGTTAATTTTGGGCTGATTCATGTTTAACAGGTATTACATGGAAACCAGGCCAAGTGTTTCTACAGAAAGCCAGTAGATTTTTATGGTTGTTCTTCCCCCATGGTGGGAGGCAGGAGGGGATAGAGGATAAAAAGAGGGCTTTGGGGTCAAATGCCAAGTTCTGTCGAGGTTCAGTTCCCACTGTTCCACTTATTCAACCTGACTTCATCACAGCAGAGAGCACGATGCCATGAGCCAGATGTAAATATTCCCGTTTGGAGCTGTCAGACATTTTTGGTGGTTCACCAGCCTGACCTTCAAAATCATGTTCATGACATTTATCTCAAGCCTAAAAGTTCCATGCCAGAGAATTTAAACCGTGTAAGCATCGAAATAGCAGGCTCTTACATCAAAGTTCAAAGCTCTATTTAAAAAAAAAAAAAAAAAACTTTGTCCCACCACTTAATTTTTAAATCTGGGGTGGTGGGGGGGGGATCAAAAAACAGAAAATACAGCATTGCTTTGCTTTGTTATTTCATGACAACAAATTATAGCAATTGAAATTTAAAATTGAAGCTAGGGCACGAAGTATCTTTTTTATATATAAATGAATTTTCAAGAAAAATCATGTAAGATTTCGTTTTTCAACATTGACCATTCTCCATGAAGCAGGGTTGTTTGTTTGTTTTTTTTTTTCTTTTTCTGTATATGTTTCTATTTATTGTGTTCTTACAAGCATCTAAAAAACTCAGTCATAAAAGTAAAGTGTATAGTGGGGTTTTTTTTCTAAATACCTCAAGTATTTTTATAGCCAAAGCTGTCTGCTGCCTTTCCTCTGTAGAACCATGAACTCTGAGTTGCCCTCTAAATAAGTCCAACAGCTCTCTTCATTGGTACCAGCCTGGGGTAAGAGGCTACATTTTGTAAAAGTAAACAATATAACACATTTGCAAAAGAAAAAGACAAATCTAGCTATACCTCCAGGAATCAAAACTAAGCCCTCTGGGGGATTTCTCCAACCACTTTGTCCTTCTCCAACTCCAATTTGTCCTTTTCTAGTTCGGATTATACTTCCAACAGGTCAACAATAGATGCGTAAGCACTTTCTAATGGTTCATATGCACCAGTCCCCCTAAGCAGCCACATCTTGAGGAAGAAATCTTGTCTTTTTCTCCCTTTGTATCTTCCACAGTGCTGGGCCAGGAAATATTTAAGAAGGACTTGCCTCTTCAACACACACACACACACACACACACAACGCACACACACACACGAAAAGTGTTCCACAAAGATAGAAGGGGGCTTTTTTGTCATATGACATCGATGATCCACCTAAAAGGAATTTCAGGGGCTGAAAGTGAATCTAAGATGTACTTCTCCAGGCACCAAAGAACTGCCACAATGCTCTCTGTAGAGTTGAAAACAATGAGGTCCTCACTGACACCTCCACTTAACACCTGCTGGCCCACCCCGCTAAGTGGGCCAGCAGAGTAAAGCAATTATCCAGGTGACTCATGGAAATAAGCCATTTTTAGCTGGAATATCTAAGCAGTTCAAGCTAAAGTAGGTTGTTACCTGGGTCATTCAGGCAAAAGCAGGTTGTTATGTTTAAATTTTCTGGTAGTAGGGGGAAGGGTAGAAGCCAACTAAACAAAAAGTTCAGCCAGAAGTTCTCTCCAAACCCTGGAATCACTGCTTATGGGCTTCCTGAGCTACTGAAAAGGGAAAGGAACTGGTATTTTGGTTATCTCATATTCTACTGCATGCATTCACAGGTGTAGTCTTATTTTGGAATCAGGAGCTTTTGGTCTTAAGAAATTAACCTTTTACCATTGTTGTTTGGTGGGATAGAGACCCTGACTTGTTCAAGCACTGAGAGGCACTTCACAGACATCAGTTTATTTAATAATAAATCCTGACACCAGAACTGTAGTAAAGTTCCTGTTCCTTATAGAAGTAACGTTCAGGATCTATGTTGTTCACGTTGAATACAATACGGGTTCCTGGCAGTGACCTCTGATGTACGCAAATCCTTTCTTTATACGCTACCAAAGGGGTGACTGATGACTGCCATTGAGAGGGATGGGTGCTGGCACAGAGCTTCCCCATCTATGTCTGCCCAAGATCTTTGTTGACAAGCTGCTTCCCTACATGTCCATGCTATTTCTTGCCAGAGCCGGGATTTATTTCACTTTGTTGGATCTCTGCAGCAGGGGTGCTTGGACTTGTGTCTCAGTAGGAGGTTCCATGTTTTATTTGCATACTCTGTTCACTACAGCTCTAAAGCCACAGGCCCTGCCAAGGAAACTATTGTAAACCACTGTGTTTTTTCAAACCATAGAAAGAAAGCTCAGCTTCAGTAATAGAGAACAGAGAATGATGCAAGAGGATGGGGTAGCATGGGTAAGATGCCCCACAGACACTCATGCAACCTCCAGGGACATTTCTTGGCCGTAGATCAGCTCACCTGTTAATCCTCTTGATAGGTAGCTCTTCACAGTATAGACTCTGGAGTCAGACTAGACAGGCATGGAATTCTGATTCTTCACTTACAATGGAATCACTTCAGAAAAATTGTTTTAACCACTCTAAGCCTCAGTTTCTTCATCTCCAGTGTAAGAATAAATACTAACACAACCTTACACAGTTGTTGAGAAGATCAAATGAGATGTCTGTAAAGCACTGAGCACAGGGGTGGTACAAAATAAGTTTTCTAAAATGGTACCTATTTGATCACTATCATCATCATTTCCTTTTTAATGCTTTAGGAATTGTCTGGCCTATTGCTCCTCATGAATGACATTTCTTCCCTGGACCATCACAAAATGAAACATAGATTAATAGCTTTCCCCCCTTCTTTTGCAATCCCAAATTAGGATTCATGGCATAATTGACATTAACCAGGAGTAATAAGAAAACCAGGAATGAAATGCTATCCACCTATGAGCTGGTCTTCATCTTTTTGATATTTTTGATCCCTTAAACCCATCTTAGCCATTCATGAATTTGTATAGCTAAGCTTAGAAGGACTAAGAGACTAAGGCAAGAGTCATTTTCAAAGACAGGGAGAACAAAATGACACAAATTGTATTAGACACTTAATTTGTGAATTGGGGTTATAGGGACTTGAGGTCAGGGCTTCAGGATGAGGTGGAAAACGAAGAGAAGAAATTAAAACAAGAGTGAGTCATGTGGCTGTCCAAAATGCATCAGTAAACCTAGCATGCAAAAGATCATTTATAACAAAACTGTCCTAGAAAATCTGGACTTTGGGATTACTACCAGCTGGGACAAAAAATCTCAGAGAGCCTTTTATATATATTAGAGTTGGGCTGCCAGTGTGTCATTAAATAGGAAGCCCCTTTCTTTAGAACCTCTCTTTCCAATAGCATTGAGTCCTCACCTGTATTGAGCTGAGTAAGGCATTCATGTAGCACCATCATCCTTTAGAAATTTTACTTTAGAAGTGAAAAATTGGTGATACATATTTTTGAGGGGAGGGGTTGTAGGCATTTGCAGCCATGATAATTCCCTTCAGTTTCATCACAGCTACGTACCACTTTCTTAATTAAAAATTGCTCTGGCTCTATTTCTGATATTTGGTATTTGGTCACTGATAAGGGATCTGCCACTTCTAAATCCCAACATGACAGATAACCAAATCCAGCAGAAGATTTGCTATTTATAAATTCATAGCCATCACAGTGACTTCTAGCTAAGAAGAATGTGGTCTTTCAATTACACACAAATTATCTTTCTTACTATCTGCAAAACAAATTAGAATAAAAATTAAATTGAAAAAGTATGTTTTCAGTAGGAAAAAAACTGAAAGAAAATTACTTCCATAATCAACAATAGTGTGCTTTATTAAAATTCCATTAAGCTGTATTGTTTATTGCATTATTCCCCTACTTAAGGCCTTTCAAAGACTCCCCTTCTCTTTCTGTCAAGTCCATGATGCCCAGCACGATTTAGCCCCTCCCTCTCTCTCCAAACTTAACTTGTGCCACTCTCCTCCATGTTTTCCTTTCTCCAGCCAGACAAGCCTTCATTCAATCTTTTGAAGAGCTAAATACCTTCCTACCCCAGGCCCTTTACGTGTGCAAACATCTTTACTTGGGTGCTTTAACTTCACACCCTTCCCACTCCCCCTACTATTCCTTTATCCTATTACACATTCCCCTACCTCTCAGTACTTTTCCTTTATGGTACATATTCATAATCATAATTATTAATTCATTATTGGAGTACTCTTTCTCTTTCAGCTGAACTCAGATTTCCATGAGAATAAATACTTTATCCTTCTTATTCATAGCTCTATCCTCTTCTCTTAACAAGAAAGCACACAGTAGGTGCTCACTAAAAATTGATTGGCTGATGGAATAATTACTACAGATTTTAGTGAAACCTATAAGATATATTATAGCTTCTTTCTTGCTTAACAATATTATAGCTCTTCTAAGAAACTGGTACTCTTTTGTAGATACTCAAAGAGCAATTAATGTCAATAGTTATTTTTTTTTTAAGTCCCAGAGGAAATGATTACTGCAACAGTTTCTAGTGGACAGAACTGTCTTAACTCATATCTGCTTAAGATTAAAGTACCTAGTCTTTTTATTAAAATTCCTTGCCTCTCTGCCTGTCAGTTTCAACTAGGAATTCTCTCCTCTCCACCTAACCAAGCCTGTGGAAAATAAAATGCTTTCTTTCTAACATTGAATGTTATATCTTTACCTTTAAATAGGAAAATCCTAACTAAAAAACTATCTCCTAATCAAATTCTTACCCATTTTCCCTCTCCATTCTTTTTAGGTAGTTGTGATGTCACAAATGCAACTCTAGTGTCCCACCAAATGGTATAGGCCAAGAACTGAAACTACTGTGCAATTGTCCAAATTATAGTGAACATCAGATAAAAGGTTTGCTATCTCCTGTTCTCTATTTTCAGGAGCCATAAATAACCTAACACAAGCACAGCACCCACTGCAAGCAACACAATGCATTCTGGAAGTTTAAATAGGAGAACAGTCTTGCAGTTTCAGTAATACATGTGGAAGTCATGTAAATTACCTTCTTAGCAATCCAGATTGACCAGAGCATCATAACCAGCCAAGCTTCTGCTGGTGCTCTGCATTTTGCCTCAAAATGGTTACTAAACAATGCCGCTATTATTTGCTGCCTATGTGTGGTTAGTACTAAAATAGAGAGGTGTTTCTGTGTTTGTGTTTGTGAGACTTTTTAATAATTCACACATTAATCAGGCAATTCTCAATCTGGCTAATCTTGAGATTTAAGACGCAAGATTCTTTCAAACGAAGAAAACGGAAAAGCTATTTGTGCCTGCCCAAAGAGAGGTATATTGATACTGGTTTCCTTCAAGCTGCGCTGTGATCAAATCAACTCCTTAGCACAAGTGTCCCGGCCTTGGAGAGGGTCAGCTCGGGGAGCGGCACAGTTTACACAGCATTAGGTGCCAAAATGTGAGCTTTGGCTTGGCTCTGCCTCCCTTATGAAAGTCAAGAATGGAAAATCTTGTCACAGTGAAGATTCAGTTAGACTTGATTCAAACATTTAGGCTATGACTACGCAGGATGAAGTAGAGTTGAAGTACCGTTAAGTTGACTAACGTGTTCCCTCTCGTCCCTGACCTCCATCCTCCCCCTGCACACACACCCTTCAAACTTGAATGTCTCCTTCCTTTGCAGTCTTTTGCAGTCCTCTTTGACCCCATCTCATGCTCCCAACTCTGGTTAGACGGCCCCCCTCTGTGTTCCCATAGTACCCTACGCTTACCTCTATCATATGACTGACAACTTACTTTTAATTACCTATTTGCCTTTTACCATAATGAGATCCATGAACTGCTTAATGGCAGGGATCCCATTTTATTCCTCCATATATACCCAGCATCCAGTTCTGTTTCTGGTCAATAATTCTTTGATAAAAGAATGAACTAAGGGATTATATACTGTAAGATTCCACGTTTAGTCACAAAATGCCTGACACGGTAACTTTCTTAGAATGAGCGTACTATATCCACTTACTGTTATCCCAAAATCTAGAGACTAGAAGTACCAGCTCCAAGATTTTCCGGACTGTCCTCAGAAATGGCTGAGGAGTGCTGTAGTGGTCTATGAGCCATAGCAACTTAAAAATTAAGGGGAAAATCTTTTATCCAAAATATTGTCTTGCCTTCAACTTAACTTTTTTACATCTTCTATCACTTCCCTCTGATCCTTCCATGGGGGGTGCTTCTCCTGTGTACCCTCTTGGCATCTCATATCAAGGAAGCTAAATGCACACTCTCCTTTCCCTTAGCTGTCACCCTGCCTTGTTCCGTCACATATATTGCTTCCTTGAAACCCTCCATCTATTGAGATTGCTCTCTTACCCATGCCATCTGCCATCTACTAATGCCCAGCGTACCTCACTGCATTCTTTGAGGTTACTGGAACTTGGTTTACAGTTGTTCTCTTCCTATAGTCTCCAACCATCATCTTAGGCAACTCTGCTATCACACTGAGAAATCATTTAAGCTTCTAATTCCCTGACCTCCTCTGATTCAGTGTCTTATATCCAAGCACCAGACTCTTGATTCACCAGTTTACTTGTTTTCCCCCTCTATGGGGCTGCTGATTAAGAATTGGGGAGGATGGATGGAGGCAGGGGTTTGACTTAGACTAGGAGCCCTTGGCAAAAGAGATACGGACTGTGAGCCACGTAACTAAAGGGAAATTGGTGACTCATCTTGAACAAAGAAGAGCAGGGAAGTAAGAATGGGTCCAAAATATCAAGTATAATGAAGCAAGGTGAAATTAGTCTGGCAGGTAAAAACCTAGAAAAAAATAATATGGAAGTTGTTACAGTTGTTAGCACTCTTAGCTGCCCGTGGTTATCTGCTCAACTTCCCCTCACATTCCTTCTTCTCACCTTCATCTCCACCTTTGGAAACAAGTCTGACTCTGCAAGGAGATCTGTTCCTGGACTTGTGTGTGCAGAATGAAAGGGAAGGCCTAGTCGGCCAAGAGAAGAAAGGAATTCATCGACTCCATCAAGAGCTGGTGGAAAGTAGTATGAGTATGAACAGGACAGCTACCCCTCAGGGCTGGGCTGACAGAGGGAGGGGTGGAAGTTGGAAATATGAGGCTCCAGAAGTATATGAGAACTGCCAAGGAAAGAAAAAAAGAATTAAAAAATTGGATCCCATTTAGACCTTCCAAGGAAATAAATGGAATTCTTCATTTTGGGCGTGTGTATATATGTATGTGTGCTTTACTCAGGGTCTGAATCACATAAGTCACAGCTTCAATTGAATTACTTTGCAATCCATCGTGGAGGGTTGGTGGCAGATAATGGACCAAGTAAGTGAGGACATTTAAGGTGCAAAGAATTCTATGGACTGCTAGTGACCAGTCTCTGAGTGAGCAGAGAGCTGTGGAGGCACAGAACCAAGTTGGGTAGCCTTGATCTCTCACTACTGCTAGTTTGCAGAGTGCCAATCCCTAACCTGGATCAACCCAACCATCTGTTTCTGTGGGCTTGCTCCCAAGCTACCAAATGCAGTTGGAGAAAATTGGCTCTAAAACAAATTTATAATTTTCAAGCTCAGCTGGACTGTCAGTGCTGCTCAGCAATTCTTTTACTTACCCATGATTGGTTCCCTTCCCCACTCTCAATCACAGCTGTGCCAATATTTTATCCTTTTTTTTCAGAGCTCCATACAACTTTCTCTCCATTCATGTATGCATTCAACAACTATTTATTGAGCACTTACTATATTCCAGGCACTTTTTTAGGAGTTTGTAGAAGATTAAAAAATAATCACAGATTCTTTGAAGCTCCTCTCAGCAGAAAGGTGGGGTCTGTTTCTTTTCCCCTGAATCTGGTCTGACTTGCTATCTGATTTGCTTTGGCCAATAAAATGCCGCAGAAACAATGTGGCACTACTTTCAAACAAGGTGTCAAGAATCCCTGTCACTTCCTCTCACCCTGTTGGAACCCTAAGACCACCATGCTCTGAAAAGCCCCAATCTAGTAGTCTTCTTGAGAATGAAAGGCAAGGATAGAGATATCTAGTCAACTCAGCCTTCACAGCTAAGGCAACCACCCACCAGCCCACCAACTGACTGCAGCTGCCTGAGGAAGTCCCTCTGGTTTTCTCTATTTCCTTCCATCTCTGCTTGAAAATCAGCCAGTTCTTGCCTTATCTAATCTCCTTTGTGTAATGCTTAGGGGAGCTAATAGTAGCCAATGCACACTCCTCTCTAACACTTTTCAACAACTTCCTCTAGCAGTAAAGTCAAGATCCTTCAAAGTCTGGCTCCAACATGCTTTCCTGTCTCAATCTACTCCATTATTCATCACATTCATCATCTGTTCTGTCTGTGGTCCAGGACTTTGCACTGCTCACCCTTACGTGCCATGTATGTTTACACCATGCCTTTGCCTTTGCTCATCAATGACGATTAAAACTCCTGATACTACATCATCATGTTCTTAAGTATATTTTAAGTATATTTTTTGTGAAATTGTCCACAACTTTATCCCATCCAATAACTTCAGTCAAAATTAGTTTCTTCTTAAAAAAATAAAATAAAAATTAAAAAAAAACTTTTTAAATTTCCTCTTCCTCTATTGCCCCAGAGCAATTTATTTTTAATCCTAGGAGAATATAACATTATGTTATAGTTATAGTTTATATATTTCTTTTGTCCCCCAGCCTGCCTCTTGACCATTAGTCACTAAAGAATGAAGATTTAAGGTCACAAATCTTTGTGTCCTTGGTGTGTAATATAGAACATAGTGGGAGCTCAGTTAATATTTATGAATCATTGAACACTACATCAAAAACTATGATGTACTATATATTGGCTAACTGAACATAATTTAAAAAATGGGAAAAAAGTTAATACTAAAAAAATTTATTAAAATTAAATACATGCATACAAAGCTAAAAGTATTATAGTCAAATAATTCTGCCCACTCACATCTCACCAGTCATTATGGCCAACTCAAGTGTGCAACAATCTACCCTGATACTTAACTCAGCCAGAATGACTGGCCCACCCATGGAACAATCAGATCATTTTACACTAGGAATACTATTCCAATTTTACAGAGCATTAAAGGAGAGAAGTTGCTAACAATACACAGATGGTCTAAAAGAGCTAATGCACTTTATCTCCAAAGAGCAGGCACTTTATTTTCTTCTTGCTACCAAGACAAGACTCATTATCTAATTTTGTGCATCTGTCTTAAAGTTATTTATAAATACAGACCATTACTTTAAAAGGACAATTTTTGGTTGCTGTTTAGAACTACCTCATTTAAATGCATTAAATCCTGAAAATGTAATGCATTTTCAATGCATGAAATCATTGAAAAATGCAGAGAAGCATGGGAAAACAGATATCTTCACAAGATTCTAGTTCATATTGCTTTGTATTCCTGCTCATAGGACAAAGTTCTGGAAGAACATATAATCTTATTTTGTAAGGGTTACAGATATGTACGTAAAATATTCCATTATGCATCTTTTATTTTCCACTCATTTATTTTGATGGTATCTCAAAATTTAAGCATATCACATATGCTTTCTGATTGTGTTTTTGTATGTTTTTCTTGGATCTGTAGCTTCTTAGAACCAGAAGGAACCTAAAGATCATACAGCACAATCCCTTTATTTTACTGAAATTCAGAAAGGTCAGGTGACTTGCCCAAAAAGAAAATAGTAAGATTAACAACAAAGTTTCCTGAGCCCATTAAAAATGGACGTGGCATAGGAAAACTAACATTTATTATAGAGGTTTTAGGATCTCTGAGTTCCAATCTCAGCTCAGATCAATTAAACATTTTTTTTGTTTGTTTGTAGAAATTGGGGAGATAATATAATCCTGCTTAAATAAGCTGATGGGAGTACTACATAAAATTTATATCTGCCATAATTCTACCAAAGACTCTGTGATTTTAAAAATTCCTGCTCTTAGTCAAATTAGAGATTTATTTTATATTTCAATACAGTTTGCTTACACACACACACACACACACACACACACACACACACACAGATATTCAATAGCCTAGGTTAACTGGAAGATGCCTCCTTCAATAATGTGTATCCCTAACTTACAATAATGAAAATCTTACTATGCCTGAATCCCTCAGATGCATCAGTCACTTTTTTCTTGGTGATTTAATCACTTCCTTCCATTTAATTACTTTGAGGATTAACTGTGGGCAAATGTATTCCAATAATAGGCCAATCTACAAAGAACAGGAAGCTTTCCTCGCGGTCCCAGGGGAAATTTAGCACTTCCGACTATAACCCTGCATTACAGCTCTCATGTTTCTGTTAGCCCTTAAGCCATGTGTGTCACCTTACTTGTTTGACTGTAAAAAAAATGTCACAGGATGCACTGTTTACATGCTAGCATTTGTACACAATTTCTGGCAGGAGTAAAGATGGCTTTTCTTAATCCAGGCCATACAGGAAGCTATTTCTTTCCAAATCAAGTCATTAATGCTTAAACAAGCAAACAGTACAGCCAGGACAAAAATCAATTTGCAAAAAGGGAAAGCTTTGTTCCAAACACTCCAGGAGTCACTGGGGAAAGATGCTTTTACAAATCTAATGCTTGAGAGTATTACGGTATTAGGTTAGGTTGATCCTGTTTTTCTAGTTGGATTTATTTTATTTGAAAGTCAAAGTGACTAAGAGTATTGAATACTACCAGTAATGTTTTCAATATCAGAAGAAGTAATCTTCCTTCTGAATAGCAAGCATAGAAATCTTCCCACTGACCTTCATTTGACCTGTTCATTACATATGTCTGGGTATTTTCCAAAGGCTAACTGCTCCATGGCAATGGCTTCTAAACTACTGCACATTAGAATCACCTAGAGAGCTTTTAAAAATCCCAATGCCCAGGGCTGCCCGGGTGATTCAGTCGGTTAAGCGTCCAACTCTTGATCTCAGCTCAGGTCTCGATCTCAGGGTCGTGAGTTCAAGCCCAGTGTTAAAAAGTTAAAAAATAAAAAATCCCAATGCCCAGGTTGCACCCAGCCCAGTTAAACCAAAATATTTGGTGGGTGGAAGCCAAGTATCAGTGTTTTTAATGATTGCCCAACTGACTGCAATGAAAAGTTTGGGAACCACCATTCTGGGACATTCCTGACTCCAGTTGCTTTCTGGTAGACAGACTCTCAGAATGGAGGATAAATAAGGAATTTCCTTCTCTGTTCGACTTCTACACTTATAAGATCAAGAAATCTTAAAGACGTATGTATGCATTTGGTGGTTACGTTTATTAAAATAGAGGGAAACCAATGTTTATATCACGAGTCATGAAAGAGTTTATATCTTTAGATATATCTATTTTATTAATCTGTTTTAGAGAGATAATCAAATATGAAAAGACATGTGTACTAGATGTCCATGGCAGTGTTAATTATAACTTTAAAATGATTAAATAAATTATGCTACCAAGATGTCATGACTTAATGAATTATGAAACAACTATATGAAGAACATTGTTTTTCATTACCTAGGAAAATCCTCTCAATATGTTAAGTATAAAAAAATACAATGCAGACATATGTATCCATATATCAAAATATCATACATATTATATTTGAAAGTATATCCATAGACAAATATGCCTAAATGCAAAAGTACAGGTCTGGTCGTTGCACTTGAAATTGGTAATGGTGTTTACTCTGGACAGCATAGGAGGGTTGGGTGAAGTAAAGGAGACTTTCTCATTTTATTTCAAGTACTTTTTTATTATTTGTGTTTTTATACTGTTACTGTGTACATTATTATTAAAAGTTTAAAATAAACAGAATTAAAACAAAACAGAAAAGTCAACACAAATCTGGAGGAAAAGGTTCAACAAAATGTAAATATCTGATTTATTGGGCCATATATGTATTTTTTGTATTTCCTTTGTTATACTTTTTAGGCTTTCCCCCCCCACACACATTTTTACCTGAGCATCCATTATAATCAGAAAAATTTTATTAATAGTTTTTTAAAGATTTTATTTATTTATTTGAGAGAGAGAGAAAGAGCATGAGCTGAGGGAAGGGGCAGAGGGGAGAGGGAGAAGCAGACTCCTCGCTGAGCAGGGAGCCCAACACAGGGCTCGATCCCAGGACTCTGAGATCATAACCTGAGCCGAAGGCAGATGCTTAGCCGACTGAGCCACCCAGGCGCCCAAGAAAAATTTTAAGATGTTAACCCTAAGAAAAGATTATTAGATAAACAGATCTTTAAATTTGAAAGGATTAATTCACATTGCAAAGAAGCTCCTGCTCAGCGAGAATGGTATTTGTATTTTATTCAGTTTTCCCTCTAACGACTTTAAAAGCATTTTAGAGGGGCACCTTGGGGGGCTCAGTGGGTTAAGCGTCAGACTCTTGATTTCAGCTCAAGTCATGATCTCAGGGTCCTGATATTAAGCCTAGCAAGATCAAGCCCAGCATTGGGCTCTGTGTGTGGCCTGCTCAAGTTTCTCTCTCTCCCTCTGCCGCTCCCACACCTGCACATGCGCACATACACGCACTCTCTCTCTCTAAAAAAAAAAATAAAAAATAAATGAAAAAAAAATAAAAGCACTTTAGAAAACACTATTCAGATCTTGCTAAATCCATTATCATGTTGTCCTTAACCTATTCCACGGGTACCTTTTACCACGCAGTTAACCTGTATACTTTGCAATTTAAAAAAGAGAAGGGAAAGTTCAAGCTGAAGAGGCATAAAAACAGTTCAGACATCCTAAATATTCCCACAGTTGAGACTTAAGATTCTTGACATATGGAAAATCATAACCAAGATAACGACCCACCACGAAAGTCAAGTGTAAGTTGCATGGCAGTCGTTTAACAATGAAACTAAATGGGAAGCAATCCTTATGTGATGTAAGAGGGGAAAATGGATGAAAGCAGCATAAAAAGGAAAGTGAAGAAGAGGGGCAAATAAAGGTGTGGAAACTTTAAGACAAATAGAGGAATTCAATAGGAGCTTATTGGCATAATATCTATCGATTTTGAAATTTTTCAATAAGGCCTGGTTTAAGGAGGCAAAGTTACTTTAGTTTGTGACTTTGCGTAAAACTTGAAAATGAGGAACTGATCAAATTAGCCAAGAAGTCAGCCCCAGCAGTCTGTAGCAGAGGCTTGGAAATCCGTATAAGCTATTAAGGGTAAAGATTAAGTTTGGTGAGAAAAATGTCAACTAACAAGGCTGTTAGAGAACAGAATGTTATGGAAATAGTCAGTGGACTTTTCAGTTGAGCCGTTTTGCTCAACTAAAAAACCCCCAAAAAAGTTGATCACATAACCCAATGGTTTCTTCCTGATGATCTGATTTTATGTTGAAAAATAACTGAATATAGTAGGCACACTCTACCAATACAACAGCTGCTATAGCAGACATCCTTGAAAATGTTTGTGGCTTAACACCATAGAAATCATTTCTTCATTCATGAATAGTTAATGCTGGTATTAGAGGGGTAGCCTCCTAAGCAGTGATTCAGGACCTGAGGCTGCTACCATCTCATGGCTACACCATCTTTGGAGGCCTGAAAATCTTTTACTTCCAGTCCATTGATGGTGAAAAAGGAAGTGAAGAGAAGAAAAACATCACTTCTGCTCATTTTCCATTAGCAAGAACTGGACACAAGGCTCCACCTAGATGTAATTCCCGGCTGGACAGGCACATCCTACCAACAATTCCATATTAAAGAAGGGAAGCACCAATCTTTGAAAACCAGCAAGCCGTCTTGGCCACAAATGTCATTTCAAATATCAGTGATGGTCTTATCAGAGGTTCACTTCTTAAGGGTCTAACCTAATATAATACCAGTTGTACCTATTTGGTACTGGCTTGTAGTTGTTCTTTAGATAGAACATGTACACATGCTTTTAGTTCCCAACTGGACTTTCAGAGCAAGAACAATCTTTTGTCAAATTTGTATAAAATTCTTTTCCTACACAGAGTTCTAATTGAGCAAAAATGATGCCCAACTAATGTTAACTCTGAATAAACTGTCCTGATTTCCCCTCTCACCCTAGTCTGAGAGACAAAGAACAGCTCTATTTCATCTCTTCTTTACCCATTGACTCTGAATGAAAGACTGGGGTACTTTCACTTTGTATTTGGCTCCTGTAATGGCTCCTGCATAATAAATCAACCTACTTTTAAGGTAGGCAAATATCAATTATTAATTTAGATTATCTCTACTGTCATGTATGTCTTATCCCCTTCATTTCATCTTTTTTTTTTTTTGACTCAACACTTGGTACTTTTAGAACTTTGCTCCCCCTTCTCACCAATGTTTGTGGAAGACTTATTCTTTGTTATCTCTTTCATGGAGGATTCATAGATCACCTGGGCTAGTTCTTACATTTAACTAATAATTTTGCAACCAATAATATATGGTTATTGGACAAGCCATTTATTTATTTTCCAAAGTTCCACAATAGCAACTATATATTGCTTTACACACTTATTGTTCACTCACAGTCTCTGTATTTTAATAAAGACAACATCTGCATTGAAGATTCTCCTCAGGGGCGCCTGGGTGGCTCAGTCAGTTGAGCGTCTGACTTTGGCTCAGGTCTTGATCTCGGGGTCGTGGGATCAAGCCCCTCCTACTCAGTGAGGAGTCTGCTTCTCCCTCTCCCCCTGCCCCTCCCTCTGCTCAGGCTAGCTCTCACTGTTTCTCTCTCTCTCAAATAAAAAAATAAAATCTTTATAAAAAAAGTGATTCTCCTCAGTTATAACAATCTCATCAGTCATTCCATACCTGTAAAAATAGGCCTTGTAACTACTCCTTGCCTCCCCAAGTACCGTTCATAATGCTGCCTGTCATAAATTCCCAATGAACATGAACACACCACCAAGGACTGCTGCTAGGCAAGAGAGTAAAAATGGATCCAGGCAGATCTATTACTGCTATTTGTAAAAGCACCTGACCTCCTGAGGGTGAGTCACATATTAAGACCAATCTATTTTTATGTCTTTACTTTTATGGCCCAGATGAATTTGGTATAACCTTATTATAATAATTTGAACCCTGTTGTCTAAGTCCATTATCATACACTGTTGTTAAGACAGAAGTCCTTTGATGATATGGAAAATATCTAAATATATTGTCTTTGAATGGTGACCAAAAATATATATAAAATATTTTTCTATTTCTGTAAGACAGCCAACTGCTCTTTTATGATACCCCATTTCATATCAGAGGCTAAGGAAATACAATACCTAGATGTGTCTTTGATCTACGTTTGCCTTATGTCTTTTTGCCAGAGCTACAAGCATTTTTCAATATTTAAGAGACAAAGAATCACAACGAAAACTCTGGTACTGCTTTATTTAAGTTCATCACAGAAGTCAGTAGCAGGTCTGCTATAATTATTCCTCTATCTGAGGTCATGTTATGGTCATCATTTCGTAAAATAATCTTAAAAATTCATCCTCATTAACCAACATGTAATAATCACCCATGATGTATAAAACATTAGGTTAGGTAACAGGGTGGCAATGGGGGTGTGGACAAGAATCCCACAAAAAAAAAAGTAAAAGTTTTGCTAGTTAGCCACTGATATTTTAGGGTTAACCATGAATGTGTAATCTAAATGTTGTCCTACCTATTAATGTAACTGCAGCTGGAAGAAATCTTGATTCTCCAAATCCAATTCCAATTCCTCCTTATCACAGGCCACCAACCTTGATCTCCTTGATTGATGGCATAGTTGCAGTGTTTTGAGTAAAATTATCTCAACTTGAACCACCTGGGAAAAAAACCTTCTGTCTTACCAAACTTTTCTTATTTTAGACTCAAATATTTTATAAGTTTATCTATATAATCTTGTTTAAGCTGCTTTAGGTGTTCCCTCTTTTCTGTGATTTTCCTACTTCAGAATATACCATGGGGAGTTTTAGTCTGGTTGAACTTGTAGTGTAGAAATATCATCATTTCTGACATATTTATATAGACTGTAATGAGACCTAACAGAAGTCTCTATTTTTATCAGCAATAGAGTACTACCTGCTCATGATAATACTAATAAATACTTTTTTAACTATCGAATCATTTCTATTCTCATACAGTTAGAGCCATCACTTTATAGATTAATTTGCTGAGAAGAACATTTCCAGGGACTGCTGTTTATTGCTGATAAATATAGCTTGCTTATTTAAGCTCTTTACCTTTCTCTAACCCTGCAGAGAGATCTTCTGAAGCAAGAAGCTTTAGAATGACATAGGCAGGTAACGTGCTGAAAGCACTGACACCCTCCTCTTGGAGGCACCATGATCAGATAACAAAGCAACCACTGCAACTCAAGGTCAAATGATCCTTAATCTAAAAAACAATCTCTAAATGACATAAGAGGGGCTTTAACCTTAACATCCACTGCATTTGGGGCCCTATTTCATCTCTCTGCAAAGTCAATAATATGAGAATCATAAACCGAGCAGGATTGCAAATCCTCTTATCCTACCTGCTGCAAGTTAGTGGGGGAAACATTGTTTCAAAATTTCTCTAATGCAGAGAAATGAGAAAACAGTTCATAAGGTGATGGCTCCAAATAAGCAGTGGTCAAATAATGTTATTTGATGGGAATTTTCTTTTTCTCTGCTTGCTTCCTGAATTCTCCATTTAACATTCTAAAAAAAACCACTCTGATGGAGAAAGTGAAAGATATGCAAAAATTAGGTGAGGCTTATTAATCGTGTTTTGTAAGTAGAAAACTTGCATATTTTTATTAAAGAGAAAATTCCTAACTTTATGCCTTAATTACCAATTTCCAAACAAGAAATTAAATTCAGCAACTCACATTTCTGTATTGAGTTTTATGCCTCATAATTCTTTATATGCATACTTATTCCTATAACTAAAGGGAGGAAGCAATCATTTGGATAATTTAAGAAAAAATGGAATTTTAGTTTTAATTTGCTAGAAACAAAAGAATTGTAGAATAATGCTTCTCAAACTTTAATATGCACACAGATCACCTGGCAATCTTGTTAAAATTCAGGTTCTGATTCAGCAGTTTTGGGGTGGGGCCTGAGATCCTGGATTCTAATAAGCAACGAGGGGATGCAACTCTGCTGGTCCCAGGCTCCCACTTTGAGTGGTAAGATTATACACTCTTGTGTTATTCCCGCATGGTTTTTAAAGAGAGGGTGAAGGTGGGGAAGTGTGAAAATGGATTTTCTGGATTTTCTCATTCTTTGCTCTCATTTGCATGCACAGATACGTCTAACATTTTTTTAAAGCAACCAGGGAGTACATCGTTTATCCTTCTTAAAATGTAAAACACAATACAAATGCAAGATGAACGCTGTTATGAATTACACTAAGCTTTGTATCAACATCTAATACACCTTTTATTAATTCATGGACTACTAATTTAATCTTCCCACTGTGATCAGTCAACAAGTAAAATGTTCTCAGATTGTTGAGGAAATACAAATTTAAATGTAACCAATCAAAATATTCACTTAGGTTCCATTGAATGGTTTATAAACAATAGAGTGAAAGATTGTTTTAAACTGGAAATGCACCGAAAGCAAGATTTTTCTTTGTTGAGCTTAGAAATTAGCATATTTATTTAAAATGCTGACTAAGCCCTTGGATAGGCCTGTTGACTTCCCTAAGGAGTTCAAATTATGTTAAAACCTTTAATAAACGCTGGGGGAAATTCCACCACCATATAATGAAAGTCCATTACGCATGACTTATTTTTGGCTCTCCAGTTGATAATAAAACATATCAAATGGCATTTTCCTTTATTTCTTTCCTGAACCTTGGTAATTGTACTACCATTTATATATTCTTTAGGGAGAGTGTTTTTACTTAAAAGTGTTTTCAATTTTGTTTTTCAAAAAGTACTAAAATATGTAAATGTTGTTATTATAATGATGTCATAGTATATTAAAAATTATGTATTAGCAATTATCCTGTGTAGTGATTTCCATAAATATTCTGCCATTTATAGTGTTAAAATACCAAGGAACAACTTTATGGCAGAAAAGATTCATTTTTCCAACGTCCTGCACATAGTTAGCATCTAATAAATATTTATGTGTGAACTGTAGCCTGATCCTTTGATGATTGATCAGGAAATGAGCCCTCACCAGACACTGAATCAGCTGGCACCTTGATCTTGGACTTCCTGGCCTCCAGAACTATGAAAAATAACTCTTTGTTTTTCAGTCCATCTGGTCTATGGTATTTTTGTTATAGCAGCCCAAACTGACTAAGACACGTGTAAAGCTCCAGGCATTTCAGATCAATTCAGGACAATCCGAAGTTTGACTTTGGCCTCTGCCTAATTCTGATTTTAACCCCCTTGTTTTAATAACTTATCCCAAAAGCCCACCCAACATGGCACAATAAGCATTGTCATCCTTGTCTTACAGGGAAGGAAGGAAGCAAAGGCTCAAAAATGGTGAGTGACTCACCCAAGGTATGGCAGTTTGGCCAAGTCATGGGCTGAGTCCTACTCATTGCAAATCCCAGTTTTTCTGCCATGGGAGTTTTATCTCTGGCCTGTGAGATCCTTGAGATGAATTTTATCTGCACTTGAGGGGATGCACTCAACTGAAGAGGTCTGAAGTCTCCTTAATTATTTTCTAACTGTTTGGTGCCAGTTATTCCTTTCCTCCATCTTTACCACAGGAAGTGCAAAGGAGATGATACACACTGAACATTAACATCCCCAGGCATGCTGCTCTGAAACTCACATCAAATTCAGAAGGCCATTATCTCCAGGAAATTTGGCCGCAAAGAGAGGGCAGATGTTGAGATAAGAGAAGAGGCTGAGGCAGGGCTAAAGGCTGGCATAAACTAAGGTAGGGCCAAGATTCATAAGAATGGGCAGAGATGGGGTAAGAAGAAGGGAAATGTCTGAGACTGGGATAAAGGTGGGGGCAGGGCAGAGGCAATAGCAAACAATCAAGAAAGAAGCAGAAGAAAGCAGAGATAGAGGACACTCCTTCCTGTGTTTCTGCACCTTTTCTATCTGTGAGCCTTCAAATCTAGCAGATACTGGCCATGCTTCAAAAAAGATCTTCCCTTACTACTGATGAGCCAGTTTTCACTTTTCCATTTATCCTGCTTCAGTCCTTAGGGATAGAAGAGTCCTTAAAATCCCCACATGGAGCATGTTCTATAGATGTGGATAGCTTTGAGTGTGTTGTGGAGCAGTGAATCAAACAAAACACTGGCCACAGCTCAAACATGCTATGGGTCTCCATTACAAGAATAGTTATAAAAGAGGGAATTCTGCAAACCCAATCTAGGGTCCCACTTGTTTTAAGTATCATTTGATAGTTCACAATCCCAAAAGAACAAGAAAAGAATGAGAATCATTCCTCTGAATTTGTTGTAATAAAATTTGATCAGTGTTTCTAAAGAAAAGAGTGTGTTCACTGGGGTGTTTGTCAGTCTGTTCTAGAGGATTTTAAATTGAAAAAAAAAATGCCAGAAGAAAAACAAAGAGGTGAACACTCAGATAAAACTCTTAAGTATGAGATCAGTGTTGAACATACCTAGTAGTAATTCACAGGAGAAAATAATCCAGGAGACAGTTGAATACAGCACTTAGGTTCCTATTTGCTTGAATGACAATATACAAAACATATAATTTGATGTTCATGCAAGAAAACCAACGCCCCTCATAGGCATTATTGCATCTTGGCAAAATAAGATTCCTAAGTGACAACCCTTATGGAATGCACCACATTGTGCAAAGGGGGCAGCATTCTGTGTCAAGAATGCAAAAACCCCAAATCAAGGGTGGCAGAATGATAAAGAACATCTGGGTAGAGATAAAAGGAAAGAGCATCAGATTGATATCATTGCTGAAATGGGGGAGGGTGGAGGCGAAGTCTGGTAAAACAGCCATTCCAGAGAGAAGAGAAGAATGGACAGTCACATCCTGACATCGATCACAAATCTGGCAAAGAAACAAAGGCAAGATGCAGAGGTGATGAAGGATGGTGCTTATCTAGACATCTCCAGGAAGTCAGTCTGCAAAAGTAAAGCACTGGATACATCTTACTGACAACCTCATCTTTTAGAAGGCAGAAAAAGCAATGAAGGGAATCACTCCTTAGGAACTAATTCTGACAAGCAAGGAAAGTACTGGTTGGCAAAGTGGAAATGATAGAATCCTTGAGGAGGAGGGGAGAACCAGCATATTATCTTATAGTTTGTGATAACCAATGCTCTGAATCCTGAGCAAATCTAGATATATGGCCTAAACTAAAAGAAGACAGATTTCAAGAGGTTCAGAGAGAAGACAGGCATGATCTGACTATAATAATAGTCAGAGACTAGGGAAGCAAAGAAGGACGTTAGGCTTTTAAACACACAGGTCTGAGAAACTAATCATGAGGGTGATGGAGAGGCAGCTAAGGAAACCATTCTGGCAGCTCAACCAGCTCTCGGAAAAAAGGAGATATTTTAAAGGCATCATTTATAAAGAATGGAAGGACCAACATGTAACCATAAACAAATGAAAGCTAATACCAAGGGAATAAAGAAAGCTTGTGAAAACCGCCAGTCAAAGTGAAAATAGGTTTTCTAAAGTTATGCAGGGAGCAACAGAAAGATTGGGGGACAATACTATGAAGCCTTTAGAAAAGAGACAGAAAGCAAGGCTTCTCAGGTCTTCTCTCTGTTGTGGCAGGTCTGTTTCTCTGTCTGCCCTGCGATCCTCCCTTATTTCATTAAGTTGTAATGGGTCTGTCAGCCACAGTCCCTGCTCTGCCCTGGCCATAGCTATGAACATGGGACCAAACAGGGCCAGTCAGGTGCTCCTCGTGAGATTTGGTACATGAATACTGGGAAAGTGTTTCTCTTCCTTTGGGATTTAATCCAAACCCAGCAGCTCTCTTCTCTACCATGTGTAAAGTTCATCCACAAAAGGAATCAGAACCCAGGTATTGCAAGGTACCTCAGCTCCTGATGATATCCCCTGAATCCCTGAATCCAGCCAGGATTGAAACAAGCCTTAGCCCTAAATCCCCTGGCTCTGCGAGCCAAGGAATTCCTTTTTATCCTAAGAGAGTTTAAATTGAATTTCTTGTATTTGTAATCAAAGGAGTCCTGAGTAACACACTACTTGAGAAGTTTAATTGTCAGATTAGAAAAGAGAAAGCAAATGTTGGGAGGAGAAAATTAAAGTCCAAGCTAGATATGGAGGTTGAAAAAAATGCACCTTTCAGAGGGTTTTGGTTTCATCCCATAAAACCAAAAGAAGGCTCAGATGACATCAGTGAACTGTAAATAGTCATCTTTGAAGAATTATGGGAACAGAAGTCTTGCTGGCAGGTGGGAAAAGGGCAAATAAATGTTTCCATTTTCAAAAAGGTGAAAGAAGTCAAATTCTTTAAACTATATGCCAAAGAGATTAGATGGATCCTTAACAAAATGTTAGAGTATAAAAGGTGAGTAAATACTTAGGAAGCAAAGAGGTAATCACTAAGGACTAGTATAGGTTCATGAAGTTCAATTCAGGCCAGGATTATATCATTTCCTTTTTGAACTACATTTACCAGAGAGATGCAGGGGAATATTCATTATGCCAAGTACTATGTGAGGCACTATCCTGATATAGTGGAGTATTATGTGTGATGGTTGCAGTCATAACTGGTTTGCTTTGTTAATTATAATAATACCCACAATTCATTGACAACCTATTGTGTCTCAGAATATCCACACATATATGTGTACATGTACTGCACACCACACATACATGTAATACACATAGGCACACATGTGCGCAGTATATATAAACATGCGAACATATGCACACAAATGTGTGCGCACATATGCACACATACAAATGCTATAAACACTATAAAAGTGTGTGCATATATACATACCTCTACACATAAGACGCACGGGCATACACACATGCATGTATGTACCTAAACATGCCACGTGTATACACACTATGTACACACATATACACACCAAACACATTTATTCATATAATACATATACACACGCATATACACATATATCCACATGTACACCAAAACAAAAATCTAACATGGGCAATAAACATCTCCATGCTGCAGAGAAACCTAAAGTGCGGCAGTTTGTCCAAGGTCACAAAACTAGTAAGAGCAAATTGTGAATCTGAAGCTAGAATTTTCTGACTCTATTCTCTGTCAATTATGGGTATTTCTGTGTATTGTTACACAATATATGCTAACTAAAATAAAGGGACGGCAAACTGAGGAGAGGCCTGAAGTAGCTGGGCCTCTTCACCTTTCAAAAATTTGAATGATAATAGAGGCAGCAGTACAATCAAATCTGTGAAAATAACTCAGAAACATATGTAATATGTTAGTGAAAGAATTGGAATCTGAGCAGGAAATGATAATAAGAAAATTTGGAGAGTTCGCAGACATAGGCTACACAGCAGTGCAAGTTAGGAATTTTACTTGACTCCGAGTTCAAGGAATTAACAGTGACAAGT
The DNA here is from genome assembly GCF_037043125.1 of Eumetopias jubatus. NCBI lineage: Eukaryota > Metazoa > Chordata > Mammalia > Carnivora > Otariidae > Eumetopias > Eumetopias jubatus. Next base: position 112,657,164 of record NW_028274814.1, on the reverse strand, counting down.
TGCTGCTAAGGGAATGAACTCATCCCTGGGCTGCATTAACAGCAATATGAGTTCAGAAGGAGGAAGGAAATTATCATTTTTAGCTCTAAATTAACAAACTGACACTACCCAGAAGATACTGACTACGATAATGAAGAATCTAATCCTGTCCTAGAATGGATTAGAGAAAGGTGACCACCACATTTGCTGAGAGAAGACTTACACTGTGGGAGTGTGAGGAGAATTCACTGTATAGTCCTTCTATCATCCAGAGAACTTCAAAAGGCAAGATAGGAATTAAAGGAGAAAAGTTGCTGAGTCAGATTTCAACACACTAGAAATATGAGAGGTTCCCCTTAAGGCAGAGATTAAATGCAGGGCCATGGAAAGCAGCGATTAAACGTTTTAGTAGTACGACTAAAGTGGAAGACATCATTTTGCTCCTGAAAAGAACCACTTGAGTGGTCTCCATAGGTAAATGTAGGTGGAGTGGGCAGCCAATGCCCAATTGCCCTAACAGTTCCCCCAACGTAACCCATTAAACAATCTCTATGGAAGGAAATGGTTCTACTAACACAAGAAAGCCCATGGTTCTCAAGAATCTCAGATCCTGGCCTGCATGTGCCAAGATTTAAATTTAGGGAAATTGACAAGTGAGGGCTAAGGTGACCTCAAAAAGGGAATTCATCCGGAGGACAGGAGAAAACCATTTATTGCTTTAAGTTCAGCCCATAGGATGTTTGTGGGAAAGAGCTAGTTGTGGTACCACGTGTAGCTGAGACTGAAAATCCCTTGGGTGGTAGTTTACTGGGGACTGTGTTTAAAGAATAACTAATGAAATATATGTGCAACCACCTTGGCCTCCAAGTGTAGCATGTCAATTTGACCTGTGTGGGGACATGTGCCAGCAAAGGCATAACCAAATGAAGGGAATATCAGTTCATGTGTGCGGACACGTCTTTGGCAGGACACCATGTGGCAGACAGCAGTAAAAGTAGGAGGACACTGAGCCTCCTCTCCACTCTTTCGTCATCTCAACCAACAGAAGACCAATTGAAGGCCTCTCCTCCTTCTTTGCATTATTAGCCTCTGGGATTTCTGAATAATTGCAGTGCATGGTGATCAAAGGGGAGCTATTGTGCTTCTGTTATTAAGGATAGGTGGGTGCTTATCTGCCCAACATTAAAAGAGGCTTCTCTCCCTAGCCAATACGAACTTTGATTCTTCTAAGTACAAATAAATGAAAATCAGAGGACAAAAGAAACAAATCAGTTAAATGCTTGCACACACATGTTATTTTCATGTTAATGCAATGCCCAAACATACTTAACATTATCCACACTGTTTTGAGACTTGAGTCTGAAATTGGAGAATTTTAAGTATTCCAGAAGTCCGGAGTCCCAAGCCAGCATTTCCTACTCATTGTGGCAGATGAACAAGAGAGGGTCTGCATCTATATTAGTGTTCCGTTGCTGCTGTAACAACTTAACACAAACTTGGTGCTCTAAAACCACATACATTTAATTTTCTTATAATTCTGGAGGCCAAAAGTTTGAAATGGGTCTCATTAAGCTAAAATCAAAGTGTCGGGAGAGCTGCATTCCTTCTGGAGGCTCTAGGGGAGAATCTATTTCCTTGCCTTTTCCAGCTTCTGGAGACACCCCCATCCCTTGTCTTGTGGCCACCTTCAGACAAACGAATCACTCTGACCTCCGTCTACTTTCACTCTCACATCTTCACTCACTCTCCTAGATTCCTTTTCCCTTATAGGGACCCTTCTGATTACACTGGGCCCACCAGAACAGTCCAGGGTAATCTCCCCATTTCAAGTTCTTTAACGTCATTACATCTGCAAAATCATTTTGCTGTATAACATAGTCACAGTTTCCAGGGATTAGGACATAGACACCCATGAGGCCATGATTCTGCGGGGGCCCCAGCAGCCTATAGGAATTCTGAGCTACACTGCAACAGTCAGAGGGAGTGTCCTGTTGCCTTCTTTTCTTTAGCCTCTATCAAAGCTAAGAGGACAGATGTTTTAGTTTATTGGTGAAATATCCACAAAGCTTAAACCACTAGACCTCGAAGAGGAGAAAGTTTCAGGAAAATCCTTTAACAAAGACACAGATCTCTCAGACTAGATGAAATGGAGAGATACACAGAACAAACAAGATTGTTTTAAAAAAAAAAATTCTCCCCCTCAGTGTGGTTGTGCAGAAATCCTATAGAAAGATAACAAGATCTCTGGCTTACCTTGTTTTATTTTTTTTTTAAGATTTTATTTATTTATTTGTCAGAGAGAGAGAGAGAACACAAGCAGGGGGAGCGGCAGGCAGAGGGAGAGGGAGAAGCAGGCTCCCCACTGAGCAGGGAGACTGATGCGGGGCTCGATCCCAAAACCCTGGGGCCATGACCTGAGTCGAAGGCAGACACTTAACTGAGCCACCCAGGCGTTCCTGGCTTACCTTGTTTTAGAAACAGTTTTAATTTTAATATTTTCTCTCCCCGTAAGAAATTAAATTTATTATTTGATAAGGCATCTGCGAAGTTCAGGCCTTCGAGGGAAGATTTCCCCCAAATCTCCTATACCAATACTCAAAAAATAATAATCAGGGAAATAAAGAGGACATGACCTTATTTGAAACCTAACTTGGTGAAGTGAGTCACAAAAGCTACATCAAGAAAAATATTTTATTTAGTACAGTTTTACAAAAACATCTGCCTCTTTGACATGCTTCTCATTTGTTTCTGCCAACACCAGCAATAGCCAGTCGCAGATTTTTTTTCACTTTATTATAATGCCAAAAGACTAGCCAACTGTGCCTATTCCCTTCCATGGCCCAACTTGCTTATTAGAAATTATAGTTACTATTTTCCATATTCAGATGAACTCAAGTCTGAACATTGAAGGACATTTTGACTGGAAGCCATGGGAACTATAAAATAAGGCATGTAAGGTTTTTACGTTGTGGTCACTAGTATATGAGGAAAAAAAATCTGTATTTTCCTCAACCAGTGAAGGCCGATTGTTAACCCCTTGTCTAGAGGCAACCCAGGTATTTCAGTATCATTAGCCACAGAGAATGAATGCCTACCAAATTCAAAATAGATACCTGGAGATACACTGTCTACAAATTTAAAAAAAAAAAGTATTCTTCTTATTACTATATTATATCTACAAATAAAATACAGTATTTTTATTATTACTATCTGATTCTGATGAAGCTAATATATTTCTTCTTGTTTTATCAGCAGAACGTTGAGATTGTTAACTTTTAATTTTAGCAATCGTAAGATGAAGAAGCATCCTATAGGTCTCAAAAGAAAGGAGTAAATCTGTTGAGTAAAGACATATCAAATCGGGGCGCCTGGGTGGCTCAGTCATTAAGCGTCTGCCCTGGGCTCAGGTCATGATCCCAGGGTCCTGGGATCAAGCCCCGCATCAGGCTCTCTGCTCCGCGGGAAGCCTGCTTCTCCTTCTCCCACTCTCCCTGTTTGTGTTCCCTCTCTCGCTGTGTCTCTCTCTGTCCATAAATAAATAAAAAATAATAATAAAATAAAAAATAAAAACATGAAGCAATGACTCCTAGGACCTTTTATAATATGTTTATAATCTGTGTGCATTACAAGTCTTTTTCGTGGAAGGGTATATAAGATTGCATGATATCAATATAGTTTTTTTTCTTCAGCAGATATAGAACTACTAACTTGAATATATTTTATTTAAGAATAATTTATGGAAGTACAAGAAAAGGAATGTGATGCCAAAGTTAAATTAAACCTGAGTGACATCTATCTTCAATTTTGCTTCATTGATTCCCCCTATATAGCATAGCACCCTTCATTGATTCCCCCTATATAGCATTGCTGCTGTGACCAAACTTAACTCCCTCCTGCATTATAGACCAATAATTAAGGCCTTGCTCATCAGCTCAGTGGAAGGAGGGCTAATCAAAATAGGCTCCTCAGCTGCACACTCTCCTCATCTTTGCTGAGTTTTGCAAGGGGCTGCTGAGCTACAGGAAGGGTCTCATATATCTATTATTTTAATTTGCCCAACATGTAATAACTGATTACTCTGGTAAGGATCTGAAAGACTCAGAAAATTAAAACCTTTTAGAAATTCTTTTTAAATTTATTTTTTTATGTTAGATACCATAAATTAACTCTTTGTGGTGTACAATTCTGAGTTTTGACAAATGCACAGTCATGTATCTACAACCAAAATCATGATAGGAAATAGTTCCATCAACTCAAAAAGTTTCTTCATGGGGAAAAGACATGCACCACCCACCCCTCAGACCCTGAGCTCCTAGTCTATAACCTTTTGATCTGGCTTCTTTCAGATAGCAGAATACATTTGTGATTTATCCATGTTGTTGTATGTATCAATAGGTTTTTTGTTGTTTGTTTTTTTGTTTTTTTGTTTTTTTTTTTTTTAGTCTTATGTGTGGATGTATTACAGTGCTTTTTTGTTTGGTTGTTTTTATGGTAAGAACATTAAATGTGAGATCTACCCTCTTAATAAAATTTAAGTGCACAATATAATACTGTTGTACAGCAAGTTTCCAGAACTTATTCACCTTATTTAACTGAAACTTTATGCCAATTGATTGATAACTCCCCATATCTCCCTCCCTCCAGCACTGGCAACCATCATTCTTCTCTTTGATTCTATGAATCTGACTCTTTTAGATACCACATGTAAGTGGATTCATGAAGTATTTGTTTTTCTGTGACTGGATTATTTCACTTAGCATAATGTCCTCAATTATCAAATCATAATCATTTTTTTAAGATTTTGTTTATTTGAGAGAGAAAAAGAGAGAGCACAAGCAGGGTGGAGGGGCAGAGAGAGAAGGAGAAGCAGACTCCCTGCAGAGCAGGGAGCCCAATGCAGGCTAGATCCCAGAACCCTGAGATCACAACCTGAGCCAAAGGCAGACACTTAACCGACTGAGCCACCGAGGAGCCCCCAAATCATAATCATTTTTAGCATAAAATAGCATCATAAAAATCACAATGATTTTTAGCACTTTGAGGATAAAAGTTTACTTTCCAATTATAGCACATTCTCTTTATTCCTATTTTCCTGCTTTATTTAAAAATTTATTTTAAAAAATGTTCCATTGCACTTCCACTGTAGGAAGTACATGTATACACAACCATAGACATACTACACTAGCTGGTATGTCTGTTACAACTATGTAATCTTAGGCAAATTACTTAGCTTCATTAAGTCTCAGTTTTCCTAATCTATAAAATAGGGAAATAATACTTTTTAGGGTATTTAGATATCTCCAGACACTGTCAAATGTTTTCTGAAAAGCAAAATCACCCCAGGATGAGAACCACTGATTTAGGCAAATTGTTGGTTGTGACTACAAAAATAAGCAAAAAACAAACAAACAAAAATTATGTTTCCCAAAAGAATTTTTAGTATTCTTTTTTTTTTCCCCTGTGCCACTTGCTAAGTTATAAGACCTTCTGCCATCTCGCTTGAATAGACTACAGAAGTTTTATTAAGGGCTTTTTTGGATGAATCCTCAGGAAAGAAAGTCTATACTAACTGTTTCCTTAGCTTTTTCTTTTCAATTTATAAAAACAATGGTAAATTATTACAGTGATTTTTGTCTTTTCCCAAAAAATTCACAAATCACACACACATACAAATACACACACATGATCCATGCTAAAAAAAATTTGAGTTTAGAATTCTTTAAAAACTATAATGAATTTAACTTTACTCTTTGCCTTATTCCAAAAAGGATATAATATAATTTTTATTAATATACTTTCTAAAAATTAACTTATGGAGAAAATAATTTATAAAAGTACTTCTCACTTTTAATTCCTTGGTATTTGACTTTGAAGTAGATAGTAACATTGGTGTATAAAGTGATGTGCAGCTTGCCTTTGAATAATTGTCAGCCACAGTGAGTTATTTTGCAGTGTCTCAATCTACAAGTAAAATTGTTATTTCTAAGAGACTACTTACCATAAGCAATCAAAGAATCTATTTGGCCATCTGGTATACTAATTTAGTAAAATATTAAGTTCTTCATTATTTGTAAGGATAAAATCAAAAGCTTGTAATCCACTGTTCAAAAGATTAGCTAGGCCTACCTTTATTGATATGAAATAATGTCCAAGAGATAGTGTTAAGTGAAAAACGCAAGTCACCAAGGTGTTACATGTGTGTGTGTTTTTGTTTAGAAAAAAAAAATTTGTGTGCGTAAGAATGACCATAAGTGTAGAAGGATACAAACCAAACTGAACTTAGGAAAAGAGTTAGAAGCATGGGAAGAACACAATAATCTGGTGAAAATGAAAATTTGTTCAAAATCAGTACTCAAAGTTCTTCCGTATATATTTGCTATTTACTTGTAACTCATTTAAAACTATTTCTTCTCTTCCATATTTATGGTAAGAAAATATGCCACAATGTAAGTGGTCAAGAACTGTTGGATTGGTTTAATATAGTTGGTTATAATAGCATTTAAAATGTGGTTCCTATCTATAGGTTAATAACATATGCATCTAAAAAGGATATTAGAAAAATACTCTGAAAAACAGTCATAGTGGGTATCTCTGGCTGAATCACGAGTATACTTTATGTGATTTTGCTTGTCTGTATTTTATTTTTTAATGAATGTGCATTACTTTTATAATGAGGGGCTAAAAATAAAGGACAAGGATTTGAGGAGTGGGGGATAGAATGAAGAAGCAGTTGACTTTCCAGAACACTGAAAAGTGTGTCAGAAAATGCTGTGTGAATAAGCGTTCTTAAAATGTGTAAGATCAGTTTTGAAATTGTCTCAGAGGTACTTGTCAAGAGCTGCTGGAGGAACTGAGTCATACTTTCACAGGAATCTCTTGGTAAAGGAGGAGAATAAATTCCAGGAGATAAAAACAGGTTGGTGGAAAATGGCTCCTGGGGATTTGTTCTCTTCTGGGTATGAGTTTTATTTCAGTTCCAGATTTTTATATTATATATGGACATGGAAGTATACCCTCATCTGATTAGAAAGATAATTTGCACCGGATTAAATCCAAGAATTTATTTTCCATTTGAATGAGTTTATGGAGAACTCCTGCCACTCTGTTCTTTACCATGCATAGACCTTATTTGGAAAACAATCGGTGTCCCAGGGAAGTAAACAGAGCCCTTGAAATTGTGTCTCAGGGTTGGAGTGGATGCTTTCCTGCCTTGTTTATTCTCTCGGTGCACTGGCTGCAGCAGCCATTCCTTCCCTTGCCTTCAGCTCCCTCTCCTCCTTTTCTTTCTACCTCCTCCAGCTGGCAAGCTGTACAAAAAGCCATGATTTTTAAGATTGTGTATGATATGTGAGCCCTCAAGCCCCTCAAAAGAGGTTTCTAAATGTAGTTAATAAATATATAACAGATGCTTAAGCTGTATTATTATTTCTAATACCTTATCATTTCTTCCGAATACCCTAATTACAAAACTAAGAAGTAGAGCAATTTGGTCAAGGAGGATTAGAGAGTCATAAAAATACTACAAAATTTAATTTGATCCTAGGCTGCATTTAAAAGAAGCACAGATAGGAAGTTTTAGCTGAGGTAACCCCATATGTACGATGTTGGGTTCCAAAGTGAGCTGTTAGACCAATGAGCAGAAGTTTCTAATGTAATGACCTAGGACAGATTCAAAGGCTCTAAAGTCCATAAAAAAGATATAAAAAGGTATAGGAGTACTGAGTAAGAGTAGATTTGTGAAGAGATCTTTTGGGGAGAGCAGCTTTGGCACTTTGAATCTCTGCTCCCAGCCTCACAGCAGCAGGTGGGACACTTCTCCCTTAGCCTAAAGCACAGAGACCAGGGCTTCAGTAGGACCTGTGGAGAGCTTCATGTGCATCTGCTGGGTGTTAGGAAGCATGCTGTGCTGGTGCCCAAGTTGCCTAGGGATCTACAGAGGAGAGGCCTGAGGGCGGGGTCAGGAGAGAGACACCACTGCACTGGAATTTGTCTGAACTTCTTGAGTTTCACCAAGGTAAAGAATAAATATGTGTTTTCCGGAGAGCCGATGTGGCCATTTTAGATGGGAATTTGCCCAAGAGGACTTTACTCAGAGAATAAGAGACCTCAAACAAGGGTCTGTGTGGAATGAGCCATGGGAAAACCAGTCTGAGGTTGAGATCTGAAGCAGCAGCTGAAAAGCCATGGAAAACCAGAGTCTGAGGTTGAGATCTGAAGCAGCAGCTGAAAAGCCATGGAAAACCAGAGTCTGAGGTTGAGATCTGAAGCAGCAGCTGAAAAACCATGGAAAACCAGAGTCTGAGGTTGAGATCTGAAGCAGCAGCTGGATTATTCTCTGGGGTGGGACCATCCTGTGCATTGTACGGTGTTGAGCAACATCCCTGGTCTCTCCCCAGTCTGTGTCAGGAGCCCCTCTTAGTTGTGACAATCACAAATGTCCCCAGACATTGCCCAATTTGGGTATTGGACTCAATACCCAAATCACTTGAATTATGAGTATTCTGATGGACCAGAAGGGAAACCTCTTAAGAATCCACAGAAGTGCCCAGGAGAGAAAAATAAAGCTTCACCATCTTCCGGACCTAGAGAACATCCAGCTAGGAGTATTTTTTTATAGGAGTAAACATCAAGTGAGTATTAGGAGTAAACATCAAGTGAGAAATACCCTATCCTCTTACTTCTCTATCTACCCCCATCCTACCTCCCACCATCAGTAGACCCTGAAGAAACCAGAAAAAGCAGCTAGTAGGTTGATAGAGAAGGAGGTAAGCTGAGACAAATAGTCAACAACAGCACTTTCTAGAAGGCAGGCCACTTGCCTACAGTCAAGCCCTGGCTCAGAGAAGGAAGTCTTAACTTGGAATGAAGACCTAAAGGTTGCTATTTTAATTGCCAAATTAAGATGATATTTGTTGAATTACATTGGCCAGATACCTCAATATCACCTTAGAATGGATAGAAAACTTAGGAACCTGACAGATTTCTTTTATTCGAAGGGAAGAGAAGAACTTCCACTATTGAAATATTTTAAAGGGACATTAGAAGATAGAAAAAAACAAAAAACTTGCATTTTGATTATCTCACAAAGTTTGCTTGTTCAAAATAACAGGGACAATAAGTTTCAGAATAAAGGACATGATGGTGTTCTTAGCAGTGCTCAGACCAGGATTATGTTCTATTCTGTATGATGTTCCTAAAGAAGGATGTTGGCAGAGCTACCAAGATGGAGAAAGGATGCAAAAATCAAATCACAAAAGAGACAACCCAAGGAACTCAACTATTCAGGCTGGATAAAATGTAGGTAAGACACAAAAGCTTATTTAATCTCTACTAGTAGGTTTGCATATGGAAAACAGGCCAGAAAAAAATTCTATGTTGGTCCTGAGGGTCAGATAATGACCTGTGGACAAATTTTAGTACAAAATGAAGAGACATATATAATGCAAGTATTTAAAAACAAATGTTTTTAATTGTTTTGGATTGTTTTGTACTGCAGTGTATTTCTCATTATTGGTTGTTTAAGCTGAGGCTGGATGACATCTGTCATGGTTCTTACACAGAGGATCCATTAATCATTTTATTCTAGGTCAAATTGCTAAAGACAAATTTGTTTTAAGCCAGTTTGCCAATTGACCAATCCACCAAATGGCCATTTCACTGAAAACCAATTCACCCAACACCAATTTGCCGCATCTACTTGTTTCCTTTAACAATTTCATTTTAGTTGATGAGATTTCCTTTTGTCATCATAACAGAGCATCTTAAGGAATATTTCATTGATCGCTGCCCTAGTTCTTTAGGTCTGAGAGAGGAGAAACTGAGGAGCAGAGAGAGAATGCATTCTCAAATATATTCTTAAATATAATTCTATATATAATGAACTATTACAATTATAATCTTCTTCAAAAATACTATTACTCCTCTTGCAGACCCTCATTCTCTTCTGCCTCTTACCCTGTCTCTTTCTCTTAGCCTTCAGCTGCAGCACCTAGGCACTAGGTGGAAACAAATGGAGCATGTTTTAGGCATTGATTTTAACACCCCTCTTTTCCTTCCATTTTAGAACTAATTAGGAGATAGATAAAAGTGGAGTATCTCAAGTGGAGATCAAAATATTATCTTTATTCTTAGTAAGCTGTGTTTGAGGATATGGCTCAAATCTGGCCAAATGGGCCCAAACTGCAGGCACAGGTCTTCCCACCAGAAACAAGATTTCACAGCACTGTTCCCACATCCACAAAATAGCATGCCAATCCCCAGCCTCTAGAGCACTATCACAGGCAAAAGTATAATCCTAGAACCCAGAGCCCAGGAAATTCAGTGGTACCTGAGAGAAAGGGCATAAACAGAAAAAGCTGTTTTGGTTTATCCTCATAGAATACCATCAGTTTTAGGCCAGTGATTTGGAGCTCAAGACTCGTCATTTTTTTTTTTTAAACTCTGGTGGAGAAATCTCCCATTAAGTGTTTAATTCTGACTTTACATATAATCTTACAATGGCTGCCTATTTCACTCAGGGTAAAAGCCAAAGTCCCCACAAAGGCCTACTGAGCTTTCTTGTGCTAACACTTCTCTGACCTTATCTCCTCCATTTCTCCCCCTTCCTGGGAAACTCCGCTCCAGCCACACCAACTTCCTCACTGACCTCAAATATACCCACCCTCGCCTATCTGAAGGTCTTTACCCCAGGACAATTAGAGTAGCCTCAGTTAGTCTGTATATCCATGAACCTTTGTGTATATGTATATATAATATATACATACAATTCATATGCATATACACATTATACAATATTACATGTATCATGTTACTACATTAAATGTATTATATGTTAATACATATGATATTGTTAATTTTTAAACTCTTAAAGGGTAGGAACCACATTTTCAGACCATCAAGTGCCTTGTATCATGTCTGATGCAAAGTTAGATAAATGGGTTAATGAATAAGTAAATGAATGAAAGAGAATGAATGCATGAATGAATGGAATGTTTCTATGTCACCCATTGCAAACACTATCAGCAAAGTCCCCAGTGGAAGTTGTAATACTCATCTGGACAGTATAAACTACTGCTTTCCAGAAACCCTGGGTCCTCACCTAAAATCAAGCTGCTCAAGATCATTCATGGATTTGAGTCCATTTTAACCTGGATGCCCATCAACGACATCACCCTTGGCCAACCATTTTACCATGTGGAATCACCATTCTTCCAGAATCACTAATCCACCTCAAGTTCTTTTAGTCCTGCTGTTGTGAAGCTTAAATACAGCCATATTGTATAGTTTATAGGATATATTCTACATGTTTAAGGCATTCATCACATTGCTGCTGCTGTAACTAGCAGTCACCAGATCCAGTGATCACCTAGTCTGATAGCTCTCCTCTTGCTCCAGAACAAATAGTAATACATCTTAAGCTCTTCTTAACACTAACCTAAGGATCTCCAATTCACAGTTCTCTGGATAGACCATACTCACCTGAGCCACTGAGATCCTACCTCCCCTACCCCACCCCCATCCAGTAAGACTTGGTCCTTGTCATGAAGATGGCACACCTTCTCAATAAGTCTATGACAGTAGAAAGCAAATGAGCATAATTAGCATGACCATATCTTAGCACCCAACCCCATGCTCTATCTCTGATGACATCTGTAGATTAGACTGAAGAAGCCACTTATCTTCTACCATGGGTAATTCAACTTTAGGTGAGAGCATACAAAGGAGTCTTTGAATCCTTCTCATTTTCCATGGAATACACATTAAAGAGATTAATTTATAGGGATGCCTGGGTGGCTCAGTTGGTTAAGCGATTGCCTTTGGCTCAGGTCATGATCTCAGGGTCCTGGGATTGAGCCCCGCAACAGGCTCCCTGCTCAGCGGGAAGCCTGCATCTCCCTCTTCCACTCCCCCTGCTTGTGTTCCCTCTCTCACTGTCAAATAAATAAATAAAATCTTTTAAAAAAAGAGATTAATTTATATATTTATGTATATGCACATGTATTATGTGTGTTTGTATGTATATGTAAGCATATATACACATATAAATATATATTCATGCATATATATATATCCCAAAGTAAAAAATAACTTCCTGGATGATATTTTCAATTTTCTTACTTCTTTCACCAAATTTGTAAGCCCTATATCTTTTCTTCTTTTATAATTCTTTTGTAATATTTCACAGATTGTCTAGATCACACAAGTGCTTTTCTCCAAGTCTGAATTTTGTTTTTAATGACTCTTCCATTCCTCCATTCATCCATTTGAAATTAGTTTATTTTCTCTTTATTTGCTCTCTCTACCCTTCCCTGAAATGAGTCACCCCAAACTGTGTCAGAGATACTTTTTAAAAACAGTAAATCAAATCAAAAGCAGAAGCCAGTAGTTCTGACTTCTACAACTTCTCATAGATCTGTTTAACAGAAAATTACAGTATATGCTGATAGATATCATCCACATTTGTAAGTTGCCTATGTGTTCATGGAATCATGCAAATTAGCATTGGCATCTTGGAGAGTCTAAATCCATCCTTCATTTGACATAGAAGCCAATAAGGCCCAGAGAAGTTTTATGAGTTCTCCAAGGTCGCACAGCAGATAGACAAAGCCAAAACTGGAAGCCAGATATCCTAAAGACTCAATGTTCTTTCTACTCTAAAAGGTTGCCTTTCCTGGTAAAGACAAAATAGATAACTTCTAAGGTTGAAATTTTACCAAGACAGCCCTTTCTCAGAGTTACATTATAGGAAAAGCATATTATTGGGGTTCTCTTGTGGTACAGGTGGGGCTTTAGGACATATGTGGCAAAATAATAATATTTGGGGCAAAATTCAAAGGTCTCAAGCTATTGTTGCTACATTATACTTAAAATGAAAAATGATTTGGTTGAGCTAAATACTATAAAATATAATTATAGTCCTTGGGAACAACTCAGCAGAACTGGAGCTGTATTTTTCTGTCTTAGCTCACCAAATCCTGGAATATATTCAACAGAGATTGTATAACAAGTGGTACACATTATTTCCTTTAGATTCTAGCTCTCAGTGATCAGAAAAAATGTGACTGTTTTGGACTCATTAATAATCAGTGTTGTTTGCCAAAATTTAATTGATCATGTGTTAATGAGTATTGAATAAGGCTGGGCACTAGTTATTTCTCTCTGTATATGTCAGTAAATACTTATGGTTCTCTTACTGTAGCCTATATATTTCTGTCTTGGGGAGATAAAACTACTGTTCCAAACCACCAGCTTTTCCAATTTAATCTGAATCTGACTTTTTGTCATCTTTATTTTTAGTTTATAAACTGCTTGAGAAGGGACTTTTTTTTTTTCCTCTTGATTCCTGGCTAGAGTTGAAACTGAGTTTACGGAAATACCTCAAGAGTGGTTATTTCTATCCACACTGAAATGAGAAATTTAGAGATGTTTAGCTGAACATTCAAATGTTTCAGCTTTTACCCTTCACTATTAATAATGCCATCATCTGTCTTTCACACAAAAATCTTTCTTTAACTTCACACTTGAAAATTTTGTTTCTTTTCCATTTTATTTCCTTATAGAGTCTTCCTGGAGTGAGTCATAACATATTGAGGTCATGTCAGTTGCATCCTGTTACACAGAAGGACGTTTCATCCCAAAATGTCCTAAAATGTACCACCAGATCCATTGACATGTGTATCAGTCTTAAAATGGGGCCATTTGTGCTAAAGATCCCAAGTGAGGGGTGACTGGGTTCAGAGTCTTCAAACTGTTATTCCCATTCAGGACAAAAACCATACAAAAGGAGATAAGGAAATTCCTTATAACCTTAGACTTTAGTCCACTCTATGAGAATTCACTTAATTTTATAATGGTAAGTGGCAGTCATAGAAAAGCAGTCTGAGTCTCCAAAATTAGCTTTTAAGAGCTTCAGCTTTAATCCCAAATGACTTTTCACTCATTTTAACCAGTTTAAATTAGGATATGAATAGCTGAAAAAAATGAGTTATAAATTACATAGCCAACATGAGATTACTAGTGTTCTACCAAATTATTCACTATCCACTCATAAAATAAGGTTGTGTCATTTCTCATGTGGGTGTAGCTGAGTTAGGAAGGGGTTCCACAGTTTTGATTTCATCCTCTAGTTGATGTGTCTCCTCCACCATGGACATGCCGTATCCCAGTCCTCATAAATCTCACTGTGGATTCCTGAACATACTAATTACCTTAGGACAGGGAATAATCAGACTTGCCAAGGTTTCTTTATGTTCAATTAGAATTCTGATTAAAATAGAGTTTTTGCTGAAACTTAGCAATGTATTTTGTTTTATATAGACATTTCAGTTGGAATAAATGCATTCATTTGAGAGTCTCAAATCTTTGGGAATTTTTACAGCTTACTTTGACCCTTCAACTCCCTTCTACCCTGCCTTCACTGCTTCCTGTAGTAGTCATAGACTCACACAATTTTCAGGCTGGAATAACCTTAGAGATTGGTCATGTAGTTCACTTCTTCACTTTATAGAAAAGGAAAGCTAAAGCCCACAGGGTTTAAGAGATATCACCAACATGACCCAACTAGCTAATGGTAGACCCAAAATAGAACCCAAGATTCTGAACTTTTTTTTCCCCCACTCACCTCTCCATTTACCCATCACTGGCTTTTACTGTGCTCTCTCTCTTGCCAACATTCTCAATTCTCTTGACCGTTGACTTTTCCCTTCATGGCACCCACCTAACAAAGCACCAGTTATAGTAGGTCCAGTGCTCAATCTGCTGAGTGTTTTTGGGGAAAATCATCCAACTGGAAAAATTGCTGCGACTTTAATTTCAGTGCATCTAGGATATTGATGATGCCCAGACACTGTTCCATAGTTCCACAGTTCCATGAGTGCTAACCTTCCATAGTCAGGACTCATGTTTGGCACAACAGTGTTTCCATACTTTCTCCCCTCCCTTCAAACCTCTGATCAGTTGAGCAACCTGGCATCTTACCTTCCTTAGAAAATACAATGAATCCAACTTATTGCAGTCAAACCTCCAAACTGACTCATCTGCCATCTATTCCTTCTTTGCACTTCTTATTAAAATGAATGTTTTAGGGGGCACCTGGGTGGCTCAGTCAATTAAGCATCTGCCTTTGGCTCAGGCCATGATTTCAGGGTCCTGGGATTGAGCCCTGCATGAGGCTCTCTACTTAGCGGGAAGTCTGCTTCTCCCTCTGTTCTGTTTCCCGCTGTGCTCTCTCTCTCTCTCTCTCTTTCAAATAAAAAATAAAATATTTTATTAAAAAATGAAAAATAAATAAAATGAATGTTTTCTATTTAAGTCTAATCTCTGTGTTCATACTTCGGGTAACATCTCTTCCAGGACTCCCAAGGCATTTGTTCGACTGTATTCCCTCTTTCACAAATTTTCACCACTCCCACTGTCTTCTTCCCATAAGTATTTAAACATATTCAACCATTTTCATTTGTCTAACACTCCCCATTAGTCTCATTCTTGGATCCTCTCCCTTTGTCAAGTCCTTAAATCTTGACATTCCTGGGAATCTATCATGAATAATTTATTTGACCCATATTCCTGAACAATCCCAACAAATCCCATGGTTTTTACTTCATATTTTCATGCTGATGACTCCCAAGTCTACATTGCTATCTCTGCTTATTCTCTTTCATATTCTCCTCTCTCTGTCTCTCCCTCTGTCTCTCTCTCTCCCCCCAACTTCCCCCCAAGTGATTTGTGCATATGGGCCCCAGAGATACCTCCAAATCAACATGTCTAAAACTAAATGCATGATGTGATCTTCCCTCACGAATCTGCTCCTTCTTCTTTCTTCCTTGTAACGATCAAATGACACCATCATCCGGTGCATATTATCTTTAACTCCCAATTAACAAGTGTATATTATAAAATACTTAGTTCAAAAGTTTAGAGAACAGTGTTGGTCCTTGCTCTGTAAATTAGTCCCTGCATGATCTTGAGCAAATTGCTTAAGATTTCTAAGCTTCAGTGTCACCTTTCAAAAAATAGAAATATAAATAGTGACTACTGAGAAGTAAATAAAATAATGCAAATATGACGTCCAACACATAGTAAGCATTCAATAATTTTTGCCTATGGCTTTAAATACCATAATTATTAGTATTATTATTATAATCAGTACATATCTCAAATCAAAGTCCACTCCTCTTTGTGCCTTCTGTCACAAGCCCAGACAGGTCTTTCTCATCTCTCCTCTGCATCACTCAGAAATTTCCCAACCCATCTCCTGGGCCCCAGTCTTGCCCCCTTCCCCTCCAATCCATTCTCCACATGGTATCCATAAGTGATATGCCAAAAGTTTCAGGTTCTTTCTTTTTCTAAGTACATTCTATGACTTCCCATTGCTACTAAAGTCCAAAGTTCTTAGAATGGCTCAAGAGTTCCTTTATCATCTGGCTCCCATTTACCTCTCCAGCCTCATCTCTTGGTTTTCCTGATATTCACTGTTCATAACTGAGCCAAAATGATACTGTTAAAAATGACCTAAACTCTTCAGGACTCTCTCATACCACACAAGCAATTTCTACCTGGAATACTCTGTGTACTCATATGGCCTTGCTAACTCCTACCTCCTACCCATATTTCAGACCTCAGTTTATATGTCTTTTTTCAATAAAATGTTAGCTAATCTTTACCTCGCCTACTATAGATTAGCAACTTTCCTATCCACTCATATAGACTATTTAATCTTCTACTATAGAGCTTACCATACAGCATTCTACCTGTTTATTTACTTCATGGTATTAGTTTCCTAGGGCTATTGTAAAAAAAAAAAAAAAAAAATATATATATATATATATATATATATATACTCGGTAACTTAAAAAAAAAAAAAAAACAAATTTATTTACAGTTCTGGAGGCCAGGAGACCAAAATCAAGGTTTTAGCAAGGTCACACCATCTCTGAAATGTATGAGGGAGAACCCCTTTTTACCTCTTCCAGCTTATGGTGGTTCCTGGGTTTCCTTGGCTTCCAATCTCTGTGTTGGTCGTCACATGGACTTCTTTTCTGTGTCTGTCTTCTCCTCTTCTTATAAAGACACGCTAAATCCAGGATGATTTCATCTCAAGATCCTTAACTAATTATATGTGCAAAGTCATTACTTCCAAATCAGGTTGCATTCTGACATTCCTGAGTCCATGAATTTTGGGTTCTATTCAACCCATTACACTTGTCAGTCTTATCCACGGGACTATGGACTTGGGCAGGGTTATATCCACATTGACCATCACTGCAGAGTCAGCTTGGCACATAGTATATACTAAGAAGTAATTGCAGAATTAACACTCTCCTTCCTCTCCTTTTTTGTCCAGCTTCTCTACTACATTATCATCCCATCAAACAACCTCAGTGCTCATTTCCACTTAGTCCTTTAAAATTGACTCATGCTTCAGCCTGAAAACTAAATAGAGAATATTGAGTTACTCACCTGGAAGCATTATGTTCTCACATTAGTATTCAGAGTTCTTTACCTGGTTTTTGTAAGAAATTTGTAACTTTCTAGCTTGAATTATACTTGAGTATTTCTTTTATAGTATTTTTAAGGGCAAGAATTTTATCTTTTTATCTTTATATTCCCCTAGATGACTACCACAAAACTCAACACAGAAGATTTTCACTAAATATTCTCTTAATATGTTAATTTGGTTGCTGACGTACAGGTTCAGCTCTATTAGAAAGAGCTCGGTTTATTCAAAGACAACAGTCTATTGACTCTCTGACTGCACAAAAGCAAAAAGAAAGTTCCCTCACTCAAAGTGCTAAGCAGTGTTTCTGTTCTTTTGATTTTAAATTTTCTAAAATCTGTAAGTACCAAAGTCTTCAAGTCTTCCATTGAGCTTATCTTCACATTCAGGTAAATTCAGTGATGGCATCCTCAGAGATATACTCAATATTTGTTATTACTGATTTTTCAAAACCTTTATTAATTTTTTCATGTTGACATGAGTTTTGCCAAGATAATCATACTCATTCACATATTTAAGTCATAATGTATTATCAAAGTTTCATCAGGAAAATATAGAGTATTCTAGGTATTTTAGGCAAGAAGTAATTTAACAAAGAGAATGTGGTGCTTACAAAACTATTGGAAAGGCAAAGGCCCAAGGAGGCTAGCACAGCACAGGTTTACCAGTGTATTCAGACAATCAGAAAATTGCAACTATAACCCTAGTCAGGAATTCAACTTAATTGCCCCCAAATGCTCACAGATATCTGCAGCACTGACACAGGGGATGATAAGCAAAAGAACACCCAGAGATTACTGCAAAACCTCACTTCTACTAATGCCCGGTTATCTGCCTGCCACTACTAGTAAATTAATAATATAGTTTCTACTCAGTGGTGTGCAGAAGTAAAATGCTGATTTGTAGTATTTGCCAGTTTTGTGGAGTAAATACTCCCACTTCCACTGATTTAAAGCCACTAAATGCAGAGCTGGAAAGAGATGCTCACAATTGCTTTCTTTGAGCTTGTATGAGCAAGGTCAGCATACCGCTATTTCTGCCTCTCTTCTACCTTCCCAATATTATACATATGTATTTCATTGATGGAACTTAATACATATTCAGAACCCTGCTAGCAAAGGAGACAGAGAAATGTAAAGGTCTCAGACTCCCAGTCCCTACAATACAGGATACAGCCAAGGAGGTATCACGTGTACCAAGGGCCAATACAGAAATAATCTAGTTCATATGATAGACAAAATGATGTTACCTATGGGAATGCCTGGGTGGCTCAGTCAGTTGAGCATCTGCCTTAGGCTCAGGTCATGATCCCGGGTTCTTGGGATCAAGTCCCACGTTGGGCTCCTTTCTCAGCAAGAAGCCTGCTTCTCCCTCTGCCTGCCGCTCTCCCTGCTTTGTGCTCTCTCTTGCTCTCACTCTATGGCAAATAAATAAATAAAATCTTTTAAAAAAATAATGTTAGCTGTCATTTTTCCCTTTTCATGCAAATAACAAAAACAAATCCTTGGTGATTTCATCTGCATCATGGCTCAGTTCCCAAACCATGTTCAAGCACTGTATGGCTCATTTGAAAATTAGTGTTTCAGCAGGCACAACAACATTAATTCTAGCTAACATTTATCGAGGCATTATAATGTGCTTGGTATTGTTTGAGGCTTTACATGCATTACTCCATTTAGTCTTCACAACCATTTCATGTGTTAGGTTTACTATTATCCTAATTTTACAGATGAGGAAACTGAAAATTTGTGTGGTTGAGTAAATGCCCCAGATCACAGCTGTTGAATAGCAGCATGTTTCAAACTCAAGTTGTCTGACTTCACTTGTCTAAAATGTTTTATCTTAACGGTTTGCAACGTTTTATGAGTTGTTTCTGCTTCTGGGCACCATGGTTGGTATCAGATACCTGATGGCATCAAGCATGTCATAGAATCAATATACTGAATTACTTTTAGGACTACACTGTAATAATCATACTGACATTCTGATGCTATCTGGAAATAAAATAACAAACATCTATATAAAAGGGAAAAAATATAATTTACAGTTCATAATAATTTGACCGTGAAGTTTCTCCTTTTCCTCTGTTTCCATCATTACTGCCCCAGGTTTAATCCCTTTTATTCTTCTAGTTTAGAAGAAACCCTTCTTGTTAATGATGTCACTGAGCTTAAAGTACACGAAGAAATAAATAAACAACCTATAATTTTCAAAAGGGAAAAAATATGGTGGAGAAACAGGATCAAATCTTTTTAGTAAACATAAATTTGCTAGATTAAAGACGTTGATGTTTCCAGGTACAGAGGTTGGCTTTAACATATAAATTGTATATTTATACATTGCTTGGAATCACCTCTCTAATTTTTCAAGTGCTTTGTCTTACTTAATCCAGCAAAATATCACTCTGTGCTTTCATGTCATGCTCACATACCTTGCATTCCTTTTCTGGGTTCTGTTTTGAAAGCAAGCAAACATCTCTCTTTATTACAAACCATTAAATGATAATTTAGTCAGTGTGCTTTTTACCTTTGTAATTTCAAGTTAATTGCATAGCTGTATGTGTGTCCAAACCAAAGTAATTGTGCTTTCTTTTTTCTTTAGTCAATCTTTAATTTAAAAATTAACAAATAAAAGGACATATTTGTGGAGGAGAGGCTGTCTTTTGAAGAGTGATGGGCCTGATTTCAGGGGCAGGTGCTGTCTGTGTGGGACACCATATCAAGCCCGGCCATGCTTTTGCCAAGGCTTGATGTATTTGTGCCAACTCATTGCTTCAGATGCTTGTAATGCTTGTCAAGTACAAGAATGTAAGGTGTTTCTCAGTTAGGTGATATCTGGTTGAGGCCAATTCAGAGTATCGAATGCATGAAAACATAGCAAGAAATTGAGAACCCTGATTTGTATTTCTTCCACTAACTTCAGCTTGACGATCAACCCAATTGTCTAGTGAGAAAAAAAAAAACATCATTGTGTTACCTAACTGACCTATTTGCCAAGAGACAGGATTTTTTTTAAGTGGGGAGCGTGGTGCAGAAGAAGAGGGAGAGAGAGAATCTTAAGCGAGCTCCACGCCCAGTACAGAGCCCGGAAGCGGGGCTTGATCTCACAACTCTGAGATCATGACCTAAGTCAAAACCAAGAGTAGGATGCTTAACCAACTGAGCCACCCATGCACCCCAAGACGCTCAGAATTTTAAAAATCGGAGATGCTTTTCTCCTTGAGCACTAGAACAAACAAGCTGTTCTCCTCTTCTAAAGATATTTTCTTTAAGATGGGCTGGATTTCTTGATATTTGCCATAGCAAGCTATAAGAAGTTTCTCAGCTATGTGATAGCTGGTCATGGCCAGTTGGTGTTAAACCAGATTGGTTCAGCCTAATTTGGCATTCATATTATAATTCATTGCTGAAGGTTGAAGGGGCACCTAGGTGGCTCAGTCAGTTAACGGTTTGACTTTTGATTTTGGCTCAGGTCATAATCTCAGGGTCGTGGACTCGAGCCCCATGTCGGGCTCTGTGCTCAGTAGGAAATCTGCCTGTCCCTATCCCTCTGCTTCTCCCCCTCGTCTCTCTCTCTCTCAAATAAATACATAAAAATCTAAAAAATAATAATAATTCATTGCTGAAGTTTGAAGACAGTGAATGTGGACCATTGGGCAGGAAAGTCACTAAGAACAAACCTGTTCCCAAAGCAAACAAAAGTTGACCATCTCTATCTAGTGGAAATGACACCAACGTTAACCCAGGCTGATATTAATAAACACAAAAAATGCAATAGGTTTAATGACTATAAATGCTGACACCCATTTCAGCACTACCTGCTGTGTCAGAGAATAAATGAGTATTTATCATTTCCTGAATTCTGCTCTGGCCATTGGCCAACAGAGAATGTACATCAAAATTAGAAGAGATGGGAGGTGGTACTTGGTTCCAAATTGATCTAAATAACAATAGCAAACTTAAAAGCTGCCTCCCTGCTTTTAAGATTCACTGTTTTCTGTTTTCAAGAATAAAAGAAAACATTAAAAAAAATAACAGGAAGCAGTCTATAGCTCAGAAAGAATCTTACTTGATTTGATTCCTTTACAGCATTGCATTATCATCTACATGAAAGCAGAGCTCACCCCTGCCAAACCCTGAAATGCATAAAATGGAAATGAGGAGGGAAAATGCCTTTGTCACTCATCTGTTTCTGTCTTAGGAAATGTCTCCAGTGCATCTGCTTGCTGTGACCACACGAAATAGGGCAGATGCCATAGATGGACAAACCTGGATTGTGCTGGCCTGACCCACCTCTTAGCAAATCCCAGATGCACTTCATCTTAATGAAATGCCCACACAGAGGGAATCTCTGGTCTCTCAAGAAGTCACTTGCTCCCTAATCATGTTGAGCCTTGTTTGGAATTCTGAGGCAACTTCCTGAAAAATACCATCAAGGTCAGAGTCAGGACAATACATAGGTTAAGAAAATCTCTCCTAGGTCATTGTCCTAGAAGCAATATATAACTCATTACATTTTTATCCAAAGAGGATATATCTCAATAACTACCATAAAAAAAAAGAGATAAAATCTAAGTAATATAGGAGAAGAATATTTATTTATTTAATAATTTCAGTTAAAAATTAAGTTAGATGGCAAAGATTTTAAGTAAGTGATAACATCTCTCAGATGTAAAACTGCACATACAAGCACAAGTACACACATGCACACACTGAAATACATGGATGCTGTATGAATGTCCAAGGGCTGCAGTAACAACATACCACAAGCTAGGTAACTTGAAAGAAATTTATTCTCTCATGGATATGGAAGCTAGAAGTTCAAAATCGAAGTATGTTAGAGTCATGATCCCTTTAAAGGCTCTGGAAATAATGCTTTCTTGACTCTCCCTACTTTCTGGTAGTTGACTGTAATCTTTGGCATTCCTTGGCTTGAAGACACAACGCCACAATCTCTGCCTCCATTTCACAGGGTGATCTTCCCTCTCTGTGTCTCTGTGTCTATCTGTCCTTTCCTCTTCTTATAAG
This sequence comes from Eumetopias jubatus, assembly GCF_037043125.1. Lineage (NCBI taxonomy): Eukaryota > Metazoa > Chordata > Mammalia > Carnivora > Otariidae > Eumetopias > Eumetopias jubatus. Next base: position 112,634,664 of record NW_028274814.1, on the reverse strand, counting down.
AATGATAGTCACATTGGATTTAGGTCCCACCTTTACCCAGTATGAATTTATCTTTAACATGATTACATGTGCAAAGACCCTATTTTCAAATAAGATCACAGGTTGCAAGAAGGCGTGAGTTTTTGAGGGACCCTATTCAACCCACTACAGTCTGCCTCTGCCCCCCAAAATTCATGTGTGTTTCCCATGGTCAAAATACATTCAGCTCATCTCAACATTCCAAACAGGCTTAGGCCATTCCCACATTAACTCTAAATCCAAAATTCTCATTGAAATGCCACCAATTCAAAAAAAGCTTCACATCTCTTCATCTAAATAATCATCTAAATGTCCACAAGACTCTAGATTATCTTCTATCCTCTGTCCATAGACCCATGAAACTAGAAAACAAGTTATCTGCTTCCAAAATACAACAGAGGGACAGAATGAGGCATTCTCATTCTGAAAGGGAAAAGATACAAGGAATAAAGGGATTTCTGGTCTACAACAGTTTGCAACACGAAGGCAAATCCTACTAGGTTTCAAAGGCCTGCAATGATCCTCTGTGGCTCAGTGTTCTGTCCTTTGGTTTTTCCAGGATGGGTTGTCCTGCTCTCCATGGCCTCTGCATCCATGGTTCTGCCTTCAGCCATTCTTCCTTCACTTTGTTTCATCTTTGTTCCTGTCAGCCTAGACTGGCAGTTTTTCAGCTGGTATAAAATTCTCAAAACTCTTGTCAGTCTTCATGGATATCATGGGGATCTTCAATATCAGACATGAAGGTTTCCCATAGATGTTTCCTGGACAGCTCCATCTCCATTTCTGTCTTCTGCTGAAATGATTAATTAGATCCATGAGTTACACACCTGATCGCTTCAGGGAAAGTTTGTCCAGCAATCTCCTTGGCTCTGCTTCCAGAACACGCAATCTGGCTGAGCTTCGCATATTTGCAATCATCAAAGTTCTGGTTTCTTTTTGTCTTAACAGCTTCTTCCTCTTACAGACAGGCAATAAATTTAATTATCAACATGAAAACAGAAATCTGGCCATTTACACAATCCAGTGTCACTGCAATTAAAACAAAACAAAACAAAGTGCTCTGGAATAGCACAACTATTGCTGATATCAGGTCCAGAAAGAAATAAATCTCAAATTTAAGAATAAGATGATTTCTTTGCAGGCAAAAATCTGACTACACAAAAAATAAAGCATCATATTGCTAATTGCATATAACTCCTTCCCTTTAAGTGAGCTTTAAATATAGAATTATTTTTATACTTTAATATAAATATATGTTTTATATGCATCTATACTCTTTAAAAACAGAATAATAAACAGTTGGAAATATGTTATATATGTCACTTAAATCCAAAGGTCATATTTAAATATTATTTGTAGAGGATCATCAAAGAACCTGCCAATATACAATTCAGTGATTCTCCAGTCCGTAAGGCACTCCCACAGTTCAGAACAATTTTAGAGGGGTAAAGTAAGCCACATTTATACTATCAGTATCTAAACAGATACAATGCTAGGGGGAATGGGCATGGCTGTAAGTCTCTTGGAAAAAAGTTTCAGTTCAGATGACAGAGAAGATTTTTCTGCAGACGCATACTTTCAGTTATATAGTAGAAATCAGTAGCAAAATAGGATTTGATTTCTAGGGATTCACTTTAGAGCTAAATGTGTCAGAGTATCTGGGAAAGTAAGTGATACTGCATTTTTTAAAGATATCTCTTTCTTCCAAGTCTCCTTTTCACTTTCCCACCTGTTTTATTTCAAGTGCTCATCTTTAGGGTTTTCTTCTCCTTGATTTTCACAACTAGGCCCCTTGTTCCCACACATATTCTCTCCTCAGCCCACTTTAAGGCAAAGTCTAGTGTGTTTCTGAAGTCTTGCTTTGTTCGGCTTTAGTTTTAATAAAACTTTCTTACAAGATGTCTTAGTCTGTTCAGGCTGCTGTAACAAAATACCACAGACTGCGTGACTGAAACAAACAGAAATGTCTTTCTCACAGTCTTGAGGCTGGAAGTCTGAGATCAGGGTGCAGCAGGGTCGAGTGGAGGGCCTACTTCCAGCTTGCAGACTTATCATCATATCTGCACCTGGAGGAAGGGGTGAAGGGATCTCCGCAAGGGCCTCTTTTATGAGAACACTAATCCCATTCATGAGGGCTCCACTCCCATAACCTAAGCACTTCCCAAAGGCCCCACCTCCTCATCCAATTACAGGAGGCATTAAGAGTTTCAGCATAGCACAAGATTTAGACAGGTGTGGCAGGCAGAAAAAATAGCCCCCCAATATATATTCACTCCCTAATCCTCGGAAACTGTGACTATTACCTGATGTGGTAATACATATGATTAAGTTAAGGACCGCAAGAGGAGGAGTTTATCCTGGATTGTCTGGGTTAGCTCTAAATGCAGTCACATGTACCCTTAGGAGAGAAGTAAAGGGAGATTAGGCTCACATACACAGGAGAAGGTGATGTGAAGACAGAGGAGAGATGTAACCACAAGCCAAGGAATGCCAACAGCCAGCAGAAACTAGAAGAGGTAAGGAGGAGATTCACCCACTAGAGCTTCCAGAGGCAGCCACCACCGTGATTTCAGATTTGGCCCCAGAACCATGAGAGAACAAATTTGCGGTAATTTGTTATAGCAGCTACAGAAATCTATATAATTGGTGAAAACACAGAAAACAAAAAGAGAGGTGATAGTAAAACAATCCCCCACAAAGAATATATCTCTTTCTGGTGCTCTGGGCTACTTACCGAGCACCTAGCAGAGAGGAGCTGGAGAAGGAGTCGCCTGCTTTCTGTCTGTGGCCCTGACACTTACGGAAACCTGGCAGCACAAGTGTGATTGCTGCCATGTTGCAGATGAAGAAATTGACTTGCCCAGGTCACACCAAGTAAGCAGAAGTCCCAGGATTTAAATCCAGATACATTCAACTCCATTGTCCACTTTTCTGCAACACTCTGCTGCACCTCTTACTTCTCACCCGAGCCACTCCCAGAGCACACTTGTAACCAAGGTTTCTTTTACTCTTTTTTTTTTTAAGATTTTATTTATTTATCTGAGAGAGAGCATGAGAGAGAGAGAGAGAGAGAGTAGAGAGCACAAGTGGGGGGCAGGTACGGAAGCAGAGGGAGAGGGAGAAGCAGGTTCTCTGCTGAGCAGGGGGACAGATGCGGGCCTCCATCCCAGCACCCTGGGATTGTGGCCCAAGCCAGTGGAAGGTAGATGCTTAGCTGACTGAGCCAACCAGGCACCCTTAGGTTTCTTTTACTCTTAACCAGCTGCAACAGTCCCTTCCATATGCCCAGGGGCATCCAGTTTTGTCCCTGACTTTTATAGGTAACAAAGTAAAAATACCCCAGAGGCAATATGCCTCAAATACCATGGTTTGTAGTCTTTTTTTTTTTTTTTTTTTTTTTGACTCTCCTGAATTCTTAGATCCTGGATCTAAAGATCTAAACAAATTGGTTTCTTCTCCCAACCACCAGACTAACCCTGATTTACCTCAGATTAGACAAATTGCTAGCCATTCTCCAGTTTCCAAAGCTACAAACTTGTCTGGGTAAAAAGTGAAATTGAGATTAGTGACCATATCTAATCTATCCTGCCAAGGATAGATCTCTCTTTCTCCTAGCCTCTGCACCTGCTGCCCCTGCATCTTTACCACTCATCTGTCCAGCTTTGATCCACTGTAATTTAGGCCTCAGTGTGTTTCTGAGGCCAGAGAGTCACTGAAAAAAAAAAAAAAATCTCATTCTCTTTGAGGTTTCTGTGTTACACTCACATGCCTGCACGCATGCATGCACACATGCACACAAAACTTTAGCAGGTATCTATTTCTTGAGACACAAAAAGACAGATGTGCAGAAATAGAAACTTCTTTATTTCTTATAGTTAAAAGTAACCTAGGCCTTAAGCCTCCATTTCTGCTAATGGTGGGATAAGAGATTCTTATATTTTCAAACTCAGGCTCTTAGCAATTTGCTCCCTACCTCCCCACTCCCCACTACATCTGCAGTTCTTCTCCTTTCTCTTAGGAGAGATGTAAGTTTTCAGAACTTACATAGCATCCTGGTTTGAGGGCAGAGGCTTCCTGTCTGAGAGTCCTTCTCTATTCTAGGCCACATACCTCATCTTCCTGTCTTAGGTGCTACAGCCAGATTTGGTGTGTTCCCAGATGGTGATGCGACCCCGTCTCCAGAACAAACATTGTCAAACTCCAATCAGGGAACTTTGCTCTTATGTTGTGGGCTCCGCCCTTGCTCCAGTTGCTCATTCTCTAAGCTTTTCTCACCTGAGTCTCTACCATGGGGCAGCCCTCTCAGCACCCTGATGAGTCCTGGAAGAAGGCTGGCAGTTTTCAACTACATGTCATACTCTCTCAGGCACAATGTCTCAGATCTCCTAGATGCATTGAAGGGGGTATCTGAGGTGAGGCAGTGAAGAGGGAATGCAGACCTTCCCTGTTCCAAGTATTGTACCACCATTTCTATCTACTCTGGCAGGCCCACCCAGATGTAGAGCCTGAGAGATATCTCCTTCCAGAAGCCCAGACAGGAAGCAGGACATCAGCCCCTCCTCCTTTCAGAACCTCCTTCTTTCAGAGCCCTTTAGAGTCCTAATCTTTGATTGAAGAGCTTGGATTGCAGAGACCAAGGAGCATGACCGTCTCCAACATCCGCACCCACGCTCTCCCTTGAAAATGCTTCCTGATCTGCTGCCTTAATTAAGCCTCACAAGGTTCAGAGGTCCCCAGATGCCCTGTGGGAAGGAGAGCCGTCCCGAAGGTATCACCGTTCCTCCACAGTACGGTGCAGGGTCTACGTTCAGCACCTCCATTTGGTAGGCTTTGCTCCTGGTTTACCAAGTCAGATTTTTTTATTTCAGTGAAAACTTTTTTCTGCCAAGTGGCTTCTGACAATATTGGGGCTTTTAGAGGATTTTGTCTGCTGTGGACTTTCAAAAAAATAAAAGATGAAATGTGGAGCCAAGTGAGGGCAACTTTGTCGTAGTACTTGTGTCTGTCTTCCTTCTGAAGCAGCAAATGCCAGTTTCAATGGGTGGGAGGCCTTAGCATATAATTAGGAATTACTGGAGTTGAAAGATGCATCAGTGTTTCAGAGACACTAATTTTACAACATTATGTAAATGCTTTAATCTAGGCTTATCATACAGTTCACAACTTTATATAATACCATTATTTTACTGGTGCCATTTGGCCATTTCTTTGAAAAGACAGTGCTTAAGTTTCTTTATTTTGTTTAGTTTTGGAATCAAAGCAACACATTTATTTGTTCATTTTGATTTCACAAAGTAGCTGAAGCATTTGGTCTGATGTCATGTGACATACCAAAACTAATAATTCTATTCAAAAAGGGCATATGTATTTTGAAGATTACCTTATTATTGTTACATTTTGTCACATTTCTTGTTGAGATGTTATAATAGCAATGTTTGAGAAAAATAATTTTCAAGGCACTCTTAGCGCCCTTATCCCATGTGGCCCAGGGGATGCACAGTAAGTTACTCAACTAATGCCACATTACTAGACGCGAACTTTATTTTTTTCTAATTATACATGGTTATGAAGGAGGACATGGCACATCCCTTTGCATCCACATGTTTTCTCTCTCAGAGGACGTCCCTGTGACACATACCGAGATTTTGATTATTGAGTCCAAGGGTAGATTTATCTCCAATCAGTGTGTCTGTCTCCACAGGGCACGGAGGTTACCCCAGTGCCTCTCCTTGCTGAACCCAGTGCCCTGCAATACTACCTGTGAGGTTTTTAATGAAGTTACGACAACCTCAGTAAAAAGTTTTTATAAAAGAAGGCATTACTTTGTTGTTTTGTTTTTTTTTACAAGAAAGCGACCTTCTCCTTTTTATTTTTTTCTTTTTGCACAGTATGTCATAAAACAGCCTCAGAAGTTGAATTGGTCTAAACTCATTAACCTAGAATGCTATCTACAATCATTTTTTTCCAACAGTCTCAGGGTTCAAGTAAACTTATTGACATATAGTATGAGTCAAAGTGCAATATGAGACAAGCTGTATTTACATGTGGCCTCACAAGTAGGTAAAACACTAAATGAGAATTGCCTTAAAATTGGTAGTAAATTTATAAAATGAAATTACATCTATAATTTATTCTATTTAACTTTTATCATTGTAGTTAATATTACACCTGAATAACCAAAGAAAGTACTGGTAAGCTCTGTGTGTGTCTCCAAACAGAAAGACTTCTTAGAAATTAAAGCATAACCTTTTACATCAACACTGGGATTTTCTAAAACTTTTCAGAATGTATTTAATCTTAACTGCATAGTGCAAAACTATTTTCATGTATATTTAAACCCATTAACAGGAAGTAAAGACCAATGCCACTGACACTGTTGTTTCAGAAATGTTCCTGGTGGTTTTATGAAGAACAAAATAAGTCAAAATAGAAAGTTACTAAATTACTACAACTACTACAGAAACTATACGTTTGCAGAGCTGAGACACACCCAATTAAGCTAAACCATATAAAGGAGAGGTCTTATTTTATGCATGGTGGAATGAGTTCTAGGAAACTGAGCTCTACCAAACTGAGTTAACGTCTGAATTCTGCTACCAAAGATGGAACGTTGCCTCTCTCTGGGCTTAGCTTTAGTTTGGACATCTACAATTTAAGGGAAAGGGGCATATGAGATGATTTCTAGGGCCTGTTCAAGACTTGTAATGCTATCCTTCTAGGGGAAGGGCATCAACAACAGCACAACTCCAGCATGAAAGGATTCAGCTGCAATAACCAATGTAATAAGTTGTAATTACAATAATAAGCCAAATAAGTGATACACACAGACATCTCTTCGTCTCTCTCTTAAAGTGTAGTCAGTGTCAGCTGAATATTCAGTTCTGTATCACAGAGTTAAGTTCTGTATCACATTTTTATACTTCGTGATCTGCAGAATATTGGATGCTGTTACTCCATAGCAAAATCATTCATTTATGGGCCTCTGGGATTTTTTTTTTTTTAATGAAACCATTCTCAGGAATGAAGATTTACAAACAAAAAAATAAAAACAGAAAGAAAGAAAAGAAAAACTCAGGTGCAAAATCAGAAGATCACATTTGCTTTGTTCCCCCTTTCTGTTCCATTTCTGGTTCTGCCTCGTTTGTGAAGCCTTTTCTAATGCTTCTGACTCAGAAATCATCTCTCTCTCTCTCTCTCTCTCTCTAACACACACACACACACACACATTTTTTCCATATCTCTCTTCTATAGTTCTGCCTTCTTTGTGGACCTTATCACAACTTCAAAGCGCATAGCTCTCCTCTTTTGATTAGTGTTTAGTAAGTTCTTGTCCTAATGTCTCTTACTAGATTTTACATTCTTTTTGAGGTTAGGATTTTCTTTTATGACCTGCGTATTGCTCATAATACTTAATATCTTGGCAGTAAGTATTATGTTATTTGTTGTCTTGAATCAATAACAATTTAATTAATTGGTTCAAGATTGTGTTATTTTCTGTAAGAGTATTTATGAGTGAGTAGTGATATCAGGCTACCCCAATAGGTCTAAGTGATGTGATTACACAGGAGCCTAAAATAAAAACTGTATTTGTGATTTGATTCTCATGGTACATCTGGATGACATAAGCTGTGGTTATGAAATCAGGGAAAGCATGAAAACGCTTGTGCCAATGCACAGAGATGATCCTGTGATGGTGCTCTCCAAGAGTTAAAATTCTGAGTACTTCTCTCTGATTGTACCCTTGCAGAATCACAAGAAGGTCCTTATTATAGCTCCACCAGGTTAGAAAAGAGCATTGGTCTGCATCTGCTGCTTTCACACAAACAATTTGGTGCATCCTGAACCATGGGGTCTACCCTTTAGAGGCCTCACTACTCTGTGATATCTGGGTAAGCAGGGATCTTGGAGGCAATTTTTCTCACAAAGAACAGTCCAAAAGGGCCTCAACGACCACAAATAGCTCAAAGATAAAATCAGGGTTACTATTTCCTGATCTCAACACCTCTTCAGGGAGTTTATTATCCTTATACAAGTCAGCACAGATCAGTCATAAAGCATTTTAAGTCACTAAAATCAAACCTAGCCTTTAGCTATAATGTTAGGCAAGACTGGATTACAGATGTTTTGCCTAAATAAACTCTGTAAAGTCATTGACTTAGGATGGTCAATTTGTGTTTTGCAGATAGAAATAGATAATCGGACAACTTGAACAAAATAATGTTTAGTATCAAAAATAAAAGGATCATAGATCTTTACAAAAATCTCTCTCTTTACATGAATTAAAACATAATCTACAGAACATTGTGAGTCAGTCTATGGCTTTATAAAGTTTCGTTTTCAACAAGTCAAATGAAAGCAAAATTGACCGACTTACCTGCCAGACATTGCCCCAAATTGAACCCTGTAAAAGTCTTTGGATTGTCCAAAACCTATTTGGCCTACTGTGTAGAAAGTTTTAAATTATGAGTAGAGAAAAAGGTAGGAAGTCTAGAGCCATATGGTCCTCATACCCATGGAATTAAAATAGAGATAAAACCAAAGACCTTCTCTTTGTATTTGTTATCTAGTAGCTTGATGGATGCCTGTTCTGCTGCTCAGTCTGATCCATAGGGGAGCATGCTTCTTGTTTTTTTGAATCTCTCTCTCCAGCTAAATGTAATTATCTGTATTTTAGATAATGCTGGTTAAATAAGAGAATGGAATATAGCTCAGATAATAGAGAATCTAATTAATTCTAAGTCACGAAACTTAGATCATGGGCACTATCTTTGACACCTGTCTACACCTATATAAATCTTCCTAGCCATCAAGATTCAGCTCAAACTATCCTCTCCCTGTCCCTCCTGATCTCTCTCCAAACTCCTGCAACCCTGATGCTCTCCAGAGTACACAATTTAGGAAGCAGTAGATGGATATGATATTATTTCTTCTTGCTTCACCTGTTCTGCCTTGTTTTCACCTCCTGGGGAGATTGTAAGTCTCTTGAGGGAGGCGGTGCCTCACTCCTTTGTGTATTCTCCGAAGCGATGAGCACTGTATTCAGTATAGAGCAGATATCCTGTTAAATGCATAAAAATATAAAGACGATGCATAACTCAAACTTCCCGAAAAGAAATTTTGTTTTGGTAAAACGCATTCTAAGTTATTAGCCTTTTTCGATATTGATAATCCATGCACCCATGAGATACCTCTGCATTTGCATTAAATCCTAGTAGCATATTCATGTGATTTTAATGACTACCTAAGGTCTGTGCTACCTAAGATGCATCGTGACACAAATACAAGGGGTGGGAGGGGGATGGAATTACAGGCTTCAGGTATTTGTACGCCTTGTCTTACATGCAGCTGCTGTTACCTCTACTTATCGTTGATGTGTCGTTCTAGATTCTGGCAGCAATGATTATTCCTAATTATATACAGGAAAATAAATCATAATATGTGTTTAATACAAACAGTCTATCATTTGGGTAGTCATGTCAAATGGTTAATCATGTTTAAAACTAACAGGAATAGGTTAGGGGACAGAATGTGTTGTAACAAGACAACTTCTTTTCTTAATCTTGATTTAAAATTTAATCTGAAGGTCAGAAAAATGGCTTCAAGAAATGTATTAGCACTTTTACTAAAGAATAGTTTCTTCTTGGGGCGCCTGGATGGCTCAGTCGGTAAGCATCTGCCTTCGGTTCGGGTCATGATCCCGGGGTCCTGGGATCAAGCCCCACATCAGGCTCCCTGCTCCGCGGGAAGCCTGCTTCTCCCTCTCCCGCTCCCCCTGCTTGTGTTCCCTCTCTCACTGTGTCTCTCTCTGTCAAATAAATAAATAAAATCTTTAAAAAATAAAAAGATAGTTTCTTCTTATAAGTGAAGAATGATTTTGGATTAGATAACACATCCCTCTACACTGGCTGGGGTATACCTGCAGACAGCGGTATCTTCCCTATGATTCTCGTCTCCCATATTTGGCCACTTACCTCTGCTCCAAGGCGGGACGAGACCAAGGACAAGACAAGCTGCAGCTCAACCAGTTTCTAACTGACCAGATATTAGGGAGATTCATTTCCAGAAGGAACTTCAGTTTAGTGTTTTGTTCCCAGTCTCTCCTGTAAGAGTTATGATTCTCATTTTTCTCAGGCTTAATTCTACTTTGCGATTAAGAGCTATGCCTTCAAAAAAGTCCAACGCAAGTAAGTGCATTAAAAAAAAAAAAAAACGTATTCTCTAATCAACCTATTAGAAAGAATTATTTACCCTGAGTGAGTGAGCATACCACTATGTATAAAACAGGTTTTGATAGTATTGATTCTTAGCCAAATGCTATCCCTATTAATAACTTTAGAAAAAAAAGAGAGCACAAAAGTAACAGTCACATGTATGGGCCCTCAAAATATTCCCGGATATGTGCAGATCTACTCATGATCACATGGCGACTATTTATTTATAAAAGCTTATTTTTTTTGTGAAGAAATACTAGGTTTCCCATCAATGACTGCAACATTTCTCTATATAATAAGATTTTAAGCTGGGGAAATTCCAGAAAACACTGCTATTTTTCAGAATTTCTCAGTGACTCCAGTGTCCGTTGCAGAGGTCCTTCACATCTCTCCAATTCTTTGGACATCATGAAAGTCAAGTATTTAAAATTATAATATCCTGCAGTAAAAATATAATGGGGATCTCATCTTACTGGAAGCTCCCATATGTAGTAACCTCTATGTGTGATGGACTGGTGCCTCTTCACACTAGATTTGGAGAATGCCAAAGAAATGCTGCACATGACTTAGTGGCATTTCTGCTATTTCAGGAGAATGGGTATGCAGACAGAGGCTGCTCATGGAAGAACAGATGAAGAAAAGCCTATGTTTTATGTTAGTGTATGTTAGGAGGAAGGAAGGATAAAAACTATTCACAAGTTAGGCTGAATAGAGGAAAATAAAAACTGTCATCTGTCTGATCATAAGGCAAGCTATTTCTAAAGGAATAGAAGACATTTTATATCCCAAGAACAACAGAGCAAAAAGCAGAAGATGATATTCTAGTGACATGAAGTCAGGATCTTGAGCCTTTAGGGTCCTGTTATTCCTCATGACCACTCACCTATTAATAATAAGCCAAGAATAGAGAAATAGAGATCACATTCTTCATCTCCTATAAGTTGACACAGCTATTCATCTTTCGTAAGATGGAAGTCATAGAAAAACCCGGTTTTATGAGCAAGAGGACTCTAGAAATAAACACTCCCAGTTTGCCATTAGCCATTAAGAAGAAGACAGCAAAATTAATTTATTTTAATGTTATACCCAAGAGGCACATGTTTTCCTTTCTATGTGATTATGAAAATATTGAATGTCCCCTGAGGAAAGAAGTCCTTTTTTAGACTTCAAGAACAGACAACCCAATTTTCTCCGAGTTTGTTTTTTCTCCTTTCAGAGCGCACTTAATTTGTTAATGCAGGAGTGCATTTGTCACCAGTAAAATTCATCTCCACTCAATAAACGGGGTGCCTGAAATTAGTCTTGATAGAAGGAAAACTAGGGGGAGTGTACATGGTTGCATGTTATGAAAACATAATTCAATGGTTTAATGTGTAATAATATTTTTTATATCCAACAATTGCATGGGCCACCTGAAAATGATACTGAAAGGCCATGCTTTTATTTACATCTGCCAAGCATTGGCTTTTATGATTACTGATCAGAAAAAGCAAACTGTGCTTTAATAGGGGCTTCATTGCCACTAAATGGGGCTGAAGGCTATCAGGGTATATTGCTTTCAACATTGTTCTATATTAACAAGTAGTGAAATTGTGATTATTTGTAAGACACTATGTTAAATGTTTTGAAAGAAATAAAAAATGGATAGGACATGGCAGCCCTCAGGTTATAGGCAATCTAACAGGGACACCCACCCACACAGACATAAATAACTGCCTTACAAGGCAAAGTGGATGAAGTGTTTGGTTAGAATAATTTTTGGGCTGCATATAACGGATACCCAAATTAAACTAGCTTAACAGTAAGGAACTTAAGTGTCATGCAAAAGAGGAATTACAGAGTTAGGGCAGACTGTAGTAGCTCGACCCTATAGTCAGGGTGGCACTTCCTCCCACCTTTCCAAGCTGCCAGTCACAGCATTGGTTCATCCTAAGGCTGGTGGCCTTGCAGGGAAATGGCTGCCAACAGCAATCAGAGTAACATGCTTCTTTGTTCACATCCAGCAGGAGAGAAAGACTGAGTTCTTTTGCTCAAATCCCTTTCCTTGTATTGCATTGGCCTGTGTTTGAGCTCATGGCTGATAGAAGGGATGGGGTTACCTTTGTTGACTTGGACCGTGCACAGAGTAGAAGAGAGGCTGGGGAGCCGAGCACAGCGTCCACCCAGGTATGGTAAAGGAACTGGACTTGAAGAGGATCCCATCATTCACGAAACTGGGTAGCTTCCTCAGGGTTTGCCGGGTTATCCTGAAGTTCAGAATCGTCAGCAATGGAAAGCAATAGGCAACACTTAGTATGGGAAAAAATGTTTTTAAAGCCTCTAAGAGATGATTCATTATGCCTCCATGACATTTCTAAATTTGGGTAAGAGGAATACCTCAGTATTCTCCCTTTCTCCCAAAGTCAGATAATCATTCTAAAGTGGTTGCCAAGCATTTCTTAAACTGATATTTCTAGCTCCTTCCAAAACAGTCTGTCACTAAACTCACCCACTCTACATAGGAGGGGGAGAAGGAGCAGTTGCAGTGATATTACTTTTTATAGAGATGTTAATTCTTCAGTTTTGTCAGATTTTGAAGGGTAATAAGATGCTTTCAATCTTATAATGCCTCTTGTTTGTGGGCACCCTGCCCTATTCAGAGTTTACATCTGGTCCTTTTCACTTAATTGTGAGAATGCTTATTAATTTTTTTTTAATTTTTAGTATTTATAATATGCCATGTGCTTGTATAAGCTCTTACAGGTGTTTTAAGCTCATTACATGTAAAAATTAATTTAATTTTCATTGCAATCCCTGAAATATGAATTATTATTATCCTTACTTTACAAGTGAGAAAACTGGGCCACAGAGATTGAGTAACTAATGTAAGATCACTCAGCAATCAGTGGCAGAGTTGGGATTTGAACCTAGGTAGTCAAGGCCCAGAGTCTGTATTCTTGCCCACAATAACAGAATTACCCATAAGCTATCAAATTTCTGCACCAAAAAAAGAAGTAAAACTTTGATGTTTGGCCCAGGCATACCTTAGGTACTGACAAAAAGTCTTCATTTTTAACTCCCTTCAAGATATTTAGTCTTTCATTTATCTGTTCATTCAACACCTTCATTAATCACTCACCATTTGCTAGTCATTATGGTGGGTACCTGAAGCTTACAGTCTGGTGAAAGATACAGAAAACTCAAGTACAATATAGCATGAGCTATACAAGAGGCACTAACAGGTGCCCCACTGGAGCACAGAAATCAAACTTGGAGCTTAGAAAAGGCATGTGGCTAGTTACAGCTAAGGTACGTGTTGAAGAATGAGTTAGCTAGGTGCATGGAGAAGATAGGACCAAAAAAGGGTAACCATGGCCAGTAAGTGAGGGGGGGATAGCAGAGCACAAGAGACATAAGAAGGGCCGTGCTAAAGAGCTTGAATTGATGCTAAGAGTAGTGAGTATAACTCACTACTTATAATGTATAACTTCTCACTACTTAGTGAGAAGGGTGACCCAAAAAACAAAAAAAACAATATTCAAATAAGTCAATAATGAGAAGGAGAGTATTGTTTCTGAGAAATGTTGGAAGAAAAAAGGAATTAACATTTGTTGAACACCTAATATACAAAGGATGAGTATTCAATGCTTTGGGCATCCTGTGTCATTTAATAAGTACTTTCTAAGGCTTAATTTCTCCCATTATAGAGCTCAGAGAAGTTAGGTAACCTGCCTCTGGTCTCAGAGAAGACCTAGAGTTTGAACTTGTATCTGATTCCAAAACCAATACTTTTTTCCACTGTCTACCATGAAGATTCCCGAGCTCCTCCAAGTCAAAGACCAAAAAAGAAGAACTCCTTTCTACAAACTCTCATTCATTCTGTGAAATTATATCCTCTTTAAATAATAATAATAGTAGTTACACATAAAAGAATGAAATGCCACTCTGAGAAATTTCTCTTCTCTCGGATCTTTTAGTTATAGGCAGCAGAGAATAAACACCTGAATATATGAGGAAACGATATTAAGAAAACACATGCCAAAAAAACAAAAACAAACAAACAAAAAACACCTGGTACTCAACCAGGATAGACAAAAAACACCTGGTATTCAACCAGGATAGAAACATGATCACCACTGGAAGTATCTTTTTGCTTCCCGTAGAAATGAAAAAGAGAACCACCACCCGCAACCCCACCACCACCACCCACCCACCGCCACGTCCCCAGGGAGAGCACGAAGTTCCCGGAGCTTCCTTGAATTGCTCAGTGCATCATTTTTGTATTTGCAAAGTACACTAACCCTAAAGAATGTGAGATCCATTCCTACTTCTGACAGGGTGACCCCACGCATCTCAGCTTCTAGCTGGAGAGCCAGCTTCGGGAGAAGAATGCTCATTATTTGCTAAGGCTAAGTCTTTGCTTGTTATGTTCCCATGAATAACTTATAGCTGTGTGTCCTCATGAACAACAACCCTGACACAGCTGACGTGACAGCATCATACACCAATTCCCGATCCACCGTCCCAGGAGAAAATGGAATATTTGCTCATTTCACATTTCACCAAGACAGGCTCTTCAACTATTTATAAGTTGAATAGAAATTTCCACTTGTTCAGCTGACACAACTGGCTGTACCTAACAACTGGTAAAGGATCCAACCAGAGCCTCTTGAGGACAGCTTTGGCAAAAGCAGGTAGTGGCAGGGGAAGGGGACAAGGTCTGCACTGAGGTACTGGGGGACTTGCTCCTCCAGCAGACACTCCTTTCCTCATTTATTCTTCCGCACCATCACCACCACCACAATGAAGGACCCCTCCCCACCCCCGTTTACAGCTTGTCTAGAATGGATTTTGCTAATAACTTTTCACAAACATGCCTGCAGGTAGGTGCCTGTGCCTTATCAATACTTGTTAAGGACTCACTGAAATTGACACCAATCAATATCACAGTGCCCTTCTTCTTGCAGAATAAGAGTTGTCACCTCTAATTCAGTCCTATTCAATTTAAAACAGATTCATTAAGGACCTTCAATGTATTGGTTCTGGGAATTTAAAGATTAATAAAATTGAGTCCTTACCTTTCAGAGGCTTAAAACCTAGTAAGAGAGCAGACAAACAGGAAATATTGACTGAGATAACTGCTCTGCCACAAGAAACCCCAACGGACAGAAGAGGTTACTTAACAAAAGCTAGAGGATTATTTTATTGATAACATGTGCAGACTCAGTGCTACATACATTCTTCATCTTATTTAACCCTCACAACAACACTCCCTGAGGCTAGTCCTACGATGAACCTAATTTTTCAGGTCAGGAAACTCAGGCTCAGAGAGGTTAAGTGATTTGCTCAGTCTGACAAAGCAAATCCAAATTTTGGCAGATCCAAAATTCAAACAGCCCAGTCTAACCACAAAGACCACGCACTTACTTATAAAATTGTATTGCCTCTCCACAGCAATTTGCAGAGTTCAATGTTCATGATCATATCCATTTATTATTCAAGAAATATTTGCTAAATGTCTACTATGTTCAAGGCACTGAAAGGGATGCAAACATACTACTAGGCAGTGGTTTTGAACTTCTGGCACTTGCTTTTGACAATCATTATAGGCAAAGAGTTTTGGATGAGATCAGTCAGTCCGTGTTTCTGGAAACATTTGTACAATGTGCTTATATATCAGACACCATGCTTGGTTCTGAGAATACAGAGTGATCTTTGCAAAAAGGAAATGTCTCTGTCCTCCTGAAACTTATATCCTGGAAAATATGCAGATAAACACACATTATATTGAAAGTGGTAAAGGCTATGAAGAAAAAACAAGTTGAGCAAGAGTGAGGAACTGAGGGTACACGTTGGCATTTTGAATTAGCTATCAGCAAAGCTTCTCTGAGAACTAGAGAAGAAACCTGAATAAGGAGAAGAAATGAGTTATATGATCATCTGTGTGAAGGGTATGTATGGCTAAAGTAGAAGCAATGGCAAGTGCCAGGGCTGCAAGGTCATAACATACTTAGAGTGTACCAAGAATGTCATTAGGCCCGATCATGATGAAAGAGGCTGAGAGCAATAGGAGATGGCTGGAAAGTCAAAGGATAGATCCTCCAGGACCTGCCATCAATGTACAGGGTTCCCATTTGCTTGGCAAGGCAAAGGGAAACCACTGGAGAACATTGAATGGGGGGGGGGGGGACATGCTCTGATTAACTGTTTAACCTCAGTCTGGCCACTGTGTGGAGAGCTGATTATGGGAACACATGAGTAGAAACAGGAAGACCAATTAGAAGACTATTTCACAAGCCTAAATTTGAGATGGTGGTGGGTTAAACCAAAGCAGAAAAAGCAGAGGTTGTCAGATTGGGGGTATATTTTTCATGGTAGTGCTGACAGACTAGATCAGATGTGGGCTCTGAGGAAAGAGAAGAGTGAATACGCTCAAATTCTTGGAATGGTGCCTGGCACAGAGTTTGTACTCAATAGGTGGAAATCCAGTCCCCTTCTCTCAGAACAAAAAACACAATTTACTTGTGGGGGAAATAAGTCATGTATATAACTAATTACAAAGAGAATCTGTAAGAGGGGCCCTAACATAAGCCTAACCTCATGGCCACAACCCAGCCATGAGCAAGTAGATTATATCTTACCTCAATTGCTTTCACCAAACTAGTAAGTAGCCTTATTTGTGTTCAAATAAACCAAGTGGAAGATTCACTAAAAGAATTCTGGTTTTATCAAGTATGGGGGAACTCCTATTCTTGGTGAAAGTATGTATCACTACTATAGGTAGAACATAGTTCTATTTATTATAAAAATCAAATATTGCTTTGCAAGAGAAGTCTTCCATGGAAGTCCTCAAGCTAGGTCAGGTCTCCTTGCTACAGCCTCTCAGCACTCATGTATCCTTCCATTATAGCTCTTATAATTTTGTATTCAACTAATATTTACCCAACCCCACTGCCATCCCATCCTCCTTAATTTTGAGACATTTGCCTAGAACAAAATATAGTAGGTGTTCAAAAATATTGTTGGAAAAATGAATCAACATTCCTATGTTCATTGCAACAGTATTCACAATAGCCAAGATGTGGAAACAACAAACTAAATATCCATTGACAGATGAAAGGATAAAAAAAAATGTGGTATATACATGCAATGGAATAATATTCAGCCTTTTAAAAAAAAAGAAGGAAATTCTGTAATATGCAGCAACATGGATAAAACTTGAGAACATTATGCTAAGTGAAGTAAGCCAGTCCCAGGAAGACAAATACTATATGATTTTACTTAGATGAGTTATCTAAAATAGTCAGATTTATAAAATCAAAGAGTTGAATGATGGTTGGCAGGGGCTGGGAGGAGGAGAAAGGGGAGTTACTAATCAATGGGCATAGTTTCTGTTGAGCAAGATGAATAAACTCTATAGAGATCTTCTGTGCAACATTGCAACAATATTCAATAATAATGTATTTGTTAAAAGGATAGATCTCATATGAGGTGCTCTTATGACAATAAAATAATTTTTTAAAAGAACAATAGAAATGTGTTTAAAAATACATTTTATTCTTAAAGCAGAGAGCAGATGACCTATGAAGAAAAATGGAATGACATTTAATAAGTTATGGGTACTTAATTCAATTTTAAAAATTCTATTTATAATCACTAATTATTCTACTAGTAATACACAGCATTTTGCTTCAACAGAACCAGAACTGCTGTGGAGAAATCGCTTTTTATAAGCCATCTAGGTTGTTAGGCCATAGTAAAAGTTTATGGTTTTGTGGCAGGGTTTGTAAGATGCATTTGAGGCGTGCCTGCGTGTCTCAGTGGGTTAAGCATCTGCCTTTGGCTCAGGTCATGATCTCCAGGTCCTGGGATCGAGCCCCGTGTTGGGCTCCCTGATTAGAGGGGAGCCTTCTTCTCCCTCTCCCTCTGCTCCTCCCTGCTCCACTTGTACTCTCTCTCTCAAATAAATACATAAAATGTTTTTTTTTAAAAGATGCATGGGACACCTGGGTGGCTCAGTCATTAAGCATCTGCCTTCAGCTCAGGTCATGATCCCAGGATCCTGGGATCGAGCCCCGCATCGGGCTCCTGCTCAGCGGGAAGCCTGCTTCTTCCTCTCCTACTCCCCCTGCTTGTGTTCCTGCTCTCACTGTGTCTCTCTCTGTCAAATAAATAAATAAAATCTTTTTAAAAAAGTAAAAATAAAAATAAAAAGATGCATTTGAGATTGGGTATTGATTGAGAATAATTGGCCTGTATAGCTGGATATAAATGAGAAATGTGTCTCACCTGGTTTATAGCAGTGACCTCATAACTGTTTGACTTGCTTCAAATTTGCCCTCTTACAACTTTCAACAATACCGACTGATTCTTTTAAAAAAATAAAAGTCACCCTTCTGTATCTCTCCACATCTCTCAGAATAAATACCAATATCTTTATAATGATCTACAACATTTTTATTAATCAAGGGTCTGGAAAGAAGATAGGTAGTAAAATTAAACTGGTAATTGAGAGGAGTTCAATAAAGGGACAATTTACAAAGGTGAGGGGAAGGGTTAAAAAATCACTTACAGATGATGCACTACCCTGAGGTAGTGGGGAGCTATTATCATTCTTACTCCTACTGGAGCAAGAGGAGAAAACAGTTACATGAGCCCATAGGAGTAGCTTCATGGAAAGGGCTGCCTGACAGGAGCTTTGGCGTTTGGTAAAAAGGTAAAGTCAACAAACAGCAACCAAGCAGGGAGAAAGCCAGAGAACAAGTTTCCTGAACTTACTATTCTCCAGCCCTCAGATTCCCTGTCTGTAACTCACATTGGCTAAACCCCACTGGTGGCTGGTGGGCAGAACTTGTTGATAGAGTCCATACATGTTGGCCCTCCAAAGCACTGAACAGGGTGGAAAAGAGAGCAGAATGGATTCAGAGAAGCAAATGGAAAATGCTCAGCTAATGCCCTATGTGACCTGCCCCTTGCTTCTTCTTTGTTCCTTCTGCTCCAATCACCCTAGCGCCTTACAACTTTTGTGTTATTGTGGTTTCTGTTTCCTCTGCTTGGAACACTTTTTCTCTAAATATTGATACAGCTCACTTCCTCACTGCAAGCTCAAATGTCACCTTCTCTCTGCAACCCACTTGCAAAGCCTATTTAAAATTACAGACCACCTCCCCCAACATACTAATCCCCTAACCCCCTTCAACTTTTTTTCTTTTTCCACATTGTATTTATTACATACTGTAGTACATAGGATATGGGATAGCATACTGCATTATTTAATTTTTTATTACGTCTATTGTTAATTGTCAAGCTCTCCTTCTTCACTAGAACATAAGCTCCAAGGAAATTATCTTTGCTGTGTTTTTTTAATTCATATATTCTAGTATCTAGAAATATTGTGAAATTCATAAACAGAGGGAAATAATCATCTTAAGTACAGTCTTCAAATGCTCTCATAAATAGCATGTTGAATTTTGCTTAGAAAGTTAGGCAGAATAGGTATATTAATACCAAACAGTCCTGCTCCCTTCCCCACTCTCAAGAGAGAGATTAAGGTTGAGATTAAGTGTGACCAAATGTTGAATGAATTTCCATCCCTCAATAAGTCCCTGCACATAAAACTACACCTGAGTGGGAGCTCATTCTTCTACATCTCATTAAATTAATTCAGTAAATGACAGTGAGCCAAAGACTATGTTTTCTTGAGTCTGATCTCTTTCAGCAAAGGTTTTTGGAACCATATGAAACTCTGATGATACCCTTTAAAACCACTAAGAATCCTTAAAGAAGAATACAGTGAAATCACTGTCAAGGAGGTACTCAGTTGCGCTGGAGGAGAAATAAAATCACATATAAAACTTTAAAAATCGAAAGACCAAAGGCCCTTGACATGATTCTATTTGTGTATATCTTCAGTCTACACTTAACCAGCATGAAAAGATCTAGGACCAAAATAAAATGTTTATCCCCATAAGTGAATAAAGAAAAATACAATGCGCCAAATATATAAGATTAAACAATGATTATTTTTAAAAATATATTTATAAGGACAATTATGTGTCTAATAAACTTATGAAGGTAATAAAACTCAGTATATCAGAACTACAATAAGGAAAAGTACTTTCTAATCAGGCTTCTCACAAATTTAAACCAGGTTAGAAGGTAGGTAATGATCTCATCTTCACCATCAGTTCTTCCCCCACAAAGCAGGGAACTCAAGAGCTATGCAGATGTACAAAGCCTCTAGAGTTCCTAAAATGAAGGCATATTTTTACAGTGGCATTAATAGCCATAAAAGCTTTGCCAGTAGTATTTATGTGCATTGTAGTAGCATTTTTAAATGTTGGTTCAGCCTCTAATAAGAAATTATAAGTACACAGTGTCTACAAGCAGAGAATTGCCCTTCTTGACATATCTAATTTATCTGCAAGCCAAAAGCAAAGGCTTCTCTTCAGAGATAATATCGCAGTATCCCATTTAAAGTCACCCAAAATGACAAAGGGAAGATCTAACTAGGGAGTCATTGACCTCATAATAGGAAGGAACTTCCTTTAAACTCCCCATCAAAGGAATATTTTTAAAGTAGGTTAGGTATATCCTTGAAACAAGAAAGTCTCCTCAGATGTCTAGTTTTGGGCTGTTGTGCCCCTCAGCCACTTTATCCAGTTCACCGGGGTCATGGCTTCTAAGAGGTGATATGGTTAGATAAAGGGCTGCTTCTGTAGATCTTTGCCTTCATACATTTCCACCCCAGGCAATTCTTTTACAAACTCACTCCTTGAATAAAAATCTAGGGAATCAACCCAGAAAATAGAAGGTGCCTTGAAATTAGATGTTTTCTTTTTTTTTTTTTTTCTAACATCCTAAACCAGAAAATGATTTCATCCATGTGTGGACATCAAGAACAATGACTGTGGCTCATCAAGATCAGACAATTTTATCTTAGTAAGTTAGTGGCAAGGAAGTTACAAGAAGAAGAACAGGTGTCTTTGACGTATATGCATAGAATCAGGCAAGTCAAAATTTCATTTGATTTCATGTCAATAGAAAGAGAAAAGAAAGAAAACATAAAATCAAATATTGATCCATAGAAACCCCCAGAAGTTAGATTTTTTTTTTCTGTTTTTAGAGAATCAGCCCAGGAGACTCCTTCCAACACAGGGGGAAAATGCATAGATCTCAATATTTAATTGCATTTTGACCAATTATGAAATAAATGTGTTTACCTGGAGATATTTTTCAGATTCGTTTTTCTGTCACTTTGATTTGTGTTATGATGCTTAGGGCTTTAAAATGTGAGCCATAGGAACCTTGAATTTGGAATGCCTTAATCTTTTATAGAAAACTTGAATCACTTTTCCAAAAAGGGTTTTATTAGATGTATGCAATATTTTGATAGACATTTATGGAAATAAGCACTACTGATGGTAAAGATTAGTACTTCTGAGCCAAAGAGAAATGTTACTCAATGGGAAAAGTAGATACAATTTACTAGCTAAGCTATGACAATTAAAATATAAGTTCCACTCAGACAGAGTTAAGGTTGGCCTTGTTCATCATTGTATTCCTAATGCCTAGCACAATTTTTGGCCCTTTGTAGAGGCTCAATAAATAATGTTTATCAAATAAGTGAATAGTACACTAGATAAATGAATAAGTAGTCTTCTAAATCCAAATGAAATTATCTACAGAAAATAGAAAACCAACTCATTAGAAGGCACTTAAAGCTAGATGAAACTCTCCTTTACCAGGGGCACCTGGGTGGCTCAGTCGGTTGAGCATTGGCTCTTGGTTTCAGCCCAGGTCATGATCTTAGGATCTCAGGATCCTGGGATCAAGCCCTATGTTGGGCTCTACACTCAGCACAGAGTCTTCTTGGGATTCTCTCTACCTCCCTCCCCCTCCAGCTCTCCCCCTGCTCGCAGGCATGTGTGCCCTCTCTCTCTCTCTCAAATAAATAAATAAAATCTTTAAAAAAAAAAAAAGAACAACTATTTCTCTTTGCTCTTCATATGCTTTCATCAAGGATCCACATAGACCATAATTAGTTCTCCTGAATTGTCACGAGGATAGTAATTTATAACTGATTACAAAGTAATAAATTGGCTTTCTGACACAGATTAGCCCTTTGTTCCATGAGATGTGGGTTGTATGAACCAGTTTTCCTAGAGTTTTTTCCAAGATCTGACCATGTAGGTTCTTAAACTCAAGGAAATTTTATAATTTCAGAGAACAACCTATGAGGCTTGTGGTAAATAGCCATCCCAATGTACAGTGCACGTATGCCATGTAAAGAAATGTACTTTGTACCTTGTGGACACCCCTTCTATCAAGAAAGGAATGTCCGGCATGATTTTAGTGCTCTGATTCATTTAGGGAACTTTGGTCATCTTTTGTTTCTCTAAATTCCACTGCATCCAGACATAATGAATATATATATATATATTTGATCATCAGTAAACCTGGGTTTTATGTCATCACTACGATCTTCTCTTTAGTTTGACATTGTCCTAGGGAAGAAAGTAAGGATGGAAGTTTTTCTCATCATGAATCCCGTTGAAATCTACCCTAATTACATGCATGCATGAATGCGAGCACTTGTTATTTCACTCAATCAGTATATTTGATGTGCCTGTAGACAATTAGCTTCTCCTATGTTATCAAGCACACTGAGGTGAGGAGGCTATTGCTTAGTGACAGTTTATTTGATACATTTCCGCTAACTGTATTAGTCTGTTAGGGCTGCCATAACAAAATACTGCAGATGTGGTGGCTTAGACAACAGAAATTTATTTTCCCACAGCTCTGGAGGCTGGAAGTCCAAGATCAAGGAGCCAGCAGGGCTGGGTCTCCTCCAAGGCTTCTCTGTTTTGCTTGCAGTTGGACACAGTCTTGCTGCTGGCTCTTCACATGGTCTGTACATGTGCATCCCTGGTGTTTCTTTTATGTGTTCAAACTTCCTCCTCTTATAAGTTCACCAGTCAAAATGGATTAGGACCCACCCAAATAGCTTCATTTCAACTTTATTACCCCCTTTAAAGGCCCTATCTCCAAATATAGTCAAGTACTGGGGGTTAGGGCTTCAACATTTGAATTATGGGGAGGCACAATTCAGCTCATAACACTCACTGTATATATAGTATTTACTGGAGATGTAGGCTTGGAGAAGTAGTGATAGAGATACAAAGCAGGGTCGTATCATATGAGTTAGGTAAGTGAGAGGGTAGAAATTAATGAAGGCACACATAGTGGGATAAAAAATTGGAATTGGAAGAAAGTAACCAATAAAAACAAAGGTAGCTCTGCCTTAACTACCATAGTGATCTCTGGAAGAACAATATATCATCAAATGCAGATGTTTCTACCTCAGTCTTGTATAAACTAGACCCTTTCCTGAGTAGAGATGGATTTTCCACAAAACTAATGAAATTCAACTTTAGCACCCCTCAAAGCTCTTTCTAGAACCATTGCTCTAATTTTAGAATTTCGTAGTCTCTTTCCTTAAGAGGGCTTTGGACTCCAAATAACCTGCATCTGTCCCTGATTGCAAGTATTTTCAGCCATTTTCATAAATGTTTGGGGCATTTCTTAGGCTAAACTCTTAGAAATGGGTATCTACTTGGGACAAATTATAACTGTTATGTATTATAAAAATGTGGCCTTTGAATAATAATGTTTCATTGCAATAGCAGTTACTATAACCTTTGTTTTTGTGGATTTGGATCTTCAACTGACTTTCAAACCACAGGTGCTCAGAAACATCCTGGTCATGTCATGTACTAGTCCCTTTGTGTCACTTTCTCTATCTCTCTTTTACACACACACACACACACACACACACTCCATAGACACATTTATTTTTATGCCAGCAATCAGAACTGGGCAACTAAACTGTACAATTAATTTAAAAAGTAAATTGTATATGTTGTTGTTGAAAATACATATTTGAAGCCTTCCCATTTTTCTTTTATGGGGAACTGTCTTTCTCTCATTTCTTCTCATAGTTCCCTGGGTGTGCACATATCCAAGCCTGGCCAGTGTGACATTTTCTAATTTTGACATTAGCTACAAAACGATTTCTTACTTTCTCTGCAAAAAAAAAAGAGTATAAACATTTTAAGTGATGCAAAATGTTATTGCAGAGCAGACCTTTCCAGAGGGATTACACATGGTGAGACTCAGTTTCATACTGTTCCCTTCAGAAGATTTCTACATATCATTTTTTAGTTTTGTACAAAGCTCTTCCTAGGGACAACCCTGCAATTTAAGACAGAAAGGTGGCTCTTAGTTGAAAAGCAAAAATAGGAAGTGAGAAGAGATCGGTGAAGCAAGACAGTTCAATTTGCCTAACAAAGCAAAATTCCCGATTTGAGTTACTCTTAAAGCACTGTAATCAGCCATGTTTCTTAAAATGCCTGGGTTATATCTAGCCCCACTCACACTATGGTAATTATCAGCTGCCACCACGCAGAAGTACTGCATTCCCTGCTACTTTTTTTTTTTTTCAAAATGTCAGCTTGTAATCTGAAGGAAAATTACAAACCCGACTTTTTTTAGGAATGTTTAAAATAAACCCACAAAAGCACCAAGCCTGTTACAATTACTGTCCTGCTTTAAGAGAGAAATATCCCAGGTGGTGTTTTATCTCTGCAGCATCTATTTCTAAAGTTTAGCCACAATGAAAGGAGCAATAGTGCCTTATATAAGTGCAGACCCATGCCAGTTTTTGGAAGAAGCCAAAACTTCTTTAAGAAGCTTTCGGACTTTATTCTAGATAAATATGCGCTACCCGAAGGATCATCATGCTCGTGCTGCTTTAATAAAATATCACTGCAAAAAAACTGCAGTATCGATCATCATTTGTATATGCTGATAATAATGTGCAGAGGTTAACTCCCTCTTATTTAATGGGAACATAAAACCCATATCAAGTGGAATGTTTTATGCTAATGGCAGTATTTCCAATTAAATTGCCAATATAAATCGCTTTGACATGCCATCATTCTTTATTTTAGCAATTACTTTTACACCATACACCTTAGAGCCTTATAGCGTTCAGTTTGTATAAGAAAAATGAAATATCAGTCAAAACATAATAGAACCCTACTGAGAAAACTTTTTAGCATAACAAAATCCACATGAGTTCAAGGCACCAGAGGTTTACAAGGAGATTCTGCCCAGAATGCTAAGAAGCCTTTAAATGATGTGAGCAAATCACTGAGAAATCCATAAATTCACCTTTTCTTATACATGTTAAGCTAGACCTGGGACAGTAGACTGAAGACTTAGAGACAGGAGATCTCGTTGTGGTCCCAGCTCAGCCATGGCTCAGCTACTCATGTCTGAGTAGCCTGGATGATGCTGAGCAAATCTCTAGCCTTGGCTTCCAAAAACAAGGTTCCAACTCCTACTTGCTGCAACAACAAGTTCCATAAAAGATGAAGAAAAATAGGTCGCTCCATGAATTCAATGCAATTCAGGACACACTTTCCAATAATAGCTTCCTCCTATCCCTTACAAAATATACCTCATCCCTGTGTGTGTCCCCTGTTTATACATCCAAAAGGGAGAAAGAGTATGAAAGGTAGTGCTAGGTTTGTATCCCAATTACAATTTCCTGCTAACTGTATGACCTTGGACAATGAGCTTCACTTCTGAAGTTCCAGTTTCTTCATTTATAAAAATGGGATAATATTCTTTATCTTGTAAAGTATGGATGATGATTATAGATGGTATTTCTAGTTCATCTTTTATCATACCTTCAATCTAGTAGCATTCAATAACTAGTAGTTATTATATATGTGTGTGTAGATAGATAAATACAAGATACATAGATAGATACATAGACAGACATACACTCATACGTAATATACATTCTACCAGCCTTGGGGAATATTGCTTCCAGCTCCAACCAGAAGTGGTAGTCAATAATTCTCATATCATTAAATCAAAATTTCAAATACACATAGCTGTAGGTCCATTCATAATGGTACGATCAGACTGGCACTCTAGCATGTCATTGTAACATTACAATTCTTTATCATCCTGTTCACGACCACTACCAGGAGACCAACATGAGTGTTATTTGTCTGGTCAGGGTGTACCATCTCCGGCAGGTAGAATAGACCACCTCCAGAGGTCTAGTCTGCCATTCCACAGCCAGTTTTAGTAATTTAGAAATGGAATTGCATCGTTTTTCTACAACAAATCAGAATAGTACCAGGTTTAGTGCAGATTGGAATGCATCTGCTCCAATTTTCTTATCAACTCACCATTTCAGATTATTTAATCTAGCCAAACAATAGACCAAAGCATGCAAAATACCTCCATGCCCCAAATGTAGATCTTAGCTCAGGTCTCCTACATTCCAAGAAAATTTTCTTCACCTGTGCTGCTCCCTCAGCCTAAATAATTTAATTACCATGCTCTTTAACTTTGCCAACCAACTTCTCATCAGAGTAGTCCATGTTCACTGCCTTTAGTTCCTGAGTGTTAAAATCTGGCCACTCACCAGGACGCCTGGGTGGCTCAGTTGGTTAAGCCTCTGCCTTGTGCTGAGGTCATGATCCCAGGGTTCTGGGATTGAGTCCCCACATCGGGCTCCTTGCTCAGTGGGGAGCCTGCTTCTCCCTCTGCCGCCACTCCCCTTCCCCCCTCAGGTTATGCTCTTGCTCTCTCTTTCTCTGACAAATAAATAAAATCTTAAAAAAAAAAAAATCTGGCTACCCACATGCAACTTTTCTAAATTGTCCTTGTTGTAATGGTTTTCAGTGATCCCCTGTAGCCAATTTAAACAGCCTTCCTGAAATGCCATTCACTTCAAGCTTCCCCAGGAATTTGAACCCGCTGTGATCTAGAATCTCTGTCCTCCATGGTTGCATTAGCCCTGAGCATTCATGTTTCTTCTGCCTTTCTGGCCTCCCTTCTCTTTCTCAGATCATTTTTCTTCCCAACCCCGAATTAGGGGATTCTTAAATTTTCTTTGTGCCTCCCTCTATGGTCCTTCAAAGGTAATTTCATATATCCCAGCAGCTTTAGCTATTACTCTGGTGACTGTCAAATACAAATCTCCAGTCCTACCCACTCTCTGAAAGCCTCTACCTAGGAATCTCAACATCTCAACCTCATTAGTTCAAATGTAATTCATTATGTCCCTCATGAACCTGCTAATGCTGTGTTCCCCTAAGTGCTTTAAGTATCACCCCCTTACCCCCGCTGTCATGGTCACCCATGCTCCAAATCTCTGCATCTACTTGCTCTCTTTCAAGTTAGTAATTTTATGTGAATTCTATCTCCATACATTTCTGACATATGTTTCTACCTAAAGATGCCCTAATTTATGGCATATGTAATATGGATTTGAGAGTGGACAGATTCCCCAGGTCTAGTCGCTTCCTGCTCCAAGTTCTCTGACAAACTAATCCTAGATTAAACATCAGAAAACATTCTCTGATCATTTTCCTTTCCTTGCTAAACACCTTTTATAACAACATCTGTTTTATATTAAAAACCAATCCTTATGGGTGCTTGGGTGGCTCAGTTGGTTAAGCGATTGCCTTCGGCTCAGGTCATAATCCTGGAGTCCTGGGATCGAGCCCCGTTTCAGGCTCCTTGCACAGCGGGGAGTCTGCTTCTCCCTCTGCCTCTATCCCTCCCCCTCCCCCTGCTCCTACTCTCTCTCTATCCCTCTCTCTCTCATCACTCTCTCTCTCAAATAAAATGTTTAAAAAGAACAATCATTAGAATAGCTGATATTTATTAGTCATTTGCTTAGTATGTTCTAGATCATATGTCAAACACTATGCAATGATTATCTCAGTAACTATTATTATAGATGTGATTTTACACTTATTTGTGTGATTATATTGATTAATATATAGGACTTGAAATTTAGGCACTGCACTCAAATATTATCTGCTAATTAATTGGTTAATGCAGCCCTCTTTGATCATCACAGCCAAAAAGTACTCTTTTTTCTCTTTGAAATCACATACTAATTCTTTATGCCTCTTAGCATATTGTATATTGTATTATATAATTTCTATGCCTTTGTTGAATTTGGTGAATGGCAACAAATCAGTTCTAGCTAGATGACTTCCATTTCTACTAAGGGGCTGTACTATGTTTCAGGTTCAGCCAAATCACAAACAAACCTGGCAAAATTAAGACACTGGGAATATAGGTACTATGCACTGGCACAGAGAGTGACAATATAAATACTATGCCCCCATATATAAAACCAATATTTTGTGGAAATCTTTCTCACTCAAGAAATTTAAGCAACTCTGAAGTGATAAGCTTAGCATTCAGCCCAAGCATATGACCGGGTTTTAACAATAGCCATTCATTATCTAAAATAATTTACCTGATCTTCCTGACTGGGCAAGATTTCCCATCCTCTGCCCCCTCTCTTGTGCATCTCTCTTAAAATGGAGTCCCTTTTCTTTGATCAAAATGAAATTAATAAGTATGCTCCCCTCCCAGAATTTTAAAGGGAGCTTGTTGAACCAAAATTTATTTTTTTCTTACTCAATACTTATTCAATAGAACAAAATAGGTGCCAATATGAGTCAAACATGGATCTTGGCTTCAAAGGCCTTATGGATTAAAGAAGATAAAGTACGTGCTTAAGTAACTGTAAATGCAAGGAGAAAGATACAGGTGGCATAGGACATGAACAGCTAAACTGTGATGGGAATTCAAGATAGGAATATGTGAATTTTCAGTTGAGAGGATCCTAAAAGACTTCATGGAGAATTTGTATATATGAAAGATGAGTAGGATTCAGATGTTGAGTGTTGAAAAAAAGGCTGTATTCCAAGAGGAAGAACATTAAAAAAGAAGTGAAAGTCTGAAAAATCTTGGATGTATATCAGGAACATTAGATAGCAGAATTGTAATGATTGTGTTGTAATTGTAATGATTAATTATATTATAACTGTTACATTCCTTTTGAAATATGCTAGTATAATGGTGGTTCTATTCTCACATTAAAGAAGAAAATAGTCATTTATATAGAGTCCATTGGGTTACTGAGTTATTGCATTGGCTAAGTAATATTTTTACTATAATAATACCACTTTCCAAATATTAGTCAGTGATTATTGTTTCTGTGTTCAGCAAGTTCACCCTCTTTGTCACACAATAAGGCCTAGGGATTTGGAAATGTCAAATTGTATTGTGCAACAAGAGGACAGATTTTGCATAAATATTTAAATCTTAGACACAAATTCATAACTCTGGGCACTGTAGACAACTGAGGTAATTGGAATCACTCTAGGTCAATGTTTAGTCCAAATTTTGTTTTTAAAATAGTCTGAGAAAACTTAACTTTGAGGCTAAACATCTCTGGGTTGATATTTTGTTTTGTTTTCCCTATTGGGTGAGCTGTTATTTTAGTTGATTTTGGTTTAAGTTTTTCCCCCTTGGATATGTGCTATAAATCAGGCTTGTGGCATTTTGCATTCCAATGATGCCTTATCTTGGCTGTACAACTGTTATCTCATCTAAATCCCACAGCTGTGTCACTTCCTGACGACCACCATCCCTGCAAGACAGCTGTTGTTCTTAATTGGCAGGAATAAAACAGATGAGCATTAAGAAACTAGCCTGGATGATGTGCTACACAAAGAATCCACTTAACATTTTTTTTCCAAACTATTTGAAACTAAAAAAGGCAGGGTAGGAAGCCTCCATCAGAAATACATGGAGTCCCTTGGTCTCCCACTCAGAATTTTATAACTGAAATTGCAGAGTCAAGCTGCCTCGTGGCCAGTCCAAATGAGAGCCCCACCCGCAAAACCACTGAAAAGTAATTTGAAATCTCTAGCAAATTTTCCTGATGAGCTGCCAAAGGAGAATTCTGTCATCAATCAGTGAAACTTCTCAAAATTCACTTTCTCCATTTTACCTCCCATGGCACAAACATCACAGCAGTTACCCCAATGTCTAGTGACTTGCTACTCAAAGTGTGGTGCATGGACCAGTAGCATTGGCATTAACTGGGAGGTTGTTAAATACATCCTCAGGTCTCACTGCAGATCTAAGAATCAGAATCTGTGTATTAACAAGATCCCCATGTGGTTATATGCACATCACATTTTGGAAAAACACTGCTTTTGTCTATGAGTTCTCACACTTTAGTGTGTATAAGAATCACCTGAAGACACTATTGTGCTGCAGATGCTCGAGCCCCACTCCAAGAGTTTCTGAATCAGTAAGTCAGATATTTGGATACCACCATGATTCAATAACCAGAACCTCCAGTGGTCTGCAGATTGTACTTCAGTCTTAGTCCATGAAAACTAAGATCTCTTTATCTCACCCTGCACTGTTTGTTTCTCAATCTCTTTCCTTCCCTATTACCTTTTCCTCTGCACTTTTTAATTAAGTTGGTATAGCCTGTCACTGTGTGTGTTACTGTCTTATAAGTGTCCCTTAATTAATCTCCCTATAATTATACTTCTCTTCCTCCATTTTGTCAGTGTTGTGATCTTCTAAATGTGTTATCCCCTCACTCAAAACTTCTCAGTCTTTACGTAATGAAAAATACCATCAAGCTCAAGCTAGAATAGACACTCTTAGTTCTGGAACTCTTTAAGTTATTCTACTGCTTAAACCTTATCAAAGTGTGCAAGCCATAGGAAAACTAAATTCTTCTTTTAGAGGAGAACAGAACAATTTATTTGTCCTGGCCTCCCTTCCCCTACGGCTACTGAATCAGGGTAGATGCTGAGGGGTCGATTCAAGGCTAAGCAAATAAAAGAGATGTAAGCAAAGAAAAATAGGAATATGGGGAGTGGTAATGAAGACACACCCCTCATAATGAAATATATAGATATATTAGTGAGGTAATGTAGTTTCAGAGAAAGAGCATTGAACTTGGTATCATAGGATGTAAATTCTTTGTCCAATCCTCACAGGCACTGTGGCTTTGAGCATATAATAAATAACCTCCAGTGACTTCAGGTCTTTGTCTATAAAATGCAAGTAACGCCTACACTACCTGCTTCAAAAGGCTTTTGCAAAGTCCAATGATCCTTGATATAATTAAATCTTAAATAAGATATTAATTTCATAAACATCCGCTGAGTGCATTAGGTTGATGCTATAGATACAAAGGAATGAACAGGGCATAGTTCTACTTGCAAGGAGACCACTGTTTAATTCAGGTATATAGACAATAATGGATGTAATGAACATTGTGCTAAAAGTATAAGTAAACAACTAAGGAGATCCTAAAGAATGAACACGTTTTTAAAAAAGGGATGGGAGGCGCCTGGGTTCCTCAGTCGGTTAAGCGTCTGCCTTCGGCTCAGGTCATGATCTCAGGGTCCTGGGATCGAGTCCCATGTCTGGCTCCCTGCTCATTGGGGGGGCCTGCATCTCCCTCTCCCTCTGCCGCTGCCCCTGCTTCTGTGCTCACTCTCTCTCGCTCTCTCTCTCTCTCAAATAAATAAATAATCTTTAAAAAAATAAAATAAAATAAATAAAAAAGGATGGGGATGCCCACCATGGATTTGCAAGTTCTTTCCAGTATTACACTACAATTCTTTATATCATTCTATTAGGACTAATATTGCTGGAATAATGATAAATATCAATGATAATAAGAACAATATTTATAAGTAGTCCAAAAAAATGTTTGTATTTTGGTATGTTGAAAAAAAAGTGCTGGTAAATAGGAAGTGTTACAGTTTGATGAGGAATATGTAAAACAAATGCAGAGTGGCTAAGAGGTATTTTCCCATTCAATAGAACCTACAATCAGAGATTTTAGAGTTATTGACTATTTAGCATTCACTCTTCTTTTCAATATAAAAAAATACTAAGCCTCCCATTAGAATATAAACTCTCATTATAAGCAAAGGGATTATCTGTTTTGTTCACTGCTGTATCCCCAGTGACTAGAATGTTACCTGGCCGTCAGTGAAGCTCAATAAGCATCTATTGAGGGAATGAATGATAAAACAAGTAAGTTCCATATGAAGCTAATGACTGGCCAGTTACACATTCGTACTTGTTCTGTTCTATATGGGAATAGTCTGTTTGACCTCAATAAATGGCATTCTCGGTTCCAAACATGGAGTAGCTTTTACAAATTGTGAACATTTTCAAATTACAATTTGTACTTAAATCAGTACAATTGTACTGAGATGAATTCTCATCTAACTTATTCAAGGGTAAAGGGAACCAGAATCTTAAGGCTCCCTTGCTGAAGGTATTTAATTATGAGTTTTTAATTGCCTTCATATGTATCTCTTCCCACTTTTCTCTAGAGTACTGATAATATATGAAGTTAAATAACATTTCAAAGATGAATTTCTGTGACTTTTCAAAATCTTAACACATTTCTCTAAGTAATAGTTTTTCTTGACTTTTTATATATGGCAATATGTAACTTCCACAGACAAATCTCATCTACAGAATGAAGGTGTTGGGCAAGATGATCATAGGGGCCTCCTCTCTCTCAGCTCTAATACTCTATGCATCCTGCAGCTTCCTCTACTTTTAAAGAAATCACTTTTTAAAAGGCTTTGGAGAATAGCCTAAGTAAGCACTTGAGTAATTGTGCAATTGTTTTCTTTTATCTTTCATTTTAATTTTAGGTAGCTTTTATTTTGTTTAAAAAGAAGAAGTCACAAAACAGCTTTTCTTTAAAAGAAAGGGGTATCATAACTACTCCAAGAAGAAAAAAAGATAGTTGTATATAAGGCAAAGGTGAAATATAAGTGAATTTAATACCATACCCACAATTAGTATTATAGATGCTCCTCTTTATCTACTCTTAAGGAAAACCTTCTCTTTGGAGCCCAATAAAGGATGCTTTATTTCATATGACTTCTTACAATTTGACTACTCTTCAAAAGCCCAAGGATACACATGTATGGGAACAGTCATTAAATCAAAGGCAGTTCTATTTCCTCTTTCAGAAACAAGTTTAACCTGGAAATTTATCTTATCATAGATTTTCAGAGAAAAGTCAAATAACCACAATCTCTGTCTGTCTCTGTGTGTGTGTGTGTCTTTCTCTTTCTGTCTCTCTCTCATACACACACACACACACACACACACACACAGAGCTAATGAAAAATAGTATTTCTAAAACCTTCCGCAAGAACTC
Source organism: Eumetopias jubatus (assembly GCF_037043125.1). NCBI lineage: Eukaryota > Metazoa > Chordata > Mammalia > Carnivora > Otariidae > Eumetopias > Eumetopias jubatus. The sequence continues at coordinate 112,601,337 of NW_028274814.1, read as the reverse complement.
AGTATGTAACAAGGAAATCATTTAGGGACAAGGGAATAGGTTCTAGTCCTCAGCAGAGCTCTGAGATCTGAGGTGGCAAACATAGAATGTGGTGAATTATCTGCAAAGAGGGCCACCAACAATTCCTTCCATTCCTTTTCAAATGATTTCCCCCACCCCTTGAATCTGGGCTGGACTTGTGACTTGTCTGAACAATAGAATGGGAACAAAAGTGAGAGTTCTGGCCATAAGAAGACTAGCAACTTCCATTTTCACCTTCTTGAATCCTGAGCCCCCAAGTAAGAAGTCAATTAGCCCACTAGAGAGAATGGCCATAAGGAAAGATGTTTCAGAGAATGCAAGAGAAAGAGGACCTCCCCCCCACCAGACCTCACCCTTGTCTTCTATTCCAGTTGAGGCCACCTGGGATCTTCCAGGCATAGCAGAGTCATCTTAGCCAAATCATCTGAAGCAGACAGAGCTGCCCCACTAAGCCCTGCTAAAATAGTAGTGTCTTGAGCAAATAACGGAAATAACCAATAACTAAAACAAAGAATAAAAAGCTAAAACAGTAGGTAACCAAATCAGTGAACATTCCAATTGTCTATTTAGTGGAGTGTATTAAACAATTATCCTTGGGCTGTTATTGGCTGGGAACAGAGGACTTTGAAAAGTTCACCACCCAATGGGAGGAGCATTCCCTGTAAGAAGCTGTTAGGCGCTGCGTTAGAGGCACACTCAGGGTGCTGTGGAGGGTGAGAACCCACCAAGCAACTTCCCTCCTGGAAGTTGATCTGTGGCCTGGTCCAGGGAAGAACCAAAAAGGAGGTGACATTTGAGCTGTGTTTTGAAAGCTGAGTAGGAGTTTCCCAAGCCAGGATTTATGGCTGAGAGGGTGGTACATTCCAGGGAATGTGGTTCATTTGTTGGGAAATTCATGCTCCTTAAAGCCCGGACAACATGTACTGGGTATATGAGTATCACCTGCTAAGAGATCTATCTTTTTCCAGAGTTAGACAAATAGGAGAAAGTATATTCATCTTTGTGGTAAAAACTTGTTTTTTGTTTGCCTCAACTCTCACTCTTCCTCCAACTTTGGTGGCTGAGAAAAAGAAATTCATATGATAAATGGACAGACTGTTAAAAAACAGAAAATGTGCATGTTCTCTCTTTCTCTCTTATCTTGCTATAGACAAATGCTAAATAAAGAAGGTTGTTTTATTTATCTTTGTTCAAAAACAGTTCTGAGTGTTCTTAATTGGAGATATAGAAGCATTTTGCTGTTTATTATGGAAGAAAAAATTACTGACATTAGTGATTTTAAAGGTCGAACATACAAAACATCTTTTATTAAAGTAGATAAGCTAGTTTGTAGCTCATATTCAGAAAGCTGGCAGCTGAAAACTTACAACTGGGTAAAACTAGTTGGCCTCATAGGTTGCTAGAATGTTATGCACATTTGTTTCCACTTCATATTAATTCTTTGTGCCTTTGCAACCACAAAGTGCAAGTTTTTTAAGGCATCTGCAATTCAGAAGCTACTGAAAAATGGAGGCACCAAACCCTGCTCTTCAGGAATTCTCGTCTCTTCACCCTGTACCACACCTATTTCCTTTTTGCTTGGAGTTGACATATGAGGTTCATGGACATTTGGAGAATTCCTCAACCTAGCCATGTGGCACTCAGACTAGAAGCATGCGTCTTGAAGGAAGCATGCTGTTTGAAGTCTGTGGGCATTACCTCACTTCATCTCAAAACTGTTCTGGGTCAGGTATTAAAATTACCATTTTACAGATGAAGAAACTTAGACTCCGAAGGATGATTGTGTTTCCCAGGAAGGCACAGCTGATAATCATGTCTGTCTGATTCCAAATTCTATGCTCTTCCACCCAGCTGTGGTTTTTCCCAGGGATTGTTAAGATTCATTTTACTTCTAGAATACTGGTTGAACCTCTGCTCTCAAAAAAGAGAAACATTTTTAACAAAGTCAGAAACATTGGCATAAAAGAATGTGCAGCATCTGACCTGTGCTGTAAGATGACTAGAGTATGAGATGAAAATAATCAAAAGCATAGAATATAGAGGAGGCAGGGAATCAGGTTCGAAATAGCACAACTTTAAGACCTTGTAGAACGCTGTTGGAATCCCAGTTTGGGCTCTTGCTAGCTTGTGACCTTGCACAATTTATTTAGGTTCTCTGAGCTACATTTTCCTGGATTATAAAATGAAAATATTAATACTTGCTACATCCCTCAGGTTATTAGTAGTACTAAATTGTGTAATTTATATAAAAGCACCTAACACAATGATGCCTCATTTTTGGTACTCAGAAATGTCAGCTTTTTTCCTTCACTGCAGAAACTGGAAAAAGAATACAATTATAAAATTTCATCACCTACAAGTAAAGATCTCTGGTTTGAAAGGTGAGAAAGAAATGAAAGATCAGGAACTCTTTTCTGTAATCATAAAAATATTTTCCAGCAATGGTCGAAGGAGTCTTGCTCCCAGTTATGCCAAGACCATGTTTGGAACAATATGTTGAAGACAAGAAGAGAGTTTGATATTGAACAGGGAGGTAAATGGATGGGGTGGGTTCGCCGGGGAAGACTGAGGAGAACACATAGGCCAGGTCAAAGCTCTGGGTAGTGAAAAAGAAAACGTACAAATGAAAGCAACACATCCTTCCCCTCAGCCAGAGTAGGACCAGGGACATCATCATCACCACTATCCATCAGGCCAGACGGCTGACCAGTTACCCAGACTATAGCACTAATGAATATTCATTACATGCCTACTATGGGTCAAGTTCTGTGCTGGACAATGAGGAATCATAGGAACAAAACCAGGTCAAATAGTCCTGTGATGGTATGTATTTCTGTTCACTGAGTAGGTGAAGGTGAGTCAGGAGAACCTGGTTAAACTATAACATTGATCCTTGAGGTATGACATTTTGCACAATTTCTTAGAAACTAGAAAGGAGAAAAATACTCCCTTTTAGAGATGATACGTTGTGAGCATTTATGATGTGTCAGGTATCATACGTAGGATTCACTAACATTTCCTCATTTAGTTCCCACAACAAGTCTATTAGGTAGATGCTATTATTCTCATTTTATAGAATCTGAAAACCAAGGCTTAGAGACATTCAGTGACTTGCCAAAGTCACAAGATCTTAAGTCTCAGAACAAGGATCTGATCTCAGAGTATATAACTCCAAAGTCTGAACTCATGGTGAAGGACTGAAGAGTGGTTAGAACACTGTTGAGATGTGTCTGTTTTAATTTTGTTTCCAATGAAAGGATTCTTTGCTTTTTTATTCAGAAATCAAGAATTAACTAACAACTGTTGCTTAAAGTGTTGGTGAATGACAGGATGGTATAACAGAATCTGTGCTCTTTCTCATAAATTAACTTAGAAATGTCTTTTGGCAAGGTCAGTATGCTCTTTAACGCACACACTGCTCCTTTGCTACTCTGCATAAAGGCATTTGTAAATTATTCTAGTTATCTTTAGAATACTTAAAATTGTTTTCTGGCATTTATATAATCAGCAAGAGATAATCAGATGATCTTTTTTTTTTAACAATGAGCCACTTCCTGTTCATTATACTTATATGTTTATCTATGGCATAAAACCCATTTTCTCTGTTGAAGGTCACCTGTGGGTTGGTGTGGAGGATTTTTTCCCTTTTATTTAAACCACTTTACCAGTTTCCAGCATTTATTTGACTGTTGATTAATTATGGTCCTGTTTCAATCATTCAGGGAAGAAATAATAGCCTTTTACCAGCCATTGGGTTATTCATAGCTCAAAAAATGGCATGAAGTTTTAAGTTCTTACATATTCAGGGAAACCATACCTATGCTGTATACTCCCACCCATCTCAGAGGAAGGGAAAATGTTTAAAGTCAGAAGCTACCTGACATCAATGGTCCAGAAGAGTTTAAAGTCTCAGTCATAGGTCAGATTTCTGGTTGCACTTGTTTAGGAACTGGAGCCTTCCTAAATAAGTACCCGTCCTGGGGGCACTTGGGTGGCTCAGTCATTAAGCGTCTGCCTTTGGCTCAGGTCATGATCTCAGGGTCCTGGGATTGAGCCCCACATCGAGCCCCACATCGGGCTCCCTGCTTGGCAGGAAGCCTGCTTCTCCCTCTCCCACTCCCCGTGCTTGTGTTCCCTCTCTTGCTATGTCTCTGTCAAATAAATAACTAAAATCTTAAAAAAAAAAATTAAGTACCAGTCCAATGGCCCCACACTGCCTCCCCACCTTTATACACTAGACATGTTGGCTTTTCAATAGGAGAAAGAGCCATTTTCTTTATGAGACTATAGTAAAAGGGCATACCTTTCATTCTACTTGCATCTAATATAAGAAGCTGAGGGGACTGCAGACACCTTCCCATCCCAATGTGAAAGAGCTCATTGCCTATTACAGAAGATTTTGCTGGGCTTTGATGGCCTGCATCCATTTCCTTTCTGTTTGACAACAGTATCCTGAGTTTAGTCAAGTATAAGATCCCTCCTTTGCTTCAGAGATAGGCTTTGAATGGCTTCAGCCAAATAAGAGACCCTATTCCCATGTCCATACTGATTGAGATAGACATGGGCCTCTGACCCAATGCAGACCAATAACATGTAAGGAGATATTTGATGGAGGCCTCTAAATAAGAAGGTCCCTTATTCTTCTGTTGACATACCCTTCTTGAAAAATGTGAACAAAGACACATATGACCTCCAAAAGAGAAGCCAGCTAGAGTTAAGAGAAGCCAGCTACAGTTGAGCTGCCATGTCTAGCCTTACCTATTCAGTACTTTTGCCTTTGTAGTCCCATGAGCCAATAAATATTTGTTACCTTAGCCATTGAGTCATATCCTCTGTTATTTGCAACCAAAGATTCCCAACAAATCCATGTATCACCTTGACCACAACTAAACAGTAACCATGTCACCATAGCGCATTATGGGATCTCACTATGCATGTTCCTTATCTACTGAATTCTCCTATAATCAAAAACTTTTGCTGTTCTTCTCTGGGTTCCAAAAACAAATAAAATGAACTATACCAAGAAGATTATTAAGGAACTCTAGAATTTTCTGTATTCTAAAAACACTATTTTGCTTTTATTTTCCTCATGTGGCTATAGGCTAAATATATTCATATTTCAGTCCCCTCCATGAACAATAGCCTGCCAGCATTCAGTAGAGATCTTATCAGCTCCTAAGCAGAAGTGGGGAGAGAAGCTGCCTGTGTTGACATCTATAGCTTTCCTGATTTTTGTTTTCTCTCCCCTTTTCTCCATCCCTCTTCCCCTACTCTAAGAAACATTAGCTTTGAGGAGACCATCCTAATCTGGAATTATAGGTCCTATCTTGTTGTGTTTTTTTTTCTTTTTATTCTTAATTTCTAGGCCAGGACCCAGAGATGACTTAAAAGAACCAACCATAATGTCTACTCCACACTCACCTCCCAAATCACTTTGAGGCAGCGCTGTAACTTTTTTTATTGTATACAACTCTAAAATTTCACAGCTTTGGTCCTAAGCAAGAATTTCTACATTAACAACTACTTTCTGTCTTTTTCCTTATTGAAAAAAATCCTTTGTCCCCCAGTTAAATAAACTCTCATCTTTTTCATTTTTATCAGTGTCTTTATCAGTGTCGTGTATCACTTCTCACTGTTTAGCATTGGACACATCCATCCATTACTATGGCTCTAAGCCCCCTTATCATAACTATTCTCAGGAATTTCAAGCTTAAGTTATATCTTGGTATCTTTTCACACTGACTTTTTTGTGAAACTACCAACAAACTACTAGGATGGTTAGGAAAGCCAATAAGGATATTGCATATTAAGTTTGGTGCTATGAAAATAAATACACACAAGCTACCATCCTCATGTAACTCAACTGTGTGTTTTGATAGAAGTGGATTTTACAAGCACTATTAAACTTTGGTAGTTTCTCCCCCCCCAAAAAAAAATGACAGAAATAATCAACAATTTTGTTTCCTTTTGCAATGCTCTCAAGTTCCTAGCCATTTGTAATTTAACAAATAATTATAGAAATTTCCTGCTGAAATGCAGAGACAGAGCCTCTGGAGGTGGTGGGGGCAGTGCAGGGGGACCAGCATACAAGCAATAAATTCAGTAATAGGTCGAATAGCATGCAAACAAGAATTACTTATTTAAGAAAGAAAAGTTCTTGAGCATCAGCTAATGGCCCATGTATTTGGCATATACATATTTTTATTCTCAAATGCCGTATTACCACATTATAGAAATATAGGTGTGTCTGGATAGCTGGATGCCTTCTAGGAAGAGAATTCTCTCCCAGTTGGCATACTCCATGAGAAATCAAATTAAAATCATCTCATTCATACTTTATGGCTTGAGAAGGTCTCCCAGAATAATTCAGGACCCACTGTCATGTTTCTATAATGCTCTACCTTTATTGTCAGGTCACTCTTAAGATCATTTGTTCAGTGTCTGTCTTTCTAACAAGTGTGTGAGCCCCTGCATTCACAATAGTGCCTGGCATGTAGAAGATATTAACCAACATTTGAAAGAAGGAGAGGTGGCAGAGAGAGAGGAAAGGAGGAGAGAGGGGAATGATTAATTCTTTGCTTGATGGATTAGTTATTGGTTGCTATACACCAAATTACTCCCAAAACTTAGCAGCTTAAAGCAACACACACTTAGGATCACTCAGTTTCTGTGAGTTTTGGATTTGGACTTGGCTTAACTAAATCTTCCAGCTCAAGGTCTTTCATGAGATAGCAGTCAAAGTATCAGTCAGACCTGCAGTCATCTCAAGGTTTAAATGGGCAGGATCCATTTCTAAGTTCACTCGGTGGTTATTGGCAGGATACAGTCCCTTGCAGGTTGTTTGACAAAGGGTCTCAACAACTCATTGGCTATTGGCCAGCGGCTACCCATCCTCACCTCCTTGCCACATGGACCTCCCATGGGGCAGCTCACAACATGGCAGCTGGCTTCCTCAGAATAAGTGAGATAGCCAGAGAGTGCCAGCTTTTTTAACCTAATCACAGAGGTGATATCCCATCACTTTTGTCGTGTTCTGTTTGTTAGAAGCCCGCCATTAAGCCCAGCCCATACTCAAGAGGAGGGGATTACACAAAGGCATGAATGCCAGCACTTGGGAATAATTAGGGGTGATTTTAGAAGGCTACTTAGCACACTTAGGCATGGAATCCAAATAAGAAGAGTTGGTTAAAAGGGTCTCCTGTTGAATAGAACTGGGCTAAGTTAGACTATTATATCCCTCTCCACCATAGGGAGGATTATTCTCAATATGACAATAATAATAAATCCATTTGGCAAATGTATTTTAAAGCAATTATTGTATGTTCAAATGCCACCTGATTTATAGGTATCTTTGGAAGTGGTTTTTAACAAACCTGGCTTGTATTCTCAGGCAAGCCTTTTCTACTACATCCGGGAAATTGAAATTGCCAGGCTTTGGTAACTGAGGGAAAACTGGACAGAAGACACACATTCCAGTAGGAAACAAGTGTGCTACATTCTCCATATTTCTCCTGACCCACAGGACATGCTGTGTGGTCTGTAAGTGAAAAGCATGTAAATGTAGGCAAAAGTCCTGTGTAAACCCAGAAAAATATTTGTGAGTGGCTTTAAATGGGTGAGTCTCTTTCCCTGAAGGGATGTGTGTGCCACAGTCTTGACCAGTAAGTACAAGCTAATGGATCCCCCTATAGCTCTGTAGTCTAATTTCTGCTTTCCAAATAAGCAACCTAGGATATTATTATATACACTCTAGTCTTAAAATCATTTTAGGTCATTGCCCTTTTTCTCTCTGGAATTGGTTAGGTATTTGGATGGGGTAATAAGAAAAAAGGGCAGTTATATCAAAGTCCTTAAAAACTCTCTGATGGTATACCACTTTAATTATTAAGCTTCTTCAGAGGCTATAAGCCAGAGAGAAAAGAATTAGAGCTGGTTACTTTGTGTCCCTATGGCCCTGAAAATCCTTTGGCTGCTATAGAGGTGCTTGGAGTTATCCTGAAAGCTTTATCATAATCCAACCATCCTCCCAAATTCTGAGTTGCTTTTATTCAGGCACATTCAGAGGTCAGTCTATAATCCAATGTCACTGCAAAGAGAAAGTGCATGATCTGCTTTTTAAGCCCCAAACTAAAGCCCCAACCTGGTAATTCATGCAAAGCATAAGGACCATGAGATGCCATAAAGCAAAATCCAACATCCCAAATAATCTCTCAGGATTTTCGCTAACACATTTTCTGTTTACAAAGGCTAAATTGTATTTGAATAGTTTATGCCACACTATCTATGAGACTCCATCATGGCATGTACTACAGTGGAAGAAGCATTATTATTTTACCAACAACCTTGTTTTCTAAAAGATCTGTCTTATCCATGATTATTGCCGCTACACAACAGCTTATGAGCTGACCACCCTTTTATATACTTTGCACTCAGAGGAGCAATTTCACTGATAATCACAGGGTAACAACCAAGCCATTAACTTAATGACTCAGGGTGAAACTCCTACTGGGTGGAAGCATCTGTAAATAGCTGGACAACAACAGTACAACCAACCTTTTAGATGAAAAAGTCCCATTTTTCAGGTACTGATCCAAGCGGGGTAGAGTCCTTTCTATGGAAAACTGTCTTTCAGGCACCAGCTCTGTTCTGTACTCAAACCTAGATTCTGGAAATCTATTTCCAGTGAAGCATGCATTTTTGTCTCATTCTATTTCTTTCTAATACAGAAGACCTAAGACATTTTAAAAATAAGCAAAAAATAAAGGACTACTTGTTTGACATTCAGTAACGTACCCTCAAATTTTGAGCCCCAAGTAATACTTTAGAAGAGGTCCTGTCAACTTCCAGCTTCCTATTTCCTCCTATTTCATAAACTCTCTTATCCACCCTGGGCTCAAAGAACTGAAGATATCCATATGTAGGCACACAAACCAAGTCAGAAAAACAGCAGTACACCATGGTTGAAATAAGCTACAGCTGTGGCTGTCACCAAGTAAAACATCAGTAGAAAGTTAGGATTTACTCACGATTTCCCAGCCTTAGTTCATTTATGCATTAATGGGAAGAGTAACGCTAACCTTTAAAAGCTATTGAGAGACTTAAAGAGATCTAGTGTGTTTAGCACATGACACTCAACACATCTCCACGTCTCTGTACCCATACCACAAAATGGAGGGACGCGTTAGGGAATTCCCAGACACTTTTTTGTCAGCCAGAGCTGATGAGAATCCTAGTTCTGCCACTTACTAGTTCTAGACACTTGAACAATTTACTCAACCTCTCTAGGCTTCAGTATATTGTCAGGGATAATCATTCCTAGCCAGTTGGATTTCAAGGAGAATCAGAGCTAAAGCAAGGAAGGAGCTTACCTTCTGCCTGCCATGTCGAGGATGTTACATGGAAGTAGTCCCTCTCTATTGCTAGTAAAATGCTTCCATTTGCCACACGATTGGGTTAGAAATTCTGAAGTCATAGAGGCAGCACTTCAGCTGTCCTCAGGTAATTTCATTCTGTTTTGTCCATGTGGCATGGAGCAGGTCAGGGAACCTGACAAGGTGAGAGTGCCCAAATGTATACCTTGGTCTGGGTCCAGGAAGTTTGAAACCTCTGAATCTGAGAGCACTGTTGCTTGGGTGATTGATCAAAAGATGATAAAGGTTTTCCAGAAAGTGGTGATAACTGCTTATCACCATTAAATACACAGAGAAAATGTATCAGTGCTTCTATCTGTTTCAGCATTCCACAGATAATTACTGAGTGCTCCCAGTGTGCTATGAATTATGCTAGGGCTTCAAGAATAGCATCACTGCTTGCTTTCTTCCCCAGAAAAGGTGACAACGGCATCTGCATCCATGTCCAAAGCACCTCCCTTCCCACTTATGGCTCTGGCAAGATAATGATAAAATAATAATAGCACCTTCTGGTTGGCATTGTTTTGAAACAATTATTTTTGACTCCAAATGCCAAATCATAAGAGCCGTGCCACAGCCCCCTCCGGGGACCTCAACATGCAATAGATAGGATCTTCTGAAGATGTTTAAATGAAGAAAAGCTTAGGGATCATCTGGAGTCTGCCTGCATTGCCAAGGGAGTGAGGCAAGCCCAAGTCATCAGTTTAGAGTATTCAATCTACTTAGCAAGAGTGGGATAAAAAATAGAGAAACTTGGTCTGCCGTAATAAAATGCAGGTCTCTGGGTTATTATTCAACATCCTTAAATGTTACAAACGAATGCCAAAATGGTGCTCTCCAGAATTCCCGAATGTTCGCGAAAAGTGCTCTGAGGCCTACTCAAGGCTCGCAAACGTGTGTGAGCGTATCTGAAAGTTCATTTTCCTCATGTGAGGGATGGGAATCATGAGCTTGTTATGACTGTCAAAGTGCATGCTTTTTATAATTAATAAGGCCTAATAAAACCACACATTAGTACTGTTGTTATTGTCATCATTTTTTGACACAGAGATTAAAAAGTGACTGGAGCTACTCGCATAAGTCAAATTAGTACAGAGCATTGAATGTCAGACTCAGAGGGTTCGATTGTGTCCAATAAACAATGGCTAGTTTTTGTCTTGTTTTGCTTGCTTTTCGCAGTGGGTTGTGTTCTTTTGACTGAGTTTTTAGCAAGATTAGCAATAGTAAGCAGGAAGATAAGAATGGTGGGGAAAAAAAGGGGTAGGAAGGCTGAGAGCTCAAAGCCTTAAACGGATCTCACTCTCTCTTTTTAATGTCTCCAGAGAAGCCAACTCCTACTGCCGCTTGCAACTGTGGTGCCAGAATCCCATGCAAAATTCACATGCAACTTGCTGAGCCACTTCATTAGCATCCCTCCATGCCATACTTCCCATTAATCAGGAAACTAATTTGAGCCAGGTGTCAAAGGGTGGCCAAATGGCCAACAGAAGGGGCAGAGTAACAAAGGTGACAGGGTTGGTGGCTCCGCAGAGGTACAGCAGGGTAGCTGCTGAGAAGCAATAGCCAGGCCGTCCAACCCAGTTTGCAGCGAGCAGGAAAGGCACAGCGTCTTTGGAGCAAATGAAGCCTGCAGACTGCAAGGTGAACAGGCAGCATCACACGCAGGAGGTACGACCAGAAAGAGCAGAGGGTCACTGGAGGGCTGGGCACCCAGTGGGGAGGACACAGAGCTCAGGGCAAGCTTCAGTCTTCTCGGTAACACTTATCCACATGGATGGACACACCATCTGGGGCAGCATTTTTATTGTTGCTGTATTGCTTTGGCTCTTTTGCCTTTTTTAATATAGGAAGCAAAGATCTCTATACGGTCTAGATGTAGATATATAAGCACACATAAATCACAAATTGTGCTATTGCAAAACACAAATGTAATGCCTCCACTGAACTCTGCAAAGAGTTTTCTTAAATTTATAGCTAATCCCCTTGGCAAAGTATCCTTTGCTTTCATAACTTGGTGGAATTATTTTCAGATCACAAAGCATCCTTTTGTTTTCGGGACCACTTCATTACATACATAGGTGAAGTGGCATATTTTCATGTTCTAGGTTCAATAGAAGCTGAGTTTTTAATAAAGAGAAAATGATGAAGTAGGCACCATTAAAATACAGAATTCCTTTCCTGATTGGTTTGTGGTGTTTCTTCACCTCACCTTAGGAATTGTCTTTTGTAAAGGAAAGATTTTGGTTTCTCTGGGGGAAACTTAGCAACTACTAGGGTTGCAAAAACCAAATAAATATGTGCTTTTGCTGAAATGTAAACATCAAAATGGCACTTCTTAACCCTCTCAGAAAAAAAACCATTTATGCCGGAATACTGTACCAGCCTTCTGCCAACCTTTGACAGATAGACATGTGACATTTCCTTTGCCACATAGACAGTAACAACTCTGCCACATCTTCTGAGGTTCTCAGTAGTAGCCTAACACTCAATGCTGCATTTCCCTGGCCTTTATTATGCAGTAGCAACTTTTAACACCCATTTAATATATATGTCACTGCATATGTTTTCTAGGCCTATGGATTTGTTTTATAAATAGAAAAATACCAGAAATAGTTTTCCAAAGCTTTGTGTCTTTAGAGAAATGTCTCTCTGTAGAGATAAAACCTTTTTTTAAAAAAAGGAAAAATCTTGCTATATCGAATCATACTACTCCAGTTGTCTTCTTTGTCAGACCTAGGTAATCTCAGGAATATGGTTAATGCCTTTAAGTTTGACCGACCTTAATGACTGATTTATCTTAACAATTTTATCAAGGTTGCCAGTTTTGCCTCACAGGACATGCTCACCAAGTTACTGAGAAACTGCCTTAGCCAGAGTACCAAAGTCCGATTTTCAGCCCTCTAATCTTTTGCCCAAATGAGATGGAGGCCAAGACTCTAAAATCTAATCACGCTTACTTTCAAAGATATTTTCCGGATGTCCCTTTCCAGTTTCAGGAGTGACTCTGGTATCACCATTGATATTATCACGAACATTGGTGATGATTGTGTACTAGCTACCACTCTGAAGTAGCAAACATGTTTGATAATAGTGTTTCTCTTGGGCCACTCATTCACTAATTTGTTTAACCAACAAGAATTTATTCAATGACTATTAGGTACCAGGTGTTGTCCTAAATGCTAGGGGCACAGATGTTAGTAAATTACAATCCCTTCCCTCATAGTCTGCTCACAGTTTAGGAAGAAAAAATGCCATGGAAATTTATAGGATAAATCAATGCTATAAAACATGTGTATCCAAAGAGCTCCATTTAAAAGGAAGGGACAAGTGGTTAGTTATGCTTGCTGGGAAGCAAGACAGGTGAGAGTTTCATATGCAAGGTAAAACTGGAAGGATAAGTGAGGAGGCAGAATATTCATTCTTTCATTCAACAAATATTTATTGAGTGCCTACTCCAAGGCAGAGGTGTTCTAGTCACTGGGGATACATCAGTGTTCAAACAAAAAATTCCTGCTCTCATGAGGTTTTTATTATAGTGAGAGGAGAGTGATTAAAAAAAAAACTAGGGGCACCTGTGTGGCTCAGTCCATTAAGCATCTGACTCTTGGTTTCAGCTCAGGTCATGATCTCAGTGTGGTGAGATTGAGTCCTGCCTCCCACCCACCCCACCCCACCCCCCACCCCCCCCCCCCGCCATCTCGCCCCTGCTTCCAGCTCCATGCTCAGTGGGGAGTCTGCTTGAGAGTCTCTCTCCCTCTCCCTCTCCCTGCTGCATGTTTGCGCACTCTCTCTCAAATAAATAAATAAATAATTTTTAAAATTTAAATAGTTAAAACATAACGTTTTTCGGGTAATCATAGGATTTATACTTATTAATTTAAAAAAGGGAAAGGATCAAGAGTGGGAGAGATTGCAATTTTAAATAGGTGGTCAAGGGAGCCTTCTCTGAGATAATTACATCTGAGCAGAACCCTGAAAGAAGGGAACAAGCCATGCAGATATCTAGGGAAAGAGCGTTTCAAGCAAAGAGAACAGAATGTTCAAAATCCCAGAGGCTGGACATGCCTCCCATTTTTGAGAAACAGCAATGAAGCAAGTATGGCTGGAACACAGTGAAGTGAGATCTGAGAACTGAGCAGCACCTTAGAAGTTACACTAAGGATGCAGGCTTTTATTCTGAATTCTTTAGGAAACCAGTGGAGGATTGGGGCAGAGTGATACTATCTGCCTTGCCTTCCAATAGTATTGGGAATAGTCTGTAAAGGGGCAGGAGTGAAGTAGGGACAACCTGCCAGGAAGCTACTGCTGTAATGCAGGCTGGGAATGGGTCAGGGAAGTGGGTTCCAGGAAGGCAGCAGGGAAGGTACTGAGAATTGATCCCTTTCAGGATTACATTTTGAAGGTAGAACCAACAGGAGTTATTGATAGATTTGATGAGGGTTATGAGAGCAAGGGAGTCAAGTATGTCTTGGAGGATTTTAGCCGAAACTATAAACATGGAGTTGTCACCACAGAGCTCACCTCAGTTAAGTGGAGGAGAAATTTTTGAGCATCTCTATGTATTAGCATCTGCGTGGGGGAAGGAGGGTAATTAAACACCGCTGCTCAACATGACCCGTTTGTATCACAGGCATTTCTCCACAACTTAATAAGAATAAAACTCCATCTTCAGAAGAGAAAAGACAGACTGAAAGCTCTATGCTCAGTGATTCAGAGACAAGCAGGAGAAAATCCCCAATGATGTCAAAGATTGGACACAGTCCTCCCTCTCCAAATTTCTGGATGATTCTAAAATAAAAAGTAAGGATTAGTCATAGATTATATTAAATCGTCAGGGAACAGAATTACTGTATACAAAAAAATAATAAAAAAATAATAACAAATTGAGTAAAGTTAACCACCAATGGCAAAGTGGGAGAAAAAGTTCTCAAATTGGAATATAGTAAGAGTATGTAAATACAAAAGATCATCGTGCATAGCAAGGAAAACACCTTGAACTAAGAGTTGAAAGGTCTGGGTTTTCTTCCTAGCATTGACCTTCAGGCAAATTAACTCATAGCTTTAAACAAGGATGTCTTTACCCTGAGGGTTATGTATGTGCTGGTGTGCTAAAGAGCAAAGTTAAATATTGCATTTAAAATGGCATTTAAATCTCAATTTTGCTGAGGATAAGAGGTTTCTTCTTTTAAAAAAAATTAAACAAATATGACTACATAATTGAGTAAAAAAGTAATTGTTAGGATTTTTTTCCATTGATCTGGCCTTCATTTATTGAGCACCTACTATGTGCCAACCACTGTTCTAGGCAATGGACATATACCAATGAAAAAATAGCCACAGACCCTTACTTCACAGGGCTTGTGATCTTACAGTGAAGACAGACATTGGATAAGTAATCTGGGAATGAGGCATGAGTTTCCAATAAATCCCATCCTTGTGGCAGGCCCCAGACCACCAGGGATGGATGACACGTGTGTATTCTGTCCTAATATTAGGAGTGTTTGGGGAAAATGTTTCATGAATACTAACTTAAGTTAGGAATCCTGATAGCTTGGAATGGAAAAAACATTTAGAATTGTGTTACTCGGGTCCTCTAATCACCAAGAATGGATTTAAAAAGCCAGCATTTTATTAGGGGAAATTCCTGTGAGGAAAAAACTGGGAAAGAGTGGGAGGAAGTTGGAAGAGCCATCTGATTGATCATGATGCACGGGTGACCTTAGTAAATGAGAGATGGACCTGACGGAAACAGTCTAGTTTACCATGCAGTCTGAGGCATTTTTGTACTGAAACTCAATGTTATCATCCCTGCCACCCTCAGTTCCTGGCTGGAAGCAGCCAGTGGGGGGGCATGGCCTGTGTGTGAAAGTTGGGGCAGTTGTCAGAGCACAACAGACAAGAGCTGAGTCTTCAGCCAGTGCTGCTGAGCTTTTTGGTCAATGACAGTCCCTACAATGGAAGCTGTTTGAGGTGCATTCTCATGGTTGCTGAAAGATGTTTTTTTGTTGTTGTTGTTGTTGTTTTCTTAATAAGTATAGTCTTTGGAGTCAGAAATAACCTTGGCTGACTCCAGTCTCAGCCACTCAATAATTTTCTGACACTGGGCAAATTACTTGAATCAACTGTAAAGGTTAAATGAAATAATACCTGTAAGGTGCACCATACAGTGCCTAGAACATAAAAGGTGATCAGGAAAAGTTAGACCTGCCTTTTTTCCGTTCAGCTCTAAATTACATTCATTTGTTCAACATGCATTTCTGAAGATCTACTATATGCAAGGTATAACAGGAAGGTTATGCAAAGGGCCTAAGACATAGTCTCTGCTCTCAAAATTGATTTATTAAAAAATGTAAAAGCATAAAGCACTACTAAGTAGTAAAAGATAATGAGAAGGAAGCAGGGTTTTCAGCAGGGGAAAGGAGCATTTATATCTTACTATGTGTATTGTTGCTGAAGTTGATGGCCTGAAAATTCTGAAAGGCAGTTCCACCTTCCCAAGTGTTGTGAGTTTATGGTATTTGGATGACTTATGTGCGTGTACAATGCAGGGTTTACGGACTCCCTTGAAAAAGGGTCTGGGAAAACCCGTGGTGGAGTGTTGATGGTGCCATCCTCATTACCCAGCTCCTTGCCATCTGAGTGTCTGGCTTTTCCAAACCATTATGTTGTGCCTACCAACCCTCCCACCTGAATTGTCTGCATGTTAAACTGGAGAGAGTGCCATGTGTCAGTTCGCCCCTCAGCATGCTTCCCAAAAACCCTTTCAAGGCCCTCTTACTGGCAGGGCAGAACACGTGTATTATTGCTCCAGGCATGTGAACTTGTACTACATGCATCCAGATGGTACCCAACTGAAATCAATTTAGATATGGCTTGATTATATTTCGGTGATGCAAGAACTTTCTTTCCAAGAATCTACAGAACTTGGTAGGTATTCTAGGGAAATAATTATCATAATAATTAAGTGAGGCTCATTTGGAGCTGAGAGAACCAGCTTCAATTCTCAAAATGATTTACAGACTTGCTCTATGACATTAGGAAAGTTATTTGTCCCTATCTGGGTCTCATGTCCTCATCTGTGAAATCTGTGTGTGCAGGGCAGTGTGGGAAGAGGGAGCAAAGAAAGCCAAGTGTCAGTTACTAGGCACCTAAAATGTGCCAAGTACTAAGTTAGGAGCTTTTTGGTCCTCACTGCAATTAATCATCAAACAAGCTTTTGTGGGAGAATCACTTATTCCTGTATACATTCCTTCAACAAATTTTTATTAAGGGCCTCCTTTGTACTAGCCATTGTATTAGGTGGAGGGTATAAGATAGTAAATGCACAAAGCTGTTCCCCTTACCATACATGATCACCATTTCAGAGATGAAGACACCTGAAGCTTAGGGAGATGAGCTACACTGGCATTTAGTGGGTAGAGACTCCAGAAATGTCCTTCTGGCTTCAAAACACAGGGCCCTTTCCTCTACAGCCAACCTATGTTTCTCAACCTTTTTTTTATATATAATAATGAGAACCTCCTTTCCCCCACAGAAGCTTTCTAGACCTTTTTTCCTAATTGTTTCCCCCACTGCCACGAAATTTTATACTAGATTTGTCCGATTGGTTTGAGCCTTGGAAAACTTAGACTGTAATGTCTAAGAAATGTTCTCCCCGTTGAGCGTGATATTCCCCCTGTTGAGAATAAATGTGGTATAGAGCATTCACCACATTCTTTGTATCTTTATAGGCAACAACTCTTTTCCAGGCCCTATGACTGTTGGAGTTAAAAAAAGGAAGTATGAGATGAAACGTGGTCCCTACTCTAAAAGAAGGGATGATTATAATCTGGCTCACACCATCAGGTTTACAAGGCTCCTAGCCACAAGATCCCATGATTCCAATTCTTGACATGATTCTAGGATCACTAGACAGAAATTACAAAGAGAAAATGAACTACCCCAATCTAGCAAATAAGAAAAGCTTCCCTCGTTATAAGCTACTGAACAACTGTGTGGTGACCACTGCGTGCCACATCTCACAAAGCAGGGTAGATTCTTTCTTATCTTGGAAATCTAAGGGAAGGGATCTGTTAGCAACCACTTCAAATGGGTTTCCATTGCCTCCTCTCTGTATCTTTTATATCCTCACTACCACCTAGAAGGCCTTGTTGAAATTCATTTGGCTCACAAATGGGCTCATCATAAATAATATAAACCCCTCTCATATCACTCACTTACTCCACATTAATGCCACTGAATGGGCACCATTAGGGGCTCTTCTTTTATTCAGAAGAAAAGATTTTGATGAATCCATTGCTTACAGACAGAAGGAAAAAAAAGCAATTCAAAACCACAATTTGAAATTAAACCTTCTGTGGTCTGAACAAGCATGAGTGTCAGTTCTTTTATGCGTTTCCAACGTTGCCACAATTAATATTTTAAAAGGAGCTTCACCAGTGAAATATTTAACAACAGAAATCTTAATATTCTTTTCCCGGTAGCCACATTCCATTGCTCAGCAAAGCAGAGTGAGCCCCTTCAGAGTGGCAATGGCCCTGCCAGAGGGAAATGGGTATATGACTGCAGGGGCTTATACTTGAGCCTCTGCAAAGCCCTTCTGCCTTCACCTCTCAGGATGATGCCCAGGATGCTGAGGAAACAGCTCTCTTTTCTGCCCCTCTACCAGGCTTATGCCTAGCACCCTAGGGGATAACCACAGTTATTTATAGATAATCCCCTCTTGGAAAGGTTAGATTTTATGATGTGTTTATGACCCTCTCTGACCAAATAAGTTCACTTGGATCAAATTCTCTGGGGGGTAGTTTTAAACAGATTCAATTCGTTTCTGAAGCTCTATGCCTCGTGAAGGCAGGAAAGGCTGGGCTGTGTGGCCAGAACCAAAAGCCGAAGAGAAGTTGACATTTTAAGATCCATGTTTGCTCTTCCTGGCTCCTCTTTCCCTGGTTAAAGAGCTTTACCTATCTCCAGCTACAGCTTTTCATTCATGCGGAAAGATCATGAGACAGGATTTCTTAGACACTGGTCACTTACCACATCTTTACTGGCCAGAGAGAAAGTTCAGTGTCACAAATCAGCTTATGAACATGTACTGGGGATGGGTGTGGGGTCCTGGCTGGCCAGTCCCAGGCTAAGTCAAAAAGCAGCCTTTGGCACTGACTGACCCCATGCTTTGTTCAGAAATGTCACACCCATGACTTCACCCCTCACTTCCGAGTTTCTCTCTCCCGTCCTACCTTTCACGCAAGCTCCAGGGCCACATTTTCAACTCATGGCTCAACATTTTGGAAGCAACAGACTCTTTATATCTAACACTAAACCCTCAAATTCTTACCCCACAAAACAAATCTGCACATTTCTATTCCTACAAATGGCAACATCATCTCTCCAGTCACCTCAGCTCAAGAACTTGGAGTGCTCTTTGATTCCCTTTTCCAGCCTTCCTACCTCCTGCTCAGCTAACAGTTTTGCTTCTCTCCCTTTCCCTTTACACTCACTGGCCATAGTATCTCCTCTGCATTGTATCAGGAAAGCAGTCGAAGACCTTCACCTATGCCTTTGATGCAGTCCCTGTTGCATCTCCTCCAGGGCTGAGGCCATCCGCTACTCTCATCTCTCTAGATTAATAGGGTTTGGTAATAAGTCTCTATAGCACCCTGACCTTGTCATTTACTGTCAGAGCTCTTTCATCCTCCTGAAAATTAGAAATAATATCTTCCTCACTAGGGTGTGGTGAGAATAGTTTAAAATAACCAATCCAAAGTGTCTGATTCATTGAAAGCACTTAAATTCATGCATTCAACAAAATCCTTATGAGTTTCCAAACACTCAGCTAGGCACTAGGAATAATATCAATAACATGTATTCACCCTTACTACAAGCCAGCCACTGTTCTAAGTGCTTTTTACACATTAACTCATTTAATAATTACAACAAATAGTTACAATCATTGTTGATTATACAAGCAGTGACAATTATTATTTCCAGATGAGGATACCAAGGTATGGAGAGAGTAAGGTCAAATAAAAGACAAACCCAGACAGGTCTTAACCACTGCACAGACTTTCTCTAAGAATGTCTCAATATCTAGCGTCTCATGCTCTATAGACAAGAAAATAACTACAGCACAGTATAATAAGTGCTTAGGGACACCTGGATGGCTCAGTTGGTTGAACTTCTGACTCTTGATTTTGGCTCAGGTCATGATCTCAGTGTCGTGGGATCAAGCCCCACATTGGTCTCCAGGCTCCACACTCAGCAGGGAGTCTGCTTCTCTCCTTCTCTCTCTCTCCCTTCCCCTCCCCACCCTGCTCATGCTCTGTCTGTCTCTAAAATAAATAAATAAATAAATCTTTTTTTAAAAAAATGCTTAGACTCAAGGAGTCCTCCAGGCTCCACACAGCAGGGAGTCTGCTTCTCTCCTTCTCTCTCTCTCTCTCTCTCTCTCCCTTCCCCCCCAACCCTGCTCATGCTCTCTCTGTCTCTAAAATAAATAAATATATCTTAAAAAAAGAAAAATGCTTAGACTCAGGGAGTCCTGGGGTATGATAGGAACATAAAGGAAGGACAAATATTTATGGAGAGGGTCAGCAAAGCTAAGCTTTGAAAGACAAATGTTCGTTTCCTTTCCTTTCTTGATCTCTTCCCTCTTCAATGATTCTAATCTCATTGCCAGAGTAATCAAAGTACAGCTCTGGTATTATCATTCTACTGCTTAAAGTGCTCAGATTTTCATTGCCTGTCCAATAAAGTCCAAGCCCCTGAACTTGGCATTCCTATCTTTTCCCCACCTGGTGTCCAGATCCCTATTGTACTCCTGCATCTTCTTTCTCCAGAAGGCCCTTCATCCTATCCATCCCTGTGTCTAACACCTCTCTATTCTTCAAAACTATTGCTGTTAATTTAAACTTCCACTAAATTTTCCTCTAAACATCATCCCTCTCTCCCTTGAAATTCTAAGACTTCATTACATTCAACCTTGTATTAAAGATTTTAATATACATATATAAATACACATTAATATAAAATATACATATATATTTATATACATATACATGTCTCTTCTACTGGATATGAAGTTCCTTGGGAACAATGCTTCTTTTGTATCTTTATGCAGGACACGATGCTAAAACTGTGCTAAATGGAGATCCAGAAAATAGGAATCTTCACAGAGTCCTCTATCACTGACATCTCTACCCTTCCCTCCATCCCAGTCACCCCAAATCCTATCCTTACTTCCTGCTAAACATCTCTGGCTTCGCCCACTCCTCTTCATTCCCACCACCCCAGCTTTAAGTCGAGCCATCATCTTCTATTACCTGAACTCTTGCACTACTTAAACTGACAACTTTAACAAATCAAAATCACATTGAGATACCACCTTACACCAATTAGAATGGCAAAAGTTGACAAGGCAAGAAACAACAAATGTTGGAGAGGTTGTGGAGAAAGGGGAACCCTCTCACACTGTTGGTGGGAATGCAAGTTGGTACAGCTACTTTGGAAAACAGTGTGGAGCTTCCTCAAAAAGTTAAAAATAGAGCTACCCTATGACCCAGCAATTGCACTACTGGGTATTTACCCCAAAGACGCAGATGTAGTGAAAAGAAGGGCCATATGCACCCCAGTGTTCATAGCAGCAATGTCCGCAATAGCAAAACTGTGGAAAGAGCCGACATGCCCTTCAACAGATGAATGGATAAAGAAGATGTGGTCCATATATACAGTGGAATATTACTCAGCCATCAGAAAGGATGAATACCCAACTTTTGCATCCACATGGATGGGACTGGAGGAGATTATGCTAAGTGAGATAAGTCAAGCAGAGAAAGTCAATTATCATACGGTTTCACTTATTTGTGGAACATAAGGAACAGCATGGAGGACATTAGGAGAAGGAAGGGGAAAATGAAGGAGGGGAAATCAGAGGGAAAGATGAACCATAAGAGACTATGGACTCTGAGAAACAAACTGAGGGTTTTAGAAGGGAGAAGGGTAGGGGGATGGATTAGCCCAGTGATGGGTATTAAGGAGGGCATGTATTGCATGGAGCATTGGGTGTTATTCAAAAACAATGAATCATGGAACGCTACATCGAAAACTAATGATGTACTGTACGGGGACTAACATAACATAATAAAATTAAATTAAATTTTTAAAAAAAGGGCCCGATAGTAGATTTTTCTGGCTTTGTGGGCCATACAGTCTGTATTGCTACTACTCACCTCTGCCCAGGTAGCATGAAACCATAGACAACACACAACCAAATAGGTGTGGCTATGTTCCAATAAAACTTTATAAAAACAGATAGCTGCTAGGCCAAATTTAACTCCTGGTTGAAATAGATACCTAATTTTTCCCAGCACTTACATTCAAATCCATTATCTAGGTAGAGTTAAAATGATGTTTCTAACTATAAATCTGTCATGTTCCCCAAAGACCCATAATGAACTGACCTTTGCCTTTATTACAAATCTCATTTCCTTCTGTGTCCTTCCCTATTATTTATCTGACAATCCCTACTCATCTTCCAAAACCTAACTCAGCTCAATTCTTCTAAATGGTCTTCCCTATCCACCACCACCAAAGCTAGGTATAGACTCTTCTCTATCTCTGTACTTAGCATGAGCTCCCTCAGATGTGAAAGTATCACAAACTGAAATTACCAAATTTGTTTGGTAACATGGTAGACTCACCTACTCAACAGGGAGCTCAAAGAGCAGGATTGTCTCATCTTTATATCCTCCCTTTTCTGGTACATATAAGCACCCAACAAACATTCTCTGCTTGTACAGTGAATTTTCAACTGAGAAATGCAGCCACTTCCCAAGACCCAAAGATATGTTTGTCTCAGTGTTAGATAACATCAGGCCAAGAAGTCAGGGAGTGGCAGAGTATAAAAGGCAGACACCAATGCTTCTGTTCAGGAAGTAGAGAGCAGTTCTTTGTGGAATACTCAGAACAGTGTGAGGCAATAATTGCTTTTTCATTAATTTTCAAAAAGATCAGAAAATCTCATGTCTTGCTAAGTGGCCTTGTAGATATTTCCTCATCCAGATTACCCAGCAAAACCAAGTTGTGAGTAGACACGAAAAAAGATGAACTCGAATGGGGTGGCAAGTCAGTCATGTTTGTTGGTGCTGAGTTTATAAGAAAAAGAGAAGAGGGAAGTCAAGGAAAGGACAATGAGTTAATCCGAGATAAAATAGAATGGAGGAAAGTACTGTGTTCCTATCTAAAGGCTGTGACTTTTGTGGCGCACGTCCATAAAAGGGCAAGATAAAGGCAATGAGAATTACAAGAGGCCCTAGCAGTTCTTCTCTTCTATGCACGGTATACACAGTAATTGCATTCAGTCTCTCTCTGTCTCTCTCTCTCTCTCTTTGTTTCTCTCTCTTTCTCATGTGTATGTGTGTGTGTATGATGGACCAGGTGCATAGGTGAATAAGAGCATGATAGCATGACCTTGGGAGAGAGAGCAAATCTCTTTCTGTATAAGATGGATCCATCACAAACTGGTCATAGATATATTCATTCCTTTTTCCTTTGAGCAGTGCCTCTAAAGAGAAAAAATTATATACAACGCAGGGGAAGAACACTCACAGTGAAAACCATCAGAAACAACTTGCAAACCACCAGTATATCCACGGAGATAGGTTCATTAGAAGGCTCCTATTCATAGAAGTTATATCCTTGAACTCTTTTCTAAGTTATGAATTGTATGTTATCTCCAGGCATCTAAATGTCAAGACTTAAAATCTAACTCCAACACTGCTCTTAAATTTTAGAAGAAAAAAAAGAGAAATAAAAAGTCATGTCTATCTTTGGGTATGAATTTTTTTCTCTACAAGTTGTTTGCTTTGTAGAGTATGAGATGTCCATGTTTTGCAGCGCCTTCTCTCCACACAGTGAAGGGAAGCTCAGCAGCTTTCTCATCAATTGACTAGGACAGGGAACTATATGGAGAATTCAAGCACAAAAACAAAAACAAAAAACTTACTCAACAGGCCTGAAATATCCGACTAACTTTCTATAGCGGTGAAATTACTTCGATGACTCTTTAATCTCTCATCTAAATGCTATGAAAATAGAACCATGTCACCATTTTATCCAGCTATAAAAGGGAGCTCATTCAATTTAAATAAGCAACACATGTTTCTTAATCTTCACTGCATGTCTGGGAATATGGTCCAAACGCCAGGTAACTGACATGGGAAGAACCATTGCTCATGAGCCATCTTTACAGTGAGATTCAGCCAGAAGAAATGTAAATCTAGAATGCACTCTGTGAGGATTATTGCAGAGTTGAAGAAACAAGCTTTATATGAAAAAAGTGAAGAGAAGATACCAGTACGCAGATCATATAATCATCCACTAATGGTACTGTGACTAGGAGAAGATCAGGAATTAGAGCTGATTGTTTTCTTCTGGCCTCATTAATCTATTTTTAGGAAACCTCAGGTTAATTTACATTAGCTTCACTATGCCTCTGTTTGCTCATCTATAAAGTGAAACAATTTCTCTACCTAATTCATGGGTTTGAGGAGATAATCAAATCATAAATATGTGTGAAAGTGCTTTGAAACCTATGAGATATCAAACAGGTGATGCAAATATATGAATCATTGTTGTTTTCACTTATACATTATGGAGAAGAAATGAACATAAATGAGAAAATTCAGGTGTCGTACAGGCCTTTAACTAAACTCAGTGATCTCAGGAATAAGCCTCCTGTATATTTAGATGGGCAAGTGTCAGTATAAGGATGCAACTCATTTATCCATTACATAAGATAGAGAATAGGTGACTTCTTTTTTTTTTTTTAAGATTTTATTTATTTATTTGAGATAGAGGGAGAGTACAGGAGCAGGGGAGCATAGGCAGAGGGAGAAGCAGGCTCCCCACTGAGCAGGGAGTCCAACACGGGGCTCTATCCCAGGACCCTAGAATCATGACCTGAGCCGAAGGCATACCCTTAATCAACTGAGCCACCCAGGCGCCCCGAGAATAGGTGACTTCTGGGTTCTTTTTCCAACTTTGAGATTGTGGTAGGATTCCAAATATCAAATATCAATCTTATTCCCATTGGGTGGCTCCTCTTGTAAGAGTGATTTTATGAATGTGAGAAGTTGCCTTATAATTATACCCTTCACTTCCTAGATTAGCAGGAATAGGGATGGGGGAACCAACATTATTGAAGTTTAATTGACCATTACATTCTCTGTAATATTCTATACTCTTAACTACCACCTCTAGGTTGAAATTCTGAGCTCCGTTGGCTTCCATCTCACCACCTTTTCCTGGTTTTCTTCCTAATTTGGAGGCACTCCTTTTCAGTCTCCTTTTCTGGCTCTTTTTCCATAAATCCTCCTTAGATATTGGCATTCCCCAAAACTCTGTTTGGCCTTCTTCCTTCACACCCTAAAGTTGTCATTGAGTGATTTTGACTATGCATATGTGATGAATATAACCAATAGGGTGATAACTGATGAATTTTTAACCACCAGGTAAATCATCTCAGCCTTGTTCTTCTACCTGCCTATAAAACACTTCCATACTGTCTAAGTCTCCTCATATCTGTCATTCCCTAAATTTGTACTTTTTTTAAGATTCTTATTTTAAGCAATCTCTTAAATCTCACCCAACATCAGGCTTAAACCTACAACCCTGAGATCAAGAATCGCATGCTCTACCCACTGAGCCAGCCAGGCATCCCTGGCATTCCCTAAATTTGAAAGCTTTACCTCCCACTGTGGCCTCCATGTACCCTAAGATTCAGATAGACATCACATGTTAGTGAGAAAGACCTGAATATTAGCTCCAGACTAACCCAGATTTAAATCCTAGCTCCACTGTTCCCTGGCTCTGTAAAAACAGCAAACTCACCCAGCCTATATGAGCTTCCTGTTCCTAACCTATGAAATATTTGTTGTGAGAATCAACTTAGGCCATATATATTAACCTTACTCAGCATCTAACACAACTTAGTTGCTTAATAAATACCAGTTCCTTTCTTTTTCTCTTCAGAAATGTTCCATTACTTAAATTTTCTTAAAGATGCCAGGATTTTTTTCCACATAGCTGTGTTGTTGCACATACTTGTTCCTTTTGCCTAGAATGCCCTCTCTTTACCACCCAGTCTTCATGCCTGCCAGGCAAACGATTACACAATTCTTAAGAATGTAGTTTTCTGGACATATTTCCTTGATAAGACCACATTATAGTCAGAGCCAGGTACTTCTACTTCCAGGCCCTGGAAGCATTTTATTTCTATGTCTATTACTTTATATCATAAATGGTTATTTATATCTGTCTCCCCCACGAAGATGTGAGCTCATTGAGAGTTCCATGTACTCAAAATCAAGCAATTGTATATCATAATTCCAAAGAGTGGTTTGCATAACTGTAAACCGCAGAGATAATACAGGCTATATAAATAAATATTGCATTAGTCAAGCCACATTTGGTAGACATAGCATTTAGATGGTACCATACATTTATTCGGTTTTCATATTAGGTACTGGGAACACAAAGATAGCCTAGGTCTTCTGCCCACCCTCTGGTGTGTCGAGAGTAAAATCTTATATGTGCAAAGCTTTACATTTTAAATTAAAATGGGCTTTTTCTTTTTTATTTGTTTTTTGCAAAATGTTGTGTAAATGTTGTACAAATTTTAAGTTTCTCTTTAGATCAACTATGTTCATCACCAGGAAGAAAGACTTGTACTATCCATACATGTCAGAACATTTTTAGCAACAAGTGTTTGAAAGTCAGTAAGAAAACTTACTGGCTTGAGTAAATGGATGTCCAATAAAGAGTAGACTTTACAGTAGGTTAATCAAACAAGCCATCATGTCATCAAGGACCTAGATTCTTTTCTTCTCCCCAGGCTCCTGATTGCAAGAAAATTGCTAATGATAAACAAGACTACATGCTCTCTTTTTTCACATGAAGAGGAAAATAAAGCGTCAGTCCTGGAACAAAAGTCCTTCCTCAATCTGATTGTTCAAAGGAGCTCACAAGCTCAACACTGAACCAATAACTGGCTCCAGAGGAAAGTCGTGAAATGATTGGCTTAGCTCTGGGTTCTTAAAGCAGTCATTAGCAGAGGGAGTGGGATTCCATGCTTGCATGGAGAGAGAAAATCAGAGTCCACCTTGGAGCTGAATTTTAATGGCACTAATGCTACTTAATGGGAGAGGGTGGAAAATTGGAAAATCAAAGGCAATATCCATGTACTATACTATATAATTAAGTTAGGAGAGAAGGGAAGAGAAAGTGATGGTGAATCTTTAGCATACACAGAGGTCCAGGAAAGACTACTCTGTTTAATAGCTTATTGCTAGTTATTTATTACAGAAGAAATGGAAATATATTTATAAGTTCACTTGATTAATTTTTTTTTAATTTTTATTTATTTATTTGCAGAGAGAAAGAGACAGAGGCCGGCAGAGGGAGAGGAAGAAGCAGGCTCCCCACTGAGCAGAGAGCCCAATGCAAGGCTTGATCCCAGAACCCTAGGATCATGACCCGAGCAGAAGGCAGACACTTAACCATCTGAGCCACCCAGGCACCCCTCACTTGATTAATTTGCTCAGTGTTTCTTCCTTCCAATAAAATACATTTTCAGAGTATGTGGAGTTTTTCCTTTTTCTTTTTTTAACTAAAATCTACTTTGAGGGTGCCTCGGTGGCTCAGTCGGTTAAGCATCTGCCTTCAGCTCACGTCATGATCCCAGAGTCCTGGGATCAAGTCCCTCATTGGGCTCCCTGCTCTGCAGGGAGCCTGTTTCTCCCTCTGCCTCTCTCTCTCTCTCTCTCATGAATAAATAAATAAAATCTTTACAGAATAAAAGATAAAAATAAATAAAATCTACTTTGAGTGCCCAACATCATTTTGGTTCCAGAGTTATCTCTTTATTAGTTATGTCAAATGTCTGGATTAGTAATCTTAAGTTTAAAAGTAAATATCACAATGTCCCACCCAGCTGTGATAGCTTATTCACTGGCAGCACTTTTTCAAAAACTTTAAAAAGAGTTTGTCTATTTAGTGAGAGAAGTGTTCTCTTTCTTTCTCATCCTTCTCCAATATCAATAAATTTGAAAATTTTTTAAATGTGATTAATTGATTGCCTTATTTTTCAAGAACATGGCTAGTGAGAAGGAAAACTATACCCTTGGAGAAATTAAATAAATTAAATTAAAGAATCAAGAAAATGAAAATTTACCCCTGATGTGGATAACTAGCCTTTCCCCTACCCAAATCCAAACCCAACCACCACCAATAAAGCACACATGTGTGCCTACACACACACACACACACACACACACACATTCACACCCATGAATCCTCTAGGAATGAGGAGAGAATAAGGTATTGATTCTCCAATGTCAAATCATGGCATTTTGCTGGGTGTATGAGTATGCAATTGTTCATTGGCAGAAGAAGAAGTGTGAATCATCAAGGTCAGTTTGAACCACCCAATTGGAGGTGTGCGTTCCATGGCTGAAGTTCTAAGTTACAGGGTTGGGGAGTTAGAATAAGAAAGAGATCAAATATCTCCATAGTTCCTCATTTCTATTAAATGCGTTTGGAAAATCATTGCTATGAAATACAGGCTGTGACCCCCACAAAGCCCTTGTGTAAATGACCTAGAGTTTATTTTTTAACTTTCATTCTCCCTATGACTGCTTAATTGTTATCAATTATCAGTTCTCACTGTTCCTCTGGAACAATCCTTTTGTTTCTAAAAAAGAACATTTACCAATAACAAGATCAAAGGGTGCCAGGTTTCAGGTTTCCAGCTGGGTGTTATCACTCACTCATTCCATTTTCTGCTATTTATGTTCTAGCCGTGACCCAGGCTAGTAGAGCAGGGCAAGGAGTCATCTCAGCTTTCTCACATCGTGATTGTGAAAGAGGCAGCCTAGACTTAGCCATGAGATTCATCCTGTAGGAATCTAGACAGGCTGCTACTGCTATAGAAGGAGCACAGAGCTATGGGTTTCAGAAGAGGATTCCAGCCTGGAGACGGTGAGAAGCTTTCTTCTCCCTTAGAGAGAAGCAACATTTTCTCCCGCTGTAACTATCAGACCAGCTCAGAGAGACTTTGCTGCTCATCTCCAGTGTGCAGACTCCTTAATCATAGAATTGAATGTCCCCACAGAGGCAATATCAGGCTAAGGAAATCTACCAATGTGTGTCAGAAGACATCACCTTACCTTAGTGCACAGCCTGGTATCTCACAGAAGCTATATAGGATATATCCTGCAGGGGTCTTTTGTGATGTGTTGAATGAGCTAATCTAGGTGAAGCCCTAGAACAAACTGCCCCATACAGTGATTATTATTATATATAATTATAATTATTATGACATGAGGCAGCCTGGTGTTGTAGTAGTGTGTTCTGGACAGCAAGAGATCTAGGTTTGTGTCCTGACCCGAATACATTCTACTCATGCAATATTGGAGAATTAACTAAGCTCTCTGAACCTCAAACTCCTGACCTAGAAAACAGGAATAATTTAACCTCTCCTGCAGGTTTTTCAAGGGACGACAGGATCAAAGAAACAGAGGTTTTAGGAGACTTTAATGAGCCATGAAGTGTGGTATAAATCTTAATGATTGTAGACTGCAAGTACATGAGGGCAGTGACCTTGTTTAGAATCCACTTAAGTGCCCTTTGTCAGAATAGGCAACTTCACAATATCTGCTACATGGGTCGTAGTTTCTTTAGCGGCATCACCATCATGGCCACCATTATCCCCTCTCCCTGAAATTCGCTCTTCCTTCTCTAATTTTGTTTTCATTCATTTAATCAAGGCTGGTACTTGGCTGATAATGTCAGTAAGGGTTATGCTCATTGGTATATAATAACTACTCATGCTTTTATTTACTTGAATACTTGTTTTATATTTACTACTAGAATGTTATATCAGTAATGCCACAGTGACACAGTATAACTTTTCAGAACAACATCCCATATATTATCTTACTTAATCCTCACTACAACTCTGTGAAGTAGGTATTTTTATTATTACCCTTACTTTAGAGGTGAGGAACTGATGTAATAAAACTAAGAGCAAAATGGGTCCTATTTACCTGAAAAAGAAAAAAAAGCAGAAATCAATTCACAGGATAGCATCATGCTTAAAAGCACACACTGTAAAACCAGACTGCCTAAATTCAAATTCTAGCTCTGCCACGCACCTCTGTGTGACCATAGGCAACTTATTTCAACTCTCTGGCGGCTCAGTTTCCTAATCTATAAAATGGATGGAATAAAAGTTGGTTAATAAGATTAATTAAGTGAAAATATGCAAAATATTTAGAAGAGCTATGATTTTCTAAATGAATATTAGCTATTATCATAATTTAATTTGACAGCGTCCTGGGCAGCATAAACCCAGTCTACTTTTCCAGAACGCCGCCCTCTTTGCCTTTGCACACATCCTACCCAGCAGCCACCGTCATCCAGAGCCGACCTAACATGATGCATAACGTGTTGTAGATGCTTGATAAATACCTGTTGAAAAATAAATAAAGGAAAAAAGGGAGGCTGGCAGGAAGGGAGAAAGGAAAGAAAGGAGGAAGGGTGGGAAGTAGGAAAGGGTGGGGAGGGAGGGAGAAAGAAGACTTAAGCCATTCCATCTTTCTCCATTTAAATGCCTCACCCCCTTCATCAAAGCCATTACTGAATTTTCATTTTCCTCAAGGAGTATAAAGTATAATGAACTTTTGTAGAGTCATAAAACCACACCTTTTTTTTTTTTTTTTTTGTACCTGGTTTGGTGTGCCTTTTCCAAATTACTTCTGTTTATCTCTATATTGTCACTATAAAGACTTTTTACCCCATCATAAACCCCCTTTGGGTATTTTACAAGATATTTTGATACATACTGCAGCATGGTTGAGATGCCACTGAATGAGCTTAATTTCCATTTTTCGTATATATGCATAAACAGAATTGGTATCACTCAAAGCATTTTCAGAAGTCTCCAAGCCTTGAAAAGAATGGTATTCCTGTTTCCCTGCATGAGGGTTAGGGTCCTTATGCTGTCCAGTGCTGAAAAACAAGGAAGAAAGGATAAAAAATCTCAAACACTGTAATTTACCTACTCTTTCCTATGTTTTTAGAATTTGTATCTCTTGAAAAACTAATTTTAATTAGATCCTTTAAGAAAACATTTCTAAATTTTTAATCATTATTTAGCCTTCCTTAGTATAACCTTTGCTCTTTATATAACATTTGATACATAGAATGTCAATAACTTATAAGCAAAAAATTCTATTAGATCTTTTAAAATGAGTGAATCTTCAATATTTTTGAAGTTCTTTTAACAGCATGTTTATATTTTTAATTTGTGTTGTTTCTGAATAAACTACCTAAAAGAAAAATTTTAATAACTATTTGAATTTTTAAATATTTGGATTAGGTATTTCAATGAAAACTTGTGTTACCATACTATTTCCATAGGATCTCAGACCCAAGCCCTGATTTGGTGTGTGTCTCTTTTTAAGTCGGATATTACATGTTCTCGGGAAGAAAATGTCTCAATGGGTGAAATAAAGGGAGGCATTCCAATGTTTTATTCATTTCTTCTCCTGTAAGTGAGATGACATTTGTTTCTAGTTTCATACCTGAAACAGATACAAATTAAAGGAATTTGTACACAATACTCAAAAGGACATCACAGAAATTAGTTGAAAGAAATCAGTATCATGTTTTTTTTTTAAATATCTTCTTTGCCCAGTATGCCTTTTACTGTCACTCAGAAAAGTAAGCATTCTTTGCCGATTTATATTTAAGGCTTACATTATAGTCAATATGCTTCCATTATTCTTAATTCTAATATATCTTATTTTATCATCGCTACTTTTCATATCTCTAATAAACCAAAACACAGAACTGAGGTCTAACTACCACATCACAAACATGAGATTTATGTCTCTAGTAGAATTTATTAAAGAAAAAAAAAAGCTTTTCTTTTTCTCTATTGTCTATGATTTTCTTCATTCCTAAACGAACATTTCAGTATTAGAGCCTCCCAACATTTTGTGTGTAGCTATTTTCTAAAAGGTGAGATATATAATCTTATAAAGAGATGTTCTACTTATTCAAAGTGCTTATTTTAAATGTCCTCTAGGTTGAGGTGGCCTTTTTCTCAGGTATCCTACAGAGAAATAAAATAAAATGTAACAGTGTTCCTATGGCAGAAGAGAAAACTCTTCATTTTTGCTAGAGTTAAAACTGTGAGTATAAAATAATGACTGTATGCTGACTGGACATTCCATTGCTCTCTCAGTAAGGTTGTGGAGTAACTCTTTTTCATAGTTACTTGGTTTATTGGCTAGTAACACAGTCATAAAATCCCTTGGCAAGGAACTGATTTTCTTCTTTTAAAATTTAGTCAAGAATCTATGGTTTAAAGCGGAAGAAGAAGAAGGAGAAGAAGAAGACGGAGAAGAAAAGGAAGAAAGTCACTTCCTGGAGGCCTGCCTGGTTAAACAGGTTAAACAGTATATTTTTTGCAAGGTTAACCAGAGTGTGAAGGTAACGAAGTATCATGGCTCACATGACATGGTGAATAGAGGAAAGCTCTTCTTGCTCAGACTTCCTCCCCCAAGTTTTAGGCATTATCTGCAGGACAAATCATCTCAGCTCAACCAGTTCAGAGCCTAAGGGTTGGTCAGAGCCATATATGAGGTGAGAGGTTTAAGTGAGATTTGTCTAAAAAGTCAAATAGATTAAAATTCAACATAGTTTTTGTTTTAAAGACTCTTTCTCCTTCCTAGAAATATATCAACCCCCTAAATAATATAGTGAAAGGATTACTGTAAGAGACTCACAAAGATCATGCCACACATGAAAATCAATTGAAGACTAGAGAGTTTCAGTTAATTACCAACTTTACAGACAAAGTAAGTGGCTTCTGGAAGAGAAGAGAGCTGAAATTTCAGCTCTTCATGACTAGGTTCCAGTCTCCCATATACTACTAACATAGACAATCTGTGTAAAGGCTCATTTGTCTCATTCTTGTGAGTTTTACATCTATAACAGAGGAAGCCATGCTCCCTGTTCCATGACTCTCTCAAGATACATGATAGTGCTCCTTTTGTGTCCCCAGTTTACAGGTAAACAAGCACCTTCTATAGCCCTTTGGGTGTCTAATTGTCATGAAGTACTCTCTCTGGGGTGTTGCTAGAGTTTGTCTTCATGAAGTAGCAAAATGATTCATAGGAACCTTCTAGAAACAGGTCAACCAAGGTGTCTCGTGTTATGTTGGGGCAACTGGACCCTCTAGTAGGTCTCCAAGATAGGGCACTGGGATGGTTTTTTTAAATCTGATTGCTCTAGGGCATTCATGAGAGGATCCTCAATGCAGCCCTATTCCTGGGTCAGTGGCCCTAACACTTCTGGAACCACGGCAATTTCAGAATTAAATTAGGGATGGGTCTCAAGTATAAGAATTGTCCCAGTTCCTCAGCTTTGCTCATTTGTATTCCTTTCTCTCCCCAACTCTCCCACCCTCAAAACAAACAAACAAACAAAAACCCACTTTCATTTCCCCTCAGCATCTGGCTCTTTCTTTCTTTCTTTCTTTCTTTCTTTCTTTCTTTCTTTCTTTCTTTCTTTCTTTCTTATTTCTTTTTACTCTAATACAAAAGAGCTCATGTTATTTATTTTCCCCAATATTAGAACTTAAAGGTCCTACAGGATGCACCCAGGGACTAGAAAATCAGAACCATACATTCCTTAGAAAAGCAAAGAGGCATATCTGTCATTCCTTCCTGGCCAATAACTCCCTTTTCATCTACCTCCTATGCTGCCAGATATTTAGGAAGACTTCTTGCTACATCAATAAAAACAAAACTCTAGTTATGTTCTCAGCAGTTCATTTCAAGTTAAGTCTTTGATAAGAAGCACATGAGAGTGAATGAGTCCTGCATCTGAAGAGAATCAAAATCCCCTGTTCTGTCAAAGAGGATGGGCAGGAAAAAATTAAAAAAGAAAGAGGAAGAATGGAGTAAGGAGGAAAAGGGAAGCAAAAGAGAGAAGAGAGGGGTAGAAAATAAGATGCGAGGAAAAGAAAAGAAAAGGGAAAGGGGGAAATTTGGAATGAGAAGGAGTCTCAAGGGAGAGAAGAAAGAGAAAGGAAGTAAGAAAAATAAAATTTTAATCATATGGGATAGAATACCTTAAAAGGCAATGCTTCAAGTTTCCAGACAGCTTTACAGTGGTGATATGATAGACAAGCCTTGTCATAAAACAGTAAAATAACACCGGAAGGTCAAAATAATAAAAGAGTGCCCTTGGTGAAGCACATGACAAGCCCCAAGCACTATGAGCTGTAAATGGGTACATTAAACTTGGCGACCCTAATGATGTAGTATGTTATTGCACACCCAAGACTGTTCTAGCAGTGATGTTTTGTTGAAACCCTGCCAGGTGACTTTTGAACTCAGAACCTCTTTAACCCAGTTCCTTATTCATTAAATAATATGCCCTCTTGCAAGTAGTCTGTGTGTACCTGGTACCAGGACATTGCCTCTGCCTCTTGGGCTTTGTAAAAGTCTTGGATGCCTGCATAGGTTCCTACCAGATAAGAAAGCAAAATGGACTCACTGAACTTACAGTTTGAATAAGGCAACAAATCAAGCTCACTTAAGTAAAATCTTGCCCACAGGAAATTAAACCATCATTTTTAGGGTGATGATCATAAACGTTGATTTTCCTAGTAGGATTGACTAGAGACTCACTAGTTCCCTAATGGGAAATCATGAATGCTCCAAACCAGCAGAAACCTATGTGACCAGCGACTTCAGTTTGCCCAGGACTGAGACATTTCCTGAAATTGGGACCTTCAGAACTAAAAGAGGGAAAGTCTTAGGCAAACCAAGAGGAGTGGGTTACTCTTAAAGACCTCCCACCACTCATCATCCCCCTACTCGCCTTCCTCAGACTCAGCTTGAAGATTTCCTTGGCAGTTCTCTAGAATTGAGCTTCTACTTTGTTTTATATACATCTGTTTCTGTAACCTGCCCCTCCACTGAGTCCATGAGCTGAAACTGTGTCTCATTCATTTTTTTAAGTCCCTGAAGCCTGCTACATTGTATGGCCCTTAGAGGAGCTTGCTGAACTGAGCCATCTGAGCAATAGTTGATTTCTCTGCTGAATATCAACCCCATAGGGACTGTTCTATCTTCAGGGAAGAACTGTATTTTCTACATTGTGTATGCACCACCCGGCTACCTAAGTGTAACTTACCTTGAACAGGAATAGAAGCCCTTTAAAAGCTTTACCTCCCACTGTAAACTGTGTGGTTTTCTGAACGTATTCACAGTGGCTAAAGGCACAGGTCAAGAATCAGACTGCTCTGATTCAAGCCCAGACTCCACAATTTACTAGCTCTGGAGCCATAAACAAGTTACCTAACTTCTTTATGCATCACTTTCCTCACCTATATCTCTCATAAGTGGGAAGACTAAATAAGACACATGTATGTGGCAGGCCTAGCTCTTAGCTGCCTGGTAAGAACCTAACACATGGTAGTTCACACTACTCTACTTGGGATTTTCTTCCTAAGCACCAAGAGAGCAAAGATGAGAATAATTAGAAAACCGTATGTATCATAATAACTCCTTAGCTCTTTTTAAACCCCAAAGCCTTCCCATCATGGATTTTTTAATTTTTTTATACCAAAAGTGCATCCTTATAATTACGATATTCTGCTGGTGCCTATAATGAACATAAGACTATAATCTACAGCAACAATCACCAAAAACTGTACTACGTCCATGGTGGGAGAATATCTTCATCTCTCCATCTCTCCCTTTTTATTACTTAAACTTCCCATTACGTGAGCCATTTACTCAATTTTCGCTGAACTTTTCACAAACCAGAAAGTCACTGGACTTGGACCAACTCCTGTAAAATTTTACTGCTCTCTGAGTTATTGCATAATGATTCCTAAGATTTAACGTTTTACTTTTCTTCTAAAATAAAGGATTTGCTTAAAGGAAGAAATCTCATTATAAGTACTAACGATCCTAAAGCCACTGCTTTATTACTCTTCTAAGAACTGATAAATTTATCTGAACAAAGTTTAAAGTCATCAGTAAAGCACAGGTTATTGGTATAATACCACCTTTTCTCTTCCTCTTCTTCCTCTTTCTTCTTTTATCTAATTACATATTTAATGTTTACATACCCGAAGAATGAATGGGTTTTTTTTTCAGCTTTATTGAGGTATAATTGATACATATAACCATAAGGTTTTTAAAATGATTTGATATATATACATTGTGAAAGGACTCCCCCCATTGAGTTGATTAACACATCGATCACCTCACATATTTGATCCCCTTACTAGTGATTGCTGTTCAGATTTTTCTGTTTATTCAAGATTCAGTCTTGGTAGGTTGTATGTTTCCAGGAATTTACCCATTTCTTCTAGGTTGTCCAATTTGTTGGCATATACTCATAGTAGTATCATATGATCCTTTGTGTGCTATCAGTCTCCTCTTAGTGTCTCCTCTTTCATTTATAATTTCATTTATTTGAGTGTTCTCTTTTTTTTTTTTTCTTGGTAAATCTAGCTAAAGGTTTGTTGATTTTGTTTATCTTTAAAAAAAAACAGCTCTTAGATTCATTGGTTCTTCCATTGTCTTTTGAGTTTCTATTTCATTTCTTTCCACTCTGATCTTTGTTATTTCTTTTCTTCTATTAACTTTCAACTTAGTTTCTCCATCTTAGATTCTTCTTAGATTCTCAGAATTCTTCTTAGATTCTCAGAAGAATCTGAGAGTTCCATGAGGTGTAAAACTGGGTAATTTATTTGTGATCTTTTTCCTTTCTTAATGTAGGAGGTTAATGCTACAAACTTCCCTCTAAGAACTGCTTTTGCTGTATCCCATAAATTTTGTATGTTGTGCTTTCATTTTCATTCATGTCAAGATTTTGTATTTCTCTTTTGGTTTCTTCTTTGGCCCATTGGTTGTTCAGGAACATGTTGTTTAATTTCCACATATTTGTGAATTTTCCAGTTTTGTTTTTGTAATTGATTTCTAGGTTCATGCCACTGTCGTCAGAAAAGATGCTTGATATGATTTCAGTTTTCTTAAATTTATGAAGACTTGTTTTGTGGTCTGACATATGATCTACATTGCAAAATGTTTCATGAGCACTTGGGAAGAATGTTTATTCAAATGCTATTGGATAGAATGTTCTGTATATGTCTGTTAGTTAGGTTCATCTGGTCTAACATATAGTTTAAGCTCAGTGTTTTTTATTGTGGTGAGAGTGTTGTCTCAGCCTTTCCTACCCATTTCAATGTGGGTGTGTTCTCATTTACCTAATGTGTAGTAGACATTCAGCTAGTTTTTGGATTTCTTTTAGAGGTAATTGTTTCATCTATAGCTGTACCTTTGGTGTGTTGATGGAGGATAAGAGCTTCATATATTGCCATCTTGGTTGACTATTGGCATTTTTCTAACTGTTCATATAAAGGCAAATATTAGAATAAAAAGATAAATCTTCCTAAATGCCAAAAAATACACTTAAAAATAGAAGAAGCAAATAAAGTAGCTCACATAGGGAAAGACATATTCTTATATGAAAAAGGTAAGGTGGGAAAAATTGTATAGTGCATACAACTATTTGTTTTAAAAGAAGGAAAATACAAAAGGGAGGAATGAGAATATATGTATATATATATATATTATATCAAAAAAGAAACAGAAGAATGGGGAAGGTTCAGGAACAGAAAGTAAACTTCTTTAAAACCTTCTTGTTTAGGATATTTGACTTGGAACCATGTGAATAGTTTTTATTAATTACAAAACAATTTTCTAAGCCATTTCAAAAATGAAACATAAAGTAAATGTAATTCTTTATCCAGTTATTGGCAAAACCACACAGAGAATACTATTTTGAGTGACTTTAAAACATAATCATTTGGCTGGTATCCCTAGTGAGATATACCTTAGGACAAAAAAAATTTGCAAAACAAAATGTTTAATAGTTTCAGGTGATCATATTACGGTGGTAGTATTGGTATCACTAATCTAAGACAGTTATATCAATATTGTGGAATAAAACAAATGAAAAAATATGTAGTATTTCTAATTCAATCATTCCTGATGACCTTGAGCACCAGGATTCTCAGCATAAAAGAAAGAAATTACAGATATAAGAGAATGAATTCAATTTAAAAAAAAAAAACAGTGTTCCTAAATTTGAACTGGGAGAATCAGTGGAACCCACAATGTATTTTTCCTTTTCAAAAATATATATTTCTTAGAATATATATAATGTGTGTATACACATGTACACACACACACACACACACACCTATTAGTATTCCTAGATCCAGATTATGGTCTCTAAATTACCATTCTCAAAGGACTCAAAGGACTGGAGCAGGAAACAAGTTTCCTTGCTATATACTAAATAACAAGGAAACTATCGCAGACTACAAGGGTCATATCAGCAGGCCTCGAGAGCCAACATGAAGAGGCTTCTGCTTCTCTTCACAAAAAAAGGGGGGATAATTTGAGCATTAATAATTATACAAACTGCAAGAACTTTAATAACAAATATTTTAAATCCATGAAGATTTAATAATTCTAATAAAAAATTTTAACTTGGTCACCATTGGTAAATTAAGGCAAAAATTCAAGCTTTTCCTATGTGAACTGAACTATCAGTGTGGTAAATAAAAAGAAGTTTTGCTTTATGAAAATACTTCAGCAAATATGTAAAGAAGAAATCATAAAATTAGAATACCACAATTTTGCAAGTTGTAATGAATTAACAGTTCATTAATTGAGCATCAGTGGCTCCTGACATCACAAAAAGAGAGTTAACTCAATATTTTGTGCCTCCTGATGAAAAAGCACAACATTGCTTATGAAGTAGTCGTGTCAAAAAAGTAAGATCTAACCTGAATTGGATCAAGCCTGTGTGTGCAACTATCAACTTGCAAAACTACGAAAGATGGAGAAATCCATTAGTTGACACTGTCAGGATGCAATCAGCACAACCCATAGTGTGAGAAACCTTACAGGACAAAAAGCCCAGTTTCTTCTACAAATAAACCAGAAGGGGAAAAGAAATGGAAAGACATGTCAACCAATTACGTTGTGAAGACCTGACTTGGATCCTGATTAAAAAAAAAAAAAAATGAACAGTCAAAAATTATGACAGATAAGACAATGGAAATTTAAATACTTTTTGGATATGGGTATTTTATGACATTAAAGAATTACTGCTAATTCTTTAACAATGGTATTGTAGTTATAATAAAAACAAAAAGATTCCTTATCTTTTAGAAATACATACTTAATATTTATTAATGAAATCACATGATCTTCAGGACTTGCTTCAAAATAAATGGAATGGGGAAATAGGAGTATAGATAAAAATTTACTGTTCATGAGTAGTTAATTATTGACTCTAGATGATTGGTACATGGGAGTTTATTATACAATTCTCCCAACTTTTATAGAAGTTTGAAATTTTCCACAATAAAAAGTTATTTTAAATAGCAGTACACACACACACACACACACACACACACACACACACACACACACACACACACATATATAACCTAGGCACATATCTCAACTTCTCATGTCTAAATGGTAGAAAAAGCCTGAAAATATGACCTAGCATAAAATTACATCTAGAACATTATCCACTCTTCCTAAAAACATAGATATTTGCAGTGATCTCTGTCAAATGGTGAAATATTATCAGTCCACAAAAGAAAGGGCAATAGAAAAGAATGCTTTTATAGTTAGTCTCTGTGAATTCCAGAAAAATTACTGTGTACACTATTATCTGTGCCAAAGGAGCCCATCTCATCTTTTTGGGAACAATATGGTAGTGGAAAGACAATTTAGCAAAGAACTCAAGAATTTACATGGTGGGTCCTTCCTACTTGTATCTTCTTAGAGGGTGTGGATTATTCTCCTGCCTCCTTTAGCCTGGAGCTTCCATGACTTAAATTTTCTTGAGAAAACTCTAGCAGTTTATTTTTTCACAGCTGTGGAGGGCTCCTTCAATAATGGAGCTGGTATCAGCATGTTTTCCATGCCATATGAATGAAGGGAACTTAAGGTCAGTGGGTGGTGTTCAAGCCAGGCCAGATGGGTACTCTCAGGAAGCCTTAGTGTTTCCCCTGCCAGTTTGCCACAAACTGGAGGACAGTGATGCACAAAATGCCCCAAGATGGAGCCGCAAGCAGGAAGTCCAGCAGTGTCACCCAGCCTGCCCCTATCAGACAAGTATGCTGAGAGCCTAGAAGTCCTTTCCTAAGGTCCCAAAATGCATGTGTTCATCCTTATAAAGTATTTATATGAGAACAATACATTTTCTTAATATTAGTTCTATTTCCAAAGTTTCATTTAAATGCCAACAATAATACTTTTGAGGAAGCATAAAACCCTGTTTTGTGTAGGGTTTACAGACCAGAAGAACACAGAACATTTGGAATGTCCTGTAATTGACTTTTATAACATACAGTCTCAATAAAACACTGCCAGGATTTCATTGTTAGTAGTAGTATTTCAAGGCTTTCTTTCTTTCTTTTTTTCTTCCTTCCTTCCTTCCTTTCCTTCTTTTTCTTTCTTTCTTTCTTTCTTTCTTTTTCTTTCTTTCTTTCTTTCTTTCTTTCTTTCTTTCTTTCTTTCTTTCTTTCTTTCTTTTCTTTTTCTTCCTTCCTTCCTTCCTTTCCTTTTTCTTTCTTCCTTCCTTCCTTTCTTCCTTCCTTTCTTTCTTTCTTCCTCTTCTTCATCATCATAATTACTGTTCACATAGCACTAACTATGTTAGGTCAGCATATGATGTTCCTGGGGAAATATATTCTTGCATATTATTTCCATGTCCACTTCCTTTGAGGAGAAAAAAAAGCACAATGGACTATAAATAAATGAGAATAAAATTATAAGTATTACCTTCAATCTTCCCAAAGTAAATTTTTCTCAAGCTCCAGTACCCTACTGCTTACAAATTACTTGGAACCTAGTACATCTCACTATCTTGTGATTACTGTTCCCCTGTTTGTCACTTATTTCCATAATTCTATAACTCAGTAAGGGCAGGGACAAGGTCTATATAACCTACCTTTGTAGATTCAGCACCCAGCACATAGCAGGGGCTCAATTCATATTTGTCAAATGAATGAGTAAAAAATGAATGAGTCAATGAGCAAATATAACTCACACTGATGACATGGTGCCAAGATATGATATCAAATCATTCCACCAGAAATAGTTCATACATTGTCTCATTTAATTCTCACAAAATTCCTGCAAGAAAGATATTATTCCCATTTGATATATAAGGAAATTGGGGCTCAGTTGGGACTGACTCAAGGTCACATGGTGAGGAAATGGAGGTAGAGTTAGGAGTGCAATCTAGGCCTGATGGATTCCAGAACTGTTAATCTTTCTGATTCCCCAGCCTCCTGCTTCTGAGTGTTATACAATCTCCTAACAGGCAGGAAAAAAGAACCTGGTGGAAAGATCCTGCCTTTACCTATAGGGAAAGGTGACCTCAGGATCACATACAAGAGTAAGGGCACTGCCCCACTCAAGCAGAGCAGCTGACTCTCAGCCATCTCTAGTCTAATATAAGGAAAAAGTTAAAATATGCTCACATTCACACACATTTGCCTTTGTATGGCTTTGGGCTGCGTTTTTTGTTTTGTTTTAAACATATCTTTTTCTCTCTCTTTTTAGTCATATTTCTGAAATAACAGAACGTTGTGTTCTGTATCAAATCTCACAGCTGCACATAAAAGAGTGCATCTCAGAGTCTCCTATTTAAAAAGATATGGAAATGCAAGATTCTAGTGAGTCCAAATATTTCTTTATTATGTTTTCAGGTTGAAAGAAACAGTTTGTTCATCGTTTTTTTTTCCTAGGGCTGTTAAACACGGTAACTCTGTCCCTTCTTACCTTCGTAGCTTTTTTGGAGTTTCAAATTTCCATGTGGAGCCAACCTCAGGATTGCCTTCCTTCATATGACACATACAGTTAGGTTCAGTTCTGTTCTTTTTCTGGGACAGAAAAAGAAAGAATAGGTATTTCCCATGCATTCAGCACCTTCATGGGAGTACAGAAAAGGAAAGGGATATGATGGTCTAGCCCTTTATTAGTGAGGTGCTGCTTTTGTTAAGCTACTTGCTTTTATTTTTTTACTAATTATTAATGCTTTCCAGATGTTTTTGCCTATGGAATATTCTTTGGACTGTGAAGGCAAATATGATGTCATAATAATACTGAGTTGATCATACTCATCAACAAGTAAATTAGTTGGTATCTGCAGGCAAAATAACCAAACAGGTGCCCTGAAGGATTACAAATAATCCTCTATTCAAAAATTAAATTTAAAAACCAAATACCCATTTGTTCTCAAGTACATGAATTTCATTAAAAGTTCAAATTGGAAAATGTCTATTCACAGATAAAGTCAATGCCACAAAATGCTATTTTCAGTCACGGTGAGGTATATTTTCAAAAGGTTTTTTTAGAATCAGGTGGATGTTTTTTCCTGATTGAGGAATGAGGAAATGGTTTCCGTGAATACCAACAAATGAACTGTTCCTTTTCTTCATATCTTAATGAGTCAGAGAGTCTCATAATTTTACATAAGCTATTAAATACCTTTTGAGGTCTCTTTTAAAGCAATTGCACAGTTAATGACAGGAGTACTAATAATATGTTACCAAAAAAATGTCCCTCTTCTCTTTAACAAATTATCAGCACCACCTGATAATTATTTATCAATTATTAAACTTGTACAGCTATCAAAGAACCCTTTTGCTGTCTATGTGCTCTATCATTGTTTCTCTTTCTTTCATAACTTTCTTTAAAGCTCTAGCCCTCCATGAAGCATTTTATCAGAACATAAGAAAATCACTCAACTGCACAGCATAATTATTTTTTAATACAGCAAAAACTTAATGATCTTTATTTGTCTGTCAGCTTCTTTGTACTAGAACTATATTTTGTCTCTGTTTTGCAAGTACTTTGCCAGGCACACAGGGGAGTTGAAGAGATAGTAGTTGATGGTAATTATGATGCATCCTGTGCTTGTTCACAAGGGACATTTGCTAAAGATTAAAAATAAATTCACAACTAATTGACTACCAGCCATAAGCTATACTGCTGGGATACTAAACCACCAAATGGAAAGAAAATGACTGAGCAGATCTTGCCAGGGATGAACCCAAAGATTTAATAAAAATTCTCTATTGCCTACAACATAGCTAATCAAATGAATGGCAACTTCAGTATTTCTGTATTTCTCCAAAAGGCCCACCTTAGGATATGAACATTTAGTTGCAAATGTTGAAGCTCATCCCACAAAGTTGTCCTTTCAAGCCATCAATAAACAAGTATTTATTTAACACCAACTATGTGCCTTGTGCTTATAGACTCTGGGATATAACCATAAATAAGATGCCCATAATTCTTTCCTTTGTGGTGTTCACCTTAGCAAGGAAGGAAATAGTAAGAGACTTTAAGTAGTGACACAGAAAAATGAGGAAAAGAGTAATAATGTATCGCAGTGTCAGAGACACCTCAGTTCCTTTTTTTCTATTTGTCATACCTACCTCAAGTTGTAGGCAGGAATCTTTATTCTTCTATACCTTGTGCATGAAAGATGATTCAGGAACTCTTAGTGATTATCTTTCTCAAGGAAACATGATTCACAATGGTATAAGAACAATCAACTTTACTAACAAGTGATGTGGATGAGCAATAGAGAAGCATTGAGAAGTTAAGACTGGCTGTAAGGATTTAAAAAAATTAAATGTAAAATTCCTGGAAATAGTTGGTTCTTAATAGATGTTAGTCATAGAACAGTGTCTTAAAAACCTGTGCATACATGATCAAAAGCAAAATACTAAAGGAGAATCAAGGATGCAGCTTTTAACCACATATTAATATATACTTTACTACTATCATTGTCACTATCAATATTAAAACATTGCACTGAGCCATTTCATAATTGTGTTTTTATGTTTCCTCTGACATCTCTCAGTTCAACCACTGGGGAAGCCCCTGTCTTCCTGTCTGCCTTGTTTTGGTTTTGTTTCATGTACCTTTCCTGGCAACGGGGTCCATTTAGTTGACTAGTTACCATAGAAGCCTGCTTGCTCTGAAGGGTAGTAAGTGTTCTAGGGAAATCAGCAAACTACAGGAAAGGAAAGACTGAAAAACTCTTGCCCAGATTGTGAGTCAACAGGTAAATTTGATTCACTTTATTCCACATTACTTCTAGGTGGGGTCTAATCTGGGGTACAAATGGCAGCTTAAAGGTTTTATTGCTTCAATATAGGTGTTCTATCAAACCATTTTTATCTCTATTTGCATGGTTATAACAGATTAAATAAGCAAGTCTCTTGATTTTACCACTCTATTTTATTTGATGAGTAACTTTCTTTTATTGCTTCATAAATAAACTTCACAGAATTTTTAGCTTTAGTTCCTATTGCATGGGGAGTGAAGGGGAATTATAAAAGTGTGTTTGATGGTGATAATTATAAATGACATTTAGAAAAAGACTAAAAACATAGACTTGCTCAATAATGGGCATAGAAAGGGAGAAAGATATTGAACATCTGCATTCATGAGACTTTCAAGTTAAGTCTATGGAAAGAAAAAAAAGTTATTCAGAAATACACAATTGAGGGCTGAGCTTAAGCCAACATGGATTTCAGTTGAGCAAATTGTTTCATTCATTTGTAGAGATGGGAAACTAACATATACTTTGTCAAGCATATATTCTTTCCCAATGACCTTTGAAGTAATATTTTTGTTATTCCCATTTTTTAAAAGAGGAAATTAAAGTTCAAAGAGAAAGACAGAGGTGCTTTTATACAAGGACCCTACATCCTTTAAGAACAAAAACACAGTAATTTTATTATTTC
This sequence comes from Eumetopias jubatus, assembly GCF_037043125.1. Classification (NCBI taxonomy): domain Eukaryota; kingdom Metazoa; phylum Chordata; class Mammalia; order Carnivora; family Otariidae; genus Eumetopias; species Eumetopias jubatus. The sequence goes on along the minus strand of NW_028274814.1, from coordinate 112,556,961 downwards.
AGTTGAGTATATGAAGCAAATTAAGATTTAGATAGTTCCTAGCATCTTAGAAAAAGTATAACTTTTTTTTAAATTTTATTTTATTATGTTATGTTAGTCACCATACAATACATCATTAGTTTTTGATGTAGTGATCCAGGATTCATTGTTTTTGTATAACACCCAGTGCTCCAGGCAGTATGTGCCCTCCTTAATACCCATCACTGGGCTAAACCATCCCCCCACCCCCCTCCCCTCTAAAACCCTCAGTTGTTTCTCAGAGTCCATAGTCTCCCATGGTTCATCTCTCCCTCCAATTTACCCCCCTTCATGAAAAAGTATAACTTTTAAAAACACAAAGAAGGGGCACCCAGGTGGCTCAGTCAGTTAAGTGCCCGACTTGATTTCGATTTCGGCTCAGGTCATGATCTCAGGGTCATGAGATCAAGCCCCTCGTTGGGCTCCACACTGGGCATGAAGCCTGCTTGAAATTGCCTCTCCTCTCTCCCTCTGCCCCTCCCTCCTCTTAAAAATATAATAAAAATTTAAAAAATAAAAGCACAAAGAAGACAATGGTGACATCCATTGTGCCATAAAAGCAGAGTTACACGGGGACAAGAGCACAAAAAACAGGAGCTTTTGTTCTGTTGTTTGTTGAAAAGGAAGCACTATAGCATTGGCAAAAACAGCCCTGCACTTTCATTCAATGGAAAGAAATCAGAAAGTCCTCTGGAACAAGTTTGGGCTTAGTGGAAAATCATGTCCTGGTGCAAAAGTAATAGCCGTTGTAGATAAATAACCATTTATAGCTTTTTATCTTGGTTAAACTGTTATCTTCCAGTCTGTAAAAGATAATTTGGGTTTGTTGCAGAGCTTTTTAAAGAAAACACTCTGCCTCTCATGAAATCCATCTCCCCAAGCTTTGCTCAAGAGTTTGAAGGCATTCTGTGAATATCTTGGAAATAACATCTCTGCGAAGCCCAGTGATAACCCTGAGTAACATCTCCCTCTGTTGAATTATATTTTCCTTGCCTAAATAGCAGGTGGGGCTCGAAAGCAAGAGGATGTCCCTGCAGAGAATTTCTGGGCTTTTCATCCCTGAAATCTAAGATATGCTTTAGGAAACGGTAGAAGTTCAGCACCCAAATCAATTTAACACTTAATGGGAAAAGTACAGAACCATTGGAACAAAACATCTGATAAAGCCCTAGATTACAGATTTGCCACATGGTGAAGAGGCCTCAAGACAGGTGAGCTGAAAAACACATATTGAAACCCTTCTCCAAGGTTCCTAAAATTCAAGTTTACTCCATTCCTAACTATTTCTTCCTCAAGAGAAGAATTTTAAGGGCTTACCCACTCTTGGGCTTTGCTACCGGAAAGTTGAAACAAAAAATTAACATTACATATAGGAAAACTGTATGATTATATTTCTTAATTGTGTTAAAATACACATAACACAAAACTTACTATAATTTTAAGTGTGCAGCTCATTGGCATTGTGTATATTCACATTGTTGTGCAACCATCTCCACCTTCTGTCTCCAGAACTCTTTTCATCTTAAAAAACTGAAACTCAGTATCCACTAAATAATAACTCACCATGACCCACCTCTCCCCAGCCTCTGGAAACCACCATTCTACTTTTTATCATTTTTTTTCTTCTCTTTTTTCCTCATGCCCCACCCCTTGGTAACCACCATTTTCTTTGCTGTCACTGTAAGTTCAAAAATTTTTTTCAACATATGCCACCTATAAATGTGTAGAGAGCAAGATGGAGTCACTCATGTCAAGCAGTGACATAAGCAGCCAAGGGCATCACAGCTAAGACCAGATATTGCCAAAACCAGCACAGGTTGACAACACCCAGAACTGATAACTAGCAGAAGCAGAGAAGGTCTGCACAGGCTCAAGACTGATTAAATCCCTTTAAAAAGGAAGGATTTCTGCAGCAAACTGTCAGTGTCTAGACACTGATCATTTCATGTCTGACCACATCAAAAAGGCAACTACCATTGCCCCTGAAGGCTCTGCCCATTGATCTCTGAGCAGAACAGAGATTCTCCATGGCTTGAACATAATAAGCAGCACGTGCCACGAGATGCCCTGGACCAGACTGGGAGCTCAGCTCAACCGCGCACTCATAGACTGACTTTAAGTTCGGTTCCTGAACTTCCTACCCTTTGTTGTATCTTGTTTCTTGTATGACTTTTTATTATACTTTGCCTTGTGTGATGCGTAAGAAGCCAAGTTAAACATGTAGCAAAAGGTCGTTGAGTTTGGAATCCTGAACCTGCTTCATAATTACGTTAATCTTGCTGTATGATTGAATAAAGCTGACATGAGAAGAGGTCAGGAGCCTGCTTATTAACCCCTTCTCTACCACAAATCACCCCGAAGACCTTGAGTAAGTCATTTCTCATCTGGGCCTTCCTTCCTTCATCTGTAGAGTACGGGGGCTGAGCTGGAAGATTTCTAAAGTTCCTTCCAGCTTGAAGATTCTGTGATAATACAGAGCTGTTCCCAGGTGCCTGGCAAAACTCCTAGTTTCTGTCTCTGTTGTTTCCCATGTACATTTAAATTATGGGTCCCTCAAGTAAATTTCAATAAAAGGGCTCCTTACCCAGGGTTAATTGCAAGTTTTAAAAGGGGAAGGGGAGAACCCACAAAAGAGTTGTTGAAAACCCAGAAGTTGCTACCAGGATTAGAATCAGCACTTTTGTCTTACCAAAATTCCTCTCTGAAGTCACACAGGCCAATCCGCTTAATAAAAGAGGCAGGTTTAGCTGGAGTCATCACACCCAGCCTAACAATGGTGGGAATTTCAAGACATTATGAAGCTGCTGTCATGTGAAATTGCACTTTCACATCTTATCCAATATTACAAGCATCGCCTACTAGGGGGCAAAACCAGAAATGATTGACTTTTAACCAGGAAAAAAAAAAAAAGGTGTTTATTGAAATCCAAGAAGATTCCAATGCTTGCCCTTGATATTCCCTGGGCTCAGGACCATGGGAAGAGCTTCATAGGCCACAGACCCTCTTATTCTGGACATCATGTTCCACATTCTATCAAACATTAATGTGAGTCCACATCTTATCCTAAATATAATATTTTTAAACAGCAAAAAAAATACCATTTTTTGAAATTCTTTCATTTTGAGGTTTCTCTCTTATTTTGTAGTCTATAATTTTTTTTCAGATCTTAGATATTTTCACTGGCTTCTAAAATGTTTTATTGCCTCTGGTGCCCAAAGAATTAAAATCTCCATGATTAGCCCCATGTTCAAAATTCTTCTGAAAATGCACCAGATCATCAGAATTGGGTCACAGAGTAAAGACACAATGTGTGATGCCTCTTCCAGATAGCCCACTGGCCAGCTACATCCCCTGAACCCAGACCGTACTTGGAGTCTCCAGAGCCAATTCAGGCTGGGTTTGTAGTTGAGGTCAGGACCCCTAATCTCCTGGTTAACCAAATCAGGAGAAGAAACAGAAGTAAATGAAAGTTTCCCTTCAGAATATCAGTTTGAGAACCATTCCAATATGGCCCTAAGAGGACTTCATACCTTCCTAGAAGTTGGTTCTTCCTGCTGCATTATAGGCTGACCTTTGAAATGGAGCTTTGTTCACATGCCATGGCTGTATTGAAATAGTGCTCAGGTTCCAAGGATGGGAGTTTTCAAGGATAGCAACCTGATACCTGGGAAGGCAGAAACTTTGTACTGCACTTAGTATTGGAAAAATAGTCTGCCAGAACAGACATCCTCTGTATTCTGACACCTGATATCTAATCTAGAAAACATTCTAATTGTTCTCGTTTTTTCCATAACAAAATACAAGCTGTTGCCTGAAGAGGAAAAAAAAAATTGCAGATAATCCTGATTACAGGGTCTAGGATCCATTTAGGACAGTAGCTCCCATTCAGCGTTGTCCTGGACAGCAAGAATGCATTTCGCTAAAGCTCTCCTTGAAGGTTTCCAAACAAAATCACCTTGAACCTTCATGAAATGGACTGTCAATCGACCCAATGATAATTGACACAGTAAACCTATTCAAGAATATGCAGTTTAGAATCATACATATGAAAAATTTCCTCTTAAAATGTCTTTGACCTCTGGAAAATGCTTCCCCCTTTCCAGTTATTCCCTGCCCAAGGCTTGTTAGCACCCAAAGATGCCTTAGTGCTTAGAAACCTTCCAAGGTAAATGGATCCTTTTCCCCTAAACCAGAACTAGAACACATGCCAGACAGTGGTACAATATAGATAAACTCCATATTTTCCTGGAATACCTGAAACACACGATCTCCATCCTAAAGAGAGGATCCCTCTATGAAATGACTTTGGGTGATAGCCATATTCAATTCCTACTGATAAATCTGTCTTCTTTCTTTATCCAGGATGAATAGCAAATGGCAGAGGGGGGTGAGGATATTGGGAAATGCCTTTGCCAGCCCACACAGCTCTTCTCTTCTTCTAAGAAGAGTATTCACTGCATTTGTAAAAGAAACTAGGGGTGCCTGGGTGGCTCAGTCGTTAAGTGTCTGCCTTCGGCTCAGGTCATGATCCCAGGATCCCGAGATCGAGCCCCGCATCGGGCTCCCTGCTCCGCGAGAAGCCTGCTTCTCCCTCTCCCACTCCCCCTGCTTGTGTTCCCTCTCTTGCTGTGTCTCTCTCTGTCAAACAAATAAATAAAATCTTAAAAAAAAAAGAAAGAAACTAAACAAATTTCTGTTATTTGTATTTCTTCTGCCTACTCTTGAGATGAAAGTCATAGCACATATATCCATTTCTATATTTCAGAAGTGTGCTGCCTGGCCTTTTCCTGAGTTCTGTATTAGTCTATAGGAGAAAATGATAGATGTTTCTTCTTGTTCTTCTTGTTCTTTGTTCTTCTTCTTCTTCCTCCTCCTCCTCCTCCTCCTCCTCCTTCTTCTTACTTTTTTTTTTGGGGGGGGGTGTTTTCTTTTACCATCTTACCCCATATGGTCCTGCTGACCTTACTGGACTTGGGTCTGTCTGGCAAACATGATTCCCAGATGTTTCCCGTCCTTCTAGCCCTGGTCAGGTGCAGAATGGAGTCTAAGATGGCATGACATTTGGCTTCAAGGGAATTAGCAACTCCGTTCCGGAGCAGGATGAATGCTGGCAGCCCGGGATGGCCCCTAAAAGTTCCCGCCCGCGGCCCAATATATTCCTACGTGGCCCAGACCTGTGGACCCATTCCAGGGAGCCAGGAAGCCAAACCAGAACCATACGCATGCGCAGTTCACACTCCTCGCTCCTGCGAGCGCACTCAGGTTTTCAGGAATGCTGGGCCAATGTGAACAGGCGCCCGCGGCCCAGCGCAGCAGGCCATGTTCCTGAGGCCAGAGATTCCCCTGCTGCACTTCTGATGCAGGGTGGGGAGGGTTGTTTGAGCCAGATTCCTTATGGCCCTGTGCTGGGAAGATACACAGGGCCTCAGTGGGGGTCGGGTCTCCAGGTGCCTCTCATCAGCAGCCTTCTGGCACTGCTAAGAAATTTCTGTAATTTAGAGGTGACTGGTCCAACTTCCCTTCTTCCTAGGGATGGGTTGTTTCTGGTTTTGTGTTTTTCAATTGGTAGCGAGTACAGATAAAATAGTACCTCTCATCCCTGGTTTAATGGGAAAGAGAGAGCCGTCTGCATATCCGGTAAGTTATTTCTTAAATCTTTCTACTCCTCCAGTCCGTGTAGGCCTGGCTGACTATGTGATATATTAGCTGCACCACCCCTTTTCTACTAATTGAACATTGGATTAGACAGAATTTCTGGTGAAAGCAAAACCTTGTGGTCAGGGTATTATGGTTTTCAAGTAGGATATGACAAAAAACAGGTAAGAATATTCTCCAAGGAGAGGCCTATGTTGGAAGGTAATTGAGTTAGGTGACTTATTAGGATTTTTATTGAATTTTAAGAACTTGCTGATTTGTTTTGCCCTTAGAAAGGGTGCATCCACTGTCCTTTGAAAGCATATTATGTAGTCTGCAACTGTATCCTCCATGATTAACATTTTTGAAAGAGTTTAATTTTTAAATGGACTGGGGAGCTTACCACTGGGACTGTTTCTAAAGCCTGTTAGGTATTTCATAACCTCACCATTATGAAAATTTTAGCTATTTGCTCTGGCTTCTGGTTAGAACTATGGATAGAACCCCCTCATTTAATAAATACTTTTTCTCACTAATTCAGAAATTCAGGGTCCAAGTTATGAAATGACTAACTACACTGCTATTTAGTGGCAAGCGATTTTAACTTCAAGAGCTCCTTTCATCACATGGTGATATTGGCTTAGTAATTTGTATTAATTTGGCTAAATCTTTGGAAGAATCCTAAATGTCTTTTAGTGAAGCTATTCCTTTAATCCCTTAAAGAGGTATTTGACACCCCTGAAATTAATCACCATTCATCCATTCCACAGATATTATTGAACCAATGCTATACATAAGGGATTCTATGTGGCTAAGGCAGAGAGAGATACAAAGTACAAAAGATACGGTCTCACCCTAAAGAAAGTTATGGTCTGACAGGGAAGGTATTCTGTGTTTGCAATTCTCAGAGCTTCATTTGCCCCGTTACAACCTCAGAGGCTTTATCTACCTCTTACTTCCACCTCTATAGAGCACTCTTGGGCATTTTGCTTTGGCTAAAATTTTGCTTTATCCTCAAAGATAGCTCAGGTGATTGACCAGTAGAGGGTGGTTTTCTTACCTCTGGAACCAAGTAGGCTTGGTTCTATGTCTATACAGACATTTTAGAATTAAACCCAATGACCTCAGATTTATGCTGTTTTATGATCTTGGCAAAGTCTCCTAGGCAAATTTAAGATTTTCCAAATTATGAGGTTGATAGATGTTACTAGGAAAAAAAAAAGATTCTATGACTAAATAATTTTGGGGAGTGCTATATATAAGACATTCTGCTCTTGTTGATTATCACTGTTCATATTAAATGTTATCAGATGTCCAACAATAAAGAAATTTGGTTAACTTTGTTGAATCCAGCACTTTCCAAACTTATTTGAATACAGAGCCCTTTTTCAATAATGATTATTAACATTTCATGGGAAACTAATGTACCTTGGAGCATAATTTGGGAAGTACAGTTCTATACCAGGCATTGGCAAACCTTTTATGTAAAAGGCCATATCATGAATATTTTAGGCTTTATGGTCCAGATAGCCTCTGTCACAAATACTCAGTTCTGCAGTTGTAGCAGGAAGGCATCCATAGATATTACACAAACAAATGGGTGTGGCTATGTATTCCAATACAGCTTTACTTACAAAATAAGCAGTGGGCTGGATTTAGCCCAATGGCCCTCGTTTGCCAACTCATGGTCTATATTTTCCACTAAAACTTTTCAAAAGAGCTATAGCTCCATCCAGAAAGGTTCCAAAGTCCTCTCACTGCATGTAATATTCAAAAACAATCAATCCATTCTGAACTTTTATTTGTAAAGTATCTTTTTAGTCTGAAACTAACGTCAACCTCAATAAATGGCTACTCTTTCCATCAGAGGTTTTAAGCGCTTGCCAAAAGACAGGAATGATACTGACTAAAGAACAGTGGTTATCACTGGATGTGGGACTGCAAGGGATTTTTGTTTTCTTTGTTGTACTTTTCTGTAAAATTTTTGTCATCAGAAACAAAAACAGCAGAAGATATTTTTTTAAATAATCCTTCTGTAGTGCAATATTTTCAAAGTCCTTCTCTTGTCTTAATAATGCCACATCTTATTTTCATGGCACCTGGTAATTCCCCAGTGCCTTTAGGCTTTTTATTTCATATCCCCCCTCCCACTTTCCCAAATACAGGTTCAGCAGAACCTCAGCTTTCCTTGGTCTCTTTTGCATGTTTTCCACTCTCTCTCATAATTTAAATTTTCACCTCCTTATGGCTGTTTCCTAAATGTATGTTCCTAGATCTGATTCATCTCTTATCAGAATCTCCTTGGAATTTATTAAATATGCCAACCTTTGAATCCACCTGAGACTAAGGTATATTTTATACCTTAGCCAGGGGACAGAGGCAAGATCCTAGGAGAACTTACTATAAATGCTTCTCAAGGTATTTTCTCTGAGTAGATTCCTGGTATTTCTTAAATCTTTCCTTTTGGTATGAGGAATGGGAGGTAGAGGCAGCAACAATTATACATAATAGTATTAGTTAATAAAAAAATAATGCTATGGACAGGAGCAACCTAAATGTATGTCCAAACCCAAATATTCTATTGCCCTAATGACATTTCGAAAGTATTTCCTGCCATTTGAGCCATTTTCTACTAGTTGCTTCTCTACTTAACATTTAACATTCATAGTAGTTGTACCTCTAGTCAGCGTTTATTATTAAACATCCACCATGCACAGGACACTTTATAAACATTATATAAATTGGTTCTAATCCTGGTATTAAACATGTAAAGTGGGAATTATTATCTCAGTCGTAAGGATGAGGAAACAGGCTCATAGAGTTTGAGCTATTTTCCCCAAGGTCACAGATTCAAGAAGTGCCAGAAATGGGATTTGCATTCAGTCCTCTTCATCTGCAAAGCCTCTCTACTCCTGCACACTGTCTTTTAGCTCAGTAAAAAACAGTCATACTGTTAGGCAAGGCTAAAGTGATGAATCATGAGTGACAGAGAAGGGAAACTAGTGAGAGGAACATGGGAGTAACAAAGTAAACAAGAAGGAAGGAAGAAAAAGCATAGAACTTATAAACCCCTTAGTTATAAAGATATCTGCTAGATTATAAATTCTATCAAGGAAGGGTCTAATTCTTTTATTTCTTTATCTCTCACCCTGCTTAGGACCAGGGCTGGGAAAGAATGGATACTTAATGAGGACTTATGAACTGACCCTTTATTAATAAGTTGTTGATTAAGTATCACCGTTAATCACTGCCTATTCTTCCCCACCCTTAAGATAGAGTATAGCAGATGTCAGGGCAAGGTGTGGTAGGTTCAGGGAGGCTTATCAATAGAGGGCATTTTAAATACCTATAATCTCCTCATTAAACTCTCGGACCTAAGATAATATTTGAACAAGTGCTGATTGCCAATAAACCAAAGTCCTGTGTTTGACTTTCAAGGAATTGAGCTGATGAGAAACAAGTTGGATTTCTTTTTTTTTTTTACAAGTTGGATTTCTATCAATGAACAGGTACTCATTCTTATATTCGTAAATATTTATTAAGTACTTTCTATAAGCAAGGCAATGGGTAGGTACTATGCATGGAAACATCCAAATATCCAGATGTCTCTGACTGGAATAAATATGTCTTAAAATGTCATTTTGTTTATCTGAAATGTCCAAACAGAGAGCTTCTATGAAGAGGAAAAAGGCCATCTTGGTTAAACACTTCAAAAGAGCTTTGTAAAATACTCCCTTCCCTGCACTGATGATAGTGTGTCTGAATTCTGGTTCTTAGAAAGTTATTATGGTCCATCTGGGAGGGAAAGCCTCTTGCTCCTTCAGAAAATCTCAGTGAGGGCAGGAGACCTGTGTCCTGAGTGGATATATGTGCATTTATGTATATTGATATTTAGAGGATGTAGAACAACATGAGTCCCAGGAAAACTCAAAACTAAGAAGTCATATGAAAAAAAGGAAGAAAGTTGTGAAACTTGGAGAAGTTGGTCAAAGCTCTGTGTTAAGCTGGTGCCTACGAAGTGCTTAAACCAGAATATTCACACAGCTGTGGAATCAGAAGGAACTCCCCATATTCCCAGTTGTCAGTGGAAATCAGAATACCTTATACCTTAACCAGGGGACAGAGGCAGGATCCTAAAAGAAGATATCATAAATGCTTAGAGCTGAAAGATACTTTACAGATAACTGATCCAGTAGTTCCTAAATCCTGTTGCCACCAAGAACACCTGAGAAGCTTTCTAAAAATTGGAAACCTAAGCCCCACATCATATACCTAGATTTGATTTCCCAGTGGGTAAGAACTGGAAATCTGCTCTATCAAGCCCCTAGTGACTCTAAAGATAAAATATGACAAATGATGACAAATGTCAAATAATGAGTATGTATTTTCCCATAAAATAGGGCTTTTCAGAAAGAAAAATCTCCAGTACAAATTGGAGAAGTAAACTCAGAGGAGAAGGGTATAACAGAATTTATAGCCTCAGAAATATATTCCTATTACATAGTCAAAAGTAACAACGTACAGGCTGAAACCATCAGATTAGAAGACCAAAGACCAGCATTCCTCTCTTTCCTGGGTATATGTGCTAGGAGAAGTCACATGACTACCAGCTAACTCCTCACATAAACATGGAAACACCATGCCTGAAACATAGGTGTTAAAGTCATCTACACCTCAATTTTCTCATCTATAAAACGGGAACACTCACATGGATCCCCTAAGAGTAATTTTCTCATTCCAAAAGTTGAATTAAAAGTTATTTCTCCTCTTAATGAGCCTTTACCATAGAAACACTGGTTCATCGAAAATATAATAAAAACAAGCAAGTTCGTCCCGCTCCTGCCTTTCAGAGACCCTGTGGGAAAGAAAGTGGAAGATATCTATTCAAAGAGAGGGTTTGCGGTACATTTTCTTGCCATTCCTGATTCAATTCATTGTACGTCAAAATAGGAGAAGAGTGAGTATTATGACTGGATTGTGTCCCCCACAAAGATATGTTGAAGTCCTAACTCCCGGTACCTGGGAATGTGACCTCATTTGGAAATAGGGTCCCTGATTTAATCAAGTTGAGGTCAGTAAAATGAGCCAAAGTCCTATATTCTGGGAGCCATTATAAGAAGAGAGAAATTTGGACACAGACTGGCACGGAGAGGAGACTATCACGTACAGACAGACCACCACGGGCTGACAGAAGCAGAGTGGCATGCTGCAGCTGCAAACTTGGGACGACCAAGGCTTGATGGCTACCACCTGGGCTAGGTGCCGTAGCTGCACCACAAGGACCAGACTCTACCCAGACTCTCTTGCAAGACAGCACAGCCCGGCTGACACATCCGTTTCAGACTTCTGGCCTCCAGAACTGGGAGACAATACATCTCTGTTGTTTTGAGGCTCCCCGCCTGTGGCACTTGGTGATAGCCACCCTAGAAAACGAATACAGTGAGTGAAGAGACCTCTAGTTCCTCAACAAAACCAAGTCTGTTCCTGTCCTATCAGAGGATGAGGACCTTCATCCACGAGTCTTGGCAGGCAGAGAGCGGTGGTACGGTTCAGGGCATGTCCTTCTGATGCCCAGAGAAACATCCACTGACCCTTCCCTGAGAGTAGTCCCGACACCTGGAGTGGCATCACGATGAGGGGGGCCAGGCATTCCAAAGACAGGCTGGCAGGGATAGAGCAACTCTCCAACCTACTGAAAGCAAAACCAAACCAAACACAGATTTACGAGCTGTGACACCCATTCGTTTCAAATTTGGTGTTAGCTTCTAAAACCCAAGGGCTGAAATCCCACCCAAGCCTCCTCACTTAGCTTGTATGTAAGGCCTAGAACCCTCATACTGTGTGGGACAGTTTGGTGACTAAAAGTTCATTACAAAGTGGCATTTCCTTGGGAAACCAGGGCCTCACAGAGGAACTGATGACAGGACACCTTTCTAAGATACTGTTTCCTAACACCACTTGCAGAGGTGTTATGAAGATGAAAATACTAAAATAGTGTGTTTGTAAGCCAAAAGCCTTACCCCCAACATAGGTATGGCTGCTGGTTCTTTATCAACATAGTTTTGCAAAATAAAAAAGGTTTATTATTCCCATTAGTTCACTGGTGGAAATTAAATAATAGGGCCAAGAAAAAAGGGAATGCATGTTCTCACTGTGAGATACGCAAATGGAGTATATGAAGAAATATCCCCATTAGCTTGCTGTCTGCCCAGAGAACCAGGCCTTTCGTCTGACATCCCCTACAGGTTAATTGAGGACGGCTGCTTGTTTAAAGAGTCTAGCAATTATTCTGAGGAACCGACTAGCCAAATCTATTCCATCTGATGATGAGTGAAAATGTAGAGCTTAACTCTTCTCTAAAGACAACAACAAAAAGGCACAATTTGAAGGTGGGAAAAAGGAAATCTGAATTATACCTAGTGGTTGCTGCTGACATGTAATACTATCAAGAAATACTAAATTATCTCATCCAAGCTGCCTTTTAAGTCATATATTACAAATAGGTGAGCTAGGCACTCAATACAATGCAATTTCTGTAGTAGCTGGGGAATTCAATGATTCTAAAATATTCTAAGCTTGTGGTCTATTTCACTGTCCCTGTAGAATCTTCTGATTAAGTGAGGAAGCCCAGGAATACAGTCATGAAAAGATTTTATTTTTAGTTGTTGCCTTTGGCAAAGTTCTCTGCCTAAATGGAGAGAATTTACTCTTTAAAAAAAAAAAAAACAACGGAGTTTTCTCTTCTGCTGCATAAAGAAATAAAAATAGCAAAGGCCTCATAAATTATCATTCCTCAGTGTCAGAATGTCTCGCTGTGGAGCTGATTGTTAGTTGAGGGCTGTTACAAAGTCACTCTGCAGGCAAGAGTCCTCTGCCTATTTCCTAACACCAAAATGACAACTGGGAACAGATGAACAGGCCTTTGGGCAAAAACGTATTTTTTTTTTTCCCATGAACAGGCACAGGTTTCAGAGAAAACCAGAGATGACATAGACTTCCTCATCACTATCATACACATCCCTTCCACCAGCAAAATTCTCAATGTCAAAAAGTAGTCACACGCCTCTTGTACCATTCCTAAAAGATGTCAGAATCGAATGAGCTCCACATGTGTAGGCGCTGGGGCCTTTCTCCTCACTCGCCTGAGCCAACTTGACAGTGAGCCTGCTGAAAGAGGCTTTCTAATAGGTCAGGTCTGGTAATTTGGCCACAGTCATCCTACCTGCACAGTTTGATCTGATTGACCTGAAGCAGGAGAAATTTAAAGAGGTCAATACACTGGATCTCTGCATCCCCACTGTTGCCTTCGTTCTAATCCCATGGTTCCTTTGCATGCTAGACTGAATTCTGCCATTTCCCTCTCTGTCCCACCAGGATATGATGAGATGTCACACCCCTTATTATATTACTTTACATGGAAAAGGGGACTTTCATGCAATTAAGTTTACTAATCAGCTGTCTTGAGAGAGGGAGATGTTCGAATGGTCCTATTCTGATCACACGAGCCCTTTCAAAGCAGAGAGTTTTATCCAGCTGGTACCAGAAGAAGGAGCCAGAGAGATTCAAGGGGTGAGAGGGACTTGATGCAAGGGAAGCTCTCCGTTCCTAAGCTGAAGGGCCACAGACCAGGACCTGAGAGCAGCCCAGAAGAGCTAAAAGTGGTGCCCAGACAACAGCCAGCAAGGAAACCAGACCTCAGCCCTCCAACCACAAAGAACTGAAGCCTGCCAACAACCTGAATGAACCTGGAAGCATATTCTTGCCCAGAGCCTCCAAATAAGAGCCCAGCCTCATCAATCCCTTCATTTAGGTCTTGTGGGATCCTCAGCAGAGATCTCAGTGGGGCCCACCTGAACTTCTGACCAACAGAACTGGGAGCTAATAAGTGAGTGTTGTTGCAAGCTGCTAAATTTGTGGTAATTTGTTACCGCAGATTACACCATATACCAGTATACCCTGTGCTTGAGTCACTATCTTTGTGGCCTGTGGAGTAACCCAATTCCTCTGAGACCAGGGCCCTACCTTCCTCTTACCAGATCCTCCAGCCTTCTGACCAAAATTCCCAGCTACCAGGGTCCCAGCTACCTGCTTAAAAGATTCCCCTGGTCTTATGGGATTATGAGCCTGCCCGAATCCCTGTCCTCTGACGTACATATTGTGGGAGATGCCTGATCATTGGGTTCTCCTGCCTCTTCATATTAAATACCTGCCCACATCCAGTGCCTGTTATTCACATAAACTTAGGGAAAGAGTGTGGACTTTGAAAGCAGCCAGGATTTTGCTTCTCAGTTCTGCCACTTACTAATTATAGGATATTGGAAAAGCATTAAACCTCTAGGGCTTCATTTTTCATGTTGTAAAATAGAGATAATACCATTCACTTTGTAAGATTTTTAAGGATTAATCTTAATGTATGTAAAGTATATGGTAGCTAATCATTACTACTTCTTTTATCAATCCACACAACTAAATAGTTCATTCATTCTGCTGAAATGGAATTCCTCCCAGAGCATTCAGCTGGATTTGTCCCTCCAATTTTCTGCTTTGGTGGGTGAGGCTATTTCCAATTCCCCACCACTCCCAATTGCCATACCAAGTTAACCTCACCATAGCCCATTGCCCAATGCAATACACTTCTGTTCATTTGTTCATTCATTCATTCATCAGGAGGCTTCCATACCTCAGGCACTGTAAAAGGCACAGGGATATAATGTTAATCCAAAGAGATAAGCTTTCAGAGTTTACATTCTAGTGTGATCCTTTCATGTTAGAATCATTCCATAAGATGCATAAATTTATTGTAATTTTGAAGTTATCTAAAGACCAAGAGGCATGATAACATTACAAAAAAAAAAAAGGTATGAAATGTGGCCAGCATTATTTTTGTGTCAGAGAACAACAGGCATTGTCTCTCACATTTGACAGCTAAGACTTAATATTTCTTTTGCAAGAGAAAAGGTAGTAACTCTTATGTGGTAATGAAATGTTCATGTTCTACTTCAGCGACTTAATGAAAAGAATCACATTATTTCAGAGATATGAGTGATTAATCCACCAAGAGAAAGCAGGCTGTGGCCAAGGCGGGGAGTACTAGAGAAGTATGTAAACAATCTGCTGGTTGGATCTTAGACCAGCTGCTGCCTCCTGATTGAAAAGAAAAAAAAAAAAAAATCCTCCTAACCTCGCATTGGAAGCAAGCCCTGACTCTCCCTAGAGGCCATTTTGTAACCCAAAAGAGCTCATTCCGGAGAACCACTGAATTTATCTCAGTGGCAGTTTATCACAGTGAGTGTCAAGACTGAACAGCTTAACTGCATGAAAAGCCTGTCTGTGTTGGACCCATCCAATGCCATGGTCTTGTAAGGGAGAGTCGTTCACTGAGTTGTTAGCCCAACATCATCAATATCACTGTCTATGGCTTGTGCTGCAAAGAAGTAAATAAAAAGCAAGGCTGGGAGGAAAACAGAGTCTTCTTTGAGTTGCCTCCTATTTACCAGTAATCCCACCAAGTGTTTTTTTGGATTGGCAAAACTGAGCTCTACATGTTTATACTGGTAACATTTTCCAGTAGGTTCTACCAAAAGGTATCTGAGCACCTTGTGTTGTGAAATTTAGAGAAATGAAAAACATTAAAACAAATAAGCCTTGTCTCCCAGTACAGGCTCCTGGAAAAGAAATTCTACCTTTCTAAGGGCATCAGCCTAAATGAGGCCTCAGTTCTTAAATTCCTTAATCAGTTGCCTTAGAAACCGAGAGAATGTGGTGAGCACCTCCAGGCAGCAAGGTAATACCATGATAGGTTTAATCACCTGTTCCTAGCCATACACTTGAGTGAAGGTGAAATTGTTATTATTCATTGTGACTGACGTTCTGAATTTTGCAGATCTTTTGGCACTTAAATAAAATCTCTCAGGAAGAAGAAGGAGGGGATGTTAGGTACACTGAAATTAGGAATCCTTGTTTAGCACTCACTGGTTTATCTCAGCTGGAAAGCACTCAAAGTGGAATTCAATCCTGTTCAGCAATTTATTGAGTTCCTACTATGTGCAAGTCACCTAGTGAAAAACAGTAGCAAATTATATTCACCCTCATGCCTGGAGAGCACCATGAATTTTACAAAATAAAATATGATATGCCCATAATCTAAATATTAAAATGGCGAGAGAAAAACGTTCTGTCATTTATTTACTTTTACCAGAGGAAGGCAAGCATTGGGTTTATAGGTAAACAACAGAACCATCGCATTTTAAAATTAAATCTCTGAAACCTCCAAAACACTTATTCACAGATATATCACTCTAAGTGAAGATCAGAATTGTGGGTTCTGAAATCAGTCCCTAATTCCATCTGCCAAGCAGATTAGATTTAACTCTTAACTAGCATCACTAAATGAAGGTTTGGTAGTTGTCTAATTCTGTGTGCCCTCTATTCTAGGTTATTCCAGCCCTATTTGTGTGAAGATAGTGATGCCTTCTTCCATGAAGACATTTAATTCTGAACTCTTAGAGTTATTTGTTGTTTGAGTTTGTTTGTTTCTCATGTTCTTGCTCAAAGTTCATTCTCTGTATCTTTTTCTTTTCTTCTTCTTTCTAGTCACCCTTACCTTCTCCCTCTCTTCACCTCCCACCTGGAAAACAAATGTCAAGCATCTAGTTTCGTATTTCTCCATGCTCAGACCTCATACACACACATATGAGGGGAATCATTGTTTGTTTTACCAAAATGTTATCATACTATATGCAAGAATTACATCTTGATTTTCCTCACGTAACAGTGCCAAATATCCTTTCGAATTAGGTTATTACAGGTCAAACTCACTCTTTTAGCAGATTTGCCATGCTGTTATTTTCTTAAGATTTTATTTATTTATTTGAGAGAGAGAGAAAGTGTGAGTGGGGCCAGGGGCAGAAGGAGAAGAGAGAGAATCTCCAGCAGACTCCGCACTATGCACAGAGATCATGACCTGAGCTGTAATCAAGAATCAGATGCTCAACTGACTGAGCCACCCAGGAGCCCCTCCACGTTTTTAATATACCACAATTTATTCACTCATTCTTCTACTAATGGTTACTCACTTTGTTTTTCAGCCTTGTGCCTCTACACACAGAGCTGCAAGACACTCCTGTGGACTAACACTTCTATTTCTATGCCACAGACTCACCGGGATGGAGCTGCTGAATCAAACAGTATGTACATTTTTATTTTTAAAAATATTGCCAGATTACCTCCCCGAAAAGTGTCCCACCAACCGTGCATGAGAATGTCCTTTTCCCCAAATTCCAACCTACAATAGGTATAATCTCCCTTTAAATTTTTGGCACTGACATGTAAAATGAGTTATTTTTATTTTAACTTGTATTTCTCTGATTCGCACAAAAGTTGAGTATTGTTTTGTTTCTCGTCCATCCGGACTTGTTCCTCTATGAATTATGAATCCTTTGTCCATTTTCCATTGATGTGTTTGTCTTATGGTGATCAATGTGCAGACCCTCCTTTTGTGTCATAGATAATGGCACTTTAACTGTCATTTGTGTTTGTATTTTTTCCACTGTTGATCTTTACATATTACCTCCTACATTTTCCTGTTGTGTGATTTACATGTTGTGATTCAGTCTATCTGGAATCTATATAGTGAAAGATGAGGGCTTAATTTTATTTTCTTCTGGGGGGAGAGCCAGTTTTACCAGCACCATTTATGAACTAAACTATCCTTTTCCCATCGAATTAAAATACAGTGTTCTTTTTTCCTACCCCTGATCGGTTTGTCCGTTCCCATACTAGTATCCCTCCGTTTAGGATTGGGGTAGATTTATAGAGATTTTTATTGTCTGTTATGCTTAACCCTCCATCACTATTCTGGTTTTCTTTATATTTTTGACTATTCTAAATAGTCTTCAATATGAATTTTGAATCATCTTGTCAAATCCTCCCCTTAAAGTACTGTCTGGTTTTTAATTGGCATTGTACTGAATTTTATGTTAATTCTGAGAGCATGGATCCTTTTATATTAATTCTGAGAGCATGGATTTTTAACTCTTCTCATCTAAAAATATGGCATATTGATCCATTTGTTCAGAGAGTTTTATGTCTTTACATAAGAATTTATGAGTTTTGTTTTATTTTTTACCATGTAAAGTCCTTATCTTTCTTGATGAATTTTTTTCTTAAGCATTACGTAGTTTTTTGTCACTATAGTGAAGGTTTTCTAATTTTCATTTCTAGGTGATTATTGTTGATACACAGAAAAACTATTGTTTTTTTTCATACCTATCTTATTTCATCAATTCTGAAATACATCTTTTAACATCTTTGAAAGTGGAATATATCCTATAATAATGACATCTTAATTATAATTACATTTTTAATGGCATATCTTGAAATCTATGGCATCTTAGGTCCTTTTAAATGTGATATACCATAAATAAATAGATAAGATATACCAATTAACTTTCCAATTTTTTTCTTCTGTTTCATATTAGTGGATTTTTTAAAATTTTCTAATTACATAATCATATCTCCAAGAAAACATAATTGTATCTCTTCATTTCTAAATGTATACCAGTTATTTCATTTTCTTATTTGGGGGTATTGTGTTTTTATATATTGTGTTTTTATGTTATGGAATGGTTAGCATAAAGAATTTTAATTTCTTGCTATTGGTTTTTTATAGGTCTTCATCATAAGTAATTTCTTTTCCAATTTTATGTAGACTTTTTATTGGGACTGTCAGATAAGCATTTTATCTTTATTGGTAAACGTTGCAAACACAGGATAAAGGCGCATACACAAGTTGTATCTTTCCACAATGTCAGCTTTATTCAGGCATAAAGCAAGGTTAACATAATTACAAAGCAGATTCAGAATTCCAAACTCAGGGACATTGCAGTACGCCTTTAACTTGGTTTCATACCTGGCCCACGAAACAAAGTACAATACAAAGTCACCCAGCAAACAAGATACAGAAGAGGTAAGAAGTTAACAAACCAAAGGCAACATTAGTCCATGGGCGGGTGGTTGAGATGGGGACTCCATCTGGTCCGGGTCAGCTTCTGACACTTGCCGCTTATTAGGTTCAAGCAGTGAAGGGGTCTCTATAATGTTCAGAGATCAATTAGGCAGAACCTTCAGTGGATGTTGCCTTTCTCATGTGGACAGACGTGGAAGAGTCAGCGTCTGGAGGATCTGACAATTTGCTGCAGAGGTCCCCGCTTTCTAAAGGAATTTAACCAGTCTTGGGCCTTTGCAGGCCTCTTCACATGGCCTTACTGATTATCAGTCCTTAGCACTGTCACTCTGCTGGTTTTGGTGATATCTAGTCTTAGCTGCAATGACCTTGACTGCTTTCCTGATTATGGCACTTCTTGACGTGAGTGACTCCATCTTGCTTTCTGTAGTAAAATCACGTGACTTTTCTCCTTCAACATATAAAATCGGACTAATAGTTTTCCTGATTTTGAATCATTCCTGCATTCCTGGAATTAATCCTACTTAGTGCATTATGGTGTGTATGTTTTGATATAATGCTGGGCTCCGTTTGATTATATTTTAATTTGAAAATTTTTGCTGCTATATTCATAAGAGGTGGGACTCTTGTGTTTTATCTGCACTGTGTTTAGTAAGTGTTAAGATTATGCTGGTTTTATGAAATGTGGAGAAAATCTACACGTTTTCCTGTGATCTGGAATAGTTAAATACTTGAATGGATGATTTCTAAGGATTTGATGAAACTCAGCCACAAAGCCATCTGGTCCTGTTAACTTCTTCAGTGGATTATTTTTATTCACCTTTCCAGTATTTTCTATAGCATTTAGTATGCTAGAGTAGTCCTCCTTTTTGATCAATTGCAGTGATTTACATTTGTTTTAACATCAATTTCCCCTGAGTTATCAAATGTGTTACCATAAAGTTTCATGAAGCTTTTTCTTAGATTTTTTTATCTTTTCCACATCTGTATTATGACTCATTTCTCTTTCTAATCCTTTATATTTTTCTTCTTTTTTTTCTTTAATGGGTTTATGAGAAATTTATCTGTTTTATTAATCTTTTCAAATAACCAGGTTCCAGGTTTATTTAACCTTTCTAGCTTTTTTGGTTTATTTTCTATTTCTTAAATTTTAGGTGTTATATTTATTAATATATTCTGGTTGATTTTGTGGATATTTTAATTTCTTAAGATGAGTACAAGGTATCTTCATTTTTAGCCATCCTTTAATAAAGATACCACTTACAGCTATGAATTTCATCTATGAATATAACTTCTGCTATGTTCCATAAATTTGTAGTCAATGTGTTCTCATTTTTGCTGCCTTGGAGATAGTTTGTGATTTCTGTTTTTATTTTTTTCTTTGATCTAAGAGTTAAAGAGGAATGTTTTTTAATGTCCAAATTCATTGTATAGTTATCAGAGAATATGGATTGTAAAATCTCCACTTTTGTTTTTAAAGTTTCTTTTTGACTAGACACATGATCAATTTTTGTAAATATTCCAGGGACATTTTTAAAAATTACATGATCTATTTGAAGGATATAAAATTCCATACTGGGCTACGAATAGATTTTATTGATTATATTATTCATTTCTTCTATGTCATTACTTTTGTTTTCCCTACTTAATCTAATTTTGAATATGCATATTGAAATCTCCCACTTTTTAGCTTTATAGCTTTTGCTTTATATACTTAGTAGCTATGCTATTTGGTGCCTACATGTAAAAAAGAAAGATAACCAAATGAAATAATATTTCCTGGTTTTGGCGATTTCAAAGGAGGTCCTGGTCACTGTTTGACCACCATCCAGGGCTTCTGTTCATTCACAGAAAATATTCTACTGAGCACTATAAGTGAGTTCCACAACATGCCCTGTAATATAAATATCTGAACAATGTAAATTGTTTGACAAGAATCTCCTTATCTGCCCAATTATTTTACGATTACCTATGCACTGGGGAAGCAGTGAGTTTAATGCTTAAGACTATGGGCTCATGAGTCAGACTGACTGGCTTCTAAAATCTGGTTCTGTCACATAAATTACTTAAGTTTGTTCAGATCTGTTTTTATGCCTGATAAGTGGGACATAGTGCAGTGTACCTCACAGCGTTATTGGGACAATCCAATGATGGAATCCATGGGAAGTTTGGAGTCAGGCATGTAGCATACAGTCAATAACAATTACCTACTGATCTTATACTAAGTTCTTAAAGTGCCCCAAAGACCATGGATATTAATATGCTTTGAAAAGTACATACAATTATACAAAGATAAATGAGTTATAGTATTATTAAAGCAGACAAGGGAAATGCAAATGCTTCAGAGATATAATTATGGTACATATGATTGAAGAAAATAAAATTACATGAAATAATATAAGAGCAATGCCAAAAATTAAGTGCAAGTCCTTCAAGGACAAGGGCTGCGCTCCTTTCCACAGCAATAGATCTATGATTTCAAGAACAGAGCTGGTCGCACTGTAGACAAAAGCAAAAAAAAAATTTAATTTTCTGTGATTGGTACTGTTCTCAATAAATTCTTAATTAAATAGAATAAAAATTTTAATTTATTACCTCATACCTTTGTTACAAAAGGGGCACTTGTAAAAGGTCTTGTAAAAATACTTTTTAAAATATCATTGGACTAATATCAGAAAGATTAATCGTTCAGAAGCTCAAAAAACAGTAAATCAAAAACCATGACACCTGACGAACTTTGAAAGACATTTAAAATTCTCTGCCTCCATTTCCTCATATAAAGACTAGGCTTTTATTTTTAAAATATTAGGATGTTTCAATTTCCTTGGCACTTTGAAATCCCTATGAGTCAGTAATTTTTGCAGCATTATGTAAAGTGGTCTAAGGAGATTTTTTTAAAAAGTGTTACATCTCCTGCTTTGAATGAGTTTAACTCTAGCTTCAGATTCCTGGCACACCCTTAAAAACTTTTATAAACCAACATATAAAGAGTGCAATCTAATATAATGCAAATTGAGTACCTGAGCACTGAGGGGAAGAAAATTGAAGAAGCTATTAGTGAGAGAGAAAATTCACTATTGGTCATCTGAACTCCCCAGCACTAGTAGTTTTAAAACTTTAGAATACTTAGAAATCAGCAGTGGAACTTGATAAAATGCAAATTTCAGGTGTAGCTCCAGAGATTCTGATTCAATAGGCCTATGATGGGACCCAAGAATCAGGATTTTTTAAGACTCATAGTCAGAGGAAGGATGTAATGTCTCTTTTTCTTTCCCTGGAAAGTGAAACACAAAATAATGCTTCACATGCAAAAAGATAATGCCCTTATTTCACCTGAATCTCCTCACCAGACAAATGGAGAAGGTAAAACAATCCATGAAGACTCTCCTAGCTCTATGAGGCATATATTCGTAAAAAGCCAGACCTTGTGCATCACACAAACATACTTAAAATGTATCAAATATCTGTACTGTATGGATTTTCTACCTCTTTTTATCATGGATAAGCCTTTATTTATACTATGGAAACATAGGATTACTAACATCATTGATAACTGTGTCATTATCACAAATAGATTTAAAAAATCTACCCAACCAGAAAATATTTACAAACAATATGACATTAAAAGCCAATGTAATTAACACAGAGAAAGCACTTATAAATCAATAAGGAAAAGTAGTAATACTCTCAGGAAAAAAGTTGCGAAAAGAATATAAGACAGATTACAGTCCAAGAAATATCCTTGGCCCAAAAAACCTATGTAAAGCATTCAACTTCACAAATATTTAAAGAACAATTTAAAACAACAAGGATTTCAATTAGTGAAGAGTTTTTTAATGATAAGAACTCTATTAAAGTGTAATATATGAAAAATGGACACTCATACAGTTCTGGTGTTGATTTTTTTAATTTTTCTGAGAAACAGTTTGTAATACGTATCAAGAACTTTTAAAAATTCAGACCATTTTAGTAGTTCTACCTAGGAAAAAATGCTATAGAGAAATGCTAAGATATTCAAATAATTTATTTCTAAAAATATTTATTATAGGATGATTATAAGAGCAATAAGTTAAAAAAATCTACATATAAAAAATAGGAAGGCAGGGGCACCTGGGTGGCTCACTTGGTTAAACACCTGTCTTCAGCTTGGGTTATGATCACAGGGTCCTGGGATTGAGCCCCACATCATCCATGTCATCCATTGTCAGGCTCCCTTCTCAGCAGGGAGTCCATATGCTTCTCCCTCCCCCTCTGCCCCTCTTCCCTGCTTGTGCTCTCAGTCTCTCAAATAAATAAATAAAATCCTTTAAAAAAAATAAGGCAATTGCATAAATTATGGTCTATTCACATTGTGGACATATAGCCATTAAAATTGTTTTTAAAGAACATTAAATAATATGAGAAAATATCAATGTAAAATATTAAGCAGGGAAAGAAATGTTAAAATTACATATTTGGCAAATACCCCAATTGTTTCTGCATATGTTTGTGTACGCATATAACTAGAAAAAATTGCAGCAAAGTCTTGAGTGTTGTTTCTGAGTAGTGGAATTATGGGTAATTTCAGTTTGTCTCATTATAATTTTCTATACTTTCTAGATATTCTACAATGTGTATGTATTCCTTTCATACTGAGAACTTAAAAAATGAATGCCATAGCATATCAAAGGTTAATAGGATGGAAATCTGTTCCTCAAATAAATTAGCCACTTTTATTTCCAACCACAGGCAGTTGAAAAGCAATTGTTCACATGTATATATAATTGAGAAAAGGACTAAATCAAGTAAAGTCCCTATGTCATTAATAGAAGTGAAGCAATCAGGGTGAAGACTTCTATGCACTGTCAATATTTACATGTTCAG
The DNA here is from genome assembly GCF_037043125.1 of Eumetopias jubatus. Taxonomy (NCBI): domain Eukaryota; kingdom Metazoa; phylum Chordata; class Mammalia; order Carnivora; family Otariidae; genus Eumetopias; species Eumetopias jubatus. The sequence continues at coordinate 112,533,482 of NW_028274814.1, read as the reverse complement.
GGAAACCTTAAGTCATAATTCTTTTTTTTTCAAGTCATAATTCTTTAAGACTAATTTGTCTCTCTTAAGAACTGTAGAAAAATTGGTATATGAAAAATTTGGAGGCCACCCAAAGAGAATTCAATTCTAGCTTGATTCACAAAATTGTCTTCTGTGGCCCAGATTGTCCTGAACAACCGCTAAAAGAGGTCTACCAGAACTCTCATCCTCCCTCAGAGGCTGGGAGAATATATATGCCCATAATTCTTAAAAGCCTCACTAGAAAATCAAGAATTTGATGGAGATTTAGAATCTAGAATCCAGGAAAGACAGGTCAAGATGTCACCGGTTTCTAAACCCAGCTCCACATCAGAATCGCCTGTGGAGCTTGTTAATTAAGATTCCTGATCCTATCCCCAGAGATTCAGAAGACTGAGGTAAACTTCAGGAATATGTATTTTAAACATGTATCGCGCTTGATTCTAATGAAGTCCAAATACAGGACACATAATTTGAGAGCCACTGATCTCATACTAACAAGGCAGTTTAGCCCAAAGAGGGAAAGATCAATTACTTATTAACAAAGCAACTGGGCACCTGGCTATATATGACCTAAATAATAACAGAAAAGAAGAGTTACAAAGAGAAATGGTCTTTACTGAACATAAACAATCAGTTTGCTAGGATGACAGGGAAGGGCAATGGGAGGACGATTTTGTTGAGTAATACTCTGCTAAGTGCTTTAGGTAGGTAGGTATCTACCTATAAATTGGCTAGGGGTTTGTGTGGCTCTTAGAAAAATCCTGAATGTCACAGTGTTTCCTCTAACTCAGATAACTCTGAACCCAGCTTGAAAACTAAATATGGTGAGACTTTTTATCAGTTCATATTTTTCCATTTTCTTTTTTAAAGATCAACTCACCAAAAATCTCCAAAAAGTATATTTTCTGTGTGATGTTACAGCTATTCATACAAAACAAACACTGACATTTTAACTCTTATCCTTAGATCATTTCATTAGCTAACATTCTAGAATGGGGAATCATCAAGAGAAGAAATCATGGAGTAATGTTATATGAACTTTTATATCTCTAAGCAAAGGATTCTTCCTTTTTACTAGGCACATACTATGTGCCAAGCACATTTAGTTAGTCTGCACAAACCCTGTTAAGTAGTCATTATTATTCCTCATTTTATAGATCAAGAAATAAAAAAGAATGAAAATCATATTAAATATTTTATTCAAGGCCAAGAAACCAGAAAGTGGCCAAGTGAGAATTTGAATCCAGGACTAACCTGTAAGTTCAGGTTCTTTCCACTTCCCCTAGAGCCTCCTTCATTACTAAAAATGTCTTTGTCAGTAGAGGATATTTGAATGAAAGGGCAAAAACGTAGATGTTACTCTAAATGCTAAGCTTATTCTGTACCTTATCAACAACCATAATTCTTGATTCACTATGTTCTTGTCCCAGAGAAGTAAAAAAACATATATATATTCTGCAGATTTTTAAGTTATTATTATATAATTTATGGGGAGACATTACAAATCTAAAATCACCTTGTTGGTATTTTAGTCCTTGAGTGACAATCCAAATTGTGCACTTGTTCTTTTTAAATGGCCACTGATTACAGGATTGAAAAGGCTTTGTTATATCAGAGTAGTCTAATTTTTTTGAAATTTCTCTGTGGGTCACTGTATTCTCACATATGGTAAAACCTTTTTCAGAGGGTTGTGCTGAAATCACAACAGAAGTTACAACAGGAGTCTTATATCACTTGCCAGTTTCTCTTTGAGAAAGAGCTACCTGGGAAATTTTCCTCTTGAAAATCAATCTGGTTTGGAAGGAGAAGAAAGCCAATGACACAGTGATTGTAACTAAGAAAGTATGAAATGGAGATAGTTCATATCTGTATTGTCTTATCAGACTATCACCTCAATGCAATTTAAAACATCATGTTCTAATTAAAATTTAGGCGAATAGCATGGGAACAATTGTATCATCAAGGAGACAAATTTCTAACACATAGAGTTATGATTTATAATTATTAGCTTTATTATCATCATCACTATATTCATAAAACATCTGAGTTCTAGAGCTTTCAAAAACATATTCCTTTGCAAAATCCAGGGTCATTTTGTATTAACACCAGATTCCATAGACTTTGAACTTATCCCCAGTAGACTATTTTTACTGGAACTAAAGATAATAAGCTGCCTGGGTATACTGTGAAATATCCATAGATATTTATCCCCTGGGCCCTCCCAAGTTTTTCTCATTAGTCCTCAGTAGGTCCCTGTGAAGCAGAAGCAGAGGTGCTATCTTCCGTCATCACATGAAAAAAATAAAAAGCAAAGAACAAAAGATAGTGAGTTTGTCCAACTGAAGTCATATACTACCCCAGTACAGAGGAACTGAGGTCTTGACATATGAATACGATGAGAATTCATTCTAGATCTCAATGTGTAGAAAACAAGAGTATGGGAATGAGGTGGGGGAATAGGAATAAATGCAGATACCCCTTACCCTTCTCGCTGCCTTTCCTATTCCACATTCCCCGAAGGAAGAATGAGGGAATTCTAAAGAACCAAAGCAGAATGAGAACCTTCTCCCCCCTGGAGAAGGTTACATTTCCTGGCTTCTGGTCATGTTAAGCTAACAAAACAGGCTCTGTCTTTTGGTAAATGAGCATATAACCTTCAATTACCATTCAGATGTAATGACATTTCTAAGCCTAACTCAAGTGAGCTGCTAATAGGACTCAATTTCCCATCTTTAGCTGTTTTCTCTCTGTATTTCCATTCTTAGGAATGTATCCACTTGTATCCAATGCTTAAATTCGCATATCTACCTTAATCAGCACAAATATTGTATCTCCAGCACTAATTTTTTAGTCAAGCTTTAGTTCCATATTTATTTTTGGGAAATAGGATGCCAACAGGCAATTTCCACCAGAACATTTTGCTTTAATTCCAAGTGTTACAAAATCAAATGAAGGCACAATCCCTACCTGAATAAGCTTTCTTTATGTGCAGCTTCATTCTCTCCCACCATATTTTCCAAATGATTCAATAGTTTCAACCTTTGACTCATCTTCTAGTCTTTTCTCCACCCCAGCCCTAATAATCAGTTATCAAGTTCTGGCATTTTTTTTTCTTTTTATGGTCTTTAGTATTTATCTCTACCTTGTCATTCCTTCAAATCTAGGTCTTTATCTTCATATAGATTTGCAATTTCCATCAAATTTTCAGCAATAAACTCGATTTCACTAAACACTACAATAATCTCTCTGATACAACAAAGCTAAGTTAGTCTTTATAAAACCTCTACTTGGAATGCTTGACATTCCGTTATCTAGGTGCTACAACTTTCCAACACGGGCCTTAAACTCATGACCCTGAGATCAATACCTGAGCTGAAATCAAGAATTGGACGCTTAACTGACCAAGCCACCCATGTGCCCCTAGGTACTACAACTTTCTAGACTCAATTCCAATGTCAATATTCAGTGAAACTTTTCCTGATAACTTCTATACAGAATAGTTACATGCTTCTTTAAATGTCTACAACATGGACCATGTGAGTCTGATTATAGAATATCCTGTGTTATTTTTTGGCTTATTTTATAAGCTTACCTCCCCATGGATTACAAGCAGTTGAAAAACCTTAATAACAAGAAGTGCTTTTGTTTGTTTACTTATTTCTTTGGTAAAAGTCAGGGCACAAAACAGTTGCAGGCCTATATATTATGTTTGACATTGTCTTAATTATAATGATTTAAAATCTCTTTTAAATGCTAAGGGTCTTGAGGATTCTTTAACTTTATTCCTTATCATGAAATTTCATTGACTCTACATAAAGCTTGAGGTTATTTGATTAGAGAATCACATTGAGACAGTCACAAATTCTCCCCCCAATATGTCAGTCTTGTTCAGCTCTTTGTTTCCTTTTCCTCTGTTCCTGGCTAGATGTTTAGTTCATGTTTGAGAGAGAGAATGCTAATGGACATTGCAATTTTATCACCGCCTTTCTAAAAGCCAGAAAAAGTGGTGATAAGTAACTAGCATTTTTCTCACATTTGAAAGTGAGTATATAAAGTACATGAAGATATTTAAGAGAGTGCTCAGAGAAGAGTACTGCAAGGATAAGTGCTTAATACTCACGACTGACCCAAGAGAAAGGTTGGCTTGACGTATCTGATTGTCCTAGGCTGGGTTCCCAGCAGTAGTCCCTGAGACATGGATTTACATGCATGTGACATATTAAGGAAGGAGTCTAACAGAAACTGATAGGAAGTAGGACAAGCAGACCCAGAAGGCACAGTCAAATAGGGTATGATTTTAGGCAAAGTCTCAGACTCAGCCTGATCCTGGTAGGAGTTCTGTAGGTGATTTACTCATTTATCACTCAGTCATTGACTATAGCTTGCTCTCGTGCATCATCAGCTCCCAAGTCCTTCCAGCCCTCTGTGTACAGCAAAGCTGCCTGGTAGCCCAAGGGCAGCCTCCAGCAAGTACAGAGACTACCATGGGCCCAGAACTGGTAAGCAAGCTCCAGTGGATCTGGGTGGAGCAGACAGCATCTTTGGCAGGATGTTCCTACTTCTCTAAAGGAAATAATATATGTGCTCATTTGTTTCAAATATTGTGTGTGCATAGAAAAAAATGTTAAAGGGTATAACTAGAAGTATGGCTCTAATCATAAGATATGGTCCACCCATCCCATTTATCATCCTCTATATCAAAAAACATTGCAACAAAAAATTTTAATTGCCCTTAGAAATATAACTTAAGGGCGCCTGGGTGGCTCAGCTGGTTAAGCTACTACTGCCTTCGGCTCAGGTCATGATCCTGGAGTCCCAGGACCGAGTCCCTCATCAGGCTCCCTGCTCCGCAGGGAGTCTGCTTCTCCCTCTGACCGTTCTCCCTCTCATGTGCTCTCTCTCTCTCATTCTCTCTCTCAAAAAAATAAATAAAATCTTTAAAAAAAAAGAAATGTAACTTAAAAGTACTTTAGAAATTCAAATGAAAAGTCGGATCACATTTGGTTATAAGGAATGCCTTGAGATGAAGAGCCTCATACTCCACCAACTGAGCCAGCCAGGTGCCCTGCTACCAGATTACTCTTAACAGATAGGTCTGACCAATTCTGTCATCCAGTGATATCCAAAACAGTCAAGGTATTCAGAATTCTAGCTGACCTTCCTGCTATCATTCTTTTGCCCATTTAACTTACACTATATGTAGCTACCAAATTACTTTTTTTTAAAGATTTACTTTTTAAGTACTCTCTATACCCAATGTGGAACTCAAACTCAAAACCCTGAGATGAAGAGCCCCACATTAAAATTAGAATTCTGCTAGAATAATCCAGATAAAAGCAATGAAGGTGATAAATAATGGTAAAGAAAAAAAGCATTTATCCTGTCTTTTCTATATGAACTGTACTACTGATAACCAAATAGTAAGGGAGGACAATGGTGATTTTAAAAATTAGAAGATGTACAGGAATGACTGTGGAGATTAAAATTAGCATTAGTTTTTAGTGGTTGTGCTAAGCTAAGTGGTAGTGCTAAGCAGCAACCACTTAGATCAAAGGGCTGAAGGAAAGAACATGGTCAAAGATCACTGGGAAAGATAGGGACTGTTTTAGCGAGGCAACATTGAATTTGTAAGGAAATACTGAATTTTAAATACAGGTGGATATAAACATAAGGATATTTTAGCAGGCAGTGGAAATACATGCCTGGGACTTTTAAGAGGGTTAGAAATATAAACTTGAGCCGTCACCAGTCGGTGATGGTAGAAGCTAAAGGAGTAGAGAGAGAAAGAACAGAGTGGGATGAAAGGTAATGACCACATCTGGCGAGCAGTAGGATCCTGAGAGAGATAGAGGAGAGGTGGGGGGTTTAAGGAAGAAAAGTACCACCTACAGCAAGATAGAAGGTCAATCCTGGGAAATATCAGGGAAGATGAAGACAAAATACTTTGTTGATTTTCACTGTTAGGAAACAGAGTTATCAAACAACCTTGTTTTCCATCAGTTTTCACAGTTTAGGAGTCAGAGTCCTAGAAGAAATCAAAAGTATTTTTTTAAGATTTTATTTATTTATTTGATACAAACACAGAGAGAGAGAGAGAACAAGCAAGGGGAGCAGAAGAGGGAGAAGCAAGCTCCTCGCTGAGCAGGGAGCCCAATGCAGGACTCGATCCCAGGACCTTGATATCATGACCTGAGCCAAAGGCAGATGCTTAAGTGACTGAGCCACCCAAGCGCCCCCAAAAGTATTTTTCATTCTATATAATTGGGAACTAAAATAACTCAAAAACGTGTTGTATTTTATCTGGCTTAATTTCCCCTAGAGAATATAATTCTGTTCTTATTCCATAGTTATTTAAATAACCCCCTTATCCTTAAAGACAAAATAAAAAATTCTTCAATCTTTAAACCACCCAGGAAAGGAATTAGACCTGTTCTCTTGAGTCACTAAAGATTTCATGGCCTTAAAATATAATACAGGATAAACCCAACATATAAAATGAGCAATCATGATTTGGGTCACGTGACCGAGCTGGAGTTGAATACACAACTCAGGTGAGCAATATAAGAAGATAGGTGAGGATTCAGGAGTTGTGCACCAATTAACAAGCCACGGTTAGGTACAGAAGGCAACCACCTTGAGAAAGAAGGAAGTTTCACAGATGGGAGCATACATGCTAAGTCTAGCACCTGAATGACATTCATGGCCTTGAGACTATGGCAACCTGGTCCTCTCACTTGATCTACTTCTAGCCCAAAGGCTTACTTACTTCCCTGCAGAGTCTTGACCCGAATTGTCCTAAATCTCTAGCCACTACAACTTCCAGGAGCCTTTAAATTTAAGTACTCAATTTATAAATCATCTTCAAATTACTAATATTTGTTCCCATTTCATGCTTTTCAGAGCATCTCATACCTTCATCCAAAATTCATGTTATGTATATATTTTTTTCTTTTGGCACTTTAAAGACTGCTATTAACTATTTTCAGAAATCCAATTAAACCTTAAACCCCATATTCAAAGTTTAATTTTTTTTTCTTACTCTCACCATTAAATTGGTCCTTGGTATTAAAGTGACCCAGATTTTCATCATGAAATATATTTGTTATCCTGGCTATTTGCAGTTTGGGAAACCATTTTCACTGCTCAATGACTTGTATCATATAGGTGACATTTATATTATTTTAAGCACCTACACACATCCCTGTTAGGATTACAGTGATTAAAATAAATACACTTTCTAAATGTTTGAAGGAACTTAATAACATTGTTTCAGAAACAACTGTCCAAGCCACTAGACTGTGTTTATGCCACACGAGGTGGCTCCACTATACTTGAGAGTTGAATCACGCCACCCATTTAGCTGAGTTTTTGTACTCATGGATTGATCATTGCAGATGATCAGTCACTTCATTCTAGTCACTTCACTCTAAGGTCGCTACATTCTCCTGGCCACTTAGTATCTTCAAGGAATCAGCACCAATAGCTTTACACAATTCGTTCCCTCCTTTTAAGGAGGACAGGGAGGAGAAATTAGATTTTCCCTGGTATTATTCTAAAATGAATAGAAAATTAATTCTGTGTAGATATGAGATTATGTATCAGAATAATGTATCAGAATAATAATAATCATAATATTATTCAAATTATTGTCTCCTTTGGTGAAGACCATTTATTAATTGTTTTACTGAGCACATTGATATATTACTGACTCATGTGCCGAACTTTTGTAATTTGAGGCCATTGAAAAGATGCTTTGTGGGAAATAAGGTAAGAAATAGAGTGGAGTATAGTATCAGGGTCTACTCAATAAGTTAAAACTTCAGTTGATCAATTTGTAGTAGTAAAGTGATTCAGAGCAAACAACAAATCTTTGCTAATTCTCTTCCCTTGCTCACTGATAGCCTTACACCCTCATCAATACATATTCTACTTTTTTTTAATCTTTTTTTTTTTAGATTTTTTTCTTTTTATTTTTCGACAGAGAGAGAGAGAACGCAAGCAGGGGGAGTGCGAGAAGCAGGCTTCCCGCCAAGCAGGGAGCCCAACGTGGGACTCGATCCCAGGACCCTGGGATCATGACCTGAGCCGAAGGCAGATGCTCAACGACTGAGCCACCCAGGCGCCCCATATTCTACTCTTGTATATGTGACAAATTCAGGATAATTCAACCTAATTCTGCAAACATGGATGGAGCTTTTTGTGTCTATTCATTGTGCTTTGCACTATGGAAAGGCAGAGACAATTGGTATAACCTCTGCCCCTAAGAAGCTTCTAATCTTATAAAAGCAGATGGATAGTCAATTGTAAAAACAAGCAGAATAAAATAAATTTTAACACAGATATAGAAACAATATGCTGCCAAAAAAAGAGAAAGAAAAATGGATATTTTAATTCTTAATGAGAGAAGGAATCAAAGGAGGCTGTTTAATCTTTGAGGATTACTTGCTTTCCTAGTAAGAATCAATAAGAATATTGATTTTTCTGTAAGTCACTGAAGATGACCAGAACAACTGAGATTTTATGTATTTCATCTGACATTTCACTGATCTCTGTATTCATTCATTTAACAAATAAATTTTGAGCATCTACTATGTGCCAAAGATGTCACTTAGAAAGGACATGAAAATAAATCCGATAAATATTAGAAATTTTGGAATAGGACAAGCCAAAGCAGAAAGGGAACAAAAGAATATCACAGCAGTACTCTTTCCTAGGGATGGGTGGTTAAATTAGGTTGGAGCCAAAGAGCTGAAGGATATTGGAGACTCAGTTTAAGGCTGCTTTCGCTTTGGTTGGCTACCAAAACTTCAAATTAGCAGAGCAGTGCACAAAATCAAGGGTACAAATGAGTAGAGGCTGCTTCCAGTGCATTGCTTGTTCCTTAAAAATTTCCCCTAAAATTCACTGTGCTTGGTGAGAAGAAACTGCAGGGTCAGAGGATCCAGACCCTAGGTTCTCAGATGTTCAGAGTTTTAAGCTGCAGAAGGGACTGTGTTGTCACCCATGAGTTCATCCATTTACCATACAAGAAATTCTATCTGGACCACAATCACATACCTCCTAACTGTATCATCACACCTACATCAGACTTGACCATGGCCTACAATAGAGGTCAAAAAAGGGCTGGTGGAACATCATAAATTGAGTATACATATTTATTGCCATCCCCACCCAAACCCATCTAGAATGACAGTAAAGAAATTTTTTAAGTAAAAAACAAAAACAAAAAACCACACAGATAAGGAAAAAGGGAATGGAGACAATATTTGATAAGGCTTCTCAGCAAATTTTAGAAAACGAAGAGAGAATAGATAGGAGTTAGCTGACACTGCAGATCAAAGAAAAGTGGAAATAGAAATGCAGATGGGAGATAACAGCTATGAAGAGTCCACGCCCCAGAAAAGCACAGGAAAAGAAGTGTCAGTTACCACACAGGAATCACTGAGCTGAGGTGAAGTGTCAGTTACCACACAGGAATCACTGAGCTGAGGCATTGTACTGAAAACAGGAGAATTTGGGGGAATTCCACATTGGGAATGATGATATTCCCTAACCCCCTTCCCTTGATCGCCTCCCACTTTGCTGGCAGCCAGGATTACGCCACCAGAGTATCTTCTTTTGTCTTCAGAATATAAAAATGGAGTATTCTTTTCTAGGAAAAATAACTAGCTCAAGGGAAAAAACTTAAGGACACTGATATCAGGCAGATCCAATCCCCTACAGAGAAGCTCTTCATTCAACAAACACAACCCCCCAAACACATATCCACAAACACACAATCACAGAATCTTGAATCAACTTTTTATAGTATCTCATTCTAAGATAGGAATTTACATTCAAGGCACAACAGATATTCATGGAAAACCTCCAACATGGAACAGAGAAACCAAGCAGACAGGGAAAAAAAAAATGTATTTGAAGGAAACATAGATAATTTAGGGAACATGAGGTAAAACTAAAGTAAACAGAAACAAAACTGTCCTTAATGTTTCCAGAGATATTCCATGCATAAATTAAGAACAAATGGATTTTTTAATGAAGCATTAAAAGAATTATAAATAGCTCTCCGAAATTAAAAATACATATATTTTAAGTATTTTAAAGTTAATAGATGTTTAGAAGGAACATTGAAGAAATCGAGAAAATAAATACCAAAGAACAAGGAAATGGGACAATCGAGAAAATAAATATTAAAGAACAGGGAAATGGGAAAATGCTAACAAAGATTAGGGTAGCAATTCAGGAAGTCTGGCATCCAAACAGTAGGAGTTTAAGAAAGCATGACTAGGGAAAATGGAAGGGAAGGAATTATGAAAGAAATCATAGAAGAAAATTCCTTACATCTAAAGGAAATGAGTTTCTTAACTGAAAAAAACCCACCATATCTCCAACAAAATAAATGAAAGAAGGCCCACACCAGGATATGTCACTGTGATATTTTGGATCACCAGGGATAACGACCTTAACAGCTGAGCGAGAGAGAGAGGAAAAGAGAGGGAGAGAGAGAAAGGGGGTTGAGGAGAAATCCAGTTATATACAAAGAATCAGAAATCAAAATGGCATCAAGCTTCTCAACCGTCTCTCTAAAAGCGAGAATACTTCGGAACAATGCCGTCAAAGTTGTGAGGGGAAAAGATGTCCAACTTGGAATCCTATAGCTAGGCAGACTATTCATCAAGTATGAGGATAAAGATATATAAGAACACGGGGACTACATTCCAGGCAGAAGAAGTAAGAGCAAACCCTGCAGCGTGACTCATCATCGTGGCTTGTTAATAGATTTAATACCTGCAGAGGGAAGGCAGAGTCCTATCAGATGAGGCTTGTAGCCATGCCAGAGAATTGTTCATTTTCCTGCCCAGCTCAGGGCAGGCGCTGAGGACTTTGAGAAGTGACATAATCTGATTTCTATTTAGAAAGCCTGGTCTTGGTACCACTGGGGAGCCTGGGTAAGATTTGGGAAGTGTTGATGGCAGGGAAAAAGTGTATCTTTTTTTTTTTAAGACTTTATTTATTTATTTGAGAGAGAGAGAATGAGAGATAGAGAGCACAAGAGGGAAGAGGGTCAGAGGAAGAAGCAGACTCCCCGCTGAGCAGGAAGCCCAATGTGGGACTCGATCCCGGGACTCCAGGATCATGACCTGAGCCGAAGGCAGTCGCCCAACCAACTGAGCCACCCAGGCGCCCAGAGAAAAAGTGTATCTAAACAAGAGTTGGTATGGACCTAACGGAAGACAATAGCAGTGAGGAAGGCTTCCAGGCATTTATGGAGTTAAAATCACCATTAGGTGTCATTAAATGTGGATGTTCCATGAACATGTCTAGAATGATTCCCAGGTTTGTACCTTAGGTGACTAGATGACTGATAGTGTCTTTCCCTGGCAAAAGGGAAGGATCTGGAGAAAAGAAGAGTTTACTTTGAGACATACTAAGTTTCTATTATCCTATATGCCACTTTCTCTTTCACCCTTTTGCTTCTACACTTGTTCTATATTCTACTTGGAATTCCACCTAACCCCTGACGAAATTATACTAATAAAAAGAAACCTTACAACCTCAGCCAAGTTCACACTTTACATATTTTTGTGTTCCCTTCCAATTCCTGTCTACCTACATAATTTTACATAGTTATAGCCATAATAGAGATACGATTTTATACTCTGCTGCTTCCACTTAAAATATTTTTAAGTGTGCTTCTCTGTTATTCTGTAATCTTTATAATTATTACTTTTATGGCTGCATAATATTAAATCGGGTAGTACTTTCTTATTTTACTTTTCATTTCCACTATTGTTGAACATTGAAGCAATTTCCAATTCTTTCACTATCTTGCTGAATAATGCTACAATGAGAATCTTTGTGCATATGTCTTTTTTACCCCTGCCATTTGTCTCTGTGGATATTAGGAAACGATGATTTTTTTTGTTAGCTCTGATGTAGTACTACCACTCAAAAATATAAGAAAGTTGTATGGCTGCATTTTGTTTTGCACAGACTTTGGAACAATTTTTCATGCCAAATCTATGTTCCTCCTGAGTTTTTCTCTGCTCATTGCCAGTGCCACCACATAATAAATGATGGCACTGCCTTCTCCTGGCCCAGGTCCTTACTCCAGGCCCCTCTGCCCATCTCTGCTACTATGTCCTGGTTAGACCTGCATCTTCCTTAGCCCCCTTAGCCCTTCAAACCAGTGACACAGCTGAACTGACTGCCTGGCTTTGGTTCTGGTGTTTACCATTGGGGGTAGGGGTGCATGCTGGTCTACTGATTACCTCTACTCTCAGTTGCATGCAGCTTGTCAGCAATCCTAATGTATGTCCATGGCCAGGATATCCTACCCAGCTCAAATCTAGCTACCTGGAACTATGTTTAAAAGGAGGAAGCAGACATAATGAGTAGAGTAAGACCAGTTCAGAATTTTAGTACAGTTGACCCTTGAGCAACACAGGGCTGAGGGGAACTGACCCCTCATGTAGTTAAAAGTCCACATATAACTTTTGACTCCCCCAAAATTAACTAATAGCCTACTGTCGACCAGAAACCTGATCAATAATTATAGTTGATTAACACATATTCCATATGTTATAGGTATTATATACTCTATTCTTATAGTAAAGTAAGATAGAAAAAAAATGTTAAGAAAATCAGGAATAAAGGTGCTGCCTGGGTGGCTCAGTTGGTTAAGTGTATGCCTTTAGCTCAGGTCATGATCTCAGGGTCCTGGGATCGAGCCCCACATCGGGCTCCCTGCTCAGCAGGGTATCTGCTTCTCCCTCTGCCCTTCCTGTGCTCTCTCTGTCTCTCTCTCTCTCTCTCTCTCTCTCTCTCTCTCTCTGTCTCTGTCTCAAATAAATAAAATCTTAAAAAAAAAGAAAAGAAAATCAGAAAGAGAAAATACATTTATAGGACTGCACTTCATTTATTGAAAAAAATCCATATATAAATGGACCTGAGCCATTTAAACCCATGTTGTTCAAGGGTCAACGGTACTTCTTCTTTAAAACTGCCCCTCCTGCATTTCCCTCACTGCAGTGATTAAGAGCACTCAGGTTTGAGGTTATGTCCCCTTGGGCAAGTTTGCTGAGCCTCTGTGTACTTTTTTGTCATCTCTAAGATAGGGGTATATGTGTAAGTGCTTAGAACAGTGCCTGGCACATAGGAAGTCTTCATAAGGACTTACTCTCTTATAGTCTCCTCACAACACTGGGGAAATTAATATAATCAGCAAGGCCCCCTAAAAAGGCATGAATTCCCTCAGAAAATAATAATAGCAAAACATGTAGAGCACTTGTGTGAGAGGCATTACCCTAAAGACTCTACACGCATTGTTTATTAACACTTCTCAACACTACCTGAGACAAGTGCCATGACCCCCACTTAAAGACGAGTACAGTGAGGTCCAGAGAATATTAAGCATCTGCCTGAGATCTCATAGCGAGGTCCAGATACAGGGTTTCAGACCTAGAAATGTGGCTCCAAGGATGTACTGTTAGCCACTAGATATATGACCTCTCTGAATAAAGCAGCAGAAATTTAGTGGTTCATGAAGGAGGAGAGAGTGGCTAACAAATTACCTAATCTTTGGCAATGTGATTCCTTTGTTGCTGCTCCAAGGGGAAAAGTTGAGTTCCAGGGCACTAAAAACTATTTACAGCCTCTACCTCCCATTTTACTTAGTGCTTTGAACCTGAATCCAGATTGAATTCAACCCTTATGATTTTCTGTTGCCATTGTGAGTCAGTGGTTCTTTTAATCTATGTCTTATCCCCCAGCTGTAGTCTTTGTGACCATTCCTAACACTTCAGTGTCAGATCAAGGAATATGAGACTTCAGTAAATCCTTCAGAGTTGAGATTAATGAGAAGAAAAAAAGTCGGATGTCCGTTGAATGATAATGTTCTGTAGTTCTGTTTTACATTTCAGGATGCAGAAATTTCTTTCTAAATAAAGAAAAAAAAAAAACCTTGTTCTGCGCTCATTATGTAGATCAGAAACAGTAATGATGCATCCATATAGTTAGAAGATGAGTGCCCAGGAAAGAGCTCTTTGAATAAAAGAATTGATAGTAATATTCCCTATAGATATGAGTGTATTGCTGCTAGATCACCACTGGGAAGGGCTATGTTGTGAATTGTTTAACTTCTCATTGTGATAATGTGAAAATATAGGAAATGCTATCCTGGGTAGAGAACAAGATGTTCGAGATAAGTTTTGAAGGTCATGGCTACCTCTGAAGAGAGCATCTCAGAAGTTCAGGAACATATGTTAAAAGGGGAAGGAAAGAGGAGAGAGGATGAAGCTGGAAGAGTAAGAAGAGGCCAGATTATCAAAGGTTTGGAAAGCAATCCAATGTGCTAGACAATGTGAATATTTTTCTGTAGAAGATGGGAAATCACAAAATGATTTTATGCTGGAGTGACGAGCATTTAAAAAAATACATTTCTGGTTAAAAATGATCTTTCTGGTTTTTTGTGTAGGATGAAGAAGAAGGGAAAGAGTGAGATTGGATGCCAAAAGAGCGTAAGGGGATATTTGCAAATAGTACAATAGACCAGGGAGGTGATGCTACAAAGGAACCCAGGACTCAACCAGTAGCAGTGGAAATGGAAGGGAGAGTGATGAATGTGAGAAAGATCTGGAAGGTGGGAAGGTTGAGTTTCAGTGGCAGATTATATTTGGTCTTTAAGGAGTAGAAGAGTGTTTCTCCATTTTTAAATCCATGGTCTCTTTTTAATAAATGTGAAAACCTCACATTGCCCCTCCAACAAAATTAATATGTACCCCTCTAAGTGGAACATGGCTTACCACAGCACACTTAAAATTCACTTCTCTTCAGTTTATCCCTACTGATAAGGAAATATTTTGTCAAACTTTACTTATATAGTTTGTATTATAAAAAAATAAGGTTTTTTTATGGGGCACCTCAGTGGCTCAGTCGGTTGACACTCTGCCTTCTACTTGGGTCATGATCCCAGGGTCCTGGGATGGAGTCCCACATCAGGCTCCCTGCTGAGCAGGGAGCCTGATTCTCCCACTTCCTCTGCCTCTCTCCCCCTGCTTGTGCTCTCTCTCTCTCTGTCAAATGAATTAAAAAAAAATCTTTAAAAAAATAAGGGTTTTTCCAAATATAAAATTATATTTTATCATAAAATAGAAATATTCAATCTACAGAATAATTTAGAGAGACTGATCTCCCACTGCCCCCGCTAGAGTCAGGTGCTAGGATGGCTCCTGGCTTTCCACCTTGGGCAGAAAGGTCAGTTACGGTCCTTAAATAAAATAGTGAATACAAGAAAAGAAGTTTAGGAAAGTAAATATTGAATTTAAAGTGAATCAATAAGATTCACTAAACTGAGACCACTGGAGATCAGGGACCATTTCTTAGCTCTGAGTAATGTAGCCCAAAATTTAGAATGTGTGTTGATCTGATCTAAACGAAAATGCCTGTGGGACATCAGGAAGGAGACAGAGTAGGAGACGCGGAGTTTGGGTATTAAGGCTGTGGAAAGAGATCTGAAGGGAGATACTACTTTGGGGTGACAATGACAAAAGTAGAAGTGGTTTTCAAACTTTTGGTCATGAAGGATTATATGTGCATACAGTTTTGGGGAGGCTCATTAACTTCCTAAAGTCTTACTTGAATTGTTGAAGAGTTCGCAGAGCCCAGATCAAGACTCTCTATACCAGTGATAGTTGAGTCTGGGCTTGGGTCTACTGACTCAAGGACAGGGTAAGAAGAGAACAAGGCTAAGAACAGAGCCTGGGGGAATACTAACATTTAAGAGGTAGAGGGAAGGAGATAGTCTTCGAAAGAAGAATAAATAGAATAGTCATAGAAGTAGAAAGGAATGGGCACAAGCAGTATAATTAAATCAAGGAGAGTCTTTCAAATTATGAGCTAAGGTCATAATGTAGAGAGACAAGGTTAGATGATGATTGGAAGACATCATTTGGATTAAGTGGACACTTGCTGTTTGTTGTCCAGTGTTTATTCTTCTGCCTTCTGGGATGAGAATTCCTAATTTCCTCTGAGAAATAAGTCTGCTGCTTTACCCATTCTTAGCCATATGAATTATGTGGAATTGACCCCGGCCCTTGGTTCCCAAGGACAGCATCTTGCTGCCACAGGGATGGGCACCTAAAGATGGTCTAGGCAAACTTTAGGATTTTATTGACAATTCTGGGACATGGAGACTTGGGAAAGGAAAAAGAAAACAAATGACCTCAGGAGCTGCTGGTAGCCATCTGAAAACAGCCAAAAAGAAGCCAGGTCATTGGTCACATTTATAGGGCACTGGATCAAGCCTTTCCTAAAACTAGTCTAGCTCTGAATGTTTTAATTTCATGAGCCTATTTAAAGCAGATCTGCTGATACTTTGAATATGAAGCATCCAAACTGATACAGCTCTTTGCAGAAGCTGTCTCAGTGTAATGATGGTGACAGAAATAAAATTGCTATAGGCTAATAAGTGACTGGGAGGAGATATAATGCTTCAGCAACCTGAACTACTTGCTTTAGTTCTGTAGCAGATTTATTATGGCCATTTAAAATACAATATAAGTGTTTTGGGTTTTGTTTTCTTTTAAATTCTTTTCCTTGTATGGGCTTTAGGAAACATCAAAGAACAGTGTATTCTCTTTTGGCTCCTTTTCTAGGACATAGATGATAGCTACAAATCTTGGAAGAAGGTTTAAGTGATTCTTCCCCTAATATATTAACATGCCTTGGTCAGCCAACATTTAATTTTATCCACCACTTTTCCTTCCCCTTTACATTAAGCTAATGCAGTGTAACTCTGTTGCTCCTCAAAAAAGCAAACTTAGACATTCTTCTGGAAGCTCCCTACCCAAACCTCATCACCTGTTGCCTACACCATTGAAAGTGCACACTGACATGCCTCTTTGTTTTCATCCTTTCCCACTTTCCATCTAGTTTCTACACAGCAACCAGAATGATCTTTCTTCAAAATGTAAAGGAGATCATATTCAGAATCATCCACTTGCTTCCCACTATACTAGAATTAAATGTTTAATAGGGTTGCTTTAAGAATAAAATTAGATTAGATTTGTAAAGAGCTTAGAACAGTGCCTGGGACATGTGAGCACTGAGTAATTGTTAGCCACATGCTGTTTTCTCTGCCTGAAACAACCCTCTCCTACCATGTCTGCTTAGTAAGATGTTATCTGCCTTAAGAGTCAATTGAAATATCTCCTCCCGTTTTCTAAGCGAAGAGAAAGACTTTCTCCTCTGTGTCCCCACACAATCTAGTTCATACCTTTGTGATAAAATTACTGAATTTTGTGTACAATTATTTATTTACTGAGCACCATCAGTAAACTCTGGATAACTTGTTTATGCAGCACAGTGTCTGTCATTGTGTGGCCAACATGTCTTATGAACAAGTGAAATTATGTTCTTTGCTATTTCTTTGTCCACAGTTTATAATCCCAAACACTAGCAGATTATTTACTCCTCTTACACAGCACACTTTCCATCTTTCCTGAGACTGTTTGTTATAATGGATTACTGACAGTATATCTACCCTTTTTTATAGTTTCCAGCAACTAACCAGATCTAAAGGTGATCTTTACTTGTCGGCAATACCAATGTCACTTATTCTCTAGAGCCCCTCTTGTGCCAAAGAGACCTTAATATGATGTGGCAATTCTCTTGGAATTTGATAACTAGAAGGCAGTATGACAGAAGGAAAATGTTTCCACCAAGATTTGGGTAATTCATTTACTCTCTCTAAACTTGGTTTCTTCACTTATAAAGTCATTCTCAGAGTTGATGTGCGGTTCAAGTGGAATAACAGAGATGACTGCATATAAATGTCAAAGGATATATATTTTACATCAGCTGACTGAAACTTGACTATCTAGTACTGTACTGTCCAATATGGTAGCCACTCAACACGGTGTTGTTGAGCACTTAAAATGTGGCTAGTCCCAAATGAGATGTGCTGTATGTGTAAAATTCACACCAGATTTCAAAGACTTCGTATGAAAAGAGAATGCAAAATATCTCATTAATAATTTTTATGTTGAGAATATATTGAAGTGATAATATTTTGGATATCATGGATTAAACGAAATATATTGTTAAAATCATTTCACCTATTTCTTTTTACTGTTTTAATGTGGCTATTAGAAAATTTTAAATTACATATTTGGCTCATATATTTGTATTTCTACTGAACTAGAAAAGGCCTCCTAACTTCTTATGCATCTAAAAACATGTTGCCATAGGCCTTGGTGCCGAAAGTAGCTTGCAAAAGGGTACTTCAGATGGCTTTTCCAACTCTTCTACTAAAGGGGTTAGAGGATTTGTACTATTACATACTTGTGGGTGCCAACATTACATTTTCAAGAAGGCTGGTGAAAAATACAGGTGGAGGTGATACTGTGAAAGTCAACTAAGCTAGTCAGCTCACCCCAGAACTATACCATGTCATTGGGTTCATTTGCTTATTAATCAAATGTCGTTATTTCCTTTCCTGGCTTCTGACAATTTCTATAATGTCTATGTCCTTGTAGGTTTAAAATTGTTTCTAATTCACAGTAGAAAAGTATCTTTGTGTTGCTCTAAATATGCATAATTACTATCCCAAATGCTGATATGATAGTAACAAAAGTAAAGAAAAAATTCTTTCTTATTTTACCAGTACTTTGTTAAATGTCAGCTGACACAGACGTGTTTTCTGGTGGCTACTTTTGACATTGCTCCATGAGCTATCTGCCCTTCATACTCATAGCATACCTTCCAAAGAATTAACTAGTTTCTTTGTTAAAACTGAAATGGAAATCAAGCCACTTCTCCATTTTTCTGTTGGACACAGAAGTGAAAATAAGCTTCCTATCAAAGCAATGGAACAATGACCCAAAAGGGAGAAAATCAGTACTTCGGTGGGTTTGAGCAGTAGAGGGTAAAATGTAAGAACATACTGATGAAAGGTAGGGCTCATCAGCTGTCAATGGAACTCCACTAGAGAGGAATTATAATGTTTTAATTAAAATGTAAGCAGAGAAGGTTGACTGCAGAGGCACTGAGGGCATCTCGATGACCAAAGAAGGCATGCTGGTAATCATCACTGTCATCTTATTGTATCATTAACTGAGTAATTGAGAGAGAGAGAAGTAGCATGGTGGGAGAGGGGGTATGTTCTGGGTGTGTTTTGGTTGGTTTAGGTATATATGTATGAGTATCATTGTACCTGGACCATTTATCTCATTCATTCACTCAACAAATATTTATTAACAACCATTATGTGCCAGGGCAGTGTTCTAAGTCCAGGGAATACAGCAGAAAACAAAGCCTCTACTCCCAAGGACCTTACATTCTTGTGGAAATCCCCTGGAGACAGCTATGTACCCCATGTGTGTGCCCTAAATTTCTCTTATATCATTGCTCCAGTGGCCTGCATTTCCCACCTTCCTGTCAGCTCCATACCCACATTGGAGCCATATGAATTAACATATTATGCACAGAGAATCCATTTTTAGAATATGGGGAAGAGGGGGAAGGAGTTGAGGGAGACACAATTCTGGAATCCCCTTCAAACTGGCAAAGCCTTCAATGTTCCATAAATAACTCCTACTGAAAGAAGCCCTTGTTCTTTTTTATGGCTGATAAGAAAAGGTAGCCCTTGTTATAGCTGGGTATACAGCAATCCACCTTGTTCCTTATCTTTCTCCCTCCTCTCTGGTGTCGTCTCTTTGACAGGGGGTAACGGGTGAACACAGTACTAGAAGAGGCAGGATTGGACTGTGGCAATGTCTCAGGGTGGGAGGGCTTTTATATGTGAGACAAAGATCCATTCCAGGGAGTCAGGTTCTGATCCTTCCACAAACGAACTGCGTGACACGGGGCAAGTCACTAAACATCCCTGGACTTGGGCTGGTTTTCTCTTCTGTAAAGTGCAGATATTGGAGTAAAGAATCTCTAAGACTCCTCTGGTCTTAAGGTGTTATGCCTTTACATAATTTAGGTAGCACAAGAATAAGACAGAGAAATTAGAAACTAGAATAAAAGGCCAGGAAGGAATTTGTGGGCCATATTTAATATTCACCAATAGCAATGGAAGATCAGTAACATGAGAGAAAACTAGTGTGTCCTCTAAAAAGTGACTTGAATAAGGTCACCAGTGAACAGAGGAACAGAGCGCATTTCCTACGGTGTCTTGTGGCCTTATTTTTCAACAAATTTCCACCTATTACACTTGGCAATCTCTCAAATGGACTTGTCATACCCAAATAAATTAGTCTACAGCTGTAGCCAGCTGTTTTGTCAGAAATAACAGAATCTCTAAGCATATTTCCCATCAACCAATAAAAGCTGAATCTGGTATTTTCTAAAAACAGCTTTTTGCCTTGAGACCACAGACCTAAGCTAACATTGCTGTCCTTAAACATAAAATACACCCACACTGAGGGCGTTTACCCTGGAAATTTTAGGGCGTGTTACAGCTACACAATGCACCTTGTGATTAGTGCCCCAAAGAGTAGGTAAAAATATGGCAGGAAAATTTTTTTCTGCATTTTTTCCTTTTCCTCCACCCCAAAGTTGGAAAATATTCACATGGGGAATCCTTAGAAACCAAAAAACAGTTAAAAAAAAAAAAAAAAGCCTAATGTTTCCAATCCTTTACATTTCCAATAATGGTGGACCTGGCAGGTTCCGCTAATGTTTTCCAAACACTGCACAGACCGCATACCTGATATAAATAGAACTAGGTCTAAATAACTTATGAAAATAGCACTCTGGGCTCCTGCAGAGGCCATCTGGGAGATGGTCCCTTCCTAATGAGGCTGTGACTTCAGGGAGTCCCAGATTTACCTATTTTGATCCAAACTCTTTGGAGGAATTGAATAATACTCTTTTTCTGGGGGAGAGGAGACGACAGAATTAGGAACGGGGGGGAAGGGATGAAGACTAGAGAGTGGCCATGGCCAAGAGAAAGCATATGTCTAAGTTCCAAAGACTAAAGCATGGTCAGCAACAAGGACAAATTTGTGGTTGAATCCCTCTACTGCTGAAAACATTCAATTCAGTGGCCCCTTCTCCCTGGATTCTCAGTAAATATTTGACGTTAAACAAGTAGCATTTATTAAAACGTCCCGTATTTACTTAACCATCAGCTCTGTTTATTAGGCGCATTCCTGACAGAATTTGCATGGCATTTTGCTTGCCACCACTGTTTATCATTTCCAGCCACTAGCTGATCAGAGAATAAATCTAGGAGCCACAGGAAGGTGAGGGAAAAGGGAAGGGTGGAAGGTTGCCAGCCTTGGGGGTGGTTAGGGTGGAGGAGAAGCCAGGCAAAATTGGAGGTGCTCTCTTAGAGTAGATTGAAATGGCCAAATCAATGGAGTCATTCAAAGCTAAAAAGGAACACTTGAAACATCTTTACAAATGGATCACTGATTTAACTATTTTATACTTTTTCACCCATTTTGTTACTTGGCAAATTCTGAGAATTCATCGTGAACAATCCCATATTAGATTAAGTGTAACTGTATTAATTCCCCTGAGAGTGCTTAGCACCTAAAGTATCCTTAAACAAATGTGTTTAACATCAATCTTGTTAAATGTTTCCGAAAATTATATACTTGACTTTAAATGTACTAAGATGGAGAATGTCTATGGACATTTTCATAGGGTTTTGAAACTACACACACAGAGGCCCATTGCCCTCTGATTACTGGACCTAATTTATGGTAACATGCATTTAAAAAATCTAAAAATTCTAAAACCCTGGTAAGACATGGCAAATGGATAAAGAATCGATGAAATGTGCACAACACATAAATACGTCTTAATTCTCACTACCTTGAAAAGTAGTAAAGAGAGACACAGAGTTCCACAGTAAAACCACATCCATAAATGTTAACTATTTAAAACCTGAAGAAAACTATGAATTCTCAGGAAAGAAAAAAACAAACCTACACACAGCACTTCAATATTTTTAAATGTTTTCATTGTAAATTTTTTTTCAAAATTCTAAAAGTATAATCATATACTTTTCTAACCTGATTATATCATAAATTCAAGATTAGCAGAATTCAAAACTCTTCCCATTAGGATTATTGGGGCCCCAGGGCTGTGCAAAAAAGTCCAAATAGAAAGACTTTCTCTTGATTCTTGTTTCGTCTTCCTTTTAAGGCTCTTAATACCCTCCAATCCACTGAAATACTCTCCCATCCCCGATGCTCACAAGCTTGCCTTCCCTGTCAGTGTTCTGGTTTTGCTTCCTTTTCTTATCAAATCTTCCTTAACCCAGCTTTCCCCACCTGAGGGACGTCTGTTCCGTGTTGTGCTATGATAGTGAACCATCTGATAAATTCATCTGTGATATCTAATACATTTTATCCAGAAGTTACCTAATGATGAGAATCAGCTCACTGGCTTATTAGAAACATGAGTTCCTGGACTTCAACCTATACCTTCTAAGAGCCTGACCTACCAATCTGTAGTTTAAAAAAGCATGCCCATCATCCATAAAACCCTGCAGATTTGGGACCCTTGGATCAGTAGTTCTCATCCCTGACTAAGCAGTGCTTTCACCTAGTGATACTCAGGCCTTCCGCTGGACACATCAGAATCTCTGTGGTTGATGCCTGAGTCTCAGTAGATTGTACGAGCTCCCTGGATGAATCTACTGTGCAGCCAGAGATGAGAACTACAGACCTATGTTTCTCAATATCTGGTCCACTGATGCACACATCAGAATCACCTGAAGTGCTCTATAAAAATGCAGATTCCTGGGCCCCCATGTTAGAGCAACCTAATCAGAGTTTTTGAGAACAGAACCTACACATCTGAGTATATGACAAGCCCTATAGATAATTCTTCCTTACACGAAGTTCTGAAAAAGTCCTCTGCTTGGAGCAGATGTTCATAATTGGGACACATATGAGAAATGAAGAAATGAGAATTGCCTGCCCTAACCTCTGCACTAGCCATTTTGCCTTAGGAGATATGGAAAGGGTCCCGACAAGCCTGACCGCGCTTTCTCAAGTGATTTTGATAATGTAGTCTCAGTTGAACATAATTATACTGACCTTTAATAGATGAAAAAGTTCTTGGGGCAAGTATGTTTGAGAAATGCTCAATCCTATTTTCTCTTTGATAATCATGATACACATTACCAGCATGGAACACATTCTAGGGAATCCTGCTTCAGTAAAATTCCTTAATTTTGATGGATTTGTACATTGCTCTGTAAAGTTCATATGCACTGCTCAGTGAACCCTCAAAGCACAGTTAAGAAACATTAGGTGATTGCCTAAGATCTCTGGTAGTAAAGGGCAGAATGATCTGGAACCCAATTCTTTGGACTCTCCCTTGTCTAGAAGACCCAGTTGGTCTCACCACCCCATAGCTGTGATTTAGGATGTATAAGAAGAACCACATAAAAATACAATGATGAATTCCATTGTTCCTGAATTTCTTTTGCAGTTGTTTTTTGTTATTTTTTTCTTTTGAAATATTTCCTTTGAACTGATTTATCTACTACTATGAAGAGAAGGGAGGATGGTAACACCCCAGAAAAGGTGTTTGTTATAATGGCAGCCTCTTACCACCAGATGACCCATATTATCTCCCATCTGTCACAAACCTAATTCATAAAGATCGAGAAGTAAGGTGTTTTCGAAAAAAAATAATTCTTTGTATGTGAAAATATGTTCCATGGCATTATTTCACTGATACTTTCAAGTTTTGTTTTAAGATTCTATTTAGTTATTTGATAGAGAGATAGCATGAGCGGGGGAAGGAGCAGAGGGAGAAGCAGACTCCCTGCTGAACAGGGAGCCTGACGCGGGGCTCCATCCCAGGACCCTGGGATCATGACATGAGCCGAAGGCAGACGCTTAACCAACTGAGCCACCCAGGCGCCCCTCATTGATACTTTAATCTATATTTTTAGTATCTTCATACTCTAGGTGTCATACAATAAATTTTAATCTCTAAATGATTTTAATGGATGCCAAATAGACAGGTACACGATAGCACATACAATACTCCAACTAAATGATAAAGCCCAGTGAAATTGGTACCATGACATACTTCATTTTCTGGCCAACACCATGACAGTTATTCAGGCTGCGTATAATTTATTAAATCCACTTGGAGGTGGTAAGAAAGTAACACAAATGGTTACTTTTAAAGGAACCAATTTGTAGTAGATCTGATTACCAGTTAACTAATCAAGTGACTTCAGCCAACTGTTTTAAAAACATGTATAATAAATATAGTCTTTTCTGGTAAAAACCAACAAAAACCATAAAAAGTATATTATCTCACAAAAGTCTGTGATAACTAAATAAGACTCTCGATGATATTAAGTGCCTAGAAATAAGTGGCATACCCATATTTAATCCAAGTCCACTGATTTCTGTCTCTGCATTCCTTTTTTTCTATAGAAACACAAGATACCTGATTATTTTAATGCAAATTATTCTAGCAAGTCAGTAGATGAGAAAACATTTTTCATGTAAAAACATTTTTTATTATGTTTCTCCTAACATTTTGCTTCCTGGTAAAATATTTTTGAGATGTACCTCAGTATTCACACATTTAAAAGTCATGAAGCTGAGGGCATCTGTCTGGCTCAGTCGGAAGAGCATGCATGGAGCTGTTGATCTTGGGGTTGTGATTTTGAGCCCCACAGTGGGTGCAGAGATTGCTAAAAAAAAAAAATAAACTTTAAGAAATTAAAGACATTAAGCTTATTTTGTTTTACCTATTACTTTGGAGTTTCAATGACTTGGTATCAAAGAAATCTCCTGTGTTACTGCATTCTGTTTTCATCAGATACAATATTCTAAGTATTTTTGGCAAAATTGTGCTCCTGAAAAATTTCTGGAAATTTTTGGAAAGTTGGATCATATTACAAAGTGCTCTAAAATTGTTTGGTGTGAAAAGGAGACTGGCAAGAACTCATTTTATAAAGCAACATGTCTCTTTTTTTGTTGTTATGGGTTCTGTAAGACTGGCCCAGAAAGACTGACAGCAATGTGGGGATTACCAAGTGTGCTATAGGAGCAGAGGAAACACAGGGGGTGGCATTAAGTTAGGAAGAGAAAAGTCAGAGAAGTCAATGCTCTTTCACCATGAAGCCCAGAGCATGGAACTCACACAGAAGAGATTAGGAAAAGCAAGAGTCCATCAATAAGATGAAAGATTTAGCCTCCCATGTATTCACCAAATAATTACTGAGACCATGCTTTATGCCAGCCGGTGGGCCAACTACTACATGTAGCGACACACAGCTGTGAACAAGAAAAACAAGCCCTGCCTTTATGGAAATGACTGTCTTCTCCAGTGTTTCTCAGACTTGGGGAACATAACGGCCTCCTTTTAAAGGGCAAAAACCAAATCCTCCCGGACCCCTAGCATTGACTTATATTAATTGCATTATAATGTTTCATAAAAACACATAAGCATAAACTAGATATGTATACATTATGCATCTGGCTCATGTAGTTACAAAAACATATCAAAACTATAAAATAAATGCAAGCTGAACTCCAACAGCAGTGCAATTCAAATTAGCATCATTAGTTGAGTACCCTGGAAGATGTTTTGTAGAAACCAGCAGTGACTCACACATGTTCCAGTTCCATAACAAAGAGTGTGATTTCCCACATGTGTTCTCTATAGGAGTGCCTATAATCTTTGTTTATGTGGCACACTGTGTGACACTATTTGATCTTCACTTGGCATAAATCAATAATTTACATGTTGGGTTCACCTCTGTTCTACTCTCACTTACCCAATTAAAGCACTACTCAGCACTAACATATTTTAAAGTATGTGTGTAAACATTATATACACATTAAAGTATATGTATATGTCTTTAGATTATAATTGAAAATACAAAATTTAATCTTGATGATAACTGATAGACCCCACACACGCACGCACACACACAAGGATACATTAGTTCATCCCTCTTATAAGGAGAGGGGGGATGAGGAACTCAGAACACTGGTCTCGTGAGCATGAGCCAGGAAGGGAGCTATTGTAGGTGTGATGAGCTTTACTCAGAGGGACAGTGTTATGAGGCTTTTGCAGAGAGAATGCTAGCCAAGGTCCTTAGGGGTTAGACCCCTCTTGGAAAAAGTGATATTTAAACTGAGACTTGAAGAAAGAATTGAACCCACCCAGGAAAAGAATAGGGGGGAAGATGAGAGCTCATTTCCAGCCTGTTAATGCTGGGGTGTCTGTGCATAGCTTCGGATCCATCACCTTATGGGACTGGTTGTTAAATATTTTTGCAATGACCTACTGGCCTAAAGAATCCTCATATATGAGACAAGGGCTATAATAACAACCTCACAGCATTCTTGGGAGCATTCAGTGAGTTACAGTAATGTTGGTACTTGGCACAGTGCCTGGTGTGAAGCAGGCACCTTTAATTGGAGTTGCAATCAGGTGGTGATGATTAGGATGATTCTTAGTAATTCTGTCAGAAGTAATATTGATAAGACTGATGGTGTTAACTATAAAAGCAAGTTAACTATAAAAGCAAGTTTAATCTGTGTCTGGGGCCTGTTTTTCTTTCCTCTTCATGGATGAGAAGAGGAAAGTGGGACTCTACTATTTCAGGATGATATGCATCCCAGAACAATCTGTGCAGTATTTGAGAGGGTAAAGCAAAATAATTATGGCCTCTCAGAGGACAAGTAATTGTCAAGACTTATGCGATGACTTATGTAGGACAATATATTTCCTAGTCTGTGTTAAACAGTTGCCCTCATGTTCCCTGTCGGGAAGAACTAGTAAATAACTCTGACATATCAGGGTCTCTGTTCTGCAGACATGTGTGCTTTGTAGCAAAGGGTAAACAGTTTTTCACCCTCAAGCAAGTCCCTTTACTCTGAGTTGTCAAGAGACAGCGTTGAGGTGCACTCACTCTGATTCTCCAGTCTTGGTAGAGACTCACACTCACAGCAGCCCTCCCTCATTTTGGTCCCCCACACCTATTAATCCAGGTCCAGAGTGAAAACAAGAATTGCTCCCCCATGTGTAATATCAATCACTACAGATAGCTGCTTTCCAGTAGTTTCGTATAGACTGAAGGTTGACAGGCAGCCCAACCGTGAAAATGAATTCTGACTCATAGAAGTTCAAGACTGAAATAAAAGAAGCATACAGACTCACAGCTAAATGTGACCTTAGATATAGGAAAATTCCAGTGACAACAAAGGTAGGACTCAGTTTAAACTTTGAATGCCCAATCTATAGTCTAGTCATCTCAGAAGCTCATCCTTGTGGAACATGGCACATACTCTAGTAGCAATGGACACTCAAAGTCAATTGTGGGCACAATAGAGCCACTTGATTGTACCAGTCCTGCCATTTATTTCTTGGTATGAAATGACTTACTAAAGGTCACTCAGCTAGTTCTCTTCTAAAGTAGGTCTACATTGCAGCCCTCTTAATTTTTAATGCAGGATCTTTCTGACTCTTATTATTGGTCCCTCCTTTCCCACACGTTTGACTGCAGGTAGCATTTTAAAACCTCCCACCATTTGTACCAGTTTGCATCCAGGAGTCTTTCTAAGCTCTGCTTCCCAAACCTGAACTCTCTGTTGCCATCCCTTCATGATTGGTTGCATTCTTGCTCTCTGCCTGCTTCCGTGGGCTTGACCATCATACTTCCCTTTATTATCCATCCTTCAGTCACCTAGTACTTTAGCACCAGTACATTTGGCTCAGGGCCCTACACCAAAGATCAGCCCCCTTAATTGCCATCTGGCCTTTCACTGTTACTTCTAAGTGGGCACAAAAATAATCCCACCCACTTTCTAGAAGAGGGCCAGTTCCTTCTCTCAGAATCGAACTGCTTTGCCATAGGATAAATAGAGAACTGACTGCCCTCAAATTCAACACTAGCTCGGATGGTTCTGGTCAGATGCTTGGCATTGTACCTAATGCCCGCATCCTCCAGTGAACTCTGCTAATTTCCACAGGGGTTGATGCCATGGCTATTGTCTCCTGACCTTGACTCATTTCTGACTCCTGCTACTTCCTTGGCAACTTGTCCTCTCCAGAAGGGACATGGCAACCAAAGGAGCCCCAAAGCAGCTGGTGCCTGACCCAGGCTATTGGCAAATGCATTTTCTACTGGCCCATCAAACTGGTGAGCAATAGAATCATCTTAGGAGGAGAGTGAAGTGGCAGTCACAAATGTGAATGTGAGTAATGTGAGCTTGTCAGGCCTTATGCTTCTAAAAAGCAGATTTTGGGGACAGAATTAGATAAAGTTTTATTTCAAACTTGCAGAGCTCAGCATTATGCTATGCAAGCCTTCATGCTTTTAATTTCCTGCTAAATTTCATGGTCCAAAAAAATCAACAGATGCTGAAGAAAATTATATTTATGTAAAAGAGCTTCTAATTCAATATGAAAATAATAAAAGAATAAAGGTTTACTTGTGCAGTTCAGAAAAATCTAAGCAGAATGTTGAAGTCCAGGAGCTTCCCCTTGGGGGTACTGGCATGTGACTGTGACCAGATGATACTGATGCAGCCTTCCCCCAACACAGATACCTCCTCCCCAACACCAGCCATTGTCTTCACAACATTTGGCTTCACCCCCTTTCCCAGTGATTTAGTGGTTTTGCCACCATAGCCCCAACTTTGATTTTTATCCACTCAAAACAATTACATTTAAGAAAAAAAATTTCAAAACGAGATATTCCCCCAGCTAGCTTAAAAAAAAAATTTTTTTTTAACTTGAGTATAGTTGACTCAGTGTTGCCTTAGGTTTCAGGTATGCAACATAAGGATTCAATTTCTCTATCCATTATGCTAGCCCCAGTTAGGCATGTTACTCCAAATAAGTGTCATTGGGTCAAAAGCAAGCTTGGAGAAAGTATTAATGTCTGTATGGGTTTTGGTATATAACAAACCACCCTAAAATGACTGTGGTTTAGAATGACCACAGTCATTATTTTATCCCTAAAGATACTGTGAGTTAACAGGGCTCAGCTAGGCAGTTCTTCTATTCTGTATACCGTCCTCTGGGGCTGTGTTCCTCCAGAGGCCAGATTGGCCTAGAATCCAAGATGGCTCACTCACATGTTGCTGGAAACTCAGCCAAGGCTGTTGACTGGAGCCCCTGGATTCTCCTCCACAGCCTTTCCATGCTGCTTGGGCTTCTCACAGGGTCCCAAAAGGTGTCAATACACAGCATTACCTATACCACATTTTAATTGCCAAAACACATCAGAATCAGCTCAGTTCAAGGGGAAAGGGAAAAGACTCATCCACCACACTCCAAATCCATCATACCTATGGGAAAAAAAATAAAAAAGTTTTATTATTGTCCACTAATCAATCCCATTGTTGTTTATAAGGAAACTTCCCTTGGTAGACTCAATCCCAACAGGGTCCAGAGAAACTGATTTACTACTTTGGGATCTGCTTCAGAACAGAGTGAGAATTTCGCACATTACTTGGAGTCTGACTTCAAGGGGGCCCCTTGGGGCTATTGAAAAGATCAGGGGCTATGTAGGCCTGAAAATTCCTATGGTTTATAACCCTGTTGGGATTTACCTTGAACTATATAAATCGAAAAACAATCCAAATAACTTTCCAACGTTCTGCCAGATGAAAGTGTAGTGGGATACTCAGGTATAATTGATAGGCAGGAGAGAACTACACTGATTGGTCTGTCAAAGTGTTAAATCTAAAGATGATTTCTAAAATCATCACTCATTTGTATTGTTCTTTAGCTCTATTAGAATATAAGACTAGAAAGGATGAGATTGTGGATTCAGTTCCCATGAGAGAAGTCAAGCTTTGCTTTGACTGGCCACACCAATCTGGCCATGTTGTAACCTGCACCTTGAGTCACCAGTGGATCTGAAAGGGAAGGGACAAATCAGTGCCACCCCATCCTTGACACTGAGAACACTTCAAACCACATGGCCTTTCCTTGAATACCATTTAACTTTTTCCTATTTTCTTTATCCCAACCTCTGCACCCGCTCCCCCCCCCATTAAAAGTTAGGAAAGAAACTGATTGTTACTGAACTCTTATGTGTATCACCCACTATACTAGGATTTCTTCCCCTTTTTTGTTAAGTCAATATTGTGTCACTTAATCCTTACCATACAGGGTTTTGCATGCTACAGGCACTTAATAAATAGTTCTCATTTTACTTGCTGAGGTAAATTTGGAGTCAGGTGATCAGCCATGGCATTAGCAATGTTTCATTGGGTGAGGAGAGCCTCCCTTGGTTCTGAAGTATAGAAGCTGGATATCCTTGCCAGACGTAGAAATGTATTATTTTTTTGGCTCGTATCAGCTCAGTATATGATATTAAATTTATAAAACATGGTAATAAAACCCTGAAGAAATAGAAGGCACTTTCATAATTGTACTTTAACCTATATAAGATATTTTGTCATGGAATATCTGTACAAAATGCCATTTGACCATGATTTGGAGATGTTGCTTATTGCAAGCATTTTACAAGCTAATTTTGGACGAATCTACTACTTTAGCAAATTTGCAGTTCTCAAAAATAGGAATTCCATCCAGAAGGGAAAGGCAATTTTCCCTCAGGGCATGAATGATCATTCTCATTTCATTGAAATACTTCAAATATGCTGAATTTAATCAGGGTGGTTTTAATTATCCCCTTCCTCTGACCCCATTTCCACTTCTGCCTTTACCCCCTAAATTCTAAATTATCTTTAGCAGAAGTTTAATATCTACACATTTTTCTTCCTACAGTTATTGTTAATGTAGTCTACACTTGAGTTTCTAAGAAGTTGAAAAAGATTTTCAAATTGGAATAATCATCTCTAGAAATCAAAAAGCATTTTAATGATAGGGCAACTTAGTTAGCCTTTGGAAAATGAGATCACTCTAAAGAAATCTACTGATCAAGAAGACAGAATGAAAAGTGTTCAGAGGATCTTTATCACCAATAACAAGGATTTAAGTCAAGATAGTATGTGAAGAGAGAAAAGTAAAGGATGAAGCAAGTATCAAAGTATATAAAGACTTGTTAGAGGTTGCCACAAAAACAAGAAAATATGAATCTAATCCTATCTTGTATAAAGCATCAACATTATTTGCTTATTTTAATCAAGATTTTCTTCAAAAAGGATTTTGTTGTCTCATTTACTTTTATGTTTAACAGTATCCAGTATTCTGAATTAAAGCATATATTTCTAATTATTATAGATTTTATTTGATGTGTTTATTATGTACTATTCCTAGACATTTGCTATCACATGGAGATATTTTAATGTATTTCAAGTATACAGATATTTTCTAAATACACAGATATGAAAAAGTAAGTAGGTAGAAAGACAGATGATAGATTAGATAGATAGATAGATAGATGATAGATTAAATAGAATCTCCTGTTGAAGAGTTTGATTGAATATTCTGTCTCCTTTAAGGAGCTGCAAGCTTTTAATTTGATATTCTAACTATCCCAGAAAAAGTTATCCAATTACCCACTATTTCTATCCTGTCTCTACAGAAGGTACTGAATGTAATACCCTGTAACAAGTTGCCGTCATCAAATATTGTGCCTGAATCCCTGTTCCAACTTGTCTTGCCTCCCAGAATCTGACCTCTCCTATCATATGCTGACACTGATACATGACAGCCACATGACTGCTGGTGTTCAGAGTTGGTAAACTTTCCTCGTCTCTTGTAAGAATAATGCATTTTGAAGCCAGCCTATACAAACCATCTGTGTGAGTATAGTAAATTTGCAATGCCTTGTTATAATACGGTATGTTGGAGTGATGAAACAAGGCTCAGGATAGCGCTTTCCAAAAAAAAAAAATGTTTTCTTTAAGTTGGATCTTGTTTAAGAGTTTGCGTTCATAACGGTAATCCATCTTTATGAATTACTAGGAGCCACATAAATGTCCCCAAAATGACCACAACTCACTCCTTGGGGTCCCCTAAAAATAGGCATTCGGGTGCCAGGAGTTGACTTTGTAGGCAGTCTGTGATGAGTCTAACCATGCCAAAGAATGCCTACATTTGTCCTAAATCTATTTTTAGAAACCAATTGTCAAAACAACCCACAATGTGTGGATCTGCCGGTGAATTCCATAAACAGATGTCACTTTATTTTTCTGTCTTAAAAAAAATACATCAAGCACCGTTTGCTAGCTGCCAAGGAGAACATTACAAAGGAGCAATAAGTAATAGGTAAGCTCACCCTTAACTTTTGTGTTTAAAATGAATCAGCTTTCCAGGGTGTCCCATTCCCATTCTTCATAACGCAATGCCTGTATGTCTTTGTGACACATTACTTGTCAAGATTTCAAAGTGGCCCTTGAGATGGGCTCTGTGAAACATCCGATCTATGAAAACGAGCCCATGACCATGTTTATTGACAAGTTTCCCCAATAGCTGTCTCTGTAATGTATCATGGAACCCTGAAGATAGATTCTTCTACCCTCTTCCCTTCTACCTTTATAAATATGCCATGTAAAAACAATGTTTCATCTGTATAACAGGCTGCTTGCGGAAGGATGTGTGGTGTTAGGAATGGCTGCCACGTTTCCTCTCAGCAGAGTTATATGCTACGTTAGCCACCAGAGCCATCCTCTTCTTTGGAAGGAGTCAAAATAGGTTCATAATCCAAGAACGAAGATATCCATGGTGCAAGCAATTAAGGTTAACCTCATTTTCAGTCAGGTGCCGCATTCCAAGGGGAAGACGGTCTCTGATGCAAGCTCATGGCTTTAGGAGGCTCTCTACCCGCTCCATAAAAGGCTCCTAGGTGAAGATTTGAAGAATCTTCATAAAAAGATCCCCAGATCCCTAGGAAAACAATGTGAGGTCATCTGTACAAGGTACTGGGTTATGACAACAAAACAGAACATAATTTTTTTTTAGAAAAAGTACATTTCTCCCAATGTTTTCTAGCA
This sequence comes from Eumetopias jubatus, assembly GCF_037043125.1. Lineage (NCBI taxonomy): Eukaryota > Metazoa > Chordata > Mammalia > Carnivora > Otariidae > Eumetopias > Eumetopias jubatus. Next base: position 112,500,540 of record NW_028274814.1, on the reverse strand, counting down.
TCTGATTAGAAATTATAAATAGAGGAAATATTTAAATGACTCCTATTTTGACAGCAAATAGACTTGAATTTCCATATCCTAGAAGAAACCAATTTCTTTGTTATGTTTATGCACTGGAAAAATTAATCCAAAAGACATCGTTTTCCTGAAATCTTATATATCAGTACAGCTCAGATCAGTAGGGCTAAGATCAAATATCCTCTCATTCCATCTCTTCAGTTGTATTCAGAATTGCAAAAAAGTTTAAGCTCCAGATGAAAGGGAATAGATAAGTATTTTGCAGCATAAAAATAAACGCCTGTTAAATATGATCTCTTAAGTAGTATAAAATTTCTATAAGCTGGGATATGTGTTACATGTGGCTCAAAGACTATCCTTCATTTTCCACCAATCCGGTTTTTAACCTGCTGTTCTGAGGCCATAAACTCTCAGAGGGAAGTCCTCTGTAATTTTATATGGAATTTGATGACTTAGAGGCCCATGGCAGGAATTATGGAGAGGGAGTTTTCTCAATTCCACAGCTCCTATAGAGAGACTAAAGCTCATTATCTGAATCTCGAACTAGTTCATTTTACAAAGTTGTAAAATAGCACAAGCTTTGTTAACTCCTTCAGTTTCACCCTTTGGGTAAAGTATTCTATACACCTAGAAATGTATATTCGATGTCACTGGCTAGAGAGAAAGGAAAGCTGAGAATGCCCAGAATAGTGGAGGACATAGAGTGGAAGATCAGAGGTTAGAAGATTAGCCTAGTTTTCATGGAGACAACCTTCAAGCTTTCCCAGGAAATAAAAGGCCTCTAGTGAGGGGAAACAATAGACCTGAACAGCAGGAGTGTTTGGGACAGGAGCCAGAGAGCAAGAGTCACTAACAAGAGAGTGGTAATTTGGAATGAATTGCTGTTTGTGTTGTGAAGCCCCAGGACGCAGCTGGTGTACTGGCTAACCTGAGGATTTGTAGTGACTGCATTGAAATGGTAATGAAGTTTTTATTTTATGATTGCAGATGTTTGTGGATTATTGTTATTAAGCTTATTAGTGTAACACTACAAATATGAGATTTTTATTTACTTGGTCTCTTATTTATGGGAGCTTTGTTAAAGTCTTTTTAACTCAAGTCAAGAAAACAAAAGCCGTGCAATAACCAAAATGTGCTGAACCATCAGGCAGACGTGGAGTGCGTGCGTGTGTGTGTGTGTGTGTGTGTGTGTGTGTGTGTGTGTACGTATGTATGCGTACCAGCACCCTTAATGCAAGGCTTTTCTATGTTTAAGATAAATCTGAATGTTCCCCTTGTGGTTGTGCCTTAAGTAATGTTTTCAACTAATCTCCACCCAGGTAAAACAGTCGATCGTTATACTAACAGTGGTCACTATCACTGGTTCTGGTGTTGGACTGTCCAGCTGACTCTGCCATTTTTAAACTTGACTTCCCCATGCCTCAGTGTCCAATTCTGTAAAATTGAGGGTAAAAAAAATGGTACCTTTTTTCCTAAAGTCATTGTGAGGTTTAAGTGTGATCATCTATACAGAGCACTTACCAATTAATGTTTGCTGTTACCTAAAAAGATCTTGATGTGGAAGCACATTTAAGCATTTTATTCAAATGGTTGGGACAAAGAATTCTGTTAGAAACTTTATTATCTTGCAGAGTGATCTCTTATATCCAACAATTCAAAGAAGGTGCATACATGTATATTATATGGATAACTAGTTTTCAAGCAATAAAATAAATGATATTCAGTTATTTTATTGTTAGGCGTAGTATGATCTTGTTTAATTATTCAGAAACTGCTGAAGCACCTTGAAATCTTTGAAGATATTATCATTGGTGAATATCAAATAGCCTAATAGAATGGATTGACAAAGTGGTTACGATTCCAGTCATGAAAATTCCAAACGATTTTGCTTTCATTATAGTTCTCTTCCTAGCTGGTCAGAAGGATACCGTAAATATACGGGAAGAAAAATGAGCATCTCCAAGGAATTCAATTTCTAACTTGCTAAAATAATTTCCTTAGGTTAGAAAAACCAAAATCCCCCAAAATATGCCATCTGTAAAAATAAACTCATTACCATTATGCATTTCAAAATGAAAATGATTACTAGTTGACCAATTAAAGAGAAGCCTCTTTCCTATTGACTGTACAGCAATTCCTGCCAGTATCATGATGTAATGTTGATGATTTAAAACCAATTTGGGACGCTAATGAAGACTGTGATTCACAGTCAAATATGGCTGGAGTCTAGTCATAACTTTACAATAAAGTTGACATCTAATAAAAGTTTTTAAGTGTGTCTATCTTCTGTAATTTTCTAAGAGTTCAACTAAAATAGGTTCATGGTCAGAGATTAAAGAGTTATGGCTTAAGATATTTTTTAAGGTTCCATTTTAAATACTATAGTATGTATTTTATAAAATCATATGTTTACCTTAATGTGTTGAAAACCTATTTCCTTAACCCAAGGTGGCCCCTAATGACTCTTGAAGCAATAAGAAAACACTGTGTAAATTATAAAGCATTAATTTGGGGAGGGGAAATGTCAGGAAATTGGGAAGCAAATCAAGTTCTCAAACACATTAATACTTCAGAGAGGTAGCTTCCATTAGATTAGTTTCATGGTGTCTTAAACCAGCAGGCACCCATAGCACAGGCTGTCATCGAGAAGACTTTTATATAAAAACAAAGTCTTCAGAAATTACATTTTATATCTCATTATTGTAACTTAATTGCTTATGATTTAAATATTTCTAAATTCAAAAACAATTTACTTAAAATAAGTTCTCTTCTGTAGTGGAGATTTCTCCAAATGGAATTTGTAACTGTAAGTATAACGTAAGCCTGGAGCTGCCAGGGACCACCCCATGGAGAAAGATTTCTTGAGAACAAAGCCAACCCAGCAGAAGGTTGAGCCAAGAGTTAGAGAGAGACAGATACTGGTGACATCATTTGAGGCCTCCAGATTCAGCCATGCCTGGGCTTCATGATTCTGCAAGCCAATAAATTCCTTTTATGGCTTATGCCTGTTGGAGCCCAGTTTCTTTCACTTAAAACCAGGAGAATCCTTGCTAATACAGCAACCATGGTCAAAGGTTTGGGGGAAATGCTTCAAATTATATTTGTCTCTTGCAGATTCACAATGTGCACCAACTTGTTAAAACATCTGAGGAAACCCGCTATAAAGGAACTTATTTCTCTTTGTTAACCCGCTGTTTCCCAAACTTAGTTAATGGTAAACTCTCCTTTTATGCAACATCTATGAACATCTATTTTACTGAGCACATTTTGGGATGTGATGCTCTTCTAAGGCATGGAGGGAAGAGAGTTGTCAGAAATGACCCCAGCAGTACTCCAGAGACTCACTGAAAAGGAATTAATCGAGTGAAGCAACCTCTACTGTATAAGCAAGTCTAAGTGGGGAGGGAGCCAAAGGCAGGGTCTTCTCTACACCCTACCCTCATTTCTCTGTAGCACCGGGATAGGAACAGTGGAGACCTCCATCATGTCTTTAAATGGCAAATCACAGGGGGCTCACTATAATCTGCTATTCCTTCCCCGGCCATGCTCCACTATTTCAGTGGGTTTTCCTGACTTTATCCCTCTACACAGAATCTCCACCACCTATAAGATGAAGATGTGCCAGGCTATTTAAAACATTTTCATTTAAGGTGGCAAAGAAACTCATCTTCCAGACTCCCGTGGTGTTTCCCAATCCTGCAGTGGCAAACTTCAGCTTCTGAGATGGGTCTCAGCCCTCTTAAATTCTGCCAGGTAACGGCCATTTTTCTACAATCATTCAAGTCCAAAAACTTGAAACTCACAAGAGCCCCTGGAGTAAGTGCCAGCCTAAGTGCAGAAGACCAGTGTCTCCCTTAAAAACAGAGGAAGCAAATTCTCCCTTGCCCTGATTTTGTTCTCTTCAGGCCTCCCAGGGATTGGATGATGCCCACCCACATTGGGGAGGACAATCCACTCTGCCTGTCCACTGATTCAAATGTTAATATCATCCAGAAACACCCTCACGGACATATGTAGAATAATGTGTAGCCAAATATCTGGGCACATCTGAGTCCCAGTCAGGTTGACATATAAAGTTAATTATCACAATAACAAAAATCACATATGCTTGTGTTCACTGAGTCCTGGGGACTTGTTCCAGAAGCATGAGCTCTTTGGGAGTTGGGCAGTCCCTTCTTGTCATCATGGCCTTTGACATCACCTTAATTCAGCAGTTACCAGCCTTGCTTGACATCCAAATATAGAGTATTATGGAAACATGGATTTCTAGAATTCCATTACAATCTCCTGAATGAGAGTCTGAGTTTGAGGCCCATCTTAGATCAGAATATGAGATAAAGGCCCAGGCCCGTTTCCAAGAGATTTTAATAATCAACCCCACTTGCTTTTTTTTTTCCTTTTTTTTTTCATTTTATTTCCAGTATAGTTAACAGACAGTGTCATATTAGTTTTAGGTGTACAATACAGCGATTCGATACTGCCACACAACACCCAGTGCTCATCACAAGTGCACTCCTTAATCCCCATCACCGGTTTCACCCATCCACCCACCCACCTCCCCTCTGGTAACCCTCAGTTTGTTCTCTATAGTTAAGAGTCTGTTTTTTGGTTTGTCTCTCTTTTTGCTTTGTTCATTTGTTTTATTTCTTAAATTCCACACATGAGTGAAATCATATGGTATTTGTCTTTCTTTGACTCACTTATTTTACTTAGCATTATACCCTCTAGATCCATACCATGTTTTTGCAAATGGCAAGATTTCATTCTTTATGACTAAGATTCCATCTAGTATATACACCACATCTTCTTTATCCATGCATATATCAATGGACACTTGGGCTGCTACAATCTGGCTATTGTAAATAATCCTGCAGGGGAATAACTTAAAGGTACAGAGTCACTGGATGCAGTGACCCCAAAAGCCAGAGCAGGGATTTTAGTGGTTTCCAATGATACATGTCTCTGTTTCTCACTCTTTCTGGGTTTCACTCTCCTCCTGCCCTCCCCCCCTTCCCTCATTTAGTGGGGAACCAGGAAGATAAAGCCATTTGCTGAGTTACTAGTGTGTGGCAGGAATTGAACTATGTATTTTATTTGTCTTATTTCATTGTAATCCTCTAGTCAACCCTGTGAGAGCAAAAAAGAAAGGGGGGGTCTATTTTATAGATGAGAAAACCGAGGCTTAAAAGAGTTAAGTAATTTTACCAAGAGATTAATTAGTGAAAGAGCTGGAATCTAAACTGTAACCCATTTGTTTTCTCAACACACCATACTCCGTCATTAGTTTAGGAATATCAGATGGCCCCTGATTGGAATGGATTAAAGATTCAGAAAAGGTAATGTTTGAAGCCTCTTGTACTGGTAAGCAAAGAGTAACTGGCTCAACTAGTTGACTAGATGTGGAAAGAAGGAAGAGATTGGCGGTTTTCCACTCCATTAGGAAAATCCATAGCATCCTTTGGACAGCACTGTTCAAAAACAGGATCAGACTCACAGGGGCACCAGACACTTTTATGAGATCTTCAGTGTCCCTGTTCTACATCTTCATTCAACATAATAGGTACTCAATAAATGACTCTTGAACAAACAAATGATATAAAATTGACATAGTACTTTTATTTTGGGGGGGAGTCTTCAGTAATTTCTTGATTCATTTGTTTTCACCCTGAGAGTAAGAATAAGAACGCTAGACATTTGCATAAACGATACTTGAAAAGAGTTCTTTAGTAATTTGCCATTCAGGTTATTTTATCCTTAGATAAAAGGTGAATTCGTGTTGTTTTATTTTATTTTTTTTAAAGATTTTATTTATTTGAGAGAGAGAGAATGAGAGAGAGAGCACATGAGAGGGGGGAGGGTCAGAGGGAGAAGCAGGCTCCCTGCCAAGGAGGGAGCCCGATGCGGGACTCATCCCGGAACCCCAGGATCATGACCTGAGCCGAAGGCAGTCGCTTAACCGACTGAGCCACCTAGACGCCCCTAGTGTTAAGTATTTTAATCAGCAGTTCTGAAAGGCATCATAAGCCTCCCTTTCCGAATGACATAAAAAATAGCTATTTGGCTGAAACACTATAGTTCTGAAGATTATTCTTATTTAAGAGCCTTATATAATTCATCCCTTGGAATATTCAATAAATGTTTGCTGTCTGATTGACTTTGAGGAGTAGAAGGATTCTCTAACTAGTGGGAAGCATTAGAACTGATTGTCACAGACCCTGTGTTCTGCTCTTATTCCATCTTAAGAAAAAAAAAAAAAAAACCTTTTATTTGCTGGTATCAGCAATCTAAGAAACACAGAAGTTCAGGTTTGGAAAGCTATTACTACTTAACATGCACATGAACAAAGTATTACTAAATTGCATACAGTATGAATCTATGATAATGAGTCCAAATTAGTATAAACAGAACTGGTGAAAACAATGTAATATATCCCCTAGAACCTGGAGAATCTGGAGGATATTGCTACTAATTAATAAATGTATTCATGTGCCATCAGCCGTATGAATAATTTGGTTAATCCTGCAATTTGTGGGTTGTAGTGAAATGTCAAACACCTCCCTAGGCTCAAAAATCCTATGTGAAGTATCAGCAAGGATACAGGTCTTAGCCAAAAGTAGCAATTATCAATGGACTAGCCTTATTGTGCTCTGGGTAGTTATTTAACATGTAAACATCTTGGTAGATGTTACAGTAGATCTCTGTTTCTAAGCAAGAATTCAACATTGTTGATCCTTGACTTTATTTCTTCTAATTCAAGAACTAATTTACTATTTACTTTCCTTCTTCTCTCTCTTTCCTTCTCTTTCTCTCCCTCCATCCTTTCTTCCCGCTTTTCCTCCTCCTTCCCACTACATCTCTCACCTCCTTATTGTCTTTCCATAGGAAATTCTTGAGTCTATAATAGGCCAGATCCATACAAAACCCTAAAGTTACAATGATGAACAATATCCCTGAATTTAAGATCCTTACAGAAAAATGAGGGTGGTATAACATAAGAAGAGATGGAATTCCAGGTAAAACTCACTGATTACCTAGGGAGATTAAAGGAGGTTATAAAATATTACCAGAGTAGAAAAATTCAACAACTCATAATGGTAGCAAAGAATAAAGAAATTTTTTATGAATTTGAAGTTAACAGGTGTTCAACAAATTGAAACTGATGAAAATTTACTGAAATTACTCAATTTCTAAGACTTAACTACTTTATAATGGGAGAAATTCATAAAGCAGACATTTATGATATCCACGTGCTTGATGTACATTATATTTGACTATCAAGAATACTTTGTTGCTTAGAGTATAGCAAAGAATTTTACTAATACTTTGTATAACCATATTTGAGCATTATTCATTGTATTAAATACTTTTTCCTGATCCTAAAAGGTACACTAAATTATTTTCTGGATTCTCAACTCTGCTTTTATTATATCTACAAGGAAAATTTTTCCCCACAGTTAATTCATTTAACAAATAGTTACTGAACACCTCCTATCTGCAAGGTACTATGTCTGTGATTAAAAAAAAAAAAAAAAAAAAAAGAACAACAACAAACAGACATGGTCCCAGCCCTCATAAAACTTATATACTGGTAAACAGTCTCAAATTGTGGGATATAAATCATTGGCAAAGTTAGAGTTTCCTTCAGAAAAATGCACTCTATAACAAACTTGGCTAGAACACCAATCTCCCAGTAAATAGGGCATGTCTGCCTCTATTTCAGAGTTCTGAAACCACAGAGCATAGGCTTAAAGCACAATGGAACGCAGTTCAAATTCAGCTCTGCTCCTTCTTGGATCTCATGACTCCATCCATAGAATGAGATTTATAATCCCAACTTTACAGGCATATTGTGAAAATTAGACAGTGTGTGTACAGAAAGTACTTGGTATATGTGTGTGGAGTAAACACCCAGAAAATGGTAGCTTTTAATACTGCTCCTCCTTCCCTTTATATCCTATTTTGTGACTAAACCAGTAGATTGGGTTGAAGTCAAGTAAAACCTCAGTGCTTGCAAAATGGTATGTCCTGTTAACATTTGTATATTTATGATTGACTGAGGGCTATCTGGAATTTTTTATTTAAATACCTTTGTTTGTAAAGTTTTTCTGAATTACAAGAACCATCATCCTTGCTTTAATACACTAGGTATAGTCTGAGGATAATGCAGTATTTTTTGAGCATAGGAAATTCTGGGCCCTAAATTGAAGGGTGCTAAATTAGTAAATATTTGAACCTATGATTTTTAAGGTGTGTGTGTGTGTCTGTGTGTGTATGTATGTAAATATGTGTGTGTTTGAGAACATTCAGCACCTCACTACCAGGATTATTAACATGAATTAACTGATCAGTAACAAAGTTGTTGATGTAGGCAAGTCAGAGTCAAGTTGAAAATGGACTGACTCTCAGGACTATATTCTGGTATCAGTAATTGCTTTTAGAATTCATAGGAAGTGTTCCGTGTGTCTACTGGTGATGGTGAAATCCTTAATTTAACTTTTCCCCATTCATTAAAGAAAACTGTAATCAATTACTAATTATGGATCACTGTATTCCAGTTGGGATTTCACACCACTGCTAAATGACACTTGTAACAACTTGCTTCTCCCCTTCCCAAATCATTTGACTTGCTTCACCACATGTTTGATAGTGATAGAAGGATCACTTAAAATTAGTGTTGGAGAGTGCATCATTGACTTGAATTGTAGTCTTTAAAGCATTTAAGTTGTGAAGATTATTTAGTAAAAGTTAGGAAAAACTAAAATGTAATATTTTCACTATTGTTTATATTCCAGAATTCACTGCTTTTTGTGTATATGCTTACATGTTCCTTTCTTTTCATTTCAATGAAGTATTTGTATTAAATATAACAAAATGTAGTCATTTATAAAACTGATCAAAATGAAATTTCTAAAATGAATCTAGTATTTTCTTCCTAGGAATAAGTACTTAGTAATAAGTCTTTAAAATCACATATAAGAACCTATTTCCAAACAATAGGATTTCTTTTTCCATTCCACAGATGATACTCTTAGCCAGAGCTGCCACATGTCAGTGTTGATTCTTTGATACAAGACTACAATTTCATGGATGCTCAGGGAACCTTTTATTCTTAAATAAAGAGCTTTACTGAAAATGTATTACTTGTAAATCTGTATCATAAAAGAAACCTTTTCCTCTTTTGACCTGACCTTCTTCCACCTTCATTTCCTTCATAAAGAATTTTTTAAGGAGAAAGGGCCACAAGAAACAGGAGGGGTGGGGAGTGCTGGGGGGTAATCTTAAAAGAATAAAAAAGTGGTTTATCTGGCAGACACCGGCTACTAATCTGGCATCTAAGTGGCCAGGCTCTCTCTAGATGTTTTCTCTTACCGCTAACACTTATAATAAGTGTTATTTATATGTGGAATGCATGATTACTAACTCTGAGCAGCTCATAGTGTTTGGCAGCATTTTTATTTTTTAAATAAATAATTTTTAAAATATTCCTGCAAAGAAACTACAAGTGAGAGATCTCTTTTTTTTATTTTTTTTAAATATTTTTATTTATTTATTTGACAGAGAGAGAGAGAGAACAAGCAGGGGGAGCGGCAGGCAGAGGGAGAGGGAGAAGCAGGCTCCCCGAGGAGCAGGGAGCCTGATGTGGGGCTCGATCCCAGGACCCTGGGATCATGACCTGAGCCGAAGGCAGTCGCTTAACCAACTGAGCCACCCAGGCGCCCCTTTTATTTATTTTTTTTTAAGATTTTATTTATTTGACAGAAAGATAGAGAGAGCACAAGTAGGCAGAGAGGCAGGCAGAGAGAGAGGGAGAAGCAGGCTCTCCACTGAGCAGGGAGCCTGATGTGGGACTCAGTTTCAGGACCCTGGGATCATGACCTGAGCCGAAGGCAGCGGCTTAACCGACTGAGCCACCCAGGTGCCTGAGAGATCTCTTTTTTAAAGGCTGGGTGGAGAAAGAGCATGAAGAGGCCACGTCCAAGAATATGCTCACAGATTAAGCCCTGGAACTAGAATACTGGTGTGTGTGTGTGTGTGTGTGTGTGTGTGTGTGTGTGTGTGTATATTTGAATGTCTCTCAATTTCTGTCCTTCTCTCAGTTTTAAGATTTCACTGTTTCTGTGCTTCTCTAATTGGTTTCCTGCCTTCAATGGCTTCATCTACCAATCCTTGGCAAAGCTAATTTTCCCTTCTCTTGCCGTATACTTCTGAATTGTTCTTTACCAGTGTATCTTATATAAGCCATAGGTTTCATTTCTTGTCCTGAATCTCGGGGTTGACTCTACTGAAATATGGTGAAGTTGGAGGAATGCATTTGATCTGATGATTCAGAATCCCCTAACATGCATGTCAGCTTGACAGTAACTCCAACGAGCATAGTTGCAGAAGAGATGAAAAAGAGAGGTTTGTGTATGTTTTAGTGGTTTTTCTATAGAGAGTCTGATAAAAAAGGTCTAACTTCCACCATGTCCAGGACAAAGGGCAAAGGGATGGTGGTGCCCCACCAACTCCTACAGAGTCAACAAACCCTTACTGAGCACCATGAAAGTGCCAGATACTGTGCTGAACCATATATGGGATGCAGAAAAAAATGAGGGCATGTTCTACTTTCTTGAATTTTGAACTCCCATCCAACAGAAAGGATAGACATGTAAACATGCCTAACTATAACGTGGAATGAGTCATAGTAAACTGTAAGTTGTTTTTGTTTTTTTTTTAAGTATGGGGGTCTGCAGAATAGAATATCCTATCCATTCATATATGTGATTTATCCCCCCCACCCCATTTGAAAGGCACTTTGGCCCATTGCATGATGACCAGTGTTTCTCAAACCTGGAAATTCTCGCTAGTAATTGTGGGTAGACTGGACCAGCAGTGTCATAGGTACATTCCTATCAACAAACACTGTGACAAGTTTTTTTTGCCTCTAAGAAACAGTGACAGAGATGATGCACTAGGTCTGTGGGTCCGTGGGTTGATAGTTCCATCTTCAAGTAGTCATTTAATTGAAAAGATTTTTTTTATTATTTATTAGAGAAAAAAGTGGCAAAGTTTTTCAGGAATATATTCGCATTAAATGTCAATTTGTAAGTGATAACATGAAAAGTGGCAGATGATTAATTCCCAATGTGGTCAGTGACACTGGAGTAATTAAAAGTTGGGAGACGTTCTGAAAACCCACGGTGGATGTTAGGAAATTTAAACCTCTCCCAGTGTTCTTGGAGTATTTTCACTGAGCCTTGTGCATGTGTCAAACTGGTTGGCAATATACCAAAATCGGAATGGATTTATACCAATAAAGTACTAAGAATGGAGATAGGGTTTCTTAGAGAGCAAAGATACCAATCTAGTATTGTTCAACTAGTAAGAGATGAATTTCAGCCAAAGGAAAGAGAATTTTATCAGCTCTTGCAAATTGTGGTACCAAGATTAATGCTGGATAACTTTGATTTCATTCCTTTTCCAAAGCTACTTTTTCAGATGCAAGTTTCAAGCTTTTTGGCTGAGTTTCTAATTCTGAATGCTCAAGAAGGATTCAAAAATGTAAAGTAACTACAGAAGAACAAAAAAAAACACCTAAGAGAAGTTTTTCTAGTAAAAAGTTTAATAAGCAGTCACTTCGATATAAGATGCCATAAATTACCAGTGCCTTAAGTTTTTAAGTACTAGATAATATTACCCTAATCGATATAAAAATTAATTGTTATTATATTACCATATGATCCAGCAATTCCACTAGTGGGTGTTTACCCAAAGAAAATGAAAGCACTAACTCAGAAAGATAAATGCACCCCTGTGTTTATTTACAATATATTGTATATTGTATACAAGTATATTATTTACAATAGCCAAAATATGGGAGCCACCCACATGCCCATGTATAGATGAGTGGATAAATAAGATGTATATACTATGGAATATTACTTAGCCATAAAGAAGAATGAAATATTGCCATTTGCATTGACATGAATGAACCTAGAGGGTATAACGCTAAATGAAATAAGTCAATCGGACAAAGACAAATACCATATGATTTCACTCACGTGTAGAATTTAAGAAACAAAACAAATGAACAAAGAATAAACAGAGATAAACAAACAAACAAAAAAAAAAACAGGGGCACCTGGCTGGCTCAGTCAGTAAAACATACAACTCTTGATCTTGGAGTCATGAGTTCAAGCCCCACATTGGGGGGTAGAATCTACTTTAAAAAAAAAAAACACAACAACAAAAGTAGACTCCTAAATACAGAGAACAAACTGGTGGATGCCAGAGGGGGGGTGGGTAGGGGGATAGGGAAAATAGATAAAGGGGATTAAGAATACACTTATCTTGACAAGCACTGAGAAATGTATAGAATTGTTGAATCATCATATTATACACCTGAAACTAATATAACACTGTATGTTAATTACACTTGAATAAAAAAATCTAATGAATAATTATTCCATAAATTCTTCTTGAATTCCCACAGTGTTCGTTATGGCAATAGTGAGTCCTTGTTTTGACATTAAAATCACCCTAATGAACCTAAGAACTATAATCATGTGACACCCTTGCCCTGTTCTACTCATGGCTGAGAACCACACACTTACATGCAGCTTGTCTCTTCGAGTCATTAGTCCAAATGAGCTGCAAGAAAAAAATTCACAATGTGACTAGAGCAAAATACACACACACACACACACACACACACACACACACACACACACCTGGTTTGTTGAATTTAAATTGGCCCTAACAAGAAGTAACTTTCATACCTTTGAGTCTTTCACTAATAAATACTTTAAACACCAATCAAACCCTTGCTAAAATCCATTTGCTGCATTATAAATGCAGGTATGAAGGACATTACATACTTGTTGATCTAGGGTTTTTTTTCATTTTAAAGTTTATCTAATGATCAGAATTTCATAATCCTAACCATTAAATAGGCTGTGCTCTCTCAGTGGTTATCAGTCTATACAAGAGGGTGAAAATTCAGCAAGTGGCAGTGTGTTAGGATTCTCCAGGGAAACAGAACCAATAGGAGATATCTATATCCATATATATAGCTGAAAATGAATAGATATAGATAGATAGAGATACAGATATCTTGGGACTTCTCAGCCTCCAAAATCATGGGAGCCAATTCATATTCATATATATATATATTTTGGAGGCTGAGAAGTCCCACAGTCTGCCATCTGCAAGCTCGAGAACCAGGAAAGCCTGTAGTATAATTTGGTCTGAGTCCAAAGGCCCGAGAACCAGAAGCACAGATGTCCAAGGACAGGAGAAAATGGATGTCCCAGCTCAAGCAGAGAGCGAATTCTCCCTTCCTCCACTTCTGTGTTCTATTCAGGCCCTCGACTGGATGATGCACTCAGTCTACTGATTCGAATGCTGCTGCTGTCTTCTGGAAACAACCTCCCAGACACACCCAGAAATGTTTTATTAGCTCTTCACCTATTCCTTAGACCAGTCAAGTTGACACAAATCAAGTTGACACCCATCACAGGTGGTGGTGTCAGCTTCACTAACAGCATCACCTCTGACATTCATTTATAGCCTTTTGTGCGCCTGGCACTGTGCTAAGTGTTTTATTTGCACAATCTCAGTTAGTCCTCTCAACATAATGTGACAGGTGATGTATCCGAATTATCTCCATTCTCCAGATGAGGAAACTGAGGCTTAGGGAAATTGAGCAACTTGCCCAAGATCCTAGGGTAAGAGGCAGAGCAGACATTAAACACATCGTTTTCTCTGATACCAAAAGACCACGCCCAAAGCCCTAATCCTCTAATTATCCATTTCCAACTTGAAAACGGGTCCTTGGCTACTTCAAAGCATTCTATATAAAACAAATATGAAAGGCAAGTGATATTAATGTAATTGGTTAAGTAAACAATGTGATTTGTAGACTTTCTTGAATTAAGAGTTTTCACTTATTTGCTTATTATGTATATCCTACTTTGTTTTAGAGATGAAACTGAGATTTAATACAAAAAAAAAAATATCTTCATGAAAAGCAGTTGGTCAGAAAAACCATCTGGCAAAAATAGAAAACGTTCGAACCAGAGTTACGCTGGCTGCCATGAAGGCACGTCACTCTACACCATCTTTCTTCCCAGGGCCTAATGGGAAAGCATTAAATTGACCTCAGCTCCAAGTTTCCCAGGGTTTGGCAGGCCGTTTCTTATTGAGGGGTGGTATGACCACACAAGGCGTCCAAACAGCTGCTCTGGGACCAGGCCACTCAGGGTGTGGCCGTTTGGACCGTTGTGGATGGAGCAGTGAGCAGACCACAAAGCCAGGTTCTTGCGGTAGTCTTCTCCTCATCCAAGTGGTCGAGGGAGGTCTCAGTATTTTCTTTCAACCATCTCATCTACCACCCCCCCACCCCTTTATCCAGAAAGGTTGGTTGGATAAAGGGAGGCTTCCACTCCAACTAGGAGAAGAGCTGAGGAGGCAAAATTCCACCCAGCGTGGGGGAGTGCCAGGCTTCCAAGCAGCCATGTGCCTATTTGCGGGAGCACTTGAGTACGAAACAGGCCTGTCAGTATACATGTCAGCGTCCACCCCACTGATGTGACTCCGCTGGGAGCTCACTCGGCTGTGGGGGTGGGCCTGCCCTTTTTATTCCTCTCAGGATTTCCTGTGAGTGGAAGGATCACGAGGAGCTGCCTGAAGGAGCATGTGCAGATGGCAGGTAAAGTTGCACGTCAGCAAAGAACGAGCGCTTTGGTTTTTTTCAGGAGTAGCAAGTCAAAATCCAGCTATCAACACAGGAGATTCACCGGGGAAGTCAAAAAGAAAAGCACATTGGCATCCACATTAGGCTGAAAAGGACCCACGGAGCAGTTGGAAGACCGGAGGGAAATAGTAGCTAAAGAACTTTTCCTACTTACACACTAATGACGTTTATCTGCACAGAGCCTGCTTTTGTGCTAGTGCTTTATGTACAATTTAGGGGCCATTAAATTTTAATTCAAGATAATTCATTAGAAATGTATTTTATATTGGAAGTTTCAGAATAGTAACTCAAACATTTCAGAAACCTCTGTTTTTACTTACACTGTGTTTTGCCTCTACCACAGAGCCAACAGCTCAGATACAGTAACCCGCCCAAAATAATTGACTCCTACCTCCAACCTTGCTTCTGAATATTCAAACACACAGCTGTGGGAGTGATGTGAGAGGCAGGAAACCTGACAGTGAAGAAAATCTCTCTGTTTTACATAAACTCAGGCACTTTGGGGGTTGGGAGATGTGTTTTCCAGAGTGTTAGACACACTTCTTCAGTCCTAAATGAGAACGTCGTTATCAGCATCCTGTAATTGCAAATGCCAAATTTAAATATTCAATTTAAATCAAATAGGAATGAACAAGGAAAAAAACTCAAAAACACTCTAATAGAAAAAATCTTCAGTTTCTTAGACTATCCATATCAGTTTATATCCCTACCTGGATATTGCATTTTCGATGTGAAATAAAGGAATCACATCGATTTAATGATGTGAATGAACAGCACTGGGAATGAACATTAGAATCGTAAAGATTAGAGTCAAATCTAGACCCTGTCCATTCATATGACATTGGACAAATCACTTATGCACTCTAAGCCTTGGGTCCTTATCTGAAAACTGAGGATAAATAATACCTACATAATACATGTAATAGAGAATGTAAGTCTCCACCAGTTTGTAAACTTCAGGGGAGTAAAGAATCCGAGATTTTTGTGTTTATCCCCTCAATTGCTGTATCTTCAATACCTAAGATTTTGTATGGCTCTACAATATTTGTTGAATGAAGGAATGAGTATTATACACAATAAGGGAGATGCCATATGTGAATGTCTATCCCACAGTTAATTCATAAAAGTTTGTTCCTTCGATAACTTCTATGTTACTCCATCTTCATTCCCACCATATTAATTCAAATGTTTAAGGCTGAATTCTTTCGACTCAATTCATATAATAGGTTCATTTTCAGATATCCTTACATGTCTACACTAAGAATTATCTTTGAGCCCTTTATTTCTCTTTCCTTATCAAAGCTATTAGCAAGTACTGTTAATTCAACCTCCACAATATATCTCAGATCTGTTCACTTCTGTCCACGTCCACTGCCACCATCTAATCTAAGCCACGATCCCCTAAATAGACCCTAGCAATAACCTCCCAACTGGTCTCTCCAGTTCCCCTGTGCTTCTGCAATCCACAGCTGGATTTCCAGTCTTGTACCATTTTCTCTCTTGCCCGTGTTCCACCCATCCAGACTTCCTTTCTGTTCCTCACATAGCAACCTCTTTCTGTTCTTAAACCTTCATGCTTGTTGTTCACTCTACCTAGGAATATTCTTACCCTGGCTTTTCTGTAGATGGTTCCTGTATGCCTACCAGGTTTCTGCTCAAACACCCCACTTTAGAGATGCTTTCCCTCTTTATCACATTTTCTCTACCAATAATTTCTTATAACACTTGGAATAAAATCCACACTCCTTGCCAATAGCCCAAGGCATGATCAAGTACTGCCTGCCCGACTCTTCCAACTCATCTTCTACCACTCTGTTCCCTGGTGCCACCTACGTCCCTGACCCCCTCCCCACCAGCCTCACTCATGCTGCTCCAGTCAGGAGAGAAGTAGAATTTACAAATCATATTAGAAATCAATATAAAATTGGAATGATAGCAAAAATACAGTAAATGGTGTTGAGATAAGAAAGCAAACAAAACAAATGAAAATAAAAGATAAAAAAGTAATAATGAGAAAACAGGAGAAACACAAGACTGACAAAGGAGATGCAACATTTGCATAGAGGGAGTACCCAAAAAGAAAAAAAAAGTAACAAAACAAATATATAAAGTTACAATTTAGGAAAATTTTCTTTAAATATAGATTTGAATCTCTGTGTTTCAAGGGCACACCATGCTATGACAGAAAAAAAATTGATTTGCCATAGTTAATGATTAGTCTTACATTGTTAGTATAATTATTAAATACTCCAAATACAGAAAGAAATGGACAGCAGGCAAAAATATCAAGTTACTTACAAAGGAAGGAAATTATGTTGGCTTCAGAAATCTTCACAGCAATTATAAATACCAGAAACAGTTGAATGATGCCTGCAAAATACTCCACAAAGAAAGGGTACATCAAGAATTCTATATTCAACCAAAATGTCCCTAAAGAATAGAAATTTCAGATGTACAAGAATTTTTAATGTACAAGAATTTATGGAATGTACAAAAATTCATGGAATATTGTTCTTAGGGACACTTCACAAGGAAACTACCAGAGGAAAAACTTCAGTCAACCAAGATATAATGGGGAAAACTACAGAAAAAAAGACCCTTTTTAGTGACCCTTGAATATATTTAACTGTACAATTAAAACAATTACACAAATAGCACTTTATGGTGAAGGAACATAATGTAAGTTGTATATTGTCTGACGATAAAAAAAGAACTCAACTTTTTTTAAAAATGGAAGGTAAGAGAAAAAGAATGTGAGTGGAACAGTAAGTCTTCCATCTATAACAGCCAAGAGTCAAACACTGTAATTTAAAATGGACTTACAAGCATATGTAATTCTACAAAAGAGAACATTAGGAAAGATAATTGAATAAAGTTGGAGAGTAAAAGAGAGAGCAAAGAAATAGAATAGTAAACAAGTTACCTTTATCATTGTTCATAAAGGGAAACTAATAAATTTTCTTTAAAGATTAGGACTTAATGGCATTATATAAAGATATATTATGAAAATATTAAAATAAAAAATGTAAACCTCCCTAAATCCCAGCCAAATTTCACGCTGAAAACAATCAGCAGAGAAAGTAAACAGGTCGTGTGGTAACAGGCTTTTTTTAAAAAAGTTATAGAAGAGAGGGGTTCCTGGGTGGCTTGGTCAGTTAAGTGTTTGACTTTTGATTTCAGCTCAGGTCATGATCTCAGGGTCCAGAGATGGAGCCCCACGTAGGGCTTCTTGCTGAGTGTGGAGCCTGCTTAAGATTCTCTCTCTCCCTCTCCCTCTCTCTCTGCCTCTCCCCCCACCACACACGCACACACATTCTCTTACTCTCTCAAAAAATAAAATAATAAAATAAAAGCTATAAAGGAGAAACATGATATAAGAAAATAACAAAATTAAGACCAAGCATTTTTGTGTAATCAATAAGCATAACTTGTCTTGATTCATCTATTGGAGGGAAAATTTTTACAAATTGAATCACAAAGTAAAACCTACGCCAAATACAATGAAAAAAATCAAAGATAAAGGCTTACAGTAAAAGAGTGGTCAAAGATCTACCAAACCAAAACAAATAATATAAAGCAGAAGTCATCATCTTTGTATCAAACAAGGTGGAAATCAGAACAAATAGCTAAATAAGACAGAGAAGAGAACCTAGTAATGCCAGAGTGCACAATTCCCTCTAAAGATACAGCAATTATGTATATCTATGCACCAAAAAACATCAACATGTAAAGTGCAGAAATTACAGGAGTTATAAAGAGGAATAAACACAATGCTAATCTTGGGGGACTTCATTTCACCTCTCCATTGCATGATGGACAAACACCAGCAAAACCTAGCCTTGGGAATAGCATCCAGGGTCTAGGTAATCCATGCCCAGGGTGAGCACCATTTGCAAAGGGGGTGGTAACATATACAGCCACTTCCCATTCAGTTTAAATTTCAATCTGAACTTGAACAGCATCATGCTGACACAACACATTCATAAGAAGAGGGGAGTTTCCTGTTCTTTTTATGAAGCTTTGTAACCTTGGTTTCTGGAACTCCTTGTTTTGGAAAAAAAAATCACTTCCTGGTGATTTCTCTGCTGAAGAAAAATCTGATTAAAAACATAATTAGGAAATGAACATGCTTTAAATAAAGTTAGGCAAGTGATCCTTTTTTTTTTTTTTGCTTTGAATTCAACTTAAAATTCGAACACACATTTTTTTTCTCTACAAGTATGCAGAAAGGAAAAAGTAAAACACTATTGCTTGCTGGGTGCTTCTAATAGGTGCACAGTATCACAAAGACCACATAAACCACGTGATTGTGACAATTACTATGGCAACTAATACAGTTTTCAAATTGAAATACCCACTGTGAAGCCTGCCCACACAGAGCTCTGAGCTCTGGCATCCACTTCCACTTCGATGTACAGTGTGCAAATCTGGAAGCCCCTGCCATTTTTTAAGCACAGTGAGGAAAACTGCTTGCATTAACTCTGCTACGTTATTTTCAGTTGACTGTTTCACATGTCAGTATTCCATTCAAACCTGGAGACCAAAGACTTGATCTAGAATACTGCATCTAGAGCCTGAAGCAAACATGATATTAAACTAGCAATCCCATCCATATGTTTTCTCCTCTCGGCACCCAGAGCCATGAAAATAAGTTCATTAAAAATAACTCTTCCATCACATAGTGGATTTTTTTCTTCTCCTGAATCAGATCATCATTTCAATCTGTTTGATTTAATTTTCTAAAATCAAGTCCCTCGTCTCCAGAGGGCCTTTCCTCAAATAAATGCCATGAAGGAAAGCGGATCCATGATAAAATCGTAAAAGGTTCTGTTTAAATTTGGTCGGAATGCCCCTGTTTTGTTTGCAGAGACAACAGAACTTCAGGCATCTTTCAGCTCATCATCATTCACTGAGAAGGAGAGGCTCAGTGTGGAGATCTGGCCATTTGGGAAAAGCTGGAAAGATGGAAAAAGCAAAAAAGAACACTCTCTGCCTGGCAACGCACCCTTCTAATTGGGGAAAAAAAGAAGTCACTGCATGGAATCCGATGTGTTCAGCAAACACCACTATGCGATTTTTTGTTTCCTGCTTCTGCCTCAGAAGAAACAGGAACTTCTGGGATGAGAAAACCAGAGGAAGTGACCTGCATCTTCTTGGCAGGAACATGCGAATCCACTATTGAGATAGAAATTTTCCTACCTGGCAGCAAAGACATCATCATAACAATAACTGTTAACCCCCCAACACTCGCTGAGTGCTTATATGTACCAGGCATTGTTCAAAATGCTCTTCATAGACTCACTTAACCCTTTCTTGCAGTGTACTGCTCTTGTCTCCATTGTACAGATGAGAAAACTACAGCACCAAAGGCAAAGCAGCTCTTAAGGTGTAGAATAGAGCCCCTGTTAAACCCAGGCAGTCTGCTTTCAGGTTTTAGATCCTGAAGAGATAATAGATGTCTGGGAAAGTATGCAGTTATTTCCCCTGAGAGTCCGTTGGCTTTCAAGGTCTGCATACAGGAAAAAAATATAATTTATAATAGGGATGTTTGATGGGACTAGTGTTCAATGAGGGGCTAGTTCTACAGTCAGTGGAGAATATCTCCTGTGTGTGGTCAGACTAGGGGACCAGGAGAGTCAGACTCCCCCGACCAACCTGTGGCCGCTGCGCACCTGAGTGGCCAGAGCAGCATTTTTAAGGTGAGTAAGCCTAAAGTTTGTAAAATGGAAGGAGGTGGCAAATGGAGGCAAAATACAGTCAGCTCATGATTAGTTCTGATTTATGGCCGGGAAACACAGGGCCGTTCAGACAGCTACCGTCACCAGTAAGTTCAGCTTTCTGTCCACGAAAACCTTCTGTATTCATTTGCTATTATGGCTGTAACACGGCAAACTTAGCCATGTGAAACAGCACCAATTAAGTACCTTTTAGTTCAGTAGGTCAGCAGTCTGGTAGAGGTCTCACCAGAGGGAAAAAGCAAGCTCTCTGCAGACTGCATTCTTTCCAGAGATTCTAAGGGAGAATTCACTCCTTGCTCATTTGGGTTATTGCAGCATTTAGTTCTTTTATGGTGGTTAAGACTGAAGCCCTCGTCTCCTTGCTTCCTGTAATGGATGTCCATTCCCAGCTTCTAGAAGCTACCACATTCTTTGTCTCCTGTCCCCCTCCCTCCATTTTCAGAGCCAGCAATGGCAGTCGAACCCTTCAAATCTCTCCCCCTTCTGTTTCATCTCTCTGCTCAAGTGGGAAAGTCTCTTCCTTTTTAAGGACCCGTGTGAATAGATTGGGACAATGTAACAAACTCAGGATTAATCTCCTGAACTCAAGACCTGTATGTTTGATTACACCTGCAAAGTGCCTTTGCCATGTAAGGTAAAATACTCACATTCCTGCAGAGCTCTACATATTTATATCTCCAGGTCCAGAGATAAAGACGTGAATGTCTTTGGGGCACATTATTCTGCTACCACACTTATGAATAGGAAGCACGTCCGGAAGGTTTTATTTGTTCCTCTTTTTCCTGTAACAGCTTTATTGAGGTATAATTGATGTACATTAAACTGCACATCTTCAAAGTGTTCGATTTTATGAGTTTTGACATATGTATAGAGTATATACCCATAAATCCATCACCACCATCAAGATAATGAATATCCATTATCCCTCAAAGTTTCCCTGTGCCCCTTTGTAATCCAACCCTCCCTCCTTCATCTCATCCCCAGGCAACCAATGATCTGCTTTCTGTCCTTATAGATGATTATTCATTTTCTAGAATTTTATATAAATGAAATTACCCAGTAAGTACTGGGGTGTTTTTTTTGTTGTTGTTGTTGTTTGTTTTTGTTTTTGTTTTTGGTCTGGCTTCTTTCATTCAGCATAGTCATTTTAAGATTCATCTGTATTGTGGCATGAATCAATAATGCTGTATGACCTAGCCATTCCATTTGTAAATGCTACTTGTAGTGTTTCTGCCTGGGACAATGTGTTAGCAAGAGAAAAGAGGCTAAGAAAAAAACAGAGCTCTTCTGATCTCCAATCCAGCTCAGAGGTAAGTACAAATCCCAGGATAACTTAGACACTTGAAATCCTTGACACTCAGACAATATCCTATTCTATCAGTTAGTTTTTGCTGTGTAAGAAACAAACTCTGACCGAAACTGAGTGGCTTAAAATGACAGTCATTTTTCTGTGGATCGGTGATTTAGGCTGGTCTCTGCAGGGCAGTTTTTCTGCTAGAATTGGCTGGGCTCACTCTGTGGTTAAAGTCAGCAGGGGAATTGGCTGGGGGCTGATTCAATGTCTCACTCAATGTCTGGTGGTTGCAGCTGGCTGCCAGTTGATGCTGGCTGCCAGTGGGGTGACACAGATGAGTGGTCCCAGATCTCCAGCAAATTTGTCCAGGTTTATGTTCATTTGGTGGCAGTCATGGGGTTCCCCAGAGCAGCAAGAAAGGCAAGCCCCAATGTGCAAGGGCTTTTCAAGTTTCTGTTTGCTTCACATTCGCTAATGTCCCAATGGGCATAGCAAGTCACGTGACCGAGCCCAGATTAAAGGGTGAAGAAATCTACTCTGCTCCTTGATGGGAGTAACTATAAAGAATCACTGCAAAGAGTCTTACGTACAGGTATGGGAAGATTTTCTAACCATTTCTGCAGTCGGCCACATCTGTGTCTCCTCTTCCTTCATTGCCTTCACTTCCTCACTACCCATTCATGCCTCCAGCTGTATTTCAGATTCAAAGTCCTTACTCATCACTCAGCAGAATCTAGTCTCTCCTAAGTTACTGATGACCTTCTTGTTTCTTGCTAAATCCAGGGAACCCATTTCACTCACCATCTCACTTGGCATCTCGGCATCATTTGACATAATCTTTTCCCTTGGCTTCGATGACACTGCTCTTTTCCTGATACCCCTCCTAGCCATTTCTTCACAGCTTCCTTTGTGTCATAAGTGTGTAACAGAATGCCTGGCATAAGATATACATTTAAAATTGGTTTGTCGAATTAATGATTAAATGCATAAATAAATAAACAAACAGAATGGGATTGTGTTCCTCTACCCACCAATTAAATGTTGCAGTTTGCCAAGCTACAGTTACTATGTCTATGCTGATGACTTCCAGTTTTATGACTCCAGCCCAGATCTCTTTCCTGGACTTCAGGCATGGGTATGGAACCTCTGACTGGACTTCTTCCCACTGGCACTCCAAACTCAACCGATCCAAATCTGATCTCACGAACCTCACTGCCAGAACTACTTTTCTTCCAAATTCTTCCACAACCCTCCCAATCACCCAAGCCGAAAATCTGAGTGTCATCCTATTGGTTACCAACTCCTATTGTTTCTTCCTTTTGAAATCTGCCCCCTTATTTCCAACCAGATTGTTTCTAGTACTTTTGTTTATGGCCTCATTAGTCCTCACCTAGATGCCTACCACCACCTAACTCAGTGTTTGCTAAATCTCCCTGAAGGCAGGAAGTGCGTTTTACCAGGCCTGCCCCAAATCTTCCGAGTCAGAATCTCTCAGAAGGGGGCTGAGAATCTAAGTGTTTAAAAAGCACCCTAGATAATTCTTGTTATTGGAGAACTGGGGGAAACACTGTCCTAATTTGCCTCCCTGACTCCACAGCTGTCTCCACCCTACAGTCCCCTCTCCACAGCATTCCCAGAGTGACCTGTTTAAAATACGAATCTAATCTTATCACGTCTTTGCTTAAAATATTTCCGTCGTTCTCCAGGGTGTATAGGATAATATTCACATTCTTTAACAGAGCCTTCCTATCTCTCCAGCCGTATCTTTCAGTCCTCCTCAGTGATTGCCCCCAAACCTTATTCTTAACTCTTTCCTAAATGCAGCGTGCCTGCCCTTTCGGCCACTGTACCAGCTACCGCACGGTTACCTGGGTCACTCATCTCCCCACACCTTTCTTCATCACATGCTTAGATAACACTTAAATGAGAAAGGCACTCCCCCGAGCTGTTTGGAAATAACTCACATATTCATCCTTACAACCCTGGGATGGGTAAGTGGTGGGTACTATTATGATCCTCACTCATGGAAAAAAGTGAGGGACATTTGCCCAGAGTCATGCACAGTTTCTCGCAAAATCAAGACTTGAGCCCAGACAGCGTGTAGGATCTACGCATTTAGCAACCATGCTCTGGTGCTCTCCTTCATCTGGTTAAACCCATTCTTATTCAAAGCTCAGTTCACGCATTTATGCTTTCTGAAAGGCTTCTTAGATCCCCCAGTCTGAATTAGCCTTCTGGGCTTATTTTTGTCACAGCACTTACAGCACTATACAGTTAAAGTCTCTTTTCTTGTCTTACAAACCAGACTGTACGTTCCTTAACAGAGGGAGACGCATTTTTTTGTGTCCCTAAATGCTAGCATAAGGCCCAGCATGATGTAAGTACTAACTGTAGGTGAATTAAAAAAAAAAACAAAAGAATAAATTAATGAGTGAATAAATGCATATATTAACTGATAAAGAAGCAACAGGGAATATCAACAACAGAAAATCTGAACGTTCTGCTCCTGAATCATCAAGTCATCTGTACGTGATTTCATGGGGCTTTTCAATTTTTGGCATATGAGGTGGCCTACCTTGTATCAAAAATAACCTCAGGAGTCCTCTTACAAATTCTACACATTTTCGTGGGAATTCAAATTAAATGCATGATTGGACATTTATTTGTTTAATCTACTCAGTAGATTTCTTTTATTTCTCTGTGTCAAGCATGAAAGTTAAAACTATTTCTAGACCTTTCATCTTAGCTCAGCTTTCCCCTTAATTTCTTCACTGCAAAATGTTGAACAAAACAGGTCCCTTTTTGTGGTTGGAAAGTTTGGCTTTACATAGAACCTTTCAACACACAACTGTCAGCACCTGATTATGGGTCATTTTTTAGCCTCTAACTTTCACTTCCTTCCTTAAATAGGTCTTTTAGATGAATCATCTTCAGCTACTCTGTGATTATGCAGGGAACGGTATATAAATGAACAGGATGGGGTGCCTGGGTGGCTCAGTTGGTTAAGCGACTGCCTTCGGCTCAGGTCATGATCCTGGAGTCCTGGGATCGAGTCCCGCATTGGGCTCCCTGCTCGGCAGGGAGTCTGCTTCTCCCTCTGACCTTCCCCCTCTCATGTACTTTCTCTCTGTCATTCTCTCTCTCAAAATAAATAAATAAAATCTTTAAATAAATAAACAGGATGCACTCAGCTCCTTCCTACCTTTATCCTTCTGGGCTCGGATTTTGGGGGTCCGTTTTCATTCAGTAAAAAGTTGAGTGACTGCTGGGTGCTGGGGTTTGTGTGAGCTATCAGCTCATTAGCACTTCCAACAAGAGTGAGAGGAAACAAAGAGCCCAGAAAGCTCACATTCATTTGTTTTTGGCCTTTTAGCATTTCTGGTTTGAAGAGGAATTTAGTGGGAAAGAACTTAGAAGAGCTCTTCTAATAGTTGTGCAATTCGTTTTCTATACTCTATGTCATTATTAAAACGTGTGTGTGTGTGTGTGTGTGTGTGTGTGTGTGTGTGTGTGTGTGTGATCACTCAGCCCGCACAGTAGCAGAGCTCCGTGGCTATTCAAAAATTTCTCCCTCAGCCTATATCCATGAACACTTCATCAAAGCCATTCCTGCAATATACATGCCAACAGTTGTAGCTATCTACTTACTGGATCACTTTTGGAAAACAATAGATTTTGGTAAATAATCTCTTTAACGGTGGCTTATTCGTTGTTACCATCTGTATACATGTCCATGAATATGAATGTGAAAGAATCCACTTTTTTTCTGTATGAGAACAAGGAAAGTCAAAGGACCAAGACCTACAATAATGGAAAATAGTAGAGTGGATTAAGGAAAGAGGAAATTTACAATAGGAATTCTTGTCTTTTATCTTCCATATGAATGACATCCTAAATATGTATGATCCTGACCTACATTTTACAGTGGAAGGCTGTTTCCTGAGTGAATCACAGCTGCATTGTAATGTGCTGCAACAGGGCACAGGAGATGTAGAGCCAACAGCACCCTGAATTCAGTAAGCAAGAGATTAAAGCAATCATGTGCAGGACCTCAGATTCGGTAGGTTTTAAGAGTGATTTTGTACCTCCATAAAGGTGCAGAAACTAGTCCTGTAAGTCTTTCCATCCCGCTAAAGAAGACTCGCTTTGTGCAGCTTTTCCCCTCCCCTCTATGTTGTGAGAAGAGAAGAGGATAAATGTCAAAGAAAATAATGCTTTGGGCCATTAGCGACGGAGAACCATCAGAGAATGGACAGAGAGAGTCTTGCCTCTAAGATGGCAGGAAGAAG
Source organism: Eumetopias jubatus (assembly GCF_037043125.1). Taxonomy (NCBI): domain Eukaryota; kingdom Metazoa; phylum Chordata; class Mammalia; order Carnivora; family Otariidae; genus Eumetopias; species Eumetopias jubatus. The sequence goes on along the minus strand of NW_028274814.1, from coordinate 112,474,467 downwards.
GAAGGACTTACAGAGTCAGTTCTGATAGAGAGCGGAAGAGGGAGGGTGGGCAGAGGAAATGAGGACAGCCCAAACTAGGGGAGAGGAAATGGTTCAGAAAAGAAGCTAGGAGTGAGAATAGCTGTGGGGCGTGAAGGCAGCTTATGGGAAAGAGAAGAGGGGGATTTTGAGGAAATTTTCCAAGAGCTATGTGTACCCTTTATGGTTTTTGAAAAACACAAGTAACGTATACAGAGATTCATTTTGTGCTGTTGGTAGCTGATCTCCTTCGCATACACACGATAATGCCCCAAAGTTCGTGGCTCGTGGCTTTATAAACATTACACATCTTTCAGCGCAGTGTTTTGAAAATCACCTTCGCCAGCATCTGGGCAGTGGGGTTTGCTGCCTCCGGAGGGCTTGATAAGAACCCCTTGCAGTGTTCAGGCTGACTCATCCTACACGCAGAGCGCATAGCCCTTGCTCCTTCCCCCATCTTCATTAACTGTTCTTTGTGTCCCTCTTGGTATACAAACGACATACTAGGTTGTAATGTCCTTGATGCCAGGAAATGTATCTTTTTTTATCTTTGTGTGTTGTGTTATATCAGGCAGAACACCCGGGACGTGATTAGATATTCAGTTAACGAATCAACCAATTAATTCTAGGATACATATAAAGTTTTGCTAAATCAAGCAAGTTAAAATGTGTGCAGAGATGGTGGCATTTCTCCTATTACCACTCTCTGATTGATCTCATCAGATATTCTGACTCTGCAATATATGTGGAGTCTAAGAAGTATCATGTACATATGTCACTGATGATTTAATTGCTACCACTTTCCTTACTGACCTTACCGAAGTATTCTCATTTCAGCATTATATTTAGAACTCAATGGCTATTACTACATTTTAACACCTCAGAACATATCACTAACTTAGAGCACTCTTCTGCCAGGAAGTAGTTATATAAGCAGCATTAATAACACATGCACTTCCACCATGCTTGTCTAAAACTTAACTCTAAAATAGGCCAATTTTAATCCTCTTCATTTTATGAAGGGGCCCGTGAGATCATAGCTAGGTTCCCACACTACTGGTTTTGATTGTCTGGAAATCTTTGTTGTCTTCCTAGCTATTATCCATCTACAGACAAACCCTACCATGCTGAAATGCAGCAAGCCATCTCTGGATCCAAACTAGTATGTGCTGTAGGCAGTGTACGGTACTAAGATCTCATGGCTAGGTGGGAGCACCTATTGAGAATCTCGATTGAGGGTACTGTGGTCTAGTAACTGTGGGGAGTTAAAAAGGAGTAAAAACATTTGTTCTCTGACAACAGTGAACTTACATACAACATGCACAACATAAGTTGCTGTGATATGAAATGACAAACTTTTTTTTTCAAAATGTACATCCACACACTTTTCTGTCATGCACTCCCAACCTTGGTTTTCCCAACTGTGTGGTTGCTAAGTGAACACACATGGCCAGATAGGTTTGTTGATGACCAAGTAAAGTGGAAGAGTCAGGTTGAGATGACAGGCATGGGCAGGAGAGCAGTGAGTGGCTACACGGCATGTGGTAAGTCCCATGCCCTTGCTGAACCTCCATTTCTTCATCTGTGAGAAAGAGTAAATGTCTACCTCTTGAGTGGGTCATGAAGAGAAAACTGGGTTAACATGTGGAAGTGCCTAGCAGAGAGCACTCCATAACCACGCCTTCTCTTTCCATATTGCATTTTACTTTGACTTCTGATTCCTAGCTCATGGTAAAGCTGGCACCTTTTTGACAGTTCTGCTTCTCAGATTAAAAAAAAACGAAACAAACAAACAAAAAAAGAAAAACAGCAAAAGCAGCTTCCTTATGACTATATACTCAGTTACTCCACATATTGTTTGCTACAAAGACACGAAGCCTTATGCACAAGTAACAAGGAAGTAGCATTAAATGTATTACTACCAAGAGCTGTTCAGATGTACACATAAATACGTAGCTATTTAAAAGATACAGAGAGCAATGAATTTAAAAGAGAGGAAGCTTCTGTAGAACTAAAACATATAACTTGAAAAGATATTATAAGTAAGGACTGATGAAGCAAAAATGTTATAATGTTAATTTTGGATTATGATGCAATACACAATTAAAAAAGGAAAATCTGGGAAGCATAGAAATACAAAAAGAAAAATACATAAAACCAGCCATAAACTCATACCAGATATAAACTCTGTTAACATTTGGGTTTTCCTTACAATGTTTTTCTTCATATACAATCTATATTTTTACCTATCTTGAACTACACTACCTATATGGCTTTGCATCCTGCTCTATTCTCTTAGGTTATGTAGTAAGCCTTTTCCATGCTATTAAGCATTTTCTGAGGGGTGTCTGGGTGGCTCAGTCGGTTGAGCGTCCGACTCTTGGTTTCGGCTCAGGTTATGGTCTCATGGGTCATGGGATCAAGCCCACATCAGGCTCTGCACTCAGCATGGGGTCTACTTGGGATTCTCTCTCTCTTCTCTCCAACCCTCGCCCCTCTTTCTCTATAAAATAAATAAATCTTTAAAAAAAAATTTTCTGAAATCATGGTTTTTAATGGCTGCCTGTTGTCCATAAGATATATGCACAATTACTCTGAATGTCACCACTTACCTATTATTAGTCATTTATATTGATCCAAATTTTTCACTTTTAGCAGTATTTTACCTGATGAGAATGATGTATTTTTTTAGTTAAAAGTACCATTTTGGGACACCTGGGTGGCTCAGTCGGTTGAGCATCTGCCTTTGGCTTGGGTCATGATCTCGGGGTCCAGGGATCGGGTCCTGCGTCGGGCTCCTGGCTCAGCAGGGAGCCTGCTTCTCCCTCTGCCTGCCACTCCCCCTGCTTGTGCTCTCTCTCTTTTGTTCACTCTCTCTCTCTCTCTCTCTCTCTCAAATAAAGAAATAAAATCTTTAAAAAAATAAAATAAAATAAAAATAAAAGTAACATTTTGACCAACATAACACAAACCTTACAAAATGGACAATGAGGAGAAAGAGATGAAGGGGAACAGCTCAGAATAGAAAGCCAACATGGAATTATGTTAATTTTAATATGTTGTCAGAAAATATAACAATTCAATTGTACTTCTAAGTAAGTTAAAAACATCTTAAAGAAGTCAGAGAGCATTTACTTACACCAAGGAATAGATAGGAATTAAACAGTGAAAAAGGCTATGTTCTTAAAACACTGATGAATGTGAGACTTGAACTGACTTTTGCTGTCACACATGGTCTCTGGAAAGTGTCCTCTGTAATAACAAGATTCCATATTTAACAACATCAAATAACAGAATGACATCTGGGTAATAAAACAGATAAGGAGCCCATCTCATGCACAGGTTGAGCTCAAGTGAACTCTGGCATGACCATCAAAGGGGTGGGGGGGCAGAAGGGAGGATTTCTTCCATTCCAAACCATATAGTTTCATCTAACTGAGTCTTTCCTGGTCGTCGTCTTCTCCAATGTCTCCCTTCATCACAAGCTCTACACACTGTAGGTGTGCATACACTGTCAGTTCAGAGACTCAACTAAGTTTTAACAGGACAAGGACACTTTGAAGGACAAATTCAGTATTCATGATTGTCACACCTCCTTCCTCTTTTCTGAAACACTGGACAGTCCCTTCTGGTGTAGAACCAAAAGACTGAGATGACTGTATTGGGTTTGGTAAAATGACACCCCATTTGACTTCCTGAGGCCCAGCAACTAATCTATCCTTGAGGTTGGGGTTCTCTTCTCTTATCTGCCCAATCTTCTATTTCACCAGTCTTACAGCAGGCAGGTCAAGCTCACCACCCCCTTTTTTAAATTTATTTATTTATTTTTAGAGAGAGAGACAGAGATCAGGAGAGGGAGGAGAGAGAATCTCAAGCGGACTCACCTGACACAGGGCTCGATCTCATGGCCATGAGATCACAACCTGAGCCGAAACCAAGAGTCGGATACGTAGTCGGTGACTATGCCACCTAGGCACCCCTCAGACTCCTTTTTGATTGATAACTTTGGCATAAGCTACATTCCTTGGTTTCTGATTGAATCTACTGTCTGTATAGCCACCGCCTTCATCCATGAAGAAGACATCTTTCTCCTTTCTATGGGGAAGGGACATGTGCAAAGCTATAGGGACAGAACTGTCCTGGAACAAGACCTATATGTCCTCAGCTCATTTTAGACAAAAACAGATGCCCTTGCCATCCCTTCCCAGGGTTGGGAATGGTGGGAGAGTTTGAGCTGCTCAAACCCTTCTTGCTATTTCCTTGGAGCTGAGGGAGAAGAGGATATGGGAAACAATATGGAGGAGCCAGTGCCCCTGGGACATCCAGAAGCATGGAAAGCTCCTTCCAGGAAATGCCTCTTTCCCCAGGCAGGACTGCACAGCCCTGTATCAGCTCCAGGACCCACCACAGTGCTTTCTTTAGTGTCCCGTCTCTCCATAACACTTCTCAGGAGCTCGGAACCTGATCCACGCATTCTTCCTCTAGCCTTTTAGTTACAACAAAATGCACTTTGGAGTTCTTTCTGTTTTTCAGGCATAACTGAAGCTTTCCTCCTCATACCATATCTTTTTATTTTAAAAAAAAATTCTCATTTTGTGGATTCACAAAACATGTTTACATGTGAAAGACAACCTCAAGGGGATTCTGGTACATTTACAACTCTTGAAGAGAAGTATTTATGGTTTAGCATGAATAATAATGTAGTGCGTATTTAATGAGACCTTAACTAGATGCCAGAAATTCTAAGTGCCTTATATATTATATACTTATTATACATTACATAATTGATTTATCCCAGTATTTCCAACATATCAAGATTCCTTCTAACACACTTTATTCCCATTTCATAGAAGAGAAGATTTAGGATCACAAAGAATAGATAATGGAGTCAGGACTCAAGCCCAAAGCCATGCGACCCCAACATCCATGCTCGGGCCCCTATTCTGTATGGTTTCTTGCTCTGGATAACTCTGGCATTGCTGTCTTTGGCATTTCCCTGTCAGAGGGTGGCGTTTTCTGACATCCTGCAATGAGGACGTAGCCACCTCACAATATGAGACTTTAGTCACAATAATTTAGCAGCTCTGAAATGGTTGTTTATAAGCCTGGCTAGACTAAATTTTTGTGCTGGTCACCTTTTTTAAGTGAGCGTGGAAAGGGAAAACTGTAAAACCATCCCTTGACTGCCATCCTGGGAAGTAAAATGGCATTTTGAGTAGTCTTTCAGTTTCCTTCAAAGCCTTTGTCCTAGGAATGAAAAGTGCTATTTCCATCGAAAACTTTTCACTTCGCTGCCCCATTTCCAGATTGGCTAACGTGTACAATTAAAGCCACACCCCTTGGCTGGACCACAGGATGATGCTAGCGTCTCTTGCAGCGCTCACTGCCCTTCTCCCTAGTTGTGAGTTCTCACTGCTCCCAGGGCGCCTGCCATCCCTCACACTGAGCTCATCCTGGTCTCTGCCCTGGCAGTGCCATCCACCTCAAGGACCACTTCACTCCTCTCCGCCACCTCCGTCCCTGGGCACCCTTATCAGCCCTCACTCAGCACCCTCTTCAGTTATACTCACCTCACCAGCGTACCACTTTGTAAATCATCTGAAGCCCATTTTCATTTCATGGATTGCATGTCTCCGCAGCCAGAAAGTAAGGTCAGTGGGGATAAACATTATAGTCTTCATATAATGTAGGTATTAACTGCAAGGACGCTGATTCAGGAAATAGAGATTATTTGGTGCCTGGCCCAAGTGAGCATCTATATATTATAACTTCCATACTAATTTTAGCAATTCTTGTTTTTGGTGTTTTTGTTCATAAAAATATAGACACATGCTTAAAAGGTATTGAACTGTGACAACTCTGGTACAATTGGGCATGAATTAAGACAAGAAGCCAGAGAAGACTAGTTCACTTTAAAGCAGTGATTCTCAACTGGGGACAAATATCTGGAGACATTTTTGGCTGTCACAACTTGGGGGGTCAGGGATCAAGGGAACAAAGACCAGGAAGGCTATTAAACATCCTAAAACACACAAGAGACTCCCTCTCCTCCCAACAAGGACATATCCATCTCAGAATGTCAGGAGTGCTGAGGTTGAGAAACCCTGGTTCAGAAAGAAGAGGGTTATCCCAAGGGCAGGTTATTAGCATTGCCTGATTTTCAGGGCAGTTCATTGTCGCAATGCAGAGAATATTGATTTTATTTGTAAGACTGAGAACGCCACCATTGGCGTCTCAGTCACTTTAGCTAAATACACTATGGTGCAGCTTGTTTCGTCTCCGTGTCCAAAATGACGATCTCAACTTTTAAAAATTATTTTTAATAATATTTTTGTATGAGGTATAAGCGTCAGTTTTCCAATTCTTAAATCTAATCCTCGGGTTAGAAGTGTCCTGAGAAATGATCTGGTTCAACCCATTTACTTTGCATATGAAGAAAGTGAGGCCCAGACTGGTCACAGGGACTTTCTAATGGACAGAGACAGGACAGAGGCAGGACAGAGGCAGGACAGAGGCAGGACAGGATCCTAAGTCTGCTGACCCATATTCCAGTGCTCTTTGCAGTCTCACAGGATGCAACCAGTATGTAAATGAGGAACAAATTCTTCTTTGGGAGAGTATTTCTTTCTAAGCACAGATTTCAGATTTTCTGTATCCAGTGACTGTGCTCTATTAACTCAATTCACTAATCTTGAGTCGGAAAATAATGGCCACAGTAATATATGCTGAAACATTTGTCCTCTGAAGAAACAAGATCAAACACTAAAATTCCTTTTTGGAAATGAGAGTTTTAAAGCCATCTGGCATTTTTGACTTTTAAACTCATTTAGGTAATACATTTCAGAATATTACCGTGTTTGCTTCAAATAATTATGTCTTAAGCCTTTATCTTTGTTAGATATTAGTAAATATTTTCTTGGTAAATGGGTTGTAATTATAAACATTTTAGATGAGGAAGTCTTAATAAAAATATTTCAAGAATAATCTGAAAAATTGTGTTCTGTGTAATTAACTCTGGTTTTCACTTCATTGCCAAGGGAATTACTGGAATGGAGAGGTTAATTAACCTAATTATAATCATGCAGTGTATTAGTGGTAGAGAAAGGATTAAAGTACTCGCTTTTCTGTTTTCATTTGATTCGTTTTGTTTTGTTGAGCAAAATAAACTGCCGTTAATTATGCATTTGATGGAATTCCCAGTTTGTTGGTCAGCCTAGACCTTGGCTGAGGGGTGAGAGCTTCTGAGCTCTCAGACAAATGTGAAGAAAAAAAAAATGAGTAATAAAAATTGGTCTCACTATTTCCTAATACTTGCTGTTGAGCTAAGTGAATTGAAATATTTATGACTTGAAGGTTACAGATCAAGTTATACCTTTACTCCCCACCATTCATATTTAAACTTGTGCCATTTTGTCCCAAAGAAGGCTCAGTGGAGATGCATGGAGATTCGCTTCAATCAAACACTTCAGTTCGGCTCAAGGAACAACACAAAACAAGGCTCCACTAATCAAGAAAAATGTCACTTGTTCCTATTTTGGTTCAAAATAAGGAACAGAAAGGAGGGTTGAGCAGACTGAAACTTCTTGCAAAGACTCGGCTGGAATTTATAACAGAAGGAGGAAGTTACTTTCCAGAAGTTATGTTGATGTGGAAAGAAATGTGTTGCTGGCATATGAGTATCAGACAGGCTGGCAGCACTATTAGAGGTGGAAATGATGTACAGAATAAAATAGCCACTAAATGTAGTGACAACTTTGAGTGACAGATGAAGAATAAAAATGAACAATTTTTTCTGATAACATGTCAGGAGACAAATGCCTCCTTCCTTCAGAAGGAAAAGATATGTATGGCTGTGAATTCAGGCGGCCTCCCATCTGGTGAACTTTTTTGCCCTTACAGACTTATAATTTGGGCCCAAAATGAAGCAATCCCTTTGTAGAAATTGTTACCTCTTCACTTCATTGAAGGTTTACAGCAGTTTATTTCTGCTCAGTTTTAACAATGTGTTTTATACTAACATTGTCCTGTCTGCTACAGAATAAGAAATCCAAGAATAGGCCAGGCATTTTATCTTTGGTAGACTAAAGGCCATCGTAAGTTCAGATGTACTACTCAGGGCCAATTCATATGGAGTTTTTGTCCCAAAGATACGTAATGTTTTAGAAGTCATCTGCTTATAAAAGAGTAAGAGAATAAACTTTTGGATCCATTTAACTTTGTCAAAAATAAGTCAAGGAGATGATGTGGAAAAACTTAGAAATTGTATAGTACATGTCTGTGTCAGACAATCAATAAAGTCTTGCCTTTGCCAACAAAATGAACTTGAATAAATATTTAAACTTCCCCCAAGAAATTTCTGGTGTGTATCAAAGAGCAGAAAAGAAAATAATAGGCCTGTACCTCAGGCTACTATGTGCGTAGGTCGCCTGGATAATGGAAATCCTGTGGTTACAGCCTCTCATCACGACAGCCGGTGTTTTCGGAGATACATTCCTATAAAGGTCCCTCTGAGCTTGGGAAAGAAAATATTAATTAGATAGTATGATGTACTGTGATCACTCTTAATTATCCTATGCTATCTGAGAAAACTTGAATCTAATATTAGACCAATATTTGGTTTCAGCTACGGAGAAATGGAATCTATTTGTGTATCAAGGATCTGTGAGTCCAAACAAATGAAAGAAAGCCTATTATGGAGTTATCCACCCAGTTTTGGGAATTCTCTAGTTATACAGAAGACAGTTTTGATAAATATCTCTCAGGGGACCTTTTCTATTTTTTTTTTTAAATAATTGATTATGGCCATGTTAACATACACTATTATTGAGGGGATTTTCACTTCTGCCAAGAAATTCCAAGAAATAAGTTGAAGTGTTACTTTCATATGCTATTAAAGTCCACTATTTCTGCATTGAGGTTTCATAGTATGCATCGTGGCAATTACTGTTCCACTTAGTGAAATGATCAGAAATGCACTTTGCCCAAATTTCAGTTTTGATATTGGCACAAGGTCAAAACTTCTCCTTGAGAAAACAACAACAACATAGCAACTGATGGTTGTTCTTTTATGTTTAATATTTGAGTTAAGAGCATACAACGGATGAGGCAGAGCCCTTGCCAAAAACTCACCTCTTTGTCCTCAGAGCTTCTCCCTTCCTTCTCATCTCCTCAGCTAGCGTGCTTTCTCCTTGCTCCTTCCCCAGCTCCCAGCTCCTCTTGTCTACCTAGCATCTGGAAGGACAGACGTGTTGCATGACCGTCCATCCTCTTCCTGAGCTTTGGGGCTCGCTCGCAGAGCCCACACTCTCATGTTTTCAAGTCTAAAGTCCAGAGTGGGTGTAACTGATTGAGCATTTCCCACACGCTGGGCGCCATGATGAGCACTAAAGAGCCATCATTTCATCCAAATGTCATCACACTCCTCTGAGCTATGCCATTCTCTTTGGCCCGTGAAGTAACCAGAGCTTAGAAAGGAAGGGAACATGCAGGTGGACATTCAAAGCCTGGATGCCAACCCAGATCTGCTCATCTTTGCAAGAGAAAGGAGGAACTGCTCTCTCCCTTCCACTCCAAGAAGAGCAAAGGACTGCTTCAGAATGGAGTTGAGTATGTGCCAACTAGCGGTCTCGAAGTTTCCTTTCGTGTGACCAGTGAAGTGAGGCCTTAGGGGAAAGGAAGCCAGCAAAATGACCCTTCTTTCAGTCTCAGCAAAGCGTAAAGGGAAAAGAGGATGGGAACCGAAGAAGGATCCAACTTTACCAAACGTTGAGAATTACGGATTCTGCAGAGGGAGAAACCATTTGAAATGTTAAAAATTTACCATATAAACACAAAATATGTCAGATACTGTTCTCTGTACTTCATAAATATTTGCTCATTGCCTCCTTGTGAAATAGGTATTATTATTTTCACTTCACAGATGAGAAAACTGAAATATAAAAATGTTAAATTCCTTGCCCCAACCATGTGGTTAGTAAAGACAAAATTAAGATTTAAAACCCAGGCCATTTGGCTCTAGACCAAGCCCGTAAGCACAGTAGTATACTGCCCCTGACGGTTAGGAAAATACTTTCTTCCTTTTTATGGGCTTAGACCAGTGTTTCTCAGCCTAGGGTCCAAGATCCCCTGGGACCCTTAAAATTTTCAAAAAGGCTCTCAAGTTCTCTACAAGAACTTTAAAATTTTATGTTTAATTCTCTGCTGAAGTGAGATTTATGCTATACTTGACATAGTTTTCTCATTCTTTGGAAAGGTTAGCTGTTAAGAGCGACCTCATGTTCAGAGGGGTCTCAGATCCAGGATCTGCCAGTCAGAAAGAAAGGAGCAGACAGGATTGGGGTAGGCAATGGGATCTGATACACTCTCTACCCTCCAGGTCCTCCTCAGTTGGTATCCTTTTCATGAAGGCATTCCCCAGTACTCCCCACTGCATTTCCTCTCTGACCACGCATTGTCCTGTGTGTGTACCTCTCTTGTGGTCCTTCACTCATGATGACCAGTGTTACCAATCTCTTCATACTGACCAACCAACTTCTCTCCTGGAGCTGCTTTCAGAGTACTGGATAGACTGCTGGTCATCCACTTTCCCCCTTTATTGTAATAGAACCTCGAATTTTAGCTGGGCACATTGCCAGGCAGCTAAAAGACCACATTTCTCAATCTTCCGTGCATATATGAGTGACCCATAGGACTAAGCTCTGGACAAATGAGAGGTAGGCAGAAATGTTGAATGAGACTTACAGAAAGTTTCCTTTAAAATGAGGGGTCTGTGGGACATATTGACAGAGGTGAGTAATGCATGTGCGGGGCCAGGATGTACGTGAGAAGCCTCTGTGCCCCCCACTCAATTTTGCTGTGAACCTAAAACTGCTCTTTACAAGAAATTCTAATTAAAAAAAAATTTTTTTAGGGGCGCCTGGGTGGCTCAGTTGGTTAAGCGACTGCCTTCGGCTCAGGTCATGATCCTGGAGTCCCAGGATCGAGTCCCACATCGGGCTTCCTGCTGGGCAGGGAGTCTGCTTCTCCCTCTGACCCTCTTCCCTCTCGTGCTTTCTATCTCTCGTTCTCTCTGTCTCTCAAATAAATAAATAAAATCTTTAAAAAAAAATAAAAAAAATAAAAAATAAAAAAAAAATAAAAATAAATTTTTTTAAATGAGAGGTGTGTCCATCTTTTCCTCCTCTCCCCTTCCTGCTGCTGACACCGATGGGATGGCAAACTTCCTGAACCCATCACGGACCATGAGGTAGCCCTGGGAACAGGAGCCATATGCAGCAGAAGAGCAAGGGAGAAGAAGCTGCCTCTTCCATCCAGACTGCGTTATAAATGGGAGGGAAATATACTTCTTTCTCATTTAACTGGAGGCTACTTTGGATTTTCCTGTGGTGTGCACCTGGACTTGATCTTCAGCGGTGTGGAAGTACAGAGATGACATTTATTGGTTCTTCATTGAAATATGCAACATGGTCTCAATAGGGCAGGTCCAATGGAAAAGCATATTTATTGAATTGAACCTCAAAAAACCACTCTATTCTCCACTGAGATATGCACCAAAGTTCCTTCTAGCCTTCCTACCCACATCTAATTAAACTCATTCAAAATAAATTCCATATTTTTTTCAAACTTTTTTGACTATAGGTTGCATAATAGGAAAATATTTAATTAAAATGCTTTATGAGTATTCTGTATGCTTAAATATAATTTATTAGCTTTAGAATAAAAGGTGTTACTAAAGTATTGTTTTCTGTCTTTTACTGAAAACATAAGATTTTAGCTTGGATTAAATCAGCTTTGGGAAGAAGGGCTAAACTAAAAACAAGCCAGCATTTGCAAGACATTTTCTGTAAGAAAATTCTATCCGAGTCTCAAACAAGCGAGTTACAAGGAAACTTTTAGAAGACAAAATATTTGTAAATTAGTGGGTAGGGCTACCTCTAGACAAATCAGTACTGTAGTTTTTGGATTTGGAGGGACTATGAAATCTTGGGCTATTCTTTAATCATAACTCATTAATTGTTTTACTTTTATTAATTTTAATTAGTGAGATTAGTGAGATTTCATCCTGTTAAAACACCATGGTTTTAGCATTCTTAAATAAAAATTTTATTAATCTCTGAAATCTGACATACATTTTAGACTTCCATTATTATATAGTTTTAAAAAAGTAAGTCTTTATATATGTTTAAATATATAGAATGGAATATTTATAAAACCTCTGCATTCGAATAGAAAATGTTCATTAGTTCGGTAATATTTCTTTTGCACCCCTCACAGAATGATCTAAAAACATGTATTTTTAAGTTTTAACCAGTGTTGTCTAGTGCGAGCTTTAATCAATAATGATCATTATTCAGAATAACAGAGTCAATATTCATTGAATATTTACTATGTAGTAGGCAGCATTTGAAGAGCTTTACATATTTCACAAATAGAATACTGAAATTCAAAAATAATAGCAATATGCTCCAAATGATACAAATAAAAAATAGAAGAACTATGATTCAAATCCAAGCCAGTCTGACTGAATCCGGTGCCTTTCCACAAGCATACATTATGCTGCCTTCTGTTAATGACAAGGGGACTATAATTCCATTCTTTCTGTTCTTACATTTTTTTTTCAAGTAGGAGTTAATCATATTAGTGCCAAAGGATTTGCCAGCCAATTTCCCAGAATCATGAGAAATTTTAAGTCTTACTAGCATATGGGTAGTACAGTCAATTTGTCCATATAAGTAAGTTCTAGCTTGCATGACCCAAATATTGGGTTCTGCCTGATTTGACTACTTTTATATAAATGGAGAAACAAGTTATTTCATTATGTACCATCACAATCATTATTTATCTTTGAGCTTCCTGAGAGCCAAGGCAATTCGAAGCAAATATGATGGGCTGTATAATTCTTGTATCAAGACTTGGAGATGAAAAATTTATCTGATACTGAACTCTAAAATAAATGTATTATATTGGCTTTATGGAGAAACATAATCAACGCTGCCTTAAATATCAGTTTTACAGCAAAAAGAGAAGTGATATTATCTGCCTGGCTTTGGGGTCATGCCTCTGTGAAAGCCAACAAGGCAACAGTAAAATGTGATTCAGCAATAGTAATTTTTGTAGAGATATCACAGTTAATACCTATAAATATTCTATAGGAATCAAATTTTCATTTAGCAAACAGTTACACCGCACGTATAAGAGGTCGAAATACCAAGTTAGCTCAGTCAAGCCATAAAATAATGTAGTCATCCAGATGTTTTCCACGATGTCTACTGTCCAGATTGGGTCAGCATTTCTTTGAGCTGTATAGTATGGCACAAAATTACACTAAGTCTGTGCATCCGATCTTCCCTTTGAGCTCAAAAACCTTACCAGCCATTTATACATCTAAACAAAGCATTCTCTGGCCACCCGGCACCATATTCCCTTCACCTAGCTGACACCCCTGAACACGCAGGTACAGAATCATTATGTCTACATGTGTCCATTGGTCCTTGCCAGCTCCCAGCTCCTCCCTAGGCCACAATCCCAGAGATGGACCGGCAGCTGTAAAGTGAAAGGGCAAAGCCACCTGAATTGACCTATTTGTGGAAGGCGCGCCCTCTCCCCACTTTCAGCTGCAGGGCCCTGAGAGCACAAAGAAGCTACCTTCCTGGACGGTTGTGCTGAGAGCTGCTTTTGCAGGAGCATTTGCTCTGTGAATGAGGTCAATTGAACAAACACAATGGAAGTGCTGTGATGAAGAGCTGTGGTCATTTTCCTCATTAACACATCACATAAAACACAGAATTATATATGGTCCCTTCTGAGGAGACTTCATTAGACATTTTAAATTCATAGTTATCATCACATATTCACAGATCAGCAGCCGCAGCCTTAGCTTGGATATATTGAGGCACAAAGGAAAACCAAGCATAGAAAATCGCTTACCTAGTTCACATAGGTACTGAGAAGCTTAACGCTTCGAAAGCACTTGGACTGAAGACAGACAGCATTATCTTCTTACCACGACACTGTTAACAGACGTCCATAAGGTCCCATCTTCCATTAATTGGACTTAGATGTTGTATGCATTTGATGATTATGATAATGGGTGATGTGATTATAAGAGCCCCTCCATAGGGCATTTGGTCCAAAAATAAAACTGTCTTTATCCTATAGGAGAAATTGTTTCTCGGCTTGAAATAATTTAATTTTGTCATCAGTGGGTTACAAACTGTGCCTTAGGCTTGTGGTGTGCAAAAATGTCTTTGAATCTACTGCCCGTCTTAAGAGGTTTCTTTAAAAAAAAGAGAATGAAGCCTCCATTTGAACCACATGACACTATCTTATCTATTGTCTAGACTGTGTTACCAGTTCAGATCCTTTACTGTTGGGTGAATTGAGTTTAAAGGCAGATAAAACAAAGCTACAGTTACACTATGTAAGCTGATCTGGAAAAAAAAATTTAACAAGCAGTTTACCTACCATGACATTGTACACAGTACTTGTGTTCATTTTACTTAGTTCTAGAAATCGTATGTAATTGATACTCAGCATGAATGTGTGAATTTTTAAATCACTTTTTTTTTTGAGAACAACAAAGAATCAAAATTTTATAAAGCTTGTTATAGAAGTCCCAGGTTATGAAGGAAATAGAAAGGTCAAGTTTTTAGTGCTTTTTTTTTAACCTATTTAAAATGTACAATAGCTTATGACTTTGCAATTTTCCCATTAAATTTTGTATTAAAATCTGAGAAAAAAATTGAAGTAAAAAATCTGACTTGAATTGCAAATCAATTCCCCATTCAAGCTTCTTGTTGCAACCCACCATTATCGCTAAAGTATTTTGGTTTGAACGTTGAGCACGTAGCAGCAATTGGCCTCCCCAGTGCCACAACCATTCTAATAGGAGGTTAAGAGATAAATTTAGGTCTCCCTGTAAACAGAGTAGGTATCGATGCTGTCCCATATATCTCAATGAATAACTGATGGAAAACCTCCTTGACTCCTTTTCTCAGCCATTTTTGAAAAGTGGAAGTCAGTCCCTTCAGAAAAGGTGATCCGTTATCTTTGCACTGTAAGCAAAAGACAGATACAGAAACTCTCACAGCTCTCTCTTCACCCATCAAAAGAGAGATGAAAGATCAAGAAGATTGATATTATCTACATCCTGTTCCATTTTCCTCAAAACGAAAAATACACAGTAGCTCAGAATGAGAAAAGGGTAAATCCTATTACTTTCCAACAAAGAAGCACACTACAAAAGGAAGTGTAAAGGTTTTTTTGTTTTGTTTTGTTTTGTTTGGAAAAGTATCTGCAAAAATCCAGTAAGATTTTTCCAAAGAATTGGGCAAATTTGAAAAACTCAAGCTAACACAATAATTAAAAGAATCAGACCTTGACATATATGTAACCATCTGAGGACAGATACTTCGATTTTTTAGTAACAGAGTCATAACTTGGCCTAAACTTCTTTTTTTAACCTCAATCTGTTAAATATTCAGAAAAGAATCATGGGGTTGGATTGGGAAGGAAAGATTAAAATCGTGGAGGGAAAAATCTTCATTTCTTGCAAAAAACCCTTGACCTGTGTACAGCTCCATGTGCAGTCTTCATACTGGTACTGGTCATCATTTGTCTCTCATTGCTTTTCAAAACATAACTGTAGTATCATTCTTATAAAATGTTTTTTATAGCTATGGAATCTCCATCTGTTTTATACCTCTTAGCTAACTCAGCTTTATTATTTACTGTAGGTGGGTCCATAACTCATGAAACATTTCATTCTTTATGATTTTTTTTTACCTTTATCTCCCATTCCCAACTTTATTTAAAAATCCATCCATCCAACATTGTACTTACACAGAGACCCACAGCCCGGCTAACCAACATGTCCCATTGTGTTGCTGTAGAAGGGAGGTTTTAGAATTTATTAACATTCCAAATCATGCAAATGAAGATTGTTTTACTTCTGGAGGGATCAATCAGTGCAGTCTTTATGTGTCATGTTTAATGAAAGCGAAAGCTCCAGGCATTTAAAAATGAATAAACTGAGCTTGGGATCCTAGATTACTTTCTTACCCATCAAAACAGACCACTATGATCTGCAAATCCAAAAAAATGATTCAAAAATGCCTGTTTAATATTAAGTTTAGTTTTCTACAGTAATCCACCATCTATCATTTATTTTCAGGTTTTTAATCTTATACAGTGTGTCCCATAGGGCTGTCACACCATTTAGATAGCAAGCAAACAGAGCTATTGCTTTGTCAAATCACTCAATTAATATTAGTACCACAGATAAAGAACTAATGGTGAAAAAGGAGATAAACTTCAGTATCTACTGGTATACTTCTGTTACATTCACCATCAATTATTTCAGTCTTCATTAATTAGTGATATGAGACACAAACATGTGTTCTTCAAGGAGTTGGCCTCATTATAATTAAATAGGTATGGCTTCATAGGGACCTACTCAGCATATTATATGACTCATATGCAGGATAGCTTTTAATAACTCCACTCTTTATTACAACTTCACTGTATTGCTAAAACCGAATCTCATTAGTAGGGAAATGACAATGGAATAAAGTTTTCTCAGTATAAGATAGATCATTTTTGGAACAAAGAGAAATAAAAGAATCCTGGGAGAAAGTTCAGAATAAAAGATCATCAAATGTGATCATTTTTCATATGACCTAAGGGCTTAGTTATAAATTTAGCTGGACACTAACAAAGCTTTATACCTGATGGCAGGTAATTTTTATTCAGCCTTTAGTGATAAGCTGGAGTCATTGCTCTTTTTCACTCTATTAAATATACTCCAGATGTAGGTAAATGAGTTTTTAACTTGTCCAAGCACCCTTTTAGCTTTCAAACAAACAAAAAATCTTAGGTCTTGCTCCAAATACTATTTAATTTTAGAATCATTACATTGTAAGTGCTACCAGTTAATAGAAAAGACCAACATTTTTTAATGGGTGCTACTTAAGAAAATAAGACTTGTCTAGATATTTCTCAAGTCACTCTTTGAAAACTAGAGTCTACTCACAACTTGTATTTAGAACCCTGCCACAGTCAAAATCACAATGGTCCAAGCTGCATCATGAGACCTAACATCTTCCTACACCAAAGGGAATGAAACTTTATCAGAGTCTGGTCTGTAAATGATATCAGCCTCCCTGACTTAGGATACAGCTCTACTGAATTGTTTTCTCTGTTGAGTATGACACACACTGAAGGATCAAATTGACTGGTAGCTTACAGGAGAGAGATATAAATTTCAGATTGCTTAACCAAACCTCGGAAATTCTCTGTGGAAGTCAAATCCCTTTTCATAGTCTCAGTTACCAATGATTAGCTGGAAGATTAAGATGTTACTAAGTTGATCCTAGACCAATTAAAATGGTATTTATTTTTCCTTTTTTGTCCACGAAGCCAAAAGATAAAAATGGCGCATTTTAGACTCTTTTTTCACAGAAAGATTCATTACACTCTCAATTTATTTTAAATATTTTAAGGTAGTACCCAAAGAAATATGTATATGGTATATATTTGTATATTATATATATGTATATATATATGTGTATGGTATATACTATATACATATCAGATAATTCACATAACAATACCCAAGTAACCATGTTCAAAAAAAAAAAAAAAAAAACTGCATTCTGTCCCCAAAGAGCAAATGAGAATAACATCCAAACTTTTTAGCAGAGTTTACAACTCCTTGCATGTTTTGGCTTTTGTCTTTGCAGTTTTGTGCTTTATTTCATGCTTTATTCCTCCTCACCCTGTAAAATCCAGCCCATTGCTCTCTCATTCTTTTCACCATTCCCTCTTCCTGGAACGCTCACCTTTCTTCTCTTTGAATGGTGGGTTACTCACCTCTCGGAACTTGGCTTCTACCACCTTCCCAGGCGGGCCTTGCCAGATAATTCATCAAAAGTGGGAATCTTCCTTGGTAGCTTCCATTTCAGCCTCTTGTTTGTGTTTCTCTTAACACTTACCATAACATGTCGCTTTTCCATTTATTTGCCCTTCATCCGAGCACATGCTCCATGGGAAAGGAATCAAAATGTCTTGTTCTGTACTGTATCATGGGTACCTATCACTGCCCAGGCTCTTGGAAAATTCGTAATAAACATTTGTTCCATGATGTCAAAAAAGAGGTCATAAGAGGAAAATTACCTTATTTCCTTACGTTGAGATGCCATTTCTTTTTTAACTTGAACGCTAAATGGTAAATCGTGGCCTCTTTTACTACCATAAAAACTAAGTCCTTCTGAAGTAGTTCGTTCCATAGAGTTAGTCTAAACTGTTTCAGGGACTCCCTATCACCAATGAAATGAAGTTTGAGCTCCCGAGACGGACACAGAAGGCCTCCAGAAGCAGCCCTGCGCCGTGCTGTTTCCCTCCATCCCCTGCCCGCCTCCTCGTGCGCTGACAATGGCAGGTGGTGCCAAGCCCTCTGCCTGGGACAGAGTGGGCCCTGCGCAAATATTGATGAATCAACTGCGGGCAGCTCGCTGCACACACCTGCCTGTTTTGGCAGCGTCAGCTGAGCTGGAGAGCTAGTCAGAGGCCAGATCTAAAAAGATCTCTGTATGACGTGTTAGGGATTAAAGTCTTTAAAGCAATGAGAAGCTGGAGGGGCGCTGAGCAAGGCAGCGACCTAAGGGAAGGACTCCTCAGAGGAGAGTGCCGCGTGCATCCTTCCCCATGTCAGCAGGACTTCGCATGTCTCTGTGTGATCAGCTCTGAGGGTGACTTAGCCCACCACGAGGGTCAGGAGCAGACTCTGGAAAAGATTTCTAGTTGGCAGTTTCCACTTGAGTTACATCTTGTACACTTTCAGTTCTGTCTTTTATGGAGCACATAAGTTTTGAGTAACTTCCAAAGCCACCCAAGTAAAAATAAATCAAGAAGGATTGTGTTTTACACTCCACTTCCCTGCGTGTCCTGAGGCAGGAAAAAAGCCAGCTTGGGGGAGGGGGGGGCGGGATCTATATCTTTCCAAGTCATTTGTCTGTGGAGCACCACTCAACTGGCAGGGCTTTTCATTAAGGTATAGTTTCCAAAGTAAAATAAACATAGGATCAAACAAACAAAAACCTCCTCTTTTGGGCACAAGTAGTTCTGAACTTTATGTCCTTTGCTGAAGTAGTGTATACTGATAGCATATTGGCTAATGTTTGTGTTGGTAATGGTTACATGTATTTAAATAAGAAATACCAGGGTAAATTTTATTATCATCATCAAAGAACTCAGGAGGAAACTTTTCTAGGAGTCTTTTGATAACTTCTTCATAATAAATATGCACTAAATTAAGCATGGATTGCTTATTTCCTCTGCGGTAAGGAGAGTTACCTGATGTCTGGGCTGCTTTTTTAATAGCTTAGGTATAAAAACTTTTTTGTGACTGAGTGTCAGCTGGGATCAGTTTTACTTATTTGTCAAAATAATCTCAAGCTAATTTGACGGCATAAACACAGCGTGTAAAAAAGAGGAAGGTACATTGTTCTTTAGAGATACCAGGCAGCTCTGCAGTGGTGAGGCATTACATTTCTGGTTTTTTTCCTAAAATAAATTCCTACAACTTTCATCCAATCTGAATTAAAAATCAGAGCTTTCCAAAACTTCATGAAATAATCTGCAGGTGTGGACATGTCCATAGCCTCTGAGCCAAAGAGAACAAAGTTACCATCAAAACAGGTTACATTTTGGAATATTCTAACATCCGGGCAGCCAGTTGGACATAGTATGGGTATACCTCAGCTCTGTACACTCACTGCTCAGAAGCGGACCAGCATGAACGAGAACTAGAGGCAATCAGAAGTTGCAAGAGTGGGCCAGGCACCATCTGGGCTCTGTAGGAGGACTGGTGGGGGAAAAGGAACATGATGGCATATGCTATGAAAGTACAGATTGTAAAGAAGGGTAGCACCCTTCTTTTGCAGACAAGTTACTACATTTATGTTGCAAAACAGCCCTCTAAGATTTGGGAGAAAGAAAACACTGTGGTTTCAGGTTAGCTGCATTGCAATACTCTCTTAACACCCAAGGGATGGGGATGGGAGAGGGAGTGTGCATCTATTATAGCCCGTAGGTATAAGTAAGTGTTCACGGGTGTAAATCTCTTAACCGTTGAGTAAAACTCTTCGGGGAGGAACCATGTCTAAAATGTCTCCTGCATTCCCGGCAGAAATGCGATGCTGGGCATGTGAGAGGGGCAGAAGCACTGTATTTGGGACTCAACATCTGGGTTTAATTACCATCTGTGTTTTTCTAAGGAAGTCAGCCTCTCAGCCTAACTTCTCATGTGAGAAGACAAAAGGGGTGGCGGGGGGTGGGGGGCAGTTAATGCCAGCCCAGCCTGGATATTTTAGGGTTTTTGTCAGAATTCATAGCTTAATGTATGTGAAGATGCTGCATAAGCTGGAAAAAGCTGTTGATGTTACACCTGGAGCACAAGAGCTGCAAATACTTGTTGATACACTGGTTTCTTGATTAGGATTTACTCATGACTCATCTATGGAAGGATTCCTTTCCATTTACTTCAGTTTCACAACCTCAGCACTATTGACATTTTGAACTAGATAATTCCTCACGGGGCGTTGGGGGGGGGGGGGACGGCGGAATCAGAGTGAGAGTTGCCTGTGCCGATTCCCAAAGTTTATAAATGAAACATCCTACTACCTCTACCCGTTAGAGGCCAGGAGCAACCTCTGTGCACTCCCCCACCCCCACCATGAGTTGGGACAACCAAAAATGCCTCCAGTCGTGGCCAAATGTCTTCAGGAATAGGGGTGGGAGGGCAAAATTGTCACCCATTTGAGAACCACTGATTCAATTGAGAGACAAAAATCTGAAAAAGCCATAAGCGTTTTGTTTGATCTATCCCTGGACCATAAATGATAGCCAGTGGTAGTTATCTGTGATTACTCTATAGAAGGCACTCTGTTAAGCTATTTACCTCTATTAACTCATTTAATCCTAGAACAGTGAGGTGGTTCAACAAGTCTTCACTTTACAGATGACGAAATTGAGGCTTCAAGAGTTTTTAGGTGACTTGCCCAGGTTCAAAGTTATGTAAAGGACAGCCTTGTGTCTGGATCCTGCTCTGTACGATTCCGGAGTCTTTGCTCTTAACCATTCCTGCTATGCTTTCTCACAAGA
This sequence comes from Eumetopias jubatus, assembly GCF_037043125.1. Lineage (NCBI taxonomy): Eukaryota > Metazoa > Chordata > Mammalia > Carnivora > Otariidae > Eumetopias > Eumetopias jubatus. The sequence continues at coordinate 112,453,290 of NW_028274814.1, read as the reverse complement.
GATAAGATGATCAAAACAGCCTCACTCTTGGCCGAACATTTGACAACACTTGCTGGGGCGAACCTGACCTTAGACCTCAGTAGGATTAAGCATGCAGCCCGCTAAGGGCTATCGCTGCTTGTTAAGTATTTACGTGAGCCACAGAACTAGGCAAGGCATAAAAAAATCAGGCAAGTCTGAAGGAAGAGAGGCAGCAAGTCCTAACGTATTCATGCTTAATCATGTAATTCCATAGAAACGAGTTTTTGTGGGGAAATTGCATTTCTCTGTAAATGCTTACATTTTTTACTTCAGTGACATAGAAAAAAATGAAGCTGTCCAAAAGGAGGCAAAATTGGTAAGGATAACTTGACTAAGTCAAGTACATATTGCTTGATAGATATGAGTGCCCAAAGCTATTCTATGGAATCAATAAGCTCAGGGCAAATGCTATTACTCATTAAGCACCTACGTGGTTACGTTTTGCCAGGTGCTTAACAAAAAGTTCACAACCAATGACTTAATATCTGGAATCTAAAGTCTTTCAAAATACAGAAGTTGCTGCTATTATTCCCAATTTCTGGACCCAAAAATGTAGACAAAGTAAGCAGTATGTGTCAAGTCACAGAAGTCAAGAGAGGGCAAAAGAAAATTTTAATTACAGAATGATGTACAACTCGGATCCTTCCATATATACTGTCAATCATTAATGCCCACTGCAAGAGTAACGTGGGTAGCCAAGGTATTCAGTTTCTTAAGAGATCCAACACTAGTGGACGATTCCTTCTCAGCTGACCATAGACAAGATTGCAACTGCTAATTCACTACAAGGAAGCTTGATTTCATTTCCCTCCAACTTCTGTCCTGCTCCCCAAAACCAACCAGAATTCCCGACTTCTACAATTTAATACACATATGTCTTTCCTCAAATAATCATCTTGACTCTTAATAACGGGAGGAGCATTTCTTTCTACCAATCTTAACACATAGTGTTCCCACCAGGGGCAGCAGACCTGGCACTTAACCCATCAGAGATTTAGTTTGAGCACAGCCGTGCAGGACACGGTTACGGTCTTGGTCTCAGCTTCAGCAGTCAGTCTCCAATTGTCCAGCGGGTGCACACCACACCACCTCCCTTGTACCTTGAGAGGGTGTTTGGGGAAGCGCCTGGCTCTGTGCTTGCTCCCCAGAAGACGTTCTATATGTGGTAGTTTTATTGGGCCATGTTGCCAATAAACACCTGATTCAGACCAAGCCTCTGGTGCTAAGTCAGGATTTTTTCCCTTGCAAAGGATGGAATCCAACCCCATTTGTTTAGGCAAAACAGAGACGTTATTATCTTCCCTACATCAAAAACTTCAGGCATGAGCAGAACTAAATAAAGTACATTAGGATTCTGGGACCCTCCCAAACCAACCACATAGCCCTTTTAAGTTACAAAGAACCTTCTCATGTGTTGGATTGTTTAAAAAAAAAAAAATGTTTTTTTGAACCCTAAGAGGTAGGCAAGACAGGTGTACTCTTCATTTTCTGGATGCTAATTAAATGATGTCCTCAAGGTCTCTCAGCTAGTAGGTTACATGGCTGATTACTAATTGACCCCAGGAATCCTGAATCCTAAACACAGTGCATTTCCCAACGTAGTATATCTTGAAAGTAAACTACCAGATAAGATCCTTATCCTCAAGACACCCAATTAATAGTGAAAAGGGACAAAAAGAAACTGTTGTCCTTTAAAGCACTTTTTTTGCGAAGAATTATTTTGTGCTTTAATAGTACTACTTCATTTTCTTTAAAAAAAGATTTCATTTATTTATTTATTTGAGAGAGAGAGAAAGAGGGAGCATGGGGGTGTGGGGCTGGGGGGAAGGGAGAGGGAAGGAGAAAGACTCCCAAGCAGACTCCACACTAAGCACAGAGCCCGACACGAGGCTCGATCTCACGACCCTGAGATCATGACCTGAGCCAAAACTAAGACACTTAACTGACTGAGCCACCCAGGCACCCCTAATTCATTTTCATAAAAGGAATTCTACAGGACTGTTTCCTGGAACTTCTACTAAAAGTATGCGCAAAGGAGAATTTGACACTTTATTTTGTCCCGATCATAGTAAACAGACAAAAGAACTAAGGACCCTATCATTATGGCCAGTATATTACCATCGCGTGCTATCACCAGCAGTAATCACAGGGACCTAGCTAGGCCCTGTGTGCAACGAGAAGTCCTGTGTGTCTCAAAAGCAAGAACTCCATTGTGCTCACCATCATACCCCTGACACTGAGCATAATTTTGGTTGAATTAATGGAGAACAAGTCCTAATGAGTCATAAAATCTGAAGAATGAGTAGAGAAAAAAATGGAACCCTGGAGACTTTTATGAGGGCCATGACCATAGATATCATTCTTTTTGAAAGTATAATGAAAAGTAATCATTTCTTGAAATTCTGATTGGATATATGAAGATTACTAATTGATGAAGGACACATATAAGTTATCCTATTATTGTGGAGCTGTATAAAGTTTCAATAGGATTAACGGGGAAAGGTACTGCTCCTGTCACCTGTGCTGTGGATCCCGTTCCCCGCCCCCCCATCTGGGGCTTTCTGCCATCAGATATCCATTCTTCACTTGCAGGTTTACTCAACAGAAAATTATAGTCAGTCCCAGTAATAAGACAATCCCGCCTCCTCCGTGTGTCCCCCTATAAATAACTACTACCGTCCTTCCGCTCAGAAACCAAAGTGGAAACTCATGGTCTCCCAGTTCTTTGTCCCTCATGCATCTCTCGTACTGACTCGGTTTTCACCACCTCTATTCTGCTCAGCTTGTCCCAATTTCAGATTCTGAAGCATTCTTTTTATTCCTTATCTTACTTGACCTCTCTCTGGCATTTGACATTATAAACTTGTCCTTCCTTAAAACTCTCCCCTCTGAAGGCCACATTCTCTGGATTTTCCCTGTTTACTCATTCTCATGTAGATTAGCTCCCTCCCTCCCATTCTCCCTCCTAAATGCTAATATTCTTCAAGGTTCCATTGTCAACAACCTTTTCTATCTACATACTTTTTTAGCAAATCTTATCTATACCTACGCCTTCAATGACTATCAATGATTTAATGTCTCCCAAATCTTTGTCTCCACATTCCTGAGCTTTAGATCAATAAATCCAACAACAATTCAGCTGCCCGCAGGCATTACAATTTCAACAGGTCCCAAACCAAGTGTACTGGATCAAATCCCACCAATCTTCACCTCACTTACTCCCTGTCCCCATGAAGTGGTACCAGTATTATCCATTCCATTGCCCAAGTTGGAAACCTTAGTCATTCCAGAGAATTCTGCCAAATTCTCTCTCAATTCAACTTTCTAAACATTTCTTGTATTTGGCCCATTTTTCCCATGCTCACTGACCCTCTCAAGATATTTCTCCTAGTTGTTATGAAAAAACTCCTTACTCGGTCTATGTGCAATCCTACCTGCTCTCCTGCCCCTGTTTCCCTATCACCACCATAGATTGATCTCTTAAGTAGCTGTCGGAGTCCATTCCAAAAATCTGATCAAGGTATTTCTGTACCTAAAATGTTTCAGTGCTTCCCCATTGTTTTCAGGATGAAATGTTAACTCCACACCATGTCTCCCTTATAAGGCCCTTCGCTGTCTGCCTCCAGACAACTTCTCCTGCTTCATATCCCAGACACTTCAGTCTATCTCTGTATTTATAGCTTTAATACAAAACAGGCCTTCTACAGGCACCGGCTGAATGAGTAAATGAATGAATGAATTCTGAGAAAGATGTCTTTAGATATTAAAAAACGTTATAGGGCTTCTTTTTATCTTCAACAAATAATAATCTGTATGTAAAAATTAAATCCATAGCTCCTTTGTCTTGAAGCTTGACATGTTATCATCCAAAAAATAAGGTCTTAAATTTGCTACTCTTTTTAGGAAATACATCTTCTAAAGAGAGCATTTAATAAGATGTTAGGATACCCTCCCAGATATATGTGGAATTCCTGAACTTGAGAAAGAGCTATGTTCCAAAAATTCTTTTATAACCTGGTTCTGTGAAGCTTGGAATGCATTTTCTCATAGAAACAATGTTTTATATATTTAATTTAATTTAGGCTTAAGCTATTTTAAAAATGATTTAAGTAGTATATAATAAAATACACATGTCATAAGCTTTTAAAATAATGAAAGAAGGTCTATAGCAATATATATGGCCTATGGAAAGTAATTATATTATAAATCCCATAAACCTACACTAACCCAAAACCAAGTAGAAATTTAACTGAGAATCCTATCAGCTAATGCAATATAAAAGAAGAAAATAATGAGAGCTTTTTCTTCTTTTTTTACCTCGTTTTTACTTTTTTTAAGCCTCTTTTTTGCTTCTCATTGTCTAATAAAACGGCATATACGAATTCAGCAGGAGACTTTTTCTTTGTACTAAACTCTCAGAAGAAATTTTTGACATGGAATCTTATATAAGGAATGCTTAATAACCTAGAGGCAGAAATGGTTTAATAGAAAAGCAAAGATATGCATATGACCCATTCTCAGAGCAACTATTGTTGAAACTGATAAGACATTTAATTATATTTCCAAGAAGTATAATTAGCTTCTGTGAGTAATTCAAGTAATATATACCTATCTTTCTGATGCTCTAACTTGATATGGAATCAACACTAGTCATAACCAATACATGTGGTGGTAGAATGTGTGCATATGCACTATCTCATTTAATCTTCACAAAAACTCGATGAGGTCAGTACAATTACTGCCATCTCCATTTTACAAAAATGATAGGAAAACTGAGGCAAAGAAGCGAATGACTTACGGAGTTCACACAGCTACAGTCCCCTTTTCTATCTCAGATATTAATGATCTCATTCGGGATTTTAAAGGAAGTTGAATAGGACAAATTTTGAGTTTGAGCTTTCTGTTGACCTTAAAATGAGTTGTCTACTCGTACCTTTCCAGTGTTATCCTACTCTATTTGCCTCCTTGCTCACTGAATTTTTTTATATGCATCTAACCAACCAAATTTGTTCCCCACATTAGGGTTTTACACTTGAAAAAAAACCCTCTCCCAAGAAAATATTTTACCTCTTAACCCTTAACCTAGGACACATTTCCAAAAATCTTTATGTGACTGATGCTTTCATAAAAATCAGGTCTCAGCTCAAAAGTCACGCAAGTCCCTCTTGGCCACCCACCCAGTCTAGAGAAGCCTCCTCAGACACTATCACTAGATTTTATTTTTAATCATTTATTAGGAGTACATTTATTCTCTTTTCCCAACCTCTAGAATGGTGCTGTCTAATAGAAATATTATGTGACTCAAGCCACATATGTAATTTTAAACTTTCTAGTTGCCTCACTAAAAAATGTGAAAAGAAACAAAGGTAACTTTATGAATTATATTTAACTTGATATATCTAAAATATTACCATATCAATGTGAAAACAATAGAAAATTAATGAGATATTTTGCGTTCCTTTTTTCATGTTGAGGATTCAAAAATCTGGTGTGTATTTTACACTGGCAACACATTGCCTATCAAATGAGACACATTTCAGGTGCTCAGTAGCTTCATGGGGCTAGTTGCTACCATTATTCAACAGTGCAATTTAAAATGTAAACTGTTGCTCACTGGTATAGTTCTAGAACCTAGCATAACAGTGCCTGGCTCTTCATGTATTCAATACATTTTTAGAATAAATGAATACTGAATGTGTGGGCTATAAGTATTCTCTGTCTTAGACTGAAAGAAGACCCATATCCTATTATGCCAAATTTGTAGGTGACAAAGATTAACATTTTCTTGTATAATTTTAGGTGAATCAGGTCAAATTTACTTAGCCTTTGTTTTTATTTTGTTTTGTTTTGTTTTGTTTGACCAAGGAAACAAATATGTGATGCTAGATGGCTGGACACCATCTCACAGGTACATCCCTTACGGTGGTCCTCCAAAAGATATCCCCATCCTGACTGGAGAAACCTGTGAGTGTTGCATTACACACTAGAACAGAAGGACTTGGCAGACATTATTAAGTCTTAAGACTTCAATGAAGTCCTATCTTTAAGATGGAGAAATTATCCTGAATTATCTAGGTGAATCTAAACATGATCATAGGTATCCTTATAAGAGAGAAGCAAAGGGAAATCTAACCATAAAAGAGAAGGTAATGTGACCACGGAAACAGAACTTGGAGTAATGCAACCACAAACCACGGAACGCCAGTAGCCACCAGAAGGTGGGAGAAGCAAGGAACCGACTCCCCTGAAGCCTCTAGAGAGAATACAGCTCTGCTGACACATTGATTCAACCAGGGAAACCGATTTCAGATATCTGGCCTTCAGAATTGTAAAAGAGTCAATGTGTGTTGCTTTTAAGTCCGTGGTAATTTGTTACAGCAATCATAGGAAGCAAATATACCCCCTGATCTTTCAAGCTACCTCCATATTAGACAGAATTCTCTGACAGCTTGCAAACATAGCCCCCATCTCCACTCCCTTCTGTATACCTGTCCCTTTGCAATGTGAATTAGCAGCTGCTCTCCTTCAGAGATTATAGCTGGTTTCTCCCCCCTCTCTGTGCTTTGACCAATAGAATGCCACAGAAGCAACATTCTGCCAGCTCCTAGTCTAGGCCTCAGGAGGTCTCCTTCATACCTGGGACTCCGCACTTCCATGCCTGTTCTAGCCTGCTGGGTGCACCCAGGTGTCTCCCATTGCCCAACCTTACAGTGAACCATTTGTTGGACATGCGAGTGAGTCATTTTAGGCCAGCCAACTCCCAGTTCACCTGCCAGAAGCTGACTGTAGACAAATGAGCAATCTTTATATAGACCAAAGGAACTTCCTAACTGAGCCTCGCCCAGATTGCTAAACTGTAGAATGGGGAGCCTGATAAATCCTTATTGCTTAAAGCCACTAACTGTTGATCGAGGTAGCTTGGTATGCACCAATAATTAACAAATATATTCCCATAAAGCATATTCCTTCTACATGTGTTCAACTCTGCCATACAGATTCAGAGGAGTTTGTCAAAAAGAGAGCTGTTTGTAGTCTCACTTGAGGACAGCACCAACTACTCCCATTTCCTACTGGAACACTACAGAGCTAAAATTTTCTTTTTTTTTTTTTTTAAGATTTTATTTATTTATTTTGAGAGAGAGAGAATGAGAGACAGAGAGCATGAGAGGGAAGAGGGTCAGAGGGAGAAGCAGACTCCCTGCTGAGAGGGAGCCCGATGTGGGACTCGATCCCGGGACTCCAGGATCATGACCTGAGCCGAAGGCAGTCGCTTAACCAACTGAGCCACCCAGGCGCCCCGGAGCTAAAATTTTCTTACGGAAGTAACATTTCATCGTATCGAGTATCTCGGTGAATATTTGACTAAGGTCGACTGCTCATCATATGTCACAGTAGAGGTAATACAGTCCTAGAATTTCAAGGTAGGTGTAGCTGACCTAAACATTTATTAAATACTTTGTTTCCTGCCAAATACAATTTTGAGTGACATTAAATCCCTTTTGCCCAGGAAAAACGAATTACTTGTAAAATACACCTCTGATAAGAACGAACCTGTTAAATAGGTAATCAGTCTGATCAATCTGAATCCTGAAGAATAGCTATCAAAAAATCACAATTCTAATTTTGGCACAGCTGATATGAAATTGCATTTTCTGACAATAATTAACCACTCATTTCAGTTAGTTCTTATTCTTAGTCCTGAATAAGAATAAAACTATGTCACCAGAATAGAGGAGGATGCTAGTATCCCCTTTTTCTAAGGCCGAGAGATATGCAGTTTATCGGGGTGATATTCAGATAGGCAATTAAGAGATACCAGGACATTACTTGTATACCAATGTTTAAAATTGAAATCCAGTGAAAAACTGACACTTGACTAGCAGCCCAGGCTGCAGAGTGTCCCAATGGCTTGCTAAAATACCTATGAAGGCAAAGGAAAGACAAAAATTGATGACAACAAAAACTATAACTGACAGCCATCCTACTACCAGAAAGAAAAAATTCCATTAACCACAGGAACGAGGGAGATGAATTGTAAATCATAATCAGCAACCACTTTAAATAGAGAAAGTTGACAACATAAAGAATATAGGATGAGCTTCCTTTCACTGTGTATCATGCAGATCAAAAACTCAGCATCAGTACTTGCCAGAATGCCAGGCAAGGGTTGCTATTCAGGATTCAACTAACCTTTGGAAGGAGAGATTGTGTTATACCCCAACCCTGGCCCTCACCACCACCTTCCTTTCTTCTTCTTCTTTTTTTTTTTTTTTCCACCTTCCTTTCTTTGGAGAATGAAACTCCCAAAACAAAAAGTGGTGGGTGTGTGTGTGTGTAGAAAAGTGGGGAGGGGTGACAATAAATACACTACATGAAAACATAGCTTCAACAAGTAAGGTACTATGGGCAGAAATGAAAATAACAATCCTTTGGGGGCACCCGGATGGCTCAGTTGGTTGAGCCTCTGACTGTAATTTTTGGCTCAGGTCATAATCTCATGGATCCTGGGATCTGGCTCTGTGCTCCCCCCCAGGGAGTCTGCTCAAGATTCTCCCTCTGCCCTTCCCCCAACTCACGCACACACTCACTCTCTCTCTCTCTCAAATAAATAAATAAATCTTAAAGAAAAAAAAAAGAACAATCCTGTTAGTGAAATATGGGGATTCTAGTTTTGCTTTTCCTCCCTGTGGTCAAACAAGTATCAAACAATAGATATTTTGAGGGGCATAGAATCCATCTCAATCCAGTCAACGCTGCAGCACTTAAAGTATAGGACTTGTGAACATTAATTTGCTCCCCAACTGGAAATCTAAAAAGACAACAGTACACTACTGACAACCAATAAGCCATAAGTCAGATAAGAAGCCAGCCAAAGACCCTATCTATTGGCAAACACCTTGTAATAGGATGAGTAAGCAGAAAACAAACATGAGGGCATATGACATTCTTTAGCACAAAGGAAATTCTTGTCACAATGAAAGAAAAAGAAAACTAGGTGTTTTCAACAGGATAACAGAAGATAAAAACAAACAAAAAAAATCCTTTGAATTAGGATTAGAATTCAAAAGGGGTGATAAAAAGAGGATTGGGATAAGGTGACATTTAAATGATACTAGAAATAAAAAGTCTGAATTAAAATAGAAGGCTGTAATAAACCATCATTAGCAAAACCGAGACAAAAAAGATACTGAATTAGTGACCTGAAGGTCAAAATTGAGAAGCCTTTTTCAAAAATGAAAAGAAAAAAATGTAAAAGATGATAGTGATAAAGTCCAGAGAATAGAAATGCAATAAATGGCTAAATCGGTATCATTAAAGAATCCTGAACCAAAAAAGCAAAATCAAAATTGAAAATTAACAGAAGAAAATTTTAGTGACTGAAATGAAGAACTCAGTCTTCAAATTTAAAGGATTTGCTTTGTATCATAAAAATAATGAAAAAGGAACCATAACAAGACACGTTGTAGCAAATTTTTATTACAAAGATGAATAAATCCCTATAATTGTTCACATAGAAAGAAACAGATTTATAAACATGGAATAAAATAATTTGGCTTCAGAGTTCTGTGCAATATTGAATATCTTAAGACAACAGTGTGATATTTATAGTTTTGAGTGGCAAACCTTGTATCAGCCAAGGACTCATTCATGTGTGGAAGTAACAGAGGAAATATAGAAAATATAGAAGCCACATGGCTTAATTTAACACCCCCCAGAAAAAACAACAAACAAACAAAAACAGAAAGTGGGGACTAGCAATTAACAGTAAGTCAAATTAAACATGGATTTATTTAAGTAATTATAACTATTGCATAAAAGTAAAAGCAAAAAATCAAAAATAATTATTAATAGAAAACAACTTTACTGACATTTAATAATCTATGTTTTATTCTTAAAAAAACTGGTCAAGTTACAAATATATATCCAGATATATATAATATTCACGATATTATTGTTTATAAAACCAAAATATCTGAATCAACCTAAATATTCATCAGTAAACATGTGGTTAAATAAATTGGAATATATCCATGTATGAAATATGAATGTATTAAATAATTTAAAAGAAAATATAGGTCTATATATTTATTGAAATAGACACATGCATAAAATATTACACATATATGATTCCATTTCTTCATTCAGTATTTATGTAGACTGTGGATGATCTTTGTTTTCTTAGTCATTTTCTGCCTTCTCGGAATTTTATATACTGCGCAGCAAAGCTACATACACAAAATTCTTGAGAGTTATCAAGAAAATCTCTCTCAGAATTTTTTCAAGACTTTGTTTACCACATCATGTGTTTTGTAAAATCTACTTTTTCTAAACTGCCAGCACTCAGATTAAAACTCTCTTATTTAAAATTTTAAAAAGAGACTATACTAAGAAGCAACCTACAACATAAACAAATAGACACTTGGTAAATAATGATAATGAGAACCCACCAAATCAAAACAGGTGCTTTCCACAATGTCCCAAAGAGGCAATTTTACTACTGTAATTTATTATTTAATAAAAGAACAAAAAATAACTAAGCATTAAGTTCAAGAAGTTAGAACATAGCAATCAGAAAAAATATAAATTAATATAGATTCAAAATTACTTGAAAAATAATGAGACTAATTTCTTGTAAACATAATAAAAGAAGTATAGAAATTGACAAAATTAGAAATGCAAAGGAGATACTATAATTGCGGAGAAATTTTGAAACTATATTATAGCATGTACAACTCTGCACTAGTTCCTTATAAAATCTTGATAAATTGAATTATTTTTGTGAAAAATATAAATTCCAAGGTTGACCCAAGTTCATGGAGAAATCTCACCTAGGAGCAAAAGAAAGAAAATGCTTGAGGAATAGTTGATTTCCCAAAAACTTTGCTTGCTTGCTTTTTTTTTTTTTTTTTAAGAAAAGGCTATCCCCATGTTATACAAGCAGCTTCAAATCATAGAAAAGTCTGGACCCACTCCATCTTATGGTAGCATAACTGTCACCGTAGAGAGTCAGTTTGTGAGCAGTTATTGTGAGTCATCAATAAATATGTGTGCCCCCACAATTCCTCTCTGTTACATCATACTCTGGTCTCAAGTGACCCAAAATTGACATTCGTTAATAGTTATATCAGACCCAAAGTCATCATTGAGATTTATTATAATCCTTTTAAAAGAAATAGATAAATGATGTATTTGTTCTACAGCTGGATTTGGGTGATAGTTTCATAACTGTGTAAATTACTGAAATTCATTGACTTCCAATGGATGAATTTTATGTCTCAACGTATAGTCTGCCTAAGAGAATGAAGCTAAATAAACAAACTGCTTTTTTTAAGTTTTTAATTTTAATTCCGGTAAAGTTAACATACTGTGTTATATTAGTTTCAGGTGTACAATCTAGTGATTCAACAATTCTATACATTACTCAGTGCTCATCATGATCAGTGTCCTCTTTAATCCCCTTCACCTATTTCACCCACCCCCCACCCACCTCCGTTCTGGTAACCAACATTTTGTTTTCTGTAGTTAAGAGTCTGCTTCTTGGTTTATCTCTCTCTTTTTTTCCTTTGTTCATTTGTTTTGTTTCTTAAGTTTCACATACAGGTGAAATCATACAAGATTTGTTTTTCTCTGGCCTATTTCACTTAGCATAATACCTTCTAGATCCGTCCATATTGTTGCAAATGGCAAGATTTCATTCATTTTTATGGCTGAATAAAATTTCATTGTGTATATATATCACATCTTCTTTATCCATTCATTTATGAATGGACACTTGAGCTGCTTTCATAATTTGTCTATTGTAAATAATGCTGCAATAAATATAAGGGTACATATATCCTTTTGAATTAGTGTTTTTGTATTCTTTGGGTAAATATCCAGTAATGCAGTTCCTGAATTGTAGGGTAGTTCTATTTTTAATTTTTTGAAGAACCTCCATACTGTTTTCCACTGTGACTGCATCAGTTTGCATCCCCACCAACAGGGCAACAGTGTACCTTTTTCTCCACATTCTCACCAACACTTGTTGTTTCTTGTGTTTTTGATTTTAGCCATTCTGACAGGTGTGAGGTGCTGTCTCTTTGTGGTTTTGATTTGCATTTCCCTGATGATGAGTGATGTTGAGCATCTTTTCATGTGTGTTGGCCATCTGTATGTCTTCTTTGGAGAAACATCTGTTCATGTCTTCTGCCCATTTTTTAATCAGATTATTTGTGTTTTTGGTGTTGAGCTGTGTAAGTCCTTTACATATTTTGGATACTAACCCTTTATCAGATATGTTGTTTGCAAGTATCTTCTCCCATTCTGTAGCTTACCTTTTAGTTTTGTTGATTGTTTCCCTCACTGTGCAGAAGCTTTTTATTTTGATATAGTCCCAATAGTTTATTTTTGCTTTTGTTTCCCTTGCCTCAGGAGACAGTTTTGTTTGTTTTTTTTTAAATAAAAATTTTCACGTGTTTGAGTATGTTCGTTTACTCAGGCTGCCATAACAAAGTATCGCAGGCCCGTGGTTTATACACCAGAAATGTATTTTCTCTCAGTTCTGCAGGCTAGAAATCCAGCATCAAGGTTTGACGGGGGTCGTTTCTGGTGGGACTGTTTTTCCCAGTTTGCAGATGGTCAGCCATCTCCTGGCAGTGTCCCCACGTGTCCTTTCCTCTGTGTGCACGTAAAGAGAGCAAGCTTTGTGTCTCTTTCTCCTCTTATAAGGCTACCAATCCTATCAGGCTAGGCAGCCTCATGACCTCATGGAAACTCCCTCAATACCTGATCTCCAAATACAGTCAAGCTCAGTGTTAGGGTTTCAATGTATGAATTTGGCAGCGGGGAGAAACACAGTTCAGTTCATAACACTGGGTAACTTCCTCAAAGTACAATTTTGCATAATAGTCTTTTCTGCCTCTGTGTTCTTTACCAAACTAAGAGATAATGTTGGACAGTCTCAGTAAACCCTGAGGCAGCTAGGAATCCATAGTACTGGCTTAGCAGAGAGTACTCTCCCCCAAAGTTACTGTGAGTAACATATTACTCCCTGTTTGCAGAGAGTGACTCCTTACAAGCCCCTCCTGCCATCTCAACTTTCTCAGTCCCCCAGGTCTGATCATGCCAGTATGAGTAGTTTATATTAAGCAATGGTTCTGTTAAGGAAAGAAGAGTAAAGAGAGATGGAACTAACTTCAGATATGTTTTTGTATCAAAAAAATGAAGATAATTAAAGGATTCTTAATTAAATAATAATATTGACCCTGTTGATATGTACCTAGGGCCTTAAAATCCATTAATTTTAGGGGCGACTGGGTGGCACAGTAAGTTAAGCATCCGACTCTTGGTTTTGGCTCAAGTCGTGATCTCAGGGTTGTTTTCTCATGGTCATGAGATCAAGCCCCACATCAGCTCCATGCTCAGGGCAGGGTCTGCTTGAGATTCTCTCTCTGCCCCTCCCCCTACTCATGCTCACACTCTCTCTCTCTCTAAAAAATAAATAAATCTTTAAAAGTTTAGTTAATTTTATAATTCCACTTTTCAGAATTTATCTTAAGGACATCATCAGAAATTTGGCCATAAATGTATGTAAATCTGTCCATTTTGGCATTATATGTAACAACAAAAATATCAGTAACTTAAATAAGGGAATGGCCAAGTCAATTGTGACATCGTCCAACCCTTAAATGTAATGAATGCCTGAGAACTTTGCATGAGCCAAGAACATATTCACAAAACAGTGTAAACAGGCATGTATGGAGGTTATTTGTTAACCAATTCATGATTCCAAGAATTAATAAAGGAGAATACATTTTCCCATTTTCCTGCATTTCCTATTCTAAATGTATTTTTAGATAACTAAGTATTGATGAAGGAAAGTTCTTCATAGAAGAATTCTAGCTAACATATGCAAAAGGAAACGACAGAATCAGAAAATCCCCATTTTGGAACTACTGGGGCACCTGGCTGCCTCAGTCAGTAGACCATGCGACTCTTGACCTTGGAGCCATGAGTTCAAGCCCCACATTGGGTATAGAGATTATTTAAAAAAAAAAAAAAAGCTCAGGGTTGATGAAACCATTAAGGGAGCTTTGAAACTGGCAGATCAGGCTATCACCATGAAAAGAACTGATCAAGCTCAGAATCGTTAAAGTGGGACAATCATACATGTGCCTCATGCAGCAATGTAATTGGGATCACACACTGCTGCCTATGAAGTATTTCATCAAAAATAAATACTAATAACAATAAGTAAAATTGGACTCAAATCCAGTCAAGTTCCTAGATCCAACCACCAATTATAAGAAATAAAGGAACAGTTAAATGACATGGTGAAAAAGCTGTCAAATTCAGATTGTGAAATAGTCTACAAAACCAATGGCAGGTTTTTGCTCAAACAAATGGCATTTTTAAGGAGGAGGGGGACCTATTTTTGACTAAATTAGACTTGTTAGACATACCAACCAAATGCAATGTGTGGCCTTTGTTTGGATCTTGATTAACAAACCCCACTACAGAAAGTAAATTTGGGGACACCTGGGTGGCTCAGTTGGTTAAGCATCTGCCTTCGGCTCAGGTCATGATCTGGGGGTCCTGAGCTCAAATCCCGCATCGGGCTCCCTGCTCAGTGACAAGCCCACTTCTCCTTCTGCCTGCTGCTTCCCCTGCATGTGTTCTCTCTCTCTCTCTCTCTCTCTCTCTCTCTCTCTCTCACAAATAAATAAATAAAGTCTTAAAAAAAAAAAGTAAACTTTCATGTCAACTATACCTCAATAAAAAATGTTTAATATAAAAAGTAATCTTTGGGGGCGCCTAGGTGGCTCATTTGGTTGGGCATCCAACTCTTGGTTTGGGCTCAGGTCACAATCTCAGGGTTGTGAGATCGAGCCCCGCATTGGGTTCTATGCTCAGTGGGGAATCTGCTGGAGATTCTCTCTCTTGGTCTCTGTCTACACCTCTCCCCACTCATGCTCACTCTCTCTCTCTCTCTCTCTCTCTCTGTCAAATAAAAATAAATATTTTTAAAAAGTATTTTTTGAGATAACTAGGAAATTTTGAATATAAATTGATACTAGATGGTATTAAAGAATTGCTATTTTAATTTTGATAAGGCTGATAACATTGTGATTGTGTTGAAAACAAAAGAAAAACCTCATATTTTAAAAATATATACTGAAGTATTTATGAGTGAAATTATATGATATTTGGAATTTGTTATAAAATACCATAGCAAAAAAAGTAGAGGTGGGGATGAATAGATAGAGGAGTGAGATATAAATAAAATGTAAGGGCCAAAATGCTAATAATTGTGCAAGACAGACAATGGGTACATAGAGATTTATTCCAGTCTTCTATCTATTTTTAGGTATGTTTGAAATTTTCTATAATAGAGAGCTTTTGTATCTTTTAATTTCCTTTATCATGAAATATGACTGAGTAAAATAAACCTAAAAATATTAGTAGTGATTAACAGTAGATGATATCTCTGAATTGTGGAGTGACTGATGAATTTTGCTTCCTTCTTTACACTTTTTTCCCCACTCAATTTTCCACAAATATCACAGTTATTTCTATAAGCACAAAAGCAGGCAATTAAAAAAATAAATGCTGGCCTCTTGATTAGGGATGTTGGCTAAGTCCCTTCTACCCCTGTTGTCCCATTGTCTGGCATTTAACAATATTACATCATGAGGAGTTATATTATTTTTCTTGGACTCAGTCAGCATCCCTGAAGTAGTGGCTCAGAGGAAAACCATCTTCCAAGTTCAGATATTTCTGAGATTAGAATTTAACAAAGTATGGGGCGCCTGGGTGGCTCAGTCATTAAGCATCTGCCTTCGGCTCAGGTCATGATCCCGGGGTCCTGGGATCGAGCCCCGCGTCGGGCTCCCTGCTCAGCGGGAAGCTTGCTTCTCCCTCTCCCACTCCCCCTGCTTGTGTTCCCTCTCTCGCTGTCTCTCTCTCTCTCTCTCTCTCTCTGTCAAATGAATAAAAATTAAAAAAAAAAAGAATTTAACAAAGTATTACTACCTGTAGCATAGAAACATCCTGCAATGCCTATGTGAATACTGAGTACCTAAACTATAAATATCAAGGGACTAAGGAAATAGTCATCCAAGGACTATGAATGTTTTAAATAGAGCAGAGGACAAATAAGCACATTATGAATAGGCTAGTCTTACTAGTTAGCTGAGTTAAAATGGAAACTAATAATTTATTATGGGATATTCCAGGTAATTCGGAAAACAACCTCCTGAAATTAACAGAATTTTATGAAACTGACCTGTTTTTACATGTCTGTTATTAAGTGTCTGGATTTGTTAAAGGGGCCAAAATACTAGGGTGTGAAGGAATCAATTATTTACGGCCAGGTCTCTTATAAATAATGATGGTAGAGGGAGGCGATTGGGAGGACAGGTGAAGTAGGTGAAAGAAATTAAAAGGTACAAACTTCCAGTCATGAACTAAGTAAGTCATGGAGATGAAAAGTACAGCATAGGGAATATAATCCATAAGATTGTGGTAAGTTTGTATGGTGACAGATGGTAACTACACTTATTGTGGTGAGTGTTTCATAATGTATTTAACTGTTGAATCACTATGGTGTATACCTGAAACTAATACTGTATTCTATGTCAATTGTACTTCAATTAAAAATTTTTTAAAATAAAAAACAGAGGGGCGCCTGGGTGGCTCAGTCGTTAAGCGTCTGCCTTCAGCTCAGGTCATGATCCCAGGGTCCTGGGATCGAGCCCCGCATCGGGCTCCCTGCTCTGAGGGGAGCCTGCATCTCCCTCTCCCGCTCCCCCTGCTTGTGTTCCCTCTCTCGCTGTGTCTCTCTCTGTCAAATAAATAAATAAAATCTTTTAAAAAATAAATAAATAAATAAAATAAAATAAAATAAAATAAAATAAAATAAAATAAAATAAAAAACAGTGGTCAAAGAACCTCCAATTAAATATGCCAAATAGATACGGTTTACCTCTTTCCAACCCCCCAAACCTCCCTAAATAAAGGGAGTAGAAGGGCTTAAATCTATAAGAACAAAGACAGCAAGATAGCAACAACAAAGTTTTAATAACTGAAGCAGATGGACAAGTGGTTATTGACTTAGGAAAGTAGAAAAATCCAGCAATACATACTTCAGGATCCCAGAAGAATTCAGAAGTGGAGACACCTGATATCTCTGAAAAAGAGGATGTAGGTAGGGCTGAAAAGAAAATTGGTTGAAAATCTGTATAATAAGTATATCTTCAGGGGCGCCTGGGTGGCTCAGATGGCTAAGCGTCTGCCTTTGGCTCAGGT
Organism: Eumetopias jubatus; assembly: GCF_037043125.1. NCBI lineage: Eukaryota > Metazoa > Chordata > Mammalia > Carnivora > Otariidae > Eumetopias > Eumetopias jubatus. Next base: position 112,435,983 of record NW_028274814.1, on the reverse strand, counting down.
CATGATCCCAGGGTCCGGGGATCGAGTCCCACATCGGGCTCCTTGCTTAGCAAGGAGCCTGCTTCTCCCTCTGCCTGCCACTCCCCTGCTTGTACTCTCCCTCTCTCTCTCTCTCTCTCTCTCTAGCAAATAAATAAATAAAATCTTTAAAAAAAAAAGTATATCTTCTCCCCAACTCCAACTATCCACAGAAACACCCCTCCCTGACTCCAGGAGATAAATAGAGTTTTACTCTCTAGAGAGGTTAATTAGAAAAACCCAAGTTTGGGGAGCGGGGGGATCAGGTGCCCCTGATGACTAGGATACAGGGGATCGAATAAAACTCTAATGATCAAATGTAAGATTCGAATTTGACACCCAGCTAAACTATCATTCAAATGAAAGTGTAGAACAAAGAAATATAAGGTCTCCCCAAATATGTTGATCACAAAAAGTAACTGGAGGAAATGTTTCACCAAAATGAAGGAATAAACCAAGAACACGGAAAATGTAAGCTCCAGGAATGCAGCATAGGAGAGAGCTACAGATGACAGCTATGCAACACGCCTATTCCAGACTAGGGTACAGAGACTGTAGGCTTGAAAAAAGATGTGTTACCCAGGAGTGGGGGAAAGAGAAAAGGAAACTAAAAACTGATCTGATACGTTTTAATATCTTAAGGAAAATGTATATTTCTGGCAGAAAAGTTGTGAACAAATTAACAAAGAGGTACGGAGAAAACTAAGCAAAAGAAAAAGTAAGATAATTACTACCTCTAGGGTAATATAGTCAATGACATTGTGATAGCATTGTACGGTGACCGATGGTAGCCACACTTGTGGTGAGCATAGCTTAGCATATAGAACAGTGTGTTGGTCCTCAGCATGTTTGCCCTCACATTCATCCCTTACCTGCCCCCTCTTCTGCTCTGCTCTGCTCTGCTCTGTATGCAGAGGGTCTAACCAACAGGCTGTTTTTCCCAGACTCCTTTGTTGGAGTTGACCAATGAGAAGTGTTTATCAGAGATGCAGAAAGAAGAGAGAAGGGAGGGCATTTCCCCTTCTCTGCCTTGAGGATCATTTCTTGCAGCAACTGTATCTCCTCCTTGACTCCAGCTACCATGAAGAAAGCCCATCCTGGTTCCAGCTTCCCTCCGGTAGCCCAGGCCCCTGGGCTCTGATAACATCACCTCCTCCTTCTGTCCCTCCAGTAGTCGCTAATCTGCTACGTGACAATTTTTATTTTCTTGATTGGACTCTGACTGACAAAATCATCGCAAAAATTCTTTTGTGTTGATCTGCAATTCTCCTTGGAGCAAGAGGTAGTTGGTACTTGGCCTCTGAGTCTTCTGAGGCAATCAGCTTTAGTACTTTTTTTAAAAACTTAAGTTTATTAATTTTTCCAAGGGAGATAGTGGAGAGGGGGCAAGGAGTTCATTTGAGGTGTGAAAAAGAATTTTTCATTGAGATAGTCAAAGGGCTTCTGTAAGTACTTAATCAAGAGACAGAAGCCAGCCACCCTCTTCTATTGAGGACGATGGTCCTCAACCTAGCTGTCCATCAGAATCATCTGGGGAGTGTTAAAAATCACCCCCACCACGGAGATTCTGATTTAAATAGTCTAGGATGAACATGTTTTAGAGCAGTGGTTCCCAGACCAGCAGCATCAGTATCACCTGGGAACTAGTTAGAAATGCAAAATTTGGGGCCTCGTTCTAGAATTACTGAATCAGAAACGTGAAATGGGCCCAGGCCTACCAGATAGCCTGATGTACACTGAACTTTGAGAACTGCTATTTCAAAACTACCCAGGCAAGTCTAATGTGCAGCCAAGTTTGAGAACCACTAGTTTAGGCATAGAGTATCAATAAAATCATAAGTTTTATTAAATATATATTTATTAAATATCTACTATGGTTTTGAATTTCCTGTTACTCAACAAAAGACAAAAGTTGAGATTATTAATAAAATTTGAAACTATGCAGAAAGACAATACAGTAAAAGGAAAAGTTTAAAAGCCACAAATCTTCAACCACGCAGAACACAAAAAGAAAAATGAATCAAGAAAGTTCCTCTTTCTGACTTAAAAATAGCTAACTGGATATTCAATGTACTTCAACAATAGGTTGAGATACACTGCAGGATGCCTGTCCAGGCATCTCACATTTCTCCAACTTGCCTTCAATTACACTACCTATTACCAGTAATAAAACAAGATCTTTACGGTCAGACATGATCTTACGTATCATGTAATCCAACATTTTGCAATCAGTAATTCATAGACCCTAGGGCTCACAGAGGTTCTCTGCAGTGTAGCAATTAAGATCATTTCAGATGCAATCACAGCAACTCCAACTCAAACTAGCATAAATAATCAAATATATTTTGTGTTCATTTAAGGTCCACAAGTAGTGACAGCTTCAGGTGCAGCTTGATCCTGTGGACTCCAAATCTATGGTGTTTTTTGTTGTTGTTGTTGTTGTTGTTGTTTGGATTTACTCTCCTTGCATCAACTTTGACTTCAGACTTGAGGTCTCTCATTGTAGCAAAAAGGCTACAGCAATAGCAAGCCTCACATCAGGATCCTATACCATCCAGAAAAGTGTCTCTCCAGATAAATCCTGAGGAAAAAAAAAAAACAAGGATATTTTTTCTTTTCAGAAATCTCAAAAAAAATATATCCTGGTTTGTGTCTAGCCCAGGCTGGTTCATGGGACCTGATCGTGGTGGTTAGGAGGATCCACTGGGCTTTGGTCCATCAGGGCCCATTCCTAGAGCTAGGGATGAAGTTGTTCTCTCCTGAGACAAATGGAAAACTCGGATACTGTTGCCATGGAAGAGTGCAATGAAGGCCAAGAAGCCAAAAATGGCAAATGTCTGCTATGCGTGGGAGAAAAGGAGTGTTTTTAAATTGATAAGTAAAATAATTGTCCAGGTGTTTTGCCTTAATGAGAAGCATCTTAGAGCCTCTAAGAGTTTACCAAATGAACATTCATGGCACTCAGTGGGGATCAGATGGATATGCTCATGACTCATTCTGTCAGTTTACTATCCAGATCAATATTATTAGTTGAAAGTTTTACTTGTTCTTCAGCTTAAATTATTTCTATTCTTAATCACTTATTATATAATATAACACCCATAAAGGACCACTGATTAGAGACAGAAAGACATACATGTAAACATATGTTGTTCATGTTCACCCAGCACCTTCTGAGGATAGCACCATAATTTCTCACGGGAGAGCATCAGTACCTCTTTCCTACAATCAAGATGCCTCTCTCTCCTAAAGCCAAACAGGAAGCATAGGACCCATATCAGGCCAATCCAATTCCCTTTCCTTGGACTTTGAATCTCACCTGAGTGGCCAAGGACAGAAGAGAATGACAGAAGCTGATTCATCTTTATGATGACACGTTGATAGAACTATTAAATAGCTATGGTCACAAGATCGAAGAGCATCAAACACCCTTGCTCTTTCTCATACTTGGTCCTTGAGTCTCCTCTGATGTTTGAGTCACCCCAGAGCTTTCCAGTCAATTCTCTCTCTGCTTGAGTTTTCATGAAAAGTTTCTATTGTTCACATCATATAATCCTGATAAGAAGTATTAAAATGATAAATCTGAAATTTTTCTTCAGGATGAGCAACACTGAATTCATAAATTTCACGTCTGATCAAAATTTTTAGATGCACATCAACATACCTCTAGTACTTTAAAAACCATTGTTGAAAAGGGAAAATATAATATTGTATCCAATTTGACTTATACTTTATTAGGAATAAAGACCTTCTAAACTCTCAATGTGTTATTTGTGGGTAAGTGCTTGGAAATAGCTTGAAGCCTTTTCTTTTATCCCATAATTTAGAAACAAAGGCAAAAATTACAGAAATAAACTAGCTCTTTTTTGAAGCAAAATGTAAAAATTCTAAGTATAGATACAAAAGCAATTTTTGGTCAAGATTTGATGCATAATGGACAGTTGAATTTTACTATAGGTTTCACTGTCCATTCACTCCCAAATAAAATATGACATAATATTATTTTTTGTTGGTTCATTAATAAATTAGGCTTTTTCTCATACAATAAGATTCAGGAAAATTAAGCATTCTCTAAAGTCAAAAGATATATTTAAATATATAGTAACTAATCCACAATGTATATAAAAACAATGTTAAGAAAAGGAATAGGAATTTATACAGTAATCTTTAAAGACAAACTGATCTGAAATTTTTACATGCCTTTAAAATCATTTATCATATATCACACAAATAATATATCTTTTTTCAATTTCTAAGGAACTTCAGTAGATTATGTATTTAACTGAAAGGTGCTTGAGTCAAAAAAAAAAAAAAAAAAAGCTGGGAAACACTGATCCACCTCTTTACTTGACAGAAACCAGAGAGGTCACACAGATAACCCTGACAGGTGAGACAGAAGCAGGGTTCCTTAGAGTCTCAATGCCCATCAGACCTTCTTGCTTCCTGCCACCATGCATGCTCTTCGGTACTGTAGACAGGTGAATTCTCATCAGCTTCTAGGCAATCAGTTACTATAATTCATCCCCAACCAATCCATTTCTATGTCATTATATACATGATGGCTTGTGTGCCTCCAGATGAGTCTTGAATTGGATATTTTGAGGCTAAAATTTAGAGCAGTGACCCAGGACCCACTGCCTGTAAATTGGTTTTGGACATGCTCAATGTTGAGTGATGTTGCTAAATTAAGCGTTCCTAGATCTGAGTTTACAGAGATTGAATATTCTGTAATATTCAATAGAGGTGGCGTACTGACTCCCCTCCTCTAATTCTCTGTGAAAAGTTTGCTCTCACGCCAAGGCAGAGACAAGGGCCAGATAGTAACTTTCATGGTGTTCCCTTGGTTGTTTCTGTTTTGTTTTGTTTTGTTTTTTAAGATTTTTATTTATTTATTTGACAGAGAGACACAGCGAGAGAGGGAACACAAGCAGGGGGAGTGGGAGAGGGAGAAGCAGGCTTCCCGCCGAGCAGGGAGCCCGATGTGGGGCTCGATCCCAGGACCCTGGGATCATGACCTGAGCCGAAGGCAGACACTTAACGACTGAGCCACCCAGGCGCCCCTTGGTTGTTTCTGTTGCCCTGACTAGTCGCTTTTGAACAATTCTGCTATTTCCAGCTGTCTCTGATACCGCTGATGTGTAAACTTCCAAGAACTCAGGATCCCATGACATTAAAAGACCGTAAGTAACAAAGAATAATTCAAAGTCCCTGGGCAAAATTGTTCCCCTTGTTAAATCTGCTGCCCTGATAAGCAGGGGAGGAATAGCATTAGAAGGCTGAACAAACTATACCATCAGACCTTTAAGATACTTTATAAAATTTTATGTTAGCTTGAACTAGGGCCTTATCTGACTCCCATAAACATGATAAATGTCATGTGGTAAGAAAATCTCATTCTAGACGAAGAGTTCCCATGTTCCTTTAAATAACCCAAGAATCCTACGATCTACAGCTACAAAAATTAATTAAGCCAGCAAGCAAATAAAAAGGGGAAGAGTTTTCATCACTGTCCTATCTGCCAATGTGCTCCACCCATTTGGTTGAAATTCCTGACGTCTGTTGTTTCTGAAATTATAGCCAAAAGACACACTTTTCTTGAAAACTCTGCAGCCTGGCCTAACATTCAAGTGAACTTCTCCAAGCCCATGTCCTGTCGTGCAATGCAGAGTCAGGCCTAATGCCCCTCTCTACCTCCTTCCCTTCTGATCAATAATGCCTTTCATTTAAATTCCAGAGCACTGCTGCAGACAGTTTTTCACCCCTCAACAAGTCCACCTTTGTCCTTCTGTCAGCATGCAGTTCAAAAGAAGCCACCAACATCCCCCTTTTGTGATTTATCAATGTTTTACCTGACAGTTAGGTCCTTATGGCATCTCACAAAACTCTGCTTAACGGATAATATCCCTGAAGTTCGGTGTTAATACCAGCATGCCTCTACAGGCAGAGTTCTAGCTCAAGGTGCCAGTCTCACATCTTCTTTGGCTACAGTGGAAGCCTGAAATTCAAAATCTTTATGAAAACACGCCTTAGACTCAGGCTCACTCTATAGGCTGTCTCTCCATTGTGTAGTAAATGCCATGGATTAAGTAAAATCGCCCAAGATTTTCCTGCTAAATGAGCTCTGTGTTTCTTTAAGTTCCCTAAGACCACCGAAGAGCCATGACCAATAAAAGAAGTAGGGATGGGTATGGTCACCATGATATTTGCCACTCGCGTGATATTTGCCACTCGAATATTTGTTCATTCTTCAGTATTTCTGTCTTGGTGACCTAGGCGTGAAAGTTACATATTAATTGAACCCGCCTTAATCAGGGGATGCCTATGCTTACTTTTTCAACTCTAAAACTCAGCTCTCTGATCCTTGAAGTTAAGAGTTTTTGTCAGAGAAAACAATAGGACAGACTATGATTACTCATAAATATATCGTGGAATGTCTGGAAGGCTGAGTGGAGCGTAGGTAATGCAAACACCATTCTAGAAGTGAAACCACATTTCTGGAAAAGGGAAGCTTTCAGGGAGCAGAAACTCACCAGAATACAGAAACTACAGGAAAGAGAGCTAGAATATGCTTCAGACACCTGTGAATAGCAAAGTTAATGTCTGTGTATTAGCAGGCATTTAGAATTATAGAATAAACACTTGTTTTCAGGTTTCTACTATTTGTCCAGTTTTCCTTTCTTCCTTCCTTTTTCTTCCTTCTTTTCTATAATACAGGATTGGATAATATTTTGTTGATGTTCATCATTTTAAGTCTGTTCGTGTTTCCCTTTCCTTGACTCTATGAGTATCAAAACTGGATTGCCTTTCTGATCACTAAATGGAAACTTTTTTTATAAATGCAGAAACCTTTTGAGTGTATGTGTGTGTGTGTGTGTGTATATAAATACATTCACAGTCTTTTATGAGGTCCAAAGGGAATGAGTTGTTTTATTCACCTAAAAGCACTTAAAATAATAATGCCATTGAAAATCTTAACAGATATTTTAAAATTATAATGTACCTCTGTACAATGGAATATCTTTTTTATCAAAATGTTTCAGGATAATTAATTTATGAATTGGCTATATTGCATACTCTTTAATCAACATGATTGCCAAATAAATAAAATTATTTACCTAGGCATTTTAGATTTACAAAGAGAAAAACAAGATATACCTTGGATACAGTTGCTAGTAAATTGTTCTGGATACCCTATGTACTCAGTCCATTTTCGCTGATCAGCAAGCTGGCTGATGGAAGGTCTATCTCTCTCAGACAGCCAGAGAGGTATAATGGAAGGGCACTGGACTAGGAGCCAGAAGATCAGATATCAGCTCTGCTGTGTCCCTGGGAAAATGGCTCAGCCTTTATAACTCTCAGTTTTTTCGTCTGTAAAATAGGATAAAAATATCTTCTGGCCTCTCCTGCTGGATTATTAGAATAGTCAGAGAAGACAAGGCATGGGAAAGCATTTTGTAAATGCAAGGCATTCGTAATATAATTTTACTTAACTAGTAATTGATATTCTCCTGCTTGAAAGCCACTTTTTCAGAAACTAAGGCAATTAGATGTCGCAGTTTGCATATATCCCAAAGCTAAATTTGACACAAAAACATCAAGTTCAAAGGCCCAAACCATGTGTCCTGTCCTTAGGCCTGAAAATTATTCAATGTTTCCTAATGCTGGGGTCAGTCAGCTGGTGCCTCGGGATGGACACTCAGCTCTATCTGGGGACCAGTTTTCCCCTGACCTCAATATCACAGTGTTTCAACTGTCATGTGTTAAAAGCTGGTTGATAAGAAAAATGAGGCAGGGTACAAAGAAGACCTGGGGCTCAGATACTCTAGCCAGGTTAAGTCACTACTGGGAGTTGGGAAACATTTCCAGCTATGGTTCTCATGTTTATTTAAATTGAGTTTAGCCTTAAGGTAAACCATTAACCCACTTTAGGAGCGACCAAGTTAGAGTAGCAATGCAGTTTCTCAATTCAGTTATCAACTGGGCCCACTACGTACCCAGTGCACGAATGAGTATGTTATCACTTGGTCACCTAGGCATTCAATCTGGGCAGAAGTTGTTTTGCAGAAGGTCATAGCCTCATCTTATGTTTGTCTCATCTTTGATGGACGAAGGGGTGCACCTCTGTGAGAACATGACTGATCGAATGGAAACCAGCTTCAACATTAGCATCAGGACAGCGTCCTCATTTTGGGGGGTTAAAATTTCAGCTTTCAATTTTCAGATATCAAAACATCAAGAGAGTTTTCTGTAAATGAACTGATACTTTTCCCTGCTCCTGCCACTTCACAGCCATATTATATTTAGAAGCAAAGATGTGGGCACGGGACTTCCGGTGTTTCCATTAGCAGGTTGGTTTGCACTTCTAGATAAAGATGTCTGGGGGAGTCCGAATCTCACTTGCCAGGAGGCTCCTTTTTACTTTTCCACTTGCCTTCTACATTGTGTAACACTAGAGAGGTAAACAGCACAGATTCCCAGGCCGAGAGCGAGCAATAAACTAGCCCAAGTCTACAAGAAGTCAAGCAGTGGAGAAGCAGAAATTGTAATGAAACCCAGGCAGCAAGGATGTAAAAAACACTCTGTTTTAATTAGTACCTCTTTCAGCCTCCTGACATTTGTCCAGTTGTCCTCTACTTCATTACCAAGAGCTTGTTCAAGTAAAAGAATTAATAAAAATATTAGACTGCCACTCCCAACAATTTAAAAAACATACCTGCAAGCAGAATTGCTAGCTACATCCATTTATTCAGCCATTTTAAAAAATAGGATACTATCACTAGCAAATCGAGACCTAGTGAAGCTGTGACTTGTCCAAGCACTTTCCTAATCTATGAATCAGAGTTGAATCATTTCTAGGGTCCCTTGAAGCACTAATATTCTATGCTTCTACCTCAGATGGTAAATGGAAGCAAAGAGCTCTTGAATTAATTGGGGCAAAACTAGTATATTTATTATAATGTAGCTGATACTTCTAAAAACTAATTTTATCAGTTTATCTCAGGCTCTTCTCCTAAATGTTTTCTCTTTTTCCTAGTTATTCTTTGTAAGTGACCAAATAGCAAAGAGAAATCAAATCAGTAAGTCAAATAGCATAGACAAAAAGAGATGTAGGTCAAAGGGGACAAACATTCAGTTATAAGAATAAGTTCTGAGGCTCTAACGTACAATGTGGTGATTATAGTTAATAATTCAGTATTGTGGCCTTGGAAGTTGCTGAGAGTAGATCTTAATCGTTCTCATCACCCATTAAAAAAAGAGTTAACTACGTGAGGTGAGGGATGAGTTAAATTATCTTGATGCTGAGAAGCGTTCCACAGTATATACGTATATCAAATCATCACATTATACACTGTAAGTATATACAATTATATTTGTCCATTATTCATCAGTAAAGTGGGGGGTGGGGGGCAATAGAGCTCACCTCTCAATATTAGAGCACTGGCCGTGATCACAACTCCACACAATTGCTTATAAAAGCTACTGAAAATTCATCCTATATCTATCTTTACTTTAAGTGCTTTGGGCCTTAAAACATTCTAAGTCAGATCCCAGATGTTGCTTGCTTTCCAGCTAATGACTTTATTTAACATCTTTGATGGGTGTTGATGGTTTTCTCAATTCCACAGAATAGGGGAAACACAGCAATGACAGTTTTGTTCCAGTACATCGTGCTACTAGTTGGCCTCAATCCTGACCTAGACCAAACATCTAAAAGCTGAAAATTAATTTAGAGTCTATTCCAGGTCAGTCCTTGGCATCTTTGCTGAGAAGACCTATTAATGCCAACTTCAACAGAAATAAACACAAGCCCATTAAGAATTGGACTAAGACCATCAGTCATTTAACATAAGACAAATAGCAAAGCCTATCAAATCACAAACCTACCAACTAAAAACTGAGTACAAGTAGCAAATCCAAAATGTCATGATGGGTAATAATCCATTAAAAGGTATACAGTTACACATTACCAACAAAGAAGTTAATATACTATTAAAGGAACAGACTAGAACACTCTAAAAGTAATGATTTTGTGATACAATTTGAACCAAAAATGCTTCAAAATAACATAATGTAATTAGGACATTTCACTAAAAACTATCCTTTGTACTTGGCACAATTGAAGATATGCACAAAGATACATTCCTGGGTTATGTGAAAATGTTATTATCCTAAAAACATCAGTAAACTAAAAACATTAAAACATGACTAGTAATCTACTAGCTTAGTTTTTTAAACACTTTCAAATATATTCATAGGTCGAGAGATGTATAAGGTTATCAAGTAAGTACAGGATTTTCTCGACAGTAAATTCTAGCACAATGAAGCTCATTTGTACTAATTTTTTAATATCTAAACCACCAATTTATTTTTTTTAAAGATTGTATTTACTTGTCAGAGAGAGAGCAAAAGCAGGGGGAGCTGCAGGCAGAAGGAGAGAGAGAAGCAGGCTCCCAGCTGAGCAAGGAGCCCCCTGTGGGACTCAATCCCAGGACCCTGGGATCATGACCTGAGCTGAAGGCAGCCACTAAACCGACTGAACCACTCAGGCGTCCCTAAACCACCAATTTAAATCAGCAAACTATATTATAGAATCATAATGCAAGCATGTCCTTCGTGGTTTATTAATAAATATTTTAGACACATCTTTGCATCCACGGGAGAACTGGATTAGAAGACTACTTTTCTGGGGTCTGACCTACCCTCAGAAGGGGCAGGTCCAGACTAAAAGTCTGTCTCATGCAGCTTACAGATAGGGACACTAGTGTTTTCACTTGGGCAAGTGTTGCTCCTGCTTCGAGGCACACTGATATTTCAACATGTGAGTAAATGATCAGGGGAATGAGGCCAGGACTGGGCAGGGACAAAGCCAGGAGAAACTGACCCAGCTATAGGACTGGTGCCCAAGGAGGTAGTCTACAGTCAAATGACCAGTCCAAAAGGGCACAGTGATCCTCGTGCTTGGCTGCAGTGTCATCAGTACCTGAGACCCACTGAGAAGGTAAAGTCTGGCAAAATGAGGTTTTAGGCAGTAGGTGATCTGCTGAGCCAGATGGGTCTGTCACCATAGAACCTGCATCAGTCAGGGTCCAGGAGGAATCATCCGTCATACTCGGGATAATTCAAGAAGGTTTGATAAAGGGACCATTCTAAAGATGTAGGACTAAATCACAAGGGAAAATGCAATACCCTAATACCCAGCTAGGCTATAACCATCATAGGCCAGAAAGGGTGAGGAGTGGGAGCAGTTTGTGGAATCCAGAAGCAGAAGACACCTGGAGAAGGTCTCTGACCTTCGGCAGAAGGAAGTAGACAGCTAGAGGTAACCCCAGAGGGAAGGAATTGGTAACATAACTGCCCCTATCTCAATCAAGTCACTCCCTAGGATCTCCTACCCGGGCTCCCCCTTTGGCCAAACCCAGCTAGAAGTTGGAAGACAAGGATCAGTGGGTCTACATAAGTCAGTATGGAAGTGGGAGAGGGAGAGAGATTCAAAGTGGAAAAGGGTGAAGAGGGGTCTGGCAGGGCAAACAGAAGAATGACAGCACACCTGGGAGGGCATTCCATTTCAAACAGCATCCCCCAAAATATGTGGGAGTCTGGGGATGAGGGTCCAGATTCTGGAGAAAGGGGTCAGCCGAGTGAAATAAGATACTGGAGCCTGAGTCCAAAAAAAAAAAAAGAGAGAGAGAGAGAAGAGAAAAAAAAAAAAAAAGGTCAGAGGAGGACCCCACCCCCATAGGCAGTCAGGATGCGAAGCAGAGAACCAAGGCAGAAGTACACTAGCACAAGTTATGCCAGGGGTGTGGGAGTAAGGAGAAGTCTCCAGGCATGCTGGGGGGCTGCCTACTGAGCAGAAAAGCTCATTCTACATTGAATCCACTGATGTCTTTCGCATCGAATGTCCATCCTTTCTGGGTCAGGATGGGCATAAGGACAAGTCAGGCCTGAGTCCACCTGCACCTGAGAGATCATGGGAAAGAAAGGAGGTGACAGCTCAGTCGAAGACTGCATCACAAGGATCCTTGTAGGCAATGGATGGCACTTTCAAATTGTAAAAAGTGAGGAGAGTAAACAAAGGTGTGGGAAGAATGTAGGAAACGTAGAGACCTCTCAAGGGATGTTTGCTCCACCCCTCGGCTTGAGACAACGAGGGTGCATTTACAAAACCCGGAGCTGCAGTCTGAGAGATGTCCTGACCTAGAATTGAGGAACAGCACCTGTCGTAGGGGAGGAAACCCAGGGGACATGTCCCTGGACCTCGCCCTCCAACCTTCTCAGATCTCCTGCAGGATTCCCCATTGAGCAAACCCAGCTAAAAACCAGAGGACCAGCTTGGCCTGGACCACACCAGTCAATTTTGTAGGCCATAAAGCAGGATGCAGAAGGGCAAGCCGAGGATGTGGCAGAGTTAACAGAAGATATCCAGTTCTGACTTACAATGTGATCCTGGTGAAAAATGACGAGGGCCCCCCCCCCCGAGATACTTATTAATGACAAAGGGAAAAAATCGTAATTTCACAGTAGAGAAACTAGCGGACTCCACCTTGACAAGGTGATCCAGTTGATATCACCAGTAGTGGGGCCGACTGACAGCACGTGCCCCCCTATATGATACCCTGTGAAGAACACACATCGCATCCTTGTATGCCCGCCGGAAATGCATACAAAATAATACAAAGTCTACAAAATAATTGGCCTGTCCATGTCAAAAATGTAAATGTCATGAAAGACAAAGAAAGACTGAGGAATTGTCCTGGTGAAAGTTGGCTAGAGAGGCAGGACAACTGTGTGCTGTTTGTGATACAGGATTTTCTTCTGCTGTGAGCATATTATAGGACAAACTCGTGAAATCTGAACTAGATATTAAATCAGAAAACAGTACTATATTGATGTTAATGACCTGATTTTGATTCTTGGGCTGTGGTTCTGTAATAAAAAAGCCCTTGTCTTTAGAAAATATACCATGAGGTATTGGGGGGTAAAGATGCCTCATGTCTGCTTTCAAACAGTTCAGAAAAAAATACATAGAAAGGAAGGAAAAATTATCATAAAACATTAACATTTGGGGAATGTGGGTGAAGGGTATGTGGGAGTTCTTTTACTATTTTTTGCAATTTTTCTTTAAGTCTGAATTATGTCAAAACAAAAGACAAAATAAAAATGATGAGAACTCCACCTGGACCACTAGCAGTGGGGCTAGAGAGAGGGCCATACACAAGGAATATGTGGGGGAGGTCAATTGGATAAGATTTAAGTGATGAATTATGTGTGAGGGGTTCAGAGCGACCATGAGATTTATGGTTTTGACAACTGCATAGTGCAGATGCCATGACTGTGATCCTTTTAATGTGCCCTAGCCAAAGAATCCAAATATCTATTTCTAGAACTTATTTATTATATCTCTATTGCATTGACACTGGATTGACACGGTCAATTAAATATTAGTAGATCCAAAACAGCATCCTAAATTTCTATCTCATCAATAGTAATAAGAGATTAATTCCTTTCCCAGCAAAAGCAAGCAATTGTCTATTTGCCATGCACAGAAAGAAAGAATGCCCCTGGCCAACCAGTCTCTCTTCTGCAGGCTTCCCTGGGGTACAGGAGTCAGAGATGTTTCAAAATAGCATATGAACATTTAGAATCCAAATGTAACTCAGACCTATGAGAGAGTGGTTAGCTGGAACCCGTGGGGGAAGCAAGCTGTGAGAGAGAACATTCCAAACTCTTCTACCCTCGTGGCAAACATTTTCTTCCAGTCCAGAGTTGCAAAAGAAAATCACGTGTCTTATAGGCTTCCATCAATCACTATCAGTCATCAATTTATGCAATTCACACCACTTCTCTGATCCTCCCGTGTGTCCTATTGCAGCATACGAAGCCCAGTTGTTTAAGGCATTGGTTCATTCAACAAGCATATACTGGACAGTGCCATTAACATCAGCCTTATACTCAGTGTCAGATAACCCACCCTCTGCAGGAAAGAGTGACTGAAGCATATAGCGTCTCTGCCATATTTCTTAAATTGGCGTAAGCTTTGTGGGATGAACTGTGAATATGGATTTAAATGTTTAATGAATAAAAAATAAAATATATATATATATAAATAAATGTTTAGTGAATGTGAGTTTTATCATGTCTGTTTTTATTATTCACAGCCCTAGTAAGATGGTAATGATAACTAGAGAATCCCAAGTATTGGTGGATTCTATTGAACAACTGGCAACCAGCGCCTAGCAAGCTTAGGCACACCCACAATCAGTGACAGGACTGAGAAAGGAAAAATATCAAGCTCAAAGAGGCAACTGCTTACTAACTGATGTTGTTTTGAGAAGCTCCAAGAAGGCATCATTACCCATAAATTCTGCCGTGTTACCATTAAAAATCCCAGCCTTTGAAATAACCACACCTAACAAGGTCTCCATTAAAATGCCACTACCCAGGTGCCTGGGTGGCTCAGTCGATTAAGCATCTGCCTTCGGCTCAGGTCATGATCCTGGGGTCCTGGGATTGAGCCCCGTGTCAGGCTTTACGCTTAGTGGGGAGTCTGCTTCTCCCTCTCCCTCCCCACCCTCCCCCCAACTTGTGCCCCGAGCGCATGTGCGCACTCTCTCTCTCGTTAGGAAAAATAAATAAATAGATCTTTAAAAAAAATAAAATGCAACTACCCTTAGGCATGTCGATGATACAGGGTAAATCATTTTTAATATTTTATATTTATTTTAGTTAATATTTAGTATTATACTTAATGTTTAGTCAATATTAAATATTGTTAAGGGAGAGGGTAACAGAGAGTATTTGGGGATCTGGGTATAGAAGATTTTGAGATGGAGGAAAGAGCCAAGAATAAGGAAGTGCAAAGTCCTAGGAAAAAGGAAATCTGCCTACTTCACAACTTTCGCTCAGGCCAGCCCTGGAACTAAGGTCATGAGTGTATGGGTGTGTTTTCTTTAACTTTGTCTGGCAATTTTTTTCTAAGGCCACAATCTACAGCCCCAAACTTAACACAGACACATTGTATCAGAAAGAGAATTGAGGAACAAGAATGTGGAGACTCAAATAATTACTAAAAAATTCAGAGCACATGCCCACTGACATCATCCTTTAAATGTGGAAAATAGCACCCAAATCATTAAGTAACCCAGGATATTTGCTTACCTTTCCTATTTGCTTACCTTCCTATGACCTGCTATTTCCAGCATTCTCTATCAAAAAAAAAAGTGGGCTTTTTGGTTTGTTTGTTTTTTTTCTGACTCCGTGAAAGAACATCACTGAAGTCTGTGGCAGTTTGTAAGAATATCTCCAAGCGTGGGGCTGAAGATCTTCAATTAATTTTCAAAGGACATTTTCTTCCATGGAGATATGTTTGGGATTTCAGGACTCAAAGCCTTATACCTTAAGCCTCATTTTCAAACTGAGCATTCTTCTTTAATTTCTCTCCTTACCCAGAGTGTGCATATGACAGACAGCTCGCTGGGACCTGTGTCTGATCACAGCCCACAGTCCAGCAGGAGGGATCTTCCAAGCCAGGATCCAAAGATAAACTGTGGATATTCTCACGAACACCACTCTGGAAAGGAGCTCACATTTAATCACTTTCAAGTGCTGCATCTCTTGCCCTCTGATAACTTCCATTTTAATTTTCTTCTTTAGTGATCAAAAAAGAGCAAAGAAAAACTTATAATCATTTTCTTCTCGTACTTTGCCCCTGGAACTATATTTCTAAACTTTTCCCACCTTGACTTTTTCCTGAGAGCAGATAAACCCTTAGAAATATAAATCTTACCTGAAACTAACATAAGGTTATATACCAATTATACCTAAATAAAAAAAAAAAACGTTTTAACTATAAAAGACCAAAAAGAGAGGGGCGCCTGGGTGGCTCAGTTGGTTGGGCAGCTGCCTTCGGCTCAGGTCATGATCCCAGAGTTCCGGGATCGAGTCCCACATCGGGCTCCCTGCTCAGCGGGGAGTCTGCTTCTCCCTCTGACCTTCTTCCCTCTCATGCTCTCTGTCTCTCATTCTCTCATTCTCAAATAAATAAATAAAATCTTAAAAAAAACAAAAAGAGAAATGTAAATCTTATAAAATCCAACAGGATCCATTTCTGGTCGGCCCCATGTATATAAAATGGTGTGATGCTTTCTATCTCATAGGATGAGGTTACAGGTGAAATTATATCACACATGTTGATTATCTTGCACATAATAGACGCTCAGTAAATGGTAGCTATTATTTTTGAAGACTGGCATTTTTAAGCTTGGCAATTCAAAAGCAGGTTAGAGCCCGATGATGTAGAACATCACTGAGAACAGTGAGACTGTGTGTGCCGCTTTACAATGTACAATGCATTTTTATACATGTGATCACACAACACCCCTGTGAGGTAGCTGCCATAGTATTGTTGTATTACTTTTCTAAGGTTGCATAACAAATTGCCACAAATTTAGTGAATTAAACAACACAAAGTTATTATCTTACAGTTGGCAGAAATCCAACAAGGGTTTCATCAGGCTAAACAAACCTGTTGGCAGGGCTGTGTTTCTTTCTGGAGGCTCTGGGGGAGACTCAGTTTCCTTGCTTATTTGGGTTGTTGGCAGATTTTAGTTCCTTGCAGTTGTAGGACTAAGGTCCCCATCTCCTTGCTGGCTGTCATCGGAGAGCCGTTCCAGCTTCTGTAGGCTGCCCCATTCCTTGGTTCACAGCCAGCGACCTTAGGGTGAGTCCCCTCTCATATTTCCTCCTGCCTCATCTGTCATTTTTCTGGTTTCAGCCAGGGGAAGTTTTCTGCTTTAATGGTATATGTGATTAGATTGGGCCCACTTGAATAACCCAGGAGAATCTCCCCATCTCAAGGTGCATATCTTTAATCACATCTGCAAAGCCCTTTTTATCGTGTAAGGTAACAGATAGACAGGTTCCAGGGATTAGAACCTGGACATCTTGGCGAGGGGTGGGGCGTTGGTCATTAATTTGCCCTCCATAGTTATCATTACCCACATTTTAGAGAAGAATGAAGATCAAAGACTTAGATAAAAGACTCGCCAGGACACACAGTAAGTAGCGAAGAATGGATTCAAATCCCCAAATTGTTTTATTCCAAACCCAAGTCAGTGTTCTTCCAGTAGACTATCTTGTTTCTGAAAGGCAACTCAGCATTTACCCTCCTGCATTTTCTCCCCCTTCCCCACCCACATGTAAACCCACACTTCCATTAATTATGTTTTAGGCTGGCATTCTTGAGGAATTAACACACTTTCTAAAGCTTCGTGGAGAAGCCAAAGTTCAGATGCATTCCTACTCATTTTGTTGTAATTTTTCCCAAGGCTTATACCATGTTGAAAGTATTATTTGCCAGCAATTGGACACTTTCATCTACAACTGTAAAATGTTTCCTGATTGGCTGAGTGCTAAAAGAAGTTTATATCATGGTACATGTGGGTTATTTCTCAACAATTTTTCTCAAAAGATGTACTTAGAAATTTGATACCAAAATGTTTAATATTCATTTCAAGCAGTACCAATCACTTTGCATTTCCTAGAAAATATCTCTAGTCTTTTTTCTTGTTAGTGGAATTTAGAAGCATAATTTAAATTTATTTTAGGGGCACCTGGGTGGCTCAGTCGGTTAAGCTTCCGACTCTTGGTTTTGGCTCAGGTCATGATCTCAGAGTCCAGGGATCAAGCCCTGCATCAGGCTCCAGGCTCAGCGTGGAGTCTACTTGTCCCTCTACCTCCCCCTTTGCCACTCTTTCCACTCATGCTCTCCCCTCTCTCTCTCTCAAATAAATAAATAGAATCTTTTTTAAAAATAAAAATAAATAAAGTAATTTTAGTGTGATTTCCACCAACTAGTGAGTGTTTATTAAGCCCATTAATAAATACAGAATGTCAGTCAGTAAGCAATTCAAGGGAATATGTGATTAAGTGGCAAATTGTGGGGCCCAGACTATACTTTGAGAAGAATTGTGTTCTTGAAATACAAGGAGATTCTTCTGATTAGAAGAGAAGATGCTCATTAAAGAAAGATGGATAATAAGTTCAGGTTGGTTGTATGCAGAAATCATAAGGGACCCTTAACGTCTGGCCACCATCAAATGTATACAAGGATAATCATAAAATGAATGTTTTTATCAAAAAATCCTGAGAAATAAAAGTCATTAGCTTAATGCATTTTGAAAGAATTATAAATAATTACAAAATAAAATCATTCTTTAATAGGACCAGGCCTAGGAGTAGATGCACAACAAAGAGACGTTAAGATTTTTGAGACTTTGAGGAGGGAAGTGAGACTTAGGAAAAATTAGTCTGACAACAGTACCTAGTCTGAGCTGTAAGGGCAAGAAAATAAGGACAGGTAAACAGCCAGATGCTTTCCCACTATCTAAGTCTATGAAAATGAAGGCAGTGTAATCTTACAGTTGATGAGCTCTGGGAGCAGACAAATGGCTTAAATCCTGGCTTTGCCCCTTACCAACTCTTTGTCTTTGGGCAAGACACTTGATTACTCTAAGACTCAATTTTCTCATCTGTAAAATGGGGATGATAATCCCCCTCATGGAATTGTCATGAGAATTAAATGATACATATTAAGAAGCACATAGCATCTGGCACATAGAAAACACTCAGTTTTCTTGTAGCTGTCATGATCATCATGACTATTAAGAAGGGTAGCAATGGAAATGGAAAGAGAAGGGACAGAGGTCATTTTGAATGCAATGTGATGAGGACACAGTAAAGGACTCCAGACTTTCTAACTGATCACGGAAGCTGAATTATTTAGGAAGTTGGTGGGGCCTAAAACCTGGCTCGAACTAGATCTTCACTCTAAATGCATTGCCCTCAATCGCTCAATTTGCCTATCCAAATAAGGCAAAATATAGTCAGAACCATACTCAGAAGACTTTGGATTTAACAGCATCGTCCAATAGAACTTTCTACAGTGAAAGAAGTGGTCTTTATCTAAAATGTCCAATATGGTAGACACTAGCCACACAAGCCACATGCGGCTATTGAGCCCTGGAAGTGTGGCTAGTGCAACTGAGAAACTGATTTTTTAAGTTTCATTTCATCTTATTAGTGTAATTAACAAATCTAAATTGTAATTCCATTTGAATGGCTACATGTGGCTAGCAGCCACCTCCCTAGGCACTAGCAAAGCGTAGTTCAACTCCTCATTTGACAATTCAAAGATAACTATTGAATATGCTCACCTTACCCAGTAGTTTACAGAAATCTGAAGGATGGGTAGAGGAAAGGAACTGAGTTAGGAGATAAGAAAGCATATGGGAGACCCTGAAGACAAAAGACCATCTTCCAATCAGAAGAAGTTTGGGTCCATCTGCTCCTCTCAGTCTCTGGGTCGAGAGCTAATGGTGAAGGAAAAGGGAAGTAGTTTGATTTCACTTCCTCTTTTTTGCCTTCCCTGACTATTCTTCTACTTCACTTCCAAATTTAACCCTTTGACTAATTGCTTCCCTCCCCTACCTCCTTCCACAGTAGTGATAACATAGGCATTCTGGGAAACTTCTTTTGTCTTTCCTAAGTATAGCAGAAGAGAACTTGAGAAATTGAACTATGATTGGCAGTTGAACCAAAGGCTTCAGCTGATCTTTGGGGGAGCACTTCAGCTAGAATGGCCCTAGCAGACTTGTCCCGAATTGCGGCAGAGAGGTTGGTCCTCTGAATCCCCCCTGACCCCAACATCAGTCATTCACTGAATGTAGGCTGTCTCCCTAGGGAAGAGTCATAGACTTGGACAAGGCAGCTGCCTTTGGCAGGGGACAAGGCCCAGAGAAAGAGATTCCTGGAGAAGAAACTGGCTGTTTGTCTCAGCAACCAACACTCCCACCAGCCAACACACAGAATGAGACCATAGGGTAGGGTGGCGTGGGGGGGTCCCTCTGGGCAGCATGCCACAGTAGTTGCCGAGGGTCTATTCCTGGCTTTGCCATTGGCAAGTGAACATGAATAATCCACTGAGCTTTCTTAAGCTCTCATTTCCTTATCTGGATGCAAGGGAAGTAGAAGAGCTGAGTTCGAACTGATATATTTGGCACTCGGGCTTTTTATTTTAAGATTTATTCTGATTTCCTATTTTATTTACAAATTTGTGGTTTTTAAAGTGATATTTTCAAGGCAGGGCAAAGAGGGGAGATTTATATGGAAATTTTTTCTGATTTTCATAGAAACAGATGGTTCTATCAATATACTGCTTCATTTAAAATAACCTCAAAGTCAGTACTTGGTTTCCATAAACTGAGGATTTCTGACTTTCCTTCATCACTCTGCATCTTTACAAGGTATCTGAGTTTTACTATGCCACCTGGCTTTGTTGCTGTACTGTGGGATCCATCACTTTATTTTGTGATCATGAGTTATATCTATTCACCTTTAAACAAGGCATATGTACACACACATACACACAAAGACCAACGTTCACTGATGAATCTAAAAAGGACTTAAGAATACAGTCTTATCAGTGTCATTGTGATTGGGTGGGACTGCTTTTAAACCATCCATTGGAAAAAAGTTTATATCCCATTCTTAAATGTCTCCAAGGAGCTCTTTAAGATTGTGATATATCCTTTATTCAGTGATCGGCAGTCCTCACAGTGAGGAAGTTCTTTTTGATATCTAACCCAAATCTCTTCTACTGCAATTTCAAACCACTTCCTTTTCCATCCTTACTGAATTAGGAAAGGAGCTGGTAATCATTATCACCTGCTTCCTATAATTTTCATGTGTTTAACTTCATTAGAATTTAGTTAGACCTAAACATTCTCCCCATATGACATTTTATCCCACTTAGCTAATGTCTGCTTTTTAACTCTTGAGAAAAATCATTTAATCTTTTTAGTGTATTTTCTAGCTGCTTTATATATATTCCATAAACTATGGAGACCAAATTTAATGAGTCTTTAAAACACCATGAATGATGAAGTCTTTGTTATTTTGGGGGTTTGGCATTGTTACAATCTGACATGGGTTAGCTTTCACATTGCCTTACACTATCCCTACATTAAAAATGTATATCAGATTGTTTAACCTCAAGGAAGAAGCAGTTTTCCCACAAGACCTATTTATAAAGTAGGATAGTGTCTTCCCTTATATGGGAAGCTAATGTAAACTATTAATGACATGTATCAGGTGCAAAATGTTCTCAGTGCTAACTCTTTCCAAATAATCTTTAAAATAACAAGACTCGTTTGGTCTCTTAGAGTTTGGTTTTGAAAGACAAACATTTTAAGTCTTACTAGTTCATCAGTCAATACTGGGGAAGTGACTGTTTTCTCTGAATGCAGTCTTCATGACATCATTGGCTACTGTGGATTTCTTCACATGGTTCTTTGTATGCGACAGTCTGTGACACGTAACATCTTTCCTGAGGTCTACAAAATCAGAAGAAAAAAATGAATGGAGCTGCTTAGCAGACTTTTCTATTATCAGATAAAGTTTAAAAAAGGTGTTCCACACAAAGGTGAAACAAACCTCAAATTGTATATTTTGAAGAACGTATGAAGAAAGTATAAAAAATTATAATTTACTTTCTACCTGATATGCCACATGTAAAGACAGTGTAAACATTTGCAGTGGTTTCCACATTTTATATAAAGTATAAATTGCATAGTTCATAGAAAATAAGGATATCATGTATGCTTGGGTTTTAGGATACAGCCCCATTTTATAGACCTCTGCTTGGTAGCTTTATCACCTCCTTCAGAAGTTGGCTACCAACAAATGCATGTCAGCATGAGGGTCTCGTGACGGTGTAATTCAGGTAACCTCTGGTTCGTAGGTATGGTAACTGGCACCTCTGCCTCTAGGATTCATATCACCTGACCTCCTCCCAGTTCTGACTGATGAGCACCGGGCTGACCCATCTGCTGCAGCTACTGCAAGTCTTCCACCCGTGCCTACTCTATATACTGGCTGAGAAGGGCAGCTGAATGGCTATGCAACATCCCTTTGCACAAAAATATCCCCATTTCCAACCAGTTGTACATTCAGACACTGAAAAATGCTTTATACTTTGGTGGCAGGTGTTTATATGCATTAATTTATTTAATTCTACAATATACTTTTGATGTAAGTACTATTGTCACTCTTCTACATCTGAGAAAATTAATTTCAGAGAGCCACACAACCAGTTAGGAGCAGAGACAGAATTTAAATAGGTATTTCTGACTCCAGTGTACAGGTGTCTCCCATAATTCTCTGAATGTCTCCGCACCCCCATGTTTAGGGAGGATAGCTTGGTGGTTCAGAGTAAGGACTGTGGATTCTGGTTTCAAAACCACTTCTCAGTTTATGGACCTACTTGGCATCTCTGAAGCTTAGAGATGCTTAGAGACAAAAGTTCATTTATAAAGTGGATATAATGATAGTATATAACTCATAGAGCTGGTATAAGCATTAAATGTGTAAAGCGTTTAGAATGATTCTTGTCATGTAGTAAATGCCACTAAATTAGCTATTATTATTTTATCTTTATCATACGATAGAAAGATTCTACTGAAAAGCAAATAGATACGGGGCGGGGAGAGGGATAGGAATACACTAATTCAGTAGTCCATTGTACAATCTCAAAATTGGTAACTAGTTACTCAGCAAGTAGATCCGCAGGGAAATGGAGACACTGGGCTAGTGTGTTTGGACTATTGGGCAAGGGAGATGGAGAAGTGCCACAGTGGACAATCACTGTGAAGCAAAGGACACTAAAAGCCTAGGGAAGGTTGAATCAACAAGAAGAAAGCACACAGATTCTGCTTTAAAATGTTGCTGAAAGTCAGCTCTGATTGTATTTTATATTTTGCTGTCCTTGGCAGCTTTATAGCATCATGTTGGTCCACCCTATTTTAGATATAACAATTGTCTAATGTTGATTCACTACTCTCCCAGAATGCCTATTTAGTAAAAACAAAACAAAAAAACCCACCTCTTTAACTCAGGCATACGAATGGAATTTTGAACATCACTGTTCATTTGTATTTAACATTAAATTTGTGGGGGGAATAATTATAAAACTACTTGGAGTTATAAAAGGGACCTCTATTAAATCTAAGCCTTAAATATTCACTAGTTCCTAATTTGGGTCAAGATCTGGTTGTCTAATAAAGTCTATAGTATATTTGATGGCATTCCAAATATCCTTTATTCTTCTTGATTTGACTTTCAACTTCTTTATTTAACATTCTACTTCTTTGTCAGTGAGTGCCTCAGAGGACAGTATTCTGCCTAAGTAGCAGACTTCATGGCAGCTTTCAACTCTGTATTGTGCCCGGTACTAAGATCTTAGAACACTCTAATCATCCTGTCACATTTTTAAAATTAAAGTGTTGGTGGCATGATCAAAAGCTGGGATTCCATTGAGAACTCTACCCAGGATTTAATCCGACTCTGACTCTCTGTACATACTAGTCGCAAACATATAACAAATTCTATTAGTTTGCCATTCATCTCTATGCAAGGAATTGTATTATGCAGAAAAAGGGTCATGAAAGTTACTAAATCATCAGAGTAAAGATGAATCCATTTATACCTTCACTCCTCTGATTGTTGCCCAGAGAAATTCAGATTTCCCACTACCAGTCCCAACAACCAACTACTGTGTTAGAACAGTAGGAACCTGAACGCCTACTTCACAACACGAGACCAATGGGAGTATACCATATTGTTATAAATGCTTTAGTAAATGTTTAATGGTGTCTAATATTCATTCCTTTGTATCCTTCCAATAAAATAAATCCTAATACTGCGTATGGTATAATTGCATGTGTGTTTGTTAGTGTATCAAAGATACAATATTAATTTAATCCAATCTTTTGAGTTTATAGTAAGCTTCACTCAGTGGTTATCCTTGTGCTAGCCCTTTGGTAGATACAAAGAAATAAAAACTAAGATATTTCAAGTGTGTGTGGCCATCACCAATTACAAAGCATTTTCAGTGAAAAAAGTTTCATTTGTCATACATAATAATCCTGTGTGCTAGTTTGAATAGGATCAATATTATTTTCCTCATTTTGGAGATTAAAAATCAAAACCAACTAACCAAGGAAAAAAAGTTGCAATAATTTGCCTAGAGTCACAGCTACTAAGTTGCAGAGCTGAGACCCAAACTTTGGTCTTCTGTCTCAAAAAATAACATGTGTTCTGCTCTTAACTGGCCTATAGGTTCATTGCTGTGGCAAGAGTTTCACAGAAATGTTGCCTTATGACCTCTTGAAACAAGACAGACAGTGAATAGGAACATAGTTGCCTGAATGAAAAGAAAAGACAACAGACATTCATCAAGTTAGTGAGTAAGAAAAATCCTTGTGGCTTCTTTTGGTGGGAAAGGAACACCTTCCTAGGAGTTGGAATTTCATGGGTTCCAATGCTTCATGTGTCCCTAAAATGTGTAGAGACTGATGAGGAAAAGCCTGGATTGCATGTGTGGCCAGCACAGCTGAAATCGTAGCATTAGGCATCTCCTTGTGGCTAGGAGATGTTGACCAGGCTGGCATGCCAGGGGAGTAGAAGGTACATATTGGAGAGTAACAGGTAGTAGTGGGAGATAAAGCAGAAGAGATGAAAAGGTTTTAGAAAGCTTTATGTCAGGCAAGAAGTTTGGCCCACATCCACAAATCACACCAAGTTGGAATAAAGGAAAAGATAATCCAGCAACATGGTGTCAGATGAATTAGAAGAGCCATCAAAATAAGGTAGGCACAGTGAAGCTTCACATTAGGAATAACACTGAGTCATTGATAAAGAAACCAAAGACTGTTTGGTACATGGTGATCAGTATGTGCTAAATGCAAAAAACAAAGGACAAACGTGATTATAGTTACCTGTATCGATGATGGTGCCATTGACTAAATAGGATAGCTGGTTTGTAAAGCTACGTTTGAGTGTATTGGAGACTTAAGGGGAGTGTGTTGATAATGTTTGTAAAATGGTTTCCCCTTTACTGAAAACAAGGTAGTTTCTTTAAATTGAAGACTGAGGAATGATTGAGCCATGATTAGTCTGAATCTTTTACAAAACATCATACTTCCTACTATATCCTTAAGAGACAACCATGAGGCATATTTTGAAAGTTTTACAATTTGCAAATGGCAGTGGTTTCAAGAACATACCGACCAGACCCAGTACCCAGAGGCTCTGGATGGAACTATATTTCTAAGGATTTCTTCTTGCAGAAGAAAGAAGGAAAGAAATTCACAGATATCAAGGACTAATATGCACAAGCATTATGTATGCAGGGCATCTGAATTTTTCTTCCTTTCCACAGCCCTAGGGAGCCCTTATAATCACCATCAGTAAGGATGTTAATGGTTTGGAAATGGAACCTCAAAGAGGCTGAGTAAAGTCAGTATGGGTGGAAGAGTGTGGATTCAAACCTCAGTCTTCTGCTTTTTTTTTTTTTTGTATTTGGAAAGAGTATTGTTCTTCCTTAAATACATAATGAAAAAAGGAAAAGGACCTGCTATAAAGTGTCCTTATAAAAGAGAAAAGGAGGGGTGCCTGGGTGGCTCAGTTGGTTAAGCGACTGCCTTCGGCTCAGGTCATGATCCCGGAATCCTGGAATCGAATCCCACATCAGGCTCCCGGCTCAGCGGGGAGTCTGCTTCTCCCTCTGACCCTCTCCCCTCTCATGCTGTTTCTCTCTCTCTCTCTCTCTCTCAAATAAATAAATAATTTTTTTTAAAAAAAGAGAGAGAAAAGGAGGAAAAGGTACAAGATAGAAAAGGACACCACTTTTTTTTTCAAAGATTTTATTTATTTATTTGAGCGAGAGAGAATGAGAGATAGAGAGCACGAGAGGGAAGAGGGTCAGGAAGAAGCAGACTCCCTGCTGAGCAGGGACAACCCCCCCCCCCCCGCCCGATGCGGGACTCGATCCTCGGACTCCAGGATCATGACCTGAGCCGAAGGCAGTTGCTTAACCAACTGAGCCATCCAGGCACCCAAAGGACACCACTATCTTTAAAGAGCAAAATCGTATGTAGAAAACTGGATTAATTTTAAGGTAAAACAATAAAATATAACCTGGATAAGTTTACGCTAAAAGGTTATAAAAGAAAGATGCATTCGGTGGTGTAACATTGTTTCTAATCTATTATGTGTTGATACAGAATCTAAAAATGATCTTGTATCCCCTGATAACATTAAGAATACTTCCTGAGGTTAAAAAAAAGATTAAAATAAGTGACCAAATGTTTTATTCTGAAATTTTAATATTTCCCATATTATGTAGGAATCGGGTACGATTTTTTCCGTCTCTGAGTGTCAGACGCCGCATTTTGCCTGTCTGCCTCAGTAGATGTGTTGCTCTCCAGCACGTACCTGTCTAGCGCCATCATCAACTCACAGCCCGGTCAGGAAGTTCAAGAATGGAAACTCAGGGAACCTTCCACACATATGAACACACTTGACCCATCTAGCACTCCAGAAAACAAAATGTTATTTTCTAATGGATGAATCACAACCTAAGAGGGACCTTCCCACAAAAGAGCCAGACTATTTTCTAACTTGCAATTTTACAGTAATTTCAGAGGCACAAAAGATTTCAGTTAATGTTGGATGTAGGAGAAGAAATACTTCACAATAGGGCGCCTGGGTGGCTCAGATGGTTAAGCGTCTGCCTTCGGCTCAGGTCATGATCCCAGGGTCCTGGGATCGAGTCCCGCATTGGGCTCCCTGCTTCTTGGGAGCCTGCTTCTCCTCTGCTTCTCTCTCTCTCCCTCTCTCTCCATCTCTCATGAGTAAATAAATAAAATCTTAAAAAAAAAAAAGAAATGCTTCACAATAAAATCCTTCCCTGGAACTTGACTCAATTTCGGCGGCCCTCCACCTTGGCCATGCATCCGAATCACCTGGGAAGCCTTATAAAAACGCTTGCTGCATCAGAAACTCTGAAGGCACAGCCTGGGCTTCTTGGCCTGGAAGGAAAAAAAAAAAGCTTCCCAAGTGATTCTAATGCACAAACAAGATTGAGAATTCTGATATAAGCAATACGTAAATAGTTCTTGGCGAGCTTTCTCTGAAAGGAATTGGTTAGGATATGGCTGTACAAACTTAAAAAAAAAAAAAAAAAAAGAAGTGCCCCCGATAAGGAGAATTTGACCACGAAGAAGAGTTACCTCGGCTTCCTTGCTCCTGGAAACAGCGGTTGCTCCTCAATGTGCACACCTCCAGGCGAGTCCCCTTTAGCAGCTGCAGTAAATTCCAAGCATATTTCCACTGCAAACCAACCCAACCTTTGAACCTAAATCCCTCCAAGTCTCTCCTAAAGTTTAACTGTAAATGTTCACTTTGGTTTAACTTTCCATTTGCCTTATATTAGTCAGCTGGCATGGTTTAAACATTTATAGATAGAAAAGTTCAGATAGGATCCATATTTTATTGCAATCAAACGCTAACTGGGTTGCTCATGCTATCCAGTATTTGACAACTATGGACAGTTGAAAATAATTGCTGTCAGTGAGTCTTGGCTTTTTTTCTTTACAAAAAATGACAGTGGAACATATCCAATATTTATCAGGACTCTACTGTGGCTAGACACTGTAATACAATACAATACAATAGCGCCCTTAATTTGCTCATTTTCTAATAGGAAAGCCTTCATTTGACAAATGTTTATTGAATGGGAGCAAAGTTGAACAGGATGAAATCTCTGCCTTCTGGGACACCACCGTCTCCACGAAGAGGCAGACGTAAATGAAAACTTTCCCTACGGGTGTGAGGTGTCAGGATAGAAGTCGTTACAAAGTGCCATGTGATCACAGAGGCAGAGCAACCTATATGGGGAAAATGAGTACAGGTCTTTCAGAGAAAGTCACATCTAAACTGGAAGAATGTATGGAATTTCCCAAGCAGAGAAGAGAGGAAGAGGATTCCAAACAGAAACAGCATGTGCAAGTCTCAGAAACAACAAAATCATGGCACATTCAGGGAAGAAAGAAAACCTCATGAAACATGAACGCAAGACTCACTGACTCGCTCCCTGTCACCACCCTTGAGAACTTCACCAGACCTGTTGCTATCTGTCCAGTTGCCTGGCCTCTAGACAATCCACTGGCAATCACCAAACAAAAAGGCAGAGAGAGAGAATTTTCTCTCTCTGCCTGCCTGTCTTAGAGCTGGAACTTCAGGTCTTCTGCCTTCAGACTCTAAGTGAACTTCCATCTTCAGCTCTCAGGGTTCTTAGGTCTTGCGACATGAACTGGGATGACACCATCAGTTCTCCTGGTCTCCAGCTTGCTGACTGCTGATCTTGGGACTTAGCCTCCATAACTGTGTAAGCCAAATTCTTATAATAAACGTATATGTACATGTATACATGTGTGTCCTATTGATTCTATTTCTGTACAAGACCCAAGGTATACAGTAAGGAATTAATAAACAAAATGGATGAGGGTGCCTGGGTGGCTCAATTGGTTAAGCAACTGCCTTCGGCTCAGGTCATGATCCTGGAGTCCTGCGATCGAGTCCCACATCAGGTTCCCTGCTCAGCAGGGAGTCTGCTTCTCCCTCTGACCCTCTTTCCTCTCATGCTCTCTCTCTCTCTCATTCTCTCTCTCTCAAATAAATAAATAAAATCTTTAAAAAAACAAAACAAAATGGATGAATTAAAAATGCTAAGTGTAGCTAAAATATGGCAGGGGGATTAGAATATGAAGCTGAAGAGACATCAATAAAAATAACAAGAGTGGCGCCTGGGTGGCTCAGTCAGTTACACAGCTGCCTTCAGCTCAGGTCATGATCTCAGGATCCTGGGACCGAGCTCCACGTGGGGCTCCCTACTCAGCTGGGAGTCTGCCTCTCCCTCTCCCCCTGCCCCTCCCCCACCCCTGCTCATGCGCTTGCATGTTCTCTCTCAAATAAATAAAATCTTTAAAACAATAATGATAATGAGTTAAATATCCTATAACTTTATTATATACAAAATTCTCTGTCAAACACTTTTTTTTTTAAGATTTTATTTTTTTGACAGAGCACAAGCAGGGGGAGCGGCAGGCAGAGGAAGAGGGAGAAGCAGGCTCCCCGCGAGCCAGGAACCGGATATGGGGTTCTATCCCAGGACCCCGGGATCATGACCTGAGCGCAAGGCAGACGCCCAACTGAATGAGCCACCCAGGCCCCCTGTCAAACACTTTA
This sequence comes from Eumetopias jubatus, assembly GCF_037043125.1. NCBI lineage: Eukaryota > Metazoa > Chordata > Mammalia > Carnivora > Otariidae > Eumetopias > Eumetopias jubatus. The sequence goes on along the minus strand of NW_028274814.1, from coordinate 112,406,820 downwards.
AATGGACCATCTCATTTAATCCTCCTAACCCTATGAGATGAGTACTTTTATTATCTTCGTTCTGCAGAGAAAGGCACCAAAGCTCAGAAAGATGAGGTAACTTTCTAAAGTCACATTACAAATGCTTTGTTTTAATTCATTTCCCGAACAGAAATCTTATTTTCATTATTTCTGTTCTTTCAAATCAATCAAGCAAGCAACAAGAATATACTGAGCTTGCTCCTAGGCACCCTAGATGATTTGCTCTAAGGAAGTGAAGCCCCTGATGGTGAACACGGGCATCTTCCTGGTTTCGAGAAACATGAGGTCAAAAACATTCCAAATACACGATGCTTTTGGACAACTATTCCATTCTTCGGTTCTGTAGCTAGTTATTTGCAATAGAAAAAAGTAATTATAAAAGCAAAATAACTACTAATTGCAAGCAACTGTAGATAAGGAAAACTGAGTTCAATGAAGCACTTTAAACTATGTGTTCCAGTTCAGAAATGTGGAGTCCAGGTCATTAGTAATGTGGGAATTATATTTTATACCAGAAACTAAGAAATCTCTCCCTGGTAGACTTAATTAAAAAAAAAAAATTTTCCCCCTCACACAAGCCATCTAGATTAGCAATCTGACAAACTTGGTCCTATAAAAAGCCAGGTAGTAAATATTTTAGGCTTTGTGGGTTATATAGTCTCTGTCACAACTGTTCAGCCCTGCTGCTGTGGCATGAAAACAGCCATAGACAATAAGTAAATGAATGAATGTGCTGGGATCCCATAAAACTGTGTTTCCATAAACAGCTGATGGGCTGGATTTAGCCTGACGGTTGTAGTTGCTCAATCCCTGATCCAGAATCTTAGGTATCATATTCCCAGATTAGAAAACATAAGCAGAGAAACATAATCTACTTGCTGTGATGCAAATTACTCTTTGACCAAGTCTAACCTGGTGAATACTGGTACTTATAAAGGATAGGTTGAGAAATGTAGATGCGTGCCGTAGTTACAAGATTGGGTACCGGTACCTGTCATAAATAAACAACTGCAAAAGAATCAAAGCAGTTACCACTTTAAGACAGGAATCCACCATTTTGCTTATCATCATCCTTCATCAGCAGGCTCTTAAACATTATTGTTTCCCTCACATAAATTCCATTTTGCTACAGATATCTGCCTGCCCTAAACAAAGCAGATGTTACTTCCAGACAATTACGGTGACTAATCAGCCGAGGTATAGATAACCATTAGATAAAACTACCTGCTAATTACTTTTTAGGTTATTTCTAATTACTTACCCAATTCCTAGCTAGAATAATCCATTCATTGGGAAATTTGCACAGCCAAAATTTTAAGTTTATTGATCCAAATTGAGTTCCACATCATAATAAATTGCTTTGGGGGATCTACAGTACAAATCTGTCAGATTGTCTTCCCAGTACCAATTTCTGAGAATCAACCTCCACCCACTACATGGTTCCTGTGGTGCTACATAATCCCACCCCAAGCCACCATTCAGTGGTTTTGTATTAGTTTGCTAGGGCTGCTGTGACATCATAAAACGGATGGCTTAAGCAACAGAAATGTATCGTCTCATAGTTCTGGGGGCTAAAATTTAAGATAAAGCTGTCAGCAGGATTGGTTCCTTCTGAGGGTGTGAGGGAGAATCTGCTGTAAGCCTCTCTTTTGGTGGTTTGCTGGCAATCTTTGGCATTCCTTGGCTTGTAGATACATCACTCCATCTCTGCTTTCATGTTCCTGTGGTGCTCTCCCGGTGTCCCCATCTTTCTCTGTGCTCAAATTTCCCCTTTATATAAGGACACTAGTCCTATTGGATTAGGATGGCCTCATCTTAACTTGATTATCTGCAAAGACCTTCCTTATTTCCAAATAGTCACATTCACAAGTACTGGGGACAAGGATTTCAACATCTTTTGTGGGGACACAATTCAACCCATAACAGGTCCCAACATCTCTCAAGCTGGGCCATCAAGAGTCCTTTCTGGAGATTTTTAGAAATAGAATTTAGATGGTCCAGATGGCTGAAAGGGTCATATGTGAAACTCAAGAGCTATTAGCAAACATGTTTTCCACCACACAGAAAAATCTCAGCAGCAGCAAGAGATAATAAAACTAACATGCACAAGGGGTGCCTGAGTGGCTCACTTGGTTAAGAGCCAACTCTTGATTTCAGCTCAGGTCATGATCTCAGGGTTGTGAGATAGAGCCCCATGTCGGCTCCCCACTGGGCATGGAACCTGCTTACGATTCTCTCTCTCCCTCTCCCTCTGCCTCTCCCCACCTTACTCTCTCTGTCTTGAGTGTATGCTATCTCTTTCTTTCTAAAAAAACAAACAAACAAAAAAACAAAAAGACTAACCTGCACAAAAAGTGAAAAACATGGAGTTGTGATGGCATTTGAGTCCCTAGTGCAGCTGTGTCTACAGTTCACCCTCAAACCCATCTACCTAGATATTCCATATAGGTTCTGGGGATCCAAATTCTTGTTCTCAAATTGGAACTGTTATATTTCATGTGACAATATATTTTAACAGAGCTCCAGGCTTGAATATAAAGCAGTTTCATCCTAGGATTCAGGTGTATCTGGACAGACCTAGAGAACTTGTAGGGCAGAAATTAGAGAGGGTTATTTATTTGAGAAGTGAGTCTTCAGGAAAAGAAATCATCCCAAGAGCAGAGAAAATCAAAGACCAATTAGATAGCAGTGCTCACTAACACTTTTCCTCCAAGTCAGCCCCATAGAGTCCTGAATACAGCGAAGGATAAAAAACTAAAAAGAAGAGGCATTTTATTAACTGAAATCTCTACAGGTCACTGAGAGTTGATCATCCTCATTATGGTTGTTGGTGGCTTTGGCAACAGCAGGACAACACAGCCATCAGCTATCCATATTGAACAACAGCAACACTGAGCAACCAAAATAGGATGATAAGATTTCAACACCAGTGACTTTATGAATAGGGGGGACATAATTGCCACTTTTGGTGTCATCATCCCAGTGAGCCCAGGAGAGAGGAAATGGAATACCCCCCATGGTATTCAGGAGGACTAGTTCCCAGTTGCACATGAAAACATTTCCTAGGGATGCCCAGGACTATTTGAAGAAATGTATGAGGATTGGAATTCTACAAAGAAGAAAGGAAAACAAACAACCCAGAGGATTCCTGTCTCATGACTGTTATTGTCATCTCGCTCTTGTCCCCCGATTGGTTTGACCCAGGCAACAAGAGTTGATGGAAAAAAAAAATGCATATTTTTTCTAAGAAATATTGAAATAATTTTTTTTTATATTTTCAACTAATCTAGAGCATTTATGCCCTTACCAGTTCTTTATATATTTTGATTATATAGTAAGACCATTTTGGCATCTAATTATAAAAAGAAGTCACAATAATATTTGTTGATGTTCCATCTGAATGGTACCATAGGTTTCAAAGGTAAGATCTAGACATCAGAAAATCTGCGATGGCAGGTTTTGACCTTTTGTTGGTTTTGGATTACAAAAGACTACAAAAGAATGCTTTTAAAAATTATAATCAAAACATGAGTCATAAACCCAATAAATATTTAGGTTATAATAAAATATTCTTCCAATTTAAAATGTCATCTTAAACCATGCAATAAAATGTCATATAACTAAAACTCATCATTTTAATTCCCCTTAAAATTGCACTTACATTAGTAAACAACACATTTTTTTCATTTTACACATTCATTTTTTTATACATTTATAAAATCTATAATATTTTATTAACACTTCAGGTTGAATATGAGATCTTGTTAACACATTATACTGGAGTTTTATTGTTATAAGAATTGAAGGAACCTGCAAAAGCTATCTGGGTTAGGACTTAACCTCCAATATAGAGTCATTAAATTTTAATTTCCCAAGTGTATTTGCAGAATACAAGTGCCACCATTTTTTTTTAACACATGTTTTTTGTTGTTTTGATTTATCCAGTAAGAGGAATAATTTTCAGGGTCAAGTAATTTGGAAAAGTCTTGGTTAATCTTGAACAGGCATCAAAGCTGATCTTCAGATAATCTATTCTTCCAAAATATAATTCTATTTGCCCAAATTTCTAGTGGCAGAAGGTTTATGTAGGGAATGGGTTAACATTTGGAAGAAAGTAACATTCCTTGTCTGGAAAAACCACATGGCAGATGCAGGGCCAAGGATGTCCCTATGGGGCAGAGGAAACATCTCCCTCAGCTCTTTCTTTCCGAACTACTGAAAGAGATCGACAAGCAGGAACGTGCAGGAACTGCCAATACAGAAGACCTTCTCCCCCCCATCCCTGCACATAAGTCTCAGCCTCATCCCTAACTTTGTTTCAGAGAATTGAATTTAAAATCATACAAATCAATAAAATTATGTTTATCAACTTAAAACTATGCCATATACTATAGTAGTAGTATTATTATTTTGAGTTATAAATTATTCAGGAAAGAATTTCTGGAACCTGTGGGATTTTTAAAAATAATAGTTAAAGTACACTGAGGCAAAAAAAAAAAAAAATCAAAATCGTTACTCTATTTAAATTACAAAGTGTATCATTAAAATAATCTTTGAACAAGCAAAGGGCTGTTTGTGGGACAGGTAAGTACATTAGAGAAAAACCTATTTGTGTTTCTTGCCATAGGAACTTGATGTTTGGAAAGTTAAATATACATTTTTCTCAAATGTTTCACTTATTTCCGTGCCTCATAAGCGTGACTTCTGTACATAATGACACTTGTCAGTTGATTATCAACAACTGCTTACATGAAACCACTATGTAAAATGTGGTTAGAAACTATCAAGAAAACATGAAAAAACCTTCCTGTTTTTCAGTTTTATAGGAAAAAGTTGTGATTAACAAAATAATGTATTTTAAAGTAACCAGAATATTGTTGAGACAACTAAGTCCGTCAGTGGCTGTTTGAGAATGTACTATAATATTTTTTTTTTAAATGACGATCTTCTAAAATCAGCTATTTTGTTACAGAAAGAGTTGAACCTCTGGCATTGTATGTCATAATTTAAAATTGCCTTCTAATTTGTGAAGCCCTCTCTCTACCTAGGAGAGTAGGAGGGGTAGATCAACTAGAAGGAAAACGTAGAGCCTGATCAGTTGGAAGAGGCAAACTGAGAAAATGGAAATTCAGAGAGAAATTTTAAGCAGATTTTTAAAAAGAAGAAGGCTTCTAGAGAGAAGAGAATAGAAAACAAGGGGAAGAAAAAGAAAAGGGATAGAGAATAAAAGTGAAGAGATTAAAAATAAATCTTTATCAAATACATGTTGTCTTAACTCCTTTTTTCTTCCAAAAAAAAAGAAAAAGAAAAAGAAACTATTTTGAAGAAAAAGCTGGCTACACTATGTAAAACACAAACTGTAACCACTCAAGAATTACAGAACTGAAACTTTTTTGTCACCAAAGTAACGCTCCTGCTTCACAGTAATATGCCCTGCGAGGCATTTCTGGAACATGGTGATCACACTGCTATCTGATCTGCTATGTGATCCCACAGCTCACTTCCTGCTCCTTCCATCATTTCATGGCCCATGTCCACAGGGGAATATGCTAGACGGAGTGGTCTCAGAGTACTGGAAATAAAGCTTCCGGAGTTGAAGATCCCAGGTCTATAGGTAGCCTAGGGAGAAAATGGGAGTTCTGTAGCCATCAGTGCAATAACTAATGTAAGCAGGTATCAGTGATGGGGGATAAAGCCTCGGTCTCAAAGTGACACTCCACAGATAACTTATTAATTAAAAAGGAGAAAGTTCATGTTTACTATGGAGAAATCTGGCAGTCGCTATCTTAGTCGAATAATCAAAGTAACCATCTCCAACAGTGGAGCAACCTGACATTCACCTGTACTGTTCCTGCCCAAAATATTTTAACCTAAACCCAGTTGTGAGGAAACAAACACATAGGGAATTTGGGACACTCTGCATGACAAGTGACTTTCCAAAAAAGTTAACGGCACAAGAAACAAAAAGTGGGAAACCTGTCCTGTCCAAAGAGATGAAGGATACAATACTCAAATGTTAGGCATGATCCCTAGATCAGTTCCTAGATAGAAAAAAAAAAGAGCTATAAAAATATTGGGGGTCGGTTACAGAAATGTAGATATAGATGTTATATTAAATGATGTTATTTCTTAGGTGTGAAAGATTTGTTACATAGGAAAATGTCCTTATCATTAAAAAAATGCAGGTTCAATACATTTGGAGGTGACAGGATGTCTGCAATTTACTTTCAAAACAGGTCACCAAAATCTGTGTGTGTGTGTGTGTGTGTGTGTGTGTGTCTGCACATGTGCATGTGTGTTTAAAACATAAATCAAATGTGGCAAAATAACAATCGGTAGACTAGGTAAAGGTTATACAACTGTTCTTTACACTATTCTAAAATTTTTGGAGGTTTAAAAATGTTCTAAGTAAAAAGTTGGACAGCAGGTGGGTATCGGGAAATTGTTGGCCTTGAAGTCGGAGAACCTAGAGTCTCAGGCTGGTATTTTCACCTTGGGCAAACCATTCTGAGCATGAGAAGGATAAACTCACTGATCTACTCTATAAGATAGTTGTAAGGAGTAGTAATGTACACGAAGGGGTGTTTGTAAACTATAAAGCACTTCAGGGTTCTTACCTTGGAGTCCAAGGATAGAAGACAGGGTTCCATAAATTTGGAATGGAGAAAAAACTACCCCTTTGCTTTCAGGAGGCTCTAACTGAAATGTAACATTTCCTCCAAACATACACATAAGCATGAGTGAACATGTCACGTGTCTAATGCGTGGTAAGAACTCACCAAATGTTAGCTCTGTTGTCATTATGGTTAATGTTTTTTAAGTTGCACAAATGAGGGTCATGAGAAGTTATGAGTCAGTCACAAAGCTCTTAAAATCCTGCATCCGCTTTTTCCTTCCATATCCAAAAAGACACACCTACTCTGAGCCAATACTATGGGACAGATGCTTTATCACTGACTCATGCTTTCCATGGCTCTCATTTGTGCAACTTTAAAAAATAAATTGTAATGATAACAGAGCTAATTCAATGTATCTAAAACGGAACTCCTGGTCTCCCCAGCAGGACTAAAAAAAAAAAATCTGCTCACTCAAAGTCTCTCCCACAATGGTGTTCTCTGTCCAGGTGCTCAGGTCAAACACGTTGGAATCATCCTTGACTACTCTTTTCTCTGCTCCACCTCTGCTCCAGCAGGAAATTCTGTTGGCTCTCACTTTAAAATACATCTAAAGATCTAGCCACTCTGGCCAAAGCCACCATCCCCTCCCACCCAGACACTAAAGCAACGGCTTCCTAATAGATCTCCTTGCATCTCCTCCTGCCCCCTTGCATCTGCTCTCTATCAAGTTCTCCTTTTAAACATGTTACATCATGTCATTCCTCTCCTTAAAATCTTGCAGTGCTTTCCATTTCCCTCAGAGTAAAAACCAAAGTCTTTCAGATAATCTCAAGAACATATATGATCAGATGTCCCCTCACTTCCATGGCCTCAACTCCTACCACTCTCTCCCACCATCCCCACCCACCCACAGTGTCCTAGATACACTGGCTTGCTTCCTCGTGGTCCTTCAACATTCCAGGCATGCTCCCACCTTGGGACATTTGCATTGGCTGTCCCCACTGCCCTGGAATGCTTTTTCCCCAGATATTCACGTGGCTGATGCCATCATCCACATCTCTGCTCGAGTCACTTCCTTACTAAAGCCTACTCTGACGATCCTGCTTAAAATAGCAACCCACCTCATGTTGCCTAACCCCCCTTACTCTGTTCTACTTTTTGTGTCTATAGTGCTTAGCACCTTCTAACATATGAATAATTTAATTATATGTTGTCCAGCTCTCCCTGCTGGATTATAAACTCTGTAGAGGCAAAGATTTTTTGTTTGTTTACTCATATATTTTTTAAAGTTATGTTTTTGGGGTGCCTGAGCGGCTCAGTCAGTTAAATGGCTGCCTTCGGCTTAGGTCATGATCCCAGGGTCCTGGAATCGAGCACGTGGGGCTTCCTGCTCAGCGGGGAACCTGCTTCTGCCTCTCACCCCACTTGTGCTCTATCTCTCGCTATCTCTCTCTCTCAATAAACAAATAAAATCTTAATTAAAAAATAAAGTTATATGGGGTGCCCGGGTGGCTCAGATGGTTAGGCGTCTGCCTTCAGCTCAGGTCATGATCCCGGGGTTGTGGGATCGAGCCCCACATCGGGCTCCTGGTTCAGCGAGGAGCCTGCTTCTCCTTCTCCCTCTGTCTCTCTACCTGCGCAGGCTCTCTCCTTCTTCTCTCTCTGTATCTGTGTCTCAGATAAATAAATAAAATCTTTAAAAATAAATAAATAAAGTTATGTTTTCATTTTTTATTTTTGTTGGGTTTTTGACATTTTACTGTGATAAATCCAATAACACACAATTCACTATCTTAACCATTTTTAAATGTACAGTTCAGTCATATTAAATACCTTCCTGTTGTTACACAACCATTGCTAACCTACAGGAGGAAAAGGCCAAAATGTCTAAAATCCATCCTGTGATACCTGTTAATAGTAGTGAGGAAGAAAACTGTTTAGAAAGACATAGGATTATGTCATTCAAATGTACTTCCTCCCAGTCTCTAGGAAGCACCCCAGATTCTTTGGCGGGACTGCTCATAAGCTAAGAGTCAGGCTACACTGGGGTTTGGAACAGAGCTATGAGCAGTAGTGAGGAGGGACCCCTCCCCACCCCTGAGAGCAGCTGGGTGAGAGCAGAGGTGGAAGGACCAGAGCCAGCTAGGAATGAGAGCTGCAACGGAAGCAAAGCTCGAACAGCCACTGGGGAGGTGGCATGAGCCAGAAGAAGTGGGAAGGTTGAGAGGTCCAGGAGCTTACATAGCTGGACTTTTTTTTTTTTTTTTTAAGATTTTAGGTATTTATTTGAGAGCGAGAGAGAATACAAGCTGGGGGCGGGGAGGGGGCAGTGGGAGGTGGGAAGTATAGCTGCAGAGGGAGAGGGAGAAGCAGTTTCCCCACTGAGCAGGGAGCCCGGCCCAGGGCTTGATCCCGGGACCCCAGGATCATGACCTGAGCTGAAGGCAGATGCTTAACACACTGAGCCACCCAGGTGCCCCAACATAGGTAGACTTTTAAGTTAAACCCTGGAAGCCCTTATTTATCCCTCCTGCTCTCCAGGGCCATTATTCCAAGGAAAGAGGAAGCACAATTAGATCAACTCAATGAACTCTCTCTATTTTGAATTAAAGTTCCAGCCACAAAATGGCTCCTAGAAGGTCTATGTGTCCTAACTCATAGATATTCTGTATTCTAACATTTCACACTGGTTGAATCTTTCATCAGACTGTGGGGTAAGTCTCTCCATACTATTAGATCTGAAAAGTTCAAACTGATTTCCAATGGCTGTTGAACAAAGTGATACGGTCTCCTTCATGTCCCAGATCCTTATTCCTCGTCCAGTGCTTCTATTTTTAAAAGCTTCTCTTGTGACACCTAGATGAAAAGCTGTAGGATTTTGGAGGGTAAAGGAGTAGGAGATTATGTGGCGAGAAAAACGTTTCTGCTCTCATTGGCTCTTTCAACTGGCCACAGCCCAAACTCAAAGGAAGTGCACAACAATGGATTCAGAACCTGAACTCATGGAGCTCAGAAAATTCACCCAGTGTACCCCTTCTTTCAACTGCTTAAAACCTTCTGAATGATTGATACCTCTTACCTAGAATGTGCTGGTGTATCTTCTAATCGCTTACCGATATCTCTGGGAGACACTTGTCTCTAGAGTTTCTCCCTTATCTTTGAGGACAGCAGCCTACACTCCACAATCATGTAGCTAAGTGGGTTTTAGACTTTGAGCAAATCAGGGAACTTCTCTAAGATTTAACATTGTAATCTGTAAAATGAGGAAAGTAGACCAGATCGATGTTTACCATAGTATATGCTAAAGAAAGGGTGGTTTTGTGAAATGATTAACAGAGATATTTCACAAAGCAAGATTTCACATTAATGAAACTCAGTATATATTTGACACTCATGGCACATCACTTTGGACCAGCCTCAGTAGCAGCCCTAGTGTTCAGTAGCTACTTCCCATATTGGATACAGCAACTCTAGAACAATCACAATCCAGTCAAATCAGGTTTTGTTAACCGGGGAGAAGAGAGGTTAGAATGGATATGAAGAGAAGCAACTAGCAATGACTATTACATCAGTGCAATTACTGAAATTATTACGGATTGTCTTGAATTGTCAAATAAAAGTGAAATTAGGTGGTTTCTATTTAAGAATTCAGGGAAGTCCATGAACTATTGTAAAAGTTTTCTGTACAATTAAATTAAAAAGCGTTCTGTGTTCTTCAGAAAACTCAGTATCACAGATGGACTCATGTCCCCAGACTGTATTCATTTAGTTAAATGTTTACTGATGGCCTTACAGTATTTTTTTTTTCAATTCCTTCAATGGCCTTTCTCTGTGACCCCTGGGTCTTTGCACATGCTATCTGTTCTGAATGGAATATTCTCCCCTCTAGTCCCACTTTCCCAACCCTAAATCTGGCTGACTCTAAATCATCTTTCAGGTTTCAGATTAAATGTTATTGCCTCAGGAAAACCTTTTTCTAACCCTATGTAATTATATTGTGTGTATTTTCATGGCTGCCTGTTGTCTACCTATCATTATGTTCATCGTACATTACTATAATTATTTCTTTTATTGTCCATCTCCCTCACTATATTATATGCCCCACAAGGTCTAAGATCATGTCTGCTTTTGGATAGCAGGATTTAGCAGACTGTCTGCCCCATGTTTAATATATACATTCAAATGGATAAATGGAATACTATGAAAAAAGGAAATTGAAGACAGGCCTAACATAAATGAGTAATACTACACTGTGGCTAAGGATACTACAGAAGCATGAATAAGATGCTAAGGAAACAAAAAAGGTGAGTTTAGCCTGAGTTTTAAAAAATGTGTTCCCCAAGTAGTCAAGGTTGGTAAGAGCATTTCAAGCAGAAGGGATAATACTCTGGCAAAACAAAAACAAACAAAACAAAAAACTAATAAAATCCTGAATCAAAGCAATTGTAGTGGAAGAGGGTGATTGGAAATTCAAGAGATACTTTGAAAGTAGAATCAACAAGATTTGTTGAGAGATTAGTTATGAATGTTGAGAAAGCAGCAGGTGTTCAAGATGACTTCTACAGCTAGGATGGTGATAATACCATTTATTAAGTAGGGATTAAAAAGAGAAGTAAATGTTTCAGAAGACTAGAAGGTTAGCTAAGCTTAGTAGAAATGGAGTTTTAGGATTGGGGAAACTTTTGGATATAGGAGAAGGAAACCAGAAGTTTGAAGTAGAAGATGTATTCGAGAGAATCTATGGAAGCAAAGATGGTTGAAAACATAGGCACACATGAAATCAGGCTCAACTTAATGAACATCCACAAGAACATGGCCTGACTATAATGTAATATAATTGCTTCTTCAAAAAAGCCAGCATCATTTAAACATCCAAATGAATGATGCTTCTTTCAAATGAGTCACCTCAGGAGGCCCTGCACTCACGCTAGCTCCACTTCTACTATTACTAAAAATATTTTCAACATTCCTTTTTTGGGCCATCCTTTAAAAAGTGAACAAGACGGGCACCTGGGTGGCTCAGTTGGTTAAGCAACTGCCTTCGGCTCAGGTCATGATCCTGGAGTCCCAAGATCAAGTCCCACATCGGGCTCCCTGCTGAGCAGGGAGCCTGCTTCTCCCTCTAACCCTCCCCCCCTCATGTACTCTCTCTCTCTCTCTCTCTCATTCTCAAATAAATAAATCTTTAAAAAATATATAAATAAATAAAATAAAATAAAATAAAATAAAATAAAATGTCTAAAAAAAATAAAAAGTAAACAAGATATTCTTTTGAATATCCTCAGTATTGGCAAGTCTTCAGTGTTTCAGGATAGATTTGATGGGGGGATCAAAACAAAATTCAGGGCCAAGTCTGATGAATAAGGGGAATGAATGATCATATTATATAAAATCATTTCAGCTCAAAAGAGAAGAGTAGCAAGTAGCAAGAAAGATTCTTATATGACTTATACCCGTATCTTAAAGCAATTTTAATTCAGCACATATTTCCTGCAGTGTCTATGGGCCAGGCTCTGTGCTCATACCTGCGCAGTAGCAAAAGGGAAGCTCCTGAGGTATTTTGAGCAATAGCACATTAGAATAAGCGTCATTTGAATAAGTATTCAGTTTCCACAGTTGACTCCTTTGAGAAACATATTACTTAAAAAAGTATTCTCTCTTCCTCTGCCTCCAAAACTCCACATGCACATCTCTTTGGCAGCATATTCATGTGATGCTGTTAGTACCTCTCCATGTCTGTTTGCCTCGTGAGACACTAGGATTATCTTATTCAGCACTTAGCACAGTGCCTGACACAAAGTACTGATTAATCATTGCCTGTTTATTGAATAGGTAAATGGATTAATGAATGAGTGAGTGAATGCATAATTTTAAAACTTCAAATTTCTGTTCAAATGAACTGTCCTCAGAGAGACCCTTCCTAATCAGCCTACCTAAATATCCACACACACCTCCCCCTGTCAGTCTCTGTCTTTTCCTTCTGTTTTATTTTTTCTCCATAGTATTTATATATATTTGAAATTATATATGTACTTACCTGTTCTTGTCTTATTGTCTCGCTCAGTAGAATGTAACCTTCACGAGAGTAGCAACTTTGCCTAGGCTGTTTACAGATGCATCCCCCAGTGCCTAGAGCAGGTGCTGGTACAATAGTTTCTTTTTAAATAAATAAATACATGTTTCAGCTACACATTGTTATGTAATAAATTACCCCCAAACTTAGTGGCTTAAAACAACAATCCTTTTATTATGATTTTGAAGCTCAGGAATTAGGGCAGGGCCCAGTTGGGAGATTCTTCTGGCAACTAAGGAACCTAAGTGATATTCAGCTGGGGGTTGGGCTGGTCTGGGGTATCTAAGACAGCTTTACTTACACTTCTGACTCCTTGGCAGGGACGACTGAAAGATTGGGTTTATACTGGGCAGGATGACCACTCCAACATGGAGGTGCCAAGGCAGTCAGGCTTCTTCCTTGGCTAGTTGAGAGGTTCCAAAGTAAGCATTCAAAGAGGTACAGGCAGAAGATGCCAGACGTCCTAGTACTTAGGTTCAAAAGTCCCACTCTGTCATATTCTATTCACCAAACATGTCGCTAAGTCTCACCTAAGTGCAAGAGAAGGAGAATTAGACTCCATCTTCCAAAGAGAGGCTTAACAAGGAATTTATGGCCATGTTTTCATCTTCTATATTGCATGAAGAAAAAAATTAATATATAAAATTGGGTAGGAATCTTAAACAAAACACTGATTGCTAAATGAACCAGACATAAGTAGCCAAGAAGAGAAGAAATTACAACCCAGACTTGTTTTCTCTACCCACAGAAAGATCAAACTCCTAGAAAACAATATCTATTAAACCTTGCAATGTATCAACCACTCTGCTGAGTATTTTATGTGCATTCTTATTTAGTCCACACAAACCACACTACTGAGTGGGTATTACTGTAATCACCCCATTTTTACAGATGAAGAAACTGAGACACAGAGACATCAAGTAATTGGTCAAAATTACACAATTAGTGAGTGATAGGAACCCAGGTAGTTCAACTCCGGAGCCCACATTCTTATCCCTCAAACTATACAGCTCTTGAAGTAGGCGTCATAACATATTTCAGGGCTGATATTTCTCCCTAAGAATGAGCAGGAGGGAACTATTTTAAGAAAGTGAAAGGGACATGAGCTTTAGAATCAGCCATGTCATAACCCTAACTCTTCCTAGTAATAACTGTGCAACTCTGGGCAAGTTATTTAGCCTTCATTACTCATCTGTAGAATAGGACTGATGATACCTAGTTTGTAGGATACAGTGAAGATGAAAGTGAATAAACTACCTAGAATAGAGTCATCACTTAGAAAGACTTTAAAAGTGTTAGTTCCTTTCTCAGCTACATAACAAGTGCCCTACTTATAGGGGAATCAATCCCATTGTGTGTCACAGTTTTTCAGAATTTCTCCTGGCATAATTAAATATTTATACCGAGAGAAAAAAAAGAGAGAGAGATACTCCAGAAATTTAGATTTATCTATCTCCCTTAGCCAGTGCAGTTTCTGCCCTGTCTAGTGTGGACAATAGAATCAATTCTAACAAAAGCAAGGTTACCACTGCCAAAGTAGTAGGGAGCTGTCAAAACAATTTTTCATTGGTAATAGAAATAGTTTTAGAAAAGGCTGACTTTTTAGTTAAAATTAGAATTAGAATGGCCTATAAAATAATATCGGAAAGAAACATGCTCTAGATTTAGTATCGAGCTCCATGTTCTACTAAAATATCATGGGGGTGGAGGGGGAATGGTGATACTAGGGGCATCAACATTTTTAACTTTTGCAATCTTACCACGATGCTTAGCACGAATGTATTTTATTACCAAGAGGGCATAGTCACAGTTTTGTAAGAAAATTTTCTTCTCTACAGCTAAAAGCACAAGACTGGCACTCAGCCACTTATAACTGTTATGTATAATAATTTACACTACTATTTTAAGTCTTACATTAGCTACTTGCCTGACAAATAACAAAGAATATTGATTGCATTTACCATGCTCAAATTCCATATTCTCTGAAAAACTTTGAGAAATAAGCTTGAGAGCAAGCACACAGCCCAAGTATACAGAACATAAGTGCACCATTAGAGAAGGGAAGAGGTAGGACAGCTTGCCGCAACCCATGGAAAAAGCTTGTAACTATTAGAAGAAGGAGGGGAAAAGTAGCTGGAGGTCAATTGCAGAATAGTTTAGCATAGAGCCTGGACAAATACATGGCAAACACAAAAGATGAAAACATTCTTGAACTCTAATAATGCTGTATTTACAAACTCCTCATTTGAAGACCGGAACTATTCTCTAGCTTATATTTTATAAGGGTCTAAATGACAAAATCAGAGTTTTGAATCTTGGAATAGGATTACTGTAATGCAGTAAGAGATGATAATTGTAGAAGTAAGAGAAATGGGTGGGGAACAAAGTCTGCTTATTCCAATCTTCTTGAAAATTCTGAAGCTATTTTTTTTTTTTTTTTTTTTTTACAAATGAGGACACCAGCAGAAGCCCTGGGATCTTGAAGAGAACAGGTTTCAGAGATAACCTGAAGAGAATACGTGGATGATCAAGGACACTGCTTAGACTGGGGAAAGCAGTCTCTGAAGGTGAAACTGCTGTTGACACAGCAATAGGACGGGTGATGAGCAATTAGGAAACAAAGCCTTCTATGGCCAGTGACTTACAAAGGCGGCACAGATCTCTGTTAATTATACAATAAGTGCATTTCTAAAAGCCTCCAATGAATTAACCAGTAGAGACCAATTAAAGGGATAATGGCTTACTCTTTGCCCATTAAGTCACTATCACTAAGTTTGGCAGCCAAACAAGAAAATAAAAATCAAAAGAAAGTGGACTTTTTTTTTTTTAATCATGGATGGAATTCAAATGCTATAAAACTCTATGACTCTTTACAGTCATGGAAAATTTTACAAATGATTGCACTAAATTTTTGTGAGTAGCTCACACACTAGATGAGATACAGTGGAAAAGTGACAGGGGGCAAAGTCTAAAAGTCACATGTGTATCCATACCCTGAGTCATCATTGTGGCAAGAATGTAAACTGGCTGATTGCTACACATCCTGGTGGGGTTCTGCTGTTGTTGTTTTTCTTCTTTTTACGGGGCCAAGAGAGGGACACATGTTTGCACAAGGGCAAATAATGAATGGCAACTCAGGTGTAATATCATAGCAGGCAGTTTTGAAAGGGAAGCGTTATGAATGTAAATGTCCACAGCTCCTTGTGTGTTCGGTGATTTGAGACCCACCCAAAGGGGTGCCTGCTCTCTGACTAAAACTGTCTCTTACTTATTGAGGTGTGTACAGTTCACATCATCACTTATCGCTTTAGGTTTACAGGCAGAAAGGAAGACCCTAGGTGTGTTGGTAAATGAAGAAAGGGTGGAGCACCAGGAAGAAGGAATCTGGGCAGCACAGAAGGGCTTTGGATGCAAAACATGATACCAAAGGGTCAGCAGGCAGGAATGGAAAGGCACCCCAAATAGTTCTTCCCAATATTGTCCAAGAATTTGGTTCAAAGGGAATAAGAGTTTGATATTTTCTTTTTTTTTTTTTTGAGGTAAACTTATCTTATTTATTTATTTTTTTTTACCCATCCCAGGAGTTTGATATTTCTTTGTCTTTTTATCTTACCCACTGAATTGGCCATTTTGGCCTCAATTATCTTTACTGCCAGAGTTGTGTTTCGTGTATTTATTATGAAGGCTTTGTTTCTTTTTGGAAAGTAATTTTGCAGTTTGGCTCCTATCCAGATCAATTCCTTCAAATCACCATCAATGGCTATTGACTTTGACAACTTTCAGCTTTCAATGGAGTAAATGCTTTAGTTCACAGAGATTTATATCAAATCCACAATATATTTTTATCTAAATCTTTGGAGTTTGGTTCACATAGAGTGATTATTAGAACCATATGTATATACTATAGAAACTTTTATAGACATAGAACTTTCAAATTTGTTTTATGTGTATATGTATATGTGTGTGAGACAGAGAGACAGAAAGAGACAAAGACATGCATATGTACATTTTAAAATTTAATTTAACATCTTACGACAATCTGCCTAGATGGCTACTCTTGTCTAGATGAGGACTTATGTCTACAGGATTATTGAAAAATCCCCATGGGCCTGTGTACATTACTAAAGAAATATGGGGAATCTATAGATTTCATTTTTAGAGAAATTATTCATTTAACATGATTCTCTGATAGTTTAACTTTCTAGTAATACAAATGTAAATAGGACTTTTCTTAGAGTTATAAGAGTCCTTAGAGATCATGGAATTCCAAGTATCCACTGTGTGCAAAAGCCTGACATAATCATGCAGATTTTGCTTGAAGGATTCTCATTTCTAGAGATGAGGAAGTCACTGTTTTGTAAGCAGACGGATTCCAAACCTAACTGGGAATGAGTGTGAATCCTTCCTCTCCATTATTTTTCTCCCCCTCCAATTCAACTGATTTTAGGGTCCTGTAGAGTCCAACTCCTTAATAATCCCCCTCATCTCCATCCCCATCACCACCTTCTTTATTTATGTTCTCATCACTTCCGCTTGTGTTCCTGAAATGGCCCAACCTTCGGGAAAGTTGTCCCCACTCCTTGCAACCATTAATTCATGATGCTGTCAGAGTAACTTCTTAAAACACAAATCTGATTCTGTCACCCACTGCTTAAAACCAGACTTCTTGGCATCATATTGAAGACTCTGATCCCAGCCAACCTCATGCTCTCTACCCTCATTCTTATATCTAACTTTCAGTTATATTCTATACTCCAGCCATTATGAATAACCTGTAATTTGTAAAGAGCTAGCATTTCCTCACACTTCCCTATCCTTGTATATGTTCTTCCTTCTACCTGGAAAGCCTTCTCCTCTTGTCTTCTATGGCCAAGCTAGTTTTTAAAAATTTACTTGGGCTTCATTACATCTGTGAAGCTCCCACAGCACACATTCATACTTGATACATATCACACTGAATTCAAATTGTTTTCTTCTTTGTTTTTCCCACTGGACTGTGAGCCTTATATTCCCGGTATCCACGTGACTGGTATAGTGCCTGAAATATAAGGAGGTACTCATTGTTGAATGTACATGAGAGATGCTTCTATTATGCACAGACACAAAAACAAGAACAACAAAACACCTGTGCATGGGTCTCCTACCTTTTCCAGATAATAATCCTACTATTTGAAGATAGTTGCTATGTCTAAATGTGTGTTCTTATTTTCAACCTCTGCAGTAATCCACATCCTGATCATCTTCGCCTTGGTGAAACTTTTTGAGCAGATTTCCTATCTAATCCCATCTTGCTTTCTGGCCTTCCACTTGCAAAAATTCTTAACATACCATCTAAAATCTATCCAGTTCATTTCCTAAGAGTAAAACTAAACATCTTCTGAACAACTCACTTCCTCAGTCACCTGTTACTCCTAAAGCTCCTAAAGCTCTTCCCTCCAAGAAAAAATGCTGGTGTTGCATTTTATCAAGTCACCAAATCTTTGCCTCAGAACCCTCTTCCAAACTACATCCTAAATGTGTCAAGACATTTAGCTCAACTGGCTGCAGCAATGGTAGAGGGATGAGGGGAGGAACTCACCATTGTGTCTTATCAAGGGAGTGTCTGGCGTGGATGAGCTATAAGAGGATATTTGTAGAATTCTGTGTCTTAGCTCAAAAAGTGAAGATTGCCGGAAAATCTACTATAAAAAGCTAATAAACTTTCTTTTTCTTTTCCTTTAATTAGCTTTTCTTGCAAATTACTAATTCTTGCAAAGTTCTTTCATTCCTACGTAGGATTATTCAGGAAGGTATTTGGAGGATCTAGAGAAGAAATCACCTATTTGACCAAAGTATGGCATTCCTATATTAGAGTCGGATTTGTTCTTCCATCTCAAAAGTAATGTTTTGGTAGAACCTGTATGGAACAATCGGATCAGACACGTATACCTGCTTTTTAAAGAAGTCCAATAAGTCAACCCTGTTAACAAGGTTGCTAGCAGATTTCCTTTGCCTCTCCAGTTTAAAAGTAGATATCGGGCTCCCTGCTCAGCAGAGAGCCTGCTTCTCCCTTTCCCTCTGTCTGCCCCTCTACCTACCTGTGCTCTCTATCTGTCAAATAAATAAATAAAAAATATTTTTAAAAAGTAGATATGGTACATAGGTATCTGTGATATTATTTTCTATATTTATCTGAATGTTTAAAATTTTAAAAATCCAAAATGAAAACTAAAAATACTTTTAAAAAGATATGTAGAAAATTTCCCTTACATTGCCCCCCTGCTTTCCTTAATTTGTTAGGCAATGATTAAATTTATAAATAGGAGTATATATTATATGGGGGTTTGTTTGTTTGTCAGTATGAAGTGTCTACCTGGGCTTCTGTTGGTTTTTTCAGAATGAGTTTTACCTGTTACATCATAGATACACAAACTATTCAGCTACTCAGAAGCTGTTACTTTGTTACAGCACTGAAAGGAATGTAAAGTAAGGGCTGCTCTCTCCCAGTTAGACCGGAGGGGATAGGGTTGTAACGAATTCACTGACTTGCTCCATGTCTTCTTAAATCATGACAATAAGGTGCCTGAAATGATGTAACAGATTTTATGGCCTCCAAAAAGTTTCCGGTCATTAAATGTCTCCATAACTTACTTCTACCGTGACTGCCCACATGTAATAACTTAAATAATGACAGCTTTCAGAATTTACTGATAAAGTAGTGCTTCTGTTTATTATTTAGGTTTCTAGATATAAATTTTAAAGCTTTAAACTTTACAGTAAAATATTTAAATAAACTATTCTTTTCTTACAAATTCCAATTATTACTGATTTATTTCTGAGTTAATGAAGTACAGAATTGCTACATATTTTAGATATATATCTAGCTGTTAGCTCTTGGTGTGTTAGCGATCATCAGTCTGTCTTTTAGAATCTTAGAAATCATCATATAGAATATAAATTTATTTTTGAAAGTGCTCTCAGGGTATCTACAGTGCTATTTTTGAATTTAATGTCAGAGTGCAATGGCCTCATTATTTTGCTTAGAAATTTGTGGCTTAGTTTTTTGCATCTATATGAGGGATCTCATAGGCTCTATCTATAATAAGCAGCTTATCCAGTATGTTAATTTTTTAAATGCTGCTCAAAAAAAGAGGCTGCCTTCTTCTGATAAACCCCAGACTTTAATAACATGTCCTCTGAATTAATTCTGTAAATGCAGTACTAAAGTTCAGCACAGCAGTCTGGGCTTTTTAATTAGCTCACAGCTGCACTGCCGGGATAACATTTCTTGTTGAGGAGGTAGCTTGGTATTCATTATTTGGGCTCTGGTTCAGAGTTCAGTGGTCATTTTAAGCTTTCTTAAAGAATTGCTTGTCTTTGTTTTCAGGGAAAGACCATATGTCTTTGCTTAATCATTACCCAGAAACACTTACCAGTGTTCTTGCCATGACTGTACAGCCATTGATTTGGCCTTAACGTAACAAATGGTGGCAATCTTCTGGGCATGGAGGGATTCTGTATGATCCAAAAAATCATCTGAGTTATTTGTTTAACTAGTATATAAGTCACACAAATAAAACCTAAATCTCAACTCCTTTACCATTTCGAAATTCTTTACTTTTTAAAATCTCCTTTTTAATGATGAATATGGGTTATAAAATTTAAAAAATTCTTTTGAAGCTGTATAAATTTTAACTATATTTTCTACATTTTCTAGTAAATTGTATTATTTTTGAATACCCTAGAGAATATGAAGATTTAATAGAAAGTGTAGCAGATTATGTGGGACAATGAAGAATATTAAACACCTACTCATTGAGTGAATACTATGAAAAACTACATGATGTAATTTCATCCTCATGGCAACACTAAAAGATTGTCCCCATTTTACATAGGGGGAAAACTAAAGAATAAGAGCAGTTAAGGAACTTGCCCAAGATCACACATCTGGTAAAATTCAGAACTGGGGTTTGAATCCAGGTCCGCCTTACATCAAAGTTTGGGCTTTTTCTAAATGTTCTAGTACCTCCTCCTTAAAGCCAAGTTTAAGACTAATCTTTCCTATAATAGTCTTTCCAGTGAATTTTAATTCCCTCAACACGAATTTATGCAATGTGTACTATACCATCACATGTTTATATATTTCTTTGGAATTATTTTTCTTGCTATTTCATAACTTGTCAAGGCTACTAGATGTCTGTATTCCCTAAATCCAAGCTCTATACCCTCTGCTTCCTTTTTTTTTTTTAGGATTTTTATTTATTTATTGAGAGAGAATGGTAGAGAGAGAGCATGAGAGGGAAGAAGGTCAGACGGAGAGGCAGACTCCCTGCTGAGCAGGGAGCCCGATGCGGGACTCGATCCCGGGACTCCAGGATCATGACCTGAGCCGAAGGCAGTCGCTTAACCAACTGAGCCACCCAGGCACCCCCTCTGCTTCCTTTTATGCCCTCACAGCAAGAACTACTCTGGACAAATTATACCACTTTTTACACCGGTTATGTCGGGGTGTGATTACACAATCTTTCACTCTTTTTTTTTAAGATTTTTTTTAATGTATTTGAGAGAGAGAGTGGGGGGAGGGGCAAAGGGAGAGGGAGGAGCAGGCTCCCTCCTGAGCAGGTAACTCAATGTGGGGCTTGATCCCAGGACCCTGGGATCATGACCTGAGTTGAAGGTAGATGCTTAACCGACTGAGCCACCCAGCTGCCCCTCTTTCACTTTTTATACTATATTTATCCTTAATGTTTGAATTAGAAAGAAATATACAGGGGCACCTGGGTGACTCAGTCAGTTAAGTGTCCAACTCAATCTTAGCTCAGTCTTGATCTCAGGGCCATGAGTTCAAGCACCATGCTGGGTGTGGAGTCTACTTTATTTTTTTTAAGGTTTTATTTATTTATTTGATTCATCTTAATCTACTGAGCCATCCTGGGGCCCCTGTGGAGCCTACTTTAAAAGTAAGAGAGAAAGAAAGGAAGAAGGAAGAAAGGAAGATAATTATCTATACCTAGTATTAGAAAAATCTAATGGTAAATGTCCAACATGGAAGATATTAAGCAAAAAAAATATAACTTACATGATACTACATCTGGTTTTCTGTTTGAATTCTTGCAGATTAGAAAGAGTTAAATGGCAGAGGCAGCTTCATTATTTTTCTGTTTATAATAGTAATGTATAAGTTTCTAAATATCTGGGAAAAGGTGACTAAGGCTTGAAACAGGAAGAATATGAAGCTATTAAATATCTAGCATTTTATTTTTAAAGACATGAAGAGAAGTTGTAAAGGATAGTAACAATATGTATCACCGAAAGGGACTGCAAGTTGTATGGAAAACAAGCATTAACATGATGATGGGAAACAAAGATACGCCATATTTAAGAAAATGGGAGAACTAAAAATGTTAGAATCTGTAGTTAGACTAGGACTACCCCCCAAAATAATATCATAAAGGGAAGTCATATATGAATGCTATTTTATCAGTAGAATAATGGTGGCTCAAAGAGAATTTAACATGACCAAATAAAAATGATTAAATCTTCATCCTTTTTTGGCAGATTTAGTGTAGACATGTTCTTGTAGTCCTATAAACAAGGTATTATTACTTGGGAAAAACAATTTTGCTCTGATAAACTCTTTGTTCAGTGGTGGCGTGAACTCATATAGCTTACATTGAAGCAAGGCATTTGAGAAATGTAAAAAAAAAAAAAAATAGGTGAAAAAAATAAGAAATAAAATGATAGTGGACAAACACACCAAACTCTAAATGCTGGGATTGTGTGTGATAGAAGCAAAGCAATAAAGGGGTTAGAATTTGGAACTGGGAAAGCCAAAATTGCAGAGGAGTTGAGAATCTTGACAAGACAAGGGAATCAGACATTAGGACATTTTTTTTTTTCAGAAACAGGCATAATTAAAGTTCTAGATGAGCCTGTGAGGTCAGAAACTAAGCAACAAGCAAGCAGAAGTGAGTATAAATAGATCTGAGAAGTCAGTCTATCATTGGGTCAGAAATTGGTAGGCAAGCAGCAGATTAAGAGGACACAGTTACTAGAGTTCAGGGCAAAAAATGAGAACCTGAAGGACATAAGTTCCAAAAGAGAAAGGCAAAGCAAATACTCTGCATGTGGTTGGTAGTCTGGAACCAGAAAACTCACAATAACCAGGAAAGTAGAGTAGAAAGAACAATTTGATTCTGTGTCAAGGTTTCCCCAGAAGTTTCTCCATCATTACCATAAAGAAATTTCATAAAGACTTAAGTATTTTTAGGTCTCAAGAGTAGAAATAGGAAGATGCATCTGACCAGATGTGGCTTATTGCTAAGTTTTCATGGTGATAATAATTGAGCAGTTTTATCTACAAAATTTCAGAGTTGGTGCTCCCTCCCTGTCTCTACCCCAAAAGAACGCCTTACCTGTCACCTCAGGCCTGTATCTTGAAAACCGCCTAAGCTATTTTTCATTTCATTTAACTATGATTTGAAATTGCTTTCTCTCTTTCAACTCCCTCACTTGATTTTTCTTACTCTGATGACATTTGCCCACCTACTCAGTTAAGGCCTCAGCTCAACTCAATGATGTATTTTTCTTAAACTAATTTCAACCGTGATCTAATGAATCCCCCATACCTATTCCTTAATAATATCTGAAGCAGATTCTAAAAAACTTTTGGGGGACCTTGCAACTATAAAAACTTAGTCCGCTACCATTACAAAGTTCAATCTCCATCTGAGGTATTTTCCCTCAAAATACCTCAAAGGTATTTTCCCTCTCCCCCGATGGTGCGCTTTTACCCTCTTCCCTCCCTTCGCCAAGCTATGGCTCTTTCAGCATCGAGGCCAGGGAGGAAGGAGGAGAAGGAAAGGACAAAGTCTTTTTTCTTGGCTAGACTCCACCGCAAGCCTCTTTGGCAGTTGATGCCTTCAGCATGGCAGGTATCCAAACACTGATTCTCTTATAGGTACATGTGGGAGTTTTTGGAAAAGCCCAGCAAGGCCAATGGTAGAAACTGGTACTAGCTCATCACTGTCTAGAAGGCAGGATTTTTGGCTTTACACAGGATTCAATTCCAGTTCCCTGCCTCACTCACATCTCTAGCCACATCTCCTATCATTAAAACTTCACACTAACATTCATGACTTATTTCCAGGTTGAGTAGTCCCCATGGGCTGACATCTGCTTATTGCATACTGGCTGGTCTACCTTTGAGTTCTTTATTTCCAGCTCTGTAGATTTCTTTTCTTCTTCTTCTTTTTTTTTTGGAGGGTGGGGTGCTTTTTGGTATCTTCTATTTTTTGTACTTGTTTCGTACTGTATAGTAACATTGTTGGCTATATTTCCCCCAGCATTGGTTGGCTATATCCACCCCCTGCCATGCATACACATACACACACATTTGAGCAGTGGGGTTGTGTAACACAGGAAATCTGATCCAGTAGATCTGAGGAAGGACCCTGAGATGTGAATTCTGAAAAATGCTCACCAGATGAGTCTGTGTTATGAACTGACTTGTGTCCCCTCCTAATTCCTCTGTTGAAGCCCTAGCCCCTACCATGAGTGGATGTGGAGAGGGCATTTAGGGAGGTAATTAAGGTTAAATGAGATATTAAGGGTAGAGCCCTAATCCCATGGGACCAGAGTCACTGTTAGAAAAGGATTAAAACACCAAAGATCTTTTTCTCCATGTATACACACAGAAGAAAGGCAATGTAAAAACATAGCGAAAAGGTGGCTGTCTACACGTCCGGGAGGGAGGCCTCACCAGAAACCAAGCCTTAAAGCACCTTGATCTTGGACTTCTGGCCTTCAGCACTGTGAGAAGATAAATTTTTGTTGTTTAAGCCACCCAGCCTGTGGTATTTGGTATGGCAGCCCCAGAGGACTAATACAGCATGGGCATCAGTGCCATGTCCATCCCTACTGAGAAGCTCTGTGCCAGATTCTCTTGAATTCTTAACAACTGTAACCGCAATGGGAAACCCCAACTCTGAGTCACCAGAGAACATCATGCAAACCTCAATTGCTGTAAAATCATACTCTACATTTATTTGGGCCTTGGATAACATTTTCTCTATCCTTTGCTCATCCTTTAGTTTCTTTAATCTTCCCAATCCAGTCCTTAGCCTTACTCAATTCTGGTTGATGACCATAAACAGCTCTTATATAAGGAATATTAAGATGCCATTTATATGCCTATGTCATCCTTCCTCTAAACTTCAATTTTTACCTTTCCTTCACACTTTTTTTAATGCCTTCTTCTACATCAGAGAAAGAGAGTCCTTTTTATTTTCAAGGCAAATACCCTCTATCCGCTTTAGATCCTACCTTAATCTGACCTCTGCACCCACTCCCCAGCATTTTCATCTTATCTCCCTTGCCCACCTTTTCTCTGCCATCAAAAATATATAAGTTAAAAAAAACAACTGACTTTCAGTAACTTGGTTTTTGATGACTGATAAATTGGCTTCCTTCCAACATTTCTATCAGTAAGAAAAAACAAATTTACACTGAAAGAAGTTCCCTGGGGTGACCGGAATAAAAGAGCAAGGCAGTGGATATAAATTTAGAATTCATTGTTGAAGAAGTGATAGTTCACTTGTTCATTCATTCATGTCAATCTATTTTTACTTTAAGCACCTCTTATGTGCCAGTTTCTGTTTGTTTGTATAATGGATAGATGAACTATCACCTTGATGCCAATGCCTCCTAAATAGACATCTTTGTTTTTCCTACCTTAGTAAGCTGAGAGGGCGTTTGTCAGGATCAGGATTCATTAACGACTGGTTAATGAATAAATGAAAGAGTGACATTAGTTTTGTCTTCAAGGGGCTGAAGTCATGAAAATAGGTGAGCTTTATAGAAGTTAGGATACGGAAAAATGTTCAAGTATAGGAATTTAGTATTGGAACTAGCCAGGGAAAGAGAAGGAAGAACTAATGAAGGACATAACAAAAGAACATTGTAACAATGGAGAGAAAGAGATGATAAGGTGCTTCAAAACCACCTAAAGTTAACTGTCCAAATTGTGTTTTCACTGGATCCACTCTGAACCGATTTAGTCAGAAGCTCTGTATGGCTCCGGGAATCTGCATTGTTAAGCTCGTACGGGTGATTCTTCTGCACATTCTAATGTCATGAAAAACAAGAGTGTCCAAGAAAAGCTGGGCAACAATGAAAAACTGTAGAAATCTAAGCACTAAAAAACCTGGAAAATGTAAGATTCTCCCTGAATGTGAAACAATCCAGCTGAATTTCCTATTGTTAGCATAAAAAGATAGCAAAGTTAGCCTACGCCGGAGATGGTGGAGCAGAAAGCTTGTGAGCCTGGATCCTTGAGGGCTGTGTTCAGCAGCTGAATCAGTCATACCGTCACCTACCACTGGACTTCTAATGTGAGAATAATAAACCCATATTCATCAAAGTAAAGTAAGTAAAGTAAAAATGTACATTTTAATTTGCTGTACATTTATTTAGTAGTAAGGGATAAAGAATGAATGCCTATGAGTAACAATGACAACCTTTATTGGCATTGACTATACATAAGTGTTCTGTTAAGAGCTTTGTATAAATATCTCACCAAAACCTCACAACAACACTACGATACACCATAACTCACCACTATTAATGAAAAAATAAATGAGTTCCTCATATAGAGGTAAAGAATATCAAAGGTAGTAAATATATGTTTCATGTCTAATGAAAGGATAGGAAAATGGATGTTAATTACCAGGTACTTTTCTGGACATTTCTCCTGCCCATCTTCTTTTGCATTAATTTAAATCCTAGATGTCTTCTGTGGCACAAGTCAAGTCTAAATCCTCTTTTAGGAAAACTTCCTAACCATTTAAGTATGAGCTTTCCCTCTTTTGATTCTCGGGAATTTAAATTTAGGACCATACTCTATGACCTAGATTATATAATATTTGGGGTAGAAAAAAATGCCTTATACCTAGAAAAGTACAGGGTGTTAAATAATTCCTGTCAAATAATGACAACTAACCATTTTGCATTTTTCACCTATAAAAATTTTCCATTATGTGACTTGAAAATGCTTGTTTTAGGCTCACCTGAAAATCATACTTCATTTAATTCAGCAAATGTAATTAATTTGTTACTAATAGATAAAAGTTTTCTGTGGTTTTCAGCTAAGTAATGTTTCTCTCGACATCTCTCTCTGGTGATCCAGGTTAATGGAAGCTGGAGAATATATACAACTACTTTTTATGAAGCATTGAATATTTCTTCTCTCCTGCCTCTTTACATGTGTCAATTCTCTTTAGCATTTTGCAATGATTGGAACTGATATATTCACATATGTATAAATTGGGGAAATTGTATGGTTTTAAGTATATGCTGCCGTTGGCATGTCTTTATTTTGTCCTACTGCTAGATGCATGTGACAGAATTTATTTTTTTAAGGATTTTATTTGGCAGAGAGAGACATAGTGAGAAAG
This sequence comes from Eumetopias jubatus, assembly GCF_037043125.1. NCBI lineage: Eukaryota > Metazoa > Chordata > Mammalia > Carnivora > Otariidae > Eumetopias > Eumetopias jubatus. The sequence continues at coordinate 112,379,677 of NW_028274814.1, read as the reverse complement.
GGGAACACAAGCAGGGGGAGTGGAAGTCAGACACTTAACGACTGAGCCACCCAGGCGCCATGTGACAGAATTCTTGGGGGTAAAGATCTTAATGTTTCCTTTTACATGTAATTACAGTGAATATTTTAGAAAACTGTCTCTATGGATTATACATGATTAGTTCATGTTGAATCGATCGACTTACCAGAAAACAATCAATAGTTTAGATTTGCTCCACTAAATGGAATATACTTTACTAGTTTGCAAATAAATATACTATTTTGAATACATGGTCTATCTTCAAATAGTGTTAATATCCAAAATAGTAACTTGCCATAGGATTTAAATATGCATTGTAACTAAAAAAAAGATACTCAGATATTCAAAGTGTATTAAAAGAACTTTGTAAAAGTATTTCAACAAATATTGCATTATTTTATTATTATGCACTCATATATCTCTAGTTCAATTAAATCCATGGGACAAGTGAGGTCCAAGATTAGAGAATATGGCTATTTCTTATACAGTAGCATCTTTGAATTCAAGTAGTTCCATTTTTAGGAAGTGCTAATTAAGCAATATTTTCTTGATTTTTACATTGAGAATTATGTCAATAAGGTGGTTTCAGTAATAAAACTTTTGGAGAAAAAATGAATTTCCTTATGTAATGTGTGCAGTTATTTCTATATTGTTTTCAGGCTTCACTTGCTGTTTGAAGAATAAAAATATAAAAACCAAACTACACAGTACAATCGTCTTGACTTTGACAGTGAAAGTATATCAGTGTGTGTGACTCACATTTCATTAAAATGCATATAAATATGTTCTAGGATATATATGTATATAATCTCCATAAATGAAAACTCTATTGAAATCATGTCTTAAAATGAAGATGCTGAGTAATTTTTCATGGCCACAACACTTTAAAACATATATTTTATTGTCTGGAATTGCAACAAACCCACAAAGTGAACAGATTCTAGTTTAATCTATTATCCATTTTGCTAGTGTACTGTACCAATGATTCATATATTGCTTTAATGTCAAATTCTTGATTAAAGTAGGATACATAATTCGATTTTCTATTGTGACTTCCTTGGAGGAAAAGTTGGACAAAAGCCAATGATTCTTAAATTTCTCTAAGCCATTTTGAAAAGTTATTCTTCTGTTAAGAAGTCTTGAAATAGTGTCAGGAATAGTGTCACCAACCAATTCCTTAACAGTGATTAAAAGTAAAGAGAGGAAAAACTGTGTCATTTTGCCCAAGTGCTAATTTTGCATGTCAAGGGCACAGCTCAAAAGGTAATGTCTAACCTGGTAAGATATATAAATTGATGAAAAAAACTATTTTTAACAGGGTTAACTTGGGAATTTTTTGCTTTTGAAACTTTTTATGTATTTTGTTTCTAAGCCTTTAAAATATTTCAAAATAAATGCTACCAGAGAGTGAACATACGTAATAAAGTCTTTTGCATCGCCTGTCTGCTCTTAAGACGACGTTACAAATATTAATTTTTCCTGTCCTGGAGTTAAGAGAAGGGAGGAGACTCTTCAGAACCTATTTTATTTTATTTTTTTTTGTTCTGATTAAGTGATACTGAAAATAACATTAATAAGGTCTCTGAACGAGCGTCGATGGTTAGTTCAAATAGAGGCGATTGGAGGAAGATGGAACACGGTGTCTTAGGCAAGATACAAATCTTTACATCCATGTGTGCATGTTTGTGAAGGAAAAACCATTTTATCTTTTAAGTAGATGTCTCTACGGGTAGTTTCTTTTTTATTAACTTGCAAAATCTCTCGAAGTTTGGAGCAAAGCAGGTTATCGTTTAGCATATAAATCCCGCACGTTACTCCGTGTTTTTTCACCCACACGAAAGAAGGGTGCAGGGCTGAGATGCTACAAAGTGAACTAAAAGAGCCAACGGCTGGGTATAGGGAGAAAAAGCAAACCTAAAAACGAAAACATGGGGATTTTAAGCGCAGATACTAAGGCACGCCGGTAGTTAACCCTTTGGGCGCTGCAGCGGGGATCCCCGGTGTCTCGGGCCCGACAAGACAGGAATACAGGCGCCCCGCCCCCGTCGGGGGAGTGGGCTCTCCTCAAGGAGAGAGCAAGCTGAGGCACTTTCGTCGTCCGGCGCGTGCGTCACGACCCGGGACAGGCAGCGAGTCCAGTACTGAGCGGAGCAGAGACGCCGCGAGGAGCCTTTCAAATGTCCGCGGGCGCGGGGTCAGCCTGAACCTGTCCTCGCCAAGAGCGCTCGCCCTCGCCCGCCCGCCGGCCTAGCTCCCAGGCTCTGGAGGGGCACAGGCCTGAGGATGGTTCGGGCGGGGCCCCCAGGTGAAGAGTGCCTGCGTCCGCCTGCAGCAGTCATCGCCGTCCTGCCTCCACACTCGCGGCAGCCTCACGGCCCCGCGCCCAAACGGCAGCTGCGACTGACGGTGTCACCGCCCCGCGCGCCCGAGCCACCCCCTCCTCCCCCGCCGCCCCTCCCCCGCCCCGATACGTCATGGAAACACGGACGTCAGAGCTTCTCAGCCAATCGCAGGCAGCAGCAGGAGGAAAGGAGCGAGCGGGAGGGGGCGGGGGCAGCGGCGAACCAAGGCTCTCGGGCAGGGAAGAGAGGGAGGGGCGCGTGGAGGCGCGAGTCCCCCGCCCCTCACTCCGGACACCCTTTCCCGGCCGCGCGGCAAGTTCTAATCGCCGGGCGCGCGCTCGCCAGCCGGGGACGCGCTCGCCGGGTCCTCCCCTTAAACGCCCTCTCCACGGCGCTCCGCTTCTAATCCCCGTCCGAGCCGCGCTTCCTCCGCGCGCGCGCGCGCGCGCTTGCCCGCCCCCAGGCTCCCCGCGGGCTGCGTCACGTGACCGCGCCCAGCCAAGGCGGCAGCAGCGGCGGCGCGAGCTTCGGCGGCGGCGGCGGCGGCGGCAGTGGCAGCGGGAGCAGCTGCGCCGCCAGCGTGGAGCGGGAGGCGTGTGGGTGTGGAAAGAAGGGAGCGCCAGACCGGAACGGGTGAGCGTTTACCTCCCCCTGCCTACCCCGGCAATCTTGCGGGCCACCCCTTGCAAACGGGGCCCCTGCCCCGAAGCTTTGCGCATCCCCCTCGTGCTCGGCCGTCCGCTCTCGGGTAGCCGCGGCCCCGCCCGGAGCGGACCGGGCTGCGGTGCTCACGAAGGGGGCTGCACCCCGCCCGCCGCTGCTGTTGCGGACGGCGGCGTGAGGCTGGCGGAGCTGCCCGTGCTGAGCGCGGCGCGCCCTGTGTGCGGCTCTGCGGAGCCGAGGAGGCGGGTCCTGCGGGGACGCGGGCGGCCACTCGGTGGCTGCCGGGCTCTGGGCGGGGGCCGGGCTGGGCGCCGCCTCCTCCTCCGCCGCCGCCTCCTCGCAGTGCAGCGTGAGTAGGGAGCCCCGGCTGGTGGACGCTGAGCCTCTGGGCTCCGCGACCGCCTCATCCTCGAGGTGTAGCTGCACCTCCGCGTGGCGCCCCGAGCCCTACGAGTCGGCTGCGGACGAGCGGAGGACCGAGCCCCCATTCTCCGTGCTTCCCGCTGCCCCTCACCGCTCCCTCCCACCACCCCGACCCTCCTGCAGCCTCCCCTACCTTCCCCCCCTCGGAAAATGGTTCCTGCTGCCGGGTGAGGTGAGTGGCGGCTGCCGCCCGCCCGCGGCGGTGGCGGCGGGTCAGGTCACCTGCGGGGGAGGCCGGGCGGAACGCCGAGGTCGGGGCGTCGCGGCGGGGTTCCTGACCGCTGGGTGCCCAGCGGACTGCGGCGCGGTTCGGAGAAGTTGGCGGGGGCGTTCGGGGCGCCCCTCGCAGGTTGTCTCCTGCCGCGCCCGCCCTGGGAGATCATAAAGGTGAGCGGGTTCCTCAGCGTGCGCCTCAGCGCTGGGTCCGGCCGGGAGTCCCCGCCTAGAGCCCGAGGGACGGGGCTCCGTGCGGCTTCTGTCTACACCCGCAGCTCTTCGGTGTCTTCCAGCCGCCTCGGCCGCGCCATAGTCCATCCTGCCGCTGGCCGCCCCCGCCCCGGCGTGTGGTGACCTTGAGGGCAGCGGTGCCCGGCACTCTTTCCCCGCGCCCCGGGAGGGTCACCCTCTAATCCCTGCTTCTGCCCCACTGGCGCTTCGCGGGCTGAGGGCGGGGGCCCCTCGTCGGCCCCTGGCTGGGGCTGGTTGATTGATGCGTTGTCACACCGGACGGTGATTCCGCGGGAGTTAAAAGAGAGCCGCCTCGCTTTTCTCCCGGTGTCTCCTGCCTGGCCCCCCCAGGATGTTCACGGTTGCTTCCGATTCAGATTTTTTGGACTAAGTTTAAAAGGAAAAAAAACAAAAACAAAAAACCGTGCGTCCTCCACTCCCTCTTTGGAAAGGGTCAATAGGAAAGAACCGCATTCTAGTTGCGGGGGCGGGGGGTGTGCTCCCTTTATCCCATTTATCCCATCCTGCTGGAGAATCTTGTGGCTAAGCTAGTTAGCGACCCCTGGTTCTGCGCCGCGGTCACTGGCTAGGTTGGTCTCCGTGCGCATTTCATTCACCAGTTTTCTGCGGGACTCGCAGCGCTGCGAGTGCTCGCATCCTGTGTGGTGCAGCGGTGCTTGGCGCCGAGTGGGGTGGGGGTCAGGGGGTACTAAGGCAGCGCTAAGGGGGTCTGTAAATCTGGGGTGGGCTGGACCCTGCTCCACACGGTATTTTTACCTTTCCCTGGGGTTAGAGCGCGGCAGACAATCACCTTTGGCTGTTATGCAGGCTACTTTTCTGGCTTTATTAATAATCTAATGGCTCCTGTTGGTATCGATTGCTGTTCATGATAAATTAGTTACATGGATGTTTTTTCATATGTGTATAGGTATATGCATATATCTGGACTGTCTTTCAACATGGAAGCCTTTGTTGTGTTTAACCTCCCCCACCTGAGGACAGTCATATTTTTAAAATCTCTTGCTCAGCGTGGGTGTATTTTATAATAAGAAGTACTTTTAAGGATCTGCTTTGTACGAGGCTGTCCTCGAGCAGAGGGTGTGTAACCCTTTGGATGGTGGCCCACGTGAGTCAATAAAGGGCCTTCATCGCTTGCCCTGCTGCTAGCCTTCCCTAGAGTCCCTGTCCTTGTGTGTGGCAGACGCGGATTGGGGGAATTAGAGGGATTGGAGGAGAATCTGCTTTTTGTACTTGTGCATTTCATTTGGGTACCCCCCCTTTTTTTCTTTTCATCCTGGTGCATTCAAATGTGAAGTAGGTAGAAACGTATACAAGGAATCTTTAAAAACTAGTGTGTGAAATGGGCTTATTTAGCCATGATTTCAGGGGGACGTGTTAGTTTCTACCTTGCTTTGGATGAGACAGTTAAATTGCTGTAATTAAGGGTGGATCTCTGTCCTGATTTTGGTTGGGGTGTAACTGCAAAGATCTTTGAAAAGTAACTGTTATTTCCTACCATATAGTCTGCAAAAGTGAGTCACAATCGGGTGAGTTGAGGACAGAGCGCCACCTTTAATTTAAAATTTCGTGATTTTTTTTTATTAAAATGGTAAAAATTCAGAGTACGCCTTCTTGATTTTTATGGCAGCGGCTATCATGACATCCCCATTTAGACATATAAGATGAAATTGTCTATTATTCTGTATTAATGGGGATATTCCTGCAGTTACATGGGAAATACTGGTTTTTTAATTGAAGCTTGAGATTAAATGTAGGATTCTGAGATGAGATGAGAAACTAGTTTTGATGTGCTTACGATAATAGGAGTAATGATAGTCTGGACCTGCCTAGGAAAAGAAATAAGGAAATAGCTGCTTTGTAAATAGAAATTTAAAACTACCTATTGCCACCAAATCAAGGTACCTAGCAGCATGATAGTGGTTTTACAGTTAGTTTTTAGCTTTTGTGCTATTAACAGATTCTGCAGGAAATATGCAAAATATCTGTAAAATTATTAACCTTGAGTAAGGTTATAGTAATTTTTTTTTTGTTTTTCATCTTCTAACAGCTTGCCTTTTATGGCTTTGCTGCGAGTTTTATAATTGTTTTTAAATGATACAAATGAGGACTTCTAGCAGGAGAAGGTACATTCAAAGTTATTAAAGACCATGTTGGGAAAAGTGGTTTCTATATATGGCTCCTATCAAATGCATCTCATACAAAAATAAATGGAATTTTTAATGCTTAGAAAATAAATGCAGTAGTGACAGCTGAATCGGTGAGATTTCCTTCCCTGCCCACTTGCTCCTTCCTGTCCCCCTCTTTCTCAAATAAAAAATTTAAGGTACACTGTCTCTTCAGGTATAGGATACTTTTTGATAATTGCGACTAAGGATGTAACAAAGATTTAGCTCTCACGGAATGAATGAATGAATGTGTCCAAGTTACCAAATATAGTTTTCATTACTGACCACAAGATATTATTGCCCTTATATCTGCATTTGTTGTAATTGAACACTTGGATTTTTTCATAGTCCACTCTAAAGCATAAGCTGTTTAAGTTATAGTTGTTTTATTAAGTTAAAATTGAATTCAGAATTTGCTTGAGAGAAGAGTGGCTTATGCTTTTTCAGTCTGTGGAATATGGCCCCATGTTGACTTTATTTGAGTAATTAGGTTGATGTATGCAGAGTAATTATACATTGTTATGTGTAATTTGATAGACTCTGATTTGAGGGTTAAATTTTACTAAATGCCTTTGTCTGACAGATATGCTAACTTCATCTTGAATGAAACAGTCTCACCATGTGAACTGAGTTGTATAGGTCAACAGGTTTTAAGAGGAATGGCAAATTACAACTATCAGTCTTTATGTACTAACAACAGAAGTATTTGCCCTCTTTTTTTCTTACTTTGTTACATATACAAGCAGTTGAAATTGGTTGTTTTCACTTTTTAATTCTTGAATTTTGTAGTGAATGAGCTAAACAATAAAGGAGTAAAAACATCAGAAAGCAGAAATTTAATTAAATTTTTGCATCTTGACTAAGACCTTACTTGTCCAGTTGGAGGGGAATATTATTTTCTAGTAGGTATCGTGATATATGAAAGGATAATGTGAGTAGCTTATCTTGAAATATATAGAGTCTGTGGTAACATTGAAGGCAAATGATTCAGTGGTTATGGGAAAAAAATTTTTTAAAGATAAACTTTGAAAAGATTTATTTTTTAGCGTTTACAAAATTTTATTATGGAAATTGAGAGAATAGTATACTTAGTGACTAGTTTTGACAGTTACCAGTTGGTGGCCCATCTAATTTCATTTCTGTCTTTACGCATGAAATAAGTCTTATAAGTGGGGACATTGGTCAGGTAACTGAAGTGAATTCATGTGTATTTTATTTGTAATTTATAGAATACACAATAACGCCTAATAGGTAATTGAATCTGAAAGGCGATTTTTATGTTCTTCATTGTTTCTGTAATAGTCTGTTGTGCAGCCGGCTCCTAAAGATAGTGTCTCTTGAATTTTGCTTTCTTAGTAATAATGCTTTTGATTTATAAAGTGTTTTACAGTATTTCGGAATATATCACATACTACCTCTTGAGTCTCACAACAAATAGACCTGTGAGATGAGTAAAATAGATGGTTGTACTTAACTCCCATCCACCCCAGATAGGTAAAATGATTTGTCTAGGCCCTAAGGTCACATAGCTAGCAGCTAGATTAGCCAGAACTGGACTCTAGATGGCTTCTTGTTTTTACTCCATTGCTCTTTCCATTATACATGTTTTTATGTGCATTTGTGAAAGTTACGTAAGTTTATGAAAAATCAGTTTCTGACCAGAGTAAATTTAATACTGGAATATAAACAGATTTGTTTGGGTTTAACTGTGTAAATATAATCTATTGCTTATATTTGGCATAATGTAAACAGCTCATACCCTGATTTACTTATTAACATCTGAGTAAAATGTATTTGAACATATTTGAAGTAGTATATTTTTTAATAATGTTGATTGGATTATCTTTAAGGAATTTTTGCAAAGATCTGTTGGTCTTTGAAATGATGGAAGGGTGTCTTAAATCTTGTGTCAAAAATAAAATGGCCTATACTAAAAGTTTCTTCTTTTAATTTTGGCTATAATTTTTTTAATGCACTTGTTTTTCTGCCAAACATACGTATTCCATAAATCTTTTTGAAATGTTAATTTGTAATGACATTTAGTTTACAAAGGTCTCAAAGGAGGAGATTTTAGTTCCTGAAATTCAAAAGCTTTTTATAAATCTCACAAGGAAGATAGTGGTTCTTCAGCATTTGTGTGCGTGAGGGTCACCTGGGGGAGTCACTGAAAGTGCAGACTCCCTGGCATTGCCCCTGCAATTCTGATTCAGCAGATTTGGGATGGGGCCCAGTAGTCTGCATTTTGAGAAACATGTTAAATTTATAACTACGCTAAAATTATGTAATAGAGATGCCTTTATAACATCGTTGATTTATTTGACTTTGAACATAGAGTTAGCGCTTTCAAATAGTTTTGACTCTTGTAGCCAGGCTTGACTTGTGGATTGGTGGCTTTTATAACCATTGTAAACCTGGTAAATTGAAAATACTTTTGTTATTTGTGTTCACTGTCTTCTTTCAGAAGATCCATCTGTGGTTATTTGTTAAGTTACTTACTAAGTGTTGTGAACTCCTAGACAAATAATGTTCTCTTTTTGTTTTCATGTCCCCATGTCTGCCATTTCCAAGTGACTTCAACATGGGGACTGACTTAAAAATAATGAATCCTATGTCAGTAAGGCACTGAATATTTATGCTTTAGTCTAGCTCTTATTTTTTGTTAGAAGGAAAAACTTTGGATATTCCTTCAGACTAAAAGGACATCAATTGGTGGATAAGTGGTGGTCCTTACCAATTTCAGTTAACAGGCAGCTAGCTGTTCCTTCAAAAGCAGCAGGTTAGTGCCTAATGATTTTTCAATAATATTAATGATATAAGACTGGTAACTTACTACTCTGTGCATTAAAACAGAAGTTACTGCTCTTTTACTTAAAACGCTAAATAACAATTTGTATAGCAATCTACCATAAAGTCCAGTTGATGTAAACTGGTTTGACTTTTTAAAACTATTTTATCTAATACTATATGCCACATATGGATTACTTAAGACCAGTCTTAAAATAGTTGATTTTGCTTCATTATAACAGGATAGTAAATAGCCTGTATTGTATTTAAAATACATTTTATGATGAAATTAATTTCAAAGTAAATCCATTTGAAGACTCTGTTGAACATTTTTTTGTTGTTTGTTCCAAAAGCTTTGGCTTGTTGGCTGTGCTTTAGGATATATTTAGGAATCATGGGTTATAATTTACAAATGACTATGGAAATCGAAACTAATAAAGATTTCTGGCGGAGAGATCCAGATACACTATTATTAAATTTTTCCTAGAATAGTGTTAACTGTTTTAAACAGTATGCCGTGTTTTTAGTTAACTCTTTGGTAAATTTCTAAGTGCAATAACTTCCAATAATATGGTATGTCAACCTCCAGGATAGCTGCTTTGTATTAATATTATTGTCACCTGGGCCTCTGGGGGAAAGAATAAAGATAAGTCTTGAATGGACCAGCGCTTGCTTACATTGTGAAATCTGAGATTATACTGCCTAACTGTAAGCTGGTATGACTACTGTAAAGACCTGGTAACTTTAGAAGGAAAAGTTGTACTTTCTGAAAAATAGATCTGAAAAAGGATTTGGTTGTTTAAAAGATGCTTTTTAAATAACTTGATTATTAACAGTGTGGATTTATTGTTCACTGTACTCAGTGAATTTGCTCTCAGAAGGATATTAAACTATCTTTTACTCTCAAAATGCTCAGATCTGCTGCTTTAATCTATCTTTCCTATTTGTACCAGACCTTTTTTTGTTTGTTTTTAAATAGCTTTCCTGCTGTCATTTCTTCACTAAAACTTTCAAGGGTTCCTCATTTTTCTCTTTATCAACATGCAACTTGACTCTGAAGGCTTTTTATAAAGTAGTTCAGTATTTTCCAAAGTGTGTTTTAGAACACTGGCTCTAAGAAATATTAATAGGGGGTCCCTTAGGGGAAGAGGGGCAAAACCAAACTCCAGGATTGCTGGTTTATGCAGTTTTCCCATTTGGTTCTTCTCACATCCTTTGATAGGCTAATATGGATGGAATCTATGTAAATGTGTTTTAATGCTTTGCTCCCTCATTTCACAGAATCCTTTTTCGTGGATCATCCCACCTGTTAACTTTTTTGTATTACCTTAACAGGATCACCACTTTTCTATATTACTTAATGGGATCACTACTTTGCACACCTCCAGGGGGTGCTGATCACATAGGTCAAACTATGAATCACGTTTCCTGGCGTTGAGAGCAGTGCTGCAGTACCTTAGTGCTGGTGATACGTGACAAACATGTAGTCTGGCAGTCTTCTGTACACACTCTCCTCATTCCCTTTGCTGTGACTTCATTATGTTTTTCTTCTCACCTGAGAGGACCCTTGATTGTGTCTATCTAGGTGTTCCCATCCTTCAAAACTCAGCGTTAGTCTACTTTTCTCAGTCATCACTCCTTAACTTCCTTGTCTGAATTTCTCTGTACTTGTAGTATGGGTCATACACTTCCATTTATTATAAATCGTTTTTGTCTTAGTCATTAATTTCATTTGGAGATAATATAGAGGAGTTGAGATAAGAACGTGGGTTCTTGAGGGTTTATAGAACTTTAGCAAATGTCCAATCAGTGTTTTTTGGCATATTGATTTAGGACTTAGATATTGTGTGGCTTGTGTTGTTAAGGTAAAACATAAGGTTGAGGAATTTTTCTTGGTGAATTTCTGAAGCCTTTTTACCTTTGCAGTGTTAACTTAGATGGACTTATTGGACAATTTGTTTTACTTTTGGAAGACAGCTGTATTCCATAGAATGTTGCTAGGACAGTAGAATTTAGCTTCTATATAGGAAGTCTTCCATTTCTTAATTGCAGTTTAGGAATTAATTTGTCTCCTAGGTTTTATTCTGATTGTAATGAGTCATACTAGCTAAAATTTATATCTTAAGATGACCAATTTTCATTTTTCTGTTAGTTCTGTGACAGCTTTTCTTTCATCAGGATGGAGGTTCTTAAGATGTGTTGTAGTCCATTAGCTTTTGCATGATGTAAAATGCCATAGTTTGAAGCATATATTATCGTTTAAAATTTAAACTATGAATTCTTGTGGTTGCTCTTTATTGATAGAAATACTGTTGGAGCTAAGTTCTTAAATGTATGTTTGCTGAAGGTTCTAATTTTTCTGAGAGAGCTCTTTTCCATGAACTGAGAGTGAACTGTTTGCTCATGACCTGGTGTGGGATCATTGTAGACATCAGGAAGAAGTGTAGTTGTATGGTTATTCTTCTAACTGCCTTTCTTAGGTCAAGAAAGGAAAGCCTGTACTTGACTTTATCATTTATGTTAAATGCTCATGAGTCGTAATTTCAAACATTCAAACAGTTAATGATTTATATAGATTTAGTATGTAAGCTGTTATATTAAAAAACACTTGAGAAAAGTTGCTCTCCACAGCTCACTCACTTTCCAGTGATTGTTCTTCCAACCCTTTTAAACTGTATAGGCTTAATTGTTGGTAAGGGATTATTGTAGAAGGAATTCTAAGACTTGCTCCTGCTTTAACATGGCAATAGTACATACTTAAATTTCTGATCAAAAGAGGAGCGAAGAATGATTTTGGCAGTGAAAAAAAAAATCTGTGAAGGCAGAAATCAATGAAACCAGTAAAAGTTGAAATGGGTTAGGGCATTATCTTTTCCTACTGGGACACATGTAGATGACATTGGCACATACTCCACACGGCCCTGCTAATATCTAGACTTACGCGAGATTTTCAGTTTCTTTGCTGTCATTCTTCCTTGCTTACGCCTAAAATTAAGTGAGTGATGCTTGAAGTACTCTTTGTTTACAAAATGAATCACCACGGTCTTTAGACAGTCCTGACAACTGATACCATGGTGGAGAACTATGGAGTTAAAGGGCAACAATGCAAGTAAAGGACGGAATACAAGGAAGGTCGGTCAGTGATACGGGAAAGAGATGATGGCAAAGTCTAGGAAAAGGAGATCCCCAGCATCAAACTCTGAATGTCTGGTATCCGAGAAACAAACATCAATTAGGCAACGCCTCCCTGTGTGCGGAGCGGATTTAGGGTAAAGTTTCAATCACCTGCCTTTGGGATTAAACTCTACTATATTTTTGTATGTAATTGAATGCTGGAACCTACCTGATCCACTTTTGCCTCTGGACCTCTTGCTGTCTAACTCCTTTTGCTAGGAGTACCTACCTTTCTCAGAGCCTGTGTGTCTTTTTTTTTTTTTTTTTAAGATTTTATTCATTTATTTGAGAGAGAGAGCATGAGCCGGGTGGGGAGGGGAGGGCAGAAGGAGAGGGAGAACCAGACTCCCCACTGAGCAGCCAGCCCGATGTGGGGTCCATCCCAGAACCCTGGGATCATGACCTGAGCAACGGCCTATGCTCAACCGACGGAGCCACCCAGGCACCCGAGCCTGTGTGTCTTTATGGTATGTGTGACTGGACCTAAAATTTCTAATTTGGGTTTTTACTCTCTGATATGTTCAGATTTCTCCAGATTTAAATATGAGTTTTACCTTTGCCAGTAAAAAGCCAAGCGACCTTGGGTAAATCACTGGGTTTCTTTGTTATCTCCCCAAAAAGTGCAAAATACAAGGTCAAGGAGTTTTATTAATTTTTTTTCTTGACTTGAAAAATTTTTTATGGCTGTTGTAGATCTTCTCTCCCAACCCTGCCCCAATTTTTCAGCCATTTAATTTAAGTTTATTCTTTTAGGTTTGCCTTCTAATTTTGTCTTTTAACTAGTTTACCATCATTTGATGTTTCATCTGTGTTACGCTGTGTGTCATTCATGAAATAACCTACAGCTTTTCAGTAAATGTATTTATCTAAGACTTCCAGTTAAAGAAGTGGAGTATAACTGGCATTTAACTCTGCTCCCCACCAAAAGTATACTAAAATGTGAGAATGTGTTGAGTTTATGTTAAGATTCCCAGCCGCCTTCCCTCTCTTAGCTTTCAGGCTGCTGGCCAGAGTTGAAGTTCTGACTCTGACCAGGTCAGGGAAAAAGACCTAAAGATTCTGGCATTGGCTCTGTTTGTGTGAGGGGTTTGTCCAAAAAAAAAAAAAAGTCCCAGTTTGATCACCCTACAGTGAACTCCATAGTCAGAAAGTCCCACATGTGAGTTCAGAACTCCTATGTAGTGTATTTGTCCTATTTTTTTCTTTCATAATTAAAAAAAATTGTTACGGCCTTATTAAGAAGTGATTGACATATGGTAAAATGCACATATTTAAAGCGAAAAACTTGTGGGGCGCCTGGGTGGCTCAGTCATTAAGCGTCTGCCTTCTGCTCAGGTCATGATCCCAGGGTCCTGGGATCCAGCCCCGCATCAGGCTCCCTGCTCGGCGGGAAGCCTGCTTCTCCCTGTCCTCCTACACCTGCTTGTGTTCCTCTCTCGCTGTGTCTCTCTCTGTCAAATAAATAAAATCTTTTAAAAAAAAATAAAGTGAAAAACTTGTTATGTATATATTGCAGGGAAATATCACCATGGTCAGGTTCATGAGCACAGCCATTCCCCTAAAAATTTTCTATGCCTTTTTGTAATCTTCCTTCCCTTTTTCTATCACCTCCTTTCCCCAGGCAATCACTCAACACTCTCTGTCATTATAGATTAATTTGAATCTTGTAGAATTTTCTTCTACACGGAATCACGCAGTATGTGCTCTTTTTGGACTGGCTCTCATTCAGCTGTCACTGAAATTCACCCATGCTATATATATTAGTAGTTCAATTTTTTTATCGCTGATACGAGGATTTGCCTCAATGGATATACCACAATATGCCCATTTACCTGTTGATGGACATTTTGGGTTCCAGTAATGTATAGTGTCCATTCAGATCTTTTGTTCACTTTTTATTTAGGTTGTCTGCCTTTGTTATTGAGTCGCAGTTTCTTTATATGTTCTAGATAGAATTTCTTTAGGACACATTACTGTTTGTGTTGGGAGTGGGAGAAAGAATGGTGTTGGTAGCCATTGATAACACCTGAAAGTGAAAAAGCAAGCTGGAGCACTGCAGTATTATTTGTGGAGGTAGACTTAGGTACTGAAACGAATGACACCTGTTCCCCATTGCCTCTGAGTGGAGAATGGAGTAGGAGAACTAAAAGAGATGCTAATATTAAAAAGAAAAAAAAAAGTCTTGTAGATCTCTTTCTCTAAATGGATGTTATACACATACACATTTGTCAAAACTAAAAATGAATATATATATGTACTAAGTTTATATGTGTGGATAGCCCAGGTATGCTATCTATAAATCAGTTGAGTCTGTTTATGGTCTTGTGCAACTTAGGTGCAGAATTCATTACTACTCTGGGTAAAAGAATCAATTTTTACAAATATATAAGTGAGCAATGTGGGCTTGACTGAAAATAAAATGGGCCTTCATATGTCCTGCAAGTCTTCCTCTACTTTGCAAGTTCAAATTCCTCATTCCTTTATTATGTAGAGCAGTTGGTCACCATCTTTGGTTTTTTGAGTTTCCCCGGATCTTCCACACCACCACCACTCCTGCACACATACCCCAAGCAGCTCGTAAAAACCTATAAAGACATTTTTCCCCCAAATAATTACATATAGTGCACTCCCTAGTAAGAGTCTGGTATGTGATTTCTCCCTTTCTTCGTGTGGATAAATATATGTTCTTCTTAGTGTTGAGAGTGCAATCCCATGAAATGTTGACCTGTGAGAGACTCTTTAATAAATCTGTTAAGGAGTACACTTTTGTAGGTGGGTCTTAAGAATTAACCATATTTCAAAATTCTGCCCCCTTCATTAATTTCCTGTCTTCCCTTTGAGGAACTTGACATTTAACTGAATTTCTTCCTCTTGTTCTTTTTGGGAAGGAAGTAGAATCTCAGAAGGAGATAGCAGTCATTTCTTAAGAGATGTTAGAATTCAGAAAGAAAAAAACCCAAAAAACTAATATTCTTTTGCCAAGGTGCCATGAAAAATAGCAGCTCTAAAACACAGTAGTGATTTTGACCTAAAGGGAATTTAAAATTATTGAATATAATGAACACCTGTGTAATTGCTCTCTACTCGCCAGGTATTCTACACAATTTATAAAAATTAACCTCTTAAAATGCATGGGTTCTGTGGGATTTGGGGGCAAGGTATTCACCACTGAAAATGTAAAGGGTTATTAATGGTTTTAAAGGGAAATCTTAAATACAGTGACTTACATAATTTTTACCAATTTAAGATGTAACAACACTGAGATACAATGTCTGGGGGATACAGACTAATACAAAAATGAAACAAAATCACTCATGATCCTACTTCTGTTTATTTTTGATCCTTTAAAAAATTTGTACACTTACTAACATGCTTGAGATAATGTAGGTATAATTGTGTGCTTTTAAGAAAACTATCATTTTCTTATGTTTTTTTCATTCATATCATTTTAATGACTGATACTCCATTCTGTGTCTAATATCCTTGTTATTAGATGTTTTTGGTTTTGAGATTTTTCTCTTAACGTTAAATAATTCTCCAATAAACACCTGTTATCTTCATCTGTGATTGTATCCTTTGTAATTACTGGGTTTAAAGGATTTTGGTAGTTGGTTATCTCTTCATTAAAATATTTCTTCTAGCCTCCTTTCTGTGAGGCTGGTTAGGTATTTGGAAGTCTTCTCTTGCTATGTGTACGGTTTATGCCATTCACTCCTAGGTCTCTCTCTCTGCCTTACTTTTTGAAATTCTTATAGCACTTTTAAAAATTCGTATTTTGTTGTTGTTTACTTTTTTGACACCTCTCCGTGATGTTCAGTTTGAGAGCAGGAATTGTTAATCTTCCTGTTCCTCGCTCCTGGCACAGGTGCCTTATACCTGTGAGGTTCATCATGATTCTTGAATGAGCATCTTGTGTCTAGTCGAGCTTGAATCCACTGATGTTGGGCTCCAGTAAAATGCTTGTTTTGTTTCTCCTTAGAAACTGTAATATGCTTGTGGTGAGAATTTATCACAAGGCACCATTTCTTTTAAGTTCAGCTAACTAATACGTCAGCTGAATGACACTGTTGAAAATGAGAAATATTTTGTTATAACTGTACTATATAAATTTAATTCTTTCTGAAACAGTGCCACCATCCCTGTTTTTAAAGAGTAAGATAGATTTTATTAAGTGGAATAGAATATTAAGCCCATAGAAATGGATGTTACTTTTATTTCAAAATGCCAATGATACATGAAGTTTTTCTAAAATGCTTCTTTACAGATTAATATATCTTTTTTTTTTTAATAGAGGACTACAAAAGTTTAAAGTTTTAAGTGCAAGTGTATGTTAATTCCCAACGGTGGAGGTTCTGTAGTGTTTAGGAAGGTGTCCTAGCAGGCTCTAGTTATGACATTGTATCTGGCTTTTTTTTTTTTTAATCCTCAGACTTGGGAAAATTTAAGATTTTGGGTGAATATATTCTTTGAAAAAATATCTGTGTGATCACTCTGCTAGATAGTAACACTTGTGACCTGCCAAGAAGAGACCCTGTTACACAGAGCTTTAAGTCGACCTCATTCAGTGTCCAGTGTCGACCTCATTCATTGTCCAGTGTTCCTTCTTGGTTTCTTTTTTTATGCGGTGATTCATCAGGTGCTGTGTGCTTCCAAGGAACCCATGCAAGTGTGTGCACATGTCTCCTTCCTGGTCTTTGATCTCTTCCTATAATGAATGGGGATATATTGTTTCCAGTTACTCTTATACAAAGAAGAAAGGCATTTTGGAGTCGCTGTCACGTTTTCAAACCTCAGTAGTTTTGCTGCCATCGTGGGCAATTTTTAGAACTCTTGCTAGTGATCTCTGCCCTGTGTCACTATTACTTTTGGAGGTTTTTTTGAGTTGTGCTGAGCTCTGCTTGTAATTTCCACATACAGCCAGGCTATCAGTTGAGTTGTGTCATAATCTTGGACTTGCCCTTACTGTCTCCATTCTTGATGGATATCTGTAGATTCAGATGGAATGTTTCACCAACGGAGGTTGTATTGGTGAAAGTCTTTGTCCTGAAAAGAGGGAAACCTTTTTTTGAGGAGATTTTTTTGGCCATGCCTCTCCAATGTATTCAACACCAGGTAGCCCCGTAAGGCAGATGCTCCAAGGAGTTGAAAAGGAAGAAATTTTGAGTGATTTTGGGGGTCTAGAGAGATGATAGTTTAGCTGAAAGTTGTATGTGTACAGAAAGAATTTTGGAGTCATTATTAAAAGATGGTAGATTATGGTGGTGTTGAAAACTTCAGATGACAGCTACAGAAGTCTGCAGAGAAGGGAGAATAGACAGTTGATTGTAACTTTTTTAACGTTTAGTAGCTATACATCTATATGTATTGGAATGTTAAAAGCAGGTGTTATTTTTTTCTCTTAAGTACTACCTCTTAATTACTTGGAAAAGTTATAGGTGTAAAAGGATAAAAATGTACCAAAATAACTTTATCATGGCATTCTGTAATGTTGAGGTCAGTGAGTAATAGCAGTCTTGTTGTGGAATGCAAATCACTGGGCTAATTGCTCTCCCGGAATGCCTCTGAGAGGGGAAGGAATGAAAAAGGAAGGAGACTAGAATGGGGAGAGGTGTGGAGTCATTTCCCTCCTAGCCTGAAGGCTGTTATTTATCTGGCTTCCTGAACCATGTAAAACAAGTGGAGAACCGGGAAGTTGGCAGGGACAGCCTCTTAGAAGCCTGATGTCCCTACATCAAAACTCCCAGTGCCTCACCTCACTTGTAGGGGTTTACTAGGTGTGTTCCCCAGCATCTTACATATATTCCGGTAACATTTTGATAACTGGTTTCCCAGCCGACTGCAAATGAGCAAAATTGGAGAAACTGGGAAGGTTGTTCAGAGGCAGGTGCAAGTATCCCAGGAAAGAATTGAAAAATTGACATTGGACGGTGGAAAAGGTTTTTAAACTCAAAGATAAGAATTCACGGAACTTACGAAAAAACAGTCATGGAAAATTTGGTTCAGAAACAACAGCTCGGTGCTGCTCTTC
This sequence comes from Eumetopias jubatus, assembly GCF_037043125.1. Taxonomy (NCBI): domain Eukaryota; kingdom Metazoa; phylum Chordata; class Mammalia; order Carnivora; family Otariidae; genus Eumetopias; species Eumetopias jubatus. The sequence continues at coordinate 112,361,612 of NW_028274814.1, read as the reverse complement.
CCATCTGGACTCGTCATCTTTTCGGACTCCTCATGAAGCTCCTTTGGGAAGCCCTCTCAACCTGTCCAGAAAATTAGATGCTGCTTTCCCGGCACCTACTGAATTCACCTGTGTCCAGTAAGACTCTGAGTCCTCTGCGCTGCCCCATCTCTGCTGTCCGTGATCACCTTCCGCCCTACCGGTGGTGCTTACTGTACTACAGACATGCCCAGCCTGCACGTCATTCTCTGACATACTTTGTACATCCTATTCCCGTTGCTTAAATTCCTCACATTACAAGATACCGCTCTTCCTTCAGGACCGATTTTATAGTCAGTTCTTTGATGAAGCAGTCCCCCCCCCCCCCCCCCCCCCCCCCCCCCCCCCGCTTCCCTAGGCAAGGTCATTTCCATGTCTGTGGCCATTAGTTTGCATTAAGTAAATGTTTCCTTGATTCTGAAATGTGGGTTAGGAAAGAAATTGGCTTAATAATTGTTGTGGGGAGTAAAATGAGAATACACGGAGACACTTTTACTTACTGACAGAAGCATATTATAGGAATATTCCACTTTATTCAGTATAGAAAAATTTGAGTCCAAACCTTTTCTGAGTTACAAGTCGTGTAAATCATTTTAGCCATTGCTAAAGAGTAACAACATGGTAGGGCGCCTAGGTGGCTGAGTTGGTTAAGCATCTGACTCTTGGTTTTGGTTCAGGTCATGATCTCAGGGTGGTGAGATGGAGCCTTTTGGGCTCCTCGATGGGCATGGAGCCTGCTCAAGATTCTCTCTCTCTGAAAAAATAAAAATAAATAACATGGTCACATGTTGCTTTTTATAACCTGTGTTCTAAGATCTTAGCCTCCTTAACATCTTTGCAGTTGACCTGTTAACTTTGAAACTTTTAGTGAGGTATATAGGTTTTGTTTGCGTTTCCTATTGATGAAACTCAAGGTGTTTTTGTGTGTGTGTTTTTTTAAGATTTTATTTATTTATTTGACAGAAAGAGACACAGAGAGGGAACACAAGCAGGGGGAGTGGGAGAGAGAAAAACAGGCTTTCCCGCAGAGCAGGGAGCCTGATGCGGGGCTCGATCCCAGGACCCTGGGATCATACCTGAGCCAAAGGCAGATGCTTAAGGACTGAGCCACCCAGGCGCCCCGCCATCCACCTTATTAATGAAACTTATTTACAAAGTTATTCTTGATGGTAGATCTTCAAAAAAATAAAAGATTTGCTGCCATTGAGGATATTTTCTTTAAAGAGTGACCTAGGCTCTAAAGGAAATTTCAGAATTAAGAGTGCTTGAAATGTTTTTAGCATTGGCAGCCTTATTAGGATGAGGTAAGGTTATTAAATCTTGGTACAAAAATAAATATTTTTTGGCTGTATGTGTTCTGATATGTATTTTGATATATCAGTTATTTTGTAGTCATACTGAATAGTAAGCAGCATCTAGGGCAGAGTCTGGATGTATTAGATGTTCAGTAAATGTTTACCAGAAAAAAATCAAGTATTCAGAAAGTTCATAACTGCAGTTCCTATCCGTTTTATGCTTATACTCCAGAAAGTCAAGTAGTCAATATGAACTTGATTCAAAAAGTGAATTCCAGGTTTGTCATAGGATCAGTACAAATGCAGTGCAGACTATCACAAGTTCTGTATACTATTTTACAGTGGCATTTAATATTTAGAAAACACTTGCTTAACTTCTGTATGTATAACACTGTGTACACTACATGAGAAAGGGTAGGAGATGATGAGGATCAAAAGAAGTATCTCCTTAACTGGTATATGAAAAGCTAGGTAAGATAGATGAATTTAAGTACTAATATAGTAGAGTAACAGGTGATTAAAATTATGTTGTGTCAGGCATTGTTTCAAGTACTGCAGTGGGTGTTGGGGTCAATATTGGTTAAAGTAGGTAGCTTCTGTCCTGTATAAATGGAAATTTACTGTGTTTCCAATTATTTATTGTAAATAGTGTTGCTAAATGAGCAAGACTTAGGGTTAAATGCTTTCATGAACTCGAGTAGTCCAGAGCTTGACCTCTGACTTCTATCCTTGTAGGTCGCTTCCCTGTTCTGCAGTTTGTAATAGTTGTGCAAAAACTCATGTCAGTCTGCAGATATTATATAATCTAAAAGATTTGTGCAACTGATAGGCCTTAACTCTTCCTTTATAGTTCACTTAGTTATCCTCAGTAATGAAGAATAACATAAAATGAGACCTCAGTGGTTAAATGAAAGAAAGTGTTAGAAGTTCATCCTCTTGGTACAGTAAACATACAAAAATGACCTTGTCTGAGAGCCTCATCTTCTCCTTGGGTTAGTTGCTTGCCAAAGATTTTGATCTAATCATGTCTAATTTATAAGAAGGTGGGTGCCTTTGGGTGCTTGTATCAGAGCTTCTCATTTGGTCAGCAGTATGGTCCTTGCTTTCCTCTCCTTACTTGGAAGAACAGTGTTCTTATAGGTTTTTAGACTTTTTTTTTTTTTTTACACATCTGACTTAGTATTCTGCATTTGACTAAAACGATAGAATGATCTTGCATTCACTGTATGCCTCCTTATTTTGACATCTTTCAGTGGCTTCCAGATACGTGAAGCATTTTTGTTTTTGTTTAAACATTGTAAAAGCAAATATTATCGTAACTTACAAAATCTAGCAAATGAAATTGCTGGGTAGCATTTATTTCAATCCCTTGTTGAGTTTATCCCCAAAATATTAGTATTTTTCTCTATTGGCAAATAGAGTGTATGGGATAAAACTTAACATTTCTTTTTTTTGGGTACCCCAGTTTTATAATTTTTACCATCGGTTCTTCATTGGATCATGTAACATTAAGAGGAAGAACGAGCTAAATTTATGATTTTCCAAGAATATTTGGAATGTATTTTTAAAGGGGGTCTCATTTATAAACTTGATTGCTTTTCTTTCTTTCTTTCTTTTTAAAGATTTTATTTTATTTGAGAGAGAGTGAGAGAGAGAGCACAAGAAGGTAGGGTCAGAGGGAGGAGCAGACTCCCCGCTGAGCAGGGAGCCTGATGCGGGACTTGATCCCGGGACTGTGGGATCATGACCTGAGCTGAAGGCAGTCGCCTAACCAACTGAGCCACCCAGGCGCCCTTGATTGCTTCTTGAAATCAGAGCAGAAATTCTCTCATTAAATAAATATTCAGGTTAGGTTCTAATTAATGAGAGTTTTATACCATCTTAGAAAGGTGTTCTGTGTGGTAGTATCTTTATAGGAAAATGATGTTACTAGTATTATGTAGATGAGGAAGGGACTAGGTGATTAGATTGGCCACTCTCTTGACCTCACTGCCTAATATGTTCAAAGAGGCTAATTTGTATTTCTAGAAAATATAAGTAACCCCAAAGGATATAATATTATGGATGTATGGTAGAGACAGGTTTATGTTTTTATTTGGATGTTTAGTTGTTTTAGTATTATGCAGTCACTATAGGGCACTTACTGTCAGTTTAGCTAATGTAAATTTGCTACATGCATCTACACACTCACACACACCTCACACACTTGGAACGTGAAACCCTTCCCAATCATGTAGTTTTGCCTTGGGATTGAACACAAATATGCTGTGCACAGTGTAGGCCGTAGTAGAGCTCGTGGAAATGGCCTGTACCTGGAGAGTGTTCTTAGGCTGCTTAGGTTGTTTATGAATGTGATTGGTTAGCTAATGTTCCTTTATTACATGTCAGTAGTTCTTAATAAAGAATGTATTCAGTGTAGCACCGTTTTTGCTAAAATTTCCTTTTAGGAGATTATTTGGAAGGTTTAATTATGTGCTCCATTACATTGGATAAAAGAGGAAATACAGTTGGGATTTTTATATCCTTAACTATAAACTAAAAGTAAATGTGCTCAGATACGTATTAGTTATCTGGCATTCAGGGCGAGAGTAGGGGACAAGGGAAAGGGCTCTAGTAAAGAGTTAAACCAAAGTCAAACTGGGATGGATTGTAGCTGTTGGAAGCAGTACCATTTTGTACTTAGAAATAGACTTCTAACAGCTTAAGCTGGTATATGCTTCTGGTTTATCTTCTCAGGGGAGTTAGGATATAAAATAATCCTTCTCATCTAAAAAGGGTGAGAGATTGAGTTGAAAAACGAGTTTTACAGATGCTAAAGGAATTTCAGAGAATTTTCTTTTAACAGTGGCCAGTGTTTTCAGCTCATGTCCGGAAAGAAAAAGCATTAAAATTAAATATTGCTTGAAGTAAAAGGGAATATATTAGTCTGCTAGGGCTGCTATAACAAAATGCCACAGACCAGATGACTTAAAAAACAGAATTTATTTATTTATTTTTCCCCTCAAAGTTCGGGATGCTAGAAGTCCAAGATCAAGGTGTTGGCAGGTTTAGTTTTCTCCTGAGGCCTCTTTTCTTGGTTTATAGATAGCTGACTTGCTGTTTCCTCTTGTGGCTTTTTCTCTGTGCTCACATCCCTGGTGTCTGTTCCTCTTATAAGGACACTGGTCCTATTGGAATAGGTCCCACCTTTATGACCTCATTTAACCTTAATTACCTCTTTAAAAGCCCTATCTCCAAAGACTGTCACACTGGGGGTTAGTGATTCAGCATAATGAATTTTGAGGAGGCACAATTCCATCCATACCAGGGAACACAAATAAATTGAGAGTTAAGTGTTTTTTTAGTCAAAGAGGACATGGTTGTCAGACCATGTCTGACATGCATCAGAATCACCTGGAAAACTTGTTCAGACACATTGTTGGGCCCCACCCCCAGGATTTCTGATTTAATAGGTCTGGATTGGGTCTGAGAATTTGCATTTCTAACAAGCTCTTTGGGATGCTGGTGATGCTGGTCTGGGGACCATCCTGTGAGACTCTCTGATGCCTTCTCTCCTGTTTGGATTGAGAGGAATTGCTGACGGAGGCCCCTGAGATAGAGGGAGCAATCTCCTTGGGGCTGGGAGTGATGAGATGGGGCTGCAGTGGGAAATAGACGACAGTGAGAATGTTGAGGAAATATTGTCGGTTTTGCTTATCTGCTATTCAGTTTACTCTCATTTCAGTGAATTAAAGAGATGGTACTTGATCGGAGGTTGAAAGCAAGTACCTCTGTTGTCTGGTATGGGAGGAAAACTTCAGACCTCGTTTGTAAGGAATTCAGTTCCCAGAATATATATCATCTCCTTCAAATCTTTGCTGAAATGTCACCCTCTTGATGAGGTGTCCCCTACCTACAAAATTGTATCTATGAATTTAGAAGACTATCCCAAGAGAAGAGGGCATACGCTATAATGAAAAATCTAAATTAGGTAGAATGGTGCCTGAAGCTCAGAATTTAATGTTTACTTAAACAGTCTTTTGTGTTAAAGTATAGGCAGTGAGTAAAATTGGGGTTATGCTTCAAAAGTTCGTTTTTGTTGATTTAGAACTGGAAACAAATTTTCCCATAGATATGGGATTATAAACAAGTGATCAACAAAATTCTGAAATGAAGCTCAGTTGCTAGTACTACTAGTCTGAGATCTGGGAGTCCCCATTACATTAATATAGGGTAGCAAGCAAGAGGGAAAGAGAGGGAGGGGCAATCAAGTTCCCTTCTCCCATCCAGTCTCAAATGTACCAAGGGAAGACTAAGCTTTAGAGAGTGAACACAAACTCTATCATTAGGTTCTACAAAATAACCAACACTTCTTTTAAAAAGTGCTCTTCTCTTGGTGTTAACAGATTTTTGCTGGATTTTAAAAACAGTCCTAATTCATTGTATAGTCTTACGTGAATTACCAGTGTTTCCTTCATGCTTAAAGATTCTTGTATTTTAGGAAGTGTATAAACATGTACATGTTATCGGTGTGTGTGTGGGCATGTTTCATATATATGAATATATGTATGAAATTGTGAATTCATGTTGGTAGCTCCCATTCCAGTCCAGCCCACATTGTTCTTCTTTGTCTTCCCCCATTCCATTTTTTTGTCTCTCTTTCCACAGTGAGAACTGTGGCTTTCAATATTAACACTTTTCCCAGTCCTCCAGTACACATGATATAATTTGAGAAGTTCTGTCTTCATGCCACTATGATAAACAGAGGTACTAAGAGAAGTTTAAGATTTGTTTATACTCCCTTCCCCCCCAGACTCTTATTTGTGTTATTAGGTTCTCCCCCACCCCCTTCAGTGTGACTATTTTATTCATTTGAAATACAGTTCAGTGCTCCTTAGGTTTCCAGTTTCAGCTCTTCCCCCAACTCTTCTGTTTCAATTTTATATTTTGAATATGTAGAACGTTGGTACGCGTCCAAAAGTCAAAACTATAGGTAAAAAATGTATGCTCGGCCGGGGTGGGGGGCACTTGGGTGGCTCAGTCAGCTAAGCATCGGCCTTTGGCTCAGGTCATGATCCTGGGGTCCTAGGATCAAGCCCAGAATTTGGCTCCCTGCTCGGCAAGGAGTCTGCTTCTCCCTCTCCTTCTGCTCCTCCCCTTGCTCATGCTCTCTCTCAGATAAATAAAATCTTAAAAAATGTGTAGTCAGAGTTGTCCATCGTTTTTTCCTTTCAACCCTCCCACCCCTGCTCTTTGTGCAGGTAACTAATTTTCTTGTTTCCTGGTGTATTCTTTGTTCCTTTTCAAAGACTTAAGAATGTTTTCTTATTTCTTCTTTCTTAATATAAAATATGGTGTACGTTTTGCACTCTGCTTTTTCCCCCTACTTGATATATCTTGCAGATCGTTCCATATTGACTTGCTGAAATCTTCCTCGTTTCATTTTTTTTTTATAGCTGCATGATATTCTACTGTATGTGCTCTCCTCTATGCAACCGCTCCTCCTATGTTTGAACATTTAGGTAGTTTCCAGCATTTTGAAGTTCTAAATAATGCTGCAGTGAATAGTTTTGTGTGTGTGTATTTTCCTGTTAAGATACATCTTCACAGTAAACTCCTGGAAGCGAGACTGCTGAGATGGACGGTAAATAATAGTAGTTTTATTAGCTATTATCAGATTCCCTGCCATAGGGATGTGCTGTGTCCTGGTTATTTATTACTGTTTAACAAACCCACACCAAACTTAATTGTATAGAACAATCCTTTTATTATACTCCTAGATACTAGATGAGAAATTTGGGCAGGGGACAGCAGGGTATCTTGGCTCTTCCCCCACCGTGTCTGGAGGTTCCACGGGGAGGGGGGGTTCTCATCACTGGGAGATAGGGACTACGATTATATGGCAGCACCTTCTTCACTCAGCCAGGACTGAGATGACTGAGTTTGGGCTCAGTTCAGCCTGTCAACTAGGATGTGCACACATGGTCACTCAGTGCAGTTGTAGTTTCTTCACAGAATTGGCAGTCTGGGTGCTCAGAGGGCATGTCAGGAGAGCAAGCGTTCCCAGACAGCCACAGGAGCTTCATGAACTTCTATGACCTAGCTTTGCGTCCAGTGATGTTGCTTTGCTGGTGCTCTTGGTGGGAGCAGTCCCAAAGTCTGCCCTGTTCGAGGGTCGGAACATAGACTCCATTTCTCCATGGGACTAGTGTCAAAAATTTGCAACTGCGTTTTAGAACTGCCACGTGATGTTTTGCATGCATTGCTGGTGAATTCATTGTTTCCCCAAAGCCTGACTAAATAGTATACTTTCCAGCTTTTGAATTTTTATTAATATGTTTGGTAAGAGGTGGTATTTCACTAGAGTTTTTCATTTGCATTTCTCTTGTAAGTGACATTTCCCTGTTTTTAACGAGCTCTTTCTATATTTTTGGGAATTGTCTGTGACTTTTGCTCATTTTCTATAGGAATATTTTTTTCTTCCACTTAAAACATTTCTTTTAATATATTAGGGGAAGTAGCCCTTTTTCTGTGATGTTACAGATACTTTCTCCATATTTATTACTTGTGTCTTGGCTTAAGTTGTGTTATTTTGTGGTCATATTTTTTCCTTACATTCCAGTTATAGAGGGATTCACTTATGTGTTCTTCTAGTTTTTGTGTGGTTTTATGTCCTTGATTCATTTGGAGTTTATTTTTATATGGTATTAGGGATGAACAGATACAATTTTACATTTGTCTAAATAACTGTCCATTTGCCCCGACACAATTTATGAAACAGCTCATCTTGGCTTTCCCTGCTTGTCAAGTAATCTTGAGTTTCAGTGTGCAATTAGGCCTGTTTCTGGACTTCCTATTCTAGTCCTTTGGGCTTTTCATGTATCAGTGCCACACTCTTTTATTCATAGAGGCTTTGCAGAGTACCTTTTTATACCTGGTAGAGCTAACCCCCATCATAGTTCTTCCTTTGCTGTGGCTTCCTGACTATTCTTGTGTCTTTATTTTTCCATATAAACTTTAGCATCCATTGTTTAGTTCCAGAGAAAATCTTGCTGTTTTTATTTGGATGGCATTACATTTACAAATTGATTTAGGGAAAACTGACATCTTGATGATGTTGAGATGTCCTATTGATGAATAAGGGATGTCTCTCCAGTTCGGGTCTACACTGCTGTCTTTCAGGAGTGTTTTTACAGGATTTTTTTAAAATGTAGATTTTGAACATTTCTTGTTTATTTGTAAGTATTTTCAGTTTTTTTTTTTTTTGGTTGCTATTGTAATGGGGTTTGCATCTTCTACTTGGTTATTAGTTATCTATGTGGACCTCATTGATTTTAACCCAAACTTACTCATTTGTTTCATTGTTAAGTTTTTTTTTTTTAAGATTTTATTTATTAGAGAGCAAGTGAGAGAGCATGGGGGGGTGGGTAGAGGTAGAGGGAGAAGCAGGCTCCCCGCTGAGCAGGGAGCCCGACATATGGCTCTATCCCAGGACATAGGGCTCTATCCCAGGACTCTGGGATCATGACATGAGCCAAACGTAAACGCCTAACTGACTGCACCACCCAGGTGCCCCATTAAGTTATTTGTATTGATTCTTAGTTCTGGAGTCTAGGGTCTTCCAGATATATTATCATGTCATCTGTAGAGATTGTTTTATTTTTCTTTTCCCATTCTTTGGTTATTTTGTCTAATTCATTGGCTCATACCTTCAAAATAATGTTAAATAGTAATGGATGTGGTAGGCATTTGTTTTTGACCATATATTGAATGGCTCTAGTATTTCCCCATCAATTAACTGATGTTAGGATCTATATAATATGTTAAGTATGCATTTGTTTTTACTTACTATTAGCTTTTCTAATATTGGACTATTCTTGCATTCCTGGTATAAATATCATTTTATCGTGGTGTATTTTTTCCCTTAATGTGGTGTTGGAGTCTGTTTGAAGAAGTCCTAAATAAAATAATGGAATCAGGGGCGCCTGAATGGCTGAGTCGGTCAAACATCTGACTCTTGATTTTGGCTCAGGTCATCATCTCAGGGTCATGAGATAGAGCCCTACATTGGGCTCCATGCTGGGCGTGGAGCCTGCTTAAGATTCTCTCTCCTTCCCTCCCTCCCTCTCCTTCTGCCCTCCTCCTTGTGCATGTACCCATTCTCTTTCTCAAAAAAAAAAGAAAAAGAATCAATTTTTGTAAGTGATTTTTAGTGTGCAGTCTTACTCTGGTTTATAAGAAACTTGAAATTATTTTCTATTCTCTGAAGCAAAAAATTTATGTAGTACTGGAAGCTGATCTCAAAGTTTAGTGGGATTGTTCTGTGAAACCCTCTGGACCTGGTGCTATTTTGTACAAGGTTTTTTTGGGTAACTCTGTTTCTCAATGTCTGCTGTGGTCAGTGTTGGTAAGCTGTGTTTTCTTAAGAAAGTATCCATCTCATCTAGGTTTTAAGATTTATTTACATAGAAGGCTTCAGTCTATTTTTTTGACATTTTTTCTGCACAAAGTTGTTTCCTTTCTTATTTTATTTAGTGTATTTGTGCATTCTTTCTACTTCGTCAGCATGTGTAACACATGCATTCTATTTTAACCATGTTCTTACCTTTGTCTTTGTTCTACAGTTAAATCTGTTGAATGCTCAGCAGTACTTCTTTTGCTTAAGCTTCTCCAGTTATCTCTTGGGCGAAGTTCCATCCTCTAGTAAATTCTTTAGTATAAGGGCATGTGTATAGAGTACTCCTGGGTTCTTCTACATTTAAAATTGTTTTTTTCTTTTTGTAGGCTTAATATTTGAAGGAAAGCTTGGCTCCCACATTGTTAAATTTCTTATTTATTTTTTTGTACATTGTTTTTGAAGTCTAATTTTATTACTTTTTAAAGTAATTTGATTGTTTTCCCCCTCAGAGGATTTTTCCCTTTGTCTTTAAACTTGAGTGTTTTTACCAAGACATGTCTTGAAATAGATTGATCTGGGTCCAATTTCCCAGGTATACGTTGATTGCCTTCTATAGGCAGATTTAGATTTTTTTTTTTTAATTTCTGGAAAGGTTTTTTGAGTTGTAATTTTAAACTAATTCTCCATTGTTTTCTTAAATGACTCCAGTTAATACAGTGTTGGATCTCTTGCACGTGTTAAATTTCAGACACTTTTTTTGACCCTTTTTACTCCATCTCATTTTCATTCCCTTATTTTCCTTCCTTCAGTGTCTCTTGTTAGATTTTCATTCATATCCATTTTTCCTTGAATATTGTGTAATTTGTTGTTAATTTAAAAAAAAAGTGTCTTTTTTTTTCCCCCCTCTTACTCCTCCTCTGAGATTGATTCTCATTGCATTTCTTCCTGGATTTTTGTTTCATTTCTGTTTTTATTTTCTGTGTTTTTGGTTGTAGGTAATATTTATTTTTAATATCTCTAAATACTTGCTTGAGGTTATTAAACTCAATTTGAAGTATTGCTTTACAGTTTTATAGTAATATTTCATGGTTTTTTGGTGTGTGTTGTCATTTTTGTTTTGTGGAGAGAATGTGCCAGCTGAAATGTTAGGATTTGCATTTTCCGTTTGCCTTCTCCAGTAGCTTTTTATGAAATTGGTTTGATTTTTTTTTTCCTCCCTCCCTATTCCTAGGCATTTTGTGGGCAGGTTTCTTAGTTCGTTAAATGGCTTCAAGTCAAAATAGTGAAGTTTTGTTTTTTCTTTTTTTGTTTTGTTTTGTTTTAATGGATGATGGCAGTAGTGAAGAAATAAGGTGGAAATTTGTGTGTCTTTTTCTCTGATTTCTTCAGGATCCTTAGTTTTCCCTTCTTTTCCTTCACTGCTTTATCTCCATGATTCACCTCCCTTCTCTGTTACTCTGCCTCATCCTCAGAAGCACTGCTTGCTTGAGCCTGCATTTCCATTGCTGGTCCCATTCAGTCTCCGCCTGGGTAGCTGACGATGTTGGACTTTTTTTCCTCTGGGTGATTTTTTTTTTCTGTGCTTCATCTGTGTCCTCTGGTCCTTTCTCTTTTCCATTGAGTCTCTTAAGCGTCTCCTCTCCTGTGCAGTGTAGCGATAGGTTTGCAAAGCAGTGGGAGCTCTGTTGGATTTGGTGTTTATTTCTTTACTTTGTAGGTAATTCGAAGTTTGTGGTATTCTGTCTCCTAGTAATGTGGTCATGTGTGGTTTTTATTTGCACTCTGTGATTTTTGTATTTTGAGAGAGAGATTGGTACTCAGGCTGCTACCATTATCCTCCTGACTCAGAAGTTCTAGAGGAGCTTTTTTAAATTAAGATTCTTAGTCCTAGAGACTCTGATTCTCTTGGTATGGAGTGAGGCCTAGGACTCTGTATTTATTTTGAAGTTCTTAGATTATTTGGTTACACAGCTAGTTTTGGGAACTGCTTGCCTTAGACCACAGATCAACAAATGTGTTCTGTAAAGGGTCAGATGTGAAATACTTTAGACTTTTGAGAGCATGATCAGTCTTTATGGCATATATTTTTTTTTCTTAAACCCCTTAAACCTATTTAAAAAAAATATAGTTCTTAGCCTTGGGTCTTGCAAAAACAGGCTGTGGGCAATTTAGGCTAACTCCAGTTTAAGAACATCTTCAGATGCCTTTTTCTGAACTTCACTTGAAAGTTCGTGTAATGTTTACTTTTTTCTGAGAGCCTGAAACGAGTTTTTTTTAATGCTGTAAGCAGCTTTGGATCTACTCAGGAGTGTAAGCCAAGATAGGGGTAGAAGTGCAAGCCTTCCCGTGGAAGTAGCAATATGCAGTGGGAAGTGTCAGTGTAGGTGGTGCTGGGTAGCTGCTTCAACGAGAGAACTTTATATAATCCCTGTGAAACACCTGATTTGACAAAATACTGCACTTTGGTAGGTGCCTTGTATATTGACCACCACAAAGTGTGTAAGTATGTGAATGCGGAGCCTTTGAAGAATATTTAAATTGCAAATGTTTTTCCAGTTACTTGAATTTTAAGAGTTTATGCCAAAATTATTTTGACTTTTTGCACCGCTGATATTGAGCTTTTCTGGCGGTATACAGGTTCAGTTGCTTCTTAAGGCAATTCTTGATTTGTGTTAGTGAGACAGACGCAAAATAGCTTCCTATTTCCCATGACCAGAGGGCATGTTCTCAGTCTTTCGGCTGTTATCATATTGTCTAAATGTATTGGAGAAGGTGCATGAAATCTTACTGTATCTTTACCTCTTCTGATTCCCCAGCAGTACTTTTAAACAGGCTTTACTGTGTAAGACTCCCTGAAGGAGCAAAGAGATCATTCTCAAAGGGTAAATAATATGAATAACAGCATAGAGGTGAAGAGGAGTAAGGCTTAATTAGCAGGCTCATTACTCATTGAGCCATTTCTGTTTTGTTTTTTTTTTTTAAAGATTTTATTTATTTATTTGAGAGAGAGAGAATGAGAGATAGCACGAGAGGGAAGAGGGTCAGAGGGAGAAGCAGACTCCCTGCTCAGCAGGGAGCCCGATGCGGGACTCGATCCCGGGACTCCAGGATCATGACCTGAGCCGAAGGCAGTCGCTTAACCAGCTGAGCCACCCAGGCCCCCTGAGCCATTTCTGAACGTCAGTCACTGACAGGTTCTTTTTCCACTCACTAGAAGAAAACATGAAATGGAAGTCAAATGGCCACCTTTTTTAAAAAATGGGTTTTCTTAAACCTCTAGAGTCACATCATTTAATCCTTCTGTGTTCCATGAAGGGATTGATTTCTGTTGTAGAATCACTTTGGTTTGAAACATGGGATTTAAAAAAAAAAAAAGGCAGTCCTGTTAGTCACCTTTATTTTTGGTCACAAGTCACCCTATTTACCTACATTATTCACTGATGAAGTCAGTGTTTAAAAGTCTTCCACATAAACTCTTACTTTGTGCAGGAAGGTGGGGCAGTTAGTAGGTTAGTAATTTTGCCTGATGCAATGTCCTTGACTCCTCCACTGTTTTAGAGAGGTTATGATTTCCATTTCCTTACCTAACAAGAAAAATGGACAAAACTAGTTAACAGTTTCATTCCCTCACCCTGCACTAGGGTCCACTTTTCGAAGATGCAAGAGTAATCTCAAAACACATCAATCCCTGTAGCACATTGTAATTAATAATCAAACTCTTTGCCACAGCCTGCAGGGCCCTCGCTCTGTATCTGGCCCTTTTCGGCTCTCCCAGCTTATCCCCCAGGTGCACAAGCTGTATTGGCCTTCCCTCTGTCTCTTTTGGGCATTTCAACCTCCAGACCTTCCTCTTCCCTCCACCAGGGATGTTCTTTCCACACGTTGAATTAAAGCTGTTTTCTCGTCATTGTTGAGGACACTCTAAAATACCATTTGCTGTCCACACTAAAGTAGTGCCCCTTCCTTGCACACTTTCAGGTGTTTATTATAATCTCTTTCATTATTGATATGAACAGTCGTGTAAGTCCCCCACCCCACTCCACTTTTCTTAGTGTTAGTTAGGGGCTAATTCAGCTGAGCTTGGAAATGTAGCTGGTGGCGGCTCTTACATACTGCATCTCTGATCCATGGGTTGTAGAAGTACAGTTTTTTCAAGGAGGAACATTTCAGCATAAGGATGAGTACATAATAGTCTCTCTATAACTAGGAAAGTTGTTTTCTAATCAGTTACCTTTTTAAAATAAATTTTTAATGTTCAGTCCTCCGAATTAGGTAATGAAGAGTTGCATTTACCTGTACTTTTGTTTAATTGCCAGGAAATATGAAGATGGCTTTTGTTTTTTGTTTTTAATAGGATGTTTTGTGTGCTTTCCCATAAAAGTGTCTGAATTTAGATTTCTTCAGAAATGACTTCACCATGAAGTTTCCTTGACTGTTGACCCACACAAAGAGGGAGCTCTTCTGGTGGTTTCAGTCTTGCACTGAACCCCCAATGTCCCATGAATATATATATAATCAAGTGTTCTAAAACTGGCTATTTCTTCAGTATCAAAGACCTATTCCGGCAAATAATGCTTTTCCTCAGTTTCTCTGGGAAACTGAAGATCCACTGCTGCCTTCCCTACTTATTTAATGTAATGGTAACCAGGCCGGGTTAGGTTGAATTTATAGTGAACCTTTAGGGTTTTGTTTTTGGGGGGTTTTTTGGGGTTGTTGTTTTTTTTAAGATTTCTCTATTCTGTGCTTATATATGGCATCCCCCACCCCCCAAACAAATCTAAGTGCAGGATCTGACATTTATACAGTTTCACCTTCTTTCCCTTTTCTGTTCCACGCATCAGACGTGTGTAGCCTTCCATCTAGTATAAGCTCTCCCCTAGTTGTGGCATTTGAAAATTGTGTGTCTTTTATGTTTTCATTTAGGTTTTTGATGGAAAAACAATGGACAGGATGAACATACAGTTTAATTGGTAGTGTGCTCCTGGTGAAATTATGAATAGCCACATCTGATTTTCTGATACTATAGAGAAGAAGAAATGAACACTGGTGAGGTTTGGTACCAGGAGAAATATGCAAGTACAAAAAGAATTCAAGGAACCGCTTCATGTATTTTCAGGGAATTGTAGGTAGGATTCCTTCCAGTACAGTTTTCCTTTGAAGATAGTAGAGGAAGTACATTTGTTCTGTGGCATTTTCAGTCTTAAAATGAGTAAAGCCTAAGTTTCATTAATGAGCTTGGTCCTGTGTTCTTCCATTTAAGGGTATAGTGAATCAGATATTGCCATTAGTGAGTTAGGAGGAGAATATTTGAAGGACAAATTAATCTCAGTTGGAAACTCTTTCTTAAAATGTTCATTAGTGTGCTAGAAAGATTTGGGGAGGGTATAATCACTGCCTCCCACTTCCCAGCACACAATTGAAATTAAACTCCTGTGGATAAATCACTCAAAACAGCTGGGCTCTGCATAGGAGTACCTCAAAAGCGGGGCCCTGAATCCATGAAAAATGCAAGGTGTTTAATATCCTGCGGGGTCTGTATTCAGTATCATTTGGCAGTGATAAAGAAAGCTATCTCCTGGTTCTTGTATTGCCTTTCTGGCACTATTGGACGTATGAAGTAGTTGTTACTATTCAAAATGGTGAAATACTTTCCAGACTAGTGCTGTGATTGGGGGTTTTGGTTTGGTGGTGGTGGTGGTTTTTGGTTTTGAGAGGGTTGCTTCTGAATATTTTTTTGATCCATAATTGATACTAGTTTCTACAAGGAGAGATCGTGATTTAAAACCTTAAAAACAAAATAATAAAAAAAACAACTTCACTTTTGTTTGTGTTCTATAATAATAATAATAATTAAAAATGACTACTTTGTAAATCTGGGGATTATAATTGTTTTAAAAATGTGAATTTAGAAGGGTAATTACCTTAAAAATGTGGGAGCCAGAAAATGTTGTTTTATGTGAATGTGGCAACAGGTATAAAAACGAATAAGCTGCATCTGTTTGCAACTTTTATACTTCTGGTTAAGGAAAAGTGGTGTCTTGGAGAAGACTTTGTGTTCCCCAAACTTTGCTTACCACTTTGTTATTCTTTTTTTTTTTTTTAAAGATTTTATTTATTTATTTATTTATTTGACAGAGAGAGAGAGAGATAGGGAGAGAGGGAACACAAGCAGGGGGAGTGGGAGAGGGAGAAGCAGGCTTCCCGCCGAGCAGGGAGTCTAATGTGGGGCTTGATCCCAGGACCCTGGGATCATGACCTGAGCCGAAGGCAGACGCTTAACGACTGAGCCACCCAGGCGCCCCCACTTTGTTATTCTTTTAATGTAAATCATATCTACAAAAACAGCAACTTAGAAACAGTCTTCTCACTTAAAGATTGAAGTATAATAATTGCTTATTTTTCAGATCTTTTCTAGAACATTTGTAATTTTTAAATGAGTGTCCCAAGTCATATGCAGTTATAGCTGATGCTGACACACACAGTCTAACAAAATAGATCACCAGTAATTCTGCCAACCATAAGTTGTATAAACCATGTCTGTATTTCTTTTGCAGTGCTTTCTGTGGTTCTGTGCATCCTCTTTTCTTACCTGTTTGTAATATTGGTAATCAGTGGTTGGATCATGTGAAATATTTTAATGATCACGAACTTAAGTTGCGGCCACTTTTCTGGAGTGTAGTAAAAAGTATTTCATTGCTTCAGTTGTAAATTATCTAACAGTGGTTGGGGAGGGTATCAGTTGAGTATTTGCATACTTTTCCTAGCATTATAGTTAAATAGTATTCTGTTTATTTAGTGAACATTTAAGTACTTACCTTGTGTCAGACGACACACTCTACAGGTAAAAGATGCATGCACTTCTTAGAAGGCTCATTATTAATATAGCAGTAGCACAAATATTCTCAAAGCTCAAAATAACATCTTTAAAAGAGTGAGTTCCTAGTCATGCTGCTTTCAGAATAGAAGTATGTCATCCTTCAGAATAGATGGGTTGGATATTTTGACTCTAAAAGAGATACATTGGCATTTTTAGGTAATAGGATTCCCTATATATTGTTACATATATCTCTTAATTGTGAAAAGTGAGAGCATAGCCTAATTGCTGAAACAAATTGAGGTTTTCTAGTCGTTTTAGAAGAATTCTTTTCTTGGTAGGTAATCTGGACATTACCTTTTCCTTTTTTTTAGCCTGTTTTTATATTTTTACAAGATAGTATAATGCTTTTCATATAATGAGCTTCAATGAAAATTGATTATAATGAAAATTCCTGATCTGTTAAACATAGGATCCTTTAGAAAAAAATTCCCTGAGAATTTTAATGACACATAATTGTGCTGAATCTTTGAGTGGGTGAACATCTCAGAAAAGTCAGGTACCATCCCTCCATGAATCTATATGCAAAAATAGGGTAGAGTGGTGAGAAGCAAACCACACTGGCTGGGTGTGAATTCCACCTTTGTCGTACAAATTACTTAATCTGCCTGGCTTCAGTTTACTCAGCTGAAAAATGGAAAGTAAGAGTACCAATCTCATAGGACCACGTAGTAAACCAAAACACTATGGAAATATTGGTTGTTACTGTTACTGTTTTCATGATAATCATTCAACTTCATGTAAAATTGATAGCACAATATTCTCTGTATAGTAAACACTCAGAATTAGGTGGGGTTTTTTTACATTTGGCAACAAGCCAAAGAGGTAATACTTTGAAGTGTTTTTGCTGTCAGATACACTTTCAAAGTATTTGCTTTTAATGCTACCTTGTGGCCAAAGGTTCCCTCCCACCCTTGACCATCCTTGTCTTCCTCCAAATCCTTTATGTTCATTTTGCATTTTCTGGCCAGTTCTTGAAAGTTTCTAATGAGACATGCAGTTTTGAACCCTGTATAAGCTTAATGCCCACTTTTTTTTTCCCTCCTTCCTACCAGATTATGAATAACCAAAAGTTAAAAAAGAATCAAATGATATATATTTACCACAATTATAATTAAATAATTGTACAATTATACTTTCATATATATATCTCCTCCAGAAGATTGTGTTCTGTGGAGAAAGGGATGATTCTGTCTTGTCTAGTGTCGGCAACACCTATCACTCAGATACACCGTGAATGAGGAAACAGTGCTTGACTGTTCTTTTCATGCTAATCTCAGCAAGGGATTATAGATAAAAGTACTTGAACGATGGTCAGTAGGCTCTTTGAGGAGTTAGGCAATTTATAGATAGTTAGAAAAACCCAACTTTGCTTGAATAAATGAGAAACTAGGTATAGGCTGTTACCTATTCTGTACCTGCTTAGTTATATTTTGAAGGACAGGTGACTCAGTGCTAGATAGGACACCCACTGTGCCACTGTTGTTACTCATGCCATATTCATACTATTTGCATTTCTTATGTGTGTCATTTAAAAGTTCCCAATCATTTATGCTAAGCAAAATAAGTCAGTCAGAGAAAGATAAATACCATATGATTTCATTCATATGTGAAATTTAAGAAACAAATGAGCAAAGGGGGAAAAAGAGGCAAAACAAGAAACTAGAAATTAGGGGCAAACCAAGAAATTAACACTAGAGAACAAACTGATAGTTACCAGAGGAGAGGGTGTGGGGGGATGGATGAAATAGGTGATGGGAATTAAGGAGCACACTTGTTGTGATGAGCACCAACTGTTGTGTGGAAGGGTTAAATCACTATATTGTACATCTGAAACTAATATTACACTGTATGTTAACTGAAATTTAAATAAAAACTTTAAAAAAAGTTCCCAATCATGGCTGATAACATATAAGGCCAGTTCGGCCCTTAATCATGGAGATGGCTTTCCTTAAGCTTTGAATTAAAATTTACTGTAATAAAGAACAAATTCCAGCCAACTTTTAGGGAGAAATGTTGGATGCTTATGGAAGACACGTTATGCAGGGTGTTAAACGTTCTTTTTTAATCCTTATGGCAGCCTTAAGGGGTTGATAGTAACATCTAATATTTATTTCTAGACATGATCTATTACTCTTACGTATGACAGAGTCCGCAAGTCAGTGTTATAGAGGGAATAGAAAGCATAAATAGGATAAGATTTGGAAGGAAAAAATTGAGCTACTGATTGGATATTGGGGAGAGAGTGAGAATCAGAGGTGCTTTTAAGCTTAAGTGATTGACACTTTGAAACAGGAAAGAATAAAACAGTGTTTCCTAAAGTATTCTGTGAAACACTGGTTCCAGGAGATATTAATAGGTGCTCCGTGGAAAAAAAAAAAGTAGTTAAAAATAAGTCCAGGAAATGCTACATATAATATTTCCCTCTTGTAAATTCACAAATGTGCAAGGCTATGAGAAATCTGACTAAAGAAACCTATGTACTTGTTGACCTTTTCACATCATAGCTGTTAACATACTATAAATTAGCCTTCCCTAAGACACCAGTTTGGAAAGGGCTGGTCTAGAGGAATTTGGTGTTTGGTAATAGGAATGGAGTTTTGAGGTTTGAGCTTGAGGTTAGAACTAAAAGTTAAATTACCATCAAGGTTTTGGAGATGAGAGAAAAATGAGACTTGAAATTGTAGTTTCAGAGGCGCATTAGTGGGAGCAGGAGACAAAACTTGGAAAGGAAACACTAATAACCAGTTGTAACCCTGACCCTAATACTGTTGCCTTCCATGAGGGCCTTTCAGATAAAGGCACGATTTTCATTATATCAGGTATATACAAATATCATACCAGATTCTGTATAATCTGCAGTAGTCAGGTTATGACACAGGCAGTGTTTATGATTACAGATCTACAGTCATAACTGTGAGTGCTGATGAGATAAGAGTAGCGGACCCCAGGCCCTGCTGGGACAGGTGCAGAAGCAGAAAGTGGATGGCAGAGCCAGTCAGAGCAGAATGAATACCCAGAGAGAGAGAGAGAAAACTAGAAATTGATAGGCAGCCATAGGTGTTAAATAAGAAAGGAATAAGATCATAACAACTCTTATTTATAGATAAGAAAAATGAGCCCAAGAAATGAGAGAAATGATTTGCTCAGGAATAAATGTTAGCACAGCAGAATGAGGATTAGAATCTTGTCCCTTCCTTGTTGCCTCTTGTACTCAAGAGATTTCAAAAAGGAAGAGACTGCTAATGATGATGCTGAGTTATCCTCCCGGGAGAATGAGGATTGACTGTCCCCCAAAGGGCCCTCCCAGGATGGGGATTGTATCCCTTAGTAGTTTTACCATGGCAAAGAGTCTGAGATTTTCAGACTTTGAAACCCAGTTCATGTAAACTCTAATAATTGATTTTTTTTGGTCAGGCTCATATTATCAAAGCTCATGAGATTGATATAAAAATCACAATGTCAGTTTATTTAATTTACAGTAAAACAAAACCAAACCTACCTTGGCAAACAGACTCCCGAGTCCTGGCTAGCATGTTCCGTTCCCTATGGATTTGCCACGTGGGAAGCCACATTATAATTAGAAGGTTGCTTAGTGAGTATATAGGCAGCACAAGTAGTCTGTTTGGAATGTTGAACAGAGTCAGGCTTTTCTTAACCTCTCACAGACCAAGTTACTTCATCTGGCAGTTGGGGGCAATAATAGTACATTGTTCAGAGGGTGTTGAGACGATTAGGTAGAGTTACACTGTAAATTGCTTAGCTCAGTACCTGGCATGCCTGTTCTACTCTGATAACTAATATCAATGTTATAATTCTTCACAGGATACAGGTACTGTTGGAATTTCATTGTGGCTTAACTCTCCTAAACAGTGCCTAATGAGAAAGTCCACATTTTCTTTTTCTGTTCTAATGATTGTCTTTTGCCTCTGCTTTCCTGGTTGACCAGTCCATTTCTGTGTTGTTTTGTTTTGTTTTCCTCAATTAGGTTAAATTGACTTGTTCTGTCTAGCTAATGTCAGATCTTGAGTTCTGGGTTCCATTTTGCTCTTTTTAGGATGTTTGATATGGATGCTCAGCTCAATCAATTATATTAGGTTGAGCCATATGAAACTGCTGATACTCTACTGGTTTTCATCTATAAAAACAGCAGTCTCATATGACTTAATCTAATCTACTAGTTTTAAAATTTAATTCCTCCCAGATGGTCCCAACAGTTCCTATTATGAGAGGCTAAGTCTGTTGACAATGTATGGGCTCTACCATTATGCTCCTTTTCTGGGGATCAAGTTCTGAGAAATTTCTATTATTGTATATGTGCTTGTGTTTTTTGTGTAGTGTGCCATTTTTTCTCTTCTCTTTATATTTAGCCCCCCCCCCCTTTTTTTTACTCAGGCCAGCACTGAAGGTATGAGAATGATCATTTGTACTTGATTGATAGTTTTCATAGTGTGTTTTTAAAGTTATTAAGATTATTTCACCAGTGTTTGCTGCTCAGTATACATTCTGTGCGTGATATATCTTAGATCATAGGTAAGAACTTTAAAAACTGTTCCTAGTTTTGGTAAGGACATTGTGGATCAGTATCAGAGTTGGCAAATTCCTTTGTTGCACTGGAATTTCAATATAATGCTGATAGATCAAAGTCAGAATGCCTAACAGTGGAAGAGAAATTCTTCAGTATTATCTTCTTAAATAACACCCAAAGCATTTAGGAAAGAAAATAATCTGTAGGTTACTCTGACAAATTAGCTCATTTTCTCTTCTTTTCTGGTTCGTGTCTATTTACAGTATGCGAATTCTGCATGGTTATGATAATTGGATAGATGTGTATTTCTGTGTTTCTCCATGAATATTGTGTCACAAAGTTTTCCAGGTTGGTGTTTAATTTTCTTAATTGTTATTTTTAAGTCTCTAAGAATCTTGAACAGTTAATCATCTAAATTGTAAGAAGAAAACCTTTTTCTCTCTGGGGTGTCCCTTTCCTGTTCTTTTTAAAAATAGACCAATTTAGTTTGTAGATCAGCTGTTATAAAATCCTGGGTGTGTGATACAGCCCTCTTGCTTTTTAATTCTTAAATACCATTAGGTGTCATTATATATAAGGACATCACATTGAAATAATGAATTAAATGTCTTTATTTAGCAGATCTATGATGTTTTTTCCGTATTGGTAGGCTAACTTAAATATTGTATAATATGTGCTGAATATGACAGTTTATTGGAAACAAATCTGTTACTGCTAATGATAAGAAATAGTTTATTGAGTGTTTACCATTAAGTTGCCAGGCACTAAGACACAGGGATGATTTTAAGATATTTCATGTATTAATTCATGTAAACCTCTAAAAAATTAGGGTAGATGGTGTTATCCCCATTTTACAAATGAGGAAGCTGAAACACTGGGTAAATTGCCTGAGGTCACTCAGTAAATGCAGGAAAGTGCTGGAATGAACATCTTAGACGTTATGGACCTGCTAAATAGTTACTGTTTGGTGGTGGGCTGGGCATCCGCTTGAGTACTGGCAGAATCTCTGCTTCTCTGGAATGGACATTCTCATTTGCTGGTGCCCACATGGGCCTTACTAAAGGACCACTGTCTTCAGTGCCCCAGTTTAGTTCACTTATCCTGCAGGAGTAGTTTCCATGGCAAGGTGCTGTTTTTGTAGTGTGGTCATCAGGAGATACAGAAATGAGCAAGACCATCCTGCCCTCAGAGCTTACCAGTCAGTCAGAAGGAAAGCTATACACACAAGTAATTGTGATAGTACATATTGAATGCTGTAGTATCTGAAAAAGATGACAGATGCAGAGAGAAATAGACTAATTTCATGTAATGGGATCAGAGTAGAGAGGGCATTTTAACTGTTCCTTGAAGGAGAAGTTCATAGAAAAGCAAAGGAAAGAGGCCAGCTTTTATTAGGGAAAATTTATTAGGGAAAATGACAGTAAGAGACTGCTATTTGAAACTTGTCCAAAGAAGAAAGGAGGTAGGGAGTCTGAGAGCAGTACCGCAACAAATGGATGAGAGGAAGCGTGCAGATTTGGTACAGGACAGCCATGCCGAAGATGTCCCCTTCCAAGCCTCTTCTGTTGAAGACCTCTGCAGAGGGGAGATGCTCACAGACTAAATGCTGCCCAGGATCTGTCACTGTCTTGAAAGTACTCCTTCTAATCTCCTCCTCCATTCCTTCATTTTACTTTTTGCAATTGCTACAAAAGGAAAGTAAACATGTTTCCCACCCCGGCCCCATTTTGCCTCAATTTAGATGTATGCTAGACAGTGAAGCCTTTCTTGAGGCCACATACCCATTCAACACTTTATCTTTTGTGTGTTCACCAAATCTTTTGTGATGCTCTCTGTAACACTTAATTGTATTTGCTTGTATATTTGTCTTTATCCCTCATTTAGTCTGTAAACTCCTTGAAGAAAGAGTCTTGGGCATAGGGCTTACTGAGACATGTTTGGGACTGCTAGGAACTCCACAGAGAAGAACAACAGGTTTGGGAGGGACTGTGATAAATTTAATATTGGTAGTTGAGTTTGTGCTGTAAGATATTCAGATAGAGATTTCTGTTAACAGTTGAAAACATAGGCCTGGAGCTTGATTAACGCCTTAGATGTAGGTCGTGATGTGGTATCAGCTGCCAAGACGGAAGAGAGGTCTGCAGATAGATCCCTGCATGATAACCTGACTTAGGGAATAGTAGTGATTTTAAAAAGCCAAGGAGGAACGCCTGGGGGCAGCCCCAATGGGACCTTTGTCTTGGGGCAGGGGATGGGTGGGAACACAGGACAGCTGACTTAGTGGGGAGCGTGGCCCCTCACCCTGCACCCATGGTCAGAAAGCTCCCCTGGAAAGTGAGAGAATCTGATTTTCACACCCATGTAGATCCCTCCCCTAACCACCTGAGGCAGGTGTGGCTCCCAGCTGACCTTCACTGCAGAGTCCAGAAGGCCAAGGGCACCTCGATTTCAGCGGAGAGAAAGAGATCAAGGAACGAGAGAACGAGATCAAGGAACGACGAGATCAAGGAATGAAAGAGGAAAGGAAACAGGCACAAAAAAAGGTTATGTAGCCCCTCCCAACCCCCCCAATCACAGCAAGTTGCAGCAAGAGGAGCCCCCACAAATGAGCCCAGCCCTGGACCGAGGCTCAGAAGAGACCATTGAGGACACAGCTTTTTTTTAAATAAAGATTTTATTTTTTTGTCAGAGCACAAACAGGGGGAGCAGCAGAGGCAGAGGGAGAAGCAGACTCCTTGCCAAACAAGGAGCCCGATGTGGGACTCCATCCCAAGACCCCGGGATCATGACCTGAGCCCTGGTCAAGCCCCTGACACTTAACCGACTAAGCCACCCAGGCGTCCCTGAGGACACAGCTCATAAGAGAGCTGCCCACAAGCCAGAAGAGGGTCTTCCACCAGGAACCAAATTGCTGGCACCCTGATTTTGGACTTCCTAGGCTCCAGAACTGTGAGAAATCCATTTCTGTTGCTTAAGCCACCTATTCTGTGGTATTTTGTTCTGGCAGCAGGAATGGCCTTTTTCTTCCTTCTCAACTAATCACAGTCTCTGAGAATTTCACACCAGGTTTGGTGCAGTTCTTGTCTATAATCATTCCCTGGGTTTGTCTTCCATGGCAGGCTCTGTTTGGGGTGCTGACAATCCAGAAGTAAAAAGTGCCCACTTAGTTCCCAGTTCCTGCTGGGAGGAGTCACCTCCTGGCGAGACAACAGGCAAATTGATAATGAGGGTGTCACAGGTGGTGGGCTGGATGAACCTTCCTGGCTCGGTGAGGGCCCTGCCCTCAGCCTTGTCAGATAAGACTGGTCCCAGGGAGGAGTTCTCTCTCCCAAACTGCCAGGGCTTGAGCCTCCCATAGGCTGAAACGTCAGCCTGCCATCATGGCCCCATCTCATGGCATTGGCTTTGTGGCCAGACGTGAACCAGCAGTAGATGAGATCTGGCCTGATATTCCTGCACAGAAAAGACTAATCATTCAGCCAGCCATAAAAAAAAAAAAAAAAAAAAAAAAAGCCAGGGAATGTGGGCTGATATTTTCTGAGAGGCCTAGGAGAACTAAGTAAGCAACAGAAGGGACAAGAGTGAAGTAGTACACTAGCAAATGACACAGAGGTGTATAGGCAGATGAGGACTGAGAAGCAGCCAGAGATCAAATCACTATAGGCAGCCAGCTCAGGACTGTGAGGGTGAATTCAGTTTGCCAGGGTTCACGGTGAAAGGGTGAGCAGGAAGCAGTAAGAATGGACCTTATCAAGAGGTCTGGCAAGGGGGTGAGGTGGGGAAGGATAACTTGCTTGGTTAACAGAATCCAGGAGAGGCTTATCTGGGGGAATGAGGAGGGAGGAGCCTTTTATTTGGTAGAATGTATCTGAATATTGGTTAAGCTAAGTGAAGGAATCGTGGGAAGCAAGGCCAGGAGATAGGGTGTTGGAGGAGACCTCTCGTAGCCTGGATAGAGACAAGAGCTGGAGTAATTTAGGAAATTTGGAATAGAAAGAGGAACATGCTAGGAAGACAGAGATGTATCAGTGGTTCATATGTGATTGAGAAAAATAAGTTTCCAATGGAACTTAGAACTCAGTTTTTTAAAAATTTCAGCCGGCATTGCTCAGCCAGACGGTGTGTCTGTTCAGGGGTAGCTAATTAACCAAATGAGAGTAGCGGGAGGATAAAAGAGCAAGTAAGACATAAGAGCAAAACTGGAGTCCCTGACCACTGGGGACTTAGCTTTTTTAGGGAGGCAAGTGTAATCAGAAGGGGTCTTGACTGCCTTTGAACCTGGAGGCCAGAATGTGTACAGGAGGTTCTGTGAAAATGAGATAAGTTGTACTAGAGAAGAATCTTGAAAATAGAAAATTCCACACGATGGTGATTTTTATTTTTTTTTTATTTTTTTTTTTTAAATTTTATTTATTTATTCATGAGAGAGAGAGAGAGAGAGAGAGAGAGGCAGAGGGAGAAGCAGGCTCCCAAGGAGCAGGGAGCCCGATGCGGGCCTCGATCCCAGGACCCTGGGATCATGACCTGAGCCGAAGGCAGACGCTTAACCATCTGAGCCACCCGGGCGCCCGATGGTGATTTTTAATGTGTGGCTCTACCCTTGAAGAGCAATCACAGAGTACAAATCAAAGTCTTGGAATGAGGGTCAGGAACTGTGAAACCGGCTTGAAGGATCATCAGCATGACGGGATGGAGTGGTTATGGCTCAACACATTCCTTGATCTCCATTATTCTTTGCACTTTGGTGAATTAACTGTAACATCCTCTTAAAATATAGCTTACCTTATTTTTCAGCCAGAATCTTCGAATGTGTTGCAAAAGTGGGTATCGATTTAATGTCCTGTTCTTTAGTAACTACAGCTGGAAATTGGAAAAGACCCATCAGCTATCAAACCGTGTAAATAAAGAAAAAGAAGATAAAGAAATGGGAAAGTGTTGTCTCTCCTTATTTCTGCATTCAGTTGTTTAAATATTGGGATAAAAAAATCGTTGAAGTTTACAGTTTTTAATTAAGAAAACAGAAAGCTCATGTTAAATTTACAGATAAGAGTTCTACCTCCCTAAATATTGCCAACTTTATTTTTGTGAGCTCGTTCAGTGACATAATGAGCATCCTGTTTCCTTAAGCATTTAAGTGTGGGTTCTTGTGAACTGACAGGATAGAAGCTCTTACGGACTGAGTAGGCTGACAGAGCAGCTGGTGTGACATTCAAGTGTTCATACTGCCTTCTTGCTCCTGAACAGAAGGGGGAAAAAATACAGTGTTTTAATTTAGAAATCTCTTCCTTGACTATAGCTCAAATTCTCAAAACCAGTGAAACTAGAAAATGATAGAACATTCCGTGCTCATATGTAACTGGAGATATAATATGTTCTTACGTTTGGGGGTAAGCTGTACAGGATTATATAAAATTAACTTCCCTTAATTTTGAGCTTTTCAAAGGCTTACCTTTTACTAGGAAACTGTCACTGTTAGGAGGAGAGTTCTTGAAATGCCTAAATCGAACAGTAGAATAGGAGAAAACAAAGGATGGTTTATTTTGGAGGACAGTAGAAGGTAGGTATGTGACTTAACAGTTCTCTGTTAAATCTCTTAAAATTTAATATTTTTAGATGCTTAAAATCATTTTACATGTTCAAAATGAAACAGTATGAGTCTCTATTTTTTGAATGAAAAATTTTTAGTGTTTGTCAGTATACTTGGTATTAAAAATCAAAGCAATTTAAAATAACAGCTCACAGAGTATTTTTAGAGTATGGTCTGCTTTCAGTTATTCATGCAAATTGAGAATAACATAATGAGGAGCTATGAGTAATTTGCTTATGTAATTGACAGGGAACTTTGGGTGAAGGTGATAATCCAACAGTTTGTTCCTTAGCCCAAGTTCAGGGCACATTGATCCACAGCAGTGTACCGTAGCATCAGTGTTATCTGTTGCCTGAGAAGCTATTAGAAATGTAAATACTTGGGCCCTACCCCTGATCTACTATTGAATTGAAACTGCGGCGGAGTCCCAGCAAATCGTGTTTTATGATTCTGATGGATGCTAAAGTTTGAGAACCACTGATCTGAAGTCTGTGGAATTAGTATATAAATGATCTTCATAATCCAATATGCGACCCAGCACTTTTCAGTTTATCCTGGTTGTGGTACATTCAGAAGGATTGTGGTTTTGGACTGTGGAAGTACAACTTTGCAGAACTAGAGCAACCTTTTAAGAGATACAGATAATCATCAGGATTTGGGATAAGATGACTCCAACTGACTTGACCATAAAGCAAAAATGCCTGGAGTGAACTTGAAGATTTCTGTTTTTGGGATCATTCACATTAAAATTTTATCACATACTCTGTTTAATTAAATACTTTGTTAGCATAAACAAATAATCTGTGCTATCAAAAAAGCAAGAGTAATTGTCTTACAGCCCCAGGGAGGGGGATGAATCATCAATTTATAGAATCTCTTCTGCTTTGGGCTGACATATTTCTTTATAAACTAAAGGCTGGGGGGAATAGGAGCTGTGTTTCAGGCTAGGAAAAGGAAACGTGATTTTATTTACACTTGCACTGAGCCAGACGGTTATAGTGTGGTTTTACCATTTTAATCAAATTGTGAAATTCTAAAATATGAGACAGAATAAAATAAACCTTGTAAATGCACATGCAAATAAATTTTAACTATTATCTATAAACTGATCTCGTGCTCTCACTAAAAACAGGTGAAAACAATTATGGTCAGGCCTGCAGTGCCACCCAGCCCCTCCCCACCGACTCCCTTGACAATTGTTCAAGAATAGGAACAAACAGTGGAAAATGAAAACAAGCAGCCAGAGATGGTAGTGTGGTGGGAACTCAAATGGAGCATCAGAGAAATTAAGGCAGCAGGACATTTCAAGAGTGAGGGAGTGGTTAGCAGTGGCAAAGGTTGTTAGGTTAGATAAGAACAACATATGTCCCTTAGATTTAAAACAAGAGGAGTCAGTGGTCACCTTGAAGACTAGTTTCAGTACAGCCTAGGAGAAGAAGCCAGAGTGACGTGGGTTGATCTTTGAGCTGAAGATGAAGTAGAAATAGTAAATTTCCGAAAGGGTGGTAGATTCAGAGTTGAGGATTTTCTTATCCGATGACCCTAACTGGGTAAGATTTTTATGTCTGATTTAGATCTAGTTGCTAACCTGATTTACCTACCGTATTGATTTGGTATAACTTTAATTTAGCATGGGTAATCCTAACAAACTATTTCTTAGGTAAATGTATCATTTACTGCAGGCTTTTTGAAATACTGAAACTCAGCATTATTTTCATAGCCTCAAGGACCTAGGACCTTGGTTAAAAGTCATTGCTATGGAGTAGTCATTGTATAGCTCATTTGAAAATCTTAAATACCTTTTAACTAATACTGTCTGGAAGGATTTAAAGGAAAGTTATATTTGTATATGTTACATATCAAGGTGGTTTGAAAGTCCTTGAATGCTGTGACTTTCTCTTGACTAACCCTTTGTGCCTAGCATATTATTTTAAACATAACGGTTATGAGGTTTTGTTTTGCTCTGTTTAAATTGTCCTTGTTTACTGTTAGAAAATCTGGTTTTAAGATTGATTTTTAGCTTAAGGATCAAACATAGACATTAAGCACCTACTGTATTCCAGCCAGTGCTAGGGGTTAAAATTGAACGCCACAAATCCTGCCTTGAGTTCAAAGTTCACTGGGGAGGACAGAGAGGTAAACAAATCATTGCTGCTGGGCATTAAAAGCTACAATAGAAGAACAAATTAGTGCCTCCACTATTCTAATCTACTTGTTGCCCACCATGAGAGATTTGCCAAAGTGGTGGTGCTGAATTTATCACTGGCAGCAGCTGCAGCTTGCCCTTCAAAGTGGTGTACTTAGTCTCTGCCTCTGGAAGAGTCTAGTAGATGGTAAGTAATTTACTGAGGGGAGAGAGACTAATTTTAGTCAACTCAGACACAGCGACGGTATTTATGAATCCTGTGAGACTAATAAATCAGACATTGTAGACAATGTTTATTTTCTGTTTTATCAGTTCTGTAAAACTGAAATCGTGTTTGGTGAATTTAATCTTGTTTATGTATCATTCTTTACTTACCTGATATAAATTACTTCTCTAAACAGGTTTTATAGTCTTTGTTCCTTTGTGCACTGTATATGCTTTGCCTCTTAAAAAATAAAAAAATGTGAGTTCAGAGAACATTAAAATTGAGTTATCTCTTGGTTCTTTGGAGCATTTTAATGAAATAACTTGAGCATAACAAAACTTTGTAAAAGAAACATGACCTTTTGTGATCTTGAGGTATCTACTCTTTGATATGCATAGTATTGATAACCCATCTTTTTCTGCCATTAATCTGATATTGCATGTTAGGGCTTTAATATTTAGTTTACAGTACATTTTTATCATTTCTAATTAAAAATTGTTTTAATTGTTAATCCACTTTACATTTGTAGGGTGTGAATCGGTAACGCTTTTCTTTTTTCTTAGAAAGTGACTATTTTGAATGATCATAGTGCCTCTTGGTAAGATACGGAGATCAAAGATGAGTAAGACATGGTTTTTGTCTTGAAGTAAATTTAAGTTTTATGGGCCTAAATTTGGACTTAGTTCAACGAACTTCCAGGGGACATTTAAGGTGGCATGTTTTAGGTTGTCCTGCCTGAGGACTGAAGGTTGCTGCTATTATCTAATAGGGTAGGGTGGGGGCAGTGTGGGCTGAGCTGGATTTCTTAACTTATGAGAGAGTGCTAACAATAAAATGCTGATAGCAGCCACAGTGAGAAACAGCTGGAAAAAGCTAGTGATCCTCTCCTCACCAACTACTTGTATACAAAGGAAGTTGGATTAATTTTTATGTTAAAAGAAAAAAAGAATCTAAGAAAATGGAGATTCTTGAGTCTTATCAAAGAAAGGCTGTAGTCAAAAGCAATTTTTTAGCTTTTTGTCAAATGTCCACTTTGAAGTACAATGACATCTTTGTGGTAGTAGCCTCTTTACAACCTGTAAAATTATGATTTACCCTATGACTTAAATTTTGGTCTTTTCTTTTTAATGCTTTTGTGAGTATTTAATGTTTTCTTTATTATAAACATCTTTATTCTTTTTGGAAGTAGATGATTATGTGTGTTTGATTTCATTGGCTATAAAATGAGCAATTGGATTTGATCAGCATCCCTTTTAGCCATTAAATTCTATGATTCTTTCCTTTGTAACCATTTTTTAACAGAATGTTAGCTTTTTAAAATTTGTTTATGGTTAGTATTTTATTTTGATGTAGAAACTTTAAACAGTTCTCTTACTAAGTGAATAAAAATAATCTTTGGAGCTCCTGGGTGGCTCAGTTGGTTAAGCAACTGCCTTTGGCTCAGGTCATGATCTCAGGGTCTGGGGATCCAGCCCCACATCTGGCTCCCTGCTCAGTGGGGAGCCTGCTTCTCCCTTTCCCACTCCCCCTGCTTGTGTTCCCTCTCTCGCTGTCTCTCTCTGTCAAATAAATAAATAAAATCTTTAAAAAAAAAATCTGTCTTTAGCTTATTTTTAAAACCCCAGATCCATAATTTGTGTTCCTGTAAAATTCAGTCATTAAGAACCTTTGTAAATATTAATTTTTTATTTTTTAAATTTACTGAGATGTATTAGAGCTAGTAAATAGAAATTTGACTTAACATTTAAGTTATTTTAGTATATCAAATGAAAACCCAAAGACATTTCATTGAGCTATTTCAGTATGGATACCTTAAGAAAACTGAATATTTTTGGGAACGAGTATATGAAATAAAAGTAACTTCATGTACTGAAGTAGTTACAAAATCTGTAAGCATTAGAAAATTGAAGAGTAAGATTTAGGACTACAACTTCTTATGTTTTGAAATTTCGTTGTGAATTGGGAGTGATTTGAAAAAAATTAAGAGTACTTGGGAATCTGTAGCTAGTTGATTCAAAAGACATTTTAAGAGACTAATCAAAGTTTAAATGAAAGGATTGGCTTCTAACAAATACATTACTTTTTTTTTTTTTAAGAGTTTTATTTTTTTATTTGACAGACACAGCGAGAGAGGGAACACAAGCAGGGGGAGTTGGAGAGGGAGAAGCAGGCTTCCCGCTGAGCAGGGAGCCCGATGTGGGGCTCGAACCCAGGACCCTGGGATCATGACCTGAGCCAAAGGCAGATGCTTAACGACTGAGCCACTCAGGCGCCCCTAAATACATTACTTTTGATTTATATCCAGTATGTTTAAATTTAGAATTGAAATTAATCACATGACTTTCCTAAGCTTGTGACTGCAATTAGCAGATCTTCAAATTAGATGGTATCTTTCATACATTATATTCAAGGAATAATCCCCCCCTCCTTGGGGGGGGGGTTGTTGTCTTTGAAGTAGTCTTGCCTAAAAGGAGTCTTTATTTTTAAAAACTAAACAGCATCAGTGGAGAATGGAGTGCTAAACAGGAAGTCAGTTGCGTTATGTATATAAAGCATGCTTACTGCATTAGGCCAGTGGAGTCACCTTTAAAGTAGGAATGGGTTTTTAAAGATTAGAGTTGTCACCAACAGGGCATGGGCTGTCTTCAGGTATTGAGCACTCCTCCATATAATTCTTTTAGTATCTTGTGTGATCAACTCCAAGGCTAGAGAGTTTTCTCTGACCCAGGGGCCCTTTATTAGGGTTCTCCAGAGAAACAGAACCAGTCGGAAATAGATACATATAGTGATTTATTATGAGGAGTTTTCTCAGGCATTTATGGAGGCTGAGAGGTTCCACGATCTGCCTTCTGCAAACTAAAGCCCCTGGAAAACCAGTGGTGTGCCTTTCAGTCTGGGGGCAGAAGATTGATGTCTCAGCTCAGAGGTGGTATGAATTCCCTCTTCAGGTTTTGTTCTATTCGGGCCCTGTATGGATTGGGCGATGCCCCCAGTCTGCTTCACATAGTCTACCTGTTCAAATGCTAACCTCATTTAGAAACACCTTCACAGGTACACACAGAAATAATGTTTAACCAGATATCTGAGCTCCCTGTGATCCAGTCATGTTGCCTTGAAATTAACTGTTACAGACCTATTCTAGATTTTGATAACTTGTTACAGAGTTCTGCTTTAATGTATCCAAAAACTACCTCTCTGTAGCTTTCTTTTTTTTTTTTAAAGATTTTATTTATTTATTTGAGAGAGAGAGAATGAGAGATACAGAGCACGAGAGGGAAGAGGGTCAGAGGGAGAAGCAGACTCCCCACCGAGCAGGGAGCCCGATGCGGGACTCGATCCCGGGACTCCAGGATCATGACCTGAGCCGAAGGCAGTCGCTTAACCAACTGAGCCACCCAGGCGCCCTCTGTAGCTTTCTTTTCTTTCATTCTACTTGTGTCCTTCAGTATGCCACAAAATACTTCTAGTCCCTTTTCTAATACAAAACTTAAGATGTTTGAAGTTGCTATCACAAGTCATTCCTCCCCTAAATTTCCTCCATTTCTTCAGTGCACTCGTTTCCTGACTCTTCAGCATTCTCTGTTGTACAGTACATAGTCCATGGTGGTTCCCTCCAGACTGATGCAAAGCCCAGTAGGCCTGTTACGTGTAATAAAAATAAAAGTTTTTCATTTGTCACTTTTTGATATATTCAGTCATCATATGTTTTATCTGTATAGCAAAACTTCTTTTATATTAGGCTATCATCAGAATCCTCTTTTCCTCTAGGTTTAGAAATCCTATTTAAATATTCCTCATCTGAACTGGCTGGGCAGTCCTCCTCTGAGGAAAGCAGGGTTATTCTCTTGCAGAATGTATCTGCAAATATTCTTAATAAAAAATGGCTGACGTGTTTACCGTTAACTCTGTGCCAGGCTAAGTTCAAATAGTTTTACATATATTAACACATTTAAAGACGTGGGTACTGTTTTTGTATCTGTATTTTATAGATGGGCCGGTAATCTTATTGGTGTATTGGTGTATTCCAAGGCAAAGTAGAATAGTCTGTTACCTATCTTTATGGGTGTTAGGCTCCTGTCACTGCTGCCTAAGAACATACTGTCTTTGGGGGCCCAGTGGAAAGCACTTACATCATGTTAACTAACATCAAGTTAGAGCAGTTTATAACAATTTAAGTGTATCCTCTTGTTCCTACCTACCTGTCTTTCTGGATCCTGGTTCTGTCACCTAACATTTGCCGGTTTACCTAGCTAGCTTCAAGCCATCTACGGATTGGAGAAACATAACTTCTGTGTTTACAAATCACCAACAATGGTTTGGAAGTCAGGAATTAGGAACCTAGTAATGCCTTCCAGTTTGTTCCTCTTTGTTGTAATACACTTAGTTATAAGAGCATATATTTTGTATCTTGTCTGCAAGAATCTCATGTTACTATATAATATTTTTAGAGCTCCGAATTTCATCCAGCTTCATATTTCATCCCATAACTTACTTAACTGTTGCCCTGCATTTCTTTGAGTTTTTCTGATACGCAGTTTTTTGTGGTTATCATTGTTGAGTCTAGATAAGGTCCAAGGTCCGTGCAACCATTTCATGATCTACAAGTCAAGTGTTCTTGTGAAAGAAGGAATTGAAATTGTAATTAACAAAGCTATCTCCTTATGAGCTTCACTCATTACTAGGACCTTGCCGTCATTTTCGGTCATCTATGGAAGGCCCTGCTCATTCCTAGTAAAGTTTATGTGTCAGTTGGAATCCATCTTAATCCTTCTTTTGGAAAACTAACTGTTTTTGCCTAACCCCAGTCTGAAACTACCTCTTTCTTTTCCCATAATCCCTCAAAGACTACCAATAGTGGTTTGACCAGAGATGTCATCTAGGTATTCAGGGATAAGTTATGTAGACCAAGAGGCCTCCAGAGAGTAGCTGTGTGTTTTCTTTGAAATCCCCCTCTTTGGGGGCCTCAGCTTCCACATAACAAGATTTCTCCTGGGCGCCTGGGTGGCTCAGTCGTTAAGCGTCTGCCTTCAGCTCAGGTCATGATCCCAGGGTCCTGGGATCGAGCCCCGCATCGGGCTCCCCGCTCAGCGGGAAGCCTGCTTCTCCTTCTCCCACTCCCCCCGCTTGTGTTCCCTCTCTCACTGTCTGTCTCTCTCTCTCTGTTAAAAAATAAATAAACTCTTTAAAAAAAATAAAAAAAAGATTTCTCCTTAAACTTTTCAAATGGAAGATCAAATCTTTTAAACAACACAGAGAAGCAAAAACATCTTCTACTTTCTGTTATATCTCAGTCCCAAATACTGTGTCTCCGTCGTGATTGTCATTTTGTAGCTAACAAAAAACAAAACTTTTTTGTTATCCTAAGCGTTTTTGTGACTCCACTGCTTGAGTGGAGGGTTGAAAGTGGACAGGGAGGAAAATAGTTGAGGAGGCTATAGACAATCTAGAAATACAAAACAGCCCGATGTATATAACTTGTAGGTAATTGTAAATTCACATAGTCCACTTTGGAAAGGGCCTTGTTTGCATTTGGTGCTTTTGCTTGGATTTCCCTTTCTTTAAACAGTGGGGGAACTGGACATAATTGGTAATCATGTACTTATCAAAGCTATGTGGCTTGCACATTGGTAGAAAATTCAACCCCAGAAGGGAATTTATTGATAAATTACCAAGAAAATCAAGGAATAGGGCAGACTTGAGACACTGATTTACCGAGGAGCTCAAGTGATCCGGCGCGGACAGGCACATTCCTTGCCTTTCTCCTTTCCTCCCTCTGTCTCTCCTTCCCTTTTGGATCCATTTGCAGAGGCTTGCCGTATCTCAGATTTAAATTCAGTAAGATGAGACAAGTCTCTGCCCCAGAGTCACAGCAGAAGCCTCCTTCCTGCCTTTTGGCCTTTGTTGGGTCATATGCACATTCCTGAACCAGTTATCGTTATGGCCAGGGGAATGTTTGGGTGTGGGAGGGAACTTCATGGATTCTACCTTGAGAACTGGTCTAGGGCAGATCCCTAAACAAAATGTGGGGACTATTGCTGAAAAGTGGGGGAAAGGATGCTGAATTGGCAAATAACAGATATCCACTACAGTGTCTTGAATTCTGCTTTTATTATATAAATTGGCACATTTGCTATTATTTGACTGTTTTTTGACCTATGACAGTTTCTATTTGAACTGAACCTAATAAACATGAAGACATTAAGTCAAGGCAGTATAGTGGAAGGTGTGTGGCTTTCGAGTCACAAATAGAAATTCAGATCCTAGCTCTGTTATGTATCCTTACTGTTGAGAAATTTAAGAGAACCCCATAAGTAACACCCATTTCTCATGCTTGCATTCTGTCAAGAGAAAAGACAACGATTGGCAGAGAGGAATAAAAATACTAGTTTTCATATTGACAGAAGCTGAAATGGAGGATTTGGGTTTTGTGTGACAAACAGTGAAGCTCTACAGTTGAACCCAAAACTAATGAGTTCATTACCCCATCCCAGGCACTTTGAACAGGAGCAGGTTTGTTTTTGTGGTTTTTTTTTTTTAACCTGGGGGTAATTATTTTTTCTCTTGAACAATAACAACTTACTTTAGGATTAGTGTGATACTCAGATACCAGCAGATTTTGGAGGTGGAAACTCAGGGAGATTATCAAATAACCACCCTCTCTAGTTTTTGGAGTTAGGTTATTATAATAATTGATGTGTGAGTAGGAGGGAGCCCACTTTGCCTCGGAGATGAGTAAAATTGGTAATAATTGGGCATGCAAGAGGAATTTGTGAAGTGGGAGGAAGCAGGCAATGAAAAAAAAATGTCTTACAGAATCTATAGCTATCACATCCTTGCACAGTTAACCCAAGGCAAGCAAATTTTCTTCAACCACCTGGTATGAATTTAAAGTTTTTAACCCATTTTCCTATCCACTGGTTCTCTCAGTGTGCTCTCTGGACTGATAGCATCTGTATCACCTGGGAATTTGTTAGAAAAGCAAATGATGGAACCCATACTAATCCTACTGAATTTAAACTCTGGAGGTGAGACCCAGCCATCTGTATTTTAATCACCTGTTGGTGATTTTGATGCATAAGGAAGTTTTAAGAACCACGTACCATAATTTGCAAACATCCTCATAACAATTTAATAGATGAAGATTAATTGCGCTTGCCAGTAATCTTTTCTAGTTCCCAGTCATTGAGCATTTTATTAAATATGGGGGAGTGGGGTATTTGGGGAAGGAGAGAAATTGAGTAGGTAAAATAGAGCTTGGGTTTGAGTGCTACACAGGCATGAGCAATAGGACTGTTTTTTCACCCTATAAGTTTAGGTATAGTGGCATTATGCCTGTTTTAAAAACTAAATGTAGAAGCAAAATGCACACCTTTGGATAAAGGAAAAATTAGAATGAGAGAGAACTGGGGCAGGGGGAGAGGTGGTGATTATAATTTGTGGAGGGAGCGAGTCGAAGATCGGAAAGAAAAGCGTTATATAAAAGGGGCTTTTCAAAGGAAGAATTAACTCAGTGAGTGAAGCTGAAGTGTATGGAATCAAAGATAACGTACAGGTGATTAGAATAATGGTGATTGAGGAAGGGAGTTCTCTACTTAGGGAATAAGATGAATCCAGTGTTGGCAGGGCCACCTGGGTGGCTCAGTTGGTTAAGCATCTGCCTTCGGCTCAGGTCATGATCCCAAGGTCCTGGGATCGATCCCCTTTGTCCGGCTCCATGCTCAGCAGGAAGCCTGCTTCTCCCTTTCCCTCTGTCATACCCCCTGCTTGTGAACTCTATCTCTGTCTCAGATAAAATCTTTGAAAAGAAAAAAGATGAAACCAGTATTGGGCATGTTAACATTGAGGTGATTAAAAGACATAGATGGAGACGAGAGTTGAAACACTCATCTTTTAGGTGGCTTACAGTACAAGGAGAACTTGAAAGTATTATAGGGAAAATTAAAGTAATGCATCCATTTATTGCTTGAACACCAAATGTCTACCATGTGCCTGGTACGGTTCTAGATTCCCAGAATATACTAATAGGCACACCTGACAAATAAATGAACGAGGTAATTTTACATAATACTAAAGGCCAGCAAAGAAATAGAGTAACGACAAAGAGTGATAAGGGATAGAGAATTTCTTGGGATAGGTGGTCAAGGGAAGACCTGAGGTGGTAACATATGACAGAAGTCATGGTGGAAGATAGTTTTAGAAAGTCAAAAAGATGGTGGTATTACAGAGTGGCCAAGGAGAATTGCAGGAAAGCATATTGTTTGTTGTGTTTTTTGCCCTTACAGGGTCTATATTGTATGAAAGGTTTGGAGAGAAGGGTCTGTGTATTAGAAGGAACATGGGTTTGGAGACATCCCTGTTCATCCATTTTTTTTTTTTTTTAGGAATTTGTTAGCTGTGCAGAAGCTCCTCAAATTCTCTGAGGCTTATTCTTCTCAGTAGAGTAAGGAGTAATAACACCTCATGGGATTAAATTGTGATGATTAAATGAGAAAATGAATTTAAAGAAATAGTGCTTGGAATGTAAGTGCTGAGTGATAACTACTAATAACAGTGATACTGAATGGAACATAAAATTCAGTCATGTGAAATGCAGTTTCATTTAATAATGGTGAGATCTAATGTCTTGAAATATAATTTTAGGAGTAGTTATACTTTGATCTTTTGTCATGCAAGACACTTTAAAGGCATGAGACTATAGTTAAAATATTTTTATAATTAAATGATGTACTTCGATTAGCTACTGCACAACTATTTAGAAAATATGCTTGTATGCATAATGCTATAAAAGATTTTATTAACTTTTTAATATTTTCTTACAGATGTGTACATCTCATGATTGATATGAAGAAACTAGTCATGGGCCAAAGGTCAAGATACTTCTCTGGGAAATGCTGCTGATGCTGCTCTATAAAGTCATACAATGAGTGTTTGGTTTAAGAAAGATTTTCATATTTAAAAGATTTTCATCTTGGAAATACATCAAGTGAAAATTAGAGTCTTTTGGGAAACATTTTCCTCCTAATAAATTATACTTGTAATGGGCGACATGGCAAACAACTCACTTGCATATAGTGGAGTAAAAAACTCTTTGAAGGAAGCTAATCATGATGGAGACTTTGGAATCACGCTCGCAGAGCTGCGGGCTCTCATGGAGCTCAGGTCTACAGATGCATTACGAAAAATACAGGAAAGCTATGGAGACGTCTATGGAATTTGCAGCAGGTTGAAAACATCTCCCAATGAAGGTGAGCTGTATTATGTTTGTTTTTAGCTCTTTGTATGGAGAGTCCTGTAAATTCGGCTCATAAATAAACCTGTATATATTGTCTTGGTTAATGTATGATTATATCATAATTTTAGTGACATTAAAGTGGATTAGTTCTGGGAGCCTGGGTGGCTCAGTTGGTTAAGCAACTGCTTTCGGCCCAGGTCATGATCCTGGAGTCCCGGGATCGAGTCCCACATCAGGCTCCCTGCTCGGCGGGGAGTCTGCTTCTCCCTCTGACCCTCTTCCCTCTCGTGCTCTCTATCTCTCATTCTCTCTCTCTCAAATAAATAAATAAAATCTTTAAAAAAAAAAAATAATAAAGTGGATTAGTTCTCAGATTGGTACAATTAAAGTAACTTTAGATCAAGAAATAATGTTGCAAATGTATATATTTTAGGTTGGTGGGAGGAAATATTTTGTACTGTTGTGCATATTGTTGCTGCTTGTTTACAATAGCAAGATTGCTTTTCCACTGGAGCTATAGAGAATGGAACCAGGCTGGGTAGCCCCCAAGGGGATTCAGTGGAAATAAACCGGGCTCACTTATCCTTTATTTTATAAGGTGGCTTGAAATAGTTGTCACTGCCAGTAGCTGACCAAAGTGTTTTTAACCTAAACTTTAATAAATTAGTTCAGAAGGTCCTTTAGCAAGTGGAGTAGATTAGATGCCAATTCTTTTTTCTTTTTACCTAGCAGACATTTCCTTTGATTAAAACTAATTTTCAAGTCTTAGAATTAAGTTCAGTTTCCCTGTGTTCAAAGAAGTCTTTGGTTTCATAATTCTCAATTTGTAGTAAGTTTCTTTTTGAGAATAAAGAAAGGAAGAATCATCATAACTTCATTGCATTATGGTCTTTGAAATGGTTTGAGGTAGGTGACCTTTTATACATTCATCTTGTTGAGTAGAAAATTACGGTTAGGAAGTTTCAGAAAGGCTTTTCCAAATTACAAAGGTGGGAGGAGGGTACATGATGAATGTTTGGTGATTGTACTTTATTTTAGTAAGGATGGGAAATTATTAGTGTTAAAAGTTAAAGTATATTTACATATTCCAAAGCAAGTTCCAGAGAAATTTTGTAGAGGTGGGGTTTTTTTTAAGTTTATTTATTTTTAAGTAATCTCTGCACCCAACGTGTGGCTTGAACTCACAACCCCGAGATCAAGAGTCGCTTGCTGTTTTGACTAAGCCAGCCAGGTGCCCCCAAAAATGTTTTTCTTAACTTTTTTTTTGAAAGATCTTAAGCCATGCCATACTACTTGTGATCAAATTTAAATAGCCAAAAGTTACTTCCAAAATTGCTAAACATTTTTAAATCACATCAGAAATTCTTTAAACGTGTGTGTGTGTGTGTGTGTATAATCACTATTTGAATTCTTAATTGTTTTAATGGTAGGTAAATAATTTTTCTGAGGTGGCATAATCTTGAGGAAGCCAGTATCTGTGCTTGTTCATTATGCAAACCCATTTTGAAATACTAGCTCACTTTATATCCCTTTTAGAGACTTGTACATTGATACGCTATTCTCAGCGGGTAGATTCACTAATTCAACTCTATGTACTTTCTACATTAACCTGAAACCTAATTGTTGGGTGTTTCATGCCACCAAATTGTTAGGAAATGGTACCATTAAAAAGCCCTCAATATAACAACATAGTTTGTTCATAAAATTGATACTGAACTTCACCTTCAGATCACTTACCTGCATTTCCCTCAAGCATGTCTTTGTATTTCTCTGCCACTAGTTAATC
Organism: Eumetopias jubatus; assembly: GCF_037043125.1. Lineage (NCBI taxonomy): Eukaryota > Metazoa > Chordata > Mammalia > Carnivora > Otariidae > Eumetopias > Eumetopias jubatus. The sequence goes on along the minus strand of NW_028274814.1, from coordinate 112,321,564 downwards.
AAAAATCTTGTCTTCTAATAACTAAACACCCCATTATGGTCTGTTCTTATTTTTAAAGACGTGATTCTCATTATTTTGCACTGCAGTCTCTTTTGTGTTGTTATTTTGGGTGGTACTCCTTACATTGATTCTGGTTTAATTAGTGAAGTCTGAAAAATTTTGCATTTACTGTAGTACCTTTAAAATTTGGGGAGGGGATGGTTATGTACCTTTCTTACGGCACGATGGAAGCGGTGGATGATCTTTAGAAATACTCACTTAATGCTCAAAATTTGTGCATTGTTGCTGCTTTGAGCTGTCAATACATGAAATATTTTTCCCTCTTTTATTCTTAGAAAATTCTTGCTCATCTTCTTCCTCATATTGTGAATTTTTGATAAAATTTGTACAAACTTTTGTCCTCACTGGTTATTTATGAACAGTTTGTCATTTTGAAATATTCTTTTAAAGAATGTGAAAAAGCCATTTTAAGCATTATATATTTGTGTTTACAGTTGTAAGATTAAATAAAAACAGCCACAGACTTCATAGGAATATTGTTACCAGAGGAATAGTTTTAGTTTAATTTAGAAGTAATTTATTCAGAAAGCTAATGAAATATTTTGTCGCTGATCAACTAGGCAAATGATAATAAATAAATCATCATCAGGGATAATCAGCTAGGAGTTTGTATGCTCAAGAAAATGATCCAGACAATAAGTACTCTTTTGTTAGTATAACCTGCTTATAGTCAGGGAAAATAGGATTAAAATGATTCTTTAAAGAACGTAAGTTTTGATTTAAGTAAAATGAAATTTATCTGTTTCTTTAATTCTTTCATTCATTGACATATAGTCTTTCATCAGATGTAGGTTGTTAATTGCCGTATATTGTATATACCCTCTTAAAAAAAAAAAGAATTAGTGTTGGTAGTTTTAATTGTAAGATAATTTTAAGTGTATAATTAAATTACATCCCTATTTTAACGGTGTAAATACAATGTAAGAATATGTGCACCTTAGAATTGCTGGGATATTGTATCTGCTCAGTGGAGGTTACTTTTCTCTGCTGGGCATATACTTTAGTGAACAAAACAATCCCTGACTTATTTTTACAAGGGGGAGACAAATTTACAGGACAACTAAATGCAATGTGTAGTGTATTGGTGATGTATGCTTAAGGGAAAAATGAGTGGAAAAGGAAAATCAGAAATATTGGGGATGTGGCTATTAGATTGCTAGAAAGTCTGGAGGAAGAACAACTTAAGACATTTCTTAAAAGCAGCTACAACAAAAATAAGGTAACACATAGGTAAGCACTTTTTGTGTCATATTGGTTGTTGCTAGCACTTACAAATATTAACTCATTTTATCCATCCTTTTTTACAACCAAAGAATCCACAACACAAAAAGGTTAATCCGCTTACCCAGAGTCTCGCAGCTCTTAAGTGCCAGAGTAGGGATTCAAACCTTGACATTCTAGCTTCAGAGAACATGCTTTTAACCCCTATATTGTATTGCCTGTTATAAAAGTTCCGTTCATGCAACTTGCAGAAAAGTTGAGAATTTTAAGAATAAGGTACCTGTGTTCTGTGTTCTCAAATAGTAATTTTTGTTGGCAGGAATTTCATGTGAAAAATTTTTGAGTTTAATAAGGCTTCAGTTGATCAATTAGTCCTTTTAAAATATGTCCTGTTCAGGAAGTTGTATTTGTGAGCTTCCCCATTTGGCCTGCTAATTTACTGCTTGTCTTCCCCCAGAGTACTCCTTTAAATGGATTTGAAGCATACTTTATGTGTACTGATCAATAGGAAGTGTTTTGAGCCAGATGTGATTTTCATATTAAAAACTTAACCATCTTTACTCTTAAAAGAATTGGAAGTATAAATTTTGAGGTTAACTGAAATCAAGACTTATCACTTCATATTTCATCTTTATCTATTAGAGCAAGCACCTATCATAGACTCCTCAGAATCCAAGAGTATACTTTTATGACAAAATTACTTATACCATCCTAACTGCATGCAATTATCCCTGTGGTTTTTTTCATTATCTTTATTGACTTCCTTATCCCTGTTGTAAATCCTATTTCTTGATCCTTTTATTTCTAAACTAGCTTTTGGTATCTTTTCCATTTTAATGTGTTCCTATGTTTATCTGTGTTATATTTTATATTGGATGGTAGAGTAGACTGTCTAATAATGAGATTTCTAGAATGTAGATCTTTATGCTGGTATCATGTTTATCATTCAGTAGTACTGCACTAAATAAAGGATAACAGTGAATGCATATCAATTAAAGACGGGTACTGAGTGGTATTCTGTAAGAGGCATGGATGGCTTCGTGGCCTTGTAAAGGGGCAGGAAAGTAAATGAGACACCAAGCTTTTTAAGTGGTAGTTGCTAAAATTAGGTGCAACAGGAAAAAAAGCAAAGGGAGTAAGAAAAGGAAACAGTGGTAGAAAAAAACAAAAGAGTTATGGGGTAGGAAGCAGGGTAAAGTCAACAGTAATTGTCCCTGGCTGACTAATGTTTCCATAATGTTTCAGATGGCAATTTATATTTGCCCTCCTGGAAGTAAGGCTGTTAGTAATGGTGTGCTTTGACCAGGTCTTTATGATGTAATATAATAAAACTAGTATTCCCACATAGAAATATATTTTAACTCTGTAAAAAAAAAAAAAAAAAATCAGCCCTTTGCCCAGCATGAATCATTGTTGACTTATAGGCTACCACAAGAATCCTCTGATGCCCTGATGGATGTGCTTGGTTATACCGGTTGGTACAGCTTTTTTTCAGGCACTCAGCAAGGATTTCCATTGCCACGATATGTCAGCCATGTATATTTTAATACTTAATGGAGTTACCAACAAGGGTTTTATATTGATAATCCTGCATGATCTTGCCCTAGAAATTTATTGCTGCTGTAATAGAGAATTATACATTTAATTTAATGCCTGTTCAGGTCACTAGTTTCATTGCTCAAGAATTTTTTGAAGATAGTTGTAACACTGACCTTACCTTTGTTGCATATACTTATTAAAGTTGTACTTTAAGATAGAGTCTGAAGTAGCATAGCGCTAGAGTTTTTGGTTTGTTTTTTTTTTAAAGTTTGGTTTTCTGAGTGCAATAGACATATTTCCTTTTTATTTTTTAATTTTTTAAGGTTTATTTATTTTAGTAATCTCTATACCCAACATGAGGCTCAAACACATGACCTCAAGATCTCAAGATCAGGAGTTGCCTGCTGTTCCAACTGAGCCAGCCAGGTGCCCCTATGTTTCCTTTTTAAACTGTTCTGTTCTGGCTTTCATAATACTAGATTCTTAGGGCTTTCTTTCTTCCTACCTGGCCAGTTGTGTATCAGCCTTCTGTGCTTTCCTTTAGATGTTGGTGGGCCTCAGGTTTCAGTTCATCTCCACACCCTCCTGTTTATCTACACTCCTTGGGTGATGTCATGTACTCCCAAGACTGCACACATCATCTGGATGCTGGTGGTTTCTAAATCTGTAGCTCTAGTCCAGATTTTTGCCCCGAACTTTGGGCCTGAAAACTTGATTCATTATAGACATCTTATTTTCTCAACTTTCCAGACTGTTCTGAAAGCATACTCTTTTTCCCATTTCCATTGAAACCATTATCCATCTTTTAGGTGGCCTGGACTTTGACAGGAGACTTGACCCACTCTCATTCTCTGGGTCAACAAGACCTAGAAATCCTAACTCCTAAATTGGTCTTAACCCAAGGGTATCTGCTGCTCTGCATCCACACTCTCCTGTTTGAGGCCACTGACTTCTTTTATGGTAATTGAGGTAACAGCATACTTGCTGGTGTTTTTTTCCATCTCCCTTGTATGTTGCCTGTCACTTTCCTGCTTACAGCTGGTATGGTTTTGCATTGGCCTTAGAATGAAGTTCTGACCTCTTGCTTAGGTTAACAGATCTTTTGGGGGGATCTGACCCCTCTTATCTCATTTCTTCTTTCCAACTCTTCTCTTCAGTGTTGAGGCATAGCAGAATTTTCAGTTTTCTTAAGTACTGTTGTGCCAAGGTCACTCTTGTTCCTGGGTCTCTTAAATACTGTCTCTTCACCTAAAACACTGTACCTCATCCTTCCTATGACTCTTTTATCATTTAATCATTCTTTTTTTTTTTTTTTTAAGAGCAGTGGTACAGAGTAGCCTAGTGGGGTTCTTGCTACTCCATTTATTTACTTTAATTTTATTTATGATTATTTTTTTAAGTAAGCTCCACACCCTGAGATCAAGAATTGCATGCCCACTGAGCCAGCCAGGCGCCCTATCTCTTAATCATTCTTAAGACCTCAAATTAGATACCTTAGAATTTCCTCCTCTACCCCCAACCCCTTAATTTTGGATTCTGGTTCCTTACCACCCCATCATAATACTAAACACACTGAGCCATGATTAACTGGTTACTTGTCAGCTTGCCCCACTAAACTATGAGTTCTTTGAGGGCAAGTGCCAGAGAAAGGCATGCTGTCTGATCACTTCCCCTTGTATGCTTACTTAATGCCCATCGCAGTGCCTGGCCTGTGGAAATGAATGTGAAAGTTTCACTTTAGACCAGTGATTCCTAAATTGAGGAGTGGTCTTCTCTTTTGAAATTGGGAGTACTAGTTTGTTTCCCAAGAAGAATGCACATAAACATAAGTTTTCCCATGCTTTCTAGGTCTGCATGTTTTCCTGCAACCTTTACTTGGAGAAGTCAGGGCGGCTGCTACAGTTACCGTCACCACCACCATCTCTCTCTCTCTCTCTCTCTCTCTCTCTCTCTCTCTCTCTCTCTCTCACACACACACACACAGGCAGACATACATACAGAACTTGATAAGACTGTGGTGTTTGCTGTGTAGTAGCCATGATTTTCAGTTAAGCCCGTTCCAGTATTTTCCCCTCTTCATTGCCTAAACTGACACATGATTTTATTAGTGGCAGCAGTTGTGGTGCTACATTTTCTTATTAAAACATCCAGCTATTGGTAATTTTGAATTTTATGTCTTTTCCAAATAATATACACAATACTCAAGCCATTATCTATTCATAGAATGAAAATAGCCCCCCCCCCCACTTCCCACAGTGGTGAATCCGACCCCAAAGGCACATAATTCTGAGACTGTCAACCTTAAGTAAAACAAATGGTAATTTAATTAAACAAAGATGAGTCTGTTTGAGAGTAGCAGGGGAATTGCAGTTCAGGACTTGCAGACTATGGCAAGCCATGGCCAAGTCCAAGGAGGCAAAGTGGGGGAGACTAGCTGTTATTAGGTTCTGGGAGGAAATTGAGGAGCGTTGTTTGGAATATAACTTAATTGGAGAAGAACAGGAGTGCGAGGTTGTAGTGGTTTCTCACTGGCTGCAAGCGGTGGGCAGTTTGCTGTTACGGAGGCATGTGGAAATCTTCCTCCTTTCTGCTGGCCATGTAAGTTGAGACGAGTGCTACGTGCATGAGAACTCTCCCTTCATGGCTTCCTGACTACATTTTTAAATTAGATTTCCTTGATTCATTTTCATGTTTTCCCTTTTTGATTAAGATCTTTCTGAGAAAGCATCACTGATTAAGCATCAGGTTATTCTTTTTGATTGAAATATTTTTGTCTTTCTGTGTCTTTTGGTGCTTAGAAGGACCTTTTCCAAGAGTCATGTCCCGTATCGGGGTGGGGGAGTGGGGACTAAGTAGCGAGTGGAAACCGTGGAGGCCACCTTTGAGTAACAGGGAAGATAGAAGGAGGGGCTGTCAGGGATTTCCTATTCATGAATTCATATCTTATCAAGCTTATAAACATTGGATCATCTGAAAGCCTTGAGCTAACATTCTGTTTGCTACATTATTTTCATGGCCTTCAGAAATAGCAGGAAGGACAGAACTCAAAAAGGGGTTTGTGGATACCACGCCTGTATTTCTCGTTGTCTCCAGAGCTGTTGGAAATCTTTGGTCCTGCTGTTGCCACCAACTCTCCTAGTGCTGACTAGGAAATTCCAGGTTGGCTGGTCAACTTGCTTTTTAAGCCAAGTGGGTTGCTCAATGATCTTATGTAACTGAGTTTTAACTTCCCCAGAAGTGTTAATCCAGGTGCAGCAGGTGGTGTTGGCCACAGCACAGACACCTCCTTGCTCAGTAGAAGATAATCAAGGACTGTCCTATTATCAACTTTGACCAGAGAGTCTAAGGCTCTTTTTTGGGCAGCTATTGTCTTGGCTACTGATTCTGCAATATCTCCAAGAGTAAAGGAGAGATTTCTGATCATATTCTTGTTTACTTTTACTCCTAACTGGGGAAGTATGACCCTGCCAAAGGAAGTGAATCCTGAATCATGAAAGCCTCCTGCTAGGTCCTTTCTCATTTGACGGTGTCAATACAGGGGATCTGACCAAAGAAGGTGCCTTAGTTGGTTTGCAGAAAGTTAGGAGCACAGTCAGATAACTCAAAAGGCCTTGCCTTCATATGTACCAGTTGTTGAGGCATTTATAGGCGCAGGGAGAATGATAACCACCACAAACATAAATCCGGTTGGGACACAAATCACTCTCACTTACTCGGGTGGCACTGTTAATAGGTAAGAGATTTTAATGATAAATCCAGCAGTGTGAAAGGCAAACCCCTCCTTGAGCAATGGCCTTGAGAAATGGGTGAAAGTGTTTTCTTTCTAGGCCAATGCCAAAGTGAAAGAGAGAGAAGGACAAAAAAGTTTCATGTTTAAACTATGAAGTCTTGATTCAGCATCAGGGGAGGAGTCAGCCTTTATGACAGCTACTTCTTTTTCTAGTTCGTTTGATTGGGAGGTCTCTAGCATCTGTGCAGGACCAGATGTCAGATGGTGCCTTCTTCATCCGTGAGATACGCAGGTTTAAGTCCCCAAGGTTTGGCTGCCATATGGGTAGTGAGGAGGACTTGCTATAGAGTCCCTTCCAAGTACATTCATGGGCAGTCTTTGTTCTTACTGATTACAAATCAAAAGTGTGAGAGAAAATTGGAAATGTTACTTTAGAGAATTGTAGCCAGATTTTTGAGGAAACTAGAATTGAGGATCCAGTCCAGTTTACAAGTATGTAACAGAAACTCAAAGACAATTAACAGGATTAGAATCTAAAGTAGACAAAGGAGTAAACATAATTTCTTCTCTCTGCAAGTACCCTCATTTTTTATAATAAAACTATTTCTTTGCATTAAACTTTGCCTGATTATTTATAATAGTGAAGCAAGAATATGATTAACCATCTAAGCTCTTTTTAAGACTGCTTTGCTGGAATTTTGTAAGCAAGGTACCAGGTTGATTTTTCCTTCGTAGGATTTCATTGGTTCCTTAAAGTCAAACTTCGCTCCTTAAGACTCTTTTGTTCTATCTGAATGTATGCACATTTCTCAAATATGACATTCCAGTCAAAACTTTGGTAATATAATCAGTGTTTCTCTGTCCTGATACAAGGAGAACAGATTCTTACTGAATTTATGCAAATAATTGTCATGAAGATTAAAATACTCACTAACAGTTTCCAAATTTTGGAGGGATCATGTGGAGAGAAAAAGTAAATGTTTTATCTTTATTGACAGAGGTGCATATCACCAAATTGTTGATAGCTTAAGAGAAAGAGAAAAAGGTTTCCTAAAATCTGAAGAAGCAAAACATTAGAGAACCAAGAATGTTTAAACAAGAAGTCATAAAAATTATAATCCTCCTCCTCAGTTCATTCAGTCTCATGTTTTCAATTCTTGTTCTGCTTGAATTCAGTTTGCCACTAGATCTGGGAATTCTTACCCAATTCAGTTTTATTATCTTAAAGTTATCAGAGAACTGTCCTTTCTTGAATCTCTTTGAAGATGAAGTACTTTTGCAGGAACACTTGTAAAAGCATCAGAGTAAAACAATAACTGTCTGTAAGTGACCAAAAGACTTAAAAATGGCCATGGCTAAAGGCCTGATGACAGTTCATTATAATGCAGCCGAGAAAGAAATTTGGTTATTTTTGTGACAGATACTTTAAGATAGTAACTAGAATTACAAGTGTTAACGTGATATAAGGACATATGAGATCTTTAGAAATTACATGCTATTTTTGCTACATTAATAATGTATTTCCACACAAGTATATTCTAAGAAGGTTTAACATCACCTATTTGACAATACTTCCCATGTAATTTAACATACCAAATAAGTCTAATTAGTTTAACATCTCCCTCTTTATAAGGAGAACAAATCCTTTGGTATGTTCCAGGGACCTTCTGTAAAAACCTAAAGTTACTTCAAGGTCAGAATACTTCCTTTAGAATTTGATTTTGGGGAAGTTTGTCAAAAATATCAAAAGGCTGGGACACTTAAGATGATAGGTCACTGTGAAATAATACTTAGGTATCGCTTTAACCAAAGTGACAAAGACTTTGCGGGAAAAGACAGTTAAATAGTTGTAAAAAGCCTTAGCTTCTTTAATTTTGAAAATAATGAACTTTTTAAAAAAGGAACCAAAGACGTGATGAGGACAAAACACACAGTCTTTCTAGCAGATTACATTAAAAGTAAAGAAAAACCTTTGTTTACAATATCTTATTAAGGGCAGATAAGAAATGTAAGAAAACATTGTTCTTTTAAACAGAGGGAAAAAATTTAATTTTGTACCACTGTAGTTTTGATATTAAAACTCATTTTTTCTAAAGATTTTATTTATTTGAGAGAAAGCACAAAGTGAGCACAAGCAGAGGGGAGGGGCAAAGGGAGAGGGAGAAGCAGACTCTGTAATGAGCAGGAGCCTGACGCAGGGCTGGATCCCAGGACCCTGAGATCATGATGACCTGAGCCAAAGTCAGATATTTAGCCGACTGAGCCACCTAGGTGTCCCAGACTAAAACTCATTTTTAAATAAATTTATTTTAATCCTAACTAGCTTGACCACACATTAAAATCTCTATTCAAAGATTCCTTTTCCAAAAACCTACAACTTTCTTTTTTACATTCAGATTTTATCCTATCTTTGTTCTTTTCAAATAACCAGCCTCCCCCCCCCTTTTTAAGATTTTATTTATTTGACAGATAGCAAAAGAGGGAACACAAGCAGGGAGATTGTGAGAGGGAGAAGCAGGCTTCCTGCCGAGCAGGGAGCCAGATGCAGGCTCTATCCCAGGACCCTGGAATCATGACTGATCGGAAGGCTCAACCACCGAGCCACCCAGGCGCCCCATCTCTTTCCCTTTTTAAATAACCAGACTTACTTTTAAAATTTTTTTTATAAGATTTTATTTATTTATTTGAGAGAGCGAGCGAGCACGAGAGGGGGAGGGTGAGAGGGAGAAACCAACTCCCTGCTCAGCAGGGAGCCCAATGCGGAACTCGATTCTGGGACTCCAGGATCATGACCTGAGCCAAAGGTGGTCGCTTAACCAATTGAGCCACCCAGGCACCCACCAGCCTCACTTTATAACAGACTTTCCCTCAACAAAAGTGCATGTCTGGGCACCTGGGTGGCTAAATCGGTTAAGCATCTGCCTTGGGCTCAGGTCATGATCCCAGGGTTCTGGGATCAAGTCCCGCATTTGGCTCTGCTTCTCCCTTTCTGCCCCTTCCCCCTGCTTGCATTCTCTCTCTCTCTCTCTCCCTCCCAAATAAATAAAATATTTAAAAAAAAGTGCATGTCTATTCCTTTCTACCTTCTTTTACCAAAAGCCCATATACGATTTTTTTTGCATATGGAGATGTTTCACTTATTATTTCTAGTAGCTTTAAGCACACACATTAATTAGAATTCTTAACCCTTAGCAACCTTAATTAAGAAGTAAACAATTCTGAACTGGCCTTTACATTAGCATTCTGTGAATTGGCAGACATACTTTTTTATGATTGCTGGAAACATGCTTTTTTCATAGAATATTTTTAAGCATGCCTAAAACATCTTTATTATTAGACTCAAATATCTTTAGTTCCTCTGTAAAATGAAGCAAAAAAGCCTATATGTTCAGTAATCTGTGTTTCAATATTTTATCTTACTTGGAAATGATCTATTTAATGAATTTAGCTTAACTCATCACTTAATTTAGCCAAACTTTAAGGTTTCAGGTTACCAAAAAGATTTGGGGAGATTATTTGAAAAGTTCACCTAAAACCTGTTTTATCCTACTTACATCTGTTTAGTTTACTCGTTCTTAACAATTATGTTTAGTTACCCACTAAAGCTTCATGAGACATTAGACTCAGCCATTCTTGTTGGCAAATTTTGTAACAGATACAACATGAATTTATTTGATTAGTAAAACCAGTAGAATAGAAGTTGTATGTCTACATTATGTTTATTGCTGTAACTCTGAAGACATGCTTATTTTAGTGAAACCAAAGTTAAGCTAGCTTTTATTTGATACAGATTGTCCCAAAAACCTGAAAAGCATTTGGGTTACTTTCTATTATATTTTTGAAAATTTCTATGAATACTTAATTCACATTTGAGTCAGCTAAATTGAACTCTTTTACAAATTAATTTTAGTAATTCTGTTGGCGGTAGAAAATGCTACATATATACAACACACATATAGATATGCTTAAACATAAACAGAGACCTCATGGTTTCTACTTTCTTCATTATAAAAGTTGGATCTTAGTTTTCTGGTAGTTGGAGTAAGTTAAGACTACCTGTTCATATGGCTAAAGCAGTTTTAAACGACCTTTCCCCCTTTTGTTTTTCTTCTGGTAAGAATTACTTCCCTGAAGTTTGTACTTTAGCATTTACACCTCAGAGGCACAAGGAAGAATGCAAGTTACAAGCCTTTAAAGATCAATAGGGGAGGTTTGGGGATTGGTAAAAAGAAATGGGCCAACTTTGAACTGCCTCTAGAGTCACATTTCTAGTTTTTACAAAGATTTGTAAGATAAGGATAGTTGCTCTCAATTCCTCAAAGAATTGGGTTGCAGCTTAAATGACATCATAGCTTGATCTACCCGTCCAACTGCATTATCCTCAGCATAGAGGAGAGCACCTTAACAAAATTTCCTATCAGGCACCAACCAGCGCCTCCAGTCTTATTTTCTGCCTTTTTGTGTATCCACTAATCTCTGGAGTTAATCCAACTATTAAAATGTCAGAGAATTTTCTATGAGTTTAAGAAATTATTTAACTATAGCCCTTAGTTTAGTCTTTAGTGTGGCCTTTGACCAAAAAATGAAGGATGCCTGAGGAGAATTGCCTATAGCTTCAGGTGGTCTTATTTGAAAAGGTAATTGTTTAATAGGCTCTTCAGAGTAGAAAGGCAATTCAGACAGGATTACTAGAATGAGTACTCAAAGGAAGAAAGAGGGGAGCAGTATGAGTATTATGTCAGTCTTATAGCCTTTTGTTTATGTACCTCTTAGATCTTCACTTTTTCATTAGCTTTTTACAGCAAATCTTTATCGAAAGATTTGGAACCATAGTTTTTAGACATAAAATAGGCAGATATGCCAGGAGGTGGCTTGCTTAACTTGCTGGATTTTAAGGATCCCACTAAGAGTAAAAGTACAGAAAACAAAAGAGTTCTCACCAAGAAGGGTAGTACCTTCACAAAAGCAGACCCCAGATAAAGTCAGAGAGCTGAACCAGAAGGAGGGAGCTTGACTCTGAGAGGAGACTCACTGAACCAAAAGGAAAAAGACAACTCACAGAAATGAAGAGTGCAAGGGGCTCAAGTGGAACACAAAAGAGTTGTGAGGGTCATTATTCCCTAGGGGTTCAGCTCCTTCCCAGCCCGCTTCTGACACCAGGTAATATCAACCTTAAATGAAACACATGGTAATTTAATTAAACAAATATAAATTTATTCAGGAATAACAGTGGCATTGCAAGTCAGGGCAGGCAGACTATGGTGAACCAGAGGGCAGGTCTGAAGAGACAGAGGGGAGGCTAGCTTTTAGTAGGTTCTGAGAGGAGACAGAGGTGTTTTCAACATAGCTTCATTGAAGAAGAACAAGAGCTTAAGGTTGTGGCAGTTTCTCACTGGCTGCAAGTGGTGGGCAGATCTTCCTCCTCCCTGTTGGTCATTAAGTTGACATGAGCGCTACATGTATGACAACTGTCCCTTCATAGCATCCCAGCTCCAGTTTATTTTTTTAAAAGATTCTATTTATTTAATGAGAGAGAGAGAGAGAGAGAGAGAACACAAGCAAGGGGAGTGGGAGAGAGGGAGAAGCAGGCTTCCCACTGAGCAGGGAGCCCATTGTGGGGCTCAATCCCAGGATCCTGGGATCACGACCTGAGCCGAAGGCAGATGCTTAAAACGACTGAGCCACCCAGGCACGCCCCCCTCCCCCAGCTCCATTTTAAATCAGGTTTTCTTTACTCATTTTTACAGCTACTTTTGATGGTTTTTAAAAATATGTTTTCTGTTTGTGAAGATAACTGGGCCATGAGGAAATCAGTGCTAAACATGCCCTTTGCCTCATTGTTGCTACACTGCCATCAACTGAGCCAGTGGGACTAGGCACAAGATCTGTTGTTTTATTTATTCATGTTATACTTAATGATTTCATGTCATATGTACTCTATTTTTAAAACTTGGACCATGTAGTCTCATTACCAGTTTCATCAGCTTAGCTATCTCCTTTCCTCTAAGAACTTTGCTTTCTCTCTCTTAACAGTGGAAGCCTCCTCCTGCATTTAGAGCAGGCTAACACTTAACACTGTGGATTCCATTCCCCTTGCCTCTTCCAAGGTGTTAACTCTAGTGTTAGCCTGTGTTTCTTGTGTTGTCTTCTCTATTTGATTATTTCCACTGGTAAATTACTTGCCCTAATATCTATCACTCATCTTTTTAAAAACCTAATGGGTTTTACTTACCCACTTTAATTCACTTTTACTGCTTTATTTTTCTCTGCTGTATCATACTCCAGAAGAAGTTTTATGATCATAGTTTCCACTCGCTTTCTAATTCTTATTCTCTCTTCAGTTCTTTCTAATCAGACTTTCTTCGCGACACTCCGCTGTAAGATTTCTTATCAAGGTCATCAGCCTCCATCTAGTGAAAGCCAGTCTCAGTCTTCAACCCTACTCCTTTGATACATTCATCCACATTATCTTCATCTTTTTAAAAAAACCTCTCCTTTCCTAGGCTTCCATAGTATTATATGAGCCTGTTTTGGAACCCCTCCCCCTCATCCCCACATATTTCTTTGGGTTGTCTTTGGCTTTTCTTCCCCTATCTGACCTTCAAATGTTGGGAGGGTTCCAAGGCTCTAGCCTCAGCTCTTTTTTCTTGTCTGCTTTCTGGGAGCCCTCACTGGGCCCATGGCTCCAGAATCATCTATACATTGATTATTCTCTGATTTGACCTCTGAGTTCCAGATATGGCTAGCCAGCTGTCTATAGACTTCTCCACTTGTTTGGCATCTCTTGTGTAAATCTTTAAAATGAAAACCATTAACTCCTGCCTCTCTTTTTCCACTTAATTCTGCAATTCCCAAAGCCTGCTCTATCTTGGGAAATGTCTTTACTATCCATCCATTTAAATGTATATACCCCCACCCCCCAAAAATCTAGATACTGTTCTTTATTTTTTCTCTTTCTTTCATCCACATCCAGTCCTTTAGCAAGTTCTCTCTGATCTTTTTACAAGATAATTGGCAGATCCAATTAAAAACTCAGATTCAAGCCACCAACATCTCTTTGTACTGCAGAGTACATCTTTTCCCCACGCTCTTGAACTCTTCATTTTATACTCCACACAACAATTAAAATAAGATCAGTTATTACTGCAGTGCTTTAAAACCCTTCCGTTTTAGAAAGGTTTCTGTTACACTTAGAATAAATACTAGTCTTCTCTATGTTACTTTGTCTCTTTGTTTCCCTCCAGTATAATTTAAGTTTGCTGAATGTATAACTTGTTCCCAGTGATTCCTCAGATGTAAAATAGTCCCTTGAAGTAGTATCTGGTGGGGAACAGACTATTGTTATAAAACCCTTCATTATATTTAGATTATATAAGTTTATTCTTTTATATTAATGGAAATTAATTGCCCCCCAAGTGTAATTGAAACCTGTAGTGGTTAGTTTGTAACTTGTCATCCCCTTACTTAATAGCTGTTAACTCTGTAGTTTATGATTTGATACTTTGTATCTTCTTCTCAGGCCCTTCCAAACAACTTTGTAAGTTACACCAACAAAAATTAATGCCCTTCCCCCAACTGCTACAAAAGTTAAAGTCACATGTGCAGAATTTCAGTAGGTAAACTGGAATCTAGGTCTTCTGTTATGACCTTATTGATGTTGTGTGCTTGGTGGTGGTATGGAAGAATTACAGTAAACTTTAGGACCAGCTGCTTTTTTATTTTCTAAATTCCCTCCAGTTATATTTTTAAGCTATCTTTAGGTCTATGGCTGTTTTTGTCAGCATTAACATAAAATATTGGCTTCTGTTGTAACCAGTGTAAGTTTTGGTCAGTTATTTTTATAGTTAATGGTGATATTTAAAACTACTAGGTATTATATATGTAATTAATGATAGGTTCTATTAAGTGTGAGTTAAACTGATAGAACCAGTAACTTCAGATGATTTCTTAGAAGAAAATTGGAGACTGACACAGGGCAGGAATGCAGTGTTTTATTTTTGCTAGTAAGGTCACTAAAATATAAGACAAAACAAACTTACTATTTAATATCTTTTTATGAAAGAAAGGACACTTAATTAAAAAAGCAGCAAACACATAATCTCAGAACACCGCAAGGTTTAGTTCTTTAAAACTAATTTTGTTTTGTGGAAAACATCACTACATTGATTTTCCTGTCCCTCAGTTAAACCAGGGACCAGTGCTAACTGCTTGCAGCCAGGTGTGACTGGGGAGCATTGCTCTAGTCCGAAGAAACTGTGTAGATCCTAAATTATAATTTGCAAGTTTCTTCTCTCATACTGTCTTTCCCCTGGTCACAATTAGTACAATTCTTTGATTCCTTTCTTTCTGGTAAACTCTGTCTCAAAGCCTGGGCGCTCTGTGGAAGCTTTCAGATGATGACTTTTGTCATCAGAAAATCTAAAATGCTTTCTGCCCAGAATGGACTGACCTTGTTACAGTTGCTAATGAAAACATCTCTGGAATCTTCTTGATACCTTTAACAAAGTAAATAATTACTTTAAAAAGTTTATAGTCATTTCTTATTATTTATTCTAGTAGTATACTTTCTTTGTTCTCTCTCCTACTCTCTGCCTGCCTCCACATTGAGATTACTAGCTGAAACACTAAAAACCAAGAGCCTTCCAGTAATCTGTCGTTCTCTTAGAATGAACTCTTGCCCCCCCTGCAAAAGAGATTAAGCTAACTAAATTAATTACAAATTTAAATTTATGATAAATTGGAAATTGTATCATTCTGGTACCTTTGCCTCCTTCTTTGATATTTTTAAACAGCCTAAGGAAACAAATCATTTGTCACTGCTGCCTGTGTTCTCATATGGGAACATATCTAGGTTTGATGGGATCAGCAAGGTTAAATTAGAGGAGGACCTGCTAGATGGGGTGAAGGAAAGGCAAAATTGATACTCATCCAACTCTCTTTCAACCTCTTACCTCTCCACTTCCACGCTTCAGGCAATAAATGCTATGTCCTACAATGCAGTGACTGTGGGTGCAGTCAATAGCACTACCTATTTCTTAAGCTGGAACGAAGTCCTAAAAATAAAATTCAAAAGAAAAGTCTTCCTAAGTTTCCTGTTTTTTGTGACTTGGAAATCTTTTATGAGTCAAAGTCTAACAGACATTTTAGTAGAGAAGTTTTAGAGTTTAAATTAACTTCTCATTGTTCTTTAGTAAATAAGAGTGAAAATCAAAGATTTTCACTGATTGAGTTAACCAAGATGCTGTTAAGTAAATCAGATAAATACATAATTCCCCATTTTTGGAGGGAAAACATCATAAGTAAAGGTCAGGGAAATGTTTAATTCCAATAAAAAACCTATCCAACTGTCATATCAGTTCTGGTCTCTGGCAGTCTACAAGATGGTATAAGGTAGTTTGATCAAAAATAAGCAGTTTGGAAAAGTGAAAATTCTTAACCCCGTCTTGAGCTGTCTACCTGAAATGTCCTTTTAAAGTACTGTACACATTTTTCAGTGATTTAAATTCTGTACATTTGGTCTAATGCATAAAAATCCTATCAATAGGAGCTTATGAATTGGAATCTAAAGTGTAAAGAATATGTTTTGAATAAAATAGGTATTTTCATTTGTAAATAGTGAAATCTTTCACTGAAATTTGTTTCTTTTCACTAGGTTTAAGTGGAAACCCTGCAGATATAGAGAGAAGAGAAGCAGTGTTTGGAAAGAATTTTATACCTCCTAAAAAGCCAAAAACCTTTCTTCAATTAGTATGGGAAGCATTACAAGATGTCACTTTAATTATACTAGAAATTGCAGCCATAGTATCATTGGGCCTTTCTTTTTACCAACCTCCAGAAGGGGATAATGCACGTAAGTAAATTGGGGAGGGGAAACAAAGAAAAAGACTTTTTATGTGTGATGTAAATAAGTTCACTTCATTTGCATACTTAAAATGTAATAATAATAGCAGGTCAGCATTTATTGACCATGCTAGACACCATTCTAGTAGTGCTTTTAATAGTTCTTTAAATATACCATCTCAGATAATTTTACAGTAACCCTATGAGATAGTGTCACCTGCAAGTGAAATACAGAGTTGAAAAACCTGCCAAAATGTGCATACCATGTGTTGGCAAGGAGCAGTTTTTAAGGTCTTTGAACACTATATTGAAATAATTACAGTTTTAATTTTGGGTGTTTTTTTTTTTAATTTTGGAAAGCATTATGGAAGCAATATTCTATTCTTTTCCCTAATCCATTATTTTTCAATTGTGTTATTATATGCATGATTTGGATAATTGCCTTGCCATTCTAGAAATGTTTCTACTACAAAGTATCTTGACCAATGGGAAAATACATTATACATTGATATATCTACTTTAACTTGTAGCTACAAATGGTTTTTTCTCCCACCTTTTTATGTTCTTTGTTTCTTTTTTAAATTTCTCTTTCTCTTTTTAGTAAGTTTATTTAAAATGGATATTCTTTGACAGTACGTTTTGTAACTGCTAAGAAATCCAGCTTGGGTTTTACTTACTGTATTTAAATAACTATAGAGTGAACCAATAGTAGTTTATATATCAGAAGAGTGATACACCAATATTTTTGTTTGTAAGAACTTTATTCTTATGCCTTTTAAATTATGAAGAGTTTGATAAATATTTGCTAACTCTGGAAGTTGGCTTATGCAGTGATTTAAAGTAATCACATTAAAGGTATGCCTGGAGCTCATGTGAGAGTTTTGTTTTTTTAGGTTTTTTGTTTGTTTGCTTGAGAAAGTTGATCACAGAATAGGTCACTTTATCTGAAACCAGTATAGATCAGGGTTTTTCAGCAGCAGCACTGTTTACATTTTACACCAGAACATTCTTTGTTGCCCTGCATCATACCACCTTCCAGTCGAGGCAACCAAAATGCCTCCAGATACTGCCAGATTTCTCATAGGGGGCAAAATTGCCCGTGTCTGAGAATCACTGATCTAAAGAAGAAAAAATTTGGGCAATATTCTTGTCAACATTGAGCCAAATTATTTTTGAAACTTGTTTATTTTTGTTAAATAAATAATACATATTTTGCCATAGAAAGGTGAGGGAAAAATGACAATTATAGGAAATAATATTCACCCAAAAATCTCATTTTTAAGAGATTACTGCTATACCATTTTGATATGTATTCTTCCAGATTTTAAAAGTATGTTTTGTGTGGATTACTCATGAAGGTGTATGTATGCATGCGTGGGTAGGCCTGAGGGTGTGTAAATGGGTGTGTCTTTTTATATGACAAAGAAAGGTCATACATAATACAGCTAAGCTCTGTAGTGCTCAGTTTACCCAACTAGCATCATAGAATATTGGGAATTGGTATTCTAGAATTCATTGAGTTGGCAGATTATTAATTTTTTTTTTATTTTTAACATTTTTTACCCCAAGATTATAAGAAAGCTAAAGAAAAATATTTTCAGTGGGAATGGATTTTGTTACAAGGACAAATTTTTTTTGGAACTTGGACTGCTTTCATTTGTAGGATATAGTGACAAGCCCTTTCCCAAATTTGCTTAAGGAGAATACTGGCATTAGATCCAACTGAGAAGATAACTGTAGAGTTTTCGGTGTCATAAGACACTTCGAAGAGAGTCAAAATCTACTTAGAAGGAGATGAAATGTTAGTGTTTGCATTTTTTTTTAACATTTATTAGTGTACTCGTATCTTTTCATCATGTTATGTTTTAACACTAAGTAGTAACTTGGCTTAAAAGGAAATCCATTAATTGTAAACCTGCAGTTCTAGAAATCTAAATTCTCAAAATTTCTTACTAGTGCTGTTTGGTGTGAAAATAAGCACTGTGTAACCCACACTATAAACAAATCTTTGTAATACTGATCGATGGTTCTCAAACTTTTTGTTCTCCGGCCCCTTTATGCTCAAAGTATTAAGAACTCCAAAAAAAACTAGTGATGTAATGGAGGGTGATTAACATAACAATAAAAAGTAAAAAAAAATACTCCAAAGAACTTTTGATTATATGAGTTATATCTGTAGATATTTACTGTATTC
Source organism: Eumetopias jubatus (assembly GCF_037043125.1). Lineage (NCBI taxonomy): Eukaryota > Metazoa > Chordata > Mammalia > Carnivora > Otariidae > Eumetopias > Eumetopias jubatus. The sequence goes on along the minus strand of NW_028274814.1, from coordinate 112,302,980 downwards.
CTAATTAAAATAGAGAAATTTAAAAATACCATTGCACTTAAAAATTATAACTAAGTGCTGTGTTGTTATAATAAAAAATTATAATTACTGAAATTATTATTAATGAGATTTTAAATGAAATAATGAAAAGAGTAGTAGTGTTCTTCATTTCCTTGTTATCTCTTTAACATAATTGAAGATAACTGGGTTCTCATCTGCTTCTGCATTTAGTGTGTTGTGTTAGCACATGTAATGTAGTCTTTGGAAAATTCCACTATACATTCCTGAAATATAAGGCACATTACATCTTAGTATTTTTATAAACATAGTTCTGACCTTGGGGATTCCTCCTGGGATTCCTAGACAACACTTTTGAGAACTACTTCATTATACTGTAATGTACACACTTGATGCACCATCTAAGAAATAGCTCAAGTGGAGAATTTTAAGAATGGAATATTTGCCTTGTGGCAGAGAGCAAAGACTGAATTTAGATTGTGCATCTCTCTCAGGTGTTTACAGGGGAACACTTTCGGTGAAATAGATTATTATTACTATATTTGTACTTGGACTTTACTGAAAGCGTTATTAAAATACTTATATATAAATAAATATAACTGGTAAACTACAATCCTTTTGTAACTTTGATTTTGCAATTGTTTTTTCATTGCAGCTACTCTAAAAATTTATAATGATCATCAGTAGGAAAAGGATTTAATTTCTAGAAGTATTTTACTACCATCTGTTTCAAGATCGTTCTAACTTTATCTATATAACCTAAAGTAGAACTATATATGAAATGAAATATGGCACCAACTTGTTTCATGTTCTCTTTTGAAATATACAGTCATCTAGTTCTAAATATGCATGTGAGATTTAAAGCTGAGAATGATATAATTGTCTCATAATTCCTTCCCCCCAATCTCTGTTGCATTGATCCTTAAATTTTTTTTTTATTATATACCTTACTGGGAAGAAATCTGAGCATCTATCTCCAAATGATGCATTTGTGAATTATATATATATTTAGAGCTGTCTTCGTAATGTGTATATTTTTATAGTGCATAGTCTTAAATGTATATAAAATATAAATTGAAATATTAAAAAGATGAAATGAGGTTTAAAATTTTGATGTTTAGTAATTATAAAATACCATTATTGATAGCATGATTGTGAATATACATTATTATATTTTATAATTTCGATTTAACCTTGATTTCCCTTGATTTGGGTCTGAGTTTGGTTTATTTCAGAACTTGGTTTTAATGTTTCTCATAGCTGAAAAGAAACTTAAAACATTATGTAAATCCAAATGCAGGAAGTGTACTCACTAATGGTATTTATTTTCACTCTCATCCACCAGTTACATAAACGTCTCTGTTGACATATGACTGGTAAATTCCATCTTCTGCTTTCAATCTGTTGTTATTGCACACTGTTATAACGTATTGCATTTTTACATTTTTAACCGAAACCCATTGAAATGCTTCATTTGGAAGATAATATTTTAGCTGCATTTCACGTAGGTAAAAGTGGTCAACATGGTATTTGAACCTTCATCTGTTCTTGAGTCCGGACTTGGCTCAACCTAATTCAGAGGAGAAACTGTGCTACTGCTTCTGCTGTTTAGAACATTGTAAACCATAAATTCATTTAACTAGTTACTGTGTACAATGATACATGGTCATTTCTTCAGTTCAAATGTAATTCAAAGAGAAGTTTCAATATTTGGATGGGAAAGCCAGCACTCTCAATGGATTGTCCTGCTGTCTCCTTTGGAGAACATGCTTTTGTACCCATTGATGGCTGAATCCTGTTCATGGTCCTTGGGATTTTTTTTTTTTTTTTTTTTTTTTTTTTACTCACATCATCCCTTCCATTTCACCACCACCAGTTGATTTTATTACAATCTCTGTGTTCTCTCTCTTCCTCTATCCCACATACCTCTCCTGGATTAATCTTTATTCAGCATCTTTTTTTTTAAGATTTTATTTATTTGAGAGAGAGAGAATGAGAGATAGAGAGCACTAGAGGGAAGAGGGTCAGAGGGAGAAGCAGACTCCCTGCTGAGCAGGGAGCCCGATGTGGGGCTCGATCCCGGGACTCCAGGATCATGACCTGAGCCGAAGGCAGTCGCTTAACCAACTGAGCCACCCAGGTCCCCTTTATTCAGCATCTTTATGCTTCATATCTTTGGTTCGTGCTTTCTATTCTGGAATATGCTTTAATCTTCTAGTATCATTCATTTACTCATTCTTTTTTTTTTTTTTTTGAATAATCTTTTTCCTGCTTTACCTGTCCTAAGAGAACCATTGATTTTTCAGACTTTTCAGCTCAACCCTCTGTAAGAAAGAACTTTATATAGGAATATGCAGAAGAACATATTCCTTCATGTGAATTTATAAATAACCAAAGTAAACTTGTAAGAAACAATGCTTACCTTTACTACGTGTATATGCCTTTTATTTTGTTAATGTTTCATTTTTCAAAATGCTGGTCATGGGCCACTGAGTTGATTTTAGACTCACAGATTATAGTCCAAAGTATAAACAGCACCGTTCCATTGTTCTTTCTTCAATATTGACCTTCAGTTTTGAGCTTTTGGGGTTCTTTCCTCCCTCATTCTTATGTAAACTTTTTTGTGCCATAGAGCCTTTGTACTGATTCTGATCTTTCCCTGGAATGCTCTTCCTGGAATGCTCTAAAGCAACTATTTGGTAGTTCCCTTTTTATCATTTGGCTCCTAGCCCAAACATCGTGGACACCTCAGAGGGGCCTTGATAGCACATCACCATCCTTTATTTTCTTTATGCCATTTACTATATCTGAAATTAATTGTTTTATTATCTAAATTCTTCATATAACATTTGCACCTACCAATCTGAGTATGGGTTTCATGCGAAGAGAGAGCTTGTGTGTCTTATTTACTGCTATATCCCCAGCTGCTAAAGTAGTGTCTGGCACCTAGAGTAGGTGCCCAAATAGTTGGATTAATGAGTAGCACTTGGCTTACCTTTTCATGTTACAGAAACCAAGTTTTGCTTGTACTTCTGTAAAATTGATAAAGTAAATAAGCATGATTCATGGGTAGCACATAGTATTTAAGTTTTCATGTATATCTTGTCTAACGTGTAATAATTAATAGCATTAACCATTGGTCCATTGCAAAGGAATTCTCAACCACTGCTTTACCTACTTTAAAGTGTTCTCTCATTTAATCCTCACAACTCTGGTGGAGTAGGTGGTGTTATGCTAATTTGATAAGTAACTTGCCTTGAGGCTAAGATTTCATCTTCCCTGGTGTCCTTACTCTTAACCAGAACCCTAGACTGCCTCCCCATCCTGAGGGAACTTGACATAGTAAGCATTCTTATCATTATGGAATGCTTTTGGTTCAGTAACGTATTTAGAGTAAAATTAACAAGGTATGTAAACACCATAATTAACTTATCGAATGTCTGTTGTCATCAGTTCAGAATCTTTTTTCTTTTTCTTTCTTTCTTTTTCTTTTTTTTTTTTTTTGATAAGCATTTTCTTTCTTTCCATATAGTTTGTGGAGAAGTTTCTGTTGGAGAGGAAGAAGGTGAAGGAGAAACTGGTTGGATTGAAGGCGCTGCAATCCTCTTGTCAGTAGTGTGTGTGGTATTAGTAACAGCTTTCAATGACTGGAGTAAGGAAAAACAGTTTAGAGGTTTGCAGAGTCGAATTGAACAAGAACAGAAGTTCACAGTCATCAGGGGTGGTCAGGTCATTCAGATACCTGTAGCTGACATTACTGTTGGAGATATTGCTCAGGTGAAATATGGTAAGTAAAAAATGAGCAATACCTCTTAACGCTAGAGGTAAAGTTACTGTAATCTTGTTTATAGTTTAGCATACCATTGCTTTTTGTTTTAGGTGATCTTCTTCCAGCTGATGGCATACTGATTCAAGGCAATGATCTTAAAATTGATGAAAGCTCATTGACTGGTGAATCTGATCATGTTAAGAAGTCTTTAGATAAGGATCCCTTACTTCTATCAGGTATGAACTTCTTTATCTTGGCACTTTTTTCTCTTGCACAACTATATACCATTGTCAGCAAACATAGTTTCCCTAACAGCCTACAATGTGAAGGATTCTGTATTTTATGTTAGCTTCTACCGTTATAATCCTTAGGGACCTTTTTTTTTTTTTTTAAGTTGGCAGAGATATTAGAGATATTTGAATCCAGAGCCCTATTTTACAAATGAGGAGCCTAAGTCAAAACAAAAACAAAAACACAAAAAACCAAGAGTTTTTGAGTCAGTGTTAGTGTAGTGATAAAACTGAAATATAAACCTAATGATTTCTACTTTTCTATTTTTCTGTCTTAACGTTTATTCTTAAGGCCTGTTGATGTATAAAATTAAAGAATGATTGCTTTTAAAGCAAATTAATGAATTCCCTATGATGAACTACCAAGGAGAGGTTTTTGGGTTTTTTGTTTGTTTTTATCTGTAAGAACTGATAAAATCCTTAAAATTTACTAATCTGACTCCGTTTAACTGCTGAGGAATAAATCTGAGACAAATTATTTATCAAAGATTACATGACTAATCAACAGTAGGCCTAGCAGTGGCACCACATCTACTGGGGAGGATTGAATTTGCACATAGGTGAGACATGTTCTGAGAACGAAGAACAGGATTTGTTTTTTTTGTTTGGTTGGTTTAAAGATTTATTTATTTATTTGAAAGCGAGAGAATGAAAGAGAGAGAGAGAGCACATGAGGTGGGGAGGGTCAGAGGGAGAAGCAGACTCCCTGCTGAGCAGGGATCCCTATGCGGGACTCGGTCCCAGGACTCCAGGATCATGACCTGAGCCGAAGGCAGTCGCTTAACCAACTGAGCCACCCAGGCGCCCCGAAGAACAGGATTTGTACAGGTGAGGGTACTGTTTGAAATGGGGAGGTAGCTGTACTACCTGGGAGGCTCTTGTAACAGTAACTGGTAGCTTGACCTGAGGTTAATTGGAAATGAAAGGGAAGAGATGGTGGGAAAATACTGCGTGGCCTTCTAAAATGCTGAATGAGAAGAAGCCAGAATACCACAACTTGATTCCAAAAGCACTGCCAGTTCTTTACGTTGGATTTCCAGGTTTTTACTCTTAATTTTCTAGGATTCTTTATAGAATTTACAAAATTGCCTCTAAGACTGTTGTTTACATATGTTTGTTAGACTTAATTATACCAGAGCTTGGAGCAAGCAGAATGTTGCCTGTTTGTCTTCTATTACCATTTTCAGATGTTAATGGAATGCTAACATGTTTTACATTGTAAGGAGATTTATGCTGATTTAACTGTAATAACATGGCGGCTGTAATTGTTCAGTTCTTCTCTCTGAACTTTATATTTTAATTGAACATGGTTTTACTGAAACCAAAGTCAAACATGTGACAAGTTAAGTCAGAGTCACAACTTTTGGGCATATACTTCAGTCTAACTATTAATCTTTTTAAGATTTGCAGATATGTGCCTAAAAAGCTTATTGCAGAACATCTCACCACTAACAGAGTAATTACGTAAGCACCATTATTAAAGGGTAGAGGTCCCAATTATAATACAGACTTATTTCTTCAGAAAAATCTTGGGATTTGTATACCTTTAAAATTTTGCACTACCAAGAACATCCTATTTTGTTTTTTTCTTTAGATGGGTATACTTGTAATTCATTCTAAGTAGATATATCTTAGATATAGAAATATGATGTATTTAAGTACAACGTATACTTTACTTACTCCTTGCCATAGTTTTGAGAAACTGTAATTGTTAACCAGATAAAATCTATAGTCTTTCCAAGGAGGGGAAAGCAATCTAATTATATAGGCTGTCTGGGCCATGGTATTTGGCAAACTGAGGTGGTATTCTATTGCCTTTTTGCCATATATACTGCAGGGACTTTTATGTGCATCTAGCTTATTTACAAAGTGCTTAGCTCTTCAGGTTGATGTCCTTTAACTGAACTTTGGTCCTTTTCTATTTTAACAGAGATTGCTAGTAAGCTTTATGTAGACTCAGGTCCCTGACACATCAAGTGTACCACAAGAACTCTGTAAATTTTCCATGGTTAAGAAAAGACTGAAATAACTTTGCAGAGTCTCTTATCGTAATGTGGGTGGGAAAGTTTTTCTGCATTTATTTCCCTATTCCAAAAATGTACTAAAAAACATAAAATGCATTTATTTTTAAATGTATTCTCATGATGCCTTTTCTCACTGCTGTTCTTGGCTTTTTAAATTTAGATTTTTAAAAGCAGTTATTCAGTTAGCAGTGGGGATATGACCAGAACAAAAACTGTTTACTTTGCCTGAGAACATTAACCGCCAGCATCTGATTACCTGTGGTAAGGAGGAATAGAACATAAAAAAATTGAAATCTACCAGAAGCCAGAATCGTTAAAAGAAATTGCCTTTTACATGTAGAAGTTGCTCAATCAATACTGTTTCACTGTCCTGAATTTCATTTCTTATTTTCTTTGCCTTTTCACTGACAGAGGGGCTAATAATTAGTGAAATATTCAGAATATAGATTTTTAAAAGCAAGAAAATCAGGGGCACCTGGCTGGTTCAGTTGGTTAAGCATCCGTCTCTTGATCTCAGCTCAGGTCTTGATCTCAGGGTCATGAGTTCAGGCTCAGTGTTGGGCTCCATTCCGGGGCTGGGACCTACGTAAAACAACAACAACAACAACAAAATAAAAATAAAAGCAAGAAAATCAAAGGCCTCAAATATTCACATTGGTTAAGTTCTCCAGTAATTAGTAGACAAATGTAAGTTTTTAACTACTGGAATAAGTACATATGCTTTATGACTTTATTTAGCAAATAACCTTTGTGCATTGACTTGGTAGATAAGATGGTGGTAGGGGCAAAAGAATCTGTCCCCCATTTGGTTGTAAACTAGGAGATCAAATAAACCTGATAAATGTAAAGAAGACTATTGCGAGTTTAGAAAAAAAAGTTGCTTTTGAAAGCTACTTAAAATTCACAAAAATATTACAGTAGAGAAATGGGAAGCTTTTTAATTAGGAAAGGTACAGAGATGTGGATGTACAAGTTGGAGAATGGTCAGCAAACTTGTCGGCATTGTATTAAAAGAAGAATATGCCCCTTGCCCCCTGACCGAGCTGGATTGAATCTTTGTCTTGACACTTAATTGTTGCATAATCTTGGGCAAATGTTTAGAAAATAAGAAAAAATAATGCCTACCAACTTGCAAGATTGTTGTAAGGGACAGTCAGAATACAGTCAGTGTTCCTATTTCTGTACCATCGCTCTCTGTCATGGAATTTTATGTTAGAGAAGTGGATGAAAAGTTTGAAGGGTTGGTTGATCTCGAGGTGAAGACTTTGGACTTAATCCAGTCGGCAGTGTAGAATCAGAGGTTTTTGAACCATGAGACGCTTGTGAGAAAATTCACATTTTAGGAAGATTAAAACTGATGTAGGACAAACTGGAAAGACAGACTAGCTAGGAGGCTGTTGCAGTGGTCTAGGCTGGCTAGGATGAAAGCTGGTTTAGGTAGAGATTTGGGTTTGGGTGTGGTAAATGGGGCATTTGGTTATAAAGAACATTCTTTTTTTTAAGCAATGTGTTTCTCAGAAATGTCAATAATGATGATGAGGATAATAAAATTAATGTGCATTCTTTGAACCCCCCCAAATTCCAGGCAGTGTGCAAAGGCACTTTACGTTTGTACCTTTATTTGAGTCTCATTGTTTTTATTAAAGGTAGGTACTGTTATCCTCATTTTATGGGTGAGGAGTTGAGATGTGATGATTTGCCCAGTATCACATGGTAAATGGCATGCGCTTTGAATTCAGATGAGATGGATTACAGAGTTAAAACCTTCAGCATAAGAATTTAGGTTATTTAATGTCTTACTGAATTTATCTTATTAAGTACTAGATATTAAAGACAATATGACTAAAGTTTGAAATTTGAAGGTAGGAGGAAAAAAGCCATAACAATTTCAGAAAAACATTTTCTGTTGCTGTAGGTACTCATGTAATGGAAGGCTCTGGAAGAATGGTCGTTACTGCTGTAGGTGTTAATTCTCAAACTGGAATTATCTTTACCTTACTTGGAGCCGGAGGTGAAGAGGAAGAAAAGAAAGATGAAAAGAAAAAGGAAAAGAAAAGTAAGATCAGCAATTTTCTCTGAGAATGGGTATTTGGAAATACAGCACCTGGTTGTAAGAAACTGGCACAGAAAAATGCACTTCTTTTATGAGGTTCTGATACGAAACATTCTACAAGTTAATATAGTACTCTCAAGTGGTAGAATTAATGGAGTCCCTTCCATTTCCCAATTTTTCTTGTAGACATCACAGTCCATCAAGGGCCTTTAGTGCATACATCAATCCCCTTTACTTAGCCAGACAAATTCAGCATTTCCTTGAACACCTGCATTGGCTTGCTTTATTCTGTTTAGTTTTTAGCATCTTTCTGTTACCTAACCAGCAAAATGAGTTAAACTCTCACTTCCGATTTGCTTATCTCTTCTGCTTCTTCAGTCGTAGCTTTCTTTGTCACCCAATCACATTTTGGTCTCATTGAGCTTTTAATCTATTTCACGTTTTCTACTATTCACATTTCCCCGTCTATACTTAAGTAGTTGGTTTCTGGACATAAGACGAAGACTTTACGTTGACACCCATTCTGTTTATTACATTTAGCCCAAAGTATTAGATACCAAGATTTTAGAAATTTGATCTTGACCCATTGTATCTGCTGTCCCTACAAGTTGAGCTATCCTCAGCAAAAATTGATAACCATAGTTTAGCCACAAGGATCTTACCAGAAACTGTCATAGGTAGGGAGACTGCCCAGAATTACTTAGCTGGAGGCATGTTACCTTTTTTTTTTTTTTAGATTTATGTATTTATTTGGGCAGGGGAGACAGCGAGCAAGGGAACACAAGTAGGGGGAGTGGCAGAAGCAGAAGCCGGCTTCCCGCAGAGCAGGGAGCCCGATGCGGGGCTCGATCCCAGGACCCCGGGAAGTCTCTCAGTGACTGAGCCACCCAGGTGCCCCTGGCTTGTTACTTTTTTAAAAACGCCTTCCCCACCCTGCTTCTAAGTATCTGCTATATCACCCTTTTCTCCCGCTCAGGTTTGCACCTCCAGGGTTCTTTCTCTTTAGGGTGACAGCAGTTTACTGTGGCTTAACCACTTGGATTTACTTAATTTTACTTAGGAGAGTAAGCCCCTATTTTGCTCTTACACTTAAGTATTTTGAGATCTTCTAAAATAAAAACCTTCCTAAAATCTTGGTTTGCTATAACTACAACCATGTTTTTAATACTTGGATGTTTTATTTTTGGGGGGTTTTGTCTTCAGTTGCAAAATTTTTAGTTTAAACAAAAATGTATTTGAACAGTTCTGACTGCAAATTGAAGGTAGCAAGACCCCCATTCTAAGTTCTCCTGTCCCAGTCCTCACAATAGCCCTTCCACGTGCCTCCTTAGGTTTCTTAAGTTGGAGTAGAAGGCAATTTGAAAACCAGTAATAATGATACCACTTACTGAATGCTATGTGCATTATCTCCTTAATCCTTAAAACCCTAGGACATAAAGATGAGTAACCTGAGGCTTACGGAGATTATGTACTTGCTCCAGGTCAAAGATCTAGTAAGTGGCAGATCAGACCTGCTTGTCTAGCTCAAGAGTGTAACCATACACTGCGCTGCATTCTAATTTATGGGAGTCTGAGGTCAGTAGACCCTATTTAAAAAGTAAGGGAAGTTTGCATCATGACTTTTTTCTTTTGACCCCACAGTATCTTTCCTAACAAGCACTATTTTTTCTAAGATCTTATACCTCTGTTTTTATTAATCCAGTCAAAAATATTCCCAGGAATGAACATCCCCTAACTCATTGTCTATCGTTTTTGATTCTTGGGGTTGTGTTTTTGTTTTGTTTTTTTTCTTCCTAGAATGGGGCATTTTCCATCTGTGGACTCCAGCCCTTCTCTCATTCCCTTGACTGCTTTGGCCCTTACCCAGAAGCAGTTCAGGGTAATCTTTCTCATTTCCTTCCTAGCCTAGAATGTAGCTGTCTGATTCCTCTGAACTCAGAGCCTGTTGAAAGTAGCTAGATAGTCTCTTCCTTTCTCGTCATGTATCTTGAACATCTGTTCCTTCTTGACTCTGTTCCATGTTTCCCAGTCTGAAGATGGCTCTTCGAGATAGAGAAGGTGGAAGAAGGATTGGCTGAGGGGCTCCGCTTCCTCTTTCTCATTTTCAGTATTACACTGCCTGCTCCAAACAATAAGACTCAGTCCCTCCTTGATTACTTTATTGCTTTAGACATTCCCATCTTTGTTTTCTCCAAATTGAAAACTAATTTGGTGAATTATCTTAACTGGTAGTCCTACTGGCCCGTTCTTTACATTCGTATTCTAATTTTACTGACTTGCCTCCCTGTCTTCCCAACATCCCGTGTGCCTGTTGTCTTTGTGACATTTCTCCCTCCCTCTCTACCCTTGCCCTTTTCTCCTTTCTTAGAATTACGTGTGTATTTAGTTTGAGAACCTCTTGTACCATATTTGGGTTCATTACAGCATATACAGGAGCAAAGTCTTATGGAGAAATCAAACAAACACTGATGCCCCAAATTATTTTGGAGTATCTCCCCTGGTGAAGACCTAGGGAGTGATTGACCCAGCAGGTCATTATAAACCAAATGTTTTCTATACAAGCACACACCATTGTGTAACAATTCTGCTGTAGAAATGTGAACTACCTCTGCATAATTTAGCATGGCTGTCTTTATTTCTTTTGGAAAGCTTTAATTCCCATTTTGTTCCTACAGATAAGAAACAAGATGGAGCTATTGAGAATCGCAACAAAGGTAAGTTCACAAGGATAAAAAGTACAGTTAGCTTGTTTTCATTATATCCAAAAATATATCTACTGTGTCCTGTATTCATCCAAAAGTAGGATACATGTAGCAAGGGAAATCAACAGTTTATGGTAACTTGGGTTAACCTCTTCTGCCAGTGCCTTAATCATGCTGCCTTCACAATGGCAATAAGATTTTTAACTATGGTTTGTGGTAGTAAGCTAAGAAAAATCCAGATGTAGGTAACTTTCAACTTCAGCACTTTAACTGGTTTAACATTGGTTACTATATCATTGCTAGGAAAAATGTGTAAGAAACAAAATATACAACTTGAATGGTTTTTTTGCATTTATTTAGGTCTGTCAACATGTGTACATTTTTCTTTATGGTTTACACATAATGTTCTATTATTGTCATAAGTGGGAGGGATTTATAGTGTTTGGAAGTGAATCCTATCAAACACAACATGGGGGTAGAGAAGTGATTTGGTATTAGTTCTTAGTTTAAGGATCCCTTGTTTCTACTTCTGCCTCATCCCTATTACCTGGCACAACATTCTCAAATGTCTGGTTTGAAGATTCACAACCTAGTGTCACTGTTGTCTTATTTGCTCTGGCTAGACATAGACCCATGCACACACAACGCTGAATGTTGAAAGCTTTTCTAGTTTGTATAAGAAACTGATTTGTTTCAAAAATTGTTTAAAATATTAATAGTTTTGTGTGCCTTTGAAAATGTAGTGAGGTTTTATTTGCTCTTACACGTAGCAAAAGCCCAGGATGGTGCAGCCATGGAAATGCAGCCTTTGAAGAGTGAAGAAGGTGGAGATGGTGATGAAAAAGACAAAAAGAAAGCAAATTTGCCAAAAAAGGAAAAATCTGTCTTACAAGGGAAACTTACAAAGCTGGCTGTTCAGATTGGCAAAGCAGGTATGATATACAGAAGAAAATAAGGTTTTGCTTTTAAAATATGCTAACCTTCTGCTTGAAAATGGTCTTTTGACCCACTTAAGGCTGCAAATTGTTGCTCTGTGAGTGGAAGGGGGTTTAAAAATATTCTCCCTTTTATCCACAGTATACCAGGTCTTTGAGTTATTGCAGATCCTCATGATATCATTGCAGCTTAGGGACTCTTACCCCATTATACGTGGTAGGAACTAACTAATAAGTGGTCAGGTTAGGATTAGTGCCATACTGCCCAGTTCACAAGCCCATACGCTCATCTCTGAATTTCTCAGGATTTCTGGGACCAGTAGAGAGTGCTAGCAGTATGGGTACTCAGAGCAGATTACCCACTATATTTTATTTTATTTTTTTCAAAAGATTGATTGATTGATTAAGAGAGAGAAGGAGAGAGAGAATGTATGCGAGTGAGGGGAGGGGCAGAGGGAGAGGAGGAGGAAGGGAATCCTCAAGCAGACTCCCTGCTGAACGCAGAGCCTGATGCAGGGCTCAGTCTCAGGACCCTGAGATCATGACTTGAGCCAAAGTCAAGTGCCAGACACTTAATCAACTATAAGCCACCCAGGCGACCCCCAACTATATTTTAATAAAAAATTTCACCACACATTTTGCTCATCTTTTTACTGACCATGAAGAAAATTAGGTATATGTTTTTCTAAAAATTACCATTTACTTAAATTGAAATGCTTAGTTGGAGCACCATCCTGGTGAGGCCGAAGTTACTAAATTGCTATCCTCACTAGAAAACACCTGTTAGTAAAACTACTCTAGGGTGGAGAAAAGCAGCAGAAGCAGAGCTCTTAGCTAAAAACAGAGCATGCCCTCCAGCAGTATCATCCATGTGAAAGAACACGTGGATAAATCAGCATATACTATTAAAATCACTTAAATTATGTAATTCTACTTCTTAGAAGTATGTTGGAAAAAGTGAGGTTTTGCTTCTGTTCTGAGTAAGTTTATCCAAATAGCAAATACTCGCTTTTTGTAATATATAGCCACAGGGTAATACTGCTTCAGTGTTGGGGAAAAGGATTTAAGATGGTTGGATTATTAGGTGCAGATATGTGGATTTGTCTTATTTTTTAGTACTCATTTGTAATAGGCTAACAAGTAAACAAAATAGGTAAGTGGTTTGTAAAACATGAAGCACTGAGGATAGATGAAAAAATAACAGTTGAGAGAGTTAATTTTTTTAATAAAAGACATAGGGTTGAATATTTAATTCCAAGACTCCCCATTGATCAGATTTTTACCAGCTTCTCTTTCAACAGTAAGCAGTTGCCAATGTATAAAGTACCCACTTACTCTAAGCTTTTGGTATTTTCCTTGTCGTTGCCTATTATTTTGTCTTCGCTTTAGTAGAAGGCAGGAAAAATTAAGTCTAGGAAAGAATCATAAACACTTTTCTACCAGTTCTCCTGGGGACAGGGCCATACTTGGAAGCAGAAATTAACTCTGACAATGCCAAATGATAGGTGCAATTAAAAAAAAAAAGGTAACAGTTTCTCAGAGAAATTTAAGTATTCTCAAACAAGTGGTAATTTCTTCTGGTGGCTGATATGTAACTGACAGTGGGGAGTGTCTGGACTACTGAAATAATGACATTTTTTTCTTTTCCTTTTTCTTTTCTTTTTTTTTAATATACTGAAAGGTTTGTTGATGTCTGCCATCACAGTTATCATTCTAGTATTATATTTTGTCATCGATACCTTCTGGGTTCAGAAGAGACCATGGCTTGCAGAGTGCACACCGATTTACATACAATATTTTGTGAAGTTCTTCATTATTGGAGTTACAGTTCTAGTGGTTGCGGTACCAGAGGGTCTTCCCCTTGCTGTCACTATCTCCCTGGCTTACTCAGTCAAGGTAAGCAGAAAAGGGTTAAGTTGCTTTACTAAGTTTAAAGCTTTCATTGGTAGAGAAAATTCACACCTGTGGTGACTTTTCTTTCTGGTTCTGAAAGTAGGAGTTTTCCAGAAATTTATAGTTAGTTTCCCTTAGAAATGCTGTCACAGCCCCCCGCCCCCCCCCCCCCCAAGTTGAAGGTCTCTATACATCGAGATGTATACATTTCCTCACAGGGCAGCCTTGACACAAAACCGAGCACAACCCCGTGAAGCAAAGTTCTAGCTTAATTTTCACTGTTACATGGTAGTTATGTTGCAAGTCACATCACCTCCCTTTTCTCTATCTGTAAAATTAAAGTAAGAATGCGTGTCATTGACCTGTGGGAAAACAGCATAGAGGCTTCTCTCAAGTTGAACCTTCTCGGCCCTCCTTGTTTGCACTCTTCTACCCTCATCACAACACAGCCTAGCTTCCACACGGTAGGCAGACTCCTGTTTCTGAAATAGAATTCAGCTATATTATTTCCTTACATCACACTGAGAAAAAATCCAAGCTCCCCGTGGCCTGCAGCGTCCGGCCCGGTGTGGCCCTGCCGACCTCTTGGTGCTCCTCTGGTCCAGCCTCACCAGCCCTCCCGTAGTTTGTCACATAATCCAGGGCCCATTCGCTCTTCCTGTAAATCACCTGCTCTCACTCTACTCAGTCTCTTCCAGTGTCACCTGTAGTAGTTGACGCCTTTGCTCACTACTATTTACCTAAAGTTGTAATCTGGTTGAAGGTTACTAATTTATTTAAATAATTTTATATCTTATATGGAAAAGGTGAATTGGATTTTTAAAAAGGTTTAGCTTGGGCAATTTTGACCTTTCAGAATGGCTTTGCGGGTAAAATTATACTTAATGGGAAGAAGGCAGCTCTTGTCAATTTTCTGGTGTTAAGTTAGCTATTCTTAAGTAGTATTGCTGATGGTGATGAGCAATATAAATAGTCATGGTTTCTGCTGGAGCACTCTGGTCTTTAGTATTCCATCGTATTTTACAATAAACCCGTCAAGATAAGAATATTTTTTGCTTACTGTTTGAGTTTATTTTCTTTTCAGGCATTTAACATCTTTCATTTCAAATGGTAAATGTTTCACAGTGCAGTCACCTGTTTGTCTTTTTTTCAATGTTTTGAAATAATTAGAAGTTTTAGACACTGATCATTTTATCAGTACTGTCAGTTCATCTTGAGTAGTCATCAATAACATTAATTTTTCAGTTGATCAAAAAGATACAGGCAGAATTAATTTACATTAATAGAAAATGAGGAAGAGCATTTTAACTACTGTTCTTTAAGCTTTTATTAAATGTTTAGCCCGAATGTTACCAATTAAGTTCTTTTTCATGGAGGTGTGTAGTCTTTCTGGATCCTTTATTAGTACTTTGTGAAATTGAGCACCTGTTTTTTCACTGTAGAACTTCATTCTTTTAATCTTAAATATTCATGCAAATCACACGTGCTTTGGGAGGTACACCTCTTCATATTTATTTCTTCAAAGAACCAATTTTTGCAGTATCTTGCATAACAGTAGTCACAGAATACATGTAAAATAGCTCTGTCATTTTTAACCCATTCTACATTTTTGAAAATGAATTATCATTTTAACTTAAATGCCTTTTGGGGCTACTGTGAAAACTCTTAGTTTTTTTTTGAAACTGTTTTGTTCTTGTAAATAAGAGGAAGAGAGTAAAAAAGAGGAAGTGATTATCCTAAGGATGAGAATGCCAGGTGTACCAGCATATGGAAGAGATATAAATGACCCATTCTGGTTTTGATACGTTATCTCAGTCGATCAGAGTCAAAAAGAAAAAATCAGACAACTGTATGCCTACAAACTCTGTATTTTAACTGACAAAAGCTACTTTTTCCTTGGTGATTTGTTTTCCACTTTGTAAGGAGACATAATCCTTAAATGTCATACACTTTTACAATGCCATAAGTACCTCTGTACTTAGAATGCAGATTGTCATTGCTCTTATGTAATGTGAAGACACTTCACAGAGGCTGTTGGAGGCATATAATCAACATGATTTGCATACGAGTGTAGGTATCTGTATTCATTTACTAGATTATGTTATGCATTGGTAAAAAAAAAAAAGTAACTACAGAAAGCTAGTATACCCTTTAGCTTATTCAAATAGGTCAAATATACTAAAATTCTTCCAGTATTAAATTAATGCTTTATATTGTATATAGCTGGGAGTTTAGTTCTTAATTTAAAGCACTTTACAATTTTATATCATGAGTGGTTTTGTATGTAGCTTAACTAGGTGTTTTTGTTTTTTTGTTTTCATCACCATAGAAAATGATGAAAGATAATAACTTAGTAAGGCATCTGGATGCTTGTGAAACCATGGGAAATGCTACAGCTATTTGTTCAGATAAAACAGGGACGTTGACAATGAACAGAATGACGGTTGTTCAAGCTTACATAAATGAAAAACACTATAAAAAGATTCCTGAACCAGAAGCCATTCCACCAAATATTTTGTCCCATCTTGTAACAGGAATTTCTGTGAATTGTGCTTATACATCAAAAATATTGGTAAGGTTTCTTTAATAATTTATATATGAAAATTTTTAAATGTGTAATACTAGACTGTGTATGTAGCTCTTCAGACCTACCCTTATTGGAGAACTGGGTGTGTTAAATTTTTAAAAGTCATATAGTCAGATAATGTAAGTTTCTTTAATACAATTTGCATTACAAGAAAGACCTGTTGATCAACTTACACCTTGTTTACTTGCATTTTCCTCCTATATTTTGAATTTCCCATGTTCAGAAACTCTCAAGCCTTATAACAAATTCTTAATTTTAAATTCTTATTAAGCATATTTTGTGAAAGACCAGGCTATCTTACTGTAGAAAGTCAACTCTCAATTTTCTAGAGAAAATTTTGAAGCCAGATTTCAGCTTAAATGAATATGTTCTTAAATGTGCTTGCTATATGCTCTGTTTGGTTACTCAGTAGATCCTACCAATGAAGTCATCCTTAGACCTTTTGAAACTAAGTAAAGTAATTCTAGACTTTGTGCTGCCTTAGAATAAAATATTCTTAACTTTGCAAGTTAAAAGTCTTACTTGCAACATAAAGTGTGGAATTGCTTGAGAGTTGGTATGTGTTCTAGTGATTTATGGATGAAGACCATGAGCAGAATTAATACTAAAACTTGTCTAGTGAAAATACACATGAATTGGATTATTAGCCTGAAAAGTTATGGGATCCTGGTTCTAGATCTAGCTTTGCCTTTTACTAGCTGAAAGTCTGAGCTTTACTTTCTTCAGTTTAAGTAAAGATGATCACATCTGGCCTTATTACTATAGTGATAAGTATATATAAGGTGGTATTTGTGAAGATACGATGAAGGAAGTAAAGCTTTTATATACAAATATTTAAGGCAGCAGTGCTTTAAGTTTAAAAACTTGTATAGTAGATTTAATTTTGAATTATGTAAATGTTCAATGAAAACAGGAAGAGAAAAGGAAAGGAATTAAAATTTATTAAATCTCACTAGGTGTCAGGAACCAACTTTAAACTTTACATGCCTTATCTCACTTAATTCTTGGGTCATAAGTGCACCTGTTTTCCAGTTGCTGAAGCCAAGGACCACAGCAGTGGGATAACTTGCCAAAAATTCACTTAGCTAGTAACTGGCAGGGCTGAGATTGGAATCCATGTCATTCTCACCTCAGAGATCCTTTCTTCCGTACCTTTTTGTGTCCCTCTTTGAAATGCTGATATTTACTAGAAGTTTCCTATGTAGTTTTGTTTTAGAATGTCGCATTCTATTTTACATTATAAGTTAAACTGTCATAGAGAAACAAGATGATACTAGCTTCTAAACCTTTTTCTCTTATAGCCACCAGAGAAAGAGGGTGGATTACCTCGTCATGTTGGTAATAAAACTGAATGTGCCTTGTTGGGACTTCTTTTGGATTTAAAACGAGATTATCAGGATGTTAGAAATGAAATACCAGAAGAAGCACTGTACAAAGTCTACACCTTCAATTCTGTTAGGAAGTCCATGAGTACTGTCCTGAAAAATTCAGATGGAAGTTATCGAATATTCAGCAAGGGTGCATCTGAGATAATTCTGAAAAAGTAAGAGTAAAATGCTTAGATGAATAAATTGCTCACTATAGTTGCTTTATGGAATACCTACTATGTTGTTACTGTTGCTATTTCCTTTTTTGTGAACATCAGGCATTTGATAGGACCTCAGAGCTTTTCAGTATATTTTAATGGTATCTAGATAATTTGCCCACGGTATTCTGCCATTTTTGTACTTCTGCTTCTTTTGTTTCATAGTATTTTGCTGTAGGGAAAATGTGCCCATTACATTCAGTCTGGTAGACTTAATAAAGTAAACCTTGATCTTTGCTTTTAGACATGTTGATTCCGTTGTTATAGAGGATAATGAAAAAGGCCTCCTGGGAAGAAAAACTCATGTCTCGATCTTCAACACCACACTGTAGATAGTGAGCTCAGAAAATGTGATGAATGAATTACAGATAAGTTCTTAGAATAGCAGAGCCTTAACACTAGATCTTAAGAATTCTCCTTTTATATCAGAGTGAGGTTTTAGGTCTGTGCTGCTGCACTGTGATATTTAAATATTTCTTGTCATTTTAAGTGGTCATCTTTCTCTTTTACCTGTCCTTTTATAGACGAGTCGTTTCAGTTTTGACATTATACACTTAGGTATAATTTCCCTAATGTTGTATGTTATTAGAGGTGTTGAAATTATTTTGGTTTCCTTAATTCCAGTAGAGAATTTAAAAACACAGTTTAAGAGCAGCCTTGGAGAATTAGAGCCCATTGGAACTTCTAACATTTAAAGAATTTTTACTTTTAATTTGCTTATATGTAGCTTATAATCCAGTGTTAATGTTGCATGACAGATTATATTCTAACAGGTTTAAGAGACGGGTCTATAGATAAATTACTGAAATGGCAGCACATGACAGATGGTTACAGAGTTTTAAGATGAGATCATTGTCATATGAGAGATACGGCACTTCAGATAGGTTTTGGTATGAAGTGAGAACATCAAGGTGAAGGAAGCCACGTCAAAGGCTTGGAGGTGGGACTACACGGGCCATATTGGGGAGGTAGCAAGTTGCATCGTTCAGCTCGGTAGTCGTGTGCCTTTGTGACACCCAGGCCACATAGAGCCTTCTTCCCTTTATTGAACACTTGGTTATCTGATGTCAGTGTGAAAGGTTAGAAATCTGTCTCATCCATGTCTTGCTGAATAGCAGATAGGTGATACAGGTAAGATTTTTGAATCAAAACCAGATCGAGCTTTTTGACCACCAGCTCGGTGACAGATAAAATGATGCGTATGAAATATCTAGCTTGCAGTCTGATAGATAATAGTCCCACAGTAATATTTACATTTTGTTGCAGGGGCTCTTACACGTTAGGCCAAGCAGGAAAAATTAAGTGGGCCAGAGGATGTAACTGGAGTATTTTTTTCATCAGGTAGTAGAATGACCAAATCTGTGATTGAAGATAATTCTTACATCAGGAAGTAAGGTCGGTTGGAGGGAAAGAAAGGATGGGCTGGGGACAGATAATTCATTTAAAAAGCTTTAAACACTAGCTAGAGCTTGAAGTAGGAGCCGGGAGAAGGCAGCAGCAGGGGGAACACAAGGAGAGGCAACATTGAGGAGACTGTTAAGAGGACCAATTTGGGGACTTAGGAGCTGATACTGTATAGGTGATGCAGAAAAAGGAAGTGTTCAGGTGAGATTTTTAGATTTACATTGGAATTGTTGGGGCTGATGGTGATGTTGAGGAGGCAGCGTTTAGATTTGCACGCAGTAGATCTAAGGTGTTGCTACAGTGTCCAAATGGAGCTACTCAGCAGTGATGGAGAGCTTTGGAAAACCACCAAAACAAAGTTGTGGATTTGGCAGTCACCCACCCAGATGCAGGAGGAGGTGACCTCACCAGGGGAGAGGAGCAGAGAAAGGAGTCATGAAAAAGAAACATTAACTAGGGAAGTACATAGTGTGACTTTTACTTACTACAACTAAAATTTTGTAGTTAGTGTCACTGAAAAATAAAACTATATTGGCATTATCTCTCTCATTTCAGTAGAATGCTTATTTTAACAGTAAGTTATTTTTTTCTTTCATGGTTAAAACAATATAGGTGGTGAAACAGCATCTCAGGTAAGGGGTTGATTAAACTTGCCTTTTTACTTTAAAAGGAGACTATTTGTGAATTTTGTGTTCAAGTTAATGCCTAATTCTGTACCAGAATGGACAGGTGTGTAGTTTATTCTCCTCTGCCACTAGGGGTTCTTTGTGAAAATTTAAAAGCATTGCATTTCCAAGAGAGAAGATTTAGAGACTATCTAGAGTAACTGATAAAAGTGGAGAACTATCAAGTGAGAACCATAAAAAGTAGAAAGCCAATGTGATTTAAGTCTCTGGAAATGCAACATATGTAATTCTCTAAATTCCAGATGTCAGATCCCATGATTTCTAGCCCTTCCAGTTCACTTAAATGGCACTAACCATTATTTTTGTTACTTACTGATGTTTGGATTCAACATTTCCTTTTAGGTGTTTCAAAATCTTGAGTGCTAATGGTGAGGCAAAAGTATTCAGACCAAGGGACCGTGATGATATTGTAAAAACAGTGATTGAACCGATGGCATCAGAAGGCTTGAGAACCATATGTCTTGCATTCAGAGATTTCCCAGCAGGAGAACCTGAACCAGAGTGGGATAATGAAAATGATATTGTCACCGGCCTTACGTGCATTGCTGTTGTGGGGATTGAAGACCCTGTGAGACCTGAGGTGGTGAAACGTTCTGTGCTTTTTCATGTGCAGACTCTCTTACCCAGGGGATCCAGGCACTGACTGGAATCAGCTTTCTAGTAACATTCTTGGTGTTTGTGATTTTATTTCTTTTTTCCTGGGTGAATCCAAGACAGGTGAAAAAATAGTGCTTGCGATGTATATGCTACTTAATGATGGTTTTTAATTAGACCGCTTCTCTTTGGGATCTTACGTACTGACAGCACTATAACCTAGCACAGTGCCTTGAGCTGGGTAGGTTTTTCAGTTGATATTTATATTAAATTATAGATGCATTAAGTTATTTGTTTTCACGGTCTCTAGACCAGCACTGTTCAGTAGAACTTTCTTGTGATGATAGAAGTTTTCTATATGTCGTTTCCACAGTAGCTCCTCACCACATGTGACTGAGTTTTTGAAGCGTGGCTAGTACAACTGAAAAACGGAATTTTTTAATTTAATTTTAATTTAAACATCCTGTTACCTTATTTGACAGCATGCATCTATACACTTTGCTTTTTCTGTTTAAGTCCTTTATTTTAAAGTTTATTTAGCAACTATGTGCCAAGCATTATACTAGGGTATATTCCCTGGCCTCAAAGACGTCACTCTTGGGTGGGAATGGACAAACATGTAAATATAATCCAGGATGTTAGTACATTGTTAGATTTATCCAGAGCATGTTATACAGGCACAGAACATGAGCCCCCAACTTTGTTTAAAGCAATAGCATCTTTTTAATGAATTCTTACTGTGTGCCAGATACTATGGCAACTGCCTTACATGTGTTATTTCATTTAATATTCACCTCTGTGACTTACTACTCTCACTTAACAGATGACAAAGATCGAGGTGTATAGAGGTTAGCTCTAGACCATAGAACTAATCAAATCTCGTTTTGTCTAAAGCATGTGTACTTAAAGGACGCTATGCTCTGTTAACCACTGAAGGGGTCAGGTAAGACTTCTGGGAGGTTAATTACCTGATCTGAGTCTTAAGGGATGCGGTGTTAGCTGGACCTCAAGGGACAGTTGTAAGCACATTCTGAGCAAAGAAGCAACATGAGTAAAAGCACAAAGGCAAAAGCAGCTTTTGTTCAATGACTATCAGCTAATTGATTCAACACCCAATGTGTAGTACCAGGTACTTTTTTTAGGAACTGGAAATATTGCAGTAAGCAAAATGGTTACTAAGTTTGTCTTCTAGAGAAGTAGACAAACAGACAAAATGATAAATACTTGGACAGTATGCCAAGTGAAAATATATTCTGTAAGGAATAAGACTTGGTCCCTGCCCTCAGGGGCTTTACATTCTGGCTGGCATATGGGGAGAGTTGGGAGGGTGATAACCAGCTATGACAATTACAAGTGTGAAAAGGGCTATAAAGGGCTATCACCATGCTCAGGGTGATGAAATTAGGTAACTTAGACCACATTAGGAGATCTCCGAAGATAAGACATTTGAACTGAGATCTGATAGCTAAAAGGGAGCCAAACATATTAATTGCTGCAAGAAGAATATTCCAGGCAAATGGAACAAAAAATTCAGAGAGAGGGCTGAGGGTGAGAAAGTATTAGCTATTTATTTCAAAGATAGAAAGGAGGCTAGTGTGGCCATAAGTGTGGACAAGAAGGGGCAGATAAGATTATCTTTGGTCTTACAAGACAATTAGGGTTCTGAATTTTATTCTAAAACTCAGTGGGATGTAATTAAAGAAATTCAGGCTGGGAAGTAACATAATTTGTGTTGTTAAGATACTATTTTGGGTACTGTGTAAGAAATAGAAAGAGGAAGTAAAGCAGGGAGGCCAGGAGATAATTGCAGTGATCCCAGGCAAGAGACGATCATGGCTTAGCACTACATATAGCGTGGCAGGGAAGATGAAAAGGAGGAGATGATTTCAAATGGAGGTAGAACCAATAGGAATGAATCTGTTGGGTTTGAATATACTATTCTTGACATTGTTGAGGTGTCTGAAACATCTGAATGTATGTCATGTAGGCATTTGGACCTACTAGCCTGAAAGTAGCCTAGGCTGGGATACTCACCTGAGGGGCTCCAGAAGATCTCCTGAGGAAAGTATAGCTCCACAATTAGATAGATGTCTTACAGAGGAGGGACAGTCAGTCTCCTTGCATCTCTAGGTGAGTGGTAAATGACACTACCAATGGGATAAGAGAATCAGAACCTGCTGCCTATTTAGAAATGTTGAAATATCCAGGTGGGTAATGTTTGGTTTCCTTTTGACCAAAGGTTAGCAGAGTTTTTATACATTGATTTATGGCTTAACTCTTACCTAAATGTAGTATTAGATCACGGTGTCTACCAACTTTTGTCCTTTGGAAAATAGATTGCTATTATCATGCTCTTGGCATTGATAAAGAGTTTCATCTTTTTTTAAACGTGAAAGTGGCACTTAATTTTTTTAGCATCACAAAATGAGATGGATACTTTGAGACTAACGTGAGACAATGTAATATGAAGCAGGTTTTTCTCTGTGGGTATGGTGGGCTGTATTTCTGATACAGAGAATTTTGCTGAATTAGCTATCTAGAATAAATCCAGCTTTATTGAATTTGCATAGGTACTTGAACAAGATTCTCTTCAGTTTCTTATCTGTAAAAGTGGAGGTGGTTTGTGAGCTTTATGTGGAGTTATTTGGTATGGTTAGTGGGCCATTAATAAATGTTAGTTTGCCCTTCTTAAATATTATTTGCCACATGGTTTTAACCCGAGACCAGTTTCTCTGTTATTCACTGTCCCTCTATTACAGATGATCTCAGGATACCACCCAATCAGTGAATGCTTGGGTGGAAATTTGGGGTTACTTTTTATCTCAAATGAGATATCAGGATATATATTACATTTTATACAGCTAACCAGTGTTTTCAAAATCAAATATTGATTTTTTTAAATAATGTATATGCTGTACAAAGACAATTTTGTCTAGATAGGTCATGAAAGCTGCTTCCAGAGACATGACATTTAAACTGTATTTACAGTAGAAGTCATAAACCATCAGCCTGCAAGGCCAAATTTAACCTTCAGTCAAATTTTCCTTGGACAGTGTGGGTGTGGGGATGTGTGTGTGTGTGTGTGTGTGTGTGTGTGTAAAGCATTATGTATTGAGAGAGCATACATCAATGTAGGTTTCTGCTTTCTCTTAAAGTGGTAGGTTTTGTCAACATTGGGCATTTATTCCACCACAGTAAAAAAAAAAAAAAAAAAAAAAGGCTAAAGCCAAAATAGCTTTAGGCATTAGTGTTGGGTTCAGTGTTTTTCTTTTATGTTACCCGCATGGCCCAATAGGCATTTGCATTTGCAGCCTATGCTCCAGAGGAATCAATATGGATTTCCTGGTTAGAGAAGAGCGGGAAGTATTTCCTAGTCAAAGGGAATTGCCAGGAGCAGAAACACAGAAACAATATATAGATTATTCATCCATCAAGTTGTATCATAGAGAAAAATTCTAGATAAATCTAGAAATTTGAGGTTCAAGTGTGATACTCTATTATACTAAGAACTTTGCAGCTTATAGTATTAACAGTAGAGAAATCATCATGTATTTTTAAGAAAATCTATTAGAAAAATAATTCTATCAGGTATATCAGTTGTTTTACAGGAGAAACAAATGTAAAGACGGGATACCAGTTAGAAAGCAATTTTCAGTAGTTCAGGCAACAAGCAGGGAAGACAAGGTGCAGGGAAGGTTTGAGGTAGAATTCAAGGACTCATTGTCCTTTAAAGGTGGGTAGAGTAAATGAGATTTGGAAGAGGTCAGATGACCTCTAGGTTTCTGTTAGGTAGATTTTAAAAAACATAGTCCCCTTTTTGGACACCCAGATTCCACTGTCCCTTCTCTGATGGAATTATGAACCCAACACTCACAATGAGGTGGGAGAAAGATGTAGATTTGAAAATTACTAGCACATACATGACAATTAAAGGTACAAGAATAAGTAAAGTTATTCTTAAAAGATACGGCGGTGGGGGGGAGTGAGCTACCCATAACACACCAACATTTTACTCTCGTGTTGTCTGGGCAATAAAACTGGAAAGATAGAAAGCCAACCAGAAAAGAACTGCATAATGGTTGGGGAGGGGGGCATTTTAAGAAGCCTTTGGTAAATAAATAATGCAAACAAATTAAGTAGGATCACAACTGAAAATGAAGCCTGAACTAGGACTGTGGCAGTAGAAGAGGAAAGAAGAGATTACCTGGAGTAATTCAAGAAATACTGAATATCTTGAGATGAAAGGAAAATTGTCATTATTTGTAGGACTATGCAGTAATGCATTATTTGTTCAGTGAGTTTTTTTTCCTTTGGAAATACTTATTTTCTTTCGTAATACGAATTTTTCTTTGTAAACTAGGTACCAGAGGCAATAAAGAAATGTCAGAGGGCTGGAATTACTGTGCGGATGGTCACTGGTGATAATATTAATACTGCTCGGGCTATTGCCACCAAATGTGGTATTTTACATCCTGGGGAAGATTTTCTGTGCCTAGAAGGTAAAGATTTCAACAGAAGAATACGAAATGAAAAAGGAGAGGTAAGGGTTCCTTTAGTTTTTATGTTGGTGTATTTTTCATATAACATATAGAATATGCACTGTGTGTTACGCATCACACATGAAGACATGCAGCCTGCACCTAAGAAGCAAAAAGACTAACATTTTAGGAAGTGAAAGAGACCTAGTGATAGAGATATTTCTCCTAAAGGGAGTGAGCACTTCTTTTTTTTTTTTTTTTTTCCCAGTGTAGGCCAGTTTCAGAAGTATAATACGTATAAGTGAATATGGGAGGAAGAGTTAGAAAAAGCTGATACAGAGCATATTTTAGGGCACCTCAAACTCTGTGCTTTTTATACTATGTTAAGGAGTTTTTATTTTCATAGGCAGTGGGAAGCTTTTTAAAATTTGATATTATAATGATATGTATATATAATAGTGGTTCTCAAACTTGAGTATGCATTAGAGTGACCTGGAGAGCCTTTTAAAAACGTTGATTGCTAGGCCCCCAACCCAGAGGATTTGATAAGATGATAGGTTTGGGGCCTTGCTAAAAAATTCACATTTCTGACAAGTTCCCTTGGAGTTGCTGATGGTGCTGGTCTGTTAACCACGCTCTTGAGAACTGCTGATACATATGCCAGAAAGCTAATTTGGGAATTATAAAACTAGGTTTGGGTACATTTTAACTTTCACAAACATTTATAGATTGAGCAAGAGCGGATAGACAAGATTTGGCCAAAGCTTCGAGTACTTGCAAGATCATCTCCTACTGACAAACATACACTGGTTAAAGGTGAGTCGATTTTACAGTTACTTCAGTTTGTTAATACAGAAATGTGTTCCGTTTCCTGAAGTGGTGGTAATAGATATCGAATAATAGATTGGATCTTGGATATTATCTTTTCCAATAAAATCTTTTGACATTTCCTTTTGACACCTTCCGTGAACTGTGTTTATCTTCATTAAAACAGGATATTGCTCCTAGTGTAACCTTAGTTTCTGGACTTGGTCCTTGTCCAACATCTCAGCAGTTTCCATTTCTCTCTGTTTGTTTGTTTATTTTTAACCTCAAGTCTGTAAAACTGGCTGGTCAGGGTACTCTGCAGAATCACCTTGTTAATTAAAGGGGATATTTTTACAGCACAAATACTTACTTTTGTTTCAGGTATAATTGACAGCACTGTATCAGAACAGCGCCAGGTTGTAGCTGTAACTGGTGATGGTACAAATGATGGCCCAGCACTAAAGA
Organism: Eumetopias jubatus; assembly: GCF_037043125.1. Classification (NCBI taxonomy): domain Eukaryota; kingdom Metazoa; phylum Chordata; class Mammalia; order Carnivora; family Otariidae; genus Eumetopias; species Eumetopias jubatus. The sequence continues at coordinate 112,276,711 of NW_028274814.1, read as the reverse complement.
AAGCTGATGTTGGATTTGCAATGGTAGGAACTTAACCTGTTAAATATTGAGATGTAATTTACTGGCTGAGTTGTTTGTTACTAGATTGCTGTTGACTATTTGAGACAGAGCACACGAGTGGGGGGAGGGGCAGAGGGAGAGGGAGAAGCAGACTCCCTGCTGAGTGTGGAGCCTGACACCGGGCTGGATCCCAGGACCCTGAGATCATGACCTGAGCCAAGTCAGGTGCTTAACCAACTGAGCCACCCAGGTGCCCCACTATTGATTTTAAACACTGTCCTTCAAGATTTGAGTGAAAATGTATGTGCCTAAATTGGTTTATAAGTCTGAGTAGTTTGTAACCACATTCATTTGATGCAGTGAAATCTGGTTAGAAGATGACTCTTGAAGAACTATAACATCATACATCTACCTTGTACTCTGCAAAATATATAAATATCTCATCTGATCTGAACCTTACAACAATCCTCTTAGGAGATAGGCTTTGAACGAGAGAGAGAAAGTGTGTGTGTGCGTGTGTGTGTGAGAGAGAGAGAGTTAAAAATATAATTGAGAGGGCTCCTGGGTGGCTCAGATGGTTAAGCATCTGGCTTCGGCTCAGGTCATGATCCCAGGGTCCTGGGATCGAGTCCCGCATCGGGCTCCCTGCTCTTTGGGAGCCTGCTTCTCCCTCTGCCTCTCTCCTCTCTCTCTCTCTCTCTCTCTGTCTCTCATGAATGAATAAATAAAATCTTTAAAATATATATATATAATTGAGAATCTTCCGTTCAACTGAAAATGTCTGTTAAGATTAACTGAATGTCATCATTTCATATATAATAGCTATGATCCTTTTTTGATGGGAAAAAATCTACCCCCCAGTCTTCAATTTAGATTTTTATTATTTAAAGTGCTAGAAAATTTCAGCATTTCATTATTATATTCTTATACTCTAGCCATAGTACTGATGGAGTATTTACTATAAAATTGGTACCATGAAATACAGATGCTACATAAATGTTTAATGATTGAAATTAGGTTGTTTTATATCTCTGAATCGATTTCTTGTAGCCTTTCAGTGTTTGACTGAATATTCAGTGCCATAGAAAACTTAAGTATTCTGTTTAATTTTAACTTAATTTTTTAAAAAGATTTTATTGATTTGACAGAGAGATAGCAAGAGAGGGAACACAAGCAGGGGGAGTGGGAGAGGGAGAAGCAGCCTTCCCGTGGAGCACGGAGCCCGATGCGGGCCTCGAACCCAGGACCCTGGGATCATGACCTGAGCCAAAGGCAGACACTTAACGACTGAGCCACCCAGGCACCCCATAACTTAATTTTTTGAAAATACAGGTCCGTAATCACAGTTCTCGAATCTAAAAATCTGAAAACTGAAATTTCTTTCCTAAATTTGCAGTAGACTCATTTGACTCCAAAACTTAATTCTGAACGGATGTGAGGAAGTTACTTGTCCCACTTAACATGAACAGTCATAACCATTGTATAGATATTAATATGTTTTTATGGGGTGCTAACCCCCTCTGGGAAAATTTGTGATAGAAGATAAGTGCCTCATCTTTCTAAAATGTGGGATACTTGAATTCTGAAACATAGTCTGGCCCACAGGTTTCAGATACAAGAATGTGTACCAGTGTTTATTTGTATAATTTGTCCCCCTCATATTGTGCTGTTAAAGTAGGGGTTTAGCAGAACCATCACCATGGTGGCAGCTTTTCAGCAGGCATGAGAGGGGTGGAAAGAGGAAATTATGCAGTGAAGTGCTCTCAGCCAATAGCTGTGAACCCATAGATCCCCACCCTGCACTCTTCCAGACTCATTACGGTTAGCACACTTGTCTGAACTTCTGAAAACTTGTGAAAAGTAGCCGAAGGGAGAAGGAATATTTAAGTCCTGTTCCTTTGGCTGTGGGCAAATAGGATCATTATTCACTGTAGGGACACAAGATCACTCTGCTGCTCCTGAGGATTTCTTCGGGACAGCTGACCAGGAAGGCATTTACTTACAATGCATTTTAAAAAATAAAAGGCTTTCTTCCCAAAACTTCAGTGTTGCTAAGGGCTTTCAATACACACAGGTAAATATAGTATTAAAAATAGAAACACAGTACAGCGGCTGCTTTGTTTCATTTTTAAGCCCTGAAGGTTTTAGGCCCATTGTACCTCCTTTTTTTAAGGTAGCACATCAAAAATCTAAATCTATTTTAAAAGACAAAGAATGACTTAAATTTCAAAGCACTTTTGTTCAGTCAAGCTTGAGTTTACTTTGTGTATTTATTCAGTTTTCCAATTTCATATTTGAAAAGACAAATTATTTGGCTTGAGTTTTTAATAGATACAAGAAATTGCTGTTGATAAGTCATTGTTAAATTTGTCTTATTTGCAGGCAGAAATAACATTTTAGAATATACTATCTATATATTCTCTCTCTATATATGTGTGTGTTCTCTATATATGTGTGTGTATTTACACTCTATATATTTAGAAAAGTCAACATTAAAATAAAATTTTCAACAGTAAAATAAGATTTACAAAAGGACTCTAAGCACATTACTAGCTTGTGAAGAGGTCTGGCTTTATCTCTATGTGGCCACTCTACATAGATTCCTTTTGATTGCAAGCCTCCATGGTAAATTTAAAATATGATTATATATTTTATTATATTGTTCTTACCAAAATTGAGCAAAGCATAACATACAGATATTTCTGTCTTCAAAGCCTGAATGCCATGATGGGTTTCTATAACCAAATATATCTTTGGTAATAAAATCTTCCCTAAGGTAATTAAAATACTGTCTTTTTAAACTTCGGATTAATAAAGGATTTGTTTGTTTATTCTCCAAACCTTTAGAAGCTGCTTTCAGTATTCTGCCCAGAAACATTAGAAGTGAGTAGTTATCTCCTAAAGGTTCAGCACACAGGGAAATAAATAAATCAGAGCATAGTGGCAGCCAGTGAAGGACTAAACACAACACAAGGTGTGCATCCAGGCAGAAGACTCTGCCTGGAGAGACTGGGAAAGGTTTTCTGAAAGGAGTGCCATTTGAGTTGAGGGAGAGAAGAGGAGGTGGAGAAGTACAGCGCAGGGACCCTCTTGAGCTGTAAGAAGTTGAGCTTGTCTAGAAGAGGGTGTGCTCTTGGAGGAGAATGGGCTATGAAACAGGAGGACTGACCGGCGGCACCTGCAAAGGGCCTTGAATACTGAGATAAGGAATTTGTTCTTTCATCCAGTAGGTCAGCCCTTCCCAAGCAGACCGATGGAGTAGAATAAGTTTGGAGATTCACAAGCAAGGCAGCACGTGACTCAGAGAAGCTCATAAAAAAGCTATTTAACTTTTTCTGATGGAAGTTCCCCAAACTTACTTGATGGTGGAACTCATTTTTATTTGGACACCGATTAACATCCCAAAATTACTTTTTAAATTTTGAAGGATTTTGAACAAGGGAGTGATGAGATTTGCATTTGAAGAAGACAGGGAATGATTAGAGGCAGGAAAACCTTGAGGCTTAGATGTGTTAAATATGTTGCACATTAAAAGTAAAATATTCCGATTAGAAGCTAGAGGCTAAAATTTTAAATTAAGATTGTTCCCTCATTGAATATTTTTTGAGAAAAACTTGATTTGAACTTTGTTTTTGTGTTTATCAAAACAGTAAATGCATTTAAAAAGGTCATTTTATAAGACTTTTTAAGTCCCGTACCACAAATTACTTCTCCCAGCTCATTTTTTTGACAAAAGGAAACCAACTGTTTTAGCTGTTTGTTTCCCCTAATTGTTTGCCTCCATATATCTAAATGACATGATGGTGCTTTTTTATTTGTTAACTATAAAGCACTTGCTACTGACTTCTCACTGAGGAAGATTAGGATTTTTACGGGCTCACTGGGCACACACCACTGTCACCTCCATAATGCGTACTGCACACAACCTGTTCTGTCATTTTCCCCCGAGAATTAGATCATAATTTCGGATAGACCAGTATACAGTCCTTACAGGGACTGTAAAAGCTGTTCTAAGCTGAGCTGTGTAGTCTGCCATCATGAGTCTTACTTCCTTGAACAACTTTTTGTATTCCCTATAAATTGTCTTTTTCATTCCCTTTTTAAATCTATTTTTTATTTTAAACCTATTTTTTTTTCAATGTGTTCACTTTTGTGCTTAGTTTTTCTAGGTACTTAACACGAATTCATCACCAAATTCTCCATTCTTTACATCCGAATCATCTGGCACTTTTACATTTTTACCTTAGAAATACCTCTTCCAGACCTTCCAGCAAGCTTGAGTGTGTGTGGACTCTGCCAGGCCTGCTACCCAGCTGTCTTGTTGTTCTCCATACCTGAGGATTTCCCTTTCCTCTCTCATGTCAGACCTGGTATTTCCTGGACTCGATGTCATTGTCTGTTTTGATGTACTCCCTCATGGAGTAACGCTATCTTCTCCAATAGCTTTCTAAGAAAAGTTTGAGAATTAAACTTTTTCATAACTTTTATGACTGAAATCTCCACCCCCTCTTCTCTTGATTCTTAATCTGACTTGGTATAAAAGTCTCATTTGAAAATCAATTTTTCACTGAAAATTTTGAATTCATTCCTTCATTATTGTTACGTACCATTCTGAATTTTGAACCGTGTGTGTGTGTGTGTGTGTGTGTGTGTGTGTGTGTGTGTGTGTGTGTTTTCCCTCTTTCCAGAGATCTATGTGTCTTTCCTTAGTTTCCAGTCTTCTGAAATGTAATGATGTTTTTTCATAGAACAACTCTCTACTATGAAATAAACTCATATTCTTCAATTTTGTGAAATTTTTTTATACTAGTCTTATTTTGTCTCCACCATTTCTTCTTTTGGAACACCCACCCCCGAGTTCTTGAACTGCTTGGACTTACTATCTTTTCTCTTTTTTTCCAGCTTACCATAACCTTTGTCATCTTGCTTTATTTTCAGGAACATTTCCTCAGTTTCTGTTTTGTTTTTGTTTTTTTTTAATTTCTGTGATCATATATTTTAATTTCCAAGAGTTATTTTTGGATCTCTAACTTTTTTGTTCTTGTTTTTTAGCATTCTATCCATGTTTCATTGATGTACCTGTTACCGCTCTAAGGATTTGACTTTTTAGAATAACCTTCGTCTCTGTAAGAGTTTGTGTCTCCATTTGCCTTTTTTTTTTTTTTTTCCAATTTGCCTTTTGGTTTAGTCTTTCCTCAGATGTCAGGTGATTGATTCTTGGTTGTGTCTGCATATTTACTTCTGGAAAGCTGGAAAGCCTTGGGCCTTTGGGTGGGATTTGTCAACCAGAAGCTTCTCAGTAAAGTGATCTGGCTTGGCTATTTCACTTGCTTAGTGTACCTTGAATTGCAGTATTTTCAGCTCTTTTCTCTTCAGATGATTGGATTTCCCAGAAAAGAATCTTCAAATCTGCTACCTAGAGGGCACTCCTGAATACTGGTGTTTTGGGAAACAAGGAGAGAAAGAAGGTGGTGGTCTCAACGCTCATTAAGCAGAGTTACTCTTAACCCCTTTTTTCAGTGTAGCACTCCTATACTGAGCAGTGCTTGGTATTCCCCAGTTTGGACCCTCTTTGTCATACTCAGTCTGATAAATTATCAGGCTGTCTTCTGCCAGGTCAGAGGGCATGCCAAATTGCCACTTGGCTGCATGGACTTGGGAAGGGGCCTTGAGGATCTAGCTGCCTTTTCTTTTAATTTTGTTATTAACCTACAACACCCGTACAGAAAAGTGCCTACGACATAAATGTACAACTGAATGGATTATCACAAGTGAGCAGACCTGTTCTATGCGAGGCAAGAAATAGATTATTACCTGTACCCACAGATGCTTCAATCACATTGTCTTCTAAACATTGCCCTGTCTCTCTGTAAAGATAACTAGTATTCTGAAGATTACTTTTGTCTGTTTCCAAACTGTGAACATAAGAATCTTACATATTCTGAGTCCCGCATCCTTTATTCATCATTATGCTTATGAGATTTGTCTGTGTTGTTGTATATCACTGTAGTTCAGTCATTTGTATTAATCTACAACTTATTAATCCATCCCATTCTACTCTTGATGGACATAGTTGTTTTTAGTTTGGACCTTCTAGGTACTTCTTTAGTGTCTCTGGTACACTATCAAGAAATCCTTCTGTTTTCATTCACATCTTTACCCCTCCTTCCAGTGCTGCCAAGTACTGAGCCTTATGTAGGAGAGTCTGAGCCTTATGTAGGAGAGTCTGTTGTGCAAAAAAACTTAATTCTCTCTTCTCCCTCCTACTGGCTTAGGATTCAGCTTTCTGGGGTCTGCCAGCCTACTTGCTATTTTGTTATCTCCTCTCCAGCCTCTTAAGATTTCCTTGCAGTATCTCCTTTCCCATTAACTTTGATTCTGTGAGTTTTTATTTTAATATATCTTTTTGTGTGACTTTTGGGGAGGAACTTGGGTTATGCCTGTATGCATTCCTCCTTTTTTTTAAATCCAATTTGAACTTTATACCTTATTCTTTGATTTTTGCTTAGGTGGAATCTGAGATATTGTAGAATAACTATTACCTTCTTTTAAAGTACATTTAAGTAGTCATTCAGTATAATGGTAAATTTTGGTTTATCGTAGACTATCCTTTCGGATACTTGAAAGTTATATTTTAAACGTTTAGTCTAATTCACAGAATTTTTTGTATTAGGGTATCGCTGGAACTGACGTAGCTAAAGAAGCATCCGACATCATTCTCACAGATGACAACTTCACAAGCATTGTTAAAGCAGTTATGTGGGGACGAAATGTCTATGACAGCATCTCCAAATTTCTTCAGTTCCAGCTCACTGTTAATGTGGTAGCAGTGATAGTTGCTTTCACGGGCGCCTGTATTACTCAAGTAGGTTCACAGTTTTGTTTTGTTTTTTATTAAAACGTGTTTGTTTTAAAGCAGAAATGTGTGTCTAATCTACCATTTTAAAGTACTTAAATATTTGAATAACCTGAAGCTTAATATTGTAGGTTAATTAATATGAAAATGTAATCCTGTTCTGTTCTTTGAGTTTTTAAATACAAAGGGCTTCCTGAGAATTGCTGAGTCCCTGAATAGTTGTGAATGTCTATTAGGAAACCTATCTTTTCTAGGATTCACCGCTTAAGGCTGTGCAGATGCTGTGGGTAAACCTCATAATGGATACGCTCGCTTCCCTGGCTCTGGCAACTGAACCCCCCACTGAATCTCTCTTGCTTCGGAAGCCTTATGGTAGAAATAAGCCTCTCATCTCACGCACGATGATGAAGAATATTTTGGGTCATGCATTCTATCAACTTGTAGTAGTCTTTACACTCTTATTTGCTGGTAAGAATTCAATGCCTGATAAAGCTTCGGTTGTTTTTGTTCCAAGCTAATCTCAGATGTTCTAATGTTGCCAATTCTTCAAGAACATAAGTTGTTCTGTTTCTCACTGCCCATTTGTCTTTACTTTCTCCTCTTTGTCAGTGGATGTTGCTAGGGAAGCACTGTGATAGATAGTGGGAGGAAGTAAATAAAGAGTCCTGATTTTTTTTTTTTTTTTTTTTGTCTGAGCTCTGCCACTAACTTAGATATCGTAATTTTGGGGCTTCAGTGTCCACATCTATAAACAAGAGAGTTGTACTAGATAACTCCAGGTTTCTTCCAACTTTTCCTGTGCTGTCAGTCGAGATCAAATAAAGGTCTGGCTGGGTTGTATAATTGCATACTTTTCTTGAAATGTTAAATTATTTTGTATGATAATTACAAAGTAGTAATTTTTCATTCTTTCAGGAGAAAAGTTTTTTGATATTGATAGTGGAAGAAATGCACCTTTGCATGCTCCTCCTTCGGAACATTATACTATTGTTTTTAATACCTTTGTGCTGATGCAACTTTTCAACGAAATAAATGCCCGGAAAATTCACGGTGAAAGAAATGTGTTCGAAGGAATCTTTAATAATGCCATCTTCTGCACAATTGTTTTAGGCACTTTTGTGGTACAGGTGGGTAATTGGAAAAGATAGTTTCAAATTTGATGATCATGTGGGAGATATTAGATAAACAGTTACCTTATTCCAGAAATTGTTTGCTGCATGTGTAGGACTTCTGTGTATTAGCTTAATGACACGTAAAGAAAGAGTTTTAAATACCACATGTCAAGTGAAAATGTACTCTATCCTGAAATTCCACATATGAGCAGAGTGTATTAAGCTAATAGTATTTTAATTGCACTACTGATTCTGTGGTTGTGATACTTTACGCATAATCTGCTACCGATTGTTCATTCTATATCATTATCAAAACTTATAATTTTAATGTTATTTAAGGTAAATCTTACTGTTTAGCAGTTTCTAGTCTAGCTAGAGTGATCACTTAATGGCTTCGAGCAATTGGTAGTTAATTGTATGTCTACGGTTAAGTTTATTAAATAATAGTACTTGAAATGAATATTCTAAAATTCGTGTGATTCTGAATGCTGCTTCCTGAGTTGGTACATGCCAGTTTTTGATTTTGTAATACAGTTGACTCTTGAACAACACAGGGAATGGGGCATCAACCCCTACACTCTCCTCACCCCAATCCACCCCTGCACAGTCGAAAATCTGAGTATAACTTTTGAACTCCCCTAAAACTCTTAATAGTCTACTCTAGACCAGAAGCCTTACGAATAACATAAATAGTCCACACATATTTTGCAAGTTATATATATAATTCTTACAATAATGTAAGCTAGAGAAAAAGTGTTACTAAGAAATCATAAGGAGAAAATACATTTACGGTACTGTACTGTGTTTACTGAAAAAAATGTGTAAGTGGACTTGTGCAGTTCAAATCGTGGTGTTCAAGAGTCACCTGTCCCGTCAAAACAAGATTAAACTGAGCTTTTTCAACAGAGGAATCAGACAGTGATGGGGCTCGGTTCAAAATGAAGACTGAAGAATTTTAAACAGTTTATTCAGCCATAGCTTGTGTACTCTAGGTACAAACCCTAGACTTAATTGTTTCTGTAATAATTGTTTCTGTTTCAGCTTTCAATTTCATAAACTTTAGGAGAAATGTTGCTTACTTCCAACAAGTGTTTTCTGGAAGTATTTTATTCAGGTTTATAAAAAAGCATCATTCATGATATGTTAAAATTTTAGCTTTTACTTGCTATAAAATTGGATTTATGTTTTTAATATATGAGGACTGCAGAAAACAACTGCCTCTCTGTCTATCAAACAAATCTGGTAACTTGGTTCCCAGCAAAAATTGATCTACCCAAAACAGTTTAATGGGAGGTGTCATTCTTCAGTGCCTTATAAATAAGCCAGTACTACTCAAAGTGTGGTCTGTGGACCAGCTACTGGTCCATTTATTACAAGTCCATGGTGAGATAAGGAGCATGTGTCGGAATATAAATCAACAGCTTCATTAATCACACTGTGTTTCAAGGGAGGGTTTTTTGTATTGTTGCTGGGGGTGTGTGTTTGTAGTAGTAGGAGTGATACTGCCATGCAAACATGCATCAATTTATACTCTAGTGCCTATTCCTTATCTACTTATCATGGAGCAGCGCTTTGAATAGCACTTTTGTAGACAGTTTCAGCTGGGTAGGAAAACATGGCCCTTGATTTACACATATCTCATTCTGTTTGTTTCTAAAACAGTCTAGCCAAAGTATTGATTATAGAGCAGAGGTACCTGAAGGGAGGGCTTCACGTTATAAGTTGTATTAAATTTAATTTCTGTCTCTTTCATTTACTAGCTGATTTTTCTTCTTACCTTTTTTTGTTTTGTTTTTGGACAGATCATGAAGTACATAATAATCCTTAATTCTTTGTAAATATTTTACCTCTCTTCTACTTGGTAGCAGTTAACACAGAATCGGTGTTTTCCCAAAATAATGTTTCATGAAACATTGATTCCTTCAGTTGCTCTTACATCCTCAGATAAGTATAGGAAGTACTGCCTATGTTACTACCTCTTGGAGTTTCTTAAAGCAGCATAACATTATAGTTACAAGTATAAACTTAGGAGTCAGCCATCATGGGGTCATATCATTGTGTGACTCTGACAAGCTGCAATTTCTTCATCTGTGAAATGGGGATGATAATATGAGGTCACATCACAGAATTACTGAAGCATTAAGAGAGACCATGCACGTGAAACTCTGAGCTTACTCCCTGAAAGGGAAATACTCAAATGCCGGCTGCCTTTTTTTTCCTTTTCTTTCTTTATTTTTTTAATTAACAGCTCAAAGGCTTTGGGAAATCCTACAGTTAAGAAACTTGTTGGACTCTGTTTAATACAGCTACTTCTCAATTTTAGAAGATAGCGCCTAATTCAAGCCTCCCTCAGCACACGTTTTGGAAATGCATCTGTGCCCAGTTACACAATTCTGTAGTATCATGTTGATCTAAGGTATATATTAAAGAGTATGTGGAAACTTAGTCTCTTTTTCTTAGAGGTAAATGCCACAAGTAATTAGACAGTTTATTCCTTACAACTCTAAAATGCAAGATGATTTTTTCTTACAAAACTGAATCACTCCAATCATATTAATCATGGATTATTTGCCTAGCATCTTAATATATGCCTTTCATGTCCTTATTATACCAAAAGATAAAGGTTAAATTTAAAAAAAAAAAAAGGAAAACACTCACAGAAATAAATGTTTGAGCTTTCATGCTTGTTTTCTTGGTTTACCAAAGAAAATTATTTTAATTTGATACCTCTATTAAAATCAAAGCAAAACTGCCAAATTAGTTATAATTGACTGGTTGGGTTACTGAAAAACAGTTGGGACTCCATCTGTACAAGTGTACAAATAATCTTGACTTTGAAGAACAGTGGAAATGACAAATACATATCACTTGAATTTGAAATCTAGTACAGCTACAAAGAACGAAGTTCATACCTTAAGAAGTTTTAAAATGTTGATACCAAATTGATTCTCTTCAACTTCAGTATTAGGCAGCTACTGACTGCCATATCCAAGAGAAGTCTGTCAGACTCACAAGAAGGTGAATATTGATATTTCTTAATATTCCTATGTACGGTTTTAGGTCCTTGAAAGTAAGGAGAGAAGCATAAGCACTGTATTAAGGATTTCATCTCTGCTGGTCATTGGTCTTCTTTCTATTTATAAGGGAGAGCACATTTCTGAGGGTATACCACCTAAGTAGCACCGTATCTCATAGAACTTTGCAAATTGCTTGTCCTCTCTTACCATTCATATTTGTCCTGACATCTAAATGTGAATTAAGAATGAACAGCTGTGTAGGAGGAAAACAAGAAAGATTGATATATTATCACGTTGACGTTTCATAATATATGGTATTTTCCACAAAAGTACAAGTCTTTCGTGGAAAGGCATAAATTATTCAGAGAATTATACTAAATACAAGGGAATATAGTTACTTGGATCATATTGGAAACAGTGTAAAGTTATCTTCCTGATCAGGAGAACTTTGTTTGTTTTTACTGAACATAATTTAAACATGAAATACATATGCATTTTAAATTTTAAGCAGAGATTTCAGTTTATTTTCATTTGTCTTATTTTCAGCTGTGACTATGATAATACACGTCACCATCAGGATAATCGTTATTCAGCTTGAGTTTTAAAGGATACAGATTTGGGTAATTTTTGAAGTGTATGAAATGTAAAGTTTAAAAGATTTAAATAAATTTACTCTTGATTATTCCTCCAGATAATAATTGTGCAGTTTGGTGGAAAACCTTTCAGTTGTTCAGAACTTTCAATAGAACAGTGGCTATGGTCAATATTCCTAGGAATGGGAACGTTACTCTGGGGCCAGGTAAAAAGCTCATCATTTTTTGTTCAAACCTAAAGTGATTTTTTTTTTTTTTAATTTCCAGTGTGTATTTTCCTTAATCAGTTCTGTTACTTAATTCTAAGTGGTTGCCGTTCTGGGTCAAGAAAGGGCATTCAGGGATATGGGGTTTTTTTAAATGTAGTATTTGTTCTCAAGTTATTGTTTGTGATGGTTATGCCTGTGTAATAAAACACTTTAAATTTCTTACGTAGTTTTTTAATTTGTTTTTTAGAACAAGCTTTACAACAGTTACTAAGAGGATGCATTTTTAACTGGTTAAGACGCTGGTATCTGTGTCTTTTGCTCTATGAACTATTTTAGCATTTTCAGAGTAAATATTTTTACAAAAATATTACAATATTACATACTTCAGATGTTTCATCATTTTATTATCTAATTTAATCCAAAATACAGCTAAGGAAAAAAAGCTCAAGTTTCAGTTCACTTAGAGAATGTTTCCGTAAAAAATAGTGGTATCTGGATAAATGAGCCACAAAATGACATTTTCAGTTCTTTGGATTGATTGGCTTTAACAATATATGTATAAAATACAATGCCTAAAAATGGGATATACTTCGTATTTGGCATAGGCAGCTGACTTACGAAGGCATGTCATTAGTTTAAAAAGATAACTGGTGACGGTGTGTGCATTGTGCACTTTAAGTCCGTTACCATTACTGAAAAAGTAACTGATAGTCTGTACTAATCATGAATCAGAGTTAACATATGTTATGATGTGCAGCCAGTGTGAGCTAATGTACTGTCGTTCTACAAGTCAGTCTAAGCAAACGTTCGTTCAGGTTTTACTGAAACTTAACTCAGTCTTTATGTGCCTTTATCTTACCTTTCTCTTAATTGTGTTTCTAGGTTCTGAGGTTTCTCTTCTTACTCCTGTTGCATGACTCATTAATAGAGATCTTCTTTTAAGTATTAGGATCCGTACTCGGGCCACCTTTCTTCATGATTACCGTTCTAGTTATTTCATAATGTTCCCTCGTAGGCAAAAGAGAACCCCAAAACCTCCCAGACCATCTGGCTAATTTCAGGAAGAGGAAATTCAGAACAGCCAGCATACCCAACGGGGATCAGCTCCTGGCTTTGGTTGACATTGTTGATTTTACGTGTGTCCTGGTAGAAGGAGCACTGATTCTGGTTGTCAGGAGACCTGTTCCACCTCTGTGAAATGCGGTGGTTGGACTAGAAGGTCTTTAAGCAGTTCTCATTCTGTGTGCTTATTTCCTCCTGATGAGCCTGACTTCCTGAAGGAATGGCTGTTAACATTTACAGTTTGATACATATTTATTACTATTTTTTGTCCTCTTTGTGTTTCCTGGGGCATCTGTTCCTGTTTGGTGTCATGACCAATCAGTATTAACCCAGTTTTAAAGAGTTTCATTTTGTAAAAACAAATAAATTTAATAAGCAGAAAAAACTATTTTCAGTTTAACCTTGACAATTTTTTGGATTTGGTATGTTTTTTTCTCATTGAACTCTTTCAGCACTAATGAAAAATGAACTTGTTTTGTATCCAAAAAGACCACCTGCCATTTTTGTTTTATTTTAAATAAATATAATTAATGTGAGTTTAAGTTAATATATATATCAGAGCATATTTGTGTGCTTTACTGTCTTGAATGTCTTACTTAAAATATGAAAGCTGTAATCAGGTTATTTCCCCTCAGGAAAACTTTTTACCATTCAAACTGAAATCTTTTCTGTAGTTGAGAAAAGAACCTATTTTGTTGTTGTTGCTCTGAGAAAGCAAGCCTGACGGACAGGATCTCATTGCCTCATTGGTGACAACAGTTGGCCACACTTCAGACCTCTTACACCTTTTGTATTACGGTTGATTGGTTTAATTTTACTCGGTTTTGATTTATTTCTAAGTTCTTTCCCCTGTGTTGTAGCTTATTTCAACAATTCCAACTAGCCGTTTAAAATTCCTAAAAGAAGCTGGTCATGGAACACAAAAGGAAGAAATCCCGGAGGAGGAGCTTGCGGAGGACGTGGAAGAGATTGACCATGCTGAAAGGGAGCTACGGCGCGGCCAGATCTTGTGGTTTAGAGGCCTGAACAGAATCCAGACGCAGGTATGGGCCTGGCAGAGAGGTACGAGCGGCCGGCGGTGGGCACGGCGGTGGGAGTGTGGGGGCCCAGGGCTCTGGGACCTGGGGAGGAGGTCTGAATGCGCTCCTTAACTTCCTTTCTAGCCTTCCCAACCCACAAAACTTACTCTTTTGAAAAATAATACTGGTGCCTGGAATGAGTGAAAGTTTTTAACTGATGGTGAAGGAATGTGTCTATATGCCCCTCAGCTCCTTTTCTCCTAGCTTCCCACCCCAACCTTCATCTCAAAATGCTACTCTTGCCTATTTATCTGCTCTGTAAAAAGTGCCTTTTTCTTTACTTTTTATATGTTTATAGTTGGGATGGTCCTTTCTCTTGTTCTCTCTCTCTCTTGCTGAGCAAGCTGTCACAATCTCTGATTCCTTGCAGATGGATGTAGTGAATGCTTTCCAGAGTGGAAGTTCCATTCAGGGGGCTCTAAGGCGGCAACCCTCCATCGCCAGCCAGCATCATGATGTAACAAATATTTCTACCCCTACACATGTAGTGTTTTCCTCTTCTACTGCTTCTACTACTGTGGGGTGTGAGTGTGTGTTCCTAAGTGCATGAAATTAACATTTCCTACTTCACACACCTAACGGTTCTCATTTTCTCCTTAATGTTTAAATTCATCGTTCAAGCTTTTCATAAAGCTTTCTTTTCGTAAAGTGGATTGAGACCTCAAAGTGTTGTCGTTGTTGTTGTTTTATTTCTTAGAGGGCTAGATAACAGGTCAAACAATTGCAGCCAAAGATGAGATAGGAAATCCGTGAGCTCGTCTCTGTGCTAACTCTGATAGTTAATATGGGGAATAAAATGGTAGCTTAGAATTTGTGAAACTACTATAAATTTTTGAGTATATGCCTTTCAACACGTTCATCCTGCATGGTTTCCAAAAGCATGTGATTTGAGAAACTGATCTAACAGAACTGAGAAATTACATTTTTAAAGCTAAAAATGAATCTAACATTTTGACTTTTATCTTGTTCAGTTGGCAAAGTTAAGTTGGTACCCTGAAGAAAAGATCTCAGTATATAGCCAGTTATTTGCCTTCTTAGCCTAGATTTTGTGGCCTTGCTTTGAATTTATTTACTTATTTATTTTTGAGAAGCGGTCCCTGTGTAAACTTAAAAGTTCTGTGGTATTTATGGTTTTTTTTTCTTCTGTCATAATTTCTATTAATTGACTAGAATAATATATCTTCTTTCAGGTTTTTAGTAAACGGCAAATTCCCCAAAAGCCTTTTAATCTCTTGTCATCCTTACTGTGCAATACAGTCTAGATTTCATGGTAGATTCTCAGAATATTGGAGGCAGTAAAGATAAAAACCCACCCCATCCCCCAAATCAGCTGGAATACCTCTGCTTTATCTTGTATTTGGGTAGAGACCCATCTTTTCCATTTGGTCCTCTGCCAGTTAAGGACTAGGAAACGAGAAAGCTGGAGAGAGGATGAACTGAAGAAGAAAACAATGCTATTTTAAGGAGGACTAAATTTACTCAGTGCCTGTTTGTTCACTGTTTGCTTAAGTAATTTTCATTTGTCATTTTTGACAGTGTTGTAGAACAGGCGGAACAGGAACCACTATCCCATTTTGCAGGTGTGAAAACTGGAAGTTTAAATGACTTGTCCATGGCTAATAAGCAGAGGCAGCATGATGTGTGGCAAAGAATAAACAAGTACTCTAAGGACAAAACAACTCTGTTAGGATGTTAAATTTACATACATGGACAGATAGGAATCTTCCTTTTAAAAATTACCGTGGTTCTGTACCTTACCCAAATGAAATGGTGTATGTAAATTGCCTGGCGTTATGCCTAGGACAGCTAACGTCCCAGTTACATCCCTCCCTCCCCGTATCTATGGATTTCACATCATTCCTGGCTCTTGAGGGCTTATTACCACTCATCCTTTCATCTCCTACTACTAATTAATGTTTCTTTAGTTGTGATCTGTAAACACTTGCAGAAGGCCTACCGTATGCCAAGGCTGTGCTAGAAGGTCCAGACTTGGCAGTCTAGTATAGGAACAAAAAAGTAGTTGCGAATTTCTACATGGTAATGAAACATGGACTATTACAACAGAATCTGTCACCCACTCTGGGAAGTCAGGAAGAATTACCCAAAGAAAGTAACTCCCAAGCTGACCTTTGGTAGGACATGTACCAGTTGAGGAAAGCAGGGCCTCAGTGATAGGCACTAAAAGTAGTAAAATGTCAGGTGTTGATGAAACTGGAGTGGACAGTAGGGGCAGGAGTCTCTGTATATCCTAAAAGAAGGATGCAAAATGAAACTTTATCCTGGAAGACTCCCTCAGAATTTTATATTTGAAAAATTTCAAACCAACAGACAAGTGGAAAGATTAGTACATGAATACCCTTCACCTGGATTTACCACTTCTTAATAGTTTATGATGTTTGCCTTATCTGTTTATATATATGTTTATATTAGTATATACATTTTTTCTGTACCATTTGAAAGTAATTGACAAAGATCCTGACATTTCATCTCTCAATACTTCAGCATGTACCTCCTAAAAATAAGTCTCCTATGTAATCATACTGTATTATCACATCCAAGAAATTTAACATTGATCTCATTCTATGGTATACAGTCCCTATTTGGATTTCTCCAGTTGCCCCCAAAATGTCCTATATTATAGCATTTTTGATCCATTTTCTCTACATTTATTTATTTATTTATGACATTGACTTTTTTTTTTTTTAAAAGAAACCAGGCCAGTTGTCTCATCCTCCATTATGGATCTCATTGTTTCCTCATGATTAGCTTCATGTTAAACTTTCTAGACAGATTTATCTCATGGGTGGTGTGTGTATTCATTTTTATTTCAGCAAAATTTTGAATAATTGACTCTTCATTTGGAGATTGTCCCATGACCTTCGGTATGCTGTCTTTACTCTATTTCTGTATAATTGTGTTCCAGACTTTACATTAAATCTCAGACCCACTGAAGGCCCCTCCTGACTCAGAATCTGCAGTTTAACAAGATCCCCAGGTGCTTTGCATGCACATTAAAGTGTGACAAGCCCTGACATGACATTGATACTTGTGAACTAACACTGTTTTAGATTTGCACATGTATTAACTCACTAATGAGTCTCCCATAACAACCCTAGAAGGTAGGTACCACTGTTATTTCCCATTTTATAGTTGAGGAAATTGGTTTGTCTTGGGTTCCTCAGCTAGCAGGTGACAGAGCTGGAATTCACACCCAGACCTTTAACCTCTGTCTTCCTCACTTCACCATGCTATACTCTTTTATAGAGCTAAGTGAGCAAGAAGTAAAGCAGCCTACTGCAGACAGGGCTTGGTAAATGCCGGAAGACAGCTTTGAGGAGAGATATTTTAATCCGTTTTAATCAGAACTGAGCATATGTTGTTCCAAATGGCAGAATTCCCTTCTTCTTAAGGCTGAACAATATTTCCTGTATGTAGGGACACCTGGGTTAACTCAGTCGGTAAAGCGTCTGCCTTCAGCTCAGGTGGTGATCCCCAGGGTCCTGGGATCAAGTCCTGCTTCGGGCTTTCTCAGCAGGGAGCCTGCTTCTCCCTCTGTGCTGCTCCCCCTGCTTGTGCATTCTCTCTGACAAATAAATAAAAATCTTAAAAAAAAAAAAAATTCCTTGTATGTATATATGCCACATTTTCTTTATCTGTTCATCTGTCAGTGGATACTTAATGTTGTCTCCCTATCTTGGCTATTTATAATGCTGCAAGGAATAAAGGAGTGCAGGTATATCTCCAAGATCCTGATTTTAGGGGCACCTGGGTGTCTCAGTCATTAAATGTCTGCCTTCGGCTCAGGTCATGATCCCAGGGTCCCGGGATCAAGCCCCGCTCAGTGGGAAGCCTGCTTCTCCCTCTCCCACTCCCCCTGCTTGTGTTCCCTCTCTCGCTGTGTCTCTCTCTGTCAAATAATAATAAATCTAAAAACAACAACAACAACAAAAAAAAAAACCTGATTTTAATCCTCTGGATAAATTCCCAGAAGTGGGAGTCTTAAAATAGTCAAACTCCTAGAAATGGAGAGTAGAATGGTGGTTAGGTAGGGGTAGAGAGAAATGGGGAAATGTTTATGAGGGGGTACAAAGTTTCAGTTCATGCAAGACCAGTAAGTTCTGGAGATGTAATACATAGCATGGTGACTTTAGGTAACAATACTGTACTTATATACCTGAAATTTGCTAAGAGGTTGGATTCCTAATTATTATTACCACACACACACGGTGACAATGTGTAGTGATGGATTATGTTAATTAGCTCAACTGTCATGATTATTTTAGTGTGTATATCTGTATCAAATCATCAACTTGTACATCTTAGATATATACAATTAAAAGAGGTGGGTATAAATAAATGTTACCTTTTTAAAAAATACATTGAAATGTCCATTTGAAGAAATGTGTTCATTTTTTCATTATCATTCTTATGAGATGATTTTGATGACTATTTTTCTGGAATGTCAGTATTCGTGATTTCTCTTAACATTTATGATAAATGTCTTCATTACTAAACAGGATTCATTAGAATCAATGCAAAAGCAGACCTATGTTTGAATTGATACTGAGTAGATGCTCAACTATTTGGATTTTGTCCCTTTTTTTGTTTTGAAAGTCTGTATGACACTGGGTTAATAAGACCTAATGTCAATGTGTGCAGCAGTGTTTTTGCGTTAATTACCCATTAACCTCTTTTCATCTATACAGCAGACTTCTGTACGGGGGGGGGGGGCGAGTGGTTGGGCTATATGTTTAAGGGCAGAAATACCAAAAAACCTTGTGTTTTTGCAAAATTGTTGACAGAAGAATCCCAGAGGGTTTGGGTTTTTTGTTCTAAACCTGTTCTTCCCAGTGAACTGTAGTATATAAAGTGATTTAAGTTTTAATATTTGTAGAGAAAAACACTAATGCTTTATAGACAAATGGCATATACTCAAATATTTATAGCTGTTTAATGGCATTTTATAGATATTTATTTGGGTTTTGTCTTTTTTTATTTTTTAAGGGAATAGTGGGGTAGATGTGAGTTCATTGTGGCATTCAGCTTATATTTGCTTGGCTTTTTCATAGTTGGTGACACCCTAATTCCTAGCATGATAAATAGTAACCCTTTGTGCTTGACTTTGTTTAACTTACTTGAATTGTTTTCAAAAATTATACTTTTTTTTTATTTTAAAAATCAGCTAAAGCTTGTGTATGATCAAGTTTTTGTTTTGTTTGTTTTTGTTTTCTTAGGGAAAAAAGTCCTATAAAATGGCTATTAAATTTTTAGCCAGTGACAATGAGATTTTCTCAGTATTACTTTGAATTCTAACTCTTAATTCTTAGAGTATGTGGTTTTGTTGTTCTGTAGTGTCCTACTAAAATTATTCATTTTTTTTACAGTGTATTGCAAGTTCCACTGCATTACATGCAAATATGATTCACTCATACCTAGCTGTTTGTGGATTCAAACTCATAAATGAAACATTTTTAAATTAAGCTAATAGTATACTGACGTCTTTCTGTGTTTTCTGATATTTACAGATTCGAGTGGTGAATGCATTTCGTAGTTCTTTATATGAAGGGTTAGAAAAACCAGAATCAAGAAGTTCGATTCACAACTTTATGACACATCCTGAGTTTAGGATAGAAGATTCAGAGCCTCATATCCCCCTTATTGATGATACTGATGCTGAAGATGATGCTCCTACAAAACGTAACTCCAGTCCTCCACCCTCTCCCAACAAAAATAACAATGCTGTTGACAGCGGGATTCACCTTACCATAGAAATGAACAAGTCTGCTACCTCTTCATCCCCAGGAAGCCCACTACATAGTTTGGAAACATCACTCTGATTGTAAGCTGAATGTTAACACACTAGCTGCATTGTCAAGAAACAAATTGCAACTGGGTCTTTTCACATATTGTGATGGACAAGATCGTATTCTTGTCTTTGGACTTCAACAGAAGACACACTTGTACGAATGTAGATTTATTTTTTTAAAAAAAAAAAAAAAAGCAAAGCTTTCTGCCAGACTGAGGGTGCTTTTTGGGGGGTGGGAGAAATGAACTGACAGATAAACAGTAACTCAGCATATGCTGACCTGTGGATCATCAGTAGTACCTGAGAATGGTCCTGAACAGTGTGTTAGCAGAGCTTTAGTTTATCTCGGTCCTTGATGGGAGAGGGGGAGGAGTACAGCTACAGCTGGGCAAACAAGCAAAGAGCCCTGGATCATTGAATTGATGCTTTAATTTCTGCTGTTGGCTGTTAATAATTTGGATTATTTATGTTTATAAATGATACAGATCTGTTTACAAGGTTTGTAGATACTTTTTTTGTTCCTGTTCATAGATGGGAAGCTTCCTTATAACTGATGCAGAGAAAAATTAGTCCTTCAAATACTGCTGTATTTTCAGGAAAACAAAAAGGGGTGTTTCTATTGAAACTGTACTAAATTTTTGCCTACAATTTACCTTGTTAAATATTGTAGATAAATTGCTAATACTAATAGCCAAATAGATAACACTAATGCTTTGTTTAAAAAAACCAAAAAAACAAAACAAAAGAAAACAAAAAAACATGAGCAGTGGTGTTTAATGAAGTTATGGCATCTGTCCTAATTAGTTTCTTAAATACATTTACTACTTAATGGTTTTGAAACAACTGTTTAATTTTTAAAATTTTTGAAAACTTGCTAATAACCTTTGTTCAGAATTTAGTAGACTGTTTAATGTGGGACATCAACTACATAATGAAAGATGCTTGAAATGCTTTTGTTATTTCAGGCAAATCAAATTAAATCAAACTATCAAACTACAAGAGAACCTTAGTCCTTTTTGTTTTTGTCTAAACATGTTAGCTCAGTGATGTCTTGGTGAACTGTGAGTGAACTGTATTGATTTTTCTAATAAATCCTTAGAAACCTTCATACAGCATGAGGGCTGTTGGCATTTTGAAAAAGGTTAACAGGTGGAAGCATACATGTTTTCCTTTTGTTTTTCAAACTTGTTTGTAAACATAAATATGCCCTTTTATTAAATAAATATACAGCAATGTTTTTTTTAAAAAAATTTCAGCTTCTTAATTCTGCATATATAGTGCATCAGTCTGTTCTCTTTAACCACAATTGGAATAAATTTCAAGATGGTAACAGCCTCATGAAATACAGCTTTAATTCCCCTGGTGGTAAATATCTAATAGAATCACATTAAGAAAATCATTGTAATTTCACCATTTGACATAGTCTCCATAGAATTTGGTTTGTCTAAATAGTCTCACAGTCTAAAAAAATAATAATAATGATCACCATTATCTTTGATACATTTATTTTATTTGTAAGTGGCCAAATAACAAATTAGGTAAAATGAGATTATATGAAAAGGTGGAAACGGTCCTAAAATATGTATAATTAAATATAATAATTAACCATATGCTTTCGGAATGCCCATCTCTAAGACATTTGGGTTATTTACGTCTTTGTTTCTTTTGTCGAACTTCTCCCCTTTTTTGCCTCTGTCTTTACCTTTTAGGAACTGGGATTGTGTTAGGGCCCAGATTTCACCAGGTATACGATCCTCAGGCTGACATAAAGTTTACGAGGACTATGACATCTGAGCATGCTGACCTAGCAAAGACATGTTTAGTTGATGGTGCTTGATACTTTTGGTGGGTGGGGGGAAATCTTTTTCTCTCCATCAATCCTTTGCAGTAATCCTCTGCAAGTCTTAGAAACACATTGGCTCTGTCAGCATTTGTAATTGTACATTTATTCATCAGGTATTTATAGTGAATCATACTGTAAAAAGAGGTAGCATGATATGCTGGAAAGCATACGAGGCTAGGAGTCATGACCTGGTTTCTAGTCTTGGTTTTGCCATTAACGTGCTGCATGACCTTGGGAAAATCATTTACCCTAAATGAGGGTGGTGGACTAGACTATCTTGAAGAACCCTTTCAACTCTTAAAAATTGACCCTAGCAACTGGAGAAGCCTACAAGGCATAGGGAATAGAGAAAAGGGAAATGTTTTCAGTTTTCTTTTTTATTTTGGTTATGCTTAAATATGAATGTAATTTCCAAAAGATTTAGACGTGCATGTGCTTTGGAGGATTTGTATTGAGCTTTTACAGTATTCATTTTTCAACTCAAGGCAATGGCTTTTTACACCAACTCTAATCCATAAACGGGTCTTCTGACATCCATGAAGTAGTAGCAAGACATGCTTAGTGTGTATTTCTCTCTTTGAGACACTGTAATTTCTACCAGAAATTTCCAGAGCATTATGTAAGTAGAAAAAAATGCAAGCAAGCTGTTAAAAGATCTTGGATCCCATTATATAGTATGTATAGCTGAAATCAGCATCTGTAATTCAATCATTTTTTCTCTTTTATCCTCTAACCAAAAAATTGTTTAATTTTGCATCCCAAATGTTTTTAATCTTTGTATATTTTTTAAAAATCCTTTTCTCCTCATCATTGCCTTTTTTGTGGTTGTAAATAGACTTACTTGCACTTTGAAGATGAGTTACTCCTTGTCATCTTACAAATATGTGATATGGTAATTTTCATAACAGATGTCAGTTTTGAACCAAGAAATGGTGATTTGTTTATAAGAAAAAAAAAACTGGCTTCATTTCTGTGAAATTGCTCTTTGAAAATTTCTTTTTACACGTGTAAGCCAACTGAGATACCGTGATGGTGTTGATTTCTTTCAATGATGCTTACCATCTATTTTAGCCACTGAGCCTTTTATTATTTGTCTATTTGTAAAGTTTATTTGTCTTAACTCATTTAATAAATATACTGTTTATCTGTTTCTGAATGGGGACTGAACTTTTTGAATATTGAAATTGATCAGAGCATCATATTTTGGAATTACCTTTTTCTACTTGAAATTTTAAAAATCTGGTTGATGAAAATTCTGTAATGTACTTGAAATGTTATGGTTGTGTTACAGTGAATCAGTGTTCTAATATGCATGATCTTGCCCCTAGACCGAAAGTGGGTATATTGTCCTCACTCTCCTACCCATAGTCTTCGATCTGTACAGCAACTCTAGATCATTTCTACAGTCTTAAGAGCATGTAATCTTTCGGTCTTAGAAAAGATTAGTTTTTCACAATAACTGTTAGAACGTCTTTTTCATTAAATGATCCAAACTTGTCAATAGCAATTATCTGAACTCTGTGGTAACAAAATTAATCAAATTACCCTTAGTTGGTTTTTATAATAAATTATTAACATAAATTAGCAACTTTGTTGAAATACTGAACTTTAAGTGATTATGAATACCATATTTTTCCATTTAGTAAAAATTATTAGTAAATTATTGAGTCTATGTAAGTACCACATTTATGACATGAGAGATGTTTTCCATTTTATCAAGTTAGATTTTATATATATGTATTATGTATTAGGATTAAATTTTGAATGAAGTTCCCTTTGAAAATTAACTGAATAAGAAAGAGTTTCTGTAAGTCTTTGCTCATTGCCATTTTTCCTTCCCCATGTGTTCAGAGAACTGCCCCTATCACAGCTGCTGCTTTCTTCTAACCTCTGCCACTGTCCAGACTCTGTTGCCCAAATCCCGTATCAAGCTTTATATTTTCAAAAGATGATGTTGCGCTCATAGACCAAAAAAAAGAGATACTTTATTAGCATAATAATACCACCTACCTAAAAATAATCTTTGAAACATTCTTGAAAAATAATCTTTCTTTTAAAGAATAAGCATTATAATACCATAAAGAGTGTTTTCATGCAGGAAGGGAAGATGTGACTGTATTCCTGTATTTCTCTCATCAGTACATGTCAAAAAGGAAATTGTCTCTATCCTTATAATGTAATTTCCTTTTCAACAGACTGATAATTTTGTCCCTTAGACTCTCAATTGGGAGTTTACTTTCATGCTTTTTGTCTTAACTACCTTAACATTTTCTCTTTTTGTTAGAAAAACACTTCAGCCTACAGATGTTACACTAAATGTAGGCATATTTAATCTGTATTCTCTGAATTCAAAGTATCATTATTGAGCTGTGTAATATTAATAGTTCCAAACTGGAAATTTAAGAAATGTGCATATGTGTTTATACAGTATCTGTCTTTGGCACAGCTTTCTTAACCACTATATCCTAGGAAAACTGGTTCCAGAATCAGTAACCTAAGTCCGGGTGTGGGTTCCCTGCAGGAAGACCCTGAGATTCTCTTAATTTAAGTCAGAGTTACAAGGACCACATAATTTCCAAATTGCTTTTCAGATCATTAAGTGTTAAGCACTGATACTTTTCTTAGGCATTAAGAGGAGTATCATCACACATAAATAATTATTACAAAGTACTTGATACAGGCTAAGCACTTTGTGTAGAGGATGTGAACAGCCCCGTGTACTACTGCTGCCACTTTACATACAGGGAAACAGGCTTGAGGAGTTTACACAGCTTGCTCTAGGTCACATTGGCAAGCCGGGGATTCACACTCAAGGCACACCTTCTCCAGAGCCCAGGCTGGTAGCTACTGCTCTTTTCTGCAGCCCGAGCACCTGGCCATCCTGAGTCAAGGACCAATACCTAAAAATCGGTGTTTAACTTTTAAGTCTCCTTTGTTGTACTTTTCTGATGTCAAATCCTTCACAGAGAAATCTGAAGAATCTTCATGAGCTTCCTGGAGGGTAGCTCAAGACCAGAGACTGAGGCAGAGGGTCCCTGACTAAGTTGTGTAACCCATGCTTTGCTTAGACCTCCTGTAACTGAAGAGTCACAGTTAAACTCAGGAGAAGGGTGTTCTTACTAGCATACTTTGATTGGAGAATTTTGTGGTTCATTACTTTTAAGATACATTTGTTCTAAGTTCCATAGATAACCTATTAATTTAACAGGTCATTTTATTTCCTAAATAATTTGGAATGAAAATTATCACATTGAGGATATAATCTGTATTTTTCTTGAAATTTGTGAAATAGGATCTACCTAGTTTTGCGTTTTTTGGAAAAATCATTTTGTCCTTTTTAAATGTGCAATCTTTAAAATAAAAATTGCAGCCAATATTTCTCTACTGTTTTAGTACCATTTTACACTGATGTTGTTTATGGCTTATGAATAGTCAACTGGCCTCCCTTAATAGTCTTAAAAAATGAGATGCTTGTAATCTTTAAGGTAACATCTTAGTGAATGAAGAAAAAGTATATTAAAGCAATCTTTTTCTGTAAGGCTACTTTTGAGATCATAAATATTTAAGTCATACCTTCACGAATAGCTTGAGAATGAGTATTAAAAAAGTGAGAATGGGACCTTAGGGAGACCTGTGGTATCTGAGGTTAGCAATTCAAATAAGGATGCTTCTAATTTATCTAGTATTCTAAATCTTTTAACCGTAAGCCTGCTCTCATTTAGTTTCAGACCCTCTGAGGAGGGTAAGTGTGTACTATCTAAAATTGTTAATCTTTCACTTTCTTGCTGTTAAGAGACTTAGACTGGGTAGTAGTTCCCAACATACGAAGTGTGATAGGGGCGAGGGGGTGCAGTAGTAGGTGCAACCGCACCGCGTTTCTGGAGTCTGGGACTCCTACGAACACTACCCTAGTGTTTGTCCCCCTTTTTCCTGTCCTCAAAATTATCGAACTGCCAACTGCTTTCATGCTTTTTGTCTCTCCGTCTCCTGTATCAACAAATATTTGATACCTGGCCTGGGGAATTCATACTGTTCTGGACTGGGGAGAACCAAGCAAGGTCCTTCCTCTCAGGGAGTTTATGTTCTAGTAAGAGACCGAGGTCACCTGGTAGGGGACGATGCTATGTTACATAGTGTGGTCAGGGATGTTCTCTTAGATAAGGTGACATTTTGGCAGAGGCTAGAAAGAAGTGAAGGAACCCACTGCTTGGTTATTTGAGAGAGGTTCCCGTAAATAATGCTTAGCAAGTTTGAGGGACACAAGGAAGCCATTGTAGCTGGAGAATAGTGAACCAGCAGGAGAGTAGTAGGAGACAAGCTTAGAGTCATAATGGGAGACTGTGCCTAACTCTGGCTTTTATGCTGAATGAAATGGGAAGCCAGTGGAGGATTTTGAACAGAGCAGCAACATAATCTGACCTCTGAAAGGATCATTGGCTGCTCTGGAGAGACAGAGAAATTGGAAGTTAGGAAGCCAGTTAGGAGGCTAGCCTTTTCAGACTCATTTCATTAGTTTTTTCTCCTGCTTTTTTGGTAGCCCCTTTCTAAAGAGCCTTTGGACCCCTTTATCTGTTTCAACTTTGTGCTTGTCCTACTCTTTGAGATGACACAAGATTGACATGATTTTTGCAGTCAACCCTGAAGAACCTACATAGTCTCATTTGCTTCAGGCTCTATGCAGTTTCCCACAGGGATCACAATAGCCTGTTTTTGCTCTGTGTTACTCAGCAACATGGTCACAAGTAGAAGATGCCATTTCTCTGCTATTTGGTCTCTAGGATTATAGTTGGCACTCTAAATTTTCCTTACTTTTAAAAGCTCTTTACACCTAAGTTACTCTTTATGCTAATCAGCATGATTGCTAGTCTCGTGATTTCCTCCATCATCTTCCAGTCTTTTAGCTACTACCCTTCACTGATTCCATCCTAAACAAGGCACGCCACCTGGCTCCCTCATTCCTGCTCTGTCATCGACGGCTTTGCCTCCTTGACGTTTCACTACCTTGGTACCTAAATCGGAATCACCTTTAACTTCCTATCTGTCCATAGTGTCAGAGTGTGCTCGCAAACTTGCTGGTGACCAAAATCCACACTCATTTCCTGGCTTTCCTCACTGATGTTCAAACCAAACCTTTAATTTGTCTCTCATTCTCTTGAGGGTCCTTCTTCATTGCATTTATTCTAAACCTTTGCATTTTTCTCAGAACTAGGATTCAAGAGATGTTTTGTCTGACTTTATAGAACATACCTTTTCCATTCTCATTGTGCTTTTGTTACTGGTTTTGGGTCCCAAAGAACAAGAGTTTACGTCTATCTATATTAAACTATTGCTTTAGCCCCTATTTGACTAATAATTTTATCATCTAGTTTATTCTCAACCCTTCTCAGCTTAATGTTGCCCAAGACAATGATTTGCTTTCCTTCTACCACTTTATGGAAACCGCTATTTCACAACAAAACTGAAAGACAAACAGGATAGTCTGCCAACCACCCTTTGCCTTACTTTGCACTTTATACTACCTATTAATATATAACTTAATGTACATTTAATCTAGTCATTCAACCAATTAGGGATCACTAATTAAATGTTCTTCATCTGGGGTGCCTGACTGGCTCCTTTGGTAGGGTGATTCTTGATCTCAGGGTCGTGAGTTCAAGCCCCACATTGGGCATGAAGTCTACTTAAAAAAAAAAAGTTACACACAAATAGCCATAAGATCCAGAAATGTCTTGTTGAAATGCTGCCTACTACCTTTCCTATTTTGCTATACATAGTTCTTCCTTGGTTTCAGGTGCTCTTTTGATAAGTCTTTTTTTTTTTTCCTTTTTCACTCTTAATTAGCCTAGTCTAGTCCCTCTTTACCTCAGACGCATAGCATACACTTCGGTTTCTCAGTGGTATTATCGACAACCCTACCTTCCACCTCTCCCATTGCCAATCCAACACAGAATCCACACCTTCCTAAATCACCACTTGCCCACATCCCTCCTCTCCTCAAAAAATAGATGAGTAAATAATAAACTTTTGAATGGCTCTTTATTTGCTTATTAGCAACTTTTTGGCCTCACCTAGTTGTCACCTGCCCCGCTCACTCCTCTGCTGTGAGCTTGTTCTCTGTGTTCTTCCCTCTCCTGTAAATTCCTCCTTGAAGCTCACCTTATTCCTGGCCCCTCTTGCACTTTCTACCTCTTCACAGTGCGTGTGGCATGCAACCTCCCTCAACGCAACTGACACAGAAGGGAGAAATGGTGACGCAGGCTATTTTCAGAGGAAAATCACCTCTCGCAGGACTGAGTGTTGAGGCTCAAACAGTGGGTCTCTCTTTAGGTAGAGGCAGTGTTACGTCCAAAAGCATTAGCCTGTGAGTCAGCAGACCTGGGTTCTGGTCCCAACTCTGGGTTGTACCAGTTTTAATATTTTGAAATTTCACTTTCTTCAACGGGATTGTATTACAATTCCTGCCTAGCTTTGGATGTTCAGGTAAACTTGGAAACGTAAAAGCACTTTAACAATTATAAAGGGCAATGCAAAATGGTACTATTCACTCAAAAGCAACAGAAACAAACCTGGGAAGACCTGTTCCTGCCTCCCCCAATAAATTGGTTTAAGTAGACAATTTCCAAATCGAAAGGACCCTTAAGCCCCAGCTGATTTGTAAACACCCAAGGCTTTATGAAGATTACCCTGGAGATTCATCTCATTAGAAATAAGTGTTTGCTTCTGTTTCCTTTTTTTCCGTTTTAAAGAGAAGCCGCTTGCTTGCCTCTTGCACATCTGAGAAGTGGAGACCAGATGAGTGAGCTAGTGACACAGTCGCTCAGGTTTTTTAAACTATGTGATCAACTGAACACCACTAGATGTTCCGAAGGTGCAGGACTGTTATCTAGTTTCAATTGCTTTTTTGTTCCTGGTCATATCTGTATCCCTAGACTGGACCATGGGATAAATGCTTATTTCCCAAAGGGCTGCACATTGGAGTCCGCTGAGGAGCTTTAAAACACAACGGGCGCCAGACGCCACCCCCAGGCAGTGTGGACAAGAATGTGGCCTGGCGTAGGGGTTTTTTTTTTAAACTTCCCAGATGATTCTAATATGCAGCCCAAGTTTGGGAACTACTGGTTAAGCAGAGGGAAGCATTGAGAACTACGATGCTAAAATGCAAGTAGTTAATGAAAAACATAATTTTGTAAATTGGCCCATTAAGATGTTCAGTACCAGAGTCTGTTTACTTGGACTTAAAAAAATCAGGTTGTTTCTAATACTTGGAAAATCAACTTTAAGAAGAGAGTGTATAGATTATATTCAATTTAGTTTTTAAAACTTACTTTGATTAAAAACTAACCTGAAATGTATTTTTTTGGAAATATGCTTACTAATAAGCTAAAACCTCTTTATCTCATTATTTGAAAAACAAATTATAAACGATTCCAAAATAAGCTAGTTGGTTTTATGGAAGCAAAATGAAAGGATTTCAAATATTAGGTCATATTTGTAGTCTCAAAATCAAGCAATATGTCATTTTAAAATGTATTTCTAGCACATTATGCTTTTTTTTACATAGTTGAAAGTAAACAGCATCTATCACTTGACAGGCAAATGTCATTTATGATGAATATTATAGTACAATATTTAGTAGGAGTATACCTTTTTAAGATTTTACATAAAATCACCTTATCTCTGGAAAAAAATTACTAATTGATTTTTTTCTAAGAACAATCTCTAAGTTAAGTTAGTCAAAAAAGTTGTGTCCAACCATCATTTAGTTAATCCCCCAAAGATCCCATAACATTACCCAACTGGTGGTCTGTTCCTATGCTTGAATATTTCCAGCATTAGTTACAATGCACGCACTAACATTTATTGAGCCCCTCTTCTGGGTCACTCACTCCCTATTTACCTCAGGAAATCATTACAACTCTACTCCCCCTTTTATAAGAAAGAGGTTAAGAAACTTGTCAATGGCCACACAGCTACTTAGCATCATCTATCTGGGTTTTGAATCCAGAACTGCTCGACAACCAGGCACAAAACATTACATCAGACTGTAAAGCCTCTTCAGCATAGTGCAGTCACTCCCAGTGTCAAGGAATTAGGATCATATCAACCCAGTTCTTCATGAAGATTTTCAGATGCCTAAAGGCAGCTTGCATGTCCCTTACCCTCCAAACTCCTTCGCCAGCCTTTCCATGCTCAACCATCTCCAGTTTCCAGCACTGTTCTTCACAGTAGGGTGACCGTATGTACACCCCAGGTTACCAGGGTCGGTCTGTATGGGCCGGCCATCCCAGTGTCGGTGGTAGTAAGAGCTCCCCCTTTCACTCAAAAGTGTTCTAGGTTGAATGATAAAAAACATTACACATTTTCAAGTTGCCTCATCATCTTGGTCCTTTCCCTCTAATGTTTATATCCATCTGTGTCTGCAGCATGGCAGCTGTGACTTAGAAATTGTGTTATTTGGGATTCTACTGCCATGACACATGGAATATTGAAAAAGGACAGAGAGCCATCTTTTGTCATCAGTATAGATCACAAAGGGACTCCAACATATATCCTGCTAACAAGATAGCTCTCAAAGTTCATAGATCTCCAAGTCTCCTCAAGTTTCTAGCTGAGGAGCCCACTATTACACATCGTGCAGTGCTTCAAACTAAGCTATCTGGGGGAGTCTGCCTTCTTTCCACCCAGGAAGCTGAGAGTGTCATTTGGGACCTAACCACTGATACAGGGGGCGATTGCTTAAATATCGTAAAAATTCACATAGCTGATCTGAATGCCTACACAAAGTTCAAAGAAGCTCTGTGGCTTAAAGATGATAGATAGATAGATAGATAGATAGATAGATAGATAGATAGATAGATAATATAAACCTTGCTTACCAGATACATTATGAATCAGACTCCCCTTTGAGGACAGCATCTAATAAAGTGACTGACATACAGGCTGTCAATTGATGATCCTAAAAATGAATGAAATCATATTATTAAAATATTTCCCTACATGATTTTAATAGCAATTCAAGTGTTTAACAATAGAGGCTTCTTTATGTATATTATAAAATATCTTCGCGATAGAATATTCAATCACTAAACATGTTTTAAAAAACAATTTAAAAATCATATACACTTTATATAGCTGCCTTTTTTCATTCAGCCTAATATTATAAATGTTTCCATGTCAATATTTTAAACTCAATTCTGTAAAAAAATAAGTTCTGTGAGTAGGACATGTTATTTGGTCTCTATGCGCCTTACTTCATTCTGTAAAATTGGGATAACAGTATTATATACCTAACCCTCAGGGTTATTGTGACAGTCAAGTAAGATGAAAAGTCAGAAAGTCCTGGGCTCAGAGCATTGTCTGTAAAAATGAATTTGGTAAATACTCGATGGGTTATGAGAGAAGAACTTTCATTAAAGTGGTATTATTAGCAAATTATGCAATAAGGGCCCATCCCAGTACAATGAGGAAGGCAAAGTAGATCAGGTATTGTAAACTGGTAGTCTGTCAGCCGCAGTTGACCCATCGAAGTGTTTTGTTTGACCAATGGTAAAGGCCCACAGGGTATTTTGTTTTGTTTAATGTTTTTAATTGAAAACCTGCATTGACCATTCGATTTCACTAAAAATACCCAAACTGTTGGTCAGGGAACATTAGACCCTCAGTCCCATATGATAATAGTTTGGTGCTTTACCCTGTCTAGTTTGCCACAGTCCCCACCAATCCCTATGGTCCCTACACCCCTGTGTATAGTGTTGGTGACCATTTATTACTGTTTCTTTTATAGCAAAAATAAGAAGAAAGTGAAATATTTTTATTGCTATGGAGTGTGAAATAACGAAAGCTTGATAATATCAGGATTCACTTGTAAGAAAAATTCTTCTCACTCTAGTCTTTTTTACTCCTGTATGTTACGTGCCTTGCTCCAGAGGCATTGGTGTGGAATCCGTAGCCTTTCTAAAATTCTAGAGCTATAAGGAACCAGCACATTGGACCAGACAATCGTATCTTTTCTTCATTGTATAGATGAGTGAGTTAAGACCCTCAGGAGATTGTGACTTGCCCAAGGTTCTGGCTGAAAACAAAGTTGGGGCTGAATCTAGCTCTAAAGTGTTATCTCTCTAATATTGGGCTTTTAAAATGTTATTTTTGTCTTAATTTTTAAATAATGGAAATGAGTGTAAATTAATCACCTTTAGAGTAAACAAACCCTCAATACCTCTTCCCTCTACAAAACTTGTGGCTTTCTAAATGCAAATTTTTAGCATATCCTGTTAACTTCAATCAACTTTTTATCTCCAAAAGCTTTAGTTTTGCTACAGTGCTTGTAGTGAATTTAAAGAGGCCCTTTGAAAGGTACTGTGTTTGGCATACTGGTTTTCCTTTTTTAAAGAATGGAGAACTTGGACAGAGCTTGTCTCTTGAAGCCCACACAACATCGAAACATGCATGTCGATCCAGAAAAGACTGCGTGGCTCTTGATTACCCATGGAACTTCAAGACCCATGAATAGTAGATCCACATATATGCGTAAAATTTATTTTAACTATTAATTTCATGCTTCTCCAAAACATTACTTAATACAAATAACAAATGGCTGAATTAAATCATTTTATTTTTATGCTCTTTTCTTCTCCTCTCCAGTTTCTGGAAAGGGAGACAGCGCAAAGGAATTGGAAAGCAGATGACATGGGTAATTCAGTCGGATCTATACTAAATAAATGAGGCATTATTAGTATGTATAAAAATATAAAGATCTTTTTTGATTTATCATGTGACTAATTCAGTTAATTTGAAGGCAGAAGAATGATGGCTAGTAGTGTTCGTAAGAAAACAGCACTTACACTTTTCCTTTTGGAACATTACCTTTTATCATTGGATTAGAAACAAACATATGAGAGATTTGGGATTCTGTTTGTTGTGAAACATTCCCAAATATAAATAGCTTGGGTTTTCGTTTTAGATTATGAGAATAATCCACGCTCATTTTTAAATAAGGGAAGTATGTAGTGACAAGGAAAACTATTCTTAATCCCATCACCCAGATTTAAAAAGAAAAACAGTCCCCACAGAGGAAGGTGTGAGGCATGGCCCATCAATCTCAGTGACCAGGCCAGGCCGGCTGCGGGGAAAGGAGCGGAGGATGTTGGCTCACAGGAGACTCCCCTGAGGAAGGAGGAAGGAAAAGTGCAAAGAGCTGTGTGATTGAAGGCCCCGCAATGAAGCGATAAAGGGCATCCCTCAGGAGGACTGTAGAGTCAAATAGCAATGGCCCAAGCCGCTCTTCTGTGCAACCTCCCGAAGTCGAGAGAAGGACATAAACAAAAAAGCCATGTCTCCCTCAGTCAGAGGGCGGGAGACGGAGGTAGGCTTATAGGGAAAGATCAAATGGTCCTAGTTCCCAGGGGCAAGTGTGGAAGACCGAGCTGAGCGACAGTGGGAGAACAGAGCAGAGCATAGTAGTGCTCACAGTAATAAGCAGGCTTGTCACACGAGTAACTCCAAGTCCTGCTTTAAATTCTGGTCCAGAAACCTCACTGCACATCTACTCTATGCAGGGACTCTTGTAGGCAAATCGAGTACCAAGATGAAAAAGACACTATCCCCAGGATCTGCGACTAACACAGCAACAATTAGAATAACGCAGTAGGTGTGGTAGCCATGCCAAACAGGGTATGATTGAGGATGGACTCCAACAAGAGTGGGAAATCCAGGGTTAAAGAATGCTGAGCAGAGTAACCACTGGGACGGGAACCTGAGGGATGGACAGGGCTCTGCCAGAAAGCCAACCAGAGAAGACAGCTTGGGGCAAAGGAGCAGGGGAGAAAGACATTTTCTCCATATCTGCAAGCTCATCAGGTAAGCAATAGTTCTCAATTCACTACCCTTTACAATTAATTGAATTATAGTTGTTTAAAATACACTAAGACTCTCCCTAGAACAGGCTAATGGGAAAGGCTTACCTTGATTAACTGGATTCTTTAAGATGTGGGATTGCATTGCTTTTAGATATGTAAAGGCATTCAGATGAGAATAACTGTTGGATAATAGATTTTGTTTTTAGAAACTGACAATGAAACATTGGCTTATAAATGTGTGCTTCTAATGTGTTCCGTTCTACTATTTAAACCTTTCCCCTTACAATCTTGATTATACTATGAATTTGCTAAACCCACCTTCCTTTTGCTACCATCTAAAGCAAAATAAATCCTGGGTCTGAATAATAAATACTTACTGTACAATTTTGTGGAAAAAAAATAAATCTGGGGGGTTACAAAAAGGACATTCTACTCTTCAGTGAATAATCTACCTAGTAAATATTTTCTCATGGTTTGATCTGGTGACAGAAAGGACAAGAAGGCTTAAAGATAAACATCTTCAAAGTTACTCCTCCAGGGCCAACTGTACAAATTCATGCTGAGATCTAATATAAATACAAAACATAAATTCTCTGTCTTATGCCAACATAACTGGTTCCATGATGTTTGAATTATCACTAGACTAAAACTGTTCCATGATTTCTTTTATCCAGGCGTTTTAACTCTACAGTACATGTTACTGCCTACTCAGTTTTATGGAATGTGGAGGCAGCATCTGATTTAATATTTTCTATTCAGGCTGTTTACTTTGTAGTCAAACATTCTTCAGAAACATTTTAGTTCCCCCCCCCCCCATTTTCCATCTACGGCTGTCAGTTCATATTTAGAAAGGTTAATGGGGACTTGGAGTCTCCCAGCCTCTGATACAGAAGCAGCTTTTTCTGACCTTAATATGTTTTCTTTGAATTTGCTGCCAGGCCTGATTCGGCATGTAAATATTTGCCTGAATTGGTTAAAAAAATTTTTTTTGCAAGAGTGGGGGAAGGGAGGTTACCATCATGTAATTTATGATATGAGAAAACTGACTTTCATTTCTACCCCCTTCTTTTTGCTAATTTCTTGGTTGTCGTCAAATTTGCAGATGTCTTCATTACTGCTTTTCATTAAACTTCCAGCCTCCTTTGGAACTGCTGAATCAACCAGGAACTAATGTAGCACATTAACAGGAGCCCACACTGTTTTAATTAACTCCCCTTAATGTCACAGAGGAGGCTGGGTCAAGTGAGCCCTTTGCCATGACCCTTAACTCTTAAAAAGTGAGCATCTTCTTAGGAGAGCCAGCTTTGAGCAACTGACTGGGGACTGCTGACACGTTCCTTTCTCACCTCTGTAAAAAGCAAAGCCTGCCTTGGAACATTGTGGAAATAACCCACCACAGAAGAAATGGTCTGTAAGCCTAAAAACTTGCTGTGAATGTTGGCTTTTTGCTACAGCCTCCTGCCGGGAAGGAAGAAACTTTGTCTCTTTCCACCACCTCACTTCCTCTTTCCATCCCGAGGTCACCCGCCCAGTTGAGACAGAGGAAGGGAGCTGATGAGCGGAGCCCTGTGTTCGCGGGTCTGTGCCTGCACAGTCCCATAGGCATATAACGTGAGCCACTTTGGTAAATTTAAATTTTCTAGTAGCTACATCAAAAAAAAAAGTAAAAAGAAGCAGATGAAATTAATTCTAATAATATGTTTTATCCCAACATACCCAAAATTTTATTTCAACATGAAACCAATAACAAATTTATTTTTCTTTAATTTTTTTAAAGGTTTTACTTATTTATTTGACAGAGAGACAGTGAGAGCAGGAACACAAGCAGGGGGAACTGGAGAGGGAGAAGCAGGCTTCCTGCTGAGCAGGGAGCCCGATGCCGGGCTCGATCCCAGGACCCTGGGATCATGACCTGAGCCGAAGGCAGATGCTTAATGACTGAGCCACCCAGGCGCCCCAGTAGCAAATTTATTAACAAGATATTTTACTTTTTTTAAACTAAGTCTTCAAAATTTGTTGTTTATTTTACACTTGGAGCCTATCTCAATTCAGACATTAACTTTGCATTGGGGATAGATGTTCAGTTAACTACATTTCATAAAGTTAAGAGCTGAAAAGATAGATTTACAAGCTGTTCCAAGTATACTAGAAATTGTTTTCCAATAACTAACCAAGTATCAGTGTTCAAAAGTTAATTGAAGTTAAATAAAAGTATTCCTTCCACTCCTTAGGTGCACTAGCCTGCATTTCAAGGGCGCAATAGCCCCACGTGCCTGGTGACTACCATATTGACAGCACCAAATTATGAACTTGCTTAAGTGTGGCCCACAAAAGGACAGCAGCAGCAGCAGCATCACCTGAGATTTTATTAGAAACGCAGCATCTCAGGCCTCATCTCAGACCTACCAAATCAGAATCTACATTTTAACAAAATCCCCAGGTAATTTGTATACACAATATAGTTTGGAAAGCACTGATCTATTTAACACGACCAAGAAATTTGGTATTATTGCATCCATTTTACAGATGGATGTACTGAAGCTCAGAGATCTTATAGAATGTGCCTAAAACCACAGGACTAATAAGTGCAAGAGCTGAAATTCAAACTCAAACCTTGCCCATTTTTAAGCCCACGCTCTTTTCTAGTATTTATCACCCAGAGCATAGATTCTGTACTTGCAGTGGTGTGGAAGTTAATTTTAAATGGTGCCCAGAGAGCATAAAAAAAAAAAAATACAAAGTTTAAAGATTTGTCCCTTTTCTACCCTCTTTTAATTTTCTAATAAGTTCAAGGATGAAGTCTCTGATTAGTGCCATCATGTGTTCAATACCCAACACTGGATGAAGTGAGCCACAACCTCAGAACCTCCAGCAAAGTATCTAGCTAGATCCTCGTAGCTTTGTTTCATTTCATTGTATTTATTCTTACTTTTACCTTGTCTTTATGGCAAATGATGCTGACTTTCCATTTACAGGAGTAATACATAAAGTAGATGTATTTCAGTAAAAGTGAGTGGTTATAAATGCAGATGGCACACAGATACAGCCCCATGGGGAAGGAGGCAAAGGAATGACGGAGGTGTGGGGACCACTCTGGATGCAGGTGCCTCCCCAGGAGGCATGGGCACCAGCAGCTCCAGCCCCAGAGATGACCAGGAACCACCAAGAATCTCATGTACTTTTGTATAAAGCACTTTAACAATCGTTAGACCTTTTTATTTACGTGTGTCATCGATGTGAATTGTACTTGTTTATTTGATTGGTTGCCCAGCATTTCCTACCTCCCAGCACAGAAAACAAAATGTGTTTTGAGCTCCTCAGTTTGACGGCGAGGCTGTGGGCCTAAGGGCAGCCACCGGATGCTTCTGCGCCTGGGTGAATGGAGAGCAAGTGCCACGAAGAAGCTGGGGCAGCTAAGGGCTCATTATCATTTCCCTGGCAGGATTCAGCAGAGGCAGCAGGGAGGCCTGACCGGGCTTGGATGTGGCTCAGAGGCTGAGGCTCCTCTTGGTAACTCCCTTTCTAAGTGCAGTTGCCCTCCAGGTCTCCTGGGGTGATCCGTGCGTTACACACCATCATTCCAAGACTGCCTCTTCCCTTTATGGCAACCAGAGTTGGTTCTGATTTTTGCAAATAAGAACCCTGACTGTGACAATGGGATTATTTGATTATCCATAGAACCCACCAAACTACCAAGTCCCGCCAGAGTAGAGTCTGTGTCCTCTTCTTCACATGGCACAGTCCCTGAGGCCCGTCCCATCGTTTCCAACAAGGTCAGTGCTCAAAAGTTATTTGATGAATGAATGAGTTTTGAGCAGATAGGAGATGCCAATAAACAATGTTGAAACATCACTTTCTCAAAACAAGCTAAACGTATTCCAATTTTAATTCTGACTTAAGAGAATCTATGAAAAATTTAACTTCGGAGACAAATGAATAATAATATCTAAATTAAAGAACTCTTTACTTCACCAACTGATTCACCTAAGATTCTTTCCCTTATTTTTCTCGTGTTAAGTTTTGCTTTCTAACTATAAACTATTAGAGGAACTCCAACAGAAGAGAACATAAAGGGAAAAGTTTTTGTGTAGTGAATATATAATGCTTTCAAAATTCAAGGAAATAAATTATTGAAAAATAACATATTCAGAGCCATTGGCAAGAAGACATGGTTCAACTATGAAGATTACACATATCTGAAATAGAAACGTCAGTCACAGAATTTTCAGAAATTGGTATGTGGTTTGCTGAATCACAAAGCCATGCTAAGCAGTTTACCAACATTATTATGCTTCACAACAACCAGAGTTATGTACTTCTGTGGCCCTTTGCCAGGTGAGGAAACTGACACATAGCAGAGAAACTGAGCAATTTGCCTAATTTGCCTGAAGTCGAAGAGCTAAGAATCACAGAGTTAAAGAGCTAGGATTTAAATGCCAGCCTGACTCCAAAGCTTAAGATTTGAAGCACATGCTAACC
Source organism: Eumetopias jubatus (assembly GCF_037043125.1). Taxonomy (NCBI): domain Eukaryota; kingdom Metazoa; phylum Chordata; class Mammalia; order Carnivora; family Otariidae; genus Eumetopias; species Eumetopias jubatus. The sequence continues at coordinate 112,238,800 of NW_028274814.1, read as the reverse complement.
TTGTTGCCTATAGATTTGTGGCATGTATTGGTGATAAAACTTTGACTTCATTTTTGATGTTTGACAGCTGACAACTTCCAGGTCCCCACCCCTCCTGCTTCTTTTTGCCTCACATCTGGGCAAGTCTTATGTGGAAGTCTGTCCCTCTCCTCTCTTGGTGCCAGTGGGGAAGCTCCCCTCACTCCAACCCGACCTCCTACCTCCTCACCAGACACACACACACACACACACACACACACACACACACACATGCGAAAGCCACTCCCTCCTTGCTTCTCTCCAGCCAGTTTCAGCCCAGCTTGGGTGGCTGCTCTGATGCCCCCTAGGAAGCCTCAAGTGTGTGAGTAATAAATCTCCTCATATTCTGGTGTTTGTGTAGCATCATATCATCCAAACAAATTTTGGGGCAGGTGGTGTTGATCCCACCCTTCATGGGACAACCATAGTCCAGTATTAAATGTCAGCACTGAGCCTTAGGGTGTGAAGCCTCAGGCTCCATGAAAGGCTGTTCTAAAAAAAAAGACTATCTATAAAACTCCTTGTTGCACTTACTGCCTGCACAGAGAAATTCATTTATTTCCTTGTCTAATTTTTGTGAATATTATTGCCAAGGGAGGTAGTTATGTCTTCCTTCCCACTTCAAGCTAATGTCTGTTTTTCCCTAGGAATTTTTCCAGCTCAATGAAGTAGGAATTAGTTATTGATTACTATATTTATTATGCTGAAGTTTACTAGTGGGCAGGGTCACTGGAGTGTAAAAGTTAGCCCTCAGGGATAACACTCTATCGCTTTTCGTCCACTGAAACATTCAGTGCAATGATCCTACAAAGTTTGCCTTGTTTTTCACCCCTTTGATGTGTCCTCACTGTCCTCCTTACTCAGCTTGAATTCCATGGCCGGTCATCATAATCACTCCCTTGCTTACATCTTCAGCCATTACCATCTCTCATTTCATCATACCCTGGTTACATCCACCTCTCTGCCTACTCACACCTGCCCTTGAAGGGGATTAGAGAACCATAAAACAGGTGGTACTGACTATAGCACAGTTTGCTGAATGTAAGACAACAACCCTCAAATGGCCCCATGGTGCTGCCAGGAATTCATAGTGTATGTCCCTAATCCATTCACTCTCCCATGCTGTAAGGTGCTTATTCTACACCTTTTCCTTTTCCTCTAACATACCCTCCCACACTTTCACTCTTGGCTGATGACCTTGCTTCCCTCTTCACTGGAAACATTGAATCAATTGGAAGAGAATTTCAGCTGACCCTCAACCCTGCATTGACTTACCAGCATCTGCACCCACACACTGTGCCTTTCTGCCTGGAATCAGAGGACTGATATGTGCTCCTATAAAAACCCCTGTGCCCCAGAACCCTGTCCCCCTCACCTACACAAGGACACGACTGCAGCAATTTGCCATTTCTCTCCTAAATCATCAGTCTTCTACTTTTTACTGGCTTATTCCCATGAGCGTGTAAATCTTCTCTTGAATTCATTTCCCTTAAAAGTTACCACAAAATTCTTTTTACTCCTTTTTGCACTAAAAATCCTCAAAGAGATATCTATACCATCTCTAAACCTTCTCCTCACATTCTCTCTTAAAACCACTATACTCAGCTCTATGATTCCATCTAAACTGCTCTTGTCAAGAAAAACCAATGACCTCCATATTGTTTAATCCAATGGTCAGATTCTGGATCCTTATTTTTCTGAACTGAGTGACATCATTTGACAGTTGATGACTCTTTCCTCCATGGCACACTTTTTTTCATTTCCTTCCCAGACACAATGTACCCTTCCCTTTTATTAGTTACTCCCTCTCTGTCTCTTTTAATGGTTCCTTCTTAATGTGGGAGTACCCTATGGATCAGTCCTTGATTCTCTCCTTTATCTTTATTCACTTTCTTGGTGATGTCATTATGACCTGAAATATAAATCTACATGCAATCACAACCAAATGTATATTTTCAGCCCAGACTCCTTTACTGAACTCCAGATGTGTATACCCAAAGATTTCTTGACATCTCTACTTAGATGTCTAATAGACATCTGGAAATCAGCATTTCCAAAAATAAGCTCCTGATCTTTCCCCCAACCATAGTCATCTCAGTTGACAACAACTTTATCCTTGCAGTTTAACAGGCAAACTTTGAAGTCATCATTGATTTTCCTCTTTCTCTGACACTCCATCTTCATTCCAGCAGGAAATTTTGTTAGCTCTAGCTTCGGAACGTGTTCAGAATCCAACCACTCTGTACTAACCTCACAGCCACCACCCTGGTCCAAACCACCATCACCTTTTTGTGGCCAATTACTGCAATAGCATCCTGATTGGTTTACTTCCTTCTACCTTTGTCCTCTGAAGTCAATTCTCAACAGGGTAGTCCTATTAAGGGTGATCGTTTTAAAATATAAGATCCCGCCATCACTCCACACTCAGCAGTCGCTGCTCATCCAAAGCCTCACCACGTCCTCCAGGTTCTTTATAATCAATCCCACCCACCTACCCTCCCTTTATCTCACCATCCTCCTCTTCTATGACTCTCCAAGCCACTCCTCCATTAGCTGTGATGGCCCCTTTGCTGTTCCTCTGAAACACCAGGTACGGTCTCATTGTAAGGCCTTTTCATTTGCATTAACTCTTCCCTCCATCTGGAGCATTGCTCCCACAGAAAGGCTGATTCCTCACCTCCTCTAAGTTTTTGTTCAGATTTTACATTCTCATTGAGATACCCTGACCATCTGTGACAGCTTGTATTTTCCAAATATGGCCATAGCAATACCTTCATCCTGAAATTCTTACAGTGCCACCTTACTACTCCTCCATTAAGATATGGAGTCTATGTCCCTTCCACTTTCAACCTGGGTGGACCTTTGTGACTCAACCAGCAGAAAGAAACTACATGACTTGAGGCTAGGTCATAAAAGGCGATACGTTCTCCAATAAAAGGAACAAGGGCTCCTTATGGAAATGACTGATATTAGGGTGTAGGGTAGAGAAAGTACAAGTGGTCCTGGAAACATCTATTCTAGAATGTAAGGAAGTATAAATAAAATAGATATACAAATACATATAACATTAAGTGCCTCTCACAAAATTAGTGCCCAATAGATGAGTTACCTTGGTCTTTGCCTGGTAGTTTTACTGAGAATATTAGATGTCTGCAGTCCTCTCTGTGTTCTACACTGACGGATTCCAGTAAATGGAGCCGTAAGCAGAATGACCACTGTTGAATCCCCTATTTCCATTGGTGTCCATTTTAAATAAGAGGTGGGCTCCAGCAGGATTTCAAGCAAGCCCAGGATTTTACCTGGGCCAAAATGTTGAGAACGCTATAACTGTGAGAATGAAACACTTGTAGCCTTTGGAATGCATCTTGGAGGGGGAATGAGTGGACCGTGTCCAGATCATACCACTGGTCACCTTGAAGCTTAAAAGGAGAATCTTTATTTGTTAAATTGCTGGAGTGAAATCTATACATTTCTGTAACTCCAAGCCTTTAGTCTCTCCTAAAACAAATATAACATCAGCTTTAACAATCCCACAAGGTAAAAATTCTACATAGTGGAAAATTCTTGTAATTTTGTTGAGTTGCTTTATGAGAAAAATAAGAAACCTTGCTCAGGCTGTCAGAATAATATAAGACAGCTTGTGGGTTTTTTGCCTTGAGTTTGCGTGGGCAGGAAATTTATTCTTTGCTTGGTACATCTTTGAGCTGCACACAGCTGTGTGAGATCCCAGTTCTTTACAAATTGCTAATAAAGAAGATAATGCCAACATTTGCACTCTTCTCAAAAGTCAACCACTGAAGATTTAAATCAAGATTTCTGGATAGAAATCTTAATCTTTTGAGTCATGTTGCCATCCTTTTAAATTTGCTTCCTAACACTGAAGTGAACTAAAATTAGAATTTGAGATAAGGCAGAAGCAATGCAACAATTTTCTCATTCATATAACATGTACTTATGAGCATCTAATCTATGTGTATGCATTTAGAAATTTTTTGAAAATGACAAAATGGATTTGATCTCCAAATACAAGGATTCTATTAAGTTCTGCCAAAGAAAAAGAAAGTAATTAATATTTGTTGAGTCCTTACTATGTGTCATGCACTTTGCTAGGGTTCCATAACTGTTGTGGTATAAACATTCTTGATCCCATTTTACACATGAGGATCCTAAAGCTATATAAGTAAGTAAGTAACCAAGTTGGAATTTAACCTCAGACCAATCGATTCCAAACCCTACTATATCACACTACCTCCTATAATCCAAAGTTTCATCCTAACTAGAAATTTTTTTATTTTACTTTTTAAAAATGTTCTCACAAATACTTTCCATTCATTTAAGTAAATTTAAATCGGTTGAAACCACAAAGCAAGTGAATATGTATTTCATAGTCATTTATTTTTTAAGTTAATGTGATATTGGATATGGGTATGGGAAGTGGAGTCAGATGGAGCACTGAAATGAAGGCCTCTGCTCATCTGAGGTGATTCTGGCCTTGAGCCCCCCATCTTTGTTTTTTCCACCCTCCCTCCCTCCCTCCCTCCCTCCATCCCGTCAGTTGAGCTCCTCGCATTTCTAGGTACTGGGGCAGGCACTGGAATGAAGAGATGAAAAGAAACGTCCTTCAATCCCAAAGAACTTTCAGGTGAATGGGTGAAAAAGACACATAAAGTAGGCAATTTAAATGTAATAATGAGCTGCTGAGAAGGAAGTATGAGAGGTAGGGGATCTTGGAAGGAGGTATGTGCTTGGAGGAGTCAGAAGAGGGTATTTGAGGTTACCTCTGAAGGAGGGATAGAGATGAACAGAAGACATTCTGCTTCAGTAACAAAGAAGTGGGGTTGGACTAGACTGAACTCTTAGCTCTGTAATGACTCACATGTCAGCGATCCACACGGTAACTAACCTGAGGCTAACTGTTCCGCTTACCTTTCACAATCCCAGCTCACACATCCAGATGTCAGCTGGTAGTACTCCTAATTCATGTCTCTTCCAGGTTCAAGGCAATCTTTACACTCCACCCTTGCAGACCTATTAATTTTTTTTTATACCACCTAACAGAATAATCTGGCCTCCTAGTACATCTCTGTGAAGGGAACTATTCATTTTTTTTAAAGATTTTATTTATTTATTCATGAAAGACAGAGAGAGAGAGAGAGAGAGAGAGAGAGAGGCAGAGGGAGAAGCAGGCTCCCAAGGAGCAGGGAGCCCGAGGTGGGACTCGATCCCAGGACTCTGGGATCATGACCTGAGCTGAAGGCAGACACTCAACCATCTGAGCCACCCAGGTGCCTGGGGAACTATTCATTTTTAAATGTAGGCTGGAACATATCCAGGAGCTAAAAAAAAAAACCCTGATCCTGGAATATGCCAAGAATCTCCCAAATTCATGGGGACACCATGACACCAAACGTGGTGGTGGAGGTGGTGGTGGTGGTGGTGGGGAAAGGGGAGAACTTTAGAGTTGTGTAGTCACTCTCAAAAATGATCCTTCTCAAGTAAGGTCCAGGACAGCCTGTCTCTAAACACACTGGGGACGCTTACTGGAAATTGGAGGGTCCTGGCCCTATGTGCCACTGAGGCAAAATCCTTGAGCATGGGACCCAGAAATCCTCATTTAAACCCCGTGGATGGCCTGATGCTCTGAAGCTTTCCAGACCTATAGCATTCTGGGCCTTTGGGCCCAGTGTTTCCCCAGGACTAGTATAAGAAGAACTGCTTGCTGCCACTATGTGAAACTGCTTATTCATTAAAAAAAAAAAAAAAAAGAATGCCAAGAAACTCATTGTGTGTAAAGTTTTGTAGCTTCTCAGGGAGCTTGTGTCAGGGAGCAGACACCACGGCCGAGGCAGGGGTCTAAGAGATCTGTTGGGGGGTGATGCCTATGAACGGTAAAGGGGAAAAGAGCTGGAGCCAACAGGGCGGGCCTTTCCACCACAGTGCAGGTCCGAGCCCCGCCCCTGCCCTCCCCAAACCTTGTCCCCCCCACCCCCCCACCCAGCCCAGTGGGGGCTCCAGCTCATAGATTTCCTAGAGAGGGGCCTCAGGTTGAACGAAGGTGGCCAGGCCCTGGGAGCCCTGCCGTGCTCAGTCACCAGTTACCTGGCGGGAGTGTGTCCTGGCCTCAAACACTGTGCCAAACCCCAAAGTCGCTGCAGCTGGAGACCGTGGCCTGACTGCGCCCCTGGTGACAGCTCCCTCCTGAAGGGAGTTCTGAGAGGGGCACCTCCACGGCTGCCCCAGAATGTGTTCTCGGAATAGAGATTTGAAGGTCTGGGCCTACTCAGTGGAACACCGGGAAGAAGGGATGTGGTGATAGTGTGGACTCAGGCATGTCTCTGGAGCCAGGCAGGCCTAGACGGGAATCCCGCAGGCTCTTTGACTTAGAGTATCACCTCAGGTAGGGGACCTAACTCTCCATGACAGTCTCCTCATTGGTCAGAGTGGGATGGTCTATAGAATAGGGCATTTGGAACTGGCTAATGACAGTATAGACAACATCTTCCTTATTCCCTAATGATACATACATATATACACCCACACACTCATACACACACACACACACGCACACGCACGCACACACACCACAATCGGCTTTTTCATTTGGATGCAAGTGTCATTTTCTAACAAGGAAGAGAAACCAGAAAACAGAATAGGCAAGCACTGAGTAATGGCACAATGCCTATTGTTGACCTGGTCCAGATTGGATTTGCATCTCCTGTGACTGGCTAGGGGTAAGGGTTTCATGGGCATGGCAAGACCCATGATGTGGTATTTACAGAAAATGGTACTATCTGTAGGCCACACTGGGGTTGATGACAGAAGACTGCTCAAAGTTGGACGGCAGTGCTAGGACTCTGGTCACCCGGGCCCCATCAGGCTGTTCCGAGGGCCAGGGGAATCGACGTGTCGCATAATCTGTGCTGAGGGCACAGTTGGGAAGCTCTGCCATTAGTTTCTGAATCTCCTCAGGAGACTTTTGGAGCCTTGGCCACATGGCGAACTGCTAAAGGGCCAAGCTGACATAGAGGGAGAGGAGACTCTGTCTTTTCATCAAATTTGAGATGTTTGAGCACCCTGAGGACTGGAACGTTTGGAAGCATCGACAGATGGACAGTTGGAAATAGCTGTTGTCATTTCGCAGCGTGCAGGGAAGTCTGTGATGAAGAAGAAGAACAGAATAGACTGTGTGGTGACTGAGGCCGACAGACTGAGTAGTGAGGAAAAATGAGTGCAATGTTGTGATTCATAAGAAATACAATACGGTCATGCCAGTGACCGAATATATATGAGAAATATATGTTTGGTCATCATCCATGGTTCCTGGCTCACAGCAACCAAAATCCTTGGCATTTCCTGAGTGATAGGAGCATCTTTTGTCAGAATATTTGGACTTTTGTCCTTAGTTCCTGAAATTGCTTCAGACAGTGAAGGTGAAATGCGTGTCAGAAGCCCCTTTCCACCACTACTAGGTTGATGTTAATAAGGTGACTTTTGAAAAGCACCTAGGGGAGGGGAGAAGGGCTGGAGACTGAGTTCATCACCAATGGCCAATGATTTACTCAATCATGCCTGTGTAATGAAGCTTCCACAAAAACCCAAAGGCCAGGGTTCAGAGAGCTGCAGGATTGGTGAGCACGAGGAGATTCAGGAATTGGTGCACTTGGAGAGAACATGGAAGCTCTGTGCTCTCTGCCCAAACTTGGCCCTGTGCCTCTCTTCATCTGGCTGTTGATCTGCCTCTTTTAAAAAAACCTTTGCAATAAATTGGTAATCTAGTGAGTAAATGGATTTCCAGAGTTCTTTGAGCTGCTCTAACAAATTAATTAAACCCAAGGAGGGGGCAGTAGGAACCTCTGATTTATAGCTGGTCAGTCAGAAGTACAGGTTTGACCACCCGGGCTTGCTACTGGTGTCTGAAGTGGAGGGTGATCCTGCAGGACTGAGCCCTTCACCTGTGAGATTTGCGGCTATCTCTGGGGGTAGGTAGTGTTGCAAATGAGTTCCACTGTAAGACACCCAGCCTGTGTCCAAGAAGTGCTCGTTGGTGATATGGGAAAACCTCCCCTGTAGGAAGTTGGCGATCAGAAACTCTTTAATGAGGCACCCCTTGGGGGACACCCAGAAAAAAACTGAAGGACACTTAGAGGGAGTTATTGGAAAGAACCTTTAAGTCAAGAAAAATCTAGGTCCCAAGAAAACAACTTCTCAGAGTAGTTGCGAACATTAAACAAGCTAAGTCCTGTGGCGTCTGGCACACACAGCACAACTCTGTAAGGGATGACTGGGATTATGGGTATTGGGTCTTCTATTAAATGTCTTTGGATGTAAGTAACAGAATGTAACTTGAACATGCTTAAACCAACAAAACTGTGTGCTTGTGCATGCATACGTGAGTGTGCGTATGTGGTGCTTATTTAAGAAAACAGAGTTACCTCACAGGACCTGAGGACAAGAATTTACTTGGCTCTCAGGAGGGACTGGAACCAAGGACTGAAAAACCATTAAACTCACACAATTTCCGCAAGTGAATGTCTCTACAGACCAACTTTCTCTGCTTCTCAGTCCACTTACTGTGCAAACATGGCACACCACAACTCCTGAGTTCACCTCTTCTGGTCCATATGGAGAATTTCTTTTTTTTTTTTTTTTTAACATTTTATTTATTTATTTGACAGAGAGAAACACAGCAAAAGAGGGAACACAAGCAGGGGGGAGTGGGAGAGGGAGAAGCAGGCCTCCCACAGAGTAGGGAGCCTGATGCGGGACTCGATCCCAGGACCCTGGGACCATAACCTGAGCCGAAGGCAGACGCTTAACGACTGAGCCACCCAGGCGCCCCCATATGGAGAATTTCTTAATGCAGACTCCCTCAGAGTATCTGATTGGTCTAATTTTGCTCAGGTGTCTAAACATCCTTCCAATAAACTTTGGCCTAGAGTGTGCTATGGGACCCCATAGCATAAAAAAAGGTCCTTGGTGCCCCTTCTGGGATAGAGGTGAGCAGATGCCCAGTGCATCTCTAGCTCTGGTCTGATGGAGTTCTCACCAAGGAAAAGAGAGTATTCTCATTTTCAGATAACTTGAAAATGTAATAAAAGGATTCTTTACAAAGGCACACCAGGGTATAGGGAATAGGGTCAAATAGGGTCAAAGTCGTACCCAAACCAGGCTCTTTGCACCCCTAGACCCAACCAGAAGAGGAGAAGGAGCTCAGAACCCAAAGGCTGAAAGGCGTTGTAAAATTCTTGTGTGGGCTGCAATAGCAATTGCCCAGGAGGACCCTGCAAGAAGGGAGCCGGGCAAATAAATTCCCTCACTTCATGCACTCCTTTCCCTGGATCTTTTACAGGTCACCCCACTGGCCAAACCAACCGGTAAGGAGAAGATCCTCAACACTAGTCTCCACAGGCCCTTCCTGCCAGGGAGGAGAGGAGGAGGAGAAAGGTGGAGGGTGTGTCTGAAGGGCAGAGGGTTATATCTGGCACTGATATTTTTCACATTATTCAGTGACAGCAAAGAAAATCACCCTACCTAATTTTTAATGGCTCTCGTTAGAAAGCCAACCAATGAGTTTATAGCGTTACACTATCATCGAGGCCAGACAGCCGTAATTTCCACTTCCATCAAAATAGGCTATTGACCATTCTATTTACTCCAAACCCCTACTCCATGACCCCCTCCCCCACCCCCTCACCCCTCTCCCTTCCCCACCACCTCATCCCCCTTACCCATCCAAGACCAGATTCAAATCCCACCACTTTCTAAGGCCTTCCATCTCACACTTTCTCCCTTCTCTGATTTTTTTTAAACTTTGCGTAGCTTGGCACTGGCTCATTCCCTAATTTGTGTTAAAATTTTTGTTCAGGTTCATGTTCATTCATTTCTATATCCCTATGGAGACTTGCACAGACCATTGCCCATAGAAGATGCTCAGGAATGTCAGGTGAATTGTTGAAAGAGGTATGAAGAGTTTGGCAAATCTCATTTTTTCTAGGGCAGTGTCCCTTCTTTTAAGATTGCTTACTGGATCCTTTCAGTTTGAAACTTGGAAATGCACAGTTCAACAAGTTAGAACATTTGTGACAGGATTTATGTTTACCTCACAACTCTGGCCCTGTTCAGCTGTTACCCTTGGGTTACTCTTGAAGAACTGTTATTTACATTTTAACTATTACTGAGAAAGGGTGGATATTAAGTAACACAGAAATGAATCACTCTTGTACTGCTTATAAAGAGATAAGAGATGGAATTAAAATTATTAAAACCTGTGTGAACCACATCTTAAGATGGTATTAACTTAAAGGTCAAGTCACACAGGATAAAATTGAAAGTGAATATAAAAATACTCTATTTTATACCTTTTAACCTTATTCCAATAATTCATTTAGGGTCTGGAAAACTACCCAACTTTCCAAGTAGGACATTAGAATCAGACAATAGTTCACCCTTTCCAGTCCCATAGTCTCAAGATCACCCTTGAGACTTCTGTCTTTATACTTAGAGACCCAACCCTGAATGTGTAGTTATGCTTTAAGGCCACACTGTTAAAATAGAAGTCCTTAGCCTTTCTTGTCCAACCTGTCATCTTTCCAGCTTGTTACTTCTGCTTTGAATTCATTAGTGTTGATTCTCTCTACTCTTCTCTGCTCCCACATGTAGTCAAACACCACACATCTCTCCTGTCTGCTTACAAGGTATTGAACTGGCTTGACCCCAGGTCTCTTTCACCAAGTTGGGAGTACTTAATAAGAAACCACAAGGAAGTCACGTAGGAGTTCAATGATGGGGGTAGTAATACCTGGTAATAATCCTTGTGGGTAGGATTAAATAAGATGCTGCACTCTTTCCCTGCTGCTGCCAGGTCGTGCACCGGCTGAGGCTGGGTACAGTCAAGATTCGGCTCCACCCATAACCCACCACCATGGCCAAGGAAGGCATTGCTGCTGGAGGTGTCGTGGACATTAACACTGCTTTACAAGAGGTGATGAAGACTGCCCTCATCCATGATGGCTAGCACATGGAATTCCCAAAGTTGCCAAAGCTTTAGACAAGTACCAAGCCCATCTTTGAGTGCTTGCATCCAACTGTGATGAGCCTATGTACCTATGTGGAGCCTATGTGGAGGCCCTTTGTGCTGAACACCAAATCAACCTAATTAAGGTTGATGACAAGAAACCAGGGGAATGGGCAGGCTTCCATAAAGCTGTTTGTGTGGTGGTTGAAGACTATGGCAAAGAGTCTCAGGCCAAGGCTGTCATCAAGGAATACTTCAAATGCAAGAAATGAAGAAATAAAAAACTTGGTTCTTTTTCCTCAGTAAATAAATAAGATGAGGCATGCAAAGCAGCAGCCCCTAGGGATACATGGTAAATACAAAATAAACAGTAGCTCTGTAGTTCTACAAATCATGAGAAATATGGCCTCCTTCCCCAGGAGTATTCATTGGTGGAGACCAGACATAAAATTGGCATGGCAAGCCATAAGCGCTGGGATCACTTAACACCTCCTCTCTATACTTCTGGGCAGGACCAGCCTGGTGGGTGAATAAGCAAGTTTGGAAAAGAACAACCTTGGACTCTGTGAGCTCATGTTCTTTCACATCACCAGTGATAACATCTAGAAAACAACAGTAGTCACCTCCTACATATTCCCACAAAACCACTTAGATGTTTCTCACCGACAGATTTCCTCTCTCTCTCTCAGGGTTCCTAAGTTCTTAAACTTTCAGGGTCAAGCTTCTGTCGCAGTCCTAAACTCTGCCTAGGCAGCCCTGTGGAGAGGTAAACAGTGCTTTCATAAATGGAGAGACAGTTTAGTGGGGAAACTACCCTTCTGGCCTTGGTAACCAGTCTTCCTGGAAACATACCAGACCACTACAGAAAAACCCAATCCTGAATCCCCAGCTTATAAGACATTTTGTTTCTTCTCTTTGAATTTTCCAGTCCCTTTCCAGTATACCACTGACCTAATCTTCCCTCTCCCCAAGCCCTAAAATCCTGCAGTGAATTATGATAATAATAATAAATACCACCAATTACTCTGTGATAAACTCTTGGCATACATTGTCGCGTTCAGTCCTCATATTAGTTCGATGATGTAGCTACAAACATTATTCCTATTTTACGGGTGAGCTACTGAGGTTTAGGGAAGTTAATATCGTTCATCAAATCCCTGGCAAATGGTGAATCCAGAACTTAAACCCATCTCTGAATCCAAAGCTCATACTTTTAATCTCTGTACCTAACACTTCCTGGGATCTTCCTCCACCCTAACCAGTATAACCTGGCCAGTTTGGAGGATGTCTTTGGCTATAGTCATTTAAGTATATGCTTCTGTGTTTTAGTCTACATTCATATTTAGCTCAGTTTGGTGCTATGCTGAACTGTGTAACAGACACAAAGAATTCTGCTCTTGGTTTTACTTAAAACTTAAATTTCTTTAATCAAGTGAGGTGGGTATCCATTTGGATAGTAAATCCTGGCCTTATGTCCTTCTCCATATAAAATTAGTGGACATGTTAGTAAAGTATTGGGCATGAAGCATTCAGCCCTTGGTTCTGTTAACCACTAAACTCCATGAAAAGCCCATCAAAATTACCTGTTGGTCAAGCAAAGCCAAGTTCACTGCTTATGACAGTAAGGGAGAGTACCATCTTGATAAAATTTTAGTGCGTCTCAGAAGGGGGACTTCAAGGTTGAATATTTATAAGGTTTAGGTGGTCTGGTTTAAGGTGGGATTTTCAGCGTAGGGGCCTGCTTGTGACTGGGCCAAGTTTGTGATGTAATAGTTTAAGATTGGTGAACTGAGCAAGGCTTAGGTTTTAGAAGGAACTCTTGATAAGTAAACAACACTTTGATAAGCTATCTGGTTTTCACAGTTGAACTGTCTATTCTTCAGATAAATGAATTCTCAAAATGTTCTTGAAACAAATATTTTGCAACTTTATCTCGTTGGGCAAGAACTTCCCATAACAGAAAGTTATGCTAAGGTAGCCAGTCCTATTTCATGTAGTTGCAAGCAGCTTTTGCTCAGTTCTTTATGTCTCCTATCTGTAAATAGAGATGATTATAGCACTTACCTCACTGGGTTATTATGAGGTTTAATGAATTAATGGAGGTAAAGGACCTAGAAGGGTTCCTGGCACACAGAAGGTGCTATGTATGTATTTATTATCATCTTTACAACCTAGTACATTTTAATTAGTCTTGCCAGACTGAGGAAGACTTTCAATCTAAATGGATTTTTGAGGATTTTTCTCTAATAAAGTCAGATTTATAGCAATGGTAGTCATGCAACAGCTCTGCATTACTTTGATTTTGAAGTCCTTCTGAATAAACTGAATACACAAAATGTACTTATATTGCCTTAGCTTTTCTCTCTCCTGAATTCCAGATGTGTATTTCCTATTGAAACTTAGGTTTCCTACTCACCTTTCCCACTCTAACAGGATTGAAGACAAAATACAGTTGACCCTTGAACAGTGCGGGTTTGAAACGCACTGTCTATTCGTATGTAAATTTTTAAAAATAAATACTGTACAGGACTGTAAATGCATTTTCCCTTCCTAATGATTATCCTGTCTCTAGCATGCTTTATTGTTAATATGGTATGTAATACATATAACCTACAAAATATGCGTTCATTGAATGTTTATACTGGTAAGGATTCTGATCAATAGCAGGCGATTAGTAGTTAAATTTGGGGTGGTCAAAAGTTATACGTGGGTTTTCAACTGTGCAGGAGTGTCGTGCCCCTGATCCCCATGTTGTTTAAGAGTCAACTGTAATCTATGATTTCTTCTCCATCCTCTCACCCAGGCTCGTGCCCAAGGTCTCATTCATTCAGCAAATATGTGTTGAATACATTTGTGTTCCAGGTGCTGTAACCAGCACAGGGAATAAAATGGCGGGCAAAACAGACATGGAACCTTCCCTCACAGAATGTTTGCTGGGCAGAGAACCACAACAACATATGCCCAAAGCAAAGATGTTGCAAATACATAGGAGGCTCTATAATTAGGACCCAAATATCTGATATCTCTCTTGTGATAGCTTGTATTGCTCTCAACATAAATACAAAACAGGAAGGAAAAGGAAATATGAAGAGAATAAGAAAAATGGAATAAAAGCTAGAGGATGACACAGCGTGGGTCAAGCAGATGATTTTCAGGATGAGAGGCCTGAAGATGTTTTTAGTCCGGGGGAGGTTAAAGTTAAAAACACCAGAGAGAAAGGAAAAATCAGTGGAAAAAGTCAAGGAAGATAGAGAGGACAAAGAACACAGGAATAGGGTTTTAGTCTTAGGGAGCAACAGCTCATCTTTTGACATGGAAGGAAAGAGGTTTTGTTGGGTGTGGATGTACCATACTTAAAAACTGTCAAGTGTTAAACCTTGAAGAAGGTGTATTTTCACCTTGAAACATCTTTTGTGTAGGAATCATCTTAATATTGTTTCACAATTTAATTGCAACATTTTTTTCCTTAGGGTTATGTGAAATAATGGTGCTTCTTACAATCAATCATCTCTTCGACTTGATGAAATTTAGCCAGTCATTATGCCAATAATCTGAGGTCTTTCATGCTTGAGCACCTCCATGATCTCAGTTTTCTGAGCAAATGAAATAGGGGATGAGATGAAGTAGTTTTCTGGTAGGGATGGGGCTGGAACCTGGGCTTGGTCAGTACACTTGTGGCTGGGGATTGACTCTGAGCTCACCAGTGACTAATAGCAGGGTGCTGGGTCAAGTTGCTTTCTCTTTCACAATTCAGTTTTCTCATCTATAAAAGAAGAGTACCTAAACCCTATGTTTGAGGTAAAGATTAAGTGAAGTGAATGTAGGGGGAAAAAAAGAAAAATAACTTAGCATGTGGGCCTGGGCCGTAGAATGTGTGAATAAAGGTTAGTTGTTGCTATTGTTGTTCATATTATTTTTGGCTTGGTGAAGTGTGAATGTTTGGAATGGCTGCCATGGCAGTGCGTTCTTGAGAACCCATCTGAGAGGTGAGACAAGAGATCTACAGTTTGCCCATTGGTAGACGTTCCTCCAGCAGAATTCAACTGAGCAGGTATAGGTGTGGTGACGACAGGTTGTACTGCCTGATGTTCCACTGGGCGAGAGCAGCAACATGCCAGTCATGCCACCGCTGCTGGGCCTTTGCCTTTCCTGTTCTCTTGCCAGGAACGCCTTTTCCCCATAGCCACATGGCCTTCTCACTTCACTCAGACTTTTCCTCAAATGTCCCTTCTCCAGGAATGCCTCCGTTGCCACCCTACCCTGCTTGATATTTTCATTAGCACATGATGGCACCAGGGGAGGGGAAAAAAAAAAAAAGCTTACTTCTACCCTTCTAGGTCCGGTAACAAAAGACAGATTAGTAAGAGGAAAACAAACAGATGTTTATTAACATGTATATCTCACACATACAGGAGAAACTCAGGGAAGAGTAACTCAAAGAGGTGGTTTGGAATTTGGGCTTAAACACTTTCCTCAGCTAACACAAAGGAAGAAAGATATGGAGGTGGGTGTGGCAAGTTATGGGAAAGGGACCAAGAAAAGTATGGTAAACAAGGGTAGGTTTTGTTATGCAGATTATGTTGGAGCTCTCTGCCTGGATGAGAGTCTCTTGTGATTTAGAATCTTGTGATTTCATCCTTCTCTTTCTGGATCAGACAGGGAGGCACCCTTACAAATGGCAGATATATTTTATAAATGCAAATTTTCCTTACAAGAAGATAGCTTCTATTCTGTTTTCAGTTTCTTCTGTATCGCTGTTTTTCAAAATGATCAGCTCAAAATAGTCCTTATGCCAAAGAGGCATATTTTGGGGCATATTCTGGTCAACTAAAGTCATATTTTGGGGTGGCATATTCTGGTATCCTACAGCGCCTAACATTATAGTACATTTTTACTTGTTTATGTATTTATTGCCTGCTTTCCTGGCAAGTAAAGAGGCAGTTACTTATTTGTGCTCCTTGTTCTATCTCCAATGTCTAGTACAGAATGGACACATAGATAATTGTCGAACAAACAAATGAATAAATGAATGAATGAAAAGGATGACTGGAGTAATTATCAGAAGTTGAGTTTTCAGTGGAAGGAAATGAAGCCAGAAGGCCGTTGACATACACACATTCATTCATTCAAAATTGTTGTTTGAGCACCTACACTGGGCCTATTCTGTTCTAGGTGCTGGAGATGGATCAATGAAGAGAACAGACAAAAGTTGCATTCTCCAGAGTTTCTATTCTACTGAGGGAGAGAGAAAACAAGCAAGATCAATAATTAATTATGCACTGTGTTAGAAAGGAAAAGTAGAGCAGGGCAAGTGGAATCTAGAATGCAGGGGAAAGAGTGAGAGGTTACAGTTTTAAACTGAGTCGTCAGGGGAGACTTGACTGAGATAGTCCTGTTTCGGCACAGACTGGAAGTTGATTGTAGAGTGCATCGTGAAGCTACATGGGTGGAGTTTTTTTAAACAGAAGGTCCGGCTATTGCAAGGGACCAGAGGCAGAAGCACACCCGTAGTGTACGAGGAATAGCCAGGAAGCAAGACAGGGAGATGGCCTGGAAATGAGGAGGGTACAGACACTGTTCAGGGCACTGGCAGGTTGTAAGGACTTGGGATGTGATTCTGAGCAATGGAAAGCCAGGCCGAATTTTAGGTAGTAGAAGAAGTTGGTCGGGATTTTGTTTTAAACAAGCTGAGATAATTATCTTCGTTTTATAACTAAGAAAACTGAAGTTCAGAGGGCAAGGTTATTTACTCAAAATCACAGAGCAAGTGGCCATACTGGGATTGGAACCCAAGAGAGCCTACAATCGTGTTCTTGGGTAACACACGTGCTGTCTCCCCCAAAGGATGCATAGAGCATCGGTGCCTCAACCACCAGGAGAGCAACATTCTACCTCTCTGTGGGACCCGAGGGTCAACAAGAACTACATGCTACAGTCTTTCTTTGTGAGTGTGTCCTTCCAGCCTAAAGAGAGCCACTTCCGTTGCCTACCCTCTACCGGCTGTGTAATATAAAGGAATAAGAAGAATGGCACCAAAGCGCTGTCAGCCCCAGCCCCAAACTCAAGGAAACTCTGTCCTTGAAATGACAACTCCTGCCACTCACACGCACTTGGTGAAGGAAACAGCTTCACTCCCCGCCCCTGATTTTTTGTGCCACATTTTCACCTTATGATCCCAGGTACAGGCATTCATGACCCAAGGGTAGCCCATTCATTGGCTAGGCTCTGATAAAATACTGTAGCCCATTACATTCTATAACCCATGGGAACTGGAAAACTCTAAGAGATGGTTTGATAGTAATGTGAACAGGAGCAAATGCATAAGCAGAGGACGCTGTTGGGTAGAGAAAAGGAGCAAAGAGCTGAGTACAGCAGATATGCTGAGACAGTGCTGGTCCAGGCTGGTGTTGCCTCCTTTCCTGAGCTGACTGCTCTCTGAGGTAATGGATGCACTCATACACAAGTGTCCCCGCCTTTCCTGAAGTAACTAAAAAAACAGTCAAGCCAAGATAAAGCAAGTTCGCAGGTCACTCTTGATGTGTTCAAAGGATACTGCCTTCTGCTACCCAGGGCACAGGTGAGTCTCCATCTCCACCTGCCTGGCTAGCCCTGGAGCTGTCTGCTCTGTGGGTGCTGGAGAGCTGGGCCCCAGGCTGGAGTCAAGGCCAATTCCCCTGACTTACATCAGTGGGATTCTAGATGATGCCTCCCTTTGCTTACTTGGAAGGTGATGTTCTCACCATGAAAAGCATTTCACCAAAACCCTCTTTTTTCTACCAGGTATCTTCCTCTTGTTTTTCACTATGACCACTAACCTAGCCTGCAACTAAGGATCCTAAAATAATCTTAGCAAGTTAAAACCACCATCTAATATTCAGCTGAATCCAATAAACACTAAGTGAACATCTATGATATGCTGGATATTGAGACCAACTATACGTAAGGCAGATAAGATCTCAGGGAGCATTAGTCTATCAAAAAAAAAAAAAAAGAAAGAAAGAAATCACCAAACTCGTAGTCTTATTTTGAGTCTGGTGGCACAGTTCAGTTGCATATAGAGTTTTGCTTTGAGAAACATAGAAAGGTAATGGTTTCTTCCTTGTGAGCTTAAGAACTTGAAGTTGGTCATTTGCAGACCCAGCAATCTCTTGGAATGTATTGCAGGAAAGGCTGATTAAAGCTAAAGCATGTCTCCTTGTCTCATAGACTGAATACTTCCATTAAGTTTGAATGTCCTCCTTGTTCCTTTTAAAAAATGGCATTAGGCCAGGTCATTAACTTTCTGATAGCCTGTCCTTTCCCCCTGCTATCTGCTCCAGATCTGTACTTGGTGACTCAAGTTGCATGGATACCCTGATGGAAGTTGGGAATGAACAAACATGTAGAGTATTAAATCTGAAAGTATATTGCCTAAACTGTTTTCTATCCAAGAGAAATGGAAAAGGAAAATTGAGTAAAATGATGATTTTCTGCCTGTTTTTTATAGCTTGTAATCTTCTGTGTTTTTTCTAGATTTTTTTAAATTAACACACAATAAAATTTACATTTTCTGTATGTGTATAAATTCATGCAACCACCACCAGGATCAAGATGCGGAACAGTTCCATCACCCCCAAAAAACTCCCTTGTGTTATCCCTTTGCCATCACTGTTTCCCCCAACCCCAGTCCCTAAAATATCACTAATCATTTATCTGTTGTCCATCGTGGATGATTTTGTCCTTTAGAGAATTTCACATAAATGGAACTGTTTAGTAGGTAACCTTTTGAGACTGGCTCCTTTCACTCAGCTTAATGCCTTTGAGACTCATCCAAGTTCTTGCGTGATTCAATAGTAGGTTGCATTATATTGTTGAGTAGTCTTACATTATTTAGACGTACTACAGTTTGGTTATCAGTTGAAAGACATTTGGGTTGTTTCCCATTTGGGGTGATTATGACTAGAGCCACTATACAAACAATTATGGACAAAGGGGTTTGTTTTTGTTTGGAAATGTATTTATTTCTCTGTGATAAATACCTAGGAGTGGGATTGCTGGATATAGTGGGTGTAAATATGTTTACTTTTATTAGACACTTTCAAACTCTTTTCCAGGCTGCTTGTATCATTTTGCATTCCCACCAGCAAAGGAGGAGAGTTTAAGTTGCTTGCCACCATTTGGTATTTTATTTTTATTTTAGCCACTCTAATAGATGTGTAATTCTGGTTTTAATTTGCTTTTCTTTAATGGCTAATTATGTTAAACATCTTTTCATGGGCTTATTTGCCATGCATACATCCTCTTTGGTAAAGTATTCAAGTCTTTTGTCCATTTCAAAATTGGATTGTTTTCTTATTGTTGATATTTGAGGGTTCTTTATATATTTTGGATAAAAGTTTTTTTGTTGGAACATGATTTGCAAATATTTTCTCCAAATTTGTAGCTTGTTTTTTCATGCTCTTAATGTCCTTTGCAGAGCAAAAGTTTTTAATTTTGATAAAGTCCAATTTATCGATTTCTTTCTCTATAGATCATAGTTTTGGTGTTTTGTGTGTGTGTGTGTGTGTGTGTGTGTGTGTCTTTTACTCTTTAGACTTAATATTGTGGATTGGTGGATCGTATTGACTGATAGTCAACCTTGAATGAGTTTTGCGGTTGCAGGATAAATTCCACTTGGCATGGTATATTATTGTTTTTACTTATTGTTGAATTTGATTTTGTTGAGGATTTTCGTATCTATTTTCATGAGGAATATTGGTCTCTGGTATTCTTTTCTTGAACTGTCTTTCTTTTTTAATCAGAGTAATGCTGACCTCATAAAATCCATTAGGCAGTATTATTTCTTCTTCTGTTTTCTGGAAGAGATTTTTGTGTGATTGGTGCTAATTCTTCTTTAAATGTTCAGTAGAATTCACCAGTGAAACTATCTGCACCTGGAAATTTCCTTTTTGGGTGGTTTTTAGCTAGGAATTAAGTTCTTAAATAGTTATAGGACTATTCCGGTTACCTAGTTCTTCTTGGCCAAATATTGGTTTTGTTGTTGTTGTTGTTGTTATTCTATGAATTAGTCCATTTTTATAAGTTACTGAACTTATATTTGTAGAGTTGCTCATATTATTCCCTTATTATCCTTTTAATGTCTGCTGAGTCTGGTGTTACACCTTTTCATACTTGATAATGGTAATGTGTCATTTTTCAGTCTTGCTAGAGGGGTGTGTGTGTGTGTGTGTATAAAATATATAAAAATCTAAATATATATAAATCTAAATATATATACATATATACATGTATATAGTCTTTGTAAAGAGAAAGTTTTGTTTTCATTGGCTTTTCTGTTGTTTCTCTGTTTTCAATTTCACTGATATGTGCTCTTATGTTCATCCTTCTGATTGTTTTGGGTTGATTTTGCTTTTCTTTTCTCTAGTTTCATGAATTAGGCATTTAGATGATTGATTTGAAACCTTTCTGTTTTTCTAATATAAATATTTACTACTATAAATTTCCCTGTAAGCACTGCTTTTGCTGAATCTCATAAATTTCAATACACATACTTAACTTTTCAAAATGTACTTAGAATTGATATTTTACTACTTGATGTGGAATATAAAACATTTTCCACCATATAGATCTCTTTTTCTTTCCCGTTTTATGTTGTAGCTGTCTTATATATTACATTTATATACACTAAAACTCCATCAATGTTACAATTTTTGCTTTCAACCATCAATCATATTTTGAAATATTCAGTAAAAGAATAGTATATATTTTCCAAGATACTTACCATCTGCATTGCTCTTCTTTCATGACTGATGCTGTAAGTTTCCCTCAAGTATCATTCCACTCTGTCTGAAGAACTTGCTATAGCAGTTATTTTAGGACAAGCCTGCCTTCAGGGAATTCTCTTATTTTTTCTTCATCTTAAAATGTCTTTTTCCCCCCTTAATTACTGAAGAATATTTTCACCAGTTATGGAATTCTGGGGTGAGAGTTCCTTTCCTTCAGCACTTTAAAAAAGTTTCATTTTCTTCCCCATGATTTCTGGTCATTCAAATCATGATTTCCCTACAAGTATTGTATATTATTTTTCGATGATCTCCTTCAGTATTTTTTCTTTGCCATTAGCTTTTATGATTTTTAAAAAGCTTTAGATTTTTGATTCTACTGTGTCTGGGAGTGGATTTCTTGGGGGTTATCTCTTTGTGGGTATGCTGAGCCTCTTGAATCTGTAAGCTTACATCTCTTGCTAAATTTGGGAAGTTTTCAGCTATTATTTCTTCTAATATTTTTCTGCACAGCGCTCTTTCCTTCTGAGACTCTAACGATACAAATGTGAGGCTTTTGGGTTTTGTTCTACAGGCCCTTCTTCAATTTTTTAAATGAAAAAAAGTATTTTTTTTCAATCTTTTTTGTTGTTGTTCAAACTGGATACTTTCTATTGATCTATCTTCAAGTTCACTTTTTTCTTTGTCAATTTCTTTTGCTATTGAGCCTATCCAGTACATTTTTATTTTAAGTTGTTATATTTTTCAGTGCTGACATTTTCAAATGGTTCTCCTTTATATATTCTATTTCTTGGCTGAGACATTCTATCATTCCATTTATATAAGAGTTTGCTTCCTTACTTGGTAGAGCATTTTTGCAGGAGCTCCACTAGTAAGTCTTTGATAATTCCAACATCTATGTCATCTTGGAGTTGGCATCTCTTAACTCTCTCTTCCTGAATGAGTCATGATCTTCTTGGTTCTTTATATGCTGCATACTTCAGGATTGTATTCTAGATATTTTATTACTACGTTATGAGATTCTGGATAAATCTTACAAAGAATATTGATATTTTTGTTTTAGCAGGCAACTGACACAGTTGGGTTTAAGTGGCAAATTCCAACCAGCCATATGTGTTTCATGATTCCAATGTCAGTCCAGTTTATAACACCTTTGCAGTACTATTCAGATCTGTCCCCTGTATGTGCCACCCAGTTTCCAGTCCAGGATCTGGGCAGTAGTCAATCCTGTTGCTTGGTTCTCAATATTCCTGTAGTTTAGAGTCAGATCCACATATGTGCAAATCAGGAGTAAGCTCAGAAGTTTGTAAACAACTTTATGGAGTTGCAATCCTGAACTCTTTCCTCCTTGTGATCTCCTTGGTACCTTCCAGATTCCTGGGTCTCTCCTCTTTGGTCTTTTGGCCAGAAAGCTGGGATTTTGTTAACTCTACTCTGTTGCTCACTTCCGGCAACTGACCCACATCTAAGGCCCACTGATGAGAGAACATGGAGACAGACAAAGCCACAGTAGCTTGCCTCATCCCCTTGGGATCACAGCTCCTCCAACTGGAGAAGAATGTGCTCCTTTCTCAGAGTTTTGGTTCCTGTGTGCTCCTATTACTGCCACTACTGCAGGATTGCTTGGAGGCACAAGTGAATGAGAAAAAAATGGAGAAAAGAAAAAAATATATATAATAACGGTTTCCTCCAGTATCTGAGTACTGGGAATTCCCTTTCTGACTCTTTGAGCCAGAATTAGAGGACCTCTCCTAGAGCTCTGATTGTGCTTTGGTGCCCACTCTGGATTTTCAGAGCAACTGGACTGAGTTCATTTCAAGGGCTATCAGAGGGGTAAAAGTGATAAACTCACCATTTTGTTTGTCTTTTCCAATCTGCTTACTACCATTTACTTTCAGAGTCCTCAGATGACCCATGTATTCTGTCCAGATTATAACTGCAGTTAGTAGGAAGGACAGGGCCGAATGAATGTGTTTATTCCGTTGTACCTAGAATTGAAACTCTTCAATATTTCTAAAAATTCCTTCAAGAGGCAAGAGAATAAGGCGAAGCTCCTTATTCTGAATTTCCTGCTTAACTGAATGTTTAGACCTATTAATGCTAAGAAGAGGAAAAATGGAAGTGTGGGTGGATGAGGTGGGACTATCATGTAGTCATGGGAAACATTCCAAAGCCAAAAAAAGAAAAGAAAGTCTTTTAAGCTTTACTTTTTTACAGGCATAGATTTTACCCAGTACCATCTGTGGGGAAGGAAATAAGAAGTGAAAGGCAAGAATTAAAATAAGTTTTGGAATCAGTGAAGGACTAAAGAAAGTTTTACTGGGCAAGTTAGTATGGATTCAGGAAAGAAGGAAATACACTATACTTACTGAGGTTTTTTTGTACCATCTCCAAGCCAGGGTTTGCCAGGAATTTCCTTTTTTCCATTTACCCTGCTCAGAAGCCCACCACAAAGAGCAAGACTTGGGTTTGCCTAAGCCTACGCTTGAGACAGAAATAAAACTACCTCCTAACGGGACTAAGCTGTGAGACTCTGAAAGCTTTTCTTACTGCTTATCTTCTTCTTCTTTTTTTGTTTTGTTTTGTTCTTTTATGTGCTCATGGATCCATAATATCATTACCTTTTCCCACACAAATAACTAGTTTTGGTCTCATATCCATGTCCATGGAGTTAGGTCACAATAAAGATCAAAGATCAACCTCTGCACAATGCGCCACTGTGTTAGCTGGTTTCAGTCTGAACACAGTAATTCGTGTGTGTGAGTGTGTGTGTGTGTGTGTGTGTGTGTGTGTGTGTGTGATCTGGGAACTTTTCAAACACAGAGTTTAACCAAGGATATGAGATCCTGAGAGTCTCCTGACAAGGGAATCATAGGTTTTCCTCCGAACCCTTTCCTGCAAGTGGTTTTATAATAGACTCCCGTCCTGTAACTCGTTTGGTCAGAAACACCATTTCTTCTACTCTTCAAGGATTGAGGTTGAGAAAAGGATTACTGGGCACGATTTGTTTAAGACAAAATATAGACGATTCATCTCAAATGAGAAGCTAAATTTACTTTGAAAACCTGCTCTGTTTGTCCGGAGATGACTCTCATGGAAAACACCCTGGAATCTCTGCTAACACGAGGGTTGTTATTCCCCAAAGCACTGACCCTCTTCTCAGGAGCCCGGCAGGAAACGAAATTTGGAGTTTGTGGAAGGGAGTAGCTATCAGCCTAAGAGAACAACCTAACCCAGAGCAACCAGACTGCAGACTTTTCTAGGGCTGGGATCACGTGTTCTTCACTTTTACTAATGCTGAGCATAGATCTTTCCACATGGTGGGTAATCCATACAATTATTTAATTAAGTGGTATCTTGACTGGATCTGAGAGAGTGAATTCATTCATCAAGATTTAATGAGTTGCCTGCTATGGGCGTGACTTTGTTCTAGATCTATCCACTGGGGAAAAAGAAAGTACAAAGGACTTTACCTGCTTTAAAGAGACTGTTTTAGTGGGAGAGGTGGAAGGTAAGACTGTCTTAGTCAGCATGGGTTGCCATAACAAAATACCACAGACGAGGTGGCTGAAACAATAGACATTTATTTCTCACTCTTTTGGGGGCTGGGAAGTCCAAGATCAAGGTGCCAGCTGACTCGACTTCTCGCAAGGGCTCTTCTTCTGGCTGGCACATGGCCACTTGCTCACTGTCCTTATATGGCAGAGAATGAGTTGATTTTCTGGTGTCTCTTCTCAGAAGGACACTAATCTTATTGGATCAGAGCTTCACCCCATGACCTTGTTTAACTTTTCTTACTTTAAATATAGTTCACTGGGGATTAGGGCTTCAACATACAAATTTTTGGAGGGGGATGCAATTCAATCCATAGCACCAACCAAACAAATCAAAATCATTATATTATATAATGGCAGTTAGTGGTGAGTGGTATAAAGAGAGTGAAAAGTGGAAGAGACTAGAGGGTTTGAGGTGGAAAGGTGATAGCAGGTTTCTCTGAAGAGGTGACTTCAAGCAGAGGCTTCAGTGAAGTATGCTGTTCAATGTAGTGATCGTCCAGACTGAGAGACCCAGTGAGACAGAGGCTCTGGGGCAGAAGGATGCTTGGTTGCATCAGGATAGATATTTAAGGACCAAAAAAAAAAAAAAAAAAAGTGGATCCAGGTAGAGTTGATCAGAGATGAACAACAGACACTTTGTGTGGAATAGCCTATAGGTTTCTAGCTAAGTCCTCAGCAGGAACCACCTTTACCCATCTAGTCCCCAGTGTACCTAGAGGGTATATAAGGGGAGGAAGTCTAAGTGTATTTATAATACCAGGTTTTTCTAATAAGGGGTCAAGTCTCAAGGGGTTTGGCCTAATCTCCGGAGCCCTGAAATAATTCATTCAACAATTTGCAATAATTAGGAAGCCCTTACTATGTGCCAGGCACTGTGCAATTACTCATGATCATATCTTGGCATAGAAACTGGAAAAATGTCTTTGGACTTATTTTCCTGGGAGGTAATTACTACAGTGGTGAAGTGGTGTTAAGTCAACTAATCCTGTTCCAGGCTTGGAATATCCTAGGACAGAATGGGCTATTCCTTTTCTCTCTATTGCTGGGTCTTTCTCTTAGAGGGCTCCGGGCCTTAATCATTGGTTCTTTTCTTTATTTTATGCTTTCTTTTTGGTTACTTCTTTCTTTTTGGTTACTTTATAAGGCTGGCTACCAGCCTTATAAATACAATCTCTGTGCCTATTAATCTGAAATTTATATTTACATCTTCGCATTTATCCTGGACTCTAAATTCATATATACTTGACTGCCTATTTGACCTCTCCATTAGGATGTTTAATAGACACCTCAAATCTAATGCACCTGACCCTGAACTGCTAATCTTCTTCCCCAGTCCTGATCTACCCACAGTCTTCCTCATCTGAGCTGATGACAGCTTCACCCTTGTTGGGGCCCCAAGCTTCAAAATTGTGCTTGACTCCTGTCTTTTCTAGACTCTCATATCCAATCCTTCCAACAAATCTTGTTGGCTCAATCTTCAAAATATACCCATATTCTGATAATTATTTACACATCCACTGCCACCAGCCTGGTCCAAGCCATGGCTATTTTTCACCTGGATCGTTGTAAAAGCCTCCTGACTGATCTCCCTACTACTACCCTTCATCCTCAGCAGTCTATTCTCAAAATGGTAGCCAGATTCTATGAAAATGTAAGTTAGCTTATCTCACTCCCTGCTCAAATTCCTACAGTGGTGCCACATTTCATTGAAAGTAAAAATCGAAATCTTACAATTATCCAATTATCTTTGCTTTAATTAATTCCCTGACCTCCTTTCCCCTTCCCCCTTTGCTCTTCTAATCACACTGGCTTCCTTGCTTTCATAGAGGAGGAAAAATAATTTTCCTTCTACCCTTGTAGGTTCTTGTCTGAGACCCCCTGTAATAAGAGACCGATTAATAGGAGAAAAACAAACAGAAGTTTAATAACATGTATACTTCCTGTGTAATTGAGAGCTATCCAGGAAAATTAAGTAACTCCTTAAAATGGCCCAAGCTACCACCTTAAATATGATCTCTAGCTAAAGACAAAAGTAGACCTTGGGCAGATGAAGTAGGTTTTCAGGCAAAGCCCAGTAAACAAGCATATGGTTGTTATGCAGAGTTAAGTCCACACCTTCTCCACTGATAAGAGTTTCTAGAGATTTGGTCATCCTCCTTTTCCAGGTACAGAGAAGGAGAGACCCTTACAAATAGGGATTTCCTTTATACTGGGAAATGTCTTACAAAAGGATGACTTCTACTCAGTTTTCAGGGCTTCTGCAATTTATTTATTGCCGGCAGTCTCTGGCAATTGCTCTCTGGCAGTCTCTCTATTGCTCTCCGTCCTCAGTTCCACAAGGAGAGGACTTCTGCCGGTTTTGGTCACTTGTATCATCTCAGGCATCTAGGCTAGTGACTGGTATGTCATAGGTGCTCAGTAAATCTTGGCTCTGTGACTACAAGACTACAATCTATATTTAATGCAATTCTTTGCATTGCAGGCCTTTAATAACTGATTTTGAAGGGCTGACTGTTTAGCCTGAATTGTGCAGAAATTCATGAACTTTTCTAATAGTTTCTAGTTCATAGAAACGTGCAAGAAGGTCATCATTATATAAAACACATTTCATTTTTTTCTTCTTACTAAAATATAATGTCCAGATAGAAAAGTATATCTATCTTAAGGGCACAGCTTATTGTAATTTCACAAAATGAAGTCTCCCAAGGGACCGATACCCAGGGGAGGATACAAAAATAGCAGCTGTTAGATGCACCCTCATGCTTCCCTTCCTTCCCTTCCTGAATTCTAACATCATAGGTTAGTTTGAGCGCATTTTATTTTAAAGACTCCATATTGGGATTTCAATGGTTTCAATAATGCTTGGAAAAAACTAATCTATTTTTTCTGTTTTTGAGAAAGAGAGAGAGAGCATATATATGCACACGAGCGAGGGTGGGAGGGTTGGGGGGTAGGGAAGGTAAAGAGGGGGAGAGAGAGAGAATCTTAAGCAGGCTCCATGCCCAGTGCAGAGCCCAATCTCATGACCCTAAGATCATGACCTGAGCCGAAATAAGAGTCAAATGCTTAACCGGTGGAGACACCCAGGCGCCCCGAGGCTAAAACTAGAATTAATCTGATTTTTCTCCTCACTGATAAAGAGAATATAAAAATGGAACTTGTTTTATTTCATTTAAAAAAATATTTTACTTATTTATTTGACACAAAGAGAGAGCACAAGTAGGCAGAGCGGCAGGCAGAGGGAGAGAGAGAAGCAGGCTTCCCGCTGAGCAGGGGGCCCAATGTGGGGCTCAATCCCAGGACCCTGGGATCATGACCTGAGCCAAAGGCAGAGGCTTAACCAACTGAGCCACCCAGGCACCCCTGGAACTTGTTGTAAAAAGCACACTCATGGGGTGACAAAGACTGGTGACATAGTCGGTTCAGCAGCCAACTTTTGGTTTCAGCTCAGGTCATAATCTCAGGGTCCTGGGATGGAGCCCCACTTTGGGCTCGACTCTCAGTGTAGAGTCTACTTGAGACTGTCTCTCCCTCTCCCTCTGCTCCTTCCCACACTCTCTCTGTCCCTCTCTCAAATAAATAAATAAATCTTAAAAAAAAAATAAAAAAGCACACGCATAAGGAATTTATCAGAGGCTCACATTTCAAAATAGACTTTCTGGGAAAAATCAATTAAAAATAGATGTTAGATGCATCTTCCTTTATCTCATATGCATTTAGGATGGACTGTGAAATATGATATTTGCCAGAAATATGTGTCGAGCACTAGGAAATTTCTTTATTGCCTTACTGGCTTGTGATACTGATGCTGTTTTAACGGTAAGGATTTTCTCACAGGAAGTAAGGAACTTGCTGAAGAATCACTCCATTTAGACTTCAGGGTGAAGAACTTGCACATGCATGGGTGAGCTGTTATTCTTTTTCCCTCACAGCCTAGCTCTATTCTCAGCTCTTCTCTTCCCTGCAGAAGCGGATGACTCAGACTTCCTACTGCTTCCCGCCTTTCCCTCAAACCAGCCCTCTGGCCTCATGGGGAATTCCCATGACCCATTAATGAGAAGACCAGGTACATTGTCTGGTTTAAGGATGTATCTGTATTCAGTGGGCTCTGCAGTTAGAGGGAAACCTCCCAGTGGATGGAACTTCAGGTGCTACATCTGGTTGGCCACTTGACGTGAAAGAAGAGATAACTGAGTTTTCCTGACATATACGGGTTCATGGGCTATAAGCAAATGTGTTGGTCAACTTAGTAGGGACTTGGTAGTTTTTAAAACATGATTGGAAGATTGCTGCCAGGATCACCTAAAGAGAAATTATATCATGGATTTCCGAGAAGGCCAACAGTCTTTGAAGCTATTTGAGCCCCATGTAAATGTTCCTCCAGAGGACATCCACTGTGTAGAAGGATAAAATAAGGAGGTGGTCAACGTGACTTGTACCTGGTTATCAGTGAGCCTCTTTTCTGGCCATCTCTATGCTTGTACAAATGGCCCATGTACGAAGTGGCCATGGAAACAGAGATAGAGGCAATAAATGTGAACAAAAACACAGACTTCCTCTTACCACAGTTATTCTGACTTCTACTGGTGCTGAGTGCCCAACTTTCTAAGGGAGAAGCCAACACTGAGCCCTTATTTGGTACTATTTCTCAAGGACTCCGGCCATCCCTGTGATTGTTTCAGACAGCTCCATCATAGAAGGGGCAACACTTTGTCTTCATGGGAATAGCTGCATATTCTGGAGAGTGATTTCCCTTTACTGCCCATGATGCTTCTGCCAACACCACCAGATATGGTTGATAAACTGTCTTATCACATCCATTGTATTGTAACGACCAAGGGCAGGCTGCCCCAAGATGGACCATTTTGACATGAAGACTATTTTGAGTTAAAAAGCCATTAAAACCCAGCAGATTCAGGAAAAGCTCTTTATGTTCCCCCACAACTGCCTAAAAAGAATTTAGATAGAGGACCTGCTCCAGGGAGAGAGCGATCACCATGAATAACTACACTATACTATGAGCTAGTTACGGTGAAAAGGGAGGAACCTAGGAAGAGCGGCCCAACAAACATTTGTTTGCTAAATATTTACTCTTTTTCATTTTCCTGTGAATTGCATTTCCTCTCTTTGAAGTTCCAGATCCCTGCGCCCTTCTCCTTAGCGCAGAATGACATATATATCTCATTTTGCCTGACTGTCTTTGGAATTTTCATGTCTATGTGGATTCCCTGTACATTTGAAATTGAATTTAATTTTCTCCTGTTAATCTGAGTCATTCCAATTTGATTCTCAGCCCAGCTAGAAGGACCTTAAAGGGGACAGGACGTTCTTGCTTTCTAACAGTATCACACACATTGTTGCCTCTGACGGAGGAAATCCTTTGCAGTGAAACAACTATGGCTTTGGGCTCACGGGATGGAATTCGTTGTTCTTCCATCGCTGGGAAGCAGCTAGCTTGAGGGAATAATGGAATGACGTACTGAGATCTCAGTTATGGTGCTAGCTGGGAGACAACATCTTATGAGGTTGGGATATCGTTCTTTAAGTGATCAGGTCAGTGATTAATATCAGGTGTTGAATACATTGTTCTGGAAACTCAGGAGTGAAGGTGGAAGTGCCTTCTCTCAGTTATATGTAATAACCAGCTTCAAGAATATTTTCTTCCTGTCCCCGAAACGTTGTATCTAGTGAGTTTGATGTTCTCCTGCCAAACAGAGAGGATTATTTCCACCAGACGACACCAAGAATGCCCCCTGGACATTTCAGGCTGTTCATGAAGGACAGTGCATTGGGTGTGCATATGGGTCAGCGTGATTGATTCTGCTTATCGAGGAGAAATTGGATTGTTGCTGCAGAATGGGGACAACATTGTCTATAGGCCATGGGATTGACTGCACTCTTTTTTAAAAAATTTTTTATTGTTATGTTAATCACCATACATTACATCATTAGTTTTTGATGTAGTGTTCCATGATTCATTGTTTGTGCATAACACCCAGTGCTCCACGCAGAATGTGCCCTCTTTAATACCCATCACCAGGCTAACTCATCCCCCCCACCCCCCTCCCCTCTAGAACCCTCAGTTTGTTTTTCAGAGTCCATCGTCTCTCATGGTTGGGATTGACTGCACTCTTTTGTCCAATAGCAATGGGCAATGGGAAACCGCAGCAACTCAATAAAGGTAGAGCCACGAAGCACCTGTGTCCTGTGGGAGTGAAGTTGCACTCACCCCCTCAGGTAAGAACACCTTCACTGCTGGGGTGCTAGCTGAGTGTGAGGGACTCATGGGATGCGTGGTGGGAGAAGGACATCAGGATGGTCAGTTTAAACCTATTTTACTGCAAGTGTTCATCTTTCTCCCTTTCCTTGCTGCTTTACATCCTGGGGGGTATGGACAGTTTAGGTTCCAGGAAGGAGAATGACTGAACTCTGATGCCCCTCTGTGACACAGTGGTAGATGAGATGTTGTGTTTCTCCTGTGTTGGGGAGCAGAGTTTCTGCAGCTAAGTAAAGGACTACAATGGAAGCTGGGTGACAACAGGGTGGCCTGGGCTTGTTATTCTCAGCTCTCTTCTCTGCCTTTCCTTGCCACACGCTGTGGCCTGGGAGGCTGACCGCTACTAAACTTGCCATTTCACTTGCTTTTCCTTGTCCTCTGGCAAGGAGGCACTGGCAAGAGGCCAGTGTGCAGATGGAGAGCAAGGTCAGGGTTTTTCCTCCTTCTTTCTCCTCCTCCTGGCCTCCCCACAGTTCAGCACAGGCCCCGAATCCCAGCCAAATCCCCAGCTGCAGGCCTGCCTGGCTCAGTTCCGCCTCTTAGCAGGCTGGGAACAGCATTTCCTCACCTGTGCCTGCCTGCAGGTCTTCAGGGCTGAGGGCTAATTCCCGGGTGTCTCCCTAGATCGTATTGCTTCCATTAACCTGGATCATGCCTCTGTAAATAATCCCTGCATGAAATGCTTTTCCGTTAAAGCCTTTTGGGGGTGCCATCTGTTCCCTGCTGAGACTTCAATGGATACAGCAGGGAACAGTGCTGAGAGAGGAGAGGACTATGCCTTCCGCTGTTGTGAGGTGGTGGGGGGAACTGGAGGGCATCGGGCTGGCATACTGCAATGGGATGGAAGACAAGGCATTTTCACAGGCTAAAATTGGCTGAGATTAAAAAACAAACAATAATCTCTACTGGTTAGAGTTCATAGTTTATTTATTTGTTTATTTTTAAGGAGGTGTTGCAAGGGAGAAAAGTTTGTAAAGCAAATTGGGGGGTCCCCAAGATTGAGGGGTTTCCTGGGATGTGGGACCTCAATGCTACAATCGGGACCATCCTGAACAAACTGGGACAGCTGGTTACCTTAGTCTGTGATTATTATCAGGACCTCTGAGTCCTGCTCAGATGCTCCTGCTGAAGAGACATTCCAGGCAAAAGAACACTGCTCCAGAACCATGTGCTGATTCCTTTCAATCTTCTATCAGTGGCAGATACATTTATCTCTCATGGCATTCTTTCTCATTAATGGAACAGGCAGTCTGAGAATCCCTCTTAACACAGTGCTTCAGGCAGCTGGTATCAATGGATCTGAGTCGGAACGCCAAAGAACCTGTCACGTCTAATTTAGAGCTTTGACTCTGAACCTAACAGCTGAGCTGGACCAAGCAGAGCCTCCAGAACTCCTTTTGCCCTATAACCTTGGATCTTGCTGAACTAGCAGGCAGTGTGGCCTTTTAGGCTCCTTTGTACTTCACCAAGAACCTGACCTTGTGTCTCTCGGTGTCTCTCCATCTAATATAAAAGCTTCGAAGGCTGACAGTGTGGGCTGTGAGAAGAACAGATCATACCTTTGTAACATTAACAATACGCCTGGATTTGCTGTAAGTGCTTTGTGTTTATTGCTTATATATTAGGGAGGAGGAAACAAAGTGAAGGGACTTAAGCGACTTGCCCTGTGTGCTACATGTAGTGCAGAGTAGGCACAAGACTCAAGTCTGCTCAGTCTGGCTCGGAAATTTCTTAGGCACTGCATTGTAGTGTCTCTTGTCTTGGCCACTGGGGATCCCTGGCACCTGGCTTAGAGCTTGGCAGGTAGCCAGGGCTCATCATTAAATATGTGCTTAAAGCTGTTAAATACAGACAGATCCTAACACAGTAAGTTTCCTCTCTTTTCAGGTCTCCTTGTCCGTGGACCCTGCCCTGGGTCTTCGAAGTAAGGGCAACCTTTGATCCAGCTCAGTAAACCAGCAGGACAGAGGACAGAAGAGCAGAGACCCATCCAATGTCATGTGGGTTCAAATCCAGACTCTTTTAGTCTCCTGGTCTATAAAATGGCAGTGACAATTTACCCCAACGAGTTTGTGTACTAAATGAGAGCCAAGAACACGGCACACAGTGAATATTTAGTGTTAGCTTTGGTTATTTTGATCGTTATTATTAGAAATCAATCCAGGGGTGCCTGGGTGGCTCAGTCGGTTAAGCGGCAGACTTGATCTCAGCTCGGGTCTTGATCTCAGGGTCGTCAGTTCAAACCCCAAGTTGGTCTCCACACTGGGCATGGAGCCTACTTAAAAAAAAAAAAAATAATAATCCAAATGTAGCAAATCTAAGCTCAAAGGGGAAATTGCTCCTACCAGGAGCAATCTTGTGACACCTGCTAATTCCATTCCTAGCGGAGGGCTCTTGTCTTGGGGTCTATTTAGCCCTCAGCCTCTGTGCCTATTCCTTTTCAGCAGAGGGGGTGGAAGAAAAGAAATCCTTGGGCTCCCTCTAGAGGCCAGTGGGGGCGCTCCAACTTTGAAACTTGGGATGACATCCCAGGACCCAGAGGATGTTTTCTGGTGTTTTCTGTTTTTAGCAAGTCCCTCCTTCTGTGCTGGGTGTTTTGTTTGTCCCCCTGGATCTACTCTCCCCCCCTTTCCACTCTGCTCTGGGTCCCAAGATGCTGACCTCAATGGACTGCATCCGGGCGCTCCCTTGCCCACTGACTTCCAGGTTATTTTAACCAGTGGAAATCACCAGCACTGAGGAAGAAGAAGAGAGAGAGAGACTGGGGTATTATTATTTCCTCAGATCCCTCCTTGCTGAGTTTGCTTAGAGTTGACAGTTCCCTTCTACCAAAGACTACAGCTCCTATCAAATGGACTCTAAGATCTCTGGGTCTTGGTGTTGGCCTCTTTACCTCTTTAGACCAAGGATGGAAATCACCCCCTGCTGTTGCGAGCCCCAGGACACAGCACCATCTCACCCGGTCCCCTTAATCCTGCCCACACCTTTGTACATAGTCCCCTTATTAAGGTCTCCTCCGTTGAGTGTGCCATCTATTTCCTGCCACATTCTGCTCATACTGTGTCCACATTCCTTGGCTTGGCAGTCTCATCTCTGCCTCACGTCCCCTGGACCCTGCATTTCGACAAACCAACTACTTATGGTCTCGGTGATATAATCATGTCGCTTAGTGCTGCAGGATTCTCACATAAATTCATCCATCTGCAGTGCCCCGACATACTCTGTGTCTACCCCTCTTACATTTCACTCCCCACCCTGCCCCCTATGTGATCCCAGGCCCTCCCTCTTCTTCTCTAAAGGCCATGGTTCAATGGCCTTGTCTTCTATCCAGTCCTTCCTTACCTCCTGTGGTGGCACGTTTTTTTCCTCATCTGACTGGCATCCTGCCATTTCTGTCCTATTGGGGAGCAGCGTTGCATTTTGGTTGGATTTACCTTTTCTCTAGTGTCTGCGGAGGATCCTGGGTAATTACATGGCATTGACTAGATTAATTCACATAGGCCTAATCCAACCAGTACATGACCCTTCCTGGGCCATGGGTATTTCTTCACAGGTGTTCTACTCAGCAGGAAACGGAGGAGTTTTTGTTGGTTTCAGGAAGTGATGCTTTCCCCATCAGAGTGAATAGGGAGCCTGTAGTTACATCTGCTACTGGCAGCCATTTTGTAACCAAGAAGAAGGCTATTCGGAGCAAGAAGACAGCCTGGAGGGAGGGCAGGGTCAAGAGAACCACTGAGAAACAGATCAAACTGTGCCCACTCTGTTATGCCAGTTTGAAAGGGGGTTTCAGTTATACAAACTAAAAATATCTGTAGCATTTGTGTTAACAAAAAAGCAAAATTCACAGGGTGCAATTAGAAAGCAACTTAATTCGTTTCTTCTTCTGCTCATTCAAACCCACCCTAAGGGCTACTTCTTCACCTGTCCCCGGATGATATATTGGTGGGGTGCAAGGTGGGGGAGGCTCTATGACTTATCTGTTCTTTTACTGATAATAAGATATCGTCTAGCCACTTCTAATTATGAAATAGTTTTATTTCAGTAAGTAAAATACCCATTTCTATGTGATAGTTAAACCTCTGTGATTCATTCAATATAAAGCTTCTCTGCTCCCCAAACTCCAACCCCTAGAAGCTGCTGTGGGTGCCGGATGAGGAAAGGAAATGTTTCTATTTCCCCCATCCAACATTGGGAATGGTGGATCTTATTCTCTTTCGCCTTCCTTCTCATTTGCTAAGAGGTTTCTGACTCCTGGGTTGTAGCACAGGAGAGAGGCGGGGGTGGGGGGGGGGCAACAAGGAAGCTCTCACCTGTATGGACTCTCCAAAGTAATATGGTGATGGTTCCTGCTCTTCAGATGTTTAAAACTAATTTTCCCTGGGTTTGAGCCCAGACAGAACTATCCTCATGGGTACTTCTGCGGGTTCTCTGAGGATCTCCCTGGCACATTGGGCTGGACTCCCTGTGATGTGAGCAATGCATTTCTTCTGTATGTCACTTCCGGGTCCTCCCCAGCTCCTGGGACTCCTGGGCTTTCTTGGGCTGTAGTCTTGCCCACCCCACCCCTTGCCCCCTCTCCCCCACATGGGTCACATCTGGTCCTGGAAAGATACTCTTGTATCCTTGCCCCCAGGGGGAAGAGTCTGCTCAGGGCAGCCTGGTCTCTGCCCTCAGAGCAGCCAGCCAACCCCAGCCTCTTGCCTTTTGATTTTACAGGCACGCATCACATCGCATCATTGTGCTCAGCAGCCCCCAAGAGTTACATATCTGGAAGACAGCCTAATCTCCTCTCGGCAGGTTTGAAGGTAGGGAGAGATATTCCCTACCCTTCCCCCACAGGTATGGGAAGGGGGGCTGGGGAACAAACACACTGATATTCTCTCCACAAGAATTCTCTTATTTCCGAACTCAACCTGGAGACAAATGTTTGTTGAAAGTCACACAACTGGTTAACTGCATCCTATTTGCAAGTCCTGCATGGGTGTTCCAGCCCATCCCATTAGAATGTGGGGTGCTTACCACCTATTGTCTTGAGGCCTCAGCAGAAATGGAGACAAAAAGGGTGGGAAGTATCCCTCTGTAACCTCCTAACCTTTATACGCACCTTACCCCAGGTAGAATTCTAGAATTCCCTGCTGTAGAGACAGATGCTGTACAGATGTTCCCTAAGGTGCTGGTAGTCCACCAATGTACTTGATTACATCAATTCTACTGAGCTATAAACTTTGAAAGTCAGTGATCAAGTCAGGTGAACAGAACTGGAGACTTGTGGACCAAATTCAACTGGCCGAGGGGCCTGGGGACCTTACTCTCCAGCTCAAGTTTCCATACAAGTAGGGACTGCCCTGGAGGAACACTTCTGGCCTCTTCCCTTTTGTTTTCCCTATCTTGGGATGGGGGTGGGTTTGGGGGGGCAGGGAAGGATGGGGGTGGAGTTTCCTGGAGAATTGAGAAGAAAGCCCCCCCCCCCACCCCCCCAGCTCAGCCTCAGCCACCTCTCTTCACATCCTTCTGTCTGCAAAGCAGGATATCCTGGTTTGCTCTCTTGGCGGTAGGGTAAACTCTGCTTTGTCGGGGTAAAAAGCTGAGCTGGGGAAGAGGAGGGTTAGATCAATTCAGGATCCTGCTAGCAGGACTGTTTGTATATTTCAGCCACATCCTTCATTGTTATATCATCAGTATTACAGCTGACATTTTGACTTCCATCTGTCTGAAACCTATAGGACCCAGTGGCTTCTCCATTTTGGTGGGAAAGAGAGGTCTTATTCGGGGCTCACTTAAACACCATCACAAGCTGTAGCAATGATTTTTTTTTTTTTCCCCACATCAGTCTTTAAAAATTTCCAAATCAGCATACAACTTTTAAAATCAGGGAGATTTGAACTAAAATTCTAGATTTCCAGCTTATCATGGTAATTTCAATGATTTGGTAACACTGGGGTGGCATTCCTCATGGAAACAATTCCTGAGATACTATGTAGTGGCTCCCCCTTTAGCTGAGGCCTGCACTTTCCCATTCTCACCAATTCCCAGCTAGCTAGAGTTGCTAGATTTAGCAAATACAAGTACAAGATGTCTAGTTTAAAGTTGAAGTTGAGATAAACATTGATTTTATTGTATTGTTTTTAGGGTAAGTATGTCCCATGTAATTCATGCAATTTGTTTAGGGTAGGTACCTCATCCTGTGTCTAGCAACCCTACAATCTAACCTCCTTCCCTCCTTCCTGTTATCTGCTTGGGTTTAGAAGGTAAGTGTTTCCTACTCTTGTACCCATTTTTGCTCATCTTCATATGTTTAGTACTTAATATACTGCCTGGCTCCTGGTCGTGTGCTCACCAAGTTTGCGGAATATAGTCTGGGGATCAAAATTCTGTCCCACAGAGAATGTCACTAAGTCTCAGAAGAGGAATAAAAAGCAAGTTCCAAGACGAACTCATCTTGGATAAAGATTCCACATTTCCAGTGATTCCAGGGGCAGCATTGAACCAGAATTCTGGACCATCGACTTGTAGGCTTGACTGGGTCACTGGCTAGCTGAACGGAGTTGGGCATGTCAATGAGCCTTCCTGGAGCCCTGGTTTCCCATCTCTTCATGGAAGGAATTGATCAACTTGCTCCCCAGGACTTCTACCAAAGGGAATGTTTCTGATTTCTCCCTTGTTTTGCATATTCATCATAGAAAAAAAGATCAGCATGGGTGAAATTTGACATCAGTATTTGTCAGCAGCACAAGGAGAAAAGTCAATTAATGACTATGTAATTGGTGATAATAAATCAGCAGACATATGAATGGGCTACTTTCTTGTGTCCTTAGGCACTATTTCAAGAACTTCTGATCTCACACAGGAAACAGAAGCCTAGAACCTTAGACATGTATACAGTATACTACTTTTTTTAGAGTTTAAGATGTCATTAACTAACACCCACCATGATTTGATAACAGCTACTTAGAGGGAAAAATATATAAGTTATCACATCTGATGCCAATTCAAAAAACTAAAACAGTGATTAATTTTTTTTTAATTTGAGTATAGTTGACACACAATGTTACATTATTCTCAAGAGTACAACACAGCGATTCAACTTCTCTATACATTATGCTCTGCTCACCATAAGAGTAGCTACTATGCTAAACCAGTGTTTTGTTTTGTTTTGTTTTGAAAAAGGTATGTCTTATAATGAAGAAACTTCGGTATATTTGGTGGTAAGTTTAGGAGATCGCTAATTATCTGAAACCTTATGAACAGCAGGAGATCAGGCCGGAAGGGTCGATCAACATTTATTGAGCATGTATGTGCTAAGTTTCTCAACCTCAGCACGACTGACATTTGGGGCTGGATCATTGTGGAGGCTGTCCTGTACCTGGTAGGATGTTCAGCAGCATCCCTGATCTCTACCTACCAGATGCCAGGAGCACTGTACCCCGTTGTGACAACTGTAAGTGTCTCTAGACATTGCCAAACATTGTGGGATGAGGGGGGGCTGTCATAGTTAAGAACTACTGATTTAAATTATCCAATTGAGTTAAATAGTTTACAATAACCCAGCAAAGTAAGGTCTCTGCAGTCTTCACTGTGCCAAGGTCACCCTGTGGTCTATGCAGACCTGGGTGGGAGCCTCCTCCTTTGTCACTCTCGTTTCCACTTAGCCTCCTGGCTACCAAGGAGTGCAGCCTGTGTCAAGTGTCTCAGGCGACTCCACCATAACAGTTTCTTCTACTTCTTCCTGTACCCCCCACCCCCTTCCAAGAGACTCAGACTGAGTCTGCGGGGCTGGGGAAGTGCTGTTGTCTGTCCTGCCTCCCTTCTCTGATGACAGGTATGTACTCAAACCTTGAAAGGGTCAGGAGACAGAGGGCTAAGAATCTAACGCCTATCAAGCCCTTACTATCTGCCAGGCAGCAGATGGTAACACCTTATATTACCTCTGTGTTGCTAAATTCTAAAATGGATGACTCTCATTTATTTAAATGAAATGAATGAAAAATTTCAAGCTACTGTCTGAGATCTTGTATGGCATATGTAGGTTTAAAACCCTTTTGGGAGCTATCCTGGTGAACACTGAAACTGGACCCCATATGCAGAGGGGAGGGAGAGAATGAAGAAAGAAGCAGGTAGATGGTAGGTGGCAATTTTAATAACAGCAAAGGGAACTTACATAAGAGGCTTGTCTTGGGTGGCAGTAAGGTAAATGGATCCCTGTATATGTCCTCCAAATCTTAAAAGCTTACCCAGTTAGGACTGGGTTTGGTTACCTGTACCGTGCAGGTGTTTTCAACATCACATCACCATCTCAAGGCTCTGTCCTTGGAGCAGCCTCTGGGAGCGGGAAAGGCAAGCAGAACCTACATTCCAAGGACAGGGGAGGGAGGGAGAAGCCTCCAAGTGCCCAGGTCCAGCCCACTGGTCAGTGTACAATGTGATGATTTATATTCAGATATATTGCAAAATGTTTACCACAATAAGGTTAGTTAACACATCCTTTACAACACATCGTTACCATTTTGTTGTTGTTATTGTTCCGGTAAGAATGTTAAAACTCTATTCTCATAGCAACTTTGAAGGATCCAATATGGTATTGTTAACTATAGTCACCATGCTGTGCATTAGATCCCTGGATCTTATTCGAATATCTTATAACTGAAAGTTTGCACCCTTTGACCAACATCTCCTCATTTTCCCCACCCCTCAGGCCCTGGCAACCACCATTCTACTCTTTCTATGAGTTTGATGTTTTTAAATTCTACACACGAGAGATCACGTAGTATTTGTCTTTCTTTGACTTATTTCACTTAGCGTAAAGCCCTCAAAGTCCATTCATGTTGTTGCAAATGGCAAGATGTCCTTCTTGTTTTCATTCCATTATATATGTATAATTACGTATACCCCATCTTCATCCATTCGTCTTTTGATGGACATTCAAGTTGTTTCCATGTCTTGGCTATTGTAAATAATGCTGTAAAGAACACAAGAGTGCAGATATCTTGTCGGTATCCTGTTTTCATTTCCTTTGAGTATATACCCAGAAGTAGGATTGCTGTATCATATGGTATTTCTATTTTTAATGTTTTGAGGAAGCTTGGTACTGTTTTCCAGAGTGGCTGTGCCAGTTACGGTGTCACCAACAGCACACATCCTTCACATTCCTCACAACACACGTTATTTCTTGTCTTCTTGCTGGTAGCCATTCTAACAGGTGTGCGGTGATAGTTCACTGTGGTTCTGATTTGCATTTCTTTGATGCTTCGTGATGTTGAGCACTTTTTTTCTATCACAGTTGCCCTGTCTTCTTTGGAAAAAAATGTCTATGCAGTTCCTCTGCTCATTTTTTTAAAAATCAGATTTATGTTTTTGCTACTGAGATGCATGAGTTTTTATATATTTTGAATATTGTTCCCTCATCAAATATATGGTTTGCAAATATTTTCTCCCATTCCATAGGTTGCCTTTTCATTTTGTTTCTTTTGCTGTGCAGAAGCTTTTTAGTTTGATGTAGTCTCACTTATGAATTTTTGCTTTTGTTAGAGTTTTTAGGAGGCAGAGGAGGCAGAGGGCCTGTAAAGGGGCAGAAACCCCAAGGACAAAAAGATGGGAAGATGAGTCCTATTGTGAGGGTATAGTTGATAGGATCTGGAATCTGAATGTCCATTGAAATAAATCATTGATGGTCTACAAAACAAAATAAAAACTGATGCTTTGATGAGCCAAACAGATCTGATATTTCCTTTCTATGGACTCTCCTGTATTCTGGAGCAACTGGATCCAGAGGACTTAACATTGTCTGGAAACAGGCTACAAAGTAGTTTCACTCCCAAGTGCCACACAAGAATGTGAACAGTAGATGGCACTTTTGTCCTATCCCTAAATTTTCACCCTTTGAAGGGAACTAACCTAAGAATGACTCCTGTTAACATAAAAACGAATTTTATGGTGCTCAAATGGATAAATTCGATTTCTAATTTGAGGGGAATTTGGAAAAGGGGAGCTAATTAAAGGATCAGTTTGTCTTAGGTAGTACCTTCCCTCCAGTGATATCTTGGAG
Source organism: Eumetopias jubatus (assembly GCF_037043125.1). Classification (NCBI taxonomy): domain Eukaryota; kingdom Metazoa; phylum Chordata; class Mammalia; order Carnivora; family Otariidae; genus Eumetopias; species Eumetopias jubatus. The sequence continues at coordinate 112,198,131 of NW_028274814.1, read as the reverse complement.
ATTTCCAAATAGTGTGAAATACTTCTGGCTTTCTTCCAGATTAATACATTTGCAGTTTGGTTACTGCAAATGTTACTGTAGCAAGTGGAATTGCATGAATTCAAGCAGGCTCGAGGTCAGAAAAAAAATATCCTCAACTTTGGCCATGTTTCCAAATCTCTCTCTCTGAGCTTTTGCTGTTTGCAAAGGTGAGGAATAACAAACAAAAGTCAAATCAAACATGGAAAAGAACCATGGGAGGAGCAGTTTGGACTACTAAGAGAACAGTGAAATGGAAACAAAGATGTTCCTTTTTTTTTTCTTTTTGTAAACTTTACTGTTAGTCTAGGATACAGAATTTTACATGCTTACAATATGCCTGCAATCATGCAAAAGGCATCATGATTTAGTGATTAAGAGTGGAATCTGGAGGTACCCACTAAAATCTAAAGCTCAGCCACTTCCTAACTGTGTACTTGGGGCAAGTAACTTCATGTCTCTGCATATCAATTTTCTCATATAGAAATGTACATGGTAATAATAGCATTCTTGTGAGGATTAAATGTCAAATTTTGTAAGTTACTTAGAGGAGTACTTAGCATGTAGTGAGCACACCATATATTTTTTGAAAACCAGAAAAAAAGTTTAAAATTTTTTACTAAAGGACTTGAGAAAAATCTGTACTTAAAACTTTCTCTTTTCTTGGGCGCCTGGGTGGCTCAGTTGGTTAAGCGACTGCCTTCGGGTCAGGATCCTGGAGTCCCGGGATCGAGTCCCACATCGGGCTCCCTGCTCAGCAGGGAGTCTGCTTCTCCCTCCGACCCTCTTCCCTCTCGTGCTGTCTATCTCTTATTTTCTCTCTCACAAATAAATAAATAAAATCTTAAAAAAAAAAACTTTCTCTTTTCTTTTGAACTAGTTTCTGCATCCCTACCTTTTTCTTTTTTCTTAATCTGCTATACCCAAGATCAGACATATCCTGGCTGTGAGAAATCCTGAGGTCTCAGTCATTCCTCAGTTTCCAGAATTATTATTTTTGATTGTACTCAAATATATATGACATCAAATTTACCACTTTAACTATTCCTAAGTGTACAAGTTACTGGCATGAACTATGTTCACAATGTTTTCAACCATCACTAGTACCTATTTCCAGAACGTCATCATCTCAAACAGAAACTCTGCATTCATTAAACAATAATTCTCCATTCTCCATTCTCCTCACCACCTCTGATAGCCTCCATTCTATGTTCTGTCTCTATGAATCCAACTATTTGAGGTACCTCATATACACGGGATCATGCAATATATGCACCTTTGTGTCTGGCTTATTCACTTAGTATATTGTTTTCAAGTTTCACTCGTGTTGTAGTATGTATCAGAATTTCATTCCTTTTTATGACCACATAACAGTCATTGTATGTATCTATCACATTTCATTTGTAGATTAATCTGTTAAACATGTGAGTTGTTTCCACTTTTTGACTGTTGTGAATAATAGTGCTATGAACCTTGGTGTACAAATATCTGTTCTAGTCCCTGCTTTTAATACTTTTCTGTATAAACCTAGGAGTTAACTTATTGAGGAACTGCCCAATTGTTTTCCCCAGAGCTACATTTTACATTCAAACCAGCATCCAGCATCACTTTTAAGTATGTCTCTCTCTCTCTCTTTTTTTTTTTAAGTCAAACCTAGACTGGGAATAAGTAGCAAAGCTTAGATTTTTGCCACAGTTTGTTGATAAGTTGCTGGTATTAACACTCTTGATACATGAGGGCGCCTGCGTGGCTCAGTTGGTTAAGTGACTGCCTTTGGCTCAGGTCATGATCTTGGAGTCCAGGGATCGAGTCCTGCATTGGGCTCCCTGCTCGGCGAGGGGCCTGCTTCTCCCTCTGACCCTCCCCGCTCTCATGTACTCTCTCTCTCTCTCATTCTCACTCTCTCAAAATAAATAAATAAATCTTTAAAAAAACACTCTTGATACATGACCTCCTAGACTAGAGCAATGTTTCACAATGTACACAACTTAAGACTCCCTTATCACATCTGTAGGGCCCTGATCCCACCCTATACATGTTGAATCAGCATCTCTGGGAATGGGGTCCCCTAAATTATCATTTTGCATGCTAAAATATGAAACTCAGAAACATAGGCTGTTGAGTTCTTGAGGGCAGTGAGAATATCTGTCACCTTTGTACCCCACAGAGCCAAACAGGAGACAGTCAACAAACTTATAGTTGGGTTGAACTAATACTGAAATCTAAAGGTATTTCCTATCTGCTTAATTGCTATGTACAGTATTTACTGAAACTAAATTCTATCACTAGACAATGAGAGCACCTGCAATTAAGGTGTGCACTATACCTTTCATCTACATCGAACACATATCTTACCAGGTGTCGTCCATTAATGTCATTTTTTGCTGCCAATAACGTTTATCTTATATGTAATTTTCAGCTGAGTCCTTCATGCTTTGGGGTAGGGTAAAAAAGGATACGGACTTAGAATTGGAAGATGTGACTCTGGGATCTTTGACAATTATGTGTAAAATATCTAGGAATCAAGTTTATAATTTGTAAACGTTGGTAATATCTTGTCACTCTATCAACTTCATAGTGTTGCCGAAGCGCAGATGACATTACGTGTAACAAAGCCTGCTGTACAAGGGTCTATAGTTACTATGTGGCCTAATAATTTAAACAAAAACAAAAAGTTTCTTTCCAAGGCTTCCTACAGACTTTAAACATGCTGCCGTGTAAGTTTGCTGCTCTAAAGCAAACGCTAATGAGCAGAGAATAGAAACACATAACAGAAAAACATGAAGTGGATGCACAACATTCATTCGTTCGTTCGGTTTATCCAGCATCTATATTTACATCGCGAAGCGTTATTGTGTGAAAATCAGTGATTAAATAAATTAAAATGTGTCCTCCAGAAGTTTAGTTCCTGTGCGTATATTTAATAACTATCAAGCTGCCCAACTTCAGATCAAAACTCCCTTCCCCCGTCGTTAAGCGGTTGGGGAACCCTCTTCAAATTTCTGGGCGCTGTCTCTTTAACGTGTAATAGAACTTCGATTGCATCGATCATAGACTCCTTACCCTTCCTCCCATCGGTCTCATTTCCATCCCGGTGACTGCCCTACTTCACAGTTTCAAGCCGCGGGGAGCGCGAGTGTTAGTAAACATTGGCTTTCGGGTCACACCTGACCCCGAGGCGTCCCGCTTGCCTGCCGCCTGCGGCCCGGATCCCTCCGGCGCCGGCGACGCCTCGGGGCTCGACTGGCCACGACTGGAGCGCGGGGTTTGACTGGGCCGCCGTTGTTGTAGTGACCGGGAGGCGCCGCCGCTCTGGGCAGACGGTTCCGGGCGCCGCACGGTCCCCCCTTCCTACCCCGTCCCCTCCCTTCCCCCGGATCCCCCCGCCGGCTGGAGCCCGGCGCCGACTGCGCCTCCCATGGCCTCCGCCCTGGTAAGGAGGGGCTGGGGGCGCCTCCCCGGAGCTGGTGCCGCGGGCTGCGGCGCCAGGTCCGGGCCGCGCTCGCACCTGGCAGGAGATGGAGGCCGGCGTCCGCAGCCGGGTCCTGAGCCGCTAGCCCCTCGCCCCTCGCCCCGGGGTGTCCACGTCTCACTCTCTGCTACTGGGGCCGACTTCTGGCCAGATCCCGGGCGCTTCTCCCCGCGTCCCGGAGCCCCGGACCGAGCCGGGGCAGCACCATGGCCCCCAGAATTCTCTGAGGGTTTCCGTGGAGGGCCTGCGTCAGAATCACCTGGCAGGTTTTTAAAAAGTACCAAAGCCGGGGCCCCGCCTCGCACCTGTGACTCCGAGCCAGCGGCCGGGGCCCGGGAACGTGCATTCAAATGAGTTGCCCAGGGGGCCCCGCGGGCGCACGTGATTCTGGGAAGCGCGCATGGCGGGTTTTGCGGGTTCTGCGCGGGAAGCCGGCGCCCGGCGTCCCTCGGCAGGGGTGCGGGCGTGTGCTCGCGCAGGACACCCCTGCCCCGCAGGCTCGCCGCCAGTGTGGCCATTCCCAGGCCCGGCTCCGGGGAAGGAGACCGGGCTGATCCCGGAACCCCCGCGTCCGAGGTCTGCACCTGCTTGCAAAACTTGACAACTTTCCTTCCCAGGAGGACCCCGCTCTGGAGCGATATTTTAAGGGCCACAAAGCTGCGATCACCTCCGTGGACTTTAGTCCCAACGGCAAACAACTTGGTAAGTGTTACTCTTTTTGTGATGAGGCCAATGCTCGACTGGTCGGAAACCTTGCCTCTTGTCCACACTGGGCCGCGGGAGAACCACTGAGGACCTGGGTGGAGTTTGAGAGCGGCGGGAGACTCGGGCACGTTGGTCGTGTCGGTCCCGGCGCCCCCATCCCAGCCCCGCAGAGTCGCCTACAGCCTGGGCCTGGCCGACGACTTTCGCGAACTAACCACCAGGAGGAGTGAGTGGGAAGGGGAGGGGTTTGTCCTCGGCCCAGGGAGGGTGGGGTGCTGGCGAGAGAGTTTGTGAAAAGTTGTGAAAAGAGCAGGAGGAAGCGGGGAGAGAGGAGTTGGGGCTGTGCCGGAGGCCAAGGACTGAGGGGTCTCAGGTCACCCCTGGAAGCCCCTGTGGCTGGAAGGGAGCCGAGCGTTTGCGTCAAAGAAGGGACCCGCTCGGAAGTTCGCTCCTACCTGAGCCAGGAACTCAAATCTGCGGATCCGCAGCCCTTCTCCTGCGTGGTGACTCGGGTGGCCGCGTTTGCGCCCTGGCCATGAGGATCCGGATGGCCGTGAGGTGGACCTGGGCAGGCAAAAGCTGCCTGTTGCTGGCGGTTTTAACAGTGGCCTATATCTTGGTGGAACTCTCGGTCTCCACTTTGCATGCCTCCCCAGCAGCCGACCTTGCCAGGGAGCGGGGACCAAAACAGCTTTCAGACCCCTGGGAAAAGGCAGAGGATTTGTCTCAACCGCTCTACAAGAAGCCCCCTGCCGACTCCCATGCACTTGGGGAGTGGGGAAAAGCCGGCAAACTCCAGCTCAGCGAGGGTGAATTGAAGCAGCAAGAAGAACTTATTGAGAGATATGCCATTAATATTTATCTCAGTGACAGGATTTCCCTGCATCGCCACATAGAGGATAAAAGAATGTATGAATGTAAATCCAAGAAGTTTAATTATAGGAGACTTCCCACCACCTCTGTTATCATTGCTTTCTATAATGAAGCCTGGTCGACTTTGCTCCGCACCATCCACAGTGTTTTAGAAACTTCTCCTGCGGTCCTTTTGAAGGAGATCATCTTAGTGGATGACTTGAGTGACAGAGTTTATTTGAAGACACAGCTTGAAACTTACATCAGCACTCTTGATAGAGTGCGCTTGATTAGAACAAATAAGCGGGAGGGGCTGGTTAGAGCCCGCCTGATTGGGGCCACTTTTGCCACTGGGGATGTCCTCACTTTCCTGGATTGTCACTGTGAGTGTAATTCTGGTTGGTTAGAACCACTTTTGGAAAGAATTGGTAACGATGAGACGGCAATTGTTTGTCCTGTTATAGACACCATTGATTGGAATACTTTTGAATTCTATATGCAGACGGGGGAGCCCATGATTGGTGGATTTGACTGGCGCTTAACCTTCCAGTGGCATTCTGTCCCCAAACATGAAAGGGACAGACGGAAATCGAGAATTGACCCAATCAGATCGCCCACCATGGCTGGAGGACTGTTTGCTGTCAGCAAGAAATACTTTCAGTACCTTGGAACATATGACACTGGAATGGAAGTGTGGGGAGGTGAAAACCTTGAGCTGTCTTTTAGGGTGTGGCAGTGTGGTGGTAAATTGGAGATCCACCCGTGTTCCCACGTGGGCCATGTATTCCCCAAGCGGGCACCATATGCTAGACCCAATTTCCTACAGAATACTGCTCGAGCAGCGGAAGTGTGGATGGACGAGTACAAAGAGCATTTCTACAATCGAAACCCTCCAGCAAGGAAAGAAGCTTATGGTGATATTTCTGAAAGAAAATTACTACGAGAACGGCTGAAGTGCCAGAGTTTTGACTGGTATTTGAAAAATGTGTTTTCTAATTTACACGTTCCAGAGGATAGGCCTGGTTGGCATGGAGCTGTTCGCAGTATGGGAATCTCTTCTGAATGTTTAGATTATAATTCTCCTGACAACAATCCCACAGGTGCTAACCTTTCCCTGTTTGGATGCCATGGTCAAGGAGGCAATCAATTCTTTGAATATACTTCAAACAAAGAAATAAGGTTTAACTCTGTGACAGAATTATGTGCAGAGGTTCCTGAGCAAAAAAAATATGTGGGAATGCAAAATTGTCCAAAAGATGGATTCCCTATCCCAGCAAACATTATTTGGCATTTTAAAGAAGATGGAACCATTTTTCATCCACTCTCGGGGCTGTGTCTTAGTGCTTTTCGGACACCTGAGGGTCGACCTGATGTTCAAATGAGAACTTGTGATGCTCTAGATAAAAACCAAATCTGGAAGTTTGAGAAATAGAGGAGCACAACAGCACCTTCTTCCTGAGCTGACAAGAGCTTCAAGAAAGTCAAAGAGCCGGTAAAGAACGTCAGTGAAGATTTTATTTTATCAGAAATCACCCACTGGTCATCTGCAAGAGCTCTGTGAGAGCTGTGTTCCATTTTGGTATAGGACACTAAAAGTGGGTGCGTAGAGAGTTGCTGTTTAATCTCTCAAAGTGCCTTACTGATGGGTTGTCTTATTTAAGAGCTTTGTCAATATGGTTTCTTCTCCTTAAAGAAGTTGACTGTGAATTGAGATACACAAAACGTTTAAGTGCCAGACTTAATATTACAGAATGTAAAAGTCCAAGCAGAGTGAGGGATGAGTTATGTTGATGGGTAAGTTCACTACCCATCCCTTTAAAAACAGAACTCATAAATGTGCGGTTGGAGCTATTGCTATTTTGATTGTATATAGGATTTGAATTTCTTTTAGCCAGCACATTAAATTTTAGGTGTTTTTTTTTTTTATTTTGATTTTCCTTTAATCAACTAGAAATCAAAGAAAGTTGATCTGAAGGAAAGAGGCCTGGTTTAGATGTATGTTTCATTGGAAGAGGTCATTAGTTTGAATATGAATTTGGAGGTCTTTTTAACGTGGAGACATCTCAGAAAAGCATACCCACATCTGATGAAATGGGGAGATATTTACATTCCACACTTGGTGAACTTGAGCTATTAGACTTCACTGATTTGTATTGATACCTCATATTGCTCTGATTTTGTAAGCTGTCCTCTCTGTGAACTCTTTTTTTGTGTGTGGGGGGGCATTTTCTGATTGCACTTCCTTAAGTTATGAATGTACTGGAGAGGGACTCATTCACAATACTGTGCTTCCTTTGTTAATGCTTAGTCGTTTAAAGTAAACACAGTTGTTGGCTCTCTGAAGTTAAACCCAACTGCGTTTACTGAAATGTGTGAAACTGAAAGTGGGCCCCATGCTACGAAGGCTGTGGGATTTTTCTAGGAGTCTTCCTGATTAGGACATTTAAGGATTTACCTTAAAACAAGGAAAAAGACTGTCTGGGCACTGGTGAATGCCACCTTGCAGCCTGTTATCAGCACCTAGCATCAGCCTGGTACTTAGGCAGCTTTCATTAAGTGGGTTAATGGGTGGCTGGATGGATGGATGATGAATGAATGAAAGGCTCAGCCATGGAATGTGATTTTGGTCCTGTCCTTTGACCAACAGACTGTTCTGGCCTCAGTTTTCTCATCTGTAAATATGGGTGCTGGATTAGCTCTCAAAGATTCCTTCCAGCTCTGAAATGTTTTGATCACAAATTACAATCACTCTTGCAGTCTTTATAACACTTTTTATATCTTCACTTTTAACACAGATAATGTGGTTGAACAACATTCAGTTCAGTTATGAAGCTGGAAAAGAGGGACAGTTTTAAATTAAGTGAGGGTCGCCTGGGGGGCTCAGTCGGTTAAGTGTCCAACTCTTGGTTTCAGCTCAGGTCATGATCTCAGGGGTCATGGGATCAAGCCCCACATTGGGCTCTGCACTAAGTGGGGAGTCTTCTTGAGATTCTCTCTCCCTCTGCCCCTCCCTCCACTCTTTCTCTTTCTCAAATAAATAAATAAATCCTTAAAAAATAATTAAGTGAGCTGAGCCCAACTGAAGTGGTTTAGTTTGGATTGAGTGGAAAGTTGTGGTCAATGTTTGTATTCATTTTATTTTGACAATTGTTGAACCAATTTTTGTTTTTAGCTTTACTCTTCAAACTCTAAAAGTAATCTTTTGGGCTAAGAATATAAATATTATCTACCAAAACTAATTATCTGAGCAAAAGCATACTTTTTTTTTTAAGAAAAAAGTATGTTTACTAGTTTTATTTCAATGCTATATCCAGAGATCATAGGCTGAATTTAGAATTAAATCTCAATTAGTTCACTTTGGTCTAGATTTATGAAAAATGCATACTCCATAGAGAATTAGATGACAGTACTCATAAGTAAAGGTGTTTTCAGTGTGTACATGATGACGGGAGAGAAGGAACTTTGCAGAATGTGAATTTAAGAAAAGCTTTTAGGATCACCGTTTTAAAAAGTAAAAGTGCTATGTATCTTGAATATTTTATTTCTCTTTTGCTTCTTAAAATGAAAATGTGTTAATACCTTTCATTAAGTTACTTAGCAACCTTAAAGTTTTTCAAAGAATTGTCCAAATTTCATGTGCAATGTACATGGCCATGGGTGTAATTTAAGAAGGATTTTTAAGAATACTCTGAATTTTGCAAAAATGGTTGTTTGATAGCAGTTGTTCTAAACCCACCCTCTCCTCTTGCCTGGTCTACTTTTTAATTTAAATTACCCTTTCTCTTTTTGTTTTTTTTGTTCTTGTTAACCCCCTATCAAATGGAAAAACTAAAATTGATGTATTCTGGAAGTACTTATTGGAATTACTTTTATTCCAGTGTCTTGCTGCTCCTGTCCAAAGGTGAAGGGGGGGGGGCACTGAAAAGCAAAATACTTAATTGTTTATCTATTGCCAAAATTGCAGGCTGTGACCCATTAATCTTTTTGGAAGGAGTTTTAGGATAGTGCTTTATTTATATCAATAACTTGAAAGTGTCTAGTTGTTCATTCCTCCTGATGGTGTATGTAACAGAAGAATGAGACTTTCATATTTTCATCTTTAGGCATTTCCAATTTGATTTCAAAAACATACTATAAAATTACAAACAAAATTTATTTTGATTCCCTAATTCCAATTTATTGGTACCAAAGCTCTCTTCTGCTGTAGACAATGAAGAGTTGATCTTTTAAGTTACTTTACATACTAAAAACAGTTTCAGTAAAATATTTGGTAGACAAGAGGTTTCCATTTTCAACGGTTACTGTCATTTAGTGTCCAGTTCTATGAGTAGATTGTCTAAATAGGCATTTCTAGCAGTCGTCTTTTTTTTCCATTTTTTTGTTATTATGTTAATCACCATACATTACATCATTAGTTTTTGATGTAGTGTTCCATGATTCATTGTTTGTGCATAACACCCAGTGCTCCATGCAGAACGTGCCCTCCTTAATACCCATCACCAGGCTAACCCATCCTCCCACGCCCCTCCCCTCTAGAACCCTCAGTTTGTTTTTCAGAGTCCATCGTCTCTCATGGTTCGTCTCCCCCTCCGACTTACTCCCCTTCATTCTTCCCCTCCTGCTATCTTCTTCTTTTTTTTTTTTTAACATATATTGCATTACTTGTTTCAGAAGTACAGATCTGTGATTCAACAGTCTTTCACAATTCACAGCACTCACCATAGCACATACCCTCCCCACTGTCTATCACCAGCCACCCCATCCCTCCCACCCCCCACCACTCCAGCACCCTCAGTTTGTTCTAGCAGTCGTCTTTTAAACAAATGATAACCTAGTCATCTGCAGGATCTCTGTAACTCAGAATAACTTATTTGTATAAGCTTATTTGTATAAGAAAATCTGTTTACTCCCCCAGGGGTAGGCTCCTGCGTATTCATTGTATGTTGGCAAATCAAACTTTTCTAGGTTGAAGACAAGAGGTTATTTTTAAGTTGTAGAGTCTTAGTGGTTTTAGGATCTCAGTTTTAATTAATAAAATATTTAATTTTGACTTGTTTGTCCCTTTAAATTGCTGTTTTAATAATATTTTTAAATGAGCATAAAGAATATTGAGGTTCATATTAATCTTTTGAACAATGAATTTTTTTCCTTTGTGATGAGCAGTTTCCATCCTTTTTTTTTCCTTTTGTTAATGGTTTTTGCAATATTGATTAAGACATAAAATAAAATGTGTGGCTAATTATTTTTGCAAATGGATTCTAATAATTTTAGTCTATGGGGTCATTGTTTCTGTGTACACATTTGTTGATGGTAACAGGTGAGTTAAGCTTGTAATTATTTTGTTTGTTTGAAATACAGACAGAATATTAAAAAGTCAAAGTTCCTGCATTATTTTGCAAGGTGTCATTAACCAACAAGCATTCCAAAGCGGTGTTAGCACTATTAATACATGCGTTAACTACTTGTAAACAAACAGGAAATGATCCTGGAGTTCTGGGACCCATTGGGGGCACTATAAAAAGGAAGCAGGTGAGCGTCTGGGCACATTAACACCAATTTCAAAACCCTAGGCTAAAAAGAAATATGTCTATTTTATAAACCACATAGCCTCATATTTCCCTTAACCTTCTCTCTGCATCACCCCATCCTAAGTACATTTCCTGTCCACCAATCATGTCTCTCTTCCTCCTTAGTGATTCTGCCTAATGCCCTACACCCCTGCCTCTCCCCAGCCTGAGACACAGCCTGGGAATCACTATTCTAAGTGAATAGTGGGGATTCACTATTTTAAGACATCAGATGTCTTATAGCCACATTTAGGATACGTATAGTTGAGATAAACATATTTTTACTGACCTTTTGGTGTTTTTTTTTTTTTACATATAGTTTAAAGTGTTACTATAAATACGTATGTTATGATCTTGCTGTCTAAGTGACGGCAACCCTGTACAAATCATTTTATCTCTGTTTCAATTTCATGAAAGTGAAAAAAGACTGGGAAAATCATAGAGATAGTACATAGGGTTTGCCAGGGGTTGGGGGAGGGAGGAGTAGAGAATGCTTGCTAATGGGGATGGTGTGGTTTTTTGTTTGTTTGTTTGTTTCTTTTTTTGTGGGCAGGGGTGTGATGAGAATGTTCTGGAATTACATAGTGACAATGGTTGTACAACTTTGGGTAAAACACTGAATTATACACTATAAAAGGGTGAATTTATGGTATTTGAATTACATCTCAATTATTTTTTAAATAAAGACAACTTTAGGGGAAAAGAAGAGGCTGGAGAATTTCATGTATCCCAGAAAAGATTTCTATGTCCCTCTGTGCCTATTAGACTTTAAAACAGGCCAGCAGGATTTATTAATACTTGAGTCATTTTGTAATTTAGCAGAATTAAGAAAGCAAGATATATATGTGAATTAGGCTGTGAGTAGAAATCAGTTTGTATTGGAATTTTTTCCTGAGATTTCAGAGAAACCTCAATCAACTTTTTTGAACAGGAAGTAGGGATTATTATAAAAGGTGAAATGAGTTCCTGAATTGAATAGTTGTCCATGGCAGAACTGAAGAGTAGACAGGTCTTTACAACTTGCTGTTAATCAGACACTACTTTTCCTTTTGTGCCAAGCTCAATCATTTTCTCAGGCTGGCCTGGGAGAGTTGTCTACTGCAGGCCAGGGGTGTCCTTGGCTGTCCGGTCACTATTCTAACCCTCTTATTTGCATGTATCTAATCTTGTTCAAAGGGGGAAATGGGAGGTCCTCTATTTATTTAGTCCTCCTTTATTTAGTTAATGCTACTGTGTACCAGATGCTGGCTTATGCTCTGGGTATACATACAGAGGTGAACAAAACATGTGTGTATGCTTTTTCAGGGGGTATGAAGAATTCACAGTCCGATGATAGAGACAGATTTTAACTAGGAAACACAGAAATCATGTGCAAGTACAACCTGAAACAGGAAAAGAAGTGCATGGTATGAAGAAAAGGAAGAGTGCTTTGAGGAAGAACAGTGGCAACATCAGTTTATGGGGTTAAGAGACACTCCTTTGTAGAAGTTAGATTTAACTCAAGACCTAAAGGAGGAGCTAGCTAGACAAAGACTGGAGAGAGAATAGCATATGCAAAAACCAAGGGTGGGAAAGAACTTGTCCTTGATCAAAGAAATAGAAGAAGGCCAGAGGTGCCTGGCTGGCTCATTTGGAAGAGCATATGACTCTTGATCTCAGGGTCATGAGTTCAAGCCTGGCATTGGGTGTAGAGATTACATACATACTTACATACGTACATGCATACATACATATACAAACAAACTTACTTAAAAAAAAGGACCAGAAGGGCTAGAACCTGTAAACAAAGGAAGAGAGCTTTGGGAGATGAGTTTGCAGGGGAAAGCAGAGGCAGTTTAGGTAAGGTCTTGGAGGCTAGAGTGGGTCCAATGGTGGCACTTCAAACATGTCCCTGAAACCTGTAAATGTAACCTTATTTGGGGAAAAAAAAAAAGTTCTTTCCAGATGTAATTAAGTTAAGGATCCCTAAAAGAGATCATCCTGGATTATCTTGGTGAGCCTTGAATCCAATGACAAGTGTTCTTATGAGAGACACAGAGGAAATAAGAGGAGAAGGCCATATGAAGCCAGAGGCAGGAATTGGAGTCATGCAGCCATGAACCAAAGAGCTTCTGGAGGCCTCAGACATTGGAAGAGGCAAGGAATGGAATCCACTTTAGAACTTCAGAGAGATTCCTGCCAACACCTTGATTTTGTACTTCTGGCCTTCAGAACTATACAAGAAAATTTCCTTTGTTTTAAGCCTCTAAGTTTGTGGCAATTTGTTATGGCAGCCACAGAAAACTAAGACAGAGGCCATGTTTTAGGATTTTGTTCTGAGAGTTGTGAAAAGTTGTTGAGGGGTTTTAAGTAAGGGAATGGCATGATATGATTTATACCTCAAAAAGATCCTTGTGGCCACTATGTGGAGACTGGACTATTAGTAGAGAAATCAGTTAGAAGCTATTTTAGTAATAACAACAGGAGATGATGGTGGTCTTCAAACTAGCGTGGTGATCTGGGAAAGAGAGAAATGTGGGGGTTCTTAGCATAAAGATGGTATTTAAAGTTGTCAAAAATTCAGAAATAACAAGTAACACCAAGCAGTCCCTGAAATAGTAATTAGTAAAAGTTTATTGTGTGCATGCCATAAAGACAGTTTGCAAACTGGGAGTAACTCAAAACATGGAATGAGGCTCAGAGATATGTTATAAAGCAGCTTTTACTGTAAGAAAGCAGTGACTTTATTCTTTACACTGATTGTTTGTAATATTAGAATTGTCTTAAATGATAGGGTGTTGGTCAGCAGTTACCTTGGGAAACAGTTTTCTTATGATTTCCAGGGACATAAGCAAGAAATGACCCAGGTCAAGTTAGTTTTACAAAATAAGCTAAATTAATCTTTGTATGACTAAATAGGTTTTGTCTGCTCAGGGAATTTTCAAGGCTGGTCTCCATTTGTTTTTGATTTTAGCAAAGTCATGGGAATATTTGAGATCACCTGGGAAGAACATAGAACAATGAGGGCAAATGGCCCAAGACTGACTCCTAAAGATCTCCAACCTCTAGACCAGAAGAAGAAATGGCAAAAGAATCTAAGAAGGGATAATCAGAAAGATAGGGAAAAAACCATGACAGTAGGGTATCATGAAAGCCAAGGTCCAGGGTGGGGTAGAATTGTTGAATTGAGAGGAGAAGATATTACATAGTCATTAGCAGGGGCACCTGGGTGGCTCAGTCGATCAAGTGTCTGACTCTTGATTTTGGCTCAGGTCATGCTCTCAGGGTCGTGAGATCGAGTCCCACATCAGGCTCCACGTCATTAGGAGAGTGGGGAGGGGACTATTGCAGAATTAAGCACTGCTGGACAGTATGGAAGATCCTTGTGAAATTAGTGGTTCTGATTTTACAGTGTTTCCAATCTGTTTGGGGGTGTGTCTAGCCCTTTTCGCTGGTACAGATATAGTCCCAGAAAAGGCAGAGTGATTGGGACTTGGCTGAGGAAATTTAAAGGAAGGAGGGAGGGTTAAGGGGTTGAATATATGTGTAAGAGAGGGATTATCAATTGGATAAGGAGAGAAATGAAGATTAGAAATCGGAGGGAGAAATGAAGAGAGCCTCTGCAGGTTGTCAGAGGATGATGGCTTTTGATTCATGATCTGGGAAATGTTCAGGTTCTGCCGAAGACAAGATGTGGCTCCAGAATCAGACTGCAAACCAGGCCCAGCCAGGCTATAGAGCTTCAGCAAAGTCACTGAACTTTGGGGTGGGGCCACTGAATGAGTCGCTGAGGAAGCATGGAAGTAGAGGGCTTTGGAGAGTCTTGGTTATTCCCTTGGTCTGAAAGGCCCTTCACTTTTCACTCTGCTTGGCTGGCTCCTTCTTGTCCTTGATGCCTCTACTTAAAATGCTACTGATAACTTCATCTGAATTAAGTATTCTACCCCCACACAGAATTCTTATTATGACTCCCTGACTTATCTTTCATATCTGTTAGCACAGTTTAAAATATGTTTGCTTATTGTTGACTTGTTTTCCTCCTCTTCATCTGAATGTAAGTAAGCTCCCCATTTAGAGATTTTGCCTATTTTGTTACTTAGGACTTTCCCTGCCCTTGCCACAATGCCTTATGTGTTGTAGGGGTGAGATATCTTTGGAATGAACTAATAATATCAGGAGTTGGAGAAGAAAACTGTGACCTGGGGTAGGTGAAATGTGAAAGAGAAAATGATTGTCACTTGAGAGGGTTTCAGGAAACTTGGGGTTCCCAAGCAAAGTCAAACATAAGTGGTTGAGAAGAAGGGACTTTCAGGGAGGAGGAGGTAAGTATAAGGGAGATCATCTAGTGGGTGTTCCTCTGGCTGAGTGGTAACTTTTGGAAAGGAGAGAAGGCATAGGTGTTAGGGTCAGCTAAGGGGACATTCAGAGCATTATGGGAGTGAGTACATGTGATTGATGACCAGAGGGGCTCAAGGCTTCAACTTCTGGTCATGACTGGAGGAAATAGAGCATAAAGTGTGGTAGATTTATACTTGATAACCTTTTAGAAGGTGTTGGGCTCTTGGGTTTCACAGGGTGGGTTGGGAAGGATCAGAGGACAGGGGAATGGGAAGAAACAGTAACCGGTGAAGTGTTTCCATCCCTTTTGAAGGTTCAGTGACTTTGCTGAAGCTCTATAGCCTGGCTGGGCCTGGTTTGCAGTCTGATTCTGGAGCCACATTTTTTCCATTAGGCTACCTTCCCAAAGGGCAGCACTCAAGTTTATTTAAACATTAGGAGAGTTTAAAAGTACTGTCACGTGGTTTGTAGAATCTGAGTTGCATTTTAGAAGTTTTGATTTAAATTTATATAATTTTAACATTGAAGTTGTCACTTCCCCCCCTTTTTTTCTTTCAAGGTTATCCTGTCATTGACTCAATCCCTATTTAGCCTTTGGGCTGTTTGTAGAATAAATGATGATGAACAAGTTTCGTTTCGTTTCGTTTCTTTTCCTTTCCTTTCCTTTCCTCTTTCCTTTCCTCTTTCCTTTCCTTTCCTTTCCTTTCCTTTCCTTTCCTTTCCTTCCTCTTTTTTTCTTTTCTTTTTTCTTTTCTTTCAAATAGGACCAGAATGAAATTTGGAATTTTTAAGTTGTTTTCCTCATGGTGAAACCATAGTAAAAGTTTGCCATAAATATTTTTCCTATTATGGTTCTTGATGGCAACCTGTGTAGTAGCTTTGTTAAAGTTTCTCCTACTGTTCTAGTTCAAAAAATTACTCTGTAGTGCTAAAGTGATCTAGTATATGCACTGAGAGGCAGTAGCAGAGTGCCATATTTCTCTAGTTTTGATGTACATCAGACTTCCTTGGTCTCACCCCAGAGAATGCTTAATTTGCTGGAAATACACATTTAAAAAAATATTTTATTTATATATTTATTTTAAAGAGAGGGAGAGCGTACACGAGAGGGGGAGGGAGGGAACCTCAAGTAGACTGCACTGAGCACAGAGCCCACTTTGGGGCTCGATCTCACAACCCTGAGATCGTGACCTGAGCCAAAACCAAGAGTTGGACGCTTACTGACTGAGTCACCCAGGTGCCCCTGGAATTACACATTTTAAATAAGGTTCCTAGTGATTCTAATGGAGATAGTCTGTTATTGGTTAAATGCTCAGGCTTTGGAGTCTGATAGAATTGGGTTAAAAATGGACTCCCATTACTTTCTGCCTCCGTGACCTTGGGCAAATTACCTAACCTTGCTAAGCTTTATTTCTTTCCTCATCTGTACAAGGAGGTTAATTATATTTACCTGCCTCGTTGTGATGATTAAATAAAATAATGCTTATGAAGTCTTTAAAAGTGCTTGGCCCATAGTAACAACTCAGTAAAGGTGCATGTTGTTATAATTGTCCATCCTCATAGAGATAGGGAATTTGAATAAGTTAAATTAAGTTTCCCCAGATTGTCATTACTAAAGATTATTTTTAAAGCACCCACAGCTCCTTTTAGACCATGTCTACACTAGTAAGATAATTACTTAGTGTCAGCAAGAAGGAAAACATGATTAAATAGTCCCTCATTCAGGGCAGAGGAATGTTCAGTTAGTGCCATCATTTATTTATATTATTACACAGTGCTTGGAGATCACAAACTAATTCTGAAAGTATTAGATAGGTATTAAAGTTTATCTAGTGAAGATTAGAATATTATCTTTTTATTGGGCCGCCTTCTCTTATCAGAGTTTATAGATGTGTATGCTTGGGAATTATATTTTTTTTCTTTTCTTAAAAATAGTTATAGAAAACTCCTTCTTACAGATTTCCTTAGAAGATGTCCTTGTTTATTTTTCCTTGAAGAAGGCAGCCTGGAGTTTCTTTTGTGACCCAAAGACAAGCACGAACCTGGAAATGCAACAGAAAGTACAAAATCGTGGTGCCCTCAAACTAGAAATCTGAGTTTACTTCTGATAGTGAAGTACAAGTGGGACATAATCAGGGTCCAAAATATATAGAAGGAACTCTGAAATAGTTGAAAGATTCAAGAATTTCTATATGAAGGCGACCTGAATTATTGGGACTCTCTTGAATATGGGATGGAAAAGCCCAAGGGGGATATAATCCAAATGTATAAAGTTGTGAAAGATACTATATTGTGATCACAGACCTTTTTGTAAGTTTAAAAACATGCACTCTTTGACCCATTTATAATTCTTTAAGGAATTGATCCCAGTGATGTACTTGCACACATCATAAATGACACATGTACAGTACGGCATCATTTGTGAAAGGGCAAGACTGTACACAACCTAAATAGGGTAGACTGGTTAAATAAGTTAAGGTGTAGCTACACAATAGAATACTATGTGGCTATTAAAAAGAAGAAGGCATCCTTCCGTCTCCAATCAGGACAGGGTAATTGGTAACCAAAATTGCCCACCTGCCTGAAAACAACTGTAAAATGAGACAAAATATACAAGGCAACTGTATTCAGGCATTAAACAACAGAGAGTGCAAAGCTGTGATGACCCCTGCAAGGAGGGAAACACACAAGGTGAGCCCACAATCAGGTAGAGCCAAAGCAGTGACATCCTAGCTGAGTGGAGGCAGCAGAGATCAGAGTTCTAGAAGTGATTCTGGAAGGGAGTACTCTAAGAATGAGGGACACATATTAGAGAAGGTCACAGAGGCCAGTTTAAGGGGCTCTCACTAGCCAAATTTGGAATAGCATGAGAGTCAAAATAAATAATGATAGCTATGGATTATAATCTGAGTCCGTATTGATAAAATAAGCTAATGAATAAATGGAGAAATAGAGGAAAAGGGGAAGTTCTTCCTTGCAATAATAAATTAACAAATTATATATTAGTTCATTGTTAAATTAATATAATTTCTAATGAGTAAATTATGGAAAGAAGGATGGGTTAGAAAAGCATTCAGGATGCTAAAATTAGTTGTGATAGCTTATTGAGGAATAGGGTATTTATATAGTCCTAAAGTATCTCCCCACAAACAACTTACTGATTACAGAAGGGAACAATACTAAGTTTACCAGGCAAACTTAAACCAAGTGTCTGGGGCAGACAGATATCACATACACCCTAATATGAAAATGGTATAAAAAAACTTGTGGATCTCCTATCAAAAATAAGTATCCTGAATCTAATCCTGAGGAGCATCAGGAAAAAAATTGATGAACATCCCACAAAAATAACAGATCTGTAGTCTTTAAGAATATCAAGGTCAATAAAGAGAAAAAGTGACTTAGGAAATCTTCCCAGTTTATAGGAAACCAAAGACATTTAGCACTTAATACAGTACACATCCTTGGGTTACACCATGGGCTGGGGAAAATAGCTTTAATTGTCAAGGCCTATATATATATACATAGAGGGTGGATAAGTATTAAGAATATATTAAATAGCATTTAATTTCCTGACTTTGTTAACTATACTATGATTTATGTCAATGGAATATCCTTGTTCTTAGGAAATGTGTACTGAAGTATTTGATAGTAAAGAGACATTATATTTCTAACTTTCTTTCAAATAGTTAAGATGAAATATGCATATGTAAGAGTGTTTGGAGAGAGAATATAAAGCAAATAGAATGTCAACAAAGACAAAAATCTAAGGTAGAAGATATAAGGGAGTTTCTTGTACCAACTTTGTAACTGTTATGTAAGCTTGAAATTATCAAAATAAAGTTTTATCAAAACTAGGGAGGAAAAGAATAAGACAGTTCTATGTGCTGAGAAAACATGACCTCCAATATATTATCCTAAGTGGGCTAGTGGAGAAGAAGATGCAGGAGCAAAATGCAGAATGTCAGGAGTAACATTTTACCATTTGTATAAAAAAGACATGTGAATAGACATGTATTTATTTAAGCATATAGGAGGGTATTCAAGCAGTGGCTAACATTGGTTGCCTCTAGGCAGGGGAACTGGGTGGCCAAGGTCTGGAAGGAGATTTTGGTAAATACCAATATCATGTACATATATTACCAATAGAAAAGATAATTCAACAACAAACTTGAAAATTGGAGGCAATACCATTTCTTTCTAGGATATAGTATTCTTGACAGAGCAAACCTCTAAATAACTTCAGTTTTGGGTAAATCAAGGAGTGAGAGATCTTGGGTTGACTAAAGTTATTGCTACTTAAGGTGACACAGTAACTTTTGGGCATTATGGAAAGCAAACATGTTCTCCATTAGTATGTTCCTTGTTACCTCCAGAGACTCAGCACTGACTTAGGTGAGCACGGACTTTGTTTTTTCTTTTGTCCTAATGAGGATTTCTTGAAACAGTGAATTATTGTTATAGAATATAAATAGTTTTTTAAATGAGTGGATTTACTAGTTAACCTTTTCTCTAAACCTCCTGCCTTTGACATTTTATCTCAAAATAGACCATTCAGATGACGAATGCTACAAGCTTTGACATTTTAAATTATGTGGTAATGTTTATATAAGGTGTGGCTCAGTAGAAATGTATGAAAGCAAATTCCATGTTGACACTATACAACATTGATATTGATAGTCAAATACCTTTTATTATCATGGTATGAGAGTTTGGTGGGATCAGATTAAGGAAGTAAGGACGAAGAATTTGGGAGAAATATGGAGTGTACCGTTGAGCCACACAGTGTTACCTGGGACATCTCTGCTTCTGGTATTTCATAATTAATAGGCCTCTGAAGTGCCATCTTGCCCGGAGGTTAGGTTGTCGTTGTCCTATGAACCACTTGTTCATTCTGCTCTCTCACTTCTCTTCACTGGACTTCACATGAGAACAACAAGCATTGCTTTATGTGGGCATGTAGCCATCGACTCTAATTTTATAATTTTTGAGCATCCACTCTGGTTGAGATGCTCTTTTCCTTTTCTGACGAAATATGTGAAGGCTCAAGGCCTGCCCTGTGTCTCCTTCCCAGTTAAGCTTCTTAGTCTTATCCCTCTGACCTGCCCTCACCCCATTAATTGTGGCATCACCATGATCATCCTATAATACCATCTTTTCCTGGTCTCCTTAGCATACATATTGAGTGTTAGGGACCCTGTAAACCTTCAGTGAGTTAAGGAATCAATTGCAGGGGCGCCTGGGCGGCTCAGCCGTTTAAGTATCTGCCTTTGGCTCAGGTCGTGATCCCAGAGTCCTGAGATCGAGCCCGTGTCGGGCTCCCTGCTGAGCAGGGAGCCTGCTTCTCCCTCTCCCTCTGCCTGCCGCTTCCCCTGCTTGTGCTCTCTCTCTCTCTTTCTCTCTTTCATACAAATAAATAAAATCTTAAAAAAAAAATCGATTGTGTACATTAACTCTTTGCACTGCCTCCCTCCCATTTTCTCGTTAACCCACACCACTCCAGCTCTGATCCCGCCACTTCACTGACACAGTTCTTATTGCCAAACCAATAGTTGGTCCTCGGACCCAGGACCAGTTCTGAAGGCATATGACCTATATAGTCATTTAGGTCTCACACCTGGTTTAATGTCCTGCTATCGCTGTCTTAAAATTCTTTTTTTTCTTTTTTTAAGATTTTATTTATTTGACAGAGAGAGACACAGCGAGAGAGGGAACACAAGCAGGGAGAGTGGGAGAGGGAGAAGCAGGGTTCCTGCCGAGCAGGAGCCCGATGCGGGGCTCGATCCCAGGACCCTGGGATCATGACCTGAGCTGAAGGCAGACACTTAATGACTGAGCCACCCAGGCGCCCCTCGCTGTCTTAAAATTCTTAACAGTTTTTCTACAAGGGCCTCCACATTTACATTTTATACTGGGCCCCACAAATTATGTAGCTGGTCCTTTTCAGGCCTAACATTACTAAATCTCTTTAAAGCGTTGGATACAGCTCGTCACCCTCTTGGAATACTTCTTGAGTTCCTGGACAGCAAAATCTGCTTGTCCCCTCCTATTTTATTTATGGCTCCTTCCTTTGCTCTTCCTTCTCTCAAGGTTAGGTATCTTCACCCTATTCTTCATCTAGTCTCACTTCCCGGGTGATCCTATCCAATGTCCTTGCACTAGACTGCTGCTGTGGCTAACAGTACCAAAAACAATAGTAATAAGAGGTACCTTTGAGTGTTTTCTGTGTGCCAGCCATGAATTACAAGTATCATTTCTCTTAATACTTTAAACATCTCATTTGCAGATGGAGTGTCCCGGCTGAGTAACTTGCCCAGGGACACATAGCTGGTAAGTGATAAACTCAGGGAGTCTAATTCTATAGTTTGCTCTTTTAACCATTACAATGGACAGTTGAAATCTCTCCCTGAGCTCTAGGTGAGTATACCTCTCCCACTACTTGACATTTCCACTTGTATGTCTAATGGGCATCTCCAACTTACTGTGTCCTGAAAAAGAAGTCTCGATTCCCGCACCACCAAATTCCTTTTCTTCTGGTTTTTCTGATTTTATTAGATGGCCCTAAGATTCATCTGGGTGTCCAGTCCAAAAGCCTGGCACCTTTGCTGCTGCTTTTTCTCTTCCTTACATTGAATCCTGTTGCAAGCTGCACAGGCTCTACCTTTAAATACATCTTTTGGGGCTGGGGGAGGGCTGAGGGAGAGGAGAGAGAGAATCTTAAGCAGGCTCCACACCCAGCACAGAGCCCAGTAAAGGGATCAGTCTCACGACCCTAAAGTTATGACCTGAGCCAAAATCACAAGTTGAACCCTTAACCGACTGAGCCACCCGGGTGCCCCTACCTTTAAATATATCTTAATTTTGACTCCTCCCACTTCCATGGCCTCCAGTTTAGTCTAAACCACCACCTTCTTCAGTTCTGTCTCCGTGCCCCCTGTATATTCTGC
The DNA here is from genome assembly GCF_037043125.1 of Eumetopias jubatus. Lineage (NCBI taxonomy): Eukaryota > Metazoa > Chordata > Mammalia > Carnivora > Otariidae > Eumetopias > Eumetopias jubatus. Next base: position 112,176,253 of record NW_028274814.1, on the reverse strand, counting down.
ACAGAGCACTCAGTGATATTTTAAATTTTTTTCTAAATGTTTTATTGAAATATAAGATACGTAACCAAATTGGACAACTTGATAAATTTTCACAATGTGACATGCCCATTTAACCAACACCCAGAACCAGTACCCCCAGTCCCCCTTGTGCTCCCTTGCAGCCACTGCCCTCCCTTCTTGCCCCCCAATAATCTGTATACTGATTTCTAACTCCACTGATGAGTTTTACTACTCCTTGAACTTCGTATAAATGAAACTTCATTACCCAGGAGGTACACAGTATGAATACACGACAGTTTATGTATCCATCTTTGATGGATAGTTGGGTTTCTAGTTTTGGTCCATTTTGGATCATATTGCCACAGACATTATTATTATGTGCCTTTTGCTAAACATACATAAGAGTTTCTGTCAGGGATATACCTAGGAGTGGAACTGCTGAGTCAAACGGTAAGTGTATATTCGGCTTCAGCAGATACATCAAAACAGTTTTCCAAAATGGTTATGACCCTCAGCATTATATGAGAGGTCCAGGTGTTCCACATCCTCATCCAGGTTTGGTATTATATATCTTTTTCATTGTAGACATTCGGACGAGTGTGTAGTGCTGTCTCATTCATTGCATTTGCATTTGCTGAGCGACCATTTCATACGTTTGTTGACCATTTGTATAGCTTCCTTTATGAAGTACCTATTTAGGCCTTTTACCTATTTTCTTGCCCTTTCTTACTGATTTGTAGGGTTCTTTACAGATTCTGGGTTCAGTGTGGGATGTATGTATTGTAAATATCTTCTTCCACTCTGTGGCTTGCCTTTTCACTCACTTGGTAGTCGTTTTCAATGAACACAGTTTCTTAATTTTGGTGTAGTACAAATTATTGCTTTTCCTTTAGTAACTTTAGTAATTTAATCATTTTCATGTCCTGTTTATTGCCTACTCATTGGTCATGAAGGTATTCTCCTATGTTCTAGTCTAAATGTGTTGTTTTACCTATTACATTTTTAGATCTATACATGGAATTATTTTTCTGTTTAGTATAAAATGTAAAAGTCAAGATACATTCTTCCCCCTTATGAATATCCAGGTGACCCAACATCATTTTTTTGTAAAGACCATCCTTTTCTTACTGTAAGAGTGGTAATTTTCTTAACTCAGATCATGAGACTCCCCCCCTTGCTCAAAATCCTTCAAAGGTTTCCCACTGCACTTAGCATGAAATAGACACATCTTACCATGGCTCTTTGCCTGGAATCTGCTTTCTTCTTGGCTTTCACCCCACTGTTCTCATTTTCTCCTCTCCACTGTGGACATGCTGGTCTCCTTGCTGTTCCTCAGTCTTTCAAATACATTATTGACTTGGGCGGTCATGCGTGCGGTTTGTTCTGCCCAGAGAGCATTCTTCCTCCACATGTCAGCCCAAATCAATCCTCATTGCACCAAGTCTATGTGCAAATGCCCTTTCCAGGGGCACCTGGGTGGCTCAGTCGGTTAAGCGTTGGACTCTTGGTTTCAGCTCATGTTGTGATCTCAGGGTCCATGCTCAGTGCGGAGTCTGCTTCAGATTTTTTTCTCCCTTTCCCTCTGCCCTTCCCCACTCATGCGTACTCTCTCCCATATAAATAAATAAAATATTTTTAAAAAAAGCCCTTTCCTCAGGAAGGATCACTAGCCACCCACATAACACTAAGAATGAAGAATATATGAAAAATCCTCTGAACACATATGATATTATTAATGAACTGTTTCACGGTGACGTCAGTGCCTACCAGGCGGCCTCTCCGTTCTGTTGTTGGGTTCATCAGATCTCACTATGTTTGGAAGTAGGACTGATCGTCATCTTTGTGACGGCCAGCAGCTCTTTTAAGCCAGTGTAACTGTTCTCTCTTCATTGTTTTTAGCTTTTGAATTTGAAGAAGTACTTTTGAAGACTTCCCTTTTAAGAAGTATGAAAAAGTTTTGCTACAAAAACCTTCACTACTGTGTGCTTAAATGAATGTTAATTTCTGAGGTTTGGAATTTTGTGGATTTGTCCCCTATTTTTCTTTTCTTTCCTCCTTTCTTTCTTTTGATGTTATTTGCTGTACGTGCTGCACATCCAGATTGTGTGTCAGAAGGACATGGATTATTTTTATGCTTTCTTAGTTATGACTGTTATCAGAGTGCCAGGCTGTCATTGCTTGCTCTCCTGAAATCAACTACTTCTAATTTCCAGTTAAATCATTTTCAGTTTTTTCTGTTGTCTTTCTAGCCATTGCAGTCATTTGGAATAAAAATTCAATTTCAGTGAAAAAATTGGGCTAAAGACCTAAATGTGAGACCTGAAATCATAAAACTGTTAAAAGAAAACATCGGCAGTAGTCTCTTTGACATCAACTTTAGCAACATTTTTCTAGAATCTGTCTCCTCAGGCAAGGAAAACAAAAGCAAAAATAAACTATTGGGACTACACCAAAATAAAAAGCTCTTGCACAGTGAAGGAAACCACCAACAAAACAAAAAGACAACCTAGTGAATGGGAGAAGATATTTGCAAATGATATATCTGATAAGGGATTAATATCCAAAATATAGAAAAAAACTTATGCAATTCAACACCCCAAAAACAAATAATCTGATTAAAAGATGGGAGGAGGAGCTGAATAGACATTTTTTCCAAAGAAAACATACAGATGGCCAACAGACATATGGAAAGATGCTCAACATCACTAATTACGAGGGAAATACAAATCAAAACCACAACGAGATATCCCCTTAAGCCTCTCAGAATGGCTAGAATCAGGAAGACAAGAAATAAGTGTTGGCGAGGATGTGAAGAAGAACCTCATGCACTCTTGATGGGATCATAAATTTTGCAGCTATTATGAAAAACAGTGTGGAGATTCCTCAAAAAATTAGAAATATATGATCCAGTAATTCCATTACTAGGTATTTACCCAAAGAAAATAAAAATACCAATTTAAGATGATACATACACCCCTATGTGTACTGCAGCATTATTTACAATAGCTAAGATATGGAAACAACCCAAGTGTCCATTGATGAGCAGATAAAGATGTAGTACGTACGTGTACGCGCACGCGCGTGTGCACGCGCGTGCGCGCGCACACACACACACACACACATACACACTGGAATATTACTAAGCCGTATAAAAAGAATGAAATCTTGCCATTTGTGACTACATGGATGGACCTCAAAGGTATTATGCTAAGTGAAATAAATCAGATAAAGACAAATATATGATTTCACTTACACACGGAATCTAAAAAACAAAACGAATGAACAAACAAACAAAAAAAGAAACAGACTGATAAATACAAAGAACATAGTGTGCTTGCCAGTGGGGGAGTGGGCACAGTAGATAAAGAGGAGTGGGAGGTACAAAAAATAGAATGAATAATTTGTAAAAGTCCTCTGAATGTGTATGATATTAATGAACTGTCTCCTCTATGATGCTGTGGTTCCTTGAGGCAAGGGATTGTGTCTTCTTTTTGTAGATCTTATTTGCAGCATAATACTTGAGAACTCGAATAGGGTCCTTAGTATAATGCATGTGATAATTCATTGTTTTCCCTATTTTGTCTACATTAGCTCCAGATAATTCAGACTTTAATATAAATATTTAATAATCTTATACATTGTGGTGGAACATCAACTTTTTGTATTTTTTAAAAAGGGGGTAGTATACAGCATTATAGCCTGAAACTTTAAAATTCACTTTAGCTATTTTACATGGAAACAATGCATAGCCTAAGTCCAGGTGAATTTTATCTATGGCTAAAGAAATTAGAAGGTTTTCAGTGACTTTATATTCTCTTCTAACAATAATACTAATTGTATTTCAAGTTTATAAAGTTGCATTTTTTTCTAAGAATTCTGCAATCTAGACAGTGATTCTTATTGACCTGGTTCCTATTATTGGGGTAATTTGGGGGCTGCATGCATATATAAAATTTGATTTGGGGGCAAGAGTTAGATTGATCTTTCATTTGTTTATTTGTTCATTTGTTGTCTGAGACATTTATGTCCACCATTGGTTGCATTTGTTTTTATTTCCTTAAAGCCTTAAGCTATTGTTTGACATATACAATTCTTTTATTAATTGTAGAATGTCAGAGCAGGAAGAGACTTTCAAGATCACCTTATCCAGCAATAAAAGATATCACTGGGTCAGTTAACCGAACTGGAAAACTTGGTAGATTAAAGTATTGTCAATAATCAACTTCCTGAAGTTGATGGTACTATGGGCACATAAGAGAGTATCCTTATTCTTAGAAAAACACAATGAAGGGCGCCTGGGTGGCTCAGTTGGTTAAGCGACTGCCTTTGGCTCAGGTCATGATCCTGGAGTCCCAGGATCGAGTCCCTCATCGGGCTTCCAGCTCGGCAGGGAGTCTGCTTCTCCCTCTGACCCTCTACCCTCTTGTGCTCTCTCTCACTCTTTCTCTCTCTCTCAAATAAATAAATAAAATCTTTAAAAAAAAACACAATGAAGTATTTAGGAATAAAGGTGCTATGATGGTGTATTTACTTCCAAATGGTTCGGGGAAAGAAAAATGTGTGTGTGTATGTGTGTGAGAGAGAGAGAGAGCGAGAAAGAGAGAGCTCACTCGCTCACTTGCATATGGAGAGGAGTGAGCACAAGTGAGCATAAGAGTCAGTTACAAACCAAATGGGGCACAACATTAACATCAGGTAGATCTGGCAAAGGGTATATTAATCTTCTTTATACTCTTCTTATGTTTCCTCTTAAGTGTGAAATTCTCTTCACTTAAACAGTTTTAAAAAATCATCTCATCCAGCCCTCAGGAAAAGCATTTGGTCTTTGTGACCCAGAGGTTAAGTAACTTTCCCAGTCACCCTGAGAGTTAGAGCCAAAACTTCTTCTAGTCCTGTGGACTGTGTTACGCTGTGCTGCCGCCTTCTAGTAAATTGTCATCGAGCTCCGGCCAGATGCAGGGGCCAGTAATCCTGACTTGGTGGTTGCATAGGACGCAGCCAAACTTGCACATTAATGATGGAGCTTTGGGTTGCTTTTTTAAAATATTTTTTCCATTACCTGGTCAGCCTTGCAACCTCCAACCCCTCTGTTACCTGGACCTCTTGTTACTAGATAGGCTGCCCATTGTAATGAGACATGCCTACATTTGCATTTTAACACTCAGTGGTTTTTCTTCCCTTTCCTGATAGCTACTGCTTCTTGGGACACATTTCTCATGCTGTGGAATTGCAAGCCACAAGCCAGGGCTTTCAGATATGTGGGTCACAAGGATGTTGTCACCAGCCTGCGGTTTTCCCCACTTGGAAACTTGTTGGCATCTGCTTCACGGGACAGAACTGTTAGACTCTGGATTCCTGACAAGTAAGAGAAACAAAGAAATACCTGATATGCTCTGGATGTAGGAATGTGAAAGAAAATGAGCCTGGCTGTTCCTTCTGTACTCGGGAATGCCTGAACTCCTGGTTGCCTGCACTGCCCTTAGTCTGAGTCACATGCAGGACGTGTTGCTCTTGTCATGAAGTTAGCAAACTATTTCCTACCCTTTTTTCCTCATCTTTAACTCATAATTATCTCTTCCATTTGAAACCTATTTCTAACCATGGAAATATGCTTAGGGTTTTTTTTTTTTTTTTTTTTTTGGCAGGGGGATGGTTATCAATCCCTTTATAAATCTGTTGTGAACTTCAGATTGTCTCCCCAGAGAGATACACATTGACATGTATAACTGAAATTTTATCATTTATTAACCTACTATCACCCATCTGTGGATCTTTTGGGGGCCTTTGGATATCTATTAATCCCTGAGCCAGAACTATTCTTTGGTGCACATCATTCATTATTGGGCTCCGGACTTTTCCGGCTAAAGAAAGTTTCTGACAAATGTATAAATCATTGCATTCCTATCCTGTTGTAACAAATCTCTCTATAAGAGGCTTTTTAAATCCTAGCTGATAGCTTATCTATTTTAAGCAATTATTGAGCCATGATTTTTTTTTTAAAGATTTTTTTTAATTTATTTGCTAGAGGGAGAGAGAGTGAGTACAAGCAGAGGGAGTGGCAGGCAGAGGGAAGCCATGATTTTTTAAAAAGCTTTTGAACTTTTTTTTTTTGAACTCTTAATTATGTGTTTTCAAACACACATGAAAACAGAATGCACAACGACCTCTCCCCCATTCCCCTCCGCCACTTCCAGCAGCTATCTTTATAGCAGTTATCAGTGGCTCCATCCATGCCCTTCCTCCTTTTTTTTTAAGCTAGAGTATTTTTAGAACAAATCCCACACATCATATCATTTCTCCCCACAAATACCTCAGAGAATAAGAATCTGAGCATTTGCCTTGGCTCTATTGTGGCAGGACTTGATTCGTGGTACGTGACTGAACAGTGTCAGGCACCCCCACGTGGACGTTCACAGGGCATTTTCCTGCCAGGAGGCACTTCTGTTTTCTGCCACCACCCAAGGGAAACTCCAGGCTGAGAAGTCTGAACATCACCCTGATGGTAGTGAAAACTACTGAAGAGAAGCGACATGTTCTCATGACACTCCGGGTGGCAACGTACAGGGGAGCTGCGAGGGAGGGAGACTGGTTTGGGGTCCAAAAGGGAAAGTGTTTTCTAAAATCCTTAACTTTGAGGATTTAGGGCTAGTGGTTCTAATGTCTTCAGCGCAATAAGCTTCCGTCTGCCCTTACAAATTCAAGGAACTCTCAGTGACTAAACTATATACAAGGGTAGAGACGCCAAAAGCACACTAATTTGTGTGTATTATTTAAATTAATTAAAATCATTAATTTGTATGGGCTAATCTAAGTGCCACAGTCAGGCTTGAGTAGATGTCTCTGGTTCCTCTTTCTAAATCATAGCATCGTGGGGCCAGGGCAATCATGGGTCATAGTAGTGGGATGGAGACTGATAAATCAGTTATTGCTGCGTAACCATCCTCAAAATTTAACTTAGTATGTTAACTGTCCTTTCCCATAATTGTGTGGGTTATCTGGATGGTTCTTCTGCCCCATTTGATGTCGGCTGTTACTCAGCTTCACTAAGCTGGCAAGTCCAGCACCTCAGTCACACCTGTGGCCTGGTGCTGGCTGTTGGCTGGGGCACCTGGTCCTCCATTTGCTCTCTCTGCACCCGGATAAGGACTTCCTTATCCTGGCAGCTGGGTTCTAGGACAGTAAAAATGAAAGCTGCTGGATCTTTGAAGGGCTAGGTCTGACACTTCTAGTGTCACTTCTGCCTCATTCTGTCGGTCAAAGTAAGTCACAACCAGCCCAGATTCAGGAGGAGAATCGGTAGATTCCCCCTTGTGTGGGGAGGAGTGGCATGTGCGTAGAGGGACGAGAGGGAGCAAGCGGCGCTACTCGCCAACACCACACCTGGTGACTGGCAGGCTAGGGGAGAATAGTAGGAACAAGCATGGAAGCAGTTCTGGCCTGGAGTTCATCACAGTGGGCAGTCAAGAGAATGTGGGCACAAAGGGGATGTAAATATGTGTGGGCAGAGAGCCAATGTCAAGGCAAGATGAGGAGCTACAAAGCAATTGAGCCACAGCACAGCAAGCCCAAGGCACTCCTATTGTGGTTTCTTACGTCTTCCTGTTGAGACCGGGTCCAGGGGTCACACCAGAGTATAGCCGAGAGGTGGGCCCTTTAGAAAGAAGTCCAGCCGGATAGCCTGCTGGAGTGTGGAGTGTAGAACTAAAGAGCAGGGCAGATTCCGATGATTCGGACTGTCTCCTGGCTTCCTGGTCATAGCAGATGCCAGTCTTGTCTTTGTTTTCTCTAGGCTGTATTCTTGAATTCAGGCCAAACTATACTCCTAACTGCCGCTCATGGGAACTTTCCCTTGAAACTTCACGGAACTAGACCCTGAATGTTCCTTCCTATTTAAAAAAAAAAAATCAATTTTAGGTTTTGCCTGGTGTAATATCATGTATCATGTGATGGAAATTTTTGACAAAGTCACTTTTACCTTCTACAGACCACTGGAGGGATAAGCCGGGATGGATCTAAGAACCTTAAGTAGTGACTCTTCCCAGTGGAATTCAACAAAATGTATTGAGCTATCTTTATATGCCTGATATTGTGCTAGATGCTGGTCTTATAGGGATGACTAAATCATCATTCCTGTCCTAAAAAAAACAAAAAAACTCATGGCTTAGTAGAAGAGAAACAGGTCTATTTTTTTTAAGTACTGTATAATGTAATAAGCAAAATAGATGTTGCAGATAGGGAGCAATTAAGCCTGCTTGGGTTGGTCAAGGGGGGTTGGGGTGGAGGAAGTAATCTAGCAAAGACAGAGGTGTGTTTGAAGCTTGGGGACTGTTCTGAGTCCAAAGTTCAGTGTAACGGCAGGATGCCTTGCTGAAGAGCTTGGGCATTGTACCTTTTCTTGGAGGGCAGCCAGTGACACATTTATGCTGAGATTTACATGCTTAGAATGACCCTTCTATGGAGGTAGCAAGCACAGTATGTAGGTGACTGGAGGGGGATACAAGATTAGAGCAGGAAGACCAGTTAAGACGCTTTTGCGATAATCTCGGTGAAGGGTACGGAGGGTGTATCTACCTTAATGTAAGCATAGCTGGGGTAGAAAGAACAGGTGTTGAAAGGGTATTTGGGAAGTGATGGCAATATCACTATCCCTGGATCTGTTTTTTGACCTACTGAATGTGGGAAGAGAAGGGGAACAGTTGAGTATCACTTCTCACTGCAAATTCTGTTGCCCGATGTTTTTCAAACAGTTATATATAAATACGACTTTCTGAATGGAAAGACACTTTCTGAAGTGTCTTGGGCACTTTGGAATGCTGACACAAAGTAGTACTTTCCAAATGCTACCTTTGAACTCCAGTGCTCTCTGCTAGCCCGCCTGTAACTATTTTAACTTTTTTTTTTTTTTTTCGTGGGGCTTCTTAAATGCCACACATTATTTTCTCCATCTTTTCTTTTCCTGTTCTATTTTTCTCACCCAAGTCAAGAAAAAGAAGCAGCATCTGAAATTTCAAAGTGTTGAGAACTGGAGTCTGTTATTACCATGTGTCCTTTGTTTTGCTTATGAGTATAAGATTGGGCCTGGCCTAAGCAAGGCCTTAGATATACCCCGGGGGTCTGAGTTCTCATTGCTGGTGGGTGAAAACACAAGTGGAAACAGGAGCGTCAGCTCACCCAGAGCATGTTCTGTAGAGGGGAAAAAGGCATAAGGGCATCTCTTCCCTCCCAACCCAGACTGCTGGTCCACACAAGTCCCACACCGCCCCAGTCTGAAAACACTTCCTTGGAGCTCTTCATTTCATCTGTCTCAGCTTTTCTAGGTTGCAGGTTCTTTAAACTATTTATTGCTCTTTCTAGAGGAACAACAGGAACTTAAAATTCATGGTCAAGATTTGTTCAAAGTATTCTCTAGCTTCCAATTAAAACAAAAACAGCAAGTGCGTTTCTGGGTGGGACCACCAGGATCTTTCCTGTTAAGTATCAGTTGTGACTTTAATTAATAAAACCAGCTTTAAAGAGTGTTGATGAAGAAACTTTTCATACTTTTGTTAAATTTTTATAGGTGTTAAACTGTTTTACGTGTTTCAAAGTCTGTATGTTGATTACATATTGATTATAGTGAAATCCCGTGTTATAAATGTTAAACTGTTTATTTACAGGAGAGGGAAATCCTCTGAATTTAAAGCTCATACAGCCCCAGTTCGAAGTGTAGACTTTTCAGCTGATGGCCAGTTTCTAGCTACAGCCTCTGAAGACAAATCCATCAAAGTATGGAACATGTATCGCCAGCGTTTCTTGTATTCCTTGTACCGACATACACACTGGGTACGCTGTGCCAAGTAAGTGTGAAGTTTTGTTGTAAGAGTTCCACATTTTTTCCCCACTGTAGTCCATGTTTACCGCCCCTGCCCAAGCCCCAGAAAAGGGGATGAGGACAAACTCATTCATTCGTTCATTCAGCAAATATTTATTGTGTGCCTGCTATGTGCTGGGAAGAATAGGAAACAAAACCGTCAGAGCCCCTCGCTGTCAGAAGCTTACATTCTAGAAAGGGGAGAGAGACAATAAACAGGAAAATGGATTGGGGGGTGGCTACAGTTTTAAACAGAGACCGCCTCACAGAGAGGGTGGCCTTTGGAGCTGAGACCTAACGGGGGTGGGGAGGGGCAAGGCTTGAATATATTTGAGAAAGGAATGTCCTGGATAGTGGAAACCAGTACAGAAGCCCTGGGTTGCGAGCCTGGGGGCTGTCAAGGACCAGCAAGAGGGCTGGTGTGGAGCAGAGTGTGGGGAAGGAACAGGAGAGGCGCCGAGGGAAGTTGCAGCTGGGTCGGGGACAGCTGACATACACGCTGAGTGGGGTGAGGTGCCGCTGGAGTGTGTTCATCTCTCTGACCAACGTTTTAGTGGGATTGCTCGAACTGCTGTGTGGAGAATAGAATGTCAAGGTCAGAGCAGAGGCAGGGGGTGTTAGGAGGTTGTGTGTAGTAGTTCACATCCCAGCTTGGACCAGGGTGGTGGCAGTGGAGATTTCGAGAAGTGGTTGGATTCTAGACGTAATTTGAAGGTACAGCCAACACTACTTGCTGTCGTGTTGGCTGTGACAAAGAGAGGAACTGAGAATGACTTCACAGTCTGGCAGTGGTCTTTTGGGATGAGTGCTATTGTAGGCGTCCCTTTCTGTTCTTAAGACACACTGCTAAAGTACTTAAAATATTTCCCCAACTGCCCTGGGAGGATAGGGCTCTTGTTTTATTTTCCCAGTTTTGCAGGTAAGGGAACTGAGTTTCAGAGTTAAAGTTAGAACTCATCTAGTTGAAAGTGATAGAAACCCAAAGAAATTCTCTTTCTCCTCTCAAGGTGGTTAATTGGCCGATGTTCGGTGACCCTGGAGCAGAGAAGGGGGCCGCTAAGACTAGGGCCTCCGGTGCCCGCGGTGTCTCTCCGGGCCTCCCTCCACACCGCCTCTGTTCTCTCAAACACCCTGCTGCTGAGGTCATTGCCAGCTGTGGGCGGAAGGCCTCACAGCTCTGTGACTGGACAGGAAGCGTGTCTCCTAACACCAGTTAGAAAAATGCCGGGGGCAGCTCTCAGCCTGGCTCCGGTGCCCACCCCTTCTCCGGGCAGTGAGACCCTGTGGTTGTGTCAGGTCAGCCAGGCCCCTGACTGAGACCAGTTCCTCGGGCCAGCTGGGGGTGAGAGTACATAGCAACCATGCGTCCTGGTGGTGGGGAGGGGGATGCTAGTCCCCTTTCAGAAGAAGGGAACTAGCATCGTCATGGGCACTAGGGGAAGATTTGTGAAGCCTGCAGCCAGCCTACTCTGTGCACGCTGGACGAAACAACATGCCGGGCATCCCCAGCCAGGATGTGGTGGGGGGGAGGGGGAGCCCAGCTCTGTCTGTCTCGCCTTACAGCCCACACGCCTGTTCTCCTGCTCTCAATGGGACACTATTGTTCAGGTGTTGATTATAATCTAGGCTAATGAGTCTAAGGAAAATAAAAAAGATAGAGGTCGTACTTTTAGTTAATTTTTTTTGTCTTCTAAAGTTCTCAGCTACTTTTGGCTTTGGCCATCTCAGTCTTATTTAATATGCCACAGAGCTGTGTGGTCAAGAATATGGGCCTGGGACCTAAATATATAGATTAAAATTCCAGCCCCACCACTTACTGGCTGTGTGACCTTTTGGAAAGTTAGCTAACTTCTCAGTGCCTCCGTTTTCTTACCTGTAAAATTAGGATAATAATAACCTGCCACACAGGTTGTCATGGTATTTAAATGAGTAAATATACGTGGAACATTTAGAATCATGCCTCCCACAGAGTAATCACTAGATAAATCTTAGCTATCCTTCTTCTCATCATCCTTGGACATCACCATCTTGTTTCATTTTTAAAGATATTGTGGAACTTGAGTTGATAGTTTTTTCCCACCTAAGGAGATGACACGTGTGGTGGCCCCAAGAGGCTGGTCAAATCATTTGTATTTATTTATTAAATGATGTTGTGAACAGAGATCTATTGTCCAGCATATCAGACCTGGAGAACAGACGGAGGCACGGAAGATTAGGCCGGACACTGGGAGTCATTATTCAGCTCCCACTAGGACTGACTCTGGATAAGTTTGGCAAAGACACTGGTTTCTGTTACCTTCATCAGGGAGCTCATCAGAAGCAAAAACATTGAATGATAGCCGTTATTTATCTAGTGTGTCCTACATGTCTCTGTTTCCTTCCTAAAATCATTTAAGGTGGTTTATAATAACTGTAACACAATTGGAGGGAATGAAGAGACAATTCTATCTAGAACCATGTAACCTTGGTTAGTACAAATCTGGCAGGTTTAACCTGAGTTTCCTGCAGCCAGGGTATTAATGGTATAATAGTGGCTGATGTATTTTCATGTTCTAACAACAAAAAGGAATCCTATCAAGTTGTTCAGATAAGACAAAATTTTTCCTGTAGTAAATTCTAGGAGGTATTTTATTCCCTGCCCTTATACTGAATCTATGTATAATATACATGCAAAAGAAAAGGTATTGCTAATGTAAGACAGAAGAACTTATGGAATGTTAAATGGTCGTCAGTAGCGTAAAGTTTTGGTCTTCAGAATATTCCTTTAATGAGCATAGCCCAGCTATGTACCACATATCCGTGCTGTGTGTTAGGTAGGTAGAGATGAAAACCACAGTCTGGGGGCGCCTGGGCGGCTCAGTTGGTTAAGCGACTGCCTTCGGCTCAGGTCATGATCCTGGAGTCCCAGGATCGAGTCCCGCATCGGGCTCCCTGCTTAGCAGGGAGTCTGCTTCTCCCTCTGCCCCTCCCCCCTTCTCATGTGCTCTCTCTCTCAAATAAATAAATAAAATCTTTAAAAGAAAAAAAAAAACCACAGCCTCAAGGAGCTCTTGTATTTTATAGTTCAATGGAAAAAAATGGATACAAAATAATTATAAACTAATGTGTCCTATGGGAAGATGATGCATAAGGCGATAAGGGAGTGTGCAGTGGGGCACTGAACTAGACCTGCAAGCCATTCACAGCGAGAATCAGCAGGAGTAGGCACTATGGCCTGGGAAACCGTTTTGTGCTCTGGGAATATGAATTATTTAGCTGTTGCCAGGCACAGGAAGTAAAGTGGGATGCAGGGTGGAGTGGGGTGGAGCGGCGGGGGTTGGGGGGGGGAGAGGTGGGGAAGGCTCAGTGTCATGGATGTCATGAAAAGACTTAGGATTTCATCCTCCAGGTGACATGGAGACACCGGAGGGCTTGGAATGGGGAAGAAGCATGATCATTCCTGAGCTCTCTACTAATTGGTCTTACATCCCACAGCATGACTGCTTTAGAGGGTTGGCGTGAGCTAGGCTGAGACTCCTATGCCTCCCTGTGCCACATCATTACCCTAGGGCAAGTTAGTCTACGGCTCTCAGCCTCAGTGGGAGGTGAGGGTAATGAGGCTTCTCAAATGGACTGTTGTGAGGATGAGAAAGACTGTGTTCAGAACCGAGTGATGCCAGAAGCCTGCCATTCCTCCGGCTGGGTAGCATCAGTTAGGGGGAAACTTAGGAATTGGGAACGAGCCCCTAAAAATGTTTTCCCTCACCAGCTAGAAAGGAGGAGTCGATGGTGGAACCCTGCTTTTCTGTCTGCCTCGCATCTGTTCTGTTTTCTGGTGACAGTGCCCAAGTTTTCCCTGAGGAACCAGCGCTCCCCCACAGTCCCTCTTTATGTTATGTATATGCTGGCATGGCCTGATCTCCAGTCCCAGCAGAGGGCATTGAGCTCAGGCTTGCCATCTGGAATAGGGCACCTCCTGCCTACAGGAGTTAGTGAGTCTTGTTAGAATGGCAGGCCTTTCCCTTGGGATTTCCGTGTTAGGCTTATTTCCTTTTTCTTTCATCCATCCTTCCTTCCTTCCTTCCTTCCTTCCTTCCTTCCTTCCTTCCTTCCTTCCTTCCTTCCTTCCTTCCTTCCTTCCTCCTTTCTTTCAAGTTTATTTTTTATTTTAGTAATCTCTACACCCCACGTAGGGCTTGAACTTATGACCCTGAGATCAAGAGTCACATACTGTTCTGACGGAGCCAGCCAAGAGCCCCTTAGGCTCATTTAAACCTGTGGCTGCTGAGGGAGACACCATGGGCAAAGAGCTGACCTGACAGTGATGCTGACTCAGGGGGCAACAGAGCTGTGAGCCAGAGAAAGAAAGAATTGCTATCTAATTACATGGTGTGGTTTCTGGATACAGTCATACCTGGTTTTATTAACGTGTGTTTGTGTGTGTACATGTATGTGTGTGTAAGAAATGGGCCTTAAGAATTCTCACTTTTTTTTTTAAAGGCACTTTCTATAAGATGTGATTGTGGAGCAGTGTTTTGGAAAAGTGGGAGATAATTGCTGAATCCAGTGATATGCACTCAAGACACCTAAGTGTTCCTCTCTACAGATTTGCCTTTATTCCCCACCCCTCCCCCCACCCCCCACTGCTCTCCTGCCTCCACAGAGACCTTGTGAAATGCAGATCTGGTCGTACTGCTCCTCAGGTTAAAAACTACCTGGCAAGTCTGCTCTGACTTCCTATTACAACCTTGTCTTTTGTCCCTGTCACAGTTATATAGTACTGTGTGCGATGTTCTGTTATGTTCTGTGCCTTTTCCGCATGCTGCCTGCCCTGTCCAGAATGCCCCCTGAATCCACCCTCCCTCACAGTCCTGCTCTGCATCTCTCCCTCCAGGAAATGTTTCTGACTCTCCCAGGCCCAGCTTATCATAAGTTCTCTATGCCACTGCATTGTCCTGTTTACGAGATCTGTCTGCTTCAGCCTCTCTTCCCTGTCAGACTTTGAATTACAAGTATTTTATTCATATTGTATTCTCTTGACAGGCACTATTCTAAATTCTGTAGATACCATAGAAAGCAATACAAAATTCCCAGTCTTGTAGAGTTCCTGCTACCAAACGGAGGTAGACAATAAAAAAAAATACGTTAGTGATATGTGCTCTGCAGAAAAATACTGTAGGGTAACAAGATAGAGAGTGCTGGGGTTGGAAGGTGTTCTTTTACATATGGCTTAGGAAAGGCATTTCTGCTCAGGTGACTTTGACTGAAGGGAGGGAGCCAGTGAGTCAGGTACCAGGGGCGAGTGTTGGAGTCATATACAGCGTGAGAAGCACTGCAGTATTAGTATGGGGTGGGGAAGGCTCAGAGGAGTTGTGCAAAAATGTGGGTTGAATGAATCAGTGAGGGGTAGGCAGGTAGCTTAGGTGGGAGTTTTCATGGGCTTCTTCAAGGAAGAGTCATTTCTGTGGATTTTTAATATCAAATATAAGAGGACTGTGTACGCAGGTTGTGATGGAGAATGTTTATGGGGCTTCACTATTTTTTTTTTCCATTTTGGCCAATCCCTGTTCAGATTGATAATTTTGTACTGAGCTTACCTGGTCTTAATGGAATGCCTTTATCTTGCTGGTACCTTGTGGTTCTGAGGTAGATTTCTTTTCTTTTCTTTTCTTTTTTTTTTAATCAGTTGTTTTCTAACTGTTTGGCATGAGTGATTCATGTGAAACTCTGCAGAGGCCTCTCTGGAGGAATGTTCTTTGATAAATAATTTGGTTAAATTTAATGAATAAGGATCTCATCTTTTAGGCAACTTTCCATGTATATGCTCTGCAGCATGCTTAAAGATTCTTTCTTATGCATTTTTTAATCATCTTTTTTCTTGGCTCGTGCCAATTGTAGTTAGACAACAGGAGCACTGAAAGGGCCCAACTGACCCCTCGAGCCCAGCCTGTCCAGTGTTTGTGCAGCTTCCTGTGAGAACTTAGCCTTGCCAGGGTCAGCCCAGTCTAGAACTTTCATCCAAAGGTCTGAAGGATCAGAAGTCCTATTTTCACTTTTTACTCAGAGGTGAGAATGCTCTGAGGCACTGAGTCATGCTTAATAAACTTAGGAGAGTCTGAAACACAAGCCAGATGCCAATTTACTTATTTACAATGACAATGCTAACTTTCAAAGGGACTAGAATATTTGCCTGCTTTGGTCAGGGCCTTCCTCCTTTGCTGACAAAGTCAGAATAAGGCTTGATGGGTCCTGGAACTAAAGCAAGAACGTTTGTTGAAAAAAATATCTTGATGAATAGTTTTCTCAGGTTCATATCGTGTGATGGGGCCATCTCTGCCACATGCACACACCTGCCCAGGAAACTGCATGATCAGTGGTCAGGTCCTCCCTCACCCGGGCCAGGCAGGAGACATACTGACTACTCTTGCGTCCTGCTGTTGCTAGGCACCTCCTCTCTGGTGACATAGTGCCTTTCAGGTGCAGTGGTACAGCTGGATAGATTAATTAGATAGATTCTGCAGAGAGGCAGTGCAGGGTGGTTAAGAGCATGGGCTCACTGGCATGTGATCCTGTGAACATGATTCAATCTCTCTGGGCCTTGGCCTGTTCCCCTATAAAATGGGTATCAAGGGGTACCTTCCTCATAGAGTCTTTGTGAAAATTAAACAAGTGAATGAACATAAAGTATCAAATGTCAGCTATCAACTGCCCTCATGTTCCAGTTTTTTCTCCTGTGGATTATACTGGAGTCTCCATTAGGTTGTGTTCGCAGTCATTTCATGCATTTGCACACAGTGTTTGGGGTTGCTACTACAGGTAACTGCTATCATCCATTGAATGTACTTTATGTATTTAACTATTAGAGGGTAACTTTATTTCCAAGTACTTGGGTCTGAAAATCTCTGCCTTTTAATTGGAGAGCGTAATCCATTTATATTTATGTAACTCTTCCTATGATTCGGTTTAAGTCTCCCATCTTACTCTGTGTTTTCTATTTGTTCTATTTATTTCTTTTTTTTCCCTTTTTTTAGATTTTTATTTATTTGAGACAGAGATAGAGCACGAGTGGGGGGCGGGGAGAGGGAGAAGGAGACTCCCTGCCAAGCAGGGAGCCCAATGGGGGACTCAATCCCAGGACCCCAGGATCACGACCTAATCGAAGGCAGACACTTAACCTACTGAGCCACCCAGGCGCCCCTGTTTATTTCTTTTTCCTCCTTTCAGGTTATTTCTTAGTATCCCATTTTATCTCCTGTTTGGGCTTTTTAGCTGTGCTCTTTGTCTTGGATTTTGTTTAGAAGCAACCTCTAGAGATTACAGTCTATATCCTTAATATAATCACTGTCTACTTTTGAATTAATTTGTGTCATTTTATATATATGGTGATAATGATTACTATTAGGAAAATAAGTTATAGAAAGTCTGGAAGCAGATGCATATATGTTTTATGATAGATGGTGTTTCCAATCAGTGGGAAGTGGATGGACTGTTTAATATATAGTTAATGTAATTGGATTTCAGTGTGGGAGAATATAAAGTGGGATCTTTATTGCATACCATACATTTACAAATTGGTAGATGAATTAAACAACTAAACATTAAAAATTGTCCAAATGATACTGCTCTTCCTCCTAATCACTCAGCAAAGCAATTGTTTTTCCCTTTAGTATTTGAATTTTAAATGTATGGCATAGACTTAAGGAATTAAAATTCTCTGTCCGTCTGTGCTGGGTACGTACCATACATTTGTTCTTGGAGCCTAGACTTACTCTGTGTGGCATAGAGATGGTGCCTATCCATGTAAGCAGTGAAGAATAGCTAGCTATGTTCTTTGGAGTAACTGTTGCTTATGATCATACATTTTAGTTCACAGAAATATTTTTAAGATATGCTTTATATTGGGAAATATATTCATGCTTCTAAAATATGTTAGTATAGTTTTTTGAGAAATCAATTTGCAAAATATATCAGGTGTGTTTGTTGCAGTGACTTTGCAATTGGAAATATATTCTAAGTAAATACTCTTGTATGCAAAAGAAAAAGCTTTGTATTCAAAGGTACTGCTTTCAGTATAATTTATAATGGCGAGAAATTGGAAAGAAGCAATTTTTCCAAATAAAGAAAGCTAGTTAAATATTTTTAGACTATTGTGTAGCCATTAAAAGGGGACTGTATACAAGTAATGACATGAAAATGTTTATGTGAGGGAGGGAGAGCAAAATTCAGAACTCATTATAGTACAAAAGATAAAGTAGCTATCAGACACACAATGTTAAGTGTGATTTTGAGAGATGGGACTATGGATTTTTTTTACTTACTATATTTCCCATTTTTTTAACATTCAATTTTTCTTTAATGAGTAATGAAGAAATATTTATCATTGGAAATATATGTAGTTGAGAAATATTTTCTCTTTCCAGTGGCAAAGAATTTTTCTAGTAGATAAAATTATTGCAGCCCAGTATTCTTAAAAATAATGTGTACTTGGGGCTCCTGGGTGGCTCAGTCGTTAAGTGTCTGCCTTTGGCTCAGGTCATGATCCCGGGGTCCTGGGATCAAGTCCCACATCGGGCTCCCTGCTCAGAAGGAAGCCTGCCTCTCCCTCTCCCACTCCCCCTGCTTGTGTTCCCTCTCTCACTCTGTCTCTGTCAAGTAAATAAATAAAATCTTTTAAAAAAATGTTTACTCTAGGATAATGTATGCTTTTTTTATGGTATCCTCCATCAAAAATAAGTACAGCCTATTGAGACAACTTTTCCAGCATTATTGCTTTTCCAGCGTTAATTTTTAGGGGGAAAACTCTACCTTTAATTTTCAGTTGTTGGTAGTGTTACAGGTGATCTTTGACCATCTTAATTGAAGAGATTTTTCTTTATAGTGGTAAGATATATATATTATAGAGCTTACCATTTTAGCCATTTTAAAGTATGCAGTTCAGGGCGCCTGGGTGGCTCAGTTGGTTAAGCAACTGCCTTCGGCTCAGGTCATGATCCTGGAGTCCTGGGATCGAGTCCCGCATCGGGCTCCCTGCTCAGCAGGGAGTCTGCTTCTCCCTCCGACCCTCTTCCCTCTCGTGCTCTCTATCTCTCATTCTCTCTCTCTCTCAAATAAATAAATAAAATCTTTAAAAAAAAATAAAGTATGCAGTTCAGCATCATTAGGTGTATTCATGCTGTGCAACAAATCAGCTTTCATTGGCTGTAATATTAAGTTGGACCCAATTCTCTTAAACAATTCTAAGTGCCTTAATATCTACTAAAGACCTACTTAGTGCCATATACTGTGTCTGGAAGTGCAATAATGAATGAGACAGACGTGGTTTCTGTCTTCTTGGAGCTTACATTTGTTGGGGAAGCCGACAAAATGCTTGGTTACAGGTGTGACCTAAGTGTGACTATGAGCTACTCTAAGAACACATAGTGAGGAACTAACCTGGTGGGGGCGGGTGTGTCTGGAAGACTTCCTGAGGAAGTGACTCTGAGCGGAGGCTTGCAGGAGGAGTAAAATCCTCTTAGGTATTTTAAATTAGATAAAGTGGGGGGCAGCATTTGAGGCACAGGGAATAGCCCATGAGGAAACTTGCTGAGACAGGAGCAGGGACTTGAGGGGAGAGGCATGTGTATCAGGAAGAGTAAGTAGGATGATGAAGAGACAGGAGGGCAGACTCTGGAGGACCTGGTAAGCAGTAGGAAGGATGCCAGGCTTTTTCCCAAGGGAAATGCAAAATCATCAAAGCATTTTAATCAGAGAAATTTGATTTAATGTTCAAAGATCACTTTTATTGCCTGTGGAGAATGGAAGACATTATTTCCCATTATGGTCTGAAGGGACAGGGCCTGATAGTGGATTGGAGTGTGAGGGTATGGAGGAGAAAGAGGCTCAAAACATGACTCCAAGGTTTCTGGCCTGAGAAAGTATTTGCTGAAAAAAGGACCACTGGAGAAGGAGCAGTTTGGGGAGGTAGACGATGAATTCAGATTTGGGCACTCCAGAGTTGAAAGTGCCTGCAGGATATCCAAGAGGAGACGCCTATTAGGCAGTTGTATTTATGGGTGGAGATCCCAGGAGAGAAGTCTGGGCATATAAACAGTAAATGACCCAACAAATAATTAGCGTGGTTTATGGCATAGTTAAATCTTTTTATATCTCTTTCATCTGCTTTTTGTCTCTCAGTAGCTGAATCCTGTTCCTGTCATTAACAGATGGGCTCTCTTCTGATGCTGACCAACACTTAGGAAAAAAAAAAAATAAATGTTTTGCTTATTGCCTTGAACTTCACCTTTAATATGCAAACACAGAATCTCACCAAAGCAAACTCTGAGACTGCCAGTATATTTTTTTAAATGAGTCTATGAAAGTTTAGGTCTGAATGCAATCCAAACTCCCTCATTATACAAATAGAAAACCGTGGCCAGTGTGGTTTTGAATTTCACAAGGTTACATAGCTGGGCAGTTACAGAATTGGCCCTAGAATTCAGGACCATGTACTGACTGGGCAGTCTTATTTCCACTACCTTTTACTGCTTCCCCCTCTTATTGAATAGCTGCTGTCTTCAGAGTAGCAAATACTAATTATTTGTTTCTTAAGGACATGGAACAGTGCCTACTCTGTTTGGTGTCAGAGCCCTGAGGGCTGGAATTGTCTTTTTATAGAGTATTTATTCCAATGATAAGAAATTCCAAAGGAAAATTTTGATTTCTTATGAACACTTTGAAACTTCTCATGGTTCATGAACCCCTTTGGCTCTCTAATGAGTGGATAACCCTATGGCTGTGTATATAATAATACAATTTTACATACAGTTTCAGGAACTCCATAGATTCCAAGTTAATGAACTCCTGTCATACATTTGGGCTATTTTCAAGGAACTGTGAACCAGTTTTTCTAGAAAGAAGTTCAGTAATTTCCTGATTCTCCCAAATGAGTATCACTGTGTTCAAGAGATTGAATAGTAGTTCAGTTAATTTCCCAGATACCTTACAGACAGTTCATGTGTGCTAATCCATTAGTCACTATTGACTAATTTAATGTCCATGTCAGTGACACACTCTCTAGAGGTTTTATTTTTTTAATTTTTTAATTTTTATTTAAAGATTTTATTTATTTGAGAGAGAGAGAGAGCAGGGGGAGGGGCAGAAGCAGAGGGAGAAGCAGACTCTCCGCTGAGCAGGCTCCCCCCTCTAGAGGTTTTAAAAGGTGGTTATTAAGTGGTGCTGAATTAGAGAGGTAGAAATCTGTTGATGCTTCAGTAGAAACTTTATATCCTCTTAGCATTCTTAAAATTAATAACCCAGTTAGATGTTGTTTAAGCCCTGACAAAGGAAAGGACGATCCTTTGCCCCAAAGTCAGGGCAAAGAGAAGCCTGTTTTATTGGTGCTAACCTATTTTTGATGTATCTAATTTAAAATGAAAGGGGAGAAGAGAAGATACAAACCACCATCCTCACTTTTAACCCCTGCCAAGGCAAACAACAACAACAGCAACAACATATAGAGAGAACATATGCAGGGATTATAATGTGGTGTCCAGAGGAGGGGGACAGCTTTAACCCTGAGTCCCCCTTTGGTCGTGTGGAGCTGGGGGTAGAACACCGCCCCCCCCCCCACCTTGCCCCACACCAGGTTCTTCCCAGCCGCCTCCTTCACTCTCTACTTATCTGACATTTTCGTCCCCTTCATTTCTTTAGCACCTGGAAATTCTCCCAGGCTCTAGCTCTTCCTGCTCAGGATGAATTTCTAGCCAGCCAAGATCCCTCCTTTTCCTTATTCACAAGTTTCTTTAAAATCTTGTTGCTCCAATGGAACTTCTCCTGACAAATTGGCACCTTTTTGTTACAAACTCTTTTCTTAGCACTATCTAAAATGATATTACTTGTGTGCCCTTCCTAGAATGAAAACCTCATGAGAGCTGGGATCTTACGAGTCACATTTACCACTTTACCTCCATTACCCAGGACAATGCCCGGGGCCTGGTTTTGGCAGCTGCACAGTAAATATTTGAATGAAGGAATGAATATCTTCCCCATAAAGTCCCCAAGGACACTGACAGTGTGTGGCGGCAGAGACCAGTTTTTATTAAAGGATAGTCTGGCGGCTAGCCTTCCACGCAGAACCCAGTCACATAGCCTCCTCAGAGCACTGCCTCATGGTTTCCCTTCACTCTAGAACTTCGTGTGGTTACCCAGAAGCCACACTGAACTGAGCTCTAAATCATTTTGCCAGCTGAAGAAAGTTTCCTCTCTGTCAGGGACTTAAGCAGAGTGGCTGAGAGGTTTGGCTGTGGAGCCAGACTGCCTGGTCAGATCTTCCTGGCTGTGTGACTCTGCCAGTTTCCTGATCCTGTATGGGGCTGGGTATATTCACCTGTATATTGAGGCTACCAGTAACACCTGTTTTGTGGGGTTATTTTGAGGATTAAATGAGTTGCTATAGGTAATGGGTTAGGAACCATTCTAAGACACATTTGCTCAATAGATGTAGGCAGGATAATGACGATAATGGAGGTGGTGGTGTTTGGCCAGTAATGTCAAAGGGTGAGTATTTTTCGGCTTTGTTTTTAATCTGGTCATTCCATTTTCTTAACCATTCTTATATCATTGCTTTCTGAAGAACCAAGTAATCTCTTAGAAATACTTTTTAAAATATTCACAGTAAGTGATTTTTAAAAGATAACTTATTAAGAAACATAATTTGATTCCTTATATTAGTTTCATTATTATGCAAAGCTTATTTCCATGAGGATACTGAGTAGGTGTTCCTTCCCCAGGATCTGTGTAAAATACATATCTATTTGAAGTATTTCTATAATACTGCCCTTCATATGTGAATCTTCCTCACGTATTTTCTGGAGGAAAAGATTAATAAAATATTATGTTATGATAAAATCAAGTGGTGCCTAGGTGGCTCAATCAGTTAAGCATCTGCCTTTGGCTCAGGGTCCTGGGATTGAGCCTCACATCAGGCTCCCTGCTCAGTGGGGAGTGTGCTTCTCCTTCTCCCTCTGTGCTCTCACTCTCTCTCTCTCTCTCTCAAGTAAATAATAAAATCTTTAAAAAATAAAATAAAATAAAATTCTGGAAAATAACCTTGCAAGGAAATGCCTTCCATGCTGGGTAGTTCAGCTTTTATTTTGTTTTATTATTATTATTTTTTTAAGATTTTATTTATTTGTCAGAGAGAGAGAGAGAGAGAGAGCATGAACAGAGGGAGAAGCAGGCTCCATACTGAGCAAGGAGCTTGATGCAGGGCTCAATCCCAGGACCCTGGGGGTCATGACCCGAGCCAAAGGCAGACTCTTAACCGACTGAACCACCCATGTGTCCCACTTTCCAGAATTTTAAAAGATTATTTCACATAGAACTGAATTATGCTTCTACGTCCCTTTTCTTTATACGGTAAGTCCACAAATGACAGATTCAAAGTTTCTGTCAGGAAGAATTATTTTTCGGTCAGCCTTAAGAACAGAGAGGGAGAAGAGGAGTGAGTGAGAGAGAGAACAACAAAAAAGCCCTTCAATTACAATCCACACCCTTAACTGATGACCTTTATAGTCGTCTGGGCATAGAGGGAAAGTACAAAGAAAATTGAAACATAATCAGACTATGACCTAAGTCTGTCTTTTTGGTTTTTGTTATTGCTGAAGTAGTAATAATAAAAATACTATTCATAGTTTCCTAATAGTCTAAATTTTTTTTTTTCTTGGTCTTCTGTTCTTCTATCTGTTTTTCCCTTACCACTTAGGGGAAAAAGAATGAACCTCAGGAAGGTTCTTAAGGGAAGAGAGTGTATAAAAGCAGTAGATGAGATGTCTGAGAATTGTCTCATTTGTTTTTTAATGGGTCATGTGGATGATAGGTGTGTCCATGAATCAGGACCTTCAGTTGTGTATAAATGAGCTATCCACTGGAGATTTCCGGCCTCCGGAAGTCCAGGAAGTTACAGGCTTACGGAGTTGATTCTTTTGTTGGTGGTATCATTTAATTTAAACTCTCAACACGCCAATCCATTTCTTCCAGAAAGCTTCAGTACAGGGTTAGTGGGATGAATAGTAAAGGCTCTCGTAGGTCGTAAGGATAATACCAGAAAATGACAAAAATAGAAGAAAGAGATAAAGAATACTTAAAAAAAAAAAAAAAAAGCCAAGGTACTTGGCTTGGGGGAGTGCAGAGTTGAATCAAAGACCTAGAACAAGTGCCATAAAACTAAATCATTTAAATCAAGTAATAAAAGGAAAAAAGAAAATTGGTTGGTCTATATAGTATATTTTGATATGGTCTGTCATTGTCATTTGTCACGCTTATTTTTAGTTAGAAAGATGGTTGTAGAATATGACTTTGCTGCATGGTGTGGTAACTGTGGTCTCTGGTATTTAATATGTACAGCTTGACGTGTGCGCTGTGTGTGTGTGTAGGGGGTGTGGGTGATTGTCAGGAGGCTTTCACAGAGACAGTTTTCTTTCTTGTGCTTTCTAGATTTTCACCTGATGGAAGGCTAATTGTATCATGTAGTGAAGATAAAACTATTAAAATTTGGGATACCACCAATAAGCAGTGTGTTAATAACTTCTCAGATTCTGTAGGGTAAGTCCATTCTCTTTGTGCATTTATATGGGTTAGTTTGCTAAGGAGACATTTCGTTATTAAAATTCAAATAAAGAAAGGAAGGGAAAGAAACCAGAATGTTAGGCTATCTTATTCTTTCCTCCTAGGTTTGCAAATTTTGTGGATTTTAACCCTAATGGTACATGCATAGCATCGGCAGGTTCTGATCACACCGTGAAACTCTGGGATGTAAGAGTAAACAAGTTGCTCCAGCATTATCAAGGTAACAATTTCCATGACAACAAAATCCAGTTGATGCCAGGCCTCTTCCAGGAAACTCTTAAGCTGGCAGCCCATGCTTTTCAGTGTGGTTTGGCCCTCTTTAAGAGTCAGGGGGCTGCCTTTGAACTGACTGGAGAACAGTTAGTTCCATCAGCAGCATGGTCTGAGAAGTGTCAGAGTGCAGAGGGAGGTGGGGGGACCTTAAAAATGATGCAGGGCTGTGAAACAATAAGTTGCTGTGAGATGTTCACAGGTTGGCTCTCTGCATATTGTGAGAGGTCTGGGATAGAAATGGACTCTGAATTTGAAATCAGAAGGACTTCTGTGAGCACAAGTAGGTGTTACAACTGGTGGAAAACAACATCCGACTGGGCCGGTGTATTGAAACTAGAAATGAATTGATTTCTTGGTTTGTACTGGATTTATATTCAATTCACATTTCCCTTTTAAAGTAAGTATAAAACTTACCATGGAACAAACACTGTGCTAAATCCTTACAACAACCCCGGGAAGTATTATTATTATTATTGCTCCCGTTTTAAAGATAAGGAAACTGAAGCTTAAGGAGAGTAAGTAACTTGCTAAAATAATTGATAGAACTAGCTTAGGGGGTTTTCTGTTTACGAAGTACGTGGAAGAACAGCCGTCTGATGGCTGTGTCGTGCTGCCTCCTGTTGGAAAGATGGTGTCCAGGAATAAATTCTCGGACAAGCTAGCAAGACTATGCACTTCTGCAGATAGACCTCCACACTCTTCACCCCCGAGCCTCAAACCACTGATTGGTTATGAAATTTCGTTTAAGGCTAGGTTGTCTGTGAGCCGGTGGCAATCCACTGTTGGTTATATTATGTTGGTAAAGTATCTGAAGAGTTCACAGTTATGTGGTTAGCGAGCTCATCCTTCCATGACACACACTTCCACTTTTAAAAGCTATGCTGTCTCATTAGCTGGAAGTTGAAGCTGTATGATGACAAGCTGCTTACTTGTTTTAGTGAGCTATATGGAATTTTGGTGTTGTGGAGGCATTGTCTTTAACTGATTGTTGTTTCCAACCTAATATTGCTAATAGGGGCAAAGAGACATCTTTAGAATTAAAATTTGTTCTCTGAACTCTTTGCTTTTATTTTCTATGAATCAGTTCACAGTGGTGGAGTTAATTGTGTATCCTTCCATCCTTCGGGCAACTACCTCATCACTGCTTCTTCAGATGGCACACTTAAGATTCTGGATCTCTTAGAAGGAAGGCTCATATATACACTTCAAGGACATACGGTATTAACACTGAGATTTGTGCTTTTTAAATAATATATATTTTAAAGTGTTGATCCATTTTATTATATACCTTTAAAATCTTTCCAGGTGTAATACACATTACCGCTATCACACACACAAAATATGTTTGCTTTCAGGGCTTTGTTTTTATCCTCTGGAAGCAACTCTTAGAAATATTACTTATTGTAATTCTTATCAAAATCAATGTGCATCTTTCAATGGCCATTAAATTAATCCTCCACTGCTGTCTTCCTCACTACGTAGTGTAGGTTTGACTGGTCAGATGGCGATGGGTAAGCGTTTTCCTTGCTTCTGATCTTTCCCCTCCGGTGGAGGCTGTGTCCCATAGCTCTGACACTGATCCTCTCACACCCTCTCATGCACGCCCTTTCATTAATCTGATTGGTGAGTTTAGAAGGAGAAAGTCAACAAGGAGAGCCCAGTGCCTTCTCTTAGGAACCCGTCCTTAGTGGTTTTCTCTGATATTTCTTGTGGACATGCCTGCCCTTGTCTGGTCTTGCCTGTGACAGGGTACTCAAATGTAACTCATTCTGGGATTCAGTTCTTCAGCTCATTTGCCCACAGATAAAGCCACATTTTCTCTTTACAAGCCTTTATCAGTAAGAAAGATGACATTCCTATGTGTTAATTTTTAATTGATTTAGAACCCAATGAGGAAGAGGCTTGCTATTTATTGAGCCAGTTCACACACACACACACACACACACACACACACACACACACACCAGCATATAATGCACTAAATAAAAACTTTTTAAGTGTATAAACTATTCCTCCTTTCTGGGTAAATATTCAAACTTCTCTAAATTTTTTAGAATGCATCCTGCATCCTCTTTTTTTTTTTTTTTTTAAAGATGTACTAGGTACTTCCTTTTAACCAAGTGTGAGCTGTTTATCTCCAGAAATAGAATAGGCTTTGAGAAGGGGTTCTTTCTGCCTTCATATATCCTGCCTGGCTTCCTGCTTTGCTTTATCATTTGTTCTGCAGCTGTGTTAGAGCAAAGCAGAAATAGACACTAACCAGCTCAGATATATGCGTATCCATAGATTTAGGCTGAGTAAACAACCAATAAAAGTGGTCAAGGATTAAAAAAAATCCATGGAATAATATACAATAATAATAATACAGAATAATAGAAAAATTATAATATTTTAGGAGAAAAACAGTGTACACAAAGATGGAATTTTTCATGGTCTAGAGTAAAAATGTTTAAGAGGCTATAATAACCGAAGTCTGTGTGATGATCTACTTGAAAAGTACAAAATGGTTCCCCCCCTAATTTTTCTTATACTGATCAAGGACATTAAGAACAAACAATATACTAATATTTTTGAGATGAGAAAGAATTATTCTTATCTTGACTGAAAAATTGACCTAGAGGCTATGCCTCTGTGATTTGTCCAACTCCACAGTCATTGCTTAATTTCAGGTTCTCACTACCTCTCACCTTGATAATTGCGGTAATTTCTTAACTGGCTCCAACCGTTAATTCTTGCTCCCACTCATCATTCTTACAGTCATGATCCCAGTGTGCCACGGTCCCAGCTCTCCACCCATCTGTGTCCTGCTGGCAAAGCTCTCAGTGACTCACTATCGCCCACGTGAAGGGAGAGCTCGATGAAGCCCGTTGTGGTCAGGAAATGGCCTTTGTTCACATCACCTTACAGACTTGTCATTCAGTTTCTGCTAGTGATTTGTTGAATAAAGAGTCCAAAACCAGAAAATCTTAACAGACATTCTTATTCACTTACACATGTACAAGCTTTTCTTAAAATGGGAAGAAAGTGTATTTTCATATTTTTATTAGTATTGCTTTTTTTTATCTAGTATCATTTATATGTGTTTTAATATCATGGGTTGGTTCCTTAATTATCTTTACTCTGCTTACATTAGTTGGCAGCGACTGGGTACATTCCATCAGACTTATTGCATAAATTGTCTACATAGATTAGGATGAAAAATTCATACAGTCTTTCTGGCCATGAGAAAACAATACGAAGTGCTGTTTTGTTTTGTTTTGTTTTTAATCTCTCTTTATTTCTTAGGGACCTGTCTTTACCGTTTCATTTTCAAAAGGTGGAGAGCTGTTTAGCTCAGGAGGTGCAGACGCACAGGTTTGTAAATCTTTCAGCTCCTTTGATTTGGTGAGGGTAAAGGCTAAGATTCTTACAACCAGCTCGTTTGTAGATGTTTAGATGATTATCAATGAGTTTATATTTTACTTTCATGCCAGGAAGTCTGCTGTCTCATAGCTGAAATAGTGCCAGTCCTGACACTTTCTGGAACTCAAACTCCAGTTATTTCTTGTGCTCATCTCGACACTTGGTTTTACTTGGAATTTACTGACTTCCCAGTGCTGGTGTGGCCCTTCCACTTGAGCTCTTCCCTCACCTTTCCTCTCTAGGTCTTGTTTTTCAAATGTTAAGCTCCTTGAGGTTGGTAAATATAAATTGTTCATTTAGCAACTCTGCAGTTTTGGGGAAATGACCAAAAGTCATTCAGAGGCAAATGTATTGAATGAGGTGGACCGTCAAGCCAAGAACATGTTTTGAACTTTGAAAACATCAGAGAGGATTTTAAAGTAATAAGTTATTTTCTTAGTATGAATTTTAAATTGGACATGAAGGCCATTCAAAGTGCTAAATCTCTCCCTCCCGCCCTTAAAAAGGTAGTATTGGGAAGTAGTTGCCCTGTTGGAATATACATATAGCCTTCCTATTTGGAGGCACAATTATTTAAACTGGCTTTTTTTTTTTTTTAAATCAGTTCTGTTACTTTTACATGCAAGTCAGTTTTAAGTGCCAACATATTAATTTTTTATAGGTCTTATTATGGAGGACTAATTTTGATGACTTGAATTGTAAAGACATGATTAAAAGAAATCTCACAAGGTTACATTTTGATGCATCACCACATCTTGTTGATATATACCCGAGGACACCACATCCCCATGAAGGGAAAATTGAGACTGTTGAAGTGAGTACTTTGCGCCTAGTCATCCTACTGTTTGCAAGTGTATGTTTTGGGGCAATTGGTCAACTAGATGCTTGAAATCATACTTTATTATATAAAACCTAGTTATGTCTTAAAACCGCAGTACTTTGAGAAACAATCATTTATTATGAGAAACAATACAATACAATAACACTATAAATAATGATAGTGTATAATTCTGTCGAAGCTTCTCAGATTCGCTGCTTGAAGGCCTGGAAATAAAGCTTAAAAATTGTGTCAATGATAATAGGAAATGAGAAATCAAACCTAAGGCCTACGGGTGACCTTGAAGCCTGAATTGCTTCATATTCTTGATGTGTTTGGGGAGCATCTGTGATGGCTATCATGAGAACAGGGCTGAAAGGCAAGAGTTTTTATAACAGTTCCTGGAATAGGTATCTTAAAGCCTTTTTATGACCAAAAAAAAAAAAAAAATCTGTGGACAGTACAAAGAAGAGATTTAGGCATTAAACCTAATCATTGAGACCGTTTTACTATTTGCCTACTTTGCCTACATATATTTTCAAATATATAATTATCTGTTTAGCTGTAGGTTTTTGTTGATAAGTTCCCCTAGGTCCTATAGATTTATTTATTTATTTGTTTAAAGATTTTATTTATTTATTCATGACAGAGAGAGAGAGAGAGAGAGAGAGAAGCAGAGGGAGAAGCAGGCTCCCAAGGAGCAGGGAGCCCGATGCGGGACTCGATCCCAGGACCCTGGGATCATGACCTGAGCCAAAGGCAGACGCTTAACCATCTGAGCCACCCAGGCGCCCGGTCCTATAGATTTAAATGTTCTACTCTTTTCAAAGGCAAAATTCATCTTTGCTGGATACTTGGCTCGTGTTTGTCTGTTTCTTTCCATTTTGCATGATTCTCCTTAAGCCCCTTTCTCTTCCAAGAGCTGATATCGGAAATCACTGTTACCTATTTATCTGAATTGTTTTTTCATCATCAGCAGAGTCTTGCTTTGCTTTTAGAGTAGCTGTTTTACGTCCTTAACACTTACTCCTGAGTGGCAGCTCAGTCACCGCACGCACTCTTTATGTGGTGGATCCACATTCCCTTCCACGGTCCCTGTGTCTCCACTGCAATCTGTTCTTTGATTTTGGTTTCTGGTAGTCACAGTGTGCATGTGTGCGTACGTGTGTGTGTGTGTGTGCATGCGTGCGTGCACATTTAAGATTTTAAAACTTTTTTAAGTTTTTTGGATTATTTTCTAGATTTTGTTTAGCCTCGTTTGGGGATTTCTGTCCTCGTTTTTTCTTGGTAGTGTTTATTTTCAGTTCTTTGTTATAATTTTTGTCCTGCCCATCTTCTGACCGTCTTTCCCGTTCTTCTAAACAACGTATGTACCATGTGCTTTACTACTTCTTTGTGCTGTTGTTGTATCATTATGATTATTAATGATTATTGTAGCTTTATTTCTTTGAAAGAAATAATGTAACATAGTTTGTGGTTCATCACATTTTTGTTTCAGTTTCTACAATGATAGATGCATTTGTGGATTCCCTGTGATCACGTGTTCACATAATGTATATGTGAAATATTTTAATTTAAGTTCTGTTTTCTTGTTTTACCCCAGCTGGTTTTATTGACTCATGGTGTTTTTTATTCTAGCATTTCTGGGGCTTGGCTGGCCTTGACCCTCAGTGTTGCTGCTGCCCTGTCACCCACTCAGCCACCTTTCCAGAGTGGTGGGGGGTAGAGCTGCAGGCTGAGCCCAGGTCTCCTGGCTCCTAATTCAGTGATATTTCCATGACACCACACTACCCCCGTGTTAGACACCCAAGCCATTTTCTCTGTGATTTGCTGTCAGCCCCAGCCCACTTAAGAGTGCTAGACTTTCTTGAAAATGTCAACAAGTTGTCCAAGAAGCTCGGCTCTGACAGAACAGCCAGAAAGCAGTAAAAGCAGCTGGGTTGCTTTGCTTGGCTGGGTCGAGATGACCCAGGCCATCCAAAGTCACTCTCAACCATAATTTTCACATGTACACTTGAAAAATCTATTAAAAACCAAACTTTCATCCTGGAATTAGAGTTCTGTTATCCTATACAGAATGTTGAGCATCGTGACTGAATTTTGTTTGTGGCCTTAAGAATGGCAGCCTCTGTGTACCCAGTTTAAATTATCTGTAAAGCACTCACGGTTGCTTCAATTAAGTACACAGTATGACGTATATTTGTAAAACATCTTCAGATCATGTGATATAAAATGCCAGAGAAGTGACAGGATGCTGCATATGAACAGTCAACTGTTTGACTTTTTTTTTTTTCTAGAAAACTCTTATAGTAAAACAAGAGTGTTAAGTTTTCTGGACAGAGGACAGCTTTAATATTACAAATAAATGTTAAGTATCAAATTTTTTTAAAGGCTTCAAGTTAATGTCCAAGGACCCCTCGTAGAACCAAGAGACTGTTAGCTTGAAAATATCAACTAGAATGGAAGAGGGTGAATCACTACTATGTCCGTTTATGATCAGTACATTTTACTTTGAACTACGAAATTTGGTGGGTTGATTTTTTTTTTTTTCAAAGGTTTAGGCAAGGTCAGTTTATACATATATGCTACTTGGGAAATATTTGAAAATTAGAAAAAAACTTTTTTGAGATCAGAATTCATGATTAACAGTATAAAAAATATTATTAAAAGATGTAGAAAAAAATGGCTCCCAAATGATCTAGTTAATTTCCCTAAGTTGCTCTTTTTATAGTAACCATGAGTATTCCATTTCTGAGTTTGAAGCAACATAGTATTCCTTTGGTTTATATTTTTGTGTATTTTCTGTGAGGCTCATTTGAGTGGCATAACCTCAGTCTTCTGGGTGAAATCGTTTGACCTTTTGCGAAAGCCACCCATTTGCCAGCTTTAGGTGCTTTGCTTGTTTGAAGGTAGAGTCTTAGACCTTGGGTTCCAGCAGAGGAAATAAGTAAATTACTAATTCTTACATGGATAGAGAGGGCGATAGCAGCTTGCTTTTAGAATAAATGAAAGAAGGCCACATGAAAGAAGGCACACAACATACAGTCCCAGCTCCAGTGGCGTGAGACAGATCCCTCCTGTGTCCTTTCCACTGATCAAACTGCAGATACTTTGTTGTAGCACTTCTGGTCTACACACGCCATCTTTTTTTTTTTTTTTTTATATGTATTTTTAAATTTTAAGTAATCTCTACATCCAACGTGGGACTCGAACCTACACCCCTGAGATCAAGAGTCGCACACCTACTGACTAAGCCAGCTAGGTGCCCCCGAGGCACTCCATCTTAATTAAAAACGTGAGAACAGCTTCTTTCTTTTTCTAGTGGGAAAGAAGCCCAATTTTAAAACAAGGTATCTTTTTTTTTTTTTAAGATTTTATTTATTTATTTGAGAGAGAGAAAGCACAAGCAGGGGGAGAGGCAGAGGGAGAAGCCGACTCCCCACTGAGCTGGAAGCCTGACACGGGGCTCAGTTCCAGGACCCTGGGATCATGACCTGAGCTGAAGGCAGACACTTAACCATCTGAACCACCCAGGCGCCCCCAAAACAAGGTATCTTAACCCAGACCACATTGTGCAATGGCACATCATTAATTCATGCTGTCTTTATCTTCTTCAGACTGGCTTGAGCTGAACTGCACAGTTCTGCCTCCAGACAAAACAAACTTTCCTTCTCGAAGGGGAACTTAATGTATGTGTAGTACCTTCCTCTTTTGCATATTTTAATGGGAAGACAGTAAAACCATCCTAAGGGTGACAAGCACCAAAACAGTTATTCTAGGAAAATTGCAGAATATTGTAGGAAGGGATTATGGTTAGTTAAAAAGAATTTATTAAATAATTTTTCTGGTGGCTTTTAATTTTATAATAGCCATTTGTGATGAACTTAATCTATAAGTTCTTAATATTGCATAGGAAATTCTGTGTGATATTTAACAGGAAGGAAAAATCCCTTTAACTTAACCAAATATCTATATAATAATAATTTGTGACAGTCTGGCCGTGATTCATTGTTGAAAAATGATCAATTTAAGTCTTCAAGTCTGAGATTGGGTTTTTATCTCAATCTTTTCTTAAGGTTGGAAACATAATTTTGGATAAAAAATGACCACTTCTCTACAAATCTTGTATTTTATTTCTAGCCATGGCATATGTTTATATGTTTGGGCCTCAATAAATGTTCTCCAGAGATTACATAATAATAATATTAGTAATAATAATATTAAATGCATACAAAGTTATTCTAATTGGCTTACATAATTCGCATTAAATCTTCCTTTAGAGCTCTATGAAGTACTATTTTTATTCCTTGAGAAATTGAGGCACATGTAAGTTAAAACTTAAAGTTAGTAAGTGGCAGTGCTAGAATTTCAGTCCAGGCTCTCTGGTTCCATTTTGTGCTTTTAACCATTTCGATGTAATGCTTCAAAATAATCAAAATTAAATGGTACTCTGTTAACAGATAGTAAGTCTCTATGTGCTGGGCATTGTACTAGCTTTAGAGTATGCAGCAAAGAACAAGATAGGCAGATTCCTTGCCCTTCCGAATTTGTTAGTAGCAGTCCTTGTGCTCATTGGACTCCTCCGTGTGGTGGGTACACAGGGCCTCAGAATGGGGTGGTGCACACGAGGTTTCTCTTCTGCACAAACCCCTCAATGATATGTCCTGGTTCAGTCATAGAGAGAACTCAGCCCCTCAAGACAGCCTGCTCCATTTCAAGGTCAGTGTAATTATGACACGGTTCTTCCCTTTAATAAGGACAGAGGGCTAGGAGGGACTGTTAATATTCCTGGAGGGAAGCTAGCAAAGAGCCTCACTGGAAGCATCACCCCCTCCACATATTTTCTTTTGGAGAAGACTGTAAAGTTTTCCTTAGTAAGAATGCCCTGCTCCATTTAATGTATGTGGCAGCAACTTGTTAGTTACATCAAGAGTTTTCCAACTTTGAGAAGTTTACGGATTTCTCTGTGAGAGATACTGTTTCCATGGGATTTAGATTTTTTGAGCAGTTCAAATTTCAGATGGTAAAACCCGGTTGTATTTTTCATAGGTAAATGATTTCATATCTACACTAGGTGGCAGTAGATAAAAGAGAATAAAATGTCTGCAAGCCATCTCTTTGGCTGGCTAGGCTAAGATTGGAAGGAGAGTGATTCATGCTCAGGTTTCTTATCTTGGCCTCCCACGTGGACTCAGAGCTGATAGTAGGAGGCTGTGTTTTCTGCTCTCTGGAGCCAGAAAGAAACAGAGGTGCTGGCAGGCTGCGCGGGTAGGCCCTTACCCTCATCCTGTATGGCGCTAACCCCTTTTCTGGGGCGTGGGCATTCCTGGGCACGCACCTCTAACACAAGGGGCTGGATAATTATAAAAGCCTCTTAACGTTTCCAGAACTCTAGCCATACCTATCAAGCATGATAAGTGTTCTTAAAATCATTCTGCTCCTCTTCCCACGGGCTCAGCCTTACCACGGTCCTGGACTGTTGCAGTGTTCTCACTGTTACCCGCTGTTTTTCTGGGTACTCCACAGGCCTCTGTCAGATTCACCTTGCTAAAGCACATTGCAGGCTCCCACTTTTCTGTGCCTTCCCAAATTCCTTCACCCTTCCCGATTTGCCCCTTGCCAACCTGTCTTATTACTGCCCTGTGCAAAAGTATCATGTCAGCATTCTGCCTCTGTGCTCAGGAATGCTCTTTACTTCATCTCTGTCTGGTTTTGTTTTCTAAACCTTTTTTTCAAGGATCCATCTTAAGCCCTTCCTATGTTTCCTCCGTGGAAAAGATTTTCTCCCTAAGTGCCCAGTCAACAGTTTCTTTTCTGAGGTTCTTGTATACTCATTGCTCCTACCATTCATTTGATACAAAGTTCTCCTATCTTTGTTGCCCTTTGTTAACTAGTTTGTATTCACAATCTTTAGTAAGTATTTGATGTTGAGGTGGGTTTTTTTTTTTTTTCCCTTTGGTCTCCTTGAATTCTGAAGTAACCTCCTTCAGAAGTAATCGCCAATCTAGTTAATTATTCCCTTGCTTTCCTTTTTTCATTTACTGTAATATATTTTAATCTATAATTAGATGTTATTTAGTTTTAGGTGGTTTTAAGCTTTATACAAATGAAATCATACTGTGTGTATTTCTTTATAAACTGCTTTTTCACTTAAAATCCTGTGGGGCGCCTGGGTGGCTTAGTCGGTTAAGCATCTGCCTTTTGCTCAGGTCATGATCTCAGGGCCCTGGGATTGAGCCCCACATCAGGCTCTGCACTAAGCAGGGAGTCCACTTGAGATTCTCTCTCTCCCTCTGGCCCTCCCCCCTGCTTATGTGTGTTCTCTCTCTCTCTTTCAAATAAATAAATAAAATCCTTAAAAAAATTTTTAAAATCCTGAGAGTCATACATTTAGATTCTAAATTTGTACAATCATATCTTGTACGTAGTTGTATTTCATATATTTTCACTGCTGTATAGGATTCCAGTGAATGTACCACAGTAGTAATTACCACGACTTACTTGTCTTATGTGTCTTTTTTACTGTTGATACACATTAGGGGTTTTGGGGTTGTGGCTTTTGTTTTTCACCATTATAAACAGTACTGCTATAAACAAGGCTGGCATCATTGAGTTTCTTCATTTTCAGAACCTAATAGGTGTGAAGTGGCATTTTGCTTTAATCTGCTCTAATTACTAATGTTTCTGTAAATCTCTCCATATGCTGATGAACTGTTAGGTTTTCTCTTCCATAATTTTTTTCTTGGGATCACTGTCTTTCACATTGATTTGTAGATGTATAAGAAAAACCTACTTTTCCAGTTTTAGACATAATCTATCTCCTTTTCCATGATCTGATTGTTAACTTTGTGGTGTCCATTGTTAATTGCCTTTCAGAGATGCTAAGAGATTCTTAATTTTGATGTCATCAGATGCATCAGGTTTTTAAAAATTCAATGTTGTTGTTATTTTTTGCCTTAGGGTTTGCTTTTGTGGCTCTTGTTAAGATGTCCTTCTTGACCCCATGTGACAAAGATATTCTTTACATTTACCTTATAGTTTATAACTTCCTAGTTTTTTTAAGATTTTATTTTTTTATTTGAGAGAGAGAGAAGGAGAAACAGTGAGAGAGTACAAGCAGGGAGGAGAGGGAGAAGCGGGCTCCCCACAGAGCAAGGAGCCCAATGTGGGGCTCGATCGCAGGATCCTGGGATCATGACCTGAGCCGAAGGCAGATGCTGAACTGACTGAGCCACCCAGGCGCCCCTGTAACTTCCTAGTTTTAACATAACATTTAGGTTTTATAACCTATCTACTGTCCACTTTTGTATGTCATATAGTGAGCCAGTTTTCTTAACTATAATCATCCTTCCTGTATTGATTTGTGGCGCTATTTTCTTTTGTATTTATTTTCCATGTATGTAGGGTGCTGTTTCTGAGCTCTTTATGATATAGCATTCTATTTAGTTAAGTCTTTTTAAATATCTTTTACATTAGTTTTATTATTTTTCCCAAGAGATCTTATACATCTTTGTATTTTTATTGTGATGTATTTAAATTTTTAATGGTATTTTAAATGATGTCTTTTTATTCTTTTTTAAAAAATTTTTTATTATTGTTTTCAATGTAAGCTCTACGCCCAACATGGGGCTTGAACTCACCACCCCAAGATCAAGAGTTGCATACTCTACTGACTGAGCCAGCAAGGCACCCTATAAATGATGTCTTTTTAAAATTTACATTTTCTGTGTACTGAAGTACAGACATACATTTGATTTTGTGTATGGATTTTGGATCTCATGAATTCTCTTATTAGTTCTAATGATTTAGCAGTAGATTCTCTTGGAATTTCTCCATAGATAATTACATATGAGTGACAAGTTTTATTTCTTCTGTTTCAATTCTTACATCTTACACCTTTTATTTCCTTTTCTTGTTTTAATGAACTGGCTAGGACTTTTTTCTGCATCTTTTGAGGTGGGTTATTTTATTTTATTTTAAAAATCCCTTTATAAAGGTGAATTATGTTGATTTTCTAATGTAAAATCAACTTTTTATTCCTGGGATGAATTCAGCTTGGTCATAATGATCTTTTCTTATACATTGATAGATTTGATAGGCTAATATTATGTTTAAAATTTTTGCATCCATGTTTATAAATATAGCAATATATTTTAATTTTAGAATGTATTAGGAAATACCCTCTAGGTTGTTACAAATAGCATCCCTGTTTTTTATGGTAGGAAAAAAACTAATGTTCATTTTTCTTATATATATACACAGATTAATCCAAAGCTTGAGGTAATTGATTTGCAGACTTCTTCTCCCCCTGTTGTGGACGTCCTTTCTTTTGATTCTACCACAGTAAGTTTTCTTTGACGTTTAAGTGGCATTTGATTATTTGGCAAAATCCATTTTCCTTAAAAAGCGTGTGGGAGAGGAGATAAAAAGTGGGCTAAATAGCCTAATATTTTAGCATTAAAAAAAAACTTGTATGAAGAGTCATATTTACAATGTGTCTAAATAGCCACAAGGGGGAGCAGCACCAATTTTCAGAAAAGCCTTTACTTTGATGACCTTAAACTCAGTCTAACCCATCCTCACTGTCTCATTCCCTATTAAGGTGCCATCCAGGTGACATTTCACTTTGTTGTCACAGAACAGATTTTCTTCTCTGTTAATTGCCTTTCAGAAATGCTAAACTCACTTCTAGTTTTCTTCTGAGAAGCTGTAAAAAAGCAGTCATTTCTCTTCGTTCATCCCTCTTGATGGATTATCCAGAGATTAAGTATTTCTAGTATTTGCAATTTTGTTTATAAAAACTATATACATATAATTTATTTACTCAGTGTAAAGTCAGAGATTGAGAGTTTCAGCCTTTCAATCTGAGTCTGTTAGGCTTTGCAAGGCAGCTCATTGCTCTCATCAATTCCTGCTACTCAGTGCAAAACTAGTCATAAGAATGAATAGGAAGAATGGCATGCATGGTCTTTGGTCACACTACTGTGATGGTGTCAGTGTAGTTAAATATTTTGGAGAAGTTATTGTGTGGCCAAGAAAGAAAACAAATAAAAACACTTGACATTATGACATTACACCCTTTCCAGCAGATCTCAAGAATGGTATTTTTGGTAGAGGAATTCTGTAGAGGGACTAGTCCATGTTGAATCTATCCTGTACCAGAAAGCACTGTACTTATTAAGGGTTCCTTCACTGTTAATCCCAGGCAGAGAAGACTCACAGATCACTCATGAGAAGTTCCAGCGACAAGAAGTCACCCCGGGTTGGGGTGGGGGGGGGCGGTAACCAACAGGCTGATTGTCATGCAGAGTTGTCACAGAACCTCAAGCAGGTCTGTGGTCCTGTCTCTTATAGTATTCATGTTTATAAAATATCCCTCTTAGCACTTCTGCATTAATAGCTTACTTATGACATTAAAAATTAACTGGACATCTAATACTTGCCACATTGATTGGTGGCTTATAATAGGTACTTAATACATTTATGTTCAATGACTTACTCAACAAGCATAAATTCAGATAAGATGGCTTTTTGCCCCTGTAGTAAGAGGAGCAAAAGAGAGGTGGTTTTTGAGATGTGATGCCTTCTTATGAGGCTATTAGTCTACGGAATTTGGGTATTCCTGGCTTAGAAGTTATCACAGATTATCAAAAGTCTTTGGTCTACATTTTGAGACTCACTCTCCCTGCTGGTACCTTTGAAGTTTTGCGAAGCCTCGTGAACTGAAGAACCCAGATGTTTATTTTACAGTATGCTATGCAAGTGGCATATTTACCACGTAGCAAGTGCTAGCAGACTTATCTATCCCTGGATGGTGATCCAAAGGTGCCCAAGTCAGCCAGTCCATGTTATAGGACCCTGACTCAGGGACTACAATGTATATGGGACTTTGAGAGGACAATCCTGTATGATAAACACATGACAAGTTTGCAGCTATGCCCATAAAACCTTTAATAAGACTGAAGAGTACAGATACTGTCCACATAAGGATAATATTGGGTTGGATTATATGAAATTGCCATTTTATAGGCAAAAATGGTCTAATGTCAGTGATTTCCCATGGTTCAACCCAACAGAGAAGGATTACAAAGAAGACTCTCTACTGTTACTTAGAGTTGTGTGCTTGATGCTTCATAAAAATAAAACAGAGAAGAAAACACAGGAAAACAAAAACCTACTTGCTATAAATCAGTTTAGGATTAGGCTAATGAAGTCCTGTCCGGGTAGATTCTTTTTTTTTTTTAAGATTTTATTTATTTATTTGAGAGAGAGAATGAGAGAGAGAGAGCACAAGAGGGAGGAGGGTCAGAGGGAGAAGCAGACTCCCTGCTAAGCAGGGAGCCCAGTGTGGGACTCGATCCCAGGACTCCAGGATCATGACCTGAGCCGAAGGCAGTCGCTTAACCAACTGAGCCATGCAGGCGCCCCAGGTAGATTCTTTTATAATCTGGAAGATAGCTGGTTGCCTCCAGGCAAGGTATAAAGACCCCTGAATTTATTTATTTTACTAGGACATTCTCCGAAGACATAAATATATGCTCATAAGGCATCTTTTTTTATAAATAATATCTCTAAAACTTTTCCCTTTAAATTTTCAATATCTATATATCTTCCTTTTAGCTCACTGATAGATAATTGGGTAGAGAACTAAAGTGAAATCACTTTAAATGTCCATCTTCTCATTAATCTACTGGTAAGTAATTCTTAATCTGTAATCCCTGCACATTGGCTGCTTTTCTCTTGCTTCTGCACATCAAATCAGGCATAATTGTAAAGGAGATTTTGTTTCTGCTCTGGCATGAAGCATAACTGCATTGAGTATTTGTGATGTGAACTTTGCATGTGATTATAATTCTAAAACCCAGAGAAATACTAGAAGCCAAAAAACAGTATTTAAAGGTGGTTTTGGTTTTTGTTGTGGTGATTACTCCTTATCTGGGGGATTTATTTGTTCAGTTTTCATAGAAGACTGGAAGAAATTTTCCTTAGAATTCATTCTATCAAGAATGGGACATAAAAAAGATTACTCTTTAAGCCTGAATTTGTCAAATTTCCTAGTAGGATAAAAGCCAGGTTTGTTATAAGAAACAGTTGGCTTCTATTTCTGCTTTGACTTGCTTTAGTATTACATTCAGAATGATTTCTAGATCTGAGAGTACTGATATCTAGGCTCTGACGCTTTCTTACTACAGTCATGGCGTACAGTGTAACAGTTGGTATCTTTGTGGCTTGTGCTTGTGCCTCTAATGGCAGCAGGACATCTGATACAATATTTCGGGATCAAAATAAGCTGTTACCAATTTTTTTTGAGATTTATTTGAGAGAGAGAAAGTAAAAGAGCAGGAGCACAGGGGGCGGGGCAGAGGGAGAGGGAGAAGCAGACTGCTCACTGAGCAGGGAGCCAGATGTGGGGCTCAATCCCAGGACCCTGGGATCATGACCTGAGCGGAAGGCAGACACTTAACTGACTGAGCCACCCAGGTGCTCCACCAACCTGCATTTTTAAAGCTTTGCTGTTAAAAACAAACAAATAAAAACAGAATGGGGGGGCAGTTTGTAAAGGGATATACTGGCTGTCAAATAGATATAATTTTAAAATGTTGATCTCAAATTCCTAAATCTTTATTCTGATTACATTGTTACTTATTAGGTACTGATTTTCTGAGGGTTTTCCAAGATTCCATTGAGTCTTTTTAATATTTTCATTTATTCAGTTAGAACTAGACCAAGATTTTATCATCACAGTTGTACAGCATCATTTAGCATTAGCACCGACGGGGGATGTGGCTATATGGCATGTTCCAGACCCTCCCCTATTCTCACCTCTCTCCTGTAAGGTAGCAAGATAGGAATTTCTCTTCTGTATCCTAACATAAAGTCTTTTTTAAAAACAATACTGACTGTAAACAAAATTTATTTAAAATACTCTAGGATTATTAAAATATTTTATTCTAGGTCAACTATATTCCTAAGTTTTGATGTATTAATTTTACTGTTACTTGTCCTACAAATGAACAAAATGAAATTGATAGTCTTGCTAGTGTTCCTCTGACTGATTATCAAAACACTGGACTCTTCACTGAGAACCAAAACAGTGTTCTCATCTTCATTCTGGCAACTGTGTAGAATATGAACTTAATGTGCGTACCTTTCTTTAGAACTGGGGACAGTATTTCAGGTCAAATTAATTCTTTATGATAAATGAGAATTTGCAATTATATTATAGAAAAAAAATCAAGGGTTTACAGTCTTTTGTTGCTCCATCAGTCAAAATATTTAAAATTATAGTACACGAAGACATTACATGAGATGCTCAGTGAGCTGACTTCAAGAAACTTACAACCTAGCCCAATAGAAATAAAAGACGCCTGGGTGGCTCAGTTGGTTAGGCGACTGCCTCAGGCTCAGGTCATGATCCTGGAGTCCCGAGATCGAGTCCCACGTCGGGCTCCCTGCTCTGTGGGGAGTCTGCTTCTCCCTCTGACCCTCCCCCATCTCATGCTCTCTCTCTCTCTCATTCTCTCTCTCAAATAAATAAATAAATAAAATCCTTAAAAAAAAAAAGAAAGAAGTGGCAATTTCAGCATACTAGATGCCAAGTGTATGTAATTGTCATGAAAGCTTATTGATGGAAGTATTCAGGAAAGATGATTAATGGGCTGGAGGAAACTAGAGAATTTCTCTAGAAGGAAACTCTTGAGCGGTTCTTGACCTGACCAGTTGGATAGGATTTTGATTGGGACATTCCATTTGAGGAAAGCAAGATGTAAGTAAATGTCTCAGAAATAATTGAAAATATATACCCCAATAATAAAAGTGCATCGGTCTAGTTTGGGATCTTTAAGTTGCTTGACTCAGTGGGTACCAGATGTGGTAGAATGCCAGGAACATGCCGACTCACAACATATATGTCTCTTAATCCATACCTGTTGAGTAACTATTCTGTGTCCTTCACTGTTCTTGACTTTAGAAAAAGTGAACGAAACAAAAATACCTGCCCAGGAGAAGCCTGCTTTCTATTTTGTAGTGGGGAAGACAGGCAATTCACAGATTAAAAGGTAGACTGTGCAGTATGGTAGAGCATAGCGTATGTAGGCCCCTGCCAAAACACAAAGGCGTAGAAAGCGCTGAAGGCAGACAGGAGCAAGGGTGTGCTTTAGGTAGTATGGCCAGGACAAGTCATGCGAGAGAGGGCCCGTGAGGAATGAAGTGAACAAGCCATGTGGGTATCTGGGCAGGCGCTCCAGGCAAGTGGGAGCAGTGCCAGAAGGGCAGATTGAGTGAGATGGGGGCCACCAGAGGGTTTCCTTCTGAGGTGGAACTTGTTTGACTTAGGTTTTAATAGGTTCACTGTGGCTATGACTGTGTTGAGAATTGGCCCCGGGGTGGTGGTGGAGAGAAGCAAGCAGACTGGCTAATTAGGAAGCTAATGAATAGTCAGATGGGAGGCCGGAGTCCCTTGACCCACAGTGGTAGCAGAGGAGGTGGTGTAAGTGATTCGATTCTGGATGTGTTTTGAAGGCAGAGCCAAGAGGATTTCCTGACAGGTCGGTTGTCAGCTGTGGGATTCCCTGTCTCCTTTCCCCAGGGACAGTAAGGTGTAGCCTTGAGTAACCTCAGGATAGCTGAGATTATCTCCTGGCTCTGCATCACTTTGCCAGAGGGATTGCTGAGAGAAAAAGAGCTGTGGTTTTACCACATCCTTTTTAGGCTCAGGAAAGCGATCAGATCAGCTGAATTAGTGCAAGAGATACTCCGCTGTTGCTGTGACTTAGGGAAGCACAGTAGTAAAACACACCCCTCCCTCCTAGATGTCATTGAGATTGGTGTTTTTCAGCAAAGCGCACTTTTTTGTCTCAGTGTATTTTTAGGAAGAAAAGTGTTACGTGCTTTCATGGAGATGGTCATATGGTATACACTCTCTGAAAAATATTAATGCATTGATAAA
The DNA here is from genome assembly GCF_037043125.1 of Eumetopias jubatus. Classification (NCBI taxonomy): domain Eukaryota; kingdom Metazoa; phylum Chordata; class Mammalia; order Carnivora; family Otariidae; genus Eumetopias; species Eumetopias jubatus. The sequence continues at coordinate 112,133,380 of NW_028274814.1, read as the reverse complement.
ATATACGGACATACAAAGAGGAAACTTGCAGATACAGAGAAAATATTTCCATGGGTGTTGTGGCAACAGTTTGTCCTGGTTACTAAACAACATTGCATAACTAGTTCAGAGTTATTCCAGTTCCTAACTGCTTATGTAAGCAAAGATTTGGAAAGACTTACTCAAAAGAACATGGTGTATGCAAACCTAACTGTCTCAAAACTAAGATTTGTAACTTTAAAAGTGTAAAATGGTAATATGCAATTTATTGTCCTCAGATTCCCCATTTACTTATCCAGGAAAATAAGTAAAAATCAGGTTGCACAATCCTCCTGCTTTCACTACTTTCCTGTAAGCTAACATCGCTGGATTTACATATATAAACCACCTCCAAATTTGGAGGTAGGGGAGATTCTTTTTTAAGTTTTTAAACTTTGCAGTATTTTATAAGGTGGCATTTAATTTGTAAGTTTAGTCCATATGATTTCTGAAACTAGATATGTTTGTAACTTTGTTGCCGCTTACTAAGCTTTAGGAAACAGACAATTTAACGGTATCTTTAGACATTGGTTCAATGGCCCTGCAGTATCTTTCTCCTGACCCTTGCTCTAAGCGTTTGAAAGGAAATGAACATAGATGTTTGTAGAATCTGTATCCAGACTCACTGGCTGGTACCTTCCACAATTTGTCCAACTTTTATTAAAAGACTTTTAGTCTTCATTTCAAACAATAATGAGCATGTCAATAGGATACAGTAATTTTTTTTATCCAGAACTCAGAAAGTTAAAAGTAACTCTGAGATGCTTAGTAGGAATAAAAGAGGAATTCTCATCTGGGTTGAGAAATAATTTTAAAACATTGTCCTTTGACTACAAGAATTTATCCAGGTTGCATTATCCAAATTGGTTTGTTAAAGCTCCAGGTCACGTTCTTACACTAAGAGAAACATTAAATAAACAGACAAGTTTAGGAAAAATTAATAAAAGAAACCTGTCTTACACTCAGAAAAAAAAAATTGTCCTTTGAAATTATAAGAAATGAAGTAATTAAATTGTCAGAGACATTTTAAAAAGAAGATATACATGATAATCAACAGAACTAATGGAGAAAAATGTTTTCACAGATCTTTTACCATTTAGAAGAAAACACATTTTCTTTGGATACAAGTTATTTTAGAGATAGGAGAGAAAATATTAGAGATGGAAAGAGACTATTTCCAAATTAGTTGTATCGTTGCTTTTGAAGTATATCGTGACCCATATATTATAAAAACTACCAACAATTGTGAATGTGGTAGCTGACCTTTTAAAAAATGTGTTTTTTGGATTGTAAAAAGAAAAAAAAATCCAACTAAAACTTTTTAGTCTGTTAAAGGAACATGACTTTCTTTTTCTTTCTTTCTTTCTTTCTTTCTTTCTTTCTTTCTTTCTTTCTTTCTTTCTTTCTTTCTTTCTTTCTTTCTTTCTTTCTTTCTTTCTTTTTTCTTCCTTCCTTCCTTCCTTCCTTCCTTCCTTTCTTTCTTTCTCTCTCTCTTTCTGTCTGTCTTCCTTTTTTTTTTTTAGAAGACACAGATCTGGTAATCTGTAAAATTTACTAAGATAGTACAACTAGAAAAAGAGATTAATAGTGTGGGTCAGAGGCTTTCTTTTTTCCTTCAAACAAAATGTACTTTTAAAAAAATCATAATGATCATAAGTTCCAAGTGTTTGACTTAGCTATACTGAAAAATGTACTAATTTGAGTTTCATTCTCAGTTTCAAGGTTACTGGGAAAGAAAGCTTACGTAAGTGAGTGTTTCCTTTTACCAAAAAATGTTATACAAATGACATTTCAACAAAAATGATTTAGGACTTAAACTCTTCTTTATGAAATGTACAAAAGAAAAAAAGGAGACTCTCTACAAAAAAATTTTATAAAATACGCTATTTGGGAGCCCAACAGAGTACTTTTTTAGAATTTCCTTTAGAAAATTAGCACATTTCTGGGAACTGGAGGTGTTGGAGTTCCAGGTATTATTTCTGCCTTCCAGCTTCCTGAGGTACTGTCTTTATAAGCCGTGACCCCTAACTGCTGCAGTACTACCCAGGGTCCCGGGCCTGGGAATCTCAGCCAGCTGCACCCCGGGTTCCCACAGCTGAGCCTGAGGCATGCTGAAAATGCGCACAGCTCTCTCCGCCCACACATCCAGTAACAACTGGTTCCTTCCTCTTCCTGTGGAAGAGCAACATCCTCTGAGATGAGAAGAAATGCACCCTGAGGAATGCAAGAACAGCAGTGAGCTTTTCACACAGGAAATTACTCCAGTAGCACTCTGAAAAGTGCCTATCTCTTGGACTGTCAGCCGGGAATGAGCTTCCTGCTGCTGACCCAGAGAGTGGTTCACTGTGGAGCTAAACACCACATGTGGGTCTCAGAGTTTCGTGGAAATCCGGGAACTCAGCTTTCAGCTGTTCTGTCTGTCTCTACCTGTCTGGCTTTGAGTTATTTGGTGCTGCATACACGGTAAAGCTAGTTGGCTTTGCTCATCTCTTTAGCTACGTGACAGTTAATTATTTGGTGGAAGTAGTCAACAACCTGCTAATAATGAATTTTCAGTCATTTCTTTGTACTTTATGAAATCAAGATTTGTAAAATATCTTAGGGATTCAGAGAGATTAAAACCCCTATAATCAGTGACGTGGCTATTAAGGCCAGTGCTGGTCCTTGTCTAGTTCCTCCTGTGTCTTTCCGTTTCCTTTCTTTTACTTTCTGAAGTAGGCACTCCTATCATGTACATTTCAAATGGATTTTTACAGTTGAAGAATGTTTTGGTATAACTTGACTTTTTTTAAAACTAATTCCTATAGAGTTTTCTCTTTGCATGAGATAATTGTGGCCACTACAAAGCCCAGTTTTTATATTACAAATACATTTCAAATTGCTTTCCAAATCATTACAGAATTTTGCTGGGTTTCAATGCTTATGGTGGCAAAATTCTTTTACTTTTCGCGTGCTTGGATTATTTTACTAAAACACATACAAGTTAACTTGTTTGTTCTAAGTTGAAGGGAGATGGAGAAGGAATGCCAGGCATTTCCTCTTCCTTTTCAGAATGTCTTTTTAACGAACATTCCTCTTCCCTCTGAACAAACCATCTCAAGTCAGCTAGGGGCCTCTAAGTGCCTGGTGTCCAGTAATCCAACATATTTCCTTTGTTCCTCCAATGCTACCGAGGTAGTTGTTTCATGCATTTACTATTTCTTCTTACCTCCGTGCTCCGTTTCAGCCTTTACAGACTTCCAAACCTGTTTTACCAGCTCCCTATATTAAATTCTCTCTGTTAAAATAACTGTTGTGGTTTCTGTTTTCCTGTTGGATCCTGAATGATCATTCTAAAGAGTCTAAGTCATCTTAAAAAAATAATAAGATGTACTGACAAAGACTTCTATTCAAGTATGTTTATTCCAGCATGACTTATAATAAAAGGTGGACACAAATCAAATGTCCTATCCGAGAGTATTGGTTAAATAGAAGTATAGTATATCCATGGATGGAATATTATGTAGCCATACCATATTTAACAACAACTAAATACAACGTGTGTGATTCCGGATTTGATCCTGGGTCAGTGGGAAAATTGCTATATAGGACACGATTAAGACAATTGGCAAAAATGTAATATGGGCTGAATATTAGATGGTAGTATCAATGCTAAATTTCCTGATTTTGATAATGATACTGTGGTTATATGGGAGAATGGTCTTGTCCTTAGTAAATACCCACAACAGTAATTGAGGTAAAGGGGCATAGTGTCTATAGCTTCCCTCAAAAGATTCAGAAAAAAATTAGATAAATAGATAATGATAGAGAAGTTGTGGCAAAATGTCAATACATGAATCTGCATGAAGGGTATATGAGAGTCCTTTTCATTATTCTTGCAACTTTTCTATAAGCTTGAAATTATTTTAAAGTGAAAGTTAAAAATCACTTATAGATCTTCATAGGGAAGTATGATTTTTATTTTTAAAAATTTTTAAATACAGTTTTTGTTTATCTTTTTATTAAGTGAAAAAAAAAGGATATTGTAAGCAATACGTTTCTAATTTTATCAAGGGAAACAAATATGTGTATCCATTCAGTGGAATTCTTTCTGAGCATCTTGTATGTATTGGATACTAACCAGGGCACTTGAAATTTACCCAAGGCCATCAAGCCAGTAAGTAACAAAGCTGGATTTTGAACTCTGTCTAGCTTTAGAGAGCGTGCTTTTAACCACTATATAGTGTGAATGTGTGTATGTTTTTAAAGCAGTAACTTTCCTAATTATACGAAGAAAGAAAAATAAGGAGAGAAAACACAAGAAAAAAAATTACCAGAGGCAACTGTTGTTAACATTTAAAATATAGTCTCCCAGGAAGAGGTTGCTGCTGTTAGACACTAGAGGCTTGGAGAAGGGGCACTGGTCACCTGGTGCTAGTGTGTTTGTAGGATCAAGGCTGTTGCTGGGAAGAGGCTGACCGGAGCAGCAATCAAACAGGGGGAGGAGTCTCTTCTGTCGCTTCTGACCTCTGGCCTCCCCATCGTGGCTCCTTTTGGCAGAGCCTATAAGGGAATAAAGAGAAAGCTGTAGTTTGCAGAGGCCCGATCTCAGCATTGCAGAACAGTTTTGAAGGGTGGATTTGGAACCAAGAAACATTCTATAAGAGGAATCACCGAATTAAAGGATAAGAACTTAAAAAAAAAACCCAAAAACTATAAGGCTAATTCAGTCTATAATGTGTGAATTTGGATTCCCACTAGTACTAAATGCGAGTGCCCATTTCCTACATTTTAAAACATATGTCAGGTGTTATACTTATTTAAGTATTATGTTTAATTTAGAAAGCCTTTCAAAATGTAATAAGCAAGAGGTGTTAATTTTTATTTTTTAATGACTTGTGAGCTCTTTAAAAATGTTTATTTTTGATAAATGAAAATTGGATATATTGTATCTAAGGTGTACAGTGTGATGTTTTGTTATATGAATACATTGTGAAATGAGTACCACAGTTGAAATAATTAACACATCTATTATCGCCCATAGTTACTGTGTGTGTGTGTGTGTGTGTGTGTGTGTGTGTGTGGTTGTGCGCTTTGACCTGTTTTCATGATTTCTGCTCATTTGTATTTCTTAAAATTGTCTACTTGTGTGTTTTGCCCATTTTTTCTATTTTGTTCATTTTAAAATTGATCCTTAAGTCATTTTAATTAATAAGGTTGACTGTCTTTGCCATGTGCTACAAAGTTTTCTTTGCTGTTTCCCCTTGAATTCTCTTTCTGATTTTTGATAGGTTTAGTTGCATTAACTTCTTGAAAAATATCATTATTTTAATTTTATGATTTCTTTGGAGTTTGTGCAAAGAATGTCCTTCCCTATTCCCCAAATATATCGCTAGCTACTCTTCTTAAGGTTTTTTTGTTTGTTGGTTTGTTTTTAATGTGAGAGAGAAGCAGGGAGAAGCAGAGGGAGAAAGAGAAAGTGTATGCAGGAGCTGGGGGGGAAGGGGGAAGGGCAGAGGGAGGGAGGTAAGCAGACTCCCCACTGAGCGTGGAGCCTGATGCACTGGACTCTATCCCAGGACCCTGAGATCATGACCTGAGCTGAAACCAAGAGTCAGATGCTGAACCGATTGAGCCACCCAGGCACCGCTTAAATTTTATTTTTACAATTAAATCTGAAATTCTAGATGAATTAATTTTGGTTATAAGTTACATATTTATAATTAACAAAGTTATCCTCCATTTGTATTGCTTCTTTCCTCACTGATTTGAACCTTCTTAAAACTGAATCCTTATATATTTTATCTATTTGGGGACTTTTGTCTTCTGTCTTATTGATCTGTTTGTTCTTGATCTATTTTCATACCTTTTTAATTACTGTAACTTCAGAATATTTCATTAAAATATAGTGTACAAGTTTTCCCTTCAGATGTTTCTTGGATATCCATATGAACTTTAGAATTATTTTGTTAGTTCTCCAAAAACTTTCCTTTGGAATGTTGATGGGAGTTGCATTTTATTTATAAAATAATTTGAGGAGGATTGCCAACTTTACCATCTTGTATTTGCTCATCTGGAAACATAGTATTATAGACATGTATTTTAAAGTTTCACTGAGTCACGTTTAGGAGCATTCTCCTTACATGTCTGTGGTTTCCACAAAAATAGTCACCATTTTTTATGTACAACTAAGCATTTTGTCTCCTCACTAAGGATGCACATAGACTCTCTCCACAAATTTAGCTCTAAGGAGGTTAAGGTAGCTTGCCTGGGGGCACCTGGGTGGCTCAGTCAGTTAAGCATATGACTGCTGATTTTGGTTCAGTTCATGATCTTAGGGTCTTGAGATCAAGCCCTAAGTCAGGTTCTGTGCTCAGCAGGTAGTCTGCTTGAGATTTTCTCTCTCTCCCTCTTCCTCTGCCCTCCCCCTGCTCACAAGCTCCTGCATGCACGTGTGCTCTCTCACTCTTTCAAATAAATTCTTAAAAAAAAAGAGGTTAAGGTAACTTGCCCCAAGTCACACCAACTGTGAAGTGATAGAGGCGAGCTAGGGCCCAGATGGGACTAAGTTCAGAGCGCAAACTCTGCCCCCCTGCACTCTATCACTCCCAAAATAGTTAAGCTACCCACCCCACATGACTTGTCATTCTGAATCCTGATTTTAGCTTCCTTATTATCAACAGGGCTTATCCTAAGTAAATATTTCTTCACTGTAGTATAACATAGTAGCCAAAAAAGCCTGATGAATATTCGTTTGGGGAGAAATGTGGGACAAGTTTTGAGGACCTCAATACTTGGTTAGGAGCATATGGAGAAATAGGCCCTAATGTCAATGCTTATAAGTAATTGGTTGTGGAGCCTACTTTGGGATTTTATACATTACCCATTCCTACTTGCCAAGTACTTAAATCCTCAGCATATACCAGACTTTAACAAGCACAAAGCCTTAACTTAGTATTAGAATCCTCACCAAAAAGAATTGTGTTTAAGACACACTGTCTCTTATTGATTATTCAGGAGGTATGCCATATAGTGTGCTCATCATAGATTGTTCAAGCCTAATTGTGTAGGTATAGCTTCCTGGTAAGACTAGTTATTGAGCTATTATATCTTTAAATCTCTTTCACAATAATAGAATGGCCCTACCCCCTTGATAGGGCTTTTTAGTTACTTTTCTTTTACTGCTCCCCCAAGGTCCCCAACCTCATCCTACTACGGATTTTCATTTTTTGTTTGTTCATTGTTTTTGAAGAAAGGATATTCTTTGTGGCAAGAATTGTGAGCGCGTAAGGTTTCTTTGGTGCCGTTATTGTTATCAGTTCTGCTGTGTGCAGGTTTTATTTCCTTTGTAGAATAGATGATAACCAGTTTCCATCAGATTTGGTTATGTGTGATTTTTATAAAGTGAATCCTATTTTCCACTGACTTTTATTTTTAAACAGAAATATGTTTTCTTGGTAAATATCCTCAGTTTGCTGGGCTGGAAATCTTGTGGGCAAGGCGGGAATGCATACCCAAACTCATACTTTGTTTGTTTCTCTTGATTTGAGGCTGTACCCATTTGCAGAATCCAGGTGGTCTCCTACAACCTTTCTCTCCTATTGCTGTTGTTATTCCTCAGATTCTGAGTACTTACAGTTCCCAGGGACCCGGTCCTTCCATGTTCATTGCTCCTCAGGCTCCGCTGGTATCGCCTCTTTGGGAGCCATTATGTAACAGAGCTGTGTTTCCACGTTACACCTTGTCCCCATTGGTGGAAACTTTCCAAAGACATTTCCTAGTTCACTTGGACAACTTCTGTTTGAAACTGCAGGTTCAGCAAAATGGATCTGTGCGCTACTTTGTCCATTCTCTACATAATTAATATTATGTAAAATGAATTAATTCTAAATGACATCTAGCATCAGGCAAATTACCATGCTGAGGAATGTTATTCCAAATTCTGAAATATGCCCTGTGAGGACAAGAATAACAATGAAATTTGGGGATGATAAATAACTAAAATAATTTCTTATCTTAAACAAAACTGGAAAATCATTATTAAGTGAAGACAATTGTGTGCTTTGGAAAATCAGTTGAAAATTTGAAAAATTTGACTAAGCACTGTATTCTCCCAGATTTGTACTTTCAGAAAATTCTGTGTACTTTCTTTATAATTCTGTACACAGTAAAATTTCTGAAAAAAATTCAAGATGTTAATGCTATTTTAAAAGTTCTTTCTTTTTCAAGAAATCATTTATATACATAAGTGTTCTGTGAATTATGAATGCATAAAACTATGGCTCTTTGCATTTTGGGCACTAATGTATCAGAGGGTCACATCCTTTTCCCTCACCTCTGGGAAAAACAGTTACTTTCTGGTATACATCTAAATGACATGAACAATTGCACAAAAATAAGATTATTATTAAAAAAAATACATCACCATTTTTCAAGTTGAGTATACTAGGAGGTTTACCAAACAGAATTGAGGGGGAAAAATTGTTTTAATTTCTAAATAAATAATCTCTTCCCTTAAGTACACTTAAAACTTGTATTCAGAGAGCAACAATTTTCTCAAAGATATATTAATATTTTAATCAAGTGTTAATATCTTTTTATTTGTGCTACTACGTGCTTATGACTATTTTTTATGTATTTATTAGTCAAGGGAAATGGCATTCATGGAGTTTATATCTCAGACTATGTTTTGTTCACTTTCAGCGTTCACTTCGGCGCTCCCTCCAGGCGGCTCTCTTGGCGACAGAGCTCTTGCTTCTGCCTGTCGAGTGTCTTACACAATTAAGCTCTTCCATCATATTCCCCATCATGTAAATGTTCTAGCTGTTGTATCCAACCATTAACTTATATAATTTTTCCTATAGTACTTTTAGTCAATTTCTTTCCCTAAACACAAGAAAGAATAGATTTTATGAGAATCTAGGCAATGAATTTGAAATGGAAAAAAATCAGAATGTACTAAAAGTTTTTGTCTATTCCTCCTGCCTCATTCCCTCCTGGTGCCAGAATATTTCTCACACCGGGGTAGAAGATTTGGATCTGGCCACAATAAGTAGAATTTACTTGTTAAACTCTGTCTCTTATATACCTGGCACAAGAGAATCTGGAGTACTTAGTAGACGGTACATGGAGACTATGTCCAACCACGCTTATTATAATGAACAAAAAGGCCAGTGCATATGGAATCATTTACTATCTGGCCATAGCTCAGCAGACCCCAAATGAGCAAATCTTGGGAAGGAATAGAACATACCTCTGAGAACTAACCACAGACAGCTGGATTTCTGTAGGAGCTGAGCTCAGGGTGGTGAACCTTGTTGTGTTAGTGTGATTTGGCCTGTCAGGAGAAGGCTCAGTGGACACTGTTCATTCATTTCTCAGAAAGGAATGTGCCAGGTCTTAGGTGGGAACTGGGGGCTGGTGAGAAGGATGAACGTAGATTGTAAATCTAAGCAAGAGCTATCATGGAGAGTTACATGGTACAGTGAGAGTATGAATTGGGGACATTGGACTTCATTAAGTGTGTGGGTAAGGTAGAATCAGAGAAAGTTCTCCTGGAAAGACATTTGAACTGGCACATAAAACCTTGCTATTCAGCAACCCTCAGTTTGTTTCCTGAGATTAAAAATTCGTCATATCAGTGAGATCATATGATACATGTCTTTCTCTGATTGACTTATTTCGCTCAGCAGAGGGGAAGGGGCCGGGAGGATGGGTTAGCCTGGTGATGGGTATCAAAGAGGGCACGTTCTGCATAGAGCACTGGGTGTTATGCACAAACAATGAATCATGGAACACTACATCAAAAACTAATGATGTAATGTATGGTGATTAACATAACATAATTAAAAAAAAAAAAAACAAACCCTTGCTATTCAGGGGCGCGTGGGTGGCTCAGTGGGTTAAGCATCTGCCTTCAGCTCAGGTCGTGAGCCCGGGGTCCTGGGATTGAGCCCCGCGGTGGGCCCCCTGCTCAGCAGGGAGCCTGCTTCTCCCTCTCCCTCTGCCACTCCCCCTGCTTGTGCTCTCTCAGACTCTCTCTCTCTCTCTCTCAAATAAATAAATTCTTCACAAAATAAAAAAATAAAACCTTTTCAAAATGTGGTCCATGAATAGTTTGCTTGAGCATCATCTGGGACCTTATTAGAAATACGGATTCTCCAGTCCCATCCCAGACCTACTGAATTAGACTCTGCATTTTAATAAGATCCACAGTGGTTTACATGTACATTGAAGTTTGAGAAATGCGACCTAAGCTTCAGCAGTAGTTGAGATGAGAGAGTTAGGAGTACTGGAGTGTTCTAGACAGAAAGAACATTGTGTGCAAAGACCATCTTGTGGGGGAGCTAGGTGTGCCCTAGGCACTAAAAGAGGGCCGGAGGCCAGGGCTGGGTGGGAGCATGTAGTGTCCCAGCAGCCAAGAGAGGAGTGTTTCAAGGGCACGGGTATGGCAACATCGCTGAAAGCCAAGAGAAGGACTGAAAAATGTTTGATGAGTTTGCAGAGACTTTTGGTTACCGTTTGGAGGGCTTTTTTTGATGGAGTAACACAGATGCAAGCCAGTTTGAAATGAGTTGAACAGTGAGTGCAGGGGGAAAGGGTGGGCAAAAGATACAGCTAGAATAGATCATCCTTTCTTTTATTCAATACATTTGCTGAACGTTGTTATATAGCAAGCAGTGAGAATGTACAGATGAGGGACGAAGTCCAGAAATAGGGATATATGCCTAAGTTGCTATGGGAGGACAGGAGCAGAGTGGCTAAATAAGGAATGTGCATGTGTGTGTACACATATGCGTATGCAGACTAGAAAAATAAGGTGGGAAACAAAAAGTTAATCAGAAATAACCTCCCATTTGGGTTGATACCTGAGCAGATTCTTCAAGAATTTGCCTGATTATATGGGAAACGAGGACAGAGCTCAGTTTCTGCATAGTCAAGAAGGCTTAAGAGGGCATGGTGAATTCAGAATACTGTGGGCATTCTTGATTGGCTGCAGCATTGTCGGGGGGGTTGAGGGGTAGCCAGAGATGAGGCAGGAGAGAAGAGATGAAACTGGATCATGCATGACCTTGAATGCCATTTGAAGGTGTTTGAATTCACCATGAGAATTTCAGGAGGACCAGTGAAGGATTTTAAGCAGGAGAGTGACAAGCAAATTTGAATTTCAGATAGGTGCTCTGAAAATATGATAAAGGACGGGTGAGCGGGAGGTGAGACTGGAGGCATAGAAAAGTAGGGGGCACTTGCAGTAGTAATCCGGATGCAAAGCTGGGAGTGCTTGATGGAGAGCAGTGACATAGGGTAGGGAGAGGAGGTGACTGATCTTAAATTTGGAACTACTGAGTAAAGAATTTCCCAAGATAAGACATAGAGTCTGGGGATAGAGCATCCAGTCCAGATAGAGACTTGAGACTCTTTAATTGATTGATCAACAGGATGATCCCAAACTGCGCTCCATGGTAAATACTGTTGCGATTATGGTGAACCAATGATCAGCACTAATCTCGTCCCATTCATCAGGAGGGATCATTATTAAAAGGCTGTTTATTTGAGAAATGCTGGTTATCTGGTAAATACTATGACTGAAATATGAAGCTGATAAAATTGGTTATGTGTGATGGCAGGAAATACCAGACATGTTTTAGTGGTGGCACAGCTTCCTCTTTAAGAACTGCCTGCCTCTTCCTTTGTGTGTGCACGTGTGCGCGTTCACGCATGTGTGCACGCAAGTTATCATGATTGCTAACCACTCTTTTACAGAGTTAGAGAATCTAGTTCGTATTCTCTTTAACTCATAGCATCTGTGAAAATTATGTTTGAATTTTATGTAGTATTTGTTTTTTTTCCAAGAGGATATTAAATCGTTTATTAATTACACATGATAATGGATGATGCACAAGCTTCAGTCCCATGTATAATTTTATCTGATACTGTAATTCAGTTTAGATATATTGCATAGGTTGTGCCAGCAATCATATTAATAACCCAATACCAAATAAAGTTCTTTTAACCATGAACTCCAGGTCACAACACATTAACTGTCAGTTCAACTACACCAAGGTTTCTGGAGACTGGGGCTTCAGTGCCCAAGCAAGTTGCAAATACATTTCAAATGGAACCTGGTATCACCTTGAAGGAATTCTAACTTCACACTGTTAAGGTAGTTTACCAAGATGGCTTCAGAGTAGACTAACTTTACACAGCACATTTTTAAAAAGACGCATTTATTCAGTGCCATGATCAGACTATTACATTTAGCAATTGGCAGCATGGGTGCAAAAAAAAAAAAAGAAAAGAAAAAGAAAATCTACATTAAAACCCTTTCTTGGAATGCTTTACATCTTCCACAGAGCAGAAACTAAAATAACCTGTTATACAATTAAATCATGAGTGTTTTGCCCATACACATGAGTATTGTCTAAAACATTTCTTTGTAGTAGCTAGGCCCTGCCACCACTGTGCTTGGCTGAGGTCACAAATCTGTTGTAGCCTGTAGCTTCCCTGTCACTTCTCTGGCTCTCCTCTCCTGCTAAGCCTTGTTTCCTGGAAGTAATTAAAACCTTCTGCCACTGCCATAGCTACTGTTGCTGCTGGAACCACTGCAGCCATCTTGATTTCATGGTTTGGCAAAGTATTGGCCTCCACCACCATTGGGGCCAGAGCTTCAGCCTCCAAAATATCCTCCTTTCATGGGTACAGATTTTGAAGATTGATTGTTGTAGATGCCCAAATCACTGTACCTCCTGCCACCTCCAAAACTGCTTCCATCATTATCAAATGCATTAAAGCCATCCCCCCGGCCACCATAACCACCACCATCACCTTGACTGCCCCAAAAGCCCCCTCACCCACTGAAGTTTCCTCCATGACCAAAGTTGTCATTCCCACCAAAACCACCTCCAGGATCACCACCAATGTTTCTAAAACCACTTCGACCTCTTTGGCTGGATGAAACACTAGCCATCTCTTCCTTAGATGGGGCTTTTCTTACTTCACAGTTTTGTCCATTAATTCACAGTAGGACTTTCTGAATGACAGTGTTGTCTACAGAGTCATGGTCATCAAAGGTTACAAAAGCGAAGCCTCTCTTCTTGCCACTGCCTCAGTCAGTCATAATGTCAGTCACTTCAATTTTCCCATACTGTTAAAAATCAATCTCTTAGATGATGTTCTTCAGTGTCTTCTTTCATGACACCGACAAAAATCTTTTTCACAGTTAAGTGGGCACCATGTTTTTGAGAATCTTCTCTTGAGACAGCCGTCTTTGGTTCCACAACTCTTTCATCCACCTTGTATGGCCTTGCATTCATGGCTGCATCCACTTCCTCCACAGTGACATATGTGACAAACCCAAAGCCTCTGGAGTGCTTGGCGCTTGGATCTACCATGACCACACAGTCCATAAGTGTTTCCCATTGCTCAAAATGGCTCCTCAGACTCTCATCTTTTGTTTCAAAGCTGAAACCTCCAATGAAGAGCTTCTATAGCTGTTGGGGCTCTGGGAGACTCTGACTTAGACATGATGGTGGCAGGAGGGGAGACCTTAACAATGCTTACTCAGTGAAATCCATGGGTAGAAAGTGAGTTTTGTGGCAGTATTTGTAAGTTACTTCTCCTGGACCATTTTTCCCCATGGTAATTGGTTAAAAAGAAAAAAAAAATCTTTCTTTATAAATGCAGTCATTATTTTTATTGTCTTTGGTTTCTGGGTTTTTCCACCAGCAGAATAAGAAAGGGAGAAACACACCCTTCTACACACAAAAATGTTGGAAAAGAAAATATTGTATCTCTATCAAACAGTACACTGTTATCATAGCATCATATTTTCAGTTGTTTATAATGAAATATCTGTTACTGAAATTCTACTCATAAGCTATTCTTCCTGGAGGCTTTATGCCATAATTTTCAACTATGTCTAGATATATAATCTTCATCAAGGGGTTAAATATTTTACATAAGATTCATAGATTTAAATGCTTGATGTTAGATTGGCTTCCTGTATTATTATTAGGGAACCATTTTTTATCTATGAAAATGACAAGACCAAAATTTTTTAATAGATTTGGATCTTTGTCTACTAAATGTCTTTTAAAAATATATACATTTTTCGGGCAGCTGCCTGAAAATGGAAACCTTGTTTTTTGTGTGTTCTTTTAATTACATCTGAAAATGTCTTAATATTTTATTTTGGATTTGTCAGTGATTTTTATTTTAAATGTATATTCAGTATTTACTTACTCATTTACTATTAGCATTTATTTATTAAGGTTCATTCATTTATTTGCTGAACTGCCACCTGCCCTTTATGGCTTATTATCTAATTTGAGAAACCAGACATATAAAGAGGAGAATTTAAAAAAAAAAAAACAAACTTGGAGTATACTGCATAGAGAAATATCTTTAATTCAACAAATTTTATTAATTACTTTATGTGTGCCTTACGCCTAGGAGTTACTCATCAAGTTGTCAACTGTGTGCTGTGGCTTCTGCCCTTCTAGAAACTTGCAAATTAGGTTTTAGAGGAATTGGGGGGAGGATATAATATGATAATACTGATGATGATAGGTGAGTAAATAAACTATACATTAAACTCTTTACATACATTCTCACAACCTTATAATGTAGCCCGATGTTATTTTCTTTTTTTTTAAATTTTTTATTGTTATGTTAATCACCATACATTACATCATTAGTTTCTGATGTAGTGTTCCATGATTCATTGTTTGTGCATAACACCCAGTGCTCCATGCAGAACGTGCCCTCCTTAATACCCATCACCAGCTAACCCATCCCCCCACCCCCTCCCCTCTAGAACCCTCCGTTTGTTTTTCAGAGTCCATCGTCTCTAAGGCCTAGACAGGTCAAGTAATTTGTCCATGGTCACATAGTTAATGCATAAAAGATACAGGGCTAAAGGTCTGTGTGACTTGATGTCCTATTCATAGAGCCACCATATTATATGAGAGCATAGAAAAATTATATGGTGTCACAAATAGCAGAAATGCAAGGAAAAATTGGTAATTGCCTTAAGCAAAATTGAATTTTTGTAGAGATTTAGATGAGGGGCAAATTTCATCTGTTTGGGGAAGATAAGGAAAGACTTCATTATTTAGCAAATGCAAATTCAAGTCAACTAATACAATGTACACTGTGTATATTGAATTCTCATAGAAAGCTTTCATTCTCTGTTTTTTGAATGATTTAGTGAATAATAAATAGACAGAAGGGTGGTTCTCAAACCCAGCTGTGAATATATACATATATTACTGTTACAATCACAGTTATTATTAATTGTACTATAATATTCACATTATGCTACATGATGAATAGAACAATAAATAAATACAATATTTGCTCTCCGAAAGATGTTCTGTAAAGCTTGCCAGTTTTCTGAATGTAGCTTTTGTTAAATGATTGGATAAATTCTTGTCTTAAAATTGCCTCTTCATAGCACTAAAACAAATACAGCAAGGGAGCTAAAGTCTTATGCAATTGAGTAAAGCATAATGTACTTTGTGTATACAATGTAAAAGAATTTATCTCATGATTTTTAACACATAGTTCACTTCTTTTGAATCTGGCACTTGAAGAGTTTCGAGGAACAGAAAATAGGGCCTGTAGGAAAGGCCAAGAAATGGCATTATTTATCTGAGAGAATAAGCAAGCTCAGGAAATAATTTTCCAAAAATATATTCTAAATAATGTCCCTGATTCTATGATAACTTTGTGTTTCACAAAAATACTGAAAATAGTTATTTGAGGATACACTTTGACTTGTTGATTTGGTTGTCTATCTGTGTACACCTTGCAACGAGGTTACATCCCAATATATCACATTTAATACACCTAACCTACCAAACATCATAGCTTAGCCTTGTCTACCTTAAGTGTGCTAAGGGCACATTAGCCTACAGTCAGGCAAAATCATCTCACACAAAGCCTATTTTGTAATAAACTGTTGAATATCTCATGTGAGTTACTGAATACTGAAAGTGAGAAACAGCATGGTTGAAAGTATATCGATTGTTTCCCCTTGAGGTCGTGTGGCTGACTGGGAGCTGCCCAGCGTCACCAGACAGTATCCTACCCCATGCATATTGCTAGCTCAGGAAAAGATCAGAATTTAAAATTTGAAGTATGATTTATACTGAATGTGTATTGCTTTTGCACCATCATAAAGTTGAAAAAATTGTCATTTGAAACATCAGGGTAAGTTGGGCTCTGTCTGCATAACTATTATAATGCTAACATGGTGGCGATGTGTTTGCTTTTGAAGCAATTGACTAAAATTGAAATGATACAGAAAGTACAGAGTGTAAGGCCTTCATGTAAGGATAACATGAAATTTAGACAATATTCCATGTTTTTTAGAATGCCATGTTCGTGGATAGGGTGGTTCAATGTCATCAAGATGTTAGTTCTCCTGAATAAATCTATAAATTCAAGGCAATTCCAATAAACATCCCAGTAAGATTTTTAGTGAAACCTAAAAAGTTGATTTTAAAACTCATGTAGAAAAGCAAAGGGCCAAAAATAGACAGTTTTAGGAACAGGACAATTTTAAAGAAATATGAAGGTTGGAGATTCATTAAGCTGTAAATGTGGTGCTGTTACAGGGAGAGACAGAGTCCACAGTGGGGAGCACATAGACCCACACAGATATAGATGATTGGTATATGAAAGTCCTGGCTTTGCAGACCCATGAAGATGGATTAGTCACTGAATAGACCATGCAATAAATGTTGCTGGGGCAACCGGCTAATTGCAAAAATTTATAATTATTTTCTTACTTTTAGCCACAAACAAAATCAATACCAGGGGAGTTAAAGGCTTAAATGTGAAAATACTTCAGAACCTCTAAAAGAAAACAGAAGAATATATTTATACACTCCTGGTAGGCAAGAATTGCTTAAACAAAATGCAAAATGCACAAATTACAAAGGAAGGTTTGATCGATTTGACTACATTTATGACAGAAACTTGTATGAATAAAGAAAATCCCATAAAATAGAAGTGAAGACAAACAACAAAGTACTGGTATCTGGAATATATAAAGAACTCTCAAATATAAATTAGAAAAAAGAGGTAGACCAATTAAAAAGTGGACAAAGGATTTGAACAGGCAATCTACAGAAGAATGATAATATACACATAAAATATGCCCAAGTTAGCAGTAATCATTGAAATGCACAATGAAATATTACTGATTTTGTAGAAAAAGGGGAAATTGCCTTCTGCTCGTATAAGAGTAAGTTTGGACAATATCTGGTAAAACTTTGACTTAACTTTTCCATTCTAGAGAAACTCTCACACATGTATGCAGGAGACATTTGTAAGACTGCTCATTGTAGCATTTAATGCAAGTTAACAGTAGAAGGAATATATAAATTGTAGAATAGTCAATCAATGGAGTACTATTTGGCGGTGAAAATAAGTGAACTAGACTTAGCTGCCACCCCATAGACAAATCTAAAAATGATGATTAACCAGAAGTTCTTCAAGGATATACTACAAGACCATTTTATGTGCAGTTCTAATACACAGAAAAACAATACTAAGTTTTAGGGATATCTACAGATGTGATACAAGTAAAGGGACGTGAATTGGGATGATAGGTACCACATTCAAGATGATGGTATTCGTTAAGAGGGCAAGGAAAGAAGACCAGAAAAGGATACACTTTGTTTCTTAAGGAAGGGGGAGGGCTGCATTATTATTCCTTATACCTTTTAATTGGAAGTTTTAAAGCATAGTTGGAACTTATTTTAAAAAGTTACTAGATAAAAAGAGAGGGATTCCTGATTCATTCAAAAACGTTAGTATTGCAGTGAGGTTGCGTTTCTTATTCACTCATGTATTAATTTCCCTTGATGCTGTTGTGCCCACAGAAGGGGGCAGCTTTCTGAAAGGTGAACAGATGGCTCTTTTGAGACATGTGGGTGAAACTAAACCAAATATGGGTTTCCACGTCAAACTTCCATTTTTTCCAAGATGTAATACTTACTTGAATATAAAATATCTTTCAGAAGTACATCATTGTATAACATAAGCCTCAAAATTTAGATACATACACGCATGCACCTTTTTTGAACAGAGTGAAGCGTCATAGTTTGTTTTTGCGTAATCATGTAAGAAGTGAAACACAGAAGGAAATTTTTGTACAGATTTTATTTGTCCTACTTGTACCCTACCTGTTCATGGCTTCAAAATTAATAAGCTTCTCTAGAGATGAGAATAAAGATTAAAGACAAAGACAGACAGACAGTCGACTTGTTGCGGCACCTGCCTTTTCCAAGGGGACTGGATTAAGCATTCAGATGGTATAGCTGATAGCTGCCTAGGGGTGTGTTTTTCAAGTCTTCTGACAAAAATGAAATTTCCAATTTGGTTTGAAGAAGAAAAATCAAAGCCCTCTGTAAAACCTTATCCCTAAAGCCTGAAGGCTCTTTCTTTGAGAAAAAGATGTATGATTTCTCCCAAGGGACAAACGGAAGTCGTTTTCAACTCAGCCAATGTAGTGTGAGAGACACAAATTTCACATGACATTCTCTGATTTTATCCAAGAGATCCTTTTAAATCAGTAAGACTTGAGCAGGTGGGTATGTTTTTACAAGGATACACAGTACACTATGTGGATAGATGAAATAGAAGACTTGTGGTTTTCTTCTTCAGGATTTTCTTCCTAAAGATTATAGAAATTGGGAATGAATCTTGTGGTGTGGTCCTCTGACTGTCCCACATGGGTGAGTCTATAGCTCCTTCTTCTGTTTTCCTGATTGGTTCATCCACTCCTTGGTTAACACAGGATTTTGGTCTCAAGGAGAGAGCTAAAGATAGAGCAACACTGAGTCACTTCTGAAAGACAGCCATAGTCTCTCTGGCAGGATTCTCAGATGAAGTCAGTGACTGAATTCTTTGTACTGATGGTAAACTCAGTGTAAAGCCTCCTGCCCTTTGGCCACCACTTCCTCCAGTCCTCCAATTTTGATAATTCATCAACCCCAGAAGGGTCTCCAATCCATTGAGCCTCCTGCCTTTTCACTGCCCACCTCCTGTGTCTGTGTCCCTCTCTTCTACCTTAGATTCTGTAGTCCGTTATTACAGCTGTGCCCTGCATTTTGAAGTCTTTGCAACTCTTTTCTTGTTTGACTCCCCCCAAGTGATGACAGGCCCATGGCTGTAATACTTACATGCCAAGCACGCCAACTTCAAGGCAACAGAAGTTCCTGTATTTGGGACTTTTCCAGACCTTGTTCTGTGTATCTCTTCATCTGGCTGTTCATTTGTATCCTTTATAAAAACTGGTGAATATATATATATATATTTTTTTTTTTTCAGATAACTCTCCACAACTTCTCCACAGAAATCTAGAATCATATACTTCCAGTGGCATTCATGACTTTTCCCTTTGGAAGTCTAATGGGTATCTCAAACTTAACATGCTTAAAATTTATTTTCTACCTTCCCCATTTAAAAAAAAATACATCATCAATGAAGCTATATCATAATATAGCATGTTACCCAGCTTTATTTTTCTTCATAACTCTTGTCATTACCTGACATTACATCACATATCTGTATATTTATTTTCCTGTTTCACCCACTTGAGTATAACCCCATGTCCACAGGATCTCTCTTGTTTATTCATTCCTTATAGTAGGCAGCCTAATGGTCCTTTAAAGATGTCCATGTCCCCATTCCCAGAATGTGTGAACATGTTTTCTTACATGGCAAAAGGGACTTTGCAAATGTGATAAAGTTAAGGATCTTGTGTTGGGGAGATTATCCTGGATTATTGGGGTGGACGCAGTAGAATCACTAGGGTCCCTGTAAGGGAAGGAGGGAGGTCCCGGGAATTAGAGAAGGAGTATGACAATGGAAGAGAGATTAAAGTGATGGGGTCATGAGCCAAGGAAGGCGGGGGCCTCTAGAAGCTGGCAAAGGCAAGGAACAGACTCTCCCTGAGCATCTCCAGGAGGAACACAGCTCTGCTGGCTATGGTTTTAGCTCTGTAAAACCTGTCTTGGACTTCTGACCTCCCGAGCTTTAAGTTCATAAGTGTGTGTTGTTTTAAGCAACTAAACTTGTAATTTGTTATGGCAGCAGTAGGAAACGAATACAGTTCTGTATCTCTGCTGTTTAGAATTTTTCTGACATGTAGGTGCTAAACTAAAAAAGTCATTTGAGTGTTATGTCTTCATTATTTTAGATTCCATATAGAGATTATTGAAGTTTCAAATTCATATTCTAAATGTTATTGAAAATAAATAATCCATTCTTTATTTGAAAAATAATATTTACCTTTATTTTTATCCAGGCAAAAAATATTCTTTGTTATCCTAGTCTGTCTCAAGGAGGCATTTCATAAGTGTGTGTGTGTGTGTGTGTGTGTGTGTGTGTGTGTGTAGTGATTTGAAAATCTCAGAATATCCGGAATGGAAAGGACTTTGAAGGGTGTTCAGTTGAATTTCCTGACCTGATGTTTGTATATTTTTCATAATATCCCCAACAAGTGACCATCCCATGTCTATTTTAGAATTTTCAGTGATGGGAAATTCACTTTAGCTGGAGGGGTCAAAACCACTTTTGGATAGACTTTTCTGGCTTTTGTCTGTTTTATTCTCTACCTACAGAATTAAACCAAGACTAAAAATATTAGTTATAAGCCCAAACTGACTTATTTTAACCCATTTATTAAAGATATATCTGAAGCCCAACTCATTGATTATCTTTACATGTGAAATGCCTACCTTTGCAGAAAGTCTTTATGCTCGGCCATCAGAAACCATCAAATATGCTGGAGGGGGAATGGTGAATAAAAATCAAGAAGTGATTTACAGATTTGCAGTTATGTGGTAAATGCTTCCATTGCTCTCTCATAGGAGGCACTTCAGACAGTAATTTTTAGTAGAGAATGGTATTGGCTTAACTTGGGGCTTTAACTTGTCTCCAAATACTGTCAAATTATTAATATTTCCATTTTGTTGATGGCTCAACTGATATAGGACAGTGAATTCAGTGAATTAGAATCCGTGACCTCAGCTCAATAACTGGTGAGGCCTATCAGTGTCTCATCCACTGTGCTGGACACCTGAGGAGAAAAGATGGTAAAGTGATGGCTCCTGCCCTCAAGAGACTCTCCCACAAACTAGTTGGAAATATAGACATGTAAACACAAATATAACAGGAAATGACAGTGCTCTGCTGTTGGCAAGTATGATGGCTTATGAGAGCGAAGGGGCACCGGTGATTAGTTCTGGCTTGCTGGCGAGTGGGTGGGAGGGGAGGAGGAGCAGGAAGGAAGGGGAGAGGAAGGAAGGGAATAAAGGTAATGCATGAACTTCTATGGGTAAGAGAGCAGCACAGTATCTTGAATGTTCCATTGTTAATTATATAAATAGTTATAGTTTAAATGTGTGGACCTTGATTACATTGTTGAATGGTTAATTTCCTGATAAAAATTTGCTTGCAAATGCCACGATTTTCACTTTCTATTAAGATATTTAAAAAATTCATTCTCAGGGCACCTGGGTGGCTCAGGCAGTTGGGCATCTGCCTTTGCTCAGGTTGTGATCTTGGGGTCCTGGGATTGAGCCCCGTGTCAGGCTTCCTCCTCAGCGGGGAGTCTGCTTCTCCCTCTCCCTCTACCCCTGCTCGTGCATGCTTGCTCTCTCTGTCTCTCTCTCTCTGTCAAATGAATAGGTAAAATCTTTTAAAAAATCGAAAAAATTCATTCCCTACATAAGTGACAAATGAAACATTATGCATTAATTTTTCCATGGCATCTAAACAATCTGTTAAGAGTCAGTTGTCCTGGTGCGCCTGGGTGGCTCAGTCGGTTAAGCATCTGCCTTCGGCTCAGGTCATGATCCCACGGTCCTGGGATTGAGTCCCACATCAGGCTCCCTGCTCATTGGGAAGCCTGCTTCTTCCTCTGCCTCTCCCCCTGCTTATTCTCTCTCTGTCTCTCTCTCTGTCAAAAAAAAAAAAAAAAAATCTTAAAAAAAAAAAGTCAGTTGTCCCCAGAATGTCAGAGGTTTTGTATCTAGCTCTCAGGACTATCAAAGTTGTTGGCATCAGTCAGCTCTTTATCTCTTATTTTATTTTGTATGTTCAAAGGGAGAGTCAGGCCTTTTAACCTGTAGACATAGGGTTTCTCAGCCACTCAGATTTATTCATGCACTTGGTGAGGCTGCATTTCCCATCTTTGAGATGGCCAGCCAGGGGCCTAGCCAAGGAAAACTTAGGGGTTTCCATTCTCCAACATGGCCTCCCTGGAGGCCATGGAAAACTTAGATTGCCCTACCATCCTTTTGGATGAAGTGGTTTCTCGGAGAACTATAAGCTCCACAAAGGAAGTTACCACATCCCTCTTGCTCTTTGCTGTAGCTTTCATGCCCAGCATAGGAGGCCTTCGTTTGCTAAATCAATGAATGAATGAATTATTCTTACCTCACTGTACTTCAAGTGTCGGCAAGTAAAGTAGGAGCTAAGGGAACGTGGTGTGATTCCTTCCTTTTATGGAGCACCAAAGCATCGCTCCTTTTTGCAGCCTTACAGTCATGTGTGTTCTCCTATTTCTTTTTCATTCTGCACTGCCTGTGATGCGCCAAGCACCGCGGTGGTTCTGGGCCTTGCTCTGTCTTAATTCTCTGGCCGCAACAGAATCTTCGAGAGCAGGCCTTGCACCATACTCATATTTAACATCGGTAAATGCTTGGTGCGATGTCGGTGCTTTGGTAGGCATTTACTGGGGAAAGAGTAGTAGCAGCTTGGAAGTAGGAGAGAGCCCAGGTGCACTGGGAGCAGTGCGGATGGCAGCCTCATTTGCTGGACTTCCGATAGCCCAGAATCTTAAACATATTTTTTCCCTTCTCAACTTTTTTTTAAATTTCATGAATGAGTGCGTTGAAACTTCCCCAAGCCATGCAGCTCTCCCTTTTCCTATACAAGCAGGATGCAAAGTCAGAGTTGGTTGGTGGGAAAGAATCTGCTAATTTCTAGATTCCAATACTTCTGAGAAACAGAAAGAGCCAATGTCAGTTGACTAATGTTGTGGGATGTGGGATGGAAACCTCGTACTTTCCCCCTCTCTCTGCCCATACCCTGGGCTGTTTTTCATTCACCTCCACATGTCATATGATAGTCATTTATTTGTTGCTGGTCCCAAACAAGAAGACCATTATTAAGGCTGTATTGAGATCTTTTATGGCTTAGACTAAGGGTCTTAAATCTTTCCTTTGTCCATTTCCTATTACCCTTTCTTCACTAACTACCCTGACTGCAAAGCCCCGGAGTTCAAAGATGGTTGCTTAATTAGCTTGAGGCCTTTCCCCATGGATGGCCGGAACCATTGCTACAGCATCACTAGTGATACTTGCATGTACATACGGAGGTATGTCATGACCCGTGTGAAAAAGACTGCCTTGGCTATCTGGAGCGTTTGGTTTCTATCTGTGAGAACAGTAATAAAATCTGTATACAGGTGGTTAACATATTCAAAAGTATTCAAGTTCCTGCTAAGTCCAAGGGATACAGTGGTAAGGGAGGGGGCATAGCACAGTCTAGTGAGGGGGAGACAGACAATAGGAGCAAATATGTAAACACAAACTCTGATCAGTTATGGAGGAAAATGTGGCCTCCATGGAGGCCATGTTGGAGAATGGAAAGCCTGGTTTCAGTAAGGTGGTCAGGGACGACTTTCTGAAGTGACAATGAAGCCAACATTTAGAAATCAAAAAGGATTCAGCTGTGCCGGAAGGGTAGAGAAGGCTTTGCAGGCAGAGCAGAAACAATCTTAAAAAAAAAAAAAGTCTGTTCTCTGAGCAGGAATTATTTATTTTGGGATGAGGATGGTTGTACATGGCCATCCACACATTGCCCCTAGTCACTGAGGTGGCTACCTTGGATCTGGAATGCAGACTGTGATTGTGAGGCAGGACTTCCAGGCAAACCCTGCATGTACCTCATACTCATCTTTATGCGGCTTTCATTTCCGTCTTTGTCACCAGCCGCTAGCTGGGGACCCTGGTAGAGAAATGCCGTGTGCTACTTTCCTAGTTCCCTGAGCTCAGAGTATGAAGAGGTGGGTCGTAGTTGCTTCTGGGCATGGCTCATGAGGAGCATTAAAAATCCTTTATGTTAACTTGTTCTTCCATGATCTGTGATTTGCTAGGAATTTCACTTCTGGACATTTTAAGGACAATTTTAGCTTTTCTTCTCACATGGTGTGAATAATTCAAAGGGTTAGTAATGGGTGTGTTTTGGAGTATGGATTTTAATGAGTGCTTCAGCTCCTAAAATAATACCACTCAGGTATTTTAGGTTCACCCTCTAACATTGTCAGGTACATCACAAAGGGGGAGGATGGTAGGTACAGAGCAAAACTCCTCAGCAACCAGGATGGTTTTTGAAGATAAATATAGCCTGCTAGACAATAAAACAAAAATGTAAGCTCATAAATTTCTGAGGGTGAAGAGTAGAAAAGATAAGTTACCAAATGACTGAAGGATCCAGAATGTAAGCTTCGGGAGAGCAAGATCTTGGGTCATGCTGCCTACTGCTGGGTTCTCACTGCTTAGAAGGGTGCCCAGCACAGAGCGAGGCCCTGGGAGCATGTGCTGAGTGAACAGAGAGACTGTGAGCAGATACACTTTGCTAGGTAGGAGTATGAAGGTGCATTTTATACATCCTTTTAAAATGAATTGCGAATGGTGGATTTTGAGTTTGTTTTTATTATTTTCAACAAGTGGCGAATTTGTAAGATTATGATAGAAGGAAACTTGAAAGTTTTCATCTTCCTAAAAGATGGCTGGGAGCCTCATGGAGAAAGTGGCTTTGATCACAAAGTCACAATACCTGGACTACTGCAGCACCTCTGAGATGTGTGATTGGTTATGGTTCGTACATCTTTCCTACATGTGTAGCCTGGGGCAGGTTATTCAATCTCTCTGTATCTCTGTTTCCTCGTTTGTAAAATGGGAATATTAATAGAACCTACCTGATGGGATTATTGTGAGGATTAAATCAATTAATAGATGTAAAGTACTTGAAACAGTGCCAAGTACATAGTAAGCTCTGTATGCTAATTGTCATTGTCATCATCATCATCATCTGAAGTTTATGTCTCATGTTTGAGGTAACCTCACTCAGGAACTCTCACGTGATAGCCAAAAATGTAAAGCTGGTTAAAATTTTTTAAAAAACCCTCTGTGATGTGTATATTTGTATTTTTGTTTGTCTTCATAATAGTTTTAATAAGATATAATTCACATACTATAAAATTTACCCTTTTAAAGTATATAATTCAGTGGTTTTTAGTATATTCACAAAGTTGTGTGGCCATTACCACTATCTAATTTTAAAATATTTCACCACCCCAAGAAGAATTTTAGAACATTTTTCTTTTTTTTTTTTTTAAGATTTTATTTATTTATTTGATAGAGAGACACAGAGTGAGAGAGAACACAAGCAGGGGGAGTGGGAGAGGGAGAAGCAGGCTTCCCACTGAGCAGGGAGCCTGATGCTGGGCTCCATCCCAGGACCCTGGGATCATGACCTGAGCCGAAGGCAGACACTTAAGGACTGAGCCACCCAGGCGCCCCTAGAACACTTCCCTCCCTCCCTCCCTCCCTCCCTCCCTTCTTTCCTTCCTTCCTTCCTTCCTTCCTTCCTTCCTTCCTTCCTTCCTTCCTTCCTTCCTTCTTTCCTTCCTTCCTTCCTTCCTTCCTTCCTGTCTCCACGCCTTAAACTCATGACCCTGAGATCAAGAGTCACATGTTCCACCTACTGAGCCAGCCAGGTGCCCCAGAATTTTAGAACATTTTCATCGCCCTCGTACCATTACCAATCTCTCCCCCCCTCTTTTCTCCTCCTAGGTCCTGGCAACCACTAATCTCAGTCTGTCTTCATATATTTACCTATTATGACCATTTCATGAACATGGAATCATTCAATGTGTGGCCTTTATGTATAGCTTCTTTAACTTAGCCTAATATTTTCAAGGCTTATCCACATGGTAGCGTGTATTAGTTCTTCATCCCTTTTGTGGCTAAATAATATTCATTGTATAGATATACCACATTTTGTTAATCCATTCATTATCACAGCATTTGGATGCATATGGAGTCTTTCCATTTGCTTGGCTATCATGGATAATACTTCATTATAAATGAAATACTTTCATTTTTCTTTGGTATATACCAAGGAGTGTAATTGCTAGGTCTTTTGGTAATTCTATGTTTAACATTTTCAGGAACTACCCAAACTGTTTTCCAAGGTGGCTGCACCGTTATACAATCCCACTAGCAAATGTGTAAGGGTTCCTATTTCTCCGTATCTTCACCACCATTTGTTATATTCTGTCTTTTGTTTTAGTCTTAGTGGGTATGAAGCAGTATCTCATTGTGGCTTTGATTTGCATTTCCCTGATGGCTAATGATGTTGAGCATGTTATCATGAGCTTATTGGTCATTTGTGTACCTTTGGAGAAACATTCATTCAGATCCTTTGACCATTTTTGGAGTATTTTTCTTTTTATATTAGAGTTGTAGGAGTTATATATTCTTTATATGTTCTCCAACAAATCTCTTATCAAATATATGATTTGCAAATGTTTTCTTCCATTCTATGGGGCTTTTTTTCTGTTTATTGATGGTATCTTTTGAAGCACAAAAGTTTTTAATTTTAATAAAGTCCAATTTATTTATTCATTTAGTCATTTGTACTTTTGGTGTTTTTTCTAAGAAAAGTCTGTCTAATCCAAGGCCAGGAAATTTTACTTGTATGTTTTCTTCTAAGAGTTTTATAGTTTTCATTCTTATATTTAAGTCTGTGATCCATATTGAGGTAATTTTGTATATGGTGTGAGGTAGGGTCCAAGTCCATACTTTTGGATTTAGACATCTAGTTTTTCCAGCACCATTTGTGGAAAACACTATTCTTTCCCCATTAAATTGTCTTGGCAACCTTGTAAAAAAAAAAAAACTGACCATAAGTGGAAGGGCGTATTTCTGGGTTCTCAGTTCTGTTCCATTGATCTATATGTTTGTCTTTATACCCATTGCCATACTGTCTTGACTACTGTAGTTTTGTACTGAATTTTGAAATTGGGAAGTGTGAGTCCTCTAAGTTTATTCTTCAGTATTATTTTGGCTATTCTGGGTTCCTTGCATTTCCTTATGAATTTTAAGATCAGTTTGTCAATTTCTGCAAATAAGGCATTTAGGATTTTGATAGAAATTGTATTGAATCTGTACATATCAATTTGGGGAGTATTTCCATCTTAACAGTATTAACTGTTCTGGTCCATGAACATGGGTGTGGATGCCTTTCCATTTATTTAGATCTTTGCATGTTTGCAGTTTTCAGTGAACAAGCCTTGCACTTTTGTCCTAAGTATTTCATTCTTTTTGGTGTCATTGCAAATAGAGTTGTTTTTTAAATTTTATTTTCAGATTGCTCATTACCGTATGTTTGGAGGGTTTTTTGTTTTTTATTTTATTGTGATAAAATATACATAACATAAAATTTACCATTTTAACCACTTTTAAGTGTATAGTTTACTGACAATAAGTATTCACAGTGTTACGTAATCACCACCACTATCTATTTTGAGAACTTTTTCACCATTCCAAACAGAAACTCTGTACCCATCAAACTCTCCCTCCTTCCAGCCCATAGTGATCTCTACTGTTTCTGTCTTTGTGAATTTGCCTATTCTGCATACCTCATATTAGTAGACTCATGCACTCTTTTCCTTTGTGTCTGGCTTATTTCATTTAGCGTAGTATTTTCAGGGTTCATCATGTTGTAGCATATATCAGAATTCCAGTCATTTTTGTGGCTAAACAGTCCTCTATTGTATCTATGTACCACATTTTGTTTCTACGGTTATCTGTTGGTAGATATTTGTGTTGTTTCCGCCTTTTGACTATTGTGAGTAAAGCTGCTGTGAACAATGGCGTACAAGTATCTGTTCAAGTTTCTGCTCTAAATTCATTTGGACATCTACCTAGGAGTGGAATTGCTATGTCATGTGGTTTATTCTGTGTTTAACTTTTTGTGGAGTTTCCTATAGCAGCTGCACCATTTGATATCCCCCCAGCAATGCACCAGGGCTCCAGTTCCTCCACGTCCTCACCCACACTTGTTGTTTTCCATTTTTTTAAAAAATAATAGTCATCTTGATGTGGTATTTGTTTTTGCTTAAGAATTAGACTGCATCTAAACAGTCCTTTTAGTGGTAGAACACCTCATCTAGCAGACAGATACATACAAAGTGTATTTCATGTAAAAAATCAAGGAAAATTGTGAATTTTATCTATTCGTTGTTAGCTTTATTTTCTCCCTGCAATTGTAATTTTTATAAACTGTAGTTGAGGATAAACAATTAAACGTAAGCTGGGTATTTAGAGGAAGAATATTAAAAACTTATATGTATATCATGTTGAGGTTTGGAAAATGTAACTGTTCCTATCTTTTCTGTGATGTCAAAGACAACAGATACCACCACTGTTAGAACCTTGGCAGACAAGAGCGAAGAGATCAGCAGATATTTCTTGAACCCTTCTTTATTGTCATCGGAATGTTCACCAACATCCTTGAAAAAGAAAACAGAAGACATGAGTGACTTCCCTTCTGAGAGCCAAAGAAGCATACCACTTGCTGTGACTGACGCTTTAGAGCATATTATGGAACAACTCAATGTTCTGACCCAGGTGGGCTAGCGTGCTTTGTACTTAGGGGTAGGTTATACAGAACAGTGCTGCTTACAGCAGGTCGCAGACCTAGCAGAGCCGTGGGGAAATTTCTTAGAAAGGCTAGCTCAAGGTGGCAAGCAATATAGCAAGGCATGCTCTGCGGAGCTGCTATAGTAAGATCTTGTAGAGGTAAGATCAGAGCCCAAGTGTACACATGCATGTGTGCATTTACACACACACACACACACACACACACACAGCTACCCTTGTGCTCTGTCTGCCATCTGGAGGCCAGAAGGAACAGCGGAGACTGGGAAGAATAGCGTGGTGCCCCATGCTATAAATGTATATGATTCTGCTCGGTAAGGTTTTACCTGAAGATTTTTGATGTATTGTGTTCAGATTAGGACATTATCAAAGAAATATTTGGGGCCATAAGAAAAATGATTAACAATTTCTGGTTAGAATGAAATTTTGACAATGTTTATGGTTCTTCACTGTGAAGAACTTCTCATTGTCCAAGATATAACTTTCCTCGTTCCAAAGCTAATTACGTTGATGCTGTGTGCTTCTGGAGGGGATGATGGCTTTTGCATACCTGTTTTAGAATATTACCTCATCCTTTGATGCCTTTTTACCTTTGCAAAGAAGGTATACTGTGGATCTTTATATACTAAAGGTCTTCCAACTCTTGGTCAGAAGATATAGGTGTCATTTAAAGGAAGGTGGTGTGTTGAAATGGATACATCAAAGGTTTCTCCTCCAGCCCTGCTGATTCAGTGTTTCCTTTGAAGAAGCCTTATTGTTGCTCTGATCTGTATTTGTCAGAGCAGACCTTGCTACAAGTTATACACAAAGAGAGGCTATCATGTGAGCTAGAGAGATGGCAATTACTTTTCCAGAATACATGTTTCAAGTTGAAATAGCTCTTGCATGGAAATCGTCTCATTCTGTTCTCAACACTGGCTGTACATTGTAGTCACCTGGGCAATTATAAAGCATACATATGCAGATGGCCAGTTCTCATCTCCAGACAATCCATTGCGACTGGGCTGGGGTAAGGCCCTGACATCTGTCTTTTGAAGTACCCCATATGATTCTGTTTCACAGCCAGGGTTTAGAGCCAGTAATTAAATGAATACTAAAAACCTATAGATCACATCTCAGGGCCTTTAGAAGCAAGGGCCACATATGTGGATTTGGGGTCCTGACAGATTGTGGGAAAGAGCCATGTGAGTACTTGGAGTCATCACAAGATTTGTTCAATGAAAATCATATTAAAATCACTAACTTTCACTTTGCAGTATTGTACTGGAGGTGACCTTCCCTGTATTTATCATACATTTCTTCCCTTTAATGGCAGCTTCCCTTTCGGCCTCATGCCAAATTTAGTTTTGGTTGGCTTATTTCCCATATTGCCACAACTTCTTCACCTCCACTGTCATATTCAATGTCAGGTCCTTCTTAGAGCCTCTCCCAAGTGAATCTTTCCATTCTCTATTCTTTCAGCCTCATGACCCATCTTTCCTTCTTCTTACCTGATTCAAGGTTAAATGAATCATTTAAGATTTACTGAATGTCTCTATGATTTTTAATTTTGAAAGGCTGGCTTTCTTTTATAAATAAAGAAGTTAAAGCAAGCACAACACACTTGGAAAATAGAAACAGTGAATCTGTGGGCAAGTAGCAAGTAAAATAAACAGGTTCTGATTCACTTTAATTACAGATGACTGAGCATCTCCTAACTCACTCACAGTCTTTATAACTCATCTGCACTGAACTATAGATAAATGGAATTAACCAGCGTTAAAGGTGTTGCTAATATACATATCAACAGCTTTAGCATGTGGAATTGTGATAATGTATGTAAAATATATAGCATAATGCTTGGCCCACATAGGTACAAGAAATGGTAGAAAATTTTATCAGCATTTTTTTTTAAGATTTTATTTATTCATTTGACAGAGCGAGACACAGCGAGAGAGGGAACACAAGCAGGGGGAGTGGGAGAGGGAGAAGCAGGCTTCCCGCTGAGCAGGGAGCCTGATGCGGGGACTCCATCCCAGGACCCTGGGATCACAACCCGAGCTGAAGGCAGACGCTTAATGACTGAGCCACCCAGGCGCCCCATCAGCATCATTTTTAATTAGCCGTAATCTGTAGTATGGAATATGAAAGCAAAAGCTATTAAATAATGATATTTTTAAAAATTGTTTACTTTCAGAGGACGATAGGGAATCAGTTCATTATCTTGAAACTTGTTGACTAAAATAATCAAGCATTTATCCTGCCTTTTCTGTATGAACTCTACCACTGGATAACCAAGTAGTAGATGAGGAAAGTGTCTCTTATTTATAAATTATTCCAGATAATAATTTTTTTAAATACCATTTACAATGCTCAAGAATGAACAGATCTAGGCATTGAGCAGGTCCAACATTATGAGAAAAGAAATGATCAAACCTTATTAACATGCCTTCTTATGAAATAGAACACTACCTATAGTCTTAACTATAGGTCTTATTAGATCCATAGTCTTGCAGATCTAATCTGAGTCTAATCTAGCCTTTGAATCCAGCTGCCAATTTATAGAAAATATAGAGAACAGAACAGACTGACCTGCACCCTTAGCACACTATCCTTAAAATTCAGAATGGTGGAAGCTCTGCAGACAAACTCTATTCTAAATGGCCTGAGTCTGTCAACAGACAAATTGTTTAAAAAAAAAAAAAGTGGGTGAGGATGAGAAGCTGTAGATTAAAAGGAACTTTAAATGGCATCTCAAACTTTGAAAATGGGTAAGACAAAATTACAGTGTCTAGGAATGTACACCTGAATGATAAAACCATAAAGAACATAAGAAAGCAATGACTATAATGGTCAGGAGAGTGGCTCTTGTCGGGGGGAGGGCAGGAGTGGGGATTCTGAGAGGCCCATGGAAAGAACACTGGAGTGGCTGGCGAAGTAATACTTCTGGACCTGGGTGCTCGTTATCAGGGTATTTTTCTCATGAGGATTCATTCAGGGACATGTTTTTTTGTGTAGCTTCCTGAGTCCATTTTATTTTAAAATAAAACGTTTAAAAGAAATCTAAAAGATTGAAGATGAAATAGTCAATATCAAATTAGATTTGCCAAATGTAGAAGTAGCCATTTGTGTGTGTGTGTGTGGGGGGGGTCATTTGCTCATTTTTTAGCCACAGGAGTTAAAAGAGCTAAGATTCATCAAGTCCTATGTACCAGGCACCCGTGTAAGCATTTTATGTGCCTTACTTCAGTCGGTCTTCCTAACAACCCTGGGAGATGCAGTCATTTTCAAGGTGTGAGAACTGATGCCGGTTATTCTAACAATTTAAAGTAAACGAGGGATCCAGCCGGTATAGATGGGGTCCATCATGGATTGGTTGTGGCAGAGTGACGAGTGGTGACATATAAGCAGGCCTTGGGCTGGGCTTGTGGCTCCCGCCCCCATCCCTCCACCGCCACGCACACCCCGCCGTGTAGCCTGCGGGGCTGCGCACAGGCCACCTGTGGCCTCCCCCCTGGCTTTGGTGCTTCAGGAGACCAGACAAGAATGGTCTACAGAGGCCTCATCTTTTACTCTTTTCTCTCCAAAGGCATCAGTTTTTATCTTTTCCTTAAATTGCTTCATGCACTTTTTGCCAGTGGAAGGGCCCAGAAGCAGAACACGTTCTGGGGCAGATTTAGGAGCCCCTTCCCAGCAGCGGGGTGGACATTCCAGTTCCTGAAAGGATCTCCGATGCAGAGATGACCGTCGTCCTCACCTCCAGGTCACTAGGTATTGATTATTTTGTCCTCCTTTTGCAGACTGTTTCAATCTTGGAGCAGCGACTGACTTTGACAGAGGATAAGCTGAAAGACTGCCTTGAAAATCAGCAAAGGCTTTTCAATGTTATCCAACAGAAAAGTTAAATAGAAAAATATGAGCAGAGGCTTGATAAATGACCACATGTACATGTGCTCAGGAAGGTAGTCCGAGATACTTCACACAACACAACCATGTACTCACTATCATGGCATTTCTTAAAAGGGTGAACAACAGAACAAAAAGCAGAAAAGGCATAATTAACGACTAATTTAAACACACAAATCAATGTCAAGGACTAATTCAAATCATTACCATTTATAATTGCAGTAATAAAGTGATAAGTATTCAAGTGGCTCTGTATTTTCCCCCATATTATTGTAAATGCCAGTTTTTGTTTATAGTCCAAATCCTGCCAGGAAAGTAACCAAATCGAATTTCATTGTTAAATCATTTCAGCTGATCACATTCAGGTGATTCCTTAAAGCCATGGATGTGTTTCTTTCGTGAACAACACCCTTGGGGTGAAGTAATGCAGTTAACCTCTAAAACTGCATCCTGTATGCAGAGAATAAATTAGTGGTCTGACTCATGTTTCTGTCAGCTCAAAAAAAAAAAAAAATTATTCTTTCTTAACAATGTCCTGAAATGATGATCTTATAAAATTCCCAAAGCACAGAATTTCCACAGCAAGAATACACTTATATACGTGACACAGGGCAGTGGGTTTTTACTTAATTTATGGTGAACATGTCTTATCCTTTGCCCAGCCTGAAAGAAAATGAAGAGCTAGAAACGCATGAAGTGCACGTCTTTGCTCTCGTTGATGGGCACGTGGAAGGATTTGGGTTGTGTCCAGACCTATGACCCCAGGTTACAAAGATGGCGCTAGTGGGGTTTCAGTATGCTCTGATGCTTGAATGATGCAACAGTGATATTTACAAATACACACACACATGTATGTCCACATGCTTCAGAAAAGTTGTTGCTTAGGGTGATTTGGGTGGCTGAGTAATAAGTACATATAATATTCACATCATTGTCTTCCTATTTTTTTTTTTTAACGAATTGTGATTTAAAACAAAATAAAAATGAGCCTGGCATTCCAAAAGATGCTCAGGGTGATTTGGTTACAAATTAAGAATTTTGTTTTATCTAAAAAAAATGAGATTAAATTGAAGAAAAACAAATTAATTTTTGCTTGCTTTCCTGTTAACCTAAACCAGGAGGTGGGAGAGGGCAGTCTGTATTTATGCTGTCTGTAGGTAACATGGGGAAAATGCTATCTATGTTTTGAAAAAGAAGAAAAAGTCAAGTGCTATTTATGTAGGAGTCTGTGTTTATAAATTTTTCCCAAGCAATTACAATCATATGGTTTTTTTTTTTAAATCACCTCACTGTGTGTTTTAAGTGCCTTTTTATATTATAATAAGTGTGAACTTCTAGACATTTTCCAAAAGTTTTGTAAAGACTAAGTGGCATCGTATTTTTATAACCTCATTCAAAAGACTAAGATATGAAATGTCATACTGATTTTTGTTTACCATTTCTTAAGCTTCAAACAATAAAAACATTTTACCTTTTAAAGAGTTGTTCCTTTCTTTTTAAGTGGTTAAAACCTTGAAATACTAAACTTCCTATCCAGCTCAGTCACCTTTCATTGTGCATAACAATCTCCTGGGGCATTTGTCCAAGTTTCCTGGGCCTTACCCGTTTGTAGGATCACCGGGTCACCGGGTCGGGCGGGGCCCATCATCTGCATCTCTTAAGAAGCTCGCAGGTGCTGTAGATGCTTGCCTGCCTACGGTGCACGCTCTAGAGACTGATGACGGAGCTATAGCCACTTCTTACAACATGGTGTTGCCACGTTTTTATAGGCATCACAAACCTTTATAAGGCATCTAAAAACAGTGGTGATAGAAATTTAAATGCCTCAAAACTTTTTCAAGAGGGTCATTTTATAATCCCTCCCCCCTCTTTTTTTAAGCTTTTGCGGATTCTCTTTGGTCTTCCTCTGCTTTCCAGCCTCTCATCTGTCCTAACCTGCATAGTCAACTGCCTCATCAACATCTCCACTCGGAAGACTAGTAGGCGTCTCTGAATATGTCCAAAACCGAGCTCTGCTCCCCTCTCCAGTGCCACCCGCCAGCTCCCCTCCTGGGTCTCCAGGTGGGTCTCAGTGAGGGGCAACTCTCCCGGCAGATGCTCAGGCTGATGACCTCAGAGTTAGGCTCACCTCCTTTCTCTCACACCTCATATTCCATTCCTCCAGCAGATTTTGTCAGAGTGGATGAAACATGCGATCGCTTCCACTATCTTGGTCACCTGCTCGGGCCCAAGCCGCCATCGTCCCTTCCTGACCACGACGTTTGCCTCCCTGCTGGCCCGCCTGCCAGCCTGGCATAGTAGGCCAGTAGGCTCACTGAAAAGTGAGTTTACGCGGGTGGCTCTTCTCCAAACCTTCCAGGGCCTCCCATGGCACTCAGCAGCCTAGAAGCTCAAGCCTTGACAGTAGTAATGGGACCCCTACCCCCTCCTGGTGGACCTCTCCCCGCTGCCTTGGGTCACCCTCACTCATTGCCCTCTGGCCATAGGCCTTAGTCGCCTCTTTGCCTTCCTTTGAAGAAGCAAAATAGCTCCCGCCTGAGGGCTTTTGTACTTGCCATTCCCTCCGCCTGGAACTCTCTGTCCCCAGCCCTCCTAACATTCCAGCCCTGGTCACAGGCTGCCTTTTCAAAGACATCTTTTTTTTTTAAAAGATTCTACTCTTGGGGCGCCTGGGTGGCTCAGTCGGTTAAGCGTCTGCCTTTGGCTCAGGTCATGATCCCAGGGTCCTGGGACCCCACGTCTGGCTCCCTGCTCACCGGGGAGCCTGCTTCTCCCTCTCCCTCTGCCGCTCCCCCCCCCCCCCCCCCCGGTTGTGTGCTCGCTCACTTTCTCTTTCAGATAAATAAAATCTCTTAAAAAATGTATTCTTAAGCAATCTCCACACCCATCAGGGGGCTCAACCCCATGACCCCACGATCAAGAGTCACATGCTCCACAGACTGAGCCAGCCAGGCGCCCCTACAGGTTGCCTTTTCAAAGGTGCCCTCCCAGACCACCCAGGATGAAATCATTCACTTCCATTCCTTCCCTGCAAGTCTCTGGTCCAACATAGATGGCAATACAATTGCAATTCTGCCCAGAGGAGAGGGAGAAGCAGACTGCCTGCTGAGTAGGGAGCTTGATGCTAGGTTGGATCCCAGGAACCTAAAATCATGACCTGAGCCGAAGGCAGATGCTTAACTGGCTGAGCCACCCAGGCGCCCCACATGCACAGTCTCTGAAGCCAGAAAGACCCGGGTGTATGTTCTGGCTTTGCTTTTCTCTAGCAGTGTGACCTTTAGGAAAGGTACTCACAAAGCTTAGTTTTCCTTACCTATAAAGGGTAAAAATATAATTGAATTATGTTTGTGAAATGATTAGCACAATTGCTGTCACAGAATTAAATGCTGAATAAATGGTAGATATTATTGCTATTTATTACTCATTTTGTTTCCCTGGACTGCATTTCCAAACAATATGATTTCAACTGTAACTGTGGGAAGGATACAGGTATTAAGTGCTAATGAATGAAAGCATGATACTTAATCCAAAATTAATGTTTTTATTATTGAAAGTACAACTAAAGGAATAAATAAATATGTAAAAGAAAGCCTTCCATACACATAAAACCTCAAGGTTCAGGCCAAAAGCTAGCCTCTGAGCAACTTCAGAGGAATTCAGCCTGAGCATACAAATGCCATAATTATCCTAAGTAGAGGCAGAGCAGAAATGAGAAGTGGGAGAAGGGTCTGGAATGCAAACCAAGGAAGTGCCAGTGAGGCAAAGACTTCCCGGGAGTTCATACTCTTTGTGCCCTTTGACATTTGGAGAACAAGCCGTATTTGCTTTCTACCTTTTCTTTAAAGACAAAGCAGTCCAGAGCCTCACTGAACATTTCATTCACATGAGGAGCAAACTTGGTCTGTTGTTCCCAAGATCAATTCTGCTCATCCCCCCCCCCCAAAGAGGATTGAAAGATAAGCCCTCTAGCCCTGGGTAGAAATATTTGGCTGCTGAGAGAAAGGAATGATTTAAATACTTGGAGGTTATTGACAAATAATCATGTTCAACTCATGAGTAAATTCAGTAATAAGTAAGGATGGGTCTATAATAGGTATTTAAGTGGAATTATATCTTCAATACATTGTATGCTTCATATTCCACTATGGCTCGTACAATGTTTTCACCTTAGCAAGTCATGAGGTTTTAGACTTCATGCCCCAGAGGATTTATGAATGTACGTTGAATCTAGAAACACAGCGTAATTGCCAGGTTGTCCTCCATAAGCCCCAGCTGTGACTCTTGGTCAGCTAACACAATGGCAGCTTGGGGTCCCTGGAGAAATAGGTCAGTGGTTTGCCAAGAGGCAGAGGTTAATGGGGGTAGAGAGGGTGTGCACAACTACTTTTTTTCTTTGCAAAGTACAAAAGTTGCCTTTTCTTTGGGGCCAAATCTCAAACATGTTCCTAATAAAAAATAAAGCCTCTGCTTTGAGATTCTTCTCCTAATAAAGGGGATTTCACAACAAAAGCAGTAGGAGAAATAGCTCACTCATCTAAAATTTCTATATTTATAAAGCAAAAAGTGAATGAGAGGAAAAAATTGGCAGAGATGCAAACATAAATAATTGGGAATATCAACAGCTCAGAAGTAGAATTTTATTAATCCACAAAACTAATAAGGTAGACTTAACATGTGTATAAAGAACTATATGGAAATATAAGCAAATTTTCTTTTTTGTCCAAGTGTATTTTTAAAACAAAATTTGACCATGTTCTGGACTACATGATATAAAGGCAGTTACAACACTGTATTCCGTATATCCAGAGAGCAAATCATAAAATTAGAAATAACCAAATAAAATGCTCAATCACACAGAACACATGAAAAAGAAAACTTAAACTCCTCAATAATATTTGGGCCAGTGAACAAACCCAAAAATGTAGTGCAAATAGAAATGCAACCTGTCAAATTAGATGGAATACCACTGAAACAATGAAAGCATGAGCCAAGGATCTTCCCAAAATTGTAAGAAGCGATCGTGATAAAGTGAAAGGAATATATAACAAAGTTCACATAAAAAATGTGGAAAATAGTTTGCCCTTGGAAAATTTTAAAGTCAATCATTAACCAAAAGGAGAAGAAAACGTTTTAGTTCAAAAATAATAAAAACGCAGCTAACTTAGAATTTGGTCCTTCGGGTTACCATTCACAGTTTTAAAGTAAATGTCAGCCACTAATCGGAGTGGAAAAATCAGAGAAACAAATGTAATAGGAATGTGATTTATGTAATTGCTTATTTCAAGATTTTTTTCGTGGCTCTCAAGTAGCAGCGTGTGTGTACTTTTTATCTAGCCTTGTGTTGACAGGAGATGGGTAGGTCAGGCTTTGACACAAATCTTTTTCTTGGCATACTCCAATCCTTCTGCAGACTCCTGGTTTGGCATAAAAAGTGTGGCTAGGACAGCAGCACGTTGGCCTTCTGTGAGCAGGAAGGGTATTTTTTAAGAGTAATTTCTCTTTTGTCACATTCTTGGTACAAATGTATCATTAAGAAAATTAATCATCTGCCTTGTTCTAACCTCTGTTCCTTTCAGTGACTCAAAAACATGACCTGGCAGGATGAGAATGGCACTTACTGATTTTTAAATATCTATTACAAAATGATTTTGTGTTAACAAAAGGATACCTGTAAAACCTTTTGAAAGATACAAAGGGAGAAAAAAAGGCAGCATGTCATTACTTTGGGATGAGACACCTCTGTGTTTGCCCAGGATCTTCCTGTGGCCCGGAGAAAGGACAGTTCCAGATGGGCAGGGGCTGTGGCGCTCTCCGCTGGGTAAGAGGGAGGAGGTCCAAGACTGGGGTAAAGGGCTTCTTGCTCAGTTAACTCCAGGATACCTTTGCATCTCATAATCCTAATGAAACACTATCACCACCTTAGGTTGTTTCCTCTGCTTAATCCCCAAAGGAAATCCCTTTGCTTTTCAGAGATAAAAAGTTAGTAGAACAAAGACAAAGTCAGGGGAAGCGCCTGGGCCCTTTGCTATAGAATTTCACTGAAGCCTTTCCAAGCCCCACGGATAGACCCTGAGGGCTATACTGTTTAGTCCTACACCTGGATTGAATATCAAGGTCTGTGAGAAGATGAATCATTTAGAAACCTGATGTTCTTGTAGGGGACTGTTGCCTTTTAGAACTCATTTAATAACAACTGTGCCAAAGGCAAAAATCACGTAAAAAGTTCAAAGTCGTTAAATCCCCTTTCTGCCTGCTTTCAACGAGTGAGAGTCGGAACTGCTAAGCGCAGGGGCTCCCTGTCACCCCAATGTTGATCATTCTTTCTCTGAAAAGGAGAGATTAAAGACCCAACATTAGGGGCATTGAAGAGAACAAACTGCTTAAGGTGGCGGTTTTTACTCCAGGGAACACCTGTTTAAGACTTTCATCATGTTCCTTTCCAGTTTCTCCATAAACCGCGGGAGTCAGGCAAAAAGATGCAGGATGGGGATTTTGGACCAGGTGGGATCATGAAAGATAAATATGAAAGGAGTTGTGGCCGAGGAGGGTCCTGACTCGTTGTTTCCAATACAGCACATATTCAAGAGAGCATCTGTAAGCTCAGGGGATTTGGGAAGAAGCAATGGGAAGTCCTTATCCTGCCGATGGAAGAAACCAGAGGCGATAAAATCCTAGACTATATTTATTCACCATTAAAATAAGCATTTGATGTCTTAGACTTATGGCAATAACCTAGTGGCTGTAGAGCCAAAATGTCTTAGAAGCAGGTCCTCAGAACGCCCCTGTCTATGTCCTTGAATCTGGCATTGGTCAGGTTGGCTGCTTGGCTGCTGGTGTTGCTGGAGTTGCCAGTCGGCTCCGGGCAGACCTGTTTTGCTCAGCCTCTGTGGTATTTTGAATTAGGTACCGACATTTAAAAATGAAACAAGTTCACATGAAAATCCAGGTTTTTGGGTTCTGTTCAAAAACGGGAAGATCTGGTACTCTGTGATGGTCATTTATCATGTATTCTATGTTCTGTTATTACATACGGCACGTCCCATGCCCAGGACAGCACCTTCCAGTCCCCCTGTCTGCTTGTCTATGTGGCGGGTCGCTGCTCCGTCAAATCGGTGTCTGAACAGCGTGGCTTGTGTGTCTCAGAGCACAGCTCTCACGATCCCGTGGACTCGGAAATGGTAGAACTGAGGAAACGGCTCTTTCTCTTGAGGAAACGGAAACGCAGGATGAATGTGTGCCAGGACCCAGGCCGTGGCCAGCCCTCTTGGCTCCTGAGGCAGGCCCCCCCCCCCTTCTCTGCTGCCTCCTTTACTTGGTATTTTCGTTCAAGACAGTAAATGTATTTCAAAAACCATCAAGCTTTAAAATAATCGTATGTTAAATGAAAAAAAAAAAACAAAGAAAGTCAAATCATTCTCTAAGTACCATACGATTAAAACAGTAGTACATCGTGCATTGAGAGAAGACTTTGGGTGGAGGCCTTAGGAAATGTTTTTTCTTCAGTTTTCCAGACTTCCTTTAATAATGACGTATTAATTTCCGTAATAAAATAAAACTCTCATTTTAAGCATTCTAAGTGTGCTGAAGCCAGATGCCTTGCCTGGTCATGACAATTCCTCTTCCCTTTGCCAGAAACTCACTTCCTTGCTTCCCTTAGAGCTCAGACTGGCCCAAGTGTCTCTTTCCTGACTAATGAGATGGAAGGGGACGTCTTTTTGTGGCTCAAGATGTTCAGGACTTGCAGTCTTAAACATAGTTATGTGAAAATGTCAAGCAAAATTCTGGAGGAAGAATTACAGATTCTAATCTTGAGTACTGGGCAGGGAACGGGGTGGAGTTGACAGACCCCAAACCCAGTTTTAGATACCCTAGGAAAGAATGTCCTATAGTTTATGTAATTATTAGGTTTTCTATTACTTGCAGCCAAAAAAGTGGATACATGTAAGAACACATACTTTTTTTTTTTCAGATAATCAATTTAAACACATTATCTGGAGTTCAGATTTTTTTTTTAACTTCCTTTCCCAATACTACCTAAGTAAATTGAAATGAGAGCCAATACTTTCGATAATCTCATCCAGTGAAAAGGGGTAGTCAGGAGATGAATAGAAGACTCCACACCATACTCCCTTTAAGAGCATGCAGATAATCATCCATTTTAATTCAGTTCACCAGTTTGGTTGTAACAATCCTTGGGTTTCATTCTCTATGTACCATACGATTGATGGGGCTGATCAAGTAGGGAAATCTTTCCACTGATCATTCCAAAAATGGAAAGAAGATGGACATTTGATTTCATACAAGTATTCTGCTTATGCTGGAGACATACAGGACACACTTAGGATGGGCTGCCATTTGATCTGCTTCATTTGTGATGCTGGCTATCACAAGGAAGAGGGACTGAGAAATTCAGAGAGGGGAGATGGGGCAGAGAGAGGCTGAGAAGCGGAAGAGATTGGAAGCCATTCCATAATGATGGCTTAAAGGTTCAGAGGTCTTTATCTTGGAGGAGAGAAGATTTGGAAGATGTGAGAACTCTTAGTTAAATTCTGTGGGTTCAAGGCTTAGAGATTCATTTGGTTTATTTTAGGTTATGCAGACATTTTTAGAAGACTCTATGTGAAAATACAGAAGGCAAGAATCTCAATTACAGTGCCGGGCAATATGGCAACCCAGGAAGGATCATAGTCAAGTTTGTTGGGAAAGAGAGGAATTACGATCTAGCTGGGCCTACCTGAGCCTAGTACTTAAGGTCTAGTGCAGGATATGAACCGTATTGTTAGAGTCCATCACAATTACAGGTAACCTGTCGTACCATACCCCCAGCAGCAGAACTCTGATTCTGGTGCTTCATCACTAACAGGAATTGGTGATGTTTGTTTTGTCTCTGCTTTGCTGATGTTACCATCTGACTGACCTCTCCCCATTTTTCTAGTCCAAATGCTTGAGAGAAACAATTTCATTGATGAATTAAATCATCATCATCCCTAGCAAGACAAACACTTGTGAGGGGCTTACCATAGGCCAAGGATCAGCCCATAGGTAGACCAGAATGGCGGCGCCACACAGAACATGGCCATTTAGGTACCAGGAAGTATGTTGCTTCCCTCGGCTGGGCATGGTGGAGAGGGCAGGCCCGCCTGCTCGAGCATAAGATTCCTTTATAGGAAATGGCAGGCTCTGGGTATAAGCTACTGCAGAGAAACCCTGGGCATTTAAAAAAAATTCTTTCAGAAGGTAGAAGGAGGTGGAAACGACAGAAAGGTAGGCTTTAACCAGATCTAAGGAATACTTTCAAACAATTAGTACTCTCTGAAAGCAAAATGGACCTTCTTGAGAAATAGAGAGTAGCTCCTTCCTGGAGATGTTTCAAAGAAAGCTGGATTACCAACTCGGCAGAGAATTTGTAGCTTAGAATAGAGAATAGCACATTGAGGATCTGACCCTGAGACTCTCTGATCCTGTGGTTTACCTCTGCTGAACTGGTAAATGCAGAAGGAAGTCTGGGACCGGAGGAGTCTCACACATCGGAGGCAGCCTTGCAGAATTTTGAGCCTCAAGAGACTCTCAGAATTGTGAGGCTCTGAGTCTTCTCTGAGGCAGATATTTGACAAACTGTAGGCTGTACAGGGTCACTTGTACAAAGTGACCCTAAAAACTCTCCAAGCCAATTCACCTCTAAGGATGATTTAAGAGAGGAGCAAGCACTTGGTGCTGAGGAGAAAGCCTGGGATTCTCAGCTCTTACCACTATTTTGAATTGAGGTGTCGAGGATCTCACATTAAAAATGTGTGTGTGTATGTGTGTGTGTGACATACCTTACCACATAGTCATTTATCAAATGAATTAGGCAGTGACCTAATTATAAGGGGCTGATGATTTCCAGAAGGGCAAAAGGAGAGCAACCTGTAGGAGTAACTTGTTACATTAATTTTCAGTGAGTTCTTGGATCTCTTCTTCTGGGACAGTGTTCTGGGGGAAGGAAGAGACAGGAGGAAGAAAGGGGAGAAAGAACACCTAGCTGAACATCTGTTGTGGCTCAGGCACTGGGCACTTTCTTGTCTCTCATCTTTGGGTGATGAATGAGGGATGGCACACATTCAAAGCCAGCTAGAGGTGTGTGAAAGCACTGTACTTGTGACATTAATTGTGTCACAAGAAAAGGAGGAAAGCTTGACCTGTGTTAATTTCTGTTCCTTGTGTGCCCTCGCTTAACTAAAGCTCCAATGGTAGCCTCACATTGGAGCATTCTTAGCGGCAGCCTGGCTGACCCACGTTAAGTTACTTACAGATGCTTGAATTCACCCATGTTCTTTGGAAATTACTGCCAGCCAGTGTAATAATGACACATTGTTCAGTTCTTAGCACTTGGTGAGGACCTGTCTCGAGAAGGATTTTGCTTCAAAATTATGAGGCAAAAGTTGAGATTAAGGCTTAAAGGAAATAACCTTTGGAATTCAACATGCAGAGGGGAACTGGAGAGCAATCTGCATTCAGTAGTCTTTTCAGGAGTGTCCTGAATAGGAATAAATAAAGGCAAAAAAAATGCACGAGGCACCTCCGTATACTGTTACGCTTAACCTTCGCTCAGGAAGAAGCACCTGGGTGGGCCTATCTCTGCCCCTGGCCTCCACCCTGCAGCCTGCGGAGCGGGGGGACTACACA
Organism: Eumetopias jubatus; assembly: GCF_037043125.1. Lineage (NCBI taxonomy): Eukaryota > Metazoa > Chordata > Mammalia > Carnivora > Otariidae > Eumetopias > Eumetopias jubatus. The sequence continues at coordinate 112,090,082 of NW_028274814.1, read as the reverse complement.
CGGGCACCCCTTCTTCCCCACCCCCGGGACAGCCTGACCTAAGGTATAGAGCTGCCTGAGAAGCTGCTGATCATCTGGGATGCTCGGGGTAAGGAGAGGTTTACCTGAGTGGGGCACAATGCCCTCAGCTCTCTGATGTTGAAATTCCACTTTGTGGAGAACCTTCTGATACCCCCCACCCAACATCCACCCTGTCCACCTCTCCTTCATGTGGCCCCCAGGTAGGAGTCGGACCCTCCCAGCCACAGGGGTGAGCCCTGGCTGATTTCCCGAGATCTGGTGATGGATCCGGGGTCATCTGAGCCGGGCGACTACAATCTGTTCTTCGCCTGGCAGTGAAGGGAGGAGCGTGAGACCAGTTGCCACTCACGGGATCTTGAAATCACATGAGTCGCATGAGGTAAGTCACCCTGTGGATAAAATGCACACAGGCTAAAAGGCAGAGTTGTGAGAACAACAAATGTCCTGAAGTCCAGTTACCTTTAGGTGGTTCCCTTCAGTCTCCCGAATGGCTCACACAGCCTTGGGGAAGAAGTAAACCAGGAGAAACACAGGTGTCACCGGATGTCATGGGATCGGTGTTAAATGGGAGGGAAAGCCTTCCATGGCCAAAAATGTCTGCAAAATATCAAATTACACAAAATGCAGTCATTTGTAAAACATTTAAAATGCATATTGTAAATGTCCTGGAAGTTTGTCAACTATACTTCAAACAAAACAAAACAAAACAAAACAAAACAAAACCTACTTAAAATAAATAACTGTCCAGGAAGGAGCTAGGGTAGGAAGCATGATATAGACTTCTTCAATCCAAGGACCAGATGGGGTTTTGTTTTTGTTTTCATAGAACCACTTGAGTATTTTGAGGAACATAGTTTGGGAAGCTCTGCTGAGTCATTCATTTTCAGGTTTTACACCTTAGTGAGTGAAACAGCATTCGAGAGAAGACAGGAAGCCGAATTTCTTCCTTCCCAGACCTATGCAAGACCTCCCAGAACTGGCAAGACTTGCTTAAAGGGTGATGCGCCATGCTGGCTGTGAGCCGCCATCACCCCTGGAGCTGTTAGAAGCATCCCCGTGTTCTGATTCAGCAGGTCTGCCAGATCCCAGGCAAATCACAAACATCTACATATATATGATAGATAGATAGAGATAGATAAATGCTCTCTATCTATATCTTATATAGAATAACATAGATACAGATATTTGCCATTTGTTTTATGGTGATCGTGAACATTCTCACTTTAAGAGTAATGGTAAGTAACCTATGACTCTTGCTTTACAATACTCTTTAATATTTCTCTTTTTTTTTGCTTTTTATTTTGAAATAATTTCAAAAGTTGAAAGAATAATATGAAGCCATATACTTTTTAAGATTTTATTTTTGAGTAATCTCTACACCCAACATGGGGCTCGAACTTACAACCCTAAGATCAAGAGTCTCATGCTCAACCGATGGAGCCAGCAAGGTACCCCAAAGCCATATACTTTTTATCCAGGTTTCCAAAGTGGTAACATTTTGCCACTTTTGCTTTATTATCACCTATGTATCTATCATTCTTTCTATATCTATCATCTATCATCTATCTATTCATCCATCTTCTATCCATCTATCATCTATCATCTTTCTACCTCTCCCCCATGATAAAGAAAATCTGCATCCTAAGATAGCCAACCGAGCCAGCGAGAGAGTCCCAGTCCTTGCCCCAGGGCTCTTCTGGGTTCTTCTCCCTGCTCTGCTTCCCGCACGCACCAATCCAGGTCCTTCCCCTTGCCCTGCTTTGCACACGCACCAAAAGCGCCAAGTGTGCAGAAGTAGAAGTGTATAAATTGCCCCCTTTGTTTGTGCTCGGTGCTCAGATCTTTGGAGACCACTCTCCTCTGAGCCCGCCACCATTAAATAAGCCTCCTATCCTCCAAGATCTCCGAGTGCCACTTGGTTCTTCCATCGGGTGATCCAGTCCAGGTTCTGTAACATTTGGTTCCCTGACCGGGAAACCCAATCACGCTGGCCCATTGTTGCCACCGGTTTGGGGGCAATGGCGGGGCGGTGATGGAATGAGGGATCATAATGGAGAAGGCGCGCCCTGCCTAATTTTCGGCAGTCTCCCACCCCGGTCGCCTCAGGCCTGCCCCACACCGCTGTTCGCACCAGACTCGAGGAGACTTGGCAGGTGACGACCTGGTCCCAACGTTGGATTCTGGAAAGGCCTGGGGTCCCAGGACCCAGACAGGCCCACCCCCACTGAGGTGGAAGGGGAGCCTGGTCACCTCCCAGAGACCTCTTAGAGGTCTCACAGGTAGGGATTCCCAGGGAGGGAATGTAATAACTTCTGGAGTGAATGTGAGAATGAATGTGCAGTCCGACCTGGCTTGCTTAAGTGGACTGATTCTGTGACTCCACGGGCGGGCACCCTTAAGGTCCCCAGAAGCCTACGGAGTTGTGTGGGCCTTTCTGTGATTCCGTGGTGAACAGCATACAGTCTAGAGCGGCATCGGAATAGATTCTGATCATTAAGTCACAATGCTGAGACCCCTACGGCTAAGCCTCACCTAAGCTCCTTCAGGACACGGACAGACGGGCATCTGATTGGTCTCCTCATCTCAGGAGGCACCCCCCCCTTTGTCTATCTCTGCACCACAACACACGGGGATATCACCATGGGGTCAGGACAGAGTAAACCTACGGTTCTAGAGACCATGATCAGAAATTTCAAGAAGGGGTTTTGGGAGACTATGGAGTCAGGATGAACCCCGGCAAGTTGAGAACCCTATGTGAATTGGAATGGCCCACCTTTGATGTTGGGTGGCCTTCAGAAGGGACATTGGATGTTCCAATGATTCGTCGGGTATGGCGAGTCATAACAGGAGAACCAGGACACCCTGACCAGTTTCCGTACATTGACTCCTGGCTAGGAATTGCTCAGACCCGTCCCCACTAGGTGCGATTCGCTTGCAATGGGCAGGGACAGGCCAGAGCCTTAATCATCTCATCCAAGCGACCTAAAGAAAATCAGCAAAAGCCCGTCTCCACACATCTTAGCCGGAGATCCTGAGGATGAACTGACCCTGCTCCCACCGTACATACCCCCAAGACCACCTACACCTGGCCCTTCAGCTCCAGACACTCCGCTGCCATTGGTTTCATCGATGTCTCCAAGACCAGAGGATCCACCAGCGCCCCCAGACCCCAAAGAGCCACCTTCTCCAGGACCAGCAGCTGGGCTGCAGCCTGTGCCCTCCAAATGCTGGTACGAGAAACGAGAGATGCAGGAAAGCGAGAGGCACGATGAAGATGGGATGGTAAAAAAGAAAGTCAGCCTGCTTGCCGCCACCCTGAAAGAAAAGGACAACACAAAAATGGGGAGACCCCAACCACCGAAAGGGGGGAACCCAGAACCCCCTTGGCAAGGGATCAATGTGCCTACTATAGAGAGAAAGGGCGTTGGAAAAATGAATGTCCCAACCGGGGAAAGGCTCAAAAGCTCAGCCGCTACAAGGAAGAACCCCAAGAGGAGGACCTCATAGGCCTTGCAGGAATGGACTCAGACTGAGGGGGACCGGGCTCTTTCCTCCTTGGCCCCCATGAGCCCATGGTCAAAATGAAGGTGGGGGGCCAACCAGTGATTTTATGGTTGATACTGGGGCCAAGCACTCTGTTGTCACCTCCCCAGTGGCACCTTTCAGCAAAAGGACTGCGACCATCCTCAGGGCCACTGGGACACGGGCAATACAACAGACCTTTTGCCAGGCTTGCCAGTGGGAACTCGGGAGCCATGAAGTCCCACACGAGCTCCTTTATCTGCCTGATTGCCCCATCCCTCTCCTGGGCTGAGACATACTCTCCAAGCTTAGGGCTCAAGATAACCTTTGAGCCCACTGGACACAGTAGCCTCTGATTGAACCCAAGGCAAGAGGAGATGAAGTCTCTAATTCTAGCAATTACCACGCCAAGGGAAGAAGAATGGAGGCTATTCTGTGTCCAGGCCCAACCGAGCAGCCCGCTGGAGTTCAGACTCGTCTTCCCTTCAGTATGGGCTGAAAACAACCTACCTGGATGAGCCCAGAATCGGGCCCCTATCATTGTTGAACTGATCCCAGGAGCCCAACCTCAGAGGCAAAGGCAATACTCGTTTCCACAAGAGGCTAAGATTGGCATCCAAGAACATCTGACCAAACTCAAAGAAGCAGGTATTCTAGTCAAGTGCCAGTCGGCCTGGAATACCCCACTCCTGCCAAACAAGAAGCCAGGAGGGGGATACCGACCAGTTCAAGACCTGCGGGCCATCAACAAGGTGATCATCTCTCTGCACCCAGTGGTCCTGAATCCATACATCCTCCTTGGCCAAATCCCCAGGTCGGCCAGATGGTTCACTTGCCTAGATTTGAAGGATGCCTTCTTCTGCCTCCTCTTAACTCCCCAGAGCCAGCCACTATTTGCCTTTGAATGGTCTAAACCTGATACACACGCCATATGCAACTGACTTGGATGCGCCTCCCGCAGGGGTTTAAACACTCACCAACCCTCTTTGGGGAGCGCTGGCTGCAGATCTCGCCAGCTTCCCAAGAGACACCACATGGTGCACCCTCCTCCAGTATGTGGATGACCTCCTCCTCGCCAGTGACACACAAGAAGACTGCACAAAAGGCACAAAGGCCCTCCTACAGCTTCTGTCAGACTCAGGATAACAAGCCTCATGGAAGAAGGCACAAATCTGCCAACAGGTCCGATACCTTGGTTTCCTCCTCACCCAAGGGAAAAGAGAACTAGGGCCGGAGAGGAAAAGGGTCATTATCTCCCTGCCACAGCCCCAGACAAAAAGGGGCCTACGAGAATTCCTGGGGGCTGCAGGATTCTGCTGCATCTGGATCCCTGGGTTCTCGGCAGTAGCAAGACCTCTCTATGATGTCTTAGGGGGACCAGATCGAGAACCCCATGCCTGGACTGAGGAAGCAGAAGCCACCTTCACAGAGATAAAGATCGCCCTGGGGCAGGCTCCAGCCCTGGGCCTACCAGATGTAGAGAAACCCTTCAATCTCTTTGTGCATGAAAAGGAAAAAATAGCTCTCGGGGCACTCACCCAGACTGTTGGACCCTGGCAATGGCGAGTTGCTTACCTGTCAAAGAAGCTGGACCCCGTGGCAGCGGGATGGCCACTGTGCCTCAGGGTGCTGGTGGCCACAGTCCTACTCATCAAGGAGGTGGACAAACTTACCCTGGGGCAAGAACTTAACGTCAAGCTCCCTCATGCAGTTGTGTCCCTCATGAATGCACAGGGACACTGCTTCCTTTCCAACTCTTGGCTGGCACAATACCAAGGGCTCCTCTGCAAAAACCCGTGGGTCACCCTCGAAACAGTAAGGACATTAAATCCAGCAACCTTTCTCCCCACAGAAGAGGGGGAACCAGACCATACTGCTCCAAGGTGACTGATGAAGTCTACTCGAGTTGTCCAGATCTGCAGGATCAAGCCATAAAGAATCCAGAGCTCATGCTGTTCAGCGATGGCAGCAGTTACCTACAAGAGGGTGTCTGGAAAGCGGGTTATGCAGTAACCACAACCACTGAAGTCCTAGAAGCTAAGGCATTACCAACTGGCTGGTCAGCACAATGGGCTAAACTATATGCCTTGGTCCCAGCCCTCACCCTTGGTGAAGGCAAGAGAGTCAACATCTACACTGACTCTCAGTATACCTTTGCTACTGTACATATACACGGAGCCATCTACAAGGAAAGGGGCCTCCTAACCGCAGCAGGAAAAGCTATCAAGGACAAAGAGGAGATACTGAGACTTCTCTAAGCCATCTGGCTTCCAAAGGAAGTAGCGATCCTGCACTGTAAGGGACACCAGAAAGGAGACAACCCCATAGCACGAGGAAATCATCTGGCAGATGAGGCAGCCACGACCACAGCCAGTGAGGACATGGACAGAGCCCCTTCCCTCACCATGGCCCTGACACTCCCGGAAGAAGTCCCTCTGCCCAGTTACACTAAAAAGGAAAAGGAATGGGCCATGGCAGAGGGAGCCACCCTGACTGAAAAGGGATGGTGGATGATGCCAGATGGGCACATCTTTGTTCCAACAGCAACTAGAGGGAATCTAGTCAAGGAATACCACCAACTCACTCATCTGGGGAAAACTGCATTAGAGGCCCTTCTCAAGAAGCACTACTACATCAGTCAGCTGCTGGCACTATGCCAAGCAATGAATGAACGATGCACAACATGAGCTAAAAATAATTCTCAGTCTGCACCATGGCCCCCGCCAGGTGTCCAGAGGATGGGAGCAACCCTCTTTGAAGATCTAGAGGTAGACTTCACAGATGTGCAACCAAGCAGGGGGTTCAGATATCTCCTAGTAATAGTATGCACATACTCTGGGTGGGTCCAAGCCTTCCCCACAAGGATGGAGCAAAGCCGGGAAGTAGCTAAAGTTCTCTTGTGGGAGATTGTGCCCCAGTTTAGCCTGCCATTAACAATCCATAGTGACAGTGGACCCGCATTTGTGGCAAACATTGTACAGGTCTTGACCAAATCTCTCAACGTCACCTGGAGACTCCACACAGCTTATTGGCCCCAAAGCTCAGGGAAAGTAGAGCAGATGAATGGCAACCTCAAGGGGACCTTACTAAAGTTTTGTCAGGAAACTAACCTCCCATGGCCGGATCTCTAACCCCTACCTCTCCTGCATGCTCACTGCATGCCCGGGACATCAGGTTTCTCCCCATTCGAATTAATATATGGACGGCCTCCCCTGTGCTTGGAAAGCCTTCCAGGAAACTTGCATCAGGTTGGAGATAAAGGGATAAAGGAGCAGTTTCAGGCCCTGGGGGCCACCCTAAATAAATTACAAAAGTACACCATTGAGAGGGCCCCAATCTCTTTAGGGTCTCAGGTACACTCCTTCCAGATAGGGGACTCAGTTTGGGTCAAAGATCGGAAGAAAGACCCCCTGAAACCGCAGTGGACAGGGCCGCACACTGTTGTTCTAACCACCCCTACTGCCCTCAAGGTTTCAGGTGTCACTCCGTGGGTCCACCACTCCAGAGTGAAGAAAGCTCATCATTCAGACAAGGAGCCTCACCAGTGGAGAGTCCAGCCAGACTTCACGAACCCGCTCTGGCTTCACCTTTGACGAGACCCCACCAATTGATGGACACCTGCTCACCGTGGTCCCTGGCTCTCATCGGCATGATTTCCCTCATCTTGGGAGTCGGACTCTACACTGTTGCCTCTCCTGACTGGACTTTCCCCAAGAGACTTACTATTGTCATTGCGTATTGGGTGTCCCTAGGGTATATTACTGCACTCACTTGTCCACGGGTTTCATCTGCTGATGGGTTAGCCACGATGACTCCCTCTACCTAAGGTCTTAGATCACACTTATACTGGCTCTCTGCTGTCTACTCCTGCATGCATTTCACCGTGGTTTTCCTGGCCTCAGTCATTCCTGGTCTTCTGCTGCCTGGTGTGCTGTTCCTCTGCACTGCCTCTAGCTTGTCCGGCCAGGCAAGGGGGGCAAACTCTCATATCACCGTTACTGGTAAATGGACTTTCCAGCTTATCCCCCTCAGTCCCTCACCAGCACCCCCACTGACTTCTTCCACCTGGGATGGACACCCACCAAAGGTTGACCTCCACTTTGATGAATGCCAACTTCTTGATACCTCCTGGGAACCTCATAGACAGTGTTGCTACCATGGTCCTCACTCAGGTTACCGGCTGGTAGATATCTACATCTGGGGGGGCCTACGCCTCAACAGCCAAACACCTGTCCTCAGTTCTGCTCGCAAGCCTGGGGATGCGAGTCATGGGTGGCAACTTGTCCGGGAATGGAACGATGGTCCAATGGGTGGTGGAGCCTCAAACAGCGCAGTGACATCCAGATTTCCTTGTCACGAAACGCTACACAACACCACTCCATCCTCTTGCTCTAACAATCACATGTATATCAGTCTTAGAACCCAATGCCACATCATGGGCCACAGGAATCCCTCTCCTGTTGGGCCAATATCACTCTATAGGGACTGACCCCATGGCCAAGTTTATGATTAAGTCTGTGTTTGCCCCAAGCCTTGCAGTCAACCCCCAGAGTCAGACAGAAAATAACCCGCCCTGGATCATGCCTGGGTCCCCCATCCACACGCAGCAAGCATCTGTAGCGCAACTGTTAGGTATGATTAATACCTCCCACCAAGCACTTAACCACTCAAATCCACCCCTAGCGTCTGACTGCTGGATCTGTGTAAAGCCCAGTCCCGTCCAATACCTACGTGTCATCCTCAACCAAGCTACCGTGTCACCTCCTACCTTGGCACTGGGGACCTTAGATTATCCCATTCTGGCTCTGGTACTGCTGTATGGAAACTCTTCCTCTTCCATCACAGGCCACAGTCGGGTCTGTGCACCTAACAACACTTTTCTGGCTTGTGATCAAGGTGTATACATCTGCATCACCCCGCACAATCATGCAAGCTTGTCAGACCTTACCCGATCTTTCAATCCTCCCCGGGAGCCATGCCCCACTCATATGGAGACCTCCTAGCCTCCCCCGACATTCCCCCATGGCCATCCCTCTTATCGTGAGCCTGTTGGCTGCATCAGGTGTTGTCCTTGGCGCCACTGGCTTCGGGATGTCTCAGGTTCAGTACCAGGGGCTAACTCAACAACTCACGGTGGACTTTTCCGCCCTCACTCAGTCGGCTCTGGCCTGCAATGCCAACTCAGTTCACTGGCCTCAGTGGTCCTCCAAAACAGGTGTGGGCTCAACTTGCTCACGGCCGCGCAAGGAGGCTCTGCCTTTTCCTACAGGAGGAATGTTTTTTCCTTGCTAATGAGTTGGGGGTGGTCCAAGAAACTCTGACCCAATTACAGGAACGAGTACATCGCTGGTGGGAATCACTCCAGTGGACAACTTGGTGAGATACCCTCTCACAATGGTTCCCTTGGTTTGCCCCCCTCGTTGGCCCCCTCCTATTGCTTCTCCTCATAGTAGCACTTGGTCCTTGTATTCTTAATGCACTTACTAGGTTTATCACTACTCAAACTGCTAAAATCAGACTCCAGTTACTCCTTACTATTGTCCCGTAGAAGATGAAAATGATGCCCTCTAAGTTTAAAGGGGCATCAAAGGGGGGAAAAGATAAACAAAATCTGTGTCCTAAGATGGCCAACCAAGCCAGCGAGAGAGTCCCAGCCCCTGCCCCGGGGCTCTTCCGGGTTCTTCTCCCTGCCCTGCTTCCTGTGCACACCAATCCGGGTCCTTCTCCCTGCCCCGCTTTGCACACATGCCAAAAGTGCCAAGTATGCAGAAGTAGAAGTGTATAAATTGCCCCCTTTGTTTGTGCTTGGGGCTTAGACCTTTGGAGACCACTCTCCTCTGAGCCCGCCGGTGTTAAATAAACCTCCCATCCTCCAAGATCTCCGGGTGCCACTTGGTTCTTCCTTTGGGCGATCCAGTCCAGGTTCCATAACACCCACATCTATCTATTTTCCCGAAACAATTAAAAGTTGCAGACATGATGCCTCAGTCCCACTAGAAATGCCAGTGTGTATTTACTAGAAGACAAGGACATTACCTACATAACTACAGTTCAGCCCTCAGACGAAGGAAGCTGACGTATGGTACCACCATGGAATCCACCTACCTCACTCAAATTTCACCTATTGTTCTGGTAGGTACAGAAAAATTTCTTTTCCCTTCTGTTTCTGGATCCGATCCAGGATCATGCATCACATTTACTTTTGATGTCTCTGTAGTATTCTTCAACCATTCTTTATCTTTTATGACTTCAAAGTTCTTGAAGATTCACACCATTTTTTTTTTTTTTTGTAGAATCTCCCTCAGTTTGGGTTAGAATGATGGGTTTCTTTATGATAGTATATGCATTTTGCCAGGAATATCACAGAAGTGGTGCTCTTCCTCTGTGCATGTCATACCGAAGGACACATAATGTCAACCTGTCCCGTTTTTGACAATGCTTATTTTGATCCCTGGTCAGAATCAGGCAGCTTTACTTGTAATAAGAAACGAGGTTATTGCAACCATTGTAGGTATGAGAGGTGCCTTTGCTCCAACCCCTGCACAAGAAGATGAAAAAAGAATCCAGGCTGAAAAGAAAAGCTTAAGAAAGTGTGCTACTGAGGACAACCAGATTTTCTCATTTAATAATTTCCTTGATTGTGAACGAGAAGAAAAATATGGTTTTCCTTTTTCTCCCTGCTAACAAAAAAGGGTGTGTTCTGGTTGACACATTCAGGAAGTATCAAGTTTGCTGTTAAACAGATTATAAGATATGTTTTTGCCATATCAAACCATGAGATTATTCTAGGTCATGTTTTTATTGCTGACTCAGTCATCCATTTGCATGAATCAATTTTAACCTCCAAACTTATCCAGTATAATCCAAACATGAATAGTGCATAGGTTACAAGTGGATCAGAGAAATGCCAACTTGGGGATGGAAATTTGAATTCTGGAGCAGCTGTTTCAAAGATAAGTGGCACATTGTGGAAACAAGGCAGATGGCCTTCTGAAGAGTACTCAGAACCCCCGTGGGGGCGGGGGGCAGAGCCAGAGTCCCCACAGAACAGGGGTTCTGGGCAGCAATCTGGTTAAAACAGGGGTGGCTGTGGGTTGTCTTAAACCTAGGTCATAGGCAGCACACTTTTAAAACTTAACTTATATACAACAGGTCTGAAAAGTAGTAAAGTTCTCTATGCTTTTATATCCACCTTATATACTACTAAGAAAATGTCTATTATATATATCAAATAAGATGATTATTTTTATTTGTAGCAAATGGCCCAAATCAATCTGATCAACAGAGATTATGAGGTTCTTCCTGGTAAGTTGCAGTTCCTTCGAACCGGTTAGTTGGCATTATTTGAGCCTAGCCAGTTGGTGGGTCATGATCCGAGCAAGTCTCAGAACAAATAGGTCAAACATATGCACACAGGGGCACCTGGAGAGCTCAGTTGGTAGAGCAAGCGACTCTTGATCTCAGGGTCGTGAGTTTAAGCCCCATGTTGGGCATAGAGTTTACTTAAAGCACAAAAGCCAAAGCCAACAGATGCACATCTTTTAGCTAGCTAACGGGCAGGCAGGAGCACTCATGGCTTTGGACAGCTCCCTAGCTGTGGCTATCCCGGTCACCCAGCAGCTTACCAGAACAGCATCTTACCTGGGGTCCTCTTCCTGACATACTCACAGGAGGAGTGTATAGGTAACATTTGAGTGAGACCAGGCAGGAAGGGTTGTCGGTGGAGTGGAGGGACCCAGGGCTAAGAGACCCCAGATCTGACTGGGTGTGGACTGCTGAGCCCATGAACGTGCCGCCCATGCAAGGTCAATGGGTCCTGTTTCACCACTGCTAACTCACAGACAAATGGAACTCCAGTCCCAGGCTCCTTCTCCTGTCTGACTCCTGAACTCCAAATCCCACTGCCCCTTGATATTACAAATATAACATGTCCAAAATTGAACCCCCAGTCTTCCTCCCGATCTGCTCCGCCTATCTCAGTCAGTGGCAACTCCAACCAGGCCAGAAACCTCAGAGCCTTCCTTCGTCTCTCTTTATCTCTCATAGTACCCATCCAAACCTGCAGCAATTTCCGTCAGGCACACTGTCAGAATAATTCTAGTCCCGCACCACGGTCACCATCTCTCTGCTCTGAGCCCCCAGAATGTTTTGCCTGAATTATTGAAATAGCCTCACAGCTGGTCTTCTTCTTTCTGCCCTTGATCCCCTGCACCACCAGAGTGATACCACTGAAGAATGTGCCAAGTTCTAGAAGCCTTCTGCTCAAAATCAGATGATGGCTTTCCATCTTAGAGTAGAGCAAACTTCTTGAAAAGATCTTTGAAATCTCACATAATCAGTCCCATTTTTTTTTACAACAGGGATAGATCTTGAGGGCATTATGCTAAGTGAGATAAGTCAGATGGAGAAAGACAGATACTATATGAGATCACTTCTAAGTGGAATCTAAAAATGCTGATAGAGGGACTCCTGGATGGCTCAGTTGGTTAAGCAGCTGCCTTCTGCTCAGGTCATGATTTCAGGGTCCTAGGATCGAGCCCTGCGTTGGGCTCCCTGCAGGAAGCCTGCTTCTCCCTCTGCCTCTGCCCCCTCCTTCCGCTCATGCTCTCTCTTTCTCTCAAATAAATAACATCTTTAAAAATAATAATAATTTAAAAATAAAAATGCTGATAGAAGAGGGCTAGAGGGTAGTTACCAGGGGCTAATGGGTGGGGGAAATGGGGAGATGTTGGTCAAAGGGATTTGAGGTGCAGCATGGTGATTATAGCTAATAATACTGTGGTATATACTTGAAAGTTGCTGAGAGAACAGATCTTGAATGTTCTCACTCCCCAAAAGAAATGGTAATTATGTAACATGATGGTGTTAGTGCAAGTTCTACTGGTAATCACTTTGATATATATAATTTCGCAAATCAACACATTGTACACCTTAAATTTATACAATGGTTTTATCAAGTATATCTCAATAAAAAATCACCCATAACCACACTATCCAGAGAACCATCATTTAAATGCGTATAAATTCACCATTCTTTTTCCTGTAGTCATATGTATTTTTGGTGGGGGTCACTGTAGACATAGTTTTAAAACCTGCTTTAAAATTATTTGTATGTGGGCGCCTGGGTGGCTCAGTTGGTTGAGAGACTGCCTTCGGCTCAGGTCATGATCCTGGAGTCCCGGGATCGAGTCCCACATCAGGCTCCCTGCTCAGCGGGGAGTCTGCTTCTCCCTCTGACCCTCTTCCCTCTCATGCTCTCTATCTCTCATTGTCTCTCTCTCTCAAATAAATAAATAAAATCTTTAAAAAATAAAATAAAATTATTTGTATGCATATAATTTAGATTTTAAACACATAGCCCCATATAGCCTTTAAGAAATACCAAGCTTGCTGGAAATTTATGAGGGTCCCTTTTGACATCTTCTTCCCAAAACTCGATCTTACCAGATTTGTTGTATATATAATCCAACCAATATAATAAGTTTGACCCTGATCTTGAAATCATTCTTAGCCGACGACCTTCAGTGGCTTCCCGGATTCCCCTGTCACCTTAATCGCTTGTCACTATACACACACACACACTTCCTTCATCCCTAATAATTACAGGGATCCAAGAGAATGAAAATTGAACAGTCTTACTAGAGAAAAATTTCAGAATTTGAGAATCTAGCTTGCTAAAAACTGAAAGAGCCTAATAGTTTGAATTAGGATGCATGAATTAGCCAAATATGGGCACAAGCTATTATTTCCTAGTGGATATTTAGGCAACTGTCATAAACCATAGCTGTGTAGTCAACTGATTGTGCATCGTATGACTCCAGAGGGTTCCATTTACATGGGCAACACTGAGAGGTCGCCCCCTGGAGTTGGGCAATGTGGTGCCCCCCCCCAAAATCTGGCTGGATTACACTTAATTCAGTTTTAGAAATCGTTTCTAAGATGTTTTCTTTCTCTTGCTCTGCCCCCCGCCCCAATCATCATCTATTCAGCATTTGTCTAAGGAAAGGAGATTTTCTATTATGATAGCCAATTTTTAAAAATTCTCCTTTTAGACCCTCTCTTCAGTGGACAGATAAGGGGATGCAAGCTACATGGTCCAGTTAAATGACCAGACATGTCTGTCAAATGAGTCTGCTAACAGGGTGCTGTAGGAGAGTTGGGTGGAGAGCAAAGAGCTAAACTCTGAAACCTGTCATCTCTAGCGGGTCAGCCAGTATCTGGTAGGCTCCATGTGTTCCTTCTCTCACTGGGGACTGAAGGCCTTGCCTGCTCCACCTGTATCCTCCATCCTTCAGTGCTGAATTCGGGCCCTGTGATGGATGTGCTGGGTCTTCTGTATTTGAACCTAATCTTTTCCCCTTGCTGTAAGAACGTTTTTAGACCTGAAGATCCTTGTCTACCAAATTAGGAATTCGACAAGCCCTTACACAAAATGTTAGCAAACAAAACAGGTCAAGGCTGAGCTGCTCTGGCTGAAAATGTCCTACATCACCCCCGATGGGGCTCTTTTTGAATCCGTAGGTCTCAAGGAAGCAGAATCTGAAAACCTTAGACCTCTGCTGGAACTCCCATAAAGGACCCTCCCTTTCCTCCCACCCCACTCTGGCTCTGTTAGATTCCCCTGGAGGCTGGAGTGAGGCTCTTGTTCAAGATGCAAAATTTTAGAGGGGAGCACCAGAAGAACTCAGCCATCAACATAAAGATTATTTTAATGTAATATTTTAAATAACCAAAATGAATGCAAAAATCCACAGTTAACAAAATATTAACACATTAAATTAAGAGAGAAGCTGCAAAAGTGCCTTGCTGAGCCATACTAGAGTCTGAACCAAAGGAAAAAGTTAGTCATGATGATCCGTCTTTAGCATGAAAATATTCTTTATCTCGATTACTGATGTTTTGGTGTCCCTTTAATTTTGATCTGCAACTGAGTGCCTCACTCTTCTTGCCTGGCTCTCCTAGTACCCTTTACTTCTCTTACTCCATTGTTGTATGACTGGCTGTTTCTCTTGTTCCTCATCCCCCTTAGACTGATGCTCCCTGAGGAGAAGGATTGTGTCATGCTCCGCTGTACCCCCAACATATTAAGCACAAGGTAGACATTTAATCAACCTTTTCTGAATAAAATGAATGGAGCTGGAAACTATTGGCCATGGGTTTTCTTTTATCTGGCTCAATCACCAATGAGCCTATGATCTTGGGCAAAACATAACGTCTCCGGCTTCAGCTTACTCACCTGTGAAATGAAAGACGTGGCACTTTCAAATGTCCTTCTGTATCTGTCTCTAGAAGGCATCAGTCTGTAGAAGCCGACGTCTCCCAGACAGTCCCTGCCTGGTGTTTGTCAGCACCAATATGGCAATGGCAAGAGTGCTGGTCTTTCGCAGAAGATTCAAGAGCAAAGCTGTGGAGCTTTCTGTAAAATGCCCTTTTGGCTAGGGGCACCTGGGTGGCTCAGTCATTAAGTGTCTGCCTTCGGCTCAGGTAATGATGCCAGGGTGCTGGGATGGAGCCCTGCATCGGGTTCCCTGCTCAGTGGGGAGTCTGCTTCTTCCTCTGCCAGCCGCCTCCCCTGCTTGTGCCCTCTGTCTCTGTCAAATAAATAAATAAAATCTTAAAAAAAAAGAATTCTTGAGACTTTTTTGGTGCAAAATGGTGCTTTTATTATAGTCTGGGGACAGGACCCATGGGCAGAAAGAGCTGTGCTGTGATTGTGAGGACTGACTGATTGTATATTTGGCGGAAGTCTCTAAAGGGATTTCCCTACGTTCAAGAAGACTTAGAGGATCCTGGGTGTCTGGCTATTGTCGAGCTAAGGTTGCTTTAGTCTCTAGCAAAGCATTAACATTAAGGCATCTGTGAGCCCCTTGAGGAATGTCCCACTCTGCTGGTCTCTGGTATTCATCAGTGGCCTGCAAGTTGTAAGGAAATTTAATTTTATCTACATTTCTCTTGCCTTGGCTCTCCTCATCACCACCACCCTTGCTATGTTATTGAGAGGGAGGAAAAGTCACACAAGCTTGAAGCAGGTCATCGCAGGTACAGAAACACATGGCCACCAGCACTTATGTCTCTCTACTCTGTCAGAGGGATCACCTCAGGGGGAAGCGCATCCCACGCGGCTCCTGTCCTCACTGAGTTTTCAGACCGTTCCAGGAGTGAAAACGTGAGCCAACAGGTGCCCTGAGTTTGTTATGTAACCAACTGCCAAGATGGTAAGAACAGTAGGAGTCAGAAAGGTAGGAGAAAAGGAAGAAACCTACTGAGGGAGGACTTGAAAATCTTACCTCGTGTAGTCTTGGTAACTATCACGCTGAGTTAGGTGTTAACGTCTCTAAAGTACTGATCAGGACACTAAGGCTGAGAGCAAAAGCCAATCAGGAAGCATTATTGGCTTTCCCGGAGTGTTCACGTACCAGGTCTAATGTATTTGAAAGGAATTACTTGACCTGGGAACGGGGAAGTTTAACCAGGTAAGGAAACGCCTTTCTCTGCCTTTCTCCCCCTCACGATGAAGGCCTTGGGTGGGCACCTGGCTTTATTTCACCATCTCGTTCGTGAAGTGTCTCTGCCTGTTGGAAGATCACCTGGGTTTGGAAAGTCCGGCTGGGGAACTTAAAACAGGCCATTAGTTTAATTTCCGCACTACGTATGACCTTGCTAGCGAGCCATCAGAAATAAAGGTCTCCAAGCATCATGTGGTCATTCTGAAAGCTCTGGTTTCCGTGGCCAAAATTCCCCCCACCTGGCTCCAAGCTCCAGGATTTTTCTTTCTTCTTTCTTCTGGCTGTTTCCACCGGAGTGCTCAAGTGGAAAGATGCCTCCTCTGTCATTCTAAAGCCATAACCTTGAAATGACAGCTTTGGAGCAGCAAAGCCTATAAAACTTGTTTGGTGCTTTCTCTCTCCCACTCTCTCTCCATTTTTTTTTTTTTTTTTTAATGCGTTTGCCCTGTTGTTGCTATTCTCTCTCTCCTCCCTCCTCCACCCTTGACCCCAGGCAGTGGGAAAAGGGGTTAGGATTTAACCATCCATGAACAATGGCAATTTTGCAGTCTTGAAATGGGGAGGTCTTTTTACCTAGAGGTCAAATGGGAGGCCAGAAGCAATATCCACCGCTCATGCCTCAGCCTCCGTCTGAGGCATCCAAGCTGCCCCCTGGGAAGCAGGGGGACTCCACAAAGCTCTCACAGGTTTGTAAGATATTGGCCTGTGTGCCCACGAAGTATTTCTAACTTTAAATAAAATCAAATGGATCAAGAGACAACAGTGACCATCCAACATTTGCGATGTTGAGGTAGCTAGCAATCACATCAACAAAAAGGGGGCTTTTAAGATCCTACTTTGAAAAAATGATGACTTTGTTTCTGTAGGATGATGATTAAAACTTCTATTCCATATTGCTCAGTGGATTTTTTTATTATTATTACCCAATGAAACCCTGATGGAATTATTGGGGCAGGGATTTTGAATATAAAAGGCAAATTATCATCACAAAGGCTAAGAATATGAAATAGAAGAAAGCTGGTATTTAATGAGGACTGTGGAACTTTCCGGGAAAGTGCTCTGGAAGGTTCCTCCATGGAAGCAGCACGTACTTGCTTTGAGTCAAAGGCATGCATGTCTGCCCGGGTCTTGGGTTGCAGCGGAGAGCACACTGCATCTGTCCACGGCCACAGGGTCTTGCTAGTGCTGGCGGACAGAGCACGCAGGGGCTGACTAGTGAGTCAGCAGTGTAGCCCAAGAGGTGGAACACGCTCTTTGGAAACACTCTTTAGTGCTTCAGCAAACACTAGGGACAATAGCAGACCCATGGGGAAGAAGGCAAAAAAAGTAGAAACTATGGTCCCTAGAAGAGCTTATAATTCAATTGCATGAAAAGAACCCACATTCAGAGACCCTCTCATCAGCAAGTAGAAGATTCCTGATACACCAAGCACGGGGCGGGGATGGGGCAGGGGCAAGGGGCCCGTTGTATCTGTCTCCGACCTGCACCACCTCTTGTACAAATCGGCATGCCTCTCCCCACCTGCCTTTACCTGCGTAACTCCCACTTACCTGAGCTTTTCCAGGAAGCCTCCTGACACCCCAGAAGATGACAGTCTTTGTGCTTCCGCCTATCTCCATCCTTGCCCTTAGCGCCTTTTATTAGGCTATCTTTTGTGTGTGGACTGTGACCTCCATGAGGACAGCGCCTGGGGACTTACTCACCATGGAGCCCGCGGGACTGAGCCTCCTGCTGAATATAGGAAATACCCAGCAATAAAAGCGCCAATCAATGGGCAAACAACGGCTAAGTTAGGTTTGCAATGACAAGGAAGAATGACAGGGTAATCAGGGGACGCTTCTCAGAGGAGTTGAGTGTTGAGTAAAATTTTAAGGGTGTGGAACTAATTGGATTGGTAAGAAGAAGACAGCGGAGCATTTATGGGAAATGTCAATAGCTGCATTGTGCCACTCTCAGGGAACAGGGTCCGGGGCATTAATGAGAAGAGGATCAATACACGAAAGAGGAGGGTAGTTGGAGGACTTGAAAGCACTTTGTATTCTGGATTTGATGGACAGACCGTGTAATTCTTTCTGCTGCCGCAGAGGAGACGGTTAGCCACTACCAGCAGTGCCCTGATCGGATTCTCACCAGAGTCTATATTTGGATTATTTAAATCCCACTGTGCCTTCAGTTTAATGCAGCATTTCCTTCGTTTCCTGCCCGAAATCCTTATGCATATTTCAGCGGTGGCTTTGGATGGCTTCCCTGCCTACAGTAAACCTATCTCCAGAGAGGTCCAAGCCGACTCAAGTTTTTCCTTAAGGCTACGCATTCTTTTTATTTATTTATTTACTTATTTTTAAAGATTTTATATAAATAAATAAATAAATAAATAAATAAATAAAATTTATTTATTTATATAAATTTTTAAAATTATTATATAAATTATATAAAATTATTTTTTATTAAATTAATTAAATTTTTAAAATTGAATTAATTTATTAAAAATAAAATAAATTATATAAAATTATAAAATTTTATTTGACAGAGAGAGAGACAGCCAGAAAGGGAACACAAGCAGGGGGAGTGGGTGAGAGAGAAGCAGGCTTCCCGCGGAGCAAGGAGCCCAATGCGGGGTTCGATCCCAGGACCCTGAGATCATGACCTGAGCTGAAGGTAGACGCTTAACGACTGAGCCACCCAGGTGCCCCTAAAGCTATGCATTCTTTATCAGCAAGCAACCTTAATCTCACATTTACTAAGACTCAAGCATCATTTTTCATGTGTTCTCATGTCATGAAAGCCTTACTTGAGTCCTGCGATCACAAGGGCACCATCAGGAAGAGGAAATGAGCAGGGCTGTGAACCAGAACACGCTGCACCTTTTTAAACATTAACCATTGTTCAGGTCTGCAGACCTGGCTGCTAAAGGAAACAAGGCAAATCAGGAATTAAATGCAAAATAAGATCTTACCTATGGAAAATTTTAGAGTTCTCAGATCTACCTTGATTCACTAAAGTTTTATTTTATACATATTATGTATAATATATATAACGTATATGTTATGTATAATATATATAATTTATATATTGAAGAAATAAAAGTATAACTAAATTGACCTCTTCTCTGAAAATAGCTCTTTCTGACCCATGTCATGTTCAGAAGAATAAAGTCATTCCATGTGACAGCATTCAAGCTAGGATGACATCAATGGCATTAGAACATTACTATGGAAAGAGCTTTTGTTCCATGAAGAACTCTGTTTTAGGAATTAGAAGGAATTTGATAATCTTCGATACTTGCTGGCATAGGCTAAGCGTATATATTGGTTATCATTGATTTTTATAATTCAAGGAGCACTTTTTGGTGCTGTCTTGCTTTTATTTATTTTTTCTATAAATGTGAATCACGGAAACCAGTATTTAAATGATTCTATCAGCCATGTGATGGCTGCAGTCATCATCATTGTTGCCATTTCGTTATTGAGCGTTTCCTACTCTGGGCTGGGTACCATGCACATGATTTTGATGCGTTGGTTCACGGAACTTGGTGCTTACTTCTGTTATTGTATTTCTCAAGGTGAACTAAAATATGTTGTATAAGCATCTGTCTCCACCCTATCCTGCCTCCACTACAGTCTTCTGAATACAGAGTCTGTATCTTCTTCATTCCGGTATCCCAGCACCATGCACATCTGGGTCACTTACATAAAGCAAACAACTGAGGTAACAAAATCATAGTGTTTCCAGGATCTTAAAAAAATTTTTTTAGGGTTGTACTACTTTGATACAGTGGTATTTTTAACAACAAAATCTGGAAACAAACTATCTTCAAGCTATAGGGGAATAGTTAACATATAAGCCACAGTACAACTAGTCTGTGATATTAGGGTGACTTTAGAAATTAAGATTTCTGGAGAGAAACCTTGGAACCCTGAAAAACTTGTGGCAACGTCAGATAAAATGTCCTGGTACTCAACTGTACATACAGTTTGTATATATGCAACCCTGTGAAAGAAGGAATATTATTCGTACAGATGGAAAAAGTACCTGAAAAAAAAAAACCCAGAATTCTGATAGTAGTCAAGGTTGCATAATTATGGACGCTCTTTTCTTCTTTTTCACATTTTTTATTAAACTTTTATATTAAAAATGTAAACATAGCTTTTTTTTTTTTAAAGATTTTATTTGTTTGACAGAGACACAGCAAAAGAGGGAACACAAGCAGGGGGAGCGGGAGAGGGAGAAGCAGGCTTCCCGCGAAGCAGGAGCCCGATGCGGGGCTTGATCCCAGGACCCTGGGACCATGACCTGAGCCGAAGGCAGATGCTTAAGGACTGAGCCACCCAGGCGCCCCTAAAAATGTAAACATAGCTTTATTTTATTTTATTTTATTTTTGTAAAATGGTTTTATTTTTATTTTTTATTTTTTTAAAGATTTTATTTATTTATTTGACAGAGACAGACACAGCGAGAGAGGGAACACAGCAGAGGGAGTGGGAGAGGCGGAAGCAGGCTCCCCGTGGAGCAGGGAGTCCGATGCGGGCCTCCATCCTAGAACCCTGGGATCATGACCTGAGCCAAAGGCAGACGCTTAACCGACTGAGCCACCCAGGCGCCCCTATAAACGTAGTTTTAAAAGAAAAACAGCAACGTTATCATGCGTTAATGAAATAACGGGTCATAGTCATTTAGCTGGTCCTCACTGCCGAAATCTTTCACCGTAAACATGTATACCTGTTTGATTAAAAAGTTTTCTGAAATAACACAGCAAGGACACTTGGCACTAAAACCATTAAAATCCATGTCTCTCCCACCCACAGAGGTTCAGAAGACCACTTTGGGTCATAAGTATCAACATCTCTGTAGAATCCCTCAAGATCATGTTTGGTCTAAATGACGGCATGCAGACCATGAAAAATAACAACATCGAGAGTATGGTTGTTTAATTTTAATGCCAGTTACAGGGAGACAGGAGCTTTCTTCTGTCCGCTGGATGCAAACTGTAGGGTGCAGTCAGCCACGCTGCAGAGAAGAGGAGTTCCAGGAGGACCAACACCCTGAGACGCTTAGCGTGACAGAAACACATTTACCGAGAAGGTGGCCACCAGGCAGAAGTATAAATGGCCTGTGTGTTGGGACAGCTTCCCCTTCTGAGCCCCTAGCAGGGTTTCAGGTCAGAACTTTCTCCAGGCTTTGCCCCTTCGGATGGTCTCTGCACTGAGCGTTCTTTTCTCGTTCACCCTGCCAGGCCACTTGCATTTTATTTTATTTTACTTTGTTGTATTGTATTGTATTGTATTAATTTATTTTAAATATATATATTGTTTTGCTTCTTTCTCCCCATCACTCTTAGCCTTCCTAGGTACTGTGCTTCTTGCTTATTTGTTGCCACAGTTCTACAGAGAACAGTGACACCGTTGGCAGCAAGGTGTCCTGTTAGCAGACTGTCCCTGCCTTGGTTTGAACAGCCCTTTTTTGTACGTACTTTACATAGCTCCTGGACTCAGTTGACCTTCATTGTCCAGCAAAAGAGCTGCCCAGACAATTTTTCGTGGGATAAAACTGGACCTTCCCACTGCATAACAACAAAATAATAATAAATACACGCACACCCTAAGGAAACATTTACTTGGTTCTGCACAAATCAGAAGAGATTATTTGCACCCCTCAGGATTAATGATCAATGAATTAGCAGAATTCCTGATCCTATTAGAAATGCTAGTCTTGTGAGAACAGAGAGTGCCATTTGTGGAAGGGGCTGAGCTGTCCAGGCTGTGCCGTCCCCACTGTCTTGGCTGTGTGAAGAAGGAAGGGAAAGGGGAGCAAGAAGAGTATTTGTTCAGCACCTACTGTAGTCCAAACTTTGAGGAAGGGGCTCTTGCACACTGTGTGGTTAATCCTCACAGCAATCCTTCACAGCAAGATAATGACCAGTCTTGTTCCTGATGAAAAACCCGAAGATCAGTGAGATTAAGTAACCTGACCTGGACCACACAGCCAGGAAGTGTCAAACTTGGATGTGGGGACTTGAACTCAGGATTTTATGAGTACAAAGTCTGTCATATCCTCATGGTAGCAGTTGCAGACATTGGTTAGATAGCTGGTGGCAACATCTCGGGCTGTTAAAGACCAAAAAGCAAGGTACAGGTTGACTCTGCGAGGCTGACTCCAGTCCCCTGCTGTCACGGACTCCAGGACTCACTCCCATGCTGACTGGATGACACGTGGCAAGATGAGAAGTCATGTTATCCCTGACAGACTCCAGGAACTCATGACCTTAGGAATCAGGATTTATGGCCCCTGCCCTAATTCCAACTGACTGACGTTGTATCATTTGAGAAGTGGCTGGCCCAATGAGTAGAAAGGACTTGAAGGCCATTGGAGCCATTCTTTATTCTTAACCAAGTGCTTCTTGTTTTGGGAATTCTACCACTATAAAATCATCCCTTAGGATTCCAAAATATCCTATTGAAAGACATAGACCCTTAAAAAGGTATCACCTGAAACTCCTTTTATAACCCAGCATTCTTGCGGGAGGTATAGGATGAGGCCCATAATGGCTGGTGCTGGAGTGGAGAAGCAAAGAGAGGAATTCTAGAAGAGAAATTTCGCCTTTACCACATGAACCCTCACCTTGTGTTCAATCCTATATGTGTCAATTTTCCTTTTGGTCAAATATCAGTAATAACGGGACACTGGGAATAGGAGTTGAAGCCAACCTAAGTGGAAACCTGAAATGGACTCAAATGATTGGTTTCGCAGGACTATGAGCCAAACTAACTTCTAACATTTATTTTTTAAGGAGCATTTAATTTTAGAATAATTTTAGAATTATAGCAAGAGTGTGAAGATAGTACAGTGAGTGCCCATATCCCCCATACCTGGTTTCCCCTACTGTTAATATCTTTCATCAGCATGGCAAACTGGTCACAGCTGTGGAATCAAAAATGATACACCATTATTTACTAAAACCCATACTTGACTCAGATGTCCTTAGTTTTTACCTAATGTCCTTTTCTGTTCTTGGCATCCCACCCAGGACACCACATTGCCTCAGTTGTCATGTGTCTTTTGGCTTCTCTAGACCGTAGCAGTCTCTCAGACTTTCTTTGTTTTTGATGACTTTGACAGTTTGAGAATTACTGGTTAGGTAATTTATAGGATGCTTTTCATCGGGTTTAGCTGATGTCTCTCTCACGGTTTGACAAGCGTGATGGGTTTGGGGGAGGACGTCTACAAAGGTAAAGCGGCCATCTCGTCACATCAAAGGTACATGACATAACACTGTTGACTTCACACTGATGTCTAAAGAAAATATATCACGTGGTAAGCCAGTCTGAACCAGAACGGGACCTGCACATTTTCTAAAATGACCGAACCGGCGCAAAATCGAAAGGAACCGATGTTTCACTCAGTCCAAGCCCCTGGTAGTACAGTTTATGCAAGCTCCTTTTGCAGACAACATTTGGAGCTCCTAAGGGAAAACGGTTGTCTCAAATATAGAATGTAGCTAGGATGCCACGTAGGAAGAATTTTGCTGAACTGAGAGCCAAGTGAGCACTGTCGATCCAGAATACCTGCCGTGGACCTTGCCTGTCCAACCTCCAGGACTCCAGTCCCTAGAAGACATTAGCAATGAACCAGACTTCCACATTTCCTGCCTCCCCTTACTTGGAAACATTTCCAAACGGCGGGGCTGCTCCGAGAAGCCAGTGCCTTTACCTTGTAAGGAAGGCACTGGCAGATTCACTTTTCATTTGTGCCGCATAAAAACATGATCATCATTTCAGTGATTTAACCCTGATTAAATTCAGCTGTCAGCCTTGAAAGTTCTCTGAGAAGCTTTCACACTCGGGAAGGGAAGGGGTCAGCCGGCAGGTTCTCTGCGATAGCTTCCCCTCTTACCTTTCTGCAAGCTCCTTTCCAAACATCTGGGCGAGGCTGGCGTCCTTCAGAAAGCCATCCTGTGCCCGGTGGGAATGGATTTCCCAACCCAGCAGCCCTGTGGGAGAAGGGAGCCCTGCGCTGCCTGTCACTTTTACATTGTTCTACTTTTTCAAGATTTTATTTATTTGAGAGAGAGAGAGAGAGTGAGCGAGCACAAGCAGGTGGAGTGACAGAGGGAGAGGGAGAAGCAGGCTCCCCGATGAGCAGGGAACCTGATGTGGGGACTCCGGGATCATGACCTGAGCCGAAGGCAGATGCTTAACCGACTGAGCCACCCAGGAGACCCATACTTGTTTTACTTTAAATTGCCTCCTTTGCTTTCTTGCTTCTCAGGTAAATGCCTCCTGTGGGTTTTGTATTGATGTGATGTGTATTTTCATTGATTTATTTTTCTGCTCTTTCCATTTTTCCTTTCTTGGCCGAACCATCTTCTGTGTGGGTCCCACCATCCCCAGCCCCCACTGCACACACAAGGACTGTCCGCCCGCCCCCAGGAGTGCCTTTCCTGTGCTCTCTGATGCTGCCTTCCTGCCGTCCTGCCATTAGGGAGAGTGAGGAGGCGGGACTGGAGCGGGATGCGGTGGTGGCTCAGCCTTCCTCCCAGGAGAGGGCCGAGGGAGCCCCATCTAGAGGTGACATGCACAGTGCCACAGGCCTCCTCCCACACCCCTTTTTATGTGTAATTTCTTTTTTTTTTTTTTAATAATCGCAAGGGGCCCATTGCTGTAAATTGCATGTCATGTCAGTGTTTGCATCTTGTGCTTTCTGTGCGCTGACCATGTGGAAAACTAAGCAGAACTTCAGAATGACCTGAAAAGAGATCCTAGCAATTCTTGGAGGGGACTGTGGCCATTATGGATAGCCCTGCCATCCACTTAGCAGCATCCTAAAAGGGTGTGTAAGAAGGCGTTTGTCATCAGGCCCATGGGCCCCAGGCTTGGTTGATGATCAGGACAGATCATGGATGGTACACCCTCGCCAACTGCTTTGATCTTCTCCCTCCTAGTCGGTATACCCAGCTGGATAAGTAACATTAGTCTAAGCGTAGCTTCCCGGACAAATGATTAAAATTGATAATGTCCTACATTTTTTTCCGAAGCGCAGTTGTTTCAGATCAATGGGGCTAATCTTGTGGAAACAACTAATACTAAGCCTTTTTGTAAGACAAAGAGCTTTTGTGTTTACAGGTTCAGATTTGGGAGGTAAAATGAGTTTTCTGGGAACTAAAAATTGTTCCTTTTAGAGCTAATGGATTGTTAACATCCAGTGTGGTTATTGAGCTCTTTTTTAAAAAAAAAGAAGAAAAGGAAGACAGCCCAAACAACAAAAGTAATAAAATCTGCATTATCATCATCAGCTTACTACAAGTTAACTTTCTGTTTATGAGTTTTTCAAAGACGACTCCCCTGACAGCTTGAGAAAAATGTACTCTTAGGAAACAGATAATACTTCTCCAGGCTCGCTCTTCTCAGAACGCATCCAAGTGGGATCGGGACTCCTGCTGGAAAACGGCCCCTTTATGATTGTTTAGAAATGTTTCTTATAATTGAGTAAATGACCTCATCATTAGATTCATGAGCGTCGGTTTGTCAGGACCCCACTTTCCATGGCATGTACTCAACTCCACTTTCCAAAGATATTCCCCTGGAAATTTGGAGGCAAATACCGAAGACTCTTTCTAGCTTTTCTTGAGTTGGGAGAGGCCATGTGGAAGCAAAGTCTCATTCGGTTGGTGAAGACCTATTGTGTGACTTTAAGCAGACCCTTCCTTTACCAGGACCTCTGTTGCCTTGTGCCTAAAATAGGGAGTTGGGTGAAGGTCTGACTCGAATAGTTTGTGCCCGTAATTTGAACGGTGATCGGGGAAGAGGGTCCTGCGGTCAGATAGCCCCTGTGTCAAACACGGGGGCTCCACCCCTGTGTAGATCTGTATTGTTGAGCACACAGTTCCCCTTTGGAACCTCAATTTCTTCATCTATGAAACTGTTATGATAGTAGTTCCAACCTGAACAGGTTGGGATGAAGATGGAATGAGAGAATTACATGAAATACTTAGCACAGGCCCTGGCTTACAATAAGTGCTAGATAAACGTTACCTTTCATTAGTAGAGGCCATATTATCATTTTGTGTGCTGCCGAAGCGAGCACAGTTGAAGCCATGTTATCACAACAAAGGTTTACTTGTGCGTGATTTCTATCCTACTCTCATGAAATTAATCAATTTTTATGGGGATGGATGAATCAGGTCAACGAGTCATGGAAGGCCAGGACTCTTACTGTTATAAATTCAGAGGAAAGGTTGCTGCGATTAATAACTCCAGTGTTTGATGCAAAACAGTAATTAAGTTTGTAATGTCCTCTCTGGATTGCTCTGTGTGACCATCCCTGCAGGGAAGGCCAATGCCCCACTGGCAATGGGGTTCTTTTCCTCAACTGTCCTCTGAGCCAGGCAGAGAAAGGTTTAAAAGTAGTAATTTTTGACCAACGATGGTAGCAGATTACCGGGTTATGTACTTTCCAGGCGTTTGTGCATGTCGGGGGACATGTTCTGTGTCCCAATCAAAATACCGTGGCTGATCCCGATCAAACCCAAACTAGCAGGGGATTTTGCGCCAGATGAGAAAGATGGCGACAAGAGAGGTGGAAGAGAAGTGAGGACCATGGCCCGGGCCAGGACAGGGGGGCAGTCCGGCTGCAGTGAAGCTAGCTGGGAGAGCTGAGTGAGCCTCCGTCTTCTCGTCTGTGAAATCAGAGTGATATGTGCGCAGCCCTCCTCTCGTGACCAAATGAAAGGGCTCTGCACAAATCACAGAGCATTCTACAAAGGCAAGGCGCTTGCTAGATTCCAAATGGGCGAAACAAAGAAATACTGAAATATGTCAGTGGAAGTAAGACCTTCCCTGAAAGACTTTCTTTCTTTGAACTTACTTGCCATCAACGGTTGCCTGGTTTGATCGTTTCTGGCCTGAAGCGTTTGTCCTTATTGCTCCTTCACACAAACAACCATTTCTACCTGGAAAGTCAGGACGTCAGACTCCCCTTAACCCACTGGCTAGACCCAGGGACTGCCCGGGCGCCAAGCAGGTCTGAAATTGTGTTTGTTTCTATCTCCCTCCATCAGATTAGAAGCTCCCCAGGGGTAAGCCCCTTGCCTACCTCGTTTACCAGTGCCTGGTACAGATTATAGTGCTTGGCACGTAATAAGTACTCAACAAATGTTGACTGAAAGAATATACGGAGACGCTGGGCGCTGGAGTGGCACCTGCAGCGAAAATAAACAAATTTTAAAAAGAAGAAATTTTACCCGATTGAGGAGGGCTCTGGTAATGTTTCAGGAGCCTCCTCTCCTATGCACGCCTTTCCCCTTCCCTCCCTAAACTCCAGGAGGAGAAGGCCGGTTATTGCTAATCTAGGAGACTTTGCAAACCAAAACTGAAAATAACTCCGAAAGCATGTGACATCTTAGGGATACAAAATGCCAATGCCAGGAGATGTTGCTTATAGGAAAGTAAAATACAGTCTCTTTTCTCAGTTTGCTGTCGTGCAGAAACCGTGGATCCAGCTGACTGAAATTGCTGCCTAAATGAAGGAATGAGGATCTTCTGGGAAATGTAGGTTCCTAATGGAGGGTTGCAGTTTGAAAAGGTGCCCACACAGTGATTTTTTTACATGCCTCTTGACCTAACTGCAGTGGCTACTTTTCCATCATAATCTGTTATATAATTACCATGCAGCTTTGGCTCTGCCTCTTATAAGACTGATTTAAACTTCTCACCTAGACCAGCACCACTGACCTTTTGCTAGAATTTGTGGGGCTTATTGGAATTACATTGGCAGAAGTAGAGAATCCGGTGATTTCAATCAGATTAATCCCGGGAAGATGGGGCTCCTTTGCCTTCCCAGGCTTGTGAGAATTGTCATAAAGCCAACATATGGGATGTGAATATGGCTTGAGAAAAATTGAACTTGATGCCTTAGTGAACGTTTGACCCTAAGTGACTCCCTCCACCTCCCAAATTTTGACCTTTAGCATTGCATATTGGAGCCTGTAGCATTTGAGAAGCTATTTTAGTCCAAATTCTGTGATGGAAATAACAGAAGCTAAGTCTGGATATCGTAAATAAACAAATGAATTTATTAGAAGGATATAGAGTAGCTCACAGAACAGGAGAAGCTGAGGATCTTCTTCATAAAAGTGTCAGGGAAGCTCTGGGAATTCCGGTGTTCGGAATAATGCAGTTTTCTTTGGCCGTTGTTACCAGAGTAAATGATCTGGGACCATTCGAGTTTTTGTGCCTTTTCTCTTGACATCAGAATTCCAGGTCAAGAGCATCTGATAGACCTGCTTTCAATCATGTATGCATCCTCCCCTTGGCCAGGTTAAGGGGAGGCACCATGATTGATAGTCATTTCTCCTATCAGGGAAGAGTCCTTCTCCAAAGAAAAAACAAGCCTCTCTGTCCTCAGGCTACTGTAGCACCATGGCTCCCCTTTGGCAGGGAAAGAAGTGGTGTAGTTCTGCAGCAAGAGGTGTGGAGGTGGCTCACACTATTTGTAGCTCACCGTCTTCCAGCTCTACCTCATACCTTCTCTCGCCTCCAAACCACGAATTAGCACACTCACCGTTCCCGCACCAGGAGAGCACACGCACACTCTGCCACGTGTGAGCAGCTTAGAATCTGGGAGAACAAGAAGAGTGGGCAAGAGGAGTGAGACTGGAGACAGAAGT
The DNA here is from genome assembly GCF_037043125.1 of Eumetopias jubatus. Lineage (NCBI taxonomy): Eukaryota > Metazoa > Chordata > Mammalia > Carnivora > Otariidae > Eumetopias > Eumetopias jubatus. Next base: position 112,061,371 of record NW_028274814.1, on the reverse strand, counting down.
GGGGATCATGCCCTCCTTTTGAGCTGTCGAGTTGATTTTATGTCTCCTCGGGTCAACACGTTTTTTAAAATTATTATTATTATCTAATTAGAGAGAAACTCAAATTATCTTTCTACTGCAGTACCTTGAGTTTTTTGTGATTTCTTCAGTGAGAAGAGAAAACAAAAATACAGTCATTGTCAATGTTTAATTCCTTTTTCTAGAACCAACCTCACTATGATTTTTATTACATCACATAATTAATTATACCATACCTAATTTAACGTGTTCTTTTATTGATGAGATAAATAAAAAAGAAACTGAGCATTCCAGAGGAGTGGAAAAAAGTTAATGAGCAGAGCCCCCTCCCCCACGCCCACCCCCCCAGGCAACGTGCTCATTTGAATGCTTGCTGACTCTCCAATCCTAGATCTGTTCTGTCTTGGGGTTTCCATACGAGTGACCTCTCTGCTGGTAGTGGCTGGCAACTTATAATACACTCAGGACTTCGTCCCCGTGGAACAAAACAACGCCACAACTTTAGAGAAGAAATCTCTTCCAATGTTATGCCTGTGCAGGTTCCAGTTTGTGGAATATCTAATTCTGTTGTTTTAGAAATATATACGGGCTTGTTTCTCCCTTAAACCCACTTAAAATTTTTTAAAAAGATTTTATTTATTTATCTGAGAGAGAGAAAGAGTGGGAGGGTGAGGTAGAGAGAATCTGAAGCAGACTCCATGTTGAGTGCAGAGCCCAACGCGGGGCTCGATCCCATGATCCATGAGATCATGACCTGAGCTCAAACCAAGAGTCGGACGCTCAACCGACCGAACCACCCAGGCACCCTAAATATTTTTTAAACTTTGGTATGTTGTATATAGTTTGGTGAAAAGCTAATAATTGAGTTTGATTCATGTCAGAGCAAATCATTATGTTCATTCGGCTTTTCTCTCTTTTTCCTTTCAGTTCAAATTACCTACTCTAACACTGCAGATTTCTCTCATGCCTCTGTCACTGTAAGCCACCAAAGCAGAATGGAGCTGATGTTAACTGAACACCTGTCGCATGACAAGCATTTTGACAAGTGTTTTTGCATATATTATTTCATTTACCCTTGTAGTATCTTCAGTGAACATACGTGTAACCCAAGATCCAGAGCAGTTAAAAAAAAGTATCCAGGGTCACAAAGCTAGTAATTGGTAGGTTCATCTAGGAACCTACATCTGTTTGATTTCAAAACACATTCTTTCCATTCATTGTACAATGTCAAGTAAGATAGTTAGAGATCAGCTTATCAAGAATTCCTAAGCATCCCAGGAACAAATGCATGTTAGGAGTTCCTGAAGATCAAATGGTAACAGAAAAGATGGCTGAATGGGAGCAGAAAGAATCTTGTATTTGACATGTAGTCTCTTGGTTCTCTCTCTCTCTCTCTTTGGGAGCACCCAGAGGGTGAGTGGACTGAGTACTACTGAGTTCAGTGTTGAGCAGGTTAGGTCAGGAAGAAGGATCACTGAAGGCTAGGGGATCATAAAGTAATTCCAGAAGCTTATAGACTAGACAAAAACAAAACTTTCATTTAAACGGACATTGATTCATTCTTTCGTACAATGTACAATGAATATTTACCGTGTGTATCTGTGGGAGGCCAGGCCATACAAAAATGAGTAAGACATGGTTCTTCCTTCAATGACTTTAGCATCTATTGGGGAAGACAGATAAGTTAACAAGCTAGTTAACAAAGGGATGGTAATATATGCCATTGGTATATATATTGTATATGGTAATATATACCAATGGTAATATACACCATTGCACTTGGGTGCCCTTTCTATAATCAACATATAGTGGGCACATGCTGATTTTTGAACATTCATTATCTACTCCATTTAAAAAAATTTTTTTTTAAATTTTTATTTATTTATTTGAGAGATAGAGAGAAAGAGCATGAACAAGGGGAGAGGGAGATGAAGAAGCAGACTCCTCGCTGAGCAGGGAGCCTGATGCGGAACTCGATCCCAGGGCCCCGGGATCATGACCTGAGCAGGAGGCAGACGCTTAACTGACCGAGCCACCCAGGCGCCCCGATCTACTCCATTTTTATTTCCTTTTGAAGGATTACATCTCCCTCACTGGAAAGTGTGATGAGACTGTTAAATCTAGGTGCCCTGAGCCCTCTACTCACCCACAAATAGCCACCTGACCAAATAGCCACCAGCCCCTTGTTGGGGGAGGGTAGAAAGCAGGAAGACCAGTTAGGAGACTACCGCAGGAATTCAGGTAAAAGATGGTGACAAATTGAACTCAGTGGCTGGAGAAATGGAGAAGGGGAAGATGGATTCCAGACTCAGAGAAGACAGAGCTAGTTGGACCTGGTGACTACAGATGTGGAAAGCCAGGAATATGAACAGTAGGATGAGGAGATTTTCAGTGAAACAGAGTAAGACAGCTTCCCTCACCTCTTTTCTGTTGCTCTAGAGGGTACATTCTGAGTCAGCCTCGGTTTTGGCAGCATTTTCTTATTGGCTAAGGCTGTCTTCTTCTCACTTCACCCTCCCAACCCTGGAATGAATATCATTTCCTCCTAAAAAAAAAAAATCCTCCCCATTATCTAGAAATCTTGGCAAGGACACCAAATTCCTCTTTTCATCTTATCTCCTAAGCCCCGGGGATACATGTTCAGTAGATTCTTAGAAACAGTCCTGGATGGCACGTAGTAGTCCAACATCAACAAGCAAACTGCATGATGACTATATGTCACAAGCATACTTACTATATTTGTGATCCCATTTACATTCTCATCTCTGCAACCACAGCCCATGTAGTTCACACAGCCTCACCTATGGGGATTCCCAGAGTGCTCTGCACCTACAGGCTTTGCTACAGACGAAGGGTATTCAAGTGCTTGTGGTCATGTGGAAAGAATCCAACAGCACTTGGGTGTGCAGAGTTGGACTCGATGGGCTGTTCTGTCCCTTCCAAAGGGACAGGCAGATGGCAACCTTGGTTGAGTCAGTGCCCTCTCTGCCTGCCTGTCCTTTGTACCAGTCTTTTGGACCAATAAATAAATACAGTGACACCCATAACTACAACCTCTTATCTGCAGGAAAATAAGCCAGTAGGAAGTTGTGCATGCAAGACACGCAACATCTACAAGAACTAAGGACTTCCCCGTCCCTAGAAAGGCCCTAAGCCCTGGATTTGGGGAGGCTCACTTTTGAGATGGAAAAGACGAATCGATAATAGCTCTAGTTGGATCTTTCTCTAGTTTCTCTTATTGGAAGATACGTTGGAACTTTAGTATCTTCAAACAAACAAACAAACAAAGGTAACTAGCATTTCCACAAACATATTAGTGGTACTTGAAATACCCCATTCCTGGGCAATCTTCTGAAAAATAAAAGCAAAGTTTTGGTGTGTTCCAGTAGCTTTCAGAAGCCCAGCATTTTCAAAGCCGTATTATTGAATAGCTCCCACATTTAATGCTAAGTAAACAATATGCTACGGACACCCAGATTATAAGGGAAATCCTGATGGATGGGAGAAGGAAAAGAACACTGTCTCATGTACAATTTAGGCTCCAAGGCAATTTCTGCTAGATGATTACTGTATTTGTTACAGCTTGATCACCTGTATTTCATTTCAAATAAATTTTCTTCAGTCTCTTTGCCAACAAAGCACATTTGATAGAAATGCCTCAAAATCAATTTATACTACTTCACCAGTTTTATGCATTTTAAATTTAAGGAAACAACAATTAGGATATTTGCAATGATGAAAAGAACTCCATTAAGCTGCCACAAATGTCAAAAGTTCCTGGCTATGCTAACGCTTATGTAATTGTTCTGGAAACCCCACGCACCGGAATAGACCTACAACACTAGGCATGACTCACTGAATATTTCTATGCACATAGAAATTTAGAGCATCTCTCTAAAATGCTCTCCAGTTGGGAAAAAGACAAAACATAAAAACCCCCAGAGAACGTGTGGGTTCTCCAATTTCCAAATGGTCCTCATTTCTTCTCGTGACTTTATTCCCAAGTTTGTTTTTGGAGAAGTGATGGCTGGTAGCATATGGCTGGTGTCCTAATCCCCTGACCAGTGTCAAGGAAGATGACATAACACCATGAAGGGCTCAGCAGTATGGGCGGGCCTGGGCCCACAAAGTCAAGGCTCACTGGCGGCGTATATTCTGATCGTTTCTGTTGGATGCCTTGTGCAAGTCCAAATTCTTACGGGGAATTTACAAGAGCTTATGGCATACCTGTGTCCTCAAAAGCCGATGTGTGGTGGTACTTCTAATACCGAGGTAACACATTCATCATTGGCCCTAGTCGTGGGATTGGGAATTCACTCAATGGTGAGCCAAACCAGTTTCGTGGATGGGAAGGTTCTGAGGGCAGTTCCACCAGGCCGTTGAAACAGTTTTTGTTTGGGCAGGGAAGAGGCAGGTCAGCCATTTGGAGGCCACTGGCAGGCCACCCCAAGGAAGGTCAAGAGGAGGAATCTGGCGGGCAATTGCCATCGATGGACCAAACGGCCCGTAGTGAGCCCCAAGGCAAAGGACAGGGCTTGAGAAGAGACCCCCAAGCGCGGGGGAGGTCTGAAAAGAAAAGGCAGAATTCCGGTTTTAGAGAAACTTAGAGGCGAAATGTGGAGGAATGACTGAGACAAACTCAGTTGGTAGGACTCGAACAGCAGGGTGAGTCTGGAATAGGAATAAGGTGGGCACCTCACAGCCGTAATGAAGCAGGAGCTCAGAACAGACTCCAAACAAAGCCCAGCTGACCAGAGAACGAGCGAGGTGGACTTGCGTTTCCTCCGCCCACGAGCAGGCTTGGGCCCAGTACCTGGGCTGGGGCTGCACTGCAGGTGGGGCCCTGCGGCCGAAGGTCGAGCCGGAATCAGGGCAGGGCACCAGGCAGATGGTGGGGCACCACCCACACCAAAGTCCTTGTGGCCCCTAGCCCTTTTGTCTTCATGACTTCAGTCCTGTCTTTTTTTTTTTTTTTGAACTTTTTATACACTCTCAGCATCTTTTTTTTTTTTAAGATTTTATTTATTTGAAAGAGAGAGAGCACAAGCAGGGGGAGCTGTAGGCAGAGGGAGATGCAGGCTTCCCGCTGAGCGGGGAGCCCGATGGGGGACTCGATTCCAGGACCCTGGGATCTTGACCTGAGCCAAAGGCAGATGCTTAACTGACTGAGCCACCCAGGCGCCCCTCTCTCAGCAACTTTCAAATATACAATACAGTATTATTAACTGGGGTCATCATGCTGTACATGATCTCCCCATGACTTATTTATTTTATAACTGGAAGTTTGTGCCCTTTTTGCAACCTGAAATTCACAGCCCAAACTCCTCAGGCTGCTCATCTTTCAGGATCCAGTTCAAAGAGCATCTTCTGTGTGAAGCCCTTCCTGGCTTCTCTGGGTTCCAGGAGCACCTTATACAACTCTCTGTTGTGACACTTAATACACTTTGTCTTGTCCTGTTTTTCTTTACCCATCTCTCTCCCAACTAGCCTTCAAATTTCTTGCCAAATGAGTCTTGGCATCTCCTGAGCCCAGCATAGTACCAGCACACTGTAAGAGCTCAATAAATATTTGATGATAAATAAATGGGGTGAACAAGTATTTATTAAATCCAAATCGATCAACTGATAAGGTAATGAATGAAGTAATTGTTAACAATTCCATATATTGACAAAAACCACAAAATATTAACAGTCGCTAACATTTGTGCACTGTGTGCTGACTGTCCTGGGCTTCTATGCTCGATCCTTCACATAGATTATCTTATTTCATCTCCACAACCACCCAAGATGTAAGTGCTATTATAACACCCATTATACAGATAAGAAAATGGAGGCATTATGCTAACATCTTTAAGAACTGGATCTCATCTGGGATCTGTATATTCTACTCAGCAATAGAATTCCTCATTCCTTGGGCCTTCCACTTGCCACAGGGGATGTAGTGGCTCTTGACAGTTGGGAGGGAGGTGTGATCAGGCTCTGCTTGTCTCTCTGCTTCCCTCCTTCTTCCCCGTGTCTTCCATTAACAAGGAAATGATGTCCCAGGCAGTCCTACTGGCAAGTGCCACATTGGAAAGTGCCTTTCCTGATGGGTAAAGCCTCACTGGAATTGGCCAGAGTTCCCTACTCCTCCTTTGAGTTCTTTCCCTTGCTAGCTGTAAGGTGTAGGATGTGGCAGAAATTGAAGTGAAATGACAAGGAGTTTTCCACTGCATCTGATATTTACATATCTACCTTGTTGTGAGGACCACACAGGACTTTACATACCTTACCCTCTTTAGTCCTTACCCTACCCTATGAAGCAGGTTTCTTCATCCCTCAGCGTACATGGGAGCCACCTGAGATTCCCAGAGGTTTAGCAACTTGCCTAATGTCCTAGAAGCTAGAAGCAGAGCCAGGATTTGAACCTCCAATCTGATGTAACTCAGCAAATATCTATGGACGACCTCTTTTTGGATGCACCATCCCCTTCCTACACAGCATGTGGCCACCAATACCTGTTAATGTCAAGGACATGGCCATAATCACCATCTCTGGCTATTGGTCAGGGTATCCTTTAAAGCATGTCATGGAGGCAGTTTTTAAATCGACCTATTTAAAAAGTCACGGTGCTAAAAAATAAAAAAAGAAAAGTCACAGTGCTCACTGCAGCAGCACATACACTAAAATTGGACCCATACAGGGAAGATTAGCGTGGCCCCTGCACAAGGATGGCACACAAACTCATGAAACGTCCACATTGTTTCAAAGAGTGCACTTGCTGTGGTGAGGACTGGGTGCTGTGTGGAAGTGTTCAATAACCATACTGTACCCCTGAAACTAATGTTACACTGTATGTTAACTAACTGGAATTAAAATAAAAACTTTAAGAAAGTCACAAAGATCCAATTCATTGGTGGAAAAATCGCAAAAATTTGAGACTGAAGCCATGGATGACAGTGGGTAAGATGAGCAGCGTCTCTAGTTAGAAAAACCCCACTTCTCTCTCCTGACTTCTGCCCTTCTTTTCTGCTTGCTGGCAGCTCCCGTGCTCCTAGTTTACACGCAGGCACTTCTGTTGACCTGTTCATGATGGGTGGTGATAAGCTCTTACGAAATGATGCACCAGTGGGAGAGAGCAGATCCAGAGTTCACGCCCGCACTGCTTGCTCTGTGAAATTCCAGACTGTTTAATCGGCTCTATCTCAGCCTAAGAACTCCGGATTCCACTTTTCTTAATGACTTTCCCCTCCTTAAATGCCTACACAGTTATCTTGGAAGAAGGAGAAAAAGAATAGATGAATCACTTGCAGGAAACGGGGCAGAGACATGTGGTTGGAACGGCAGATGGCTGTGTGTGTGGGCACATCGCTGTCTCTGTTGTTCCTTCCACCACCCTCTGGAAATGAAGCCTTTGGAAGAGTACGTTCATTCCAGAGTGGGGGCTGCGCCTGCTTTCAGGTGCTAACATGCAAACCCACATCCACAGGGCTTCTTCTCAGACATCGGAACTCTGGGGAGAGTAGAAAACTCAGGCTCTGGCCCAGATTGGACAATTCATCCTCTCCTCCAAGTTTTGACATTAAACCTTCTAAAGATAAAGTAATAAGCTACATACAATTAGTGGCAACGAATTTCTCATGCTGTCTTTTTTGTCCTGCAGGATATGAAGTAAGTACATAAATATTCTTCCTATGTGTCACAGTGCAAGCTCCTGACCTCATAAGGGATTGGCAAATGCCTATAGGGAAGCTAGAGGGAGATTTACATTCAGATAAAATAGGCATTAAGCAGGAGAACACAAAACTGTTCTTGGTGGGGCTTTTGGTGGTGGGGGCGTGAAAAGGACATAAAGACAGTGTCCATGTGTTACTCTCCGTAACAAGTTAGCTTCTTGCTGTATGTATTGGGATGTCACCAACCATGGTTGTTTCACTTGGATAACTGAAATAAGTTTCTAGAATCCCAAGGATTCAAGAGAACACAGTTTGATACACTGTTTTTCAGAAGGCTTCATGGAGGCCCTCCTGTTACTTCTACATAAATTCCCAAGTGTCATCTGGATGTAAATGCTAAGATAAGTAATTGTTATTTTATTTTTAGGTATATGAAACTCACTTCACTGACAGACTCTTAAGAGAGTCCTCGGTCACTGCCATCTGCCCTCCCTACCCTAGACCCATGCTACAGGACCTTGTTGTGAGCACACAGATGTGCAGAAAGAATTTGTCACCTTTTTCCTTGGTGCATTAGAAGTTTTGGTAAAATATACATCTAGAAATCGAAATATATTCCCGAGCACAAATTACATACTATTTGGAAACAAAGCATTGAGGTTAGCAGTTTTAAAATTAATGAACACTCCTTTAAAATTTAACGTTATAATACAAATCATCTGACTAAGAATGAGTAAACTCAGTCCAGAAACCAATCTGAATAGCCATAAAAAACATTTCATCAATCATAAATCCCAATAATAGAATTTCTACCCCTATACTCACTATGATTTGATGACTCATTTATCTGAAAGTCGTTCATCTTAACCTTCACGAAAGCACTAATTCTTGAATCCTAAAATGCTTTAAAATTATCTTTTGTAATTTTAAAACATGACCATACTGGACTAATTTTTGTGCCTTTCAACATCCCCCCAGCCCCACGTGATCCCTGGGCCTCGGCCTCCTCCTGAATGGACAGACTCCTGAGGGTGCAGCTTTGGAAAGACCACATCTCACCTGCTGCATCAGTAGCCAGGGGCTCCAGGACCCAGGTCTGAGCTGACGAGGCTCTTGGACCTTAATGGATGGCCAATCCCCTCCCACATCCTCCAGGCAGCTCAGCACCATCTCCCTCCTGGTGTAACTTGTAGGACAAGCAAGGAAATTCGCAAATTTCTTCGTGAAGTATTACCAGTTCCTTAACACACCACCTGGTATCTGCATTCCTTCCTTCCTGGCTTTCTCTCTCTTTCTCTCATTTTTTGAAGCCTTGGGATTGCACCTTCCAACACAGTCTTAGCAAGAGATCTTTGCCTCAGGTCTTATTTTTTAGATAATTTGACTAAGACAATGAGTTTTTTAAAAATCACATGTTGGGGCGCCTGGGTGGCTCAGTTGGTTAAGCGACTGCCTTCGGCTCAGGTCATGATCCTGGAGTCCCGGGATCGAGTCCCGCATCGGGCTCCCTGCTCAGCAGTGAGTCTGCTTCTCCCTCGGACCCTCCCCCCTCTCATGCTCTCTCTATCTCATTCTCTCTCTCAAATAAATAAATAAAATCTTTAAATAAAAAAAAATAAATAAAAATCACATGTTGTATCTTCAATCTGGCCTCCTGCCTACAGTCTGTTTTCTTCCCGGTTAGAATGATGAATGGAGATCTATAATCCCTGTTAAGGTTAACTAGAGCTGCTCCAGTGAAATGTCTCTGGGTTGAGAATGTTTCCTAAATCTCATCTAACTTTCCTCTAAGTGAGTTTTTTTTCTCACCGAAATAGGATTGGGTATAGTAGCTCTTTTCTCAGATTGACTGCTTCTGCCCAGCTTGGTGTGGAGAACCAGGACAACAGACAGTGGCCTTTCTATATCCACCCTGCTATCTACTGGACCTACTTCCTGATCGACGTTTTATTATCTCTGATGGTATCTTCTACCTTCATGGCGTCCTTGCCTCCCATCTCACTTACAGCGAATTCCTCATATGTACTCGTGATAAAGCCAGTTCAAAGTAATATTCAAAATCCCTTTGACTCAGGATATTGTTTTGTGTAAAATATGTGTCTTTTAATCAGCAGCTAAACAGCATCGGCTGCCAAGAGCAATGTGGTACATGGGGATTGTAAACAAGGCACTTCGGTGTCACAAGTCTTTCCCAGACTGAGAAAGAGAAGTCAAGGGACTTTTTCACTCCTCTGTTTAATGGGCCAGATCATCTCTCATGAAGGGGACTGGGGGTGAGGATGAATGCTCTTAGTTATTTGGTGGTATCACTCTTTCCACCTGAGCAGGAGGCGGGTACTGTGAATGCCTGGAGAGTATATTAAGGCTGTTATTTTAATGAGTTAAAATTCCTTAGAAGGTTTGCATAGATAATAATGGCTGAGGCAGAGTTTAAGACAAACAGCCCTTCTGGGATTAAAACTAAACAAAAACCAGGGCTCCTTAACCCTGAGCAATTCTAAGGAGTGAGAGCAGTTTTAATTACAGCATGAGATTTATAATGAGTCGAGAAGGAAAAGTCAGGCATCAGTGAGTTTTGTATAAAAATGTGCTTTGGGATTATCCAGTGCCTCTACGTTTTCTGTTCGAAAACAGTGATTGAGGGACGCTTGGGTGGCTCAGTTGGTTAAGTGTCTGCCTTCGACTCAGGTCATGATTCTGGGGTCCTGGGGTCGAGCCCCGTAGTGGGCTCCCTTGCTTCTCCTTCTGCTCCTCCCTTGCTTGTTTACTCTCTCTCTCTGACAAATAAATAAATAAAATCTTTAAAAAAAAAGAATTTATCCTGCAGATATACTCACGTGTAAAGGGGATAAATGTGTAGAAGACTGTATTCATTGCAGTCACTACTTGCAATAGCAAAAAAGATTCTGCACAACCTCAGTATCCATCAATAGTTAAGATCAGGTAAATAAATGATGCATGCCCACACAATGGAATACTATGTAGCCATAAACATGAACGAGGAAGCTCTATGTTTTCTCATATGAACCCATTTCCAAAATGTGTTCAGTGAAAAAATCAAACTGCACCCCTGTGTGTTTTGTCTGCTACAATTTTGTAATGAGAACATCAATACTACTAAATGTATATGCTTATACATGCGTAGACGCTCTCTGGGCAGCTACACAGAAACTAGTTAACAGTGGCTGCCTCCAGGGAGAACCAGGTAGCTAGGCGAGCCTACCTTTACTGTATATCCCTTCTTTCCTTTGGAATTTTATTCCATGCACAAGTTATCACCTGTCCATATATAACTCAATAATGCTCTATTCTTTAAGAGAAGAAAAAACTCGGTAACACGTGCAGACATTTGAAAGGGGGCTCTCATCTAATGCATGGGAAAACTACATTCTGTAGTTCCAAGTCTGCTGACAGTAGCATATCCGTTGTTGTTTTTTTAAAAATAGACTTTATTTTTTAGAGCAGCTTTAGGTGTATAGCAAAACTGACCAGGAAGCACAGAGATTTATATATATACACACACACACACACACACACACACACACACACACACACACATATATATATCCCGCCCCCACACATACACAGCCTCCCCATTAACCACATCCAGCACCAGCATGGTACATTCATCATAATTGATGAGTTTACATTGACACATCATTATCACCCAAAGTTCATAGTTTACCTAAGGGTTCACTCTTGATGGTATACAGCGTATGGATTTTGACAAATGTACAATGACATGTATTCACCATTGCAGTATCATACACAATAGTTTCACGGCAGTAAAAATCCCGTGTCCCTCCAGTTCATCCCTCCCTCCCTCTAACCTTGGGCAGTCACTTGATTTTTTTATTATCTCCATAGTTTTGCCTTTTCAAGAGTGTCCTATAGTTGGAATCACAGACTATGTAGCCTTTTCAGACGGGCTTCTTTCACTTAGCAATATGCTAAGTTTCTTCCCTGTCCTTTCATAGCCTGATAGCTCATTTCTTTTTAGTGCTGAATAATATTCCATTGGATGAATCACAGTTTGTTTATCCATCCACCAACTCGAGGACATCTTGGTTGCTTCCAAAGTTTTGGAAATTTAGAACAAAGCCCCTATAAACATCCGTGTGCAGGTTTTTGTGTGAACACGTTTTCAACTTTTTGAGTAAATACTAATGAGGGTGATTGCCAAATCATACAACCAGAGTATGTCTAATTTTGTTAAGAAGTTGCCAAACTGTCTTCTAGAGTGATTGCACCATTTTGCATTCCCACTAGCAATATATGAGAGTTCCTGTTGTTCCACATCCTCACCAGCTTTTGGTGTTGTCAGTGTTCTGGATTTGGGCCATTCTAATAGGTTGCTAGTGGTATCTCATTGTTGATTCAACTCACATTTCCCTGATGACATTGGATGTGAAGAATCTTTTCATATGCCATCTGTAGATCTTCTTTGGCAGGTGTCCATTATGATCTTTGGTCCATTTTTTAATCAGGTTGGTTCATTTTCTTACCACTGAGTTTCAAGAGTTAGGTAACAGTCCTTTACCAGATGTGTCTTTTGCAAATATTTTCTCCCAGTCTGTGGCTTCCACATTTTTTTTAAAGAAGTGAATGTAAACTTTGAAGACTGAAACAGAAATTAAATTATCAAATGGCTACGTTAGTAACAAATGGATAAATCTTTATTATTTTCCCTTTATAACTGATTCTTTGTTGTCAGCACTGCCATGTTTCTAGATGTTTCCTGGAGCCTTGGCAGTAAAGGAATCTAACAACTAATGGATGAGCAGGTGTAAATGCAGACTGTGATACTATGGTATTTCAACTGCCCTTAAAATATGATCTAATTTGTGTAAGGATTAAAAATTCTTCTTCTTCTATAATTTGTAATCTCTCAATTTCTTCATGATGAATTTTACCAGTAAGCTTTCCAAGAAGTTCATGTTAAGAGAGAATAAATGAATTAGAATAATTTACTACACCAGAGCAAGTATTTCATTAGAGAGAACTTATCACTTATTACTTAGGTGAAGGTACCTCAGGAAGTAGCATATATTATCTTCTCTTTATGTGTTCCTGGCATGTCTCCTCACTCTATCACTCTGTAACCCCTTAGTTGCCATATATAAAGTGAAGGACTCTGGATGGATGGACTCTCACATCAGTCATCTAGCATGACCATCATTTTGGATCTAGAAATTTGAACTGTCCTCATAGCATGACAGATGCTACCTTTGTAATATTCTCTCTTACATCACAATCCCATGTGTGGAGGGGAGTGTCCCCATGTGATTTATCATTTTATCCCTCAGAATACCTTGCATCAACTCGCAGGTATATTGAGCATGGATTTTTTAAAAGGTAGAAGACAAAGTGATTTCGGCAAAATTTAAAGCATTTTCAGTCTGTAGTGCTTTCTGTGATAGATGCCCGTGTTACTTTTCCAAAGAGAAAAGAGAGTTCCGGTGTGGTCCAGGGTGGTGAATTGGAGATTTAGTTCTGAGAAAGGGCCAGGTGGCAGATGGAAAAGGCATGACCAGGTGCCCTTAGCTTTGAGGACAGACTCCAAGACCCAGAAGGCGAACACAATCTGAAAGCCTTATCCCAACTCTCCACTTAAGTGACCGTGTGTAACTCCCATCTCTGAACATCGGATGCTCCCCACCCCCACTGCTGCAATAGGAACCAGAGGAGTAACACTCCTTACACTCTTGTTTGTAATTAAAAACAATGAGGTGACAGGCTTTCTTCACAAAATGTCACTTTTGCAACCAAACATGTTGCTGTGGCATTTTCACCGTAAAGGTGATGGACCCTTTTATCAGAAATACTACTTCCTGGGTGGCGAGCACCTGAAACTTCTGCAGCCTCCTCCCTCCGTGGAGTGTTTCTGATGCTTTCATTCAGCTTTCTGCTTTTCTGTGGGGCTGGAAATTTTTTTTAAAGTAGGCTTCACGACAGGGCTTGAACTCACGACTCTGAGATCAAGACCTGAGCTGAGATCAAGAGTCAGACGCGTAACCAACTGAGCCACCCAGAAGCCTTCTGAGGCTGGAATTTTTATAACAAAAAGTAAGAGGCAAAAGGCAGTTTCTCTCCTGGAGCAGAATTATACCACTGGCATTTAGAGTAACATTGTCCCCTCTTTCCTGGCTACAATTATAAGCATCTCACATACCTCCCTATGTGAGGTAAGGTAAGTATTTTGTCATCTTCTATTAATAGGGAGGGATCTGAGTCACAGAAGGGCTAAGTGATTTTTCTAGCCCCAGAAATAAGAGGAATAAAATGAAGCAGGATGATGAGTACGTTATTTTAGGAATGTGGTGGTATAGCATCATTTTCCTGGACAATTGCAATTGCTTCCTAATTGGCTTTCCTGCCCCTGGTTTTTCTCCCCCCTGCAGTCTACTCACCTCTTTGTTATCAGAATCATATTCTGAAATCATGTCACACCCTTGTATAAATATCTTTGATGACTTCTCGCTGCCTAGTGAAAACTTCCGAACTCCTTAGGATAGCATCCGAAGTCCATTTCCATCTGGCTTTAAACTACCTTTCTTACATTCTTTGCCGCTCTGCACCCTCCATACAGTTGTCATGCATGTGCATGGCTCCAAACCTTTGCTTCATGCCACCTGTCTCTCTAGCCTAGAATGCCTTTCATCTCCTGTCCCTCTGGGATGAGGGAGAGGGGAAATTTCTTATCCATGGGGATCTAACTCAGATACCCTCTTCTCTGAGACACTTTGCAACATCCAAGGCCCATGAACCATTTCCTCCTTTTGCTCCCTCCCATAGCACTTCCTTTCTATTGCAACGATCATATTTATGGTTACATTCTAGCTACGTGGACAGGAGTCTAACCTATCCAATCAGACCTCCTTTTTGTGACAGCAGGGTCTGATGCTGACTGATTTCCACATGTCCTAGCAATCATTTCAGTTCCAGACACACGATTGACAGGTGCTCAAGAACTTGATGCTTTCTTTTTTTTTTTTTAACATTTTATTTATTTATTCACGAGAGACAGAAAGAGAGAGAAGCAGAGGGAGAAGCAGGCTCCCAAGGAGCAGGGAGCCAGATGCAGGACTTGGGATCAGGACCCTGGGATCATGACCTGAGCCGAAGGCAGACGCTTAACCATCTGAGCCACCCAGGCGCCCTGATGCTGCTTTCAAGAGAAACCTTCTTATAGGCAAATCCACAGGCAGTTTTGGGTACAGTTTCAGGCCTCGTGAAAAGAAGTCAGGGTGCGTGCCAAGTTAAGAATTGAGCTTTCAAGGACAAGCAGATTAGTTATGTTTAACACTGCATTCTTCTGTTATGAAGTTCTGAAGTTTGTGGGGAGAGCATGCTCTTTGATTCCGGGTAACCATCCAAAACATTTCTGTACTTCCTGACTAGAGCTGATGGGTGAGCAACATGGCTGTCTGGGATATCATTTGGAGCTTTCCAAAGTCTGGACCACCTGTATGAGCCACTCCTGGCTGCTGGATTACAACAGTTGCCTGGGCCCCTCTCTAGACATTCTGAATCAGAGTCCTTGAGTTAGAGACCTGTGAGGCCTCTGGACTGACAGCAAGTACCTCCAAGGTGTTTCTAAACATTCGAGACCCCTGGTCTGGCTGGAAACCTCTCCCGAGGCAAGGGGATTGATGGGGGATGCATGTTGTGGATCTGTGCAAGCCAGTGGTTCTCAGCTCAGGTTGCATATGAGAATTCCCTGGTGGATTTTTGAGACCTACCAACACCTGCCCCCCGCCCCCCGACATCATTTAAATCAGAACTACTGATGATGGGATTTGGGCATCTATGCTTTTTTGAAACCTTTCCTTCTGAACCAATCTGATGGTAGAATAAATGTCAGATTCCTTTTACAAAAATCATAGGTCTCTAGTGGTTAGAGCTCCCACTTACGTTGCACTCCTCACTGCGCTCAACCTCACTCTCACTATAGAAGTAAATCTCATACCAAATTTAACAAGTAAAAAAAAAATATGCTTCAGCAGCGAAGTACAGTTATGCAAACTGTGTGTAGCTGGGAAAGGTCTCTCTACCCCCAGTGCTTTGATTAACAGCACCCTGCACGAAAGGGCCATCCTAAAGGAAAGTCAGCAATGCTCCAAAATCAGAACCAGTGGGTTTTGTAATCTCATGGGGGCAGGATCCTAGGGGAAATGGGGAGGTGGGGGAGGTCACAGGACACAGGGCTGGAGGCCACCCGCACATAGGTGGGCTACAAGATGGAGGGTCCTATCACACTTCCTCTAACAATCACCAATTTCAGCAACAGAACTAATTTTTTTAGAACTAATTTTTAATTTCTTACCCCAAGCTGAAACAACAACAACAATAACAAAAACAAATGAACTCCTCTGGTCACTAAGCAGAAGGTGTTGATACATATTAAAGAATGTCCCAGCTAAGTATCCACTCCCTCAAGCGTTAGAGTACTACAGTTCTTACTTACTTAGTTACTTCAAAGTAAATTACCATAAGGACAATGGAACAGAAGTCAGAGAAATCCCATCATAAAGGCTTTTCCCCTGGGAACTGGTTAGGCAAAATGTTGGAGAGAGGAAAGGGGGAAGAGTGGGGCATGACTTAGCAAGCATTTAGATTTTTGGGGTTTGGGTAAAGAATCTGAAAGTTCTGGTAGGTCCAGAAAAACCTGATGGGAATACATCAAAAGATGCACACTCGTCAGATGGTTAACAAAAATAACCTTGGAATCATACACGCGCAAAAATCACTACAGAAACTGTGCTAAGCAGCTGGTCTGTTTACTTAGGGCTAGGGGTGTCTCCATAATGTGTCCTCTAACAGGGCATCCTTCCCCCACGAAGGAAGATTCCTTTCCATTTCACAGGACAGTGGCTCTCGTACCTGGCTCGGACCCACCCCCTTTTCCTTTCACCTCTGTAAAGCTCCTGCTTGGCAGGAAATCAGAGAAGGGAAGGAACTTCCCATAAGATGAGGTTTCTTTTTTTTATTATTATTTTTAAAGATTTTGTTTATTTATTTGAGAGAGAGTGAGAGCACGTGAGCGTGCAGGAGAAGGGGTGGGGGTGGAGGGGAAGAGGGAGAAGGAGAAGCAGACTCCCTGCTGAGCACAGAGCATAGTGCAGGGCTCCATCCCAGGACCCTGAGATCATGACCTGAGTCCAAGTCAGATGCTTAACAGACTGAATTACCCAGGCGCCCCAAGATGAGGTTTCTTAGATGTAAGGTCTTAAAAGCATAAGGACCCAGTATATAAATGGGTGTTCCCATCAGAGACAGAGAACCCAGATTACTGAGAGTGGTTACATCGTTTGGGCGGTGAACTCCCAAGATCCCTCTTGCAGAACATGAAGTTAACAGAACTGGCTTGAGGGGCACCTGGGTGGCTCAGTTGGGTTAAGAATTGTACTCTTGATTTTGGTCATGATCCCAGGGTCCCGGGATGGAGCCCCGCATGGGGCTCTGCACTCAGTGCAGAGTCTGCTCATCCCTCTCCCTCTGCTCCTCCCCCAGTGCGCTATCTCTAAAATAAATAAATAAAATCTTCAAACAAACAAACAGGACTGGCCTGAGCTGACAGTGATGGGGGGTGGGCTGGGAGACATGTTGCCCCTTCAGCAGGTGAGTCCTAGACACCGCTGGGAAATTCCTCGGAAGCAAGCAGCAATATCAAGGTCACCAATTTATCCAGGTCTCGACACATTGAGAAACTGCAATTTCTGGGGGGCTTACATCACCAGCGAAGGGGATGGTAAAGCAATTGACTCTTTAAAATTTTATTTTTCAACATCTTGTATGGATAGCTTTTCTATTCCTGAGAATAAACTGACACTGTAGTGTTTTTTACTATATAATCTCCTTTCAGCAGGGTCAATAAATATTTATTAAGAACTGTGTGTGTGTGTGTGTGTGTGTTAATAATAAAAACAGGTAACTGTCAATGAATTATTATTGTTTCAGGACTGCTCCAACCCCTTTACAAATAGAAGTCACCTATTACAATAGCCCTGTAATATAGTATCCCCATTTTACAGATGAGGGCACTGAGGCATAGGGAGATTATATGATTTCCCCCAGAGTCACATGATTAGAAAACTGCTGAGTCAGGATTAGAATCCAGGTTGGTCTGACTCTGGAACTCCCAATGTTGAGCAGCAAAATAAAATTTAACAAGTTATGTCCCCGGCGTTCCCTCAATATATTCTGGAGGATCTGCAAGTTCTTAAATTCGATAAATTCAGCTAAAGCATGCCTTGCATTGTGGACACGCACAATCATTTTCCCTGATTGCTGAGGCAAAAAGGGCTGACAGGAAATAGTACCTACTTAGAAAAATAATCCGTCTCTCTTACACAACAGCTATTTGGATTGCTCACACCTGCGTAAATAAAGGAACACAAGATAAGGAGAAAAGTCACCAGAGGAACCGTGGCCCACACAAGGAGGCACAAGGCAAATATTTCGCGTGTAATGCAGCATGGCTAATGCCCAGGGAGCATCCATGATGCTTCATGACATGACTGAGGAGCTTCTGGAAAGACGACTACATATAGCTCCTTGCCTCCCTGGAAGGCAATGTAAGCCTAATTTCCCACTGAAGATATTGCTGGGCTTTGGAAATAATACAATGGGAAGCACTGTTCCTTTTCCAAACAACAAAGACAGTAACAAAAAATAGTAAGTGGGGTTAGCTGTACTCAGAGATGCTAGCTTCCTGAGGACTTCTTCCATATACACTTACGTATGCTTTTAGATTTCTTTTTTGAAAATAAAAGATACAAGGGAAGAATCAATGAATGTTTTCCCACTGGAAGGAAAGGGATGGAAGCAACCAAAGAAAGAAGAAATCAACATTAGTATCTTTAAATGAATTTGTTAGAGCATCTAGCTTCAAAGGAAAATTCTAGATGACGTCTCTATGGGCTCCTGAATGTACATTAATGTGCATTCCACTGGGTGATGGGAAACAAAAATACAAGAAAGTTGATGGAGACCATAGTTTTTAAAAGCTTAGCCTGATCAGGGCCAAGGTCTGAATTTCACAATAGTTTATATTTTTTCTTGAGGTCCTATCATTCTGGCAAGGTGTGACGGTGCCATCTCGTTTATAGGAAAGCTCCAACCACTCCCTAGATGTGACAGTGGCTATCATTCTGGCTCTGCTGCTGTCTAGCTCCCTGTTGGTTGCTGTCTAACCTGGCCCGTCTCTCCCCCAACCTCCACATTGTTTGGGACAATCATTAGCCTGTGCTTAATAAATTAGACCCTGCAGCTCCTCACCAAAGGGCAAGCTGTTCGACAGCAAACCAGGGGCTCATATTTGAAACTCCCTTGGGTTTTGCCTCTGCACAGCCTAAGATGTGCTGAAGGTGTTTCCTATTGGCAGTCCTTTGGGCCTCTTGGGTTCCACAGTTCCTGCTGCTCAGACGTAACTTGCTGTCTTTTTGAGGCACCTGTCAGAAGAGCTCAGCTCGAGTTTTGTGAACCCCAACTGCCCTTTAAGTCAGACTACGTTGAACACATTTCTCAACTGCAGTGAAATTCTGTTCTGAGATTTAGCGGCTCAGAAAGCCACTGGCTGTCACTTTGAAGGCTCCTTGGGACTTCTAAAAGGGAATCCTGAATATGTCACAAGACCACATTTTAAGTCAGACCTTCTAAAACACGCTCTCCTTATTAGCAGAAAACTGTTTAACTATTTTCACATGATGTGTTAATAAATGTGATTGTATTCACAGAGATTACTCCAAGAGGATTAAAGGTCATGCTGACCCTTTTGGGTCTAGTAAATCGCCAAGTGTCCTCAAACACAGGAAGATTTCTGCAGAGTTGAAATGCTTCTCCAGTAGGCAAGCAAACATTCATAAACAAAAGACTTATTTTTAAGGAGCCTTCCAGGGGGAAACACCTAATGAAAGAAGGAAGAATTGAAGCATGGGTGCTTGGGGTATGCACACAAATACACACACATAGAGAAGTTAGGATGTAGCACGTTGCTTCTGTGCACTTGTGAGGAGTAGATGACCTGCATCGCTCTCCAGGCTGGAAACACAGTTCTCTGGACATGAATGATACCATCAGCAGGGAACTGGGGCCTCCGGAAATGAGGCGGCCTGTGGTCCTCTGCCTGATGCTAGCTAGAACTCTTCTGAGCTTTTTTCCTGAGAGCCTGGGCAACAGGGCCAGGATGATGAGGTTCATTGCAAGATCACCAGGAACAGGGAGTCAGCTTTCTGCAGGAAGGAGGCAGTGAGTTTTAAAAACATCATCTTTTGAATACTCACTTTGTGCCCTACACTTTTTGTGTCTAATCCTCCTTGTTCTGTAATGAAGGTATAGCTAGTCCTAATTTTACATACTGCTGAATTCCCTTCCTTCCTTTTTCTCCATAGCACTTTCACTTCCGAATATACGCTATAATTACTTTGTTTATTGTCTGTCTTCACTAGAATGTAAGCTTTGGCGGGGGATGGGGGGTGGAGGTGGTATTCTTGCCCGTTTTATTCCCCGATTTTCTGGAACCCAGAATAAATGAGTGAAGGAATAAATGAACGAATGAATGGAGGCCCAGAGAAGCTAAGTGATTTTCCCCTATCAAACTACTAGTGAGTGGCTGAGCTAAGGTTGGAGCCCAAGCCCATGTGCTGTGCTGACACACTAGATTATAATGGCAGTTGTTAGGATTAGAGTCTAAGACAAACTCTAAGGAAGAAAAATATGAAGCATTTAGGGAATGGTTGACTAATAAAGAAGTGAGTGCAGAGAAAATCACCAGATGTAAAAGGAGCAGGGAAATAAATCTAACTTTTGATCTTTGACATTTATAGGGAGGGTGCAACAGGATATGTGAAGCTGGAAAAGCCTGGTGGTCAAAATTCAAAATGTAAAACTGAGTCCTTCGACTTTTGGCAGGGAACTGTGCAGTGCATGGTCTCCATGTTACCCTACAAGACGTGTATGAGGTGATCCTTAATGGTCTGTACAGGGTTTGGCATCAAATCCTGACTCCACTGTTTGTTACTGAGTGACCTCTTGCAAATTCCTTAATCTCTGTGAATGGGGATGATTTACATGGGTTTTCTGAAGACTGACCAAAATTCTGCATGTAAACACAGAAATTGAGATGTAGCCTTCCATGTAGTAAATGCCCAATTTACATATTTCTACTCAATCAATTTGGTGTGGCTGGAGAACAGGGTGTTGAAAGGGAACCAGTTAGGGAGAAATCAGAAGGGTGGCTGGATACACCGTGTTGACCATATTAAAGGATTTTGACCCTGGTCTGTAACAGCACCTACTCTGACAGCTGAATTGGGATGGCTTAAACTGCCTAGGGCAGTTCCTCCGAGGGCTTCTCTGTAGACTAGGGAGTTCCAGGCGGGCTGTTAGGCAGGCCTCAAAGGGCATCTAGATAAGAACTCAGAACAGCAGGCAGTTTGGGAATTCAGAACAATAAAAACATCAACAGCTAATAGCACATCTACATCATGCTAGGGCACTTCACCCATTTAACCATCACAGAGATCCTACGAAGAGAATATTTTCATTATCTTCATTAGGCCACGTGGAAGATGCCGTTCACAACGGATTTAACCAAGGGCACACGCTTAGGAAGTGATAGGGACACAATTTTAACTCCGGCCACCCCGTTCCAGGGACCCTTTTTATGCCTCACCTCTTAGAACCGAGTGGTCAGAATGCCATTTTATAAAATGTGCTGAGAAGGACCGACATTCCGTTGCCGTAGGGTTCAGAAGCATGGGTCAAACTGTCTCTATCTTTAGGTTTGAGAAGTGTTGCGAGTATCCTCCCAAATCTATGCCCAGGCTCAGGTAAGTACACTTTCAAAATAGCGAAGGAACAACCAATTTCCCTCCCTGTCTCTTCTGTTGGAGATCCCGGGCTGAAAGATTTTGCTCTTTGCAGCTCCCCTGCAGGGCATCCTGCCTCACCCCCAGGTCCCAGGGACTGAAAAGTCTCGGGGTGGGAAAGCCTGTAACAGGTGGGGGCGGATCGGAGGCGTCAACTCCGGCGCAGGCCTTCTCCAGTTGGAACTAGATGATATCCAGTGAAATACGGGAATTTTGTTCCAAGGGATGCCCAAAAAAGGCGCGGGGAGAGCGCGCGGCAACCCCCACCTTCGTCAAACACGCTCCTCCAGGGGCGGCCTGCTTGCAGCAGAGCTCCAAAATTGGCAACCTGGGCCTCGCAGCCGCCTTTTTTTAGCCTACATTCCCCAAACCAGGGAAGAGGCGGGTGACTAAAAATGCAAATTGGA
Organism: Eumetopias jubatus; assembly: GCF_037043125.1. Lineage (NCBI taxonomy): Eukaryota > Metazoa > Chordata > Mammalia > Carnivora > Otariidae > Eumetopias > Eumetopias jubatus. The sequence goes on along the minus strand of NW_028274814.1, from coordinate 112,039,420 downwards.
GCCGGGTCTTCAGCAGGCAGGTCCGTGGGTGCGGGGCGTCTGGTTGGGGGAGACCCCACGACCTCAGGTGCCCTCCACTCTACTCGCGGTGGGCGCCGGGAGGGGCGCCGGGGGAAGACGCTCCCCGCCGAGCCGCTGCCCCCGCTTCCGCCTCCCGGGCGGCGGCGGGACAATGCGCGGCCTCTTTTCCGCCGGGGGTTAGGGAGGGGAGGCCGGATTAGGGCCCGCGCTTTCCGGCCGCAGGGCCGGCCCCCCCCCCCCCCGCCCCGGCCCTAGCGCCGCGCCGGCCGCACACAGGTGGTTTTCCGCTCGGGAGGGGCAGGCCCCGGCACTTTTATATAACAATAGAGCTCTGCGCGCCGGGAATGCGCCTTCTAGCCGCCGCGGCCCCCGCCCGGCCACGCCTCCATCCGGTTCCCGGCCCGTCCGCCCGGCGGCGCCTCAGCGAAACGCGGCGCGCTGGCCTGGCCGGCACTTCCCCAGTTACCTGCGGGCCCTGCAGAGCCGTGCAGACGTTCTCTGCGACTCCCAGCCCTCCTTGCGAGTCGGGGGTCTCGGCAGGCACTCCTCCTCGACCCTCACCCACCCCAGGCCGTGACGGAACCCCAGAGTCGAGCGTTTGGCTCCACACGGTCGCCCGATACCCCGCACCAGCTGAGCCAGGAGGTGGGGGTGGCGGGGTGCTAGGCAAGGAGCGCACCGCGCAGGCGCGGCTGGTGCTCCGCAAGTGCCCGGCGACCCACAGGGGAGGGGGTTGCCGGGGTGGGACAGAGGCTTCCCTCCGTCGGGTCTCTCTGTGCAACGTGACCTGTCGCCGAGCCTGCGCGAGCTCCCAAGCCTCGCCGCTGGTGAGGACAGCCCGCCAGGCTCCCGCGCGCCCTAAATGCACCTAGCCCTAGCTGCCTCGCCAGACCGGTTCTTCTGTCGGAAGCCGAGCTTGCTGCCCAGAAATGATTAACGAGCGCAATCCCCCAGCGCGCGGTGGGTGACCGCGAGAAGGAGGGGGCGGGGGGGGGCACTTGGATCCCCGGAACAATGGCTCATAACGCCCCAGGCCGCTGGAGAGGAATAAAAGCATCGGATTGTCCCAACCAGTTTGTTTCTGCAGGCTCCACTGTTTAAAAACAAAATAAAGTAATTTAAATGCTATTAAAAAAAAACCCTTTCTTCCTATTATCTGGACAACCAGCCATTTGTTTGTTTGCTTGATTTAAAATGTTTCAACAAAATCCTAGTTTGTTTCGAAAGATGTTGGATTAGCATTTAACACCTCATCGGTCACTAAAGCCTAGGCAGTTCACCAGCCCCAACACAGCCTCAGCTAAAAGAACATCGGAGCAAACAGAGCTGGGCTTTTTAAACTGGCAAACAAATGCCACACACCGCCTAAAGGAGGGCGGAGGAGGGGGGTTAAGGCGAACTCCAGTCCAAATGAGTTTAAAGGGAATATAAAGGAAAAAAAAAAAGCACAAGTTTTCTTAAAGCTAGCTTGTGAGCGCAGGCGTCACGAACAAGGGCTTTTGTGCCTGCTAATTGCACCATTTGTGCGCAAAAGTTCCGACGCAAAGTGTGAACTCTCAACAGAAGGAAACATGAGACAACTGAAGTGCCCTGGTTTATGTGCCCTGCTCCTCCTCCGCCGCCGCCTCCTCTTCTTTCTCCTTCCTCCCGCCGAGCCCGCTGTTGCAGCTTGTTTGCACTGGGGCTTATCCGGAGCGGAAATTCCTTTCCGTTTTTGTGAATGACAAACTCATTAACAATTCATCAACACAACCTGTTCCAGCCGGCCCGTCCCCACGGCAACAGCCCCTTCCGCAGCGCGCTCATTGGCTGGCCGAGAGAATGTATCCATTGAGACGCTCGCTGTTTGTATCCATTGAGGAGCTGCCTCGCGCAGGGGGTGTGCGAGGGTTGAGTCCAAGGGAGAGTGAGCAAATCGAGGTTTGAATAATTCGAGGAGAAAGACGCCCGGGCGGATTTGAGGTGCAGCCTTGAAGGGAGGGATTAGGAGCCGCTGGACTTTTTTTTTTCCCCTTCCTTCCCTCCCTTCCTTAGTAGCAGGGAGTCCGAATTAATTGGATTTCATTCACTGGGGAGGAACAAAACTGTCTGGGCAGCTTCATTCAAAGAGATTCATTGACACCAAGAGCGAGCGGGTGCAGCCGGGAGCAAAGGGAACCGCCGGCTTCACTTCTGTCTCGCTTTCCCCAACCGCTAACCCGGTCTGGGAAGGGCAAGGTGGAATTAAACCCCCGCTCGGAGAGCGGCAGCTTCGCGCGGCGCGCTCGGCCTATGCCTGCCCCGAGGGGCGTCTGGTAGGCACCCGCCCTCTCCGGTAGCTCGACCCCCATGATAGATACGCTCAGACCCGTGCCCTTCGCGTCGGAAATGGCGATCAGCAAGACCGTGGCGTGGCTCAACGAGCAGTTGGAGCTGGGCAACGAGCGGCTGCTGTTGATGGACTGCCGGCCGCAAGAGCTGTATGAGTCGTCGCACATCGAGTCGGCCATCAACGTGGCCATCCCGGGCATCATGCTGCGGCGCCTGCAAAAGGGCAACCTGCCCGTGCGCGCGCTCTTCACGCGTGGCGAGGACCGCGACCGCTTCACCCGGCGCTGCGGCACCGACACGGTAGTACTCTACGACGAGAGTAGCAGCGACTGGAACGAGAACACTGGCGGCGAGTCGGTGCTTGGATTGCTGCTCAAGAAGCTCAAGGACGAGGGCTGCCGGGCGTTCTACCTGGAAGGTACGCGCCGGGGGAGTCCCGCGCGCGGGGCCGGGCGGGGGTCGCGGGGCTGTGGGGTGGGTGCGGGCAAGGCACGCGGACTGCCAAGTGCCCCTGCTGCGTTCGCCTGGAGCTTCTGAGTCGCGCTGCCGGGCTGGGGGCCCTCCGCCGGCTCCCGGCTGCGAACCTCCAGCGTCCCGCACCCGTGAGCAGGCTGGCGCAGAATCCACCAGCTTCCGGCCACAGGCACGAGTTGTTTCTCTCTAACGAGTTGTTCTCCTGCCTACCCGTAATATCCTCCACCTGTCCCTGCTTTCTATCATTCGATTTCGAATTACGATTTGCAGGACAGTAGAGGTCACTGGGGGTGTAGGTTGCATCCCCTAGCCCCTCAAAATATTTAGAAAACTTGCCACTTTGTGCATTTCCGGATTTAAAAGAATAAGGGTTTCCAGGGAAGGCGGGCCTGTTCGTTCCACTCTCAAGGGTACCCATTTAAGTGTCTTTCTCTTATAATTGGCTCTGTGTGCAGGGGGTTTCGTAGGGTGCTATGGTGTTTCCTTCGCCCGGTTGCGGCTCTCACAAGCTGTGAAAACTACTACGAGATCTCAGGTTACACGATTGCTTTTCTCGTCCTGGCAGGTGGCTTCAGTAAGTTCCAAGCCGAGTTCGCCCTACACTGCGAGACCAATCTAGACGGCTCGTGTAGCAGCAGCTCGCCACCGTTGCCAGTGCTGGGGCTCGGGGGCCTGCGGATCAGCTCCGACTCTTCCTCGGATATTGAGTCTGACCTTGACCGAGACCCCAATAGTGCAACGGACTCGGATGGCAGCCCGCTGTCCAACAGCCAGCCTTCTTTCCCCGTGGAGATCTTGCCCTTCCTCTATTTGGGCTGTGCCAAGGACTCCACCAACCTGGACGTGTTGGAGGAGTTCGGCATCAAGTACATCTTGAACGTCACCCCCAATTTGCCCAATCTCTTTGAGAACGCAGGAGAGTTTAAATACAAGCAGATCCCCATCTCGGATCACTGGAGTCAAAACCTTTCCCAGTTTTTCCCTGAGGCCATTTCTTTCATAGGTGAGACTAATGAACAGTCCTTTCCTCAGACTTTTAAATGCAAAATTCCTAGCCATTCATAGAATTTAAGCTGTTAATCTCTCTTGTTGCTTGCTAGCCTGTCAGAGTGCAGGTCTCTAATGTTACAAGGGGGTTCTTCATTTTGGTTTATCTTCTCACTAAGAAAAGAAAAAGCGCCTTTTTGACATGGTTGCAGACCACAGGTGTACTTGAAATGGGGTTTCTTGAGTCTTTGAATTCAGTCATTTGAAAGCAGGCTGTACATGATCAGACAGCAGAATTTTCTCACAGTCTTTGGACTTGGGACCGGCTAGATGGAAGTACTCACTACTGACAGGAATTTTAGCATTGCTTTATAATTTTAAAAGATCTGGGAGTTATTTTAGGACATGGGGTTAGTTGTTGGAAAGTGCTATGAATGCTAGATGTTGTAATCCAGTTGAATGTTACTGTGATACCGGTTAACTGTGAGACAGTGAGGGTAACCTGAGCCCAGCAGGAAGGACTGTGGGCTGGAAGCCTGGAGAAGCGAATCTCCAGGCATTGTAATGCATTTCCTATTACAAAGGAACTCATTTTCAGGCCATGTCGACATCCTGTTCCTCCTAATGGGCTGTCCCCTGTGACTTCCCTCTCTCTTTAAAAATGCCTGAATACCTCCATTGTTAGCGGCACAACAGTTGGAGAATAATTTAATAGACCCTTGCAGTCTGCTTGTCTGTATAAAAGGCATTCAAGACCATATTGCAGGGTTTCTGGTATTCACATGCTGAGGCAAAGAATGCACACATTAAGGATTTTTTATTGTTGTTGTTGGCAGAAACTTAATACAAAAGCTCCCTTTTCAGAAAATATCTGAACTATGTAATTGTGCCCAGTGTACATGTTTTATCGCAATGATGCATCTGCTGCTGCCTGTGGGGCTCAACTGCCACACGCGGTTCTTTTTTTTTCTTTCCTTCTTTTTTTTAAAATTCAGTTTTTAGACTGATTGTTCACAAAGAGTGGTTTTTACTCTGCTGAAATCTTGCTTTTCTTTTTGTGTTTACAGATGAAGCCCGGGGCAAAAACTGTGGTGTCTTGGTGCATTGCTTGGCTGGCATTAGCCGCTCGGTCACTGTCACTGTGGCTTATCTCATGCAGAAGCTCAACCTGTCAATGAACGATGCTTATGACATTGTCAAGATGAAGAAATCCAACATCTCCCCCAATTTCAACTTCATGGGCCAGCTGCTGGACTTCGAGAGGACGCTTGGACTCAGCAGCCCCTGTGACAATCGGGTCCCTGCGCAGCCGCTCTATTTCACCACCCCCTCCAACCAGAATGTCTACCAGGTGGACTCCCTGCAGTCCACGTGAAAGGCCCCACGCCCCTTGGTGGGATGTGTCCGTTCCTTTAGCTGTTTCTCTTGGCAGCATCAGCTGGGCTGCTTTCTTTGTATGTGGCCCCAGGGGTCAAAACGACTCCAGTTGTCTGTATTAGACAAGGTTCCCACATGTGGAATTGGTTATTACGATGGGAGAGATTTGCTCCGCTCTTGTTGGAAGACCAGAACATGCTATGTAGATCCAGGCCGTAGGTTTGCTCCATACCTATGTGTACAGCCTACCCAGGCAGGGACTGGAATTTGAGGGTTTCCAGGTATATGGGGTAGGACCAAATGGTAGGGGTAGGAGTGTGTGTTCTTTAGGGCCTTGTGTGACTGTTTCCTTCTGCATCTGGAACTGACTCTATATTGTCTTCAGTGAAGACTGATTCAATATTGCATATAGAGGAGCCAAAGAGAGGTTTCAGCTCTGTATTTGTAGTATCAATTTGCAAAAAATAAAAAATACAAAACAAAAATAAATAATAAATAAAATAAATCTGATACTCCATTTGATTATTGTAAATATTTGATCTTAAATCACTTGACAGTGTTTGTTTGAACTGTGTTTGTTTTTTCTTTGATGGGTTTAAAAGAAATCATCCAAAGGGAGAAAGAGCAGTATGCCACTTCTTAAAACAACAACAACAAAAAATAGAAACGTTTGCTCTTTTCTAATCCAAAGGATATATTTGCAGCATGCTCGACTTCACCAACTCTGAATGACATTTTCATGGACACTTATCACTGAGACCTTGGTATGGTGCAGCCTTTAATCTCTTTCATATATCTTCCTTGTGATTTCCCCCCCTCTTAATGTAGTTTGACTATGCCTTACCTTTGTAAATATTATTTTGGCTTGTGTTGTCTCAAAGGGGATATCTTGGAAAGACACCAAAATCACGGGCTCACTTTTTTTTTTTTAAACTTCAGCTGTGCTAAACAGTATATTACCTCTGTACAAAATTCTTCAGGGAGTGTCACCTCAAATGCAATACTTTGGGTTGGTTTCTTTCCTTTTTTAAAAAAAAATTTGTATAAAACTGGAAGCGTGTGTGCGAGCATGGGTCCCCGTCTGATGGGTGAAGTAAGAGCATATGATTGTGAAAAGCGAGTTAGGTTGCTCCATATGTTCATGGTGTAAAGTTTTGAGCTGAAATTTATTATAAGAATGTAAAACCTTAAATTATTAATAAATAACTATTTTGGCTATTAACTGTGTATTTTTTTTTTAAATCTCTCCTTCATTGTACCTACATGTGAAATGATACTTCTAAGGAATCTTTGAGTAGGGGAGTGCCAGTGCCTTGTAAAGTAGGAACAGCGGGGCAGAGTTCCCATGGTTTTAGCAACCCCAGGAATGTTTTTCAGGTGTAGTTTATGAAATTGATCTTTTGCTTCAAATAAAGGTGACATCATAGAATGAACTGCCTATTATGTGTCCCGACAATATTTTATGAATACGGTTCTGGCTTCTTTAAGAAAATAGTAATGCTCTTGAAGAAAATGAAGCCATAGAGCACACCTTGCTCAGGTATAAGGTTTGGCTGCTCATGACTGGTCATAAAGGGGGGGGGTGGGTACCAGAATAAGAAAACACTCACAGTGTTAACCTCTCTCCTTCCCTGCCAGGGTCTTCTACTCAGTAATACACAGGCCAAGGAGGACATAGGGATACTTCTCTTCCCAGTTTGTTTCCATGGCAATTCCACCTGCAAATTATCCTGCTGTCCGAATACCAAATGAATCAGGGATGATGACTCCCCCTTGCCTTTCTCAGATACGTGGCAAGGCAGAGCTAAGCTCGTTGAGCCTGGATGTGGGCTTTAAAATTTCACGTTGGCACTTGAGATCACACTTTGCCAGTCCCGTTCTAATGTGCTTTGTGCTTCGCTGGTTTAGAATGTGGGCCAGAAACCACTACTGAACCTATGTCAAGGTTATTTCGAACAGTGCCTTTCAAGGTAAAGTCTTAATACCCTGTCATTTTCCTTGGGACATCCCCTCTCCTTGTCCCAAGTGTAAAAATACACAAACCAAAAAAAAAAAAAAAAAAAGGCAGGTGTATGAAATCAAAAGAAGTAGAACATACCTACATTCCAGCCTCTTTTCAAATGAACTTAGTCCCTTTACCTGCCTCGAGGAGAAAAAGGAGCTCTTCACCCAGGGGGCGCAAGTTGAGATGCCAGGGGGATGGTTTGGTAGCAAGCGGCTCTGAGTTTAGAGCAATCCGATCAAACCATCCAGAGTGACTTTGAGCAACTAAGCATGCATAAAAAGCAAACAGAAACAGTGCAGAAAAATACCAACTCAGTCTTTCCCATTTGGGTGCCCCAAGTCAGCCAGAGCTTAGAAAGGAGAAGTGGGTTGCAGTTCAACTTGGCTCGTGTTAATCCAGTTCTGAACGGTTTCCGCTCCTGGCATTCCCTAAACTGCCTGTTCAAAGTAGGGATTTGCAAGCAGCGTTAGCAATTTCCTGTCCAGCTGCAGCTCAAGTAGCTGCGTGCCCCCCCCCGCCCCCTTTCTTTTCTCTGATTTCTTTTCTTTCTTTCTTTCTTTCTTTCTTTCTTTCTTTCTTTCTTTCTTTCTTTCTTTCTTTCTTTCTTTCTTTCTTTCTTTCTTTCTTTCTTTCTTTCTTTCTCTTTCTTTCTTTCTTTCCTTTCTTTCTTTCCTTTCTTTCTTTCTTTTCTTTCTTTTTTTCTTTCCTCTGGGCAGTGGATAATTTTAGGGCATTTCCTCTTTGTGGATTATCATCTCCTTTCCTCCTGGAACCTGCATACATTGAGTTCCTACTGCTCTGTCCCAGCCGACAGCTGGCCTCCCCAGCACTTCCTCTCGTTTCACTGTGGGTTTGTTGTTTGTCAGTCCACTTCTGAAATTAATAATGTTTTCTGGCCAAGTGCCACAAGCCATTACCACAAAGGGGAAGTAACACATATGAATAGCAGGAAGCCATGCAGGGTCACAGTGTGAGCTAAACCTGTGGGGGGAGCATAATTGAGCCTGGCCCATTCAGCAAGTGTCTGACAGCGATTTGGGGAGAAGGAGCGCCCCGCATTTAAGCAGCTCAAGCTGTGAAAAAAAAAGTTTCCAATAAATTGGTAGCAAATGGTCTTTGTCATCAGTCTGAATAAAGGAGCGGGAGCAAGAAGAGTTTAGGGCCCCCATAAAGTTGCAGCGTTTGGGATTTCTGCCCCCCGCTTCTGGCATATTGTTTCATAAGGCTGGTAACAGAGGGGTGCCTGCTTCCCTCTATGGCCACAAAAGGACTCATATTAAATGGGTGGTTTTTACGGTTCACTCAGGCCAGAAGATTCAAAGAGCTATTCTCTTGCTTTCTTTTTCTCTGTGGAAGGTGGAAGGTTATAACTGACAGCATGGGCCCCCACCCCGCCCCGTGCCTGCCTTTCTCCTGGCCTTACCTCCATCCCTTTGGCGCCTTTGTGCTTGCAGGGTCTGGGGAAGGCGATCTTTCTGTCTCTTGGAGTTGGGCTCGCTTTCTGAGTGGAGCCTGCGCGGTTACTAGGGCAACCTCTGCCAACAGCTGCAGCTCCCCAGCCCCCCTCCTCACCTGCTGTCCCTGCTAGTGGCTTCCTGAGGTCTCTTCCTAGGGAGAAAGCCTTACCTTTCCTGGCCTTCTGCAGGGGCTGGGGGCGGGGGGTGCCTTTCCAGAGAGGAGGTTATTTTCAGGGTTCATGGGGCTCTAGGAGACTTAGGGAATGCACTGCTTCATGGGATCAACTAATCTTGAGGTTAACAATCAGACCAAGAAAGAGTTATCTGGGGATAGAAAGATCAACACAGCCTCCAAAGGAGTGAAAATGGGACTGGACCCCGACCCAACAATTAGGAGCCTGAACTCTGACTCTTGCTTTCTCACTCATGTACCGGATAGCCTTGGGCCAGTCACCCGACCTCACTAGTTTCTTCTTTCTTGTCTGTAAAATGAGAGCCTTCCCCTTTCATTCTTGGATTCTCTTATAATTCCAGCCTTCTGGTCATGGATTGGCGACACTTGTTTGATGACAAATGAGGTACAGAGCAGGAGGAACAAGTGACATTTACGGAAGGTATCAGATACTGTACTTTGTGCACAATATCAGCTCATTCCATCCTCAGAAGAGCCCCGTGGGGTGGTTCCTATTATCATCCTCATGTCGCAGGGAGGAAACTGAGACAGAGAGGGACCAACAGCGCCTGAAGTCATCTAATGGGAAGTGGTAGAACTGAGCTTTGAAGCTTTAGTTCTTCTTGCTATAAACAGCAGTCTTTGCTCGACTTTACAAGGTCTCCTGATATAGACTAGGAAGTGGTGACCCCATTTTATAGCTGAGGAAGTGGAGGAAGCAGAGATTAAGTGACCTGCCAAATCAAACCCAAATTCAACAGTAAAATCATGAGAGAGCCACAGGGCCCCCCGCAGATGTGTCACCAGAGAGATGCGGTGTCTGCCTGGAGGCTTCTATCTTCTCTCTCCGTGGAGAACTTGCCCTATCTTGGGGCCCATGAGCACATAAATTACAAAACTGATTTTCCTAAGGATATCTAGCGTGGCTAGCCTGCTGTCCAGTTGACCCGGACCCCTGCCCACACACCCCTTTCAGGATTACACAGTGGGCTGACCCCAAAGAAATTCATGTCCTCACTCTGATTCCTGCTGCAGGAAAGCTGGTTTGTGGGGGGCACACACATACACACACACACAGAGAGACGGAGAAGGAGGAAGAGAGAGAGGGAGAGAGACAGAGACAGGGAGAAGAAGGTGGGGGAGAGGGGGGAGACAGAGAGAGGAAGAGGAGAAGAGAGAGGGGAGAGAGAGAGACAGGGAGAGGGGGAAAGAGACAGAAGAGATGGGGAAGGAGGTAGTGAGGGTGGGAGAGAACATACAGCAAAATTTGCAGACTACGAGAGGCAAATTAGAAACCAGTGGAGAGGGCACCTGGGTGGCTCAGTTGGTGAAGTGACTGCTTTCGGCTCAGGTCATGATCCTGGAGTCCCAGGATCGAGTCCCATATCGGGCTCCCCACTCAGCGGAGAGTCTGCTTCTCCCTCTGACCCTCTTTCCTCTCATGCTCTCTGTCTCTCATTCTCTCTCTCTCTCTCAAATAAATAAATAAAATCTTTAAAAAAAAAGAAACTAGTGGAGAAGTGAAACACAGCAAGGGCAGATTATTTGGTAGCTGGCTGTTAAGTATTCTTGAAAATTCATCTTAAAAAACCATTCTTTGGATTAAACTGCTTCAAAAGAGTTACTTTGGGTATAAATTTCTTTGCAGGTTCTCACACAGTAATAATCATTTTCCGAAAGATCCTGCAGAATTTCAAATACCCTGACTCTTGTGTTCTTACCGCAGTTGGCCCTTAATCAGTCTAGTTCTGCAGTTGGGATCTTCAAACTTCTTTAAAGTCCAAAACTGATTTCCTAAGAGTATTTAGGGGCACAGAACAAAGTTCAAACAATCCACAAATATTTATTCAGGCCTTGATCTGTGTTGTACTGATTTGATGAAACAAGGTTAAAATAGAAGGCAATGGAAGACTTACCAAGCCCTTGAAGGCTGAAGGCAATCTCATTTTCTCCCCTCTCCCTTTCTTAGAGGGAGGGGGGCGGGGAGGGGCAGAGGGAGAGGAAGAGAGAGAATCGCAAGCAGACCCCACACCCAGCATGGAGCTGAAGCAGGACTCGATCTCACAACCCTGAGATCAGTAACCTGAGCCAAAATCAAGAGTCAGATGCTTAACCAACTGAGCCACCCCAGGTGCCCTGGCAATGTCATACTAAGTGTGATAGTTTAATCTTTCTGCTAATGTCCCAAATCAAAGCAGAACCCCCAAGGAACTATGGGGCAGGTCCTTGTATGTCCCTATGTGCTGCAATAGTCAAAATAACATTTTAGACATGGTATTTTATACAGGAGAGTATTAATAGGCCACATGTATGCAGTTTGGCCCACCCACCTCCCTATTTTGTCATGGAAAATACCTTTCGAGAGTGTATATATCGCCAAAGCTTCTTAGGAGAAGTTTTGGACCACCGTATCTTCAAAAATGAACCCTCGGACACACAAAGGAAGAAAGAGAAAATATCATTCATGATTTGATAACATCCTAAAAAGCATCAAGCAAATCTGAAAAAAGTTGCTTCTTCTAAGCTAGAATTCCCTCTTTCCTGTTTTTGGAGACAATCTAGGTATTTATTAGATTAAGCATTTTTCATTAGGTCCAGTGTAATTCCTACAGCAAATATTAACAGGAGAAGGAAGAAAGAGGAGAGGGCAAAGAAGGGGATTTGGGGGAGCACATAGCTCCCAGGACAATTATAGCTAACCGACTGAGCCACCCAGGTGCCCCTTACCAGGAATACCCCTTTACCTTATGTTCTGATTACTATGGCTATGTAACAACCACCCCAAAACTTAGTGGCTTCAAACCATGACAATCATTTATTTTGTTCCTAAGTCTGCATTTGAGCAGACCTCTGCAGGGAAGGCAGATCTCTGTTCAGCGTCTTATTATCTAGAGCAGCTCGACTGTGGGCCAGAGGCTCCATTTCCAAGATGGCTCTTTCCCATGGCTGGCAAGTTGGTGCAGGCTGTCAGCTGGGAGTTCAGCCAGGGGTCAGGGCCAGGGACTCTAGTTCTTCTCCATGTGGCCTAAATTTTCTCACAGTACGGTGTCCGAGTTCTGTAGGTGAAACTCCCAAGTGTGAGAGCCAGGTGGAAACTGTATTGATTTTTAGAACCTGGGCTCAGAAGTTACTTCTGCTGTATGCCAAGATCTACCTCCGTTCAAAGAGGAGATGAAGGAGGGGCAAGATTCTGGAAGAGCACATGGGATGGGAAATATTGTTGCAGCCATTTGGGGAAAACACAGTCTGCCACATCCTACAGGGAAACTGTTTGAATGTAAGACCATAAGAAGCAATAGTGAGACCCCAGATTAGTCTCAGGACCCCATCTTAAAAACATTATAGTTGTCAACAACTGCTGAAATTATTTTTCCAATCCAGCCCTTTTTTCATCTGCCTCTAACCTTCACAACAGAGCGATACCATCAAAATAATCACTAAGATTGATCCATAAAATATAATATAAAATAGTTTTTTTGAAAGATTTTATTTATTTATTTGAGAGAGAGAGAATGAGAGATAGAGAGCATCAGAGGGAAGAGGGTCAGAGGGAGAAGCAGACTCCCCGCTGAGCAGGGAGCCCGATGCGGGACTCGATCCTGGGACTCCAGGATCATGACCTGAGCCGAAGGCAGGCTCTTAACCAACTGAGCCACCCAGGCGCCCCTAAAATAGTTTTTGAAAAGAATAGTAATGTTTTCATTTTGGCAGAGAAAATGTTATGTTTGAGATAGATCCACCAAAGTTATGGAGTGCGGTGATAGTTCATTGTTTTCAAGTAAAATAGTACTCTATTGTATGTTATAGTATTCCATTGTAGTAGACCATCCTACTTTGATAGACATTTGGGTTTTTTCCATTTTTTTTAAGATTTTATTTATTTATTTGACAGAGAGACACAGCAAGAGAGGGAACACAAGCAGGGGGGTAGAAGAAGGATAAGCAGGCTTCCCGCAGAGCAGGGAGCCCGATGAGGCACTTGATCCCGGGATCCTGGGATCATGACCTGAGCTGAAGGCAGATGCTTAACCATCTGAGCCACCCAGGTGCCCCAGGTTTTTTCCATTTTTAACTATTATAATCATTATGAAGACTTTGGTGCGCATACCCTGATGATGTACATGTGTACATGTTTCCCTGGGGTATAAAAGAAGTAAAATAGGTATAGACTGTGTAGATCCCCAACTTCAGATAATGACGAATTGTTTTCAAGGTGTTTGTGCCAATTCACATTATTAGCAACAGTATTTGGATTTCCATATCGTTCCATATTTTTGTCAACACTTGATACTGTCAGACTTTTTAGTTTTTGCTTATCTGGTGGATGTGAAGTGATTATTTATTATGATTTTAATTTTCATTATCTGATTCCTCAAGAGGGTGAGTCCTTGTCTTGTGTGGATTGGCCAAAGGATTTTTTTTTTTTTTTTTGCATAGTGCTTATTCAAATCTCTTGCCAAGTTTTCAATTGAGTTATTTATGGGGTTTTTTGTTGATATAAGGAGTGCTTTGATATTCTAAAGATGGGTCTTTTATTGATTATATGCATTGAAAATATCAGTGCAATGCTTTTCAAACTTTGTTCCTCTGTTCCTCTCCAGGGAAGGGTGTAGCTGCATTTCACGGCAGGTTGTACCCTGTACAATTGTACCCTGTACAATTCTAAAAGGCACCAATCAGAAAGGCAATGACAAAAGTGCATGGCTAACCTGCATAATCTTACATGGATGTCTTAGAGGCCTGTGGTTTTTGAATCAAGGGACTTGTGGCTAAAAATGTGTGAAAACTATTGATTGAAACTATTTAGTACACATGGAAACAGTCAGAGAGATTGAATTGAAAGGATAGCTACGTTTGATGATTTAGACTAAAGTGGGGCTGGTGTAGAAGTGTTTGGGGATGGATTAAATCTTGAAAAGTTTGGAAGACAGGGTGCTTTTTCACAGAGAAGCAAAAAGGATGCCAGAGTTGTAGGTGATGAATTGTGCCTAGCTTTGGAAGAGTGAAAGACAAATTCCTCAGAAGGCTTGGCAAAAGTATTTTTCAAGGTATAGAACAGAGAGCAAAAAATTAGAATGCTCAGGGCTGTGGGGGATGACATTTAAAGAGACTTTGCAGAGTGCAGAAATACTTGGGGTTTTGGTCAGCCTCGCCTCTCAGTTACATCCGGAACTGGAAACGCTCCAGTTCTTCCTTCCTGTGAGTCTTTCTTCTATGTGTCTCCTTGACTACTCACACAGAACACTTCTCTTCAGACACTTCCGGTCACTAAATGTGTGGAGGTTTTTCCCACGTGAAGCAATTCTCTATGATGCCAGCTGGGTGTTCTACAGTTTAATTCAACTCTAACACCATCTACATGGAGATGGTGTCCGATCCCACAGGTTAAGTGCTCAGTCCCCCAAGACTGCTTCAGATGTCCACAGCAAGTAGCAGGTCCCCAGGTTATGCACAACTTCTGTCCAACTTGGCTACAAACCAGAGGTGCCCATAGCCCTCTCCTCAGGTTTCATTCATTTGCTAGAACAGCTCACAAAACTCGGGGAAACGCTCATGTTTACCAGTTATGAAAGGATCTGTTAAAGGATACAGACAAATGAAGAACTACGCAGCCAAATGAAGAAACAGACAGGGCTAGATCTGGAAGGGTCCTGAGTGCAGAAGCTTCTGTAACCATGGAGCTGGGATGTGTCATCCTCCTGGCAGGGATGTGTTCACCTACCTGGAAGCTCTCTGAACCCTAAACTATTGGGATTTTTTATGGAGGTTTCATCACACAGGCATGACAGATCATTAACTCCATTTTTAGCCCTTCTCCCTTGTCAGGGAAATGAGAAGTAGAACTAAAAATTCTAAGCTTCTAATCATGACTTGTTTCTTCCGGGGACCAGCCCTAACCCAGCAGCCATCCAGGAGCCCACCCAGAGTCACCTCATAAGAATGAAAGACACTTCTATTACCCGGAAAATTATAAGGGTTTCAGGACTCCTGTGTCAGGAACTGGGACAGAGACCAATACATCTTATTAATCGCAGTATCACACATCTGGTCACAGAATCCTACAGTTTCAGAGAGAATTAGGTTCAGAAGCCTAAAATAGGGAACAAAGACTAAAAAATCATCAAAACTAATGAGGGTTTATTGTCTTCTGTAAAAGTCAGGAGGTGGGAAATCCTGGCCTGGTAGGACAACTGCATGGGATCATCTGAAACTCAAGCTTATTCTAGCTTTGATTCCCACAGTCAGAAGATGGTGGCTCCATGCTAGTCATCATATTCACATTCCAATCAGTAGGAAGGAGGAAGGAGAGAAAGAGAGTGCACTTCTCTGTAGAGTCAGTTCCCTTAAAGAAGCTTCCTGGAAATCCTATACCTGACTCCTATTCTATGTACTCAGTGGCCAGAATTAGCCACATGGCCCATAGTTACAGAGGCTGAGGAATGTAAACGTTTAGTTGGGCATCTACTTCCCCTAATATAATTGAGGTTCTGTTACTTGGGAGGAAGGGGAGAATGAATGTTCGTTACCCACTTTCTTTCCTGGGGAGAACCCTATTCCCACCATACTGGAGGATACAGGACCCAGGCCAAGGGAAGAAGAGGGTCTCATTTTCCCCTCTCGGTGATTGGTTCAGGGATGAGACATGATTCAAATCCAGCCAATCAGATTACACTCTGGATTTTTTCAGGGAAAATATTTTCCTCTTAGAGTTGCCAAGTCCCAGATCTACTGAATAAGACCTGGGAATCTGGTTTTTGTTTTGTTTTGTTGTGGTTTGGCTTGGTTTTTGTTTTCAAAGATCCACAGGTGATTCTTTTGACTCATCAGTTTGGGAATTACCAGATATGCTGTATGTATTAAACCAATAGTTAATTTTATCTAGCATCTCCTCTCTTGGGGTCTACAAAGAACAGCATGAAAGGGAGCTTGCTGGATGTCCTTCATAACATGGACATCGAAAGGTTGAGCATATAGTTTAGCTATAACTGCATCAGAAGTTATTACGCGCTCACTGCTATAGGCTCTCTTGGAGTTATGGGTTTTTTCCCTAGTTTATTACCTGCTCTATAAAGTAGCATTTGAAAACATAAATTGCCCTAAAGATACTTTATTTTAATTTCACCAGGGCTTCTAAGTCTGCTTTGCTGGGATTCACTGTCACAATCTGTGTTCACTCTATCAGCACCCTCTATGATTTTGTAGACACTGGCCCACCAACTCTCATATTTTGTCTTTTCAGGCTGAAGGGTTTAAAAGTCTCTCTAGTTTCTTTACAAACCTTAATACTTTTGAGTGACCTTCTTTGGATATGTTCCAGTTTCATTATGACATTTTTGAGGTTGAATGACTGGAACTCTACCCAGTGCTTCTGGAGCAGATGAATTCTGGTGTCTCCGTGTGTCTATGTGTGTGCGTGTGTACAAGCACTCGTAACACTGTGCTTTCTATTTTGTTTTTAACATCCTTCCTGATGATGCTTGCTTTTGTAACTGCCACAATACTTTGGACCGACTTCTTCAGGGAATGGTTTGCGATGATGCCATCATCCTCTTCCTGGATCACGTCTGCACTCAGAAGCCTTGGTCTCCCGAGAACAAGGTGGGTTCTCTTTCCTGTTGGCATTGTGTGAACTGCCTCCACTGAGCGTAAATGTTCTCTGCCCACTCACACAGCTCTGTGAGATCTTCTTGATGTTTATTCTTGTCAGGTTGGTTTTGCCATTGCCAGAAAATCTTGGTGCCTTTTATAAATTTGAGGCTTCACTTTATTGATGTTTAAATCACCTTTAAAAGTGGTAAGCAAGACTGGTCCACACACAGATTCATGGAATACACATTTAAAAATATATCCTCAAACAGAAGAGCAATTATCCCTTTAATGTGCCCCTATAATATCCATTGGCAATCCACAAATAACACTAGAACCTGATTACAAAATAGTGAGCCTCCTATAAAAATATAGCTTTATGCTAATTAAAAAAAATCCTTGCCCTTCCCTCCCCTTCTGCCTCAACTGCAATGAAATTGTTATTCCCAAACCCTTCCTATAAGGAAATTTGGGAATTCCCACTAATCTCTACCCCAAGTTTCACAACTTTAAGCCTCTTCTAGCTCCTTGGCAAAAGCAATTAAGAGTTTAAAACGAGTTAAAAATTTTATTTATTTATTTATTTATTTATCTATTTATTTATTTTTAAGTTGGCTCATGACCTGAGCTGAAACCAAGAGTCGGGTGCTTAGTTGACTGAGCCACCCAGGCGCCCCGACCAGGTTCTCGACCTCATTAAATTTTTCTTCTTTTCGTCTGTGAAAAACTGGAAATAATAATAGTACTAACCTCATAGTGTTATCGTGATTAAATGAAAAAAATGTACATAAAGTACTGAACACTGTCTTCAGCACATAGAAAGCCAGGTCACCTATTTCCCCAAAAGAGATGGAGAAGAAGTGCGGCAGGAATTCAGAGGAACCGGGGAATGGTTTTTCTGCATGGGGGAGGAAAGAATCATGGAAGACTTCCTGCCTGTGGCTGACAAATCACAGAAGCAATTTATAAATTTACCAGAAAATATGCATTGAACTATTACCATGAGGCTGGCCCTACTATCCTAGGAGATGGATTTTATACAGAAATTCAGAGTTTAAAAGAAGTAACTTGCCGAAGTTTGCCCAGGTAAGTTGTGGAGAAGCTGGTATTTGTTCATAGGTCTGTTTACTTCAAAAGCCCAGGTTCTTAACATCTGCTGTCCATCCATCTCTGGTGATGTGAATATTGCTCATCTCATGGGCCACTCCCTTCCCAGGATGAGGGCACAGGGAGAGCTGAATTTGTCATCGCAAGATAGCTGACAAGCATGGAATCAGAGTCCAGGGAGTTTGTGGCATACTTCATCCAGGTTATATTAGGGTCGAGACAAATATTCCTGTTCTGTGGTAAAACAAGAAAACAAAACAAAACCCACACCTTTTTAGTCACTGGAATGTTGGGGTCCATTGTGTGGTGCTGGATAGTCCTAACAAATTTTTATCTGCTGACTCTCTTGTCTTGTCCTTCTTCAGGAACTCCAAACCCTCCACACTGACGGTCAAGTTATACCTAACTGAAACACAAAATAGTTACTACTACTTGTAGATTAGATTCCTTGTTCTGCCCTAATTCCTTGATGAGAGACAAGAAGCACTCTAGGTTCATCAACAGCACGTGGACACATCACATTTTTCTCATGGTAACAATGACATCTACTTTTTTTGAGCTCTTCCTTTGTGTGAGGCTTGATGCTATACCCAGATTTTCTCCTGTAATCTTTGGTACCCTCTTAGGAGGTAGAGATGGCTCTCACGCAGTGCCTAGTGCGAGGGCTCCAGGGCTAGACTGCTAACTTCAAATCCTGGCTCCACCACTTACTAGCTGTTGGTTAACCTCTTCATGCCTTAGTTTCCTTATTTCTAAAATGGAAATAATGTAAGAATGTGGTGGGGAAAAAATGAATTAATGCACTAAATGCTCTTAAAACAATGCTTTCTTTATTATAAGTAGCTCTGTTGGGGAGAGAGGAAAACTTTTTCTCTGATCTCTTAGGTTTATTAATCAGAGATTTGCAGATTAAACTGACCAAAAACAGATTGGCAAGAAAAAAGACAAACTCTTAGTTGTAGGGTTTTTTTTTCTTTTTAAAGATTTTATTCATTTATTTGAGAGAGAGAGAGAGAGAGAGAGAGAGAGAACATGAGTGGGGGCAGGGAGGGGCAGTGGGGGAGGGAGAAACGGGCTCCCTAACATGGGGGGGCTCCATCCCAGGACCCTGGGATCATGACCTGAGCCCAAGGTAGACACTTAACCAACTGAGCCACCTAGGCTCCCCAGAAAAGACAAACTCTTAATCATTTATGTTTGCTGGAATTCACAGAAAAGTATCACTCAAGAAGGTGGTTAGAATATAGGGTTTATATACTATCTCAATAGGGGAAAGGGAGAGGGTGAAGGGCACTTAAGGAAAAGCAAATGACTTTTAGGAAAATAAATGGGCCCTTAGGAGAATAGATGGGAGGTATGATAATTTCGTGACAATGTCTGTTTAGGTGATTTCTTATCTTGTTGCTGATTTCTCTCCAGTGATAGGAGTCAATCTTTCCTGGTTGTGAAACCTCCGGCAAGGACACGTATGACCGCTGAATTCTTTTGGGAGGCTCTGTTTTTAGGCAAATAAGAGGAGTTAAAAAACAAAACAAAACAAAACCAACTCTTCACATTGGTGTATTCTGGATCCCCCCAACTGTTATCATCTCCATTTTGTAGATGGGATGATAGAGGCTTAGACAAATTAATTTACCTAGGATTAGTAAGGCAGTAAATGGTAAATCCAGGATTTGAACCCAGGCAGATCTGGCCTCAGAGCCTTCGATCTTCTGATTGTGAGAGATCAGAAAAGGAAAAACTCTAATCTTATCTCAAAATTTCTCAGGAAATATAAATTCTTTGGAAGAAATTTAACATATCTGGGCCTCAGCTTTATCATTTGTAAAATGAACTGTTGAACAATGTGACTTTTAAGGGCCTTTTTGCCCCCCTCAAATTATTATTTATTTTAGGCGTTTTAGCATAAGCCATCATTAGAGAAGAACTTATGGGCCTGTTTCTAAGAATGTATCAGAGGAGACATTGCAATGTGTATTTGCATGTGTGCACGCACCTGTGTGCTTGTGCATGTGTGTTCATGCATGCACACCTGCACATGTGTTTCAGTTGCTCTAAAAAGAACGATTGTCTCTGGAAGGAAAAGGGAAGATCCCAAGATGTCGATGCTTTAGTTGTTTATTTCTGCCAAACAATCCATTGAACTAGGATTCTGCACGTCCTCAGGGAGTGTCTCTCCCGGGCTTTTTCCAAAAGGTGATTGGCAAGGGAAGTCCCTCTAAAAGAGATAAGTGTCTTCTTAAAGTAAACTCAGAATAAATGGAGCGCAAATGCTGTTTACTGAATATTTCCTGGTTGACGGATACTAACGTGCAGCTCCGCATGGTATGTTCTTCAAGGAATGGAAGAGATGAGGCTGAATTCGCTTTCTCTATCATTTGGGAAAGATCATTATAAGCTGCCCCAGATAGAAGATTACATCATTTCAGAGCAGAAACTCAAATCTATAGAAATGGATGCTACCATTTTTTTTTATAAACCAACAGGAAAACATTTTTTTTTTAATGTAAAAATAAAAAAGAAATGGGTGCTACCATGTGGGACGTTTGATTACTTTAGAGACCACTGAGAGATGTCAGGCTTTTGAAAGCTCATTATAAAATTTGTTACATGTATTCTTTGTAGTTTATTAAATTTGTAGAATTTTTTACACAAAAACAAAACTTTCTTTACAGTGTACTTCTTTTATGCCAAATACACTTGGAGTTTTGCATGGTTATATTTCAGAATCACAGAGTTTTGCTGCTGGTGGTTCTTCTGTTCACCAAAGGCTTTTTCCTGACCCCTGTGAGGGTGCATAGAAGGCTGCATGCTTGCGCCAACCGAGTCAAACATTTCCCAATTCTCTTTTTCTTCTTCTTTCTTTCTTTTCAAAAAAGATACATTTTTTAAAGATCTTTTTTTAAAGAAATCTCTACACCCAGTGTGGGACCCAAATTTACAACCCTGAGATCAAGAGTTGCATGCTTTACTGACTGAGCCAGCCAGGTGCCCCCCCAAAATATTTTCTTTTTTTAATATTTTCTCTTCAGATGTTGGGCCCTAGTAATGTTAAGGTAATAACATGATGCCTGTATTGGTTCTGACTTTTCAAGATGATTTCTTTAGCCTAAACACAGTCGAATTTAATCCCTGATTGGCTGGTGTAGGGAGGCCTATAATTAAACCAAAAAAACAAAGGCTCATATAGGAAGAGAAATCAAAGGATTACTAGCCGACACCCAAAGTAGTAAGATAGTGAAAGGAAAACACAGTTTGGCTTTTTACGCCACAGGAGAAGGAAAAACAAAACAACCAAAAACAACCCAACAAAACATAAGGAGAACTGTAAATCAATCACCATCAGCCTCCAAGGAGCCTGCCTGCTCTGGAGGAGAGGTGGGTTATAACCACTGAAGGCCAGATAAACAAGAAAGGAAGTGGGTGGGATTGCTAAATGAGTATGGTTCTGAGGAACCATTAAAGCAAAAGGAAAAATAAATCCCACTGATGTGTAGATTTGAGGCTTGCAGAGGTCCTCACCAAAGCGGGTGGAACTCCCAGGTCATCAGAAGGTCACAAAAAGACAGAGGAAGCCCAGGCAACTCAAGTCCCGCCTTCTAAGGGAAACTAAAGTTGAGTCAGTTCTGACGTAGCTTAAGGAATGTGAGTAGATCAACTTGTAGGGAGGTGCTGGGGAGAAGGGAG
Source organism: Eumetopias jubatus (assembly GCF_037043125.1). Taxonomy (NCBI): domain Eukaryota; kingdom Metazoa; phylum Chordata; class Mammalia; order Carnivora; family Otariidae; genus Eumetopias; species Eumetopias jubatus. The sequence goes on along the minus strand of NW_028274814.1, from coordinate 112,018,236 downwards.
GTTTAAGCAAAGAGTTTTTTGTTTTTTTTTTAACATTTTGGAATCTCTTCCCTAACTTGAAGTGACGATCAGCATTTTTTTAGGATTTGATGATTTTATTTCAGGTAAACCTATGATTTATTTTGGTGGGAAGAACAAGGTTCTTGACATCTACCTAAATAAAAATTTTCTCCATTTCTTTCCCAAAGTCACCCTTGTCCTTAGAATCCAGGACTTTGGACTCATAATTTAGAAAACTTGTACAGAACCTACAGATCTTGGGAGTCAGGCTGAGCTGGGAGTGTAGCCCAGCCTTACTCTTGAGGAACAGGATGTTGCCAAACTCTAGGCAAGACCCAGCAGCAGTAATGTTTATTGGGTGGGGTTGGGGGGGCGGCGGGGAGGGGGTTTCTGAACCACAGGGCTGTTGTAAGACCAATGTCTGTGAGGTGCTTGGCACAGAACCTGGCATGTACCATAGTGACCGTCTGGGCCTGAGCAAGTCCTTTCAGTGATCTTGACCTCAGTCTTCTCATCCATGAAAGAGCCATAATGGCCACCCTCCAGGGTTATTGTGTAGCTGAAATGTGTTGATGTGTTTGCCAGCCGTCTTGGCAAACTTTTCCTCTTCCTTCAAGTCTCAGCTCAAATGCCACTTCCTCTGGGAAGCTTTCTGAATTCCTTCAGTAGATTTTAACATGCTCCCATGACAATTTGTCTTTATCTCCATTGTACAGTACCTCATATTCTATTATAAACATTGGTTCAACTGTGTCACTTCATCTTTGCATTTTAGTGTCTTTTCGTGTAGTATAGTTGAAAACTAGGCTTTGAGATGGGTTGAGAATCTTTGTTCAACCAATACTCTCTGATCCTGAGCTACTTACTTAACTTCTCTGAAACTCCATTTCCTCAACTGTGGAGTAGGAGTAATAATACCTAGCTTGTAAGTACTCTTGTTAACCCATTGCCTAGAATAGTGCTTGGTACATACCAGATGCTCAGTAGATATTTTAGAATGCATGAACAAATAGGACTGTTGTGCATATTAATTAATGCAATGCATATGTAAAACATAGTGTCATGCGCTTTGCAGATCCTTAGTAAATATTTATAATGTACATGTTTGTAAAGGGTCTGGGTGACTACATTTCATTAAATAGATATATATACTTGCTTATGTTCTAGGGGGTACAAGCAGTATATGAGTCTTATATAGGTTTTGCCTAGGACAAACATGCAAATCAATGAATGTTTGCGAAATAGAATGATGGGTCACCCAAACAGAGACAGGAAGAAAGTCTTTGGGAATCTGATATCCTAAAGGCACATAGAATTACATAACTTTTCGGAAAAAAAGGATCTTAAAGATCTTCATCCAATCTTTCTATTGTACTCATTTTTTTCTTGTTTTGCATTTCTTTGATTTCTGCTCTTATTTGAATCATTTCCTTCCTACTACTTACTTTGCATTTACTTTGTACTTCTTTTTCTAGCTTCGAATGTAGGAACTTGAGATTATTGATTTTAGACTTTTATTTTATGTAAACATTCAAAGCTATAACTTTCCCTCTAATCACTGTTTTAGCTGCATCCCACAAAGTTTGATAAATTTTATTTTTATTATTATGCTTAAAATATTTTCTAATTTCCCAGGCGCCTGGGTGGCTTAGTTGGTTGGGCGTCTCCCTTTGGCTCAAGAAATGATCTAGGGGTCCTGGGATCGAGCTCCACATCAGGCTCCCTGGTGCCTGCTTCTCCCTCTCCCTCTGCCTGCTGCTCCCCCTGCTTATACTCTCGATCTGTCTCTCTGTCAAAGAAATAAATAAAATCTTAGAAAAAGTATTTTCTTTTTTTAAAAAATGATTTTTATTTATTTATCTGACAGCGAGAGTTACAGCGAGAGAGGGAACACAAGCAGGGGCGGGTGGGAGAGGGAGAAGCAGGCCCTCCTAGGAGCAGGTTGCCTGACGCGGGGCTTGATCCCAGGACCCTGGGACCACGACCCGAGCCGAAGGCAGACCCCCAACGGCTTTTTTAATTTCCCTTGTAAATTCTTCTCGGACCTATGGATTACTTAGAAGTGTGTTACTTGATTTCCAAACATTTGGGATTTTCCTAGATGGTTTGTTACTGATTTCTAATTTACCTCCACTGTGGTCAGAGAATATACTCATATAATTTCAAACTTTAAAAAAACTAGACTCATTTTATGGCCTACCGTATGGTTTATCTTGGTGAACATACTGTATGTACTCAAAGAGAATATGTATTCTGCAACTGTTGGGTATAGTGTCCTGTAAATATCAACTAGTTCAAAATAGTTGATGGTGTTCAGATCTTCTATATCTGACATTTTGTCTAGTTGGTCTATTAATTACTGAGAGAGGTATGTTCAGATTTGCTATTGATTGTTGAATTATCTATCTCTCCCTTTAATTCTGTCAATTTTTTCTCTTATTAAGTGCATACTCTCAATTCTTTTATTTTCCAGATGAGAAAGTTTAACACCCTGAAAAAAACCAAAACATTTAAAAATTTTGTTTGGGGGCGCCTGGGTGGCTCAGTCGTTTAAGTGTCTGTCTTCGACTCAGGTCATGATCCCAGGAGTCCTGGGATCGAGCCCTGCCTCAGGCTCCCTGGTTGGTGGGGAACCTGCTTCTCCCTCTCCCCTGCTTGTGCTCTCTCTCAAATAAATAAAAATCTTTAAAAAACAAACCAACAAAAAGCAAAAATCAGAATTAAAAAAATTTGTTTGGATGATTATAAATGTGTAGGGGCACAAATTACAAAATTCATACCATGCCTAGGTTTATAAAATGTTTTTAAAAATACTCTTATAATCCTCCCACAAGAGATAACCACTCAAAAGTTTGACAAAGCATAATTTAGGTTTTACAAATGGTTATATAAATATACATAAGAATTTTTTGTATTTTTACATAAATAAGATTATATCCACATATCTTTCTGCAACCAGCTTTTTTCAACTTCAACAATTTATAGAGGATTTCTTCCCATTTCACTAAGTACAGCTTTATTTCATTTTTCCAAAAAAATTATTACATTGTATTCAATTGTATGAATGTACAATAGTTTATGTGATCAACCTCCTATTAAGGAACAGTAGCTTGTTTACAATTTTTTCACTATGATCAGCAATACTATAATGAAAACCATTGGTTTACACTTGCTTAATTATTTCCTTTGGATAAATTCCTGGAAGTAGAATGACTGGGTCAATGATCTCACACATTTTATATCTGATTCATATTGCCTGCTTGCCCTCTTTCAAGACTTGCCACTCTAATCTCATTGGACATTGTTACTCTTTTTATTCTTTCTCAGTTGGTAGGATAGCACCTGTTTTAGGAGCTGGGGTTCTCTCTATTACATTAGAAGATCATGCGATGCCAGATCAAAGTTGTTGATGGCAAAAATAATGAAGATATAGAAAGTAGAGAAGAGGAGGACTTTTCTACCTCTACCTCTCCCTTCTCCTTGATCTTGTGAGATGGAAGTAGAAGAAACAATTAATGCAGAGGGGAAAACACAAATTTTATTAGAGATCTATGGGGTGCATAAATCTGGTTTAGAGTATTTTTTTTATTATGTTATGTTAATCACCATACATTACATCATTAGTTTTTGATGTAGTGTTCCATGATTCATTGTTTGCATATAACACCAAGTGTTCCATACAGTACATGCCCTCTTTAATACCCATCACCAGGCTAACCCATTCTCCCCACCCCTCTCCCCTCTGGACCCCTCAGTTTGTTTCTCAGAGTCCATAGTCTCTCATGGTTCATCTCCCCCCTCCGATTTCCCCCCCTTCATTTTTCCCTTCCTGTTATCATTTTCTCCTCCTCCTCCTTCTTCCTCTTCTTCTTCTTCTTCTTCACATATAATGTATTATTTGTTTCAGAGGTACAGGTCTGTGATTCAACAGTCTTACACAATTCACAGTGCTCACCATAGCACATACCCCCTCAATCCCTCCCACCCCCCACCACTCCAGCAACCCTCAGTTTGTTTCCTGAGATTAAGAATTCCTCATATCAGTGAGGTCATATGATACATGTCTTTCTCTGATTGACCTATTTGGCTCAGCATAATACCCTCCATTTCCATCCACGATGTTGCAAATGGCAAGATTTCATTCCTTTTGATGGCTGCATAATATTCCATGGTATATATATATACCACATCTTCTTTATCCATTCATCTGTTGATGGACATCTTGGCTCTTTCCGTCGTTTGGCTATTGTGGACACTGCTGCTATAAACATCGGGGTGCACATACCCCTTTGGATTCCTACATTTGTATCTTTGGGGTAAATACCCAGTAGTGCAATTGCTGGATCATAGGGTAGCTCTATTTTCAACTTTTTGGGGAACCTCTATACTGTTTTCCAGAGTGGCTGCACCAGCTTGCATTCCCACCAACAGTGTAGGAGGGTTCCCCTTTCTCCACATCCCCGCCAACATCTGTCATTTTCTGACTTGTTAATTTGAGGTTTTGATTTGGATTTCCCTGATGCTGAGCGATGTTGAGCACTTTTTCGTGTGTCTGTTGACTATTTGGATGTCTTCTTTGGAAAAATGTCTGTTCATGTCTTCTGCCCATTTCTTGACTGGATCATTTGTTCTTTGGGTGTTGAGTTTGATAAGTTCTTTATAGATTTTGGATACTAGCCCTTTATCTGATATGTCATTTGCAAATATCTTCTCGCATTCTGTCGGTTGTCTTTTGGTTTTGTTGACTGTTTCTTTCACTGTGCAAAAGCTTTTTATCTTGATGAAGTCCCAATAGTTCATTTATGCTCTTGCTTCCCTTGCCTTTGGCAATGTTTCTAGGAAGAAGTTGCTGCAGCTGAGGTCGAAGAGGTTGCTGCCTGTGTTCTCCTTTAGGATTTTGATGGACTCCTGTCTCACATTGAGGTCTTTCAACCATTTTGAGTCTGTTTTTGTGTGTGGTGTAAGGAAATGGTCCAGTTTCATTCTTCTGCATGTGGCTGTCCAATTTTCCCAACACCATTTGTTGAAGAGACTGTCTTTTTTCCATTGGACATTCTTTCCTGCTTTGTTGAAGGTTAGTTGACCATAGAGTTGAGGGTCCATTTCTGGGCTCTCTATTCTGTTCCATTGATCTGTGTGTCTGTTTTTGTGCCAGTATCATACTGTCTTGATGATTATAGCTTTGTAATAGAGCTGGAAGTCCGGAATTGTGATGCCACCAGCTTGGCTTTTCTTTTTCAACATTGCTTTGGCTATTCAGGGTCTTTTCTTAACCTTAGAGCTCTGTTCTCTTCAACCAATTGCTCTTCAGAAAACGACAGCCCCAATTTTGTGCACTGAACTTAGAAGAAACATTGCAGAAGACAATATTTCAGTACAGTAATTCGAGGACAGAGTGGCAGCAGGAGGTAAGATGGGTATTTCTTGCGTTCCTGTGCGCTACATTCCGGGCGCTCTAATATACTGTCTCATTTAATCCACCACAACAACCCTATGGTTTAGGTGGTGATATTGCCATCATTATTCTATATTTACAGAGGTGGAACCCTAAGTTCTTAAAGGGCAAGCACACTCTATTAGAAGAGGTAGAATCTGGATTAAGTACCGGGTCTCTCTGCATTAGGGAACATGCTTTTCCATCTCTACACATTTGCCCCAGAGAGTGAGGGAATAAGGGAGTGCGTATGGGGTGGGGTGGAGCCGGGGGAGGAGTCCTGAGGCAAAGAGCTGTCCTTTGGGGACAAATGCCTTTGTGAGCCTCAGGGAATCTGCTGGCTGTGTCTCCATGTTCATAGATCAAGACTTAAAATTGTCCTAAACTACCCCTTGCTTTTGGCAACAGTAGAGCCTATGTTTCTTTCCAGAAATCACAGTAGTGATCACAATGAGGCTGTGTTCATATGTAATCGGGTTTGACAGAAATTAATTTTTAATAAGAGGTTCCATTCAGTCAAACAACTGCCCTTTGGGGGCCCATGTCAGGCTGGTCACCCAGGGTCAGGCAATGGCACAGTGTGTGCTGTTGGTTGTGGCCTGGGGAGTGTGTGTATATGTGTGTGTGTGTGTGTGTGTGTGTAGTGTGTAGTGGGTGTTGGAATTGGGGGGGTTGGGGGTGTGGTTACAGACTTAGTCAGATCTTAAGTCAGGACCAGGCACTGATCTATCCAGAAGTTGGAGGAGGCAGTTGGGGCATTTGTTTGATGGCCAAGAAGAATCTGTGTGGTATCCTCCAGAACCTCCCCCTTTTGAAGTATTTATCCATTTAAATCGTCTCTACACCCAGCGTGGGGAGTGAACTCACAACCCTGAGATCAAGGGTGGCATGCTCTTCTAACTGAGCCAGCCAGGTGCCCCCAGAAAACCCCTTCTGTTTCCTCATAGTAATCGCCCTTTGGACAAATTTAACTTGGCAGATGCTTAGGGTGTGCCCTTCACTGTTGTTTTTATTAAATACAGCAACCCTGCCAGGTACAATGTCATCAGCCCCATTTTATAGATAAGGAAAACCAAGGCTCAGAGACGTTAATTAACTAAGAGTACACACTCAATTAGAAAGTTGTGGGGTGGGATTTCATAATCTCTCTGCCAAAACACTCTGCATCCTCGCTGTGGAGACGAATTTCCATCTTCACCCTTTCTCTGAGGACCAGATATTGGAGTATTAGAGGCACTCCTGTTCAAATTCTGTCCTATATGCTCCATCTTTCTCATTGAAATTATGTTAAACAACACATTTATCTATGACCCACTACCAATTTTTCTCCACCTCACTCACTTAGACTCTATGGCTCTCACATCTCTTGCTTGTTATCAACACCAACAAGGTGATGTTCACACCAACATTCCAAGATCTGGGAGTTTCTGTGTTTTCTCCTCCTCCTCCTCTTCTTCTTCTTCTTCTTTTAAAGGTTTTATTTATTTATTTGAGAAAGAGAGAGAGCATGAGCAGGGGAAGGGCTCCTGCTGAGCAGGGAGCCCGATGCACAACTCGATCCCAGGACCCTGGGATCATGACTCGAGCAGAAGGCAGATGCTTAAACATCTGAGCCACCCAGGCGCACCTGTGTTTTCTCTTCTTAGAGGCTGCTTCCATTTTGCTCAGAAAATGCATACTTTTAGTTTTCTTTCTTTCTTTCGTTTTCTTTCTTTCCTTCTTTCCTTTCCTTTCTTTTCCTTTCCTTTCCTTTCCTTTCCTTTCCTTTCCTTTCCTTTCCTTTCCTTTCCTTTCCTTTCCTTTCCTTTCCTTTCCTTTCCTCTCCTTTCCTCTCCTTTCCTCTCCTTTCCTCTCCTTTCCTCTCCTCTCCTCTCCTCTCCTCTCCTCTTCTTTTCTTTTTTTGGTGCTGCGAAAAGGCAGAATCTCGGGGCTCGTACTCAGTGTGGGAGGCACTGCCATTTTCAGCACTGCAAACGTATCTTCTAGCCGCCCCCAAAAGCTTTATTAGGACATGTGGTAACTTCTCTCCTAAATTACATAGGTTGGTTTAAAAATAGAGTGCAGGGTTTCCCTGTCAGGAACGCTGTCATGCTGCCCACTTTTGACAGCCACTTCTACCTCCCTTCTTTGTTCCATGTCACAGCATTTTTATTTTTATTTCAACACTGTTCAGCTTAAGTTATCTGGAGCCCTTGACCAAAAAGGTTCATTTAAAGCATCTAAGGGTGCCTTAAAAAATGCTTCCGTTTCCTGACGAAGAATCATGCACAATTTGATTTGCTATGCTTCACCATCTTTGCAGGAGCACTGTTAGCATGAAAATGAATTTTAAAAATATATTCTAGCGGAGGCGAGTGTCCTGACGTGACAAATTCTGCTCTATATCGAAACAGACTAAACTGGGGGACGTGGAGTGGCTCTGGTGCTGGGAATATATCAGCTTACATAGGGAGGGCAGCAAAAGGAAATGAAAAATTAAACAAATAAATAAAAACAAAACAAATAAACAAAACAAGTAAAAATAAGGCCTGGAAGTAAAAACTAATTAAAACAGAACAAAACAAAACAAAACACCCCTGCCACAAAAGTGCTGGGAAAAAGAATGGCTGGCAACTTGGGTAAAGATCCTCTAGTTAAATCTTTTCCAGAATTACAGGATTTGTTGAAACATCTTGTCCTTTGTGTAGCGGAATGCAAAAGTCTCTTCATTTTTTTCTGTAACCTTTGCCTCTCCTCTCCTCTTATCTTCACTGTCTGTTCCTCCCTTATATGGCTGTTCTCGGAAGTCCAGGAATTTGAATGTTATGTGAAAGGGTAATTCTAATTGGGCTCAGTGACATTCGTGCCAAATGGGAGACGTATGGGGGTCGCCCTGTGAAAGGTCAGGGACCTGGCATCTGCTATTCTGCATTGCTTCTTTCATGCGGGTCTCTAAATTCCAGTCTGCGCTAAATGGCCCAACAGTCCTGGTCTCCCCTCCCTAAGCCCCCTCCCCTCGTCCCACTGTTGCCTTACTTAGCTGGGCAAATACAAGTCCCTAGCATTTCTTAACATTTCAGCTTTGCAAAACCATGTTTATTTACATTTATTGTCTCATTCATCACACGCAAAAACCTGTGAGGTAAAGTGGGCAGGTATTATTAAATCATGTGCATTTTGTAGCTAAGGGACTTGAGGCCTTAGTAGGTTCTAGTTATTGCTTACAATGGCACAGCTCATTAAAGACTGAGTCCATTGCCCAGCCCCAGGCTCTCTGGCGCCCTGGCTGGGTGGTTTTCTTTTCCCTAAGGAGAATGCCTCCTGACTTTGGATATCAGACACCATTTGTGGATCCATGGTAGAGATTATTTTGTAATATGAAAGCTCATCCAGCTTTATGTCTCCATATTTAAATAAGTTTTCTTATCTCAATCTAAATGACTTTAGATTTTAGGAAGTGTATTGGCCTTATTCATCCAACAACTATTTCTACTGTTCTAGTTTGAGTATATAGCAGTGAATAAAACTGGCAAGTCTCTACTCTCATGGAGCTTACATTCCCATGGAAGAGACCAAGAATTTAACTAACTAACTAATTAATTAACAGACTCTCTACACCCAATGTGGGGCTCGAACTCACAACCTTGAGATCAAGAGTTGCATGCCCTACCAACTGAGCCAGCTAGGCACCTTGAGACCAAGAATTTAAATAAAGAAATAAATACATTATGTGAGAGGCCCAGGGGTGAGAGGTGCTAAAGAGGAAAATAAAGCAAGATAAACAAAGTATTATTTGTTTATACGAGGTGGTCAGGGAAGGTGTTGGAGGTATAGAGCCATAGTGAGCATTTTGGCTCTCAGTCTGAATGAGACTGGACCGTACTGGAGGAGTTTGAGTATGGGGTCTGGTGTCACAGAGCTCATTTAGACAAATGTCTACATACTGCTGGGCTGTGGCCCGGCTCTGACACCCTCTAGCCCGCCTCTGTCCCACTCAATCTCTTTTCACTCTTCACTGGGGACGGCTATGTAACTTGCATGGCCCAGTCCAAAGAGAAAATGTAGGGCCTTTTGTTCAAATATCAAGAAAAAAAAATAGTGCTAAAGATACTAACATAAAATTTTTTTTCCTTTCTTCTGCAGCTTCTCTTTCAATTTATCATAGTGTTTTAAATTTGTCATTTAATGCAATTCTAAGTAAAGAGACATTAACATTTAAAATTATTAGCGTTAATTTTACCATTCATTTCTATATTGTGCAATGCCAGCTTTAAATGCAAATGTAAGATCATTTTACTTGTATACAGAATCACAAAACGCCATTTCAGTGTTTTGTAGTTCATACATGCACATGGATTTTGTTCCTACCAGAACAGTGGAAACGCTGCACAAAATGAACCCACCTGTTTCTGTTTATTGATATGCAACATGTACCAACACCCTACCTTTTGCTTATTGATGAGTAAGAAGGGATGACAAGGAAAGGAGCTATTGGTCGCCCTGTCTTTCCCTTTTTTTGATGTCATCCTTTTCAGGGGAGGTGGTTGGGTAATACAGGGAAGTACCAGGAGTAACAAAAGATATGATTAGCTTCCTTGGTTGTCTGGGTCTTTTCGAACCCCATTGCCTTCCTGCATTTGTAACAAGTTCTGGGTGGAATAGAAAGCATGGTCCCCAGGTGTGGCCTGCACCCCCCACTTATGCAGCCGCAGGTGGAACTTGCTTGTACTTGCTTCCAGTCGTGCCGGAGCCACAGGGATCCTGAGTTCGTGGGGCATTGCAAGCTCTGAATCGGGTGACAAGGCAGACAGACACGGTAGGTGTCCACCTCTGCTCACATGTGGGCCCCATGGTCCCTTTGGATTTCACTTAAAATCTCAAAGATAAGATTACCAGGAGTTTTAGGATGGTGACAGCTGAGCCTTAAACCGAGCACATGGCCCAGAAAGCACGGGCTGCCCGTTCATGAAACTGGCCCTGTTTTTCACTCCACTCTTTCTAGAACTGGCCTGGTGTTCGTGGAGGAGATATTCAAGGGCTGATGGAAAGAGAATAAGCCTGCTGTCTGAGCGCCTTCCCTGTGCCTCGGCCTGGTGACGATTTCCCCTGCCCGTGAGGAGGGATCTTAATGGGTCCTGGTTGAGAAGATGGTACGTAGAACAGAGAGAGTTCTGCCGGGGTACCCAGAGGAGCAGGGGAGACCCAGACAAAGGAGAGGCCACTTAATGCAAGTGGGTGAAAGGGGGCCGAGCCGGCAGGGAGTGGCTGAGGGAGAGAAGAAGACTGATGGCAAAGGCAGCTGCCTGAGGGGTCTGTGATGGCCTCATGCAGAGGGCTGAGGAGCACCCACTGGGCTCTGAGGAAGGCGTGCCAGAACCATAACTTCGGTGGTTCGGGCTGAACTGATGTCAGTCTTAGGGCTACTGGGAGGAATAACCTGACAGAAAAGGGGGTACTAATAAAATCAGGAAATAATCGGGGCCCTGAAATAAAGAGGCAAAGCTGGAGATCAGTAATTATTAATTTAAAAGAAGGAACCAGGCATTAGTCTCCATATTTCTTATTTCTCGATTTCCTGCTTTCATGGGAAGCAAGGGAGGGGTAATGACTTTAAGATGGTCATGGTGCATGTGTGAGGTATGTATTTCGTGATGTAGATAACAAATGAGCAGAATACCCTAGAGCAGGGTAAATTGTGAAGAAAAGATGAGCTTTCTGAATTTGGAGAAAATGAGAAAGTTGGGTTTCAGTTTTAGACTGAAGAATAATGTCAAAGGGGTGACATTAGAAAGAAGCCGGTTGCTTGACATTTGTTTGTGATTTATGGCAGAGGTTGTGGGAGCAGAGGTGTTACCTAAAAGAAGCTGAAGTGCAGGGAACTTCCACCGAGGCTGTATGTCCGTGGGGGAAGGTGTGGGGGGCTCTCCCTGGTGGAACAACCCCTGGGGCTAAGGTCTGAGGAGATTCTGAGAAGGCTGTGGTCTCCTCAGTTTTGCTTCCAGGACCAGGCAAGAGGTGCCTCTGGCCTGAGCCCCACACTCAACGGGCCTCATCTGGTTTCCTTGGGATAGACTGAGTAAGGAGTCTGAGAGGTCGAGGGAATATACACCTGCCTGAAGTTTATGCTCTTGGGCGCCTGAGTGGCTCAGTCATTAAGCATCTGCCTTCGGCTTAGGTCACGATCCCAGGGTCCTGGGATTGAGTCCCGCATCAGATCAGGCTCCCTGCTCGGAGGGAGGCCTGCTTCTCCCTCTGTCCCTCCCCCACCCTCACCTTGTGCTCTCTCTCTTTTTCAAATAAAAATAAATAAATAAGGTTTATACTCTTTTTAGAGACCCTGTCCCAGATGCCCAGACCTCTTGACCTCCTCAGGCCTGACCCCAGTGCCTGTGTGGGCATCTGCCCTGGGTTTGCCCTCCTGGCCAGACTGTTGTGCACTTTTAGGCCTATGTGGTGGCTGAAGGCCAGATGGCAGAGGGAGTTTGAATGACTTGGATATATGCTCTCGGCGAGCCCCAAATGGGCCTTAGGCTGCTTGTGGTGCTGGATAGAGCCAGGAGACGGAGAAGGGGTGGGCAGGGGTCAGGGGATGGCCCTCCCCGGGTCACCACATGTCAGTGTGGAACTCCAAATTGCAGCCTGGTCTTCTTTGTTAATAAGGGTCTAGCTGTCAAAGCAGGAAAATAGAACTTATGTTATTTACCTATTTCTTTTTTACTTTTTCCCAGTACTTTATTGAATATAACATATATTGTATAATGTACAACTTGGTGAGTTTTTACAAGATTTTGGTAATTAGCATTTAAAGATACATAGTTTGTAATAAGATGAACATATAAGATGAGATTTTCAAATCTGAGAATATCAATGAAGAAAAAAAAAAGAAGAAATGAGCTAGGACAAACATTAGCTCACAAAATCCATGCTTGAAATCCTGTATGTGTATTAGAGCTGGGCACACACTTAATTTTGAGTTTTCTAACTTCCAGGCAAAGAGGAAAACATGAAAAATTTAATGATTGAAAAGCTCATCGATGAGAAAAACAAACCAGTTGCCTAAGAGGAACAAAGCTGTTCCTGTCTAGAATCCAGAATGAAATTTCTCCTAGAGTTTATTTAAAAGGGGATTCAGTATATTGTAATACAGTTTCCTCAACACCCTTAACACGGAAAGTCAGCAGGATTCATTGGGCTATTTTTTATAATGTCCTTCATCTAGACCCATGGTGTGGCTCTGTGTCTTTGGGGGAAATCATCTCTCAAGATCTGATTATTTTCTTCTCTAACATGAGAATAACATCTACCTTTATTTACCTATTTCTTCACCTGTTTTTAGAGCTTTTAATGATTGATTCATACGGTATGTGGGCATTCCTTCATTTTCCTGCCTTGGCCCTGCCTCCCTATAAATTCTTTCTTGGGTCTACTGGCTTAGATGAAGGGGGAGGCGATGAGATTGCCCCTGGTCCCCACATTGCTATTGTTGTTTTGTTATTATCCTTCGTAATTCCAGCGGGGACCCTTCAAGATTGAATAACAGCCTTCCTGCCCAAGTCTACTCTCGATTAGTTCTCATTTTGTGCACGATATAGCTATTTTTAGGGGAGGAATAAAGCTATTTGGATGTTTTAAGCATTATTTGTTCCTTTGATGCCCTGTACACAAGGAGAAAAATGGAGAGACCAGAATTACTGGTTCGACTGAGTATCCTGTTTCAAGCAGATGCCTGGAAGTTAAAGATACTCCGGGAACTGCGGCTAGGAGATCCTCCACAAATCAGGGCAGAAGTCAAAGTTGTCTGCACAACCTGCTTTTTGTTTCTTTAAATTCAGACCCTAAATCTATCTCTTTTTCTTTCTTAGACTCGATACTAGTTTTTAAAAAGGGAAGTGAAACAGCTTGGGCAGGGAGAGCAGTGGTTCCAGAATGTTCTGTTGATTTTGGATAGTCAACTTCTGCTTTGTCTCCAGGACATGCAAGCAGAGCTGAGTTTCAGGCAGCTGTGAGGGGGCAGCTTTAGGATTCCTTTGTGGAACATGTGACCCTGATCGACCTGATCTATGTCTTTTATGACAGTGCGGGCAGGATTAACAGACATGGTGTAGGTTCTTGTCAGCAACATGAAGAGCACTTCCTAATGTGCCAGATATAGGCTGAATATGTGATATGCAGTATCTCATAATTAGCAGATTCTCATACAGTTCTTGTTCTCATTTTACAGATGAGGAAACTGAGAATTTAAGACATTTGCTCAGGATTCTACAGCTCGTCAGTTGCTGAGCTGAACCTGAAACTGGTTCTTTATGATAACAGAGTTCATGGTTTTGACCACAGTGCTCTACTGCCCAGCTTTCCAATATGAGCATTTAATTTCTGGAAGAGCAACTTTCAGGCACATCACCTAATCTGACCCTTTCAATTAATAGTTGTGAAAGCACAGACCCAAAGGGGTCAAATGACTTAGTTGAGGTTCAACAGCTGCTGAGGGGCAAAATGAAAATCCGGGCGTCCTAATTCTCATCGGCATTTATGCTGTTACATTCTGATAGAGGACTAGTTTGGAAACACAGTTTGAGTAATGGTGGGTGGGAAAGTGGGAATGTTTCCTTTTAAAATTCAAATGTACAGCCGAGTTGCCAGCCTCTCTTTTTTGCCTGCTTTTTCTTTGCCATGCAATCTGTTCTATGAATTCTGAGAGCTTTCATAAGGAAACGCATTGCTTATGGTTTGGCCTTAATATGTCATATTGAGGATGAAGGCACATGGTGGTTTCTCCTATGTCGGTCGTTTCTTCATCAGCCGTGTGTTTTGCTTTTGTGGTGGTTCCATCAAACCCTCTCTCTTCCTTCTCCTCAATGGCACATTGGGTTCAGAAGGGGCAGGAAGAGGCTTGCCCCCAGTTTCAACTACCAGATTTATACTTGACTTCCATGAGTGAACAACCCTTTGTTTTCCAACCTGCCTAGTAGAAAGTGCAGGGGAAAGTCACGTGATGTCTCTAAAGTCCTTTAAAATAGTAAAAATACTACAATATAAAAAATACTAAAAAATAAGAGGAGTTTTAAAAAGGAAACTGAAAAACATTTTGGAACTTTTACCTACCTTAATGGATTCAGAAGTTCTTCAGTTAGCTTTTGCAGTCAAGCCATATTCCCCAGATTTTGTGGCCTAAATGGCAATCCTGTATTTGCTCACAATTGCGTGGGTCAGCAATTTGTGTTGGGTTCAGCTGGGACTGCTCATCTCAGCTTTCACTGTGGCCAGAGAGGGAGCAAAATGGATGGTTTGCCAAGATGGCCGTGATGCTCACTTCCCTCCCTTCACAGATGCCCCTGTATAACGTGACTTCCCCACTCTCTCATCAAACGGGGGAGTGTATTCCTCTCCTTTTCGTATTTGAATTTAATCTCGGGACCTATTTTGCCCAATGGGACATTAGCACACGAGACACAGCGGACGTGTGAAAAGTACTTGTGCGCTGGGGTTTGGTGTCTTGCTGCTGGGAATCAAGAGACCACCTTCTGAGGAAGCCGGAACAAACTCCCTGGGGAAGGAGAAAGCACCTGGAGGGAGGCCAGCCATCTCAGCTTTTCTGGCTGAGACCTCAGACGTGTGAGGCCATCGGCTTAGACCTTTCAGTCCCTGACAGGCCGACCCCCATCAGAAGAGCTGAGAGAAATAATGAATTATGGGCCCTATAAGCCACTTAAAACTCACTAAAAAAGTGAGTTTGTTTAGAATGTCACTTTTACCACCCGGATTAAAAGGCTTATATACTACAGTGATTTCTAAAAAATATGTATATATATATATATATATATATATATATATATATATATATATGTTTTTGCTTGCTTCAATGGTCTGAACAATTAGCTAGCAATCCAAGGCAATTTTAATACATTTTGTTCCACAACTGGTGTTATTGTTGCCTGACGTAAAGCCTGAGAAACTTGTAAGACAAAAAGGTCCCGTTGGCGAAGAAACTTAATCAATGAAAGGGAAGTCGGGAGTGATCCGCTGGTATCAGGGATGACAGAGAGGCTCTAAGCAAGCTGTTCTATCTCCCCCTCACAGCAGAGGGGCTCAAAAGCTAAACATACCTGCAAAAATATCAAGTGGTACCTGCAACACCTTTCTAAATGGGTAAAGGTCAAGTTTGTAGACTAGATTAATAGTGTTCATGCCTGAAGGAATTAAAAATAAAGATGCAATTTGGTGAATCTTTTCATTAGGCCGAATCACATCAACGTCTTGGGAGAAACATTCTCTTTTACTTTCGACAGATGTCGGTGCCATAAAAATCCACCAAGAAATACTCTCTGCTGTTATGCCCTTGACGGTGGGCAGAGATCTAACAAGACAGTGTTTGTTTTGCCTAAGGTTTTCCAGCTCCCCACTATTGCTCCCATTTCCACTGGACCAGAGTGGTCTGTGGCGGCTCCATAGCTTCCGGAATCAAAGCCATGCCCCAGGCACACCCCGCATGGCTCGGGTCTGAGGCAGCTCCTAGGACACAGAAGGACCAGGCTTAGGAAACACGGGCCAGGAGGGTTAGGACTGGAGGGATAGCCGTGGAACCGGTGGGTCAGTAACCTCCTGGGCCACACAAAACTTAAGCCATTCAGTTTTGCAGTGGTTTGTTTTGCAATAAAAGCTAACTATATAGAAATAGAGCAACTTTACAAGACCGTGTGGGATAGTCTAAGAGAGTATCACTAAGTTATGATTGAGGTAATTATGAAAACAATGCCTACCAGATAGGAATAGCATAAAAATTACCATTATTATTATTTTTTATTGAGAATAATTGACATATAATATTGTATTAGTTTTCGGTATACAACGTAATGATATATTGTGAAATGATCACCAAAGTAAGTTCAGTTACCATCCATTACCACACATAATTGCAATTTTTTTTCTTATGACAAGAAGGTATGTGGAGCGGGGTGAGGGTGTCAAAGGTAAATTCTTTGGCTGGCCTTCATTTCTGAAATTGTGGAGAAAACTTCCTTTTCTTCTTCCTTTCTACTCCTCAAAGCCTATCAAGTTGGAGTTCTTAACATAGCTTGACATACGATAGTATTCTCCCTCATGTGTTCTTTGTAACATTAGTTCCTCAGGACATGGAGGATGAAAGAGATAAGGAGTTAAATACATTCGACACATATACTAGATTAGATCTCACTTTTTGTCATAATGCACATTAGTGTAGTACATTGAGGACTTTAATAAATACTGTAATGAAGAAATTATTCCCTTCTTAAAAAACCCAGTGCTTGTCAATCCTATTTAAAGGTAGAATTATTTCCCTCCATAAAATGTTTTAACATCCCACGTAAGTGGCGTTCACTTGAGAAATACTGAATTGGTTGGCTCAATTCAACCCGCAGTTATGTTTCCGTATACAGGTGTATACTGTAGGCACCCTGGGCAGATACAAAGATAAAGTCAAAGGTATAATAGGCAATATAAAGCTGATATGAAAATGATATGAAGTCGAAAGCGATAAGGACTATATCAGTAGGATGATTTCATTGGAGGTAACAAAAACCCAACTCAGAGTGGCCTACATGATAGGAGGGAATGAAATTCTTGGTTTATGTAATTGGAAAGTTCAGAGGTAGGTCAGCCTCAGGAAGCTGGTTCTATCAGGATTCTGGCTCCATTTCTTTATGATTCCCTCATTTCTGCCCTCCTCTGGGTATCGACTTCATGTTGGCTTCCTTCATGGGAACAAAATCCCAGCCCACTGGAGCTTAAGCCACATAATCCCCAACTTTCAAATCAAGGAAGAGAATGTTCCCACCCACAACCATTGGTAAAAAGTCCTAAGATTTGTGCTTGTGCTGACTGGACCTAAAGCAATCCATGTGGCCAGGAAAACGCCAGATACCTATTGGTTTAAGCCTGGATTACCTGGACCAATGTCTAGGTCAAGAGAGATGGGATTATCCTTATTGACATAGACCCTGCTCCAGGAAATGGGGATGGGACTGATCTCACCAAAACCCTGTGATTGTTACCACAGATTGAATGGGGTGGGGAGGGTAGAACAAATGTTGGGGGAAATAACCACAAGAAGGACCACGAAGAGCCCTTTAGTTCCGAGGATCCAGTGATTGGTTCCATCTGTTGAGAATCTTGATGGAGTAACATTTAAGCTGGTTGTCAAGGGTATGAGTTGGCTTTGGATATGAGGGAGAGGAGGGGTAAAGGGCATTCCAAGAGGAGGGAACTGCATGACTCAAGTCAGAGGGGCACGATTTGGAGGAGCATGAATGAAGAGCTGCTAGGCAGACCCCTTTGGATGAAATAGGCACAACAATGTTGCCATGGGAAAATGCATTCTGTGTTCCAAGTACTTAAAGAATGAGGTTTTGAAATCCAACCGGTTAGTAAATTGGGAACTCCTTGTTCTTTTGGTTATAGTGGTAGGCCTACTATAATTGAGGATATTTATGTTCCAAGAAGTGTGTAGTTGGCATATCCACTCAAAACGTTTCTAGAAAAACTACAGACTTTTTGAAAAGATACGAGATTAGTGCAGAGTTGACCACTGACATATTTTATATCAAAATATTTGTTGACAGGAAGACAAAGCATTCTTTTCCTCTCTCTAAGGACCCTTTGCTTATAGTAGAAGCAATAATTTAAATTAGAGGTGAAATGCAGTTTTAAAAGTCAGATTTTGAAAGGCATGCTGTGAATTTTCCTGACCTAAGTGTTGATCATTTTGAGTAACTAAAAAGACCATCATGTTCTTGACTTAATGTAAATTGCCTGGACAACATTTCAAAGCTGTTGATAGACTGAAGTTCACTAACCATGTGAACTAAGAAAAAAAGAAGAGGGGCATGAAATTCTGTATGGAGAAACCAGATGTGCAATTACCCAGAGGAAGACAGACCAGCGGATGCTCCAGGATATTTTGGGCCTTTTAAAATCCCTCCCTGACTTTTTCTTTTCATTTCTTGTTCATTTAAATGTATACATTTCTCCTTTTCTTTAAAAATCTGGCCCAGGGTTGTGTGTAATTTCTTGTGTAGCAACAGTAGGACATTTTTAAGGGGCTCGAGTCAGTGCCGATCATTCCCTTTGAGGTACAGTTCAATTCTTCACTAAGTAGCTCCAAGTGTTGGTAGTGGTCATTCTGCTTCCTTGCTGGTTGATTCAAAATACGTAATTACTTCTACGTCGAAAAGAGAGGATTAACAGATCTTACCCTAATTGCTTGTTTTTGTGGGGTTGTTAAAAAAGACTTGGGCTCCAGAAGCAGAGGGTGTAGCCAGACAGAAGGCAGGCTGGAGTTCAAAAGTCTTGTAATCTTTGGCTCCACAGGCCTATAAAATTGGAGTGTTGACTGAATGCAAACAGCCTGTAGTCTGGAGGCCGAGGACCAAGAAAGGACGAGAGGCCCATCAGTCATTTGAAAAGGCAGGGGTTTCATGACAATTCCGGACTGACCTGTTAATGGATGGCCCCGTTTGATTTCCCCTTCCCATGAATGCCAGATCTGGAGCTCTCTGCCACAAAACAAAGCTTTTCTTAGCTCCCTGTGTTCCTGGAATTTGGGAATAAATGAGGCCTCTCACCAAGGCCTGGCATGAAAGGAGTAAATTGGAAATATTAAGGGATGATGGTGCAGTAATAATGCACGCTTGTTTCCTGGTGCCACTCTTGAGGTAATGGTTATAGGCCTGTAATTTGTGAGCAAGAAGATTGAGTTCAATATTAAAATGTTATTACAGACAAGTAGGAGCAGGGGGCTCTTTTGGGAAAGTGCGAGCGATCGGTCACCTCCTCACCTCTAAGTAGTAAGGGTTACCAGAGGTTATAAGACTTAACAAGTATGGAAGGTTTTGCTGGGTGAGAGGGTATTTTTAAAGACTTAAGCTGGAAGCTCTTTCAAGTGACTTACTTGACAACAAATGATGTTTTCTCACTCTCCGTGGAGTTTGTAAGAAGTCACTGGTGATCTCCACAGAGGAAAACTTTGATTTGGGGTAGCCTACATGTTACACCTGATTGATTTCTGGAATAAAAGACAGATAAATTATTTTATTTAAGAAGACGTAGTGTAACATCACATTAAAGTGGTTATAAAAAGATGTTAGAAGAACAATGGAGACAGACTTTTTTCTTCAATGAGGCGTAAATAATATAGGAACAATGGTTATGAGTCTGTTTTCTTTTCTTTCTAAGGTTCATTTTGGACAGCAAGCCACTCTGCAATTATTTTAAGAGATCTGTTTCATACAACTTTGGAAAAAATATAAATGGAAATACATATTTTAAAATGTTCTTAATGAACCTGCTTCTTTCTCTCCTCCTCTTCAGAGGAAGAATTTCTTAGTTTTAGAAAATCTTTGTTTTATTATATTTTCACATTTTGCTTAAGTATAGGACATTCACCTTATTTTATCTGAGTATTTGGACTTTCATTGTCAGATTTCCTAACATCACACCTATGTCGCTAACCCTTATTCGTTACTGCATTTATATTTCTCTTAAAAAAACGCAACAGGGTTTGATATTTGAGAGCTTATTTCCTATTTATGTGTTGAACTCGCTTGTGATCTTTTAAAACCAAGAAATGAAAATAACCTCAGGTACAAATTTATGAAAGAGATACTTGTTATGGGAGCACTGAGTAGTTCCATCTATTTGTTCTTATGAACAAGTACTTCTGAATCTACTATATTTCTAGAAGGTGCTGGCTCTTCGGTGATGTACAAAGTCCTGACTTTCTGATCTCTGGAAGAAGTTTGTCAACACCTGTTGAACAACTAAGCTTCAGAAAGTAGTTCCTGCCTTACGTATTTAGAAGGAATTTCTTAACTTATTTCTGAATAGAATGATTGACTATCCTGCACAGAATTATGTCATTTCTGCATATTTTGGACCCATGTCTCCGGCAGCAGCTCCTTCTCAAACTGCAGTATATCAACCCCACAGGCCGTCAGAGGGAGAGGTTGGGTCAAATGTGTGGCTTGCGTGGCAGGGCTCCAGATTTCAGTCACACGACAATTTAGATGTGCAGAGAAACATAGCTCCTTTATTTTGTCTATAGCCTGTCTTCTCCAGCAAATTCTACCTGCTGGGTCGAGGGAAAACTTGACTAAATTTAAAGTGTGTTTTAAAATTTGGTCCAATCTGACAATTTAGAAGATCTCTCTCTCTCTTTTTTAAAGATTTTATCTATTTATTTGAGAGAAAGAGAGAGAAAGCACAAGCAGGGGGAGTGGCAGAGGGAGAGGGAGAAGCAGACTCCGCGCTGAGCAGGGAGCCCAACATGCGGCTTGATCCCAGGACCCTGAGATCATGACCTCAGCTGAAGTCAGCCTCTTAACTGACTGAGCCACCCAGGTGCCCTAGAAAATCTCTTTGGGTTATATACTCAGTCTCTTATATGAATAAAAATACTCAGTCCCAGAGAGTTTCTATTTCTTCTTGCCTATCTCTAACATTGAGTTGCTGTGAATGGGGAGGTTGGTGTTGCTTAAGCTGAGGCAAAGGAGAGATTTGGGAATATTTTGTTGTGATGTTTTCTGGCCTCCAAGGTCGCGGTCAATGACTGTTGAATTTTCTCCCGACTATGGGCTGTTCTTTGGCTTAGGAAATGCTACCAGGGTGAAATCTGGCTGCTTTATGTCAACCAGCACGTCTCTAGCAATCCCTTCATTTGGTCTGCTGTTCTGGGGGGTCCTCTTTCGCTGTAGAGTCCTTATGTTTTGCAGTGGTGGGCTCCATGGTTGGCCGAGTGGATTTCACTCTGAATCCAGGCAACAGGGACATTTGGGTACTTTGGAATGCTAACTCTGAGGCTTCTTACCACATGGTAGTGTGTGGCTTACTTTGAGTGGCTGTGCCTCAGATTGGACACTTCATTAAGTGGCAGAGTCTCCATTGGTACCACATCTGTGAGCATATTGCCTCCTTTCCTGGTAGAAGCAAAGATGGGTGCATATTTACTTGTTGGTTGTTTCCCCCCCCACCTTTCTCTTTTCACCAATCTTGTGTCCACGATAAACTTTCCTTTATTTCCTTTATGACACAGCTTTTGTCTATAATAGAGATGACTTAGCTATGATAGAAGGACAGACATTTCTTTTATACTAACATGGCTGACTCAATTCTTGATATACTAAAGGAAAGAATAAAGGGATCTAGAAATTCTTTTCTCAGTGTAATAATATGTCTGGTTAGGCTGTTGTCTTGGCACTTTGTCCTATTTGGCATCTCAGAAGCTAATTACTTCACCTTGAATTTGTTCTACAAAAAATACTAGTCTTTACCTTGCATGAAGAGAATAACAGGCAGCTGTGACATCCCTTTGAGGACTGGGGAGTCTTGGGTAGTTGAGCTGAGACATGTTGGACCTGCTCCTTCTTCCTGTAGCCCCCTTGCTTCAGCAATATATATATATATATATATATATATATATATATATATATATGTAGGTTTCATGCCCAGCATGGAGCCCAGTGTGGGACTTGAACTCACAACCCTGAGATCAAGACCTGAGCTGAGATCAAGAGTCAGACACTTAACTGACTGAGCCACCCAGGTGCCCCTGCTTCAGCAATATTTCTGATCTTTTGTTAATTAAAATGGAAACTGAATGTAACCTTATAATTTTCTATCTCTCCCACTAATGTATAAACTCAAAGATAGGAAAACTTTACATTTTTTTCACAATGTTATTCCAATGCCTAGAAAAGGATATATTTATATTAGGAATTCAATAAACATATATTGAATAAATGAATTTATAAATAAATGGAAAATGAATGAATCTATATCCAAATTCTGCAGTCAGTTGATTTTTTGCTCTTCTTCTAAGTTCCAGGTCTCTGCAGAATTTGACCTTGCATAGGCTTATCAACAATTTTTGATTGTTACTGATATTACTATAGATAGCTAAGCAATCATATTCATTGAAGTTAATTCTGAGTTGTGTCTTTATTTCAAAATGTTTTTGAGCCTGAAACATCACATCAATAAGAAAAAGGATAAAAACCATATGATCATTTCAATAGATGCAGAAAAACATATGACAAAGTACAACATCCATTCATGATAAAAACCCTCAACAAAGTAGGGTTAGAGGGAACATACCTCAACATCATAAAGGCCTTATATGAAAAACCCACAGCTAACATCATACTCAATGGTGAAAAAGAGAGTGCCCCCCCCCCAAGTTCAGGAACAAGACAAAGATGTCCACTCTCATCACTTTTATTCAACATAGTACTAGCAGTCTTAGCCATGGCAATCACACAACAAAAAGAAATAAAAGGAAATTGGTAAGGAAAAAGTAAAACTTCTGCTATATGCAAATGACATGATACTATATAAAGAAAACCTTAAAGACCCCACCAAAAAACTGTTAGAACTGATAAATGAATTCAGTAAAGTCTCAGTACATAAAATCAATGTACAGAAATCTGTTGCATTCCTATACACTAATAATGAAGTGGCAGAAAATGAACTTAAGAAAATGATTCCATTTACAGCTGCACCAAAAACAATAAAATATCTAGAAATAAACTTAACCAGAGAGGTGAAAGACCTGTACTCTGAAAACTATAAACCACTGATGAAAAAAATTCAAGACAATGCAAAGAAATAGAAAGACAGCCCATGCTCATGAATTGGAAGAACAAATATTATTAAAATGTCTATACTAGCCAAAGCAATCTATACATTTAATTCAACCCCTATCAAAATACTAACAGCTTTTTTCAATGAACAAGAACAAACAATCCTAAAATTTGTCTGGAACCACAAAAGATCCTGAATAGCCAAAGCAATCTTGAAACAAAACAAGACAAAACAAAACAAAACAAAACAAAACAAAACTAGAGGTATCATGATTCCAGACTTCAAGTTATACTACAAACCTGTAGTAATCAAAACAGTATGGCACTGGCATAAAAATAGAAATACATCAGTGGAACATAATAGAAAACTCAGAAATAAACCTACAATTATATGGTCAATTAATCCCTGACAACGGAGGAAAGAATATACAAGTGGGGAAAGGACAGTCTTTTCAACAATGGTATTGGGAAAACTGGGCAGCCATATGCAAAAGAATGCAACCGGACCACTTTCTTTCACCACACACAAAAGTAAACTCAAAATGGATTAAAGACCTAAATGTGAGACTTGAATCCATAACAATCCTAGCAGAGAGCACAGGCAGTAATTTCTCTGACATTGGCCATAGCAACATTTTTCTAGATTTGTCTCCCAAGGCAAGAGAAATAAACTGTTGGGACTACATCAAAATAAAATGCTTCTGCACAGGGAAGTAAATAACAAGAAAACTAAAAGGCAACCTGAAAATGTCATAGGTTTGTGAAGAGCCTGTTCTGGGGTTGGAAAGGTGGTATCCTGATTGTGAAATCAATGGAAGATAAACTTGTGCAACATTCACCAAGGGCTACATACTTTCCATTACACCTGATTCGCTTGTTCATCATTATATCTCAGTGCCCAACCCCACTACTTGACTTAGAGTAAGCATTCATTAATGTGTGTTGAATTATTTCAGTATGAAAAGTGAGTTTGAAGCTTCCAATTTTGCTTTAAGTCTTTGCATAAATGATCCTGAAGTTACCAACCCCCAGATAAAGCTATATGGATAATGGTGTGTTTACTCTAAAGGAACACAAAAGCCAGAATTGTGAACCCTAGTTTGCTTGATTTTGTCTTAATTCGGTCCTGTTGTTGAGCCACTTCACAATGACCAGAAAAAGGCATTTCTGGAATGGGGGTGTCCGGCTGGAAACTTCTGCTAGTACTTTAATAAATACAAAAGATAAGGTTTCTTACCATTGACACTTCAGTTCATATTAAAACTGTGCTTTGTCCCAACATGCTAGCAGGCCTTCAAGCAGCACAACACAACTATCCGCAAGTTAATCAAGAAGCTGTCGCATTGCTATGGCAGTTGAGGGTTTGCATAAACGTTGTTGACCACGTGGGCTGACCGATGACTTCGATTTCTTATGCTTGGTGAGCTGACCCCAATAATTGTCCAGGTATCCAGGAATAAGTTTTTCCAGGCCTATGTCTACAACAGATACAAGAACCCTCTGCATTCTTGTGATTACCTCAGTGAGTCATCTCAGCTGTGTCCTCAAGTCATTGGGGTCTCTGGGAAAGGCCTCACCTGTGTTCAGGGCTCATGCTTGGGGAACTGAGAGCTGACCAAATCACCATGACCACAGGACTGTTGGCATATCAGGCAGTTCTCTAGCTGTTCAGTGAGGTGATTAAATTGAGTTATCCTAACCATCTGATGATGCCAGTGGTGCCGTTTAGGGAACATTTCAGGCCACAGATTTAGACACTGAGTTAGAATGTGTTGTTAGGGGCTCCTGGGTGGCTCAGTTGGTTAAGCAACTGCCTTCGGCTCAGGTCATGATCCTGGAGTCCTGGGATCGAGTGCTGCATCGGGCTCCCTGCTCGGTGGGGAGTCTGCTTCTCCCTCTGACCCTCTTCTCTCTTGTGCTCTCTATCTCTCATTCTCTCTCTATCAAATAAATAAATAAAATCCTTAAAAAAAATAGAATGTGCTGTTATTAGCAGCTGATGCTTTGTTGGCATGAAGATTACACTAATGTTCTATCAACATAGGATATAGTTTGTAGATAGTGGGCCACTTGGCGCAAAGAAGGGCTCATGGAGAAAAGTCACTCTATTCAGTCAAAAAATGTGTGTTAAGCACCTAGTGGGCGCTAAACCTTGTACTGGGAGGCCCTGAGAGAGATACAGAAGAGAGCAAGAAATGATTCTTACCCCAAGAAGCTTATGATCTTATGTGAGATAGATTTTTACTTGGCAATAAATAGCATATATTTTGATGTAGGAAGACAATATAGCATTTTTTGTTTGCATATGTTATAGGATAGAGAGGTGTAGTTGCCTTGGACTACAGCATTAAGAAAGGTTGATGATTGATGATTTTTTTTTTTTTTTTTTTTGGTCTTTTGGAAGATACAGCATCTCCTAATGCTTCCTTTGCTCGAATACCAGAGACATTAAAAATAGCACTGAGGGACGCCTGGCTGGCCCAGTTGGTAGAGTATGTGACTCTTGATCTTGGGGTTGAAAGTTTGAGCCCTATGTTGGGTGTAGAGATTACTTAAAAATAAAATCTTAAAAAAAAATCACTGCAAAATATAATAGAAATGGATGGGTTTTACTGAAACAAACAAAAAATTAAACAGTCAAAACATGTGAGTTATTGAGTTGGAAGTTTATGTTATTTTTAGACATTCTTTAACATCTATTTTCTTTGGATTTTTTTTCTTTTTTTCTTAATGTGAAAGTACACAGAAGAAAATCCTATCTGTCAAGTTTTATTTTATCCTTTGCTGAAGCCTGTATGGTTTTCAGATTTCCTTTCAGTTAATAAGGATGATAATTTTAACTTCAAACTCTTGATTATTTTTATTTCTCAGGAAAATCCTTTCTTTCCACCCTACTCTCCTGCTCACCAGCAGAGAGAATACAGCACCTTATAAGTCTCTTTTCCCTCTTACGGCATCTTTATAATGCTAGTGTTCTTCACTTCAGCTCAGCTTCCAAATTTAATTCATTTGTTAAGCCTATTTTTACCTAGAGACATGAAATCTGAATGTGTTGCTAAACTATCAGAGAAAGTGCTTTTCTTTGTGCCTTCCATCTAAGGCAATGTGTGCTTTCCTAATGGTATTATTTATAGCTGTGGGCTGTGGAATCAGAGCACAGACAGGCTGCCTACATCCCATGTCACACTTTTTTTTTTTCTGGCTGGAGTAGTTAGTCATTAGTACTGAATTGTTTGGTCACGAGCAGGGAGAGAGTGAAAATGTAAAATTCAGTATGCTTCATTTCCATGGTTCTGGTGGGAAAATCTGTGGGGGAGATTCCTGAGTAAGGTAAGCCCTAGGTACTTACCTGACCAAAGGGTTATAGGTAAATGGTGTTACTTGGCATTTCTTACCTCATCCTTTCTGCCCTGGAAGTTTGTGCTTGTGAACATATTAGTCAGGATAGGTTCATTTGTGTTGCGGTAACAGATAACACCTCTCCCATCCCCAAATTTCAGTGACTTACAGGTGGATTTATTTCCTACACCACATCCTTTCCAGATTGGCTATTGTTCCACCCCTTCTCTGTCCTCTGAGGAAACAACCTCTATCTGGAACATGTGGTCATTGTAGCAGAGGATTTATGTTACATAGAGAACCATTTGCCAAATCTGAAAGCTTCATCGTGGAAGTGATACACATTATGTCTGTCTGCATTTCATTGGCTAAAGCAAGTCACACGGTCACTTTTGAGTTCATAAGAGCAGTGACATATATTCTTCTCTCAGGGAGACACACTGCAGGGTGGGGTACTGGCATATTTGGTAAACAAGCTGGTTGTTTACCAAATGATAGCTAACTACAGTGAGGATTCGTTGACTTTCATTTGACCATATGTCAACAGAAATTTCCAGATAAGGACTGAATCTTGTGACTGAATTTGGCAAGGAACTAGTATCTTCTTTTTTATTTTCATTTTTTCTGGGGGGCTAGAAATAAGGTAGAAGTTCTCACTGTTTAGAACAATAGGCTTTTGAAGGCCGCTTTCTAAGGTATATAGTATATTCATATTCATTATGCTTGTTGTTTGACCTACTCAGTTAAAAAATTAACTTTAGGGTGTTTTGAGTTCTTGTGACTATCATTTGTTCTTGACTATGTATCCAGGCTCATCTTTCAGCATACTCTTGCCTCCAAGTCTAGGCTCTGGCTGCAATTACCTATTTGCTATTCTAGAACTTGCCTTGAAATGACTTATCGTCTTGCCTTGTCTGGCTCACTCCTCCCGTCTCCCATTGACTGGCTCAAAGTCAATATCAGTGTTCCCAGTTTTGGTTAGGTGCTTCTGTGTTCTAATAGGAAGCTGTCCATATTTATCTGTACCATAACATTTATCCCTTGGAAATATTATTTCATTTGTTTATCAGTTTTTCTCACTGCATATAATTCATCATTGCTCTGGGAGGCTCACAACTGCAACCTCAGTTCTTATAACGCTCCTCCTTTGACTAGGTTATTCCAGCCACACTGGCCCTCTTTCTGTTCTATGAATAAGCCCCTTTGACCACACCTTAGTGCTTTTCCACTATCCATTCCTGCTGCCTCTCTCATCTTCAGAACACTGGCCCTTTCTGTCCTTCAGGTCTTAGCTTAAATATCACTTCCTTAGAGATGCTTTTCCTGACTACTCAATCTAAAGTAGCCACCCAGATTCTGACTATCATATCACACCATCTCTGTATACTCTTGCCACTCTCTACTTTTCTTACTTATTCATTTGTTTATCATCAGCCTCTCCATTAGAATATAAGCCCCAAGACAGCAGAATTTTTCTGTCCTGTTTAGTTCTGTTCTTACCAAGGACAGTGTTAGTTATTAGTATTCCTAGTCAGTAAAGAGCTGTTGATTTTTGGATGAAGTAATAAAGTTATGATAGTTCTTCAAAATTAAGGTTAAAACTTTCATTGCAGTTAAATACTCAATAAATATTAATTTTTAAAGAAATTAATGAAATTCTAAAGGTTCTTCAAAATTTGGGTAAAATTTCCTCTTCCATTGATAATTTTCACCCATACTATTAATGTTCTCTTGTACTTATTATTTTATAATCCAGCCACAATCTCTTCCCATATTATTCTCTATTGATCTGTATTACACCCTGATGACAATATCTTTTACTTTAGTTTCCCCTGTGACACTTAGCAAAAGCTTGGAAAAATATATTTTGGAGTATATTTTATTCCATTGGTGGATTGTAAAGGAAGACTGGTATTATTGTCATAGATTACCCATATCTAAAACAAATTTACCAAAATTTGAAGATTTCTACAAAGATCACAAATCACTTAGACCAAATTTTCATGGCCTTCAATGATTTAAGCCTGGAGAATTAACTTCTATGACTCTATGGAAATTGCTTAGGATGGACTATTAAGAAGATTTCATATAATTTGTTTAATCACTGAAGAAAAATTTTCCATAATTGGTTTCAAGCATAATTTCTAACTCCTGCAAATGGAAGTTGCATCAGATTATTATTTTAATCTCTCTCTCTCTCTTTTTTTTAAGATTTATTTATTTGACAGTGAGAGAGGGAACACAAGCAGGGGGAGTGGGAGAGAGAGAAGCAGGCTTCCCGCCGAGCAGGGAGTCTGATGTGGGGCTCGATCCCAGGACCCTGAGATCATGACCTGAGCCGAAGGCAGATGCTTAATGACTGAGCCACCCAGATGCCCCTATTATTTTAATCTCTTTCCATGTCAGTTACAAGGTATATGACTTTGGATAAGTTAGTTGACTTCTCTGTGTCTCAGTTCCTTCATCTCTAAGTGGGGGATAATAATAGTATTGACGTCTCACTGTTGAGAGAATATCTTGATATAGAAGTACCTGGAACATTGTCAGAAAAAAAAAGAAGGTGCTTTATAAACGTTAGCTATCATTATTTTTAATAATCTGAATTAAAAATCCATGGTGAAGGGATGCCGGGGTGGCTCAGTCAGTTAAGTATCTGCCTTTGGCTCAGGTCACGATCCCAGTGTCCTGGGATCGAGTTCCACATTGGGCTCCTTGCTCAGCGGGGAGCTTGCTTCTGCCTCTGCCTGCCCCCCCCCCCCGCTTGTTCTCTCTCTCTCTCTCTGAAAAATAAATAAATAAAATAAAAAAAAATCCATGGTGAATCTTAAAGAAATGTTTAAGATTTAAGTTTTTAGCTAGAAAACAAAAACAAGCAAACAAACCCTAAAAAGTAATAGGTTGATTCACTTCTGTGAAAGCAGAGGTATCTTTATCCTCACAGAATTTACCCAGAATCCTGTAGTTATGGAATTTACCTTCAGAGATTCTAGAAAACAGCGTTTTTTCTAGAATGCTGTTTAGAAAAGGAGTTTTCTAAGGCCTAAGCCGGTGGAGTTCACCTGGGTTCTGTGGGACTCCATCTGAGGTCACTGTTGGATATTGGAGTGGGGAGGAGCAGGGAACCTGAGTGTGTGGGACCCACCACCTCCACAGCCCTGCTTCATTCATTGCCCATTATAGCTCCAGAGCAGTCACTTTTCCTGTTTAAAAATTAGGATTTTACCTAAGATTTTAAGAGCCCATACCTTCAGGAAAGGGGTGGGAGTTTTGAGTATGATTGGTCTAAGTTGTAATCTGGAGCAGTAAAAATAAATGTGTGGGGACCGGGGACAAAGAAGAGCAGAAACCAAGAATCTCCTGGATCTCAGGGTGGCCGAGAAAAGTAAAGGTTAACAGTTAGGGGGATACCATCCTTGTGTTCATTTGTTCTACCTCATTGTACTTTTCTTCCTTACCCCTTCATTCACTTCCATGCCCTTGACCCTTACTTGCAGAACAACAACCAGCATTTGACTTGTTATCTTGATTTTAGCTTTATCTTTGATCTCCTGGAACTTACTATATTTTATTTTGAGAGATGTGATATTAGGTATTCAACAGAACCTCTGTGTATCCCAGACTAATGTAAAATATCCAGTCATCTTGATGAACAACTTCAGGCTAACTGTTTAGCACGTAGAGGATACAGTATTAAATGTTACATATTTTAACTGGTAATTATATGGTCATGTAGAAAGATCCTTAGCTGATGTGGGAAACTCATTGTTTCCCTGATGCAGATCAGAGTATAGGGAGGTTGAAAGTGAAAAATACAGGAATGTTCTGCAGGAGTCTTTCAGGAATTTATCTGTTAAGGGAAAGCATTAGTATGATTAAGCTTGAAGAGATCGTGTTATTGTTATATTTTAGTCTTATCCTACCCCGCCATTTTGATCCCACTGTTTTGACTCTTCAGATGTGTTGATCTATCTTTGTTTCCCTTTTCCTCATTCTCTTTTGCCTTCTCCATTCACCCATCCTCCCTCTTTGACCTCTTTCCTTCTCTTTATTAATTTGCTTGCAATTTTCATATTGAATAACCGAGACGTAAATGCAATATTTGCATTAAACATTACTGGTGCAAATAATCTCCGCATAGAAAACTGACAATGTCTTAAATTGCACATGGCAAATTTTGTTATTGGCTAAAACTTAATGGAAGAATAAGATCTTGACAAAGTTTACATCAGTTAAATCTCACCCAGGAACATTGAACTTGGTAAAAGTAATGACCACAAAGGAAAACTCACAAGGATAGAAAGGAATCCATGAAAGTTGATATTGACAAAATCCTTATTTATGAATGAAATATAATTTTTAAATTCCAAATGGGAAATAACAAATGCCAATGAAATAATCTCAGTTAAATAAAGAAGAACATTGAAAAAATATTGTAAATGGTTACTGTACTATTTTGATCAAGGAAATATTTTGGCTTAGTGATATTTGCTCTGGGAACTAATTTCTTGATGAAAATTTTATCGATACAGGCCTAATCTGATCAACATGTTTGTATTATAAACATCCTCAGGGTCAAAATTTTCTCAGAGACAAAAATAGCTGGGTCAGAATGGTGGGGTTGAAATGTCCTGTAAATATTATTTTGTAATTTGATTTGTATGTAGCAATTTATCTTGTAGAACTTTTCATATCATTAAGTATTTTTTTCTATAACATTTCAGTGGCTGTGTATTCCTTTAACTAGTCTTTTATTTTTATATATTTAGATTGTTTTGAGCTTCTTCCTATTACAACTCTGTGAACAATATCTTTTTAAATGGATGGCAAACTTTTCACAGGAGGAACGTTTCTTGGATCTTTCTATTTCTGTATGGGTTTCAGAAATAGATATTGTCTGAAAAACTGCTGTGAAGAAAAAGACTGTCTTTTTTTTCTTTTACATCATTCAAGTTTTGATTATCTGACATTAAGACTATTTATTAAATAAGAGCCTTTGGATTAAATTAAAGCTTTCCTTTAACTTCCAATGTTGCCTAAAACTGTGACAAAATATGAGACAGCCTCTGATCTTAGCTTTTAAAATAAGAGAACCTAAAATACCTCAACACAAATAGCTTGAAAACAGCATGGTAGGATTGAAATGTCATATAGGAGCTGCTAGGATTTGATCAGTGGGAATTTATTTGACTTGTGCTTATTCCAATGCTATTTATAGTCAAAGGTAAATATAATTTTAGGTCTCCTTTAGAAACCACAAGCAGAACCAAATGTAATTTGTGTAAGAGGCTAGAAGAAATGAATTGGGGATAAACTAATTTCATACTCATTGCTTAGCATAGTGAACACAAGTCATGAATAGTTGTTGAGTGAATAAATATGTTAGTGAAAAATGAGTATTAATTTCATACCTTGTAACAACCAAGGTGTCTATGAATTCTACCACCTACCACCTAGCACTGAGAATTCAGGTATTTAACATGAATTCTTTCTGGATGAATAAGAAACAAATATACTCTTCTGCTGCCTTGGACATCACCGGCTATTTTAAAATGTCTGAGACCAACTGTACCGTACCACTGGTTATGTGGAATAGCCAATGGCATGGACAGGGCTTATTATGACATCGTGGGTCACTTGTGATAAAGCCTATCAGTAATGCTGTAATGAAATTAGTTTACCCAGTAGAAATTACCACAGCGTGTAAAGCATCTAGTAGGTTCCAGACACTCTCCTGTTTTGTAGATGAAGAAACAGAGGCCAAGAAAGCTAAAAACAAACAAAAGGAACAAAAACTCTTTCAAGGTTGAACAGATAAGAGGTTTAGCTGAGATATGTACCCATTTCCTTATAATCCCAAAGCCTGTGAACTCCATTACATCCACTGCCTCTCAAATTCATAATCCAATAATGCTTTTTAAAATCACTTATGATCCCAGTACCCAGAGGCAGTAGCTGGAATCTTCTGCAATTTTAGGAATCCCATCCGTACTTTCAAAGATATTTGAGATTATACCTTCTGTTCTGTAACGTACTATTTTTTTTTTTCCTTTTTCTCTTCTCAATATATTTGAACATTTCCTCATGATATTAAATATCTTTCACCATATGCTTTGGTGGCAATTTCCCCCAACCCCAGGACCCCAGGTAAATTATAAGATCTTTGAGGACAGAGACTTAAAAAAATACCTCTACCATGGTATTTAGGATAATACTGGACATAAAACAGATAATAATAATAATTATATAGTGCTTATTTTGTGCCAGGCATTGGTCGAACATAATGTGGATTAATTAATTTAACTTTTAAAAAAAGATCTCTGAGACAATACTATTATTATCCCATTTTCCATATGAGGAAATTGTCTAGGTCACTCACAATTAGTAAGTGGTGAGGCGGGTTCAAACCCCGGGCAGGCTGGCTGGAATCCATGCTTCCAACCACTATGCTCATCTACCTAAAATAGATACACAGTGAATACTTGTCAACGCTAGGAAATGGAGAGTAAAGGTAATTATGGGTTGCTTTGACATTTCTTATGTGTAAAAAGCCCACAATCCATCCCCATTGCCATACTGCCTGAATTCTAGACTCCTTTGCTAGGCTTCTTAATGAAAAACAAAACCATACATATTCCTCTTAATTTCCCTTTGGACTTTTGGTCTAGGGAGCCTGAAGGTGTGACCACACTGTCTTTATTTCCATTTTTTCCCCCTAGTCTTGATTCTATCCCAATTCTGTCCCCCACTGAGAGCCTAGCTCAGGTCCTGCAACCTCCATGAAGCATTCCTTGTGTCTGCCAGGCTTTGATGCCTATCTCTTTGAACACTCCTGGTCCTACCTTAAACAAGGATCCTTCAAATATTTAACAAGTCTTATTCATCTTTATATTTCTTCGTGTCTCAGAAAAAATGCTCAATCCACGGTAAGCAGGAAGCCGATACTCCTTTGTTGAGTGAGCAAACGCCCAAATGAATAAATGAGACTTAAACTGTTTTGCAACAGATTGTGTCTATAGTCCTCTGCAAAGAGTTGATGAGGTCTTGGTAAAGAAGGATCAGCTTTGACCACTTCTCCATCCCCCACAGTGCCTGGTACAATCTGAATAAGCACGAGAGCCTTAGCCAATACTTGTAGCTGTTGTGGATCAGCTTGGAGTAGGTACAGTAAATTTAATAATTTAACTATAGTTTCTTTTGGATTTTCTATTCACGTAATCATATTGTCTGAGAACAATGCCAGCTATGGTTTTTCCTTCTTATTCTTAAAGCTTCTATTTTTTTTTCTTGCCTTATTTTATTGGCTAGAATATTTAATCCAGTGTTGAATGAAAGTGGTAATAGGAGGCATCATTGTCTTGGGTCTTGCTTCAAAAGGAAAGCTTTTATACTGCATCAATTAAGTGGGAATTCCTGAATCCTTGGTTTTGTGTTTTTAGCCATTATCCTTCAAAATATTGCTTCTGTCCCAACTGTCTGTATCTTTTTTTTTATGAATCCTATTATATGTTAGAATTTCTCACAGCCTCAGCTATATCTCTACATTTTTATGTCTCATTTAATTCTGAATATTTCATTTGATCTAAGCCACATTTCACAATTTTCTCTTCCTCTCATTTTATCTGTTTTTAAGCTCATCCACTGCATTCTTAAGTTCAACTGCTGTGTTTCTCAATGAAGTTTATAGAGCTTGTATGTGACTCTTGGTTAATAGTTTCCAGTTCTCTGCCAAAAATCTCAATCATGGCATTTATCTTCTTCAACATTTAAGTATTGTTATTTTAATGTCTGTGTCTGGTAAGTCTAATACCTTCGTGTCATTGTTACTTGATATCTATTATCTCTTTTTCTGCTCTTTTAAGTTTATGTTATTTATTTCTCTTGTGCCTGGTTATTTTTGGTTGTATTTTGCTGTTTTTGTGTGCAACTGTTTATAAAAATAGTTTGAGGTTTTAGATAATGCTACCTTCTTCTGCCAGGCTTTTGATTGTGTTTGTAATATGGTAAGTTTTAGGTGTGGGGGTGATGTACAGGAGTGCTGCAATTCTTTAAAGGCCTGTCTGTTCTGGATTCATCCATAAAGATGTGTCTTTCAGGGTCTTAACAGAAAGCAAGGAGGGTTCACCTGGACTCTCCTCCTTGGTGGACCCTGGCCCCAAACTTTGTCTCCCAAGGTCTGGCAGACTGGCAAAAGCTCTCTGGCTCAGTTTCTCAGCTTCTCAGTCACTTTATCTGGAATCGGCACAAAAAAATGGCCCCAATGCAGAATTATACTTTCTGAGTTTCTGCCTTCTTTTGTGTCCTTCTTCACTGCTATGTTGGTTCCTTGATGCCTTTAAGTAGAATCATTTGTAGCATAGAACTTGGCTTCATAAAGTAGTCTCTCATTACTGAAATCAGAATGCCCCTGTGTTCCTGACTTTTGACTTTAGGTTTCCTGGGCTCTGTTTTCCATACTGCTGGAAGGAATGAAAAATTTTTTGAAATTTACTCATATTCTTGTTTTTTTGTTTGTTTGTTTTTTGTTTTGTTTTGTTTTAGCACTGCAAAATAAGTTGCTTGGATATTTAAAATCTTAACTATTTAAAGTGGACAAAATGATGGAGGTTTGTTGGAGAGATCGACTGGACATGTTCATGCATACCAAAATATAGCTGGAAAAACTAGTTATGAGTGGTGAAAACAGGCTATTAAAAAGAAAAGCATCCTGTCAAATTTGACTTTCCTGTATCATGGAAAAATTTTATTCCTTTTCACTGCAAAATAGGTGCACTAATGTTGGTTTTTCTACTTAAAAAAAGAAGGCCGTAATGTCATCATATTTGTACTCCTTAGCAACTCTAAAATAACAAACCATAGCATATTAATGAAGGAAAAAGAACAAATTGATGAAAGGACAAGTTTGGGCTTTCACATTTCCTTTGGATTTTTTTTTAAACTAACAGCCAGTGGAGAAAAAATATTTATAACATTTCTTTGACAGTCCCCTTTTAAGGTTTTAATCAGAAATAACTATTATAGGATTTATGCCAAATAGGAAGATATCTTGCTAATTGAGAGATACGTTAAAAACAAAAATAAATACTAAATAGTGAAAATAAAATAACTGACTGCTTCCTTAGGACAAGTAATGCATTTATGTTTTCAGTTATAATCAACAAATACAGAGGAGATGTGATCAAATACCACTCATAATACAGCATCCAGAATGATTTTTTTTTTAAATGCAATTCTAATCAGTCTTACAACGGTCAACAATTGTACCTAGAAACAAACAAAAAAAATCATTGTCTGACTTATAAGAACCCACATAACCTCTATGATCTGACCTTCATTCTTCCTCTTTCTTCCTTCATTGGACTCAAGCACTGCTTGACTTTCTTTGTATTCCTTGAACACACCAAGATTGTTTCCACCATAAGTTTTTGCACCTATTGATCCCTTTCCTGGAAGCTCTTGTCTTCAGCTTTTCTCTTAACTGGCCTCATTTTTGTCATCCCACTTACAATGTAAACTCCTCAGTGAGAACTTCTGTCGTAAAAAATTTAAATTAACCTCCTCTCATTTCCGCTGCTTCCAATTCAGTCCCGTTCAATCAGCTCGTTACATTTTCTTCATAGCATGTATCATTACCTGCAACTCTCCTGTCTATTTATTATTATTATTATTTAAAGATTTTATTTTATTATTTTTTTTAACTTGCTTAAACTCTCCTTTAGAAAATAGAGATCTATTTTCCAGAGCCTAGAACAGTGCCTGTCCCACAATAGGTCTTGAAAATAATTCTTGATGGGCTTTTGACTGTGATATTTGAAAGGTTGTTGCAAAGTATGCTGCTTAGTTTAATAGAGAATTCCATTTCCTACATCAGCAAATTTTATGTCAGAGAAACTTTGTTAGAGTGAGATTCCCCATGGAGAGGTAATTTCGGCCTAAGGGGTGTTAAATGTCTAACTTAAAATGAAGACCAATCCTTGAATAGTGTTCAAACTTGCCTAGAAAATACATATGTATACACACACACACACACACACACACACACACACACACACACACACCATACACCCTATCCATATGGTATATGGAAAATATTTATTTATATCTTCATATTCACATGGAGAATGAAATCATTCATATTCTCTGAAGAAGAAATGTTGAAGTGATTTTTACATTAAAAATATTATCTGAACAATATTTGTCTCCTGTCAAGCAGTTGGTGATATACTTCTGATTAATTTTAAATAGCAATGTTTCTACTTAGAAAAATACAGCCCCTCACCCTCACTGTTCCCCCGCCCCAATGGTGCACACACACATAAGCATACTCTCAGGATTGGGATGATAGAGGGGGAAAATCCTGGTATTAAGACTATAATGGAATTTCCAGTTACCATGTCTACCCTTAATTAAAGACTACATGTATGAGAGCTCCTAAATCTAGCTAAAAGTATGTAACGACGCTCATCTGGCATAGTATTTGGACAAATAATTAAATCCAGCTGTGATTACACTGTTGTAATAAAAATCTATCACTATCTAGCAAGAGAAGATTTAGTCTTCACCTGTGGCAGGCAAAATTCTAAGATGGCCTCCAAGATTCCCAGCCCTTGGAGTACATTCCCTGGGTAATCCCCAAATCTTGCAGGCAGGTGGGATTGTGACTATGATGGATTTCACTTCTGTGATGAGGTTACATTATATATGTCAAAAGTGAACATTAGGTTCTTTAAATTACTCACGATGAAGATTATCTTGGGTGGGTCTGACCTAATCAGATGGGCAGTATGAATGTAGGAGCCCATAACAACAACATAACCGGCTTCCACACCAAACACTTCAGGGACAGAGGTAGCACACACATTTAGTCATTTTAATGTTGTGATATTAGTGAAATAAATCCTCCCAGAGAAAGGAGGAGCAGTTTATAATTTAGTAATTCCTTCCTTATTTTGCTTTTAAAAACTTACAGTTTTGAATATAACAAAAATTCAATTTTTGAATATAATATTACCTCAGAACAAAGTTCCCTCAGGTTCTTTATGGTAATTGTAGTCTGCCAGGACCCCTCACACACAGTAAGGTCTTAGGAAGCCTTAAGGGATGAGATCGAATGGACACGGCTCCATAGAGCTGGGGCATGCAAAATGGTCGACTAGCCAGAATCAGTTAGGCTGAAGATAATTATGAATGTTTTTGAATGGTAAATGTGTTGATGGCAAGATTCTTGAAACTGTTCTGCTGATACAGTCACACGTTTGTGTAAGAGCCAGCAGGAGGTGGGTATGGTGCTAACCATTAGAATGCGTTATGTTTAAAAGGAACATTAATTCTCTCCTTTCTGGTTTAAGGGCAAACTACATCCACACTGCACACTGAGATTCCATCCCAGCCCCTGCAACACTTGCATTCTTTAAGTACTTTGTTGCCTTTTCGCCCCTTTCCCAAGACACGGGCTGACTCCACAGCACCCTCCAGTTGTTCATCTTTAAGAAGGGGCTCATTTCCCTTTGTTTTGTGTGTTTTCTTTGCCGGTTCCTAATTATTTTACTGCATTAGTCTAAGCTGTTAGCCAAGTAGCTCCAAGAACAGATTTAATGAGAGTGACAGATTTTGACTCTCATATAAAATCATAAACTTGTGTCCATGGAAACGGAAGGGAACGCAAAACCTGAGATCCCCTTCCTTTTTTGTTGTGTACAATGCGTGTGGCACAATGAAAAGTAGCTACAGCGGAAATAGCTGAGAACAATTACATGTTGCAGCAAATCCACCATCCCAGGCGTCAGGAAGGCATGACCTGGGGATTTTTGTCTATTACAAAAGGGAGGCGCTCCAACAGGGCTCAGCCACTATACATCTCAGTATGTGAGTCCAATCTACCATAACCTGAAAGCATGAAAACGTTCGGTTTAAAGAGTTAGGTGTGTGGATAGGATTACTGTCACAGCTTTGAAATGACGAAGACACGTTGGTCTGTGAATATTGTCCTGTGTATTTATCTTACCCGCATACTGCTGTGATGGCCGTGGGAATGTGCCACTGGCATCTCCTTCAAGAGCACCTGCCATGGGGAGCGTAGCGAAGGAGAGCCACCTCCACTCTCCCTGAGAATCTGCCACTGTGCCACCCCCATGTCTGCCCCAGCCAGTAGCTGTGTGGCCGTGGGATCTAGGACCTTTCTAAAGACAGGTTTTGGCTCAGCAACTCCCCATTCATTTGGCTGAAACTTTCACAGAACTGCTTGCAGCCAGAGACTTTTTTCCCCAACGCACATTCCTTCTCACTTGCTTTCAGAAGTGTCCAATGGGCATCTTACAGTGGAAGCCTCTCTCTGGCTCCTTCCACTCCCCGCTCTTTAGATTTCCCCAGCATCCGGCCCCGGACAAATCTCTTACCCATCTAATCACATCTTGCTGTCTGCTTCCCAGAGGACCCCACCAGGCACAACTGCTGTTTTCCAGAAAAGAATGGAACATGTTTTACACAGATCCCTGCAATATGATGAGAGATTTAAAATAGGCATAGCCAATTAGGAAATGGGAAAATAAAGTTAAGAAAGGAGAATGAAGCCCAGTGGGGGTTAATCTACGCGATGAGTATTATATATGGGTCATATATTTAGTTCTAAGAATAAAGTAGATCTGCCAATGGGAATTGGAAACATGAATAAGATGATTCTTGTTTGACGGTTTAGAGTAACTCAGAACTGAGAGGACCCAGAAGATAGCAGAAAAAGAAAAATTTCTTACCATCAAAGCCATTTTGACCTTGTTTTGATTATCTGGGTTAGTGACTTATAGGAGTGGTGTGGATATAGCCAGCGCATGGGAATTTTAAGAAATCCATTCCATTTGGCTTTGGAGACACAAGCATAGAGCGTGCAAAACTGTAATATATTTTAGCAATATATTTTAGAAAAATATATTTAAAATATTTTTCTTACATTAATGTCAGTATTAGTTGGTATATATTCTAAACTGTAGAATGTGTGATAGTAGGTGGGCAGAGCTTTATTCTGGGATTAAAATTTCTTTCGGCTCTTTCCCAGTGTAAGCCTCATGATATGCGTCATTAAAGAATGTGTTGTGTGCCAGGATGCCCACTGTGTCCTCATGGGCTCTAATAGAAGTCAAAGTGGTCTGTGTCATCTCAGTCCCGTGCTAGACTGCAAGCCATAGCTGAATAATAGCAAAGTACGTTCAACAGTCATAAAAATAAACTACAAATTAATTTCCCTCATACCTGGTACTGCATTCTACTCTGATGACTAATTTTTTTATATTATTTTTTGTGGAAAAGTAACTTTCTGTCAGAAAAGGATCTGGCGTTCATTGAACATAAGTCAAAATTGCAGTGTTGTTGAAAAAGGTCAAACATGACACACTGGGATATATAAATAGTAAGTGTGGACTCTGCATGGATAGAATAACACCCTAGTGCTGCCTGATGGGGGGTCAGAATAACAGTAGATAAACACAGGCATCTGGAGTTAATTAAGTTAGCAATCATCATCATATATCCATTCTCACTTTTATCTATCAACAATTATCCTCTCAACCTTTTTGTAGGGGAACATAATTCAGGAAGTTTTGGCCCATTGCTTTGAGCCAGAAGGTCGACTCAGTCTATATGTATGATTGCTATCCCTCTAATATTTATTAAATACAGTAGAGCTATGACGATTGCCTTCTTCTCTCCACTTAAAAATTATTAGCTCATTACCATATATCATCTTTACTTTTTAGTACCAGGCATAGTTTCAAGCTTGACTTGGGAAGTCAACTGATATCATCTAATGACTTTTATTAGTTAGATTCAATGCTAGTCAGATCATTCCGAGAATAGATCAGATTCTGAACTGTGTAATTTAGGGAGAATTTAGGAGTTATTCAGGAGGTAAATGAAGTTTATTCAAGGGCTAGACCTTGAAGATCTGCAAGAAAGGATACAAAGAGCATTTTATTACAGTGGAGAAATCAGAATCGAAGCTAATATGGCTTAAAAAAATCAAGGTATAATTTACATACAGTAATAGGTACAGTGTTAAGGTCTATGAATTTTAGAGAGTGAACACAGGCAACCAACATTTGGTTTAAGATATACTGCACAACCAAGAACCCAGAAACTTCTTTCATGCACTGTTGTTAAGCTCTCCCCCCAAATAATTGCTACTCTGACTTTTTATCTTCACGGGTTATTTTTGCCAGTTTTTGAAACTTCTCTCTTCATAATATTATTTTTGTTTGTTTGAATCTAATACTATGGTTGTGAGATTCGCCCATGTTATGTGAAACAATAACATCTTCTAATATTTATATAATATTCCATTGTAGAATTTATCCATTCTATTGATGAAGGACAACGGGATGATTGCCAGGTTTCAGCTATTATGAACAAGGTTGCTACTTTTGGTGCAAATATATGTTCATTACTGTTGAGTGTTTATGAATACAATTCTTGGCCAGGGAGTATGCATACGCTCAGCTTTAACAGATAGAGCTACATAGTTTCCTAAAGTAGTTGTACCAACGTGCTCGATAAACAGAAATATATGGCATCTCCTTTGCTCCATGTGTTTGTAAACATGCGGTACTTTCACTTTTCACCCTGTGCTCAGCTCCAACACATACCTTTCTTTCTTTTTTTTTTTTTTAAGATTTGTATTTATTTATTTAACAGAGATAGAGAGCACAAGTAGGCAGAGCGGCAGACAGAGGTAGAGGGAGAAGCAGGCTCTCCGCCGAGCAGGGAGTCCGATGTGGGGCTGGATCCCAGGACCCTGGGATCATGACCTGAGCCGAAGGCAGCTGCTTAACCGACTGAGCCACCCAGGCGCCCCCAAACACATACCTTTCTACCACCTGCCATGTTCATGAGACACAGCGTTCTGAGATCGATGAAGATTTTAGAGACAGAAAAGATGGAGATGGAGAAAAAATATGAAAAAAAGTTAGGAAGAGAAGATAAAGAATGAGGCAAAGGAAAGAAGGGGAGGGTTATCTGAGGGAGCTGAGGGACTTTTGATGCATTCTGATCCCCCCTTACCCTGTGGAGAAAAAAACAAAGTGAAATTCCATTCCTTTGGGAGGAAATCTCCACCTGATTTGAGGCTCTGATTGCTTGAGTTATAAAGATAGGATGCTGGGTGAAAGGTAAGTAAAATAAAAACAGGAAGCAAATATAGAAAAAAAAATCAGTAGAGCTTCTGTAAGACCTAAACGTCATTTGAAAAGTCTAGAAAGCAAGTAGTAAGCACTCCATCCTTTGTATACACTCTTGCATATCTTCACTGTCTGCTATTTCCATCTAACGCATAAATGTATCCTCATGACATATTTTGGATATGAAAAAGAATTGGAAATGGAAGAGGAAAAAAGGCCATGTCAGATTTCTCCCGCCTCTTTGCTTTGCTCTTTCCCTTCATACTTTCTTCAACCTTTGCTTAACACACATTTTCCCTGGGGCATGAAGTAAGGGGGCAGAAGTGGTTCATCACCCCACACAATCCCAAAGGCCTGAGCTGGGTCCCTGATTTGAGGGGACATAAGCCATTCCTGAGAAGGTAAGTACTGGCTTATAATGGAGGAGAAGGAATACTGGATATCTTCAGGGCAAATGATTTTTTGTTGTTGATTCTGTCCATCTAATCTTTTAGTTTTGAAGAAAAAAAATCCTCTAGTTTAATGGCTTTATGGAGGCTACTCCCTAAGGGATTAAAACCTTCCACATACTTAAAATGTATTGTTTATCTGGGTAATTTCTGTTTAGCAAAGTTAACCTAATACAAGCTAGTTGGGAGTGAGACATTATTGAATGCATAGGAACTGTGTCTCTTTGGGTTTGCTTGCTAATCCTCCCTCTTTCCCCCCAGCCATCTGGAAGAAGGGAACAGGCTTGAAGTTAAATTTGGAGATTTATGAGGCATGGGACGCATAGTTGCTCTATTCATTTGAATTGAAAATTTGATCCAATTCTGGAAACTTCCCAATAAGCATCAACCTTCTGGGTTAAGCTATAAATCTGGAAATGACTCCGTAACATTATTTGCTTTGATTTAACAGGGCAAAGCGTTGTCTCACACCTAGCAAAAATGCAATGGAGCAGTAACACTTGAATTGCTGTACTTGTCATCTTGCCTTTTAGCT
This sequence comes from Eumetopias jubatus, assembly GCF_037043125.1. Taxonomy (NCBI): domain Eukaryota; kingdom Metazoa; phylum Chordata; class Mammalia; order Carnivora; family Otariidae; genus Eumetopias; species Eumetopias jubatus. Next base: position 111,975,733 of record NW_028274814.1, on the reverse strand, counting down.
AAGGATACTGAAGAGCTTTAAAAAGATAATTCCAAGCCCAAATTAGCATTAAGTCAAACTGGTCCAGTAACCTGGAATTTTTTTCCAGGCAACTTCATTCTTCATTGGTGCTGTCCTCATTATGTTAGCAAGGCATTGCCTCTTCACTGTCCTAGATCAGCTGAGGTCATGGTTTATGGACTGAAAATAAGGAGAAAGAGAGGCCTACTGCCACGAAGCAATGAATACGTCATTACAGAGAATGCCAAAACACACACCTTCTGCTGTTACCCGGACTTAGTTGATCTCCTGTTAATATGTGTTTTTATATCTACATGTAGTAAAACCTAGAGAACATTAATGATAGTTTCAGTAAGAGCTGGATTTTCACCAAGAGCATTTTTATTTTGCTAAAGCAATAATGCTATAAGCTAAAATAGGTATTTATACTTTTCGGCTTCCATGGAGAATTCCTCTGGGGCTACAATTGTATCAGATCTTCACTTCCCGGGTAAAAACCTGCCCAAGTAATTAAGAAAATGGAGCTAATCTATGAAAAATGGATCCGCAGGCCAGTGTGAGTTTAAATATTGGCTGGCCGAATAATCTTCCCTTCCTGTGTTTTTTAAGATGATGCAGACAACATGGAATAGAGAGTGAACCTACACACTATATGATGTTCAGTTCTCCACCATCCAGTGTCTAATAGCTCTTAAACCCTATGATTTAAGAAAAATAAATTCTCCCCTACGTAGCAAAGCAGTAGGGGAAAAACCTAAATTGTAAATCAAGAGGCATAGATTCTAATCCCAGGTCTCTTACTTTAGGTAAAACAAACCACTAATCTGCCTCTCAGGTATTAGTAAAATAAAAGCTCAGAGGAACAGTAGAGATTATCTACTTGAATCTCCCCTTTGTACAAATGGGGTAGTATATGGTTAAAGAAATTAACTGGGGTTGAACCATGCCACCCTTCTGATCTCTTTTGATCATCAGATTCTACAAGTTTATGAGATGAGTTGAACTAGAGATGAACAAACATTGGCAGATATTAGGCCCATGTTATAAAAGGATATTGTTTGTTAAGAGGAGTGGTTCTGGGAAATCCTTTTATTTCCGATTTCTTGTATCTTTTGCTATCATGAATTAAGGTCACATTACTGAGTGTGAAAAATACGGATGTGTGAATGAGACTCAGAGCTTCTCACATTAACGTATTACTTCACAACGACCTATCTGCATGGCCATCTGGCCGTCTACTTACTTATTCATGAAACATGTACCATGTGCTAGACAATGTGCTGGTTGCTAGGCCTGCAGAGTAAACAATACAGAAATGGTTCTGGCCCTTGAGTGTGACAATTTTTGCCACAGAGAGACACAGATCCTTATGCACAGAGATGATGCCCAATCAATTTTAAGGGACACATTGTTTCCTCTATGTTTTAATACAGTCTGATATCAGGAAACATCCTAAAATTGAGAGAGTGTCAGAGCTTAACTAGCACCTTTCTCCCCCCTTTGCGATATGTGATATAGGGGCATGTCTAACAATGGCTGGCATTCTAAATTTGATGAGATGTTGTATGCATACATTATGCCAAATACAATGAAGAAAAAGTGCTATTGCAGAGACTAACCGGGAACCTACTTTGGATTGATTGGTGTAGGAAGACGTCTGGACAAGATGATGTTTACACTTGAGGAAAGAGAAGGTCCCAGATCCGGCTGGGTGAGCAGAAGGGATAGGAGTATCCTAGGAAGAGAGAATAGACTTTGTGAATGTCTAGCTGGGACAGAGCTGGGCCTATTTGAGGAACAGACGGAATGCCAAATGCCAATGCTGCAGGACCATAGCAAGCAATAGGGGCTTTCAGAAAGCCTGATTCTTAAAAAAAAAAAAAAAAAAAAAAAAAGGCCTGATTCCTTTTAGCTCTTTGCAAACGTTTATTCTGGAAAGACTATTTTCAGATCAACAGTATAGAAGACATTTCTTTTGTGTTTCAGGCATTGTATGATGGAGTAAAGGCCCCCCTAAGTTCTAACACTGCTTGGGAATATCAGTCCAAATTTGACATTTTTATTTGAATGATTTTTAACCTGTGTGGGAGCACGTGCAATTGTAATTGAGCTGAATAATTTTTTTTTTTTGGAATTAGGTAACAAGCTGATGTTTCTCCTATTTTGGCTTTGTTCTTGCCATTTTAAACCAGGTAAAATATACCTTCCTTAATAGAAACACTTTAGAGTGGAGGTTTATTGGGATTATGTGATTTTAACAGAAAAATAATTTTGCTTGAGAATGCATACATATAAGATAAACTGCTACTAAAACATGGTGGTTGTTTGTTGCAGCAGCTGAAATTCACAGACCCTCGAGTATAATGAGTGTAACTTTTCTGCATAAAAACAAAATAAAAAGTAACAAATAAAATAAAATATATTTAAATGTAAATATAAAAAAACCCCAAAGTCTAGAATACAGTTTGCTCTTTTAAGTAGGGAAACATATTTCCTGAAAGCTAATTTATACTTAAATTTGTTAGCAATTATTAGATGCTAACATCTCCAGGATGAATGGCTACATATAGTCAGAGAGAAACCCATGCTAATGTAGTTTTATTGTAAGAACGTTTTAAAAATACTTCTCCATTATAAATTACATGCCTTCTTCCTCTATGTGTAACCTAACAACGATTAGTGTATTTCAGGTGTATTTAAATAAGTGTGTAAAACCAAAAGAAAATACTTTTCAATGACCAGATTTAAGGAGCCCTTCCCAAAAAGAACCACAAAACATGGCATTACTCTATCATCGTTTAAAAATTGATTCTGATGTTTTTACACTTCCCAGCATTGCCATGGCCACTACCACCAACAAAACCTCCACTAAAATAAGTGCAAAATCTCTTTTACATTTAACTTTCATCATTTTTGTCATCATTGCCTTCCAGGCATCTGTTTTGTGTTCCTTTTTTTGTTTGTTTGTTTGAGGTAATTTTATATAGGTTTTTCTGGCTGGTGCATCCACTTTAAAATCCAGGTGTGTATTTGCATGAAAGCATTTAGAGAACATAAAGATAATCCTGTGACGTGTAGGAGCGATTGAGATCTTTAATGAAAACAGTGAGGTTTCTTAAAAGAGCTGTGCTGCCAAATTAGATAGAGGTGAGGTCACGTCTAACTCCATGTGTTCTGTGCTGAGGCTGTTGAGAAGAAATTGTCCCCATCAAGATCCAACAATATTTAGAAGTTGGATGTAAACCCCGCTGTTTCCCAGGAAGTGCACTAGTTTAAATGAAAACTCGCCATACTGCTGGGATTTAATTGACCACACATGGTGGAGAATGCAGGGGAAGAACTCGGCGGAATACATTTAGTTCCTCTAAGTGAAAAGTCATCCAACTTAAACAGGAAGGAACAAAATTTGAATGCTAAAGGATGGAACAAAATTGCTCTAATTTCCAGGGTGGAAAGACTCAGATGACTTTGTTTTTTCTTTAAGTTTTCACATAGAAATGGAAAAAGCAGCAAAGCATAGCTCAAAAGACTGCATTTAGAGTAAGATAGGCAAAACTTTAAAAACAGGGCTCTGACAATGAAAGGGGAAAACTTGGTCTCTGAAATTCCACGCCTCATAATTCATGCTTGATTCAAACAGCACTGTGGAATGTGTTTGCTTCTTGTGCAGTGACCACCTAAATCCTTCGTGTAACCTCATCATATTCGCTCTTGGATTTAGAATCAACTTGTTTGTTTATTTAACTAATATGAGTGCTTTTCACTGAGTGCTATTAGCACTGCAAAATGGTGTTAATAGATGGTGAAACAAAAAAATTGTAAAAAGAGCTCCCAATGAGAATTGAAAAAACAACAACAACAAACCCCTCCCTAAAAAAACCCAAAACAAAACATCAAAAGGCATTAAATTGAAAGAGGTAGTTACCTCTACAGAAGTAAGCTGCTGCTGCGATGGAGATTTTTATAGATTTAAGGACACATATTCATACATATATGTAACATTTTTTCCTTTGGTAGGTAGGAAGTGAAGCCAAATACCACTGTAAGAGTAATATAATTGGCTTCTAGTCTTGTATCTGCCTAGCCTGTGACCTTGGGCAAATCATCTGAACTTTCTAGATCTCTGTTTTTTTCATTTAAAAAAGTGGAAAGGAATCATAATATTTCCCCTGACACTTCCTACAAAAGTCAGATAAGAGGATGCGTATCACCACATGGTAAATGTACTGGTAATACACCAATATCACTTAAGTAATTTATCACGGGGAGCCTGGGTGGCTCAGTGGGTTAAGCATCTGACTCTTGATTTCGGCTCAGGTCATGATCTCAGGGTCATGAGATGGAGTCCTGTGTGGGGCTCTGCACTCAGTGTGGAGTCTGCTTGAGATTTTCCTTCTCCCTTTTCCTCTCCCTCTGCTCCTTCCCCCGTGCTCTCTCTCTCTCAAATAAATAAATAAAATCTTAAAAAAAAGATAATTTATCACTATTCTTACTGTTATCGTGCTAGAAATGTACAGTGATAGGTAGAAATGTGTTGGTCTACAACGCCATCTTCTCTTGTTGAACCAATTCTTTGTTCCTTTCTAGGCCTCAGTGAACTACTGAAGCTTAATTGTTCATGTTGGCCTTTTCTAAAAGGTAATGACCCAATCATTTAAGTTAGACAGTCAAGACTCAGTTTTGAGAATGAATTTTGGACTGTTGTACTTGACATATTTAAGACTGTCAAGAGTTTTTGTTCTCCCAAATGTTTAATCAGGTCAGGAGTTGAAACAGAGATATTTTCTTGATACAGTCTTCCCTTCTTTTCCCTTTGGGAAACATCACTTGGCCTTAACTGCTTTAAAGTGGAAGTTGGCAGGGCTTGCAGGTTTGGGAGCAAACAGAAAAAAGTCCCTCCCTGAATCAGACAGCATGGAATGAAAGCCCTGGTGAACTGACCACCACCCCCTCTACCCCATCTCAAAGGCCAGATGGGCTCCAGACAAACCCTGAGAGTGTGGGCACTCAGGGGGGCAGTGGAGGTCAGCTGTGGTTCTAGGAAATTCCCTCTCTGAAAGACATGTGGGAAACCTGTTTGTGTATTTAGAGCAATACCAGAATGGGCAGAAATGGGACTAATATGGAGGACTTTGGCTGGGTCTGTAGAGACGGAAGCATTCTGCTTCCTAAGGAGCCATACCCTCAGGGTCATTGATCTGTGGGATTCAGCATACAGGTATGGTTGTTTGTTTGTAGCTTTGGTCCCCATAACCTTTGTTGAACATCTTAGGTTTGTGAGAAAGATCTTTTCCAAAAATTTAATCTCATTGGGAGATAATTGTCAGGGAACTGAACATGACAGGGAATGCAAAAGAATTTTTGTTTACTCTAAGGCCAAAGATGCAAGCTAGAGAGGATGTGGTGAAAGAGTCTACTTCCTGTGTATTCAAAGAGTGCGAGTAGTTTGCATAATAGAAAATTCAGTAGACTCACATGTGGCAAATTATACAGCCTTGTTTGCAAATAACAAAAGGTAAAAGGGCTATTTGAAAACCTAGTAAACGCACAAAAGTGAGCAACAATAAGAAAACGCTAAAATGCAATTCTTTCTGGCGAGCCTTGTGTCCTGGCTGTGTACTCTATGGTACAAAGAATGTTGCATTTGGTGAAAACTGAAATCCGCCTGAGACTGTGGCCCCTCTGAAGCTCAATTATCTTCTCATCTGTAAAGCATGAGTGATAACTATCAATCTTACAAGGTTTATGAGGCTCAAATAAGTGAATAAGATATCTTTTAGTGTTAATTCATTGCATAAATGTTGTTTTTCTTCCTGTTTTTATTGACAGATTAATAAGAAAGATGACAAATTTCCATTACTTTGTATCTTTTTCAGAAGCAAGTGGGATATGATTTATGAATATAGTAAATGTGTTTAGTCATTTCACGTGTAGGCATTGACATTGAACTGGCTAAATAAATTGTTTCAGAAACAGTGAGGGAATTAATTATTATTAAAATCACAATTTTGTGGACTCTATCTGTATATTCACATTAAGCTCACCTTTAATCATGGTCCACTCATTTTGTGGGGGATTTTGCCGACGTTAGCATAATTTTATCCACAAAGCAATCTTGAGAGGCAGATATTTTTCGTGTTTTCAACATGGGGAAGTGAAGGGCGCCCAAGTTCATTCAGTTAGCTGATATTTACATAAAAATGTAAATTTAACTGAAAAAAGCTGAAAAGAAGACAGTGTATGTATACTTGAAATAACATCACATATGAATGTATCTAAAGACCTTAAAAAGAATGGGAGATAATTTAAAGAAATATAAATGGTTCACAAATAATACTTAAACATTTTTTATCATGTCTTTTTAAAATTCTAAGAAAATTTCCCTCAAGGGAAATTTTGTTGGTGTGGCTTAAGGACAAAATAAAACAAAACAAAATAAAACACCATTACCCCAAGGGAAAATTAGTTTAAAAATCATTTCAACTCTGAAAGATATTAGTATAATTTAATAATAAAACCAGTCTTGCCACAAAAACAGAGACACTTTGACTTAAACCAACACTTAGGGGGCAGGGGGAGTGAGGATTATAAGCTCGCTGAAAATGCTAAGAAAAAATGGTACTGGTGATTAATAAGTCACTTATCATCTCCTAACAAAGACAGGAACACGATCCTGGAACATTTTCCTGTGTCAATTAACAGTTAATATGTTATCTGCTCAGTGACATTAAGATGTGGTTCCTAAAGCCCTTTACAAAGACATTAGGCTTTGATGAGTGACAGACAACAAGCCCAGACAGGCTAGGAAAGGAAATTTAATTATATTGCTTCTAAATTGTGCATCCTCTCGGTTGAACTTAGAGATTCAAATACCAAAGACTAACACTAGGCCCCAGATTTTCTTTAGGGAATGCTAAGTGATTTCACAATTTTGTGTCTGCTAGGGAGAGATACACTTCAAGGCAATCAGGTGGCAGAACCCCCAGGAGAATGAATGCCCTTGAATGAGGAGTGCAAAACCTGTCATTTGTTGCTTGAGAGGCATTTCAGAGAGCGGTGGGTCACTCTGGGACTCAGTAATTCTACACACGGTAGAACAAAGCAGAGATGGCTTTTGTCTGAGAAGTGATTCAAGAAACAGCTGTTCTCTTTATTTACTCAAGCAGGTTGGTCTCCAAGTTGGGGGTTCACGCAACACAGAGGTTGGCTAAAGACATCATCTAGGGGCTGGGAAGAAAACACTAGAACTCTTATTTACTTTTACCTAAAAATGTAAAAAAGGGGTTCAGCTTCCTAGCACCTACAGAATGGTTGTTACTGGTAATCCCCGTACCCTTCCTGGGTCTGTATGTTGGACGGCCTTGGATCTTGAGAAATGTGGAAGTTTTACCAAGTGGGGAATGGAATGCCACAAAAGGGAGAGGGGGAGGGGGCTATTATTCTCACTCTTTTGTCTCCTTCCAGAATATTTTGAGGTAGGATCTAGTAAGCGGCTCTTCAGATTATATGATCTTGTTTTAATGGATGCCCACTAAGTAGGTGGCTTGAAAATGCCCCTTGCAAAGAATTGACAGATTAAAAAATACTATTAATGTAAGCACAAGTGAACAATGATAGTGTTGACAGAGGTGGATTTTTGCCTTCTCCTGAGATGAGCTACCATGACAAGGGAAAATGATCATTTCAGATCTATCAAGAATTAAGGTAACTTTTTTCCATTGATCATGAATATTATTCAAAATGTGGACTCGTAGCCACTATTTTTCAGCTTTATTGAATTATAATTGACAAAATCATGATATTAAAAACATACAAGATGATGATTTGGTATATGTATCCAGTGTGAGAGGACTCCCCTAGCAAGTTAACTGACATATCCAGCCCCTTGCATATTTACCATTTGTGTGTGTGTGGGTGTGAGAACACTTAAGTTCTATCTACTCTCTTAGCAAATGTCAATTATACAATACAGTGTTATTATCAGCTACGGTCACCATGTTCTTCTACATTAGATCATCAGACCTTCTTTTTTTTAAAGATTTTATTTATTTATTTTTGTGAGGGGGGAGAGAGAGAGAGAGAGAGAGAGAGAGAGAGAGAGAGAGAGGGAGCGAGTGGGGGGAGGGGGCAGAGGGAGAAGCAAACTCCCCGCTGAGCAGGGAACCCGATGTAGGACTCTATCCGAGGACCCTGAGATCATAACCTGAGCTGAAGGCAGACGCTTAACCTACTGAGCCACCCAGGCACCCAGACTTTATTCATCTTATAACTGCATTCTTTGACCAACCTCTCCCCATTTCTCCCACCCCCAGTCCTTGGCAATCACTTTTCTACTCTGTTTCTTTGAGTTCACTTTTTTAAAATTCCATATATAAGTGGTACCATAAAGTATTTGGCTTTCTCTTTCTAGCTTGTTTCACTCAACAACATAATGCCTTCTAGGTTCATCCAGGTCAGAAATGACCAGATTTCCTTCTTTTTAAAGGCTGAATAGTACTACATTATGTGTATAGATCCCACATTTTCCTTACCCAGCCCTCTGTCGACAGATACTTAGGTTGTTTCCATGTTTTGGCTGTTATGAACAATACTGCTATGAACATAGGAGTGCAGAGAGCTTGTTGACATCATGATTTGATTTCCTTTGGATATACACGCAGAAGTGGGATTACTAGATCACATGAGAGTTCTATTTTTACTTTCTCGAGAAGCCTTTAGGCTGTTTTCCACAGTGGCTGCACCCGTTTCCATTCCCACCAACAGTGCACAAGGGTTTGCTTTTCTCCACATCCTTGCCAACACTTGGTATCTCTTGTCTTTTGTTAGTGATGGGTCCTCCCCCCAAGTGTATATGTATAATGGGTATTTGTGCCTTTGTAGGGTACTGCTCTTAGCTATGTGAGCTATCTTAGTGTTTCAGGGCTGCCGTAACAAAGGACCACAGACGGAGTGGCTTAAACAACAGAAATGCATTTCCTCACAGTTCTGGAAGTTAGAAATTCAGATCGAGGTATCTGTGAGGTTGATCTCTTCAGAGGCCTCTTTCCTTGGCTTGTGGATGGCTGTTTTCTCCCTCTGTTTTCACATGGTCTTTTCCTGTGTGCGTGCGTGTCTTTGTCCAAACTTCCTCTCATAAGAATACCAGTCAGATTAGGACCCAGCCTAAAGACCTAATTTTAACTTCATCATCCTTTTAAACACCTCTTCTCCAAATATGGTTACATTCTGAATTACTCGTGTGTGTGTGGGGTAGAACTTTAACGTGTGGATTTGGGGGCATAATTCAGCCCATAACAGTAGCCATTAGAGTCAACTATTAAAAATAAACTGAATGTATAAATAGATTTTCAAATCACTGATCACATTTTTAAACCAAGATTTTATTTTAATTTTAAACATTTTATTTATTTTTTTGACAGAGACACAGTGACAGCAGGAACACAAGCAGGGGGAGTGGGAGAGGAAGAAGCAGGCTTCCTGCAGAGCAGGGAGCCCGATGCAGGGCTTGAGCCCAGGACCGTGGGACCACGACCTGAGCTGAAGGCGTATGCTTAACTACTGAGCCACCCAGGTGCCCCTAAACCATGATTTTTTAAAAAGAAGCATATTTTTCAAAGTTTTGTACCAATAATAAATACAAACTATTTAACAATATCTTGTATTCCAACTTCACCTTAGCTTTAGGAACTTTTGGTTTGGGTTTATGTTCTACAATACAATAATTTATTACATTAATTTATTAATTTAACAAACACAGTGAAGTCCCAATTATGTGCAGGTACTCTGTTCTAGGCACCTGGGCCCCATCAGAGGAGAAACCAGATCCTTGCCCTTTTGGAGCTTATATTCTAGCGGACGAGAGACTGACACTGAGTCAAGAGCATTGTAATTAAGACTAAAGGACTTATCTCCAGCAGCTGGGAGCATTGCAAACTGTCTGCCCTCAGCTGTCAGCCCTCTTTGGGAATCGCCCTTGGCTGAAGAGAGCTACCTCACCCAAGGTCATGGATTCTTCCTAGTGCAGCCTGCATCTGAAGACCATGGAGATGAAAAGGCCCAGATGCTTAGACTCAAGGCCATTCCATCTGAGGGCTCCCTGCGGGGCTGGCTGAGGACTTGGTTCAGCCTGATTCACAGTTCAGCGTCTCCTGCTGCCCGGTGCTGCTTCGATTTCCCCTACTGTCCCAGTCTGTTTCCTGCGGAACCCCACATGAAACAATGTTGTATTGTGTTGTATTGTACTATTTCATGTTAATTACATTACCTTATATTATATTATGTTGCATTGTTATGTTAATCACCTTAGCTTACATTGCATTATAGGTTATATGATATTGTATTATTTATGGTTTGTCTCCCTCTTTAGAATGCAACCTCCGTGAGAGCAAGTTCATTATCTCTGTTGTTCACTGCTCTGTCCACAGCTCCCAGAACGGTGACTGAAAGTATTAGTCCCCCAATACATATTCGTTAAATCAGTGAATAAAACTTGCAAAGTGGGAATAAAAACAGTACTGACTTCACAAGCTCACATTGTGACAACCCATGTGCAGGCTTAGCATAGAGTCTGTCATATTATAAGTGGTTAATAAAAGTTGGTAATTATTATGATGTTCCTTTTGAAGATGATTTATCACTCTCATTTTTTTCAAAGCCTGTGATTCAACTCTATTTGTCCATATGTTAATTAATCAAACCTTTATTGCCAAGTACGGCATTAGGAACTGGGGCTACAGAGAGGGTAAGAAACATCCCTGCCTTTAAAGAGAATCCAGTTTACTGGCCCAGTCCCAGGTCACATCTCATTAGTGATTTCGTATTTACCCACTTATAAAGGAGCTTGTTTGTTATATTCCTGCCTTTCTCAAGCACTCTGAGATGTGAGCATTAGTACCTGTTTTCCAAGTGATATTTTCTTTTATAATTATGGGGGCAACTGATATCTGTTCACATTAATCACTGGCAACTAACTAGAAATCGGACGAAAAGATTGTTTGAACTGATATGATCGAATTCTCTTAATCTGCTGGCTGTTTCTTATTATTATTTAAAAATCAATGAGGGCAATTGGAAAGGATTTTATTTGCTCACATTTGGGGTGAGATTTTTTTTTGGCTAAAAGGTTCCCAGAAGTTTCTCATTTACTCATCCTTGAAGACTGTCCAGGTATTCCCTTCTCCAGGAAGCCTTCCCAGGTTACATTAGCTATCTCTCCCCTCTGCCCCCACTATACCAGTGGTAGGTTAAGCCTTTGTAGTACTTGGCATATTTTGTTGGAATTCTGCTTATGAATCCGCCTTCTTCACTAGCCCAGGAGCTCCTCTAGGATGAGAAACCTTGCCTTATTTATTACTGTGTCTCTTGTACCTATCATGTTGCCTGGAAATTAACCACAGTTGGAATAATAGGTAACTCTTGTCGTGGAGGCAGGCACTTCTGTAAGTGCTCTACAAATCCTTTTACAATCTTCTGAGGTAGGTATTATGATCATCTCCATTTTACGAAGGAACTGAGGTCCAGAGATCTTAAATAACTTGGCAGGATCACCCAGCTAGTAATGATCCACATGGAATTTGAACACAGAAAACAGGGTTGTGGAGCTCAAATGCTTACCCTACTGGTGAATGCTTTTTGAATTGAACTATGCGTAGAAACTATTTTACATAAGGGAAGAACCATGACAGGAAACTTTAACCACAATTTAAGCTTAATACTTTCTTAGGTTCAGAAACTTTCATAAGTATGTATCGATTCTCAGAAGTAGAGCTTTTGTGTATTTTCTCTTTTAGAGTACAGGCTCCCTGGTTTAACGAAGTCTTGACTTCTATATTGCTATCGTCTTCTGAGAAAGGGTCACGTATGATAAGCTTTGGCCCTGCTCCATAGCCTGGGACAAGATCTATACTCAGGAATAACAATAATGTGAACCAACCTTTGGTGGGCATTCACTGTGTAACTGTGTGAATGCGGCCAGACACACCCAGCTTGTTAGTGGTGAGACAGGGATTTGAATGTGCAGCACTCACTGCTCTTAGCCATGAAACCATCCTGCTTCAGAGGGGACCTTGCTTTGAGGACCCTCTACCCACAGGCTATAGCTCCGTAGCCAGAGCACTGGGTCATGCTCCTTCATGTTGTGGCCATCCTTCTTTCTCTGTCCAGCATTCCGATTCTTCTGGGTCTGGGTTTGTAGGTCTTAGTCCCTGTGGTTGAGTATCTAGTGCATATTCCTGCTGGGTACTGTTTCCTAGGACTCTCAGCAATGGCAGGTTTTTAGATATCTGCCTCTCTCAGTAGTCGTATTGCCTATAGAGCCCTGATGCACGCATATAGATTCGTTGATCGTTTTAGGTCAGGGAGGGACCCCAAAAGTCACTGATTACAACTACTTGGCAGATACTTGGAAACAGCTCAACATTCCTGCCAAGTGGTGATGTCAATGTTCTTGAAGAAATCATTTCCATCTTTTGATTGTTCTAGCAGAACATTCTATGTTGAGGGGTCCTCATAACTTCCACTCCCAGTTTTGATTATCCAAAACTGAATCCATTTTCTCAGTAACAGACTTTATAATATTTAAAAACAAGGCTATGTTCTCATGAGTGTTCTTAATATCCATCCCCACATCATTTTTCTTATTAGATATTGTTTCAAGTCCCTTCCCTCTGCGCATACAGGAAAAGGGAAGAGAAGATCGTTTGGAGTCAGACACACCCAGCTTTGAATCCTGCCTCCTCTACTTACTGGCTTTATGTGTTTCAGTTTTGGTTTCTTCATTCGTCACATGCTGATAATGACACAGAGTTTAAAAGGGGGTTGTAAAGATTAAAGAGGTGAACTACAACACTTGACCCAGAGGAGACACTCAAATAAATGGTATTTGCCATTATTTTTGTTATCATCCTGCTTTTACGAGTGGGGTTTGAAGAGCCAACGCTGGTACTCAGGTGGGATCTAACCATCACCAAACGGAGTGAGATTGTCATCCTCCAACACCAATGGTAAGGATGATACTAGTAAAAACTGTGGCTTTCCCTTATTGCTTCTCCCATGCCACGCTTGGTGCTGATGTTGATCCTGAGATCCTTTCAACCATCCTGGAAGGTAGGTCATATTCTCCTTTTACATCCCGGAGACAGGTGACCTGACCAAGGTGACACAACTAGAAAATGAAAGGGTTGGAACACACTGTTGTGTCTGACGCCAGAGAACTTGCTGCCTATAATGTCTGACCTTTACTAATTGATCCTGTGGTTGGCCGTCAAACACACGGACTTATGCAGAGCTTACTCTTAAAGGAAGCCTTTCTTTCTCCCCTGCCATTGGACATTGTGAAGCAAGATATCATCCATCTTCTACTCAACAGGCATTTTTGTTTGTTTGTTGTCCAGATGCAGGTGTATTAGTTTCTGACGGCTGACACAACAAAATACTACAGGCTAGGTGGTTCAAACAATAAAAGTTTATTTTCTTACAGTTCTGGAGGCCGGAGGTCCAAGATCAAGGTGTCGGCATTTTTGGTATCTTCTGAGGCTTCTCTTCTTGGCTCTCAGATGGCCTGGCCACCTACTTGCTATATTCTCACATGGTCACCCCTCGGTCTGTGGGTTGTCTGTGTTCTAATCTCCTTTTCTTCTAGGGGTACCAGTCAAGACTGGATTAGGGCCCACTCTAATGGCCTCATTTTAACTTAATCCCCCCTCTAAAGGCCCCATCTTCATATATGTCATATTCTGAACCACTGGGAATTAGGGCTTCAACTTGTGAATCTTGGAGGGACACGATACAGTTCCTAACAGCCAGCTCACACATTTATCTCACTAAAATCCCCCTTTTGTTAGATTTGATTTATGGTTCATTCATTGAGAATTTTTTTCAATCCTGATTTTGTTCACTGGTATTCATACCATTCTTTCTAAACTGGTGCCATCTATAAAGTCAATATACTTTTTGCTCTATATCTCCCCATTGATGAATACAAATGTTGGAGAAAACAAATGTGATCATGAAGCTGGACGGATGGAGCTAAATGACTTTATCCAATTTGATGCCCTCTTACTGCCTGTCTGACCCCTGTGGGTTTCTCTGGTCTCCATTTTCCTGGATATCTATGGTTTGGTCTGTGTGGCCATTCCCTGCACACTGGTTTCAACTTAATAGATGAAATGCAGGTACGGTGTTTAGGCCTATTCTAATGAGAGCTTCACTCAATTTGGTGGTTTTGATAACAGAGAAAACATCAGGTAAGGAGTAAACAAGATGAATTCTAGTCCCTGTTTTATAATTACCTGTGTAATAATAAACTCTTGAATGCTCAAATTCTCACCTGAAAAAAGTGGGATAATACCTGCCCTACTTCAGGCTTTATAGAGTTGGTATCAGTGGGTGTTCCTATGAAATGTCTTTGTGGAGACTCCATAGAGGCAAAATGTTAGCACTCTATGACAGATTGTTGGCAGGCATTTGAAGATTCACATCTGTTAGCCTATTCTCAGGCCAGCTGGTCCCAGCACCAGCCAGAAGATGCCTAAAGCATCCACTCCTTGAGGTTGACCATTCTCTCATCATTTCTTTGTGTTGGGGCTTTTTGCAAGAGAAATACAGCACAAATTTATTTTCAAAAATTAAAGTGAATTAAAATAGAGCTGCTTGAAAAATTCAGAGTGGACCTAAAATTATAAATCATTGACCTAGAACATGCAGATCAAGGTTAATGTCCTGAACCCAACAAAATTAGGAAGATAATTCTACTTTAGAGTCATCCTGTGATGCGTTTCTAAGCCAAATAGAGGAAACATGTTAGAATATACATCCTCATTAGCTGGATAATCAATATGTAGAACAGGTACATTCTTAAAGCTTCCTGGAAAATGAATTCCTGAAGAGTTAATCTTATTTTACTACTGATTCCTACTGTAATTCAGAGAGACTGTATGTTACATCAACAGATTGTAAATAAGCTTCCTGAGTCATCTGACCATTCAGGATAGAACCTAGTCTCCCTAAATTGTGTGAGGCCATAGGTAGACACCCATAAACCTTAAAGGGAGTTAAGGTAGGGGAAGATGAAGAGGGGACTTGCATTTATTGAACATCTACGTGTCAGATTTATAGGCTCTTTTAAATTCTCATTTAATCTTGACAACAATTCTGAGGTAACACAAATACAGCAGCTGGGGGGAGAATATATATAACCGTTGGAAATGTCAATGTACTCAAAATCAGCTCCCTAAATTGTGAACCACTTCTGTTGATTCTATTTGTAGCATATAGCATTGAAAAAAAAACTTAAGATTAAAAGGAAAAAGCTCGCTTGCTGTTCAGGAGGAGGGCTTCTGTCTTAACTGGGTAGCAGGCCACGTCAACCACCTGGTGATTGACGCTACTCTGTGTAAGGCTGTCATTACCATCCCACTGCTTCAGATGAGGAAACTGAAGCCCAGAACAGCTAAATACCTTTCTGGGCCACAAAACCGGTCCGTATGTATTGGAGTTGGCATTCAAAGCCACATTGGCTTTTCGAGTGTGCACTTTTGCACCATGCCTTGAAAATGTTGGACTAGCAGACCTCGACTCTCCTCTCTGCTCTCAGGCGCTGATAGATGAGTTACTCACTTCCCTAGACTTCGGGTTTCACATTCCTTCACCACAGTATGGGGGTGATTTTAGCATGGATCAGCTAAATAATCTTTTCCAGTCTTTGGAAAACACAGAGGGTGATACAAATGTAAAGTAGTATTTTTCAAAAAAACTCTGAAACAAGATTATATATTAAGTTCTTTTCCTCATGTAGAAGCCTTAGAATCTAACAGTGCTGTCCAGTAGAACATTCTGTAATGATGGTGTTCCAAATCTGTGCTGGACAGTGCAGTAGCCATTCCATACATGTGGCTAGTGAGCAGTTGATATGTAGCTACTATTACTAAAGATCTCAATTTTCAATTTTGTGGACTTTTTGGGATGCCTCAGTGGCTCAGTGGGTTAAGCGTCTGCCTTTGGCTCAGGTCATGATCTCGGGGCCCTGGGATCAAGCCCTGTGTTGGGCTCCCTACTCAGTGGGGTCTGCTTCTCCCTCTCCCTCTGCCCACTCATGTTCTCTCTCTCTCTCTCAAATAAATAGATAAAATCTTAAAAAAATAAATTTTATTGACTTTTACATAATTTAACCTTAAATTTAATTGCTATATATTATTAGTGGTTGCTCTTAATGCACGGTGCATAAGGTTGGATGATTTCACACATAGATGTGGATTCTGAACTAGTTCATTTTTATGTACTCTCTGCATGATCAATAATCTTGGATGCTGTAGGTGGTAAACTGAAAGGGGTGTTTTATACTTCCCTTAGTCCTCAGATCCCCGAGTCATGAGTATTAGGTTTGTCGATTTAGTTTTAAGCAAACTCAGGCTATTTTAAAATATCCTGACTCCGGGTGGACTTAATCATTGAAATAATATTTGTTGGACGAATGTCCATAATGCAGTTAGTATATGTTGTTCCCCTCTCCGTGTCTGAGCCTTTCTTATCTGTATACGGCTGAGGGAATCATATGCTACAGGCTTGCACTGAGGTTTAATGGCATCCAGCGAGTGGAAGTCTCCAGCACAGCATGTAGTAGGGCCATTTAATGTTCGTTTCCCTTCCCTTCTCCTTGGGAAGAATCGCTGCTTGTAAAGGAGAGAGCATGGAAACTACTGATCCGTCTACTTGTTCATCACAGTGGGGGCTCCTTGCCAGCCCATTCATTCATCCTTTGGGATGATCTTTAACTGTGTGATTTAGCTTGCATTTGTGATTTTTTAAAAATATGAAACCAGAGGAAATATTCTCTTCCCTCCACAATGCTATCTTCCCCCATCCAAAAATGACTCATTGCAAAATATTTAATTGGGAAAATCTTAATTTCTATAAATATGAAGAGTCCAACTGGTCTGAAATAACCATATGATTTTTTTTTTGTTTGTGCATTTTATAGTTAACTGGAAGAGGTGGGTACTCTTTCTCCTCACCACCTCAGTATGTGGGAAGCTGTGAATCAGCACAAGTATAAATCTTCACACCCAGCCCCCTCCAAAAAAACTTATATTAGGACAGTGACTACAGACATCCTTAGCTTTGTGACTCAGTAGGACATTTTTCTTCAGCACTATAGTCTTAATCATCTACTTTCTGGAAATAGAAAGAGAGAGAGAAAGAAAGAAAACTGTACTAACAGAAGTTCTAACAAACTTAAAAAGGACTCCTTTGACCTTCTATCCAAACTGACTGTCCTTATCAATTTGTGGAAATTCCTGTTCCATTGATACAGAATGTCATGCTTTGATTGCATCTGGCTGAGTAAAGAACTGTACATTTGCTTTCTTCTAATTGATGAGATTTGGGGGAAGAGAACAATTTTCCCCAGAGATCCTGAAGCCCTTAGCGGCAATTTTGCCTTTGATCTTATCTCTCTGCTTTTCCTTTTTAACTCAAAGTTAATCTTCAATTCAGTTCCTCCCTCTCACTCAGAAAGATCCCATAATAATTTTCTAAGTGAGAGCATAAACTATATTTCCAAAGGTAATCATTTTGAGGTCAACTTTAAAACATTGTAAAGGGAAACTAAAAATATTTCTCTTATATTCCTTTTACCCTGACAAAACAAGTTTTATTTTAGTTCAGGCATTATTGCCCCTAATAGGCATAGCAACACATTTGTCACTTTGTTTTAAAGTCGTTTTTTTAGCAAAGACAAAAAGAAAGGTTACAGCAACAAGCCACAACAGTACTGTTCAAATAGAAGAGAATTTTCAAAAATAGATTAAAATTAGATTAGAATACAGTCTGGAATCTAAATTTGCCACCATACAAGATTGTTTTCACACATAAACCTGTTAGAGGTAGTAGAGGATTACTGTGAACCATAGTATAATGAAAACCACTAGAATAGGTATCAGGAGGAGTGGGTTCTTGTCTGAGTTCTGCCCGTCAAATACTTGTGTGATCCTGAGTGGATACTTTAGACTTCCTGGATTTCTTTTCTCAACCATGAAATAATACATTGGAGTTTCCAAATCTTATGACTCAAAGGATTCTATTTTGTATAATTCTGTGTACGCAGGCTTTTGTATATAGAAATAAAAGTGCAAGGGCTCCCTAGTCAGCAGGTCATGCTCTGGGGATTGAGCTGGAGGATCAGTAGCGGATGTGTTCCCATCTAGCTATGCATTCTCTGATGTGATTCTCCTCGGAGCCAAGGGCAGATATTTCTCTTTCCTGCTTGTGATGAGGCATGCTGTCTGTGAGCATGTTAACTTTGGTCTTCTTGGCATTAGACTTGAACCAATTAAATGAATGATGTAGCAAGTGCAGTTGTCACAGAGTTTACACCCAATAATGGCCCCAAAGGGTTACACATGGCTACTCCTTGACCTGGTAAAAGGCAGTTACAGAAATTAACCAGGAGATTGGAAGCTGCCAGAAGTCATTTCTCAATGAGTCATTTGTCACTGTTAACAAGAGAGTTAGGAACGAGTGGAAAATGTTATTTTTAAGATAACTACATTTCAATGGATGAGCAAAAAGTTGTCAGTCAGCTCTTGTGAGTAGCAGTTGGGTCACTTCGGAGCCAAGAATTCCTGCTTCTGTAGGAGGGCTTATGAATTCCTTTATTCAAACATCTTTCTAGTTACCAGTTTCCCAAAGCATATATAGATACACCACCCTCTCCTATTGATGTGTAGATGGAAAATGGGGGATGAAGGGTACAATCAGACCGGGGAAATCTAGCCTGGATTTCATCCTTTTTCCAAATTTTTTTTTCCTCATTGTGGAGCAAAGCTGTTGTTAGATAATGTCTCAAGATCATGTCTGCTCTAAATATCAGTGACTTATGAACCCAATGACCATAAGTAAGTGGTAAAATCACAGACCCTTCCTGTTGATCCTAAAATCAGGGGAAAGGGCATTTGTTTGTAATACCTGTGAGTCAACAAATTATACCTCCAAACTATGTAATTATGATACACTTGTTCTAGGCATTGTGATAGATGAATGATAAACTCCTAAGTCCTACATATTAAATTAGTCTTAATTAGCAATTTAATTTAAACACTTCTATTAGATAATTGCTTACTTTCAAATCCTTATCTATGGAAGGGTGATTGACTTGTTTTCTATTGGCTATGAAACTTACATGTAAGCTTTCTGTAATTGTGAGATAAAGAGTTTACAGGCATGTAAATATTCCAAGAAAGAAAGAAACAAAGGGGAAAGAGTATCTCACAAAAACCTCCACTCTTTCTATACAAATAAGGATATCCTTCCTGGTGTAATATTCTAGAAACCTTGCTTATTTTCTTCAAAAGGTATTGGACTGAAGATTCAGAGGAAGCCACTGGCTATCAGCCATGGTGCTGTAACCGTTACTTGTAATGTACATTTTCCTGGGGAATGGATCAGAGAAATCCATTATATTTAAAAAGGCAGTTTATTTGCCGGGTGTTATGTGTTTGTACAATTGTGAAGCATTTTTCAGAATTTAGATAATGAGTCCAACAGTTGAAATGATTACAGACAGCCTTGTCATATCTGTAGTCGAACGAACGCCAAGATCCTCGGGGGATGGCAGAACCACCAAACACCAGCCTGTCGGTTCAGCAAGCACTTGGCGCTCTCTCCATGGTGCCACTGGTTATCCAGAAAGACTGAGGCTCTTGGGAACAACTGAAAGATAAGCTATGGTAAGGGAGTTATCAGGTTAATAAACAAGGGATTCAGAGACAGGCCCTGAGATGAAAGGTTGAAAGGCAAGTTTTAAATAGCCACTTTATTTGTTATCGCTCCTAGGTCTGTCAGAGAAGAACATTCTTGTGCAATACTTCAGATCACAGTTTATCGTAAGGACTGTGCACCAAAGGACAATGCCTTCTACTGATTAGCACTTCTTTTTAGTCTGAATGAGCAGATCATGTGTGTAGACGATTTAAGCCGTAAGTTATCATGGGTCAGAGATTGTGATTTTCCTAAGTCCTTCGCTAGTTCTTCCTCCTGGACCTCGAAACCTTCCTCAGGCAATGGTTTTGTGTGCTAGCTCGGTTTCTATGTGGGGAAGGCTACAGCCTTCTTAAATCTTTAGGCTACTTGGTAGGAGCTGACAATCTCTGCATGACTTCTGACCCTTCCAACAGGGACTATCGTGGCTATGCACCGTATTACTTAGACGAGCCAACATCTGACCTTTTTAACTGCAACACGAGGACGATTCATAAAGCCACGAATTGCTGTTTTCTTTTGCCAGGACACCTACCTGTGTATATCCAATTCAGAAGCCAGAGATCACAACAGTCCTAGTTCCACACAGTGAATTTCTGGTTAGTGAAAACCAGAACAAAACCAAAACAAAATGACAACCACAAAACTTCATCTGATTTATAAAATCAAGAATTTGATTTGTATGAACTCCAGAATTTCAAGGATCATACCTTTGCCAAAAGCTAGATGTAAGTAATATTTTGGATGTTGTCTATTCCAGAGTTGCTAAGAGTTTAACTGATGGGCAAGTAGTTTTTGAGCATCTGTTCTTTCTGTGTGATCTGGAAGATGCAGGTGGAATCACAGAATTACGGATGATGAGCCAGATGAGAATATGGCAGGTGTGTCAGAGGCTGTTAGAGGTCACCGAATAGTAACTGCTCCTTTTTCTCCCCCTGCCTTCCTTGCAGGTAGGTTGGAGCCATATGAAGAGTCCTGGCCAATGAATGGTGAGCAGAAGTGCTTTTTTCTGTGTCACTTTTGTGCTGACATCTAAGAGCTGGTGTGCTTCCTCCATTTTTTTTTCCCCTAAGAGTTCCAGATGGCATAGCGCTAAGATGGAGGATGGTGATAAGAGAGAGAAATAAATTCTCACTGGATTAAGTCACTGAGATCTGGGGTTTGCTATTGTAGCAGCTAGCATCAATTGCCTTGATTAATATAATAGGTGATACTCTTAATGTTAGAAAGTTATTGGACAAACTGGGGCCATTATCCAGACCAAGAAATCACAGATCTGACTCTGAATCAGAATCAACTGGGGGAGCTTTAAAAAATTCACATTTCTCGACCCACATAAGATTTACTAACAACTTTGGGGTAGGGCACGTCAATAAAAATTTTTATCGAGCTTCCTCAAATGATTCTAGATCATTCCCTTCAATTCTGAATTCTTTTTTTATTTTTAAAACTTTTAAATTTATCTTATTATTTTGTTTTTTTTTAAAGATTTTATTTATTTATTTGTCAGAGAGAGAGAGTGAGAGCACACAGGCACGGGGAGTGGCAGGCAGAGGGAGAAGCAGACTTCCCGCTGAG
Organism: Eumetopias jubatus; assembly: GCF_037043125.1. Classification (NCBI taxonomy): domain Eukaryota; kingdom Metazoa; phylum Chordata; class Mammalia; order Carnivora; family Otariidae; genus Eumetopias; species Eumetopias jubatus. The sequence continues at coordinate 111,954,403 of NW_028274814.1, read as the reverse complement.
CAAGGAGCAGGACTTGATCCCAGGATGCTGGGGTCATGACCTGAGCCTAAGGCAGGCACTTAACTGACTGAGCCACCCAGGCGTCCCTGGTTTCTTACTTCTTAATACCTAAATCTCTTTGATTATTTTCTGGAGTGATGAGATGGAAGATTAAAAATGATTGGAGAGAATCAAAGTTTTAGAGCTAAAACGAATCAGCTGTAGACTATAGACTCCAAGGGCCAAATCTAGCCCGCACTCTGTTTTTGTAAATAGAGTTTTATTAAAGTGCAGCCACATTCATTTGTTTACACATCCTCTATGGCCACTTGCAGTACAAAATCAGAGTGTAGTAGTTAACAGTGGAAAGCCTAGCCTGGAAAACCTAAAATATTTGTTATCTAGCCCTTACAGAAAAAGTTTGCAGACTGCTGATTTACATAATTGTTTCTGTGCTTGAACAGGCATGAGCTCTTGATTTGGCCCTGCTCATAATTGGAAGACTCAATTCTCAGCACTCTAAGTGTAAGAAGGGCCCGTCATGGAAAGTTATTTAACTTTTGGATCAGCTGCACAGTATCGAATCTCCGTGCTCCAAGGAACACTTTAAAATCATACAAATTCCCTTAGGGAGAACCATCAGAAATACAACCATTGGAAGACAATCATTTTAATAGAATCTAGAAAGAGCTGGATGATATTTAAAGGGGGGAAAATGACAATTTCCAAATGTCTGGATTCTTGTAGTTTTTTTTTCTACAAATAAAATATGAAACAGGGTTAATATTTAATGGTAATCAAGTCACACTCCTGTACACATTTTCTTTAAAGTTTATCTTTCATTCATGATCAATTTACATCAAGGGCTTTGTACAACCAAAAAGTTTAAAAAAATAATTTGTATTTAAATATGTATGTACATTTAAATAAGTATACTTAAATATACACACTTTATATTTATACATAAATATAAACTTTAATGCTGTCTGGTCCTGGGAATTAAAATTTAAAGTGCCATTCTGGGGGGATAGCTCTTTTAACCAGCTCCAAATGCAAATTTAAGCCAAACATCTCTTCAGCTCAATGCAATGACTGGAATATTTTTCTATTTCACCTCCCCAGTAAAATACTGCCAATCAGAAACCTAGTGAATTACAGCAGAGAAGCTGAATATTCTTGCTTTTTAGTGGGCAAAAGGGAAATTCTGTCTCTTGGCTAAATGATTTCTGTTACTGCTCAGGGAAGAAAAAAGGAATGAGCCTCGTGTTTGAGTCACAAAGAGCCTCAGCTGGTTATTTTTGAGGCATGCAGATGGGATTCTGATAAATTCCACTGCAGAGCACATGCTGAAGTCACACGGAATAATCTCGCTGAAAACTTGTAGCAGCTTCAATGCAGTGGTTCTCTGTCACTTACAAGGAAAAAGTTAGGTCTAATCTCCCTTCCCTAACTACTTTCATTTATATACCTTCTTGGAGCTGGGAAGACAGAAAAATCAAAGCAAAATATACAATTTGATTATAATCCCTAATGGAAGTAATGGGTAACATGTGTACCTAATTTTGGTTGCTCTTCTATTCACTTGTCGCTGGTTAATTGAGAGTGGCAGTTCCAATTAAACAGCCCCTAGTAGCATGTAATGGCTAATTGTGAGCAGGTTAGAAGCCTTCTTTGTCTTTGAAAAGGTCTCTTAACTCTCCAGGGCATGTCTGTTTTGGATTGAAGTCATAACATGGTATCGGATGATTTAAATTCAAGAAAGTTCTTTAATAAGAAGGTTCAAATAAATGAATTTACACCCCATGTCATATGTGTAGCAGGTGACTGAGACCATGTGCTCTTTACCCCACTTATCAGAAAATTATAATGTATAAGGGATTTAAATGAGGCCTTTAGGAGCCTTGCTGCTAGAGGCAAAAATAATGTGGTGAATGTAATGGGTAAGAATGAGAAGTTTGTTCATTGGGGTCAATGCAGTGACTTCTGATTGAATTCAGGTCACTTCTTCTAAAAAGATTTTATACTTCTCTTCCCTCTACCTATAACTCCAGAACTTTATAGCCATACACTCACTGATTTATGCAGCGACTATTTCCAAATTGCTGGGCTAAACAATATGTCTCAAAATGCTTTGGCTAAGGGGGTCTGTGATTATGAAAGTCTATTAGCAGTGAGAGCACCTGTTCTTTGCTGTAAGAATCACTGTGCTATCCCCATGATGGTTTCTGAGCACCGCACAGGCTAGCAGGCTCACTAAAAGATGGAATATATTGGCTGGAGTTTTATCAACACGATTCTCATTAATAGAAACAGGAATTGTGTGGGCGAGACCCATGGTCCTCCTGGGCGAGCACATGTGCACCAATGAGCAGTTTTCACACCAGATACCATTTCTCTTTCCTATATCTCAGAACCAAATTAAAAATGTATGAAAGTCATCATTTCACTTTAAAATCATTTATGGATAAAGATGGACCTTGATAATCAGGAAAATTAGCAAAACCCACGTCAGGATGTAGGTCTGAATTTCTCAGCATCTTTCCTTTGGACTCACCATAAGGACAGCCTTCAGGGAGGCAAGTCACGCTGGTCTGCTTCTAAACCATTCATCCAGCCTCTGTACCTTTCTTTCATTTTTCACCGACGTTCCTACTTCCTCTCCTTTGCTTTTCTCAGACTCATTTGCTATACACAGATGAAGAATATGAGTGACACATTTCCTCAAAGGTCAGAGGAATTGGAATTAAGAATCAGATGATAGTTTTCTGCCTTTATTCTTATTCTTTTATTATCTTTTTCAGGTCTACAGAGAAAGAGAAACACGATCAGTCTACAAGTTGGGCTCTAGGTTCTACTGTGAATAATAGGAACCCCCAAATATCATGGCTTCAATAAGACGTAGGTCTGTTCTTCTCCGATACAAAAGTCTAGCTATAGAGGCTGAAATTGGGGCTTCTTAGTCATCTGGGACACAGGTTGCTTCCAGCCAGCCATCTCACCATGGCTGGTGAACTGGGTACGTGACCCTCATCCTCATGGATGGAGCATGAGGCCTTATATTCAAGTTCCAATCAACAGGACAGAGAAATGAGGAAAGATGTTTCTTACCTTTAAGGACACATCTCAGAAGTTATATACATCATCTCTGCTTACAGCTCATTGGTCACAATTTAATCACATAGCCATACCTAGTTGCATGTACCCAGTGAACATTTTGGACTTCTAATAATGAGGAAGAAGTGGAGAACAAACTTAGAGATATTCAACAATTTCTATCATGGTCTGTCCAGGTAGAAACCTAAATAGCCATGTGCATCTCCTTCTCACGCTCAGAACACTCACTCCCTCCCTCGAGGGACTCGGTTCAAAATCCCATGCAGTGATTGCAATAAACTCAAGGTTCAGGATCTCTGGGTGATGACTGGTCCCTTCTGTGAGGTCGGAGCAATGTTTCTTTTAGGGCCATAACTTTCTGGGCCCATCTCGCCCAATTGTCTTAAGCGGAGCAGTCACATAATAACCGTAGCAGAAACTCCTATTTGGAAAAGGAGGGAATGCAAATCCATCCCAGTCACGAGGCTGCAGTGTTACCAAATCCTGCTGGGCCAGACTGGGGAAGGAGTGAGGAGGGTGAAGTCTCGTGCTTCGCATCTGGTGGCTCTTGGTTCTGACTCTCTGGGAGGACCTCTCTTCTTCCGTTTTCCTCCCTGACCACATCTGAAGCAGACCTTGGACAGTTTGCCTTCATTCCCGGCCTCCTTCCTGCTAGTGGGGGATCTGGGTTCCAAGGGTTGCTCTAGGGCTTGAATGATCACAAGGTTTGTCAGGCCAGGCCTGTGGTTTCTTTGGCAATACAATTCCCTCGCAACATTACTAAGTGTCTGGTCTATTTGTTTCTGGTTAGTAGTCCTTTGAGTAAGCAAAGCCCAGGAACTCATTTACGCATGGTTTTTAAATCTAAAGACTTTATTTTTGACTTATTGATTGCTGTGTTTTGCTTATCTGAATTGGTTTCTTAGGGCTTCCATAGCGAAGTCCCACAGATGGGGTGGCTTAAACAACAGAGATTTGTTTTCTCACAATTCTGGAGGCTAGAAGTCCAAGATCAAGGTATCAGCAGGGTTAATTCCTTCTGAGGCCTCTCTTGTTGGCTTGTAGATGGCTGTCTTCTCCCTGAGTCCTCACATGGTCTTACCTCTGTGCCTGCTTGTACCCTCATCTTTTCTTCTTATGAGAACATCAGTCGCATTGGATTAGGGCTCACACTAATGACTTTATTTTCATTTAATTACTTCTTTAGTTACTCTATCTCCAAATTCAGTTGCATCCTGAGGTACCAGGGATTAGGACTTCAACATGTAAATTTTCGGGAATACAAGTCAGCCTATAACACTATCCTTCATGCTACCTCGAACAGGGGCTTGGATAGGAAGGCAACACCTTGAATACGATCTTTGTTGCTAGGCTGGCTCCCATTGTCTGGCGGAAAACTCTCATATGATAGACACTGAAAATAGGATTTATCTCCTTCTAAGCCTACAATTTGCTTTTAAAAGGTTCTGTTTGGATATAGAAGCAGTTATCTTTTTTCATTCCTTAAAGGCTCCAAATTTAATAGGCTTTTCCAGTAACTTAGATTGCAAACCATAGGCAAAACTGAATTCGCTCCTATTTCTGTAACTGGTTAGTTCTAGGTTGGAGCTAATCTCTTTCGTGATTATATTTTAAAGGGGATAAGAACCAACATTTCAAATTTTCAGCCATGTGGCCTAGGGCTACAGTTGGGTTGGCTGGGTAGGTTGAGTTGGGTTGCTGGTCTCCAGTGTCTATGTGTTTAACACTTGGTATCACAATTTTAAGCTAATGCAAATCATTAGATATGTGTGGCTGTGACTAATAGAGATTTGACACAATAGTGGCTTAAACAAGAGAGGTTTTTTTCTGTCTCTTTCAAGTCAAGATGTAGGCAGTTCAGAGCTGTTATGGCAGTGCTATACCACAGATATCTGCAACCCAGCTTCCTTCAACGTCCCACTTCACCATCTCCTGGGTATAGCTTTTCTTGACGTGGTCCTACTGGTGCTCCCACCATTGTATCCATATTCCAAACAGCAAGATGGATAATGGGGAAGAAGGGACAGACCCTCTTCTTTTAATTACACATCTCAGAAGCTGTACCTACAAGTTCTGCTTATATTCCATTGACCAGAACCCTGTCATATGTCCCTTCCTACTGGGAAAGAGTCTGGGATTTGAAACTCTTATCATTGGGGAAGAAGGGGGAATAGATATTGCAGGGCAACTAGAGTCTTTCCTAAAACTAAAGCAATTTGCTTCCTCTTTAATTCTACTGCCTGGAACTTTTGCATGCTCCCCTTAACTATACAGCACTAGCCATTGATGTTCACAGTGAAGACCCTAAGGAAGACTGAAATTCTGAATTAGTTCTGAACTTTTAAAAACTCAAGTTGTATTCATATTTTGTGGTATTTTAATTACATCAAAATTGATACTTAATGTACGGTAACAAGTAACAAGAATAACTGTTAGCTATTATGAGCTTGCAATATACCAGGTACCATGCTAAGCATTTCCCATTTAGTCTTTACAAGGACTGTAAAAATGGGTTTTTCCCGCACCATTTTACACACAAAGGAACTAAAGCTTAAAGGGATTAAATAACTTGCTCAAGGTCATGTGGTTCCTAAGTGGTGGAGCCGGTGTTTATATTTATATGACTGATATATCTACTGTCTAAGTATATTAAGAGTGGTAGTTCTCAGTTAGAGGCAATTTTGCCCCCAAGGGGTATTTAGCAATGTCTAGAGACATTTTTGGTTGTTATAACTGGGAGGCTGTCGCTAGCATCAAGTAGGTACAGGCCAGGGTGCTGCTAAGCAGCCCTCAATGCACAGGATGACTCCCCAGATAAAGAATTATCTGGCCCAAAGTGTCATTGGTGTCATGGTTGAGAAACTCCGAAATTAAGTCTCACTATGTAACAGATTTGGTGGATGCCTTGGTTCCCACTACATGATAGCAGATAATTTGTGTCCTTTTAGATTGCTACTCTCGAAATAGGGAATTTCCTTTCCTGTGCAAAGGACTAAACTTTTCTTAGTCAATAGGGATCAGTTCTTCCTTTTAGAATTTGGCTGATTTACATTTTGGGGGGAAAAGATTGAGTTTTTTGAGATTGTGGAAGTGGAGAAGTTCACAGAGAAAGAATACAAAACAATATTTGAACATTATTTTATGCTTTGAACTTCTGAAATTTTTAATAGAAAAGGAGACATTCATCCCAATTCATAAAGAAGTGATATAAATTATTAATTGCTTTCTTTGAAAAGAAAAATGGCTGTGTATAAGAGACATATTTGGGACATGAGCCAACGCTTGATGCCACCCTTGAGCCGTTTGGTTATATGGATTTTAAATGCATAAACACTCATAAGGCAAACTTTCCTTTAAGCAGGCATTTACTAAGTACTTAAAGTGAACAGACCTTGTCCTAGGCAACCCAAGTAGAGATGACTATGACTTTTTTACCCGTAAGGAGATTATGATTTATGGCAGAGAAACAACAAGCAAACCAATGGTTCTAGTTGGTGGAAATTAAGGGATGTGACGGGGATTTGGTGACAACAGAATGGGGTACATTAGAGATGGACATAAGCTACTGTGGGCTCACAGAGGAGAAAACTTCTGTCATTGAGCAGGAGGTGGAGAAGACAGTGAAGACTTCTCAAAGAAGGGGAGATTTGAGTCAATTCTTAAAGATGGTCAGGATTTGCAAGGCAGACAATAAGGGAATAGGGAGGGAGGAGAGGGAGGGAGAAGCCCTGGCCAGCTGTGTATTATTTGCCCTGAAATCCAACACACACTCTAAGGCAGGTCTTCTCCCCCCAGCAGAGAAGGTGGTACCTTTCCCTTTGCACAGAATTCCCTTCTGAATCTGGCCTCTGGAAATGCATCTGCCTACAGGGGAGATCTACTGAGACTTAGCACTAGTGTTGCCTTATAGCTCCGAAGAGGCCCTGGGACCAACACTTTTGGTATTGGACGCAGCCCTCGCAAGGCCAGGGAGGGGTGAAGTAATGGTGACGGGGCTTGTGGTGTTGCTGAAGCACGGTCACCTGTGGTTTAGGAAGAACCCTGGGGGCAGTGTGGAGGATGGATGGACTGGTGCTGGAGGAGATGAGACTGGAGTCAAGGGTTCACTGTAATGTCATTCCAGGCCAAGTTTAAGGTAGCATACGTGTAATCAAGACCAATGCCACAATTAGGTTTAATCCTTTGAAACTACCGTTAATGGGGAGCTCACCTGCTATAAACATTTTACTGGCAGCAGGATATGAATCATAAATAATCCAAGTTTGGAGGGAACAGCCACCTTATCCAAATACCCTTTTGGCACAAAGAATTAATAAAGTGACACATGCATCTCTAACAGCTAGAGAGCTCTTTAAAGGACAGTTGAGTTCTTCTTTTAATTTTTTTTCTTTTTAATTTTAGTTTTACCAGATGTCTTCAGAATCTGGATTTCCCCCTGATTGCTGGGGGGAATTTATCATTCACTAAATCTGTGTGTGAAGTAGAAAAAAAATATGATTCTGTGACATTTGTGATGTTGGAATTTTTTAAAAATTCAGTAACTAGCAGTTTCATAAACTCATGGACTAGTCAAATTAGAAAAGGCCTTAGAAATGTCTTTCAACTTCCTGATTTTACAAATGAGAAATTTGAAGTTCAAAGACATTATGGGATTTGCCCAAGTTCATAGTTAGCTACTGGCTGGTCTGGGACCCAAATTGAATTTTCTGGCTCCTTAGTCCAGGATTTTCTCCATCAGAAAATGATTTTTTTCCCTAAGAATTTTCAAAACTGAGAGTGATTGTTTAGTTTAATGTTATAGTAACTTCCCTAGTTTCTCCATTGAGCAGTTCAAGGGATATACTTCTTAGTTATATTGATTTTAAACAAGTGATTGGGACTGATCTTCGGTTTGCTTGTGTTTTCGAGGTTTTCTTTTTATTTTTGAAGGATCTAAAAGTTCCGGTGTATTCTCTTGTTCTTGTTGGAAGAAAATTGGGGGAAAACTCCCCCTTTGCAAAGCATGGAGGTTCTTCCCAAATGAACAGGCAGAGAAGAGAACCAACTGTTAACAAAAACATTCATGTGATTAGGACACACTGTTTTAAAAAAGTTAATGAACAAGCACTTAATGATAAAATATTCTAGATTTTCTGCAGGAGTAAAATAAATGTGAGGCTCAGACAATGGAATAAAGTGGCACATTAAAGTCTCCCAAGCAGTTTGGAAGAGTTTTCCATAAGATTTTGCAAAACGGCATCTGGTAAACCCATTCTTGACTGCAAATAGGAATTACTATTCTTTGGCCCAAGAGATATTTTCTCACAGTCAAATGGGGGGTGTTGTCACTTCATCTGACCTGGTGTTTCACAAACCATAAACTCTGCGTCAAAGTGGGGCTCTTTCTTCTTTTGGAGTTCTCTAGGCTAGCCCAGGCTTGTTCAGGGGGCCCTTCCCATAACTTTTGAATTTTTAAAAGATTGAGGCTAAGTACTGTCATTGTTCCAACACAGCTCTTTTCTCCAACTCTTTTCTGGGTCAGCATATTCAGATTTTCCCAGATGTAGTTTGGCCTCAGGAAGACTCGATGACTCAAGTTTCTGTTATATAAACAAAAAGGTTTATACTTACTGCCTCAATTTATGTTGCTAGGGTCTTTACTCATTGAATTTTATTCATCACTAGTATGTCGAGTTTCAGGTTAAAAGGTAGACTGTACTTTCAAAAATTCAGATGGTCTTTTAATAAAGAGTTAAATTATCCAGACGACTTTCCCTCCTTAATTTTATGGAACACACATTGCTAATGGTCCTGCTCCCATATTCATCATCCCTCTCTTCCTGAGCTTTTACTGGGCACATGGTTTCCCAACATGAAGCTGCATTTTCCAGTCTCCCTTGTAGCTGGTGTGGCCATGTCACTAAATTTTGGTCAATGGGTTGTTATCTGAAGTATGTGTGACTTATAGTCTAGTTGTGCAACTAGAAAGGTATGTGGTGTGTTCCCTGATCAGCCCTTCCCTCTAGGACCCAGAGGTGGAAGTTGTGTCTTGAGGGTGGCAAAGCTGTCCTTTAAGCCCTACACCACTTGCCTCTGAACTACTACATGGGAAAGAAATAATTTCTGTCTTATCTATCTATCTATCTATCTATCTATCTATCTATCTATCCATCTATTATTTTTCATCATGATAAGTGTACTCTTTAATCCTCATCCCTTATTTCCCCAACCCCCACCCATCTCCCTTCCCTTCTGGTAACCATCAGTTTGTTCTCTACAGTTAAGAGTCTGTTTCTTCATTTGTCTCCTCTCTTTTTTTGGTCTTATTTAAGTTATTGTGGTTGGTTTTTTGTTTGTTTGTTTTTTTTGTTATGTCAGCTAAGCCTTGTCCTGATTTGTCTACCTTGCTAGAGTGTTTAAAGCCATTCCAAACTATTCATACCTGAAGGTAGAGGAAGGAGGCAGTGGAGACATTTGTAGCAACTATAAGGAATTCCTGTGACTGAGAACGAGGTGTCCTTCAAGAGTATATCGAGACAGCAGAACCATTCTCAGCACAGCAGCTGAATGGGAACATTTATAAGAACATCACAGACTGAACATAGGTTTGTTTACCTCTGTCTAGTTCCATCTTTGAGTAATCTGTTACCTAATACTAAACCAGGCCATGATGTGGCTTTGTTTATATCGAGGGGCATGTCTCTTCCAGTTGTAAGGGTCTCAGCTGACAACGGTGTGATGACTTCAGCTTCTGACAACTGGAGTATATTCAGAAGCACAATCTGGGGGAAAAGAAAATCAAAATGGCATACAGTATGCCAGATACTGAGGTTAGCCATCTCATAAACATCTCATTGAATTCCCACTAAAGCCCCTTAATGTTGATGTTTTGTTTTGTTGTGTTTTGCTTTAGGAGAGAGAGACAGCATGAGGGAGCACAAGCTGAGGGAGGGGCAGAGAGAGAGGGAGAGAGAGAATCTCAAGTAGGCTCCATGCCCAGGATGGAGCCCAACATGGAGCTTGATCTCATAGCTCTGAGATCATGACCTCAGCTGAAATCAAGAGTCAGACTTCCAACCGACTGAGCTAACGGTGCCCCTGTTGATGTTTTTATGCACCATTTGTGGATAATGAAACATACTATCCAAGGGTTTAAGAAGCTTGTTTGAAGTTACACAGTAAGAAAAAAAGCTGAGGCTTGAACTCAAGGCCAAGGAATTCCAAGGTTTATGCTTTTTCTAATAATAATAGCAGTCTATGGAAGGAAATAAATCTCCTGATGAAGGACATTAAAAAATAAATTTGCTTGATACCCAAGGTAGTCATCAAGAAAATGGCATCCCTTTTGTCTCCACCCCTGCCTGCCCCAGCTTACATGCTCTACAGCTGGTGTTGCATTCCTATGCTTTACTTTCATATAGCTCATCTTGATGTGCAGAAACAGGACTCATTGGGACCTTGAAATATCATTCTTCAATAACACTGCCTTTAGACAGAATTATAGCAAAATGATCCCTGGTTTTTAAAATCCTTCATAACCTCTCATAGAAAATGATTCAACTTTTTCACAATTTGCACTAAATAAAAAAATCTTCCTTCTATACAACATGAGTCCTCTATGCTGTAGTTTGGATGCATACCATGACCATCTCACCGAGTAAGAAAGAAGAGCAGAAATACTTATTCTTTAACAGTCCTTTCTATCCTAGAAATTTATTTGTTACACTACTCTTTTTCTTGCCCTTTGGACCAATAATCCAAGTTCCTTTAACTTCATCTGCTTCATCTTGGATCTCTGTGGGGTCTTTTGGACACAACTATTTAAGTTTTGCATTTTTCTCTGTAGAACCCAGACTGGGGCTCTAGCAATGGATAGTTACTTTGTGGGTGTGTAGCACTATGCTAAGTGTCATTGTAGCTCATCGTTTTATTTCATCCTCATCACTATTCTGTGAGCAATGTACTATTTATTACAAGCTCTGTTCCACAATGGAGGAAACAGGTGCTTAGAGAAATTAAGTCCTTTATATGCTAAAACATAAGGTCCCCTCACAAAGGAGGGGATCACCTTTAGTTCAGTCCTTATAAAGTCTCTTGGATTCTGTGCACTTCTTCAACTTGTTTAAAGCCACAGAAGCCTGAGATAACCTCAGAAAATTCTGGCATCTAAAGCTCATAGAAATCACCTGCAGAATGCCTAAAAAAGGAGGCAAAAAGATATGACAGAGGTTTATTCATTGTTCTTGCGATGGGTGGAGCGGAGTGGTGACTTCACAATTGCAAGTGTTGGATGTCATAACAGCCTTTAAAAAGAGGCCTTTTAAAAGCAAGATATCAGTTATTATATTACATTAAATGAACACAACAGCACAAATGTTCACCTATAGGATGAATGAACAAAGCAGTTGTTTTCATGTTATGTGAATGAGTGATTGTGGTTTGGGCAACAGTGTCTGATGACAGCATCAAACAACCCATCCAGAAAGGAAGATGATGTACCGTGAAGAAAATGTCCAGTGACGCTGATGGCAATGCTACCTATCTAACAAGAATTTGAAGAAAACAGTTTTGTGAGATGTGAGAGTGAAAAAAGAATATTTCTTTTTTAAAAAAAGATTTATTGATTTATTTTTGAGAGAGAGAGCAAGCATGTGGAGGGAGGAGAGGCAGAGGGAGAGGGCGAGAGAAACTTTGGTAGACTTCTCTTTGAGTGCAGAGTCCAATGTGGGGTTTGAGCTCATGACCCTCCAATCACAACCTGAGCCCAAACCAAGAATTGGACGCTTAACGGACTGTGCCACGCAGGTGCAACACCCCCCCGCCAAACATTTCTAAGTTGATGTTTCCATGATTTTATGTATATCTATGGCTAAATTAATAAGTGAAATGTAAATAGACATTGGTTATTTTATGTATATTCCTAAAAATTATATAACTCTAGTACATAGGAAAAGTTTTCAACCTTCTTTTGAAAATGGAGGCTTTCCTTATATTCAGGAGCCTATAGGAATTATCCAAGTTTATGGAACCAAAAGTGGTAAAAGCTGGGATGTGACCCATCTGTCTGATTCATGGGCTCAGAGTGGTTACATGGTATGGTGGATTTTTAGAATATCCTGGTTCTCAAGGCTGCTTTCTCTGTTTGTGCTGCTGCATTCCCTTCTGTAAGTGCAGTTTAGCAAAGTTGGCGGAATGAATGCATGAGAAGGCTCTAAAGAAGTCAAAACCCCACAGGTATATAGTGTTTACTAGGTACGGTAGAATGAGGGCTTCAGTGTGTGCTCACTAATAAATGTCAAGATTATTATCCCTCTTTTGTCCTGTTCAGTAGCTCATTTTTTTTTTTTTTATGTTTAAAGGGAAAATGCTTTTTTTCTAGAATAATTTTTTATAGACTCAATCTACAAGAGGGGAAGATGGATCTGTACTGGGCAATTCTACCTCCAGGAATATTTCTGACCTGTTATGATGTAGACATTACATAAAGAGTCTTAGATCATACAACCTCTCTGTCCTGGTTTCTTCATTTGGAGAACAAGGACATTGATGCTTTATATTCACTTCGCCTCCATTCTGCGTCTCATCTCTCCTTCCCCACTCCCCTCCCCCAAATAACCTGGGAAGATATTTGGAATAATGCTTATACAATATCCATCTTGCCTTAGGATGAGTAATTATACATGATGGAAAACACATGAAAGTATCTTATGAGGCTGTTTGTTTCCTCCCCTGTCATCCACATACCCCCACCATCCACTCCCACATCTTTTGTTAAAAGCTAAAAGCAACTGCCAGAAATCATGTGATACAACTTCTTGGTCTAATGCACCAAATATTTTATTCAGTTTATTGACAACAGGCTGTTGAGGTCTGCCTTTATTTCTTTCTATAGGAAACTGACTTTTTCTCTTCCCCCTGGTTGAACTCTACATGAAGGAAGCCAGTTTATTAGGCCAGTGGCAGTTACTTGGATGTTGGAACATATGGTCCACAAACTGCTTCATTCTGTTTTAAATCAGTTACTCCTGATGGGCTCCATTCTCTCTGCCATTTATGCCACAGGTGAAGTAATGAAGATGCTTATTGTGGCTTCCTGTTAATATTCCAAGGCCTGAGGCTCTGAACGGCAGGATGTCTGTTCTCCAGCTGTTTCTCCAACAGGAAGAAGGGGTAAAGTAAACAAAGCATACACAGTAGTTCACTGAAACCACAGGTAATCCACAGCTGCGGTAGAAACAATTCACTGTTACCAGACTGGTCCACCACCATAGATTCCCATCAGCAAAAGCAGCTTCCAAATACTTTTACGGTAGGCGATAGTTTCTTTCGGGGCCTTCATACCCAGAGGGCAGCTAACCTGTAAATCCGGATTTTGACCAAGGAGTCCTAACGTTCCTGCCTTTTTAATGATTTTTAAGTGTAATTTTGTGGGATGGAAAGGGGACAATCATGGTATAAACACACACAGATTTCTACCATTTACTACTTTGATCTTAAATTTGAATTTAAAATATATTTGATTTCACAAGACATTCAAAAATGGGCTCTGTGTAACACTCTTGCTAATATCTTACTGCGTAATACAAGCAAACATAATTTCCCCCAGATGCCCGAATGTAATCCAGCCAATTGAAATGCAGAATTCGTGTTATACTTGTCTTTCCAGTGATATAGAAAATGTGGAGAAGGGCGCCCGGGTGGCTCGGACGGTTAAGCGTCTGCCTTCGGCTCAGGTCATGATCCCAGGTCCTGGGATGGAGCCCCGCGCGGGATTCCCCGCTCGGCGGGGAGTCGGCTTCTCCCTCACCTTCTGTCCCTTCCTCAGTCTCCCCATTTGTTCTCTCTCACGCATTCAAATAAATAAATAAAATCTTAAAAAACAAAAATGTGGATAATATGAAAGCCTCATGTGAAATATTTATGGAAGAAGGACTCAGAGCCTGATTCCTGAGCCTATTTCTATATAGATGTGTAAGTTTGGAATCCAAAGCGAATTTCTCCAAGGAAAGATCAACTTACCTCTTAGTCATCTATAAGATCTAAATCCTGACCTTCTGAAATGCTGCCAGTGAATTCCCAAAGACTTTTTCAAAAGAAAAAAGGTGTGTATTTATTCATCTCACTGAAAGCAATACTCCGTACAGGGCCAAATATGATTCAGAATGAAATTTAAATTGGATTAAACAAACCATGCAAAGTCACAGGCTTGAGTGGACATAGATATTTTTAATGAACACTGATGGTAATGAAATGGATTCACCAAAGCAGTCACTCTTACCTGCCTCATGGTGACCATGGAAAGACTCACATACCATTTTGTTATAATCACTTGCTATGTTTAAACCTTATGGTATTATTTTTCTTATTATTTTATTTTCCTATAGGGAAAAATGAAAGTCTGTGGGTAGCGTTGTCTAAGGAGTTTGATGGATGCCTAGTTTGACTCAAAGATAAAAGGATGCTTAAAACTCTATTTACATATCATGGGCTTCAATTCTGTGACTATGTTGAGACATTTTTTTTTGGTCAGCCATAACCAAGACTTACTATAGCACTCTCAATTTATTAAGAAAACAAACAGTATGCTCTTTAGGTTAAGAAACTAATGACTGGGTTAAAGGTGACTACAGTATCCCTGCTAATGTTACGATATAGTAAAAAAAAACAGCACTGAGCTTGGAGTTGGCAGGCACAGGGATGAATACTGTCTTGACCTCCACATTTCATCAACAAATATGGATCAGGCATCGGTCTCTAAGAAGTTATTGATCACTGACTCTGTACCCAACAGTGTATCATATAGGGATGAAAGATGCACAGTCTTGCTAAGAACACAAACTAAAGACTGGACTGCAGTGGGATGGGTGTGACAGAGAGGTGTTCAGCGTGCATTTTTCCTCTTCTACTATATTCTAATTTCTTTGGGGAGAATTATCTTTCCTCCATTGTGTGAGTATTAGTGGGAAGATAATTTCTCATGGAGCCACAGGCTGGTCAGGCCAGTCATGGAAACTAATGCTGGCCAATCAGAACCTCTTCAGAGACTTTGATACTAGGATGGAGAGTATATTTTCTCTGACTCTTGGCTATGAGGCAAAGTGCCGTCTGCTTTTTGCCTTTAATTCCTTTGGATCTTGGGCATTTCCAAGCTTGTTCCTCTAACTGCTCTCGAGCCCCTGATATACCTCCAGAAAGTTCTTTTTTATTATAGAATTTCTTTGGGTCAGTTTTTAATGCCTGCAGCCAGAAATCTTGAAACAGTATCATATTCTAGAGTGGGGGCCGACAGGAGTATCGGCTTTGACAAAACATTAACACCTGAACTGTGTCTTGAGGGACAGGAAGGGGTTTCCTAGGTAAGGAAGTGGGATGAGGAAATAGCACATGCAAAGACTTGGAGGTTAGAGCAGCTGAGGCAGGTAGCACTCAGAGGAAATGCAAAAAGCTTTTGTGGTTGCTGTGTGCTGTGTATGTGTGCACATGTGGGCGTGAGACAGACTGAATGCTCAGAGCTGAGGCCTGATAATCCTGTCAGGGATGTGAGACAATCAACTCTCTCCTCTATTGGAAAACTATGCCTTAGTCACTGTGATGGGACCTCACACGGGCTGGCCTGCAGAAGGGGCTTAGTAAATGCTTAGTGAGAGAAATGTGACAGTTAAGTTCAGTTCCTCTGAGATATGTTCTCCAGAATTTTAGAGTTGGAAGGACTCTGTCAGACCAAGTGTGCTCTGGGTCCCAAAAATCTATGCGCCATATGGATACTGTCCCTTAAAACTGTATTCAGTTCGCCCTCGAACAACGTGGGTTTGAACTGCCTAGGTCCAGTATAGTACCGTAAATGGATTTTCTCTTCCTTATGATTTCCTTCATAACATTTTCTTTTCTCTAGCTTATTTTATTGTAAGAATGCAGTATATAATACATATAACCTGCAAAGTATGTGGTAATCGACTGTATATGTTATCAATAACATTGATAAGAAGCCAGTCAACAGTGGGCTATTAGTTGTTAAGTTTTTGTCAGAGTCAAAAGTTATGTGTGGATTTGTGAGTACATGCAGGTGTCAGTGCCCCAACTGCTGTTCTAGGGTCAACTATAATTCCATCCCTGCATTTAGGTAGTGTTGCCCGTGGAGCATTCCAGACTGTTGGAAACATTTCTTATGTTTCTATACATCTGGGGAAAGAAAGACTAAGGTGTCATTTCTGTTGGATCCTTCAGTGTTCAGCACGTTTTCTTCCAGAAATTTCCTCCCTATCTAACCCAAGTCTTCTGTGCTGTAGCTCAGCTCATTTCCTGTTGCTTTCCCCTCTGAGGGTATGGACACCACGGGCTCGCCACCCTCCTTGGTAATAACAGCCTTTTACATGCATGACGTCGATTACTAAATTGCTTTTAGCTTTCCCTTCCAGTTCTCTTAGTCTGTTTTCCAGCCTTTAATCATCTCTGTGGGTCTCTTCTCAACTTTGTCCAAGTGCACAAAGTGCCTCTTGAAGCACTTTTCAGTTTCAAAACAAACACCAAAGTTTCTGGGCTTGTTCAAACTGGCAAAATGAGATGACTTTCTAAGAAAAAATATTAAAAAAAAAAGAAAGAAAGAAAAGATATTTCAGATGTTCCTGGAATATGAAATGATACTCCAACCAATTAATGTAGGAAGCAGTCTTTCAATATTGGTCTTTTCAAGCTGATATCACTTTAGGACAGATTCTTGTTCCCTAAAAGAATCGGACAAGGTCAACACAGTAAATGTTCATAGAGCACCTACTACGTGCTGGGCATTTTGTGTGACACTATGGAGCCAAAAATAAATGAGACATGGCTCTTACCAAAGAGCTCATAGGCTAGGAGTTGAGGCAAAACAAACAAAACCCATTCAGTGGGACAGACACAATAGCACAAATAAGAGAATGAGGAAGAGTAGAAGCAGAAAGGAGGGAGATGGCATCTCTAGCTGATGAGATCGGGCTTGAGTAGATTCTTGAAAGAGGACTCAAGAGATTTCCAGGCTGGAAGGTAGGTGAGGAAGGATGTTCCTTTTCCAGACAGAGACCTTCAGGTAAGAGGCATGAAGACAGGAAGCAGCAGGGTGTGTTTGATAATGAGCTTAGGACACAGAGTGCCAGTGGCAGGAGATGAGGATGCTGAGGATGCGCTCACAGAGGGCTTCATTTACTGGTCATAAGAGTTTGACTTCTATGTGGCAACAGGAGCCATTAAGTGCTTGTAAGTAATGTAATGATTTAGGAAGAACTGCTGTCCAGAACAATCTCTCTGCTAAAAAGAGCATAGTAGAGAGGAAGGGGGTTGAAGCAGGGTTGGCCTGAGGCAGATCCAGGAGTGAGGATGTGCTTGCAATTAACAGATGAGAAATGATGTGGGCCTTGGCAGGTTGTAGCTAGGAGGAAATGAAATGACTGAATGAAACTCGGCAATTTTGAGGAATTTCCATAAAAGCTGGGAATGAGCAAAATAAGGGGGATGCTATAGGACATGGGGGGTAAGCTAATTGTCCATCAAATCCTCCATTTCAGTTTTAGGTTCCAGAGGCCAGCTCCATTAGCCTTTAGGCCAAAGGAGTTGGAAAGCTAAGATGTTGTCTTCCAGAGCCAGTGGGGAGAATATTCCAGAATTAGTGTCAGTCTTGGTATCATAGAATCAGACAAGAAGCCAAGAAGCTCAGAAGAAAATCAGACCATTCAGCAAGTGACTACAACATCCACAATGCCCCACAGGGAGGCAGGGGTGGGGTGGGCAGGGGAATGTGACATTTAGAGGCACAGGGACCTCCAGGGGACCATTCACTAAGAGTCTTGAGGTTGAGAGGATAAGGGACACTGAGGGTAAGCCAATGAACTTTCTGCTGGAGGTAAGCTCCTGAAATTCATTTGCAAGTTTTCATTGTCAGTGCGTTTTAGAATGCTTGGGATTGACCCTTGATTACTTTCTTAGAAACCTATCATTATGAGAGAGACAAATGAGACATGTTCTAGAGAATGAGTGAAGCTGAATTCCTAGGAATGCTGGCTTAATCTCTGTGGTTACCCTCTTTGATTCTCTTCTCTAATAATAGTAATAACACCAACAGCAATCACTAGGAGACCGGCACTTTACATATATTACCATTCATCCTCCCAACAATGCTGTAAGGTAGGTATCCTTTTCGAGGTAAGGAATCTGCAGCCCAGAAGGCTCATACTAGGCCCACAGCTGCCCTGCTAGTCAATGGTGGAGCCAGCATGCAGAAGCCGGGCCTGCCTGATGTTGAAGGGTTGCTCTTGGCACTCCCTCTTTCCTCTCAGACAGCGCAGCAGGGAGCCAAGAGGCCAGCTCCAGAGGCACAGCTTAAGGCTTTGTCAGAGTTAGCAAAATGGAGCCTAGGGATCCTGGCCAGCAACTGAGCGGTGTTTTTCTGACTCCGGGCTGGCAAGTGATTCCTCTTAGGATTCTGACAGGAGCGGAGGGAGGCAACATCAGGGCCTGAATCATACTGCTGGCTGGCCTTGACTTCAGAGGCCAGCGTTCCTGTGATTGTTCTCTCGGGTTTTAAATTATGCTCCTGCCAAATTGCAGACCTGGTGTCTAAGCCAGATAGAAAGGTGCGTATTGGGCAATTGGAGCCGATCAGGCAGCTGTAAAGAAGTCTGTTTGGTCAAGGGCCCCCAAGGGCATGTGTACCAGGCTTTCTTCTTTGCATGCTCTCTCTGGATGGGCACCTGGTACCCATGTCCTGTCAATCATTCATGATTGATGTCCCTGATAGGGGATGATGAGACTCTGCAGAGCTTAGGCGTTTCTAATTGGCATAACTGTTTAAAAAATTGGATTATGTGGGATTTTTTTCTTGGCTCAAAGGATAATCTTGGATTATAGTCATGCAATAGATAGTTTTTGGGTGGTCACTATATTTTAAGCACAGTTCTAGTTACTCAGGATAGATCATTGATTAAAATAGACAAAAATGATTGCCCTTGTTGAATTTGAGGTCTAACAGATAAATGCTACTCTTCAAGGGACATGTTCTTAAAACCATTTCAGCTCGTTTTCTGAGTATCAAATAAGCAAAATACTAGGCTTTAAAGGTGAATAAAAAGTTAGACAGTTTGCAGTCTTCTACTTACAATAAAACAAAGATGCTTGTGAGCATAATATAAAGCGGAATTGGATAAATTCCATAATACAGATATTAAGGAAGTGAGGTGGGGATTCAAAAGCAGAAAGTATATACATATATGTATATATATATATATATATATTTTTTTTTTTTTTTTTTTGAGAGAGAGAGACGGGGCAGGGGCAGAGAAAGAGGGAGAGAGAGAATCTTAAGCAGGCTCCTTGCCCCGTACAGAGCCCGACGTGGAACTTGATCTCATCACCCTGAGATCATGACCTGAGCCAAAATCAAGAGTCAGACACTTAACCGACTGAGCCACAGGCGCCCCAGCAGAACACAGACTTTGATATCAGAATTAGACCTAATGGAGGAGACAGCATTTGAATTGCCTTTTTTAAAGGACAGGTAAAATTTTGACTGGTGGAGATTCATGGGAAAATCATACCAGATGGAAAGATAAACATAGTAAAAACATGGGTGTATTTGGGGAAGATTGAGAGGGCCAGCTTGGAAGATGAAAGGGGGGAAAGTAGCTTGGGTGATATTGCAGAGGGCACATGAGTAGCTGGATCTCGTTTTTATAGAAAAAGAGAAGTCATTTGAGGTTTATGAGTATAGAAAAGACATGATCAGAACACTTTTTTGCAAGAAGAGTCATTGATCCTTTGAGCAATTATGTGCTGGGCACTTTAACTTCTATTATTTTGTATACTCCTGAAATGAATGGCCATTTTATGGAGCAAGTTGAGGATTAGTGGGTTTGGGAAAATCCTGCAAGATCATACAACCAGAAAGATAAAACAGAGATTTTAAATACAAATCTATCTGGTTGCGAAATGGTCTTTCCCTAGTAACAGTGTTTGCAATAATCCAGGTGAGAAGAGACAAGAGCTTGAACTACCGTGGAGGCAGAATAAAAGGAGTGAAATGTTGAGGAGGGTGGATGGGAATGATACATTGAAAGTGGGTCTTAGAGAACCTCTCAATGGAATTTATGAATGGATGGGAGGGAAAGATAAAAAGAGGAAGGGGTCAATGATGATTGAGGGCTTTACCCAGTAGAACAGTGGCACCATTAATAGAAGCTGGGAAGTTGGGTGGAAAAACTGCTTTTGTAGAGGAAAAGAATGAATTTGGTTTTGAGCAGGTTTGCTTTGTGGTATTGGAGAAACATCCAAACATCTGGCTAGAAGATTACAATGAAGGTCTGAGCTCATGACAAAATAATTGGGAGCAATCCATATAGAAGTGATCATTTAATTGGATAATATCACTGGGGAAAGAGATAATTGGATGAAAGTGAAGGGCCAAACCAAGATTAGGAACTGGATTTCAGAGCAAAAAGAGCCAACAAAGGATTAAATTCTTAATTTTGAAAATATGACCCACAGTAAGGGAAATAAGTAAAAAGAAAACAAGTGTTTGACACCTGATATCTAAGAGCCTTTAAAATGTGGATTCTTAAATGCTCCACAGTGAGTGCCATGTTCTCTGATATGTTTATTTGGATAACTTTTGTGTTATTTGCATAAGTAACCTAGAATGGCTTCTTGGCATTATAGTTGTGTTGCTGTGAGTTGATGCCTCAGTCCCTCCTATATACGAGGCTCGGGGTATTCCTGAATGTGTACTAATGACTGAAACATAGACACTCTTATTTGAATGTTTGAGCAATATCTCCTTAAGCCCTGCCTTTAGTGGTGTTGTCCTACAAGGGAATGTCCATATGGCTGTTTCCCCACCTCCATTCCCTTCTTCTCCGTTTAATCCCTGTAGGAGAACATAATGATGATGGGGGTCTTGAGTGAGAAGATACATGGAATAAGCCACAGTCAAGACTTTAACCTCACTGTACCATGAAAGCTTGGGTCTATGTCTTTCTTTTGGTAAAGAACTGGAAAACCAGTACAACCCACTTTTGAAAGTTTACAGAGAAAGACAAACTCAAGCAAATGATTCATAGATTACAAGTATCATGAAAAACAGGAAATGAGGAAGTAAGGCTATAATGAATCCTCATAAATGGTAAGTAAATTATCCCCTCACATGTGAAAAAATTTGGCTGTGAAGAAGCATGGTGTCCCTTCTAAAGTGTCAACATTCTTGAATTTATGACGTGCTGGTTCATGTTGCATTTGCTTGAAGTCTGCTTTTATATTTTTCCTCCACATTCTTATGTCCTTTCCTCAACTCACTTGTTCATGGGCTTTGTTTTATTCACTGCTGAATTACCAGAGTCCAGAGCGGAGCCCAGCATGTAGTAGGCATTCAATATATATTTGTTGAGTCCATCAGTCCATAAATCTACTTCTCTGTCCATTCATTCATTCATTCACTCATTCTCTCATCAGATATCTATTGAGTATTTATTATATACCAGATTCTGTGCTAGCTCCTGGGGATAAAAAGGTGGATCAGAAGTTGTCCTTTTCCTAATGGAGCTCATGGCCTAGTGACATGATAGTGACAGGAACAGAGTTACAATTCCACTGGAGAAGCTCAATAATAGACCTAAGCACACTTGACTCAGGCTGTAGTGTGGCGGATGGAAAGGAGGAGGGGCAGGGAGATGTCAGAGGAGGCTTCCTGAAAAAGGAAGCCTCCCTTCCTGTACTTCAGAGATCTGGTATTGATTATTATTATTATTATTTTTTTTTTGCTCTCTCTTATCTTAAACCTCTTCCTCTCTACTGTGTCTTTCCCACCAGGCTTGTTCAAGCCTCCACTGCAAGAAAAACAATTCTCCTCAGCCCAGCATCCCTCGTTTCTTCTCTTGACTGCTTTTGTCCTATCCCTTCTCTCTTGCCTTTCATTCTCAAGTCCATGGAAATTTGGACTCTCATCTTCACCTGTCCCCCAGATTGCTCTCAATAAGGGCCACAAATCGCATCTTGGTTGCTAAATCCCATGGAGACTTTCTAGAACATGTCTTATTTGTCTTCTTGGTTGCATTTGCCAGTATTGACCCCTTCTCAGTGATCCTCCTCCTCCTGCCTTGGCTTCTCTGCTGCTGCTTCTTCTGCTCCCCTGACCGCCTCTTCTTACTCTGCTGCAGATGCTTCTCCTACAGATCCTCATGTAGAGGTTGGTAAATGTTGGAATTCCACAGGGACCTTTTCTAACTCTGTATTCTCTCCCTGAGAAAATTGATCTGCTCTTATGATTTGAATACTGTTTTTATGCTGATGATTCCCACATAATTTTCTCCAGCTAAGATCAATCCTCTGAGCACCTGACCTTCATCCCTACATTTATTCATTTACTTAACAAATATTTACTGGTGCCTACTATGTGCCCAACACTGTTTGAGAGAGAGAGGGAGAGAGATTCAGAAGTGAATAAACAAAGTCCTTGCCTTTCTGGTATTTATATTCTACTTAAAAGACAATCTCTCTCTCTCTCTCTCTCTCTGTCTCTGTCTCTCTCTCTCTCTCTCTCTCACACACACACACACACACACTTTCTGTTAAAAAG
Organism: Eumetopias jubatus; assembly: GCF_037043125.1. Classification (NCBI taxonomy): domain Eukaryota; kingdom Metazoa; phylum Chordata; class Mammalia; order Carnivora; family Otariidae; genus Eumetopias; species Eumetopias jubatus. The sequence continues at coordinate 111,931,740 of NW_028274814.1, read as the reverse complement.
TACTATAGAGAAAAGTAAAGCAGACCAGGGAGTGCTGGAGCGTGGATGGGAGATTTTGCTTTTTTATTAAGTGTGGTCAACAAGTCCCCTCTAATTAGATGATATTTATGTAGAGACCCGAAAGAATAGAGGGCAGAGGTGAGCCATACAGATACCTGAGAGGAAGAGCTCAACTGACAGAGAAAAGAGCAAGAGAAAATGGTCATTCTTATCATTCTCCATCATCCTTGCCCAGATTGAGTAAGAAATCCCAGATGATGGGAATCTTCTACCTTGGGACCAGGGATGGATAACTGGGGGAACAGTGCCATTTCTATATTTTTCTTTCTCAGCCTTCTACTCAACAAACCGGGCTTCTTTTCTTGCTTAATGTAGCTGAATCATACAGGTGGGCTAGGAAGAATTGAAATAGTCTCTGTAAATTACTGGCTATCCCAGAAGACATTTGGCAACAATTATCTTCCCCCACAAAACCACTCCTCCACCCATATTCTCCCATGGAGACCAGAGAGAGTGGTTAGGAGGCTGCTACATTCTTTCCTGGCTCTGCCTTAAAATATGATATATGGTTTTTCATCCCAACTCCTAATATTAAATTTTTATGGTAGTCAGAATTCTAAGATGACCTCCATGATTTCTGTTCCTGGTATTCCTTTGTAATAATGTTATGTTACATGGCCAAAGGGATTTTTGCAGATGGTATTAAAGTTATTTATCAGTTTACTTTAAAACAAGGCGATTATCTGGGTTGGACTAATCTGATCGCATAACCTCTTTAAAAGTAGAATTTCCTGTGGCTGGTTGCAGAAGTCAGAGAGAATCGAAGCCTTAGAGGGATTCAGTGTGAAGGACGTTCTCTGTTGCTGACTTGAAGAAGGAGGGATTGTCAAGGGAAGAAACTGAGAGTGATTTCCAAGAGATAAGAGAGGCCCCTTGCTGACAGCCAGCAAGGAAACATCGTCTCAGACTACAACTAAAAGGAAATGGATTCTGCCCACAACCATGTCAACACTAAGGCAGATTATTCCTTAGAGTTTCTAGACAAGAACTCAACCCAGCCCACACCTTGACTTCAGCCTTGTGATAGTTGGAGAAGAGAACCCAACTGTTCCTTGGCTGGACTTCTGAATGCATAATTGTGATATAATAAATGGGTGTTTCTTTAAGTAGTTAAATTTGTGGAAATTTGTTAGGTAGCAACAGCAAACCAATACAAATTTCAGTAAGATACTCTTGTACTACCATCAGTTGTTCACGGGAGAGTTTTAGCCATATCTCCTTTTGCCTCGGGAATAACTCTTTTTAGACTGAACGTAATAGAAGAATAGCTAACACTAGAGCCTCACAGAGTGCCGAACCTGGTACCAAATGCTTGCCATCTCATTTAACGCCTACAGCCTCTTCATGTAAGAGGCACTTTTGACTCTCTCCATTTTACAGATGATGGAACGGAAGCTCAGAGAAGCTACGTAACCCATCCAAAGCCACTCAACGAGCAGTTGACAGAGTGAGAACTTGATCTCAAGGCTGCCCTATTCCACCCTATAGACCAACTTATCAAAAGGTTTAGCCACCCCATTTGTACTCTAATGTTTTGTTGCCATGTTCTCTGAGAAGCACGTATAATCTACAAAGCTCTAGATTATAAACTCTAGGACTGGACAACGGGAAAAATGTTCAGGTATAATTTGCGCACTGTTTGTTTTTGAGATGGATTAGGGAATCACCTTGAGCTCAATATCAATGGACTTTCTTCTGTGTTTTGTAATTAGACAAAGAAAAGGATAAAGAAAATGAAAAGTAGTTGGAGGGAAATGGCTAGAACTAATAAAAAAAATGGGCTTGATGTGGGTTTACAGGCGTTTTGGTCACAGATGTATCCAATTTAGCAATCCCCTGTTCCATGTCCATTCAAGCATGGGCAGGTGTCCTTTCTGCATGTGGTGCGCAAAGCTTAAGGCTGTCTGCCTTGTGCCAAGAAAAAAAAAGCAATTAAATATTTTAATATTTCCTGCCTATAAACTGCTCCCTGTTTTATTACTTCAAATGCACTGGATTTAAAAGGAGGTGTGAAAGGCTCCTCAGCCATTAATAAAAGGCTGCAGCTGCTCGAGGAGAGTGATGCTACGCATTTTTCAAAGGCATGATTTCGGTCTGAGTACCTCAGTCCACAGACTGTTGATTTATGACGGTCCCAAAACAATACAGAAGCATGAGGCAAACACAGTGCTTCTGGAATATATGTGGGCAGAATACAGACAATGAGTTCTTTGCCTGGGGGAAAATATAAAGGAATAAAGGGAAGAAATATGAAAGCAGCAGTTCAGAAGTTAGGGTGCAAAGTAGAGTCAGCACAAAAGAAGGGAACCTTTTTCTTAGAGTCAGTGGTGAATTTCATGTGGTTGGTTTGTGAGATTTCTGTTCTTGGATGGACAGAATAAACAGTAGGGACTTGATGATGTATTTGGGTCTTCGAGGGCTTCAGATAGAGACATGCTCTCAAGTTAATAGGTAAAAACCAAGACCTGAGTCTATATTTTCTTACACTCAACGAAAAAGAACTGAAGTGCTAGTTCTCCTCCCAAAGGTCTTCAACTTTATTTAAAAAAAAAAAAGTTCTCTTTTCCTTTTCAGGGATGGTACATCACAGAAGTCAAAGCATAGGAGACATTGGAAATTCAGTTCAACCCAGCAAACCTTTGTTGAGGGCTACTACATGCAAGTTCCTGCTTGGTGCTCAGAAGGTGCAAAGAAAGCCAATGCCCTCGTCCTTTGTCTTAGGTAGACAATTTGGTCTTCTGTATGGACATGTTGAAATCTTTTTGAATATGCTGGGAAGATGTTTCCTACACTTCACTTACTCCCATGCCACTTTTCCAGATCCTGCTGTGAACCACCTTTTATTTGTTTGTTTGTTTGTTTATTTATTTATTCATTTATGTTAGCCCACAGGTTACTTAAATACATTTAGCTTCATCTTAAGCAATAATATCTGTGAAATCACAGGTCTGGTGTGCTAGTTAAACCTTTCCAAATGCACCTTCAAATACATAAAGCTTAAAAATATCCTATCCAGAACCACTGGGTTCATAAACATTTAGAAATTTAGAACATTCTTGCATGAACTCTATGTTGTGTAGCATCGCCATCGGGGTATGGGTGGCATTGTATAATCAAACATTTCCACAGCGGGGCATATGAATATTTGTGCTAGGTGGGATGTGGAATAAATAAAGGTGTTAAATAGCTTCATATCCATTCAGGTCAGTTGGAAAACTGGTTTTTATAGCTTTTTGGTTTTCATAACTGTAGATAAGGAATTGTGGTAAGTATCATTTTAAAAAGTCTTAGTACTGCAGAAAACAGAATCATCGGTAATCTCCAAGATGTGACTTTAACCTTTCTTTCAGATATATAGCTGGGTTAAACTTAAAAAAAATTAATGTTGTTATTGAAGTATAAACATAAATACATTGAGGAAGAACTTAAAGAACACTGATCTTAAGCACACAGCCCAATGACTTTTCATATACATATATGAAATATATAATATATAATAAGATATATGTAATATACATATTATAACCACAAAACCACTACTCATCTGAATACAAGATATTTCTGGCACCCAGAAGGTTCCTTCTGTCCTTTCTCAGTCAGTACTCCTCCCAGCCCCCACACCATGAAAACCACTGTTTTGAGTTCTATGCCTGGGTTCATATAAATGGAATCCTACAGTATATACTCTTTTGTCCTTGGTTTCTTCCACTTAGCAAAATGTGAACTTCCTCCATGTTACTGTTTTATCAATAGTTTGTTCCTCTTCACTGATGTATACTATTTCTGTGTTAACTTTTATGACTTCTTAGAATGTTACAAACAAATATTTTAAATTGATACTTTCTTGGGATTGAAGTGTTCTCTTTCTTTTTCTCTTCAAAAGACAATCACATACAGAAAACTTTTATCAGGAAATTTGAAAGCAGCTGGACTTTTTAGTGCTCACCAAGACGGCACCCCTCTCAGCTGACTTTGAAGACACAACGCATGTTGTGATGTTGTATATAAATGGAGGTTGCATTCATTTCCCATCCTGCTTTCACCACTTTTGATGAATGGATGCAAGCTGCTAGCTTCATCATATAAAAAAAGAGACCAGGAGATTTTGAAGAATCATTTTGACTTAATTTTTGGATAGCGCAATACTTTAGAAAAGGAAATTAAAGGCCCATATTGTTATACAGCTAGATTATGACAAGACATGAAAAACTCCTTAAAATAAATTTTATACTAAATTTGGGATGGTGCTTTATGTTCAGGCCAGCTGTTTGTGAAATGGAGGGAGCAGGAGTGAGTTGGGAGCAATCACAGGGAGATTTTTTTTCTTCTTTTTGCATTCCTTCACAGCCTGGCTTCATTGAAAACATTTGGGCTGGTGTGAATTACTGGAACACAAGAAGCACTCCTTCTCAAAATACAAAAACACATTCCAGAAGTGAATAGAAAAGAATTGTCAGACTTTTGCCACTTTAGACTGATATGGAGAATGGAGAGCTGATGACCCAAGACAAATTGGAAACTCGTTTGCTTGGGTTCTCCTAAAGAGTTACACCGTGTTCTTAACCAAAACACTGAGCACTGACTGTAGAAATGCTCACTTGTCTTACAAAAAGTGTATGTTAGAGGAGTTAAAAAACATTTAGAGATCTTGTATATGTATTTCCTCCACATTATCTGATGAGAGGAGGCAACACAGCAAAATAACCTGCGGATTTTCAGATCAGAGACTTGATTTAAAATTCTCTCTCTGCCATTGACTAGTTGTCCAACCTTAGTTAAGTACATTAACACCTCTGATTCTCAATCTTGTTTTTTTTTTAACTCTCTCTCTCTCTCTCTTTTTTTTTTACAAGCAGTATTGTTATAAGGGAACCACCTCAGAAAGGACCATGTTAGTGAATTATAAAGTAAGAGCTAAAGATGATTAAAGAGCCTTTCATTTCATAATACAAGAAAGCCCAACAGTTAGTAAACTGGCTGATGTAGTATGTTTCTACATCTTTATTTAGGTGCTCAAGGTATGCTGTGAATCATGAACTTTCTTGGAATTTTTTTGTTGTTCAATAACAAGGCTTATCTTACTTAGTGAGAATGATTTTTCCCAAGAATCCAGCAAAATACCAACAGAACTAGCCATATGATTATGTTTCCTGGTCATTACGCTTTTGGTGGAGTACGGAGATAATTCGTAGAGAGGTAATTCTGAAAGGTTGAGTATGTTTTTCTCCCAAAGGGAGAAAGGGGTGGGGGCAAAGAAATCCAAGTAAGTATTCATTACATGTCATTGAAAACTAGCCATCTCTTTGTGGATAACTACTTGTCAGAAAAAACTAGCCAAACCACTTGAAACCATCCACAAAGTTCACTGGCCAGTTAGGACAATGATGTTGAAAAATATTGCTATGTCTAATTTATTTGATTATACCTTGTTTTATAGACTGCCTGACGATTAGTGTAGGTTCAAATTTGGAACCAGGATTTATTTTTTCCCCAACAAATTCTTTTTCTCTGCTCCCTTACACAAAACTAAGAACATTTATCATAAGATGTATGTACCAAGACTTCAAAAGACAGGGCGCCTGGGTGGCTCAGTCGTTAAGCGTCTCTCTCTCTGTCAAATAAATAAACAAAAGCTTTTAAAAAAAAAAGACTTCAAAAGACATCATTAGGTTAGAAGCAAAATGAGTTCCATCTTGGTCTTTGTCAAGAATTGCTTGATTCTATTGGCTAGAGTCTGGGAGAGGCAGGCAATAAAATGACAATCTGATTTTTTTTTTAAGATTTTATTTATTTATTTGACAGAGAGAGACACAGCGAGAGAAGGAACACAAGCTGGGGTCGTGGGAAAGGGGGAAGCAGGCTTCTGGCAGAGCAAGGAGCCCGATGCGGGGCTCGATCCCAGGACTCTGGGATCATGACCTGAGCTGAAGGCGGAAGCTTAACAACTGAGCCACCCAGGCGCCCTTATAATCTGATTTTAAAGATAGTACTTGGAGAGGAAGGAGATACACCCTCTTCCTCTCCACATACTTTCTATTTGTCCTGATACCTAAGACAAAAATCTTTTTTCCTACAAAGGAGATTAAAAATCCAGATTTTCATAAAAAATTCTGAGAAATTTGAGATTTAACAATTTTTTTTTTCTAACGTGGGTAATAATGACTCTCGAAATATTTGGTGACTAATCTTTATTCTGATTCTTATTTCTCCACTGGCAAATCACTTTATGATAAATTCTATAAATATTTATGAAAAAATCAAAATATTCAGACACCGTGCTTGGTGCCTCATGTATAAAATCACTGTGATCAAGCTGTACTCAAGTCCTTGGCTGATGAATCTTCCTTTTCTGAATTTTGCTTCCTTAAAACATTTTGTACCTTAGCCAAAAAATGATGTTAAAAAACTGGGATCAAGATAAAGGGATCACCTCATGGCCCAGTTTCAAAACTACATGAACGAAGTCTCTTTTAAAATGTTGAAATGGGAGAGTTATTTTGTTTTTACTAAAGGCATATCTCTTTCCCTTTTAAAGACATATAACATTATCTTTTTTGCCGGTAAAAGCACGAGTCAGGTTCTGGGCTTTTCATGACCAAGTTAAGTAACTTAGAGCCTTGGTGCTCACAATGAAAGTAAGATTCCCTTTCACGGAAGGGTTGGCCCATTTGAAGTTGATGATTCTAGTCTGGCTGATCCAACAGGTTTTTGTTTCTTAAAGCTCTGAGCACTGTGAGTCAGAGGGAGAGGAAGAGAGAGGGAGGACATGAGCTCACTACAGAGAGGCTGGTATTAGAGGAGAAGGGAGGGATTGTGTTTTGGACTCAAACCAGAGAAAGGAGTGGCTGTTATTGCAGCCTGAAAATATGAGCGCTGTCGGGGGGAGGGGGGTGGCTGAGCTGTTTGTGGAGTTGGCCTCAGGGCCTCAAGGCTAATCTTCCACAGGGAGCAAAGTCATTGGTTACCAGCCTAAAAAGTGAGCTGGTTTTGGAATCTTTTCGCTCTTTGCCTTCCTCCGCCTGGAAATTTGACTTGAGAAGAGGGAGTCTCGCCTCTGCTCTTGACTCACCTACACCGCACTTCCTTTCATCTGAATGCTCTCCTAAGTGAGATCACCCCGGTGAACTCATCTGGATCCAAGAGCCAGGAAAGCAGAGAGGAGCTTCGGCCTGTGATCTGCCTGCGGTGCGCGCAGTGCTGGCAGCCGGACGCCATGTTACCTTCGTGATGGCGCTGGAGGACTGTGTACACACTTTTCCCTTCCACGTCTTGCTATCAGTTTCAGCTGGCCAGTGGTTCAGACTCTCCTAGAACTAATAAACGTTTTTTTTTTGCCAGATTTGCTACTTAACTGAAAAATGGGCGTGGCTGAGATTTCGTCTTTTTATTCTACCCTTAAGGGAGGGATTGTGAAGGGGGTCTATGTGAATTCACACAAGTGACAGGCATGCAACCTGAACGAACTTAGGCCAAAGGGAAGGGCAGAGGGCATACTGGGTCTCCGGGGTCACTGGAAACGGGGACTCGGAGATTTTCAAGTCTCTCTTCTAGCTTTCATTTCTACTCCTTTCAACGTTTTCCTCCAGGCCTCCTCCACAAGTCACCAGGATCTCAGACTCAGATTGGACGCCTTGACCCCAGCGAAGGATCCTTTGCCCCTTTTCCTTAAGTCCCAGTTTGTAGAAGCTTTGGGAGATACCAGTGCAGGTCGCATGCAGCCTCTCTGACCGGCTGAGGGCTTGTCGTGGTTGGTAGCTCTCACCTTCGTCCTGTGGTGTGGGGGAGGAGGAGTATTTCCCAAAAGATGGAAATAGAAGTGGGAATGCGCCTTGCCAAAAAAGGGAAAGGTCCTGGGAAGATAAAAGAATATATCCTCGTTACAGGACATAAAACGGACTGTAGGATATCCAAAGAGAAACTTTAGTTGAGGCTGGGACTGGCAAAACCATAAACTTACATGACTAAACTTAGAGTAGATGGCATGAATTTATGATCAGATCTCTGGGTAAACTTTTAGCCTTTCTTGTGGGAGGGAAAATGTAGCGCTGAATGTTCATTTCGTGATGAGGTGAAAAACAAAAGAAAAAGATTTGTTTCTCTCACATTCATGCCCGGGGTACCAGAGTCCTGAAGCAAATATAATTTGGCTGATTTCTTTTGAAAGAAAGTGCAGATCTCTGATGACTCAAGCTTTGGGTTAAATCCAGAGGTATTTAATGCCCGGAAAAGGAGAATCTCTCAGCCTCATGGTTCTGGATTCTCTGAAGATGGTTTTACACCTGGTGGTATTAATCACTCAGGACTTCTATAAATATTACCAAATTTAATTACTTTGTGGGATGCCCAAAACTAAGCCTACAAATGGGCAACATAATATTTCATTTTACTGTTTTTTCCAAATGTTTATTTGCCATCTATATAATCTTTATATGTTTTAATGGCTATGTCTTGCTTAAAAATATCCCCTAATTAGTTCCACTAAGGAAAAAATGGTATTTCCACATCCATGTTTTTTTCTTAAAGATTTATTTATTTATTTGCGAGAGAGAGAGAGCCGGCGGGGGCGGGGGGGGGTGGTAAAGGAAGAGAATCTCCAGCAGACTCCCCGCTGAGGGTGGAGCCCAATATGGGGCTTGATCCCACAACCCTGAGATCATGACGGAGCAGAAATCAAGAGTCGAACGCCCAGCTGAGCCACCCAGGTGGTGCTAGGTCCAGGTTTTTAAGTAGGAGTAGAAGGCTAGGTCAAAGGACAGAGGAAGATTATTTGAAACATTAAGTTGATTATTGAAAATGTCCAGGTCCAAGAGAGAGAACAATATTGAGGCCACTTGGGAAAGATTTCTGGGCTTGGATTAAAAAGTGGAATGCGGAGCATGCCAGTGTTCTAAGTGCACCAATAAGCAGCAGTCCCAGACAGCACTGCAGAATCCAGGTGGCATGTGTTCACGCTTCTCATAGGAGGTGCACTGTATGTCCTTGAACTTTGCATCTGACTTCTGTGGTCTTGACCATAGCTTCACAAATATGTGCTGAGGGGTTCGATGTGCCAGGTTCTGTTCTAGGCTCTAGGGATATAGCTGTGAACAAAGCAGATATAAAGAAATCCTTATCCCATTGAAGCTTACCTTGTAGCAGGGGGAGACAACCAATCAAGGCTGTAAGCAACTAAAATATATAGAAGGTTAGTTAGTGATAAATGATTTGTAGGAAACAAAATAGTGGACACAGGTAAAGGGCATCAGGTGGTGGGGAGAACTTTCTGGAATGTTTAAGGCCCAGTAAGAGGAGGCCAGTGTGGTTGCAACAAACAGTCAAGGGGGGAGAAGAAGGTGAGATTAAAAACATACCAGGGTGCCTGGCTGGCTCAGTGGGTAGAACACGCAACTGTTGATCTTGGGGTTGTGAGTTTAAGCCCCATGCTGGGTGTAGAAATTACTTAAAATAAATCTTTATAATACATCTTTATAATAAATAAAATAAAACCCTTAAAACAACAAGGGAGGGCGCCTGGGTGGCTCAGTTGGTTAAGCGACTGCCTTTGGCTCAGGTCATGATCCTGGAGTCGCAGGATCGAGTCCCGCATCGGGCTTCCTGCTCAGCAGGGAGTCTTCTTCTCCCTCTGACCCTACCCCCTCTCATGTGCTCTCTCTCTCTCAAAAAAAAAAAAAAAAATCTTAAAAAAAACCCAAACCAACAAGGGAGATATGCAATTGAGAAGCATGAGGTTGACACGGAAAGGCAAATTAATCCTAATCCCATTTTCATACCATAAGGGAAATGGGTCTGGTTGTCTGAACCTTCTCAAGTTTAGGGCAAGGTAAATAGTTGGCAAGCTGGGAGGTGTCCCATAATATTAAGACCTGTGTGTTTAAATTCATAAAAGTCATGCATGTCTGAGATGTGAATTGTCTCTTCACTAGCTTGTTTAATTGGTCTATTTAACAGTTTATTTTGAATGTAGACATCAAATGATTTTTTTTTTATCCTGGTTCAAACACCTTTAAAAATAACTGAAAGGGTTTTTTAACGCAAAACTGTTGATTAAAAAAAAAAGACAATGTAAAAGGATTATGTTTTTCTATGGGCACAAAGAAAATAAACTTTCGGGGCGCCTGAGTGACGATGTTGGTTAAGCGTCCGACTCTTGGTTTTGGCTGATGTTGTGATCTCTGGGTCGTGAGATGGAGCCCTATTTTGGGCTCCGTTCTCCGTGTGCGGTTTGCTTAAGACTTTCTTTCCCTGTCTAAGGCCATACCACCCTGAACTCACTTGATCTCGATGGATCTTGGAAGCTAAGCAGGGTGGGGCCTTGTTAGTACTTGGATGGGAGAAGACTCTCTTTCCCTCTCCCCCTGCCCCTCCCCTCCGCCTGCACGCTCTTTATGTCTTTTTCTAAATTAAATAAATAAATCTGAAAAATAAAAAGAAAAGAAACCTTAACATTTTCTTATCAGTTAAGTTAAACATAGACATATAGAGTAAATACAAAGAATTACAGGCAGGACTGAAGCATGGTCCTGGGGTTATCTCACCATTGCTCTTCCCTAGGACAGGAATTAAATCAGTAGCAAGGTTTGTCTAGAATAATGTCTCTTTTCTGTCCTGGGCATACTTTTCCTTTGATGACACTAGATCTGGATTACTCAGCTTCCGGTAAATACGCAGTATTTTGCAGCAACTCCCTAGTCTATCTGCAATTACCCAGGCTTTAAAGTGCAGCATTATTCTGTTCCACCTACTAAAAACAGTATTTCCAGTGCCATGGCTTTTTGTATCCTGTTCTCAGTTGCTATTACACAAATATATTCAAACTAAGTTGAATTTGTTAACAATTCTACAAGAGCCTTCACACACTGACCCAGCTTTACTCTTCCAATTCCTTTTGCAGTCATTCCACTCCTGGGTTACCTACCGGTCTGCCCCGAAGTTTCATGTTTATTGCAACCCTAATCTTCTTAGCCTTTGTCTCCCTTGTCAGCCTCAAGAGCTCATATCCATGCTTCTAAGCCCTGGGATCAAGACCTGAGCTTAACCAGACTGAGGCACCCAGGCTCCCCATTCCTTCCGTCCTTTTGAAAGTGAATATAAATGACACTCTCTTGGCTTTTATACTCAATGCCTACCCAACACCTCAATTTGGATATTTAATAGAAAACTGAAAACTCAGTGTGTTAAAAAAGAATGTCCAGATCTCCCCAACTCTTCCTCTCAATCTGTTCTATCCTCAGTCTTTTCCAGACACCAAGTGATGGCAATTCCATCCTTCCAATTGCTCCAGCGGAAAAATCTGGAGTAATTCTTGACTGCTCTTCTTGTCTCTCATACTCCACATCCAGTCCGTCTGGAAATCATGTCGGCTTTACCTTCAAAATAGATCAAGAATCTGGCCATTTCTTATCACCTCTCCTGCTGCCACCATATTTTCTTGACTGGATTACAATCGCCTGTAAAACATTATCTTTATTCTTTAGTCCATAGCCTTTTGCAACTTCTAACATACTATATAATTTACTTTTTTTAAAAGATTTTACTTATTTATTTGACAGAACGAGAGAGCAGGAGAGCACTAGCTGTGTAAGTGGCAGAGGGAGAGGTAGAAGAAGGCCCCCTGCCGAGCAGGGAGCCCTGATGCAGGGCTTGATCCCAGGAACCTGGGATCATGACCTGAGCCGAAGGCAGTCGCCTAACCAAATTTACTTTTTTATTGTATAATTGTTTATTGCTATCTCCTCAATTTACAGCATAAACTCCAGAAGGCTAGGTATTCATCTTTTTATCCCTGCTGAATCTCTAGCCTCTGGAATGTAATAAATATTTGTAAGTAAATTAATAAATTTGATTCTTAATGGAATGCATGTGTCTCTTGTGGCTCTCGCTTCCCCACTCCAGCCCTGGGGAAGGATTGCAAGTCTTTATGCAATGGCGATACATTGTGGGGGACAGTTCTTGTCTGTCATCAATCTGCTCTAGAACTTTTGAGGGTCCCAGTTGGCATTATTTCTTCATGATTCTGCTGCTTTTGTTCCACTTTTCATGCACAGGAGTCCTGGGTGTGGTTAGAGCCCCTTGCTAAGGGCCCAGTCTTCCTAGGTGCTCCCTACCACCCTGAGCTCTGGCTGTCTTCCTGGGAAAGCACACAGAGCGTCCACTGGTTTCCACTACCACACACCGGCTGACAGCAGCCTCTTTCCAGTATAAAGCAACCAATGTGCCCTCAAGGACACCGCTCTTCTCTCTCAGACGTCCTCCTCTTGAAGCATAGTCCTGGGGTAATCTCTGCCCTCAAGGACACCCCTCTTCTCTCTCAGATGTCCTCCTCTTCACTTCAGTGAACTCAAGTTTTTCCAAAACCCAAGACGTAGCTTTGTCTTTAAGCGGCTTCTGTCTTCTCCTCTGAAGAAACCTTTGGAAATGAGGGTCATTGAGACCCTAAGTATCTCTTCAAACCAGGGCAGGAGGGGCCTTATTAGCCCACTCTCCACACACAGGGCTAGAATTTTAATTTTACTGCTCTTTGCCAATTACTGGGTATTAACACTGTATCAATCCTTGTGTGCCTGGAGTAAATTCTACTTTTTCATGGTGTATTATGCTTTTTATACATATTTGAATTTTATTTAAGAGTTTTGCATTTATGTTTATTACTATTTGTCATTAACTGTGCCAGTAGCAGTAGAAATTTGTGTGTGAGTGTGTGTGTATGGTTTGTGCGGTTTTAGTGTCCGGATTATATCAGCTTTGTAAAGTAAATGAGGAGGATTTGTGTCTTCTTATATATCCTGGGCTTGTTTATATAGTGTGTTAAGTATCTATTTCCTTTTTTTTTTTAAAAGATTTTATTTATTTGACAGAGAGAGTACAAACAGAGGGAGAAGCAGACTCCCTGCTGAGCAAGGAGCCCGATGTGGAACTCGATCCCAGGACCCTGGGATCATGACCTGGGCCGAAGACAGCCACTTAACCGACTGAGCCACCCAGGCGTCCCTAAGTATCTATTTCTTAAAAGAATGCAACCATACAATAGGTTAACCCAGGAGATTTTTTTTTTCTAGAACTAGTTTTTTTTTAAATAAATATTTCAATTTATTTCAGCTCTATTAAGTCTATTGAGGCTTGTTTGTAAGTTTTCTATTACTATTTGATTGAAATTGTGTATTTCACTGATATTCTAAAATTTAAAACATTGAGCGGCACACAGAATTATTTCTAGAGAATGGTCTCCTTTGGAGTCTTCCAGATCATGTCCTTTTTTCCTATTTCTACCCTAATTTATAGACTTAAATTTGGTTTTTCTTTATTCATCTTGGAATAGAAGGAAGTCTTTTTTTTAACTTAGTGTTTGTGACCAGATATGGTTTGTAGATTATCTTTTGCTTTCCTCACTGACTCTGTGATGTCAGATAAATTCTCTCCTCAGATCAAAATTGGAGAATAATTTGATTATATTAGGTAATTGATGGGCAAGTCTTCTTGTCCACCACTCACAATCAATCAGATATTCATCTAGGGCAGCTCCATGTACAGAAAAAGGATCTGGTCTACTTCTATTTTCTGCTTCTCCTAATCTTTGAACAAGCTTTCTTCAACGCGTTTCCTGAAAAATACTTGTTATGTAGGATATTAAGAGTTATGTGAGTAAATTTTTAATCTAGGGAAAACAATTTAGGCAATGATGGATAAAAATTTAAATGTGATTATTTCCTGCAAGGTATCTCAAAATGGTCATATACACTGTGAACATCCAAGGAAGAGTTATGCATCCTTTCCTCAAATTCTTTGTTCACAAAACCTTCTGGAAAGCCATTTCTTGGTGCTACTCTTCTGTGGCCCTTATTTAGGGCACTCCTTCGTAATAGAGTAGTGTATTTGGAAACTGGCAATGCCAAGAACAAATGGTTAGAATGTTTCCTGTACCCATTCATTTTAAGAGCATTCACCTATTTTTCTCTTGGAATTAGTCTCCAAATGGGTGTAGAATGATGCCGGCTGAAGAGCCAATTTTAGCTGCCACAGATGCCATACGGTAGTGGGACTACAGTCTATGGATCTCTAAGTCAGAGCAAAGAGATGAGAGGAAGAACAAAGAGGATCACTAGGAATTCCTAATTTTTTCTTCATATTTTTCTGTGGCTGAGATATTCTCTTTCAACAAATAAAGCATGGGTAGGCTTCTGAATTTCTTAAAATTCAGCTCCATTGTTAGACTTATTAGAAATCCCCAACAGGTTCTTCCAATAGGCTACAAATTTTGTTTTTGGAGATGTAGTCCCTTTTGCCTTTGGCTATTTTCTGTATCATTCTAAGTATTTTCAAGGGGAGTTAGGAAAGGCTGAAAAATCCATTTTAAATCTCTTTCCTTTATAAATATTCCTTCAAGTCCTGTGAATTAGCAATTATTATCTGTAGCATTTGAGTTCAGGAACCTGAAGGCTCAGAAAGGGAGGGTAAACAATAGAGAGGTAAACTTCCTGCTGCATCTGATGTAATCCCTCCAATTTTCACACATCCTGTGAAGGTTGCATCTCTCAACTGGAACTGTAGTTTTTTTGTTTTGTCCTTCTTAATAACTCCCTAGATAGCACCCTTAAAAAAGGCACCTCTGTTGCAAACAGGTAGGTTCTAAGCAGTCCATTTTTTGTCAGTCCCGTGTTGAGCTCTCTTGCTGTCAGCATCCATTAGACTAAAGGCCATAAGCTGCATGTTGCCAGCATAGTGTCAACAAATCATCACCAATCACCTTCAGCCACCTTGCTTGGTCCTTGGAGTGAACCTAAAAAACAGAAAAGCGACAAGAGTTTCAGACCAACACTACTCACAGCGCGGCCTTCAGACTGACATCGGAGTGGCTTTGTACTATTTGGTATCTGTCCGTAATAAAAGTATGGAAATTGCAGGCAAGCATTCAGAAACTTTTATAGCAATTTGACATGGTCCTGACTTCCAAGTGTATGGTCAGTGAGCTCTGTCCTGCTTGCTTTCCATCGTACAGAGACTCTCCCAATCTCTGTCCCTTTCACGGGAATGACCCACGATCTGAATCCAAAATACTCGGAGTCTGCAAGAGACCCATTAAGACAGAGAAGCAGGGCTTTCTTCTCCCAGTTTCTCCACTAAGACCGCTTTCTAATGACAGTGACAGAATATTACATGTCTTCTCTAGCTCATGTTGAGCTTAGGTAGTGTAAAAGCAACTTGAACATGAATTAAAGCCTCTCACTCAATGCCATAGAAATGCCAAATATATCTCTAGGTTGCAATTAAATCGGGAGTCCAGGCTGTTCAGCTGTGGCCCAACATGATGTGGCATAAGCCAGGTCCCGGAGATGTGATACATTCTTTAACACCATCTGCTACAATTTCACACTTATGGGACTGCTAAAATGAATTTTTTGTCTGAAATTAAGGGATTTATTTATTTTTTTTAAATTTCCCAGTTGAATATCTTTTATGTGACGCCTGTCTGCATTGTGCTCCAAAGAGTAAACTGATGTATCCAATGAATTCACCTTAAGGAGAAGACTTATGCTGTGCGTGCGTGTGTGCGTGTGTGTGTGTGTGTGTATGTGCTTGCCATGTGTATTAGATCAAGCAATACCAAAGAATACTGGCTATAGTCCCAGAACTTTTGCTACATTGAAGTGCTGAATTGGTGAAGAGCAAGCTATAACATTCTTAAAAGACTCAGGTATTAAATAGAATCTGTTCCCAAGCTCTTAAGACAATGTGAGATGAATAGTCTTTTCTTCCTGTTCATATATCAAAATCTTTTTGATTTTGACCCAAACCACTGTTTACAATGTCCAAAATTGTTTCCTTTCTTAGCCCATCAGCCACCACTGCTTCTTAGCAGCTCATTTATTTATTCGTTTAAGAAACGTTTTTGGGGCTCCTATTGTGTGTCAAGTATTGTGCTAGATGTAGGCTCTTATCTTTATAGGGGAAACCCACAATCAATCAGCAATGATAGCAGATTATACGTTGTGGTAAATACTTTCACAGATGCACAAGCAGGATATATGGGAGCACAGAAGGTGACACGTTGACATCAAAAGAAGAAATGAGAAACAAACTTTGCCGTGTAGGTGGCATTTGGATTGAAGTTTGGGGAATAAGAAATAGCTGCACAAAGAATGTGTTCCTCGTGTGTACGCCCTCACATGTGGGTGTATGTGGCTTGTGGGGGGGGAACACCCTCAGTGGAGGGGTGACAGCATATTAGAAGGCACAGAGCATGGGTGAGGATGACACCCTGAAGCGACTGAATGTGAGAGGCCCCATACCCCTCTAGATCCCAAGCACCACAAAAAGGGACCTTTGCATTCAGCAATACACACTCAGAACTTGGCACATAGTAGGAACTCAATAAATCTTTGTGGAACAAATGAACAGCCTCGAGTACTAAGTAAGGTAGAACTTATTTGCAAAAATGTATGAGAGCAAGATACTAGCAGTTGTAGTTGGCCTTATTACTCTTTTATAATTTTTTGGTAGTGTCCCTAAAGGGAACGACTCTGCCACGTAACAGCTGTTCTCATCCATTTTCTGTCATTCCCATTAGAGTCACCTGTTCTTCCTTTGCCAGCAATGACTGATTGATCTGACAACTCTCTGGGCATGCTAGTGACATGTAACATTTGTGTCAAACACGGTCAGGGCTCAAGCCCTCTCAAATGCTCCTTCAGATAAATCCGCTGTGACATACTCCCAGTAAGAGGAGTTTCTAATATTTTTGGAGGCTAAAGCAAATGTTGGGATTTAAAGCAAATAATGCACATATCTTTCTATGTGGAGGTGTTTTTACATTTACACCTATGAGAGGTCATGGCTAATATCAAGTGAAATTGTTCAGTCCTATCATGTAGACATGGATGTTTAACCTCGGAAAGTTACTTTGCTTTCATAATTAGGCCACAAACTAGGAAATTGGTGTAAGTCCCAAAAGGAGAACTTGAGCTTGTGAAGACTTGATTCACAGAAAATTGCTAGTTAGCAACTGACCAGGAACTAAAGCCTCAACTGATTTTGGAACTAAAAACAGTAAAACTAATAAAAAAAAAAAAAAAACCACTTTTATTGAACTGAAGGAAAGGTGAGTTTCAAAGCAATCTAATTATTAAGAAATCTTTATTAGGTTAGAAGATACTGCGTTCAAAATGAAATTCATTTTAAAAATGATTTATTCTCTGAAAGATCAGGCTTTTTTATTAGCTTGCTTTGGAACTCCGTTTCGGTGGTTTGCTTTTTATGTCTCTTTGCAGCTCTCTTCCTACGTAAACGCCTTTCTGACGGCATGCAATGTCTGCCTTCTTTCCAAACGTGACTCCGTTTCTGTTCTTTGGGAGGGTTCCCTGGTACCTGACCTGGCTCGGACTGCATGCTCACTTTGTGTTTCTCCCAGCCCCCACCCGTGTTGCTTTCAGACTGTTCTTTGGCATTTTCACACAGATTTGTATTAATCAAATCAATCTCCTCCTTTCAAGGCTTTTTGCTTGCAAGAGACAGAAAGCCATTCAGACTATTTCTAGTAAAAAGAGAGTTTAAGGAAAGGAGACCAGGGTGTCTCTGAATTATCTGGAGGCAGGAAAAAAAGTACAGGCAGGCCCACCAGAGGCCGTGGGATCGCTAACTCAGTACCTGAGTGTGTACCCTTCTCTCACTGGGCGACTGGTCTCCTGGTTCTACTCTCTCTGTGCATCTGCTCAACTCTGCACTCTGTATTTGCCACCTTCTTCATGGCTGCCCTGTTCCCCCTTACTTTCTGCTTGCATATAGCTTATGGGGTCAGACATGACTTTCATTCTACACCTGCCAGTGTGTCTCTCCACCCCTACCCCGGGCAATTGTAACCTCACTATCTCAATTATTAAACCTAATGCTACATTCCCACATCGGAGAATCTGGTTCACTCAACTGAATTATGGATGGTTCCTCCTCAGGGCAGCTGTTTACACATCAGGTTAGGTGGTAGGTGTCATTTAGTTACAAACAGATGGATTCTCTGAAAATAGGTCGTGGGCAGCAGGAAATGACTGGTATCTCAAGCCCACCAGCCTCTCTTAGCATCCTAGTCAGTGTTCTCGATTGTTTTAAAAGGGCTACCTGACAGATTGTGACCAATGTTAGTGACTCAGAACTTCTGGGCCTCCGTGGTCTTCACTATTTTGGTAAAAGTACCACACCAGATCGTTTAAAATATTGCTTCTTTGTTTCTAAATACCTCATTTTTCCAGTTTGCTACCATGCTGGGGTGGGACCTAAGTGCTATGGACTGAATGATTGCTCCTTCGAATTCATATTTTGAAGCACCAACCCCCAGTGTGATGGTGTTAGGAGGTGGGCCTTTGGAAGGTACGTAGGTTTAGAAGAGGTCCTAGAGCCCTTATAAGAAAGGATATGAAAGAGTTTGCTTCTTTTCTCTTTGTGCACACACACACAGAAAGAAGGCCACACGAGCACACGGCAGGAAGATGACCATCTACAAGGCGGGAAGAGGATTTTCATTAAGAACCACCTCTACCAGTGCCTTGATCTTGGACTTCCCAACCTCCAGAACCGTGAGAAATACATGTCTATTGTTGAGGCCATCCAGTCTGTGGCATTTTGTCATAGCACGGCCAGAGCGGACTAAACCACCAAGTAGTTATAGTTTTGCTTCTACTTTATAGATAATCTAGGGATTATCTACCCTAGGGATTATCTATCCTACCCAGGGTAGGATTTAACTACCCTGTCAGTAGTTAAATAGAATGCTCAGGTCTCCAGGAGCCAAGATTCAAAGCCCCACCTCTGTGACCACCAAAATAGTGCCCTTCCGCCATTGCTCTCTGCTCTGTGCCATCCCACGCTGGTAAAACAAACAGACAAAAAACAGCTCTAATTTCAGCCAACTAAAAGTAAGTTTTGAATATTTTCAACATGTCAAATTGTAGTATTTAATTCAGTTGAGAGAGAACCTTAGAAACTTATTTCGAGTTTATAAAGCAGGGAACTTTTCCTTTTATATTTTTTCATTGGCAGAGCTTCTAATACATGCTGTAGTTTTAGCCTTTGACACTACTGTTATGAAATGCAAAAAGAGAGTTCATTTAAATTTTGTTTTTCCTCAAAATTTACCTTGGATTCTTGCCATTGTCACAGGGAACATGTATCAAGCAGCTTGAAAGTGCGCTTTCTTCCAAGTCTGGCCTATCTTTTTTTCAGGCTCTTGGGTAACCAGGCGCCTTTTAGAATTTCCCCAATTAACATTTAACTAGATAGGATAACCTGGAACTATGGTTTACTAACCTCAGAGATGCAACAGAGGAAGGAGCTCCTCCTGGGAGTCTGGAGACAAGAACTTCAGTTTGGGCTCTACTTCTTACTATGTGACCTTGAGGAAATCCTGTCTGCTACCCCAGCCTCGATTTCTTAACCCATGAAAGGGAGTCATCATGCCTCCTCCATACTTCACAAGAATATTGTGAAGATAAAATAATGTTTGGGAAAGCGCTTTGTACACTGAAAGGTAATAGAGAGCTGTAAGTAGATATTATTATTTATTTTATGAGCCCATAGAAATCAAAGCTCGGGTTTCATGGCCAAGAGGATTTTCCTCACAGATATAATTCCTAAAGCTTGGCTTTGCCGAGTTAATAAGTACTTTCCAAATAAAGATCCCTTTTACTGCTTTGATTTTTGTGAACTTCCCTTTACTCTGATTCAAAGTCACATGGGAAGGAGCTCTTGTAAAACCATTGTTTAATTTAGACTTTTCATACTGCGTGTATGTCCGGCTATTCTCTGGTTTCAGTCTCCAAGGAGCCTCTGAGGGCAAACCGTGCTTCTTTCCCTTACATATAGTTTGGCAGCAAATGAGATGTTTTCAATAGGGATGAAAAAAACCTCACAGTAAGTAACCTGTCACCTCCAGGAAGAAGCACATCCTGTTCTAAAGAAGTTGCTTCAGAGCCGGCCCGAGGACTGTACTGGTGTTTTTACTTATGACTCAGGCAATAGCCTGGGATGGTGTTTTAAGGAGAGAGTTGTTACATGACATTGTAATAACATTGTGAGAAACCATCATACAAAGCTCTTTATTTTAGTATCATGGACTTCTATTTGGGACCCCCAATTCTGTTCAGTATGCCTACAACTTTTCGTGCCAGAGCACAGGGAAAGTGCAAAAATGGTGCCCCAAAAAATCACTGAATAAAAGTGGACAGGCTTTTAATTTTAATCTTAGACGTAAAGGGATTAAAGCCATGGGTAGTTGACTTCCTTTTCCTATGGTCGCTTGTGTGGCTCAGATGGAGACCATTGGTCCAAGTTCATGTGTTAGATTTCACCCATTAATCATGCTTGAATCCTGTTCTTAAGCTTCTGGAATCCAGGCTTTGGAGCCAGGAAATGGAGCGAGATGGAACTTTAAAGAAATGAGGGGGCTTTTCTAGTCATAATTCCACTGTTATTGCCTGAAGCACTATAAAAGATGGAAGAATCAAAAACAACCTCCACACATCCCCTGGCACTTGCCTTTTGTGTGGTACTTTTACCAAACTCTGGGATCATAGTTTTGGTAGCTGAAAGTTTATCCCCTTCCAGGGACCCCAGCAGAGTCCCACAGGGCCAGGTCAATAGGTGGAGCTTCCAAAGTGTCCCAGTCTCTTGAGATTTCCTCCTCTCCTCTCCATCCTAGTTCATTGGTGGGGTTGAGTTTAAAGTGTCAGGCTACAGAAAAGACAGATTGTTCACGGTGGTAATATGATCTGGTTGTCAGTCACTTCCTGAAACCCACATCTGGGTGGTAGTAAATGCAGGACTGAGATTCTAATATTATAACTCATGGTTCTATTTTCTGTCCCTCATAGAGTGGCTTCCTTCATGAGTTATAGACGAAAGTGAAAATTAACTGCAATTTTAAAAATATGAAATTTGAGGGCGCTGGGGTGGCTCAGTCGTTAAGCGTCTGCCTTCGGTTCAGGTCATGATCCCAGGGTCCTGGGATCGAGCCCCACATCAGGCTCCCTGCTCAGCGGGAAGCCTGCTTCTCCCTCTCCCACTCCCCCTGCTTGTGTTCCCTCTCTCGCTGTCTCTGTCTCTGTCAAATAAATAAATAAAATCTTAAAAAAAATATGAAATTATGAAATTTGAGACCTCAAGCCAAGAAACCTTAGCATTCTAGTATCAATACAAGTAGGATTTTGTTTGTTTCCTCTAAGTCCCAGTTATCATTAGTGTCACATTTCTTTATCATAAGAGGCCTGGGTGACGGGGAATGTTCTATAATGCGAATGCTATCATCCTATAGCCATACTTTTAGTGTGGGCAACTCTTTGCAAGATCTGTTGCAAGAATCTCTGGGATTCCCAGATGGTGTTTCACACATGCACAGGAATAGGTACAGCCAACAATGAACTTGTCTTAGAAATATTGGAAATATTCAGAGAACAAATGGCCTAATATCAGGCTTTACATATACAGGGCTCCTGCTTTGAGTGTGAGGTTGGTTCTTTACATTCTAAAATTGTGAGATCATCAGGAAAGTTCAAGAATATTTTGAAGGTAATAGGTCAGTTGGTTTGACTGGTAGGTTGATGGCATAGAGAAGTTGAGGACAGAGCTGGAAGGATGTTTTTGTTTATTAATGTCACATTACCTTTAGAGTAAGGGCTATTGTAATCTCTGCATATACTGATGCTACTTGTTATAAAATATTTGAAAAACATGTATGAAAACTTTGGGTCTCATTGCAGTGGGAAAGTTAACAGTTAGACTGATGTTTGGATACTACATCTGCCACCTGCTAGTCATGTGACTTTGGGCAAATTAAACATTGTTAGCCTCCATTTCCTGATCCAGGAAATGGCAATAGAATATTTACCTCAGACGTTTGTTAAGAATTAGGTAATAGAATATGTAAATATTAAATATATAAGGCAGTTCTCACACTGCCTGGCACATGGTGAACAAAATTTAAAAGTCATCATTTCCCACCTAAATGATTGAAATAGCCTCTTTACTGGTGTCCCTGCTTATGCTCCAGCTCTGCCTCATTCTATTCTCAACATGGCAGCTAGAATGTTATAATGTTATAATGTTATAATGTTATAATGTTATAATGTTAAGTTGGATGGTATCATTTCTTTGCTCAAAATCCAACACTTTTGGTTCACTCAGAGGGAAAGCCTCACAAAGGCTGGTATATTGTTGTTATTTTAAAGATTTATTTTATTTATTTATTTTAAGTAATTTCTACACCCAACATGGGGCTTAAACTCACAACCCCGAGATCAACTGTTGCGTGCTCTACCCACTGAACCAGCCAGGCACCCTTGCTATGTTTTTAGTCTCACCTTCTTCTCTCCCCTTGACTGTCTGTTGCAACCACTCTGGCCTCTTACTGGGCCTTAAACATTCCAGAAAGTTCTCCCCACCACCTGACGCCCTTTACCTGTGTCCACTATTTTGTTTTCTACAAATCATTTATCACCAACTAATCTTCTTTATATTTTATTTGCTTATAGCATTGATTGGTTGTCTCCCCCTGCTACAAGGTAAGCTTCAATGGGATAAAGATTTCTTTATATCTGCTTTGTTCACAGCTATATCCCTAGAGCCCAGAACAGAACCTGGCACAGAGAACCCCTCGGCACATATTCGCTTAGTTAGTTTTGAATGATCGAACAAATGGGAGCCATTATTAGTAATTTAATGGGATCTCTTAGTATTAGTACATGTACATGCTATTTCATCCATTCAACAGATACTGGTTAAGCACATGATACGAGCCAGAATTACATTAGCTGTTGGGAATAGAGCCAGAAACAAGAGAGACATGGCCCTGCCTTTGTGGAGCTTATGGTTTTAGTGTTACAAGAATTGCATTGAATAGATATTCCTAACTGTGAAAAGGTGAAAGATTTTCTTCATAACACATAAGTATGAAATTTGAAGTTTTTCAGAATCTTTAAACATTATTAACTAAAACTTTAAAAACTTTATTTACCATTATTATTTTCAAAAAGAGTTTAACATAGAATTAGAAAATTTTATTTTTTTCATAGCCAAGTAATTTTAATGAGATTATGGGGCACCTGGGTGGCTGAGTCATTAAGCGTCTGCCTTCGGCTCAGGTCATGATCCCAGGGTCCTGGGATCAAGCCCCACATCAGGCTCCCTGCTCAGCAGGAAGTCTGCTTCTCCCTCTCCCACTCCCCCTGCTTGTGTTCCTTCTCTTGCTGTGTCTCTCTCTGTCAAATAAATAAATAAAATCTTTAAAAAAATTTTTTAATGAGATTATGATTGATCAGATATACATTCTTGTTGCTTAATTATTTTTTTATTCTTATTTTTTTTAATTTAAATTCAAGTTAGTTAACATACAGTGTATTATTAATTCCAGGGGTAGGACTTAGTGATTCCTCAGTTGCATATAGCACCCAGTGCACATGATATCAAGTGCCCTCCTTAATGCCCATTACCCACTTACCTCATCTCCCCACCCACCGCCCTCCAGAAACCCTCTATAGTTAAGTTTGTTCCCTATAGTTAAGATTCTCTTATGGTTTGCCTCTCTCTCTGTTTTTATCTTATTTTATTTTCTCACTTTTTTCAAATTCAAGTATAATTAACATATTCTAACTTTTTTTAGACCTGTGAATGAAAAGAGTTCTAACCATCTCCCTGGTTACCGGACTTCCAGTCTTAATTATTTATTCTCATCCTCATGATCAAATCAGCATCACATTTAAAAGTACATATGATAAATTTTAGATGCACTACAATGCATGGTGACTTACTAAAATGTTACTCCAGCTTCTACCTAATTTTAATTCCATATTTCACTTCATGATAATTTGACGTGGGTCTCTTCACAAAGCAGCATTATCTTAGAGTTTGCAATTTTGTTACTCTCTTGTGATTAGAAAATATGTTCAAGTTTCTCACTTCATTACTCTGAGCTCTACCTTGGATTTTAAAAGTGATTACCAGATTTAATTTTAATATTTTTTATTCTCTGATTAAGAGAATAAGCTATTAAGTTCTAGCCCATCAGGTAAGCCAGTATCATATGGGCTTTTAAATGATTCTAAATTAATTCATCTTTTAATTTGAGTTTGTTCAAAATAGTCTCTGGTACTTAGTAGTTTTGATGAAAAATCACCATTCTGCCAGTCTGCTGTTGGGTATGATTTCAGTGAGACTCTCCATAGTAATTTTTCTGTGAAGACATCGCATCGGGTTGCATTGGTCACACTGAATTTGCCACGTTAAATGCAAGTAACACAAGCTTAACCCATGCAAAGGAAACCGTCACAGTTCAGAGTAATCAAGTAGAAGTTTTGAAATACTCCCTTTTCTAATCACAAGAGGTTAACGAAATTGTAAACTCTAAGATAATGTTACTTTGTGGAGAGACCTGGGTCAAATTATCATGGGTAATTCTCAAATGGAATTAAAATTAGGTAGAAGGAAGTTCCAGTTGATTGCAATCTGACCGATCCCAAAGCTATAATGATCAGATGTTTCACATTAACTAGGGTTATATTTTGTTCTTGCATGGGTATAATTGAAATTAAGGCCTCTGTTTGGAAAACATATGATAATTCAACAGCATCTTCTGCCTACTTTCTTAACAAATAGGAAGCCAGATGCACCATAGAGTAGTGAACAGGAAAAAAAAAATTAAAAGGTAACTTGTTAAAAAACAAATAATAAGGATGAAAATTGATAACACAAAGTTTTGAGCAAAAAATAAGAAAAAAATTTCCTATAATTGGAAAGGTAAAAGACTGAATCAGAAAAATTTTATGTAGTTCTAAGATCTAGTCTGCTTTTAAATTTTATTTTATTCCTATAGAATAGAAACCGATCATTCTCTCTCAAGGGATATAGAAATTGCCATTCTTTAATAAAATGGCCACAAAGAACAGTAACTTTTATGTTAGAGGATTGTGAGGTAGAAAATAAATTTGAAAAACCTAAGGAAAGGAAAACTTTTCTCTGTGATATCTTCTTTTTTTTAAAAATATTTTATTTATTTATCTGAGAGAGAGAGAGGGAGAGCATGGTGGAGGAGGGGAGAGGGAGAGGGAGAAGCTGAGCAAGGGAGCCCAATGTGGGGTTCGATCCCAAGACCCTGAGATTATGACCTGAGCTGAAGGCAGACACTTAACCAACTGAGCCACCCAAGTGCCCCTCTGTGATATCCACTTGATAAGATCCCAGACAGTCTAAAATAACGTTCCTCTGCTAACTTCAGAGGGAATGGAAGGAAATCAAAAAACCTCTTCAAAATCCTTTAGGGACTAGTACTTTACTTCTTAGTAGCCCACATCATAATTCCATTGTATTCAACAAACATTCACAGAGGGCTCATTATGGGGTAGGTGTTGAGAACACAAAGATAAATGTGCCCTCATTCTAGACTCAAGGAATTTATGTGGTTAGAGTCATTAAGAACATACAAGGAGGAAGCTAAAATTTGTTGACCACCAAACTATCTGCTAGACCTTTTTGCTAGAGCATTTACATACTTTATTACTTATTATCCTTATGGAAAAATTATAAGGTAGATATTATATTGAATAGCCATTTTATCATGTAAGAACTTGAGGGTCACACAGAGAGTAGGGGAGCCAGAATTTAGTATTAAGTCTATCTGTTGCCAAGTCCTAATTCTTTCCACCCCAGGATGCTGAAAAGAAACCTATATATACACATATGCATATAAATACATATATTTATATGCATATGCATAAGTGTGTGTATATTTGTATATACATATACCTGCACATAAACACAAATATATATAAACGCACATATGTATAAGAACCATACACAAGCATACATGGGCCTCCTTTGTTAACTAAATCACATGTTTTTTTATATATTTTTATTTTAATTAAGATTTTTTAGAGCAGTTTTTTTTTTTTAAGATTTTATTTATTTGAGAGAGAGAGAATGAGAGATAGAGAGCACTAGAGGGAAGAGGGTCAGAGGGAGAAGCAGACTCCCTGCTGGGCAGGGAGCCCGATGTGGGACTCGATCCCAGGACTCCAGGATCATGACCTGAGCCGAAGGTAGTTGCTTAACGAACTGAGCCACCCAGGTGCCCGAGCGGTTTTTTTTTTTTTTTTTTAAGATCTATTTATTTGAGAGAAAGAGAGAGGGAGAGCAAATGTAGGGGTGGGGAGGGGCAGAGGGAGAGGGAGAGAGAAACCCAAGCAGACTCCACACTGAATGTAGAGCCCAACTCAGGGCTCCACCGTGGGGCTCCATCTCACCACCCTGAGATCAGACCCTGAGATCAGACCTGAGTCAAAACCAAGAGTCCAGTGCTTTAATCAACTGTGCCACTAGGCACCCCTAGTGCAGTTTTAGATACACAGCAAAATTGAGGAGGAGGTAAACATTTCTCATGTACTTCCTGACCTCATGTGTACATAACCTCCAACATTTGGTATATTTGGTACATTTGTTATAATTGATGAACCTACATTAATGCATCATAGTCACCCAAAGTCCATGGTTTACATTAGGGTTCACTCTTCATGTTGTACATTTTACATCTTTGGACAAATGTATAATGACATGTATCCATCATTGTGGAACCACACAGAATATTTTCACTGCCCCCCAAATCCCCTCTGCTTTCCGTATTTATCATCCCTTCCTCAACCCTTGGTAACCCTTGAAACTTGTACTCTCTTCATAGTTTTGCCTTTTCCAGAACATCATAGAGTTGGAATCACATGGTATGTAGTTCTTCCAGATTGGCCTCTTTCCCTGAGCAACATGCATTTAAGTTTCCTTTGTGTGTTTTCCTGGCTTTATAGTTTATTTCTTTTTAGCACCAAATAATATTCCTTGTCTGGATGTACCACAGTCTGTTTATCCATTCACCTACTGAAGGACATCTTGGACGCTTCCAAATTTCAGCAATTATGAATAAAGCCATTATAAACAACCATGGGCAGGTTTTTGTGTGGGCGCAGGTTTTCATCTCCTTTGGGAAAATACCAAGGAGCATGGTTGCTGGATTATTTGATGATCAAATGCATTTTTAACATGTTACATAAGGTTTTGGTAAGTACGGCCTATATTTCATTGTTTTAAATGGGAAAAATAATGCATTGTGAGTGCATTCTATTTCTCCAAATAACACTATTACTTTTTGAGTACTGATTCATAATCTCTAAGGGATTTCTTGCATTATATAAAGCATTTACAAAACCACCGATCTAGTGATTTAATAATTAATCAGTCATTAGTGTGAATGTCTGAATGCAGAATGCAATAATAGTGTGCAGTATGAGATACAAAATATCATTTCCTCCAGCAACTACATGCTCTATAGTGTAGAGAAACCGTGAAATAATATGTTAGAGTTACATCAGGAATTCAAATAGCAGTTAGCAAAATGAAATAAGTCCATTTGAAAATCGTTACTGATTGAAGAGTTGCTGAGTGAGGTTGGTGGCAAAAGGAGAGGAGGAAACTGGAAGAGTGGTCGCTGTTGCTGTTTGGTGGTGAGTGAAGGGGAAGGGGGCATGTGCCAATGGGGGAGCAAGGAGAATAGAAAATGCCCGACCTTCCTCTGTGTCCAGGTCCAAGGAATTCGTGGACAGACGTGGTCTTTCTGGACATTCGAGACTCTAGCAGCAGATGACTGTAAACCACCATCTGAAGTCTTAGCAGAAGTGATGGGGCAAAACAACAGACTTAAGATGGACATCAATTGCTAGGGACAGCTCCTGGGACACCCTGCAACTGTGCTGAGCACTGCATTTTTGAGTATGATGCTTCTGCACATGTCCTGGCCACATTCCCTTGCAATGGCAATTTTATTCTCAAACTCAACACCCAAAAAACAAATAATCAAGTCAAAAAATGGGCAGAAGACATGAACAGACACTTCTCTGAAGATGACATATAAATGGCTAACAGCCACATGAAAAAATGTTCATCATCATTAGCCATCAGGAAAATTCAAATCAAAACCACATTGAGATACCACCTTACACCAGTTAGAATGGCAAAAATTGACAGGGCAAGAAACAACAAATGTTGGGGAGGTTGTGGAGAAAGGGGAACCCTCTTACACTGTCGGTGGGAATGCAAGTTGGTACAGCCACTTTGGAAAACAGTGTGGAGGTGCCTCAAATAATCAGATGTAGAGCTACCCTATGACCCAGCAATTGCACTCCTGGGTATTTACCCCAAAGACACAGATATAGTGAAAAGAATGGCCATATGCACCCCAATGTGCATAGCAGCAATGTCTGCAATAGCCAAACTGTGGAAAGAGCCGACATGCCCTTCAACACATGAATGGATAAAGAAGATGTGGTCCGTATATACAATGGAATATTACTCAGCCACCAGAAAGGATGAATACTCAACTTTCATATCAACATGGATGGGACTGGAGGATATTATGCCAAGTGAAATAAGTCAAACAGATAAAGTCAATTATCATATGGTTTCACTTATTTGTGGAACATAAGGAACAGCATGGAGGACATTAGGAGAAGGAAGGGGAAAATGAAGGGGGGGGAATCGGAAGGAGAGAGGAACCATGAAAGACTATGGACTCTGAGAAACAAGCTGAGGGTTTTGGGGGGGGTGGGGGGATGGGTTAGCTCAGTGATGGGTATTAAGGAGGGCACGTACTGCATGGGGCACTGGGTGTTATATGAAAACAATGAATCGTGGATCACCACATCAAAAACAAATGATGTACTATATGGTGATAACATAACATAATAAAATAAAATAAAATAAAAATAAAGTTTGGGCGCCAAAGGTTCATGGCTTTTCTTGTTTCCCCTATTGACAACCAATCAGGAGCACTGATGTGAATGAGTCCCTTGGGTGTAAGTACTGTACCTGTGATGCTAACAATTTTCAGGATCTTCACTGTCCACTAAACCCGACTTCTTTGGCATGGCCTATGGTTTTTGCTTCGTACCACTTCCTCAAAGTCTTGCAAGTTAGTGACAAATGGTCAAACCATTTTCTCGTAAACTTCTCTCCTTCTTCTTGTGATTTTCATCTCCCAGCCTGACTAATGAATCTGAGAGCCTTTCTTGATATTGCATAGGACACATCTCATATTGCCTCCTTGGAGTCTCTCGTCATTTCTCCTTCTCTTGGGCTACGTCATTCTTCTGCTTGAAGCCAACCAGCTACGGTCTTGAGGAAATGTCAGGACTTGATAAACGTATGATAAAACATGGGATGGAGACAGGTGATGGAACCAGAAGTCCATTGGGAACGGGGAGATGGGAAGGAACTACAAAAATAAGCTTAAGATGCCTTCTTTCTAGTGGACTACTCCAAGGCATGGTTTCTCAGGATAGCCTAAAGTCATATTATGTCACATCATATCACGTGGCCTAAAGGAGTCACCAGCCTAACATCTACATGGGCCGCCTTGCAATACAGTTTATATCTGACTAGCATGGTAACGCATTATCTTGTCTTCCTTCTGGCCCTTCATAGTCTCATTTCCCCTTGCCCTTACTCATGCTGCCTGGTCTTGCATAGTCATTAAAAAGTATTAAAAGTCTGTGCCTCAACTTTGTTTTCTAGGTAATCCAGGCCAATGCAGATACCAAATCTCTTTCCTAAATTCTCCATCAAAGCAGTATTATCTGCTTCAGTCCTCTGCACAAGATACTGCATGTTGAGATGGAACATTGATTTGACATTGTTTTTCATCTTAGATCAATTTTGATGCATGGTGTACTAATCAATACCAAAAAATGCTTCCAGTGAGTCTCTTCTCAGATATAACCTAGAAGAGAGTTTTATAGTATCACCAAATAAATATTTTGGAATTTATTTTCACAATAAAACTTTTATGACATCATTAAAAAACCAGAATTTTAATAATTAAGAAATAGCAAATACACTCAGGTAATGACTGTTTTCATCCATTTTTTGTCTAGCATTTTGGTATTGACTCTTTTGTTGGTCTATGCTTATGCATCTAACTTTGTTTCACCAACTAGATCTGAACTACTTGAAGGTAAGGAGAGGGAAGTCTTCTTTTATTAGCTTGGGATAGACCAGCAAGTTGGTGCAGCCATCACAGAGTTTGAAATGGAGCTCTCAGAGGTTCATTTGTTTAGTTCACCAACATGTGAACATTGTGATATTTAAAATTTTCAGTTCTGTTAGTGTGTCTTTATGTCTTCAATAAACCTCATACAGATATTTGTTGAGTGATCAGAAGCCAATGTAGTGTACAGATTTGGGGATTGGTCTCCATGTCATAAAGAGAAGACTGATTGGTTTCACCTCCCCCATAGAACGGATCCTTTTTTGAGACAATCAGCTTTTTTCTGTTCCTGGCATTCTCAACTCCTTTCTCCTAATTGTCCTCAACCACCGGGTCACTAAATCCTGTCTTTTGTACTGCTTCAACTGCTTATAGTCCTTCTCCCACGACCCCAACCCTGAGTTCACTGTGAGGCCCATTATGAATCAGTGGTTCTCTCACTCCCTTAGATGGGGAGCACTACCATCTGCCCATCTCCATGATTGATCCTGGTGCATTGTAAGTATTTAATAAACCCCTGAATAATGCTTGTTCTTTTATGAAAAGTAAGATGTTAATTTCATTCCAGACCAATATTTATTGAACATCCATGCTCTGGGGAGCTCTGGGCAAGATACTGTAGAGAGTATGAGAAGGTCTAAGATGCTGGATTCTTAAAATCTAAATGATGAAGCAAATAACAATAAAATAGAGTTACTGAAAAACCAGACATACAAAAATTCAAGCAAGGCCCCAAGGTGCTCTATTGTTAATTATTAGATTTGTTACATAGAACATGAGTGCTAACACTTCAGAGGAGAACTTGGCCATTGTGGATAGCAGTGATCTGCAAAGACCACACAGAGGATGAAAGATGTGAGATGAAAGAGAGAAAGCCAGTTTTGTGAGTGGAGATCAACCAAGGCAGAAGAAAAGGAACAGAGTGGGAAGGGAGTAATCTGATCTCCTAGAACAGAGTTTTTTGCAGAGCAGTATTCTTCACCTTTTTAAGATTATGGATTGTTTTAAGAATTGGATAAATAGTTTTAATTCTCCTCCAAAAAGTGACCATTAAAAATAGATGCAAAAGTTTATATGTTTTTAGGGACTTATGTACATGTATAGCCTACTCGTGGACACCAGGAAGGGTTCCAGGGGTTTCATAAATCCTTCCACCTAAGAACCACATTCCAGGAGAGATTAATGGGATGAGAGCTTTGGACTATGTAGATTTTGAAGGGTCTTAGATAACAGACTAAATGGAAGTAAGAGAAAAATAGAAATGGAAAGACATTCAATTTTAACTAAAAAATTGCTTTCCCCTTTGGTTTTTTTTAAATCTATAGAATAAGGAAAATAATCATACTTTCTAGATTTTTGAGCTGATTAATGGTGAAAATGATATAGAGAGTACACTACACAGTGTGCATGTATTTATTCTACAGGGAAGATAAAAAGCCTGGAGATTTTTAATTAATAAATAACATGGTTAAAATGGGATTTGAGAAGAGAAACTTGTTGGCAGTGTTTACGATGGAGGGAAAGGAAAAGAAACTTTAGTTGCTGAGAATGGAAGAGGGGGGAGACACTGACGTACAGAATGAGATGACTAGGCCATAAACAACACTCTCAATATGGGTAAGAGCAAGACTTTTTTTTATAGGGAAGAAATGTCATATGAGGAGGAGTTAGCATTTAAAAATATTTCTTCCTTTAAGAGGTCACTTTCACAGGAACTTACTCCCACTTAGTAATTTAGAAATGCATGATTGCAATCATCAGAAATTTTCACTTAAAATATTCAAGAAATAACTATGACTACAGTTGGTAGACTGCATGATAGATTTGCCATGGGAATAGAAGCCTCTTTTGGAGAGTTTCACACTCGATTACATAGAAAGGCGAGTTAGGATGAAGTTCCCAAGAGTAATGCTATATGTTTGATTTCTATGTGGGATGATTGGCTTCTTTCTGCTTCTCTCATCTTTAACCTCTTCCTTGTGACTCATAAGGGAGATTGGTCCCAATTGGTCTACAGGTCCTAAACCACTGATGGGTCTAGATTCTCCTGTTTCTACTATACTTAATTCAGAACTTATATCTTTCTATTTGGATATTCCATTAACTTCTTAAAGGGACTCTCTACCTTCAGGCCTTTCTCTGTTTAATGTATTGTCTGCAGGACAGCTAGAACATTATTTCCAAAATACAGATATGATCATATCTCTTTCCTGCTTTAAACCTTTCACTGACTCCTCAAGTCCTGCAGAATAAAGTTCAGAGTCTTTAGCATGACTTACAGTCACTCTCATCCTACTGCCCCAGGCTTATCTCCAATCACTCCCATCCACATGCCCAACCTCTATGTACGTGGCTGTTCCAGAGGCTGCCATCTCTGCAGAGAGGCCATTGCTCTTTTTCTTTGCATATAATGTTTCCACTCATTCTACTTTAGATTTCATTGTAATTTTTAATACATGAACCTAGATTAATCAAGCAAACCACATTACAAGTTTGTCCCTGCTTTGCCGCTCATAGCAAACTGTGCACTTTCCAGAGGCAATCAGATTCAAAAATTATACTTCTGTTGCTTCTCATTCTTTCTTTATCCATCTGTCTAGCTAGCTATCACTTTTCTGATTTTCAAAATTTAGACATTATCTCAAAATACTACTATAGAAAATTAGAATTTAGCTTCCTTGACATTTTTCTGCAATATTGGTTTACCCTCTGTATTGGGTAAAAGTCTTAATTTGCCTCCTCAGTTTCCCCTGGTGATATCCAGCTCCCAGACTGTGGTGCTTCTCCCAGGAGATAACCAGTCATTTGCCCTGGAATATTGGGCCCTTTCTCTTGGCTGCCAGCAGCACAGTTAGGCCAACTAACACAAGGCTCAACATTTCTGGCTCTTAACACCACATCTGGCCTCAGATGGAGCTCTAATTCTCTGGAATGTGAAATTCAGCTCCCCAGTGGCTTTTGGAGAAGACAGATAACCCAACTCAGAAATAAGGGAGAATTATATCTGTGGGTAAATTTTGACCAATGAGAGACCAACATGTAACATATGGCTTTTACTGCTTAGCATTCTTTTTGCTTTGCTTTATTTACCCTCTCAGTGACCTGGATTTGTACCTCCTCAATGAAGTCTCAGTATTAAAATCCTTTTATCAGACCCCATTTTTTCCAGAGCACTCAGGCTAAGACTCTTTCTCTCCTTAGTATCTTAGTGTGTGTATGTGTGTGTGTGTGTGTGTGTGGACAACTTTTGGTTAATTCAATAATCAGAATTTAAATTATCATGACTCTATAAATGCTACATATACCAGCAAACCCAGCAAGCATGATTTTACTTTTCTCCTCCTAAATCTTTCTACTTTTTTCTGGAGTTTAAAATTGCATAGATTGTTGTTGTTGTTCACTTAATTTCCTATGTCAATTTAGAAATCTCCCCAAAGCATTGAAGTTCCCCTAATATGAACAAAAGTGTTGGTAATCCAGCAGGTCTTTTTTAAAATTTTTTTATTGTTATGTTAATCACCATACATTACATCATTAGTGTTTGATGTAGTGTTCCATGATTCATTGTTTGTGCATAACACCCAGTGCACCATGCAGAACGTGCCCTCCTTAATACCCATCACCAGGCTAACCCATCCCCCCAGCCCCCTCCCCTCTAGAACCCTCAGTTTGTTTTTCAGAGTCCATCGTCTCTCATGGTTCGTCTCCCCCTCCGATTCCCCCCCTTCATTCTTCCCCTCCTGCTATCTTCTTCTTCTTCTTTTTTTTTTTTTGAACATATGTTGCATTATTTGTTTCAGAGGTACAGACCTGTGATTCAACAGTCTCGCACAATTCACAGCACTCACCATAGCACATACCCTCCCCAGTGTCTATCACCCAGCCACCCCATCCCTCCCACCCCCCACCACTCCAGCACCCCTCAGTTTGTTTCCTTAGCTTAAGAATTCCTCATATCAGTGAGGTCATATAATACATGTCTTTCTCTGATTGACTTATTTCGCTCAGCATAACACCCTCCAGTTCCATCCATGTCATTGCAAATGGCACGATCTCATTCCTTTTGATGGCTGCATAATATTCCAATGTATGTATATATACATTGGAATATTATGTATATATATTATACATATTTTATTATTTATTATATATTATTTATTATATATTATATATAATATTATATATTATTATACATATTATACATATGTATAATATATGTATAACATATACATATACATAATACATATGTATAATATATGTATAACAAATTATACATATATTTATTATTATGTATATATATTATATATATATATATATATATATATATATATATATATATATACCACTTCTTCTTTAACCATTCATCTGTCGATGGACATCTTAGCTCTTTCCACAGTTTGGCTATTGTGGACATTGCTGCTATAAACATTGGGGTGCATGTACCCCTTCGGATCCCTACATTTGTATCTTTGGGGTAAATACCCAGTAGTGCAATTGCTGGATCATACGGTAGCTCTATTTTCAACTTTTTGAGGAATCTCCATACTGTTTTCCAGAGGGGTTGTACCAGCTTGCATTCCCACCAACAGTGTAGGAGGGTTCCCGTTTCTCCGCAACCCCACCAACATCTGTCGTTTCCTGACTTGTTAATTTTAGCCATTCTGACTGGTGCGAGGTGGTATCTCATGGAGGTTTTGATTTGGATTTCCCTGATGCCAAGTGATGCTGAGCACTTTTTCATGTGTCTGTTGGCCATTTGGATGTCTTCTTTGGAAAAATGTCTGTTCATGTCTTCTGCCCATTTCTTGATTGGATTATTTGTTCTTTGGGTGTTGAGTTTGATAAGTTCTTTATAGATTTTGGATACTAGCCCTTTATCTGATATGTCATTTGCAAATATCTTCTCCCATTCTGCCGGCTGTCTTTTGATTTTGTTGACTGTTTCTTTTGCTGTGCAAAAGCTTTTTATCTTAATGAAGTCCCAATAGTTCATTTTTGCCCTTGCTTCCCTTGCCTTTGGCAATGTTTCTAGGAAGAAGTTGCTGCGGCTGAGGTCAAAGAGGTTGCTGCCCGTGTCCTCCTTGAGGATTTTGATGGACTCCTGTC
The DNA here is from genome assembly GCF_037043125.1 of Eumetopias jubatus. Lineage (NCBI taxonomy): Eukaryota > Metazoa > Chordata > Mammalia > Carnivora > Otariidae > Eumetopias > Eumetopias jubatus. The sequence goes on along the minus strand of NW_028274814.1, from coordinate 111,896,525 downwards.
TCACATTGAGGTCTTTCAACCATTTTGAGTCTATTTTTGTGTGTGGTGTAAGGAAATGGTCCAGTTTCATTCTTCTGCATGTGGCTGTCCAATTTTCCCAACACCATTTGTTGAAGAGACTGTCTTTTTTCCATTGGACATTCTTTCCTGCTTCGTCAAAGATTAGTTGAGCATAGAATAGAGGGTCCATTTCTGGGCTCTCTGTTCTGTTCCATTGATCTATGTGTCTGTTTTTGTGCCAGTACCATACTGTCTTGATGATGATAGCTTTGTAATAGAGCTGGAAGTCTAAAAAAAAATAGAGCTGGAAGTCTAAAAAAAAGTTGTTTTTTTTTTTTTTTTTGGCTTAAGCAACAGAAATTTATTATGCCGTCAGCTTTGCTTTTCTTTTTCAACATTCCTCTGACTATTCGGGGTCTTTTCTGGTTCCATACAAATTTTAGGATTATTTGTTCCACTTCTTTGAAAAAAGTTGATGGTATTTTGATGGGGAATTGCATTGAATGTGTAGATTGCTCTAGGTAGCATTGACATCTTCACAATATTTGTTCTTGCAATCCATGAGCATGGAATGTTTTTCCATTTCTTTGTGTCTTCCTCAATGTCTTACATGAGTATTTTATAGTTTTCTGAGTACAGATCCTTTGCTTCTTTGATTAGATTTATTCCTAGGTATCTTATGGTTTTGGGTGCAGTTGTAAATGGGATCGACTCCTTAACTTCTCTTTCTTCTGTCTTGTTGTTGGTGTATAGGAATGCCACTGATTTCTGTGCACTGATTTTATATCCTGCCACTTTACTGAATTCCTGTATGAGTTCTAGCAGTTTTGGGGTGGAGTCTTTTGGGTTTTCCACATAAGGTATCATATTATCTGCAAACAGTGAGTTTGACTTCTTCTTTGCCGATTTGGATGCTTTATATTTCTTTTTGTTGTCTGATTGCTGGGGCTAGGACTTCTAATACTATGTTGAATAGCAGTGGTGATAGTGGACATCCCTGCCACGTTCCTGACCTTAGGGAGAAAGCTCTCAGTTTTTCCCCATTGAGAATGATATTTGCTGTGGGTTTTTCATAGATGGCTTTTATGATATTGAGGTATGTACCCTCTATCCCTATACTCTGAAGAGTTTTGATCAGGAAAGGATGCTGTACTTTGTCAAATGCTTTTTCTGCATCTATTGAGAGGATCACATGATTCTTGTTCTTTCTTTTGTTAATGTATTGTATAACGTTGATTGATTTGCGGATGTTGAACCAACCTGGCAGCCCAGGGATAAATCCTACTTGATTGTGGTGAATTATCCTTTTAATGTACTGTTGGATCCTATTGGCTAGTATTTTGGTGAGAATTTTTGCATCCATGTTCATCAAGGATATTGGTCTGTAATTCTCCTTTTTGATGGGGTCTTTGTCTGGTTTTGGGATCAAGTAATGGTGGCCTCAAAAAACGAGTTTGGAAGTTTTCCTTCCATTTCTATTTGTTGGAACAGTTTCAGAAGAATAGGTATTAATTCTTGAAATGTTTGGTAGAATTCCCCTGGGAAGCCATCTGGCCCTGGGCTTTTGTTTGTTGGGAGATTTTTGATGACTGCTTCAATTTCCTTAGTGGTTCTAGGTCTGTTCAGGTTTTCTGTTTCTTCCTGGTTCAGTTTTGGTAGCTGATACAACTCTAGGAATGCATCCATTTCTTCCGGGTTATCGAATTTGGTGGCATATAGTTGCTCATAATATGTTCTTATAATTGTATTTCTTTGGTGTTGGTTGTGATCTCTCCTCTTTCATTCATGATTTTGTTGATTTGGGTCCATTCTCTTTTTTTTTTGCTAAGTCTGGCCTGGGGTTTATCAATCTTGCTAATTCTTTCAAAGAACCAACACCTAGTTTCGTTGATCTGTTCTACTGTTCTTTTGGTTTCTATTTCATTGATTTCTGCTCTGATCTTTATTATTTCTCTTCTCCTGCTGGGTTTAGGCTTTATTTGCTGTTTTTTCCCCAGCTCCTTTAGGTGTAGGGTTAGGTTGTGTATTTGAGACCTTTCTTGTTTCTTGAGAAAGGCTTGTATTGCTATATACTTTCCCTTCAGGACTGCCTTTGTTGCATCCCAAAGATTTTGAACAGCTGTGTTTTCATTTTCATTGGTTTCCATGAATTTTTTTAATTCTTCTTTAATTTCCTGGTTGACCCATTCATTCTTTAGTAGGATGTTCTTTAGCCTCCATGTATTTGAGTTTTTTCCGACTTTCCTCTTGTGATTAAGTTCCAATTTCAAAGCATTGTGGTCTGAAAATATGCAGGGAATAATCCCAGTCTTTTCATACCAGTTGAGATGTGATTTGTGACCTAGGATGTGATCTATTCTGGAGAATGTTCCATGGGCACTAGAGAAGAATGTGTATTCTGTTGCTTTGGGATGGAATGTTCTGAATATGTCTGTGAAGCCCATTTGGTCCAGTGTGTCATTTAAAGTCTTTATTTCCTTGTTGATCTTTTGCTTAGATGATCTGTCCATTTCAGTGAGGGGGGTGTTAAAGTCCCCCACTATTATTGTATTGTTGTCAATGTGTTTCTTTGCTTTTGTTATTAATTGCCTTATATAATTGGCTGCTCCCATGCTAGGGGCATAGATATTTACAATTGTTAGATCTTCTTGTTGGATAGACCCTTTAAGTGGGATATAGTGTCCTTCCTCATCTCTTATTACATTCTTTGTTTTAAAATCTAATTTGTCTGATATAAGGATTGTCAACCCAGCTTTCTTTTGGTGTCCATTAGCATGGTAAATGGTTTTCCACCCCCTCACTTTCAATCTGGGGGTGACTTTGGGTCTAAAATGAGTCTCTTAGGGGCTCCTGGGTGGCTCAGTCATTGAGTGTCTACCTTCAGCTTAGGTCATGATCCCAGGGTCCTGGGATTGAGCCCCACATCGGGCTCCCTGCTCAGCAGGGGGCCTGCTTCTCCCTCTCCCACTCCCCCTGCTTGTGTTCCCTCTCTCGCTGTGTCTCTTACTATTGAATAAATAAATAAAATCTTAAAAATAAGTAAATAAATAAAATGAGTCTCTTCTAAGATAAGAAGTTGTTTGAAAAAAGAAAGAAGAGGATTAAAAAAAAAGAAAAAAAAGGGAGAGAATGTGATCAGGCAGGAGACTAGGACAAAGCCATACACTAGAGATTTAGGGTATATTTTGATCTGTTAGAAGAAACTGTATCTCAAAATTTTAAAGCGAGAACAACTTATATATATATATATGACAAAAATAAGGGTAACTACTATGAAGGGATAGACTATGACTCTAAAAATGAAAGATAAAAAAGATTTTTTAAAAAAGGGATTGATAAGATGTTGGTTGAAAAAGGGAAAAAGAGGGGCACCTGGGTGGCTCAGTTGGTTAGGCGTCTGCCTTTGGCTCAGGTCATGATCCCAAGGTCCTGGGAAAGAGCCCCTCATCGGGCTCCCTGCTTGGTGGGGAGCCTGCTTCTCCCTCTCCCTCTGCCTGCCACTCCCCCTGCTTGTGCTCGCCTTCTCTCTGTCAAATAAATAAATAAAATCTTTAAAAAAGAGAAAAAGAAAAAGAAAAATTCAAAAAGAAAAAAAGAAAATTAAAAAAATTAACTTTGAAAGACTAAAGGATCATGGGAAAAAAAGCCATGAATTCTATGTGCAGTACTCCCCTAGCGCTGGAATTCTCCCGTTCTCCTTGATCGGTAAACTTGGTCTTGGCTTGCTGGCTGTTTGTGCTGATCTTCTGGGGGAGGGGCCTGTTGCCATGGTTCCCAAATGTCTTTGCCGGAGGCGAAATTGCCCCGCCCTTGCCGCCCGGGCTAAGCAATCTGCTGGGGTTTGCCCTCCGGTGCTTTTGTTACCTCCAAGCTCTTGGTACAGCTTTGGAGGACCAGAGTGTAAACAGTGGCCTCCCAATCTCCACCTGGAGGAGCTGAGAACTCGGGGCCCCGCTCCTCGGTGAGCCCCAGAGAAAAGCAGTCACTCCCGTGTCCCCGGTCTCCGGCCGCACTCCGTGCTCACCCGGCCTGTGACCGAGCATTTCTATCTCTGGCACCCGACGCCGTGTGGAGTTTCCAAACCCAGCAGATCCCTGCGGTGTGCTCCCACGCCGCTCCTCCTGAGGGAGGAAGGGGAGTCTCCCCAGCTCTGCCGCTTGTTGGGTCCCTGCTGGAGGAGCAGTGGGGTCCCGACTGGGCCGCGGATCAGTTTATGGCAACCCCGAGCTGAGAGCCTGCGCCTCGGCTCCATCGCTGCAGCCGGCTTCCCCGCTTGATACCTGGGAGCTCTGCCGCACTCAGACTCCCCCGGTCTGTGACTCCGAGGGTCCTGAGACCACGCTGTCCTGTGAGGGTGCCACCCCCTGCTTAGCCACTGGAGCGACGTCCCTCAGCAGAGCCGACTTCTAAAAGTTCCAATTTTGTGCTCCGTGGCTCCACCATTTGCCAGAAGTGGCTGGCAGAGGCCCCCTCTCCCGCTGTCTATCTTCCCAAATATCCCCTCGCATTCTCTTCTCCGCACGTCCTACTTTCCAGTAAGTGGTCGCTTCTCTGTTCAGAGAGTTGTTGCTATTCTTTTCTTCGATCTCCTGTTGAGTTTGTAGGTGTTCAGAATGGTTTGATCCCTATCCAGCTGAATTCCTGAGACCAGACGAAATCCAGGTCTCCTACTCCTCCGCCATCTTGCTCCGCCCCCCTAGCAGTTCTTTTGTCTTTGAGATCCCTACTGTAGCTTTGTGTTTTCCAGTTCCAATTTGAACTGGCTGACCCTTAGACCTGATATTCCACACTATTCTCTGAATTCTCTTCATTTATTTCTTCTTTATATTTTCTATTTCCTGGATCTAATGCCTTACTTTTCTTGGTTTACAACCTCATGTTGGAAAACACATCCTCTAGTAGCTTCCTGGAAAAAGGTACATGGGAGGTAATTTATTTTAAAATCTTTAAAATCTTAAATGCCTGAGATGGTCTTTATTTAGCCTTCATATTTAAATGATACATTATTTAGATAAGAAATGTTTTATAGAAAGTAAAATTTTATCAGAATTTTAAAAGCACTCCATTTTTTTTCTAGTATATTGCATTAATTCTATAAAGTTTAATGGCAATCTAATTCCCAGTTCTTTGTGTATAATCAGTTATTTTCTCACAGGAAGTTTTAAATCTCTAACATTTTGGATTTCATAATGTTGTGTCATAGTGTGGGTCTTATTTTATTAATAAGTTACCAGGAGTCATTTTGTAAACTGAGTTTCTTAAGTTTTAAGACATTTTCTTGAATTATTTCTTTGATAGATTTATGTTTCCTGTTCCTTGATTATTTCATTTATTAATAAATGTCTTTGTCATATTTGTGAATTGTTTTAAGTTCTTGGATTATAGCAGTGTACACAAAGACTAAAAATTCTACCCTGTGAAGCATATATTCTAATGGTAAAGATAGATAATTAAATAAGTAAAATAAAAAGTAATGTTAGTAATAAATGCTAAGAAAAAAAAGGCCAGGAAGGAAGTTATGATATAGGCTGTGTATGTGAGATTTGTGAATTTAGATATGAGGCCAGGAAAGGCTTCACTGTGAGAGTGAGGTTTAAGTTAAGATGACAGGGATTAAGGAGTTAGCTATGTAGATCTCTGGTGTAAAAGCCTTTTAGGTAGGAAAAATATCAAGTTTGAAGTACAGATGTATTTAAGGAATAGTAAGAAAGCCAGGGTGACCAAAACAAAGGAAGCAAATGGGAGAGTGGGAGGGAATGAGGTTAAGGGCAAGTGGGGCCCAAATTATGCAAGGCCTTGTAGGTAGGAAGGGGACCATTGGAGGGTTTTGAGCAGAGGAATAGCATGATCTAACATAGGTCTTAATGGAATCACCTTGGCTGGTATGATGAGACAGTGTGAATGAGGGCAAAGGTAGAAGCAAGTGTGCCATTCAGGAGGCTGTTGCAACAAATCAAGAGAGAAGTAACAGTGGCTTGTACCAGAGCAGTGGCAGTGACGATTGTGAGTTGTGGTTGAATTCTTTATATATTTTGAAGGTAGAAGTGTCATGATTTGCTGACAGACCATATCTGAGGTATGAGATAAAAAGGAAGGAAGATGACTCAGGATTTTGGCATGAGCCTAAAAAAAGAAGTTGCCAAAAACTGAAAAGGGAAAAGTACAGGAGGAGAAGCTTGTTTTTTTTTTTTTTATCTTTATTTCTGGGGAGAGGGAGGAAGGTGTAAGTTAGAAGTTTTGAATTGGGCATTGAAAGTATGAGACGCCTGTTACATATCCAAATAAAGATGTAAATTGTGAGTTTGACATTTAGATCTGCATGTTTAGGTGAGGTATGTGGGCTGGAGATACAGATGTGGAAGCCTTCAGCATACAGGTGGTCTGTATGACCACGAGATAGGAAGTGATAGCCCAGAGAGTGGGTGTAGATTATATACTCACTAGAAGAAAGGAGATCTCAGGATGGAGTCTGGAGGCACTGTCCACATTTAGAGATAAGGTTGATGAGTAAGATGAGTAAGAAACAGCAGGAAAGACTGAGAGGCCAAGGTGTAGGAGGAAAGCAGGGATATGTGGAGTTCCACAAGCAAAGAAAGTTTTCCAAGAAGAAAGGAATTATCTACTTTGTCAGGTGTTGCTCATAAGTGAGATGGGGGCTAAGAAATGAGTTTCTTTTTTGGTGATCTTGGTGAAAATAGATGTTGGGGAAGTGGTAAGGTAAAAGTTTGACTGGAGTGGATTCACAGAGAGAGGAGGGAAGAAATGACAATTAGTGGGTGTAGATAACTTTCTTAACATGCTTTCCCAAAAAAGGCAAGAAGAGAAATAAGATGGTACCCTTTCAATGAAGAAGGTGCCAAAGGTGAAGAAGGAAATCTCTGCCCTTCCTAAAGCGGAAGCCAAAACAGAGGCTTTGAAGGTCAAGAAAGTGGTGCTGAAAGGTGTCCACAGTCACAAAATAAAGATCAGCGTGTCACCTACCTTCCAATGGCCCAAGACACTGCATCTCTGAAGGCAGTCCAAATATCCTTGAAAGAGCACCCTCAGAAGAAACAAGCTTGACCACTATGCCATCATGAAGTTCCCCTGACTACTGAGTTAGCCATGAAGAAAATAGAAGACAACAACACACTTGTGTTCACTGTGGATGTCAAGGCCAATAAGCACCAGATCAAACAGGCTGTGAAGAAGCTCTATGACATTGATGTGGCCAAGGTCAACACTCTGATCAGGCCTGATGGAGAGATGAAGGTGTATGTTCAACTGGCTTCTGATTATGATGCTTTGGATGTTGCTAACAAAATTGGGATCATCTAAACTGAGTCCAGCTGGCTAAATCTAAATATACATTTTTTAACCCCTCCCAAAAAAAAGGAAAGAAGGAAAAAGAAAAAAAAAGAAATAAGATGATAGCTGGAGCTCTACTCTGTATTTTGGGAGCAAAGATTATTCAGATGTTGAATATCCTGTATTGATTTTCTTATTTTCTTTCTTGTATTTTCCATTTTTCAATTCTTTATCTTTCTGTTCTTGCTTGGGAGGTCTTTGATTTTGTCTTAAAACCCTTCGTTGACTTTTTTGTCTACTATCATTTTCATTTCAAGAGCTCTTCTTTATTTTTAGATTGTTCATTTTTCACATGAATGGTGATCTCTGTTCTTGTTCTTCATTTATCAAAAGTTCTGTTGAAGATATGAAAATTAAAGAATAAAGTAATAAAGCCTTTCAATTTTAGTGTAGTTAGCTTTTCTCTCTTTTTACAAAAAAATTATTGAAAGATAAGTAAGACTTACAAAATGATATAAAGAATAATACAACAAAATCCTTGGGCTTAAAATATAACTTTTTTTTTTTTTTTTAGTTTCCCAGTTTTGTTTTATAAGTGTAGTCTCATCCCATATTCCTAAAGTTATTTATTAAAGATTATTTTTCCCCTCAGCCTTTTTCTGCTCACTGTATTGATTCTCTATTTTTTCTAAGTCCAATCTAATCTCCGGCTTTGTTTGTTTGTTTGCTTGCTTACTTGCTTGCTTTGGTCTATCTTGCATATTAGGGCTTTGGCAAATATTTGGAGATCTTGTCTGCCCATGTGTAGCTAAGAGTGGGGCTCTAAAAAGCTCATTAGCAGGTCCGTGTGCCAAGGCAGCACTGGGTGGCTACCTGCTTTCAATAGAGCTAGAACCCAGCTCTTTCCTTGTAGACTTCCAATGTCTGTATCTAGAGGTCTCCTCCCTTGGACCATTCTGTTTTTCCAGAGGAGAATCTTGCAGCTTTCTGCTTATGATAACTGTAGACTTAGGAAAAGGGCTCAAGAAGCCTCACTGTTCAGTACAGAGATTTTCACTTAATCTCCCATTTCCTTTAGGGCATTTTGCTCCTGACCTTAGCTGTGTTTGTTATTTGAGTGAAGAGTCTTGCAGGTTCAGCTTTTTCTGGGAGTAAAGCTCTTTTCTTCTGCCCAGAGCTGCAAAGGTGTAGTTTACTGGCTGTATAGATTGGTAGAAGGGATGGGAGACATTGAAAAGCTCCAGATAGGTTATTAACTAGTCCTATTCTTGGCTCCATTCTGAATATTGGCTCCCAGAGGTACCTAGTGGTTCCAGTGTCTGAGCCTTTTTGGTGTCATATGGACCAAATCCACTCCACTCACATTGGGATGCCCCCTCTGTAGGCAATAGATTTCAGCCTTCTTCCCTCCGTTCAGCCAGTTGTCCGCTATATAGCTTCTGCCCGTCTCTCACTTCCTCACCAATTCTCTTTGTTCTGTTGGTTTTAAATTTGGGGGTTAAATATTTACATTATGTAATTTTAAAGAGGTTACTTAGAGGTAAGTATGTATATTAAATGTTCCATATTGACCTGTGACATCACTTACTATTCATTATATTACTCACCATTCAGATGTGACCTTCTCCAAGAAGAAACCCCTAGACTGAGAGAGCCAGTTCTCCCTTGGAGCTCGGACACCACTCATGGTAAGTTTCCTACGTTTCCATTGTTTTGTCTTTTTCCAGGACTATAAGCTCTAGGGAGGCAAGGATAATGATTTCTTTGTCTTTGGAGCTCCAAAGCCCAATAGAGTGTTGAATGAACAGATATCTGCAGAATTTGCCAAGTTTTTTGCAGATATCTAGTGTGGGTTACAAGGGTACAAGAGTGGATAAGTAAAATTTTATCACAGAAAAATGGTTTTCCCATTTAATAGCTCTGTGAAGCTAAGTAAATTATTCACCCTCTTTGGGCCTCGTTTCCTTAGAATTGTGATAGTAATAATGCCCATTACATAGGGTTTATTGGGGGGAGGGGAACTGAGTGCTTTAACATATATAGAACACTTAGCCAGTCTCTGTCTCATTATAAGCACTCAATTCACTATTATTATTTTAATATAAAAATAATTTGAGGGTATGTTTTTAGAGATGTTACAAGATTTTTCTTGCCTTTTTTTGCTTCCATGGAATTGCTATAACCAATGAATGTTTTTGATAAAATATTAAGAGTTAGGCCAAGGGAAGAAAGAGCCTGTATTTGAGGCCTGGGGAAGAGAAGACCTGCCTGGGGGTTGGGTCTGGCCTCTAGAGTGAGCTACTCTTGCTCTGTTCTTCCCCAAACTCTAGGAAGATGAGTTCTCCTCTCTTTCTTTCCATCTGAGGACACTGGGAGGCTTCACTTTTCTTCCTTCTGGAGATTAGTCTGAAGAAGGTAGATATTTCCTGGTTTGTGTGATACAAGCTTAGCTTGTTTGGAAAAAAAAGTAGAAGGAAAATCAAAAAGAACAATAATTTAAAAAAAGACATTAAGTTAAGGTGTGGAATAAAGGTTTTTCAAGCTACATCAAGCATGGGATTTTTATTTTTTTAAACTCTTGAGTTTAGAGGGTAGGAGGGGCAGAGCTTGTGGCATTGACTAATAAGAAAATATATGTAATCCTTGGATGTTGAAAATTTGTAGAACTTTTAAGCTTGTTAATTGCTTTGACACTTAAAGTAAACCATGGAACAGTATTGGTGGAAAAGAGTGGAAACTAACTTAAGTGTTGAAATTGAGTAATTTATTTATTCATTTATTTATTTTTTTGGTGGGGGACTGGAAACTGACACTATCATGGTACATAAAATACACATGGTTCCTACTATCACTGAGCCTAGAGACTAATGGAGAAATAGTCTTTAAGTAAAACTCTAAATGTATCATTGTAAATTATAGGGCATTTGAGAGATATTATCAGGGATTGGGGGGGTTGGTAATGTAGATTGAGGTACGAGAAGACTTTTCTTATGAAAGAATAGTTAAGCTGAGATATAATGATTGAATAGAAGTTATCCATGTGAACACTGAAGGGAAGAACATTCCAGAACACAAGAAGAAGGAACTATTTGGTGAGTTTGCCCACTACGGAGTCCTGTCAGGGTGGTGTTTGTTATCAGGACAGGGTGGTAGAGTCTGTGACTGCAGAAGCCAATGAGGACGAAAAATAGGTACATCCTTGAGAAGCATATTAAGGACATACTAAATTATTCTCAGGACTATGAGGAGCCATTGAATGACCTTAGCCAAGAAATAATCCTACTTAGGCTTAGTAAAAGATTCCATTGGCTACTGTGAGGAGAAGTGTTTGGAGACAGGCAGGAGTAGCTTCATGAGAACAGGTAGGGAGCTAACATATTGGTATTGCAGGCTACGGTGTTAGCAGTGGGAATAGAGAAAAGGGGTTGCATTTGACGCTCATTTTTGAGGGAAACCATCTGGACTCCTTGACCAATTAGATGTGGGAAAATGAGGGAGAGGGAGATGTCATAGATGACTTCTGGATTTCTGAGGGCAATTGGGAAGAAGAGGAGGTTTGAGAAAAGTATCAAGAGTCAGGGAAGAAACAGCATAGTATAATTATTAAGAGCAGTTAATAAATACAGCTGATCCCTCATTTAGGATGGTTTGACTTATGCTTTTTTGACTTTATGTTGGTGTGAAAGCAGTATGCATTCAGTAAAAACTCTGCTTTGAATTTTGAGTTTTGATCTTTTCTCAGGCCAGTGATACATGGTGGAATACTCTCTGGTGATGCTGGGCAGCGGCAAGGACCCACACTTCCAGTCAGTCATGCGATCTCAAAGATGAACAACACATAGACTTACAACTGTTCTGTACCCATACACCCATTCTGTTTCTCACTTTCAGTACAGCTTTCAATACATGACATGAAATAGTCAACACTTTATAATAAATTAGGCTTTGTGTTAGATGATTTTGCTGTAGGCTAAACTGTAGCCTAGGCTTATGTAAGTGTTCTATACTTGTTTAAGGTAGGGGAGGCTAAGCTATGATATTCTGTAGGTTAGGTGTATAGAATGCATTTTCAACTGATGATCTTTTCAACTTACGATGGGTTTATCAGGATGTAATCCCACTGTGAATCAAGGAAGATTTGTAATTACTTTTTTCCTGTTAGCCAATCCTTCAAGTTCTTGATCATGTCTTGTCTTCATGAAAATTTCTCTGACCACCTGAAGCACAAGTCAGTTGGCTATATCTCCTCTCATCTTCCAGAGTACTTGTTACTCACCTGAAGTAACATGCTGCCTCTTGCACATACTGTCCCTTATCCTGTTGTCCTTCATATGTGATGCTCTTCTCTTTATACCTAGATTTGAAACTCAGGGCAGGGGACCTGTTCTTATACTCCTTTTAATTCTCAGAATCAATTCTTAGCATTTGTACATAGTAGGCTCTCAATAAAGATTTTTTGACTACTTCATAACTGGAAATATTATCATTTTGAGAGAAATTTTGAAAAGGACATGTTATTGTTAGTGATTTTTTTTCTCTCATTCTGTTCAGAGAGAAAAAAATAGAACACGTGTATATCTAATTTCTGAAATATCTTTGTGAGGATGGCTGATAAAGAACTGTAGAATTATTTATGGTGGCTACAGTTTATTGTAATATATAAGTTTAATAAAGAGAGATTGAGAGAATTCAATGTATTTGTTGTTTAAGTCTTCGAATTCATTGTTCCGATCATGAATTAGAAGTGCTGGTCGTATTTGGAAAAACATGGTGATGGTGGGGATGGGGTGGGGAGGGGATGGGAATGAGGTGAGGAGAGATGAGAGAAGACATTAAAATACACACAAAATGTGTGTCTGTATAATACATGAAAAATATTGCAACCTCAAGAACCCAAAGAGCTCTCTCAAATGATTCCCATAATGGTACAAGTCACATCCACTAGCTTCTATGCCTTGTGGTTAATGGTGAATGTGAGGCAGGGCACGCTGACCTTGTGTCTCCTTGATAGACTTCCCCAACTGCTCCCTCATCTCAGACTGCTTGTAAAGCAGCCTCTTGCAACTTCCTTTGTCCACCATCCTTTGGAGTTTTAAGTGAGGGTGGGGACAGATGATCACTGCTGCCACTTATCTATCAGCTCCTGCTGTTATTATTAATCATAGTTTGCTCCTTGCTAATGTGAGCATTTACATGGAAATAAAAGACATTAACTGAACATCACATGTATGGCAGGATTTGGGGTAGGCTGCTTTGAAGACACAGATATGAAAACAAACCAAAAAATTTATGGTCTCAAAGAGCATGCAGTGGCAAAGTCAAGTGTGTACACAGGCATACAACTTTTCACTATGGTAATAGAGATTTTTTTTTCTCTATAGGAGGCTTAACTACTGGTATTTAAGACTTTAGAAATCAGGATTAGCAGCTTCACTTCTCCATGTTGTTAACTATGTGATCTTGAGCAAGATACTTAATTTGCCTAAGCCTTCTTTGCAATTCCACAATGAAGATAGTGATACCTTCATCCTAGGGTTGTTGTAAGAATTAAATGAGATAATGTAGTCAAAGCTTCCAGCACACATATTGTACATGGTGAGTGCTTCATAAATCATATACATACGTATAAACATGACAATCCATTCCACTTGTCTAACAAGTGTTGCATATTCATTTGCAGCTCCAATCTTTCCTTTGCAGAGACAAAGTTGATGATAATGATCTATTTCCTAGGGCTGAGTCAGACCAGTTGGACCAAAGACCCACTGTTTCTTCATAACCCATGCAGCACCCTTCCATGGATTAGCCTTCCGCCCACTCCACCCTTCCCTCTCCTTCCTAATTGCTTCCCACCCGCCCTCACAGGACTTTCCCTTTCTCCCACTCCAAAGAATTATGCAAGAGTCAGGTTGCTCTTCAGAATACATACTTACAAGAGCAAAATTAAGATTAAATACTTGGTTATTTCAAAGCATGAAATGAGGCAACTTGTCTCTCACTTTATCCATGAGTCAAGAAATTTATAAGCATGAGTATTAATACCATCTTCACTGATTTGAAATAAACTTGGTAAGTTGTTCGCTGTTTCTTGGCTTCAGCTTTCATGTTTGTAGAACAGCTGATTGTGAAATGAGAAGGTAGGGTTGCCTCTGATGGCTGGAGCTGTGTTATGGTGAACAGCATTGGGGAAGTGTCTGGTGAAAAGATCACTGTCAGAGAAATCAAGAGTTCCAGACTCTTGATTATAGATTAGACATTAAAGTACAGGAAGAAAAGGAAAGAACTGACTTTTCCAAAATATTCTCCCACTAATCCATCTTGTACTGGAAATGTTTTCTGTCTTTCTCATTTTGTCTAAAGATGGAGAGGAGTGGGGCACCTGGGTGGCTCAGTCATTAAGCATCTGCCTTTGACTCAGGTCATGATCCCAGGATCTTGGGATCAGGCCCTGCATCAGGCTCCCTGCTCCGCGGGAAGCCTGCTTCTCCCTCTCCCAACCCCCCTGCTTGTGTTCCCTTTCTCGCTCTCATTCTCTCTCTGTCAAAATAAATAAATAAAATCTTAAAAAAAAAAAAAAAAAGATGGCGAGGAGTAAAAGAATGACCAGAGAAAGGAATGGGAAGAAGGAATATCAGAAATCCAGGGTGTTTGTGTTGGGGATGGGGTGGTCAGAGTAACCGTCAACCCCAGGACTTTGCTCATATAGGCATCAAAGTTCATTGTTTTCCTTGTTTGTCCCCAAGAAAGACAATTTCCCAAAGTTAAAGGATATGCTATATTTAATGATTCACTAGCTCTATTGTACAAGAGTTTACCTGACACTTTCTGGAACAGATTTATATTTTCATCCAACATTATATTTTTGGGTGGTGATTTTTCACAAAGCAGTAATTTTATAATTTGCATAAGGGATAGAGAAGAATTATGATCTCTGAGATGAGGCTAGAATACCACTCCCAAGACTCTCCTCTCTTCAATCTATCTTCCCCACACAAATTGAATGTAAATTACTCAACATAATTTCAAATCTTAGATTTAAAAATAAGAATAAACACTTCCTAGTCACTGTCTGCCTGAGATATTACTGCCTTGACTTGCTCAGAAGGCAAGAGAGCATGTTATATATAATCATGAGTTTCCTTAAGTTAGCCCCTTCACCCATAAATAAGAAACCACAGGCCACTTAAACTGTCATCCCACTCATTTAAAAATAAGTACCGACTTTTCATTACTATCACTGTGACAGGTTTAACATATTTTCTTAGCTGCCGAAACTAGAGAAAGCATTTCTGACCATTAAAAATAAAGCCATCCATCCAGAGTTTAGCTTTTCTCTAAAATGCTACTCATTAGGCAATCCTCATTTGCGAGGAGGGAAATAAAAGGATTATGTGACGGAGAGTGACTGCTTGGAGAAGGGAGGCAGGAGAAACTCTATGTTCAGGGAAGCCTGTCTGTGTGGGGAAGTAACATATGAGCTGAGAACAGAAGGGTGACAATGACAAGCCCAACAATAATGATCTATAATTATTGAGCATTTAATTATATTCTAGTCATTTACATACATTAATTCACTATGTCCTGGGATTCATGCTCCCAACGCCTTGCTTTAAAAACTCTCTGCTCTTGTGGTTAAGTTCTATGAAGAATTGGAGAAAACCATTTCAGAAAAAGGAGTGGCAGTTGGAAAGTCTCTAAGCCAGTATGAAGCCAGGTACGTTGAAGAATGGGAGGAAGTCTAGGGTGGCTTGTGTAGAATGAGCTAGGGAAAAAAAATGTTATATATATGGGGAAGTGGGTTGGAAACCACAGTAAAGGATTTTGATTTTATACTTTATTCTTAGGACTTGTTATCTCATTCACTATTTTAGAAATTTGAGGGTAAATTTGCTTTTAATTTGTACTCTATGTAATAATTCTGAGCATATCAGGAGAACAGACACAAGATAGTTTTAAAAAATCATAATATTTTATCCTCAATATTATATAGACAATTATTGAGTGTGACAGAATTTAGCTAACAAATATTTCTAATCCTTAAAACATACAAGTCTAAATAATTCACCAGATTGAATAATATCATCCACTGTAGTCCAAACCAGGCCCATTGACCACTCTAGCAGATTGTTTCTATTAGGTGCATTTCCTTCTTAAGACATCCAAGAAAGTATAAATATTTAACAACTTTGAGCAATGTGAGCAATCATAGTTTGCTCTGATATTAAAAATGCAATAGCAATGAAAGAAAAGTCTTTCTAACAGAATACAGACCCAAATCTAGATAAATATAGCATTCTTGTCTACAAACTTCTTTCTCGGAAGCCACAAATATATTCAACAGCATTGTTTCAGTTTAGGTTTGTCCTTTTAACATACTGAGTCATTGTTTGGTGATCAGAGCTGTTTTCTCTAGCATTTCATCTCACTAGGAAATTGGCTCCTGGGTTTGATCAGACTTAACAAGTAATGTCCACCATGTAAGAAAGGACAAAGCTCTTTGTTGCTACTGAGGAAGTTAACATTCTCAGATACCACGATGGGTAGAAATAGAAATGACTTATTCTCCTGTGTAGAATTAGAGAGCTAAGTTCTTTTAGGATGATGGAGTGGATATTTTGGAAGTTCCCAATCTTACAAGAATCCTCTTTGACAGAAAGAGACAAAAGCAAAAATTAAAAACAGAGTAGCCTAATACTTAGGGTATTCAGAACATGTAAAAAAAAGAAAAAAAGACTGACCCACAAGGATGGTGAGGATTGTTTTGGGTCTGTTACTAAGGAAAGCTTGATTCAGATGTAGCCATTAAGTGTTTATTATTTGAGTCCAGAAATGGATGGGAGTGGGTAAAAGGGGATGTTCCCTCAGTAGGTTGATGTTTTTGGCAACAGTACAACTGATGTTGCAAGAAGGGAAACAGTCTCAAGATGAAAATCTCTTACAGGTTGGCATTTGCCCAAAACTGTAATGTTGACAGGGAAGTGTGGGCACACCCAAAAACATCCTGATTAAATTGCAGGTGTTGTGCAAAACCAAGTGGGAAGAGCAAATATTTTATAACTAGTAAGCAGAATCTGGCAGTTGCCTTGTATATAGTGTATGAGATTATAAAATCTTAAGGCACAAGGATATTGTTTTCTATTTCTGTTGTAAAACAGAGTTTTGCCCGGAGACTCATACACTATTTGATTTGGAAATGACTTTTCAGATCATGTCTGCAGAAATAACTCCTTTAGAATAAAATCTGAAATTGAACTCCGCTATATAAAAACAGATGGTATTTTATTAGTAAAAATGACTTTATAAGTGTAAACTGAACATATTTACTCTTTATATAGTGAATAAATGAAACTAAAGGAGTTGTTTTGATTAATACAAAACCTTGGAATCAGAGCTACTATGGGGCACTCATGATTTTGTGAAATCCAAATCCTTAGCACCTCATTTATTTTAGTATTTTTGTGTTTTTGCATATGATTACAATATCTTGATTTAGACAGAAAACTAGTTGCAAGTGGGAGGTTTCACAGATCACTTTGTAATCTCAGGATTTCCTTGTGGGAGAACCCTTTATTCTGAGGTCCATTCAAAAATGAGTCAAACTGGAAACACAAGTTAATACATTGGTGGTTTCCAATGTGCTGACATCTGGCTTATAACTCCTTGGAGTGTTCTAAATATTATGATATTTAAAATGTTTCCAAACTCCTTAAAATGCAAATTGAGTCCAATATCTGTTGAGCCCTTTCCACAGAAGGTCTTCCACAGAAACCCAGGGCTCCAAAGTTGTTAGTGGTGATGCGGTAATTACTTCAGGCTTCTCCTGAACTGAAGCATGTGCAATTGAGCAAAATAAACAAGCTTAACAGTGTTAAATAAAATAATTTATATTCTAGCTAGGAAACGTCACAGTTGAAACTAGACTTGGGGCCTCTTGACTCCTGCTTGATTTTCATGCAGAGTGAATTCAACACAATACAGCAATGGTTCACTTATTGTCAGTTTTATTCATTTAGCACTTCATTAGGGCAATGCCTTATGGGCTCCCACTCTATCTTCTTAATAGATGTTTCACCAGCTAGATTGAAAGTCCCTTGCCCAAAAGAACTAAACCCTGTATTTCTCTGTAGCCACTGGTATAGTGTGTGTATAGTAGGATATTAGTGAGATATTGATTATGCCTTAAAGAAATGTACCAACTTATTCTCATATAAACATCTATTACTGATAATTGATATTGTTTTGTTGATGTTTCAAGCTGTACCATTTTCAGGGCATAGATGGATCTACCCACATTTTTGTTTAAAATTTCATGAAATGATGTTATGTACTGTTAGAGAACTAAAGGGATATATATTGAATAGCCACTATGTCCTTAGTGCTGTAGAAACCATCATGCCAAATGAGTAGCCATCATTGCTGAATTTGACATTAAATTGGGCTTTTAATTAGGATGGTTAATATTTTCTTCTTCTCTTACTTGGAATGGTAGCATTCAAAAATTGAAATATTGTTAGGTCTGGCTTTATGTTGTGGGAAGATTAAAATTCCTTCTTCAGAAATATCCTGGCTTTGCTTCACAATATTTCATGTCCCATTCTTAATGGGAGGATTATTACCCATCCAAGTAAAAGACTTATTTAGCTCTTTAATTTTCATAACAAGATTTCAATCTTATTTTTTTCTAAAGTGTTAGATTGAACTGTGTAAATTGGATGTTTTTGTAAATAAAAAAATAAAATCGAAAATTAGCAGTTTCATGTGGTTCTGCTTAGTGTATAAATTCAACTGAAATCAACAAGTTGTTTGCTATCCCAACTCTCATCAAAAGCTCTACGGATAAAAGTGGTAACAATAGCGGTTTGCTTTAAAGCCCAGGCTGACAAACTTTCTCTGAAAGGGCCACATAGTAAATGTTTTAGGCTCTGTGGACCCACAATAAGTATGTAGCAACTACTCAACTCTATTGTTGTAGCATGAAAGCAGCCCCAGACATTAAGCAAATGAATGGCTGTGGCTGGGTCCAAATAAAACTTTATTTATAAAACTAGGCTGTGGATTGAATTTGGTCTGCAATCCGTAGTTTGCTCACCTCTGGCTTAAAGGACAGAGAAATATATCCTTGGATTATGTTGTCTTGGTATGAATTGTGAATGAATTGTCTTTGCAGAATTACCTTGTGGTGGTTAGCTCTCGGCTTTCATGGGGGAAGATGTTGAGAAACAACCTTAAAATTCTTTATTACATTTGCTCTGGGGATATTACACAGAAATATTATTCATATGATTAACCCGTAATGTACCTCAAGTATTTCTCTCATAGCTAAGATCTAGGTAATGATTTGTTTCTTTCCCTGCATTTAGGTAATGATTTCTTCCTTTCCCTGGTTTTTATGATAATAAAAACTAACTGACTGGGTCCCATTTTTTGCTTTTGCTACCAGGAGTAACAACACCAAATCCGAGTTTCATCTACAGCCACTATGGGGCCATTTATGTCTGTAGAGGTGAGACTCCCTTCTTTCTTATCACTGGCTTTGCTTTGACTATATATTCAAATAGAATTTTCCCTGACTTTAGAAATTTTGAATTGTAACCCACTATTCTCTTGTGTGCTTCTTTGTTGTAAACAGACTCAAATTCTTGCTTATCCTGTTTGAGAGTAAATATACAGAGTAGGTACATGATATCTTTTCATATCTGAAGATCAATTTCCTGCAAACTTTTAGTATCTAAGGTGCTCAAGTATAGACTATTGAATTATTTTAACCCAACAAATAATATGAATATACTCTTGCCCTCAAGCAGTTTATAGTTCCACGGGGTGGCGGGGGGACATACATATAAATAAGTAATGACAAAGCTACAAGGTAATAGTCATTATGGAGGTTCGTGTACCCTGGAGCTTGGAGCTTGAATTTTTAAGGAATGATACTGTTGCATCATCTTCCTCCTTGGCATGGTGAGGCCAACTCCGCAAAAACAAATCTTTTGTGAATAGTCATTACTTCTTATGGAAAAGCTTAAAGGCATATAAGCAAGATGATGTTTGATGTTTTGCTTTCCTGTATTAACAAGCTCAAAACACTCTTCTACAATTAATGCAGAACTTAAGATCTACATTTCAGAGAAACATGAATTTCAACCAAGATTTATTTTGTACTTGTTAAAGCCATTAGTTTCTTATATCTAAATTAGTCCCTGAGTATTTCAAGGATTTGAGTTTATACTACTGTCCACCAGCTTTTTTCACCAGGAAAGCCAAAATATGCCTTCATGTTATTTCATACACATGAGCAAGGTTAGGCTGGGTGATTAAAAATTCGTAAACACTGTTTTAATTACATTAAGATGACTCATAATACAAGAAAAAATGTTATTTATAATTATTCTGCCTCAGTAAATTAAGCTATTGTAATTGTTTCTTTAATTCATATGCAAAATATTTTAACAGTTTAAATCAGTTTATGTTGTTTGTATTTAAGCAATTAAATGTAAGATTTTTTTCCACCAAGCCATACATTTTTATATTTATAATTTTAATGTCTAAAATTTGTTCATTCAGCAAATATTTTATTGCACACCTATTATGTGCCATGATCTGTCCCATATGCAGGAGATACTTTAGTGAGCAAGATGTATAAGGTTCTTGACTTCAAAAAGGCTACATCCTCATGGGAGAAGATAGATGATAAACAGAGACAAATTCTTTTATTTATTTATTTATTTATTTATTTATTTATTTATTTATTTATTTATTTTTATTTGACACAGAGAGAGAGCACAAATAGGGGGAATGGCAGAGGGAGAAGCATGTGCCCACCTGATGCAGGGCTCAATCACAGGACCCTGGGACCATGACCTGAGCCGAAGGCAGACGCTTAACTTAGAGACAAATTATTTAAAGATATATTTAAATAGTGATTACAGCTATTATAAAAATATAACACAGAAATGAGACAATGAGAAACTGTTGGAGGGTAGTGGTGGGTGGTAATCTCTGAAGGTTTCTGTAAAGAATGGTGAGAAAAAACCAGTCAAGTGGAAACCTAGCAGGGAACAGCAATTATTTAGAATTTATTTGAAATTCCCTATGGTTAGGAAATAAAATTATTCACAAAATTTTAATAACAACAATATTGCAAAAAAATCTAATTATATGTATTTTTTATCCTCTTCGTTCTTACCTATAATGGGAAAGATACCTTTTAACAAATCATCATCAAACTACGTGGAATGATTATATAATCAGTTTGGTGCTCTTGTAGATGCTTCGCTGTGAAGTCCTAAGCCTGTTCCTTTGGAGACTATCACGAGTTTCACTTATTTTCTCCCATGACAGAACCTGAGGCAAAGACTTCATGGCCCTGACCTCCTGGAATGCCACCATAATGGAGTAAGGACCACGGATGTATATGGAGGGTTTGGAGTGTGGTTTAAAGATCAAATAAGAAAGAAGGAGGCAGATCGTGGGAAATGAGGCTCCCACTCACTAGTGGTAACCTGACTATTGACTGAAAGATGATACAGTATAAAAAGTTGACATTAGAAGTTGCCCTATCACTCCCCGCTCAGCGGGGAGTCTGCTTCTCCCTCTGACTCTCCCCCTTCTCATGCTTTCTCTCTCTCTCTCTCTCTCATTCTCTCTCTCAAATAAATAAATAAATAAAATCTTAAAAAAAAAAAAAGAAGTTGCCCTATCCTTTTTCTATAAGTTTATGATCAGCTAACAGAATGAGAATGTTCTCTATCTGGTAATGGACTATACTTGGATGGCTGTCCAGATACAGTGGTGTGCCACTGAGACTTTAATTCTAAGAATTTTCTAAGAATTCTAAGATTTTAATTCTAAGAATTCATTCTTAGAATGAATGCTCTGAATTGAGATTTCTAGGTCAATGGCTATTATAGATTATGTTTGTGATTCTTAATATAGGACTACACTGTTTTCAAATAGGCTCTCCTGTACCAATACACTTAGCCCTCCATGAGCATCATCTAAGGCTTATGTTGCCAGACTGATGTGTAAAATACAATTTAAATTCTTGCCTGTAAGCACTGAATTGGGGACTGAACAATTTAATAGGCCATCTGCTAAGTCTGGATAAAAGCACATGCTGAATACCTTCATGGATGATCCAGTCTAAAAGCCACCGTACAGCACGTAGCTTCCTTCCTGGGGCAGCCCTCCCTACCTATGTGGCTATCGGAGCAGCCTATAAATCCTGTATCTTCCCTGTATATAGATCTCTGGCTTCTCTAGGTATCACTGGTAGCCATTCTCTGGAAAACTCCTTTCTACTGTCATTCCCACTCACTGGCTAAGTCTTTGATTATTTCCTTGGTGACTGCAGAAGGAAATCTTCACTTAAGAGAGTATCAATTATCTATTGCTATGAATAACCCAGAAACTCAGTGGCTTGAAACAAACAACAGGCATTTATTTAATTCATGAGTTCATGGGCCAGTGGTTTAGTATGGTTGCTTATTCTGGTCTCTATTAAACTTGCTTACGTGTGGCAGTTGATTGATTATTAGCTGGGGGTGATTGAGCAACTGGGCCACTTTCGTTCTCTAGCAGACTTTCATTGGTCTGTTTTCCTTGCAAGGAAAATGTATAAGACATAAGTGGAACTTAATAAGAATTTTGGTGGCTGGGATAGTTGTAACCTGGCACTGAGGCCTCTGTGTGCAACCACACAACAAACAATTGGTGTCTCTTTTTCAAGGGGATCCTTTAATACAGTCCATTAAAAATCTAGACCCTGGACTCAGAGTCCCTGAATTCAAATCATAGCTCTGCTAGTTGCTAACTGTGTGTCCTGGCCCACATTATTTAGCCCCTCTGTGCTTTAGTTTCATCATTTGTTATTTGGGGATAATACTCCATTCTACCATATTGGGTTGTTGGGAAGATTCAATTAACAAATATATGTAATACGTTCCCATAAAAGTGTTAAGAGACTATTATCGCTAAAATATTTTTCCTGTAGGTCACTTATTGGTTTCCTCAGAGATCTGACTGCTGGGAAACTCAACTCCATTTCTGTTGCTTTAGGCAGGATCCTTCAACTTGCTGGTTGACGTCCCTTCAGGGTCTCAGTTTCTTGCAGGTCACCACTCTGCCGGGTGGCTGTCCTCATTCAGACATTATTTTGTGTGGAGTCCTTTTCAAGATGCCCATGGCCGCTTTCCCCTCACAGGGCCCATGTTTGTGCCATGTCACAGTACTCTGGGAAACTCCTATTTGGCCCTACTATCAGTGAAAATAAAGCATTCTCTCTTTGTTCTATCACTAAGCAGACCACTCTAGCTGGCCTATTTTTCTTGCCCTTTTTCAGGAGAGCCACCTCAAACTGTGACTTTTTCTCTTAAACCTTTGTGCTAAGCCTGATCTTAGAACAAGTCAAAGATACCGGGCAAAGAAGGTAGAGGAGGGAGAGTTGAGGGAGAAAGAAGAACCTGGCCAGCCCCCAGGTTTTCCAAACAGGCTTTGCAGCCAGTGCCAGCCTAAGCCGGGAAGAGGAAACAAACTTTATAACGGATCAAAGTTTGGATCTTTGATATCACACTGAATTGGACTTTAAAAATGTTTTTCAGGGATACCTGGGTGGCTCAGTCAGTTAAACATCTGCCTTTGGCTCAGGTCATGATCCTGGAGTCCTGGGATCAAGCCCCGTGTCAGGCTCCCCGCTTAGCGGGGAAACTGTTTCTCTCTCTCCTTCTGAACCTTCCCTCTGTTCATGTTCTTGCTCTCTCTCTATCTCTCAAATGAATAAATAAAAAATCTTAAAAAAAACGTATTTCAGTTCCTACTACATGTAGGCTTCATATGCAAAATACACTTATTTAACAAAATAAGCTTATAATCTAATAGGAAAAAGACCCATTCATGCTCACCAGACCTAGTGCTATGGCACAAGAGCAATTTATCACCCCTCCCCCCAATTCTATTTCTCTAGTCTCTTCAACTGATTCCTTAGTCACCTCTCACATGGTAATGATAGGGGATCTGGTTTCAATCCACAACTTTTGGAAATCCTTTAGCATACATTGCCATGGTAGCCATTGGAATTGTGGATGAATTGTGCTGTTGTACTGTTAGTTGAAACTGGGATAACATGGAAAGTTGCATCTTAAAATCCTGTTTCATATATATGCGGGTGTTTTTTGTTTCATTTTGCATGTTGACTTTTGCATCAATATTGCACAATTGCATTATTTTAAATGTTGCAACCACATTTCTTCTAAAATTTCTAACTGTTCTGTGTATTCCTTTGAGTGTAAAGTATGTGTGTTTCACCCGTTATCAAAGTATTGTATGCACATGTTAAAAACTTAAATAAAAACCTACAAATTAAAGAATTAAATAAACATGTTACTAATTTGATTATCTAAATCTTACAGCATTTTCACTTCGGACTCCAAAGGGCTGGTGGGAGAAAAGATGTCTTCTAGTGAAAAGAAGCAATCCCCTGGGGTGCCTGGGTGCTTCAGATGGTTAAGCACCTGGCTCTTGATTTCTACTCAGGTCACGATCTCAGGGTCCTGGAATCCAGCACTGCATTGGGCTCCACTCAGCAGGGAGGCTGCTTGAAAATTCTCTCCCTCTGCCTCTCCCCCCCACTCGTTCTCTCTCTCTCTCTTAAATAAATAAATATATCTTTAAAAAGATTAAAAAAATAAAAGCAACAATCTCCTGCCACACCCCACCATACAAACACAGTCTCAGTCCTAGAGGGAATTACTATGAACTCTGAAACTAATCTGTTTTTAAAAATGTTTATATGACTAGCCTTTGGTTTATCAGTTTTAGACATCTATGCACAACCTGCTATGGCAGTTAAATCAATCTCTCACTTTCCTTTTCCCATCCCAATATAGTTACATTATTTTTTAATTCCTCTATTTGTGATTTTATAATTTTGAATAATGTATCTTAACATTTAGACCTTATTCTATAAATTCCTGAGTTTTGAATTTGAAAGATGAAGGTGTTATCCTTTCTATTCTTGCTTTCATTTCCTCTTACCCTTCACCCCTAGCTTCAGTCATGGGTTGTTTTCACATTGTCAAGAAATATTGATAATATTTATTATTTTGTGACCATAACTGAACTGTTAGTACACTGTAGTTGGGAGGTGTTGAAACTTCAAACGCTTTGGAGACCAGGCAGACATGAGTGAAAGAGATTGATAAACTTTGGTAAATTGGTGAGTATATGCTGAATGTTGTCTGGATGAATGTGGACCCAGTGATGCAAAATATCTTAGTGTTTTCGATGGAATATTATGCAGCCATCAAAAGGAATGAGCTCTTGCCATTTGCAACGACGTGGATGGAACTGGAGGGTGTTATGCTGAGTGAAATAAGTCAATCAGAGAAAGACATGTATCATATGACCTCACTGATATGAAGAATTCTTAATCTCAGGAAACAAACTGAGTGTTGTTGGAGTGGTGGGGGGTGGGAGGGATGGGGTGGCTGGGTGATAGACATTGGGGAGGGTATGTGCTATGGTGAGCGCTGTGAATTGTGAAAGACTGTTGAATCACAGATCTGTACTTCTGAAACAAATAATGCAACATATGTTAAGAAAAAAGAAAAAGAAGAAGATAGCAGGAGGGGAAGAATGAAGGGGAGTAAGTCGGAGGGGGAGACGAACCATGAGAGACGATGGACTCTGAAAAACAAACTGAGGGTTCTAGAGGGGAGGGGGGTGGGGGGATGGGTTAGCCTGATGATGGGTATTAAAAAGGGCACATTCTGCGTGGAGCACTGGGTGTTATGCACAAACAATGAATCATGGAACACTACATCAAAAACTAATGATGTAATGTATGGTGATTAACATAACAATAAAAAATTTTTAAAATATATCCTAGTGTTTTTTTTTAAAGATTTTATTTATTTATTTGAGAGAGAGAGAATGAGAGATAGAGAGTACGAGAGGGAAGAGGGTCAGAGGGAGAAGCAGACTCCCCGCTGAGCAGGGAGCCCGATGTGGGACTCGATCCCAGGACTCCAGGATCATGACCTGAGCCAAAGGCAGTCGCTTAACCAACTAAGCCACCCAGGCACCCCTATCCTAGTGTTTTAAGAGAAGTCTGATAATCCAGGTTTTTACGTGAAATCTCCTGATTTAAATATGGTGGAACTTCATTCAACTAAAACACACACACACAAACACACATACACACACACACACACACACACACACAGAATAAGTCAAATAAAACACTTCTGTTGGATATAGCCCATTGGGCTACTGATTTGTGACTTCCAGTATATAAGCTCTGTTTAAAGTTTGTAAATAAATAAATGCTATTTACATTTTTATAGTTTAAAAAAAACATTCATAGCATATCAAATGCTAATTTCCATTCTTATATAGTTTTTTTCCTTGCTTTTTTTAGTTCCTAATTTACACTGTCTCCCTTTATTACATCCTTAAGGTCTTTCAACATTCTAAGGCAAGTGCCAACTTTAAGTCCTTATTTTCTCTGGGTGTCTCTGCGCCATCTAGACCGATGGATCTTTTGAGCTTTTTGCAATTTTCATCCAGGTACTGATAATTCTTGGTTTTGTTTCATTTTGTTTTTTGTTTTTGGCACAGTTCCTCCATTTCTTGGCTTGAAGTTTTCCTTTCTTAGTTTCCTCCCTTGTTTTCCTGGAAAACATCCTTAAGTAACTTCCTAAGAGAGGATGTGTGGGAAATAAACATTCTGAGTTTTTGTATGTCTGAAATGCTTTTATTCTACATTATATCTCACTGCTAATTTGGCTAGATATAGAACTTTAGTTTTTAAAATTATTTTCCTTATCATTAAAGCCATTTTTTTTCATTGTGACTGCTGGTTTAAAGTGTTTTATTAACTATTGGCTTTTAAACATATTTACATGCATAACTTTGCAATGTTTTCATTAAAGAGGATAAAATATAATAATTTATATTAATGTTAGGAGAAAAAAAACAAAACAAATCTAAGAAGAGCAGAATAAAGAAAATAAAGTCAGGGTTGCTCTTGTGAAATCTGATAATAGTCTTAGTCCCATTTGTGTTTTTCTCTATGTAGATACTTTTAGGATTTTCCTTTATCCTTCATGTTCTAAAAAATGTTTAAATGATGCATCTAAGTTGGAGTATTTTTCCTTCATTGTCCAGGGCACTTAGTAGAAGTTTTTATTGAAATATTCATGTCCTTATTCCTGGAAAATTCCTTTTATGAGTCTTTTTTTTTCTTAATAATTTTAGTCTTTTTTTCTGATTTCATTTTATAGTATTAATGGAAGCTCCAATTTGAATGTCAGCTGGAATAGTCAACCTCTATAAGATTGAATCTAGGAAAGCACTTGGTTTTTCCTTTCTCCTTCTATTTTACCTGTTTTATCACTGCTTTCTTCTCTTGGCTTTATTTTCTTCAATCTGGACATGCTATACATGTAAATAGATTTAAAAAGTCAGTAAGACTTACTTCCAAAAACATCAGTCACCTCCCTAACTCCTCTGTAGCCTTAATTTTCATTTCTATTTTAAGTTCTTCTACTTATTACTTCTAGTATTTGCTCCCACATTTCTAGTGACATGCTTACAGTCACTTTTTTTTTTCCTTAAAGTGATGCTATTAGTTCTTGACTCCAAAGCCAAGGATTTACTTTTGTAATACATGCCTCTTCCCCCTCTCCACTGAAACACTTCTCCTCCCCCATTTTCCAAATATAATCTTACCTTCTTTTAAATTAAATCAATATTCAATGTTTACATTTTTATAACTTATAGACTTCATTCACAAATGAACTGTACCATGTATTCTCTTTTTATTTCCTTTTTGCATATTTCTTTTTTCCTGGAGTCATCACCGTCTAGTTTTTTCCTTTGTTTAGTTTTCCAAGTACCTATCTCAATTCAATGCCACACTTTTTTCCAGAATTATAAATCCTCTTTCAATGCATTCAAACACATCAAAAAATCTCTTAAATTCTTTTAAAAGCATTGAAGTTATCCCTCTTGGATGGGCAGATTTGATGTTCCCAGGTCTAGCTGCACTGCTGTGTCTTTGGGATCCCCCTTCATCATCATCATCATGGAAATTCCCTTCAACTCTCTCCTGTGTTGGACACTGTTTCCTGGTTCCCATCTCCTGGTTCCTCTTTCTTGGTTTATCCTCTCCACTAGTTCCAGAGAAAAGGAGCATGAGAAGTACGTTTTTGAGAACTTTCAAGCCTATTCTCACTCTTGATGAATAATTTATCTGGGGATAGACTTCAATATTATATATCATTTTCTCCTAGAAATGACTTTCTTTCAAAGCATTACTTTCCCATTAGGATTGCCTTTGGAAAAGCAGGTCATTTTGATTCTTGGCTTCTGATCTGCTTCTTTCTGGGAAGATCTGAGATCTTTCATTCTTGGTATTTTAAAAATTCATGATTTTACACCTTGATGTGGATTTTTTCTTTATTTATAGTATTGAGAATCTGATGGGCACTTTCAAACTCAGTTCGTGGAAACTTTTCTTGGATTATTTCTTTAACAAACTCTTGTCCTTTCTTTTCTCTGTTCTTTTTATCTAGAACTTCTCTTGGTTGAATGTTGGACATTCTGGCCTGTTTTCTTGTCTTCTAACTCTTTGTCCTTTGTTTTACTTTCTTGATGGCTGCCTCCACTTTACCCTGCAATCCTACTCCTGCATTTTAAACTTCTAATATCAGATTTTTAATTTCAAGAACTCTTGCTTGTATTCTTAACATTCTGTTAAAAATAGCATCTTTCCTTTTGTTCCATGGCTACAATATATTTTCTCATCTCTCTGGGGATATTTGTTTGGAGAAGAATTTTTCTGTCTCTAGCCTGTCTCATCCCTCCCAGTCTCTTTTGTTTGTTTTGGTTGCTGTCCCTTATGCTCAAAGTTTTCCTCAAATGTCTTGTGTCCTCTGGGTGTCCATTCATACTTAAGTTTGATGCACAAAAAGCTGTCTGAAAGATCTGATGGACTTTATTCCAGGATGATTCAATTGGGATGTCTTATTGGGGGAACCACAACGATCAATATTTGTAGATTTTTCTCTCATAGGCTGGTCATCCTAAGATTTCCCGCCCAGGGATCTAATCAGGCTATTGGTGCATTGAGGAGGTTGAGTGAGGACGGGGTGAGGGACCCTACTCTTTGATATGTCTTTTTTTTTTTAAACATTTTTTTTAAAGATTTTATTTATTTATTTGAGAGAGAGAGAATGAGAGATAGAGAGCACGAGAGGGAAGAGGGTCAGAGGGAGAAGCAGACTCCCCGCCGAGCAGGGAGGCCGATGCGGGACTCCATCCCGGGACTCCAAGATCATGACCTGAGCCGAAGGCAGTCGCTTAACCGACTGAGCCACCCAGGCGCCATCATCACTTAAGCTTTATTTTCAGTATGTCACCTCTGACTTCAGCTGTTCATAATATAGGATGGCTCTGTTTCAATCCTTCTAAAGAATCGTTTTTTGTTGGGTGGGGGAAGGGGAAGGTCTCTGGCTGAATAGGTTGGGAAAGGTGAATTGGGCAGGGAATGGGTCTAATCGTTTTTGGCTCTGATCCAGAAGTTGCTTTCAAACGTGTGTTTCAGCCACTATCTTTACCTCTCTTTTAGATGTAAAAGTTGTCTTTGATTTTTGAAATGTTCCAGGGTTCAAGCTTATTCCTGATTTTATTCCATTGCCAGTATATGTTTACTTTCCCCCCTTTTTAATGTTAGTCACTCTCATTTGTTGGCTTCATAGATTTCAAAATTTTGATGCTGCCATTTCCTTCTCTGTCCTCGTTTTCCTTATATATTTATTCCTTTTCCCCCCATATCTCCAGTGTCATCCAAGTGAAGGAACTGAAGGTCAAAAATGTATCATCAAATTGTCATGTTTAAACAGAAGTTTCTGTTTTATTTTTAATTCAACATTAACCTGATGGGATATCAAAATTTGGGAGGATTTTAAAATAACAAAATCACACAAATCTCATTACTTCAGTGCAACTATTTTGAAAATGATTATCAAATGCTTACATATTTTATAATCATTTTACTCATACATGTGTTTGTGAGTTCTTTTAGTATATCATCATAAATGTTTTATATTTTCCTATAGAAATGTCTGATGTCTTCTTAGTTGTAGCCTTATACTGTTTCATTGTGTTGATGTTACATTATTTATTCAACCAGTCTCTAATATTGGGTTCTAATTTTTTTCTTATCATTCATAATATCAAAATGAATATCTCTTTACTTTTTTGCGTTCTTGAATTTTTCCCTAAAAATACATTCCTTACCATTTAGTGACTGGATCCAAGAAGAAGAACATCTTCATGAGTCTTATTACTCATTTTCACATTGAGTTTCCAAAAATTTTATACCTAATTTTAATACCCCCTCAATGACTGAAGATATAATAATAATTTTACCAAACTATTTTTATTAAAACTTGGCCCTTTCAAGTGCTTTCTTAAAACACAGATCTTGTCCAAGAGAAGTGTTCTTTTAAACCATCTTTGCTGTACACATGTTTCTGAGAATCTGATTAAGACTATGGGTATTCCCCTCCCCCCTCCCCAGCTGAATTCCCTCAGTTACATGGAGTGACATGCATGCACACACACATACGCCCCTCTACACATAATTTCAGGCACTTGAATACCTTTGAAGTCCATTCTGTGGACTCTAGTGTAAGAATCTAATCTCTAGAGAAAGCACTTCTCAGAGCTGTAAGCATCAAATTTCTTTGTTGTCAAGATATTTAACTGAGATAAAATGGCATCACTGAATCACTGAGGACCCCATCGTCTGGGATTCGTGTGGTTCTTTCCCTTACCACCAGGATTATGGCTAAATCTAGGGCCATGGAGAATGATGAGGAGCTGATTCTTGTAATCTCTGTCCAATTTCTGTCCCTGAACTCCTCCATCGCTTTGAATTTATTGGCTGGAAACATGATCACTGTATAGGTTGGTTACACAAACTTCAGTCAAAAAGTGAGCAAAACAGGACTGGTTGTGAGAAACTTGGAGAAAATAATAGAAAGAGCATGTGGAACTAAGAGTGGCCTGTTCTGAAGCATTGTACAATCTTACATGATAAAACGCATATTGAGGAACTGAAATTAGAACTCTTGGTAACCATGGGAACGGCTCTGTTATGGCTCAATTGTTAGAAAAACAGTCCTGGGATTTCTGTGAAATGGAAATGATTGTTTAGATAATGATACATCTCCAGTGTGAGGACTGATAGTGAATTTCCAGCATAATTGGAAGTGGTAGGCCAAAATGTGAGGAACTTCTCAAACCCAGCTTTCCAAAGTATTTCTCCTTGAAATAAACACAATTAAGCTTTATAGGAAATTCCAGCATTTGGCATTTTGCAATGTGATTTTGAAATTTTATAGCCATAATTTTCCTATATGTCCATGATTTTCCATATCCCTCATCTTTGCATATTCTATATTTAGCAGTTTTTCAGTAGCTTGCTCCTGGAAAAATGTCATGTGAGAGTTCTATTATTCTAGTCTCCAGATCCCAGAGTTAATTTTAGAAAGAGAATTTAGAAGTTAGATGCAGAGTAATCTTAAAAGAGGAAATTTATCTACATATAAGGAAGTACTTAGGTCTGTGGTATCTTTGCTAGGGAGAAACTCTATAATGATAGAATAATTAACATTAATTTCAAACATAACATGTTGTGCCAGGAACTACACTTCTTGCTTACAAATACAAACAATGCTGCCAACTTATTTTTTATTTCTCTCAATGTTTACAGAATGTTAAACTGAGGCTTACAAAGGTGAAGTAATTTCTCTAAAGTACTAAGATTCTCAGTGACCACGTGGTTACAGGACCACACTCCTCATTCCCCCTGTCTTTTTATACCCAAACCTTATGCTCTTTCTATTACTCCATGTGTTCATTAAGATCTGTATCTGCTACATTTTGCTAAAGATAGGGATATCATTAGCTTCTGATTCTCTGCAACATGAAGAATTTATATTGCTGTTCCAGATGACTGATAAACCTTTCCCCTCAATCATTACAGGCTCCTGTCTGTAAATGGCTCACTCAAATGCCACATCCCTGCTCCCCAGTTGAACCATTTCTCCTTCCTTGACCTTTCCCCAATATTTATGTCTACATTTCTTATGTTCCTTTGTAACCTTCCTCTTTTATTGTGTCCATGTTTGGTCTGGCTGCTTGAAGGTATCTCATATACAATATGTCCACATGATGCTATCTCATTCATTTTAAGTGGCTAGTTTTTGTCCAATGACCTGATTGCATCGATCTCTGTGTGTTTTCAGGTGACTGGACAAAGAAGAAGATGAAAAGTTGCAGAAATGTAGGTAATAATTAAAAAATATGTTTTGATCCTTTCCCTCCTTCTGAGGAAAGTTTCTGTAGAATGGATAAAAGCTTGCCTGAAAAAAAAGCTTTGGGAAAAGACTGAAGAGAATTCCTCTTAGTGCTAAATAACAAAACAAAACAACAATGAAAACTGGCCTTCATGTGACTGCATTAAGTTGACTATTTTATAATTTAAAAAAATGTGCTTATTTTTAGTGGCTGTAAGACCTCAGAAAAATACAAGTCTGTCAATGTATCTGACACCAATGATGACCACAACCAATATCAACCCAAAACATTTAATTTTTCCGAAGGAATTTCTAGATATGCTCACTGCCAAATACACTGTGTTCTCTATATTTGGAACATCATTTTGTGGAACTGGTCTAACTTATGGTAAACCCTATGTTTAAAAACTTACTTGAGATAAGGTAGTCATATACAGCATGGATGTGTTTTATTTGAATCAATAATTGATTATTGAACATCTTTTAAAAAATTCCAGTAATAGGAGATGGCTAGAAAAAATAATAATTCTCAAAATATAGCTTCAGTTTAGATAATAGTCTTCATCTGAAAACTAAAAAGAGCCCTCTAAACAAAAAACAAGCACTCCAAAAAACCATATGAACACAAAATTCTCAAGCAATATGCATGCATTAATGTTTAAAATAATGGCATCATTACTTCATTTAGAGTGCACGTAATTTATAGTAAGCGTTATTCCTAACACTGTGTTATTCTGGTAGGAGTCTTTTATATGATTTACATGTTTGATGCCATTCAGTAATTAACTAGGTTGCCTATTTTAGTAACAGGTCATACTGACTTATTAGGTTTTAATCGAAGCAAACTAGGGCTTTAGGGGTTTTTTAAGATCCTTTCCCTGAAGAGTCTTATCTACTTCTTACTGGTTACATAGGGCTCATACCTTTTTGTTTGGAATTCTATAGGGAAATATGCTTTTGGTTAGGTGAACGTTTATAAGAGCCCATGATTTTTTGTTTTTTGTTTCTGTTTGTTTGTTTGTTTTTAAGTGAAGTTGTTGTCACTAATAGACATAATTTGTGTATTTTTTCCCAAGATTTTTAATTCAAGGTTAGTTGAGAAGTTTAAGGAATTAGCTACTTGTGCCGAATGTGTTATATTTGGAAAGTTTCTATATTACAATATGTGCAGGATATAAATTATACTTAAATATTGGGTGCTACTATCATCAGGGTCCCAAATTTACTGATAGCACAAATTGAAATGGAATGTTGCTCTTTTATTTTCCATAGCTGTGGCAGACAGAATATTGCCCCCCGGCTAAGATGTCCAGATGGAATTTGTGCATTTGTTACCTTACATAGGTGGGTCCAGTTTAATCACATGAATCCTTAAAAATGAACTCTTCTAAACTGGGTGCCAGAAAGAGATGTGATGATGAATACATGGTCAGGAAGATGCTACATTGCTGTCTTGGAAGATGGGAGAAGGAATCCTAGAGCCAAGGAATGGAAACCATTTCTAGAAGTTAGAAAATGAAAGGTTAGATCCTCCAGAAAAGAAATAGCCCCTGAGACCTAGATGTTAGCCCAGTAAGACCCATGTTAGATTTCTGACTCAGGACTGTAGAGTAACAAATTTGTGTTGTTTTAAGCCACCTTGATTATGACGATTTGTTATGGCAGCAACAGAAAACTAATATAATAGTTGAGATAAACTTTCTCATGAGCCCCCCACCCCTCTGGCTAGCAGGAAAAACAATGTGAACTAATCAGGTAAAAGTATTTCAACCCCTTCTGATTTAAACTATTGTGTGTTGAGGTCACTTGGTCTCTTTTGGGTAAATGTTTGTACTCCCAGAGTTAATTTCCCTTTCTTTGTTTTACTCAAGGTGGCCCATAGGCCAATGGGGTGGGAGGGGCTCATATATCTTCTTGGGAATGAGGGAGAGGGGACTTATCTATAAACCCCTGGTTATGGATCTGTTTCCATAATCTTAGCTTGTTGGACCCTGTTAAATGTGCTGGTGTTATAGCTGGTCCTTCTGACCTATGAGCATGCACCAGGAGAACGGTACTTGGGGAGAAAGAAAAGTAAGATGCAGAATCTTTTCCAGAGAGGAAAAAGAAGTAAAAATCTAGTCTCCTCCCTTGCTGCCTATATGAGACCTGTTATTACCTCTGGTCAAGGAGGTCCCATCCTTAGCCTGCCCAAGACTCTGCTGACCAAGGGGTGTTAGCACTTCTGCAACTACTGTGGGGCCACGTGACACTTTTGTATCTTCTGTGTTCTGTGTCAAGTCCATGCGAGGCATAAGCCTTATTTCAATCTCCTTTAACCAATGCTGAGCTGTCTTGTGCCACTTTGGTCTAAATGGCTCAGGAGTTCTCGCAGCTTTGAGCCTTCCACTATATCTAGGCAACTGGGTGACCCATTCTGAAGTTCTTAGAATTCTTGTGCTTATCTAGATGTGTCTAAAGCATTTCCCTCATTTCTGTCCATAGTGTTTACTTAGGATTTGTAGAAGCTGAACACCTTCTCTCTTCAGACTGCCTCTCTCCATTCTCCTTCTAAACTCTCCTGGGATTAAAAAGGTCTGGATTTTTGTTTTTCACCTCTGGAAGGGAATTTCCCTGCATCTTACTTGATTTGCCCAGAGTAGCCCAACCTCATTTTTTAATAGTAATTTTAAAAGTAATGATAGGGAAGGCTATCCCCTTCACATTATAGAAGAAACTCTATGATCTGAATTGACCATGTTTGTTTCTTGATAGGGTAGCTCCAGGACAATGAAACTTAAGACACTATACAGACTGCACATACATTGGTTTAATGCATAGACTGGCACATGATAGCCCACACACTGGATGACTGTTTTTGTAAATTAAGTTTATAGGCAGACAGCCATGTGCATTCACTTACAAATGGCCTCTGACTGCTTTGGGGCTTCAATGGCAGAACTGAGGAAGGCAACAGACACAGTATGGCCTGCAAATCCCCAGATACTTACTATCTGGCCCTTTAAGAAAGTGTTGTCTGACCTCCAGTTTTATGCATTGTTCTCTAGAACTATGTAACCACCCCCAAATCTGACAGCTTAAAACAACAAACATTTTTTTTCCAACATTTCTGTGGGTCAGAGACCTGGGCTGTTTTAGCTGGATAATTCTGGCTCACGGTTTCTCATGAGGTGGCGGGCAGTCAAGCTGTTGGCCAGGACTGCAGCCATCTGAAGGCTTTCTTGGGGCTGAAGAATCCATCTTCAAGCTCACACAGGTGGTTGTCGGCAGACCTCAGTTCCTTACTGGCTGTTGGCTTGGAAGCCTTTGTTCCTTCGCAGGAGCTTCTCCAGCAGCCTGCTCCACAGAACAGCTGGCTTTCCCCAGAGCAGGTGATGAGAGAGAGAGAAAGAATAAAATGGAATCAGCACTCTTTTATAACCAAATCTTGGTATTGATACACTATCACTTCTACAGTATTCAGTTTGTTAGAAGCCAGCTGTAAGTCTGGCCCATCCTCAAGAAGAGGGGATCATATAATGACATGGAGTCCAGGAGGCAGAGACCATTGGAAGACATTTTAGAGCTTGCTGTCACATTTCATAACCCTCCACCTAGTCACTCTTTTATATCAACATGCTACATTTGGATTTCTCTCCATGTAGCTCTGGAATGTAGGACTGGGTACTATGAGAACCAAGATAAACCAGGTGATGAAGTGTTGAAGCCATTTTAATAAGCAGTCTAATTCCAAGCTAGCCATAAAAGTTGCTCATCTGCTTAGTGCCTGTGGGCCAAATCCAGGCTAGAACTCAAAAGGTTAGAACACTTGGAAGCCTAAAAAAAAAGCAAATGGCAAAAGGATTCAGAGAGAATAGAGGTTGGTTGTTGCAGCTACTTGTTCCTACTTGTGGCCAGGTAGGCACTTAAGAGAACACTTCACCAACAATGAGACCTTTTTATTTGTCAATTTCTTCAATATTCAACAAATATTTGCTGATCTCCTACTAAGCTCCAGGTGCTATTGAAGGCTTTGTGGATATAGCAGCCACTTGGAAGCAAAGATGGCCTCAGGCAGGAAACATCTTACAGCAGGTGCTTCCTTTGTATGTTGACAGAGACAAGTGACTTCCCAGAATTTGACCCTTTCAGGATTTGTGGGCAAGAGAAGATATTTATATAAAAAGATAATAGGTAGACTGGCCCACTTGCATCCAGGGATGTGAAGGGAGGTCCTGGAAATGTTATAATGTATTTACAGTCCTTCCTGGTTTGAATGCTTTAAAAATGCTTGTCGCCCCTGAGTTTGTGAGTCCATACCTGGTATGGAGTGGCAGGGTCTATAAAAGCTATACACTATTGAAAGTATTAACATGTTGTCTTGTTTTTTCTTTCCTGCTTTATTTAGCCATTTTTAGCATATCTTTCACTGGGCTCGAACTTCATATATTTATTTAACAATGGGATCTGGAATTCTGCTCTAGAAACCTCTCTCAAAGCCCAAATCATTTTTCTTCCTATCAAGATGGATGCATAGAGGAGAAATTGGGGGAGAAGGGAGAGTGTTCTTGGTTGATTCATAGAAAGTCAGGATTATTTGGGGATAAAGGATAAAGGCCCCATATCTGTGTTATTGGGGTGAGGAGGGAACCATGGCGGCCCTGCATCTAGGACTCTGTAAATGCTTTTGACCTACAAATGAGGTTCATTTCTTCTATCTGTGTGATTGAAAGCTAGTTTTAGGATCCCATTAGACCCAAATATTCCATTGTCTGTACTTGTATCAATGGTTTGTCGGTGTGGAATTTTTTTATGGGTCTCTGGAGGGACTGAGGTTAGGGGCTCTCTGGAGCTCACAAGAATGTTTATTTCAGTCATCCACATTTCAAAAGGGAGGGACTTGGAGGAAAAGGCAGCCACAAAAATTTATTGTTTTGAATTAGAATCTGTGAGAAAAATAGAAATGTAATTTTAAAATGAAATAATGGCAAAACAAAAGATGAAGGCATAAAGGACAGCCCCAGCCATGTCCGTGACCATGAGTCCTTTTCCTTGGAGCTTATAATCCGATGCCAGATACACAATGTGTTACACTTACTCAGCAATTAAAGGTAAGAGGTTGTGAAACTCTAAATGAGCCAGAAAAAAGGGGGGCAAAGGGCTGAGTTTGAGTGAGTAAAGGAAGATAAATCAGATGAGATTGCATGTTGATGACACTCACCAGGGTTGCTCAACAGCAATATCTGACAAACAGCAAGAGAAAAAGGAAACATTTTGGCAGAGTCAGCCACCCCCAGCATCTCTCTTCAAAACCCTACTAAGAAATCCCCACTGCTGGATGAGTTATTTCCTCTTTTTGCTGTATGAGTACGATGGGAAAAAAAATAGACCCTAGAGCTGAAATGTGAAGTTAGGAAACAGTGGCATGAGTAATAATGCAATAATGAATGAGACAGAGAGGCCTAGAGGTGCAGATACTCCACGTAGAGGGCTTGCATATAGGCAAGTCCGTTTGTGTGTACTTGATGTTTCAACCGTCCCTTCACGCCGTTACATACATAGGGTGTCTTGTTTCTGACTGTCCTCGTTACCCTTGGTTTTGTTGGTTCCTTCTTCCTGCCTGGACTCCGGCAGAACTGTGCCTCCCCTCACCCCCACTTTGGCTCTGCCATATCTGCCTTAGAAACTCCTGTGTTCTCTTCAAAACTCAACTTAAGTCCATCTTTCTTTCAGGAAAACCCCGTTCTCCCCCAGCCCAGAATTACCTTCATTCTCTTTTCTCCTCCTGGTATCTTTAGTGTTTTATTAAATTGGTCACTCTGTGTCCTTTATACACAAGTTATGTGTACATTTTCTGTTGTCTCTATTGAGTTGAAGTCTCCAGAGGGCATGAACCCCTTTATATTTCTTATAACATTTACTCAGTGATAGGAGGGATATAAAAAACCAATATAATAAGTCAATGTTTATTGGCTTAAAGTATAAACTAACTCCTATTAATTTTAACGAGATTAGTAAGATCCTAGGCAAAAGTCCCTTAACTTTCCTGTAGATAAAACTAATTAACCTCTTTGTCTGCCTTGTTCTATTGAATTCTGATGAAATAAATATATTTTTTAAAAAATCCTGGGGAAGCTATTTTATTTTTATTTTAGAATTTTTTTATTAAAAATAAAGAAATTAATTTCACCTATTTTTGAGTTCCTTGGAGATATGATGCCATGTGGTTGCCTTGCTGGCTTCAGATTAGAGCTGTGGAAGATTCTACAATATTTTAATTCTTTCCCCCTTTGTAGAAAAACCTTTTAAGCCGAGCTCCATCTTGTAAAAAAAAGAAACCGAATGACCATCACTAGATCCTATGGTTCTCTGTCTTCCTTTTCCCTTCCAAGCCTCTCAAAGTTATATTTTATGCCTGTTGGCTACACTTCCTAGATATGCCTTCCTTTTCTAACTCTTTGCTATTAACTGACTTTGATCTTCATCACTCTTCAGAAACAGTTCTCTAAAAGGTCAGTTGTAACTTCCTTTTTGTCAAAATCTCTCAGCAGCATTAGCTGTTGATAACCTCCTCCTTGTAACTGCCTGCTGCTTTGGCTTTAACATTGCTCTGCCCTAGATTTTCTCTGAGGGGGAAGGGAGAATGAAATTGTTCAACACACATGTTCCTGCAAGGAGCCCTCGGTATATCACTGTATCTGAGTGTCACGACAGGTCTGAGGCAGGAGGCATTCTCACATACCATTACGGGAAGGTAGACGTTTGTGCTTTGTCCCATTGACCACTTCTTTCACACAGGGGTAGGGCTTGTGCACCCAACCTGGTTGCAGTTTTCTTGAGAGTGGAGTCTGCACCCTCACCTTCCACCTCTTCTCTGTTACTCACCGTGCCTGGCACAGCAAATAGTTTCAGGGTTTAATAAATATTTGTTGACTGATTGTAGATGAAAGTGCTCAGACCTTGAAGATAAAGACTAACATAAACATTGGCCGGTGTTTTGTGGAATATCTGTTTTTTGTCAAGTTCTGGAAAAGACCTCCTTTTACATACCATCTTAAAGCAAACCCCCCCCGCCACACATACACCCCAAACCTCCTTCATGAAAGGTTTGCCACTGAGATTAGAAAACCATTAGCAACCATCACATGCAGGCTGGAAATGGGTTTCCTGCCAGGAATAGGAAAACCTCTTGGCCAGGAGTGGCCGAACTCTGAGGCCTCTGAATTAGATCAGGGTGATTGTATTTATTATCAGCTTGGGGCAGCTTGGCCCAGTTTCTGAGTCAGATGCACTGAGTTTGTACTTTCTGTCTGACACATAGCTCTCATCCCTCATCCCTGTGAGAGGAGAAGCAGTTGTGGGTGAGGCGGGACCGTGGGGAGGGGTGGGGGGTGGCACCAGTGAAGTTAGTCAGCCTCACCCTCTCCATCTCCTCTTTGCTCCCTTAATCGCCTTTCACTTCCTCCTTTCCCACCAGGTGCCAGAGGGCTTGCGCTTCCCCATAATCTCTCTTGTCATGGGGGAAGTGGTGGGAACGAACTTCTTTCTAAAAATAAGCCTGCTAGGAAGCTGGCATATTGCTGCACATTCAGAGTCCTGGCTTCCTCTGTCGTCCTTTGGCCACTGTGTGAGGTTGATTTTATTACTTTTATATCACAGACGTTGAAACATACAAAGGTGGAATTTGAAGCTCAGCCTGTCTGACTCCAAAACATCTGGGCTCTTTATATTGTACAAGGATACCTCTTCAGAAGAAAAGGGTTGATCGGAAATCGATTCCCATGGAGGACTTTGTAGCTTATGGTAGTTTATGGTAGAGCAGTGCTTTTCCAATAGAGTTCCGGAAAAATGTCCATGCCCCGAGGGCCGGGGCATTTCGGGTGAAGGAGGTTGTTTTCTCTACCCAAAGGCTGATTTGGGGGCTTCGTAGCATTGCACCTGACCTCTCCTCATCCTTAGCCATCTAAGGCTCATAAACTGGAATTCAACACTTAGAGACTTTTTTCTTTGATGGATGTTCTTTCATTAGTCCTGGGAAAATGAATTTAGTGTGTAGGGCCTTCCTTTTAATCATAAGAAAAGCCTCCATTAAAATAAGGAGCAAAACCCTCCCATCAGCACGAAGTTAATTGACCCTGGGTATGTATGTGTTATCTACAGATGAATCCCTCTGCTCTGGTTGCTGTCCCAGTGCTCACCAGTGACTTGATTGGTGAGGCCACCTGACAGGATTTTAGTAGCTTCCTCAGGGCAAGGGCCATGGCTGCAACAGTGAATGTGTCTTCATCATCCAAGGAATATTTTATATATATATACATATATACATATATGTATATATATATAGCTCCTGAAAATGAACCTACTTAAAATATATTTTTTTAAATAATTAAAAGAACCGTGATTGGTTCTGTGTCTTCAAAGGGAAGCTAAATCTCCTGGTGATAATTTGTTTATTCTTACTTATATTTAAATAAATTTAAGTTACATTGTATTTAGCACTTTAGAAATAAGTCAGAGAAAGAAAATGGCATGCGACTTCACTTACATGTGGAACCCAAAAAGAAAAACAAAGCAAATGACTACACAAACAAAAAGCAGAATCAGACCTATAAATACAGAGAACAGAGTTGCCAGAGGGGTGGGGGTGGGGGGGATGGGCAAAATGGGTGAAGGGGAGTGGGAGACACAGGCTTCTGGTTATGGAATGAGTAAGTCACAGGAATAAAAGGTCCAGCATTGGGAATGTAGTCAATGGTATTGTAATGGGCTTGTAGGGTGACTGATGGTAGCTATACTTGTGAGCAGAGCGTAATGTATAAAGATGTTGAATTACTATGTTGTCTACCTGAAACTAATGTAATATTGTGTGTCAACTAGACTTTAATTAAAAAAAAAATCTTGATAGATATTGTCAAACTATTCTCCTGAAAATAGTGTCCACCTTCCCCGGAACCTTGTTAATGCTTCCCATTTTCATTAAGTTTAACATGGCCACTGTAAAACAAAGAGAAAATTATATCCATTATTGGAAAAAAAGTATATTTAGCATTTTAAGAAAATAGAGATGAATCAAATACTGATCATTCTTTTTCAGCCTAATTTTTCACATAAAATTATATGACAGCAGTCTCGAAATCTTCACTTATGTATACATTTCGCAATGTTACTACACTTGAGGTTATTTTGCCTTAAGTGAGGGCTTTGTCAATTATCCTAAAGGACTCTCTTAATCCCCTTTATCAAAAAATTCTTTTTTTGCCATGCCTATCACACCAGTATCCTTGTTGATTTCTTATTCATTAAATTTTAATAGATTCGCCTCTGCCAATTCATTTTTTTGTGTGTGATCCAAGAAGTTTTCCAACATCACTTTCATCCATCTTATGAAATACTACAACTTTTGCAATGTTTGCCATTTTGCCTAGCAACGTAGCACATTGCATATGCATTATTTGTAAATGTCTACAACAACTACACCATCACTCAGACTTGGTATTGATGTGATGGTTGGAGATAGAAGCTAGGGCCAAGTGCAGGGTGAGTGGCGACTAGTATTACCAGAGATCAGTCTGCCCCTTTGTGAATATTTTTGTGTTACGATGCCTCTTTGCTTCCTTAAGCAACCAGGTAATTGTGAGATGGGGCATCATGCAGGTTCACAAACTAAGGACTCCCCCTGGGCTCAAATAATTGTTGAATGGAATGGAACTGGTTTTGCCTGGATCCACTCTGACCCTGTAAATGGAGCAGTTGTTAGGAACCTGCAGACTGGGGCGCCTGGGTGGCTCAGTCGTTAAGCGTCTGCCTTTGGCTCAGGTCATGATCCCAGGGTCCTGGGATCGAGCCCTGCATCAGGCTCCCCGCTTGGGAGAAGCCTGCTTCTCCCTCTCCCACTCCCCTTGCTTGTGTTCCCTCTCTCGCCGTGTCTCTCTCTGTCAAATAAATAAATAAAATCTTAAAAAAAAAAAAAAGGAACCTACAGGCTTGGGTTACTCCGAGATGAACTAAATCCTCTCCCACCTACTTTGGTGTGCATGAATAGAGCCGAAAGCATTCCAGAACTACTGGAATGTTAAATCTCAAATTCAGAGATTTGCTTGAAGGCCCATAATTATCTCTATTGTGATGCCTTTCAACAGATCTAAGAAGTTGTGTAGTTTTGATTCCAGGTGGGTTAAGGGGAGGGTAAAACTGAATGAGACTTAGGTTCTAGGCCTCTACTATTATCACTCTAGTGTGCTTTTTGAGGTGGTGGTGGGGGGCGGTTGTTGGCTTCAATAGACTTCAATGCTATGATCTTTGTTTCTTTTAACTTCATTTATCATTATATTCTATGCGAATATAACTTACGAATAAGAATCAGTTTTCCTTCTTATAAGTGTTTTAGATCCAATAGGTCAGTGGCAGAGGAAGCTTGCTAACCCCCCTTCTCTAACTACAGATGTATGACCATATATTTAAACAGTATCATTTGCAAAGTATAAAAGTATTTCAAAGTAATGGTAGTTTTTTTTTTTCACATGTAGAGAGGATAATGACATCTTGCTTCTTCCTCTTTGCTTCTTTAGCATGCTGTTTTATATAAGACATGTTTGTTCTTTTTCCTTTTTCTTTTTTTGCACCTGTTGTAGTTGAATGTGAGGTTTGAGGTTAATTCTGCATTTTTCTTCCCACTGGATTACAAGCTTCTTGAGGACAAAACCTTCGTCTTATTTTGTTTCATGTCTCCAGGATCTGACATTGGACCCCATAAATGTCTGTTGCATTGTTCTTTAATTGAAGCTGAAATGAAGAAGCGGACTTAGAAGGAAGGAAATGGTAAATTATTGTGGCAGAAATGAAGTAGGTTGTACTAACTTGCAAGGACAGGAAATAAAGCAAGGTTCTTTGGTGGAAGATAGGACAGAGGGCCGGTTCTCTGTGGTGTGTTAAGAAAGGGACAGAGGCCAAAGTACAATAACTATTCCACTGGAAAAACAAATAAACAGGCTGGAACATTCTTGCCTGAGCACATATAAACTTGGAGTCGGTGAGCAGTTAGATGTTCCATGACAGTGACAAGGTTGACGAAACCATCTGCATCGTCTCTTAGGCCTTTTAATTTATGCTTTTTCAAAAGTGCTTCCCGATAGGAAATGACACTTTCTAATGAAGGGTCAGTGAAGTGTAGCCAGCGATTAATACAAGGTGATGGAATCTCCTTAAAATGGAGATTAAAAAAAAAAAAAGAAAATCTCCACTTTAAGGAGATTCCATCACATCAGAAATTTCTAGTGACCAACGGAAAGAGGGCAAGAAGGTTTTCTGGAAGCCATACATCTGTTCAATGTATCCGCAGACCTGTGGAGAAAGAAGAGCTTAATTAGACAGATGAGCAATTTCCTGAAAAGGCACACGCAGACATTGGATTACATACCATTTCCTCTAAAAGAGGCGAAAACCATGATGATTAGCAACTCACTGTTTTGGAGCCTAGCCATTCTCCAGTTTATTTTCACTTGGTGGGAGTGAAGGAAGGTAATGCTATTGCTTTTGAGTTGGGTTCTCTTAGTCATGAGTGTTGGATTTCTTTTATGCAGAATGTGTGTTAAATTGACCCCCAGATTATTGGAGTGTGGGATTCTGCTTTGTGGCTTGCCCTTGGTTAAATAGCAATTGCTTTAGCCAGAAGAATGCTCTAAGCCATCCTCCCTTGCTCTCAGTGGCTTGGGAAACAGAAACTAATTTTCATTTCCACTAATCCAGATTTGATTAGGAAAGGAAATATAATGTTACTACAGGCAAGCTTGAAGTTCCTGCCAAAGCCAAGCATGTACTTTAAAAAAACATCCTACTGATTCTTTCCCATTTGCTTTATCCATATCCCTCCATCTTTCCATTACAGGATATATGACCGAGAGAGAGTTTGCTTATCTGGAAATTAACAAATGATTTCATCAGTTTCAAAAAGTATCAGACAGCTGAAAGTCCTCTGGATGATACGGAGATTGGCTTCCATTTCTCAGCACTTCTGCTTCCTTGAAATAAGGAAGTTCATAGACTTTTCTTGGTTTCCTTGTGCTCACTTGTCTTCCCTGTCCCCCTTTGGTGGTTCACAAAACTGAGTCGTTGAAGCCCTTCCCATTTCACCGTCATACAGACAGACGTGGTGTAGTGATCAAGAAAATAAACCTTTTTATTCTTGTAGGCTGTCAGAAATCTTAGTTATTAAGTGTCATTTCGGGTCATTGAATTGAAATACTTTGAATTTTTTTAAACAGTTGGCAGTGATTAGGAATGGTTATTCCTGCTTGAGCTGTTCTTTCAGTAATCAAATTCAGGTAAGTATTGGACCAACTGAAATTGAAAAAAGGGTAAGTTCAGGACCAGGTTTTAGTTAAACACATATGTATAAAGAAAAATGGTAAATATGCTCCTTTTGAAAAAAGATTATTATTTATTTGAGAAAGAGAGAGAGTGAGAGTGAGCATGAATGGAGGGAGGGGCAGAGGGAGAAGCAGGCTCCCCACTGAGCAGGGAGCCCAATGCAGGGCTCGGTCCCAGGACCCTGAGATCACAACCCGAGCCAAAGGCAGACACTTAACCAACTGAGGCACCAGAAGCCCCTAAACATGCTCCTTTTAAACCAAAAATCAATTAAGGACTTCAAAATGTACGATGTTCAGAGTG
This sequence comes from Eumetopias jubatus, assembly GCF_037043125.1. Classification (NCBI taxonomy): domain Eukaryota; kingdom Metazoa; phylum Chordata; class Mammalia; order Carnivora; family Otariidae; genus Eumetopias; species Eumetopias jubatus. Next base: position 111,852,228 of record NW_028274814.1, on the reverse strand, counting down.
AAACAGTGGTGAAAATGAGATTTTGATAGTCACTATATGAGGTAATGCAGTCTGGGAGACAGGAAATCAGTAAACTACCTGGGTTGGCCAGTCAGTCTGATGTGCAACATTTTTACTTTAGTTCAGAAAAGAACCTGTATTAGTCAGAGTCTTCCAAGGAAACAAAGCCAACAGGAGACCTATATCTAGATCTATTTCTACATCTATATATTTACATCTGTAGATATACAGATGTAGATGTATCTGTAGATATATAGATGTAGTTGTAGATGTAGATGAAGATCTATTTCTCATGAGAAGTTGGTTCATGACATTATGGAGGCTGAAAATTTCCATGATCTATAAACTGGAGAGCCAGGAAAACTGTTGATGTAATTCAGTCCCAGTTTGAAGGCCTGAAAATCTGGGGAGCAGATTCAAGGGAAGAAGATGAGATGTCCCAGCTTGATCAGTGAGGCAGAAAAAAAAAAAGGATGGATTCCTCCTTCCTCTGCCTTCTGTTCTATTCAGACCCTAAATGAATTAGATGATGCCCACCCATGTTGGGGAGGGTCACCTATTTCATTGAGCCCACCATTTCAAATGTTCATCTCATCAAAATACCAAAATTTGTATTAGACAGGGTTCTCCAGAAAAATACAGCTAGGATTGATTGATTGATTGATTGATTGATTGATTGATTTCAAAAATTGGCTCATGGGGTTGCCCACCCACATTGGTGAAGATGATCTTGTTTTACTCAGTCAACTAATTCAAAACAAGTGTGTTTTGTTTGCCTTTGCAGAGTGTTTAAAATTTAAATTTTTTTTCTCCAACACCAAAGCATAAATCTAAATTTGTGAAAAGTTGAAAAATGGAGAGGATTGTAGTACTGGACCTGTAATATCCATGTGGCAGGAACTAAGTAGTGAGCTTCCCACCTCCTTCCCCTGGGCCATGAGCTCTATCTGACACAATTCCCACCGCTCTTTAATTTCTCCTTGACACTGGGGGTGAGTTGCCGCTTAAGATGCAGGTTGGACTGTTGTTTTTCATATAGGAAAGTTAAGATACAAGGGCAATATTTTAAAAATCTGTTTCTTTTTCAAAAGCAAGCAAATGACAGGTTGGGTTGAGACTTTAGGACCTTAGTTTGTATCAAGTCATGTAAGTGGTAAAAATGAGTTTTGAACACAAGACTGAATGGAACACTCAAAACAAATGTTAAGATTGACCAGAGCTGGGTGTTTGTTTGTTTGTTTGTTTGTTTTTCTTTTCCTTTTTTTCTACTTTGCTTGCTCTTGACACAATGCCTGACATAGGTTTTCAATCGATATTTGTTGAATAAATGGGAATGGGGCTAGAAACTCTATGTTCTTTCCGTTATACCCTCTGCATTTGGATAAGGGGGCTAACTTTTCCTTCCCATTAAGTGTTATTACAGGGACTCCTCCCCGCCTCAAATAAATGAGAGAGATAAGGCTTCAGTCTTTATTTTTGTAATTTAAAACCTGCTGACTGGATTGTTGAAGGTTATGCTAGCTATTGGAGAGAAACTACAGGAAAGATTCTCTTGTTCTGCTTTTAGACCCTTCTTGATTGCAAAACTTTAACCTGACTAAACTGAAAATTTGATATACCTTTATTTAAAAACAATCAGTATACCACACTTTTCAAATTAAACCTTCAAAACGAAGTACCTTATAGGCTACAAAATTCATTTATTTATTCAACAAAAATTTGAATGTTAGTACTAAGTGCTTACCACTGTGCTAGGTACTAGGAATATTGTACTGAGTATCGTGTCTTCTTTAAATGTGAAACAGATTTCAAAAGAGTAGTTCAACATATTGTGATACAAAATAAAGTAAAACTCTCCTTGTCAGAAACATTTGCTAGAAATCTAAAAGTAGTTACCCATTTAGGAAGATTGCCTCATGCAGACACCTTTGATAAAGAGTAAATGTCTTAACATACTTGAGGCTATTCTACTTCTCTAATATGCTTCTTGAAGACACTTAGACAACAGCCAGATGAAGCAACTGTTCTGACTGAATTTATTATTCTATTTGGGCCAAACAGTTGGTTTTATTTTCATCTAAGTGACAATTGGCTAGTTGTTTTTACATCACATTTCACACAAAGTGTTTTTCCTTTATAGACTGAATTTAGTGCTCCCTGGTATGTCCGGTATTCACTCTGAAAATGACAGGAAAAAGCAAAATAAACAAAAAGCCCCCAGCAGATACAGGCCTTTGAACAAGTTCTTTGCTGTTTGTGCAATTATGCACTTTGAATAGTTTGACTTTCATGTGTATCCTCTAGAGTTATGTACTTCAATAGCATACTTATTTGGTGCATAGGTCTTGGAAATTTCTTTTTCATAAAGGAGAAAAAAACCCCTAGAAGATGGATATACATCCATGGAATTTGAGAAAGAAATGAAAACAGCTTCATTTAAGTTTATATCAACTGCAATTAGCAATCCAAAATTCCTTTTATAAAAATATTTTCTAGTACTTTCTAGATTCTTTTTGAGTTGCAATAGAAAGACAATGAAAGCAGGTAGATTAGGACAATAAACCAAATGATCTAAGAGGATTAAAAGCTTAGCGCCAGGTACAGGGAGGCTCCACTCTGCACACTCAAGGTTATGCAGAGCAGGCCACTTTTCTGCAAAATAGAGACTCTTCCAGAAAATGCTCTTTATCAGTGACAGTGTAGCTTGCCCTTGACCATTTGGGGCATGGGAGGTAAATAGTTAATGAATGCCTCTATAAGAAACAGAATAGCACACTACATCTTTCTTATTCTGACATTCTAGGGTTCCTTCAGTTAGAAGAAGAGAATACTAGTGTTACCCTAAATATCAAAGGCTGTAATTCCACTCAGAAAATAGAAACCAACTCAATAAGCTACTATCATAATGCCCTGCATTGATGGATCTTAAGTCCTCAATTTCTGTACTAAACAGGCTTCTTTTTGTGGCATCTACATGAGTTCAAGTGTCATCATTTATCCTTGTACAACTTCACCATGGTTAAGTTGAAGGACTAGATACAGGCTGCGATTTGAAAACATTTCTTTATCATGTCAGGCAGTAGATGTAACAACCCCCCACCCCCCAACATTCCATCTTTTGGAGGCTGTTTCAACGACTGGTTAAAACTGAAGCAAAGTTGATATGATAGCTTTATAATCACTGTGATGAAATTGTTCCAAATTGATTGGAAAATGGTCAGGCTACTTGCTGCCTAAGAATGTGGTGTACAAAAAAAAAAAAAAAAGAAAGAAAGAAAGAAAGAGAAAAGTCCCAGTTAGTGAGATGTTGATTATTAAATTAAGAAATGATGGAGGCCAGTAGACATAGGAAAAGGTGCTCAACTTCATCAGCAATTAGAAAAATGAAAATTGAGATGACAGATACACTGACCAGATGGGCTCTAATTAAGATGTAAAATCACATTGAAAGAAAGCTTAGAATTATAGAGGAAAGCTGAAGATATATAAACCGTATTGCCCAGCAATTCCAGGAATATACCCTCGAGAAATGTTTGCTTAGGGGCCCCCGGATAATGGATAAATACATTGGGATACTAAACAGTGATGTAAATGAGCAAACACCATGGAAATTGTCACAATTGTAAGGTTAAGCAAAGGAATCATGGCATAAAAAAACACCTAGATTATGATTCTCTTCCAATAAAATTCAAAACCAGACCAAATCAAACTATATTGTTTTGAAATGCATAAATAAGTAGTGGGGACTATAAAGAAAAACAAGACAAATGACTAACACAAGTAAAGACAGTGGTTATCTCCGGGGGAGAGGTGCACACAGGTGGCTTCTGGGGAGCTGATATATTGTATTTCCTGGACTGGACTATTTGTTTAAGTAGTTGTCAGAGTACAGGTACATTTTAGATACTTTTCTATGTGCATGTTTTATGCTGCAATAAAAAGTAAAACACACACACACACACACACACACACACACACACACACACATTCCGAGACCACTGTCCACTGGAAGTGTCCATATAATGCCTAAGATGCTAAAGTGGGCTGTTGGGAGGGAAGTCCGGGGCTGGAACCCATGAGCAAAGTGTGCACTGGATTCAAGGTGCCACCCCTTCAAGTAACGTCATTGGCTGACTGTGGTCCAGGTTTGGGTTGTTACCACACAAAAGATCCCTCAGTAAAATCCTATTTGATTTGATTGACTTTATTCAACTAACTCATAACTACCCACTCAATCTTGCAATCTGGTTTAGAGATACAAACCAGTAGGCATTAATGTAAATTATATGAGAATGGTTGGGAATCTCTGAGTTAGTCTGGGCTCCTTTATTTTCATTCCAGTCCTGCTTTCTTCCTAAATGACCCACAAATTCATTTTCGTCAGCCTGCTTTTACCTCAAGTGACACAGCCTGTGTTCCAAAGATAGCAGAGGAGAAAATACATGCCACGATTTTTTACCATCTCTAAACACATTAGCAAAGGAATATCTGAAAGGTGTTTTCATCTGACTAATTAGGTTAGAAATCTCAGGAGAACAGTCCTATTTGCTATATTTTTGATGGAAATGCTTCTGTTTCTGGTTGAGAATCTTTCAAGAACAGATTTCTCCTTGGATACTTCCTGTTGGAACTTCAAGTAGGAAAAAAAAGAAAGCAATTTTTTCTTCCTCATCAATTGGAAATCAAACTTGGATTGCGAGGGACTTATGCACAAGGGCCATGATTTGTTAATTTTCTAAGTATATAGTATATGGCATGGAGCTGTGTAGAGTGTGTGCCAGGAAGTAATGCTTACTGGGGATTGTTGACATATGGTGCTTCCCTCCCCCCAATTTGGCTATTTCGGGGCAATATTCATAATGTCTTTGGTTTTCAGTGCAAACAAGTTGTAAAACATAAAACACATCCTGTTTTATTTGAAACTTTTTTTAAATGGTTTATGAATTTGAATACTTAGAACCAGTTGTTGTTTCATTCTCTCATTGCCTTATATTTGTCCATCTTGTCTTCTTGATTTCTAGTACGTTCTCCGACGGAAGAAGCTATTTTTTTCCTCTGTGTTCTCCACGCCATTTAAACATAAGGCTGAGAATACAATGGGTGCTTAATAAATTCTTACCACTTTTGATTTCATCCTTTTTAAAAAAATGGTTGCTTTCAAATACATTCAAAACCTGTCTTGAGACCCATACTCCGCATGATCAGAACGAGGTAATGTAAGTTGTAAGAAACCACTGAGTTCTTGGTCTCTCTAAACTTCTTTTGTTATAGATTGCAATTGTTAATGGTTATTATTAATAATCTATTATTAATAATAATGGCTATTATTAAAAATAGGGTTTCTGTTTCCTTTGCCTCCAGAGATGTATCTAGTAAGACAATCCAGCAATTGCATTACTAGGTATTTATTCAAAGAATACAAAAATACTGATTTGAAGGGACACATGCACCCCCTGATGCTTATAGCAACATTAGCAATAATAGCCAAATTATGCAGAGCCCAAATGTCTATCAGCTGATGAATGGATAAAGAAGTTGTGGTGTATATGTACAATGGGATATTACTCAGCCATAAAAAGAATGAAATCTTGCCATTTGCAACAACATGGATGGAACTAGTGTATTATGTTAAGTGAAATGAGTCGATAAAAAAAAGAACAAATACAATATGATTTCACTCATACGTGGGACTTAAGAAACCAAACAGATGAACATGGGGGAAAAGAAAGAGAGACAGACAAACCATAAAACAGACTCCTAACTATGGAGAACAAACTGAGGTTTGCTGGAGGAGAGCTGGGCAGGGGGGATGGGCTAAATGGGTGATGGGCATTAAGGAGGGCACCTGTTGTGATGAGCACTGGGTATTGTATAAGTGATGAATCACTAAATTCTACTCCTGAAACTATATACTATACCTATTACATTATTTATTAACTGAAATTTAAATGAAAACTTAAAAAAATAAAATTAGGGCTTCTAAACAATTTTTTTAAACTATATACGGTTGCCCAGGTATTGAGGAACAACACAGTGTTAAAGAAACACTGGGAAGAGAATAATAATGTATGTGATTACAAGTGAAAAGAAAACAAAACAAAACAGAGAGAAGCCAGAGGCAATGAATACATAAGGGAATTATGAGTTTCATCTACCAGGCTCTCTCCCCTCATTGTCAGGTGCCATTTACAGCCCATTAGAAGGCGCCATAGGTTCTAGTCAGAACCTTAAAGACCAGTTCTTGTGATAGCGAAGGAAAGGGATGGACGGCCTCCTTAGAGTACCTCTCAGATTCTGGTGTTTCATTTTCAATGTTAAATTTCTCTAAAATACTCTCACGGAATGCAGTGGGGACATGCTATAGAAAATAGACCAAAGATTCCTAATCTGGAGTCCATGGAAGGGATTTACAGGCTCTTGAACCATTGATGTTGTGTGTAAAATTGGGTCTTTGCCTCTCTACATTTTTCTGAGTGTTCTGGCCATTCATCTGGGATTCCTAACTTTTTCTGCCCCCAGGTGAAGAATCACTGCTTACGGGTAACTCTTACATTTACTCTATGTCCTAGAACCAGCCACGTGAACTTGACTGGACAAGTGGATTGAAAAAGATCCTTCCCAAAAGATTCAGATGGTGTTTGCAAAGGTGACACTTCTCACCATGCTTCAGTTAGGAATGTTCAGGGGATCCCTTTCCAGAGTTCGAGCATCGTGCTGAAAATACCAGAGGCTATTAATACTGCTTGTATATTTACTTTCATGACTTGGCAAGGATATGAGCTGTGACATGCAATCTTCTCAGAGATGATACGGTGAGGGTTCGCCAGCAAGCAGGCAGATGTCTGGGGTTTGGCAAGTAATGCTCTTCTCCTCCTCCTCCTCCTCTGAACCACAGAATGGTCCACAAAGTGCATTTGTATTTCCACTCTCTGTAGCTCTAGTCTCTTTTATTAAAAAAAAAAATCTTTATTGAGATATAATTGATATACCATAAAATTCAACTTTTTAAAGTGTATAATTAAATGTTTTTTAGTTTATTCACTGAGTTGGGCAACCATCCCCACAATCTCATTTTAAAACCTTCTTAAGAGTCTTTTCTCTTTACGTTCTTCTAATAGTTCCAGAATAACACTATGTTTTATTTATTTTTAAAAAAGAAGATGTGTGCTCTGAAATTACCCCTGCAGATAATCGGCAGTCACATATTTTAAGGGGGGGTGGGTGGGTCTTGAGAACATATACTGGCTCCATCCTTGCTAGTGGCAGAATTCACTGTGACTCAGGGTTTACAGAGCGCTAGTCAGGTTTTAAAATGTAGATGGTAACTCCTAGATAGAAAACAACAACAACAACAACAAAAACCCCAAAAAACAGAAAACCAAAAAAATCCTGGACCCTTTGGGCCATTTAAATTTGCCATTTTTGTAGGCCAAAAGCAGTGAGTCTCTGCAATTTCACAAGGTTCAACATAATATAACTTACATTACATCTTCATGCCCTCTCCACTGGCACTGCAAAAATACTAAATTTTAAGTTCGCTAAAAGTAAAGCAACTTGCTGCTACTTGAAACACACAGCTAAAATTTGGGTTTCTTTGTAATTATTTACAAAGAGTTAAATTACTCTCATTCTCAATTGTTATTCATCCATTCAACCTCAAATATTTGCTAAGTACCTAATATTTGCCTAGTTAGGTGTTAGGAAGAAAGATATAGTCTCAGCCTTAAGGATCACACATTTTTGCTGTACCTTCTTCTAGCATTCTTTATTAATTTATTACTTGATAGCTATGCGATGTGTTTGCATTTCTATCTTCAGCAAATTCATTAACTGATTAAATCTTGGTCCTTGCTGTGTAGGCCAAGCCCTCCTTTCCTCCAAGCACTCAGGCTTCAATTACACGGAGGGCTTTTTTTTTCCTCTATAGTTCTCAAGTTCACTGAGTGGACACAATCTTCTGTCAATGTTGCAATGTTTCCACATTGTTAAAGGATGTAATTTTGTGGTTTTCCCAAGTGTAATTACTACCTGCCTCAGCCTTGGCTGAATGCCAGCAATTCTCAATTCTTAAATTTGGAAGTAGATTAAAGCATTTAATTAACACACACACACACACACACACACACACACACACAACGTATCTTGAACTGTGCAAATCTAGTCCTTAATATTCAAATCTCATGTCTGATAAAAGCATCAATACTATAAAAGATACACATAAGTAATTTGAATATATTTCTAAAATATTACTATTTTCCAATGTATTTTTTATGTTACATATGATCTTTCAGATATGCAGTGGATTTTACCAGTCCTGGATTATACGCCTGGACCATTGACTTGAGGTAGAGAACTGCATGTATCTTTTGATAATTTTCCTCCAGGTATGCCTCCTAAGTGGAGAAACAGAATGTTGGGAAATTTCTATCATCAGGTTTATACTAAAAAGGGCACAATACTCAGGAAGCTAATCAGGGATAAAGTGTTAATTTTGTCTAGAACTGATAGAAAACAGAATTTGTGAGTGTTGGAGAATATTTTATCCCATTTCTTCATTTTACAAATGAGGAAATGGAGTCCCAGAAAAGTTAAGTGACTACTTTAACATTACTTAACTATTAGTTACAAATCCCAAATTCCAATGCAATAACTTAGATTTTCAGCACAATGCTTTTTCTACTGATGCTCTCTCCATTTCACATAAAAGATTTTGTTATATTAGAACATGAGCCTCCGTTGCAATCAAAGTCCAGTTTCTTCAATTGTCTTTTATCTTTTTTACCCTGTCACTATTTTTCTTAAACTCCATTTAACCTGAGCTAGGGTCAACACTGGTCCTCAAACTTGAGCACACATCAGAATTATCTTGAAGCTTTGGCCTAAACAGATTCCTGGGTCCTCTGAGTTTCTGATTCTGTAGCTCTGGGGTGTGGGCCTGCAGGTGAGAATCTGTGTTTTTAGGAACTTTCCAGGTGCTGCTGCTGCGGGTTGGGGACCACACTTTGGGAACTACAAACCTACACGAACCAGGCTTAACGACTCTATGGACAGGGCTTCTGAGGACTAGCTCCTGCTTCTTACTCCTTCAGCCTCTGGAAGTGTAACACATTATCAAAGTGCCCCATCCAGAAGCTCAGTTGCCCTCTGTAGTCTGCCAGCTTCCACATTGAGACCAGTGGGAAAATGATTCCATGTCTCTGCAGAGGGCTAGTGAGTCAGCCCAGAAAGAAGGCAGCTCTGTAGCTTCTCTGACAAGCACAAATTGCGCCTACCACCCCACCTCCTGACTGGTGCTTCCTTCTCTTTCCCTTATTAAAATTACTTTATTCAAGTAATTAATGTTAAATGTGCCAGCGATAAGAAGCTAGCCATAACAAATAAGTTCTAAGAAGCTCATGTTTTCAATCCTTGAAGAAGCAGAGAATTAAAATACCACTGTAGCCGTCAGGATTCTTAGTTGCAGAAACAGAATCGAGGTTAGCCAGTGTAAACAGAAAGAGATTTAATATAAGGTCTCAGGTAGCTTACAGAATGTGAGTGGGCTTAGGAGAACCTGGGTCCCACGCAGAACTCTCTGGGGGATGTGGGGTTTAGCTTTCTAGCCTTTATTCTACAGGAAGGGAGATTGGAATGGTTGTTGAGTGAACCAGTCTGTAGTATCTGCCTCAGTTATCATGTCCAAATTGTGGTTCATTCTTTATTCTCAAGCGAGATGCTGGTCAGATATCAGATATCAGGTTTTACATACTCACATAATGGTTTGTGAATTACCCAGTGTTGAAAAAGAGACGTGGCAGGGAGCTGACTAGTAAATGAAAAATTTCAGAAATTGTTCTTTTAGTATACTGGCAGCAGGGTGGTGATCCCCGGTCCGTGGGCTCCTGGGATTTCAGGATTCATGAAGATGATGTATTTGAAGAAATACTTTTCTAAAGACAATCTGGTGGCTATTAAAACCCAATACTGATGACTTTGTTACTGGTGGCCCTAGTGTTTATATTTTATACTATGTTTATAGTTTATACTGTTTCTGTAGTGTGAGACTATTTATTGAAACTGGAATTCTTAAAAAGTATATTTGGCTACAATATGTTCGGGATGAGGATTCATTATACCATTATTTTATAGGATACATTGATTAAAACCATCATTGGCCTTAGCAATCATCTGGTCTTCTTATGAACTATGAAACTTGAGATGCCTTAGATTACCATCAGTCACTACTCGGTCACTACCAAATAGAATCCAAGGCTGAAGCAGCCTGCTAGGATTCCTCATTTTTCTTCCATGGCAGCATTCACTGATGGCTGTACCATTGGGTGAACTATCTAAGCTGGTAAAACAAAGAGACTCACAGTGCCATTAGATTTTATTTTTCTCTTATGTGCCTGTCCAGAAGTAGGCAATGCAAGATAAGTATATTTGTTCTGTTATATATAACACACAGCTTCTATCTCTGTCCATGTTGACTATTGTGACTGTCCCCCAGACACTGAGAAGGGAAAATAAGAAGTGGGGGACACATCCTTTCCAGTTAAGGGTAAAACCTAGAAGTTATACACACCACTTCTGGTTCAGTTGTCATGAGTCAGAACTTACTCACAGAGCCACACCTCATTGCAAGTGAAGCCAGGAACTGTCATCAATAGTTGGAAGGCCTTAAACCCAGTGAAAATCTGGGTGGGGGATTTCAATACCAGAAAGAAGAAGTAAATATTGGTGGATGGCTAGCTGTTTTTGCTACAATGGCTTATCTGACATTGTAGGTTGGTTTCTTCCATATCAGAGACGCTTTGTGGGTGGACTCTGCTGTGCCTTGTGTGCTGAAAGTGAGTTCCTTCCAGGGGTGAGTAAGGGGACTGCATCCAACTAATCGCCTGGTAAACACATCAGGGAATAATAGAATGTCAATGTTGAAAGGAAATCTCAGTTGTCACCTAGTCCAACCATTCATGTGGAAAATACCAGCTATCTTTTAGATTTGCACAATTTAACATGTGAATACTAAAGACTTACCCAGAGTCACAGAATTAGTGGTGACAATCAGGACTAGAATCCAGAGAACACAGTAGATTTTATTTTCCTTCTACTGCTCCTGGATGAACCCCTTTGAGCTCTGTTTTGATCATGCTGTGGTCAGAGAAGAGATATTTGTGTTAATTATAAGCTGTAACAATCTATGTATTTTTAGAATTCTGTTAAGTGCCGTAGAATAACTGAGCTAGTATAATGAATTGTAAGGCCTCCTTTCAGTTACTGAAACAGTGGAGTCTTGTTAGAACACAGTTCATGATTAGACATCTCTGGATGCCCATACAAGTTAGTGAAAAGGGTATTGAACTGGAATTCAAATGACATGACCTAGTCACAGCTATCTACTAGCTATATGACTCCAGGAAATCATTGGACTTCTTTGAGACCTGACTTATTTTTAAAATAAGAGATTAGACTAGATGGTAAACTACTTAGCTGTTGGCATAATAACATAGGTTCCGACCGATCAGAATAGATGCCATTCATAAAAAACCTCAGCTAGGGGAGATGGTGCATTCTGGAAGAAGGTAATCCAGCTTTTAGCTCTATGAGTTTTCTCTTGAAACTGAATTGCACACAGTAAAAAGCTGCCATATTAGCCTGCTTATCTTCACCCTTGGTACATCCATGATCAAAGGGCGCATTGAAGCCTCCGTCTGACGACTAGATGTTATTTTTCAACCTCAAGATTGAAATGACTATCAGAAAAAGCAACAAATCTCTTTAAGACTGTTCTAGAACAATGAACTCGTATTGTCTGTCTAGGAAACCAGTTTCCCAGGTCCTTCTGTAAAATAAATTACAAAACAATGTAGAGACTGACTTCTAAGATGGCAAAGAATCCATTTGGTCTTAAAAGGGACAGTTTCTAGGGCCCAATTCAAAAGCCTGTCACATTTCATTACATTTCTAAAGACCTCAGCTCCAAAAAGAGGACAATTGTGGGCCTGCAGGTGAGCCTGAATATAATCTTTAGTAAGGTCTAGAGATAAAGGCTGCAATTGAGAGCATTTAGAATGAATTGGACAGAATAATTTTAAATTATGGCCTTGAAATTTCCACTTTGCTTATAGGCCTGAGATAAGGCAAAACACTGCAGTTAATGGAACACAAGCTACTAATTTCCTGAAAAAGACAAAAGGAGGGGAGTGCATTGCTCTGATGTGGAATGACCAATTTTCTTTAGTCTCGATGCTGACAAAGAGATACTGTGTCGAAGGAGAAAGTGATAGGAGAGGCAGCCTTAGATCAAAACGGAGAATAAAGGAAAGCTCAACAATTGCTCTTATCAGTTCTGAAGGTGAGTTCACCTTCTTGGCTGTTAGCGATCTCATTCGCTGCCATGGCTCCGTGACCACAAACCGAGTCTGCCCTCTGCTTCTCTGCATGTGTGTGTGCCTGCATTTTAATCATTTGTAAATAGCCTGTCCTCCATGGTATTTTTTCCTGGCTCCCGAAAAAGCAGTGCCTCTCTTCCAAATGCGCGAACGTGGAATTATCGTCACAATCTCGCCTTATTTACATGAGAATGTGGGAGACCGACAATTGAGGAACACTGGCTGTTTGGAACTGAAAGCAAGTATTCTTCTAGGATATGAAAGCATTAAAGGTCAAAGGACCTTCAGAGCTGGTGAAGGCACTCAGATCTCAGGGTCCCGCTGAGAGGGTGGCGTTCCAGGGACAAGCTGGGCCCTTGTCACCAAAGGTCCTCTGGACTTCTGAGCAATCCTCGCACCCCCCCCAACACTTCCCAAGGCCCCTACCAGGCCCCGCGCGTCTGTGGCCTGTGGAAGGAGTGGAAGCTTCTGCAGTGGACAAAAGACAAGGAGGTGGTGTTCCCCCTTGGCCTCGGGCAGCACTTTCCTTCTCTTTCTTCTAGGACCTCTAGAAAATAGCATCTCTGAAAAATCCTCCCCTAAGAGGCCTGATTTTCTGAGACTTTTTCACTCTGGGCTGAACAGAAAGAACTGGAGAAAGAAGACAGGGCTTTTGCTTTTCTGTTATTGGGGTGTCCGGACTTGTTCACCTCCTGGCTTCCTGAGGGACATCACTTCCTTTCCCAATATCCTTTGGATGTACCATGGATATGCCGGCTCTTGTGTTTCCCTTGCAAGTCTTTCAGGATGAAATGATTCTTCTTTCTTATTCTCTCCTTCCTCTCCCTCTTTTCTTTCCTTCCTTCCTTCTCTCCTTCCCTCCTTCCTTCCTTCCTCTCTTTCTGTGCATTTTTTCTCTGATTTTCCTTTGTTTTCCTTCTGAACATGCCACCAGGAAAAAGTCTTGATTGTCTTGAGTTCTTTGTACATTTCAGAACAAATTTGGGAAGATGTGTTTTTATGAAGCCACTCAGGAACTTAGGCTGTCTGCAAGTCCCTCCCTGCTCCATAATAGACCTTAAGTTCCATAATCAGGATGGCTGTGGATCCTTTTTCCAGATCTCTCTGAAATTCTATGGCTCTATACTATCATCGGTCCATTTTGCGAGGAATGAACTGATATTATTAACTTGACCTTTAGGAGATAGGGTAACAATTTGGTAGGATAATGAGGAGAAGCTTTTAGGACGTGCAAAATGTAGTAGAGGGGTAGAAAGAAAGAGAACTTTGGGATTATTCTACCCTAGGTTCAGATCTCAAGTTTGTCACCCATGTGACAAGAAGGTTACTGTAACTTTTCTGAACATCAGTTTCCATATCTGAAAAATTGAGGCACTACTAGCTAGCATCATGGGATTGTTGAAGGCCAAAGCCTCACCTTGAGAAGATGCTTAATAAATGTGAACACTGCAGTTTTCTTGCTAATAATAGAACAGGGGAACCTCCTAATTCTCTTGTAACCTTTTTGCCTATTGATTGGGCCTACTGCTTATCGAGGCTTCCTTTTTGCCAGCGACTGTTCTTAGCATTTTGCTTAATTTAACCTTCATAAGCTAGCTATACTTTTTTAAAATATTTTTTAATTTATTTTTTGACAGAGAATGAGAGAGCGAGAGAGGAAACACAAGCAGGGGGAGTAGGAAATAGCTATACTTTGAAATGACCAGTGAAAAGGGTTTAAATGACTTGCTTGAGGACATCCAAGGACATCCTGATAACAGGAGAGCTGGATTCAGCTTCCCTCAGGCAGGCTTATTCCAGAACCCTCACGTTGAACTACCATGCAGCATGTGTTTGAGGCAAGCATTTTCTTTGGTACCCAAAAGGAGAATGTCAGGTGGGATGGCCAGACCTTTCACAGACATAAGAATTAAAAATAACTCTGCTATCATCAATGGGAGGAGGTTAGTGTTTCACTAAGACCTGCTGTTAAAGTAAACAAGGCCTTTGAAGCAAAGATAGACTTTTCGCAGCTGGGTCTGGGCTTGGTCATCATGGGCAGAAGGCATACTAATGCTGGTACGTTAAGGTTGAGCCATCCCAGAGCCAGGCACCTGGAGTAATTTCTCCGTGTAGGAAGGCCTTGAGGCAGGTCTGTGAAAGGGGGTAATATGGACATCCTGGAAATGACTATTTTTTGCAGATTGAAAAATGGTTTGGAAACTAAACCATTTTGGTTTAGTTTTTGGTTCTTTTTTTGAACTGTAAGAGCTAGTATTTGTAAGAAAAATAAGAATGTCTTCCTGGGGGGTAAATCCCTTTTCTAAACTTTTGCTGCTAAGTGCATTTCTTATGCCAGCACATGAGCTGATGAAACAAGAGGTGTGGGCCTAGTAGTTGCTGGCCTGTCCCGGTGACACAGTAAACGCTAAAAGATTTGATTTCTGAGCTCCTATCTACATGGGCGGAAGCAACAGCAATGATGTGTAGGCAGCAGTTTAACACGGTTCTTCAGTCAGATTGCCAAAAGTGAGGCTAATTCCAACTTCCCCTCTTTGCTCCATAGTCCGAATTCTCTTCTCTAAATGTGCTTTCCTAGGCTCCCCCAGAACCCCTGTGGGAAGACAAAGATGAATTTGTATGTGGTGTATGTATGAACGTTGTGTATGGTGTGATGTGTATATGTGTGGTGTGTGCATTTGTAAGTGGTTTAGGGTGTGCATGTGTGTGTTGTGTGTGAGTGTGTGTTGTGCGGCTGTGTGTATTTGCGTGTGGTATGTGGTTATGAGTGTGTGTATATGTATGTATGTGGTGCTTGTGTTTGCGTGCTGTATTCATATGCAGTATGTGCATGGCATTTGTGTGTTTGTGTATATGTATGTGGTGTGTGTGTGATGTCTATGTGTTCATGGAGGTGTGTTTGTATGTGGTGTATAGGTGTATGTAAAGTTCCATGTGATGTATGCATATGCATGTGGTAAATTTGCATGTGGTGTATGCATGCTTGTCATATGCTGTTTGTATGTGTTTTGTCGTATGGTATGTGTATTCATAAGTGGTAGGGTGGTATGTATTTTTGTGTTCTGGATGTGCATATGTATGTTATGCGTGTATATTTGTCATATGTATGTGTGATTATTTGCAGTTGGGGTGTGCATTTACATCTGAGGTAGGGTGTATATGTGTGGTGAATTTATATGTAGTGCATATGCATTTGTACGTGGTGTGTGTTTGCAAGAGTTGTATGTTTATGTACATTGTGTCTGCATAGATGTATGAAATACATGGTGTGCGTAGAATGTGTATTTGTGTGCATTTGTAAATGGTATGTGTGTGTGGTGTGTATGTATAGCCTGTGTATGCATGTGGTGTGTGCGCATGTATGGGGAATGTATATATGATGTGTGTGGGATGTTTGTGGGGGGGAGTGTTTGCATGTGGTGTGTATATGTGTGTGGTGTCTCTTGTCGGTGTGTGTGTGTGATGTGTCTGTATGCAATGTGTGTGTTATGTGTATGGTGTCTGAATGATGTCTGTGTGTGTGTGTGTGAGAGAGAGAGAGAGAGAGAGAGAGAGACAGGCGTGTGTGGTATAGCTATGGGTGGCCATTTATCTGGGCCTTTAGTAGTCCCAGATTCATTGAAGAGCTTGTTAAAACCATTATTGCAATTGGTTCTGTCTCGAAATAAGCTAAATACAACAGTAACAGAAATAACTAACTACTCCTTTTTCTTGGTTCTCCCAAAGTCATGATAAGTTGCAGACAGGAGTGACTAACCAGTTCTTTCCAATAGGCTTCCTTCACCCCCGATCCTCTGGGGAGCTGGCTTATGTTGCCAGGAAGTGAGGAAGCAGAGGGCTGTGTGCAAGTGTTAAAAAAAAAATACAATTATTCATTGATTTGTATATGTGTTTCATCTCAAGTCAGAGACATCATTAGATTTGCACTGGCCATCGCCCTTCTTGCAAGTGGACTAATACTTCGGGTTGCTTTTGTTTGGCTCAAATCAGGTCTTCAAAATTGGATAGGGTCTTATTTCTCAATTTGAAAATAAACTTGCTCCTCGGCAAAGGGCATGACAAAGACCCCTTCCCCACCACACAGCCTCCTTTGAAGCCTCCTCATCTTAATATCTAAGAATAAAAATCATATCTTCTGGCAGTTAAAAACTCCACTTTCCATTTTTTAATATCACTTTTTTATTAGACTTCTGAAAAACAAACCTGTCCTGGACCTGAGGCAGGGAGACGGAATTGCTAAACATTCACACCACGTGTCCCTACATGCACTCTATTCAAAGAGTGGGTCTTAAATGCAGTTTTGAAACTGAAACAACAAATCTTTTCTCAGAATCCTCTGGCAGCAATGCCAAGGTAGTGTCAGTTAAGAAGTGCACCAAATCCTTTTTTTTTTTTTTTAAAGATTTTATTTATTTATTTGAGAGAGAGAGAATGAGAGATAGAGAGCACGAGAGGGAAGAGGGTCAGAGGGAGGAGCAGACTCCCTGCCGAGCAGGGAGCCCGATGTGGGACTCGATCCCGGGACTCCGGGATCATGACCTGAGCCGAAGGCAGTCGCTTAGCCAACTGAGCCACCCAGGCGCCCAAGAAGTGCACCAAATCCTAATTACTCCCTTGGGAGCCGATCATTAGGCGAAACCTGCATAATGTTCCATCTCCCACACCATGCAGACGTGCCATATTTCTCATGTTGTTGTTTCCTGCCATTTGGAGATGTTGCTATTTGTCACATGCCAGACAGAGAAGGAGAGAACAGCAAAGTGCATTTCAGTTACTTGGGCAATTTTTACAAATAACCAATAGATGTGCCTGCTTCAAAACGCTTTCTTCTTCTGTGTCGGTGGATTGTGAGGCTGCCTGGCATTACGGCTTAGAGCCTCACTAGCCATGGGGGCTCAGACGGGCTGCAGGGGCCATGTCGGGTATTTGGGAGATCAAAGGTCAGGGCTTAAATACTACTCCCTCAAGTGCCCCCTATCTTAAGCAGAACAGTTTCACTTAAACTGTTTTTATACTAGGGTGTTTTATAACACTTAATTCAAGAAAAAAGGAGTAGATAAACCAACTGCACTCTAACGTTAAAAGGCATAGAGACTCTGAGTAATGAATGAGGACCTCATACCCAAGGATGGCAGGTGGCCAATTCATAAAAAATTCTTCACAGTCACCAAGCCAGCCTGTTCCAACATCAACAGCCACTGACCTACAGGAGAAATCTTGGACTCAAAATCTCTTTATTGCCTTGGTTCTTCCCTATCAGAAACATGATTGACTGACCATGGAAAGAAATGTGAGAGGTGGACAATGAAATGTCTTATAAGCCAGATTAAAAGGATGGATTTATCTTCAAAGTCATGGAGTTCCATAGATGCAGTTTCAGCAGTTTTGAGTTTTACAGGGATCATTGTAGCTGATGGGTGGAAAACTGATTGAAGAGTGGGCAAGACTGGAGATGGAGAGACAAATAGGATGTTACTGACTTTCTCTTTTCTATTTGTAATAAAAAAAAGTATTTCTGTGATGGGCAATAGGGTAAGTAAGAACAGTGCTAACAGAGCACTTGTGAAATAAAGTCATTTACTTATTCGTTCAGGTATTTAATTTGCTAATTCATTCAATTTCCTCAACAACTATTTGAATGCCTACTATATGCCTGGCATTGTTCTAGGTACTGGGGACAAAAGCCATTGACCTTGTGGAGCTTATATTCTAGAATGGAGGAGACAGACAGTAAACAAGTTACATATATAGTATGTTAGATGATAATAAAGACTAAAAAGAAAAATAAAACAGATGAGGCATGCAGAGTAGCTGGGGAGGTTGGAATTTTTTTATTTTTTATTTTTTTTAAAGATTTATTTATTTATTTTGAGAGAGTGAGAATGAGAGAGAGAGAGAGAGTACATGAGAGGGGGGAGGGTTAGAGGGAGAAGCAGGCTCCTCGCTGAGCAGGGAGCCCGATGCGGGACTCGATCCCGGGACTCCAGGATCATGACCTGAGCCGAAGGCAGTCGCTTAACCAACTGAGCCACCCAGGCGCCCAAGGTTGGAATTTTTTTAAATGGTATGATGGACATTGAAGGCCTAAGGAGGTGAAATTTCAATAAGGACCCAATAGAGGTGAGGTGGGAGAGTTAACTGTGTGGTTACCTAGAGAACATTTCAGGCAGCAGGGACAGCAGAATCAAAAACTCCAAGGGAGGATCAGAAGTGGAATGCTCAAGAAAGAGTGAAGAAACCAATAAGGCTGGAGTTGCATGAACAAGGGGAAGGGACTAGAAGATGAGCTCAGGAAGGTTGGCGATGGGCTTTTTTGGCTTTACCCTGAATGAGGTGAGAGTTACTGGAGGGTGTTGAGTGGCTCTAACTTATGATTTCACGTGGTCTTTCCAGCTGCTGTGCTGAGAATAGACTTTTGGGAGCAAGGGTCAGGCAGAGAAATCAGGAGGAAGGTGCAGTAACAGAGCCAAGAAATGATGGTGTCTTGGACCAGAGAAAATGAGAAATGGAAGGAGGATTCAGGATGTATGTCAAAGGTAGAGCTGACAGGATATAGAAAAGGGTTGGACTTAGGGTATGAGAGGAGGGAAGTCAAAAATGGAAAACTAGCATTGCCATTAACTGAGATAGGGAAGAGAGAGGGCAGGTCAGGTTTGATGGTGGGGAGATTAGAAATCTGGTTTGGGACATGTTCAGTTTGAATTGTCTTTCAGACAAGAAGGCATGGGATATACTTGACTACAGCTTGGGGCGAGGTCTGAGCTAGAGTTATAAATTTGGGAAAGCTCAGCATATAGGTGATATAGAAAGCCACAAACTGGATATGATCACTAAGCTAAGAGGATGTAGCTAGAAAAGAAGTGAAAGTGGACCTGAATAATGACCTCGTACAATTGACACCTAGTTTCTTTGATATATCCTAGAAGCTCTTTATCAGGAGTTCCATAAAACTAAACTTCCTAAATTTTTTCATGGCCCTGTAACCAATTCTTATTCCAATGCCACAGTTTTCTTTTCTACTGACTCAAAATATAAATTAATATATTTTTTGCTACATATTGGTTTTAAACAGAATTCATAGGTAACTTAGGAACCTAATTCCCACTTTTCAAAAATGTTTCTATGGGAACATATATTCTGAACTCCAAATAAGTGTCTTTCAAATTACTTTTGGAACATTATCCAATTTCAGTGGAAACTGTCTAACTCTAGAGCAGAGAAGAACATACATTTTCATCATCCTTCATTATCTTTCCATTTGGTCAAATATTCTTCATATTTATCACATTTATAATGTAACCAAAATGTTTATTTCTTTGAATTTTAATATACTATTAGTATTTTCATTGTCAGGCATTTTTTAAAAATAATTTTCCTTCCCCTTGGTTCTTGCCTAACTTCACATCTACCCCCACTGATAGATATTAAGTACTTTCTAACTTTCCTGATAAAATAAATTCTATTTTAATTAATGACCACTAATTTTTATGTTATGAAAATATATCCACTCCCTCCTATTACATGCCTTATTGATTTCAAATTAATACCAGACCAGACTTGATCAGCTCAGTATTAGGGTGATGACAGTTTCCTCTTCTGTCATGGGTTCCAGATTGTTCATGACTGTGAGGAGTAGGAAAAAGAATGAGTAGCCATTGAGGTAATAAAAATCGAAGGAAGCAGCAACATAATCTGTTTCGCATTCTTTGTTCTGTTTGCTGGGACTGTTCAGACACCCCATCATTTCCTCTGGCTGAGACTTTTTACACAGGGACTAAGTTGCATTGCTCCCTTGTCTCTGCAGGCAAAACCGATTCTTTTTAAAACCCTTCACTGTGCGTTTCAGGGATGACTTTTCTGATTGTCATTGTGACATTTTGCATGGAATGGCCAATCTAATCAAAAGGCTCTCCCACATTAGTTTTTTTTTTTTTTTCTTGTTAATCAGAAGCATGTTTTACCCTCCTCATGCTATTAGGAGTAATGTCTTTGGAAGACATTGAGTTTCAGTATTTGCAAGGCAGGTCTTCAAGTCACATCCTTTCCGTTACACCATTCACTGAGTTAATCTTTGGAGAGGGTGAAATGTCATCTATTTCACCAGAGGATTTCTCAATCTCTCATCTCTTTCAGCCAACAGTTTTCCTCCTGACTGGGGTAAATGATCACTAGGTCCTGCAGTAAAATTTGTTGGCTCTATGAACTGGAAAGCTTTGATTTCTAGTTGCACTTCTTGTCCACATTCTTTGTCATTATTCTTTTGTATTTTCTGAGTTGGAAAATATTGCATGAAGGTATTATTATTTTGCAATAGAAAGAACATATAACAAGGCATCTGGAGATTTGGAATGTAGCCCATAAATCAATGGACAAATAGCCTCTTCATGTTTCAGTTTAAGTGGGGTTTGCATTACCTTCTGTACTCTCATTATGGTGTAGGTTATGTGAGGCAATTCAGTCTCATGCTTGGAAGAGTCTTAAGGGGCATTTTACTGAAATCTCTCCAGTAAGATCCTCTTTAAAATATCTTTCATTAGCAGTTATCTGTTTTTGCTTGAACATCTTCAGAAATGACATATTCCTATTCAGTTAATAAAAAGCAATAATTGTTAATTAATCATTATTTTGAGGGGGAAAAACCTCAACCAAAGATTGTTCCTCATAATACACTCTGAAATTCTTTGAGAAGCCAACCATCAGTGTAATCCAATATTGTTTTCATTGACTGAAGGTCACCACAGATGGTGGTGATTTGGGGAAGAATCAAGTGCTTTTCCCACAGAACGGTTCACTCTTCACCATTTCTGCAGCCAGGACTTGTCAGCTTTCCTGGCCCATTCTTTCTTTCTTTTTTTTTTAAATCTGTGACATCTTGTGGAAATAGAGGTTCTACTCATAAAGGTAGAAATTGACAGGTGAGTAAGGAAATTTTTAAAAAAGAGGAAGGAGAGAGAAGGGAAAAAAGGTTAGCAAAGAAAGAGATAAAGAGGAAAAAGATAAGAGAAAGATGTGCAAAGAAAAAGAAAGAGAGGGCCTGAGCGGGTCAGTTCATTAAGCGTCTGCCTTAGGCTCAGGTCACGATCCCGGGTCCTGGAATCAAGCCCCTCATCTGGCTCCCTGCTCAGCAGGGCGTCTCCTTCTCCCTCTCCCTCTGCCCCTCCCCCCCACTCATGGTCTCTTTCAAATAAATAAATAAAATCTTTTAAAAAAAAGAAAGAAAAAAAACCCCAAGAAATAGGAAAATTAAACAAAATGTATCATATATGCCAAGTTGGCCCCTTCCATCAGTGTTGCAATGAGAAACACGTGGAGTTGCAGTTTTCTGTTTGACCCTCTAGTTTGAGTGGTTACACTTCTCTGCTCAGTTCTGCAAAAAAACCTCTCTTTTCAGGTTACCAAAGCTTGGGATTCATGAATGCTCACCACCTCTTTTGTGGATAACATGGAGGGAGCTGAGGACCTATATACATACTCCTCTCAGTCTACTGCTTTAAAGATGTTGACCTTCCATAAGCATGTAGCATGAATGGTGGCTACAATGAAACTGGTCACATTTTATGCGATAAAAATGAGGAGGCATTTATTTGAAAATCTAATACATAAGTTCTGGGCAATTCTGTACATTTTTTGTGGTTCCATTGTTAGCCAGAATTATCAAATTCTACAATCATTCTGTCATGAAAGGAATTGGTTGTATTTTGCCAGTGTTGATGAGCATGTTTCTGTCACTGGTCGTTTCTGTTACTGACCACTTTTCTTTTCTGTTGAAACTTTGTGGGTGGAAGGACTATTACATTTCCTGTAGCTCACTTTCCTGGGCAAGTTTCAGGTAGAGGAGTTACTTTTTCTTGAGCAGAATCATTTAATTATGGCTTAAGTTACCTGGGGCTCTATCCATCCATCCATCATCTACATTTACTTCTCTCTCATTTCTTTTCACAAAAGAGTAATTTCTTGGATTCTCTAAGCTTATTTAGATCTGACTCTCGCATATTTTATCTACAAGGATTTTATTTACAAGGACAGTTTACTGCTTCTCTCTTTTATTAAAATGGTCACTATATAACTTCTTTGAGAAAACATAGTTCTTTCTGATTAGTAAAGGGAAGAAAGAAAGAAAGGAGAAAGAAAGAAAGGAGAAAGAAAGAAAACAAGAAAAAAAAATCCTGCATAGAAAATCAATTTGAAAATGGATTTAATGGAAAAATATGTTTTAATTTATCTTATTAGGTCTCTAAGATATGGTACATCTTAATGCTTACCTAGCCAATTCTGCCATCAGGCTGTGTGTTCTAAGACTTCAGGAGGGAATTAAGAAACTTCTATACTCACTGTAAGAGGTGCGAGGAACCTATAAAAGTAATTACAGTTGATGCTTTTTATAATCTTCTGAGGTACACTTATTCTTAGACTTTTAGGAATTTGGTCAGAGTGATGCTTCAAATCAAATGTAGAATTAGGAATTGATTTCATTTCCACTTGATTCCGAAGCCTGTGACCTCTCTACTATTTTGTCTCCTGTGATTTACTTCTGTGTCCCTTTTCTTGGCAGGTATCATACCTTTACTCAAATCCTTGTCCCTAGGGAGAAGATCAGATCATTCCTTTTTTAATACATTAGAAATGAGATCTGAATGAATTAGAAAATTGAGTGTGGTTTTAGTAATTAATGGAGGTTTTTATTATATCTCAATAATAAATAAGAAGGATGGACATCTTGGCTCTTTCCACAGTTGGCTATTGTGGACATTGCTGCTATAAACATCGGGGTACATATACCCCTTCAGATCCCTACATTTGTATCTTTGGGGTAAATACCCAGTAGTGCAATTGCTGGATCGTATGGTAGCTCTATTTTCAACTTTTTGAGGAAACTCCATACTGTTTTCCAGAGTGGCTGCACCAGCTTGCATTCCCACCAACAGTGTAGGAGGATTCCCCTTTCTCCACATCCCCGCCAACATCTGTCGTTTCTCTGACTTGTTAATTTTAGCCATTCTGACTGGTGTGAGGTGGTATCTCATTGAGGTTTTGATTTGGGTTTCCCAGATGCCGAGTGATGTTGAGCACTTTTTCATGTGTCTGTTGGCCATTTGGATGTCTTCTTTGGAAAAATGTCTGTTCATGTCTTCTGCCCATTTCTTGATTGGATTATTTGTTCTTTGGGCGTTGAGTTTGATAAGTTCTTTATAGATTTTGGATACTAGCCCTTTGCTATGTATGTATGTATGTATCATATCAGACATGACTCTGATATGTCATTTGCAAATATCTTCTCCCATTCTGTTGGTTTTGTGGACTGTTTCTTTCGCTGTGCTAAAGCTTTTTATCCTGATGAAGTCCCAATAGTTCATTTTTGCCCTTGCTTCCCTTGCCTTTGGCGATGTTTCTAGGAAGAAGTTGCTGCGGTTGAGGTCAAAGAGGTTGCTGTCTGTGTCCTCCTCTAGGATTTTGATGGACTCCTGTCTCACATTTAGGTCTTTCAACCATTTTGACATTGGGCAGGGTATGTGCTATGGTGAGCGCTGTGAATTGTGTAAGACGGTTGAATCACAGACCTGTACCTCTGAAACAAATAATTCATTATATGTTAAAAAAAAAAAAAAGAAGAAGATAGCAGGAGGGGAAGGATGAAGGGGGGGAAATCGGGGGGGGGGGGGAGATGAACCATGAGAGACGATGGACTCTGAAAAACAAACTGAGGGTTCTAGAGGGGAGGGGGTGGGGGGATGGCTTAGCCTGGTGATGGGTATTAAGGAGGGCACGTTCTACATGGAGCACTGGGTGTTATATGCAAATAGTGAATCATGGAACACTACATCAAAAACCAATGATGTATGGTGATTAACATAACATAATAATAAAAATAAATAAATAAATAAATAAATAATAAGAAGGAAAAAAGGTAAAAGATATTAGAATGTATTGGAAAGAACAACAAGCAAACAGGGTTAGAAGCCCAGTTCACTGTGTGACAGAGGGGGAAATTAAACAGTCTCTCTAAAATTAACAACATCTGGGGATGCCTGGGTGGCTCAGTTGGTTAAGTGTCTGCCTTTGGCTCAGGTCATGATCCCAGGGTCCTGGGATCGAGTCCCACATCGGGCTCCCTGCTCAGCTGGGGACCTTGCTTCTCCCTCTGCCTGCCACTCCCCCTGCTTGTGCGCACTCTCTCTTTCTCTCTCTGCCTATGACAAATGAATAAATAAAATCTTAAAATATAAAAAAATAAAATTAACAACATTTGAGGTACATGTTTGACATGAAGATTAAATAAGATATATATGTAGATATGGCTAGGTCAGTAATTTGTTTCTTTCCTTCTCCTTTGAGCCTACCTTCCTTATCTAAAAATTGACACAAATGAACTAAATATTCTCTGAATCCCTTGCCAGATCTAATATTCTCTGGAATGGCACGATTTTAAACATCACCTACAAGGGAAGTAATTTTGGGGTATAAATCAGTGAAAGTTTTGAGCAAGTATAAAGTTTGTGCTAGCTTAAAAAATACTAATTCTAATTAATTTATTCATTCATTAGTTTAATATATATTTATTGACTATATTTTATGTGCTGGATTGGTAAGATACAAAGATGGACAAGGTAATTTTTTTCTTAAAGATTTTATTTATTTATTTGAGAGAGAGAGCACATGAGAGGGGGGAGGGTCAGAGGGAGAAGCAGACTCCCTGCCGAGCAGGGAGCCCAATGCGGGACTTCATCCAGGGACTCCAGGATCATGACCTGAGCCGAAGGCAGTTGCTTAACCAACTGAGCCACCCAGGCGCCCACAAGGTAATGTTTTGTACGCTTAAGGAACTTACAGATTTCATGGGGTAGTGGTGTGAAAATTGTTAGTTATGAAATCATATGGTACTATGAAAAAAAAAAGTGAGTATGAGATACTATGGAACACAGAAAAGTAATGAACACGGCCTTAGAGTGAAGATTTTCTAACAGAGGTGACATTGAAGCTGGGATTTGAAAAACGAAGGATTTTCACTGATGGATCCAAGGCATAAAGAACTTTCCTGGAAGAAACACCAAACCAAAGGTATAGAGGCAAGGGAGGACATGATGTGTGGGAGAAGGATGCAGTGATTAAAGTGTTGGTTGCATCTGTAGATGAAAAATGAAACCTGGCGTTCTTTGCTCTGCAGAAAACTGCAATCCTCATCCTATAAGTAATAAGGAACCGTAAGAGTAATGAAGAAACATTGTTTTATTCAATGTCCTTATTAGATCTTTGTTTTAGAAAGATGATAATTGACAGTGTAGAAGAGGAAATGATAAGAGAGGCTAAATAGCTAGTTTATTAGTTACTATGAATGAGAGACGTTGAGGATTGAATTAAGGCAGAAGCAATGGAGGTAGAGAGGAGGAGATGGATTCAAGAGGTATTTAGAGGGTGGACTTTTTGAAAACAGGTAGTGGAAGAGAGGGAGAGGATGTCACTCGACTACCAGATTTCTAATTTGAGCAATGGGAGTGGGTGGTGGGCAGGGAAATGAAAATAAGGAATACAAGGGTGTAGAGTTGAGGAAGGATAGAGGTGAAGTCAGGCTTGGATATATTGAGTTCAGATGTTGACTGGGTGGAGATGCCCAGGAGTCAGTAGTTTTTTATATTGCTTGATTGCCATTGCAGACTGTCTATTCATCTTCTCCTTAGACCTCCTCTATATCATCACAAACAACACCAAATGGTTTCTAGGAACTTAATTATTCCTTTTTGTCCTTGGTGGGCACAAATAGGAGGACCCCCAGAGGTTCATCGGTTTTCAGGCCTCTTCTCCAGAATGGGGATTAGCAGGGGCTAGCATGCCTATGAAAGGGGCCATGCTCAGAGGGCTGGCGACATCAGGGTCAGAGGCTGATGCAAGTGTGTTCTAGGTATCTAAAGAGCTATAAGTAAAACATTTATGTAGTAGTTTTAAAGCATGTACACAAATTATTTGAAACTTTTCCTATATAATCGGGAAACCTAATCTCTTCCCCTTGAATATAGGCTGGCTTTATTATATAACTAGTTTGTAGCAAATATAAAGTGGCCGAAGAGAAGCTGTATGCTTTCTGAGGCTAGATCATAAATGGTGATATAGCTTTTTACTAGGCTCTCTCTATCTCTCAGGACATTTGCCCTGGGACTTGCAAGTTAATATATAAGAACTCCAGTAACCCTGAAACTGCCATACGAGAGAGACCAGGTAGAATTCACATAGACCTACAGAAGCTAGGATTCTGATCACCAATTCTGACGTGCGCGTTATTTTGTTCTCCCGTACCGCTAAGCAATTCTGTGACATCAGCTGGGTGTCCTACAATTTAACTCAGTCCTGACACTACCCAGAGACAGCTTTGGATCCCACAGGTTAAGGGTTCAGTACTACAAGACTAGCTGTCAGAGGCCAATCACAAGTCCAGGCTGTTAACTGTGCTTCTCACCAAGTGGCTGTAGATTGGAGGCTCCAATGACACCCTCTTTGGGTTTGATTAATTTGTGGGAGTGGCTCACACAACTTATTATAAAAGGATATAACTCAGGAACAGCCAGATGGGAAAGATGCATAGAGCAAGGTATGTGGGAAGGTGTGTGGGGCTTCTGTGCCCCCTCCAAGTACACCACTCTTTCCCAAATCTCCCTGTGTACACCAGCCTGGAAGCTCTCCAAATCCTGGCCTTTGGGTTTTTATGGAAACTTCATTACATAGGCATGATTGATTAAATCCTTGGCCATTTGTGATTAAACTCAACCTCCAGCCCTTTTCCCCTCCCCAGATGTCTGGGGTGGGACTGAAAGTTGCCAACCCTTTAATCACAGTTGGTTCCCCTGGCAACCAGCCCCCATCCCTAGGTGC
The DNA here is from genome assembly GCF_037043125.1 of Eumetopias jubatus. Classification (NCBI taxonomy): domain Eukaryota; kingdom Metazoa; phylum Chordata; class Mammalia; order Carnivora; family Otariidae; genus Eumetopias; species Eumetopias jubatus. Next base: position 111,824,998 of record NW_028274814.1, on the reverse strand, counting down.
TTCATTAACATAACAAAAGACACCTCTATCGCTCTCATCACAGGAAATTCCAAGGATTTTAGGTCCTCTGTGCCGGGAAAGAAATGAGTAAGAACCAAATACATATTTCTCTTATTATAAATCACAGTATCACAGAAGCCCAATTGTGCCAGCTCTCTGTTTGAGTTTTCCAGCATCAACCATCAGACATGTGAGAAAGAATCAACCATCAGATATGTGAAAAAGACTGCAGATGAGCCCAGCCCTTAACCTTTGAATTTTCCCAGCGGATGCTGTGCAGAAATAGAGCAGTTCTTGCCGAGTTCTGCCCAAATTGCAGTTTCATGAACAAAATAAATTTTATTATTATTTTAAACTACTAATTTTGGGGTGATTATATTATACTTGATAATTGAACACTACAAAGCCATGATCCATCATAATTTAACTTTAAGAACTATTTTACTTATTTGGTTTTTTTTTAAAGATTTTATTTATTTATTTATTTGAGAGAGCGAGAATGAGAGAGAGAGAGAAAGAGAGCACATGAGAGGGGGAAGGGTCAGAGGGAGAAGCAGACTCCCTGCTGAGCAGGGAGCCCGACGTGGGACTCGATCCTGGTACTCCAGGATCATGACCTGAGCCAGAGGCAGTCACTCAACCAACTGAGCCACCCAGGCACCCATATTTTACTTATTTGATACAGGGTCAACATTTATTCATTCTGCTCTCAAACTTTCCAAATGGTCCAAGATCTTAATCCGTGCCAACTCATTGAAATCTCATATTCTGTTCTATTTTACAATACCAGCTTAACTCCTGGCTGCCTTTCGTTCTTACACTTGCTTATCTACACTGGCCTTTCCTCATCCTCTGGCCCATTGAAAAGTGTTTTTAGATATTAAGCATGCTTACTTATAAAGGATCTAGCCCAGATATCACTGAACATAATAAAATGATACTCACAGTCTATGTCAAACACCATTTACATTCTGTTCTCCAAAGAGCTGACAGAATGATCCTTTTAAAAACTTAAGTTAGATGGAATGTTATTAAGAAAATTATAAGGAAGAGAAAATACATTTATAAATGTGTTGTTCAAAGGTCAACTGTATTTTCTTAGCAACTGTCAGGTACGTACTATAGCATTAACCATAATCACCATGCTGTACATTAGCTCCCCAGAACATATTTATCTTATAACTGGAAGTTTATACCTTTGACCAACATATTCCCATTTCCCCCATCCCCAACTCCTAGCAGCCAGCCATCTACCTTGTTTCTATGAGTTCAGCTCCTTTAGATTCCACATATAAATGATGTCATACAGTATTTGCCTTTCTCTGTCTGACTTATTTCACTTAGCATAATACCCTCAAGGTCAGACCATGTTGTCCCAAATGGCAGGATTTCCTTTTTTTTTTTTTTTTTTTTTTTTACTTAAGCATAGCTGCCATATAATATTGTATCAGATCAGGTGTACAACATGGTGACTCGACAATTATACACATTAGGAAATGCTCACCACGATAAGTAGAGTAACCATCTGTCATCATACGAAGTTATTATAATATTATTGACTATATTCCCTATGCTGTATCTTTTCCATTCCTGTGGCTTATTTAGTTTATAACTGGAGTTTTGTATTTCTTAAATTTCCCTTTAACCTATTTCACCCATCCCCCTGACCCCCGTCCCCTCTGACAACCACCAGCTTGTTTTCTGTTTATGAGTCTATAGTCTATTTCTATTTTCTTGTTGTTTATTTGTCCATTTGTTTTGCTTTTTTTTAGATTTCACATATAAGTAAAGTCATATGGTATTTGTCTTTCTCCGACTTATTTCACTTAGCATAATACCCTCTAGGTATCCATGTCATCATGAGTGATGAGATTTCATCCTTTTGTATGGTTCTGTAATATTCTATTCTCTCTCTCTCTCTCTCTCTCTCTATATATATATATATATATATATCACCTCTTCTTTATCCATTCATCTATCAATGGACACTTAGGTTGTTTTTATATCTTGGCTATTATAAGGAGGTGTTCTGGGCTGAATTTCATATCCCCCCACCTCAAATTCATATCTTGAAGTCCTAACCCCCAGTACCTCAGAAGGTGACTATATTTGGAGACAGTTCTTTAAAGAGGTAATTAAGGTAATTCAGGTTAAATGAAATCCTTAGGGTGAGCCCTAATCCAATAGGACTGGTGTCCTTATAAAAAGAGGAAATGTGGACCCAGACACATACAGAGGAAGACCAGGTGAAGACACAGGAAAAGAGATAAGCCTTCAGAAGACCCCCACCATGCTGACACCTGTTAGCCTCCAGAACTGTGAGGAAATAAACTGCTATAGTTTAAGCCACCTAGTCCTTGGTACTTTTTTATGGAAGTCCTAGCAAACTCACACAAGAGGAGGATGGGAAAGTGCTAAGGGTACTTACATGTCGAGAGGTTTGACACAAGCAGGGAGAATGGACTGTGTGCCGGTGAGAGCTGGCAGGGATGATGCTCTCTTGAACCTCTCTGACAAGATCCTCTGTGTTGTGTTTTGGGCTAACAATTCTGTAGGGGCCTGTATGTGGGAGGAAAGAGTGAGGTGAAATGAAGGAAAAGCTACTTAGTCTTCTCAGGAAACATAAAGACTGTGTGTGTGTGTGTGTGTGTGTGTGTGTGTGTGTGTGTGTGTGTGTGTGTATAAAACATTATGTTGACCTTATGTAACTTCCAGTTAAGTACATTTTCATCCTTTTTAACATTGTATTTGACTAGGTGAGAAAGGCCAGGTTGAAGAGAAAAAAAAATTACTCTCAGGCTTTTGTGGTTAATAGAAAGAAACATTTCTATCTTATTTAGGGGAATATAATTTTAATACTTAGGTGATAGAGAAAACTGACCAGATGAAGGCATCTTTGGTTTACAGTAAAACACAACTAGCTTTATTTTTTTTCCTCTTATGATCAGATACACATAAATATTCAAAACAAAATTATATGTGAAAGGAGGGTGCATAAGAATAATTAAGAAAGAACAGAATACATAACAGATGGTCTTTACCTAGTTCCAATTAACTCAAGATTGTCAGGCTCTTTAGACTTGTACTGTTTATATCACACCCCAATTTGGTTGCAAAGTGGCCCTGCCCTCAGCTCTCAGGTGATAAATCTGAAAGATTGAGGTCAGATGTGTTGGACTAGGTAGGCAAGATAGAGACTGTCATTAGGAAGCAAACACATAACTACAAACTCCCAAGTGCACTGTAACCTCACATTTGAGCTGTAAGGTTATTATCCATCTGGCTGTGTGCTCTGGGAATGAACTGAGAAGGACAGATTCATTTCCCCAAACAATTAAGTGAGAACCAACAAAGAGGCAGGGCACTAATTAATATTCTACCAAAGGAAAAAAAAAAAGCGATCTTTTGAACATACGGATTGTTTCCAACACTGACAGGTGCTTTGATAATAATACATCAATTTGAAGTAGGGGGGCAGATGGTAAGGATGGGCATCATTATTTCAAAATCTGAATGGCAGATAAAGTCTTACTTTAGTCAGTTTGGGCTGCTATGACAACATACCATAGACTGGGTAGCTTAAATAACACACATTTATTTCTCATAGTTTTAGAGACTGGAAGTCCAAGATCAAGGTGCCAGTATGGTCATGTTCTGGTGAAGACCTTCTTCCTGATTTACAGACAGCCATGTTCTCATTGTACCCTCATATGGCAGGGAAAGAAGAAGAGCTCTGGTTTCTCACTCTAAGGACACTAATTCCATTTATGAGGGCTCCATCCTCATGACCTAATTAGCCTCCACAGGTCTCATCTCTAAATACCATCACCTTTGGGTTTCAACATATGAATTTTGGGGGACACAAACATTCAGTTCACAGCAAGTCTTCACTAAGGCACCCGATAAAGTATGTATCTTGTCAACCTTCTACTATATGGAGGTCTGTAGATCCCTTACTCTTTTTAGTTCCTGAAGTCATTCATGAGTATTGACTGTTTATTGACTGTCTCTCCCTCCCCTCTGTGGGAGAGAGCACTATTTAAAGATGCATATGACAGAATTCTGATCCTTTATGCACTTTAATTTGGGGAAAGGGTATACTTACCCAAGAAAAGTCTTCCATTCTCTTTCCCAGTCCTCTGCTTTCTTCCTCCTCCTCCTCCAACTTCATCTCCACCTTTTTCCTTTGAAGCTATCAAGGATTATAAAATGCATTTAGCTTAATCATGCAGATTTATCATTACTCATTCAGTTAACATAGATTGGTTAGAAGATGTGCTCTTTTTCCTTCTTGGCAATTTCCAATAACACAACCTATTGCACCACATTGACAAACCCAGTATGACAAGAGAAACCTGGGACTTAACTCCTAATTTGCACTGACATCAGCCAACAGTCAGAATTGCTTCTGGGCCCAGTGCTCATTTCCATCTCTTCCTGGAAGCCAGTTATTTTACAAGAATGTAATTGCAGGGAAGTAGCTGGAAAGAAAACATTTTGGAAGGACTAGGCATATACAAATACCTGAAAAAAAACAGGTAGTTAAGGGGAAATCTAGTTGCTATATTGGTCCAGAGGTATGTGTAGGTAAACATCTAGACATTTTATTACTTCAATTGTCTTAATTACTGGAGAGTGACAACTACTTATTTTCTTAGAGGGAACAGGAGCTGGTGGCACATTCTTTGTCTAACCACACAGTTCCTTCTGGTGAGTATGGGGGTGAACTGCCTGCCATTGATCTTTCTTGGGCACTGGAAGGCACACCTGATAATTACTTTAGAGCTTGTTTCTGAGACTAGAGGCCCTGATCAGTATGTTTTCAAGCATCAGGAAAAAGGAAGAGAAACTAATATTTATTGAACTTTCATATCCAGACTTTGTGCAAGGTTTTTTTTACATAAGTATCTTATCTTTATAATAATACCGCCCAAATACACATTTTTGATTGAATCTTATTTTGCTTTTATGTAGGTCAAAAATAGTTGACTGCTGGCAATTTCACAGGCTTCAGCCTAATATTATCTTCATTTTTAATGACGAAAACACATCAATTCACACTTGTTCTGTTTCCTATCTTCTACCCCCACCCTCTACCCAAGCTTCCCACTTTATAGCATAAAGCAATTGTTTTCAAACTTTAAAGGACAGGGCTTGTTAGAAAACAGATTGCTGGACCTCAACCTTAGAGTCTCTGGTTTAGTAAGTCTGCAATGGGACCGGAGATTTTGAATTTCTTTCTTTCTTTCTTTTTTTTTTTTAAGATTTTAGTCATTTATTTATTTGAGAGAGAGAGATTGAGAGTGCATGTGACGGGGGAGGGAGAGAATCTCCAGCAGATTTCAGCTGAGTGTGGAGCCCGATGCAGGGCTCGATGGGGTTCGATCCCCAGACCTGGATATCATGATCCCAGCTGAAACAAAGAGTTGGATGCTTAATCAACTGAGCCACCCAGGCACCCCAAGATTTTGAATTCCTAACAAATACCCAGATGCTGCTTCTGCGGCTTGTCCAAGACCACACTTTGGGATCCCCTGGTATAGAGGGATAGCATCCTCAAGAATGTACCTTTAAGACTTACTTCTCCCCCACATTGGTTCCAAAGCAACATTAAAAAATCCTTATTTCCTTTAAAAATATTTTCCAAACGTGGCGTTGTCATTTTCACTTATCCTCAATTTATATTTCATTTATATATAGTGCGTAAAACAGAAACTACATCACCTCAATTTTTAAAAGCCACAAAATTTTTCTGTTCATAGAACACAATTCCAGAAAAACTATTTCATAGATGAAGTCATATCAAAGGTCTAAAATTTAAAGTGTTGGAAATTGAGGGGTGAAAAAGCAAATAAAGTGTGGTGGATAGGTGGAATAATGCAGTGGAGATTCACACATCCAGTTTGAGGTTGTGCTAGAAGTTCTCTCCTCAACTCCTTCCCCTACTGAGATTCTGGGAGACAAGCCCTGAGCCATGAATGATTCTCTCCACTTCATAGAAAAGGAAAGAGATTCAGAGGAGTAAAATGATTTTCCCATGGCTGGTTCATGGAAGAGCCCAGTTAGGGAGTGTTAAAAGATAAACCTAGGCACATGACACATTTTAAGAGTTTATTTGAGACAAGACCGATTCCAACCTGGCAGCGACGCCCTGGGAGTGGTTGGGGGTGCACTGCCAACAGGAGCAAAGGGAAAGACCTTTACAGAGAAAGTGTGGAAGCAAAGAAAGGAAATTATTTGATTGGCTGGAACTTAAATCCTTATGGGTTGTTTGAGATTGGTTGTCCTTAGATTTCATAACCTTGAGGCTTTTATAGGCTTAGATTTCGGTTTGCTTACATAGGCCACCATGGCTTGAGAGCCATGTCAATTTAATGGCCTCCTTTTTAAATTAATTTTACAGGAGTCAGGGCCAACCTCAGAATGGTGCCAGAGGGGGAACCAGAGCATAGGAGATGGGGACACATTACATATTTTGGTCTAGGATAAAGGAGGACATCTTATTCCTCTAATTTCCTCTCACTTTCATCTATATTGAAACAAATATATTAGGAGCAAATAGAAAATGCTACATTAATCTTGATCTACTAGGAAAACACTAAAATCTTCGTGTGAACAATCCAGGTAGCCATCAGGTGCTCTGGTTATTGGCTCCTAAACACTTGGGTATTCAGAAACACCATTAGTTTTGTTCAAACAAAAGGGCATCTTCCTCTCTGTATGTTCTTCAGGACTTTCCCAAGGACTTGAGAAGTCTGTTTTTCTTTGTTTCCCTGTGTCCTTGTATTTATCTCTCCTTCTCTTTCTTTATCTCGCCCATTTTCTTTGTTCCTGCCATTATCACACAAGCTTCTTTTTTCTACCTGATTTGCTTTAATCCACCCAGCTCCTTTCTCTGTGTGTTTTCCATTTCAATGAATGAGAAATGCTTTCTTCATTTATTAGGACTTTCCCTGAAGGCTTTAGTGAGCTTTGCCCTAACTGGTTTTGCTTATCCTGAAGAACTCCATGGAAATGGCTAAGAGATATCAATACTATTTAGCATTTACAAAGGACAAAACAGTTGGAGAGATTTATTAGTAGGCAGTTGCTTATTTTTGTAAAACTTGGAGTATCTCAAAGATCCTTCTTCCTGGAAGAAGAATTGTCCTGTACATCCTGGACAAGTAACCTTACTTCCATGAACTTTGGCTTCCTGACCTATGAAAAGGTGATGATAATATTTCCTCACAGAGTTGTTATGAGGATAGAGTGAAAAAATATTCTTCAACTGTCTGTTATTATGTTCCTCCAAGCTACCCAATTCATTCATTCACTGACTCGCTTAAGGATGTGCCTTAGTCACTGTAAGCAGAATAGTGAACAACACTGGTCTTTGACCTCAAGGAACTTATAGAAGAGATAGACCAAAACAAATACTTGTAAAAATAACAAGCTGTAATAAAAATAACAAAGGAAAATAGATTGTACAACAAATTTAGTGAAGAAGAAGTTTATTGTGTCATGAAAGTGCATGATGGGGGATCTGACCTAGCCTGCAGGAGTGGGTGATCAAGCATGGCTTCTCCACCAAAATGACATAGATGGGAAATGATACACAGTTGATCCTCAAACAGCACGGGTTTGAACTGCTCAGACCCACTTATGCACAAGACTTTTTTCAATAAATACAGTACCGTACTGGAAATGTATTTTTTCTTCCTTATGATTTTCTTTTTATTAAAATTTAAATTCAATTAGCCAACATATAGTACATCATTAGTTTCAGATGTAGAGTTCAATAATTCTTCAGTTGTGTATAACACCCAGTGCTCATCACATCATGTGCCCTCCTTAATGCCCATCACCCAATTACCCCATCCTCCCACTCCCCTCCCCTCCCGTAACCTTCAGTTTGTTTCTTATGATTAAGAGTCTCTCATGGTTTTTCTCCCTCTCTGATGACTTCCCATTCAGTTTTCCCTCCCTTCCCCAATGGTCCTCTGCCCTGTTTCTTATATTCCACATATGAATGAAACCTTATGATAATTGTCTTTCTCTGATTGACTTATTTCACTCAGCATAATGCCCTCCAGTTCCATCCACGTGGATGTTAATGGTAAATATTCATCCTTTTGATGGCTGAGTAATATTCCATTATATATATATATATATATATATATATATATATATATACATATATATATATATATAAATAATGTGGGGTGTGTGTGTGTGTATGATATATATATTATATATGTATATAATATATATATAGACCACACCTTCTTTATCCATCCATCTGCCGATGTACATCTTGGCTCTTACCACAGTTTGGTTATTGTGGACATTGCTGCTATAAACATTGGGGTGCAGATGCCCTTTTGGATCAATACATTTGTATCTTTGGGGTAAATACCCAGTAGTGCAATTGCTGGGTCATAGGGTAGCTGTATTTTTAACTTCTTGAAGAACCTCCATACTGTTTTCTGGAGTCTTCCTTACGATTTTCTGAATAACGTTTTATTTTCTCTAGCTTACTTTACTATAAGAATACAGTATAAAATACACATAACCTATAAAATATGTGTAAACTGGCCGTTTGTGTTATCCGTAAGGTCAACAGCAGACTATTAGTAGTAAAGTTTTGGGGGTGTCAAAGATAATTTGCAAATTTTCAACTGCACAATGGTTGGTGCCCACATCCCTGACATTGTTCAAGGATCAACTGTAGTTAGATTTTCCTTTTGACTCTGTTGGGCTAGAATCGATTGGACAAATGCAAGAATGGAAGAGAGCTTTCTATTTAGGAGGCTCCCAGAGTTGTCTAGATAAGATATAGTGGCTTAGATTTCAGAGCTGGGGAGGAGTGGGAATGGAGCTTTAAGATACTTAACAGATTGAATGGTTGGGTTTTGTGACTCTTTGGTAGGTATACAATGTGAAGATGAGAATGATGAATGTGATTTCCAGGTTTCTGTTTAGAGTCCCAGGTCATAGTGGTGCCATTTACTCTTAGAAGGAATACATTTGAAGAGGAAGCTTGTTCTGGCTTGGATATATTGACTTTGAGATACCCATAAAAATGTTTGATGAGCAAACAGTTCAATATATAGATCTGAACTGGACAAAAAGTATTGGAATTAATGTTTTTTAGAAGATATTTGGAACATGGGAGTGAATGAGGTATCTGGGAGAGAATCCCCAAGCAAACCAACTAGATCACAGTGATGGTGTTTCTAGACCATAGTTACCATGCATGGGGGTTGTGTAGAGTGGCAAGGGTGGAGGGGTGAATGTGTCTGTGTTTGCAGGAGTCATTTTTACTTTAAAGCTATTGTTTCTGGGCTCACCAGAATCTTTTGGGTAGGTTCTTTAGGGTTGGGCACAAAACCTCAGCCTTGAAGGACCCAGACCTTGAGCAGTTAGTTTTCAGATAAGCTGGGAAGAGGGAAATATAATCCTTTCATATTCCCCTTCCCCATCACTATATATAACCACAGAGATGTTTGCAAATCTTTAGCCTACACTTTCACAGTAAATTTAAAATTCTATTTAAAAACAGGAAAAAGGTATAGTTAAATGTAAGCAATAATTGCTGTTTGGATATAGAAAATTAAATAATTTTTTTGCTGTTGATTGCAATGGAAAAAGAGTGTGGGTTAGATAACCATCCAGGTTTGATCCCCACTGAAAACATTTGTGTATTGAGTGGAGAACTCTACTCTGATACTTCATATGTATTTAATTATATCTTCATGTTTTTTGCATTGTTATCTTGTCTGTGACTAGAGATAATAAACGCCAATAATAAATGTAATAACCTGCCAATCTACTCACCCACCTACCCATCCAACCAAGGTGATATAATATAGTAGGTAACAACAGGGACCATGAAACTAGTCTATCTGGATTCAAAGCCCAGCTCTGCCCCTTGCTGGCTGTGTATGCTTGGGAAGTCCACTTAACTTCTCCATGCCTCAGTTTCCACATTTATAAAATGGATGTCATGGTAATTTCTATCTTACAGGAATCTGAGGATTAAATGAGTTAACATATATAAAGCACTTACGATGAAGCCTCAATTATACTGAACACTTCTTATATTATTAGTATGTACAATGATTCTGATATGGGCCATGTAGGTTGCCCTCAAGGAGTTTATAGTCTAGTGGGGAATCTGGACAAGGAGATACTAGAATGAGGACAGGACAAAGCTGATTAAGGCACAAAGGAGCGGAAGCAAAGGAATTCAAGTCCCGTCTGATCTGAGCCCCGAGGAATGAAGGGGATTGCAGCATGGATTTTGGGGAAAATCATTTCTGAATTCCATAAAAACTTCTGGCATACAGCTCATTCACAATCACAAAAACATATTTATCTTGTGCTTTGCAATTTTCAAAGGGATTATGTATACCTGAATTTATTGGATTCTTTTATCAGCCTTATGATATCAATTTTTGGAGCACTTTCTGAGTCAGTTGTGAGGACAAGAGTCTTATAAAAATAAGACATTTTTCATAATCTCAAAGAATAAGGTTTAGTGGCTTTTTTGGTCACAATTTTAGATAGGCAGAAATTGAAGTTTGGGGGAATTAAAAGACTTTCCCAAAGTCAAACAGCTGGTGCCACAAAAAATATGAACTCCGGCCTGTAGATTATGTATAGGTTTTGGTCCTTTTGTCATATATATGCTGGTCCTGAAACTAGACACTAATAAGCACAGAATATCTGAGGTCCTTTCCTCAAAATAACATTAGAAAATTGCATACTTGGAAAAAAAAAAGAAAATTTGCATACTTTGGTTTTAGAAACTCCAACATACCAAGATTATGTATAAAAAGAATAAACAGGGCTTTCTGAATGTGTTTTCTCTGGCTCTGCAATGGCACAATACATCACTCACACCCTGGTAGAGGAAACAAATCTTTCTGAGCCTCCTTATCCAGAGAGCTTCCTGGGCTGGGATGCCAAGGCGTTTCACAGAAACACAAAGAGAAAAGGTTGGAATATGTCAGCCTTGTGGCACAGGTGACCGAAGTCACTACTTAGGGTTTGGAGCCAAGGACAATTGTCCAAAGCCAAAGGTGAGCACAGGTTGCAGGCAGTTGGGGCAGGCTGGCTTTAGTCACAGGAGCAGGCGGGGCCTTGGAAAAGCAGAAATCAACTTCCGGGAGAGAGATTAGCTCAAGGGCACCCAAAGTCAAAGAGTCAGAGTCGAATTAAGGCTACAGGGAGTAAGAAAATAAAGGTGGGTGAGGGATCAGGTGGGGCAGCCCAGAAGGTCAGATCTATATCAGGGACACTCCATCCCTGAATAGGCTACCTGTTCTTCTGAGGCTTTCTTCAGCAGTGGTTCTGTTGCATTCAGTCACAGCTGGTCTGGACTGCACTAATGCGAACTAGCAGTGGGTCCAGGAGCTGCAGTGAGGCAGGATAGTGTGAGGGTCAGCTGGGCTCCCAGGGAGTCAGTTACAGACTTAGAGATGGTAGCAAAGCCCCTTCAGCCACAGGAGGCCCGCCTCAGAAGGACGCATATACTGTTGAAGATTTGTACTTGGCTAAAACATCATGCTTGACTTCAAAGGAAAAGCCTTTAAAAAAATATTTATTTTCCTAAAAGTTTCATAGAAGACGAAAATGAAGTGGCTTTTAGCGAGGGGAGGGGAAAGTGAAGCAAAACAAATATCCTTTTCAGTGAGCCAGAAACATCCATCACACTGTCTTTGAAGAGTGTATAGTTCTGAAAATAAAGGGCTGAAAGATTCTTAAAGCTTTTGAAAAAGCCCAATATTTGGATTTCTGTACCATTCCCCCAGAAGGAAACCAGTTTGCGATGTTGGAATAAAAATAAATTTGAGCTTGTTACCCTGAATTATGAAAGCTCCAAGGATGATGGAAACCCCCATATGGTGCTTAAAATGTGCCGGCGACTCTCATGAACAACATCTATGTGCTTACTTAATCCTTTCGCAACTCTACCAGTCCTCTTATTATCACTATATTACCACTGACCTGAGATAGAAGTGGAGTGGTATGCCCAAGGTCACACAGTCTGAAGATCACCGAATCCGGCAAAAGATAGAAGTGGTAACATATCGTAATTCCATTCGTGCTCTTCTTTCTCTGCAGTCATGGGCCCAGGAGCATTTTGGGGGATCATAACTCCCAGTTTGGGCTTCCATGTAACTAAGAGGCTGTGTATTTCCACCCAGTAGTTAGCCTAAAATATGGGCATACTTCTTGGCTGAAACCATCATTACTGTGGCGAGCAGTGAGGTGGGTAAAACCTTTTGGGCCTTAATGTCATAAAGGCAGGCATATATATGACACATAGAAGGAGGATTGCTATTATTTTGCCCCGTACTTTCTTCCCACACTGTTCCTGGGTTAGTATCGGGGTTAAGAACACAGGTTTGCGTTAGACGGGTGGCGTTAGTTCCTAGCCAAATTGACCTGTTATGCACGTTGGAAAGTTATTCATCCTACATGCGACTTATGTTTCCTTTTCTTCACAACTGGGGTAATAATAGTCCCTACCTTCCAGGCATGTTGGGAGACTTAAATATGATGCATACTAAGTGCTTTTTGTTGCTCTGAAGATGAAACCAGAGGAAACCAGGGGGGAAGCATCTTTAAACTTCTCTCTATCTCTGGCTCTTCCCTCTCCCTCTTTTAAAAAGATGCAGCCAGCACTTAGACACTATTAGGATGGGAAAGGCCAATGTAACCTTTCTCTCTTGCTTTGCTTATCTGAAAAAATGAACCGTTTCTTACCGGATTAATGGGACACTGACCTCGGGGAGGAGAGGAGAGATGATGAATAGAGGGACAGGAAGAAGTGTGGTGATTCATGCGATTGAGATAAGACATTTGGAGGGAAGCTAACTAGGAAAAGAGTAAGAAGCTGTGACAGTAAGGACTTGCTTTCAAAGTTTAAAGGTGGTGTGTGCATGGAATGGGATATTAGATGATTTCATGGGTAATAATATCTACATTATCATGATATATTTTTGGGAACCACATTTCCTTTACAGGGTTTAACAGACACTCATTTTATACTGAATTCATTATGTCACACTTATTTTAAGATGTTTTCATGAATTCTCCACAGGTAATTAATTTTGTGGGATACTATTAATTGGCATATTTCCTTCATCTTTCCTACCAGTACTGGCAATTTCAGGAATATTAAGACATTTTATAGAAAAAGCTATGTAAAAGCAAAACAAATCAAAAATTTACTTATACAGCAGTAATATCCCATTAGAAAATAAAATAGGGGGAAAAATCTCATTTAAAAATTAAAATACCGTAAAAAGACTCCATAGACTTTTGTGGAGGAAACTGCAAACCTTTACTGAAGCATATAAAAAATATCCAAATTAATGGAAGGATTGACCATTGAAGGATTAAGAAATAATATTTCAAAATGTCAATTTTCCTCCAAATAATCTACAAATTCAATGTAATCCTAATCAAAATATAAAAAGGATTTTTAAATGGAATGTAACAGGATGATTCTAAAAATTTTATGAGGGTAAATGTGCAAGAATAGCTAAGGCAATTTTGCGAAGGAATTATAGAGCGATGTCTTGCCAACAGCACTTGCTAGAAAATAAAATAAAGTTGTATTAATCGAAACAGTGTGTTGTTGCTGCAGGAATAGATAAGCAGATCAGTGACACAGAACAGAAGTTAGAAATATATATTATCTTACATACAAATGTGGTTTATTATGGTTCTGGTGTGTAGACCAGAGTTGAAAGGATGGGTTATTCAATAAATTGGCTCTCTATTTGGGGAGACAAACAAACAAACTTCTCACACCATAAATTCAGATGGATTAAAAACATGAACACTAAAACTATATAACACAAAAAATTCTTTAGTATAAGGAAGACACTCATAAACGAGAGATAAAAGCAAAAATCAAAAGGGAAAATACTAATAAATTTCATTAATCATAATTTATAAACCCCTATACAACAAAGCTCAATAAAAAAGCTAGAAAACAACTAGTATATTGGAAGAAAACATTTGCAACACATGTAACATATTGAGGATACATATTAGAAATACATGCTGGTAAGAAAAACAAATGCTAGAAAAAACAGAGTGGGGGCAGAAGCTATGACCTCGCTAGTGATCAAGGGAATAAAAATTAAGATAATATACCATTTTAAACATCAATTTTAAAAAAATGAAAAAAGTTGATGACATCGAATACTGGTAAGGAGGTATTACAACATATTCTCATACACTATTGATTGGAGTGATAATCAGTATAGCTGATAAGGAAGGTAATTTGTTAGTACCTATTAAACCTCAACATGCATATTCCCAGTGACACCAAATTTTACCTCTTATTGTCTACTGTGGAGAAGTATTTGCACATTACAGAAGGAGGAACGTAGAAGAATGTTCACGATTGTACTCTTTGTAACAGTGAGAATATTTGGAAACAACTTAAATTTCCATTGAAATAGAAATGTTGAAACAAACTATGGTATTTTCATACTATGTAATTCTAAGGAATTAAAAGGGATGAGTTGGTGATATTCGTAGCAACATGTTCAGATCTTTAAGCCCATTTGTTGAGTGAATAACCCAAGTTGCTGAATGATGTGTAGAGGGAGATGCCATTTACTAAAAACAAAAGAAAACACTTGGCATTGCGAATCTTTTTAATTTTAGCATTCTTAGTGGTAATGTTGCCTCATTGTGATTTAATTTGCATTTCTCTGGTAACTGGTGATGATGAACATCTATTTATAGGCCATTGGAATATCTTCTTTTATGAAGAGCTGATCAGGTCATTTGCCTATTCTTAGTTGGGTTGTCTATGTTTTTTTTTTTTTTTTTTGCAGAAATTTTTGATAGTAGAGTTGATCTGTAGTTCTTTCTCCAGAAAGTCTTTTGTCAATTATTTGTAATTACAGAATTTTCTCTCAGTCTATGATGACTGCTCACACTCTTAATGCTAGCAAGAATGAAAATTAACTGGAACTCTCATGTGTTGCTAGTAAGGTTGTAAATTGGTACAAAACTTTGGAAAACTGTCTTGGCAATATTCGTAAAGCAAAACATGTATATCTTATGATCCAGAAGTTCTCATAAGGTATTTGAGTGGAACACAAATGAGATCTAATATCCACTAAAAGACACATACAAGAACATTTATAATGCTTCAAAAGCTCCAAATTGGAATCAACTCAAATATCCATCAACAGTAGTAGAATGGATAATAGAATGTGGTATATTTGTACAATGAAATGTTATATAGCAATGATAAAGAACAAACAAGTACCATTTACAAAATATGGATGGTCTCATGGCTATATGAAGTGAAAGAAAGCAAACACAAAAGAGTATCTTTTTAGGATTCCATTTATATGAATTTCAAAACCAGGCGACACTAATTTATGATGATAGAAATCAGCCTAGTGGTTATTTTTGAGGTGTTATTGGTTGTGAGGGGATAAGGGGACTTTTTGAAGACCTAAAAATATTTCAACATGGGCATATGCATATGTATATATGTAAAAATCTGCTAAGGTGTGTGCTAAAGATTTATGCAATGTTTTATATAATATATACTTCATAAACAAGTTTTTAAACTTTTAGCCCCATGAGATACTATTATGATCCACATTATACAGATGAGGAAACTGAGACAGAGGTTGGGTAATGTCCCAAGGTCACCCAGCTGGTATCGGAGGTAGGATTCAAACCCAGTCTGACCAGAGGAGCAATGTGGTGTGTCCAGTGTCACAATAATCCTGCAGAAATAATCACACAGCACAACAAGAAGCATTTGTTTAGCTCACAAGTTTACAGGGCTCAGTTGATCTGGGCTGGACTCCCTCGTGCCAGGGAATTGGTGGGCTTTAACTGATTTATGATGGCCTCAGTGGAACCCACTGAGATGGCACTGCTCCTATTTAGTACCCATGGTCTCAGGCCATGATAGACAACTGAGAGCAGGAAGCCCAATTGGAAAAGTGCTTTTCAAGTCTGTCTGTGTCATCTCCTCTGCCAATACAAGACACATGTGTCTGAGAGCAGAGTGAGAACGGGCGGGAACCGTAGAGTTACATGGTAGGGGCATAGACCTAGGGATGGGTAAAGAATTGGCAGCCGTTATTATAATTAATTTACCACAGGCATGAATTAACCACAAGCTGGAATTTGGCAGACTTGGGTCCAGTGTCCAGCCAACACTTCCTATTATGTGATTTTTGTAACAATTACTTGGCTTTTTTGATTCATGATCTCTTCATCTATAAAATAAGTGTCAAAACTGTACCAATACAAATAATACCTACAACATGAGATAGTTGTTGAGGATCCATTGAATTAACATATACAAAATAGCCCCTGGTGCCTGACCCAGAGTAGATGCTCAGTAAATGCTAGTTAGTTTTGAAAAGATTATGTCTCAAGTGGACACAGCTGGAACATGCCCAAGTGTCTGGAATAGGACCATAGCATCGTGGGACGTTCGGTGTGTCTCTTTTGCTCTCCACGAGAGTTTATGGGCAGACCTACTCCTAGACTCTGATGTTATATACCTAATAGTGCAGTCCAGGTAATCAAAAGCCCCTTTTCGGTTCCTCAGGATGCACATGTGATGGAGGGCCCTTAGGCAGTACCGTTTCCTCCCCACCTCTGGCCTCTCTTTATGAGGCTAGGCTCTCCCAATCTTCTGGAAACCTACAGAGGCTTTTTCTCTCAGGTGTAGGTCAACCTGGCCTCTCATCTGTGGATCAGGGAATGACAGTATTAATAATTTAGGAAACCTCTGTTGCCCAGCTCCTCACCACTTTGACCCTGAAGCAAAAGAAATGACTGAAGGATTTTCTGAACCATCTAAACTGTCTCATATCTTTTGCAACCAGTCTATGTAATTGTTCATATTCACAGTGTCTGAAAATCCATAATCACAAATAACAGTGATGAGGGGCTTCTTTAGGCCCAAGAGTTGGATCTGGCCTTAAACCAACCTATGAGAACAGAAGTGGGAATTGTGGCTGCCTTTGGGGTTGGGGGATGTTGACTTGGAAAGATCATGAGGGAGCCTTTCAGGGTGTGGAAGGTTTTAATATATTAATTGCTATAGCGGTTGCACGTGTAAAAAGTCACTGAGCTGAATTCTTAAAATTTTGTAGACCTTTTTGTGTAGCGCATGGAAAATTTTGTATACTGCATGTAGAATATACTTCAATTATAAAACAAAGCAAAACAAAGCAAAAACCCAAAGCCAAAAAGTAATAATAAAATAACATATAACAATGAAATAATAAAATAATAACAGGTAATGAAAATTACAGAAAGACCTAAAATAATAAAAATCAAACTCCTGACAAGTGATCTATGGAGGTGATAGAAAGAGAGAGGAAAGAGAATAGAACGTGGTTAGTGGTTAAAAGGAGTTTTACCTTCCTAACTGTCCTTGTAATGTATACTTTTTTTTAATCCCCCAGAGAGGAAATGCGATGTAACATATATCAAATGTGTAGATATTGTGCAGCTCACAAGCCCTGAGGATTTTCTAATCTTTTCTGCTATTAGATGCTCAAGCTCTCTACTGATAACAGCTGACAGAAGATTTTGTACCCATAAACACACTAACTCCTCCTCCGAGGGTGATCTATTCCTCAGGTATTTTGTCCTAACTCCACTGGTTATACTGACTTTGACTTGGTTTTGATGCAGATAACAGCTTCCAAGATACCGGCAGGGTGTATCTTTGTAGAGCATGTTACTTAATCCGTCATAGGAGCAACTCTACAACCAGTTCTCATTCAACTCTGGAGGTGTGCAGAACACAGTGATCTCCTCCACCCTGGCCTTCCAGTCAGACAGTAGCCATTCAGCAGGAAAGAATCCACTGAAGGAAAAAGACTCCTTCAGCATTTCTTTTTGTCTTTTTTTTTTTTGTTTAGGAAACAGAGGTTTCCTAAATTATTAATACTGTCATTCTCTCACCCATAGATGAGAGTTAAAATTGAGAGAAAATTTATTATTATTATTTTTAAAAGATTTTATTTAGTTATTTGACAGAGAGAGAGGGAGAAGCAGGATCCCCGCTGAGCAGGGAGCCCAATGCGGGACTCCATTCCAGGACCCTGGGATCATGACCGGAGTCGAAGGCAGATGCTTAACCAACTGAGCCACCCAGGCACCCTGAGAAAAATTATTTTTAAGAAATCAAACCAGCATAGGTAAATTTCATGAAAGACAGCTTTTTCATAAAATAACTTAGATGCCAAGAGGACATAGAGATAATAGGAGGTATAGTCAGAGTTTTGCAGTTGTGAAATTTAATTCTGGTTTCTATTTGAGAGTTGGCTATATGTGCCATAAACCACCTTGAGTTTTGGATTGGAGAATGAGAGTGCAGTTGGGAGCAATACTAGATGCCTTTTGTCTTTTTTACCTCCATCATCTGGAGTTTCAACAAAATAAGTTGTATATATTTTAAATCTGAAATAGTCTTAGTATACAATATCTGTCTTATATCAGGATGGCTATCAGACAATGTTCTCTGAGTTTTGGGTCAGAAAATGTCATGAAAGGCATGGAAATAACTGAATTAACTAGATTTTTCCAGATTGCCTCTTCTCTATGCATAGGAAAATGTGCATCAGCACTCAGTCTTGGTGTCTGAGCAATAATCCTACTATAAACATAGGTCAGGGCTCCCAGCCTGTACGTGCACATGGTGGAGTCCGTCCTTCGGTCAGCTTTGCCAGCCTGTGATCTGAGGGCCACGGAGGTGGAAGGACAGGCTCTTATTTGCATGTGACCTCCCATGTTCTTTATTCTTCTTCCCCTACGTTTTGCCTCCTCTCTTTACATTTTCCTTTTTTTTTTTTTTTCTTAAATAGACTTTATTGCTTAGAGCAATTTTAAGTTCACAGCAAAATTGAGCAGAAGTTACAGAGAGTTCCCACCTATCCCTTACCTCCACACATGCTTCACCTCCCCCATCATCAACACCCCCCGCCAGAGCAGTATATTTGCTACAACTGATGAAGCTACATTAACACATCATCATCCAAAGTCCATCGATTACATTAGGGTTCTCTTGGTGGTGTACATTCTAGGGCTTATTTCCACTTTAAAAATTCTCTGGTGCTTTATGCCTTATACCTGATGACTAAAAAGTTAGCAGATCCTGGTCCTTGACTATGCCAGGTGTACTAGAATCAGATACCTTCTTTGAAGGCCATTCTGCTTGTGTATGATCCCATTCTGATCCTCTTGGAGGGGCCCCCATGGGAAATACTTGCGTTTGGCCATTGCTATTCCGTGAGTGTGGCTCCTCATCACCTTGGATCTTGAAACCTCCAAGAAACTCATTCATGTATTCCTCAAATTTTTAATGGCAATTAGGGGCTGAGGATATAAGGGGGAAAAAAAAACAGAGTCTTTGGCCAAATGGAGATCACATTCTAGTGTGCAGGCAGCCAAATAAACAAGCAAATACACTGCAGAGTGATCAGCTTTAGAGGGTCTTAATTGGTCCCTCCTGGTCTGGCACATAACTGCCAAAATAATAAAACACTAGTACTCCATCAAAGAGATGTGCAGCCCCAGATTCCCATGTTGCTGGAAATTCCCTGTAGAATGGATATTGAAATTGTACTTGTGTTGTGGAACGACTGTCGAACTCTACGGTTAAACTGGAAGCCAGTGGGGCACGGAGGTAAGTCTTTTGCAGATTCTCAAGGGTCCCCCTGGAGTAAGAAGGAGGAAAAAAAATGATGCATTTTCCATATAATGTGACTCCTTTGTGTCTCTTTCTTCTCTCTCAGGGTGAAATTTCTAATCAAATATAAAAGCTATACAAACCTCTGGGCACTCAGAGGAATTGAAATTCTCAAAAGCACTATTCAAGTTAAATTTACTTCTGTCTACATTATATTTTGGCTGCTTCCAATGATCACTCTTGAAGTTTTGACTATAAGAGGTAGCCCTTTCTGCTTTCTGCACCACATCTTTTATTCACTGGACCGGCTGGAGCCAATCTTTTTGAGCCAAACATTTTTTGAAGGTTTATGAAGGGATCACTGGTCATTCTTACATATTATCTTTGAACTTGAGCACTAGTATGGCCTCTGGCAGCCCTTTTTCTCCCATTCCACAGAAATGGGCTGGAGATCTCTCTTTTTCTTATTTATGGTGTGCATCTAGAGGTGATGTAGGACTAGAAGGTATGAAGAATAGTGAAGAATTTGTACTGGGATACAGAAATGACTGTTTTGTTTTTGCCTTTCCTGGTTTCAGCTGGACAGCCAGGATCGGGATGTTTATGTCTAGTTATTGGAAAGACACATGCGTGTTGAAAGAAATATGTGTGTGTGTGTGTGTGTGTGCGTGTGTGCGTGTGTGTGTGCGTTGGGGAGGGGGGAGGATTGGAAAGAGTTTTTAAAAAGGAAATAGAAAAAGTCCTTCAGAATAGTGGCATTCTACTCCAAATAATTTCTTTTCCTATCAAATAAAGGGCAGATGTAAAGGTCCTTGCAATTATAAGAGGGTCTACCCAAGGATACATGTACTGGGATGGAGGGGGTCCCAGAAAAAATACAGTGGTCTGTGTGAGGCTACACTGGTTAAGTGCGTAGCCAGCCAGAATGATCAGCATAGCATAGTGGGGCAGGTCAGCAAGATTAGATATGACAATGAGAATGGCCTTGGCTAATGCCAAGGATTCCTTGGGTGGAGAAGAATCCCTCAGTTGAGATCCTCAGCTTATGTGGCTCAAAGTACACTATCATGCACAACATTAACTTTTTTTTTTAGTTTCCAGCAACTGAACTTATTTCTAACAAGATCTCCCAAGTGGTGGCAATTTAAGCTTAGTAAACTCAAGGTAGACTCAGTACGTGCGTGTTCTTTCCTTCCTGTTTTCTTCTTGATCTTGCATTTACATTTTGGAGTCAAGCATAATATCAAAGCATGAGAGAGCAGGTATCATGCCCCCTCTTACTCTAACTGCAGGGGTTTATTCTAGCCTATTGCCACCATGTCCGTGTGGCTCCTGGCTGCACACCATGTCACCAGGGCTCGAGCCTCCATGAAGGTGTTCTAGACCCTTCTGCTTATACATCTCTCACAAGCATTGATGGTTTGCAGTTCTCGTGCTATGCTGGGGCAGCTCCTATTTGGCCCCATACCTCACCCGGGAAACAAGGCACCTTCTCTTCTGCTCTCAGAATCCCAAACAGACTTCTGGTTTTTCTGTTGTCCTCTGACTGCCCTGACCTGGGTTGTGGGAAGGGCCTGGATGCACAGCCTTTTCTTAGAGGCACTGAACAGCATGGAATCATCTTACTTTTCCTTTACTTCTTCTCTTTTACCTTCCTCACTCTGTAGGATTCTATCTCTCATTGGGGTGGGGGAGAAGTTGGGATGGATGACTTGCTCTTATAAAAAGAATTGTTCACATACATCTTTTCATTAAGAGCTAAAAAATAGCATGCCAGGGGTCCTTCAGCTGCTTGATTTTTTTCCCTCTCTGATACTGCTGTCCCTGTTGTGAGCATCAAACATGGGTTTTTTTTTTTTTAAATTTAAAAGTCAAAAAAGAATTGACTGCTTTGCTTTGTTGAATCATTGTCCACACGAAAACTTTGAACACCCCAACTGCTGCCTGATACGCAGTAATAGAAATTGCTGGGAATGAACAACACATCCATGAACATACCAAATGCAGTCACACTACACAGGCTTATGTACGGACATGCGCACCTAAATATCATAGTAAATGATCCCAAGTCAATGTTCAGTGAATGACCCTTTATATTCCCCAAACTCTCAAGTTGAAGAGCCAACTCATCTATCACAGATTAGTCACAGATGAATCTGGGCAATTAATTGCCTGGTCACTGTCTTGGTGCTTGGCATGCAGCATTGCCAAAATGCCAGAACCTCAATGTGAAACAGACTTCAGAGGCCAGTCTGGCTGTGGCTCCAGCATGAGTCCCTTTCATGGCACCCTCCACTGGCCCCAGAGGACAACTGGCCGTCCCTGTGGAACTCGGCTCAGGTACTAAGGAGAAGACTGGCTATGCACCTGTAGGTAAGGAAGCTCCTCCTAGAGGGATTTGCTTAAAATAGCTTTGTTATGTTTTCTGATTATAGAATAATATTTTCCCATTGCGAAAAAAATAATTTTTAAAAAAGTATGAGATAGAATCACACAATCCATGTATAACCCTGTTAATATTTTGTTGCAGATTTTTTGCCATGCATAATCAGGATGTTTGCATGTTTATGTATTATATATGCATATATATAATTCGTATTTCCATTAAATAAAATCCAACCATGTTCTGTATTGTTCTGTATATTGTCTGCAATCTCCATTTCCCCTTAAACTATATATTGTGAACATCTTTGTCAATACATATGGATCTTTATCATGTTTTTAATGGGAATAACAAATTACTTAACCAATCTCCTATTGATGGACATTAGGTTGTTCTCAATTTTCACACTGAAAACAGTACTGTTACAGAAGTCCTCACACATTCTAAAAGTGGAATCTCTGGGTCAAAGGAATGGACATTTAATAACGTGACCAAGTAGCCTCCGAATAGTTTGTATTAATTTTGACTTCAGTCAACAATGAGTCCCAGTGCCATGGTCCACACTGTGAAATCTGAAGGTCAAGCCAATCTGTCTAAATGTCAGCATAACCATTACCCGGTATGGTCATTTTCCCCACCAGCCAGACATTACCAGTTCACTAGTAAGGACCTTCTTAGGGATTAGAGTTTTCTCCAGGAGAACATGATTGAAATACATCAATGATCCGGTTAAGTCGTTTCAAAATACTCACATAGCAAGCCAGCAGATGTGTGAGTGTGTGTGTGTGTGTTTGTATTCAGGCACATACCTAAAGGGAGCCC
Source organism: Eumetopias jubatus (assembly GCF_037043125.1). NCBI lineage: Eukaryota > Metazoa > Chordata > Mammalia > Carnivora > Otariidae > Eumetopias > Eumetopias jubatus. Next base: position 111,802,097 of record NW_028274814.1, on the reverse strand, counting down.
TACAGGGAGTGATTACAAGTATAAGTACAGCACAAATGTATGTTCAAGCTTTTTCTAAGACAATGTTAATTTTATTATTTTCTAATAAAATGACTTAAATCTCAATAAAAGTATTTATATAAGATGTATTATAGAATCTACTTGTATAATTGCATTTACCAATTTACAAAGTCTTTGGTTAGCTTATTTGTTTTGCCTTTTTAACTTGGGAAATACCATCGTTCTGGTACAGCCATTGTCCTAAAAGAGTAGATAATGTCCAATTTCAGGAAGGTTGGGCACCCCCCTTCATGAAACGCAATCCTGAGTTCTGGGTCACCTGGCAGTTTTCCCACGGAGGCAAGCTCCTGCAGCTGTTTCTTCCTCTCCCTTCGCGGTGTACAAACTTGTGGACCACCCCGTGAGCCCCAATCGAGGCTCCATTTTACTCTGGGAGAGCCTGGCCCCATTTGGTCTCAGGCCAATCTCTCTTCATTTCTCCCTTTTCAGGGTAAAGTGTGGGAGTAAGGAATTGGAAAATACACCCTTATCCTGGGGGTAGAGTGGAGATTTAGGGATGTTTTTGTTTAAATCTCACTAATCTATTCCAAACAGGTGGCCTTAGGCTTTCTCTCCCACAGCCCTACCCCACCCTGTCCTGCTGCCGTGTGTGTTTATTGTCACAAATTGCCTGGCTTCTCCCCCCTCTTTCCTCCATTTAAAAAGATATTCAGGTCCAAAAAAGAAAGGACCTAAGAAAGTCCCAGTGTAGGTGCGGAGGGTGCTGATAGGTCTTGAGATGTCTTCTTATTTGAGACAGACCTGGAAACGGTGCAAGCGTAACATGGGGAAGCAGTGCAATAGTGAGAAAAATGAAATATGGAGAAAGGGAGGAGAACGACAGCGGTGGGAGGCAGGCGTCCGAAGGGCTGCGGCACACGTGGTCACACCCAGGGAAGGAAGAGCAAAGATGGCGATGCCCAGTATTGATTTTCACGACAATGCATGACTCCTTGGCAGGGAATAAGGAGTGCAGCGAGGAAACAAAAGGCAAAGTCATTCTCCAGAGACACACTGAGAAGCTCTCCTTGGCTGTAATTCTTTCCAGAAGTTTTTAAGTGTCTTTTTTTTTTTTTTTCCAACCTACCTACAACAAACGAACCCCATAAAGGCATAATTTCACTGTGTGCCTCCATTTCTAATTATGTCTGGAGTACTGAGGGCAATGTATGGGAACCCCTAATCTGGATTTACTCCTCAAATAAGATGCACATTTTCTTTTATTTTCTTTTTCATGTTACTAATGAACCGACAATGGGCATCTTATTTTTACTTTTTAAAATATTTAATTTAATTTATTTATTTTAGAGAGAAAGAGAGAGAGCACGTGCATGTGCGAGAGGGGGAAGAGGCATGGGGGAGGGAGAGGGACGAGCAGACTCCACACTGAGCACTGAGCACCAACAAGGGGGTGGGGCTTGATCCCATGACCCTGAGATCACCACCTGAGCCAAAATCAAGAATCTGACCCTTAATCCGCTGAGCCACCCAGGCGCCCCGACATTGGGCATTTTCTGACGTCCATTTGTTATAGGCTGCCTATGGGGAGGAAGTGAGGGAGAATGGTTAGGATTTAGAGCTGAGTTTTGAAACTGTGGGAACCAGGATGTGACCTTCCCTCAAAGCTGGGTCTTCAGACCTGGGAGCTGCTGGGGCCAGTGCTGGGCAGAGACGTACCTCTCAGGAGGGTCCCAGAGGAAGCGAGAAGAGCTTTCTTGCTTTCCTTACTGGCAGCAGGTTTATCTGTCTCACCCCTCATCCCTCATACTGCCACGTCCTTCCCTTGGTTACATAGCATTGATGAAAGGCAGCAGAAGGAGGGGCCAGAGCGAAGAGCAACTATAATACCGCACCGTGTGTAATCCACAAAACAGCATGTCTGCGGGAGATATTATAGATTTCTCTCATTTTCTTGAAAAGGAACCTAAGCTCAGGAAGTTAAATGACATGCCTGGGGTCACCTACATAGCAGGGAACAGAGGCAACACTAAAACCCAGGTACCCAACGTCAAGTCCAAAGGTCTCCAGTATATCACTTGGTGGCACACTAGTTCTTAACACAGGATTTTACTCAGTTTCTTGGCAATCTAGCCCATACTGGGTTTTGTGCTGTTGTTATGGTCCAAATGGCACCAAGGAGATTTTCAAAAAACAAGAACTTGAAAGGGTAAAAGAACCAAGTTTACGAACTCCCATGCATTCCCTATTCTTATCACCAAACTGAGCAAAGACAAAGGGCTTGTCATTCGTGTAGGTCAAATCACAAATTGGGGCCCAAATTTAAAAAGGAAAAAAAAAAAAAAGAACTGAAAAGAGAAGATACCAGCCAAAGAAAGGGGTGGGAGGGGGTTGGAGAATATGGAAATTTGACAATTTGATTCTGGAATCAGATTACAGTCATCTGAAGTTTGGCTTTCTGGGGTTTCAGTTACCTGTGGTCAACCCATCTGGAAGCAGATGATCCCCCTGACATATACTAAGAAGGTCAGTAGTAATCTGACACTGTCACAATGCCTGTTATTCACCTCACTTTGTCTCATCGTGCAAACATTTTATCGTCCCACGTCATCACAAGAAGGAGGAGTACGGTACAGGAGGATGTTTTGACTGAAACAGACGGGCTGCATTCACGTAACTTTTGTTACAACATATCCTAATTGTTCTATTTTATTATTAGTTGTTCCTGTTAATCTCTTACTGTGCCTAATTTATAAATTAAACTTTATCGTAAGTATGTATGCATAGAAAAAGCATAATATATATAGAGTTCAGGACTATCCATGGTGTCAGGTGTGCGCTGGGGGGGTCTTGGAATGGATTCCTAGCAGATAAGTGGGGGAAGCTACCTCACCTGAGTTTCAAACCCAACCTCATTGCTTTCTAGCTATGTGACCTTAGGCAAGCTGATTCACCTCTATCGGCCTCAGTGTTCTCATCTGTAAAATTGTGATAATAATAGCATCTACTTTGTGAGTATTAGATGAAATAATCCTGCTAGACATCGAGTGGACTCTGTATCCATGATAGCTAATATAACTTCACTATGAAGGGGCAGGCAATGGTTCTGGTTGGAAGAGCCAGGGTCCATTCCCTCTCTCCAGCTTGGTCAACTGGAGTCATTTTTTTGTTTGTTTGTTTTTTTAAAGATTTTTTGCTTATTTATTTGACGGAGAGAGACACAGCGAGAGAGGGAACACAGGCAGGGGGAGTAGGAGAGGGAGAAACAGGCTTCCCGCCAAGCAGGGAGCCCAATGTGAGGCTCGATCCCAGGACCCCGGGATCATGACCCGAGCCGAAGGCAGACGCTTAATGACTGAGCCACCCAGGCGCCCCGGTCCACTGGAGTCTGACAGGCAAGTTCGAAGGGCTTCTTTTCAGGAATGGGGGAGGAAGTCGCAGTAGAAGGAAATTCTTGGCCTTTAGTGGAAACAGTAAAAAAGGAATAAATCAGATGGACATATGACTGTGACTTGCACTGCTTCCAAACAGGTGATGCCCTGGGGTGGATGAAAGATGTCAGAAGGAACGTCCTTTCATCCTTCCCCCTCACCCCTCCCTGGCAGCTCAGCTGAGAGAAAGGAGGCTTCTGGCCACCACTGTGATCAGCCAACCCTCTGGCGCCGGGCAGTTGCAGCCTGTGGGTCCCAAGCATCCTCCCTTAGCCTGTACTTCACTGAGCAAAAAATCTCCACTGCCTGCAGCTCACCCACAGCCTGAGGTCTGTTTTGCCCTCTGCCCAGCATGGCTTAAGCCACAACGCCCAGGAGGCGGAGGCCCCCAGACAGCCTTGCTGTGCCAGGACCAGGAGGGGTCGGGGGCGGTCTAGGTTCCTACCTAAGCTGGCGTGGGTGACCCGTACCTTCCACAGCCTGCACGTCTGTCCTGCTAGACATCTGTTTGCCTACATTTGTGAAGAGGAAAAAAGCGGGGCTGAAAGGCAAACAGCAAATGATTTCTTCTTGCTCTTAAGATGAACACAACATACCCTAGGAAGCCAGTGAATTATTCATTAAGCCTAATGGGGTGGTCACAAGGGAGCCTTGCTGAGATGCAATTAAGCAGTGCTTTAATTTTAGAAATATTTATTGGGGTGTCGTGTAAAACCTTCATTCATATCTTTGTGAAAAACAATTTCATGGTAAATAAGGAAAAGACAAGTGAGAGCAGTTTGTAGAAGAGAAGCTAATTCCATGATCAGCTTTCCTCAGCTGCTGCGGCTGCTGGTCCCTGCTTAGCATCCTGATGTATGGGATCGATCTTGAGCGGAGCAACAATAAGTCACATTTGTCAAGGATTTGTTCAGGTCCAGAACTGCATTAAGCACCTTTTGCACGTGTATCATTAAACACTCCCCATAATGTGACAAATTCAGTCAGAATTGCTTCCAGAAGACCTCCCACTGGTTCATTAAAGTGATGATATTATGCTGATTGGACCTGGTGAGAAGTAGCAACTCTGAGCCACATGGTAAAGACTTTTGTCTGCTAGGAGGTAGGAAGTATATCCCACAGAAATTCGGGGGCCTCCCCACTCGGTGAAATTTCTAGGAGTGCAATGGTCTGAGACACATCAAGTGACCCCTTTGAAGGTTAAGTTCTCCATTCCTGCAACTAAAAAGTGACTTATAATCGGGCCTCTTTGGATTGATGGCAACAATATATACCTCATTTGAGTGTGCTGTATCACCTGAGAAGCTGCTCGTTTTGAGTGGGGCCAGAACAGGAAAGGGTTCTGCAACAGGTCTGGACCACAGTCTCTCTGCTCTGCTACTGTCTCCCTAGTCAGACCGTAAGTTCCGCATTGTGTCCTCACATGGGGAGAGATTGTCTTCTTTGTCTACCACTGGATCCTCAGGGCCTCAAACATTACCCAGCACGAAGTAAGCACACAAAAGGTATGTGTTGATGCTCAAGATGGCACAGAGTGAACGACAGAAGCAGGAACCAAACCCAGGTCTGTTGTGTTCGATAGGACTTTCATTGTCAGCCAGAGAGCAAAGACAAGCCCACACACTTTCTTTGAGATTATGCATTTACTCAGCTAAGGTTCAGAGTTCATCTTTGTTCTTCTGGAGAAAAGGCACAAATTGAGCAATATCTGGGGTTTCTCTATAACTCATCTGCCCTACAGAAGGTACTGTAGGAAAAGCTGGAATATCAATGACAGCACCCGTGAACCTCCTTTCTGTGTTTTGCTTACTCATTTCCTACCTGGGTTACATGGTTTTCTTTAGGATCTGTTAACTCTTATTGACTATTTTTCATGTGCTTGTTACAGTACTAGATGTTTCCCATATATTTTCTTATTTAATCCAAGAGGGTCCAGATAGGCCAAATAATATTGCCAAGCCATGGTGTAATGAACAATATTAAACCAGGGAGGGCTCTGCTATGTTTGGAGAAATGAGGATATTGAGGTAACTTGTAAATATTCACCCATATGTCACACAGACCCAGCTCAGATCCGAATGAATATTGAAGAACATGGTGGTTGCTTGGCCAAGAAAGACAGTCTCAGTTTTTCTTGCTGCCTGATCTGTATTATTTTAATTTATTTTAAAATGCAGGCTTGGGCACATGTCACCACATGTCAGTGTTGATCAGCTAGACTCGTTAGAGGATTCGATTTCCTAATCACTTTTCCTACCGGTTACTATAATGACTCTGAAAAGTTTCTAGTGGGTGAATCAACACAGTTGATTTTTATTTCTTTATATGAGAACAGTTCAAAACTCACTTTTCTCTAACAAGCTTTTCCTAGGATTTCTCAGGGTGCCTGGGTGTTTCCGTTGGTTAAACGTCTGCCTTCAGCTCAGGTCATGATCCCATCCTGGAGTTCTGGGATGGAGTCCTGTGTCAGGCTCCCTGCTCAGTGGGAAGTCTGCTTCTCCCTTTCCCTCTGCCCTCCCCCACTGCTTGTGCTGGCTCTCTCTCAAATAAATAAATAAAATCTTTAAAAAAAGAGAAAAAACTTTTCTCAACACCAACCTCTTATTAGCATCCCCTTAATACCTACAAGCTTAACAATAATAATTAATAATAATAATAATAAAGCAGGTCATTACACAGTGCTAGATATCATTTTACCATGACATTACATATACTAACTCATTTAATACACCTGGCATCTTTGTGATGGTACCTTCCATTATTATGCCATATAAGAGAAAACTGACTCATGATGAGATTAAGTTAGCAACCTGGGTATCACCTAGGGACTTATGGGAAATATAAATTCTCCATCCCCTTGCCCCAGATATACTGAATTAGCAACTCTGGAGGGGAGGCCCAGCTGTATATGTCTTAAGGATCCCTCCAAGTGATTTGAATTCGGCTAAACACGTGGAACCATTGGCCTGCATTATTTGCTACCGAGCCACTGATTTGACACTCGATTAGTTTCCTAGGGCTGCCCATAACACAGCACGCAAACAAGATGCTTCAAACCACAGAACTGTATTGTTTCACAGAACTGTATTGTTTCACAGTTCTGGAGGCTAGAGGTTCTAGATCAAGGTGTGGCAGGGTTGGTTCCTTCTGAAGGCTGTGAGAGAGTCTCTTCCACACCTCTCTCCTAGCTCCCAGAGGTTTATGGGCAATCTTCGTCATTCTTTGGCTTGTAGAAGCATCATTCAAATCTCTGCCTTCATCTTTACATAGTGTTCTCCCTAGTGTCTGTGTCTAAATTTCCCCCTTTTATGAGGACACTAGGTATATTGGATAAGGGACCCACCTGACTCCAGTATGACCTCATCTTAATGTAACTAATTTCATCCACAATGACCCTATATCCTAATAAGGTCACTTTCTGGGGGACTAGGGCTGGGCTTCAACATATGAATGTTGAGGGAGACACAGTTCAACCCATCAATGCATAACAAGCAGTGTGTTATTGATGATCGACTTGTCTGATGGACATAGAAGATTGACACAGGCTGGCTATTCTCTGGGAAGCGTCTTTAACTCAGGCGTTCAGACATCTTACCTGATGTCCTACAGCCTATGTCTGAACTCATTTTGCCTTACAGATTGTCAGATTTTTACTATAAATACATTTCATCTTTTTAAACTACATTATGGTCAGATTAGAAAATGGTTTAAAAGCAAATATACTATCATACATTGCTGATATCCCTGCTTAGAATCTTGATGACAATGATAATAATGCTAGGTAAACATTATCGTGAGCTTACTATGTTCTAAGAAGTGTATTAAGTACTTTATATGCCATCTTTTCCTTAAACAATTTTATGAAGCTATTATATCAATTTAGAGAAGAGGACACCGAGGCTTAAAATGCTTAAATATCCTGCACAAATCATATAGCTATTAAATGGTATTCCTGAGATTCAAACGAGGTTGATCTACCAATAACTGTGCAATACAGCCACTGTGAATAGAATAAGGACATAAAAATGGTCCCTTACTGCAATGTTTTGTGGCTTTTACAATTCTGTGTGTATGTGTGTGATGACCTGCATTTGAAGGAAGTTGACCCTGTAGTGTTAATTGCAATGTCAAGTGAACATGCTGTGCTTGTCTGCGTAAAAACATCGCCCCTCGGGTCCAACATAATATCTCAGGGATGCAGAATTAAATGTTGAAAAGGGCACCCCACTCTCTGATTCTAGGAGTTGGGCTTTTTAAGGTTCCACATAAAAGGGAGATCATCCAGTAATTGTCTTTCTGTGTCTGGCCTGTATCTCTTCGCATAATGTCCTCAACAAGGCTATAAAAAATAAAAGAAAGAAGAAAAAAAGAAAAAGGCCCCCTAACTGGTGGAGATAGGATAAAACATGTGGTGGCAACGTCAATTGTGAAAGAAAATCACAGCTGTTTTGTGACAGTGTAAAAAACATCCCAAATTGTTCATTACAGTAAGTGAAAGCAAACAAAAAGCAGTGAGGGAGAGACTGATGTTGTAGGTCGAATCTTGCAAACATCTGCTTTCCCCTCAACTCTCACTGCCTAAACTGCTCTACCTCTGCTCTCATTGGCTATCAAGTTAACATAATCTTTTTCTCCCTTCCACTCAAATCAGAAACACCATTCTGTTCTCCCATGGGATAGCGACACATAAAATTCCTATGATAGGGGTGCCTGGGTGGCTCAGTCGGTTAAGCATCTGCCTTCAGCTCAGGTCATAATCTCAGGGTCCCGGGATCGAGCCCCACATTGGGCTCCCTGCTCGGTGGGAGGCCTGCTTCTCCCACTTCCCCTGCTTGTGCTCTTTCTCTCTCTCGCTATCTCTCTCTCTCAAATAAATAAAATTAAAAAAAAAAGAAAGAAAATTCCTATGACCTATGAAGGAGACTTAGTTATGAAGGTCTTCACTTTGCCAAGAATGTTTTGGCAAATTTTCCAATAATTGAATGAACCGTTGATATTTGCATGTTCATCTAGTTTAGGCACTAAGGAGGTCCAAGCCATTGGTCTGTTATTTGGACTGAGGAGACATGTTCGAAGAAGGTTCAAAATAGTACCTCAGAGCAGAGGTACTATGTGCTTCCATCACCCAGGGTTCTTGTTCAAATGCAGAATCTCAGGTTTCAGCCCAACATTGAGATTCTGCATTTCTAGCAAACTCCCAGGTGAGGCAGATATGGCTAGTTCATGGTCCATACTTTAGGTAGTCAGGATTTAGAACAGTCTACACAACGAAATTAACTGGGCAACATTTTTTTAAAATAGAATACCTTTACTGAGATGTAATTAATATATGTACACTTCGCTCATTTAAATTGTACAATTGAGGGGCTTTAGTACATTGACAGAGCGGTGCAACCCTCACCACAAGCAATTGTAGAATATTCTAATCGGGGCACCTGGGTGGCTCAGTCAATTAAGCATCTGCCTTCAGCTCGGGTCATGATCCCGGGGCCCTGGGATTGAGCCCTAAGTCAGGCTCTCTGCTCAGCGGGGAGCCTGCTTCTCCCTCTCCCTTTGCCTGCCGCTCTGCCTACTTGTGCTCTCTCTCTCTGTCAAATAAATAAATAAATAAAATCTTTAAAAAAAAAAGAATATTCTAATCACCCTCCCCAAAATCTTTATATCCACTAGGAGGGCATTCCCACCCTCGCATCCCCAAATTTTAGGCAACCATCAATCTACTTTCTGCCTCTATATATTTGCCTTTTCTGGCCACTTCATATCAATGGAGTCGGGCAATAGGTGGTCTTTGTGACAGGCTTCTTGTACTTGGCACAAGATTCATGAATGTTGCAGCACTTATCGGTATTTTCTTAATTTTTATGGACAAATGATATTCCATTGTATAAATAGGCCACATTTTATCAATCATTTCATTGTTTGATGGACATTTGTGTTGTTTCCACTTTCTGGTTGTTATGAATAATATGGCTATGAATATTCATACACAAGTTTTTGTCTGGGCATATGTTTTCAATTTTCTTGTGTATGTACCTAGAAGCAGAATTACTGGGTCATATGGTGACTCTATGTTTAAATTGCTGAGGAAATGTCAGACTGTCTTCCAAAGCTGCTGTACAATTTTACATTCCCACCAGCAGTGTATGAGGATTTCAGTTCCTCCATATCCTCGCTAACACTTGTCTTTTGATTATAGCTCTCCTAATGGTTATGACATGGTATCTCATTGCAACTTCGATTTGCATTTCCCTGGTTACCGATGATCAGCTCTTAGAAAACATTTATCCTTAGACTCCACCCCAGGTACAGTAGATCAGAATCTCTGAGAATTTGAATTTGGAGAAATCTGTAATTTTTGCTAAATTCTTCTGGTGATTTTGATAATTAGCCAGCTATCAGAACTGCTTCCCATTTTAGCAATTACCTAGAGGGAATTGTTTTAGCCTTACAAGGAAGTGACCTCTGTGTTGCAGATTTCAGAATTCTTTGTGTCACATGACTTGATAAAGTAGATTAGAAAATGTACTTCTTTTAGGACACATTTAACAGATTGTAGATGTCCCAAATGAAAATACCTTGGATAATTTTCCTGCTAGCGTAGATTTTTCAGCAGGGTGTGTTCTTGGTAGAAATTTGATGTAGGAGTCTTCCTTAAGTATGATTACATGACTTTACAGTTTATTCATTTGAATGGCTAGTCTGTAGCAGCTATGGTTTGGATGCCTACAGAATCCAGAAGCAATTAATTGGGTAGTAGTTTAAAAAATAGATGATATTCAAGACACTGAGTGATTTAGTGGACACGTTCAGGAATTGAGAAATGAGAATTCTTGTTCTAGCTCTAATTTATCCTGACTATTAGGCAAGTCACTTTGTCTTTTGTCAAATTTGCCTCATCTAGTGAGATAGAAATAAATCACAGTGAATAAAATACTGACTTGCATAATTGTTCTGTTTGTGTCCACTTTGGGAAGCTACCACTAAAATAAATACCACTTATTTATTGAAGGTTTGTTATTTGCTGGATATTCTGTTAAATGCTTCCTGCATTTTTCATTTAATCCTTACACCCCTCCAAGGTAAATATTATTACACCTACTTTAGAGTCATGGAAATTAACATTCTTAGCAGCTAAGACATTGTCGGGAAGATATACAACTATTACGGCGTAGTACAGGAATTTGAATCTGCTTGTCTTCAGACCTGACTTTAGATTCCTCAACTTTCCTTACAGAAAATTTAAACAAAAACAAACAAAACCAATACTTCTGAGAAATGTGTACAGAAAAATAAAAATCTTATGTAATCCCACTACCCAGAGAGAAATGAAGTTCACTTCCCCGGTCTTTCTGTCTGGTCTCCTCTCTGTGCTAATGCACTCAGTGGAAAAGTAAAGGGAGTTGTAATGGAATGGAACCAGTACAGATTTTTGAAGACACATCAGGTATTGTTTGAAACCTGCCTCAGCTATGTGATTTTGGGCAAATTAACCACTTGAGGCTCACTTTCCTCATCTGTTAAATGCTGGTCACAATGCCTACCTCTCAAGCTTATGTAGAACTTATAAGTAATGGCTAAAGCAAGCATATACAATACATAGTAGATACCCAGTGATTGATAGATAATAATAATGTTTATTGACTGAGATGTAATAGAAAATCAGTCCATCAGGGTCACGTGACGTCCAGTTGCTTAGACCAAAAATCTAGCAATTATTATTATTTTTTCTAGCAACTATTTTTCACTGCTCTCTTTCCCTCACGACCTGTATTTGATCCATTACCAAATCTGGCCAGCCATATCTTCAGAATATATCCCTAGCTGGACCACTTCTCATCGTCATGGCTACCACCCTAGCATAGGGTAGTACCCTACCTTTTGCCTGGAATCTCAACTGGTCAGTCTCTAGGCTCTGGTCTGTTCACCACACGGGAAACTGAGAGATCTGTTAGAAACGTAAGCCAGCTTCAATTTCTTCCTTGATTAAAGTCCTCTAGGGGTTTTCCGTTGCTCTTAGCATGAAACCCAGGCTCCTTATCCAGCCAACATGGCCCCGCACAATCTCCTGCTGCCTTCTTTTCTGCTCTCATCATTATCACTTTCTCCATCATGCACCAGCTTTCTTTTGGTTCCTCCCGGGACCACTGGTGAGTTTCCTCTTAGGCCCTTTTGACTTGCCACCCGGAATTCTGACATCCCCACCCTCCCTGGTCCTGTGTATGGCTGCCTCCTTTGTTCGTTTCACATGTATCCTTCTCCATGGTGTCTTCCCTGATTGCCTACCTAAAATTTCACTCCCACCTTGGTCCCCCTTTAACCCATCAATGTGTCTTATTTTTTTAGACCACATATAATATTTTTTGTTCATTGACATATTTGTTTACACATATTTGAGGAGACAATTGCTTGTATAGTGCTGATAACTAGGGAACAGGATAGTTTGAAGGGTCAGTTAATTGTACACAAGAGAGAATACAGCAGATGTCGGAGGAGGGAAAATCCAGTGGTCTAGAGTCTCATGTGTACAAGGAGCCAGGTTCTTCAGGCTGGTTAGAATTGCAGTAGGGAGGGTAGGGAGACAGTTCATGAAGAGCCAGGGAGGCAATAAATTCATGGTTAATAAGAGGCAAGAAGAAGCCTACTATATGACTGGAGAAGACCATCTGATGGGAAGTGTAGCGCCCAGACGGGGAGACCGAGGCAGGTCGCCGGGAGCCTCCCATGCTGATGGAGGCAGTTATGAGCATCCTCGTAGCAAGGGCCTCCCCATTCTCTATTTCAGCTGGCTTCCGTCATGTCACATTGAGCTTCCAACATGCGATCCCACGGGACGAGCCTTCTCTTTGGAACTGTGCACATACCCATGGTTTGCATTGGTGATTTTTACCTTCAGTTAAATCTGCGTTCTAACAGTAGGAGAACAGTCCAGCCGGGAGAGACGGCAGCCAGGTTGGGCTCCTCTGAGATAGAAAATAACAAAAACAGCTGGGAGAGGAACCACAGTGTGCTTGTCATGTTTGCTTTGGGACAGGTGATGCCGTTCTGCGGTTTAAACAAGGGTCTTTTCAGCCGTCTAAGGAGACTTATGCTTCACAGACCCACTACCATTAGGAATGTTATTATCATAAAGGAGGCAAGGAGTTTTGTCTCTGCAGCCATAGGCCTGCTTGAGCACAAACTGCTCTGATCATTACAGGATTATTTGTGGTGACAGGAACATGTGCACATCCATAACTCCTTCCTCTGCTCTCCCTTTTCCTTTGGGGAGGTGAGTTTATCCTCTTCACATCTCTTAATGTCTCAAAGAATCAAAGTATATGAAAATCAATGTGCCATGGATAAAGTGTTCCAAACTTCAAAGGCCAGGTGCCCTGCGGCACAGAAGTAACTGCCTGCCACCCAAGAGGTCCTGAGCTTGTCCGTCTCCACGCTAGCCTCCTCCCAGCAGGCAGGTCCTAGTCTGTTCAGTGTGTTTTGAGGGCATTTGGGAGCTAAAACAGATGTCTTACCAGAAGTGTTTCTTCCTATTTGGAGGAAGAAAGAAGGAACAGCGTGGGTTGTTGAACTTGTATGTTTGGAGATGGAAGGATGTTGGAAGATGCTGCCAAATCATTTCTTTCCTCAGGCACCCGTCTGCCGTGGGCCGGATCAGCTTTTCAGCCTGGCCTTGCAAATCAAGTTTCGACAACAACCATCTCTCCTGCTAGAAACCTGCACTGTGTTTTTAATTTTAATTCTCTTGAGTCTTTTGGTTATGCTCTGGAGCACTGAAATCAGAGGCAATATGTGTTGGGTAAAAGGAAGGGCAATATTCTATATACACATATGTGTGTAATATACCTATTTTTATGTATGTATATATATGTATTTTTATATATATATGCCTGTATATAAAATATGTAAAATATACACATCCTCATATACACATGGACATGTACACATGCATATATACCATTATGTATGTTATGTATTAGGTACATATCTCTATTCTAGGTCTACGTAACTGATGTATTATGTATATGTGCATTTAAATGATTCTCCATAACCCCTTGGACTGTCCTGCAGTTTTCCTCTTTCTCCTCCTGTTTTTCCATCAGCTCCGCTGAGGTCATTGAAACGGAAATTCTACGACCATTGCCCTTGACAGGATGAGGGGCACAGATGACCGAGCTCTGGTTGTTCTCCTAGTGTCAGGCCAGGGGCCACTGTGACCTACAGGAAGCTTCCTTGCTGGAGAAACATGGCCCAGTCCTGTCTGAGGCACTTCCGAAAGGGGGGGGTGGCGAGCTGCCCACGAGGCCGGGAACAGTAGCTTTGGCTTGGCCTGAGTTCATGGACATTTTTCCCTGGTTACCTAGGGAAGTTCTGTTTCCAGTTCAATTTAGTGAATGAATTATGCCCTCCTCCGCCAAACTCATGAGGCGTTGAAGATGGGGATGCCACGTTTTGCACCCAGTCCACTTTCACGGGGTAGCAGGTGTTCCTTTTACTTCTTAAAATACTGTGGATATTGTAAGAACCCCCCCATGACTGGGTCTCTCTGGAGTTCTCTCTCTCAGAGTTGTCCACACTGAGCCTCCAGCAATTTGTCAAAAGCAGTTCAGGTTTTCCTGGCCCAGCACTGTTTCCCCAGGTGGTTTCCACACCCGAGCCTTTCTCCTGTAAGCTGTGACCCCCTGTAGCCACCTGTGCATCTCTCCCATCTTCAGAGGAGTGGTCTGCCCTATGTTCTCCCCTCTCTTACAGGGACAAGATGAGATTTTTCAGTCTGGTTAGCTTTCTACTTGTGAGGATCAAATGGTGCAAGCTCCTTACATGGAGAACCAGAAGCCAGAGGTCTTACTGCTATACACATCTGAATGGTGACTATTTCAGTTCACCATAGCAGGCTGAAGGGAGACAAGGTTAAACTTAAGCTAGGCATTTTCCTCTAGTTAAAGGTGATGGGAAAGTTATTTATGGGTGAGGAGGAGGGAACGGTGGAAACTGTTGGCTAAGTGAAGCATTTGGGTTATATGTGGATTGTAAATTGTGAAATACACAGATAGTGGGCAGTTCAAATATGACTTCAAACCCGTGGATTTGTTTCTTGTGGGTGACTGAATTAGCAATGACAATGACCCATGAAAGAACTAAGAGAAGTCAACTTTTGATATTTCCATTGTCAATTTTTTTTCCCCTCCATCACGGAAGACTGAGGAGTTGGGCAATTCTCCTTGATAATGAATGTTTTCCCTACAGCTGGTCACATCCTTACAGCATGTGTTGGCTGGTGCTCTTTGGGGGTGTAAGAATCGGGGAAAGGCCATTAGCTATGTAAGTTGAAGACCACAGATGTCCCCTGTTGTCCCTGTCGATTTTTCATATGTGAATCTCAGTGTTCCGGGAAGCCTGGTAGGAAGTTCTGGGAAGTAATTCTGGAATAAAGTTAAGTTTTAAACAATGCTCATTGCAAACACAAGGACACTATAAATAAGCCAAGTCTCCCATTTGCTTCCCCTTCAGCCAAAAATACATCTTTTCTTCTTCTGGATCTTATTGGTTCCCTCTTCTAGGACTTGTAATCTATAGCAAACTTGACAGACTGGGTTTATTTCTATTCTTCAACTAGGCTTTCTTCAATCACCTGGCTTTCCTTTCACTCTCTTAGGATACATATTTCTTCCTGCAATTGCTTAAGGAATAGACATAGAGTGTTCTTTAACCACTTTGGGGACAAGAATGGACAAGTCACAGAGTAATCCCCTGGGACGGTGGTTCTCAAAGTCAGGGGCGGGTTGTTCTCAATTCTTTTATAGTTGATGAGGATCTTTCAGGTGACATCCAGGTTTGGCCGGTTCTATTGGTGTGTGCTCTATCATACTTCACAGAAGCCATTAAAGGGGTATTCCCCCAAGCTCCTTTACCAAACATACCTACCTACCTGCATCTATGCCTATTTTTCCCAGTTGTTAAAGCAAAGCAGTATTCCTTAAAGTTGTGTCCCTGCATCGCTTGCCTTGGAATCATTTGGACTGAGTGCTGAAAAAAGCCAAACTTATTAATTCAGAAACCCGGCATGTAGATGGGAATCTGAATTTCAATTCTGTGGATTCTCATGTACATCCTCCTGATATTTAAGAACTACCATCTTAAACTATTGATTATACTTTCTCTAGTATATTCACCCCCTTCTCTATGAATCTTCATTCACAAGCTCCTCAGGAGCTTCCTGAAACTGAATCTGAATAATCTGAAACTGTCCCCCAAACACAGGGGGCAGAGAGAGACTGAAGAAAGAGGCAGGCCACTCCAGATTGGCAGGCGGTGGGTTTAATAAACAAGGGAACTTACATATGAGACTTGTCTTGGGAGACCAGAAAATGAGCAGATCCCTGCACCCATCCGCCAAATCTTAAAAGTTTATATAGAGGCCTTAACTGGGTTCATCCAGATGGTCTCAATACCACATCACTATCTCAAGGCTACATCCTTGGGGCAGCTTTTGGGAATAGGCAAGGCAAGCAGAATGCACATTCCAAGGACGGGGGTGCGGGGAGTTGCTGAGGAGCCTCCCATTGCCAGGGTCCAGCTCACAGTTCAAGGGGCAGTTATGTCCTCTTGATAACCTGCCCCAACAAAGAGATAGTAGTAGGATTCCATATTGGTCAAGATCAAGGACTCTGGTATTTACTAGGTGGGTTGCTACTTAAACTTTGTGTTTGCATCTGCTTACCTGTAAAATAAGAATAATAAGAACAGCTCATCCCCAGAGGCTGATAAGAAAGATTAAATGAGTAAATATATGTAAAGCATTTAGAACATTGTCTTGCATATGACCAACAAGATATGTGTTGACTATTATTATGACTGAATTCTTCCTATCAACTTTGACACACATGCAAGACTCCCCTATTTAAAAAAAATCCTCTGTAGACCCTTTCTCTCTCTCTTTCTGGAGTCACAACAATATCCTTTTCCTTTTTTTATACTTTTCTCCCACAGGTTCTGTTCCCTTTCCCCTCCCTGGCTTTAGTACAAGATGCAGTGCTTTTCTCAACACCACGCTTTAGCCTAGTAATTTTCTAGTCATTTTTCTATTGTCAGCCCACTGGTCCCTTTTGTGGGGAAGCTTCAGACTAAGCAAATGTCCTTTAAAATCCTGCATAGCATTTATCACAGTTGTAATTTTACATTTATCTGTACAACGGGCCTTGATGAATGTCTGTCTCATCTACTAGACGGCTGATTTTTTTGTCCACAAATGTTTCTCCCTCCCTGAACGCTGGGCCTGGCACATGGTCTTTGTTGCATGAATGACGAACAAATACGAATATACATGAAAATCCTCAGGAGAGAGACTTAGCAGGGCTGCTGGGCATACTTCAGCATTATTTAAAGCGTCCAGCTTTGAAGTAAGACAGACTCAAGGACCGGTCTTCGTTCTGCCATGTGCCAGCTGTGGTATCTTGAGCAAGATTCTTAACTTTCCAAGGTGCTCCCTTTCCTCATCTGGAATAGAGGCATGCTAGTCCCCTGAAGTGTAGTATCTACCATACACAGTTGTTACAGGGATTAAAGAGATAATGCACATGGCAAGTTTAGCACAATGCCTGGGCCAAAGCAAATACCCAATACATCTTCATTGTGATGCAGATGATACCTCCTGGTAACAAAGCTCCCTAGAGGTCCCCAGTCTTCTCAGTGGCTAATTTCAACAGTGCAGTCATGTCCCCCGCCATCTTTCCTCACAGCAAGGAGAATAAGGTGTCTCAGATGTCTGCTGCACACGCCGGTCTGAGTCTGTTCTTCCCCCTTGCCCAGTCTTGCTGTCTGCTGTCTGAGCTGCTCAGCTTGCCTGCTATTGTTTTCTGTGGCTCACACAAGGTAGGCACCTCGATGCACCTCATCAGTTGCCTTGGCCTTGGCCAGAGCTCCTCTGTCATTTTCAGGGCTGCCCCTGGCACTTCCTTTCCCCAGCAGGGTTGGGACCTTTCTTTTTTTATTGCCTCTGGCAGAATGAAAAAGAGAAATTAAGCTGACCCCCTCAGAGTGAGAAGATGAGTGATCTGTGAGGCATAGCTTTGCTACTGTGTCCTTTGTGCTTTGAGGTTCCCTCTCTCCAGGGCATATGTGGGAGGACTAGGGCAAGCCATGTTGTGGTATTCCCACAGAGTCTAGATGGCGACCATTTCACCCTACATCGGTGAGACGGGGGGCAGTGAGAATGACACAGAGAAATGGTCAACTCCAGGAGACTTGGAGCAACTATTTCCTTTCTAGAACACGTATCTTTTTTTCTTTTTCTCCCTCAACTTCTAAGCCAACTTTTTCTCGGGAGGAAAATCTCTTTCCTTTTACAAAGTAGTCTTGTCCTGGTCCTTGCGCATTGCAAATCCCCCAAGGCCATTCGTGTGTGCCCTGAGGGGTTTAGATAACTGAGGTGCCCCCCCTGCATATAATAATTTTTATGCTATATTTTTGTGTTTTACACTATGGGACATTTTGTTCATCTCTTCTCTTGGTGCCTTATCAGCAACAGTACACTTTTTTTCATTCATTTGATGAGATTATTTTTGTTTTGTTTTGTTTTTTTCCAGTAGCAATCAGAGAAGGTAGGACAGGTAGATTATATGATCTCTTGCCTCCCTGAGGCGACCTTGAAAAAAAGTTTGAAAATCATAGTTTGAGGAACATTCCGGGGAGGAAAAGTCACTGTTGCCAGATCCCCTGTGAGGAATAAATAAAACATAAGCAGTCAAATGATCAGTGTTCTAATTAAGCTTTGTTAATCTTTTCCCAAGTTAAAGCATGTACATCTATTTTTTATATAATGTTTTCCTGATTTTTTTCTTTCAAGGACAAAAGATCTGTAGTCTGAGCAGCTGGATCACTTCCTCCCACTATTCTGTCCTTGGAGACATTTGGCCCATTAAAGGGAGCCCACGGATTCCATTTCAACAGATGCATCTCACATTTATTCAGGATATAAGTGATAGGGTGACTCATTGTGCTGCTAATACAATTACAGTCTTTGTTGTTTAAGAATTATATCTTGATTCCACAAAGGCAAAGCGATTTATCATTGTATTCTGTTGTAACGAAAGGCTCAAAGGACAATATATGGAAACAATGTCAGAGAAACTGGAATGCTCTTACTTGGAAGTAAAATGTACAGTTTGTCATTTGCCTCATAGCCTTAGGTTGAACGCGTATAGAATGTGGGCTTGCTGAAATTCAGTAAAAAGTCATGGGTTAGTAACGTTGGAAAACCTATCATGGGGTGCTCTGGAGAGCCGGTTTTTAGAAAATAAAGCAGAGGGAAAGAACTCTGACTTGTTATCATTTATGTTTTGTACAAATTCTATCTCTGTGTAAGTAAAAGGTTCTGACAAGCACAGTATTTGAATTTTACTTGTGATCACTTTTGGACCAACGTATACATACATGTAAATCCTCCAGAGAACATTTTTGAAAGGATTTTATTACTAAGCTGTTCCTTCTTCAAAAATGTCTGTCCCCTCTCGGTTTTTTTGGTACTACTTTCAGCTCCCAGTTTCTGTAAGAGTTCTTCTGGCAGGAAGCGTGAGCAGACTGGAACAAGACAGCTGTTCACTCTTCCTCAAAGTCCTTTCCTGGGGCTCAAAAGTGCACTCGGGTAGTGATAGGAGAGACAGGACCTACCCCATTGGGGGTCTTGTCGCTGATCAGCAGGAAAAATATTCTTGTGGTTTTTCTCTAAGATCTGAATTTAGAAATCATTTAAGATGTGAATTTGAATCCCAGCTCAGCTACCTATTAATTGGGTGATCCAAAGCAAATTGTTCTAACCTTTATTAAGAGAAAGTTTCCATACCATGGAGATCTAATTGTACCCTCCTCATAAGATTATCACAGGATTCTGAATGATGTCACTGGTGCACGCATGCATGCAGTAAATGTTACCTATTCTGCTTGTTATTATTATACGATCAGGCCGGATTTGTAGCTAAATACATGAGAGTTATGGACTATTTGGAAGCCAGCCCCTTTTAGTTGAGTAAAGGGAAATGTTTTTGACATATGGCCTATTCTTAGATTACCGGTGGCCAAATAAATATCTTTGAACCTGAGGAACTATATTACAGTCCTAAGATTGGGTTTTGTTTAAGGTCATATTATGATTTGATTCAACCATGAGCAGAGGATGATAAAATCATGTCATAGATAAAAGGAATTAGGAGGAAGTAAGAGAATTCTTGAATTGAGATGGGCAAAATGTTGGTCTTTGTGCTTGAGGCACTGTTGTGTAACAGAAAACCATATACTTTGGAACTAGAGGAAACTGGGTTCCGCTTCCAACTCCGAGAGCTACTAGTTGTGTAAATTTGGGAAAAATGTTTTCATTTTTTTTTCTTTTCTGTCATATGTGGCTAACCATACTTACTTTGAAACACTGAAAAGATGGAATGGATAGCCCATTTTAAAATACTTAATACCATGATTGGCATATAGTAATTTCTCTCTTTGCTGACTTTGTTTGCTCAAGCTTGGCACAGCCCATTTTAATGAAGTTTCAGAGGAAGGCGAATTGTTGCCTCAAATGAATTTCTAAGTGATGTCATGTAATTCTCCCTAGAATTGCCTTGGTTAGGGAAGTCTTTTCAATCACACCGTGCAGGTAAGCCTGTGTGTATGCATTCCCAATGACAGCCAGCTCAGGTCCTTTTTGAAAGTAATGAAGCATAAATGATGAATTAATCACATGTTGTGACCATGAAACTGCTTCTGCACCTGCCTGAGGGGCTCAGTTAATGTCTCCACGGTCATGACTGAGAGAAGTTAGAGCGTCATTTCAAAAGAATGGTGAACTCTGGCTGTTCCTTCCTTTCCCTCTCAGTTTGATATTCAGGTGACTTTACACATTCTAGAGCAAGGATTGGCAAATTACAGTCTGCAGGTCTGCTGCTGGCTTTACAAAGAGAATTTTACTGGTGCACAGCCACATCGCTCACTGACACATTGTCCATGCCTGCTTTCAGGCTACCAAGGAAGAGCGAAATCGTGTGACAAAGACTCATATATGGCCCGTGAAGCCAAAAGTACTTACTGCTGGCCTTTCAGAGGCAAAGTTTACTGACCCCTGTTGTAAAGAATTTGAAAAAAATATCTGTATGTTGACCTATGCTTGGGTTCTCTTTAGACAGAGCTTGGGGCCTAGGGTGGGTGGTTTCTAGAATAGCACACAGTAGGCCTGTAACAAATTTAATTCATTGAATTAAATACCCGCAAAGCATTATTGTTGAAAAATGTTATTAGCAATTCTTGTTGTGATGTGACACACATTTTCGCTTTTTTCCTGCTTATTTCATTTGTTTGCCCCGAACACATGAGAGTGAACTCTATCATTAAAGAAAGTTTGGTATTATTATTGGAAATGGATACCTTCATGAATTTAGTTGGGGCAAAGGAGGGGTAAAAACATCATAACTAGAAATGACCGAGGTCCGCCCAATAGTCTCGTGAACTCCTGGGGTGTCAGGCCACTCTGAAGCGTTTCTCATGAATTGCAAGCTGTTTTTATTTTTTCCTGCTAGCAGAACTTCAACACGAAATCTTCCTGTCTTTCCTCTAGACAAACATCTCATTTTCCTTAGGAGTAAGTAACATGACTCTTGCCCAGTCCTTTTCACAATATTGTGGCATAGAAATGGAAAAACTATTCAAGTTGAAAAATTATACTAACCGGTATAATTTAGTTAGGTCAGTGCACTTAAAATGTCACACATTTGTAGCTTCACTGAATGACTTTATTTATCCAGAAGGAACTCCAGCCTCCGGCCTAATGGGGCTTTTGCAACTAACTGTACTCAGCCAGGGCTGCCTGTGTGACTCTTTGTATGCAGTTGAACTCTAGACCCTCTCCAGAGCCTGGGACTGTGGGAACCAGTACCTGGCCAGAGCCAAGCCTAGACCACCCACTCATTTCACACACCCATTAAACGGTTATCATATGATGCTATGTTACTCCTCCTGTTGACCTTGCCCTGAATGGCTGTGTGTCGAATTACTAATCATCCCTACAGCTCTGCTACATAAATGCCACTTAATTTCCACCTCCAGGTTTGGAAGCCACACTGCTCAGATAGTCACTGTAATAATCTCAGGAGCTAGCTGTTGCTTGCAGGGCTGTGGGATGACATCCACCACCATTGTAACCATTACCACCAAGAAATGTTTGCTTAAGTACACAACAATAGGTGATTCAAAAAAAAAAAAAAAGAAGAAGAAGAAGAAAGAGGAAAAGAAAAAGAAAAAGTCCCCTGAATTTATCATGAAATTTGCACTGTTCTTTACCGTTCTCGTGCTTTGGTTTCATTCCTGGTCGACATTGGACACTTGCCGATGCTGTATGGAAATAACAAGCCACCATCTGGGGGTTTCATCATCTTACTCTGCAGCAGGAGTGTCTCTAAGGATTATGCTTTGCCTACTTGGCACGGAAATCCTGCTTTAGCTTCAGTGATTAGGAAATGTAGGCAGTGATTTCCCTCAGTCTAGACCCCAAAGACTAGCTCAGACAGACATAGGAATTCCCACGAAAACCTCCTAGACTGCAGGCCATAATTTACCTTATGTTGTTGTCATATTTTTGCTAGGATACGGCTAAGTAAGATTTGGCAAATATTTTAATTTAAAATGACCAATTAGTCTGTAATTACAAAGTGTTAAAAACACATCATACTTGAAGAAGAAAACTCTAGAGTTAGGTCAGACGTGAGGAGGCGATGGTGGTGGGGATGGAAGAACAATTAGAAGGCTGGTAATCATTATTTTGATTTAAGCATAGGATTCTGTCCGGGTTAAAATTATTTGTAGCTATCAGAAAATAATGGACTACATGGACCTCTCACAAATGGCTAAATTCAAAGGGTTTTGATTTTAAAATAAGAACCCAGGCTTAATTGATTCTTTTATTGATCAACACTAAAATCGAGGTAAGGAACTTAACCTAAGTAATGTTGGTTGGTTTAGTGTGTGTTTAAATAGAACTTGTATTTGTGAATTTCTTAGTTGACTTTCAAATAGCTGACATATATTTACCCACACCAAAGAATAAACAACAACAACAAAAAACTTGTTCTTATCAATATGGAGGACAGTATTACTTCATACATTTCTTCCTGAAACATTTATTGGGCATTTGTCTCATACAAGGCACTGTGCTAGGTGGTGAGAACATAACAGTGAGAAAAACAGGGTCACATCCCACCTCTTGAGGTTATAGTACCTCCTGAGATATGATAAGTTAAATTAGAAGAGATGTAGTTTCACACATTAAGCAAATAACGAATATCCTAACTTTACAGATACTTGTTTGGCGACATAATTTATTCTACCTCAAGACTACAGTGTTGTCTATCTTATTACAATTTCAGCATCATTTTTTCCCCCTAACAATTTCCTTTTGAATTAGGAGATAACTTTGTTTTTTGGAAAAGATGGAAAACTTTAAAATAATTTCTGTTTGGAACTATACACCTCCCATTATTAGTTTTTATTTCAAAACTTTTCTGTTATTATTCAAGTCATGCTTTCTCCCAACCTACTTTTCTTCCACTATCCCCCATCTTGCTCAATGCTCTAGTCAAAGCTTTGCAGCTTTTATTCTACTAAGATGTGCCAACCTTTCCCATCACCCTGTCTTTGCTCACCATGTCTCCTTTGCCCGAGATGCCTTTCCTCCAACATCTCCACCTACCTAATCCTACTCATGTTTCAAGAGCCAGCTCTGATGATGATATGCTTGTTGAGAAGAGTTAAACTCTGTTTACTCTTCTGAACAATGACAACAGTTTAAATTCTCTTGATTCTTTTTTTTTAAAGATTTTATTTATTTATTTGACAGAGAGAGACACAGTGAGAGAGGGAACACAAGCAGGGGAAGTAGGAGAGGGAGAAGCAGGGGGAGTGGGAGAGGGAGAAGCAGGCCTCCCGTGGAGCAGGGAGCCCAATGCGGGGCTCAATCCCAGGACCCTGGGATCATGACCTGAGCTGAAGGCAGAGGCTTAACGATTGAGCCACCCAGGAGCCCCTAAATTCTCTTGATTCTAAGCAAGAATGCAGGGCAGATTACAGTATTTGCGTGTGTGTGTGTGTGTGTGTGTGTGTGTGTGTGTGTGTATTTTTTTCTTTTCTATTGGAGTGTCAGCTTTCAGAGAGCAGGAATAATATCTACTTTTATTACACCCATATTCCATGAAGACATGGCACAAGTATTTCTTGAGGACTTCCTATGTGTCAGGTGCTAGGCAAGGTCCTGGGGATATAGGCATTCAACACATGAATGTTATAAATATGGTACTTGTGAAATATCCAATTAAGTCTCAAGTACCCTTCAAATCTGACCCAATTTTTGATTTTTTTTTTTAATATTGAATTGGAGGTTCCAGGGGCCATGGGGGGAAAACTTCTTCTTTTTTAAAAAAATTTTATTTATTAGAGAGAGAGAATGAGAGATAGCAAGCACGAGAGGGAAGAGGGTCAGAGGGAGAAGCAGACTCCCTGCTGAGCAGGGAGCCCGATGCGGGACTCGATCCCGGGACTCCAGGATCATGACCTGAGCCGAAGGCAGTCGCTTAACCAACTGAGCCACCCAGGCGCCCAGGGGGAAAACTTCTTTTAGGAGTTTACATGCTGGTACAAAATTTGTGCGAAACACAACATTATTTTAGGTCACGTCTGACTCCTTATGGACCTTGCATCATGAAAATTTGGTCAGATCAACACTGGATCACCAAGAGAGAAGAACTGGACAACTCTGCAAACTAGCAGCTGCATTTGTAGATAATCAGGCCCAGGAGTGTAGCTTTTGCTCTTTCATGGGTTGTCTGACTGCCTTCTTTAGTCAAGGGGTAGAATGGCAAAGTGAGAAAAGTATAGGCTGCTTTGGTGTTAGGCATAACCTCACCCATAACTAGAGGGGAAGCTTTGAGGGGTGTCAACTTCATCTATAAAATAAGAATAGTAGTGGGCGCCTGGATGCCTCCATCGGTTAAGCGTCTGCCTTCAGCTCAGGTCATGATCCCAGGGTCCTAGCACTGAGTCCCACATCGGGCTCCCTGCTTGGCGGGGAGTCTGCTTCTCCCTCTCCTTCTGCTGCTCCCCCTGCTTGTGCTCTCTCTCTCTGTCAAATACATAAATAAAATCTTAAAAATAAGATAAGAATAGTAATACCTTCCTCAGTGAAGATACATGTGAAGTCTAGACCAGGTTCCATAAGTTATGGCCTTTAGGTCAAATCTGGCCTGTTGCTTGTTTTATAAATAAAGTTTTATTGGGACACCCATTCATGATGTATTGTCTCTGTATCTGCACTACATCATCAGAACTGAATAGTCACAATCAAGACAGTATGGCTCACAAAGCCTAAAATACTTACTATCTGGCTCTTTAAAGACAAAATTTGCTGGCCCCTGGACTAGAACATGGCCCTGCACCTAGAAGATACTCAATAAATATTATCATAATTATTCTGTGTCTCACCAGACCTAGGTGAGCGTGGAAAAGAAAGAATGGAAAA
Organism: Eumetopias jubatus; assembly: GCF_037043125.1. Classification (NCBI taxonomy): domain Eukaryota; kingdom Metazoa; phylum Chordata; class Mammalia; order Carnivora; family Otariidae; genus Eumetopias; species Eumetopias jubatus. The sequence goes on along the minus strand of NW_028274814.1, from coordinate 111,777,128 downwards.
GAGCTGGCAGGAAATGGACTAGGGTGGCTAATGGTCTCTTTCCATTTAATGGAAGCTCAATCTGGAATTGAATTTGAGTTTATGGCTGAAACTTAATAGAGACCTGAAGAAGTAAAATTTCTTTTTTTTTTTCCTAATTGAAAACTGTCACTGGTTCAAAACTTTTTTTTTTTTTTTTTAATTTTCCTCCTGGAAAGCACTATGAGTCACTGTTGAAGTTAATAGTTCATTCTTGATAACAGTTGTTATTGGCAGGGGCCATGACAATATTCCATCAGAGCACTGCCATTTCAGGTAGTTTTGCTTGTGTTGGTATTGATTTCAATTAAAAACAAGTTATCTGAATCACTGGGCTTCCTGTTGGCTGCACTCATTGGCCAGTGATGCAAATGGAAAGCCTGTTTCAAATCTACAATATCTGGTTACTTACAAGGCCCAGGCAGCAAGGGGATAAACAAAACCCAAGCACCAATCAATGCAGAAGGAAATGATCTTCATTTACCCAGCATGATATCATCCATCTTGGGTCTGACCATTTTCAGACAATTATTGACTGTGAGGCCAGGCAAATCTTATGAATTCATCTTATTCCTTATCAGGGCAGGTAGTCAAGCATATCCCAAAATATTTGATTTAGTTCAATTCCTTGTGTACACATCCTTTCACGTCTTTCCTTCTTTCTCCATTATGTCAACCTCTGTGGGAGGAGTTTGTGTGTTTGCATAAAACATAGCATGATGGTGCTCTGTGTCTGCATGTTTGTTCTGCGGGTGAGCATTTGAATGGCTATTCTCTTCTACCTGTTAGCCTAGAAGTAGCCCAATTCAGTGATCAGACTCCTCAGTCTCAGGTAATGATTCAGCAATTTGTTTCAGAACGGTGCTTTATAATAGCAAAACAGACATCTGCCATTTCCTAAGCTACATGGCACTTGAGGACAAATGTATAGAACATGCTGTAATTTCTGATTCTCTAAATTCGCATATTTGAATCGTTGACTTTGAGGCTTGTGTACCGATTCAAGTAACCTAGCTAGAAAGTGAGCCTAGGTCACTGTGGTACGAATTGGCTAGTTATTTCCCCCCCCCTTGCCTTCCTTTTGGCACTCAGCTAGACTATGTTTCTCAGCCTCCTTTGCAGTTAGATGCAGCTTTGTGTCAGTGTTGTGGCAATGAATGTGGAGGAAATGATATACACTCTTTCCAGGCCTAGGTCTTTTTTTTTTTTTTAAGATTTTATTTATTTATTTGAGAGACAGAGATAGTGAGAGAGAGCAGGAGTGGGGAGGAGAGGGAGAAGCAGGCTCTCTGCTGAGCAAGAAGCCCGATGCAGGGCTCGATCATGGCCTGAGCTGAAGGCAGACGCTTAACCCACTGAGCCACCCAGGTGCCCCTCCAGGCCTAGGTCTTAACACTGTCCCAAATGTGATCCTTTAAGCCTTTCTGTCTCACAGCTAAGTGGCGAGGACTCTAAGGATACAAGAGAGTAATGTGGCAAAATGGAAGGAGTCTGGGCTTCTGAATGAGTGTAAAGAGGAGAACTCCTAGTCCCCCCAACCCCTTGCCACCACCAACCCACACTGGATGGTGATGAGAACAGGAGATAAACATTTATTGTGTGAAGTTTTGGGGTTTGGGGCTTGACATCTGTACTGACTATCATTCTATGTGATATTGCTGTTTTTTATTAATCATCTTCACAAATGCTATTACTTTCATGACATTATACTTAGATGCATTTTATGGAAAAGATGATATACTATTAAGGTGTTTGGAAATGTGAGGATTTGTGATGATGTGTGGGTATTTTCATTGAGAAGATGAAGGCTCTTAGGTATTTTTTCCTCCATATCACTCCCGTGTGGGAGGTAACTTGCTCAATATTATGGTAACAATGGGGTCTTGGTATCTTAGTTCCATTTTACAAGCAGAACTTTTTTTTTTTTTTGTAGAAAGTCCTGTTTTCCCTGGGTGGTTTCATTACTTTATGTTAATTGACCCAACTGTATCTGAAATATCAAACAATTACTGGGTGGAAGATGGGAAATGGTACTTTGGTTTTGTAGGGCTGAACATTTGTATATGCGGGGGATGGTGAGTATGGCATTAAGGAGGAAGAATGAAGTTATTTTACAGACAAGGAATCTGCAAAATCTTTCATAGCACTGCATGGTTTTCCTCTGCTACTACCAGCATGATCTAGATGAGGCTGCCGCTTTAGCCTCAGTCACAGCATAAGGAGATTGCAAAGCATAGCCTCAGACCTATGATGGACATGAACATGAGCAAGAAACAAGCTATTATTACTAAAACAATGAAGATTTGGGGACATTTGTTTCTGCTACTTAGTCCAGGCTGACTGATGCATGAGGGCTCCAAGAGTTGAGCTAATTTGCCTAAGATATAAGGGTAATAAGTTCTGGAGCTAGGATTTGAATTTAAGAAGTCTAATTCCAGAACCTGTGCTTATAGCCACTCTTGTGTAGGAGGAAGAATTTCCTGGACTTCATGTGCAGGATAGACTGGAACAGGGACAGACTAGAGGGGAAAAGACCATTTAGGAACACTCTAAATATAAGGTTATGAGAATCTGGAAAAAAATGTTTATTTAGGGACTAGGTAGAGTAGGTGCCTCCTAAATAACATTTGAAAAGGTGAATGAATGAGTTTTTCTGATTACAGGTGCCAGTAAATTCTGCTGTTACCACAACATTCTGAGTAGTCATTTTCTTTACCATAATTCTTTGCTTAGCCCACACATCATTGCTGGCAAAGTCACTGAGTCACAGCTTCCCTGAGGATGGCTCCCCCAGCAATGGCTCAGCCTTTACCATCCCAACAGATGGAGGGCAACCTACCCTTTCACTAGATCTTTAGTTGACACTGTCATAGCTCTTATTGCCTTTTCCCATCCTTCCCTTGGCAGGTTTGTACTGTCAACGGAAATTTTATTCCCTCCTCCTTCACGCTATTGATATTGTCCCAGAAGAAAATCCTCCTGGTGCTATGTTTTTCCTTGTCCTTTCCCTCACCCCCCTCCACCCATCCAATTTTTTTTTTTTTTTTTTTTTTTGCATTTGGTACTAAGAATGGTATAGGGGGTTATTGAAAGATAAAGAATTTTCCAGGCTTACAGATGCAATTCTTTTCTGATTTGGGGTCAGGTAGGACCTGGGCACACAAACCCACATTTCCAATCTATAGGACCTGCTGCCTAAGCCTTCATGCTAGGAAAGGATTTGGTAAACATCATACCCACGATTGCTTTAAGTGGATCTAAGCAAGTCCTGTATGTCACAGGCAGTTGGAGAACACAAGGGAAATGGAGAAGAGCAAGGGAAGGCAAAATGGTAGGACAAGAGGAATGGGGTGAGGAAGGAAGACAAAAGTGGTGGGAAATAAAATACGTCAACCCTACCTTGTACTAAAAGCACACATCATCTTCAAGATGTCCATTTAATGCCTTTTTTTTCTTATTGTTGGGTAGAAGCTGATTCCATTTTCTGTGGAGAAAATTGGTGTGATATTCTTGAATGTAATTTTTATAGGAATAGATAATTTTGTAAAATATCTGACGCAGGCCTGTATAACCAAGATAAATTTACTTATTTTTTGATTATTTTTATTTTTTTATTGGAGCATACTTGACCCATAATGTTACATTAGTTTCAGGTGTACCACATAGTGATTTGACAAGTCTGCATGTTATTGCTATGTTCACTGCAAGTGTAGCTACCTTCTGTCACCATTAATCAAGATAAACTTAAAATAAAAAATGGTTTAATGTGAAAAGTCTATTTCTGGTTGAGTATCATGCCTCTTATAATGTGGGCATCTTATAAATTACAGTAATGTTGACCTGGAAAGAACATTCAGGAAGGCTGAGGGAAGCCTATGAAATCTCAAAAGCTATAGCTTCATAATGAACAATAACTTGTGTATGTTTACTGAGTAGCTACTAGATTTCAATCCATTCACTAAGCCCTGGGAATACAAAGATGAGAGAAACATAGTCTTGCAGTGAAGTGGGGCTTCATTCAGTAATTCAGGTAGAACAGAGTGACTAGAAATTGGTCCTGAGAAAGAAACATTGCAGTCAGAAGAAAGGAAAAGCCTCTGAAGAACAATGGATTGTTCAGAATTGCTAGAGTTTAAAACGTGAAGAGAGGGATGGGCAGCGAGGGTGGAAAAGTAAGTAGGAAGCCCTTGCTACTTTTATGTGGCAATCAGGCCATTTAAGAATCATATTATTCCTGGGGCGCCTGGGTGGCTCAGTTGATTTAGTGACTGCCTTCGACTCAGGTCATGATCCCAGGGTCCTGGGATTGAGCTCCCTGTCAGGCTCCGTGCTCAACGGGGAGCCCGCTTCTCCCTCTCCCACTCCCCCTGCTTGTGTTCCCTCTCTCGCTGTGTCTCTCTCTGTCAAATAAATAAATAAAATCTTAAAAAAAAGAATTATATTATTCCATGGAAAGGTCCATGTTCAAGAATATTTCAGATAAAACTCTAAAGGATTCATGACAAATTATCAGCACGTTTGAGGGCCTGTTTGGTGCCACTCTTAGTAAATGGTATTTCTTTTATCCTTACATATAAATGGTATGGTTCTTATTCATTTAAATATTTACTATGGGTGTAGCATTTTCATGTTAGAAAATACAAGAGAAGAAGTATCAGAGTAGTATATATTGAAGTATTACATAGAAACAATTTCCTATGAATTCAAAGACAGGAGAAAACTTTTGCAGGTTGGGGGATGTCCATTCCTTCCTGTTGTTCTTCCTCCCTTCCTTTTACAAAAATTCCTTCTTCCTTCTTCCCTCTCTTTCTTTTCTCCCACAATTATGTCCTGGTTTCTGTGTGATGGGATATATGCCAAGAACTGGGAATACAGTGGTTAGCAGACATAGACAGCTATTAAACAATTACCCCCTCCCCCAAACATAATTATACCAGTAATAAGTGTTCTCAAGAAAGCATACTCCATGGAAGGCAGGGCATAAATAAGGCTGAGTGGCATATAGGAAAGTCTTCCTGGACATTTTGTTAAACCAACACCTGAAACATGATGAGGAGAAGACAGAATGGATTCCTGAAGGAGTAGGTGTGGACGGATGGTGAGGAGCAGGGGAGGGCATGTGAACCTCGCTAAATTATGTGATGAAAGACAAAGACAGGAAAACTCCAAAAGGATGGTACAGAAGATTTCTCTAGTCCATAATAAGAGCATCAGTTGCTATAATTTTTCTTATTCAATCAGTCCATGTAAAAGTCTTTTCTGACATTGAAACCCATCCTTTCTTCTTAACTGACTTTTTATTTTAGTGATTTCCGTAGGATCTATAGGCTCTTTATTTTTTCTTTTCTCACTTTCCTTTATCAGGTCATTAACTCGGATCCCACTTATTTGGAAATTATTTTGACACAATTTAGGCTCACATAGATAGATCGCAGTATATTTGGAAAGAAACACACCTACAATTCTTTACATTTGTTCTATCATTTATCTTTAATCCAGACATATCCTACAGTGAATTAATGAGCCTTCACTTTAGCTCCTGAGACAACTTTGGCCTTTTTAATATGGTGATTTTCATGGCAACCCTTTCCAATCAGCAGTGCACGTAGGTCTACAAGTCTGTTTCTTACTGGATGCATTGGCTAATTGGACCAAGGATTTGGACATAACCTTGTTACTACTTCTGGTAGCTGTCCAGGCACAGAATACATTGATGCTGATGTTTCTCCCCTTCTATATTTAACAGATGGGCTTATTGAACTTCCTTCAGTGCCCACTAGCCAATGAGCAGGAAATGGAAGATGATAGGTCTGGGTTGAATCATAAAGGCTATTCTGAGTTTGCAGGACTCTTCCCTGCTTTTGCCTTGCCCAAACCCAAGAAGCAACTTTGTTGGAGAAAATCACAAGCCAAGATGACTGATTCAGAATTCAGAAACCTCAAGCAGGAACTCAGGACAGCTCAGGAATTCTATTAAATTTCTTCATCTGTATGAGATGACTGTACCATATCATCTCCTTTTTCCTCAAACCTCCCACACATCCTCCTCCTACTGATGACCCAGACTCATACTTCATTGAGAAAATAGAAGTCATTGGAAATGAACTCACTCATCTTCCCACCACAAAACCTGTCAACTTGGTACATCTGTGTCCCAATACTTCTTCCTCCACATTGAGGGAAGTGTTCTTCCTCCTCCAAGAAGGGATATTTCTCCATTTATTCTCTGGATCCCGTTATCTCTTGGGTTATCAAAAGTATAACCTGCGCCTTGACTCACTCATGCTTTCTCTGAATAATAACATTTGACTATTTAATCATTCCCACCATCATATAAATATGCTCTAGTATTTCCCATCTTCCAATACATTTTTTTTTTTTGCATAACCGTACATACTGTTTCAGTTCCTGCCCTATTTTTCTGTTCTCCTTTATAACCCTATTCCTGAGTATCCAAACAAACTGCTTCTACCTCCTCATCTTTCTTCCACTCTTCAACCCGGTCCAAGTGCTTCTTCTATCTGTAACCCTCTTTGGTAAGGTCAACAACAACCTTCAGGTTTCCAAATCTAATGAGCTTCTTCCCTGTTTTTCTTAACTTGTCTTTTCAGCAATATTTGTCCAAGTTGACACTCTATTTGATTTAAGTATGCTTATCTCTTGGCTTCCAGGATTACTTTCTTAATTTTATTCGAATTCTCAATCTCCTTCGTTGGGTTCTCTTCTAAAATGATGGCATTTCTCAGCACTTGTCCAACATCATTATCTTGTCTTTTGCCCAAATTCTCTCTTTACTTATATCCTCCATTTCCACTGTTTTAAATTTTATGCATTGATTTCTGACTTCTCCTCTGATCCCCAGAATTGGGTATCTAACTTATTTTTTATACCTTTGCTTGTATAAATTATGAACATCACATATTCAAATGCCCCAGAGAGAACACTGAGCTCCTTGATCTCATTTGACTCGAGCAACTCTTCATCCAGTTGATAAGACAAAATCTAAGATTTATTGTTTTATGTATGTATGTATGTATCTTATTTTTTTTAGAGGTAGGGGCAGAGGGAGAGAGAGAGTCTTAAGCAGGTTCCACGCCCAGTGCATAGCCTGATGCAGGGCTTAATCTCACAACCCTGAGATCATGACCTGAGCTGAAATCAAGAGTCAGATGCTTAACTGACTGAGTGAGCCACTCAGATCCCCTTAAAGAGTGTTATTTTTCTCTTTTTTAAAAGTTTACTTATTTATTTTAGTAATCTCTACACCTATTGTGGGGCTTGAACTCACAACCCTGAGATCAAGAGTTACACATTCTTCTCACTGAGCGAGACAGGTACCCTAAGATTTATTCTTTCTTTTCAAAATTGTATTGAGGTGAAATGCACATAACCTAAAATTAGTCATTTTCAAGTAAACAGCTTGCCAGCATTTAGTGTAATCATGATGTTTCTCTATCTAGTTCCAAAATATTTTCCTCACTCCAAAAGGAAACCCTGTACCCATTAAGTAATTATTACCCATGCTCACCTCCTTCTAGCTCCTGGCAAGCACCAGTATGTTCTCTGTCTTTATGGATTTTCTTTTTCTATGTATTTCACATAAATGTAATCATATGATATGTGATCTCTTGTGTCTGCCTTCTTTCACTGAGCATAATGTTTGGTGGTTCATCTATATTGTAGAGTGTTTCAGTGTGTCATTCCTTTTATGGCTAGATAATATTCCATCACATGTATATTAACAATTTGTTTGTCCAATCATCCATTGATGGACATTTGAATTGTTGCCATCCTTCAGATATTGTAACTAGTCTAAGATCCATCCTTGATCTACTTGCCTCTCACTTTTTTTTTTTTAAGAATTATTTATTTATTTGAGAGAGAGACAGAGAGAGTACACGTGTGAGCAGGGGGAGGGGTAGAGGGAGAAGGAGAGAGAAAATCTCAAGCAGACTCCCTGCTGATCCTGGAGGTCTATCTCATGACTCTGAGATCACACCCTGAGCCAAAATCAAGAGTCGGTCACCTAACCGACTCAGCCACCCAGATGCCCCTCTCCTCACTTTTATAGCCAATGTATTAGAAAGTCCAATTTATTCATGCCCAGACTATATCTTGATATCCAACTCATTCTCACCATCTCTACCCTCCTATTTCAGGCCTTCAGTATTTCCAGCCTGTATTACCAAATACACTCTTTCAATGTGTCTCCCTGTTTCTACTTTTTCTTGTGTTTCATTCTTTGTCCACAGGGCAACAAGGGCAGTGACCTTTAAAAATGGAAAATTATTTTATATATTGTTTTAGTTAGTTTGGGCTGCTATTACAAATGACCATAGACTGGGTGGCTTATAAACAACAGAAATTTATTTCTCACAGCTCTGGAGACTGGAAGTTCAAATCAGGGTGCCAATATGGTCAAGTTCTGGTGAGGGTCCTCTTCTGAGCTACAGACTGCCCCCTTCTCATTGTATCCCCACATGGTGGAAAGAGAGAGAATTCTCTGGGGTCCCTTTTATAAGGGTGCTAATCCCATTAGTGAGGGGTGCACCATCATGACCTAATTACTTCTCAAATGTCCCAGCACGTAATACCATCATACTGGGGATTAAGATTTCAACATATCAATTTTGGAATTTTATATATATAAAATAGTGTTATATATGTAACTTTTATTGAGTACTTAACTATGTCTTAGCCACTGTTCTATGGGTTTTCCGTGAAATAGTTCATTTAAACCTCAAAACAAGGGAGTAAACACTATTATTATTGCTCTTTGCAGATGAGGAAACAAAGTAATTTGCTTAAGATCACCCAGCTAATACATGATTGAGCCAGGATCTGAACCTTAGTATACTATCTGTCTCATGAGCCCGTCCTCTGTTACGTCAGATTGTCTAAATCACATCAGGTCTTTCTCCTTCTGAAAGCTATTCAATGGGGGTGCCTGGGTGGCTCAGTTGGTTAAGCGTCTGCCTTCAGCTTAGGTCATGGTCTCAGGGTCCTGGGATCAAACCCCACATCAGTCTCCCTGCTCGGTGGGGAGTCTGCTTCTCCCTCGCCCTCTGCCCTTCCCCCCACTCGTGCTTCCTCTCAAAGAGATAAAATCTTAAAAATAAAAAAAATAATAAAATAAAATAAAAACCATTCAATGGTTTCTATTCTACACAAAATATGAATCATGACCTGCATGCGCAGGCCCTTAGCTATTTTTCCACATTTATCTTTGTTACTTTCCCCATTACTCACTCTTCTTGAAGTCTTTATCGAATTTAGTTGCCACCTGCCTCCGGGTCTATGCACATCCTCTACCCTTAGCTTAGGATATTCATCCAGCCCTCTATCTACCTTTCATATCTCAGCTTAAATGACTACTCCGTCAGGTGACTTTTCCTGCAATAACTACCCTTTCCTTGTGATTCTCTCTCATCTTTCTTTTTAAAGCTTAAAGCTATTATTTTAATTTGTAATTATGTGTGGTTTGTTTGTCTTTTGCTTTTTTGTTTGTTTGTTAAATCCCTAGAATATAAGCCTCTTGAGGTCAAGGACAGTATGTGTATGTTTGTCCTTGTCATAATTATATCCCCTGAAATTTTCAGTTCCTGGTGAAGTTTGGATTAATGAGTGAATGGCTCTAATCCTATACTTTATGTAGGGAAAGCATGAATTGAATCACCTATAACTTTAGTTTGGCCGCTTCATAGCTTTGTGTATACCTCTGCCTTTTTACTGTCTTCTCAGTGGAGAAAAGGAAAAGGAACTCCCCTCAGTTCCAGATGTTGCTAAATCCTTGTCAGTTTTATTGCCTTGGGCAGGCCTTGGTGGATTCCTCACTGGATCCCAGGGAAGATGAGGCAGAACTCGTCCAAACAAAATAGAGTCTAGCAACAGCTGGTCTCTTTGTGGTGAGGTTTGAGGTGCATGCTGGTTGGTGGCTCCTTGTTTTCCCTCCACATCTCTCTCTCTCTCTTTTTAAAGTAATAACACTTGGAGTTATTAGAGCAGACACCTGGCACGCTGGTCAGGCAGTGCAGCTTTACCTTATAATCAGCCCATCGTGGAGATGAAAATAACACCATGCCACAGTGTGGCAATTGTAAGACCTCAGGAAGCAAGACAATGCCCAGCCTGTGATGACAACCCACATTCTGCCAACACTATAAAAAATGAGTCTGCAAATTGCCTATTCTAAGCTCTCCCACGTGAGTCTGTTCCCAAAGAAATACTTACCTCTTAATTCTGAGAGAATGCTACTAGGGAGATGGAGAGGCAGAGCTCTGTGAAATGTCCTGGTGGGGGGTTTTCTGCTACAGACTTATCTGAAGATTGCATAGCTGCTGTCCCTTACAATAATCAGGAAAATAGAGAGCTCAGAAATGATGACAGGGGTCAATCCTGCTAGAGGATTTATATGAGATTGTAACCATCTTGCAAAGTAGGAATTACCTTTTCTCCTCATATCAGATGAGGAAACTGAAATTTCAAGACATTATCGAACTTGTCCTCTGCCATTTTGCCCATAAGTGGAAAATTAGAATTCTTACCCATATCTGAATGCCTATAAAGCCCTGGTGATATCTGGATGCCACATTGCTTTCAAGATGTAGGGCTATTAATTATGAATATTTTAAATACTCAATGTACATATTTGTAAAAGTTAAACTTCAAAACTGGATACACCGATTATCACTAGCAATAGTCTATTTTGTCTTTCAAATGTATTTGAGTTCTTGGTTAATTATTTCCATCATGATATTAATAGCATGCTTTTATGGAGGGCTTTCTGTCCCAGGTGCTGTGCTATCTATATTACCTTCTGTATAAAAAAAACTCTATGAGACGAATACTGTGATTACTTTATCCTCTAGAAGAGAAAGCTGAGGTTAAAGAGGTTAATTAGCTCAACCAGCTATAAAATGGCAGAGGATGGAGAGCTGGACTCCCAAAGTCATGCTTATAACCACCATGTTAGCTGGCCTGGCATGTATCAACTGTGATCCTGAAGCTTTACACCTGCTTCTAGAATTGAAGCAGATGTTATCTGAAGATTTTGGCCGAGTCAATACTTACTGATGGTTCTACATTTTGTTGTCACAATACCAAGAACTATACCTCTTTCATATAGTCATCTCAATGGCAGACAACTTGAGGATAGTGGGATTACCGACAATTTACCACAGTAACGGAATATCTATTGGGTATGATGCATTACACAAGAAGCAGTTCATTGGCAAACAGAAAAGATGTGGAAATCATGGATCCTATTCTCAAGCAGTTTAGTGAGAAAATATTGTTATAGGTGTGGAAGACCTGGTAAATAATTAAATAGCAAGAACTTAATTTCAAGGGAATATATATAGTACTGGTTCACTGTATAGAGGTCTACTGAGTACAATAAACAAATAAATAGAACAACCCCTAAAACTGTACTCTAGGAGTTGGCACATGAGTTTTGGTCAGGTGTCTGAAAATTGTAAGATGCAGATTATTAGAAACGGAAGAAAAGTTGGAGAGGAAGCCAAGTGTAAATAAGAGCACAGATGCAGGATGTAGCAACTTGGTTGGCAAGCGATGAACATGACAAGAACCGGAATCTATGATAGAGAGCCAGAGAAGGGAAGAGAGCAGGTTTTTGGACAAGCTGGCATGACCTCGGAGTTCTCAGGGGGGCTCTGTTTTGTAAATGACCCAAGGCATTGTTTGGTGACCTTGTTTGTCACTGTCTCTCTTTGTGTCGCTTCTCAGGCTTTCTGTATGTCTTCTTAAACATGAAACAATTTTCTCCTCTGGTCTCACACAACTGGCTTATATTTGATCCACAGCCTCATTGCCAGCCACTACCTAATTATCTTCCAAGTATGCCTTCCCAGGTTCAAAGGCATCTTTGCACAAAAACTGGTGTATTTCCAACTTATGGCAATAGCATGTAATATCAACCAGACACCGTTCGTCAGCACTTAAGCAATCAACAAGCCTTTAGTGAGTTCCTTGATGCACAGGGCATGGGTCTAGGTACTATTCCTAAAAATTAGGTGTTATAAAAAGCACTCATAATGATTCAGAAATTTCTTTCTCTTTGATATAAAAAGAGCCAAGTGAAATCTTTGGGTTTTGTTGAAAATGATAGAACTTGGGACTTTTCAGACAGACAGTGAATGTAGGTGTTAAAAGGGTTTTCTTTCTTTTCTTTCTTTCTTCCTTCCTTCCTTCCTTCTTTCCTTCTTTTCTTTCTTTCTTTCTTTCTTTCTTTCTTTCTTTCTTTCTTTCTTTCTAAAGATTTTATTTATTTATTTGACAGAGAGAGACACAGCGAAAGAGGGAACACAAGCAGGGGGAGAGGGAGAGGGAGAAGCAGGCTTCCCACTGAGCGGGGAGCCCGATGCGGGGCTCGATCCCAGGGCCCTGGGATCATGACCTGAGCCGAAGGCAGATGCTTAATGACTGAGCCACCCAGGCACCTCTAAAAGGGTTTTCAATGGTATTTGATTCATCAAATTTATCTTGCTGTTATTCTGAGTTATTATTTTTGTCTTTAAAGGTAGAGTATTTGGAATGGGGAAACACCTCCTTGTTCTTTCAGAGTGTTTTCAGTTTCTGAAAGTAGAAATAACGAAGGAGATAAAAGAACAAATGGTGTTGCTTTAAGTAAGTCAAGGCATGAGGACTTTAATGATGAAGCAGCTAAATACACTTGCCCTCATGATGTGCAGGGCTGAAATTCAGCCCAGCAAGTGCGTGGAATATTTTCAGATTCAAATCCAGCTGTACAAACTACCACTGCAGCAAGTAATCCACTCTCACCCTTCCCCCCGGCCTGAATCACCAGCCCACAGTAATTTGTGCAGTGATTAAGAGCGAGCCTTCCGCCTGGGTTTACATCCCAACTCTGCTCCTCACTAGCATATCTCATAGGGTTGCTGTGAGGACTAAATGAATCAACATGCATAAAAGCTGCATAATGTAAGCATTGTATACATGTTAGCTAATAGTAATCATTAAAAGATAAATAAAGCAAAATGAACTTGTTACTCAGCTCTGTAATTATAATAATACTAATTTTGTCTTTGCAATAGTAAGACTGGTGTTTTTTGAGATGAAAGTTATAATCTGTCAAGCAACGCCCCTATGTTATGTTTCATTTAATCCTCACAGTGAAGCCATCCACGAGTTGGTGTCATTCCTGTTACTCTTATTTTATAGTTGGGGTCAAGTGATTTAGGGTCACCCAGGTGGGAAGTGGTGGCACAGAATTTGAAACTAGGCAGTGGAATTTCAGAACTTGTAGAAAGTTGACCTTTAGGCACTCTGCTTCACTGTCTTTGTATAATTGTTCCTGATGGTGAAGTTAGTTGCTAATATCCAGTTAGTCATTCTGCAAGCTTTCTATAGTCTCTGGATAGCCTGAGAACCAGGGCAACACCTCCCACAATGAGGTACTCATATACTTCCAAAGGACTGAGAGTACTTTGGTTGGCTTTTGCTGGAAATCACATTCCAAAGATCTACACTAATTTTACCTTTATCTCGAGATTCACATAAATACACATTGTACTTCCATCATACTCTAAAACTCTCATAAAAAGTCCATGGGGTGGGCCCCATTATTTTCACTTTCTGAGGCTCAGAAGAACTAAATAACTTTCCCAAAGTCTTATAATTAGTACGCATCAGAAATCTTTTGATTTTTGATTTAGTGTTCTTTCCATTAGAGGTACGACTGAATTAGAATCAAGATTCCTTTTTTCCCTACCACACATCATCTGAAGTGTCTGGATTGCTCTCATTCCATAGCAACACTTAATTATAAAGATGAACTTTGAGTCGCTAATCCCCTGGGTTACTGAAAAAGGAAAAAGCCATGCTTAGCTTTTATTTTGCTGTGTATTTTTGAGTGAGGGAAAGTTGGTTTACTACAAGAGCTCTGACTAGATCTCTGTGAAATTTACATGCATACTGTGAAATGACCTTTGAGTCCATGTTCTTGGACTGTGTTTCCCACCTACTTGCAGGATGATGAAACTGGACAGCTGCTTCCTGGGGGGTGAGGTGGAGATGTAGGTAATCTTCAGCCCCTTCCAACCACTGGAGAAAAGTTCTACAATAGGACCAAAAGACCCCTCAGCCTTCTGTTTCGCCAAGGGCTTCTCAATGTTCTGTTTGCACATTCTTTTCCTGCTTGGTAATTAGCACCAGCTGTCTCAACTTAAAAGGAAGGAATCCCTTTGAAATCCTCCCTATCCTCCGTGAAATGTGCTACTGAAACGTGCTAATTAGTAACTGGACTTAGGACAACACAGACATGTGCTTCCTGTGAGTGCTGTGGAAGGAAGAGGAGGAGGGATATGAACATCTGTTGAGTTGCATATGTGTGCATGCTTTTCTATCTTTCAAAATGACATTTTTAATGGCAATCGATCTGCCCAAATGTGATCAGTAGCCGGTAGCTAAGGCCCCGCGCCCCTCCTCCCCACCCCACCCCCGCCATGCATTGACTTCTCTCCCTGCTCGAGCTCAAGAGTATTCCCGAGTGCAGAGAGCAGGGCCAGTGGAAGCATTCCCCCTCTGCCTCAGCAAATTGACTTTCTGTCAGCATCCCCTCACTTTTCACCATAGTAGCAGGAATCATAGGGCCCCAGGGAAATAAAAAATAACTCCTCTTTCTTTGGGGACCACGGTCCCACAGTGAGCCAACAGCCCAGGGGCTCTGTGACAATTAGCACACCCTGGAATGTGGGGAGAGAGCATAGAAACAGAACGTAGCTTTGTGCTAAACACACTTCACCAAAGTGGAGAAGCCACTGGCTCGCCAGTTCAAGCCACGATTACGTGAACATCTGTTTCTTCCTGAGTACTTTCGGGCAGCAATTCCAGGGTTTCAAAAGGACTTGCTGGTCTGAGGGGGCAAGAGCTCCTTACTCATGACAGAGAAGGAAAGTCAGCTGATTTTATGGGAGCGCTGAGGGATTTATTGACAGGACTGAAGGGAGTGCACAGGGGGCTTGGCAAAGGGTGGGCAGCATCTCCCTCCTCCAGGGCCATTCTCTTGGAGCACTTGCTGCCATCACAGCAGTGTTTCTTGCTGCCCCAGAGGCTGCTGCTGCACCCTAGCTCTTCTCACATTCCCCTGTCACTGGCTCACAGGTTAAGGTCTTGGGGCGAGTGTTTGATAGGTTGAGCTTAGGTCACATCTCTCTCACCTGGCTGTAAGTGCGACAAGGACCGTAACCGAAAGATCTGCCCTACTGGTGAGAGGTTCAGTTGGAGTTTTGTTGTTTTCCCCCAAATCACATACAGTAGTGGACAGTTAATTCCCCATGAGAAAGTCAGGTTATTCCTTGCAATAAAATTTGATAAATACCTACTACTGAGACCTACTGAGGGGGGGTTGATTCTCTTTGTCCCGTGTCCATGACTTACAGTTCCATGCAGTTATGCATGGTCGATGCTACAAGAGATCTGTCTTGTAGATCTGAACCCCCAGCCCAGCTGGTCCTGCTCAGGGAAATAATCCATAACTGAGAGTCTTCTGCTGCCCCCAGGAGAGTTACAAGGCTTGGAGATGAAGCAAGCCTCATTCCGAGGGCTCCGTGCGTCTCTTGTTCTACTGTGGCTCTTTGATGCCTACCTAGCGCTGACCCATTTTCTTGTACCATTCCCAGATGTCCCGTCCTTGATGTCTGAGGGCTCTCGGGCTTTAGCATGGCCACCTGGCTTCTCGGGGTCTGTGACTTCAGGCTCTGTCCAGCTGAGTAGGCCAGATAAGAATGTCGGGTTGCTATTTTTTCTCCCAGATGTTTGTTCTTTTAACTGTGCCAGACTTTGCTATCTGGACGCCTACAGCTATAGCAGATAACACCATTCTTTCTCTTTCTTGCTTCTGGATTGGGGCAAAGGAAGAAGAGAGAAGAGAAAAATCCTCGCGTACGCCTTTGGGGGACAGAGCAGACTGACGCCTGTGCTGTGAGGACTCGGAACCTGCCGCCGGCTTATTCCCCAGCGCAAAACCCTTCCTGATCTCTGCCGCCTTCAGAATTAAGTTCAAATTGCCAGGCAGGCAAGTGTTTTCCTGAACCCTTTGCTTCGTTATCTAGGCTCCGGCTTTGCCAAGCTACTTTTAGCCAAGCAAGCTTTGTTTTCTCACGTCTTCATCCCTCACACACAGCAGGTCTGCCTCTAACATTCGTAGGGCCTGGGGTTTGAGTACAAATAGAGGGTACGGGCCATATTTCTGAATTCTTAACATGTATAGACTAAGATAACACACTGTTATATAAAATATGTTCAATCCTCTATCCTTTTTTTTTTTTTAAGTTTATTTATTTTTGTAATCCCTACACCCAACACAGGGCTCGAACTCATGACCCTGAGATCAAGAGTCACATGTTCTTCTGACTGAGCCAGCCAGGGACCCCTCTATCCTCTATCTTGTGCAAAAATACCTTCATCACCACCTGGAAAGCTAGGATTTGATTTTGAAATCTCATACCCTTCAGAATTCCACGGTAGAATGTCCCAGCTCCTGGCACACAGCTCACCCGCCTTCTCTTCACACCCCTTGATCTGTCTGTCCTGCAGCACGTGTGTTGCATGTGGGTGTGTGGATATCCCAGACTGCACATCCAGGTGTGTCCACACCACCTGCAAATGGCCATTCCCTAGCAGCAAGCACACACACAGGCTGGCCCACCCGTGGGAGGATGGAAGAAGCCATACAGGTTCTGCAGGGGAGCCTGGAGCTGCTGGAGCAAGGACTTCTGAGTTCCTAGTTTCTAGCACATGGTCTGGCCTGGAAGGAGTGGGATTGGGCTCTGGGTGGACATGACCTCTTGGCACTACAGATTGTGTACCTATGGGGAGGGGCACGGCTGGAGGAGCACCAGAGCAGAGGTGTTCTTTTTGGGTCTAAGGGGAGTACTGACACACATTTTCTCCATCCTCCTAGGATGCTCATCCTGGGACAGTTTTCTAATTGACTCATATTCATCTCTCAAGGATCCTCTCATATTCCACGTCTTTCTTCCAAGCACCCTTCTTAATTCTCCCAGGGTGGGTTGCGTGTTTCTCCTCAACTTGCTGTAATACTTATATGTGACTGAGTAAGTCATTTGACCCCTCAGCACCTCAGCTTACGGCAAAGACTGTCATGGGGATGAAAGAGTTAATACATGTGAACTTGAGAACAGTGCTTGATTAGAAATAAGTGTGAGCTATTACAACCATTATTATTATATACTCACATAGTGCACGGTATCTCTTCCCTAGAAACATTTCACGCTGTTCTGTCATTGTGTTTTCTCATGCCGTTCTTTTCAGCAGATAACAAGGCTTCTGGAAAACAAGGAATTCATTGCGTTTGATTTTGTATTCCTAACACAAAACCCAATATATGTAATAGGGTCGGTGCTCTATAAATGTGTATGGAGGAAGTGAGCTGCCTCAAGGGGAGTTGGGATTTACCACTGGACCTGTGACCATCTAGAAGAAAAACCACCAGGAGCCTGAACTCATTTGCTCAGATCCTTCTGACCCTAGGCCCTTAAGAAGGTCAGATGTAGATGGTAGAACTATGAGATGAGTCAGAACTATGTCACAGCGTGGCATAGGAAAGAAATATTCAAGTGACAGTCCTACCCAGGAATTAAATACACTTGTACGTGATGCTAACCCTACGTCCTCGTAAAGATTTACAACTGGAAGGATTCCACTATGTAATACTCTATCTGTCTTCAGATGAGTCAAAGGATCTATGGAGCATTCTCCCAAGGGCTTTAAGATCACATGTTTCTCAGCATCCATGATCTGGGGAGTATGTCCCTGTTTTCTTTAATTGGACCTGTTTATTCTGATGACTTGCACATAAGCAGAGCTCAGGAAATATGGCAGGAGAAAGTCTTTAATGATGTTTGCTTGATTACAAACTGCTGGATGGAAACTGCTCTGCAGAATCTTCCCCACCATTTACCACCATTCAAGGGGTTGCAAGGTAATTTCCGATCCAGTCCCACAATTAGAATGAATGGGCCTGGCTTCTGGTTGGTCAGGAAACCATTCGTTCATCATTCATTCATTCCTTAGGGGTTGTCCTGAACTGTGACTGGATGTAGGAAAATGCCCCAAAAACAAATGAAGGAAAATAGAAAATCCTCCTAAGTGGATTCACCTTTTCCTTCTTTTCATGTTCTGATTACTCATTTAGCCATTGCACATAATGAAAGTGTAATTTTTTAGTGCATAAAGCACTGCAAATAGGATTTTTGACAATTAATTAAAGTAAAAACTGAGCATTTAAGACTTTCATCAAATAATTATAATTATAACAAAATAACGATTTTTGTTGTGACAAACACCTATATAGTGTTAGTAATGTGCCAGGGACTCATTACTTTGTATTAACTCATTTAATTCTCACAATGATCCCTATGAGGTAGGAATTACTATTGTCTTTATTTTACGAATGAGAAAACTGAGGCGTAGAGAGTTAATGATTTAGACTAAGGTAAAATAATAAGTGGCAAGGTCGAGATCCAAACCCAGCACATCTGTGCCTAGAGTCTAGTCACTTCATAACTGTGCTCTCAAAGCAGATGTAGGGGCGCCTGGGTGGCTCAGTCATTAAGTGTCTGCCTTCAGCTCAGGTCACGATCGCAGGGTCCTGGGATCGAGCCCCGCATCGGGCTCCCTGCTCCGCGGGAAGCCTGCTTCTCCCTCTCCCACTCCCCCTGCTTGTGTTCCCTCTCTCGCTGTGTCTCTCTCTGTCAAATAAATAAATAAAATCTTTAAAAAAAAAAAGCAGATGTAAAGAACATGTAAAGAAGTATTTAAAGTCATTTTTCAACTAGAGAGGTCCTGATGAGCTAGATATCAAGAGAAGGAAATCTAAAGGGAATAACATTAATATAAACATTGTGGTACCAGGACGCCTGGGTGGCTCAGTTGGTGAAGCATCTGCCTTTGGCTCAGGTCATGATTCCAGCATCCTGGGATGGAGCCCCTTGTCGAGTTCTCTGCTCAGCGGGGAGCCTGCTTCTCCCTCTCTCTCTCTGCTCCTCCCCCCTGCTCATTCTCTCTCTCTCAAATAAATAAATAAATAAAATCTTCAAAAATAAACAAACATTGTGGTACCTATTTTCAGTTTTATACATATTTAAAATTTTTATTTCAGGGCAGCTTGGTCTTGCTTTGATGGTACACTGATATGATATAAGGCTGATTGTGACATAGGTTAGTGAGTTTTCGCTAATGGCATTCCACCCCAGTATATTGAGCATCTGACATTTTTGCTCTTTAGGATTTGGGACTGACCTCCCCAAATGAGGATTTTTCTGAATGAAATGAAA
This sequence comes from Eumetopias jubatus, assembly GCF_037043125.1. Taxonomy (NCBI): domain Eukaryota; kingdom Metazoa; phylum Chordata; class Mammalia; order Carnivora; family Otariidae; genus Eumetopias; species Eumetopias jubatus. Next base: position 111,757,773 of record NW_028274814.1, on the reverse strand, counting down.
TGGATTGAAGCTGAATGAAGTGCAGGCTGAGGTATGCTGTATGCCCCTGGAACCTGTGGGAGTCTGACACAGAGGTCTTGTTTCCATGGCAACAGGTCAGGGCATTGACTTGCAGGGCTGACATGATGGCAAGATTTGGGTTCTGGGTTTGCCCTTCATTCTTCCCTTTCTTGTATTCTCAACTTCCTGGATATATTTCTTCTTGCATCTGGTCCTATCACAAGCTAATGAAAACCAGTTGTTACGGGAGGAAGAAACAAGGTCACCATCCGACGAAACTTTCTAGAACCTGATAAAAGGAAAAAATGCTACTCCCATTAATTCACTTGACCTTTTCAAAGAGTGCCTCACAAAGACTTTAAGAGACTTGTTCTGTTATAGAGTATGATTATCCTCATGCCTGGCTTGAGGGTTGGTGATTAAATGGAAAAATAAAAATAAAATAAGAATGATAACATCTCTCCCTCGTTTGCACCTTTTGCTTAGGTCTGTGTTGATAAAAAAAAAAAGGTGAAGTGAGAATATAATGGGGAGACAGAGAGGAAAGGAAAAGCAAAGAATGAGGGGCTGCCTCTGTTATGATGATTGTGGTGGGATGGCTCAGAAACTGAGCCAACTTTCCCTATTTCTCAAGGTCCATGAAGCCCAATGTGTTCAGTCGGTTCCTTTTTTTTTTTTTAAAGAAAAAAGTGTTTCAGTGATATTTAGGAAGAGAGGTCATGTCCAATCGAAAATAGAATAGGTGTAGATACTATTGCTTGGGTTGGTGCAGCTATTATAGGAAATGATCGTTACAATAGAAAACACATATACAGAGTTAATTTGTGCCAGGTACTATTCTTTTTTTTTTTTTTTAAAGATTTTATTTATTTATTTTACAGGGAGAGACACAGCGAGAAAAGGAATACAAGCAGGGGGAGTGGGAGAGGGAGAAGCAGGCTCCCCACTAAGCAGGGAGGCCGATGCGGGGCTCGATCCCAGGACCCTGGGATCATGACCTGAGCCGAAGGCAGATGCTTAACGACTGAGCCACCCAGGCGCCCCGTGCCAGGTACTATTCTAAGTGCTCTACTTATATTCACTCGTGTTATCCCCACATCAACCCTATGAGGTAAACTATGCTATGATATTTACAGCCATTTTACAACTGAAGCGTAGAGATATAAAATAATATTCCCAGAGCTTCAAAACTATTACCTGGTGAGGCAGTTTTCAAACCAAATTGTCTGATATCAGAGCTATGCAGTTAACCCTATTCTATGCAGAATCCTAAAATCTGATCTTGTTTAGTATGATACCTAAACATTTCTGAATCATTGATCTTTATCCTCATTTATTAGGTTTGACAGCATCATGTAGCTCTTCAGCTCCGTGTCAAAATACACAGCATTTTTGTTTATATTTGTATGTGAGAGTGTATGTAAGTTAAAGAAAAATAAAATTATTTTTGAACAGAATTTTGCAATCTTTTTAGAGATAATTAGGGACAACTGGGGATGCCACGAGAACAAGTTAAATCACTTGCGTGATGCTTGTATTCACAATTTAGTTAATTTTTAGTTGAAAGGAAAAAACAGCTGGACACTCTGCCCTTTAAAATAATTCTTTAATTCTTCCCTTTCAAAGTTCCCTGTAACTTTTCCTCAGTGCCTCTATTCCAAATCTGAGTGTGTGAAATTGAGATGTATCTAAATATTTATTGATGCCTTCATATTTTTTTTTCAGTCTTTCAGGTTTATCCTAGGGCAATAATTTTAGGACAATGATCATTTATATTTTGGTTTGTGTTTGGTTCAGTGTTCAGCAAAATAACACAATTTCTTCCAACTTAGAGTTCATGTTTAGGTTCCAGTTCCTGCTTAATTTTTGCTTAATTCCTGGTAGGCGAGATCATATATAACTATTTGATATGAATTAATTCACAACATAACCAAATCTTCATCAAAGAAAGAGTTTTACCAATATAGTCATTGAATATTATCATAATAGCATCATTATAACAGCCTCATACTTTTAATCACAGCACCAATAGTCATTTATTAGATTTCTGTTTAACATAGGACATTAAGTTACTACCATACTTTACAGTTTGGGGGTCAGGACAATTAGAGTAATTACTTGAATCAGCCTTTTAAACTGTGTACCTATGGGGGTGCCTAATAAACATATTTGGGGTTTTTAATTTAGGGTTCAGAAATAATGTAGCATTTTATGAAGATTTTCATGACTGAAAACTGAGGAGTCTGGCGCCCAACTACTGAGTGATTGATAGTGTTTCTGTTCCCTCTAGTGGTCTGATGCAGAACTAAAATGGCCAACCCAAGAATGTCCAAGGAAAATTGCCTGGCAATTCTGAGCTCAGGACAGCAGCCCTTGCATCTACCTGGCCATGGGTTATAAAAAAAGCAACGGAAAGAATCGATCAAAGGCCAGGTCTCTAGAGGAGGCAATGCAAGCATGGATTTGGATCTCCAAGCTGATTTTATAGGCATGACAGAGGGCGTGGTGGTGGCTTTAAAAAGAGACAGAAAAGTTTCCCCTTTTAATTTCTTAACTTCTGGAATGTTGGAGTTTATAGTATGTTGAAACTAACATTCTCTATCAGGATTTTCCATCAGTGACTTTGTTGACACTTTGAGTTCGATAATTCTTGTTGCAGCCCGCTCCCACCCCCCGCCCCCGTAAGATGTTTAGCGGCATCTGTGGCTTCTCACCTACTAGATTCTAGTAGCATCCCCAGTTGTGATAAGCAAAAACAACTCCAGCATTGCCCAATGTCCTCTGGGGGGAATCATTTCCTCGGACTGAGAATCATCTTAACAATTCCTATTAGGTGAGTTGAAAATAGTTTTTCCAATCAAAATAAATATTTCATTGAATATGACTTAGTAGGAGACAGGCCATACACCTGTATTATTTAATTTCATCCTTATAAGAATCCTCAGAAGTAAGTCCTGTTAGTCTCTCCATTCTACAGATGAGGAAGCTAAGACTCAGAGAGTTGAGTAACTTTCATGACATCACATAGGTAAGTGGTAGAGCCAGCATTAAAATCCAGGAAGTCTGGCTCTGGAATCTGCATTTGAAAACTCTTTGCTACAAAAGTCTAACTCCTTATTAAGCCCCAAGTGGTGTACAAAATGGAATTACTGAGCTCTAAGTAATAACAATCCACGGCCGGTAATTTATGATAGTTTTCTGACCTGACAAAACAAAAGGGAAAGATAGTATACTGACATTGTCAGAAGAAGATTTGTGTTTTCATTCAACAAGTGCCTGCTTTTGCTACAGATGATATAACAAAGCCCCTGCCTTCTGAAGCTTACTTACATTGTTGCAAGCAATAAGCAGATGAACAAAAGCATGTCTAACATGTCACAGAGTAACATGCTGTAAAGAAAATAAAACAGGCTACAGGTTATAGAGAAAGTCTCAGATGGGGTAGAGTGCTGCTATTTTATGTATGGTGGCCAACCAGGTCTCCCTGATAAGGGCCTGTCACCAGATGATAAGGTGACATCTGAGCAGACAAAGAAGGAACAGGAGAGTAAGTCAAGTGGAAATGTGGTGGGAAAGTGTTCCAGATAGAACAACAAGTGGAAAGGCCCTCTAGTAGGAGTATATTTGAAGCAGGGGTAAGCTTGTTGGCATAGTAAGTAAAAAGCAAAGAATCCTTGGAACTGTAGCTGAGGAGTGAGGGGGAGGTGAGAGAGAGGAGACGAGAGAGAATGGTGGGAGAGGGAGAGGACCCCAGATGCCCTAAGGTCTAGAAGGCCCTTCCAAAAGGACTTCTTGGCTTTTACTTTGAAATGAAAATGTTTTGAAACGAGAAGTGCCATGATCTGACTTTTCAAAAGACTATGCCAATCTTCTTTCCCTGTTTTGGGAAGTAGTTTATCATAATGGGTAAAACCGTAAGTTCTGAAATAAGACTGAGCTCATTTTAAAGGATCTCTGTCTCTAAGAACTCACTCCCCATGAGCTTTGGGGCAAATAATCTAACTTATCTGAGGCTCTGTATTCTTATTTGTAGAAAAGAGGTGGTAATATCCTGGTTAATTGAATCTAAGTGCGATGAGACATAAGATGCACTATAATTTTATGTACCACTAAGAAAATACAAAACAACACTGCTAATCATGCATGAGTCAGTCAAACCAGGCTTTCTAAGTTTGGAAATGTCTTTAAGATATTCTTGGGAATTTGGTCATTTGTTCTGGCTTTATTTGCATCGCTTGACATGTAATAGGCAATTATTTTGCATACGTTTCAGTGATGACACAAAGCACAACTTCATCAATTTGTTGGTAGTTTGATTTCTTAGGGTCCTTTAAAGCACTTGGTTGTTGCTTTAAAAAAAGTATGGAATCAGGGTCTTTCTTTCCTGTGATGAACATTTGCTTTACTAATAGCACATTTAATCTACTTCTTTGCTTGGTTTTTACACCATTCTGCTTGGATAATAATCTTTAGTTTAAATACCAGGTCATAGCATTAAAGATTTTTAAATAGCAATTAAACCATATGCAGTGCCAATGATGTGCATTGGTCAAGTGATGTGACGGTAATAGTTTACACATTCACAGACAGTGAGAGAATTATAGCATGTCTGCCCTTTGGTTCATGGTGATTGTAAGGTGACATCAATCCTGTATTAAAACATTTTATGTGTGTTTGTGTGTGTGTGTGAGGGAGAGAGAGAGAGAGAGAGGGTGGGAGAGAGAGAGAGAGAGAGAGCTATCGGATACTATGATATTACATATACATGTATGTGTGTATTAAATTTAAATATATGAAATCTATCTGTGTATGTATTCATGTTAAAGTTAATGGAATCTGGTGGTGCCTGCCCTCTAGAGTTGAATGAGCATGGGAAGTCTCCAGCACTAAGCCCTCAGTAACTGCTAGTTAGCATTCTCATCTCTATGAAGAGTTTATTTTACATGCCTCCATCTCTTTCTATAGGATTCCTTAAATTAATTTCATTTCTTCTGTTTTTCCTGAACTCACAAATCTTCCAATTCTAATTACTTAGGTGTCTCTCCTTCCTTCTGCACTTTCTACTCCCAGAAGGAAATAAAATTACAAGTCTCTAACTCCCTAAACACTCCTTTTCCCAAGTCATTAATCAACAGCTCATAGTAGGAAAAAAAAAAAAAATTGCCCTAGGTCTCTGGAGACCTGTTGAAGGCATAATAGATTCTCTCTTATTTCCTATCCTCTGGGTAGCTTTTAATTCAAGATAGATATTTGTCTTGTGTTATTTCCATGATTTTAAAAGCTGAAGGAACATTATCTCTTTATCTTATCATTTCCCTGTTTATTATTCAGTCTGCTCTAATAAAATGTTCATTGGTCAACCCTTCTCAGAGACTGTCATGGGTTTAACTGATAAGCTGTCCCCCAGGCTCAGTATCCTGGTTAATGGTTATAGTCATAATGCCACATGAGATCATTTTTTAAAAGGCTGAAGGTAACAACGCTGCCGATTATTACTTAGCCCCATGCCTTTTTATATCTTCCTGGAATGATGTACTTCTTGACCACCCGCCTCATCAAATTAAAACAAGAATGAAAACAGATGGGGTCGGAGGGCCAACAGACCAGCGGAAGAAGCAGGCAGAAACTTATCTTAGAGATCATCTTGCTCTTTGCCCTCACTATTTGTAAACCGGGAATGGTCTGGACGCTCAGCTGTGCTGGAATCTCTGGCAAAGCAAAGATGTTGTCAGTGCCTGTCAGCCCCAGGTGATTCACAAAATCTGAAATCTTTAAATTGTTTTTAGGTGTTTCAGAGCAGGTGGTCCGTTCAGAGCTAGAGGCTTGTGTCAATGTCAGAGAGAGGACAATGCCTATTTTTGAAGGATGGTGGGCAGCTTAAAAGGCCTTTATTCTTTAGTTGACCCCACTTACTTAATCTTGGTAGAGTGTAATAAAGCTGATGATTGGGTCCCTTTAAAATTACTGGCTGTAATTTAAGGCAATATATCTAAACTATCTAAACACGTTCTTGGGGCACCTGGGTGGCTCAGTCGGTTAAATGTCTGCCTTTGGCTCAGGTCATGATCCCTGGGTCCTGGGATGGAGCCCCACATTGGGATTCCCACTCAGTGGGGAGTCTGCTTCTCCCTCTGCCGCACCCCCCGCCCCGCCCCTGCTCATGCTCTCTCTCAAATGAATAAATAAGATCTTTAAAAAAAAAAAAGCACATCCTTGATCATTAAAAGGGGTCTAAGCAGTTTAATTTCACTTGCACTGGCGCCTGGATTAGAATTTGTGAAACGTTTAGGGCCCAGATACTTGCCCCAGAGTCACTTCAACCCCAACTGATTTGCCTGCAGTTGTAAAACAACCTGACATGTTGACCCTCCAATGCTTTGACAGCTCCTAGCCGACTGTCTCATGTTTTAGTTAGTGTATTCATATTTCTTTGTTTTATTCTCCAAGTTCATATGAAAATGAACCCTGAGGTATTTTAACAGTTCATTCCTATTAGGAATGTCTAGAGTCCTGCTTTCCCTTATTATTATTATTATTATTTTTTTTAAGATTTAGAAACCTAAACACCTGAGGGTTTTAATAGGCTTCCCTCTTTGGTGTGTCTCAGATAATGAAAAGGGTTGTGAGGTGAGAGAAATCATTCTTTATGATTTGGGCCTGCTCATTGATCTTATCCAGTAAGGGCCTGACTTTGGATGAGAAATATACACTCTAGTCAGGAAGAGGGAAGTAGCAGGTATCAGGAAATGACAGGAAGAGGGAAGTAGCAGGTATCAGGAAACAACAGGCAGAGCATAGCACCCTGTGACTTTGTGGATTTCACCTCTAGACAACCACGGTACTATGGGTCTTGGCATTTGAAAAGGATTAGTAAAGCTAGGGAGTTAAATAATATTAATGATCACATGCAAACAAACTGTTCCTGCTAACAGTCTGTTAGAAGCAAAGCGTTCTCTCTAAAAGGAAAGAAGTTTGTATTAGGGATTCTTATTGGTCTTAGGTAGACTTATTCTCTGTCAAATGAAATTAGAATCAGATTGGAAGAGACTTAAGCTTTCTTGAGAATCTAGTCTAATCACCTTTCTGATGCTATAACCTGTTGCTACTGAAACATCTTCAATTTTATTTGACAAGAATATTCTGGAAAATATTCTGTTGATGGCGACTTCAGGAGGATCTGATTTTGTTTGGCCAACCTAAACCAATCTACCAAATATAATTTTGACCACCTACTGTTTGCCTAGTATTTGAGTATGGTAACATTATTAAGAGTTGGTAAACTGTATAATTGGTCCCAAGTCTTCACCTTGTCCCTATGCCATATCCTTCGTTGGGTTACTTTGAAGTTCATCCTACTAGAAGAGTAGAGAGACATTGAGTGACCAGTTGGTCCTGGTTAATCTAGGATTTTCCTGGTTCCAGCATTAAAATATCTGTGTCTTGGGAAGCCCCTTTGTCTCAGGCAACTTGGGATATTGGTCACCCTTAGCCCAGTGACTTTGGGCTTGGTCACGGGACTGCTTAGTCAATAGAATGAAGTAGAAATGGCAGTGCGTCTGTTCTGAGCCTAAGGCATTAAGACATTGCATATTTGTGCTGTCTGTGCCTCTGCCATCACTATGAGAAGGACATGTCCTGATTATCCCATTGGTCCAAGGAGGATGAGGGGTGTGTAGGGCAGAGCCAAGCTCAGCAGAGCAGCCCCGCCAAGCCCGGTTTATATCACAGCAAAGCTATATTTGCATGAGTGATAATAAATGGCTCTAATTTTAAATCACTGATATGTGTCATGCTTTATTGCACAGCAATGGTTGACCTCTACAATTCAGTTTTATTAGTATCAGGCAATGGGCTAAAAGTTTTACATAAATCAGCTCCTACCATGCCAGGAAGTAGCAATTGTTATTCTTTTACAACTGGGGAAACTGATGTGCTCGCTTCGGCAGCACATATACAACTGGGGAAACTGATACATAGGAAGATGGAGTAAGTGCCCAAGGTAAACAATGGACTATTCCAAACCTGTTTCCAACATAATCCAATACCTAGAAGTTTTAAAAAATAGTCAACTAATACAAGCTCATTGTGCAAGATTTAAGCAAATCAGAAATATAAATAAGAAAAAGTAAAATGCCATCCTCTTCTCTCCTCTACCCCCTGACTTTCTCATTTCTCTAATTCTTCCTCTCTGAGGTTATCACTATTACTCTTTTGGCATGAATCCCTCTGAATGATTTTCTGTGCATTTTATAAACATACTTCTCTATTAAAATTCCATGTAAATGGAGGTTACCCATTGTTCTGCAGAGTCTTCTCCTTGGATAACTTGGATATCCTTTCACACCAATCCACACAGAGACACTTCCTGTTCTCCTAACAGCTGTATACCACCCCATACAAGGGTGGTATCAGAATTTGAGTTTACTCTTAACAACAAACATTTCAATTGATTCTAATTTTTCACTATTTGAAAATTGTTCCATGAACTCTCTTTTCATATATCATTGTGCACATATGTATTTATATAGAAATAGAAATTTCTATTAAAGAGGGCACATTCTGCATGGAGCACTGGGTGTTATGAACAAACAATGAATCATGGAACACTACACCAAAACAAATTATGTAATATATGGTGATTAACATAACAATAAAAAATTAAAAAAAAGAAATAGAAATTAATTTTGTTCATAGCCAATTACACATTAGTGTTTAATAACTGTGTTATTTAAATGAAATACTGTGTGCAAAAAAAAAATGTAGACCAGTACTTGTGCACCATTAGCAGGTGTTCCTCAGATACCGGGTCCTCTTTCCGGATCCTCCTTCCCTTGTTGGAAACATTTTGTAAGGTATCTGTGACAGCCTGTAAAGTGCATTAGCTGTACCTCTTTGTCCCCAGAGGAAGTGGTTGTGTTGCTACCAGCTGTTGATTTTGTTGATCTTCCACTTCACATAGCATGAAGGATTTTTTGGAAGCTTTACCTGCCATCTTAAAAGACTCCATAAACTGCAGGTGTTTGTTGCTTAAGCAAAATGTTGGTGATGAATTTCTTTCATGGACACACTGTCCCATTACAGAATGAAATCATGGTACACACCTGGGGTACACAGTCACTTTCAGGTAGGCTCAGTCACTGGTTCAGTTTAGACTGTTAATAAAGGGTCTCATCTGAAAAGACTCAAAGGTCTCTGTCTCATATAGTTTCCTCTGGCTGGAAGGAAAAAACTGGAGGAAGAGAGAAGGAGTTTCAAAAGAGGAGGAGAAAAAGGGATGGGGAGGAATGGGATTAACACGTATTACATGCCTGCCATGAGTCAGGAATTCTTTCTTTGATTCAGAACTATTGAGAATCATTCATGTGCCAGACACAGTGCCAAGCCCTGGGGAGACCGAAATAAGAGAGGCAGTCCCTACCCTCAGAGAGACTATGGTACACTGGGGAGTCACCCATAAAAGGCAACACTCACTATGAGAGAACACCCAAAGCAACAGGGGCACATAGAAAAGGTACTAATGCTCCTAGAGATTCTGGGCAGATGTTCTAGGATGAGTGGCTCCTGTGTTGAGTTGGGATGGGAGGTCCTGAGCTCCCTTCTTATTGAGACTGGAGTAGGTGACTACCGTGTTTCCTGCATGAATCCAACCAAGCAAAGTAGTTGACAACCAGTTGGGGCTCATCAACAGCTACTGCTAGTTATTTGCTGAGCCACTGTACTGTGTGGGGATCATCGGCAGGTGCTTGGAACCGCAGGGTGAAAGATTCAGGGTGGGTTTTACAAAGAGATAAAGGGATAACGATGACAGCAACAACCTGGCACTTGCTGTATTGTATTCTGCCCTAGGAGCTTGGTGAATATTTCATCTCCACAACAAGACTATGAGGTAAGTGACAGTTTTTCTTTTTTTAAATACTTTCTTTTATTGAAGAAAAAAAATATGTAAATAATGGAAAGGGACATAAATCCTAAGTATACATTTCAATGAATTTTCATCAATTAAACATGCTTGTGTAATTGTAACAGATAAAGAAGTAGAACATTGGTAGCATCTGAGAGGCACCCCTACCTCCAGTCATTACCCTCTTCGTCCCGAAAGCTAATCACTATCTTGACTTGTGATCCTAAAGCAGTTCTTCCTGTTTTTAAACTTTATATAAGTAGAATCATATACTCTTTATATAAATGAATCTGATACTCTTTTGTGCCTGGCTTCTGTGGCTCAACGTTATATTTGTGAGATTCATCCGCGGTGTCGCATGTAGCCGTAATCTGTTTGTTTCCATTGCTGTCAGTAGTCCACGGTATGATTATACAGCAATTTATTTACATACTTCTTAATGTTAAAAAAATTGAGCTGTTTCTCATTTGGGGCTATACTGAATAGTGATGCCACTTCTCTCTAACAATATGTATGTGAGATTGTATATCTAGCTAATATATATAAACAAGTATGTTGCTTTCTGTTGGTTTACATACCTAGGAGTGAAACTGCTGAGTTGTAAAGTATGTTTATGTTCAGCGTTAGCAGATACTGCCAAACCATTGTCCATAGTGATTGTGCCTTGGCATGGGGAGAGCTTTCCTTTATCCCTTAGTCCAAAGCCTGCTGCTCTTTCCCACTCTTGGATCTGTCCTGCATTACAGCAGGCCTAATATGCATATGTAGGCTTTGTCAACACAGCCACCCCGGGGCCACCCCTAGGATCAAGATTGGCATACCCAGAGTGTGATCTGCCTGAAAAACGGACTTACGGAAGAGACCCATTCAGGCAGGAAATTCTGAAGTCCTGGGTGTCTGGACTATTGTCCAGGGAGGGAAAGGAAGGACATGGGTCTGGTGGGGTACGTTCTTGGGCTCCATGGACTCCTTACTCCATGGGATGGAACTCCAAGAGTGGATCTCTCTTGACTGGGTCTGAGGACAGTATCAGGAGTCCCCCCCCAGTAGTTCCACTTCTGCCTCAAGGCTTGGTATTGTTAGTCCTCTTTAGTTTAGCCACTCTGCTGTGTATGTGGTGGCATCTCATTTTGGTGATCAATGAGGTAGAGTATTTCTTCTTTACTTTTTTTTTTTTTTGCCATTTGGATATGCTTCACTCTTGTGAAGTGTGTGTTCAGCTGTTTCCCACGATTTTCTACTAGGTAGTTCATTGCTATTATGATCCCACTTGACCATAGGGAATCTGAAGCACAGAGAGGAAAGATAATTTTTTCCAAGGTGCCATAAGTAGAAAATAGACACAAAGCTGTGTTTGAATCCAGGACATCTGACACTTCATAGTCTACTCTCTTAATCCATTCACATGGTCAGACAAGGAACCCAAATCGGAATTTTTTTCATCTGTTATGATTCATTGATATATTGCCTGGGCTTCCACTAGCTGAGGAAAAGAGTTACACTCAAGATGCCCAAGTGGAGACTACCTTAGGTAAGATAAAATTACCAAAAACTTGATTGCTTAAAACAGCACACATTTACTCTCTTAGAGTTATGGGGCTCAGAAGTCCAAAACAGGTTTTATGAGATTGAAACTGAGGTTCTCTCCGTGGAGGCTCTGGGAGGAAACCCTTTCCGTATCTGGTCCATCTTGTAACTGCTACATTCCTTGACTCATGGCCCTTTGCTCTATCTTCAGGGCCAGAACCTTCAAATTTCTCTCTGTTTCTTCACATCATCTTCTCCACTCTGGTTAAATCTTCTGCCCCCCTCTTATGAAGACATTTGTGATTGCCTAATCACAAATGGATAATCTCTTCTCATCTCAAGATCCTTAACTCAGTCATATCTAGAAAGACACGTTCTCCATACCAGATAATAGTCACAGGTTTCAGGATGAGAAATGAGATATCTTTGGGGGGGGGGGCATTATGAGCCTATCCTATCCCTCCACCATTTTAATTTAATATGTTGGTGTCATAAGTTTTTGCCTGTGAGGTTTTGTACTTGGAAATAAACTGTTTCATTGCCTGAGTCGCTTATGGTTACTATCAGCCAAACCATTCAGAAAATGTCTGCTCAAAAATTTCTATCTCTGTGGTTCCCATGAACCCCCTACTTATGTAGGATCTGTCAAAGCATTCTAGGCAGGCACAAGGAATGTTAAAATTTATGTTTTACCTCAGATATAAATTCTTTAGATGATTCATGGGTTTTCTTACTGTAAAATCACCTTTCTTGGAAGCTTTCTTTTCTAAGAACCTGATACGCTTTCAAGTTTTCTATTTAAAAAATAGTTTCCTGGACCACTTCTGTTATGCTCATGTAGTGAATCCTGGTCAGGAGTGACAGGAAGCTCACTTCCGTGCGAGGGCTGGCTGGCCCTGGGACACCTGTTGTGCTGGTAGCGAACATGAGATGCCTAACAGGTGCTGCCCCTTCCCCCTGGCTGCCAGGTGGAAGACTCAGCTGCTGCTGAGACCCAGGATCTTCACGGCTTTATCCAGAGGCCTGGAGTCCCCTCTCATCCTGCTTTTCATCTTCCACATGATTCACATTGTGTGAGGCTTTAGCTCTGAGTCCCCAGGAGAGCATTTTTATTCTGTAGCTGTTCATTGTTAGTTCATTCAACACATGTTTGTCAAGTGCCTACTATAAACGTGCCAGTTTGCTGGATGCTGGGGATGTAGGAATGAGAGAAGCATAGATCCTGCCCTCAGGATAATCAGTTGTTTAGTTAAAATATGATAATTTTGCATCTTAGGGTTTATTCAGCAGCAACTGACAGGAACCAAATTAACACTGACTGAAACATTAAAGAGAACATTTTGATTTATATAATGGAAAAGCCCAGGGATAGTACTGTGTATCAGCCAGAGTCCAAACAGAGAATAATTCAATCACTGAAAAGTGTGCACACATACACAACCTCACACTAAAGGATTTATTGCAAGAGTTTGACCAATGCAATCGTAGAGACTGATTAGCCAGTTTCTGCAAGGCTGTTGTCTTCCTTTCTGATGCTGGTGCCTAAAGACCTCAGGACTAGCTGTCAGGTGGGGAAGCTAAAGGCCAAGTGGTAAAGGAGCAAGGACAGACCGGCACCTGTGAACCTGAGTCAGAACCTACGAGAATGGGCGGGGACCCATGTCAGTCTCTCATGACCTCCAGACCATGCTGGATTTCTATGACGGTCCAGTAGAAAGAAAGGTTGGAGCCCTTTGTTACAAAGCTAAATTTGCACGTGGTCCCGCAGATGGTGTAGCTGTAGCAGAACAGGATGGGGCGGGGGGAAGGGGAACAGATACAAACCTAGCTGCTGTCCCACAAAAACCAAAGGCGAGCTCTTAGATATTGTGCTGCAGTAGTGTTTTATGCCTGATCCTTTCAGGCACAAAACCAATATTGCTGCCTTCACATCTACCTTCTGAAACCCATGCAGAATGTCTTTATGTTCCACTGTAATGGAAAACATATAGTGAAGGGGATTCTGGGAGATGTAGTGCAACGTAGCCAAGTTGACAGTCTCCAACCAACTCCCATACTGGCATGAGGAATGTCTGGCTGCAGGGGTTCAAATGACGTCCTCAGAAATCTCTCAGCTCTGTTTCTCTCTTCTGACTTTCTTCTCAAAAAGGCTCTTCTCTCACTTTAGCTTTATAAGCCCGGTGGAAAAAGAGCTTGTCTTTCTCAATAATTTTATCAAGTCCTGGGCTGTCACTTGTCTCTGATTAACCCAGGGGAACACAGCATTCTCACTGGGCAGCCCTGGGTCACTTGCCTTCTCCTGAAGTCAGGGTCTGGGGCCAGACTCATTCTAAGGACAGGCCCTGGGAATACAGGACCAGTGGTTCTCCAAGAGAAAGGCAGGGTATCGGTACTAAAAAAGGAAACCAAGCCCCAAGCCAAAGTGCCCTAACACAGAAACTCAGGGAAAGGTGTTGCCATAGGACATGATTGCATCAGATAGGAAAGCAGCTGGACGCACGGAGTAATTGCTAGGCTGCAATCTGAAAGCACATGGTATCTGTCTTTACTATCTCTTCTGTCATCTAGCTGTTTGGTCTTGAGCAAGTTGCTTAATCTCTCTGGAGCTAAATTATCTCATTTGACAAGGAAAAAAGTTAGGTTAGATTCATTAGTTCATTCAGAAAGCAATGATCAAATATTTAACCATACGTCACACCCTGTGATTAACAGGAAGCCTTATGGAACTTACCATCTAATGAGGGAGACAGACATTAAAATCACAATACATATAATGCAATCAGGACAGGGAGAGAAAAGCACCTGTCTGGGGCAAGGCTGGGGGTGGGGGGCTTCTTTCATCTGAAGAAAGCATTTTATTTTATTTTATTTTATTTTATTTTATTTTAATTTAATTTTATTTTATGAAAGCCTTTTAAAGGACAAGTAAGGTGTTTTTGGTGGATAGGTTGAGGGAGCTCATTTAGTTAGGAGAATATATGTAAAGGTGCAGAGCTGTGGGGAAGATGCCACAGCAGAGGCAAACTTCAAGCTTAGAATGGCCAAGAGCAGGGCACTTGTGGACAACTAACAAAAGATAAGTTCTCTACTGAGGATCCAAGCAAGAAGGGTATTCTATGCCATGCTAAGGAGCATGGCCTTCATCCGACGGGGGTGAGAGGCTCTATGGCATGGTTTTGAGCATGAGAGTCTCATGAGTGATATTTAAGAAATAAGGTGTCATTGAGGAAGAAAGAAGTGAAAGAAGAGCAGGAGATGGGTTGGGAAATCATTTCTGGTATCCAGGTGACAGAGGCTGCGAGCCTGGACTTGGGAAGTGGCATTCTGTCTGGAGTTAGGACTATCTAGGAGGTCACTTGTCAGGATGTACTGATTTGCTGATTGTGAAGAGAGAGGGAAAGAGAAAAGACCAATTTCCAGATTCACAACCAAGATGAAGAGGTGGGGCTGCTACCATTCAGAATTGGAAAAACCGGGGGAGGAAGTTGGGAAGAGGTGGCGGGTGTTGAGTTCAGTTTGGAACATGCCGAATTAAAATAGCTTTCAGGATGCCCACGTGGAGAAGTCCATGAGGACCACAGCTTTTATTTAACTCTGAGAGGCCTTCATTTGATGTTCATTTCAGTCATGTAGCTTTTTAAGCTTTTCTTATCTACTTGTGAGGATATAAGGATATTTATCAGGAGGATACAAGGACTTGAGAAGTGTTTGGTAGATATAATTGGTGTGTCTATCTTAATACACTATTTCCAATGTATAGAGGGAATGTACAAGCTGTATTTTTAAAACATTATTTATTTATTTATTTGAAAGAGGGAATGAGAGAGTGAGAGCACATGAGAAGGGGGAGGGTCAGAGGGAGAAGCAGACTCCCTGCGCAGCAGGGAGCCCAATGCGGGGCTCGATCCTGGGACTCCAGGATCATGACCTGAGCCGAAGGCAGTCGCTTAACCAACTGAGCCACCCAGGTGCCCCTGTACAAGCTGTATTTTATGATTAATACACTAAAGAAATTAAAATAACCCATGTATTCCTAGTTTTCCTTTAATTTCATCACAGAGGAAAATCACAGAATAAGAAAGAAGAAATCTTTTTGATGATTCTTCATAAAGTGCTTTCTGCACTCCTCATCTGAAATGATTGTGTGAGAAATTATTTTTGGTAAAACATAGATTTTGTTCTTCAAAGTTACTGTAAGTAATATATTATTACCATTTTTCACTATAAGAATGCAAAAGATACCCCAAATAATCAGATCTTTACACTGAAATAAGAACACAATCTGTGGTCCCGTTTCTAATTAAGTAGTCATTTTCTTTAAAAAAATAATCTTTTATTTATATAACATTCCATCTATCTAGAGAGAGCAGGTTTGTGCTGAGCCACAGAAGTTTCTTCTAGAGTTATGTCAACACTACTGTACTTTAAAATGATTGTAAAAATGAATTTGCCCAGCATTTTGGGGGTTCTCTGTTTAATTTCAAGCAATCTTAAATTGAACACATACAAATGGGACACATACAAATAGAACAGATTTGAAATGATTGCATCTTGGGGGGAAAGTTCATTGAGGGTAGGGTTCATCTTTTCTTCTGTCTCTAATAGAAGTTTAGAAAACTAAATCCAATCTTCGCATTCATATAAGTTTTCTCTTTGGGCTCAGGAAGGCAAAGGAATCACTACAAATGTCCTCATCCATGGTAGTGAAGAGAACATCATGTTTCCCCCTTAATTCTTTCTAAATTGGCTTTATTAGTTTGGAGCCAAAGTTCAGTGATTTTCGACATATTGAAAATCTGGATTCTGTTTGTTTATGAGGAGCACCCAAAGTAGTCATGAAATTGACATTATATACCAACATGATGTGATAAAAACCACGCTTGAGCTGTTATTCTGCCTACCACAATGTGTAGCATAATGGAAGTGCTAACTATAGAGAGACCCAAAGTGATTTTTTTTTTTTTTGCTAAATTACCCAGTATTTGATTCCTGATTGGAATTGTAACATTGTTAAGTCCCCATCATGTTTAATCTGACTCAGAAATTGTTTGTATGATACTCTCAGCTCGTTAACCCATCAGCTTACTAATTTAGTTATTTGCTACCTTTCAAAAGATATTTCTCTCCTGCACAAAAGAGATTCTCAGAGGCCCTGGCAGAAACATAAACTACAGGAAAGAAGAGCAATTCAGGAAAATGAGAACTGGAAACTTCTAAATAATATGAGAACAATCTCCTTTCTCAATTATCGAAATTATTTTAGTTATGTACTTTGGGTAGATTTATATCTTATGCAATCACTGAGGAGTTGGAAAGAAGTTTCCTTTTCTTCCAAAACTAGTTGCTAGTGGAGGAATCTGTTTGACACATATTCTCACCTGAGGTCCAATGATTCCTTTTGGAATATTTTCTAGGACAGGACATCCTGCTCACTGCAAGGTGGCTTTAGATGGTGCAGTTTCCTTGTCCTGGAATCAGTCTTCTTGCTATTTCAGTTTGGTCCTTCGGCTACCCATTGGAAAACCAAGGAGGGAGTCTCCCCCATACTTTTTCTCTTATTTTAGCAAAATATCTTAGTTCCTTCAGTCTTTCTGCAAACAAAAATACTTGTTGGATAAATGAAGGTAAGTCGGCATTAGTGTGCTTATTTTATAGATGAGAAAGTTGAGACTCAGAAAAGTTTATTAATTTGCCCAGAGTACATAGTTAGGAAAAGACAGAGCCACGATTCGAGGAAAGACTTGCCAGACTCCAGAGCTCTTGATTCTCAGAAGTGAGATCTGAATAAATTTAATAAACAACTATTAAGTTGGTACAGAATGTTCTGGAGAAGCCAGGCCAGATATTAGATGCAGAACTCCTGAGTTTGGAAGATGGAATGGTTTACATATTTTTTTAAAATAAATATATGTGGGAGATTAAAAAAAAGTAGTAAAGCAAGATTAGGTCTTGAGAGATGTGGAAGGAGTGTTTGATGTTTCCATGTCTCAGAATTTAAGACCTAGAAGGAACATTAGAGATCAATTATCTTAAGCGTGGTTTTTCTAATTGCTCTTTGAGGATTATCTAGTCATAACCCCTTCTCAATCAAACTTCACAGTTAAAAAAAATAACCTTATTATGGAATAGATATTTGTGATTTTTTCCTAATTAAGACATCAGGCTTGTCTTATTTCATGTTTGGTAATTTTTTACCAGAACTTTGTGAGAACACCAAGGTTAAAATGTACCCAAATTGCATTCAGTGCTCAGTTGTGTCTTTTCCCAGTATCCATTAAAGTGAGATAACTTAATTTATTTTATCTGGATCATAGGTTTCTATTAGTAGAGCCTAAAGCTAGGTCTGACTCCCTCTGCACAACTTCAGGAGGGTTGGGAGATTATGGTTGAGGTTTAGCCTAGATGGAAGAATTTTGGTAGATTCAAGACTGTCCCAAGCTGTGGGAACCACAGGGATGACAGGATCATCAAAAATCAGAGGTTGTGTGTGTGTGCATGTGCATATCTGTGCGTATGTATGTTTTATGTGCCTTGGAAGTAAGGTGAGGTTTGTAAGCCAGAGTATCCAAATAACCTCCAAAAAAGGAAAACCTTCAGAAGCACACATGCCAACCTAGACACAGGCCAAGGGGTTGAAGTCCATCAGAGTAACAGGACTGCAGGTGACAGATCATGTTAGTAAGGATGGAGTGGGGTGGGGTGGGGGGAAGAAAGGTTTCTTTTATGTTAATATGTTATATGCCACATGATGATTAATGATGATGATGATGATGATTGGATCATGACTGCCACCAGAGTTTTAGAATAGAAGCCTTGAGAAAGGTGCTGCAATGGTTAGTTTGACTGCCAATTTCCTAGACAGGTGGTGCTGGGATTCTGTGCAGGTTTAACATCAGTGGGAAAATGGGAATACCAATCCTAAAGCCAAAGCTCAAGCCTAGGGACAGTCAGAGCCAAAGGGTAGGAGTTTGGGGAGGCTGTAGCTCGGTGCAAACACACTGCCAAGGCCCAGATACCTGGCTTTATGGCCCCACAACTAATGCCAAAGTCCTCTCCAGAAAATCCCAATATACTTATTTCCAAGGGAAGCCTACCTCAGTGGTGTAGGATTGGGTGTAGGACCTCAGTACCTGCCATTGGTAAATGGGGAAGGCAGGTTCCATGAGCAGAGCCCATGAATCTATGGCCAGAGCTGTCTCATTGCTCCCTGGAACCAGAATGCTTTCATCCTCCTCAACTTCTCTCAATCAGGCATCTCCTGCCAGCACTTTATTGAAACTGCTTCTTTGTATATCACTAGCAGATCCTAATAAGCAAACCTAGAAGTTTTTTTTCTCAGTTCCCACTTTTCTTCCTGCTTTTAAACAATTAACTCCATCAGCGAATCCCTCCTTATTTGATATCCTCCTTTCAATGCTTTCTTGTCCTTTACATCTTTGGTTAATAACTCTCTCTTCTAGGAGAGCTCCTCTTTCTTGTTCTCATGAAAGTAAACTTGGTAGTTCCTAAGACTCTGTCCTTGATCACATGTTCTTCTCCCCTTTTACTACCTCTTCCATGATTTCAATTATTTTCATGGCTTCAAGTTATTTGTTCTATGTGGATGATTCCAAATCTTTATCATCAGCCTTGACTTTTCTGTTCCTTCAGCCACATATAGGAACTTTCTGTTTGGGAGCAAAATAATGACATGTAAAACATAATGAAATTTGTAGGCTCAAATTTGACCAAGAAGACGTGATCTTTGGGAAAAACTTCTCTATTCCAAAACAGACACAATGATGAAATTTACAAAGAGATCAGTTCAACACAAACTGTTTCCTTAAGATATACTAGAAGATAAACTTCTGGACTTTTCCATTTTAAAATACATTTAATCTCAGAAGCATAATGTGTCTCCTCACAGCAAAGTTCCCCACTAATACGGTTTAGTGTTACCTTTACCAGGAGGCAAGAGTTTCCCTTTAAGCTATCCCCCCATCTTTGGTTTCCTCCGTTAAGGGTCAGGGGGTATTTATAAAGTATTTAGGACAGTTACATGACAGATCTACAGGAAATGAGTATGAGCCACACTCTAAGACAGGGCATCCCCTGTGTTCCTTGTATAGTGAGGCAGCAGGCCCTTTTCCTTCATCCATCCAAGCCATCCTCCTTCTCCATAAACAGTGTGGAGATTCCTCAAAAAATTACCATATGATCCAGTAATTCCATTCCTGGGTACTTACCCAAAGAAAGTGAAAACACTAATTTGAAAAGATATATGCACCCCTATGTTTGCTGCAGCATTATTTACAATAGCCAAGATATGGAAGCAACCCAAGTGTCTATCAGTAGAAGAATGAATAAAGAAGATGTGGCATACACACACACACACACACACACACACATATGTATATCTATATAATGGAGTATTACTCAGCCATAAAAATGAATGAACTCTTGCCATTTGCAACAACATAGATGGATCTAGGAGGCATAATTCTAAGTGAAATAAGTCAGTCAGAGAAAGACAAATACCATACGACCACTCACATGTGGAATTTAAGAAACAAAACAACAACAAAACAAAGAAAAAAGAGATAAACAAAAAACTAGAATTTTTTTTTAGAGATTTTATTTATTTACTTGAGAGAGAGAGCATGAGCAGGGGAGGGGTGGAGGGAGAGGGACAAGCAGACTCCCCGTTGAGTGGGAAGCCCAGTGCGGGGCTTGATCCTCGGATTCTATGGTCATGACCTGAGCCGAAGTCAGACATTTAACTAGCTGAACCACCCAGGCATCACAAAAAACCAGAGTCTTAGATACAGAGAACAAACCGGTGGTTGCCAGAGGGGAAGTTGGTGGGGGTATGGGTGAAATAGGGGAAGGGGATTAAGAGTACATTTATCATGATGAGCACTGAGTAATGAATAGAATTGTTGAATCACTATTTTGTACACCTGAAACTAATATAACACTGTGTATTAATTATACTGGGATTAAAAAATAAATAAAATGTGAAAATAATAAAATCCAAAAAATAAAATAAAGTTGCTTCTCTACCTTCTCTCTCTTCTCCTTAATGTCATCCCACAGGTAAAAATCCAGCCCTCAGACAATGTGTCTTAGAAGGAAAACTGCATCTGGTGTGGAGGTTGGCAATTTATTTAAATCTTTATTTCTGTTTCAGTGTTGACTAGGGCTATTAGTGTAAGAGAAAAGGCACAGAGAAACAAGACTAATATTTCAAGGTATAACCCTTCCACATAAGTATTACACATACTTGGGAGAAAACACATTACTATTAGAGTTATCCACCAAGGAAAAACAACAAGGGCATCAAACAAGACAGCCTGGACCATGGGACCACCCCAACATATTACAAGGACTGGGCAGTATTGGGAGGTGGAGGTACAGACCTAGTTTGGGCATGGAAGTAGGCGATGTGGTAAGACTGCCCAGGGGGTGATAGTGGGCAGAAATATGAAAAGATTCAAAATAAAAAAGACAGATTGGATGGAAGAGGTCTTGGTTTTATATAAACATATAGTAAAACTAGCATTAATTGAGCACATAATGTCAAGCATTGTTCTAAGTACATTCTATGTATTAAGTTATCTAATTCTCATAGCAGTCCTTTACAGGATAAAATATATCCATTTCACAAAGGAGATATTGAGGCACAGAGTAAGTGGCAGAACTGGGTCTCTGAAGTCAGGCTCCAGATCTATAATCTGAAGCATTACACTATGATTCCTATAAATCAAAGTGTGAGAGTTGGATAACTTCTGGGGTTCTTCTCCCACTGATTCTGGTGAGGACACCATCATTAATAAATTGTGTGACTTTATTTTCTCATTGTATAATCTATTTTGCATGGTTGACATCAGGGTCTGGAAGGATATTCTGGAAAGGGAGAAGTCAGAAACTCAGGCTCATCTATCTGATGCCATGAGCAAGCTAATTCAGTGCCATATGGATAGTCTCTTGCTTAGATTGCCCTCTGTGTCCTTCACATCACCCTGGAGGACTGGGCCCACCTATGGGAGGGAGAAGACCAGGGGCCATGACTGTTCTCTTGAAATTTCACGTAACTAGTAAACTGAATACATATGACTCGTGAGAAACTCAAAATGCAATATTCTTTTTATCTTCCACCATTCTTTTATACTTTATTAAATGGAAGCAATCTTTCCTTGCTTATGGATGAAAACTCCAGAAGGTCCCATGGTTTCTGTTCATTTTTACTTAATGAACTAATCGACGATAGTCCATCCAAGTTGCAAACAGTATAATTTCACTATTTAGAATGTCAAGCCCCATTTTAGGTAAAACTTCAGTGGATCCCCATAATCTAGAAGAGAACATCTGACACCTTCATCAGAGAAACATTCCTAACAGCCAAAGATGGGGAAATGGGTCTTCCTGTGGGAGTAGGATCTCACCCTTGGCATGGGTTCTGAGGACGTGGCCTTTGGGTGCATGTAGCAGGTGAAATTTTTCTTTGATTTCTTAATTTTAATTAAACATTCACATCAGTCTTTTATTTACCTCCAGGACATATCAGTATTAAAGAATGTTAAAATGTTTAAAATTATTTACTGGGAAAATTACTATGCTTCTCTTTTCCCTACCTCCCCAATCTCTAAATAGAATTTAGAGTTAAAGAAATACCACATGTTGATCCCCTTCAACTTGCTGAATGACTCCAGCTTGAGATGCCCAGGCTAAGACTACACCAGCCAAACTCAAACTCATGCCATTAAAAAATGCCCAAGAAGCAAGCACCTATGTCAAACTTTAATATCTGCTTAAAATCGGCAGTGGACCCATAGATGCCTATTACATAACATTCCATACTTTTTTTAGTAAGTTTGAAATCTTTCATATTTATGAAGCACAAACAAAATGAAATGAAAATTAAAGCAAAATCCACTGCTACCTGGGAATCCAAACTTTTCTCCTTACACTTCTCTTATTTTCTGAACACAATGTGCAGATTTCTGATTTCAAATCTTAACTTACTCCCTTCCCCTGCATGAAAATTTCTTTTCATTTTCTTCTTGTCTGAGTCCCACCCCTTTTTGATGAATTTAAACTTCCTCTCCCACAGAAATTCATGTCAAATATCCTTATTCCTTATTTAATTACTTCCTCTTCTAAACAGCTGAGGTATCTATGAGCTGGCCTACTCCTGCATCCCAATCTGCCTATCATGGCTATTTGTCTTTTCCCTGATGTCCCTTTTTCTCCCCTGTTAATTAGTAAGTTCGAGCAGAAGCATTTGAAACATATTTGTTGAAAAAATAAGTGAGGGCCATTGGAAAGCATTTATAAACAGACTATGTACATGCATGCTCATACTTACCACGTGTTTGCCAACATATATGTGAAGAATTGTAACTGCGTGGAAAAATGCTTATGATGTAATGCAGATAGAAAAGGTCAGGATTCAAAACCTTTATACAGTCTGATCTCATTAAAATTCTGTACAAGCACGCCTTAATAACTGCCTGATAGTTCATCATTTGGATGTGAACTGATAACCTTTTCAGAAAGAATGGAGCTGTTCTTAATAAATTCAGAAAATTCTCTCTAAAACAAAATGATGGAAGCTTGTCTACTTATTCATTCTTCTCCTTATAATGTCATTTCTTTTTCTAGCGCTTTCCAACATGCAGAGCATGTATTAGAGAGCCTGCTGCCTCTGCTTACAGAGGTTTTCAAACTGGATCTAATAGTCAATATTCGGAGTATAAGCATCAATATTCCAAAAGTAAAATTAGGAAAGGTAGAGCTTCACAAACTTCCTTCATACAGTTAGAGCTTCAAAAGTTAAAAACACCTTGCTTGTTTCTCCTCTGGAGCCGGATACAATTGTGAGGCACATTTCTCTTGGCAATAACATGGGAGAGCTGGAGTGTAATCCAATTATTTCCTGGCAGCCTGAAAGAAAAGAGGTGAAGGTAGATGTTGACTTATGTGAGAAAAATAGTTTCCCCGGAGAGACTCTCCCTGGAAGACTTTTTAAAAATCTATCTCAAGATAGTCATTTCCCTAGGGTGTTTTGATTGTCATTCTAAAGCATGGCAGAGATTTGATGAACTTTTCAGGTCACTTCCAACTGTCCAATTTTATAAAAATGTGCTTAGTTTTGTAAACGTTGCAATGATTTTTAGAAAAGATTTTTCCCTCCAGAAAAGAGTGCATTTACTTCACACCTATTAAGCTAAGCGACTGTGACATGTTCACACCCCTGAGCACATTTAGTTCTTGATAGAAAATGAGACATTTATTGTGGGCACATAAAGACACTGGAGATTTTATTGTGGCTTTCATTTCTCAAAAAATCTATATTAAACATAAAACTAATATTTATTTCCCTCATTTTGTAGATAATTTGCTTTGTAAAGAACAGAGAACAATTTTCCCAATTTTACACAAGAAATGACTTGTTTCGAACAGATGCCTCATTCTAATCCAATCTTATGGTACTCTCAACTTCTTCATGGTGATTTTTTTTTTTTTACAAAAAAATCATTTTAACCCAAGATTTAATGTATTTTACAAGATACAAAGCCCTCTGTCCCCAGTTTTCAGTTTTCATAAGATCCTACCTAGAGGAATTATTATGGCAGTGGAGAGTTATTTTTGTCTAAACACCACCCCTTGTGTGCCAAGGAAATCTGCTATTATCCAACGCAAGCGGTCTTGATGAGTCTGCCAATCACTAGATCTGCTCCCTTGTTCTCAGGGGTGAACACGTGATCCCAGGTGGACCGGTGATAACAGCCTGTTCTTCCAGGAGCAGTGATTGGCCTAGGAGTCAGCATATGTGCTGAGAAAGACAAATCTGGTGTTGGGTGATAGAATTGCCTCCTTCCCTCCCCGCCCCCGCTTTTTTCCCTTCTGTGCTTGCTAAATCAGAAAAATGTGGCTATGGGTCAATGGGAAATAGTTTTTCCTGCCAAATGATGAAAGTTTGTTTGCATAAGAAAGTGAGTCTTTGGAGAGAGGTAGAAAGAGAGATGGGGAAAGGGGCATATGACATTCTTGATCCAATTGTGTTGACTCTTGAACTTTCAGAATATGAAGTGCCTGAATTTGTCCTTTGAGCTATCTTGAATTGAGTTTGAACTTGTGAATTGCGGACAAAACAGCTTGACTAAATACAATCATTTTCTCCATTTTCCAACTGAGTAAATTGAAGCTCAGAAAAGTTATGTAACTTGACCTAGTTCCTAAGTAAATCAGACTTGAACCCATGTACTAATACTCTAAATCCTGTGTTCTTTCTCCCAAACTGTTATTCTTTAGCATCTGTTGAAGGGGTCTGACACCCAGGGAAAAAGTGATGTAAGAAATAAATCAAATATGGCTGGCTGAGAAGGATATTATACCAAATACAAAGTTAGCTAAATTGCTTTTGATCCAAATTTACAGAGGTCTTTGCATAAATTGTAAGAGTCTAAGGTGTCAAATATGAAAAGTGAATCTGCTAAGCACCAAAAATAAAATTAGAATTTAAACCTTATATTATCCAAAGATAAACACATTTTGTTTGAATATTTATTTTAAGTGAGTTTCATTAATCACAGGGAGTAGAAAATTCAGACACAAACTTCATCATAATGTACAAATCTACCATAATCTTCTGAAGGCTAGCAGAGATCTCCTATTTCACGTTAAAATTTTAGAACTGACAGGACCTTATAGCTTAACCTCATAATGGCAGGCTAGATTGAACAACCAGACCTATGATTGTTTTCCAATGAGACAAAGTAAAATTAATTTACCATCTAGTAACATTAAAAGTTGTCTCTTTGGGGTCCTATTGTACCTGAAAGTGTTCTTTGATTTTTTTCTCCTTTTCCTATTCTACTCCTATCCTTCTTTGACAAAATGCTGTTCTACAAAAAAGAATCTGAAGCACATGAGGTCTAAAGTGTGTATACTTAAGACAGTACTGGGCGCCTGGGTGGCTCAGTCATTAAGCATCTGCCTTCGGCTCAGGTCATGATCCCAGGGTTCTGGGATGGAGCCCCTCATGGGGCTCCCTGCTCAGCAGGAAGTCTGCTTCCCTCTCCCTCTGCCTGCCACTCTCCCTAGTTGTGCCCTCTCTGTCAGATAAATAAATAAATAAATAAATAAATAAATAAATAAAGTACAGAAGGGAAGAACATTGAATACAGGTGAAAAGCAAACTGTGAAACATGCCTGAATACATACTCTAATTAATCTTTAGATTTTCTTTCTCTCTCTCTCTCTCTCTTTTTTTTTTGAAGATTTATTTATTTATTTGAGAGAGACAGCATGTGCCTGTACACAAGAGGGAAGGGGCAGAGGAAGAAGGAAGTCGAAACTTAAGCAGAGTCTGTGCTGAGTGTAGAACCCAATGCTGGGCTCCACCAAGAGGCCAACACTTAACAGACTACACCACCCAGGCACCCCAGATTTTATTTTTCTCTTTTGGTAGAGCTGTTTAAAATTTTTTTAAATATTTTTTTAATTTTTAAAAAAGATTTTATTTATTTATCTGAGAGAGAGAGAGTGAGAGGGAGAGAGCATGAACAGGGGGATGGGCAGAGGGAGAGGAAGAAGTAGACTCCCCACTGAGCAGGGAGCCCAATGTGGGACTTGATCCCAGGACCACCTGAGCCGAAGGCAGACGCTTAACCAACTGAGCCACCCAGGCTCCCTGTTTAAATTTTTTTAAAGATGTAACAACTGAAACATAAAAATCACAGTAACATTTATATAAGATAACAGCATAGTAATAAAACGGATACCTATGAATTTGCCACTGATCTTAATAACTAGAATTTGATTAATGCTTGTAGCAGACTGAATATAGCAGAGGTATTCTCCATGCCTCCTCCTTAGAGGTTACTACTTTCCTGAAATCATTCCATTCCATTTTTAAAAAGTAGTCTAATTTTTTAATTTTAAGTTTCCCTAGCAATATATGGTTTGATATTTCTTGAGTTTGAACATTATGAGTTATAGGTAATCTTCTATGACTTGCTTATTTCATTTCACATTACATTTCTACAACGTATTCATATGCTTCCAAGGAGCTACAGTTCATTCATTTTTAGTCTGCATAATATTCCATCCTGCGACTTCTGTAATTCGGTTAGTCACTCTTGCCATTGGAAATTTGAGGGTTTTTTTTCCCATGTTTTTGCATATGTGAATAATAATGTCTTAAACATTCTTATTCCCTTCTCGTATACATGTATAAGAATTTTTCTAGGGTGGATATCTAAAAGAGGAAGTGCATGGTTTGGGAGTATAGAATATTTAACTTAATATGAAGGTGTCAAACCTGTTTCCAAAGTGATGAAATCAGTTAACACTTTTACCAGAAGTATATGAATATCCACTGATTCAAATCCTTACCAATATTTGTCAGTATCAGACCTGTATTTTTGTATACTTCGTGGTTATAAAATGCATCTCACTGTGGTCTTAATTTTCATTTCTGTGGTTACTAATAAAGTTGAATGTCTTTTCTTATGTGTATTCAGGATTTGTAATTCCCATCCATAAAAAACCTCTTTATGACTTTTCCCCATTTTCTTCCTCATGGTCTTTTTTCTATTTCTTACAAGTGTCTAAAAACACATTCTGGCTTCTATTCCCTTATTGATTCTGTGTGTTGAAAATACCTTCTTCTAGTTTATGACATTTCCTTTTTTTCCCTTAATGCTTTTAATATATTTTAAATTTTAATATGGTCAAATTAATTAACACATTCCTTTATGATTCATGCTTTTTGGGTATTTTTTTTAAAGAAAATCTCAAGAATATAATCTTTTATATTTTCTTCCAAACATTTCAAAGGTGTATTTCTTATATTTCAATCTGGGCTTGTTTTTTCTTTGTCTTTTTTCCCTTACTGAGAAGTGGGAGAGAGGTCCCTGAGCACAAGATGTCTGATCAACCTACAGAAACAATTATTCATTGTCTAACTGGACCATCGAGCCAGTAGTCTGTGAAAAGCCCCAGGGATGAACCTCTACATTAAGAGCTCTCGTAAGAATGGGCTATTTCTGCTGTACATTGCTAGTATATCTTTGGCATTTACATCAGAACCCAGCACATAGTAGACACATGTATTAGTGTGTGTATGTATGGTGTGTGTGTGTGTGTTTGTGAGAGAGAGAGACAGAGAGAGAGAGAGAGAGACAGAGAGAGAGAGACAGGAATTAAAACTATTTAGAAAATATAAAGTTAAAAAGACCACCTTCCTTAGACATAATCATTGTTAATAATCAGGTATTTACCTTTCTAGATCTTTTGCAATATTTCTATGTATTTACATGTTTAAATATGCATACATAAATATTATGCACATACGTAGAGGGTTTTTTTTAACATAAATGGTTTCTTATTTTTGTTATAGCTCTCTTACTCTTTCTCCTTCCACTTAAGGTGTGAGGGAGATCATTCCTGACCATATTTAGAAATCTATAGCATTCTATTTAATAGCTGCATAGACTTCTGTAGTATGAATGCCTCATAATGTAAAAATCATTCCATTAGTGGAAATTTTTGTTCTTATAAGCAATGCCGCCCTGCATAATCCTTGACCATGAATCTTGGTGCATGTATATGTCTTTCTATAGGACAGTCCTAGAAAAGGGGTATGTTGGGTCAAAAGTATGTGTACTTAAAATTTTTGATGAATATTCCCAAATTATTATGAATACAAAAACTTTATCTTATGAGTTAAGGTTAGTAAGAATTTTTGACATCGGTAGGTCTGTTTACTTTTAAGAGGGTGTTTGACCTGATTCCAAATTATGAGGCCAACCAGATTTTCTACTTTCCAATCAGTTGTTTGGACACCTCACAGATACTGTTTATGTATGCTGGATGAAAAACTGCAAAGAGAAACACAGCTGGGTTTGTTTCTTTTCCATTTCTTTTTTTCCCTATGGAGAATTCGAAGTAGGAAGGCGGTCCCAGGGCACTATATCTAAGCTTTGAGGTTCCTCTGTGGACTCAGCTGGTTCACAGAGGAAGCCTTGCAGTATCCATATCTGATATGTTCCTAGCTTCATAGTAGTACACGGAAAAGGTTTTTTTTGTGACTAGAAATTAATACATATTCACTATAGAAAATATTAAAAAATGTATAAAAAGTTATTAAGAGAATTGAAAATAACTAAGTTTTATGACTCAGAGATAACCAACATTAATATGTTGATGTATGTCTTACCAGATATATACAGTTTTTAAACAAAATTGGGACTACACTCTAATATCATATGGCAATGTGTTCTCTCTCCACCTAAAAATATATTAAGGACTTTCTGCTGTATCAATATAACATCACTTCCATGTTTGATTTAGAGAAAGCATATTTAGGATTTTCAATGGACTCTGACAATTAACAATATATATATATATATATATATATATATAAAATCTGTCACTAATTAGAATAGCTAAATCTTATTGAGTACCTACTATATACTAAACATTTTGCAAAGCACTTGACAAACACATTATTCCTAATTGTTACAACTAACTTTGGAAGTATGCGTTATCAATATTCTTCAGGAGAGAACTGAGATTCTAAGAGACTAAGCAATGTGGTTAAGCAAGGGCACATGGTTGGCAAATGGCGGGATTTGAGTTAGAATTTAGATCTGCTTAGAAAACTGCTGCTTTTCTACCCATTATTCCTGTTGATCACCATTAAAATTTTCATGTATGACTTCTGTACTCAAAGTTGATGCTTTGTATTCTTTTTTTTTTTTTTTTGGTATATTCACTTTATGATTAGGTTGAAAGTAATCTCTAAGGGAAATTAAGAAACATTAGTCAGTTTTTCTAGCTACATAAGAGTTGGAGACCATGCATTTATTTTCTTGTCATCAATGAAAACTGAGGCCTTGGTGTGAGATTTGCGGAGAACTCCGGTGACAACTGAAACTGGAGCGCCATCTGTTGGCCATTGAATTCTAGGCACTTAATACAGGAATATTATAAAGTTTATCATCACTATTGCTTTCTCCAGAAAAGACAATGCTCTTAGCAGCAAAGTTGGACCAATATGAGAGGAAATTAGGAGCTAATAGTATTATCCCTGATTTTTAAAAAATAATTTGAGGTGAAATTCACATAACATAAAATAAACCATTTTAAAGCGAATAATTCAGTGGCCTTTTGTACATTCACTATGTTGAGCAACCACCCCTCTATCTAGTCCCAAAACATTTACATCACTCATAAGCAAAACCCATTACTCATTAAGCAGTTTTTCCCTATCACCCCTTCCCTTACAACCCTTGGAAACTACCAACCTGAATTCTGTCTCTATGGATTTGTCTATTTTGGTTATTTCAGATACATGGAATCATAGAGCATGTGACATTTTGTGTTTGGCTTCTTCTGTGTAGCATAGTGTTTTGGAGGTTCATCCACATTATAGTGTGCTTCGGTACCCTATTCCTTTCACATATATACCACTATTTGTTTATCCATTTATCTGTTGATGGGCATTTGGGCTGTTTCCACCTTTTGGCAATTGTGAACCATGCTGCTGTGAACATGAATGTCCATGTACTTGTTTAAGTACCACTTTTAATTATTTTGGGTAAATACCTAAGAATGGTATTGTATTAGCCTTGATTTTAAGATGAAGACGTGTATGAGAGCATCTGACAAATGGAGCTAAAGCTGTTGTTTAATGCAGAGTAAAACAAATTAGTTCAACAGAAGAAAAGAAAATCACTAATGGATCTAAGGATGGACATTTTTCTTATGTTTGTTTTTCAGAGACCTTGTCCACCATAGTGATTAATTAAAAAGGATCAGAATTAGCTGAAATCCTTGTTTTTCTGCTCCACTGCTGGCCTTCATTCTGATTCAGCAGGTTTGGGTGTGGGAGGAATCTATTGTTTTAAGATGCTCTCTGTGATCTAGTGTGAGGGTCCCAGGGACTACACCTTGAGAAACACTGGTTCGCCACTCACTAGCTGCATGGCGTGGGCAAATCAGCTGACCTCAATATACCTCAGGGAACTTATTTTTAGTGTTAGGACAACATAACTCACCTTACAGATTTGTCTTCAATTAGAAAGCAGTACTTTGCACAGTGCCAACAAATGTCAAGTGCTTAATAAATGTCGATCTTCTTTGCTCCTATCAGGAGAGCTGATTCTATTCACTTGGGATTTTGGAAGAACTGTGTGTGCTTTCACCACAACACAGTCCTTGAGTAAGAGAGGGGAGTCGAATGGAGTGTTGATCTATGCAGTTCCTCAGGGTATGAGCTAGGTAGTGTGAGGGTACATTTCCTCCTCTGTGTCTTTCTGCAGTGAATGAGAATTTAGTGTTTCCCGCCGGGAAGGATAACTATCTTTTCTGCCTGCCTCTGAAAGCTATCTCACCAGTTCTTCTGAGAGGTTTGATAGAAACTTTTAAAAGGTGCAAATATTTTTTGTCTTTTACATATCAAACTTGCAGATCCCTGCTTTCAGAAATGTAATGCTCATGTAAAGTAAATGCAAAATTGCATTCCAGATGTTTTGAACTTTTAAATACTCCTGTGAATTCTTGCTGTATTAGATTATCTGTGTGCCTAAAAGAATCGTATTGTCACAGCTTAGCAAATATGGTCTGGCTCCCAGTTTGAGAAAGTTATAGTTGTAAGTGATTAAGGGAAATGCTTATCTGTGACTGAACTGACTTGGTAAACATACTTATTTCCAAATAGAATTAACTTCAGAGTTTCATAAAACTATATCTCTGTGTTTGTGTGTGTGTGGTTGTCCATGTGTATTTGTGTCTTAAAGATCAGTGCCTTTACAAGTGCAAATGAGAAAGCTAAACCATTAGTTTAGAAAGAAGGAAGTATAAACAAGAGGCTATAAAGAACATACAATAATTAAATGAAATGTGATGTATTTTCTAGAAGGGCAGGGCAAGAGACAAGTGGCTTTGGCTGCCCCCAGGATGCAGCCTTGGCATATGCGTGAACACCTATGTTCTGCCTTGAACACTAGCCACAATGTATCACACGTTTAGTTTATGCCAGTCACTATATTCTCCATCTTCTTTAGCCAAGATACCACCTAGTCCAGTAGGTAATACTACCCTTAATTTACAGATGAGGAGACTGCGGCTTAGAGAGATTAACTAGCACGACTGAGGTCTACAGGTAGAGAAGCTGAGATTTTATCAGAGTCATTTTGACTTCACCAATGTGCTTTCTCTTTTATCTTTGGGAGAAGGAAACAACTCACCAGTTTCCCTTCTTGTCTGGAAAAGGATCCTTCTTGTTTCCTCAGAAATAAACAGAATCCAAATTTTCAGTATGTTAAAAGTCACTGAAACTTGGCTCCATTCAAATTAATAAATCCAATTTAAGAAAGAGTTAAGGGGGAAACATGATGTTCCCTTCACCACCATGGACGAGGACATTTGTAGTGGTTCCTTTGCTTTCCTGAGCCCAAAGAAAACTTTTATGAATGTGAAGATTGGATTTAGTCTTCTGAACTTCCATCTATTAGAGACAGAAGAAGAGATGAACCCTTCCCTCAATGAACTTCCCCCTCCCCAAGAATGCAATCATGTTCAAATCTGTTCCATTTGTATGTGTCTCATCAGATTGCTTGAAATTGAACAGAGAGCCCTCAAAATGCTGAGCAAATTCATTTTTAAAATTATTTTAAAGTACAGTAGTGTCTGACATAACTCTAGAAGGAACTTCTGTGGCTCAACACAAACCTGTTCTTTCTAGATTCATGGAATGTTATATAAATAAAAGATTTTTTAAAGAAAATGACTACTTAATTAGAAACGGGACCATACATTGTGTTTTTATTGCAGTGTAAAGATCTGATTATTTGGGGTATCTTTTGCATTCTTATAATGAAGAATGGTAATAAGACATTACACTAACTTTGAAGAAAAAAATCATTTCTACAACCATAATTGCCGTGAGGTCTCTTACCTTCTTTAACCCTGCAGTTAAACTTTTCCCTTGAGCTAAAGCATTGGATTTTTAGTTTTGACCCTTTCTCAGCTTTTAAATTCAGATTATCACCAAAGAAATCCTTCTTATTTTCCTATATCTGAAAAAATTGCTACACATACCTTCTGTTTCTTAGTTTGAATATTCATTAAAAATACTGGCTAGAAGAAGGCCGAGTTCAAACTGTTGAGGCTCCCTACTAGAAATCTCCCCATGTTTTGGTACATAATTCATTACTTAATGTTTTGGGGGGGTGAGTTTATTCAATAGAAACAAGCCCAAATATGCATCCCTATTCCACATGTCTTAATTTTGCCCACAATTATTCCTGAGAAGTGGCTAAAGGCCTTGCTGAAATTCCTTTGAAGAAGAGATCCGACCTTCTGGTGTGATAGCCTCAAGAACTTCTTGTTGTCCAAGGATCCAGTCATTAGGCCTAACCCAAAGAGATAGGGTCAAGTTCAATGGCTGAAAGTACAACATCAGGAGAGAGAGAACGATTAGCCCTCTTCAAAATGGAAATGAAGTCCAACTCCCATGGCTTTACTTTTGATTGATCTGCACTACCTTCAGCTATCTACCATTTCATATTTGGAATATCCACAAACCATATTTTGGGCATAATCTTCTAGAGGTGTCCTTGCAATAAATTACTTTCCCCAGGGCAAGGTTTGCCATATCTTTTCTTTTCCCTTTGTGCAGCTCCCTGATTCTCAATTGTGGTTATTAATGCTAAAGCAATCACTCATAAAATGTCAGCTTCCTTTTTTTTTTTTTAAGATTTTGTTTATTTATTTGAGAGAGAGAGAGAAAGCACAAGAGGAGGCAGAGGCAGAGGGAGAAGCTGACTCCCCGCTGAGCAGGGATCCCAGTATGGGACTCGATCCCAGGACCCTTAGATCAGGACCTGAGCCAAAGGCAGACGCTTAACCAACTAAGCCACCCAGGTGCCCAAAATGTCAGCCTCTTAAGAGACTAATTTCTCTGGGTCAGAAATTGGGACACATTTTAAAGAGATCAGGGCTGTTTTATTATTTTATTAGTCCTCTCAAGTTAAGATTTACTCTTTGCTAGTTTCAAGAACTAAGTATGAAAAGGATTGATTTATGGGGGCTAAGCAATCTGTGTAATCTCTGTCATTTGCAAGTAAGAGGACCTCTCTTTTCTTTAGAAAAGTGCCCCCCACAAGATTCATTTGCATTATGAAGATTACATCTTGGGAGATCCAACCTGGCACTTCGTTGCACAAAACATGTGTAATGACCAGTATATGGACATTTGTTAAATGTCAAAGTAAAATTTATTGAGGGAACTCCTTCAAAAAGTCCAAATGAGATGTCATTCTACAAATGCCCATTGAGACCTGATATTTGCCCCTGGTAAGTTACTTATTCTGAAGTGATTGATCCCTTTCCCGAAAGGGAATATTTATCTACCTTTTATTTCCTGGTAACATCAATTCTGACCTCTTTATCAGCTTACTCATTCCCTTACTCCACCTTTCATTCATTCATTTAGGAAATATTTATTGATCAACAACTATGCATTGTGCATACAGAGTTGAATTGAGATGGAGGAGGTGCCAGCCTCAGGAAATTTACACACACCCATACATGAACAAGCTGTTAGTGTTGTTTGGGCAAGACATAGCGTGGGGTGATAAGGATGGACTGGGGTGATGGGTGCCTATTTCAGATGGTGTGGTCAGGAAAGACCTCTCTGAGGAAATAAAATATAAGCTGAGGTCTAAAGGGTAAACCTTGGAGCTGTGTGAAAACGCAACCATTTCCATCAAAAGTCAGCTTTGTGAACGCTAAACCCTTGCGAATGAAGGTTACCATGTGAGAGATGTTTCACTGGTGGCAGGGGTTGGCAAGCCAAGCCCCAGTTCAGCCCCAGCCAACATGCCAATATCATTAAAATGAGACCATTCATCAAGGAGGACGCTATTATGACAAACAAATATTCTAAAATATTATTTCAAGTGCCAGACTTTCAAATCTGGGAATCACACGGTTAATGAGGTTTGAAGGCATGTATTGATGCATGACCAAAAAAAAAATTAAGTCCCATTTAAGTGGTGCAGTGGCTCCCAATTATTATGGGCGTATCTGCAGATTAATTATTGTGGGCATGTTTGTTCGTTTTAATAAACAAATGCAGCCAACCTACTGTCTAGCTATTGAGTAAATAAATTCTTTCTCTTACAAAATAACTATCTGTTTGGCTGAAATTAACTGAAATTATTTGTATTCATTTGTGTATATAATGTCCTGAAGAACATTCTGATAAACCTTCTTGAGTTTCCTCTTATGCTAGCCCGTTCCATGTTCATGCGGATGCACATAAAGACGCAAACACACATGGCCTTGAAAAGAAGAGTAGTTGAGTTGATGAGAAATTTATGCTAGTCCATACGTATATAACTTCAGTGTACCTATCTGGTATTTTCTCTCACTAATATATTAGTACTTATGCAGAGACAAGGCTAGCGGGGCTCTCATCTAAGGCTTATGGACCTGAGGGAAAGGTGGGTCTTAGGTTCTTGGAGAGAATTTGTGGTGGGTGGTGACCACAGCTCCAGATGCTTGGGAATATCCTAAATGCAGGGCAAGTCTTCTAAGTAGCAACATGAATAGCTGTCTTCATGGAGGATGTCCTGCAAGATTCTTTTTCTCTTGTTCCCTTTCACTTTGCAATCTTAAATATTGCCATTAAAATATGAATTTTAGATATATTTTTATAATATAAATTTCAAGACTTTCCCCTTGTCTGTATCTAATAAAGCATGAAAGTTCCTACAAAAATCTGATCACATTACTCCCCCGATGAAAATCTTCCAATGGTTCTCTGTGGCTTTTGAGGTGAAGTCCAAGCTGATCAGAATGCATAGTAAGTCCAGTGCAATCTGGTCTCTGCCTCTCTCCCGAGTCTATCCTACTCACTCTAGGAAGAAATCACATGACTGAGTACAAGGTGCTGTGCAAATAGCTTTACATGCATTTTCTCAATTGCTCTTCAAAACCATTCCCAAATCACCATATTTAATACTAATGTGTGTTTGACCAGGTGTTCTCTCCACCTGGAATTCCCTTGATGCTTTGCCTGGCAAATTGCTTTTTGTCCTTGAATTGTCTGCTGAAGACTCTCCTCTTCTGAGAAACCCTTTTTACTTCCCTAGAAAGAGCTAATTACTTCCTCAGTTCTGCTGTGATGATCACAGCACCTATCACTGTGCATGGTATTCTTCCACGGTCCTGTCTATCTCTTCTGCCCAGCTGTGAATTGATTAATGGTGCTGACCAGGACTTGAATCCTTTTATGATCAGGCCTAGGACAGCACTTGGTGTGCACAAAAGGTTCATGAGATGACTGGTGGGTAGAATTAAATTGAAATGAGGCTGGGACGCCTGGGTGGCTCAGTCAGTTAAGCATCTGCCTTCAGCTCAGGTCATGATCCCAGGGTCCTGGGATCGAGTTCTGCATCAGGGACCCTGCTTCTCCCTCTGCCTGCTACTCCCCCTGCTTGTGCTCTCTCTCTCTCTCTGACAAATAAATAATATCTGAAATGAGGTAAAAAGATAGATATAGATAGGTATAAAAAGACATATAAAGATATATATATATATATATATATATGAAGATATGTAAGTGTGTATACACACACACACACACACACACACATCTTTCTGTGGATGTCAGTGTTCTATAGAAGAGAGTTTTGGGTCCATAGGACTAAAGGCTCTTCTATAATGGAACACAACGAGGATATTTGGAAGAGGTGTAGAGGGCGTTGTTCTTCCAATATGTACACAGGAAACTGCCATAGACAGAATCAAACGCTTCTGCAAATATCTGGTATTTGCTTGGCACAGCTTCTCTTGGGTTTAGCTTTGCAAAATCTTCCCCAGGCTGTGTTTTCCTGGTTGCCATGGAGCCAATTCACTTCTGAAGGAAACAATGGAGGAATTAACCAACTGTGCGTGGTCTCCAGGTGGACAGAAGTGCACAGCCAGCCCAACTTGTAACTTTGAACATTAAAGTTTGTTTTTGGTGAGCTTCCTCCTCCTCCCTCTGCTGTTATTCTTTCGGCTCTAACCCCTTGGAATCTGTCTTTCCCAGTGGAAGCCAGAGCCCAGTGTTTCATGAGGCAGCTTGGTTTGGTTTGGTTGTGTAAGAAAATGACAGCAACTGCATTTGTCCAGGCAAATCCATAATCCTTTATGCTTGAGGCAGGGTGGGGGAAAATCAGGAAGCCAAAGGATTAGGCATCACATAGAATAAACTTGGCTGATAAGTAATTCTCGAGCAGGGGGTAGGGGAAAGTGTTTAAAATATGAAAGTGTGAGAGAAGTGAATAGATTTGCAGGATTTGGTGGGGTTTAATAAGTTTTGCAAACTTCAGAGGATATACAGGGAACACATTATACGACCCAACCTTCTGGAAATCTTTAGGTGTAAAGAGAAAACTATTCTTAGTGATTAAGCAACTTTAATAGAATAAGGCTGAGCATAGTGAGAAGAAACACCTAGAAAATGCTAGAAATATTATTTCTGCCAATAGCTCAACTGGAAGGATTCTTCATTAGTGTGTGGCTACAAAAGGTTATTTTTCTTTTTAAAATCAAGTGATATTGTTTCGAACCCCTCTTAAGGATTTCAAGATTGCTTGCCTTACATTAGCGCCACTCATAAGGAGTTCTCAGTTACTTCCAGGTACCCCATATGGGCGCCTCTCATTTGCCCACAAGTAAGTTAATCAGCTGTAACCACCTCATTTGCCTTTTTTTCCTTCTCTTCTGATCTTGCTCCCACTTGTCCATATCTGCCCATGAAGCTGAATGGTGATAGCTTTTAAAAACTTGCTATATCTTGATGTGCCAAAATGTTTCTGTTTGAGAGATTTCTGAGCACATCAACACATGCAAATAGACCCTGGGGTAAGGTAAGGAAGGCAGGGAAAGAGTGAGTGAGTAAGAAATGAGGATATTGTATATATGCACTGTGGCTGGGTCCTAGAGCAGCAGGTTCTGAATGATTGTTGTAATAATTTATTGCAATCATGATGTTACACACATATTAATGTGAATTCTAGCTGTCCAAAGAGAAAAGTGAGATAATGCTTTCTTTTTCTCCTTTCCATCTTTCCCTTCCCTTGCATTCCCCTCCCTCCCTCCCTCCCTCCCTCCCTCCCTCCCTCCCTTCCTTCCTTCCTTCCTTCCTTCCTTCCTTCCTTCCTTCCTTCCTTCCTTTGCTCTTTTACACAACAAGTATTTACTGAACACTGATTATGTGGCCGGCACTTTGGAAACAAAGAATCATAAAAAATTATTAAGTACAATTTTAAGTATTATGAAGGAGGTGCGGATGGTATTCTTTTATTATTATTATTGTGGTAGGAACACTTAATATAAGATCTACCATTGTAACACATTTTTAAAACACAACGCAGTCTTGTTGACTATAGGCACAATGTTGTACGGCAGATCTCTAGAACTAATTCATCTTGTATAACTGAAACTTTACACTTGTGGAACAGAAACTCCCCATTTACCTTCTCTAACCCCTGGTGACCAACATCCTACTCTCTGTTTCTCTAAGTTCGACTATTTTAGATAACCCATATGAGTAGAATTACCCAATATTTGTTCCGTGCCTGGCTTATTTCACTTGGCATAATGTCCTCCAGGTTTATCCATGTTGTTACAAATCGCAGTTTTCTTTTTCTTTTTCTTTTCTTTTTTTTTTTTTTAGAGGGTGGGGAGGGACAGAGAGAGAATCTCAAGCAGGCTCCACACCCAATGCAGAGCCTGATGCAGGGCTTGATCCCACAACACTGAGATCGTAACTTGAGCTGAAATCAAGAGTTTGATGCTTAACCAACTGAGGCACCCAGGTGCCCCTCTTTTTATTTCTTTTAAAGACTAAATAAATACTTTATTTTATATACATACCATATTTTATTTATTTATTCAGCATGGACATTTAGGTTTTTTACATATCTAAGTCATTGTGAATAATGCTTCAATGAACATGACAGTGCACACATCTCTTTGAGATCCTGATTTCAGTTCCTTTGGCTACATATCATATATCCAGAAGTGGGATTACTAGATCGTATGGTCGTTCTATTTTTAATTTTTGAGGGACCTCCATACTGTTTCACATAGCAGCTGCTACATCTTACATTCCTACCAACAGTGTACAAAAGGGTTCTTTTTTCTTTACAGCCTCACCAATACTTTTGTTTTTTGATAGTAGCCATCCTAATAGGTGGGAAATAATAGCTCATTGTGGTTTTGATTTCCATTTCCTTCACAACTAGTGGTGTTAAGCATTGTTCCATATATCTGCTGGCCATTTGTATCTTCTTTGGAGACATGTCTATTCAAGTTCTTTGCCCATTTTTTCAACTGTACTCTTAAGATTATATAACAAGAGCGACAGACCTCATCTGGAAGTATACGTATTCTTGCCATACTGAGAAAATAACGTAGGACATCCAGTTACATTTGAAATTCAGATAGACAACAAATATTTCAGTATAAGTATGCCTCATAGAGTATCTAGAATATACTTACACTAAAAGCTTATTTGTTGATTTTCTGAAATTTGACTTTGACTGAGTTTCTATGTTTTATTTGGCAACACTATATGTGGACTAGGGGAGGGAGTAATTAAGGAAAGCTACTTTTAGGAAGTGATATCTGAGCTTAAACCTAGAGGGTAATTGGTATTATCCAGGTTCAGAGGTGTGGGGAAGAAAATAGAGGGCAAGGGTATACCAGACAGACAAAAGGAATAGCATGTGCATGAAGTGGGAAAGATCTGGTAATTTTAGTCACTGTGGGCAAAATGTAATGAGTAGAGGGAGAAACGGCATTTGTTGATGCTAGATAGAGACAACAAACTAGAAAAATCAGAGACTAGGTTAAGTATATTTGATGTTAAACACATTGGAGATGGATATTAGAAACCTGGGCTCTGGTCCTAGCACTACACTGAGTAGACTGCTAGTCTTGGGCAAATTAATTCATGTCTCTGGATCTCAATTTACTATTCATGGGCCAAGTACATGTTAAATTGCTGACAAATGAGATCATGGAGCGCAGACCCTGAAAGGTCAACTCAGAAAGAAAACTCAAGGTTATCCAACATAAAATCCTCATGGTACAGGTGACACTGAGGCTTGGGCAAGGAGCCTTGGCTACAACAATGAAAGCTGCAAAGAACTCTGAAGTCTGAAGTCTTAGATTCAAAGCCTGGCTCTGCCACTTTCCTGCTCTGTGGCCTTGGGTGAGTGAGTCAACCTTAATCTGAGTCTCCATATTTCTCATGTGTAGGACAAGATTAGCAACACCTTCCATCTTAAATTTTCATTAAGACTCATGATAACATAAATAGAATGCTTGCCACAGAGCCTTATTCATAACACTTACACATAGTAGCTACTAAGCCAATTGTTTTTGCTCAGCTAGGTTGACTGTTCATAATTTTAAAGAATTCCGAAACCTTTGGTGGGGGACTAAATGGTGAAGGAGAAAAGAAGCAAGTTATTGCCCTAGACACACATTATGTACATTATGGTTTGTGCCTATGGCTATT
Source organism: Eumetopias jubatus (assembly GCF_037043125.1). Lineage (NCBI taxonomy): Eukaryota > Metazoa > Chordata > Mammalia > Carnivora > Otariidae > Eumetopias > Eumetopias jubatus. The sequence goes on along the minus strand of NW_028274814.1, from coordinate 111,717,769 downwards.
CCTGTTTTTGGAAATAGTTTATCTGTCAATTCTGGAGGCCCAGGGAAGATGTGCATTCAAACAACAGACTCTCAGGCTAGGAAGTGTCAAAAGTTCAAGAGGCACAGTGGGAGAGACAAAGAGAAACTATGAACTTTAGCATTTCCTTTATTCTCCATTTCCTCATCTTGAATTAATTAACTAAGCAAACATTAGTAAACACCTTTCATGCAGCTATTAAGCAGTTTATAATCTCTCTAGAGGAAGACAGATAAATAAAAAAATTGAATAGGTACATGAATGCATATTTATTGATTGTCCCAGGAGAGTAGACTTTATTAGTAAGAAGTTCATCCTAAGGAAGAAGACAGTTTTGGAGAGATCTTGGGGCATCCCTTAGAACACACAATGGAGGCTGTCCCTGCTCTCCAACAACGGCACGAGCTCCCTTTCCTTGCTCCTGCCCAAGGTGCACAGCTACTTAGGGTTGTAGAACTTGTTCTTGATCTAATTTCTCAGTTCCCTCAAACACACTGAGAGCAAATGGTAGGTACTTGCTGCGGTAGGTTAGTATTTGATAAATGTTGGTTGAATTGAATTGTTTACCTAATGGCCCAGGGCCAGGTAGATGGCCAAATATTTAGTAGAATCTTTCATATGTTGAAAAAGCAATGGAAGTACATGCTCATTGAGCTGTTAGTTTTTTCAGCAAAGATGGATGTGTGTGAATCCATCCATAGCTGAGTCTAGTTCATGCTTTTGCAAAGCAACTGGCCATATTAGGAAAGAAGTTGGTTGCTTAGAATAGACAAGCTAATCCTTTAACAAAGGTGATGCTTGTGACTCTAATTCCCACATGTAGGCTGAAAAAAAGAACCCAGAATGAGCAGATTATAAGCATTTACAATTTGCTGCCCTATGAAATGTTTAGTTTTAATTGACCATGGTTTAATGCCTCTAGAAAGTTTGGGGTTTTTTTTGTGCCACTCTTTTGGAAGATAAGAAAACCATCTGGTATAAAGAATTAAGTTTAAGAAGGTCAACCTCCCACACCTTTGACGGTTATGGTTTTGGGCAAAGATAACTGTTGTTCCAGAGGATGTCCCTGAGGCACCAATCCTTATAATCACCAAAGAAAGGTTCAATTGTGTTCAGAAAGGCTGCTTTTCCTCACAGGAAAAGGAGTAGCATGTTTTAGAATTATTGCCAACTACAAGAGTTGAGACAAAAATATCAGGACTCCTACTTAGAATATTCAACTGATATCCACCCCTCCAGTGATCACAGATTTGGGTGTTAGGTGCTCAGGCACAATTGAGAAAACCATGCCTTCTAGGAGGATCCAGTCTAAGTGAAAAGAAAAGACTGATAGTAGTAGAAAAAGATAAAACCCAACTGCTCAAATAGTGTAAAGATGTGCATCACTTACACACAGCACTTTTGTTTTTTTTCCAATTTAACCACTGAGTTTGTTTGTGTTATTACTCCTTTGTGAAGCTACCTCTTTTTTTAAAAAATCTATTTTTCAACTTCTATGTAAATGCATGAGACTTACAGGGATGCTTATCATGAGCCTTATTCTCTGACCAGTTTCAAAGGTGAAATGTACTCAGACCTGCTTTCTCTGGTTTACGTCAAGCCTTCATAACTTCACTATAAAAGCTACTTACTTAATAAAAAGTCTGTAGTCCACCATTAGGATCATTATCAGCATCACCATAGAGATGATTTTTTATAAAATATATGTTACATCTTAAAATTCAGTTTCTTTTTTGAATTTGAGTTTATTGAAAAATGGATTCACAATGGATATAATTGCTAGGAAATTAAGAAATTTGAGAGTTAGAATTGGAATAGAAATACACATAATATTCCACTGTAAGTACTAAGGAAAAATATCTATTATTACTTATTTCCCCAGTGTCCTAAAAGTGTATACTTTTTTTCTGGAAAGCTAAAGTTTAGACTATAGATATTTTAAGTATTGTTTATATGCTTTCTCCCCCAAATAGATGAGGTTTGAGGGAAGTGACTTTTCCTGATTCATTTGAGATCTATAGTAGGGAACACAGTACCTGGTACAGAATCCCTAGCACAGAATAACTGTTAAGTAAATGGCTTTGGAGATGGTACTACAATAGACATGGTATTTTTCAAGGCAAGTATTGTCTTCAAGCCCCTGGAGATATCTGTGGAATGGTCTCAATGACGTGTGTATGTGTGTGTGGAGGTTTTGCTTCTGGGTCAGGATGCTAAATGTCTTACAAATGTGGGGGACTGTTGTAGAATTTTTTTTCATCTGTTCAGTTGAATGGTCTCTAATATATTGTGGCTCTCCAATGCTGAAGATTCTCTTCTGACACATTGAAAAACTCTAGAAATCCTTGCTCCTGCCTATGGAATTGAAAATAGGTTCAATTCTATTAGAAGGCTACTTTTTTCAGCACTTGTGAAAATCCTTAAGCAATGAATACTTTTTGACTCAGTCATTCCATATGGGGAACTTTATCCTAGAAAGATAACAAGTAGCATTGTTATGGAGAAAATATGTATAGTTTTTCTTGAGACAAAATAGGGTGACTTACCTGTCCTGACTTGCTGGGGACTTTTCCCTTTTTAACATTGTAATTCCCTCAGTGCTGGGCAAGTCCTGACCAACTTGCTGTTGATCACCCTACAGCAGAACCCTTCTTTTGCCGAGTGAATATTTTGAGATGCTGCTTGAAAATAGAAGATATATGGTCATCAAATTGCCTTCTAAGGCATTGGGGTTTACTTTTGCTTTTCAGAATGAACAATATAAGGTCAGGGCGGAGAAGAGTTCCTTGGGGGAATTAAAAGCAACTAGGAGAGGCTAAATGAGGAAAGAATTTTTAAAAAGGAATAGACTCAGAGGCTGGTGGCCAAAGTTGAAAAACTTGAGTCAAAGAAGGATGTTTATAAAGTTGTTTGCTATGATGTACATTTGACTTAAAGTTTGTCTTTCTTCTCCCCAGTCTGGCTGTGGTTTAAATCTGATTGATGAGCTAAACAGAGATTAGATACAGGAAAAGAGAATGATTCAACAGGAATATAGAGCCCTGCCCACTGCCTCCCCTTCCCCCTAAATCCCACCTTAAAATGCAGTACAAGGAGACAGCTAAAAAATACAAAAGAGATTTACAACATGTATAACTGGCCTTAGATTTGTATTCAGATATTTTTTTAAGTCCTTTATAAATCAGTAGGAAGTCAAGCAAAATAATGGAAGTATGAGGAAAAATATCCATGGGGAAATCATATGAAAGGAAATGTGGATGGCAAGTAAACATAAACAAAATTCAACTTCACGGGGAAAACGGGAATACAAATTAAAGTCATCTTGAGATACCATTTTTATATTTATATATTTATATACCATTTAGACCCCATAGATTGGCTTTTGTATGTATGTGGTAGTGTGGGGTGGGGGAGATGGTTTGTTCGTTTGGTTTTTTCGTTTTGTTGTTTTTTTACAATATCAGCCTTTGGCAAAGATATGGATCAATGGGAACTTATATTCTGAGAGTGGAAGTATAAAGTGGTTCAACTATTGTGGAGAGCAACTTAACAGTATATATCACATAATACCATAATATAACCTAGCAATTAGGAAGCCCATTTGCCCACAGATATAAGCCATATTCTTCAGTTCGGTTTTATCAGTAAAAAGATGATATTCTGATCTCCATCTGCCATCCTCCTTTATTTAATTTCTTGAATGGGTCAGTATAGATGTATGCTATTTATTGGGCCCCTTGAATCTCAACATTGAGAAACGAGCAAGAAATATAATTTGGGAGCAAAGCGCATATGAATAAAGAGGCTCTTAGATGACCAAGGCAGATGGATCTATTCTTTGGGGATACTATGCTAGGCTGTGGCCATGGGGGATTTTTTTTTACCTTAGTGGGTTTCTTCAGCTTACCGTGGCTTTGTATATGTATATGTATATGTATATGTATATGCATATGCATATGCATATGCATATGACTGTTTTTAGAAAGGCAGGACTACACCCATGAGGCCTTAAGCAAACATCATCTAGCCCTGCCCTCCACTGAGTAAAAGCAACTGTTCAGCAGGCTGTAAGCTTCAGCAAAGCACAAGCCAAGGTGACATCTTAATCAAATTATGGGGACAGAAAAATGCAGATTGCCAGCTTGACCTGGACCTACACCTGGACCAATTATCAGAGGTCAGGCTGAGGCAAGATTAAATCTTCTAAGCCATTGTTGAACAGAATGGCATTTGCTGATTTTAAACTACAAGACAGACTGAACTCCACATGAATTATGGAACACTAGCAGAGATTCTACTTTAAACTTTTAGAACTAGACCTAGCTAGGTATCCCCAGATCACTGTTTCAAATTCCATTTTGCTTCCAAGACTATAGAGAACTTCAGAGGAGCTAATACTTGATATCTTGGATTTATCTGGAGTGTTCACAGGCAAAGGGGTCACCCAGGGGTGTGCTTGTATAACTCAATTGAGTTGATTGTTAAATTTTCAGTAATTTTGCCAGGCAGTTGGTGGCACACTGGTAGCTTGAAATTGGCTATGGTGGGAGCATTTATGCTTCTGAAATCAGTAATCCCTACACATTAGGGTTCTTCCTCATCCCTACCTGCAGCCAAATTTTTTTTACTATGTGCTTTCATATTCTCTTTGGGGCTGGAAATTACTGGAGTTTGGACCTGAATTGAGACCCAATCTGGGGCAGATGCTATTATTTTTAACCAAAAGAAGGATCAGGGCACCAGTCATAAAGAGATATGCCGTTTGGGGGGGGGGCAGGATTAAAGTAGAGAACTCAATGAAATGATCACAGACTCAATAATGAGGAAGAAAACAAAAGAATCCCATGCCTGGAATAATCTGTTTTTCATAGACTGGTCTGCTTAGGAATTCAAGAAACTGAAGAAGGTTGAAACACACAGTGTAGTAAAAAATAAAAACACAACAATAAGTAGAAAAACAGGCTGATTGAACTAGGAGATGAGAAATTTCTTTAGGAAAACAGTGGAGACTCTAGAGAATAGGCAAATGTTTATTAAAAGGGACATTAAAAATTTAAGAGTGGAGCATATAGAAAATATTAAAAGAAAATGGAGATGTATCTCAAACCCAGTCTCTTGGAGGTCATTAGAAGGGGAGGGGGTGGGGGTGAGGTCCCCTGTTGCCTCGTCAGAAGTGTTGACTGGGACCCAGGGAAGAAAGGTAAAATCTTAGGGAACAAACGAATGGTTGCCCCAGGTAAGACCAGGATTTAGGTCACTGTCAAGAGGCAAATTTTTAATGTTGTATAGGAAAAGCAACTTGCTATGATCTTGTCCCTTAGATAAAGTCATTTGAAATATTACTTTGGAAAATTTAAAGATTGGATTCCCTTAAAGACTGAAACAGCTCTCCTGAGTGGTGGCAGAAAAATCCAGACAGATTTCAAAGGAGAAAATGAGAAAGATCAGTATCATATTCAAATCATTATTGGGAGAGTTTCCAGGTGCCAGTTTCTGCATTTGGAAACCTATAGGAAATGTGTCTGAGAAAATTAGGGAATTAAAACTCAAATGGAAGGTGCAGCAAAGGTAAAAGGATAGAGAGGTAATAGGCAGTGCAAAGATAGGTTGGTTAAAAGTTGACCCAAAGGAAACGTCTTCCAGCTGAGATTACTCAACCAGGAAGGTGAAAGTGGACAAAGTTTTGAGTGGTGGATTATTTTGGCAGGTTCAGAACAAGCTGATTTCATACCTCTTAGTAAGAAAAAAATGCAAACCAAACCTGGAGGAATATGTTAGAAAACTGACCATCTGGGTCAGAAATTAAACTGTAAATGTATGAAAGAAGACATTGAGGACTAGCAAAATTATAGTCCTTCATAAAGTAGACAAGGAAAGGGAATAATTAAGAAGCCAAATAAACGGGTTACACACCCTGTAGAATCTTCCACAAAGACGTAGAAGAAGAGTAGTGTGAAATTAAGCATTACAGGATTATCCATTATTGCAATACCCCCCAACATACATACCCATACACGCGCATAGCAGAAAGAAATGCCACCCAAGGCTAGAACATTTAAACAGAATAGATGGTCTCTTGAGGAGCACACGAGTTACTGAAACTTGCTCTGTCACTAGAGGCACAGATTTCAGAAAAACCAATGGTATTCAATACAGTATTATCAACTACAGTCCTAATGCTGTACATTCGATCTCTAGAATCATTCATAACTGCAACTTTGTACGCTTTGACCAACATCACTTCATTTCCCCCACCTCCCTGTCCTTGGAAACCACCATTCTATTCTCTGCTCCTGTGTATTCAACTCTTTTAGATTCTCCATGTGAGATCTTGCAGCCTTTTTCTTTTTCACATAGTTGCCTTTGTGTGTGCGTCTGTGTGTGTGTGTGATGAGAGTTCTTGAAATCTACCCTTTAAGAAAATTTGCCCTTGCTTCTCACTGTGTGTGTTATATTGATTTAATAAACCATGTGATTTGAACAACTTAACCTGGTCTGTGAACTGTTTTGTCCCAGGTAGTGTACTTGGAATCTTCCTTTGTATTAAGATAATATCCCACAGGATAAAATCAATTCTCAATTGGTTCAATCAGTTAGAGAATGGGTGTTATTTCCTAGATTTTTATACCTAAACATCCATTAGGAAATGAATTAAAGTGTAATTTATATCTATAATGGGATCCATACAGTTATCAAAATGACTAAAATGTATTTTTATGTAACGATAGGGATAAATCTAAAAAATATAACATTAAATGCAAAAAAATTTCATTAGGATACATACAACAAGATCAGCTTATGTAAATGTTAAAACATACTGGTGACTAATTGTTATTCATGATCCAGTTGACCCTTCTTTCTTCTTATAAAAGAATGGTCCCTCACCCAAGATTCAGTAGAGTATATGCGTATATGGTCATGTTGCTAGGTATTTTCTGGCCTCCCTTAAAGCTAGGTATAGGGGCGCCTGGGTGGCTCAGTCGTTAAGCGTCTGCCTTTGGTTCAGATCATGATCTCAGGGTCCTGGGATCGAGCCCTGCATCGGGCTCCTTGCTTTGCAGGGAAGCCTGCTTCTCCCTCTCCCACTCCCCCTGCTTGCGTTCCCTCTCTCACTCTGTCTCTTTCTGTTAAATAAATAAATAAAATCTTTAAAAAAAAAAATAAAGCTAGGTATAACCATGAGCCAAATTCTGCCCAATGGGATGTGAGCAGATACAGTGCAACTTCATTGTCACATTCTTAAATATGTAGGGTTGCTGCATACCCACCACTATCTCTCTTTTCCTTCTGATGGCCGAAATGCAGAAACACCAGCTTCAACTGTGTAGACACCTAAGATGATGATTCAGCACCAAGAGTAGGAACCTAGGTCCTGGATAACCCTGTTGGTAAGATCATCTGGCCTGGGTTGCTAAGTCTATCACTGGATTCCTCACTTGAGCCATGGTATTGTGAACCATTACATTTTGCTGTTTCTTTTGTTATAGCAGCTTTATATATCCTAATTAATATAACATGAAGTGATAAATTTATTTTTAAATACTTATGCAATAAAATATAAAATATTTGTGAAGTGATACACATCAATTTTAAGATCATGATTAACTCTAGGGAAGGATAGAGGAGAAAGGGTGGTGTATTGCAAAGGAGGCGATCTATAATTAGTAAGATGAATTCACAAAGTCATAGGAATCCAGGCTCATTATTTCTGCTTTGCTCACTCCCTATGTGTCACTTCCTTCCTCAAAGTCTCAAGATGTTTGCTGGAATCCAGCCATCACATTCTTACTCCAAACAGAAAGTAACAGCAAAGGGGAAAGGAAGAAAGAAGCTCATGCCAAATTTAAGCTCAAGTAATGTGATTTTGTGTAAATCCCACCCCAAAGTACCTGTTTACCTCTCCCTGTAGTCTTGCACCCTCTGTTTATGCTCCATGCTTGACCTAAACAATCCTGTATTTTATGTACCAATAGCTTCCCAACCCTTAGGATTTAGTTCAGACCTTAAATCTGCATGTGAGTTCTTTCATGATCCTGTTATTATCCTCTCCAGCTCTAGCTCCTGTTCTGCTTGTGGATGCTCTGAAACAATCAAATGCTTTTAGCTCCTGAAAATTGCTCTGCTCTCTTGTTCCTCTGCCTTGGCAACTATACCTCCTTCTGTTTGGAGCATTCTTTCCTCACTTAGCTAACTCCTATTTTTTTCCTTTAAGACTACCTATTATATGCCCCTTGAATCTGTAAAGTATTCCTGACTTGGGTCTGAACCAGGTAAGGTATGAATAAACTTTGAAGACAATTCTATGTATATATACATAATATATAACACTTAACACATTTATTAAAATTGCTTATTTAATTATCTATCTCTTCTAATAGATACTTAACTCAAGGAGCAGAGACTTTCTTGTGTCTCTAGGGCATAACATGCATGAGTTGCCTAATAAATAGGGTAATTATATAACTCCTATTTTTTTCCTTTAAGACTACCTATTATATGCCCCTTGAATCTGTAAAGTATTCCTGACCTTGGGTCTGAACCAGGTAAGGTATGAATAAACTTTGAAGACAATTCTATGTATATATACATAATATATAACACTTAACACATTTATTAAAATTGCTTATTTAATTATCCATCTCTTCTAATAGATACTTAACTCAAGGGGCAGAGACTTTCTTGTGTCTCTAGGGCATAACATGCATGAGTTGCCTAATAAATAGGGTAATTATATAACTCCTATTTTTTTCCTTTAAGACTACCTATTATATGCCCCTTGAATCTGTAAAGTATTCCTGACCTTGGGTCTGAACCAGGTAAGGTATGAATAAACTTTGAAGACAATTTTATGTATATTTACATAATATATAACACAACACATTTATTAAAATTGCTTATTTAATTATCTATCTCTTCTAATAGATACTTAACTCAAGGAGCAGAGACTTTCTTGTGTCTCTAGGGCATAACATGCATGAGTTGCCTAATAAATAGGGTAATTATATAATTTGCTTCCCAAACTGGAACACTATGAATCATTCCACTGGGACAATAGATGTAAGATGGGCAAACTGGAACATATGATCTTCCTATCAATAAATGTTTGCTTAATATATACACACCATTGGATTGGTATGTATACCTTGTCAGAGTATATATACCATTGCATTGGAACTTTCAAAAATTTGGCTCCCTTAACAGACTTTCAGTTACTTAATGACTTCAGCACCCAGAATAGTTCATGGCACACTGTAAGTGCTTCAAAGTAAATCAATCGGGACATGCTACCACCTACCACCTCGGACAAAACATGTACCCTTTTTGTACTAGAGAGATTGGTAGAGACTGATGATTCAAATAAGAAAAAGAGCACTTTCAGTGGCATGTAAAAGAAAATCCTTTCATAGAAGAAAGAGGTCATATGAATCATGGTGTTTCCTACCACTAACCTTTCTTCATATGATTGTCTTTCCTGAGGAGGGTTCTTTTTCCTCTTATCTACTAAACCTTTGTGATATCCCACAGTCTTCCAACATAAATACAGTTGACCCTTGAATAAAATGGGGGTTGGGGTGCTGACCCCCCCATGCAGTTATAAAATCCATGTATTAACTTTTGACTCCCTCCAAACTTAACTACTAATAGCCTGCTACTGATAACATAAACAGTCAGTTAACACATATTTTGTAGGCTATCTGTATTATATACCGTATTCTTACAATACAATAAGCTGGAGAAAAGAAAATGTTATTAAGGAAATCATAAAGAAGAGACAATACACTTAGACTACTGTACAGTATTTATTTTAAAAAACTACATGTAAGAGGACCTGCACAGTTCGAACCTGTGCTGTTCAAGGGTCAACCGTATTTCATCCCCTAGAACCTCTGTGTTTGTTGGTTGTGCCAGAGAATGTGGTCACTGTGGAGAGAACTGTTAAAATAAATTGTATACATAAGAAAATGTGGAATGTGGAACATCTTTGAGCAGGAGATCAGAAATGCCACTTTACTTTCAAGAGGATATTTCTTAGTTCTCCTTCCTTTTTTCTTTTGCATTGTTTTTATATTACCTACCTCTAAGATGTTTTCCTCTTGTGTGGGAGTTTTCTGCCCACAAGACAATTTTGTGTTAAAATTAAGAAATACCTTGGTTGAACAATGAGAAGCAAATGCCTAGATAATTTGCAGAGATCTTTGTTTCAGTTCTGAATTGAAAACAATTACTTTCAGACACATTCAATTACCTACTTACTGTTCCAAGTTTCCGAAACACAATTGACTTTAGCTAGAAATTATGAACTTTTTGGTACACAGTTATCCTGAGACACACACACTCAGGCAAGAGTGTCAACATTCAATTATGGGTTGAGGAATGCAGGGCTCTGCTGATTGGGTTCTTGAGATGTTTAGGTATGTGGATAGAAGGACAGGAAGCTGGGGTGCCTGTATGATGCAGTTGGTGAGGCATCTGACTCTTGATTTTGGCTCAGGTCATGAACTCCAGGTGAGGAGATTGAGCCCCCCGCTCCAAGCTCTGTGCTCAGCACCTCCTGCTGGTGTTTTCCCTCTCTCAAATAAATGAATAGATTTTTATTTTTTAAAAGAAGGACAGGGAGCTTCATCCTGGCAGAGCACTGCAGGTTTCCATCTATTTATTCAACAATAACTCCATTAGAAAACTTTCAGTGTAGGGGCGCCTGGGTGGCTCAGTTGGTTATGTGTCTGCCTTTGGCTCAGGTCAAGATCCCAGGGTCCTGGGATCGAGCCCTGCATCGGGCTCCCTGCTCAACAGGAAGTCTGCTTCTCCCTCTCCCTCCGCCTCTCCCCGCTGCTCGTGCTCTCTCACTCAGATAAATAAATAAACTCTTAAAAAAAGAAAACTTCTAAGGCACAAATATGGACCGACATAAATACATAACACCTACTCCTTTTCAGAGGTTCAAAACCAGTCAGAAACTAAGACAAACCTCTACCAGAATTCTTTAGGAAGACCAGGGTGTAACGTTCTCAGTGCTTGAGCATACTGGTTATAGCGAGTCTTTGCACAAAGAACCAAATTCTTCTGAACTACACCAAAGGAATCCCAGTTAATTACTTTATACTTCATATTCACAGACAAAGAAAGTTTGACCTAAAGAGGCCATGTATTAGATAGAGACCTGAATCTGGCCCTAAATAGACAGGGCACATTGAGTAAGTCACTCCACTTCTCCTTTCCATGGCTTCAAGTTTCCTCCATGAAAAATCTAAACCAAATGATCTGCAACTTTAATTTCAAAATATTCGATTCTATGAATTCAAGGTGTGAGAAATTAAGTGATGAGTACATCTTCTCACCACTAGTCGTCCTTCTTGTTCAGAAAATGAGGATGCTGGATGGCTGTGCTTTACGTTTAGCGGTCATTTATCAAAAATAGAAGACATGATGCCTTCAAAATGCTGGAGTTTTGTTTTCCTCTTACCATTATGTTTCTTCTAGGAGTTTTTTTGTCTATAGATCCAGAGCTCTGTGTGACAAAGAAGGTGCTATTTGGGATAAGCTAGCGGTGGGGTTGCAGGATTTTCAGCTCTTCCCTGGGTTTCTTACAAGGGAGTTTTCATTAGTCTCCATGTGAAGGGCCATGGGATCCTAGATAAGGATTTTGACATGTGAGAGTCTGCAGTTTTTAAAGAGAGAATTTTTTAAAATGCTGCCTTTGCTTGGGAATGCATGTGTCCCTCTTTCTGGGAACAGGCACAAGAGAAAACGACAAGGAGAAAGGGCTACAATTCTGCTTGTACATGTAGCTGCCTGTAGGAGCACAGGATCAGCCTTGCATTTGGGTGACTGCAAACTAAATGCCTCAAAATGGCCTTTGGAATGAATGAATGACATGTCTAATAAGGGACTGTATCTAGGTTTCTGTTTTCAGACAGGATTCCTCAACTCCCAGCAGCAAAAATGACTTGTTCTTTCTGAAGCAGTTTCAAACCCAAAGAGATTCAAATTCATGCAGAAGCACAAAGTAAATGTACCACATGTAAATTTAGATGAAAGGTATGGAATGACAATGTGTTCTTCTCTAGCTTTATGGCTGAAATATTGAATGTTTGTGGAGACCTATTATTATCACTTTAACTTTGGACTATCGAAGGGTCAAATTAACAGCTCTCTTGATGTCATACTAGCTTATATATAGGAGTATGAATAAGGGGGAGTAACAGTAATACTTAGAATACTATTTACCTATTAATATAACTATTAATATACACTATATTATATACAAGTATATATGGTTGTATACATAGCATATAATATACCATATGCTATATATTATGTGTATAATACATATTACACTATATTACTATCATCTAGCAATTGTTGTAGTACTAATATTTAGCATTTCCTGGGATTATTTTGTGCCAGGTATCATGCTAAGTATTTTACCTAGGTTGATTTACTTAATCCTCATGTGAGTCTTTGAGATATAGTTATTATTCTCTTTTTGACCACCAAAAGGTGGAAAGGACTATGGAGGAACCTAAGAAGACATAGCTAGTATGCAGTAGACCCAGGACTTGTATCCATACTGCAACTCCAACTCCAGCACTTTATTGCTAATGATCAAAAGTTTATCAGTGGCCACAAGATGGAAAAATAACTTAAAAATTAATCTTATTTCTGTTTAGCTTTTTATTGACCAGATATAGCTTGTGTTAATTAGAAGTTTTGGCTGAAAAATCATATTTGCTGAGATTGGATTCTTGTTAGAAAATGCCATTTGTGAAAGTAAGGTTTAATTGTGAAATTCAAACACACTCTATATTCCTGAGGGTTGCACTTAAGGCAACTTTTACTTGTGCAAGCTAACAATTACTCTGAGTAGGTCAGAGGCATATGGCTAATACGTTATTCTCCACTCGTGGCAGCAATGATGGGGAATCTGGTTTTATGATCTCATCACTCAGAGATCTCAGGCAGGTGGCAAGAAAAGACAGAGAATCTGGTTTGTTAACTTTTTTAAAATGTGTTTGTTGGGATGTCTATTTGTGAACTCAAGTTATTTAAGAAAACATTTCAGTCCCCTTGGAAAGGAGAATGCACTGAGATCCAGACAAGTGTGTCTTGTGTTCTGTTTTTACTTTTGACCCATGGCTGAGGTCGTGCATTAAGTTCTCTGTGTTTCTATGTGACTGTATTTGAGAAAAGCCTGAATTTTTTTTTTTTTTTTTTTGACAGACGGTATCTTTCCCAGATGGCCACCACAGTTTCTCCCACCAACAGGTTCTTATTGCAATATGACTTTGGCACTCCTCCTATTGAGAAGCAGGGTCTATGTTCTGCACTCTTAAATTTGAGCAGATTTTGCACTATGGTATGACACCATATGACTTCTAAAGCTAGGTCACAAAAGGTGATGCAATTTGTTCTTACGATGGGGGCCCACCACCACGCTGTGAGAAAGCCTAAACCATTCATGTAGAAAGACACACATGACAGGAAACAAGGTCCTAGCTCCCAGCCCTTGTTAAGCTCACAGCCGACAGCCAACACCTACTTGTCAGCCATGTGAGTGAGACCTGCCGGAAGTGCATCCTCCAAGCCTCAGCCAAGCTACCCCAAGCAACAGTGCATGCCAAGTTCTGCCCAAATGGTGGATTTGTGATCCAAGTAACTGATAGCTATTGTCTGTAGCTACTATGTTTTATAGTGGGCTGTTAAGCAGCAATAAATAACAGACGCCTCTTTCATCATATGAATGGGAAGTATCCAGTACCCTCCTGTCTCTAGAGGACAGTAATAAATTATAAGTCTCAAAATAAAAGAACTCTGTTCTGATTGGCTAATAGAGATTCATGAATGTTTACATAAATCTAATATTACCCAAGTTCCATATTTTTGTAGTCCTTTATCTTACACTTTAAACAATAATCCAAGTTCATATAAATAAAGTGAATCTTAGGACAAAACATGATGATTTAATCATTTTTCTTTATAAAAGGTAATGTCTTTTCTGGACTTTATCAATGTGGAGTAGAATACAAGCATATATTTTATTTCATATAACATTTGCAGTTTTTTTTAATTGAAGAAATTAATCTGAATTCTTTAACATTCCAATCCTGTTTTACCAATCAGATAAACCAACATTACTTCTTACTACTACTTCCACATAACATTGAAAATTAAGAAAAAGATGTAAAATCATGTGTTCAGCTACACTGAATTACACTTTTGACAAATGTTTTTATATAAATACTAATTATGTTTTGTAATGTGTCAGCTTAAACAAAATTTCCAAAATCTGTAGTTAATTAAATATTTTTTTCAAAAACTCTTGAAATACTGTTATATCAAGGTAATTAATGGGTAATCTTGGATATATAGATAATTTTTAAGTAACATAGAATACTAAAACATTTGTCACCAGACACTGTTCCAACCAACAGAATTTTTTTATAAGAGAGAGATGGGGGGAGCGGCAGAAAGAGAGGGAGAGAGAAGCTTAAGCAGGCTCCACGTCCAGCTTGAAGCCCGAAGCAGGGCTTGATAACCCTGGGATCATGACCTGAGCTGAAATCAAGAGTGGATTCTTAATGGACTGATCCATCCAGGTGCCCCATATTCCAACAGAAATTTTTACTTCTCTCCTTTCATGAGGCTTGTTAGTATGCTAACATGCTTGTTTATGACACAGAATTACCAATTACCTATCTCCCAGGTCTTTCTGGGGAAAAATACTTAATCTGGCCAAAATTATAATTAATATGGGCAGTTGTGAAGGAAAACATCACTCTCTCTTTGTTCTGTGTTTCTCCTTTACTCTTACATCTCCTACCACACTCACAGCATTTCCAACTTCAGATGAATGGGGATTTTCCTCTACACCATAGCAATTCTCTGTGATATTAGCTGGGCAGCCTACAGTTCGATTCAGTTCTGACTAAGTAGAGTTGAGACACATACAACTGGAATTGGCTCATTCCCACAAGATTGCCCCACTGGTACAAGTAGTAGGTCCCCAGGTTACCCATAACTTCTATCTGACTTGGTTGCAAATCAGAGTTTCCCATGACCTCCTTCTCCTTGGATTAGATTATTTTTTAGAACAGCTCACAGAATTCAGGAAACACTTGTGTTTACCAGTTTATTATGTAATAAAGAACATGGTAAAAGATACAGATGAGCATCTGGAGGAAGAGATATATAGGGTAAAGTCTGGGGAGGTTCCAAGCACAGGAGATTCTATCCCCATGGAGCTGGGGGTGCTCCACTTTTTTTGGGATATAGATGTGTACACCAACCTAGAAGCTCTCCAAACCCCATACTCTGGGGATTTTTATGGAGGCTTCATCATACAGGCATCATGAATCATTAACTTCTAGCCTCTATTTAGAGAATGGGGGGTGGGGCTGAAAATTTCAAGCTAATAATCAGGGCTTGGTCTTTCTGGTGACCAGCTCACATTCAGGAGCCCGCTGAAAGTCACCTTATTAGAGTAAAAGACAGTCCTATCATCCAGGATATTCCAAGGGATTTAGGAGCTCTGTGTCAGGAACCAGGGTCGAAGACCAAATACTAGAACAAAAGATGCTTTAGTACTCTTATCATTTAGGAAATTACAGGGGTTTTAGGAGTTCTGTGCCAGCAACCAGTGGCAGAGAACAGTATATATTTTTCTATTATTTCACAGTGGTCAAAACGACGTTAGGAACTATAATGGCAAAAGAGCACAACTGTGTACAAATGTAATAGATGTGCCTGGGCTTATGAAGGGTATAGATGAGTATAGCTTTGACCCAAAGTAAAGTGTCAGGTTATTCAGAAAAGAAAGAGGTTAGTTAAGAGCCAAAACTTGCATGGACAGAGGAAGTTGTAGAAGACTTGTAGAAAGTAAATTTTACTTCCTCAGTTTATAATCTCTAAAAATAATGAATCTGAAAAGAAGTAATAGAACGTGTTAAATTTCAGCAAAATTTATTCAGTATTGAAGGAGTTATTCAGAAGATAATTTCTAAAAAAGGAGCTTGTGTATCTTTTACTGCTAAATATTATATTCATGCAACACTAAAATGTGGTTTCCTCTGAAAATTATGAGTGTTTCTTGGCATACTTTACTCCTTGCAGATGTAATAGAAGTTTATCTTTTACCTTTTGTGTAATCTCCTCAGTAGATAGTCTGTATCTTGCTATCATTCAAAAACAAAGAGCTCCTTACTTAAAAGAGCTAATGTTGTTTACAATTGTGTACTTACAATCTATTGTTGTTATTCTTGTTGATAAATAGCCAATGTTCCATGATTTATTCTTTTTAGGTAACCCTGATCCTATCTTAATCAAGTGACCAAATCTATTTTGATAACTCCTTCATTTTGTCTTCCAAGACAAGACCTTAAAATCAGGGTCAGAGGGACATATTCAATAGATCTTGTACACTTGAAATTATTATTGAGTCCTCCCAGGGAGTACAAGTGCAATTACCAAAATTTGTTCTTTCACCTTCTAAAAAGAGGGATGCTCAAGACCATTAGGTTTAAACTGTTTAGTGCGTTCAATATTTCTTAAATAGCTCAACACTACAGTAAGAGCTGTAACTGTCTTAAGAGGGAAGAACTATCAACACAAAGGAGAAGCCCAAGCCCAGGCTTCCCTAGGTCTCTATCAGGCCAGAAGCATCAACAGATACTGGGACCTTGACAAGAGAGGAATTCATCCACATTGATAGGTATGGCAGGTGAAACTTATGGAGATAAATTTCTCAGGCTTGGTTCTGCAGCCTCTGGATTGAGAGCAAACAGCACAGAGGCTTTTCAAAGTACAGTCCCAGACTCCTTATACATATTTCCACATGAAAGATAATTCTCTGGCATTAGTAATTTTTAGTTTTAATTTTTTAAATTTTTATTATTGAAGTATAGTTGACATACAGTGTTATATTAGTTTCAGTTGTATGACATAGTGACTTGACAATTCATTAATTTCTTAACACCATATGGCTTTATATATTCAAGGAGGCTAACATCTCGTGTTGTATCTATGTAAATGAGGTAGCCAGAACATAATAAGACCATCATCTATGTGCGTATGTGTGTGTGTTCCATTCATGGCTAATTATTGATAATCTTTGGAGATTATTCATGATCACGAACGCATCTGTTAAGAAAAATGACCTCAAACTTGGAAATAAGAAAAAGAGACAGCAGCATGTCTTTCCAATGTTATAAGAGAACATTCTTTAACAGGCCTACCCAAGAATTATTTACCTGATATTTAGGGGAATGCATCTTTGTTGGACTTGCTATTCACTTTTGATTAAATCTCCAGATTTTGTGAATTTACACTGTTCACTTAGTAAATAAAAAAAAAAAGAAAATGATTTCTAAGTCATAGAACATAAAATCCCAAAGATTATCAGCCTGGAGGGCATTAATTGGTTTTGTACCTACCTTAGCAATTTTATTTATTTATTTATTTATTTATTTATTTATTTATTTATATTTGCTTATTTAACAGAGAGAGCATGTGGTGCGGGGGGGAGGGGAGCAGGGGGAGAGGGAGAGAGAATCTCAAGCAGACCCCTTGCTGAGCCAGGAGCCCATCCCAGGGCTGGATCTCGGACACTGAGATCAGGACTTGAGCCAAAACCGAGAGTTGGATGCTTAACCCACTGCACCACCCAAGCGCCCTAGCAATTGTATTTAAATGAATAAAATACCCACTTCAAATGCTCTTTAAACCAATTTTACCATCTGCTGTTTCCTTAATTAATGAGTTGAATATATAAACATCATGTTTTTTAACTTTTTGAAATAATACTTAGACAGATGTTTTACAAAGTGTATCCTGGGGTATACAAATCCCCAGGATGAGATGTTTTATGGAGAAAATGATTCCATGTGCATCCTCTTGCCACTAGCCTCTTAAAACATTTCACACACACACACATGCACGCACGTGCACACACACACACACACACACACACACACACCTGCATTTCCTAAATGTACTTGACCCTGGCAACCCTCTCCTTTCTTTCCTTTTTTTTCCCCTTTGGTTATCATGCATATGTCACATCTTACTGACTTTTTCTCCAAAATATGGCTACACTGATCCACCTCTCTCCAGCTTTGATAACCCGAACCCTACTTGAAGTCATTATTTTCTCTTGCCTGGTTTTGGAAACGTGGTCTTCCACGCAGGCTGCTCTCCAGCAGGTGCTTCATACAGTAACCTAAGAGATCTTTCAAAAATAAAATTATGTCGTGTTTTTACCTTTTTAAAGCTTTCCACTGGCTTCCCACTGCACTCCAACTAAAATCCAGGCTCCCTCCCTGCCAGACCCTGCATGAGGTGCCTGGCACCCATCCCTCCTTGTCACTCACCGTGCTCCAGCCTCACTAGCCTCCCTCCCCTTCCTACAACACTCTGTCCTTCTTCCACCTTAGGGTTTTTCTTTCTGCAGTTGTCTCCCCCCAGATTTTACATGATGGTTTCTCAGGTTAAATGTCACCTCCTCAGAGAGGCCTTCCTGACCACCTGGTTCAAAATAGACCCTCCATATATACAAATAGGCAAAGTAAAAGAAAGTCTACATGACTTGGCTTAAGGGTGCTGAAAATGTGTTGTACTCGATGTGTCTCGTGTTCTTTCCTGTAGGATTACCTGGAAGTCTACCATTCAGTCTTTTTTAAGGATACTTTTGTCCTCTTTTGAAATATGTGAATTCCTAGAAGGATTAAGGTGAAGATGGGGGGGGGAAAGACTCATGAATGTGGGCAGCAATTGGACCCGCAGATAGGCTTCATGTGGTCTAAACAAGTGTTTAAATATTTGAGTTATTGCCAATATTTAAACATTAAGAGGTTTTTAAGTAAATATCTCTTTTTGTGTTGAAATCAGGCTGATTTTCTCCCTTAGTGACAATGTTGTGGAAGGGCAGCCCTGCCTGATTCATGACATTCTTTGAGGTTACCTGCCTGCACTTTGCCACCCCTAATTATTAGGCTGCCATCCTCGCTTACATAATAATAGATTCACTGAAAGAACTGTGTTAGGCAAGACCTTTGAGTTTTCTAATTTTCTAACAGGTAGTGAGATTATCATAACAAATAGGGTTATGCTTAATTATAGATGTACAATCTGAGTCTTAGAAAGGAAGTTAGAGACTAGTCATCTTCCCTCTTTTTTTTGTTTGTTTTTATTTTTTTACTTAAATTCAACTAATTAACATATGATGTGTTATTAGTTTCAGAGGTAGAGGTCTGTGATTCATCAGTCTTATATAACACCCAGTGCTCATTACATCACGTGCCCTCCTTAATGTCCATCACCCAGTTACCCCATCCCCCCACCTCCCTCCCATCCAGCAACCCTGTTTGTTTCGTATGATTAAGAGTCTCTTATGGTTTGTCTCCCTCTCTGATTTTGTCTTGTTTTAGTTTTCCCTCTCTTCCCCGTGATCCTTTGTTTTTTTTCTTAAATTCCACATATGAGTGAGATCGTAGGATATTTATCTTTCTCTGATTGACTTTTTTTAAAAAACGATTTATTTATTTAAAAGGGGTTAGTGGGGAGGGGTAGAGGGAGACAATCTTAAGCAGACTCTGTGCTGTCTTGGAGCTCGATCCCACAACCCCGAGATCATGACCTCAGCTGAAACCAAGAGTCAGACACTCAACCCACTGAGCCACCTAGTTATCCTCCCTCTCAATGAAAGAATTATTTAACCTTTATGGACATCTTTTGAAGACAGTCATATTACCCCCTCTTGGATGAGGAAAAGGGTCCTCAGAGAACACAAATCTAGTAAGTGGCAGAGTCTGGGCCCTATCTCACTGAATTTGCTCCAAGTCCAGAGGCCCTTCCACCACACTCCACTGCTTCCTTATACAGAAGCAGATTCTGTGTGTAGCCAGTACAAAAATTTGATGACAGCCAATATGTATCTCTGCTCAGTTCTCTGGGCTCTACATCCTTGCTCCAGACTTTGACTCCAGGGCACACTTCTGGACCCTCTGTGTCACTACTTCAAGGACTGTGTAATGTGCCTGCCCTTGATTTAAATTGTGATCTTCTGGTTTATGTTCCTTTGTTACTGTTATTCTTCATTTTGTTCACTCTATGTCTATTTTTTTCAGATATTGTCTTAGTCTATATAGATTTTTCATTAATTTTCCAACTTTATTGAGCTATAATGACATATAACATTGTATAGGTTTAAGATATACAACTATTATTTTGATATGCATATATGGCAGAATGATTATCACAGTAGGGTTAGTTAACACCTCCATCCCCTATCATAATGACCATGTGTTTATTGTGGTGAGAACACTTAAGATCTATTCTCTTAGTAACTTTCAAGTATATAATACAGCATTGTTAACTATCATCACCATGCTGCGCATTTGACTCCCCAAAACTTACTCATTTCATAACTAGAAGACTGTACTCTTTGACCAACATTTCCCCATCCCTCTTCCCCATTGCCAGCACCTGGCAACACCCATTCTGCTCTGTTTCTATGAATTCAGGTTTTTTAGATTGCACATAGTGATATCATACACTATTTGCATTCGTTGACTTATTTTGCTTAACATAATGCCCTTATGGTCCATCCAAGTTGTTGCAAATGGCAGGATTTCCTTTTTTCTCATGGCTGAATAATATTCTAGTGTGTGTGTGTGTGTGTGTGTGTGTGTGTGTGTGTCACATCTTCTTTGTCCATTTATCTGTAAACACTTAAATTGTTTCCATATCTTTGCTATTGTAAACAATGCTACAATGAATATGAGTGTAGATTTCTCTTTGAGGTCCTGATTTCATTTCCTTCAGCTATATGCCCAGAGGCAGAATTGCTGGATCATAGGGTAGTTCTATTTTTAATTTTTTGAGGAACCTCCATACTGTTTTCCATAATGGTTGCACCAGTTTAAATTCCCACCAACAGAACAGTGTTCCCTTTTCTACATTTCCTTGCCAGCACTCGTTATTTCTTATCTTTTTGATAACAGCCATTCTAACAGGTGTGAGGTGATACCTCCTTGTGTTTTGATGTGCATTTCCCTGACGATTAGTGATGTGGATGTACCTGTTGGCCATCTGTAGGTCTTCTTTGGAAACATGTTTATTCAGGTCCTCAGCCCACTTTTGAATTGAATTGTTTTTTTCCCGACAAGAGCTACAACTTAAAATTATTGCAATTTGGCTTTTAGGCTCTTTGACACACTTGCCAGACATTATCCAAGCAAACATTTGAGTGAGAAGAGCCATGCTGAAATATTTTATTTATATTTACTACATTATAAATTATATAATCTATTTCTATTATCTCCTACTTTAATATTATTTCTTATATTATTTATCATCTGTGTCTTATATCTCATCACCTTTTTTTCTACTCTCTAATCCAATATTTTCAAAGAGTGGCCAAAAAAGACATCTGGTTAGCATGATGAGCAAAATGAATGGAATTGACAAAGCTACTATTTTGGGGATGGCTGAACATACACATTAGTATATTAAATGTTCTGAAAAGTCCTGCAGTAAACAAAGTGACCTCAGTTTCTTTGGCTACAAGTTTTTTTTTTTTAACTTAATACCTTGATAATCAGCTAAATTAGTGTTCCTTGGAAAACTCTTCAGAAAAAAAGAAAAGATGACCCAGTCCTTCTCTCTTCCTCTACTTTTTTTTTCTTTAATTGGAGTATGGCTGAGACTCAGTGTTACATTAGTTTCAGGTGTACAACAGTGACTCTTCCTTAACTCTTGTTCTCATTATGTTGCTGAAAACCATCACAGTAGCCTTCCCACCGGTCATCTGCTTTTATCCGCCTGCCCAACCCAGTTTTAAATAAGCAACATGGCTGTTCTCCTAAAACAAAATCTCCTCATCACTCTCTCCTCTTTAAAACCATCTGATAATACTCAGGATCAGGTGCAAACTCTTTAACCGGGCATGAAAGATCCATCTGTTGCTTCTCCGGGCTTGCATCCTGACATCTCCCTACACAAACTCTGCATGGAGTTCCCAGAGCCTCTCAGACATAACACATTTTTTCACCCTGCCATGCTTTTTGCCCTGAGAAGTCTTTTCCTCTTCTCTTTACTTGGAAAGATTATTAGCCTTTAGGATTCTTATATCATTATCTGAAATCTTTTTTTTTGCACTCCCTCGCCAGACAGATGCAGTTTTTCAACTTCTGCTGAAACTACTAAGAGGCACACTTTTTTTCCCCCCAGGCATTGCTAAGTTGGTAAAGGGCATGTCTGTAGCTACAGGGGGTCAGTACATGAAGAGGGTGTATGTGCACAAGAAGATAACAGTGAGAAAGGAAGAGATTAGACCTGCTTGTGGGGTCATTTGAATACCTGCTCCCACCCTCATTTGGGGTTTTCAATTGTGTGAGCCAATTAATATTTTTTGCCCTTAAATTAGTTTGAATGTGTTTCCTGTTCACTTGGCATTTAAAATATCTTGATAATAAAGCAATTGTTTGTTTACATATATGATTTCCAAGTAATTTTTAATAACACTTTCTTTTAACCGTAGCTCCTGGCATATTATGCCATGTACACCTGTCTTATTTTTCATTGTATGAATCACTGAGCCTCATAAATCAAGTATGTGATTTCCCAAGGTTAAAAGACTACCGATACTAAGTCTACCATTAAGTTTTTGTTTTTGTTTTTTTTCCTGGAGATAGACAAATTGATAATAAACTTTCTTTAGAAAAATAAATGAGACTAGCTAGGACAACACTGGGGAAGAAAGGGAGAGGGTGGCCTCTCCAATGGGTACTAAGACTTACTTTACTATAAAGCCTCTATAACTAAAACAGTGTTATAGTGGCACATGGAAAGACAGACAGAATGATGGAATAGAATAGAAAATCCAGAAATAGGGGCACCTGGGTAGCTTAGTCAGTTAAGCGTCTGCCTTCGGCTCAGGTCCTGATCTCAGGGTCCTGGGATCAAGCCCCGCGTCAGGCTCCCTGCTCAGTGGGGAGCCTGCTTGTCCCTGACCTCCACTCTCTCTTGCTCTGCTTTCTCTCAAATAAATAAATAAAATCTTTTAAAAAAATCTAGAAATAAAACCAAATTAATTCCTAGATTTAGTTTATGATAAAGAGGATGTACTAGTTTCCTAGTACATTGCCGCTATAACAAATTACCACAAATTTAGCGACTTAAAACAACACAAATTTAGTAGTCTTGCAGTTCTATAAGTCAGAGGTCTAAAATGGCTCTCAGCGGGTTAAAGTCAAGGTGTCTGCAAGGATGCATTCCTTCTATAAGTTTTAGGAGAAAACCCACTTCCTTCTTTCTCTAGCTTCAACAGACCTCTTGCATTCCATGGCTGCTGGCTTCTTCCTTCATCTTCAAAGCCAGCCGTGTAACATCTTCAAATCTTTCTCTGACTCTGACTTCCTCTTCAGCCTCCCTCTTCCACTTTAAAGGATGCTGTGGTTACATTGAGCCAATCTGGATAAGAGTAATCTCCTTATTTTAAGGTCAGCTGATTAGCAAACTTAATTCCATCTGCTAGTCAATTAGCCCTTGTCATGTAAACACATTCACAGATTCCAGGGATTCGGACATGGATGTCTTTGTGGGGAGAGGGCATTATTCTACCTACCACAGATGGCATCTCAAATAATGGAAGAAGATGAATTTGTAAAATAAATGGTATCAAGATAAATAGTTTATGGAAAAAGATAAATCTGGATTAATTCCTCAAACCATATACTAGGATAAATTCCACATCTATGAGATTTAAATATAAAATTATGAAACCATATATGTACTGGAGGAAATATGTGTGAATCCTTTATAAATAGAAGTGGGTAAAACTTTCCTAAATATGACTCTAAATCCAAAAGCAATAGGGTAGATAAAATAGTGTGTTTGTACACATGTATTACATATGTATATAAGCATGCCTATATAAATTCTATATATACACTCATAAATATATATAGAATTTTTGCAAATGCAAGAAAAAAGACAAACTAAGGAAAATGCTTTCAGTTTATCTCACAAGCATTCCTAATACTTAAATAACTAGAGAATTAAAAAACCCAATACTTCTATAGAAAAAAATGAGCTAGAAAAATGGATAGTTAAAAAATTCAAATGGTTTTTAAAATATGGAATGATGATCATACTTGATCATAATAAGAGAAATGCAGACTAAAACTCCCCGAGGTAAAATTTCTCACCTATCTGATGGGCAAAAATCGAAAAGTCTGGCAACATACTCTATTGGCATGGCTGTGGGAAAACAGGTATTCTCATATACTGCCACTGTGAATGCAAAATGGTACAATGTTTATTGCAAGGAGTTTGGAAATATCTAGAAATTATATATGCATTTGCCCTTTGACCCAGCAATTCCACTTCTAGGAATCAATCCCAATGTTACACTAGCACAAATTAAAAAGGCATCTGCTCAAGACTATTTATTGAAAGACTGTTTATCCTATGAAAATCCTGGAACCACCTCAAATATACATCAAAAGAGAAGTGGTTGAGTAGACTATCATAACCATCCAATGAGGGCACTATGCAGCTATTAAAAAGAATGGGAAAAATCTCCACGCACTACTATGGACATGTCTAGAATATACTGTGAAGTGAAAAAGCAAGGTGGAGAAAATATGTATTGTATACTACATTTATCTAAGTATAGTATGCTATATAAATAAGACAATGAAGCAAAAAACCACAACATTAAAAAAAAAAAAGTTTACTTCTAAGGAGAGGGAGAAAAGAGGGTAAGAAGAAAGGCATAAAAGCTAGACTTCTTGGAGCACCTGGGTGGCTCAGTTAGTTGAGGTTCTGACTCTTGATTTCAGCTCAGGTCATGACCTCAGTCAGAGTCATGATCTCAGGGTCATGGGATTGAGTCCTGCACTGAACCCTGCATCGAGCCTCTGCTCAGCGTGGAGTCCGCTTGTCCCTCTCCCTCCCCGCACTTGCATGCTCTCTCTAAAGTAAATCAGTAGAATCTTAAAAAAAAAAAAAAGCTAGACTTTAAATATACCTTATTCATATATTTTATTTTGGAACTACATATTTTGCATAATTAAAAATTTTGACTTAATTAAAAAATCTCTATCACTAAAAAGACACACACACATACATACACACTTACATTTGTATATTCAGTTTGTCACATAGCCACACAGTGAAGAAGTATTTCATTTTACATGACTTTAAAACCCAGAAATTTGAGTGTATGTACTTAATGGTGTATGTCCTAAGGACAAAAGAAATGGTAATCAATAAATCAATCAAAAATTAAGAAAAATCTTAAGCTATTATCAGTAATAATTACTAGTCACCATGTTGGCATTTTATTCTAAGAGTGTTATATGTTAATCTGGATATAAACAAATCAGTAGTTATGTGATGATTTAATTCAACTAACCTTGTGTCCTTGAGAGTGCTTCAGACTGCCACCCTCAGAATAGGAGGTAGGAAATAAGAGTATAAGATAGGAGAGATTAAATAAAAACCCTATAATCTCAAATTTAAATAGGAAGATACTGTAGGTATCTTAGTTTGTTCAGGCTGCTATAATAGAATACCATAGACTGAGTGGCCTACAGAAATCTCTCTCTCACAGTTTTGGAGTCTGGGAAGTCCAAGATCAAGATGCTGGCAGATCTGGTGTCTGATGAGAGACCACTTCTTCGTTTGCAGATGGCTATCTTCTTATTGTATCCTCACATGGTGAAGACAGGCTGGAGAGTTCTCTGGGGTCTCTTTTATAAGGGAACTAATCCCATTCTTATGACCTAATCACCTCTCAAAGACCCCCCTGCCTAACACCATCACCTTGGGGGTTAGGATCTCCACATATGAATTTTGGGGGACACAAACATTCAGTTCATAACAGTAGGGATCTTGATGTAATTTATCTCAAAAATAAATCCTAGCTTTGTGGTGACATTGTAATTTATAATAAATATATATTTGGTCTTTGTTCCCTGTTCCTGGCACAGAGCTCATATCACCCTTGGAATTTCCTACATGATGAGAGTGAGAAAGGTGGCGTTTGTTGTCACAAAGGTGACTTTTGGACACCTTTGGGGCTGGTTGCCAGGAGAACTAACCTTGTGACTAGGGGGTTAGAACTTTCAATTCCGCTCCCCAACCCCAACCCCAACCTTCATGGAGGGGAGAGAGGCTGGAGGTTGAAACAATTGCCAGTGGCCAATGATTTAATCAACCACACCTATATAATAAAGTCTCTATAAAAACTCAAAAGGACGGGATTTAAAGAGCTTCTGGGTTTGTGAACTTGTGCAGATTTGGAAGAATGGTGCACTTACAGGAGTTGTGGAATCTCCGAGCCCCTTCCTGTACCTTGCTCTGTGTCTTTTCCATTTGGCTGTTCCTGAGTTATATCTGTTTATAATAAACCAGTGACCTAGTAATTGAAATGTTTCTCTGAGTTCTCTGAGCTATTCTAGGAAATTAATCAAACCCAAGAAAGGGGTTGATGGAACGTCTAATCTGTAGCAGGTGAGTCAGGAGCACAGGTGACAACCTGGGTTTGTGATTGGCATCTGAAGTATTTGTGTTGAGGTGCAATCTTGTAGTGTAGAATCTGATGCCATTTCTAGGTAGATAGTGTCAGAATTGAGTCAAATCTAGGACGTCAGAATTGAGTCAAATTGAAAAATTGCTTGTAAGATGTGTGGGGGAACCCACCCTTCACCTCCATGGTGGTATTGGGTGCAAAACTTTTACTTAGCCTAATGGAAAGCCTAAAAACCATGACTAACCAAAGAGAAATGAGCTCCCTTGCACTCAGGCTTTTATCTTGAAATACTGTTTCGCACTAAAACAAACCAAAGTGCTTGGAACTAAAAAATGTGCCACATGAGTCTGGAACATTTTACCATTCTAATTAGCAAGGAAGTTATCAGACAAGATGAAGGTCATGTTAAAAGGATTCAGGAATCATCCTAAAGAGGAACCACTGGCAAAAGATGGAGCAATTCTAATAATACTAGAAAAGAACCTGTTATATAGTTGTTTTAGCAGGGTTTTACATATACAACTATGTAAACTCTGTTATTTTCAAAGTTTCTTTATATTTATGGATTTTTTCTTTTTCTTTTAGTTACTGTGCAAGAAACCATACATTACAGTAAATCAATGTTATCAGAAAAAAGATGAAATGATGTGATCATCAATAAGGATGCAAACTGCAATGCTTTAATACCAAATCTGTTTAAATCAACAGGTTCATAATAATACTTATAAATAATACTTACAAAAAATAAGTCAATAACCATCAGCAAAATGTATTGGTCCCAGAACATTAGGACACCAACTCACTATTTTTAGATGTGTAAAAAATAGGAGAGGAGGGAGGGATCAAGCATTTACTATGCCTTTCCTATTTTGTACCTTTGGGAAACCAAGTGGTAGATGAGGGGACATTTACCTTTTTAGAAATATTCTGGGAAATAAATGAAGGAATGATAGAATTGCAGAATTATCTTTTCACTGCCCTTTGCACCCCACTGATCCCCATCAGCGATCCAGACATCGAGCATCATTGGCAGCTTTAAAATTAAAAGAAAGACTATGTCCCTCCCAATGGAACAATTCAACATTGCCTATAGAGAAGTCTTGTAAAAAAAAAAAAAAATCAAATCTAAATCTGGCAGAGAACACGGGAACCTACTAACTATACCACAGGGATGCAGTTAGCAAAATCCAGACTGAGGGAAACACTAAAGATCAAATGACTCAATTTTTCCAACAAATAAATATCAAGAGAATAAAATGGAGGAGCCTATCAACTAAAATGGACTTAAGAGATTTATCAGCCAAATGTAACATGCCTAGGTGGTAAATAAAGGGAAAGAATCAAGCATTTATATTTTGTTTTCTAGTCAAACTGGGATAGCCCTCTCCCAGCCCCCAGACACAGCTCCTGCCATCTGATCATTCTTTTTCAATCTGTATTTTGGACTTGGAATGGACTCCATGAACATTTATTCTCCCACTGATGTTGATCTCATTATGATAAACACTAATGTATTATTATGATAATGATGGTAAGATAACACAACTAATTTCTTGAGTCCCCCTCATGTCTGAGGAACTGTGTATTATTTCATTTATGCTCTCAATAACATTAATGTGGGTACGTTATTATTGCCATTTTACATAAGAGGAAACAGGGGCTTAGAGAAGTTGAATAAAGTTTTCATGATCCAACAGCCAATACTAAGCTGGAGGCTTGTGCCTGAGGACAAAATTCCCTGTCCAAGGCTGTTACCTTCCTCAACCTCAACTTAATTTACCAAAAATGTAAAGGAAGAGATGATTTTGGCTACATGTTCTCTGACACTCTAAAAATAGTTAAGCAAGGGGCTCCATAGCCTTTAAAATAAATAACATTAATAGGAAATACAATGAAATTTGGACCCCTTTTATAGCTGAGGGATCGTGCCTTTGCATCTAGACTGGAGTTCTGCTTTAAATGGATTGCCATTTCAGGATTGCTTCAGGGACCAATAGTGGTATAGATAAATGTTTTAGTCCAAGAATATTAACCTGAATATAAAAAATGTGCTATCTAGGGACATAATGTACTTTTGCATTAGAAAGTAAGAAAGGAAAAAAAAATTAAAACTAGAGCAGAGAGGTAGAAAGGTGAAGAGAAAAATAGGTTATGGAAATGAGAAGTCGGCTGGGAAATAAGCTTAATGAATAATTAGTGAGAGGGGCTGGGGGGTACATTTAAGGTTGGGCTCACTTTGCAAACTGCATACTGCATGAAACTTGGAAGGACACCAAGTACTGTGCAAAGTTTGGTGTTTGTTTTTTTTTTATATTGATGACAACAATTCAAACATTGCTAATGTATTATAGAAGCCTGGGAGGCCACTACATGGACGAAGTGATGATGTTTATCTTCTATCTACTTAGCGTATGAACTTCGTGTTTTGGCATTCAAACAGGGCTCCTCGAGGACCACCTGGGTGATGATGGTGATTATCTAACACTCTACTCGATTCAGGATGCAGGAGAATTTGGCAGTATTGTAACAAGTTTCTATCACAGACTATGACTTTTATTAGAAACCAAGAATAAATTGGAAACTTTGATCTCCAAAAGTCATTCTTGAATCTATGAACAAGCTAGCCCCAGAAGGATGGTTAGCAAATGGATTTTTAGGTTGTGTTTCAAAATATCTAGATAAAGTTTAGTTATTGCTGTTTGTTTTGTTTCATAAATTGAATATTAATGAATGTGAATAAAATCATGTCTTAGGATATACTGGGACTATTGATTCAAAGCTCAAACAATCTTAATTTAAATCTTCCTTTGTCACATGGCTCACATGAATCTATCTCCCTGGGTCTACCCCTTGGTCACACATTCCAGTATTTTCTCATATCTTCTGTTAACAGTCTGACTTTGCTTTAAAATTCATAGCACAGAGATGAGAGAATTGTGTTTCCTTTACCTCTATCTACTTCTTTTCCAATAATTCTTCATTCATTGAAGTCTGGTATGCTCATCACCACAAAGAAACTTGGTTTATTCTTGAGTTCTCCCTAAAAAAACACAACAAAAACACAAACTGATAACATTCTGGAATATTTTGGTTAGTTGTGGATGACAAACTGGTTTATAAAACTACCAATCCCAAGGAATAACAAAGTGCAATGAATCTGTCAGTTGCTCAACTAATGAAGTTTAGGATTTGATCAAATCCTATCCTCAGAACACATGGAGTTCAACCCAAGCAGTCATTATTTCCATTTTGGCTCTGAATTAGGCCTTGATTAACCTAAATGGCTTATCCTGCAGAATAACAGGGCCCCACCCTGAAATCGTGTAGCCCCTTATAGTATAGGATTTCCTGTCTACAAGGCCAAAAAGTCATCGCACTTGCTATTGTGATGACTTATTACAGTAAGAACTCTCCACCGTGTAAACAAGATAATTTAAAACACATTGACGTAAATTAAAAACAAAAGTCATATCATCTAAATAGGAGAAACAATAATTTATCAGTTTCTTAAAGAGCTCTCTGTTTGTGAACATGAATTTTATATATAGCCTTTACTTTTGTTGTTGTTGTTCTCAAGTTTATTTAGACGTTTAATGTATAAACCTCATTGACTTTCATAAACTGTTTTCCTGATTATATATTTTCTTCCTTCCTACCTGTGTTATAAACAATATAAATATTTAACAATTCATCTATGTTTTAATTATCCAATCTGAGCTATCCAATATGCTAGCTATATGTGACTAATGAATACATGAAATATGGCTAGTGTGAATTGAAATATAGTGTAAATGTAAAATACACACTGAATTCAACAAAAAAGATCATAATATATCATTACTATTTTTGTGTTGACTATTACATATTTAAATAATATTTGGAATATGTTGTTAAACAAAATATATCATTAAATTAATTTTAATTGTTTCTGTTTACTTTTTAAAATATTACTACTAGAAGATTTTGAATTAAATATGTGGCTCACTATATATTTCTTTTTTTTCACTATATATTTCTATTGGAAAGGACTTTTATAAAGAATATAGATCATTATTAATGTATGTCATATCTGGAATAGAAAGTTAATGAATAAAAGAAAACTTGTATAATCATCTTAGGAAACCTTACAGCATTGGCAGATATAAAAACACTGTAAGGATCCAACTATTCTTTCCTCCAGGAAACTGATGCGTTTACTGATAATCTTAGTTGCATTTCTGATGCTGCCCATATTCCAACCACGGAAACCCAAGTGATTATTTTTAGGTTCCAGACAAATTATTTTTCCAACATAGGGTACTTAGAATCCTTTCTCTACCTGGGGCATTCTGGCTCATTTCTCATTTGTTCTCCAACACATTGTGCCTTGCATTAAGTTTGCCTTTCATTATTGTTATTGGTGTCTTAAAAAATGTGTAACAGTTTGAAGGGAGAAGCTAAGACTCATTCATCTTCATATCCACCATAGTGACGGGTAGACAGTAGGTATCCAATAAATGATTGAGAAAGAAAGAGAAGAAAGGAGAGAAGGAAGGAAGGAGAATCACGATCACTTCTTGTCCCTGAGGGGCAGCATTTCAATTGTTGTGCGGGGGATGGGTGAGAGGAGGATGGATGAAAGAGAGGCTATGGGAACATCTCCAAATCCCTATTCCTTTCAATATGTCCTTGTTCTTTATCCAAGCCAGTGGGTGTTCCCACCAATCTCCCCACAGCCCAACCAACCCCTTGTTGGAGTGCGCAAATGTTTTTTAAAAATTTTTATTATCGCCAAACCCTTCTCCTGGCAAAGGGTTTTCTACATACTTCTTCCAGATGAAACTTTCCTAGATGCACATTGGAAAATAAGTGAAGTACACGTATCAATCACTTTGAAGATACAAACGGATTTTGTTGTTGCTGTTGTTATTGTTTTATATGTTTGTTGTTTTGACCTCTGTGCCAGCATACATTCTTTCCTACTGCACTTGGGACATTTATGAAAATTGATTCACACTGAGCCCTGATGAAAGCTTCAAGAGATTTCAAAGGATTGGTATAATATGGGCCACCTTTTCTTATTAAAATACAATCAAATTAGAAATCAATTAGAAAAATGAGTAGAACCCTCCCATATTTCTGAACATTAGGAAACTCACTTTAAATTAGACATGGAACAAAAAAATGAAAATGGGAATTAGAAATAGAACTGAATGGTTATGAACATACTATATATACACACACACACACACACATATATATAAACTTGTAGACTAAGCAATACTTAAAGAGAATGTTATAATTTGAATTTCTTTAATAAGGAAAGAAGTATGAAAAATGATGAAGCATCTGTTTCAGTTAGTTTTTCTGTGGTAACAAACAATCATGAATCTTAATGTTCTACAGTCATAGAAATTTATTTCTCACAATACATGTAGCTGGGTTTGAACTACTGCTTGGCCCCAGTGTTGATCTGGCCTGTGGCTCTGCTCCATGCATCTTCTCATTCCAAGATCCAGGCTGAAAGACCCTCTGTGGAGACCAGTCTGTTCTTGTTTTTATGGCTAAGGTGAAGCACCAGAGACCTGGGGGAAGTTCATTAGCATCTCAAAGCTTTTACTCAGAACTGGCACATTGTCAAAGCAAGTCCATGCCGCAGCCAAAAGTCAATGGATTGAGATATATTACAAGGAAGTATACTACCACCTGCTATCTTGATCAAAAATATTCAGTTTCCTTCCTTCTGCAATCAAACTCTATTCATCGCCACCTCTGAAGAAGAGATCCTGAGTATCTCATTCAATCTCAGCAAAAGTTCAAAACCTAGGTCTCATGATAATCGTTCTATTAGGTGAACCTCTGGAGATCTATCACATGAAATGCACTTACCTCAAATAGCTATAACAAACACTCCTAGTGGAAAGAAATTTTACTTGATTAGGACTTTATTTTGCTCAGTCCATTGTCAATGAGGTTTATACATTAAACGTCTAAATAAACTTGAGAACAACAACAACAAAAGTAAAGGCTATATATAAAATTCATGTTCACAGAGAGCTCTTTAAGAAACTGATAAATTAAAAAATTCATTTCTCCAAAACAGTCTTCTATTATATTCCTAGACCACATCTCATAAGGGCATTGGATAATCTGCATCTTTAGGAGTTCAGCAGCTTGCTAAGCCTGTGTTCCCCTTGTAAAAAAAGTGGGGACCCCTAAATTGTCTTATGCCTTAACAGTTAGTCTCTTTTAATCAAGCCTGTTGGAACTTCTGGCAAAATATCTCTTAAAAATTTGTGCTTTTAAAAGTTAGTTGATTTCAATCAGCAGCATGGGCAAATAGCTATAGCACTGGTCTTTTGAGATGTGGCTTTTTTTCTAGATTTACAGATAACTTAAGCTAAGAGACTCCAAGGAGACGGTGGGTATCTTTTTTTTTTTTTTTGGTAAGCCATTTTATTCGAACTAACATGATTTTCTAGGGGTCACCTTAAACCATTCAGAGTTTTTAACAAAGGTTATGAATGGCAATGCCCCTTTTTGGGCATTTATCTTCATCTGAGCCTTAATGATGTCTTTGTTGCTCAAAGCATTTCTGTTTATTTTACTAATTAGAAACAGGTCTGTTTTTCAACTTTGTTATTCCTATAATTTCTGGTTGCTCTCATTTCTTTTTTTCCCCTGCTTGCAAAGCAGCCCAGTGCTTTTCTGAGTTCACCTGACAATTCTGGGGGAAAAAATAACCAAGTCATACTAGTAACATTCTATTTTGAAACCTCTTCCCCAAAGCCACTCATTCATTAGGTAGATTGTCTGCTAAGTTATTGCAGGTGACAGTTTGCTAAATGTTTTGCCACTTCATACCGTAGCTCACTACTTTTCCATCCTCCAATAATCGTTCCTTTATAACTTGCCCTTTGGTCCCAGGATGAATACATAGATTTTTGTTATTGTTGTTATAGAAGTATATCACCTTAAGATACCAATATCTGTTTTAGTCAACTTTGCTATATAGTAACAAATAAGCTCAAAATCTTAGTGCTTATACCAACAAAAATTCATTGTTTGCTCATGTTACACAGAATGTTGAGTCACCCACAGTTCAGCTATCTGCTTTAAATAGGATAGGCTCTGCTCTGCTGTCTTCCCATTCTGTGACTGAAAGCTTGGTTTTTATGCCAGCAATTCTCAATGCCTCTCAAAGCTCCCACCCAGAATTGGGAGTAAAAGAACCGGCACCCTGTCCCTTCTGCTCATGTTCCATTTCTCAAAGCAAGTTACAGAGTTAAACTACAATCAGTGGGCAAAGGAATACAATCCTTTTTTAGGGAAAGATGACATGAATTGTTGCAAATAATAAAATTTGCTACACAATCCCATCTTAAGTGATTTAAAACACAGAATAAGCCACCCTCATAAAAATGGACAGAAAAGTTAAAAAAAAAGAGAAAACAAACATCAAAAAATTACTAACTAAACCAAATCCTCCAGCTAGTGCTTGGCACAAAGTGTTAAAAAAAATGTTTAATAAATGTTGAAAAAATAAAAAACAGGATAGAAGGATCAAGGGGAAAAGGTATATCAGTGAGCTGGTACAGTGGTCCTTTTTTCCAAAAGGAAAAATAAAAATCTAAGAATGTGCAAGAAACCAGTTCAGAAGCAAATTGGAAATAAGATATGTTTTAATTTGAACAAAGTCCTTTTAGTCTCCATTGACCTCTTGCTATTTAATCCACCAAAGAGTGGTGCTATCCTTTAGTAAATTGCTTCCAAATGTTGGTGGTTTATTGGTTCTGGGAAACAAGACAGGCTTATCCAAAACATGATCAATATTAGATTGAAGTTTGATTATGAGATCGGATTCTAGAGAGGTGATCCCAAAAGGTGATGGATTTTCTATATAGGATAGCATATTTAATTGTATTGAGTTGTACTGCTAAATTGGTGATTCTTATAACTGAATTAAAATTATTGCTATGACATTAAGCACTTGCTATTGTTCCAGGTGGTACAACTCTAACAAATGAAAACGCCAAGGACAATAAAATTTTGCATTACATTCTAGGCTTGTAAAGAGTGATATAATATAACTCCAGGGGTTTGGGAAGGTACTATTAAGGGACTTATTATTGGGCTCTAGCTTTGAGTGGACCATGGGTTTCCCTTTTAAGTAGGAGCCTGTATTATAGGACAAAAGAGCTTTATCTCTTGTGACGGGAAGACTAAGAATAACTGTTCTTTATGAGTCATGCAAACACATTCCAAAAAGGGCTTTCTTCTATTCAACATCTGTAAAATCTCCTCCTGTCATTTCCCACCACCTTAGCCCAGGTAGAGCCGACAAGCAACGGATAATAGGCAGCGGTTATTTTTACTCTATTGAATTCCAATAAAAGAACAAAAAATAATTCACAAGAACAAATAATATTTCGGTTCTCTGAATTCAGAGATAAAATGTGGCCAAGAGTGACCTTTGGGGACCGGAACTGTAGAAGAATTTTTTTTCCCCAGCTCGTAGCTGCTGCCAATTTCTCACCAATGGAGAGAATTCTAGCTCCCTGGTTGAGTACTCCTTTTAGCATCTTTTGTAGGGATGATCACTTGATGTTCGGAGAAAATCTTTTGCCCGGGGGTAATCAGTCTTACCTGGGAAGCTCCCTAATGCCATTTTTCTCTTTCATAAATGAATCTAATTTGTAATATTTTAGAAAGCTGAGGTACAATATGAAGATACTATTTTCATATGTATTTAAAAATCAAAAAGGAACTTTCTTTTTTAACAAAACCTTAGATTTATCTATAAAAATTGATCAGAGAGACTACCCTTCAAAGCAAGGGCAGAGGGTACTGATTTTTTTGATGGAGTTTTTGGCTGAAGAGTTCTCCAGCCCTTCAGTGGGAGGAGGGAGGAGGTTGGCTCCGATGGGATCTTAGGTACTCATCTTAGACATAAAACTACAGAGTACTGAGGAAGGGATGTCTGATTTCACACCTTGCACAAGCCACTGTCCTTGCTCATGTGTGACTTCCTGCACTATATGCAGAGTGGACACAACACTTGTGTAGCTATACAGTTCAGAAGAATGGCTTGCCTCTCTCTCCTTGCTAAAACTGTGAAAGTAATAGGCAAACCATAAGAGAGTCTTAACTCTAGGAAACAAAGAGGGGAAGGAGGGGAGTGGTAACTGGGTGATGATGGACATTCAGGAGGGCACGTGATGTGATGAGCACTGGGTGTTATATGCAACTGATGAATGACTAAATTCTACCTCTGAAACTAAAAATACAGTGCATGTTAATTAAATTGAATTTAAATAAAAAACTTAATAAAATAGAAAGAGAAAAAGAAAGAATTTGAAAGTAAAAAGGAGAGAGATGGTATGTATTTATGTGGATTATAAATAAAAACCAGTATACTAAAAGGGACCCACTTTGAGCCTTTTTCACTTATCCTGGAAAAATTTTTTTTTTCTCCCAACAAAGTTTTCTCCATGAAATGGCAGTTGTGCAGCATCCTAAGAGTCCTCTCATAAAGTAGTCAATAATATTTGTTGAATGAATGAACATCCTTCGAAAAAGAGAAACAAACATCGACACGTTCTCCAGCTGGATGTCTATGTTCCCTAGTGGCCTGACCTCCAAGTGAAACAAATCAAAACCCGTCTGGCTGGGATATCCCAGTTTCTTATACCAATGCAGCAAACCAGCTCACTTAGGGCATTTACTGCAGCGAATAAGTAACAACAGCTGCTTAATGAATCCTCAAATTACAGATTTTTTTTGCCCTTGTATCCCAGCATGGTGGAGCTAATGAAGGGTGAAATTTATAAAAATAATTAAAATGATGCCAGCTTTTACAAGAAAGAGGAGGGGCCCTGACTAGCAAAGACTCAAAAGACCAGCAGCTGCAGATGCCAATTTGAAAAGACAACAACCTCTCTCACCCTGGAGGGGCAGGCTCATTGTTTGACCGTAGCCCTTTAGGGAATGAAAACCCTCTTAGGCCCACAGTGTGAGCTGAACATGGGAAGGGCTCTTCCATGGCAATTATACCGGTGGCCATGATTTTCTAACTGGTTCCAGTTCTTTTTGTTGTGTTCCTGCACTGCAAAGCAACAGAAGGAATGGGAATATGCCTGCAGGGCTTTTGATGGCGTGCAGGGAGGTTTTTTTTCAGAATGTATTTCTACTGCCATCTGCATCAAAATAACAATTTTTTTTAAACATTCAGTTTGAGTGGCTTCAATTCACACAAACAATTCACATAGTTTAATGTCCCTCATTTTCTTTTTTCTTTTTTTTTTTTTAAAGATTTTATTTATTTGACAGAGAAAGAGACGGCGAGAGAGGGAACACAAGCAGGGGGAGTGGGAAAGGGAGAAGCAGGCTTCCCGCTGAGCAGGGAGCCCGATGAGGAGTTCGCTCCCAGGACCCTGGGATCATGACCTGAGCCTAAGGCAGACACTTAACGACTGAGCCACCCAGGTGCCCCAATATCCCTCATTTTCCACCTCCCCCTAGCTGCCCCATATTCCTCACCTAAATACATGTTCCCTGAATCCTTTGTTCTCTTTACTTATCCATGTGCCTGCCTCCTTCCCTTCTCATCCTGATGTCCAGCAAAAGGAATAGGAATTTTTTTTCCCAGTTATAGGATTGTTAAATTATTCTTAGGCGCAGTTTAGCTAGACAGGACCACCTGACAAGTATCTGTCCATTTCCACAAGAACTGTGAAATGTGAAAAGTTGATTGAAAAGTGAATTTTATTCCTTTCACTCTATTGGTTCCATTATAAACTTGGGATAATGTTGCTTTTGGGGAAAATAATCAGTCCTGAAAGATAATTTTTAAAAAGTCACGGAGGAAGTATTTTTAAAAACGGAAGCATGAAGTTGTCCATTGTCACAGGAAATATTACCTTGTCTGAAAATTCTCATTGACATCATCATCTAGTGTGCTCAATTAAGTACTTTTTAAATTGGCTATTTATTTCCTTTTATAGAGGCTGGAAGAGATGGCATTTCAAATGCACACAATCTTCCAGGCCTTAGGAAAGTTATGGAAAGTAAGTTTAGGTTGTTTGTTTGAATTTTTTTTTTTTTTTTTTTTGCTTCTGGAGATAGGCCTGTATTACTATCATCTTCCCAGGGAAGGAATAGCTTTTCCTGTGGCTCTTTATGACCACTACCATTTTAGGCTCACCCTTATATCAATCTGTGCAGTCATGCAGTCCATGCCTTGCCTAAATGATGAGCATGATAACAAGGCTTAGGTGCACAATATATGCTTCTATCACCATCAACAGGGTATTTTCACCTCTGTGCAACATCTATTTATTGAGCATCCACTGAGCTCTACTAGGCCCCAAGATAGTATGCAAAAGGGAGCCTCACCTTCAATGACTAGCTTGGCTAAAACATGATAAGCATTTATACCAGTTTCAGTTGCAAGTGACAGAAAAATGCAGAGTAGCTTATACTAGAAATAAATCTACTGATAAATGAAGGAAAATTATATGGGCAGAGTTGGCATCAGTCTTGGGGGGATTTAGGGCCTCAAACAATGTCAGGTCTATTGAATTAGTTGTGCTTTTTTCTGTGGGTTAACTTCTTTCCTAGACTGACATGATGGCAAGATGGTCCAGAAGCTCTTCATATCATCCTCTTGGGTGGCAAAGGGACAATATTTCCTTTTTTTTTTTTTTTAAGATTTTATTTATTTATTTATCAGAGAGAGAGAGAGAGCACAAGCAGGGGGACTGGCAGGCAGAGAGAGAAGCAGACTCCCTGATGAGCAGGGAGTCCCATGGGGGACTGGATCCCAGGACCCCGGGAACATTATCTGAGCCAAAGGCAGCAGCTCAACCAACTGAGCCAGCCAGGCAAAGAAACAAAATTTCTTATCAGTAATTCCTGCCCTAATCTGGGAATCTCTTCTGATAGAAACAACTCTGCAAGTCCCTTTAAAAAAATTGAACAAGGAAACCACAGTAGTGGGATTATGATGATTAGTGAAGCTGGGTCATATGACCTAGGAAGATAATTCAGTGCTCTAACTGGTCAGGCCTGGGTCACATGTCCAGAAAGAGGATTCAATGCCCTGATTAACCAGGTATGGGTAAGAGTCCCACAAAGGGAATCCAGTGCTCTGATTGGCCAGACCTGAGTCACATGTTTCACCATTTTTATCAAGGGTAGAGGCCAATCTCCTGGACTGAGAATTGGAAAAAGTTATTCCGCAGAGGAAATTCATAGTACTTACCAGGAGAAGAATGAATAAAAAATATACACTAACAGTATATTGGCTATGTAAAAGGCCAATAAAGGAGGTGAAGCCAGGATGTGGGCTGCAATGTCTGATTTTGGAGGCGGCACTGTGACACATCGCTGAAAAAGACAGTGACAACAACCACAACATCTAATTCTTGTTGGTACTTACTATGCAAAGGGCTTTATGTGGATTATGAGCAAAGTGCTGCATCCAAGCAGAGTAGGGCAGCTTATCTTCCTAGGAAGGCTTTACACAAATTCGGAAGTGGACACAGGAGTTGAGACTCCCCTGGGGGTGAAGTAAGGTAAGGGAAGCAGTTTGCAGTGCTATGCCTTGGGGAAGTTTTTTTCAGGAGCAGAAGGATGTGAGCATGTTTGTAGGCTGATGAAGAGCCAAGAGAGGCAATGACTGATAATGCAAAAGAAAACAAGAAATCGTTTATGCAGCAGAGTCTCAGGAGAGGTGGGAGGGAATGAGATTCAGAGCTTTGATGGAGGTCATCAGTCTTGGATAAGAGGGACACTTTTTCGAAGACAGAGGGGAAGAAAGGAAGAGAGGGGCAATGGGGAATAATAGCTTCCTTGTAAAAGAAAATACATCTCGTCGCATTTGTGTTACAGCTTATCCAGTGCTTCACATGAAATAAATGGAATTCCACCTTTAAGTCTGCTTTTATTCCATCTTCCTCAAGGTCAAGAGTCTCTTGATAGCGCCGAATCACCCTTTTGGGGGTTAGTTTTATACAGCGTTTTAAAGGCATTTATCATGTGCCATTATGGAATTCTTGTCACATTTGCTTGCTTGCTTATTTACTAACTTTGATTTGGTAGGTTAGAGGTGCTTTCCTTCTGTCATTCCAGTGTTTTTATGGTGAATGGATTAGGTACATAATTTATTACAGAACAACATATAACTTGTTATTCACAGAATTTATGTATATAAATTAATGTAAATAGGCAAAGAGTATGTTTCCATGAAAGAGATAGAATAAACCAATTAGCTACAGTTTGCAATGTAGATAAATTGGCAGCTGGAAGGGACAACCCATTACTTTATAATTAATTGATTCAGATCTTTTTAAAATTAATTAGTTAAGAAGTACAGCTGGGCAAAGATTAATGTACAAGGAGCCTTCGGTACTCCCATCAGAAATCAAGGTCAAGCAAATGATTTTGGCTATTGCACCTTTCAACTGACTGGCAGTGATTCAATCAGGCACTGAGTGCTTAGATGCTCCTTAATTGTCTTCTCCAGGTTCTACTGGGTCTTTTAGTAAATCCACAGGTAACTCTTTTTTCCAAGTTTTGACTTATCCTAATTATAGCTCTGTTGTCCTGTAGACATTGAAAAAATGCATACTGTATTGAGTGCTTAATACATGTCAGGACCCAGGATGAAACACTTATATACTTTATTTCAGCTTTCCTCACAGGATCCCTATGAATTAGGTGTTCAAAGAGGTGGCATAGTGTAATGGTGAAAGGCAAGATTCAAAAGCCTGACCTCCTAGATTTAGATCCAGCCATTCTATTAACTGCTGTGTGATGCTGAACAAATTGCTGAACCTCTCTCTCAGTTTCCTCATCTGTAAGATGGTGATAAGAGTTCCTTCCTCATAAGTGTATATCTATTTTATTTTTTTTTTAGAGAGAGAGAAGGGGGGAGGGGCAGAGGGAGAAGGAGACAGAATCTTAAGCAGGCTCCATGTCTAATGCGGAGTGTGACATGGGGCTCGATCTCACAACCCCGAGAACATGACCTGAGCCGAAACCATGAGTCAGACGCTTAACAGACTGAGCCACAGAGGCACCTCATAAGTGTATATGTATTAAATTAGTTAATCTGCATAAAGCGTTTAGAATGAAATAGGACCTTCACATACTGATATCATTACTTTTTCCCCATCACATTTCTGAGT
Source organism: Eumetopias jubatus (assembly GCF_037043125.1). Classification (NCBI taxonomy): domain Eukaryota; kingdom Metazoa; phylum Chordata; class Mammalia; order Carnivora; family Otariidae; genus Eumetopias; species Eumetopias jubatus. The sequence continues at coordinate 111,677,050 of NW_028274814.1, read as the reverse complement.
ACTTACCTTCCTCTAAATAGTTTACCTACATGAACTGACTTAATCCTTCTGAGAATCCCATGAGGTAGACATGCCATAAATCAAATGAATCCGCATTTTACAAATAAGAGAACTGAGGCACAGTAAAGACTGATAACTTGCCTAACACTACCTAATTATTAGTAGAAGATCCAGGATTTACTTTCAAATAGTCTATCTTCAAAATTCATGCTTTTAATTACTCTCCCATAGTGTCACATTCTTCCAGCATTGTCTGTTCTCCAGACACGTGAAATGGAATGCAGTTCCCAGAAGGAGCAAGGCTCATTTGTGACTGTCATTACGTGAGCTCTTGGCCTGGAATGTTCTGTTTCCCTCGCCCACTTGTTGAACACCCTATTCCACCTTAAATAATTCAACAACAACAAAATCACTTCTTCAGAGAAGCCATCCTTAACGTGCTTATGGTGGAGTTTTCTGCATCTCCCCCTGAGGTACCACAGAATCCTATCCTTATCTCTTTTATAACATTCTTAACTATGTTGATCTGTTAGTCAAATAATCAATAAATATTTATAAGTCCATCAATGACCTATCACTGAGTTCGTTTTCTCAAGGAACTGAAGTCCTTGTGGAGAATGATAAATTCTAAACCTGTTCCAAAATGAAAAATTAAGATAATTTTGGACGTTAAATTGACTTTTGAAGGATACAATGGGTTAGTGTAGAAAGGGATTGGGTGTGCTGGTTCAACTCAGTTGGAGATGAGAAATAATAGTCAGTAGCCAGGCACATAAAAGTAAGTGTGGACGGCATTTCAAACAGAAGGACCGGAAGTGCAAAAGTCCTTTCATGGGATCAAGGCTGCTGCATTTGAAGGAAAAAAAGTGCAACTAACATTAGTATATGTATAGTCAATATTTATTTACATGTTTATCTTCCTACCCAAACTGTGAATTCTTTCTGGTTAGGGCCACTCATCTTTGAACCCCTACTGTTTCGCAGATCTCCTGGACTACGGTTTTTTGTTTTTTGTTTTTTTTTTGGATAATTGGCTGAATGAAATCATGACACAAGCGAACTGTTACCCAAGATAACTAATTTCTTTTTCTTTGCTCTTCCTCCTGCCTTTTCCATGTTTGTTACTCTTCTGAAATGATTGCCAAAATTCTCTCTCTCTCTCTTTTTTTTCTCTAGTCCCCTCTACACATTTCCGTTTCCCTTTGGTTCTACCGTCGCCCACATCTATTTCTCCTATCCCTAGATCCCCTTTGTTGTCCCGGGTAATTCCTGCCTAAGCTGCAGGGATCTGGAAAGAGGTATAGTCTTTGGATGGGGATAAAGCTGCCCAGACATGTCTTATCCTCTTTACTCTGACCCCTCTTTCATAGACCCCAAAGAATACCTTATATTCAGGGGGTCAACACCAAAGCTAAAAATATAACCTCATCCTGAGATCCTCTTTTGGCAAATAAATGCAAGCTAGTTTTCTTTTAAGCCATTGTTCTGGAGACAAGCTTTAGAAGAGGAGAGAATAAGGTGAGCCACCTTGGTGCTTCCCGCTCACCTAGGGAGAAGTTTTGATTGCTCTTAGAAGCTTGATTGCTCTTAGAGACTGAGGTTAAAGAAGTTTAAAAAGCAAAAAGGAAGGACCAATTTTAATAGTTAACTATAAAGGATTCCTAGAGTTCCTTTTCTTCCACCTGATAGAGAAAAGGAGCAACTCCTGTGCCTTTGTCTTGCAGGGCAGCTTTCTTCTTCTCCCCGGGGGGTTTATACAGCTATTTGGGAGTAAAAGATAACCAAGGATGAACTCAAACCTCCCCTGGGGCCTTAAAAGCCGTCTCTTTAGTTGCTAATCAGCCGAACCCACACATCTTAGATATATAAATTTTAATCAGCTTCCTTTCCATTTTTTTTTTCTTGTCTTTCAGAGACTGGGTTCCACCTACAAAGAGTTTGGAATCAATTTTGAAAATATAGGAGATCAGCAGCTTCTTGCCTGGGATTGTTCTTGAGCTGCCAGCTAAGATGACCTAATTCCCCTCACCTTCTTCTCAGGCACTGTGGGGATTTCTGTATGGCCACTTTCATTCCATAGCTGCAACACAATGCAGCCCAATGACCTTTTGTTGCAAAAGGAAACGTCGTGCTTCTTTAAGTTATTTTTTTTAGTGTTTGCTTTAGTTACTAATTGAAAATGCCTAGAATACCTTTAATTCTTCTAAGATATTATAAAAAGACTCTTGGTGTACAAATGTCTTAAGTAGTAGGTTGCTTTCCAGGAATCAAAAGGTGGAGAAACAATACTGTACAGATTCTGCTCTTGGGCTCTGGACTCAGACTGCCTGGGTCAAATGCCTCCATCAATGCTTATGGCAGTGCCATCCTTGGGAGAGTTACTTAATATTTCTGTAGCTCCCTTTTCTCATACTTAAATGAGAATAACAGTCCCGTGTTATAGGGTTTGGGGGAGTAAATAAGATAATGCATGTAAAGCACTGAGCATAGTGCCAAACTCGACATAAACACTGAATGGAAGTGATAATTACCTTGGCCATTGGAATAAAGGAGTATAAAGGGAACAGGTAGGTTCTGAATCAGAGTATGTGAATTCTAGTGGTCTCAGGTACTTATCCTCAGCTGGGATGTCCTTGCTTGTGTTACCTACTCTTATGTTCCTCAGAGCTCCTGGTGTGATACAGAGTGCAGGCACAATGCCCAGTGACATTTCCTGTATGGTCAGAGAGAACGTGCAGTTTTTAATGTGAAGGAAAAAGTAAGCGGCATCACACCCAGACAATGGGATAATTACAGTGAAATAGTCAAGAGCATGGACTCTGGAGACAGAATGCCTGAATTCAAGTCCAGACTCCCTTGCTTATTAGCTGTCTGATCTTGTACAATTCATCTTAACCTTTCTATGTGCTTTAATTTTCTCATCTCTCAAGTAGTAACAAGAATAGTCCTCCCCTATAGAGTTGTTAGCATTAAATAAGAAAATGCACATAGGCCCCAGCTTAAGAACTCAGGGAATGGTAGTTTCTATCATTATTAGCAAAGAGTCCATTTCATTGGGTCTTTCTTTGTAAAAACTCATTGCTTCTTGATCTGTTCACAGGCGTGAGTAAAACAAGTTTGTCCTCACCAAATCCCTTTTAGGTGCCGAGTTACCCAGGGAGATCAGAGTTAAGATTGACATGTTGGAAGGGGCTCTTGAAGCTTTTCAACAGAAATCAATTTTTTTGTTTGTTTGTTTGGAAAGCAGAAGTGGGTATGTTTTATAAAAATTTGACTGGTTCCTCAAATGGACCTCAGTATGGATGTCCTCACTCCACCTAATGGGCAGCCATGAGATGATTAGAGGTAAGAAGTGATCATGGTCTACTAGTTAAAGCAGATAACCAGGCATCACAAATTGAGAGGCCATTTCTGCCTCCACCACTGGCTGGCTGGGCAAGTCCCCTCACCTCACTGAACCTGCTTTTTCCAGCTTCAAAATGAGGATAATAGGATTCCTCTACCCACACAGGGATGTTAGGTAGCTTAGTTAATTGATGTTTGCAATATGTTGGGAGATAAAAGGCAGTATGGAAATATAAAAGTATATTAAAGAAGAACAAAGTAAGACGTTAAAAGTGCCTGACAATGCAACAGAACTAACAGATTGGGCAACAGAACATGGAAGATAATAAAGTTGGTATAACACTAAATCATAATATTGATACTAGGGTTTTGAAGAGCTCATTCATACAATAGTGAATTTCTGAGTATTATAACACCTTCATTCTTTTCCAAATGAACACTGGCTTTAAAAAATGGGAGGTACTTATCTCAATCAAAGTTAAATCTTTCCTATATTCTTCCATGAATTGATAGGACTGGTTGTAACACTAACCCATGGCATTGAGAGCGCTATTCTAATAATACTTTTTTTAAAAAAAAGATTTTATTTATTTACTTGTCAGAGAGAGAGAGAGAGCACAAGCAGGGGGAGCAGAAGGCAGAGGGAGAAGCAGGCTCCCCCCTGAGCAAGGAGCCCGATGTGAGACTCGATCCCAGGACCCTGGGATCATGACCTGAGTTGAAGGCAGATGCTTAACCAACTGAGCTACCCACGTGTCCCAATACTTATTTTGTTTTTATGGTGTTTGTCTTAGGTCAAAGATCAGACACTGTCTATCCAGGAAAATTAGCTAGATAAGAATTCTTGAATAAATAATCTTAAAAAGTCATTCTCTCTCATCTTCCAATTCAATTCAGAAACCACTTTGACCTTTTTCTGCTCATGGCAATAAAAGCTGACTTGATCAAAGTGACCTTTTTTTCTTCTTCTTTTCTGTTCCTATTTCGGAGCCATCTGGCTTGACAGCCTTAAGAGCTAAAATACTTTCTTTTGCAGCCTTTAGAAATGCCCCCTAGAGGCAAACAACCATTTGGCAGAACCAGTAAATACAAAGTATAAAAGAGTATTTCCTGCTTGTTCTTTCTAAGGTAGTGTGTGGAGGAGTCAGGACGGGGCAGGTAGACTTGTGCCTACCTGGAAGATTTATAGAGCCATTTCAGGTGGGACATACATTTTCAGGCCCAAAGGAATTTGATCTCATTTCCATTCTATAGCAAATAATGGAGCAGCACCTTGGTACTCAACTGTATGTGGTGGCAACCTTGGATAGTTTAAAAAGTTTGCAGAAATCATTCTTCACACTAAAATACATATGTGAGTACTGACTTAAAGTTCTTGGAGAACTCCCAGTCCCTCCATTTTTCTTATCAACTTTACCAATGTCCTTTATTGGTTAAAGCACCCTGAAATATAAGACTTTTGAGGGGCTGTGGGCTGAGATCTGAGTTTTAAACATAAATCACCTCACCCACTCAAAAATGTAGCTTTGGTTGCTTGGGGTAAGAGTATCTTGTCTTGATGGCATTGTATAGATTACACATTGTTGTGTTTTGTACATTATATCCTGACCATGTCTCACTAATCTTCTATATAAATATCTCAGCATTACAGAGATCAGGCTAAACTCAGAGATTCATCAGACAGGAGATATTTGAGCTTTTTGCTTCCTTGGGTTTTGCACAGAAAAATTGGGGATTAGTTGGAAAAAGAAAGCCAATTGTCCTTTCATCAGAATTATTCTGGGTGAATGTCAGAACATACTGGAGAGACAGGGAAAAACATTCTAGAAAGGAGGGGTTTCTGGTTTGCCATTTCCCTGGAACAGTGTACAATATATTGAACTTGTTTTTTAAATTTGCTTCAGTAGAAGTGCCTGTCAAGTTCACGTACGAGATCTTAAGTTTGCCATAAGGAGTTATTTCCAATTTTTTTCACACAATAAGCTATAAATAACACAAACAATGGCAGGATTGTGTTGATTTCCTCCTGATGTACCCTGGCTAAGCGTCGTGGTCAGAAACCTGAGGTAGACAGCAGGAATTCTGTCTGAACTACAGGGTGATCCATTGCTTTTCCAAGATTAGCTAAGGAGGCAGGTTTCAGGAAGCATGTCTCCTCTCCAGGCACTTGCTGGGGGATTTCTGAATTATTTACTCTGTGAGAGGGCTCCTGGCTTTGAGCACAGGGAATGTGGTTCTTCAGGCCACAAAAGCTTAAAATAGACGCATCTCTCTCTCCCCTCTCACTATTTATGTACAACCAAATTATCCATCCTTACTTCCCTCCCCCAGGCATTTTTTTTCCTCCTGGTGGCAAGGGACAATAACACTTAATTTCTACTTATTAGGAGTTGTGTCAGGATGGCTCAGTTTCCCAGGGGAGGGCTTGTGTAATGGGTGGTGCAGAATCACATTCATAAATTCATCATGATTTTTCTCAGTGCTCTTACAAATGGCAGGTGATCAGACATTAGCATTGCAATGAAGCACAGCCACATAACCAGAAGATTGCTTTTGGGCATGCTGCATGGCTCACGATTTTCCACGTTCCTAAAGTGTGTGCCTTAATGATTCATTAATTAGAAGTTTTATCTGAACCAGTTGTCCCATCATTAATTGGTGCATGTTTCATCCAACTTAAGGCAACTAGTGTTTTACTCTGATTCCTTGGGTGAAGACTGCATGATATGGACCCTGATTGCCTTCTTTTCTTCATGGCTCTTGAGCCTATACATTCATCCGGCCATGTCAACGACGGCAGACCTTCATTCCCTCAGTTTAATGGGAGATCTTAATTGACCTCAAGGGAATCTGGGAGGAAAATTAATGATATGAGACCAAAGGGAATTATATCTGCTTTCATTTGCCTTGAACAGAGTAGGTGTTCAACAAATATTTGGTTTTTGTATGGTTTCATTATTATTTTGTTATCAGATTAGAAAGTGGTGAGAGGTCATGGGAAAAAAAACTGGGAAAGTTAGTATTTGTTCCTTAATTTTGGAATTTTGCTATCAGTTCAACAACTCAGGCCAAGGTAGATGTCTTCATCCCACCTGAAACCCTATGTTCAGTTTGGCTTAAAGGCACTTGTGGAACATCTATTACATGCTCTGCCAAGCCCAGTGCTGTATGCTGGGAACAGAATGATGACCCCTTGAGGATTCCATCGTCTCACAGAGAGCCAGTCATGAAAATACACAATTTAAATATGCCAGGTGTGCTTATGGTGGTGCTGCCTAGAGTTGCTGAGACTAGCTGAGGCTAATTTGCTCTTGAATGCAAAGAGAAATTAGCCAGGCAAAAATAGCTTTTGCCATGTGTGTTGTTTGATCTACTTTTATTGGATTGCCAGTGCTTACGAGTTAAGTTTGATTTTTACTTTTCAGTGTTCCATTCTGGCAGCTTTCTTGAGCAGGCAGACCCCCTGGATACAGGACATCCTTAAGTGAAGTTATGTTTACTGACCACTACAGCTCATTCTCTCAAAAGGTAGACTCAAGAACTCTCTGAAAGGAAGAATACCCATGGGTTTGGGACAGTCTTCAGAGTCCCATCCGGACTTTGTCCATCATGCTTTCTAGGTATTCAAAGTCAACAATGGTCTATACCAGGGTTTGCCAAACTTTTTCCATAAGGCCAGATAGTAAATATTTAAGGTTTTGCAGGCTAGACAGTCATACTGCAACTACTCAACACTGCTTTTGTAGCTTGAAAGCACTTATAGAGCATATGTAAATGATGGGTGCGATTGCATTCTATTGTAAATTGACAATAACAGGAGAGAGCTGGATTTGGCCCTTGGGCCATTGTTTGTTGAGCCTGCAGCATTAAACAGATACATCTAGCTATTATTTAAAGTCAAAAAACATTTAAGAATTTCAAGTAAATACTTGAACTTCAGATATTGAATATTAATACCAGGAGTCTAAACTTACGTTTAAATTCTTATTCAGTGCCTACTTTATGTAAAATACTGTGTAAAGGATGAGGATAAAAAGAAATGAAAGTTGGTGTTTAATCTCAAGGAGTAATTTTTTGGGGAAGACCTATTTTGCAGATGTAGAAACAGAGACCCTCAGAATTGACTTGTTCTTGGTTAGATAGTAGCAAAGCCAGGACTTGGAATCAGGCCCCTGTGAGCTCAGGCCTCTTTCCGCATCATAGCATTTTGTTTCATGGGTGAAGACCCTTGGGTCAGAATGAAGTCTATGTGAAAGAAGAGAGGATATATGATTCATCGCGGTTCCCATACCCTTGAATCTTTGCTTCTGTCATCTGCCAGAAATAACTAAAAGAAGAAATTGAAGCTGTTTTCTTAACAGGGCTCAGTCATGCCACAGCTGATGCTAACAACAGAATCACCTGATTTCCCTTGCAGCTGAGAGTTCACCATGTGTTCACCATAGGCATCTATGAAACTTCAAAACAGTTTTGTTCTCATTTGGCAAAAACATCTCATACTTTCCTCAGGTCTTCACAATGCTCATGGGCAGAGAAACAGAATTATCATTGCTGGACTGAAGGAGTCATTGGGAAAATTATTCTATAGTATTTTTACTTGGAATTCAGATAATAAATAAAAACGCAACTGCCAAATCCAATAGTCGTTTTGCAATCTCATTCTTCCATGATATTTCTGCAGCATTTGGTAGTGTTCCTTGCCACCCTCTTTTTGAGAAATTCCATGACATGGAACTCTCTTCTAAAATGAAAATTTTCCCAAAGAACATTCCTAAACCTTCAACATTTTGCATTACTTACCCTCTCTTTCATCCTTCCTGCTCTTAGGGCTTTAACTTTTACTTCTAATTGAAGAAAAAGGAAAAGAGAAAGATAAAATATTTATTTGGCACTCAAAGTGTTCTAAGGATCTAGAGATAGAAAATAGAGCTCCTTCCTTCGAGGATTTCACAATCTAATAGAGAGGAACAAAGAAAGAAAAGATAATGACTATAGATCGCAGATGCTGGTAGAGATGTGTGTGGGGGGGTAAAAGGTGAATACTTAGGGTATGGAAAGGCAACTGTGAAGGCTCCTCAGAAGAAAGCTGAATAATAAATTATCAGGGTGAAGAAGTTTGATCCCTTAAGACAGAATTTGAGGCTCCTAAGTATTTACCCCGACTATGTCAACTCTGACACTGGCTTCCTATTACCCATTTCCCTATTGCTTCCCTAACTAGATCAAAAACTTCTGGAGGTCAGGGATGAGCTGTCTTCATCATAGTGTCTTCAGCACTTAAACAGTGCCTGGCACGTGATAGGAGCTCAGTAATAGTTACTGAGAGATAGAGATTATTATTCCTACTTTAACACCGAGAAACTGAGTCTCAGTAATTGAAAAATGAATTTATACATCACTCATCATCAGGGAAATGCAAATCAAAGCTACAATGAGATGTCACTTCACACCTGTCAGAATGGCTGAAACCGAAACACAAGAAACGACAGGTGTCGGTGAGGTTGTGGAGAAAAAGGAAGCCTGTTGACCTGTTGGTGGGAATGCAAACTGGCGCAGCCACTGTGGAAAACAGTATGGAGGTTCCTCAAAAGAGGACTACCCTATGATCCAGTAATTGCACTACTGGGTATTTACCTGCAAAATTCAAAACAGTAATTCAAAAGGACACATGCACCCTATGTCTACTGCCGTATTATTTACAACAGCCAAGTTATGGAAGCAGCTCAAGTGTCTATCGGTAGATGAATGGATACAGAAGTTGGTGTATATATCTATCTATCTATCTATCTATCTATATATATATGAGAATATTATTCAGCCATAAAAAAGAATGGAATCTTGCCATTTGCAATATGGATTGAGCTAGAGAGTATAATGCTAAGCAAAATAAGACAGTCAGAGAAAGACAAATACCACATGATTTCACTCCTATGTGGAATTTAAGAAACAAAACAAATGAGCAAAGGGGAAAAAAGAGAGAGAGAGAGAAATCAAGAAAAAGTCTTAATTATAGTCTTGATGCTTACTAGAGGGGAGGGAGGTGGGGGTTGGGTTAAATAGGTGATGGGGATTAAAGAGGGTTCTTGTCATGAGGAGTACTGGGCATTGTATGGAAGTGTTGAATCACTATATTGCACACCTGAAACTAATATAACACTGTATGTTAATGATACAAGAATTAAAATTTTTGAAAAAGGAATTTATATGTTACCGAACATTGAGTATTGGGAGGTACTGACAGTTAAACACAGACCTTGACAAGTGCTTCACCTTTTTTTGCTTCAGTTCACCTAATTTGACATCTCAAGTCCTACCTTCACTCCAGAGTTTCAATTCTGAGTCTCCAATTTTTTTTTTTTTACATCCTCTCTGAATGTCCTACCTCAAACTTAGCATGATCACAATAGAACTCCTTATCTTTCTCCTGAATGGGGATGATTCTTTCTCTCTATATGACATACTGATGTCATGTATGTATGATATCAGTACCCATTTTCTTGCTGTAGTCTTAGACTCTAGGATGTGGGAGTTAATTACATAAGAAAATAGGAAGCAGGGATCATTTGGCTGACAGAACTTTAGAGAATTTAGGCACATGGCAGCTCCCATACCATGATAGTTAGTCCTCAACCTGACTTCTAGAGCAGTACCATCCAATAGATATGAAATGTGAGCCACAAATATAAACTATATATATAATTTTACACTTTCTTATAGCTATATTTAAAAAGTAAAAAGAAATAGGTAAAATTAGTTTTAATAGCATATTTTGTCCACTGCTCAATAGCCATATACAACTAGTTACAGTATATTGAATGATGTACTTCTAGAGAGTCTTTCACAAAGATTTTATAAGCTACAAAATAACATTAAATTTCTAAGTCCCCTCCCATCATTTGCATTCTGGTTTTGATTCAATACCTTTACTACTCATATCCGATTGATTGTAAGGCACATGGTCGTCATGAGGGCAGGTTAGTAATAATGCTAGGGAAGGAAGCTATCAGGAAAAAGAGATTAATGCTGCAATTATAACCCTTTGTCTTGATGCATATTTGATCAGAAAAATCTCAATTATATGTGACAAACACATTTACAGAGGTGATGTATTCTCAAGAACGCTGTGGCCGTTAGATCTCTAGTCTAAGATCTGGAGAACATTTATTTTATAGAAGTCTTCTAAATCAATTAGGTGGGAAGGAAAGCCATGATGAAATCTCTGATCTTTGAGTCATTTTGCTTGGAGACCTTCTCCAGGGGTGGGTAGAAAGGATTGGAGAAGGTTAAAAGTTTCCTGCTCACTTTACACTTAATACTTCTTCCGTTTAATTATGTATGGTTATTAAAAAATGTCTAAAACATGACCTATTAGTCCTTGTCTTCAAGCTATTTCCTATCTTCTAAACTCAAAACCGTAATGCTGCCTGATTCTTTCCTCTCTTTCTTCTTTCTCCAATTGGATACAAGGTCCCATAAATTCCTTATTCACAGAATTGCTTACATCCTCCTCCTTCCATTTTATTCTTAATGTCACTTCTGAGGTCCCCAACTCCATCACTTCATAGTTTGACCAGCGCAAGGATCTCTAAAATGATTTTGCCATCTTGAGACTCTTTCTGTTTCCCATCCCCTTTCACCATCAAATTTATTTTTCTAAGACACTACTTGGAGAACACTTCCCTTTCTCAATTCCTCTTTACCTAATTAAAAAAAAAAACCTGCAATTACCTCACTTTATAAAGAAGAAATTTAAACTAATTAATAGTAAGTTATTTATTTAGGACCACTCAATTTAAAGATGGAAGAGCTGGATTTAAACCCAGGCTTCCAAATTTTAAATCTTATATGCTTCCTACTATACACCTTACCTGTAGAATAATGTCCAGGGTCTTTTCTCTTTATCCCAGGATTTGCCCAACTTAAACCTTATATAACATGTCGATCAATCTTCTCTTTAACTCCCATACCCAAACCTATCTGTTATTCCTTAAAAAACCATTCATTTAGCCATTGTACGAATGTTTATTAGGCATATTATGTGTAAGACATTCTGTTAGGCACCTACAGGGGCTAGCCTTCACAGGCTGTGTGGGGCATAAGGCTGGCAAGGTAGTTGGAGGCCAAAGCACTGACAGTGCTGAAAATCAGCCTAGGAGTTTGAGATTTAATTCATTAGACAGGGTAGTACCACAGCCAGCTTCTGATGAAGAATGTGAGATGACAAATCTGGCAGAGTATGCATAACACATTAAAGTCAGAGAGCTTGGGTACCCCTGAGGTTGCAAAGTGGTAGCTTTCGGAAAGAATAAAGCCTACAGATGTTTCTTTTCTTTTCTTTCTTTTTTTTTTTTTTTTTTTTTGGTTTGGCTCACATGCTGGTTGTGTGTGTGCAGAAGAAAAAGCACTAGTTTGTTAAAATTGGAATGGGGGAGATTGGTGGAGTGGAGGGAGATTATTTAAACTCTTTATAGACCTTACAACTTTTTACTTGTGACAAGCATGTACGCCTTTATAATTAACAAAAATGAAGGAAATTTAAAATAAACCCTTCATTTTATACCCAGACAGAAGTTCCCGCTACTTGCCCCATAAAGCATGAATTGATCTATTTAAATGGAAGAAATACCTCATCACGTTTACTGCCTATTATTAAGCCTGTTAGTCATTCTTCCTATAGTACCTTTCTCCCTCCAAATGCCAAACACCTTAGAAACACTGTCTAGAATATTTTATGATGAAGCAACAATATGTGCAAAAATGGCTAACGGCATGGGTGCTGCTGGTCCTTGCTACCATGCTCACAGCAGACATGGCCAACCAAGCTCACCACCCGTTTCATAGATGCTGCTGTAATCTCAGAGTACTTCTCAACACTGGTCTTGAGGATGTTGCTACCAGTCAGTGAGAATTAAAGGAAAAATGATACCCATTTGCCCTTCCTAGTATAGTAAAAAAAGAGCACTTATTTGAGTTTGAATCACATTTTTATCCCTGTGTGACCTGGAACACGTTAATAAGCCTATCTGAGCTTCAGTTTCCTATGAAATTGGGCGTTGTCTCATTGATAGTTTTCTTATGAAGAGTAAGTGAAATCTTATCATGGCTGAAGGAGCCCTTCATCATCTCTCTACATTGCTTATATTCAGTTAAAACTTTTGACTTAAAATGCTTACTGTTATTTTGCACTTATTTATGCTTGTTCTAGATGTACCACTGAGTGAAAGATATTAATTCAGATTGATCTGGAAAACAATGACTTATTTTCTGTCCATTGCCTCTAGGGAAAAGGCACCAGGAGCAGCTCTGATGCTTAATCTGCTCTCCCAAAACTCATGGTCCTGAGCCAGTCTCATCAGCTATCATATTGTTGCCCCTTTCTGGACAACTATTACCCAGATTTTATTCTCATATTACTTTCATCTTGAGCTTTCTTAGTAGATTTAATATTCTTTCTCTCTTTTTTTCTGTACTGTATATACAAAGACTTTGGCAAGTGCCTAAAAGATGCCATATAGTCTGGGTTCCATGAAGAGTATGCTTTTGGAGTTGATCAGGGATATGAATCAGTCTAGAAGAGAACCTAGAAAAAGTCAGCTTCATGTTCATCCATCCATCCATCCATCCATCCATCCAATACTTATTGAGCACAAACTCTGTGTTAGATCCTGGAATAGATGTGGACATTTAACAGTGAATAAGCTTTGTTCTCTCGTGGGGTTTCTAATGAGAGAATATCAATGAAAAATGGTTGTCATTAAAGAAAGAAATAAAACATATGATTTTAGGTATTACCAAGTGCTATGAAGAAAAGTAGAGAGGGTCTGACAAGAGGACTATCTTGAAGCCAGCAAGTGAAATTGCTTGAAAGCAGTGGTTAAATAAGAGATCTAGAAAACAGGAAGCCAGCAAGATTTGGAGGAGTAATTAGATCTCAGGTGATTGATGATAAAAGAGTGGCCAACAGAATACATCCAAAAGGGCCAGATGCAAAGGGATGCTTACTCTTAATCTCTCTTTTAGCTTCTTTCTGGGAAGGAATTTCTCTCAGGAGTTGGGCCAGGTTGGTGGACGGGAGGAAAATGGCTGTAAGGGGAAAGATGGCAGGAGCAGTAGGAAGAATTTTCTTTCCCAATTGTACTTAACCCATTATACATCTGGCAGGTTTTCATAATTTCCTTAATTTCAAAGAAAGCAGATCAAAGATCAGGTATGATTATTGCACAAAAGTAAAAAAAAAAATCTCTTCCTCTGGGGGTATCAAAATGAAACTCCCTTACAAATTCTTCACAAAGGTTACAGACAGACTTCAACACAATGCTTAGGTGGATGATTAAAACTACAGCAACAAATTAGGTGCAATTAAAGATTTTCAACTTTCCCACATACCTGCAACCAAAGCTGTGAAAAAAGGGCGTATGTCAGGTAATTAATTGCCGAGAAATATTTAATAACCTCTCCTCTGCTACATTTAACATGAGGCATGAGTGCTTTGTTTGGACTTAATCACACGGTTCCCCGGAGCTGCGGGCAGGTTCCCGCAGCGCACCTAAAGGAAGAAAGCCCCAAAGCACAGCTTATTTAATTTGCAACTCTTGCCACACCACTTCACACTGAATTCTTTATCCTTTGGGCACACATAATACAACCACAATGCACTGTAGTAACATCCGCTTTATAGGCAGAACTTTCATCTACCCACAGCTTCCTCCTTTTTTGTGAAACCTTTTGGTTGTCCAAGCTTCTCTCTTTGTAGCCTGACAGGTCAAGGACCCCACTGCATTCAGGAAAGAGATGATTTTATGCATCATTTTGCTCTAATAACAGAATGGAGACTCCTTTAATGTTAAGATCCTCTAGAGCAGGGCATATTAAACAGTATTGACTCTTGAGAAGCTTTGGTGCCTGGCAACTTTCGACGTGTGTAATGCCGTTTGGCAGCTCCTTCCCCCAGGTCCATTCCAGCTTTGGAGCATTTTTAGAACAGGAGGCACTGAGAAAAACTTTTTTTTTTTTTTCTAAGTATCCAAATATGTAACAGACGGGACGGTGGATAAATGTCGACTACAGTTGCCAAAATCTGCAAAGGCAGATCTCATTGGCTTTGGATTTTAGCATGCTAGATGACGGTGGAAATGGGTGAATGGGTGGTGTTATTTGAATTTAAGAAAGTATTTGCTGAGCCAGTTGGGTTGGGTCTGAAGGTTTTGCTGGTGAGGAGTTTACACATCCAATTTCTGACAGAAAGGAGGTTAATACCAGCTCCAAGGCGGGGGGTGGGTGGGGAGGAACCTTTCAAAATTGAGCTTTTCCAAAACTGACCTAAAAAAAAAAAGTTGCCTTAAACTGGGAAAAAAAGAGATGAATTTTATTTTGTGCCTTAGGATAAATTTGGTTTCCTCATCTCAATGCATTTGTGTATAATTCTGAGAGCTACTTGTTATCTATTTGACTTGAAAAATATAACAAATACAGTCAGATTATATATACTTTTCCTCAGCACAGCTGGCCAGGAAGTAAAAAATTCATTTATTTTGTGGGTGTTTTGTTTTCTACGCCATTTACCAGTTTTCATTTCACCCACCTGCTGTCCTCTCCTGTACACACTGCCCCAGAACCTCTCCTTTCTGTTCCAACACAGATTCTCTACACAGACATGGACATCATTTAGTTTGGTTTCACACAATTGCCCTCAAGCCCACCCTGTTTGTTCTGGTTTTAGCCAGGGACTAATTTTTGTGTTTGGAACTACTCCAGCCATGAAAAATCTTCCAAGTTCCCAGAAAAGATATCTTTCTCAGTTCTCTAGAAGCATATCTGGGGACGTTCAGGGGAAATGGTCACTACTCTCAGAGCAGAGTATCTCAGAGAATTGAATTTGCAATCAGTGTCCATTTCCCAGAACGGGTGAGGGGCATCTCTTCTGTGTGCCTTAGGTTGTATGAGGAAAGGTAAGTTTTATCAGTTGGCATTTAAAAGCTCAGTGAATTGTACAAGAAAAGAAGCACGTAGAAGGACTATTTTTAAAATGCCAGGCCTGCTCTTTGTCATTAGGCTTGAAATTTTCATGTATTCATGGCTTCTCCAGAGAAATCCAATCCGTGGGTGCAGAAAGAAAAACTCTCTGGAAATTGTGAGGGTTCTCAATTGACACAGTTTTAGAATTTGCAGCTTTGAGTCACATCGGGTTACTACTTGCTCCGGCTGGCTCTTTCGGGCTTATTAATTTCAAAATCCTGACTGTTAAAAGAATTACCTGGGTATTTCTTTAAAAGTATAGGTTTCTTGCCCCACTCCCAGAAATTTTGATTTGGTTGGTCTGGATTAAGCCCAGAAACTTATACCACAAACAAAAATTAAAAAAAAAAAAATCCCTAGGTGACTAATGCTTTGCATAGCCAGGTTGGGGAGGCCATCACTCTTGTCACACTAACCAGCTTGTTTTGGAACTGAACCCTGACCTTAGCTTCATTAGTATCACACTCTGGATACCGCAGCTAACTGGTTCCGTTTGGGAATATCTAACCTTGTCTCTGATCTTGCTGGAGGGCATCGATGTGAGAAAATAACTCTTACAACTATTTGTTAGCATGGCTCAATGTGTGATTTCAATACTGCCCTTATTTCCCCAAATATACACTTTCAAAAAGTGTTTTAATCTTCAAGAGAATATCTACATTTGAGTAGAGAAAAAGGGAAACCTGATTTTAAAATGTTTTTTCCCAGTAAGAATGATTTTACACATTTTAATGACCCTCTCAAAAAATTCAAATTTAAATATTTTTTTTTCCAAGCAGGAATTATGCCACTTTTGATGATTTATCACAATTGCTAGAAAGAAAGATTCTTATTATCTTTTACATTTTTTCCCTCTAGGTTAGGATGAGGGATAGTAGGTCCTGGACAAGGGCCATGTGCAGTATGTGTATGTGTGTAAATAAAGTCATTAAGCACTGATTGTTCCTTTTTTTTTTCCTTCAAAGGCAGGCCTGATCCATCCAACTGCGAGGTCATCTCATTGTTCGCAATGATGTATGTTTCTGTATGCCCCGCCTGTTTTTGCACTTCTTATGGCCATTATTAATGGAGAAAATCAAAGAATAGAGGATTCAGTTTGTACCAAGATGAGACTTAAGAGAAAGGATAACAGGTCAAGAAAAAAACCTCAAAATCCTATGCCTTAAAGAGGGCAAAAGATTTTAATGGGCCAATTGATTTATCTAAGTCTACCTGGAACACATTAACCAAGATGGTTTACTGAGTAATCTCTCTCAAACAGGAACACGGCAGATATTCTGAAAAGAATTTGGGAGCTCAAGAAAGCTCTGTGCTCAGTGAAGCTGAGCCAGGCACCAAGCTCCAGATGGGAGCAATGCGAGACTGATTAGCATCAATGCCAAGAGAGATAAGGAAACATACCTAGGTGCTGTGTGGCCGTGCTCTGGGTCACTGGCTCTTAAACTTGAGCGTGCGTAAGAATCCCCTGGGAAGTTGGTTGACAGTTCAGATTCCTGGGCCCCATCCACTGAGGTCCTGATTCATTAGGCCTGGAGCCAAAATAATAATCATTTGAATTAGCTAGCTCTGTGATTTAGATCCCATTTTGAGGTATACTGCTCTAGATAATATATATGGTGAAAATAATATCAGATTTAAAAGTAAACATCCCCTCATTTATAAAATGAATGCCCTGACTATTGTAGAAAATACGGAAGCTTCAGAAAAACAGAAGGAAACAATTCTTCAAATGCCCCTAATTTGAGCGTTCCCTGATATTGTCTGCTAAGATCTCTCTTCTTCCCTCTTTTTGCAAAGTCCGGTGTATTTCCTCCTTAGGTTTCCCCAGTTAGCACTTCTGGGTGGAAATTACTCTCCATTTTAATATGTTCAAATGCTAGCCCCCCCCCCCACTTTAAATCATGTATCTCCTCCTTTGATTAGTCCCACTTAGATGTCCTAAAATCATTTCAAACTTAAACATATCTAAAACCCTCTCATTTTTACTATCAAAACTAGCTTCATTCTGCTTTTTGTTAAGAGGAACAATATTCTCCCCAATATATGCTAGAAACTTCTTTACTACTTCTGTTTTTCATGTCATTGTTTTCTAACGAGTTGCTAAGTCCTTTTAATTCATTCTTCCCAAATGCTCCTTGCAATCTTCCTTTCTATCCCAGGCACACAGCAGGTGATGTGCTGTTGAATGGTTGTACTGATTTCGAAATGTTGAAACATTTTCCTCTAAAGGCTGCATCCCCTGCATCCCCTAAAGGCTCACCACCCACCTCACCACGGGGTCCTTTCTCTTGCCCTCCTCCCCTCCCCCAACAACCTTGCATAATCCAGCAGCTTCAGAGTTTATACCTGACCTTGCTTCAGGGACCCTCTAGAACCACAGCTTGGCCAGCTTCTCTTCTGTTTGGTCAGTATCCATGCTACACAGGTTGCTAAATATGCTGGTTATCACTTTTGCTGTAGTTCATTCCCGAAGCCCATCCTAAAGCGACCCTTTGTACCTAAAATACTATAGCCATGAATCATCTACACCTGCTAAATCCAGCCTCTCAGAACTTGAACTGTTTGATGCACCACTACCACATTCCTCTTCCTAAAAATCTGCTGTCATCATCCGTCTCCCCTGCTTTGAAACCTTACTGGAGTGCTTATCTAATTCAATTCCATAAACTCAAGAGCTTACGCTATAAGCATAAGCAACCATTTTGAGCACTGAGAAGTTACAAAGATCACATTACTTGGTCACTAGATAGAAAATTTAGGAGGTTTAATATGAACACCAATAAGAATTGGAGAAGGCAGGATGTGATAAGAAAAGAGCGCAGGATTCTATATAATTCGGAGGACAAGCTTGTTCTGAATATTACCTCATGTCATTGGGGAGATGGGTGCTTGTTTTACTACAGTTTCAAAGTCTCTGTCTTATCTGTTTTTCCATGGCCACATGCCTTCTTGTGTCTCAGTCATAACCCTGACTTTTACAGCTAGTTCCATGATCTGCCCCTTCTTTCTCCAATGGAAATGACCATGTTTCAATGAACAATCAAATTTCTTAGAAAATAGGGAGATTAAAATTTTCTTTATCATCAAACCTTTTTGTCAGCTGTAGTGGATATGCTGTCATTGTGTTTTAGTGCTTATGATGTATTGAAAAAGGTTAAAACTGTTTTTTACTTTGCTTTTTCTATTATACCAATAAATAACTTAAAATCCTGTTTGTCCCACCAACAACAAAAAAAACCTATTTGCATTTGTAAACTATTTTAAAATTTATTTCTATGAATATTTCTACAAGTATTAGATTATAAAAACATATTTTATATTGTGTTAAAATTAACATTATAAGATAAGGATTTTCCCGTTACTAAAATTGATTTGTAAGTGTAATTACTGGCATCATAACATTCTCTCATAATCAAGTCACTTAGTCATTCCACATTGTTGTATACTTAGGTTGTTTCCATTTTTACTATGGTTATAAACAATGCTGCATTATCTATAATAAAAGTTGTACATAAAACTATGTCTCATATTATTAGCATTATATATATTCCAAGAAGTGGGCTTATGAGGTGTTTAAATAGTTTAAGGTTCTTACAAAATATAGTCAATAACTTTCCAAAGGGTATTTTTAAATCAATGTTTATTATTAACAATAAAAAAGATACTCATTTTACCATACTCCTTCCATAATAGTATTATTTTGATGTTAATTTAATGAGAAAAATATCATTTTTTCTTTGATTAGTATTCAAATTAAATATTTTCCTCTTTGGTAACATTGCCATTTTTAGAATCACTATAATATCAGTACAAGTGCTAACAATTCTGTCTTAAATCAAGGTTGAAAATGAATGTTCAGTGCAATTAGAAAAGTATGTGACTAGGAGTCAGGAGACAAAAGTCTTTTTCTTTAATGCCAGTTATTAGCTGTTAACCATAGATCAATAGCTTAATCTGTTTTTGCCTCAATATAATATGGAAATGATTTATTATTATAGATGTTATAATGGTAAAATGAAAGAACTGATGTGCAAGTGTTTGGATAAAAAATTAGAAATGACATAAAATATAAATTGATGTTATTTTTGCCTCTTTAATTGGTTGATTACAACAAATATCACTGGACCATTTTGGATAAAATTTGATAGCCACATTAATTCTATTTTCACCTACATTTGTTATTCCCAACTAACTACATGCTAGTGACACAGTAGTTATTACTATTAAAAAAATGAGTGAGTCTGGGGCCCAGAATTTGAGAACTGAGAGTTTAGGAGGTGAGAAAGAGAACAGAAATTAAAAGACAAGATACACACACACACACACACACACACACACACACATTCATGCATGCATGTGTGTGTACATAAACACAATTTAATAAGGGTTATCATAAGAATATGTAAAAATATTGTGAAAGCAGGGAAAGGAAGAGCAAAAAAATTGGGGGAGGGTTTCCACAGAATGAACATACTTAAGGTAAACAGGAATTCACTAGGTAAAGAAAGGAGGGGCATGACACTACAGGAATGGACAGAACAAAATGAAAAATGGCAGAGAGGTGTGAAAGATATAGGAAAAATGACAGATTGGTATTTTTGGAATATAGAGGGTTTCTATAGGAGTGTAGAAACCAAGAAGGCAAATGTGGTTACAAAGCCCTTTATGCCCTTTTACAGAATTTGTACTTAGCCATATTCTAGTTATGATTAACACTTCCAATCACTATTTCAAAGTGGCAAATATTGGCCAAAACATAGGTATTCATTTTAAATCATAATTAGTATAATTTCTTCTTTTCAGGTGGGAGAGTCAAGATGAATGCTTTATTAGTGATGCTCTCTGCTTAAGTTCAGAATGCAATCACTAATAAACATCAATTCAGTTAATGCCTGTTAAGTGCAAAGCACTGGAGATACAGTGGGATTACCATGCCTTAATGATGATTACATTCTCCTGGAGAAGATAGTTCTTGAACAAGTAAAAAAGTTAGCAAGAAAAGAACTGTAATCAGTTCCATGAAGGAAATAAATGGGGATCTTTATTCAAATAGATTTTGAATGCTTAAACAGTGTCCTAGGTTCTGGCCATTTAGTGATACACAAAATAGGCAAGGTCCATATGCTCATGGAGTTTACATTCTTTCCAGAGAGTGATGAATTAAGAGAGTTAAGAAAATAAGTTTAGGGGCTCCTGGGTGGCTCAGTGTGTTGTGCATCTGCCTGAATTCAGCTCAGGTCATGATCCCAGGGTCCTAGGATCCAGCCCTACAACGGGCTCTCTGCTCAGTGGGGAGTCTGCTTCTCCCTCTCCCTCTTCCTCTGTGTTTTCCCTCTCTCTCTCAAATAAATAAATGAAATCTTAAAAAAGAAAGAAAATAGGTTTAGATAAAGTGGTAAAAGGAGGTCCCTCTATGGAGAAGCTATTTAAGCTAAGAACTGAAAAATTCAGAGCCAGGGGAAGAACATTCCAGTCAGGGGAAAGAGAACATGCAAAGATTTTGAAGCAGAAAATGGTTTAGCCTACTGGAATGTTGAACAGAAAGGAGACCAGCATGGCTCTAGTATAGCAAAAGAGATGGAAAGTTTAATGAGATGAGGTAAGAGTTGAGAAAAAGTTCACTCAAACTGCTCAGCAGAAAACAGGCTTATAGAGAGGAAAGAGTTAGAAGCCAGAAGACAGTTTAATTTAGTAGGCTACTGCTGTTGTCTAAGTGAGAAATTAGGTGGTTTAAATGAATGGGTCTGAATGCACTGTGGACCTATACATGGCATGATTTCTTAATGAATTCAACATGGGAATAGACAGAAAAATAGAAGACAAGGGTGTTTCCTACATTTTTAGACTGAACTGATGGATGGATAGATGTGGGTAGCATTTAATGAGATGTTAAAGACTGGAGAAAATAATAGGCTTTATGGGGAAAAAAAAACAAGTGCACCATTTCAAGATGTGGAAGATATAGATATAGATGTGGAAATTTCAAGCAAGCAGTTAGAAGCCCATATTTGCTATGCAGTGGGCAGATTGCTTCTGGAGACATACATTTGAGGAGTCATCAGCTTCACAAATAAATTTAAACTTTGGATCTAGAAGAATTTTAGTCAATAGCTAGGAAGAGAGGATGAGTAGAGAAGAAAAGAGGACCCACAACAAAGTTCAGATTTGGACACTGAAGCAAAGGCAACAAAGGCGACTGAGAAAGAACAGGCAGAATCGTAAGAAAAAAAAATAAGAGAAAGAGGGTCTTAAAGAAGTTATGGAACATGTTTGTTTGTTTGTTTGTTTTTTGTGGATTGAATATTTTTCCCTGCATCTCAATCTGTGCAGCTCGGTGGGACTGATTCTTTCCTAACACACTTGACTATCTTCGCCAATTCTAGGTTGGACATGGCACCAGGTTCGCTCAATTGAAGTTCTCCCATGACTTCTGAAGCATGTTTTTCTGCCCCTTAATTAAGACCAGTAAAGAGAAGGACGATTGACATAAGTCTAGAACTGCCAAGGCAGAGGCTTGACCGACTGAGCCACCCAGGCACCCCTGATGGTACATTTTTAAATGAAAATAAAATGGTATAAGGAAAGTCTAAACAGGCAGCAAAAATGTGGTAAAAATAAGGTCATTGTCATCTGACTTATAATGTTTTGTATTCTGAAAAATTCTTCCTCAAAATGGCTCAAAAATATTTGGTAAACATTGAGGTGGATCATTCCTTCCAAGGAAAGACAAGATTTTTTTTACTCTTGGATTATTGATGTAATAAAGAACTATTTCAAGTCTGTTAGACCATCTTTTATCAGGTCAGTTTTCTTTGATAAAAATGGTAATAAACAGCCACAAAACCTCAATTCTAGGAAAACAAAACAAAACAAAATAGTACTTGTGATGTGCCAAATATTATGCAAAGTAGTGTGAATAAAGAAATGAAAACAGTCTTTGATATCTAAGAAATCAGTATCCAGTACAGGGACAAATATAAGCAATTAAAAAATGTGATAAGAATCATCAAAGAAGTAAACACAAGACTCCATAGGAAATCCTCAAATGGGTATCTACATTAGAGTATGAATCTTTCCAGAAGGAAGTAGAGTTTAACTGAGTCTGGATCGGTGAGTAGGATTTGGAAAGACAGTTGGCCTCCCTTAGTTAGCAGATTACTTGCTTCTCATATCCAGCCTGTTTTCATGCAAAACTCTTCACACAATAACACATAGGAAGAGCTCAATAAGGCGTAATTTAGCTATTATTATCTGTAGACTCTTACCTCTCTATAGACATACACAAGTAATAAATTAATATTGGTTAGGAGAAGGCAGGTAATTACTAGTGTGGAAGGAGTAAACGTTTGGAGTTTTGCAGATCAAATTTGAAATGTACCTCAGCTACTTATTAACTCTATGATTGTATTAACTTACTAGGGTTGTCGTAACAAAATACTACAGACTAAATGGTTAAAACAACAGAAACTTATTTTCTCACAGTTCCGGAGGCTAGAAGTCCAAGATCAAGGTTTAGTCACTGGCTTTGATTTTTTCCCAGGACTCCCTCCTTGATTTGCAGATGTTTGCCTTCTTGCTGTGTCCTCACCTGGGCCTTTCCAGGGTATTTCTTTGTGTATCCAAATTCCCTTTTCTTAAAGGATACCAGTCAGATTGGATTAGGGCCTGTCCTAATAGCTTCACTTCAACATAATTATGTTTTTAAAGGCCCTATCTTTGATACAATCACATTCTGAGTTACTGGGGGTTAAGGTTACAACAGATGAGTTGAGACAGACACAATTCAGCCCATCACAGTGACCTTGGAAACTTATCCTGGTAATCACTCTGAGATCCAGTTTCCTCACCTAAAAAAACCCAAAAAAACAAAAAAACAAAAAAAACAAACAGAGATAGAGCAGGGTGTCCTAGATTATATCTGGATGGGTTTCAGAATTTGGCTGTTTGCAGGACTAGTGGGCTGGTGACCACTCCTATTTTCTACTTGCATAATTGATATGCATTGGTATTGTTTATTGTTGGTTTGATTTTTACCAGGTTTGTTGTTGTTTGTTTTGCTTTTGACTTTTGAGCTTTGTCATTTGAGAACATGAAAGGAGCTGAAAGCCAGTGTCCCCTTGAATTGGCATAAAGACCTGATAGAAGGGGCTAAGTGACTTTTTTTTGGAAACTTAGGGTACAGGCAGTCCTCTTTTGGGACACAATGGCAAAATTCTATGCAACCCTGGGAGAGGACTATTCTTCCCACTTTTGTAAGCAACATAACACTGCTCTTTCATTTCCATTAAATTCCTATCTATTAGTTAGCTTTGCTGTAGTAACAAACATCCCCCAAATCTCAGTGGTTCACAAAAACATTTATTCCCTGCTCAAGTTACATGTCAGTATTTGTGGGTCAGCTGCAGCTGCTGTAATTCTGTTTGGCTCTGCTTGGCTCAGCTCCATATGTCCTCTTATTTTAGCCCCTTTATAGGACATGCCATTTTCACAGCAGCGAGGGAAGAACGAGAAAGCTGGGAGACAAGTGATATCTGCTTCTGTTTCTGCTCAGATGTGGCAAACATCTGTGTCTTCCAACAGGTCACTGGCCAAAGCAAGTCTAATGGCTAAGCCTGATGTAAAAAGGCAGGGAAATATAAAATAACTACAAAGAGGACAGCAGTGGTTTGAAAGACGGGAAAATAGGGAAAGAGGAGGTGTGAATATTGCAATAGAATAAATGCAAAAACAATAATACAACCTACCACATGTTGTTTGCTGCTCGTTTGAAAACGCCTCACCTCTATCCATATAGAATTGTGCTAGTTTGCCTGGATGAATCATGTTGATATATTTTCCCAAACTGCTGAGTCATTGCCCCAGTAATTCACTTCTTTTCTTCCTGTCATTTAGAGCTATGTAAGTGATTGGAATTTTCATAGAAGTAGAAATATCACGTCAATATGCCAAGCAATCCTCTTCAGAATCCATGACACATTTACGGTGAAGTTCAAACATAGGCACAGAGATGGCAGGAGAAATTTTCTGCCAAAATCTCAGTCAAAAAAGTGAGACTGGCGGCGCATGTTTATAAAAGTGGTTTACATTGTCTTGAATTATGATAAATAACAGACTTGCATTAGTTCTTTTAAAAAGAGTTAAACACTTAATTAGATTTTTAGACCTTGATGCTATTACGTATTTAAATTATATGATTGACATCCACTGCTTTGTTTTTATGCTCACCATGGAAATTCTGTTATTCATTCATGCATTCATTCATTCATTCGTATATTATCAAACATTTATTAAACACTGGGTAGGCACTGTATTTGGTGTTGAAGAGACAAAGATGAGTAGTCTTAACCCAGCCCGGAAGAACTCATAGTCTGGATAGGGATATAAACATGTAAAAAAAATTACAGTATGTACTACTAGTGCAAAAGGTAGCCGAGTGAAGTGGAAAAGAATGTTCTCTAGAGCCTGACAGATCTGGGCTCAAATCTTAACAGTCACCAGGTGTGTGACCTCAGGCACTTTACAAAAGCTCCTTGTGCCCCAGATTGCTTATCTTTAAAGATTATTGTAGCTACTTTATTGGTTTTTATGAGGATTAGGCACAACATATATAAAGCAACAACTACAGTTTCAGAACATAATACATGCTCAATAGAGGCGGTGTTGTTTATTATATTATGATATTTATTGGACAAGCTACTGCAACTCAGAGTAAGTCATTTTGGAGTGAGAAAACACCTGGAAAATTTTTTCTAAAAATGGGAGTGACAATACAGAAGGAAATGTATTCAGGGCAAAGGGCAAAATGGCATATGGGAAAGGACAAATAATATGCATACGGGTGGGGAGGAACAGAAAAGCTTGAACACTGGGCGGGACAGATCATGAAGTTTATGTGCCATAGTAAAGAATGGGAACTTATATGGGCACTTTCTTTGTAGCTAGAGTTGCCTGGCTGTCTTCCATCCCCCTCCTCCACTTCAAATGGCCACCTATAATTTGTGAAAAATAGTTTGAAAAATCTTTTACTGTGGTCATTAGGAGATTAAACAGTGCTGTCCCAGTCTGCTCCCCAACTCTAAACATTCCTTCCCTACAGCCCTACCCACCCCCAGCCATTTCCAGGTTCTTCTCTCATCTCTGCCCTGAGTTTACATTGCCTCTCACAGGCTGCCCAGTTTGTGAGACATTCCTCATGACTTCTCTCCTTCATCTTGAGGTTTCTCTTTACAGAAGCTAGTTAAGAATCTTTTTGATGAGCTCATCCTCAAGACCAATTATTTTTATTTTGGAAATATAGACCTCCTTTGAAATTGTTTTACAAAATATGCTCTTGTTTCCTTTTTAGACTCTTTGATGTCTTCTATTCTACCATTTCCTTCACCACATTCTATTTTGAAATTGGTTATTTCCATTTCTGAATATTTTTCTCTCTTCAGTGAAGCATTTCATTCCTCCAGTCCTTCACCAAGAGCAGGTGGAATTTGAAGCTTGCCCTTCAGTGAGCGTTTCCTGCCCTTAATCCTCCTTTAATAACAACTAAGCATTGTTCTATAATGTTTTGCCCCCTTCTGACACTTGGGGAAAGAAGTGCCTTCTAAAGTGTGTCTTACTGATTCAGGAAAGCATAAGAAGTGTCAAGGAATCAATATCCTACCTCTGGAATCTTGCATAATCAATACACAAAAGAAAATGGCTTTCGAAGCAGCTTTCTGAATCTCACTATGTGATGATGCTGAGATCCCTCATGTTCATATTCTGGTCCTTTCCTTGTTTTCCCCATTTTTATTGTTCAGTCTTTCTCTCCCTTCTTTCTCATTTTCTGATTGTCCTCCTGCCAAAATTCCCACCCGTTTTAATTTTCCAATTGTAACTTTTCTATCCTGTGCAATTTTCCTTTGTCTCACATTTTTATTTTTATGGTTTCCCCATGATGATTTCTCCAATATTTTTGGAGACCTCCAAGTTATTTTCAATATCATCAACCTAACATTTCATTTTAGACAATCTGAGGGACCTTTAGATAGCACATTTATTCTTCTTAAAGTCAGCTTGATTGAGATATAGTTTACATAAAATAAAACTCAACAATTTAAAGGATATAATTTGATGAGTTTTGACAAAGACATATACCTATGTGATCACCTATCAAGATGTAGAACATTATCATCAACCCAGAAACTTGTCTGCTGTCTCTCTACTATCAATCCTCTCTTTCCAAACCAATTTCCACAATCATTGGTGTTGTCACTAATTTTGCCTTTTTGAAAGCTTCATATAAATGGAATTATGCTGTAAATGTCTTTTGTGTCTATCTTCTTTCACGTAACCTAATACTATTAAAATTAATCTGTTTCATTGCATGTATCAGTAATGTATTTCTTTTTATGGCTGAGCAGTATTACACTGTACTCATATATGGCAACTGGCTTATCCATTTACCAGATAGTAAACATTCGGGCTCTTTCTAGTTATATGAATAAAGCTGTCAAAAACATTTGCATACAAGTTTTTGTGTCACCCTATGTTTTCATTTCTCTTAAATAAATATGTACCAGTGAGATTGCTGGGTCGTATGTAAGCTATATGTTTGGCCCTTTTCTCCCAATCTCTGACTTGTCTTCCCATTTTCTTAAAATGTCTTTTGAGGAGAAAATATTTAATTTGGGAGAAACATCAATTTTTTTCATTTATGGTTTGTGCTTTGTATGTCTTATCTAAGAAATTTTTGCCTAGCCAAAGATCACAAAGGTTTTTTGTTTTATTTTCTTCTGGTGGTTTTACAGCCTTTGTTCCTGCATTTAGGTCTTGTGCTCCCTTGTATAATATAAATTCTTTCTCCTTGATAAATATAAGATCCTTCAGGTTGTCTGTCTTTTTTCTGAGTAAGCTCAGATAGTTTATATCTTTCAAGTAACTTGTCTGTTTCTTTTAAGTTGTGAAATGCATTAGCATAAAGTTGTTCATGATATCCCTTTATTATCTTTTTAATATTTATAGGATCTGTAGGGATGTCCCTTTTTTCATTTTTGATATTGGGAATATAAGACTTTCTCTTTTTTCCTTGATAATTCTGCCTAAAGTTTATCAATTTTATGGCACTTAAACAGAAATCCAGCTTTTGTTTTCACTTATTTTTCTCTATTTTTATTGATTTTCTCTTTCATTACTCTTAGCTATAAATGTAAAATGTGAAAAATTTAGATTAATGTGATATCTTAACCTTCCTTTTGTTCTACTTCGTTTGTTAATTACGATGGGAGTTTAGACTTAGCACATTACTCTTTAGACCTCTAACCAGCTCAACAATTTAGGTGCTCTTCCTTGTTACTTAAGTGGTAATAAAACATGGAACTTAAAATAATTTTTAAAATGCTATCAATTGTGTTAAATCAAGACAATCTAATAGATTTGGCATAAGAACACATGCCAGCCCTGAGGCTGAAGATAACTTTGTAAGCAAATGTTGTTCCTTTTATCAATTCTGACCAGAATTTTATAGGCTTCAGACCCTTCCAATTAGGTTCATAAGGAGTGCATGTAAACACCCTAAAGACATTCTTGTTATTACAAATTTATGTATTTTTTTTCAGTTGGTTCTTATCTGAAGGACTCAATTTGTTTCACAGACTCCTGTTAACTTATCTGTGGTCCCTGGCTAGGTTTGATTGACAGGAGCAATATTATAAAGTAGAAAGTGGGACACATACATTTTTCTTAGTTTTACTTTGATGGAGAGATTCTGAGAGTATGAGAATGACAGATATTTGGATCTTCAGGGAATAAAGGAGAAGTTGAAATATTATCACCGAGGAGATTTTGTGTCATTTTTGGTTCTCACTACAAAGGAAGATGTAAAAATATGGTTTGCTAACTTTGTACTTCATAACCTAAGACAGTCTATGTTTTAAACCCTAGAGAGGTGGTGGTTTTCTGTTTTTTGTTTTTGGTACTTATTTCATAGACTCTGAAGCCTAAGGGATCATCAGCTGAAAACTATCCTTTGATTTCATTGTTCTATTATATCAGATTCTTAGGAAAAAGCCACTGACATATACTCTTATAGGTTGCTGAATCCAAAATGCTATTTAAATTGTTGCTGAGTGGGTTAATTTTATAAAATCAATTTTAAGTTGTGGCTGGAGACAAATCTTGGCAATCTTTGATTGATATGTCTTTTTTTCAAAACCCACTTTGCCCCAAAATTAGCCTGTTTTATGACTGATAACTATATCTCAATCACTTTTAAATGGTATTCATGAATTTTTTAAAGATGTTACATCTTTTATCATCACATGAGTGACTTTCCTGAGAACACTTTGGGACCATAATATGCCTTTTACTTCAGGGATAATATAAAGCAATACTTCCCATACTCATATGTCCAAATTGTATGTTATCAGTATGTATTTGAAGTAACCCCTGACTGGGCTTGTGTGCTTTTGGAGAGTAGATTACAGACAAAATAATCAGGTTTACATTTCATCTCAGAGTCTAAAGTCTAGATCAGTGATAAGCAAACCAATACTCACCTAGCAAATTTTAATTGTAAACTTTTATCTCATATAATACATTAAGATTAAGAATAGTGTAATAAAAATTCCAGAAATTAATTTTATGATTTTTTTTCTCAGAAGCTATAGCTTTCAGGGGATTACCAGGTAAGATTGTCAGCCCCAAACTGAGTACTATAGCAGGTTGGGGGTTCATTGAGCCCAGGACAGAGTGAATCAACAGAGCGAATCAGTACAGAATGAATCCCTTGCTATCTGGGAATGTTGTGACCCTTTGTGCAGTTCTGGGTTTAGAACTTCCCCAGATGAGGGGCAGAGGAACATATCTTCTTAACCTTTGCATCTTTAGCATCTTTTACAGTGTCATGCACAAAGTAAGCATTTAGTTGTGGCGAGCAAAATGAACTAATTCTAGCCCACCTCTACCATTAATTGTACTACCTCAATATACCCTGGACAGTGCACTTCACCTGACTGAAACCGAGTTTCCTTTCCTTTTCTTTTCTTTTCTTTTTTTTTTTTGAGGCAAGGGTGGGGAAGGCACAGAGGGAGGAGGAGAGAGAATCTTATGCAGTCTCCAACACAGGGCTTGATTTCACAACCCTAAGATCATGAACTGAAAAATCAAAAGTCAGAGATTAACCCACTAAGCAACCCAGGTGCCCTAAAACTCAGTTTCAATGGAAACGGAAATAACAATTCCTACCTTAAGGGGATATTTTGAGGCATTAATGTATAATGCATTTATAAGAATATCTCTTTCTAATGGGAACTTAAAATACTTTAATTTTATGAAGAGAAAATTTTGGGGCCTATAAATTGTATTTATCCTGATTTGGACTATATGCTTGGATTTTTTTTTAAATGATGATCATCTAATTTCCAAAAAGTATAATCCCTAACGATATTCTCTTGCACTTTGTACCACCCTTTATTTTTATTGTTTTAAAAGATTGATTTATTTATTTGAGAGAGAGCAAGTGAGAGAGCAGGCGGAAGGGCAGAGGGAAAGAGAGAGTCTCAAGAAGACTCCCAGCTGAGGCAGGTCTCGATCCCACGACACTGAGATCATGACCTGAGCCGAAATCAAGAGTTGGACGCTTAACTGACTGAGCCACCAGGTGCTCCACACCCTTTATTTTTTTTACATAGCTGTGTTTATATATGTATCCTTATGTTTATAGCCTTGTGATATAGATAAAACCAAGGTGTCTTTGTTCCCCAAAATACAGCAACCCAAAAGATAGAAAAACTAATGCTCATTTTTCAGATGCCTCAAAAAAAGAAACAGTTACAGTCTGAACAGGTGAATGTGTTAGGCTACTTAAGTCCTCCTTGCATTGGTGGCTATAAATTGCCTATATAAGAGGACAACACAACAGGGCTGGAAGGGGAATGCTGCTGTTGTGTATTGTCTGAAAATATCCCTGCTTCTCCTGTGTGTATTGTCTGAAAATATCCCTGCTTCTCCTGTGTAGCAGACAAGAGACAAATTTGGGGAGCAACCTCAAAACTAACCTTAGTGGGGTTAAGTACGTATCAGCTTTGTGGCATATCTCATGTCTCCCTGCAATCCAGCCTCTTCTCTGTAGCTGGAAATTGATCTCTCTAAAATGCATACTTGACAGTGTTGTCCACCTCTGTCCCCATCCTCCTGCCTCCCAGGGCTTAAGACCTTTCGCTTTTCTGTTGTCCACTTACTAACATCCAAATTGCTTAGCATGGAATAAAAACAACTTTATTACCCAACTCTTGACTCAGCCTTGCGATTTCTAACCCCCACCCTATAAACAAACATATGCACACTACCCCAGGCCAATTTATGCTCAAGCATATTGAACTATTTTTAGTTTCAGGAAAATTCCTTCTCCGCATACACCTAAACATCCGTGTACACACTCGCTTAGTCCCTTGTGTCTTGGCTAACTCTTATTCATCCTAAAGTTCCAGCATTTCCGACAGGAATACATTCTTGATTGGCTAGCACTGAGTTAGATGTCTCTCTGTGTGTTCGCATAGTTCATTGCACTTATCTCCATCATACAGTCCTTTCCTACTGTATGGAATGTTGCTGTTTATATATCACCTTCCTCCAGAAATGTAATCTCCCAGAAGTTGGGGATACCATTGTGTCCTAGAAGCTTAGAACTGTTCCCGGTTGGTTATAAACTCTTAACTTGTGTTGAGCAATGGCTGGATAACTGAATGCATTATTACTTGTAAGAGGTATCCTTGGAAAACTGTGAGTCTGTGCTTCTATGTCAGCAAAACAAGGGATCAATTTTAAATAACTTCTTAATACCCTATAGTTTGTACAAAAAGTAAATTATGACTTATTTTTAAAGTGATTTCAGGTTTTAACAATAAAAAATAATTCTGAATCTTTGTACCTTTGTATTCCAAGATATGTCTTGCTGAATTGAGAATTAGCAAGGAGTGTTGCAATGCTGCATTAAATATAAACATGTTAAATGAGATCTTCTCCTCTCTCCCCATATTTCCTTTCATAGAATTAAAAGGCTTTATCAGAAATATTGACTAAAATTCTAGAGTTTTAGAGCTGTATTAGTTGGAACTGCATTAGATTAAAATACTTCCTGTTGAAACTAAGTCTTTGCCATCACTTATGAACTAATCAAACTGACAAATACTGTTTCTCAGGAAAAAAAATATGACTAGTGCTTTAAGATGTTTGAATCAGAACAAATGTGTAAGAAAAAAATCTACGAACTGGTCCATGTTTGAGTGGATACTGACAAAAAATGAAGAAAACATAATTTGCTTAGTAAAACTGATTCCACTGTCATAACCTATATAGTGTAAGAGAAACAAATAAATTCTCAAGAGAGCCAAGAATTTGTAGTCTAACAAGGAACTATTCTCTGGGAGTATCAATATGAGGCCAAGAATATATTTACTAAATTGATTTACTGGCAACCAGAGATAGCCTAATTTTGGCCTCAATTAGAAAAGAAAATAATTATGGAATTTTGGCTCAATCTTCAGTTGCTAGCTGGGTGCTTTGAAGTCACACATACAGAGGCTCAATGTTATCACTACCCTGGATATGCCCAGAGAGCTTTCCTTTGGGAAGATTCTGTACATTCAAATAAGTGTATAGAAAATTAGAGATACACCAGCAAATTCTTCAATGGGAAGAGTCAGAGTACTTTGGTTGAAGGACTAGTTGTCTTCTCTGCTAATGGCATGCTATTTTGTTTGTTTTAATGCTTTCTATCTGTTTGCGCTTCATGATCTACTTGTATTGTCCCAGAGAACAGCCAAGGAGTGTGAAATCCCCTGGATATTCTGCTTTAAGGGTGACCACCACCTCGGAAGCTGAGTTTGAGGTTATTTTTTCGAAAGAACTCTCTGGAAACTGATGAAGAAAGGAAAGAAGCAATCCCATAAATGCCAAATGGTGATGGTCACACCCCATCACCACACATGGAAGTTGACTTGTTAGGCATTTTAAAAGAGTCCAGAAGAGAATGATTCTAATCTCTGAAAATTCAGAATGATTACAACAGAAAATGTTGAAATTAAATCAAGAAGCTTATTTCTTTTCCCAATTCTAAAATTTCAACATACTGTATATCTTTGCCAAGCCAGATTGGCCTTTGAACAAACATTACAACAAAATGCTTGACAGTTATTTAGGCCATTCACCTGGTGACACTAATATTTTTATAGAACTAATTGATTGATTGCAGAACTGATTGATTGATTTTCATTTTCATGCCATCTGGTAAGGATTAAATTCTGGTGGTATGGTAAAAAGAGCCTTGGCCTGGGTCTGGAGCTAGGCTATGCTCCCAATTTTGACACTAACTGGGTGGCCTTAGGCAAGATGTTCTTCCATTCTGTGTCTCTTATCCTCATTGATCAAATGGAGTGAATGGACTTATCCAGATTTAAAATTTTTATCTTGTTACTTGTTCTTTGATTCAGATAAAAGAGTTCCAAACATCAGGCCAATGGTGCTCTCTTTCCCAGTAAGGATGTGTCCGATCTTGTGTAGTAGGATGTTGCATCTGAATTGCACCGCACAGGCATCGTTAAAACCCTGTGCTTAATATACTGGATGACAGAGAATAAGATGCCCTTGTTCATGTAAATCTGAAAAACCTAGGCTCAGGGGAGAAAAAAGGGACTTGAGGGGATCAGCTGAACAATGGGAATATTAATGAAACTCTTTTCATGTTTCTTCTTTTCACACTCCAAGAACAGAAAACAGGATTCAACATCAATTTCATGATTTACACAAAAGGCTGACAGTGGTAGTGATGGTAATCATTTACTAAGCTACAATGTGTTAAAAACTGTGCTAAGTGAGTCAAATATTGTCTCATTAATTCCTACAACAACTTTAAGAGATGCTGGACCTTATAAAGTATGAAAATGAGACCCAGAACAGTTAGGTAATTTGTCCAAGATCATAGAGCTGATAAATTTATATAAAAATAAAATTCCATCCAATAATATTACAAATCCCATGCTAGTCTTATATAACACTTTGCTTGCATGTGAGAAAAATTAGGGAAATGATAATGAGTAATTATGGCTACTAGACCTCATATTTGAATTGGGTGTGTGATGATAGTAAACCAAGGCCCCAAGAATTACCATTGAGGATAACCTTTTAGAGTTTTATTTATTTATTTGTTTGTTTTAAAGATTTATTTATTTATTTACTTAAGAGGAAGAAGGATGGAGAGGGAGGGAAGGGAAGAGGGAGAGGGAGAAGCAGACTCCGCATTGAGCAGAGATCCCAACACAGGGCTCTATCCCAGGATCCCGAGATCATGACCTGAGCGAAGGCAGATGTTTAACCGACTGAGCTACCCAGGTGCTCCAGAGGATACCCTTTTAGAGTTTTAATTAAAAAGAAAAGGTATTATAAAAATAATATAGCAAATATATACAATACACTTTTAAATAATCAGAATCTCATCCAGTTAAGATCATTATTTCATTTCTGTATACTCCATACTAAATTTTTTATTTTTCTTAGATGCAGATATTTCTCATTCTTCTTTTTAAAAAACATATGTTGATGGACCACTTACTGTCTGTGCCAGATACTATTTTAGTCCCTCAACATACAGGGGTGATCATTCAGCAAATGACTTTTCTCATAGTTACATCCCAGTGGAAAGAGACAATAAGAGGTAAACAAATAACAAGATGATCTTAGATTAGGAAAAATGTATAAAAGAAATTAAAAGGGTGATATAATAGAGTGATGAGGAGTTAGTTTGGGTGATAAGAGACATATCTTCTGAGGAGCAGCCATTTGAGCTAAGTACTGATGAATGAGAAGTAGCTGATTATGCAAAGAGCCAATGGAAAAATGTTTCAGGCCTAAGGATGTCCTGAGAATGCATTTGACGTGTATGAAGGAAAAGAAAGAAGCCAATGTGTAGAGCTTTTAACTAAATTACTCCTCTCTTTTTGGATTTTGAGGTAACTTAATTTGGAAATGTTATAAATAATGCTGCAATGAACATCTTCCTAAATACAATTTTTTGCTTTTGTTGAACTATTCTTTTAGGATCAAATAATTGAATAGGTTTAAGAATTTTATAATTATTCCTGAATCTACTAGTGGTTATTCAGGTTACTATAATTCCTAATAACTACAGGTTTAGCCATACTTCCACACTGAAATATAGACACAAATTTATTGGAATTTCTTTTTTTAACAACACAATGAATGTTATTTCTTAAAGGGCTAGAAGACGAAGATAAACACAAAAAAGCCATAATCTCACCATCCAGATATAAACAACCACTGGTAAATATATGTACTTCTAGTCTCTCTGCTTCTGTGTATATGTCTCTCTGTCCCTCTCTTTTTTTATTCATTGATGACTGCGGACAAATTTGTCTACAAACTATATATTCACATAAATAAGACAATTGTCCTGCTTGGTCTTTATATTAGAATGTAAACTATTTGAGGACAGAAAATACAATGGTGAACAGAAAGCATTAAAAAAAACATAGAATTTTGAAGTTTAATATTAGATATTACCTGATTTATTTATTTTATGAAAAGGAAAATGGACTCAGAGAAACTGGGATTTTTTCCAAAATCAGATGTCTAATTTATGGCTGAGTTGAAATTAGAGCAGAGTTTGTTAATCATCTGATTAAATATTCTGAAAGCACTTCTTGAGTTTGATTTATATATTTCTTTTGGTATTCATAGACTCTATTATTAAACAGATTATCTTACTCTTAAAAAGTAGAACTGGCATGTTGGAATTTCTTTAAAGTTTTTTTCTTAATTGAGGAGAAATTCATATGCCATACATTGAGAATTTTAAAGTGTATAATTTAGTGATATTTAATATATCCATAACATTGTATAACTACCATCTCTATC
Source organism: Eumetopias jubatus (assembly GCF_037043125.1). Classification (NCBI taxonomy): domain Eukaryota; kingdom Metazoa; phylum Chordata; class Mammalia; order Carnivora; family Otariidae; genus Eumetopias; species Eumetopias jubatus. The sequence goes on along the minus strand of NW_028274814.1, from coordinate 111,641,788 downwards.
TAGTTTCAAAATTTTCATCATCCTGGAAGAATATCCCTTTCTTATGTAATCACTCATCACTCACCATTCCCCCATTCTCTGGCAATCACTAATCCATTTTCTATCTCTGTAGATTTGCCTATTCTGGATATTTCATATGAAACAAATCATACAGTATATGACCCTTTGTGTTTGGCTTCTTTCACTTAGTGCAGTGTGTGTGTATGTGTGTGTGTATTACCTACAATATTCATGAGTTTGACAAGATATGCTGATCAGCATAACTTCTAAATAAAAATAAAGAGGGGTGTCTGGGTGGCTCATCTGATTAAGCATCCAACTCTTGGTTTTGGCTCAGGTCATGATCTCATTAGGTCTTGGGATTGAACCCTCTGACAAACTCCACAGTCAGAGGGGAGTCTGCTTGGAAAATTCTCTCCCTCTGCCCTTCCCCTCACTCATTTGCATGCTCTCTCTCTCTAAAAATAAATGAATGAATGAATGAATAAATAAATACATACATATAAAGGGCCCCATATGTTTGTCATAACAAATGAGATTTTTACTACCAAAATTTCATCTGCTTTACCATTGAATAAAGCTCTTAACAATTAAGAAAATTAATAGTTCTCCAAATATGTTGAAATATTAGATTCTTTGGATGTCTTAAAGTCTATGTGTATGTTCTTTAACAATAAATTTTCTTTCACAATATTACATTTCCAAATGTTCATGCTCAATGTCTAGTTTAAAAATAGTTCTTTTCTTTTCTGTCCAAATCTTCATGTGATGTGACAAACACAGACTATGTGAACTAAATGTCTATATTTCAACACTGGACTCTGGGGGAAAAAATGGCCCTCTCAATTGACCTTGTAGAAGACAAGAAAATAGTAACACTCGGGGCACCTGGGTGGCTCAGTCATTAAGCCTTCGGCTCAGGTCATGATCCCAGCGTCTTGCGATCGAGTGCCACGTCAGGCTCTCCTCCCTCTCCCACTCCCCCTGCTTGTGTTCCCTCTCTCACTGTCTCTCTCTCTCTGTCAAAGTAAATAAATAAAATCTTAAAAAAAAAGAAAATAGTAACACTCATATTCTTTACAGATTAAAAAAAGTTTATTAGGAAGCAATTTACCAAGGTTAAGAATTCACTGATTTTGGGTAGGTGAAAAGATGCTCAACATCATTAACCATCAATAAAATGCAAATCAAAGTCACAGTGACATCTTACCTCACACCTGTTATGGCTATCATTAAGAAAACAAGAGATACTAGGTGTTGGTGAGGATGTGGAGAAAAGCTAACCCTAGTGCACTCTTGGTGGGAATATAAATTGGTTCGGCTGCTATGCAAAACAGTAGGAAGATTTCTCAAAAAATTGAAAATAAAACTACCATATGATCCAGAAATTCCACTTCTGGGTATCTACCCAAAGGAAAGGAAAATAAGATCTCAAAGAGATATATGCACTCCCATGATTATTGCAGCATTATTCACAATAGCCAAGATATGGAAACAACCTAAGTGCCAATCAATGAATGAGTGGATAAAGAAGATGGAGTATATATATTTACAAGGTAATATTATTTAGCTACAAGAAAGAAGAAAATCCTGCCATTTGTGACAACATGAATGGACTTTGAAGACATTATGCCAAGTGAGATCAATCAAACTGCAAAAGACAAATACTGTATGATATCACTTATATGTGGAATATAAAAAAAGCCAAAGTCATAAAAACCAAGTGTGAAATGGTAGTTATCAGGGACTGGGGGATGGAGGAATAGGTGCGATGCTGTTTAAGGGTATAAACTTAGAACTAATAGATAAATACGCCCTGGAGATCTAATGCACAATATAATGATTATAGACAATAATATTGTATTATAAACATCAAACTTCCTAAGAAACTAGATCTTAGTTATTCCCACCAAAAAAAAGTATGATAATTATGTAATGTAGTGGAAGTGTTAGCTAAGGTTACAATGGCAATCACATTGCAATATATGAATGTATCAAATCAACATGTTGTATACTTTAAAATTACACAATGTCATATGTCACACATATTTTAATTGGAAAAAAAAAGAGTTCACTGATTCTAAAAACAAAACTCCCAAGATCTTTTCCTTTGAGTTTATCTCAATTTGTCCCCTATTTGTCTTATCTTGCAGCCAACTGAATGGTCATGATTAATGAACCTTTAAACAGGAGCTTCTTGAAGTTTCTTTTCACTACCTCAGGGGCAGCTGCTCCTCAGTGATGCCATGTTTCCTTCCTGACCTTGGGAATACCATTTAAAAGTAACCATTTCCAGGGACTAAAAAGCACAGCTTATGAGTCTCAAGTCATGCTACCAAAATAGTCCATTAAACTGTGCTTTTCAGCTTAGTTACATCATAATGAATCAGTCTCTTCTCTAGACTGTGTTGATGACTTTTCCCCACCTTTATCAATTTCAGAATAAACGTGCACCCGCCAAAGGCATTAGGAGGGAACTAAGGAAATCCTATAGCAGAACAATGACAGGAAATTGACATAGCCATTAAGAAGTCTGGAAAAATTAAGTTAGATGAAAGTGAGGCCTGGCTTATTGCCATTTTTGGAATAAGAAAAGAATTGCAGGCAGGAATGGCTTTAGAAAAATAAACATAAAACTTAAAAAACATAAAACAAAAAAAGTTAAAAATGGCTGTGAGTAAGGTATTGAAATAAAGGTTAATAACTTGAGAAAATAGGAAAAATGGAAATACAGGAAAAATAGGTAAAAAATCACTTTTTTGGGGGTAGGTCACAACCATTATAAAATGAGGTTCTAATTTTTTTAGTGTTTTTAAGATAAAAATTTCCCTGGGCTTGGGACCAGGGGATGGCCAGGCCTCTCAGCACAGAACTGATTCACTGAATCAAGGAATTGTGAAAGGAAAGGTTTGTTTTCCTTAAACATCTGTAAGGAAATATGTTGTAAATATTTATCAGTTCAGAGAGCAGTCTATGATTACAAATCTGAGATAAATAAGCGCAATGTGTTGGGGAAAATGACCTCATTCAGGGTATGATACAATGAGAAGCAATTTTTACATTTATTTTAAAGGAAATTCATCAATGATTATTTTGACCTCACCTCTATGTATCAGATGCCCACATCAAAAGTCCATTAGGGAAATGAGTAACAATGAAAGAAAATCCTCCTGAATGACTGGATGAGGCATGTGAGAACAGATCATGCCTAAATTTATCCTTGTGTTGTAAAAAGCTCTTGCTTCTGCCTGTTGATTTTGAACTATTCTCTGCCAGACTGAAGAAGATTATATAAAGCACAGATTTATCTCATTAAAGAGCACTTGATACAGTAAATCAGAGAGATCAGTAACTTCATAAATTTTCAGAGTTGGGAGAGACAGTCAAGTCAATCTAACACAACTCTCTTCTATAGTTAATAAGTCGGGGCTGAGAACACTTACATGACTTATCTGAAGTCACACATCATTAGAATAAACAGGCCTACATACCAGGTTTCCTGATGCCCCATCCAGTGCTGCCAGAGAAGACTTATTGGATCAATAAATCTTTAAATTTATTAATTAACTTAGAATCCCATAGTCAAAAAATATGAGCCAAATGGCCTATCATTTATCATCCCCCAGGCTGTAGTAAAAGATATGCTTCATGTTAAGTAGACAATGGTTAATTCTCCACATGCAGAAAAAGAAAAAAATGCTGTAAAAGACCCATTTTGGGGACTGACAACCAAGGCAGTCAGACGGTCAACCAAATGGCACTTGGATTCCCTTGTCACTTAGATTCTATGAGCCTTGGAGCTGGTAGCCTTTCCTGCCTGATCCTTTAGTCAGCTGGTTCTTCAGGTGTCCAGGCCTTTATTTAGATTTCAAACACAAATAACACAAGTAAAGAGAAAGGTCCAAGCCCTGGTTAAAGAAAAGGAACCCTGTCATATGTGAGAGTCACCTGTCTGTCCCATGCAAAAGGGCAAGAGCAAGGTCATTTTTCTAACTGGCAGTGATATGAAAAAAGCCCCAGAGAGCTCCTGGGAGTGGTAATACTTCATTCCTGCATCTAGGGCAGGAGCATTTCCTTCTTGGTTTCTCTTAGTCTCAGCCAGAAGTAAATTTAATAATTGAATATCTGGCTGCATGAGTTCATGCATTTATTGAAAAACATGGATTGAGTGTAAGATATTTAATCTTTTTAAGTTTTGGGTTCCTTCCCTAGAATAAATTAATAAATTTACTAAAATAAAATCATAAAAATTAAAAGCTACATTATTAGTTGAAGGACCGGAAGCGCTTAAATATCAGTAATGATGATGCTGAAGAAGAGGAAGAGGAGGAGGTCAATCACAAAGCTCTATTCCAGATGCTTACAGGAGCGTTTATGATCCTTGACCTCAGTGCAGTCTTCCATAGAGAAAGCTTTTTGTCATGGCAGGGAAAAAAGAAGTTTTTTTGATTGTTTAGCTTAGAAAATCTTCACAGGAGACTTGTTGGAGGTGGTCTCCCAATAACTAAAAATAAATGGATATTGATTTTATAAATAGTTGAATCCAGTATAGATCTTATTATTAATAAATCACGTACTTCCAAAAAAGGATTTGAAGTAACTTACAATAAAAGATACACGTCCATGGCATCATTAAAACAAACATTAAGGACTGAAGACCAAGTGATGTGGGAAGATTCTTGAACCAGAAAGCCTGTGTTAGGGATGATTACTACAATGACACATAAAACTTATTCCAGTAGTTCCTGGCAGTTAAGATCAAAGCACTTGAATAATTTTCTTTACAATAATTAACTAATTTTCTTTATAAACAAAATGAAACATATCAATTTATACTAGATACATTTTCCCTGGCTTTCTGCTCTGGGGAAATTTATCATGTACACAGTGTCCACAATAGTAGTTATTTCTAGATGAAGCAATCTCTTTTATAAACCTCCATAAAAGGGGCACCTGGGTGGTTCAGTGAGTTAAGCATCTGACTTTTGGTTTCAGCTCAGGTCATGATCTCAGAGTCCTGAGATCCAATCCCACATCAAGCCCCACATCAGTTTCCGAGTTCAGTGCAGAGTCGACTTGGGATTCTCTCTCTCTCCCTCTCCCACTGCCCCTCCCCCTGCTCTCTCTCTCAAATAAATAAATAAATCTTTTTTAAAAAACCTCCATAAAACTTGATGACTCTGAATTTAAAATTTTCATTCTCTGAAGGCATTCTCTGTTTCCACAGGGAACAAAAGTAATCAAAAATGATACAGTCCAGGAATTTGGCTTTCTGATAATTTAAGAAGACAGCTTACACTGATTGGTAAGAATATCACTTATACGAGACAGTCCCTGTTGAGTATTTATTCACTAATAAATTTTAGTCAAATTTAGGAGAGCAACGTGAGACAGAAGTGATCATATGTGCCTAAAATATAGTTATTCTCAACCGTTAAAGGACATCCATCTGCTTTAGACAAAATGCTTGGTGTGTGTTCAAACTATCTATTTTGTTATGAAAATTAAAGAACAAGACTTCATCTTATGTAAATTGAAGGTGACCTTCACAGGTGGGTTGCAGGTAGGCAGGTGGGCCAGGGATAGTAAAGAAGCCTCCCAGTAATCTATCTGAATCTCAAATGCTTGAAGCCCCAGAGCTCCTTCCCATTAAGCAGTAGTTCTTACCTGGAGTCCACAGTAGAATCACTTAGGGAGTTTTTTCAGAAGATGCTCTTCACATACCCACCAAATTTGAATCTCTAAGAATGTCGCCTGGATGTGAGTATTTAAAAACAAAGTCCCTAAGAAATACTGATGCAAATCCAGTATAAGAGCTCTGGCCGCTAGAATATCAAGAGATATATGGTGTGAGAGAGTATGTCTACTATCTAAAGACTCCTAAGGTGGTTTTTCTAGAATACTTTGTTTTGAGGAGAATAGAATTTCAGTAGTTCTAGTAATTCAAATTAGGTGCACAATATACTGCAAGACAACTAAATAGATTTTCTGTAGAATGAGATTTATTTAGAATCATCCTTCTGTATGTCAAAATATGCCAAACACCGTTGGTTTTGGTAAAAATGATATTGAGCTTGGTAATAGGTTTACCTACTATTTAAGGCCACTCCTCGAATGCACAGTCATCACATAATTGGTTCAGAAAAGATTAACTTCCCGTTTGGCATGGCAGGAAGGCACACATCCTGTAACAGATGATTTACATTATTTATTTAAGACCCATCACAATATAAAAATATATAAAAAATATAAAAAATTAAAAAAAGACTTGCAGTGGGATACAAATTCTTATAAGCAACTTGAAGAGGAGGAAGGCTGAAATAGAGTATAATTGTATGCCCTTTCTTTAGGCATTCGATCCACCAAGGGCACATTTCTAGTTTAATTCCTGTGCTGGTTTGAATATGAAAGCCTTCTAAGCTCTCTGTCTACACTCTTGCCCTTGGGATCTCAGCTAGACTTTCAAATTTACATCTTCTGCCCAAAACTGTCTTAAGATCTCCACATAGATGTCTAATAGGCAAGTTCAACTTGGTATGTTCAAGACAAATCTCTCGATTCTTTACTTTCCTCACAAACCCATTCTTTTTCTAGTCTTACACATTTCAGTTGTTCATTCTTTTTTTCTAAACCACTTTATTGAGGTATGATTGACACAGAAAGCTGTACATACTTAATATATACCACTTGATGACTTCAGAGATAAGTATATGTGAAACCATCACCACAGTCTATGCCATGAATATATCCATCACCTCCAAAGTTTCTTCACACTATTTATTATTGTTATTATTTTTTGTGATAACAAAACTTGAAATAAGATCTACATTCTTGGGGCACCTGGGTGGCTCAGTCAGTTCAGTGTCTGCCTTCGGCTCAGGTCATGATCCCAGGGTCCTGGGATGGAGCCCCACATCAGGCTCCTTGCTCAGTAAGGAGTCTGCTTCTCACTCTCCTTCTGCCCCCCCTCTGCTTGTGCTCTCTCTCTCTCTCTCAAATAAATAAGTAAAATATTTTATAAAAAAATCTACGTTCTTAGCAAATTTGAAGTATACATTATGTATTATTAACTGTAGGTATTATACTATACAGTTAGACTTACTCATCGCATAACTGAAACTTTGTACCCTTTGCCTAATACCACCCTATTTCCTTTTTCTAGCCCCTGGCAACCATAATTCTACTCTCTGCTTCAGTCAGTTTGACTATTATAGATTTCTTATATAAGAATTTTCATGTGCTATAGATCTTTCTGTGTCTGGCTTATTTCACTTAGTGTAGTGTTCTCCAATTCCTGTATGTTGTCTCAAATGGCAGGATTTCTCATTCTAAAATCTTCATATTTATCCTACTTCTCTCCATTTCCTTGCCACCACCCTAGACAAGCTACTACCATTTCTTACTTTGTTCACTCTAATAACCACCACACTAACCTCTCTGTGTGCATTCTTGTACCCTAGAATACATTCTTTACAAAACAACCCTAGAGATGCTCTCATGAAAGCCCTGTTTATTCATAGCCTCTCACCTTAGAAGATCCTTCAAGAAAATCTTTAGTTACTACACTCATTCCAATGCATTAAAGACTAAAGTACCCTAATATTGGTGAAATTAAAAAATACATGGGAGCTAAGGAGAATCTTGTAATCAGCAAAACACAGGATGAATGAAGCAGGTCTACAGAGTTGACATTTGGGAGTAGTCCACTTAAAGCTGAAACTAATGAGACTTGATCTGCAAACTTTCAATGGAGGTAGTCAGTATAACAAAAGTGTAAAACATTCTGCCTCATTAGATCATAATAGCACCATGAATTTTTAAGAAGGGCTGAACAAGATGATTCAGAAGAATAGCTATTTGTTGATTTAGTCTATTCTAGAAGAAAATGTTTTCTAAAATTCCTCTTTGCTGTAGTATATGTATTTAGTATAATTTTGTTGTTTTCCCTGAATCCTGTATCATATATATGAGACCTTATTAATCATGCTGCCTTAGTTCTGCCAACCATAGTACTTTGAAGGAATGTAGCTCCTGAGTTGGTGCAAGATTTGTAGTTTTCCGTGGCTTGAAGGGAAAGTGTGAAATGGGGATTGGTGTCAGATGAGGCAGGGGTTTGGTCACATACCTTTCAAACTACCTTAAGGAGTTTATTTTTTTATTTTTATTTTTATTTTTTTAAAGATTATATTTATTTATTCATGAGAGACAGAGAGAGACAGAGAGAGGCAGAGGGAGAAGCAGGCTCTCAAGGAGCAGAAAGCCCGATGCGGGACTCGATCCCAGGACCCTGGGATCATGACCTGAGCCGAAGGCAGACGCTTAACCGTCTGAGCCACCCAGGCGCCCTACCTTAAGGAGTTTAGAGTTTATTCTGAAAACAAGGAGAATACAATTGACTCCCACTTAACTTTCATTTGTTTTTAAAAACTTTGTTGCTAAGTGAAAAGCCATTCAATGAAAAGAGGGATTCCATTACTTTTAATGGGACATGTTGTTATGTGTCCCATCCCAAATGAAAGTACATAAACAATTTTTACATATAGACAAATATATATCACTTGAACACTGAAAATTTTGTGTAAGTATATAAATGGATATTCTTCTTCCAATCTCCAGTGTGGTGGTGGTGGGGTGTTTCCCTATGCCAACAAGCAGTGTTCTGACAACAGCTGGGTGTCCCACAATTTAACTCATTCCTAACATTGTCTACTTGGAGATACCATCAGATCCCACAGGTTATGGATTCAACCCTATAAGACGGCCTTGCCCCCATGTCAGATGCCAATCACAAGCCTAGGTTGTCACCTGTGCTTCTTACCAACTATCTATAAGTCAGAGGTTTCCGTGAACCCTTCCTTGGTTTCCATTAATTTACTAGAGAGGCTCACAGAACTCAAAGAAACATTTTACTTAATAGATCACTGGTTTATAACAAAAGAATATAATTCAGGAAAAGCCAGATGGAAGAGATGAATAGGGAAAGGTATAAGAAAAGGGGTGCAGAACTTCCCTGGGTTCACCAACCCAGACGCTCTCTGAACCCTGTCCTTTCGGGTTTTTATGGAGACTTCATAACATAGACATGGTGGATTAAATCATTGGCCATTGGTAATTGAACACAATTTCCAACCTCTCTCCCTTCCCTGGAAGTTGAGGGTGGGGAATGGTGGAGCATTAAGGGTTCTAACCCTCTAATCGCAAGGTTGGTTCTCCTGGCAACAAACCCCCATCCTCAGGTTACCTAAGGGCTTTCCAAGAATGACCTTGCTGACATAACAAAACATGCTACACTGCCCCCCCACCTTATCACAGGAAATTCTAAGGGTTTTAGGAGCTGTGAGCCAAGAACTGTGAACAAAGACCAAATATATATAAGAAATATATTTGGTCATCTGTGTAACTAAATATGTATTTCTTATAAATCATAATATGACAATGATAATAAACAATCTGTACATATAATATATAATAAAATATTCTGAAGATTTATGGTACTTGCTAAAGAAGAATTTGCTTGTGAGTGGTGGAGGAGAATGTGAAGGAGAAAGTCTAGGAAGGGGCATATGATTATCTTGCACTCAAACTGCACTAAAAATGAAGTTTTCACACACAAAAACATACACATGCACATACCAGCTATAAGCTAAAGTAAAGGCTAACATGAAAATGGTGCATGGTCACAAGACTAAAGAACATAACTCTTCATCACTTTCATTTGGCCTCTGTAAGCAAAACAACATGTTTTAGATTCATCCAAAAATTGCATTCACATCAGATTTGTCTTCCTGTGTCAAGTAAATTGGTAATTGTGTCTTTGCCTAAAATTGTACTGTCTAAATATTATTCCATATAGTGTATTCATTTAGTGTGCTTAAATGTAAAAAATAAAGCTGTTACACTGAAAAGTAAGTTTTCTGAATCTAACTCTTCAAGAGCCATTATGGCAAATAGGCATTAGAAGTCATCATGGGATGTACATACATCTTTGGGAACGACAGAGGAAGGAAAGACATAATCAGATTTGGTTGTTATGAGTAGAATTGATTGTAGGCAAGCACTTACATAATTGAAAGAAATGAGATAGAGAATGGATGGATTGTAGCCCTAGTTAATAGATGGATTTGACAGGACTTGCTGGTGTGTGAAAGTGGAGAATATCAAGAAAAAAGAGTTGATGGGTGGTGGTAGTGCACATACTGAGAAAGCATCTCAGGAACAGATGCAGCATCAGGGTAGGGCAAAAGTTGACAAAGTCTACTTCAGACTTGTTGGTTTTGAAGTCCCCATAGGAACCCTAAGTGGAGAAGTCCAGTAGGTAGTTATGCAAGTTTGGAGCCCAGGAATGAGATCTTGGCTAAAGCTGGAGGTTAGATGGTTTTTGAATGCCAGATGAGTAGATGGGATTGCTTACAGGGAGAGAAGAAAAGGGACACAGGGGAGAACCTAAGGGTCACCAAATTTTAAGGGATGGGCAAAAATAGAGTTCACAAAGGATACTGAGACGCAATTACTAGAGACACAGCTACCAGAGTGTGTGGGGTCACAGAAGTTAAGAAAAGAGAGTTTTTCAAGGACGAAGGGTCAAAGATTGAGAGGTCAAATGGGATAAGACTAAAAAATGTATATTGGATTTGCAACAAGAAGATCACAAGTTATCTCCATGAGAATGATCTCAATGGGATGTTGGGAACAGAAGCTATTTGAAATGTGTTAGGGAATGTGTTAAGTTTGAGAGAAACTTGAGAAAATCACCTATAGAGCTGACATCCTTAAACACAGAAGTCAGAATATTTATATTGAGAAATTCTTTTGGGAAGGTCTCAAAGCACCTATTATTTCTCCACAAACTGCTTGGCTGCACGTTGAGAGATGAAAATAGCTCTTACATTGATCTCACAGCCTCTTTTCCCTTCTAAAAATGGATTCTATTTTACTGCATTTACTTAAAAAATTTAACTTGATTTTTGGTATATTCTAGATTCATGTCCCAATTCAACAAACCTTTTTACATGATTGGAATAATTTTTAAATGGGCAAATTGGTCCTTTCTTCTGATAGCTTCACACAAGGTGATCCTGGGATCACCAGGAATTTCTCCATCATCAAAACTCATATGAGTGGTCACTTGCATGGAATTTAAACAAAGATGCCAAGTATTTTTTTAAATCAGTTTTAAATAGTCTTAGCAAAGACAGAAGTTATAGATTTAAACAAATTGTTTTTTGGTAAGATGCGCTGTTTTTGTTTTGGTGGTGGTGTGTTGGTTTTGTTTACTGTTAGAATCATGTTCCCAGATTAATATTGACTGCTTTCAAATGTAATTTATAGATCACTCTACAATTTGGAAAGTAATTTTTGTTCTGCCATTTTATTTAATTCAACAACTATGTGAAGTAGATATTAAGTAATTTCTCTACTAGGTACATTCTTAATAAGTAGAGTCAGAATGAAAATCTGAGCCTTCTGGTTTTAAGTCTTTTGATGTTAAATTTAGGAACACCTGGATTTATAAATAATAGCAAGATAAAATAATTCAAAATAAATAAGAAAGAAGGTGAAAGGAAAATTAAGGACAAAAATATCTAATAATTTTAGGTCGTTATACCAGAAAACTTGAGTTTCCTATTGAGGAAAATGAGGTTGACTGTTTAATAATTTGCCTGAGGTGAGATAAGTGATTGGTGGTGTCATGGAGGATGACAGCTCTGTTCATTTCAAAAGCTAAAATGTTTTGTACTGTATTAGTTTGAAAACTGGTTTCCTCCATAAGTTTACACAAGCAATTTTCATACCCATCATGGGATACTAGGTAGAATGTATGTTCAGCCATTGGCATTTCTAAGTTTAAACTTCCTTGTTTGCAAACTGGGGATAACAAATACTCACCGATTTAGGGAATTATCGGGAGGATTAAACAGCATCTAAGGAGAACCATTCTAGGCATGTAGTAGATGTTAAGTCAATGTTAGTTGTGCTAATTTTGGATAGATGAAAGAAACAGTACTTTGCATATCAATGGAACTCTGAGTATATATCACTTGTATATTAAACTATGGCCATGCTTTTAAAATAAGTAATATGTTTTTTTAATTTTGTATTGATAGCCCAATGAGCTTTACTTAAGATTTTGTTCTTAATATGTCTTTCCCAAAATTGGTATTTATTTTGATTTCTACCCTCATAGTTTATGTGACCACTTTATTAGAATCCAAAACAAACCCCCAAAACACATTTTGAACTATATAGTAACCTGAAGTAGCAATAAAATTTGCATGAGGTAAATTTGCTCTTTTGGGGGAAAACCAGTTTGTAAAGGATAAAATAAAGCAATTCCTTCATTGAAGGAAGCAATTATGCTCACGTTAGAAATACAGTGCATTTTGAACATAATTACAGGAAATAAAATAGAATTTTGAGTTACCTTGGCAAGATTCAAAGTTAAAGGTATACATGGCTTATAAAATGGCTCAAAGGTATTAAGGAACTTCAGAGAACTATTGCTGAATAAAAATTTGATTAAAATGAATCAGAAACTTCAGAGCTAAAGTTACTTAAAATGAACATGGCTGTGAATTTTTTTATAAAAAAAGGACAATGGTAAAAAGTGAAAATTAGACTGGGTTTTAAAAATTTCAGAATCAAGTGTTTGGTAAATGCAAACCTAGATTTAATGCAATTCGGCCAATGTTAGAATGCAATAATGAGGTTATATATGGCATTCTAGAGGTGTCATGTGAAGGAGTTAATTTTGGTCTAGATCCAATACGTTAAGTTGTGTGAGGACAGATAGAGTCAAATAGTCTTGAGTTAATTGGTGTATGTCAAACTAGAAGATGCTGACCAGGAAGAAAAATTAGGTTCACAAATTTGAAAAGCTACACAGGAATGGAAGAGAATCTCATTAGAAACAATTTTAGGGTGATCTGAATAATTTACTCTGTTGGTATCTTTTCAGCCTGGTAATAGTTTATGTACTAATTATTTAGCAGCATCCATTCAAAAACACATATTCAGCATTCGTAATGTTTTAAGCACCACACTAGGCCATGGGGATACAAGGTCAAGCAAGATGCATTAAATATGCAATATTATTGCACTGAGGCAGAGAGGGCCATGAGACAGCATTGCACAGAATAAAGTATGCTGGGTAATGATCCTGGCCTTGAAGTCTGTTATTGTGTGTCCTTAGGTGGATTAGGTGCCCTGAGTTCAATTTCCTCATCCAGATAATGAGAATGATTGTAACACCTGCTCTGCCTCCTTCATATGGAGTGGATGTTAGGATTAAAGGAATAGATTAAAAACTAAGTTCTGAGTTTTAAGATGTTCCACAAATGCTAGATAAATGAGAAACAGCAATTAAATAATGCTGTGGGTTTAAAAAGAATAATACATTTCCAGATTTGACTTAAAACAAACAGAAAATAAGTTGTGTCTCTGGAAAATCATGCGTATTACCTATTAACTATTGCTATCTATATTTACTGATACATAATTAACCACTCCAAAATTTACTTGCTTAACTTATTTTATCATCATTCTGTGGGTTAGTAATTTGGGCTGTGTTCATTTGCACAGTTTTTTTGCTGTTCTAACCTGGAGTTATTCATGTAACTGCAATCATCTGGAGACTTAACTAGAATTGGTTGGTATAAGAGAGTTATGTTTCTGGTGGTTACTACTGGCTGTTAGTTAGTTGGTCTAGGGGGCTTCAGAGGGCTTTTTTTGCTCCATGAGGGCTTTCATTCTCTAGTTGGCTAGATTAGGCTTGTTCACATGGTAGTCTCAACATGGTGGTACAAGAGAATGAGAACAGGAACTGTAAGTTCCTTTGGAGCCTAAGCTCAAAAGTCCTCTATCATCATTTCTGCTGCATTCTGTTGGTCAAACCAAATTTCAGACCAACTGAAATTTAAGGGCTGGACAATAAATCCTGTCGCTTGATGCGGGGGGAGTAACAGTCACTTTGCAAAAGCCCACAGGGTTGGGAGAAAGTACTGTGGCCATTTTTGTAGATGGTTTATCACACCATCAATCTGGTGTTTGATTACTGATCTTTTAAACTATTGGTATAGGAAGAACAATCTTTGAGGAGGGCTCAATGGCAAAAATCCCAAAGAAAAAGTCAAATTTTCAATAAAGACACTTCATTAAGAATGGTGAGTCAATGGCAAATGTGAATCCACTGGAAATCTGTGAAGGAGTTCATGTAACAAATACAGGAATGAGTCAGGAAAAGACAAGACAGAGACATGGTCAAGACAGCCATGACTGAGAACAATGTGGGTTAAACCAAAGGAAAATGGCATTAAGGCCATGTGATAGAAATAGTTATTTCAGGGTAAAAGTTTAGAAATCATAGAAAAGGGCATCAATGGAAAGAGTTTTATAGGAACAGATAATATAGACAAGAGCTTTCTCGACTGGTCCCAAGTAGAATTAAGCAGGGTGTGAATCAGGGTATATGTGGCATCATTTCTAGAGATGTTATGAGCAGGTGTTGAATTTGGTTCATGATCCAATACATGAGGTTGTGTGAGGACAAATAAGGTCAAATAGTCTGAGTTTACTGGTGTATGCCAAACTAGGAAGATGCTGACCAAGTGGAAACAGTTCTAGGGTGATCTGAATAATTTTCTCAGTTGGTACATTTTCAGCCTGATAATAGTTTATATACTAATTATTTAGCAGCATCCATTCAAACACACATATTCAGCTCTCATAATGTTCAAGCAAGATGTATTCATGGGCCCACAGACAGTATCAATACAAGTAATAACAGTTATAATAACACAAAATCAAGGAGTCATAGAGTGGAACATTGATATCTAAACTGGAATTACAAATGTGGGAAATTATCTGGTCACAGTGGAGATAGGAGTGGTGGGCAGAAGATACAGTATAACTAAAGGAAACATCGGTGAAGAAATGCTGGGCATATTTATAGAACTCTATTGCCTAACAGTTTTGCTCTCAGAATTGTAATAGCCATAATTACAATTGTTATCAACTACTAAATTCCTACTCATGTTATATATTGTACAAAGCACCCTATTATCACTTGTTTTCAAAAAAACATATAACATGGAGTATTCCAATGTATATACCCATGTGCATGCACACACACACACACACGGTTAATTAGGTTATCAAGATAAAATTGGTTTAGTTCCAAACTATAGCTCTTTACTCTAGGGTACATAACCTTTATTGCAAGACCATGACAGACAAACCAGGAATTGTGTTTACCATCTTTGCTTCTCCCAGAAAGCCCATCAATTAAGCCCAACTAAGGGACTGCCTATTTCCAAGAACTTGTTTGTGTATTGTATTTGTGTCTCAAATTTTCTGATTTCTTCAACAAGGAAATAATGGTCATATTCAGATACTTACAATAAATAGGTAGATGTTGCTATTTAATAATGTTTTTCTTTTGAGAATTGAAAGAAGTGTTTCTCAACAGGAGTGTGTACATTTCAATATTTCTGAAGGGATAGCTTATTAGCTTGTAAAGCTTACTTGATATCATACTTTTAAATTTTAAAAAAGAAAAATCAGACTTACTGTTTTTATAGTATTAACAATAGAAATGAGCACCACAGAATTTTCTGGGCTGATAGTGGATAAGCAGATGATATTGATTCTGAGAGGGCCAGTGTTGGGGAGAGGAGAATTTTTGCCACTATATTAGAGTTTCAGCATAGTACAAAGGATGAACACCTAACACACACACACACACACACACACACACACAGGGTCCATGCCCTTAATAAAAAGATGGCAAGTATTTATCTTACAGAAAGAATAAACATAACTTTTTGAGTATTTTCTGATCTGCTGATTATATTAGAGTAGGAATTAGTTAATTGGGGGGGAGGTTTAGGGTGCATTTGAGTCACAATTTGGATCCTTATCTCCATTCCTAAGCTTTGCAGGAAATCTTTCAAAATACAATACTGAGAATCTATGAGACTGTTTTTGACTTATAGTGGCCTATTTAGTAAGTGAGAAATCTTTTTTTTTTTAAAGATTTTATTTATTTATTTGAGAGAGAATGAGAGATAGAGAGCACGAGAGGGAAGAGGGTCAGAGGGAGAAGCAGACTCCCCGCTGGGCAGGGAGCCCGATGTGGGACTCGATCCCAGGACTCCAGGATCATGACCTGAGCCGAAGGCAGTCACTTAACCAACTGAGCCACCCAGGCACCCAAGTAAGAAATCTTAAACTAAATTCTCATTATAGCAATTTATACATTTTTATTGTTTGATAAACGATATGAAAATCTTTTGGATTGTAGCCTTCATTTGTACGGTTACACTTGAAAACATTTTAATGAAGACTGTATCTCTGAGAACCTGTATATATTTATTGAGAATGAAAAATCTGCATAGTTCACTTAAGCAAGCCAAGGCCCCAGGTTAGAATTCTGAATCCCACAAGACATCAGAAACATTTCTGTCATGCTTGGTGGATTGTGAAAGAAGTGACTTTCCCATTGGGAGTCTCTTCTCATGCTTTTTATGAAGGCATCTGTTTCACCCGTGCCACCAGATATAGTCTGTTAGATCTTGACAATGGCTTCTGAATCTCTACCAGTCACACTGGTCTTCATTTCAAAGATTTATTGTAAGCAGGGCAGTTGGTGGCAAACCGAAGAAATAAAATATTATGGAGCAAATTGGGTTGGCTCATTTTTTGTTATGAAGGCATCTGTTTCACCCGTGCCACCAGATATAGTCTGTTAGATCTTGACAATGGCTTCTGAATCTCTACCAGTCACACTGGTCTTCATTTCAAAGATTTATTGTAAGCAGGGCAGTTGGTGGCAAACCGAAGAAATAAAATATTATGGAGCAAATTGGGTTGGCTCATTTTTTGTATTTTGTCAAAATATAAGCCTTTCTTGACTATCTTTTTCTTTGCTATTTATTGAGGAAAGGTTATGCATAAGATGTGACTTTTGATTTTAAAAACTCATGATCATAGAACTAACCTGTGCATGCATCATTGTAATACAATATCCACTTAAGATAATGCATGTGAAACATATAACAAATCCTTCTACTCATATTAAAGTTTCTCTGTTATTATTAGTATCATTTCTTTTGGTCAATGATACAATATGCACATAAATATTTTTGTGGGATCATTTTTTTAAATGTTTTCTTCTAAAAAAATAAAATAAAATGCTTTGTTCTGCAGGGATACATTCTTATTAAAAGAAATGAAGAATAGGGGCACCTGGGTGGCTCAGTTATTGAGCGTCTGCCTTCGGCTTGGGTCATGATCCCAGAGTCCTGGGATCGAGCCCCGCATTGGGCTCCCTGCTCAGTGGGGAGCCTGCTTCTCCCTCTCCCACTCCCTCTGCTTGTGTTCCCTCTCTCGCTGTGTCTCTCTCTTTCAAATAAATAATAAAATCTTTTAAAAAAATGAAGAATAATTTTCTCTATATTTGACATTAATAATTTTTTCACTTGTGTGGGTGCCTGGGTGGCTCAGTCAGTTAGGCATCCGACTCTTGATTTTGGCTCAGGTGGTGGTCTCAGGGTCCTGAGATTGAGCGCCACCTCAGGCTCTGAGCTCAGTGGGGAGTCTGCTTGAGATTCTTTCCCTCTGCCCCTCCCCCCATTCACATGCACTCTCTCTCTCTCAAATAAATAAATAAATCTTTAAAAAATAGTATTTTCATTTGTGTAATATGACATAGCCAAATGCAACAATCTTTAGCAGCTGACTAAATTGTTGTTGTACTATAATGTCTAATAATAAGCATTGTGTGAAAAGAAAAAAAATCACTCTGTGAGACAATTTTGCCCATTGCTTAGCTGTGATGTAATAGCATTTCCCTGGGGTTAAAGTGGATGAAGGAAGGGGAGGGCTTGGATACTGGGGATGGTAAAAGAGAGCAAGAATTCTGCAAACTTTGAAAATTACCCCTTAAAGAAGAAAATATGATTTTGGAGATAAAACAAATAACAATGACCCTTTCAATTTAAAATATCAAAAATAAAAATACTATAAATAAAGAAAGAATAATTCATCCAAATCTGTCACATGATAGCTATCGTAGATACTGTCAGTGGCAACCTCCATCTCCCCACCTCCTACTTCCCCACTTACCCCTGACCTCCTTGCAGGCCCCATTTGCCCGGCTATATAAGATATTAGCTGCTAAGGGCTCACACCTATATCTTTCTCTGAGGCCCTCCCTTGGTTGATGGGAGCCTCCTTACCAGGAGAAGCTTGGAAGACCATTACCACAGATTGATGAGGTAGGGATGGAACAGCCCTCTAAACAACACAGTCTCTGTGATACAATCCAATCTCCAGAAGTCCCTACAAGGTCAGGAGTCTAGACCTAAAAGGCCATCACTGCCTAGCATTTTCCCTACCTTATCTGGCTCTTCTCACATCATTATAGGTTTCCCATAAAAACAGTTCCTCAAAAAATTGCTTGTGGGGCGCCTGGGTGGCTCAGTGGTTTGAGTGACTGCTTTCGGCTCAGGTCATGATCCTGGAGTCTCAGGATCGAGTCTTGCACTGGGCTCCCTGCTCAGCAGGGAGTCTGCTTCTCCCTCTGACCCTTCCCCCTCTCATGTGCTCTCTCTCTCTCTCTCTCTCTCATTCTCTTTCTCTCAAATAAATAAAAAATCTTTAAAAAAAATTGCTTGTATAAGAACCCCCCTCTCATACTCTGCTTCTAAGGAGCCTGACCAAAGATAATTACCAATATCACATAGTTATCCTGTTGTGTAAACAACAATTTGAATTTTTTAGTATTGAAACTATTTTTTCTAGGACTATTAATCTATCTTGACATTGCTAAGTGGGTATCATAGTAATTTTCTATCACTTATTTGCCTTATTCTTTGAATTTATTAAATTTTCTGATATTTTCATCAAATAGAAACTGTACAGGTTGGGATAATGCATTTGCGTAAAATGAAAATCTAAGTACTGAAGCTTATGAGTGCAGTAGATAGTGCGCAGGATTTGGAGCCCACAGAGTTTTATGCATTAATCTCAATTTAGTCATTTATTAGCCATGCGAACTTGGTCAAATTACATAAATTTTTTAGGCTCTATCTATTTTTTTTAAATCATTGTTGTGATGAATGATATCATGATAATGTAGATAACATGCTTTAGACTAGTGTCTGGCATCATAGGTGCTCAGTGAATGATTATCTTACCAATGAAAAATGGTTTAAATGCAGATGCCAGCAAATTAGTTAATGAAGCCTGAGTTTGCACCTACTCCGCTTCCAATCTCTTGGTCAGTTTTCTTAACTGATGATGGATGTTTGCAAAAAGGACCTATTTAACCTGGATAACAGTGTACATGTCAATATCTTAAGTGGAGCCTGACATTCAAACTGGAGGAGATAAGAAAACAGTGTTATTGAATCCCCAAACTATAGGAGTTCTAGGCCAAAAGAAGTTGTACCTGGGTAACCCATAGAGAAATCTCTCGTCCGGACAAGTTTCTTTCTTTTTTTTCTTGTAAAGTAAATAAAGAGAAAAAGAAAAAAGAAAAAAATTAAATATTGGGAGATTGTACCTAAAAATCCAAATCTGGCTTCTCTTGCAAAAAGCACAGATCTTCATTCCTACATGACAAGTTTCTTTTTTTTTTCTTGTAAAGTAAATAAAGAGAAAAAGAAGACAGTTGAACTAAAATTAAATATTGGGGGATTGTACCTAAAAATCCAAATCTGGCTTCTCTTGAAAAAAAGCACAGATCTTTATTCCTACATGACAGTAATTGACTGGAATCCAGTAGAAGCTCCCTTCTTTAGTATAACATATACCTTCTATTTTTTTCAGAGTTAGGGTAGCCATACAATTTATTGCTAAAACCATCAGAGTTTTAAAATGACCGGGGTATAATCAATACTTATGCCAGAACAACAGCCACAAATCAGAAGCAGCCTTGGGCAAACTGGGATATAATTCTACCATAGCCAGAGTCCCTTCCACTCCCTATTGCTTCTCACACTGAACCCTTTTATTCTACTGGATTACTTGCCTTTCACCTGGAGGTATCATGAAATTCTCTTCAAGAACATCTGCTCCTTTGGGGCACCTGGGTGGCTCAGTTGGTTAAGCGTCTGCCTTTAGCTCAGGTCATGATCCCGGGGTCCTAGGATCGAGCCCTGCGTCGGGCTTCCTGCTCGGTGGGAGGCCTGCTTCTCCCTCTCCCTCTGCCTGCCTCTCTGCCTACTTGTGCTCTCTCTCTATCTGTCAAATAAATAAATAAAATCTTAAAAAAAAAAAGAACATCTGCTCCTTTGAGTGAGTCCAAGAATCAGTTAATTAATTGATTCGGCTCAGCATTCTCATAAGTGAATTGCTCTTAAGTAAAAAATACCTATAATAAAGTCCAACTGGTATTCCCAAGATGATATACAATGTTCAAATATTTATATTTTTCTCTAAAGTTTTCCATGAATTCAAAATACTTCATAATTTAAAATATATTTTTTAAAAATACAGACTCGTACATAATGAAAGCAGCAAGAAAAAAAATGACTCTTTTATATTATTGGGATATCAGTTACTTCTCTAACTCAAGCAGTTTTGTGGATTTTATTAAAGAACACATTTGTTATGCATGGTGAAACATCTTTTGAAAAGAGTGATTGGTGACCAAAGAAAAACACACATATGGAATACAAAGTTGGAGACATGGACATGACCAGCTTATATAAGTGTATTTAGAATGGACAGCAGGCTTTGCAATCTGCTGCATTGGAGTTTTAGGGACTTACCACAGACAGTGTTTGTTATTGCAGAACGTTTTGCTTCCCAGGAGGAAGGAAGATTAACCAAAAGAAATACAACATTAAAAAATACACAGATGATCCAGCAAAATAAAGTCCTAGACTATAAACCACAAAAGGACTGATATATTTGCTTGGGAATTACTGGAGTGGCCCAAAATCTAATGCTTCCATCCTAAGGATGTTTACTGAAAGAGAAGATTGAGTAATGCTTGCACTGGCATTTTGGCAAAGTCCCCACTAGCACCCCACACACTCCCCACTCTCTTGTGGCTTCTTGGACATCTATAATTTTCTTCTGGCACATTTGACTTTTTGTCTCATAAAATCTGGCCTGCCTGTGGAATGTGGGTCAAGAAGCAGGCCTTATTTACTCATTGGGAAACCGACCAGTACTGTGCGGTTGAGCATACCTGATGGGAAGAAAGACAGAAGGGCCACATGCTAACCCACCCACCGTACAGGACAGCCACTTCTGGGCAATGGGCCATTTTGCTCCTACCACCACAGTGAAAACTGCATGTTGGGCCAGTTGATATCTCATGCCTAGAGTACGCTGGTTAATTGGTCTTCTAGTCAAAAGTCTTCTCTAAGTTTCAGAAATTCCTTCTTTGTATTCTGAAATGTCTGAAATTCTTTTCTCTCCCTTAAGAGGACAATCCCTTAGGGTTGTTTGAAAATATTTTGCTCTTTATTTCAACCACAGCTGAGATGGTTAAGTTAGGGTATAAAGAATATTTTCTATGACATTTAACCTAGTGTCTTAACTCAGCAATTATTTTCACTTTTGTTTGTTCTTCCTGATATAGTAATTCTATGAAGAGTGGATGGAATATAAATTATTTAAAATAGCTCTATTTCATTATGGCTGGAGGAGTTTGTGTTATTTTTCCTTCAGATTCATATTTTATTTATTTATTTATTTATTTATTTATTTATTTATTTATTTATTTATTTGACAGAGAGAAGACAGCGAGAGAGGGAACACAAGCAGGGGGAGTGGGAGAGGGAGAAGCAGGCTTCCCGCTGAGCAGGGAGCCCGATGTGGGGCTCAATCCCAAGACCCTGGGATCATGACCTGAGCCGAAGGCAGACACGTAATGACTGAGCCACCCAGGCGTCCCTCAGATTCATATTTTAAAATTTTGAATACTATGATGGCAAAAGCTAGAGAACCTCATCAGTTGACATTCTTACATGTATACTAGCCATGTCTATACTTCTTATTGGCTCTCCACAAAAACAATAATAATAACAGCAATAATGAAAAGAATAAATATATCAAACGAAAATAATAAAATTGAAAATTCCAACTGGAAAATGCATAATTCCTCATCAAATAGCTTATTATTGGCCCCTGTTGTCTTATGTGTAGTCAGGCATTATAATACCAGTTGATACTTACTGTGGGTTTACTTTGTACCAGGTGGCTTACTAAGCGTTTTACAGGTATTTTCATATTTAACCAATGTGACAGCTCTTTGAAGTAGTACTAGTAATCTCTATTTTATAGATTTTAAATTGAGGTTTACAGAGATAAGCAATTATTGAGGTCATGTATCTTACTAGTGATAGAGCAGAGATTGCAATTTATATATCTGTCTAACTCTAAAGTCCCCAAGATCTTCAACCACTGCTATTCTGCCTCTACCATTCTTAGGTTCTTAGACAAACAGGTTTTCTTAAGTGCTTGTTTGCTCTTTGATTTTAAGTTCAACTAAATTCTACAAATTCTACTAATACTTATTGAGTACTTACACAGTCCCAAGCTTACAAACAAAGTATTTCTCTTGATAGAAGTGTCTTTGCCTCTCTATTTTGAGCTTTCCTCAGTGTAAATAAAGATAACAGCACCTACCTCATAAGATTGTTGAGCATATTACCAGAAAAAGATAGCTATTATTATCATCATTATTTAATAATAAATTCTTGGCATATGGTGGGCAATGAATAACTGTTGGTTCTATGAATGAATGATTGAATGAATGAATGAATGTGGAAGTGAGACAGGGTCTTGCCTGTAAGATGTTAATAGTCTGATAATAGCAGCAATAGGAATGCCTAGTTATCTGTGCTTCAGTGGTTTAAGTTTTATACCAATGGAACACATAGGTTCTATTGGTGCAATAATGAGCAAATAATTAAACTTGGGCAGAAATGATAAGGCAGCAAATTCAGAGAGGCTTCACAGAAGGAGGAAAAGAAGGAAAGAAGAAAGGAAGGTAGGGAGGAAATGTCAGGGTAGCTCAGGGATTAGAGTGGGAGAGACAAGAAATAGGAAACCCAAACAGGAGACTATTTGATTATTATAATTGTTAACACAAAAATAAAAGTTTAAGCTTGGCAGTGACAGGGAATGAAAAGCTAAGAATGAATTCCAAAAGCAATTGAGTGAGTTGGCAAGGCTTAGGGAGGAGGTAGAGAAGGAGACAGTGCTAGGTTTCTGGCATGTTCAACTGAATGGATGACAACAATGTCTTGAGATGGAAAACCAGACAAGTTATTATCTTCCTAATCTTTATTTTCCTAGTTGTAAACTTAAAATAGTTGTAGCCCTTATCACATATAGTTTGGGTGAGGATAAAATGTTATAACATATGAAGAGCCTAACACAATGTCTGGCACTCTTGCTTCATGTGGGATTGGCAGTAGGAAGGGGTGGAACAGCAAAGAACAAATATATTTAGTGCTGGAGTATTTGAGTTTGAGTTACTTGTAAGTCATCTAGGTCAGGATGTGGAAGTTCTGAAAGAACATCTGGTAATTTGTGAATCTGAAGAAAAGACAGACCCTATTGGTTGAAATGTGCTATTTTTAGTGATGTTTTAAATTTAAATCAAAGAGATAATAAAATCAACCATGACCTTTTCTGAGGCACAGTGATAAAGTCAGATGGTAAGGAATGACTTGGTGGGGGGGGGGTCTGTCGATCCCAGGAGAGGACTAGTTTAGGACTCTTCCAGCCATTTATAACTCCCCATATTTGAAAGTAGACTATGACTGAATGTTTCTTGAATTCAGTAGTCATCACCCAAACCCAGAAAACTACCTCCTTCCTCCAAATTGCACATAAAGGCTCATAATCACTTTTTTTAAAAAGATTTATTTATTTATTTGAGAGAGCGAGAATGAGAGAGAGAGAGTACATGAGAGGGGGGAGAGTTAAAGGGAGAAGCAGGCTCCTCGCTGAGCAGGGAGCCCGATGCAGGACTCGATCCCGGGACTCCAGGATCATGACCTGAGCCGAAGGCAGTCGCTTAACCAACTGAGCCACCCAGGCGCCCCTCATAATCACTTTTGATTTACTTAATGGAGGGTCAGAGGGGGGTGGGGAGAGTTAATTTCCTTTTAATCCAGATTTAATTTGGTATTAGCCATGCTCAACATTGCTCTTTTGTATTTGAGTACAGCTCTATAGTCTTGTAATCATGCTCCTATTTTCTGTGTATATATTTTTTAATGATTGAAATTGGTTGCTTAGTTTAATATTATCATTTAAAATTGTCTCATGGTGTTGATTTTTAAAAGAACCTATGGTCTTAGGCTCTTTATGGATAAGATAAAATTATATCTATCTTACTCCTTAGTGAAACTCATCCTCTACTCTAATCAGCATCTGGAGTGGAAGGTAGATACTTCTTGTATTCTGTGGGATTTTTGGTGGCTGAATATATTTTAAGAGTAAGTGAATAGGAAAGATGAATTCTTTGTCTATACCAAATCCAAACATTTAGCATTCAGCTTTTTTATTTAAGATTTTATTTATTTGAGAGAGAGAGCAAGAGAGAGCACGGAGAATGAGAGGGAGAAGCAGACTCCCCGCTGAGCAGAAAGCCCGATGTGGGACTCGATCCCAGGACCATGAGATTGCGACCTGAGCCAAAGGCAGACGCTCAACTGACTGAGCCACCCAGGTGCCCCAGCACTCAGGTTTATAAGAAAAGAAAACCCATGATATCTAATAGCTAACTATATCCAAATCAGTGAAATACCTGGCTGTAGGATTTTTATGTCATTTTTTTAATAACAAATAACTAACTTGTATATTAACTTCAATTCCTAAGTTATCATGTAGACCTGTAAATGTGTTGTTTTTCCTTGGTATGCAGACTAACTCAAGTTATAGAAAGTCTACTTCAGTTTCTTTATGAGGCAAAACGAAGCACAGTTTTATATATATATATATATATATGTATTCGATTAACTTATATATGTATGAACTTTCTGAGGAAAGTAAAGCAGAAATATTTCTACGTTAACAGAACAATTAATAAATACAAAAAATAACTTGAAGAACCTTTTTGGCTAAGGAATTTTGGGCAACAGATTAATAGTACAGCTTGTTGAATCTTTGCCTGACATGTATCATGCATGCAAAATGTTGCCAGGAGACTCATATCTTAATTCATCTAACACCAAATGCAGCACAGACTGTTTATATAACCTGAGGATGCACCCTATAAGTGACTGTTTTTCTTGAATTAGCATTTATGAAGCAAACCCCTTAACTATTCACAGTAAATAAGTAAACAGACATTTTCAACCTTCCTTCGATATGGAGGCTATGTAACTTAGAGAACTGAATAAGCTTCAAATTTGTTTATGAAAAAGAACATCATTATTTCTCTTCTGCAGTCTGTACCAAGGCACAAAAGCGGATTTCTTTTTATTTTATTATTATTATTATATTTATTTATTTATTTGACAGAGAGAGAGAAAGTGAGAGAGGGAACACAAGCAGGGGCAGTGGGAGAGGGAGAAGCAGGCTTCCCGCTGAGCAGGGAGCCCAATGCAGGGCTCGACCCCAGGACCCTGAGATCATGACCTGAACCGAAGACAGATGCATAACCGACTGAGCCACCCAGGTGCCCCTAAAAGCAGATCTCTGATTAGACTTCACACATTTTGGATATTATGGAGTGCACATTCATTTTTATTTGTCAAAATCTCAATCAATTTTTTTATGTTGCAAGATATCTCATTGAAGATTTATCTTGTAGATTTTTTCCCCCATTTTTCTTTTTCGGACTAGAAATTCACCTTGTTGTCTTTAGCATGGTAAACCATCTGTGAAAGAATAAATCACTCCCTTTCTGACTATGTGTGTGTATGTGTGTGTGTGTGTGGGCATGTACAGGTGTGAAGGGGAAATTACAGTGTTCCCAGAGGTAATCAGAATTACCACCCCAGCCAGTTAAGCAAGTTACCCCATGGCAAGTGTTTACTTCCTAAAAGTATGATCCCATTTATATATCAATAATAGCAAAAGAATACCTACCTGAAACTTGGTGGTGAGACACACCAGTGTAGGAAAGGGCACAATGTTTTAAGTTTCCAGATGAACACCTGAATTAATTCTGACACTTTTGAGGCAGCTAGCATTTTAAGAGATTGACCTGAAGGAGTTGTCAGTTGAAAGCACCAGCCTGAGAGGTGTAAACAACACTAGGCTGAACTTGGCTTTGGAGAAAAAACATAGTTCTCTACACGGGCCTGAATTTTGTGCACATCATCATCATCTCTATGACTGGAAACAGAACCAAAGGCAGTGATAGGCTCCTCTCCTTGGGGTGTGGAGGTCAGAACTTCCCACTCTTCAGGTTCCTTGAGCCATGGGCTTCCTATTAATCTGGCAGGTGAGAATTTGACTGGTTTTAATTTTTTTTAGTAAGCAAAACTACCCTACTTTAAAACTGGCATAGCAGTTCATAGTAGTTTTATTTTGGGTGACTTTAGCATTTTTGCTTTATCTTTTTTTTCTTCTTCTTCTTTTTTTTTTTTGCAACATATACCAGCATTAAACACTATGCTCTAGAGTTGGAGCCAATTCCATTTTCAGACAGTGGCCATGGATTGTTTGTTCACTACACAATGTGAACTTGATCAGGGCTGATCTGGGAAATCTACAGTGGATTGTGAAGAGACTGGGCTTACCAGGATGGTGTAGAATGGCTTTGACATCTGGACAGCAGAGTTGTCAGATGGAAACAGGTGACAAATGGAGATTAATTACTGTTTTCTAAAAATCTAAGTCTGTTTTGTCTTTAGGAAACTGTCTAAAATAGGGACATTCAAAGTAATTTGCCAACTTTATATTTATTTTTAAAAAGAAACAAAAGAATAAAAACATTAAACTTCTTTAAGGACATATCCTGTCAATCATCACTTGAGTGGGCAGTCCTAGGATATAAGAACACCTTATTGGCCCAAGACAAAGAAGTAATAGTACTATTATATGAGAAGAAATGTAAATATAGGAAGAGATGGAGATAGAGATTTTTATATTAATTTACTGACATAAATATAGAGATGTTTATGACAGCATTGTTTGTAGTGGGAAAAAAACTGGAAAACTGAGGACAATAATCAGTAGGAGAATATATACACTTTGGCACATTTGTGGTATACAATATTATCCAAAATTAAAAGGATGAAAAGTTTGTCAAGAAAAGAACATTAGAAAATATATATCTACCATCAGTATTTTATAGAAGAAAAGACATTAGATACAAAAAGAAAGAAGGACTCAAGCCAGAAGTGTTCTTTGCAAGAAAGGACAGCTGGAGATAGATAAACACATGTGATGTTGCTCTTATTTTCCTCATTTCAATACAAGCAAGTGAAAATCTGATCAAGGACCAAGTTTATGAATCATTTGTTTAGTGGAAAACATTGCATTCAATGTCAGGACACCCACATTCCAGCCACTCACTTCTTCATCTTTAGAGAACTTAACCCCTCTGGTCTATCTCATTAGGAAAGTACATCAGATAAGTCTCAAGCCCCTTTGCCTTGTAACCTCCTATTACCCATGATGATTTCATTTTATAGTTTCCATAATTCCTCTGTTCTTTGTTTTCATTCATTTATTTAGCAATTGCTTAATCGAACACCTATGTGTATGTATATTTCAGGCATGGTGATCGCCAAGGGAATGAAGCCATGAACAGTGTAGGTGAGGTCTTTCCTTTCACAAAGCTTGTATTCTCCGGGGAGACAATAAGCAAGCCAATGAGTACATGGAAAAAGAATTAAAGACTGTAGCAAGTGGGAGGAGGAGCAAGATGGCAGAGGAGTTGGAGACCTAAATTTCATCTGGTCCCAGGAATTCAGCTAGATAGGGATCAAACCATTCTGAACACCTACGAACTCAACAGGAGATCAAAGAAAAGAATAGCAGCAACTCTCTGAACAGAAAAGTGACCAATTTCTGGAAGGTAGGACGTGCGGAGAAGTGAATCCAAGGTGATATTTGGGAAGATAGATGGCGGGGGAGGGGGCCTCCATCAGCCCCTACTGGCAAGTGATAGAGTAGCAGAGCAAAAATCGGAACTTTTAGAAGTCAGCTCCGCTGAGGGACATCACTCCAGTGGCTAAGCGGGGGGTGGAACCCTTGCTGGGACAGTGTGGTCTCAGGACCCTCGGGGTCACAGAAAGACTGGGGGTGCCTGAGTGCGGCAGAGCTCCCAGGTACCGGAGCAGGGAAGCCAGCTGCAGAGATGGAGCCGAGGAGCCGGCTCTCAGCTTGGGGTTGCCATAAACCGTGATCCACGGCACAGTTGGGCCACTGCTCTTCCAGCAGGGACCCAACAAGCAGCGGATCCGGGGAGACTTTCCTTCCTCCCCCGGGAGGAGCGACATGGAAGCGCCCCACAGGGATCTGCTGGGTTTGGAGACTCCAAATAGGGTCAGATGCCAGAGATAGAAATGCTCGGTCACAGGCTGGGTGAGCACGGAGTGCGGCCGGAGACTGGGGAGACGAGAGTCTCTGACTGCATTTCTCTGGGGGTGGACTAAGGAGCAGGGTCCCGCATTCTCAGCTCCTCCAGGGCGGAGATTGGGAGGCCACCATTTTCACTCTCGTCCTCCAAAGCTGTACGGAAAGCTGGCAGGGAACAATAGCTCCTGAGAGCAAACCGGAGCAGATTACTTAGCCCAGACCGACAAGGGCGGGGCAATTCCACCTCTGGCAAAGACATTTGAGAACCATGGCAACAGACCCCTCCCCCAAAAGATCAGCACGAACAGCCAGCCAAGACCAAGTTCATGGATCAATGAGAATGGCAGAACTCCAGCACTAGAGGAATGTAGCACATAGAATTCATGGTTTTTTTCCCCATGATTCTTTAGTCTTTCAAAGATAATTTTTTTAATTTTCTTTTTCTTTTTTTCTTTTTGAATTTTTCTTTTTTAAAGATTTTATTTATTTATTTGACAGAGAGAAGGAGAGCACAAGCAGGGGGAGTGGCAGGCAGAGGGAAAGGGAGAAGCAGGCTCCCCACCAAGCAGGGAGCCCGATGCTGGGCTCAATCCCAGGACCTTGGGATCATGACCTGAGCCGAAGGCAGATGCCTAACAAACTGAGCCACCCAGGCGCCCCTCTTTTTCCCTTTATCAACCAACATCTTATCAATCCCTTTTAAAAAAATCTTTTTTATCTTAAATTTTTAGAGTCATAGTCTATCCCTTCATAGTAGTTAACCTTATTTTTGGTATATATATATATATATATATATTCTCTCTTTAAAGTTTTGGGATAGTTACTTCTAACAGACCAAAATATACCCTAAATCTCTAGTGTATGACTTTGTTCTAGTCTCCTGCCTGATCGCATTCTTTCCCCCCACCCCCTTTTTTTAAAAATCCTCTTCTTTCTTTTTTCAACCAACTTCTTATCAAATCCTTTTAAAAATCTTTTATAATTTTCATCTTTACAGTCATAGTCCATCCCTTCATCATATTTACCCTTATTTTTATACATATATAAGTTTTTCCTTCTTTAAAATTTTGGGAGGCACTATCTTCTAACAGACCAAAATATGCCCCGAATCTAGTGTGTGGCACTGATCTATGCACCAGCCTGATCATATTTGATCATAATCTGTATTTTTTTGTTTGTTTGTTTTTATCTTTATCTTTTTCTTTTCTTTTTTCTTTCTTTCCCTTTCTTTTCTCCTGGTTTCAGGTCTCTTTTAATTTGTTTAGTGTATATTTTTCTGGGGTCATTGTTCCTCTGTTAGCATTTTGTTCTATCATTCATCTATTCTCCTCTGGACAAAATGACAAGATGGAAAAAAATCACCTCAAAAAAAAGAACAAGAGGCAGTACCAACTGCCAGGGACCTAATCAATACGGATGTCAGATGTAAGACGTCAGAACTAGAGTTCAGAATGACGATTTTAAAGATACTAACTGGGATTGAAAAAAGCATGGAAGATATTAGAGAAACCCTTCTGGAGAAGTAAAAGAACTAAAACTAACCAAATTGAAATCAAAAAGGCTATTAATGAGGTGCAATCAAAAATGGAGGCTCTATTTGCTAGGATAAATAAGGCAGAAGAGAGAATTAGTAATATAGAAGACCAAATGATGGAAAATAAAGAAGCTGAGAAAAAGAGAGATAAGTGACTACCAGATCACGGGGGCAGAATTCAAGAGATAAGTGATACCATAAGATGAAACAATATTGGAATAATTGGGATCCCAGAAGAAGAAGAAGAAAGAGAGAGAGGGGCAGAAGGTATATTGGAGCAAATTACAGGAGATAACTTCCCTAATTTGGGGAAGGAAACAGTCATCAGAATCCAGGAGGCACAGAGAAACCCCCTCAAAATCAATAAACCCCGACATCTAATAGTAAAACTTATGATTCTCAGAGACAAAGAGAAAATCCTGAAAGCAGCTCTGGAGAAGAGATCTGTAACCTACAATGGTAGAAACATTAGATTGGCAACAGACCTATCCACAGAGACCTGGCAGGCCAGAAAGGACGGGCATGATATATTCAGAGCACTAAATGAGAAAAATATGCAGCCAAGAATACTATATCCAGCTAGGCTGTCATTGAAAATAGAAGGAGAGATAAAAAGCTTCCAGGACAAACAAAAGCTAAAGGTATTTGCAAACACAAAACCAGCCCTTCAAGAAATATTGAAAGGGGTCCTCTAAGCAAAGAGAGAGCCTAAAAGTAACATAGACCAGAAAGGAACAGAGACAATATACAGTAACAGTCACCTTACAGGCAATACAATGGCACTAAATTCATATCTTTCAATAGTTACCCTGAATGTAAATGGGCTAAATGCCCCAATCAAAAGGCACAGGATATCAGATTGGATAAAAAAACAAGACCCATTGATATGCTGTCTGCAAGAGACTCATTTTATACCCAAAGACACCCCCAGATTGAAAGTGAGGGGGTGGAAAACCATTTACCATGCTAATGGACACCAAAAGAAAGCTGGGGTGGCAATCCTTATATCAGACAAACTAGATTTTAAAACAAAGACTGTAATAAGAGATGAGGAAGGACACTATATCCTACTTCAAGGGTCTATCCAACAAGATCTAACAATTATAAATATCTATGCCCCTAACATGGGAGCAGCCTCTTATATAAGCCAATTAATAACAAAAGCAAAGAAACACACTGACAACAATACAATAATAGTGGGGGACTTTAACACCCCCCCTCACTGAAATGGACAGATCATCTAAGCACAAGATCAACAAGGAAATAAAGACTTTAAATGACACACTGGACCAAATGGACTTCACAGACATATTCAGAACATTCCATCACAAAGCAATGTAATAAACATTCTTCTCTAGTGCCCATGGAACATTCTCCACAATAGATCACATGCTAGGTCACAAATCAGGTCTCAACTGGTACCAAAAGATTGGGATCATTCCCTGCATATTTTCAGACCTCAGTGCTTTGAAACTAGAACTCAATCACAAGGGTCAACCAGGAAATTAAAGAAGAATTAAAAAAATTCATGGAAACCAATGAAAATGAAAACACAACTGTTCAAAATCTTTGGGATGCAGCAAAGGCAGCCCAAAGAAGAAAGTATATAGCAATACAAGTCTTTCTCAAGAAACAAGAAAGGTTTCAAATACACAACCTAGCCCTACACCTAAAGGAGCTGGAGAAAAAACAGCAAATAAAGCCTAAACCCAACAGGAGAAGAGAAATAATAAAGATCAGAGCAGAAATCAATGAAATAGAAACCAGAAGAACAGTAGAACAGATCAACGAAACTAGGAGCTGGTTCTTTGAAAGAATGAACAAGATTGATAAACCCCTGGCCAGACTTATCAAAAAGAAATCAGAAATGACCCAAAAAAATAAAATCATGAATGAAAGAGGAGAGATCACAACCAACACCAAAGAAATACAAACAATTATAAGAACATATTATGAGCAACTCTATGTCAGCAAATTAGATAATCTGGAAGAAATGGATGCATTTCTAGAGATGTAAAAACTACCAAAACTGAACCAGGAAGAAATAGAAAACCTGAACAGACCTAGAACCACTAAGGAAATTGAAGCAGTCATCAAAAATCTCCCAAAAAACAAAAGCCCAGGGCCAGATGGCTTTCCAGGGGAATTCTACCAAACATTTAAAGAAGAATTGATACCTATTCTTCTGAAACTGTTCCAAAAAATAGAAATGGAAGGAAAACTTCCAAACTCATTTTATGAGGCCACAATTACCTTGATTCCAAAACCAAAGACCCCATCAAAAAGGAGAATTACAGACCAATATCCTTGACGAACATGGATGCAAAAATTCTCACCAAAATACTAGCCAATAGGATCCAACAGTACATTAAAAGGATTATTCACCACGACCAAGTGGGATTTATCCCTGGGCTGCAAGTTTGGTTCAACATCTGCAAATCAATCAATGTGATACAATACATTAATAAAAGAACAAGAACCATATGACCCTCTCAATAGATGCAGAAAAAGCATTTGACAAAGTACAGCATCCTTTCTTGCTCAAAACTCTTCAGAGTATAGGGATAGAGGGTACATACCTCAATATCATAAAGGCCATCTATGAAAAACCCACAGCAAATATCATTCTCAACGGGGAAAAACTGAGAGCTTTCCCCCTAAGTGCAGGAACATGGCAGGGATGTCCACTATCACCACTGCTGTTCAACATAGTATTAGAAGTCCTAGCCACAGCAATCAGACAACAAAAGAAATAAAAGGCATCTGAATCAGTAAAGAAGTCAAACTCTCACTCTTTGCAGATGATATGATACTGTATGTGGAAAACCCAGAAGACTCCACCCCAAAACTGCCAGAACTCATACAGGAATTCAGTAAAGTGGCAGGTTATAAAATCAATGCACAGAAATCAGTGGCATTCCTATACACCAACAAGACAGAAGAAAGAGAAATTAAGGAGTTGATCCCATTTACAATTGCACCCAAAACCATAAGATACCTAGGAATAAATCTAACCAAAGAGGCAAATTATCTGTACTCAGAAAACTATAAAATAGTCATGAAAGAAATTGAGGAAGACACAAAGAAATGGAAAAATGTTCCATGCTCATGGATTGGAAGAAAAAAATTGTGAAGATGTCAATGTTACCTAGAGCAATCTACACATTCAATGCAATCCCCATCAAAATACCATCCACCTTTTTCAAAGAAATGGAACAAATAATCCTAAAATTTGTATGGAACCAGAAAAGACCCTGAATAGCCAGAGGAATGTTGAAAAAGAAAAGTAAAGCTGGCGGCATCACAATTCCGGATTTCCAGCAATATTACAAAGCTGTCATCATCAAGACAGTATGGTACTGGCACAAAAACAGACACATAGATCAATGGAACGGAATAGAGAGCCCAGAAATGGACCCTCAACTATATGGTCAACTGAACTTCGACAAAACAGGAAAGAATGTCCAATGGCAAAAAGACAGTCAACAAATGGTGTTGGGAAAATTGGACAGCCACATGCAGAAGAATGAAACTGGACCATTTCCTTACACCACACACAAAAATAGATTCAAAATGGTTGAAAGACCTAAACGTGAGACAGGAGTCCATCAAAATCCTAAAGGAGAACACAGGCAGCAACCTCTTCGACCTCAGCCACAGCAACTTCTTCCTAGAAACATTGCCAAAGGCAAGGGAAGCAAGGGCAAAAATGAACTATTGTGACTTCATCAAGATAAAAAGCTTTTGCACAGCAAAAGAAACAGTCAACGAAACCAAGACAACCGACAGAATGGGAGAAGATATTTGCAAATGACGTATCAGATAAAGGGCTAGTATCCAAAATCTGTAAAGACCTTACCAAACTCAACACCCAAAGAACAAATGATCCAATCAAGAAATGGGCAGAAGACGTGAACAGATATTTTTTCAAAGAAGACATCTAAATGGCCAACAGACACGTGAAAAAGTGCTCAACATCATTCGGCATCAGGGAAAATCCAAATCACAACCTCAATGAGATACCACCTCACACCAGTCAGGTTGGCTAAAATTAACAAGTCAGGAAACGACAGATATTGGCGGGGATGTGGAGAAAGGGGAAACCCTCCTACACTGCTGGTGGGAATGCAAGCTGGTGCAGCCACTCTGGAAAACAGTACGGAGGTTCCTCAAGAAGTTGAAAATAGAGCTACCCTATGACCCAGCAATTGCACTACTGGGTATTTACCCCAAAGATACAAATGTAGGGATCTGAAGGGGTATGTGCACCCCAATGTTTATAGCAGCAATGTCCACAATAGCCAAACTGTGGAAAGATCCAAGATGTCCATCGACAGATGAATGGATAAAGAAGATGTGGTGTGTATATATATTATATATATATATATATAATGTGTGTGTGTATATATATATACATATATATATATATAATGGTGTGTGTGTGTGTATATATATAATGAAATATTATGCAGCCATCAAAAGGAATGAACTCTTGCCATTTGTAACGATGTGGATGGAACTGGAGGGTATTATGCTAAGCGAAATAAGTCAATCAGAGAAAGACATGTATCATATGACCTCACTGATATGAGGAATTCTTAATCTCAGGAAACAAACTGAGGGGTGATGGAGTGATGGGGGGTGGGAGGGCTGGGGTGTCTGCTTGATAGACATTGGGGAGGGTATGTGCTATGGTGAACACTGTGAATTGTGTAAGACTGTTGAATCACAGACCTGTACCTCTGAAACAAATAATACATTATATGTTAAAAAAAAAAAAAGAAGAAGATAGTAGGAAGGGAAAAATGAAGGGGGGGAAATTGGAGGGGAGATGAACCATGAGAGACTATGGACTCTGAGAAACAAACAGAGGGTTCTAGAGGGGAGGAGGGTGGGGGATGGGTTAGACTTGTGATGGGTATTAAAGAGGGCACGTTCTGCATGGAGCACTGGGTGTTATATGCAAAGAATCATGGAACACTACATCAAAATTAATGATGTAATGTATGGTGATTAACATAATATAATTAAAAAAATAAAGAAGGCTACCTTATCTATGCACATATAGATCTGAGAAAAGTAGCCCCCAAGGAGATTTGTTTTACAGTTTTAAGGAGCAGAAATTCAGCAGATGAACTGGGGTGGAGCAGGGTGGTGAGTGCATTTCTGGCAGAAGAGGTTATCTTGGGCAAAGGAGGAGGAAAAAAGCAACATGGCGGTACCTTGTAAAGGCTCAGAGAGGGGGCCTGAAACATGGCTGAAAAAGCCCTGATTGTGAAAGTCATTAAGAATCAAATAAAATATCTAGGTTTTTCTTTAAAAAAAAATTGTAGCAAGTGTTTAGAGGAAATAAATGGGCTCATGAGATCGAATATGAAAGTGGAGAGTTTAGGGAAAGGTCATCTGAATTGAGTTTCCTTCCTTTCTGAGGATTTGAACTGAGACCTGAAAAATGAGTAGGCAGCAGCCTCATACGGAGATGGTTAAGAGCACATCAGGCAGAGGTAACAGCAAGTGCAAGGTTTATGAATTGGTTAAGGACTTGGTTAATCAGGGTTAGAAAAGGGGTCAGTGAGACTGAAGTATAATGAACAAATGGGGGAATGGAGTAAAGGTGTATAGGTAAGACAAAAAGGATCGAGAAGTAGGCAGCCAAAGCATGGAGGACATGGTAGGCATTTGAACGTTCATATACATGCAACAAGAAGCCATTAAAAGGTTCTAAGCAAGGGAACAATTGCTCTGTTTTAAAATGAGCATTGGCTACTAGGTGAACAATGGGTGGCAGGGATGCAGGAAGCAAGGGAAATAATTTGGAAGCTATTACAGCAGTCCAGGTAAGAAAGGATGCTACTTTGGGTTAGGACTTGATGGGGAGAATGGAGTGATGTGGAACAATCAGAGAAATATTTTGGAGGTCAAATAGACTAGAATTTCTGGATTGGATGCAAGGTTTAAGAGGAAGGAGAGAAGCAAGGCTCACCCCATTGTTTTTGAGTTGGGAAACTAGATAGAAGGTGGTACCATTGATTGAGATGGAGAGGACCCAGAATGTAACAGGATTTTTTCCTCCTTATTGGGAGCTGGGTACAGGAATCAAGAAATATGAAGAATTGAAACTGCAGAGTAGCTATCTACAGGGAGATGTCAACGAGGTGGTTATGGGGCTCAGGGGAAAAGTCAGGGCCAGAAACAGGTATTTTGAGATTCATCATATGGGTAGTGTTTAAATGCATTTAAGGAGGAAAAAGAAGATGTTAAGCTTCAGCCCTGGGCAGCTCACTATTTATAGTTGATTTCAGGCCTATCAGCCAAGCTAAGAAAGAGTGACCAGTGAACTAGGGAAATAAATCAACGGCGTGCTACGAAGTCAATAATTTATTTTAAAAAATACCTCAGTGTAGACACTGATATGACATTATGTGTCATCTATTGCTTTACTCAGGAGTTCACAGGGAATAGTAGCCTCAGCATTTAACTAGAAAAGTCACACTCCAGGACATCTTTATCTTATGCTGACATGAGAGGCTTTACTAATATCGGAAGTGATGTTTCATTGGTGAATTAGTTTTTTAATTAGCATAAGGGATGTTTATAAATGGATTTTCATTATTGAAATTGGTTTTATTTAAGATATGTGAGACACTTCTTAGATTTGTAAGAAACATATAATTTGTAACTGGTACATAGAAGGTACTCAATAATTGTGTGTGTGTTGTGTCTTATTCATTACTTTGAATCCAAGATTTCTCCAAAATTCCTGATTTGCCTATAATGTTTAAAACTGTTCTTTAATTGATCTATTACTCTGGTATATAAAAAGGTTTATGTATATATATACATACATATACATCATATATATATATATATATGTTTCCTCCTAGGGGCCTATTACTGAACACTTAAAATGCTGAAGGAAAGTTTAGTGTTGATTATGGGGGACAAAACTTAAAAAAAATTTGAAAGAATAAAGTAGGAGAGCAGAAAAAAGAAAAGAAAAAATGGTTTGAGGAAGAGGGTAGAATAGAGGGCATATAGCTCCTGTGCATGCAAAACATGAAGTATTTCTGTCAATGGTCATTTTTGGTACAGGGCCACAGAAATGGACCACATAACATAGTTCCCTGGAGATCTTTAGCTGGGGTAAGGAAGATGGTTTTCTGGTATTTAGCCACACTAAATATTGTCCCAGGAGAGCTTGTGTTTGAAGTTTGTAAGAGATCCAATCACACTGTGGTTTGTGATTTGAACAAGCTGCTCTAGAATAAGCTCTGAAACAGCCCAAATATTGCAGCCTAATTCATGTCCTGGCTAAAGCACTAACAGTCAAAGACCAGCAAAGTACCCCAAATACCACAGAGTGGGCCCTTCAGATAACATTATTTTACTGGTGGAAAATATAAACACGTTTTTGCCCAAATTTCCACTGTGATCAAGGAAATTTGCTGAGGAAACAGAACCAATCTACAGAGAATTGTGAAACTGATGAGAGATTCAGATTACCCACAATTTGCCTTTGAGCCAAAACAAATACAGTATTTAGAAGCTTCCCATAGGTACCTAAGGGA
Organism: Eumetopias jubatus; assembly: GCF_037043125.1. NCBI lineage: Eukaryota > Metazoa > Chordata > Mammalia > Carnivora > Otariidae > Eumetopias > Eumetopias jubatus. Next base: position 111,604,183 of record NW_028274814.1, on the reverse strand, counting down.
AAGGAGTAATTTTCACTGTGATGCAAATATTTCCTTTAGGAAAAGGGTATCATGGTCCTGATAAGAGAAAACATGTTCCTAGTCTGTGTCTCTGGAGTACATACATGGGATGAGCACACAAATGAGGTACTTTTTAAACCTAAAATAACTCTTCACTCCATACCAACTATCTGCAGGTTTTCTAATTAAATAAAGTAAGGCGGTTACTTAGCCAGACTCTGTGCCCAAGTATTTTCACTGAATCTCTTAACAAGAATTTCTGTGCAACAGCTTGTTTAAAGAATCATGTTAAATATTTAGGCCATGAAATAAAGCTATTGAAAGTATATGGACATCCTATGTACCAATATAAACCTGTGTGCTTCTCTTTGAAATAATCTGCTGCTGCTTTATAGAAATGGTCTAATGGTATATATGCAAAGTCACAGGTTCAAAAAAGAAAAAAACACAATTTTGTTTGTTGACATTAGACAAATATTATAGGTTCAGATTAACACAGACAAACCCGAAAGGAAATAAAAAGCAAATGCTCTTTTGAAATATAGACTTCCAGGGGTGCCTGGGTGGCTCAGTTGTTAAGCATCTGCCTTCGGCTCAGGTCATGATCCCAGGGTCCTGGGATCGAGCCCTGCATCGGGCACCCTATTCAGTGGGAAGCCTGCTTCTCCCTCTCCCACTCCCCCTGCTTGTGTTCCTCTCTCGCTGTGTCTCTCTCTCTCTGTCAAATAAATAAATAAAATCTTAAAAAAAAAAAGAAATATAGACTTCCAAGAAGAAGATTTAGTAAAAATACTTTTAAACAATTTAAAGATTTATAAGATATTATAATTCACACATATATATGCTTATAACACAGTGAATATTAGGGTTAGTTTTTATGGTATTCTTCCCAGAGGTTGTGAGATGGTCACATTCCTAAAGAGAAATGCAGCCTGTTGCAGTTTTATAAGTTCGTGTGGAATCTTTCTCAAAACTCTTTTTTTGGAGGGTCCTTTTGGGAAGCAGCACAAAGTAGGTGTTAGAAGCACAGACCTTGAAGTCACACTGTCTTCCGATCCTAGGTCTATCACCTGCTCACTGTGTGATATTGGTCATGACTCAATCTCTCTGTGCCTCCGTGTCTCTTATCTATACAACAGTAGTTATAATAATATATAGCTCTTAAGCTGTTTGGGATTAAGTGAAATCCATCCCCTTAGGAAATTTTATTTTTAGAGCAGATTTATGTTCACAGCAAAATCAAGAGGAGGAAGTTACAGAGATTCCCCATGTAGCCTCTGACCCCACACATGCACAGAGCTTCTCCTGTTTGTAACAATTGATTAGCCTATATTGACACATCATAATCACTCAAAGTCCATAGTTTACATTGGCATTCACTCTTGATATTGTACATTCTATGGGTTTGGATGGACGTAACATTTATAATGGCATGTGTGCACCTTTACAGTGTCATGCAGAGTCATTTCACTGCCCTAAAAACCCTCTGTGCTCCATCTAGTCAAACTTCCCTCCCTGCCAACGCCTGGAAAACACTGATATTTTTACTGTGCCATGGTTTTTCCTTTTCCAGAATGTCATATAATTGGAATCATAAAGCATGTAGCCTTTTCAGATTAGCTTTTTTCACTTAGTAATATGCGTTTAAAATTCTTTCATGTCTTGATAGTTAATTTTTCTCAGCTCTATTGAGGTATAATTGACAAATAAAATTGTAATATATTTAAAATGTACAATGATAGATGTACACATTGTGAAAGGCTTCCCACAAGTTCATTAACACATCATCTCACACAATTACTTTTTTTTTTTTTTTGGTGAGTACACTTAAGTTCTACTTTCTTAGCATAGGTTATATAATACAGTATTTTCAACTATAATCACCACATTATACATTAGATCCTCAGACCTTATTCATCTTACATAAGTTTGTACCATTCTACTCAGTGTTTCTATGAGTTTTATTATTCTTTTTTTAAAGATTCCACATATAAGTGATACCATGCTGTATTTGTCTTTGTCTGGCTTATTTTACTTAGCACAATGTCCTCCAGACTGACCCAACTTGTCACAAATGACAGGATTTCCTTCTTTCTCATGGCTGAAAAGTATTCCATTGTATATATACCATATTTTCTTTTTTTTTTATACCATATTTTCTTGATTTATTCACCTCTTGACAGACACTTACCTTGTTTCTATACCTTGGCAACTGTGAATAATGATGCAATGAACATGGGATGCAGATATCTTTTCCAGCTAGTGTTTTCATTTCCTTCAGGTAGGTACCCAGAAATGGAACTGCTGGATCACATCTATTTTTAATTTTTTATTCATACTTCATACTATTTTCCATAGTGGCTGCACCAGTTTACATTCCACCGATGGTGTGCAAGAGTTTCCTTTTCTCCACCTCCTTGCCAACACTTGCGATTTCCTCTTTTTTTTTTTTTTTTTTGACAACATACATCCTACAGTGTGAGGTAATATCTCATTGTGGTTTTGTTTTGCGTTGTTTTGATGATTAGTGATGTTGATCATCTTTTCATTTTTCTGTTGGCCATCTGCACACCTTTTTCAGAAAAATATCTATTTAGATTCTCTGCCCATTTTTTTTAAACATTTTTTCCTCTGCCCAGTTTTAAATTGAATATTTTTTTTTGCTATTGATTTGCATGAGTTCTTTATATATTTTGGATATTAACTACTTATCAGATACATGACTTACAAATATTTTCTCTCATTCAGTAGGTTGCCTTTTCATTTTGTTGATAGTGTCCTTTGCCACGCAGAAGCTTTTTAGTGTGATATAGTGCCACTTGGTTATTTTTGCTTCGGCTGCTGTTGCAAATCCAAAAGATCATTGCCAAGACTGATGTCAAGGAACTTACTACCTATGTTTTCCTCTAGGAGTTTTATGGTTTCTGGTTTTACATTCAAGTCTTTAATATATTTTGAGTTACTTTTTTAAATAATGTAAGATGGTGGTCTAGTTTCATTCTCTTGCATGTGACTGTCCAGTTTTCCCAGCACCATTTACTGAAGAGATTATTCTTTCCCCACTGTATATTCTTGGTTCCTTTGTCATAAATTAATTGATCATACATGCATGGGTTTGTTTCTGGACTCTCTATTCTGTTCCACTGATCTATATGTCTGTTTTATGTCAATATAATACTGTTTTGATCACTACAGTTTTGTAAAATAATTTGAGATCAGGGAGTAAATTGCCTCTATCTTTGTTCTTCTTTATCAAGATTGTTTTGGCTATTCAGGGTCTTTTGCGGTTCCATACAAATTTTTAGGATTATTTGTTCTATTTCTGTGAAAAATATCATTGGCATTTTGATAGAGACTGCACTGAATCTGTAGATTGCTTTGGGTAGTATGGACATTTTAACAATATTAATTCTTCCAACCTGTGAGCACAGATTATCTTTCCATTTATTTGTGTATTTCTCCATTTCTTTCATCAATATCTTATAGTTTTTAATGTCTTTTACCAAGTTGGTTAATTTGTTCTTAGGTATTTTATTCCTTTTGATGCAATTGTAGATGGGGATTGTTTTCTTAATTTCTCTTTCAATAGTTCATTATTAATGTATAAAGTGCAACTGATTTTTGTATATTGATTTTCTATTTTGCAACTTTACTGAATTCATTTATTAATTCTAACAGTTTTCTGGTGGAGTCTTTAGGGTTTTCTTTATAAAATATGTCATCTGTAAATAGTGACAGTTTTACTTCCTCCTTTCTGATTTGAATGCCTTTCATTTCTTTTTCTTACCTAATTGCTCTGGCAAGGACTTCCAGTTCCATGATGAAAAAAATTGGAGAGAGTGGACAGTCTTGCCTTGTTCCTCATCTTAGAGGAAAAGCTTTCATCTTTTCACCATTGAGTATCATGTTAGCTATGGGCTTGTCACATACAAGCTTTATTATGTTGGAGTACATTCCTTCTATATTCACTTTGTTGAGAGCTTTTACCTCCTCCCTGTGGATAGCTGGGGAGAATGCCCCCAAGCCCAGTTGAAAAACTGATTCTTTGTTTGCTACAGTATTTGAAGACTCATGAATGCAAGCCCTATGGACTCTAAGAGCTCTGAGGTTTGGGGGCCTGTCCCTAGGTGGTAGTCATAAAATTTAGGACATTAGATGCGTGGACAAACTCCTTCTAAGTGAAGCTGGCAACTTCTGTTGTTGTTGTTGTTGTTGTTACTGTTGTTGGAGCAAACCAGAAGGAGAAGTTGAGGGAAATGCCCACCAACTCTTTCAGGCTCTGGGGAGATCCCGGTCAGCAAATAGATATACACTAATTAGAAGCCTGACTGTCAGCAGCAGCTGAGAAAATATGCTATCAACCCCCTTCCAGGGCTGATTAGTGTGAAATAAAGAACATATTAAACTGTATCTGGCTAAACAGTGCCAGGTGACTGTGACAAAGGCAACAGTAGCTATAGAATAATGGAGGTCCACATTTCTAGCTGATTTTACTGAAAGTTCGATATTTAATTCTTATTAATGCAAATCAACATCAATCCAATGTCACAGTCTTTCTCTCTGCATAATAATATAAAATCACAGTACCTGTAGCCTAAGTTTACACAATACAAATACATTCACTGAACAGAATTAGAAGAAACTAGAAATCCCAGTTTCTGCCAGTTTCTTGTCAATCAAAGAAAACTGAGAACATTGGTATTTGCTTATCTCATTCAACATGCACTAAAACATCTGAATACATAGAAAAGAGAATTGGGGTTGGATTAATTTTTTGTCTAAATATGGACCCAAACAAGTATTTGGGGAAAGATGATTGCTTAGTTTTCTTTGGAATTATAAAATAAAAATGTTTGAGGCATTATATTCATAGATTGTTAACCCATCAATAACATAGGTATTCATATGAACATATCAATATATGCATTCATATAGCATCTTTATTCTACAATAATTTCCAAGGGGCTAGATATTACATTTTTTCAAATGTTAATTTTACAGTTAACATATATTTTAAACACACTTACAGATTTCCAAAAATTATAGGACAACTAAAGTAATCTTAAAATCTTCTTTCAAATGGGTTGATGTAATTTTGTTTCAAATTGATTTCATTTGTTCATTTGGAAATGTATATAGATGAGAATATCAAAACATTTTTACAAAGAATGCCTGCCATCTGGGTATCTAAATGTATTACAGAATTATAGTAGTTCCCAAAGTATGACATTGCCATATAAATAGACTGATGACTGATAAAATAGAATAGAGAAACCAACAAACAGATCTATGCCTATTCAGGAATTTGACTATACTAAGAGTTGCATTTCAAATCAGTAAGGTGTAAATGTGTTATTAAATAAATGGCATTGGGAAAATTGAATATTCTTTAAAAAGAATGGAATGTTTGACCCTTACCTCATACCTTATATAAATACATCCCAGATAGATTAAAGAGCTAAAAATTTTTTTTAAAGATTTATTTATTTATTTTAGAGAGAGAGTGAGAGAGACAGAGACAGCAAGCATGAGTGGGGGGAGGGGCAGAGGGAGAGAATCTTCAAGCAGACTCCCCATACAGAGCCTGATACAGGACTTCATCCCACAACCCATGAGATCATGACCTGAGCCAAAATGCTTAACCGACTGAGCCACCCAGGCATCCCAAGAGCTAAAGAATCTTTTAATTGAACAAATATGTTAAAGGAAATATAGAAATTTAATGTTATAACCTCTAGAGATGAAAAAGGTCTCCTAGGCAAGACAAAACCCAGAAGTCAAAAGGAAAATATCAGCATTTTTGCCTAAGTATAAATAACTCTTTATTTAAATAAAGTTACCATATATAAAGACACCATAAAGTTATACAATAAGCAGCAGTCTAGAAAAATATTTGCCAAAATATAACAAAATAATTATCGTGCATATGTAAAGATTTCCTACAAATCAAAAAGAAAAAAGATAAACCCTTTATGGAAAGTTTGGCAAATGACAGAATAAAACAGATTAAAAAAAAGAAGAAGAAGAAGGAGAAGAAAAAAAATTTTGTCAGCATTACTTATAATCAGGGATAGGCATATCAATATATCCAATTAGAATAAACTTAAAATTGGTGAAAACCTGTATTTATAAGGATATACATAAGTAATTCTTGTCATGTATTCTTTGTGAAACAGTAAATTGATTAAGCCTTTTTGTAGGGTAATAAGGAAGTATCTTTCAAAATCAAAATAACATATATCCCTTGCCCAAGAATTCCATTTCTAGGAATCTAACCTAAAAAATAAGGCTAATAACATGCACACAAACACATTTCTATGGAGACATCATTATTTCCTCAAATTTTTTTTTGTAAATCGAAAAATTTAGATTTCTTCCTAAGCAAGAGGGAAAAATTGATTTTGCAGGACAACTGGTAGTTTCTCCCATAGTCTGGCCATTTGTCCACTCAAAAACTCACCCATAGCTTCCTTTTGACACATAGAGCCTTTTCCAAGAAAGACAATTCCATATAGTGATGTGCATGACTGCAGAATCTCTGGGTTATGTGTAATCTCATGGTCTATCAACAGCTAAAATAAGAGGTAGGTTATCTGCTCCCAAACATATCCAATATATCACAGTGCATTTGGAACAGGATAAATACAATAAAAGCTCCATTTAGAAAAAGAGGAAAATAAAAATCACACAGTCATTGGCCCTTAGCAGTGATAAAATTCTCTGTGATGGCAGACTCTTGGCCTCTTACTATGGCTGTTGTTACTTTTATCTCTTGCTATGGCTATTACTTTAGATTCCCACTAACTGCTTCCATTTTTAGGTTAAAATAGCCTTCTTAACACTTTGAGGAACCACATTACTGCACCCGCAGTCAACCTAGGGTAGACCTAGGCAGAGAGCACCTCCTGAAAGGGATTGTATTTCCTTCCATCTCTGCTTGCAGACTGGCTAGCTTTAGACTGTGTATATGACTTTCCTGTAGAACTTTGTTTAAAGGTGAGAGAAACAATCAACACTGCTAATATTATTAATTGCCTCTACCATTTTCCTAATTGCTATAGTCATGGTCAGCAAATTGTATCACAGGAAATAATTTTATTACTTTTTGTCATCAAATAACAAAATTTATCATCCTTTTTAGACTGCAACATCAGAGTCCTTCCTATCTTCCACTTGATTGCTAAATCAAGGCCAAATATATGGTTTCTGTCACACAAAGACTTCAATTTCAGTTTCTAAATTCTTTTGCACTTAATGTTTAGTTACAGATAACAGAAACAACTCTAGCTAGATTTAGAACAGAGAATTAGGCATTTCAAAATCATTGGAAAGACAAAAAAGGCAGTGCTTTTTAGTCTTTAGACACAGACTTATGCTGAGTCTCTAGAAATGACTCCCAAAACACCCCCACAGAGTTGTGCTAACAAGCAAGCTTCTTTCTCCACCATGTCAGGAAAATCAGGAAACTGTGTTATTACAAAAATGTTCTGAGACCCAACTTCCAGTGTGTGATGAGGAGGAGCTCCACACACTTCCCATCAACAAACAATTCTCAGGACACCAGCCGAGTGTCCTATAATTCAACTTAATTCTGACATTTTCTACCTGAAGATAGCATCAGATTCCACAGGTTAAGGACTCAGTCTTACATGGGTGCCTCTTCCCATTTCAGATGCCAATTACGATTTCAGGTTGTCACCTCTGTTTCTGACCTACCAGCCATAGATTAAGGGTTCCAACAACCCCTCCTTGGACTTCAGACATAAGTCACAAGTCCAGCATGTTACCTGTACATATGACTGCCTGGTAACAAATCAGAGGTTCCTATGACCCCCTTCTTGAGTTCAATTAATTTGCTAGAGCAGTTCACAGAACTCAGAGAAACATTTTGCTTACTACATCACTAGTTCATTTTAAAAGGGTATACTTCAGAACAGCAAGATGGAAGAGATAAATAGGGCAAGGAAAGGGGTACAGAGCTTCTATGTCCTCTCGGAGAGTACCATTCCTCCCAGATCTCCATGTGTTCATCAACCCAGAAGCTCTCTGAACCCTCTCCTTTTTGTTTTTTATGGAGACTTCATTATATGGGCATAATAGATTAAATTATTGGCTGTTGGCAACAGATTCAAACTCCAGCCCCTCTCCCCTCTCAGGAGGTCTGGAGGTGGGACTGAAAGTTCCAACCCTCTAATCACATGATCTATTTCCTGGCAACCAACCTCAGTCCTTAGGTGCAGGGCAAATGTCACCTTATTAACATAACAAGAGACCTGTTTTTGCTTTCATCAGGAGAAATTCCCAGAGTTTGGGAACCATAAACCAGGAGTTGTGAATGAGATCAAATATGTGTAAGAAATATATTTTGATCATCTAAATGACCAAATATATATTTCTTATAAATCACAATATTGCACAAGTCCCATGTCCACACTTCTGCCACTGCCGCGTCTGGTTCTACAACTGCTCACACTTAGAAAAGATTCAGGCCAGCAAAGTGATGCCAAGCACCCTGCTTTACAACACTTATGAAGCTAGGTACCATGCATGGGCCAGTAACTACTGTTTCATGAAACCAAATACCACTACAACTGAGCTCACCAGCAGAAACAGCAGAAATACCAGACTACCTTTCCAATATATGACTGTGTCTGCTCATTGAAAGTTAAGCCCATTTGGAACCTTGAGTTGTTTGTTAAGGGAGTCTGAGAAATGTAGTCTGTAACTCTTCAGCCTCTGTCATTCAGTCAAACATGTTCTGAAGTATTTGAAATGGACTGAAGTGAGTGAATGTGTAATATCTGTCACAGGACCTAAAAGTCCATTGAGGGAAAAGGAGCTAAACGAACTATGGAACACTAATGCTAAGAAATATTAGCATGCTATTAAAAAAAATAAAACAATAAAATAGAAAAATTAATAGCCCTTCTTTTAAGGTTTATTATAAAATCAAGTGTCAGAAAAACTAAGTATATGTATACTTAAATATACATATTATAGTGTTATATATATGGGGATATATAGTTATATTGTGTATAAACACAATTGAATAAATTTAATTATGTAGAAAAAGACCAAAGTTTGCATAACAAACTGTTTACAATGTTGCCTCGGAAAAGATGGCAGGAGAGGGAAAGAGGTAGCCAAAGTGACAAATGCACATTTTTCTATCAATATTTCTCTATTACTTAATTGTAGATATAAAATAATAATTTTTAAATTATAATTTTACAGTTTGTATCTATGCACTGACAGGAAGAGATGTCTATAACATAATGTTAAACCAAGAAAAGCATATTGCAAATTATTATATTCAACAAGATCTCATTTGGGGTAAAATCATATCTACTTCCAGTTATATATGTGTGTTGTATTTCCAGTTCTATATACTGAATCTGCATACATTTGTATGTACATATATATGTGTGCATAAATATATATTACATATGTATACATCTGTATGTACATATATACATATATCTACATATATGTGTAAACACACATACATATCTATATACTTAAATGCTTGTATGTACACTGAAAAAAGAATGGAAGTATATACATCATTTAACAGTGGATACTGCTGGGAATTGGGTTGTATTGAATGAAGATAAGGTCCACATTTTTCTATCTACACCTTCATGTTATTTGACTTTTATAATAAGCATTTTTAATAATAATATTTTTAGATTAAGGACCATTATTTTCATAAAATAATGCAAGCTTGTTATTTAAAAAAAAAAAACTAAAGCAACGTGTAAAGGAACAAAAGGAAAAGTAAAAATTAGTTCCAAAATCTAATCTAATCTAATCTCAGTCGTTAAGCATCTGCCTTCAGCTCAGGTCATGATCCCAGGGTCCTGGGATCCAGCCCCGCATTGGGCTCCCTGCTCAGCGGGGAGCCTGCTTCTCCCTCTCCCACTTCCTGTGCTTGTGTTCCCTCTCTCACTGTGTCTCTCTCTGTCAAATAAATAAATAAATAAAATCTTTAAAAACAACAACAAAAAACAACAACAAAAAATCTATATCAACTCTTACTCCCCAGAAATAAATAACAAAATTTGGTAAATATCATTCCAAACATCTTTATATGCCTTTGTCCATATAAGATAACTATACAGACGGATAAGTAGATAGGAAAAATGGAATCTATTTCTGCTAATATTTGGATAATACATTAAATTTCACTTTACTTGATTTAGTGATGAAAATTAAGACTTAAAGTAAAAACCAAAGTAATTTTTATACTTCTCAGGTAATTTTATCCATAAGCATCCTGCTCTAAATAAGCCAATATTGTATTAGAGGTCGTAGCCTGTCCATAAAGACAAGAAAAAGTAATGACTGGCTTAAGGATTGGAAAAGAAAAAATGAAAGTCATTATTCCTAATGTATGATATGATTATCCATATGGGTAACCCATAGATTCTCATCCAAGTAACTAAAAATAATCAAGTTGGGCAAATTGGCTGGATGTAATATCAACATAAAAAAGTCAAGTAATTGGAAATTTGTTTCTGGCTATAATAAAGAAACATGGACCATAAATACTCTTTATTTAGAGTATTTTCTAATTAGAAATAATTAGAAAAGTGGACAAATGGATATTGAACAACAGGCAGCACTGAACTGTTATTTATGAGAGAAAGGAAGCAAAGAAGATAAGCAACAATCACCCCGGCTTTCTGGCTGGAGGCAATATTCAGACCGCAGGCGCAGGGAAGGAGAAAACAAAAAAAGCTTGGCAGTCTCACTTAGTTTAGCAGATGGAGAAGGAAACTCAGGAAAGTTGAGATAGCTGGAAACTGTGTGGCAGAATTTTGTGGAAGAAGGAGATTTTAAGAAAAAGAGTTTCCAAAACTGTCACTGTGGCCCCTTAGTTCTTGCTATGTACTAAGCTACGCAAGCGTAATGTAAAATTCAATGAAAGGCAAAGGATTGTAAGATGAACAATTCTCAGATCTTCCACAAGGCAGCAAAGCATTTGAGCTTTGACCAGCTAGTGTAGAGATTCTTCAGTCATCACCGGGGCCCTCAAGAGACCCCAGAGGGGTCATACCTTGGTAACAGGATTGAAGTATGCCTAAAATGAAAACTACACTAGATATGCCATAGAAATGCTTAAAAATAGTAATTAAGTGGATCAAATTAATCTTTAAGTAAGTTAATTGCCTACCAAAACAAAGCACAACACTCCTTAAAGCAAGACATCAAATTATAAATACTCAGTAATTTAACTTCATGTCTACCAAAGAATAAAAAAATTACCATACATACAAAGAAGCAGGAAAGTATAGCACATAATCAGTAGAAAAATCAATCAATAGAAGCAGACCAAGAAATGACAGGGAGGACAGATTAGAAAACAAGGATATTAAAACAGCTATAATAAATATGCTTAATATGTTCAGAGATTTAAAAACAAAGTAGGATATGATGAAGGGAGAAATAAAAGTTACAGAAAATTAATGAAATGACTAGAGATGAAAAGCAAGTTATATGAAATAAAAAATTCAGAGGATGGGATAAAGAACAAATTAGACTGTGCAGACCTAGCAATAGTATCAACACAGAGAAAGAGGGGGAAAATACAAAACCAATAAACAGAGCTTCAGTGACCTCTGGAACAATAGCAAGCAGTCTGTCTGGCCTGCATTTGGAGTCTCAGAAGAGAAGCATAAGCAAGATCACAAGACACAAAGTTAGGACAAAGTCAATTTCATTTCATTTCAATTTCATTTCTCTATACTAACAATAAATAGTTGGGTGTTAAAAGTTTGAAAAATTATTTACAAAACCATAAAAATGTAGACTACTTCAAAATATATTTAGCAAAAGATGTGCACATATTGCACATTGAAAATTATAAAATATTGCTAACATATTTAAGAGATCTAAATAAATGGAGAAGTATGCCATATTCATGAACTGAAAGATTTAACATTGTTAAGATGCCAATTCTCCTCCAATTGGTCTACAGATCAATTCCATTTACATGCAACTGGAGGAAAGACAAATTTTACTCAAAATAAAGAAAGCAGATCAGTGATTACCAAGATCTGGCAGGATGTTTCACTGCTAAAGGTCATAGGGATCTTGTTGTGGTTACATGGGTATGTGCATTTATCAAAATTTATAGAATTGAACACTCAAAATGGACACATTTTCTTTTCTTTTTTTTAAAAAGATTTTATTTATTTATTTGAGAGAGACGATGATATAGAGAGAGAGAGCATGAGAGAGGGGAGGGTCCGAGGGAGAAGCAGACTCACTGCTGAGCAGGGAGCCCTATGTGGGACTCGATCCCGGGACTCCAGGATCATGACCTGAGCTGAAGGCAGTCGCTTAACCAACTGAGCCACCCAGAGACCCCGAATACATTTTCTTATACAGGTAAATTATACCTCAATAAAGAAGATTTAAAAATAAATCAATTGCATTTCAATACTCCAGCGAAAATTGGAAACTTAAAAAAAAACCTAACAACCAAAACAAAAATTATCTAAGAATAAATCTACCAAAAAGTATATACCTTTGTGTGTGTACATGTGTGTGCATGTACGTGTGTGCACACGTGTGTGTATGTGTGTTTTCCTCCAGTCTATTAAACTATGCTTGATTGTATTTTCAGTTATTAATATTAGTATTAGCTATTAGTATTCTGTTTTTTTATGGTCTTTGTACTTGAAAGGGTTTTTATTTCTGTAATTAATTTTTTTCTCTTCAATCTTTTTCTACAATCATGAAAATCTTTTCAAATATTCTCATTATCTTATCACATTTTGGCTACTTTATTCTTTGAGATTCTTTTTACTCAGGTTAATGTTATTTTAATGTCTTTGAAATTATGGAGAGCAATGGATCTGAACTGTTCTTGTCTCTATTGCTCTGGGTAATTCTTTACATGATATAGATCTTTCATTTTCTTTTAGCTTGTATATATTTCCTGCATTTATTTATAGCATTTATGTTTAGATTGTTTTGTTTTGTTTTGTATTATTTCTCATTTTAAGATATATATATTATATTATGTATTTATAACATATTTTATTTATATAATTATATTATGGTATAATAATTATAATATATTAAATAGGGTAGGTGGTATAGGGAGAATAAAAAGGGGGTAGTTCATGGTTCTGTTTCTGATTTATCATTTTGAAACCATCCCACCAAAAGTTTTATCTTCTTTGCCCTGATAGCTCATTTTTCCTTAGTGTTTTTGATGTTTAAGAGATTTAAATAGCTTAAAACAAAGCCTTAAGTGACAGGATTTTGATGCTAAAGTATAGCAATTACTGTCCCACCTCCATAATTTACCCCACAGCTTGTCAGGAAATTTCCCTTGTCTAGGGTTATAATTCATAGAAAATGTAAATGAAGAGTAAATATAGTTTCTCTTTCAGCTCTACCTTCTTTGCCATTATGCTGTGTGTAACTGGTTTATATGATACTCCTTACTTGTGTCATGATCTAACCACACCTGAAAATCTAATCACTTTAGTCAACATATTTGGATCGGACTATATTTTTAGGGAAATTGGTTTCCTGCTGAAATTCTGAAAAAAAAAAATTCTACCTCTCAGTTTTGTCCTGTTCAGTCCAATTTCAATGTAGTTGTTGTATTTTATACATTTTAGTATGTAGCTAAATCCATACTAAAATGCATAAAGTAACTTATATACATTTTTAAGTGTATAAATGCCTCATTCATTGGTGACAACATAAATTTTCCTTCTACCTTTCATTAATTTTTTGTGTGGTTTCTGACAAAAGTAACTGAAATAAAAATGTCTCTGCCAATTTTCATATGGTAATTAAAAATTAACCAAATTCATAAAAAGAAAAAAGTACACCAGAAATGAATTTATACATTAAATATACAGAAAGGGAGTAGTTCCTCCAAATAGATTAGTTTTGCTCAGTTGTATCTAACACTGGATTATGCTGCTTAGAAATAAAGTGCTTATTTATACCTACTTTAATCAAAAGTTTCCACAGGGCACCTGGGTGGCTCAGTCAGTTGAATGTCAGACTCCTGATTTGGGCTCAGGTCATGATCTCAGGGTTGTGAGATTGAGCCCCACTTCAGGAGTCTGCTTGTCTCTCTCCCTCTCCCTGCTCTCTCTTTCTCTCTCTCTCTCTCTCTCAGGTAAATAAAATCTTAAAAAAAAAAATTGTCCATAAACAGGATATCCCTTAACAATGGGCAAGAGCAGCAACTAGGTGATCTCCAGGAGGTAACTAGCAGAGACCTAATTGTTCACATGATGGTCAAAACAAATTGAGAATAAGTGTAAAAACTTTTGAATACATACCCACTCTACTTGTGTCACCTTTATTTCTTCATATGTTGTTAGCTTCAGTGATCCTCAAGAAAAATTTTCTTCATCAATATGTTACAAAATAAGTGAACATACCCTTAAAATGATATAGTTAATTTTTAAAGAAAATATTTGCAAATGATCTAATAAGGAGTTAATATCCAAAATGTATAAAGAACTCATATAACTCAACACCAAAAAAAAAAAAGATAGTCCAATTCAAAAATGGACAGAGGACAAGATAGATATTTTTCCAAAGAAGACATATTGATAGCTAACAGATACCTGAAAAGATTCTCAGTGTCACTAATTTTCAGGGCTATGAAAATCACAACTATCACCTCATATCTGTCAGAATGGCTAATATCAAAAAGGCAAGAAATGGCAAATACTGGTAAGGATGTGGAGAAAGGCAAAGGGTTGTAGATGAACAATTCTCAGATCTTACACAAGGCAGCAAAGCATTTGAGCTTTGACCAGCCAGTGTAGAGATTCTTCAGTCATCACCGGGGCACTCAAGAGACCCCTTGGTAACAGGATTGAAGTATGCCTAAAATGAAAACAACTCTAGATATGCCATAGAAATGCTTAAAAATAGTAATTAAGTGGATCAAACTAATCTTTAAGTAAGTTAATTGCCTACCAGAACAAAGCACAACACTCCTTAAAACAAGACATTAAATTATAAATACTCAGTAATTTAACTTCATGTCTACCATACAATAAAAAAATTACCATACATACAAAGAAGCAGGAAATTATAACCAGAATCAGTAGAAAAGGGAACCCTTGTGCACTATGGAAATGCTGCTACTATGGAAAACAGTATGAAGGTGGCTGAAAAAATTAAAAATAGAAATACCATACAATCCAGAAATTCCACTTCTAAATATTCACCCCAAAAACGAAAATGCTAATTCAAAAAGATATGCACTCCTATGTTCATTGCAGCATTATTTGCAATAGCCAAGATATAGAAGCAACCTAATGCCCATCAATAGATGAATGGGTAAAAGAATGAAATCTTGACATTTACAACAACACAGGTGGACCTAGAGGGTATTTGTTATTTCTGGGAGGGCACTTTGCCTTTGTACATAAAAAAATTTTTAAGTGGGGGTGCCTGGGGGGCTCAGTCGTTAAGCGTCTGCCTTCCGCTCAGGTCATGATCCCAGGATTCTGGGATCAAGCCCCGCATCGGGCTCCCTGCTTGGTGGGAAGCCTGCTTCTCCCTCTCACACTGGCCCTGCTTGTGTTCCCTCTCTTGCTGTCTCTCTCTCTCTGTCAAATAAATAAATAAAATCTTTAAAAAAATTTTTTTTAAATGGACATATCAGTTGCTCTAACAACTTTATTTCTGGAAATTTGTTATAAGAAAACCATTATAGTATGTGTAATCATTTAACTACAAAGAAGTTGCAGAATTATTCAAATTAGCCAAAATTTATGGACATTATTTTGGTCATTCTTTTTCTTTTTTTTTCATATTTTCTGCCATGTGCTTATGTTATTTACTTATCATTTTAGATTTTAAAAATTATGTCACAGAAAAAGGTACTACCATTAACAACACAATTTAACAATTCTATGGGCACTAAAGCCAAGAAGAAAAATGACTAAAAATCATAAAATGTTATGATTATAAAAAGAGTAAAACAGAATTCTGACAACTGTTAAAGAGAATTAAAATAATTTTTAAATGATGCCATTGAAACATACATAAGCGCTTTGGCAACATCCTTCCAACCCCTCCTTTAGCCTCGTTGCCATGCTACCACCATTTTTTTTTCCGTTGCCTCCAAGTAATTATTTTTCTGTCTAGTTGTTCTATCAATTATTGGCAGTGAAGTATTGACCTCTTCAGCTATTAATATTAAATTGTCTATTGCTCTTTAATTCTGTTAGCTTGGGTTTCATATATTTTTTTTGGCTCTGTTATTAAGCTGCAGAGGTTTATAATTGTTATATCTTCCTGGTGAATTGACCCTTTATCATTATAAAATATACCTATTTTTCTCTTAAAGTCTATTTTGTCTGATATTTGTATGGTCACTCTAGCTTTTGATTGGTTTAATCTATTTGAATTTAATATATCTCTTACAAGCTCCATATATCTGGATTCTGTTTTTCAATCCAGTCTCATAATCTATGCTTTTAATTTGGATTGTTTATTTCACTTTTAATTAACATAACTATTGATATGGTAGGATTTACACCTGCCATTTTGCTATTTGCTTTCTATATGTCATGTCTTTTTTTCTTCCATTTCTCCATTAGTCTCTTTTTTGTTAGATATTTTCTAGTGTACTATTTTATTTTCTTTGTTGTTTCTTAAACCATGTTTTTAAGTTACTTTCTTAATGGTTGTTCTGGGGATTGCAATGTACATCTTAATTTAAAACAATCTACTTCAGATTAATACTAAGTTAATTCCCATAGTATTGTAAAACTTTGCTCCTCTGTCTTCCTCCTCTACTTTGTTCTATTGTTTTCACACAAATCACATTTTTATATTAGCTTATCAATACAGTTTTTTAATTATTGTTTAGTGCAATTGTTTTTAAATCATAAGAGAGGAAAAGAGTTAATATTTCCCAGTGTAAATACCTCTACTGATCCTCTTTACTCCTTTGTGTAGATTTGAGTTACTATCTAGTGTGCTTCCTTTTCAGAGTAAAAGGCTCACACAACAGCGTACTAGCAACATATGTTTTTTAGTTTTTGCTTCTATACGAATGTTTGTTTCTCCCTCAATTTTGAAGAATAGTTTTGTTGGATATAGAAATCGTGGCTGATACTCTTTTCTTTTCAGAATATGTCATCATCCTCTGGTCTCCATGGTTTTGATGAAAAATCAGCTATTAATCTTATTGAGGATCCTTGTATTTGTACTTGAAGTGCTTTCAAATAGTTCTGTATGTCACATATGTGTGTGGGTGTGGATCTCTTTGAGTTTTTCCTCTTTGTAG
The DNA here is from genome assembly GCF_037043125.1 of Eumetopias jubatus. Classification (NCBI taxonomy): domain Eukaryota; kingdom Metazoa; phylum Chordata; class Mammalia; order Carnivora; family Otariidae; genus Eumetopias; species Eumetopias jubatus. The sequence continues at coordinate 111,586,890 of NW_028274814.1, read as the reverse complement.
TTCATTGAGTTCATTGAACTTGTTAGATGAGTAGATTAATGTTTTCCATCAATTTTGGAAGTTCTTGGACATTATTTCTTCAAATATTTTTCTGTCCCTTTTTCCAGTCCTCTTCTTCTGGGACTCCTACTGCATAAGTCGGTAAATTCATATGTGCTCCATAGGTCTCTGAGGTTGTGTTCATTTTCTTCATTTTTCTTTCTGTTCCTTATACTGGATAATCTATTTAATTTATCTTCAAGTTCACTAATCCTTTCTTCTAACTTCAAGCTCACTGGTTCTTTCTTTTGCAAGCTTAAATCTATTGCTAATCCCTTCTATGATTTTCTCAATTTGTTGATATATAGTTGTTTTACTTTTCTTTAGTTCTATAAACATGATTTCCTTCAGTGCAACATTTGGGTTCCCTCAAAGATAGTTTCTATTGACTATTTTTCTGTGTATGGGCTATCCTTTCCTGTTTATTTGCATGTCTTATAATTTTTGTTGAAAACTGGAACATTTAGATAATATCATTGATTCTCCTTATTCATGGTAGTCATGCTCTATAGAGTCATTGCAAATACTGAATTAGTGAATACTGAACTATTGTTCCTAGAGGATATATATGTACATACACATATCTCACATAGAGTTTAAACTTAAATCCTGAAAAAAATATATCCTGGTAAACTCTCTTTTTTTTATTTTACAAAAGAGAAAATGAGGTTTAGAAATGTTAAGTAACTTGTGTGAGGCTGCCCCACTGCTATCTCCATTCTTTTTTTTGTTTTTAAAGATTTATTTATTTATTTTAGGGAGAGAGAAAGAGAGAGTATGAGCAGGAGGGAAGAGGGTGAGGGAGAGAGAATTTCAAGCACACTCCATGCTGAGCATGGAGCCCAAAGGGGGATTAATCTCACAACCCTGAGATCATTACCTGAGTTGAAACCAAGAGCCAGACACTTAACCGACTGTGCCACCTAGGTGCCCCTGTCTCCATCCTTTGATCATCTCTGTATGAAAGCTAAAACAATAAGACTGAGTATCACCTTGTCTGACTTCATCTGGGAATATGTGCATTGGGTGACAAATTTTTTGCCATTCCACACATTCACAATCACATGAATGACTGGGAAAGCACCATGAGTATTGATTTTAATGTTACAAGTAAGTTTTAGCACATAGGTGAATTTACAAATACAAAATCTGCGAATAATAGGAATCAACTGCATATTATAGCAACTCTACGATCAGACCCCCTCCCAATTTTGTTGTTACTATTTTGTTGTTGTTGCTGCTGTTGCTATCTGTTTAGTGACTTTCCAGGACTAATTCCAAACAGTACTCTATTTCCAGAAGTGTGTGGCCCCTGAAATCCTTGCTTTTTATCTATCATCTATCTATCTTTCTATCATCTATCTATTTATCTATCATCTATTTTGTTGTGTGTATTTTTAAGCCTGGAATTGTAGGGTTCACCCATGGGTCAGTCAGTAGTTGGTCAAGAGATTTCCTTGAGCCAATAAACTTTCCACTTTTTCCAAGGGCTCTGTATCCACGCTGAGGCACCCATGCAAGTTCAGGCAGTTTACATGTCTTCGTTAGCCTTCATTGCTGGCCCCAAGGTCAGCCAGATATTAATAAATCGTTGGTAATTCCTTTCTGTTTTCCTGGGCATGTGCCCAACTCACATATGTATGTGGATTTCTAGATCCCCAGGAATATGTTGAGACTCTTCAAAACCCTTTTCAAAATCCTTTAATTGCACTTGTTTTTGACAACGACCTAAAAATAGGGCTTTCCTACCAAGCTGAACTCCAAGTCAGGCTAAATTTAACAATGTTCTGGAAATTGGACTTTTCCAGAGAGTTGCAAGTTTTGTCCAATAATGACAACACTCTGGGGAATGGGGCTGTTTGCAGAGCTCCAAAACAAATCTGTGGCTCTGATGGCTGTGAGACTGGTAGTTGTCAATAGCTACTATGCCATGGAAGGTGGGTAGGCATAGGAATATCCTCAAAATAAACTTCATAGACCCTACTTTTGTTACTAAAGTTCAATAGCTTTTCTTAAACATTTCTTATTTTGTAGTATGCCTATGGTTAATTTCTAGAATTCTGAAATGGTTGATTTTTTTTAAGATTTTATTTATTTATTTGACAGAGAGAGAGAGAGAGAACACAAGCAGGGGGAGCAGTAGAGGGAGAGGGAGAAGCAAACTCCCCGCTGAGCAGGAAGTCGGATGAGGAGCTTGATCCCAGGACCCTGAGATCATGACCTGAGCCGAAGGCAGACACTAAACTGACTGAGCCACGCAGGTGCCCCTGAAATGGTTGATTTTGATAATTTTTTCTAGTATTTTTGTTGTTGTTGTTGTTCTTATGGAGGAAATTCACCAAGGTTCTCACTCTGCCATTCTGAAAGTTCCATTTTGGGCAATTACTATTTTTTTTAAGATTTATTTATTTATTTGAGAGAGAGAGAAAGAGTGGGAGGAGGGGCAGAGGGAGAGAATCTTCAAGAAGACTCTCTGCTGAGAGTGGAGCCAGACACAGGGCTTGATCTCACAACCCATGAGATCATGACCTGAGCCAAAACCAAGTCCAGTGCTTAACTGACTGAGCCATCCAGGTGCCCCCAGGCAATTATTTTTATTGCTTTGCTTGGAAACTAATTTTTGTAGCAGCAGCCTATATCTCTCTTCACCATCATATTATGCTTAACTTATATAACTTTCCTAGTTAAACTGATAAGCTAATCAATTTTAATATAGTGATTTAGTTTTTCATTTATTCAACAGTTTTTTGAGCATGCACAACACACACAATTCTTTGTTATTTACTGCAGGAGATATTAAAGAAAATTTCAGACACCTACTTCACCCTCAAGGACTTACAGTTAAATTGATTAAGATAGGCACAATACGGATGAATATACAAACTTGAATGATGTAATAAGTTCCATAAAATAATAAAATACTCAACTCAAACAGTTCTAGGGAGTGATAATATACCTATAGGCATTGTGAATGCTTCATGAAGTCATGGCATAAAAGTTAATATATTCATGAATGATAATATCCCATTCTAGTTTATAAATGTTTATTTTTAATAGGTCAATTTATCCAAAGTGTTAATATGAATGTAGGTATTTTAAGCACTGACACAACTCAATAAAGAGACATTTTGGAGCAAGCAGGTTTTCAATGCCCCTCAAATCTTACTATACCAGGGATATCCTATTCCAACTGTCTATGGCATAATCATCCTTAGTTATTTTCACTTTTCTTTCAAGGTTATAAACCTGTTTAGAGTTTGCCTATGTCTATTTTTATTACCCATTTGAAAGTTATAATGAGAAACACATTTTTATTTGAGGACAGGGCTAGTATTCCATATAACTGGAGAAAACTAAAAGCATAAAGTCCTAAATTAACAGCCCAACTTTGCAGATATTTACACAATAAGAAAGTGCTGGCTTTTATTTCATCTGAGAGCAAGTTGCTCGTGTCCATATTTGGTACAATAGAAGATGTTGAATGAACGAATGTGGCATCTGTGGAAGCCCAAAGAGAACTAACATCTTCCAAATAAGTGTCTGGGTAAAAATAAACAATCAAAGAACAGGTCTGTTCAATTCCACTGTGGGCTCTAAAAATAGTTATACATGAAAATAGAGTCAAGTGTTTTACAAAGGACCTTGGCAATAAGAAGTGCTATTCCAGTGAGGTGTAAGTCCTAGGAATTCAAAGAGTTGAGCACAGCAACTAAATGGCTAAGGTATAAACACAGGGAGAAACATTAGTAATAATGACATGCATGGTGGGAACCCCTGTACAGAGCACCATAAATCAGACTGACTAACGTCAGCAAGACACAAAACAGCAGCCGAAACAAAAGATCTGAAAAACTTGCTGAAAAAAGGTCAGTGGGGAACTGTGAATAACTTAGCAGGAATAATAATGGACAATACCAGCCAGTCTTTCTACATGATCAGAGCATTACAATTTGAAAGTACTCAAATAAAGATGAAATACTAGATGTTAAAATGCATTCTGTGTGTTTACTGGAAGGTGGTTCATGTTAATCCTTTTAAATCTCTGCTCAGTATTAAAGCTTAGAGAATCCTTCACATGGCAGCAAGGAATCATTTTTCAAAAGAAGTGTAATGGAAGGATAATCCTAATATTTGTTGCTTGATTTTTAGTCTTCATTCAGCTCATGTGAAATTGGGACTCATTTTGCAGGTTGATTATAAATCTCAAAATTTAGCCAAAGCATACATAAGTGAGTTCCAAATTATCTATCATGTGAAGTAGGGGAGTGGAGATGTTGAAGCTTCAGCTCTAATAATGATGCTGTCATTTTCTATAAATGTGCTACTTTCTGGATGCCTTAAGCTATCAAGAATTTCTTATAATAACATACTTATTAGGCAGAATAAATCTGAATACCACAACAAAGACTACTGCTTGAGACTTTGACTTCTGCATTGTTCCCATGGGGACACTTTGTGTGGAATAAAATGGCTCAGCAGCTCCTGGTCACTTAATGTGGCACAATAGCACTTGAATTAAAAGCCAGGTCTACTGATGCTAATCTGTAATTCTCCTAAGCATGCCAGCAGTAGTGGCTAATTTTATGTATTGTCTTGGCTAGGCCACAGTAATGAGTTTTTTGTTAAACATCAGTCTAGGTGGTGCTAGGAAGGTATTTCTTCAATGTGACTAATATTCAAATCAGTAGACTTTGACCAAGGCAGTTTACTTTCCATAATGTAGGTGGGCCTCATTTAATCAGTCGAAGGTCTTAAGAGAAAAGACTGAGGTCATCTGAGGAAGAGAGAATTCTGCCTACATACTGCCTTTGGACTAGAGACCACAACATCAACTCTTCTCTCAGTCTCTAGCTTGCTAGTCTGCATGTAGATTTTGGATTTGCCAACCCCCACAAACACATGAGCCTATGTCTTAAAATAAGTCTTTCTCTCCATCTCTTTCTCTGTCTGTATACACACATATCTAATTGATTCTGTTTCTCTGTAGGACATAGATTAATACACCAGGCAAAAGAGGAACCCTCTGACTTCTTCCATGTTTGTCCATCAGCGTGTCTGAATCACCTGTAATGGTAAATGGGTTGACCATCTTTGAGAAATGCTGGACTGTGGTATATATATATATATATTGAATAGAATTCCTGTAGCTATTGACTTGTAGTACTAGGCTTTCCCTTCACATTGGGGTGAATAATATACCTCTGAACACTTCAGTTTTCCAGTTGCCTAGTAGAAGTGAAAGCAATTTATTATTAGCACAGAAAATTGAATTACAACATAAACCTGCTGGTTTTCTGCATTAAAAAAAATAATGATAGTGATCCTATTCCAAAACCACTACAAAGTGTTTTGATATGTTTTTCTAGTAGGGGTAATGTCTTGAGATACGCTTTATGTCCACATTTTCTTAGTCCCATTTTTTTAAAGATTTTATTTATTTTTGTGAGAGAGAGAGTGAAGTGAGTGCAGGCTAGCACGCACGCAAGAGGCAGGGTGGGGGGCAGAGAGAGAAGCAGACTCCCTAATGAGCAGGGAGCCTGCTGGGGGGCTCAATCCCAGGACCCTGGGACCTGGGACCTGGGATCCCCCAGGACCTGGAACCCCCTGGGATCATGACCTGAGCTGAAGGCAGATACTTAACCAACTGAGCTACCCAGGCACCCTGTTAGTTACCATTTTTGACCAATAGTAGACAATATAAAAGATATTTACAAATTCAACCCATTTTACCTCAATTCAAAAACATTTGGTGAGGGCCCACTATGTTCAGTGGTAAAGATAAAAAGATGAGTAGTAACTTTGCCTTGAAAGAGGTCACTACTCAGTGGGAAGACAACATATAAACAGGTTTTTTTTGTTTTTTTAAAGAATGAAAATGTCTACAGCAATGGGTTAAGGGCATTTTTAGTCCACCTTTCTACTTAAAACCCCATCAAAAAAAGAAAGTAAGTAAAAAGAAAATTTCATTAAGACAAGGAAATTGCCTGAACTCCTAAACTTACATGATGACACACACTTGGACTGAGAGAAGAAAACATGCATATTATTTTAGATATTGAGCCAGAAACAAATCTCCCTTCCCCAATTGTCACATTCTAAGGGACATATACTATAATGTATATTTTTATTAAAATGCCCTGTTAGACTGACTGAAACACATATGTTAAAGGAAAAACCATGGTGTACATGTCATTTCTATTGTCCATGACCTAGCTTCTCTGCCAAGGAGATAACTCAATAGAAAGCAGAACTGAAGAACTTAAAAAAAGATTATTAAGGCCAGGTTGCTACACTTAGCAATCTAAGAAGACATTTGTTCCTTGAGCAAAGGAAATAACTTGATGAGAGCAGTATTTGTAATAAATTTCAAAACCATCCTTCAGCAGGTCCTACCACCATTCAAAGCCCAGTAATATTCAGAAAAGATACTATCAAGGGACGATGCCCGAAAAGCATAAAGAGAAAGGATAGACTGGAAGCAAGAAAGAAAGAGAAAGGGACATGAACAAGAAGCAGCTGAAAAACACAGGAATAGTTAAATCACATAGTTCTACATAGAATTGTAGAGAATAATTTATTGTTTCTAAAATAAAGAAATTTAAAAAGTTCAAAATAATCATATAAGTGTACAAAAAGTGATCACAAGACCATGAAAAGAAATGAAAAGCATTTTTTGTAAGACTTGAGAATTAAAGACAAAAACGTTCTAGAAATAACCACCAAAATGGGATAAATGCAGCTGAAAAAGTCAGAAATACAGAGTAAGTTATCACCAAAAGAAATGAAAAACTCTATATGGGGAATTTCAGAGAAAATAATTTGCAGAGATCTAACATATGCAAGATGGTTGTTTCTAAAGAAGAGAAAAGAAATGGTTTGGAAGTCATAAGGACAGTTCACATGGATTTCTGGTTCTCTACTCATTCTAGGCACATGGCATGATTGCAATTACTCATTTCTTTGATAAGCATGTGGCTAGATTGGACCAAAGAAATGTGAACAATAAAGGCTGTAGGAGTTAGAGTGTAATTTACTACTTTCCCTTTTCTCCCCATTTGGTTCAACAATAGAAGGGTGTGTCAAAAAGGAGTTTTCAATACCACCTGGTATCACTTAAGTATGATATCGTAAAAAAAAAAGAGAGAGTCAACTCTTAGAAAGTAGAAAGGTGGTTGCCAGGGGCGAGGGGATGGGGGGAAATAAGGAGAGGTTGATGAAAGTGTACAAACGTTCAACTATAAGATGAGTAAGGTCTGAAGATCTAACGAATAACAAGGTGATTATAGTTGGTAACACTGTATTATGTGACTGAAATTTGCTAAGAGAGTAGAACTTAAATGATGAGTAGAACTCATAAAAAAAAAAAGTATGTGAGGTGATGATATGTTAACTAGATGGTGGGAATTCTTCCACAAAGTATACATGTATCAAATTACCACGACACACACTTTAAATACATCTTACAATTTTATATGTCAATTATACCTCAATAAAGCTGAAAAAATAAAAATGAAAAGGAAGAAGGCTTCATTACCTTGGCTTCTTAAGTAACAATAATCATCAGAGCCCTGATGACCCATGTTGTACTTGTATTATTAGCAAGAAATAAACTTTCATGTGTCAAGTCACTAAGATTTTAATTCTGTAGCATAACTTATACAAACTGGTATGGAAAAATCTTTCAAGAAAAACAGGATATTTGAAAAGTCTTAGAACAGTTTTAAGCTTTAGAAAGTTCAGAAGCAAATGATACCAACTTACAAAAAATAGTATTTGAAAGTTTAATTATCTACATTTCCTCTATACTTACTTTTGTTAACCTCACTGATGCATTTAATTTCTGTTATTCTTTCAATGTGTGCCATCTTAAATCAGAAGTAATAAAAAACTTAAAACTACAAATTTTTTTTGTTTGAAACTCACAAAACTAAGTATAAAGACATACATGACTTTCAAGTGATGAATTGGCGAGGAGTTATTTGCTTCCCTCACTAGTGAGTTACTTAAAGCAAGACTGTTCTTTCTTCTTCCTCTCTTTCTGTCTCTGTCTCTCTCTTTCTACCTTTCTTCCTTTTTTTCTTTCTACCAAATATGTTCCCTGGCATTATATAGATGTTAAGTAAAGGTTTCTTGAACAGAGTTGAATTATTACGTCTTTCAATATTGGCATGTAGATCATTCAGACTGATTTGTTTGACTAAGAATTATGATTGGAATCATTTGGAATCTACATACCTATGCATGATTAAAAAGATTTCTAGAATATGTCTTGCCAGCCCTTTCTGGCTTGCCAGGTCTCTGTGGATAGGTCTGATGTTATTCTGATGTTCCTCCCTCTGTATGTAAGGAATCTCTTCCCCCTAACTGTCCTTAAGGTGGTTTCCTTGGTTCTAAGATTTGCAAGTTTTACTATTACATGCTGAGGCGTTGGTCTGTTTTCCTTGATCTTGGGAGGGGTCCTCTCTGCCCATAGGACATAAATGTTTGTTTCATTCCCCAGATTAGGGAAGTTCTCAGCTACGATTTGCTCAAATATATCTTCTAGTCCTCTTTCTCTCTCCACTCCTCAGGGATCCCAATAATTCTGACATTGGAATGTTTCATGGCATCACTTATTTCTCTAATTCTGTTTTCATGGATTTTGAGCTGTTTCTCCCAAGCCTCCGCTTTTTCCTTCTTTTCTATCAATCGGACTTCTAGATCACTAATTTGTTCTTCTGCCTTGTTTACCATTCTAGCTATCGTCTTCATAACTGTTACCCTGAAGTCCATTTCCAACATCTTGGTTATATCTGTATCCATTTGTCAATCTGTGGCAGAAGTCACAGTCTCTGAGTCTTTCCTATTTTGGGGGTTCCACCTCCTAGTCATTTTGTTGGGGGTGATTGAGGGAATGTACAGAGTCCAGATTATTGACCACAACCCAAGCAAGATGCATCTGTTTTATAGGGACCTTAGAGTTGTCGGCCTCTTTTTTTCCCAACCTGTCTTCTGGGGGAGGGGCCTGCCACACTGTTACTCAGGCAACCCTGTTTGGGAATAGTTGCCCTGCCCCCTGTGGGGGGGTATGGGCTCAGTGAAAACCAGTTTTTTGGGGCTTTTGTTCTCTGGAGGTTTTCCTTGGTGGCTTTCTGCATCTCTTCCGAGAGTCAGAGCAGATGAGACTTCATCAAGATAAAAAGCTTATGCACAGCAAAGGAAACAGTCAACAAAACAAAGAGGCAACCCACAGAATGGGAGAAGATTTTTTGCAAATAACACTACAGACAAAGGGCTGATATCCAAGATCTATAAAGAACTTCTCAAACTCAACACCCAAAAAACAAGTAAGTCAAAAAATAAGCAGAAGACATGAACAGACACTTCTCAAAAGAAGACATACAAATGGCTAACAGACACATGAGAAAATGTTCATCATCATTAGCCATCAGGGAAATTCAAATCAAAACCACACTGAGATATCCCCTTACACCAGTTAGAATGGCAAAAATTGACAAGGCAAGAAACAACAAGTGTTGGAAAGGTTGTGGAGAAAGGGGAACCCTCTTACACTGTTGGTGGGAACGCAAGTTGGTACAGCCACTTTGGAAAACAGTGTGGAGGTTCCTCAAAAAAATTAAAAATAGAGCTACCCTATGACCCAGCAATTGCACTACTGGATATTTACCCCTAAGACACAGATGTAGTGAAAAGAAGAGCCATATGCACCCCAATGTTCATAGCAGCAATGTCCGCAATAGCCAAACTGTGGGAAGAGCCGAGATGCCCTTCAACAGATGAATGGATAAAGATGTGGTCCATATAAACAATGGAATATTACTCAGCCATCAGAAAGGATGAATACCCAACTTTTACATCAACATGGAGGGGACTGGAGGAGATGATGCTAAGTGAAATAAGTCAAGCAGAGAATGTCAATTATCATACAGTTTCACTTATTTGTGGAACCTAAGGAATAGCATGGAGGACATTAGGAGAAGGAAGGGAAAAATGAAGGAGGGGCCTCAGAGTGGGGAGATGAACCATGAGAGACTATGGACTCTGAGAAACAAACTGAGGGTTCTAGAGGGGAGGGGGTGGGGGGATGGGTTAGCCCGGTGATGGGTATTAAGGAGGGCACAGTACTGCATGGAGCACTGGGTGCTATATGAAAACAGTCACAGAACACTACATCAAAAACTAATGATGTACTGTATGGGTACTAACATAACATAATAAAATAAAATAAAGTTTAAAAAATAAATAAATAAATAAGATTTCTAGAGTTTCCTTACTTTAGATAGCATGGCTTTTATTTAAATCAACTTAGCTGAATGTATTGTAAGTTAAGTTTGGGATTGAACAATTGTAAAAGAGATGATTGATAGAAGCCATTATATAAGTATGTCAAAGTAATCCTTCATAAATTGATTTAGAAATGACATAACAGCATTTTACAATTAAAATGAAGTTCAAATTGAGACATCTGAAAATGTAACTGACAGGGTTTTACTCTTTCTGTCTTTGAAAGCAAAGTGATCAGTCATGTTCTAGAAGAAGAATTACATGCATGAGACTTACCTTTAAATATTTAAAATATCTCAGTTTAAATCTTTTTTTTAAAATACCATAATTCTTCTCCATTACACACCCAACTCTATCTAGCTAATATATGTGGTCCTGAGAAACCTCCAAAGATCTTTCACCTTTATCTTTAATACAGAAGACAGGTGGCTAGAGGAATTGTTTTCAGGTAAATCATGTAAGTACAAATCAACTCTGATACTCTTTGGGCTCACACTTTAGTTCCTGTCCTTGACCGAATACCTTATAACACTGTCCTTGATCTCCCCTGTGTCTCATCACTATTATTCACTATCCTTTGCCCTTTGATTGTAATTTATTGAATTCAATTCTGAGCTCTACTGTTTTGCTCCCCTTGATGATTTCTTCAACTTCTATGACTTAAAATATCATCCCTACACTGAAGATTTCCAATTTAATCTTATAAGCCCTAACAAATTTCCTGAACTCTGTATCTTCATTTTCAATTTCCTGCCAGACATGCCACCTGGAATTCTCTGCAAACTCAGCATATCTAAAACTGATCTTATTATCCCCCTGGGGCATTTCTTATCAGATTGTAGACCAATGGTTCTCAACTCAAGTTTTGGAGAGGGAACTTGGGGTTGTTAGGAGGTTAAGGTTGAATCAGAATCATGTATGGAGGTTTTCAAAGAAAGCTCTTTCTACATAAAATGTGTCAGAACTTCCCGGGACAGGGAACTGAGGAAGTAGACATAAAGTGAAAAAAGGCTTATGGATGATTTTGCCCAACCTTAATCCCCCACTACCTCACACTGATAAAGGCTATATTAGGCTCATGGATATCCAAACTCCTTCTTCCTTGTCCATTCCTTGCAATTGCCACTACCATATGTGACCAAAGGTGAGGAATTTCTTATTTACACCAGAAGAAAAGAGAAAGAACAGGGGCTGGCAAATTCTGTGAAATGGTCCTAATTCTGAAGTATCTCCAACATCTGTTTCATGTTCTTTACTCCCATTCCTTCTACAACTGGCTTTCTTCACGATTACCTTGACTTCTGCATTGACCTAATAAATGACTTCTCTACCTTTAGTCTTTTTTTCTAATCTCATCCACTCTACATACTGCTACTAGATGTATAAACATACGTTATGTCTCTCTGTGTATATATATATATATGTAATTGAAGTATTATATATGTTATATATGTATATATTTATGCTATTACATATTACATATATTGCATATATATTTATGCTGTATATTATATTATGTTACATATATATTTATGCTACATATTATATATGTAACATATATTATTTGTATATATTGTAACATATATGTAATATATAATGTACATATTATATATGTAATTCAAGTATAATTTAAGTGCAGTAATATTAATCAATATTTGGTGTACACTTGGATGAGTTTTAAAACTTCATATAGTCACATAACCACTCAGAACATTTCCATTGCCTGAAAAATTTTCTCATGCCTCCTTACAGTATATCCCATCTCCCATCCTCCAGTCCCTACACACCACTGATCTAATGTAGTTTTATTTTCTTCTAGCTTCAAATAACTGGAAACATACACCATGGAGTTCTTATGTCTGCCTTCTTTTATTGAGTATAGTGCTTTTGAGATTCATCCACATTATTGCATATATCTGTATGCTGTTTCTACTTATTGCTTAATAGTTATTTCAAAGTATTCCCATATCACAATTTGTTTATCCATTCACTAGTTGTTGGGCATTTGAATTGTTTCCAATTTTTAGGTAATATGAATCCAAGTATTAATGTGAAGTTATGTTTTCATTCTCTTAAATAAATATTAGGAGTAAGATTATTTTCTCCAAAGTGACTATACCATTTTACCTTTCCACCACCAATGAATGAGCATGCCAGTTGTTCCATACCCTTGCCAACATTTGGTATTAGCTTTTTTTATTTAGCCATTCTAGTTGATGCGCAGTGGCATTCACTGGGGTTTTAATTTTCATTTTCTTGATGACTAATGATGTAGAACATTTTTTCTGTGCCTATTTGACATTTATGTGTCTTTCTTTCTGAAATGTTTGTTGAAATCTTCATATTTTTCAAAATTTTACCTTCTAGTTATTAAGTTGTAGTAGTTTCTTTTGTAATATGGATACAAATGTATTTCAGATATATGTTTTGTATATATTTTCTCCTACCCTTTGACTTAGCTTTTCATTTTTTTAACAGTGTCTTCTGAAAAGCTAAAGTTTTAATTTTGATAAAGTCCAAGAAAACCATGTTTTTCTCCCATGGTTCATTCATTTTTGTGGCATATCAAAAAAATCTTTGCTTAACCTAAGGTCACAAAGATTTTCTTCTTCTTTTATCCCAGAATTTTTATGGTTTTAATTCCTACATTTAATTCTTATAATTCTTTTGGGATAATTTGTGTATATCAAATAAGATAAGAGCCGAAGCTCCTCTTATTTGCATAGAAATCTCCAATTATTCCAGCACTATTTGTTAAAAAGATTATTCTCTGACTACTGAATTACTCTGGCTCCTTTGCTGAAATTGTGGCTGTGCATTCTATTTCACTGATCTAAAGTTTTATGATAAGCCATAAAATCAGGTATTATAAGTCTTTTAATTTTGTGCTTTTCATCAAAAAACATATTTTCATCAGTCATCTTGGCTATTCTAGATAGTTAGTATTTCTATACAAATTTAAGAATAACCTTGTCAAATTCTATAAAAAAAGCCTCATGGGTTTTCACTGGAGTTATGATTCTATAGACCAAATTGGGGAAAATTTGAAATCTTCATACAATTAATCCTTCCAAAAATCTGAATATCTCTCATTTATTTAGTTGTTCTTTAATTAATTTCAACAAGTTTTCTAATTTATAGGATTTGAACATATTTTGTTAAGTGTTCCTAAGTATTTCATATGTTATACTATTTTAACTGGTATTACTTTTTATTTTTTAAAATTTTTAAAGATTTATTTGTTTATTTTAGAGAGGGGGGTGCCTGGATGGCTCAGTTGGTTAAGTGTCTGCCTTTGGCTCAGGTCATGATCCCAGGGTCCTGGGATCGAGTCCCACATCAGGCTCCCTGCTCCACAGGGAGTCTGCTTCTCCCTCTGCCCCTCCTCCCACTCATTTTCTCAATCTCTCTTTCTCTCTCTCAAATAAATAAATAAAATCTTTAGAGAGAGGGTGTGTGATTGGGGTAGGGGCAGAGGGAGAGAGAGAAGCCTCAAGCAGACTCCTTGCTGAGCACTGAGCCCAATGCAGGGCTCAGTCCCAGGACCCGGAGTCATGACCTGAGCCAAAATCAAGAGTTGGATGCTCAAGTGAATGAGAAACCCAGGTACCCCAAGGTATTGTCTTTTAAATGTCATTTTCTAGTTATGCCTCTAGTTATACCTATTTATATAAACAGAAATATAATTGATTTTGCATATTGACTTTGAATGTGCAAGCTTTTTGAATTCATTTATAAATTTTTGTTGGTTTTTTGTAGAATCCTTAGGATTTTCTGTGCCTTCAACAAATAAAGACAGTTTTATTCCTCTATTCCTATTTATATGTTTTTATTTGTTTTATTTTGGTTTTGCCTTATTCCCCTGGCTAGATCTTCCAGTACAACATGCAAAAGAAGTAGAAAGAGGGTACATATTTAGCTCTTTCCAAATCTAGGGGGAAAATATTCAGTGTTTCAATATTAAATATGCTAGTTGTAGGTTTCCCATACACGTCCTTTGTAATATTGAGGAATTTCTATTCAATTCTTGGTTTACTGAGAGTTTTCAATCAGGAAATTACATTAAATTTTGTCAAATGCTTTTTCTGTATCTATAGGGATGAGTATATCATTTTTATCTTCATAGTCTGTTAGGTGAACTCCACTGAATAGTTTTCAGATGTTTGAACCAACTTTGCATTCCTCAGATAAATCCTACTTGGTCATGTTGTATTTTTTCTTTATGTGTTGCTGGATTGTGTTCTTTTGCTAAATGTTAAGGGTTATAGTTCAACTCATTTGATCTACTTCTTCTTTCTCAATTGCTTGCATTGTTTCTGACAATGCCATGTCTTATTTTTTGTTCCTCTGTATGTAACTTTCTTTTTTTCTTTGGCTACTTTTAAGATTTGATCATTGGTATTGATTATTATGCACTTTGATGTAGTTTTTTTCATGTTTCCTTTGTTTGTGATTTGTTGAATTTCTTTGAACTGTGGGTTAATAGTTTTCATCAAATTTAGAAAGTTTGGGCCATTAGTTTTTCAAGATCCTCCAAGGTGTTGCATGTATCAAGAATTTGTTCCTTGTAATAAGTAGTATTCCACAGTATGAATATACTACAGTTTATTTAGTCATTTGTTAGTTATAGGACATTTTGACTATTTCCAGTGTTAGGATATTATAAATTAAGCTGCTATTAACAACTGTGTACATGTTTTTGTATGAACATAAGTTTTATTCTCTGGATAAAATGCTCAGCAGTGTGATTGCTGAGCCATATCATTAGCGTATGTTTATTTATTTATTTATTTATTTTTTAAAAAGATTTATTTATTTATTTTAGAGAGAGAGAGCATGAGCAGGAGGGGCAGAGGGAGAGGGATAGAGAATCTCAAGCAGACTCCATGCTGAGCACAGAGCCCAACATGGAGCTGTCTCATGACCCTGAGATCATGACCTGAGTCAAAACCAAGAGTCAGACGCTCAACTGACTCTGCCACCTAGGCACCCCATGTTTAGTTTTTTTTAAAACCGAAACTAATTTAAATAAGCTAATTTCCAAGTGACTGCACCATTTTGTATTACTATCATCAATGTATGAAAGATTCAGTTTCTCTGCCCTCACCAGAATTTGGTATTGTCACTATTTTTAATTTTAGTTGTTTTGATAAATGTATAGTGTTATCTTATTTTGTCTTAATTTGTATTTCTATTATGACTAGTGATGGTGAATATTTTTTGTGTGCTTACTTGCCAACTATATATCTTTTTTGGCAAAATGTCTCTACATATTTTTTGCCCATTTTCTAAGTGGACTTTTGGTTTTAAGTTGTAAAGTTTTGAGAGTTGTTTATACATTCTAGATATGAGTCCTTTGTCAAATATGCTGTTTACAAATATATTATCCCAATCTGTAGCTTGTTTTCTGATCTTCACATGGTCTTTTGCAATATAAAAGTCTAATTTTTGACAAAATTCAATTTATATATTTTTTCTTTTATATATATCATGATTTTTGTTGTCACATGTAACAACACTTTTTCAAGCTTTAGGTTCTAGAGATTTTCTCCTATGTTTTCTATTTTTTAAAGTCTTATATTTTTACATTTTGTGAACTAATGACTTATTTTGAGTTCATTTTTTACATACAGTGTAGGGTTTAGTGTAAGGCTCTGTTTGGCCTGTGGATATCCAATTGCTCCTGTACCATTTGTTGAAAAAGCTATTCTTCCTTCATTGTATTGCCTTTGCACCTTTGTCAAAAATAAGTTGGCTCTACTTGTGTTGTCTATTTCTGGGTTTATTATGCTGTTCTATTGATTTGTTTCTATCCATCATGCAGTACCACACATCTTTGATTACTGTAGTTGTATAATTAAACTTGAAAACAGAAAAAGTGAGTCTTCCCATTTCCTTTTTCTTTTTCAAAATTGAATTAGCTACTCCAGTTCATTTTTCTTTCCATATTACTTTTAGAATAATCTTGTCTAGATTTATTAAAAAAAATTCAATGAGATTTTGATAAGAATTGCATTAAATGGCAATTGGAGAGATTTGACATCTTTATTATATTGAGTCTTCCAATCCACGAACATGGTATGTTTCCCTATTTAATTTGACATCTTTGATTTCTATCATTAACACTTTTTTTTATTTTGTACTTTTCTTCAGCATACAAGTCCTATATATGTCATACCAAGTTTACATTCAGGTATTTCTTTCTTTCTTTCTTTCTTATTTATTGATTGATTGATTGATTGATTGATTTTTGAGAAACTGTAAATGGTATTGTATTTTTATTTTCATTTTCTTCATGTTCCCTGCTAGTATATAGAAATACATTTGATTTCTGTATATTGATATTGCAACCTTCAGTCTTACTGAACTCATTCATTAATTTTTGGAGGTTTTAATTTTTTTAAGATTTTTATTTATTTATTTGACAGAGAGAGACACAGTGAGAGAAGGAACACAAGCAGGGGGAGTGGGAGAGGGAGAAACAGGCTTCCTGTGGAGCAGGGAGCCCGATGTGGGGCTCGATCCCAGGACCCTGGGTTTATGACCTGAGCTGAAGGCAGATGCTTAAAGACTGAGCCACCCAGGCACCCCTTGAGGTTTTAATTTTTCATGTGGAAGTATACCCATTCTTTTTACTGGCTTATGGCACTGGATAGAATTTCTAGTACATGTTCTTTAAAAAGTTATGGGTGGAATTGTGTTTTCCTAATTGTTGAAGTCCTAGCCCTCATACCTCAGAACAGGATTTTATTGGAAATAGGTTAATTGTAGAGGTAACCAGTTAAGATGAGATCATAATGGAGTAGGGTGGGCCCCTAATCCAATATTACCAGTGTTCTTATCACAAGGGGAAATTTGGAGCAGACACACAGGGAGAATTCTATGTAAAGATGAGGGCAGATATCAGGTGATGCTTCTACATGCCAAGGAATGCCAAAGATAGCTAGAAAACCACTAGAAAGTAGAGAAGAAGTATGGAACAGATTCTTCCTCACAGCCCTCAGAAGGAACCACCCAGCTGACCTTGATCTTGAATGTCTAATATCCAGAACTGTTAGACAATATGTTTTTGTTGTTTAAACGATTCAGGTTGTGGTATTTTGTTATGGTAATTAGCAAACTAATATACCTGCTATTGCCAGTCTTCTGAGAAGCTTTTGTTTTGTTTGGTTTCATTTTGCCATGAATGTGTGTTCAATTTCATCAAATGCTTTTTCTGCATCAATTCGTATGGCTATGTGATTTTTTTTCTCTGGCCTGTTGATATAGTGGATTACAGTGATTCATTTTTTAATGTTGAAGTAGCCTTGTTGCTGAAATAAATCCTATTGGTCGTGTTGTATAATTTTTTAGTGTATATTGTTAGATTTATTTTATTAATATTTTGTTGGGGATTATTTTTTAGTCTATATTCATAAGGAATATCAGTCACTGGTTTTGTTTCTTTGTTTGTTTGTTTTGGACTCTTTTTTTTGTTTTGTTTTGTTATCAGAATAATATTGGAAATAACTATGAGATGACCGTCATTGTCTTTTTGGAATCAGGGTATTTCAAATGGAATTCAATATACCCAAGTATATCAAGTATACCCAATCAAGCTACAAAGTTTTGATTAAATATGGTGGAATGACCATAACTCCTGTATTTTTTCTTAAAACCATACTAAAATGATCATAAATGGATTTCAAAAATGGTACAAGTCAACAAAGATGATGTACACAAGAAAAAGGTAATAACTAAATTTTACAAGCTGAAAATGAATAAGTTATGATTGATCTAATAGACCAGAGAAAGCTGAAGCTTATCCAGAAGGGTGTGAACCTCTGAGGTAAGCTAATCACAATGCAGAAATCCAGCAAATCTTGGGAGCTGGAAACACCAGTTATAGTGAATTGGGTTAAGGCACAAGCGGGTCTGAAAACTAGGAGATTGCTCAAAAGGTGATATAAATAGTAGTTAAAAAAAAATAGTAGCTCAAATCCCAGATCCATTCCCATGTCATTCTGTCAGGAAATTACTCCCAGCAAAGGATTAAAGTTTATTTTCTAGAGAAGTTGAAAATGGGGGATACCATATACAGATGAAGGCAAGGAAATCACTATAAATATAAGGAAGAAAGTAAAAGTCTACATATAAATAGTAGGCCCACTTGACTCATTTATTTATAAATGAGGTTTATAGTAACCAGTCTCTCTGGGCAGGCCACTGTAGGATTCCTCTCTGGAAAACTGACCAACTTAGGAAAGGAATCTGCAGATATTGATAGTCTTCAAAATGGTTCTTCAAAGAAACAATTCAGCCAGATCACTTTACAGTGAAACACAGAAGTGGAGAAGCCTACTTTAATACATTAAATATCCAATCAGCTTTTTGGTCTCTCTTAAAGATGAGTAAGAAGCCAACAATCACCAAACATGAGAGAAAATCCTTTAACATGAAAGGCAGAGATCAAAATAAATAATAAAATAGTTGAAACAGAGACAATGAAAGAAACAGGAGAAAACTTTCTGTAAAAATTATAAAGAGAAATGAAATTGCATTATGTAAGAATAAAAGGCAAAATGATTCAGAGAACAAAGTTAGCCTTGGAAATTAAAAAGATAAAGGAGCAGAAATAAATTTATAGGAGAATTTGGAACACAAATTTGAAAATAAAAAATTTTTAGATAAAATAAAGAGCTAGACTATAGGAAGTAACAGATAAATCTGATTTTCCTTATAAACCTTATATAACTATTTCACTTTTAAAAGTATGTAACATGTTTTTAAAAATTAAAAGTGTAAGAGCCAGGCTGGAAATTGGGCATTAACCCAAACAGATCTGTAACTTCTTAAAAAACTGGACTCCTTCCTGAAAGAGAAGAGGGTGGGTAGCAGGCAGAGGTAACGGACTAAGGGCTATTACCTTGACCCACCTGCAGAGAGAGGAGTCTATCTAGACTGTTCTGGGAAGGCTGGTTTTCAAGTGTGCATTGAATCTTTTATTTGAGGCTATATGCTATTAGGAACTAGAGATATTGCAGGAAACAACTGGGCAGAAAATAGGCAGGAAAATTTCAAATTGTCGTTATAAAATGCCAATAAAATATAAGAGGACTGCATACTGCTGAGATGGGCTAAGTCACCACAATTATAGAAGGTTTTCAGCATCTAGGATTCATAATTCTACATGGTCTCAAAGTTGTCAGTGTATGAATTTTGGTAGCAGACGAATATTTAATAATATGGAGAAAAAGTCAATTAAAGATGTCCATATTTGCATTAAAATTTCAGTGACATTTCTAGGGACCCACAGGACAAGATGCTATGGAGCATAGCTTAAGAAATTAGCCATAATTAGTGCTGGTTACTGCCAAAGCAATTGACAACAAAGCCTTAATGAGTGGCCCTAGGTTTGTTTTTTTTTTTCAAGATTAACTGATGATTAACTTGGCAAATATCTCATAATGCGACTTTTTTTTTTAAGATTTTTATTTATTTATTTGAGAGAGAAAGAGCATGAGGGAGAGGCAGAGGAAGAAGCAGACTCTTTGCTGAGCAGGGCGCCTGATGCGAGACACGATCCCAGGACCCTGAGATCACGACCTGAGCTGAAGGCAGCCCTTTAATCGACGAAGCCACCCAGGCGCCCCAGTGGTCTTAGTTGATATTGAATTACATACTTGTCCAGTCCCTTTCTCCTTAAAATTACACACTCATTCATTCAACAAACACTGATTAACCACCAGTAGTTATTAGGTACTGTGCTAGGTACCAGAGCTGCAAAGGAAATGACCGGATACAGTCTTTGCCTTCATGGAGTTTATAATTCAATGAGGAAGTTTATAAGGGTGATAAGCACTTCCAAGAAAGGTCATGGTCATCAGATGGGGGTGACTAAGGTAAGAGTGACTTAATCCACTCATAACTCAGAGAAGACTTCTTTAAAAAAGTGAGATTTGAAGGGAGAACTAATGGGAAATAGAGGGGTGGGTGTCAATGTGTTTTAGGCAGAGAAACAGTATGTGCAAAGGCCTTGGGACAGAATAAAGTATGGTGCCTTCAAGGAAGTGAAAGGACATCTATGACCATCAAGAGGTGAGAGAGAAAAGGGAACCTGTTGCAGACTGAATGGCCTGGGTTCTACAGGACTAAGAGATATATTGTAGATTAGGAGCTTTATCCCAAAAGTAATGGGAATATGTTGAAGAGTTTGAAGTAGAATCTGATGAGTTTTGAGTTCTTGAAATATTTCTCTGACTTCTTTCTGATGAACTAATTGGAGGAAAGAAAAAGTAAATTCAAGAAAGCCAGTTGGGAACTTCTGCAGTTGGCTAAAATTTTTTTTGTTTTTGTTGAATTTTCTATTCCTTATGTTTGGTTCTTTATTTTCCTTAATAGGAAATTAGGCATAGGAAATAGAAAATTTCCTTGATAGGCTTTTAACATGTAAATGATTGTTTCTTAGGTGGTCAAGAAACCCAAATCACTGAAATCTGAAATCACACTCAGAAACCAACAAATAATAGGTTAGGGACAGGTGTGTGTGTGTCTGTGTGTGTGTGTGTGTGTGTGTGTATGTGTGTGTGTGTGGTGAGGAGAGGTCAGGAAGGGCAGGAAGAATGAAAACTGGGTCACTTCACATCTTTTATTTCTCTTGCTATGTGTCCTCCCGACCTCAAGTATCTCTTGCTTAAGGTACCCGGCTTGTCAGCTGTGATGTTTGGTATAAAGCACTCAGTGAGTTATCACAGAGCAGCATAACTTCCTTCATGAACTATCAACCTATCTCTTTTATAATTTTATTATTTTAAGCTGAAACATGAATATGTAAACTGGGGTCAAAAGGTCTCTGTTTTGACAAGAAAATGGATCTGGAAAATTAAGGGCATGCCCTCATTTTCACTGATATAAACCATTTGCCTAATTTTAAGTGTGTAATATCAATCAAATGAGTTTGGGAAGTGAAAAAGTTTCAAGTAAGATCTGAAATTCCTCTATCAGAAAACTCTATTTTTTTTTTTTACTTTTTTTGAGCCTGATCTGCTTAGAATAAATTGGAGAGAGGTTTATATAGTTATATAAACAGAAAATTCAATCTATGTGAATTCGGTGTCTACTATATTCAATCAGTCTCTGACAGATTGTTCAATCACTGCTTCTTCATTCATTTACACAAGTAGTTATGGAGTGGCACTGCAGTGAGAGATCTTTGCTCTCAAGTGGTTCTTTTAGGTTGAGTGATATAAATTGGCAATGATAACATAAACAGCAATTACAGTAGGTAAATATGGCTCAGAAGCTAATGGGACACAAATAAGGGCATTTAGTTCAGACTTGGAAGTTGTCTTGGAGGATTGAAGAGAAGTATTCCTCTGGGTGCACAGAATTCTACCAGTCACTGCAGGAGAGAAGAATATTCTAAAGCAGAGGAAAGAGCATAAGCACTCCCCAAGAACAGAGAGGGCATGGCCCATTTGAAGGATTAAGAGTAGTTCCAGGTAGGAGATTGTGAGGGTGGAGGGAAAACCTGGAGCTGAGGCTAGAGCGGTAAGTAGAGGCCAGATCATGATAAGAACCATGGTAAGGAATTTGGGGTCTTATTACTCTGTGGGCAAAGGAGAGAGCCATACAAAGGCTTAAACAGATTATTATAGTCAGATTTGCACTTTGGACATACATCACTCTGGTTACAAGGCGAAGGGGTGGACTGGAGGCAAGCAAATCAGTTGGGAGATGGTTAAAGTAATCTAAGCAAGAGATAGTGGTATACCCTACATTGACGCAGCAAGAATGAGGAGATTAGATGAAATAAGCAAAAATTTAAGAGTAAATTAATAAGACTAGATGATTTATTTGGATGGGGGAGGTGAGCTAAGGGTGAGGAAAGAGTCAAAGATCATGCCCAAGTTTCTGGTTAGAAAATTGGGTGAATAGAAATGCGAGTGTTGAGTGTGTGGTGCCAGGAGAACATCTGAAATGAGATCTCTAATAGAAAATTACATTTATTCAGTGGGGATGGGTGAGTAGGTGGGGGGGGGAGTATTTTATCATAAGAAATTCTTTTATTTGTGAATGATATAAAACCTCACTCAAGCAATCAAGGAAATGTATTGTTTCATCTTATGGAAAAATCCAGATGTATACTTAAGGCTTCTGACCCATCTGGATCCAGAGACTTAACTGAATTTGTCAGGATTTGGTTTTTATGTGCTTTTCACAGTAATGGCCTAATTTTTCTGACCCCCAGCAATACTGCGCTTATATCATTTTCACTGCCAGCAATCTCAGCAGACAGAACATAATTATTCCATCATGGCTTCAACATAAGTCCTAGCAGAGAATCTCTTTGGCTCTATTTGACCTGATTTGGGTCAGGTGGCTATCTCTAATTCAACCTCTGTGGCCAGATGGAAGGGATAAAAATGTCTATTGCAGTGATGTAATGCACACATTTATAAGATGAACATGGGAAAACTGAGAAAAATGGCCAGGCAGGTGATAGGAAATTAAAGCACTAGGAAACAAAAACTTGAGTATATTCAAGAGGGAGGAAATGGTCAGCTGTGGCTAATGACAGTGTTCAGTCAACTGAGAAAAGAATTTCAAATATTTATTTGATTTCGCAACAAAATGATTATTTATAACCTTGGCTAAGAAGTTTCATTATGTAGTAGGTCAGAAGAGAAAATGGAGTGTTACAAATGAAAAATTGGTAAAGTGGTAGAGGCTGGGAGTATAGACAACTCTTCTGACCATGAAGAAGTAAGCAGCGAGATGGTAGTTGAGTTCACAATTGCAGCTGCATTATTCTGGGAGCAAGTAAGCAAACACTGACAGAGTCAAAATAAGTGGTAGCTGGACTGCCACCACCCCTGTCAGCCCCTCCTGGCTCTGTTTCTGCATTCTTGCAATGCAAGCCTGCTGGCTCATTTTGAGGCAGAGGAGAATGACACTCACCATCCTGACAATAACAACAACAAAAGATGAGTTGATGACAGAAACAATGACTGTATTGATTCCTGACTTAGCAGGGCAGAAAGATTGTGAGACAGTTTAAGAATGAAAGAATGAAAAAAATATATATGACAAAGTAATGACTTACAAGGGTGGTTTTTTTTTTAGACTTTTTTTTTTTTTAAATCAGGGAGAGAAAGAGTGAGAGCATGAGCAGAGGAAGCGGCAGGCAGAAGGAGAAGCAGACCCCCGCTGAGCAGGGAACTCGATGTGGGACTCCATCCCAGGACCCCAGGATCATGACCTGAGCCAAAGGCAGACACTTAACTGCCTGAGCCCCCCAGGCGTCCCTTTACAAAGGTTTTTAATGAAGCACATTCATTTCTAATTAATGAGCAACCATCTTTAAATCTTTACAAACTGTGTTTAGGTCAGAATATAATATTCATGTGCATGTCAAAATTGTATAGTAGTTATTAAATGGGCTTTGGAATTTAGGTTCAACACTGGCTCTAACACTTTCTATTTGTGATTCTTGGAAAAATTCTCAAAGCTCTCTGTATCTTGACTTCCTCATTTGTAAAGGGTGGTGGCTAATAATAATAATACCCACTACATACACATGCTCTGAAAATTGTTACATAATGTAAGAAAAGCACTTATCACCATGCCGATCACATACGATATATTCAATCATGTTTCCTACTACCGCTGTGGTTATTACATCTTTCTTTTTTTAACCCCTCTCCCTTGTGCATTAACTAATTAGTATATCTAAATGGTAAGTTTTGTTTAACAATACATCATAATGTGCTAGGTTAAAAAAAGTATAGTGAAGTTTTTCTCAATTTGTGGCATGCACACTACACTTTTATATTTACACTCCAATATATTATTTGGGCATCATTAATTAGCAATAACAAAATGCAAAAGAGAAAAACCAAGGTGTCTATTTACTTTGTCCAATCAGATAACATTGATTTTATTAACTTAAAACTCAATTTCTACAAAGTTATAGCATTTATTAGCATTCACTCATTTTTAGCTCTTTCACTAAATATAAATCCATGGTGTCCTTGACTCATGTCCCAGTGAATTCTAGATTTGCCCTGGAGCTTGGTCTCAATTTAGTAAATCTCTTCAACATCTTACTTTGGTTATAAAATGGCAACCAAAATATTGGCACTTTAGGGTAACAATGAGGTTCTTTTTTCCACTCACACTATAATTTTCTCCTAATCTCTATCAAAAAATTATTGATGATTCTAGGGGTGCCTGGGTGGCTCAGTCAAGCCTCAGACTCTTGATTTCAGCTCAGGTCATGATCTCGTGAGATCAAGCCTCATGTGGGGCTCCATGCTCAGAGTGGAATCTGCTTAAGATTCTCTCTCTCCCTCTCCCTCTGCCCCTTCCCCCTGCTCATGCATGTGCTATAAATAAATAAATAAATAAATAAATAAATAAATAAATAAAATCTTTAAAATAAAAAATATTGATGATTCTAAACTAAATTAAAGTGCTGACTACTAATAACAGATTTACAGCATAGTAGCATCTCAAATGGGAATTAGTTTTACGGTCAGTACTTAAAGTAAAAATGAAATAAAATAAATGATGCCCTTGAAAATGACCTTCAAGTACAGCATTCATTAAATCCAATACAATTTTTCCTCCAGCCTCAGAATAGAGCTGTTTCTTGGTTAAGCAACAATTGACAGTTGGCATTTAGGGACGATGTCTCAGAAAAAAGTATTTACTGCACACTTAAAAATGAAGATTACACTTACTGCATGCAGCAAGATGCTTATATTCAGGTAGTTGAGAACAGAGATAACTGTGAACAGTAGAGTCGTATCTTCCATTTCATGCTCACTCAGAGCCATAAAAACATCTTGCGGGCAGTGGATAAAATCGGCCTCTCTCTCTCTGCCCTCTGAACATGTGTAATTGAATTTATGTAAGTTACACAAGCATACATGATACTTCATTGTAATATTTATTAGATGATGACAGTATACAAGATCCTTTAAAATCTATGAACAGTCTTTTCATAAACATATATGAGAGTTAGGCTTAATATTAACTAACAAGTTTTTTAACCCATTAATTGGAACAAACAAAAAATACTAACAATTTGCTATTTTACTATTGCCCAAAGTATGTTAGGAGTATAACAATAACAAAAAATAAATTATAGGGCCAAAATATTCAGGCTAGTTATTGGCTGGGCCCTCCCAGTATAACTGTGATGCACAAGAATCCGGAAACATCTATGTCTTTCTGATATGGGGGTAGAAGTTCTTGGGAAAAGGGGTATTACAAAGTTGTATGACCGTATTGAATGCACTAATTGGTGCTACATATGCTGAAATTAAATTATCTTGGCAATTGTGATAGAAGTATTTTCTGCAAAGCAGAATTCCCCTACAAATACAGTTTTAGAAGATATTCTAGCATACATTTGACATATTGCACTGGTATTTTTTTTTTTCTTTTTTGCTAGGAGCAATTTTACTTAACCTATACAAATACACTGCAGATGAAAAAATGGTGTGTTGGGCTCTACAGATCAATAATTAAAATTGAAAAAAGCTTTTTTTTTTCCTTCCTGAGGATGGACTCACTGTATGATCACATATGGATAGACTCACTGGCTTCTATGTAAAAAAAAAAAACAAAAAACAAAAAAACAATGGAGTTTGTATGTATATAGGTAAACCGAAAAATACATTCTTTTTTTCCTAGGCCTATACAGCCTTGTGTTATCTTCATAGATCCACTATTTTTTTTTTTGCTATTATTTTAAATATTTAACATGCTGTTAGAAAAATTTGTTTGAGGGAAATGTGTAAACTAGGATCCAAAAAAAAAAAAAAAAGGAGGAAAAGAAGAAAGGAAGGAAGGGAGAAAGAAGCAATTAAAGTATACTACTTAAGAAAGTTGTCATAAATTGACAGTAGATTAAAGTCACATGGTTAAATTAAAAAAAAAACTACAAAATTAAAAAAAAACACAAGGGGGGTGCCTGGGTGGCTCAGTTGGTTAAGCAACTGCCTTCAGCTCAGGCCATGATCCTGGAGTCCCAGGATGGAGTCCTGCATCGCTCCCTGCTCAGCAGGGAGTCTACTTCTCCCTCTGACCTTCTTCCCTCTCATGCTCTCTCTCTACCATTCTCTCTCTCTCTCTCAATAAATAAATAAAAATTTAAAAAAATTAAAAAACACAACAAATTAAGTCTAAAATAATAACAAGCACCCATTTTTGTCTGTGTGTGTGTTCAGAAACATTAACACTTATTAAACAGAGTAATATTTTGAGGACCTCAGAGTTCAGTTTATTTTAGTTTGTAAAATATATAGCTCCTTTGCAGTGATGTCTGGGGTGTAATAAATCAGTGTTGGATTGTGAAAAGCCTTCAATTCAGAGTGCTATTAGTAATTTAAGTAAATCTTAAATGACAAGTACTAGATTACTTCATGCATTTCTAATTCTGATGTTAAGGCTGAATTGTGATGGATTGGGTTTTAATTGGGCATTTTGTAAATAAAGCACTAAAATCTTTTTCATGTAAATAAATGGTGCCAAAAAATCTTACTCTCAAGGGAGTCTTAAAATTATACCCAACACTTAATACAAAAAGGCATACTCTCTGGACTAGCCCCTTCCTGAAAGGAAGGAAGGAAAGAAGGAAGGAAGGAAGGAAAAAAGGAAGGAAGGAAGGAAAGAAGGAAGAGGGAAGGAGGGAGGGAAGGAGGTAAGGAAGGAAGGGAGGGAGGAAGGAATTAATTTAGGGATATCTTTAAGAAGTACTTTTCCCTGGGAACTTTACTGAAAGTTCTGAAAAACCAAATAAAGTGCATTCATATAATGTCAGTGACATTATACTTCTTATCCACCTTCAAATAAAGTTGTAATCAATGAGAAATAACCGAATATTTACTTGAATAATAATTTATTTGAATGTTGCTTGTTCATGTATTTTCTCGTTCGATTTTTTAAAAAAATTTAAGCTAATATTACTTTAACCATCCTCAACCCCAATTATATAGATGAAACTGTGTTTGAGAAAGTTAAGTAACCCACTAAAGATTATACCAGTTTGGGGAGTGTGTTGAGGGAGAGGCAGGTTTCTGAATACAAAGCTCTTTACCATGTACCAAACCTAAACCTTGTTGTTTTTAAAAGTAAATCATCTCTAGGATTGGTTTCTGGAAGTCTAGATTCCATACTAATATGTCAGTTTTTCAAATCAGATTTCATGGGTTGGTTGGAGGTGGGAAGACAAGAGAAGATGAAGTTCTTAGGTTCTTTTGTGCTGCACTGCTTCTAGTGTTAGCCACAGCAAAGAGAAAAAATGAAGTAAATGAAAGAAATTATTCCTGGACCCTGATTTTAAATTGCACACTAGGGGCGCCTGAGTGGCTCAGTTAGTTGGGCATCTGCCTTCGGCTCAGGTCATGATCCCCCAGGGTCCTGGGATCGAGCCCCGCATCAGGCTCCCTGCTCAGCGGGAAGCCTGCTTCTCCCTCTCCCTCTGTAGTTCCCCCTGCTTGTGCTCTCTTGCTCTCTCTGTCAAATAAATAAATAAAATCTTTAAAATAAATAAATAAATAAACACATAAATAAATTGCATACTAGTTGGAAGAAGCAAATGTTTTCTCTCTTTTCCCAAGTACTTTAGTCTTTTCTCTCTTCCTTCACTAGCTTATTCCTCCAAGAGGAGGGGGGAAGAGGATGAGTGGGGGAGGAGGAGGAAAGACACCCAACGGTGAGAGTACAAACAGGGATCACAGGGCTCCCTTACTCAGATGCCACTTGGCTTTTGGGGATCTGCCTATCCTCAGGCCTCTCTCATTCTGTTCCAATTCTGTTCACCAGGTCAGAGGTTTTTGCCCTACAAAGGCAGGCTGGGATCTTCCTTGTTGTCAGTTTGGTTATAGTGATGCTCTGAAAATCTATAGGTGGCTTCTAGATCTGATTGGAGAGAGGACGTAGCAGAGGCTCATTTTAACCCACCAGCTTGCATTGTGTTTGTCAGTCTAACATTATAGGGCTGCTCATTTATCTCCGGTTCCTGGTTCAAAATTCAGGAGGGTTGACTAGACATCTCCAGAATCCCCAAATACTCATTTTATTGTCACTGTTGCTACTAAGAAAGCAGCATATTCAGTGTTCCAAAGAGAATATATTAATAAAGTTTGATCCTTTGAAAGACTCTAATATAATTTTAAGGAAGTAAAAAGTATGTGTTATGTTTTTTTAATTTTTTTCCAGTGACTGAAATTACTAAAATCGGAAGATTTCCAAACCTTGCTTTTGGGAACATATAAATCAAAAGCAGTAATAAAAAATTGGATAATTTGGTAAGTTTCACAGCCTGACAGTATTGCTTTAAAAACTGCAAATCTTTGACACATTATGGTTTTTAAGAATATGCTTTCACATGTCTAATTGCTAGCTGATAGAAAGACATGATTCTGAGTGGAATCCAAAGTTTCCATCTGTCTAGCTGATTGCTTCAATGTGAGTTTGCTAATAATGAATTTTATTTTAAAAAATGAACAAATTCATTAACATATGAAAATGTACTTTTCCTTTTTCCTGAAGATTGTAGTGTGGTTATACCTGCAAATCACCTCATCCCAGATTCCTCAGCCTAGATCACTTTCCTTGGTCAGGCACTCTTACAGCATCCTCTGCTTTTATCACACAATTGTTATTGCAGAAGCAGGTAGGAAGCTATTGGTATAATCATGGTTGATGGACATCCCTCAGTAGATTGTAGGCTCCATGAGTAAAGAGATCACACTGGTTTTGTTCATCATATTTCTGTCATCCAGCGCAGAGTCCAATATATGATGAGTAAACTTCAATCAAAACCAACAGATCACATTTATAATGCAGATGTGGATATTAGAATCAACTATATTTAAGCCAAACATTAATTTGAGAAATTTGCAAGATTGGAGAATTTGATCATTTATGTTTAAAGTAATTATTGTTAGGTAAGATCTTACTATTGTCATTTTGTTCATTGTTTTCTGACTATTGTAGATTCTTTCTTCTTTGCTTCCTCTTTTGTTGTCTCTGTGATTTAATGATTTTTTTGTGGAAGTATGCTTTGACTCCTCTATCATAACCTTTTTCGAACCTACTACAGGTTTTTCTTTTGTGTTTACCATGAGGATTACATGGTAAGCATGGTGTAGCCCTTTTGGGGTTCAACCTATTTGGGAATCCATGAATCTGGATGCCTGCTTCTCTCCCCAAGTTTGCAAAGTTTTCATCTTTTCTTTAAATGGATTTTCTGCCCCTTTCTCTTTCTTGTCTCCTTCCAGGATTCCCATAATGCATACATTGTTTCTTTCAATGGCAGACCATCAAATAAGGTAGGCTTTATTTTTTCTCCATTCTTGTTTTTTCTCCTAACTGGGTCATTTCAAATGATCTGTCTTTGAATTCCTTGATTTTCTCCTACTTTGTCAAGTTGGCTGTTGAAGCTCTCTATGGAATCCTTCAGTTCAGGCACTGTATTCTTCAGCTTTAGAATTTCTGCCTGGTTTTTATTTATTTTTTGATGGTTTGTCTTTATTTCTTTGTTGAACTTCTCATTTGCCTCATGCATTGTTTTCCTAATACTGTTTCTTATCTGTGTGTTCTTTTAGTACCCTCAACTTCTTTAAGAAGATTATTCTGAATTATTTGTCAGACAGTTCATAGATTTCCATTTCTTTAGAGTCAGATATTGGAGCTTTATTAGTTCCCTTTGATAGTGCCATGTTTACCCGATCCTTTGTGATCCTTCTATCCTTGCGTTGGTATCTGCACTTTTGAGTATAGAATCTCCTCTACTAGAATTTATGGATTTATTGGCAAGGAAAGACCTTAGCCAGTCAGCTTAGCTTAGAGTAAGCTTGATGAATCAGCCGATAGTGTCTGTAAGCAAGCAGAGTTTGCTATTGAGTAAGGCAAGGCCACTGCCCATGCTCTGAGGTCAGACGGAGTAAGGCAAGGGCAGTGCCCATGCTCTGAGGTCAGATAGAGGGTACCATAGCTGGATTCTGCAGTCAGGCAGGATTGTTATTTGGACTCCCTGATTGAGTGGGGTCACACATTATGCTCCATGAGTGCATGGGGTCACTGGCTGGGTTCCCTGTCTGGATGAGGATGCCAGCTCTGTTCAGCAATTGAGCAGAGCTGTATGTTAAGCTTCACTGCTGGGTTGGGTGGTAGACTGGACTCCATGGCTGAATTGTACTATAGGCTGGACTCTGAGGCTGCTCAGGATCATTGTTCAGGCTTCCTGGTTATCTGGGGCCAGAGGGTATGCTTAACATTTGGGCAGAGCTGCTGGCTTGTCTCCCTAATCATAAAGGCCATAGGATTGTGCTCTGCTGCTGCTAGGTATCTGTAACCACACTTCCCAGAGGGGCTATGTTCAGCAGTTAGGCTGGAATGCAAATTTGCTCCCCCACCTGGGAAGACACTGTTGGTAGGTATGTAAATTGATATAGCTGCTATGGAAAACAGAAATGAGGTTCCTCAAAAATTTTACAATAGAACAATCATTTGATCCAGCAATCCCTTTTCTAGGTATATATCAACAAAGAAACAAATAAACAACAAAAAAATAAGATCACTGTCTTGAAGAGATATATCTACACCTCCAGGTTCACTGAATTATTTACAAAAGACAAGACACAGAAACAACCAAAGTGTCTGTCAATAGATGACTGGATAGAGAGAATGTGATACACACACACACATACACACACACTCACACAATGGAATATTATTTATCCATGAGAAAGAAGGAAATTCTGTCATTTGTGACAAAATGGATGAACCTCAAGGGCATTATACTAAGTAAAATAATTCAGGCAGAAAAAGATAAATACTGTATGATTTCACTTACATGTGGAAACTAAAAAGAAATTGAAATCATAGAAATAAGAGATTAGTGGCTGCTGGGGGTGGAGGGTATGTGGAGAAAATGGATGATGGTAGTCAAAGGGTACAAACTTCCAGTTATAAGATGAGTAAGTTCTGGGGATCTAACCTACAATGTGGTAACTATAATTAACAATATTGTATCATTTATTGAAAGTTGCTAATAGTTCCTACCACCAAAAAAAAGGTAACTATGAGGTGATGGATGTGTTAACTAACCTTATTGTGGCAATCATATATCAAATTATCACATTCTATACTTTAAACTTGCACAATATTATATGTCAGTTATATTTCATGAAGCTGGGGAAAATTTGCAAGAATTTAAAACATTGCTACTCATCTCACTTTTACTTTTTTATTTTGGAAACTATGTTTACTTTTCATAGCTGTAGGTTAATTATGCTAACCAGAGAAAATTGAAGTAAATAGCACATGGCCTACAACATAGTAAGTGCTCAATAAAGTATTTATTAGTATTGTTGTTAATAAAATTATTACTGTATGCCCATTCTTGGAACAAATGTAAAAACCTACTACCCAAAGTTATTTCAAAAGTTATGCATTACAGCCCCTCTATTTCATGCTATGCCCCATCCCCAGAAAGTTATTTGAGATTCCTCCAGAACACCAAATCCATTTGACTTTCTTACCTTTGCATATGGATCTGCTGTGCCAGGAAGGCTCTTCTGTTCCTGGCCATTGGCACACTCAGTTCAACTTCAAGATTTCCATGTCAGAGTTAATCTCTGTCTCATGAAACTTTGAACATAATACTTTTAGCACATTTTACTTCAGGTTTTATATTATTTTTTTTACCCCTTCCAAGCCTCTAAAGCAGTGTCTGGCATATAATAGGCACCCAAAAAATGCTTATTGTGAGAATGTGTAAATACAACTGAGTAGGTTGGATTTTTTTCACGGATTTTTTTCATGTAGTTCTTTAAATTTATTTCAATTTTATTTTTCAGAATGGTGGGGCTTTATTTACTAAAAATGATTGCAGATAATGTTAAGTATACCTGTCCTATTTCCTGCCAAACTTCATCAGGTGAAAATGTGCACTATCTTTGTGTTTTCCAACATTTGCTGCTAGGACTGGCTTTCTCAAACACAAAAAAAAATTAATTAGAGATACTTTTCTCACAGATTATCCAGGGATGAGGCCACTCTCTGGGTCCATTGACAGAAAGCCCAAACCAGTAAAGATCCTTAGTAAGTGCTGGTTTTTGTATAGTATGGTAGAGAGGGGAAGAAATTAGAAATATTTGAATGTTACATGTAGTATATTTCTTTCTTAGCAGTGATAAATTTCTTAATCCCAATTCAGTTTTACTGAGTCCTTTCTAGGTATGAACATTTGACATGTTGAAAGTTACAAAGTTGCTAAGTGTTAAAACAGGAGCCTTAGAATAAGGTTTATTTGCCAAGCTTACTATGATGGATATCTTAATTCTCTGCGTTATGTGGTAACCTCCAGTTGAAATTGATATTGGAGTGGAGCTAAGGTACTAAGTAAACAATGTTGACAGTCCACACTACTATTACCAATTGTCTTGCTTTATCTAGAACTGAAAGGTTTCCTGGTATATGGGATTGTCAGTAATAAAACTCGGGAGGTATGGGGCAATTTGGGAAGTGTTGGTCTCTCTACCTGGTCTGTTTATGTCACACTTAGCTTCAGCAACCAGGAGTCCACTATTTTATTCATCCTAACACCAGTTGTGTTCTATTATTGAAATAAAGTAAATGAGAAGTTGTTGTTATGAGCTGGGTATTTATTAACAATATCTACATTTATTTATACTTTTCTTCTGGATAGATGGTATAGCATAAGTCTTAGTAGTGACCTTGATTTTGAATCCAAGTGCCTGGGCCCAAATCCCAGCTCTACCATTTATTTGCTGATCATCACTGGGAAATATTTTAACCTCTCTGTGCCTCAGTTCCCTCATGTGTAAAGTTTCTAATTCTAGATCCTATGTCATTGGCTTGTTATTAAGGATGAAATTGAGTAATATGTGCAAATTTCTTAAAATAGTGATTATTATTGTTATTGTTATCATAACTATTATTACCACAATTAATTTGTAATTCTTTTTTTAAAAGATTTTATTTATTTATTTGGCAGAGAGAGAGAGAGAGAGCACAAGCAGGGGAAGTGGTAGAGGGAAAGGGAGAAGCAGGCTTTGAGCAGGGAGCCTGATGCGGCCCTTGATCCCAGGATCCTGGGATCATAACCCAAGCTGAAGGCAGACTTACTGAGCTACCCAGGCATCCCTAGATGTGTAATTCTTTAGTTTCCTTATCTGTAAAATGGAGGTAGTGTCTCATATGGCTAATGTGAGGATTAAGAGGGAAGAAGGAATATTGAAAAACAGCACAAAGACTAGCAAAAAAAAATGTCTACTCTCAAGATTTTACTCAGTGTCATTATTACTATCATTATCAAAAGTGTTTTATTATTATTATTAATTTGCCTTATTCTAGTTCCAAATGTGAAAAACAGCACTCCTGGTTATAAGCAGATGCTTTGGATTCTTGGAAAGCTTTCAATTATCTAATTTAATGTTTCCTGTGATATTTCTTCATATTATGGCTCCAGCACCCAAGAAACTATCTCATAAGGACAACCTCTGCAGATGATAATACAACTGGGACAAGTTACTTAGCTTTCTCTAGGATGATTTGCCATCAACAGAAAACAGGCACATGGACCAGTGGCAGTGACAACGGACTGCTACTTTATCTTCAGTGTGTAGTTGTCAGGGTCCTGGAGAAATTTTACACAGTTGATTGTCTGGGGCAGATGACTCCTCTGTTTTTGCCACCTTTCCCAAAGTTCTTAGTTCTTACAGTTCAGGGACTGCACTTCTCAAAAACCTCAAAGGACAGATTAGATTAGAACCACACATACATAAAATGTTTCTTGGGAGAGGAAATGAAAAACTGGGAACCATTTTTTAAAGCACATATTTTTGACTAACAGCAAATGCAGGTGCCATGTTTGAGCTGAGGAAGAAAGAAAGGGAGGGATGGGGTTCCTCGGTGGCTCAGTTCATTAAGCATCTGCCTTTGGCTCAGGTCATGATCTCAGGGTCCTGGGATCGAGCCCCGCATCAGGCTCCTTGCTCAGCAGGGAGTCTGCTTGTCCCTCTCCCTCTGCCCTCCCCCCCTACTTGTGCTCTCTCTCTCTTTCTCTCCTCTCTCTCAAATAAATAAATAAAGTCTTTGAGAAATTTAAAAAAAAAAGAAAGAAAGAAAGGGAGGGGAGAGGAGATGGAAATTGTAAACCAACTGGTAGAGCTTAGCTAAACCTTTGAGTCTCCCAGAAATGCATTATTAAGCATACATTCCAAGCCTGTAATGTGACAATAAATTCTTTATGTCTCCATATGGCATTCCGTGTTATAGGCTTTGTAGCTCAAGGAAAAAACAAACAAACAAACAAAACAACCAAAAGATTGGTTTAGGTATTTAGGTCATAACACCAGGGATTACATAAATACAAATCAACCTTAGAACAACATTTGATATTATCAGACCTATGAACAAGGTAACTGTATCCAGCCTTTAAAGTCTCTGAAAAGGTGTGGTATTGAGTGAGAAATGTCTGTCCTTGCATGAACTCATTGTAAAGTAAAAGGATTTAAAAGTAGCTCTATTTGTAAGAAAATGTACAAATTCACCAAAGAGAGATATCAGATACTTTCAGGTGGCCTAAGCCCTGGCTCTTACAAATATATTTGGATGCTCAGTTCATTGACATCCTATGGTTGGATTTGGAAGGCTTTTGTGCAAAACCAAAGGAGTGCAGCCAATATGTGCAACAAGATCAGTTTTACTCCATTTCTGTAATTCAGCCCTGTTCAGAGAGACAAAAAAGGACCCTGAAAGGTTTAGGCTTCCAGTTAAAGAGAAGGTTTTAAGCCCAGCTGTCCCACAGCTTGTGATAAGATAGGAAAAGAGTCATAGCAAGCATAGGCAGAGTGCCAAATGAAAACCAATATGCACAAGTGGAAGGGACACTAAGCAAACAATAATGGATAGGCACACTTTTATATAGGGACAGCATCAGTCTTTCCTAATGCTATGGAAGATAAAGAAGATTTTAAAGATTTTAGAAGGTAGGTAGATCCATTGTCTTACTGAAAAGTGAATGTGCCTTAGGAATTCCTGGAAGTGTTTTTATGAATGTAATTTTATGAATAAAAGATGATTTCTGGAATTCATTATGAGTTCAGAGAGTCACTAGTTTTCAGGGTGTGTTCAAGAAGTCATGGTAAAATGAGTACATACACCAACCAAGTAAATAGAAAATATGGATTTCTCCTTCCAGTGAGTAGGGCGTATTTTCTATGAGAAAAGCTACTTTTAGCCCTTTTAGCTTACACGGAAATCCTGAGGACGGGTAGAGTAGTGGTGTGCAGCACCTTATCCTTTACATCACTTTCTAGCATGCATGCACTTACTTTTTCTCTTAGTTTCTTTCAAGCCTTATAATCATATAATCAAGCCTATAATGATGTATCATATAACTTATATGATTTTACAGTAGCTCAACCAGACCTACATAACAGGACCATTTCTGAAGGACTTTTTCTTGCTATTATTCATTAGGTTTGGCTGCTTGTCGTATTTTTCTAAGATCCTCAGAGAAGACTTTTTTTTTTTTTAGTAGTAGTATGATAGGCCATGTTTAAAGGGAATGAATAGGATGTGAAAACCTGGCAAACAGGACCATCATCATCAAATATTTATTTATTTACATATATATTTAAAATATTTATTTATTTATTTTAGAGAGAGAGGGAGAGAGCAGGGGTGAGGGGCAGAGGGAGAGGGAGAGAATCTCAAGCAGACTCCCCGCTGTGAAGCCCAAGACAGGGCTTGATCTCACGACTCTGAGATCATGACCTGAGCTGAAATCAAGAGTTGGACGCTTAACCAACAGAGCCACCCAGGTGCCCAATCAAATAATATTTATAAATCATTTCATGTGTTTTGGGAATGCATTCAATATCCATTATTCAATAATTGATTAATATTTATTATGCCCTTACTACATTCTTAAGCATTGCCAGTAGCTAATCATATGTCTCTTTTTAAATTACTAAGAATTTATTATCATAATAACTGTAATAGTCATTTGACAAAAACTTTTGCATTTTGTATATTTCAAAAAAAATTTGTTCTATGAGCCATGTATTATGCCAAATGTTTTATGTACATCATTTCTAATCCTTCTCAAAATCTCTTCAGAGTAGGAATTATTACCCTCTTTTTAAAACTGAGACACTGAGGCCCATAGGACTCTGAGCGACATACCTCTAGCTACAGATCTAATAGTGGGGAAGGGGTTTTCCAAATCTAGATTTTTTGAAGCCACAGCTCACCTCCTTTTACTAGACCACATGTTTAGGAGTTGTCAGACCTTATTGAAAAGTCTTCATAGTCAGGGAAACGTAACTTGAAATTTCACTGACTAATCTGGCGCTTTCCATGATTTATTCATTCAATATAATTTTACTTGGCCTTTCATTAAATTAAGATCTTAGTCATTGATTTTAGGCAATGAATCAGCAAGACTATGGGCTGGACAAAGAATGAAACTAAAAAAAGCCACAGAAAGGAAGATGATCTAGCAATAACATCTATGGGCAAGTGAAAAGGAAATCCTATAGGCAGATAATCATTGTGACTCTAGAATTTGAAATTTCTCCTGAGTTGGGAAATTCTCTAAGGAGAAATCAAATGTTCACAAGGCGACCCAGATTTTTTCTTCCTTCTACTCTCTTTCCCTCCCTTTCTCTTTCCCTCCCTTTTTTCCTCCTTTCCTTCCTTTCACATTAATTAATTATTGATATGCAAGGTTCTATGTTAGATGATAGGACTACAATGATGAATCCTGAAAGACATACTTGTAAGGAGATAATTATAAAATGTAGTCAATTCTTTACCAGGTGCTAAGAAAGCAGAAAGAACAGTTGAAATTGCCAAGGTAGAGAATTAAGTGAAGAGAATTGAGCAAATTAAGTATATAAATATATAATTCATAGACATGCCTATATATCTATATCTGTTTATAGAGATCTCCAAAATTTTAATTATATGTTATACGTGTGTGTGTGTGTGTGTGTGTGTGTGTTTGTGTGTGTGTATAGGATATACATACACAGTATGTGCATTAGGAAAGAAAGCTTCTTGAGAGCATGGACCATGTATTATATTTAACTTTTTAAAAATCATCCATTGAATTTATCTTATTCTTGATAGCTGATCCTCAATAAATACTTAAATTATTCTCTCTGGTGAATGCTTAAACTGACAACTTCTTATTTCCCTCAGGTTCATTTTATCTATGAATTTTAAACTTTTAATTTATATTGAAATTCTACTCAGGACCTCTACTAACAACAGTACTTGTATTGCTTCACAATTTTCAAAGTATTGTCACATAATCATCTAATTTTTTAATTTCTTAAGCAGTCTGGGTTCTCATTTTTCAGATGAATAGACAGAGGTCATAGAAGGCTTTAGGACTTCCTTGTGGTCATTCAGCTGGAAAAGGGCCATCTAAATCCTGGGCTTCGAAGCCCAGAGCCTATTACATTATATTGACTCTATGAGAAAATATTTAAAGTGAGACCTCACATTTCATAAGCCTAAAAACAAACAAACAAACAAACAAACAAACAAAAAACCCTTTCCTTTCACACAACATAGTAAGTAACAGTGTGGGTTTTGTAGTCAGAATGGAGCCACTATTTACCAATATAAGTCTTTGGTGGAGTTAAAATTAAACTTTCTAAATTTTTAGAGTCTCCATATTTCAAAAAGGAAATAATAACTACCTCAGATCTGTTGTACAGATGGTATGAGGTTACATAAGGGGCTGGCCCACACTAGGCACCCCAAAATGGAAGGCATTATTATTATCAGAGAAATAATCCACATGCACTAAGGCAAATCAAGGAAGGACAAGTTTTGTATATTTAATCTGTTCAAGGAAACATCAAGGGAAAGTTGGAAACTAAATTGGCTTTTTGAGGAAGATTATCTTTAGGTTGGCTAAAAAGAGAATTCCAGACAAATTTTTCCCCAGAGGGACAGAACAAGTAAAGACAGGAAAAACAATAGTGAAAATGGAGGTAAACAGGATGACTATTTTGACCAGAGAATACCTATGTTGGGGATATAAGGAAATAAGGCAAAGTAGAGAAATGAAATCAGTTTAGGGGGCCTGGATTCCATGTTGAGAAAAGTCTTCTACTAACTTTTGAAGCAAGGGATAACATATTAGAAGTGATGTTTTTGGGAAAGAGTTCTAAATCTTAGCATATGTTGGGCAAAAAGAGTTCAAAACAGAAGCCATGGCATAGGTTATTGCAATTGCTAGAACAGATACAAAATGGTCAGCTTAGCCTAGTGGGAAGCAGACAAAATATTTCTTGGTGTGTCCCCTCAGATGTCCTAAAGGATATAAAATCAACCGTCCCACAACTGCCTCAAATATGACATTTATCCTTTGTTATCTCTCCTTTCTGACCAACCACTTTGTCACTCAAATCAAGGAATTATCCTTAGCCTTATATTATCCATTAAGTCAGGCATTCAGCCAGACAATCCTGTCAGTTCTTCTTGGTAAATATCCTCTCTTCCAACTTCATGGCCACTGCAAATATTCACTGAGCATCTACTCTGAAGTAGGCACTGGGATACAGGTGCGGACATGTGGGTTACAGTCTAGCACAGAAGACCAACATTGAGCAGATACCCTGGGTATGATCACTGATACAGAGACGTGTAATGTCCTATGGTTATGTATCACAGGGCTGTGAATCCTATCTGAAGGGTCAATGAAAGCTTATCTGTAGAAGTAAAATTAAAATGAAAACCTAAAGGATGAGAAGGAACTAAGTAATCAAAGAGAAGCAAAAAGAAAAAAAATATTCCAGAAAGAAAGGAATATCATTTGCAGTGGTCCTGAGTCAGTAAAGATTATGGCATCTGTGAGGAAAAATAGAAAATTTCACAGACATAATAGATTACCTGTTCTGTGTATCTCTCACTGAACTACCAAAATAATTTTCTTATTTTCTTTCCTTCTCTCTTGGACTTCTCTCATCAGTTTTTCACCTGGCTGCTACAGTGACCTTTCTAAAATGCAAACCTAATTATGCCACAAATTCCACAATGTTTCCCCACTGCCTACTCAATAGGGGTCAAATTCCCAGTATGGCACATGAGATCCTTCAGTTTCCTTCCATGTATTTTCCACCACCTCCAACCCAAAGGGCCAATAATACTATTTTTTGGCTTTTCAAATGAGTCAGGCCTGTTTACATACTTATATCTTTGCTAAACGTGATTTCTACAATCTAGATGCCTTTGTCTGTTTGGAAAACTCCTACACATCCTCTAATAGAACTCATATGCCAAGTTCTCTAAACCAGAGGTCAGCAAACTATAATCCATGAGCTAAATCCAACCCTGTCTGTCAGTGTATGATCTATTAGCTAAAAATGGCTTTTACATTTTTTTGAAGCTGAAACAAATTTTAAAAAAGAATATTCTGTGATATGTGAAAATTATATTGAATTTCAATGGCCAAACATGCAGTTTTATTGGAACGCAGCTATGCTTGTTTGTTTACATATTGCCTATGGCTGCTCAATATATATTCATTAAATGAACAAATGAATGAATATAAATGGGGTCATGGCCATGAAAGATGAGAATGGATGTGGAGTGTGTTGAGCACTAAAGTGACATTTAATACTCACATCACACATTTGTACTGCTTTTCTTTATGATTTTTAACTGAATTTTTAAAATGTAATCAAACAAGGAATTATTTGCATTCAAATGTCAGAAAATATAAGAGATATTTGACTAAATGGAAAAGGCTACATTGCATATTAAGTTCTTACAAGCTCCAGTAACTAACTCTGAACTTTTATTACCTGGAGGACTGTTTCCTGACTTTTATGGGAGCCATTCTGGGAGTATATTCACCCTTGCTGATGCCTTTGTGTGCTCTTGGGCCAACTTCTCATTTCATCTTTTCTTACAACTGACTTACTTGCCTTTTGTACATGAGGCTGCATTTAATTTGGCTGAAAAGCAAGACAGATATTGCAATGTAAGAAATGTAAAACTATCCCTAAAGAAAGAGGTAAAAGAAACATATACACACCCACACAAACACAGGTCCACAGAATATGTAGGGGAGATTTTTTTCTCGGTGTTAATTCAACGGAGACCTCAGCTTTAACCTAGGAAATGTCTATTGGTGAGTTAGACCACGTTAGTTATTTTCATTGAAATGCTGAAATGGGATCTCCAGAAACCTATTTTCATGAAGGATTTGTGAAGCCCCTGCGAATTAATTCATTCTGAGCAAAAAGAGAGTTAGGAAAACCAATTTAAGGCAGTGGCAGAGCTTTGGCAGTCAGAGAGAAGAGATGACTCTGAAAACAGCAGGGTATTGGCCCTGTCTTCCAGACCAGGCCCATGAACTCATGTCTAGTCCCCAGATACAAATGTTAAGCCCAAAAGGATAGTTTCTTAGAATCTTGGTATGATGTTGAGTTACAAGCAGCACTGCTTTGGGTTCTCTTCAAAAGTGCACGAAAAAAAAAAGTGGGTGTAGGGACGGAGAAAGACCTTCTCTCTCCCTTGGCAGGCTTGAGTCTGGAATGGATCCATGCTTCAGTGGCAGTGACAGGGGCAAAGGCAGTGGTCCTGGCCACTTACAGAGGCATCTGCAGAGGAATTCTATGGAAATAAAGTTGTACCTAGTATGAGTATCAGCACAAAGCACCAGGAACTGTGGAAACACAGAAGAGGGCCATCAAAATTTGGAAAGCCAAAAAAAGTTTCCTACAGGATGGACTAGCCAATCTCAGATGAAATGAAGGAGTGGGAAGACAGAGGAACACCTACTACAAAGGCTTGGCCATGATAAAGGTCATGGCCCATTTGGGGAACTGCAACTCCTTTAATTCTGACCACAAACCTTTGAAGTGGGTACAATTACCATCTCATGGACAAATGAGAACTGAGACAGAAAGAAGTATCTTGCCTTGAGTTACATAGCTATAAAGTGGCAGATCTAGGATCTAAACTCAAGCAGTATGCCCCCCCAGGTCTGTCATTCTAACCTCCACTATATAACATTACTCGTTTAGTCCAGGGCCTCAATCCATAGTAATTGTACTGAACAGAGGTAGTTTTGTTGACTTGTTTTGTTCAGTGAGTCTTAAATTTCAAGTAAGCAATTTTTTCCCCTAAGCCCCCCTTTAGGAGAAAAGGCATATTTAAAAGTACACCAAATGTTATTAGGAATTTGGTCAAAAGCTGATGCACATCATATATATAGAATCAGTCTTATATTCTACACCTTTTACATTTACCACTTTAATTATAATTTTTAAGAGCCATTACTGCCATCTCCCTTAAAGATAAGGAAGTTAAATATCAGAGAGGTTAACTATTTTTCCACTGGTCCCTCAGTGGCAAAGCTCAGACTAAATCCAGGATGCCCAATATCCTTCTTTGCTCCACTTTTTCCACTCCATTTACTCAAAGAGAAATAGACATTAATGTGATTATTAAGAAAGAACCCATTAATTAATTAATTAATAGAAATAGTTTTTTTTGGTGTGTACTCTGCGTAGGTGCCTTGCTGGATTCTGGCAATGTAAAATGAATGAGTCACAGTCATTGTCCTCAAAGATAGACATGTGGAAGGAGACAGACATGAGCACAAATAATCTCCACACTCCACAAGCAGCCCACCCCTGAACATGATAACCTGTACTGGGAAAAAAGTAAACTCAAATATAAGGGAGAGATTAGGGTCTGTTCTTGAAAGAGATAACATTTGATTTGCATCTTGAAATGCTATTATTTTACTACAGAGTAGGATTCCAGGCAACAGAAATAATATAGATCAATCATCAATTGCTCATTTAAAAAACCACTATGGGGCAGGCCATATGCTGTATACTGGATTACAGGAGTGGGCAAGATAATAAGGTCTCTGCCTGTGTGCATCTTTATTTTAGTGCGAAATTTGAAAGGTTGACTACAGGTGATTTGTCTTTTAAAAGTATAATGAAAATTTTTGATAAGAAGATTTAATTTGGGAATAGAGAGAAGAGGGAAGTAGAGATATTTCTGAGGAAGTGATATTGAAGTTAAAGGATAATAGAATTATCTACTCTAAGTGGAAAACAGAAAAGGAAGAACATTAAGAGACAATGACAATACCATGTCTAATGGTTCTGACACAATGATCAGCTATGCATGAGGATGAGCATTATTTAGACATAAACAACAGGGACAGAAGTGGCCTAAGATGGTTTTAGAGAGGTGGGCAGGGACAGGTCAAGGAGTACCCATGGGCAACAACAATGAAGCCACTGAAGGATTCAAAAAGAGAGATGAGTGAAATGATCAAATTTGTACTCTTAAGACTTACTTTGACTCCAGGGGCAAAGCCACAGTGTGTGAAAGACACTGGATACTCAGGAATTAAAGATAATTCTGTAAGGCTGGAGTTTAGGTCCTGAGGTGGAGAGTCACAGGAAATTCAGGCTGAAGTCAGATCCTGCCTCAGGGTAAGACATATATTTTATCCAGCAAAGAATCAAGATATCTAGATGGTTTATATGCAGGGGAATAAAATTTTCAGACCATAAGAATTGCACCCAGAAGATTCATGTGCATCCAGGATATTGCAATTACTAATATAATGGATTGACAGATTTTATAAAAAGGTGGAAAAAAAAAAAAGAACCTGTGCATTTCAATGAATCAAACCTGCCTGGTTATGCTTTCTAGTTATTTGAAGTTCGTTGAAGACCTCAAATGTAAAAAAAAGAAACAAATTCAGATATGGCAGAGAAGGGCAACTAAGACCTTGCCATATAATGCCTAGTGGGATGGATTTTCTGGTAAACCTATGTGAGCTCCCCAAGGAAATGCCTGGGCATATACCAGAATAGTGCCTACCTATGTGATGCAACCTAATTCTGCCTCTACTTGCTACAATTTTACTTTATGCCTCTGAGTGGTAATTACGGATTGTTTGATCTTAGTTG
Source organism: Eumetopias jubatus (assembly GCF_037043125.1). Taxonomy (NCBI): domain Eukaryota; kingdom Metazoa; phylum Chordata; class Mammalia; order Carnivora; family Otariidae; genus Eumetopias; species Eumetopias jubatus. The sequence goes on along the minus strand of NW_028274814.1, from coordinate 111,543,571 downwards.
GTAAAATACTATTAAATTTCTCTTGAAGACATCAGAGATATATGTACTATAGTAAAAATATTTTCCCATGCCACCATCTGAATTTCAAGCATAGATTTCTACTCATTTAATTTCTAGCCACTTACACGGGCTTTTTTTTTTTTTTTTACATAGAAACTGAGTGCAAATTAAAAATATAAGAACATTACTCATGTTTCTGAAAGTAAAGATGGATGAATGTCCAGTAAATTACACCTACTCTTGTAGACTTTGCTGTTGATGAGGTTCATGACAGTTAACTTCCTGATCAATCTATACTGGCAGCCGTCCATGACACAGTCTACAACCTGATGTTTCGATTAAACAGATGTTGCAAGAGACACCTACATTCAAAATTTGAGAGGTAACTTCGAAAATTCAGTGGAATCCTATTTTGTAATAATTTTCTCAATCATGTGTCTCATACACAATCATGGTCCAAATTCTGCCCTTCAATTCATTGTAACCACTCATCTTAGAGTTTCTCTATAAAACTAGAAGCATTCCCTTTTCACACTTCTACTTCCTTTGTCATTATAAAGAGGTACCATTCTGTTTAACAACTTAGGAGGCTGCTATAGGTAAATGCACTTGTGGTGGTGGCAGACTCAGGACAGAGTCAAAGATCTTGCAATTGTGGAGTGATTAAATAATTAAACTTCATTGATTTATTCACAAGGAATAAGAAAGGAAATCACACCCTGAACTCAGTGTCATTGCCAACTTGGACATGTGAATCAGTTTGTATCCTTGTTAATTTGATGACATATATAGCTTTAAATTTGGGAGTTGCATGTTTTCCGTTTACTTCATTACACTAAATAGCAGGCTAAATAAATATGATTTTTAAATGTACATGAAACTAGTATTATATATCCATTAAAAATGTCTTTGAAACAAGGGGAAGGACTCATGTTTTGTGTCAACTGTCTTCTAAACACTAGAACCTCTCCATATCATGATGATATGATATAAGTTTGGTAAGCGATATAACTGACATAGTTTGTAGTAAAATTTGAAGTAATATTCTGAAAATACATTAGTAATAGTGTTAGGATTTGAATTTACCCATCAACATAAAAAGCATTAAAATGCTTTGTTTTGCTTTGTTTCTGAGAAATATAGATTAGCACTAAATCAAGAGAAGTATGGCAGCCCCACTTTCAAATGGCACATAACCTTGAGGAGAATAGATATGGATAAATTAAATAATAGAGTGGTTAAATAGTTTTGGAACATAAAAGATCACAGAAAAATGAATGCTATGATGCACATACACAATTGAATAGGAACCAAATTAGCAATAAAGACATTAAATGCTCTGAGGTCATATGCTACAGAGGGCAGTTTGTTGGTGCTGTCAAGAAGATTTCATAGGGAAGTTAGAAATTAAGGGGCAATAAAACACTAGTAGAAAATGGGCAAAAGGAAAAGCCAGGGAAAGGATTTTAGGAAGGGAGAGGTATAACATGGGATGGTTGGGTTAACACACACAAGGAAAAAGAGAAGGGCATCCAGCATTAACATCAGGCAGTAACTAAATTAGTCGGGATGCAACACTCTGGATACACATATTTATGAAGAGGAATAGCAGAAAGTAGGCTGAAATATTAGGTAGAGGGAAGTATGGGACTTCTTTAGTCAAACTCTCCTTGAAATTTTCCATTGGTATTCTTTCACTTCTCCCAACCTTTGATAGTGTCTGGACTTCTGGGAGATTGTGCTGGATGTCGTGAATTCCCTTGTTCAATTCATCTCCTCATATTCAGAATCAAAATGTGAAGCTTGGTACAAACTGGCTTTTCTAAAAGAATAATGTAGATGACTGCAAAACCTGTTTCTGGAATGTGCATCTCAGTTTGTCTTTTATCTTAACTGTTGGGTTATTTACAATGTGAAATCCTGCCACTACTCCCTCTACTCTCCCAAAGTGAAATTATTTCCTGTTCTAGATGCCCATCTTCCCTATATTTGTCAGAGGCAGCGCAAGGCAGTTTCATCATCACAGCTGCCTGGGCTAGGAGCTGTTCTCCAATATATATAAGATGACACTATAATTTATCATCCAAGTGGAAGAAGTTCTATCAATAACTACATGGGTGTACCAGATGTAAATTAGATGGTCCTGGGGAAACTAGGATTAACAGTCACCCTATTTAATCTTTTTGTCATTAACTTCTGTCAATTCCTTATTTTAACTCTCTTAAAGTTTCTGCCTCCCCTTTCATTTCTTCTGCACCCATCCATACCCCAAGTTCTGTAGCACCCTCCTCATTTCCTTGCTAGTCTAAACCCTTCTCCCTTGTGATGCATATACTTGAAAATCTACTTCTGGTGCCACTCCCCTCCTCAAGAATCTATAGCAAATCTTTAGCATTTCTCCCCCCCAAAACTAAGCTCCTCTTTCTGGCTCTTTAGGACCATCTTGATCTGCATCTAACTACCTTCTGTTGTCTTCTACTACTCCTAACCACAGCACTGGATTCCCCAGAAGTATCCTTTATTTTATTTTATTTTATTTTATTTTATTTTATTTTATTTTATTTTGTTTTATATTTTATTTTATTTTATTTTATTTTATTTTATTTTATTTTATTTTATTTTATTTTATTTTATTATTTTATTTTATTTTATTTTATTTTATTTTATTTTATTTTATTTTATTTTATTTTATTTTATTTTATTTTATTTTATTTTATTTTATTTTATTTTATTTTATTTTATTTTATTTTACTTTGGCTTTTGCAAATGAAACTTGGACAGCCTAGAATGTCTACATCTATACTACCATGCTTTTTTATGTTTTCCTTCTAATCAAGCTATATAATCTTTAAGAATTTAATCAATCCTGCTTCCTTTCTTAGAGCCTTCTCTGATGCTAAACTCTCCTCCAAACTTAATAACGTTGTATCTAGTTCTTGATAAACCACAAAGCTTTTGTGTTCACACTGTCTTTTGGTACCACTATTATAGGTTTGTGTTCTTAAATAAATTTCTGTAACTAGATTGTTAATTCCTTGAGGATAAAGAATAGGGTGTCATGTGTCATTGGCATGAAGTGCGTTTTCAAATATTTGATGAGCTAAGTGTCTTTCCCATCAAAATCACTTTCTATTCCCCTCCTGACGATTTCCCTTTGGCCACTTCTACAAACAAAACAAGATTTTTAAAAAGCCTCTGTTTTTCATTTCGTAATTATCCACTTGATAAAATCTAAAGCAATAGGGGCACCTGGGTGGCTCAGTCGGTTAAGCGACTGCCTTCGGCTCAGGTCATGAACCTGGGGTCCTAGGATCAAGCCCCATGTCCAGCTTCCTGCTCGGCGGAGAGCCTGCTTCTCCCTCTCCCTCTGCCTGCCACTCTGCCTACTTGTGCTCTCTCTCTCTCTCTCTCTCTCTGTCAAATAAATAAATAAAATCTTAAAAAAAAATCTAAAGCAATGATATCCTCTTCTTACTAAATGAAATAAATAAATTCTAATATGCGGCAGTATTAGTAGTCTGCATCTTCAATGTCTATGCCTAATTAACCAAATCATTCTCAGAAAGACAAATAGTTTGCTTTCTTATGCATAATTGATTCATATATAAAAATTTCCTAACTGGGATTATTCCTGGTAAATTTTAAATCTGGCATTGTTCCTTGTCCTTTCATATTTTTCTACCTTTCAATTTGAATGCCTTGCGTAAACCTAAAGCTAGCAGCTGAGATTCTGCTGAGTCCTCCATTTGGCTCAATGGCCTGACTGTTTACCTCCAAACTCTGTTGGCCAGTCACCGTGGTTCTTGAATCAGTGTCTACGATACATGGAACCAGTAGCTCAGAAGCTCTACACCTCGGGGAAGTGGGAGTCACCATTTTAGATTATTATGAGGCCATCACCAACATGGTCCCTACCCAGAGTTGCAAAAGTACAGGGAAGAACATCTTGCTTTGTTCCTACTTTCAGCTCCTAGAACCTGTCTTTTTGAGTCCTTTTCAAGAGAGGAAACCTTAATATCCTACTTCTGGTTTCCATTTTATTTTTCCTGTTATCGTTCAGACATGAAAAACGGGTAAAGTCACTTCTGTAGCTACCCTCCCTCTTCCTGATTTTAACAGTGGACTGGTTACTCTAAGAGCTAGAACCTCCTGGTTTGGGCCTGGGGTACGTTAAAAGAGAGAGCATGTCCTCCCTATCTGTAAAGCCAGCCTTTTGTTGCTATTATTTCACAAAGAGGCTAAGTCTCAGCTTTTCCTACTCTAAACTAGACTTTGCAGAGCAAATTAAAGACCCATCATTTTAATATTTGAAATGCGGAGAGCCTGCTTCTCCCTCTCCCTCTATTTTTTCTTTACTGATAGAAAAAAATTCCTTGCAAAATGTACTCTTTTGTGAAGGCACTGGTTTTCATAGTTAAACTCTAGTAGTACATAGTTTTAAAATAATTTCTTACAATTCTACAGTCATATGTAATATCTGTGGTTATAAAAATGTAAAGCTTCCATTTCAGTGTTCAATGCAGTTATCCCAAATACCTTAAAAGAAGTTAAAAATACCAGCTCCCTGTATAGCATCATCTTGAGCAAATAATTACTGTTACTCTTTTTTTATTGAAGTATAATTGACATACAATATCTTATTATTGTTGCTGTTAATTACTTATCTATTGCACCCTAAAATTATTCACTCAGAACAATGACATTGATAATATACTGCTGGAGTTTTAAGAGATGAAAGTAGCCCGCTAACTCTTTGGTTCTTCTCTCTTTTCCTTTTAATTCAATGCTCATTCATTCAGCATTTATTAAAAAAACCTATTTTAAACTAAGCCCACTCATGGAGTGGAGCAGTAGAGATAAAGGATAGTAAAAGTGGGTCCTCTAACTGGAGGAGCTCACATACTTATTGTGTACCAGACATTTTCTTCATTCTATTCCTCCTTACTTCCATTTAATTTTATAATATAATAGCTTCCCAAACATACAGCAGGTATGTCTCTGAATGAGAAGAATAGCAGAGCCTGATAGAAGTCACTATTTTACCAAAGAAATTAATGCTCCACTCTTCATTCATAAGTTCAGTTGTTCATTTAAATTTTTGTATATTCATTCATTTATTCATTCAGTCCATAAAAAATTATTATTATTATTTTTAAAGATTTTATTTATTTATTTGACAGAGAGAGATACAGTGAGAGAGGGAACACAAGCAGGGGGAGCGGGAGAGGGAGAAGCAGGCTGTCTGCGGAGCAGGGAGCCCGATGTGGGACTCGACCCCAGGACCCTGGGACCATGACCTGAGCCAAAGGCAGACGCTTAACGACTGAGCCACCCAGGCACCCTCCATAAAAAATTATTAAAAAAATATATACTGTGAGTCAACTGCTGTAGTCAGCCTCTGGACATAAGCCATCTATCTTGGCCTTCAAAGTAATCTCAGTCTACTGACTTAGTATATACAGTAGTGCTATAACAGAGTACCATGAATGTGAAACCAGGAGGGAGGGGTTGCTTTGGTGGAATGGGAACCCTTCACAGAGGAATGGATAACTTGAATTGATGTTAAGGAATAGAAATTCATAAAATAGTTAAGTGGGAAAGGGCAATCTTTTTCAAGTAAACCATACACACAGAAGTGTGGAGGCTGAGAAAACATAATTTCATTAAGCCTGCAATATAGAGTATGCTAAAGAACCTACTTCAATTTTGTTGGGCATAAAAATATGTCCCATTAAAACATGACATTTCCGGGGCACCTGGGGAAGCAGGCCAGAAGCCTGTTTCTCCCTCTCCCACTCCCCCTGCCTGTGTTCCCTCTCTCGCTGTCTCTCTTTCTGTCAAAAAATAAATAAATTCTTTAAAAAAAAAAACCTAAAAAGCATGACATTTCCTAGCCTTCCTTGCAAATAAAGGTGAAGACTGGGAATGTAGCCCAGGCCTGCTAATGAGTTATAGGGGTTGTTATGGAGGAAAACTTCCAGATAAATTCCTTAAAAGGGGAGCAGGCTCAGCTGGGATGGGCCTTTGCCTTTTTCCCTTCCTATTCTTCCTGCCTGGAATGTAAAAATGATGCTCAGAGGAAGAACAATGCCCTGTGCCACAAGGCAACAAGCAAATGCTAAGGATGGCAAAGCAGAAAGATGCTAGGAGCCTGCAACCCTGAGGCTGCATAGAAAAACTCTGTTGATCCTCCACTGCCTATCACAGACTTATTACCAGAGGGTAAAACTCCTTAATTAGTTAAGACAGTTTTTCAGGTTTGTGTTACTTGGGCAAACTGGTGGAGTGAACCTGAACAGACTAGAGGAAGCCACCCAAAATGAGTCCTGTGCAGTTAGAGTTTGAACGGTGTCTGCTAGAGGTTCTTAAACTTTAGTATTTTTGAGAATCACCAAAGTACCTGTTAAACATGCACATTTCTGAGCTACAGCCACATAGATTCCAGTTCTGATTCCAGTCATCTAGGTGGCACATAGGAATTTCAACTTGACTTTCCGATGCTAGTTCTAAGACCATATTTATTTATTTTTATTTTTTTTTATTAACATATACTGTAGTCTTAGTTTCAGAGGTAGAATTTAGTCATTCATACAACACCCAATGCTCATTCCTTCAAGTGCCCTCCTTAATGCCCATCACCCAGTTACCCCATCCCCCCACCACCCTCCCCTCCAGCAGCCCTCAGTTTATTTCCTACAGTTACGAGTCTCTTATGGTTTGTCTCCCTCTCTTGTTTTTATATTACTTTAAAACAAAGCAAACCCAGCAAATAACGAAAATGTAAGAACTCTCAGAATTATGGATGTTGAAGCAATTGATGCATTTGCTGTGGTAAATGAAGCAGGTATTTTGTTTCTTTCTTTTTCTCTTCCTTCTATTTGGAAGGAAGACACAATTGCTGTCCACAGTTCACATGGAAAGACACAATTGCTGTCCACAGTTCACAAAATTCAAATCTATGATTGGTGAAGAAAATATTTTGTGTTTAATTTAACAATCCTTGAATAGTGCTTACTATATACTACAGGCACTGTTCTAAGAACTTAACAAGTATTAATTCATTTGGCTTTTATAAGAAATCTATGCAGTGGGCACTACTATTATCCCAACTCATAGATGTGGAAATGGAGGTACAGAGATATTAAATAACTGGGCTACATAACTATTTATGCTGAATCTCTAATCTTTGGCCATCATAGATTTATTATTTATACTTCCAGCTACTTATCAGTGAGCACAAAAAAAATCCCATGATTTATTCAACTATAATGAGAATAAAAACATTAGCACCATATGGCTGTTCTGAGACATAAGCATCTGGAGAAATGAAGATCTTGTAATAAAAGCATCTAGCATGAATTCAAAGCTCATGAACTGTGATGTTAGTTTTGACAAGCAAGTTACTTTGCTAGCCTAGCTAATTCCCAAACATCTGTTTCTTAATTTCTTAATTTCTGGGTTTTATGAATTTGAAAATACTCAAGGGTCTGGAGCTGTAACCAATATAAATATTGTGGGTCTACAGTAGTATTTTCCCAAATATTTTTTTCCTTAAACAGTTGTTCTACAAGATGTCAAATTTTAAAAAGGCTTCCTATTTAAATACATTTGGGAAATATTAGGTTAGCAAAGTCTTTATATTGCAGGATTTATCAGAACCTTAATAATGATAAAGCCCACTGTAAATCTCTAAGAGAGAAATATATATAGTATTTCCCAAAAAGTTGACCTTGGAATCCTTTTTTCCTGAGTTTGCAGTGGTAGTGTTGTTTCAAAGAATACAATTCTAAAAATGATAGCTAACTGTGTATTCAAATTTAAATTTTTTATTTTGTACAACTCGAAGTAATATTTTTGGCAGAACTAACATAAAAGATTTTCTGCAAGCTGCCGATACTCATTGGTATGTGCAGTCATGTAGATGATAGAACAGAGGAGAAATAAAGAGAATTGAAACACTGCTAAATGTAACTTAATCTCCTTTGCATACACAAAAAGCACTGTCTTAGGAATAATTTCTAAATATTTATATTAGTTTCTAAATTCCTTTTAATTTATTTCAGCACTTTGTTCTAAATTTTTTCTATTCCTCTCTGTCCTCTGTTTTTGAATTCTGCTGTTTTCCCTTTGAGCTCTGCAAGATGAAGTGTTTTGTGTATTTCCCTCTTTGTTTTTCTTTCTCTAATCATAAAGCTGTAACTATAAAATGTAGAAATGAAATATTCATCTCCTTCATCCACCAAGTAGACATCTTTTTTCATCATCTGCAGTAAGTGGGAGAAGCGATTTTAATGTATGCAGGATAAAAATCAAATCATCTTTTCTTAATGAGCTAAATAAGCTGAGAAATGTTATGGAGAAACTGTGTGGTAAATAGTAAATAAATATGCCTGAACTTCTCTACTAAGGAAAATGCTCTTATTAATGTTGGTGCTTTTACTGTGTTGATTTCATCAAACATGAAACAAAATTTTAATAAGTTGATTATGTAAGCTCAAATCTCTGAAAAGATTGTTGGATTTAAGAAGAGGTACAATAAAGCATTCATTTCAGATATTTTTCAATTAAATATTTCAGTAGATTAAAAAAAGAAAAACTTGTCATCTAAGGTGATGAAGGACTGATTAAGCCAACCAATTTAGTCTGGGTCATGTGTGGACTTGTTTATTATCAAAACACTGGCTTCTCCCATAGTCTGATTAAAAATACTTCTCAACTGAATTCAGGTTTTTCTCTTCTCTGGGGAATATACATTTCTTAGGGAGTGAATATTTTGGAGTATCATTCTCATATTGCTTACTCTGCCCTATGTGTGACTGTGTGTATGTCTCTCTTTCTTTTCTTTCTTTTTTTCCCATTTTTATTATTAGAAGTCAGGTCATTTTTTTAATATGTCAGATTTGTGTTTATTTTATTTTTTAGGAAAGGAGATGGCTATATATTAATATTAATTGCTACTGTTATCCCCAAATATATAAAGAGGATACAAAGGTGAATTAAGAGCACTCCAATTTGCCCAATGAAATGTCCTATCATTTGGGTCGATAAGCAGTAACAGAATTATAAATCCTATCGATGAAATTATAATATCTTCATAAAGCTGAGTGCTCACTTCCACATTCCAACAAAAATTTCCAGTCCTCTGATTTTTGGCAATGAAATAAAAATTAAGTGAAATCTGAATATTGGCATATTCTCCAAGCTTCCTGTTCTATTTCTGCCTCATATCTTTGTACAGATACTGCCAACCTGTGGTTTCCTAAGAAAAGTGGTAATATCATATGAATAGTTAATCAGCCAAACAACGTCTTTCAGTGTACTACTGGAAATGTATCCAAGACCAGCTGAGTAACTCAGACCATAATGTTAAAAGATCAAGGTTTTATAATCCCAATAAATAAAAGAACAACAACATATGTAATATCTACTGTGTACTTGTCACTGAACATAACCAGTAAGTGATGATTGAGGTTAGCTTTTCATTAAGGCTAATTAGTTACCATTTTGTTTGACTTTAGTTTGGATTTCTAGATGCAGCCAATTGACTCATAAATGTAAACCCATAGAAATACAGGGCAAATCATTGTTTTTACCTGGATTTTTTTTAAAGTTTAGGTTCATAATCTGTGATTTAGTTTTAAATTTATATGACTAATTATTATTACCATCATTGTTCATGTCTAGAGCTATGCCTTTCCATATACTAGACACTAGCCATATATAGTTATTTCACACTCAAAATGTGGTCAAGTCCAAAGTAAGATGAGCTTAAGTGCAAAATATACACTAGATTTAGAAGACTTAATACAAAAAAGAATGTCAAATATTTCACTAATTTTTTATTTGATTAAATATTGACATAATAATATTTTGGATATAGTGGGTCATAAATAAAATATACTATTACAATTAATTATTTTCACCTTTTTTCTGTTTTAATGAGGGTATTAGAAAATTTAAAGTATATATGTAGCTTACTTATATTTTTAAAATAAATTTAACTTCCAAATTCAGAGCTATATATATTTTTTTAAAGATTTTATTTATTTGAGAGAGAGAAAGGGAGAACATGAGCAAGAAAATTTCCCCTAATTATGATAGATAAGTAGCAAGGCACACTTTCTCTATCCTTGTGTACATATCCAAATCTTTCAAATTTTGGAGTATCTGTTGCTGTAAAGAAATCTTCAAAGAGAAACGTCAAAAAATTACAGAACTATTTTGAAAGAAAGCAAAGAATTGTATGTACCAATTGCAAGGGAGGCTTTCACTTGCTACATGATATGTTTACTATAATTATTTAATTTTTAAATAATAAACAAATATTCTATACTCAGAAACAAATATTTTTTAAAGGTAGTGAATTAAGAGACACCTGATATAAAATTCAGTTAATGTAACAGCTTCTAAAAACCTAAGTAGACATAATGATGAAGATGCTTACTTGCAGAAATGGAAAGATGTTGATGATAAAGTGCAGGATATAAAACAGTACTATAATATGATGCCATTTATTAATGTGTTCAGAATAAGAGAAGCATAAAGTTGTATCAATATTGCAATGGTTTCCCATGGAACAATTGTTCTCTGGGTAGTAGAGCTATAGTTCAAGCAATTTTTGTTGGTTTTATTTTGTTTGGGGTATTTTTGCTGTTGTTTATTTATATTTTCTCATTTTTCAACAGTAGATATATAATAAATGTACATATTTTTTAATTAAAATGAATTGTAATAGGCCTTACAAGAAGAAAATAACTAAGAGATTGCCAGAGGAGGCATGCAGGTGGGCAACAAGAGGAGAGCCAAGCAACAGTGAAAGGGGCCTGGGTAAGAAAATGTCATGACGGCCAGTATGCCCCAACATCTGGAGTCCTGTGTTGAAATACAAGCTCTAAACTTTGATCATGGATAATGTTCTTAACGTCTCCAAGGTTGTCTAATTATAAAACCTACTTTGAAGGCATGCTGTGAAAATTGCATGACATGGTGATGAAGAATGAGTAGCATCATGCTCCTCACAGAGTTGATGGCAACCAAATGTTGAGTAGATTGATATAACCTCTAGTGTGATGGACATTTTACTCTTCATCAGCACTAGTATCTTCCTGCACTTAGTGTGAAGTTGCTACCACCACTACATGGCCTGGGGGAAGGAGAAATGAAAAACTGAGATTCAGTACCCAGGAATACACTCTTCTCCCTGAGATGTCCATCCAAATCCAAAATTCCACTTAAGAGTCTGAGAATAATCCCTACCTGCCACTGTCTGTTTACATGAACCATTTCTCCATTTATTTTAGAAAATAATTCGTCTAATCAGTGAATAAATGTTGGTTTTATATGAGCTACTATTACAGTGGACCAGAGTGAACTGACAAATTCAATGGGTACATCAACATTCTAAATCTAAAGGGGAATGGGCAGCTTAATAGTCAGAAAGCAAAAACTGAAGACATTCAAAGCTATCTTGGATGTTTCCGAAAGAAAAGTGGGGAAAAGGTAGGTCAGATGCCCCTGAAGTCTTTCTCAAATCTAAACATTTATGATTCTATGCTTTTTACTTTGGTATATGATCAAGATTCTTAGACTTTATAATCACCATTTTTATTAGTTAATTATACATAAGATTTTTATTGACATTATTACTTTTGGTGTTTTTCACAGTGTGATGTGCCTTTGTGAACTTTATTTTTACACACTTTCACAGCTCTCTCATCTGACTAGTGGACTTTTCACTAGATTAATATCCTTGGTCTGATGATAGTCAATTTTTCCTGGTCTAGAAGCCATTTTTCCTCCTTAAAGTATCTTTTCATATCCCTCCGATGTGGACCATACTGCTTGATTCTGAGTGGGCAATCTCATTTCCCTTCTTTCCAAGCGCTTAAGAGACTGAGCCTGCAATACTGAAAACTGATAAATTATTGATGAACAAATTATGGCCAGACGTTCACTTATGGTGGTGTTGATTTTTAAATTCAGATTCAAAGATGATCTATCTTTAATTTAAAATGTTCAAATTTATAAACTAAGTTATGATATTCTTTTCCTTAGATATGAGAATTATGTAGGCAACAGAAATGAAAGTATTTAGTTTGATAAACTAAATCACATTTGACATTTGGAGCCTTAAAATTTATTTTTGTAGTATAAGTATTAGAGCTAAGGGAGAAAGGAGTTTAATTTAGTAGCCAAATGACAAAACATTATGTAAAACTCAAATTAGAAATAGCAGGGTTTTCTTGCCTTTCAACAGCTGGTAGAGCCTCACCCTGAAGAAATCTTGGCAGATTTTTATGCCAAGTCTACAATTAAGAAGGAAGAAATAATAAATAATAAATATAATTCCAGATCACACATGCGCATCACACACACATACATATATACAGCCCCCCATAACTTCCTCTGTCTTCTAAGTGATTCAGGTTTTCAAAAGGAAAAAGAAACATGAATATAAATGATAGAGTATGTTTTCCTCAAAGGTACTAAGATCTGATAACACATTTAAGTACTTAAACACTCAAAAGGACATTATTTTAAATGCAATTAAATTAGTGAGTGCTAGAGTGGCACAGTCCAAAGAGATAGCCCTCTAACTTGATTTAAGGAAGGAATTACTATACCTTTTCTCTTTTAACCATCCCCACTGATGGACACTCTGAAGTCCCTGGCACATATCATCACTGGTACACATAAACTTCCTCTCACTTTATATTATTCCATTTTCCCTGATGTCCCCTAACCTCAGTACTTTCCCCTCCATTCTTATTGTCTTCTACCCTACTGGATCTAATATATGGCTCTGGAGATATATGAACTATAGAAAAATACATAGGCTGTAAAAGTTTTTGTTATAGATCTTCTCTCTTGCTTAATCAATACTGTGTGTCTTAGCTCTACTCATACATGGCAGAATAAATAAGGCTGTGAATTCTTGGGCATTCCTTTCATTAAGAGATGAGTTCAAATGCCTTATTTTGAATCTGGTGGGATCTGTGAATGCTTTGGCTAATAGAATATGGCAAAATGACACTGTGCAACTTTCAGAGCCCTGACCTTAAGAAACTGACAACTTCTGTGTCCTGCCTCTTAGAATTCCTTCTCCAGGAGCCCTGAGATGCCATGTGAAATGTGTGCCTACCCTGAGTCCACCATGCTGGAGAAGCTACATGTAGGCATCGACAGTCCCAGTTGAGTCCAGTATTCCAGCTATCTCTACCAACGTACCAGGCATATGAGTGAAACTGTCTTATATGTTGCAAATCAGCCCTTCTACTACTAAATACCAGTTGTCACCCCAGTTAATGCCATGCAAAGGTGAATCATCCAGGAGAGTCCTACCTGGATTCTTGACCCACAAAATTGTGAAATAATAAATTATTGTTTTAAGTCACTAAGTGTGGGGTAGTTTGCTACCTAGCAATAGATAATGATAGCAATGTGCAAGTACTATTGCTTTATGATTTCTAACTGCTTTATTTTTTTAAAGATTCATTTATTTATTTTGTGGGGGGGGAGCATGAGCAGGAGGGGCAGAGGGAGAGGAAAAGAGAATCTCAAGAAGATTCCAAACTGAGCACAGAGCCCAATGCTGGGCTTGATCTCATGACCCTGAGATCATGACCTGAGCAACCCATGACTGCTTTATAATGCAGTTTTATAGGTCTGTGTTTATCCATGAGTTCTTTTTAACTTGCATCGATACAGGATTGTATTATATAGATCTAGCTTTTTTTTTTTTTAATTCTACTCTTTTTTAGATCCAACCATGTTGCTCTTTGGAAATCTAGTTCTTTGCTTCCAAGTACTAAAGCTGTAGCCACCATACATGTTTTCATCTTTTTAGGACCACAAACAATACTGTGATACATATCCTTATATTTGCTTATCTGTCAAACAATGGGCTAATTTCTCTGGGCTATAGTCCAGGGAGTAGGATTGCTAGATGACAAGGTATATGCACATTTAGTTTCACTTAATACTGCTACATAACCCTTCATAGTGATACCATAAGTCTATATTTATATGTATGTTATATTGAGTTGCTATATTTCTCTCATCTCAATTTTGTGTTTTCTGCTTCCATTTCTTTTCTCCCTTTTTGACTTCCATTGGATAGATTAACTTTACCTCTGCTGATTTTAAAGTTATATATTATTTTGTATTCTACTGGGAATTAACACAATATTAGCCAGGATTCAATTACAAAAAACAAAATCCTCCATAGCTAGTTTTAGCATAGAAGTATTAATTACAGAGTTTTAAATGGCTTATTGACTTATGGTAAGAGCTGAAGAAACACACTTCAGGTTAAGTTTTAGAAGCAATCCAGATGGGTGCCTGGGTGGCTCAGTCATTAAGTGTCTGCCTTCGGCTCAGGTCATGGTCCCAGGGTCCTGGGATCAAATCCCACATCAGGCTGCCTACTAGGCAGGAAGCCTGCTTCTCCCTCTCCCACTCCCCCTGCTTGTGTTCCCTCTCTCACTGTGTCTCTCTCTGTCAAATAAATAAAATCTTAAAAAAAAAAAAAAGAAGAAGAAGCAATCCAGGTAGGGGCGCCTGGGTGGCTCAGTCAGTTGAGTGTCCGATTTTTGGTTTTGACTCAGGTCATGATCTCAGGGTCCTAAGATGTAGCCCTGTGTCTTGCTCCCTCCTCAGTGGGGAGTATGCTTGGGGATTTTCTCTCTCTCTCTCTCTCTCTCTCTCTCTCTCTGCCTCCCCTCTAAAATAAATAAATAAATCTTAATAAAAGAAACAATTCAGGTATATTCTTAGTCATTATTTCCTCAAATATTTATCCCCCTCTATCAATACTTTTTCTTCTTCTCTGTGACTCCTACTATTCAAGTACAGGTTTTTTAAAATCTCTTGAGTGTCGGGGCGCCTGGGTGGCTCAGTTGGTTAAGGAACTGCCTTCGGCTCAGGTCATGATCCTGGAGTCCTGGGATGGAGTCCCGCATCTGGCTCCCTGCTGAGCAGGGAGCCCGCTTCTCCCTCTGACCCTCTTCCCTCTCGTGCTCTTTATCTCTCATTCTCTCTCTCTCAAATAAATAAATAAAATCTTTAAAAAAAAATCTCTTGAGTGTTATAGTTTCCATTTCTGTCACTTTTGAATGCCATTTGGATAGTTTCTTCCATAAACTCTTGCAGTCTATGTATTTTTGTTCAGCTACATACATTGTGATATACATCCTACACATGCTATTCTTTCAACAATTACATTTTTCAAAATGCTACCTCCCAGCTGGTCCTTTTTATCAATTTTTGGATCCTACTTCATATTGCCAGTATCTGCCCTTACTTCTTTGAGAATATTAATCTTATTTAAAATGCTATTCTCTTTGATTTACCATTTTCCCTATTATAAGCTCTTTATTTTTCTTTTCTATTGCACTCCTCAGATTCTCCTTATTTTTCTCTGTGTGCTTATATTCGATAGGGATAAGGAGTCTGAAGTACAGCTACCAGTGATGCTTCCATCCTATATTCTTACATTTGCTTAATCTCTTCCTCTTGAGTGTGGGCTGGACCTAGAAACTTGATTCTAATGAGACTATACCATAGGATGTCACTTCAAATATTAGATTAGAAAAAGACTGGATTCTACTTTCTCTTGCTTTCACTAGCTCACTCTGATAGAACTTACCTGTCAAGTGGTGAGCTGCTCTGTGGAGAGGCCACATAGCAAGAAAGCAAGGAAGGCCTCTGGCCAATGAGAAACTAAGTCCTGCTAATAAACACATGAAAGAAGTTAGTTGGGAAGCAGCTCTTTCCCCATTTGAGCTTTCGGATAAGACCATGGCCTTTGCTGCACCTTGACTGTATCCTTTTGACAGGTCTTGAGGCTCAGGCACCCAGCTAAACCACACTCAGATTTCTGACCCATAGAAGTTGTGAGATGATGGAAGTTTATTGTTTTAAGCCCTAAGTTTTAGAGTAATTTGTCATGTAGTGACAAATAACTAATAGAGTAGGTAAAGTATTTCTCATGAAAGAGTAAAAACCTAGATCTTACTTCCTATTAGATTAAGGAAGAACAGGCCTCAGGTGAGACAGCCTCTGACATTAAAATATGGACTCAACTTTCCACTTTGTCATCCCTCCACTGAGTTGCCTTTCACTTCAGGGAGCCATCTAGCATTTCTGCCCAGAATGCTTTTTTCCCCACCCCTCTTTCTCAAGTGTAATTATCTAGCTCTTGGAGTATGAGAAGGGAAGTGGGGGCAGGAAACACTCAAGCACTTACTGTTAAGCATCCCTACCTCTACCTTTTGTGTTTTCTCTACTCACATGCAGTAGGGTAGGCCCTGACCTACCCAAGGAAATGGGCAAGAGAAATTTACTTTTACTCTTACATTAGAATGAAAGTTTAGTTATGTATAGCACCTAAATAATTTTCCTTTAGCACCTTGGAGACACTGTTTGCTAGCAACCTACATTACAGCCAAAAAGTCTGATGTAATTTTAGTTTTCACTTTTAAGCAATCACTTTTTTTCCTTTGAAATCATTATTATATCTTTTACTATTTGTTCTACTATATCTTCTTCTAGTCTCTCTTTCAAAAACTCTAATAGGAGAGAAACTGGCTTTTCTTGATCTATTCTTAATGCCTCTTTAAACCATATAGATGGTATTATGTCAGAACTATTACTTATGTAAAAGCGTTATAAGAAATTGGTATAATCCTTATAGAAATATATAGGCAATAACTAAAAACATTTAAAATAAGCTTACAATTAGATCAAGAAATTATCCAAAAGAACTTCACCTAAAAGAATGATCATATAAGAATATATGTATAAATATTTAAGCACAATTTTTCTTTCTTTCTTCTTTTCTCTCTTTTCAATTGCAAAACATGAATGTTCACCAATGCAAGGATGCTTGAAAAATATTATGGCATATATATCATATGGAATACTGTGCAACTATTCATAAAATGAATTACATTTATTTTTTTTAAAAGATTTTATTTATTTTACAGAGAGAAAGTGAGAGGCGAGACGGTCAGAGGGTGAAGTAGACTCCCCATTGAGCAGGGAGCCAATGCCAGACTTGATCCCGGGACTCCAGATCATGACCTGAGCTGAAGGCAGTCGCTTAACCAACTGAGCCACCCAAGCGCCCAATGAATTACATTTAAAATATTAACTACATTACTTTCCTTTTAATACTTACAAATACATTCAGTGATAAGTTACTACTTTTACTTGTTTGTAATAAAAAAAAAACATTAAAGGGGTACCTGGGTGGCTCAGTCCATTAAATGGCTGCTTTTGGCTCAGGGTCCTGATGTTGAGCCCCATCTCAGACTCCCTGCTAAGCGGGGAGTCTGCTTCCCCCTCTCCCTTTCCCCCCTCCCCCACTTGTGCTCTCTCACTCTCTCAGATAAATAAATAAAGACTTTAAAAAATTAAGGAAAAAATGGAAAAAATAAAGGCAAGAAAGAAGGAAGAATGTGGAAGAGAAAGATTAACTCACAAGTCATATCAAACTTTGACTTTTTCTGATGACAGCCCTTCTGGGACCTAGTGTTTACAGTGTTTCAAACTGGTTTCATAGAACTACACAGGTGGGAGCAATAAACCCCTTCAAGATATTTATTAGAAATTTCTCTAACCTCACTCAACAAACCCAACCAGTACGTAATCATTTCCCTAAATTGGCAGTCCTTATTTTTCCAACATCCACGTTCTGGAATAACTGAAAAAACTATTATATTTGGGGTTTTGAGATTTGATAAGAAGTTTAAAATAATATTTAAATTTTATTAGACTCTTAAATAGTTTCTTTTTGGTGCCATTTTCTGTGACAACCTGCTAAAATAAACAGGATTTTTTTTAAAGATTTTATTTATTTATTTATTTATTTGAGAGAGAGAGTGAGTGAGAGGGAAAAAGAGAGGGAGAGACAATCTGAAGCAGACTCTGCATTGAGCACAGAGCCCGACATGGGGCTTGATCCCACTGCTGAAAGATCATGACTTGAGCCAAAACCAAGAAGAGTTGGGTGCTTAACCAACTGAACCACCCAAGTGCTCCAATAGTCAGGATTATTATATTTTAACATCCTGGTAATCCTTATCAACTTGGGGCTTAAAGGAAGTCTAACAAAGGAGAAATAAGAATTCCAGAATGCCAATTTGTTGATAGGGGCTAAGAAGAGAAATATCTCTCAAAAGGCATAAGAATGGAGTCTCAGGAACTCTTCAGACCATAAAAGAGTATTTTTAAGTTTGTAGAACCTTTTGTAACAACTCAGTCCTATTTAACATTTCAATTTAAGAGGATTGGACAAAGAAAAATAATCAAGTCCAGGATTGTGCAAACATTGGAGGGACACTAAGTATTGCGGAAGGGAAGAGGGGTCTTAAAATAGCAATGTTAGTAAAGTTACCCTATGAGAAAAATATTAATTTGAACAGGAACATTCCACTTAAAAGGATGACCCATGAGGAAACAATCCTCCTATGCTTGAAAATGAGTCCAGGTAAGGCTCTGGAAACTACCATATATCATGGCATTCAAGTCCACAGCAATATTTACTTCATCTGCCGGATACTTGGACTAAATGGAATTCACAAGATTGTTGAATTGTAGCCATGTATCTAAACAAACAACTGGTACCTTGGCAGGAGGATATAAACATTAAAAAATTTTACATTCAGGGGCGCCTGGGTGGCTTAGACGGTTAAGTGTTTGCTTTCGGCTCAAGTCATAATCCTAGGGTCCTGGGATCGAGCCCCGCATCTGGCTCCCTGTTCCGCGGGAGGCCTGCTTCTCCCTCTCCCATTCTCCCTGCTTGTATTCCGTCTCACTGTCTCTCTCTCTGTTAAATAAATAAAATCTTTAAAAAAAATTTACATTCATCTTATTTGGGAGTTCCATCAAGATGAAAAGAAATTCCATTTACACAAGAGTAGATGCTCAATAAGAATCTCTTGATAGTAACTGAAATTATAATAGCTGATAAGCTCTTATTTCTACCTTTTTTGATTTTCAGCTGTGGAAGGTGGGGGAAGTTGAAATTATTTTTCTAGAATCCAATTTTCCTGAAGGCTTAAACTGTTAAAACTTATAAGAAAAAAACCAACAAAATTAAAATTACGAAAATCAGGTCCCTATTCAGCCACATTGCTAGAGAAAAATCTTGGACTTTGGAAGCACACCATCGGGGAATCTAACACAAGCAAAGATGTCTCTGTCTCATGTGGCATAGAATTAAATGGAGCCTAACTGTCAGTTGAATGACTATCAAAACTGGTTCCATCCTAGATTGTTGAGACCTAAATACAACTAATCATGGGAAAAAGTCTGCAGGTTGCTGGACTTGAGCCATCATTACAGGGCTAATGTTCCAACTGTGAAATACATCACAAATATACTGGGAAAGGCTAGTGCTTGATTTTGGGAACAGGAAATTTGGGTATCGAATTTGCTTGCAGGATGAGATTTTGAAGAGGGAAAATTGGGGAGTCGGGGAAGATGATGTGAACAATTAGTGAAGAGGTCAATTGTATAAGTCCCATCAAAAGAAGTGATGTCTTAATAAGGTTTTTGCCATGGAGTGGAGAAAGCAACATTAAGTTCTCTTTATCATAGGGACATAATGCAGGCTCCCAGAGCATCTCTAGCCTATACTAAGATGCACCATAGACTGATGGGAAAAAAAGGAGATAGATGCCTGATTCTCATGGAACTCTGACATTTTCAACAGACCTTATCTGTTTTGAGAAGAAGAATCTAGCCTTCATCAATTCTACCTGAACCAAATAATAAGGAAAAACTCCTTTTACAAGAGAGTTCTTCTATTATTCTCTCTGAAATGTGGGTGACTCCAAGTGGCTATAATCATAAATCAATTCAATTTTCATTATCATTAACATTTGCCCTTTATTTTAATTTTTTATTTAAACTCAATTTAGGTAACATATAGTATATTATTAGTTTCAGAGGTAGAATTTAGTGATTCATCAGTTGCATACAGCACAGAGTGTTCATTACTTCAAGTGCTCTCCTTAATGTCCATCACCCAATTACCTCATCCCCCCCACCTCCCTCCCCTCCAGCAACCCTCAGTTTATTTTCTATGATTAAAAGTCTCTTATGGTTTGTCTCCCTCTCTGTTTTTACTTTATTTTATTTTTCCTTCCCTTCCCCTAGATTCATCTGTTTTGTTTCTTAAATTCCACATATGAGTGAGATCATAGGGTATCTGTCTTTCTCTGACTGATTAATTTTGCTTAGCATGATACCATCTAGTTCCATCCATGTCATTGCAAATGGCAAGATCTCATTTTTTTGATGGTTGAGTAGTATTCCATTGTACATATATATATATATATATATATATATATATATATATATATATACCACTTCTTCTTTATCCATTCATCTGTAGATGGACATCTGGGCTCTTTCTATAGTTTGGTTATTGTGGACATCGTTGCTACAAACATTGGGGTGCATGTGCCCCTTCAAATCACTATTTTTGAATCCTTTGGGTAAATACCTAGTAGTACAATTGCTGGGTTGTAGGGTAGTTCTATTTTTACCTTTTGAGGAACCTTCATACTATTTTCCAGAGTGGCTGTACCAATTTGCATTCCCACCAACAATGTAAGAGGGTTCCCCTTTCTCCACATCCTCACCAACATCTGTTGTTTCCTGGGTTGTTAATTTTAGCCATCCTGACAGGCATGAGGTGGTGTCTCATTGTGGTTTTGATTTGTATTTCCCCGATGCTGAGTGATGTTGAGCATCTTTTCATGTGTCTGTTGGCCATTTGTATGTCTTCTTTAGAGAAATGTCTGTTCATGTCTTCTGCCCATTTCTTACTGGAATTTTTGTTGCTTGGGTGTTGAGTTTGATAAGTTCTTTATAGGTTTTGGATACTAACTCTTTATCTGATATGTCATTTGCAAATATCTTCTCCCATTCTGTAGGTTGCCTTTTAGTTTTGTTAACTGTTTCATTTGCTATGCAAAAGCTTTTTATCCTGATGAAGTCCCAATAGTTCCTTTTTGCCTTTGTTTCCCTTGTCTTTGGAGACATGTCTAGCAAGAAGTTGTTGCAGCTGAGGTCACAGAGGTTGCTGCCTGTGTTCTCCTCTAGGGTTTTGATGGATTCCTGTTTCACATTTAGGTCTTTCATCCATTTTGAGTCTATTTTTGTGTATGGTATAAGGAAATGGTCTAGTTTCATTCTTCTGCATGTGGCTGTCCAATTTTCTCAACACCATTTGTTGAAAAGACTGCTTTTTTTCCATTGGACATTCTTTCCTGCTTTGTCGAAGATTAGTTGACCATAGAGTTGAGGGTCCATTTCTGGGTTCTCTATTCTGTTCCATTGGTCTATGTGTCTGTTTTTGTGCCAGTACCATATTATCTTAATGATTACAGCTATTTGTAATACAGCTTGAAGTCTAGAATTGTGATACCTCCAGCATTGGTTTTCTTTTTCAACATTACTTTGGCTATTCACAGTCTTTCCTGGTTCCATACAAATTTTAGGATTGTTTGTTCTAGCTCTGTGAAATATGTTGATGGTATTTTGGGATAGGGATTGCACTGAATGTGTAGATTGCTTTGGGTAGCATAGACATTTTTACAAAATTTGTTCTTCCAATCCATGAGCAAGCATTTGCCCTTTACAAATGAATAAATCCACTGGCTGCCATAAGAAAAGCCAATTTCAAAGAGGGAACTGTCCTCTAAAATGATCAAACCTTCAATCTTTTGTTAAATAAATATTTATTAAATGCCTACCATGTGCCAGGACTTATGACTTGAATAAAAACTGTGATTAAGGGTGCTGGGAATATTGTATTCAGGATCAATTAAAAACTGGAGCAGGTTATTCAACTTTTGGGGAAATCACAGATTCCTCTGTGGTATGAGCAAATCTATTGGTCCACTTTTCAGAACAATGCATATATGCTTAGAGTGGATTAAATTGTGTCCCCTCAAAAAAAGTCCAAGTCTTAACATTTAGCACCTGTAAATATGACCTTATTTGGAAATTGAGTCTTTGCAGATATAATAAGTAAAGGATATCAAGAAGAGTTCATCCTGGATTTAGGGACAGAAAAGGAGAAGACACAGAGACACAGGGAAGAACGTCATGCTACGACAAAGGCAGATATTGGAAGTATGTATGCTGTCACAAAGCAAGAAATGTCTAAGATTGCGAGAAGCCACCACAGGCTAGGAGAGAGGCAGGAGAACCTCAGAGCCTCTAGAAGGAACCAACTCTGCTGACACTTTGATTTCAGATTTCTGGCCTGTGAGAAAATAAATTTCTGTTGCTTTTAGCTAACTAGTTTGTAGTAATTTGTTACAGCAGCGCTAGGAATCTAATATAATGCTCCTATAGGCAATATTTCTTAGAATATCAAACCCATGCATGGATGTGCAAAGAGTATAAGCCTAAGTTAAGAACATCTAAATTAGAAAAAGTCTAGGAAACTGTGGTCAAAGGGGATTGAAGGAAACTTGCAACTGTGTCATTTGTGATAAAGGTCAACCAGGAATATTAACCTAGAGGAGATAAGTAGTGAGACACAATGATTCTCCTTAAATATTTGGAAAACTTAAATATTTGTGGCCTTATAGATGGGTGGACATATATTTAATCATCCAAAATGGGGCATTTCTGAGAGTTAAGGGGAGATAGTATTAATACTTATTTTGGGACAACAGATTTATATATATTCCAAGACTGCCCTGAGCAAAGTAGGACATATGGTCACCCTATACATGGGAGATAACCAAGATCAAAGAGAAAAAAAGAGAAAGAGAAAAAATGTGGCTCAAAATAAGAATGAATTTCTCAAGAAAATAATCCAACCTTTTACTAGATTTGTCTAGGCAGAAATTTTTGGAGGAGCAGCATTTTGCAGTAAGGAGGCCGCTGAAGCCACTTCTGCGGTTATATGTTGTATGAGTCTAACCCAAAATTGAACTTTACCATTTTCAGTACACTCCTGGAATGACAAAGTATTGACTGTGGACTCCCTCAAGAATGGATTTTGAATTCTTCCTGTCAGTTTTCAATTATGAGGTCTTAGTAAATATAGTCAACTACTTTGAGCTACAGTAGTAATATCTGTTTCAAGTTTAAATGAAAAAACATATGTAAAATTCAGCACGGTGTCTGACATGTAATAGGTGATCAATAAATAAAAAACATTTTTGCCTTAGTAAATCATAAATATATACAACTATGTGTGTATTTCACTACATATATTATATGACTACATATTTGTTATTTGATTGATTGGGTTAATTAATGCCATTCCTTGAGTTCTTGAGAAACTATTATTGCTTAGGTATTTTTTAGAGCCTTGGGAATAGAAAATGATGTTTGTCACATGTGGTTGATGGAAGGGAAGTAAGGAGGAGGGAAGAAGGAAAGAATGAAGGAACAAATGAACAAATGAATTAACAAATAAACAAGAGAAGAAAGGATGAAAGAAGAGAGGGGAAGAGTGTAAGAAAGAAGAAAAGAAAGAAAGAAAAAAGTTCACAGTAATCATTATGTTACACAAGAACAGCTTCACCATGAAGATTTTAACTGGCATCAAAGGGATATAATCTGATTCAAAGTAAAATGTATAACTAATGTCCTTCAACCTCCCCCACTCCATGACAATTCCTGTAATGTTTTGCATAGATTAGTATGTGAATGCCTCAGATACAGTGCAATGATTTGTCCTCAGCTGAAATAAGACATGAGTGACTTGGATACAGCTCATTCTTGTTATATGGAATGTTTTTAGCAACTTAAATTTCTATCAACAAATCTTGAGTCAACCTACTGCTTTTAAGGGCTGTAATCAAGAAAATAGTTAGAGGCATAGATGATAGCACTTGTCCTAGTTTTCAGGATTCTCATGAGAATCAAATGGGATAATGAGTGAAAAATCTTTAAAACCTTAATTGCTATAGAGTGGAAAATTCTATTAATAATAATGACAGTCAATAATGACAACAATTCTATTGGAAAAAGTCAGCTCTCCTTGGCAGCAGGGACATGGGGTATACACTTCTGATCCAGGAGTATATGGAAAATCCAGCTCTGCTCTGAAAATGTAGGGCATCTGGAGAACACATGTAATAACTTTGAAGAAGATTCCAAAGTGGAAAACCAAAAGCCCTGTGGCTACCAATTTGAAAAAGAAAGGCATTGGGGATTTGAAGTACATAAAATACAAAACCCCAAAACAGACTGGTTTCAGGAGGTAGCATTGATAACCTGCACCAGGCCTGCTAAAGGCTGCAAGCAAGATAATGTTAAGCATTGTGTAGATGACCACAAATATCCAAGGTACCGTGGCACTTTTCCAACTTATCTAACTGGGACTGACCTCCTTCCCCTATTCCTTCCCATGAACATGACCTTAACGGCAGGATACTTTATTGAAAGTTTAAATTGTGCATGTTCTGCCTACATACTCCTTCCCTTCCCATTTCTAGCAGGCAGCCAGCTTTGTAATTGTGGCCTCAAGGATTTGAGCAGAGCCAAAGCGGAAGCAGCCAAATGTTAAGAGCTCCTTCTGCTTTTATTTAAAACAAAATCTCTAGAAGGGTTATGCCAGAAAAGGAGAAGAACATGA
Organism: Eumetopias jubatus; assembly: GCF_037043125.1. NCBI lineage: Eukaryota > Metazoa > Chordata > Mammalia > Carnivora > Otariidae > Eumetopias > Eumetopias jubatus. Next base: position 111,518,955 of record NW_028274814.1, on the reverse strand, counting down.
AGATAACATTGGGGAAGCTATAAAGACTCCAGGATTGATTGGAGCGGTGAGAGGCCAGCAAGAAATAGGTCCTGCCACTCTTGGTGGGAATGCAAGCTGGTACAGCCACTCTGGAAAACAGTATGGAGGTTCCTCAAAAAGTTGAAAATAGATCTACCTTATGACCCAGCAATTGCACTACTGGTTATTTACCCAAAGGATGCAAAAATAGTGATTTGAAGGGGAACATGTACCCCAATGTTTGTAGCAGCAATGTCCACCATAACCAAACTATGGAAAGAGCCCATATGTCCATCCACAAATGAAGGGATAAAGAAGAAGTGGTATATATATATATATATATGTATATATATATATATATATATATACAGTGGAATACTACTCAGCCATCAAAAAATGAGATCTTGCCATTTGCAATGACATGGAATTAGACAGTATCATGCTAAGCAAAATTAATCAGTCAGAGAGAGACAATTATCATATGATCTCATTCATATGTGGAATTTAAGAAACAAAACAGAGAATCATAGGGAAAAGGAGGGAAAAATAAGATAAGGTAAAAACAGAGAGGGAGACAAACCATAAGAGATGCTTAATCATAGGAAACAAGCTGAGTGTTGCTGGAGGGGAGGGGGAATGGGGTAACTGGGTGATAGACATTAAGGAGGGTATATGATGTAATCAGCACTGGGTATTATATAAGACTGAAGAATCACTGAACTCTACCTCTGAAATTAATAATATACTATATGTTAATTAATTGAATTTAAATTTAAAAAAAGAAAGAAAGAAATAGGTCCTGCTCTGCGGACCTGTAGCATCCCAAATGGGGCAAAGATTTTAAAAGAAATGTGCGGCATTTAGAGAGACATGATCTCAGACACCAGGGCCCTTGGTCTCTCCAAAGATGAAGATATTTGTGTCTGAGAAGCAGAGTTGCCCAACCTGCGGGGACCATGAACCTAGGAAATGTATATCCTCATGGAAAGTGGCATGGGCCTATTATCCAATTAGCTGAAGTTTCTCCATAGCCTTTGGTCATATAAGAGCTAAGAATTTTGGCCAGCAAAGAATGAAGAGCCTCAAAAATGAGTAAGATCTAATTTTCACCATTCTAATGTATTGGGGTTTGGAGTTTGAATTCAGTTGGTTTAAATAAAAGATTTTACCTGTGATAATTTTTGTACATGTAACTGTGTAGACAGAGAGTTATATCTCCTTGTATTGATCTCTGACTTCTAAAGTCATGACCCTGCTTGGGTATTGGGTATTTCACTCAATCCTATACTTCTCTGAAGTGTGATCTACTCACCCTTCCCTTTTCTCTGAATCAGAACATAGGTGTCTCAGTGTGGCAGATTCCAGCATGAAGATAGCTGTCCAAGGGACTCTACCATGAGGTGAGAATGAATGAACATGAGGCTGAACTTGCTAGAATATGTGAATCCCTACTCAGATTTTTATGAAAAACTTTTACTAGTATTCAGAATGCATCTCATTCATCCTCTCTCAAGCTTCCTTTATTTCCTAATGCCTAGTTATGAGTTCCCTGTTTGTTATTCCACTGGAACTTGTGCCCATTCCCACCATGACACCTACCATCATATGCAATTATCTATTTGCTTCTCTGTTTCTCTATCTCCTTACAGGATTGTGTGTATCCTGGTTGGGAACTGGGTCTAAACATTAAAATCTCCAGGGTCTCAACATAATAAATTCTTATATTGTGAATGAATATAATGTCATGAATGGTACCTCTTGCCTGAAGAGTCAGACACTTGCGAGAGAATATTGATTCATGGATTAGAGTTTCAAGAAAAATAAGACATTTCACCAAATGGATCTAGATGGTAAGTCCTGTTATTAATGAATCTCAATTTGAGAAAATGGTATTTATCTTTTTGCCTCATATGAAGTTAGACTTGAGGAAGAAAAATTCATCAGGTCCATTCTTAAACACATATTAAGCTCACTAAACGCTCAAAAAAGGAGAAGATGAAATAGAAGGAAGATGAATGGGAGAAGGAGGAAAAATGCACAATATTATTCCAAAACTTTAAATTTTGAGTTTCCCCTGAAATCAGAATTACAAATTGAACTATAAAGTATTTAATAAAACCATCTGTAGCACTTCAATTGCCATGCTACCAATCAAATATAATTAATCTAATAGCTAAAACATTTGATTTAAATTAAAAATTTCCAGTGTGAATTTCAATTTTTCAATGAAATTTAATACAAGGAAAATACTTGAGGTCTGAGAATTAAGTCAGAATTCAATGATTTTTTTAAAGATCATAACATAGTTTTCTAATGCTTATTTTTTACTGAAATTTTAGTTCTTATTCACTATTATGGTTATTTTTAAGATTTTTTATTGGCATTCACAAGTTATATGGATAATTTTTCTTCCTTTCAACACTAGTGAACTATAAATGGAAAAGGCTCTTGAGCAACTGATTCTCACAGCACCTTTGCTGCTATTGTTAAAATTGTTCATTTTCACAGTATTAAAAAAAAAAGGTGATCCAAGATGAAACCTGCCTTGCAAAGTCACAACTTACAAGTGAATCTAAACATAGTCTGGAAGAATCTATTCATTCCTTTAAAACATGTAATTCTATGAATCAAATATAGACATGACAATTTTAGACACCTTTTGCAATTGCATCACCAACAAATGGTTTGTTTAAAAATATAGTTGTAATTTAAAAAGCACACGTGCTTCCATAATATTTTATCACCCCTTATCCTGTGAGATAGAGGGGAACCAAAAAAGCAGTCCTTTTTTTTTTTTCTAAAAAATACATTCTCCACTCAAACCTTTTTGTTCTTGACCCTTAAACTTGTGCCTAAGCCAATGGCTGTCAATATTTTCTACGGCAACTGGAACCCCTTTTCAAATTATGTTTTCTGCAGAACAGTAACCCACACAAAGCAGATGCAAGCACAGCCTCTCTGACAAAGACAGAAGCCCTGTGGGTGGGGCTACCCCAGCTTTCACCACCTCCACTCTCCTCCCGTGGCCTCCGAAGAGAATGAAGAAGATGCCCAGTTGCTTCAGAGCAGTCCTGGTTTACACTGGTTTTCCCAGCATAATTATTAATAGCTCCCCCTTTCACACTCATAAACTCTATGGTCAGCATGCCTCTGAGGCACTGCCAAATAACTGAAGAGCTCCTAGAACACTGATGAAAAACACTGGTTTGGAATTGTTATAAAAGATAACAGAATTCTCTTTAATTAATATTTTTTTCTTTTAAAAAAAAGATCTTATTTTTTAAGTAGTTTTAATTTCATAGCAAAATGAAAAGAAAAATACAGAGATAGCCCATATACTCCCTGCCCTTACACATGCAGAACCTCTCTCATTATCGACATCCCCACCAGAGTTGTTGGTACCTTTGTTATAACTGATGAACCCATACTGACACATTATAATCACTCAAAGTCCATATTTGCATTAAGATTCATGCTTGGCGGGCACCTGGATGGCTCAGTCAGTTAAGCATTTGACTCTTGATCTCAGCTCAGATCTTGATCTCAGGGTTGTGAGTTCAAGTCCCGTGTTGAGCTCCACGCTGGGTATGGAGCCTACTTTAAAAAAAAAAAGAAAGGGTGCCTGGGTGGCTCAGATGGTTGGGCATCTGCCTTTGGCTCAGGTCATGATCCCAGAGTCCTGGGATCGAGTCCCGCATCGGGCTCCCTGCTCCTTGGGAGCCTGCTTCTCCCTCTGCCTCTCTCTCTCTCTCATGAATAAATAAATAAAATCTTAAAAATAAATAAATAAATAAAAAATAAAAAAGAAAGAAAGAAAGAAAATATTCACTCATGGTGGTATACATTTTATGGGGATATCTCTCTTGTCCAGGCATCTCCTCTCCTCGTGACTTGCTGCAGGTGGTAGCTAGCGTTCCACCAACAGCATCAATATAGCCAGGCCATATTACATTCTAGATGATTTTGCCTGTCTAATAGGTAAAATGGAGTTTGTCTAAAATAAAAGTCCACCACTTTCCCTACCAATGTACTCCTTCTGCAATTCAGTGTTTCTCCTAATTCTACCAGCTCTCTAGTCACTGAAACTAAAACCCTAGTGAATTTTTACTTCCTCTTTCTCCTTATGCCAAAATCCATTTAGCTGTCAATTTCTATCAATTCTGTCCCCAAACATTTCTCTCCCATATGCCTTTTTACCTCTACTGTCACTGTTATTACTCTAATGAAGATTTATGTTTGCTCTCATATCTTAAGGGCCAAGACATAAACCCTCTCCATCTTTCAATTCCTATTTTAAACATCTTCTCATCAATTCCCCTCCCTGCAATTTGTCATTTCCCCCACGAAACTTCCCCAATTCCTCTCAGCTTGAAGCAATCTCTCCTTCCTCAGAACATTATTGCAATTCCATCTATGCCTCACTTATAACTCATGCAAATTTTTACTTTCAGTTTTATGTGTTTGCTTATCTTATTTACTTTTAGTTCATCAGTTCTTTGAGGGCAAGATTTATGGTTCATTTTGGTATTTTTGATAACACCTTGAACTTTGGAGATTTTCTATGAATGTTCATCAAATGGATGAATAAATACAAAGCCATGAGTTAACTTTCAGTATTTTCATTGCTTTAACCTTCACACTCTGACCTGAATAATGACATACTATTCACTATCTTCCCCATTCCAAACAGGGAAGGCTACTTAATTTGTCCCAAGCATAAGGCACCTTCTATCATCCTTTTCACAAATGACCTACATACCAAGCTTTCCCCTCACTTCCTGCTACTCCTACATGCCTTCCAGGTTTTCAAAATTCAACTCAGAATAAGTGTCTCTTCACCAATAGCCTAATTAGCTAGCTTTACTGAGCAGCACTGTTATTCTATATTATTTAACCAATCCCTATTCCTTGGTATCATCAACTTTTGATGATGCAAATAACACAAAAAACAGGTAAAAATAATTCATATGTCTATATCATGCATTTCTCCCAGACATCTCTTACAGTTCACAGTTTTTGAGTATTTACTACAAACCAGGCACTGTTCTAAGAGTTTTCCTATAATGACTGATTAATTTTTGCTAAAGTCTTCTTAAAACAGGCAATATCCTCCTTTAATAAATTGGAAACTGAGGCCAGAGAGACAAGTAAGTAGCAGAACTGGGCCTCACATACAGGCAGTATGGCATCATCAGCTTCCATACTTGTAGCTACTACATGTTTCCACTCATCAGAGCTTTGAACTCACTGAGCCTAAGGTTAATCATATGATGTAATAAAAAGCCTCCAAAGTTAAGCAAACTGAAATGCTAAGTCTGCATCTGCTATGCAGTAGCTCTGAGTCCTGAGCCAAGATATGTAACTGAGTTTTCTTATCTCTAATATTGGGAAAATTTTTAGCATTGTGAAAATTGAATGAATTAGGATACATTTCATCAAAACTACCCAGCAAAAAACTTAACATATAGTCTGTGTCCAATATACAAAGTGAATAAAAATGGAAATTTGTAGCATGAAGATGATTCAAACAGAACCAAGGGGCCAATTGTCATATTGTCGTACCTTGGCCTTATAGTCCCCAGCCTTTCAACTAAGAGAGAGTAGGTGGGATAATGGTTGAGAACCTGGGCTCTGGAGTTGTTTTGTCTGGATCTACATCCCAGATCTACAAAATGCTAACTCTGTGAAGTTAAGCACACTTCCTAACCCCAGTAAGCTTCAATTTCTTCAACTGTCAAATAAGAATAGCAATAGCTCTTATATCAAGGATTATGTGAAAATTCTATGAGTTGAAACCATAAATAGTGCCTAGTGCGTAGCAAGCTGCTGTTATTAACTAACTAGACCTTTAACACCTCAGCTCAAATTCCAAAATAGTTCCTGAGCGGTCTTTATGCATCTGGGAACCTTCCTTTACTATCCTGTATGACGCTGACAGGATCTTTGTGGTAAACAGAATTCTAGATGATCCCATGACCTTAGCCTCCTAGTGTTACTTCTTTGATGGTTTCCTTACATGGCAAAAGGGATTTTGCAGATATAATCAAGGTAACTGACCAGCTGACCTTAATTTAGGTAGATTTTCCTAGTGGACCTAATTTAATTACATGATCCTTTAAAGCAGAGCTTTTTCTCAGACTGATGGCAGAATAAAAAGAGAGATTTGAAAGCATGAAAAGCCCTCAGTGTTCTCTTGCTGCCCTTCATGCTGGAAGGGACCATGTGAAAAGGAATGTGGGTGACTTCTAGGAACAGTGAGTAAACTCCACACGACAGCCAGCAAGGAAATGGGATCTCAGGACCACAGCGGCAAGAAACTGAATTCTGCCAACATCCTAATGAACTTGGAAGCATATTCTTCACCAGAGCCTCTAGATAAGTGCATAGCCTGGCCAACATCTTGACTTCAGCCTTGTGCAACCCTGAGCAGAGAACCCAGTCACTCTGTACTGTATGTCTTTCTTATAAAACTGTGAAATAAAACAAGGGTGCTGTTTTAAGCTACTCCCTTAGGGCCAAATTGTTATGTAGCAACTGAAAAAGAATATAAAGTCAATCTCTCTAGATGATTGATCCATTGTGTCAATGGATTCTAATTGTTTTAACCTGCTATACAGGACCTTCCAAGTGTTATTCTTATCTAATCTTTCTAACTGTATCTCATTTTCATTTATTGTTACAAGTAACAATCACTCACATCAAAAGAGACTATTAACTAATCTTCTGTTGTGCCTTTCATTGTCCAACCTCTGCTTAGCAATTGCTCTTACCTCTGGAGGGCCAAGGCATATCTCCTCCCTTAAGAGGAGAGACCTCCGTTTAGCATTTTTCTTTGGATCCTAAATCCTTTATAGAGGGGATGGCTAGTCCATAGCTTATGCTAATATTTTCCATTTCTCATCCTTTCACAATAGATTTCCTGACTCCTGATGATGAAAAGGTTTGGTGATAAAGATATCGATGATCATAATGATAAAAAGAATCTAGCCACAACAATGGCAGCAACTGCCAATAGCAATAGCACAACCATTCTGTTAAATACTTAGAATATCCTAAGCTCTTGTTAAATACTTTACATTCTCTCCTCTACTCCCTTCTGCCATCTTTGTAAGATAGCTTTAAATAACCTTAGTTTGGAGGCCAAAGTTTGAATAACCTGAGATTATATAGGTAGCCAATAATATACACCTATATCTATTTGACTCAAAAGCCCCCACTTTTAATTAAATTTTAGTTTTAGTTTGGTTTGTGTTATAGGGGATCCCAGGGAATTGAGGAAGGATTCTGAACTCTACGGTGCCTTGCAAAATGACATTGTTTTTGGTTGAATTTAATCAACATTTATTTAAAATTTACTTGTGTCAACCACTGTGCGAGGCACAAAGAACACAAAGATGATTAAGCTACTGTCTCTTCAGAGGTTCACAGTCAAGGTAGGAATACTTGAGAGAAGGAACCCATTCTATTGGGACTTAAAGGATGAGGAAAGACCGTTAAATGGGAAAGTGTTCCAGGAAGAGAAGACTGAAGGAGTAATGGTATAAAAGACTTGAAAGAGCTTGGTGAGCTTGAGAAACAATGAGTACTGGGGTAAAGATGCAGACAGCCAAGCACTGAAATATGCAAGAGTTTGGAGAGGCACACAGAGGTCAAATGAAGGGCAGAATGCTCTATATCCAAAGATCCCACTCAGCCCTGTAGCAGTAGGGCATCTCTGTTGATTAGATTTAAACAAGGTTAGTAATATTAAAAAGAATGGATAGCATTTATTGCATTCTTACTATGTTCCTGGCATTGTGATTACATACTTTATATTTTCTAATCTTTATAATTACTGTGTGAGGCAATATTTTTAGGCCCATTTTATAAATGAGGAAAATGAGTTCTGAGAGATTAATTAACTTGTTCAAGTTGAAAGCTATTAAGTAGTTGATTCAAAATTCAAACCCAGAATTACCTGAAACTGAACCCATGTTCCTAGCTACTGGATTTGATCAGGGCCCAGTGGTCAAGTGGAAACCTGAGGTTAGGACATGTTTTAAAATTAGAGGACTCATTGACTCAAGGGCTAATTAGTTTTGTTTACATAAAATGTGCTGTTCAGTAATCATAAATACTCGCTCTCTCACCTAAAGTTTCATACTTAAACAATATTGTGGCAGCAATGAGTGAGAACAAGAGAGAGCAAGGAAGAACACTTACTTTCCCTTTGGACTTAAAGAGGATGAATTTGAATTCCTGATCATTACAAAATTCCCGATCATTACACTTTCCCACTATCTTGAATCATTTAACATTTTTTTAATGTCTTTAAAGTGATTCATCTTAAAACCTCATTGTACACTTAAACATGCATATTTGTAAAAAGTCCTTTTTTACATACCCTTCAGAAACATACCCTTCCCCAATAACTTTATGGGTTTTGGGTAAATTAAAAATGGAATATGAGTTTATCATTTACTCTTTTCAATAATTTGAAAGAATAAAATGTTCCTATCTCATTTAGACCATTCCATACACTGCTTGCTTTCTTTCCTCTATCAGGTAGAACAGTTCATATCTCAAACATGATTTATTAGGCTGAAAGGAACACAGCTAAAGATTTGATTGAGACATAATTCCCATAACATTGTTGTCAACCACACTTCAATTAAAAAAAAAAAGAAAGGCATAACTCCTGCCATTGGTTAGCTTACCATCCAGATGGGAAGATGCCACATAGTCTCAATAAAAAATAGAACTGAAATGTCATTAGGTAATCAACACCTAATGAGATCACTAGTGCTGTCAGAATTGAGAGAAAAGAGATTTGGGCGTGATTTGTAAAGGGGAAGGAGTGGATATGTGGTCTGGGGCTTGAAAGAAGGATCAGATAATCATAATTTCCTTTGAAAGAAGGAATAGAACATTGAAGGGAAGATGATTAGGCATCAGCAAGAACAGGGAGGTTAGGAAACTGATTTTTTTCTAAACAAAGACAGGAGACCAATTGTCTAGAGATTAAAGTATACCTCAAAAAGTAGACTTTAATATTTGGGTGATCACCCCTGTCTTTGAAATTCTGATGAAAGCTATAAACTCACTTCAGAAAAAATGTACAATTGTAAATACAGTAAATTATTCTAGTGTACAGAAACAACTAGCATTTTGGTACATATCATTCTAGACCTCCATCTCTGGTCATAGGTATATAGGCATATGTATATAAAAACTTATCTGTCAACAATAAAAATAAAATAAATATTCAAATATAAAATAGAAGACAGTGGGAAGCATAAGGTACGTTAAAAAAAATCTTTTGGTTTTACATGTGAATCCTTAAGTATATTTATATATATTTCTCTCCCTCCCCACAGTGACTGATAAAGAGTTTGGTCATTTGCAGCAACAGATTCAAGTGCAGAGATTGGTATTCATTTTGGAACCAGAAATGCTATTATATTCAGAATTATTTTATTAGAGCAAATGTCTATTCCTTTGAATATTTTTATCTTTTCAAACTAAAAAATAGCTTTTATTCTTAATTATATTTAAGTAAAACTACATGCTCATAGTAAACACTTCAAGGAATACACTAAAGTCTAAGAAAGAAGTGAAAAGTCAGGTGAATTCCTACCAAAAATGGAGGGGCTTTTAAGCAACAGAATAACATAGTTAATGTAGTTCTTCAATTGGTAATGCTGTGTAAGATGAGTTAGAAAAGAAAAAGCTTAGAAGCCAGGAAACCAGTTAGACAACCGTGCAATCATCTAATAAATAATGAAGGCCAAGAGGAAAACTGTCATCAGCAGTGACAATGAGAGCCAAGTGTGTTGAGCATCTAATTTGTGTAAAGCAATACGGTGGACATACTGAAAAAAATTTTTTAAACCATATGACCTGTGCCCTCTAGGAGCTCAACTGAGTGGAAGAGACCAGTTCATATGTAGTTGAGGTTCACAAAACATGCTTGGGCAATTTGTGTGAATAAGATTAATTCCTTGAAACTAATATAACACTGTATATTAACTGGAATTAAAATAAAAATTAAAAAAAAAGATTAAGTCCTAGAACATGTCCTTTTCCAGCTTGCTGTACATTTCAAATTTGTTTTTTTAATTTAGGGTTAGGAAATTGGTGGTGAGCAACAGAGAATTACAATATCGGGGCTATGGTGATAACGAAATTTGGAATACCTTTAAATCAACATAAATCATTTGATTTTGGAATGCAAAGAATGGTAGATTTGTAAGAAATGAAGGGCTCCAGAGTTATAGTTGCCCGGAGGGGAGAGTAAGCCCTTTAAAGGTGAAGCCTTATAAAACATTTATCTCTTGGTGGCTGTCTGACTAGAAGGGTCAGTCTGGGGTGACATTTGTTAATGATTATTGAGTGTAGAATTGTTTTGGAATGTATCCAAAGCTAATTCTTAAAGTAAAAGTAAGATATGAGAATTTTTAAGAACACAGCAACAATTATTTGAAAATAAAAGGAAGAAACATTGAGCAAGAGAGAAAATAAACAGCTCTACAAGTAGCTGGGTTTTTTTCCCCCCCAAAAAACATGGATTTTGCTTTCTGATTATCTGGAATATTTTTCAATGAATCCACTCTTTTTTGCATAAACATAGGAGATATAAAATAATGTATTTTTAAAAAATTTTTCATGCATTTGTCTGATAAAAATTAACTGAAAGTATATGTCAAAAGCAAGAGTTAGAAATAAACAGTGAATTCTATATTATTATTTTGACTTTATACAGTATTCCATTTTAATATAATTTCAAATAAAATTTCTCTTTTTTAACTATACCTAGGGGGAGAATATTAAAATAAATCTTTTGAGAATGCATAATTAAATCTTTTTATACTAAAGTCTCCATCTGATTCTTTATGGTTATTGGGGCTAGATGACTTTTTAATGTCTTATTACTCTAGTAATATGTAATAGAAAAAAATCTTAAAAAACATGCAAATAAATACTAATATATGACTTACATATTGAAACGTATATGGATTTTAAATTGAAATGGCACCACATATTTCCCATTTTAATTTCACTAACACCAAACAAATCCTTTTAATACTCTAAACACAACTCCTAGGCTGGGAGGGGCTGCCATTCATTTTTTGATTCAATGCCAAAGTTCTTTTCAGAGTAATAAAAACATTTCTAAGGAAGCAGAGGATGACCTTGCTTCATTATTTAAGCAGCTTAGTCTGTTTTTTTGTTGTCTTCAAGGACATTTTTTCTCATAAAGTTCTACAGGAGGGATGATATCACCATGGAAGTTGTCAAGCATGATGTTTTCCCAGAGACATTGCTCTATGCTAGATATGAGGAAGAGGAGGCCAAAAGACAGACATCTCCAAAGACATTTCTAGATCCATATCTGTTCTTTCTTAGGAGAAGACTCTGCTTTGAAAGCAATTCAAAGGGACACAAGCATTTAGAAGCAATTAGAGGAAACTTTCAATGTAAAATATATTAAAATAATAATTTACCACATCAAGTTAGAAAACTAGGTGTCATTAAGTTATATTTTTATTTTAATTTTGTCTTTTTTTTCTTCTGGTAAAGACATCTAACTCACTAAGTAATATAAATTAAATATCTTAAAATTATGTTGAAAGTAAATGGTCAAATAATATGTTAGGAAAGGTCCTAGGATATGCATATAATTAATTTCCCCATCTGTCCCAAGTTGACAGATTATATCACCTAAATCCTGCTTAAATTTCAAGTTATGGGTAAATTGAAAGAATGGAAAGTATAAAAAAGGACTTTTGCCATATACTTGAAAGAAAAAAGATGGCAGTGTGGTTTGGGTCTGCATTTTGCACAATGCACTCAAATTATTTGGGTCAGGTATCCACTTTATTTAGATATTTAAGTTCCTCAAAATCCTGACTCTTCCTCATTATTTTTATTTTAAAGAATTAGACTAAATGGTCCTCAGTCTTGTCTATGACTTTCCCAAACTACTGTAAAGCACTTGATTATTATTTTTCTCACCTACTCCCTCCAGGTGAGAAAAATAATCAAGGGTCTCCAACTGCTTCTTAATTTCTCTCTCTTCATTCCATCCTCTTCACAATGTGGTCCTGTGACTTTCTTAATGCCAAGCCCTTCCTTGACTTTCCGTGGCCCTCAGCCTAGTGCACTCATGCTCTTCTCAGGCATATTTTATCTGACCCTTCTGTTATGATGTCCTCACATGTATCCCAAGTTTTCTCTGCCAGAAAAACTTTTATCCTAGTTCACTATCTAAACTCTTAATAGCTGTGCTAAGCTGAAAGTTTATTTAGGCTTAAAAACAGCTGCACTATTTTTTAGATAACCCTCACTGTCAGCTGATACTTTATCTGTATAAAATATAAAATACTGAAAGGCTCACGGAAAAAAATCAATACAATAACCAATTCTTCATGTACTTATTTTGACTTAAAAATAAAAACAATCTATGCAGCAGCTATCACTAAAGGGCCTTTTAGCTCTCCAACTCTCTTACGCTCACAAATATTCAGAACTACATTTCAAGCTCAGTGTCTTCATAAAATAAAAACTGAGAGACAAAAAGTCCATCTGAATTTGAAAAGGTCTTTATTTCTCAGTGTTCTAAGGTGGATCCTCAATTATGTCATGTGGAGAAGAATTTCATTCTAGATGGTTAACAGAAGAACTTTTGTCAGTAGAACTGACAAAATGTGCCTGGAAAACGTTCAGCTATTTTGAAAATAAATGTCAGGACGTCAGCTCCCTGTTTCTCTCGCCTCGGGCTGTGATTACGTGGCTATTTAACACTCATTTGCACTAGCCCCTATATATTAACCCCATCAGAGATGTGTAAACAAATTGGGACAGAGTTCCTGCTAACCAACTTCCAATTCTTTAATGTCACAACATAAAACAACTTACTTTGGTTTTCTTCCTCAATGTTATGTTTTCAGATTTAGCGATTTATTGTGGATTTATATTCATGGTCAGACAAAAAACAATAACAGAAAAGTAATCATCACTTTTCAGTTAGGAACGCTGGTCAACTAAATATGACAGAGACAGAAGAGAATGTAGAGTCCGTGGAGGAGAGATGGAGCCAGTATTCTTTAAGCTTTTATATTACAACTCCATTTCATGTTAACATTCTGAGTCTCTATCACTTGTCTTCATTTGGTGATGGTCTAGTGTATTCATAATTTTAGAGTAGTCATAGAATGTTCAAGAATAAATCAGCTTTATTTGTATTTTTGAACTTAAATTATGCCCTGCAGTGGTGTAAAGAAAACAGAAAAATATATCCCCAAATCAGATAGCCAATACCTATATGATTTCCCTGAATATTAAAATAATTCAGTTTATTTTTTAAACTGCCTGAGAAGTCTTTTTGAGGATGGATTGGGTACATATACACGGAAGGACGGAGGGAAGTAGAGGTGGGGAACATTGTTTATTTTCTAGCCAGGTATTCCTTAACCTATATACGCATCTACATCTAAACTCCATCTTCAAAATTTCTCTAAGGATGTTTATTATGGCATTGTATACAATAGTGAAAAAGTGAAAACCACTTGAAAGCCCTGCACTAAGAGATTAATTGATCAATAAAGATGATGTAACAGAATGTTATACAGCTGTTAAAAGAATTGGAAGTTATAATTATAAGAAAATAAGATCATAAAATACTATCTTGTAGTTATAAGATAAATATGTGTATATATTTATTGCGCATAAATATGTATATATAGTAAAATATGTATATATAAGTACCAGAATGTCATGTACAAAAATAGAAACATAGTCTATCTTTGTGTGATGGGATTATGAATGATTACTAGTTTCTTCTTTTTCTTACCTGCCTTGTTAAAATTTCTACAGTAAACGTTACAAGTATTTTCTAATATGAAAGGTAATAAATATATTTTAAGTAAGATTGATAAACTTCAGGAAAAAAGATAAAAAATATATTTCACTTACTATATATATATATATACACACATATATATGGCTCTATGTGTAGTGTATATAAATTATATATATCTATTTTGTAATTAGATACATGTAAGTTATGACACTGAAAATGTCTCCTAATGCAAAATTGCTTCTGATCCAGGATTGGTAGGATTGCAAATATAGGATCAACAAAATAATTTTCATTTCCATTTTGCACTCAAGCTTAGCAAAAGCAGAAATGAGCTGGTACCTTAGAAGTTTGAGTTCCATAGACTTGCGCTAATCTTGTAGGCATTAATTCAAGGTTGAATACATTTTCAATTTTCCTTTTAATCAAATCTATGAGCCAGAAACTGGGAAAGGAGATCCTTACAGCTGAGATGCAGCTGTAGACCCTTACCTCCAAAACTGAAGATGAGGCGTATCAGGAATACAAAGTTCATTTAGTCAAAAACAAGGAAGGGAAAAAAAATCATACTACACAGCACACACAGTCACACACACACACACACACACACACACACACACACACACGTGCGCATGCCACAGCATTTTCCAGGATGCAGTCAGAATTCTTAGGAAATTTTGTAATATGTGAAATCATTTTGCTTCCACTTTTTTCTAAAAAACATGCCACCAAAAATTTCTCCTAACGGAAAACAAAAAAGAGAAAAAAATTCCCATAATCCCACCATTCTAATAAAGCCACAATGAAATTAGAAAATATTTATGTGTAACTCTGATTATTAAAAAACATAAGCTCAGTTACATGAGTTTATATCATCATTACCTCATCATTACAAATCTGAATATTCAAATATATATAATAGGTAAGATCCTTTTGGGTTTTCATTATTTTAAATTTGTCCTCCTGTAGCAAATATAAGTCCATATTCCCTTATTATAATTTTACAGACCCCTATATTTTTCAGTTAAAACATGCATCATAGTTAATATATGCAATAATATAATTTTAAAATAATTTTATTGATATCTCTTCTCAATAAGATCTAAGCAATTTGAATACAAGAACTATTCTGGCTTCTGTTCATTATGGACCCCCTGGCACCCCGCTCAGTGCTGCCACAGAGTATGACTGCATCATATAATTATCAATGAATGAACGGCAGTTATCCAATGAATGAATGAAAGCCTCTTCACTGAATCAGCATTGTTTGACTCACTTTGGAACTTCTATTCTTGCATTAAACATCCCTTTTCTTAGTGTTTCCTTTCATTTTTGCTTTGAGTAGTAGTACCTATTTTACAGAGTTATTTTAAAAAATCATGCATCTAGCAGGACATGAGTGCTTAATACTTGCCATGGTGGCATATTGGAAACACCATATATTCTGGAATAAAATTAACCTGGGCTTAAATGCTTACTGGATTACATACCTGTGTGTACTGGGCAAGCTATCTTAACCTCATTGTGCTTCAGCATAAACATCTATAAAAGCAAAATGTATACAATTTAACTAGCAGGGTTGTAGTTGTGGATGATAAGTAACATGCATAAAGAATCTGGTATGTGAAAGAAATTTCCATATTAGTTCCAACCCCTAACATACATAGACATTTATAGTAAATAGCAACCAAGTGACTTTGGTTATCTACTTTACACAGGATTTCATATCTTAGACCCCTTTTAGGAAATAATCACTGTGAATAAACAATCCATGAAATTAATGTTGTCTATGAAACTGCCTCAAGATCATGGGCTGCCTTTACCAAAACAGCAGAAAATTGGCTCCTGGAAGAATCTCTTTTGTGGCATAAGATCACTAATGCAAAAAAGCACTATCTCCAGGGAGAAAAATGGAAAGCATAAAGAAACTATAGACACAATGAAAAATCATTAATTGTGGTAAATATAATTTAGCAAAGCAACAAAGTCCACATATAATTAATGAGAGTGTCTAAACTATACATAAACAATTGGATATGTCATAAAGTATGCTGTTAAATAAATCATGGTTTCTTCCAGTGATGGGGCAGCACGCTATCATAAAAATGGGCAAGCATGTTGCTATGTTATTTTGCTTGTAAGGTGATTCCAAGATCTTGGTCATTTGCTTTGAATGGCAAACTTTAGACACTCAATAACTTAGACAATGTACTATGTAGTTTTCCTCTTACTGTTCTGAAATAAATTGCCATGTCAGCAAGACCTATGCTTTAGCTATCGGCTTTGTGGACAAGGAAATGAAACATTCTGTGAATGGGGTAATTTTCTTCTCTAATAGACTGCAAAAATAAGCAGTTGGTGAACTAATGTTTAGCATATTGATAGGGTCATTTACATACTGCTTTTAAAAAAGACAACAATATTCACTCTGCTTGTGGCTGCACCATGGCTTAAGAACACAAATGAACTCTATGATCAACATTAGTTCCAAAACACCTAGGTGTTTCAGAAAGGGAAATTATGGGATTAACTGTTTGCTCCACGATATTTCTCCAGTTTAGTTTTGTGTTACTCTCATCCTTGTTTTACTCCCCACGCTCTCAGCAATTAGATGTTTAGTTTGTCTCACTTGTGCTGTTCCTGCTTTCTATAGATACTATTTTCTCCTATGGTTACATTTGATCTCCTCAAACTATTATGCCTCATAAATCAGCTATGCTTGTTCTTTCTTCAGGATATTTTCACTCTTTCATCCCTTGCTGCAACATTTTGCATGCCCAACATGTAATTCTAACCTAATTCGGAACAATTTGATACATGGGTTACTCATTAGTCCATTCATTCAACAAATGTTTATTCCATGGCATGTCCATATTGGAAGCTGACCATACGATTGTGAACAGAGTTATAGAATTTGAGAAAAAGCTATGGGCAGAGTGTTAGAAAAGAAATCAGCCAGGTTTTTGTTGCCACGGATATCTTCTTCAGAGAAGTAATCCTGAGCTGTGACTTGAAAAATTAGCAAGAAAGTTTGCCCAGTGAAGGATTAAGAGGAAATAGCAGTCTAGCCAGAAGGGGTAGCATGAATTCTCTGCATATGTAAAGAAAACAGTACCAAACTGCTCAAGGATTAGGCACATCTTTAATTTCTAAAACTAACCAAGTTTTGTCTTGCGATTATTGTCAGCTAAAGTGAGTGGCAATAGTTTTCAAATCATAGCACTATCACACACTTCCCTGAAACCTTGGGCTAGTCTTAGTTTCTTGAGTATATCTTAAACCATACAGAGTAGTTATAAGGATTAAGTGAGAAAAGCCCATGTTGCACACTAAGCATAATGTCTTGCAAAAAGTATTTTAGCTATTATTAATTTCCAGACCTAGACTAGGTCATACTGGTGGGAAATTGGAGCAATCTGCTTATAGAATAGGAGATCTTTTAAATTTCTAAATATATTTAAATATGTAATTATTTGTGAGTTTATATACATTTACATGTATGTATCCCTGAACACAACAGTTTAGGCAGGCATAAAAGACCAAATAAATGAACCAAATTCACAACGTTGAGAGACGCAAGGAGAGCGCTAAATGGAAGAATGCCACTTCTGTGGTTTTGACCATGACCTGAAATTACTTCTGTTCTTAGAATTAGATATCTCAAATGGCTTTAAGAGTCTAGGAAGTTGGTATTCCTTTTGTGCCCTCTGGTAAGCCCTGGCACTCTGTGTCATTCTTCTAGCCCCAAATGCATAGTTAATGAGTCTGGTCGGAAAAGCATAAGTCTCTGATCAAAATGTATTAGATTTACCTTAAAGATGCCCCCTCCTCATTCAAATACAAGCAATGTTTTCCTTTAAAAAGGCACTTCCCCAGCTGAAGACTGATTTCTTACAACTGCAAAAGGAGCTTTGACATTTTTCTTAAAGTCTGAAGATAAATGTCCGTTATTTACTAAAGCATGAGGTAGCTTACTAAGCTAATCTGTTTAATGTTTACCAAAATCTCACCTTTTTCTTTCTCTTCCTTTCTTCCTTTTCTTTCTTTCTTTTTCTTTCTCTTTCTTTCTTTTTTCTTTTCTTTTCTTTTCTCTTCTCTTCTTTTCTTTTCTTTTCTTTTTTCTTTTCTTTTTATGAGCCACTCTGCAATAGGCTCAAGTAGGGGATACTCAATGGTTCAGTTTAATCTCATTTTTATCATAACTACTTTTGGGAACAAGTCCTGAGAAGGAAAAATCAAAAAACAAAATGTCATGTAAAGATGTTAACTTTATGCAAGCCAATATCTGCAATGCTTTTCCTTTATTTCCATGGTGTCTGTCAGGTAATTTACTACATTACAGGAACCATGAGCTCTTCTAAACTCTGAGCCCCTTAATGAAATAGCTGTGTCTTCTTCTGACTCCTCTGTACCTGACACATGCCTACTACCGAAGGATTTCTAGATGGATGAAAGGATAAATGGACAAAGGAAAAAATGGACCTTCTTAGGAAGGCAAGACACACATATATCTATAAACAAACATGAATTTTGGTAAAGCAGTATATAGCTAGGTGTGAAAAAATAAGTAGGTAGCATTGTATCTTTAGTTCTTAGAAAGATACAACTGGCTACTGATAGTTTGTGGACTCTGAAATAGTATTAACTTGAAATAAAAGTATTATTTAAATTAAAATAGTTGCTTGAATACAATGGTTCTTACCTCAAGGAAACTTAAAATAACATTTTTTCCATCAACAAATTATTAGCAATTTTACTACTCTTCTATTCTGACACCTAATTTAACATTTACTGACCAGTCACTTGTCATGTGATTGTTTCTTGTAATTGGCTGGAATTATAGCAATTTATCATTATAGCATTTATCTAGATATCTCAAGGCAGAAGTTCTGAATCATATATATGAAAATAATAAAAAATGGAAAAACACTTCATTATTTGATAGTGTCCAGACTTTCTAAATGTGGGGTCCACAAAAAGAGGTAGGAATAACTGATATTTAAAAAAAAAACAACTGAGAATCATGTATTTAATCTAAAAAATTATTCTCTAATAATAAGAATTTCTCTCTTTAATCTTGCTTTTTTTCTGTTTATAATAGTAATGCATGCACATCAATTGCTCAATATCCAATCTAACATTTAAAACATGTAAAATATGATTATCTATTTTCAGAAATGTACAAAAATGTATGCATGCTTGTTTCATAAAGAAATTAAAAATTAGAGAAGAGAATATTGTAGAGAGGGAAAGTCCTCAATAAAACATAGTCGTAAATCCTAATTCTATGCCAAGAGCGAGATTTGTGGACCTAAAGCTCTCAAAGGGGCTGCCTTATACACCTATCAGCAAAGTAAGTAATAAAAAAAAAGATTTATTCCATTATTTCCTATGATTGAATCATAATAATTGATATGATTAGATTAACAGTACATTTAGATAAAGTAACTCGTGTGCTGACATCCACCATTTTAGAAGCTCTGATTTTGTTCATTCTACTCTTCAATTACCTGCTGGTGGTACTCAAGAGCACAGAAGAATTCAGCTCCTTCAGGGGAAGTCCTTTTGGGGAGGAAGCCTTAAGGGGAACACAACCACATAGGTTGCAATAACCCTTCCTCTTTCCTTGAATATAGGTTTTGCCAGTTCTAAGTCCAAGACAGATGTCTTCAAACACCCCAGAACATACTGGAATAATTTGACCTGATTATAATAATTCCTCTTACACAAGGCTCATTTGCTCTCTTCTCCTCAGAGTGCTGACTGATCCATGACTACGGTGTCCTTTGCCTTCATTACCTTTATCTTTTTTGCAGCCACACTGCAACAATGTTTACTACTACTTTTTTACTCAGCAAAACCCCTCCTTTTTTCCCCAAACATCAATTCTCTGCTTCTAATTATTCTCAAAAAATTTCCATTTTTGTTTTGTAGTATCTAAAAGCAATTTTTCTTTCATTCAGATAGTCTAAAGATCTCTTTTCTATTGTCTTTCATAGAAGCCTGTTCTTTTTCTTTCTTTAATTTCTCTCTCTCGGAATAGAATGGCCTTTTCTCCGAGGGCAGAAGCCCAATCTGTCTGGTCTACCATTATATATACTCATTGTCTTGAAAAGTGCTGTTGCATTGTGGATGATCTAAAATTTATGAGTGAGTGAATTAATGAACATGCTATTCAAGATGGAAACCACAACTGAACTGAGAATTAGTTATATCCTATAAACTACAGACTCCTACATATTATAGGGTGAACAATGGTTCAGTTTTCCCAGAATAGTGGGGTTTCCCAGGAACATGGGATTTTCACTACTGAAAATAGGGCAGTCTAGAAAATGGAAATGATTGGCCTCCCTGCACATTAGAGGCATGGTTTGTAAGACAATGGAGATTGTAATATATGGTAATATATGACTAGAATAACACTAATCTATAACCTATAATCTGTACTTGTGTCACATTGTTCAGTTGTAAAGAGAACATTCAACTACATTATCTCCCTGCTACGTCACACTCCTTTGAGATTGAAAGGCAAGAGACTACTATCCCTATGTTACAGATGAGGAATCTGAGGCTCAAAAAGTTTAACAGGTTTCTCCAGCCAATTGCCTAATAAATACAGTCATGGTACTTGAAAGCGATGCCTTTGGAAAGATACCTAGTCCCCTGCCTGACCCAATACATCACTCTGTCTAACCAACTCACATTGGAATTAAACCTGTAACTTTGGCCTAATTAACACTACATTCCTAGTAAGTAAGCAATTTGAGGCAAGTAAATATCAATAGTCAACAAACCAGATAAAGACAAACTCTTTTATCACTTATGTAACAAGCACAATATCTCTGTGTTAGTATTTGTCTGAGCTGGTATGTTCTCCAGGTCTTTGAAATGTTTTTAGATGTATGTTTTTAATTTTCATTATAATGTTGTTATGGCTTTTAATTATTTGCTTGCCACTATCTCATTATATGTGTGATCTGTGTATTCTCTGAAGCCCACCCTAACATTCTGTGAACCCTGTGTACAGAAAGAGCTTTGCTAGTGATAAGAATATTTTCCCTTATCCATTCAGCTCTGACAGATGCTTTTTTTTAATATTTTTTTAAAGATTTTATTCATTTATTTGACAGAGAGAGACAGAGCAAGAGAGGGAACACAAGCAGGGGGAGTGGGAGAGGGAGAAGCAGGCTTCCCGCCAAGCAGGGAGCCCGATGCGGGGCTCAATCCCAGGACCCTGGGATCATGACCTGAGCCGAAGGCAGACGCTTAACAACTGAGCCACCCAGGTGCCCCCAGCTCTGACAGCTTCTTAAGAAACAATCAACTGGAAGTAATTAGAAGTTACTAAAATATAAGAAAATGTAACCAGGAGACAATAATATACAATGAGGAAAGGACAGTCTCTTCAATAAGTGGTGCTGAGAAAACTGGACAGTCACATGCAAAATAATGAAACTTGACCACTACCTTACACTGTACACAAAAATTAATTTAAAATAAAGACTTGAATGCAAGACCAGAAACCTTTAAACTCCTAGGAAAAAAAAAAAACATAGGTGGTAAGTTTCTTTGTTTTAGTCTTGGCAATGATTTTTTGGACCTGATTCCAAGGGCAAGGACACAAAAGCAAAAAAAATGGGACCACAGATCTTCTTTCATTTACAGGGGGTTTATGTCCTGATAAAACTATAATCAACTGAAACATTGCAAGTTAAAAATGCATTTAATATACCTAATCTAGTGAACATCATAGCTCAGCCTCGCCTAATTAAACATGCTCAAAACATTTACATTAGCCTACAGTTGGGAAAATTATTAACACAAAGCCTAGTTTATAATAAAGTATCAAATATCTCATGGAATTTATTGAATACTGTGAGAAACAGAATGCATGTGTGGATACAGAATCATTCTAAGTGTATTAGATGATTACCCTTGCGATTCACCTGACTGACTGGGAGCTGGGGTACACTGCCAGCATCATGAGAGAGTATAATACTTCATATCACTAGCCTGGGAAAAGATCAAAACTCAAAATCTGAAGTACAGTTTCTACTGAATGTGGTATTGTTTTCACACTATTGTAAGGTTGAAAATTTGTAAGTTGAACGATTATAGGTCGGGGACCATTTGTACACCAAAGTAAAAAGCTTCTGCACAAAGGAAACCAGCAATCAAATGAAAGGCTACCTACTGAATGGTAGAAAATATTTTCAAATCATATATCCAATAAGTGGTTAATGTCCAAACTATATAAAGTACTCACAAACTCAATAAGAAAATAATCTTATTTAAAAATGGGCAGAGATTCTGAACAGACATTTTTCCAAAGAGGACATACGGAGGCCAACAGGCACATGAAAAGATGTTCAGTATCACTAATCACCAGGGAAATACAAATCAAAATCATAATGAGATATGACCTCATTCCTGTTAGGATTTGTTTTGTTAAGAAAAGAAAAAAAAAATAAGAAATAGCAAGTGTTAGCAAGGATGTGGAGAAAAAGGAATCCTCATGCATCACTAGTAGGAATGTAAATTGGTCACAGCCACAGAAAACAGCACGAAGTTTCCCCCAAAATTTAGCCAAGATATGGAAACAACGAAAATGTCCATCAATAGATGACTGGATAAAGAAAATGGGTATATACACACAATGGAATATTACCCAGCCATAAAAAGAATGAGGTCTTGCCATTTGCAATAACATAGACCTAGAGGGTATTATGCTAAGTGAAATAAGTCAAACAAAGAAAGACAAATACCATATGATTTCATTTATATGTGGAATCTAGAACAAAAAACAAATGAACAAACAAATAAAAAGCAGAAACAGACCCATAAATACAAGAACATACTGATAGTTACCAGAGAGGCAAGGGTTGTAGGGATGTCAAAACAGGTGAAGAGCAGAATTCCAATTATGGAATAAATAAATCACAGGGATAAAAGGCACAGCATAGGGAATATAGTCAGTGGTTATTATAATAGCATTGTAGGATGACAAATGGTAGCTACACTGTGGTGAACATAGCATATTTTTTTTTTTTTAGAGACAGAGTTGAGGGGGACAGAGAGACAGAGAGAGAGAGACAGAGTCGAGCAGACTCCCCACTGAGTATAGGGCCCAACACGGGGCTCAATCTCACAACCCTGAGATCATGACCTGAGCCAAAATTAAGAGTCGGATGCTTAACAGACTGAGCCACCCAGGCGCCCCAGCACAGCATAATTTATAGACTTATTGAATCACTGTATTATACACCTGAAACATCATGTATCAACTATACATTACACACACACACACACACACACACACACAAAGAATACTATCTTGCCATTTGGGAGAGTGATAATGGACCTTAAGTGTTTTATACTAAGTGAAATATGTCAGACAGAGAAAAAGAAATACCATGTGATGTTACTTATATGTGGAATCTGAAAAACAAACGAACAAACAAAATAAAGCTCATAGATACAGAGAACAGATTGGTGGTTGTCAGAGGGGAGGGGAGTTGGGAGGTGGGCAACATTGGAGAAGGAGAGCAAGGGGTACAAACTTCCAATCATAAAATAAATAAGTCATGGGGATGTAATGTACAGCATGGTGACTATAGTCAATAATACTGTATCACATATTTGCAAGTTATTAAGAGAGTAGATCTTGAAAGAAATCACAAGAAAAAATTTGTAAGTATGTATAGTGACAGACGGTAACTAGACATGTGGCAGTGATCATTTTGGCATGTATACAAATATCGAATCATTATATTATACACCCGAAACTAATATAATGTTATATGTCAATTGTACTTCAATATTTTAAAAAAAGTAACCAATAAAAAGAGCTGAAGACAAAGAAATAAATCTTAGGACAAGGATCTAAAAGGGTGATTTTTTAACCAATCAAATACAAAAAAGTTAACCATTTAAAAATTGTGGATAGTTTCTTTTAAAAATTATGTCCCTTGTGACTGCTTAGGAAAATCATTCCTCTTTAATTGTCTTCTGGGTGAGATAGTCTGGCAAGAGAGACTAAAGGCCAAAAATAAAGATCTATAAACTGCAAAGAGATGAAATATTAGAATGAGTCAATGCTTACTTGTCTTCATGTTAAAGAACTTTAACCTCTGCCTCATTTGAGAAAGGTTCTTACAGTGAATACAAAATCCATTAGGAATTAAACCAAAGTGTATAGTGTATAGAGAGAAGAAAATCTTCCATAAATAATTTTGTTAGAGAAGATCTATATCATTTTTCTCCCAATTTAGTTGGAAAAGGAAAGACAGAAAGGAAGCTATTGATTTGGAACTCAGAAATTACATTACTGTTGATCTCAAATTTTAGAAGAAATCTACCTGGGTAATCACAAGCTGTGAATAGGGAAAGTAGTCTCTTTCAATGGTCAGCATGATTGCAGCTTTGGCTGACAAGTGTAATAAAGGTTTTCCAAACAAGAATGAGCCTGTGACTTTGCCCACTTTTTCTGTTTTATGCATATCTGAAGGAGTGATCCACATTTGGAAAGCAGATGGGGTAGAAAGAGCAGTTAACTCCCATTCTAATCCTCTTGTTTGTGTAGGGCACCTCTCGCCTTTCATGGACTCTTACTTATTTTTGTTTCAAAGGACTAAATGTTCTTTAGCTTGCAAAATGATCATTTTTCATACATAGATGAAAAGAAAACAGCAAGAATTCTTGTCATCAAGCCTATTTTATTTCAAGCCTGTGAAGAAAATAGTTGAAGAACCTAAGGCCTTCTACTAAGTGGTTTTAATTTAACAATCCCCCCCACATCAGTCTTATAATTAATCAGAATCAGAAAGAAATAGGCTGTTGAAAGGAAAACAGTTGGAAAAGTGCTGAAATTGGGATGAAGGTCTAGATATATTCAAATATTGTGTGTTTAATAACACAGCATGTGAAAATCAGGGGAAACATTTAATAACCCTGCACTCAAGGGAGCACTTTCATTCCTTAGTGAATAATGGGTTAGATTGTGCAAGGAGAAAAACACTCCTGGTGTAATCTATAAAGATGATCCTAAATATGCAAAGAAATATAGCAGTAAAGAATTAAACTCTCCAAATAAAGCAAAAAATAAAGTAATTTTAACGTTAGCCAAAGTCAAACATATGATAAAAAGTATTAAAGTAAGGTCATTTTTGATTGATAAAAGGCAACATCTAAACTCAAAGCAAAATTGATACACTGTTACAGATGAATAATATAGCATCAAAAACATCAAGAAAAACACAACTAGAAATATAAAAGAATAATAGATATAATGACTATAGTACAAGATTTTAACAATCCATTGTCAGTCTGTAAAAAGTAAGAGATATGTCAGAACATAACAATAGCTTTATTACTTTAAAAAAAATTACTAGTTATGGGGCGCCTGGGTGGCTCAGTTGGTTAAGCGACTGCCTTCGGCTCAGGTCATGATCCTTGAGTCCCGCATCGGGCTCCCTGCTCGGCAGGAAGTCTGCTTCTCCCTCTGACCCTCCCCTCTCTCATGTGCTCTCTCTCTCTCTCTCATTCCTTCTCTCAAAGAAATAAATAAAATCTTTAAAAAAAATTACTAGTTATATTTTCAAACATTATGTTGTTTTAGCAACAAAAAATACACCTGTATCTCAAATGTCAATGGAACAATTATAAGCATTGATCAAATACCTCATAGCAAAAGGTTATATAATCTTATAAAATAGAAATTTTACATATTACTATAATATTTTTTAAATCAAATTGCTTAGAGAATTAAAAGTTCAAAATACTGTGTCAATAACAAACTATTTTGAAAATAATAAAGTTGAAAATGCCACATGTCAAATCTAAACATGATAAACTATAATTAATTTCATGGCCTTAAATACTTTATTAAGTAAGTGAAAAAATAGTACTCATTAATAATTTACATTCTTAAATGTTTATTATTTTAAAATAGAGAAAAATAAATGAAAATCATGTCCAATTTGAGAATTTTATTTTTAATGTTTTTAATTAAGTTTTTAATTTTAATTCCAGTATACTTAACATACAGTGTTATATTAGTTTCAGGTGTCCAATATAGTGATTTACTACTTTCATACATCATCACTCAGTGCTCATCATGATAAGTGCATTCTTAATCCCCTTCACCTATTTTACATTCCTCTCCCACACTTCCCCTCTGATATGCTTTATTTTAAAAGAGTACCCTCAGTTAAAGTTTTGGTTCTTTTTTCAACAGGAACATTTTTTACTTGAAGAATACTTGGTTCAAAAGATATATATAAATCAAAAACTAATGATGTAATATATGATGATTAACATAACAATAAAAAAATTTAAAAAAAGATATATATAAAACATTCCATCCAAGAGAAATAGAGTACACATTTTCTTCAAGTACACACAGAACAATCCCCTGGTTAAATCACATAAAAAGAGACATAACAAATATTATAAATTTAAGAAAAGTGAAATTTAAGAAAAGCATATATTCCAACCACAATGGTACAAAGCTAAAGATCAACAAGAAAACAAAGCTGGAAAATCCATAATATAAATGTTAAATATTTAATATATAAGTATTAAATAATACACTACTGTGCAAACAATGGGTCAAATAAGAAATCAAACGACAAATCAAAATGTGTCTCAAAACAAAAGAAAAAGAAAACACAATATTCCAAAACCTATGGGATGCATGCAGCAAAAGCAGACGTTAGAGTGAAATTTATGCTATAAATCCTTGTACTAAGAAAAAAAAGTTCAAATAAACAACTTAGCATTACACCACAAGGAACTAGAAAAAGAAGAACCTTAGTGAAATTTAATAGAGGAAGGAAATAACAAAGGAAAATCAGAAATAAGTAAAATAGAGACCAGAATAAACAATAACATAACATTGAAAGTAATGACCACTTTTTCCAAAAAAATAAACAAAATTGGCAATGTTTTAACTACATTAACTAAGGAAAAAAAGGGAGAAGTGTCAAAAACCAAAATGAGAAATGGAAAACAATACAATAGATAACCAAAGAAATACATAATGTGGTAACAGATTACTATAAGCAATTATAGACTAACAAATCAGATAACTTAGAAAGAAAACCAGATAATTCCTAAAAATGCACAAGTTACCATGACTGAATCATGGATCTGAAATGCAAGAAATAGGAAATATTCTTAAACCAATAACAAGAATAAAAGTTGAATTAGGAATCAAAAATCTCCCAGCACAAAAAAGGCCAAGACCACATCGTGCCACTGGTGAATTCTACCAACATTTAAAAAAAAATAATTAATGACAATCTTTATCAGAATCTGACACATAATGGAATAGAGGGAACACATTCAAAATAATGTCCAATTCAAGAATTTTAAAAGAGAAATTTAAAGGCCCAAGAAAAGCAAGCAGAAGGAAATAATTAACACAAAAACAAAATTTAAAAAAAACAGTAATAAAGAGGAATTAAAGAAAACATCCTGGCCTTTTGAAATGAAAGCAATAAAATTGACCAAACGCTCAGAAATCTAATGTAGATAAACAACAAATCTAAAAATAGGTAAGGAAATATGAAAATAGATGAAGAGGAAATTTAAAATGTTTCAGAAAATATTGTCTACATATGCTTACAAATAAATTTAAAATCTCAGTGAAATGGATGCTTTTCTCAGGAAATATAAATTATCAGAATTGAATAATGGATTATAAGGCCTACATAGATCATTCATATAGGAAAAAATATTAAAGATTTACCCACATTGGAGCCAGGGCTCATATTCATGAGTCCCTCAAACTTTGAAGAAAGAGATAATTTCCATCCTATCTAATTCTTCCCATAATCTTATAAAAAGGAGACAAAGTCACTTGTTGAATATGCAGCAGAGCTGTGACACAGGCCAATGGCATCTTACTTAAAGTCTGGTGTTTTTTCCACTGTATAGCAACAGACTGATTCTCTGGTGTGGTAAAGCATACATTTTTACAAAAACATGTTTATTTTTCTTTTTTAGACCCACTTTATGGGGGGGGGGAATACCAAAGCTCAGTGAAATAAAAGAGCTTCAAGTGGAGGAATCACACCTATCTATTTTAAAGTCTATACTCTTTCCACTACTATGTACGATGCATGAGCCCCAAATCATCAACTTCTGACCAGCAGCTGCCCATGCCCTGATATTATTTTGCAGTCATACTCAGAACAGTCCACCCTCATATAACCACACTTTCTATAACACCCTTAGGTCTCGAGCCTTAATTCCATTTGATAGTGCAAACGTGGATTCCTTTAGGACAAGACAACGCAGTCACTTCTGGTTTTCAACCTGGATTTCTTCTGGGAAACAGCTCAGTCACTTCAGGATGCTGCTTAGAACTTTCCCCCTCACCTTTTATTTTTAGTTGATGAGGATTTGAGGTTTCTGAGGTGACAGTGAGGGGCTTATACAGACTCTGGCTGTAGCAGAGAGGCACCTGGTTCATGGTTCTTTCTCTGCTGGTGGACATGGCTCTGGTTACTTGATTCTTTCATTGGCTCAGACAAAGCCAGAGAATAACCATCATCATTGCCCAGCTTTGGCCAACTTTGACTCATTCATTCTCTGCTACAAATCCCCTTCCCTGTGTCTCTGGGATCATCAGCAGGCATGCCGGCTCTCATCTTTAAGCCCCTTTCTTGCTCCACTCATTGGATTTCTTCTTTAACCATAGAGATAAAAGATTTGAGGGTTAGCTTTCAACCTTTTTTCTCATTTGTCCTGCCCTGCCACCTGTTCTGTGTTGAGATGGGCAACTTAAAACTCCCCCCCGCAACCAACACAGTTCCATACAAAGGGCTGGACATCTACCTTCTGGAGTTTTACTGGCTTTGGATTCTTAGAATGGGCTGACTATTGAATAATTTTCAGAATCCTAGTACACTGAACACTAATACCTGCACGTTGAAATCTCCTTTCTCTATACGTCTAAGCAGGACAGGTACTTCTACACTAGTCCAGAACACATCATACTGGGACCAACTCCGAGATTCCCAGAGAATTCTCAGATCTGGGATAGTGTTTAGGAACGAATAGAGTACTTTTGTGGGATTCCAAGTCTCCCACCTTCATTCTCCAAACAAATACATGATTTGGAAAAATAGACTCATTATTTTTTTTAATCCCAGATTATGTAATCATCACTTCAGAAGGCATAGGCAGAAGACTTGAGTAAGGAAAAAAACTTATTAACTGAATTAGCAGTTTTCAAATGCTCCTTTTGATCAACATATTAATTTTTTTCTCTTCCACCTTTACTATAAGAATGTATGATGCTCTATCACTAAGTAGCCAAGGATGTGCAGGACATACATATCCATCAGCTTTGCAAGTTTAAAAAAAGTAAGTGGAAATTTTAGTGACAAGAATTAAGGAATCATCTCTTGGCTAATTTAGTTTAGACATTGGAACAGTTTGTTTGGCATCTGAACTACTTTAGCTGTATAATGAATATAATTCAGAGTAAACAAAACAAAACAAAACTCCACAGTTAGTCACTTAAAATTTTAATGGTGAATAGGCTAGTCAAAGAGCATCTGCAGCTGATTTAGTCATATCACACAGACATGTTCTTTACACAAAACCTATGAAACACAGAAAGCTCCCAGAAACTTGGAAGTCATCTTAAAATCCTCCTTTTCTCTCAGGCTCCTCAACCTGTCATTTACCAAATGTCAGTTCTATTACTTCACTATCTTTGTCCCCCTAACCCCACTCTTCAATTCCTGCAGTCAATGATCTAGTTTAAGCTGTATCATTTTATAACAGCTACCACAGTGGCTTCATGCTTTATTTCTCTTCCTACCTTCACCTCCACACCTGCTAGATCTTTCTGATCTGATCTGTTAATTTTGTAGCTATTGCCTTCAGAATAAAATGTCCAGCAGCTTAGGATAGCATCCCAGGAGGTCCAAAGCCTCGTCCCAGGAGCTCCACAGCCTCGTGCCTGCTACTTCCCTCACCTCACCTCTCCCTACTGTCTCCTTCTCATTTAATTCTGCTGGCCACATTTGTGACTCCTTGAAATTGTCAAGCCTTGTTTCACCTTAGACTTTGAGCATGCTTTTTGTCCCTCTCCCCAGAACATCCTTCCTGTCTTCCCTCCCTTTATCTCGCTGCTTCTTACTCATCCTTCACGTTGGAAGGTCTTCATGCAAGGTCTTCACGCTCAAGAGCATAAAATACAATTTTTTTCTTTACATTTGCATATCACAATGGGTTTCTTTGTTTTGTTTGTTTTTACAAAAAACAATGTCATTTAGTAAACTCTTGGAAGTTTCTTAATTATTTTGTATATTTAAATTCCTTTCTTTTATTTTGGAAAATACCTTACTGTCCATAAATTTTTCATTTTTCAATGTCTAAGCATTAGGCTCAGAAAGCAAATGATTTTAGCAATTAGGTACTTCTGCTTCCTAACATTTCATTGATTTTTTGGTTTGAAACATTACTTGTATCTTTTGGTAAGCAGCATTTCTTCTTACCAACTGCCATCTTACTTGGTCTGAATTAGAGTACTGCTCTCCAGTGGGCTTTCAAAGGGCCCTGTAGATATCTCCTCTATTAAGCACTAAAAGTGTTTATATTGATTCTCCTTAGGCAATAAATCCCTGCCAGGACAGGGAATGTGTTTTTGTCATCTTCATAAAACCAGAGCCTAGTACAATGCCAGGCATAGTAGCCATTCAAAAAGTATTTGTTGACTGAGTCATTCAATAAATACAGAGTTAGTTACTCGGAGGCTGTGCAATCTTGAGTAAAGTTTTAACTATCTCAGTTTCTTCATCTGTACAGTTGGTATAATATTACACTTATCTTCTGTGATATGTAAAAGAAGAATAAATGAGATCACACAACAAAGTTCTTTGCTCAGGGACAGATTTTTGTTCATTTCCCTATTCCCCCACTCTTATTGGCAGCATGACCTACTTTCACTGTATTACCTAGAGCAAATTTAATGATCTTTCCAAACGGCATCTTTCTTATCTATTGAGAATTTAATGTTAGTGCTTCCCAGTGATTAAATGACATATGAACATAAAGATGTAGCAGAGCTTAGTGTACAGCAAATGCCTAATAAAAGTTTGTTGTGATTATTATTGTTATTAATTTCTGGTCTAATAATATTATTAATGGCATAGGTTATAAACAAAGCTGTGATGACGGCTTCAGAAATCAACATTACAAAGAAGTTTCAAAACCTTCATTAGACTTGTAAAGGAATAAATTTCCTAAGACAAAAATTTAACACTTTTGAAAAACAACATTAGTAATAAAAATTAATCCATTATTGTTATTAGCATATGGGATTTAATTGGCCTTAATATTAAAAAAATATTCTCAAGATTTATATCAGATTTCTTCCTAGAATTGAAAGAACTGTGATGACAGGGCATAATAATAGCTAGCAATGTACATATCTAGGGCAATATATTTTTGACATTCTTCAACTACTTCGGAACATTAAGCATCAAGGGAAGCAGAAATAGCACAGACAGAAAGAAAAAGAAATTGAGAATGACTTTAGAGAAAGCAAAGGAGATATGATTTTCATTTGACCTACATTTATAAAGGGAAGTTCTGTAACATAGAAATAATGAGCAAATGTTAAGCACCCTGAATATATAATACTTAAGTCCAATCTTTTGCTGACTATATGTAAAGACTAAGGTTTATTGTGTAAACAAATACTAAAGATTTGGTTATTCAAAAAAGAAGTTTGAACTTGTTGCTTATGATCACTTTGACAGAGAACATGTCTTTTAACTGCCACAGTCAGTCTAAGGATTCATTATTTCCTATTTATTTAACATTACTGATAAAGTTAGTATTGCATCAAACGTAGACAGCTTGGTGCCTGCCCTAAGGGCAGGGAATTTCAAAATGTGAGGAGGACACAACCTTAATAAGTACATTATATTTATCTCTGACTTCAGCTATATTTGGTAGCTTCTCAGTACAAATGGCATTTTTTTCCTATAGTATCAACTAAAATACTACAGAAAGGTTAGCAATGTTCTTCCAAAAGAAATTAAACAAGCTGTGCTAATAAAGCTGCTTTCATTGTTCTCCATTTACCTAAGTAGCTTGAAACCTTTTTTGGAAGAAGCCAGGGAATGAAATATAAACATTTTCCTTAAGCAAAGCACATTCTTTTCAGAGCGGCACTAGTTATATTGAGATCTAACTTATCTAGATATGATTTTAAGATGCTTAGATTATGGCTAGAGGGACAGTCTGAATATATTTTTAAAAATTTCTTTTTGTGACAAGATTGGGGAACCAAAAATGGTAAACCATAGGGGGAGGCCTTGGTTCAAAACCAAAACACACCTTAGTAAATAAGCTTCTAGTTCTATGATCAGAGCTACAGAATGTGGAATTCAGTACAAAGACAAATCCTGAACAAGAGAAAGGGAGAACATGAACAAATGGGTCGCTTTCTACCCCAAACAAGTCTTCATGCAAGGTCTTCATGCCCAAGACATGAAATACAATATTTTTTTCCTTTACATTTGCATCTCACAATGAGTTTCTTAGGTTTTTCTTTTCTTTTCTTTTTTTTTTACAAAAACAGTATCGTTTAGTAACCTCTTAGAAGTTTCTTAATTATTTTGCATATTTAAGTTCCTTTCTTTTATTTTGGAAAATACCTTACTGTCCATAAATTTTTCATTTTATAATGTGTAAGCATTAGGCTTAGAAAGCAAACTATTTTATTTTTTTTATTTTATTGAAAGCAAACTATTTTAGTAATTAAATATTTCTGCTTCCTAACATTTTACCAATTTTTTTGGTTTGAAACATTACTTATATCTTTTCTTAGCATTTTTCATCTGCTAGTCTTATATCCCTAATTAGATTGCAAATCCTTGTGTCTGATTTTCCTTGTGTCCTCCAGAGGACCAACCCAGTGTCTTGACTGTAGACAGTAACTGGTCTTAATTTGATTAGGATGGAAATCAGAAATAAGTAACAGCTTCATTTTAAAGTTAACATGGACCATCTAGAAAGAAAAAAAATAAATGGTACTAGGAATAGATGGAAAATTAATACTCTATCCACTCATGTACTCATTCAAAAATATTGGAATAATTTCCATGTGTCAGGTGCTATTCTAGGCTTTTGGGACAAGTTGATTAACAAAACAGACAAAAATATTTGCCTTCAATAAATAATATATATGTCATAAGGTAATAAGTGTTATGGAGAAAAACAAAACAGAAAAAGTGTAATGGAATGCCAGGGGCAGAAATGTGGGGGAATGAGTTGGATTTTTATTTTTATTTTTTAAACTTTTTTTTAAGATTTTTTTTTTTTTATTTGACAGAGAGAGCACAAGCAGAGGGAGAGAAAGGGAGAAGCGGGCTCCCTGCTGAGCAAGGAGCCTGATGTGGGACTCGATCCCAGGACCTTGGTATCATGACCCTGGCCGAAGGCAGCCGTTTAACCGACTGAGCCACCCAGGTGTCCCTGAGTTGGATTTTTAATAGGGTAGTCAGGGAAGGCCTCACTCAGAAGGTGATATTTGAGCAAGACCTAGTGGAGGTGGAGAGTGAGCCAGGAGAGTATCTGGGAGAAGAATATTCTAAGCATAAAGAACAAGTCCAAAAAGCCTTGAGACAGAAGCATGTTAACGGTGCCGAAAAAACAGCAAGACAGCCCTTGAGGTTGAATATTTTAAGTGACCAGAGTGTTGTAGGAGACAATCTCAGAAAGATAATAATCTTGGAGAGAGGTACAGATCATGGAAGGTGTTACAGGCCATTGGAAAGACTTTTTTTTTTTTTTAATTTAGGGAAGGGGGTAGGGAATAAGATGTAAACTCAGATTTTAACAAGAGAAGTGTTATGATCCTAACTTTTACTTTAGGATCACTCTGTTTGCTTTATTGAAACTAGATTTTGAAAGTATAAGGGAAACCATACAGGAAGAATGTCAACAATCTAAGCAAGAAATAATGGTGGTTCAGACCAGATTGATAGCAGTGAAGATAGTGAGGAGTCATTAGATTCTGATTATAGAAGTTAGAGTCAACAAGATTTGATGATGTACAGTATAAAAATAAATCGTGGATGGCTAAAGGCATTAAGAAACATTATCTAAAACTTGGAAATAAGACAAAGGGATGACTGTGTGTCCTTACATATTAGACCAATGCTTCACAGGCCTTGACAGAGATGACTTTATGCTCTAGGGCATGCACCGATGTTGAGTTACTATTTATTATTTTGAAATAACTTCACTACTCTGAAGTTGTATTTTCACTTGTATACTTTTGTCCAATGAAGATGCAAGTATTTTCTACCTAGTAGAGAAGATAACCTCAATAGATTTATTGTCTTGAAGATTATTAACCACTCTTGTTTCCAGCTTAGCAAACTTATTGGTCTTGCTTTCCTGACTGACTATATAATTTCTGCTTCTCCTTTGCATCAGTTCTCTGTTGAGTTTTTTATTCTTCTTGTATCAGCTTTACCACCCTGCTGTTTCCAACATACACGAGCTAATAAATTTTTGGCAAGTGCTCACTTTATATTTGTATGTCATGTTCCTATCTCTTAAAAAAATTATGTTTTGACAAATATTTTGGCTATGGGCAATTGGAAGAATGAAACTACCTTTTACTAAAGTGAAAGTCTTGAAGGAACAAAATTTAGGGGAAAAGTGACAGTTCAGTTTTGGACAGGTTAAGCTTAAGGTGCCTGTTAGGTACCTCTATCAAGTGGAGATGTTGAATAAGAAATTGGACGGAAGAGTATGAAAAAGGAAAGAGAGCTGTATTTAAGATACAAAACTGGGAGCCATCAGTGTTAAAGATGGTCTTAAAAGTTATGAGACTGAATGAGATCACTAAGGGAGTCTAGCTAGGAAAAAATGATTTTTTCCCCTTAAGGACTGAGCCTTGAGGCATGCCAGCTTTTCAAGTTCAGGCAAACAGGATAAATAAGAAAATGAAGAGGCTAGGAAATCCAGGCCCTTATGCCATCCCAGAAGATAACTGAAGAAGGTGTTGCAAATAGGATTTAGGATTCCATTCTGTCAAATGCAGCTGAGTACCCAAGTAAGATGAAGACTGAGAATTGACCACTAACTTTGGAAACATGCATGTCCTTGGTAGCCTGTTTGGTTTTTTTTTTTTAACATTTTATTTATTTATTTGAGATAGAGACAGAGAGCACAAGCAGAAGGAATGGCAGAAGTAGAAACCGGATCCTGGCTGAGCAGGGAGCCTGACACGGGGCTTGATCCCAGGACCCTGGGATCATGACCTGAGCCGAAGGCAGACACTTAACCAACTGAGCCCCCCAGGCGCCCCTGTCCTTGGTATCCTTAACCAAAGCAGATTTAATGGAATTATGGGGTTAAAACCCTCGTTGGAAAGAGTTATGAGAACAATGGGAACAAAGCAATTGAAGAAAACGAATATAGACAATTCTTTGGTACAATTTTACTACACACAAAAAGGAAGAATTCTATTCATTTATATGCTTATGTGAGTGATCAAGTTGATGGGGAAAAAAAATGGATGGTTCCAGAGAATGGGGGAAGAATGGTTGGAACAGGGTTCCTGAGTAGGGGAGAAGGGAGAGAGCCAAACGCACAAGTTACAGACAGCCTTATTTTGAGTAGGCTTTGTTCATTCATAGTAAGAGGAGGAAAGGCAGAGTGTGTGGGCACAGATCTAGTCCAAGTTTCATTGCTATGGATGTGAAGTAAGACCAGTGATCCTGACTGTGTGCCTTTCTTCAATCACATTCTGCTGTGAGGTTACAGGTATAGGGTAGGCTGAAAGCTTAATTGAACTGCAGTTGGGTTTTCAGGAGATCATGATGGAGCAAGAGAGGCTCTTGCTTGACTTGAGGATGTACAGAGAAGTAATTATAATAATGGACCACAGAATTATGATGGAGAAGAGGAGTTAAAACTACATGAGGGAGTGATGGATAGTGAAAAAGGAAATCATAAAATCTTGTGAAATTAATGCTGAAGTTCGAGAACACTAAGGAGTAAGCTATAAAAGTAAGAGAACTCTAGGGAGGTGGGACTGGAAGGTTAAATCCTGGTAACTCAGATGATAGAGTGTTAGTTATAAAGTCTAGATTAAGACTATGAAGTTCAGTGGCTACAGTAGGGTGGAGACTCAGGGTCAAGACCATGAAAAAGAAAGATGCAGAGATACAGAATACTCTGAACAGTGAATAAGGAGTAGTTACCCAGTTTTCAAGCGGTGTGGTGAGGTGAGGAAGCCAGGAAGTATTTTGTATACTAGAATGGATGGTCTTCTACATAATCCTTTGAAATACCCATCTTCTTTACTCCCCAAAACAACATTTCCTAAGTGAACAATACTCACTTTTTTGCCCTTTTCACCAAGAACACAAACATAAAGCAAAGTAAGAAATACAGAAAGCTAGGCAACAATAAAATGAGTGGCTGACACATGAGAAGAGGAATACAGACCAAATCAAGGGGTAGACACAAAGAAAAGGAAAAGTTTTTAAAGAGTATAGAGGGAAGGGAGAAAAGTATGTTCAGGAGAATGAGAAAATAAGCTTATATGGCTTGACATAGGGATCAGAAAGCCTACATATAGTGATGGATTAACCCATGGAAAGAATTACTTAAGAATGTATACTACGGGGGCGGGGTGCAGAGCAAGATGG
The DNA here is from genome assembly GCF_037043125.1 of Eumetopias jubatus. Lineage (NCBI taxonomy): Eukaryota > Metazoa > Chordata > Mammalia > Carnivora > Otariidae > Eumetopias > Eumetopias jubatus. Next base: position 111,482,421 of record NW_028274814.1, on the reverse strand, counting down.
CAGAGGAGTAGGAGACCTGGATTTCGTCTGGTCTCAGGAATTCAGCTGAATAGGGATCAAACCATTCTGAACACCTATGAACTCAACAGGAGATCGAAGAGGAGAGTAGCAACAATTCTCTGAACAGAGATGAGACCACTTTCTGGAAGGTAGGACGTGCGGAGAAGTGAATCCGAGGCGATATTCGGGAGGATAGACGGCGGGGGAGGGGTCTCCGCCGGCCGCTTCTGGCAAGTGATAGAGCCGCGGAGCACAAAATCGGACCTTTTAGAAGTCGGCTCTGCTGAGGGACGTTGCTCCAGTGGCTAAGTGGGGGGTGGAACCCTCGTGGGACAGTGTGGTCTCAGGACCCTCGGGGTCACAGAAAGACCGGGGGTGCCTGAGTGCGGCAGAGCTCCCAGGTATCAGAGCAGGGAAGCCGGCTGCAGAGACGGAGCTGAGGCGCAGGCTCTCAGCTCGGGGTTGCCATAAACTGTGATCCGCGGCCCAGTCGGGCCACTGCTTCTCCAGCAGGGACCCAACAAGCGGCAGAGCTGGGGAGACTCCCCTTCCTCCCCTGGGAGGAGCGGCGTGGGAGCGCACCGCAGGGATCTGCTGGGTTTGGAGACTCCACACGGGTTCGGGTGCCAGACATAGAAACGCTCGGTCACAGGCGGGGTGAGCACAGAGTGCGGCCGGAGACCGGGGAGACAGGAGTGACTGCTTTTCTCTGGGGGTGCACTGAGGAGTGGGGCCCCGAGTTCTCAGCTCCTCCGGGTGGAGATTGGGAGGCCACCATTTTCGCCCTCGTCCTCCAAAGCTGTACCGAGAGCTTGCAGGGAACAAAAAAGCTTCTGAGAGCAAACCCGAGCAGCTGCTTAGCCCGGACCGACAAGGGCGGGGCAATTCCGCCTCCGGCAAAGACATTTGGAAACTGCGGCAACAGGCCCCTCCCCCAGAAGATAAGCACGAACAGCCACAAGCCAAGACCAGTTTACCGATCAAGGAGAACGGGAGAACTCCAGCGCTAGGGGAATACTGCACATAGAATTCATGGCTTTTTTTTTACCATGATTCATTAGTTCATCAAAGTTAATTTTTTTAACTGTTTTTTTTTATTTTTCTTTTTCCCTTTTTCAACCAACATCTTATCAATCCCTTTTAAAAAAAAACATTTTTTATTTTTAATTTTTAGAGTCATATTTTATCCCTTCATAGTAGTTACCCTTATTTTTGGCATATATATATAAGTTGTTCTCTCTTTAAAATTTTGAGATACAGTTTCTTCTAACAGATCAAAATATACCCTAAATCACTAGTGTATGGCTTTGTTCTAGTCTCCTGCCTAATCACATTCTCTCCCTTTTTTCTTTTTTTTCTTTTTTAAATCTTTCTTTTTTCAAACAACTTCTTATCTAATCAATTCCTTTTATAAAATCTTTTATAATTTTCATCTTTACAGTCATCCTTTCTGGATGTTACATCCTTTCATTGTATCAACCCTTATTTTGTACATATATGTCTTTCTTCCTTTAAAATTTTAGTAGGCACTTTTTTCTAACAGACCAAAATATGCCCAAAATCTAGTGTGTGGCACTGATCTATGCACTAGCCTGATCATATCTGATCATATTCTGCTTTTCTGGTATTGTTCTGTTTTTGTTTTTATCTTTTTTAAATCTTTTTTTATCTTTCTTTTTTCTTTCTTTCCCTTTCTTTTCCCCTGGTTTCAGGTCTTTTCTGATTTGTGTACAGTATATTTGCTGGGGACGTTGTTAACCTGTTAGGATTTTGTTCTCTCATTCATCTGTTCTCCTCTGGACAAAATGACAAGACGAAAAAAATCACCTCAGCAAAAAGAACAAGAGGTAGTACCGTCAGCCAGGGACCTACTCAATACGGACATTAGTACGATGTCGGACCTAGAGTTCAGAATCATAACTTTAAAGATACTAGCTGGGCTTGAAAAAACCGTGGAAGTTATTAGAGAAACCCTTTCTGGAGAAATAAAAGAACTAAAATCTAACCAAGTCGAAATCAAAAAGGCTATTGATGAGGTGCAATCAAAAATGGGGGCACTAAATGCTAGGATAAATGAGGCAGAAGAGAGAATCAGTGATATAGAAGACCAAATGATGGAAAATAAAGAGGCTGAGAAAAAGAGATAAACAACTGCAGGATCACGAGGGCAGAATTCGAGAGATAAGCGATACGATAAGACAAAACAACATTAGAATAATTGGGATCCCAGAAGAAGAAGAAAAAGAGAGAGGGGCAGAAGGTATATTGGAGCAAATAATAGCAGAGAACTTCCTTAATGTGAGGAAGGAAACAGGCATCAAAACCCAGGAGGCACAGAGAACTCCTCTCAAAATCAATAATAATAGGTCAACACCCCGACATCTAATAGTAAAACTTACGAGCCTCAGAGACAAAGAGAAAATCCTGAAAGCAGCTTGGGAGAAGAGAAATGTAACCTATGATGGTAGAAATATTAGATTGGCAACAGACCTATCCACAGAGACCTGGCAGGCCAGAAAGGACTGGCAAGGTAGCTTCAGAGCACTAAACAAGAAAAATATGCAGCCAAGAATACTATATCCAGCTAGGCTGTCATTGAAAATAGAAGGAGAGATAAAAAGCTGCCAGGACAAACAAAAACTAAAGGAATTTGCAAACACGAAACCAGCCCTCCAAGAAATATTGAAAGGGGTCCTCTAAGCAAAGAGAGAGCCTAAAAGCAGCGTAGATCAGAAAGGAACACAGACAATATAGAGTAACAGTCACCTTACAGGCAATACAATGGCACTAAATTCATACCTTTCAGTAGTTACCCTGAATGTAAATGGGCTAAATGCCCCAATCAAAAGACACAGGTTATCAGATTGGATTAAAAAACAAGACCCATCAATATACTGTCTGCAAGAGACTCATTTTAGACCCAAAGACACCCCCAGACTGAAAGTGAGAGGGTGGAAAACCATTTACCATGCTAATGGACACCAAAAGAAAGCTGGGGAGGCAATCCTTATATCAGACAAATTAGATTTTAAAACAAAGAATGTAATAAGAGATGAGGAAGGACACTATATCCTATGTCAAGGGTCTATCCAACAAGAAGATCTAACAATTGTAAATATCTATGCCCCTAACATGGGAGCAGCCAATTATATAAGGCAATTAATAACAAAAGCGAAGAAACACATTGACAACAATACAATAATAGCGGGGGACTTTAACACCCCCCTGACTGAAATGGACAGATCATCTAAGGAAAAGATCAACAAGGAAATAAAGACTTTAAATGACACACTGGACCAAATGGACTTCACAGATATATTCAGAACATTCCATCCCAAAGCAACGGAATACACATTCTTCTCTAGTGCCCATGGAACATTCTCCAGAATTGATCACATCCTAGGTCACAAATCAGGTCTCAACTGGTACCAAAAGATTGGGATCATTCCCTGCATATTTTCATTTTTTTTTTTTAGCTTTTAAAAAGGTGTCTTTATATATCTTTAAAAGCAATACAGTAATTTCTCAAGGCAATTACAGGGTTTGAAAGAAATAAGTTCATATATGCCAATAAATTAATCAAATAATTGCTTTATCTTAATTTGTGACTTTTTACATTCATAATATTTGTGTTCTCCTTGTAAATCTAACAAATATCTCAATTAAACTTCTGCAGAATTCAGTAACACAAATGAGGACATTTAAAAAATATCCAATACATTTCCCTGCATATTTTCAGACCACAATGCTTTGAAACTAGAACTCAATCACAAGAGGAAAGTCGGAAAGAACTCAAATACATGGAGGCTAAAGAGCATCCTACTAAAGAATGAATGGGTCAACCAGGAAATTAAAGAAGAATTAAAAAAATTCATGGAAACCAATGAAAATGAAAACACAACTGTTCCAAAATCTTTGGGATACAGCAAAGGCAGTCCTGAGAGGAAAGTATATAGCAATACAAGCCTTTCTCAAGAAACAAGAAAGGTCTCAAATACACAACCTAACCCTACACCTAAAGGAGCTGGCGAAAGAACAGCAAATAAAGCCTAAACCCAGCAGGAGAAGAGAAATAATAAAGATCAGAGCAGAAATCAATGAAATAGAAACCAAAAGAACAGTAGAACAGATCAACGAAACTAGGAGCTGGTTCTTGGAAAGAATGAACAAGATTGATAAACCCCTGGCCAGACTTATCAAAAAGAAAAGAGAAATGACCCAAATCAACAAAATCATGAATGAAAGAGGAGAGATCACAACCAACACCAAAGAAATACAAGCAATTATAAGAACATATTATGAGCAACTCTATGCCAGCAAATTAGATAATCTGGAAGAAATGGGTGCATTCCTAGAGATGTATCAACTACCAAAACAGAACCAGGAAGAAATAGAAAACCTGAACAGACCTATAACCACTAAGGAAATTGAAGCAGTCATCAAAAATCTCCCAACAAACAAAAGCCCAGGGCCAGATGGCTTCCCAGGGGAATTCTTTCAGACATTTAAAGAAGAATTAATACCTATTCTCCTGAAACTGTTCCCAAAAATAGAAATGGAAGGAAAACTTCCAAACTCATTTTATGAGGCCAGCATTACCTTGATCCCAAGAGCAGACAAAGACCCCATCAAAAAGAATTACAGACCAATATCCTTGATGAACATGGATGCCAAAATTCTCACCAAAATACTAGCCAATAGGATCCAACAGTACATTAAAAGGATTATTCACCACAACCAAGTGGGATTTATCCCTGGGCTGCAAGGTTGGTTCAACATCCGCAAATCAATCAATGTGATACAATACATTAACAAAAGAAAGAGCAAGAATCATATGATCCTCTCAATAGACGCAGAAAAAGCATTTGACAATGGGGAAAAGCTCTCAGCTTTTCCCCTAAGGTCAGGAACGTGGCAGGGATGTCCACTATCACCACTGCTAGTCAACATAGTATTAGAAGTCCTAGCCACAGCAATCAGACAACAAAAATAAATCAAAGGCATCCAAATCGGCAAAGAGGAAGTCAAACTCTCACTCTTTGCAGATGATATGATACTGTATGTGGAAAACCCAAAAGACTCCACCCCAAAACTGCTAGAACTCATACAGAAATCCAGTAAAGTAGCAGGATATAAAATCAATGCACAGAAATCAGTGGCATTCCTATACACCAACAACAAGACAGAAGAGAGACAAATCAAGGAGTCGATCCCATTTACAATTGCACCCAAAACCATAAGATACCTAGGAATGAATTTAACCAAAGAGGCAAAGGATCTGTACTCAGAAAACTATAAAATACTCATGAAAGAAATTGAAGAAGACACAAGGAAATGGAAAAACGTTCCATGCTCATGGATTGGAAGAACCAACATTGTGAAGATGTCAATGCTACCTAGAGCAATCTACACATTCAATGCAATCCCCATCAAAATACCATCCACTTTTTTCAAAGAAATGGAACAAATAATCCTAAAATTTGTATGGAACCAGAAGAGATCCCGAATAGCCAGAGGAATATTGAAAAAGAAAAGCAAAGCTGGCAGCATCACAATTCCGGACTTCCAGCTCTATTACAAAGCTGTCATCATCAAGACAGTATGGTACTGGCACAAAAACAGACACATAGATCAATGGAACAGAATCGAGAGCCCAGAAATGGACCCTCAACTTTATGGTCAACTTGTCTTTGACAAAGCAGGAAAGAATGTCCAAAGGCAAAAAGACAGTCTCTTCAACAAATGGTGTTGGGAAAATTGGACAGCCACATGCAGAAGAATGAAACTGGACCATTTCCTTACACCACACACAAAAATAGACTCCAAATGGTTGAAAGACCTAAACGTGAGACAGGAGTCCATCAAAATCCTTAAGGAGCACACAGGCAGCAACCTCTCTGACCTCAGCCGCAGCAACTTCTTCCTAGAAACATCGCCAAAGGCAAGGGAAGCAAGGGCAAAAATGAACTATTGGGATTTCATCAAGATAAAAAGCTTTTGCACAGCAAAAGAAACGGTCCACAAAACCAAAAGACAACCGACAGAATGGGAGAAAATATTTGCAAATGACATATCAGATAAAGGGCTAGCAACCAAAATCTATAAAGAACTTATCAAACTCAATACCCAAAGAACAAATAATCCAATCAAGAAATGGGCAAAGACATGAACAGACATTTTTCCAAAGAAGACATCCAAATGGACAACAGACACATGAAAAAGTGCTCAACATTGCTCGGCATCAGGGAAATCCAAATCAAAACCTCAATGAGTTACCACCTCACACCACTCAGAATGGCTAAAATTAACAAGTCAGGAAACGACAGATGTTGGCGGGGATGTGGAGAAAGGGGAACCCTCCTACACTGTTGGTGGGAACGCAAGCTGGTGCAACCCCTCTGGAAAACAGTATGGAGGTTCCTCAAACAGTTGAAAATAGAGCTACCATACGATCCAGCAATTGCACTTCTGGGTATTTACCACAAAGATACAAATGTAGGGATCCGAAGGGGTATGTGTACCGCAATGTTTATAGCAGCAATGTCCACAATAGTCAAACTGTGGAAAGATCCAAGATGTCCATCGACAGATGAATGGAGAAAGAAGATGTGGTATATATACACAATGGAATATTATGCAGCCATTAAAAGGAATGAGATCTTGCCATTTTCAACGACGTGGATGGAACTGGAGGGTGTTATGCTGAGTGAAATAATCAGAGAAAGACATGTATCATATGACCTCACTGATATGAGGAATTCTTAATCTCAGGAAACAAACTGAGTGTTGCTGGAGTGGTGGGGGGGTGGGAGGGATGGGGTGGCTGGGTGATAGACATTGGGGAGGGTATGTGCTATGGTGAGCGCTGTGAATTGTGTAAGACTGTTGAATCACAGATCTGTACTTCTGAAACAAATAATGCAACATATGTTAAGAAAAAAGAAAAAGAAGAAGATAGCAGGAGGGGAAGAATGAAGGGGAGTAAGTCGCACGGGAAGACGAACCATGAGAGACGATGGACTCTGAAAAACAAACTGAGGGTTCTAGAGGGGAGGAGGGTAGGGGGATGGGTTAGCCTGGTGATGGGTATTAAAGAGGGCACATTCTGCGTGGAGCACTGGGTGTTATGCACAAACAATGAATCATGGAACACTACATCAAAAACTAATGGTGTAATGTATAGTGATTAACATAACAATAAAGAATGTATACTACAAGAGACTGATGAAACAATACAACTAAGGTGGACTGGTCATTACTGATTGATAACTACTATAGATATCTTGGGAACAGGGGAGATTTGGGTTGTTTAAAATTACATTAACATCGAGCACTGCGCTCAAACCCTAACCTCCTCGTCTAGCTTGCAACACGGGCGCTGCCAAGATGCCAGCTTACCACTCTTCTCTCATGGACCCTGACACCAAACTCATTGGAAACATGGCACTATTGCCTAAGAAGTCAGTTCAAAGGACCTGCCCCTAGAGAGACAAAAGATACAGATATTGTGGATGAAGCCATCTATTACTTTAAGGCCAATGTCTTCTTCAAAACTATGAGATTAAGAATGAAGCTGATAGAACCTTGATATATATAACTCTCTACATTTCTGAGTGCCTAAGGAAACTCCAAAAGTGCAATTCCAAAAGCCAAGGTGAAAAAGAAATGTATAGGCTGGGAATCACTAATTTTCCCATTCCTGGAGAGCCTGGTTTTCCACTTAATGCAATTTATGCCAAACCTGCAAACAAACAGGAAGATGAGGTGATGAGGGCCTATTTAGAGCAGCTGAGACAAGAGACTAGACGGAGACTTTGTGAGAAAGTTTTTGACCCTCAGAATGATAAACCTAGCAAGTGGTGGACTTGTTTGTGAAGAGACAGTTTATGAACAAGAGTCTTTTGGGACCTGGACAGTGAAAGGAGCCTGGACAGACACTTTCCACAGCTGCAGGCAGCATTTTACAGCAAGATTACATAGTTATTTGCCTTTATTTGATAAAGTTTTATACAGAAGAGAGAAGAGAGCGTGTCTTCACTTGAAGAACTCTTTATCAAGAATTTGGGTGGGGGAGGGAAGAATGGGTGACTTGAAATTTTCTACAGTATTAAACTGGTGCTTAATAAAAATAAGTAAGAATAAAGAAATTTCTAACAAAAAAAATTACATTAACATCATTTGCTCAAAAAAATATGGCCTATTTTTAACTGATTGTGTAAAGTTTAACTATTCAGTAATGTATTAATCATGCTGTCTAAATGATAACTCACAAATAATGTTGTTTTTGTTTGTTTGTTTGTTTGTTTAAAACTTAAATACTGGGGCGCCTGGGTGGCTCAGTCATTATGCGTCTGCCTTTGGCTCAGGTCATGGTCCCAGGGTCCTGGAATCGAGCTCCACATAAGGCTTCCTGATGGGCGGAAAGCCTGCTTCTCCCTCCCCGACTCCCCCTGCTTGTGTTCCCTCTCTCACTGTGTCTCTCTCTGTCAAATAAATAAATAAAATCTTAAAAAAAAAAAACCTTAAATACTACTTGTATTCGTCCTTGTAATGCCTGTATTAGTAATCCAAATGACCCTTGGGAACATAAAATTGTCACCAGAGAGTGTCCAGGCACAGATAGAGGCTCTCCAGGCAGTTCTGCTAGTAACTTCTTTCTACAAGATGGGGGTACAGATTTAGTATCTGAATATGTTTGGTTACATAATCATTCCTCTCTTGATATAAACCAAAGTGCTCATTCAAGAGTCTGGCCCAACTTTTTTTTTAATAAAGCATTAAAAAGAGAGTAATCGCAGCTAGATTAGAATCATGTAAATTTACTAAAATGTAAAGGTGATATCCTATCATTTTTTCATCATTTTAAAGGAAAAATAGACTGAGAACAAATGTTAATTGCATAATGTTCATTTTATAATAAAGACAAAAAGATTTAGGATTTAAAGGTGTTATTTAAACAATTTAATTAAATGATCTTAAGCTGTCCTTAGTTCAGCACACATGATTGAACATACACACTTTTGTTCTGCTCATTTAACTGGCAGGAACTGTTTCTTAATTCCAGTTTACCCATTCTTCGTCTTTTTCATAACAGTACTGAGAAAAACCAAACAGTACATTTCTAGGGGATTATAGCATTTCTCACATAGTCCTAATCACTTGAAGAGCATTACTAGGTGCAAGGCTTAAGGCCAAAATATGCTAATTATGCACAAATGCACTTTCTGTCTTTAAGGAAGTCATCTGAACAAGACAGAACAATATCTCCACATATGTCCTATCCTATAAGGATTTTTAAAATTTATAGTTATCAAATAACTTGAAATTTTAGAAAGCATTTTTGATCACTTGTAGAAGCAGCCTTAGTCAAATTACAGTTTTGAGACAATGGTAGTAGAAAACTTTAGAGTTTATACTAACACCGTTTTACCTCAAATATTTAGTCCTACTGTTTACTTTGATGGATAAAATTTTTCATTTTGGATAGTTTAAGGTTCTAGGCCCTTAACTCCCTGTACTCTCCACATACACACACATCCCACTACCCATTTGTCACATCCTATGTAGTGTGTCTACTGTTAGAGTTTGGCTGGACTGTACCTTATCTGTAAATTCCCTAAATCTTGATGAGCACGTGAGAATGTCTTTCTCCTAGAGAAAGAGATCTCTGTAAGTCATTTTCATTCCAGGGGAACTAAGAATCTTGGTCTGTTTCACAGGCCTTAGAATGTGTCTGTGGATTATGCTTGCCTCTGAATTATAAAGCATCTCAGTATTTCCTGAGAGAAAATGCCTATTACTGACCTTATTTATGTTTGTCAAATGTTTTAGATACTCCACATTGCTTCATGTCCATTATTTTTCTTAACTGAGAAAGAAGAAAGTGGCCACAGTTAAGTTCTCTTTGTTCAGGTATTGATTTTTGATAATATCTCAAGGGTTTCTTTACTTGATATACAAGTGGTCAGAACTCCCAGTTAAAAGTGAGAGATAAGCCACTCACATATATTTAAACAACAACAATGAGTGTGTGCTGAGTGAGAAGAGAGTTAGTTTGCTTATAGAACCTGGGCATTAACTTCAGATGTGATTAGATACAACAGAATCTAAATTACATCATCAATGCTCAGTTTCTCTTGATCTCAAGAGAACTGTTTTTCTCCCCTTTCCTCTCCACTCTTAGACCCACCTCAGCCCTCATCATGACAAGGTAGCTGCCAGAAGCTCCAGGTATACCATATTTCATGGGACCTACATCATCACTGATTGTAAGAAAATACTTTTATTATGTACTAGTAAGAAAGGAAAAATACTCATCCTTTAATAATAACAGAATAGCTTGCTATGATGCAGATTATAAAATGTACCCCAATATCAGAGATGTTAAAATGTGGGTGAAAATAGGATACCCTAGAATCAACGAAATATGATAAGCCATTTTCTCAGCACCTCCAAGGTAATAATAGAGTTTATAACCCTTATCAGGTATAGCTGATTTTCAATAACATTGTGCCTATTTCTGAATGAGTTAGAGTGGCTGACCAGAAAAATAATATATACTGATCAACCTTACTCAAGTCCCTTGGACTAAGAGTGGGGAAGGGGTGGTTTCCACAAGAAAAAATAAGAATCTTTTCCAGAAAAGATTGTGAATTCTGAAAGACAAAATATAATAATTAATGTCTAACATTAACCTCTATAATAATAAAACAATGGGACATCTGACTCATTGAATAATTATGAATGCTTTCACTAAATATTTTATTTCTATTGCAAGAAGAATTTTTAGAACTCTAGGCATAGAGAAGGAAAAAGTACATTTTGGGCGCTGACCAGTACCTGAAAATATTTCACTTCTTTTTAAAAATGTTTCTCTTTTTATCCCTCCTGCCCCCATTTCTTGCTTTAATTTTTTTCACAAAAGGAACCGCAGACTGTTAGCCCTGAAGCCTAAAGCATAAAGGATGCAAATAGTTCTAGTTGGTGAAACAACATTATGATAGTGTCCTTCCAGTAATATCTTTGTTTGGACAGTATCCAAAACTTGAGCTGTTTCACCTTATGTTTTAGTAATGATGAAATTCATATAGTAATTAGTATCTTCTGAACACTATATTCAGCCCTTTCATCACCGAAGGGAACAAGCAACAAAAAATAAGCTCTTCTGTAGATCCCTATATCTGAGTCCTATATCCAATCATAGGCAAAAACTAAGAATTACCATAAATAGGCAATCTGAGATTCTCAGTTGTTTGTTTTTCCCTTCTAATGTGTAGCACTGACATTGCTTTACTAGGGACTCTGGCCCTTTTTAATTCAAAAGATGAAGCAAACGATGCTCCTCAGTCTGGCTCTCCAGGGTCAGGAAGAGAACTGATTGCAGATCTGCCAGAGTACAGCTACAGTGCAGCCCTAAGTGAGGCAGTGAGTAGAACACCAAGGGAAACTCTGAGTGACAGGCAGCAGAATTCAAGAGCTATTTAAGATTCAATCAATATGCATGGAGTTTCTACTCTGTAGACACTAAGGTGCTTTTGCATTTATTACCATTTTGAAAGTAGAAATTAATTCAGTAACTAAAACAGTCAGAGTGGCAAAAGAAGCAAAATAATCAAGAGAAAGTGAATAGACAACATCAGGATATGTGTGACTCCAAAGAACTCAATAGTGAAAGAACTGCAAGAAGGAGAAACAGATTCCATACGGATTTGCAGAGACGGCAGCAAAGCCTGAGTCGAAATATTTAAAAAAACGAGCACTCAACCACTCCTAAGAGGGTGGAGTCCATGATAACACATGTACAAAGATTAATAGGATACTGAAAGGGAAGAGAGTGAATACAGTTAAGCGACTAATGTATATCGAGCACTAAACTGCGTACAATTTCATTTAGACTCCACAACTTTAGGAGATAGATATTGTTCTGTGTTACAGACAAAAAACTAAAGCAAAGGGGATTAAATAATTTCTTCAAGGAAACATACTGGAAGAGTGAGGAAAACAGGACTTTCTCCTAGGTATTCATTCATAAATTCAACAAATATCTACTGAGTACCTTCTACGTGCCAAGTTATTTACACTTACTTAATCATAGACAAAGAGTTAAAAAATTATTAAAGATATAAAAAAAAGGAATCAAGAACATAAGAAAAGTAACATGAAGAAAGTATAAGTGATTTAGAAAATAATTAAATAGAACTTGCAGAAATGAAAAATATGGTCATTGAGATTTAAAACATGCAGTGGATAGGCTAAAAAAATAACTGACATTTCCTTGACACTTACTATGTACCAGACTATTCTGAGCGCCAACTCTTTTGTCCTCACAATCCAGGCTGGAGGTGGGTAATATCATTATCCACATGACACAGATGCACAAAGATGTGGAGGAACTTGCCCATAGTCACATGGCCAGTTGGAAATGCCAGTAACTGAACTTGGACATTCTGACTCAAGAGTCTTCAGTCATCGGCTGTCATTTAAACAGCTTAATAAAGATATGAAGATAGAGATATAATTCACATATGATGCCATTCATCCATTTAAAGCATACAAACCATTCAGTGGTTTTTAGTAAAATTCACAGAGTTGTGCAATCATCACCACAATCTAATTTTAGACATTTTTATCACCCACAAAACAAAACCTATTGCCCATCCCCTCCCACCACCACCCCCAGCCCTAGGCAACCACTAAACTACTTTCTGTAGTTTTGCTTGTTCTAGGCATTTCATATAAATGGAATCATACAATAATACAATACGTAATCTTTTGTGACTAGCTGCTTGCACTTAGTATAATGTTTAAGAGATTCGTAATGTTGTAACATGCATCAGTACTTCATTATTTTTTATTGTCAAATAATATTCCAATGTGTGGATAGACCACATTTGATTTATCTGTTAATTAGTTGACAGACAGTTGGGTTGTTTCCACTTTTTGTCATAAACCAAATAATTCTATATGAATAATGCAGCTATGAATATTCATGTGGACATATGTTTTCATTCCTCTTGCATTTATAGAAAAGAGTGGAATTACTTGGTCGTATGGTAACTTCAAGTTCAACATTTTGAAGAACTATCAAAGTGCTCTCCAAAGTGGCTACACCAATTTACATTCATTTTACATCCTAGTGGGGGTGAAGTGATATCACATTGTGGTACTGATTTGCATTTCTCTATTAACTAATGATACCGAACATCTTTCCATGTGCTTATCAGTCCTTTGTATATCTTCTTTGGAGAAATGTCTATTTAGATCCTTGTCCATATTCTGGATACATGTCATTTGAATTGCTTTCACCTAGCTCTTAGCAAGAAGTCTGTAGGTGGGGTAGCAAGATAAAATGGGAAAAGAGAGATAGTCATCGTTAGCTGGAAAACCATAAAGCTGGTGATATGAAGTCCTCTGCTGTGAGACTCGCCAAACCCAGAACACCAAAACTGATGGAAATGCCATCCCAGAGGAGACAAAATAAAGGATTGTGTGAGAGGTTTTTAAGACAGGAAAACAAAACTGAAGCTCAGATTATGTTAGCTCATTCCTTACCTTCTACAAATCTACAAATAATTCTTTAGCAAATAACTGGCCTCTACATGATAGTAGTAAAAAAGGACCCTATGAAACATCTTTGGTCAGATACAGCTCCCCCTCCCCCAAAAAATGCATGAACAAAGTAAAAGAAAGATCCAGAAAATATACCATAGAATAACTGCTCCTCCTTTCTCTCTCAAAAAAACCCACAAAAACTACCACCTCCCCCTCTCTTGACCACCAATATATGAAATATTGTTCTTAGTTTTCCTAAGCCCTTCTTGTAAAAATTACTGGTCAGTGAAAACTAACCCACTGACAGATGACTCAAAATAATAACCTCAAGGAGAAGCCATGGTCAAAACACTAATAAAGAACCCTGAATCTATTTAATTGTAGAACTCAACTTGGGAATTATGGTTATAGGCAGAATTCAGTGTTATCAGCTTTGACAATATTAATTAATAAAACAATATTTCAAATACTGGTGATCAGAGAAAGGCAAAGTGGTAATCTCTATTTTTGTTTTCTCTTTTAACTTTTTGATTCAATTAATTGCATTAATACATTAATATTGAGCTCTCTTCACCCTCTTTCAATAATCCAGATTGAATCATGGTGTATTCTTTGATGGCTGCTCAATTCTGTTGAATTATAATTATGTAGAATTTTTATATTGATATTCTTAAATATATAAATAGTTTGGTACTATCTTATCAATAAATAAACCTCATAAACCTCTGCTGCATAAACCCAACTAGAGATTTTCATCTTTTTCCAAGATTTAAAATGGTTTAAGTAACACTATACTTATCTTTTTTTTAATTAGCCTTTTTTAAGTGGTATATCTTATATGATCTTCCAAATCTCTCCCACAGTTATTATCTGCTCAAGTTTTGTATTTTTACTTGTTAATTTTGATAGTGTCCTCAAAAATCATCCAGTTCATTTTGGCTAGAAAATCATCCAGTTTCTCTTGGCTTGCAAATGTATTGCCATAGAATTGCAAGTAATATTCTCTCACACTTCTAATCTCTTTCAAATCTTTTTGTTATATTTCCTTTCCTACATCCATCTCAACACATCAAGATAAAATCTTTAGACTTCTTTTACCGCCCTTCTCCACACCCACATGTAAGATCTTTAGAACATGAATTCCTTAATCCCTGGGTTTTGCTGATCTAACATGGAGGTACAGTTCACTCAATTTACATTTTACGTCATGAAACTGCACACAGGAAAATTATCCTTGATCATCCTTGATCACAAGATGAAGCCACTGTTTTGACTTTACAAGCCATGCTGTGTAAATAATACTTCTTTAAACATTAGAAACCTTCAACAGTGGAGACATACACTGTCAGAGGCACATCAGAAATGCTGCTGATGGAAGGAACAACAGAATCCTATCTTCCATTTCACATTTATTCAGCGCTATCTGCTTATTAAGTGAAATGAAAGATGATATTAGTAGTATTTAACTCTTTCAGCCTCACTCTCTCTCTCTCCCTCCCCCTACTTCTACACCAAAAAAAAAAAAAAAAAAAAATTTAGCTGGAAGCAATTGCTGAGTTTTTCCATTGCAGAATGAATATGTCATTTATTTCAAACTTAATACTTAAAAATATATAGTCAGAGCAGCACCTTCAATTTACTACCTACCATGTTTTTCTTCTTGAGATCTTGAGTTCCTTGGTTTTCATTTATTTAGGACACAGATTTGAATGTATTTTTCAGATAAGATATAAAGTGGTATACTCTCTGACCTCTTGAATTCCTGGAAATGTTTTTTCTTTGGTTAGACAGATGATATCTTGGCTAGGTATATGATTCTTGGCTGCAGTCTCTCAGTCATGTATTAAAGTAATCCCACTGTTTTCTAGCATCCAATAATGCAAATGGTATGCTTATACTAGAAAGCTGCTATTGTTTTTCTAGGTTATCTATCCTCTGTAAACCTATAAGATTTCCTTTTTAGTCCTGAAGTTCTGAAAAGTCACCAAAATAAGCCTTGGCATCTGGCTTTGTAAATTACAGATCTTCCTTGATTTATGACAAGGTTATATCCCAATAAACCCATCATAAGTTGAAAATATCATAAGTGGAAAATGCATTAATATACCTAACATCATAGCTTAGCCTAGCCTACCTTAAATGTGCTCAGAACAATTACATTAGACTATTACTGGACAATATCATCTAGCACAGAACATATTTTATATTAAAGTGTTGAATATCTCATGTAATTATTGAATACTGTACTGAAAGTGAAAAATAGAATGGTTGTAGGGGTACAGAACAGTTGTCAGTGTATGAATTGTTTACCCCTGTGATCACATGGCTGACTGGAAGTTGCAGTTCACTGCCACTGCCCAACAACACAAGAGAGTAATGTAACATATATCGCTAGACCAGGAAAAGATCAAAATTCAAATTTTGAAATGTAGTTTCTACTAAATGCATATTGCTTTTGCACCATCATAACGTCGAACCATCCTAATTCAGGGACCACCTATAATTCTTCCTGGTTCCAAGAGGGTTTTCCAATGAACAAACTCAAGTCCACTTTCAGCCCACTCAATTCTTCTTGAATTATTTAAGTTATTACCACTCTATTTCTTCATTTTTCTTCCTATGGAACTCCTATTATTCATATGTGTATTTTTAGAATATGTTCTCTAAAACTTTTACCTTTTATTTAATGATATTCATCACTTTGTATTTTTGTTCCGTGTTGTTAGACTTTTCTACCACTTGAACTTTAGAAAAGAAACTTCTTTCTTTTCATTGACTCTCCATTTTAGTAGACACAGAAAGGTTTTTTTGGCATGTGATCTGTTTGCAACTACTGATTTGTTAAAATTGTCTTCTGACTCTTCTATTGATTCCACCACAAAAGAAGTCACTCATTCTTCCTCTCAGTAACTGGGTCTTCTTAATTAAGTTGTTATGATTCTTTATTTGCTGACAGATTTATGTCCTCATAGCACATGTACAGTTCAGACAGTGACAATATCTTTATTATTGCTCTTTATCAGGGTAGAGCCAAAGTACAGAGAGTGGCAAAAAGCACAACACTTTGTACTTGATGGCCAGTAGTGAAGGTATTGGTAGCTGTTAACACTTTGATGAGGCACAAAGGAGCAGTCTGGCTTTCAGTTTTCCCCCAGTGCCAGCAAGAGCTCTGTCCAAATCCTAGAGCCAGGAGAAATTCAGCTGACAGTGCAGTTTACCTCCAGGCTCACAAGAATTCGAAGGTTTGTATGGGCCTTTCCCAGAAAACACAGGAATTGAGCTGTTGCTACCACCCTGAGCAAACGAACGTGCTTCTTTAGTGACCCTGCTGGAACCCAGGAATGTCAAGTTTTCCTCCTAGTCTCCATACTTCTCCACTACCATTAATCTCTGGACAAGGACGAGTAATACCTGTACCTGTACAGGCTGTTAGTCAGCTACTAAGTGTTTGTTAAATGAGTTACTTACTATCACATGAATTGGTCTAACAACCCAGGCAACGAAAATGTCCTCTCTGCTCCTGGTCAAGTGACCTTTCTACTATAAGCTGTTCCTTCTTAATGCCATGCTGTTGTTCTCATGGTTAAGGTGGTTAAGCTAACTTTATTTGCTATGCTGTGGCCTTTCTCTGCGCATGTATTCACATCCGTCTGTGACTGTTCAATTGATTTGCAGAGTCACCTCTGGAAAAAGGCTTCAGCCTTCTTGTGCTTCTGTGTTCCAAAAATAAAATGAATATAAAATGACTTCTGTTTATGAAGGCTTTTGATCTTATAAAAGTGTAAAATGTCATTACTTTAATATTAGGTTTTCTGATTGTTAATATAATAACACTGTACACCTTTAGTGCCTTTCATCTGAGAATGTCAAAGTGTTTCATAAACTTTTACTAATTAATCAAGCCTCCCAGCACTATATAGAGACAGTATTATTATCTCTGTTTCATGGATTAGAAACAGGAGTTCACTGGGTTATAGAATGAAGGATGGACTCCCGTCCGGGCAATGGCAGAGCAAGAGCAAAGGTGACCTTGTTTGGACTTTGTTCTTAAGGATGCCCAGCCCATTTGAAGGACATTTTTTCTGCATGACAAATAATTATGCACTATACAAATTCTATTTTGCCCTCAGGTTAGAAAAAACTGTTTCCTACTTATTCTTCCCTTCCCCTGAAAATAATCTTGACCAAAGGAAAAGAAGAGGAAGACTCTCCTCAGCTTTCTGTATCTCAGGCAGATCTCCCAAAATGCAAATGAGAAAACCATAGAGAAGATGCTCTCAGATTTTTGAGCAGTTTTTTAGACATAATTTCTGTGAAAACTCATTGTAAAGCAATATATCCTAGTAATATATTTTTTAATAATTAAAATGCTTTCATACATTCATTGATTGAATATTCATTAGGTATCTACTAAGTGCCAGACATTGTTCTAGGCAATGGATGCAGCAGTGAATAAAGCAGTCATTGCTCTCAAAAGCTCATGTTTCAAAGGGAGTGGAAGTGCAAAGAGACAATAAGCAAAGAACCACACATGTGGTAGGGAAAACTAAGAAGAAAAATAAAACAAGGTGGGGAGACAGAGAGGAATGGGAAGGACATGCTATTTTATATAGATGCCAGGGAGCTGGCAATTAACAGAGGCATAAAGGAAGTAGGGGGTCAGTCTGTGGATATGTGAGGGGAGAAAAATAAGGGCAAAGGTCTTGAGGAAAGAATGTGCTTGGCATATTCCAAGATTAGCAAGGAAGGCAGAGTGGCTGGAGAGAAGCAAGCAAAGTAAAAATTGAGATGAGATTAAAGAAGTGGGGCAAAGAATAGCGTTAACACCAGATCACATAGAGCTTAATTGGTCACTGGGAAAGGTTTCCGTTTTTATTCTGAATAATCACTGAAGCAATTGGATGGTTTTGAGCAGAGGAGTGACATGATCTGACTTGCATTTTTTTAAAAGTCACTCTAACTGCCCTGTGGAGAACAGGCCACGAAGATGAAACTAGGAGTCGCTCCTAGTTTCTTTTGTTGGATCTTCCTCTATTTCCCAGTTACACATATTGAAATGCCAAGGCCTCAGTTTTGCACTTCTCTTCGCCTCCACGTTCTTGCGCTTGGTGACCTCATTCAGGCCCACAGTCATATGCCCAGCCTGACCCTCCTCTTGGCATTCAAGACTCGTCTATTCAGCTGCTCCTTAATCTTCCCTCTAGGGTCTCATTGCTACACCCTGATTCAAGTCTAGAGTATTGCAACAACCACTTGCTTTCATCTTTGTGGCCTGTTCTTCACAGGGCAGTTAGAGTGACTTTTAAAAAATGTAAGTCAGAAGAGCAATATCCTGGAAACCAAGTAGAAAAAAAAAAATGTTTCAAAGAAGATAGAATCACCAACTGCACAAAATGATGCTGAATAAAATTAGGCCTGAATATTGAACATGAAATAATGTGACATGGATCTCATTATAGATCTTTGAAAGATGATTTCAAGAGAATGAGGAGAATGAAAGTCTGATTGTACCATGACAGATTTTCTTTGCAGAAATTTCTTATTTCTATGTTACTAAAACCTACAGTACTTAGGTCTCTTTCTTTCTTATCAGAGAAACTTTGTCCAATGTAGTATTTGCACAGCTCTGACTTACCTTACACTTTTTTTTTTTTTGCCGATTGGCCAGGAAAATGTTTTTTCACATTTCACTCATCATTGATTCAACAAATACTTATTCAGTGCTTGAAAAACACTTTCTTGAAGAGTTGTGATGAATTTTACAAGACAATATTTGAAAATTATTGGCAGGTGCCAGGTATTCAAGGAAAGCCTATTAGTGGTAACGTAGTGCAAAATATATAAAATGTCACAAATCTTTTTTTCTTCGGTTATTATTCTAGTAATATCATTATCTTGATGTATTATTTCCTTCCACTGTAGATCTTAACTGCTGGAAGCATAATTAATTGCAGTGAAGTGGCTACAGAACACTCTTGGACTGAGCAAACTTTGATAGCAAAAAATCCAGATGGGCCATATTACTTTTTCCTTCTCAAAACAGATTTACATATTATGAAATATATGTGTTGGGTGATAGGAAAATCACTCTCCAAACCCTTCTTCAGGCACTTAAATACCATGTAAAACAATTATGGAAGAATTTAGCTGGGGAATTCCTCCTTAAAAGATAGTAGAATATCACGACTCTTGAAGCCACACTACTGAGTTGTATCCTAGCTCAATTACTTACCAGCTGCATGAGGCTGCACAAGTTGTTTAAATTCTCTGTATCTTAATTTCTTTATCTCTAAAATGGAAATAATATGTATGCTTAATTTATAGGGTTAGTGAGTGGTCTGAAATGAGTTAATAGATGTAATATCCTTAGAACACTGCCTGGTACATAGTAAGTGCTTAATAAATATTGTATCTAAGAAAATGGTCTGGATAAAATAGGAGCAAAAATAAAACTGCTATTTCCCAAAAGTATGTGAAATTAGATTCAAAGACTAGCCCTTCTGATGAAGAAAATATTTTTTTAAATCTTTCAAAATGTACTTAGCCAGCTGGCAAGAAATCAAGGACCCACATTCCACCTAACCCTACCAGAAAAGCACAGCAAGAACCGAAAGGAGCAAAGGGAACACAGAAGCTGATTTTCACCCCGTCTTAGCTCAGATTCCCTAGACACAGAACAGAGTAGGAATTTGGTTACATGGATATAGTCTGTTAAAAGTCTAGTCTTGGTCGGATAAAGGAGGCTGAGAAGGGATGAGAGGTAGAACATAAATTTGACTGCAGTATTATTCCCCCTTTAGACAGAAGGACCAGATCAGAAGACTGACCAGTATCAGTCAGTCATTGTCTATGGGCCTATGGGGGCAATCCCCTGAATGAGTCAGCCCCTATCAGCCCTAATTGGGACAATTCTTCAGAAATACAGGCATCTAAAAACTTGCATCAGCTGGGAGTTGGAAGCACCAGCCCATTAAAGAGATCTAAAGAAGTGAGTCACCACAGAGACTATTACAGACTACTGTTTGCATTTGTTTTTCACATTAAGTTCATTCTAACAGTTACAACATCTCTGGAGTTCTATAATCATAATTCATGGAAAAATTTATGAAGGATGTCTTATTGAAATGAATACAGCCCATACTGCTATCGTTGTTCTCCAAGACAAAACTGATACTTACCTTCCAGTATTCTAGCACTCTAGGAGAGCAGTTCTGTAATCTAATGGCTTGCATAGGGAGGTCACCCAGATTCTCATCCGTGAGAAGGTTGAACCCCTGGTTATCATGGCCTCATCTATGCCATGATTGATTTGCATGCCTATATACAACTAAAACGAGGCACAAAGTTACCCAAAACTGCTCCAGTGGTTCACCTTTGTACCAGACATTCTATCCAACCCCCATACATAACAGCAGTCATGCCTCCTCATGGAGATCAAGATCAATTACACTGGCCAGTATATCCCCTTTTTGTGCCTGCTTTTCCAAAGACTCCAGAACCCATAATCATCAGATAGCAGCTGCATCTTTAAATTTAGGCAGACTTTACTCTATCCCTTGGTGGAAGCACCCTATCCCCACCACTAACCAATACCCCTTTATCCACTTGAGCCTGTACATGTGGGGATAGGAAATACAACTTCTCCCAAGTAGTTCTCTGGCAAGGAGATTAAATAGGGCCACTTCTATTTTCACCCCTTGGTTCTTGAACCTGTTTATTCTACCTATTGGAGACATGTCAATAGTGATTGTTGGTTTAAGGAATGTACTGCATCTTACAGGATAGCCCTATAATGGATGCTTTGGTGCCTTAGCCAGATCTTGGCTGATAACAAATCACATCTGCCCCACCATTAGAGAATAGTCTTCAGCTAACAGAGCCACCTAACCCAGGAGGCTATCCTCTATTTTGAGGAGATGGAGCGAGTGGAGTTTAGCCAATGATTCACTGACACAGAGTATAAAAGGTTAGCACCCTTGCTCAAAAGAGAACTAACTCAGTGATAGAATCTGTGCTCCCAATATTCCCTGTGAAATCATTTCTATGCACACAACAGATGTGTCTGTAATGAGCCAACCATGGCCTGAAAAGCACTGAAAAACACCTCTGCCATGGAGAATAATGGCAATATTAGATATGTGGATAAATATAAAAGATTAAAGAAATATTATGAAATTCTTTAAAATTTCATTATCTGTTTAAAGCAAACATTATCTGTTTAAAGCAAAAATTAATATTTTAATGGATTATGGAGTTTATAATATATGTAGAAGTATATGACATGACTATCGCAATGGATAGAGGAAAGGTAGTTGAAATTATACAGTTGTGAGGTTCTTATATGTGGTGCTATAATGTTAATTCAAATAGATTTTCATAACTTAAAGATGTATATTATAATCTCTAAAGCAACCACTAAAATAAAATACCAAGAGGTATAGCTAAAAAACTATCAGAAGAGCTAGAATGGAATCCTAGAAAGTCATTGATTAAGCAATTGTCAGACTAGTTAAAAATCAAGGCTCAATTAGATGTTGTTTGAAAGAGATGCACTTTAAAATATAAAAGTGCACACAAGTTGAAAATAAAACAATTGAAATAAATATACTATTCAGTCTACAAGTCTAAGAAATTTAGTGTGACTAGATTATTTCAATACAAGAGGTACTACCAGAGATAGGGGGATATTTTATAAGGATAAAAAGGATTTATTCATCAGGAAGACACAAATCCAAATGTGTACTCATCTAATTACAGAGCTAAAAAATACATGAGGCAAAAATGGACAGAACTAATAGGAAAATTATACCAATCCACAATCATTGGTAGAGATTTTGTCTATCAAAATAACTGATAGAATAAGTAGCCAAAAAAATTAGTAATGATATAGAAGCCTTGACAGGAATGCTAGTGGGCACATCAGTATAAATTCTGTGGAATTCATATAAATAAATATTATGAACATTTGTATGCCAACAAATTCAATAACAGATAAACTGGACACATTCCTTAAATAATATAACTTTAAAACTGATGCAAGTAAAAATGAAAAATCTGAATAGCCCTAAGACTATTAAAGAAATAATTAACTTGTCAAAAAGAAAATTCTCAGATGATTTCACTATTGAGCTCTATCAAACATCTAAGGAAGAAATATCAATCTTTGCAAGCTCTCTCAAAAAATAGAGGAGGTAGATACTTCCCGATTTGTTTTATCATGCTAGCAAAACCTGGCAAATATATTACTAGAAAATTATAGACCAATAGTTTTGAGCATAGACACAAAAATCCTTACAGATTATTAGCAAATTAAATCTACCAGTACACAAATAGGAGAATACATCATGACTAAGTAGAATTTACTTCAGGAAACTGACAACAAATTATATGATCATTTCAATAAACACAGAAATCATTTGCTATAGTATTATAGCAGGCATTTATGCTAAAAATCCTTGGGAAACGAGGGAAGAAGAGAATTTCCTCAACTTGATAAAAGGCATCTATGAATAACCTATACTTAGTATCATATTTCATAGTGATTAATCCCCCTGAGATTGAGAAAGGCAACAATGAATTTACCACTTCTACTTAACATTGCACTGGAGGTCCTAGCCCATGATAAAATAAGAAAAAGAAGTAAAAAGCATCCAAATTGCAAGATATAACTCTATTTGCAGAGATCATTGTTTATATTGAAAATCCTAAGAAATCTACCAAAAATCCATTAGAATTAACAAAGTCAGAGTATACAAAAGAAATACTGAAAAATATAGAACAATTGATTAGAAAATATAATGTAAGAATGCTTTACAATAGCAACAAAAACATAAAATAGTTGGAAATACATCAAAGAAAAGATGTGCAAATTCTCTACTTTGGAACTATAAAAATGTTGCTGGGATAATTTAAAAGAAGAGCTAAATAAATGGAGAGTTATACTAGTTCAAGGATTGGAAGACTCAGAGCTGTTGTCAGTTACCCTAATGGATGCACTGATAGAATGCAATACCAATTAAAATTCCGGCAGGCTTTTTAAAAGAAATTCACAAGCTGATTCCACAATGATTAGGGAAATGTAAAGTACTTAAAATGGTCTCCGTTTTCAAGAATTTAAAAAAAATTTTTTTTTTTTAGGATTTTATTTATTTATTTGACAGAGAGAGAGCACAAGCAGGCGGAGTGGCAGAGAGAAGGAGAGGGAGAAGAAGACTCCCCCTGAGCAGGGAGCCTGACACGGGACTCAATCCCAGGACCCTGGGATCATGACCTGAGCCGAAGGCAGATGCCTAACCGACTGAGCCACCCAGGCGCCCCTCAAAAATTTTTTGAAGAATAACAAAGTTGGAGGACATATGTTGCCTCATTTCAAAGTATATGGTAAAGCTACATTTGTCAAAAAATGTGGTAGCAGTGTAAAGATAGACAAATAGATAAATAGAAGAATAAAAAGGCCAAAAAGACAAGCATTTATATGGTTCACTTTTTTTTTTTTAATAAAGTAGCAAGGTATTCTATGGGAGAAAGATAATTTTTCAGTAAAGGATGCTGGAGCAACTGAATAAACATGGAAGAAAAAACTCAACTTCTACCATACATAAAAACTAATTCAAGATGTATCATAGACCTAAATATAAAGCTAACTCTATAAATTTCTACAAGCAAACATAGGAGAATATCTTTACAATACTGGGGTAGGCAAAGATTTCTTAGGACAGAAAAGTTCTAACCATTAAAAAGTAAACTATATCAGAATTAAACTTGTGCTCCTAAAAAACATCATTAACATAATAAAAGGGCTGAGATAATAATTCATTTTATATATTCCAATTAAATAGAGAACTTCTCTAATGCAGTAATAAAAATACAAACTAACAAAAAATGTGCCAAAGATTGTATAGACACTTAAGAAGATACAGAAATTTCCAAAATATACATGAGAAGATACTCAACATCATTAGTTTTTAGAAAACTTCAAATTAAAAACATAATATCACTTCACACTAACTAGGATGACTAAAATTTAAAATAAAAATACCAACTGTTGAGGATGTGGAATACATAGATCTCTCATCGATTGCCACTTTGGAAACGAGTTTGCAATTTCTTATAAATTTAAACATACACATAACCTATGTATCATCACTTCCATTTCTAGGTATTTACCCAAAATAAATGAAAACATATTCACAAAAAGACGTGTACAAGAACGTTTGAGTAGTTTTATTCCCAGCAGCAAAAACTGAATGATTTATATGAAAAAATCTATATGTTGATCAAGATGTGATTGGACAAATGGTATAAGAAAATGGAATACTTAACAAGAGAAAGGAACAAACTACTGATATGCACAACAAAGATGAACTTCACAACCATCATGTTGAGTGAAAAAAGCCAGATATGAAAGCATATGTTCTATTCGCTACCATTTACATGAAGCTTTAAAAACAGACAAAATAAAGCCATGGTTTTAAAAATCAGATTTTTTTTTGGGTGTGGGTGAGGGGTGAGATATTGCAAAGTACATTAGGGAACTTTCTGGGATAATGGAAATAATCTATATATTAACTGGAATGCTGATTACACAGGTGTATACATTTGTCAAAACCTAATGAAGTATACACTTAAAATTTATGCATATTATTATATGCAAAGCATATTTCAATATATATATTTGACTAAAAACATTTTCAAATTAAGAATGACACTTTTTCCACCTGTTTTTTCTACCAATAGCAAAAGCAACAATAAAAAAGCTAACTCTTCTTGAACACCTATTCTGTGTGAGGCACTAGATAAATGCTTCATGCATGTTAACTAACTTAACCCTGCTAAGAATTCGGATACTTCATATCATAGGTATGATATCCCCCACCTCCATTTGATACACAAGGAAGTTGATGTACAAAATATTGTATTAATAGGCTCATTGGCTCACAGATAGAAACTGGTGGAGCCAGTCTATTAATCCAGGCATTTTAGACCCAGAGCCTGTTTTCTTAATCACCTTGCTGTGTTCCCTTTATTTTCTCTACAACAGTTATAACTGACTTACTGAAAGATAAAGAGTTAATTTTCTTTTTAGCAATATTAGATTCTACAAGGTTGAAAACTCCCGAAGACTATGACACTAGGAACCAGCTAAGTGTGTGTAAATCCAAATTAACTTCCTAGGGGTCTGTGTATATGGAACTCCAATAGGTATACATCCATCATTTCTCCAGGTGTTGCAGACAGGCTGCCAATTCCTCAAAGCTGGCAGCATTACCGGCAGCTGGTCGATCAGGTTGGAGCAGCATCACTGTGTGGTCCACCAGAATACTTTGGATGCTTTCTATTCTCCTTTCCATTCCTGGGTTTCACTAAAGGGTCTCCAGGTGTGACTATTCTCCAGGTATTGCCAAAAAGGGCCCACTAGCATCTTCCCCTTCAACAACTCACGAACTGAACTGAAACAGAAAAGGATATAGGCCTGTGTTAGGTTTCTCAGTGGTGGAATATCAATATTTAGGCTAGAATGGTAGGCATTTTGCCATCTCTTCGTGTAGCGTATGCTGACTTGACAGCCAACAAGTTGGAACATACAACAGAATCTTACTTATTAAGCTAATCTATGCTATAATCTATAGGTTTGTCTTTACCAAGACACTTTTTAAGAATTGGATTTCATAACATAGAATCAGGTTTTATGAAACTTCTGTACTGCTTTGAAATCAAACCAATGGACTAATTTGCTTTTCCTTTACATGTTTGTGCATAGTACTCATAGTTCCCATTGGAAAGCAAGGTAATCGTACTTCCTTTTAAATCTATTTTTTTAATTTTAAAAAACAATTCACTGTTTTGTTTATGACTATTTAAAGTAAAAGAGAACTCATAAATTAGACCTATAAAATATCTTGCAAACAAGCTGTCTAGAACCCTTATGTTAACTTTTTTCCAGAATTAGTTTAGTCTAGTGTTTTTCTAAATGACCTCCTATGTCAGGGTCAACTGAGTGTTCACTTGAAAGGTAGGTTCCTGGGTCCCACCCCCAAGCCTACTAAATCAATGTATTAGCTGAGGATCCCAGGAATCACATTTTAGCAAACACTCCACGTAGTTCTTATTTACCCTTAAATTTGGCAATTTCTGCTTTAGGTTCACTCTAGGGAAAGGGAAAAATAGCCATCAAACATTTTATTTGTAGGAAGCAACCCCTGAAATGAATGGAGAAATAAACCACAGCCAGAAAAAGAAACTTTTCACATCAGCACAGCAGCTTCTCTCTGCAAAGGCTGCTTGCTGGCTTTAAAAACAGAATCTTTAAAACCTATAGCACACTAGGCCATTATCTTCAAGTTCACAAAGGGGTTTTTAGATCTGCTACATGAAAGATGTTGTAATAAACCACACAAATGCTACATTGAACGAAAGCAAATGCAAGGGGAGAATTTAATACCTACAGATATAAAACCTCAGTTTGTTTTTAAAGATCCTTTTCATCTTGAGAAGAAAGAGAGATTTAATCAATCCTTTTGCAGAAGTTATCCCATGTCAGACTTGTGCCTGCCTTACTTTAGTTCAAAGGGGACAAAGGTAGTTTCTTCTTCTAAACCAAGTTGGGAAGGGTCAGGAACTAAAATAAATGAGGAGCTACCTTTATTTCCATGGATCAAATGATGTGTAATATAAGAGGCTTTTCTATTTTG
Organism: Eumetopias jubatus; assembly: GCF_037043125.1. Classification (NCBI taxonomy): domain Eukaryota; kingdom Metazoa; phylum Chordata; class Mammalia; order Carnivora; family Otariidae; genus Eumetopias; species Eumetopias jubatus. Next base: position 111,455,179 of record NW_028274814.1, on the reverse strand, counting down.
AGGAAAATGAAGAACATGGATCCTATAGAAACCTAAATGTAGTTGAGCTATGGTTTCTTTTCTATTTGTTTTTTACTTTTCCATTAAAATGAAAATGAGTGAATGAATAAATGGGCAAATATTTTTAAATGATTTGATTGCGTATGTTTTATGTATTTCCTGTTCCTTGCATGATTTTTCACCTGTGACCGCAGATTGCCTGAGCATTACAAATAAGCTTCTCCTACCTCCTGAACCCTGGCTGGCCTCAATAAACCTGACAAGCTAAAAAGCAAGGAAAGGATCTTTGGAAACAGGTGGCTCCAAGCAGGACTTTGTCCTCTCAGAGCAACTCATCCACTCTCATCTGTAAAAGGCTAGAGCTCAGTGTGCTACTTTTCCATCCAGGCTATTGTTATCCTTGGTAACGGACTTTACACCAGCTTCTTGTCTTACTCTTTGTTCCTCTGAATGCAGGGGGAGAGTAGCTCTTAAACCAATTCTGCAGAACTATGATGCAAGACCAGAAAAGAAGCAAACTAGTTTCTTTCTTTCTTTTTTTTTTCTTTCTTTCTTTCTTTCTTTCTTTCTTTCTTTCTTTCTTTCTTTCTTTCTTTCTTTCTTTCTTTCTTTCTTTCTTTCTTTCTTTCTTTCTTTCTTTCTTTCTTTTTCTTTCTTTCTTTCTTTCTCTCTTTCTTTCTTTCTTTCTTTCTTTCTTTCTTTCTTTCTTTCTTTTTCTTTCTTTCTTTCTTTTTTTACAAAAAGAAGTACATTCATTGAACACCTGTTTAATAAATGTCCATACTTGGTACAAACTGCAAGTTCTAGAAGAAAAGGAGAAGGGGTTTGAAGTTTGTATTAGAATGGGAGGGCCATATAATGAAGTATTGAATACTATTAATATTTTTCTTACACATTCTAAATCAAATGGCCACTTCATTTATAGGCTGATCACTTAATTAGATATTTAGGGGTCAGACTTGGTTGGTTAAAAGTGTTGTAGAAAAAAAAATAGGCTTTTTGGAGGGATGCTGATAGGAATTAGAAAAGCAATTCTGGATTCCTCACTTAATTGGCAAGAATTTCTAAATCTGCTTTCATGGATATTATTTATTTCCTCTTCTGTCACACCAGGAGCCATTTCAATTCTCTATCGTGCTGAATTTTCTTATTTATGACATTGACTACACAGCAATCACCCACACTTCCTATTATCTTAAAATAATTGACCATCTAATTTCCCCCGAACTTGACATATAGGATTTACACAGATCAGTTTTCATCTAATCCAATTGCACTACTTAAGAGGAAAAACCAAAACAAAGCCTGTGCTAAGATGTTGAAGAAAGCCCTAAGCCACTTGGAACCTTAGCACTGTTCAAGGGAAGGTATATTATGTCATAGGAATTGAGAATGTCATAAAAATATGAGTGTTTTTAGGACTGAAGGTGACTTGTTCCTCCCATCTCCCCTGTTAACACCTGTTTCAGTGATGGGGGTGGAGAGTTACTGAAGCAAACGAGTCTATGGTATATTGCAATTAAGAGAAAGGGTATATGATTTATGAGGCTCCATCAAATGTCCTTCCTTGAACTGATTTTAAAGTCCTCCGAAGCCATAATCCCACAACTCCAGAAGGTATGATGGTATTTACAAAATCTCATGAGTTAGACATACTACAATCTGTACCCTCTGTTATCACACGACTTGAAGGGCCTACAAAAAGTAAAAGAAGTGAGCTAAGGTAGTAACCTAGTACAGTTAAAATCACTAACATCACATCAATGCCAATGATGGAGGAGCATGGATGAAGCGACCAGGTATAAGGTAAATTGAAGTATACCCTCTACATCTGTAAAGTGAAATACTGATCGGCATTCAACGAGTATTCGTTGAGCACCTAACACAATGAGTGTTATGCTAAATGCTGTGGAGATAGATACATAAAGAGCAAAAATATGATGCCTGCCCCTCCAGGAGTTTAGATCCCAGAAATGTATTGTGATAATGCTTTATTTTTTCTACCATTCCACAGATAATCTCCTCCCTTCTTGGTAAGAAGTTAACTTGAATGCATTATTTGCATACCCTGTCTATAGAAATTCAGCCCCATGAATGAAACAAAGAGTTCATCTGATTCCCTGTGGCTTGTTTGTTCTGAATTCATTTCACAGATAATCAAAATCTTATGAATTAAAAAGACAAACAAAATGGTGTGCACTGGTAAGAGTGCTAAAGGAAATAGACCAGATGAATATTTGGCTTCTCCACTTTCAACACATTCTTTTTTGAAATATAAAGTTGTAGTTAAAAACAGTCTCTGTAAAGCATACCACCAGTTATAGATTTAAGATTTAATATGTCACTTTAGCAAAACTGGATAAGCCATGCTGAATGTTTTGGTCTCAGTTAACTTTATGTCCTGATAAAATTTGCCAGAGCAGTTGCATTAGAATTTGCTATATACATACAAATTCAATAAAATCTTCCTAAGATCAAGATTTTTGTTTTATTATATAATATGTAAGGTATGTTTCATGAATCCTATAATGGACTAAATTTATATCATCTTTTTAAATTCATATAAATTTGTACATTTTTACATTCTAGCTGACAGTAATCATGGCATTGATCATATTACCTTTCACTCTGACTCTATTTTTCCAAGTTCTATAAGGACAGAGGCCTTGCCTCATTTGTCCATGTATCCCTAAACTTAGCACATAATTTGTCACATAGTAGCTATACAATAAATATTCTTTGAATAATTAAATGATACCACCCCTGAGAAGATCAAAATTTAGTTAGGCTGACAAATATGTATGTAACTATAATGTAAAGCAAAGTGTGACAAAAGAGCCATTACTTAAGACTAGAGAGATATATTTGCTCTTTCTTTTTATAGAAGATCAAATTATTTTTGCAAATAAATTATAATCACTAAATAAGATATTTGTTGGCAGATTTCATATAGATAAGTTCACTGCACTTTTATCTAAGTATGCTATTTTCCTGGTATTTATTCCTTCCCTGAGAAAATAAACTACACATTTCAATTTTTAAATATTGACTTTGTATTTTATAATTGTTACTTGCAGAATTATAATGAATCTAAAGAAAATGAAGAGTTGTCTTCTTTCTGACTTTGGGTATATCTGGGAAAATAGGTATATCGAAACTTGACCATAAGTAAAACAAAACTGTGTCATTTATTTCCCAAGGAAAGAAGGAAGGAAGGAAGGAAAGGTGGGAAGAGGAAAATAAGAAGGAAGGAAGGAAAAAGGGAAAGAGAGAAAGAAAAAGTAGAGTCATGAAAAAGCAACCTCACTGTACAGAAAGTGCAGCTTAGTCAAATACTTGCCCGTATTAGTGCTTAAGCTCTTCAAAATGGTACCCTTTTTTTTCACCATAATGATGCTATCATCAAAATAAACACATGTGGTTTTTATTTTTTTTAGTATGTATCAAAGATATTTACTAAGTACAATTAAATCTTCAGAAGCTAGGGGATTTTTTAGATCTTGAAAAACTTCCTTTTATTTCCATTTTCATCATTTCCTCCTATGCTTCCACAATCCTGTCTGGTTAATTTTAAACCAGTGACAGCAAAGAAGGCCAGGTTCTTTGCCATTCAACAAATATGAATTTAATTCTGAATTTTTTTAGTATAGACCACTGGCTCCATTTTTATAGAAAATAAAAACTCTGGGCGCCTGGGTGGCTCAGTCAGTTAAGCGGCTGCCTTCAGCTCAGGTCATGATCCCGGAGTCCCAGGATCGAACCCCACATCGAGCTCCCCATTCAGTGGGGAGTCTGCTTCTCCCTCTGCCCTTTACCCTACTCGTGCACTCTCCCTCTTTCTCTCTGTCTCAAATAAATAAATCTTTAAAAAAAAAAAAGAAAAGAAAAACTCCTCCTCCTTTTAAAACAAACCAGAAATAAGATTTTCTCCAAAAGATTTATCACTTTATTTCTTCAACTTATTGGACTGAAGCCTCTTTCTTAGGAATTCCTGAGTAAGTTTGCAGGTGGTGGATGATTCATTTGACTACCCTGCTTCAAGTTTCATTTGTCCTTTTGAAGAATTCTTTACAGTGGTTGCTACTGTCCATGGTCAAAATTTAATCCTATTTATTTATTTATTTACTTATTACTATATTGTTAGCCACTGTATAGTACACATCATTAATTTTTGATGTAGTGTTCAATGATTCATTAGTTGCATATAACACCCAGTGCTCATCACAACACACACCCTCCCCAATACCCATCACCCGGCCACCCCATCCCCCCATCCCATTCCCCATGCCCTGAAACCCTCAGCTTTTTAAAGAAAACAAAATCTTTATTACTATGTATCATGAAACTTCCAGCAACATAACCCAATGTCAATTAAGGTTCAGAACAAATGAAATATTAAAATAATACTTATATTTTACAATGATATATATGTATTCAGAGAGGACCTTATTTTTTTTAAGTAATTTGCAATCTGTGGGGACTTTCTCCCAAGTGAAAATTAAGAGCATGGGCTTCAAATCCTGACTCCAATAATTACTAGTTCTGGGACCAAAATAAAGTGGCTTACTACCGTTAAGCCTTAGTATCTTCATTTATAAAATGGGGATGATGATACAATTACCTCATAAGAAGAAATGTTGGGAAGATTGCATTAATATGTAAAAATATTTAGACTCATCATTGGCACATAATTATTCAACAACATTCAATAATTTGGCAGTAATGTTTATCACCATTATTGTTATTACTCTTTCCAACTGATGCCTATAGATTTGAATGCTGTTTGCCTTATATATTTTATCATGTAAATTCCAATTATGAATATCTATGTCTTAGGTTTGTTTCCTTAAAAGTAGACCCTGAGGCAAGAATTTTAGTGTAGTTTATTTGGGAGATGATTTTGGAAAGCATCAGTAGGAGAGAGGAAAACAGACATAGGGGAAGAAAGAGGAGGAATCTTGAAAATGTCAACAAAAGCACACATGAGCTTAAATAATCTGCATGTCCCTAGATATTCTTCAAGTTAGCTTTAGAATATACAAGATCCAGATTATAGTTGGTGCACCTCAAAAGACAAATTAAATGACTAAAGGAAGAAGTGTATCTCTTCTTCAGAGATACTCTCCTAGGATACACTGCTGCTTAAAATCTTACCTAAATAAGTAGTGCTACAGAAAATAATTTAACAATTGCACCTAATAATAATGTACAATTTACATTTCCTATTCTTACCTAATTATTGTTTAGTGTATAGGAAACATTAGGGTGATCTTATTGAAAGGCTTGTTAAGTACGGAAGCTGAATGTCCTAATCAGCTACTTTTCACATCCTAAATCTTAAGAAATATGTGTCACCCTTGTGCTTAGTTCATTTATATGCAAAATATAAGTTTTCCTATGGCAATTATCACTTTATTTATAAAAAACCTATAACTGTAAAACTGTATCTAGTTTGTCAGTTTTCTATAAATATAATAATTATTATTAAAACTGGTGGTTAAGTTTTGAAAATAGCTGATGATAATAAATAAGGATGCCATTTACATGCTAAAAATGCAAAGGGTGAAACTATACGATAAAAAGTCTGTAATCATGATCTCTTTGCTGAATTCAGCCCATAATATCCAATGTCAGAATTCTTTGTCCCTATAGTTCACGATAATACTCATTTTGTTAAATTGTGTGCATTAAAACAACAACAGGGGCACCTGGATAGCTCAGTCGGTTAAGTGTCTGCCTTTGGCTCAGGTCATGAACCCAGGGTCCTGGGATGGAGCCCTGCATCAGGCTCCCTGCTCATCGGGGAGTCTGCTTATTCCTCCCTCTCTCTCCCTCGACCCCTCCCCCTGCTCGTGCTCTCTCTCAAAGAAATAAAATCTAAAAAAAATCAATAACTAAGTAAAGCCTCTTCAGGCTTACTGATTTCTGATCTTTAAAACTGATTGACTCAAACGTGCTGTGATCCAGTATTACTGTTTTCTATGTGGGACTTTTCAAACTCACTATTCACCCAATATTGTAGGTTTCTGCTACTCACCAAATATGTTTTAGTGTATACTAAGCATCAGGTACTGTTACAGCTGCTGGGAATGCAGAAATCCATACAATTTATATAGTAAAAGTAAACAAAAGTTTGTCATAGAGCTTACACATTTATTCATTCCTCTAAGATTCTAAGTTCCAAGTCATTGTTAAATTAGAGTAATTTTACCAGGAATGGTGAATTCTTTGACTTGCAAATGACAAAGAATAAAATTGAGTACTTGGGGGAAAAAAAAGTAATTTATAAAGTAAAGAAACCACACAGTTTCTGGATTATGCTGCTAACATTCATGATCCAGGAATGAGGGATTTTGCTTAATCACATATTCTAGGTTACTCAAGAACTCATGTAAGAATTATTCAATCTCTCTTTATCAATATGTCTTTACTTTTCCCCTTAGCATATAAATATGCTCAGGTTTTTTCCAATATTTCAAAAAGAAAATTTTCCATAGCTGGCTTCCTTTTTATGCTATACTTTAAGTATATTTGGAAAAGCGCCACCCACTTATTTTCACTTCCACCTCTTATCTCTTCAATTTGCTGCTACCCCTCCTAGTTCTTTTTTTTTTTAAACAAAATTCACATTTTATTTAGGTTGAAATAAACTATACAAAATTGATTTTCACCCCTCCTAGTTCTTAAGTACTGACATAAAAGCAAAGGTAACTTTAGTTTTTGCCTTCCATGGGTAACTTTGAAATTCCTTCAGGGTAATTTCCCCCTGCCCTTTGAGGAAAACTTTGACCAATTCCATGGCTTTTCTGCTTACGATAAGTAATAGATGGCTGTGCTATAGTTTTAGGTCTCAGACTCAATCTTTATTCAATAGTTAGAATGTCCAAGATACTAATCAAAATTCCAGATTTTATTTTATCACTAAACATTCTCTGCCCCCCAACTAGGGCTTGCTTCAATCCTTCTTCCTTCTCCCATCGTGCCTGAATGGGAGGAGGATGGCACTGATAGAAAAGAGGAAAGAAGATGACAGGAAAAGTCTTACTTGAACTTTAACCATCAGAAATTATTTTGTACTCTTTAGACCAGCTTGTGGGAAAGCCAATTCAAAGATGGCCTTCCCTGGGGACCTCTCTTCTTACAATTCCCACTATCCAGGCTGGTGTTTTTGATTCTGGGTGGTTACCCGAAAGATTACTTGATAAACACCATTAGACCAAGCATCATGAACACAGAGGAAAGTATCTCTGCTGCTAATATAGTATCTTCAATGTCTTGCATTGCACCTGACACATGGTAATCTCTCATTAAAGACTGGTTGAGTGAATAAGTGAAAGATAGCCTCCATATTACCAAATTCAATGATCACTTTCTGCCTTTAACTAAATTAGCCTTGAAACACATTTTACACTATTACACCTCTCTTATGAAATTCTCTCCTCCCTTCTTGTAGAACACAAATCTCTCCTGTTTTCTTCTCTCTGGTCATACTCTTAGTCTTCATGAAGCCTTCTCTTCTTTGTTTGACTGCTCCTTAAATGCCAGTGTTCCCTAGAGCTGAATGTGTGGCTTTTCTTTTCTTATTACTATATGCAGTTTCTCTTAACCATTTTCTTGGGTTTAAGTAACAAATCCATGGTTCCAGCCCAAAACTTGCTCCTTAGCCCCAGATCTATATATTCAACTGCCTTTGGGCTACCTGCCATCTCATAGAGACCTTAAACTTCTTGTGTTCAGATTTGAATGCATTATCTTTTCTATAAGATCTATCTAGTCCTTGATTTCTATAGTGTGGTAAATGTCATCATTATACACTCAGTCTCTGAGATTAGAAATCTGGAAAACTAAACTTCAGCTCTCTCCTTCAAAACTTACATCCAAGTGGCTCTCCAGATCCTTTACATTTGATTGTCTAAATAGGTTTTTAATCCTATCTTCCTCTTAATTTCCATAGCCTTATTTTGGGCCCTTATCACTCTGCAATTCAATTATTGGTTGAATTGCAACTGGTTGCCCTCCTAACTGGTTGTCCCACCTCTTCCAATCTATCCCCTATCCTGCTGCTAGTAACTAGTGATCATTCTAACACTCAAACTTAATAACAGTGCCTTTTTAAAAAATAGCTCCCTGCAGAGTATCCAAAATAAAGCACAAATTCCTTAGCCTGGATCAGAAGGCCGTTTGTGATCCATCCCTGACCTATCTCCCCTGGCTCAATTTTAACCACTTCCTAGAATGAGAACCACATGCAAATACTGTAGTTCCCTCAAAGCAGCCAACTATTTTTATCGTTGTAGGCCTATAGACTTTTTTCCCTCAGCTTTTTCCTTCACCTTTTTTAGCTTCCAAAATTCCAAAGAGTATATCAGTTTATCCATCCTAGAATAGCAAATAGGCTTTAGGCTAACACTTCTCACACTTCAAGGCTTAAGTCAAATGCTTCACTGAGAAGCATGCTCTTTTACTTGTTTGGAGGTAGGTTTTCTCCTGTATCCCCACGGCTCCATCTGCATACCTTTATTTTAGGACTGAGAACATTTTTGTTATTTCTCCATATTTCTGTTTCTTCTTGTTGAGCTTAGTACAGGTGACAAGTTAACACTTAAAGATATGTGGTGTGGATTCAGACTATGGGATGGAATGCTTTCATTGTCACTTCCAAACTGCTGACCTAAGTTGAGCAAGTTATTTACTTTATTGCTCCTCAGTTTCCTCATTTCACTATGTGGATCAGTTTAGGCTCAGAGAAATTGCATGACTTGCTCAAGTTCTCATAGCTGTTGGATTGGTCAAGCTATGACTCAGATACAGATCAGCTTTGCCATGTCCATTGTTCTTTATAGGATAACACTGCACTACCTTCAAAAGTGAAATTTCTGTGTGTGATTGAAAACAAACAAACAAAGCTAAGCTAGGAACGAAATTTTAATTAGGATTTATTTTAGGGTAATAGGTTCTGCTCATCACATTAAACACCATGAGGAATGGATTTACATGTACCCATCCATTCGAGTTTATTCAAGCTACTGAAAAAAGCTGTATTGGGAATTTCTGAAATAAGTGATAGTTTTTTTGAATTTTGCATTTTATCAGATGTAGATATAGTATTTTCAATAGTGCTTGTCAAGTGATAATGTCTAAAGCAGATCATTGTTTAATTACAATGAGAGCTGAAGTAAACAACATGAATGATTTCTGAAAACTTAACCACTGAAAACCACACCCTTTGGCAACTCTCCTAAAACTCACAAAAAAGACAATAGGGTAGATTGTGTTTAGAGAAAATTTTAAAACAAGCCTTAAGTTCTATGCCAAGACATGGCAAAAAGATATAATCCTGAGGAAAACTAATGAAGTATTTGAAAACAAAAACAAAAACAAAAAAAGTACTTGAAGTTATATAAGGGTCCCTTCTTTTGTTTATTTTTTTCATTTTTGCACACATTCAACATTTTCCTGTGTTTTGTGATTACCATGTGAAAGGCACGATTCTAAACAGGAAAAGTTTTCAATTAAGTGCAGTTTAATTTTTTAAAAGCATTAACTTGGAGTTGTATGGATGTGAATTTGAATCATACCTATTAATTATTACTATTAGCTATGAGAATGAAAGCAAACAAATTAAACTTTCTGATAACATCACATAAATGGCTATCATCAAGATTAAACAGTCTTTCATTCAGCACCCATTCTGTGTCAGGCACTATCCAAAGCACCTAAGATATAGTAGTTAACAAAAACAAAATTTGTGTCCACATAGTTTCCATTCTAGTAGGTGCAAAATAAGAAAGTTCCTACCATAATGGTGTATACATAAAAGCTACACAAAAAAAATACCAGCATTCTTATTCGGTTCCCTCCATTACACGTCTAAAATTCTTGGTTCTTTGTAAAAAGAAGTATGTGGATTAAGCCTACAATACTTAACAATATTTAAACAGTATTGGCAGCAGCTACCTCTGAAAGTAGAATAAAGATTCTATTAAAAATAATAATAGTTAAATGTGTATTTAAGATGATTCCAATCAGCCAAGCAATTGCTTATTCCTTTATGTTTGCTGAATGTTTAGAGAAAACAAACAGCGCACAGAATGATTAAATCAATCACCTAGGTTTGAATAGCCTGGTCATCTACATAGACTAAGGGACCATACTTGAAGAGAAGATTATCAATAACTGTCAGTTTTGTACATTTACTCTTTTATATGAATATGAATCAGGCTATTTCCAGGAATTAATTACCAAGTTTCTGTCTCAAAATGTATTCATCCAACACACCCCTGAGGGACGAAAAAAAAAAAACAAACAAACAAAGGAGGAGTAAGTTTCTGTAGATGTTATAAAGAAAGAAGAACCAGAATTTGTAAGCTACTTTAAGATATAAAGAAATGAGGGGTACCTGGATGATGGAGTCAGTAAGCATTGGACTTTTGGTTTCAGCTCAGGTTGTGATCTCAGGGTCATGGAATTGAGCCCCTCATTGGGCTCTATGCTCAGCGTGGAATCTGCTCAAGATTCTCTCTTCCTCTCCCTCTGCCCCTCCAACCCCCCCATCTAAAATAAATACATAAATCTTTAAAAATAAAATGAAAAGAAAAAATAAAAATCATGTAATTGTTAAGAATCTTGGGCTTTTTGTTTAGGGTGGATTTATTCTTATACTCCTACAGGGAAATTAAGAGACAAGGAAAAGAACTCTGGTAACCTTAGTATTGCATGAGTGACTGTAACTAGTATCACTGAAAAAGGGCAAGGAAATTTACAAGAAGAACTGCAAAATAAAGATGAAAAAGAAAGGAAAATTTCCGCCATTAACCTAGAATCAACAATCAAAAGCATGAGAAACGGAATCTGTGGTGTGTGGGTCACTCACATTAACCAAATTAATGTACGGTAAATCTAGTAATCATTTTAAAGATTGATTTTAAATATTGGTTATTATTAAACATTTATAATATCTCAAACTTGAATCTGTTTTATTTGGGCTAATTTGATTGTTTTATATCCAAATATAAACCCAGAAAGTAAACCAAATAAAAGGAAGATGTGGGACCAAGGAAACAGGGAATTGAATAAGGAAAAAGATCATTTGATATCCAAGGTGATGGGAAAATATCCCAGGATGGCAGTTTAATATCAGACTTAGAGAGCCACCAATCTGATTTGAGCAGAAGAACGAAAATCTCCAAAATAAACTCTTATTTTTATAGTTTATCCTAACAATCAGCAATAGTCTGATTTGCCTGCAACCCAGATGTTTTATTATAAGGGAAACCACACTTTAATTTCTTTTTTTTTAAAGATTTTATTTATTTATTTGACAGAGAGAGAGAGACAGCGAGAGGGAACACAAGCAAGGGGAGTGAGAGAGGGAGAAGCAGGCTTCCCTGCTGAGCAGGGGCTCTATCAAAGGACCCTGGGATCATGACCTGAGCTGAAGGCGGACACTTAACTACTGAGCCGCCCAGGCGCCCCCACGCTTTAATTTCTATTCAGAGAGTGCTAATACCCCTAAAACATTCTATGCCTCAAGTATATATTTTTATTTTCAATTGTCACATTGCATAGTTCTATAAAATTACAAAAGCATGGTAAAGTCCAAAAACAAAGTTGAAACTTTGTAAATTTTAACAGGCTTGACAGCAACTTTATACATGTAAAAAATCAGAGAAGCAAACGTTTTAGTCTTTGGAATCCTTGTGTTTCACTTTTTAAGCAGCTGTGACTTTCCATTTCTACTGGTGCCATTTTGTTTTTCATTGAAAAACTGCAAAAACAGAATGTGATATGACTCAAAGATCATTTCTCAACTTCCAGGTTTATTAAGGTAAGATGTGAAGAATGGTGTTTATTGTGGGAGAGAGAGCAGGACCTCAGTGGGTAAAAGACTGTAGACAGTAAGAAGAGGAACACGCTCAAACGGCAACAGCTTTATGCCTATGGCAAAAGCCACCATTCCCGCCGTCGGTATGTGCTGCAAACAGCAATGATGGTGGATAAGATAAGCCTGCTGACCTCGGTTCTCCCATCCCCTGCAGCCCCTTAGATAATGCCTTCACTAGGATCTGCGCTAATAGGCACGTATACACTTTCCTGCAGTCCCTCATGTGATTACTTTCTTGGGTTGTTTTTCCCTCCTTGCGTCCACATACTTTATATTCTACTATACGAGAATAAAACCAAGAGTCCACCCAGACCGACTCGGGGCTTCACCTCAGCGCCCGCACTTCTTGCCAGTGCCTGGCCATGCAGCCCATTTGGGCCTTTGTTCCAACTTATTAGACTCTAATCAATCATCTCGACAAGCACACTATGCGGCAGTTTATATCTGAGGTAACATTTTTTAAGTAATTTAAAATATATTATTCATACATCTTCCCAACTAGTAAAATGATGATGAGAAAGCTCCCTGCAAATGGTATTAAAAAAAAAAAAAAGACTAGTTATAGCATAATGAAGTTCTCTAGGTATACCTCCCAACCTTCATAAAAGTAGAATATATTCATTCATTCATAGCCTCTTTGTTGAAAGTATTCGTTGTCTGCTCTTCCCAGCACTGAGTGTTAGTTTCTGATTTCCAGTTCACTGGAACTGTCCTTTCTCCTGTCTTTTGAAACCAAATTTTTATCCTTCCTTATCTTTTCTGTCTCTCTCGCTCTCTTTCTCTCTCTCAATCCTCCCCAACCCCCTGCTTCTCTCTTTCTCCCTCTCTCTCTCTGTCTGGCTAAATTATCCAGCTTAGTAGCCTTCTTGTAATCCAAGAACTCTACTTTGAAATCTGCCGTTTTTACTTATACCATCCCATATATGTTGTCCAATTCAGTTTGATTATCTATTGAGCATGGACTTATAATTACCATTTTAATGGACGTAGGAAATTTTACTGTGTTAAAAGAGCACAATTATTAATATGTTCACTTAGTGTTGGCTTTTCATTGTGTTGTTTGTTGTTTCCATTTGGCTTCTTTAGATAATACTAAATGGAAGAGAAGACCTATCTTTGTAACAGCTTCTCTTTGGTGACCCTATACAAAAAAATAACCCTCCATCCTTAGACCTTCCATCTTCAGTGTCCACTCTGCCATCTGTTACCACCTGATCTTGAGCAACTTCCTCTTAGTGTGCCTGGAATCATGGCTTTTGTCCTGATTTCTAGATGCATCACAGTCCTGTCAATGTGGCAACTTCCATCATAGTTAGCTTCCTAAGGCATGATACAATGGCATGGGGGGTGGGGCACTTTGGGTTGCCTGTAGGGAGGCATGGGAACAGAACAGGAATAAAGCAAATAAACCGAAGATAATAAGCACATGCACATTACTTTTCTGGGTAGGAAAAGCAATACAGTGAGAGAGTTGACCTAAAAACAATTTGAGAAAAATAATGGTAGGGATAAGGAATCTATTGACAGCACTACAGAGAGACATTTTATTTCTTCCAAATGAAACTTGGATCATAGCAACTTGCAAAAAAATGAATAGGTTACAATATGGCCAACATTTATTTTTAGTAACTTAAGTATTAGTTCATTTGCCTATCTATTTGGCTGTGATGATTTGGATCAATCAGAGAGAGAGTTAAAATTAATAGTTAAGCTATATTGCAGTTTGGTTCAGCCACCACATAAAGATATAATCCCATTCTTTGTGTTTTATCTCCCTTCATTTAAAGCACTATAAAATTTTCAGTGAATTTTCTAAAACTAGGAAGCATGCCTTTGGAGATCAATCGATGAGAAATATAATTTGTTTCAATAGATTCCTACTGCTGCAGCTGCTGCTATACTATCAGCAGGTATTAAAAAAGAAAACAGAGAGTGACTTAAATTGAGCTGCTTTAATCATTCATTGGAAAATCAGGAAGATTTGTTGAATACAGCTTAAGGTTCGTATTCTTTCATGTAAAAAAGATTTACTCAAATAGTATAGAAAGATACTTTCTTATAAATTATTTTGGTCTTACTGATAAGAGTTTTTATCCTTAGGAGAAAGAGTCTATTGGGAAAGTATCCATTTACCATTGAAAAGTACCCAAGGCTACCTTCCTGCCATAGGCTCAGAGTCAGTCTTTCTGAGATATTCGTTGGTATAACAGGTTCCAACATTGGTGACCAATTACTTATTGGATGGCTAACTCCCCACAAGCCTGCAATTCTTTTCCTCTTTGCTTTTGAATTGGCATAATAAATCTACTTTCTTAGGCAAAGAGGAGTAATGACATAATAACATGATACAGTAAAGCATGTATTTGAGGCCTCGCTCTGAAATCAACTACCTATAGAATCTTTTTCTTTTGCAGTTTACAAAGCGCTTTTCTTTAATTTTTCTTTTCCTTTTTTTTCTTCCAAATTTTTATGTAAATTTTAGTTAGTTAACATATAGTCTACACAATCTTTTAAACTGTTTAAATTCTCTCAACCTCAGTTCCTTAATCTCTGGAATGGAGTGTTAATGTCTACCTACCTGGGTTGTTAGTAAATGGGTGACCCTACTTAGCAAATAAAGACCCTACAGATATTAGCTCTCTTCCTGTCTCCTCCAAGAAAATAACATTTATTTAAGCCAGAAAGGTCAGGCAACCATCTAAAATATGGATGGCTAACTGTATATGTAGAGGCCCAAATTGTAAATATTTTAGGATTGGTGTACCACAAAGTCTCTGTTACAACTACTCAAGTTACAACTACTTCACACACTGCAGTTGTGTATGAAAGTGGCCATAGACGATATGTAGACAAATGAGTGTGGCTGTGTTCCTATAAAACTTTATTTGTGGAAGCTGAAATTTCAATTTCACATTATTTTTGCAAACATGAATTATTATTTTTCTTAGCTCTTGGAACCTACAGAAAACATGTGGCATGTTGTATATGGCCTGTGGGCTATAGCTTGCCAATCCCTATTCAAGAGAATCAACAAATTAATCAGAAGATTGCTCACCTTCAAAAAAGATCCAGTTAAAATAAGAACGGTAGAGCATGAGGAGAATTGCATTGTTTAGCATCTCTCCTCTCCTAATTCCATGGTTGGTTTCGATCCATACTCATCTCTCCCTTCCCTGATCTCACATAGTACTCCTGTTCTGTGTTGTCACACTATGGAATATTAGTCTGCATTAAAACAAAACCCATTCCTCCAATGTATGGGCAGAGACATCCCAAATAGAATTTAGTTAAGATGGGCCTTTGTGCTTCTCACCAGGATATTTTCATCCTAAACTCCTCTCTAGTCATACTTAGGAAGGTTTTGTGTTTAGTTTTTATGTAGGAATAAGAAGCTGTTTGGACACTACTTATATTCTGTCCTCTGTTGTTCTATAATTACCTCACTCACAAACCTCTCAGCTTGCCATGAAGATGGGAAGGACATTGAAACCAGGAACCACGCCCTGTAACTGTTTTGAATTTTCTACCACAAAAATTGTATAGAACATCATAAAGGTAGAATGGGGCGGGAGGATGTGGATATGTATACATTTATACACACAAAACACAAAATACTTAGGATATAATTGGATACATTTAAATAAGTTTGTGCTTTACCAAAGTTTCCCAGTAAAATAATTTGTAGCATCAGAAAGCACTGAAGTTTTATGTGACCTCAGAAACATACATGTTTCACATTGTTATTCCCAAACTTGTAGAAAAGAGCATCCTAATTCATTCTTATTTTATGACCAATAGGATGTATCATGATTCAGTTGGCTAAGACAGATTGCTGTAGAACAGAGGATGTTGTTTTATCTTATTTTTATTTTTCATTTAATTCTTGTGTGAAACATGTTGGCTGACAGAGAAATCACAGGCAATGACGTGTACTTGGTAGCAACACAGCCTAACCACTGTTCTCCCAAAAGGAGGGAGATGCTTACACCAGAGGATGTCAGGGTGATCCACTGATGACTAGGGAAAAAATTACAATTTATACTTATGCTTACTTTAATTGAAATAATTAAGTTAAGGTTAACTAATTAGTAATATACACCTGAACTGGTATTATCACTTGCCGTGTTTGTCAGGTAACCTAATGTCAAGTTCATAAGCAAGGGATCCTATGAAAGGATGGGAGGGAATTCTGCAGCATAGCCCTTCATTCACTTGTTGACTTCCAGCTTGTTGTACTTTAAGTAGGTTTACTGTATTTGCAGATTAAATTATTTAGATTTAGCTAAGTCTAACTTTACAAAATGGACAATTGGCTTAAAAAGATTCCAGCAAATAAATTATAAATTGAGACTGTTGCTACTTACACAAGCACAAGCAAACTACAAAAAGAATAGCAGAGGGGCACCTGGGTGGCGCAGTCCATTAAGTGTCTGACTCTTGGTTTCAGCTCAGGTCGTGATCTCTGGGTGGTGAGATCAGGCCTGATGTTGGGCTCCGTGCTCAGCATGGAGTTTGCCTAAGACTGTTTCTCCCTCTCCCTCTGCTCCTCCCTCCCACACACTCTCTCTGTCTTTCTCTCTCAAATAAATAAATCTTTAAAAAAAAAAAAAGAATAACAGAGAAGACACACCTCCTACTCCTAGAACAGCTGTTCACCATTGTTTAAAATACAAGATTAAAGATGAGGACACCCTAACCCAACCTGACATAAAGTCAGTCAAAAAAATTTAACTGATCAAGAAGACTATTTAAGCAATGCATTTCAACCCACAGTTAACAAAGAAAATTTTTCTACATGTACTTCATGTTTTAAGAAATCAGCCAATGATAATATAAAGCCATCACTACTACTAATACATTTAAAAATATGATAAACTCTTTATTTTGACCTTTTAAAATGTCTGTCTTATGTCATTTATATAATAAATCAGTATAGAATTTTGCATATATAATGTATAAATATGTTTTCCAATATATATGTAAAGATGTGTTCAAAAGGTTTTACTAATAGAGTGGGATTCACTATCAAAAAATTAGGGCACCTGGGTGGCTTAGTCGTTAGGTGTCTGCCTTCGGCTCAGGTCATGATCCCAGAGTCCTGGTATCTAGCCCCACATCACATAAGTCTCCCTCCTCAGCGGGAGGCCTGCTTCTCCCTCTCCAACTCCCCCTGCTTGTGTTCCCTCTCTGGCTGTCTCTCTCTGTCAAATAAATAAATAAAATCTTTAAAAAAAATTTATAGAAAAATTTTTGAAATAACCAGCCCAAAAAAGTAAATGAAATATCAAAAAACATAATTAACTTTATTCCATCTGTATGTCAAAAGTGGAAATGTGTTTAATTTCTGTACCTTTGAGATGGTAGCCTTATTAAATAACCATAAAGCACCCAGACTCATATATGATATTCAAATGTACCATGATACGGTAAACCTGCAAACTATTTGGTGTCTAATAAATATTAAAATAACCTGTTAACAAAGATGTGGGATATATGCAATACCAATTACAATATCTTGAAAAACAAAATATATGCAAGGTGTGTACATTAAAAACTACAAACATTGTAGAGAAAAGTGAAAGAAGATTTACTTTGTTTATAAATTGGAAAACTCCAATATTTTTAAAGTCAATTCTCCCCAAATTGACCTATAAATTAAATGCAATTCTAATCAAAATCCTAAAAGTCTTTTTTAAAAAAATTGAGTAACTTATTGTAAAATTTTATAAAATAATAAAGGACCTGAAATAGCCAAAATATTTTTTTGAAAAGAAAAAACCTGGAGGATTTTCTTTTAAAAGAAGGAAGATGGAGAAACTATCTGATTTCAAGACTCCTATACAACTACAGTGATCAAGACAATGTGGTATTGGCATAAGAATAAACAAATCATTTAATGGAACAAAACAGAGCGTCTAATATTTATTAGACAACAAAGAAACTCACTTTTATATGCTCTGTTAATTTTCAACAAAGATATGAAAGTAACTCAATGAGGAAAAGTTAGTATTTTCAACAAATTATGCTAGAATGGACAACTGGATATCCATATGGCAAAAAAAAATTATCCTTGACCTTTACCTCACACTACACACAAAAATTTATTCAAAATGGATCATAAATCTAAATGTAAAATCTAGAGTTATGAAACTTCTTGAAGACAAGATAGGAGAAAATCTTTGCAACCTTGTACTAGGCAACTGTTTTTCAGATAGGACACAAAAAAGCATGAACCTTAAAAAAACAAAAGTCATCAACTGGACTTCATCAAAAGTAAATGTTTTTCTCATAAAAGAATTACCATTACATAAATAAAAATACGGCTAATGACTTGGGGCAGTGGGAATACTTGCAATACATGTATGTGACAAATTATTTATATCCAAATTGTTTAAAGAACTTCAATAATAAGGAAGCAAGCAATGAATTAAAAGTGGTCAAAAGGTTTAAACATTCCCTCCACAAAAGATATAAGTGGCCAACTAGCACAAGCAATGTTCTTCACATCATTGGTCATCAGAAAATTTAAATTAAAACCTAATAGGATAGATACTCCACATTTATTAGAATGGCTAAAATTAAAAAGATGGCATCACCAAGTGCTGACAATGACGTGGAACAACAGAGCCAACTCTTACATATTGCTGGTGGGAGGACAGAATGGTATAATCACTTTGGAAGACAGTTTGTCAGTTTCTTCTAAAATGAAACAGACTCCCACCGTTTGGCTCAAGAATTCCACTTTTACATATTAAGAGAAAAGAAAACATAGACCCACACAAAGACTTGTATACAAATGGTCATACCAGCTTTGGAAATTGAAAATAATTGAAATGTTAATTAACAATTAGATAAATAAATTATAGTATATACCTAAACCAGTTCATTATTCCACAACACAAAGGAACAAATTACTGAACCATGCAATAACATGGATAAATCTCAAAAATATTCTGAGTGAAAGAAGTCAGACACAAAGGAATAGTGTATAGGTTTTCATTTATATGAAATTCTAAAACAGGCAAAACTAATATCAACTAATAGACGGCAAGTCAGCAGTTGCTTGGGGTGCTTGGGATTGAGGAGGAAAGTACTAACTATAGAGAGTTCAAGAGAACTTTCTGGGATTATGAAAATACTCTATATCTTGATTAGACTAGCCATTATCAAAACTCATCAAACCCATACAATTAAAATGGAGGCATTTTATTGCATATTAACTATGCACCAATAAAGTCAATTTTTAAAATAACCTCATATTAATTATTCATAAAAAATACAGAGCTGGCATATTTACTTGCAATACTTTTTGGTTCAAAACCTCAGGAGGTTCCCTGGTGAAATCTGAAACTGGCCCCTATATATAAAGGGCAAGGAGACACTGAAGAAAGAGGCAGACCCCTCCAGATTGGGTAGGTGGCACTTTTAATAAGCAAGGGAATTTACATACAAGGTTTGTCTTGTGCATTCAAAAGACCAGTAGATCTCTGCACCCAACTGCCATAATCTTAAAAGTTCATACAGAGGACTTAAGTAGGTTCAGTCATGTACACTGTCCAGATGGTCTCAACAACACATTGCTCTCTCAAGACTACATCCTTGAAAATGGTTTCCACTGTAGGAATGGTGGGTAGAATATACATTCCAAGGACAGGGGAGGGGGTGAGGAGCCTCCAATTGCCCAAGCCCAGCTTGTGGGTCAACCTGTGGTCACATCCTCATAATGACCTCCTCCAATACTAATTTTCTCATTTATTATCTGCTTCTCTTAGCAAACTAGAAGTTCCATGAAGAGATGGACCATGTCCTTTTTATTAACTGTGTATCCAAGGCATATTGTACTTAGCCTGGTTCAAAGAAGGCACTCAATAAACACTACTTGAATGAACAAATGCATGAATGAGTAAATGAATAGTCATTTATATTTCACTGTTGAGAGTGGGCAGTAGAACAAGCAGAAGGGAAGGGAGTGGCAAAAAGAATGAGGGGAGGTTATAATCTTCCTCAACATGCTGGATACTAAGTAGAATCTTGAGGTTTCAACACAGAGAAGCTTAATAATAACATGTGCTTTTTCCCTCTTCTGAATTCTTTCCTGTCACACATTTCAATTATGACTAAAATAGATAGTTTCAGGTGTGATGATCACATTTTAAGGAAGTCAGCTGTTGTGGTCTTCAGGCAGGAAGAGAGGCTTTTGCAGCTGTTTTACTACAGTAAGTCTGTTAAAGGTGATTACCTTTCAGTAGTAGAAGAGTGACCTAAATTGCCCTAATCAAGCTCTTATTAGGTTTTGTTGCTTTCAGAAAACTAACCAACTCTTAGGTCAATTCAAATTTCCTACACATGAAAAAGTGCTCAACATCACTTGGCATCAGGGAAATCCAAATCAAAACCTCAATGAGATGCCACCTCACACTAGTCAGAATGGCTAAAATTAACAAGTCAGGAAACGACAGATGTTGGCAAGGATGCGAAGAAAGGGGAACCCTCCTACACTGTTGGTGGGAATGCAAGCTGCTGCAGCCACTCTGGAAAATAGTATGGAGGTTCCTCAAAAAGTTGAAAATAGAGCTACCGTATGACAGAGCAATTGCACTACTGGGTATTTACCCCAAAGATACAAATGTAGTGATCCAAAGGGGTACGAGCACCCCAATGTTTATAGCAGCAATGTCCATAATAGCCAAACTATGGAAAGAGCCAAGATGTCCATCAACAGATCATGGTGTGTATATATATGTATATATACATATATATACACAATGGAATATTATGCAGCCATCAAAAAACGAAATCTTGCCATTTGCAACGACATGGATGGAACTGGAGGGTGTTATGCTGAGCAAAATAAGTCAATCAGAGAAAGACATGTATCATATGATCTCAATGATATGAGGAATTGTTAATCTCAGGAATCAAACTGAGGGTTGCTGGAGTGGTGGGGGGTGGGAGGGATGGGGTGGTTGGGTGATAGACACTGGGGAGGGTATGTGCTATGGTGAGCACTGTGAATTGTGTAAAACTGATGAATCACAGACCTGTACCTCTGACACAATAGTACATTATATGTTAAAAAAAAAAAAAAGATAGTAGAAAGGGAAAAATGAAGGGGGGGGAAATTGGAGGGGAAGATGAACCATGAGAGACTATGGACTCTGAAAAACAAACAGGGGGTTCTAGAGGGGAGAGGGATGGGGGAGGGTTAGCCTGGTGATGGGTATTAAGGAGGGCACATACTGCATGGAGCACTGGGTGTTATACACAAACAATGAATCATGGAACACTACATCAAAAACTAATGATGTAATGTATGGTGATTAACATAACATAACAAAATAAAATTTTAAAAAAGTCAAAATATTCGGTGGATCTACCAATAACAAGGCAGGACTAGGTTAGCAGTTTAATCTTTATTTTTTTTTTTTTTAGATTTTCTTTATTTATTTGACAGAAAGAGACAGCGAGGGAGGGAACACAAGCAGGGGGAGTGGGAGAAGCAGGCTTCCCGCTGAGCAGGGAGCCTGATGCAGGCTCCATCCCAGGTCCCTGGGATCATGACTTGAACCAAAAGGAGACGCTAAATGACTGAGACACCCAGGCACCTTAGGTTAGCATTTTAAAAATATATGACTTCAATAGGGAATTTAGAAAAAGAGCTGAGGGCAAAAAATATTGTGAGGTTGAAACAAGTCTTTTAGAGTAAAGCAGAAATTGATTAGGAAGTGGGTATAATTTTAGGAAAAGGAGATAATTTTTGACTTCAAAATCTATAATAAAGATAAAATGCCAGGTAATAAATAAAAAGACTATATGGAACTTACATATTCACGAGCACATGTATCTGGTGTGTGATATTTTTCTTCTGCATAAATACAACTATGTATGTAAACGGTCAGTAATTGTTTCATTGTTTGACCATATACTCTGCACTACTACATTGCATAAAAATGTCACCCCAGCTGTTTGTAAGAGCTATTTTGTTTTGGTTTGGTTTACACAGTTTGGCTTGGTTGGTTTGGACTGAATTTGGATAGATGAGCTCTGGAAACCTGTACTTTTGTCAACATGAGTCAGTGTATCTCTGAATTTCATAAGACTGGAGGCAACATCTAAAATTTTCTCTACAGATGCCTGTCTGACTCTGGACCTGGACATATTCCAATTATCCTGAATGTAGTTGGGTGAATGTGGTCTTTATATTATCACTTATAGGTTAGCAGGTTATAACTCAATTACTTTCCAGAGAAAGTGAAATAGAGAATTTCACCTTTTTTGCCCTATGCCTTGAGGTGGAAGTATAATAACAATTCACTGGATTTAAGCTACTGGGTCATTTCACTGTTAGATCCACTAGAAACAATAGAAAGTACTTGCCCTTTGTAGACCTGGGATCAAATCCTAATTCTACCACCCCTAGGCAAAATATGTGACTTCTTTGGAATCCAGGTCTTTTCTCTGTAAAATGAGAATGATATCACCTACCTCATAGAGTTTTGTGTGAATTAAATAAACTAGCATAGATAAAGCACTGAACACAAGTTTTGACAAACAGAAGTTTCCAAAAAAAAAAAAAAATGAGACCTCTCTTGCCATGTTTGAAGAGAATCTTTTGTGAATTCATTCCAACTTAGTAGGGCCATCATCTACTATGTTTCTGTTTGTTTCCATTTCTCATCTATAAGAGAGAGTAGAGACATATTTCAATGACTGTTCATATTTTGCTGGAGTGGAATTTTGGCATAAACTAGCACAGATTATGGTATGCACATCCCCTCTGACAGTCATTGGTTCCATACATGTAGAATCTTCTTGGTTCCTTAGGGCATCCCTACACAAGATTGCCTAAGTTATGCCCCATTTTGATTTTCAGCTTTAGGCTATTGGCTCTTCCCAAATTCTCAAACCCTGTAAGCTTCCACTATGTCCCTTGCTCATACACTTGTTCCTCTCTTTAATCTCAGAAGTCTTCCCATCGCAAACTACTTCAGTCCTGCTGAGGGCTAATATAGGCCATAGCCCATCGCAAACACTTACCAGATGGTAACTTCTTGACAGCACTTTTTCCTGTTTCTTAATATTGCATCAGGTATTGCTTTATGCTGCCTTATTTGTATGTATTTCCTAGTATGTATTCTTCAGGAAGGAAACTGATTTTAACATTAGTTCAATAAAAAATATAATTGAGAAGGCAAGATTGCAAAAAGAAAATCATATAGACTGCTGCAAAATCTGGTTTAGAATTTAGATATTCATTTAAATTCCATATATTATGGGATAATAAACATTATGAATATGTATAGATAAATATGTATGAATAAATATGTATGAATTCCACATATTACCAGTGTCTATATCAGCTTCTGAAATTTAATTTTTATAAGCAGTACTCGAAGACAAAGGGCAAAATACAGCATAAAGAAAACTAAAAATTTAAGAAATATTTTAACCTAGGACAACATAAATCAGGGAAACTATTTCAAACAAATGAAATATAACTATGACAGAGAAGAAAAAATAGATCTTATTTGAAATCATATGCCACAGAGTGGATTCCTGGCCTAAAGGTTATCCATTCCTTTAGAAAATATTTTCAGAAAAGGGAATGGTGTGACTATACAAAATCCATCTAAGCATTCACTGGTAATAGAGAACATATTTGTGGAAATCATTGTCCTTGATTTTCTTAGGTCCTAAAGTATGTTTACCCCAAAGCCTAAGTACTTTTAATGAAATATTCTTTTGAAAGAAAAGTTTTGTTTGGTGTTCCCAGGAACATAAACACTTCATTTAAAAAGAATAAAACTCTAAGACTTGTAATACAATGTTATATGGAAATGCAGCCTCCCCCAGCCCTCCAGAAGCCTTAGCCATGCTTGCTAACATAATCTCCCAGTTTATCCTTCAAAGCTGTTCTTATCTTGGCAATGTTTCTCCAAGCAGCTGTGGGCTTTGCTCTTAGTGTTTGTGACCTCCCCCATCTTCATTACAGACAGTGCATCTTTGACAAAGTGCCTAGAAACTTTGGCAAAAGGATCTGTATATGTACTTAGGAGAAGGGGTCAACACATTTCTAGAAGCATAAGACCTGATTACCTTCGTATTTGAGCACAGGCAATTAACCAGCAGTAGAGATGGAACAGAATGCACGGAAACAGACAGTAGCCTGTGGTTTAGTCCAGTTCACTCCTGCACAAAGAACAGGAGAGATAAGAAGCTACTTTATGTGATTAGGGGAAAGAAAAATCCATACTTTCCATATGGGAATTTCTCATGTGTTTTCTTAATGACACAGAGAGAAGTTGAAAGAGACTTTTAAGCTGTTAAAACTTTTAACATATTCTCTTTGGGGCTAGGTGAGTATGAATTTCCCAATTTGATCAGAACCATTAATGACTTCAGTTCCTTCCTTTTTCAACAAACGAAGTGGAGGGATTCTTCACTGCACTATGATTTTGAAAAGCATTAGACAGCAGGAGAAATGATTTGTAATCATGCTGTGGAAAGAAACACATTTTTTCTTCTCTAGAAATGATTCTCATTGTTGAAATTCTAAAAGCTCTTTAAAGGCTAGATAATTTATTGTAATGGAACATACTTACAAAGTTAGCATTTCATAATAACTGGGATGTCATTTTTTCTTGGTGGATGCCTTAACCTCTATGAAGATTCCATGCTTTTATTTCAACTATAAACTCAAGACAGAACTAAGGAAATGTCAAGAGGGGCATGTCCCCTCCCCTGTCCTTCAATTGCCATGATTTTTTAGAGTCTTTTTCTCCCCCAAATAAATGAGGTCAAGAAAAGTAAGAGGTCAAATGTCAGATAAACAGAGCAGAACCAGGAGAAAATTCTTGAAAACAGGATAAGGAAGATTGTTCAAAACCCAGGTAATTTGAAGTGCAGCAAAAGGAGAAAAGGACAAGCAGGGAAGGAAGCACAAGGTCCTGAAACCAGAAAAAAATGGGAACTACAACCGTGGACCCAAAATGTAGGGCTTCAAATACTTTGTAGAGCAGAAGAGAAAGTGAGCAGAAGAAAGCGGCAGCTATTGTGCTAGCACACCCAGGCAGAGACTGATTTAAATTAAGTGATACAACAACTGGGAATATGTTTTTTTCTTTTTCTTTTCTGTTTTTAAGATTTAGAAATAATTTATTTGACTAAATTAAGTCAAATGAGGCATTTGTTTAATCCTAACCACCTTTTGCAATACATACATATACATTACATGTCATATAGATACATATAACCATACATATAGTTATAGCATTGAAGAGGAGACAAGCCCTAACATTGTAATGAGCTGGACACTGTTTAACATGGATAGTCCATAAGTTAATCACTCTTAAAAAGCAATATGCTTAGCTACCGAGAAGCTTACTTAAAAACAAAAATCAAATTATTTATCTTAGGGGCTTAGATTCATTACATCATAATTATTTTTAAAAAAATATATGAGATGCATTTCTCTGCATATTAATAAAAGTCAGAATGAATAAAAATTTAATTTCTTATACTACAAAAAATATAGAACTTTGAGTTTTTAGTTTATTGTAGTTGGTATTTAATGAACTCTAAATAATAGTGTCTTTACAATTATCCAAAAAATGAAATTAATGGGTCAAGGAAGAAATGTTGAGAAAACTTAAAAATATTTTGAGATAAATGTAAATAAAAACAAAACTGATAAATTTTAGGATCCAGCAAAAGCAGTACTTAGCAGAGAATTTATAGTACTGAAAGCATGTATTAGAAAAAGGGAAAAATCTAAGATCAGCAATACACACTTTCACCTTAAGAAAATAGAAAAAGAAGAGCAATGTAAGCTTAAGGCAAGTAGAAGAAGAGGAATAAAAAAATTATAGCAGTAATCAATAAAATTAAAAAGAAAATCAGTAAAGAAAATTAATAAAAATATAAGCTTGTTCTCTGAAAAGATCAATAAAATCAATAAACTCCTAGCCAGGCTAACTAAGAATAGAAAAAGACACGAATTACTAGTATCAGAAATGAAAGGGGTCATTACTTACCAATTCCATGAGCATAAAAAGGATAATCAAGGAATGTTATGAATAGGTAAATGCACCAATTTCTTTTTTTTAAGATATTATATATATATATATATGTATATATATATATAATATGGAGAGGGAGAGGGAGAGGTAATGAGTGAGCAGGGGGAGGAGTAGAGGAAGAAGGACAAGCAGACTCCAAGCTGAGCCCCAGTGAGGAGCTCAATCCCAGGAGCCTGAAATCTTAATCTGAGCCAAAAATCAAGAGTCAGGTATTTAACTGAATGAGCCACCCAGGCACCCCTACACCAGTCTCTTTAAAGACACAAATACACAAAACACAAAAAACAACACAAACAAACGGAGAAAGAGATAATCGAAGTAAAACTATATCTATTAAAAATATTAAATCACTAATTAATAACATTCCAAAAAAGAAAACAAGGCCCAGATGCTTTCCCTGGTGAATGTACCAAATATTTAAGGAAGAGATTTTACCAATTCTCTATAATCTCTTCCAAAAAATAGATGTATATAGATTATTTTCTAATTCATTCTATAAGGCCAGCATTATCTTATTACCAAAACCAGTTAAACATTACAATAAAAGAAAACCATAGACCAATATCTCTTATGATATTGTAGTTGTAAAAATCCTCAATAAAATATTAACAAATTGAAACCAACAATGTATTAAAAGTATAGCCACCATGACCAAATGGGATTTATGCCAGGTATACAAGGCCAGTTGTACTATTGAAATAATACATTAAAGTAAATTAATGTATTATTTCAATAGTACATATAAGTACATATAAGTCAAACCACTATGCTTTACACCTTAAATTTATACAGTGATGTATGTCAATTATATCTATAAAACTGGAAATAGAATCAATTAATGTAGTCTAGCTCTTCAATAGGCTACAAACAAGGAAAGTCACAGTAATTCATCAATAGATGCAGAAAAAACATTTAATAAAATCCAACAACGATTCATGTTAAAAACTAAGAAAACCAGGAATAGAGGGGAATTTCCTCAACTTAATACAGAATATCTACCAAAAAATCAAGAGTAATTATACTTAATAGTGAGAAACTCGCAGCTTTCCTATTAAGATCACATACAAGGTAAGCATGTCCCCTCTTACTACTCCTTTTCAACATCATGTCTGAAGTCCCAACTAATGCAATAAGACAAAAAAAGGAAATAACAAGAATATATGTTGGGAAGAAATAAATAAAACCGTCTTTGTTTGCAGATGATATGATTGTCTAGGTCAAAAATCCAAAAGAATCAACAACAACAAAAACAAAAAGCCTCCTAGAACTAATAAGTAATTATATCAAGGTTTCAGGATACAAGGTTAACAGACAAAAGTCAATTGCATTCCTATATATCAGCAATTAACAAGTGAAATTTGAAATTAAAAACATCTTACTGTGTACAATAGGACTCCCCCAAAATGGGATATTAGGTATAAATAACAAAATATGCATAAGGTCTATATGAGGAAAACTACAAAACACTGATGAAAGAAATCAAAGAAGATCCAAATAAATGGAGAGGGATTCCATGTTCATGGGTAGGTAGACTCAATATTAGGATGTTTGTTCTTCCCAACTTGACCTCTAGATCCAATAAAATCCCAACAAAAACTCCCAGCAAGTTTTTTTATGGATGCCAAAAACTGATTCCAAAGTTTATACGAAGAGCCAAAAGATCAAAAATAGTTAACATGATGTTGAAGAAGAGCAAAGTTGGAGATCTGGCACTCAACTTCAAGACTTATTATAAAGCTACTTTAATCAAGACAGTGTGATATTTGTAAAATAGACCAAAAAATCGATGGACCAGAATAGAGTCCAGAAACAGATCCACATGAATATAGTCAGTCAACCAAGCTTTAGTAAAGTAGCAAGGGCAAACAATGGAGCAAAGATAGTCTTTTCAACAAATGATGTTGGAACAACAACTGGAAATCCACATGCAAAAAAAAAAAAAAATCTAGACATAAGCTTTACACTCTGCATAAAAATTGACTCAAAATGAGTTTCACACCTAAATGTAAAACAGAAAACTATAAAACTCCTAGAAGATAATATAGGAGAAAATCTAGATGACCCGGGAAATAGTGATGACTTTTTAGAATACAACACCAAAGGTACAACCCATGAAAGAAATATTTGATAAGCTGCACTTTATTAAAACTAAAAATTTTTGATCTGCAAAAGATAGTGTCAAGAGAATGAGAAGAGAAGCCACAGACTGGGAGAAAATATTTTCAAAAGACACATTTGATAAAGGACTGTAAACCAAAATACACAAAGAGCTCTTAAAATTCAATGAAAAAAAAAATCCAATTAAAAAATGGGACAAAAACCTTTAACAGACTCCTCATCAAAAATATATATGTATACAGATGGCAAATAAGCATATGAAAAGATGCCCAACATCATATGTCATCAAGGAAATGCAAAGTAAAAGAGCAATGAAATACCACTAAACACCAACTGGAATGGCCAAAATCCAGAACATTGACAACACCAAATGCTGGTGAGAATGTACAGCAGTAGGAACTCTCATTCATTGCTGATGGGAATGAGAAATGCTACAGCTGTCTATCTTGAATGCTTATTTTCAGATTTTGCATTTATTCATTTTTTATTATTATTTTTTTATTTATTTGACAGAGAGAGACACAGCTAGAGAAGGAACACAAGCAGGGGCAGAGGGAGAGGGAGAAACAGGCTTCCCGCGGAGCAGGGAGCCCGATGCGGGGCTCCATCCCAGGACCCTGGGATCGTGACCCGAGCTGAAGGCAGATGCTTAATGACTGAGCCACCCAGGCGCCCCCAGATTTTGCATTTAATAATTTTTGTTCTGTTTTCAAAATTTATTTTAATAGGTCTCCCCATCTCCCTTTGATTAAGCTCCTCAATGAAACAAGAAAGCATTTACTGGGATATGACGGATAAATCTAATTATTGATTTTTTAAAGTGAATCAACTTCTCTAAGTAAAATATACACGGTGGCTATAAAGACTGTCAACGTGGATAAACATGCATACTAAATGGTTTATTGTTATTATGTTACAATATGTAATCTGTCCAATGTGTTTTTCTCATCATCAGTGAACACAGTACATTAAGGGATCATTTTCATCAATCCCTCATCTTTCATGTGTTGCCTTAGATGACTTGTATATTAGTTTGCTAGGGCTGCTGTAAAAAGGTACCAGAGCTAGGTGGCTTAAATAACAGACATGTATTGTCTCTCAGTTCTGGAAGTAGAAGTCCACAGTTATGGAGGTTGATTAAGGTGTTAGCAGATTTGATTTCTTCTGAGGGCTCTGAGTAAGAATCTATTTCACATCTCTCTCTTGGTTCTATATTTTGCTGGCAATCTCTGGCTTACCCTAGCTTGTAGGTATACCATTCCTATTTCTGCCTTCATGTTCACATGGCATTTTCCCTGTATCTGTGTCCAAATTTCCCCTTTTTATAAGACATCAGTTATATTGGATTAAAGGCTCACCCTACTCCTATATAATATCATCTTGACTTAACTAATTACATCTATGACAACTCTATTTTGAAGTAAAATCATATTTTTAAGTACAGAGGGTGAAGACTTCAACATATGAATTTGAGAGTGATGCAATTCAACACGTAACAGTTGTGTGTCTAATTGTCACTAAATAAAACAGCAACTTAAGCATATTTCAAAAGAAGTAATCAAGATGTTCCATCTATTTAAAAAAAAAAAATCTGGGTGCCTGGGTGGCTCAGATGGTTAGGCGTCTGCCTTCGGCTCAGGTCATGATCCCAGGGTCCTGGGATCGAGTCCCACATCGGGCTCCCTGCTCCTTGGGGGCCTGCTTCTTGTTCTCTCTCTGTCTCTCATGAATAAATAAATAAAATCTTAAAAAAAAAATCTATCTTCCCAGTCTTTATGGCCATCCTGACTAGTGTGGCAGCATTGAGAACAGGATTTGAACACATGGAGTTTAAATAATATCTCAAGCACTTACAGGCAATTTAAACTTTGGCAAACCAGTTAAGTGTTTTCCACTTCTGTTTCCTTATCTATAAAATGGGACTAATAGGGGCACCTGGGTGGCTCAGTCGGTTAAGCGTCTGCTTTCGGCTCAGGTCACGGTCCCGGGGTCCTGGGATCAAGCCCCACATCTGGCTCCTGGCTTGGCGGGGAGCCTGCTTCTCCCTCTCCCTCTGCCTCTCCCCTGCTCATGCTCTCTCTCTCTCTCTCTCTGTATCTCTCTGTCTCAAATGAATAAATAAAATCTTTTAAAAAATGGGACTAATAATTTATAGCTGAACATAAGATTATTACAAATATTAAATAAAATAATTTACATACAACATTTATGACAGTGCCTACAAACATTTTAATCATCATCTTGCTCCAGAAAACTTCCTTATAGAATATAACTTCTGATTCACAGGTATACCTCAAATCCAATGCCAATTACAGTACCAAGAACATAATGGTGTCCCCTAAAATATTTTTGGAATGAATATCTGATTTTCTACTTGACTATTACACTTCATACTGAATTATTGATACTTACACACATAAAAATACACCCACAAAAAATCTGCTCACCCTAAGGGACCTTTTTCTATAGGCTCACCAGGAAAATGAGAACCATTTTTCCTCCTCCCTCTTTACAAGACAAGCAAGATTTTTGTGTTCTAAAGACTTTTGCTCTTGAATTTAATTTAAAAGAAGCTGGATTATTTTAGAGAGAGAAGGTCTTACAGGGATTAAAGAGAGAAGTGTCATAGTTTCAGAATGAGGGGAGATTTCAGGGGACTGGAAAACATTTTGGGAGGAAGCAGGAACCTAATGTAGGTGAGCCTGGAATGTTTCAGGACTAAAACCCAAAACCAAAGCCCTGGAAGCTTCATGGAAAGTCTGAGAAGCCAAAAATGCATGCTGTCAGCCACAGAGACTCCAGCCTTCCTACAGGCCATGCAAGCCTAGACAATAGGCATATTTCGAGGTAGTGTAACACCTCTTAACTCTAAGGGAAGGGAGAATTTAATTTAGAAAAATTAAATCAGTTTGTTTTGGAACAAACTTATATCTGGAATAACAATGTAACATCCAAAGCTACTGCTTGACCAAAACTACTCTGAAACACCACTCTGTTTCTTTTCAAGTTAGATCTTCCAGTCAACTGGGAATTTCCAAGGATTTCAAGTTGTCTCTCTTCTGGAAAAAGAGTAAAGAAAAATAAATATTAGGTGGGATGATGAAGTTCTATCATCAGAGTGAATATTATCCTATTGACCAAACTGCAGAATTATAGAAAGATGGCACTCAGCATTTAGAAAGTTAGTTTAATATGTTACCAAAATATTTTATATAACAGGTGGTAAAGCCATGTTCTTTGCTTGGTATACTGGGGATAATTCAGGTAAAACACAAAACAAAACAAAAACACAAAATAGAAACAAAAAAAGAAAGAAAGAAAAAGAAAAAGAAAGAAAGAAAGAAAGAAAGAAAGAAAGAAAGAAAGAAAGAAAGAAAGAAAGAAAGAAGGAAGGAAAGAAAGAAAGAAAGAAAGAAAGAGAAAGAAAGAGAGAAAGAAAGAAAGAGAGAAAGAAAGAAAGAAAGAAAGAAAGAAAGAAAGAAAGAAAGAAAGAAAGAAAGAAAGAAAGAAAAAAAGAAAGAAAGAAAGAAAGAAAAAGAAAGAAAGAAAGAAACAAACAAACCCAAGTCTGGATGGTACCTGATAAATTCATGATAGTAAATGGGAATGTTTGGAAATAAGAAGATAGACATTTTTCCATACCAAAGGCAATCATGAGGTGGTAGGGAACCTCTCTCAATCTGAGATCTCAGGACAGGGTAGACAACTGAACAGACTGGAAACAGCACACATTGCCCATATTTTTCTATTAACTTCTTTTTTTTTAAATTTTGTTATGTAATGTTAATCACCATATAGTACATCATTAGTTTTTGATGTAGTGTTCCATGATTCATTGCTTGCGTATAAGATATATGCCCTCTTGTGGTTGGGAATAAAAGAGAAAAATGGGTGAAAGGCTTTTGGAATCAATCTATACAGGAGATCAGATCTAACACTGAGACATTTATAAATATTCAGAAATTCTGTGGGGAAAAAATTGTGTTTTATACTTATAACAGAAAAAATGCTGAATGAATAATGACTTAGAAGAAGAGAGAGGTCTAGGGGCACCTGGGTGGCTCAGTTAGTTAAGCATCTGCCTTTGGCTCAGGTCATGATTCCAGGGTCCTGGGATCGAGTTCCGTGTCAGGCTCCCTGCTCAGTGGGGAGCCTGCTTCTCCCTCTCCCTCTGCGTGTCTCTCCACCTGCTTGTGCTCTCTCTCACTGTCAAATAAATAAATAAATAATCTTAAAAAAAAAAAAAGAAGTCTAAAATATACTCATTTCAAAATGCTCAATGACATATGGAAATATTTACTGAGCCAGCAAATCATTATCATTTGCCAACTGCATGCCAATGACCACTTCCTTCTCCCTTTCTCATATCTTACAGCAATAAAAAAAATACTAATAATATTACCACAAATCACATCTTGATGCTCTCCTCTCAGAACATACTTACTTTCTAAAATATATTCCCTCCTCTGGCTAACAATAGTGCCTCTCATTTCCTCAATAATCCTTAGCTGAATTTTGTCTTAACTGGGAAAATAAACCAACAGAAATAAGCTGCTTAGAATATAATGTATTTCTATAGTAGCTATAGAGATGAGGATTAAATAATACTAATTGCAGATAATGTAATAGTAAGAGTGGTAAAAAAGGTCAAATTACTTTTCTCTGGACTGGGTCATGTTAAGGACTTATAAGTTGCTTTATTTTTATATACCAATATAATTTCTAACAACAATCTAAGAACATTTAGAACTTTAAATCAATTAGATCCTATTTTTTAAAGAAGATGTATTTATTTGAGAGAGAGAGAGAACACAAATGAGGGGAAAGGCAGAGGGAGAGGGAAAGAGAGAGAATCCTCAAGCAGACTCCCCACTGAGCACAGAGCCCAATGCAGGGCTCCATGCCATGACCCTGAGATCATGACCTAAGCCCGAAATCAAGAGCTGGCCACTTAACTGACAGAGCCACCCAAGTGCCCCCATTAGATCCTATTTTTAAAAAAATCTCTAGAATCTGTTGACTTCTTCCTTTGACTAGATTTTCCTTTTGTTTTCTTGGTTTTTTTTGTTTTTTGTTTGTTTGTTTGTTTTTTAACAGCAGCTCTAGCTACCTAGCTGACTAACTATTTTGGATCTTTACTGCTCCTCAAAGTCAAAAGGAGAAGGTAGAAGTGACAATAACATTAAGTGCCTCTGATATTTCAGGAAAGTGCTGGTCACTTTACATACATCTTTGTCATTTAATTCTCTCAACAACTCCTCAAAGAGAGTATAATTGTCCTTATTTTAAAAGAAGAAACAGAGGCTGTGAGAGATTGCAGAGCTTAGCCAAGTTTCCTATAGGTAGTAAGTAATAGAGGGGAAAACCAAGATTGAAGCCTGTGTCCATATACTTTTCCAAACTAAGTACTGCTGTTTCTTCCTCCTATCTTTCCTAGATTAATTAATAATACCACTATTCATTGTATTTCCCAAAGTAAAAGGTTGGTTATTTACCACTCTTCCTCTACACCTTCTTCTCTCCCTCCTTGACCACCAGTTCCTGTCAAGTTTACCATCTCCAGACAGTTCTTATAACCCACCTGCCTTGTCTCTTTCCATTGTGAGTATTGCCTTTGAGACTCTCATATTGCCTATTAAATACTAACTTGTATTCCTGCCATTGTTCTTTTCTAGAAAGGACCCATTCCCCTTTCTGTTATCAAGGTGATCTCTCTAGTACATGCTGTTTCTTTTTTCAGCTTAAGTGATACATAAAGACCTTTTAAATTGTTGTGCCCCCAGCCTGGTTCCCAGTCTCACCTCCAGCCCCATAGGACTTTTCACCATTCTTCACATGCACTATGCTCACGACGTTGCTTTCAACTAAAATACTCTCCTTATTCCCCTAGGGCCTTTCTCAAATACCCTCTCCCTTTGGTAACCATTCTCAGCCATCTTACCTCTCCCTAAACAGAATTTAGTGCTTCATAATTTTTGAGTCTCTGATATTTTATGCATACTTCTTTTATAGCACTTAACCTATTGCACTATAATTCTTTGTATACAAGCTTATTTTTCTTCAGGACTGTGTTATAGGTACTGAGCACATTGATATTTTGTAGGTGCTCAAAAATTGTGCATAAATATCTTCAAATATACTTCCTCACAAAACAGTCCAAAAATAACCATCATCTATAAAGGCACAAAAAGTATAGAGTTCTGATACTTTATTGGAATAGAGCACTAGAGATTTCAGGAGGATCTGACCAGTAATTATAACAACTTTAAAATTTTAAATCAAACTTTTTCCAGAATGACCCTTTGTAAGGAGTGTGATAATGAGTCTAACTTATGAACTCTTATAATAAATCAAATCACATAGTAGCTGGCAGTAGCAATTCTGTTTTACAGAAAGCATAAATCCTTTTCTAAGAGAATAAGTATACATTAGATAAAGTATATAAAGCACTCCATAAATATTAGACAAGTTAGAATGCCTCTGTATAAAAAGCAAAAGAAAAATTACTCCTTAAAATGTTTTTACATTGTTGGTTAAAATTAAAACTAATAAAGCATTGAATGCATACAGCTGTTTGTTTCTCTATTTAAAAAAAACTGGCACAGAATTTCTTGGTTGCAAGCATTTAAAAGACATTGCTTAATAGGAATTCTTAAATTCTCTAATTCAAATATTGGTTTAAGAAAGAACGCTCCTGTAAATTTTTTGCAGTGTTAAAGTATTTTACAGTTGTCAGATCTCTCTCTTTCCCTTCCCACTGGTCCCCTGGCCAAATTATATTCATGTCAAGACCCAAAAGAAAAGTCTCTCAGTAGCTTTTCCTAGCCCTCCCTGACCTGCATGCATGAAAGCAGAGTTAATTGCTCCCTAGGCTCAGTTCCATTGCACTTTATAGACACCATTATTACAGTTGTCGCTTTTGATTATCACTGTTTATTTGTGAAGCTTTCTCCTGCTAGACTGACAGCTCAATGCAGACAAGGACCAGTCCTACTGTTAGATAACACATAACTAAGAAAAACCTTTCAAAGGTGTCATGGTGAAATAGCAGCAAATTGACAGAACACAAATGTATTGCAGTATTATTCCTTCACTCAGGGAAAAAGTATGGCAGTGGCTTTATCCTGTCACTGTAGCTTACAACTGTAAAAATCCAGGGATTAAAAGAACAGAGGTATTCCATAAGTATTTGTTGGAAATCACTGAAAATCTTAACACTGAACTTTAGTGCCCCCAAATAAAGGTGGGATGAGGGAAGGAGACATGTTGGAGGAAGCAGGAAAAATACACCTTTTGCTAATATGCACGCTTAGGAAACATGAGGTATCCTAAAATTTCAATAATCAGTGAACTTGTATATGTCTTACCCTGAAAACTTAGAGAATACAGGATTTCTTTGGAAAATTACTTAGTTGGGCTTAACTTTGAGCTATTTTTCTCACCCTGAGACAGGTGTGAATGCTTGATATATCCCTCTGAGGAGTAAGTATATGCAACCATCTCAGTTAAGGGGAGGACATTTGGTTAAGAAAGTGCTAAAACACTGCTGAACTCCTGGGTTCAACAAAGCAAACAATGCTTTTGACTCATATATCTTTCCTGGGTAGGAAAGAAAAGAACCAGAATGCCTTAAAGAACCAGCAAGTATACCAACCCCCTAGGACAAAGATCCTTTTTTGGGTCCTGGGATCTTTTGAACATCTGATATGGGAAAAAAAAGTGTGTGTTTATATATATGAAATATATATCACTGAAATATATATATATGTATATATATGTGTGTGTGTGTGTATATACATATATATATATATAATGGAAGTCCAGGGTTTCCAAAGCCCATCCATCCATATGAGAGTAAAGACCCTTGAAGAAGTCAGAAGCAACCCCAGTAGAACCAACCAAACTGGTGGGCTTAGAAAATAACAAGAGCAAAGATGACTTTCAGAGGCTGGGTGTAAATCTTCTAGAGGCTGAGTGAGTCCTCAACTGAGCATGAGTAGTTGAGAACTGAGCAAGTGGCTGCCAGATGCTAAGAGCATTTTGGGACTCCAAGCCAGAGAGAGACACATAGAGCTACATGAAATGAGCTCGAGGTAGGTGTTGTGAAGCAGCTCTTTGTTTAAATGGGGTTGCCCTGGGACAGCTTCTAGGCACATGTATAGGAATGGCCCTCCTTTGCTTTTTCCTCTTGGTGCTCTCTTTAAAGAGACTTTGCAGAAAGAGAGTACAAATCTTTGAAACTAGTGTTTTTATAGTCAGGCTTAGCTCTCATTGACAAGCTCATGAGAAAGCTAGGTAGGTGACTGTATTAGTTAGGATTCTCCAGAGAAACAGAACCAATAGAATATATTTACAAATGAAGAGATTTATTATAAGGAATTAGCTAATGCAATTATGGAAGCTGAGAAGTTCCAAGATCTGCACTCTGCAAATTAGAGACTCAGGAGTACCCATGGCAAAGTTTGGGTCAGAGTCTAAAGGCCTGAGAACCAGTCTAGCTGATGGTGTAAGTTCCGGTCTGAGTCTGACTCCAAGGGCAGGAGAAGACTTATGTCCCCGCTCAAACACACTCAGGGAAAGAGAGCAAATTCTTCTTTACTCAGCCTTTTTGTTCTAATCTGGCCTTCAACAATTTGGTTGAACCTTACCCACACTGAGGAGAGCAATCTGCTTTACTCAGTCGGCCAATTTAAATGTTGATCTCATCCAGAAACATCCTCAAAGACACATCCAGAATAGTGTTTAGCCAAGTATCTGGGTACCCTGTGGCTCAGTCAACTTGACATATACCAACACAATGACCTCAAATGGAAAGATGACCAGAAAAACTTTTAGGGGAAACAAACACAGTCCAAAGTAGAAAGAAAAAAGACTTCAGATACTATTGCTGACTATTATAAATATGGTTAACAAAGTAGTCAAGAGGACATATCAGTATTATACCATTCCTCTCTAACATGAGCAAACTAAAACAACACAAATAAATGAGCTACTTCTTAGATCTTATCCCAAAATATAAGCAAAAATATTTTCTTTTTATATTCCATTTAAGATAAGGTATGCATTAAATGTCTATCAAGAATGCATTTTATTGTCTGCCTTGATGATTATGCTTTTTCTAAAGGGTTGTTTTCTTTTTATTTGTTGTAAGTTTACTTCTGGGCCATTGTAATAGTTTAGGGAGTTACACAATATTTATCTTGGCAGAAGTGCCCTAATTTTTGCAAAAATGTATATGTAATAACTCTAACCCATCCTAAGTACAGAGAACTAGAAGTTTTCTTTAACTATTGCTTGGATTTTAAAATGAGACCAAGAGTGATTCTGAGAAAATATCAAAAGTTTGGTCATTTAAGAATGTAGCTATCAGTGATTTCACAGTATTTGATAGTCTTTTTGCTTATCTATGAGTTCCAGGCACCAGAATTTGGGCAATTGGCAGTTATCCATGGTTATGAAGAGGAGTAGTTTTAATGACATAAATAATCTCAAACCATAGATGATCTGAAGCATACTGTATTTGATTTTAGGTGTTTTGGATATCTGAGTTTTGTTTTTCACATCAAGCTTTCCTATGTTTTGCTGACACACACCACGGCCTTCTGACTCCACATGAACTGCACAATGGGAGGAAATTCAAACACTAAAACCCTACTTAATATTTGGATATTTAAAAAGGAGTCTTAGATAATCCATGAAGTAAATAAACCTTGTGCAGTTAATTTAAAATTGAATATATACAGTAAATGCAGCTTAAGAAAAATGCTGATGGTGACTTTAGTTAAACTAAGGCCCATGAGAATAGAGGGGAACAGAAACATTTGCATCCCCATTACTGTAAGTTTTCCTTGCTAGCATCTCCCCAGTATGACTCTAATGTATTTTAGTCCACTGCCATGCAAAGTTTTAATGGCAGAAGAGAAGAGGACAGAATTTTTTCTTTTAAATAATGACTTAAGGAAAATCCTCTGAGGCCCTTCTCCATTAGGTCCTGAAGACTGGAGAAGGAAAAAAAAGGAAATTTGATTTTCATATCTAATAATCGAATTTATTTTTATGAACTTTCATAATAAATAACTTTATAGATATTTAATTATTTATTGGGAATGCCTCTGTTTTGAAGGCTGTTAAATTACAGAAAAGTTCTCTTCCTAACCAGCTCTTCCCCTTCTTTTTGTTCTCTGCCTGGCTCCCTTCAATTTTTCAGCTACGATGTTTTCTTTCCCAGGTAACACCCATATGTCCCTTTCTGTCATGACATCCTATGAGAAAATCTCTCATCTGTTAAGTTTTCTTTCTTGATACCTTCTCCCTCCTAAGAGTCCCCTTCTAATGTCCACATTTTCTGAGGTTGTGCTCCTTCAAGTTTCCTGCAATGGGCTGGTGGGGTCGGGAGGGTTGGTTACAGAGCTTGTTCTTTAATTCTATTTCAATCATCGTCCCTCACTCAACTTCTCAAGAGTCACTTTCCAGCTGATACTCTTGTAACTAGTGACGAGCTAAAATGAAGAAAGGGAGGCCAGGAAAATAAAGGAACACAAAAGCAAAAAAGACAAATTAACAGCAAGTTTATTCAATAGTGGCTGTGCATCCCAGGGCAGGGGAGCTGGTAATAGGTCACAACATCTAGAAATCACTTTGACAGTGCAACACTGGTCATGACTAAAAGCCAGGCCCTGTCTGTGCCTGGCGCCAAGTCTGTGGCACCAATTTGTATCTCCCTTTAAGGCCGCTGACTCCTGATACAATCACTGATAGAGGGTGTGCAGTGTCAGCCACAATTCATACCCATGTGCACCTTCTAATCCCAAGAACTGGACTACTGACTAGTAATAGAGATTCTTTTTCCCCAAAGATTAAAACTAATTATGCTTAAGGAATATTATCTATAACACCCTCACTGTTTGGGCTAGAATGAGGCCAATATGAAGTGGATGATTTTTAACTTGATGACAACAAATTAAGTTAATCTTCCCAGAAGTGTCTCTATTTATTTTTAAACTGAAAAAGCTCAAGGAGGAGAAAAAAAATTCAGAGCTATGGAAGGACTATGGATTGTGAATTTTTTATTCATGAATCAGTGTTACTGAGTGTGGCTTTGTATTTCTTAATCTGAAGAGAATTTTGGAGAAGAAAGCAGTGACTAAGAAAAAACAGATTGCAAAGCAGGCATTGTATCAATGGCAGAATTCCAGAGTGATAGTGAAAAACAACACTGTGACTGATTACAAAGTCAGATTGTTTTTCCATCAAAATTCTCTTTTATGAGATCTGTCAATCAAATAAACTCCATTCATCTTTTTAAAGTCAGATGACCTCTGAGAGTTCAGTCTCTCCATTGCCCATCTTTTTTTTATTGCAATCAAATAGTAGTCTTGTATGGATAAAATTTAACCCTCATCCCATCACATAGGGTATAGTATTATATAAAATTACATTCAACAGGCTATCCCTAACCTTAAGAACATTTTTTAAATGTTAACTTACAGGATGTAAAAGTATGATATTCATGTTTACAAAATCGATAATCCTAAATAGGAGGCATTTTGAAAACACAATATACTATGACTAATCTGAGGGGTCTCAAGTTTGCAACTTTGGAAATTCCCTTTCCTTTAATATCCAGATAAAAATCATTTAACTCTTCCCCTTGCAAGTTTGCAGATATGCATGCCCTTTCACCTCCCTCTTTCTTAATATCACAGTCAACCTTGGAGAATACTTGTGCATTCTACTGGTCAATCTTGGGTGTTACCACTCATTTCTTGCTCTTTCATAAGCCACTTTCATTGTTGCTGGCCAATTCATAGAATTCACTGACTGATGACATCCATTGGAAGAATGTTGTTACCGTCCCATTAACCTCAAGGGAAAAAAAAACAAAACAGCTACTCTCACACCATGAGATCAATACAACTGTGATCAAAAAATTGTCTCATAATTTCTCTCAGCAAAGTTTAATCCAGGCTTTAGTGATAAATAAACTTAATTATAAGGAAGAAAATTAAAATCAGACATTGAGATCCTAAAGTTCATGGGCCACATTCTTCCATGAGAAATTCCCTCCTTTTTCCCTGGTCTCCAGGGCTGAGCCTTAGATCTCTACAACTCAAGGTCTTTTACTTTCTCTCATCATCCCCCAGTGACCCCTTTCTCTTGTCCCTATCAACCACCAGCCGGAGGAAGTAGTCAGTTAGCCTAACAATTTCTCAGAATTACCAACTTACTCAATGAACACCGCCTTTTTCACTAGGTAGCATAGCATTTTTTCTTCTTTGTGCAAATCTCACCCAACCTACTCTGGACTTTGCCCTGTCATAAGCAATAGCCCTATTAAGGTGATTTTTCCAAACAAAGGAGAGTCTCCACTCAAACTGAAACCTGTTTCCCCTTAGCCTCCCCTTGCCATAGAACTCATAAGTAGCTGCACTTTTTAAAATGTGGCCCCATGAAAAATAAACAAACAAATAAATAAAATATGGCCCCACTGCATGTATTAAATCACTGCAGTCTATGAAAAAATACCATTGGGTCTCAAATATATTAGACCAGTTTTCAAAGGAGGAAGGAAGAGAAAGAGAAAATGGGGGAGAGAGGGAGAGAAAAAGGGAGGGCAATAGCTCCAGCACTAGAAAGAAAAGGAAACACAGCCGAAAAGGGACACAGTATCTTACAAATACAACTGGGACTTTGGTATCCTAAATAGCATTAGGAAATTTCAGGGTGGTGTGTGTGTGTGTGTGTGTGTGTGTGTGTGTGCATGTGGTTATTTTTGTTATGGTTATGATATACTAGGCAATACCAAGTTCAGTAGAGTGTTGCATATAACAAGGAAACCACATTTTTATGTCCTTAACAATTGTAATTTTAAACAAATAGAAGAAATTCTCATGAATTTCTGCACAGTGAAATACCGAAAGTATAGCAATCCTTCTACCATTTTTCTTCTCTAGGCTAGAAGCGGAGGAAAGATCAACAGAAGAAAGACTCTCTGTCCTGATGTTCACCAACTGCTTACTCCAGCTTTCTCACCTTACGGTGTGACTCTAGGATCATTTCACCAAGTTGACCCTCAATCACTGCTGACCAGCAGATGGGGAATCTGGTCCAAAGAACCAGAACAAGAGCAAAGCAAGCTTGCAGGAGACCTAACTACCAAGCTATTACACAAAGACAGGAGGTGAGAAAGATCATACCCACACTAAAGGAAACTTAGAATTGCAATAACCTCCAACATTAAGAAACTAAACTTCTTTACATTTACAGCACTGCCTTCATCACTTGTGCTTCCCCAGCCAACCCCATCATCTGCCCCAGTCACTTTACAGACAGTTCACCTCTAAATATTTACAAATCAGGACGAATAATAGAAATTTTAATGACTGATGTATTATCACATTGGCAAGGATTCCCCCCATGACTGACACCCATGACCATTAGCAGCAGGAATTCCTACTCTGTTCCAGATAAGCATCTGAAGGTTTGATAATCTCAGATTTTAAAAGTTTGAAACAATAAACACAATTTCACTAAAAGCATCTTACTTGGTAGGACCAGGCACAAATACAAACATGGTAACAAAAAGATTTATTTACAGGTAAGTTTCTCCTTCACAGCACCATGT
The DNA here is from genome assembly GCF_037043125.1 of Eumetopias jubatus. Taxonomy (NCBI): domain Eukaryota; kingdom Metazoa; phylum Chordata; class Mammalia; order Carnivora; family Otariidae; genus Eumetopias; species Eumetopias jubatus. Next base: position 111,413,475 of record NW_028274814.1, on the reverse strand, counting down.
CATGCTTACAGTCAGACATATCACAGAATCCTAGAACTGGGAGGGAATGCCAATTGTCAGAAGAGAAAGTGAGTGTCAGAGAAGACAAACCATTTGTGCAAGACCACCTAAATGGTAACTATTAGGACTGAAACTTGGGCCCACAGATTCCCAAGTTAGTACTCTTCTTTATGTACCAATGATCCTCAAATGTCAGTATACCTGAGAACTGCCAAAAGTGTTCTTTAAAAATGCAAGCTCCCAGGTTTGACCCTCAGAGCATCCTATCTGGTAGATCAAAAGCGGGACTTGGGAATCTGTATTTCTACTGAGTACCCCCTTGTGATTCACATGCAAGAGGACTACACTCTGGGAAAGTATATTGTACCATTTGGCTGCTGAAAAGAACACCAAAATTTAGCTAACTATATCTATCTATCTATCTTTCTACCTATCTATCTATCTATTATCTATCTACCTAGCTACCTATCAATTATCTATCTATCTATCTATCTATCTATCTATCTATCTATCTATCTATCTATATTACCCTTGGTTAGCCTTGCTCACATTTTTCCCTTCACCAATAGGCTCATGATTAAGACTAACCGGTCAACAAGTAGATGTTTAAACCCTCAATGCATTTTATACTCTGTTTAGTATTTTGTGTGTGGTAGTTGTGGAAAAGAGTCTTCACAAAAGGAGATACTACTTCTTTTAAAGAACTGTACAAGTAATGCATCTGGGTGTTGTATGTAAGTGAAGAATGACTAAACTCTACTCCAGAAACTGCACTGTATGTTAACTAAATTTTAAATTAAAAAAAAAGAATTGTGTAAGTAATGCATGAATAGATGTTAATTGAAAATTTTATATAGTGCAAGAGAATATAAAGTAAAAAGTACAGTTCTACTTTTGTCCCTTCTTTAATCTCACTCCCCTACCCAAAGTTATTCACTAATAACTACTGATTGTATACTCTTCAGATTTGTCTATCCATTACATACACAGATACCTAGGTATGTGTGTTCTTTCTGGCCCTTTGCTTTTGGACAAAAATTCTGCTTATAAAATGATCTCAGCAATTTTTTTCATCACATAGGTGACCGAGGCTACTATCGTCAGCTCAGAAGCAATTAAACATAAATCAGGGACACCTCAGATAGGTGACTGCTATTGGTAATCAGAGCATGTACCCTTGATTTTTTCAGAAATGAAGACTTCCTCACTCACTTCCTCAAAGACATTTTGTTCAGTAGGTGGTATTCCTCAGTCATAAAAAGTATCTGTGAGGGTGCTAAAGGAAAAGGAAAGGACTCCCAGTTACATTGTATAACTCGTGAATACTATTACAGAGTTCTCATGTGAGTACAAGCTACTAAATTAATTCAATTTATTGTAAGCCCTGCATGACTGCGAATCTGTTTTTGTGGAAAGCGTTACATGGAGAGGGGCCAAGGGTGCAACAGGCGATGCTGCTATGCATTCATGTAAAACGCAGAGCATTCAGTTTGCTTTCTCACCTCTAGACCTCACAACCCAGCTGTCACCTCCAGCACCCGACTGAAATGTCTCTTTTTAAGGCCACCCAAAACTCTTATTTGTTCGTTCTCTTGACTTTTGCAGTTTTTGGTTGATGATTCTTCCTTCTGCAAAGATTCCCCCTCCCTTCTCTTTCCTCTGGTTCTGGTGAAACCGAGTATTTATTTTCCGTCTTTACCAGTTCCTCTTAAATACTCACGTTCCTCAGAATTCCATCTGAGCACTGCTTTTATTCTTGCTTTGTACTTTCTATCCGATGGCATGCATAAAATCCTATAGCCTCAGCAATGACACCCAAATCTTCCTCTACAGCCCCATTTTACACTGAGCCCAGGGGTCATCTTCGTAATAGCATCTGGCAACCCCAACATGACAAGTCTAAGAGCAAACTGGTGTCTCCCTCCCCAACTTCCCACCAAGCCTGTTCCCTCTACCCCATGTATTCGTCATACATGTGAGTTAAAGCTAAAACAATATGTAAGTTCCCTGAATTAGGAACTCCGCCATTCCTTAGTCTGCTCTTCAAATCCTATGGATTCCACCTCCAAAATATTTATTTACTCTAATACCTCGTCTCTGCTCCCACTGCTATCACCCCATCATCTTCACTTGGACCAAAGTCATGGCTCCCTACCAGCATCTCTATATGAAATCTCCTTCCTCCTCCATTCCCAAACATTTTGCACCAAAAATGTTCCTGTTTCTGAAACACATAAAATACATGTCACTCCTCACTTAGTAACCTTAAGTAGTTTCCCATTACCTAGAGGATACAAATTTAAAATTCTTAAGGTACTTTCTAATCCTGCCCCAACCTACATTCCCAATCTCTGGTCACAAACAACTTGTGATTTCTCCCGAATGATTTATTCTTCCTCATTCATATCTTTGACCACTTAGTTCCCTCAGCTCAGAGTGACCACTACCAACAACTCCTTTGGTATATAAAATAAATGATTTTTCCTCAGTAAATCCATGTCTGCCGAGATCTCTTCACAACCTCCTTAAAGGCACTCACAGCTTCTTTGCCCCTGCCTATTCTAGCATTCATTCATATAGTCCTTCAGCCAGCATGAAGTAAGCACCCATGCAGTGTATCATAATAACACACATAATTTCTGAACCCTATTTACCCTAGCAAAGCTACTAACCTGGAACTCTGCACCAACTTCCAGCATATAGAACAATGCCTTTATGCAAAAGTTCTCAACAAATGTTTGTTCTTAAGTGAACAGATGAATGAATGAAGCATATATTTACAATAAATAATAGCCATGCTTGGATATTATGTTCATCTTATTTCTTATGAAGCTGGCTCCTAGAAAGCCACAGTTTTGACCCTATTACCAGCTCTGAACCCTATCTTCCAGAGTTTATTCATTCATTCTTATATTTATTCATGCATTTAATAACTGTCTAGTACCTACTGTGTACAGGCATGGCCCTAGGTGCCAGGGATGCAACAGTAAACAACACAGACACAACCCCTGATCTTCTGAAACCTACATTCTAGTGGAATAAAAAAAACAAATTATAGACAAATATAGAAGTAGAATATAAGGCATTTCAGTCAGTGATGACTATTAGGGAGGGAAATAGAGCGGAAAAGGGGATAGGGAGTATATGGAGCATGGTTAAAGGTTTGAGGGAAGGCAATTCTTAACAGAAAAGCCAAGAAATGGCTTAGAGTAACATAATACTAGTTTATACTCCACGGCCGGCTTCTCACAAAATTCAAGGGAAATAGGATACCAAACCTACCTCCCCAGCCCTTCTCAGGAAAAAGAAAAGCGGGGGGGGGGGGGGATAAACAGTATATAATGCTATGGTAAACAAAGAACCTTACAACTCACAAAGAGGCGTATAGCATGCCACCATAGTCTGTGGATTCATAAGGAGCAGGGTAGAAATGTTGTTGACCTGGGCCTACAGCTGTAAATTCACACTTCTCTTGGGAGAGCCTCTGGACTTTACAAGAAAGAGAAAGCTTGAAGCCCTAGTGCCTTGGGAAGGACTTTGGAGAAGAGGCTCAGGTACATTATCAGAGACAGGCTTGGACTTGAGCTCTTCAGCCAGGTGGAGACAGGCTTGGTAGCATGGAAAAGCAGTAACGCAGGGTTAAGAGTTATGGAATGAAAAATGAAATGGGCAGTAGGCTTGGGCAGGGTGTCTTTTAAATTAATATTTTAATATTTTAATATTAATTTAATATTAAATTTAAAATTAATATTTTAAAATTTTGTTTATTTATCTTTTTTTTCCTTCATAGGAGACAGAGAACCCAACCACAAACTATTTCCAATTCCACAACTTCTAACGATTTTACATAATTAATTGTATAAATACCATTTTTTTAAATGAGTCCAAAATTTTTTTATGGTATAAGGTGGATGTGTATCTTTAGAAAACACTGTTTCTACAACTATTTGCATAGTCTTTGCATAATAATATTTAGTTCAACTAACAAAAAATATTTGAAAGGAAAAGGGAATATTCTAATTAAGAAATTTTTAGTTTAAATCTTTAACAAAATTTGGATCCTTTAAATACCATATTTAATTGTTTTACTGACATTCTGGAAGGCTTCTCTGGGCTTCCCTAAACTTCTAACAAATTGGCAGAAATTATCAATGGGAATACTATTACTAAAATTGTATGCAAAGGCCAAACTCATAAAAAATATTGATATGTTAAGGACAGTTATTTTTAAAACATTTAGTCACCAGGTCATTTTAGAATTCTTTTTATTATTATTTAGGTTGTAAATTTCTTCTGGAAATAAAACAATGTCACAGATTTAAACCCTGAAACCTCCCATTCTAAAATGTGAGCTAAAGAATATTCTTATAATACCGTATTTATGAATGGTGTCACTTGGAATGATAGCTTGCTTTAAGCAAGGCAGAACATTTAGAGAGAGAGAGGCAGCTGAAAGACTTTTGTACAAATTATCTCATTTATCTCATTTTAAAAACCTGGCTAGAAGCAGGCAACTCACTACCAAATGGAGAAATACTTTCCTTCAGTGACTACTTTTCCTTATTCTGTATTTGCCAAGCTATAGGCTTAAGAATGAAGCCTCTAATCAAAAGGAGGAGCCAATGCCCTACTAATGATCCAGAAACCCATCATAACTATCCAGGAGAAAGAAGACTATGACTGCCATAAGATGCTTCCTAGGCCCCCTGCTCATAACTCAGGCAGATATTCCAATTTGCCTCTACCTACCCCCACAGAGATTAAAGAAAAGAACAGGAGGCCATGGTTCATATAATTTTCAGGAATATAACCAGCTTTTTCTTGCTGATGATATCGGTATATATCATCCAGATGCCTTGCCTGGATTCAGACAACTTCTTGCCCAATCTGTTTGCCTAATTCCCTGATCTCTGGTCCCTTTTCCCTGCCTGAGTTATAAATCTCTGTGGCAGTACTGGTAGTGGGCTGGAGCTGGCCCATGCTGGCTCACAAGAACAGATTGTTTCAATTTCAAAAATTTTGTGTGCCTATTGATCCCACTTTGGTAGCTTCAAACTGACTATGGTAGAAGTATTTACACCAGGGAAATTGGCACATGCTAAAAATTCTCCTCTCTTCTCCCAATCCCACACCCCCCTCACCACCCTTCATGATTCCTTCTAATCCATTGCCTAGTTTAAATTTGCACGCTGATCCCAATTTTTCCTAATTTCCACAGATGTATCATCATGCCTACCTGATCCTTTCTGTCTGCCAGGTTCATAGTCCTGTCTCTTAACTTACCCCGTCTTAGCATGGGAGTTATAATTAGCCAAAAGCTGCCCTAGTAGGGGAGATAAATGTCCCTCTCATCCAGAGTATGACCTGGTATGCCAGGATGATCAGAGTGTAAGTAAATCAGAGTCTACAGGTGGATTGTGTAGTCACTAGCTATTCAACCTACCCTATTTCTAATAACTAACTCCTCTTTCTTGGCACCCCTAATAAAGGCAATATGTTATCTGCTTAAAAAAGTATCTTTTGGCAACATAGGTGACAATTTCAAAAATGAAAAACTATTTAGAGCAGAAATTTTTTTCTCTTTCCTACAACTTCTCCTACGCTCTGTTGCCATATTATTTACCTAAAATATAGATCTTATCATGACATGAAAATGCTCAACAACTTTGATGGTTCGCTGTAGCTTACCAACTCAAGTCTGACCAAATAAGCAGTGTTTCAGATATGATCTAATCTCAATTTACCTCTCGAACTATACTCCAACCACTGGCCCTCATGCAGAAATATTCAAACCAACCTGAACCAGTCAAAATTTTTTACAGGCAGCTGGCATTTTTAGCCATTTGTTTTTGCATACATAGTTCCCTTCATTTGAAATATTCTTTCTCCAACCCAAATCCTAATGTTCAGATTCTAACTTGCCTTCAAATGCCAACTCAAACACCCTTTCTTCCATTGGACATCCCTGGTCTTTTCAGACATAAGTGATCTATAAGACTGCAATACCTATCCATTGAAAATGATGAGTTGCCCCAAGTATTAATCTGGGGTTTTTTTGTTTTTGTTTTTGTTTTGGTAATTCTTCATTTTTTTAAATAATTATTTTTGTGATTATTTTTCTGTAATTCTTTAAAAGTATTTAGCACTTTCTGTTATAGTTACATGAGTCTTCACCCCTTTATCTGATTTCAAACTTTCTCTGATTCTTTACATTATCTCACTACCCACAACCTATATCACAATGTGGTTCAAATATTTATGCTGAGTAATTGACTGGCATTAAATCAGGTTAGAAAGACAGTTTTAAGCAAGACAGCAAACTGAATATTGCTGTAGCAATAAATTAACATTGGTTACACTTGAATTTGTAAATTATATATTATTACTCATTATGAGCATAGATGTATATTAATTGTTCAAATATCTAGTTCAAATTAATGTAGTCATTATTTAAAAAACTCAAAAACTATATAATTATTAAAACTAGAAACTGAAATATTCATCATGCCATTCAGTAGAGGCATAAAAATTCTGCCAAGAATTTAATAAAATGTCCACAGATACTGTACATATATTTTAAGTCTTAAAATTTTCTTATATAGCTCTCACAACCTTTTGTTTATTTTAAAGATTTTTATATTATTTTTAAAGCTATTTTGAGGTAAATTTAGCACACAAAAAAGGACATATTTAATGGGTACATTTTGATAGGTATTAATATATGTGTATACTCATAGATCCATCAGACTAGTCAAGAATGAATATACTCATCACATCAAAAGTTTCCCATATACTTTTGAATCCCTATCATCCACTCTCCACTTGTCCCCAGGCAAAAACTGATCTGGTTTTTGTCACTATAGATTATTTTGCACTTGTTAGAATTTTGATTAATGGAATCATATAGTGTGTACTCCTTTATCTGGTCTGACTTCTTTCACTCCATATAATATTTTAATAATAGAGACCCATCCATGTTTTTGTGTGTATCACTAGTTGGTTTTTATTGATTATTGAGTAGTATTTCATTGTATATATGTAAAATGGATTATCCATTTACTTATTGGAAATTTGGGTTGTTTCATTGTTTGGCTACTACAAATAAAGGAGCTGTGAACATTTGTATCTAAGACTTTGTATGGACATATGCCTTCATTTCTCTGAGGAGTGGAATGACTACATCATATAAAAAGCATATCCTTTTAAAAAATTTTGATATGACTGTATATTAATACTAAATAAATTAATAAATTTAATTAATTAATTAATTTATTTATTTATTTTTAAAATAAAATTTATTAATTAATTAATTAATACTAAATAAATTAATAAAATATTTAGTAATTAATACTAAATTTTATATCTCAGTGAGAAAGAATAATTAGGACTATATAACAATAGACAAAATAATGCAAAACTCATTTGAAATCCAAAAGTACAAAATCTGGAGATTATTTACCCCTTTTAATTATTATTATCTTGTTCCCATTATTGATGATAATTGAGAATTAAATGTAATTCTACTGAGTTTGAAATCTTCCTACATTAAGGAATTGAACAACTAGAAATTACTCCAAAAACTTTTTTAACCATAGAGTCATATCAGGATCCTGTTAAAAAAGATTTTTTAACAAGGTAATTTCATGGTCATATACTGACTTGGTATAACCTCCCATTTTTTAATAAATGAAGTAACTGATCTAGAAAAGTAAAATATTTATAATTCATAACAGCCAACATATTAATGAACTTTTCAGTATGCTGTGCTGGCTTATGTCATACTTTAAGACAGTACACAGAATGATTCAAGATTCATAAGATATTACCTCCACAATAAAAACAGATGGCTATTCTCTACAGAATAGCAAACAAATGTATCAGATGGGAACATCAATATTTATTATATGGATCATTAAAAAGAAATTAAGCAAAATTTTGAACTACATGCAGCATTAAAAAATCAAACATATTTGAAGAACTTACCTAAAAATAGTCAAATAAGCAAATAAAAATAACTGTTATGTTGCCTTTTAGGACCTGTTCTCAGAAGTCCCATAGTATCCCTTCTGCTATTTACTGAGGCAGTCATAAAGGCCCACCAAGTTTTAAAGATGAAGGTGGGAGACAGGCAGAGACATAGACTTCACCTCTTCATTGAGAACTGGCAAGAGTGTGTGGAATTGGAAATGTTGTCACAGCCATGTTTGGAAAATTCAATCCACAACGCAAGGCTCTTGCTGAATGTACTTGAGATAACTTTTAACTCAGTACAACTGCAGATAATTTTTTTTAGTCTATAAAATATATCCAAAAACCAGGCTTAATGTAACATGAAATTATAAATTAATCTAAAAGAGAAACTTAGTCAAATGAATTTTTAAAAAGAATGCTTCTAGCATGGTGAAAATGTGTGATTTGGGTTATTCATTTGGTTACATCTAATTGGTTAATAAATGGATGCATACTTTTGGTTGTAAATGTGTGAGTGAATAAAAGGCAGCTCTAACCGTAGCTGTCTCTCTACCTGCCTGTGTGTGTATTTATATATACACACACAGATATAATATATATTACTAAAGCTAATTCAGGAGTGTCATTTTTTTTTTTGAAACTGTTTCTTTTTCATCAACCTCATTTCCATTTTCTGTTTAAGAGTGTGTGGAAGAGGGGTGCCTGGATGGCACAGTCTATTAAGGGACCGACTCTGTTTCAGCTCGGGTCATGATCCCAGGGTCGTGATACTGAGCCTTACGACCGGCTCCGAGCTCAGCAAGGAGTCTGCCTGAGATTCTTCCTCTCCCTCTGCCCCACCCCCCCCACCGTCTCAAGTAAATAAATACGTCTTTAAAAAACAAAAACAATTTTAAATTAGCATTTAAAAAATAAAGAGTGCGTGTGGAAGAATAGCTTTAAGACCACTCGGTGGTTGTTTCTATCCGTTCAGTCGCTGGAGCAGTGGTGCTGTGGTCCAGTGTTCCCCGGGCAGGCCGGTCACTCCACTCTAGCAGAGAACCATGCACGAGATGCAGAGGGCACCTGCACGCCCTCACACCCGTCTGGGCCTTCAGGTTGAGTAAGAGTCAATTTGGGAGCCGGAGCAGTCCATTCACCCTGAAATTCTTCCTTGGTCACATCCATTTTGGCAGGGGCCTGCTCCTCCTTTCCAATCCCTTCAGGATCTGTGTAGAAGCAGAGACCAGGTGGGACCTCCCACGGGGGTTCACGGAAACGGCGCCCCGCATGCGCAGAACTTCCGGGGCATCCGCTCCATCAGACCTTCTGAGGGAGATGACAGTGTCCACTTCGTGCCCAGGAGAGTCTGTGTTCTGCAGCACCACGACCGGCGCGTTAACCTAGGAGGCCTCCATGAGCGACTGGCGCTCCACCCTGGGATCAGGAACCACCAGAAGTCATGGCTTAGGGAAGGTTCCAGGAGCCGAGGGGCTCCAGGTTCAGCTCGCTGGTCAGTATTCCCCGGGGATATGGCACGGACTTCAGCTGGGTTTTCAGTGGCAACAAGGGCATGAGCTGCCAGCAGAAGCTTCTCCCAGCTTCTCCTCGGATTTATGAGGTAATGCCATCGTTTTGTTTTGTTTTTTCCTTTCGTAATGTACTGCGGTGTTTGGAAGTCAAGGTTGGTGCCGCCTCAGTGGGCTCCTGCTGCGAGGAAATTGAGCACGTCCTCCTCCTTCATTTGCAGGACATCTAGGGAAATTTCACTTTAATTTATGAGGGGAACCCAGACACCGTAATAGGGACCCCCCACTCTGCATAGCACAGAAGAGAAGGAATATCATTTTTAATAACTAAAGAAAAGCATTATATTTATAAATTAGATTGTGCTCAATGTAGCTACAGCGAACATTTTGTAAAAGAGATATGAAATTCTAGATCTGTAAGAACTCAGCTCTTTGCAGCTAAAGGTCACTGTTATGGGCTGACTTGTGTCTCCCCTCAAAATTCATATGTTGAAGCCCTAACCCCCAGTAGCTTGAATGTGATTTTATTTGAAGAGAGGACTTTTAAAGAGGTGATTAAGCAGGGGCGCCTGGGTGGCTCAGTCATTAAGCGTCTGCCTTCGACTCAGGTCCATGATTTCAGGACCCTGGGATCCAGCCCCGCATCGAGCTCCCTGCTCAGTGGGGAACTTGCTTCTCCCTCTCCTCCCCACCTGTGCACTCTCTGTTACTCTCTCTCTCTTTCTCTCAAATAAATAAAATCTTAAAAAAAAAGAGGTAATTAAGCTAAAATGAGGCCAATAGAATGGACCCTAATCCAATATGAGTGCTGTCCTTATAATAAGAAATTTGGACATGCAAAGAGATACCAGGGCATGCATGCACAGAGGGACAACCATGGGAAGACACAGCAAGAGGGCAGCCATCTGCAGGGCAAGGAGAGGCCACAGAAGCAGCCAACTCTTCCAGCCTCCACAATTGTGAGCAAATAAACTTGTGTTGTTTAAGCCACCTAATCAGTGGTAGTTTGTTACGGCAGCCTAATAACTAATACAGTCACTTAGTTCCCCTATTTGGAATTAGATATCTCTGTTTTTCTAAATATTCTATTAAGAGTTTTCTATCTGAAAACTAAATAAAATGGGGGTGGGGGGGAGTCTATTCTTTTTAAAACTTCATGTTTCCCTCCTACCCTTTTGCCCCTCATGCACTCATGTCTGAGGCTCTCCAGCCTTGTGTGTTTGGGATCCTTTTATACAAGACAGTTCTGAGTATATTCAAAGCATGCCGTTACCACAATTCCCTAGGAAAAGCACAACTATGGTTTAAGAGGAGAAGTTTTATTATGAAGTCAACCTAAAATTTAAATATCATTTTGGTTAAATTTATCATACAAAGTGAACAAAGCATAGTGGTAGGGCTGGAGCATTTAAGACTTGAGTTAATGGCCATGAAAGGCGTTTGCCCTCCTCTGTGATCACCAACAGCATCGCCCTTTCCATACAGTGACGATGCTACTGTCACACAGTCATTATTTAAGCACAAGCTGTTAGGAGAAACAACAGTAAGAGCAAACACCTGTGTTTCAATTAAAGAAGGGAAAATATATTCATAGTTTTTTTTTTTAAAGTTGCAATTGTTTGTGTCTACTTGCATAAGTAAGTTGGTTTGTGTCTGCGTATTTGTGTTAATATATGAATTAGGTGAATAAATTAAACCATTTAGGAGCTGTGTATCCCTGGATATATTCCTTAATCTAAGCCACTGTTCCCTTACCTATAAAATGGGGTTAATATATCTCCAAACGATGTTGTGAGGGGTATTAAATAAGAAAATATGTGCAAAACTCTTGGTGGAGTGGCTGATGCATGCAAGAGATCAATAAAAGTTAGTAACTATATGATTTTATTGTCATAAAGCTCAGACATTAAATTCTTCAGAGACCTTAGTTATCTTAGGGCCAGAATTATGCCCTAGAGAGTGGACTCTTTATGAGTATTATAGGTTGAATTAAATTATTGTAGGTTGAATGGAACTAAAATAGATAGTATATTAGATTTACCATTGCTTTATATTTCTGATACTTTCTAGAAGTATTCTAATAATGCAAAGAAAAAAATTATCAAGTAGTAAAGTATTTGGCAGGGCAAAATAAACTACATTAAGTAATCTAACTCAGTTTAGGCTTGATTCTTATAAACCCAATGCTTTTAAACAATATGTATTCAGTAACCATGTACTATAAGCAGACGTGTTTCAAAGAAACTTAAATAACTTTGTTGATATTCTAATTTTCTCTGTTGACCAAAATATTTTTCCTTAGGTATCTAAAGTTGATGAATTTGATTTGTGATCTTAAAAGCTTCAATCTTTGTTTCTGAAAAATGGCAAAACATTTTGCTAATTTTCAACTTTCGAGGGTCTGAAATCAGGTCAAGGCTCAAAACTGATAGTGGCACGAGTCCACTCAATTTAGCAAAAGTGTGTTCTCTCTGTTCCTCTCTAAATGTTATAGAGAATTCATTATCTCTTTTTTTACATTTAAAAAACAATAAGCCAAGGATATCAACACATCATGAACTCATAATAGGAAAGCCTATTTTAATTATTTTTTTCTTGCTCTTACCGTTTACCATAACAGAGGATTTCTAGAAAGGTGTGCCAGACCCACAGAACAAAGAGAATGCAGTGTAGTGAGGAGACCACAAGGATGGAATTCAGGAATCCAGAATCCAAGTCTGATTCCCTACTTAAAGTCGTATCACCTCTGGTAAATATCACTAAATTTCTCTGGAAGGATAGGAAGTATGATGTATGTGTGCCCTTCTCTATGAGGATATGATTATGCTTTGGAAAAAATGGAGAACACAATTTAAATATGAGAAATTTTTGTCTCATAAATTGTCTACTATGGCATATGTTTTTTTTCTATGAAAGTAAGTATTGAGTAAGCCAATGCCACCTACGGATCTTGTGTGAATTTAATAATGTAGTTCTAATATTTACTGCACGCATATTATGCACTATCTATTGCCTGGCTACCATAAACAAGGGATCTGAAATACATTACTATCTAATCTTTAAAGTGCCACTACTAGGTAGTCATTATTATTCTGGTTTGATGGAACAAAAGCTACCAAGAGCATCATTCTTATATGTTTGGTCCATATGTGTAGGGGAAAAGGTCTCAATTAGAGCCAGAAGACATTATTATTCCCATTTTAAAGATGGAATTTCTGACGCTCAGGAGGGCGAGTTGACCAAAGTCAAAAATGGAAGATTAGTGACAGATACAGACTCCAACACTGTTGGGAGACAGATACTGGAAGCTCCATTTAACCTCTGGGAAAACTGAGGCTCAGAGAGATTAAAGAATCTGCTCTAAATTTCCCAGGTGGCAAATGGTGAAGCCAGGCTTTAAAGCCAGGTCTGTTTATTGAAAAGTTAATCTTTCCACTAAAAAAATGAAGCACATTAGATAAGTAAAGTATGCCTCCTCCTTTCATCTAACAAACAGTTGTAAAGAAATCATTTTGTGTTTTACAACTCCCGTGTTCACTTTCTTCTCCCTCTTTGGCTACAAAGCCTCTCTCTGCTCTTCCACCTGATTTAGCTGGTCTCCAAAAGTGAAACCTGTTCTATTTTCTTTCCAGAGAGAAAAGCCTGTGTAGCATTACACATTCTATTTTTTTTTTTTTTTTTGCTAGCATTGCTTATATTGCTAAGAGTTTTTAGGATTATCTTCCTTTTTAGGATTATCTTCCTTAATGATGCCAGATCTTTGATATATTAGATTTAGGAGAACAGCTTCAGCATAAGGATGAATTGACAAAAACTCTTTATTGAAGTTCAGATAGGAAAACTTTGTACCACTGCAAATCAAGATTTTAGTCAACCCTCTTTGTTCACAGTGTCCTATGGTGCCAATATTCTTTAGTGAACCTTCTCCCTAGGAAGCCTTCCTTCTTCAAATACCTCCTTTAGATTCACTGTCAGGTGCTTTAATACTTTGACTACTTTATTTCTGCTCAATGCAAACTTTTTAGTTTCTCCTTTTCTAGTTAGCACCATTGGAAACCAGATGAAAGGCAGCTTCCCACTTTGCACTGATAGTTGATCAAGATAAACCGAGAAACACAAAGGTTACAGAGATGATATTGTACAAACTATACTAAGGTCAGGTAACCAGAAACCCAATAACAGGGATTAGGGTAAAAATCAGCACAGATAATCTTCAGCTTCCATTGTTTGCCCTGAAAAGACTCAATGTTAGCCTATTTCCTTTGCTCTACATAAAAGAACCTTGTTCCGCTTTCAGAGTCCTTCATTGTCATGAAATCAGTCATTTGAATCAGAATCCTTAAGGACATTTTCCACACTGAGAATACTCCTTTGAAAGGTGTCTAAGTATCCTATGGTCCTGACAGCTACCCAGCATGCCCTAGGACTTGACAAGTTATTTTCCACCTTTTGACCACACAAGAAAACTCTACAATGTGAATACTGCATTATCAGAAATATTTAACTCACTTCTTAGCTCATAAATTCTTCTATTTAACAAGAAAGAGTCATTAATGGATGCAGTAAGACATCATGATTAGAAGGATAGGTTTTTAGAGTCACTCAGGAACAAGTTAAATCCAAGATTGGTCACTTAACTAGCTTTGTTACCTTCAGTAGTCAATTAACTCCCTGTGGCTCAATTTCCTAATCTGTAAAACAGGGTAACTGTACCCACCTTATAGGTGAATTTGATCATCTTGCTTCTCTTTATCCAAATAATGGCAATGATTAACAGCATCCTATACATAGATGGTTTACCAAATCCAAAAAGTAACAGTTGTGTTAGGAGTATTATAAGGATTATTGTATAGATCACTATAAAGATTAAATAATATATGCAAAGTACTTAGCATTTGGTGAGTGTTCCATAAACAATTATGAACTGACCTCAAGCCAATTTAATATGCACAACTTTTGGGTTATTTGTGGTATGTTGTGTGGTCACCAGATCACACTGAATGCAAATCACAGACCAAATTCTATAACACATATAGATCAGTATATTGACAAATAGATACAACTCAGGTCATACAACATATTCTTTTTTTTTTTTTAAGATTTTATTTATTTATTTGACAGAGAGAGAGAGACAGCGAGAGAGGGAACATAAGCAGGGCGAGTGGGAGAAGGAGAAGCAGGCTTCCCACGGAGCAGGGAGCGTGATGTGGGACTTGATCCCAGGATCATGACCTGAGCTGAAGGCAGACGCTTAATGACTGAGCCACCCGGGTGCCCCACACAACATATTCTTTAAAGCTTGATAAAGTCCCAGCTTTTTGTACAGTTAAGTGCTCTCATTAACATCTTGCATGAAATATTTACTCAAGACAGACACATCATTAGAAATCCTCCCACACCAGTGACTGGAATCAGTCTCTTTATGGCTCAAGTCGCGAGTATCATCACTTCCTTGAATTCTTATACCCTATTCCCGTCTATGCCTCTAAAACAGTTTTATCCAATCCATATATCCTGAAGAGCTTTAATATTACCAATGAGCTAAGCAACCCTTGTCCTGCCTAAAAAAAATTATTTTGCCATATAGTGTGCTGTTTATGAGTGCTGTCTAACATCCTTATTTCTAACATATTTTCAACATCTATAAATAAGGTAGATTTGTATGGTATAGATATGGATAATAGAAGTAGTGGCCTTAGTATTCTCTAGAGCATGGAACTTCTAGTTAGAAAACTAGCCCTGGACTGAAATTCTTCAACAGAATGCTTACAGCACTTGGGGGATGTACCTTCAATTAAATCACACACACACACACACACACACACACACACACACGATACCATCCTACATATTTTAAGGTAAATGAAAGGTATCACAGCAATAATCAATCCAATTTAAGCATGCATTCATTATAAGTGAAAAAGAAAGTACATATTTAAAAATTAATTGTTCTGACAGCAATAACCTTACTTTTATTTACTATCTCACACTGTCTCACCTGGAGTGTGGTCTTCAGAATAAGAAAGGTGGTATCTCCGATTTGCTGTAAGAGCCTTTATAGCATGGAATGGCAGCTTTGAATGGAAACAGAATAAAGAAAAGGAAGGTAGGTGAAGGGTGGCTGGTGAATGTGGCTAATAATGACAATGTTTAGGGCTTAGTAGCTATTTTGAAGTTGGATCTCTAGATTCTGAAGGCCCTCTCTTTCCTCAAGGCCTCTGGAGAATAGGTTGAAAACTGGTCAAGATCCCCATAACCTCTAAAGATGGGGTCATTACAAACAGTTTCTAGCTAAGGGAAAACACAGACAATGAGCTACATTGTGAACAAATGTCTTTTATCCAAACCTGATAAGTGGTCTGATGACGCTGAGAGAGACATGAAAAATCTGCTACTTGTCTAATTAAGTTGCACATCCACCAAAAAAAAAAAAAAAAAAAGTATCTACATTGCTTATTTCAGACTGCGGAACCCACAATAGTAAAGTTATCTGCTGCCTAGCCACCTTAATGTCAAGCCCATTCTTTATCACCTAAAGACACTCCCCAAAAAAAGAAAGGAAAAAAATTCCAAATATGTGACAGCTTCTCTGACATTCCCTGTTTATAGTTCTTATAGAAAGAGATAACCAGGGGAGGTGCATTATATCTTGTCATAGAGCTTTACAAAGTAGTATATTTATCTATGTCTCTACACTCTTTATCAACAGTGCCATTCAAAAGTTGTACAGAGGGGCGCCTGGGTGGCTCAGTCAGTTAAGCATCTGCCTTCGGCTCAGGTCATGATCCTAGGGTCCTGGGATCGAGCCCCACATTGGACTCTCTGCTTGGCGGGGAGTCGATTTCTCCCTCTGCCCCTCACCCCACTTGTGCTCTCTCTCACTTTCTCTGTCTCTCTCTCAAATAAAGAAATAAAAATGTTTAAAAAAAAAGAATACTTTTTTCAATTAGGAAATAAACCATGCTCTAGAAACTTCTCATTTAAGTGACTCATTAGAAAACACATTTCAAAAGAAGAATATAGAAAAGAACATTGCCACAGTTGGAGCCACAAATCTCTTTTAAAATCAGATAACTGAAGAGGGTAACATCACTGCCAAAAACACCAACATAAATTAATTAATTTATCTAATACACATAAAAGTTATGAGACATACATGAAAGTCATAACCAGGAAAATTATGCAAAAATGTACAATTAGACAATATATTTTTAAAATGTCATGGAGCAGAGGGACCTCTGGTAAAATATATAAAATTTGTAACATTTCATGGTATTTGAACATCTAAGATATATATATGTTCAACAGTGTCCAATATTCTGGGAATACAGACTATAGAGAAGCATATTCCCAGAATATACATATCATTTAGAAAATTGATTTCAACTTTTCTTCTTTGCTAGAAATCCTTTTCTGAATAGTCTTTAAATCATTTCTTATTAATAATAAATCACTCTTTACTATAAACAAGGGTGGAATATTTACTCTTTGATCTTGATTCCTTAGAGGTAGTGCTTCTGGACTAGTGTTTCATAAGTCAGTTCCAGAGATGTGGATTCTGCCCCTCATTCAAATTAGCCATTTGTGGCCTCAGTTTCTTCATCTGTGGATTAACTATGTAAACTACATTTATCAAAATTGTCTTTTAGTTTTAAAAACTACACGTTGGGGTGCCTGGGTGGTTCAATCGGTTAAGCATCTGCCTTCAGCTCAGGTCATGATCCCAGGGTCCTGGGATAGAGCCCTACATGGGGCTGAGCAGGGAGTTTGCTTCTCCCTCTGCCTTCCACTCCCCCTGCTTGTGCTTGCTCTCTCCCTCTCTCTCTCTCTCTCTGTCACATAAAATCTTAAAAAATAAAAACTACATGTTCATGAAATAAGTTTCTGAAATCTCAAAGGATTAGAAAAAGACAAGTAAAATGTTTTTATAAGTTAATTGAAATACCTTTTTTATTATAAAATAAGTTTGAGTCAAAAATGTTTGTTAAACTTTTAGTAGCAAACATAATGACATGAAAAGATAGTTGTTTTATGAAGCCCTATTTCCTATTCTCTCTCTAGAATGTTCCCATCAAATTCCCACAGCTCACTTTACTCTTTTACTCATCACATTTTGAACAATATCCTTTTCTCCTTCACTGAGGATTCATGTATTACAAATTAATTTTCCCATTAATTATAAACCTAATTAAGGTTATAAAGAATGAACAGACACTCTGCTTCAAAGAGGAAGTGTTATTTGAACCAGGATTTGAATGATGAAAAGGAGATTTCAGGCAGAAAATAGAGAAAAAGCTATTGCATGCTAAAGGGACAATGTGAACACAAGAACAAAGGCGTCAAAGAGAAAATGTTAAGAGGTCCAGCATGGCTAGTCGGACAGAAGTGGCTGGTATAGCAAATGAACGTAGGGAGCTACAAATATTGTGGCCAAATTGTGAGGAACTTTGGATTTCGTTCTCTAGGTACTGAGAATCAAAATACATTTATAGACAGTGAGGTGCTGTGACTAGATTTTTACAGATGCTACTGAAATGTTGGCAGTGAAGTTGAAATGGACTGGAATAAAAAAAGACCAGGAACAGGGGGACCACTGGTGGGTCTGATGAAATAGTTAAAGTGAGATCCATGAGCCTCTGAAGTAGGGCAGTGGACAATGGAAATGGATATTGTGTTTTAAAGGAAATCATTAGTCATCTGGAGGTATTAAAAAATATTTGTCAAGTTGATTAATGAATAAATGATATGAATTATTTCTGTAAGGTTAAATTAATAATTTTAAATATGCCAAGAAATTCCTTCATGAAGATCCTTTGGATTTCTTTTCTCTCATATTCCTACTAGAATATTTAAATAAGTTTATTCCTTTAGAATTTCTTGATAATATCACTTTTTCTTTGGGCCATAATGGCTAATGTCTTCTTGATTATTTGATAGGTGTAGAGATAATGATCTGTATTACAATTATCTCCATGAAACACTAATTCTTTTATTTTGTCAATCAAACTCCATTTGATATAGGATCAATATTTATTGATAACACTAAATAGAACATTCTGAACTAATATTACTAACATTTCTAGAATTTCACAAAAGAGTTTAAACAAATTTTTTTTAAAAATCCCTCTGATTTGGTATTATCCAGGTTCAACTTTTTTCAGAAATGTTAATTATTTACTGTTGGTTTTTAAATTGGGCCTATGGTTAATTTTTAGCTACAACATAAAAGAAAAAGAAGGCAAACTACCAATAATTTAAGTATTTAGTATCCAGTAATTTAAGTATTTGCTAATCTTTTTTCCATAACCAAGGAAAAAATGAACTAAACAAATGGGTTTGATGGTACTCTCTGAATATGGGTTATTCAAAGAATACTCCATAAACTGATGTTTTTTTCATCATTTTTAAGGCTGGTAAAATCACATAGGAAGGATAAAGGAAGATTCACATTTTTGTAGTGTGGCAACTCCACAGGAAAGAGGTAATCTTTCCAATTAACTTTAGCAGATAAGTTCCACAGTGGATTCTGACGGGTCCATCTTGGGTGTTGTACTCCTACCTCACCAACTCCTACGTCTGGCTTCAGGGGGGTCGGGGGTCGGGCCCACGAAGAACCTTGTGAATTACAATCCCTCATGAAATACATGAAATCCACTGTGAATTCTACTGGAAGGAAATGGGGGTGCTGATAGAGCAGAGAAGAATAGGAAAGTGTGCTGGGCAGATAATAAATGCTTACCATGGTCCATATGCCTGGATTAAAGCAATGCTCTTTCTACTTACTGTTTGAAGGACATTTAAAAAACTACTTTATCTTGTTGGTTCTCAGTTTCCTTATCTATCAAATAGAAAAATTATCTCTCTTACATAATTGTTGTGAGAAGTTAGTGACATAGTATAAACTAAGGGCCTAGCACAATCCCTGCCTCATGTCTGGCATCAGTAACTTAATTAGAGCAGTATTAAGAGATTCACTATGTTCTGCTCACTGGACTTGACACTGATGATAAAATAATGAGTGAGGACAGTCATAGTCAATGACTTTAATCAAATACTCACCCAGACAAATGTTAAACTGCAGCCACTTTGTAAGTGCTACACAAGAGAAGGAATTCATACTTGAGTTTATATTAAGAGGGGAATTGACCGAATCAGAGGTTAGAGAAAGCCTGCCTACGGAAGAGGATATAGAGAATATTGAGTTGAGAGCTAAGGAGGATGAGAAGATATTTACTAGGCAAAGAGAAAAGGGTTGAGCAAAGTGGTGTAAGCAGAGGCAAAAGGAAGGAGATATGCAGAGGCTCTGAAATGGGAAGAAATTATGAGGAACATAAAGAAGGCCCTTGTCTGAGCAGGGGAGCACAAAGTGAATTCACTTTGGAAAGGCAGCAAGGGGCCAGACCCTGGAAGCTGTGAAGGCTTTGCTAAAGTATTTATTTCTTTATCCCAAGAGCAAATGACAAGCCACCAAAGAGTTTTCAGCAGAGGAAGTTACATAATCAAAATGTGATTCTCCATTTCCATCTCTCCCAGAGATGGGAATGGATGGCAACCTCTGGTCTGGCCTGGTTAGACAATAACAGTTTTAGTTTGGGGTGCCTGTTTTTTAAAGAAAGGTATTGAAAACAACATGTGTGTCTAACACAGGGCAGTCACAAAATGGTAAATAAACAGATGTTTCACATGCATGAGACAAGACTTACAAGACTTATTTACTAAATTAGACCTGTCTCGTAACAACAACAAATACTAAACTGAAAAACATAAACTGTTTCCAAAAATTAATCAAAACAGCATGATGGACAAAGTAGCATTGAAAGAATGCAAGTAAAGATGAGATTATCATGGAGAGACTTTCTTCAAAATGTCCCAAATGTTGAACTCCCTGAACCCTATAATGGGAGCCTACTGTTTTTGCAAGAAAACATTCACCATGTCTCCTATCCACTTGGGGCATAGCCCTGACACTTGTTCACTTTTAAGTAGCTCCTGGTTTCCTTCTGCTAAGGGACTGGATACTGGCCTGTGTCTCCTCCAAAGGTCTGCCTTCAAGGGAGATCTCAGGCTTTCTGACCCACTTTTGACCTCCCATGAGCTTGCTGGAGAATCTTTGAATTGCATACTAGCTCCTTCTAATCTCTTCGATATCTGCTTTTTATTTTCCTGACTTGATTTCAAATAACATGATTATGCAGCAAAACTGTGGTGAGCAATATGAAGGAAACAAAAGATAGAGTTATGGATAAGAAAGTCAGTGATGATTTAAATTTAGCTAGAGCCATTGAGCTGTGCAGGTGGGAGGAGGAGACAGAATTGAGAAGGGAAAAGGAGGGAGGAGCAGGGAGAGAGGGTGAGAGTACACTGTAGAAGATGAGTATATTGAGTACTGAGATGAATGACTTAGTTGAATAAAAAGAAATTCACCTGAATTTCTGAGAGGTTCACCTCCTGGTTTCTTTAAACCTGGCCTAATTTATTAGCCCTTCCTTTCTGTTAGCTTCATAAAATTAGTATGGTTAGATTGATGTTTGCCAAGTTTTTGTAATTCTACCAACTTCACGATTTTTGTCACATATGCCTTCCCTTAGTACTAGTTATTATTTATTTAATATTATACCCTAAACTGTCTTTAAATTGAGCCTTTAAATTTTTTTCTAAGAAACAACTTGGAATCATCTGTTTGATGTGATATATATGCATATTATATAAAAATATATACATTTTAATTTATACTCATTTGATAAAATAAACAAAATATTAATCTGTTCACCACCTAAAATCATCCTGGGAACCTTTACAGCTATGCATGTCACACTGATATACCCATGATTTGAGGCAAGGTCATAGAGCCTGCAGCAGAATCTGAAACAACCTTTCTCATACTCATTTCCCTTTCTATTATAGTAATGCATTTCAGGAGTATAGATCCTTTATGCATTATTTGTATATATATGAAGTGTTTGGAAGATTTTGGCATAGCAAAATTACCCCCAAGGGCTGGTTAAAATTGGGATTACCTGAGTGGAGTCATTAATTAAATGATTTTCCAATACTGTCATACTTACTTCTGTTTTCAGGCTTCTTTCCACTTCTGCTTAAAGTGGTTTGCAGCACCATTCTGACTGAGAGTAATAACAGTCATTTAATACTGTGAACTTTTCTTGTGGTTCTTTTTTTCAAACATTTATTTTCATTAACTATGGACGGGGAAGTGGTCTTCTAGTTGGGAGCTCCAGCCACGTGGAGCAAAGCACTTGCTAAAGGATGCACAGTGACATACCAAATACCCAAATTTGTTTGCTATTAAGTGAAAGTGGCACACAGATTAATGACCCCCCAAAGATGTTAACATCCTAATCCCTGGAACCTGTTAATATGCTATGTTACATGGCAAAGGGGAATTAAGATTGCAGATGGAGTTATTATTGTAAATCAGCTAACTTTAAAATAGGCAGATTTTCCTGGATTATCCACAAGGCCCTTAGAAGTAGAAGAGGGAGATGGAAGGGAAAGTCAGAGTGGTTTGAGGTCAGAAGAACTCAGCTCACCTTTGCCGACTTTGAAGATGAAGGAGGCCATGAGCCAAAGAATGTGGACAGCTTCTAGAAGCTGAAACAGGCAAGACAAGGAATTCTCCCCTAGAGTTTCTGTAAGGAGTGCAGCACTACCACTAACACTTAGTCCAGTGAGATCCATCTTGGACTCCCAATCTCCAACCTGCAAGATAATACACTTGTGTTGTTTTAAGCCATTAAATTTGTTGTTATTTGTTACAGCAGCCATAGAAAACTAACCCAGTGAACTTCAAATTTTACCTAGTTTCTGCTTTCATGGTTATAAGTTTGGCATATTTATTTTTTAACAAAGGCACACTGAACTAATTATGCAAATTTGGAATCCTACTCTCATTAAAATACCTAATTCCTAAATTTGTACATTATTCTTGTTCCCCAAAATTATTGATGTTATGTCTGGTTAACATTTTCTTCTAAAAAATTAACACAATTCTTTTTAATGGTCTCCAGTTACAAGAACAAAAATAGAAGGGTTTTGGAGAGGCAATAAAATACTTGTTCTAAGTATTTTTTTAAAGGCCATATAGCCAGAGGGCTCTGAATTCAAATTAAGCTGTACCATTTACTAGCTGTGGTTTGGGAAAATTGACCTAAGCCTCTGTTTCATCATCCATAAAAATGGGAATAAAAATGATAGGACCTGTACAATAAATTTGAGGAAAAGATTTACCAAAAGAATCTACCAAAAGTCCTATGCATGACACCTGGTATGTAATTAAGTGCATCACATAATGGCGTTAGCTATTATCACTGTTTTTTCATTATCTTTCTGGTTTCGAAAATATCTCTAACAAAAAAGTACAACTTTCAAACACTTGCTGTTATCGACCTGCACATTTAATAATCTATGGCTTCTCTTTTAATGTTAATTTCTAAAGCAGCAGTAAACCATTCTGAAAATAGCATCTCCCTTAGCAATACTTAACCCTGAGTCAACAATTTTTTTTAAATTATAAATATTCATTCATTGACTAAATTATTAAAAAATATTATGTTAGAGGAGATAAGACAATGGCCTAACTACGGATTCCAATTAAGCTCCCTCACCCCACCCCCGCCCCCAAAGCGGGGCGGGCTGAATTCTTTGCTAGGCACCCAGTGAACTCCTCTAGCGAACCGCCCCAGTGTCAAAGGGGGGAGCTCCCAGCTCTCGCTAGCGCGCGTCTGTCCCCGGGCGGTGCCAGGTGAACCCCGGCGGAGCTGAGAGGCCGAGCTGGGACTCGCCACACCCGGCACGCGGCGCGAGAGGCGGCTGCAGGTTAAGCTTCACCCTTGGCGCCCCCGTGGCTTCTCTCTGGTGTGCGCTCGCGGCGGCCAGGCGAGGGGAAGCGCTTGGCCTGATTTGTTCAACTTCGGGGGCATTGGCCGCGCTCTGGCCGCCCTCTCGGGTCTCCCCCCCGCGCCCCTGCCCCGTCTAGCTTCCCCAGGGCTCCGGAAGGGAAGGAGGCGTGTCCGGAGCAGGCGGGAGGGACCGGTATAAAAGTGTTGGCGGCCCGCCGGCCCAGGCTTCACTTGCCGCCTTGCGCCGGGACGAGGAGCGCCGCGGGAAGCACGGGCCGTGGAGAGAGCGCTGCGCTCGGGCTACCCAATGCGTGGACTAGCTGCAGCCGCTGCTCGTGCAATATGCTGGAGCTCCAGAACATCTAAACGGAGTCGCCACACCGCTGCCTGGGCTGGATCACCGCGCTGCCTTTCCTTATGAAGAAGACACAAGTGAGTAGGGCGCGCCGGGAGCTTGCCGGCTCTCCTAGAAAATCGCGCCCGGAGCCTGGGGGAGGCCGGCTCGTCTCGGCACCGGCTGCCGGGGCGTGTGGGGCTGTGCCCGCGGGACGAGCCAAGAGGTTGCGAGGGAGGCGGGCGTGGCGTGCGAGTCGGAGCCGCCCTGGCCGGGTGAGCCAGAGAGAGGGAGTGGGAGCGATGAGAGGGAGCTGGTGTCAAGTTTAGAGCCGCTGCCGTTAAGTTTGGAGCTGTCAGTCGGGAACCGCAGTTCCTGTAAAATGGAAGGGTCCGTTCTTTGGCCGGAGAGTTAAGTTACTACGAGAAGGCATTTCTTTGCACGGGAGATATTTTCCCGTGGATTCCGGGAGATTACAAAACAGCTCCCAGCGCACCACGGTCGCTCACTCTCGAACCCAGGTTTTTGTGCAGCCCCGA
Organism: Eumetopias jubatus; assembly: GCF_037043125.1. Taxonomy (NCBI): domain Eukaryota; kingdom Metazoa; phylum Chordata; class Mammalia; order Carnivora; family Otariidae; genus Eumetopias; species Eumetopias jubatus. Next base: position 111,389,267 of record NW_028274814.1, on the reverse strand, counting down.
GGTGGGCGCGGGGCTCGTGCGGACAGGGGTGCAGCTGCCCCTTAACAGCCGCGCTCCGCGGGGCGGAGAACCTGCCCGGCCAGCCCCGGAAACTTGGCTCTGCGCGGTCTTTGCCAGGTTTGCGGCTCTGGGTGAGTTTCTAGAGAGCCATAGATGGGGGGTAATACCACCACATTGCACCCACCTTCTTCCAGTACAGAAGAGAAAAAAAGTTTGTTGTTTTATTTTGTTTTGTTTTGTTTTAAATAGGCACCTCTAATGATAGTTATTGAGGTAATTTCCCAGGGCAGCTAAATTGTGCATTATACATAAACACTGTGAGTAAAGCACCGCCCAGGGGTACAATTAGAATTTTTTTTCCCCCTTGAAGCAGATATCTGGCTTATAGTTTGGAAAGGGCTGCCATGGTACTCCCACCCAGAGTTCCCTTCTCCATTGCAGTTCTTACCTCTTCCCACTTCTCCCCTTAGGAATTTATCTGTGTATCTGCCCCGAGTTGGGTAAAGCTGCCCTTTCACCCCCCAAGAGGATCTATCAGAGACTGCAATTCCGAGGGGGTGGAAGTGGTGGGGGTAAAAGGAAATTGAGACTTTGTCCAAATCGTCTATTTAGAATGAAGGCATCCATGTGCTGAAGATGCTTTACTGAATGAATTGCTTCCTATCCTATTTTAAATTGATGTGTGGGCCTGGGAAATGTACACATTCAGAAGGAAGTAGGAAGAATGGAGCCCAGTGCACAGGTGGAAAGGGCAGGGGGAAGGGACGTTTCCTGGCAGAAAGGAGGTTTGTGCAGTCTGGAGGGCAGCTGCCCAAGACTAAGGAGGGGAGCACAGGTTCCTGGGGCAAGAAGGTTAGGTTATAGGCAAAGCATTGAACACCACACCCAGGATCACCACACTGTGCTGTTGAAATGTGAATGTTAGAGACTGGCACCGAAAGAAAAAGTTTTAATGAAATTATTTGACTTGTACAAGCTTTTTCCTTTGTGGAATAATAAGGGCAGGGGACCAATTCTTGTTACAGTAGCATCTCACCTGAATGGTAGTGGTGAGAGCTGGTGGAGAAACCGCTACCTTCTAGTTCGGGGGAAAAAAAAAAAAAAGCCTAAACCTTCTTATTTAAACAAGAACACAGGAGACAGATCAGGTTAATGTCCAACACTCCAAAGGGAGACGATGTACTACCATGTCACTTTGAGAGTCAGGAGGATTGATGATCCTTGCACCCTTGCTTTGCAAAACAAATGTGAGCTCTGTAATCTCCTTTCTCGCTTTGATTATATGGCTGTGTAAATCGGATTACATGGAATAATTCCATTGAAAACTAGAAAGAGGTTGATCTAGCCTGAAACGCTCTGGTGTTTGTGACTCAGTGCTGCCGACCAGGGACATTTGAGACTGCTAAATATTTTAGAAATGTGACCTGCTCCAACCAAGTTAAAGTGCAAGCCCTTGGGGGATCTTGCTGATGTTAAAGGGTTTGCAGGCAAAGGAGGGCAGTGCCCTTGTTGAATGAAGGCATTCATTGCCTGGGATCTAATGACCTTCAAGGTTTCCTTTAAGGATACTTCTAGCAATTCCACATTCTTGCCACTGCAAAGGAAGACACTTGGAAATAGTAGGAAATCAATAAAATCATGGAAATAGGGGAGGGGGATTAGATCCTCCTTCAAATCGTTAAATTTCCTAATCCAAAAGTTAGAGAGAAATTTTCTGTGCAGTTTCTATGTGGATGGAGAATAGCATAAGGAAATTAGACATTAATAAGTAAGGTCATTTGTTCTACTGCATCTAATGTTATCCTTGCCAGGGAAGAATGTCTATTAATGTTCAACAGTTTAAGTAATCATTTATAAATATGGCATCAAACCAGAGTTCCATCATAAGGCAAATGATTCTGTACGTTTCCATTACCGACGATACAAAATGAGAATTTAATAATAGTAATAAGAATAATAAGTTTTAACTTGAATTATAAATTCTTCAAGAATCCCAGAGACACACAGGCATTCTGGCTTTTCACTCAAGCCAAGTGAGTGTGGAAATTCCATCAACAACCACTTGGGGATTGATAAATGATTCTGTCATTTATTTAGCTTGGGTGATGGACTTCAGTATTTGGAAAACAATTACACGGGCAGTAGTCCTTAGGAGCAATTGTAACAATAAATTGAGTCAGGAGCCTACAGAAATGAATGTGCTTTGCATCTTTCTGATTGTATTTTATTCATATTGTGTGGTTTTACAGTTTCTGAAGAGAATTGTGGCACTGGTTTAGAAAGAACATCTATTTCAATGTGTAGTCGTTTTTTTCAATGTAATGCTCTGATATACTGGTATATTAAATAACAATTGTGCAGCATTTTTGGCAAGAACAATTAGAAAAGAGCTGTCAGTTTAATGGGCCTCGCGCCATGTTTATCAATGTTGTACTTATATTTTAGTTTTGAAATGGTTTGTGAGAGTTTTCATGACTGCTGTCAGTTTTAGAAATACTAAGACAGGAAAAATTCATCTTGCAAACAGTGTAGAAAGGCCATTTTAGGCACACATTAGTTTTCAGAAAAGAAATAAATAGAATGCTTGTTTGTTTATGTTATTCCAAAGAAAATATCCTCTTTTGTCTTTATGAAATTTGTCATCTGTGTGATGATGCAAGTTTTTAGAAAAAATTTAACATTTATGAAAAGAGCAATTTTAAATTTTGTCCTTAAAGTCACTCAATTTGGAATGCATGCTTTGAATAATTCTAATTTATATACTTTTAATTGATACATTCTGCCAAGACTTTAAAAGTCAAGTGCTAAGTCAGTTACATTTAATAGAAAACAAGGAAAGTAACCATATGGAAATCTGAGGGCCTGAGCCAAACCAGTTAAAATTGCTAAATTTTATTTATGTCTAACTACCAATTTGAAGATAGTGATTGTGTCACATTTTTTTCTTTAATGATAAGTGACTGAAATTCTTCCATCACCATAAATAACATAAAAAAAAAAATCCCTGCCCAAATAGCTAGTCAGAATATTGGAGGAAAGTTTCTTGCATGGTCCATTGAACCCCACTGCATGTGCCTTCCCCATCCATATCTAGGAAGTACCTAAGCTATAATGGAAAGATCCTAGGCTCTTGCTTTTGAAGACTTAAATTCTGATTTCTTTTTTACCACTGGTAAGACAAATGACCCTCAGGCAAATGGTTAAACTTCTTAGGATTTTCAGTTTATAATCTGTATGATGATTATCAACTAGTTATAAAGATTCTGCTCATGTGTTGATTGTAAAGGATTAAACAAAATTTTATATAGGTCTTTATCCCAGCACAGTGGCTTACTGTAGTTACAATCAGAATTTATTGTCCCTGAGAAGAGAATCGCCTTGCCGGCAACTTATAAGCCAGTGAAAAACTGGCTATTGCGTCTAAATGATGCTTAACCAGCAAAGCAGAGAGATCAAGTTTTTATAAAATCTGGATCTATGGATTCAGTGCCTCCCATTATAGATTGTTATCTGTTTATAGACTGTGATTAACACACATCAAACTAGGATTGTGTGAAAACAAAGGCACTGTGTGGCATGAGCACTGTTCAAGTTTTTCTTTAAAGGTAAAACTAAATAAGAGCATTAGAATTGAAAATAAAAATAGAAACTGGAAATATTGTTACCATATCTGATTCGCTTCCATACTTCCAGAGATTCTTGCTTTCTAAGTTGCCTCGGTATGATTCTGAGAGTTTATTGTAGACTAAAGATACTTGCTTTTCTGAGGGAGGCCATGCATTCATTCTGCAGGGTGTCCTTTACCTGGCAACATGCAGTAACTTTTTTTTTTTTCATTATGCAAGTTTGTAAGTTTTTTTTTTTTCTTTTCTCGATTACCTTAATGTGCCCTTTTGTAAATTAGGGTGTAAAGCATTTGGATATAAATCTGAGGAATGATCTTTTATCTTTGTTTTCCAGTACATGAATCATGAGCAGCTGCAAGAGACTCTTCTGGTGTTAGTCACCTGTGTAGTCAGAACAATTTATAAAACAAATTGAGGGAACACCAGGATGCTTATATAATCTATGCTGTTTTCAGAGTTATTTTGTATAGACTTCATTTCATAGAAACCATTGACTATAGCCTTACTAATTTATAGATGCAGCAAGATGTTTTTGCCTTTTCACTTAAGTATGTGTATACTAAAAACTGTTTACAAAGGTTAAGAGTTTGAGAAAATTGTCATTATTTCATCTCTACCTATTTCCTTCTGTCCAGAAAAAAAGGAGATGGGTAGGGGTGGGTGATTTTCTTATAATTAGGCCTCATGGTTCTTTTTTTAAAATCACAATGTATGTCATCTAAAGAAAGACTGTTCTTTATGTAGCTCTCTTTCTCTTTTGGCTACATTTTACTATTTTTCTAGGTTGCCACATTGACTTGGATATTAGGGGATGGAATTCTTTTACTAGCCCAGATACTAAGCTGTATGACTTGGGAAGGCCTTTTAATCTCTTCCAACTTGGATTTCCTCAACTGTAACGTGAGAAGGTAGGAGTAGGTGATTTCTAAGCGCCTTCCAGTTCTAAAATTTTCGATTTCTAAGATACCAGCAAAATAGAGGTTTGAACCTCTCATTTACATGACATTTAAGCTTCCTTTGATTTGGAGATTTATGTGGCCATTGCTTTGGTTTGGTGTGAATGCAAATTATAACCATTGTTTTATGATTATGAACCGGTCAATGGAGAGAAATGAAAGAGATTTAAGTTATAGGACATTGTACTTTTAGCCATTTCACTTACTACTTGATAATTCTCTATAATAAGAATGATATTTATACTTCCTATTTTAGCAATATCCATAGTTGAAGAGGATCTTTCTCTCTTCTTACCTTTAAATTCTCTAGGGGAGGAAGAATCCTAAGGCAAGGTCAGACAGCCAGAGGAGGTAGGCTTACAAAAGGTAATGAATGCCTCCCAGTATTTGCTTCTCTTTGCTACCCCTGCAGTCTCCAGCATCTATGTGCAGGAAGTAGAAAATGGAGAGAATCTGGTCATGCAGGAGAAGTCTTAGTGGGCAGTATCAGAGGAATGGGTCCTATTCAGTGCGGATCTGGCTCCAGTCTTGCCCAAATCTTGGGCAAGTCTTGGGCAAGTCATGGGCAAGTCACAGGCAAGTCTCTGAGTGGTAGTAGTATTACTGGGAATTGCACCCTAGAGTTAATCCTGAGAAAATAGTGAAGAGGAGGGGTCTGTAGCTGGATTCACAGAAGCTGAAAAAAGAGGGAGCAGCCCTTTTGCTTGAGTGAAAAGACAGTTTCCGTGGATGACCGTTGGCCGAGTCTTTCCTTGCCCTGGCTTTTTGCAGATCTACTACAGTCTCTGGAACACGTCTCGCCTGTCCGCCTGCCTTCTTTCCTTAGCTTCTCTCTAAAACTAACATTAGCTGAGGTTTGGGGCAAGCCTAGTAGCCAGCAAGAGGTTTTCCTTAGCAGTCAGGAGCCATGACAGTCCTTTTCTTGTTGACATGAGAATATTCGAAGATCAGTTGGACCTCTCCTCCCGACAAGGGACCATGGATTCCTCAGAAAATATGGTCATGACAATGACAGTAAGGCTCTTCTACTCTAAATGCCTGCAGAGTCAAGTGAGCTCTACCTACTAAAACAGACGAAACAAGAGGCAGAGATCCAGAGAGTTAAACATGTAGCAGTAGCTATATACCAGCCACCTGGATGCAGGAATTCAGCACTTGACTTTGCAGGTATAGCTGTTGCTTTGGGGCTTTGAGTGCTGAGGATTAGAATGCGGTCTTGATGGGGGCAGTTAGGGTTCCTTTTCTTTGTTCCTGGTGCCCAGACCAGCAGCTCAAAAATCCAGCAGTTGCCTTGCAAAGAATGCCTTGTTCCCGTGGAAAAGGGCAAGAGCAAGAGCAAACCCACTGCCAGTGCTCACTTGAAAAAGCAAGCCTCGGTCTCTTTCACCTTTACAGAAAGGGCGGTCCCCACTGCATAATGTGCCTCCCCCTGCAGACTTGGGAGGCAAGAGCACAGCCCAGAGGGGCCCTTATGTTTGTCTTGTATACACACACTCTGTCGCCCTTTCCGGAGCAAAAGTTCATCTTCTGAACAAAAGCCCCGTGGGTGCTGAGAATTTTTCCCTTTTTTTTTTTTTTTTTTTACCTTGACGTAAAGTCTCTGAAGCCAATGACCTTTCCATTTTAAGTGCCTTGACTAAACTCCAGGACGGAAACTCCTCTCCTAATTGGCTTGTTTCTCCTCATACAAGCGTTTGAACGGTATAATAACCAGCTCACCTATAGAAATGACAATTTAATAGTGGCTATCTATTGTAAGGGTCCCTCTTGTGCTGAGTTTTCCACTACTTCTTGCGGTCCCTTTCTCAATGCCCTCCTAAGCAACTGCCTTGTGAAAACACACAGATTCCTTGATTTCGAAGAAGAGTGTTGCAGAGAAAGTGGGTTGTGTTATAAAGGCCTTGCGCCCCTCCTGGGATGTGTTGTCCGTATGGATGGCTATCAACATTTATATTCCCTGCAGACCTTCAGATGAGAGCAGAGGGAGGAAGGGTGGCAAGGTTTCATATGAAATGGTTTCTAATGTGATCTCGAAAACCCAAGGATTGCAAAACAGCCTTGGCAGTCACACATCATTATTTAGGGTTCTGTGTCAACCTACACTTTAATGCTTCTGAAATAGTCAACACATTAGGGATTTACATTTTTGATGATCAACTAAAGCTTCCTGTGATTGCTTTAGTTTGGATCTTCTGGTGATTTTAGAAAACTGCTCTATTTGTTTAGCCCTGCCCAGACATCTCTGATGTGTTGTTCCATTAAGTAGAGGACGGACCAACACGTTATTTGACTGCTTGTTAGAAAGATAAATTATCACAGTAGAGGAGGGTGGCTGGTGTTTTCTGCCTCCAGGTGGTCTAAAATGGGCACTCAACTGCAGGAATAAAAAGGGAGCTTGAAAACATTCACGAAAAATGAAAAGCAGGTTATTAGCCTGTTTTTAATATTAGACGAAATAAATTCTATGTAGGAAAGCCACAGGGCCACAAAACAGGGTTTCTATAATTCTTGTTTTGGCAATAATTGTAACAGGTTGTTTTTTTTTGTGTATGTGTGTTTTTTTTTTTGTTTTGAAATTTTTCATTTTTTTAACCCCTGCCCAGGGAAATATTTTTAAGATTTTAGTACATGTTTGTTTATAATGTTCCATGACCATAGTACTATGTCTTAACAATATTTAGAAAATAGTAGACATCCCCCCACTTTTTGAAACTTGGATCTTTTTTCTCCTAAACATTTCAGTACACTTTTAAATTCCAAACTGATTTGACCATTATTTGTACTTCTGTACAAATGCCACACACAAATGATTCAGCTTGAAGAAAGGAAATTTACTGTAGTTCTGTGTCAAAAGTGTTTGACATTTAAATGTGTGGCTGTTTTAAATAGCTTCCGTCACTGTTTTATAAAATCAAACCACCCTCATGCTAAGTTCATGCCAAAATGCCACTTAGTAGAAAACTGTTCCAAGATCAATTAATTCATAGAACTTTTCTTCTGGGAGGTAGGTACTATTTTTTCAAATCCCATTTCACAGATGAGGAAACTGAGATAAGGTCTTTCTTCGGCCAACTCCAAGTGGTTATTGCCAAGACTAACACCCAAAGAGATTTAGCTGGCCCAACCACAGTGTATCCATGAGGCTTATTTAGTACCCCAAAGATACACATTCTGTTTATAGAAACATTGAATCAAAAAAGAAAAGCAGTTCAGATATTAAAACAGCTGTCAGTGATATTAATTTGGACAACAGGGGCACCTGGGTGGCTCAGTCGTTAAGCATCTGCCTTCGGCTCAGGTCATGATCCCGGGGTCCTGGGATCAAGGGTCCTGGGATCAAGCCCCATATCCAGGCTTCCCGCTCAGCGGGAAGGTTGTTTCTCCCTCTCCCACTCCCCCTGCTTGTGTTCCTGCTCTCGCTATCTCTTTGTCAAATAAATAAAATCTTTAAAACAAAAATTTGGACAACAAAAATTTCATGATTCTAGTTGCCTAGCAGAGTGGCTTATATATACTAGATGCTTAGTAAATACATATTGAATGTTGTGGAATGAATAGATACCTGATTCATGTTGTTAGGTGCTGATATATTTTTAAGAAGCTTTTTTTTTTTTAAACAGAAGGCAAATTTTAATTACCATACTGAGTCTATTACACAAACATGTGTTTGGTTGATGAGTGGAAGGGCTAGTTGGTTCACCATTTACAGCATTAATTTTCAGTGAATATGCAATATCATTTACTAACCAAAACAGGAGTCCATGCAAGAAAGTAGAAAACATTGGATTGAGTTCTAGATCAAATATATTATTGGTTCTGCCTCTTATTATCTGTATGACTTGTAGTGTTTTTCTCTGAACTTTACTTTCCTGATCTTTAAAATGGGTGCAGAAATAACTACCTATTATAGTACTGATGTGATGATTAAGTAAGATAGTGTCTAACAGTACAGTGACTTGCACTTAGTAAATAATCATTTCATTCTCTGCTAGAATAGTGAATCATGGAGCATTACCTCAAATCCACATTCTGTAGGGAATAAATTCATAACTAGTAATATACCTGGCTTTGGCTATAAGACTTGCATTCTGAATAAATGAATTAAAATAATCCTTAGAGATTAATGCCTTAACTGCCTTATTTGTATATTAGCTACTTTTTTTTTTTTAACACTCATAGCACTCTTGGTAAATTCAACAAAATTTTCCCCCAATTTGATCTCCTTTACTTTCTTCCATTTCTGAGAAAGGAAAGAGTTATACAAAATAGACCAAAAGACAAGCTGCTTAACAAGAGAAAGAATAGCTTATTGAATAAGGAAATGATATGACTAGTTAATAAGTTAATATCTGGCTGCTCACCATGGATGAGGCACCATGCCACAAACTGCACAGGTATATCTTATTTGATTCTAGTAAAAAGAAAAAAGAAAAGAAAGAAAATGTTAAGAAGGAGATATTGATTTTTTTAAACACATAAAGGAAACTAAAGTTCAGAGAGATTAAGAAAATTTGCCCAAGATTAAAAGGAAAAAAAAATGCAAGTAAGTGGAAGAGCTTGGTTTTCAAACCAAGCCTATCTAATTCTAAAGACTAGATTCCTCCTAACCACTGCAGTAGAATGCACCCATATTTAAGTATAAATGTACATATCCATGCGGTCTGAAGGACTTGAGATTGTGTGTGTGTAGATGATGTCTTTTAATCTTATACAGGCAAGACTGAGAGCAGGCAAAGTTGAGTTTCTGCATGAGGGACCAGTGCTTCTGACCACCACCTCCTCAGCACTACCCAGGAGTGTGAATGGTTGTGATGAGCAGCAAGACTCCCACAAGTCAGGGAGCCTGGGCTTGGTCACCAGCCTCTTCCACCTCTGTGGTCTTAGCCATCAAATGCATGCCTCATCTGTTGTGAGGGAGGCCCCTTTAGAAACTCTAAAAATGCCTTTTACTTTCTGGAATTAAGAATTACTGCCAAATCCTTGTTGTCTTTCAAAGAAAATGATACTGTTTTTGGCAGAGGGCAGATTTTAAAATATTTTAAAATTGTGTTTCAAAAAATTTCTTGGGGGAAAAAAGTGATGCATCAGGGATTACTTCAATCAGTTTGCTCTGACCCTCTTTCATGCTATTTTTGAAGACAATTTTAAGTGGCTGTGATCATATTAGAAAACTAGTAATAATGTCCTTATGCTTATGTCTGGCTTTTAAAACCATCAGCCGTCTAAGTTGTGACCTTTGCTTTGTAATTCCTTGTCAGTTCAGTCCAAGTGCATGAACAGTAAAAATCATTTTCTACCTTGATGTTTTGATTGTTTAAACAAATGACTGTCCGGATACCCTTATGAGCGGTATCACTGTGTAACTTAGTAATACTTTATTGAAAATGAAAGTGTTAGCTAGAAGGAATCACTTGAGAGCAGGTGAAGGAGACAACAGAACAGAGGTGTGATGGACCAAACAGACACCAGTTAGATGGCCTGCTTTGGTTGGCTAGGCATGTAATCCTGGGCCTCAGTTTCCCCGTACCTTTCTCAAAGGTGGTTATGAAGATTAAATGAAATAATCCACAAAAATCCCTTAGTCTAGTGCCTGGCACATTGGAAATACTAAATCAAACGTTTGCTATTATAATGGGCATTAAACAAATGGTAAGTTTATCACTATCCATGACTTAATTGCAAAGTCTCCACGGTCAGCATGAAAGGGAAGGTTGAAGCCATCCATCCAGATAAGTCAGGCTTCGGATTCACTTTAGTCTTGAATAATTTGATTGTTTTCGTTCCCTACTTTAATGAAAATGGAGAAGGAGCTAAATGTGCATAATTATAATTGCAAGATAGTTTACCTAGGAGCAAAGTTACTTCTTTCTATCATGTGCCCAAGGTCACAGAGCTAATACGAGGTAGAGCTGCTCTATGAACCAGGCGGTCTGGAACCAGAGTCTGCATTCCTAAACTCTGTGCTACACCTGAAACTGGAGGGACAGAACATGAGTCCTTTCCATGAATTGGTGAGTGATTTCCTATTTTCCCTGTCTGGGAGGGGAAGTCATTTTCGGCATCAGCAGAAATATAGCCATTTGTCAAGGGAGAGTGGAAAGAGGTTTTGTATCCGAGCTCCTAAAGCTTTCCCTCTGGCTTTTGATTCTAGCTTGCTGAGGGATCTTAGGTAGATTATTCAACTTTGCTTCACCTTTTCCTACCCAGCATTTCCTCTTCCATAAAGTAATAATTCTTAGCAGCTTTCCTTCCTGCCTGCCTCTCTCCTCCCCTTTTCCTCCTTCCAACCCCCATCCTTTCCTTCTTTCCCCCTTCCTTACTTTTTTTAACGTAGACACAGTATGTTGTGTACCTGCTTTGTGATTGTCACTCAGAATTACACTATTATAATTTTCAGGCCTAACACATTTTCCTACTGTATTGTTAAGCACAAAATTATATGTTTGTGCAAAAGTGCTTGACTCACCGACCTCAAAGATACGTGAAAGAGCACAGACTTTGGGGTTAGAAGGAGCCCCAAGTCCTAGCTCTGTTATTCACCAAGACTGTGTGCATGTTATTAACATTCTTTCTTTAGGGCCTTGATGTTCTCATAGGTATAATGGAGTATTATGGGTAATAGTATGCAGTTGGAAGAATACAAAGATTAAATGAGATAATATATGGAAGTTGGCTGACCCAGAACTGATGTTTGATAGATGGTATCCGTAATCTTTTGGGCTGTACTTTACCAGCAAAATATCAGTATACATCAGACTATGTACTGCTTTGGTTTATTCCATTTGTGTGGTGGCTATAATAATTTAAAAATCTGTTGTCATCGAAAAGCAGAGATTATGGGTGATTTTGGGAAGTAAGATTGTGCAATGGTAAACTGAGATTGGTAAGTGGTCTGGATCAGGGTCAGCACCCTCCTTTGTAACTAAGGATGCTGACATAGGTCTTGACTACCTCACAAGCTTGTGTGTGTGAGAGAGAGGTAATTACTAGAGTAGTGCTCTGTAGACTGTGCTGTTCTACTTAGGGGCCTAGGGTCATATTATTCTAAGCCTTGAGTGATTAAAAAATTCAAACTTTCCAAATCCTTAAAAGCTTTGTGTTTATTAATGTCTTCCAGAGTAAGCCTGAAACAACTTTATGTATAGTGTGTAGTGATAGCTTTGGAGACTCCTGGATCTGGAGTCACCTTTTCAGATTGGATGACGTTGAGTCACTTAATTCTTGTAACATTCTCTTTTTCTCATTTGTAAAATGAAGTTTATAATAGTGTCTAATTCCTCAGATGGTTATGAGGATTAAATGAGCCAAATACCCAGGTAAATGCTAGTTGCTTTCAAGCAAAATGCATTTTTGCATTCAAAACATTTTTTTTTCCTGTGTTGAATTTAATACCTGTGTCAGAATCAACAGTTTGAGAGTGTTTTCAATATGAATTCAGGTTTTATTTTCTTGTAGGTAATTGTGTTTCAAGAGTAAGGGCTTGATTGTCCAGTTAATCTTCAAGTAAGTTTTGTGTCAATCAAGACAAATGCTTCGGGTAAACAAGCATTACATTCTCTGACAGAACATGAAACCGTTATGTTCCTTTGATGGAGTGCTGACTTGTTCAAAGCATTTGTGAAAGACTAAAAACAGCTCCTGTTTTCTGACAGTGTATAATCTTAAGGCCGTTTCTAGAGGCTTCTTGACTGAATCTTTGATCATCGCTACCTCTGTGATTAAATTACCAATCTAGGAATGTGTGAAGTAATTTTGAGTTCAGTTCAGAGTAGGTCTAACACAGAAACTTGAACCAAGACTGTGAAACCAAGGAGCAAAATTTCTTTTAAATGCTAATATATACAACATTCATTATTTTCAAACTCAAAGGAGAACGGGATGGAATCACTGACATACATTATTTTTTAAGTGATTTAGGAGGAGAGCTGGAGTACAAGGGATCTTGTACTTGCATCTTTCCCTGAAAATTTGTGTCCTGGCATTTGAGGGGTTCTGCAGGAACATCAGAACAAAGAATTTGCTAACACTGAAGATCATGTCTTGGTTTTAACTATGTGGCATTGGTGTTTTAGTCTCTCTAAGGGTGTCCATTTCATTATCCAACAAAACAAATGGTGATTTCTGTCATTTCAAAAGTTCTAATGCACACAATCTAGAGTAATTAGAGGAAGTCTTACTATGTAACTACTCTGGTTAAAATCCTCCCCTGACTTTTCATTATGAGCAGGATAAAGTCCAAACCCTCAACACACTGTAAAGAGTTCTCTGATTTGGTTGTTGCTTATTTCCACCACTCTGAGTGATGCGTTTTATTACAGTGTCATCTAATAATGTACAGTGGTACGGTGATGTACCTACCACACTGCACTTGGTCTTGAAGGTGCTGTGGGCCCTTCCTTATCCATCCACCGTTTGTCTGAGACAGTCTCTCTTCTCAGAAGCTCCCTGTGATGTTTGTTTGCCCTTATTCTTCACTCCCACTTCCCTTGTGTTTAGTGATCTTACCGTGCATTAAAAAAAAAAAAAAATGGGGGCGCCTGTGTGGCTCAGTTGGTTAAGCATCTGACTCTTGGTTTCAGCTCAGGTTGTGATCTCAGGGTCATGAGATCAAACCCTGCATCCTGCTCTATGTGAAGCAGGGAGTCTGCTTGAAATTCTTTCTCTCCCTCCCCCTTTGTCCCTCCCCCCAACTCACATGCGTGTGCTCTCTCTCTCTCTCTAAAATAAATAAATCTTCTAAAAAAAATTATACTGGGCACCTGGGTGGCTCAGTCAGTTAAGCTTCTGCCTTTGGCTCAGGTCATGATCTCAGGGTCCTGGATTGAGCTCCACATTGGGCTCCCACTTGGTGAGGAGTCTGTTTCTCCCTCTGCCCCCCCGCCCCACACTTGTACTTTCTTTCTCTCTCTCTCTGTCTCAAATAAATAAATAAAAAATCTTTAAAAAAATAAAATCAGATAGTGTGAAAACACTGTACTGAAATTATCTTCTTACTTATCTGTCTACCTGGCTAAATTGCCTCGTATTTGTATCTCCAGTTAGTGGCTCAGCACCAAAATTTTGGTAAAGATTTTCTGAACCAAAGTGTGATCAGATGTAGCATTCCAAATACCTATCAGTATTCTAAGAGTGGATCTGGGTATTTATCATCTTTATGCCTGCTGACCTCAGTTGATGTCTGACCTCAGTTGATATAAGGAGAGTGATTTGGAAGGTAGGAAGAACTTTAGAACATTACTATTATGCATTGATGTCAATAAGAAATACATATAACATACCTGCAGCACAGGCCCGCACAAACATACATTGTTCAAACATAATTCTGTTTGGAGAGAGAAATGGGCCACTTAGGTTTGTTAGAAGAGCATGGAGACCATGGATTAAAAAAAAAAAAAAAAAAAGGTGGGCAAGTTGCTGGCCATCTTTTAGGAAATAATACAATAGGTTGAACGGCAAGTCCAGTGAGTGTCTGCTAATTTAAGATGTATAGAAGGTTTAAGAGCCAGAAAAGATGTTAGGCCTAATGCTGTTGCTGATGAAGAAAATACACACTTTATCTTCCCCCAGTTCTCACCATCTATGAGAGTGGTAGTGTGGATATTCCTCTTTGCAGAAGAAGAATATGAGCTTGGGGAGATTGAGCAACTTACTCCACATCTTAACATCTCGTCAGTCTTCAGACCTGGTCTGTTTGCTCCTAAGCCTTTGCTTCATACCAGTCTTTGTCATCTTGTATTGCCTAGATAGGGTGTTTTTCTTGATATATAATAATAATAAGACTATTCTAAATAGAGTAAACAGATTCTTCTTCCACATCTTGCCCGCATTCAAGATGCTTCCTTTTAGATTTTCTTTTCATAGTCTGTGCTAGTTAATAGTTAGCCAGTGCAGTAGACAAGGACAGGGTGTCCTATAGATTCAGACACTGATGTGTGTAATCTCTATCTAAGAAAGTGAGGGAAGACAAATATGACAGTAGAAGCTTTAGATGGTTCAATTTGAGTAGTTAAGAATTTAAGACAGGTGTGGTTAAGGAATTTAGCAAAAAAATGATGTTTTAGTACTTAAGATCAAAGATCTATGTACGTGTGGAGGAAGGTTGGTGAAGGAGTAATAAAAAGTCATGTTTTCACATTTCTTCTGTGGCGAGAATCCACCCTGTAAGTGACCCAGAGAGGTAATACAGCTGCTGCCAGACCAGCGATGTGTAGTGCAACTTTAAAAACTTCCTAAAACTCTTTTGATGCCAAGTTTTCCAAGTCTTAAAGGTAGGTAAACTTGTAGTGTGGCCTATTTTTCTTTTCTTTTTCTTTTTCTTTTTCTTTTTTCTTTTCCTTTCCTTTCCTTTCCTTTCCTTTCCTTTCCTTTCCTTTCCTTTCCTTTCCTTTCTTTCCTTCCTTTCCTTTCCTTTCCTTTCCTTTCCTTTCCTTTCCTTTCCTTTCCTTTCCTTTCCTTTCCTTTCTTCTTTCTTTCTTTCTTTCTTTCTTTCTTTCTTTCTTTCTTTCTTTCGTTTTTATTTTTTTAAATCAGGTTAGCTCAGTTTGGGGCAGAGAACGAAAAAAGTTAACATTTCTGGAATCTATAAAACTTCTCAGATTTTAAGTAATTACTGTATCACAAAGAGCAAAGTCTACCTCCTGCCCTAATTTGTAAGTGAAAGCTCCAAAAAGTACCGTAAATGAGAGCTAACACACAAAAATTAAACAAGCAGATGTGCAAAATTATTTGTGCAGATTTGGCACTTAATCCTACGGCAGCTGAAGCATATCTTTTAAATTTCACTTAGCTGGACGCACTGCTCACACAGGCCTCTCTTTACTTCCTGAGGAAGTAGATCCCCATTTTCCCCCCTGTGGTGAGAGAGTCTCTGTGCTACCCAAGCAGTCCCCTGTTTACATTTATTCCCCCATGCTGCTTTGATTCCCCAGCAAAGCAGCTGCTTTGAAAAGAAGCCCAAAGGATTATCTTGCAATTGGCTACCCACTCACCCTCTTTCCTGACCCAAGAAGAAAGTTCCTTTTTTTTTTTTTTCCTCCCGGCATTATTTAGAGTAAGAACTTGAGGGTTTAAAATATTTTTTCATATTCTTTTTTTTTTTTTTTAATCAGGGAATATTATCAAGTAAGCTTCCAAATCCAACTTGAGGGAGAATTTTAGGACACAAAATAGTTTACAGTTTACATTTCTTTTGAAGATGAACTCAGAACCCTTTTAAAAATTTTAAAAATCTGTGATGCCAATACTTACATCCTGTTACACTGGAAAAGATCTTCTTTTTAATTTCTGTTGTACATCTTCCTTTCTCTACTGGATTTGGAGTCTCCTTCTACATAGTGGTATTATGGAAAATGCTAAGTATAATTTCATGAACATCATGGTGAAAAATCGGAATAAAAGAGCCTGCCACTTATTATTGCATTTTCACACTTATAGGTACACCTAAAGCCTTTTGGGGGGCGGGCAGAGAGTGTCATTTGAGTCAGCTGATGAGTCCTCTGGCATGCAACTTTCTGTTTCTTACATCCAGGTCATGTGAGAAAGGAGCAGTAATAGTATGCCTCAGTTACTCTGAAGAAAGGTACCGTTTTTACTCTTTAGTCAAACTAGGAATGGATCTGGATGACAAAAAAAAAAAACCATTCAGTTCTATGAACTTTTTTTGGCCTGCTTTAGTAGGTATAAGTCAACCATTGCTTTGGGAAGCCATAAAATTAGCATTTAAAAGCTGAACCTAATGTCATCACTTCTGAACATGTCTTCTCCCGAGTGAAATCCATTTCTCTGCAGGTGTTCCCAGTGCAGATCCCCATGAATAATTTTTTTTTTTTTTTATTGGCTGCTTTAGAAATTTTGATGGATTGCAACTCACTGGGGAGACAGGGAGAAATTTATAGTTGCCATATTCTGAATTCTAATTGAAGTCCAGAGTTGTAGAATGCTCAGACACTTCCACTGAACTTACTACAGGAAAGTACCTATATTCCAGATTTGTGGGGAGTTTTTTGTTATGGTTTTAATACCTGTTGAATACCTGTTGGGTCAATAAGGGAAAGTAACTCCAAAATTGAACTTGCCTAGTTCCTTTAGAGGGGGGATTCTGGGGACTTTACAGGAAGGTCGGCACTTTGGTCTATTATCCTACTTTGGCCACATCTGCTGGGAAAGGCATTTTTCTACTAGTTGTTCATTAAAAATTGTTTAGTTAGCCCACATTGGGCTCTATGCCCAGCAGGGAGTCTGCTGAGATTCACTCCCTCTGCCCCTCTCCCGCTTTGTGTGTGAGCTCTCTCTAACAATTTTTTTAAAGATTTATCTAGTATTTTTACTGCAAGGCACTGTGCTAGAGGCTAGAAATATAATAGCAAAAATTATCTTGTTGCTGTACTTCATGGAGCTTACAGTCTACCTTTGGTTTTATATCCTAATTTACCATTTTCATGGAGCTAGAGAAGTATTTAAAGGCACAGAGAAAATGACTTAAAGTTCAAACCAAAAAGCCTTTAGCTAATGGTCTGTTTTGAATAATTAAGAGAATGTTGCAACATTACTCAAACTTGTCGTTAGGATTTAGCAGTTATTGGACCCTAGAGGGAGAAGTGCAACAATGGTTTATGGCCAACTGATGAGTAAAACTCTTCTGTTTATCCTATATTCATTCATCTAAAAAATATTTATGAGAGGCTTCTCTGTGGCTCAGCACTGCTCTACCCACTCTGGATAAAACAGTGAGGCACTGAAAAGTACTGGCCTTATCGTGCTCCAACTCAAGTGCCGGAGACAAATTATAAGCAAAACTGGTGGGTGATGTTGCAATTCTGTTGTGTGAATGTGGACACCATCTGCTGAGAATTGAATCCTACATTATCCAGACCTCATCTGTGCCCCAGTTCCTAAACCCAAACTTGTACTGTAACCATCATGGCCTGTTCTATATAAGAGAGGATTTGAACTTTGTGCATACTTCAGTGGCAATTTGCACTGCATGCAATCCACAAATGTGAAGGAGCATACACTATGAGTGAGGAGCCGCTCAAGGTACTGGAGATAAAAGTGAAGAACAAGAATAATACAATTCTCATCCTCACACCATTGACATTCTTTTCAGTAGGGACAGGTGATCAAAAAGTCCACTAATTGGATAATGAAAATAATTTCCGATGAAAAGTGCTTCAGTGGAAATAAAACTGTGGTATGAGAACGTTTGGGGCTACTTAAGACAGGTCACCTGGGAAGGTTTCTCTGAGCAGGTGATGTTCACACTGAATCCTGAATGATGAGAAGGACTTGCCTTTGCAGAGCCCAAGAGGAGAAAGCTCACAGCAGCTAGTGCAAAGTGCCTATGGCAGGAATATATTTCAGGTGTTTCAGGGACAGAAAGGAGGCCGGTGTGGCTGTTGGGTCTGGTGGGGAGAGAAAGGGTTGTGTGCTAAGATATGAGCACGGAGGTAGGCAAGTTTACGTTAAATAGGGCCTGATAGGCCTTGATCAGCAGCTTGCATGTTGCTGTAAATGGAATAGAAAGGTAGGTATTCAGAGATTTTAAGCAGGCAGCAAGTGCTGTTTAATATTCCCAGAGAACCACGCTATTGTTAAGTAGCAAGCATGCAAGCAAAGGAGGCTATTTAGCGGCCCTTGAAAGCCTTCTGGGCAGGAGTGGAGCTCGTACTCTAGCAGTATAGGAGGAGAGGGAGAAAGGTGAATGTTCCAAGATTTATTTTGCTGGTAGAACTAACAGGACGTAACAGCCTGAATGTGGAAATAGGAGAACAGGAAGAATCAAGGATGGGGCCCAGGGTTTTGGCTTGAACCACAGTGCTTCGAGTTTGGGGGTGCTTGTGCTAAGTGTGGTTGGAAAGACTACAACGTTAATAACCATGGAAGAACTGATGGGGGTGTGCAATTTGTCTGGTACTATACCAGGTGCTTTCCAACTAAAACTCCTTTTTGCCCTCAACAAGCCTGGGAATGGGTTCTACAATTAGGTCCATCTTGCCGGTGAGGAAACCAAAGCAGAGAAAGATGAAGTGACTTTTCAGAGGCCACAAAGCTGTTCAGTGGCAGAGTAGAGATTCAAAGTTGGGCTTCTCTGTGTATGAGTAAACACTAATGTTTTCTAAAACTGTCTTGAATTTATTACTGAAGCTCTGGTTGACTTTTGAAACTCTGCTGTTTAGATTAACATTCACTCATTACCCAAACAGTTCAGCCTCACTTTTACACCAGGTCAAGATGGGCCTGCGTGCTTTGGGAGAGCTGATCCAAATCCAAGCCCTGGGGGAATTTCACAACCTCTTTATCCTCTTCTGGTGCTGATCTTTAATCTACAGGGAGCAGAACATACATGGAATGTGACCTTCAACTCTTAGTTTTGACTTCAACATCTAAAGGATTAGTAATAATGATTAAATAACTATGGCAGTCATGTCATGATCTGTCAGTACCAGGCATGGGTGGGTGCTTTACATAACACTCTTATTTAATCATTTCAAAAACCCAAAGAAATGCTATCCCCAAGAGAAGACTGAGGCTCACAGAGGTTACAGCATGTCAGTGATGGAATTAGGATTTGAATCCATGTCTTTGCTGATGTTCTTCTGCTCTAAACATCATCTCCATCAACAATGAACTTGCAGTTGGAAGTGTCTTGTTACCAAAGGAACATGTTCTGGGCATGTCAAGGATAAATGCTTTGTTGTGCTTTAGGTAGCAGAATGACATTAACATTTTCATGGATTGCCAATCAAAAAATTGCTTTTTTTTTTTAAGTTTAAAGTGATGCTTATCTTACAATTTGAATTTTGGAACACTAGTGCAAAATTCCTAAGGAAAGTTTAGACTAAGCTTTATGAGAAATAATTGCTTAATAACTTGGGTTCTTTTCTCCTAGTATTACTTAGGGTTTAGGTACATGTGGTATAATCCATTCTAGCTAAACAGAAGGGGAGATATAATGAAGTGTATTTGATGGCTTATAAAACCACTGGAGGGGCCAGAAGAGGAGGCTGAGCTTCCAGAATCCTTTGGTCACCTAGAACCCAGTTAAGTCCACTGCTTCCTTTAAAACTGTTACAGCTAGTGCAGGAAGCTGTTGCTGCTCCTGACTGAAGGGACTCTTTGCTCCCACTACCATCCATGTGAGCAAAATGCATGCCCAGCATCCAGCTTTTTTCTCAAGAATATCCTTCCCATATCAGTCTTGCTGGGTTGTACCTGATTGGCTGAGTCGCCTCTGCAACTGTAGCTAATTGCAAGGGAGCAGAAGTGGAGAATATGCTAGGAGAGGGCTGGAGTGGAATTTGAAAGAGCCAATCCACAGTATCCTCTACACTCACTACTCCTACACTGTTCATTACATTTCACTTTTCTTCTTTCAAGTTGATCTAAATCAGGAGCTTCTAATATGTAGCCCTTGAACCAAATGCAGCTTTGTATACCTTTTTAGACCTTTCTGTTTTCCCTAATGATATAGTACCCCTGAGCTAGGACAGCCTAAAATAGCCTGTTTCAGACTTTAAAGGATACCTAAAAATCACATGGAGGGCTTGTTAAAAGTGTATATTCCTCAGATGTACAGAAATTTAGATTCTGTATGATGCTCAGGAATCTACAATCTTAGTAAACACCCCTAAACACCAGATGATTACACACTTTCATCTAAAGGAAAGACAGCTGACTCCCTGTTTCAGTTAGAGCACTTTGAGTGAAAGGGGGGGAACATTTCAACAGTTTATTCAACTTAACCAAAGGCAGTTGGTGTGTCCAGCACACACTGAGTAATCAGGAATGCTTAGGCCATGACCTTTGCAAATCAGGCTTGCCATCTGAGGTGATGTAGAAAATGATCAAGATTGTGAATGTGCTTTAGCTTATGCCTTTAACCCCCATTGGTTCTGATGCTGTTTGGAATCAGAGTACGAAGATTTAGTTTATTTTAATGTAGTAAAAAAAGCCTAGGTAGGGAAAAGAATTTTGGCGATTTCCTGAGCTTGCTTCCTCAGATTAAGTTTTCTTAAAACTTAAAAGGCCCTGAGAAACAAAACTTGTCAGACTCCTGGTAGCTGATCTGACAAGACATCTGAGTGCATTTAATTGCAACCATAGAAGAACAAAAAACACAAGATGTTCTAGGAACTTCAGTCCTTCAGTCCAGATTCAGTACATGGGATCAGATAGCAACTGGAACCTACATTCATTTTTCCATCTCTCAGTTGTTCGGAATGCACAAGACATTGTGGATTTTGAAAAATTGCAGAGCTTTTTGATTTACCTGAGATTACACTTTTGGAAGTGAGTCATGTAGTTGAAAGAGTATAAATCAGAATTTATGTTTTTATACCCCCCCCTTTTTTTTTTGGAAAGCTTCAACGCTCAAGAATGCATATTGTGGTTTAATTTTAAGAGCAACTAACTGACATAATAGTGAACAACGCCATCCAAAAAGAACCAGGGCCTGTAGAGTACTGAAGGTGGAGATGTGCATTTCAGAACTGCCATGATTTTTTTTTTTTTTTTTGCTATGTTTCTATACTTTGGCCAATTTTGGGGGCCTATCTCCTATTTCCTTGAAAATATATTTACTCGCAAAAAGAATTGGCAACAACTATGTAAATCTAGGTTCAACATTAAACTAGCACCCACCAATTTTCCAGAGTAGTTTGGTTTGTTACATATCCTCCTCATAAAATTGATTAGAATTAGTCATCAGTATCTCCCTAAAATACAGTGGATTATACTGTTCAGGGGAAGTCTCTCCCTGTGTTTTTATAGAACTGCTATATTTTTGAAGAGCTAATGACCTATATTACCCTTGTTTCTAATGAAATAATGTCTGCTGCTGGCATAAATGCTTCTGTCATGTAAGTGTCTTACAAAATAGGAATAATAAAACTTGAACATCTAGGCCCTAGATTCTAGCCTGAGGTAGTTCGTTGCATGGGATTTCACACAGTGGTGAAGCCTCTGAGCTCACCTGGCTTTCAGTAGCCACAGGTGAGTTGTTCCCAGGCACAGACCATTTAAGAAAGAGGAAGGCTGAGCTTATCACGATAGCCCCACTGTTCTTGAGCTGCCTTCTTTTCTACTAAGACCAAAGTTAATGCTCTAGCCTTTCTGAATTACCTGCTCTCCTTCCTTTTCAAGCTCTCCTGGTAGATCCTTGAGATTCCCCACACTCCTTTACCCCTGTGAACCCATGGTGGATGGATTCCTAGTTCTGTCAGAACCACAGAAACGATCCTTGTCAGTGCCAACTCCATGAGGTGTTTTTCGGCAACCGTCAGATCCCACAGTCAACTGATTTGCCTCTCCTGTGCTTGGCTTCTCACTGTCGCATCTGTGCAGATAGTTCTTCCTCCTTAGATGTGGTATCTGTCCTGCAGGGTTTTGGGTGATAACGTGCAATCTCCAGCTGCCACTTCTCTTACATATCCTGGCTCAGTGAAAAGCACTACTTCTTACCCAGTCACCTAAACTGGAACTTGAGGTCATTTGTGACTCCTCCCCTTTTTACCCCACCCACTTTGTCAGTCACCCATGTCCCCGTCTACTTCCATATCCTCTTGAACTTAACCATTTCCCTCCACTCCCACTGCCTCTGCACCAGTTGATGACTTCAGTGACCTCCATGCCCCAGTCTGTCCTTCATGCTGATGCTTGATAAGCCTTTCAAAAATAAATCTGATCTTGATACTCCTCTTAAAGTCCTTCCAGAGCTCCCCGTGTCTCTAAGATAAAATCCAAATCAATTAGCAGAATTGGGAGGACCTCCGCCTATCTCTCTAGCGACATCTATTTTATTGTTTATTCCTTGAAACTCATTTTCCAGTCATATCATCATTGTGAAGTTCCATGAAAATGCCTTGTTTTCTCACTTCTGTGGGCACCTGCTCTTTCCTCTGTCAGGGGTCTTCACCCCTGCTCTCTTTGATTGGGTTAACTGCTATTCACCTGTGAAGAATAGGCCCTCTCCCAGGAGCTCTCTCTGAGCCCTTCCTTCAGTTCCCCTTTCCCAAAGTCAGGTTTAGCTGTCCCTCCTGGGACCCTCCCCTCCCTGCCCGTCTCCCTGCTGTGTTCCCTAGTAGTTTGAGGTTCCAGAGGCCAAAATCAGTATCTTTTGTCTTTATCTTATACACTTATGTACTTATCAGGTGTTCCATAAATGTTTGTTAAATGTATAGGTAGCTCTTAGAAGTCTGAAAAGTACTCAATTTTGTTTTTACCAGAAGGAACAACTTACACTTTATTTTGTTTGTTGTTTTTCCTCTCCCTCTAGCTATGAAAATTTTAAAAAGCTATAGTGAAGTATAGCTTGATTTACCTGTACTACGTGTTTACCCAGCCTAGTAATAATTTGACACTGTGACTTCAATCAAAAACTGATTCAGCCAAATGGACCTATATGCCGTCCACTGCATAGGTATTTTAAATAAAATTGAATAGTTCATTAAATATAAATGAAGTCAGTTTTATTATCTGACTGGCCCAGTATTTTTCTTCCTAATATATAGTATAGGTCTTGGTTTAAACCCACTGAAGCGTGTCTTACTCACCTGCAAACTCTGGTTGGTGGGAAGATTACATGTAATAATATCTGCGAACTGCTCCTCCTGTGTGTGGCCCTTAGTTAGATGTCAGTATGTGTGAGTCATTTTCCCTTCAAACAGCATTTACATTTAGAGTAAGGACTGACCATCAAGGGTAATTTTTCTCATTTTTTTCCCATTGAAATTCTTGTATTTACTGTTTACATTAAAGCCGTTGCCTATCTTTTTATATTAAACCATTTATTTCTAGGTTGTTCAGTTTTCGTTAGTAGAGCATATTCACCACAGATTTTAGTGATCATCCATATTTTAGGATATTTTCATTTCACCTCACAAAAGGATCTACATGGAGAGATATGGACGTGTATCTTCACAAGATTTTAGTGCAACAATTTGGACTTGAAGAAGCTGGTTTGAGTTTCACTTAGCTATCCTGTTAACAATCTCCTGGTAGCAGATTTATTTTTTCTCAACTTGACTATTACATGTTTCCTTTGCCCCTTTGAGCTTATTGGACAACCACTAGAGAAGAATTTGAGCCTGTGTAGGGATGATTAGGTATTTTCTCTATAATGTGTAACGGTATATTTTTTAAAAATTAAACATCTGAAGGAAGAAGTCACATAGAATTAAATGGTTCTTCCCTGAAACAGAATCTGCTGTTGGTTTACATTAAGGTTATTTTTGAAGGATGTTGTTCATATGACCTCAAAAGACCTGAACTCAAGACTAATTACTATACCTGTATCTTGGTAACTTGCTTTCCTGGTTCTGGGTAGTGAAGCCAGTTGGCCCGCTTCCAGAGCACATTTGGGCTACAAGTGAACTAACTGCTTGCTTTGCTAGCCTGGCATTCAAGATTAAAGCGAAGATGAATGTTGTTTTTGGCAGCAGCTGCTGTTTTGTTTGGGGCAGACCTAATACCACTCTGTAGGTCTGTGCATAAAGAAAACAAGCTACACAGACACTCCACTACCTTTCCGACTTTGGGAAGTGTGTAATGTGGGCCCTGGCAATGCATATTTTTAAAATCTCTTCTCAGGTTCATAGAAAAGTTTGGTTTTTGTCATTGTTGTTTTCCTCCAAGTTTAGAAGCTTGGAATTTTCTGATTTCTCAAACAGCATTTGTTACCCTGATGTACTTGGGCTACCTGCATGTCCGTTTGTACTAAAGGAAAGAAGTGTGCAAAGCAACTTCTGTGATAACACACACATGTTCAGATCAAGTAAATAGTTTGCTTTAGGGGGACTTTGCAGCTCCTTTTCCTGGCATGTGGCTTTTTATTATAAGGAAGGTTCTTAGGTTCAGAAAGAATTGATGATTCGGTGAAATTTCCCACTGGGGTCTGCCGAGACTGGTTCTCAACAAACATGAGCCATCGGTAAGACCTTTGCCTTTCAGGGTCTCCAGCCTCATCTTCCTGTAGCTTTCCCCCATCTTCTTCAAAGTATCTTTTCTAGTACTATCTGCCACTGTTAAAACCTCCCAGAAAAAGATCTGCTGTATCTGTCATTCATAATGGAGTATGAATGTTTGTCGCTTTTCTTCCCTCTACCAAAACTGTTTCTGTCATGGCTTAGTTCTAACAACACAACCACATTTCTTAGTCTTTTTTTTTTTTTTATCATGTAAATAATGTAAAGGCAATTTTTAGCAGTGAAAGGATTATTGGAATTACGTGTGATGTGGGGAGTATGTGGGGGAATACTTTTGTCAATACTTTTGACGCATGCCTCTAAATAAAAACATCTAGAACTGCCGACAATAAGATTAGTTCAGTGTGTCTGCAATGAAAGGTTATCATGAAATGAGAGGTTATCACACAATGAGCGTGACCTAGAGAGAAAAGTTGTACGATGCTAAAACAAAGTAGCCAAAGAAAAATGTCATAGGCAGAAGCAGAGAATGTGAGAGGAAAAAAAAAAAGAACAGTGAGATGATTGCCCAAACTGAAAAGATACATTTTAGAGCAGAAGTCACAAATACAGGGACATTTTGCTTCAGCATTCTATCTCCGATAGGGTGTGTGCGCGAGCACACCCTCCCCCCCCCACATTTAGGCACCTGTATACCCTTGTTAGAGTTTCCAGAAATTAGAGAAAGGAAGAGAGAGAAAACAAAGATAAATATTTTGGTGATACATGGAAATACCTTACTCAACTGGAAGTCATTTGTTAACTGATGCTACGCTAAACATAGTTGAGAACAAAGAAATGAATTGAAAAAAGCTTCTGCATCCAAAATCAGTGTCAAAATATCTGCATACTAAAGGTCATACTCTGTTCATGGAAGATTGACTCTATAAAGTCATCTTCCCTATTTTATTCGGTTTGAAAAGTCCTTGTTTCCCTGGTTTACTTGACGATCCAAAACCCATAAACCACACAACAAATAATTGCACAGCACCTGTACTTTGAAAAGTTTTCATTTGATCCTCACCATTGCTCCATGAAGTGGGTAAGGCAAAAATTATTCTTATTCTCATCTTCTACACTGATGAACAGATCCTTCGAAGGACTAATTGGCTTCTTGAGGTCACATGGTAAGGGGCTCAAGAGGTTTCCAGGATCCACGTTCTGCTCTCTGCCACCACCGGTTTTCAAAAGCATGTGTTTTTTTTTTTTTTTTCCTTTCTTGCCCTTGGAAACCTTTGTTCAAATAAAATCTGACCCAGAAGCATGAACAAATAAAACAGAAAAAAAAAAAACAAAACACCAAGCTGCTTTGCTTAAAGCAGGGGTTGGGGGCCCAGAATACTGACAGGGGCAGTTTATTTTCCTTACCAGGAAAGCTTAGACATCACAATACTATGCCATTCATCCATTAATTCATTCAAAACTTTCTTGAGCTCTTAGTTTTCTATTGCTGCTGTAACAAATTACCACAAACTTAGTGACTTATGAAACAACAGAAATTTATTAGGTTACAGTTTTGGGGATTCAGAAATCCAAAGTTGGCGGGCTTACTGAGCTAAAAATAAGGTGTCCGTGGGACTACGTTCCTTCCTGATGGCTCTAAGGTAAACTTTGGTCCTTGCTTTTTTCTGCTTCTGGAAGCCACTGGCATTCCTGGACTCCTGGCCCCTTCCCAGCAATGGCAAGTAAAGTCTTTATCATGTCACATCTTACCCCGTCTTCCCTTATTGCATTTCTCTAGCCAGAGATGGAAAAGGTTCTATTTGTAAGGAGCCATAGGATTCGTTTGAACCCAGGGAATCCAGGGTAGTCTCTCCACCTAAAGGTCCTAAGCTAAATCACATCTGTAGAGTCCATTCTGCCATACAAGGAAAAAATTCACAAGTTCCAAAAATTAGGGCCTGGCCATCTTTTTGCCATTACTCTGCCTATCAAACCCACCCCACCCCACATGGGCCGTGTGTTGTGTGTTGCTCTTGAGACTACAGGAGGCTAGAAGTAGGCATACTAGCAGTAAAATATGTTGCAGATATTGACCTGACAGCCTGGGAGAAACAGGTAAAGTGAGAAACCAACAAAAAATAAAATTTTAAAAACAGTCTTTCAAACAAATACTGTACTTTGGAGCTACTTAGAGGAGGGCGGTCACAACCACACACTTGAAATGCTTTCTCCCCCTACCCACCTTTATTGAGGTATGACTGACAAAAATCATATATATATTTAAGGTATACAGTGTGATGTTTGATATAAGTATACATCACAAACTGACTACAATCCAACTATAACCTCATGGTTACCCTTTTTTTCTGTGTGTGGTGTGAACACTTGAGATCTACTCTCAGCAAACTTCAAGTATATAATATAGTCTTATTAACTATAGTCCCTGTGTTGTACATTAAGTCCGCAGAACTTATTCATCTTATAACTGAAAGTTTGTACCCTTTGATCTGGATCTTCCCCAGCCTCTCGTAACCCCCACTCTATTCTACTCTGTTACCATGAGTTTGACTTTTTCTTTTCTCTTCTTTACTTTTCTTTACTTTTCTTTACTTACTTTTTCTTTTTCCTTTCCTTTTTTTTTTAGATTCTACATGTAAGTGAGATCATACAATATTTGTCTACGTCTGGCTTATTTCACATAGCCTTTTATGTCATGAACCTGAATCATCAAAAAAAGCAAGGTTTAATACTTCTACCCACTGTTTAAGAAATAAAGGAAATGTGTGTACTATATATTAGAAAAATGTCTATAATCTATATAGACTAATACTGAAAAATTACTTTTCCATATAAAGAAGTAAGCTCTGCATTTCAGCCCTCTCCTCTCACATGAATACTGATGAGGGACATTATTCCCATGACTCCTCCTCTGTTCTAATGTTTAGTTACACCAGAGTGAATTGTTCAGTTGTTACAAAAGGCGAATATCCCATACTACTAGCTAAGTATATACAAAAATAAATTACAAGTTTATGTAACGGCTTTAAATGAAGTGCTTCAAGAAATAGTTTGTCAGAGATGTGTGAATGTATTAACAGATTTAATTTTAGCCCTAGTCAAATAGATTCCTATAAAATGAGCAAAATCCTATCTTTACAGGTGTTTGTATATAACTGATGCAAAAAAGGATATGGAGGCTACCCTGGTGAGATTGCTTTGCAATTATTATAGATGTCTGTATTAGAATATTTGTTAAAACTGTGATAGAACATATATTAAAAATTATGGTATCCTGAAAAATGTAGACTATTCTGCTGTGACATGGATTATGGAACACACTTGTCTTCATATGCATGATATCTGAAAAATTACTGAAGTTTTGGAGCTATGCTGTTTGGAGCCCTGACCGGTGATCTGACGCCCTTGTGGTAATGCTGTGACGGTATCGGATGGAGGACAGGATTTAGAATTGGACAGATCTGTTTTTTATCACTTAGAAGTCCCAAATCTTTCTGTAGCTCAATTTCTTCATCTTTAAAATGACAATATTTGAATAAAATCTTAAAAAAATTTTTTTTTTAAAAAAGGGCACCTAGATGGCTCAGTGGGTTAAGCGTCTGCCTTCAGCTCAGGTCATGATCCTGGGGTCCTGGGATCGAGCCCCGCATTGGGCTCTCCGCTCAGAGGGGAGTCTGCTTCTCCCTCTATCCTTCCACCTGCTCATGATCTCTCTCTCTCTCTCTCTCTCACTCTCTCAAATAAATAAATAAAATCTTAAAAAATAATTTTTAAATAAAAAAATAAAATTAGGATATATGAAACTTAAAGTTTGTGATAAGATATACAAAGTGTTTGGTACATAATAAATGTTCAGTAAATGGTAGCCATTATTCACTGTATTGTTGAAACAACACCAGCATTTGCACTCAATTTTTCAACATCTTGACTGATAGTACTGATGAACTGTACATGCTCTTATTTAAAGCCAGGCCCTGTGATTGACAGCTAGATTTAAAGCCAGGCCCTATGATTGACAGCTAGATCTTACTTCTTCTTGCCTTTTCAAGACCATTGCTCAAGCAGTTGCCTCTCTTCTAATCCACGTCGCCAGTTACACCCACCTGCTGCGTCATCCACACAGGCATATGGACAACCTGATGTTTCTATCAGCTTACAGAGAAAACTCGCCCCTCGCCCCAAGTCCTTGCCAGTTGCTACCCCACTTTGTTTTTATTTATTTATTCTTTTGTCTGTTTGCTCTCCTTTGAAGGACAACTCTTTAAAAGAGCTATCTACATTCACGGTTTCTAATTACTCTCTTATGTTCTCTTAAACTCACTGCAGACTGGCTTTTTCCCATAACTGCTTCAGTAAAAATGTTCTTATTAATGTCACCAGGGAGCTGGATCCTGTCACATCCAGGGGTCAGTTCTCGGTTCTCCTCTTACTTGACCTATTACAAGTATTTGACATAGTTTGACCTCCTCCTCCAGGTAATTTTTCCTTTTTTTAAACTTGGCTTCCTCCTACTCCTTTGGCTTCTCTCTCAAGCTCCCCAGCTCTTTTGTGAGTTCTAAATCTTCTCTCAGACCTCTTCCAGTTAGAGCAGCATAGGACTCAATTCTTTGTTCTTGTTTCTGTCTGTCCTCACTCCCTGGATGGGCTCATCCACTCTTTTGAATGATGAATAAATTCCATTTATACATCAAAGGCTATCATTTATATATCTAGCCCAAACTTCCCTTCTAAATCCAGATTCAAATATCATGACCTCTAATATCCTCCCTAAGGTATCTCAAAGACATTTCAAATTTAGCACACTCAAAATTCAGCTCCTGATCTCCCCTCCAGGCCTTCTCTACCCTGAGCCTTCCCCATATCAGTTGATGGCAAAACCATCCTTCCATTTGCTCAAGCCAAAATCCTTGGAGTCTTCTTTGACTCTTTCAAATCACATTCCGACTCTCAGGAAATCTTCCTGGGGCTGAGCCTACAGGAGATACCCAGAATCTAACCACTTCTGGTCAGTGCATTGCTACAACCCTTTCTTGCTTGGATTATAACAAGAGCCCCTAACTGGTCTGTTTCTACCTCTTGCTACCCTAAAGTTGGTTCTCACCGCAGCAATCAAAGTGATTTTTTAAGAAAATTATTTATTTGAGAGAAAGAAAGAGACCGAGATAGTGACAGAGAACATGAGTGGGAGGAGAGGGAGAAGCAGGCTTCCCGCTGAGCAGGGAGCCCACTGTGGGGCTCGATTCTAAGACCCTAGGATCATGACCTGAGCCTAAGGCAGATGCTTAATGGACTGAGCCACCCAGGGGCCCTCAACATGACTTTTTTTTTTTTAAAAGCCCTTTTTTTTTTTTAAACAGTTTTAGGTTCACAGCAAAACTGAGAGGAAACTATAGAGATTTCCCCTATGCTCCCTGCCCCTACACATTTACAGAGTGGTATATTTGTTACAATTGATAAATCTACACAGATACATCTTAATCATCCAAAGTTCATAGTTTACACTGGGTTTACTCTTGGTGTTGTACCTTCTGTGAGTTTGGACAAATGTATAATGACATACCTACCATTATACAGAGTATTTTCACTGCCCCCAAAATCCTGTATTCCACCTTTTCATGCCTCCCCCTACAACCTCTGGCAACCACTGATCTTTTTGCTATTTCCACAGTTGTGCCTTTTCCAGTATGTCGTAATAGTTGGAATCGTAGAGTATGTAGCCTTTTTGGATTGGCTTCTTTCATTTAATAATATACATTGAAGTTTCCTCCATGTCTTTTCATGGCTTGATAGCTGGTTTCTTTTTAGTACTGAATAATATTCCATCGTCCAATATACCACAGTTTATTTACCACTTACCGAAGAACATCCTGGTTGGTTCCAAGAAATCATTTGCACAATTTAGTCTTCATTTCAGTCCAAGGGAGAGGGTGCTATGAAGAGTGTGACCCCACAGTGCTGAAAGGAGCTTTAACCAAACTTAAACCGGGATTACTGCTAAAATAGATCACATTGGTAAAACAATAAAAAAGTTTGAATTTTTTCACAAGCCAGGTAGGTCGCATTGTAGTCTCAGAAATTTCAGTAAATGGTAATCATCATCTGGTCCAGTGTAATATCTAGTTAGCATGCAGGTATTAGTGGAAAATAATCCGTTTGTTTTTTTGTTTTGTTTTTTTTAAAGATTTTATTTATTTGACAGAGAGAGACACAGCGAGAGAGGGAACACAAGCAGAGGGAGAGAGAGAGGGAGAAGCAGGCCTCCCACCCCACAGGGAGCCTGACATGGGGCTCCATCCCAGGACCCTGGGACCATGACCCGAGCCGAAGGCAGACGCTAAACGACTGAGCCACCCAGGCACCCCAGTTGGTTTTTGTTTTTTTTTTAATACATGGCAGCTACATAAATAGGGAAGATTTCTAGCCATGCGCAGATGGACTTTGTGTAATTTTAAGATGCCATAAATGAATGTTAACTCATAAAAGAACTCTGATATTTTAAAATATCTTCACATCTCCATGCCTCTGCTCATGCTGTTTGTCTTTTCTGGAATTTTCATCCCTTCCTTGTCAACTCTTACAAACTCCTCCTTATCCTCCAAAAGCCAGCCAGAGTCACATTTTCTCTCTGGCTTTTCTTGGCATGGTCTTCCTGCCAAGGTTCTCCTCCTTGAGGTTAATTGATTAATTGCTTCCTCCTTTGTGTTCCCAAAGCATTTATCATAGAGTATGCATTTTATTTATGTACCTGCCTCTGAGTTGCAAAGGCACCTTCATCACCTTTGTTTCTCTAGTGACTGTCACAGTCCCTATCTCATAATATTTGGTCAATAAAATGGATTTGAATTTGAAGCATTAGATCGTTTTTACCTTCGTCACTGATTCATCCAGCAAATATTTATTAAGAACTTTTAATATGCAAGGTGCTGTGTTATGGGCTCTCAAGTTACTAAAAAAAAAGAGAATTGGATGCCCAATTTCTTAAAAACCTCAAATATAGTATAATAAGAAAAAACAAGTCCTGCATAGAAGTAACTATAAAACATGGTTGTGTTATTTTCAAGGAGAGATGTGTGTAAGTGCACGTTGTGTAGGTGATTACCTCACGCTAGGGTTCAAGAATTTCTTCCTATTCACTAAGAAATGTTCTTCCATAGTAAATGGTTAAAAAGCTGTGATTAAAAACTGACTCATTTGATGTCTCATAAAAGGTTAAATTCTCTCCTAAATCTAAAAATACATCTCTCTCCCTCACTTTGGTGTCCTGTCCTATACTATTGGATTTAAAGCACTGTTCAGGTTTGCTGCTACTTGCCAAACAGTCTACACTTAAAGTAGAGAAAGTTTCTTTTAGTGCCTTGAGGTATGAATTTTAAGCATTCCTAATTTTTAGAAAACACCTCAAGTGGTAGATCCTTTATGTGTTGCTGCACGTTCATTCCTAATTCCCATTAAGAAATTGGCTCTTGAATGCTTTTGACAAAAGTAAACAGTAATGTCATAGAAATGAAAAACCCAAACCACATTTTAACGGACAATTTTTTAAAAATTTGGTGAGCATACTTCAATTACTCAAGATTGAATTGTATTTAAGCTGGTAGCATTTTTTTTTAATGTAGATTGTCTTTTCCACATTAAGATAAAAGATGTAAGAGCTTGAGTGATTGCAGATGTTAACTGATCATCACCAGCAATTTTTCTGTTTTCATTTAGACTTGGATTATCACTTGCATTTATCTTCAACTACTCCTATTTAATCCTCTGGTCAAAACTAAAGGGATCTGCAGGAACCGTGTAACTGATGATGTGAAAGACGTTACAAAATTGGTAAGTAAGGAATGCTTTCAATAGCTGTGGGGTTTTTTTTCCTTGTGTTTTTTTGAAAAAGATTTCATTTTTTTCTTGTCCCAGGTTAGTATTTTTCCATCACAAAGAAAAAAATCAGTGAGTTATTCTAAAGGGTGTATAGTGAGCAAGTAGGGAGATATTACTATCAAGGAGAATCTGTTGGTAAAATTGGTAATATCACACAGTGACTTTGTTTCTTTGCTCATTTTTTTCATCTCCGTCACAGACAGCGAAGGACACTGGAGTTCTCTGTGTGCTGATGTGGCAGCACTAGCTTGTTCCCCATTATCTCTGTAGTGGGTTTCTCAGTGTGTCTTTTTCCCCCTCCATGCCTTCCTTCTCTTCTCTAACAAGCCTAACAAAAAAAAAAGCTGAGATAGCCATTCTCCCGTTTCCAACAGCATGAAGACCCCATCACATGTGGGTGGTTTTGTGCTCCCTCTGGGAACATAGCTGGAGAAGTGATTTGTTACCCAAATGTTGAACAGACTCATCTCCCACATTTGTCACATTGGAACTCATCCCTCAGCAAAAGCCATTTTACACCAGTACCCCTTAGTCATGTCTAGCTTCATGCCATGATTCTCTTAAAATGCGTACCAAGGAGAGAGAGATAATACAGCATCTGGAATGCATTCTACCCAGCTCTCCTGATCTAGGGGAGATTTTACATGCCCATTTGAGCTACAATGTATGACTTCAGGATGAGCAAACTTTGAGAAGCATTTTTTGTAAGTGCGTGGTTCAGAATCGCCAAATGTCATTCTTTTATTTCAAAATTGTCTAGAGAACAGATGATACGAGCATAGGGAAGAAATAAGGGTCATGAAATGGAGAAAAGAAAGAAAATTATATTTGTTGAGATACTTGTTTTCCCTATTCTTGTATTTATTTCCTGGTTTATGTTTTATTTGGGGTTTATTGCCAAATTTCAAAACAGAAGTTTAATTCTATGGTCAGAGTCTTTCTGGCTTAGCCTCAATACAGTTAGTAACATACACACACACAAACACACACACACATAGTTTATGTGGATTCCTTAGAAGGATGTCTAGAGGGTCCAGGTTTAAAAAGAATTTTCTGATGCAGTAGCTGAAGATATATCAACACATTTTATTTGAGGGGCTGGTGATCAAAACAATGTAGCATTTGCCTGCTATGTGCCCAGCTAGGTATTAAGGATGAGGTGAGGAAAGTTTTTGTTTGTTTTTCAAAGATTTTATTTATTTAAAAATGAAGCAAGCACAAGCACAGGGACAGAGGGAGAGGCAGAGAATCTCAAGCAGACTCTGCACAAAGCACAGAGCCCGATGCGGGGCTCAAAACCTGAGATCATGACCTGAGCTGAAACCGAGTCAGACGCTCAATCAACTGAGCCACCCAGTCACCCCTGTTTTTTTTGTTTTGTTTTTCAAAGAATGTACACATAAACCTCTTCTTCAAGTTGCTTATTAATCTGTGACCCAAGAAACTATACTAAAAAGAAAATATATGCTTATATTATAAATTTTATATTGGTAAAAGGCACTCATTGGTAAAAAACATTTGTTCAGTGAATGAAGACCTAACGTGCTTCACTGTGGTAAGCATCATGATCTCCTGTGGTGCTTATTAAAATTACAGGTGTCTGGACTGCACTCTAAGAGAAGGATACAATGATAGGTCTGAGGAAGGGCTCCAGGCATCTACATTTTAAAGAAATTTCTGAAAGAAGATTTAAGAACTACTGCTCTAGATGGTCTGTTCAGTCAAAGTTTGGAGACCAAAGTGTCTTGATCCTAATTTAGTCCCAATTCTTATTATGACTAGCTTTATCTATGTTACATAAATTTATATGGATGTCAGATTAACATGAGTCTCAAAAATATGATGCTTAAAGTAGTTCACAGCTGGGAAGTTACAGCTCTCATGGGGCTGCTGGTGTAACTGTGGAGCTGAGGATGATCAGTGGAGATCTGCCGGGGTCCTAAGGAGCAGATGTCAAGTATATTGGCAATGAATCATAGTTGGAAGATGATGGTATATTTGACCACAGGCCAAGCATATCCAAAATTAACATGATATTTAAGAAAAATTACTTATACACATTATTACTTGCAAAGTGTTTAAGGAAAACTATTTAATGAGCATTACTTCCTGTGAAATGTCGAACCAGTTTTTTCAAGTGGTGTAAGTAGGTATTACAAGCACCTTCCAAGGTTTTCCGTCCTTGTCTTTGACCATCTGTTTATTTTCAGTCTGGTACCTATCTGCTGATACAATGAAAAATGGCAAGAAGCATTACTGAGAAAGAAGAGCCTGGAAAAGAGATATTTATTAATATTGACACTAAAAGATAAATCCTCACCCCAAGAAAGCAAATGTAAAATCATTAGACTGAAAAAAGAGGTTTTTTTCCTCCCTTCCAGCAAATGACTCAGGGAAATTTTTTTAATTTCAAGAGTTGATCTAGGGAAATTAGTGTGTTTACTTTGGATTATTGAAAAAAAATCAAGTTAGTAAAAAATAGGACTCAGGGGTGACTGAGGGGCTCAGTCGGTTAGGTGTCTGACTCTTGTTTTCAGCTCAGGTCTTGATCTCAGAGTTGTGAGATCGAGTCCCATGTTGGGCTCCACACTGGGTGTGGATCCTGCTTAAGAGTCTCTCTCCCTCTCTATGCCTCCCCCCTTCTCTTTCTCTTTCCCCGCCACCAAAAAAATAGGACTCAGATTACTTCCTACTGAATAAAGACCTACCATAATTCACAACCCGTATTTCATAGAGTAGGAAATAGAAGAATAATTCCTGACCTCAAAATGTTCATGATCTAGTTTGGGAGATAAATTATCTCCATAAAAATATGAATGCATATCATTAATACCACAATAACAACACATACATGGATGCCATTTAAAAGATTTCATGTAGGACCAACCTGTGCCAATATATTGGTTAAGGAATGGATTTTGGAATTTGGTAGACCTGAATTTAAATCCCAGCTTTTTGACCTTAAATAACTACCTCTCTAAATCTGTTTCTACTTCTCAATTTTATCTTATAGATTAAATAAGAGAATGTATATGTAAATTTATTTTTATCACAGTTATTGTCCTATAACTTCTTTGGGCCTCAGTTTCCTTATAAGTATTAAGATTAATAGTACTTCATAGAGTGATTATAAGGATCGAATCAGTAGAACAGTGTTAGGAACACAGCAAGTGCCTGCTAAATATTAGCTATTAGAAGTGGTAGTAGTGCTGTGGTGGGATCAGAGGGTACTGGAGCTGAAAGGGAAATTAGAGACAATCTGGACAAACTGTTTTATAAATAAGGAAACTGAGGGACGCCTGGGTGGCTCAGTCGGTTAAACCTCTGCCTTAGGCTCAGGTCATGATCCCAGGGTCCTGGGATCGAGCCCCATGTCAGGCTCCTTGCTCAGCGGGGAGCTTGCTTCTCCCTCTGCCTACCACTCCCCCTGTTTGTGCTCACTTGCTCTTGTACTCTCTCTCTCTCTCTGACAAAAATCTTTAAAAAGTAAATAAATAAATAAGGAAACTGAGACCCAGGAGTGGTGAAGCCCAGCTCTGGGTCCCATTACCAGCACTGTGCCTTCTACAACAGTAGTTTTCAAACTGGCTCCTAGCGCCCACACAGCCACTCTGCCTTCATTTGTGTATCTGGATGTCCAAATAAGACTTGATGTGGAAAAAAGAATTGAGCTGAAAAAATGTTGGAAGTCACTGCTGTAAACCAGCATTTGTAGGATATCATTTGAGAATCATTCAATTACCACGTTTTAGGATACTTATTAAAAGTACAGCTGCCAGGGCTCCCGCTGCAGAAATACTGAGGGTCAGCTTGTGAGGATGGGGTGTTTCCAACTAGCATCGTAAGTGATAGGGATTTGCATGGAAGTGCCAGAACTGCTTAGGTGATCATACTTCTAATGTTGGGGTTTTTTCATTTTTGGGGAAAAAAAAAAAAGAACAAAAACAAAACTGTGTTCTTATCCTTAGCCTAAAACTCATTAATTTGACTAATTCAGACAGCAACGTGAGGGACTTCGGAGTTATATAGATACAGAGAATCACGGCCATCCTCTGAAGTACAGTGGGGCAATTCCATAACGATACTTTGTCAGGTTGCACCTGTTAGAATAATTCAGTAATGCCGTGCCTCCTGCTTAGAGGAGGTTACATAGAACAAGAGGGATTTGCTTTACAGGCGCAACCTTGGTACATTCAATTTGAGAGAAACAAAGTAAGTTGACAGTACCACTTTTCTTACCTTGTGATCCCAGTAATCTCTTTGACTGAAAACATTTCTTTGCAGTCTCTACCAGTTCCTCCTCTGCATGAGGTGCAACTGATCCTGTGCCCACTGATCTGAAGTCTGTTTCCTTGGGGTGGTTCTCATGTCACAGAAGCACATGATTTATGACCTTGCTGTCATTTGTGTGTGTGTGTGTGTGTGTGTGTGTGTTTTTGTTTTGTTTTTTAATTTCTTCTTGGACACTTTGTGCTGCCACTATAGTCCCCATGGTTTTCATTTGAAATCCTTCTGGCATGTTTGCTCAGCAGAATAGTTCCATCTATTTACGGAACATTTTGCTTTGTTTCTAAAAAATGTTGCAAGACTTGTTTTAAATGACAAACTCAGACCTACCTAAGGAAAGGGTCAAGTATCTGGGAAGAGGATGAAACAAACTTTAAACACTTGTATCTCTGGGACAATTAGGCTGCAGCTTTTAACAATTGTGTTCTAGAAGGAGGCTTCCAAATATTGAAATAGTTCAAATTGGTTTACCTCTTTTGTTCTTCATACTGTTCCCTTCGTTTGTGATCATAGTTTTCTTTCACTCGGGGGAATTTAAATGTGACTATGTTGCTTTTTAAAAACCTTTTTGTTTTAAAATATCTACTGAGTAATTATTTGTCTTCCTCAAAATGTTCAAGGCAGGTTGCTTCCCAGCCCCATCTTATAAAGGTGAAATTACTCTGTCTTTCCCAAGTCAGTCTACAAATCAGAATAGAATTAAATCTCAGGAATTCATGGTTTTCCTGGTCTTATGATAGGCACTTATTTTAACACATGACTCTTAGAGTGTAACGTAATGGGAGTTTATAAAAATATCTCAAATAAATTTCACTTTGGACAGTTTTGAATAATCCTGATATTTATTCTTCTTCAAGTACAATGTTTTTCAAATAGAATTACCACTGCATTAAAATAAAGTTTTGGAGTCTCTGAGTCTTTCCATTTCTAGATGAATTCTGAGCTTTTCTAAGCATGTCTTCTCTTTAAAAGCAGAAATCTCAGGGGTGCCTGGGTGGCTCAGTTGGTTAAGTGGCTCAGGTCATGATCCCAGGACCCTGTGTCAGGCTCCCTGCTCAGTGGGGAGTCTGCTCCCTCTGCCTCTCCTCCTTGCTCATGCTCTCTCTCTCTCTCTCTCAAATAAATAAATAAAAATTTTAAAACATCTTTTAGTAAAAAAAAAGCAGAGATCTCAGAGGCACCTGGGTGGCTCAGTCAATTAAGCCTCCGACTCTTGATTTCAGCTCAGGTCATGATCTCAAGGTCATGAGATCAGTCCTTACATCTGGCCCTGCCCTTGACAGATTCTCTCTCTCCCCCTTTCCCCCTTACCCAACTTGTGTTCTCTCTCTCTCTCTCAATATATCTTTAAAAATAAAAAATAAAATAAAAGCAGAGATCTCATGGGGGCGCCTGGGTGGCTCAGTTGGTTAAGCATCCAACTCTTAATTTCGGTTCAGGTCATGATCTCAGGGTCTTGAGATTGAGCCCTGTGTCAGGCTCCAGACTGAGCATAGAGCCTGCTTAAGGTTCTCTCTCCCTCTCCCTCTGCCCAACCCCCCCCAACTTGTGCCTGCATGCGCTCTCTCTCTCTCTCTCTCTCTCAAATAAATAAATAAAATAAATAAATAAATAAATGAAAGCAGAGATCTCCTACACTCATTTGGGGTTGGGTTTTCCTTTTTCTATTTTGGACCTTTGAAGAACAATGGTTTGACAGCTGGATAATTTTTAAAGTTTATTTTTATTAGTTTGCTACACTTAGCATTTTAATTTCTTCTCCTGCAGTCGGTAGAAATTTCCTCTTCTATTTAAAACTAAATTTTAGACTAGCAGTATTCAAAGAAAGGACAGAAGTATATTGGAAATAATATTTGTAAAAACTGACAAATGCCCTGCTATGTTACCAAACGTGGCAGTCTTATTCTGAAGAAAAAAATCATTCTTCCTTTATAGGATGAACCACTTAGGTTCTATAGCTCTTGTCCTTGACTTTTTAAAGCAAGTTACTGTGTGAGTATCCAGCAACCATGCAAAGCATTTTATTTGAATTCTGTCCTTTAATCATTACAAACCTAGGAGGTAATTATTTTTACCCCCAGTTTATTGATTAGGAAGCTGAGACCTAGTGACAAGTAATTTGACCATCCTTACCTGGAAATAGAAAACTGAGTGGAGAAGTTCAAACCCATAACTACCTGTCTCTGGAACACATGAACCTAGTTCATAATTTACAATGTCTTAATTTAAGATTTAAATGTCAACTGCCATTTAAGAATTATCACTGTAACCTCTTGAATCTTATTTCCTAGGTAGTAGTCACCTTATGATTAAGAAGTGGTCCTGTTGTAGATCTTCTTTTAATCTCTTTTAAATTTTTTTTAATTTTTTATTATTTTTTGGAGGGAGATGAGTCCTCTATTTAGGTATTTTTCACTGAGAAAAGAGGACTCAGAAAAGTCTTGTAAAGTTGTCATCTTATTATTATTTTTTTTAATCTCTGAGTTATTATCAAAAAACAAATACCTTTGAACACTAAAGACAGTTGTCCTGGTGGGTTTGTTAGTATTAACAGGGGATGACTTATAAGGAAAAATAAAAAAAGCAAAAAGCTTTCTCCTGTGTTATTTCTGAAAACCAGCATTATACTAAGCTGCTATACATGAGTGAGTTGGGATATTTAAATATAAGCATAGATTCCGCCCCCCCCCCCCCCCCCCCCCCCCCCGCCGAAGCAGTGATTCTTCAACTCTCTGGGTCTGATGAGACTCTGGAAACTGTGAACCCTTTCTCCAGAGACGTTCACTTTTGCACAACATTTTATGTACAGTACCAAGGGAATCAGGAATTACTACTACTGCATTTTGATTCTTGCCTTGCACCAGGGAGAAACAACTGAGACAAGTAAGTGTTTCAGCAAAGATGTCCAAGAAGCCACTGATTTCATGAGCTTTAGAGACCTCGATGACATTTGAATCATGAGATCCAAAGATTTTAGATTAGTGATCTAGAGAGGGCATTAAGCGTTCTAACTTTGAGTTCTTTTTTCTTCTGAGTCCAAATACCTTTAGGACCTGGTATGCAGCCAGTGCCTGTTGGTGTAAAAAGACTTTTTCTTGGCTGAGTTTTCAGCGTTTCCTCATGCTGTTCCCTTATGCATTTGGTTTTGTTTTTGTTTCCCAGTGTCACTGAGTGTGGTCAATCCTAAAGACACCCAATGGGACCCATCTAGTAGAGCGAGCCCATCATAAAGTGACTTGTTTTTGCAGTTTTATGCATTTTACAATCTGGCATAGTATTGACATGTTCAAACACCAAACCACAAAAGCTCATTGGAATAATTTGGCTTTTGGCAAAATTCTCCATCAACTAAGTTCCATTTTGTTTTTTTTGTTTTTTGGGATTTTTTTTTTTTGTCCTGAACTTATTTTAACTAGAATTGATTTGTTTTCAAAATCTATAGTTTTGATTACTCATCCATTTAACCCTATCATCAGGCTACTGCCCTGGAATCTAAACCTCATTTCTGTTTTTTTTCATCTTCCAATCTCTATATAAATATTTAATACACATTCAGCACTTTTCTAGTGGTCTTCTAAACTGTTCCTGGTCTCTGTTCTATCCTTGGTCCAATCCATACCTTCCAAACCTGTCTTCCTGAATTTACTATCCTGATCCCTCCTTGTTTGGACGTCCGTTGTAGCACCACTACTTCCATGAGAAACTTAGATCTGACTCCATTTTTAGTAATTACCTAGTTCCCTTTATTTTACAGACAAGTGGTAGAAGTTCTATGGAGAGGAAATGAGGCAGAAGTGACTTGCTTATAGGGTTTGGTGGTAGAGTCACTGCCTCCCACTGGGCCTCCTTAGCCCAACATTCAAGTCCTTCTCTAATGTGGCTTTCTTGGCATATTTCCTTTCTCTTACTTGCTGGAGCCTGATTTATCTGTCCGTGGTCTCCCGAACACACCTGTGCTTTCCCATTTCCTTTTCTTTGCATATGACCCCTCCTCTATCTAG
Source organism: Eumetopias jubatus (assembly GCF_037043125.1). NCBI lineage: Eukaryota > Metazoa > Chordata > Mammalia > Carnivora > Otariidae > Eumetopias > Eumetopias jubatus. Next base: position 111,348,606 of record NW_028274814.1, on the reverse strand, counting down.
AATGTCCCACTCTCTTGCAATTAATATAAACTCATCTTCATGTACATACCATGCTTAAGCACTAGGTGTTTTAAATGAGTTATTTAGTCCTTATTTAGTGTTTATAAATTCACTAGCTAGATTTTTTTATGATTCCCATTTTACACATGTCGAAATTAAAGCAGATTAAGTAACTTGCCCAAGATCTGAGTTAACACGCAGGAGGGCCTGGATCCAACAGTGTGTCGCCAGAACCTGTGCCGTGACTCCTCCATCAAACTAACATCTTCTAAATTCCAGGCCAGAGGCTCCCTCCCTCTGCACTGTCAGACTTTCTATAATGATCAATGTATATCAAAGAAGCTGAATTTATCACAAAAGTATCTGTGCTGAGTGCTCTTCAACACACTCCCAAGTGTTTAGAAAGTTATACAATAATTCATGAAGCAACCATAAAAATCTACACCTTGACTTCCCAAGTTCTCTTCCAAGTGTAATTGGAAAGGAACCAATGTCAGCCAAGAGAGTAATAAAGGGAGACCGCTCTGTAGAGGATGGTGCTGAGCAAAGCACGGAGGGCTGGGTTTGTATCCTCCCTCCATCAGGAACTCCTGATGCCTGCTACCTGGAGATACCAGTTAGCCCCCTGGAGCCTCCATGTCTTCATCTATAAAACAGGCTTAATAGTATATATCTCATGAGATCGTGGCAAAGGCTGTATATGAAAACTTGTTATAAATTGCAAAGCATTTTTCAAATATAGAATTTTCATCCCATCAGAAACTAAATCTCCATAAATCGGTTTAAGACAGAAATTATTACTATAGACCGCCCCCAAGTAGTAAGGTATGGAGATTTCAGTGTGTTTCAGTAAGGTTTCTTTGACTTCTTTCAGCTGATTCTTATATATAAATTACTAATAAAATGGAATTGGCCACATCCCTTACATTTTTTTCTGCTCATTAGGTTTATGTATATACTCTGGTCCTAAGTTTTCTGAATACTAATTCTGTCAATTTTATATAGGTAGATAGATACAGATAATGTAAATTATTCTTAGGGAGGGGCTAGATTGTCAAGCAGGTTGTGTTCAGAACACCTGCCACTTCTTGTCATGTTTCTCCATCTGGAATGGCTTTAATTGACATGGTTGGTTCATAACATAGTAAAATGTTGCTGCTCAGTCTAATTCCAGTGTTTCTACCTGCAAAAGTGTCAGCTGTGTCTTTGCCAGCAGAAGAAACCTACAGATTGTGTTGTGGGAGACTTGTCAGAGGTGACCTAGTCCAGCAAACATGAGCAAGATCCTACCTTAATATGGGGAAGAGCAAAGATTTCAGAGAGGATGAAGGGGAAAATCTGCAAAAGTAAGGTAGACCTACTGAAGACGTAATAGTGCAAAACCACTTTTTTACACCGTATATTGTCTTAAGACTCATGGTCTAAATCAGTTGTTGGCTATAGTTAGCTGGAAATTGTACTCAGGGTGGTATGACAGAGCTGGTGCTGTATGTAGGAAAGGAGATAGGAGAACCTAGAACTCTGTGACTCTGTGATGCTGTATGTAGGAAAGGAGATAAGAGAACCTAGAACTCTAGAAATCTAGAACCTAGAACTCTGATAAGAGAACCTAGAACCCCAGGATCCATACCTGGGAAGTCAGTTGCCAATATATCCCTCAATATAGAATATGGATTGTTTATGATGTGTTTGGCACATTCAGTTATCACAGTTCATAAATTGGCTATTTGACATGGGTACTTTCATCTCCATTTTATAGATGAGAGAAAGAAACCAAAGTACAGAATTTAGATTTGGTTCCAAATAAGGTGTTTGTTCAACACATGCCACAGTGACTGATGGAGATGTATTAGATATTTTTTAAAAGCCTTTAAAAGAAGCTGGGCAGACTACTTGACACATTTCCAATGTTCAGGCCTATGTAAGCAGATTAAGTTATCTCACAGAATTGAATCTCTACAAATTATTTAATTAGAAACCATTTGCTTTTCATGAGTAGTAGTGTTCTTTTGAGTTTCACTGACATTTTTTTCTAAGGTCAACAAGTTCTCAAACTTGCATCAAAATCACCTGGAGGACTTAAGTAAGATTCAGTAGGGCTGATGTGGCCTGAGAATTTGCATTTTTAGCAGTTCCTTGGTGATGTTGACACATCACTTTGAGAATGATTGACGAAAAAAACCAAAACAGAACATTGTATTATTGATGCTTTGGTGAAACAGTAGGAAAACAGTCCTGGAAGGGAATTCCAAGACCACAGATAGAAATTGAAATTTAGATGTTTCCAAAATTCACTGGATTATATTTAATACTCGTTACTGAATGTGGAGTCTAAAAGACTTGTATTATTACTGTATTTTTGGAGAGGGCTTTTGATTACAAAAGGAAATCAAGAATGGAAAATCACTATGTAAATATTGAAATGCAGTGGCAACTTAAAAACAATATAACAGGTTTGTATGTATTTTTCTCTCATTAAAAACAGTATGATTAATTTCTATGTATGAATTTTCTCATGGATTCCCCCCCCCCTTTCTTTTTCTTCTTTTTTTGGTCTCTGTAGGTGGCAAATCTTCCGAAAGACTATAAGATAGCCCTCAAATATGTCCCCGGGATGGATGTTTTGGTAAGTAAACTGTACATTTCTGAGTTCCTTTTTAGTAGCTGACAAAAGAGATGGGATCATTCTATTGAGACAGGAAATTATGGGCCATTTGGGAGTTAGCTAATTGTCAGTATTTGAAGAAAGTATCCTTGGAATTCAACTTGGATGGTTTTGTTTTTGTTTTATCCTCAAGTAACTGCTAAACTTTACTTACGGGTAAGCATTTCAGCACATGTGTCTTAGACCTATTAATTCTAAAGTGAATAAGATCATCTTCCTTAGAGCTAGCCACAGATTTCTCTTTCTTTTAGCTTCCTCCTAAAAAACGCTTGAGTGTAAAATTGGGCAAATTTTTTGCATATTCTGGAAAGGTCCTTTATAAGCCTCTTTCCTATTTAATTTGAGACCGCCATGTATTTTATCTCAGAATTTATTAGTCAAAAGATTCTGAGAAACTTACAATATAAATATGAGGTTATGATTATAAATACACCTTTATTACTGCAACCAAGAAATTTTAATTATTTTCCTGATTATGAGTTATCAGAATTCATACATGAAGAAATCTTGCAAGCATAGAGATGCCTATGTACCCACCACATAGCTTGTTAAACCTTACCATGGTGCAATACTTGCTTCAAATATATTTTTTACTGAAACATTATAAATATTATTAAAGACCCCTGTATTGCCTCTTTCTCTACTGGTCCTCACTTTGTCTCTTATAGACAATTTGACTATTAGCAACAAGTCTTCTGCGCTGGAATTTTTCATTCCACTGCATGTTTTCAAGGCTTGGCATGGGGATAGCATCCCTTGGGGTTGTGTTGAGTGCAACAACACATAGTAACGCCACCTGCTCTTTTCCATTTACTGAAAATCTGTACTAACACATAAGTAAGTTACTGTATTTTTTGCAGACTTAATAGCATTACACTGTATATACCACTTTGCACCTTGCTTATGTTTTGCAACACACGTTTGACATGTGTTGATCCATGTTGATTCATTTTAACTGCTGTATTGTGTTCCTTGAGTTAATTTAAAATCATTTGGGTGACTCTGCAAGTAGACATCTTTCCATGATTTCTGAAGTTCTTATTACAGATCCACTTTGTGTAAGTTGTCTTAGCTTTGAGTACTTTTTGTGGGTTAGTCAATCAAAATTAGTACCAGTTCAGTGTGTTAAGCACATCGCAAAGTGCTTGTGCTTAAAAAGTCTTTCAAAGACTGACTAAGGTTATCATTTCAAAAGAATGTCAAAGGCCTATTTCTTTTCATTAGGAAAGTAAGCATTTTAGTTAGCATGAACTATCTAAAGTTTCTTAGAACATTGCTCTTCATGTTGAACCAGATATCCTGAAATCTAGGTCAGTGTCTGTCCCATTGAATTAGGGGAGTTCTCTGGAAATAGGAATGTAAAATCATAGCAGACTGGAAGTTAATTAATCATTCAATTACTCAGGGAACAAGTACAGTATTTGTTTAGGAAAAAATAATGGAGCCAGCACCTTACCAGATACTTTAAGAAACAAACACATCACATAGCCTTATGTGCAAAAGACTTTAATAATAACTAGGTGTGGGGGAATGATTGGGCCTTTATATAATGCTTTTTTTTTTTAATTTTCAAAATGATTTCACGTATTTATCTCCTTGGATGATTAGAAAAACCCTTCCAGGAAGGCAAGATAGCTACTGTGATTTGTGTGATTTCTGTTTTACAAATGACACAAACTGAGGTTTACAAGTATTTACCCAAGGTTATACGACTAAAAAGTGACAGTCTTAAAAAAAAAAACCTTAGGTCATCTGACATTTAACCTTGGGTTACAGAATGTGAGTATCTAAATAATTACAATAGCAAGGGAAGGTGTTCGTCTTTTTTTCTTATTTTTTTTAGATTTTTATTTATTTGAGAGAGAGGGAGAGCTGAGGGAGAGTGAGAAAGAGAGAAGCACACTCCCTGCTGAGGAGGGAGCCAGATGTGGGGCTCAATCCCAGGACCCTGAGATCATGACCTGAGCTGAAGGCAGACACTTAACCAGCTGAGCCACCCAGGCGCCCCAGAGGAAGGTGTTCTAAGTGAAACATTCAAGTAATAAAGATGTACCCTGACCCTGACTGGAGAAGCATTTAGGTGTGTGATTGCCAAACTGACTCAAAGAAATCATGCAGCTCTTAATGTTAAACTGAAAATAACAAAATAGATTATTTTGTGCTGGTATAATCATAGATTGTGCTAAATCACAGATTTCAGTATGGGCTGGTGGTAGCAAGAGCCAAACTTGTAAAAATAAAGCTGATTCATTGCCACTTTTTTTGTGTGTGTTTCTGTAATTGAGAAAAGTTCACTATTATTTGATCTTGGCATACTGTCTTGGCACAACTGGAGAAACTTTGTTCTTGGCTACCACAATTGGCAAGAAAAATAAGCCCGTGCAGAAGGCTTTGGGCAGAAACTGGTCGTAGGCTTTGTTTTACCTTTATTTTTAAAATGAGTTTCTGCCAAGACCAGAGGAGTTTCCCAGTGGAGAGGCCAGTGATGATTTGTCAGTGGTCAGAGTCCCAGCTGCCTTATCTTTTGTTTCTAAACAATAGAGGGCGGAGTAGGAATCAGAATGGGTACCAGAAAGATTCTTTGGGGCCAAAGCAATAAAATTCTGCCTGAGGCACCAGGCAAAAAAAAAGGCTCTAGAATAGAATACAGTTCATTGTCATGCTTTTGCTTTAAAAATCTGCTAAATACTCCTGGGGGGTGGGCACTACTTTTCCAAGAGACGTCCTAGAAAATTACCTAGCAGATTCTCTCTCACAAATAGCAGGATGTGACCAACCAGTTGGTACTTAAATCTGACGATAATTACCAATTCTATTTTAAGCTCTTTGAAACTATAATATTGCCAGACTGTTAGGATTTTAAATCACCAACCATAAAAATCCTAAACATTTCTGATCCTTCTATTTACCAGTAATGTTACCACAGGAAGACCACAAAAATTGGGTTGCTGAATTTGTGCCACAGATCTAGTCATTCTAATGTTTATAAAATGATATAAACTATGACTTGCTTATAGTATTTGAGTAAAAAAGACATTTCAGTTTTAATTAGATTCATCAGTTTTAACTTTTTATTCAGAAATAATTTCAAATTTACAGAAAAGTTACGAGAATATTCTAAGAACACTCACAAACTCTTTAATCCATATTCATCTATTTTTAACATTTTGCCTCATTTGCTTTACTAAATACTTGCTTTCTGTGCACAGGTTGTTATTTTTCTAAACTCACTGAGTCACTTGTATACTTAATGGCTGTTTACCCCTAAATACTTAAGTGTGTATTTCCTAAGTAAAAGATTTTCTCTTCTGTAACCACAGTATGGTTGTCAGTTTCAATAAATTTATCAATAACCCAAATATTTAAATCTATTGGCTGTATTTCAGTTTATCAAAATTTATCTTTCTTTTTTTTTTTTTTTTTTTTTTGGTACTTCTTTTCCTCCAGTACAAGATCCAGTCTAGGATAATGGTTTTTGCATTTTTGATATTATGTGTGATAGAGTAATGGCTCCCCAAAGATGTCCTAGGCTGTGAATATATCACCTTACATGGTGAAAGGGACTTGCAGATGTAATTAAGGATTTGGGGATGGGGAGTTTATCTGGGATTACCCAGATGGGCATGGTCTAATCTTGTGAATCCTTGTAAGAGGGAAGCAGGAGTGTGAGAGCCAGAGAGATCGATTAAAAGATGTTGCACTGTTGGCTTTAAAAATGGGGCAAGGGGCCACGGGCCAAGGGATGCAGGTGGTCTCCAAAAGCTGGAAAAGGCAGGGTGCCTAGGTGGCTAAGTTGGTTAACTGTCTCCCTTCATCTCAGGTATGATCCCAGGGTCCTGGGATTGAGCCTGGGCTCCCTGCTTAGCGGGGAGTCTGCTTCTTCCTCTCCCTCTGCCCCTCTCCCAGCAGAAAAAGGAGCTCCTGAAACAAGGCCCCGAGACCCTCATAATGTGGCACCTTTCCAAATCCTCTTCCAGCCCCACGTTCCCACTTGTTCCCTGTGGCCCCTGTTCCTCTGTGCGTGGCTTCCTCTGTACCTAGTTGGACCTTTGATACCAGTAACTCCAGACTGTTGGCTTCATTTTCACTTGTGTAAGGGAACCTTCCCTTTCCTCCTTGATGAAACCAAATCCGCCGGTTGGAAACGCTCTTTGTGACCTTCCTTCTTCAAAGTAGCAGTTTTCCGTTTGTGGATTTATTTAATTGATAACCTTCCACTTAAACCTGTCAACTTCATGAGGGCAGGGATTGTCTCTGTTTGCTCTGTTTTATATCATCAGTGCCTAATGACTGATAGGCACTTCATGAATATCTGCTGAGAGAAAGTGAAGAAGGAAGGAGAAAAGTTCTCATGTAATCTCTTGTTTCCCCGAGGCACAAATTTGACCTGAATAGAGTCCACAAGATTGTTGTATTGATTGAGTGCCTGTAACTCCTCAAACAATATCTGCACAACATTATTGCTGTCTTTTTTTAGATATATGTACATTTTATTAAAAATCTTATGTATAAAGTATTATTCAATTTTTAGGAATCATGGTTTCCTTGAGGCTCCTGTTAAACTACTTTCATTGAGTCATTTCCATATTCAAGGACTTTCTCATTGTTCCAGTGACTAAAGGCTGAATGCCAAATTCCTGAATCTGATGTTCATGACTCTTCATAATCTTGCCTCATCCTAACCAGCCCATCTTAATATCTATTACTCCCCAACACAAACCCGCCACGCCAGCAAGATGCATCCCTGCCTCCTAAAATTACCGTGCTTATTCTCAACTCCAGGACTTTGCTCAGTGCTACTTCCCTTTGCCACGAATGCCCTTTCCTCTTCCATCCACTCATCCCATTTCTACCTGCAGAATCATGCAATATCTTGTAGCTGAAGGCAACCTCATGGTCCTCTCATCCAAGGTCAGGATGAGATCCCACTTTATCCCCAGGCCCATTTCCTACCGTTCAAGACTGTACTCTCTTCCCTGTATCATCTGGCCAGTAAAAACTAGCATTACCCCTGCTCTGCTTGGTTCGGGAGACATGGTGGTCAGTAACACCAACATGGTATCTGATCTGTGGACCTTACCTTTTAGCTCATCATCTTTGAATTTTTATAGAATTTGTCCAGAAGCTATTCATTTTGGGTACCTGATCATATATTGCTTACAGAGCTATTTAAAATTGTATATGTTATGTATTTGTCTCAAAGTGTTGTGAGAAATAATTAAGATCAGAAAAGCCCAAGATATAGAATATATACATTTGTCAGATGCTATCATTATTTGTTATGTTTTCTCTTTTTACTGTATCTTATTTATCTAAAGATTAGGGATCAAATCTTTCACTCTGTATTTCTTCGCCATTCAAGTAGGTGTTACTCAAAAACTGCTTACCAGTAAACATTTAACTGTTAGCAAAAAATATCCTGATTTCCAAATCTTGAAGGAGTCCATCTTATTTGTTTAGAGTTCTTTGGTTCTCACTAACAGTAATGAATTGAAACTTAATTTAAAGAAGGAAAGAAAGAAAAAAAAAAGGAAAGAAAGAAAAATTCCAGTTATAAGAATGCTGAAGAACAGCATTCTAGTAAAAAAGTGAGGATGTGGCCAGGCTTCATGAAGGGACTCTGCCAGGATTGGAAAACTACCGGGTTTTCCTTTTCCTCTCTCCGAGTCTCTGCATCTCTGCCTTATTCTGTTCTGTCTGTGCAGAATTTCTTTGTGTTCCAGTCACCTGGTGAAATGTAGCTACCCCAGACTCCTAGCTTTATATATTTGCAGTTGTAGAGCTGCTCAGAGACTGTTTAGTCTCTATTACCTTACAGGTTTGGGTGGGGGAGACTTCCCAACTGGTCCAGCTGGCTGAGGGATCTGCCATTATCCAATCAGTTAGGGCCACAGGGCAAGTTCATAGGATCCATACCTAAGGCTCAACCCCTACGATTAGAAGTACTTCCTATAGAAATAAATTAAATCAGCCAAGTAGACACTGTACTTATCTACTTCTACCTCCTATATAATAAAGTATGTATTTAAAACGAGTAAGTATAAAATGTTAAATGAATAAAATAGAACATTAAATACTATTTTTAAGTGGCTCTTTTGTGTACTCAAAGTACAGGGCCCATCTTAATAAGTGATTATATTAAGACACTCTTCAGAATATCTAGACCATTACTGTCTGGTAGAAACATAATGGAAGCCATATATGTAATCTTAAAAATTGTTCAGTAACCACATTTAAAAAAAAGTAAAAAGGAACATGGGAATAAGTAAAATAGTTTTTATTGCAGTATATCCAAAACAACATTTTACCTTATCAAAATAAATTAATGGAACATTTTAAATTTTTTCATATTCAAAATCTACTGTGTATTTCATACCTATAGCGTACTTCAGTGCAGACATTAAATTTTCATCAGAAATATTTACTCCATATTTAGATTTTCATAAAATTTACAATTGATAGTGCAGATTAATATATCTAAGTCTTTCCAAATGCACTTAAAAAGTTTTCCAGGCATGGGGCAGCTGGGTGGCTCGGTAGGTTGAGCATCTGACTCTTGATTTGGGCTCCAGTGGTGATCTCAGGGTTGTGAAATTGAGCCCCATGTGGGGCTCCATGCTTAGCACAGTGTCTGCTTGAGATTCTCTCCCTCCCCTCCCTCAGCCCCTCCTCCTGCTTGCACGTGCTCTCTAAATAAATAAAATCTTCTTTAAAAAAACCTTTCTCCAGTCACTGAATCGTACGTAAAATTAAAATTTTAGTGCTTTAGTCATGCTAGCCACATTTTGAGTGATAAGTAGCCACAGGGGCTAATAGCCCCGTATTAGCTAGCACAGATTAGACAGACCCCATTATTTTATGGAGAAACATGAAGCTCTGAATAGATAAAGTGACTTGACAAAAATCACAAAGCGTGTTAACAGTTGGGACTAGACACTGAGCTTCTAGTTCATCATTTCTGCCCTTACCTGCCATGCTGTTCCTTCCTCACTGTGCTATTTTGTGTCTGGCTCAGGGACCACTTATAGGCCTGCCCTGGGAAACAACATATATTTATAGTGTTTGGGCTAATTATCATCTTAATCAGATTGAGGTTTCTACATCACTTTAATTCAAGCAAGAAAATGAAAGTTAGATGCCTAAAGTGAATACTGAAAACCCAAATTAATTGTTTAGGGAGAAGACCAAAATAAATCATAACAAAACCCAGCTCCTCCAAAAGGGAGTTAAGATTTTAGAGATTCCACACCAGGATTGTGAGCACACACTGTTTTGCAAAGTGCTTTTATAGAAATGTTTGAAATTTGCCTGCCATGGAATGTTTGAAAGTAGCAGGGGAGTGTCTCTTCTCCAGCCCTAAGAGTAAATACTAGAAGGAGAGTAAAGGAAGTCCACTAAAGGCAGTTGGCATTTGCTGTTTGGTTGTGACAATTGGCTCAGAGAAATTTATTTTCATCAGTATGACTCTGAACTTACTGAAGTGACACAGAAAGAGTCAGTTCCGTTCCCCAGAGCTCTCTTAGTTGAATCTAAGGACCAATATGCCTGGTCCAGATTTGAGACCACAAGACTCATGGTCAACCTGGCAGAAAAAATACTGCAGCTGTATGTGCTTTGTACCACTGGTAAAAGAACTAGGTGAGTCTTGGTTTGGTGTTCTAATGTTTCTGTTTTAAATTTATTGTACAACCTTGAACAAAGCATTCCCTGCTCTAGGTCTTGGTTTTCCCATTTATGAAATTGGTGGGCCTGGAGCAGATGGTCTTCAGTATTCCTTCCAGATCTAAACTATTGTGATTCTCAATGGCATGGCTCTAGGTTCTTTTGATTTCTCAGCCAGGAAGTAAATGCTGGAAGCACAAGAGGAAGGAAAGGAATGCTTTATGCCCTGGGCATTCATACCTCTAATTCTGGCTAGACTTCAGTTTGACACACACACATTAAAGCAAAGAATACAAAAACAATCTAACTGGGCAGTAATGCTGGTAATTAGATTAGTTGGATTAGAAGACAGGATGCATGCTTGTGAATATTCCTCAGAGGGCTCATGGTTTTATGAGTCAGTGCTTTTCTCCCTGAAAATCTCTAATGGATACATTATCCCAACTCCTTTGTAGGGAACTCTCACAATGTAGATACCTACCTTGGACCCACTAAGGAAGCACACAGGTATCTCTATACTTACAGTACCAAATGGCGAGTAGCGCCAAGTGTGTGCATGAAGAAATGTCATTGTCGTTTTGCCCAGTTTCAGCCTCTAATCCCATAAAGCTAATGGTGACTGCCCTTAGAGACTCCCTCTGCGTCTAAGACTGATGCAGAATATTGTGTCAAATTCTTTCAGCTAATAAACCAGAACAATTTCTTGAATGAAGCAGGGGATAGAAGAAGAGAAAAGCATGACAGACTGAGCAAGTCCCCAGGATGTTTGTAAAGCACACAGTTTCAGCCAGGGTCTCAAATGTATCAGTTCTGGGACTGCAGAGGTGTTATATCACATATCATAGATTATGTATTTTATATACTCATATATGACCTATTTTAAATTTATGTGTGGTTTTAGAATGTGCAAAGATATTTTCATTATTGGTCTTTGGAAGCAGTCCTATTCTAGTTATGTTTAGAATGCTTTTAAGTATAGGAGTTTTTATGTCTTTTATTTAATCATTTAGTTAAATCATTAACTTGGTCATGGTGCTTTAAAATCCCTTAGGAAGTTTACAGCTTTTAAACAAATCTTCAATGGTGGTGGCATGGTGGCAGGTCAAGAATTACCGATGCATTAATTCAGTTAGCATTCTAGAATGATACATGTTACATAGGAATTGAAAGCATGTTTTTCCAGTAGTCTTAGCCAGAGTTGCTGTAATTAACCCAGAAAATGTAGGACGGAGGCTACCAAGAAAGAAGATAAGAAATTGAGAGTCTGGAGTTAAGGAAAACCCAGACAGATTTTCCCTTTCAAAGCAAGGAGTATATTTTGTTTTGTAGGTATATATAGGTGAATGGAAAATTAAATTATATGTACTTCAAGAATTTGAGAGGCACCTCTTACCTCACTTCTTTGGCCTCCTGTGTGGTTTTATCAGCTTTCCTAATTCTTCACATTCTTCTCCTAAAATAGAGAACATTATTTGTATCTTACATTCTTCTGATGAGTGTTGTGAGTTGATATTTATACAGAACTATTTAAGCTTAAAATGGTCTAAAGCTAAGGAATAGTGATAATAATGCCTATTATGAAGGCAAAAGGAAAAATTATATTCTGGAAACTTATAGCCTTCAATCATCCGTTTCCTAATCATAATCTTGGAAGAGTCAAGAAGCAGATCTATCATCTCACAAATGAAATACTGAGTTTCCTGTGTTTCATTCTCTTTGCAAATCATTGACTATATTTAATTAAAAGGAAAATATGAAATTGCTTGATGATCTAGTCAAAACTGGTTTTCTCTCTTGCAGACAGGTCAAAACTGGCTGATATTTAATTTTTTTTTCAGCCTCAGATCTATCTTTAATAAGTCCAAGAATCCTAAAAAGCTAACATGTAACTCTTTAAGCAAATTAATGAAAAGATAGAACTCTGAATTGACTATATAGTTTTTTCCAAGGAAATTTGGCAAGAATGAATAATGAATGAAATATAATTTACAAGATGTTTAGAAATGTGTTTTGCAGCAGTGTAGTAGTACAGAAGCTCATATCAGCTAGCAATGAATACTTCATAATTTTTAAAGGGCAAATTTTGGGCTAGGATTAGATGGTGAGATTTCCAGGATTTAACTGTAAGAAGTTAGAAGTTTAGGCTTGAGAATTTTGCTAGGAAATGTTGATTGCTTCAGCTGTTGATTAGGTATATGAAAGTTGGGGACCGTGGGGGACGGGGACCATGGGTGGCCGTGAGAGAGTCGTCATAGCTAAATAAGAACTTGAATACAGAATGCAAACATAGAGTTCAGCTGAAAATAGAGATAAACAGAAGTGGTGGTAGTAAAGCACCCCAGAGTTCCCTGGTTAAAAATAAGAAACCTATAAACAAAATCTTTTCTACTTTAACCACAAAAAAGGAAAAAAAAAAAAAAAAAACCTGCTCACTTAAGGCACCCATACTGCAGAAACTAAAGGGAGTACCTTAGTTCAGAATAAGGGAATTTGATTTTGGTTCTTCTATGTCAGAAGATCTGAGGAAAGGATAGGCAAGCATGTTTATAAAGTGGAGTGAAGACAGAATTTAAAGAGACTGACACCTAGAATCAGCTTGCCACAGAAAAATTTGCACCATTACAACAGAATGAATTAATTGGGGAAGGCTGCCCTACCGTATAAATACTCTTCAAACAGTATTTGCAGTATGTGCTGTATCCCAGATTCTAGGAAATCTGCCCCTTGCTGACAGGGCTGACTATCTGAAAGGGAATTATCACTGTTTAAATGGATGGAGACTTGGAGAGCGATTCAGTCCCAAAGGAAAGACTGACATTTTGGAAAGAGACCTGTGAATGATGCAAATGTGAACTTACATGTGCTTGAGATAAGCACTGATTAAACAAAACAAAGAATCCATTCTGAACATACTTTGGAAACACATAGTCTTTGAGAACTTGGTTGATGAGTTGAGTGAAATGGCCTAATTGAACTAATTCCCATTTGGGGGTTTGTTTATTATACTTTTCTGAAGCCAGAGCCAACACTCCTGAACGTTTTGAATGACATTTAGTGCTTCCAGGAATTGGGGCTTACCAATTTGTAGATAAACCCATTTCCTTTTTGGCTGTCTTATATTAATTAAAACTGTTCTGTTAAATGAATAGAAGACGGCCCCCTTGTATAATTTAGGATAAATCACTTGGCCTCCCCCCATAGAGATATTCTGCTAGTAAGAAGAGAAATCAAGTTTAGTGGTTTGATTAATTTTACATGGCATCAGGTACACCCTATGATTATAATATTTTTATTGCAGCAGAAGTTATTTTAAATTATTTAGGATCTTATACACCACGGCAATTATAGCTATCCCCAATCTTATTTTTCTCACTTGTTACATTTTAGCCAAGTTTAAAAAAAAATCAGAGATTCTACTTAAAAGATGTTTATGTAAGAAAACATGTTAAAGTATACAAAGTATATGAACTTATTTTAAGTAATGTTACAGTAATTTAAAAAGTAGAATTTACTAATACATCAAGGAGATCTTTTTCCTGATAATCTAAACCTTTATTGGCCCAGAGCCATTTATAACAGAGGCTGGTATACCATACCCTGTAGGCCAGATCCAATCCACTGCCGGATTTTATATGGCCAGCCAGCTGAGATTGGTTTTTACAGATGAACATTTGTAGTCTGATAATCGAGAATACTTTGAAACCCAGCTAAACAAAATGTTGATCCAAAATAAAGAATTCCATTCTTATTGGTAGACCTATATTACAAAAGATTAAATTTGATTATTCTGCAAAAGACATTATATTCAATTATTATTACTACATTTTAATTTTATAATAAAAGTTTTGTAGAAATTTGTTTTCTCTGTATAAATGCCCACCTACATAATATCCTTTATTTTTGCCTCTTGGCATGCAAAACCTAAAATATTATCTAGCCCTTTACAGAAAGTGTAGACCCCTGACACAGAGTATTTTTTTCTCATTCATTTTTTATTCACTCATGCATTTGTTCAACAGTTAGTTTCTGAGCAACTTTCACATGCCAGAGACACTGTTCTAGGCCATATTAAAAAAAAAAATAGTGCCTTCATTAAAACTTACATTCAAATTATGTACATTATCTCCTCACAACTACCTTGTTCTGTTATTCCCATTCTACAGAGAGGTTCAGAGAATTTATGCAGATGTCTGGAGTTTCTTAGCCAGAATCAAACCCAGTTATACCTGACTGTACAGATTTGAGCTTCTAACCAATGGGCAGGGCTAGCTTCATGGGCAAGGCTCCGTGATTGGTTTACTACTCTGCTGTTACCATCTTGTAATCATTCATTCTTGAACAAAATTTGAACCAATAAACATGTTATCATTTTGCACTTGGCTCCACAAATTGTGTAGCTGGTCCTGCTGCTAAGGCAAAAGTGCTTCTCTCAGAGACCACATTCCTGCCAGGGCTTTTGTTTGTTTGTTTGTTTTTTAGACATCCACATGAATTTATCTATGAAGAAGCCTTGAAATCTATCAAGCACTTTGGAAAAATAAGCTATTTTAATCCATTGTTTCATATTCCAGTTCACCAAAAGACTGTGAGTCCTTGAGGGCTAGGTAACTCCCTCTGCATAAAGCTTTTCTAAAAACGCTGTGAGTAAAATAAGTAAACCTTGTCAAGGGTAAGACTTGGCTTTGTATTTAATTTACTTCCCTGGAAGAGCAACATTCTTTACCAGCAATACTTTGTTCAGGTCTTTATTCATTTGCAAATTTTGAAGCAGATGTTAAATCTGAGTTAAACAAAACACAAGAACTGACCTGTTCTGATATAAGGAAATTCTTTGTCCAGCAGGGACTGAAACATTGATGTCTTTAAAGAAGGGTACTCCAAGTTTACTGTATTTACAATAGATGCCTTTATCTTCCTTTCTTTCAATTTCTTGCAGCCTAGTCATTGTTGGATAAGCGTGATGGTGGAACAGTTGTCAGTCAGCTTAACTGATCTTCTGGACAAGTTTTCAAATATTTCTGAAGGCTTGAGTAATTACTCTATCATAGACAAACTTGTGAAAATAGTGGATGACCTTGTGGAGTGCATGGAAGAACACTCATTTGAGGTAACTTTGTATTCTTTGTGATTGCTTCTTACTACTCTTCTCTAAGACCTATGCTGACCTAGGCAAGGGTGGCAATATCTTTATTTGTGAAATTTTTAATTTATAAATTTTTAATTAAAAAATTTTTTTAAGATGAGCACGGAAAATAGGTGGTTGTGGTCACACTGCAATACTGAAACATACATAAAGGCTTAGATGTCATTTAATATAAAAATTAAATTTATTCCCACTAAACATAAAAAAAATAGACCTTTATTTCGTGAATGAAGTCCTCATAACCCACCTTTTAGGTTACAAATGTTCATTTACATTTAAATGGAAAATTGTCTATAATGAACACTTAGATCTCCTATCCATAGTAATCATGTCACAACAATGAAGTGCATTTTAACATCTCCAGGTCATTTGATGACTAGTTGTTACCAGCTTCAGAATGTGGGCGTGGCAGTGCTGTGAGATTGAACTTTATTGACAAGGCAGTGTATAGAGATCAAGAATGAGGTGTTAGAGTTCAAATCCTGACTCTGTCACTAGTTACCTTTGTGAACTTAACCTCTCTGTGTTCACATTCTTTATGCCTAGAATGAGGACAATGACAGGATCCATCTCATGGAGTTGACATTAGATGATTTGTGATTAGTGCCTTGGTACCATGTCTGGCAAAATAAATCCTAATAAACATTTTTATTATTATTTTAGAATACCACAAAATAGATCTTGGGAGACTTGCTTTAGCATAGAGTTCACAATTCAGTGTCTACCCTACAGACCTTCTAGATGTTTAAACCTAAGGTTTTAAATATCATTCTGTACTTTTAAATACTTCCTTCTCATCCAAATTCAATTTCTCTTTAAGACCCAATATCCATCCCATGTGTGTTCAAACTCAGAATTCTTACTGTACTAAGAGACTCCTCACTACATTTCATCACTTCTATTGCTTTACTTTTTAATTTCTAAATTGGTGTGTCTTACAGTCTATGACATCTTAGAGTCAACATGTCTTTTTATATCATATTAGTACAAATAGTGTTCTGATGGCAATGATAAGAGGTAGAGGTCACAAAAAGTAGGGCATATGAGGAACAGTGTCATGAAGGAAATAATCCGCCCATTGGGGCTTGAAAGATGAGTTAAGTGTTAGGTAAATGGTGATGTCAAGAAGATCATCCCAAATACTGAAGAGTATATATTTACTAATCATGGCACTGTGGCTAGAACCCAGGTGGTATTTCTTTGTTGTCTTGGAGATGGAGTTAATATGTATAACGCACTTAGTGTAGTACATAGCAAATGCTACATAGGTGTTATTATTACCTACTTTTATTTATAGATAATCATGCATGTATGAATTCCTAAAATATAGTCTGGTTTGCTTTCTTGGGGAATTTCTAGAAATTAATCATACTCTTTATTCTTTTATAACTTGGTTCTTTTGCTCAGCATTATGTTTATAAGATATATCCACTTTGAGGCATATAGCTGAAATTAAGTTTTTCCTGCTTATAGAGTGGACTTAATATACCAATATTTATTAAACCACTCTTTTTTTTCTTCATTTAAATTCAATTGACCAACATATAGTACATCATTAGTTTCAAAAGTAGAGTTCAGTTATTCATCAGTTGCTTGTAACACCCAGTGCTCATCACATCACATGTCCTCCTTAATGCCCATCACCCAGTTAACACATCCTCACCCACCTCCGCTCCAGCAACCCTCAGTTGGTTTCCTATAGTTAAGAGTCTCTCATGATTTAACCACTCTTCTGTTGTTTGATGTAAGGGTTATATAACACTGTTGCTAAGAACTTTCTTGTATGTCTCCTGATGCATATGTGCCAGAGCTTCTCTATAGAGTATTCACCTAAAAGTGGAATTTCTGGGTTACAAAATGGGCACATGTCCAGTCTTACCAGATGATACCAAATGCACCAATTTATATCATTCCACCAGTATATAAGAGTCCCCTTTGTTCCATATTCTTGCCAATATTTAGTATCATCAGACTTTCTAATTTTGGGCTGTTTGGAGCATGTGTTATAGAGGGGTATTTTTTTTTTTAATGAGGAATAATTATTTTAATGAGCATTTCTAAAGAACAGTGTCTCTAATTTCTTGCTAACATTATTTTGTTTTGATGTTCTATTCACCTTACCCCCACCACCACTCCATTCCTTTATCTAGAGTTGAGCCCCAGACCAAACTGGATGGGATCACTATCTTGTAGTACCAATTTGAATTATGTGTGATACAACAGTTTTCTAAAAGTGTTAGTTTTACTTGAATCTTTGGGGAATGTATTTATAGTCTATTACCTTGACATCAGTTAAATCTGTAAACTATCTGAAAAATATAATCCTGTTTTCTTCTAGAATGTAAAAAAAACACCTAAGAGCCCAGAACACAGGCATTTTACCCCTGAAGAATTCTTCAGAATTTTTAATAGATCCATTGATGCCCTCAAGGACTTGGAGACCATGGCATCTAAAACTAGTGAATGTGTGGTTTCTTCAACATTAAGTCCTGAAAAAGGTAAGACATATAAGCATTTCCAATTTAAATGCCAAAAGCAAGCTTGAATCTTGTATGTGTAGGTAAGAATCTACCTCTGACTCAAATATATGTGTAGCTAGAGAAAGATGTATGTGCATATGTCTAATACAAAGACATATATCAATGGCATGAAAGAAGTGATCAGTTGATTTGTTGGTTTTCAAACCAAAGCAGCACTCATCATTTTCAAATATACGAATTTTGTGTGGGTAAACAATATGGGATACAGTGACTCATTTTTTATCTGATAATTTGCTAGTATTGTGTAGTGTATGTTATTCTTCATCTTCAGTTTTCTTAATGTCCCCTTTTCAAATCTTTTCCTTAAGGTCTACCTCTGAGTCATGAATTCTGATCTTCACCAGTTACTCTGTATTGAGACCTTTTATCCCACTGGGTCCCTGTAGTACAAAATCTACTTCCATTGCTTTTTTTTTTTTTTTTAAGACTAATTACCAACAATTTGTGTTACTTAGATTTATTAACATATGTAGGCAACGAATCTTTGTTCTATAAGGTGACTGTGATGAATTTCTTAATAAAAATAGAACAGGACCCAGTAAGAAATAAATAGGATCTGAATAATCAAAATTGGGGAAGCAGACCTTGAAAGTACTCTGGTATTGCACTTCAACCTTTTGCACACTCTGTAATTTATGTAAATCACCATGCAACACTGACACATTATTGCTTTCTATTTAGATTCCAGAGTCAGTGTCACAAAACCATTTATGTTACCCCCTGTTGCAGCCAGCTCCCTTAGGAATGACAGCAGTAGCAGTAATAGTAAGTACATACGTCTGATTTAATGCATGCATGGCTCCAGTTAGCACCTATGGGAGTATTGCATGGGCTTTGAAGGAAATTTCTGCAATTATTACTATTAATACTGTTCTGTTACTGTTCTTCCTGTTATGGTCTTCCTGAGAATTATTAGGTTTGTATGTAAGTGATGAATCACTAAACTCTACTCCTGAAATCAGTATTACACTATATGTTAACTAACTAGAATTTAAATAAAAATTTGGGGGCACCTGGGTAGCTCAGTTTCTTAAGCATCTAACTCTTGGTTTGGCTCAGCTCCTTATCTCAGGGTCGTGAGATTGAGCCCCACATGGGCTCCTCACTCAGCTCAAAGTCGGCTTGAGATTCTCTATCCCTCTGCCCCTCCCACTTGTGTGCTCTCTCTCTCTCTCTCTAATATAAATAAATAAATCTTCTTTAAAAATTTTTTTAAATAAATAAATATTAGCTTTGTAGAAACAGGTTTCCCTACCACTCAAGATGATCTCTAGAAAATTGGGTCGAAATCTGCTGAGATTATTTTAAATAAGTCATATAATTACTTTTAGAAATATAATTTAAGCTTTATTCATTGTCAACTTAATATATTTGTTGTGGAATTTGCCTGACAAAAATGGAATTTGAAAATTGAAAGTATAGATGTCCGTTGTATAGAATTCCAAGGATATTTTCAGTTTTGTATATATCAGTATTTACTATTATGTGTTTGTATGTCTGATGATTTTATTTACTATATAGAGGAGAATATGCTTCTTTGCCTGAAATTTCTGTCTTCTTTGACTAGGAACCCAATTTCCTGGAAGTCTAATGTCCCCTTTTCAAATACAGGCAAGGTCATTATAAAGGTCATTGGATTTTACTAAATATTCTGATCCTCTAGTTTCATGGAAGCTGTAGAAGGAAAAAAATTCATCCTATGATCTTAGCTAAGAATGTCATCCCTGAAGACTTAGTAATTGGGCACTGTCATATGTTCAGGGACATAGAGGACCTACCTATAAAAAGGAGTGATCAGTTTAGTACAAATCCACAATAGCAATTCTGCAATTCAGAAATTTTTTAAAAACCTCTAAAATCCATTTGTTTTGGAATTTTTGCCACCAAAACCTGACCTGACCTAAACTGAGATAAGGCTATTTATCGTCTTTTTCTTTCTAAAAGTGAATATTTATAGATTTCACTACAGAAATATTGTGTTTGATTACAGTGTGCTACCTAGACTTCACTGAGGATATTATATACAATATCTGTAAGACAGAACCCTCTAAAATATGAAATTCTGAATTACAAAACACATCAGATCTGAAAAGTTTTGAAAAGGGACTGTGTGTTAGCCAGTTAAGGTCTTTCTTATTAACTACTGATGTTATTTCATTAATCTTTTCAAAGATGCAACTTTTGGCTTCTTAATTTATATTTCATTGATTTCTAATCTTTATTATTTCCTTCTTTTTACTTTGGGTTTAGTTTGTTCAGCTAAGTTGTAGCTGAAGTTCTTAAGGTAGAAAAATTTAATTAGTGATTTAAACCATTCTAATTTTCTGATATAAGCACTTAAAGTTATAAATTTTCTTGTAAGCAACTTTAGTTGCATCCCACACACTTTGATATGTTGTGTTTCCATTATCATTTCTTTAAAAATATTTTTTAATTCTCAATGTGATTTCTTCTTTGATTCATGGGTAATATAAAAGTGGGTTATTTAATGTCTAAAAATATGTGGTTTTTCTAGATAACTTATTGGTTTCTAAATTCTATTGTCAGAAAATATGCACTGTAATATTTCAAAATTTATTGAAACATGTGTATCATTCAAACATCGAGCGTAGCATTCTCAAATTTGATCAAAATGGCTGATAGTGTTCAGATCTTCTATATGCTTATTAAATTTTTGTCTAATTTTTTATCAGTTACTAAGAGAAGAGCATTAAAAATCTTTTGCTTGTGAATTTGGCCATTTCTCCTTTTGATTATGAGTTTTCACTTTATATATTTTGAAGCTGTATTATAAGGTGGTTATAATTATTGTTATGGGTTCCCTGATTAACAGACCTTTATACTGTTAGTGAAATATTTGTCATTACCTCTGCTAGAGTAGTTTGTCTTGAAGTGTATTTTGTCTACAATAGTGGAGCCAGTTTTTCTTATACTCCCTGTTTTCATGGTATACCTTTCTTCTTTTCAACCTACTGTCTTTATTTTTAAAGAACATCTCTGGTAGACAGTATATAGTTGGGCCTTGCTATTTTAGCTAGGCTGTCTTTGACTTTCAATTAGAGTGTGTTATCCATTTATATTTAATGTAGTTATTGGTATGGTTGGATTTGGGCCTACCATTTTGTTTCCTATTTGCCTCATTTGTTTATTTATCCTTTCCAGGTCGATTTTGGATTAATTTTTTTTTCATTTTATTTTCAACAGATCTCTGCATTGTTTTATGGTTGTTTTAGGAATTACAATATACATCTTGCAATGTTCTACTTAATGTAGCACTTAAGAAAAAATGTGAGAATTATCTTTTGTGCTATGTTAACATATAGATCTAGGTTATAAGCCTCACAGTAGTCTTATAATTATTGCTTTAAACTATCCTATGTCTTTTTTAAAAAGCAAAAGAATATAGTTGTTTTCTATATTTACCCATATATTATTTCTTAAATTCTGCATTCCCTCTTGTAAACCCAACTTTCCATCCAGTACTAATTCCTTTCAGGCTGATCCTTTAGCATTTCTTGTAGTGTAAATCTACTGGTAACATCTTTTTTTTTTTTCTTTTAATTAAAAAATGTCTTTAGGGGCACCTGGGTGGCTAAGTGTTAAGCGGCCGACCCTTGATCTCAGCTCAGGTATTGCTCTCCTGGTCATGTGTTCGGGCCCCACATTGGGCTCTGTGCTGGGTGTGAAGCCTACATAAGGAAAAAAAAAAAAAAAAACATGTCTTCAGTATTGCAGGTGCTTTTTACTAGATATGGAATTCTGGGTTCACAGAATTTTTTTTCAGTCCTTTAAAGATGTCACTCAATTGTCTTCCTGCTTTTATTGTTTCTGACAAAAAGGCATTCAGAGTTTATATTTGTTCTAATATGTACTGGGTCATTTTTTTCCCTCTGCCTTTCAAAATTTTCCTGTGTAGTAGTTTGACTAAGGTGTACCTAGGACTGGGGTTTTTTGTATTTTTTTTCTTTTGCTTTTTGTCAAGCTTCTTTGATATATAAGTGCATTTACCCCAAAATTTGGAGAAAATTTTTCCATAACTTTTTCAAATATTTTTTCTTCATTTTCTCTCCTCTCCAGGAATCACACATAGTATATTTAATCACACACATACCAATCACACATATATTAGGTAGTTTAATATTGTCTCACAGATCATAGAGGTTTTGTTCAGATTTTTTTCCCTCTCCCTAGTCCCTCTGTTCACCAAAATGCATAATTTCTACTTATTTGTTTTCAAGTTTCCTGGCTCTTCTGCCATCTGTAAGCTGCTGAACTTTTCATCCATACATTTTTTTTTTTTGCTGTTTTTAATTTTTTTTTTTTGGACCAGTTTATGGTTCATAGCAAAATTGAGGGAAGGGTACAGAGATTTCCCACACACCCCCTGCCCACACCTATGTGCATCCTCTCCTGTTATCAGCATCCCCCACGGAGAGGTACGTTTGTTAAAATTGATAAACCTTCATGGACACATCATAGCCATTCAAAGTACCTACTTTACATAGGGTTCACTCTTGGTGCTATATATTCTGTGGGTTTGGATCTAGTACATTTTTTCATTGCTAAGTTTGTATTTTATATTCTAGAATTTGTATTTAATTCTTTTTATATTTTCCTGCTGAGATTTTCCATCTGCATATTCATTATGATAATATTTTCTTTTTTGGCCCCTGGATATACAGTTGACCTTAGAACAACAAGGGCTTGAACCATGTGGGTCCACTTATAAACAGATCTTTACAGTACTATAAATGTATTTTCTCACGATTTTCTTAACATTTTCTTTAGATTATTTTAAGAATACAGTGTATATAATAGATATACATACAAAATATGTTCTAATTGTTATTGGTAAGGCTTCCAGTGAACAGTAGGCTATTAGTAGTTAAGTTTTAGGGGAGTCAAAGTTATATGTAGATTTCAACTGTGCAAGAGCTTGGTGCCCCTAACCTCTGCATTGTTCAAGGGTCAACTGTAGTACTAAAGCTCTGAAGTTCTTGTCTCCTAATCTCAGCATCTAGGTTATCTCAGGGTTGGTGTGTATTGACTGCTTTTTTCCCCCTGATTATGGGTCATATTTCCTTTACATGGGTAGTAATTTTTGAATACATGCTGGATGTTGTGGATACTATGTTTATGAGAATGCAGATTTTGTAGCATTACTTTAGAGACTTTTGAGTTTTGTACAGATGGGCAGTTCAGTTAGTGGCAGATTATCTTTATTTTCCTTCCCAATCTTGTTTTTAAGCTTTCTTAGAGGGAAGGGGGAGAGTAGGCTTATTTTAAGGCATGGAGTTTCTGAGATACCTCTTGAATGCCTAGAAAATCTCCCCATTCTTGCTTGTCAGAGCCCCTTTGTCTCTGATTGACTGTCAAGGTCATAGCTTCCCAGGTATTGTTTATTACCAGGTTTTATGAAGACTCTTCCTTTGGATGTACAGCTTATTTTTTTTTAATGATAAATTCTTATTTATTGAAAGATATCCAGTTGAGAAATAGAGAAATAATTGTTAGGTGGGCATATATGGCACCTGATTATGATTAAGTTCCACTAATTCATATTTCCAAATTATACTTTCTGCTAAGTCCAGAGCATTATATTCATTCAGCAGTGGTAGGAAGCATTGATTTTTTTTTTTTTTAATGTCCATCCTCTTGATAAAGCAGTGTAACATTAGGAACATTTAGTAGAGTCATTTTCTACCATTTGAGTACGTGATACTCTAATGTTGAGAAATCAAGTCTAAGTCTAGGATATTTAGACTGATTATTTGTGATATACAAAACTCGAGTCAGTTATGTAAATCCAGTAGTTGTACCTGGCTTTCACCTTCTTTATGTTGAAATTTTCCATCATTTATGGCTTGTCCCAAGCACAAAATCCTGAGCAATGGGATACCAGGTAATGAAATCATGGTAGCAGGAGCAGTGTGCTTTTGCACACTGTTCAGGAGGCCATGGATTTATCTATAAGTTCTTTTCTTTCTTCTGTAGTATCATTACATATTTTATCAGATATATTACCTGTAGTAGGTGTAGCCTGGGGAGTCACAGTGTGTCCAAACCCTTGGTAGTGACCCATGGGTGAAGGTGGTACAGAAGAGGCAACAGAAATTGCATCTTGTGAGGATGAAGATAACAAGCTTTTATGTTCATTTTGATCTTGATCCTCAGGAAAAAACTTTTTCCTAGGATGTCCCATGACAGTCCTTCCAACATGCCTTACTTGTTCAGAAATATCATCCCTAATATCTGAAACATCCCACATGGCAAGAAAGGAATCAAAGCATGGACCCTCTTCTTCTTGGACATATGGTTTATATGAGAAAGTGTAGTGATGAGCAATAGCAGCAAGGAACATCTCAATACAGATGATAAAGTCCTGGAGTCCTGTAGCCACAGCTTCTACAGTTTGCCATTCCCATGTATGCTTTTCAGAAATAATGCCAACTTTTACCAACAAAGCAATAACTACTGCTTGCCAAAAAGAAACAAAAACCACCAGTTTTACACAAAGAAATTTGCCAACAGGTTGGATTGGACTCAGTTCTTCCTTCAGTACTTTATAAAATAGGAGCGGACAATACATGGCAAACAATTGTGATATGTTGTTTATTATAACCAAATAAGTCCAAGCATTTGAAAAGCTAAAGTTCCCTTCATCATATATACCAAGCAGCTCACAGATTAAAGCAACAATAGTGGTGAATGGTCTGACCACTGTATACTGCAAAATACCCAGTTTGCACCTAAATAGCAATACTTCTCCCATAGTCCATGGTGGACAGCAACATAAAGGAGGGAAATGTTTCTGCTGATCTTTGGCTTCAAGGATTAATACCAGATTTGGATACCGGTTAGTTAGATAATTGGTAAGGAATCCCATAAAGTTGTAAATGACATAAGCTTCGTAACATTCTCTGCAGGTATCCACATATATTGCAATGCTGGGATATTTCAAAGCTATCCAACTATCTAAACTGTATATGGGTACCATCCAAAGAATCCTTATTATTTGTTTTGTAGTTCCGGTTGTGTATAATATACTAAATGTTGCAGTATCACCCAAAGGGATATAGGTATAGTCAATAGCAAAAAGATTCCAGCAATAAACCAAGCCTTGGTGTGTATTCCAACCTCCAGCTTCTGTAATTCCCACATGCATAGAGGAACCGCAACCACTATGGACACCGGGTAGATGACCACCGCTAAAGGTCGAATCCACTGTCTCCAGTTCCTCCAGGTACAAGTGCAAGGCATGTTTCCGCATAAATCAGCTCCAAGTAGCAAGGAAAAAGAGCTCGAAGGAGATTGTCATGGGGAGCCCTGTTATTTGGCTGTTTTGTCAACTCGCATGCTACAGAGAAACAGCTGTTGGGCGACTTTACCAGCAGCTCGAGTTGCCTCCTCGGCCCGTGTTGTGCTTTCTGCTGCTGTTACCGCAACTGCGGCTGCTCAGGGTGCTACCAGGGAGCAGTGCGGACAGCATCCTTTCTTGCCTGCCCCGCATCTACCCAGCTTTTCCGCGGTGGAATCCCCGGGCGGAGCCGCTGCCCTCACCTGAGTATCGCCCAGAGCTCCGCCTGCACCATGGCCTCGAGGACAGCGGCGCCGACCAGGACCGACTTCTAAACACCCTGCACACAGTTCGGTTCCGCCCCGCAGCTGCCTGCCCACTTGCTCTTTTCTTGGGAGGTGGAGCTTCCTCCCTCCCGTACCGCAGGCGTCTCTTGGCCCGATTCTGTTGGCAGATAAGAGGGGAGGACTGAAACCCGCTGGCCCCAGGATTTCCCTGTACAGCTTATTTTTTTTAACCAATGACAAGGAGATTCCTCCAGAGATTTCTGGTGCTCCTTTTCTGCATAGCTCCTTTTCTGCACAGCACCAGTAACCCTGCCCCACAAACTCCAGCCACATCTGCATCCCTGAACTTCAGTCTCTGATTCCCTATCTCAGTGAGACCACTGAACCCTAATTGGCTTCTATCTTCCATACCTCCCAGCCAGAAAGTGAAGACAATCATGGGCCTCACCATGTGTTTTTACTCTCTTAGGGATTACATTTTTGAGCTACCTGTTGTCTAATGAATGAAAATAACTGCCTCAAATAATTTGTCTAGTATAATAATTATTTAGGTTGGGGAGGCTAACCTGCTATTATCATGGTTGGAAGCAAAAGTCTTTTCTACTTACCTCAAAAGACAAATGAATATAAAACACATACTTTTTTTTTATTACAAAATGAATGGTCAGCCTTCTTTTTTCTTTGTTTTGCTTTCCTTTTTTTTTTCCTTTTTGTAGAAAAGTATGGGTCTTGCATAATTTGCTGCTTTTTGTCAGGAGACATCACTCATCAATATGGCACTTAGATACCCATGCGCAAAGATTAGCTCTTGTAGAGCTTACGTTTTTGTAAGAGAAACAGTCCTTGTATTTTATCATATATATTGTGTATATATTATAATATGTATTTTAATAGAAGCATGTAAATGTTTTTAGTTGTAGCATAAAGGAGGTAAGATTTGGGGGGGGGGGGATATGGGCAAGGAAATTTGAAGTGACCAGGCTGGTTTGCAGGATAAAATCCCAAAAAGTGGCCATGCTAGGTGGAGGACCAATGTTTATGAAGGAGTCCTGAGATGTGAGTGTCCTCTCTGTATCTTATATTATCCCATGAATCTCCCTTATAAAAGTGTTCAAGTTATCTACTAAAGGAGTTGTGCTTTCAAAATAATAGTAATTTCCTTTATACCATGCTAAAAGAATGTTTAAGATCCTTGCAAATGGTATTTAAATGTTACAGAAGAAGTCCTTACTTTGACATTACGTTATACATCTTCTAAAAAGACAGTCTATGACTCAGACTGCTTGGGCTTCTATACCAGTGTTAGCCTTTGGTTAACTATGTGACCTTGAGTGAGTTACTTTATCTCTCTGGACTTGCCAGTCAAATGAAGGATGATAGTACTTCCTTCATAGAGTTTCCTGGGTTTGAAATGTGTTAACATGCATGAATGTGGAGCCATGCCTTATGCATGATATGTGTTCATCATTATTAGGTCAAGTAGGTGTACCAAGGCTGTGGGTTCGTACTTGTGGCAAGCCTACAATGAGCTTTGAATCTGAATTAAGGAGGAGTACTGAGTTGAAGGTTTTCTAAGCACCAGGAGGTCCATGTTCACAGGCATGGTGATGCCTATAAGCAAAATCATTTGAAAAAGAGTTCAGCAAAATTGTAGCACAGTTTTACATGTTCTGTATTTGAACAGATGTTGGGTATTTGTCAAACCAAACAAGTCAGTTCCCACAAATTTTGGACATTCATAATAATGAGATACAATTATGACAACAGCCCAGGGATTTGGGATTACTCAAATCCTGTCCAGATGAGCTCCCTCACCCTACAAGTTTTTCATGGCAATCTTTACATAAAAGCAAAGCCTTGTTACTAGATTGGGCATCCACGCCAAATACCCACCACTTGGGCCTTGAGGCACACAGTTTAAATCTCATTGATCCCTGGTAGATAGCAGCAGTAGAAACTCTTGGGGGGTCATGCACTGGAGGTATGAATAGGCCTTTTCTGATAACATCCTTTTTCTCTCTCTGTGAGAGGGATGACAGTATCACTGGAGAGAACCAAAGGCTGGCTATTAAACTCTTTGCATTAATGAGAAATAACAAAAGCAAGCTAACATTGACCCCTCAAGGAGGTGAAGCTCAGTTCCTCTGGTCCCTTTCCCCTCCTGTCTTTACCAGGCCCCTCCCTCCCTGTCTCCTGCAGGTGGACTGCTGCAGTGTGTTAGATTCTAGGACTTTGGGGCCATAGTCCTGGGGATGGAACTGTTAAAGTGGTTAAAAAGTCACTACTCTGGAAGAGTGAAGTGAGTTCTCTTTAGTTAGGTCTCTCATCCAGCATGGATTTGTTTGGAACACCTTCTTTAGGGGCTGTCCTACCTGAGAGAGATTGTGAGTGGGGAATCCCAGAATATCTCACTCTCTAGTAAGCCATTTCTGCTTGTTGCTAATGGGCCTGTCTTTCCTGTGGTCTGAATGGTTCAAGTCAAGATTTGGCTTTTGGAAAGAACAGGAAGAATAGGGTGTTGGCCGCCTTGATTCCAGGGCATCTGGCTACCCAAACATATGTAATAGAATTCTCCATAGCATCATTGTAGCTCATTCATTTTCCATTGGAGTCTGGGGACAAAAATATCAATAGGTTCCTTTGTTCTCTCTGTATACCTTCATGAGGACACCCCTCCAGGAGGTCACCTGGTCAAATCTATCATAACCACGCAGCAGTCCCAATAGACGCTGTGGTCCGTAGTGTTGCAGGATTTTTTTCTCTGTGCCCACGGTTCTTGGTCACACCACTTTGAAGAAGAGGTAGATGAGACAGAGTGGTGGGCAGCAAAGCAAACTTTACTGAGTGGTAGCAAAGTGATGGTACAAAGCTCCCAAGGAGGGAGGGGACCTGAAGGGGTTGCCACCAGAGTTTCTAAGTCTAGGGATTTTTATGGGCTTGTTGACAGGCTGTTTCAATCTGATTAAACCTCCCTTAGCCTGTCATCCAATCAGGTTTTTGTCACATGGGAAAGGGTGGAGGGCTCCTTCCAGGGCAGTGTAAAATCCTTTTAATGGTGGTTTCCTCTTGGGGCAAGTCCCTACCTGCCTGCCTTCCAATTATTCTTCATCAATATAGCCAGTGGCCATGAAGGAGAATTCAAACTTGCTGCTAGAATACAACCGCAAATAGCCAAGTTATGTACAGATAGTGGTGTTAAAATTCCCAAAATGGCAAGAATTGCTTATAATTCTGAATCCATTTTCTGAGAGAAAACACTTTTATAAATGGTAGTTAAATCCCAGATTAGTATACACAATCTTATATAACTCTTAAAATAGCTATATTATTACAATAATTGTAGTACCGCTTAAGTTATACTAAATTCCATGTTGTAACTCTGCTTTATTTTGATGAAAGAATTCACGTTGGAATTCTACTTTAAAATGCCTAAAACTTATTTCCCACGAGGCTGTAGGATGGGGGGTGGGTCAGAAGATATGCTAGTCTAGTCTCAAGGAAGTGATTCATAGTTATATGAATGGAAGACCCCACTTCCATCCCCATCGCCCTTCCTTAAGTGTAAGGGGCACCCATGACTCACCCTCCGCCCAACACATACACACAAACTTCCTATTAAAGCCCTTTGGAAATAGGAGTCCTGGAATTAGTGAATTTCCTGCTCCCAGTTTACAAATGGTGGGGAAATAGGCAATTCCTGTTCTCTCTGCAGTAGATAAGATTTGTTTCTTGCCTCTCAAGTTAAATCTAAGTTCATGTTCTCCCTGTAAATGTTTATACACATACAGGGGTTTGGTTCTTTTATATTATGTACTTTAGGTACTTAATATGTTAAATAGGTGACTATAGGCTGACACAGTATCCCAAATATTGCAAAATATTATAGCCCAAAATAGTCACTTTACCTTGGATTAGTTTACATTTTGATCCTATAATTGCTGAAAATATATAATTTCTAAATGTATTCCTTCATAAAAAGAAAACTGAAGATTTTCAGTTCTTTTTGTACAGGTTGGCACATGTGTCTGTGTCTCTTATAAACAACCAGGTTGTTCCTTGTAAGGAGACAGAGAGAAGAAACCCTTGTGGTAGATGTGTTTTGTTTAATTCATGAATCATTCTGCTGCTCACGGAGGAGCTGAGCAGATCAAAAGGAGTCCAAGTTCATCTCACATGTTTTTTCCCCCCTCTCTCTCTGTCTCTGTCTTTGTCTCTCACTGTCACTTAAAGTAAGCAGAGTAAGCAATGAGAAGATACTGGTGCTTTCAGCCATTCTTTAGTGTTTAATGGTCTCAGGCTTTCCAACATAAAAGGTCTGAAAAAATCAAATCTTTAGTCCTTAGCACAGAGCTGGGCACTCTCTGGCATCCAGGAAACGTATACTGCAGATGTGATGAGGAAAGGCCATGACTCTAAGCATGAGGTACCTAGAAATACTTCAACCACTAAATACATTTAATGACTTATTATTTGCGGCAGGCAGAACAGCTAAATGCATACTGACCTCGATCCAGGTTGCAAAATGCCCTCTTTACAATTTCTTGGCAAGGTGTGAAGAGTGAGAAAACAAAAAGGTTTTAAAGTCATAGAAAATGGATTTGCTTGAGAGTAAAAATCACTTTTAGGAATATGTCGTCTGCGTTCCATATGTGTCAACATCAGCCACGTCCGATATCCTTCTGTGGGTTTTCTTTTATTTTTCAACTTAACATATTTTGGAGACAACATGGACTTGTATTGCTGTCCCAAAACAATACTCAGCAGAAAAATCAGCATTTCAAATATTTTAAACAGAGCTAGGTCAAGAATACATTATGGAAACAGTTGGGAACAACCACAGCATAAGAGGAAAACCTCTAGCAGGGATATGCTGTGTTCACCACTGTACTGTTTTAATTACAGGGAAGGCCTCAAACCCCATTGGAGACTCCAACTTACAATGGGCCGCCATGGCATTGCCAGCATTCTTCTCTCTTGTAATCGGGTTTGCTTTTGGAGCCTTATACTGGAAGGTAAGTGTTGCTATTCCTTTTTTTTTTTTCTTGATCAAAACTTCGTGAACTTTAGGTATTTATTTGTGCATACTATATTTACATAAACGATTACCACACTGCCCTTTTCTGAGAAAAGGTCCTACCTTAACTTAGTCTCAACGGACTCTAAATCTTAAGGTTTTCCCCTTATTCCTTATCATGCTTAGGAGACAACCCCTCCCACTGAAAATGCACACTTAAGAAATGGGAACTGGTTTTAATAGCCTGCACTAAATATAAAAAGGAGGAAATATGCTGCAAATCATATGATGTGCTTAAAGCCAAGTAGAAATGCCATTTGTATTATCTGCTATTTTGGATTTCTGTTCTTATGTTCTCACAGAGACCTGTCTAAAATTTTGAAATGTGCTAAATCATTGTGATTCAACTTTTTGAAATGTCTTTTGAATTTGATTACCATTTAAATCTTTCAGTTTCATTACTTTTTCACCTCCAGCCCCCTAAAAATGTTGAGTCAATAATACAGTGCATTTTTCATATTTTTTTATTGCAAAAGTATTTTATATGCTGCATGCTGGAAAAAAGGAAAACCCTGATATTGGAGTTATTGACATAAAATATAAAAGTAGAGACCATTAACCTCTTGAATATTATACCATTTATTGATAGTTTTATAATATGTATCCTTGTTCTTTACCCAGAAGAGACAACCAAATCTCACAAGGACAGTTGAAAATATACAGATTAATGAAGAGGATAATGAAATAAGGTACTTTGTTTTGCTCAATATGTGCATAAGTAAGCTTGATGTTGCCATTTCACCGAACATGCGCATGCTCATATGTCTTTAAGAAGTTGTTTGCTGGGGTGCCTTGGTGGCTCAGTCGTTAAGCGTCTGCCTTCGGCTCAGGTCATGATCCCGGAGTCCCGGGATCGAGCCCCGCATCGGGTTCCCTGCTCGGCAGGAGGCCTGCTTCTCCCTCTCCTACTCCCCCTGCTTGTGTTCCTTCTCTCGCTATGTCTCTCTCTCTCTGTCAAATAAATAAATAAATAAAATCTTAAAAAAAAAAAAAAAGTTGTTTGCTCTCCATGGCAGCTCCCGACACATATTGATGGTCTTTATCCACATTTCCTGCCTCTCACACTTGCTTCAGTCCCACATCTCCACTTACCTGTGGAAGACCTTCACACTGGTGTCTTCATGACCCATCTTAAGGTATCAATAGAGGTCATCTCGGCTCCATTTGTATAAGCAGCAGACTCTTGCGTAGATGCCCAGTCATGGGGCTCTGGAGGCATGTCTGCATATTCTCTTTCATGTCCATGCTACCAACAGGATATACTGATTCCTCCTCTCTGTGTCTCTTAGCTCTTTGGCAGTAGTCAGCATCCTCATGTCTTTATGATGTCTTGGCTGAGCTGCCACAGAATCTTGCTCTTCCTTTCCCCCTCTAAACTGTACCTTTGTCTCATTCTCCCTTGAACCCCGGTTCATAAGGTTACTTCCTAGTCAGGATACTTGCAGTGACTTTCTCTTGCATACTTGATGTATTTGACTTCACTCTAGTTTTTGGAGCCCTTAACTATTCTCAATCTGTTTAGTATTTTCTCCAAAGCCAAACACAAAAATTATTTTTAAGGTTACTGTAGCTGATGCTGATCACTTCTTACCTTACCCCATATTGCCTGAACACTACTATTTGGATTTACCTCCAGTTATAGTTTCATTTGGCATGTTACTTTCTCTTCTGTCATGCCTTTGTATATACATATACACATATTAAGTACAGATAGGCATTTTTAGTATGTGTATATGCATATGCAGAGAGAATTTTTACACTCCTTGGGAAGACTATATTGAAGCAGATAACGTCTTCCTTCTTCTCTTTAGTATTGTTTATGAAGGTAAGCTTTCCACTCAATTCTGCCATCTTTTGTTACTGTATTTTCAGAAAAACTGCCTTATAAAATGTCCAGATGATGGTGTACTTCAGAATCTCTTTCCAAAACAAATAAAGTGTTTTTCTTGTTGTTTTTCAGTATGTTGCAAGAAAAAGAGAGAGAGTTTCAAGAGGTGTAATTGTGGCTTATATCAACACTGTTACTTTCGTATCTTGGTAAGTTTTTAGAATTCAAGATGAAAGATTTTTAAAAAATGATACAGCATCTTAGATGCCAAAATTTAGAAACAAAATTTATTAAGTTGACTATTAAACTGATGTCAGTATGCTAACTGAAGCTGTTACAATGAATTAGATATGCATAATTCAATTATGTGTGTTCTGACATTTTGAAAGGCCAAGCAGTGATTAGTGGATTCATCTTGTATGGGAGGTATACAAAAAATTAACAGTGGAGTGTTTACAATTTTGAGGCCAGAAAAAAATTAGACAAGGGGAAAGAACAAATTAGGACTAAAATAAAATAATATTAATAGAGGAAGAGTAAATAAAACCCCTTTCAGTTAGGTGTGACTACTATAACATAATAGAAAAAGTATCTCAATTGTTAGATGCTGAAACAAGTGAATGGCAAAAATGTTTCCTTGCTATTTTAAGGAAAAAGAGAAAGGACCAAAATATCTTAGAAATCAGGAGAAAAAAGTTGTCAAGGTAAAGTGCCACCTGCCACATGACTGGTAATAATTGTGCCTCATCACAGTCCAGAGCCCAGGATGCAGTAAACATAAACCAGAACCAGATAGTGTGGGTCTGTGGAGGGCTTGTGGGAGAAAAGAGAGCAAGAAACCAAGGCCCCAGAGGTACTGATGCTCCTATTTCCTCTCCTGTCTACTTTCTCAGGGCCAAGCTGCAGACGCCAGATTAGCAGGGTGGGGGAGGGGCGGGGGGGCGAGCACCTGAAATGGCGCTAACTTGACCTCACATCAGTTCCTGCTCTGCTCATTTCCACTTCAGCTACCAACTGGCTGTTGGTTTTTTCATGGCCATGGGCTCTCGAGTGCATTTATTACAGTGGAGCATGAATGTCCTCTCATCTTCCTCAGTCTTCAGTTTGTTCCCTGCATTCCCTCATTGTCAGAAGATCATTTACTCTCTGGGGTTATTAGATAGATGGTCTGTGGTGAGCTTTGCCTTTTCTTTATAGGTCAGATTCAGAGATTTATCTCCAGACTGAACCTTCCCCAGGGAAGCTGGGTCAGAGAGCTTTTTAACTCCTCCAGGGCCTCACTTTGGTAGTTGGAAAACATTTCTCAACAGCCCCAAGTAACATGATATAATAATCATGTCACATATTTCTCTAACACTTTGACCCTGCTATTTACACGGACTTCATTTAGGCCTTTAATCATGACCCTTGATCATATCCAGAGCATAAGTAGCACTTTTTTTGTTGTTGTTGCTCACCATCTTACCTTCTCTCTAAGCTCATGTTTCTGTCAAATAATGTTAACAAATAAACCTTTCACTTGATACCTTTTATTTTCTGGAGCAATACTCTGCAAGCTGAAACTATAGGTTTCTAGTAAAAATAATTTCTCTGCCCTTCAATCCCAGCATGAGCCTCACTGTTGCTTCTCTGCCATTTCAGTTCCCTTAAGCTAGACATCTACAAACCACACACTACATGGTTAATGGAGTCTTAAGTCTCAAGTAATGTCCTCTGTTTGGTTTTGGACTGCACTGATAGCTGGAATCCTGTTTTGGCACACAGGTCTTTAATCATGTGGTTTTTAATTGTGGCATTTGTCCTGTGACATTTGGAAAATGGATTATGCTGGGAGAACTCAGGGCACCTGTTTAGGAGGGAAAACAATTGCATTTTAAAGCAACCATAGTCAAGCAACTTAGGCGTAGTTGTATGTAGTCAGGGAAGAGTCAGGGACAGGAACTGAGCCTGGCTGGTTCTTACTGTGTCTCCTTCACAAGCAGTTCACTTGTTGCCTATGTGTTGTAGACCCTCACTAAATGCTTGTTGAATGAGTGTGACAGAGTGGATAAACCCTGAATGAAAGTTCAACCACTGGTAAGGAAGACAGTCCTTCTGAAGTAGGGTTTTTATTAGTTTGCAAGATGAATAAGTGCTAGAGACCTGCTGTAAAACATTACACCCATAGTCAACAGTGCTATATTGTGTACTTAAATATGTGGAAAGAGGGTAAGATCTCTTACCTCAAAAAAATAAATTTTTAAAAATCTTTAAGTGAAGTTGGGTTTATTTTTATCGCATGTGTGTTTGTGTGCACGCACACATAATTTGCTGAATTGGGTCAATAGGAAAGTAAAGCGTCCAAAGCAAGGGGAAAGAGAGTCATGGGAAATGACTCTTTTTCTTAAAATGTGAAATATTGTTCATGTTTACAATGAATCAACCTAGCTTTAAAAAGAAGCTCGGGATTGTTTAGAAATAAACTCCTCACACATTAATGAGTAGTCAGTGTGAAATGGATAAGTAATATGAAGTGGCTTTCTCCTTTGTAAAGCACCTTACTCATCATGTCTGCAAGGATCTCTCTCTCAAGACTCAGCTCAGATACCACTACCTCCAAAAAGCTGACTTCCCAAATTTATGGCCCTCTAATTATATTTCATGTTACATTTCATATGAAATGTAATACACATTAATAAGACTTCACAAATACTTTTATAGACATTTTGTGTCCTCTGCTAAACCATAAGCTCTTACAGGACAGGATTTGTTTCTGAATTTGATCTTGGAATCCCATCAAACTATATAGCTTATACCTTGTTCATGCAAATGATGAATAAATATTTGTTGGGGAAAAAATGGAGAAGAATCTCAGAATTGCATTAACGAGAGAATAAAATTTATGAAAATAAAAACAAAAATAGACATGGGAAGGATAGGAAAAAGGAAGACAAAGGATCCACTCGTCATCATGAATCTACAGACCCCAAAGTCAAAATATATAGATATCATTTGTAGTCATTTACTGAGTACCAGTTATGTAGAGTAAAGCCTTTTGCTTGTCCCAATACCAGCAGAGATTTAAAACCTGCCAAGGGGGCGCCTGGGTGGCTCAGTTGGTTAAGCGACTGCCTTCGGCTCAGGTCATGATCCTGGAGTCCCGGGATCGAGTCCCACATTGGGCTCCCTGCTCAGCGGGGAGTCTGCTTCTCCCTCTGACCCTCCCCCCTCTCACGTGCTCTCTCTCTCTCATTCTCTCTCTCAAATAAATAAATAAAATCTTTAAAAAAATAAAATAAAAATAAAATAAAATAAAACCTGCCAAGGAACTTTTAAGTATAATTTGGGGAGAGGGGTGTGATAAAGGAAAAGGTTTGGGAGAGCAGAATATGACGTGTTAGGAAAGGAAATTTGCCAAGAAATAAAATAATAATAAAAACTACCAAGATGGAAATGTAATGTGCAGTTGTTATATATTTTAAAAATTAGATATAATTTGGATTATAGCCATTTTTTTTTGGTTTACAAGGAAGGGGAAAGTTCAGGGAATGACTCAGATTTATGGCAGGAATTTCTCCCTGAAGTGTAAGTTTCACCAACTAAAATTAAGACAAATATTGGAATACTAGAATAGAAAATGGAATAGTTAGTTCTTCAAATGAAATAACCCATAATTGGAAAATGAAGAGAAGGATGGTTTGATATTTTAAAAACAAGAAAAGAAGATGGAAGGATTACAAGGTAATGAGCTAGAAACAAAAGAAATTGGCTCTAAGTGAAAATATACTAGATTGGTGTTTATTTAACACCAAACATGAAAATATCTATACAAAAAGTTAAAAATTGATTTAATCAATGAGCTAATGCCAAGTATTCATAGCTGGCATCCCACAAGAATTTTTTTCATTTATTAGCTTGTGTGTAGCAGTTTGAGAAAGAAATAAAATATTTATAGAAAAATTTTGCTCTTCATTCTTCCTACAAATGTGGTTCCAACACACTCTAGTAGGTAGATTGTTAGATGCAGAGCTTAATATAACCTAGTTGTGTCCTCAAATTGCTTATAACCTACAAAAGGAAATAAGGCATATGCATAATAACCTATTTTTAAAAGGAAACCAGAAGTTTATGAAGTTAAAAAAGCAATGAAAGGAGCTGACAAGGCAAATGCAATAAGAGATCAAAGGCAAGACCACTGCTTATGGTTGTACAGGATGTGTCCTCGACATAGGTGTGGTATGGACAGACCATATACAGTTGCCTTATCTGAAGGGAGAGAAATCACTAGCAACAGGAGAAAGCCTTCATCACAATGTAGATGATGGAGGTGGCATATATACTGAGCCAGATCTTGGATGGTTGGTAAAATTTTAATAGCAGTAGGGAAGGAGTAATCCGGATACTGCAGATGGCATAAACTGAGTCAGGGAGGCCAAAAGTGCAGAGTGTTCAAGAGTCCCTCTGTACAGTTGGACTCCAGTGGAAGGTCATACATGAGGGGTTAAAAGGCTGAGAAACAAGGGTGTGGGGATTGGTTTGAAAAATTCCAAGTACAGGACGTATACTGTATTGAGTAATGTAAGGAGATGTTGGAGGGCTTAGAAAAGATGTGAGTGATACAATCAAATCCAAGGTTTAGGAAAGTAATGAGATGTTGGTGAGGCCAGACCACATGGGTGGGAGCAGTGAACTGGAGTCAGGGAGTTCCACTTAAGAGGCCAGTCTTCCAAACAGGATGACCTGTACTAAGGTCATGGCCATGGAAATAGGAAAGTATGAACCACTTTGGAGATATGCAGTAAAAGAATCAACACATTCTAGTTACTGATGGAATGTGAGGCTTGACATCACAAGTAGTACTCAAGGATGATTTAGAGCCTATGGGACTAACCAGGTGGTGGTGCCATTAAAAAAAAAAAAAATAAGGGAAGGAGCTGTTAGGAAATACTGACCAGTGACCAAATCCATTAGCCTGGAAATTCAAAGAACAGTCAGGGCTGGAAATAATAGATTTGGGGTTTGGGAGTCAGCTACAAAGAATTTTAATTGAGACCTTGGGAGAAGGACTGCATCGTCACGGAGAAGGCCCAGTTTGGTTGACCGTAAATAGCATGAGTTTGTGGACACTAGGACTGACACACCCCAGCATGGGTAAGTGTTGAAAATAATAATAAATAAATATATTATTTAATAATTCTTATTACAATTAGGCTGGTGGAGAGATTCACAAAAGAAACACAACCTGGACATTTCCTGCAGACCTGAGCTAAGACAGAAGATAATAGATCTTAGAGTTGGAATATGGATGACCTTGAGTCAAATTTGGTCATTGAGCACACACAC
Source organism: Eumetopias jubatus (assembly GCF_037043125.1). Lineage (NCBI taxonomy): Eukaryota > Metazoa > Chordata > Mammalia > Carnivora > Otariidae > Eumetopias > Eumetopias jubatus. The sequence goes on along the minus strand of NW_028274814.1, from coordinate 111,310,788 downwards.
AGGACTGTGGCAAGATCTGTGACTCTTTACTAGATGCTTCCTAAGAATTTCTGGAGCTTTGGAGGATTTGTCTTTGAACTCCTTCTGTACACATTATAATACAGAGGATTAGAAGGGATTAGACTTGGGTTCAGGCCTTGGCTCTGCAACTAGTTAAGCTGTATGTTCCTGGATGAGTCCGTTGTCTTTTAATCCCTGGTTTTTCAAAGATAATAAGGGGGATAATATGACTCACCCTGCTCATTTCATGAGGTTGTTACTAGGATCTAGGGTATCATTATAAAAATTGTAGTTTTTGTTCTATGGGAAAACAGTTGTCAAACCTTCCAAGTTTATTTTCTTTGCTAAGAGACCTGGGGACAAAACTAGAAATAGATTTCCAATCTTGCTTCTCTACTTAAGTTTAGAATTTTAAGCTATTACTAGCTTTTTAAAAAATATATCCTTTTGCTTTCTTTGTTTTTGTGATTCCCTTTTGCTTTTTTAAACAAGCTTTATTTTAAAATATCTGTTCTATATTTTGGATTTCTGAAGTTTTCTTAATGTTTCTTAATTTTTCTTTCAGAATTTAATTCTCCTTTCCCAGATGTAGGTTCTCTAGTTTCTAGAGTTCTCTGTTTGGTAAATTGTCATGTAATATGGTTTTTGGTATATTCATTTAGAGACTGGAAAAAATACTGCACTTCTTATCACTTATACTATGGAATTTTACACAATTTATATTTAACCTCTGCATTGATCTCAAATATTTAAAAACTGAGACTCTGGAATTGATAAGGACAAAGAGTATTGAGTAGGGAAGAAAAAGCAATATATACATTTATTTAGGGGTTATGACACAAAAACAGTTAAGGAAGTATAGATACTTGAAAATTGAAAATCCTAAAGGCGAGTCCAAAACTCTGGATTAACACCAGCTCTGAAGAAATGAAAAAATGTCTGGCTTTCATGTTTCAAGTACAATAAGCTGTTAGGCCAAATGAACCTCCCCAGAGGCTTTGTCAGGATGCTGTGCCAGGATTTCTGTCTTTCTTTTCTTGGCTAACAGTATTGAAAGCGATCTTGTTGCAGCTATTCCTCAGTTGGGAGAAGCGATGGCTTGAACCTGGCTAGGCAATCAAGACTCTGGCATTGCTCAGTGGCCAGAAGGCTGCTATTTGTTGGTGTTGATCAACTTCTCCACTGGTTATCTCCTTCATGCTACTCCATTTCTCTCTAGACACTGCCTTTGTCTTTCAAAGCCTCTCCCCTTACCACTTACCCACCACCTTTTCATAGCCTGGTTAGAGAAATTCAAGGCTACAAGATAACCCTCTTGCCACAAATGGGAACAATCTGTGGTATGCAAACAGGTGTGAAAGCCACCGGGTATGCATTCATCCATCCATATGTTCAAGGAGTATTTACTGAGTATCTCCTTTGTGTCAAGGCACTGTTCTAGGTGTTGGGGTACAGCAGTAAAAAAGATAAAAGGAGTACCTGGGTGGCTCAGTTAAGTGTCTGCCTTAGGCTTAGTTCATGATCCTGGGGTCCTGGGATCGAGCCTCACATAGGGCTCCCTGCTCAGGGGGGAGTCTGCTTCTTCCTCTGCCCCTCCCTCTTGCTCGCTCTCGCTCTCTAAATAAATAAATAAAATATTAAAAAAAAAAAGGTGGACAAAGCTCTATGTCCTCATGGAGCATACATTCTAATGGGAGGAGGGACTCAAACACTAAGATCATTTCAGATAATGTTAAATATTACCAGGAAGATCAGAGAGGGAGTGACTAGCCATTGCATCTAGGAAAAGATTTGTCAAGTTCTTTTAGGCTGTGTAAATGAAGCATTTATTTTAAGTCTATTACTCAATCTGTAGTCCTATGAATTCAGCTATTGAGAATGAAAAGAAGGCAGAAAGCAGATACACCATAACCTCTCTCTTTTCTTTCCTCTCTAGGCGGGTAACAGTTCATGTTTGCTTCATAAATGAAGCAGCTTTAAACAAATTCATATTCTGTCTGGAGTGACAGACTGCATTTTTATCTGTTCTTGCTACCCATGACTCTATATGGATGATTCACAAGTTGGAACAAAGTGTTTTACTGTGAAACTGGCACTGAATTAATCATCTATAAAGAAGAACTTGCATGGAGCAGGACTCTATTTTAAGGACCTGGGGGACTTGTGGTCTCATTTAGAACTTGCAACTGATGTTGGGAGAGAAAGCACGTGTCCCAGACTGCATGCACCGTTTTGCATGCCTCCAGAAATGTCTAATTGCTGAAAAGCCACATAGCTTTATTTTCAGTTACAACCTGCAGTTCATAGTTATCTTGGTCTCTGCAAGTAGATTTCATCCTGAATAGTGGGGGGGGGGGGTTAATAATTTTTCTCAAAGAGATCTAGAAAAAATTTTAAAAACAAAAACTCAATAGCATCAGCAACTCTACATATAGAAAGCAGTGGAAACAAAATAATTGGAGTAGGGTGACATGTTAGCCTTGTAGATGCTAATTAATGATCTGGGTCTGATCTCAGTCTCTTCTCAACATAAACTTATATCCCACTAGACAAATGGACATGGTTAGCTGGATCTAATCATGCCTGGGAGCCAGTATTGAATTAGAACAGTGATGTCACCAACAAAATGAAAACCTACTGAATGGGAGAAAATGATTTCAAATCATATATCTGATAAGGGGCTAATATCTAAAATCTACAAAGAACTCATACAACTCAATAGAAAAAAATCTAATTTAAAAATGGGCAGAAGATCTGAATAGACATTTTTCCAAAGACCTACAGATGAGAAGATGCTCAACATCAATCACCAGAGCAATGCAAATCAAAACCACAATGAGATATCACCTCACACTGTCAGAATGGCTAAAATCAAAAAGACAAGAAATAACAAGTATTGGTGAGGATGTGGAGAAAAGGGAACCTTTGTGCACTATTGGTGGGAATGTATATTGGTGTAGTCACTATGGAAAATTTTGAGTTTCCTCAAAAAATTTAAAATAGAACTGCCATATTGTCCAGGAATTCTACTTCTGAGTATTTATCCAAGTAAAATGAAAACACTAATTCTAAAAGAAGTATAAACCCCTATGTTATTTGTATTATTTATAGTAACCAAGATATGGAAACAATGTAAGTGTCCATCAATGGATGAATGGATAAAGAAGATGGGTGTGTGTGTGTCTGTGTGTGTGTGTGTGTGTGTATGTGTAACACACACACACAAAATGGATTATCATTCAGCTCTAAAAATGAAATCTTGCCATTTGTGACAATATGGATGAAACTTGAGGGCATTGTGCTGAGTGAAATAAGTCAGAACAACAAAACCATATCTCTCTCTTATATGTGGAATCTAAAAAAAGAAAAGTAAAAAAATTAAAAATACCAAGCTCATAGACACAAAGGAAAGATTGGTTGTTGCACAGGATGGGGTGGGGGAATAAATGGATGAACTAGGTTTTTTTGTTTTTTAGTTTAAGTTGAATAAAAAGGTAAAAAAAGATAATAAGTCCCCCCCCAAAAAAACCCAAAATATTGATGCCTTTGCAGAGAGGAGACTTTCCAAAAGACTATGGCCCAAAGCTATGAACACTGAACAGCAAGACAGTCACTGAGGAGCACATTCGACACCCTTTTCCCCTGCCCCTATAAGAGTGTATAAATTGTGCTTGCAAAATATATTATGAAATGGTTATATTCTAAAACTACAGAGTTATGTAAAGGGATGTAAGAGAAATTGCTGAATATGTGACAGTCCCATTTTCAATTTACATCATGAGAGAAAGTAAAAATAAATGATATTTAGTATCTAAAATTAGAAAACCACACTCACATGGTAATATGGGTATTGAAAACTAGGTTACTTGGCTTTTATAAGGCAGCAAGGAATCAGGAAATTTTAGTTATTTCTCATATAATCACCATTATCAGTTTAAAGGATCCATTTATTTAAAATCAGGCACTGTATATTCATTAATGTTTATGAATTAAAAATAGCGAGCTTTATGTAGTTATGCATGTCCGTTTGTATTTAAAATGTGTAACTGCGTTTGTCCTATTAAGAGTGAATTTGGTAAGAATTCCCAAGATGGACATCATGCTTTTAAACTAAAACTTGTTAAGACATTACGTGAATTTCCATTACCAATTTTTTTATACGCAAAGAAACATCTGACTAAAATGATTTCTTGTGGTTTATTTTGATGAAGATTCTTTTATTATATCATGAACACATACATAAAGGAACCCAAAGCTTTCTATTATAACTTAATTCTTGTTAAAACATTATTGTCATGTTCTTCCCCCTCAGATGACCATTTTCAGTGTTGTGATTTAAAAAAAAGGGAGGGCATGAAAAACTGCGAGCTTTCCTTTGATTTCAAAAGTCCAAGAATTTCTAGCATAGTTGGATTTTAGATTATGTTCAAAGCAGATCCAAATAAAACTTGAGTGAAGTGGCCTTTGCTCTTTTTTTGTACCAAAGAGCCCAGATGATTTCTATGATCCCTTCCTTCTCTAAAGTGCTGGGGTTCCTTAAAAGGTAGTCATTTCTCTAAGATATAACCCAGGTGCTTTGGGAAGCTGCATTGACTTATTCAGGCCCTTAAATATCCCCTGATACAATCAACACTAGTAATAAAATCAGAGGTCAGTTTAATTGCTGAAAGGACCTCTCTTAGTGTGTGATATTGATTGTTTTGAGGAAAAGAGATATAAATTAGTACGAGTTATGTGTGCAGGTCAGGTATAGATTGAGAAGATTGATACTTCTCAATTTAATAATTTGACTTATTTCACCAGCGGTTTCGATTCTCTTAGGCATGAGAAAATGCTGTTTAATGAGCTTGAGAGTACAATAAATGCACTTTTGTTCTCAAAGCTAGGAGCTGGGTTTTAACACTCAAGGACATGGTTCTAATCAATAGAGTTAAATAAACAAATTCAGCAAGTTATGAAATATGGCATGATCGGCAAGGGGCAATATATTCTGCCTAATTAAATGTATTGGTTCATTGAGAGTTATATGAATTACCAATTTTTGAAAACACTAAAGTTCGATAAAATGCATGAACAGTAGAAAAAGGCTGAACATTATTTTGGATGCTAGCTGCTTGGGAATTGTCATATCTGCTTTGAGATAAATAGATATAGATATATATAGATACATATATATCTTTGCTTTATTTTATCCAATATTTGTCCTAAATATCCTTCAGAAATCATGGAAAACTCACAAATGATACTATAAACCATGAAATCACCTTTTAAATTGGTGCCATGTACCTGATAGTTACCTTATGTAACATTTCAAAATTGCCTTTTAAAATGATCTCAGAAGTCTGCAGATTCTAAATTATACTAAGAGCTTTGTACCTCTTTGGTAGAACACAAACCCATAAAGAAACTGGCTCTGTGATAAATGGTGCCTGCTCAGTGATACTGAAGTGTTGGTGGATTTTGTATTATAATCTCATGTGCTTACCACACTAACACTTTTTAATGAGTCAGAGACAAATTGATTTTTTTTCAATATGATAATAGAATAAGTACCCTATTCTCTTTAAAAAGGATTAAGTATGTGAAGAATGAAAATGTATGAGAAAGTATGTGTTTATAATGCAGTGTTTGCTTTTAGTAAGAATTAAACACATTTAATTGAGTATTAAAGTACTTTGGGGAAACTCTGTGGCATATTTTGGTATTCTAATTCAACTGAGGTTTGAAAGTAACAGAAAATCCATTCAGAATTCATTGATATCTCTTAATGTTTTTGTGCAGCTAGGTTTTGGTTTCAAAATGTAATTCCAACATGAGGCATTTAGCCATTCCCATTCCCATCTATTCTTTAAGAAATATTTTTCAAAAAGACAGTTTGGCATAGCAAAGTGGATGGGGGGGAAATTGTCAGAAGCCTCCACTCCGTTGTTAACTAATACTGGTAAGTCACTTCTCTTTGGATCTCAGTTTTTTATTCACCTTTATGGTGAAGTTGGAGGTCACATATCCTTAGGTGTGAAACCTATTGATTATATGACTGACAAAGATAATAAAATAGATCTGAAATTATTCCATATAAAATATTGAACTCTGATCTCTGTGAATAAGCAATTTGAACATAAAAAGTCATTGCTGTTCTTGTTTGTAATGTAAATAGGATCCGTTAGTAAAAGTAAAATTAAATCTCATGTAGGGTGAATTGGATAACCATTTACACGAGATGGCTTTTTCCTTTGCTTAAGTAAATGTTTTTGGATTGCCTCTGAAGAATGAAAACCACAAGTACATTTTAGAAAGAGATACTATAAGATATGTGTAACTTTTGGAAATGCACCAAATTAAGCTTATTTAAATGCTCTCATTTTATTAAAAGCCTAGAGCACAAAATATAAGATGCTCAAAGTTTTTGAGTGCCAAAAGATAATTTATAATCCATTTGGAAAGGGGTCATCCATAAATTACATATTAAAATTAGAAAGTGGGATAAGAATTTTAATTAAGCCAGCTTGTCTTTGAAACAGTATTATTTTGTGAAATTGGCATTAAAATATAAACATTCAAATTGAAATTCTAGTAATTTATGGTGTTTGATCACACAATTTATGGTGTTGCTGCTTTCCATTAACAAGTCTGGAAATGCCTTTGTTACAGATAAAATAATGGTACTTTAATTTCCTAAAAGATGTTTTAGAAGTAATTTATATTAAAGTGGATATTCATAATCCTAAAATGTTTCCTAAGCACTGTAAATTTATAACTGCCATCTCCAACTACATCCTTATGATGTTATTTTTAAAAATAAAATTAAGATAATTGTTTAACCTAAAAACCATAGTATTTTCAATTACTTGATTTCTCAGTTATAAGACTCAAGAATTTTCAATAAGAATATCCTATCCTATATTCTAAGGATTAATGTGTGATTATAGTGTCCACTTGTCACTATTTTTTAAATTGATGGACTTGAAAAGTATTCAGACATTTAGATGGATGCATAGATATATTGCTAGTTCAGTCATAGATTGGAGTTTGCATATTGTAATGTAAATGTATGTCAACACTAGTTTATTATGACTGAAGTGTAATTAAATAAAAAAGGTTGTAAAATGTGATGTGTATGTGTATATACTATATGTGTACTTTTTAAACTAGGTATATGTCCTGACCCCTTTTTATACAGGTTGAATTTGAAATTACATTATATATACATATACTTTATTGTTCTAAATAAAGAATTTTATGCACTCTCAGAAGTTTGCCCTGTCATTTTATATCTCAAGATTATCACACATATTTAAAACATGGTTGAGGGGGCCCCTGACTGGCACATCGGTTGGACATCTGACTCTTGGTTTCAGCTCAGGTTGTGAAATTGAGCCCACCTTCAGCAAGGAGTCTGCTTGAGATTTTCTCTCCCTCCCCCTCAAGCTCGTGCTCTCTAAAATAAATAAATTAAAAAAAAAAACATGGTTGAGCAATTTATTAAGCTAAAATCAAATTTTTCTACAGAAATTAATCTAGATTTTGTCATATGGACATGAGATAAATCATTTTAATTCAATAAATATTCACTGGTTACTAAAATTGTCTTTGATTACCTGACCTATTAAGTTAACATTGTTTGATCTCAAGAGGTTTCTAATGGGGAAAATACATGAAAACCACTGTACTATGCATAAAACCACACTGAAGTAATTACCTAAGTGCAAAGCTTAGAGCATGTCCTTAAAGCATGCAAGAAGAAGAAATGGATATAGACTAGGTGAGATTAGGGAGGAGTTGGTATTTGGGCTGAGACTTACAGGGGTGAGAAAAATTTTGACGGGAGAATTATACCCAGTTTGAGCAACACTTTCCAAAGCAAGAAGCAATAAAATTTCTTAGCTTATTCTATCAGAACAAACCAGCGTGCCCTGAGCATATAATACAAAAAGAGATATAGAGAGAGAAGAGAGCACAGCCTTCTTGAATGCCACAAGAAGGGTAGATTTTTTTTTTTTTTTAAGATTTTTATTTGAGAGAGAGAGAGCACAAGTGGGCAGAGAGGCAGAGGGAGAAGCAGGCTTTCTGCTGAGCATGGGAGCCCCATGCGGGGCTCGATCCCAGGACCCTGAGATCATGACCTAAGCCAAAGACAGTCGCTTAAACAACTGAGCCACCCAGGCGCCCTGAGGGTAGATATTCTTAGGGACCATGGGAAAATTCCCATTGCGTGTTTCTGAGAAGAAGAATGGCAAGATCAAACACCATGGTGGCTCATGTGATTTGGGCAATAAATTGTTATCTTGCTTAACCTCTGGTTGGTTTTTGATTCTTGAGACAACATCCCCTACCATTATAACACAATACTTATTCACCCCTTTCTTTTCAACTTTGGTGTTTCTGCCTCCTCTGCTCAATGTTTATATTGCAAACTTTTACCAGTATAAGCCTAGACAACTATAATAGCCTTCTAACTGATCACACATCTCTAACCCTTTTTCAATCAGTTCCTTAAGTTAGAGCAAATAATAATAAGGAGATATCTGATGTTATTTTTCTCTGGTTAAAACACCTAAATGGTTTCTCATTATTTTCAGAAGAAAACCCAAATGCCTTAACATGGCTTACAAGGCCCTCCTTGATCCATCTCATAATTTTTTTGGGGGGATTGGTAATTGATTTCTTTCCCCTTTAAGCCATGAACAATGTGAGGTATAGGACCATGAATATTTATACACCTGTATTCCCCAAATTTAATACAAATAATAAAGTGTGTAATTGAAACAAAATTTGAAGTGAACAGATATTACCTAATGTCTGGTAAGTTATTTTCTATAATGTTTTTTTATGAACAATTTGAAATATTTATAATAGTAGGCAGAGTAGTATAATGAAACCCCATGTAAGCATAACTTAGCTTCAACTTGACTTCACTACTGAATGATCTTGTTTTTTCTAAGCCTCCTATCTATACTCCTTCTCCACTCCCCTTTTCATATTATTTGTAGGTCAATACCTAAAAATATTTGACCTGTAAATATTTATGTGTGTATTCATAAATTATAACTTTTTAAAACATAACCATAGTACACTTGTCACACCAAAGAAAAATGAACAATTCCTTAATATTAAAGAGTCAGTAAGTATTCACATGTCAATTGTCTCACATCGTTGTACATTTCAGTATTGCACTACAGCAGGGTATAAAATAATGGCAAAAGTCTCCCTTTAATATTGAATTTTCGTTCCCCCAGAGATTAACACCACTAACTACTTTGTGTTAACTTCCAGAACTTTTTGGCATGAGCAAATCGTATATGTGTCTATGTATGTATATGTGTGTATGTATATAATATGTATAATACTATTCTCTAACCTTACCTTTTCCATTTATTAGAAGAATGTGTAACACTCTGGATCAGCCCAGATGAGGCTTTATCCACTGTGCCATTATAGCCAGGAAATTATAGATGGACATTGAGATTGTAATAAAATGGGCGCCCTTTGGAATTCCAGTCCATACTTAGCAAAATCCAATGTACTTTCAGAACTTTTCCTTCATCATCTTACTCAAAATGAGGATCTCTTCTGAGGATATATCTACCTTTTCAGGCCTCTCAGTTAGTGGCTGTGTTTCCTCCATAACTGTCACTGGGTCCAGAAGTGGGTACTCTGCTCTTCATTACTGCTTCTGTTTTATTTTCTCCTCCTTAAGCCCTCCCAGATTTGACTCTCATATTATTAGACTATATATCCACTGCCACTCACTGTGGCTTCCATGAATAACTCCTAGGTTCCACTCACTCATTTCTTGATGGTGTTAGGCCTGGGTTCACTGTCACTCAATTCATTTGTATTCCGGTCTTAATTCTTGGGATTTTGATATGCACATAAGTGATCCTTTCAACATCCTGTCTTTTCAGGTCCTTGAACTTTTCTTCTAATGAGCCAGTTCTCAACACCACCCTAGCCACTTAGTCTGATGGTCTTCCTATAGACTTTATCATTTCCATTAAGTGTAACGCATTCATATCTCAATTCCCTATATTCCATCTCTGACCACCACTTTGTATCTTTCCAATTTACTCCCTTTGATCCAGTGGGCCTGTCAATCTATAATTCTACCATTTTCCACTAACTGTCAATCTTTGATGTCCTCTCTCCTTAAATGGGTTAAAATCCACAGTCCAGCATTATAATCATTCTCTTGCATATACTTTCTTCTTGATCCTTCTCAGTTCCTAATATTTGCCTGGTAACTGACACCCCTGCTCAAATACAGTTCTCCATCCACTCCTTATCTGTGCTTGTATGGCTAAACATGACTGGTATACAATACACTATCATACCTACTAGTTTCTCTAGATTCCTTCCTGTCAAGTAGGTCTTAATGCTGCTCCAACAATTATATTTCTAGTCTATTGCTCTCCTCTAGTCTTTTTTGCTTTTCCATTCTCATAGCTATTTTATACATTATTTTGTCTCCCAAACCCCCCACTGCATTCCCCATTCTCACTCTTAGCTCATAATCTTGATGGCTATTTTACCTTGAAAACTGAAAAAAAAATAAAAGAGAACTTCCAAAGGCTCCTTAACACCTGGAGGCTGATTTTCTGTGAAGCTAAAGAAACTTAAATTTCTGGTCCTCACACATTGTAGGTCTTTTATACATCATAGGAAGGAGCTAGCAATGTATTCATGTAGTAATATATTGTAAAATTTGCAGCCACTTCCATTTATCTTTAAGGTATTAGTGTTCTGGTGTGGGAATGGCTTCTAGAAACACTCCCACTGACCACTGCACCAATTCACTAGGACACCATGACCCAAAATAGTGTGAGCAGAGGCTGCATCAGGATGCCCTAGTAAATGTGTCTTATGGACCTGGTACCAGAAATATGTGGGTGATGGATGAGAAACAAGGTTTGAAATGAATGGAGGCAGAAGCCAGTTTGTGGAAAATTCTCACAATCATCACAATCACCTGATGTGTAAAATTGTAAGTGGAAGAACCAGGTTTCATTAATGCCTGGTCAAGGCTTGGTAGCTTTCCCCAACCAGAAAATGCTCAGTAATATAAGTATAAAAAAAAAATACACTTTTTTCCTCTTAATTATGAGGAAACACAATAGAATTTAATAAAATTGCTATGTTTCTTCTTAAAGATTTTATTTATTTGACAGAGAGAGACACAGTGAGAGAGGGAACACAAGCAGGGTGAGTGGGAGAGGGAGAAGCAGGCCTCCCATGGAGCAGGGAGCCTGATGCGGAGCTTGATCCCAGGACCCTGGGATCATGACCTGAGCCAAAGGCAGATGCTTAATGACTGAGCCACCCAGGCACCCCTAAAATTGCTATGTTTATAGAACCAGAAAATCTGTATATAAGGACACATGTTTTAGGCTTCTCAATGTAGTGGTCTTGACAAATGTGTAGTGTTGTACACCCACCATTATAGAACATACAGAATTGTTTTAATTGCCCTAAAAAATCTCTTGTGCTTTATGTATTCAACATTCCTACCCTCCCTTGTACCTCTAGAAACCACTGATTTTTTATTTTTTTTACAGTTTTCACATTTTCCAGAGTGTCATATAATTGAAATTCTACAATATGTAGTCTTTTCAGACTAGCTTCTTTCAATTAGCAATATGCATTTAATGTTCATCTATATTTTCACTGCTTTATAGCTCATTTCTTTTTATCATAAAATAATATTCCATTGTCTGGATGTGTCATAGTTTGGTTATCCATTTACCTATTAAGGACATCTTTAGTTGTTTCCAGTTTTTTGGTGATTATGAATTAAGCTGCTATAAACATTTATTTTTTGGGGAGCCATAAGTTTTCAAATCAGTTGGGTAAATGCCTAGGAGCATTATTGCTGGGCTATATGGGACATCTATGTTTAGGTTTGTAAAAAACACAAAACTGTCTTCTAAAGTGACTGTACCACTTTGTACTCCCAGCAGCTATGAATGAAAAGTCCTGCTGCTCCACATCCTCTCCAGCAATTTTTATTGTCAGTTTGTTGGATTTTAGCCATTCTAATAGATGGGGAATAGTGTATCATTATTGTTTTAATTTGTAGTTCCCTAATGACCAATGATGGTGAGCATCTTTTCATTAGCTTACTTGCCATCTGTTTATCTTCTTTGGTGAGATGTCTTTTCAAATCTTTTGTCCATTTTTAAATTGGGTTGTTTCTTTACTATTGGATTTTAAAAGGTTGTATATTTTAGATGCAAATCTTATGTCAGATGTGTTCTGCACATATTTGCTACAGTTTGTGGCTTTTCATTCTCCTAATAATGTCTTTCACAGAGCAGCTTCAAGCATTTCTTTAAACATACTTTAAAATGTTCTAAAGAGGTTTTGTGTAACAAGATGGTCTCCCCAACATAAGGCTTTTGGGAAATAATGACATTTTAAGGACTTCTGACTTTTAAGGACATCTAACATATAGTTTTAAAAACTCAAAACAAAAAATCAAAACACATTAGAAAAAAAAGTGATAAAACTCAGACATATTGTTTAACTCCAATCTGGAAACACGTTTTGGAATAGCTCATAAAAACAACTGAGAAATTGTAAACTCCTAATTCAAATATATTAAATGGATATAAAGATTCTGTAATCTTTATATTTATTTATTAAAAACCTAGGAGTTTTAAGAAGATGGTGGAGTAGGAGAATCCTGAGTTCACTTTGTCCCATGGACACACATACATCACAGCTACATCCATGCAAGTAACTCTGAAAACCACCTAAAGAATGGCAGAACAGACCTTTCACAGCTAATCATAGAGAGGAAGCCACATCAAAAAGGGTAGGAGGGATAGAGACATAGCTGGGAACCAAATGCCTGGCAGGACTGACCACAAACAAGAAGGACATCACAAGTATGGAAAAACAAGAGGATCAGACCCCACAATGAGCACCCCTGGCATTGGGGACCTGCACTGGAAATACAGTTCCCATAACATCTAGTTTCGAAAAACAGCGGGGCTTAATTCTGAGAACTTTAAAAATCAGTGGGGCTTAACGCCAACAGCTTTAAAAACCAGCAGGTTTAATTCCAGGAGAGCCAGAGGGTGGTAGAAAACTGAGTCACTGCCCTTAAAAAGTCAGCATACTAAATAATTTGGCCCAAGACACACGGTTCAGAAGCAGAAGTTTGAAAAGTGCCTGGGGTATATGTGAAGGAGATTCATTGAATAATCTTAGAACATTTGCTGGAGGTGCAAGGATCTGCAGGAGATTTCTTCAGGAAACAAAGGTGCCAGTGGATGCCATTTGTTTTCCCATCCCCCAACCAAGATAGCTAGGCACTTCCTGGAACCAGTGCTAACACCCTCCATCTATCCTGTTAGAACTACATGACCTGCCCCAGTATTCCCCTATGAACCCACTGCATCCAACCTGCCTGTCTCAACAGGCATCCCTCCAAATCAGCTTCTGACCCACTGCACCTGGCAGGCAGCCCCAGCCATGACTGGCACCACACCAGAGTGACTCATGCCCTGGTAAGGGTGCAGGAAGATAACCCTACACACCAGTGCACTTGTAGTTCCTACAGCTAGTCCCCTTGTTGGCCTAGCAGGGAGCAAGCCCTGCCTTGGTGCACCTCCTGCTGTGACAGAGAGGCTAATTGCAGAGAACTAGGGTGAGCACCTGCCCCACACACCAATGAGCCCAAATGGGCCACAGACAGGTCTCTCAATAATGTGGGGAGCAACACCTGCCCAGTGTGCCCACAGCAAGCAAAGGAGATTATTGCAGCTAACTGGGCTGAAGGCAACCATAGCTCAGCCACAACAGGAGGGTGCATGCAGCCCACAGAGGGGAAACCCTTGAAGTGCCTCATTCTGATGACCAGAAGACATTGTTCTATAGGGCATCACACGACCTCTTCTACATAAGGTCACTTCTTTCAAGACCAAGAGATATAACTGACCTACCTAATACACAGTAAAAAACACAGAGAGAAAAAATATTGAGACAGAAGAATATGTCCCAAAAGAATGAACAAAATAAACGTTATAGGTTAATGAAATAGAGATAAACAGTATGCTGGATAAAGAATTCAAAAACAATGGTAATAAAGATACTCACTGGACTTAAGAGTGGATGAACTCATTGAGAACTTCAAAAAAGAGAAAATATTTAAAAAGATCCAGTCAGAGCTGAAGAATTCAATACTGAAACAAAAAATATACCAGAGGGAATCAACAGATTAGAAAATGCAGAAGAACAAATTAGCAATCTGGACAATAGGATAATGGAAAGTAACCAAGCTGAACAGCAAAAAGAAAAAAAATAATAATAAAAAATGCAAATACATTTAGGGAGCTCTGTGACATCATCAAGTATGATAACATCTACATTATAGCAATCTCAAAAAGAGAAGAGAGAGAGAAGGCAGACAACTTATATGAAGAATAATAGCTGAAAACATCCCAAATCTGGGAAAAGAAACAGACATCCAGGGCCAGCAAGGACAGAGAGCCCCTAAAAAGATGAACCCAAGGAGGTCCACACCAAAATACATAATAATTAAAATGGCAAAGAGTAATAATAATAAAGAGAGAGAACTTTTTTAAAGATTTTATTTATTTATTTTAGAGAGCACCAGGGGAGGAACAGAGGGAGAGAGAAAAGCAGACTCTGCACCGAGCATGGAGCCCAACACGGGACTCAATCCCACAACCCTGAGATCATGACCAGACACCCAATTAACTGAGCCACTCAGGTGCCCGAATAAAGAGAGAATTTTAAAGGCACTAAGAGAAAACAGAAGGAAAACCATATTAAGGTTATCAGCTGATTTTTTAAATATTTTTAAAGATTTTATTTATTTATTTGACAGAGAGAGATAGTGAGAGTGGGAACACAAGCAGGAGGAGTGGGAGAGGGAGAAGCAGGCTTCCCCCTGAGCAGGGAGCCCGATGTGGGGCTCTATCCCAGGACCCTGGGATCATGACGTAAGCCAAAGGCAGATGCTTAATGACTGTGCCACCCGGGAGCCCCAGTCAGCTGATTTTTTAGTAGAAACTTTGTGGGTCAGAAGAAAGTGGCATAATATATTCAAAATGCTGAAAAGAAAAAAACTTATAACCAAGAATACTGTTATCATTCAGAATAGAAGAATAGTTTCCCAGACACACAAAAGTTAAAGGAATTTATCACTACTAAACTAGCCTTACAAGAAATGTTAAAGAGAATTCTTTAAGTGAGAAGAAAAGATCATAACTAGAAGAAAATTATGAAAGGAAAAAATTTCACAGGTAAAAGCAAATATAAAGGTACTAATCACTTATAAAGCCAGTATAGAGGTTAAAACACAAAAGTAGTAAAATCAACTATATCTACAAAAAATTAGTCAAGGATATGCAAAATAAAAGATGTAAAATATGCCATCAAATACATAAAACGTGAAGTGGAAAGTAAAAAATTAGTGCTTTTAGAATGTGTTCTAACTTAAGAGACCGTCAACTCAATACAGACTCTTATACATGTAAGATGTTATATTTGAACCCAATGGTAACCACAAACCACAAATCTATAATAAATACAAACACAAAAAAAGTGAAAGGAATCCAAGCATCGTACTAATGAAGGCCATCAAACCACAAAGGAAGAGAGCAAGAGAAGGGGAAAGAACAGATAAGAATTCCAAAGGGAATTCAGAGGTACAAACTTCCATTTATAAAATAAGTCACAGGGATGAAAAGTACAGCATAGAGAATATAGTGTATAATATTGTAATAACATTGTTTGATGACAGATGGTGACTATACTTATTGTGATGAGCACTGTGTAATGTATAAAATTGTTGAATCATGTTCTACACATGAAACTAATATAACACTGTATGTTAATTATAATTCAATAAAAAGTAGCTACTTCTAAAAAAAAAAAAACCAGTTAACAAAATGGCACTAAGTACCTACCTATCAATAATTACTTTAAATGTAAATGGACTAAATGCTCCAATCAAAAGACATGGGGTGACTGCATGGGTGAAAAACAAGAGCCATCCATATGCTGCTTACAAGAGACTTCAGATCTAAAGACATACAGATTGAAAGTGAACAGATAGAAAAACATATACCATGCAAACAGAGCAAAAAAAGAAAGCTGGGGTAGCGATACTTGTATCAGACAAAACAGATGTTAAAACAAAGACTGTAGCAAGAGACAAAGAAAGGCATTGAATAATGATAATGGGATCAATCTAACAAAAGATTATAATAATTATAAATATCTATGCATCTAACACAGGAACACCTAAATATACAAAGCAAGTATTAACAGACATAAAGGGAGAAATTGACAGTGATACAATAATAGTAGGAGACTTTAACACCCCACTAACATCAATGAATTGATCATCCAGACAGAAAATCAACAAGGAAACAGTGGCTTTGAATAACATATTAGACCAGATGGACCTAACAAACATATAAAGAACATTCCATCCAAAAACAGCAGAACATACATTGTTTTCAAGGACACATGGAACATTTTCCAGGATAACAAAACAAATCTTGATAAATTTAAGAGGATTGAAATCATACCAAGTATCTTTTTGTGACCACAATGATATGAAATTAGAAACCAATTACAAAAAAAAAAAGAAAGAAAGAAACAGACACACATGGAGGCTAAATAACATGCTATTATAAGCCAGTGAGTCAACAAAGAAGTAAAAGAAGAAATTTAAAAATACGTGGAGACTAATGAAAATAAAAACACAATAGTCCAAAATCTTTGAGATATAGCAAATGCAGTTCTAGGAGGGAAATGTATAATGAGTGATACAGGACAACATCAAGAAATAAGAGAAATCTCAAATACACAATCTCATCTTACACCTAAAGGAGCTAGAAAAAGAACAAAGCCCAAAGTTAGTAGAAGGAAGGAAATATTAAAGATTAGAGCAGAAATGAAATAGAGACTAAAAAGAGGACCTAAAGATCATTGAAACCAAGAGCTAGTTCTTTAAAAAGATAAAAAAAATTTATAAATCTTTAGCCAGATTAATAATCTTTTCTATTAAGAAAAGAAAATAAAAGAAAAGAAAATAATCTTTTCTATTAAGAAAAAAAGAGAGGGCTCAAATAAATAAAATCAGAAATAGAGAAGAAATAACAACCAACACCACTGAAATACAAAGAATTATAAGAGATTATAAAAAATTATATTAAAATTTGGACAACCTAGAAGAAATGGATAAATTCCTAGAAACATACAATCTTCTAAAACTGAATCAGGAAGTTTTTTTATTTCTTCCTGAATCAGGAAGAAATAAAAAATTTGAACAGACCAATTACTAGTAATTAAATTGAATTGGTAATCAAAAAATTCCCAACGAATGAAAGTCCAGGACCAGATGGCTTCACAGAAATATTCTACCAAACATTTAAAGAAGAGTTAATACCTATTCTTCTCAAACTATGCCAAAAAATAGAAAAGGAAGGAAAACTTCCAAATTCATTCAACAAGGCCAAATTACCTTGATACCAAAACCAGATGAAGATACTATAAACAAGAAAACTACAGGCCAATACCTCTAATGAAGACAGATGCAAAAATCCTCAACAAAATATTAGCAAACCAAATCCACAACAATACAGTAAAAAAAAACATTTGCCACAATCAAGCGGGATTTGTTTCAGGGATACAAATGTGGTTCACTATTCATAAATCAGTCAGTCACATTAACAAGAAGAAGGATAAAAACAATATGGTCATCTAAATAGATGCAGAAAAAGCATTTGACAAAGTACAACATCCATTCTTGATAAAAACTCTCAATAAAGTAGGTTTAGAGGGAACATATCTAAACTTAAAAAATGACATATATAAAAAACCATGGCTAACATTATTCTCAATGGTGAAAAACTGAAACATCAGAAACACAACAAAGATGTCCACTTTCACCACTTTTATTCAACACAGGAAGTCCTGGCTGTAGCAATCAGAGAAGAAAAGGAAATAAAAAGCATCCAAATGGGTAAGGAAGAAGTAAACCTATGACTATTTGCAGTTGACATGATACCCTAAAGACTCCATCATAAAACTATTAGAACTGATAAATGAATTCAGTAAAGTTGCAAGATACAAAATATATAGAAATTTGTTGCCTTTCTATACAATGATAATAAAGTAGCAAAAAGAGAAATTAAGAAAACAACCCCATTTACAATTCCAACAAAAAGAATCAAATACCTAGGAATAAATATAACCAAAGTGGTGAAAGACTTTCACTCTGAAAACTGTAAAACACTGATGAAAGAAACGGAAGATGACACAAACAAATGGAAAGATATTCCATGCTCATGGATTGGAAAAACTAATATTGTTAAAAAGTCTATAATACCTAAAGTAATCTACAGATTCAATGCAATCCCTTTCAAAATACCAGTAGTATTTTTCACAGAACTAGGATAAATAATCCTAAAATTTGTATGAAACCACAAAAGATCTGGAATAGCCAAAGCCATCTTGAGAAAGAAGAACAAAGTTGGATGACATAGATAGAAAGGTGTTCCTTTTTCTTTCTATCATGTTTTTTTTTTCTTTTCTTTCTTTCTTTTTTTTTTTTAAGAGAGAGAGAGAGAGTGCACACAAGCAGAGGGGAGGGACAGAGGGAAAGAGAGGCTCCATGCTGTGCTCAATCTCACAACCTTGAGATCATGACCTGAGATGAAATCAAGAGTCAGATGCACAACTGACTGACCCACCCAGTCACCCCTATTTTTCTAGTTTTGTGTATGTTTGAAATTTTCCATAATGAGAAACTTAAAAATATAAAGTTGATGATACAATTTCATTGTGTCATATGTTTCATTTAATTTTGATCTCATTGTCTTATCTCTCATGTACCTGATTATTTTTTACCTCTTGTCAGATGTTGTATAAAACCAATTATATATGGGGGAGGAGCTAAGGAGTAGGAGGAGGACCCTAGGTTTGCCTTTTATCTTGAACACAACCAGATAAATATCAAATCATCCTGAATACCCAAGAAATTAATCTGAGGACTGACAGAACAAACAGCACAACTAGAGGGAGAGAAGAGGTGACATTGCAGAAGATATGAGGTGCAGAGACATGGTTTGGGGGAGAAATGGATCACAGGTGTGGCGGTGGGGAAGGAGCCTTGGTCACAGAGAGAGGTGAGAGAGAGAGGAGTGCACAGGGGATTGCACAAGCAAAACACTTCCCCAAAGCCATTGGACAGGAAAATGTGAGGGGCTGATATTCGTGTGTTTTTACAACCAGTGGGGCTCAAAGACTGGAGTTTTAGAGGTCCAAAGCATGGCCAGTGTGGAGCCCTGAGGACACTGTGGTGCTCCTGTAGAGAAGGAAGAATCTGACCTCTTCTTTATAAAGCCATTACTCTCAGGAACAGGAAACATACAAGGCTTTCCTAATAAACAAAAGAAGACAGAGACCTAAACAAATTACCAAGACAGAGGAATTCATCCCAAAAGAAAGACAAGAAAAGGTCATGGCCAGGGATCTAATCAAAAGAGATATAAGAAATATGCCTGATCCAAATTTAAAGCAACAATCATAAGGATACTAGCTGGGCTTGTGAGAAGCAGAGAAGACACCATGGAGTCCTTTACCACTGAGATAAAAGACCTAAAACCTAGTCAGGCTGAAATAAAAAATGCTAAAACTGAGATGAAAAACTGAATTGATGGAATGACCTCAAGGACAGAAGAAACACAGGAATGAATAAATGATATAGAAGATTAAATTATGGAAAAATAATGAGCTGAAAAGAAGAGGGAGAGAAAAATATTGGATCATGAAGGTAGACAGGGAACTCAGCAATTCCATAAAGCATAAAAACATTCATATCATAGGAGTCCCAGAAAAAGAAGAGAGAGGGGAAAATGGCAGAAGGTTTATTTGAGTAAATTATAGCTGAAAACTTCCCTAATCTGGGAAAAGAAACAGACATCCAAATCCAGGAAGCACAAATAAACAAAAGCAGGCCAAAATCAAAACATACAGTAAATTTGCAAAATACAGAGATAAGGAAAAAATCCCAAAGCAACAAGGCAAAAGAAATCCCTAACTTACAAGGGAAGACAAGTAAGGTTAGCAGATCTATCCACCGAAAACTGATAAGCCAGAAAAGATGGCATGATATATTCAACATGCTGAAATGGACAAATATGCAACCAAAAATAGTTTATCCAGCAAAGCTGATATTCAGAATAGGAGAGATAAAGAGTTTCCCAGACAGGGGCGCCTGGATGACCCAGTCAGTCAAGCGTCTGACTCTTGGTTTCCACTCAGGTCATGATCTAAGGGTCATGAGGATGAGGCCCATATTCGGGCTCTGCACTGGGCATGGAGCCAGCTTAAATTCTCACTCCTTCTGCCACCCCTCTCCATTTCACACGCTCTCTCTCTCTCTCTCTCAGAAAAAAAAAAAAAAATTTGCTGAACAAAAGCTAAAGGAGTTCATGACCACTAAACCAGCCCCACAAGAAATATTGAAAGGGACTCTTTGAGTGGAAAAGAAAGACCAAAAGGAACAAGGACTAGAAAGAAACAGAGAAAATCTCCAGAAACAACAACTTTACAGGTAATACAATGGTGCGAAATTCATATCTACCAATAATCACTCTGAATGCAAATGGACTAAATGCTCCAACCAAAACACATAGGGGGTCAGAATGGATTAAAAAAAACAAGATCCATTTATATGCTGCTTACAACTCATTTTAGACTTAAAGACTCCTGCAGACTGAAAGTGAGGGGATGGAGAACGATTTATCATGCTAATGGACATCAAAAGAAAGCCAGAGGAGCCATACTCATTTCAGACAGACTAGATTTTAAACCAAAGACTGTAACAAGAGATGAAGAAGGACGCTATATCATAATAAAGGAGGTCTATCCAACAAGAAGCTCTAACAACTGCAAATATTTAGGCCCCCATCTTGGGAACACCCAAATATATATATACCAGTTAATAACAAATATAAAGAAACTCATTGATAACAATACAATAATAGTGGTGGACTTTAATACCCCACTTACAGCAATGGACAGATCATCTAAGCAGAAGATCAACAAGGAAACAATGGCTTTGAATGATACACTGGACCAGGGGGACTTAACAGACATATTCAGAACATTTCATCCTCAGGCAGCAGAATACGCATTCTTTTCGAGGGCATATGGGACATTCTCCAGAACAGATCGCATAGGAGGTCACAAGTCAGGCCTCAACAAGTACAAATAGACTGAGATCATACCATGCATATTTTCTGACCACAATGCTATGAAACTTGAAGTCAATCACAAGAAACAATTTGGAAAGACCACTAATCCATAGAGGTTAAAGCACATACTACTAAAGAATGAATGGGTCAGCCAGGAAATTAAAGAAGAAATTTTTTAAAAGAACATGGAAGCAAATGAAAATGAAAACATGACAGTCTAAGACCTTCGGGCTGCAGCAAAAGCTGTCCTAAGAGGGAAGTATATAGCAGTACAGGCTTACCTCAAGAAGCAAAAAAAAATCTCCAATACACAACCTAACCTTCCACCTAAAGGAGCTAAAAGCCTAAAGCCAGCAGAAGAAGGGAAATAATGAAGATTAGAGCAGAAATAAATGATAGGCAAACAAACAAACCAAACCCCAGTAGAACAGATCAACCCAACTAAGAGCCGATTCTTTGAAAGAATTAATAAAATTGATAAACTCCCTAGCCAGATTTATCAAAAAGAAAAGAGAAAGGACCCAAATAAATAAATTCACAAATGAAAGGGGAGAGGTCAAAACCAACACCAAAGAAATACAAACAATTATAAGAGAATTTTATGAAAAATTAAATGCCAACAAATTGGGCAATCAGGAAGAAATAGGTAAATTCCTAGAAACACATAAACTACCAAAACTGAAACAGGGAGAAATAGAAAACTTGAACACATAGACAATCATCAAAGAAATGGATTCAGTAATCAAAAGTCTCCCAACAAACAAAAGGCCAGATGGCTTCCCAGGGGAATTCTACTAAACATTTTAAGAAGATTTAATACCTATTCTTCTCAAACTGTTCCAGAAAATAGAAATGGAAGGAAAATTTCCAAACTCATTCTCTGAGGCTAGCATTACCTTGATTCCAAAACCAAAGACCTCACTAAAAAGGAGAACTACAGGCCAATATCCCTGATCAATATGGATGCAAAAATTCTCAATAATATACTAGCAAATCAAATCCAACAGTACATTAAAGAATCATTCACCACAATCAAGTGGAATTTATTCCTGGGTTGCAAGGTTTGTTTGATATTGGCAAATCAATCAGTGTGAGACACCACATTAGTAAAAGAAAGGGTAAGAACCATATGATCCTCTCAATAGATGCAGAAAAAGCATTTGACAAAATACAGTATCCATGCTTGATAAAAACCCTCAACAAAGTAGGGATAGAGGGAACATACCTCAACTTCATAAAGACCGTACACAAAAGACCCACAGCTAATATCATCCCCAATGGGGAAAATCTGAGAGCTTTTCTTTAAGGTCAGGAACAAGACAGGGATGTCCACTCTCATCAGTACTATTTAAGATAGTACTGGAAGTCTTAGCCTCAGCAATTGGACAACAAAAAGAAATAAAAGCATCCAAATTCTCAAGAAAGAAGTCAAACTTTCACTATTTGCAGATGACGTGGTACTCTATGTAGAAAACCTGAAAGACTCCACCAAAAAATTACTAAAACTGATACACCAATGCAATGTAGTTGAAGGATACAAAACCAAGTACAGAAATCTGTTTAATTTTCAATTGAAGCAGCAGAAAAGAAATCAAGGAATCAATCCTATTTACAATTGCACCAAACACCATAAGATACCTAGGAATACACCTAACCAAAGAGGTAAAAGCTCTGTACTCTGAAAACTATAGGACACTGATGAAAGAAATTGAAGAGGACACAATGAAATGGAAAAGCATTCCACGTTCATGGATTAGAAGAACAAACATTGTTAAAATGTCTATACTACCCAAAGCAATCTACACATTTAATGCAACCCCTATCAAAATACCACGAGCATTTTTCACAGAGCTAGAACAAATAATCCTAAGATTTGTATGGACCCACAAAAGACCATGAATAGCCAAAGCAATCTTAAGAAAGAAAAGCAAAGCAGAGGCATCACCGTGCCGGACTTCAAGCTCTATTACAAAGTGGTAGTTATCAAGACAGTACGATACTGGCACAAAAACAGACACATAGATCAGTGGGACAGAATAGAAACCCAGAAAGGGAGCCACAACTCTATGGTCAACTCATCTTCGACAAAGCAGGAAAGAATGTCCAGTGGAAAAAAGACAGTCTCTTCAACAAATGGTGTTGGGAAAACTGGACACCAACATGCAAAAGAATGAAACTGGACCACTTTCTTACATCATACACAAAAATAAATTTAAAATAGATTGAAGACTCAAATGTGAGAA
The DNA here is from genome assembly GCF_037043125.1 of Eumetopias jubatus. Taxonomy (NCBI): domain Eukaryota; kingdom Metazoa; phylum Chordata; class Mammalia; order Carnivora; family Otariidae; genus Eumetopias; species Eumetopias jubatus. Next base: position 111,287,306 of record NW_028274814.1, on the reverse strand, counting down.
GGAAGACATCAAAATCCTAGAGGAGAACTCAGGCAGTAACCTCTTTGACATGGGCCATAGCAAATTCTTACTAGTCACATTTCTGGAGGCAAGTGAACCAAAGGCAAAAATGAATTATTGGGACTTCATTAAGATAGAAAGCTTCTACACAGTGAAGGAAATAATCAACAAAACTAAAAGGCAACCTTCAGAATGGGAGAAGATATTTGCAAACAACATATCTGATAAAGAGTTAGTATCTAAAATCTATAAAGAACTTAACAAACTCAACACCCAAAATACAAACAATCCAGTTAAAAAATGGGTAGAAGACATGGATAGACTCTTTTCCAAAGAAGACATCCAGATGGCTAGTAGACACATGAAAAGATGCTTAACATTACTCATCATCAGGGAAATGCAAATCACAACTACAATGAGATATCACCTCACACTGTCAGAATGGCTAATTTAACAAAACAGGAAACAACAAATGTTGGCAAGGATGTGTAGAAATGGGAACCCTCTAGTATGGAGATTCCTCAAAAATTTAAAAATAGAACTACCCTACAATCCAGAAATTGCCCTACTAGGTATTTACCCAAAGGATACAAAAATACTGATTTGAAGGAATAAATGCACCCCGATGTTTATAGCATTATCAACATTAGCCAAATTATGGAAAGAGCCCAAATGTCCATAGACTGATGAATGGACAAAGATGTGGTATACACACACACACACACACACACACACACACACACACACAGAGGAATATTACTCAGCCATCAAAAAGAATGAAATTTTGCCATTTGCAATGACATGAACAGAGCTAGAGAGTATTATGCTAAGCTAAATAAGTCTGTCAGAGAAAGACAATTACTGTATGATTTCACTCATAATGTGAATTTTAATAAACAAAACAAATGAACACATGAGGAAAAAAAGAGAGAGAGAAACCATAAAACAGACTCTTAACTACAGAGAACAAACTGAGGGTTGCTGGAGGGGAAGTGGGTGGGGGGATGGGCTAAATGGGTGATGGGATTAAGGAGGGCACTTGGGATGAGCACTGGGTGTTGTATGTAAGTGATGAATCACTAAATTCTACACCTGAAACTAATATTACACTGTATGTTAACTAATTGGAATTTAAATAAAAATGTGAAACTAAAAAAAAGAAAGCAAGTAAAACAAATAAATTATAAATAAATAAAATAAACTACAGTCTTAAAAAAAACAACTCATGAGCAATATCAATGAAAGCTGAGTGTCTGCATCCCTTAAGACCCACCAGTTCTACTACCTACACATTCTCAGAAGCATACTCAACATAGGACATGCACAAGAGTGTTCGTAGCCGGTACTGTTTATAGTTTCCCAGACTGAAAACTACTCAAATGCCCATTAACAATGGAACAAATATATTATGGTATATTCACAAAATGGAATACTGTAAAGCACTGAGAACAGAAGAACCATATCTACAATATAATATGTATCAATAAAAATTTAAAAACCAATTATAGATATAGCTTGAGTCCCCGAATAGCATTATTTTTATCTTAAGAAGATTTTTTATTAGTTTCCTAAGGCAGCTAGGGGCACTAGCAATTCCAGATCACCTTAATCCAGGGTTTCTGGACCCCAGCACTACTGACGTTGTCAACTAAATAATCTTTTGTTTTGGGGGCTGCCCTGTGCATTTTAGGATCTTTAGCAATATCCCTGGTCTCTACCTACTAGATGCCAACAGCATCCCCCAGTGTAACAATAAAAAATGTCTACGGTATGGTCAAACATCCTCTGAGGGACAAAATCAGGCTCCTCCCCATGACTGCCTTAACCTAATCAGAAATTGAGATATTTTGACATTAAATTTGGGTTGCTGGACAGTGCATTTATTGCCTCTCACACCTTCAGGGTCCCAACCTAATGCTTGGGGGTTTTTTTGTTTTGTTTGTTTGTTTGGTTTTTGTTTTTGTTTTGACCAGAGCTCATACTACTTGGCAAGCCCGGAGTCCAATGTTTGCTCATCAGCCCTGAGAGTTGTTGAAAATTCTGCTCAGCTTCTGAACCCTTTAGGGCAGTTCTATTATCAGTGGGTATCCCTAAGAAAAGGGTGTCCCTGAATGCCTTCCATATCTCTCTGAGGCTTTTGTTGTTGTTTTTACCTTTCTAGTACCTTGGAAATTTTTTTCCCCCATTTTATCTATTTTGTTTTCCTTATCTGAAGTGTTGATCAAGTTTACCTATGGGATTACTAGAGTGGAAATCCTCTCCATCTTGCATTCTTTGTTAAACTCAGATTTTCATTTCCACTGAAACTACTCTTATCAAGATTTCTTATGGAATGAATTCCAATGGTCATTTCAGAATCCTCATGTGCTGTACACTCCCTCGTACACTTTTTGAGTCTTGTTTTGACATCTTTCGTAGTTGCTCTTTCTTATTCTCTTCCTTCCTCATCTTCTTGTCCTGTCAATGAATAAGTGTTCTATGGCTCAGGCCCTGGAACTCTTCTGTTAGAATATACTCATTCCTTGGTGATCTCATTCAGTCTACTTTCTTTAAATAACACAGATGTAGCAAGTACACCTAATTAATTTATCCAGGCCAGATCCCTTGTGTCTTAGATGTCAGTGAAATCTCACACTTAACATCCCAAACTGAACTTCTGATCTTACTACAAAAATACAAAACAAAATCCAAAAAAACTTTAACTTGACATTTTTAAAAGGAGTTCTTTGTAGCTATTATCTAAATGAAGTCTTAGAAATATTAAAAATTATACACTAGGTTTATACTTCTATTAACTGAAATTGTTTTATGACTAGTATTACTTGCTACAGTCAGAAATTATTTATTTAATAGGATAATTTTTACACAAATAGTATTTTGGCTGTCACTTAAGTACAATGAAGTATATTGCTTTTTTCTGACTATTACAGTGATTTTGGTCCTATTTGTTTGTAAATACCCTAATTCTCATTCTGAAATAAACTCACTCAAATATGGTATTTATGTTTGGTCAAAAAAACTCTCTAGGATTTTCATCTCAGATAAAAGAAAACCATGTACGTAATTTAAATATTCATGTAATATTCATATAATGTAAAATTGTCATTTGAAATATTTTAAAATGTGTTACCATAACCCTCCCTCTAAAAGCTTTCAGGAAATAATATAACCTTAAAGAATACTGTTCAAAAATAACTCATTAACTATTTATAACTCTTTAGATGTTTGATGATGAAAACTACTATAAGTTATCTCCCTCTACTCTTCAGGCACAAGTGTTTTTAAATTTAAGATTGGGTACTTCTAGGCTTAACCACTGGAAGTGTTTCTTTTGTAGGAGAAAATGGGGTGGGGAATGAAATGTTTATAGCCTCTAACAGTCTGAAGGACAACTTCTACATTCTAAGCAATAATGTCATTATGTGATTCACTTCAAAGATAGAAAGCTAAGTTTCTGAAGACAAAAAGATACATTTATTCTTAAAAAAAATACATGAATTTTGAGATATGTACAATAATAGGTTCAAACTATATATATCTCAACTCTACCTGGTGAAGAGTTTATTGAAATATCAGAAGAGTCAAATATAAGTGTTTGTTTTTTAAATAAACTATTTATTTGGAAGGTAAATATATTAAAAGGCTTATTTTAAAATGCAATAATTCTGTATTTCTCTCAGAGCAAAAACCAAAATTCTGGAATGGCCTCTGTGACATGTATCCTTGACCCCTACTTGACCTTTCCTTGGACCACTTTCCCTGGATCACTCTGCTCTAGCTACACGGAACTCTTCGGATGCTCTCAACACACTCCCATGTTGGGGTTTTTGCACTAGCTGTGTCCTCTACTTGGACATTCTCCTTTCAGGTATCCTTCCACATGGTTCACGCCCTTACCTCTTCAAGGCTTTGCTCAAATGTCACCTGCTCAGTGAAGCTCATCCTATACACCCCATTTCAAAGAGCAACTTGCACCCTTTCTACCCTCAGCACTCAAACCAGTTTAGTGTGTTCTGCATTTTTTTTCATAGCATTTATCACCCTCTAACATAGAGGTTCCCAAACTTCATCAATTCACAGTACCCTTAGTTTCTCAAAAAATGTTCACAGCACCTCTAGCCAAAAAAAATATCTAACAATTCCATTCATTAAATAGATAGGTCCAAACAACTGAATAGCACTTATGTCTGAACAACTTACTAGCCATTTTAAAAAGTAGTAATATTTATATTTCATTTTTAATTCATCATAATTACTTACTTAATAGGATATGTGTGTCTGTTGGACACTGAATGGCTTGTCAACACTTGGGATCTTAATGGACAACACCATCTTCATTTCCTGATGCACACCAATTTTTGTACAGGATTTGCTGGTTATTATAGCAACCACTGAAAAGCTAAGTTTGAAAAGATATGATGTCTCCAAAAGAAATATAGCATGATTTAATGTTGAAACTCTGAGCTATCCCTGCTAGTAATTTGTACATTTTCTGATAGATGCTGCCATGTTTCCCTTAAAAATGTAGGTAACGTGCATGCATCATCTCTGGAATTTTGCTGCAGTACCTCAAGATGCCTTGGCACATAGTTTAGGAACCACGACTCTAACTTATTATATAATTATTTTTTAGGGGTACTATTGATTGTCTACTTTTATTTTTTTTATTTTAAGATTTTATTTATTTGACAGAGGGAGACAAAGCGAGAGAAGGAACACAAGCGGGGGGAGTAGGAGAGGGAGAAGCAGGCTTCCCGCTGAGCAGGGAGCCCGATGCGGGGCTCCATCCTAGGACCCTGAGATCATGACCTGAGCCGAAGGCAGACGCTTAACGACTGAGCCACCCAGGTACCCTTCTTTATTGTCTTCTTTACCACCATCCCTCATGATAGAATGGCTCAAGCACAAGAATTTGTGTCTATTTTGTTCTTTGATATAAGTACCTTGAATAATACTGGCACATGCAGGTTTTCAGCATATATTTGTGACATGAATGATTATTGGTCATTTATGTTTTTCTATAAACACTGCTTATATTTTTGCCAGTTTTCTTTCAGGTGTTATCTTTATATTGGTTTCTGAGTATTTTTTTTTTGCATATCTAGAAAATCAGCCTTTGCTTATTATATGTTTGGCATATATTTTTCCCAGTTTTTTTTTTTACATTTTTATGATACATTTTGCTGCATAGGTAGTTTAAAATTTTACCCAGTTAATTCTGCCATTTCCTTTTCTTTATAGATTTTAGGTGATACTTTATTTTTAAACACACTTTGCCCATCTCACGATCCTAAATAAATTTAAAAAGTTGTATTCAATTTTTTCCCTAATTTATTAGGGTTCCTATTATTATGTTAAAAACTACTTTACCAAAAATTTATTAGGGCTCTTGTATAGAGATCCAGCTTGATCTTCATCCAAATGACTAGCTGGCTGTCTCAACATTGTATTAAATAATTGATCTTTCCCCACTGCTTTGAAATAACAGCATTGCCACACACTAAATCCCTATGTGTATTTTGGCTCTATTTCTAGAATTGTCAATCCTGTTTTATTTATCATTTTGTTCCTTGTCAAGCATCAGCCTCTTTGACTTACTATGATCTTGAAAATTGTTTTTAGTTTTGTTTCACAAACTGATGGATCTTTAATTTGGGGAGGCATAAAATATTATCCTTTGAAACTATCCTTTAAAAGTTAATTCCAACAAAACAACTTGGCAAAATTAGACATCATAATTCAAAGAGGACCTAAACAAAAGGTCTCCAAGAGACTTCTTTTTTATGCACTCAAGTATTTATCATAGTTCCAGACGTTTTGTGGGCACGTAGAATTTCAATGAATCAAATACCTTCCAGCACTGGAAAAAAGGCAGCATGAATGAACTTCTTATACATGAAGTAAAAACTAGAAATGACTGGATTTTTCTGTGCATGACTAGTAACCTGGTCAGTCACCCTGTCATGATCTTTTAAACACAAGGACAGTGATGTCATGAATTGCTATCTTATTCTTACTGAATACTCCAAAACCTTACAATACACAATTAGAAACACAAAGCAAAACATTAATAATTTATTTAACAGTATTTTTGAATGGATTTTGCTCATATCAATATGTTTAATGTGAAATATCACAACTGAAGAGCATCATTAGCCTCAAAAAACTCTACAAAAGCTTCATGCATCTACTTGAATTCAAAAAAGACATATATGCATATACATATGCAAAGAATTTAAGGTAGCTTTTGGCAATTTGACATAAACAAACTTACAAAATGTTAAGTCTGGCTTAAAAAGTTTTCGATAATTTCAACACCCAGCCCAAGCGCTCTCACAAGTAATTATATCTCCTTTCTGCCTATTACTCCTCACAAGTCCATTACAAGCAGGAAAGACCTAAAAATACAGATTAGAGAGGTTTTTTCCCCCCATTAATAAATATGGGAGACATAGGCTCTTAGCCAATGAAAAATACAAGGACAATTTTCTTCACTCTTGGCACTGTAACGTGCTTTCTTGAACTGATGGAAAAATTCCTTGGAAACAGACCACAACAGCCTCTTATTTATAACTAGTGGCAAACAGATTAAATGTGTAATTGTGCAAATAGGCCAATTAAGGTAAAGAGCACAGCAACACAAAGTCACTAGATACAGCTTTTATCAAAGTTAAATAACTATATCCCAAGTACATATTTTTTTTTAAGCTCCCAATTTTGGAGGACTCTTGCTTGTAACCACTTATTCTGTGGCATGAGTCTGTGTAAGACTAACTAACGGCTTTATGTGTTTTATTTTATGCCCAAAGTTATCATTGAAATGTCTGGAGCATTCATACCATTGAAAATATAATTTTGTCAGCACAGTGAGGTAGAAGCATTTCCAGCTTCTATAGAAAATGGACAAAGCTGGGATGTTTCCTGTGCCAATTAGCAGTGTCGCTGAGCAAGAAGGAAGTGTGTCTAAAGATGCCTGAATGAAAACCCAGCAAGCTCGGTATTTGAATGAGAACAACCCAGCAAGCTTTCTTGGGCTTTTGGCACCCATGGAGGCCACAGTAAAGAGTTCCCAGGAAGGTCATCCAATTTCAATGAGCCAGAGGGATTATGAGGGAGGGAAGCAGTTGTGTGGCTTGTTCCCTTCAGCACATGTCCAGAGAGGACATTGGCCAATGCCTGGCACCATAGGTCTTATAAATATTTTCTAGCTGAACTTGTGAATACAGCTTTTCAAACACCAGACAAATGATGGTGCAAAGGAATACATTTAGTGAAACCTAGGAAGTGTCTGAAAATTGAATGAAGTTGCAAATCGCATTTGGAAGTAATACACATGCCTCAAACACATAATTTGATTTAGATTCAAGGGACAAGTTTATTTAACTGTGGGATATTTATCTGATGAGCGGTCTACGCTGCTGTTATACAACCATTTGAGGAATGACTAATTTTCCAACATTTTATCAATACTTTGATTTTAATGGAGACATACAGCATTATAGTCTAGTTAGTGTCATTTTAGATGTTTGCTTAATATATTTGATTAAGGTAGAATTCTGTACTCCCTTAGCTCTTAATCCATTTAAAAATCTAAAGACAAATTATTCCTTATTTTAAAACTGCACCCTATATTTATTTACCTACATGTAGGTTTAACTTTCTTCTCTTTTCCCTTTCTACACTCGAATGCCTTTATCAGGTTAGTGTTGCTTTCCTATGAAATTAAGCTTAATGTAATCTTTTCAGGTTGAATTTAATACAAACATTTCTCTTATGCCTGATGAAGGAAATGGAACTAATTCAGCAAATATACGATTACCCGTTAAGTCTCTCGAACAATTACATGTCACAGCATAGTAAGATAAATGAGATAGAGCTTTTGCACTCAAAGGGGGAAGACATCTCAGAGATAAACTAATAATCAATTGTGTGATAAATGTTTACCCAAACTCTAACGTCAGTCCAACAAGCAGAATGATCCTTTAAAAAAAGAAGGATGAACAAGGCATGGAGATGAAAGGCAAAGCCTAGGGAAGAGGAAGATGGCCAATGGTATCGTAGATGCGTTGTATGGTGGCATCCGGTAGCTACACCTGTGGTGAGCGTAGCATAATGTACAGACTTACTGAATTACTATGGTGTACGCCTGAAACTAATGTAACATTATGCCAATTATACTCTGATAAAAAAGAAAAGAAAAGAAAGAAACCATACACAAAGTAACTGGAAAGAGAGGAGAGAGAGAGAGAGAGAGAGAGGTGGGAGAGAGGAGAGACCGATGCTAATTCTTTGCCCAAACCATTCTACACCTTACCATTTTGTTAGTGGTTAGTTTTGTTTTGCCCCCCCCCCCGCCCAAGAAAATAAGTTGTACAAGGGCTGAGACTTCTGTCAGCTTGCTTATTTCTGTGTTTGGGTGCCTATAAAAGAACTCGGTAGAACCAGTTAAGATGGTGGAGTAGTAGGTGGACTCTATGCTTGTCTCATCCCTGAAAACAGCTAGATAAATATCAAATCATTCAGAACCCACAAGAAATTGATCTGAAGACTGAGAACAAACCGCACAACTGGAGGGAAAAAAGGTGGAAGGTAGGAGGTATGGAGATGTGATTTGGGGGAGAAAAGAATTGTGGGTGCTGTGGAGGGGAGGGAGCCCTGATGATGGGGGGAGGGGGAGGGAAGAAAGAGAGAGAGAGAGAGAGAGAGAGAGAGAGAGAGAGAAGGCAGCACACCGGGGATTGCACAAGACAAACATGTCCCCAAAACCATTGACTAGAAAACGAGAGGGGCTGATAATTGCAAGTTTTTACAAGCAGTGGAGCTCAAAGACTGAAGTTTCAGAAGTCACTTTCATTGCTGGGGTGGAGGCTGGTGGGCATAGCCATATTCCTGTGAAGAAGGAGAGGAGAGGCCCAGGAGCCAGCAGCGTGTCTGAGGATCCCCTGGGTCACAGTGGGAGAGACAGTTCCCCTTCTGGGAGTGCATTTGGGAGAGACAGCACTGTCTCTCTGGGGACAAAGCAGCTGGTGGACACCCTTGCACTGCTCCATTCAGTAGCATAGCAGCAGAGAAAGCAGCTGAGGGCCGCTAACCTGAACACCGGCTCCTTGCTGTACTTTACCATGAACCCCAAGCTCCTACACACTCATGAGACTGCCAGCACCAGCCACAGCATGGCAAAACCCTCCCCCAGAGGATCAGTGCGAGTCCATGCCATGCCAGGTCCCTAAAACGTGGAGATTTGAAACCCAAACGGCGCACCTCAGATAAAACACAGGAGCACTGTGCCACCAGGTGGGAAGCCTATCTGGACACAGACAGGATGGAGGCAGGGATCTGAGGGCTGCCTGGGGCACATGAGGAGAGACTGCTCACTCTTCTGTGAGAGCTTCCTGAACAGCAGCAGGCCAAACTTCCCCGTCATGACACCATGTTTCCCCCACCCAGCAACACAAACGGACTTCAGGGAGCAGCAGAGCACCCTCAATGGAGGCTGGAGCTGCTTATACCAAGCCTCACTGGCCTGTGCTCTGCAGGTGCTTATTTACCAGAATGAGTGTGCTCAGAGCCAGAGCAACTGCAGGGCCCTTCTGCAGAAGACCAGCACAAACCTCCTGCACACACCAAGTCTACTGAGCATCGAGGGCTGCCAAGCTTTAGCTCTAGTGGAAATAGGACCTAGCCTCTTTCAACAAGTGGACCAAAACCCACCTAGTTAAACTCAACACAAACTGGACAAGGTCCAAACCCTCCCCACTCCCCATTGTAGGCAAACTCTGCAGAGGACCTGAAGGAAAGAGCCAAAACACAGCAGCAGAGTGAATATTGCATACACCAGAAACACTTCCTGAAGCACCAGGCCCTGGACTGTGTATGACCTCTTCTTTGTAAAACCATTATGCTCAGGAACAGGAAACATACCAGGCTTTCCTAACACAAAGAAGAAGACAGCCACCTAGACAAAATACCAAGAGGGAGGAATTCATCCCAAAAAAAGAACCAGAAAAGGTCACGGCCAGGGATCTAATCAAAAGATATATAAGTAATATTACTGATCCAGAATTTAAAGCAGCGATCGTAAGGCTACTAGCTGGGCTTGTGAGAAGCAGAGAAGACACCAGGAAGTCCCTTACCACAGAGATAAAAGATCTAAAAACTAGTCAGGCTGAAATAAAAAATGCTATAACCGAGATATAAAGCTGACTGGTTGTAATGACTACAAGTATGGGAGAAACACAGGAATGAATAAATGATATAGAAGATTAAATTATGGAAAACAATGAAGCTGAAAAGAAGAGGGAAAGAAAAATATTGGATCATGAAGGTAGACTTAGGGAACTCAGCAACGCCATAAAGCATAATAGCATTCATATCATAGGAGTCCCAGAAGAAGAAGAGGGGGATAAGGGGCAGAACGTTTATTTGAGCAAATTATACTTGAAAAATTCCCTAATCTGGGGAAAGAAACAGACATCCAAATCCAGGAGGCACAGAGAACTCCCACCACAATCAACAGAAGCAGACCAACACCAAGACGTATCATAGTTAAATTTGAAAATACAGAGATAGGAAAAAGTCCTTAAAGCAGCAAGGGAAAAGAAATCCCTGACCTACAAGGAAAGACAAATAATGTTAGCAGAAGATCTATCCATAGAAACTTGACAGGCCAGAAGAGATGGCATGATACATTCAACATGCTGAAATGGACAAATATGCAGCCAAGAACACTTTATCCAGCAAGGCTGGTATTCAGAATAGATGGAGAGATGATGCGTTTCCCAGAGGGGCACCTGGGTGACTCAGTCATTCAAGTGTCTGACTCTTGATTTCCACCCAGGTCATGATCTCAGGTTTGTGAGACTGAGACCCATACTGGGTTCTGCACTAGGAGCAGAGCCCGCTTAAAATTCTCACTCCCTCTGCCACCCCTTGTCCCCTCTTGTGTGCTCTCTCTCTCTCTCAAAAAAAAAAAAAAAAAAAATGTTTCCCAGACAAACAAAAACTAAAGGAGCTCATGACCACTAAACCAGGCCTACAAGAAATGTTAAAGGGGACTCTGAGTGGGAAAGAAAGGCCAAAAGCAATAGACTAGAAAGAAACAGAGAAAATCTCCAGAAACAACAACTTTACAGGTAACACAATGGTGCGAAATTCATATCTATCAATAATCGCTCCAAATGCAAATGGACTAAGTACTCCAATCAAAACACGTAGGGGGTCAGAATGGATAAAAAAAGAACAAGACCCATTTATATGCTGCTTACAACTCATTTTAGACCTAAAGACTCCTGCAGATTGAAAGTGAGGGGATGGAGAATCATTTATCATGCTAATGGACATCAAAAGAAAGCCAGAGGAGTCATACTCATATCAGACAGACTAGATTTTAAACCAAAGACTGTAACAAGAGATGAAGAAGGACCTATAATAAAGGAGGTCTATCCAACAAGAAGCTCTAACAACTGCAAATATTTAGGCCCCCATCTTGGGAACATCCAAATATATATACACCAGTTAATAACAAATATAAAGAAACTCATTGATAACAATACAATAATAGTGGTGGACTTTAATACCCCACTTACAGCAATGGACAGATCATCTAAGCAGAAGATCAACAAGGAAACAATGGCTTTGAATGATACACTGGACCAGGGGGACTTAACAGACATATTCAGAACATTTCATCCTCAGGCAGCAGAATATGCATTCTTTTCGAGGGCACATGGGACATTTTCTCCAGAACAGATTGCATAGGAGGTCACAAATCAGGCCTCAACAAGTACAAATAGACTGAGATCATACCATGCATATTTTCTGACCACAATGCTATGAAACTTGAAGTCAATCACAAGAAACAATTTGGAAAGACCACTAATCCATAGAGGTTAAAGCACATACTACTAAAGAACAAACTGAGGGTTGCTGGAGTGATGGGGGGTGGGGTGGCTGGGGTGGCTGGGTGATGGACACTGGGGAGGGTATGTGCTATGGTGAGCGCTGTGAATTGTGTAAAACTGATGAATCACAGACCTGTACCTCTGAAACAAATAATACACTATATGTTAATTAAAAAAAAAAAGAATGAAAGGGTCAACCAGGAAATTAAAGAAGAAATAAAAAAAATGCATGGAAGCAAATGAAAATGAAAACATGACAGTCCAAGACCTTTGGGCTGCAGCAAAAGCTGTCCAAAGAGGGAAGTATACAGCAGTACAGGCTTACCTCAAGAAGCAAAAAAAATCTCAAATACACAACCTAACCTTCCACCTAAAGGAGCTAGACAAAGAACAACAAATGAAGCCCAAAGCCAGTGGAAGAAGGGAAATAAAGAAGATTAGAGCAGAAATAAATGATAGAAAAACAAACAAATGAAAAACCCAGTAGAACAGATCAACAAAACTAAGAGCTGGTTCTTTGAAAGAATTGATAAAACTGATAAACTCCCTAGGCAGACTTATCAAAAAGAAAAGAGAAAGGACCCAAATAAATAAATTCACAATTGAAAGGGGTGAGATCAGAACCAACACCAAAGAAATACAAACAATTATAAGAAAATCTTATGAAAAATTATATGCCAACAAATTGGGCCATCTGGAAGAAATGGGCAAATTCCTAGAAACCTATAAACTATCAAAACTAAAACAAGGAGAAATAGAATACTTGAACACATGGATAACCATCAAATAAATTGAATCAGTAATCAAAAATCTCCCAACGAACAAAAGTCCCAGGCCAGATGGCTTCCCAGGGGAATTCTATTAAACATTTTTTTTTTTTAAAGATTTTATTTATCCGACAGTGAGAGACACAGCAAGAGAGGGAACACAAGCAGGGGGAGTGGGAGAGGGAGAAGCAGGCTTCCCATGGAGCAGGGAGCCCGATGCGGGGCTCGATCCCAGGACCCTGGGATCATGACCTAAGCCAAAGGCAGACGCTTTATGACTGAGCCACCCAGGCGCCCCTCCATTAAACATTTTAAGAAGAGTTACTACCTATTCTCAAACTGTTCCAGAAAGTAGAAATGGAAGGAAAACTTCGAAACTCATTTTTCGAGGCCAGCATTACTTTGATTCCAAAACCAGACAAAGACCCCACTAAAAAGCAGTATTACCGGCCAATATTCCTGATGAACATGGATGCAAATAAAATCCAACAGTACATTAAAGAATCATTCACCACAGGGGCGCCTGGGTGGCTCAGTCAGTTGAGCGTCTGTCTTCGGCTCAGGTCATGATCCCAGGGTCCCGGGATCAAGCCCTACATCAGGCTCCCTGTTCAGCAAGGAGTCTTCTTCTCCCTCTGCCTCCCACCATGCTCTCGTGCTCTCTCTCTCTCACTCTCTCTCAAATGATTAAATAAAATCTTAAAAAAAAAAAAAAGAATCATTCACCACAATCAAGTGGAATTTACTCCTGGGTTGCAAGGGTTGTTTGATATTGGCAAATCAATCAATGTGAGACACCACATTAGTAAAAGAAAGGGTAAGAACCATATGATCCTCTCAAAGATAAAGAAATACCATTTGGCAAAATACAGTATCCATGCTTGATAAAAAACCCTCAACAAAGTAGGGATAGAGGGAACATACCTCAACTTCATAATGGCCATATACAAAAGACCCACAGATAATATCATCCTCAATGAGGAAAAACTGAGATCCTTTCCCCTATGGTCAGGAACAAGACAGGGATGTCCACTCTCACCATTACTATTCAACGTATTACTAGAAATCTTAGCTTCAGCAATTGGACAACAAAAAGAAATAAAATGCATCCAAATTGTCAAGGAAGAAGTCAAACTTTCACTATTTGCAGATGACATGATACTTTATGTAGAAAACTGAAAGACTCCACCAAAAAATTGCTAGAACTAATACATGATTTCAGCAAAAGTGCAGGATATAAAATCAATATACAGAAATCTGTTACATTTCTATATACACAAATGAGGAAGCAGCAGAAAAAGAAATCAAGGATTTGATCCCATTTACATTTGCACCAAAAACCATAAGACACTTAGGAATAAATCTAACCAAGAGGTACAAGATCTGTACTCTGAAAACTATAGAACACTTATGAAAGAAATTGAAAAGGAAACAAAGAAATGGAAAAACATTCCATTCTCATGGATTAGCAGAATATTGTTAAAATGTCTGTAGTTTCCAAAGCAATCTACACATTTAATGCAAGCCCTATCAAAATACCACCAGCATTTTTCACAGAGCTGGAACAAACAATCTTAAAATTTGTATGGAACCACAAAAGTCCCTGAATAGTCAAAGGAACCTTGAAAAAGAATACCAAAACTGAAGGCATGCCCGTTCTGGATTTCGCACTATATTATAAAGCTGTAGTGATCAAGACAGTATGGTACTGGCACAAAAACAGACACATGGATCAGTGGAACAAAATAGAAAACCCAGAAATGGAGCCACAGCTATTGACTACTCTTCAGCAAAGCAGGAAAGAATATCCAATGGAAAAAAGTCTCTTCAATGAATGGTGATGAGAAACCTTGACAGCAACACACAGAAGAATGAAACTGGATCACTTTCTTATACCATACACAAAAATAAATTCCAAATGGATGAAAGACCTAAATGTGAGACAGAAAACCATCAAAATCCTAGAGAACACAAGAGCAACCTCTTTGACCTCAGCCACAGCAACTTCTTACTAGACACATCTCTGGAGGCAGGGGAACCAAAAGTAAAAATGAACTATTGGGACTTCATCAAGATAAAAAGCTCTGCACAGTGAAGGAAATAATCAACAAAACCAAAAGGCAGCCTACATAATGGGAGCAGATATTTGCAAATGACATACCTGACAATGGATTAGTATCCAAAATCTATAAAGAACTTATTGAACTCAACACCCAAAAAACAAGTAATCCAGTTTAGAAATGGGCAGAAGACATTAATAGGTACTTTTCCAAAGAAGACATACAGATGGCTAATAGGCACATGAAACGATGCTCAACATCACTCATCATCAGGGAAATACAGAGCAAAATCACAATGACATACCACCTCACACCTGTCAAAATGGCTAAAATTAGTGACACAGGAAATACAGATGTTGGCATGGATGCAGAGAAAGGGGAACCTTCTTGCCCTGTGGGTGGAACTGCAAACTGGTGCAGCCATTCTGGAAAATAGTATGGAGATTCCTCAAAAAGTTAACCATAGGACTACCCTACAATCCAGGAATTACACTACTAAGTATTTACCTAAAGGATAAAAAAAATTACAGATCTGAAGGGATACATGCACCCTGATGTTCATAACATTATCAGCAGTAGGCAAACTATGGGAAGAGCCCAAATGTCCATTGACCGATGAATGGATAAAGAAGATGTGGTATATATACACAATGGAATACTACTCAGCCATCAAAAAAGTAAAATCTTGCCATTTGCCATGATATGGATGGAGCTAGACTGTATTACGGTAAGTGAAATAAGTCAGTTGGAGAAAGGCAAATACCATATGATTTCACTCATATGTGGAATTTAAGAAACCAAACAGGTGAACATATTGGAGGGTGGGGGAAGAAAAAAGAGAGGGGGAAACAAACCATAAGAGACTCTCAAAAGATAGAGAACAAACTGACAGGTGATGGAGGGTGGGTGGGGGATAGGCTAGATGGGTGATGGGGATTAAGGAGGGCACTTGATGTGATGAACACTGGGTGTTGTATGTAAGTGATGAATCACTGACTTCTACTCCTGAATCCAACACTGCACTTAAATAGAATTTAAGTAAAAATTTGAAAAAAAGAAAAAATATAAAAGAGAAAAAAACCTAAAAAAATAAACAAAATAAGATGTTGTTGTAATAGCCTATGATAGGTTCAACTGAGGTAAAGAGAAAGAAACTTAATTGGAGAACTATTTTTCACATATTATCAATGTAACTTTAACATTGGTCAACTGGATGATTGTTCGTAAGTAATAGGAAAAAGACAAAGACAAAGATGACTCTGAAGTCTATAATTTTTAGGACTGGAACATATGATGGTTTTCAACAGATACAAAGAGGAGCAGGATTCGAAGGGTTATATTGGAGAGGAAGGTTATGGTAATACCACAAGGGATTGAATCAGAATCCGGTGGGAGAATTAGGAAAGAGTCGAACCAATTCTTTCTCAGAAGGATAGTGGATTTTTGTTGTGTTTTGATTGTTTAGCATTCATTTTTCCCTTCTTCATAGCATCCCAATTCCCTTTGGGGGAAGTATCACTTCTCCAGTAGTTAGCGTCTGGTGGATGTGTAATTGAGAGTCCTGCTTCCACTTAGCCGAGAAGCAACTTCTGTAATCCAAACTAAGCCACTTGGATGTTCTTTTCCCAGAAGTTTAATACTGGGCAGAGTAACAAGAGACTAGAAATAGCTGGATTCATCCCAGAGGTCAGGAGTGGAACACCAAACTATTTTTTCCATCCAAGAGACTGCTTCATAATTTCCTCTGGGTCTTCCTTGGTTCTCAAAAATTTCCAAATCCACATTTCTAAACTTCCTTTTGATAGTACTATCTGACACATGATATGAGAATATCTTTCTGGTGAATTCCTTTTTTGTTTTGGGAGAATCCATTTGTGTCATCCTAGCTGATACAGAAGGGAGAGAGAAAGATGATGATGGAAGAAGAGCATGTGAGAAAGAGTAGATAGTGAAATTGGGGATGTTCTTATAAATATGCAAATTCTAGGGTTACATAAAAAGTAGGTTATTTTTATTAATCAGGGGCTTGAAAAGAATCATAAAGGTTTTTTGTTTTGTTTTGAACAGTTACTAAAAGGAATGTGTAAGGGATTGACTAAGAATGATTAAAAGAATTGCTTATCTTATTGAAGCTTAAAACTGTAAACATTAATGAGCCCAACCAACATGATTATGCAATTTTCTTTAAGAGTATTTAAAAATCTTGGAATGGAATTAAAGAATGTGAATCAGTAGGGTGATCCAGATTTAGAAATAATGGAGTATAAACTCCACTGAACAGTCGAGAGAGTAAAAGAATGAAAAGGGTCTAATGAGTACATACACTTGACAGGATGAAGCCTGGGATTCCACCTGTGTAGGGGGCTATCTAGATCATACACATGGGGATGGGTAGAATAACTAACAGCTTCACCCGTAAGGCTGTAGCAAAGCTAGGATTCAGGATTGAACAATTCCAGGGAAGATACTTACCCAGATGCCTATAGGCAGCACAGACAAGGGAAAGCCCAGTCTATGATCCAAGAGGAAAAATACAGTTATAACACTAAATACGGGGCTGAGCCACAAGCTCAGAGAGTAATAAAGTGCTATAAATGTGAAAATTAGTGATAAATTCAGAAATCTGGGGGAGTTGGAGTAGAATGAGGCATGTTATCCAATAAACTTGGAGGATGTTTATAGCATCAAGGAACAGGGGCATACTTTCTTGTTGAAAGGGGTTAAGCAGAAAATGAAGCTCAGATTCTAATAAACGAAAGCTAATAATAAATACATTGAGAATAGGGAAGATCACAACAAAAGCAAAAATCAATCTTACTGAAATTGAGGAAGTAGAAGAGGTGGAGTGCTCATTCAGAGAGAAAAATCTCAGGGTTTGGATATTAGAGGTGTAGACAGACATGTGAGTGGTTAGAGGTAAAGATTATTAATATAAAGATCAAGGAAATGGAACTAGGGTATTAAATGAGTCATAACCTTAAAAATTAATTATGGTTGTTGGAAAATTATTAGAAAGAAAGGTGAAAAAAAAGTGTCAATGTGTGCATTAAAAAAAAAGTTACTGATAGATTAGTCAGTGCTGAAGGGACAGACTGAGAGATAATAGCCAAGAAGGAAATGAAACTGGATAGCATATAGACTATTAGCACAAAAGAATTGTACTGAGAAGAATCCTGCTTTTGTGGTAACTGTGTCTGTCCTCCGTCTTTCCTTCCCTTTACTGGATCTTCAGATCAATTTCCAAAAGCAAACTAGCCTCCTGGAATTAATAAGCTATTATAGCAAAATTATAGGATACAGGGTATCTTAGTGTGTTGTGGCTGCTATAACAAAACACCACAGGCTGGTTGGCTAATTTCTTTTTTCTTTTTTTTTAATTTTTATTTATTCACTTGAGAGAGAGAGAACAAGCAAGCACCAATGGGGGGAGAGGCAGAGGGAGATGGAGAAGCAGACTCCACACTGATTAGGGAGCCCGATGCAGGGTTTGATCCCAGGACCCTGGGATAATGACCTGAGCCAAAGGCAGATGCTTAACCATCTGAGCCACCCAGGTGCCCCAAGGTGGCTAATTTCAACAGAGATTTATTTCTCATAGTTTTAGAGGCTGGGAAGTCCAAGATCAAAGCACCAACAAATTCAGTGTCTGGAGAGGGTCCACTTCCTGGCTGGTAGATGTCCGTCTTCCTTTCTGCCCTTAAAAGAGGTAAGGGAGTACTCTGGGGTCTCTTTTATAAGAATTCTAATCCCTTTCGTTATGGCTCTGCCCTCACAACCTAATCACCTCCCAAGGCCCCATCTCCTAATTCCATTCACTTTGGGAGTTAGATTTTGACATATGAACTTTGAGGAGACACAAACATTCTGTCTATAGTACAAGGCTGATATGCAAAAGTCAATTACTTTTCTATACACTAGCAATGAACAAGTAGAATTTGACAATAAAAACACAATAACATTTACATTAGCAATTAACAATTACATACTTAGGTATAAATCTAACAATGTATGTACAAGATTTATATGAGGAAAAACTGTAAAACTCTGATGAAAGAAATAAAAGAACTAAATAAGGAGAGATAGTCTATGTTCATATATAGGAAGACTCAATATTGTCAAAGGGTTCTTGACTTACAGATTCAGTGAAATCCCAATCAAAATCCCCACAAGTTATTTTGTGGATATGGACAAACTGTTTCTAAAGTTTACATGGAGTCATGGGGCACCTGGGTGTCTCAGTCGGTAGTGTGTGCCTTCAGCTCAGGTCATTATCCCAGGGTTCTGGGATCGAGTCCCACATCGGGCTCCCTGCTCAGCGGAGAGCCTGCATCTCCTGCCTGCCACTCCCCCTGTTTGTGCTCTCTCTCTCTCTCTCTCTCTCTCTGTCAAATAAATAAATAACATCTTTATATGGAGAGGCAAAGGACCCAGAATAACCAATTCAGTATTGAAGGAGAAGAGCAAAATGGGAAGACTAGAAGTACCTGACTTTCAGAATTTGCTACAGGTACAGTAATAAAGACAATGTGATATTGGTGAAAGAATAGACAAATCAGATTAGTGAAACAGAATGGAGAGCCAGGAAATAGACCCGCATAAATACAGCTGATATTTGACAAAGGAGCAAAGGCAATTCGATGGATTAAAGATTATTTTTACAACAAATACTGCTGGAACAACTCATCATCCACATGCAAAAAATGAATCTAGATACAGGTCTTATACCCCTCACAAAAATTCACTCAAAATGGATCTCAGACCTAAATATAGAGCACAAAAACTATAAAGCTTCTGGAAGATAACATAGGAAAAACCCTAGATGATCTTGGGAATGGTGATGATTTTTTTAAAATACATCACCAAAGGCATGATCTATGAAAGAAAGAATTGGTAGTTAGACTTTGTTAAAATTAAGAACTCATGTTCTGTGAAATGCAATGTCAAGACAATGGAAAGACAAGCCACAGACAGGGAACATTTGCAAAAGACACATCTAAGAAGGGATTACTATCCAAAATGGGCCCAAGACATGAACAGACCCCTTACCCAAGAAAATATATAGATGGTAAATAAGCATATGAAAAAATGTTCCAGGGGTGCCTGGGTGGCTCAGTTGGTTAAGTGTCTGCCTTGGCAGGTCATGATCCCAGGGTCCTGGGATGGAACCCCGCATCAGGCTCCCTGTTCAGCAGAGAGCCTGCTTCTCCCTCTCCAGTTCCCCCTCTTGCTGTGTTCCCTCTCTCGCTGTCTCTCTCTCTCTGTCAGATAAATAAATAAAATCTTAAAAAAAAAAGATGTTCCAATCATATGTCATTGGGGAAATACAAATTAAGACAATAATAAGATACCACTATATACCTATTAGAATGGCCAAAATTCAAAACACTGGTAACTTTAAATACTGGTGAGGATGTGGATCCATAGGAGCTCTCATTCATTGCTGGTGGGAATGCAAAAATGGTACAGCCACTTCAGAGGACAGTTTGGAAGTTTCTTATAACATTAAGCATACTTTTACCATGCAATTTGGCAATCATGCCCTTTGGTATCTACCCAAAGGAAAACTTATGTCCACACAAAAGTTTGCACACAGATGTTTATAGCAGCTTATTTATAATTGGCAAATCTTGGAAGCAACCAAGATGTCCCTAGGTAGGTAAATGATAAACTGTGGTATATTCAGACAATGGAATATTATTCAACACTTAAAAAAATGAGCTATCAAACCAGGAAAAGATATGGAGGAAACTTAAATGCATATTGCTAAGTGAAAAGTCGATCTAAAAAGACTACACAATGTGTGATTCCCAACTATGATATTAAGGGAAAAGAAACATTATGGAGACAATAAAAAGATAACTATTTGCCATCACTTTGAGGGGAGAGGGAGAGATGAATAGGCAGAACACAGAGGAATTTTAGGGCAGTGAAACTACTTTGTGTGATACTATAATAGTGGATACATGTTACTGCAAATTTGTCCAATTGCATAGGATGTAAAACACCAAGAGTGAACCCCAATGTAAACTACAAACTACATTTGGATGATAATGATGTGTCAGTGTAGGTTCATCAGTGGTAACAAATGTACCAGTCTTGTGGGGGATGTTGATAATGAGGAGTATTGCTTCATGGGGGTAGGGAATACATAAGAAATCTCCATACCTTCTGCTCAATATTGATATACATAAGAAATCTCCATACCTTCTGCTCAATTGATTGATATGAACCTTAAACTGCTCTAAAATTAAGGTCAATTAAAAAGAAACAAGATAAAATATTCAGGAAATAATTGTCTTGATTTAATAAGAATTGGATATTTGAGATCAGAATGACTCTGTTATTTATAACCTCATCACATCGACTAAAAGAGTCTATTGCTTAAGTAAATTCAAATTTACTAGAGATGTTGAAAATAGTTGTACCCTCTTTAAACATCAAATTTAAGTGACCTATTTCCAAATGCACACATTTTTGATACGTGACTTTCATATTTCCAATCCTCATGACCGTAAAGTGCTTGACATACCAATACTCCTCAGAGACTTCTTGCTCACATACGACAGTTTTCCACTGCAAAGTTTTAGAAATAATCTAAATTATTCAAATGGATGCATATCATAGATTTTGGAAAATAAACTTCCTGAATACTAATTAATAAAACATTAGCATTGCAAAAAAAATGGACTCAACAGTTCTCAAAACCACTACTAGCTAGTACTTATTTAGCAATTATTCTGTGCCAAGTAGTATGCAGCATATTTTATGTTTTATTTAAATATCCTAACAATTTAGGAGATAGCTACCACCATCATCATTATTTTACAGATGAGGAATGGAGAAATAATTATTTAAACTAATGTAACTAGTAGGTGAATGTACTAGGTTGAACAGTGTTGCTCCAAAATTCATCTCCACTCAGAATCTCAGGATATGACCTTATTTGTGAAGAGAGTCTTTACAGATGCAATTGTAGAGTGGACTCTGAATCCAATGGCGAAAGAAAGAAAGAAAGAAAGAAAGAAAGAAAGAAAGAAAGAAAGAAAGAAAGAAAGAAAGAAAGAAAGGCCATATGAAGACACAGAGGCACAAAGGGAAGAAAGCCACGTGACAATGGAGGTAGAGATTCAAATGATGCATCTATAAACCAAAAGACATCAAAAACTGTGAGAGCCATAGAAACTAGGAGAGGCATGGAACAGATACTCCCTCAAAACCTCCAGAAGGATGGGGTGCCTGGGTGGCTCAGTCATTAAGCGTCTGCCTTCAGCTCGGGTCATGATCCCAGGGTCCTGGGATCGAGCCCCGCATTGGGCTCCCTGCTCAGAGGGAAGCCTGCTTCTCCCTCTCCCACTCCCCTTGCTCATGTTCCCTCTCTTGCTGTGTCTCTCTGTGTCAAATAAATAAATAAAATCTTAAAAAAAAAAAAAAAAAAAAAAACCTCCAGAAGGAAACAACCCTGCTGATACTTTGATTTCAGATTTCTGGTTTCCAAACCAAAAGAATAAATTTATCTTGTTTTAAGCCACCCGGTGTGTGGTAATCTATTATAGCAGCCCTAAGAAAGTAATACAGCAAAGAACTATCTTAAATCCAGGTCTAACTGACTTTAAAGGCTAAGCTTTTAGTCATTTTATTGCATTAATGCCAGAAGGTCTTGCACAAGTATCTATTATAGCACTAATTCCTCTTCATGGCTATTATCTATAACTAAGGGGAGAGACTATGTCTCATTCATCTTTTTACTCCCAGGCCTAGCATGATGCCTGGCATGTACCACATATTACTGGCTGTGAAAAGAAAAATGAGTATCTATTCCCATAAACAAACAATTCCTTCCTTTGCACTTCTCTCATTTCTAACACATAACAGGGAAATGCTTTGGTTAATATCAACAACAATGAAGAATACAGTAAGTAAATTATGTTGTTAAAATACATTTCTATAGTTTATGACTTTATCTGTAAGTTAATCCTTCAGTCTTAAAGTCATGTTTTGTCTGTGAATGATCTTATATTTGGCTTTCTATTTCATTCTTAAGATTATGCCTTGTTACAGGCAGAATTTAAAGCAATTATTCCATTACAGTGCAATAAAATAAATTAGCATAAAATAATTGCATATAAAAGTGGGACAAAGCATAGAAGAAAAGTTAACGTGAAGACAAGAGTGACATTTGAAAAATAAATAGGCATAGAGTAGTTTCTCTAGCTTGCTAGAGATGAGTCACAGTTTTGATGCTAAGGATTGTAACAGGAATCTCAGAATAAGAAGATATACTCAGAGTACTCTCAAGTTAAAAACATACCATTTGCTCATAAGACTCTTAAAAAGTTATTCCTGGCTAGAGACCAGGAAGGATAGTTCTCCTAGGCCTGGACATAAAGAAGGTAATTTCATGCATTGGATCTTAAGCTGTGCAGTCTTGTTGGGGAATAAGGCACTATTATCCAAAGAACACAAATTTCAGAATCATACAAAACTGGGTTCAAATCTGGGCTCTACCGCTTACCAACTATATGATCTTGGAGAAGTGCTTGAATCGGTTCCATTTTTGTTCCATTGGGGATAATAAAAGTTACTTCATGCAACTTTTATGAAGCTTAAAGTGAGATCTGTAAAACATCTGGCAGGGAGGAGGTGCTCCTCATCAGTTCTCTTCTCCTAATAAATGCTCACCTCTCACCATAGACCTCTAGGCAGTCATTTACTCGCTAGTTGCTTGTTACCCTTTCTCACCCTGGATCTAAACTGATACTCATTTCTAGCAACCCACGAACTATTGAGTTATAATTCTATATTTACATAGTCATATACACACTAATTTGTATTTAGCAGTGTACATATGCTACACTGTATATATGCATTTTACTAAGAATAATTTTAAAAGAATAAAAGACTGAAAAATAACAATCCTGCACATCATTCTCTTCAATAAACACAGGCCTCGGACGGAATTTAAGGTGAGAGAATGGATGCTGGTGTTCAAGCCTCAGAGTCTGCCTTGATTTCTGTCACACCATGCATGTGCCTCACAACAACGAGTAGGATGCAAGTGTGCAAAGATAGCATTTGTTAACAATCATGGCCCCTAAACCAAAGACAACTGCTTCATCCAGTGCTAATCTGAGAAATCAGAAATTCGTTCTAATTTTGGAGGCAGAACGAGTTGCATTGGACTATGGTGATATAGTTGATTCCTAGTAGACTGTGAACCATAATTTTGATTCTTTGTGATCATGGGTATAATCCTGTGGCAGATTTGAAAACCTAGTTTGTATGGAAGATAGGACTTCATTTTATATCCTATTGTGCCAGATAGAAAATAGGTGTTCAGTAAATATATGGAGGCAGGGGGAGACAAGTTTAGAGTTTTAATAGACTTGCTGGTTACATAAAACCAAACATTCATCTCTGTTATTTCTCTCTCTGTTCATGATATAAGAATCTTTCAGCTCTGGTGCTCTCTTCCTAGCCAGAGGTTAGATTAGCCAGGAAATTTCTCTAGTTTCCTATCTCTTCTCTTTTCAACAAAAATCAAAACAACTCACTACGCATTTCTTTTTCCAGATTATTGAACTGTCTCAGCCTCAGAAGGATACAGACAAAAGAAGACTGGAATGGGGATAAAGAGCCCTGAGCTCGAGTTCTACCTCCCCTAACAATTGAGCAACTTCTGGCAACATGCCTAATCTTCTCTCTCTGGGCATCCATCCCTTTCTTATCTGCAAACAGGGAACAAGATTAGATAATCTTTATAAGGTCATATTGATAAATAGTTTTTGGATTTATATTCTACTTATTTGAGGTCTTTCCCAATCATGAAGACAGAAACATGGTCCCCTGTGTTCCTCGAAGATTTTATATGGAATCCCATCTCTCTTACATAATGGAAACTTTTCCTTCTTTCCAAGATTGAGAGTTTTTAATCACAAACTGAGATTAATTTAATAGATGTTAGCTCATCTTCAACAAGGAAAGGATTCTATGTGCTATTTTATATTTGTGTCTAAAAATATGCTAACAATATATAACAAAAACTCTGTAGATCTCATAATTGCTTAAATCATAAGCAGGTTAGAACCATATTTTACTAGTATATCTTAGGTTGATATTTTCAGAAGGATCTGGTGATAAATTGTTATGTTACATTTTAAGGTAACTGTCCAACAGTTGTGGCCATTTGTGACAGAAAACATCCATTGCCTACACACCTACATCTCCCCCTCCTCTTCCCTGCTAATAGAACGCTGGTGTGTTCAGCTAGCGTATCAAGGATGGTCCTACTGAGAAAGCTGATCCCTGCCCCAGTTCTGGAAGATAAATCATAAGCGACCTGAATTAATTATAGTAATACCATCCTTCTTCCCACTTCTCCTGTCCCACAGTGATTTATCTCGGGGGCATTATGTGACTCAATTCTGATCAAAGTGATATAGGAAAGGTCTGGGGGACAAAAGCTTATGAGAAATTGTGCTCTCTTTAAAAAAATGAAAAGACAGACTCAGTTGGTGTGCTCTATAATCCCTGTATGTGCGCCTCTCTTCATGTCTGTAGGGTTATAAAATCTCAATGTCCTGTAACCATCTTGTGGCGATGCAGCAATAAAGAATGGAAGCTAACATGCCTGTGATTGTCCTTGCTGCCTTAGGCTGCCTACTTCTTTGCTTCTTATTATCAGAGACAAATGGTTTTAGCAAACTCTAGTTTTGCTTTGCGTTGCTTGTAGCTGAAGATTACAGCCCAGGTATTTTATAGAATTAGTCTAAGTTTGGGTTTTTCCAATGTTGCCTTATAATTAGAGTCAGGTTATGCATCTTTGGCAAGAATATTAGAGAAGAAACACTGTGTTCTTCTCATTGCATCCTATCAGGTGATACACAATTCAACTTGTCCCCTTGTTGATCATGTTCTCTGGTCACCTGGCTAAGATAATAGCTGCCAGAATTCTCCGCTGTAGCATTACTAATTTTCCCTTTGCCATTCATAAGCATTCTATGGAGAGAGTTACTTTGAGACTGATGATATCCAAGAGTGTGGATTCATGGTTTCCTACTTTATTCAGGATTTATACTGTTATTGGTATTTTATGTTCAAATTGTCCCCCATTTGGCCAGTGTGAGACCCTTCAGTCTACCTTTTCTCTCCTTTTAATATATCCACATCACTCTGCCAGCAGAGTTCTGGCAGAAAAAGATGTCCCAGAATCATTTTGTTCTTTTCCCTGCCCCAGCCTTGGAGTCAGTTATATACTGGAGAGTGGTATTTAGAATTCAAATTCCAGCTGCTAGGTGTCTTTGAGCCCGTTGAAATATCATTGCTACTCAACCCTAGCAATACTCACACGTACATACACACTCACATTAAAATCTACATATTTCTTTATCTACATATCTTGAAAACCATGAGTTCACACTGATACATCTAATTCTAAACTAACAAGACAAGAGTTCCTTCTAGCTTATTTCCTTTCCCATACTTGGAATTCCCCTCTGCAAAGGTGAGAAATGTGCTTCTCATTATCTTCATACATTTACTTATTTGTTCAGTTCCTCAGTAAGTAATATCTCCCATTGTTTCTACCAGCCTCTTCCCTGCATGGATACACTCTTCACCCTTTTTGAGTTCTGATTCATTGTACTAGACCCCATCCCTGGATGGGCACCCAACTCACCTGCCTGGGTTCTGATATCCCTCAGTAAGGAAGCTTCCTTACCTCATTGGGCTGCAATAATTTCTTGTAAGGACATTCCCTCACCCTACTTAGGTCCTGACACCAGATCACCTGCATAGACACTCTCTATCATCTCTATTGGCTCCAATACCTCATGCCAGGCTACCTCCACATGTAGACACCATTTTTGACCTCACCCAAGTTTTGATACACCTAAGCTGAGTTTCCCTATCACGTGGATGCCTTCCTTATCCCACTGAGGCTCTGAACACTTGCACCATGCTTGACACTCCCATTTAGGCTATAGTGTTCCATGCCTGAGCGCTGCCCATGTGGACGCCTCCTCAAATTGCTCATGCTCTGATACCCTATTCCGGGATGTCCTCCTGTGTGATATCCTCCTCATCCCGCTTGGGCTCTGGCACCTTGCATCAGGCTGTCTCTCCATGAGGAAATCCTCCTCACTTTCTTGCACTCTATGATACTGAGCCATTGTAGCCCCGCTCACTCTGGCGTAGACATCACCTTGATCAACCCTACTTCATGGCTTTAGGACTGAACTTTTTGGGAAAGTAAGGAGAGGGAAGAAGAAGATGAAGAAGGAGAGATTCTTTCTCCAATAAAGATTTAAAAATCTTATTAGAAAGTCAATTCATAATATTGAAATATGCCCAACAACCTGAGAAGTGACCATTTTCATCCTGAGCTGGGAAATAAGGAAAGTTTGGGGGAACATTTGGGAGTCTACACTATTTTCCTTATCATGATGGCACCATTGTTTTGTTTTGTTAGTTCTCACCATATATATCACATCTTTAATTTATATTTTAATAGAATAAGAGGACGCTGTCTTCTAGAGCTGGCTATTGCTTCTGGATACCACATAAATTTGCTGCTTCAGACCCCTCTACCATGTTCACAATTCCATTGCCGGAGATGCTCACCTGACGGTTTGGGTCCCTGCCCAGTGTTCAGTGGTGTCTTGTATTGAACTTTGAGTTTATAGCCCTTTTAACTTTTTCCATAGTCAGCTATTACTGATCAAACTAAAACTATGGGTCCAGGGTAGTTGAGATTAAAGAAACTTTTAGTATTAGCTGTACACTATTCCAATTTAAATTTAGGAAAATCTGTTGGGGTGGACAAAGGCAATTCTAAATTAGGCCCAATTATAACTTGTGGCCCAACAAAAGACCATGGCTCCAGAAAATTTTAAAAAATAACCATGAGAGACTATGGACTCTGAGAAACAGACTGAGGGTTTTAGAGGGGAAGAGGATGTGGTGATGGGTTTGCCCAGTGATGGGAATTAAGGAGGGCACGTATTGCATGGAGCACTGAGTGTTATATGCAAACAATGAATCATGGAACACTACATCAAAAACTAATGATGTACTGTATGGTGACAAACATAACATAATAAATAAAATAAAATAAAACAATTAAAAAAATTAAAGCAATAAGCAGTAAGCACACATACACACACACACATACACACACACACACAGACACAACTTCAGGAAAGGGTGATTTTAGGCTACTTATGCAGACTCATTACAGAGACCTGTATATTCCCAGCGAAATAAACAAAAATTAATGAAAGCTAAGGGGTCTTCTCTAAATCAGTGTTTTTCAATTAAAAAAAACCTTTTTGATAAATTTAAGAATCTCAATTGCTCCCCAGTCTATATATTTTTTTTAAAGATTTTATTTATTTATTTTGAGAGAGAGAATGAGATAGATAGAGAGAGCACGAGAGGGGGGAGTCAGAGGGAGGAGCAGACTCCCTGCTGAGCAGGGAGCCCGATGCGGGACTCGATCCCAGGACTCCAGGATCATGACCTGAGCCGAAGGCAGTTGCTTAACCAACTGAGCCACCCAGGCTCCCCCCAGTCTATATTTTATATTTCTAATTTTATAAGTATTTTTCCTTTCTAAAATATAACATTAAACTACATACTGAATATAATTTTTCAATCTTCTTAGTCTTCTGAAGATTCAGAGGCTCCTACTCCACCTATGTTCTCCCCCAACCCCTGGTACTATTTCTCCTTCTGCTGAAAATCAATACTCTGGTTATCAAATAGAAAGTAGAATTAGGGCGCCTGGGTGGCTCAGTTGGTGAAGCATCTGCCTTCAGCTCAGGATAGAGCCCCGCCCTGCTCAGTAGGGAGTCTGCTTCTCCCTCTGCCCCTCCCCGTGCCCCCCACTTGTACTCTTTCTCTCTCTCAAATAAATAAAATATTAAAAAAAAGAAAGAATAATTAATTCCATTTTTCAGCAGCCATAGCTATGTATTAATTGAAAGTTAATGAGTCTGACCATTTAACAAAGGTTAAGAATTCATGATGAAAATTACTCAGACACAAGTAAATTCTCTAAGAAGAGCAAGTAGATATAATTTTAAATTAATGATGCTTTCTCAGATCAGCATGTGTAATAATTGCATGATTCCTCATTATGCATGGTTTGTTGCCAAACGGTGCTTAGCCCTCACTTAATCCCTTATCTCCACCACAGGTATTTTTTTTTCAATAATTCCTATTTACCCCGATTCTCACTCCTCATCTTACTTATTCCAAATGTTATTCTCTCCATTACACCACTGCCTAATTTGCTCTCCAGGGATGCCTTAATCATTTATTTCATAATGAAAATAAAAGTTGTCAGGACATTAACACTGTGGTAGGCAGAATAATGGCTCTCTAAAGATGACCATACTCTTAACCCTACAACCTACAGGTATGCTACCCTACACAGCAAAAGGGACTTTGCAGATGCAATTATGAGTATAGACCTTGAGATGCAAAGATTATCCTGGATTTTCTAGTTGGGCCCAATTTAACCACTGTAGTCCTTAAAAGCAGAGAACCTTTCCAGCTACAGACAGAGAGATGTGATGATAGAAGGTATAGGAGAGATTGGAAGCATGAGAAAAACTTGCCCTGCCATTTCTGACTTTGAAGACAGAGCAAGATGGCTACTAGCCAAGGAATGAGGCATTCTTTAGAAGCTGAGAATGGCCTTCAGCTAACAGCCAGTAAGAAAACAAATATTTTGGTCCTATAACCACAACAAACTGAATTCCATCCTAGAGCCTCCAGTGGGGAATGCACCTCTGTCAGCACCTTGATTTCAGATTTGTGAAACTGGAGCAGAGGAATCAGATAAGCTCATCAGAGTTCCTACCTACTGTGAGATCATAAAGTCTGTATTGGTATGCCACTAAATTTGTCATGGCAGCAGCAGGACACAAATAAAAACATTAATATACTCTTTGCTATGTTTTGGTTTCATGCATGACTATTTTCAGATCATATTCAAAGTGATAAGTATTGATTATTTGATATCCACTATTTTTATAGTTAATATCCACCACAAAATTCTCTGACTGCTAATGACACTTTTCAGCTCTAATGTTCTGGTTGAATAGTTTATCTGAGCTTCAGAGTTCAAAGAGGCTTTCCTAAAATTAATTTTCTTCATTTTATGGAGAACCTATGTGATAAGAAATATTGAGATGTTTTAGAGACTGATTTTTTTTTCATATAACCATAGGGTTTTTGGCTCTCTTCCTTCTAAATTTATATAATTTCTAATGAGTTTACTGAGTTGCAGTCAGTAGGCTTCAAGAGGAAGGCAACTTTATTGTTTCTCTACATCCTCCATTAAACTTAGTCTGTTGACTCATCCTTCTTCATAGTGGCTAAAATCTCCAGAAAATGCCAGAGCTTTTAGGACCCTATCAGATGTGAAAACATAATTTCATTTTTATATAATAACAAGTCAGTTCAACCCATAATTAAAACTTAAATTTCTCATTCTTATCTGCTTTATGTCTTTGCCTCTTCCCCAGGTTACTCCAGGCTGTGCAGCAGAGTTATAGACTTCTTCATTATTTCTTCATTTTGCTCTTCTTCTCATTTCTCCTAACCCTAGACTCTCCAGTGTTAGAGCAGGGGGAAGAGGGAGATGGAAGGGGATGGACAACTTCTTATTAGACTTGTTTGACTGTAATCAGGTGTTGATATCTCCTGGGTATGTCAGATGATCAGCTGCTTCTTCAATGAGATACTTCTGTGGGTCCCTGGAGATTATCTTGCTGGAATATCCCATTGCTGCTCCCTGGCATTAGTGAAATTTCCTCTAGCCAGCCAGATATGATTCTGTCAAGCCCTGGCCTCTGGCAATCCATCCTCTTGTGCTGGTAGTTAGCCTTCCAGTGATCTTTTTTGGGGGAAAACCTGTGAAAAGGGCTCACAGCAGCCTACCTTCCATGGGCCACCTCTGGCCCATAGAAAATACATGCCTTTGTTCATCTCATGTGGAGATTCATCTTGCTTCTACTCAAATCCTCTCTTTTCTTTGACTTTTGGCAAACCTTGCCAGTTGTTTGACTTCTCCAGACATGAGCCACATTTTAATCTCTATGTTTTCCTTAGTTTCAGACCTCACAGGCCAAGTACTTTTCATGGCTCTCCTGAAGTCTGCCTCTCCTGAGAAGACTTCCTCAAGTCAAGGCATAAGTAACTCTTTCTTTAAATAACCCTCACTCTCCCATCATTTGCCTTCTACTGAATTCTCTGATACACATTGGCAGAGCCATTTTTTGCCACTTCCTTTATAAATGGTCCATCTTGCCTAACAAGGGAGTACTTGTTATTCTCAGCTTTGGGGACTTGGTCTAAATCCCCAGACAGGAAGAGCCGTATTTTGGTGTCCTGTCACACTTCTCCAAATGCTCTCTTTCTATGATAGTGCCTTGCAAAATGAAAGTTAAAGTTCGTCTGAAATCAATGTAACTGCTAGCACCCTAAGAGTGCATATTTAGAAATTATCAAAGAAGGAAGGAAGGAAAGATGGAAGGAAGGAAGGAAGGAAGGAAGGAAGGAAGGAAGGAAGGGAAGGAGGGAGGAAGGAAGGAAGGAAGGAAGGAAGGAGAGAGAGAGAAAGAGAAAGGGAAGGAAGGAAGGTAGGAAGGAAGGAAGAAAGGAGAGAGAGAGAAAGAAAGAAAGGGAGAGAGAGAGAAAGAAAGAAAGGGAGAGAGAGAGAAAGAAAGAAAGGGAGAGAGAGAGAGAAAGAAAGGAAGGGAGAGAGAGAAAGAAAGAAAGGCCACCCAGTGTCTAATCTTGAATTTAGTTTTATTAAAAGGAAAGGAAACACAAGACTACTTGCCCACTGAGCAGGGAGCCCGACGCAGAGCTCGATCCCAAGACCCTGAGATCATGACCTGAGCTGAAGGCGGATGCTTAACTGACTGAGCCACCCAGGCGCCCCTATTTCTATGTCTTTGTTAGGATAATAAAGTGCCCACCTTATAGAATTCTGGTGAGAATAAATAAATGAATATATATTAATAAAATAAATTAATACATATTAAACTGATCTGAATAGGTAGTTGGCGTATCCGGAGCACTATCTGTATTTGCTATTATGATTATTATCAAGTGAGGCAATACCATGTGCAGTGCATAAAACAGAGACAGGTACACAAAGAACACTTAAGTTATCAAGCTCCTCCTTTGTGTGTATATTCACAAGTGTGTTTGTATAAACAGCTATGGTTCCACCTGAAGGATATTTAATGAACAGCCAGATTTCCTAGTGGCTATCATGATCTTCTTAGCCATTTATTATTTCTTTGTTCAAAAAATTTACAGAATACTCCACATACACCAGGCACTCTGCAAGCCGCTGGGGATTCGAAGATAATTTATATCAACAACAGGTAATGTGGTGAGGTGAAAAAGGGAGAACCAGAGAATGACAAACGATAGAAAAAGAAAAGGCAAAGTAACGAGGCAAAATATCTTGAATAAAATCTCTGAACAAAGCTGCCCAGAAAATGAAGAATTTGAACGCTTACATGGTCCAATAAATTCTATTTAAAACATTAAAAGCCATAGATTATGTAAAGATAGAAAAGAACTAGGCCTATTTTAAGAGGAGGCACGCAACTGGCTGGGAGAGAGTATAGATGCCCAAATGATTAGAGAGGCCATTTGCTTCAGGAATTCAGGAGAAAAGCATCAGGAGGGGACACTTTTTTTTTTTTTTTTTTTTTTAATGCTGGAGAGGTTATTAAGACAAGAATAAATGCAAAACTCGGACTCAACTTGAAAGACTCCAGCTAATCGCTGGGTATGTGCTATGGAGCTAAGATAAAAGTTCAGACAGAGGAAAGGAGAGTGCAGTGTCCATTGGGGAAGCTTAGTTTAGAAAAAAAGACATGGATTGAGAGTCAGGAGCTCTCCCTTCGTACCTGAGCTTAGCTGGGTGGCTCTTGATTAGTCGCGTTGTGTCTGCTCTCTGAAGCTTATTTTCCTCAAATGTAAAATCCAGTTATTGAGCTCAGCCACTTCTAAATCTTCCAACAGCAGAATTCTGCTGATTAGAGAAGTTCCGCAAACCAGCAATGTTTCATTTGAAGTTGATCAGTATGATTTACATTAAATAAATGAGTGCCAAAATAAATGTACTCATCAGCTAGTTTGAAGTTCCTATAGGAAATGCTTATGGGGCTTTGGTGAGTTCAATCACTTCGGTGAGTTCAAAATCACTCCTGCAGCTGTTTTTGAGTAAGGCTAGCAATCCTTCAGAAACTCCATCTATCTTGACAGGATGCTGAGCAGTGCTGCACTGATTGTGGGTGAGCTGGCAAAGTGGTCCAGAAAATGCAGAATATCATTTTAGGAGCCTGGCTGACATGCACAGGAATCACATCCCTCTTCTGGAAGGCATGTAACCTGCAGCGCCTGCATTATCTCATCTACATCGGATACAGCTGTAGTACTCATTATTACTTCTTTACAAGTGAGGAACAATGCCTAGATTTATGAAGTAGTTGCCCAAACTCATAAAGTTAGTTAATGGCAGAGTCCTGGCTAATAAGTAATTACAAGTAGATATAATGCTTTGTACCAGAGAGAATAAGATTCTGGGGTAGGAAATAAAGATCTGAAAATAGTGATTTGTACAGGTTTATTTCTCAGTCATATAAAATAAATCCAGGGGTAGGCTTTCCAGGGAAATATGGAAGCCTCACATTGTTATGGACCCAGGCTCCTTCTCCCTTTTTTGCTCTGTTTAATGTGGTTTGCATCTTAAAACTCACTTCATAGCTCAGTGGAACTGCAGGAACTTTAGTCATTATATTTACATTCCAGGAAGCTTGTAAAAGGAAAGAAGGTGAGAGCACCATTGTCTTTTAAGGATACTTGCTAGCAATGAAATATAATTGCCACTTATATCTCATAGCCAGTATTTAACATAATAACTATATCTAGCTACAAAGTAGACTGGAAAATTTAATCTTTTAGATGAAAAGTAATGTGACTGACAAAAAAATTGGTGTTTTTACAACTAAGGTGTAAGTGCAGAATGATATTGGAAAAGAACTAATATCCTGCTAGTCTTCCATTTTGCCAGATCCATTGGGGATCAGTTTGGGGCTCTACTGCATCTCATATTCATGCAGGAATGCAGACTGATAAAGCCTCCACTGTCTGGAGTGTAGATGGTTCCTGGAGCCAGGGAAGGGAGAACACATCACTTCCCCTCATTTCTATTGGCCAGTGGAAGTCATACGTTATACCTGATTTCAAGGGTGCGGGGGAATGCAATCTCATCTTGTGCCTTGATAGAGAAGAATCAGGATACCCTTGAAGAAGGCTAATGACTACCAGAGGAGTCTTTCTCAGAGAAGCAATTACATTGAGAGTGCATATCAATACCTTAAGGCAACATATATGTGACTAGTCAAGAAATATGAACCACTGCAAACACTAAAGACTTTTAGTGCTCTTCAGAATTGCAATCTAATTGTTAGTGTAAAAATGCAGATTTCTTGACCCTAGCACAAGTGAGTATGATTCTGTATGTTTGCAATGAGGCCTAGAACTCCTCATTTGAACAAACATCTCAGAACATGTTCAGGCATGTGACCACACTTTGACTAAAAGTGCCTGACACGTATTAGAATAGCCAAAATAAAATAAATTTGCTAAGAAGTACAAGCCCAATTGAATGGTAACTCAAGTCATGTTTAATATGATGAGGATGAAATTGCTCTTACAATTAGGAGATGATAAATTAATATTTTTTGGTAGGAATATAATTCTACTTCATTCTAGATTTGAGAGGATTGTTAAAAACAATGATCTTTTATTTCTGGTTTCTTCTTGCTTACCAAACTACTAACTCTACAAGATAAAAAGTGGTGTGAACACCAGCCTTGTGTCAGCAGACCCATGTTTGAATATCAGATTCCCCAGTTACTTCCAGTGAGAATTTGGGTAAGTTTATACCTTGTCTAAAGCTCAGTTTCCTTAAAACATAGATGATATTGCCTTTCTTAAAGTTTTGTTGTGAGAATTAAATGAAATACTATGTGTGCAACACTGAGCACAAGTGCTTGTTTAGTACAACTAAGCAAGAGGAAGAATTAGAAATCAAAAAACTTCTTCCAATGGCCACTGTTGACATATTCAATAATTTAAAGATTCTCTGAGTGCTAGCATAAAAAAAATTCATTTTATTTAATCCAGTGTTGATAGTTTAAATGAATTTCCAGTGCTGCATGCAAATGCTTTATATTAATTTAGAATAATGAAATACTTTGTTAGGCTGAAGAGAAAGAAGATACTCAGCACAGACTATCACTAAATGGCAGAAATTAATTTATTAAGTAAATATTTTCCCTATGCAACTATTCCTCTGATAAGTGCTTGTAAAATCCATGGCAAGCACAAATGTTTATCGTATTAGTAAATCTACATTATGGGGTGAAAGGGAATAAAAGCTCTGAGTACTTATTTAAGGTGTAAAATAGAGTCAGGAGTCAGTATGAATAAATAACAGCAGTTCCTGTCCGGGCAAGTGATGAGTTGAATTAGTAATTGTGTAATCGGAGTGAAGGCTGAAAATACAGCTGCTGCCTGTGTATCCATAGAGGCTCCACCCTATTCACGAGCATCAAATCGGCACCAAATGGCAAGAGCAAACCATTTAGGCCTTAAAGAACAGCCAGTTCAGACTGCCTCCAAGCTTACTGGCTGCCTCTCAGCCATGCTTAGCTGGTCATCTTCTAACAATGGTTGGTAACAAAAGCCGGACACCTCACCAGCTGCTGTCCACTAAGCTAAAGTGGGCTGCCCAGGGGGCAGGCAGATGAAATTCTATAAAAAGTCACTGAAGGAGAAATTTTAATAATGCCACACAGATTGTTGACTGTGGGAAAACAATCGCAGCTGACAAAGGAGCCAACTGTAGGTGTGTGCAGTGTTTTGACAGTAATTAGAGACGAAGAGCTCACTTCCAGGAGAAGCAAAATGCAGCCAGGGAGGCAAAGGAGGAAGCCGAGGTGGGTTTACACAGAAGCAAATGAAGCTTGCAGCAGTGTCTTCCAAGGCATCAGAGAGGGAGATGGCACTTGGGTTCATATGGTCATTTGCTTCTGCAAGATTTTCAGAAGTACAGTATTTTAACAGCAGATGGTTAAGATTGCTCTTATTTCCCACCCCACCTTAGTCTCTGTCAACTTCTTGTGTGGAGGGGACTGGAGCGGTCTTGGGCATTTCTGAGATCCAATTAGAGGGAAGTTGACTCGGGCATATTTAGTTTGGAGTTAGTGGGATATATTTATCACTTCTGTCTGTATTTAAGTTCTTGCTAGCTGTCCCGGGGCAGAGAAACCAAGACTAGCTCTCTTGCCTATTGGGTAGACTCACTCAGCGCCTTAACACAAAGATGTTTGCATTCTAAACATGTCCTGTGCTCAGGGGCTGTGAGAACGTAGGCAGTGAGGACAGAAGAGGCTAGTCTATGGGAAATTCTTCCTGGTTGTTTGGTAACATTTCAAGTGGAGGATTAACTTCTTAAAAATTCCTAGTCAAATGGAAGTTCTCTGGTGTTGGGGTGTAAAATTATAAAAAGCACCACTCCTTTGTATGGGAATTGCAAGAAATAAAATGTATCAGAATTTCTGTTTGTAGAACCTAAGTTTGTAGCAACACAACAAACAGTGAATGTATGTGAAATCTCTCTCTCTCTCTCTTTTTAATAAAAAGGTATTGAATCAATCACATTGGGAGGGGGGAATCTTTGTAGTCTCCTTGTAGAAAATATTACAAAGCATATCCTAGAAAGAGGCAATGAAAGAATTTGCAGTTATAACACGTGAAAATAAGTTTTATAAATGTGTTTTGGGCAGTTAAAAATGTTTTATCACACTTCATGATTTTTTTTGTTCTAAATACCCAATTTGTGCTTAATTCTGTATTTTTTTTATTTATAGAGGGATCCCCTCAACATTTGGTGACTGTTGCTTAGTGTGTTCAATCTATTCAAATTTCCATTCTCCCTTTTCATCTGTTAAAAGCTGGCCTCCACATCATAAAACAAGTAATGCCAGTTTTCTTAAAAGGAATATTTATATAGGTATAAAGATTATGTTATTATATATCATTGTCTATCTTTGAAATGTCAAAGTACAAGACATATATTAAAAGGGCACAGATCATACAGATATAGCATGAGGACCCTTCACAAGCTTCACAAACTGAAGACACTCATTTAGCCAGCCCCCAGAAGAATCCCGGATTCTTTCTACCATGGCACCCTGAAGTCTCTCCATGGCCCCCCCATGCCCCCTCATCCACTCTCATGGATTCTAATGCCAGAGGTTAGTTTTAGCTCTTTCTGAACATTGTCTAAATGGAATCATATAGTATGCACTAACTTGTATCTGGCTCCCATATGGTTGTGTGTGTTTATCCTCATGGCTCTATAGTGTTCCATTGTGTGAACAGATCAGAATTTATGGGATCTACTATTGATGGGAATTTGGATAATCTTCAGTCTCGGGCTACTACAGATAGCACTGTTACGAATACTCTCACACTGATGTGTGAATACGTGTACACATTTCAGCTGAATATATATGCAGCAGTGAGCTGGCTTATAAATATTAAATTTTAAAAGAAAATTGCTCTGAGTAAGTTTTATCACTGTGTCTTTAAATATCAAATGAAATTACAAATTATACGAGTTGTTGATTATTATAATAGTACTACTGAGTTTAAATTTTATTGTAACTGTAGCTAAAAGATGATAGATTTAAAAACTTAAGGACACAAATAGCCAAGAGAAATGGAGGAGGTCGAAACATAAAATTCTTAGTCTGGAATATTATCTCCTTTATTGATGGCTGGGGAGATTTGGGGATTAGAAGGGATTTGGGGTCACCCTATTCATACCTATGGTCTTGGCATACTTACTAGTAACACTCCATTTATTGTAAGGTCACCTAGGATAAGGAGAAACACCTGAATATCTAAAATTACTACTAAAATGCCAAAAGGCCAACAGATTGGTCCCTGGCTACCAGAGTAAGCAAGAGACACGTCGGATTTTGGAATTGAAGGCCAAGGATTATCAGTCATTGTTATACAAATTTTACAATCCATCTAGTCTGTTTCTTCATCTCAGGAATGGTATGCACACTCTGGGATGATAGACACAGTTAACAAACAAGGGGGAAGTCGTGAAACAGTACCCAGACACAATATGCACAGATGTGGGACATTCAAACGGATGCAAGGAGAGAGAGGAGGAAGGAGAGAAAAAATAAAGATTTGAGGCCTACAATTATTCATTGGTAATGGAAAAGATGAGTTACAAGGACATAAAAAACAGAGCGATGAAAACAAACAAAGTAGTAAATAACAGAATCAACTCCTGCTCCATTTTGGGATTTTGATTGTCTATAGGCCAGTAAATATGGGAAGAATTAATTCAGTGAGATCCCATACAAGAACACGCTTTGCAAAATAAAAAGTAGCTGTGGTACTCCAAGAGTTAAAATGGCAAAAGCTGAAGTGTTCCCGTATCTTAACCTCACACACCTGTGGTTTACAGTTCTATACACTATTTTACTTGAGGCCAATAAACTTTAAAATAATCCTTAAAAATATTTACAGCTACTTGCATAATGAGTTTCAGTTCCTGCTTTTTATTGTGTGGATTAACACTACACACTGAGGCAGTATTTGCGAAATTAAATGTGGCTATCAGAAGAAAAAAATTTCTATGTTAATGGCCAAGAGATACATATCGTGTACCTACTCTGTGTTGGGGTTGCTTTATGTATTGCACATAAGGCCACTGTATGCAGCAGATATTGCTAATTTTGCAAAAAATAAAAGGAGGGGGGAGAATTTGAGCAAAAACTCTACAGTTTATAAGTAGAAGAAGCTTTGATTCAAACCTAGGTATCTGGGCCCCAGAGCGCGGACACGCAGCTACGTATGATGGAGCCGTGGGAAAAAAGCTGCAGCAAGAAGGAGATCCAGGTAGTTCCCACAGCAATCAAGTGGTTATAGAAAGCAAGGTAGGAGACTTACTGGAAAGAATGTAGGCATGGGACCCAGACAAACTGAATTCTCTTCTTCCACTTACTAGTTACCTGAGCTTGGACTCAACTTCTGGGACCTGTTTCTTCTCCAGGAAAATGGAATAATTAGATTTTCATGAGAATTAAATAATTCATGTAAATAGGCTACTGCAGTACATTCTTTAGATTCTATGGTTTTCCCCCTCACCCTCGTTGGGCAAAGAAACAGCCTCAAGATGTTACCTGTTCTACATTCTTGCCTCAAGACGAATGGAAACTATTCACCCCAGGCGAGGGATTTGTTCATACTCTTAAGCATTCTCTAGGAAGAGAGCTAGTATTTTATCACCTGCCAGTCCAGAAAGTCTTCCTCAAGACTAATCAAATTTCCTGATTAAATGTAAGCAAATTTTCTCTGATTTTCACCTAACATAGAGGAAAATTGGCAATGGTTCTCTCATACAGGTTTTTCTTCTATACCAATTTTGAACTAATGGAAATTATTTTCATTCAACAAATACTTAAAATATTTTATTTTCTCCTAGATTTTTCATAAGCTACATTTTTTGTACTTTCTACTTTGAATCCCTAAATAATAACCTGTTGCAGTTTCTTCTAGGTCCAGCTCAAGTGCCCATCTAGAATTTATAAGTTTTCAAGATCTCCCCGCCAAGCAGATCTTATGCACTCTCCTGTGGGCAGGTGACATATCAGAGAATTTCTTTACCCATAGCTTCCCCAAAGGATTTTGAGCAACTTGAGGGCAAAGACGGTGTTGTATTCATCTACTTTGCTTGTTGGATTGTTTACAGCCAGAGTCTAGGGTTGAATTTGGTCCATAGTCATGGCACCAATTTGTTGAATTAACTTTGTTGCATTCATAAATGACTATAACTAAGAAAAAAATTACAATTTAAATTCATAATCTGGATTATGTGTATTTCATAAGTTTTCTTGGCTCTAATATCAACAACTCTACTCAAATTAAAGATTAATGTTAAAATTTCCCTTTGGTTAATAATACTAGGTAGACAGCGTGGCATGTATATTATTTAAGGTACAATGAGCTATAGTAACAAGGAATTCAATAATAATTTAATGGCTCAATGAATATAGAATTTTATTCTCTCTCATGTCATAATCCAGGTTATGTGTTCCTTCTCTTTTCATATGGATAATCAGGAACCCAAGCTGACATATGCTGTACCATCTTCAACCCTTTATTTTCCAAGGTTGCTCTCTTCATTGCCATTTTAGCCAGAAGAGTAAAGAGACATGGAGGAATATACTTGTAATTTTATATGAGATTAGCTGGAAGTATGGAAGTGAAACTCATCACCTCTGTCCACATTTCACTGGTGAGATTTTAGCCAAATGTCTATGCTTATCTGCAAAGGAGGCTGGAAAATGTAGTCCATGACTTGGCAGCTACATTCTAGCCACAACTCTATTACTTAGAGTTATGGGCTGAATTGTATCGCCCCAAAACTCATATGTTAAATTTCTAACTCCCAGTATCTCAGAATGTGACTGCATTTGGAAATATGGTCTTTAGGTAGTTGATTAAGTTAAAATGAGGCCATTTGGGTGGGTTCTAATCTGACATACTTTTGTCCTTATAAGAAAAGAAAATTGGGACACAGACACACACAGATGGAAGACTGTGAAGACATATGTGCTAAACACTCTCTAAGCCAAAGGAGTCTTCAAAAGGAACCAATTCTGCTGATACCTTTGTTTTGGACTTCTACGTTCTAGAATTGTGAGACAATAAATTTCTGTTGTTTGAGCCATTCAGTCTGTGATACTTTGTATGGTTCTAGCAGGGTGATACACTAAGGAAGAAGGACAGATTTGAGGGGACAACCATTAATGTCAGTTGCATTATGTGAACTATGAATTGATTACTGTCTTCATTTGGACTGCTATAACAAACTACCATAGAC
Organism: Eumetopias jubatus; assembly: GCF_037043125.1. Lineage (NCBI taxonomy): Eukaryota > Metazoa > Chordata > Mammalia > Carnivora > Otariidae > Eumetopias > Eumetopias jubatus. Next base: position 111,246,568 of record NW_028274814.1, on the reverse strand, counting down.
TGGGTAATTTAAAGATCAAACATTTATTTATTACAGTTCTGGAAGCTGGAAGTCCGAGATGAGGTGCCAGCATGATTGGATTCTGGTGAGAGCTCACTTCTGGGTAGCAGATAGTTCTGATTTCTTGTATCCTCACATGGCAGAAAGAGAGCTAGCTACCTCTCTGGCCTCTTCTTATAAGGGCACTAATCCTTTGCATGATGGCTCCATCCTTATGACCTAATCACCTCCCAAAGGCCTCACCTTCCAAATGCCATCACATTGGCATTAGGGTTTCAACATATGAACTTGGTGTGGTGGGGGATACAAACATGTATTCTATAATCATTGCTATACCATCCGTGAATTTATTTAGGAGTTGTAAACAAATTGTGTAAATAAAGTTCTTTAAAAACTAAGACATCCTGATTGCCCCCCTACCCCTCAACAGTCAGTGATCATTTTAAAACATAGATTATTTTACTCTTACATGTGAAAACTTAGAATGGTTTCCCCATTTCTTCCTGCACAAAACTAAATGTGCTGCTTGTGTCTTCCAAAGACCAACATGATGGCCCTGTACCAACTCCAGCCATGGCTTTTTCTACACTTCCCCTCATTCCTTTTGCTCCAGACATATTGGTTTTCCAAGCATGCTCCCACCTAAGGGTTTTGCCCTTTCCTTTCTAGGAATGTTCTTTCTCAAGAGAGCCATATAACTCACTTTATTACATACTTTGGGTGTCTGCTTAAAAGCTATTTTATTAGAGACTTTCCCTGACTATTCTAAGTAAAATAGCAACCATCCCCATGTCTGCAGCATACTTGTCACCCTTTCCCTGCTTTGTTCTTCCCCACAGTGTTTGTTCTCACTAATATATCATGTATTTATTTGTGTGATTGTCCTGCTTTCTAGAATACACCAGGAGTTCATAGAGTTTTGTTTGTTCACTGCTGTATCCCCAACATCTAGAACAGCTCAGAAAGATCTCTACAGATTGGACGCCTCAAACAGATATTTTCAGACATCTATATAAGGAATTTTTCTCTGTCACAGAACAACCTAAATTATGAGCCAAAAGATAAAAAATATGAAGAAGATACAGAGAAGAAGACAAAGGAATGTGGGGATGATTATGGTAGGAACCTACTCTTAGTATTTCCAAATATAGATCATCCTTGATTTACTAAAGGATTACATCCCAATAAACCCCTCATAATTTGACAGTATCATAAGCCAAATGTATTTAATATATCTAACCTACTGAACACCATAACTTGCCTGCCTTAAATGTGCTCAAAACATTTATATTAGCTCACAGTTGGGCAACATCATCTAACACAAACTTATTTTATAATAAAGTATTGAATATCTTATGTAAGCTATTAAATATCCTACAGAAAGTGAAAAACAGAATGGGTATATGTATAGAATGGTTGTAAGTGCATGGTTGGTTACCCTTGTGACCATGTGGCTGACTGGGAACTGTGGCTCACTTCTGCTGCCCTAGAATCACCAGATTATTGTACCACATATTACTAGCCAGGGAAAAGACCAAAATTCAAACTTTGTAAAATAGAAACACTAATTCAAAAAGATATGTGCACTCCTATGTTTACTGCAGCTTTACAATAGTCCTGATATAGAAGCAACCTAAGTGTCTACTGATAAATGGCTGGATAAAGATGTATATATAGTGGAATATTACTCAGCCATAAAAAGGAATGGAATTCTGCTACTTGTGAAAACATGGATGGACCTAGAGGGTATCATGATAAGTGAAATAAGTCAAACTGAAAGGACAAATACCACAGAGATCTTGTAAGTAAAATGAACGGCATCAGCGGGTGAGGACCATTTAATATACTTTATACATAGGATGTGCCAATATGTATTTGTAGAATAAATAAATAGTACAAGATCTCTGGGTATTTCTTTTCCCTTGGTCTGCAAGAGTATTTCTTTCCCAATCTTTCTGTTTCCCTGGCTTCACTTTAAAGATTGTCTTTATTTCAATTTCATTTTTTATTTTTGGGGCTGATCTCTTTTGATCGTCTTTGTTTCAGATCATGTATTCTCACAAGTTAGACTAGTTTTCCTTTGTGTGATAGTTTCCAAATCTATAAACACAGTCTGATCTTTTCAAACCTCAGAATTCCATATGAAACGGTCTGTTGGCTATTTACACATTGAAGTTCTGCAGTCACTTCAACTTGATCCATTAATATGCCCCTAAAACTTGTTACCCTTCTAAATTCCCTATTGTGGCCTTGAGTACAACCATGGTCCTAATAACTCAGGCTCTAAACCTTGGAAACCTCCCTGCTTTGATGTTTGTTACCAGTAGAAATGAATGAAATATTTTACATCCTGGACTATGTAGGATTAGGTGTTTGTAACCCTAGTATGACTTTTTCCTTCACTTCTTAAAATATCTAGTGAAGTATCCCCCTCTCGAAATTTTGGTGAGAAGCTGAGAGTAGATTTAAGCATACCAGATAAATTATGTTCTGATCTATCCTGGTAGTTTATTCTACTGGCACCAACGGCTACTGTTAATTCCTTTGAGAAATGAAGTCCTTGGAATGATCACATCTCAATAATTAAAAATATCTTATCACCCACCATTCTATTTGGAATCCTGGCAAAGACTGTAGAATTGTCCTCATATGTCCAACCCTACTTAGGAACTCAGCCAATGTAAGTATTAAAGACAACTTTATATCAGCTTTGTTAGGAAACTCTGTAGCCATTCATTAAACCACTCCTCAAATTCTTGGCTACCGGCCCCCTTCAGAGCAACTCCTCCTTGGCTTCCTCTCATTCCTGTCCTTATTCCACCGCATCCTCTGAACCCTTCCCTCCTCATTCTTGTATCCCTTATAAAAATTCTTCTTGACCTTGGTACATTACTCTTTTAAATCATACTGTATATGATATGTTAATATTTATAACTAATAATATATGACTTTGACCTGTAAAATATCTTTGTACCATACCTACTCAAATTTTGCTAGCATCATAAAATAATTTTTGAGACTCTCCTTCTTTTCTGATAACTTGGACAATTCAACATAAGTATTTGTTTCTTAAAATTTGAGTTAACAGGGCGCCTGGGTGGTTCAGTTGGTTAAGCAACTGCCTTCGGCTCAGGTCATGATCCTGGAGTCCCGGGATCGAGTCCCACATTGGGTTCCCTGCTCAGCAGGGAGTCTGCTTCTCCCTCTGACCCTCTTCCCTCTCGTGCTCTCTGGCTCTCATTCTCTCTCTCTCAAATAAATAAAATCTTAAAAAAAAAAAATTTGAGTTAAAACACTCATAAAACTATATGAACCTACTGCCTTTTTAATATATTCCAATGCTATATTGTTTCAGTTAATTAAAACTTTCATAGTTAATTGAACATGGCTCCTCATTTTTCCCAGCGTTTGTTTTTTATATATACGTTGGAAACCACCAATTTTCCTGAGTGTCTATATCAGGTCCCTTCTCCCTCACCTGCTTCCTAGACCTTTGCCATTCCACAAAGAGTCCACAGTCAGATGTCCCAACAAGATGAAACATCCATTGAGTGAGGAAATATTTTATGCTACATTGGTCTCCTGTATATAGCATGTAATTGGATTTTTCACTTTTTTGTTTTAGTGTGAGTCATTATTTATTTGAAAATTTATCAACTCATATTTATTGTGGTTTCTGATACTATGTTTTATCCTGCCATGTTATATTTATCATTTTATGCCAACTTTTATATGCAATTTACTTCTTCCTATCTTCCCCTTCCCTCTCATTGTCCTTTATCTTCTCTTTTCTTTCCTATCTTCCACTAAATGAAACATATTTTATGTGCTCCTTTTTTCACTTTGAGTTTAGAAATTCTAAATGCTATTTAAATTCTTTTCATTATATACTTTAAATTCTTAAGATACAAAGACAAACTGTGTTTTTCTTAAATATGAAGCAGTACTATCTGTTTTCCCTCTTCTGAAACAGAAATGCCATTAAAATGCCTTTATTTCACTTTTACTTCCATCTCCCATGTATTTTTTTTAATTGGTAGACTTCATTTTTTAGAACAGTTTGAGATTGACAGAATAAGTGATTCTTATGTGTCCTCTATCCTACTCACCGTTTCCCAGTACTATTTTTAAATCATTTAGAGTTATATTTATTCATTTATTTTATGTAATGCCTTTACTGTTTTAAGAATTATTTTTGTAATGAACTACACTGAAATTTATGGCTAAATTGTTAATAACTGCTTAGGCTTAACAATATAGTCAATTGGTTTCTATATTTATGCACTTTTATATATACCACATCTTCTTTCTGGGTTAATTTTGAACAAATGAAATAAATATATCTTGAGTAATTTTTTTTCCTGAAACACATATTCAGTAATTCATTTCTTGAATGATCCATTATAAATTTTCATGTCCAACAAAAATCTTTATGGTTCTTAAATATTGCAGACTAATTGGTTGGTTATAGATTTCTAATTAGAAACCCTTTTTTCCTTCAGCACATTGAGGCTAGTGCTACATTTTTCTAGCATTTGCTAAGAAGGCTGAGAAGTTCCATACCCATCTCACTCTCAGTTATATGCTTAGTTTCTTTTACTGTGGAAACTTTAAAAATTTACTCTTTATTCTTAGGATTCAAAAATTTCATCAGGATTGTCCTAACATGCGTGTGTTTCCTTATTCCTGATAAGTACGTCAAGGATTTTTCCATTTGAACATTTGGATCTTTCTTCAGGAAACTTTTCTTGTATGAGTTATATCTACTTATTCTTTTCTTTCTGTTTTTAGACAGTTATTGAATGTTCTGGCATTATCCTCCATAGCTCTCAAGATATCTTTAATATTTCCTCTCTTCTTGCTTCCTCTATTCTTTGGGACGTTTCCTTATCACTCGTATTATTTAGTTGGACTTCAGCTCTATCAGTGTTTTTGTTTGACCCATATGTATATGTACATATGCATGCTTGTTTGTTTTTGTAATTATTTTTTATCTTTTAGAATTAAAAGAAAAATTTTTTTTGATTGTACCTTTTTTTTGTACAAGCTTGTACTTGATTCATGGCTTTAATAGCCTCTTCAATCTTTCTGAGAATTAAAATGTTTAAGTTTCATACAAGTCAGCTCTTCTGTTAATTATCTTTTTTGATAATGCATAGAAATTTTTTTGTTCTTACAGATTTGAAAATGAAAGACTGCATTGATTCCCATATGTAGTTAGTATAGGTTTTCTTAAAAGTTGTATATGTCTGATTTCTTACCAGCCCCTCCCCCCCACATAAAGGGACAGCTCATTAGACTCTGAAGTTAAATGGGCAAGATTATGCTCAGCGATGTGTTCATGGTAGAAAGCTGGCAAGCAAGGCAGGGACCTCTTTCAAATGCCAAAAAGTGAAAAAAGGTGTAACACTTGAGAGTATTTCAATTCTGTAGGGAGCCCAGTATCCCCTCCCACCCTTATCTCAGATCTGTGTGGGTTTAAAGTCACCCGGGCTCTGCATTTTTTGGTTTGTGTTTTGAGCATCAAAACGATATTGAGCTTTTACTATCCCTTCTTGTCACCTATCTAGGGACAGCAGATTCTCCATTTTGTTTTGAAAGCTGTTATCATTAGCTTTATATTCTAGAGGCGAACACTCAAGCCAGCTGCCCTATGTAGAACTGATCAGGGTGTTTCATAATTCTTTAAATTAATCATGACACTACAATCTATGCTGAGTTTCTCTTCCTAGACCAGGTTATTCTGTCTTGAATTCTGCAATCTTCTCCTATGCCTGTTTCAGGTTTTTCACTTTTGATTCATTATCAATCAGATTCCAAAAACTTCCCCTGGTCTGCTGCTTCAGGCTCACTTTTTCAGCACTATTACGGATTTTGAAAAATATATCTGTCTTTTCAGGAAATGCTGGAACACAAATAAAGTACATGTATATATCTGCCCATTATCTGGAAGCAGAAAACTTACATTTTTTGTACTCACTTGTAACTAATAGTTCCATAGTCCACCACACCCATATATCAGAGGCAGTTATTAACTTTTCTGAGCTTTTGATCTGCAATTGTTTTCATTAACTGGCATGGCTACAAACTTAGTCAAAGTCTGCCCTATTTCATACATAGTGATTTTAGTAGTTTCCTAAATGTTTTACTTATGCTTAGTCACTCCCAGTTCTAGGTGATTCAGCATAATATCCAGGGCTTCAGTATGACTTTTGCTCTGTTCTCTACTAAAAATTTTTTAATTACATTTTATGACTGTATTGTTATAAAGATGAATAAAATCTAAGCTGTGCTCGTTATATACTCATGATATTTATTTTTTCCTTCTATTTAAAATACATTAAAATTAAAACATTTTTGTGGGCCCCTGAAAGTACTGTGAGCTCTAGCTACTGCCTACTCTGTCCAATGGTTAAGTTGCTCCTGATAATGTCTCTATCTTAATCATCAGAAAAGTTTATTTTTCTTCATGTTGGAGTGTGTGTGTGTGTGTGCATGTGTATTTGTGTGTAAAAATTGTTGATTCTCCAGTACATATAAGCTAAAGCTGAAATTCCTTTAATAGTCTTCCCAGCTAATATTCAAAACCCTCCATAATTTGTTCTAAATTCTTTTTCTAGCCACCCCTCCCACAGCTTTAACCCAAGACCTCTACCTTGGTTAACTTCCTAACCTCTTGAACAAGATTGGAACTTTGTCACCCTATTCATTTGCTCTGTTGCTCTTTGGATCTACTCCCCCCTTCCAATTCTGCCTTTTTAAACTAATATTATTGATTCCATGCAATATGGAGTGTGGTTAAAAGCATGGACTCGGGAATCAGTGTCTGAGTTCAAAATTACTAACTAGTTCTATGTCTTCTACAAGTTACAGGACCTTAATGTGCCCCAGTCTTCTCAACTATAATATGGGAGAAATAATTGTTCCTATTGAAAGGATTTAGAAGGAAAAACACAATAGTAAGAACTGTAACACTCACCAAGCACTTATCACGTGCCACTTATTTGTCTAAGTATTTTACACATGCGTAAAGAGCTTAACACAGTGCGTGACACAAAGAATGTCTTCAAGAATTCTATTATTTTCCTACAATATTACTCAATAGGGCAAATACAACTTCAAAAAAACAAAACAACAACAAAAAACCCCAAAACTTTCTGGACAACAGCCACAAGGATTGCTTTCTCCTCTGACTTCTATAGCATGTATTATGCACATTCTTGATAGTTATCATATGCTACTTAAAAACTGGGATACTGCTTCATAAATCATCTTTGCATCTCTCGTACAATTTGCCACCGAGTCTTGCAGATTGTGGGAAGTCCATTATACATTTGTGCATTGATTTCTTCATTGATTATATGATTTCTTCATGTCTAGCAGTCAAAAGTCCCCTCAATTGACACATACTGGGAGAAAGCAGTGAGGTCAGCAGCAAGGTCAGTAGCACGCTCCTAACAAAGAACCACTTTGCAAGTTTCCATTCATCTTGCTCTGCTGTTAATAACACTTCAGCCTCTCTATTAGTACGGAATCAAATTTGGGATTGTGTATTTCCTCACACATGGTTAGTGGAAAACGGTTTTCCTACCAGCTTTGGAGCGTTAAATCCACCCAAGTAGGGATATCAGGTGACTGATTTAATGGTGCAATTTACCTCTCAAATGGTATGATTTACCACCAAAATAATTCACTTAACCAGGAACGACAGCAGTGGAAATGCCACTATTTGTCATCTCTATCACTAGAGATTTGTTGAATTACTCCCCTTGGGGTAATTACAAACTCTCAGACTAATTTTTCTTGAAGCTTTAGTGATCTAGTCTCTTCTGGACACTTAGAGCAGAGCACTAAAAACCAGGGTAGGAGGTGGTGAGGGAGAAGGCCCTGTAAATGGGAGAAAGGGCTTCATAAAAGGGAAATGAGCATAGCAGAAGACAAGCATTGTCTACTTCACTACAGAGTTCTACTCAGTCACATGCCTTTTTGGAGTAGAATGCAATCTAGCAGTTCTAAAATACAGACCACAAGTCAGAACTTCCAGTCCAAAATTAGTGAATATGACCCCAAACTTCTCACTTTCTATGAAAAAAAGTGTGACTCTGGCTGATGTAGACTGTAAATATGAAGATAATTCAGATGCCTTCTGCTGAATTCCTTTCACTCTTAACTATAACATTTTGGTAAACTTATCACATTTTCAGAAGATACATATAAAGAAATAATTATTGTTGACTGTACTTCATACAATTTTCACAGGCATTTATTTCTTAAGCCATGGACCGTGTGTTTGGTAATGCTATTTACCTCTACTGTCTCAGTAGCCACAGATGTTCTGGGCCTTGTCAGTCAATGTGGTACTTCTAGGACTCTCCAAATGTGTCCAAATTTTTTCCTGTGTCTAACAGTCCCGGTATCCCAGACAACAATTATTCACTGTGGCATCATGGCACTTTGGTGATTGGCAATCACTTTCTGGTGTGTCGTAACTAATTTGTTACTAGTAACAGTTAAAATCAAATGAATGATTAACTTTTCTGTGTACAGAGCAGATTCAAGGCTGCCTTGGGAGCAGGTAATAATTGGCAATATTACTAGGATTCTTCTTGTCACTTTTTTCTAAGATTTATTTATTTACTTGATAGAGAAAGAGAGAGAGTGGCACAAGGATAGGGGCAGAGGGAGAGGGAGAGAGAGTCTCAAGCAGACTCCCTGCTGAGCACAGAGCCTGATGCAGGGCTTAATCCCACCACCCTGAGATCATGGCCTGAGCTGAAATCAAGAGTTGGACTCTTAATTGACTGAGACACACAAGCGCCTCTCCTTGTCACTCTTATTACCGCTCTATCAGCCCTCAGCATGTGGACAGAGAGCTCCCTAGCTACATGCACTGCCATGGGGAGGATGTGGCTACAGCAAGATCACAGAAGTCACTCCTTAGTGTTGAGTTTCCAAATGGAAGGTTTTAAGCTCATATCAGAAACGTTAGGCTTGAAAGCCAGATCCTGGTGGCCCAGAGAAACATAGGAAGAATTGCATCTTGCTCTGAGGAGTGTATCCTAAGGAGAGTGGAACATTTCTGAGCAGTAGAGAAGCAATAATGGAGTGACGTGTCCAGAAGATGGGACTAGAGGCTGCACCACTGAGTCCTGACCACCCCAGTCCAGAAAACTAAAAAAGTATTTCTAAAACCCCAAGGGAAGTAGAGAAATGTTGGCTGAGCTGGTGGTACCTAATGAAGACAGAAGGCAAAGTCTGCTGCTGCCTGGTACCTTCCAGTGCCTGTGGCATGGCTGGGACATCCGCAGCAGATATGGCAACAGCAGAGATGATCACAGACGTAAAATAAGTGTTACTCATGTAGGGCTTAGTATGTGAAAAGTACTATAGTAGGTTCTTCCTTAAGTTATCTTAAGAATCCTCATAATAATCCTTCTCGGTTGCTTCTATCAATATTCCCATTTTACAGATGAGGGAAGAGAAGCACCAAACAAAAGGTATGGGACCATCCTATGGTTGCAGAGCAGATAAGTAATAGTAGAGTTAACATTTGGATCCAAGCATCTGGCTCAGAAGCCTGCCCTCCACTGACATCAGGACAACATCGCAGGAATGTGCATCACTTCCAGGGAGATGTCAAGAAGAGAGAAGAGAAAAGACTCCTGGACTGATTGCTTTTGCTTAAAAGAGTGTGCATTTTAAACTGGAGGTGACTAAGATTCCTTGAAATGGCAGACTTGGTCTCATAAGCTAAATGAGTGACAAATAAGAATTATATATTTTTGGAAAACTTGTTTCTTGACTATAGAGCTTCATTTCTCCTACATTGGTAATAATTTTACTTTTTTCCCCCATTTTATCTTGTTTGTTGGCTTATGAGGTATAACTCTGTTTTGGTTTTAAGTGGTGGCTTTAAGGTTTATAGTACACATCTTTAACTGATCATAGTCTACCTTCAAGGAATAATATACCATTTCACACGTAGGATAAGAATCTTATAAGAGTGTAGTTTCATCCCATTTTTACATGTATTTTAAATCCCACAATATATTGTCTCCTTTTGCTTTGAATAGTTAAATAGCTTTTAAAGAGATATATTTTTAAAAAAATCAGTGGAACAGACTAGAAGATCAATCGAACAGAGTAGAGAGTGGGGAAATAGACCTATGCTTATATGGTCAATTAATCTATGATAAAGGAGGCAAAAACATGCAATGGGGAAAAGATGGTCTCTTCAACAAATGGTGTTGGGAAAACTGGACAGTTACATGCAAAACAATGACACCAGACCACTTTCTTGCACCATACACAAAAACAAACTCAAAATAGCTTAAAGACCTAAATATGAGAACTGAAACCATAAAACTCCTAAAAGAAAACATAGGCAATAACCTTTTTGACATTGGCCTAGAAACATTTTTCTAGATATGTCCCCTTAGGCAAGGGAAATAAGAGCCAAAAAAATGGAACTACACCAAAGTAAAAGCTTTTGCAGAGCAAGGAAAACAATCAACAAAATGAAAATGCAACCTACTGAATGGAAGAAAAGCAAATGTTATATTTGATAAGGGGTTAATACCCAAAATATGTAAAGAACTTACACAACTTAACACCCACCACCACCACCCCCTGCCAAGTAATCCAATTAAAAATGGGCAGACGACTTAAACACCTAAATAGACCGTTTCCAGAGAAAATATACAGATGCCAATAGACCCGTGAAAAAACGCTCAAAATCACTAATCATCAAGGAATCGAAAATCAAAACTGCAATGAGATATCTCTTTATACATGTCAGAATAGCTTATATCAAAAAGACAAGAGAAAACACTAATTCAATAAATAATGACAGCATTATTTATTACAGTCAAGATACGGAAGCAACACAAGTGCCCACTGATTGATGAATAAAGCTGTGACTGATGTATATAGGTATACACACACACATACATATATATGTATACAAGGGAACCTTAAAAGAATAAGATCGTGCCATTTGCAACAACGTGAATGATGTAGAAGCCATTATGCTAAATGAAATAAATCAGAGAAAGATAACTATCTTATGATTTCACTCATATGTGGAATCTAAAAACCGAAACTAATGAACAAACAAAGCAGAAAGAAATCCATAAATACAGAGAACTGGTGGTTGCCAGAGGGGTAGGGAGTAGGGGGATGGGCAAAGATGAAGAGCAGTGGGAGGCACAGGTGTCCAGTTACAGAATGAATAAATCAAAAGGGATGAAAAATACAGCATTGGAACTATAGTCAATGATATGGTAATAGAGTTGTATATGACAAATGGTAGCTACACTTGGGGTCAGCATAGCACAGTTTTACTTTTAGGGTTCTAGATTCACTATGTTACACTCCCAACCAGAGATATTGTGGGATTCCACTCCCAACCACCCAAAGTGAATATTGTAACAAAGCAAGTCAAATGAATTTTCTTGGTATCTCAGTGCATATAAAAGTTATCTTTATACCTTAGTCTATTAAATGTATAATAGCATTATGTCTAAAAAAAGTATATGACTTAATTAAAAAATACTTTATCCCAAAAAATGCTATCATCTGAGATTTCAGTGAGTAGTAATCATTGATCACAGATCACCATAACAAATATAATGAGGAAGTTTGAGATATTGTGAGAATTACCAAAACGTGACATAGATACACAAAGTAAGTAAATGCTATTGGAAAAATGGTACCAATAGTCTTGCTTAATGCAGGGTGGCCACAAACCTTCAATTTGTTTAAAAAAAAAAAGCAATATCTACAAAGTGCAATAAATCAAAGCAGAATAAAATAATGTATGCCTGTATAGTTTCCATCAAATTTGAAAAATGTTTGACCATGATTTCTTCAAATATTTTTTGTCTGTTCCCGCTTCTCTCCCTTCTTTCAGTGATGCCAAAATCACTTTGGCTGCCTGAAGTTGGCTGACAACTTTTTTGTGTCTGTTCATTTGTTTTCAGTATTTTTTAATTTCAAATACCTTCTATTGTTATGTCTCCAAGTCACTAATCTTTTCTTATGCAGTGAGTAATTTGCTATTAATCCCAATAAGTATATATATATATATTTTTAATGTCAGACATCTTTAGAACTTCAATTTGGTCTTTTTTGTTTTTAATATCTTTCATGCATCTAATTTAACATGCTCAATCTTTCTTCTAGCTTCTTAAACATAACTGCATAAACTATAATTATAATAACAGTTTTATTGTCTTTGCCTAATAATTCTATCATCCGTGTCATTTCTTGAAATGTTTCTAATTGACTTTTCTCCATATTATGAGTTATTTCTACTATGATGTTGTGATTTACAATTAGAAATATGTATTTGGTTTGCCTCCATTTTTGGCACAGAGCTCCTGAAACTTGGGATTTCCTAAGTAATAAGCGTGAGGGAAAGGTAAATTTGTTAGTCATAATAAGGCCCTTTCAACCACACCTGGTTTGGGCTAATGAGGTGATTTTTGGAAAGCCCCTAAAGAGGGAGGCTGGTTGCCAGGGGAACCAACCATGTGATTACAGGATTAGAGTTTTCAGCTTCAATCTCCCCTCCCCCCTCCCCCGCCCCGAACTCCAGGAAGAGGAAAGGGAATGGAAATTAAGTTTAATCACCAATGGCCAATGATTTAATCAATCATGTCTGTGTAACAGATCCTCCATAAAAGTCCAAAAGGACAGGTCCAGAGAGCTTCCAGGTTGGTGAACACAGGGAAGTGCTAGGTGAGTGACATTCCAGAAGAGGTCATGGAAGCTCCAAGACCCTTCCCACAGGCTTCGCTCTATGCATCTCTTTCCTTTGGCTGTTTGTGAGTTATATCTTTTTGTCATAAACTGACAATCCAGTAAGTAAAATACTTTCCTGAGTTCTTTGAGCCACTCTAGGAAATTAATTGGACCTGGTTGTGGAAATATCTGATTTTTGGCCAGTTAGTCAGAAGCACAATCTGGATTTGAGATCAGCACCTGAAGTCCAGCGGGGAGGGGCAATCTTGTCGGATTGAGCCCTTCACTGGTGGGATTTGACACTATCTTCGGGTGGATAGTGCTAGAATTGGGTTGAGTCAGTTGAGTCAGAGGACACCCAGCCGTTGTCACAGAATTGCTTGATGTGGGGGAAAACCCCCATACATTTTGTGGCCAGAAGAGTCAGAAGTGGAGTATTCAATGAGTAGAGTATTGAGATGAGAGGAGATATGCAGGAGTGTTTTTCATTTATATCCACTAACTTATGTAACTGGTCACTTTTTATTGGCTGTCAGACATCGTGAATTTTACCTAATGGGGTACTGGATATTTTTGGTATTCCCGCTCCGCGGGAAGCCTGCTTCTCCCTCTCCCACTCCCCCTGCTTGTGTTCCCTCTCTTGCTGTGTCTCTATCAAGTAAGTAAAATCTTAAAAAAAAAAAAAAATGCTTTGTAGATCATGGGCACTTGACTAGCTTCTGTGCGTCAGTACTGATCTTTCTAGAAGTAGTTTTATAACAAATAAAGCCACGCTATTGTACTGATGTTCTCACACGTGTTTCCACTGAGTTAGCCTGGGGTTACTTCCTTTTTGTATGATAGCCTGAAATCACCATACCAGAGGGATTGGCTGCATTTTCAGAACAGCTTCTTCCAGGTTCAACAAATTAGAATCTGTTGATTTGCTTTGACAAAGTAAAGGGAATTTCTGTACTCTCAAGACTGACATGGTCTGAACTTTACGCTCCAGTAAGGTAGGAGATACACTTCAGAAAGTTTGGGTAAGAAAAGCCATTCAGACAACCCTGCAATTCGAAACAACTTTAAAACAATTGGATAGGAAAATTTTCATCAGCAAGAATCAATCTCATAGTTTTCTCATATAATTAACAATGTATTGATCTGAATGTTATTCTCCTGCTTCTTGATAGAATTTGAAAATTCCTTTACTTCTATTTCTAGTAAATGGCAAGCACTTTAAGAAAGTTTTTTTTTAATAGTTATATTACTTTTCCCCTATGTATTTTCAAATCTTTACCTAATGGATAGTATTCTATCATGGATTACATTCATATACAAACTAGATAGATTGAATGTGGTTACACTGATTTAATTTTGTTTGTTTGCAGACTATAGCATCAATAGGGGGTTAGATATAGCTTTAAAAACAAATTAGAGACAGAGTCTTATTAACACAAACACTTCAAACTCTCCTGTCTTTTTATGAAACAGTTCATAAAGGTATTGTTCCAACACTTAAAATATATATCCAGATTTTAGTGATTATAGATATTTATGAATTACTTTATTATCTAAAAATGTATTTTATCACCCCAAAATGTACAAATATATCTACTCTAACTATTTAAAGCAGTTTTTTTGTAGCTAAGAGTTTAAAATTTTTGAGAGCATAATGCTTTGATTCTGAGTTCCTTGGACAAAGAATGCTTTACAAATCTAGAAATAATTAAAGTTTTATTTTTCACTTTTTACCCAAAGATTTGTTTGGAGTTTACTTGATTTTTCTTTTAAAGATAATTTTGAACTAGCCTTTTTGTAAAGTAATATAGTACTATTTTTTACAATAAAGTTTTAAATCTATTTTGTTTGCCTAGATTCATACATATAATGTCTGATACTTATTTCAAAACATGTTGGTAAAACATATCAACTACCTGGTAAAAATATATAAATCATGTGAAAAAATATGACTCAGTAAATTACCAGTACAAAAACACTTCAAATACAATTTTTTTTTTTTTAACTTAGAATGCCTGGCTATAAACCCCTGTGGCTGTGGGCTCACAGGAGTATATTGTTTATTTAGCAACCTGTGATTCAGGCAGCTTGTTTTCTATAAATTTTTGTGATAAATTACACTGGAGACATACTTTTGTTAAATCTGAAACACAAGATAAAATAAATATTCCCATTTCTCCTTCCCCATCCCTCCAGAGTGCTCAGTTATCAGGGAAGGTGGATCATTCATCTTCTAATAGCAAACAATGGTGAGTAAAAAAATAAAATGCTTCATCAAATGGATATTAACAATGACCTTTTGTTCAGCATAACACATTTATAATAAAACAGGCACATTGGGAGGAAATGCTTATTCATTTACTAGAACTAGGAATAACAGCCACAACAATAATATGACCAAGGATTGAAAAACAACTTCTTCAGGGTGTATAATTAATTAACTATGCTCAACTTACAACCCTTCCTTTAAGATGAGCTTGTTGCTGACCAACCTCTACCAATAAGCTATTTGGCAAAGATAACTGTTTTGATATGTCAGTTTTTGAAATGTTTAATTAACTGATGACTGGTAGTTTCACTAAATTTACTTACTATACAAACATAAAACAAAATAAAAACTATGATTTTGGAGGGCAAAAAATGAAATATACAACCCCCCATTTTCTGTTCTCAAATAATTGTTCAAAGGTGATTCTTTGTCTCAGTCAAGAACCAAAAAACCCACTAAAGAAATAAATCACAGCATTACTAATAGAATTGTTAGTGTGATTACTGATCTTGATATACTTAGAACTTAATTCATACCATTCAAATTCAGTGATAACATAATAATTAAAATGCAAAAAGGCTCCATTTCTTTTAGCTTTTAAGGTTTTTATGTTTTTTAAGAGTTTATGTATTTGAGAGAGAGCATGAGCAGGGAGAAAGAGAAGCAGATTCCCCACTGAGCAGGGAGCCTAAAGCAAGGAGGCTCAATCCCAGGACACCCTGGGATCATGACTTGAGCTGAAGGCAGATGCTGAGCCACCCAGGAACCCCTGTGTTTAAGGTTTTTAAAAGGACGTTTTTAAAGATAGAGAAATATTTTAAAAGAAGGCAATCCTAATACTCAGATGGTTTTAAAATTTTAACTACAAGAATGGCAAAGATTATAAATAATATATTTTAGCTTTTTTTAAAGATTTCATTTATTTATTTGAGAGAGAGAGAGAGATAGAGCATGAGCAGGGGGAGGGGCAGAGGGAGAGGGAGAAGCAGACTCCTGGCTGAGCAGGGAGCCTGACTCGGGGCTTGATCCCAGGACCCTGGGATCATGACCTGAGCTGCAGGTAGATGCTTAACTGAAACTGATTGAGCCACCCAGGTGCCCCTATTTTAGCATTTTTTTAAATTCCTTTTCTCCTAAAATTGATAGAGCTGAGGGGGATCATTAAAAACCTGTTTATTTTTTTCACAGCCATGGACACTGATATCTAAACGAATGGGCCAAAATGACACAACCAAGGCGACAGCTCTCTCTCGGTGGCATAAGCGTATCCCACAGCAATGTGGGCTTACATGTCTGGATGTTTACTCGAAGTCTAGTGCACATCTCCAAGTACTTTGCATAGATCATCTATAACATAGGTACTATTATTACTCCGTTTTACAGAGAAAGAAACTGAGACACTAAGTAATACTTGCCTAGAGTGGTAGGGTGGAGTTTGAACACGGGCAACATAATATCTTTGGTCTTTTCTCTCCCCCCAATACATCATTAGGACTTTTAGGGAAGGAAACTTATTTAATATTTTTAACAAGTTTTGCAAATTGCATGTCCCCAAACTGGTGCATAGTAGATGTGCAATAACAATTTGGTTTTTTTTTTTAAAGATTTTATTTATTTATTTGAGAGAGAGAGAATGAGAGCCAGAGAGCACGAGAGGGAAGAGGGTCAGAGGGAGAAGCAGACTCCCTGCTGAGCAGGGAGCCCGATGCGGGACTTGATCCCGGGACTCCAGGATCATGACCTGAGCCGAAGGCAGTTGCTTAACCAACTGAGCCACCCAGGCGCCCTGCAATAATAATTTGTTAACTGACATGTCATCTGGGTACATGAGCAAAAACTCACTTCGGACCCTTGTCCAAAGTTTCATTGCTAAGAACTGCCTCACTGAAATGTAGCTATTACATTATAGTGTTACGGTTGCCTCTCTGATACATCTATGGGAAGCTTTAACAAAGTTCCTTGAAAATGTAGCTCCACACCAGCAAATCCCAGGAACACTGAATGTAGAACTTGCTTTCTTTAAGAAATATAGTAAAGCACCAGGGACTAAATATTCAAAGTAACTTGAAAAAAATTACATAAAGTGTAATTAAGTAGTATTATTATAATATTGACTCAGTCTAAATTAAATGTTTCACATCTAAACTACATTGAAATTGCTGCCTAGAATGTATCTGAAGTTTGAGCCTCTTGAAGTTTGCCACATCATGTTAAACAAACGAGCAAAAAAGAAACCCTTCCAACATGACAAAATCATTTGTGCCCAAATCTCTTCCCCACTACACTGCTGTTGCCACACAAACCCCATCTAGCCAGACTGAGATTCTCACTATATGAGGTAACTAGAAGATTCCATCTTAGAGAGAGACACAGAAGTCAAGAGGAAGGGAATGAGTGGTCAAAACATGTACTTTATGAGAGAGGACTCCTCTTGCCCTTTTCCATTAGAGCATCGATTTTACAAGAGAAGCTAGAAGAGACTTTCAGACTTCAGAGAAGGATCTACTGGTCGGCTCAGTTACTGGGAGCCTCGGGAGAAGTATGGGATATTGCCACCCAGGAAGATGGAGCTAGGAGAGGAGGTTGGGAGTGGGGATGGGAAAAGCTTGGGTGTGGGAGTGGGTGTGGCTTAACTAGAGCCCGATCATTTTTACCTATTAGTTTATTCAGGTCACAATTAAGGTTTAGCTTGCACATATTTCCGAGGTCTGACAGATACCTATCTTAAGTATTTTTTCTGAATAGATGGCTCTGTTCTTTATGGAAGCAGGTATAAAGAAATGTGACACTTTTATCTATTTACATATTAAATGTTTATACCTCAACTGCTTCCAAAAAATATTGGGTAAGCTATAAACCATTAGTTCAAACATTAAACATTAAAAAAAATAAGCCCTGAGACCAGGGTTAGGGGAGGAGGGCAGGGAGGAGAACCATGCAGTTCATGTCAAGGTCAACATTAGTGGAGTACTCCAAGTACAGGAGGTTGTGTGAGTTCACACAGGAGGTACAATGGATAGGTATTTTCTCCGGACCTCAGCAAGCTCACACTGTAGGGTACTTGTTGCTGGCACCACAAATGGATCTGTGCTCTAGGTCTGACAACAGCTAAAGAGAATTGTCTCATCAGCATCTTTCGGCAGCATCTGGACAGAACTTTTATAAGTTCATTGAAAAAGATGTGAAGTGGTGTAGTTTCCAGTGGAAAACTGGAGGGTCCGTCCTACACTGTCTTTTACAAGTGAACAAAAGTGGTTCTGAGCCTCTGTCCAGATGCCGGGGGCCCTATAAGTAGACAACAGGTAAAGAGAAGTACTGACATAGGCCCCATCGGCACATAGTCAACTCTTAGCAACTGCCTCTATGAGGAGAGTCTATAGGGTGCTCTCTTTAGGTCAAAGAAGTGACGAGGACCTGCCACTTTCCATAATTCCTACTGTAGTTGGGATCAGTTGGTGGAGGCAGTGGAGGGAAGTGATGATCATACAAATAGGTATTAGGAATCACCATCCTCAAACCAGCTGCTAAAAACTACATTTCCAGGAACCTCTGCTAATAGCCATGATTTTAACATTCGATTGGAAAAAACACCACTACCGAGTCTCTATTTGGACCATCAAGTAATAGTGTCAGACTGGGGTATCCCGAGGTTTCTGGCCTTTTCTCTAGTCTAACATGAGTCACTGTTAATAACTCTGAGAAGGGTGGAGAATATTGGTGTTTCAATACATTTATAGTGTGAATCTGATTGGTACTGAGCCTTCAATTTATATATAGCTGGCATCTCTGGAGTCTCCAGCAATAGAACAGAACAGTGATATTAGGAAGACAGAATCAAGATAACTTCAAAGGTTGCTTCAGAAGGGAAAGGTGATCATTTCAGGGTCCTTTGTTTAGATCGTTAACTGACCCAGCCTGATCACTCTCTGTGCCTTAGGGAGAGAAAGAATACATTCAAAGTTTTACAAAATCTCTGTGGGACAAAGGAAATTTAAGCTAGCCCGATCTACAGGCTAGCTGAAGCAGCAAGATGGCTAGAGAAGATATTATATTGCATGGTCATTAAATCAGATGATGTTGGTGACTTAGCAGAAGAACAGACAGCCTCACAGAAACAGAGTCGTTGGCAGCTTTGGACTATCTTCAATGGGCAGAAGCTGCCTCCGCAGCGGGAATCAGTAGGAGGAAAAAAGGAAAAAGGGGTAAGAGAGCTAGGCAGTAGTACTTGTGAGTACAAGTTTATGTGCTGGGGAGAGTCCCAGCAGTAGTTAAAGGCTGACACTCAAGTGAATGTTTGAGTTTGTGGAATTGGTGGCGGAGCAAACCAGAGACAGGACTCATAAAGCCAAGGAGATAGAAGCTGTACATACCTCACAGGTGATGAAGGATGTGTGCACGCATACACACGTACACGCATGCGTGTGCACACACACAAGATTTGACCAGTTTTTAAAAATTCAATTGTTTTCCAGCCCTTGGATTTTTATTAGAGTGTGGCCCCGCAAGGAAGAAGATACTGTACTCTTTAAACTCAAAGGGTTTAGGGGGCCGTTTCCTAATTTTCAAGAAAAATTTAACAATGCCATTACCCAATCAAGTTTTTTTAAACTTTATATCTTAAGTATTTCAGCAATCTATTGATGTATAACAACCACTTCAAAATGTATTGGCGTAAGACAACAACGTGAATGGTTTTTCATGGTTCTGCATGTTGGCTAGGCTTCTGTGGGTGATTTCTGCTACCCCTCATGGTATTGGCTGGGTCACTTGTGACTGAATTTCGCTGGTGACTCAGCTGGGGTTGGAACATGCAAGATGGCATCACTCACAGTGCACTGAAGTTAATGCTGGCCGTTTTCTGGGGCACACCTTGCATTTTTTCCTCAGCCTATGGGGCCTTACTCTCCATGCTGCTTCTTCAAGAGGGTAACCCAGACTTCCTTACATGGTGGCTGGCTTCTACGAGGTCAAACTCACCAGCCGACGTGCATATAAAGGAGCTGGCCTGAAGTCACTCATGTCCCTTCTACCACATTTTAAGGTAAGTCACAGAGCTAGCTCAATTTCAAAGGGAGTCTGGTGAAAGAAGTAGAAAAGTCACTTGCAAAGGGAACTGCAGGATGAGAGGGATTGCTGCATCGATCTTCGGAATAATCCCACACCAAACAAAAAAACTTGTGTGATAAATCTGAACTCTAGTCCAATACTATGCGTGACTGTGTTTTATGGGAATAAAGTGATTAATGGTTGTCAGATGAACATCTGCTTTTCATTGACGCTCTTTATTTCATTCTGTGAATTTAGTGAAACACAAACGATCTCTGGATAAAAGTTCAGTGTGAAGAAATTTAGACTCACTAAAGACCTCAGAGTTAGTTCGTTTATCATTCTAGCATGGAAGAATTGATAAGTTGCAAATCAGAGTCTGCCTCAAGAGGAAAATTGAGGTCCAGCTAAAATTTTTATTACCTTAATATGGTTTAGTGTAAATTTTCTCTGACAAAAGTCACGAAATAAGCTCATATGCTTATTCATATCACTGGGAAATTTTAGAAAACAATAGAGAAAAACAAAATTCAACAAATGAAAGTGACTTTCTATTTATAATTATGGATTAGAGTTGGTTTTGTTGGTTTAGTGTTTTCTTCTTTGGCTGCCCATGATCCAGATCTGTTCCTAAACCAGGGAATCCTTTATTGTATAAATTTCAGTGGGAGGCAGAACCCAGGCTCCTACTTGGCAGCTAACAGGGGTTACATGTTGTCTTCCCTGGCCCTTGACTGTTAGCTTGTTGGCACATAAGCTGTGAGGCTCCAACTTGCTGACCGGCACTCCAGAACTAGAGGGAGTGTGCAGAGACACGGGGACAGTTGGAGACAGCTCACAGTGATAAAGATAGAGTGACCCCAGGGCAATTCTGCTGTGTTGTCAGTGCCTGGGTGTTCTGCCACCCAGCCTCCTTCGATTCCTAATCATTTTCGGAGTCTGGTATTTTAAGCCTTCCGATCTCGTTTCAGTAAATTCTTTCTCTGCTTAAATGATTTAGAACCGGGCCAAACCGTAGTTTTGCAACTACAATCTCTGGCAGAACAGGCAGGTGGGAAAACTATTTTATAAATATTTATTGGATCTAATACTGTACCATGTACTGTAGATACAGCATTTTTAAAAAGACAAAATTCCTTACTCTCACATAGTTGGCATTCTAGCGAGGGAGCCGGTGGAGCCCAACAGGAAGATGACAAATAACAATCCAGACAAGTAAAACGTGTGTTACAGTTGCCGTGAGGGGCTACAGAGAACAGTGAAACCGGGAAAGGGAATAGATTGCAGAGCAAGGGCATCCAGTCAATGGAGACTTGCCATTTTGAAAGGGCGGTTCTGGAACCCTCACTGAGAAGGCAGCATTTGAGCCGAGAAGACAACTCGGGGCCTGCGGTCCCTGAGGTTTGCGATGTAGCCAGTGCGGTGGGAGTGGCCTGAGGTTTGCGATGTAGCCAGTGCGGTGGGAGTGGCCTGAGGTTTGCGATGTAGCCAGTGCGGTGGGAGTGGCGGGACGGAGTAGTAAGTGGGGGCAAAGGCGGAGTCTGGCGAAAGCAAAGTAGGGCCTAAGCTGCTGTCAGAACTGCATCTTTTATTCTGGGGGAGCCGGAGAGCCAAGGATTTCAGCAGGGGCACGTCTTGGTTGGATTTAGCTTTTGAAGAGTCACTCACGCTGCTATTTTGAGAAGAGACTGAGAGGGGAGTGTGTCCTGGTGACAATGTAAACTAGATGTTAATTAATTATCTCATCACTTCCAGTTAACAGATGACAGTGGCTTAGGCCCGAAGCAGTGAAGACTGAATTTATTTATGTTCCCCACTCTGGCTGCTTTCATTGTTAACATGAGTTTAGGAAAATAACAGGGCAGCCTAGCCCTTTCACATTATTATAAAATCTTTCTTAAGTCAATGTTCTCCAAAAGCTCTGTGTCCTACTGAAGAACAAGCTATAGCAACCTATTTCCCTGTTGGCTGGTTGGTGCCCGAGGTAGCTGCCCATGTGTCATGATTCGGCCTCCCTTAGAAGAATCCTCTGACTCTGGCAGAAATTTCCACACCAAGGAAGTTACTACCCTGTGTTAAAGCCATGTAAATATATTACTTCCTACATGTACATGATATAATAATTTAACTTTGAAATGCCATTAGCCATCAGTTTGGATTAATTTACCAAGAGAACATTAGAGCTAATGTTTCAGAAGAAAAATTCCCAAAGGAGGAATCCTATGCAGTCAGGAGAGGGCTGGAACAAGTCAAAGAGGCCCAGGATTCAGGCTAAGGAGGACATTGATCCCTCATCTGGGAAAGCAAAGCAAAGCAAAGGTGACACCAGCAACATAATCTTCCATCTTGCAGAATTACATCTAGAAAAGGGCCCACCATTAGACACACAAATAATTGGATTCCACCTGGCCAAGGCCTCATAGGATTTGTTGAACTAAATTCCTTTTAAAAGTCAAGCAGTATTGAGGAAGAGAAAGATAACATGCTCTGACCTTTGTTCTTAGTCTCTCTCCTATTTTAGAGGGATTCTGTGGGTTTTCAAACGGGAATATTCAAAAGCGTCCATCATTTGCCAGAGACAGCTCTTCAGAGCCTTCTAGTTAAGTGGTTGGACTCGTGAGTAACTCGATGACTAAAGTTTGGGAGAGAGCACTCTGGGGAAATGGAGAGCACAGTGAACAGGCTTGCAGTCATGGTGCAGTCTAAAAGATATTTGCAAAGCTAAGTTTCTATTTTTGACCCAGTATCTAATTATAATCAAGGATATATATGCCCCAGCCATTTTGCCCTAAAGAGAAACATTATATTCACTTTTTCTAAAATGTCATGCAACAAAAACTGCCTTTTGTACCCAACGCTTACTTCTTGCAGTGCTTGCCATGGTCTCAGAACAAAGACACACCTGCCTAGACCCACCCTGCTGCGCTCAAATACTAACTCCGTTGGTAAATATTTGCTGTTCCACAGAAGGGCAGAATGTGAACGAGAATTGGAGACATACATATGCTTCTGGCACAAGCACACAGATTGAAACCTTGCCTTCTGTCCTTAACGGGGCTTGAGACATTGGGCAAGAGCCTTCCTGTTTATGAGCCTCAGGTCCCTTATCTCAGAAATGGGGCAGGGTGGTTATGCTGGTTAGCTGGCAGGATGATTATAAACATCAAAAGAGGGGCACCTGGGTGGTTCCGTCAGTTGAGTGACTGACTCTTGATTTTGGCTCAGGTCATGATCTCAGGGTTGTGAGATCAAACCCCACATCAGGCTCCTTGCTTGGTGTGGTCTGCTTGAGATTTCATCTCTCCCTCTCCCTCTGCCCCTGACCCCACTTGGTGCCTCTATCAATCAATTGATCAATAAAATCTTTTAAAGATAAACATCAAAAGAGATCATATGACAAGCATCTGGCACAGTGTTGTTCAGTTAGGGTGCATGTGGCTGCCAGAAACCAAATACTCAACCAAAAGGGCCTTCAATGCAAGGGGCTATTTTCCTCAAAGAACAACAAAAACAGAGGTAGGTACTCCCTGCGCTGGCGCACATGCCCCATGGCATCCATGATCTCGGTCATTCTCCAGGCTGCAGTAGCTCCAGGTATCATGTCCTTACAGGACAACATCCAAAGCAGAAGGGTGGGCATTCTTTGCGTGTCTCTCATCAGGGAGAATTCTTCCCAGAAGACCCAGTCATATCCCTTGTGGTCCCATTAGCCTGCACCGGATTCCATGCCTGTGCCTGGGCTACAGGTGAAGCTGGGTAAGTGAGTATTCAGCATCCACAGCAAAGGAAAAACTAGGAGAGATGTGGCAGCTGGATAGAGAGGCCCGCATGTCCACTGCTGGTGCTTGGCCGAGTAAGCACTTAGACAGGCTCGTTCCCCTTCTCACTTCACTTGGGAGCACAGTCCAGACAGCAGGTGCCCCAGACACCCCCGCAGAGCCCTCTACTGTCTGTGAATGCATCAGTGTCCTAGATCCCATCCCCAATTCCATACCAAGCTTTTTTCCTCACTCACCACCTAGGTTTCTATTTTTGAACTATAACTAAGCTGCCTATTATAAAAACAACCGTAGCAACAAAAGCAACAAAGGAAACTTCCTTTTCTTGACAGGCTCCACCTCTATAGGCACACTCTGTGGTTAGACAAAGGGACAGACATGAAAGAAGATCCGGGGTTCCACGCTATTTCTTGTCTTGAAATTCCACTAGAAGTGCATGCCTATCTCAGTGGTTTTCCCAGATGCATTTACCTTCTGGTACAGAATGTGTTACTCCTTGCTCGTGCTGGCCATATTCTTTTGCTCAATCTCTTCCACACAAGGAGTGACTTCTTTTGTTTTTGTTTTTTAAAGGATGTTAAATATTTTAAATAAATCCCCCTTTTCTCATTGCCACAGTGGCAGCAAAGGACAGTGGAGAACAGTGACCTGGGAGAAAGACCAGAGCTAACAAAGAGAAAAGAACCATGGACCCGTTAGGCTTGGAGAACAGCACTGAAGGCAGAGCCTGAAATTTTGAAAATAAAGCGGCCAGTATTTTGCAAAAGGCATAATGGGAGGCAAGTGAGGCCCTCATTAAAATTAATTAAGGAAAATGCAGGTCTTAGACACTATACTTCTAAGAAAAAGTACACAGACCTCTTTAGAAGTAAAACCAAAAAATAAGATGTGGACTTCCTAGCACAGCCAGCATGGTAAATAAATGTAAAATGGGGCAGTGAGTAGATAATACAGACCAGACTCCGAACAGACACTATTTCTCTTGACTGTAATACTTCAGGATTCTTAGTAATATATTAGTGACGAGAAACTGCAGGTTATTCCCAAGACCGACTATAACCCTATTAACACAGGAAAATATACAAATATAAATTATGAATATGAATTAACTCAGGAAAATATATAAACATAAACACATATGTGTGTGTGTGTTTTAACTCATTTAAAATGAATCCTTGGGGCGCCTGGGTGGCTCAGTCGTTAAGCGTCTGCCTTCGGCTCAGGTCATGATCTCAGGGTCCTGGGATCGAGCCCTGCATCAGGCTCCCTGCTCAGTGGGAAGCCTGCTTCTCCCTCTCCCACTCCCTTTGCTTGTGTTCCCTCTCTCGTTGTGTCTTTCTGTGTCAAATAAATAAATAAAATCTTTTAAAATAAAATAAAATAAAATAAAATAAAATAAAATAAAATAAAAATAAAATGAATCCTTCAGCTATTGTGATACATGCATTGGCTCAGTATTGCTTGACTATAACAGTCAAGTTTCTGAAAAACAAAATGGGAAAAGATGGAGTATCTCATTTTTTTTAAAGCCAGGTTAAATTCTGTGTCAGTGTGCTTTTTATTATAGTAACTAGGGGCATTTATGGTGTTAAGAAAAAATACACTTTAGATTTTTAGCATTGAGAAGCTTGAATTTATTGGTAGGAAGGAAAAATTTCACATTATTTGATTATTTTGATTTTTTTTTCTTGCATAGTTGGTTGGCTCCTCCAAATACATTACAAACACCTTGAGTTAAAAAAAAGCCTTGTTTGTTAATAAAATTTTAATTCTATATAGCTCCCCTTAAAATAGATTGCACACAGATTTGATTCATATATTTTTGGAGTGTTCATTATCACCCTGGTACAGTTTTTAACTCATTCTTACTCTTCAGCACATTCAAGAACAATATGTAACTGCTTAATTATATTGGTTTTATATTAATTGAAACATTAGAACATTAGCTCATTGCTACATGCCCTAAGGATGTTCAATACAGTGAAAATATGTTAATTAGCTTGTCCATCAACCATGTGGACTGAAAACCCATGGTAAGCAACTTCGGGCATGCAATGGTACTTTAAGAAAGAAACCGGTGGCCGTGATTGTTGGTATCTTAGATACTCTATCTAACCATAGACAAAAGTAAAACCTTTAGGATTCTTGCATTTCTTTTCCACATTACTTTAAAACTTTCTGTGTGTGTGTGTGTGTGTGTGTGTGTGTGCGCGCGCGCACACACGCGTGCATGTGTGGGTGTCCAGATTTTTATTTCCCTAAAGTGAACATAAATGTTGCCTGCAGAAGATGTATAAGCTCCACTGGCCATGCATAAATCAGTTTAGCATCATACAGCAAACTAGGAATGCTGGTGTTGACCACCCATACCTGCAGGATAGGTGAGTTGTTCCCTCCCTCCGATCATTTAGGATAGCTGAGGACTAGGTACCCTATTGCACCACAACCGAGTGATGAGAAACCCAAGTTTAAAGCCTTGATTGTCCCAATTTTTAAATAAGGAGGATTCCTGTTAAAATCTTTGCAGATGTGTCCATCAACTCAGCAACCACAGAGTTCAAAGTTAACAGCTTAAAAGAGTGTAGAAAGAGAGGAAGATCCTTGTTTGTTTACTCTTTCACCATGTACTTTCAAAACACAATGGTGGGAGAAGGTTTGTTCCAATTTTTCCCATAGATAATCCGTAGGGAATGCATTTAAACAGAACAAAGTAGTCTTTCTATGACTCAACAGAAATAGAACCTGTAATATTATTTTAGCTTTAATGTGATTAGGTGGGAGCATTCCTTTGTTATTTGTTTCCTGTACTGGAAAGGTAGCATTTAATGTAATCTTGTTTCACTTGGATTCTGACAAGCGGGAATGATTTATTTCTCAAACAAAAATTAAAAATTTTAACCACACATCTCCAAATAGACTACTATGTTTATTAATAGATGAAAATATTGTTTCAAAGCACTAAAAGAACTTAGATATTCTCTTTGTCATTGTAACAGTGTTGTCAGGTATCTTGGGCAGGCATTTGGAGGTATTCAGCCCTTTTCTACAGAGAATAAAAATAGGCAGTGCAATGAATTGCTGAGCACTTTATCGATATTATTATACACAGGGGCAGAAGCTTGATTACAAGGTTACATGCTCCCAAATATGGCTTTTTAAAAGCATGTAGCATCATAAGAGAATGCATAACGTTTAATAAGACATAACACTGGGAACCCAAATCAGAAGCTGGCTATTAGCAAAAATGAAGAATCATCAAAATTTGTGTTTAGCTCTTCTATCCTTGCTATTTTATAGTATTTTATTCTCCAGGTACTCCACTATTCAGGTGCTGTGTTTCTCCTACTCATAAACTCTCTCAGTAGTTCAAGTTCATCTGTCCCAGGGACTAATGTTAAGTTTCTCCCAAAAGTAAACAGAAGATCTGTTATATGTTAATGAAATTACAAGCTTGAGATGACATGCATGGTCTCAGTTACTCTTGAAATCATAACATTATTTTCATGTATTCCATCAAATAGAAAGCAAGCCTTCACTAGAACAATATCATTTCCTTACATGCTGCCCTTTATACTGTATATTCTTACACGTTTTTTTTTGTCCTGTTGTTTCCCTGATAATTATTTAAGTGCCTTTCAACAAAATGTACATAAATTTTTATATTAAACCCCAAATAAAAACAAGAGTAATCATGGTCTTGGGGAAAAGGACTTTCAAAAGGTAGTCTAAAGTTAATATTGCCTTTTTCCACTGGTTACTAACATGAATGCAGAGAGTAAGAGAGAGAAGTAGTATAAGACTTTAGAAAATATCTATCAGTCTACTGCCCATGTGTGTACATTCCACAGTACATGCTGCCAAATCCTGAAGATAGGAGATATCTATATCATTCTCTCAAAAATTTCTTTAGCTCATTTTAAAAAGACTGACAAGTAAGGATGATGTCACCAAAGTATAACAGGGTATAAGAATTCCCTGAGATTAAAAGAAAAATAATAATATCTCTACTGGAAAAAGAAAAGAATCTGTCAACATTACTCTTTTCATCTTTCAACCTTACTTTTTTTTTATTTAGTAAAAAACTTCAAACCATACAAAGAGCAACACGGTACTTTCACATAGAGCTGACATGAGACTGGATCACCATGTAGATAAGATCATGCATTATAAAATGAACTTTCAGATTTCCTCCAAATATCATTTATGCCAATGGAATTGCTTATAGCAGAACCACTGGAATTGGCACTTGGTAACAGTGTGCGTGAATTCAGTCATCGGGAACTAAACCTGTAATTTTTACCCATTGCCACCAGGTGGTGGTGGTGCCTTACCCACGGCTAACAAAGTAGCTATTACTACTTACTCATGGTGCTCAATTGAAAAAGAATGTGTACTATTCGCTTTTCTAAAGAAATCACGAGCTACAACTTCTTGATAGAATAGAATATAAAAATAAAGTAATTACATCGTGTTCCAACTAAGACTTGCTGAAAGGCATCAACCAACTTTGGTTTTCAGTGATAACATGGTTCACCCATAGAAACAAAAATGTATTTGTCAGGTAGAAAGTTTAAAAACAAGAATGTTTTTTTAAAAAATTATGATGAAAACCAAGATGCAGTGTTGGTTGGTTGAAGCCACTCTTTCTCAAGATGTGGTCCTAAGACCATCTGTCCTCTAGCTATTAAATACGCAGATTATTGGGCCTCCCTCCACACCCACTTTGGAAGCCAAAGTGTATGTTTCATGAAATATAATATATAAATACATAAACATATAATTTTATATGTTTATTTATATATTTAATTGTCAAACTCTCCAGGTAATTTTTATGCACACTAAATTTTGTGAACCTCTAATTTCAAGATTTCCACAAGTTTCATATGCTGTTTTAAGTTTTTTTCCCTGATATATTCTCTTCCTCCATTCATTTTTGAATAACACCCGACACAGAAGACCAAAATACAGACATGTATTTTTCACAACAGAAACTTCACAGACATACATAAATATGTAAGTATATATCACAAATGAATATACTGGGTTTTCTGATGTTTCTGTACAGGCTCTAATTGTGCAGTCTTCATTTGTGTAACACAAGGGCTGTGGATCAGTTAGTTGATAAACAGGCCAGACAAAGATGGAATGGAAGCTGGAGGTGAAGTAAAGCAAACTCTTGGGGAAAGTCCTAGTACTGTAATGGTCTGTGGGCAATTTCAAAATGTGGAAGTCTAGTCCCCGGTCCTCACCTTCTAAATACAAATCTGCCTGAGGTATGGCTTGGAATCTCTGTGTAATAAAACTTTCACAGCCCATTCTGATGACAGTCTTAGTTGAAGGGCACTAATCGAGAAGGATACTGGGAATAGAATATTGTGACAGGAATTCAGCAAAAGAATTGGGCATCGGACAGAAAATTATTAGACTGGGATACAAAAGAGTGTATTGGCCAAAAGGGAAGAGCTGTGATATGATCACACACATATACACACACACGACAAAACCCACAAATGGTAAGATTGTCTTGTTATTGAGAAAGAAGAAAATTTCCCTGGCTAAGAATAAGATTGGGTTTAGATTCAAGGATAGGAGTGGGCCTCCAGATATAGGATAAACATCCCTCATACAGGGTTTGGAGTTGATTTGAGTATTAATCCTGGAGTTAGAGAGATGATTTCAATAGCCCCTTCTTTTAGAATTCCCATTTTAGTACAGAAAATTCCACTTTTTATGAGCTTGAAAAAAATCACTAAGGAGTTAAGTTAGCAGAGGATTGGAAAAGGATGAGGAGGCTTTTATTTATAGTTTTTATTTGGAAAAAACCCTCATTTTAACCTGCTCTGCAATATGCAGGAATTCAAAAGGAACAAAACCACTAGCAGCTTTTCCTGGTATACATTGCAACTAATTCACAGATCATGGTCCATATCACTTTTCATGCATCATTCTTTCACTCTGTACAGTTGACTAAATGGACAAATGATCAACAAATGCCTATTAGCTTAATATTTAGGCAAGCAAGCCAAAATAACTACCTCTAAGTTCACCAGTGTTTATAGTAACTAAAGCAGCAAAGTGTGTAATAGGGCATCGTGAGTTCCTTCTGTTTTTCCACTAAAAAACACTTTATGTTGATTATAAAACAAAATGAAATTTGTTTTTCTCTTACATCTAGCTTGGGGATTTGTTGCCTTTTCTCAGGGGATTTGTTGCCTTTTCTCAACCAAATCTAAAAGAATCATTTTTGGATTTTGGATTTTATCTGCTCCTCAAAAGAAGCCCAACCCTGAGCAGGAATCGCACGTTACTATAACATATGTCCATACCTCAACAACACATCTCCTTTCCTTTTTGGCAAAGCACATTTCCTCTTTTTTTTCTGAATAAACTTAATAGGGAGGTGATCAAAATTCGGTGCTACACCTCTCATTCCATTCCCATATTTACTGCATAATGCTTTGGAGCGGTAAACGTTTCATAGACAAAATGCGCTGACCTAGGTCACCCAAAGGCAATGTCAGTGCTTTAGACACTCTTGTTGGGAATCAATTTTGTATATGTGCTGCCAAAGCGAGCACGGAAATCGATTTTGATCAGGAGGAAACAGCTCAGCAGTGGAAGCAGAGGTATGTTCTGAAGGCATCCTTTTATTTTTTTTATTCATTCAAACTCACATAGAACACTTGTGGCTCATAAATATTATTTAACTGTTTGGATAGGGTGACAATAAGAGTAAAGAAGAAGAGCACAATGGTGAAGATGGATGCCCTCAAGTTATGCTGTCAGTATTGTTTGAAAGAGAAAAAAAACACATATGAGCTCCATAATGACAATTATCCTTTATGAACTGAATGACAGTATTGAAACTCAGGGAAAAAAAAATTGAATGCTTATAATTTACAAAGCCATGTCCTTGGCTGTGAGAGACAGATAGAGTCAAGCCTCAAAGTAAAGGTCAGAATTTAATTACATATTTTCTTGTTCTCCTACTGTTTCACATTACAATGTTCATCCTTTGAAAGTCCTATCATCTCAAAAAGATTGAAAATTCAACTGTAGAGCAGACCTTGAAAGAATTGCCAAATAATTACAAAGAATAGGAGAAATTATTTTAATGAGCACTGCAGAAACTTTTAAAAACACCCCCAATAATGAAAACAAAATATCTTTTCACTTAATGAGATTTAAAATTGGATAACTGATAATTCATAGATTTAAAACACATCAACCATATGAAATATACAATGACATGCTAATACCCTTCTTCCAAACTCATCCCCAGTTCTGACTTCATTAGTTTATTGTGCACCCATGCAGTTTAGTGTGAGAAACTGCATGTTGAACTTTTAATTTGCATTTCCCTGACCACTAATAATAATATTTTCTGATGTTCATCGGTCACTTAAGACACTTGCAGAGTTTTCTAGAGTAGGACTGTCTAACAAAACATTTCCACCATTTAGGAAATTCTGTGTTGCCCAATGTGCTGCCACTAGTCACACATGATAAGTAAGCAGGGAAATGTGACTAATGAGACTGAGGAAATAAATTTTAAATTTTATTTATATTTAATTAATTAATTTTAAGATTTTATTTATTTGACAGAGAGAGACACAGTGAGAGAGGGAACAAAAGCAGGAAGAGTGGGAGAAGCAGGCCTCCCGTGGAGCAGGGAGCCCGATGCGGGGCTCAATCCCAGGACTCTGGGATCATGACCTGAGCCGAAGGCAGACGCTTAATGACTGAGCCACCCAGGTGCCCCAGATTTAATTAATTTAAATTTAATTAACTACATGTGCTTTCTATCTACCATATTGGACAACACAATATCTAGAATCTTATAAATATATGGTAAAAGGCTTTTTTCTATAGTCATTAAAAAATGAAGTCTATTATACAAAATGCTCTGCAGCCTAATTTTGATTGCTTCGCTTAAAATTTGTCATAGATTTTCATCCAGGTCACTAAATATATGTCTATTCTTTGTAAATAGATCCATAAATTTCGAATGCATAATTTATCCAGCCATTCTCCTACTGATTAAAAGTTTTTAAATTATTGCTGTTATTTTGACAATACAAAGTGTTATTAAAAAATCAAATTATGCACATAATCATATAAACTCTCACCTTTGTGTCTATCATTATATAAACATTATCAAAAGTATGTGCATATTTAATTCCAACAATCAATAGATTTCTATCCAAATCTTTCCAAATATATGGCAATATTGTACATTTCCACGAGTAATGAATTTGTGGGCCAGTTTCCTTACACTCTTGTCAACATTAGATACTGTTCTGCTTTTTATTTTCTGCCAGTCTCAGAAGTGGGAAATTGCATGTTGCTGTGGTTTGAACTTGCATTTCCCTGACCACTAATAATAATTTTTGTGTTTATTGGTCACTTAAAACATGTTGACAATTCCTCAATTCAAAGTCATCATCTTCTGATTTTCCCTCACAAGTAGAAGCTAGAGATCCAAAAGTAATTGTAGCATAAGTAATTTTGGGGGGCTCAAAGAACCACTTTTAAATATATAGCATTCAGATGCAAATTCAGTTATATAGACAGTTATGTGACTTGATTATAATTTTCTATACAACTCGTTGGTTTTCTTATCTTTTTACCATGTAAAACTAAAGTATTGGTGTTAAATTATCCACATGTGTCTTGTAGCTATCATATTAGACAGTTCAGCATTTAGAGTCTCCAATATATATGGCTAAAGGTTACTTGGTATATTATGAAAAATTACACATAGTAATTTAGTGCAAACTAAAAAATAAAATTCGAGAACAGTGTTTCTTAAAATATGGTCCAAGAATCACTTCCATCAAATCAACTGGGGCATTTGTTAAAGAAGCCAATTGCTGATTTGCATCCCAGACTCACTAATAATCATATTTTGGGAGATACTTTGGAATCTGCACTTTAACAACCTCTCTACATTACTTTTATACAACTAAAGTTTTAAAAAGCATTTGATCTGAGAGAGACTAAAACAATGTGATAGTTTTTTGTTGTTGTTTAAATCTAACCAATTTTGCATAGTTGAGACAAAAAGTAATCTAACATGAAAGCTAATCTGAAAAAAAAAATAAGGAAAGCTAAATAAATTTCAAAATACTTTAAGAGTAAATGAAAAAACTTTTTGCCACAAACACCAGGCTACATAATAAGTATTAGTGTTTGTAGGCATTAGTGTTTTCTGGAGGATCAACAAAATAAATATTATTTTATAAACAGACTTTAATATTACTGAAAAATAACCACAAAATATTTTTTTCAATCTTCTCATTTTAAATAACCATCAAAATATATGTTATGCACAAGGAAAGCATTGTAAAATTAAAGGGCATTATTTTCCTTAACAAAAGGACCAAGATTTAGATTTGTGTTAGCTATGTGAGGTATTAGTCCTAACTTCAAATCTCTGATTTTGTTAAATAATCTATGTAAGGAGAATTACAGTTAGTTGGTTTTTGTTTTTTATTGTTATGTTAATCACCATATATTACATCATTAGTTTTTGAGGTAGTGTTCCATGATTCATTGTTTGTGCATAACACCCAGTGCTCCATGCAGAATGTGCCCTCTTTAATACCCATCACCAGGCTAACCCATCCCCCTACCCTCCTACCCTCTAGAATCCTCAGTTTGTTTTTCAGAGTCCATCGTCTCTCATGGTTTGTCTCCCCCTCTGACTTACTCCCCTTCCTTCTTCCCCTCCTGCTATCCTCTTCTTTTTCTTTTTTCATAACATATGTTGCATTATTAGTTTCAGAAGTACAGATCTGTGATTCAACAGTCTTGCACAATTCACAGCGCTCACCATAGCACATACTCTACCCAATGTCTACCACCCAGCCACCCCATCCCTCCCAGCCCCCACCACTCCAGCAACACTCAGTTTGTTTCCTGAGATTAAGAATTCCTCATATCAGTGAGGTCATATGATACATGTCTTTCTCTGATTGACTTATTTCACTCAGCATAACACCCTCCAGTTCCATCCACGTCGTTGCAAATGGCAAGATCTCATTCCTTTTGATGGCTGCATAATATTCCATTGTGTATATATACCACTTCTTCTTTATCCATTCATCTGTCGATGGACATCTTGGCTCTTTCCACAGTTTGGCTATTGTGGACATTGCTGCTATAAACATTGGGGTGCACGTACCCCTTCGGATCCCTACATTTGTATCTTTGGGGTAAATACCCAGTAGTGCAACTGCTGGATTGTATGGTAGCTCTATTTTCAACTGTTTGAGGAACCTCCATACTGTTTTCCAGAGGGGTTGCACCAGCTTGCATTCCCACCAACAGTGTAGGAGGGTTCCCCTTTCTCCACATCCCCACCAACAACTGTTGTTTCCTAACTTGTTAATTTTAGCCATTCTGACTGGTGTGAGGTGGTATCTCATTGAGGTTTTGATTTGGATTTCCCTGATGCCGAGCGATGTTGAGCACTTTTTCATGTGTCTTTTGGCAATTTGGATGTCTTCTTTGGAAAAATGTCTGTTCATGTCTTCTGCCCATTTCTTGATTGGATTATTTGTTCTTTGGGTGTTGAATTTGATAAGTTCTTTATAGATTTTGGATACTAGCCCTTTATCTGATATGTCATTTGCAAATATTTTCTCCCATTCTGTCGGTTGTCTTTTGGTTTTGTGGACTGTTTCTTTTGCTGTGCAAAAGCTTTTTATCTTGATGAAATACCAATAGTTCATTTTTGCCCTTGCTTCCCTTGCCTTTGGCGATGTTTCTAGGAAGAAGTTGCTGCGGCTGAGGTCGGAGAGGTTGCTACCTGTGTTCTCCTTTAGGATTTTGATGGACTCCTGTCTCACGTTTAGGTCTTTCAACCATTTGGAGTCTATTTTTGTGTGTGGTGTAAGGAAATGGTCCAGTTTCATTCTTCTGCATGTGGCTGTCCAATTTTCCCAACACCATTTGTTGAAGAGACTGTCTTTTTGCCATTGGACATTCTTTCCTGCTTTGTCAAAGATAAGTTGACCAGAGAGTTGAGGGTCCATTTCTGGGCTCTCAATTCTGTTCCATTGATCTGTCTGTTTTTGTGCCAGTACCATACTCTCTTGATGATGACAGCTTTGTAATAGAGCTGGAAGTCCGGAATTGTGATGGCGCCAGCTTTGCTTTTCTTTTTCAAAATTCCTCTGGCTATTCGGGGTCTTTTCTGGTTCCATACAAATTGTAGGATTATTTGTTCCATTTCTTTGAAAAAAGTGGATGGTATTTTGATGGGGATTGCATTGAATGTGTAGATTGCTCTAGGTAGCATTGACATATTCACAATGTTGGTTCTCCCAATCCATGAGCATGGAACATTTTTCCATTTCTTTGTGTCTTCTTCAATTTCTTTCATGAGTATGTTATAGTTTTCTGAGTAAAGATCCTTTGCCTCTTTGGTTAAATTTATTCCTAGGTATCTTATGGTTTTGGGTGCAATTGTAAATGGGATTGACTCCTTGATTTGTCTCTCTTCTGTCTTGTTGTTGGTGTATAGGAATGCCACTGATTTCTGTGCATTGGTTTTATATCCTGCTACTTTACTGAATTCCTGTATGAGTTCTAGCAGTTTTGGGGTGGAGTCTTTTGGGTTTTCCACATACAGTATCATATCATCTGCAAAGAGTGAGAGTTTGACTTCCTCTTTGCCGATTTGGATGCCTTTGATTTCTTTTTGTTGTCTGATTGCTGTGGCTAGGACTTCTAATACTATGTTGAATAGCAGTGGTGAGAGTGGACATCCCTGCCGCGTTCCTGAACTTAGGGGAAAAGCTCTCAGCTTTTCCCCATTGAGAATGATATTCGCTGTAGGTTTTTCATAGATGACTTTTATGATATTGAGGTATGTACCCTCTATCCCTATACTCTGAAGAGTTTTGATCAAGAAAGGATGCTG
This sequence comes from Eumetopias jubatus, assembly GCF_037043125.1. NCBI lineage: Eukaryota > Metazoa > Chordata > Mammalia > Carnivora > Otariidae > Eumetopias > Eumetopias jubatus. The sequence goes on along the minus strand of NW_028274814.1, from coordinate 111,210,801 downwards.
TACTTTGTCAAATGCTTTTTCTGCATCTATTGAGAGGATCATTTGATTCTTGTTCTTTCTTTTGTTAATGTACTGTATCACATTGATTGATTTGTGGATGTTGAACCATCCTTGCAGCCCAGGGATAAATCCCACTTGGTCGTGGTGAATAATCCTTTTAATGTACTGTTGGATCCTATTGGCTAGTATTTTGGTGAGAATTTTTGCATCCATGTTCATCAAGGATATTGGTCTGTAATTCTTTTTGATGGGGTCTTTGTCTGCTCTTGGGATCAAGGTAATGCTGGCCTCATAAAATGAGTTTGGAAGTTTTCCTTCCATTTCTATTTTTTGGAACAGTTTCAGGAGAATAGGTATTAATTCTTCTTTAAATGTCTGATAGAATTCCCCTGGGAAGCCATCTGGCCCTGGGCTTTTGTTTCTTGGGAGATTTTTGATGACTGCTTCAATTTCCTTAGTGGCTATAGGTCTGTTCAGGTTTTCTATTTCTTCCTGGTTCAATTTTGGTAGTTGATACATCTCTAGGAATGCACCCATTTCTTCCAGGTTATTGCATTTGCTGGCATAGAGTTGCTCATAATATGTTCTTATAATTGTTTGTATTTCTTTGGTGTTGGTTGTGATCTCTCCTCTTTCATTCATGATTTTGTTGATTTGGGTCATTTCTCTTTTCTTTTTGATAAGTCTGGCCAGGGGTTTATCAATCTTGTTAATTCTTTCAAAGAACCAGCTCCTAGTTTCGTTGATCTGTTCTACTGTTCTTTTGGTTTCTATTTCATTGATTTCTGCTCTGGTCTTTATTATTTCTCTTCTCCTGCTGGGTTTAGGCTTTATTTGCTGTTCTTTCTCCAGCTCCTTTAGGTGTAAGGTTAGGTTGTGTATTTGAGACCTTTCTTGTTTCTTGAGAAAGGCTTGTATTGCTATATACTTTCCTCTCAGGACTGCCTTTGCTGTATCCCAAAGATTTTGAACAGTTGTGTTTTCATTTTCATTGGTTTCCATGAATTTTTTTAATTCTTCTTTAATTTCCTGGTTGACCCATTCATTCTTTAGTAGGATGCTCTTTAGCCTCCATGTATTTGAGTTCTTTCCGACTTTCCTCTTGTGATTGAGTTCTAGTTTCAAAGCATTGTGGTCTGAAAATATGCACGGAATAATCCCAATCTTTTGGTACTGGTTGAGACCTGATTTGTGACCTAGGATGTGATCAGTTCTGGAGAATGTTCCATGGGCACTAGAGAAGAATGTGTATTCCGTTGCTTTGGGATGGAATGTTCTGAATATGTCTGTGAAGTCCATTTGGTCCAGTGTGTCATTTAAAGTCTTTATTTCCTTGTTGATCTTTTGCTTAGATGATCTGTCCATTTCAGTCAGGGGGGTGTTAAAGTGCCCCGCTATTATTGTATTGTTGTCAATGTGTTTCTTCGCTTTTGTTATTAATTGCCTTATATAATTGGCTGCTCCCATGTTAGGGGCATAGATATGTACAACTGTTAGATCTTCTTGTTGGATAGACCCTTTAAGTAGGATATAGTGTCCTTCCTCATCTCTTATTACAGTCTTTGTTTTAAAATCTAATTTGTCTGATATAAGGATTGCCACCCCAGCTTTCTTTTGGTGTCCATTAGCATGGTAACTGGTTTTACACCCCCTCACTTTCAATCTGGGGGTGTCTTTGGGTCTAAAATGAGTCTCTTGCAGACAGCATATCAATGGGTCTTGTTTTTTAATCCAATCTGATAGCCTTTGTCTTTTGATTGGGGCATTTAGCCCATTTACATTCAGGGTAACTATTGAAAGATATGAATTTAGTGCCATTGTATTGCCTGTAAGGTGACTGTTACTGTATATTGTCTGTGTTCCTTTCTGATCTACGCTGCTTTTAGGCTCTCTCTTTGCTTAGAGGACCCCTTTCAATATTTCTTGGAGGGCTGGTTTCGTGTTTGCAAATTCCTTTAGTTTTTGTTTGTCCTGGCAGCTTTTTATCTCTCCTTCTATTTTCAATGACAGCCTAGCTGGATATAGTATTCTTGGCTGCATATTTTTCTCGTTTAGTGCTCTGAAGATATCTTGCCAGTCCTTTCTGGCCTTCCAGGTCTCTGTGGATAGGTCTACTGCCAATCTAATATTTCTAGCATTGTAGGTTACATATCTCTTCTCCCGAGCTGCTTTCAGGATTTTCTCTTTGTCTCTGAGACTCGTAAGTTTTACTATTAGGTGTCGGGGTGTTGACCTATTATTATTGATTGAGAGGGGTTCTCTGTGCCTCCTGGATTTTGATGCCTGTTTCCTTCCTCACATTAGGGAAGTTCTCTGCTATTATTTGCTCCAATATACCTTCTGCCCCTCTCTCTCTTTCTTCTTCTTCTGGGATCCCAATTATTCTAATGTTGTTTCGTCTTATCGTATCGCTTATCTCTCGAATTCTGCCCTCACGATCCTAGTTGTTTATCTCTCTTTTTCTCAGCCTCTTTATTTTCCATCATTTGGTCTTCTATATCACTGATTCTCTCTTCTGCCTCATTTATCCTAGCATTTAGTGCCCCCATTTTTGATTGCACCTGATCAATAGCCTTTTTGATTTCGACTTGGTTAGATTTTAGTTCTTTTATTTCTCCAGAAAGGGTTTCTCTAATAACTTCCACGCTTTTTTCAAGCCCAGCTAGTATCTTTAAAGTCATGATTCTGAACTCTATGTCTGACATCGTACTAATGTCCGTATTGAGTAGGTCCCTGGCTGATGGTACTACCTCTTGTTCTTTTTGCTGAGGTGATTTTTTTCATCTTGTCATTTTGTCCAGAGGAGAACAGATGAATGAGAGAACAAAATGCTAACAGGTTAACAATGTCCTCAACAAATACACTGTATACAAATCAGAAAAGACCTGAAACCAGGGGAAAAGAAAGGGAAAGAAAGAAAAAAGAAAGAGAAAAAAAAAAGATAAAAACAAAAACAGAACAATACAAAAAAAGCAGAATGTGATCAAATATGATCAGGCTAGTGCATAGATCAGTGCCACACACTAGATTTTGGGCATATTTTGGTCTGTTAGAAAAAAGTGCCTCCCAAAATTTTAAAGGAAGAAAGACATATATGTACAAAATAAGGGTTGATACAATGAAGGGATGGAAGATGACTATAAAGATGAAAATTATAAAAGATTTTATAAAAGGAATTGATAAGTTATTTGAAAAGAGAAAGATTTAAAAAAAAAAAGAAAAAAGGGAGAGAATGTGATCAGGCAGGAGACTAGAACAAAGCTATACACTAGTGATTTAGGGTATATTTTGATCTGTTAGAAGAAACTGTATCTCAAAATTTTAAAGAGAGAACAACTTATATATATATATATATATATATATATGCCAAAAATAAGGGTAACTACTATGAAGGGATAAAATATGACTCTAAAAATGAAAAATAAAAAATGTTTTTTTTTAAAAAGGGATTGATAAGATGTTGGTTGAAAAAGGGAAAAAGAAAAATTAAAAAAAAAACAGTTAAAAAAATTAACTTTGATGAACTAATGAATCATGGTAAAAAAAAAAAAGCCATGAATTCTATGTGCAGTATTCCCCTAGCGCTGGAGTTCTCCCGTTCTCCTTGATCGGTAAACTTGGTCTTGGCTTGCTGGCTGTTCGTGCTGATCTTCTGGGGGAGGGGCCTGTTGCCGTGGTTTCCAAATGTCTTTGCCGAAGGCTGAATTGCCCCTCCCTTGTCGGTCTGGGCTAAGCAAGCTGCTCGGGTTTGCTCTCAGGAGCTTTTGTTCCCTGCAAGCTCTCGGTACAACTTTGGAGGACCAGGGCAAAAATGGTGGCCTCCCAATCTCCACCCAGAGGAGCTGAGAACTCGGGTCCCCACTCCTCAGTGTGCCCCCAGAGAAAAGCAGTCACTCCCGTCTCCCTGGTCTCCGGCCGCACTACGTGCTCACCCGGCCTGTGACCGAGCGTTTGTATCTCTGGCACCTGACCCCGTGTGGAGTCTCCAAACCCAGCAGATCCCTGCGGTGCATTCCCGCGCCGCTCCTCCCAGGGGAGGAAGGGGGAGTCTCCCCAGATCTGCCACTTGTTGAGTCCCTGCTGGAGGAGCAGTGGCCCGACTGGGCCGCGGATCACAGTTTATGGCAACCCCGAGCTGAGAGCCCGCGCCTCGGCTCCGTCTCTGCAGCCGGCTTCCCCGCTCCGATACCTGGGAGCTCTGCCGCACTCAGGCACTCCCGGTCTTTCTGTGACCCCGAGGGTCCTGAGACCACACTGTCCCGGTAGGATTCCACCCCCTGCTTAGCCACTGCAGCGACGTACCTCAATGGAGCCAACTTCTAAAAGGTCCGATTTTGTGCTCCGCGGCTCTATCACTTGTCAGAAGCGGCCGACGGAGGCCCCCTCCCCCACCGTCTATCCTCCCAAATATCACCTCGGATTCACTTCTCCGCACGTCCTACCTTCCAGAAAGTGGTCGCTTCTCTGTTCAGAGAGTTGTTCCTACTCTCCTCTTCGATCTCCTGTTGAGTTCGTAGGTGTTCAGAATGGTTTGATCCCTATTCAGCTGAATTCCTGAGACCAGACGAAATCTAGGTCTCCTACTCCTCCGCCATCTTGCTCCGCCCCCGCCTACAGTTAATTGTTTTGAGAATGTACTCAATCAATGTAATCAACCTATTATATGCTGCCTATATATCAATTATATGCTCTCTATAATTGATTACATTCGCTATAATTGACTACATTCAAAACAAAGAGCGCTTTGTTAACTGCAGTGTTTTATTACTATTATTATTTTAACAATTTGGGAACACCTTCAAATAGGTCTTTTACAGGAAAGGTGTTAGCAAGATGGTAGAATAGGAGGTTCCAGCTCTCATCTCCCCACAAAAACATCAACTTAGCAACCACCCACAGAAAAGAAAACCTTTGTGAGAATCCCAATGTCCAACCAAGAAGGTACAGCTCAGGACCAAAAGACACTCCCTTGGCCCACAATTTCTCCCATGGAAAAAAAGTGAAAGCAAAGTGAGCACCAGGCTTTCCCAGCCTCTTTGGATATTGCCTAGGAGGCCCATGTCTGTCCCTCTCCACAACAAACAATGAGGGGATAAGCCTGGCTCAGTCATCTGGGGGCAGCTAGGAGCAGAAAGAAAGGAGGAACTCACAGGAATGGGTGCATACATCTCAATAGTTAGATGTGGATCCTGCTAACCTGTTCAGGGACTCCACCAAGAGGATTATACATGAACTCTACAGACTTGCCTAGAGAAACCCCATCAACCAACCAGTGTGCACCCCCAGAATCCCACATGCCACTCCATGGCTGAACCCCACAAACCCAATGCATGGTGCCCCATTACCCCTGAAAATGGCTGTGCAAGCCCCTACAGATAGCACATAAATTTCAGCATTAGGTGCAGATCTTAGCAGCCAGCTTGACTCAGCAGGACTGGGAGAAAAATGTATAATCTTGAAGACCACAGGGCATGTCCTAAGGAAAATAAATGGGATGCTCTCAGCACCTGGCCTGGCTTTGCAGGATGGAAAGAAGGCACAGAATTTTAAGGCATTAGGATTCCTTAAGAGGAAACAAGAGGAGTGATCACTTCCATACAAAAAGTCTGAGAGGGTCCCAGAATCTCTAGCTGGACTGAGTAGTGAAGGTCTTTTTCTGCCAAAACCAGTCACTAAAGACTGGAGGAGGTGACTGCTTCTTAAAATATAAGACAGAAATGCAAGCTTTCAAGGAACACAAAATAAAGGAACACTTTTTTTGTTAACCTTTACTTTGAATCCTAAACAATCTCTCTTCTTTTCATAACAAAAGTACTAAAGAGAATGGACAGAAGAAAAATCATATTTGCAAATGATTTGCATTCAATAGGCATCTCAATAATCTCATCACTAACACTCATGTGCAAAGCATAGACATAAGGTAGACAATTCTCAGTAATCCGAACTATACCATAAATCAACAATTTTTTAATTTCATATAAAAAAACGAAATGAAGCAAAAATATCACCCCCCAGTTCAAAAAATCATCAAATCACAAAAGAAGACAGCAAGAAAGGAAGGAAAAAAGGAACTACAAAACAATCAGGAAACAATGAACAGAATAGCAATAGTAAGCCCTTACCTATTATTAATTACTTTAAATGTAAACAGATTAGATTCTTTAATCAAAAGACAGAGTAGTTGAATGTATATATATAAAAAAAGATCCTATTATATGCTGCCTATAAGAGACTCACTTTAGTTTTAAGGACACACATAGTCTGTGTGTGGGAGAAAAAGATATCCCATGCAATGGAAACCAAAGGAACAGAAGTGGTCATATTTGTATCAAACAAAATAAGCAATAGTAAAATACTGTCACAAGAAAAAAAGAAGGCCATTATATAATGACAAAGGAGTCAATAATCAGGGACTATAACAATTGTAAATATACATGCACTTAATATCCCAGCATCTAAATATCTAAAGCAAATATTAACAGAACTGAGGGGAGAAATAGCAATTCTATACTAATAGGGGACTTCAATATCTCACTTTCACTACTGGACGGATAATCCAAACAAAAAATAAACAAGGAAACAGCAGACTTGAACAGCACTATAGACTAAGTAAACCTAAAAGACATAGACCATTCCACCCAACAGTAGCAAAATACACATTCTTCTCAAGTGCATATGGAACATTCTCCAAGACAGATCATATATTAGGCCACAAAACAAGCTTTAACAATTTAAGATTGAAATCATAACAAATATCTTTTCTGACCACAATGGTATTCAAATACAAATCAGTGACAGAGGGAAAATTAGAAAATTAACAAATATGTGAAAATTAAATAACACACTCCTGAAAAACCAATGGATCAAATAAAAAAATCAAAAAGGAAATTGAAAAAAGATCTTGAGACAAAAAAGAAACACAGCACGCAAAAAAGTATAGGATAGGCAAAATCAGTCCCAAGAGGGAAGTTTATAGCAATAAATGTCCATAGTAAAAGAAAGAAAAGAAAAGATCTCAAGTAATTTCACACCTCAAAAAACTAGAAAAAAACAACCTAAGCCCAAAGTTAGCAGAAGGCAAAAGATAATAAAGGGTAGAGCAGAAATAAATAAAATACAGACCAGAAAAATAGAAGAGATCAACAAAACTAAGAGCTAGTTTTTTGTAAAAGTAAACAAAACTGACAAACCTTTAGCTAAACTAATTAAAGAGACTCAAAATTGTAAATGAAAGAGACAATATAACTGATACCCCAGAAATACAAAGGATCATAGGCGTTTACTATGAATAATTATATGCCCCCAAAATTGGACAACCTAGAAGAAATGAATTCCTAGAAAGATACAACCTACCAAAAAATGTTGTTGACATGATTCATGAGTGAACATGAAGACGTTGAAAATCTAAACAAAGACCAATAGCAAGTAAGGAGATTGAATCAGTAATAGAAAAATTCCCAACAACAACAACAACAAAATCTCAGGACCAGATGGTGTTACAGGAGAATTCTACCAAATACTTAGAGAAAAGTTAATACCAATCCTTCTCAAACTCTTCCAAAAGTTTGAAGGAGGGAATACTTCACACATTTTAAAAGGCCAGCATTACACGGATATCAAAGCCAGATAGGGACACTACAAAGAGAAAAATATATTAAATATAGAAAATCACAGGCCAATATACCTGATGAACAGAGATCCAAAATTCATCAACAAAATACTAGCAAACAGAATTCAACAGGAAATCACAGGATCATACACCCTGATCAAGTGGGATTTACCTCTGGGATGCAAGATTGCTTCAACATACACAAATAATGTGATTTAACACATTTACAGAAGGATAACAACTATACAATCATCATAGTAAATGTAAAAGTATTTGACAAAATTGAGCATCCGTTTATGATAAAAATTCTCAACAAAGTGGATATAGAGGGACTATACCTCAAGGTAGTCAGGCCATATATGGCAGGCTCACAGCAACCATTATACTCAATGGTGAAAAGCTGAAAGCTTTTCCTCTAAATTCAAGAATAAGACCAGGAACCCACTTTTGACACTTATATTTAACCTAGTACTGGAAGTCCTAGCCCAAGAAATGAGGCAAGGAAAAGGAATAAACAGCATTCAAATCAGAAAAGAAGTAAAATTGTCTCTGTTTGCAGATGACATATTATATACAGAAAACCCTAAAGATTCCACCAAAAGTTGTCAGAACTACTAAATGAATTCAGTAGAGTTGCAGAATACATATGAAAATCAGTTGTGTTTCTATACACTAAAAATGAACTATAAGAAAAATTAAGAAAAGAGCCCTATTTACAATTGCATCCAAAAAAAGAATAAAATACTTAGGAATAAATTTAACCAAGAAAGTGAAAGATCTTTATGTTGCACGCTATAAGGCATTGATGAAAGAAATTGAAAACTCAAATAAATGGAAATATATCCTATGTTCCTGGACTGGAAAAATTAATATTGCTCAGATTTCCATTCTACCCAAAGTGATCTACAGATTCAGTGTAACCCCTACCAAAATTCAAATGGCATTTTTCACAGAATAAGAAAAAACAATTTTAAAATTCATATAGAAACACAAAAGACCCCAAATAGTCAAAGTCATACCTCAAAGGAGGTATCATAACTTCCTGATTTCAAACTATATTACAAAGCTATAGTAATCGAGGGGCACCTGGGTGGCTCAGTCAGTCAAGCGTCTGCCTTCGGCTCAGGTCATGATCCCAGGGTCCTGGGATTGAGCCCCGCATTGGGCTCCCTGCTCAGCGGGGAGCCTGCTTCTCCTTCTCCCTCTGCCTGCCACTCTTATCCTAAGAAAATAGGTAGATGTATGTTTTTGTTGATAGTTGATCCACTTTTACTTTCAAAATCACTTATTCAAACAGCTCAGATTCTGACCACAACCTCCAATCTTCAGCTTGCTGGTCCAACTCTTTCTACCATGACCTTAATGGTGGAAAGTTATTTGTCTTCTGTATTTTTTCCCCTATCTATAAACCCCTTCTCCTGGATTCATGTATCCCCAGTCAGTTTAGTTTTCATGGTTTCTCATTTCATATTATCACCATTTCTCATGCGTTCTTTGTTCCTCAGTTCTTTTATTATATCTATTTGACAAAACCTTATCTTTATTTCTATATGAAATGATACACCTGCCCTATCTGTGCTGGACACTGGGCAACTGGGTGCCCCTGGAGCAAACTGCACAAAGGGTATCATTATAATGGTCACGTACCTCCACAGGGCCCTGAATACTGTCAAGCAATTCTGTTGTAGGATTTTATTTAACCCTCACCACCACATTACACACACAGCTTTTCACATTTTCTCTACTCTCCTGAGTCCATAACACCTCCACCTCAGCCCCTCATTCTCAGCAAATATTCTCCCCTCCTTCAGAGAAAATGTATCAATAGATTGAAATGATCTTAACTTCCCACTGCAAACATCCCTGTCTACTAGCAATTGCATTCCTACCCCCTCTGCCCTTATGGTTGCAGTAGTTAAGGTCCCCCTCCTCCCTTTTATGGCCCACCTGCCTTCTGTGTTCTGAATCCTACCCTCTGCCACCTTTTTAGAAGATTTGTCCATTTAAGTACCCCTTCTCATCTTTATCTCTTTGATCTCTCCTGCCCTGCCTGCCAGATATTCCCGTGAGACATATTCCAGTCTCTCCCACCTTAAGAAAAAAATCCTTGACCTCACATTTCATTCCATCCATGGTCCTACTCTCTTTCTTTTACAGTCACACTTCTTTCAAGAAATTATCTCCCCGTAATGTCTCCATTTCCTCACCTCCTACACATTGCTTAATCCATTCAAATTTGACTTCTGCTCCTGTCACTCTATTGAAATGAGTGTGGCTAGGGGCTCCTGGGTGGCTTAGTCGTTAATCGTCTGCCTTTGGCTCAGATCAGATCGCAGGCTCCTGGAATGGAGCACCGCATCCATCGGGCTCTCTGCTCGGCAGGCAGCCTGCTTCTCCCTCTCCCACTCCCCCTGCTTGTGTTCCTGCTCTTGCTATCTCTCTGTCAACTAAATAAATAAAATCTTTAAAAAGAGAGAAATGACTGTTGTAAGAGTTACCAATGACTAGGAAACATTTTCATTGGGATAGCAGGCTTCAATTAGGACACTCCAGGGTGAACTGAGACACAAGGTCTTCTTATCCAATTACCTATCTAGTGCTAAATCTAGTAACATTTTGTCCTCATCTTACTTAACTTCTTAGTAGCATTCAATTGGTCATTCCTTTGTTTCTAAAATATTCTCTTCCCTTGCGGCGCCTGGGTGGCTCAGTCCGTTAAGCGTCAGACTCTTGGTTTCAGCTCAGGTTATGATCTCAGGTTGTGAGATGGAGTCCTGCATTGGGCTCTGCCTTCAGTGGGGAGTCTGCTTGGGATTTCCTCCCTCTCCCTCTGCCCCTCCCCTCCTCTCTAAAATAAATAAATAAATCTTAAAAATATATATATGCTCCTCCTTAATAATCTTCTGGGAAATCCCTCCTTCCTCCTTCTTAGTCCCCTAGTCAATTTCATTCTCATTTCCTTGAACATAAGCTAGAGGAGCTCCACAAAGCTGTTTTAAACACTACTTATTACTCTATTCTCTGATTAATATAACTCTGCCAATATAACTTAATATAACTCTGCCAAAATCCAACATGGCTTGGATTTTCATCTCTACAATCATGACTCTCAGAATTAACCTATCTGTCCTAGACTTCTCTGAGCATCACAGACACAGAAAACCGGCTGATGGTTCCAGCAGGAATTTTTGCATATGTGCTGAGACAGAAGGGTGCTTCAGAAAGGCAAATAGTTTGACATTCCTTTTAATTACTGGTTTTTAAATATGTATTAATTATATTTTTATGGGAGGAAAAACTATTTACTAAGATTTTTATGCTAAAACACTTATTTACTCAATTATTTTACCTAGAGGTTTTGAAAAACCAATCAACAAAAACTTTCCCATATTTTTTTTTCTCTTAGAGCTTTTCAAACACCTTATTAAAGTAACAAAAAATTTAAAGAGATTTATTTATATTTTTTAATGTGGGTTGTTTTTTCATTTTTTTGTAAGATTTTATTTATATATTTGTCAGAGAGAGCAAGCACAAGCAGGGGGACCTGCAGGCAGAGGGAGAAGCAGGCTCACGGCCGAGCAAGGAGACCAGTGCGGGGCCTGATCCCAGAACCCTGGGATCATGACCCAAGCAGAAGGCAGATCTTTAACTGATTGAGCCACCCAGGTGTCCCTAAAGAGATTTAAATATAAATACTTACCTTGGAAAGCTCAGAAACACAAAGGTTCCCAGTGACATTGAGGCCAGATTCTCATTGTTGCTTCTCTGTGTTCACTGTTAACTGAAAAGTTGAAGTACTCTGATAACTCTGTCAATTTTCTCATATCAAAAATGCTTGAAGAAATATTTGAAGAATATTTAAGAATTTAGGATAATAAAGAAATTTAGGATAAAAAAAATAAGAAACAATGACTTTAGTATGGGTCACACAGCAATGTGAGACATTTGAATCCTACAATCTAGCTACCGTGAGATAACGAACAGAGAAAAAATCTTTACTTCTAGAAAAATATGCACATAGAAGTATCTACTCTTATTGAGCGTGTACTCTTTCCCAGGTACTATACCAGAGGTTTCATAGAAACTTCAAGAGCCCAAGTTTTGGCATCACTAAGATCTGGCTTCAAAATCCCATGTTACCACTTATTAGTAGTGTTACTTTGGACAATTTTTATTTCCCCAAGGATCATTTGCCTTGTGTAAATGGAGAATAGTGAATTGTAAATGGGGTTGTTGAGAGATTTGAAAGAGTGTATGTAAAGCACTTGATACAGTCAGTGCCTGGTCCACGACTCATAATAACAGGCTTGAGCGGCAGCAGCTGATTTTATCTCTGGACCTGCTTTAATTTTTACTTCATTTCAAATGCATCTTCATATGACTTCTATTTAACAGAGATTGTCATCCCATTTTAAATGAGGAAACTGAGGCTCAAGGTAATGTACCTAATGACTGGCAAAAGGTGTAGTTGAACCAAAGTGCGTCTAACTACGGAGCCTCTGCTCTTTCCACAGTCCTGTGCATGTTCAATGCAATTTGTTCTGACATAGGAAACTGTCATTTTCCCCCAGAGCAATTTGTGCACACGTTTACTCACACAAATTCCCAGATCTACTGACTCATTTGGACAAATTAAGAATTTTATGTGCCAATGGAAGAGAGAATAATTGGGGCCAGAGAGATATAGGTGTCAAGACACACGTCCTAGTACGTCATTTAGAAGCTCCTGTTACACATATACACATATCTGTACCATTAAGTCCATATTATAGTTCCAGAGTGTTAATACATCATTCAAACACAAGAACCAAAGACCAGGTAAAATTATAAAAGTAGGGAGAAAAACTTCTTTCATTATTTTGAACATTCCTGCAATCCCTTTTGAGGTTCTAGTTTTTAAAAGTTTTAAACTCTGTGCAATCTTAAATTTCCCTAGAGAATTCATCTGTAGTATAAAGATGTTCTGCTTTGTTGAAAAACAGAAGAACATTATATAATTGTGGCATCATTTACATAACTGAGGTTGCTGGAACTTGCTTCTAACACAGGGCAAAGCCTCAAGAAAGTCTTTTGAAACATGCAGCAAACAGTATTATCAATAAAGAAACAGAGCAGTGCCTATAATACATTCCTGCTAGGAAAGAATCAAGATGATTACACTTGTCCTGAGCTATAGAGATTAAGATCTACAAGGTAGTATTTAACGCCACTTAAAATTGTAACCAAAAGGTACAATAAGCATAATTTTGTTGTCACCAGTCCAAAAAGTAGTTAAAATTTTCTAAGATAATATCTATGTTTTCATATATATATATATTCATCCCACATAACCTGAAATATTGGATAAATAAGAAATGAAAGATTACTTATGTTTATTTCATGTCTGGACAGTCTGCTTAAACATCTGAGTTTCACTGGTATGTCGGTTTAATAAAAATTTCAGTGTGTGATTTTTTTTCTGCGCTAAGGTAAACTCTTTTAAACAGTACTGAGAACACAGGCATTAGCAGACAAAACAAAAAGAGTCTTTTGTTAAGCAATGCCAAATCTATTCTTTCAGTGCAAGTGGTAAACATACAGCAAAGAAGATTACCTTCCAGGCCCCATGAAGGTATTCTTAATTACATATTGAAGCTCTCTGCATACTTCATCACTTCAGTACTTGCCTAGAGACCTATAAAACCATCAGAGAGTAACATTTTGCAAATCAAATGTAGAAAACTAAGGCGTGTTACATCAAATCAAACTGTCTTGCAGTGAGTTGTTTTGGAAAGGGAACTTTGCATCCTTTCACATTAAAATGCTCAACCATCCTCCGACTAGCTGTAAAAATGCACATTTGGCAAAATATATGATACAGGCTTCCGGGATTAATGAGACTACTCACACATTTTACACACATAAAAAAACATTTATCTCGCTATTTTGGTTCTCTTTGCACACAACTGATAGATAGCATTGCTCAGAGTTTAATCTGGAGATAAAGTGACAGTGAAGCTCAGTTCAGCTCAGCTCAGCTCTACCCCTCCTACTTGTGTGGCCTTGAACAAATTTTTCCTTTCTCCTAAGTCTTATTTTCTAGTAGCTGTTTTTTGTTCCATGGGGAAATATAATATTATCTACCTCCTAAGTTTATCATGAGGAATATGAGATCATTTATTAAAAGCTGTCAGTGGGGTCCCAACTATATAGTGCTCAGTAAATGTTTACAGAAAGCAGAGGAGAAGAGGAAGGGAAGGGAATTTGATTCTAAGTTTAGTTATAACCAGAGGGAGTCGAGATTAGAGAAAGGATTGTTGAAGAGGCAATAGGCAATCACAAAATGACTTTTGCAACAAATGGGCAACTCCATACTCATAAAAATCACATCGTTCCACCATGAAGTTTTAGTTGCTGGATTAATTTATTTAACTTTTATACCTTATTTTTTTCTTCTGTCAAGCAGATCTAGGGGATCCAATTAATTCCAAAGTTGCAAAAAAGTAAGCTGGAAAAGGTGGGGCTGATTTTATAAAAGAACACACCTAAAATTAGGCTAGATTTTCCCTCTGGCTGGCACAATTATAGCAAGATGTTTCTGGCATTATTTTCCTACACCCCATTATAAGTCAGTGCCAAAGGAATCCCCAAACATCTGGGTACTGTTTTACTTCGCTCTGACGACAGTTGAGGATTCGGTGCCTCCTGTTTCTTCTCAACTGGAAAGGACATTCATTTCTGCCCAGCTCAAAGTTTATCTCCCTTGCACCAGAATGTGCATTCTACCATTAAGTCTAAAACTGCCTTGACATATTGTTAGAATAGCTCATGGATGTGGAAAGTTTATTGTGACCTTATGTGAAACATGGGAAAAGGGGTGATCAGGCTGCCCCTTGGTGTGTTCTCACATGGGCACAGCAAATCCGACTTCTTTGCTTTGAGCACTATAGCTAAGGGGTTTATTAACTGTTTTTCCTTCTACTACCTTTTCATACGCTGCTAAATTATATTCCCCCTTTTGTTTAGACATAATTGAGCTCGAGAACCATTTTGTCCTCAGTCCTTCCCATACAACTGAATTCTGCAGTGTAGCTACGCCATGGGAGAGTGGCCAAAGATCCCATTTGATAGGGAAAAAAAAATCAGCAGAAACATTTTAGCTTTTTACGTTTTGATATTTGCGCAGTGCTGCAAAAGATATCCAATTTGGTAACCATTGAGGACTTACTAGATGGCAATACCGTGCTTGCTATTTTACCCAATTATGTTTGATCTTCAGAACCTTATTAAAGAAGATGATACAATGACAAAAATGAGTCAGAGATGAACTTATCCAAAGTCCATAGAGAAAACAAGAAACAATTCTAGGTTTTGAATTTTGAGTAAAAAGTTTGAGGAATGCCTTTATTCAATGTTATGGTCATGGCCAAATCCTATACTTCTTTCTTCAGGCAGGTTTTGGGCATTTACACCAAGCCAAGTATTGTCCTGGCACTGGGACTACACCACAGAAGAGGCCAGAGGCAATCCCAGCATTTGTGGAGCTCCCAATCAACCAAGGAGACAGACACTGAGAAATGCATTTCACAAAATAAAGATATTCTGTGTGCAAATATTCATAGGCTCCTCCTCCCTCAGATAGCCAAGTGGGAAATAAGAGCCTATTTCCCATTCTACCCCCACCAACACAGTCAGAGAAAGAGAATTGTACTGGAAGAGAAGGAAGATCAGTCTACATAAGAATATATATCTTGCAATTTTTATTACCAAATATAGTACTGTTAGAAACTATAACGCATAAAAACACATGTCTAGACAATCAAACTATACTGGGTTGAATATCCACACACCCATCATTCAAGCCTAGAAATACCCTTTAAGATTCAATCTACTCATTCTTGAGGTGTCAGAGAAGTCAGAGACGGTCGAAATTCTGAAATAATTCACAGAATCATGCTGATTATAAGAATAATTATTTATAGTGGACTACCATTAATGGCTTATAAACTTAATTAACCTGAAGTTAAATAACATATTTACCTTATTTTAATCATTAATTATATGATTCACTATGAATATGAAAGAGCATGCCAATAAACATGGTTCCTTTTAAAAGCTCTAGCTGATTCAAACAGAGCTTCACTCGGTAGCACAAATGTTAAGTGTTCTGACCAAGGCTAAGACAGGATAGCAATTCATGAGGGATTCATGCAGAAAATTAAAGCAGGGTCAAAGTGAGTGGCCAGCCTAGTTACTCTGACCCAGAAGTTGAGAGCAGAAAAAGGAAAATATTCTTAGCCTAAGTAAAGTTTATATAACCTAATAAAAAAAAATTACAGCTCTTAAGTCCCAGCTGATGCTGAGATCCTTTCAGAAACCTATCCATTCATGGCATGGAGTAAGCTATTCAATAACATTAACCCATATAACTACAGCATTAAGGAAAACCTATACTAAAGCAATTCGTTCAAAATTAAGGAAAACATGGATGATTGTTTAGATTATTTTCAACAGTTCACTCATTGGCACGTAAAGTGGTTTTATTTCCTACCACAAAAAATGTTACTATTTTATGAATAAACAGTTTAATCTTCAGCAAGCTCCTTTGCTCTAATTTATGGCACCTGGTCCAGAAAAATCCCAAGGCAGCCAGAGAGCTTAGTCACAAATGGCAGCCCTGGTGGTAGGAGATAGTAAAGGGCTCAGACTTCAAAGAGTTAGAGATATGCCACATTGGAATAAAAAGGATGTTGCACACATCATAAGCGGCAGAAAGGGCCAGAAGCTCAGAAACAAAAACGTGGAGATAAGTCAACTTCTGCTAGTGTTGTGTTTTCAAAGTTCCCTTACTTGTCAGCAATCATCCAGGCACCCAGACACTCCCTCCTTTTCTGTGCCTGTGATCCCAAATTAACTTTATCTCCAACAACCTCCCTCTCCTACCAGTGTCCCTCTATTCAAAATTCCCTTTCAGGAAGCTGGAAGAGAAAGACTTTTACAGTTTGGTAGTTTTTTGTTTTGGGTTGTACTTTGCATAACAGTGCTGTATTCCCACTTTTATCCAAAAGCATTTTTTTTTTAAGATTTACTTATTTATTTGAGAGAGAGAATGGGGGGAGGGGCAGAGGGAGAGAATCTTAAACAGACTCCATGCTAAACACAGCCCAACACTGGGCTTGATCTCACTACCCTGAGATCACCACCTGAGCTGAAACTGAGTCAGACACTTAACTGACTGCACCACACAGGCACCCCCCGAAAGCTTTTAAAAATGTTACAAGGTCTCTATCTTTTAGGTTGGTCTCCTTTGACATTGGCTCCATTCAAAGAGGCATCTTCCACAAAATGGCCCCCAGCAGGTATAGAGTTGCATAATCTTTCAGGGACACAGGTTCAAAAAAAGATTCCTCTCTCCCCAGCATCCCTGGTCATTCCAGAAAAAGGATTCTGATTGACCGACACTGGGTTTCATGCCTGAACCCCATTGCTGGAGAGGAAAGTGGGACACATCTTAATTTGGGGCACAATTAGGGAGAGAAGGAACAATTTCTAGAACAAAATAGGGAGGCAATCTATTACCAGAAGAGCAAGGGTGCAGGGCTCAAAAAAGCCAATTTCAAGAAGCAGTCTGAAAGGAAACTATTGGAGAACTAGGGAACGAACATTCCCTCAGTGACCCAGAGCTCAGACAGGCTATAGGAAGATACCAAAGTATTCTGCAAAAGGCAGTGCTTGGTAATTACCTTTTACCAGATGGTGATCTGGGGGCTAGAGAATGGCGAGGCAACCAAGATGTTAAAAATAACAGAAAGCTACTATTACTCCTGAAGCTGATGGGAGCAGGTGGTATACCTGGAGCCTAGAAACCAGTGAGTTTGACAGGAACTGAGACCCACAGAAAGAGGAGCCACGTGGCAGGGGCTGGTGCCATGGAGGAAGTGTAGCCACAACAGGGATACCCCCCGTGGTGGAGAGATAGGGACACATACCCCGGTGCTGTCTTCCTTCCTCCCTCTAGCTGCTCTCCAGTCTATCCCATTGGCTGAAGGGAATCAAAAGTAATTGACCAATGTGTAAGTTTATGTCCTCTGGGAAGTAGATGTCAAGATCAATTAGATGTGCAAAAGATTTATTGGAGCTAACACCTTTGGACGATAAAGGGGAGAAGGCATTGGAGTAGCAGGGAAAGCCTTCAAACCCAGGGCCAACATGACCCCAAATTAACTTTATCTCCAACAACCTCCTATGAAAGGAGATGCAGATCAGAGCGCTGGGTAGTAGGGACCTCAGAAGGTCACAGAGCTTCAGGAAAGACTCCAAGACTGAAGCACATCCTGCAGGCGCTCCGGCTGGATGCTCTCAGCTTCCCAAACTCCCTGTGGCAGGTCCTCTCTTTAAAGGAGGTATGGGCATCTTATCCTCCATAGCTGCTACCATAAGGGAGCCTGGAAACACAGATTGCTATTTTCGAACCCTAAAATGCAGATCCGACCAGGAGGAGGAGGAACGCAAAAAATGAATCATGGAACACTACATCAAGATCTAATGATGTAATGTATGGTGAATAACATAATTAAAAAAAAAAGAAATGCACTCACAAAAAAAAAAAAAAGGAAAGGATCTAAGAGCAGACAGGCTAATGACTGACACGTGGGTAAAGGTAGCATAGATTGACTTATTAGATGCAGTAATCATGGTATATAACGTCTTCCCACGCTTAGATTGAGAAGCATACATCTAGAATTAAAATTGTTGAATGATTTTTTTAAGAAACCAACTTTATTAAATAAAACAAATTTTACGTTTAAGAATGTTAAGAACTCATATGAGCAACTTAAAAAAGAAAGCAGTATTATGGACTAAAGAACACAAAGCTGGAGCAAACCTTACAGCCCCTGACCCAGCCAACTTCCTTTATTTTTTTTAAGATTTTTTTATATTTATTTAACAGAGAGAGAGAGAGAGGGAAAGCACAAGCAGTGGGAGCAGCAGAGGGAGAGGGAGAAGAAGAATTTTGTAAAAATATAGTCACTGTAACCCAATGAATAAACACGTAGTAAAAGATCATCAATTTATGAAAATGCTTTACAGACTATCTCTGAGCTAGTTACACAGACTATAATTACAGTTTCTCTAGCTTAAAGGCTGGTGAAAATTAAAAACACTGCATTTGTCTTTGAAAACAAATACAGACAATAGTAATATTTAGGATAAGAGCCACGGAAATCACACCATATACTGTTCAATAAGATTAAAACTGTGTCAAAATGAATTTTCAAAGTAACTGCCAAATGTATATTTCCATAATATGTACTTTCAACAAAGGCTCTAAGATATCTCAATCTTAAAAATGTATTTGGTGTACCAAGATAACAAGTATCTGGTCATGTTTCACCAAAAGTATTCAGATCTTGGATGTACTGTCAGCATACAAGTTAACCATCAAAAACAATGAAATCTTACTATTTGCAACAACCTGGATGGAACTAGAGTATATTATGCTAAGCGAAATAAGTCAGTCAGAGAAAGATAAATACCATATTATTTCACTCATATGTGGAATTTAAGAAGCAAAAGAGATGAACATAGTGGAAGGGAAGGAAAAATAAAATGGGATAAAAACAGAGAGGGAGGCAAACCATAAGACACTCAACTATAGAGAACAAATAGAGGGTTGCTGGAGGGAGGGAGGGTGGAGGGATTCACTAAATGGGTGATGGACATTAAGGAGGGCACTTGGGATGAGCGCTGGGTGTTATATGTAAATGATGAATCACTAAACTTTACTCCTGAAACCAATACTACACTAGATGTTAACTGACTTGAATTTAAATTAAAAAATTAAATATTTCTAAGTTTTATATGGTCAAAATTTGCTTCTATAAAAAAAGTTTTTATTTCAAAGGCAATCGGTAAAATTCTGGGCATCTTGTAGGTTTTCAGGAAAACACTATTTACAGGAGAAAAGAAAAGCCTTTAGTGATTTATGAGTCATGAGAATTTTTTTCCTAAATGGTCTATCTAGGGAAAACATAATAGCTTTAAATTCCACATTGGGGTCTACATAGCTCTCCCAAATAACCAACAAATCATAATAGAGTTTCTGCTGTCCTGATGTTTGAAAAATTTAAAAAATATTTTCATTTCCCCAAGATCCTGTACTTTAAAAAATAACACCTCCTATCCTTTCCTTTCAATTTATAATTTTATTTATTCATTTCCAGAGAAAGTGTTGCAACTGTACTTTTATGTAACGGTGTTTTCATGTAACATCTCCATCCTCTGACGGTTTGTACTTTGTGTCATTGAATATGCATTTTCTTCTGTTTGACTGAATACAAGCCAGATGTGCCAGGGGGATTCCCAGTCCTACCCTACCCGTTCCTTCCCGGTTCCTTCGTACCATCCCTTAGAAGGAAGAATGCTGCTGTGATAGATCAGGTTTAAGGGCATTTTATTTTTTTGTGGTGTCCAAAGAGCCAGGGGTGAGTAGGCAGTTGCCATGCCAAGTTCAATGTTCTCAAGTTAACACTGGCATGCAGGCATGAAGTTTCCAGAGGATTTCATAAGATGAAGAAAGATAACCTTAGCAGCAGCTCTCTCCTGGGACTTGGCACTCCACACTCACGTGCTTGAAGATTTCAGTGGCAGGATAGTTGTATCAATTAGGAAAATCTAGGTTACAATGCAGTAATGAAATCCCCTGAATCTCTGTGGCTTACACAATAAAGATGTCTTTCTCACTCATGCTACACATGTAAGTCATTTGAGGTCAGAAGTAGATGGCAATATCAGAACCCCTCAGAGTCATAGAACCATGACTTTTAGTCACTTACTATGCATGCTGATATATAAAATTGCCTCTACTTTATTAAGAATACCATTTCTATACTTCAAGTGTCAGTCTACATGAGAGTGGAGATAAAATGTTTAAAAAGTCATGCAGTAATTGTAGTCAGAGGCAGCATTTAAAAAAAATCAGCCACAAAGTACAAAGACATCTTTAATGTTCTCCAACAGATATCATTTTGTTGGTGGGAATCAAACTGAAAGTTGGTCATTCTTCCAAAAGGAGTTGAGACACAATCCAACCGATTACCTCAGGATCAGTGAAAACAGAGACAAGAGCCAGAGTGTGGGCAGCAAGGGTCAGAAAGCAGTAAAGCTCTACATATTCAGATGACTGGATCATTCCTAGCAAATATGTAATTGCAGAAAGTATTTTGAAGGCTTGAGCATATTAAGCCATTATAATAAGGATTTGATGACATTTGGTTATTGTTATTGTTATTGTAGGACTATTTAATTTTTTCTATCTTTCAGTATTTTGTAAGTATTCTAAAACAGAAATCTATTTTGTAGAAAAAAATTGAAATAACTAATTGATGAGTCCTCTTATTTAAAAAATTTTATGCATTTTAAGGATCTTGATATAAGGAAATAATTTAAATATATAACGGCATGGGGCACAAAGAAAAGGGTCTATAGAATTTGGGGGAGAGGCAGAGAGAGGGAGAGAGAGAGAGGAGACAGAGAGAGAGAGAGAGTTTGCATAAAGGAATTCTCTAAGTGTTCCCACAAAATCCCTTGGTGGAATTGGAATAGAAGGTTATATCAGATCTCCACCATATATTATTTGTGGTAGACTCTAAATGTTTATGTTTCTATTAAAGGTATAGCAAAATGTCAATAACTCCAGTTCCATATAGTTGGGCTCATCATTTATAATAATAATTTGTTGTCTTTTTAATATCATAAATTAACAAACCCCATCCGGGTACTGTTACACATTGTGCTCTGTTCTCACTTCTGGAGGTTGTTCGGGTTTTGTTTTTTAAAACTACAGCTGTCATCTTGTTGGGGTGCTGATCTCTAGTGTTTTCTGACTGTGGTGGTGAGAAGTACACTCACAGGAACTTTTCAGTAGATATATTTAAAGCTCCAGGGATGGTAGGGTCCAAAGGTCACTGCATGACACGGTTGGCCTTGAGAGTGGTTGGCTGCTGATTTTGCCTCTCTGAGTTCCCCTTCTACAATGGAGATTGTTCACTGATAATGAATAAAAATCTGTACCAGATTTTTTAATTTAAAAATAAAAAAAGAAATTTGGACCCAAATTTTAATTATAGCCAAAATCCAGAGCTCAGAATATGATGACAAAGAGAAAGAGTGATCCAGGTCCTGCCCCTGGGAAAAGACAAATTTTCAAAAAGCAATTGCTAGAAGTCCATGAAAAAGCTGGACCCTTGACACTGAGGCTCATAGAATCAGCAAAGATTCCTTTGCTCAAGCTTAGCCTGAGAGCAGCAGAGCAGGCTCTCTTCAAGGGGCAGTGCAGGCATGCCAGTAAAGACAACTGTAATTAAGAGCAGATGATAAAGGTACTTCCCCTATTTTTATGGGTACTGCATGAACTTCAAAGATCTCCATGTGTTTCTAGAGATAGGAGACCACTCCTTTCAACAATATAGGAGTTTGAGTTTCCTAAGAGTTGAGATCTCAGCAACAGATTTTATTCAATAAAAGCAAATGTGATTGCTTTGCCCAAGAAGAGGCCACTTGTTTTGTTTCATTTTTAATTAAAATATTTTCTACATATAATATTGTATAAACTTAAGGTGTATAACATGTTAATTTGTTACACTTATATATTGTAAAGGGATTGTCATTGTAGCAATAATTAGCACCTCTATCACGTTATATAATTATCCAAAAACAAAAACAAGGAAGGGGTACCTGGGTGGCACAGCTGGTTAAGGGTCCAACTCCTGGTTTCAACCCAGGTCATGATCTCAGGATCATGAGATCAAGCCCTGCATCAGTGCTCAGCTCAGAGTCTGTTTAAGACTCCCCCTTCCTCTCCCTCTGCCCCTCTCCTTCACTCTCTCTCTCAAGTAAATAAGTAAATTGTTAAAAAAATAAAAATATTAAACAAACAAGGAAGATGAGTTCTCTGCCCTCAAACTACCTTTGACATTCTGCCTCCAAGGTTGTTCCTTCCTGACTTAGAATCCTAGACTGTTAGATCCTTATCTCTTAAGATTCTTTCCAGTATAATTCTCATTTTTTATGAGTATTTTTCATTTGTTAATTTTTCTTACACGTTATTACCACCCCTGGATTAATCCATAAAACCCTAAATAAAGATAGACATTTCAATAGACCAGAGAAAGAAAGAAAGAAAGAAAGAAAGAAAGAAAGAAAGAAAGAAAGAAAGAAAGGAAGGAAGGAAGGAAGGAAGGAAGGAAGGAAGGAAGGAAGGAAGGAAAGAAGGGAGAAAGAAAGAAAGAAAGAAAGAAAGAAAGAAAGAAAGAAAGAAAGAAAGAAAGAAAGAAAGAGAGAGAGAGAGAGAAAGAAAGAAAGAAAGAGAGAAAGAGAGAAAGAAAGAGAGAAAGAGAGAGAGAAAGAGAGAGAGAGAGAGAGAAAGAAAGAAAGAAAGAAAGAAAGAAAGAAAGAGAGAGAGAGAGAAAGAAAGAAAAAGAAAGAAAGAAAAAGAAAAAGAAAGAAAGAGAGAAAGAAAGAAAAAGAAAAAGAAATGGCATTCCTGACACACTTGATTCCATGGACTGAGATTTTACCTGGTTTTTTTTGATCTGGATATTCATTCCTTTATTCATTTAAAAATACTGAGTCCTTCTATGTATTAGGCATGCTATTTGGTGCTGGCTATATAGCTGTAAAGAAATCAGCCATGTCCCCCACTTTCATAGAACATAGGGTTTAAGGAAGGAAAAGGAATAATGATTAAATAGTAAATATATTGTTTCTTTGAAGGAAAAGAGGATGCCATCATGGGAGAGAATAAGAAAGAAGATCTAGTTTAGAACAAGAGATGGCATCCATGGATATCTAAGTGAGGCACCAGCAATGTGAAGTGGGAAGGGGAAAGTTGTACAACTAGAAGCAAGAGCCATGAGGGAGCAAAGAGCATGTCATGTCGCAGAATTCAGCAAAGGCCAACATAACTGGAAAATAGTGAATAATGGGCACAGCAACAGGAGATGTAGTTGGAAAATAGGCAGAGCCTGAATTTTGCAGGACTTTGGGATCATGCTCAGTATTTTGGTCTTTATTCTAAGCCCGGTAAGAAGTTTTTGAAGGATTTTAAGGGGAGAGAGGTGATGTGATTAGAGAAAGGTTCCTAAATGGTCATTCTATTTGCAGTGAGAGGAGTGGAGATGAGGAAGATAAAGGAGGCAAGTAAGTTGACCTTCTCATGGTACAAATTGTGACACAGGTGGTGGTCTAATCAAGAGGTGATAATGGTATGGACTAGTGTGGTGGTCAGGAAGACAGAACCTATACTTTGGAGATAAAATTGATCAGGGTTGGTAAAGGTCTTAGTGCCAGAGTTGGGCAAGTGGATTGGGAAAAAGATAATGCCCATTTTTTCACTTGGCTAATGACAAATAGTGCCATTCACTGGGAAAGTTGGATTTGGATAGGAATTGGAGGTGGGGAAAAGAAGATTTGGCTTGGACGTGTTAAGTTTAAGAGCCTTATGAAATTCAGTGTTCAAATATCAAGATGACATTTAAACATACTAGTTTAGAGCTCAAACGAGATTTCTCACTAGAGGGGCTGCCTGGGTGGCTCAGTTGGTGGAGCGTGTGATTCTTGATCTCCAGGTTGTAGGTTCGAGCCTCATGTTGGATGTAGAGATTACTTAAAAGTAGAATCTTAAAAAAAAAAAAAAAGATTTCTGACCAGAGGTCATATTTACAGCAATGAGTATTGATGAGATCATTTAGAAAATACAGAAGGAGAAGAAAAGGAGTATATGTGGAATGTCAACAGATAAATGCAAATGGATCTGCAATCTGAGTTCCCAGGCAAAGGGAATGCAATTTGGGGGGCTATTATAATTCATTTTAATAGAATTCTGATAAATTAAGCCAAAAAATTGAATAAAACAGAGAATCGTTTACTATTGACCTCTGCTCAAAGGTTTATTTAATCACAAATACTTCCTTTTCCATGGATGTCAGTGTCATTAATAAAATTCCAAAAGGTTTTCTAGGAATCAGTTCATTGAAGAAGGAAGTTGATAAACTGAACCCACTGGGGAGTAAGTGATAATTTACCTTGATAATTGATCCAAATTGATTATTACTTTCTTGTGCATTGTTAAATAAGGTGTTAAATTAAATTTTCTTTTGCAGATTAAGTGTGGTAGCTCTGTTTTCTGGCTCTGGAAAGTTATTAGCTGTGAGAAAGATTTTGTTTTTAGATTAAAAGCAAACCAGATATTGTAGGAGAGTTCCTCAGGCCAAAAGTTTTTTGAAGAAGTTAAAGTATTATGGTTGAGTATAAACATTATTATGTTAATCACTATCTTCAAGTATTTAATGTCAATAAAAACCTTTCCACGTTTCTCAAGGGCACTTTCAGGCAGAGCTGTATATTTTTGAGGAAATATTAGAAAACCTCCCACTACAGTTGGCATATTAAAATCCAATTAGGCACAAAGACAAGACAAAGGAATAAACTAAATTGGAGAACAACATATGTTTAACATAGTACACATATTACAAATAGGCTTAAATATCACATACTAGTTAAAGCTTTACTTTTTTTTCTTAGAAATCTGAAAAAAACAAAGTTTAGAAAAAATTTGGAGTCTTAAAAATGGATGCTAATTCATGAAATATAAAATCAGCATCATCTTAACTGATAAATTTCCTATAACATCACCTTCTCTTATATAATACATATTCTACCTAATTGCCACTTAACACGGGACTACTATGCGATGGGTGGTATTGTAAATAGTCTCAAGCTACATCTCTGCAAAAGCCCAAAACTGAAAAGAATAAATCAGAATATATATATATAAGTGTTAACAAAGCTCTTTTTAAAGTAATAAATGTGGGTGGATTGTTCCAGTTGAATCTATTTCTTCAACTGGCTTTTTTTTTTTTTTTAAGACAATGGAAGCTTTAACAAAGTGACAAAATTAAGACAATTCAGTTTGTAGCCCTTTAGGCTGTACATAAGAATTAGGAAAAGAGATGGATTTTCATTTGACAAATGCCATTTAGCCTTGCACAGAGCAGAGCATCAGTAAAAAGTGGTTGAATGTATGGGACCCTCTTTTGATCTTTTCTACTAATTAATGTGATAAACAATCAAATACTCATCCAGAAGGGACAATATAGTACCAGATGAAAAGTATTTTGGTAGCAGTTCATTTGTCCATGGCTGGACATTTGAAATCCTTGGATGTATAACTTTTGGAGATAACTAATTATCAAAAATTACATATGGCTCTGTTAGCTAGTTTACAGCTGGATAAATTCCTTTAGCTGATAGGAAGAATGTGTAACAAGTGTTTTTCAAACTGTTGGATAAGTACCATTTCAGGCTGTTGGATAAGTACCATTATAATTGCTAAAAGTAGGATGGGGGGTGAGACTGGAAGTTCCAACCTTCTAATCACATCTTTGGTTCTCCTGGCAACCAGTCCCCATCCTTAGGTGAGGTCCAAGTCACCTTATTAACAAGACACCTTTATCACTCCTATCACTTAGGAAATTCCAAGGGTTTTAGGAGCTCTGGGCCAAAAACAGGATGAAGACCAAATACATATTTCTTATTATAAAGCACAGTATCACATATGCTCAAACATACTTTGAACATAATCTGCATAGAGTATCAAAAAATAGATCAGTCTCCCCTCTGTTATGTAACATCCCAAACCAGTTAATCATGTGTTGTTGAATAAACAAAGCAGACAGCAGTTTATTTGAAAACCAAAGGAACAAGCAGTGAGTTCTACGTTAACTTTAATTTCCCATGCATTCCTCAGCTTCATGGTTATTTATAGATCTTTTCCCCAGAATAATTTATAGTTAAAGTGAATAAAGTTTAAAGCTATGGGAAGTTGCCTTTAGTATCCTTTACTGTGAGGTTTTCTTTTTTCTCATCTATTTAAGTAAAAAAAAAAAAAAGATATGACTACAGTAATGCAGATAGCATTTGAGTGGAAGCTATGATCCTCACTGATTAAGGACCACAGAAATAGCTTTTATATGCACTTCATAATTTAAGTATGCATTTGTGTGTATTACCACAATCATACTCAGAATCATTGTCCATATTTAGTGATGATCAAGTAAAGAAAGAATCTGCCTTCTTAAAAAAAGAAAAAGTCCCCCAGTCCACCAAGATTTGGGCAAATAGCTCAGATAGAAAAATCTTCTGATGGGAAAGGAATGATCAAAAAATAATCTCTCCTTTCCCCTTAAGAACACTGTTGTTGTTTTTGGTTCTTTCGGTTGGACTGCAATCTGGCTGTCAAGGCAGGAAGGAGAAAGATTACATGTAATTTCCAGAGTATTCTTCCTTCCATGTTCTTATGGCCTTGCTTGTTTTGACCTGACTACATCAGAATAACCTTGTCAGAAAGAGTTTTGCAATTAAACTCTTAAGAAAAATAATAGATCTGGCATAAAAGCCACCACAATTCCAAATCTATAAGTGGTGCTAAAAGACCAAAAGCAAATCATATAACAACAACAAAAAAGGAACTTTACAGAGCTCCTTACCCTAAAAAAAATTGTCCATCGGCTTCTAATGTGTCAATGCAAATTTGCAAGAGCCATTGCCGATGTGCTCTCCTCCTCGGCCACTGGTCTCCTTATAAGCTTTTGTTTTGGCCTATTCCTCTCTCTTCAGTCTCATCTTGAGGAATTCTTCTTGTTCTCTTCTGGTGTTGTAAGTCATCCTGCTCCAAGGCCCTGAAAGGATTATCTGGTATCATTTTTCTTCTCTTCCCATCATACTCTGGCCTAGTTTATTTGGCTGTGAGGCCAAATGCCCAATCCCTTAGGGAGATCTTTCTCTCTCATCCCAGCCTAAGCCTCATTCCCTCTATGTGACTTTCATAACCATACACCTTTCCAACTTTAACATAGGTTCTAATTATATGTTAACTGGTAGAATAGTTAATGAATTTTTCCTTCACTAAACTGTATGATACATGAAGAGTATGGCCATGTCTACTTTCCCATCATTATATCTATAAAACCTAGCAAGTGTATGTAAAATAAATGGGTGAATGGACGATTAGATAGATGGATGGGTGGAGGGATGGATGAGCTCTCTCCCAGTAGATACGCCCTCTAACCCCAGCTATGTGAGGGTATCATAATACTGTAGAACAAATTATCCAATAGAAATGTGGGTCATATATATCATTTTAAAGTTTTTCATAGCCGCATTAAAAAAATAAGAACAAGTGAAATTTTAATGTTTCATTAAACATAACCAAAAGACTATAATTTCGTCAAGTAATCAACATAAAATATTTTAATGAGATTTTACTTTTTTCCATACTAAGGCTTCAAAATCTTATGTGACTTTTACAGCTCCAGCACATCTCAATTTGGATTTGCGGCATTTCAAGTTCTTAATAACCATATTACCTTGCAAACTCTAGAGAGCCAGTGAAGTGAATCTGTTGAAAGTTCATGTGTATGAAGAAATATCTTGGAGGGAAAGGGTGGAATTTATCTTAGACAAGAAAGTTGAAAAGACACTTTTGTTCAAGATCATTGGTTTGAGTGAGAGAGAAGAAAAGATCTGAAAATATTTCTCCAAAGAAGACATACAAATGGCCAACAGACAAATGAAAAAAAATACTCCACATCACTTGGCATCAGGGAAATTCAAATCAAAATCACAATGAGATACCACTTTATACCAGTTAGAATGGCTAAAATTAACAAGACAGGAAGCAACAAATGTTGTGGAGGATGTGGAGAAAGGGGAAACCCTCTTACACTGTTGGTGGGAATGCAAGCTGGTACAGCCACTCTGGAAAAGCATGGAGGTTCCTCAAGAAGTTAAAAATAGAGCTATCCTAAGGCCCAGCAATTGCACTACTGGGTATTTACCCCAAAGATACAGATGTAGTGAAAAAAGGGGCAAATGCACCCCAATGTTCATAGCAGCAATGTCCACAATAGCCAAAATGTGGAAGGAGCTGTCCTTCAACAGAAGGATGGATAAAGAAGATGTGGTTCATATATACAATGGAATATTACTCAGCCATCAGAAAGGATGAATACCTACCATTTACACTGACATAGATGGAACTGGAAGATATTATGTTAAGTGCAATAAGTCAATCAGAGAAAGACAATTATCATATGGTTTCACTCATATGTGGAACATAAGAAATAGCACAGAGGATCATAGGGGAAGGGAGGAAAACTGAATGGGAAGAAACCAGAGAGGGAAACAAACCATGAGAGACTCTCGACTCTGGGAAACAAACTGAGGGTTACAGAAGGGGAGGTGGGTGGAGGGATGGGGTAACTGGGTGATGGGCATTAAGGAGGGCACACAATGTGATGAGCACTAGGTGTTATACAAAACTGATGAATCATGAACATAGTCAGAAACTAATGGTGTACTATGTGTTGGCTAATTGAATTTAAATTTTAAAAAAAGAATGTTAAAAAAATAGATTTTCTTTGTCTGTTCAGGCTGCTATACCAGAAATACCATAGACTGGGTGCCTTATAAACAACCAAATTTATTTCTCACAGTTCTAGAAGCTGGGAAGACCAAGGCTCTGGCAGATTCAGTTGTCTTGTGAAAGCCCACTTCCTGGTTTATAGATGTGCTTTCTCATTATAATCTCACATGGCAGAAGGGGCAAGATAGCTCTGTGGGGTCTCATAAATTCCCTAATCCCATTCATAAAGGCTTCACCCAATGACCCAATTACCCCCCAACTCCCTACTTTCTAACACCATCACATTGAGCTTTCTTTCAACATAAAAGTTTGTAGGGGGAGACAGATATTTAGTCTACAGCAATATGAATACTTTTGCTTCTTTTATTGTTTGGCTCTGACCTTTCCATCTTTTCCTATAAGTACTCCAAATGAGAAGCTTTCACACAAAATAAAATTGTTTCCCAACAGAATCTCTGCAAGATAATGAGAACACATAGCAATTGAGAGAGGACCACATGAGTAGGGGTTAAATAGAAGGGGACCATGGTGGCTTCGGAAGGGGACCGAATGGGAAAAAGGCAGCAGTGACAGCACAGACAAGGAACGGAAGGCAAAGAGGTAGACAGGGTGGCATCATAACGGTAGCCCAGACCATGTCCTTGAGTTGATGCAAGACACTCTGTGAATTTCCTACCTAAAAAAGTTGAGAGAAATGAGGGGTGGTTAGAGCACCCAAATTTTTCTTGCTAAAATCTGAATTAGCTCCAATATTTGTATTATTTTCCTGTTAGGATAATGTGTTGGGTGAAAATTGTGGTATTTAGAAAATCTATTTTAAAGTCAGCCAAATGGATTTCAATATTTGATTTAATAGTTACTATTTCACCCAATACACTGTGCCTGGATTCTCATCTTAGAAGAGGAATAATTAGGGGTCCCTGGGTGGCTCAATTGTTAAACGTCTGCCTTCAGCTCAGTTCATGATCCCAGGGCCCTGGGATCGAGCCCCACATCAGGTCCCTGCTTGGCGGGAAGACTGCTTCTCCCTCTCCCACTCCCCTGCTTGTGTTCCCTCTCTCACTGTGTCTCTCTCTGTCAAACAAATAAAATCTTAAGGAAAAAAAAAAAGAAGAGGGATAATTATATTTAATTGAATGGCTGAATGAATGCCATGGTTCTTCAAATATATTATATACATGTAGGGTTACCAACCCTCCTGATTCATCTGGGACTGTCCCAATTTTAGCACTGAAAATTCCCCAGTCCTGGGTAAATCGAGATTTTTAGTTAACCTCATGTATATTTGAGTTTTTATGGGAATCTTTTCAATTTTAATGATTATATGTATATTTATAATCATTTTTATTTTAAAATGTGGTTTTATACATGAAATATGCCAGTTATTATATAAGTTGGAGTTAAACGGGTAGGCCTATAGGAATCCAATTTAGACAGCACAAATTACAGGCATAGTGTTTGAGCATACCTATGAATATTTCAAACCTTCAAAAACAACATTGAGAATAACTCTTCAGAAGTCTTAATAATAGATTTGTACCATTAGAGAAGGTTTTTATATACTCAACTTCCATGCACATTGCTGAGAGTTGTTTGTTTTTTTGCCTTAAAAAAATAGGCAAAATGTTAGTCCCAGTGGCAAAAATTTTGAAGGTAGATGAATGAAGTTTGGGAAGTGTTGAGAAAAGATGTATATAGGGCATTTTTCAAAAGGCCTAGCATACAGTGGTACCCCAAAAATGTTTTGTTTTTTTATTTTTCTTCCTTTTCATTTGTTGTTTGTAAGAGAATTTAGTATAAAAGATATTCCAATTAGATAAATCAAGGTTTAAATCCTAGCACTGTCAATAACTGACTGGTGGACTTTAAGCATGTTATGTACTATTCTCAGGTCTCTATATAATAGTGGATAATGGAATACACTTCAAAATATCATAAGCATCTTCAATATTGTCAGGATATTGCTAAGTTGTGAGTTCTTCCCAAATTGGTCACTGAATCTATTGACTCAATACAGTCCCACTCAAAATCCCGGCAAAAGGTCCCACCTTGTAAGTAATTATAAGCAGATATAGTGCTTTGTACCAGAGAGGATGAGGTTCTGTGGTAGAAATAGAGATCTCAAGAACAGTGATTTACATATGTTTATTTCTTGTTCATATAAAATAAATCCAGGGATGTGATTTCCAAGGAAATATGAAAGCTTCACAGTGTTAGGGACCCAGGCTCCTTTTGTCTTTTTGCTCTACAAAATGTGGCTTTCATCTTAAAACTCACTTTATAGCCCAAGAGAGCTGCTGGAGCTCCAGACATCACATTTGCATTTTAGGAAGCTATAATAATCAAAACATTGTGGTATTGGCAAAAGAATAGGCACTGGGGAGGGTATGTGCCATGGTGAGCACTGTGAATTGTGTAAGACTGTTGAATCACAGACCTGTACCTCTGAAACAAATAATACATTATATGTTTTAAAAAAAAAGAAGAAGAAGAAGAAGATAGCAGGAAGGGAAAAGTGAAGGGGGGAATCAGAGGGGGAGATGAACCATGAGAGACAATGGACTCTGAGAAACAAACTGAGGATTCTAGAGGGGAGGGAGGTAGGGGGATGGGTTAGCCTGGTGATGGGTATTAAAAAGGGCACGTATTGAATGGAGCACTGGGTGTTATACGCAAACAACGAATCATGGAACACTACAGCAAAAACTAATGATGTATTGTATGGTGATTAACATAACATAATAATAAAAAAAGAATAAAATAAAAAAGAATAGGCAAATAGACTGATGAAACAGAAGAGAGTGTCCAGAAATAGACCCACATAAGTACAGTCAATTGGTCTTTGACAAAGGAGCAAAGGCAATACAATAAACCAAAGACAGTTTCTTCCAAAATGGTGCTGGAACAATTTGACATCCATATGAAAAAAAAATGAAGCTAGACACAGACCTTTCACCCTTCACAAAAATTAATTTGAAATGGGTCACAGACCTATATATAAAATGTAAAACTATCAAACTCCTAGACAATAATGTAGGAGTGTCTGGTGACTTTTTAGATACAACAACAAAGGCATGATCCATTAAAAAATAATCAATAAGCTAGATTCATTAAAATTAAACACTACAGCTCTGGGAAAGACACTGCCAAGAGAATGGGAAGACAAGCCACAGATAAGGAGAAAATATTTGCAAAAGACATATCTGATAAAAGACTACTATCCAAAATATACAAAGAATTTTTTGAAACAATAAGAAAACAGACAACTCAATTTTAAAATGGGCTAAAAACATTAACAGACACCTCACCAAAGAGGATATACAGATGGCAAATAAGCATTTGAAAGGATGCTCGAAGTATATATCATTAGGGAATGCAAATTAAAACAACAATAATATACCACTACACAGCTACTAGAATGGCCAAAATCCAGAATACTGACAACACTAAATGCTGGTGAGGATGTGGAGCAACAAAACACTCATACATTGCTAGTGGGAATGCAAAGTGATATAGCCACTTTGGAAAACAGTTTGGCAATTTCTTACAAAACTTAACATAATCTTACCATATGATCCAGAAACCATGCTCCTTAATATTTACCCAAAAGAACTGAAAACATATGTCCACACAAAAATCTGTAAAGGATGTTTACAGCAGCTTTATTCATATTTGCCAAAACTTGGAAGCCAACAAGATGCCCTTCAGTAAGCAAACGGATAATCTTGGTACATTCAGGCAACGAAATGATCTGTGTTCCAAGCCAGGAAAAGACATGGAGGAACTTTAAATGCATTTATGAAATGAAAGAAGCCAATCTGAAAAGGCTACATACTGTACGGTTCTAACTATAGGACATTCTGAGAAAGGGAAAACTATGGAGATAGTAAAAAGATAAGTGGTTTCCAAGGGTGGGGAGGGGAAGATGTAAATAAGTGGAGCACAGAAGAGTTTTGGGTTAGTGGAAATAGTCTGTATGATACTATAATGAACATTATACATTTGTCCACACTCATAGAATATACAACACTGACCATAAATCCTAATGTAAACTATCAACTCTGGATAACTTTGTTGTGTTGAGGTAAGTTCAACTGTAACAAATGTACAACTCTGATGAGCCATGTTGGTGATGGAGGAGGCTATGCATGTGCAGGGACAGGTAATAGAGGAGAAATCTCTGTACTTTCAACTTTGCCATGAACCTAAAACAGCTTTAAAAAATAGTCTTTTCTTTAAAAAAAATAATCTTGAGGATTCAATGAGACAATTGCTATAAAGCAAAATGTCTGTACAGAGTAGGCACTTAGTAAATATTGGTCCCTTTCCCCCCCAGTCTTCATTAAATAGAAGAATCTGTGTGTTCTTGATTTCTTCATACTCTCTACTCCAGGGAAAATGTCACACCTCTTTTATTTTCTTCCAACTATCTTCAAGCATTAATTGAGATATAGTAGCAAATAGAACTGCTAGAATAAATCTAAACCAAACAATTCAAACATATGATGTAAAGCCCAATACAAGTATGGCAAGTATTAGCTTGAAAAAAACCTAATATGTTCTAGTAGCTGGGATAAAAACATACATATTTATATGTCTTGGGGCTGTAATGGCTTTCCCAGCAATTCTAGAAAAGCTACACTTTCTGGCCTTCCATATCTCTTAAAAATCCTTTTATTCATAAGAGTACAATCTCACAATTTCCTTCCTGAGAAAAGAATGAAAGGATAGAGTGAAGAAAAGCAAAAAGTAAAAATAAACAAAGGACAAAGAGGAGGAAGAAGATGAAAAGGAAGTATTTACTGAGTATCTTTTATGTAACAGGCATTGTGTTCATACTGGATATGAAGCATTTGAGTTGCAATGATTTTGTAAAATTCAAATATAGATAAATTCAAGGATATTAGTGTGTATCTGCTCTTAGAAGTTAAAAAAAAAAAAAGATGGGATGATCCAAAACTCTGATAACAAGCAAACTCTTCTAGTTCTAAATATTTAAAAAGTATTTTTATCCTTATTCCCAGAAGTCTGTTATTTTTAACTTTCCAGTACTAGCAGTCTTTTTAAAATATTTCTCTTCATCGGAATTATACACTTCTGAAAGTAATGTTAAAACTATTGCCCATGATGCAGTTAAACAGAAAAGAGGAAATCTCATGCGTTTGAAATCCCAAAACAAACCCTTCGGTTCACATCTGCCTATTTCCATCATTAAAAGTCAAGATAAAAATCTCATGGTTCTATTTCAGTAGGATATGCCTTTCCCAAGAAAAAAATTTTAATCCCTTGGCCACACTCCAGAATTGAGAAAAAATTGAGCCCCAATAACCTTAGATATCTGTCACATGCAATGAATTAACTCATCTTCTAGGCACTTAGAATGGAATTAGCTATGTGCCACCTATGGGAGAATTGAAAATAGTTACTCCAATAATTTTTCTGTGGTATTTAATCCTCTCAAAGAACACCAGTTGAGAAAGACTGTTAGTTCTTTTCCTAATAAAATGTGTTCAAAACCATGTTGCCAGTAAATCAAATCAAAGATGAATGTAGTAAAGATGGATGCCAATTAATATAGAGAGTTCATATAAACTGAGTAGCTAGAAATCTAAACTATTAACTGTAAAATTGGAAGCTCTCTTTTCTGCCAAAGGGCACTGAACCATGGAAGAAAAAATACAAAAAATATTGCTCAGAAAGCAATTTTAATGGCTTTTAGAAAAAATACAAGAATGTATGGTTATATTGCTGGATATTTTTTTCTTAAAGCAATCCTCAATAATAGAGAAACTAAATAATATATGAGAGGCGATAACAAACAAGGAACAACATAACAATCAAATGCCAGATTCAGTATATGGGTGACCAAAGAGGAAAAAACAGGGGAAAACAAAAAACAAAAACAAAAACTTCACAAATTCCTATATATCTAAGCTCTGATTCCCACCCACTGTCCATTCTATTGGAAACAATTGTCACCCACCTAAACACCAAGTTCATGAAAGGGTAGCCTAACTCTATATTGAGTGTAATATTCTATTCAAACTTCCCCTACCCAGAATCATCCCTCAGAAACCTCATCCCAGTAATCTGCTATACTTGACTCAGCATAAGAAGATCAACGTCGAAGTCCCACCTACATCCATCCATTCTTGGAGAAAAAGACATCAGCAATTTATTGAAAAGAAACAAAACTGAGAAGAGAACATTCTAGTCAATAATAGTTCTATGAACAAAGGCATGACACTTATAAAAATGCATGAAAGAATTAGTTCCATGCAATTAAATTTAGAGATAGTTTTGCAGGGTGAGGACAGCCAGATACTTGAATGGATAAAAAGGTGATGTAACTATCTTGCCTTGAACCCAATTATGCATATATGGTAGGAAAACATAGTTTTCCCCAAAAATCTGTTCTTGCCTCCTGCTGTCAAGAATACTCCATCTAGCAAGGCCATCATTCAGAGTGATAGAAGAGATAAAGTTTCCTAGACAAACAAGACTTAAAGGAATTCATGATCACTCAGCCAGCCTTAGAAGAAATGTTCAAGGGGCCTGCGTGGAAAGAAAAAATCATAAGCAGGAGTAAGAAAAGTAGGAAGCACAAAAGCAGTAAAAATAAATGTACTTATAAAAATCAGTCAAGGGGGAAAAATCAATCAAGGGATTCACAAAATAAAAGAATGTAAAGTATGACACCGTATACTTAAAATGTGGTGAGGGGGAGGAGTAAAAATTTAGCCCTTTTAGAATGGGTTCAAATTTAAGTGACCATCAACTTTATATAAACTGCTATATGCAGAAGATGTTATATATAAACATAATGGTAACCACACACCAAAAAAACGGTAATAGATATGCAAAATATAAAGAGAAAGGAATCCAAGTACATCACTAAAGAAAGCTAGTAAGCCATGAGAAAAGAGAGCAAGAGAAGGAAAGGAGCTACAAAAACAACCACAAAACAAGTAATAAAAGTACATTCCCATCAATAATTACTATGAATGTAAATGGACTAAAATGCTCCTATCAAAAAACATAAGATGATAGAATGGATAAAAAAGCAAGACCCATCTATTTGCTGCTTAAAAGAGATTCATTTCAGACCTAGACACATGCAGATTGAAAGTGAAGTGATGGAAATGAAAAGAAAGCCAGGGTAACAATACTTATATCAGATAAAATAGACTTTAAAACAAAGACCATAACAAGAGACAAAGAAGGACACTATATAATCATAAAGGGAACAATCCAACAAAAAGTTGTAACAATTGTTGATATTTATACACCTAACATGGGAGCACCCAAATACATGAAGCAGCTGATAATAATATAGATATACATATTTGTCACTAATTTTGTATCACATTTTTAATTTTTGTCTAAATATTGTGACTATAGATCAAGTTCATTATTGAAAAATGACTACCATATAAATGAATTGTCAAACTAATCCTAATGGTCAAGGCGGCAAATGTATTCAGATTGACTTTTTTTTAGAATATACCTCACTTATTTTCTGATACAATGAATGATTTAAGATGATTCCTTGTAACATCTACCCACTTACTAGTTCTAATACCTGAGTCATTTTGTTTCTGTATTGTCTAATTACTCTCCTCATTCTGAGACATAACTTCATGTTTCTTTGCAAGTTTGTTAATTTTTTATTGGATTCTAGATATTGTCAATATTATGTTTGGTGTTGGGTTTTCTTTTGTTTAAGCAGTGGTTTAGTTTTTGTTTTTGTTTTCTGAGACACAATTAAGTTACTTGGAAATAGTTTAATCATTTCAGGACATGTTTGTAAGCTTTGTTAGGCATTCCCAGTCTTCAGTCTAGGGATAATTTGGTCTCACTACCTTTGTATGAAGTAATACTCTTCTGAGGACTCAAATCAATATCCTGTGTGTTAGAAAGCTCTGTTTGGGGACCCCCTACTTGTTCTATGGCCTTAAAACTCAATCCAGACAATAAGACAATTCTGTTGTTCATTTGTTTCCTCTTCTGAAAGAATCACTATCACTGTCCTGTACTACCTTTGTCCAATGTATGAAAGCCATTGTTTCTTAAGGGTTTTTTGTTGTTGTTGTTGTTTTTAGGGGTTTTTGTTTTGTTTTTTGGGATTTTTTTGTTTGTTTTTCATTTTGTTTTTTTGTTTGGTTGGTTGGTTTTGGTTTTAGTTTAGTTTTATTTTTTTGGTGGTGGTGGTGATGTTTAAGGAGGGGTGGGGAGATCTGCTTCCTGTTAGTCTATTGTGACCAAACATGGAAATATCACTTCCCCACTCCTGAATATATCTTAACACAGAAAATATCAACATACACTGAAACACTCTGCTTTTCATTTCATATGACATTCTTAGCAAAATTTATATAGGACAGGGAAAGGCATGAGACATCACCATGGATTAATATTAACATAATAAGATTTTATGCTTCCCAATACTGCACATTTTCTTCTTTCTTGGCACCCTGAAGGTTTTATTCTTGAGAGGGATACACCAGATAAATATTTTGGATGTTTAAATAGTGTTCTGTATCATTCAGAATCCAATCAAGAGGGGGAAAAAAAAAAACACATTCAGTAATTTGAAGAGCTATAATAGGAGAAACGAAATATTAACTATTTACAGGAAATTAGCTACCAGGAAAATGAAAGAGGATTTTAAAGAATATTGTAGGACTGTGGGAGAGTACCAAAGGAAGGAATAAACATGAAACAAGGCCCCTTTCCTAAAGCTGGGATTCAGACCTCTTTGGAGAGAGAAGTTTCATCCTACTGGGTGGTGATAAAGTTAGCAGTGTTGTCAAGGGTCAGAGTTGGTCCCTGATCAGTAGGGCCAAGGCTGAGAGACAGGGAAATACATGCTGGGCTTGGCACACTTGAAGGTGAGCACCATTGTGTGTCTTGCACGCTGCTGACTGCAAAACACTGCAGCAGCAGGCTGAGAATGGATGGGGCTACCTGAATCTAGAAGACAAGCCCTTTTCTCCTGGAGTCTTACTCCACACCCCTCTACTGGTAAAAAAGAAATGTTTAAAAGATTGAGCTCTAGGATCACAAGCAGGCTAATCAATACGGAATATGGAGGTAAGAAGTGATAAACTGATAACTGACCCGTGCTCTTCTTTCTTTCCTTCTCTTTTTGTCCCAGTAGGATAAGTGTGATTGTGAAGGGAGATAGGAAATAAGAACCAACATGAATCATTTAACTATAAACCATTCTCGGCTGATCAATTTTAACAAATATGGAAGTCAAAGATATCAGAATTCATGTATTTTTTGTTTTTTGGGTTTTTTTTTGAAAAAGGAGGAAATTATATTATCATATGATCTTATGATGCAAAATAACAATGAGAATTAATTAATAACTTTGAATCTCAAGGTCATCCCAGATTCAAGGAAAAAGAAAATTAGATTCAGTCTCCTGATGGGAGGAGATGAAAAATATGATGGCCATTAACTTCAATCTACCATAGGGAGGCACAGGATTTGGAGTTTAGGAGAAAGCTGAAATTAAAAACATATTTGTATTTATCAGTACATATGTTATAACTGAAATTATGAGAATGATGATGTTTCTTGAGATAACTAAATATACATATACATATTACTGTAACATTTATATTATTTATATATATATTACCACATATTTCAGAGTGAATGAACCACTCAACATGGATAAATATCAACATAAAGTATAAAAACATAATATTGAATGAAAAAAGAAAGTTTCAACATTTTATGCAAAATTTTATGCAAATCCATATATTGCTTTTAGATGATTAATAATAATCCTTAAGTTCATAATGATAGGTAAAACTTGTACATCTTTGTAGAATGCTTAAGAACCAGCTTATATTCTTGAAAACTGGTAAATAAAGGGAAACAATCAAGCTTTTTTTCTGCCTTTCCCAAATCAACTGCTTTTTATGGTCACCAAATAGCTGATAAGGGGGGGTTACTTTTTAGAGAGTAAATCAAATCACAAACACAAAAGGCAATAGAATATTATCATTTTGCAACCCCAAGTGAAATAATGAATCCATGCAATTATCAATGGCTAAAATCACAAAAATAGAGCTATCCAGATACTGTATAACTCCTTAGCAAAGTATATATACCATCTGTAAGCAATCTTATCAAAGAGTAAAAATGAATCAGATCAAGACTCTGCCTCTAATTACCAATTTGCGGAGTACAGAGAAATACATTCAATGATACTATAAGAACAGAACCAGCGAAGTTCAACAAAATACAGATAGATAACACAGG
Source organism: Eumetopias jubatus (assembly GCF_037043125.1). Taxonomy (NCBI): domain Eukaryota; kingdom Metazoa; phylum Chordata; class Mammalia; order Carnivora; family Otariidae; genus Eumetopias; species Eumetopias jubatus. The sequence goes on along the minus strand of NW_028274814.1, from coordinate 111,171,451 downwards.
ACTCTCTACAACAAACTAAGAAAAAAAGAGACTTCTGGTTTGTTTTTCAGTCTGGCATATAAGAAGCTAGAAGTCACCACACTGTCCTAACAAAAAGTAGAAAAGTAAACAAAGTGAAAAATCAACAACTCTTCTTAGTTTCATAAAAGAAGTGAGGTCATAGGGCAAACCAATGTCCCCAAAATTTGGGGAGACAAACAGACAAATATAGAGAATCACAACTTACCAGAGCAAATACCCAGGAGCACAAATCTCTGCAGGAACCAGTGCCAAGGCAGGGAAGCCCGAATTTAACTGATGAACTGCTGAAGGCTTAGCATAGATGTATCTGAGAAATAAAAACAAAAGGGACACCCAGTCATAGGGGGAACTGCACGCTTTTGTGAATTTTACCTCCAATAATTCAACTACATTCTCACAATGGATACTGGAGGAAAATCGTCTTCTGTCTCTGGCTGGGGAAGAGGAAAAGGCACCACTTTGAAATATGCCAGAGCACTCTTCTTAATAGGGTGTCTGCCCACAGGAGGAACTATTTAACTGGAGCCTTACTTGTTGGGGTGTTATTAGACCTGGGGGAAGAGAAATACGCACCAGCCGCCTTTAATCACTCTATCCCACTTAAGAGGAAGGGGTTGGAAAATGAGAAACCAGTGTGAGTTTCACAGCCCAGAAGTACAAATCCACTAAAAGACTGAGACCTGTTCATGGGACTATAGAATGCTTTCCCTCACCCCACACCTTAACCACATTACCAAAGGCTTATTTACTGCAGTTCCCTTTACTCAGTATATCTTTCTCAGCTATCAGAAAAAATTATAAAACACTGTAAAAAGCAAAAAACAATTGAAAGAAACAGAGCAAGCATCAGAACCAGACTCAGATGGCAGACATGTTTGAATTTATAGATTGGAATTTAATTGAATTGAATGATTAAGATGCTAAGGACTCAAATTTATAGAAACAGTAGGTTGGGGATCTCAGAGGTGGGGGGTGGGGAAAGGAAGAGATGTTGGTCAAAGAACACCAACTTCCAGCTATAAGATGAATAATTTCTGGGAATCTAATGCACAGCATGATGACTATAGTTAATAAGACTGTGTTTTATTCTTGAAAGCTGCTAAAAGAGTAAACTGTTTTAAGTATAGTTGACATACAATGTTCTGTTAGTTTCAAGTGTATAAAAGAGTAGATCTTAAATGTTGACCCAACCACCACAGTAATAAAAAATGGTAATTACATGAGGTGATGGATGGGTTAACTAACCTTATTATAGTAATCAATCATAATATATATGTATCAATTATCACACTGTACACACTAAACTTATACAATGTTATACATCAAATATATCTCAATAAGAGTGGGAAAAGAATGCTAAGGGCTCTGAGGATAAAGTAGACAGCATGTAAGAACAGATAAACTATGTAAGCAAGGAGATGGAAATTCAAAGAAAGAACAAAAAAGAAATAGTAGAGATCAAAAAAGGTAACAGAAATGAAGAATGCCTTTCAAGGGCTCATTAGTAAATAGAACTCTGCTGAGGAAAGAATCTGTGAGCTTAAGGATATCTCAATAAAGTCCTCCAAAACTGAAAAGCAAAGAGGAAAAAGATTAAAAACCAGAACCAGATATCCAGAAATTGTGGAAAAACTACAAAAGCTATAACATATCTGGAATGGGAATTCTAAATGGGGAACAAAGAGAGAAATGTACAAAAGAAATTTAAACAATATTGAGATAATAATGACTATGTCCCCAAGTTAATGTCAGACACAAAACCAAAAATCTAGTAAGCTCAGAGAACACCAAGTAGTATAAATGGCAAAACAAAACAAAACAAAAAAACCTTAGCTGGGGAATATCATTTTCAAACTACAGAAAATCAAAGATAAGGGAAGAATCATGAAAGAAGCCAGAGGTAAAGACATCTAACTATAGAGCAGCAATGGTAAGATTTACACCTGACTTCTAAGAAACCATGCAAGCAAGAAGAGAATGAGTGAAAGATTTAAAGTGTTAAGAGCTACCCTACGACCCAGCAATTGCACTAGGTATTTACCCCAAAGATACAGATGTAGTGAAAAGAAGGGGCACATACACCCCAATGTTCATAGCAGCAATGTCCACAGTAGCCAAACTGTGGAAGGAACCGAGATGTCCTTCAATAGACAAATGGATAAAGAAAGGATGAATACCCACCATTTGTATCAACATGGATGGAACTGGAGGGGATTATGCTAAGTGAAATAAGTCAAGCAGAGAAAGACAATTATCATATGGTTTCACTCACAGGTAGAATATAAGGAATAGAGCAGAGGACCTCAGGCAAAGGGAGGGAAAGCTGAATGGGAAGAACTCAGAAAGGGAGACAAACCATGAGAGACTCTGGACTCCAGGAACCAAACTGAGGGTTACAGAAGGAAGGGAAAGGGTAACTGGGTGATGGATATTAAGGAGGGCATGTGTTGGGATGAACACTGGGTGTTATATGCAACTAATAAATTGTTGAGCCTACAACAAAAACTTATGATGTACTATATGCTGGCTAACTGAACATAAGAAAAAAAAAGTTAAAAAAAAATAAAGTGTTGAGAGAAGAAAACCACCAACCTAGCATTCTGAACTATGTGAAATTATTATTTAAGAGTGAAGGAAAAATACTTTCTCAGACAAGCAAAAATTGAGGGAATTTGTTTTCAGTAGATCTGCATTGCAAGAAACATTAAAAGAAATTCTTTAGACAGAAGATACTATAGGACAGAAACTTGAATCTACAGAAAGAAAGGAAGAGCATCAGAGAAGAAATAAGTGAAGCTAAAATAAAAACTTTTATTTTTCTTATTTTTCATTGATCTTTTAAGCTAATGTTTGTCCAAAAAAAATAATAGCAACAATGTATTCAACTACATGTATATGCTTATTCTTATGTAAGTGAAATGAATGACAGCAATAATACAAGGGACAGGAGGAAGGAATTAGGATTATTTTATTATGAGGTATTCTTACTATTTATGAACATATCAATTATACTTCTTTTTAAACTTTTTTTAGTGTTTGCCCTGGAGTTTGCAATATACAAATAATCTAAGTCTATTTTCAAAATACTATACCACCTCACAGGTGATCCAGCAGTTACACTCCTTGATATTTGCCCAAAAGATTGAAAAGTTATGTCCATATAAAAACCTGTGCAGAGATGTTTATGGCAGCTTGTGTGTAAAGGCCAAAACTTAGAAGCAGCCATGATGCCCTTTGTTAGTTGAATGAATAAATGAACTGTGGTACCTCCAAACAATGGAATATTATTCAGTACTAAAGAGAAATGATCTGTCAAGGAAACTTAAATGGAGGAAACTTAAGTGAATATTACCAAGTGAAAGAAGCCAATATGAAAAGGCTACATATTGTATGATTCCAACTGTATGGCATTCTAGAAAAAGCAAAACCACAGAAATGGTAAAAACAAAAACAAAAACAAAAAAACAGTGACTGCCAAGAACTACAGCGGAGGGAGGCATGCATAGGCAGAGCACAGAAGAATTTTAGGGGAGTGAAAATATTCTGTATGGTCCTATTATGGTAGATAAATATCATTATATATTCATCCAAACCTATAGAATGTACAACACCAAGTGTGGACCCTAATATAAACTATGGATTGAGTGATTATGGTGGGTCAAGGTATGTTTACGAATCATAACAAATATACTACTCTGTGGGGCATGTTGATAATGGGAGATAATGTGGGATAATGCATGTATGGGAGCAGAGAGTATATGGGAAATCTCTGTACCTTCTGCTCAATATTGCTGTGTATCCCAAATGACTTTAAAAATAAAGGCCATTTTTAAAAATTAAATATGAAAGAGAAACTCCAGATTAAATATATGGTTGTTTCTTATTTGGATCCTAAGAAAATAAATATATAAAAACTTTTAAGACTAATGAAATAACAGGGGAAATTTACATTAAACACTAGATTTTTGACAATTCTGAGGAATTAGGTTTAATATTTTTCAAGTATGATAATGGAATTGTGGTTACTTTTTTAAATAATCTTTTCCTTTTAGATATACATACCAAAATATTAAACAGATGAAATTATATGTCTGAGATTTGCTTCAAAATTATCAAGGGAATAATGTGGGTGGGACATTAGATTAAATAGAATTGTTCATAGGTTGATCCTCATTGATGCTGAGTGATAACATGAAGTATATTGTACCAGTCTTTCTACTCTAATATATAATAGAAATTTAACTTGTTAAAAAGTAAACTTTTCAACAGTATCATACACACATAAAAACCATATTCATGCTGTGAATTATAATAATGAAATGAACACCTTGACTCTACCATCCAATATAACTTATAATAAAAATACTGTTTTATCAAGCTGGTGTTCCTCCCTGATGTCTTGCCTTTTAGCATTGTCCTGACTTTTTATTATTCCCTGAAGTTTTCATCATCATCATCATTATGATTTTATTATGTTTCAGAGGTATCTCTAAATATTTGGTTTTCCTTGTTTTTTTGAGTTTTAAAAAATATTGTCATAGTTTAAGATGACTACTGAGACTTACTTTTTTCACTCAATGTTACGATTCTAAACTTCATTCACATAGTTCTTTTCACTTTGTTCATAAAATATGCCTTTATAAGTACACTTACTATATAATCGTAATTAGCAGTTTAAATATGTAGCCCCCAAATAAACCAAAAAGTTGTGGAGAACAGAGACCATGTCTTTTCATCAGTTTTCTCATCTTCTGCAAAAGGTAAGCTATATGGTATTTTAAAAATGCACATTTGTGAATAAGTGTTAATGAACAAGCGTTTTCATGAGTAATACAGCTATAAATGTGCTTCAACAACAAAAAAGAAGTGTAAAGAAGTATAAATGACATCCTTGTAAAAATAATATTATTTCTAATTTTTTTAAAGATTTTATTCACTTATTTGACAGAGAGAGACACAGCAAGAGGGGGAACACAAGCAGGGGGAGTGGGAGAGGAAGAAGCAGGCTTCCTGTGGAACAGGGAGCCCGATACAGGGCTTGATCCCAGGACCCTGGGATCATGACCTGAGCCGAAAGCAGACACTTAAAGACTGAGCTACCCAGGCACCCCATTTCTAAAATTTTTTTAAAGACCTTATTTATTTATTTGGGAGAGTGAGACAGAGCAAGAGAGAACACAAATGACAGGGAGGGGGAGAGGGAGAAACAGAGTCCCCCCTAAACGGGGAGCCCACAACATGGAGACTCAATACCAGGACCCTGGATCATGACCTGAGCCAAAGGCACACGCTTAATGGATTGAGCCACCCAAGTGCCCCTAAATTTTTAAGACACTTTTTGAGAATGTCTGTGAAAAGGCAGAGCTTAGGGACTCTTGTACTAGATGAAATTGAGCATAGGTCCTTAAATTCTTGGACTCAAGGTCCCCCATTTATAAATTATAAAGAATTAAAATATATATTTGCTCAAAGAATAATCTCCCCATTTTTTAGGATTCAATTAGATAAAATTTAAGTGTTAATTTTGGTATTCAGTGCAAAAAAATTCAAAGAACCCAAATATTAGTACAACAAATGAATATATAACTATTTAGTTCATTGAAAACTGACATAATGGCTGGCCCTAAAATTGATTGGTGCCATGAAGTCAAAGCTGATGCCGGAAAGATTAGTCTTCAAAAAAAAATGTGAAATGTAATATGGTATGACAATTATACCTCAATAAAAAAAAAGGAATGCAACTCAAGCTCAAACATTTCTCCTTTTCATTTAGGAAGGATTTTACACTTGGAATAGAGGCCAGGGATTTATTAGGTTAAGTTTTCTCTCAGCAGCACTCTGGTTACTCTCAGTATTCAAACACAACAGCTTCATTGTACAAAGCCAAGCATCATACTTTATTTTTATTACTTCTAGGAGACTGTGATAATATTGAATTTAGAAAGAGAAGACTAATATCCTTGTTGACATTATTGTTGACCAAAGCACTTCCTTGTAAGGAGCATGAGCCTATTGCTTCTTTAGATAAAACCTTACAAAAAGTTCGGAAGGGAAACGATGGGCTACAATTTTAATCCAGCAGCTGGAACCATTCATTGTTCAGTATTGTTAAGAGCTATAGTCTCAGTAACATTTGATCAACCTGAATATAAAGATAAGCAAATTTATCTGTTAAGTATTTCTAGTCTTCTTTCCAGATGCTGTTATTTATTGTTGTCATATCATTTTTAGTTCTCCTTCTGCTTCTTTTAGAAAGAGAAACTTTTTACTTTCAATGAATTAAGAAAAGAAAAAAAGACAATATTACTCTCTGGGCTTAGAATTTTTATCTCTTCCATTCAGCTATAAATCCACTTTTTTGTCAGATGCAATCATGGACATAAAGATAGGTGTGATTCTCAGAAATTATCAGGTATTGACCCTATGACAAATCATAGTCTGCCTTTGGTAATTATTCCCATTTGACTACCTTTTTTTATGGTGCTTATGGTTGGAATATCAATACTGTCAAAGTTTGATAAAAATTGTGTTACAGGTTGGGCTTTGTTGCTATTCTCTACTACCTAACAGAGAAAAAAATAATAAGGACATGTTAAGTGAAGCTAGAATAAGACTGGAGGGTCAGTGGAGTAACCACACTGAAGTACTGTGGCTTAATATGGAGTCTCTCAATGGGTCAGAATTATATTGATATTTATACTTACACCTCTTGGAGGACTTTGAGGAGCCAAGGATAGTCAGAGCTCCTGGGCCATGAAATAGCCTCATCAGTATACTTCAGTATGTCACAGTGATATGATCATATTCTCTGTCTGCCATAATATGAAAATGATTGTAAAGCACTGGCCTAATGTTTTTTTTTTTTAAGATTTTATTTATTTATTTGAGAGAGAGAGAATGAGAGATAGAAAGCACGAGAGGGAAGAGGGTCAGAGGGAGAAGCAGACTCCCGCCGAGCAGGAAGCCCGATGCGGGACTCGATCCCGGGACTCCAGGATCATGACCTGAGCCGAAGGCAGTCGCCCAACCAACTGAGCCACGCAGGCGGCCTGGCCTAATGTTTTAAAAAATTAATCAAAGGAATTCTTACTCAATAATTACACTGTCAAGTTTTTTATGTGCTCCCATTGGTATTAATTAAATAGTATAATTATCATTTTCTGAAATAAGTATAGTGCCAGTATAATATTAATTTCAAAAAAATTTTATAACTCAATCATTATTGATATTAAAATATAAAAATCCTTCACATAAGCTCAAGAGACAGAGGTTATGTTTTATTATTCTTACTTACTTATAGATGATTACAGATATCTTATTTAATTAACTTCTTATATTATAAATAAAATCTGGATCCACAAAAAAGAATAAAGAGTACTAGAAATGGTGAATACATGGGCAAATATAAAACAATTTTCTTGTTATACAAATTCTCTTTAAAAATAATCAGTTGTTTAAAACAAGGATAATAATAATGTAGCATGGGCTTTCTAACAAATGTAGATTAAAATATATGACAATAGTAACAGAAAGTCCCAGAAGAGAGAAATGGAAATATACCATAATATTTTTATGGTATTTCAAAGTAGACTTTAGTTAAAGAATTATACTCTAAGCCATAGAGTGGTCATTAAGTAACACAACAAAGAGTTATAGATAACAAGACAACAAAGAAAATAAAGTAAAATCAATACTAAATTAACCCAGAAGAAGGCAGAAAAATGGAAAAAGAGAGGAAAATAACATGAAACAAATAGAAAAAATAGCAAGATTATAGATTTAAACTCAACCATCTCAATAATCACATTGTATATAGTCAAATCATCTCAATTAAAAGGAATTCATTGTCAGATTGGATATTTAAAAAAGCAAGACCCATGTTATGAGTTGCATTATGTCTCCTCAAAAAAGACATATTGAAGTTTTAACCCACAATACCTCAGAATGTGATTTTATTTGGAAAAATGATATCTACAGTGATAATTAAGTTAAAATGAGGTCATTTGATGGGTGTCCTTTTTCAAAGGGGACATTGGAGGGACAACGAGGGGCAAACATTCACAGAGGGAAGACAATGTGAATACAGAAAAAATGCCATGTGAAGACAGAAGATTGAAGTGATGATTAATCTGCAAGTCAAAAAATGCTTGAGGCTATCAGAAACTAGGAGAGAGGGATGGAACAGTTTCTTCTCTATAGTCATAAAAGGAATATGGCCCTGCTGAGACCTTGATTTAGCACTTCTGGCCTTCAGAACTGTGAGACAATAAATTTCTGTAAATTTAGCACTTCTTCTTTATAATGAACTAAACAAGTCAAGAGAAAATTAACATGGATGTAGAAGACTTGAAAATAACACTATTGAGCAACGTGACACAAATGACCTTTGTAGAACACCATAGCCAATAAGAGCATGTGTAACCCTTTTTAAGTATACATGGAAGAAGGACCCTATTTTGAGCCATAAAATAAGTCTCAACAAATTTAAAATTACTCATGTCATACACAGTATGTTCTTGACCTCAGTGAAATTAAATTTGAAATCAATTATAGAAAGATAAAAGACTCCACTAAAAACCATAGAACTGATAAACTAATTCAGTGAAGTTGTAAGATACAAAACCAATGTATAGAAATCTGTTGCATTTCTGTACACCAAAAAGAAACAGTACAAGGAGAAATTAAGGAATCAATCCCATTTACAATTACACCAAAAACAATAAGATATCAATGAATAAACCTGACAAAAGAGATGAAAGACCTGTACTCTGAAAACTATAAAACACTGATGAAAGAAACTGAAGTAGTGCCTGGGTGGCTCAGTCGGTTGAGTCTGACTCTTGATTTCAGCTCAGGCCATGATCTTGGGGTTGTGGGATTGAGCCTTACATTGGGCTCTATACTGTGCATTGAGCCTGCTTGGGATTCTCTCTCTCCTTCTTCCTCTGCCCCTACCCTACCCCCACTGAAAAAGAAGAAAGAAAGAAAGAAAGAAAGAGAAAGAAAGAAAGAAAGAAAGAAAGAAAGAAAGAAAGAAAGAAAGAAAGGAAGGAAGAAAGAGAGAAAGAGAAATTTGAAGATGACACAGAGAAATGGAAAGACATTCTATGCTCATAGATTGGAAGAACAATATTGTTAAAATGTCTATACAACCCAAAGCAATCTATACATTTACAGCAATCCCTATCAAAATACTAACAACACTTTTCACAGAGCTAGAACAAATGATCCTAAAATTTGTACAGAACCATAAAAAACCCCAAATAGCCAAAGTAATCTTGAAAAAAGAAAAGCAAAGCTGGAGGCGTCACAATTCTGGACTTCAAGTTATATTACAAAGCTGTAGTAATCAAAACAGTATGGTACTGGCACAAAAACACACATAGATAATGGAACAGAATAGAAAACCCAGAAATGAACCCACAACTATATGGTCAATTAATCTTTGACAAAGCAGGAAAGAATAGCCAATGGAAAAAAGACAGTCTCTTCAACAAGTGGTGCTGGGAAATCTATACACCAGAAACTGGTATTATACTGTATGGTAACAAACTAGAATTTAAATAAAAACTTCTTAAAAATCTGCAAATATTTGGAAACTAAACAACAACCCAATAAACTAGTTTGAAAAAATCCAATAAGTTAATTTGAACTGAGTGAAGATGAAAATATAAGATGTAAATTTTTTTAGCATATAGCCAAAGCAGTACTTAAAGGGAAATTTATAATAATAAATGCCTGGATTAGAAATGAAAAGATCTTAAATGAAAGGCTTCAACTTCTACTTCATGAAACACCTATGAAGAATGAACATACTTCAATGTATTACAAATTATTTAATTAAAATTACAAAGTTATCTCAGTAGATGCAGAATAAAAGAACAAATAAAACCTTATGTGAGAGACATTGGGGAGGGTATGTGCTACAGTGAGCGCTGTGAATTGTGTAAGACTGTTGAATCACAGATCTGTACTTCTGAAACAAATAACGCAATATATTTTAAGAAAAAAGAAAAAGAAGAAGATAGCAGGAGAGGAAGAATGAAGGGGAGTAAGTCAGAGGGGGAGACGACCCAGGAGAGATGATGGACTCTGAAAAACAAACTGAGGTTTCTAGAGGGGAGGAGGGTAGGGGGGGATGGGTTAGCCTGGTGATGGGTATTAAAGAGGGCACGTTCTGCATGGAGCACTGGGTGTTATGAACAAACAATGAATCATGGAACACTACATCAAAACAAATGATGTAATATATGGTGATTAACATAACAATAAAAAATTTAAAAAAAACCTTATGTGAGAAGAAAGAAAAATAAAAATCAGTGTGTTTATCAATGACTCAGTGAAATAAACAGAGAAGCAATAAATGAAATCAAAAACTGCTTCTTTGAGAAGATCAATAAAATCAGTCAACCTATATAACCAGAGTTACTGGTGTGCGGGGCGGGGGGGTAAAAAGAAAGGACAGATTACCAATATCAAAAATGAGGGAGATGACATCACTAGAAATTTTATGATGTGAAAAGGATAATAAGAATATGAACAACTTCTTTGTTAGTAAATCTGATAAGTTAGATAAAATGGACAAATTCCTTGAAAGACACACTCTATCAAAGCTCACCGGAGAATAGATAATCGGAACAATATATCTACTAAAGGAATTGAAGTTGTAATTTATATAATTCCCACATAGAACACTCCAGACCCAGATAGTTTCACTAGTGAATTCTACCAATTATTTAGGAAAAGACAATTGTGATTCTACACAAACTCATCCAGAAAATTGAAGATAAGGAAATCTGATATTACAACCAAAAACATCAGCAGAAAAGAAAACAAACCACTATCCTCATGTTCTTAATAAAATCTATCAAATCAAATCAGACAATAAATAAAAAGAAAATATGCCATGATCAAATGGGATGTTTAATCCTATAAATGCATGGTTGGTTTAACACTAGATATTTGGGGATTTTTAAAAAGTTTTTATTTAAATTCCAGTTAGTTACCATACAGTATAATACCAGTTTCAGGTGTATAGATTTCCCAACACCACTTGTTGAAGAGACTGTCTTTTTTCCATTGGCTATTCTTTCCTGCTTTGTCAAAGATTAATTGACCATAGAGTTGTGGGTTCATTTCTGGGTTTTCTATTCTGTTCCATATTTAATTCTATATTTAATCCTATAAATGCATGGTGATTTAATATTAGAAATTAATATACTTTACCCGTATCAACAAAAAATAAAAAATTAAAGCCCTATTATCATCTCAGATGCAGACAAAACATTTAACAAAAATCTCATGCTGACTCTTATAAAAGCCATCAGTAAACTAGAAATATAAGGGAACGTCTTCAACCTGATAAAAAGCATTGCATTAGTTGTCTATTGCTACTATAATAAATGCCACAAAGTTGATGGCTTAAGGCAACATAAATTTTTATTTATTAAACATATTATCTTATAGTTCTGGAGGTCAGAAGTTTAAAATAGGTTGGCAGAGCTGTGTTACTCCTGGAGGTCCCAGGAAAGAATCCATTTTTCTTTCCTTTTCCAGCTTCTAGAGGCTCTCTACATTCTTTGGTTCATTACCAATGAATAAATACATTGTGGTATATCGATACAAGGAAATACTACACAAGAATAAAAAATAAATGAACTACTGGTCATATAAAAACATGGGTAAGTCCTAAAATAATTCTGCTGAATGACAAAAACCAAACCAAAATGAATACATGTACTATGATTTAATTTAAAAATTCTAGAAATTACCAACTAATCTTTAATGATAAAAATCAAATTAGTGATTGCCTGAGGATGATGGGGGGGTGGAGAGATAAAATGAATATTAAATGTCTGGAGGGAGATCTTACAAAGGGGATTAAGAACACTTTTGGGGGAAATAGATATGTTTATTATTTTGATCATGGTTATGGTTTAGTGGGTGTATACACATGAAAAAGCCTCAAGTTGTACACTTAACATATGTATAGTAATTGTGTGTCAATTATACCTTAATAAAACTTTTAAACCAGGTTAACCAAATCCTTTAACAGTTTTTGGCCTTTCATGTTCCCAAAACTAAAATTGATATCACAATAAACAGTAAGTGTGCTAGTTTCACTTGACCTGAGAATTTGAATACATATCTAAGATTTTTCACGTGTCAAGTATCCCACCAGATGTTAATCATGGATCAGATTCCACAGAATTTAAACACCTGTGGCATTTCTGACACATAAATCTGAAACAAATCAGAAATAAATTCAATTTAGTGACACTCAAGGAAGAACTCAGATTTATGTGAATATTTGAGAATTCTTAGATATTAAAATCTATCAGATGTCTGAACACATTTATGTTGTGCTTTAAAATTCAATAAACAAAAAAGAATAGCTCTGTTTCTGGGAAAGGGAGGGAAGAGGAGTTAGTGAGGATAAGAAGGGAGAATTAACGGTGAAGTTTAGTGATCTAATGATCACAAAAAGGTAATATTTCAGATACTATTCCACTATAAAGATTCTTAACTGTCATCCAAGAAAACCCCAGAGGTCCAAGAATGGGTTCAAAGACATGTGAGAATGTTCCTTGAACACATGTGCATTTGTCCTGAACAGAGGGCCCATAGATAGGTTCAAAGTATGGAGAGGCTTCATAATTCAAAATATTAATGACTACTCAATGATCTATCTCAAGAAAATATTTATAGCAAAATCTGAGAAAACATTCCAGTCTGTTTGATTTTCTTTTCTCTATTGAGATGGCTTTATGACCAGCTGGCTTACTTTTATGAGCTTTGCCATGCATAGTATGGTGGTGTGACTCTTTTGAAATGAGAAAGAGGCTCTTGCCAAATGTGTTTTTCAAGATTTTCCAAATGAAATGCCAGTTTGCTGAAAAAGAGGAACTGAGACAACCAAATCTTCCCAACAACTTCTCTCATCACATGTATAGAATTATCAGATATAGTGGAGATAATCAGTAGTTTAAACTATTTACGTCAGCATTTTTTTATGTCAGTATTTTTATTGCAAATATCCGATTGGGACAACATTCAGTAAATTAATGGGTGCCAGCCAGTTGAAAGGTAATTAAATAATTTATCCTACAGAACCACCTGCATATGTTTTCTTAAGTCCTTGCAATATGTTAACATCAACTTTTTGAAACATTTCTTAATGGTGATGATAAAAGACAAATATGCTGTGAGTTAGGAAGTATACGTATCTGAGTAAGCCTTCAGCAGGCTTCTGTTTCTTCAATTGTCCTCTCTCACATTTTTTTCTCAACTATTACAGTAATCTATAGCTATCATGATCTTATCTTTTCTGACAAAGCCTTATAATAGATTGGTCAGTTAAATAACAGTTAAATAACATCAAACCACTCCGCTTCAGTAGATTATATTTGTAAATGTCCAGATGCTGAGAACTTACTCCTCTGTGTAGTGTTATTATTTGCATGTATATTTCCATCTATCTCTTCTATTCTAAAGATGTTCTAAGCCATGTCTCAGAAATGAACTGAAAAACTCATTAGAACGCAGTCATAATGGTACTGCTTTCAAATATCTGTACTCAGTACAGTCCTCTCAATATTTTTTGAGTTATCCTCTACTTTTTAATTATCAGTTTCTCCAATTTTTATTCTCACCCAATGCAAATATCATTTTTATTATTTTTAATTTTTCTTTTGAGTTAATTTCTTGGCAACCAGAGCCCTCTTCCACTCTCTCAGCCATAATTCTTTCTCAGCAATACTTTTCTTTACATTTAATTAATTAGTTAATTAATTTATTTATTTTTAAAGACTAATGTATTTATTTTAGAGATAGAGCAAGTGCAGGGGGGAAGGGCAGAGGGAGAGGAAGAGAAAGAAACTCAAGCAGATTCCACGCTGAGCATGGAGCCAAACATGGGCTCCATCTCACAACCCTGAGATCATGACCTGAGCCAAAACTGAGTCATTTGCTGCACTGACTGAGCCACCCAGGTGCTCCTACCTTTTTTTAATATCAAGAAGCATGTTTGTCTCATTTGTTGTTTTCATCTACCCTATCTCTTCCACCTTGAGAGCCAAGGGATGAGGTTCTGCTCAGCTGCAGTCTCATTTGGTGTGACATTAACATGTATTTCTTTTTTATTCATTGTCAAGTTCAAAAACCTATTAACACAGGGGAAATAATTTGACAATTAAATTATCTCAGAGCAGGGAAATGTGAAGATTATAGCAACTCTCTTCACTGAAGTGAATCTGCGAAAACAGTGCTCACCAGAAATGAACGGAGAAGCAAACTGAACCCAAAAATCTCTTCAAAGGTAATCCTGGAAAATTGTTTTTCTTTCATTTTTAAAAATATTTCAGAGTATTCTCAATCTTTCATTCGATGTCACACAATATATATTCATTTTGCAGCATTTCATTCGATCACACAAATTTGCTTATCATATATTCCACTGGTCTATCGCTGGACTCTTTTTTTCCTGGGTCATCTAAATAAGTGGATGGTGACCTGCTGACAGTGGTATAGTTCACAAAAATGTAATATCAGTGTCTTGCATCTATTTATATGAAACTCTATGTGTTCAAGGGAAAAATGACATGATTCTATTTCAGGAGCAGTGGCGGGGAGTCACTGCTCCTTTGCAGGCTGACTTGTGGGGAAATAAGCAAGAGGTAAAAGGGTGTAGCCTGACTCTATTCCTAGTCTATTACAAAAATGACATGACAGACCAAGGGGTCTTTCTGTACCTAAGAAGCAGTCCTGGATTTAGAAATACAAAGGCCACGGTGAGATTCTTTTCAAAAGATCTATCCAGCTTATACTCCTTTCCATGAAGTTAAATAGATTCCTCTTTCTTACAAGTACATTCTGCTAAAAACAACTTAGCTGGGTACTAAATTTTAGATCAAAGGTATTTTCCCCTCAGTATTATAGAGATTGCATATTACAGTAAAAGAGCATGTGTTTTAGAGTCAAATAAATATAGGCTAGATTTCAATTCCACAATTTTCTGGCTGTAGAATCTTGGTCATGCTAATTGTCTGAATCTCAGTTTCCCCAAATGGGGATATATTACCCATCTCCTAGGGCTGTTGTTTTAATTAAGGAGATAAAATGTGTAAGCATGCTATATGTGGCAGGCACTCAATTGACTGATAAATATGATTATTATTAGATGTTGCTTATTTATAAACAGTCTGAATGTACCTTAATTTTAATTTTTGTCCTGAGGTCAAGATTCAGTTGCTTGTTTGTTTGCTTTCTGTGTTCTGGAAAGAGGACTTTTAATTTATGATTACAGCTGAAACATCACACCAGGATATATATAAATGTTTATTTCTTTTTTGCCTTTTCCTGGAATGTGATGAGCTCTTTGGACACATAAACAGGTGCTTTTTCAGTTCGGAAAATTGTTTTTTATTTACATTTTCACTATTATTTATTCTTATTTGCCTGGGATTTCTTTTTTTCTGTCAAATCTATATTAATTCTCTATTTTTATTCCATGTTTTCATCTTCTCTATCATAATTTTCTCATCTTTGTTCTTTCCCACTATGTCTGGAAAAGCTTTGGAAGCTTCTTTATATCACTGATTTAATTTTATGTAATATTATTTCTGCTTCTTTGCTTCTGCAATGAATTTTAACCATGCTATTTTTTTCTTACTGTCTTGAAATCCTTATTTAGTCACCTCTCTTTTTTATCTTTTTATGTTCTCCTTTTAGCTAATCATGTTTTCCCCTTACTGTTTTCTTCTCCTGTTTCAAAGAGGCCAAGATTTCTCGCATTCTATTAAGAATGCCTACTCATTTTCTAAACCTTAGAATGGATTATATATTAGTCTATTTTCAGAATTATTTTCTTCCTCGATTTTTTTAGTTGCTGTTTCTTTTCCCTTACTCTACAGTATTTTCATTGCTCTCTCTTTTCTTGTTCTTTGGCTATCATTGAATGAAGCCAAATCTTTCTAGCTTTTGTATTGGTCAACAGACAAATTGTGTGGATTGCCCTTGGCCCAATTCATATTCTTAGATAATGGTTAAATCTCTTTCAAATCTATAGCTGGAGAGAAGGTTGATATAAACAGCTCCTGAATCAATTCTCAGTTTCTTGCAAGAATATGCCTAGTTTAGCTATGTACCACTGTGGCTGCTATATATCCTACAGGAAATTTCCTCTTCTTTCCTATTCTGAATGAAAAGCTCTATAAATTACTGCAATTTTCAGGACATATTTCTTCTAGGAATTTCTGATAGTGTTCAATTCTTGCTGTAGTGTTTTATTTGTGGAAACTACATCTCTTTGGCAGTAATGCTTCATTACTAGACCTGCACTGTCCCACTGACTTTCTGGAATTTTCTTTCTTTGACTAAACAAAGAATAGGAGTCAGGAGGCAAAAAATTGAAGTGTAACCACAGTTTTCTTGTTGTCCCAAAACACAATAGATGCATGATAGAAGGACAGAAACTTAATATTCTGCTTGCTATTGATGTTGAGGACCCAATCACTGAAACTTCAGTGGGACAGGTGCAAAGTATCATCTCTATTTATGAAGTGATCTCTGGATCACCTATGAGGTGATCTTTAGAAAGTTTTTGTTTTTTCTAATCATACCAACTCTCATGTACTTATCAAAAAGACTTTGCAAAATCTGAGTTTAGGTGGCCTATCAACCTTAGTGTTCAGTGTTGTTTTTGTAACACTTTCTATCATCTTCATAGATCTTTCAGTGGAAAGTAAGGGAGAAGGCACTGGGAACAAACAGCCAAATGCTATTTAAATGAAAGCTCTAAGTGGGGACATTTTTGCTTCATTCATTTATTAACGTTTTTTCTTTTATTTTCTTTTTTTAAGATTTTATTTATTTATTTGAGAAAGAGAGAGTGAGAGATAGAGAGCACGAGAGGGAAGAGGGTCAGAGGGAGAAGCAGACTCCCTGCCGAGCAGAGAGCCCGATGCGGGACTCGATCCCGGGACTCCAGGATCATGGCCTGAGCCGAAGGCAGTCGCTTAACCAACTGAGCCACCCAGGCGCCCCTATTAACCTTTTTTCTTATTAGAAGGTATTAAGAATCAGTTCCATTACAAGTGAGTTAGTTATTCACTTGTTTTATTCATAAGCATCTTTTGTAATTACTGGTCTTAAAGTTCCCAGATTTCTTTGGTGTCACTCTTGTGTCCTCATCACATGTTACTCCCAAGAGTTGTATTGCAGAAATAAAAAAGAAGAAAAGTAGAGAAATTCGAAAGTATTTATAGACTTGTTTATGTATAATTTCCCATCTGAGTGAAGAATTGCTCTTTTATTTTATTTTTTGGGGGGTATATAGGAATTTTTATATACTATTTTCATGTGGTTCAAAAATTACATAAGAAAAGTTTTTTGAAATTGTATAGATAATAAAGGGGAAAATACAGATAAATTTTAGCACATCCGGGGGCTTGAGGCTATTTTGTATCACTCACTCTATTGTCTGGTATAGAGGAAGTGGTCAATTTAATAACATAAAACTTAAACAAAACAGAAAAAAACAGTCACCCTGAAGCCCCTCTTACTGGTCAAAGGTATTAATTCCCACCACAGCTTCTTGCCCGATCACCTGGCTCTTTTACACATACGCAGTCTTATACTTTTCCAACGAGTATTTATTATTAGTTAAGCCATGATTCAGAATCCCAGGGTGGGGATCACCATGCACCCAGGTCCCCCTTCACCTCCCTGGGAGAAGGAGGGAGGACAAAGGAGAGGTGGGTGAAGCCAGTTCAGATCTTCCCAGGAAATGTGCCTTCTGCCCACCAGTCATCCCTGGCTGACACCCAGGATATGGGGCAGAAGGACTTGTACACACGACAGTACCATTCACACATGGAGACATTACTCCCTTTAGCAGTCATTGCCTTCTCACAGCGGTGGAAGTCCAGGTAGTTCTGCCAGCAGTTCCTGGTCTGGTTCTGGTTGGGGAAGCGGCTGTCAAAAGGGGCAGTCTGGTAGTTCTTGATTTTGGTCTTGATGTCTTCTGCCATGGTGCTGATTCTAAACCCACCACAGCAGCACCTCGCAGCTCAATGTGAACCTCAGCAAAGATGCCAGAGTTGGACCGTGCTCTTTTTTTTTTTTTAAGATTTTTTAAATTAATTTGAGAGAGACAGCAGGAGCTGGGGGAAGGGGTAAAGGGAGAGGGAGTACCTGATTCCCCACAGAGCACAGAGCCTGACATAGGGCTCGATCCCAGGATCATGACGTGAGTTGAAGGCAGACACTTAACCGACTGAGCCACACAGGCACCCCAAGAATTGTTTATTTTTGAAAACAGATTGGAAAAATAACTAATGCATTCTGGACATCTGCACTGACCAGCACTGTGCTAAGTGCCTTAATGTATTTTTTCCTATTTAAACTTTTGAAAGAGAGGACATCTAACTCTCATTAATACAGATGAGATAAAAATGAGCCTTAGGGAAGTCAAGTGAGCTGTTTAATGTCACAGCTAAATTTTTATCCCAGATCAGATCTGTGTGACCAAAGTCCCTGGCTTTTCCAGCACAACATGACGAATCTTTAACATATGAAAGCAATGAATATACACATTTTGAGTACTGTCTTTATGCAAAATTTTAACCAAAATATAAAAAATAAATAAATTGTGCCAAAATCAGTGTTTCCAGATCTTTGTTATTCTACCTTTTGCTACAAGACAAAGTTCAGCAAAGTAAAAGTTACAATGCTTTTAAAAATCTTTGTACTTTATTATAATGCACCATAAACTGTTTATAAAATTAAAATATTTGAATCATCATTCCTGCATGTTATGTAATAATTTACTATTTGAAACTACTTGTTTTGAATGCTGGAATCCATTATTAATAAGTTTTGGAAAACAGAGGCTTCCAGATAGAAGGACATTGAAAGTAAGTTTTGGGGTCTATTCCCTACCCTACCACCTGGAAATGCTAGGGATCCTACCTCTTTGTTGTATAGGTCAACCCTAGCTCCCAGCGGGATGCTACACCACTGTGCTCCAATGGCCATAAAGCCTGCTAGGAAAGGGTCAAGTTTGCTGTAGTAGAATTAGTATGACTTTGTGGGCAAACCATGGATTAAACCTGTAGCCCTAATTGTGGAGAGGAGACAACAGTGAGACAGTCTCCAAGGAAACGCAAGTAGATACAGGCTATTTATGGGCCAGATGGAAAGAACTTAGGGGACATAAGCTGCAGAGCTAGGAATTCTTGAAAATAAGACATGAGAGAACAGGATGGGTCTAGCTCTGGGAAAATAAACATAGGACAAGTGCAAATGGACACAATTCAAGCTAGCTGATTGAGTCCAACATCATGTCTTCCCACCACCAGTGTTCAGGGTGGGAAGCAAAGAATCCTGGATAGTAAGGTGGCCCAGCACAAGAGAACCTATGTCACTCCCCCAACCCCCACCATCACCATTATACATACATATAAACAAGCAAACATATTTTGCAGGAATGTGCTTGTCTTTTCAAATTTTAGGAGAGGGGTAAACAAGGTCAGGTAGCTTGATGGTCTTGCCAATACAAATCTTGTACAGGTGTTGTTTTATAAGGAAATCAGATTCTTATAGCAGTTTACATGCTGACACTTAAGAGGATTGCAAATCTCCATTGGCTCTTCTTTGAATATTTTGCTCTGAACAATAGCTGAAAGGGGATTTTTGTAGGTTTATTTTTAAAATTTTTTATTTGATTATTTTTTTCAAATTTTTATTTAAAGTCTATTTATTTAACATATTGATAATATTGGTTTCAGGAGTAGAATTTAGTAATTCATCAGTTACATATAACATCCAGTGCTCAAGGCAACAGGTGCCCTCCTTAATAGCTATCACCCATTTAGCCCATCCCCCACCCATCTCCTCTCAATCAACCCTCAGTTTGTTCTCCAGTGAAGTCCCTTATGGTTTGCTTCCTTCTCTTTTTTTCCCTTCCCCTATGTTCATCTGTTTTCTTTCTTAAATTCCACATATGAATGAAATCATATGGTATTTGGTTTTTCTCTGACTGACTATATTTTGCTTAGCATAATACACTCTAGCTCCATCCACATTGCAAATGGCGAGATTTCATTCTTTTTTATGACTGAATAATATTCCCAGCACACACACACACACACACACACACACACACACACACACACACACCCCACATCTTTATTCATTCATCAGTCGATGGACATTTGGGTCTTTCCATAATTTGGCTATTGTTGATAATGCTGCTATAAACATTGGGGTGCTGGTGCACCTTAGAAACATTATGCTTATATCCTTTGAGTAAATACCTAACAGTGCAATTCCTAGGTCACAGGGTAGTTCTAACTTTTTGAGGAACCGCCATACTATTTTCCAGAGTGGCTGCACCAGTTTGCATTCCTACCAACAGTGTAAGAGGGTTTCCTTTCTTCACATCCTCGCTAACATCTATTGTGTCCTAACTTGTTAATTTTAGCCATTCTGACTAGTGTGAGGTAGTATCTCATTGTGGTTTTGATTTGTATTTCTCTGATGATGAGTGATGTTGAACATCTTTTCATGTGTCTGTTAGCCATCTGGATATCTTCTCTGGAAAAATGTCTATTCATGTCTTCTGCCCATTTCTTAACTGAATTATTTAGGTTTTGGGTGTTGAGTTTGATAAGTTCTTTATAGATTTTGGATACTAACCTTTTATCAGATATGTTGTTTGCAAATATCTTCTCCCATTCTGAAGGTTGCCTTTTAGTTTTATTGATTGTTTCCTTTGCTGCACAGAAGCTTTTTATCTTGATGAAGTCCCAATAGTTCATTTTTGCATTTGCTTCCCTTGCCTCTGGAGACATGTCTAGCAAGAAGTTGCTATGGCCAAGGTCAAAGAGGTTGCTGCCTGTGTTCTCCTCTAGGATTTTGATGGCTTCCTGTCTCATATTTAGATCCTTCATTCATTTTGAATTTATTTTTGTCTATGGTGTAAGAAAGTGGTCCAGTTTCATTCTTCTGCATATTGCTATCCAGTCCTCCCAACACCATTTGTTGAAGAGACAGTCTTTTTTCCATTGGAAGTTATTTCCTGCTTTGTTGAAGATTAGTTTACCATATAGTTGTGGGCCCATTTCTGGGTTCTCTTATCTGTTCCATTGATCTATGTGTCTGTTTTTGTGATAGTACCACACTCTCTTGATGACTACAGCTTTGTAATATAGCTTGAAATCCAGAATCATAATGCCTTCAGTTTTATTTTTCTTTTCATGATTGCTTTGGCTATTTGGGATCTTTTGTGGCTCCGTACAAATTTTAGGATCGTTTATTCTAGCTCTGTGAAAAATGTTATT
The DNA here is from genome assembly GCF_037043125.1 of Eumetopias jubatus. NCBI lineage: Eukaryota > Metazoa > Chordata > Mammalia > Carnivora > Otariidae > Eumetopias > Eumetopias jubatus. The sequence goes on along the minus strand of NW_028274814.1, from coordinate 111,150,089 downwards.
AGTATTTTGAGAGGGATTGCATTAAATGTGTAGATTGCTTTGGGTAGTATAGACATTTTAACAATATTTGTTCTTCCAATCCATGAGCATGGAATGTTTTCCAACTCCTTTTGTTCTCTTCAATTTCTTTCATCAGTGTTCTATAGTTTTCAGAGTACAGATCTTTTATCTTTTTGGTTAGATTTATTCCTAGGTATCTTACAGTTTTTGGTGCAATTGTAAATGGGATCAATTCCTTCATTTTTCTTTTTGCTTCTTCATTATCAGTGTATAGAAATGCAATAGATTTCTATAAGTTGATTTTAATTCTGCAACTTTGTTGAACTTGTGTATCAGTTCTAGCAATTTTTTGTGGAGTCTTATGGTTTTCTACAGAGTTATCATGTCATCTGCAAATAGTGAAAGTTTGACTTCTTTCTTGACAATTTGGATGCCTTTTATTTTTTGTTGTTGGTGTCTGATTGCTAAGGCTAGAACTTCCAGTACAATGTTAAATAACAATGGTAAGAGAGGACACCTCTGTCTTGTTCCTGACCTTAGAGGAAAAGCTCTGTTTCTCCCCATTGAGGGTGATATTAGCTGTGGGTCTTTCGTGTATGGCCTTTATGATGCTGAGCTTTGTTCCCTCTAACCCTACTTTGTTGAGGGTTTTATCAAGAATGGATGCTGTACTTTGTCAAATGTTTTTTCTACGTCTACCTAAAGGATCATATGGTTATCCTTTCTTTTATTAATGTGGTGTGTCACATTGATTTATTTGTGAATATTGAACCACACCTGTAGCCCAGGAATAAATGCTGCTCGATTGTGGTGAATAATTCTGTAATGCACTATTGGATTTGATTTGCTATTATCTTGTTGAGAATTTTTGCATCCACGTTCATCAGGGATATTGGCCTGTAATTCTCCTTTTTAGTGGGGTCATTGCCTGGTTTCAGAATCAAGGTAATGCTAGCTTCATAGAATGAGTTTGGAAGTTTTCTTTCCATTTCTAGTTTTTGGGCCAGTTTGAGAAGAATAGGTCTTAACTCTTTTTTAAATGTCTGGTAGAATTCCCCTGGGAAGCCATCTGGCCTGGGACTTTTGTTTGTTAGATTTTTTATTACTCATTTAATTTCTTTGCTGGTTATGGATCTATTCCAATTTTCTATTTCTTCCTGTTTTGGTTTTGATAGTTTATATGTTTCTAGGAATTTATTCATTTCTTCCAGATTGCCTAATTTTTTGGCTTATAATTTTTCATGATTTGTCCTATAATTGTATTTCTGTGGTGTTGGTTGCGATCTCTCTTCTTTCATTCATGAAGTCATTTATTTGGGTCCTTTCTCTTTTCTTTTTGATAAGTCTGGCTAGGAGTTTATCGATTTTATTAATTCTTTCAAAGAACCAGCTCTTAGTTTTGTTGATCTGTTCTCCTGGGTTTTTTGTTTCTATGACATTTCTTTCTGCTCTAATCTTTATTATTTCCCTTCTTCTGCTAGCTTTAGGCTTTACTTACTGTTTCTTTCCTAGCTCCTTTAGTTGTAAGGTTAAGTTGTATTTGAGATTTTCCTTGTTTCTTGATGTGTTAAGATTGCTTCTTGCTTCTTTAGTTGTAAGGTAAGTTTGTATTTGAGATTTTTCTTGCTTCTTGAGGTAGGCCTGTATTGCTATATACTTCCCTCTTATGACCACCTTTGCTGCATCCCAAAGGTTCTGGACTGTCCTGGTTTCATTTTCATTTGTTTCCATGTATTTTTTTTTTATTTCTTCTTTAATTTCCTGGTTGGCCCATTCATTCTTTAGGAGGATGTTCTTTAACCTCCAAGTTTTTGTGGTCTTTCTAAATTTTTTCTCATGGTTGACTTCAAGTTTCATAGTATTGTGGTCAGAAAATATGCATGGTATGATCTCAAACATTTTGTACTTGTTGAGACCTGATTTGTGACCTATAATGTGATCTATTCTGAAGAATGTTCCATGTGCACTGGAAAAGAATGTGTATTCTGTTGCCTTAGGATGAAATGTTCTGAATATATCTTTTAAGACCTTCTGGTCCAGTTTGTCATTCAAAGTCATAGTTCCTTGTTGATTTTCGACTTAGATAATTATGTCCATTCCTGTAAGGGGGAGTTAAAAGTTGGGGCCATAAATATTTACAGTTGTTAGATCTTCTTGTTGAATAGACCCCTTTATTATGATATAGTGTCCTTCCTATCTCTTCTTACAGTATTTGGTTTAAAATCTAGTTTGTCTGATATAAGTAGGGCTATGTTGGCTTTCTTTTGACGTCCATTAGCACAATAGATGGTTCTCCATCCCTCACGTTCAATCTGGAGGTGTATTTAGGTCTAAAATGAGTCTCTTGTAGGCATCATATAGATGAGCCTTCTTTTTTATCCATTCTGACACCCTACATCTTTTCACTGGAACGCTTAGTCCATTTACATATAGAGTGACTATCAATAGATATGAATTTAGTGCCATTGTATTATCTGTAAAGTCATTGTTTCTGGAGATTTTCTCTGTTCCTTTCTAGTCTTTGTTGCTTTTGGTCTTTCTCACTCAAAGAGTCCCCTTTACTATTTCTTGCAGGGCTGGTTTAGTGGTCACGAACTCCTTTAGTTTTTGTCTGTCTGGGAAAATCTTTTTTTTCTCCTTCTGTTCTGAATGACAGCCTTGCTGGATAATCTTGGCTTCATATTTTTCCCATGCAGCATATATCATGCCACTTTCTTCTGTTTCTTCTGGCTTGCCAAGTTTCTGTGGATAAATCCACTGCTAAACTGATTTGTCTTCCCTGGTAGGTTAGGAATTTCTTTTCCCTTGCTGCTCTGAGGATTCTTTTCTTATTCTTGTATTTTGCAAATTTTACTATGATATGTCTTAATGTTGGCTGGCTTTTGTTGATCTTGATAGGTATTCTCTGTGCCTCCTGGATTTGGATCTGTTTCTCTCCCCAAATTAGGAAAGTTTTCAGCTACAATTTCCTCAAATAAACCTTCAGTCCCTTTTTCCCCTCTCTTCTTCTGGGACTCCTATGATATGTTATTGTGCTTTATGGAGTCACTGAGTTCCCTAAGACTACCTTCATGATCCAATATTTTTCTTTCCCTCTTCTTTTCAGGTTCATTATTTTCCATAATCTTATCTTCTATATCACTTATTTGTTCCTGTGTTTCTTCCATCCTTGTGGCTATTACATCCAGTTGGTTTTGCATCTCATTTATAGCATTTTTTATTTTGACCTGATTAGTTTTTAGGTCTTTTGTCTCTACAATAAAGGTTTCTCTGGTTTCTTCTATGCTTTTCTCAAGCCCAAGCTAGTATTCTTATGATTGTTGTTTTAAATTCTGGTTCAAGCATTTACTTATATCGATTTTGATTAGCTCCCTGACCATGACCTCTTCTTGCTCTTTCTTTCAGGATGAATTCCTCTGTCTTGGCATTTTGTCTAGTTCTCTGTCTTTTCTATGTTCTATTTCCGTTAGAGCTGAGGCTTTGCAGCACTTCATGATTAGCTCACTTGTTGCGTTTGTGGGGTTTGTGCTCTTCTGGGGGAGGGGCCTGCTGTGCCCTGGCTCTCAATCACACTTGCCCTATTAAAAAAGGCACCTGCAGATCGCAGGGGGGTGGGGTTTGGTGTAAGCTCAAGCCTCCACTGTGTGCACTGTGCCCCTCGCTGAGGTCAGCCTGTGGTGATAGGCGGGGTGAAAAAAGGCACACCTTACTCTCTTCCCTAGAGAGGGGAGTTCATGCCTACTGCTGTTTGGGAAACCCTAACAGAAGAGCGAACAATTTCCCGTGTTGTGTCCCAGGCTTCCGTCAGATCCTTGTCTTCACCCTGTCTGTGTCTGAGCCCTCTGGCCCACCTGGCAGCACAGTGCTCCTGTGTTTTATCTCAGGAGCACAGCTGGGTTCCAAAATTCCAAATTTTAGGGACCCAAAGCAGCGCAGACCCATGATGATCCTCTGGGGGAGGCCTCGCCATGCTGTGGCTAGTGCCGGTTTGTCCCAGAAGGGCAGTCACACGAATGTGCATGCAGGGGCTTGGAATTTATGGTAAAGCATTAGTAAAAAGCTAGCGTCTAGATTAGATGCACTCAGCAGGCATCTCTGCTTCTGTGCTAATGAATGGGGCAGTTCACTGGCACCTGCCATCGCTTTTGTCCCTGGAGATGCAGTGCCACCTCTCCCAAATGCACTCCAAGAAGGGGAATTTTCTCTCCTGATGAAACCCATGTGATCCTCAGAGCACATTGTCCACTCCCAGGCCTCTGCCCTCCTTCTCCACAGGAGCACCACTATGCCCACCAGACTCCACTCAGAGGTGGTACAGACTTCTAAAATTTCAGACCTTCAGCTCCGCTGCTTTTAAAACTTGTGATAATCAGCCCCTTTCATTTTTCTCAGTCAATGGTTTTGGGAAGTGTTTTTCTTGTGCAATCCCCTGCATGTTGCTCTCTCTATCTCTCTCCCTTTCTCCCTCTCTCTTTCCTCTCTCCAGAATCAGGGCTCCCTCCCTTCTGCAGCACCCACCATTTTTTTCTCCCCCAAATCACATCACTGCAACTCCCGCCTTCCACAATGTGTCTCTTTTCTCCCTCCAGTTGTGCAGTTTGTTCTTTCTGTCCTCAGACTGATTTCCTAGGTGTTCAGAATAATTTGAGAATTATCTAGTTGTGTTTGAGGGAGAGGCAAGCATAAGGTCCTCCTACTACTCCACCATCTTAAGTCTTCCTTTCTGTCTATAGGTTTAGTAAAGATGCAGTTTTATGAGTGAAAAGTGCAACCCATATTACAGAATTAATTTTAGAAGAATACAATAGACACTAATATATATTAACGGTCTGTTAAATGTAGGGTGACCATACAATTACATATAGAGAATATGTTATTTAATAGACACCTAGAACTTCGGCATAAATTCACATTAAAATACTAGTAACTTAGAGTTCAGAACATTATGATTCTGGTGTCAGCAATCAACTGCTCCTAAGGATAATTGGTGACACCCTTAGTTATCCACTGCTCCTCTTTTACTTCTCACATTAGTCACAGAAATAATCCATCCAATCCATTTTACTACAGGCAATACAAATCATAACTGTTTCTATGAACCTAAGTGTTCAAATTTAAGGCTAAAAACTTACTTCATTAATGGTAGTTCTCTTGCTTTAGTTTAGTTGTGTCTTTATTTTTTGCTACAACATATATACTTACAAAGAGAAAGATTTCACTAGGTTCACTTTCTTCTGAGTCATTTTTCTGGAAAACGTCCGTAAAAAATAACTTTTCAGTGCCTCCCTGGAAAGTTGCTTAAAGATGTTTTTGACTATTGATGGACACAGAACATTCAGGCCAAGAGTGTAGAAAAGATTTTGCCTTCTCCATCCCTAAAACACTTTATGATTACTTAATTTGATTTAAAATTGAGTATATCCTTGATAGTAAAACTTATCCAAATCAATCTTGTTGTGATTTTACTATTTAATAGTTTCATGTACTCTGAATTAGCTGTGGGAATTGGGTGATATGGAAATGTACCAACATTTCTCATTAGGACTTATTTGGTATTAGATATCAAATGTTTAATTGTACATGTCTTGGCATTTTTGCTTCTTTGCATTTGTCCTTAGGTATATATGCACAAACCCTTAAAGATATACATGCAAGCACATTTATTACAGCACGATTAATTAAAGCATACATTAATACACTGGAACATTTTAAGTGCCCATAAGTAGACATTTGGTATATTAGTTATAGCACCCTTGCAATAGAATATTGTGATTTTTAAAGAACGAGGTAGATTCTATGAGTCATTATTAAAAAAAATAAAAGAAAATAAGGCATAGAATTATTGTGTAGAATACAGCAACTGTCGTATTACTGTTTAGAGTGCCTATCTCTGAAGATTATGATAGAACTAGGAGGAGGGAAGGATGCTTTTCACATATAAACATCTGCAATGTTTGACAGTGTTAGTCATATTATTTTTATAAAAAGTTTAGCCTACATTTTCCATCAAATGACCAAAGAGTTTGATAAAAGTAAGCACTCCTAAACACCAAGCCCCTAAAAATGGAAAAGAGGTCTTTTTAATGTATATAGTAATGCAAGAAGGATGTAGTGGCACGAGTTTCTCATCCTACTGTTCTTCCAATCTTGATCCCATGAGGGCAGGGGATGACCATGATTGAAAATGGAAATCACGGGGTGCCTGGGTGGCTCAGTTGGTTGGGCGACTGCCTTCGGCTTGGGTCATTGTCCCAGAGTCCCCGGATTGAGTCCCACATTGAGCCTGCTTCTCCCTCGACCCTCCCCCCTCTCATGCTCTCTCTCTCTCTCAAGTAAATAAATAAAATCTTAAAAAAAACAAAGAAAATGGAAATCACTTAAATGACATCTTTTGAACTTGACTTGTGTCATGTTTCCTAGGGCTGCTACAACAAATTACTACAAACTGAATAACTTGAAAGAACAAAAATCTATCCTCTCACAGTTCTGGATATTAGAAGTCCAAAATTAAGGTGCTAATAAGGCCATGCTCTCTCTTAAGGCTCTAGGGGTAGATATTTCCTTACCTCTTTCTTGCTGATGGTGACTGCTGGCAGTCCTTGGCATTCCTCGGCTTGCAGCTGTATCATTCCAATCTCAGTTTCCAACTTTATGTGGCTTTCTCCACTGTGTCTTTCTTCTCTTCTCATAATAGATAGGATTAAGACCCATACTAATTCAGTATAACTTCATCTTAACCATTACATCTGCAAAAACCCTATGTCCAAAACCTTGATGACATCTGAAAAAACCTACTCCAAATAAGGTCACATTCACAGGTACTGGGAGTTAGGGTTTCAATATATCTTTTTTTGTGGGACATAATTTAATGCACAACTAGATTTTTTTAAATCATCCACTTTAAATTGTTTATTCTATGAGATGAATCGTAAGGGATTGTATAGGGGTGGTGTAGCAGTTGAATTTGCAATGTTGATCTAGCAGCAATCAAAATTTCTGACAGGTCTCAAAGCCTCTTATAGAGCTCCTCTCCATCCTCCACACATTTATATCAGAAATGGAGGCAAACTGAAGAGTGAAAGACCTAATTACCCTTGGTGCAACTATTTTATATAATTTAGGATGATAATACTCAGGAATTAAAACATTTTTGTGACTAAAACTTGCTACCTGGAACAAATGATCTCTAATGTAGTGTGTATTTAAATATATAGTTGACCTTTGAGCAATGTGGGGGTTTGGGGCACCAATTCCCTGCAAGGTCAAAAATCCATGTATAACTTTGGACTCCAAAACTTAACTACTAATAGCCTACTGTTGACAGGCAGGCTTACCGATAACATAAACAGTTGATTAACACATATTTTGTATGCTTTATGTATTATATAACTGTATTCTTACAATAAAGTAAGTTAGAGAAAAGAAAATGTTATTAGGAAAATCATAAGGAAGAGAAAATACATTTACAATACTGTACTATAAAAACATCCATGTATAAGTGACCCATGAAGTTCAAACCCATGTTGTTCAAGGGTCAAGAGTACTCATATCTGAAACTAAACACACATTCTATTAACAAGGGAGAATAACCATAACATCATACTTCAGAAATTTCATGATATATACAAGACAATATTGACTTTCATTTTCTTAACCTCTTTAAGAAGGGATGATCACAAAGAACCAATTATATTGCTTCCTACACGACCACATAGGTAAGCCTTCTGTGAGTTTGTAGTTAAAATCCTTCTGCTCTTTGACTTTTGAGAAATCCCTGTGGCTGCTTAACCCTATGAATATCCTGAGCCTCTAGCAACCCAGAAGCCAACTAACTAGAGACCTCTCCTGATGCAATCATGATAATGTTGGATAATACATTTTTTAAGTTTTTTTTTTTTTTTAAGATTTATTTGAGAAAGAGAGAATGTGCACGTGCTTGTGCATTCACAAGTGCAGGGGGGAGAGGCTGAGGGAGAGGGAGATAACCTCAAGCAGGCTCTCCACTGAGCACAGAGCCGCTAAAGTGAGCCTCAATCTCATGACCCTGAGATCATGACCTGAGCTGAAGTCAAGAATTGGACTCAACCAACTGAATCATCCAGGCCCCCCTCTTTTTAAAATTTTAAATGCATAGGTGAGCTCACAACAAAAAAATGGGGAAAAGAAAAAAGAAAAAAAAACACTTCAGCTTTCAGAAATCAAGTATTTTAATATTTATTTTTTTTAAGATTTTATTTATTTGAAAGAGAGAGAATGAGAGAGAGAGAGAGCACATGAGACCGGGGAGGGTCAGAGGGAGAAGCAGACTCCCCGCCGAGCAGGGACCCCGATGTGGGACTCGATCCCGGGACTCCAGGATCATGACCTGAGCCGAAGGCAGTCGCTTAACCGACTGAGCCACCCAGGTGCCCCAGAAATCAAGATAATATTTAAAGCCAGAGTTATAAGCACCTGAATGGCCCAAAGAAATTTTTGACCTTACAGAGGCTTGAACAACTAAGAGCTATGGTTTGTTGTTATTCTTTTATACTTCATTTTTGAATGGATGATGCATCTACATGGTTCAAAAATAAAAACTGTATAATAAGTTTTACCCCATCTCTACCGATCAATTCCCCTCCTTCCTATAAATAATGTATTTTATTAGTTATGATTCTTCCAGTGTTTCCTAGACAAAATAAGTAGTTGTTTTTCCTTTATAACCAAAATATAGCCTACCTTTTGTATACAGTCTTATGAGATTTGATATTGTTTTCAGTTAGCAGTGTATCTTAGAGATATTCCCATATCTGTATGTGGAGATTTTGTCTTTTAAAACACCAGAGAGTATTCATTTGTGCAGAAAATGGTTGTTTATTGATGGACACAGGTTGCTGCAGCATATAAACATGTAATTACATCATAATGTATATTTGTAAATATATCTGTAAGATTAATTCCTAGAAGTGGTTTCCTTGAATCATAGAAAAAAATGCGTGTATTTTGAGAGATATTGCTAGATTGTCCTCCGTAGAGGTTGTACTATTTGACAGTATGACCAGCATTGTAAAGAATGTCTCTTCTGCAGGCTGATACACAAAACACATGTCAAAATTTTGGATTTTTTCCCCCCATCTTCTAGATGGGAAATGGCATCTCATACTTTATTTTATTATGCATGGTGATGAGTATCTTTCCATACATTTAAGAATCTTTTATATTTCTTTTTCTCTGAACTCTTTATTTTTTCTTTTGCCCATTTTCTATTGAGCTTTGGAAGTTTTTGTTGCTGATTTCTTGGAATACTTTATACATAAAAGGGACTAGTATTTCATACATCACAACCGAAAATATTACATAAAGCCTGTACTCAGCAAAGGATGACTCAAAAAAAAAAGGGAAGAGACAAGAATTTCTGGTTGTTTCTGATAAGCTTATTTCTGGTTGGACTCTGGGGAAGAATAAAAAGTTTTCAGTGAGGAATTTTGTGAGTCCATATTTCTAGTGCCTACTTAGCATGGAGACTCTCAAAACTTAGAGAGTTACATAAAAACTGACTTAGAGTCAGTGAAACTCTAGAATACATGGAGGATATGGCCCATGGTCCATAATTTACTGATCTATAAGCTTCCTGATGGCAGGGTCTTTCTACCATAATTCCTGGAATACAGAGATGAGAATGAACTAATGAATGGATATATGAAATGTATCTATATGAAATGTAGTTTCAAAGGAATGATACCTAAACATTCCCCAAGTGTTTTGTTGCAGAGATTATAGCAGGGTAACAGTGTCTCTCTCAGAATATGGCCCAGGGCAAAGAACCTGAGACCAGAAACCAAGCACACTAATTAGTAACTCTCTATATTAAAGCACATAGAGAAATTGAATTCAAGTAAAGAAAATAAAAGTGTTTTAATGTGTTATTATCATGGGAATTTGAATTAAATATGTGGGGATATGCTTTGCAATTTTGACCTAGGAACAGTTGTTCAATTCAAGCCTATAATTCCCTATTCCTTAAAATAAATATATATGAACATGAAAACAACATTCTTTTACCATTATTTTTAATTTAAATTTTATATATTATGAAATATTCCAAACATACAGTAAAACATATAAAATAATATAATAGAAACCCAAGCAGTATCATGAGTTACAACCAATGTTAATATGTTGTTTTAAGAGTCAAGATAGGCTAGATATTCTATGAAACAATATCAAGATATCAGTGACTAAAAGTAACATAACATTATTTCTAACTCATACTTTATATCACTAGGAGTCAACAGGCAGCTTCTTACTCATTGGAGCCACTCAGCATCTCAGGCTGACAGAAGCTCAACAACCTCCCCTCTCTCAACAAGAGGCTTCTGCATGTGCCACAGCAGTCAGAGAGATCATGAAGACTTGCACATCTGGGAGTGACATGAGGCACATATCCTCATGTTTCACTGGCCAGTGCAAGTCAGATGGCCACACTTTAACCTCAAAGTGTGGTTAAGTGTAACCCTTCCTCATGCCTGCAAAAAAAGAACAAAAAATATAAGCAAACAATTTTTTTTCAACAAAAGACCCAATAAAAAGACTGAAAAGAATAAAATAAATAATGAACTTAATGCATTAAAAAAACACAAAAACAATACAAATTAATGATAACAATGTATGAAAAGAGAGTATTAAGTTTGGAGGAAATTTAAAAGAATGTAGCATGAACAACATAAATGCCAACCAGAAGAAGCCTCTAGTAATATCCATCAAAAGAACTTCGAGGTCATGACACAAATAGATAGGAAAAGTAGCTATAAACATGAAAGAAAATGCATCATTTATTTAATAAATAAACTCTATTCAAAGAAAATACCATAATCTCTAACTATAATTTTATACAAACTCTTCCAGAGAATAAGGAGAAAATATCACCACACATTTTATTTTTATTTTTTTCCACCACAAATTTTAAATGGCTAGTGGAATTTTGACAGCATGACCAAATAAGGACAGTGAAAAAAAGGAACATTGCAAACCAATGTAATTAATGAACTATCTTAAGAAAAACATAATGAACCAAATACAGAAATGTATATAAAAAAATATATATAATGACCAAGTTTGCTTAACCTTAGAGAATCTGTTAATATAACTCAGCATAAAGTAATTTCCTTTACAGATTAAAGGAGAAAAATCATACAAGTACTTTAGCCAATTATTTTAACCAAATTAGCATTAGCTATAAGTCAACATAAATCCATGTGAATAACTCAGCAAACTAGGAATAGAAGAAACTTAATTTATTTTTTAAAAGATTTTATTTATTTATTTATTTGAGAGAGAGAGAGGGAGGAAGCGGGAACACAAGCAGGGAGAGGGGTAAAGGGAGAAGCAGATTCCCTGCTGAGCCACTGAGATCATGACCTGAGCCTAAGGCAGATGGTTAAGGGACTGAGCCACCCAGGAGCTCCAGAAGAAACTTAATCTAATAAAAAGCATATGCAAAATAACTATGGCAAACATTATACATAATAATGAAATGTTAAGGCATTTGTTAAAAAATTAGGAACAAGACTAAGATGTTATTGCCTATTCACTATTATACTAGAGTTCCTAGCTTGCAGTATTAGAGAAGAAAAAAATGAAAATAATAAAGCTTACAAAGAAAAGGAAAATATCATTATCAACAAATGGTCTGATTCTCTAAATATAAGGCTCTAAAGAATACAGAAAAATTACCAAATTAGTAAGGGTTTAGTCAAAATTAATATACAAACAAAACTAAATTTTTATATCCCAGTAACATACATTAGAAAACACAATTTTATACATTAAAAATATATGAATTTAAGAAGATGGTAGTGCGGTGGACATAAAAATTTAATCAATGGAAAAACAAATGAGAGACCCCAAACTAGACTCAAGGAAATCTAGAAACTTGATTCATGACAGACTTGTAAATGTAAATCAGTGGGAAAGAAGATACTATTTAGTAAACGCTATAGAGACATTTTGTTATCCATATGGGGGAAAAGTAAGTATCATGCTTCACAAAATCAATTTTAGATGGATTAAAGACTTAAATAGGGTAGAAACCTTTAAAATATTTAATAGTAAGAAGAATATTTCAAGGTAGGGAAGGATATATTGAACAAGATTTTTTTAAAAGATTTTATTTGACAAACAGAGGGAGAGCACAAGCAGGGGGAGCAGTAGAGGGAGAGGGAAAAGCAAGCTCCCCACTAAGCAGGGAGCCTGATGCAGGGCTCAAGCCCAGGACCGACTGAGCCACTCAGGCACCCTTAAAAAAGATTTTTAAAATGCCAATCATAAAGATAAAGATTGATAAATTGACTACACTAAAATTAACAACTGATTTCAACAAAAGACCCTTAAAGAGAGTAAAAAAGACAAGTAACAGCAAGATCTTGATCTTGAAAATATTCCCAAGGATAAATAATTTCATTCCTAAAAATGTAATGAAGATATTGCATATACATACAATATATATTGCATATACATACATACATTGTATGACTTTTTAAAATTTTTTACCTGTGGGAAAATACACGTAACCTATAATTTACCATTTTGACCATTTTGGAGTGTATAGTTTAGTCATATTAAGTGCATAATATTGTTGTGTAATCAATCTTCAGAACTCTTTCCATCTTGCAAACTGGTACTCTATACCTATTAAATAACAACTCCCCATCCTCCCTCACTCAGCCCTGGCAACCACCATTCTACTTCCTGTCTGTATAAATTTGACTATATTAAGTACCTTGTATAACTAGAATCATTACAGTATTTGCCTTTTTGTGACTGACTTATTTCACTAAGCATAATGTCCCCAAGGTTCATCCATGTTACAACACATGTCAGAATTTCCTTCCTTTTTAAGGCTTAATAATACCCATTGTACGTATATACCACATTTTGTTTATCCATTCATCCATCTATGGACACTTGAGTTGCTGCTATCTTTGGCTACTGTGAATAATTTTGCTATAAACATGTGTGTACAAATACCTCCTTGAGATTTTGCTTTCAATTTTAAATGTAGACCTAGAAGTGGAATTGCTAGATTATATGGTAATTCTATTTTTAATTTAAAAAAAACTGCTATACTGTTCTCTATAGTGGCTACACCATTTTACATTCCCATCAACAGTGCACAAGTGTTCCAATTTTTCCATGTTCTTGCTAACATTTCTTATTTTCTGTTTTTGTTTGTGTCTTTTTTTTTATAGTGGCCATTTTCACAAGTATGAGGTGATATCTCATTGTGGCCTTGGTTTGCTTTTCCCTAATGATTAGTGATGTTGATCATCTTTTCATATGCTTATGGGCCATCTGTATGTCCTTTTGGAAAAATGTCTATTCATGTCTTTAGCCAATTTTTAAATTGGGTGGTTTGTTTTTGTTGTTGTTGTCACATGGATGACTTCTAAAATGCATAGAAATAAGCAAATTAAAGTATCAAGGAATTTTTATGCATTATAAATTTAATATAAAGCTTAAAATAGGCAAATTTAAATAATGTAAGGTTTTGTGATTACATACACATTTTTTAAAACTACAAAGAAATATAAGGAAGTAACAAAATTCAGGCTGTTGTTTACCTCTAGAAAGGGAGAGGAAACATGATTGCAAGGAGCACACTGGAGCTTCAATAATACGAAGTGTTCTACTTCTTAATATTCACATTATTCACATAAATTCGCATGGATACTTGCATTATTGTCATTTTTTAAAATTCTATTTTATTATATTATGTTAATCACCATACATTACATCATTAGTTTTTGATGTAGTGTTCCATGATTCATTGTTTGCGTATAACACCCAGTGCTCCATTCAATACATGCCCTCTTCATTTTTAAATAGTTCATATGTGTTATGTACAATTCATTTCAAAATAAAAAGTTTTATAATAGGATAGAAAAATATGAGGGGGAAGCATTGGTGGATAGGAAGCATCAGGTTGGTGAATCCTTTATTCAAAGGAAAAAATTATTAAATGAAGAATTTTATGAGCACTGGGTGTTATATGCAACTGACAAATTATTGAACACTACATTGAAACTAATGATGTACTATAAGTTGGCTAATTGAATTTAAATTTAAAAAATGAAGAATTTTATGAACAGTGAAGTTGAGGTTATGTAGTATATTTGTGTGTGTATAACATATAGGAACAGAAAATGTACAATCTAAATATCACTTATGTCTGAAAACAATGGGTGAAATCAAATTAAGAAATCAGCAATGTAGAAATCACTGCTTGATATTATTAACAGTGAACCCTGAGAGCAATGAAACACAAAGATATGTATAAACAATATTTTAAATAGATTTACAAAACTGAATGAGTTTGAGATCATTTTTTAAAAATGTTTACAACCCAGTTGTTAAGAATAAAAAAAAAATGGATAAACAAATGTTCCCCACATCTTCATCTTCAATGAAGAGAATTTAAAAACCATTTACCAAGATATGGAAATAACCATACATATATATATATGTATGTATATATAATATATGTGTATATTGTGTTCACATACACACAAACACAATGAAATATTTCTCAACCATGAGAAAGCAGGATATCCTGTCATTTGTAACAACATGGATGGACATTGAGTACATTAGGCTAAGTGTGATTAAGTCAGAGAAAGAAAAGTTCTGTATGATATCACTTATATGTGGAATCTAAAAAGTCAAACCCATAAAAAACATAGAGTAATATGGTGGTCACCAGTGATAGGGGGTCAGGGGATAAGATTGATGCTGGTCATAAAGGGTACAAACTTGCAAAGAGTAGTAAATAGGCCATAGAGATCTAATGCACAGTATAATGAATATAGACAGCAATATTTTACTTACAATCATCAAACTTGTTAAGGACACTAAAACTTAGTGAAACCACTAAAAAGAAAAGGTAGTTATGTGATGTAATAGAGATGCTAAATATCGCTATAGTGGCAACAGCATTACAATATATAAATGTACCAAATTAACAAATTGTACACCTTAAACTCACAGAGTGTTACATGTCAAACATATTCAAAAATATTCAAAACAAACCACTTACCATTGGGGGTTACTGGGGCACCAACTATTTTTCTGTAAATTGATAACTAAAGAAAACTGTCAAGCCATTATCCTTTCTATATGAACTGTATAATACAGAAAGCAAATAGCCCTAGTAGATGATAGAATTATTTTCCACTGAAAAAGTCCACCTAATATAAGCAGGCAAATGATATAATTAGAAAATTACCATTTTTGCAATCCTTTAAGAAGTAAATGACACAGGCAAGGTCATCAATGGTTAGTTAAAACAAAAAATAAATCAAAACTTCATGGGGAAATTGGAAGTGAAGAAATCAAGCTTTCGCCATTTCAACTGAGTGAACAATCTCAGCTTCATGAAAAGCCAGAAAATAAATGCTTCCTGATATGAAGGGGTATAATCAGCACAGAATGACCTTTGAAGAGTTCCCACTTACGAAAACAGAACAACAAAAAAAGAATTTAATCTAATCAAACCTTAAGTCTAAATTCTCTGGAAACATTGGGGTATTAAGAAAGGTTAGGATATAACACGAGGAAATATTCTTACCACCTAGAATGTGGAAAAGTCTACAGAACAACTAGAATGATTTTTATATCATCAGTGTGTATTGCTTTCTCACTAGAATATTGTAGTTGCTTCTCAAGTGATTTTTCTGTCTCTAAAATTCTTATTCTTCTTTACCACATAGTCACAAAGATAATACCATAAAATTTCCTGGCAAGCTATAAAAGCAAAATCACTCAAAAACCAATTATTAAACATTTACTTAGCTAAACAGTACAGGTGTACAAATAAAGACATGTAATACATATAATCCCTTTCCCACCCACATTAACCTCCACCTTTATTAATATCATTTCCCTAATAATAGGTTGAAAGAAGTGTTAATCATCTTCACGGAGGTCAAAAAGGCATTTGATATGTTCTCCAACAATTATTATTTTTTAAAACCACATTATATTAAGTCTAGTAGGATATATCCTTGACTTTATATTTAAATATATATCAAAACAAAAAAAATTTTAAATGATTGCCATTCTAACAGGTGTGAGGAGATATCTCATTGTGGTTTTGATTTGCATTTGTATTTGATTTCTTTTGCATTATGCTAAGTGAAGTAACTCAGAGAAATACAAATACTGTGTGATTTCAGTTATACACAGAATCTAAAAAAGAAACCACAAACTCATGGAAACAGAGATCATATTTGTGGTTGCCAGAGGCAGGAGTGGGGAATGGGCACATGGTGAAGGTGGTCAAAGGGTACAAACTTCTAGTTATAAGATAAATAAGTCTTCGAGATATAATGTACAGCATGGTGACTATAGGTAATAATACTGTATTATAGGGGCGCCTGGGTGGCTCAGATGGTTGAGCATCTGCCTTCGGCTCAGGTCATGATCCCAGGGTCCTGGGATCCAGCCCTGCATCGGGCTCCCTCCTCAGCAGGGAGCCTTCTTCTCCCTCTCCTTCTCCTGCTCCCCTGCTTGTGCTCTCTCTCTCTGTCAAATAAATAAATAAAATCTTAAAAAAATAAAATAAAAAATAATACTGTACTATAAATTTGAAAGTTGCTAAGAGGGTAGATCTTAAAAGTTCTCATCACAAGGAAAAAAACTTGTAGCTATGTGAGGTGATGAATGTTCACTACTTACTGTGGTAATCATCTCACAGTATATGCATACGTCAACTCATTAGTTTGTATACCTTGAACTTACACAATCAATTGTATCACAATAAAATTGGAGAAAAAAAAGTCATTGTGACACTAAAATTCTAATAAACATTGTCATGACATTCAGAAAAAGACAAGGATTCAGAATTTTTCCTTCTTTCTTATCTGGTTATGAGGAAACCCAAAGGCGTGACTAACCTGGAGGAGACGCTGCTGCAGTATGGGTGACAGATTGGCTATCTGATTGCTCAGGCCCAACCCCAAAGAGACATTTCCATAGTTTAATGGATTGCTGCTGTGCCTACCGAACCTTATGATTGGTAGGTCAGATGAAAAGGAGTTGTATCATGACTTCCTATCCTATGATCGCCAGTAGCATGCCAAGAGTTACCGATGGAATGTCAAATAAAGCTCTGCTTTTTATGCTGTAAAAGGTATGGACTTGCTCTAGAACCCTAGGGATCTGGTCTACAACTCTCCTGTCAGGACACACCAGAGATTCCTTATCTCTCTCTTTTTTTTTTATGTTATGTTAATCACCATACATCATTAGGGTTTTTTTAAATTGTTTATTGTTATGTTAATCACCATACATTACATCATTAGTTTTTGATGTAGTGTTCCATGATTCATTATTTGCGTATAACACCCAGTGCTCCATGCAATACATGCCCTCCCTATCTCCTATATTCTATCCTTCCACAAATGGTACTTGCTTGTTGAAATCTAGAGAAAAATTTTTGGAAAAAATACAAATGATCAAAATTGGTCCAGCTAAAAATAGGAAACATTATAGATCAACAATCATTAAAGAAATGGGAGCAGTGGTCAAAAGTCATGTTCAAAAAGTGCAAATTTTAGTATTTCAAACAGACTTTGAAGTTTCACATAGATTGATTGGGTTATAAAGTAAATCTTAACACATTTCACAGTAAAGGTATTCCATAGTGCACATTCTCTGGTCACAATTCAATTATGTTGGAGGTTAAAAATATATATTAAAGAAATATATGTATTTGAACATTTTATATCTCCAGATAACTCATGGTTAAAAAAAGAAATCATTATGAAAATTAGAAAGATTTTGAACTGAATGATAACAAAAATAATTCATATTTAAAATTGTGGAATGTGGGGAAAATGGTGTTTTGAGAAGAATTTGTAACTTTAGGTGTTTCTATTAGAATAGAAAGGAGCCTGAAAGGAGGTACATATGCAATTGAGTATGTTTTTAAAAAGAACACAATAAACCCAAAGAAAGAAGTAGGAAGGCAATAGATAAAGGGTGGAAATTAGCAAAATTGAAAACAATACAAACCAACCAAGTAGATAAGCCTCTGGTGTGGTTAACCAAGAGGAAAACTAGAAGATGCAAATAAATATACAAATCAAAACCATCAATAAATGCAAAAATAAATGAGAATAAGATTATTTTATCAACAACTCTAAACCAATAAATTTGAAAACTTGGATGGAATGAATAATTTCCCATAGCAATATATCTCAGAGAGATGGACTGATAAAGAGCCGGCAATGATTAATAGATTGAAGTATTTAATAACAAAAAATACTCCATATAACTGATGGAATACAGTAAAAATGGTGTTGTGAGAGAAGCCTTAAATAAGAGAGGAGGTGCCTTGTTGGACAATACTTGGCCTCCTCCAGATTTGTCTCATCTCCCCTCCTAGGGCTAAAACTTAGCTCAATGAAGCTGGAAGTGCTGGGCCTCCGACATGAAGGGAATTATACTATTTCACAGTCTATTTTCTGTTGAAATTTTTCTGAGGAGTTAAGATGCATTTGGAGGACAACATCTATCAGTTTAATGGTTTAAAGGAATTCAGTAAATAACATATGCAAGATATAAAGAGTTTATCACATTTTCTTTACTCAACTGCTCTGTGTGCAGCAGGATTCCCTTTAAGTCAAATCTCATGTCTAAAGTATTGGTGAAACTACACAGCTGAGGTTAAATCCGTGAGTTAAATAAAGATTCACCTATAATCCCAAATATATGAAGTTGGTTATTTATATTACAACAAGTAATGATTTTTACCACAATGCCTCAAGTATATAATGCTTATTAGCAAAATTTGTGCTATAACTATTGAAACATGTTTTTGGCTAAATAAGGAGAAAGGGAAGGTGGAAGGTAAATTAAATTGATTTCTACTTAGTTTGGTAGGAAATATAGGATGTAAGAAGCGTGAGAAGAAGAAACATGGAATTTCAGTGAATCTAAAGATTATATTCACATGAGGAAGGTAATGAGTTGAGGTAACTAACCAAATAGTTCTGTATAATGAAACAAAACTAAACACTGTTCTACAAAGCAGTTGTACTGTGAGAATTAATTAATTAACTTGGCCTGAACAGACATTACAAATTCAGTTTTTTATTTATTTTTTATTTTTTTAAAAGATTTTATTTATTTATTTGACAGAGAGAGACACAGTGAGAGAGGGAACACAAGCAAGGGGAGGGGGAGAGGCAGAAGCAGGCTTCCCACTGAGCAGGGAGCCCGATGCGGGGCTCGATGCAGGGCTCAATCCCAGGACCCTGGGATCATGACCTGAGCCAAAGGCAGACGCTTAACAACTGAGCCACCCAGGTGCCCCACAAATTCAGTTTTAATTAAAATTGTCAAATAGATGAAGTTTGCTTTCAAAGTCCTCCCATTCCTTTTTTTGGAACTTCTCTCTGCTTTTGCTTTTTTTCAGACATCAATCTTAATACCAGCAACTTGCCTCACTCAGGCACTGTCCCATGTTCCAAAATAACTCTCATACTTTTTTTTCAAAGTTTAAGGATTTCCGCTTGTGGCTTATGGCATTTTCAGCTCTGACACATCTAGCAGTTGAAGTTCACATCTGCAGTGTGTTCCCATGGGCATTCTGAACATGAGAGTTTCAACTCTTCCTTCTCTCAAGAAACAATTACAGGATGCAGAAGTCTGAAAAGGGTATCAGCCTAAGGAAAAAAAAAAAGAAATCCTCTCTAGTTTTTAAAGTATATTATTAGCATCAGTATTAGTAGTATTATTACTAGTAATAAAGCTGTGATATTCTCAACCGATCACTACATCATTGTGTGAAGATAGCACAGTTAAGGATGGTGTGGGGGACAGCTTAGGGAATATAGTCAATAATACTGTAATAACATTAGACGGTGACAGATGGTAACTATAGTTACTGTGGTGAGCATTTCATAATGTATGTAATTGTTGAATCACTATGTTATACACCTGAAACTAATATAATATTATATGTCAACTATACTTCAATTAAAAATTAAAATAAAAAAAAAGAGTAGTGAATGAGAGGAAGTAATTCTTGTAAGGCTGATTCACCCTAAGGCAAACATTACTGACACTCTTCCTTAGGAAATCTACACTTTTTTCAACCATTTTTATTTCAAAAGATCAAGTTGCAAATTAAGAAATTCCACACAAAATGAACATACACTTTTGTCTCTTTATATTTATTGGCCTTACTTTCATCTCCCAGTTAGAGCATATTTAATCATAAATAGATAGTCAATTTTTTATTGGGAGAGGATATTCTAACTTGCCTCTATGACCCATGGGAAAGAAATAGATTTACCTAGATGACAATTCATTTCCTTCCATGGAACTGAAAAAAAGTAAAGGAGTTAAAGTAAATTACTCTGATGTCCTGAGGATAAACACACGCTAATACACAAATATTTTTCTATTTATGAAAGAGAAGAGGTGGGGGGGAAAAGAAAAAGAAAAAAAGGAAGGAAGGAAAGAAGGAAGGGAGAAAAAAAGAGGAAAGGAAAGAGGGAGGGAGGAAGGTAGAAAGTAGGGAGGGAAGAAAGGAAGAGAAAGAAAAATGTAAAGGCAGAAGAGAGGGAAGAAGGGAGAAAGGGAAAAAAAGAAAATTTTATGGCAAGACATTGTGTCTTCAACAAAACTATCAGCTCCTTGGAGGAGGTCAGGGACTAAATTTTATATGGCATTGCTTTTGAATCTTCTACTGCAGTGGGCACATGGTAAGCATCCCACAATACATATTAGCTGTTAGAAATAATTAGCTTGCAGATACACAAGATACATTGGAGATTTTTTTGGTTTTCTTTTAAAGAAATCAAACCACATCAAAAGAAAAGGAAAAAAAAAAAACTTCCCAAGCTATTTAAAAGGAAAAAAAATGTATTTCTCACAGTGTTGCAAAAGCTACAGCATAAGGGGGTCATATTTTTCCAGTGAGCTGGTTCCATTTGACACCATATGGCAGTATCAACCCATGTTACTCTGCCAAACTCAGGCAACTCAAAGGTCAGTCTATTGAGGGAAGACCTCCAGGGGCTGGAACAATTGATAAAATGTGTGTTAATGACAATTCTCTCTTTTTTCTCCTATTGTTTAACCTCTTCTAGGTATAACAATTGCTTTGCCATGTATTACTTTCAAAATTAAGTGCTCATAGAATTTGTTGCACTTAACATGACTCAAAAATGGGGTGAGAATACATAATTCTAGTCTAGTGACATTCTGGTTGAGTAAATTAATAATATCTCAATGACTCTAAAATCAATTCTAATCTAGTTAGGTTCTGGTTTAGAGACTGTCCTTGGGAAAAGAATATAGAGACATTATTACAGTATAGTTTAATAAACATCAAGGAGGTATAAACAGGATGCTATGAACAATAACTGATTATTGAAACAAATTATTTGCAATTCAAAGTTGATAGATGTATGAATATGTGGGACCATAAACACTGAAGAAGTCAAGGAAGTCAAGTCACCTTCCCAGAAAAGGTGATATTTGAGCTGAGGTGGAAAAGTTGAGTAGGAGATGCCAGGTAAAAAATTCAGGTGGAATGACAGAGGGAACAACATATCAGAAGCCATAAATTTGTCAACAAATCTAGTTTGGGTAGGAAACACTAAGACTTTTCCTAAAAACAGAAGGGTACATATCAGGGAGTGATGTAAATAACACCAGAATGAGACATTAGCTACAGAATATGAAAGGTGATTTGAAGTAAGCCAAGAAAATTGCACTTTTTCCTGCAGGGAGGGATTCAAAATAACTTTTTATGAAGAGGAAGAACATGGATAAAATTTCCCTTCTCTCTCTCTTTTCCTTCCTTCCCTTCCTCCACTACAATGTAGAAAGTGAACTGGAGTAAAAGGAGACACTGATGGGAGAAAACCCGGTTAGGAGATAGTTGCTGAAGTTTAAATAAACAATAATACTCATCTGGAAAAAAGCAGTGACAGTGGAAACAAAGAGGTGAAGACAAAATTGAAAAGCATTTCGAGGTAGAATTCATAGGGTTTGGTTACTACACGAGTGAGTTTGTGTGGAGGGTAAGATAACAGGGGGCAGAGATAGAGATGTTAAGAATCGGGAAGACTGAGAAGATTCTCAGCTTGAAGCCTAAGTGACATCATTGCCTTAGAGGAGCCATTCAGGAGACAAGTAGTTTTAGGATCAAGAAAATACTTTGGAAAAGAAAAAGTGATCTACTTTGCAAATTTAACTTCTGGGTATCTTTAGATATATTAAAGAAATGAAAGAGGACATTTGAAATGGTTGATCTTTCAATGTCAGATCCAGTACACACGGAGAAGTTTCCTCCTGCTCTAAGAACAGACGTGGTGTACGGTTAACCCTTGAACAACACAGAAGTTAGAGGAGCCACCCTTCTGCCCAGTTGAAAATCCATGCTTATCTTTTGATTCTCCAAAAATTTAACAAACTAGTAATAGCCTACTGTTGACTAGAAGCCTTCCCAATAACATGAACAATTAACACAACTTTTGTAGGTTATGTCTATTATACACTGTATTCTTACAATAAAGTAGCTAGAGAAAAGAAATGTTATTAAGAAAATCATGAGAGAAAATACATTTACAGCAACATACTGTACTTACTGAAAAAAAATTGTCTGTAAGTGGAGCCATGCACTTCCACCCCATGTTGTTCGAGGGTCAACTAGAAGCCCAGGAAGAGTGAGGAAGTGAAAGGGGTTTGCTAATCAACTCTCCTTCCTCTAAGAAGAGACACTGTTAACGTACTGAGTTCAGGGTGAGGTGAGGCTGAGGTTAAGAGTGAACAAAGATTGGGGAGACCAGAAGAAATTAGGAACGAGAAGGAAAATTTGCTAAATAGAAGTGAAAGGTTTAGCATGGAATCAAAGTCAAGATGAGATTAAACACTAAACTTAAAAGTTGTATAATCCTCTACAGCAAGAGAGAAGGTAGTAAATGGGTTATTCTAAAAAGGTGGAATTCGGTTCCCCCCTTGGAAAGCCATAATTGGAAAGTCTGTAAAGTTTTGGCACAAGCTAATAATACATGTACTAACATCTCTGGAACTCGGAAATAAGTTAGATTTGGTTAAATACCTATGTGTGAGAAACTGAAGTGCATTCTTGGCTGGAAGAAACCAGACAGACTAAAATAAGCTCTACTAGTCATTAAAATACCATTACTAAGTTAGCAAACTGCTAGATCATCTTGTGTTACTTTATCCATTTTAGAAAGGTGAAATTCATCTTAGAAAAATCTTAAAGATACAAAATAGCTAATTATTCTTGACTTTTCAATGCAGTGATATCCTTAAAGAGTGTTCTGTTTTCACTCATTCCCTAAATAAAAACATATTTGCATTATGACTTCTGATTGAACAGAGCCAAACCTATGTTTTCGTCCTTTCGGTCCTTGACCAGTTTCCTGAGTATTAAATAATACGATGCATACTAACTGGTTATTGACCTTTTGCTGACCTTGCTCCAATGAACATTAAATCCTGATGGAGAATCTGTAATGAATAGCAAAACACACAGGCAACTATTTTATTCCTTTGTCCCTTGACCCTTTCAGCCAAGAGAAGTGCAAACAGAAATGTAGCAGAGCCCAAATCTTCACTGCTTGATATGCATGGGCTTATCTTCTTGTTGGCTATGCATGACCTTTTTTTCTGAATGGCACACAAGAAACTGCATGAGATACTAAGGCAAAATATTCATGTTCAAGTTTCCCGAAGCACACGAATTTCCTTATATCACAATTATATTTAGTTTTCCTTTGAAAGAGGACTAGTTCCTTTAAAGGGTAAAAGGATGTTCTATCAACAAGAAGATTCCAGGTAATTATGCTCAAAACTAGAGGAGCGAAGTGGAGGGGCATAATACAGATGTCATATTGAAATCAACTTCAGTGGCTTGATATGTTTGAGGTTATCCAAATTTCAGAGTTTCTCCTTATGGCTTGTAAACTCAGAATTGCCTCAGACTGTATATACATAAGCCCCCCACAGGATTCATCACTTTTTAGTGGGTAATTATTTTTTAAGATTTTATTTATTTATTTGATGGAGAAAGAGAGAGAGAGAGAGCGCACAAGCAAGGAGAGTGGCAGGCAGAGACAGAGGGAGAAGCAGGCTCCCCACTGAGCAGGGAGCCCAAGGCGGGACTCGATCCCAGGACCCCAGGATCATGACCTGAGCCGAAGGCAGATGCTTAACTGACTGAGCCACCCAGGCGTCCCTAGCAGGTAACTGTTTTGACTTTTAAGGCCATCTGCATGCTTCTTCTATCCTTTCTTGGTTATTCTAGAGATTACAATTTGTATGTTGGACCTATATGAAATAGTAACTTTTATACTTCCCTGACAACTCTAGAACTTTAGAACACTTCAATTCCATTTCTTTTAGTGGTATTTACCACTAGACTATTTCCTCCAATTCTTCATTTCTTCCCTGTGATAGAAATATATGTCCATAACCTTTGATTTAATGTTGGAGTGCCCCCACTAGAGCAAACAGAGTATATTTCCTTGAATTATTGATATTTAGTAACCTGCTTCAGCCAGCGGCATGTTAATGGAAGTAACATGAGCCGAAGTTTCAAATGTGACTGCAGTTTGCCTTGTATACTTGAACTTCTGCCATTACCATGAGAAGGGAGTGCCCTCAAGAAACTGATGGCCCAGTAATAAGATATATGGAGTATATCTGAAATCAAACTGCAGCCTGCAGCCAAGCCCAGCTGACCCAGCCAAGCCTAGCTGACCATATATAGAGAGAGAGACCCTAGACCCATATATACATATATATATCACTGAGATTTGGGGATTGTTATGTAGTATTATTGCAGCAATTGCTGATCAATAAAACTCCTATTTAGTATCTTCATATTGTATTAGAGAATAATTGGTGAAAAGTAGAACTAGCATAAATTTGCTTCTGCTTAGTGGTAGCTTCTACAAACTAAAACTTTCCCAGGACCACAGCTATTTATTATTTATTTGTTCCTAATTGCTATTTATATAATGTTAATTAATTTTTTAAAGATTTTATTTATTTATTTATTTGAGAGAGAGAGAGAGAGATGAGCAGGGGGAGAGGGAGAAGCAGGTTCCCCACTGAGCTGGGAGCCCAACATGGAGCTCAATCCCAGGAACTTAGACCCTGACCTGAGCCGAAGGCAGACACTTAACTAACTGAGCCACCCAGATGCCCCTAAATAATGTTAATTAATTATCCCATTTAAAATATAACTAGTACATAAATATTTATTTAAAAAGCTATTTGATTTTCAAACATTTTAAATTTTTAATGCAAATTTTTTACTACTCCAATAAGCACACTGTTCACATAAGTTTCTAGGTATTTCTAATACTGTACTCCAACAATTACTCTCTTACTTTGCCTCTCAACCTTGAAAATGGAAATCATGATTTGCTTGCTACTATTGAATGGTACTGTCTGAAAATCACTCAAAATACATTTTGTAGAAAAGATTTTTTTATAGTACATGCTTCTCTCAAATCAGACAATACGAGTAATTATTGAATACAGACTTAACAATTACTTCACCATACCTCTCCCCAAAGGCAGTGGATTATTAAACTGCATTTATTCAACCTAATGTAAAGCAGTATGATAAAAATCTTAACCGGAGATTTTAAGTTAAGATTGTAAATTAAATATGTTAAATGAACGCTTGGAAGCCTAGCACACAAGTTTTGAAAAGGACCTATCAATATAGCTTAGGCACACGTGGATATAAAACTAATAAACAAAATTCTCTTCTTCTTCAATAAAACAATAGGGAAACCAGATAACAAAGTAGGAGATGAAAGGCTAACGGTGGGACTTGAGACTGGGATGAGGTTAACTCTTAAGAACTAAGACTGAGAAATGAAGATGGAGCTTCTCAGCGGCTAAAAGTGAAATCCTCTCCAAGGGGAGAGGGCATTCTCTGAGCATTCGATGCTCATGTGTCATGAGCATTCAAGGGGAAATTGGAGAAGTGGCCCCAACATGGAACCCCAGCTCCAAAGGCAGAGAAAGCTTGCTTCAGGAAGTGTGCGAGTGACACTCTGGTCTCACTGGGCCCACCCAGTGGCCTGGCGCCTGGAATCTGTACAAGGTGTGGAGGTAGTAATGACGACATTTACATCAATGGGATAAAATGGCAGCTAAAGAGGATCCACGATGGTGTGCAATGGAAGTGGCAGTTACAAGACCACCAGCTAAGAGTTTTGAAGATAAGGAGCATCAGGGTCTAGAAGGATGTCCCCACAATCAGCACTGACAACATAATTTGAGGTCACCATAAAGCTGCAACAGTTGTCTATGGGGACTAACAATAATTTTTTATGTTGTCTGATTCTAATGATTAATCTTAATTTAAGCTTAGTAGATAAATCCTGTCAGAAATTTAGATGCCTGGGCTGCCAAGCATTTATTTCATTTAATTAGCTTGATAAAGCTAAAGATAGAAACATAGCAAATTGGTTGGGAAGGCAGGTTGTAAAATAAGACTAACCTGGGTTTAAACCCCATTCTGTCATTCACTAGCTACTTGATTTTAGTTGCTAAATTTCTCTGTACCATTTCCTCATCTATAAACTGCAAATAATAATGGTAACTTCTTCATGGGATTGGCATAATAATTAGTTGGCACATATAAAAGACTTAGACCAATTCCTGGTACTAAGTAAATACCAAATAAATGCTAGTTATTATTATTACTTGCTTGATCTCAAGGAGAGTTCATGAGGCCTCCCTTGTTTTCTTCTCCTGTCCCTCTAAGCCAGGAATACAATAATCAAAGTATGAAGGAGTGGGAGGCAAGGACCAGATGTGACTCAGTGACAAATTCACAATACTTCTGCCTTTGTTTGTGCTTGATTGAATGTGTTTGGGGGGTAAGGGAGATACTTCTCTTCTTTCCTTCTCCTGGCTGCAGCCTAGGAAACCAGTAGATAAAAATGCAAAATCTCACATGGTGGAAGAAAGAGACAGATGACAGAATTATCTTGGTAATGCCCTGGCCCCTGGATGGATGGTATGTTTGTCTTTCTCTTTATTCTTACTTTGGGGGTTGGCTGCTTTAATGAAACAGTTCAGATTTAATACATTCATTCTGGAATAAACATTACTAAATTTGGAAGGAGAACAGTTTGAAACTAATGGAAAGTGGCCAGAGAAAAGTCTTAAACCCAAATTACCAATGTTTGTTGAATAGAGAAAAGAAAAAGTATGAAATCAATGTTACTTCATAATACAATACTTTGTGTAATTATTTCTAATTTTAGGAATTGTAATGGACAAAATGAGTCTTTATGAAGTATTAAGTGGATACAAATAAATAAAAAATTTATAACAAGGAGCTAGACATTACCTGCATGAAATTTCCTAAAAACAAATAAAATCAGAGAAAACTAAATGTGAAGGTTGAGTAAATAAATTATGGCATGAAATGGACATATAGCACAACCATTAAAAAATGCTATAGATCTATATTTTTTGAAATCTAAATATATCCATGATATATTTTCTGTGATAAAAGCTGATTACAAAGTGGACTTATAGCATTAAATAATTTTACTTATTTAAATTAAAAGGAGTGGGCAAAATCATGGCTGTGCCTGTAAGTGTGTGTATGACTATGAGACATTGGGAAAGATGTATATAAAGATGTTAAGGGGCACCTACGTGGCTCAGTCAGTTAAGTGTCTGACTCGTGATTTCGGCTCAGGTCGTGATCTCATGGGTCGTGAGATCGAGTCCCCCAACAGACTACATGCTCAGCAGGGAGTCTGCTTGAGATTCTCTCCCTCTCCCTCTCCCTCTTCCCCTCCCCCCCAGTCATGTGCTTTCTCTCTCTCTCTCTCTAAAATAAACAAATAAAATCTTTAAAACAAAATAAAATAAAGTTTGATTGAAAAAAGTTAAGCTTATTCATAAAATTTTAAATCTCAGTCTGCATTCATCTGAACCATTTTTGAAAAGCAGTTGAAATAGTGACCAAGATAGATGTAAAAGATTAGAGGAATGTTTGTCAGTCACTTTTTCAATGTGCAACCTTGAATCAAATTGGACTTCCAGAAAAGTTGATGTATATGACTCCATGTCTTCATATCACACTAACCAAAATAATAAGCACAACAGGAAACAATAAAGGAATCTCCATTTATGGAGACATTAGTAAATTAACAAATTCCCTTACTGCAGAATCTAAAATATATTTGCCATTTTTAATAATATTTGATCTAATTAAGAGGAAGATGCTCACCTTTGACATATATATCCCATAATTAAGACGGACGTTGTTTGGGGGAAGAAAGTAAGCAACAACCCTAAAAGTCCTTTACTTGGAGATTGGACCCTTGCAATTTGGTGGGTTGCAGAAGTATGGGTCACCATTTTGGATACCATGCACTAATGAGCTCTGTGAAGTCAGGAACTGTAATGTTTTTTGTTGTTACTGTTAACAATCTTATCTTCAGTTTCTGGCATCTAATAAGGGCTGAATAAATATTTGTTGAATAAATGCCTGAAGTTGTTTCCCTTCCCACATAATGGCAGCAATGGAAGGAGAAACAAAATGGCAATGGCATTTTAACTTAACCCAACCAAGTTTCATAACCAGGAGGACACAGCTGCTCAGCCACAGAAGAGAGTTAACCAAACAGACATAAATATTCATCCATCAAGTAAAAATCCTTAGAGTATTACACTGATATGGAAATCTGCCAGGATGATCTGACCAGAATCTTTAAAATGGATGAATGGCTGAAATCCAGGAGACTTAAGATTTGAAATAACTTGAAATCTCACACTTTTAATCATTGTATTGTACTGTGTCTTTTTCTAAGGAGGATGCGAATAGTTTTCCCAATGACTAAACTGTAATAAGACTTGTAAGATAACATTAGACTAAAATACTATCTTGCTCATCCAGATGGCTCTAAACTAATTAGAGTAATAAGAGAACTTCTCTGATGCAGTTTTAATCAAAGACTTAGTGATTCAGAACACTTCCTGAGTGACTGCACAAAAGCTATGTGAGACTCATAGAAAGTCAGTACGCAACCTTACCAAGATCTGGTCTCAAGCTGTGTCTTACGTACAAGAGGTCACAAGGTTCCACTGGGTTTTAGAATGGTCTCAAGATTTTATGGTCTTGCCTTCTAAGGATATTTTCCACATCTTAAATTCCATATTTGTTTTTAAGATGCAGCTGATCAAAAGTCATAACTACATCTTATTTTGGCTAGACATTTGTTAGTATCACTTTGAAAGCAGCTTTTAAAAATATGTGGTAAAAAACACATAACACAAGATCTATTCTCTTAATTAATGTTTAAGTGTATAATACAGTGTTGTTAACTATAGGCACTATGGTGCACAGCAGATCTCTAGGACTTTTTCATTTTGCATGACTAAAACTTTATACCTACTGAACAGCAACTCTTCACTTTCCCTTCCCTAAGCCTCTGGAAACCACCATTCTATTTTCTGCTTCTATGAGTTTTACTATTTTAGATACTTGATAGAAATAAAATCATGAAATGGGTATATATCACTCCATATCTATGATTATGTATATGCAAAAATATTAGAAGTCAAATCAAAATAAATAAGAAAAATAAGTAGGAAGAAAGTAATTGGAACTGTAGAAAAACTAATCAAAAAGACACCAAGTAGAAATGCCTTATTTATTTATCTGCATATCCCACATATTCTTGTTTTCATCAGTCTATGACTATAATAAATTTATACTTATTTAATCAAAAAAATCATAACCAATTTAGTTATAAAAACAGTTCATTTGTCTTTTTCTTAACTCACCTGTGCAGAAAGACCAAATTACAGACTTGTAATAGACCAACATCTTTAAGCATAGGTTTATTTAATAAGGATGTAGTTTATAAATAAGGTAGGTCAAGGCATAACTGTTAAATAACTGAAAATTACTCTGGCTATCTCAAGCAAGAAAGTTAAATTTATTAGATTACTAAGATAGCACACAGAAGTGAAAAATATATTGAACCATCATCTTGCCTTGACACAGTCTCAGGACAAAGGCTGCCCTGGGTCTTCAATATCAGAAACTATTGAACCTTCTCTTGAGTGTTGATATTAGTTATCTCTGTGCTAGTAACCTTGATTCTCTATGGGGCTCTGTTCAAGTTTCATGTTTCCAAGAAAGAGAATTGGATTTGCATAACTTAGATTAGGCATCTCTGACCTTGATAAATTAGCCAGGCAAGTGTTTCAGGCAGAGGGTGGTAACATCAGCACAGCCACAGGGTAAAAACTGAA
The DNA here is from genome assembly GCF_037043125.1 of Eumetopias jubatus. Lineage (NCBI taxonomy): Eukaryota > Metazoa > Chordata > Mammalia > Carnivora > Otariidae > Eumetopias > Eumetopias jubatus. Next base: position 111,119,762 of record NW_028274814.1, on the reverse strand, counting down.
AACACAGACATTGCTCCAATTTGTACCATTGTAATGGGTTATCCTATGATCAGAGCAATGTTCTCTTGAGGTAGAAGTGGATGATGATGCACCTCTCAGAATGTGGCTTGACCACAGTTGTGTTTGCTCTGGTACTAAACCAAGAAGTAGAGTTATAGATCTTAAATTGATTTGAATAGGCAGAATATAGTACGCCAAATCCTACAGCCCTAGCCTATGACTAGAATTTAATATCAGAGTTCCTCTCTCTTTCCCTTTCCTCCAGTTTCTGTTGATAGGAACAGTAGCCACATTTTCTCTGCCTCATCCTTCTCAAGCTTGCTTCATAAGAAGGGAGAGCTGATTTCTCATAGACTTAAACAAGTCTGTGTTTAGCTCTTTAGACATGGAGGACTGAATCTTCTCTGATCATTGCTTGCACTAAGAAATAGACAATATTGCAGCAATAATATGCTAGAAAACATAAGATCATATCTATCTCTTTTAACCAAGATTGTATATTCCGAACTTAAACATAGTCCAACATCTAGCAATTCTTGAATTCCCACCCTTTTTAAGGTAAAATGATTATAAAATTATACTTGTAAAACTCCCCTTATATAAGAATATCAGAAAAGGTATATGGGTGGGTGTTTTAGTTATCTATTGCCTTATAATATATTCTTCCAAAATTTAGCACCTTAATGAATGAAGCACCTTTAGACCCACTGTCTCTGTGGGTCAGGAATTTAAGTGTGGCTTACCTTGGTGTCTCTGGCTCAAAGTTTTTTCATGGGGTTGTATTTTGGGTGCTGGCTAAGACTGTAATCTCACTTGAAGGCTCAACTAGGAGATGAGCCACTTCCAACTTCCCTCAACATGGTTGTTGATAGGATTTAGTTCCTCATGGGCTGTTGAACTGATGGCCTCAGGTCTTTGCTGGCTGATGTCTAGAGAGAGACTGCCAAGACAGAAGCCACAGTCTTTTTGTAACCTAATCTTATAGGTGACATCCCACCATCTCTGCTACACTCTACTCTACTCAAGGAATCCCTATGTCTAACCCACATTTAAGTGGAAAGAATTACTCAGGGTACAATTCCCAGAAAGCAAGAATCATTAGGAGCTCTCTTAGAGTCTGCATTTGACAGCAAGGAAACCCAGATCTGTGATACTTTTAGTATTGAAAATACAGGTATATTTTGACATTTAGGAAATAGAAGAAAGTCATAAAGTAAAGTACAATAAAGAAACACTAAAACTGAAAAGAGACTTTGGGTAAAAATGAAAAACATTTATGATTATGGTTCTATAAACCAAGAGGAAAAGTGGTTCAATTGCTAAGGCAGATTTTTACTGGCAAATATTAAGAATTTATACCAAACATTTACATCAAACATTCAGTAGGCCACAGATTTCTGTACAGATTTTAAGTGTATGCCTAGTTACCCTCTACAATAAGTAGCTTCCCATTGTTACTTGTGGTTATCAGTACAAAGAGCTAAGTAAAGATACTGGCAATGAAGAGAGACTTATAAAAGAAACTCTTGTTGATACAAGAAAAATGTTAAAAAAATGACAATTTTAACAAAGTATGCTTACAAGAAAGGTACATAGAAAGAAAATATGCAATAATTTAAATAACTTACATTGATACAAAAAACAAATATTTTGAGACAAAAGCTCTCAAGAGCTGTGGGCCTCTTTTATGTCCAAAGGAAACTGGCTAATTATACCTCTTCATATGAGAAACAAGGAGAATAACCAAATTCCTTAACAAAAACATAAAAGTTACTATATTTAATATTTTAATCTTTTTAATGAACTATGAATACAGATAGAGATATCCAGAAAGAATGCCATATGGGATGGGGAAAGTAGCTGAGACATAAACACTGAGAAAGAAAATTAACAGATATTGGAAGAACAACTTAAAACATCCAATTTGGATATGTTAAAATCACCATGGTGTGTTTTACTTAGGAATTGGCAGATGGTATACCCTACTAGTCACCCTGAAGATTTATTTCTCACATAACAGGAAGCTCTCTTGTATGTGTTTTTTTCCCCAAGACAAAGAATGGATAGGTAAAGCCAATAATGACACATTGGTGCCTTATTTGGAAAGATGGTGAAATATTTTTAAATACACATTTTCAGATTAACTCACCAGAGAATTTATAGGAACATAAAGATTGAACGCTTTAAAAAGATGTCAACAAATCAATTGCCCCAATATTCCTAGCAATTCACCAAGATTTATTGATTGTCAACACTATGAAGAGCACTGTGCACCAGAGGTAGAAACCCAGCGAACCATAGTTCACAGAATTATTTTGTTTTATAATATTTTTTCTAATATTTGTTATTTGGAAAAAGTCAAAAAGCATAAAGAAAATATAAAATCACCGATAATAAACATGGTTAATATTTGGTATGTTTCCTATTAAAAATTATGTGATTTTACCTATGAATATATGTAGATAAATTTCGAATACTGATATATAATTTTTGTAAACTATTTTGCAACTTTAACCACCTATGATGTCAGGGCTTTTAAATTTATTATTACTCAATATACTTTTAAAAACATGAATTTTAGAATACGTGTAGTATTCCATTGTGGTTATAACACAATTCATCAAATCTGCTCATATAATGGATATTAGGTTACTTCTAATCTAAATATTTGTTTCGTGTATTTTTGATATTTGTGTGGTCGTAAACATCCTGAAGCAAAAGTGCACTGGTCATTTATCTTGCAGCATACAATCTGTGCTCTCAGAGTTCCTACTCTCATGGAAGGAAAAAGTTATAAACAATTACATTTTAAAAAAGAGGTATAAACAATTATTGGCATATGGTAAATTCTAAAAGACAAACAATGCAAGTCTTTGGTCTACATTTCATGTCAATTATCTGCTATCTCTGAGGATTTCAATGTCTTTTCTCCTCTCTCTCCCAGAATGGCGGGAACAGAAAGCTTAAGTTCATTTTCAACACTAAATTTACCAACAGAATTTCCTAAAGACACAGATGGGAGAATCCAGGGCTACCATGAAATGACATTCTACGCATTTAACTCTCTGACGACTGACTTCAAGAATTTAGCAGCAATTAACACATTATAATCTCTGCTGACACCCTGTTTTTCAATTGGCTCTGCACTAGGCAAAGAATAGGGGGCACTATGGATGTATCATCTAAAAATCCTAGTGATTTGTATAGTATTTGTAATTATTTTTTGTGTGCTCTGAGAAAAACTGGTATTTGGTTGGATGTAGGAGGTAAGGGACAGAGAACCAGAATGACCCCAGAAGCTAGAAGAAAATCTCTAAAAAAAAGGGACAGAATGGGTGAACACAATGATTTTGGTTTTTGAGCTTAAGGCATCTGTGGGGGTCCCTAATGGAGAAGTCAAGTAAGAAGTTATAAGTTACAAGTAAGTTATAAGTTACAAGTAAGAAGTTACAGCCTCATTATGTGAGATGCCAAAAGTTCATTTCAGAGTACATCATAAATTGATCATAAATCAATAAGAAAAGAAAGTCAATTTGCAGATCATTAGAGGCAACACAACATAATCATAAATAGCAATAGTCTACTACATAAAAAGACTATCACATCCCAGAAGAAAAAATTTAGGAATCAGAAATATTGAAGTCATTTCATTAATTTGAAAATCTGTATAATGTGGGAAATAGCAGCAATGATAATAATGCATTGGTATCTTTATTTCTTTAAAATGACAGTATGACAGTCTGTCCCATTTCCTTTTTTCTCTCTTCTGTCTTAATCTCAACAGCATTAATGAAACATGATTAACTAGAAAATGTCAGTGGCTTGGAGGCCTAACTTAAATCTTACCAGGCTATGTAAAGGAAGTGTTCTAGATTAAAATTTAATGTGTAAACTCTCACAGTAGGAACTATACCAGCTTTTAAAGAATAATTTATGACTCAAAAGCAAGCAGGAAACTACCTAGCAGATAAGTGAAAGTATTAGCTACTAAGATAAAACATAGCTTCCAAGAGGAGTGTACTTGTACTGGGTGACAACCTTCCTTATCATTTTTCTCTTAATAAATATGTGTACATTTATAGCACTTTGTCATTTAGCTAGTTCACTAGAAGTTACACACAATGTGTCACGTAAAGGGGCATAATATATGTCAACCCAGGCTTCTGTAAGTTTTCAAACCTGAAAGACTAGTTTGCTATTTCATTGTGCTGACAAACTTGTATTCTTTACAAATAGTATAAATAAAACCTGCAGGATTTTAAAGGAAAGAGAAATCACATCCAATTGGAGGACTGAAGAAGATGTCAAAGAGAAAGTTGAACTTGAGCTAGACCATCATGAATTTTGACAGATGAGGATGTGGCAGAAAGAAAAAGACTAGAAATGTGGGTGTTTCTCAAAGCACATTAAACATTCTAAAATTGTGTAATGAGATATTTTAAATAAATTTTCTCTCTCCTTGCTACTTTAACACTATGCAGTTAATTCAGCCTGACCTCCTGAGAGCCAGAAACCCAAATGAAAAAAAGCCCCAGGTCCTTTTTGAGAATTCCCCAATTCCTTAACTTGCTCATATTCTCCCCATTTTTTTCTGTCTGGCTCTGACTCAGCCCTGGCTGTAAATTGAAACTCTATATTTTACTTTTTTGGATTTGGGTGTCTATATTCAATATCCCTGCCTTTTGGTTATTAATTCTCCTTAATAATTTTTTGACATATGCCCAACCCTGTGACACTTCCCCCTCCAAACTGTGTCTGATATGATGGTTCTCCTTTGTTTTGGCCTTTTGGGACCCACTCCCAGCATCAGGATTGGTTGGCACCCAGAGCAGCCTAATGTGGATCCACATGAGCAAGGATTTGGATGTCAATCATAGAAGTTACTTTTGTTTTATTGTAATTTATTTTTTTCTGGAAATACAAATGTTTGTTGGAGGAAAGTATAAAAAGATGAGAAAAATCACCTGCAACTCTACTACTCAAGATAAATACTATTAACCTGTTGATAGATTTATTCCTAGTCTTTTTTCTATTTACTTGTTTACATACATATTTAAAAAAACAAAAATTGTTTTCATAGTACATATATAGTTTGTATCTTGCTTTTATACACTTATTTTATCATACTCATTTCCCAGTATTATTAAATAGTTTTGGCCAAAAAAAGTGTTTTTTTTAATGGCGTGTATACTTATTTTCAAACAAAACATGATGAAATTTATTTATATTGTTTTTGATTTTTCACTATTATATAAGAAACCTTAATATCCAATAGTCTATGTAGTACAAGTCACAGTCAAGGAACTATAGGTATAAAAACAAATGTCAGTACAAATAACACTAGTTCTATACTTGCATCTTGGAAAATATTCTTAAGAAAACCATTCATAGGCCACCGAAAATTTCTGTAACATCCCCTAATCATTTGAGTCTATACAAATATCCTGTTTCTCCTTAAAGTTTGCCCACCAAGTATAACATTCATCAGTGGGTCTTGTCTACAACAAGTATTACTGTCATGTTCTAATGGTGATATTTTAATCCCCTCATTTCTTCTACATCTATTAGTTGAAATTCTTCTGTAAGGAAGATACATCTCTTCCCTCTCCTCCATTTATTTATTTATTCAGTCATTCATTTATATAGATTCATATATTGGAGGAGTGTATAATTCAATAATCTTGTTATTTACTTTGTTCAAATTGTTCTAGCACTGGTCATTGGGAACTCTTCCAGGTAGGCTCCTTTGTTCTTTTGATATGACTCCATCTCTACCTTTCTCTTTCTCTCTCTAAACATTCCCTTACTTTCTAGCATGACACAATGCTTTACACTAATTTTACATTTTTCCTGACCAGCCCTAGTATCAACCATTTCTCCAAGGAACCCAAATTCCTTTTATTAAAGAACTGTATTGAGAAATCAAATCTAGGCACTAAGTATATTCACTGTAAGTAGATGTCACTGCTTATGAGTCTTCTTAGCAGACAGAACTAGGAAATATGCATTTGTATACTATCGACCTATGCACACATACCAATGTTTACCTCTGTATCTATCTGTATGTATCATGAAGTAGACATGAGTTTTTGCTATTATCTCCAACTCTAACCCAGCACCATGAGGTTCATTCTAGTCTTCCCCCTACTGGTTTACTTGTAAATTCCTTTTTTGACAGTGAGAAAACATATCTACAGCAGCAGTACCATGCAGAACAGTTCCATATCCCTAAAAATCCCACTGCGTGGCTCCTATATAGCCATTTCCTCCCTTTTTCCTAATCCCCAGCAACTAATGATCTGTTGTCTATTCCTACAGTTGTCTTTTTCCAGAATGCCATATAAAGGAATCATACAGGTGTAGCCTTTTTTTGGGTCTAGTTTCTTTCACTTAGCAAAATGAAGGCAGTATTTTAAACGCACTTCTGCTAAGGCTCCGAGGATTCAGAGGTATCACAAAAGTCCCAACAGGAGGTAAGACGGAATAGCAGTTTGAGTCTTTCACTTCTACTTGATCAGAATAAATATGCTTTTATCTGTTATATATAAGCTCCCGTATGCCATTTTGTTTTCAAAATTTTTCTACTGGTTTAAGAGAGTGTTGTATAAACTTTGATCATTCTGAATTAAGGCAATATTAGTAATAATGGAGAGCTTGGAACAATTGGGAAAGTTATTAAAGAAGGTGAATAGAAAAAACATGGAATCTTGTTTGAATGTGTTGAATAAGTGCACTAAGAAAAATCCAGGGTATGTGGGTTAAAGAATAGGTTTATCTAGATATCTCAACAAAACAGATTTAGGAGAAAAGAAGATCTGGAAGAAAAGCTAAATTCTGTTTTGAAAATTTTCTGAGAAGTCTAGACTGATCCTTTGAAGTTCAGCAATTAAATCTGAGTTAAAGATACAGATTTGGAAGTTATTGGCTCATAAACATTAATAAAATATATAGATATGGATGAATTATAAGAGAGTATAAAAAGGGAAAATAATAAAAGCACAAGATGCTGCTATGTGAAACACTCATATTTATTAAGTAAAATAGGAAAAGACCACAAGGAGACAAGAGGTCCATGTAGAAGAAAATCCAGGAAAGACTGATATCACAGCCTTGGAGAAAATGGGATCTTTCAAGGACTTGGGTGCTCAACAATGTCAAAGATCAAAAAAGAAGAAGTAAAAGACACCAACAGAAAAACAAAAATGCTCCCTCAAGATTTGGCTCTTAAATATTGGTGATGACAAAAGTTTCAGTGTGTCAAAGCTGAAGTAGAGAGCAGTTGCTTAGTAGCAAAAGAAAATAAAGGCATATTAGAAAGAGTGGGTATAGTTTATTCTTTCTAAAAGTTTGAGAGAGAAGAGAAAATTAGGAGAGAAAAAATGTGATCTGGCGTATTTATAGTGTTGGTAGGCTGTATTAAAGTTCCACTTTAAAACATTTAGAACAACTTGGTTTTTCGAGTGTTTTAAAAATAATTGCTATCATTTATTTCTCAAAATTTCTGTTTGGTGAATGTTCCTAAATGTGCTGTAGTTAAATTTTAGTTCAATGTTATATAAGAAATAAATAAAATTACATTACAATTAGTAGCAGATCTCTAGAATTTCTGGAGTCAGATAAGGTAAAGGAAAAAGCGTTGGGGCACTGGGTGGCTCAGTCATTAAGCATCTGCCTTCAGCTCAGGGCATGATCCCAGGGTCCTGGGATCAAGCCTGGCATCAGGCTCCCTGCTCAGCGGGAAGCCTGCTTCTCTCTCTCCCACTCCCCCTGCTTGTGTTCCCTCTCTCCTTGTGTCTCTCTCTGTCAAATAAATAAATAAAATCTTTAAAAAAATTAAAAAAGCATTTAAGAAATATCAAAAGTTAGAACTGTTTCACTAGTCCTCCTCAGCATCCTGAGTATTAAAGACAAAAAATTATAAGTATGTTGGATAAGAGTTTCTTGGATGAGCCAGTTGTCACCTTAAAATAAAAATCAACTAAAACAACAAAAAAATTAAGTGCTAAGTTCTGAAACTTTTGAGTCAGAAAGGAAACAAAACAAGACAAGGTTGATGATGATGATTACATTTCCTCAGTCCACTTTCCTAATTCACCTGATATAAGACAGTGGGAAAAAGCAAACCTAGGAATTCTAAACCTCCTTTCCAAGTTTATATCATTTTCTAACTGAAAGAGTTGCATCAGTGAAATCACTTGCACTAAATTTTCTCACATTTTTAGTTTATCTTTAGCTCTCAAATGCCATTATTCAAGTATACCACACCTGTTTTATAAAATATAAGATCAATGGTCAGTTATGTCTAGAAAGAAAAAAAAGTACTGTGGCAAGAATCTCATTTTCTTCCATAAATAAGAGAACAACATTACAGAAGATGGAAAACATCTTCTGTAAATAATTAAAAAAAAAAAGGAAAATCAGAAAATTTCATTTTTCAAGCATTTTAACTTTATTTGGTACACTTATTTGAATTCACACAGATTTGAATAATTTACCCATACGGTCAAAGTTAAAATTTGTTTTGATGTTTTTTGGCCGACTCTCTAGGCTTTTTAGAGTAATTTTTCAAAAAATCTGATAAGAAACAATAGTTTTAGAGAATGGCCTCTTGAAATCTTGACTTTTTTTTGTTAAATCCTGATGAAACATTATAAGTCACAGAGTTTCAATAAATTCATTCAACAATATATTTGCTTTCAGAAACACTTGAAAATATTTAATTATGTATTAAGAAAAAAATTCAACTGGAAATTGAAAGGTAATAGACAATAAATAGATGACACACCACAGTCTTGAGGATTTTAAATATACCTTTAACTGGGATATAGAATAAGATGTATTGACAAGATTATCTAATTTCTTAGGACATATTCAAAGAAATATGCAACTCTTTTGTGCTTCCTCTTCCAATTTAAAGTACCCTCTACAGGAAAGCAGTCTGGGAATGTTATTTTTACTTGGAAAATTTTTAATTAATCTAGTACTACTATTCTTATTTTTAAAGTAAAAAATAAAGTTAAAAGAAACATGAAAAAGTAAAAAGTAATAATTTTTTACCATAAGTTTCCTTTTGTATCACTTATAAAATTATGCTATACCTTTGTTTTACAGAGGAGGGTAAATGTTTCTTTTTTTAGTATATGTGCTGCCGAAGCGAGCACAGGGTAAATGTTTCTTAAAATTTTTTTTATTTTAAGATTTTATTTATTTATTTGAGAGATAGAAAGCATGAGAGGGAAGAGGGTCAGAGGGAGAAGCAGACTCCCTGCTGAGCAGGGAGCCCGATGCGGGACTCAATCCTGGGACTCCAGGATCATGACCTGAGCCGAAGGCAGTTGCCTAACCAACTGAGCCACCCAGGTGCCCAGGGTAAATGTTTCTTAATGGTAGCATTTCTAATTGTCTAATTTTTATGTCAGGGAGAATATATTAATTTATAATTAAAATTTATTTGTAAGTAGTGAATAACATAAATATCTCATTAAGCAAGGTAAACAAACATTAGTAAATGTAAAAGAAGTTCATCTTACATGAAACATTTGCTTAACTTACACAGGAAGATTTTCTCTAATTGAGAAAGGAACTGGCACTAGAGTAAGTTACTAAAGTTGACTAGAGGATATAAATCTTTGGAAATATTTATATGTCAAATAAATGGTATTGTGACTTGTATATCCTTCACTTTGCTTGTATCCCAATATTTTTAAATAAATATTTATTTATGTGTTTGTTTGTTATGTTTCTCACTTCATTTGAGTTTTTGCTCAAATATAAGCTTTTCAGAAAGGTTTTCCCAGATCATTCTATTTAAAATAGCCCCATTACCTTATCTTGTTTATAGCACTTATTACTACCTAATACTTTATTATATATTTACTTGTATGCTTATCTTTTTTTCTCTTTAATATAAGTTCCATGAAAGTAGGTACTTTATTTTATTTACTAGTGTATCCCAGACCATGTTAAAGTGACTGGAATACAAATGTGCTCAATAAAAAATATTTGACTAAATGAACGAATGATTGTCTGTCTTCCCTAGCAGAGATTGTTGTTGAGGGCCAGAATATCACCCTCTAGCAGAATACTGTGTTTGAATATGGTTGGCTTATAGTAGAAAACTAATGAATTTTATTTTAATTCTATAAAAGTCCTTGGAGTGTTCAAGAAGATAATGTGGCATTTGTGGAAAAATTTATTAGAGTTCTCATTTTCTTTCTTTTTTTTTTAAGATTTTATTTATTTATTTGACAGAGAGAGACAGCGAGAGAGGGAACACAAGCAGGGGGAGTGGGAGGGAGAAGCTCGGTTTCCCGCCGAGCAGGGAGCCCGATGCGGGGCTCGATCCCAGGACCCTGGGATCATGACCTGAGCCGAAGGCAGACGCTTAATGACTGAGCCACCCAGGCGCCCCTAGAGTTCTCATTTTCTAAAATATCATATCACCCACTTAATTTGGGCATGCTGTATAACATAACGTAACATTCAAAATTCTCCTCCAAGTTTACATAAATTGGTTTTCCAAATGATGACTTACTATACGCAAAACTATATACATTGCTATTTCTTAGAACTTTACTTTGCCTCTAACTGAAACTCCACCTTGATGGGATTGTTTGTATCTCGTCCCTATTCACCCCCAACACCGTCACCACTTCAAGACCTCAGGAAGGCTGTATAATGTCTCATGACCCAATTTGGATTATCAAATTTTCTCTGCTACTCTCTTTGCAGATTCTATTTTGCATTATAGATCTGATCAGCTCCTTAGCTTATATTTCTCTCTCTCTAAATTGAAAGGTTAACTAGATAGAGATTAACAAAGTTCCTTTTCATATCTTACTCTCTATGATATATGTATCTCTTAGAAATTCTAATTAGTATATCAGAGGGATAATGCATTTCTAAATACTTTTATATAAAACAACTGCTTCCGGGGCGCCTGGGTGGCTCAGTCGGTTAAGCCGCTGCCTTCGACTCAGGTCACGATCCTGGGATCGATTCCCACATCGGGCTCCTTGCTCGGCGGGGAGCCTGCTTCTCCCTCTGCCTGCCTCTCCCACTGCTTGTGTTCTGTCTCTCTCTCTCTGACAAATAAATAAAATCTTTAAAAAATAATAAATAAAATAAAACTGCTTCTAAAAATAATTTTAACTTTAAAACAGAAGTCATTTGATCATAAATTAGAACCATAAATATACCCTGCTAATAAGAGGCAATGCTTATTGACCTATTGACACTCTAAATAATTATTTGGTCATCAGAACAAAGCTAAATTAGAACTGGTGTTTCCTACAACTTAGAAGCATTAGGGTTAACTCTCCTAATAATTTTTATTTGTCTAAATTATAACATTATATATATATATGTACATATCTACATATATGCATATGTAGATATATAATTATATATACTATTCTGAATTTCTCTTCCAAACTGAGATCTAATTATTATTATACATACTGCTTTTTCCCCATACTATCAGATTTATTGTCTGTTGTTAATTGATAAAGAAAATACTGAAAGTGTTTTCTCTTACATCTAGTATTGCCTGCTAATTATAAAAAGTATACAGATTTAGGAAATTATTCAGCTACTAGTAACACTGTATTTCCTTCTAGTCATAAAATTATAAAAGGCCAAGATGATTATATTGTATACATATAAATGAAGTACTAACTTATATTGTCTGTACCACAAGTTTTTAAACAATATTGGTCATACTTTGTCTCTTTTTGCATTTAACATTAAAATCAACATTTTCTCACATCATCAAAGTCTATTTTCTAATAGCTTTTATTTTCTAAGTTTTATTTTTATTTATTTTTATTTCTAACAGTTTTTATTAGTTTTTTCAGGCATTTGCTACTGCATAACAAGAAACTCAAAGCTTATGGCTTAAAACAACAATTTTATTATGTCTCATAATTCTGTGGTTGACCAGGCTCAGCTAGGCAGTTCTGATTTACCACATCACGTTGACTGGGGATGCAGTGATCTGGGGGCTCATTTAGGTTGGAATTTGTCCAAAGGAGCTCACTCACATGACTGACAGTTGATGTAGATTGTCAGGTGCTCTGGCCTCTCCCATGGGGCTTGGGTTTCTCACAACATGGTGGCTTTGTTCTGAAAAAGAATATCCCTATAGTGAGCATTCCAAGAGAGAGGAAACAGAAAATGCTAACAGAAAATGATAAGCAGTCACAGGACTTTAATTAAGGGGAGGTAAAATAAACTCCACCCCTCAATGGAGAGAATGAGAAGTTTGGGTCCATATTCAATCCACTAGAATAGCTGCATAATTCCTACTGGTAGAGGCACTGTAATTTAGTCAAAGTTAAAAATAATCTGCTAAAAGCAACCAACAAAAGGAGAATGTTTATTATAATTAAGGCTAAGCCACATCTGTACAACTTTTCTTTGGGTCTAGCCTGTTTGGATTTCACTTGGCTTGTTGAACTTGAAGGTTATGTTTTTTTCCAAATTTGAGACATTTTCAGTCATTACTTCAAATTACTTTTCAGCCCCATCCTATTTCTACTCTCCTACTCGATTCCAATTTTAGATTTTTTTATTATAGTCCTTCAGGTTCCTGGGTTTTGTTCTTTTTCCATCTATTTTTTCTCTTTTGTTTGGATTGGATCATTTTTATTGTAGTATCTTCAAGTTTACGTATTCTGTCTTCTATCCACTTCTTTCAGCTATCGAGTCAATCCACTGAGTTTTTAATTTCAGTTATTATATTTTCAGTTTTAAAATTTCTACTTGGTATCTTCTATTTTTTCTTGAGATTTTCTAATTTTTCATGTTTCAAGCCTGTTAATAAATGCTCACTGAAGTGTTTTTATGATGGCTGCTTTGAAATCTTTAATCTCCACATTGGTGTCTTCTCAGGGTTATCATCTACCAATTATCTTTTCTCATGCAAGTTAAGATTTCCTGGTTTTTGCTTTGGGAGGTGCTTTTCCCTCTTCCAGGTGGAGTAGTGCCATCAGACACTTACTGGAGAACATGAAATACCACCTCTGCTTAAGCTGTAACAACGTTTTTCTCCTTTAGGATGTCAAAGAAGGTTGAGCAAGCAACCAAGACTCTCATCCTTACATGTCGGAAGAGATCTGCTAAAACAGAGATTTCATTAAGGTTTAGAGTCTCATAACATAATACACAACATGTGCAGGATATGATAAAAAATCATGTGCTTCCTACATGACTTCCACTGACACTGCAGTTGGAGGGTTCCTTACCACTAGATCGTGGTGAATGTTCTGGCTTCCTGCTTTGTCTCCTCTGACACTGGTGGGAAGAAAGAAGGTACTTAGTATGGTTAGATGGCAACAGAAATCCAGGATCCTCACGTGGCTTCCACTGAAACCATGGGGGACAATGCCTGCCACCAGGCAGAAGTGAAAGTCTCAGCTCCCTACTTAACTTTCTCTGATACCACCCTGATGAAGAAGGTGAGAAGTCCTCATTACACCCAGGTAAGGGTGGAGGTCTAGACTCCCCTTTGGGCTTTTGCTGACTGGGATGAAAGTGGAGCAGCATTTTGTTTTGTTTTCTGTGGTGTTTGAGTGAAGTAGGGTGGTTATTGTCTAAAAAGTTTGTTTTGCTAGGTTACCCCTTTCCTGGTCCTTTGACTAGAGAGAGTCAGAGGTTGTTGTACTTAATTGTATTTAGCAAAGAAATGGAGGCGAGTATGCCTACTTGATCCAGAACTGTGTTTTTAAAATATGATTATTTTCACTTCATGTGTCATGAGTGTTTTCAAATGTTGTTAAACTCATTGAGAAGTTGTTACACACACCTCTCAAACAAACTTTTTAACAGCAGGGATCTATACTAACTTATAAGAGAAATATCTCTAGATGATGAAATTACATGTGATTTTTATCTCTTTTTTTTTCTTGTCTGTAATGTCTAGATTCTCTTGTGAACATATATAGCTTTTGTGGCAGGATATTACTAGGTAAGTATTTGTAGTAAAGAAGTATTTTTCTAAGTCAGACCACCATTGCATGTATCAGTAAGAATAAATAGTACAATATTTATAGAGGCAAATCATAGGAACTCTATACATAGCTTAGAAGGTTTGACAGAAAAAAAAATTAGGAGTGCCATGTTCTTTAAGTAGCATTAAACTTTGTAAAAGTTAAATTCTTAATTCCTATCTTATAATTCAGTAATACTTAAAGCATATCCCTATGTGTTCTCTCTCTTCCTCTATCCCCCTCCACCCACCTAGGTATTGCATAGACAAACATTTCAGTACTTTTTTTTTTCTTCTCTTTCACATTGAAAGAACAGTTAAGAATATCCTTAATAATCTAGCTGAGGGACAGATGGCCATACAAAAATAACCAAGTTTACCAAAATGATGGCAAAAATGCCACATTTCTCTGAACATTGTCATTAAGCAATAGGAATAAAATCATAACTGAAGAGGATGGTAAAATAACACCTCAGAATTAGTTGAAAGAATATTTTCCTTGTTTATTTCACTTTGATTAGTTAAAGCAAAGTCTTAACTATGAATACTTCGATCTCTATCTCAATGGTCTAGTAATTGAAAATTCACAAGGCGGTGTTCTCTTTTCCTCTGTGCTAGACAAAATAGGATTTCTTAAACTACTTTACCTTTCAGCTTTCTCATCTGGAAAGTAAGGAATTACATCCTTGAATGTTTTCCAACTTTGAAATGATTCCATCTCCAGAGATGAGAAGTGGCAACGGCTGTGCCTTCCTGGGAGGTCTGAGCCCTTGCTCTTCCCTCTGCACACACCCCTCACAACATCCCCCACACAGTGTAACTTGGCATCCTTTGTTGGTTGTTAGTAAGCTAAACAGTGTTTTTACCTAAGTAATAAACTAGCTCAGTAAGCATTTGACGAGAAGACTTACAATTTACTAAAATATTGTTTTAATACCAGTATTCAGTAAGTTTAATAAATCTCCAATGGAACACTAGATTCCATTTTTCTGATTTTGGTCAGAGTACTTCCCAATATGCAAGTAAGGCAGCCAGAGGCATCAAAAAGAGATTTCTTCATTTCTAAATCAGAATCAAACTGGCAGGAACTTCTGGACTCAAGAGAACTGTCTTTTAGTAAAATGACTAGGAATTATAAGCTTAAATGTTATTTTTTTTAAAAGCACTGTTGTGCCTTTTTTGTCCATGTTGATAAAGTCCAAATCTCTAAGCTCTCTTCATTCATTCACTCATACATTCAACATTGTATTAAGTACTAACATTATATTAACTACTAAAATACGGAAGTAAGACATCCTTATTATGTTCATGGATCTTAAAATTTCTTCATTTATACTGGAGTATGTCTTCAGAAAAGATCAATTAGTAACTTAGTTTGTCTGTTTCTTAATGAAGACAGCTCTGAAATGTGCTAATAGATTTACAAAGCCTTTTTAAATGAGTGCTAGTAAAATAAAGATAGAGATGAGAGCCACTTAGCTTGTCCTAAGAAGGTACTTCCTATACTTAGAGTATTGTCAATGAATATACACAATGTATTCATTGTCTATAAGAACGATTTGGGGAGGGTGGATGGAAGAAGAAAGAATTTATGTAGACATGGCTGACAAAAGATCATTTCTCTGAGATCCTGTATTATATTTGTTTCGCTATTGAGCTAATTGCCTTTGTTAGTGAAGTTTCTAAGATATTAAAGCTCCATTCCTGCAATGCATCTGTACTCTATTGGGTGGCTTGCCACTAACATGGCTGAGCTATCTGATACTAGCTGCACTTCAGCAACATATATGTACATTATTCCTTGCTAGGGTTCCTTCCCCAAATCTCTGCTATAATAAGTTTGGTTGGAAAAATCATAAACATCAAAAATCTTTCTCACTTTTAAATCTGTTTCTTAAAGTTTAGTACACAGCTAGTCTATCTCCCCTTGATCCCTTTCCCTCAGGTTCTATGTGGGCTCCAAAAGGCCATCCAGAGCTGAGGACCTCTCAGGCTATTTTATGCTCCTAGAAGAAGTATTTGTCCTTGATCACAGAGGCTTTTCCCAAGAAAAAATTGCCAATCCAATCAAAACATTCTACTAGGGAAAATAAATCCAGGAGAAAGGGAATTCTGATTCCTTTTTCTTCCCATAAAAAGCTCCATCCCAGTATGGGGATCTCACTGTGTATCCATTAAGCATCCATTTCATATCATTAGCCACTCTCCGAGGCTAGAGTAATGAGAGTGTGGGAAATAATCTTCACTGAAAAGAATAAGATTATGGGAAATGCTGTGTTTGAGAAAATCTTAGTCATGGCAATGTTGAGCCATACAGAAGAAAAAGAGAAAGAAAGAGAGATGCTAATTGAAAAAAATTGGGGGGCAATAAAAAGTTGCTCCCAAGATTTTACAGAAGGGAGACAATCTTAAATCCTATTTTCATCCATATCTCTGAGATAAATATTATTGAGCAACAAATGATGCTGACTCCCTATTTTCAAGTCTAAACACTGAACAATTCTGGATGGGGACATTCAGAGTACTGGGCAATTGAGTTTAAAGCCCTGACACACCTCCCTGATACAAGAGAAGTGGCTATTCCAATTCAGACAAGAATAGACACAGACTTAAAAGAAAGAGAAATGAATTTAATGAGTAAGTAAAAAGAGAAATCAAATAGAACTGAGCTAATATCTTTAGAGATGTTCCTTGGCCACATACGCCAAGGGTTTCACCAGGGAATCCAGGTTCCTAAGGACTGCATTCTTAAGAGCAGGCTGTATTTATGGTGATTGCATAGTAATGCATTATTTTCTCAACTTTTAGTATACATTTATTTTCAAGATAACCTTACAGTATTTTTATAAAGTCCCAAGTAAAATAACTCTTTAAGCTTTTATTAAAGGCAATTATATAATTCAATAAATACAAAAGAATTGCTAATATTCAGATGTCCTGAATGGCTAGGAAAGCACAGCCCTCAGAGAATGGTGCTTCAATATAACTGATTCCCACTAAGGTGTGCAAAGAGTTCCTACAGCAACCATTTCATAGACCCTGCTACCAGTTGATGGATAGAAGAAAATCCTTTACAACAATTTGGATTGCCAATGAGATAAAATGTTTGTGTACCTCCACTGTCAATGAGAACATTCCTGGTTTCCTAATCAAAACTATACGGAATAATAAGTAGCAATAAAAATGGCCAATACTTAATGTAATCCTAAAAGATACAGATTCAGAATATATACTTTAAAAAGCACTTGAATAAAGTATTAACTTAGTGTTGGAACTGAGAACTTAACATACCCTAAAATTTATTCTAGACTTAAGGCACACTTTGTTTTCATCCAATTTCAGATTTACTAGCCATTCCTACTCAATTCTTTAAGTCCTATTTCAAATACCATCTCCTTGGTGAAGCTCTTTGACCTCTGTCTGCAAATACAGACACTTTCTCCAGCAGTACTCACTGTCTCCCAGATGGGCTCTTAGAACACTTTGTACATAACTCTGTCATAATTTATTATTAGAGTTAGCTCTTGTTAACATATTCCTTTCCTACTAGCTGTGAGATTATCTGAGGCCTGGACAGCATTTTATTAGTATGTTTATCTCCAGTGTTTAATACAGCTTAAAACTGAGTGGTCACTTATTAAATATGGGTTTGGTGGAATGGTGCATATGCAGCCAGTTCCACTGAAAAGTGACCATGAGTTATACTAACAGCTGCCACAAACAACATTTTTAGCCACAAAATTTCTACATTCAGTTTATTTCTCTTTGGTTTCTTAGATCATGCTCCCTGTACATCTTCATTTTCAAAACTCTCTGTGGATTATGTTTAGCCAAGAGACAAAATATCTACTGACTTAAATTAAACAGACTCCCCTTCTGTTAAGAGCTCTTCAAGCAAGTCGCAGAATTTGGTGGCTTTGTACAGCTATGGAAATAAATTATGAAATGTATTATCTGATAGATCATATGCCTGGATCAAGTTTTTAAACTATATTTTCTTTAAAGCCTATATGATCCACCTGGAAACAAGTCCACTATTAAGAAACAAAAAGACTGTGAGCAGCTACTGAAGAACGCTGAGTGATAGATCAAGTTTTTCTGCCCAATGAAGGGTTTCAAAGGGCTTCTGGTTGAATTGTTAAAGGAGTTCATGTATAACCCTTGTAAGAATAAAATAATATATTGTGATTACATAGTGTCTGTCTGACAACAGGGAGTCCTGAATTCTGCTGATGTGGTTTTACTCTGAAGTATCCCAAATGAAGTTGCTTCCAAAAACCCATCTCACTTATGGGAAAGGGCCAATTTGTTATGAGCAGATGGTAGTTATTAGACTAACCAGTAAGATGGTTTTCTTTTTTGTGTTTATAGCCATTTGTTTCTAGCACATTTATTATCATTTCCTTCTTGTAGTGTTTTTACTGGTGTTTGTTTAGATGGAAACAATGAAATTTTTGGCTAGATACAGAAGATGAAGAATTACTTTAGGATTACACTGATCTTTCAGTTAGGACACACACAGAAGACAACACTGTTAGTGCCAGCATCGTGTCCTCAGCACATGAAAGGATTACTAAATCAGCAGAAGTCTAATTTGACAAAATCCTGTAATGTTCAGTAATTAAATAATAATCCTATTAGGAAAACTGAAACACTTCTCATCTACCAGCAGGACAACAAAGATAGCATCAGTCCCAATCCTAGCAGGCTTTTTTATAGAAATTGACAAGCTAATTTTTAAATGTATATGGAAATGCAAGAACCCAGAATATTCTGCATAGTTATGAGAAAGAAGACTAAAGTTGGAAAGTTTATGTTACCTGGTTTCAAGACTGGATATAAAACTATAATAATTAATCAGTGTGGGTCTGGCATACAGATAAACAGATCAACAGAACAGATTAGAGGGCTCAAAAATTGACTTACATTTATTTAATTATACGGTTTTTGATAAAGATTTCAAAATAATCAAATGAAAAATGAAAGCCTTTTCAGCAAATAGTGCTGGAATAAATATATATTCACATGAAAACAAACTCTGACCCCTAATGCATACCACACACAAAAATTAATTTGGGATGGATCACAGACCTAATCTAAAGTTAACATTATAAAATTTTAGAATGAAATATAGGACAATCTTTGTGACCTGGAGGTAGCCAAAGATTTCTCAGATAAGAGAAGGCAAGAACCATAAAACAAAAAATAACAAAATTCATTAAAATAAAAAAAATTTACTCACTAAAAGACACCATTAAGACAAAAGGAAAGTCACAGAGCATGAAAAAAATATTTACAAAATTTGTATATACTGCAGGACTGACATCCTTTATTATAGATACAGATATGGCCATATCAAGAGCATGGTGATTCTGTTTGCTGTTGATAGGTAGGAACTACCAAGCAACAGTAGCCAGATCAACCTTGGTAAGAGGAAGTTCAGATTGTTGAGTCCATGTATAGCCTCTATCCCTGTCATCATGGCAACTCTGCCTATGAGCTCATTGAGCAAGTACTAGATGGAGAAAGAGGCATCTGACATTTAGAGAACATGTCCCTTGGTACACCTAATTGTTGAAAGACTTCTCTACAGTAGATGCCCTTTGGTGAAGTTGCGAGACACAATTATTTTCACACTATATGTCAAGCTTCAGAAATCCATCCACATGCATTTTTTCCAGACCTCCTTGCCACTACACTTTCAACCCTATTCTTCCTAAGTCCCTGATCCTAAAACCAAACCACCAGCAATTTCCCATAAGTCAATGTAGACCCATTCTTCTGGTCATCTCTTTGTGTAGACAAGGAAGACAACAGAATGTCCCACTCAATGTTCTGCCTACTAAGATGATTTCCATTCACCTTTTCCCTCCAGATCACCCCTGAGTGAGACTGTAATGTTACAGCAATGTACCTATTGTTAGTGCTAGCAAATTGTACATAACCATCTACAAACCAGGCTTCTTTCCCCCCTCCTCAGCAGACTGGTCATAAGGAGCTCTCTATAATCATAGGTGTGTGCTGAAAGAGATGAGACAATGCAACAGGAGTCCTTGTCAAAGGAGCCTGAGCCTATATACCACTTCCACTTAATAACAAAATACTGCTGAATATGCCCAACTTTATGGCCTGGTGGGTCAGAAACACCCAACTGATGATGGAAAGCTCAGGCCCCATGGTTGCTTGATGTTCCATGGCTAGGCATTCAGTCTCTACCAGGAAGTTACGAACTTAGGAAGTAGGATGTATTTCTCAAAAGAGGAATAATTGTCTGCAGAAAAAGGCAACAGTTTACCCCAAAACTCTGGAGGTTTGATATTCTCCTACTGGTGCTTGCAAGTGACTTGATAGTACATCAATGTTTGCCATAGACACTCTGAGTATCATTGGATCTCCTAGGTCATGAGGCCCAATTAGCAGAGCAGCCTGTATTGAAGGCTTAACTTGCTGCACAGCCTTTTCTTGCTCCAGTCTCCACTCAACATCAGGACCCTCATGGATTACTCAGTAAATGGTTTCAATTAATACATTCAAATAAGGTATATGTTGTCTCCAAAATCCAAAAAGGCCACCAAGCATCAAACCCCATTTAGTGCTAGGTGGTACAAGGTACAACATGTCTTCTACCTTTGAGGGGATATGTTCATAGGTTCCAAACCACTGCGCTCCAGAAACATCACTGAGGTGGTTGACCCCTGAATTTTTGTGTGATTTCTCTCCCTCCTTCTGCTTTGAAAATATCAGGCCAATTAATGCAATCTATGAATGGTGGTTTCTCTTTTTTTTCACAACACTAAGACACTCTATCTGTGAACTAGCCTAAAATGCCTCAATAGGTGGAGTTTTACATAATCTCATGACTTTACATAGCAAATACAGTATCTTCTGTATTGGTTTCCCATTGCTGCTGTAATAATTGCCACAAATTAGAGGCTTGAAAAAATATACATTTATTATTTTCCAATTCTGGAGGTAAGAAGTTCAAAATGTATTGGCAGGGCTGCATTCCTTCTGGAGACTCTAGGGGAGTCTTTTTCAGCTTCTAAAGACTACCAGCATTCCTTGTCTCATGTCCCTATATCACTCTGATTTCATCCATAGTCTCATCACCTTCTCTGACACTCTGGCCTCCCTCTTATAAGGACTTTTGTGACTACATTGGACCCCCTCAGATAACACAGGATAATCTCTTTACCTCAAAATCCTTAACCACATCTGCAAAGTCCCTTTTACCCTGTAAGGTAGCATATTCACAGGTTCTGGGGAGTGGGATGTGGACATATTTGGGTACCATTATTCTGCCTACCACATCCTAAACTGAGGGCTGCCTTGAATACATTTCAGAAGTATTCCAATCCAATTTTTTTTTCTTGTGGTTGTTGCCCAGAACTTCTAGGAAAATCAAAGGAAATACTTTTCCTTTGCCTGGCTTCTGACTGATCAAGTGTTGTCTGTTTCATCTTTGTTTGGGGTCTTAGAGCAGAGTGGAGAGTGATGGTGTTTCAGAGAGGGAGACTGTGGGGTCTGAGTCTTGTCACTGCTACTGACTATGGTGGGCTTGGGTAAGTTTTCTTATATAGAGAGTAGAACCATTTTTACGGTAGAGATTAAATTGCATGATGTAGGTTAAACACCGATATTTGACACAGAGAGGGGCACTCCACAGATGGGGATGGTTATTATTATCACAGCTACAATTACTTATTTTTTTAAAGATTTTCTTTATTTATTCATAAGAGAGAGAGAGAGAGAGGCAGAGGGAGAAGCAGGCTCCCCACTGAGCAGGGAGCCTGATGCAGGACTCGATCCCAGGACCCTGGGATCATGACCTGAGCTGAAGGCAGATGCTTAACCATCTGAGCCACCCAGGCGCCCTACAATTACTCATTTAGATTAGATATTCTCAACACCTAATGTCCATGGAAATCATTAACAAAACAACAAAGTCCAGGAACCGCTCTCAGAGATTATTATTTAACTGCTCTAAGATGGGTTCTGGACATCAGTATTTTTTAAAAAGCTCCCCAGGTAATTCTAGTTGACAATCAAGGTTGAGAAAACACTGACTTACATTAAGTTGGCTAGGATGTTAACCAAATCTTTTCTTATATTTACCATGAATATCATTGTGGCACATTTTTAAAACTCTTTATTTATTTATTTATTTTAAAGATTGTATTTATTCATTTGAGAGAGAAAGAAGGAGCACAAGCGGAGAGGAGAGGCAGAGGGAGAAGCAGATTCCCCACTGAGCAGGAAGCCCGATGCGGAACTTGATCTCAGGATCCTGAGATCATGACCTGAGCAAAGGCAGACACTTAAACATCTGAGCCACCCAGGTGCCCCAAAACTCTTTGTTTTAAAGTCAATATTTAAAAATACACTTTATAGATATAATGTGACTAAAGCATACATGTGGTGAAAAGATGTACACTAACTGCAAGGACTTTTTTCATTCTTTAACGTGTTTAGGCTTGGAAAAATATTCTGATTTTATCTTTTTGGTAAGTAATGATTTTACTTTAAAAAAAGCTGTTTATTTCTCTATTGAGGGTCTAAAAGAGGCTTTTTTATGTAGTTTTTGAAGACTGGGAAATAGTGACTTGTTTTAAAAAATTATCATTTGATATTTTAATGTCAGTATTTTAACAAAGATCAGAAATTATTGTCCCCAACATGCCTTCTACCTTCTAAGTTGAAAGTGTGCTCTTGCTAAAAATAATTTCTATGATTTTTGTCCTGTGGCTTCAGAGTAAGTGTTTGCCTCAGATTATCTGTTAAAGATTCTGATTGTATCTCTATAAAATTAACAAGATGACTTAATGAACTCAAAACAAGCAATTAGTGACAGTAAGATAATTTTGAAACAAACTAATTGAATGAATTGACAGATTATTTGAATTTATCTACCTTTCTAAGTGTCATCTATAGATTTAAAAACTAAATTATTGGTAATGTGTAGAAAGGAGATGTATATCATATTCCAAATTGCAGGGGTATACTGCTAGTTTTTCTTTGCAATCAGTATCTTAAAGATCCGAATTTTTAGGGAATTAAGCCTTTATTTGGATTCAGAGAGACTCTGACCCAGACTCATGTTTAGTTATCTTTGTGGAGAACAAAATGGAACTGTGTATTCATAAAAAAAAATATTTTTGAGGATAACTGGAACAATTATCTTTCATTGCCAATTATTTTTATGTCATAAGAACAAATAATGAGAAACAGAATTATCTTTTAAAACATGTATTTGAGTATCAAGCTAACCAAACCAGGAAAAAATTAACGTTTTCTCATTAATGAAAAAAGATATTACCCCTCTATAATGTAGTGTGTTGATCCCCTGGGCATTTTTAAGAGAATAAATCTTCTTGCTAAGAGTATCATTCCAGTAAGTATCAAAAGAAAAATATCTTTTCTTAAGAAATACTTCTACGAAGTATTTACCATTTGCCTCAAGTATTATTTTTCTAGATAAAGGAATGTATTCCTTTTGTGAAAGGGCTTTTTGTTTTTTTCTTGTTTTTTTTTAATTTTCTTTATTAACATATAATGTATTATTTGTTTCAGGGGTACAGGTCTGTGATTCATCACTCTTACAAAATTCACAGCACTTACCATAGTACTTACCCTCTGCAGTGTCCATCACCCAGCCACCCCATCCCTCCCACCACCACCCCCACTTCTGCAATCCTCAGTTTGTTTCCTGAGATTAAGAGTCTCTTACAGTTTGTCTCCCCCTCTGGTTTCGTCTTTTTCATTTTTCCCTCCCTTCCCCTATAATCCTCTGTCTTGTTTCTCAAATTCCTCATATCAGTGAGATCATATGATACTTGTCTTTCTCTGATTGACTCATTTCGCTTAGCATAATACCCTCTAGTTCCATCCACATTGTGGCAAATGGCAAGATTTCATTTTTTGATGGCTGCATAATATTCCATTGTATATATATACCACATCTTCTATTTCCATTTATCTGTTGATGGACATCTAAGCTCTTTCCATAGTTTGGCTATTGTGGACATTGCTGCTATAAACATTGGGGTGCACGTGCCCCTTTGGATCACTACATTTGTATCTTTGGGGAATATACCCAGTAGTGCAATTGTTGGGTCATAGGGTAGCTCTACTTTCAACTTTTTGAGGAACCTCCATACTGTTTTCCAAAGTGGCTGCACCATCGTGCATTCCCACCAACAGTGTAGGAGGGTTCCCCTTTCTCCACATCCTTGCCAACATCTGTCCTTTCCTGACTTGTTAATTTTAGCCATTCTGACTGGTGTGAGGTGGTATCTCATTGAGGTTTTGATCTGGATTTCCCTGATGTTGAGTGAGGTTGAGCACTTTCTTATGTGTCTGTTGGCCAGTTGGATGTCTTCTTTGGAAAAATGTCTGTTCATTCTTCTGCCCATTTCTTGATTGGATTATTTGTTCTTTGGGTGTTGAGTTTGATAAGTTCTTTATAGATTTTGGATACTAGCCCTTTATCTGATATGTCATTTGCAAATATCTTCTCCCATTCTGTCGGTTGTCTTTTGGTTTTGTTGACTGTTTCCTTTGCTGTGCAAAAGCTTTTTATCTTGATTAAGTCCCAATAGTTCATTTTTGCCCTTGCTTCCCTTGCCTTCGGTGATGCGTCTAGGAAGAAGTTGCTGCGGCTGCGGTTGAAGAGGTTGCTGCCTGTGTTCTCCTCAAGGATTCTGATGTATTCCTGTCTCACATTTAGGTCCTTCAACCATTTTGAGTCTACTTTTGTGTGTGGTGTAAGGAAATGGTCCAGTTTCATTCTTCTACATGTGGCTGTCCAATTTTCCCAACACCATTTGTTGAAGAGACTGTCTTTTTTCCATTGGACAATCTTTCCTGCTTTGTCGAAGATTAGTTGACCACAGAGTTGAGGGTCCATTTCTGGGCTCTCTATTCTGTTCCATTGATCTTTGTGTCTGTTTTTGTGCCAGTACCATACTCTCTAGATGATGACAGCTTTGTAATAGAGCTTCAAGTCCGGAATTGTGATGCCACCGGCTTTGTTTTACTTTTTCAACATTCCTCTGGCTATTTGGGGTCTTTTCTGGTTCCATACAAATTTTAGGATTATTCCATTTCTTTGAAAAAAGTGGATGGTATTTTGATAGGGATTGCATTAAATGTGTAGATTGCTCTAGGCAGCATTGACCACTTCACAATATTTGTTCTTCCAATCCATGAGCATGGAACGTTTTTCTATTTCTTTGTGTCTTCCTCAATTTCTTTCATGAGTATTCTATAGTTTTCTGAGTATAGATCCTTTGCCTCTTTGGTTAGATTTATTCCTGGGTATCTTATGGTTTTGGGTGCAATTGTAAATGGGATCGACTCCTTAATTTCTTTCTTCTGTCTGTTGTTGTATAGAAATGCCACTGATTTCTGTGGATTGATTTTATATCCTGCTACTTTACTGAATTCCTGTATGAGTTCTAGCAGTTTTGGGGTGGAGTCTTTTGGGTTTTCCACATAAAGTGTCATATCATCTGCAAAGAGTGAGAGTTTAACTTCTTTGTTGATTCAGAGGTCTTTTATTTGTTTTTGTTGTCTGATTGTTGAGGCTGGGACTTCTAGTACTATGTTGAACAGCAGTGGTGATAGTGGACATCCCTGCCATGTTTCTGACCTTAGGGGAAAAGCTCTCAGTTTTCCCCCATTAAGTATATTTGCTCTGGGTTTTTCATAGATGCCTTTTATAATATTGAGGTATTTACCCTCTATCCCTACACTGTGAAGAGTTTTAATCAAAAAAGGATGCTGTACTTTGTAAAATGCTTTTTCTGCATCTATTGAGAGGATCATATGGTTCTTGTTCTTTCTTTTATTAATGTATTGTATCACATTGATTGATTTGTGGATGTTGAACCAACCTTGCAGCCCAGGAATAAATCCCACCTGGTCGTGGTGAATAATCCTTTAATGTACTGTTGGATCCTATTGGCCAGTATTTTGGTGAGAATTTCTGCATCCATGTTCATCAGGGAGATTGGTCTGTAGTTCTCCTTTTTGATGGGGTCTTTGTCTGGTTTTGGAATCAAGGTAATGCTGGCCCCATAAAACGAGTTTGGAAATTTTCCTTCCATTTCTATTCTTTGAAACATTTTCAGAAGAATAGGTATTAATTCTTCTTGAAATGTTTGGTAAATTCCCCTGGGAAGCCATCTGGCCCTGGGTTCTTGTTTTTTGGGAGACTTTTTATTACTGCTTCAATTTCCTTAGTGGTTATGCATCTGTTTAGGCTTTCTATTTCTTTGTGGTTCAGTTTTGGTAGTTTACACGTCTCTAGGAATGCATCCATTTCTTCCAGATTATCTAATTTGCCGGCATATAGTTGCTTGTAGTATGTTCTTATAATTGTTTGTATTTCTTTGGTGTTGGTTGTGATCTCTCCTCTTTCATTCATGATTTTATTTATTTATTTTATTTATTTGGGTCCTTCCTCTTTTCTTTTTGATAAGTCTGGCTAGGGGTTTATGAGTTGTATTAATTCTTTGAAAGAACCAGCTCCTAGTTTCATTGATCTGTTCTACTGTTCTTTTGGTTTCTATTTCATTGATTTCTGCTCTGATCTTTATTATTTCTCTTCTCCTGCTGGATTTAGGCTTTTATTTGCTGTTCTTTCTCCAGCTCCTTTAGGTGTAGGGTTAGGTTGTGTATTTGAGACCTTTCTTGTTTCTTGAGAAAGGCTTGTATTGCTATATACTTCCGTCTTAGGACTGTCTTTGCTGCATCCCAAAGGTTTTGAACAGTTGTTTTCATTTCATTGGTTTCTATGAATTTTTTTAATTCTTTAATTTCCTGGTTGACCCATTCATTCTTTAGTAGGATGCTCTTTAGCCTCCATATATTTGAATTCTTTCCAACTTTCCTCTTGTGATTGAGTTCTAGTTTCAAAGCATTGTGGTCCGAAAATATGCAGGGAATGATCCTAATCTTTTGGTACCAGTTGAGACCTGATTTGTGACCCAGATGTGATCTATTCTGGAGAATGTTCCATGTGCACTAGAGAAGAATGTGTATTCTGTTGCTTTGGGATGGAATGTTCTGAATATGTCTGTGAAGTCCATGTGGTCCAGTGTGTCATTTAAAGTCTTTATTTCCTGTTGATCTTTTGCTTAGATGAGAAGGGGGTGTTAAAGTCCCCCACTATTATTGTATTATTGTCGATGTGTTTCTTTGATTTTGTTATTAATTGGCTTATATAATTGGCTGCTCCCATGTTAGGGGCAGAGATATTTAAAATTGTTGGATCTCCTTGTTGGATAGACCCTTTAAGTATGATGTAGTGTCCTTTCTCATCTCTTATTATAGTCTTTGGTTTAAAATCTATTTTGTCTGATATAAGGATTGCCATCCCAGCTTTCTTTTGGTGTCCACTAGCATGGTAAATGGTTTTCCACCCCCTCACTTTACACCTGGCAGTGTCTTTGGGTCTAAACTGAGTCTCTTGCAGACAGCATATTGATGGGTCTTGTTTTTTTATCCAATCTGATACCCTGTGTCTTTTGATTGGCTCATTTAGCCCATTTACATTCAGGGTAACTATTGAAAGATATGAATTTAGTGCCATTGTATTGCCTGTAAGGTGACTGTTACTGTATATTGTCTCTGTTCCTTTCTGGTCTATGTGACTTTTAGGTTCTTTCTTTGCTTAGGGGACCCCTTTCAATATTTCTTGTAGGGCTGGTTTGGTGTTCTCAAATTCTTTTAGTTTTTGTTTGTCCTGGAAGCTTTTTATCTCTCCTTCTATTTTCAATGACAGCCTAGCTGGACATAGTATTCTTGGCTGCATATTTTTCTCATTTAGTGCTCTGAAGATATCATGAAAGTCCTTTCTGGCATGCCAGGTCTCTGTGGATAGGTCTGCTGCCAATCTAATGATTCTACCATTGTAGGTTACAGACCTCTTGTCCCAGCTGCTTTCAGGATTATCTCTTTGTCTCTGAGACTCATGAGTTTTACTATTAGATGTCAGGGTGTTGACCTATTTTTATTGATTTTGAGGGGGGGTTCTCTGTGCCTCCTGGATTTTGATGCCTGTTTCCTTCCCCAAATTAGGTAAGTTCTCTGCTATAATTTGCTCCAATATACATTCTTCCCCTCTTCCTCTTTCTTCTTCTTCTGGAATCCCAATTATTCTAATGTTGTTTCGCTTTATGGTATCACTTATCTCTCAAATTCTCCCCTCATGATTCAGTAGTTGTTTATCTTTTTCTCAGCTTCTTTATTCTCCATCATTTGGTCTTCTATATCACTATTTCTCTCTTCTGCCTCATTTATCCTAGCAGTTAGAGCCTCCATTTTTTTTTAACTTTTAGTAAGTTTTATTATTGTTTTCTCACAGACAGTGCACCTTTTTTAAAAAATTTTTTATTGTTATGTTAATCACCGTATATTACATCATTAGTTTTTGATGTAGGGTTCCATGATTCATTGCTTGTGCATAACACCCAGTGCTCCACACAGAATGTGCCCTCTTTAATACCCATCACCAGGCTAACCCATCCCCCCACCCTCCTCCCCTCTAGAACCCTCAGTTTGTTTTTCAGGGTCCATTGTCTCTCATGGTTTGTCTCCCTCTCTGACTTACTCCCCTTCATTCTTCCCCTCCTGCTATCTTCTTCTTTTTCTTTTTTCTTAACATATGTTGCATTATTTGTTTCAGAAGTACAGATCTGTGATTCAACACTCTTGCACAATTCACAGTGCTCACCATAGCACATACCCTCCCCAATCACCCAGCCACCCCATCCCTCCCAGCCCCCACCATTCCAGCAACAGTTTGTTTCCTGAGATTAAGAATTCCTCATATCAGTGAGGTCATATGATACATGTCTTTCTCTGATTGACTTATTTCACTCAGCATAATACCCTCCAGTTCCAACCATGTCGTTGCAAATGGCAAGATCTCATTCCTTTTGATGGCTGCATAATATTCCATTGTGTATATATACCACATCTTCTTTATCCATTCATCTGTCGATGGACATCTTGGCTCTTTCCACAGTTTGTAGAGCCTCCATTTTTTATTGCACCTCATTAACAGCCTTTTTTATTTCGACTTGGTTAGATTTTAGTTCTTTCATTTCTACAGAAAGGGATTCTCTAGTATCTTCTATGCCTTTTTCAAGCCCAGTTAGGATCTTTATAATCATCATTCTGAACTATAGTTCTGACATCTTACATATTGTTTAGGTCCCTGGCAATCAGTACTGCCTCTTTTTCTTTTTTTTTTGAGGTGAGTTTTTCTGTCTTGTCATTTTGCCCAGAGAAGAGACGAATGAGAGAACAAAATGCTAAAAAGATGGTAAAAGGGTAACAACCCCAGAAAAATATACACCAAACAATCAGAAGAGACCTGAAATTGGGGGCGGCGGGGGGGGGGAAGAATATGACCAGGCTGGTGAAAATAACAGAGCCACACACTAGATTTTGGGTGTATTTTGGTCTGTTAGGAGAAATTGCCTCCCAATATTTTAAAGAAAGAAAAACTTTACATATATATATGGTTAAATACAATGAAGAGAGAATATGACTGTAAAAATGAAAAATTTAAAAAAAATTTTAAAAAAGCAATTGATAAAATGTTGGTTGAAAAAGGAAAGAAGAAAATTTCAACTAAAAAAATAGAGAAAGAAAAATAAAATTTAACATTTAACTTTGAAAGACTAAAGAATCATGGGGAAAAAGCCATGAATTCTACGTGCTATATTCCCCTAGCGCTGGAGTTCTGCTGTTCTCATTCATCAGTAAACTTGGAATTGGCTGGATATTCTTGCTGATCTTCTGGGGGAGGGGCCTGTTGCAGTGATTCTAAAAAGTCTTTGTTCAAGGCAGAATTGCCCCACCCTTGCCAGGGGCCAGGCTAAGTAATCTGCTCAGGTTTGCCCCTGAAGATTTGTTCCCTGAAAGTTTTCAGTACAGCTTTGGAGGACCAGAATGAAAATGGCAGCCTCCCAATCTCTGGTCCTGGAGAAGCTGAGAGCTCGGGTCCCCACTCCTCAGTGAGCCCCCAGAGAAAAGCAGTCAATCACTCCTGTCTCCCCAGTCTCCGGCCACACTCTGTGCTCACCTGGCCTGTGACAGAGCATTTCTATCTCTGGCACATGACCCCATTTGGCATCTCCGAACCCAGCAGATTCCTGCGGTGCGCTCCCGTTCCACTCCTCCCAGGGGAGGAAGGGGAGTCTCCCTGGATCTGCCACTTGTTGGGTCCCTGCTTGAATAGCAGTGGCCCAACTTTGCTGCGGATCAGTTTATGGCAACCCCAAGCTGAGAGCCCACTCCTCGGCTCCATCTTTGCAGCCAGCTTCCCTGCTCCAATACCTGGGAGCTCTGCCGCACTCAGGCACCCCCAGTCTTTCTGTGACCCCGAGGGTCCTGAGGCCACACCTCCCAGTGAGGGTTCCACCTCCCACTTAGCCACTGGAGCGACGTCCCCCTCAGTGGAACAGACTTCTAAAAGTTCCAATTTTGTGCTCCGCTGCTCTATCACTTGCCAGTGGCTGGCTGACGGAGGCCCTCTCCCCGCCGCGGTCTATCTTCCCAAATATCACTTTGGATTTATTTCTCCGCACGTCCTACCTTTCAGAAAGTGGTTGCTTTTCTGTTCAGAGAGTTGCTGCCATTCTTTTCTTCGATCTCCTGTTGAGTTTGTAGGTGTTCTGAATGGTTTGATAACTATCTAGCTGAATTCCTGGGACCAGACAAAATTTAGGTCTCCTACTCCTCCGCCATCTTGCTCCGCCACTTTTTGTTTTTTTGTTAAAGGACAGGTAATCCTAGGTCCTTCCTGGTCCTTTCTGTTGATAAAATTATGGTAAGTCAGTAGTCTGCAAAATGAAATGATCACATTCCAGTAGCTGTGCAAAGCAATCCATTGGGGAATGGGAAGAAAATATTCATTTACCTCTACTTATCACATAGCTTTCATACAGAAAGAAGTAAAACACAGATTTAAAATATGAATTGATAGTAGTGTGTGTATATAATTTATAAATGAATTGCTATATATCGGGAGTGTATGAAAAATCATTTTGCTTTTAGTGATATATGATCAAAGGCGTGTAGAGACTTGTTAGCATGGGCGCTCTTTTTCCAGCTGCATCCTGTGGGTTCCAGATACACCTGTGGAATGCTGGATTTAGAAAAGTCTGAAGAAACCTAAATTGCTCTACAGGATAGAATGAGAAGAAATTGGAATAGGATGGAGTGAATGGCACATTCCTACTGCAGGAGATGAGGAAAAAGGTGAGGAGAAAGAAAGAAGGAAAGGAGCCAGGAAAATATTGAGAGTCCAGGTTATCACATGTAAGGGGAGCACGCTGAGAAGTTTTATGGGGTAGCATGGCTGCAAAGATTTTTAAAAACAGGGCCTTCTTTTATTTAATGTTACATAAGTGTTCGTTGATGGCCCTTCTCCTTTGACTCCCAAATTTCAAGTGGAAGTTCTTCTATCTGCCACAGCCCTGAATAGATGGCAACTGGGGAGAGGAAATAAAGGGGAAGAGGCCACATTCATGTCATTGCCATGGCACCAATAAAGACACCAATTAATTACTTCATATGCTTCCTCGCTGTGGAATCTTGAGCATCATGTGACATTCAGGCTTATCAATCTAACTCTAAACTCCTCTTCCAGCCTACACGAACCTTTCCCTGGAATCTTGACCCAACACTATGCAGCCTAACCTGGACTTCACTTTTTTGGGTAACCGTTTGTTTTCTCAGTAACAATCCTGGATGCTTAGTTCTCATCAATATCAGTAAATTATAGTTAGTATACTTGATTAAGTTACCTTCAGAATTTTGAAGTATTTTTAGATACATGGCCACACTAATAACGGTGAAGCTGTGAGTGTTAGCCGAAGAAGAAAAGGCAGTGTTCCCAGTTCACAGGGTGCTTTCTATATACAAAAGGAACAGCACTGGGGCTCCTGGGTGGCTCAGTCTGTTAAGTATCTGCCTTCACCACAGATCATGATCCCAGGGTCCTGGGATCAAGCCCACGACAGGCTCCCTGCTCAGTGGGGAGCCAGCTTCTCCCTCTCCCTCTACCCCTCCACCTGCTTGTGCTCTCTCTCAAATAAATAAATAAAATCTTTAAAAAAAAGAAAAAGGAACAGCATCGTCTCTGGAGTTTATCCAAGAAAAGAAGACTTAAATTCCATACCAGGACCTACACTAACAGTGGAAATTTGTGCTATGATGTAACCTCTTTGAGTTGTAATTTCCTCATTCAAAAAATGGAAGTAATATCTACTTACCTAGAAATGTTAAAGTAAGAAGTTAATTATATATGCATATAAAATGTATAGCACAGAATAGATTTTAAATTAATGGTAGCTGTTATTATTATTATTATTACATATAATTAAGTCTGGTGGTCTTAACATTTATTAACCTGATACTATAACACAGGATAACTTGGGCAGCCAAACTAACTGCACAACTGATGTCCCAAAGTGCCTCATTCCTGTCTGACTAAGCCAGACAAGCACCCCTCACATATACATTGAATTTGTGTTATTCAAGCTGGTATATATTTCTCCTTACATGTTATATAGACAAACTAGAAAATGAATATTATTTTTAAAATCCCTCTATATTTTTATTCTTTCTCACATAGCCTTATCTTATCCTTATTTTCTTCTTTAAAATGTTTATGTTGCTGGCAAAAAGAACTTAAACTTAAAAAATTCAAAATATGCATTTTCTGTGTGTGTTATAATAGAATTTTTACAAATTCTTTTTGAAGAATTTATAAAAGTCAATGATATTGGGTAATAATTTTTAAATTATTAATGGGTTTTTCTCTTTTCCTTTCTTTTTCCAAGTCACCTTGAAATATCTATTTAACAGGAAAGAGATAAGAACTTGTTACTAGAGAAACACAAGAAGTGAAGAGGTCAGATTCAGCTACTAATATGTAAAATAGAGCTCTGTAGTAACCAAGGAGCAAGGCTACAGAGAGCTATAGAGAAAACTGTTCAGATTACTTCATTTCCTCCATTCAAATAGCAAGGGTTTGAAGGACCCATCTTACAGCTCTCCTGTAGTACAGAGATACTTTTTAACCTATGACAGAAAAGTAGCCAAGCTTGCTTCTGCTTCTGGCAGAAGGGAGATATGATGCACAGAAAGGAAAACAAACAAAAAGCCCATTTTCTGGTCCCAGGGGAGAATAGGAAGAGACACAAAGAAAAAAAAAGCATGAGGTGAATGTATGACAACCCTCATTCCCCCTTCCCAGTTTATTTTCAGAGAGAGGAAAAGGTAATTTAGAAAAGTGAAGGTAACACGGAGAGATAGTGTGACAGTTCTCCAATATCCTATTTAAGATGTAGGAAGAGTTCACCTTATGTGATGCTCTTGTGCTAATCTAGGGCTTAGCCATACTTCCTTGATGTTCTATGAGATAGGAAAGAGGGGCCTTAGTGCTTAACTTCGCCAAGCTGCTTTCAAGACTTAAATGATGTGAATGAGTATTGAGAATAGGGAGATCAACTGTAGGGCTTATAGGAAGAAGCACAATGATCCCTGGCAGAGGCTAGGGTTTGAGAATCAGAGGACATGGAAGAGCCTCATGGGTCTATACCCAGCCAGAAATCAAGTCAGCTAGGGAGGGCCATCAAAATCTGGCTAGGACAAGAGGCATCATTTTCTACGTAACACTACCTACACTATTAGACCAGCATTGGAGGCTGCTTCTAATTGGGACTAGATGCTAGCCAGGCCTCCCCCACAGCGCGTCTAGAACTTTCTTCCCAACCTCATCTGGGAATTCCTTTCACTCTTTCTGGGTTGCAACACCATTTCTTGAATTCCATATTTCTTTGTTTTCATTCTCATTATTTTCTGGAGCATAGCAGTCTCCTGAAAGGGTTTTGTTGTTGTTGTTGTTGTTGTTGTTGTTTTTCAGAGGAAAGACCTTGGATACCTGAAAATGTCTTTATTACACACTTATCCCTCTCAAGTAACAGTTTTAGTTTATTTCTGAGAACCTGCTCCTAATTAAAAAGTTGTTAAAAGAAAAAAATAGGTCCATTAATTTTAAAGGGAAAAAATTATGACATATTTCTTTCCCAATGCAAAATACCCAAATGATTTTCACAGAAAAATATATCATTTGAGCAAATTATTTTTTATATAACTAAACAATAACAATCTGAAAATAAATATATATGGTTTGTAGGTGAAATTTAAGGTAATAAACATTTATTTTACTAACCAAAGGAAGAAAAGTCAGCTTGACAGTGGGTGGTGGTAAGTGGAAGAAGGTAGTGGAGAATGAGACAGATAATCAACTTTCAGGCAGGCAGTCAATCTGAAGCAGGTATGCTTAATGGTATTTTGTTTTCTTTGAGACTTTGGTAAAATAAATGCAATGCACGACCTCATTTTGAAATACAGGAACATAAAGGGTCATGGAAAACCATACATCTTCCTCCTTCTTGGCTCTTCACTTATATTGAAGAATGGGGCACTAAAATGCTGACTAGACACTGCATGTTCAGAGGTGAGATGTGTGGATTGGGGGGTTAAAACTGTGTGGCGATTGGATGGGGACACAGATGCTTATTTTAGGACCTCCGAATTACAGAATTTTTAGAATTTTCCTTTTAGACTGGTTTGCTTCAATCTTTTACTAAGGAACGTGTTTGATGGATGGCATAGGCTTAGCTCTCAGTAGTCTCAAAGCTGAATATGGGAAGAGGACTGGGGTCTCCTAGTTCACTCTGTATACTTTCAATTAATCAAGTCTTCAGTATATGTCTCTAAGTCTAGTGCCTGTCTGACTCAATTTCCTCAGAAAGCAAATTTCTTTTATACTACCAGGATGCAGGGGGGTAGATACTAGCAAAAGGTAAGGATAGAATTAAGATGCCTAACTGTTTTTGAGAGAGAGAGAGAGGGAGTGGGAGGGAAGAGAGAGGGAGAGAGAGAATCTTAAGCAGGCTCCACACCCAGCATGAAGTCCAATGCCGGGCTTGATCTCAAGACCCTAAGATCATGGCCTGAGCTGAAATCAAGAGTCTTGATGCCTAACTGAGCCACCCAGGTGGCCCTGCCTAACTGCTTCTTAAACAGATTTTCAAACAATCTTCCTCCTTCTTCGATACCTAATGCCTCAGATTCTCAAGTCTTTATGATTCTCTGACACTTATCCTCTTGTGTCATTGACATCTCTCTCTACAAAAACTTAGATTTCCACTTTTTCTTCTTCGCTTCAATCAGTTACCTGTTGTTCATCCATCAGTTTTCCCTCTTCAAAAATTTGTTGACATGTTTTACATACTATCATCTCCCATCCATTTTGCCCCTTCTATTTTATACATTGCTATTTGTTTACATAGTTTTGAAAGAAAAAAAGGGCAAGCATGAATTCATCTATAATATTTAAGTAAAAGTTTTCTTCTCTCTTTTTCTCAGAAAAAAACCTAGAAGTTTGCTCACATCAAATGATTTTGAATTAAAATTTCAGTATCGACCAAAGAGTAAACTAGAAAGACTACAGTGACAAAAAAGTTAGAATTTAGGAAGGGTTCCAGTTGACTTGGAAATGAAACTTGGAATAATATGGTATGGGGAGTTTAATTATTAAATGGTACCACACTGATTAATGTGTAAAAAAAAAAAAAAGATTTGAGTTAAGTAAACCTGGATTCAATTTGGGCTCTGCCACCTATTAGCTGTGTGACTTAGAAAAAGTTGCCTTGGCTTCCCCCTTTGTAAAGTGAGGACAACTAATGCTTAAGATAAGGTTTTCATGAAGATTGAAGTGGGTAATATTAAGTGCTTAATCTAATACCTCACACAAACATGGTGCTTTATGGTAGTTATTACATGAAATTTGGCTACCCATCATAATATTTTATACTCCTGAAGAGTTCTACATTTTTTTTTATTTTTTTTTGAAGATTTTATTTATTTATTTGACAGAGACAGACACAGCGAGAGAGGGAACACAAGCAGGAGGAGTGGGAGAGGGAGAAGCAGGCTTCCCACGGAGCAGGGAACCCGATGTGGGGCTCGATCCCAGGACCCTGGGATCATGACCTGAGCCGAAGGCAGACACTTAACGACTGAGCCACCCAGGCGCCCCAGAGTTCTACATTTTTAACACCATTACTTTTACTGTTTTTATATAGGATGTGTATAGTACACATAGTAAATATATCCTATAGAGTATGAATGTATTATATAGTATATAATATGAGTGAGCAATTTGAAGAGGCACTGGCAGAAGAGGGTTGAAGTCAGAAACATGAAGAAGGACCAGAATCTAAAGTTTCATCTTTGAAGTCACCTATTCCTATTCTACTCTACCTGCCTTCCACATTGTAAAGACATTTCTACATTTCACTAAAGACTAGTGGTGGTTGCTCAAAGTTCTCCACTGAGCTCCCCTGTGGGTGTTGAAAGGATTAGATCTGTACCAGGAGAAACAAGAGTAAAATTTACAGTTGAGCTAAACTTCTGAGTATCACAAAGTGTTGAGGTTATGAACTGACACTTTACCTGGTTTCTTCCAGACTCTATTCTCTCTTTCCCTTTGGTGTTCTTTGGGCTCTTAGCATAAGTCTATCCTCAGGCAAACTTCTACTAGAGACAATGATCAGGGGTCGAATGTATAGTATCATGATTTGGCATTTGCTTGAGGTGCTCAAGGATCTCAAACCCAGCAGAAAAAACCTGGAACAATGTATGTGCTGGTCCTTCATTAAAATCAAATACGTTTAAGTTCTAAATCTGAAACTTGAACAGCAAAAGGAAAATTATAAATGTTAAAACCTGTTTCAGTCATTTTTCAAGCCAGTCAAATACCCCTTAATTCAGCCTCTACTATATCTGTACATCTACTTACTTCCTTCTCTCTCCCCCCCTCTCTCTCTTTCTCTGTCTCTCCACTGATACCATCATGGAGTTACTAAAGTAATTCTCTTGCTTAAAGCTTTTTTCCCCCATTCTATATTGAGCACAGCAACAGACATAATCAACGTTGGAATAATTTTTCAAATAATTTATACTGAAGGGCGCCTGGGTGGCTCAGTCATTAAGTGTCTGCCTTCAGCTCAGGTTATGGTCTTAGGGTCCTGGGATCGAGTCCCACATCGGGCTCTCTGCTCCATGGGAGGCCTGCTTCTCCCTCTCCCACTCCCCCTGCTTGTGTTCCTGCTCTCGCTGTCTCTGTCTCTGTCAAATAAATAAATTAAATCTTTAAAAAAAAATAATTTATACTGAAAATTTCAGTGGGATGAAAAGAGAGGAGCTCTGCACATGCATAAAACTCTACCTAAATAAATAATACTGCATGCACATACACATTTTATTTTAACCACTTCCCACAGTGGTTAAAATAAATGAGAATTCATGCACCCTTATTCTTTTAACAACTTCAATTAATAGCCACATTTATACCCTGAAAATTTCCTCTGGGCATAGAGAAACAATCTTTTGTTTATTCCAAATTTTCCACCTCATTACCTTTAATAACGTACTTTGTCTTCTCAGTTATTTGCAAGGAAAAATGATTAAAAGGTAGTTACAGATAAGAGAGCCTTTAAACACTTCAAGGAAAGGGATCTGGTTTGAGGCTGAATTTACTATCTTCTTGATGCCTGATACAGACTGAAGGCAGAGGCTTTTTAATACACGAAGTTATAATTTTTAAATTTTTTGTATGTGGAAATTATGCTGGTGTCTTGTAGAGTTTTGGGACCAATCTAATCACACTAGTCCTTCATAATGGAAAGCCTTTCCTGGCTGTGATCAGAGAGAGAAATGCAACAGACAAATGATCGGTGAGATGTAGCGTAAGAAGGACTTGGCCTACTGCTGGGTTTGGAGACGGAAGACGAGGAGCACAAGACAAAGAATACAGGTGGCCTCTAAAACTTGGAAAAGGCAAAGAAACAAATTCTTCCCCAGAA
Source organism: Eumetopias jubatus (assembly GCF_037043125.1). Classification (NCBI taxonomy): domain Eukaryota; kingdom Metazoa; phylum Chordata; class Mammalia; order Carnivora; family Otariidae; genus Eumetopias; species Eumetopias jubatus. The sequence goes on along the minus strand of NW_028274814.1, from coordinate 111,081,818 downwards.
CTTCCAGAAAGGAACAGAGTCCTAGCCAATACCTTGATTTTAGCCCAGTGAATTATGTGTCTGACTTCTGATCCACAGAACTATAAGATAATAAATTTCTGCTATTTTATGTCATTAAGTTGGTAGTGATTTGTTATGGCAGCCATAGAAAACTAACACAAACTTCAATAGATTTTATAATCTAAGCATTTCCTTGGCATTTCAACTGTGTTAAAATAAAAATTATCTTGATGAAAGTATTTCCTATCATAGGATAAGTAATTAAAATTTTTCAGTATTTCATACAAGTCTAGGAGTCAATAACTGCCCACCAAGTTTTTACTCACAAGAAGACAAACAGTTATCTTCATGACAAATAAATTCTAAAATTAAAAAGAAACATCCAGTTATAAGACAAGCAAGGTCTGGGAATGTAATGTACAGTATGTTGACTATAGTTAACAATACCGTACTGTTTATTTGAAAGTTGCTAAGAGAGTAGATCTTTAAATTTCTCATCACAAGAAAAAAACTTTGTAATGATATCAAATGATGGATGTTAACTAAACTTACTGTGGTAATTTTTCACAGTATATACTTATATCAAATTATTATGTTGTATACCTTAAACTAATACAATGTTACATTTCAATTAAATCTCAATAAAACTGGAAAATATTAAAAATGCTTTAATAATATCAAAGAATTAATCTTATGTAAATTTTAAAAATAATATGCAGTATCTCTTGTCACAAATTATTTTTTCTAGGTCTTAGAGTCTATACTAGTCATAGCTAAATTCCAGATGATCAAATATTCTTATCAAGGCTTTAAGAAGTGACTTATAAAGCTGTTTGTGACATGTACTAAATATATTTCAATTTTAGGACTTTTGTGTCTGAATACAACCAAATATAAAGATTCATAAACAGAAATTGAAAAAAATACATCAACATCTGGAAATTTACATCATGAGAAGAGATGGGATAATGGGAGACAAAGGAATAAATGATTCATTTTCTGGAAATGTGGGTTTCCTGGAAACTAAAGGCAATTTTCCTCTAAAGTGAGAAATGTTATGAACTAAATATGAAAACAGAATAGATGGGGCGCCTGGGTGGCTCAGTCATTAAGCATCTGCCTCTGGCTCAGGTCATGATCCCAGGGTCCTGGGATCAAGCCCCGCATCAGGCTCCCTGCTCAGTGGGAAACCTGCTTCCCCCTCTCCCTTTGCTGCTCCCCCTACTATGTGTGCTCTCTTTCTGTCAAATAAATAAATAAAATCTTAAAAAAAAAAACAGAATAGATTAAAACAAAACAACTTACCATACTCAAAATGAAACTCCTATAACATAGAATACTCTGATATTTTCTATACTAACATGATATTTGTTAACATATTTAATTAGTACTCCAAAATAAGGCACCAAACATGTTTAGATCTCCACTGTACAGAGCACTCTGTTAGCTACTGTGAGATATTTCAGAAAATCTAGTCTCTGACAATAAGGAGTCTAAATACTCCCTGGGAGTCTAGATAAGTACAAGTGAAACCATGTAGAATTACTACATGACAATTATCAAGCAGCACACAATATTAAAATGACATAGAAGACTGACAGGAGTAAAATGTGATTAGTTAGGGAGGATAAGAGACAGGGAGCCATATCCAGAAATAAATCGGGTTGCCAGGTGGACAATGCAAATGGAGATGTGCTGAGAAAGCCACTTTCAGAAAAAAATATGTCCCCTACCAGCCCTTCAAGATGACAAATTTTCACCATTAATCTGACCTGTCAGCCACTAATCTAACCAGAAAATATGTATTGAATACCACACACCAAGTTGCATGCATTCCATTGTTAAGTATTTTCCTTTCTTCGTCCTTCTTTTTCTTCAGTTTTGGGCCATTTTCAATATGATTGTTCTCTGGAAGAGATAACAGAGAAAGTCATTATCAGATCCTAACTTGTAATGATGACCCACATTTCCCTTTCCTCCTTCTTTCCTAACTGTACTGAAGAATTACACTCACCTTTTAGGTTATGTTCCAACCCACTGTCTACATTATAGCCAGAGCAATCTTCTAAAATCATAATTCTCATTATCTTCTCATGTTACGGATCGCTACTCAAAATTTACCTGCCAAGTGGCCCAATTCTTCAGGGCCCTAAAAGAATAGCTGAAGTTAAATGAAGAAAAGTTAAGGCAGGTATGGTGAGTAGTTTCAGAAGTGACCTGAGCTTGATCACTTTTATGAAGTCTAAAGGTCCTGGTAAAACATCCACATGAGCGATATATAGGTAATGATACGATGGAGCATGAGTGCATGAATATATTTTTGAGAGGTATCATTTTCTGGAAAGAAAGACAACAGTTTAGCATTTCCAATGAGCATGATTGATCTACATGCAATCACCAAGAGTTTGGGACTTAAACATTTAGCAATCAATCCATACAAAATTAGAAATTCATAACATGAGAATGGAGTACCTTCTGAAAAAGATAAATGTTAAGGGAAAGGAACAAAGTACAAGGGATTAATTCTTGGAAATCTCTAAAGGGTGGTAGGGAAAAAAGAAATCAGAGAAAGAGCACTAAGGGGAGAAATAATAGAAAAAAAATGAACTTTATACAATTTGCATTAGGGCTTTTAAAACAATTCTATTTTATTTGCGGTCAGAGTTTGTGTATGGGATGATGTAACTAAAATAAAGTGTTCTCTGAAATTCCTCCTGATTCTTCTCTGGGTCAGGTAGGTTTTGATATTAAGCAGGCGAAATGGTTCCAATTCTTCTTTTCTTGGGATTAAATAAACCAGAGCTGCTTTTTTGACTGTTTATAAAAGAAGAAAATGAGCTGCCAAGACACAGTTAATAATATTGTGTATCTTTGAATTTGTCATGGAGGAACTTGTAACAAGCCCTAACATGACATCTTGTTTTTAAAAACCCCAGCCGAATAACTTCCCAAATTTCTTATTCTTAAAATTGCTCATTAGTATAAGCTGGTAGCCTAACTACAGCAATAGCCAAGAAACATTGCTTATTCAGCTACTAGAACAAACTGAGCTTAAGTGATTTTATCTACTGACTCATTAAAATGAACTATAATCCAATCTTTTTATTTATGTTGAAGTAGCTAACGACTAAAAGGTGTTTTAATTTATCTACATGAGTTTATATAGAACTTGACTATGAAGAAAAACATCATTTTAGGATGTTATCCAAGAACATAGACCCTGCAACAAGAGACAGGAATCAAGAAATGAAAAGGCAAAAAAAGAAAGTTTATACAGTCCTGCAACTCTTAAATTCCCATTATCAAAGTGTTGCAGAGATTGATCTGGCCAGAGATGGTGGTTCTTTCCCCCATTCCATAGCACATCACAACCTCTTCTTCCATTGCTAATCTCCTGTTTCTGACATTCCTGTCTGCCTCTTGGAAGGGCCCTTCTGATTACACTGGGTCTACCCAGATAATCTAGGATAAACCTCCATCTAAAGATCTTTAATTTAAGAGCCCTTTGCCATATAAGGTAACATTTAAAGATTCCCAAGATTAGGATATGGACATCTTTTGAAGGCCATCATTCAGCCTACCACCATCACTATACCAGGGAACTCATAACTAACTAGAGAAGTCACTCAGCTGATTCATAAACTTCTTTACTTATATCTAACCTGTTCCTTTTGTAAAATTGGTTCACTGTATGGATGCACATTTGGGCAAGTGCCAGTTCTCCGCACCCTGCGTCCTTCATCTATAAAATGTAATGAATGCCTACTTCCATAATAGGGATGTTCTGAGGATTTAAATGACATAGTGTATAAAGAGAAGTTCCCACTCCATCATACAAGAGTGCTATGGGCATTGTGCTAAAAAGTGAGTCTTCATTGCAGAGGGATATATTCAGCACTTATTGTTGCATGTAGTACACTGGAATTCCATTCTAGTCACACTGAAACTACTTGAATTAAATTGCATGCTTGAGGAGAGAAAGAGAAATAGTGTAAAAATATATGCCCTGCTACCTGTCATTCCATCCAATAGATATGTGAAAGAGTAAATATGTAATGAGTTACTTGAATCTGTTCTTCCTTGATAAGCCTCAATTTCCTCATGCCACTCAAATCATGAGCCTGCTGGGATCAACTGTGTAAATATATGTACTCTTTCAGATATTATTACAATTATCCTTTACATATCTGTTTTTAAACTATTAAGTAAAGCTGATAAGAACATTAGCTTCCCACAATACCAAGCATGTAGTCAATGCTCAATATATGATAGCTATTATTATTATGCAAATAAATATTTGTTTAAAAAAATGAGTGCTCATGAATAAACTGGCAACATGTAATGAAGAATAGCCTGGTGGAATGAACAGATTTCAAAGTCAGGTACATCTGAGTTCAAATCCCAAATTTTCCATTAAGTGTGTCCTTGGATATTTTACCTAACCACTCTAAATTTTGTCATTTTTAAAATGGAAATTACAATTTGATCCCTTTAGATGTGAGGATCAAATGAGAAAGTGTACTTAGACTCCTAGAATAATTTCTGGCAATAAATAGTAATTATTAGCATGTAAATATTTTCTTAATTTAAATATATTTAGAAAATAACTTCCAGAATAAAAAATATGGGATTATAGATGGAAACAAACGAATTATTTAAATTCCATCTGATCACCCAGGTTTCTGAAGTATATAAACTTAAAGGATCCCTGGCCCATTACAAATTGTTACTGAATACATTTTTTTTAAAGATTTTGTTTATTTATTTGAGAGAGAGAGAGAGAGAGTGAGAGAGAACATGAGCAGGGAGGAGAGGGACAAGCAGTCTCCCCTAGAGCAGGGAGCCCGACTTGGGGACCTGGGATCGTGACCTGAGCTGAAGGCAGATGCTTAACCAACTGAGCCACCCAGACGCCCCCTGAATACATTTTCAATACTAGTACTCATCAGGCTATTTAGGGTCTCATGTATGCTCACATGCACAAATGCTCATGCCTTCAATGATGGGGTTTACAAAGCTACAAGGAAATACTAGTAGCTCAGTTTTTTTTAAGATTGTATTTATTTATTTGAGACAGAAAGAGAGAGCACAAGTGAGGGTATGGAGGGGCAGAGCAGGAGGGAGAAGCAGACTCCCCGCTGAGCAGGGAGCCCAACACAGGACTTGATCCCAGGACCCTGGGACCAGGACCTGAGCCGAAGGCAGATGCTTAACCAACTGAGCCACCCGGGCACCCACTAGTAGCAGTTTTTAATGTTAGCAACAGCACAGTCATCCTATATTGTAGGGCTCCTGAGACTGGAAAATACAATAGGCTTTGCAGATGAATGACTAAATATTCCTCTACTCAATAACTGTGTCTTGATTGACTCAACTTCTCTGTTTTCACCAAACCTTTAATCAGGTAAACTTGTTAAGTCACCACAAAGGTACCTTAGTTCCTTCTTGTTGAGTTAATTTAAAGTTCTCTCTGGCTCCTGTACATCCTTGATCCAATTCATACCAGGAGCAGTGGTGACTACAAAAGGAAAAAAAAAAAATCTATCCTTAAAATGTGTCTGCATATGTTAAGGACTACCTCTGTTGCCCATCCCATGTCTTAGCCCTGTACTATGTGTGCATTGCCTTTTTCTGCTTGAAGACATGAAGAGAGACTGCCTGCTCCTTTCCCACTTGCCCCTGCATGGAAATTCAGGCTACATTTCAATGTCTCATGATTCCAACTATGCGTTAAGGTAACAAGTAAAATGTTGTCTACCTCCCAGACTCCATCCTCTGAGCTACCTCTTGGCTATAGTCTACTATTCGAGATTTTTAAAAAGGCCTTCAGAGGAGTGCTCCAAGACGTGATCCCATATGTAAACATCTATGAAGGGAATTAACTAAGGAAAAAGAAATAATTATGAAAAGAAAACATATCAAAAAGAAGAGAGCACCACACACAGGAGAAAATAACTAAAAGAACATATTTTATGGAATCATACCCTTACTTCACTCCCTGAGATCTCCACAGCCTGCCTGTTACCCTTGTATGTTGTGGACACTAGATATATCCATTCTAGGATGGCAGTGCCCTAAACAATGGACTTGAAGACATGGCCTCTGTGGTAATTAATTTAGTTCCTTTTTAAATTTTTAATAATTCTTTCAAGTATTGATTTTCCATTTATTATGAACGTTCTGACCTATAACCAATTGTTACCTCCTTCTCAGCTCTTTACGCTTATGCTTTCTTTTTCATTGCATTTGATGTTCAATTTTGAGAAGAAACCTAAATGAATTTAGGAGCCCACAAGGCTACCTGAAAGAAGAGTATTCTAGGCAGAGAATGGGATGCACAAAGGCGCTGAGGTGGGAGCTCAGCAAGGAGGCTGGTTGAGATGGAGTGAAATGGGTGAGGACTAGAAAGGTAGCTAAGCCAGAAGCATCATGTAGGATTTTTAAAAGCACATTAATCAGGCTTATTTCTTGCAGATTTTTTGAAAGAGGATACAAAACCCAGAAAATATGAAAAAAATTCCTGATACTGCCTCCTGTTGTGCAATTTTATCAGTCCCAATCTGTCTTTCATTAATGTCAGACTGATTTTAGGAAAACAATATGTTGCTTTAAAAAAGTTTTTCTTGCATTACAAAGCATTGAAAATTTAAATGCTTAAAAATTATGTGTTGTGTTATACTCAACTAATGAATTGTTGAACACTACATCAAAAACTAATGATGTACTATATGCTGGCTAATTAAACATAATAAAAAAATTATGTGTCAGTAGGTTTTATTTAATTTCATGTGACAGGAAACTGAATCAAAAGGGTTTAAGAATAAAAGGAAAGTGTTTCATGTATCTAAAAAATCAATTATTTGATGGGTAGAGGGGAGTGGGAGATACTGGTTTCCAGTTATGGAATGAGTAAATCACAGGGATAAAAGGGTTACTACAGCATAGGAAATGTAGTCAATTGTACTGTAATAGCATTGTATAGTGACACATGGTGCTTATGCTTGTGGTGAGCATAGCTTAATTTATAGACTTGTTGAATCACTATGTTGTACACTTTATACTAATGCAACATTGTGTGTCAACTATACTTCAATAAAAACATTTTAAAAAATAATCCACTTTTTGGCTTCTACTGCATCTTAATTGGGGACCGAACAATGTCACTTGGACCTAGACTCTTTCTGTTTGATTCTGTTTGTTCATCATGCTCCTCTGTGGTCAGATTTCATACATTCTCTTTGAGGTGGTTGTTCTAACTCCAGACACGGATTGTTCCCCAATCAAATCCAATGGAAAAAGAACAAGACATTCCGGGAAGTCCCAGCATGTTACTGATTCTGATTATGGCACATAAAAATTTCTGAACTTGCCTACAAATGGCTATAGCCAAGGGGATGGAATATGCTTATTTCTCTGTTTCCCTCCAGTAGAGCATCTCTGAATGAATCTCCAAATGGTGGTACCAGAAATAGGGTGAATTCATGTTTGACAGCAAATAGACAACCTAGGAAATGTTATCTGTCTACCCCATCTTCTCATCCAATCATTTTACATAATAAACTTATGCTATGTCCCATAGAAAACACAGTATCTTCTTCTTTCCCAAAGTAGGAACACTTAGTCTCATTCACCCTTACTGCATATAGCTGTAAGTCCAAAATACCTGCTCAGTGCACAGTCTGCTCAGTCAGACCCATCTCTAACTCTTCCTGGCCCAGAGAACTAATGCTAAATAAGTAGTAAGTTTAATAAATACCAAAACATCTAATACACATTTCCTTGCTAACCTGCCGTTGTGGAAGGGATACAACAGTTGCTGGTACGTAACTCATCATATCTTGTATGACAGAGAAGGCAAAGACACCTCAATCTAGAAGTGAAATGTTGTTCCTTGGTCAACAAGGTTGGTTTTTCTAGCTCTGCCCTCTAGAAATATCTTTCATTGTTGAGAAGGAAATGATTAATGACAGGTTAATAAACCACTTCTTCCCTAGTGGGGATAATGGAGAAAGAATGACTTCCCTCTTCTTGCACATAGGATTCCCTATCTACAAAATAGGATATTTCTGATCCATCTATTTTTCTTATTATAGGAAAATCTGAGATTTATGGATTTTGCCTTTATCTGGTATTTGTTTGTATCCTTTGAATTATTAGTAAAGTTTGATGTAAGGTAAGGCCTATGATTTTAGTGAGTCTGCTTTAATAATTCAATCGACTAAGTTAACACAATTGTTTTCCATGACCATAACTGAGATGAATAATGTAATTCTTTATCAGTGTACTTTGTTTAACCTCAAGTTCTGGAGCCTGATGATTATTCTGTCTTGAGCCTCTTGTTTGTATAGAATGAGATTTCTCAAATAGTAAAATTTATTTAAATTCTTGGTATACTTTTAATCTATTTTCACTCGCTCTATATCATTGGGTAGTAAACAAAGAGAGATATGAAGAATCAGTGTTTAAATCTGAAAATCACCCTTGAATTTCCTGTCTTCTAGAAACTGACTATGACCACTATTTGGCTTTAATTATGCCTTCATAAAAATATATATATATATATATATATATATATATATATATATGTTTAAGTCCTAACTCCTAGTACCTCAGAATGTGACTTTATTTGCAATTAGGGCCATTACAGATGTAATTAGTTAAGATGAGGTCATAATAGAGTAGAGTGGGCCTTAAATCCAGTATTACTGGTCTCCTTATAAGAGGGGAGAAGACAGAAACACAGAGAGAGAATGCCGTATGAATGCAGAGTAAAGTGATACATTTACAAGCCAAAGAACATAAAATAATTGTTGACAACTGCCAGAAGCTATAAAGTCATGGAACAGATTCTCTTCCAGTGCTCCCAGAAGGAACAAACACTGCTAACACCCTGATTTTAGACTTCCAGCCTCCAGAACTGAGATAATAAATTTCTGTTTTAAGCCATCCAAGTTTGTGGTACTTTCTTATAGCAGTTCTGGGACATTAATAGAGCCACAATGTACTACCAATCACTTTAGTCCTGAGCTGAATGGTTTTGTTTTTTGGTTGTTTTTGTTTTGTTTTGTTTTGTTTCTATCTGTGCCCCTGAACTGCACATTCTCAATGGGAGTAATTCATCCCCTTCTTGGACAATGGCTGCTTAAATGGAAGTATGTGGGAGTGGCCTGAGATACAAGAATCTTTTCTCAACTAACATTCTTGCTAAGTCTCCCACCTCTGAATTTTGCTTGAGTCAATGATAGCCTGGGGCAAAAAATTTGGCTTTTCAAACCCAATTAACTATACTTGCAGCTATCTCAGATTTCAGACTGCAAGTAAAGGATCCTTATACAAAACAATTTTCTCTGATTTGTTTTCAGATGGAACAAATTCAACTTAAAACTTTCTCATTCTTATTTGACCTTACTGAAGGCTCTACCATGCTGAATTTTTCAAAACAAATTCCCTTGTCCTGTTGCCTTCTTCAGCACAAGACACACAGTGGACAATTTAACCAGTTATTTTGCTTATACTTAATCAAAACTGTTTTCAAGTCTGGGATTGAGAGACCCATGCTGCCCTTCATGAACTTGGCGACTACATACAAAGTATAGTTCCTTTCAAAAGTTGGCACAACCACTCAAATTTGGTTCAAGCTGCTTCCACTTTACTTTGTCTTTCCAGATGTAGCTTGACCAGGTCTCTAATTAGAATAATACCCAACCACTGTGCCCTAATTTTTTGCCTCTATGATCTGCTACTCTATCCTGGCTCTATGCTCATAGAGGATCTCTCCTCATGGTGAGAAAATGGTTGCCACAATGTTAAACTTACATTCTTTCTCATTTTAAGTCAGTGAAGTGTTAGCAAAATCATGGGTCATTTCATGGGCTTTGATTTGGTTACATTCTCATTCCTAAATGAATCACAGTAGATGGATTAATACCAGGTGGTTAATGACAGGTCTAAGCCCTATGCTCTGGCCTCCACACCTCCAAAAACACATGTGTTAATTGAGGAAAGACTAAATCCCCAAATGACCATTAGTAAAAGTGGAGTAAATTGAATATAGACAGTCAGAAAATGTGCATTACAAATAGAATTAAAACACTTTTATTGATTTGTATTTGAAAAATGCATAATGCCTACAGGAAAAAATAAAAATCACTGGTCCAGATAAATTGCATTTGTATGCCCATCAACCAAAGAATGGATAAAGACCATAGTATATACATATAATGTAATACTACTTGGTAATAAACTGTTGATTAATGAAACTAAAAATAATTATTCTGAGTGTGTCTTAGTTTGGGTTCTATAACAAAATGTTACAGACTGGGTGGCTTAAACAATAGACATTTCCGATAGTTCTGGAGGCTGAGAAGTCCAAGAACAAAGTGCCAGAGGTACTCTCTCACAGTGAGAACTCTTACCCTGGCATGCAGATGGCCACCTCAGGGGAGAGAGAACTCTGATCTCTCTTCCTCTTCTTATAAAAACACTAATCCCATCCTGGGGGCCCCTCTGTTAATAACCTTATCTAAACCTAATTACCCCCCAAGGGCTCCAATTCTGAATATCATAGTAAGGGTTAGGACTTCAACATATGAATGAGGGGTGGGCACATTTAGTCCATTGCGGAGTGAAAAGCCAGACAAATAATGTATGATGCCATTATATAAAACTGTAGAAAAGGTAAACTAATCTATAGAGGCAGAAAGCACATCAGTGGTTTTAGGGACAGGGCTGGAAAGGAGTGGTGGTGGGACTGGAGGGATTACAAAGGGCATGACGAAATTCTGGTAAGTATGTATGTTCACTATCACGATTATGGTGATGGTTTCACAGGTGTATGTATGTGTCAATTTAACAAATTGTACACTTTAAATATGAGCAGTTCATTATGTCAATTATATCTCAATAAAGCGGTTTTAAAAATATTCTATTGTACATTCTTCCAGTCATCCTCTGTATTTGATAGTTATCACTAAATTGTGATTGTAGAATTCTTTTGTATACGTTTCACCTGTGCCCCTGAACTGCATACATTTTTATTGTATTTTTCCATTTCCTTAAATACATCTTTTAATATACTTTTTTGAAGTTTATTATATACATCTGGAAAAAGGCATATATCCTGAATTGCCAAAAACTGAACCTATCTGTGCAAATATAACCCAGATCAAGAAAGAGAATACCAGAACATAGATGCCCACCCTCACATTCCTTTCCAATAAACATCCTATTTCCTTTCCTAGGGTAACCACTGTCAACACTTGTAATATCACAAATTCATCTTGCCAGTTTTTGAGCTTCATATTAAGAATTGTAACAGTATCTCTTGCATTTGGCTTTATCCATTATTTGTGAGATCCATCCATGTTGCTTCATGTAGTAGTGGCTCATGCATATTCATTATATATTCATAGCATTTCATTGTATGACTATAACAAATATCTTGTCTATTTTTCATGAGTATTTTGAAGGTTTTTTTTTTTTTTAAGATTTTATTTATTTGAGAGAGAGCGCACAAGCCGGGAGGGAGAGGGGAGGCAGAGGGAGAAACAGACTCCCCACTGAGCAGGGAGCCTGATGCAGGGCTCAATCCCAGGACCCTGGGATCACGACCTGAACCAAAGGCAGATGCTTAACCAACTGAGCCACCCAGGTGCCCCAATTTCATGAGTATTTTGATTACTTCAAGGTTGGGGCTTACACAATTAACCCTAAGAACATTCTTATATCTTTTAGTGCATCTGTAGATGTGTTTCTTTTGTCAATAAACCTGAGTGGAATTACTGGGCCATGAATATTTCCACCACCCTAAAAAGTTCCCTTGGCTTCCTTTGTTCCTGCAAAGATATCCATGGTAGATTAGTCTGTTCTGGGAGTTCATATAAATGAAATCATATATAGTGTACTCTTTTGTGCATGGCTTCTTTTTGCTCAAAGGTACAATTTTTTTTTAATTGTTGAAGAGTATTTCATTGTTTGAATATATCAAAATTTGTGTATCCATTTATATGCTGATGAGCATTTGGGTTGTTTCCAGTTTGTGTTCCCATGAATAAAGCTGCTATGAATATTTGCATTCTTATCAAAGAGTATAGTCTTGGAATTTACTGAAGTCTGATATATAGAGTATTTTTTGGTCTGATATAGAGTATTTTTGATATATAGAGTATATATGGTCTGATATATAGAGTACTTTTGTAAATATTCCTTATGTGCTAGGAAATAATGCAAATTGTGTGAAGTGAAATTCTATATAAATTTAATACTTCCAAGGTTATTTAGGTCTTCAGGTTTTTTCTCTGCTTGATCCATTAGTCTCTCAGAGGATTTTGTTAAAATCTCCAGTTACAATTTCTGATTTATTTATTTCCCTGCACTATTTGTTGTTGCTTATTTTTTGTATCGTTGACACGTTTATGATGGGATGTCTCTTCTGGGGTGCCTGGGTGGCTCAGTCAGTTAAGCATCTGCTTTCAGCTCAGGTCATGATCCCAGGGTCTTGGGATAGAGTCCTGCATTGGGCTCCCTGCTCATCGGGGAGCCTGTTTCTCTCCCTCTGCTGCTCCCCCTGCTTGTGCTGTCAAATAAATAAAAATCTTTAAAAAAAAAAAAAAAAGATGGACATCTCTTCTTATTCTAGTATTCCTTTTACTAGTATTCATCATTCATTTTCCCTTTTCTTTTGGCATGAACTGTTTTTTCATGTATTAAAATTGCTACCCAGGATTGCTTAAGACTTTCTGACTTACTTTGACTTTTCTATTTACAAGTGTTTCATAGACAATGTTTTTGGACCTTATATTTATAATTCACTATAAGTAAGTATTATATAAAACTTAATTGAAGGGTGCCTGGGTGGCTCAGTTGGTTAAGCGACTGCCTTCGGCTCAGGTCATGATCCTGGAGTCCCAGGATCGAGTCCCGCATTGGGCTCCCTGCTCAGCAGGGAGTCTGCTTCTCCCTCTGACCCTCTTCCCTCTTGTGCTATCTCTCACTCTCTCTCAAAGAAATAAATAAAATCTTTAAAAAAAAACTTAACTGAATATAACTAAAACATAAAAAATTGAACTCTTAAGAGCTTGTTAGGTTTAACTTATTTTACATTCATTTTAACTACTCCTATATATTAGTCCTTTAATCTTTTTTAAGATTTCATTTACTTGAAAGAGTGCAATCGAGAGAATGAGTAGGAGGGGCAGAGGGAGAAGCAAACTCTCCACTGAGCAAGGAGCCCAACGTGGGACTTGATCCCAGATCAGTACATTAGATGTATTAAACAACAGTATTTTCATCTTACAATGGGTTTATTGGTATGTAACTCCATTGTAAATCAAGCAAGATCTGTATACTCACTGCCCAGGAATTAACTTTACAGATAGCAGAATTGGACTTATGCCCAATAGTGTTGACAGTTTGATGACTTTGATTTCACTCCCAAAAGGCAGTTACCTGGCCTGCCAGAGCCCATCAAAAACAGGACTCTGGTCAGGAGTGGCCTTCTTGCAGTTACAAAGCCTTTTCGTGGTCTGTCTCAATTCTTTGCTTAGCTAGGCAGAATGGTGGAGAAACTCTACGTCCCTCATATAACTCCCACCATACTGCTTGCAACTTACAAAGAAAGAGATGCACTTGAATTAACTGTTGAGATGACTAACAAGATCCACCACCTATCATTTGTAGTTTAGTATGGATTAATCAGATGACTTTCCTAATACCAGAAACTAAAGCAATGGGGGAAGGAAGGAGTAAAGAAGACTTGAGTTTTAACCATGAAAATCTTTAAGAAAGGGCAAACTAGAATGATTTGGTGAGGATTATTTTGCTTAAGGTAAAAATTGAAGTTATCAGGTTCTTATAGAATAAAAATACTATTTGAGGGGCGCCGGGGTGGCTCAGTCGGTTAAGTGTCTACCTTCGGCTCAGGTCATGATCCCAGGGTCCTGGGATTGAGCCCCATGTCAGGGTCCCTGCTCAGTGGGGAGTCTGCTTCTCCCACCCCCCCTGCTGCTTCCCCTGCTTGTGTTCTATCTCAAACAAATAAAATCTTTAAAAAAAATACTACTTGATGGGAAATGTGCTATCCATTGGTATAGTCACAGAAATGTTAGTCATGAAGAAAGGAGATTCCAAAGGACATGATTTATCTGAGATCAAGTCTTCAGAGACTTTTAGGCATTAATATTTTATCTTATGCTACCTCCCTGATGGCAGTGAATAGCAAAAGAACAAGGTACTATAGATTTAAGGTGTCTGAGTTCTCATTTCTGCATTTTAATAATTTTAATTTATAAATATAGTATTTAATAGATTTTATTTGAGGCTATCTATATACCTCTTGGCTTAGATGGCTAAGGAACAAGCATTAATATTAAATATCTAATAATCTGTTTGCTATATGACCATCATTGACATTATCTTTGCTAACACATTTATAAAGCAAATCATATGCATCAAATGCAAGCCTAAGCCTTATGATTACATTAATGATTAACATTATATACTACTTACCAAAGCCCTGATTAGATTAATAATTAACATCTATCATTTACTATATACCAAGAACTATTCTAAACCATTTAAATGTATTAATATATTTAATATATTTTCCATTTGCTGAATTTATTTAAACAAATCAACTTAGAAAAGTCACAGTTAAAACTTCTGACATGTAAACATACTACCATGTTCTGAAACAGATGTTAACACCTGATAAAAGTTAATAATCACTTGTTAGGAAAGCTGTCCATTAATAAGGTCTTCAGCAAAATTAAAAGCATTCTGTTTTTTTTTTTTTTCAGCTTTCCAATCTGACAATGAAATATTACCAAATCACAATCAAAATAAAGACAACACTGGATGGACAGATCAGTACTACAGCTTCGTTATAGCTGTAAACCATTTCATTCTTGGTGCCACATGAAAAAAAATTAAGCCAATAACATCAAATAAATCATGGCTTTTGTTTATCACAATTTACTAAGTGTCGTTAACTAAGGTCCTTGTCAAACACGTTTGATAAAGGCTATTTACAATGTACATGGTTGAGCATGCACTATTTATAGTTACAAAGATACCTGCCAGCTTATACAGTAGGATATATTGTGTGTGTGTGTGTATACAATATATATTATATACATATACAACTGTGTGTATGTGTGTATATATACACACACACACGCCAAGGAATTATAGGTTAAACAATTCCCCTAAGTTACACTAGTAAGGGTGGAACAAGGATTTGAATCCAGAGAGACCCATAACTTAGACTCCTAATTATTTCACTACAGTGACTTCTACTTATGTGTATAAAATTCCATGTTTGAATTTAATTTGTCTCATTTTCTTTAGTTTCCGTCACTTAAGGATTGAAAATGTATCACTGCTGGAACTAATTTAACACATGCCTTTCTCAGATCATTGCTAATGAAACTACCCACCAGCTCTTCTGCCTTTAAGGAGGAGGAAATCTCCTGACACACTATTTTACTTTTCATTTGAACACTAAAAGGCAATTCAGGTGAAGGTTTTAAAAAGTATCAATTTTATACTGAATATTTAGAAATATGGTACACACAGACATGACAGTAATATAAAATGCATATAATTTTAAACTATTTTCTTATAAACCCTTAACATGGATGGCTGACAGCTCCTAACAGACAAAATTTTGGACAAAGGTACCAGATATTTTGGGGGGTTCATTTTAAATACCATTTAGTCATGCAAACAATTAGGTTTTTTAAAAAATAAATATGACAAATATATGGATTTCTGAAGTAGAAACTGACATACAAATCTATATATTTTCATAAGAGTTTTCATTAAAGCATCTTCAAAGAAGTATTCTGTAACATGAAGTTGAGAGTTCAAATTAGATGTAATGAAAAGGCATGAGGTTTTATTAGAATTGTGTAATTCACATACTAAATATTTACATAAAAGTAAACACAAAATTGCAAACATAATTGTTTTATCCTCTGAGTCATTAGCTTCATGAAATTACTTACTGGGATAATTACAAGATAAAATTCCCAATTCTGAATGTTAATAATGAAATACATATAGGAGCAGTAAGAGAAAAACTTAATTCTTCCTTCTGAGAAGTAGTGAAAAAGTAATATAATTGCCCCTTGGGGATTGTCAAAGCTTTCCCAGAACTCCTAGGGAATAGATTCTTTTGTAAACAGTGAGAACTAAAACTACATCCCTTTACCAGCACACAAAGCTATGATACGCTTTCTTTTCCAAACATACAGATGCTCAGAACTGTGAACTGTAGGTTGGTGAGCTGGGTTAAAATGTCCCTACCATCCATTTCCCCAAAAAGGCAGTTCCAAAGAGGAGGGAAAAATCTATTACCTTTTTTCATTTGAACAGCTTGAATAAAATTTCTACTATGAGTTTAAAGAGAATAATCAATTTCACATAAACAAGCTTGATGGTACTTAAGATAAAATAAATACTAGTTATCAGAAGAGCATATTCATTAAAACATCAAAACTTACTGGTTTATGATACTAATTTAAAAAGTTAGTACAGAAGAGATAAGAGGATTTCCTTGAACTAATTTAGAGCAGTGATCATTAACCCTGACTACAAATTAGAATCACTCTGAGAACTTTAAGAAAATGAACGCATGGCTCCCTTCCTAAGAAATTCGGATTAAATTGTTGTGGGTTGGGGTCAATATTAAAGAGTCCTCCAGATGATTCTAATATGAATTGAGGTCATTGAGGAACATTAATTTGGAAAAATTACTAATCAGGCTGGATTTGATTTAAATAAATTATTTAAAATTCAAATATGAGCACTTCCTACATGATAGGCATTGTTCTAAGTGCAAATAAGGAATTCTTTTTTCTATAAAAATCATTGGATAATATATTTTTTATCTTTTGAATAGCTACATAATTTTATTAAAATTTTATTAAAATACTCAAAGCTTATTATGATCTGCTGTCACGAAAGATTCCCTTCTACTTTTCTGACTTACCTTCACTTGATACTATAACAGAAGAGATCAAACTCAGAAACTTTTTCTCAAGATATGTGGACAGAATATAAGATTAACATAGATTTCGTTTTTCAAGTCACAGTATATGAGGTATTCTCCATCTTATATCTGGAGTCACAAAGCCATAATTTAAAAACTGAAACTGGATATTACTTTAATGCTGAACAGAATCTCTAAATCAAAAATGAACTATGATTGGTGTCAGTGCTTGATTTAAATTGCCTAAAAAATAATTTATGGCACAACCTCAGGGAACCTAGTACGAGTGGGTCTTTAATGTAGACCGTGTTTCCTTGTGACCTATTTATAAAATATTTCTTTATAAAAACTTACAGTAATATGATTTTTCAAATATACATAATTAGAAATTAGTTATCTCAAAGGAACAGAAATACAGTTTTTGAAATTCTACATAATTAGAAATTAGTTACTATCCCAGGATGATAGCTTTAGCTTTAACATTTTAAATTAAAACCAACTTATCAGGTATTATAAAACTCATCTGAAGTGTATTTTAACTCAAAAAAAAAATCAGAGATAAATTAGTAAGTTTATGTCTACCCTTCAACTTAGTTTTCAGGTTTAAATTTGCTAAAACCAACTAACTATTAATCCTATACAAGGCTAATTACCTTTTATAGCTGGAGAGCAGGCCAAAATGATGAAATTTTGGTTAAATTGTAATATGTGCATATATAGGAAAATGCAACAGCAATTTGTTTTCCACAGTTGATGGAGTTTAAACAGCTTTAAAATTTTTATGAAAGCTCAGTAGTCAAAATAAATATTTAATAAAAATATACACCATAGGAAGATAACAAGAACTTAGTGTTTAAAAATAAACTTTGTCATATGGTTTTGCCTTCAGTTAAACAGAACTCAATTTAGTTGCTTAAGGTATCTAAGAATGATTAAGGTGTGTTTCTGGAACAACTAAAATTCAAATAACACTAGCGAAATAACGCTAAGATGAAAGAGAAACTATGTTTTAACTCAAAGGTTTAAAGTTATAGTTACTGGGACTTTTTCAGTATGACTAAGATCCTAATAAACATGAATAGTTTGGGGAGTAAAAATTCAAAGATAGTCATGATTATGTGGTTCATACTGTGAAACTCTCAGTATGTAAAAAAATACAAATACAGTATATATGAGCACCATTAGAAATGTGCATGTGTGTATATGTATATTTATACTTAAAACTTTACCTGATTAAAAACTGCATTTCAGAGTAAAGTTAAGGACAAAGCACACAATTATGAAAATACATTCTTAAGCTAACATGTCATAGGACTTATTTTAAAAAGTTTCATCTGGCTTTCCTTCTAAAAATCAACAAAAGAATACAACATAAAGGAAGCCAGTATTCTTTTGTGATGCAAAGTCCCTTGGTTAAACTGAAATTACCAAAGAAAAAAGAATGTGTTCATAAGTGTTTTCAATCCATAATCAGATTCCAACAGAAAGTAATGAAGTCAACTAATATGCAAATCCATAGAATAAACCAGCATATGTTGAATTTGCCCACAAGGGACTATCATTCAGGCTTCAGATTATTTTTAATTAAGAGTAGTCAAGATTACTCTGCAGAAGAAATCTTCCTTCCGTATAAAAGATATAAATTTGCAAACTGTAATTTAATATTTCTGCCATAATCACCAAAACTCAGAAAACTGCCATATCTTATACAATACATACCCTGGGGTAAGATAGGTCTTTAATGAAAATCGCATTTTGATCCTATGTAGAGGCAGCTCATGACAGACTGTTACGTGTATACTTGCTATTTTTCAAAGCTCCCAGAATAAGCAATCACATAAGATAGACTGAACTTCTTTGAGGACATTGTGACATGATAAATAATGCTATTCACCATTTAAAATACGTTCAATCTCTTCTAGTCTTTTTAAAGCAGCAACTCTCTTCTTCTCAATTTCTTTGATTTCCTTTGTTGTTTTGTGGGGGGTCTCTTTGTCTGTATTTTTTCCTAATAGTTTGTTGGATTTAGACTGACTTTTATTATCACTTGGTTTTATGATCTGTGTAGGTCTAGGTTCACTTCTTACTTCTTTTACATTTTCATTTGGAATTTTGTCTCCTTCTACACCTGAAGTTTTACCAGCTGGGGATACTGGCTGTTCTGCAAAACCAGATGAGGAAATTTTATCCCTGACTATATTCAAATGGCGTTGAATATATTCTTCATGTGGTGCTAATGCCAATGTTTCAACCAGGCATCTTTCAGCTTTTAGTAAGTCCTTCTCTTCAAAATAAACAACACAAAGATTGTGTTTTCCTTGCACATTACTTGGATCCATCTCCAAAATCTTTTCAAAACATTTTTTTGCTCCAAGTATATCTTTCTTTTGATTCATCAGAATGTCTCCCTTTAAAATAAGACCCTTGATATGATCAGGATAGTGTCTGAGTAACTCTTCCAAAATTGGCAAAGCCATTAATTCCTTTGCTGTCTGAGAATACAGGAGAGCCAGATTAAACAAAGCACTTCTGAAATCGGCTTGTAATTTTATGGCTTTCTTCATCCACATCTCTGCTTCACTGTCCTTTTTGTCATCCATGGCAAGCATTCCCAGATTGAAATAACCATTAGCATCTTGTGGCTCTTCATTTATATAGCTTAGAAGTCGTTTTCTAGCTTCTGGTCTGAGTTTAACCTCACCTAAGAATAATTTTTTTTAAAAGAAAAAAAACACATATTGTTAACAAATGAATTAAGTCTGAGGAACAAAAGCCACTTTCAGTATTTATCTAGTTAGATTAGAAAAAGCATCAAAACAACTAATCTCTGTACCTAAATCAAAAAGTAGAAAGCAAAAAACTCAGTTTTCACAGGAAAGACAGTGTGCTTGAAACACTGAAATGATAGCTCATTTCCTTTCCTTTAAGACAGCAAGAGTGCCTCAAAAACCTGAAGGGGCAAAATATCTCTTTATAGTTTAGAATCAAACTGGGAGTAGAGGAAGATTATGCAATTAAGAGGAACAGGCACTGGATTTGCCTACAATGACATGTATTCAATCTTGATTCTGTTAACACTGACTTTACGCATTAAACAAACCATTTAACTTCTCTGGATTAGTCTGCTGTATTTTCTTTTTTCTTTTTTTTTTTTTTTTAAAGATTTTATTTATTTGCTGAGAGAGAGAGAAAGAGAGAGTGCACGTATGTGTATGCAAACAGGGAGAGCCCGATTGTGGGGCTCGATCCCAGGACCCTGGGATCATTACCTGAGCGGAAGGCAGACACTTAATGACTGAGCCACTCAGGGGCCCCAGCCTGATGAATTTTCTAAGAATTACACGAGACATATGTAAAAAAACTCAGGAAATAGTAACTATTATTGGGTAAACAAAATGCTTCAGTCTTACAAAATCAGATTTTCTTATATATTACTTCAAATTTTTTAGGACTTTCAAAGGTAAAAAAAAATACCATTAAACATAAAGCTTATATATTTAAATATAAATTAGGATTCAAGAAACAAATATTTGAGATAATTTCTATTGCAAATAAATACAAAAACACTCAAGTTCCACAACTACAAACCTTAGGGTACAATCTTGTGTTGAAAAATGGGCATTTTTCATGATCACCAAGGTTAGCTAACTTTACAAAAATATTAGCCTTTCTCTAAATTTAGGTTTTGAATACCAGCCATAAAGATCTCCTATTCTTTTGACAATAAGATGAATAAAAAAAATTATAAAATATATCAGTTGGCTTAAGTTCTTATCTTCTTTAACTATTTACTAAACTAGCTACGTGAAATTTGGTGTAGTTATTAGATCTATTTGATCCTTAATATACAAATAGAAGACTGGCAAAAGTAAACTCAAATACCCTCTTTAACTCAAATACTATGATTTTATGATTTTTTTTGTAAAATGTTTTGAAAAGTATCTAAGATTTAACTACAAAATGTAAATGTAGATTTTTTTCCAAACTAAAAATTAAGATTATAAATTATATGTATCACCCTCTGTTGCGGTACTAAAATACCCATACATCAAAGATCCTAATTTATTGTCATGAATAATTTAGTTTTGTTAAATTACAGGAAATTACAATAATATCTCAGAAAATAAAACTAGATATAAAATGATACCAAAAGCACTTGGTCATACAAATCAAGAGAAAATACGTTTTTTTCCTAAAACATATAATGCTCTTGTCTCCCCAGAAATAATTATATAAAAAATTTTGCAAGTTCTGATTATTTGGATATGGTGTAATATATATATGTAAGAGATTATTTCTGTATATAAAATGACAAAATACATTAAAAAGGCACTGCTTAATAGACTACCTGAAAAACAGTCTTAACATATCCCCAAAGAACTAACAATTATGTTAGAGCATATTACTTGAAAATCATACTTCAAGTATTTTAAATATTCTTAGAAATAATTTATGTACAATTTTGATACAAACTATCCACTCATAAAACATTTGCCTCAGGTAATGTAAGTTCAGATTTTATTATATTTCAAACAATATGTTTAAATATAGAAACATTTTGAGAAAACATACCTGATTCCTGCATTAATATAGCAGAATTGAATAATGCTAGTTTATGCTTTGGATTTAGTTCTAAAGCATGATTAAAATTTTTTAGGGCTTCATTTGGTTCTTTAAGTTCAATATGAACAATTGCCAAGTTGTACCAAAGATCTGCATTATTTCTGTCCAGCTCTAGTGCTTTAAGATATGCTTCTTTTGCTTTGAGAGGTTTATTCATTTTTAAAAGCAATTCTCCTCTGTGGAAAAAAATCAAACACAAGCTTTACTCACATTACCATGTCAATTTGTAGACATTATTTTTCACAAGTTTTAAGCTTTTCCACATACAGCTTTCTTTCCTTTTAACCCAAGCTTTTAAAGTTTTCTCTCAAAAATAACTATCTGAATATGTCCTCAAACCTGAACTCATTAGTTTAGCAAATTTGGTTATGTTTTCAAATATTTATTAGAGAAAGACCTTTAAAGGGTAAGATATGAGGAGGCATCCAATAAAGGGGGATAGAGAAAATATATTCTTTATGTACATCTTGAAAGAAGGCAGACTACATCAGAAAAATGACAAAAGAATGGGAGCAATTTTTCAGGAGATCAAGTAGCATTTGAAGAATGAATATAAATACAGTGGTGATGGGGAAATTCCAGTATGCAAATCTATGTTTTAAGTCTCATTTATAAAGAGCAGAACATTTGAAAATTTTGCCTTTTCTTACATAAATTCACTCTTCTACAATGTATTTTTACAAAATGGCCAGTCATTAAAACAAAACAAAAAATTCCCCAAAACAACAACAAAAAAAGAATTTAAAAAGCTGATTGGGTAAGGGTTGGAGGGTACTTGTGTGACCAGCAGAAAGCTATTAGGAACACATCTGGAACTGAGGATCACAGTTTAAAAACCATTTTACAAATCTCTAATATGCTTCTATTTCCTGTTAGAAAGCTTAAAAAAGTCATGTGCAAATCAATTTGATTAGTGATAGGAGAGTTACTTTTATTATGATCCTATTATCTCCTTAAGTATTAGCATAGGAATGAAATCAAATGAACTACTATATTCTCAATTAAAGCAACTTCTGGAATGTGTTTGTCCAAAATGCTTTTTTTAAATGCAGATTACTGAATAATTCTTCATAGATTAACACATCACAGGTTTTATTTACATATGCAACCCCACTAAACTTAGCTAATTTCAACAACTACCGGATAAGGCTGAACAAAGACAGCCTCCAACTTATGAACAGATTTTATCTCAAAAACTTACTGATTTCTGAATGCATTTTCCCCACAGGAGCAATATTATAAATTATGATTACGTTTTTGGCCAGGCTACAACATGAAGTTTAACATATAATTTTTCTCAAGTATAATACAAATGATAATCCTTACATGGGAAAATAATATATTAAGTTCTAACATGTGATGCCAAAAGTTTTTTTTTTACTGACAACTAAAAAGTTTCTTTTTGGTAAAAAGCAAAAATAACCAGTCAATTGTCAGAAAGCTCTTGAGAGTTGGATATTAGAAGTAATTATCATAAAATGTAGGTTTCAGGTGTTTTAAGTAAAAATTAATGTGACCATAAGAAGCAGATGAAACTAAAAAGGAGTTTCTACCCTTTCTTTCGTATAAAACCTAAGTTTACCACTACATGTTACAGACTGTTGCCAATTTCAAATTATATCAATTAAATTTGATCATTAAGTCTAAACTAGGCTATGTTTCTATATTCTTGGTTGCTAAGATTATTAAAAGAAAAAAAAGCCAATTTAGTTCAGATAGTCAAAATGTACATGCAGATGCAGCTTTAATTTTCTATGACAGCTTAAAGAGAACTACAATACCTGCTAATATAAGCCTGCTTGAAGTCAGGTCTCATGCTTATTGCTTGTCGGTACAGCTGATCTGCTTCTTCCAGGCGGGACTCATTTGCTCGAATAAGATTGGCCAGATTAATATAAACATTTAGGTGGTTAGGGGCAATTCTGGCTGCATATTTTTTACCAGGAATAATCTGTTCAGAAGAACATAATTTGATATTTCAGTACCAAATAAAATAAAAAATAAGTATTCCTAGTGGCTTACTTAAAATATACATGACATATAAAGGTTATGGTACTAGTTTTATTGCCAAATTAAAATTAAGTCATAAAAATGTGAAAGCACCTACAGTATTTACAAAATGTAAATAAAATAATTAATACTTTGTGGCATTAAAGGATATATTTTTCATTCATGCTAGCTCAACAGAATATTGTTAGATTTTATTTATTTGAATCATTTTATAAAGTCCTATAAATCTAAACTCTTGAGGCTAAGGTCTGTTAATATATTTGCATCAGACCCAGAATAGAAAGAACTCAGGTCTCCTTCCCTTCACTCTAGTGTATTTGTTACACCATGTCAACTTCCATGCTGTCAGCAAAATATTTCCTGGTTGTGACAATAGGGTGGTTAATTTTACTCAGAGTTATACTAAAGCCTCACTTGTCTGGTAGAGTTAGGAAATAAAATGCTCTTATTAACTGATTATTCAGGTTAAGCAAAGGTTATAAAATATACATAGACCCAAATTTTCAGTGAAAATAATAAACTGTGTCTGATAAATTTTATATTGAACACAATTTAACTTTAGAATCTTATGACTGAAATAGTGCTTAAGATATCATGTGGTCCAACTTTGTCTTTAAAACATTTATCAAACTACATCCACTCATTTTAATATTATCATTATTATTAATATAATATTAAGATATACTACCATGGAGAAAACTGTAGTGCAGGGTAAACTATCTTTTCTGATGAAGCATAGCTGGTCAAGGCCAGGATCTGGCTTTCCAACTTCCAGGCTATACTGTAATATCACTTGATCTTAGCCAAAAGGCCGAAAAGCCATTATACTGTAATATCCAATGAATCTTGTGCTTGTGTCATTGTAACAACTGAACACCATACAGCAACAGAGATGTATCCATTCATTTTATTACTTTGCTTTATTCATTTATCTTTTGAGAGGAATAATGCTGAATTTAGTGCTTAATGTACATATATAAAATTCTTTTTAAGGTCATTTAATTCACTGATAACTTCTAATCAAGGATATCTAAAATTCATAACTTTATAAAACTTTTTAAACATACTCTACAGAAAATTTGAGTTAGAAAAGTAAATGTAATCCTTTATAAAACTTGTAGTATTATGCTAAGTGAAGTAAGTCAGAGAAAGACGAATACCATATGATCTCACTCATATGTGGAATTTAAGAAACAAAACAAATTAGCAAAGGGGAAAAAAAAAAGAAAGACCAACCAAGAAACAGACTCTTAAATATAGAGAACAAATGGCTACCAGAGGGGAGGCCTGATGGGGGGAGAGATGGGTGAAACAGGCACTGGGGATTAAGAAGTGCACTTGTATTTAAGTGCTGAATCACTATATTATACACCTGAAACTAAATATTACAGTGTTAACTGGAACTTAAATAAAAACTTAAAAAAAAACCCTTGTAGTAATAAATGGTTTATTGGATATTTTATTTTTATGTCAACAAATTAAAGATAAGGATTTTCCATCTAGGTAATTCTATTCAGTGTGGACATACAGTGGATATAACACAATAATAAATTATGACAACTTACTTGGGGCATCAGTGACTTAGCCATCATGTAAGATTCTTCAGCTTCTTTGGTTCTATTTAAATTTTTGTAAGTTCTTCCTACATTCATGTGGGCACCAATATCATCTAAAATTAAAAAAAAATCATTTGTTGGCAAATATACTAAATAGTATTCAATATAAACTACATGTTTCTAGCAACAAAACCACTAGGCAAAAAAATGCAAAAGCAGTCAACAGATCCTGCATCCTCTTTAAAGTTCTTTTAAACACAATTTATTATAATTTATGATCAATGCTACACTACAAAATTATTTAATACTGTAAGGACAGAATATACACATATGACAGGAAAAAAACTATTTGAATGGATCCTTGAAAGGCTAAGACCTGACAAGAGATATAGAGATAATAAAGAAATTTGTATTATTTCTCTTCACTAGATTTACTATACTATACTATGGCTTGCTTCCATTTCCTTGATTGCATAACTCTGGAATTCACTCAAAAAGTATGGCTCAACTCTAAAAGTGAAAAGATCTACAAGCGAAAAAGAGCATCATGATTCCTAGAAGTATTTCCAGTGTTGTAACTAACAAATATGCACCATGGTGGGACACAGGCAAAGAGACTGTAAAAAAAACCTGTGATTTTATTTAAAATTTTTGTGAATGTGGATGGAATGCAACTATAATACCAGGATTCTCCAGTATTACTTAAGATGCAGCAGCCCATCTCTCTTAAATGATAAATTCCTACCTATTTATGCTTTTTTTTTTAAACCTTTATGTTTTTTAAACCTTTTAAAAAGGTTGTGTTACTATCAGTATGTCTGAAACTTCTGTGTAATTTTCTGATATGGAGAATCAAATTCTCAGCAAATTTTTTCAGGAACAGAAAAATACACTATTTAAATAAGAAAGATGTTAGTATTCGGATTCATTGCACACTACTTTTAGGACACATTTCCTAGTAACTATTTCAAAGGTTTGGAATAAAGACAGAAAGATGGTAGATCTTAAATCAGACAAATTTTACTGAACATACATGAATCTCTAACAGAGAAGAGACAATTACTACCTGCCTGTGACACCAATGATTTTGCCAACTGTGGAATAATTCTCTGCCTGCAAATCCTAGGACACATAGGAGCCAAGCATATATATCTTAGGCATTGCCCTAGGAGGAGAGTAACAGTCCTAAGATCTTGCTGCATTATATTTCAGGCTGGTAATTGTGTGCACTGAACAGAAACTGTCACATGCAGTACAGGTTTGGTTAGAGAATTCAGAGACAAGCTTGGGAAGAAAGGGTTGATTTTTTTTTGTTGTTACTGATTTTTTGATTTTTGATTTGTTGAGTTTTTGTTGACGTATTGCTGAGTCTCATGGTGTTTCAGAAGAGGTCAAGGAAAAAAAAAAAAGGAAAAAAAATTGCTTGGGCAAACCATTCCCAATCTTAGCTGCAAATCTGGATACTTACAAATTTTAAAAATTCAGATAACCTTAGCGCCACCTAGCTCTAGCAAAATAGAATCCTTAGAAACAGGACCTGCATAAGTGTTTTTAAAAAGTTTCAAAGGCAGTTCTGATGTAGAGCCAAGGCTGAAGTTCACTGTATTACCAAGTGTGTAGAAAAAGAGTAGTCTTTGCTCTTACATAGCTCAGTTTTTTTTAACATCAGATAAATCTTTACCATTTATTATAGAGATCAGAAAGCTACTTAAATAAAACTAAGAACCTGAAAAAATTAATTATAAAGTAAGAAATTTAACCTAAGGAAAGAACAAAGAAATTGGAAGTTTAGATAAAATTATCAGCGAAGTATTTAAAATGTCACTGATATCAGCCCCAACAAATCTTAGAAAAGAAAGAGGTTATCTATTTGGATGAAAGACAAGGCAAATTAATACCCACTGGAATCAGGTTCTTAAAATTTATTTGCGAGAGAGAACACAAGCAGGGGGAGCAGCAGAGGGAGAGGGAGAAGCAGGCTTCCTGCCAAGCAGGGAGCCCGACGCGGGGCTCAATCCCAGGACCCTGGGATCATGACCTGAGCTGAAAGCAGATGCTTAACTGATTGAGCCACTCAGGTGCCCCTTAAATACATATTTTTGATAAATATTCAAATAAATCCAATACAGTATTAAACAGAGTTATAAATTTCATAGGAAAGATATAGAACTTGTAAGAGTTTTTAAAGATTAATAATATTTGCTTCTAATTGGAGAGATAGCAAGGTTTATTAAAGAGAAGCCACGTGAGATAGGTTGTAAAAGATGGATAGGTTATGATAAAAGGTAGATGGCAAGGGAGAAGGGAGGAATTCTAGGCTCAAGGAAGAACATGAACAAAGGCAAAGAGGTGAGGAAGCCAAGGATATGTACTCTATACTTCAAAAAAAACTAACGACATAAAGAGCTAGGGAAGATAAAACTGAAATCCGTTTTATTTCTACAACTTTCTCTTCACCTTTCTCTAACTGAAATTTGGCTTCGCCTTGGGGATGTGGTTTTTTACATGTAGCTCATCCAAGTCATGACCGTGTTCTTTTTCTTATTCTTTCCAACACTGGGCCTGGAGGAAGAGTAGCTGTCCTTGGTGATCTTTAACACTTCCAGACAACTCTTGCTCCTTCTTAAAATCACTAGTCTCTGAATTTCAGGTCATTAACTCTATTATAATTGACTATCCTTTACTGCAGTCACTATTCTCTGAGTCTAAGTTCCTGGCTCTTCATGGTTCTCATAATTCTTAGTGATTTCAAAATCCACAAAGACAAATTTTCTAATACTTGGCCTTTGATATCCTTTCTTCCAATGATTTTCACCTCCATCTTCCTTTAACTAGTTAGTTCAATGACCACAGTTCATATCTAATAGACAGATAGTGGGTATTGCTTGCCACTCCCCACTCCTCTGAGGATATTTAGAAATGTGACCGGGGTGTGGGATGCGTGTGTGTTGAGGGGTGGGGGAGTACCTTTTGGTCATCATTCTGAATGGAAAGTAATGATGGCATTTGGTGGATGGGGACCATGTTTGGGACATATCCTGAAATACATTTCTATACACTCAAAATGCCAATAGTATTCCTCTTGAAAAATACTGATGCTCTAGCTAGATCCTACTCAGATACCAACAATTCTTCAGATCTAAAATCACTGATCCTATAACCCTGCCTCACCTCCCTTCTTAACTTAGATTCTTCATCCATTATAATCATTCCCTTATCTGTTTCTTGTTTAGTAATAACACATTTTAAAAAGCCCTAATCCTGTTTAATGGAATTCTCCTTGCCTGGGCCATTTCAGCTGTAAAGTAATAAGAGAAAAGCATGTACGTACATAAACTAGTTTAAATTTAAATAAAGTATTCCTAACCTCAAGTATGGTGTTAAAACTGCTTGGCAATTTTACATTTTCCTAGTCTACACACTTTCCTATATCTTGTTTCCAAAAGTGTGATCCATGGGCTAAGCATCACTTGGGAACTCAGAAATGCTGAACTTCAGGTTCTATTCTAAACCTCTATCCATCAGAACGTGCATTATAACATTTCCGTGTGATTCACGGGCACATTCAAGTTTGTGAAGCACTGTCCTAGTTAGCTACCTCACACCCTCTCCTGTTCTTAGATCTCCAGAACTTTGACCCCTTCCCTCACTCTCTGATGACTCTTTCTATTTCAATGAGAAAACAGAAGCAAAACAGAAGGCAATTTTCAGAAACTTCCTCCAGGTGATCTATTCGATTGCCTATATCCACATCTATGTACTTTGCCTTCCTTGTTACTATACGTTAACTATTCTATGACTGAATGACGTCCTTGTGCACCAAATTCTATTTATCTCTTCTCATCTATTTAAGGACAATGATCCAGTAATTTGTCTCCCCATCTTGAATTATCACTTTTCCCAGCCTCAGTGGATTAGCTGCACATATGCTTTGTTTTTCCTACCTTAAAACTGAAAACAAAAAATCCCTATCATCCTACTTACCTTCTCTTGACTCCATTCCCACCAATACCACCATTTCCTATTGACACTCTTTAAGAGTTTTCAATACCAACTGTCTCCAATTATTCTTCCCCCACTCTCCTGAACACACTCCTATCAGGCTTTTGCATCTATCATTCCACCAAAACTGCTTATGAGTACCACCCAATTCTGCTGTTAAAAAAAAAAAAATTCCTTAAATGTCTAAGTAGTTCTAATATATAATCTAATTCAAAACAAGCATCATCAAACACTATAGTATTCATATCACCTGGAATGAAGTTTGAAATGAAAAACTCTAGCTCATTATCCCCAAATATAATCAAGTTTTTAAAAAGAAGCTATTCAAATAGTTTTATTAATTAATAATGCTTACCTGGCTGAACATGGGTAGCCTGTAAGAAGTATTTCAAAGCTCTCTCAAAGTTCTTTTCATTTTCCAGAGCATGACCCACATTATTCCATAATTTGGCATTATTTTTATTTACCTTCAATACATAAGCATAGATAGAAATTAATTACAATTAAAAAATACAACTCCAATTAACAGTTATTTATTTGGTCTATCATAAGGAATGGAGTGTTCCACAGAGGAATCCATGAATGGGTGAGGTGCTCAAAGACACAAGCTTTCAGTTATAAAACAAATAAGTTCTGTGAATATAATGTACAGCATGGTGACTATAGTTAACAACACTGTAATGTATATTTGAAAGTTGCTAAGAGAGATCTTCGAAATTCTCATTAAAAGAAAAAAATTGTACCTATGTGAGGTGATAGAAGTTAACTTACTGTAACTGTTTTGTAATATATACAGATATCATTATGTTGTACACCTTATACTAATACAAAGTTATATGTCAATTATATCTCAATAAAACTTGAAAAAATAATTCAGATTTTCTCTCAGAAAAGAAAAATTTGTATATATACCTCCAATTAACAAAGATATTTGTTTGGTGTATTATTAGGAATGGAGTGTTCCACAGAGGTATCCCTGGAGATGAGAAAGGAGCCAAATGAAGTGTTTCACCAAATTTACTCTCCTCCCTTTTACATAAACATACTAAAACCACAGCAATCTGATTTTATCTATTTGATTTATTAGAATTTTACTAAAAATTTTATTTGATCAAAGCATCATGGGGTGCTTGGCTGGCTTAGTCAGTAGAGTATGCAACTCTTGAACTCGGGGTCATGAGTTCAAGCCTCACACTGGGCATAGAACTTACCTAAAACAAAACAAAACAAAACAAACAAAAAAACTTCATCGTGCTGTTTGAAAACTCCTGCTCTATGATCTGTATTCTTTTGGGAGAAAAGGCATCTGAACATGAGAATATGTTTAACATTTCTCTGATTACTTATTTTTAGGCTTGTTATAAAGCTATTTATGTAGTCCATTATGGTAATGGGAAACCTGGGATTAAAGTTCTAAATTAATCTGTGCTTTAAGAGTTCACAGATGGACATGATATTCCTGCAGGGACAGGATGGTACCTGGCCAAGGAACTAGCCTCAACGAGTGGGGCTGTGGTTTTGAGATTGTTCTAGGAATAAATATAAGCAAAATTCTTGAAAATTAGGGGGCTCCATTGGTATTCCAGGACTGCAGATTAAGAAGAATAGTAATGAGGTCTCTTTTGTTTACAGACTTCTGAGCTAGAGGGAGTGGAGTTACTGAATGAGACAAAAGGATAGTCATGTGATCTTAAGTTGATGCAAGTCAAAAAGTCACATAAGACTACTGGAATGAGGCAGTATTCCAATAAAGCTAAGCAATGGGGAGTACAGAAATAGCCTAAAGGAAGTTAAGAATTTAGAGTTGTAAAGAGAAGCACCTGAAAAAAAATCATTGCTTATAACATACAGAAACCAAATTTATGATTTTTAAAAAGACATTATTCCTATATGTTGTCCATTTGATAGAAATGCTTTATTACTACTTTCTGCCTGTTCCTATCTTTCCTACAGTATTGTAACCTTGGTTATCTTCCACATAGTAGGATGCCATTTTTTGTTATGTATTTTATTTCATTGATTCTAAGATGCCATCAATTCTAAGACTCACCATTAAGAAAACAAAAAAGCCTTCAGAATAGAACTTACCTAAAACAAAACAAAACAAAATTACAATTCTACAGAATTGTAAGATGCCTCTCACTGTAAGATTTATTCTGATTTTAGAGACGTTAAAAGGTTATAAAACAAAAGTTTGCCTTCAGAACTATGAACTATATATAGTATTCTTATTTAAACATTTTATTATCATTTGAGCGTCTAACAACCGTATAGCATTTAGAGAATTATTCATATATGCCACAGACATACCAATTAAATATAATTCAAAGCACTGGTTATGGTATATATTACTAAAAGAAAAATCATTTTTACTAATCTTTTGGAGAAGTACTTAAAATTGACAGTAAAATGTCTAATTAAATGTGAAAACATCTTAGACATAACTATAAGAAATCATTAATAACATACTTTCCTGTCATTCTGGATCATACTTTACCTTCAAGGCTGACATAAACAATGTATATTCAGACTCCCAATCCCAATTTCTGTGGAGTGTTTTTAAGGCATGAGTGAATATCACCATAGACAGACAAACCCAGGATAACTTTTTTAATACACTGTTTAAGAGAAAAAAAGCAAAACAAAAAAAACCATTGTCTACATCACCAGAAGCATTTTATCTTTTAGAATAGAGGTAAAAAGTATGCTAAATACCCCTAATATCATCTTTTGAGTTTATTTTAAGGAATGAGGATTGTTCTAATAATCGTCTAACTTCAAAGGGAACACCACCAAAAAAATTAAATATGCATACTACCTTCTACTTCAGTCTTTTAATGATATTAAATTCCAATATTTGCCTCTATTTCAAAAACTCTGTTTACATATAATGGCAAAAAGCTGACAAACCAATTTTTAACTGTGACTTTTCCTTTTTGGGGCCTTTACTTAAAATTTGAATATTTTTGTGTTTATCAAGGGTCAATCTTGTCATTGGCTATATTAAAAAAAAGGTGGCTTACAGATTGCATCTATACCACAGGTTATCATGACATTCTTAGAATAATTTCATATTTTAAAGCTAGAATTATTTATTACAAGTCATAGTAAAACTCTTTATGAAATAGATACAAATTACTTATACAGCTTTAGGCTAATTATTTGGGACTCAATTCCTCATCTATAAGAAGGTTATACTTCAATTATCCCTATGGTCTCATTTAGTACTAATGTTCTCTGAGTCTATGTTTTTGTCTTAGTAACCCAGTTCAACTTCTTTCATTTTGAGAGATCCACTGGATTCTTTGAGAGATCCACTGGATCAGAAAGAACATGGACCATGGAGCCTAAGGAAAGGAAAGGAAAAAGGAAAGGAAAGGAAAAAAAGCATGGACACTGGAAGCAGTCAGATATAAATCTGAATCAAAATTCTACTGTTTACTAGCTGTGTGATCTCGAGGTAACCTGATTTAAGTAAGCTTTAATTTTCAAATGTGCACAAAAGAGTTAAGGAATATTAGATTAAATAAAACAAATCTAAAGGGTCTACATTGGCTCTTGGCATATGGTAAACACTCAAAAATTGGTACTGATTAAAATTGGATATATGGGTAGAAGTTAAGAGAAAAGGCCTGGTAGATGTTAGTGAAAATTGTAGACATGAATGAGATCATCCAGGGAGAATATGCAGTGTGAGAAAAATGGCTGAGTAAAACTCTGGCAAATAAAAAATATTTAAAGAGCAAGTATAGCAAGAAGACTCTGAGATGGGACTGAGCAGCAATGAGCAGACATGGAAGAGAATTAGGAAAGAGACTTTTTACAGACACCAGGGAAATAAATTTGAAATACAAGCACTGACTGGATTTAGCTACTAGGAGGCAATGATGTAGAGACAAGTCAGAATGCTATGGGTCGAAGGATGACTGGAAAGTGAGAAAGCAGTCAGTGGCCATTTCTTGCATATATACAGTGTGACTATTCTGTTCCTAAATTGTTAGTTTAAGGCAACTAGGACATGGTGGTTATGATGCAGATAGTGATGATAATCAAGAAATTATAAATTGCTTACTATATGCATTTATATATATTAACGCAATATGACTCAAGTAAGAAGACTACATCTTAGCTCATTGCATATCGAAGTGGCAATGGTCATTTCTAACTCTAGTCTCAACAATATCCTTGTTTTCATTTGGGTCTGACTCAAAGTTTCTTACGTTGCAGGCTGTACAATAAAATTATATTGATAATAATAAGAACATAGAATGAAGTGGGTGCTATGGAATTTTCCTAACCTGAATTACAGAAAAATGAGGAGACGATCAAGATGAAAAATAAAAAAGGTATAAAAGTAGGACTTATATAACTGAACTAAACATTTTAAATACTTAAATGCATCACGCTTAATTCTATAGTCAGTAAGCATTAAATGAACTAACATTTTAATTCACCTTTTGTTTGATATTTTCTGCCATCCATGGGCTACCAAAATACAGAACCCCATGCTAGGAACATACAATACTCGCTCGGCAACAACAAATCCAACTGGGAAAAAAAGGTTCGATGCAGGAATAAATGGTAATGCCATCAAACAAAGTGCCTATAAAGAAAAATAAGATATTTTAATAAGTTAAAAAAATATACGGACACTCAAAAGTTAAACCCAAATATTTTATCATTTAATTTGAATAATGTATTGGTGGACCGTTTTTAATAATACTATAAATAATACTAATTTAAACATAAAGATGGCAACTTAGGGACGGTAACAACCAACATCAGGATGTATGTCACCAAGGTGAGATCAAACTAGGACTTCTAATTAGGGCTATCCAATTAAATATTTTTTCAAAATATATCTAAAATAAGACTATTAATTTTTATACATACAACTTATGTTTGTGTGGTAAAAATACACTGACAGAGATGTTAACAGATTTTAACAAAACTGTAATGGGGGACAAAACAGCCAATCATGCCAGTTTTTATATTTTTATTATTTTAAGTATTCATACCATCCTTTAGACAAGATAGTAGACTACTACATCTGTACTCCAGCATTCTTTTGCATAATACTCTGATGAGTCATATACATTTAATAGAGGCTTAGCATAAGTATAAAAATAAAACTGCCCCCTTTAAACAGTAGTCTTTTATTCTATAAGAATTTCTAAAATTCTAACACTGTACATTGAAATAAATCATAAAAATGCTTAGATTATTTTTGTCATTTTGAAAATGAGATAGCATATGGTTTACAGACTATAAAGCCATTAAAAAGGCAGGATACAAACAACTAGCACAAATAACTTGTGAAAGGAAATAAGTTGGTTGTTATTAGGACAACTGTTTCTATGGGCATCTGCTTCCATATTTTCTTACCCTGATTTGTTTTACAGTACCCAAATGAATAACTATGCAAGTTGTTCCTTCAGCTTCAGAAGTTTGAGAGTCTTTTAACAGTATGAAAGATTGTTTTCTCTTAATTATACTTTATTAGTAAAATACAGATGTAAAGATGTATACACATTGAAAAACATACTTTCACCATATATGATAAATGACTTGTAATGAAGAAATAAAGAATCTAAAGAAAAACACTACTGAACTACTAAGTATCAGACTAATTTATATATCTGAAATTTTAATGTTTTCTTTTTGATCAAAAAGGTAAAACATTAAGAATACATAATTAATTTTCCATTTCCCAGGAGTGCTTGATAAAAATAACCGGCTAGCTGTGAAACAGAGATATTCCTAAATATGTAGTCCTTTCCTTTTATTTTTTTAAAGATTTATTTCATTTCAGAGAGAGAGAGAGAGTTAGGGAGGGGCAGAGAGAGAATCTTCAAGCAGACTCCCCCATTGAGCAGAGACCCCACTTGGGGCTTGACCTCATGACCTGTGAGATTATGACCTGAGCCAAAACCAAGAGTCAGATGCTTAACCGACTGAGCCACCCAGGCATTCCTGTAGTCCTTTTCTAAAACCAAACAGGCAAACATATTTTTTATTAATTCATGGCTGCTCTAAAGCAATTTTATTTGAAATAATTAAAAGTGTTATTAAATTCATTCAATGATGTATGATGGACTGATGCATAAACTACATACACAAAAAATCTACTGGTTCTTGGATAAAGGAATGTCTCTAATGATTAATTTACTCAAAAGTTCTAATACACTCTATTAATTTATGCCCACCTAGCTAACTATGGCTACCATAAGTTCCTTCTTCAGTGATACAAAACTCTCTTTAAAAGGAAAGGTGCCAGTTAAGAGTTTGGAACAAATCAGTTGAATTTCTTACTTCCTATGTAACATAAGGTAAACTAATCAACCATCTTGCCAATTTGTGTTTCTTTATAAATTGGGATTAATAACTACTTACATGATACTGTCAGGATACATATGACATTTTATTTAATAAGTGTTTAACACAGTATCTGGTACTTAGCAGGTACTCCCTTGCTCTACTTATCCCTTCCAGAGATCTTCACAAAACATCACCATATAACATAACATGTTTCGGACTATCTTAAAGAAGTTATACCTAAGACCATAACTGTTCCTTTTGATATACATAAAATAAAACTTATATAAATCTCTGCTTATTTCATTGGCACCATCCTCTCTATTTTTATTCAGCTTATATTATAGAAATCATTATTTTATATGCCAAAAGTTTACATTCACCCACCGTTCCTTAGTTTTCCTTTCTTTTAGCAGAACCTCAGCTTTGGATGTATTCTACCACGTATCTGCTTTGTATTTACATGAACAGCAAAGTACTACTAGAGACAGTCTCAAAGCAAAATAGATTAGTATCATCGTAAATTCATGATTATCAATTTCAAATTGATCTTTAAAACTCCTCAGAATTTCTAAGTTCACTTTTCTCAAACTTTTGATTCATGTCACTTTCAGCAGGTGATCACACTTCCAAACTTACAGAGAAAACTAAAGCCATAAAACAAGAATTCCTTCAATTCCCTGCTACTAAAACTACCAACATCTACATTGATGTCATTTCCGTCCTTTCTGTACCATAAAACGTGTGTGTCTCCATCTTTCTCAGGCCAAACCTGAGGTCTACATTGCCCCTGCTCCTCACAAATCTCACAATTAACCATCCCTTCATTTACTCGACCACTTTCTAATCAAGGGTATCGTTCCTATCCATATTCAAATATGCTCTTGTCTCTCCAAATTTAACATCTCCTTTGACAACACATCTTTAAGTTACCTCACCTATTCATTATGTCCTTTAGGTATAAAACAAGTTCCCACATTCTTAGGAAAACACTTTTACAGCCAAGGTAGTAAGTAGCTGGTTTTAATCCCACCGAATCAATCAACATTTCAAATCAACGAGGTTTTTGCAAGTCAATCCATTAGTGATATCCCTTGCTTCTAAAAGTCAGCCAACTGAGTACTTCAATGAAAGTGATTCTTCTACCTCTGAAGGTCCACTAATTCTAGATCTTTATGCTTCCTCCAAGCTCTACATGAGATCAGCAGTCTGTTATGCTTCGAGCTGGCATAGTCTTCTCTTACTTAGGTGGTAATAAATTCAAGCTTGTCTCCTCCTTCGAAATATTCAAAGTTGAGTTACCCCTCAGGTTATCTATACTACCAATCTTCATATCCTCATCTAATCGAATCTCTCCACAGAAATAAATTTCATTAAGTAACTAATACACCTAAAATAGGTCAAATATGACTGATCTCACTTTTCTGCCTAACAGCATCTGTTAGGGATAACCATTCCATCTTTCTTGAAATACTCACCTACCTTTCCATCCACTTGGTCTATCTCCTATTTAGGTTTATTCTCCTCTACTGTTTTTCAAGACCTAGTTGTAGGTTTTTTCTCTTTTCACTTTATCTAGCTAGCCCCTTCAACTATTTTCTGAGGGAGAATTAAGACCAAATACTCTAAGGCATTCATTATGTGTATGAATTATCTTCTATTCTATGTATTTGGAATGGTAATAGCTGGTTACCATCTTTGAGAAAAGTCACAAAACCCCAGTTGAGAAAGGCTGCTGTATATATAACCTCTCCACAGACCTTCTTATTCTCATCCTGGTTTCAATTACTATCTCTATGCCAATCCATCAAATTTTTATGTAAAGCTTAGGACTCTCCTCTGAACTCTAGGCACCAAGTGCTATTCAAACTCAACAGATTAAAAAATAGTAAATATGATCTTTCCTTCAAACTATATTTTTTCAATCTTCTCTACATCTCAGAGATTAGCTTCAAAGTTTTCCAAAATGCCAGTGCCCTGGTAATTGGGGCCTTGTATTTCTTTTTATCATATCCTCAGTGCCTAAAAGGCTGCCTGGTACATAGGCTACAAGAAAAACTTTTTACTGAATAAATGAACCTAGTGGCTACAGCCAATATGAAATATTTGTAAAGTATTAAAAACACTTTCTGGCATGTAGCAAATGCTCAAGAAAATGTTAAAGATTATTACTGCCTTCAGTAATTTAAAGGAAGAGACAATAAAACCGCTACAAGTAAGAAGTGACAGCAGAGTAAGAAAATTACAAAGAAATACACCTCAGAAAAACAACAAGACTGTGTAAATAATCATAGTTCTCTGAACAAAGTAAAAAATAACTTGGGGAGTAATGAAAATCCTGCTAATGAGAACTAAAGAGCTATATATTTCTAGCTGCCTATCTTACAGGACACTCTTCTCTGTGTCAAGAAAACAATGATCTATTTCCTCAAAGTGTATAATCTACTTGGGTAAAGAAATAGAAGAAAATGATGCCAAAGGCATGCTTCATGGTTTCAGAGTTCCTACTAAATCAAAGAAATTCATGACCAGTTTTTACTTTACATGCTGAATGTCAAATTATGCCTGCACATGGAATTCTGATATATAATTTTAGGATAGCCTAAAATAAGTTAATAAATTAGGCTGATGTTGAACAAAAAAAAGACGCTGTTTCTAAGAAGATGCTTTGACAAGTTAAAGGCAGTGTCCAAATGAACTGAATGTTACATCATCTGAGAAATTAAGGGAATTTCTTACCATTAAAACAGTCTTGGAGGAATCACCGGGGTATCTAAGACTGAATACTCCCAACGCCCCCAAAAAGCAAAAGAAAGTAAATGTGGCAAGATTTCGAATATCTAGAAATGACTCTATAAGTGGTATTGTTCCCATGGTCCAATCACAGCAGAGTTCTGAAGGATTTAATAGAAGCCAAGCGTTCAAAGGAAGGAGATAGTTAAAAGTTAGCTGCCTTGTAGGAGTTGGGCTTACAGCAGCTGGGTTATCAAACCTGTATAAAGAATGAAAAAAAAAGTTATTTAAAGCACCTTGTAAACACAAAATATATAACATATAAATAAAACGCTGAACAATAAAAGCAATATTTTACACATAATCTCATTAAAAAGACAAAATATTTTATTTTATTTTTTTTATTATGTTAATCACCATACATTACATCATTAGTTTTTGATGTAAGGTTCCATGATTCATTGTTTGTGCATAACACCCAGTGCTCCACGCAGAATGTGCCCTCTTTAATACCCATCACCAGGCTAACCCATCCCCCCACCCACCTCCCCTCTAGAACCCTCAGTTTATTTTTCAGAGTCCATCGTCTCTCATGGTTCGTCTCCCCCTCCGACTTACTCCCCTTCATTCTTCCCCTCCTGCTATCAGAAAGACAAAATATTTTTTACTAATACCTCACTAGAGGTATTTAGTCCTCACTAGAGTTCAAACTGTCTAAACTTTAAGAAACGTCTAGGTTGAGACAAACTATGAAAAACTGTTTAAAGGGCAACTAGGTTATCTATTTCTAGTTTATTATTAGAATAAATCAGACAAGTCACTATAATATTATGATACTCTGCAGAAGTATAACTTCCTGGTTAAAACTAAAAAGAAAAGTTTTAAAAGTGTCATTGCTGTATGTGATGTATGAGTTTCTGAGAACACTAACCAATGTTTTTTCTGCATAAGATGGCTTCTTTCAAAAGGCACTAAATGCTAATAAAAATTATGCTTCCTAGAAAGAATTACTATATTTTTCTTTTGTTGCAGACAGAGAAAACTGTATCACCTATGATTTTTCCTTTTTGCTTAGACTTTTAGGAAGGTGAAAACCAAATTTCCAGTATAGAATAGTAACTGTATAGGCCTATGTAACATTTTGTGTTCTACTTTTTCTCCTCGTACATACTAATATAAACTTATATCCTAATTTATATTTGTCCAGGCCATGATATATTACATGTACATTTCATTAATTTAGTCTGTTTCCTGCAAACTAAGGCAAATCATAGTCAAAGCATTTTTTAAAGTATATTTCAAATGAATAGCTTCAAATTTTTTTTAGGCTACATTCAAAATTTTATTGGCTATGTTAATATATAGTCCTTTAAAAACCCAATTTCTCATTTTAAAATAAATGAGTTAAGAAAAATCAACCCCTAACATTTGTTTGACTTGGTCTTCTTAAAAATTCAAATGGCTGAGAAAAAGTAAATACTATTTGAACAAATAATATCTTAAAAACCTTCATATTTGAATATCTACATGTATGAAAAATAATAAATCTTGAGTCAGGACTTGAATTCTCAAATAACCAACAGAAGTGAATACAAAGCTTTTTTCCTATAATCCACTATTCAGGGTTCATTTTTTATAATGGTTTATTTACAATAGCTAATTTAATAACTGTACTATAGAGAAAGAACACATGTCAAAGCAAGTCAAACAA
Organism: Eumetopias jubatus; assembly: GCF_037043125.1. NCBI lineage: Eukaryota > Metazoa > Chordata > Mammalia > Carnivora > Otariidae > Eumetopias > Eumetopias jubatus. The sequence goes on along the minus strand of NW_028274814.1, from coordinate 111,041,878 downwards.
TATTATAGTCAACTTCATAGGGAAATGTAATAGAAGAAAATGTATATATACACATATTTTTAAATGCTTCTATTTGGAAAATACATCATTTAGATGTAACGTATTCCATACAGCCATCCACAAATACATACACAAAACAAACACATTTCTACCTATAAACCACATTTTCACACTATAGAACTGGAGATGAAAAAGAGTCAATGGAAATTCTCTAAAAGGAATAATAAAAACAATAACACTGAAACTGAGGGTGAAGAGGGAACTATAAAGTATATATTTACAATTCAATCTATTTCACATATCTTACTACTTAAATGAGTTGTTCAGGGGTGCCTGGGTGGCTCAGATGGTTAAGCGACTGCCTTTGGCTCAGGTCATGATCCTGGAGTCCTGGGATCAAGTCCCACATTGGGCTCCCTGCTCGGCAGGGAGTCTGCTTCTCCCTCTGACCCTCCCCCCCTCTCATGCTCTCTCTTTCTTTCTCATTCTCTCTCAAATAAATAAAATCTTAAAAAAAAAATAAATGAGTTGTTCAGTTTAGCATGGCTAGACTCGGAAGTAAAAATTCATGAAATTAGAAAGTATTCTTTAAAGAAAAAAATGCTACTGAAAAGAATAATTATATGGAAAATGATACAAAGAAAATGTTTAAGGTAAGAGAATTATCTGAATAAAATTTTATTCTAACCAGGGCCAGCTATGCACTATCCTGGACAGCACACGAACAACATTTTGGCCTTTTGTTAAAAAAAAAAAGAAATTCTTGTATTTAATGCCAGATACTTTAATATAATTGAATAAGGAACTAATATAAATTTCATTTTAAATTTTAGCTGAGTAAGGTGAAATGGAAAAATGCTAAATTTCAGAGCAGGAAAAAAAGATGCAGATTGTTAAATTCAGCAACTTTTGCTTCTAGCTTTAAATGCAAAGAACTGGGCAAGATATTATAAGACTTTTCTTAACACACTGAGCATCAGGCAAAGAAGGACAATGATACCTGAGGGAAGAAAAACAAATAAGGGAAACCCTACCTAGAAAGTTCAATACCTAGACACAGATTTTAGTCTGTGGAGCAGTGAGGGGGAACCTAGTGGAGCCTAGTACCATCCTTAGGTTGCAAAGACAGAACTGGGAGCCCTAGAAACCCAGGGGGCCAGAGTCAGTGGGCAGAATACCAGAGAGAAGAAAGCTGCTGAGAAACAGAACTATCTCTAGAGGGTCTCTCTCCAGTTTTTAGTACTGATGAGAACTGTTCAGCATATGTATGTGAGGAAATACACAAGGTCAGTGTAGTGGGTTGAACCATGTGTCTCAAACATTCATATCTACCCAGAACCTCAGACCGTGACATTATTTGGAAACCTATTTCTTTGCCAGTGTAAATAGTTAAGCTAGGATTAGGTCATACTGGATTGGGGTGAGCCCTAAATCTAATGACCGGTGTTCTTAAACAAAGAGAGAATACAGAGAAACACACAAGAAAGAGGGAATGCCAAAGACTGCTAGCAACCTCTAGAAACTAGGAAAGAAGCATGGAACAGATTCTTCTTGAGAGTCTTCAGAAGGAACCAACTGTGCCCAACCCTTGATTTTCGACTTCTGGCCTCCAGCACTGACAGAGAATAAATTTCTGCTGCTTTAAGCTATCCAGTTCTGGTAATCTGTTATAGCAGCACTAGGAAAAATAATGCAGTTAGGAAAGTACCTCTCAAAAGAATTAGATAAAAATTCTCAAATACCATACAGAGGTAGGAATAGTTCCTCAGTAGCCAGAAGGAAAATCCTCATAAATCAGTCTATCAGATATAGTAGTCAGAAGGGTCTTGTGTCAGTAGCAGAAGAAAATTAGCCCTATTGTAAATGCTGCTGTGGTCTCATTCATCAAAGATTAGAAGCATGGCTAGAAGATGAAACATTTCTCAAATAACTTAAATGCCTCCCAGAACAAAGCTCTAAAATATTTATAGTAATATATTAAAGTAAAATGCACATATATGACAACTATTAAAAAATTGCCTGGCATATGAAGTAGAAACATATAATCCATGAGAAGAAAAATTATTCAATCTAAACTAAGAAATGACACATACAATAAAATTAGTAGATGAGGAAATTAAAGCACTAGAACATGTAGAGACAGGAAACATAAAAAGGCTTAAACAGAATTTCTAGAAATGGAAACAATATCTGAAATAAAAAAGAACTAGAAAAAAATTAAGGGCAGATTAGACATTGCAGAAAAAAGATTAGTGAACTTGAATATATTGCAGAAGAAAGTATCCAAAACGAAAACAGGGAAATAGTTTTTGGAGAGGAATAGAAAGAGCATTAGTCTGACAACTTCAAAAGGCTTAATATACATGTAACTGGGGTCCCAGAAAAGGAGAAGATAATAGAAAAACATTTCAAGTAATAGATAAAAAATTTCCAAAATTTACATAAAGTAAAACCTACAGATCCTAAGCTCAATTAACCTAAGCAGAAGCCACATGAAGATAAAAGAACAGTGACTGGAAGTTTGTATCATTTACCACTTTCACCCAAATTTTGTTATAAGATAAATATGTCCTAGGGTAGTAATATGCAGCAGGTGACTAGAATTAATGATACTGTATTGTATATTTGAAAATTCCAAAGAAAATAGATCTTAAAAGTTCTCATCACAAGATTTTTTTGTAATTACGTGTGGTGATGGATGGACGTTAAATACACTTATTAGTGATAATCATTTCTCAATATACATGTATCAAATCATTACACTGTATACCTAAAACTAATAGTATTATATATCAATTATGTCTCAATTTAAAAAAAATAAAGAAACAATGACAAAGAGAAAATAATACAAGTAGATATACAGAAAAAGACACACTACACACAGAAGCACAAAAACAAAGATGACAGAGGATATCTCAGTGAAAACTGCAAGCTAGAAAATAGTAGAGCAACATTATTAGAGTGCTGAATGCACAACAATGTGGAATTCTACACTCAGAATTCAAAATATTTTTCAAAAACAAAGATAAAATAAAGATATTTTTATATATAAAAGCTAAAACAATTCAGCACCAGCAGACCTACACGTCAAGAAATGTTAAAGAAAATCCTTTAGTCACAAAGAAAAATGGTACCAGATGAAAATCACATTGAATATAAACAGCTGAAACACGTCATTTAAAAAATACTATCTGGGGCACCTAGGTGGCTCAATCGGTTAAGCGGCTGCCTTCGGCTCAGGTCATGATCCCAGGGTATCAGGCTCCCTGCTCAGCAGAGAGCTTGTTTCTCCCTCTCCCTCTGCCTGCCGCTCTGCCTACTTGTGCTCCCTCTCTGTCAAGTAAATAAATAAAATCTTAAAAAAAAAAAAAAAAATCTGACCAAACAAAAAAGGAAGACCCAACTTTATGCAGCCTACAAGAAGTCAACTTTAAATATAAATATATTGATAGATAAAAAGTTAAATGATGGAAAAAGAAAAACAATGTAACACTAAGAAAAAGGAGATAAAGTGAATTTCTGAGTAAAGACCAGGGATAAAGTATTTTCAGGGATAAAGAAACTCATTTAATCACAATCCTAAATGTTATGTACTTAATAATAGAGCTTGAACTCACATGAAGCAAAAATTGATAAAACTATAAGGAGAAATAGACAAATCTATAATTACAGTCAGAGATTTTAACGTCCTCCTCTCAATAATTATTAGAACAAGTAGATAAAAATCACTAAGAATATAAAAGACTTATCACTTAACCAATCAAGTTAAAATCATTGTATCATTAAGTTAAAATCATTATTTTCATTCTGGTGGTTTCATGAGTGTACACATAGGTCAAAAGCTACTAATTTGTACATTATAAATATATGCAGGTTTTAAAAAAAATATTATACCTCAATAAAGCTGTTAAAAAACCTCAACGTAAATCAAAGACTTTCTGAAACATTTATAATCAATGAACATCAAGAGTTAAAGAAAGAAAGAATGAAAAAAAAAGAAAAGAACCAGACTTTCATACCTGGTGAATACTGGAAGTTGGGACTGAATAACCTGGACTCTAATCACAACAAGTAATAGTGTACTGAACATCAAAACAATGAGTTTTATTAGTGTCTGCAGCATAGAAAATGGAATACTACTCTTTCCACGGAAAAACTGTCCGACAGTAGTCCATAATAATGGCAAAGTATACTGCAAAAGGAAAAAAAAGTTTTAAATAACAATATACTATAATGTTTTCAATGCAGTATTTTCAAAATGTAAGATTAGATATAAATTGACTATAATTATAAGATCAATATGGAGCAATTTGTGGAACTGATAATGAATAAAACTGAGCCCAATCTTATCCAATACTGAATTACAATATTACTGTATACACATTTCCAAATTGCCTAACGATTCCATTATTGAAATGCAAAGAGTTGTCCTTAAAAAACTGAGCGAGTTAAAAAATGTTAAGTAATTTTCAATGGATAGTAGGACAAAACATGCTCCTTTCTTGCGAATTTTTTGGTATCATTTTTGGTAAACACACCAATTTACATAATGACACATTTAGAAAACAAGTTTATTATGAGAGAATTTAAGTATGATAAGTGATAGCAACAAAAAAAATATTTCTCCTTACCCCTTGTGCAATAAATACTTCATACACACAGCAAATTCCTACAACTGTTATTCCTTGTTCTTTACACAACGTTGCAATAGCAACTAAAACCACTGTCAAGGCAATTGGAGTCCATACTGCAATTTAAGAACAGAAAAATATGGAACTACACAAAACAATTTTATATCATAAAGAGATATTTTAAGTTAGACAACTATTACACATTACTAAAAAACTTTACTTGTGATTCTATATTCACATTTATGTTATTTCCCACTAACCTATACTTTATATTTTAAAACGTATTTAAATGTTGTAAGTGATTTTTCCTTTATGCACTCAAAACAAAACATTGAGATGTATAACTTGTACTAAAACTTTCTGTGGAGAAGAGAAACTTAGAGGCTGGAGTGTTGTGATTGATGAACTATCAGTTTGAAATGAAGACAAATACTTTATTATGTAGACATCTATGTTTTATTAAAAACCTGAAACTGAAAACTACTGGGCAAAGTAGACGAGCATCTATTAAAAAAAAAAAGTATAAAAACTGAAACAGGTTCACAGTAAGAATTTAATATTCTTTTAAAAAATTTGCAATAGAATATTCATAAGTTCTATTTAAACAGAAAACCTACTTCATCAACTTTAAGCAAACATCTACTAGTAGTAGTAGTAGCAGCAGTAATTTGATTAAAGAAGAATGAATCGTGAGGGTAATTCTGGATCTACTACTAACTTGCCTTGTGACTTTGGGCAACTTTTCTGAGTTTCAGTTTTCCTATTGAAAAATATAATCTCCAATTCTTTTCCAGTTTAAAAGATACATTGTAGTATGATTGTGTGACCTTAGGTTTATTTATTAAGAACATTAATCAAAGTAATAACTCAAATAATTGACTTAATTCCAGATATAAATAAAAAAACAATTTATGAATCTAATATACTTTCCTTTGTCATTTGGCTTAATACAGAAATTCATTGATCTTTGAAATTGTTTTCAACTTTAGAATACTCTATAGATTATAATTACTGAAAGGAAAACAACTCAAAAAACTTTGAAACACTATTGGAGATACTCCGTATAACAGTATTCTTTCCCTCAAAAAAAAAAAAACCCTCATATTCTAGTTAGATCAAAACCATCAATACGAAAGTAGTAGATTATACCAATGGGATATGAGGGCTGATATCATACCCATTTTTAAGATGAGGAAAGAATTTTGGAGGTCTAAAAAAAATAGTCATGCACAATAAAGAAATCATGACTTAACTTGGTTCTTCTGACATTAAATTCAGAGCTTCTTACTAGTTTGTAATTCCATTCCAAGATAGAGAAAGCAAACAGTTGCCTTCTGCAATGCTGGATTCAATCTCAGCAACTAATAGCTCTAATAAAGGCAAGAACTTTACTGAAACCAGTCACTTCAGTTCTTCAACTTTTGGTGACTATATTACTGTGTGAATATAAACTTTGATTTTATAAACAGATCTCTGTGGTTAGTTACCACGTGTGATTTTGTCCAAAACAAGTCCCCCTGCTAAATACATTAACACTTAAAAATATATACATGTGTAAGTAGTGATTCAATTTCAATCATTAAAATCCCTTCCAACACAAAATACAGGTTTCTAAACTAATTTTACATGTATAAAGATACAAACCTCCAGCAATCACATATTCTAACAGTTATTTTAAGTATCTGCTACATCTTGCGGGGGAGATAATAGACAAATAAGTAAAGATATATTTGCCAAATGATGACCTAAGTGTTATGAAGAAAAATAGAAGGTGAAAGGAAAAAGAAAGGAATGGGAAAGATGAGTGGTGTACTGATGACATTTGAGCAGAAACCCAAACTAGAAAGGAACAAACAAAGGCCCTGAGGTGGATCATGCTTAAAAAAAAAAGGGTATGGGTCATTAACAGCCTAGAATTTAAAGTGATCAAATAATTACAAATTGAAAATCTTTGCACAGGACAACATACATTAGATAAAATAGTGAATACAAAGATGGTAACAAAACTGTTTATGGTCTTAAGTGTAAAATTACATAACGTGGAATATGAAGTATTATGGGAGCTAAGAGTATAAAGGTTCAAAAGCAGGGTCAGCATCTTTTTAATTAGAATTTAATTGTTTAATTGTTCACTTGGTCATTTGCTAAATAAATATAATGAACACCTACTGTATATAAGGAACCATTCTAGGAAATGGAGACAGAAACCTACCCATATTACAAATCTAAGAACACACTAAAAGTGTTTGGCTAAATCACTTATTTCTTGAACCTTAGCTTTACATTAACACAAAATTAGGCTCCTTATCATCAGTACTTTGGGTTACAGTGAGAAAATTCTCCAAGAATGTAGGAAAAAACCTCAGAGTTAAATTTTAAGATCAACCAAATATAGGTTACCATTATATAAAACCTCTTTCATGCCCACTGTTCCCACACTTCAAAAAATCGTTTTTATTGCCTGGAGCTTGTTTTCTGCTAATAGCTGGCATTAGCAGGATTAAAGACCTAATTTGTACAAAGCATTTTCCAGGGTGGGCCACATGGTAGGGACTCAATAAATAGCTGAACTATGATCAACACATAATAAAAGTTATATTCTAATAAGCTTTCAACTTTACCTAAATAATACAATTCACAGCTTTACTACAGAAAGACAACTGAAGTATTCATACTTGTATCATTTATAGATAACAGCACATGGAACTAAAAATGACTCTAAAACTCCCATATTCTAGGGTAATTTTAAGTTAAATCATACAGAATCTGTTAGTCATGATAAAATATAAACTACATGCAAAAATTTTTTTAATATTGACAATGTTGCAATATCATGTTCATATGTCCATACATGCTTAAGATAAACCCAAGTGTGGCATATATTTTATAAGAAATAAGCATTACTTGATCAAGTTTTATAGATATAGAGAAAAAAATTAAATGTTAGACACTCACCTATGGAATTATTTGGTCCTTTTGATTTGGTATATGACAAAAATGCAGCTAGAAAAAAGATAGAGGACAAAAGTTCTGCTCTTCCTACAACACCTGTTACCTAAAAAGGGAAAGGGAGGGGAGTTCATATTAATGAAGAGCCTCTTGAAAATTTAACTACCATATATAATAAGAATAGCACTTTAGAAATCAAAACTGCCATAATTTTTCAAGCACACATTTCAGTTTCTTAGACATTCTTTGAGTGCCCTCATGTGGTCAATTTGTATATCTTCCATACAAATAAATTAAAAAAATCTTTAAAAAAAATTTAAAAATAAAATAAATTTACCAGTGACTCTAAAATAATTCTTTGATTATTATTTTGAAATAATTATAGACTCACAGGAAGTTGCAAAAACAGGTACAGAGAAGTCCTGTGTACTGTTTAGCCAGCTTCCCTCAACAGTAACATCTTACATAATATTAGGACAGTATCTAGAATGGTTCTTAATTTAAAAACAAAACAAAACAAAAAAAACCTAAGACCTTACATATTTTCTTAAAATACAAGCATTCTTAAAATATAAAAATATTCATAAATTCAGTAAGTTCTACCTCATAATAAATGTGTAAACTCAATGGCGCCTGGGTGGCTCAGTTGGTTAAGCGACTGCCTTCGGCTCAGGTCATGATCCTGGAGTCCCAGGATCGAGTCCCGCATCGGGCTCCCTGCTCAGCAGTGAGTCTGCTGCTCCCTCGGACCCTCCCCCCTCTCATGCTCTATCTCATTCTCTCTCTCAAATAAATAAAATCTTTAAAAAAAAAAAGTGTAAACTCAGGATAATAAACTTTAAAAACTCCTTTTTTGGGGTGCCTGGGTGGCTGTCAGTTAAGTGTCTGACTTCAGTTCAGGTCATGATCTCAGGGTCTTGGGATCAAGCCCTGCATGGGGCTCCTTGCTCAGCAGGGAGTCTGCTTTTCCCTCTCCCTCTGCCCTCTGGCTGCTTGTGCTGTCTCTTTCTCAAATAAATAAAAGTCCTTTTTTTTCTAAAAATTTAAATATAAAACCCTCAAACCTCTTCCTTTATTCTGAACTCACTGTAAAATTTAAAACAACCTATCATTTTTGTAAATGCATGGAAAAATGTCTGTTCAACGAGACATAAAAAGGTTCAAGACAGTGGGAGAGACACACAAAACCCCTTCCAATACACACACCCATTCAAGCACAACAAGAGTTCAAACATACATTTTTTTGCTTACAACTGAAAGGTTGTAACAAAGCAATTGAACAGTCCTTTTTGCTCTGTTGAGAGGCAATTTTGGGGTTTCAAGGTTATTAAGAAAAATAAAGTTATAATTTAAGTACATCTTGGTAGGTAGGGGCTGACAGGGGCAACAGCAGAGACAGCTCACAATTTTGAAACATGGCAAACAGACAACATGAAAGTACTGAGTATCTTCACTGGTTAGAATGTTTTTTTATGTTTACATATATTTTGATATATGTTTATGTATATTTTCATCTTTTATTTAAACTTATTATTTTCTGTCCTTTGAAACATACTACAAAGTTGACAAATGCTTTAAATCTATATTCATAAAAAAAACAATTAGCAAGGAACTGTATTCATTTATCTTTTTATTACTCATCTTGAGCAATTTTATCTTATGTCCTTAAATAATAAATGTTTATGTTTCAAAACTTGCTTTAAATTTAAAAATTTTAGGGGCGCCTGGGTGGCTCAGTCAGTTAAGCAGCTGCCTTCAGCTCAGGTCATGATCCCAGGGTCCTGGGATTAAGCCCCGCATGGGGCACCCTGCTCAGCAGAAGCCTGCTTCTCCCTCTCCCTTTGCCTGCGGCTTCCCTTGCTTGTGCGCGCTGTCAAATAAATAAATAAATCTTAAAAATAAATAAATTTAAAAATTTTATATAGTAGGAAGTTAGATTCTGTACACTAGAAAGTTAAGACTTGTGCTAATTTAAAAATCTTCAAATATTTTAATTAAGGCCATGGTTAAATTTTTTTTCTTAAAAACATATACCATTATAGTCACTATGTAGGCTTTGTTAAAAAAAAAAAAAGAAGAAAAGAACACTGATTTACAGTTTTACTTACTGCTTCTGTGTGTATTGGGTGCACTGCAAAAAGTAAAGAAGCAATCATACTACTCCTGTTGTCCAGAAAAAGTTTGCAGACTTTAAGAAATATCACACTAACCACAGCATGAAAAATCGTATTTAGGAGATGATATGACATTGGTTTCAGTTCACTAAACAGATAATTTAAACGAAATGTCAATACTGTTAAGGGACGGTAAGACTTGTGGCTTCTCTCCTAAAAGGAAAAAAACAATCATCATCACTAAAGTTCCATGGTCCTTTAGTGCACATAAACTAATCCTTGCATTTCCTATTCAAAGTATCTACGTTTGGCTGAGATATAGCAATAAAGTAATGAACTGCTCCAAGGATAACACAAAACTAAAAGATAGTTTTATAATGTGTTTTCCTATTTTCTTAGTCCCAAAACAAAGGCAATTTCCTCCTTTTGCAAATATCCCATCCCATCAAGAGTAGAGGAAGAACATATGACTATTAATTCCCCTTCAATACACAGATTTAAAAAAATAATAAAGCAGAACAATAGTGGCATTGGTCAAATCAGGACACAGGATTCTCTCCAAAGCCTACTTTCCAATCTATTACTAATACAAGCATTTATATAACTGCTGGCCAGATTCTCAAAAGGAAATATAAGAACAGAATGTTTACCAGCTCAGTTTTAATTGTGAAGACTCAGAAAAGTACTAATTGTTTTATGAAAAACACCTTCATAATATGTAAACCTGAATATATTAAACCAAAAAACCCCCAAATACTAAGACAGAGAATACAAAAACAAAAACTTTCTTAGAATAACAGAATAGATACCTTTGTTACGGTAGTCTTTCCTGGCAATAAATCAAATTTTATGTGAAGCTGCTGAATTTCTTTACAAGCTAGAAGTTTCATTTAACCAGAAATATTTTTACCATAAGACAAAAATCAAACCAGATTTAAGAATAAAATACACAGGACAAAAACACATAAAATATTATCCTATTACTTTTTAAATATGTAAAGGCATTCACACTCAGCTTCTTCACTCTCTAGAATGTTCTTTGCTGCTTAATGTTTGTACATCATTTGATTTAGCTCAGGCATACAAAGTTATTTTTAAGGCATTATACTGAGCTGACATGATGTGTATCCAAAAGCAAAAAAAAGGCCTGGAAACTTTTGAGTGCCTGAAATGTTACTGTAGTTCCACTGGGACATATGTGCCAGTCAAAAGGATGAAGTCTGAAAGTGCAGGGAATAGGTTATTTTTAACTGTAATATACATAATTGTTTTGTTAGGTCTATTAGATGTACAGTCACAGGTAATGGAAAATTAAAAAATAGATTAATTATTAACATAACTGATTATTCACACAATGCATTAGTAATCTAAAGACTCCACTGTGATAATCATCAGTGTAGTAGATAACAGATTATTCTGTGAAAATATAGTAAAACAGCTAGTTCTATTACAAACAATACAGATCATTATTAAATTCAAGTATAATAAAGAAAAAACTTAATTATTCATAGTATTAGTTGGCAATAGAAACATAAGCATGAATATAATGAATAGGCTAATAGTTCCCTATTAATGTGAATCTCCATATAGCAACGGCAAAACAAAGTGAAATGGGATATTTGCAAAAGTTACCTTAACAAAGATACTTCATAGGCCAAATGCCAGAAGAGATGGCTCATTACAGCTTAACCATGGCTGTGTCAGAGAATCACTTGGATAAACAGAAAAAACCTAATCCTCTACTCCTCCCTGCCCCCAAAATCCCAAGAACAATAAAAAAGCAAACACAAAAGGAACAAGACAAAAATACTGATGCCCATATCCCATTCTGAGATAACTGTAACAGATTTGAGTAGAGCCTTAGTAATATTTTAAGTGCCAAGCAGATTCCAATATGTAACTAGATTTATAATCCACTGAACCATTCAAAAACAGAGTATAACATAGCTAAAGAATGGGCTTACTAAAGAGATAATCTATACACTAAGAGTGCCAGAGGAGTCCAAAGACCCCTACTATGTCAGTATTCATACAGCTCAGGAATATGTCCAAAGCCCAAAATGTGTCTTTAAGATCTACATTGACACAAAAATCCTTATGCAGGTTTGGGCACTCAAAGATAGGCTTCCAGGCTATCATTACTTGATGACATCAACCATCAGATCTCTGAATGTGCTAATTTCAGGCTGGTTAAGAAAACTTGTAATACCTAAATACTACTCAGAATAATTTTTCCTTAGTGGCACATTTCCCTACAGAAAGAGAATATGCCTATCAGAAAAAAGGAGGAAGCAACAATCTCCACCATATATTGTTATTCAAATTTGTTCATTCATTTTTGTCTGAGTTTATTATTATGAGTACTTTTCTTAGTGTGTCCACTTATAGGAGCTCTGAACAAAATCATATTTTCAATCTGTAAAGCTGAGGAAGTCACAAAACATTGCACTGATACCATGGTATGATAACTTTCAAGAGACCCTTAATCTGACCAGCTAACCTTTCAGTTAAAATCTCAATGTCATGATTAAAATCACAACAGATACTAGCTTAAGTTGGGGAAATGGAAACATATTTCTAAGGGCTCTAGGGATAAAAGGTAGGGGTAGAAGGAAATAAATGGCCTAGAAAATAATGATCTTATTATATAATCATATTTTTTCTCATTGTCAAATATTCATTTCTTTTAAAGGCTAGAATAGGGTGAGAACAGGAAGGTTACAAGAAAATAAAGTCTGCTTATTTAACAAGAAAAAATACTTATGTGTTTGTGACTAAAGGAATGACAGACTTCATCCCCACTCTTGAGAAGCTTCCATATTTAAAGAATGCGAAAAGGGACCACGAATGACAACTGACAAACTATAAAAGAGTGTTATATGTTACGGTTCAACTGTGCGCCAAGTACAATAGATTAATTCATTTATTTATCCTCAAGGTATTATTCTTTTATGGATCAGATCTCTTGTAGATCTTGCCACCTAAAAGCTATTTTCTCACCAATTTCGTACAGCTATTATATAATAGAATGGTAGGATCCAATCTATGGGATCCCAAAATGACAAGAGTTTAATCCCAAACAGTTTAATAGTGACCTTCAAAATAAATTTACTGACAAAATAAAAACATCCTCATAAACAATGAACTAAACTTTTGGGTTCTCAATATAACATTAAAATAACTACTAGGTAAAAAATATGACACAAATTTAAAATTTTCTGCAGGAAAAAACTCAATACTTTCACCCTTAAAGTCTAATCTATTTATATTGAAGTCACATATTTTTAGATGGTTAAATATATCATAAGTGGTCATTTCTTTTGCCTGAATCATGAAAAAAAGAGCAAGAAATAGATTTGTTTACACTTCTTGCTATCCTAAGACATTTGGCTTTCACACACATATGTTGTTTTTAAAAAGATTAAAATACACAACCAAGGAAAGAATCATGTACTGCTTTAAAAAAGATAATCACATCTTCAACTTCCTATCTAACATATACATTTTAGGGAAACAAATTCAAATTCATAAGTGCTATGATGACAATGTTGGTAAAGAAATTAGGAGTAATAAACTATTAGAATATTTTAAAAATCTAAGATACACATAAGCAACAAATAACTACTTACCTCAGACATAGGGGTTCCCCAGAAGTCATTCTGAAATAAAGTTTTTAAAGGTGTAGATGGATGCAGGTCTTTGTTATCCAGTATTGCTGAAACATCATCAAAAACAAAACCACAAAAGAGGCTGTTCCAATAGCAGGCGGTAACCACACCTACTATTAAGGCTATTTCTTTGAGGTTAATATCAGCCATCCTGTCCACAACACTTGTGGACAAAATCTGGGGGGAAAAATCATGAAGATAAGATGAAATAAGCATCACTGATTTTTCAAATAAGTAAACTTTTCATAGAAGGATTAGAGTGAATGCTAATTCTCCAGGAAAATTCAAAGCTCAGCTCAAGTGTCATCCACCTCTAAAAAGCATTAGCTGCCCACCTCTTCAAATTCCTAACTTAAAATTAATTGCTCCTTCATGTATTTCATATTTCTATTAGAATCCTTTATCACACCATTTAATCTCTGGACTTACCTCTCTAGCTAACTAGATAGTGAACTCCCTATCAATTGTCACAGGTCAGGTTATTCAGGGAATATATATATATACATATATATATATAGATGTATGAAAACTTTAAAAACCTAGTATGGTGTACTCCAGAAGCAGTAAATAAGTTTTTGTGAGGAAAAAAAATACTTGAAAAGACACTGAACATGGATTTTCTGAAATGTAGTTGAAGCTTGTATTTTAGTACTTATATACCCGAAGACCAACTATTACCTAAATTAGGCATCCAAACTGTTAGTCTGCAGCCTTGTTTAATTTGGTTAAAGCCTTTTAAAAATATCTCAAATGTGTCTAAAGGCATTCTAAGCCTAAGCTAGCTGTATACTAGCCATTTAACTATAGTCTCACTATTTTTCACACTGATTTATGTTATCTACTTAGCAATATGAGTTTAAAACCCAGATCTAAACCATAGTGTTTTTCTCATTACAACAAATGATTTTAATCTAGAGAACAGGCTTCATACATGACAATTCATAATTAAATCATTGCTTTAGAAAGGATTTAATAAGAAAATGGTTTAGAGTAGAAGAAACTGTATTAAATGGATGATACTGAAGAATCAGCCTTATAATAAAAATAAGGTTGGAGGGTACTCTTGAAAAACAAGCCAATGATATACTTTTCTAGCTTGAGTAGTATCATTAGTAACAAAATCTGTGGAAGGCAGAATTATGGCCCACCAAAACTATCCATATCCAAATCCCTGAATCTGTGATAATGTTACTTTACATGGCAAAAGAGACATTACAAGGTGTGATTAAATTGAGGGTTGTGAGATGAGGAGATTATATCTTCGATTATCTGGGTGGGCCAATTCAATGACAAGAGACCTTAAAAGTTAAAGAGGGAGGCAGGAGAGTCAGGAAAGCAGAGATGAGAGTGATGTGATAGCCAGCTGGGGCCCCAAGGCAAGGAATGGTGGTGGCCTCCAGAAGCCGGAAAAAGCAAAGAAACATTCATTAGCGTCTAAAGTGACCACAGCCCTACTGACTCTAAATTTTAGTCTAGGGAAACCTCTTTTGCACCTCCATAATTATAAAATAATAAATTTGTGTGAAGTCACTTTATTTGCGGTAATTTGTTACAGCAGCAAGAAGAAACTAATACATTACTCACAGAGCCAGAAAATCTAAGACCTGATATATATCTATAGGAGTTCCTGCTAGATCAGAGAGGAAGAAGACAATAGGAAGGGCAGAGAGAGAGATTTAAAATCAGATGTAAGATTTATATAAGGATATAGACACACAAAAGCCTATAAGAAAGTATTAAAGTACAGATAGGAAAACCTTAGAATTACTTAAAGAAATGCAAAATCCAATCCTACAAATCACAAAAGGTAATTACCTGTACCTTTTGAAGGATAGTTTTCGAGTAAAAAAAAATGATATAAGAGTTCATCTTGAACCCAGAGCTGATTTATCATCTCTAAAGAGTATCAACTTGTGCCTTATCCCAGAAAAAGTTAATAGCAGTTGTTTAAAGACAGGAGATACTGAGCAGGCATTTGCCTCACTCCTGAATCACACACTAAAATGACAACCAAGGTATTAAAAAGAAAAAAAAAAGTATAAATTCACAAGGATAAAGACCATTGAATTTTGGAAGCTGGAAAAACAAAAGTTCAGTGGTGACTCAACAGAGCTCAGGAAAGTAAATCTTAAGCTTAAGGGGGAAAGCTAAAAAGTTTTTTGCATCCCTGCCAGCATCAATCTCAAAACTGGTGACAAAAATTTCAAGAAAAAGGAACAGATGTATTTGTTAAAATTTAGACTCCTCTGTCATTGGGTATAGGCAAGTAACCTTTTCTCCTGTAGCTGGGTAGAAGACTAGAGACTTTCTCTCTGAAATAGGTGAAACACAGGGTGTCTGATGTAGGGAACACAAGTGAAAACAAAGGTAGCAAACTGAAAATGAGGGTTAACTAAAAGTCTGTCTACATACTTTGACACCCTCCAGTTATCTTCTACCAACTGGGCACACAATCTTGTAAAATTTTCAACCCTGGAAACAAACAAAAAAGAGGCCTCTAAAAGCTTCCACAAAGGAAGAAAGCAGGTTTCATAGCAGAGATTAGGATTCAAACAAATCCTTTTTTTTTTCCACTAACACTGGAAGCTGGAGGATGGGGGGGGGGGGGTGCAGGGGAGGAAAATCCTGAAAAAAAAAGGAGTAATGCTTCAAATTTCTGAGGGATAATAATTTCCAACCGAAAATTTGATATTAATAAACACAAATTTCCCAACTAGGAAAGTAGAATAAAAAATATCTTAAGATATTCAAGGTCTCAAAAACTTTACCTTCGATGTCTCCTCTTCTCAGGAAACTAACAGAAGACTTATTCTAATAAATAAGGGAGTATATTAAGAAACAGAAAGAGAGGGAAATCAGGAAACACGGGATCCAGTGCAAGATAGCAACAAAAGAAATACCCAGAATGAGAACCATGCCAGCAGGTCCACTAGCCAGTCTACCCTAGAACAGGTCAGAAGGTTCTTGAGCAATACTCCCAAGAAGCTGTAAATAGAGCACCTAATGTGTAAGAACCATTTTACTCTCCCATTGTGTATGTGTGTGTGTGTGATTGTAATTTAGAAAAACAAAACAACTCAGGACATCCACCACCAGGTAGGTGAAAATCAAGTCTCGTGTATGGGTCACAAATCTCTCTCCCATAATCTCAGAACCCTGATCTAGGGACATTTGGGATTTTTATCCCAAACTGCTGTTTGTCAAACTGTTTGTTTATATGTTTTCACCATAGGAAAAATTAAAAATAGAAGAAAAAGGAGTAAATTAAACCTATGGTTTTACTACCTCAAAGCTGTATTTGAGAACATATATATGATTATTAAAGTACTAATAATGTTTAAGAGAATCTGACACACACTGTAGACTCTTGGTATATTAGCTTTAAAACTATAAAATACAATTTTATATGATACAATAATATGTATAATATATATAATATTAAATTACAAACCATGCAATTTGTGGATTTAGGCTTTTTAGTTGAAAAGTATAAAAATTTAGCCAAGTTTACAAACATTATTGGAATTTTGTAAGGACTTGGGGAGTTGCTATAGTTTTAAGCTTAATTTACTAGGTTTATACAAATTGGTTTTTTGGGTTCTTTAAAGATTTTATTTATTTGACAGAGACAGAGACAGTGAGAGAGGGAACACAAGCAGTGGGAGTGGGAGAGGGAAAAGCAGGCTACCCGCTGAGCAGGGAGCCCAATGACTGAGCCACCCAGGTGCCGCTACAAATTGTTTTAAGTATTGAGAAAGTTTTGCTTTTTAAGTCAGGTATCTGAAGTCCTTGAATAAAAATGAATACAAATTATAAATACAAATTTTTAAAAGATTCTATTCATTTATTTGAGAGAAAGAAAGAGCATGAGCGGGGGGGGGGCAGGGAGGGGGAGCAGGGGGAAAGGGAGAAGCAGACTCCCCACAACAGGGAGCCCAATGTGGGGTTTGATCCCCGGGACTCCAGGATCATGACCCGAGCTGAAGGCAGATGCTTAATTGACTGAGCCACTCAGGAGCCCCTATAAACATAATTTTAAATTAAGGGAATTTAAACAAGTTTTTTTAAAAAAAGACTTATTTATTTTAGAGAAAGAAAGCATGTGTGCACATGCTGGGGGCGGGGGGGCAGAGGGAAAGAGAGAGAATTCCAAGCAGACTCTATGTCAGTCTCCATCCCACGACCCTGAGATCACAATCTGAGTGGAAAGCAAGACTTGGATGCCTAACTGACTGCGCCACCCAGGTGCCCCGACCAACTTTTAAATGTAGCTAAGGCATTTAGTCCTTTAAATTTGAGTTGTTGTAGAATAAAACGGTAAGTTTATAAAGTAAGATTTTTTTTTAGGTTGAATTTAAAGGCTTAAAAAACATAAGGTTAAAAAATGCTACTTTAAGAAACTTGGACAGTTCCCAGGATTTCTAAATAGGTAGTTAATGAAGAGTTATGCAGTCATGTTAAGTTGCAATGCAGTTTCATGCAGTAATTGAAATGCTCAATTCCAACATAATAATCAAAACTTTCAAATTGATTTGACTTTGAGGATTGTCCTCTGCTCCAAGTTCTGGCTCACTGCAAACAAGAAGCCTCTTGTCATGCAATGAGGTTCTTCTCTTCTCTTTCTTTAGATACTGGAGTACCTTACATTCTGGTTAAACATAGTTTTTGAACACTACAGCATTAGAGCAAAATGGTGAAAGAAAACAAAAATACTTACTTGAACATTACCAAATGAGACTCTCATATGTGTTCTTTGGGTTCAAAACCCCACATTACTGGGAATCATCACCTCAAGTTCCCTTTATCTCTATTTCATCTTCCTTCATTAGAAGAAAGATCCTTAGTCCCTCCTTGGAAACTGGTAATATCCAGCTTTTATTTGCTGAGATCTATTTAAAACCACCACCCCTACTTCCATCCTCTACTCCCTCAGGTGGCTTTGACTCCACAACTGAGCTCACAAGCATGCCCTAGAACTAGCTCACTCCCTTTGTTTCACTAAGCTCCCTTGGGTTATCTTTTAAAATTCTATAAACTTGGTATGGGTGAGGGGTTTAAGAAGCATCACATGGGTTTACCAATGAAGTGCTATTCATCAAGTAAATGGCATAAAATGCTTACTATTCATGAAGACTACTGTTATGGTTAGTTTTTTTGTGTGTGTAAAATTTTATTTATTATTTATTTGACAGAGAGAGAGAATGCAAGCAGGGGGTGTGGCAAGCAGAGGGAGAGGGAGAAGCAGGCTCCCCACTGAGCAGGCAGCCAGACACAGGGCTCAGGCATGACCTGAGCCGAAGGCAGACGCTTAAACAACTGAGCCACCCAGGCATCCCTGTTATGGTTAGTTTTATGTGTCAACTTGGCGAGGCAATAGTTTTCTTTTTCTTTTTTTTTTTTTTTAAGATTTTATTTATTTATCTGACAGAGAAAGAGAGAGATAGCGAGAGCAGGAACACAAGCAGGGGGAGTGGGAGAGGGAGAAGCAGGCTTCCCACGGAGCAGGGAGCCGGATGCGGGACTCAATCCCAGGACCCTGGGATCATGACCTGAGCCGAAGGCAGCCGCTTAACGACTGAGCCATCCAGGCGCCCCAAATACTAACCAAGGTGTCGTTATAAAGGTATTTTGTAGGTGTGGTTAACATTTACAATCCAATGACTTTAAGTAAAGATTATATCCCATAATGTGGATGGACCTCATCTAATCAGTTGAATTGCCTTCAGAGCAAAACTGAAGTTTCCCTAAGAAGAATTTCTACCTTGAGACTGCAGCATCAGATCCTGCTGGAGAGTTTCTACTTTCCCAGCCTACTCTACATCTACAGATTTTGAATTTACCAGCCCCATAATTTTTTAAGTCCATTCCTTGATATAAGTATCTTTATTTGATACATATGCACAAGTATGTGTGTGCATATATATATACACACACATATATATATAAACATGCATATATATTTATTTTGCTGGTTGTGCCTGGGATCCCTTATGTGCTTATAGTTATCCTGTTTAACGCTGGAAATCTAAAGTGTAGGGGGGCTCCACTAAAAAGAATTACAGGCCAGTATCCCTGATGAACATGGATGCAAAAATTCCCACAAGATACTAGCAAACTGAACTCAACAGTACATTAAAAGAATTATTCACCACGATTGAGTGAGATTTATTCCTGGGCTGCAGGGCTGGTTCAATATTCACAAATCAATAGAGGTGATACACCACATTAATAAAAGAAAGAATAAGAACCATTATGATCCTCTCAATAGATGCAGAAAAAGCATCTGACAAAATAGAACATCCATTCTTGATAAAAACCCTCAACAAAGTAGGAGTAGAGTGAACATACCTCACATCATAAAGGCCATACATGAAAGACCCAGAGCTAATATCATCCCCAATGGGGAAAAACTGAGAGTTTAGGAACAAGACAAGGGTGTCCACTCTTACCACTGTTATTCAGCATTGTACTGGAAGTTCTAGCCTCCACAAACAACGAAAAGAAATAAAAGACATCCAAATTGGCAAGGAAGAAGTCAAACTCTCACTATTCTCAGACAACATGAGACTCCACACAGAAAACCTGAAAGACTCCACCAAAAGATTGCGAGAACAAAAACACAAAGTCACAAAATATAAAGTCAACATTCAGAAATCTGTTGTATTTCTATACAGCAATAATGAAGGAACAGAAAGAGAAATGAGGGAATCTATCACATTTGCAATTGCACCAAAAACCGTAAGATACCTAGGAATAAACCTAACCAGAGAGGTAAAAGATCTGTACTCTGAAAACTATAGGACACTGACGAAAGAAATTGAAGAGGACACAAAGAAATGGAAAGGCATCCCATGCTCATGGATTGGAAAAACACTGTTAAAATGTCTATACTACCCAAAGCAATCTGTACATTTAATGAAATCCCTATCAAAATACCACCAGCTTTTTCACTGAGCTAGAACAATCCTAAAATTTGTATGGAACAAATTTTGTGAAAGACCCCAAATAGCCAAAGCAATCCTGAAAAAGAAAAGGAAAGCTGGAGGCACCACCATTCCAGATTTCAATATATATTACAGAGCTGCAATCATCAAGACAGTATGGTACTGGCACAAAAAAAGACAAAGAGATCAATGGAACAGAACAGAGCCCACAAATGGGCCCATAACTCCATGGTCAACTAATCTTCAACAAAGCAGGAAAGAATATCCAATGGAAAATAGACTATCTCTTCAATAAATGGTGTTGGGAAGACTGGACAGCAACATGCAGAAAAATGAAACTGGACCACTTTCTTACCCATACACAAAAATAATTCAAAATGGATGAAAGACCTAAATGTGAGACAGGAAGCCATCAAAATCCTAGAGAACACAAGCAGCAACCTCTTTGACCTCGGCTGTAGCAACGTACTACACACATCTCCAGAGGCAAGGGGAACAAAACCAAAAATGAACTATTGGGACTTCATCAAGATAAAAAGCTTCTGCACAGCCAAAGAAACAATCAACAAAACTAAAAGGCAGCCTATGGAAAGGGAGAAGATATCTGCAAATGACATAACCAATAAAGGGTTAGTATCCAAAACCTATAAAGAACTTATGAAACTCAACATCCAAAAAACAAATAATGCAGTTAAGAAACTGGCAGAAGACATGAATAGACATTTTTCCAAAGAAGACTTTCAGATGGCCAACAGACACATGAAAAGATGCTCAACATTACTCATCATCAGAGAAATATAAATCAAAACCATGATGAAATACAACCTCACACCTGTCAGAATGGCTAAAATTAACAACACAGGAAACAACAGATGTTGGCAAGGACGTGGAGAAAGGGGAACCCTCTTACACTGTTGGTGAGAATGCAAACTGGTGCAGCCACTCTGGAAAACTGTATGGGGGTTCCTCAAAAAGTTAAAAGTAGAACTACCCTATGATCCAGCAATTGCACTACTAGGTATTTACCCAAAGCGTACAAAAATACAGATTTGATGGGGTACACGAACGTGATGTTCACAGCAGCATTATCATCAAGAGCCAAACTATGGAACGAACCCAAGCGTCCATCGATTGATGAATGAATAAAGATGTGGTGTACGTATACACACACACACACACACACACACACACACACACACACACACACACACACAATGGAACATTACTCAGTCATCAAAAAGAATGAAATCTTGCCATTTGCAACCAAGTGGATGGAGCTAAAATGTATTATGCGAAGTGAAGGCAGTCAAAGACAGACAAATACTGCATGATCTCACCCATGTGGAATTTAAGAAACAAAACAGATGAACATATGGGAGGGGGAAAAAAGAGGGAAACAAACCATAAGAGACTCTTAAAGACAGAGAACAAACTGAGGGGTGATAGAGGGAGATGGGTCAGGGATGGACTAGATGGGTGATGGGTATTAAAGAGGGCACTTGATATGGTGAGCACTGGGTATTGTATGTAAGTGATGAATCACTGAATTCTCCTGAAACCAACATTGCACTGTATGTTAAATAACTAGAATTTGAATAAAAATTTGAAAAAAAAATTTAAAGATATAGTGTAGAGGTCTTAAGTTGGAAAGCTAGTTTCTGCTACATATGGTCATACCCTCTAGTAGGTTAGCCTGAACTTCTTTAAATGGTGATCTCAGGAGAGAAGGGGGGCAAGTCCCAATGCACAAACTCTCTTCAAGTCTCTACTTAAGGCATATAAATATATATATACATATATATATGTATATATATATTCCCCTATCAAGCAAGGTAAACCCATAGTCACTGAAGGAGAGGCTATAAAGGGTCAAGATCATAGAATTTTCGGAAGAATCTCCAAGGGAGCATATTATGAGAGAAAGGGAATGAGAGCTAGTAGTTCTCATGCATGTCATGAGCTCGGCTGTGGAGTCATTTTAGATTCTGCCCAAAAGAACTACTTGCAAGGGTAGAGGTTAAGGGAAATGGAGAGGGTTACATAAAGGAATAGTTAAAGGGAGGCATGATTCACTGGGAGCCATTACTATAACAATGTACCACATCAGTATTAAATGTTAGCTGTGGGAATGGTACAGAGTGGATGTTTGTGTACCCCTAAAATTCATGTTAAATCATAATGCTCAATGTGATGATACCTGGAGGTAGGGCTTTTGGAAGGTGATTAGGTCATGGGGATGGGGACTTCATGAGGATGGGGACTTCACAAATGAGATTAGTGCCCTTATAAAAGAGGCCTGAGAAAGATCTCTTGGCTCTTCTGCCACTGAGGAAACAGTAAAAAGACACTATCCATGAACCAGGAAGTGGGCCCTTATGAGACACTGAAAATGCTCATGCCTTGATCCTGGTACTTCCTAGCCTCCAGAACTGTGAGAAATAAATTCCTGTTGTTTATAAACCACCTAATATAGGGTATTCTGTTAGAGCAATATGAACAGACTAAGGCAAATTCCAGTACTTCTTCTAGCCACATAAACATATTCAACACAGGCACATAGTCTGAGTGAATGCGATTGATTCATGTTTACTTACAACAATGGGATGTCACTACATATGTGCAAAAAACCCAACTGCAATGGAAGACCACTTATGAGCTACAATAGAGAGATACAAAACTTAATATACTTCCCTCAGCAAAATTGTACCATGAACCCCTTTTCCTAAAAATTCAACAGTACAACTGTGGAAAAAATAAACCTATAGGAAAATTTTACATGAATCTAGCACTATTTAGCCTGGAAAGTAAAGTTCTCTCCATAAAATAATTTCATGATTTTATCTTCTTCAGTAAGAATAATCTGTATTTCATGACTTTTTTAAAGCACATAAAGTTTGTGCAGTCTGCATTCACACTGATTCCTCCTAATCTTTCCAGTCTCATGTCAAAAGACAAGTGTCTACTTGCTGCACACTGATCCTCTCCAGGAGAACAAACAAAACAAAACATTATACACAGGGATACTAAATTTCTCATGGTCATGCTTTATTATAGATGCTGGAAAAATAAGTTACCATTCATTTTCTCTGTGAGGCAGCAAAAAAGGGAATGGAAGTAACATCTAAATAAAATAAGCTGCCTGATACAGGGAATAAAGGTAGCAATTATAAAAGGGAAGCCTTTCTTATGAAATGATTTTGGTCAGATAATACTGCTCATAAAACCAGGGAGAAGAAAGAAGGCAGGTCCAGGCAAGTGTTCCTTTAATAAGGCCCCTTATAAAATTATCACATAAATCTCTTATCTTGGTGCAAATTGATGCAGAAAATCTGATGAAAAGTAACAGTGAGTTTTAGCAATTTTCCTCAAAATTATATAGTGAGTGATTGAACTAGAACTTGTGTTATATTTCTTGATTCACAGCTAGGTTCAAACTTACCAAAATGCATTAGGACCTAGACCATGGCAAACTTGTTTCCTATCAGATCCCCCACAACTAGCTGTTGGGGAAAGTCATTGAAAAGACTCGGCTGAGCTATAAACTGGACCCAGGTGATCTGAGTGAATCCCCTTATCCCCTCCCCTTGGAATGTGGTTCTGTTTGCTTTTCCTGCTCCCCAAGGCTGCTGTAAGCACATAGCCTTGAGATAGATATGGTGTTGAGAACACCTGCACAATACACTTAACTGAACCCAGTTAAGGCCTCTCTCTATATAAACTTTTAAGATTTGGTGGGTGGGTGCAGGGATCCATTATTCTTCCAGCTGCCCAAGACAAGCCTCCTAGGCAAGTCCCCTTTGCTTAGCAAAACTGCCACCTACCAAGCTGGAAAGGCCTTCCCCTTTCTTTGGTCTCTCTGCCCTCCACATTCGGAAGCCAGTTTCAGATTAAACCTGGGAAGTTCCCAAGGAGGTTATGAACCAACACTAGCACAGTGCACAAGCTCAAAAATAGTGCTAGGATGAGTAAAAGAATGAAATTTAAGCAAGATTTTACATTTAGTCAGGACTATAACTGAGATCTGGGTTACAATCTTAGATTCATTAATTATTAGGAAATAACTTAGCTTCTCTGAATCTATTTTCACTTCTGAAAAATGAAAATAAAATTTATCATTAGACCAGGAACCTTGAGTTGCTGGGAATATAAATGTGAACAAGAGGGCGAGGGGAAGTAAAGTTAGTAAAGACCAATACAGACAAAACAAAACTAGAAAATGAATATACAGAATAGTTATCATGAATGAAAAACAAGAAAAACAAGGTGCTGCAGTAAAAACAGATTCTTACGATGAAAATAAACATGCAATTTTAAGCATATGACTCATGTGACAAGAGAAATTAGATCTCATCTCTTCCTTCCCTTGATAAATTATGAATTAAAAACTGAACATGAAAAATATGTAATTCAAATACCTAAGTAAACAAAGTTACATCATTAGAATATAATATTTACTATAGACAGCAAGACTGAAGAACAAGCACTTCACAGATATTGGTTCTCAGCATGCCTTAGGAGGCAGTATGGAATTAAAGAGAACATCCTCCAGCCAGAAAAATCCATTTTCAATCACACCATTTAAGTTTTAGCACAGTTCCTAACCTCTCCAAGCCTCAGTTTTACAACTTGGATGGAAAAATGAGGACGATACAGGCACCTACCTCACTGGACTGTTATGAAGATGAACTAAGAGAGTGACAAAGTTATAGTAATCATAACAGTATGATATTTGCATAAAACAGGTTAACGGAACAAAACAGCCCAAGTACCATAAAACAGGTTAATGGAACAAAACAGTAATCATAACAGTATGATATTTGCATAAAACAGGTTAATGGAACAAAACAGCCCAAGTACCAAGAATACACAATGAAGAAAGGCGAGTCTCCCTAATAAATGGTGCTGGGAAAACTGGAGAGCCACATGCTCCTTGACATTGACCCTGACAATGATTTTCTGGATTCGGAACCAAAAACAAAGGCAAAAAGCAAAAATAAACAAGTGGGACTATGTTAAACTAAAAAGCTCTGCACAACAAAGGAAACTATCATCAAAATGAAAAGACAACCTATGGAAGAAAATAAATCCAAATCATGTATCTGATAAGGGATTAATATACAAAATATGTAAGGAACACCTACAACTCAACAGCAAAAAAGCAAATAATTTGAGGAACTTCTTCCAAAGACATACAAATGGCCAACAGATACATGAAAAGGTGCTCAACATCACTAATCATCAGGGAAATGGAAATCAGAACCATGAGATCACCACACACCTGTCAGTTTGCTGTCATCAAAAAGACAAGAGATAATAAGGGTTACCGAGGACGGGGAGAAAAGGGAACCCTTGTGCACTGCTGGTGGGAATGTAAACTAGTGTTATCAAAAAGACAAGAGATAATAAGGGTTAGCGAGGACAGGGAGAAAAGGGAACCCTTGTGCACTGCTGGTGGGAATGTAAACTAGTGTAGCTACTACGGAAAACAGTTACGGAGATTACTCAAAATTAAAAACAGAACTACCATATTATCCAGCAATTCTATTTCTGGATATATACCCAAAGGAAACAAAACCACTATGTGCATGAGATATCTACACCCCCATATCCACTGCATAACTATTTACACTAGCCAAGACATGGAAATAACTTAAGTGGCCACTGACAGATGAATAAAGAAAATGTGGTATATACAATGGATTATTCAACCACGAAAAGAATGAAATCTTGCCATTTGGGACAACATGGATGGACCTTGAGAGCATTATGGTAAGTATCAGAAAGAAAAATACAAATACGGTATGGATCTCAGGTGCAGAATCTTAAACAAAACAAAAAACAAACTCATGGAAACAAAGAACATACCCGTCAAAAGGTAGAAACTTAGAGTTACAAGACAAATAAGTTCTGGGGATGTAATGTCAGCATGGTTAAAAAAATAATGAACAGTATGTGGCATATAATCTCAGTAAAGGATACAACAAAATTATCATTCCTACAAATCTGATTAATGTTTTTAAAATTTATCTCACTAAATCAGTATCTTTTTTATTTTCTGAGCTATTATTTGTTTTACCCAAATACGTGGTTTGGAAAGAGATCTGTATATTTTCAGAAGGAAAATTTAGTATCAATCATAGAAAAGAAAAGGTCCTTAAAAAAAAAATAGGAGGCACTGCTCCAACAGTTGAAAATGTCATTTAGATGTCAAGTCTACAGCTTCTTTTTTTTTTTTTTTTTAAGTCTACAGCTTCTTAAGAAAGTTATCTAGTAGTGTATCATATTCCAGAATGGCTGAACACAGCGGGATGAACAAAACTTGACCGAAGAACTGTAAACACCTGAGAAACGCTTTCATATGAGGGCATCTTCGGTAACCAAGAAAGCGACAGCATCCAGACTGGTGAGTACTGAGGCCCCTTCTCTCTCCACCCCAGCATTAGTCTGGGCAAATTCTAAACACTCCTTTCTAGAGCCTTCACTCTATACCAGCTCTTCAATCTTCAAGTCCTCCAGTCCGCGAAGGCTATGGTGCTACAGGTAAGGCGGGCAGAGAAGAATATGTCCTCTTCTCAATTCTTCACTCACCCCAAAACCATGATCGTGGCCGTGCGGCCCCCACTCCACCGTACGGAGTAGATTCAGAGCGCAAAGCAAACGAAAACTTTCTTTTCCTTCTTACAGAGGGCACCACGCGTGGAACGTGTGCAAACGTCTAAGGAAACGGGTTCTTCTCACCTCTTCAGACCTGGACCGAGTCCTTCCGCGCCAATAGCACGAGCTTCATTAAGCCGGGACCGCTCCCCTCAATTCCTCCCCCGCCTCTGACCCACAGCTCGACCTCACCTGGGAGCGGTTCCACCAGGAGATGGCTTAGAGAAATCCCAGGAAAAGCGGCCCAGCTAGTGACGCCACCAAAGGCAGAGTCATGGTCTACCTCATTCAGGTCACCAGCGCAGACGCGCCTCAGCCACTGCGCCTCCCGCCTCTGGGTTGTTCCTCCACCACCCCGGTACCGTCGCAGCTCCCCGCATTGCACGCTGGGAACGGCCTCCCTCCACCTCTCATAGACTTCAGTTCCCAGCATGCGCAAGCTTCCAAGCAGAACTGCACTATGGGATTTGGAGTCCTTATCCCTCGACTTCTCCGTCTTTAACAGAGAGTCCAAGGGACCGTGCAGGAGAATCTAAACGCAAAGCATCACCCAAGGTCGTGAAATGTAGGCTCCCCTCGCATCCGGGGCCTAGTGCCGTCCTTCGCGGGGTGGGGATTGGTGTCGCCTAGCAGCCGCCGCCGCTCCTGCTTACGCAGGACCTGTTGGCGGGATCCAGAGTCCGGGTGGAAGCGCGCTGGGGAGCGGTCAGGCGGGGCGGCGGGGCCAACCTTGGCCCGTGCGGCAGATCAGGGACCTCTGCTGGTTGCCAGGCTCGGTTAGGTGGGTGGATCTTGCTGAGCAGGAGCAGCCAGTTTCTTCCCAAAAAGGTTCTTTAAGTCTCGGGGCCCGTATGTAACGGTTTGTCTTCCCCACCCCTTAGTCTTTGGTCCGCAATCCGTGGGCCTTCTCCTAGCTTCAGCCCCGGTTTCCCCGGCCTACCTGCTCTCATTTCAGTCGTTTATTTACACACCTTTTCTTTTTTACCCCCAGTTCCTGCTTCACCGAATCAGGGTTCATTTTCAGCCTTCCAAGTACCCCCGGGTTTGGTACCATTAGACGTTCGTGCGCCTCGGTGGTAAGGGGGCGTGGAGGAGGGGACTCAGAATCTTAGTTCTGACCTAGATTAGTTATAGGAGAGAATCCGTCATGGTTTATTCAGCCGGTGCAGTCTTTGTTGGTTTGTGCCAGCTGCTATAATTTTGATTAAGGCTATTTTGCCCACTTATCTGTTATACAATTAAGGAGCCATAGCTCTTTGCTAACACCATAAAGGGTTATAATGATGTAATCTATAAAAATAGGAACGCTGTTTACCTTGAAAATGCTAATACCCACCTGTTTTGTTACAGAAGGTAAAGCACAGTGAAGGATTTCAAGATGCCACCTAATATAAACTGGAAAGAAATAATAAAAGTTGACCCAGATGACCTGCCTCGTCAAGAAGAATTGGCAGATAATTTATTGATTTCCTTATCCAAGGTGCTTAATTGATAAACAGTACACACACATGCCTATATATACACACAACTATGATTAATCTAAGTTGTCCCTGAAATCAAGGAATGTTACAAATGGAAGAGTTTTTATATTTTGCCCAAGGGTTATAAAACATAAAATAGTTGTTTTTCTTTTTACTTAGGTGGAAATAAGTGAGCTAAAAACTGAAAGTCAAGAAAATATGATACACCTTTTCAGAATTACTCAATCACTAATGAAGGTTTGTATGCAGTAGGTTTTAATGATTTTGACTATTGGAGGACGTTTAAGGAACTGTTCTTAAATAAGTTAGTCTTTATGAAAGTACTTTATAATATCAGAATCACTCAAAAATGAGATCTCTTCAAATGTGGATTGAAAATTTTAGTGTGCAAAACATTGCTGGTTTCTGCTCTAGAGTTCCTAGAAGAATGTCTAAGGGAAACAGAATGGGTATGTTTAAAAATAACATAGAGAGGTCCTTTGTAATTATGTTAACATAATCCTGAAATCAGAATGAAAAATGTGAACACTTGTATAGGGGTTTGTTGGGAGGGGGAAAGGTTTAGGTGAGAGAAGGCCTTATGAGGGGCAAAGACTGCTGAGTAATTTTAGGTAAATGGAAAGCAGTGGTAAACATTAAAAAGCTTCTAAAGCTGGAAATCAGCTTAAATAAAAACTTGGACTAGAAAATGTGCTTAGTCTACTGGGTATTTACCCCAAAGATACGAATGTAGTGATCCAAAGGGGTATGTGCACCCCAATGTTTATAGCAGCAATGTCCATAATAGCCAAACTATGGAAAGAGCCAAGATGTCCACCAACAGATGAATGGATAAAAAAGATGTGGTGTGTATATATATATATATATATATATATATATACACAATGGAATATTAAGCAGTCATCAAAAAAAAAACCCAAAATCTTGCCATTTACAACAACGTGGATGGAACTAGAGGGTATTATGCTAAGCGAAGTAAGTCAATCAGAAAAACAAGTATCATAATCTCACTGATATGAGGAATTCTTAATCTCAGGAAACAAATGAAGGTTGCTGGAGTGGTGGGTGGGAGGGATGGGGTGGCTGGGTGATGGACATTGGGGAGGTTATGTGATATGGTGAGCGCAGTGAATTGTGTAAGACTGATGAATCACAGACCTGTACCTCTGAAACAAATAATACATTATTTGTTAAAAAAAAAAGTAGGGAAAAATGAAGGGGGGCAAATCGGAGGGGGCGACAAACCATGAGAGACTATGGACTCTGAGAAACAAACTGAGGGTTTTAGAGGGGAGGGGTTGGAGGGATGGGTTAGCCCAGTGATGGGTATTAAGGAGGGCACGTATTGAATGGAGCACTGGGTGTTATATGCAAGCAATGAATCATGGAACACTACATCAGAAACTAATGATGTAATGTATGGTGACTAACATAACATAATAAAATTAAAAATAATTAAGAAAAGAAAATGCTTATTCTTTACAGTTGAGGAGACAGGTGCAGAAAATTTATAGTAGGTTATAGAGGAAACAAATGGGTATAGCTTGCAGTAGGCTGGCAAGGGTAATACAGGTGTATTTTATACTATCAGCAATGAGGAGCCATTAGAGGTTTTTGAGCCACAACTGGTAATAACAAAAGTGTGCTTTAGGAAGGCTAAACTAGGTATGTTAATAGGACAAATTGAAGGGAATTGAAGCTATTTAGACATAACATTGTGAAGAAGGTTAGACATAAGATTATGGACTAAAATAATGATAATGGTAAAAGAAAAAGTAGAAAACATTACAAAGGGAAAAGTTACAGTACTGGATATAAGACTTGAAGGAAAAAGAGGAATCAAAGATACTTCAAGCTGTTAGGAATCTAGGAATTATATCCTTACGTAAGAAAATCGTCTATTCAACAAATATTTACTGAAAGTCTCCATATCCCAGGCATTGAAGGCACTAAATATTGGGAAAGCAAATGAAACAAAATCCTCATTTTCAGTGTTTATGTAAAGACGTAATTGAAATAACCTTTTTTATGTTTAGATGAAAGCTCAAGAAGTAGAGCTAGCTTTGGAGGAAGTTGAAAAAGCTGGAGAAGAACAAGCAAAATTTGGTAAACACCCTGGAAAACTTTATCATAGTGTTAAATAGGGGATTCTGTTTAATATACTCTATAAAATTTATATCCTCACTTTATTTTGAAAGACATTTCTAGAACTCTTATTTCATGGATGAGGTATAAAAGTTATTTTTTTCTTATGTTACTTTATTATAATCATGATGGAATCTTTAACAATTTTATTACTTTGTTGCAATTTATTTAAAAATTTGTCTTGAGATAAATCTGACCAATTGAAACTTTTTTTTTAATAGAAAACCAATTAAAAACTAAAGTAATGAAACTGGAAAATGAACTGGAGGTATGTCCTTTTGTATTACCTAGGATGTAATTGTTGTTAATTTTATTATTTTGAATTATTTTCAAAACTTTATATTGGCTGGAAAAAATCACAGGAATGATACTGTGTTCATAATTAGTTGTTTGTTCAACATATATTTTACATGTAATGTAAATTCTTAAGTTTAAGAATCCTTAAATTCTTAGGATTGAGCATCCAGTTGTGAACAAAATAAAAACATTCAGTAGGGGCGCCTGGGTGGCTCAGTTGGTTAAGCATCTGCCTTCGGCTCAGGTCATGATCCCAGGGTCCTGGGATCGAGCCCCATATTGGGCTCTCTGCTCGGCCAGGAGCCTACTTCTCCCTCTCCCTACACATGCTGCTCCCCCTGCTTGTGCTCTCTCTCTCTCTCTCAAATAAATAAATAAATCTTAAAAGAAAAAAAAATTCAGTAACCTGAGGCTTATAGTCTAGAGAGGCATACAGAAGATTACTAGTAACTGAACTGGAGTGGAGGCACATGGGAATTTGAGGAATAGTGATGGAAGGATATGGTAGAAGAAGTAGCTTTTGAAAAAGCTAAGAGCCAAAATATGAATATATTGTTAAGGAACTGAATACATTGAGATTCCTGAGAATGTGGGAAGGAATGTGATACAAATGAGTTAGCCTTTAAAAGAAAAGACCTTCTTCCTTTGTAGCAGGAAATATGGATGTATACAGAAGCTTTTATGTTTGTAGATTGAATACCTGGAAGTTGCGAGGTTGGCGGGAAAGCCCATTTGCTAAAAAAAAGAGTGGAAGATGTGTGGCTAAAGTTTAAGGAAAATTAAGTTTGAAATGTAGAGGAGAATGAGCTGGAGATTAGGGTATCTGGAGTCAGACAATTTGAATTCAAATCCTGATTCTTTTACTTACTCTGTCAACTAGGATGGGTTATTTTTTATTCCGCACTATATATCCATCTCCTAGAAAAATATCAACCATTCTCAATATATACTTATTAAGTGAATTATGAAATAGGATTGATTCTGTTAGCATTTAGCCAGGCAGCTGCTGTAGAATAGAAGGGCAGGGCAGTGGGGGTAGTGGTAAGAAAGTGGTTGAAGTGATAAATGATGATGAAATCTCAGGTGGATGGGTCAATCAAGATTTGAATGGTGGGAGAGGTTAGAGACAAGTCAAGGGATCAGAGGGTCCTATGAGGTCAGAGGGAGGTGTACTAGGAATCATGAGAAAATGTTTCTGCTGGGACAAGGTTCTGGTGTGGGCCTGAGAGTGGGAGGCTATAGTGAATTCAAGAAGCATGTAAAAAGATAGAGACTAGAATGAAAGTTACATGGATGTGGAAACTGCTTAGGGGGCTTTAGTGAAACACTATGAGCCATGTGCCAAAACTTCTCAATGAATTTTGAGAGGGAGCAATTGGGAAGTTAGTAGTTTGCTACTACCATGAGTAGGTAGGGATTGGATAGCTGGATATCATATAGAATTCATGGCAACTGGAGTTTTCAAAGGTGGTGGAGGAATGATAGCCTGGAAGTTGCAGGTTGAAGTAAATCAACACCTCTTGCCCTTGAGGTCTTGGGATGTGAAAGAATGAGCATGTCCCAATTAAAAGAGTTCCAGAGGATTTAGTATACTAAAGAAACCAAATTGCAGCTAAGAAGGGGAGATGGGGAGCATGATTTAGTAAAAGGGCTAAGAGTATAAAATATTAATTTATCTTGAAAGAAGATTTTTGAGAGCACAGAGGTAAGTTTTCTGAAGGAGGAAAAGAGGGAGAAGACTCTATTTAATATATAGAAGTATCACAACTGTATGGTAAAGAGATGAATGTGAGACAGGTAGATAACTAAAGGATACATTTTGGACCATGACCCCAAATAACAGGAATATGAAATGAAATGGATTTAATCTGCCACAAGATTTTTTTTAAGTAAAGTCTATCCCCAACATGGGTCTCAAACTCATGACCCTGAGATCAGGAGTTGAATGCTCTACCTACTGAGCCAGCCAGGTGCCCCAATCTGGCACAAGATTTTCAAGGTAATCTTAGTCTGAGCCATCCAGTACAGTAGCACTAATCACTTGTCGCTATACACTTGAAATTCATTACAATAAAAATTAAAAATTCAGTTCTGTAGTTGCAGTAGTCACATTTCAAGTGCTCAAAGCCACTTGTGGATAGTGGCTACGGTATTCAGGCATGCAGAGAACATTTCCATTATCCCAGAAAGTCCTGTTGGACAGCACTGGTTTAAATAGAGTATGAGGGAAAGGGCAGGTTAAGAGCACCACAAGTCGGGTTCCCGGGTGGCTCAGTCAGTTGAGTCCGACTCTTGGTTTTGGCTCAGGTCATGATCTCGCAGCTGTGGGCTCAAGCCCTGGGCTCTGTGCTCAGTGCAGAGTCTGCTTCAGATTCTCTTCCTCTTTCTCAGTCACTCTCTCTCAAATAAGTAAAAATGTTAAAAAAAAAAAAAAAGTCACCAGAAGTCAATGACTGGGTGGAGTCCCTGCTGGTTTCAGAGTTGTGATGCTCAGGACAAGCCTTGATAGTTCATTGCCTGTGTTCTTTGCTTGTGCAGTTTAGTCCAGTGTCTGTGGCTCAATGGTTATAATAGAGCCTGAGCGACTGACAGTCAATTCAGAGCTCTGGGTGGCTCAGAAGAAGCTTAAGGGCTTATCAGTGGGCAAACTAAGCTTAAATACACAATTTTACAAAACAGGTCCTTAAGCTAACATGATTTTAAACATCTGGTGCTGATTATAATACAAATTTAAAGTCAATTTGTTGATTCTCTAATTATAATGGGACTGATTTATACTTCTGTTTTATTACTTTAAGATGGCCCAGCAGTCTGCAGGTGGACGTGACACTCGGTTTTTACGTGATGAAATTCGCCAACTTGAAAAACAGTTGGAACAAAAAGATAGAGAATTGAAGGACATGGAAAAGGAGTTGGAGAAAGAGAAGAAGGTTAATGAACAAGTAAGGCACACTTTCCTCAATGAATTTTAACTGATCAAGTTACCTAAAAACACCTGATTATACTTTTTATGTTTTATGTGAGAATTGGTGTATACTTACCTCTAAGGTTTTGTATCACTGTTCATGTTGTCATCACATCTTTAAATCAAATTTCTTGTTTTCGGGAGTACCTTGCTTTGTGCAATAAATACCTATATGTAAAAAAATACAGGTTCTTAAGAAGTCGTATTAATGCCAGCATTTTATAAATCAATGTATATTTTAAAGTACAACATTTTATCTTTTATACAAATATAGTTATTGCCTTTTATGTTATTCATTATTTATAAAATAAATCATGCAGTGGTCACTTAAATTTAGTTTGAGGAAAAAATTTTTTGCGGATAAATTTGTGAGTTCCTGTCAGAAAACATGTTTCCTATTTTGCCTCACCTGTCAGTAAACTTATATAAAATCTGCTGCCTAAGTGTGGTAACTGTCCCATCCCTGATTCCCAAAAGCTACCTTTGTGTCCTTTAGGTCAATGTTTTATTACATCCTAATAATTTTATTTTGTCCATTGTTCTTTTAGAAATAGAAGGTGGTAAATTTTAAGTAGACAACAATGATTATAAGGTGTTGCTATTTTAAAGAATTTGTTACAAATTGATTTTGTAAGGAAAAACATGCCTATTCTTGATATATCTATTTTCTTATATAATTTAGACGATTCATGCAAAAGTGATCTATCCATACCATTTTTGTGGTGAAAAAAGTATGGATTGATGCCACCTAAAGGTTAGAAATAAGTTCTTAGAGAATTGTCTGTTTAATTGACTCAATAAAACATAACAGACCTATGGATTTCTTAATCATTAAGGATTCAACCTATGACATACAGTAATAGAATTGCTTGTTAGGGGGATATCTGTGGTTTTCTGGACTGTTCTTCTGTCTAGTCCATATATTAATCAATTTTTTGTCATTCATACCATGCACCCTTAGCTAATCAGAAGTACCGTGTCCATTCTTCTTAGACTGCTATCTTTTATTCATAGGTACAAACACAGAAAACTTGAATATATGGCCTATGTACCATTCCAGTTGCTAGATTCCTTGAGATGGAATATGATTTGTTGGCAATTTTTTCTTTGCCCTTAACCAGTCATTCACTTTATTGTGTATTTATAGCTTGCCAGAAACAGTTAGGTACTAGGAATACAAAGGGCAATGATACCCTACTTCTTGATATTCATTGTCAATAATAAATATAACATAGAGGATACTCTGGGGAGGGATACCTAAATCAGTCTTGAGGTTCAGGAAGTGATTTGTAAACTGAGACCTGAAGTAGGAGTTAGTCTGGCAAAGGGTTGGAGTATACATACATGGTGGTTAAAAATAGGGCATTCTGGCCTGAAGATACAACATTTGCTAAGATCTGGAGGGAAGGGATGGCATGGTGAATTCAGGGAACTACAGTTACTCATTTTGGCTGAAATATACGTAAAAATAGCTAGTGTAGAATCTTTACTGTGTGCCAGATATTTTATATGCACTAATTCATTATTCCTCATTTCATACTTATCATGAGATAGGTAACATTTGCCCATGCTACAGATAAGGAAACTGAGACACAGGAGAGATAAGTAATTGTTCACAGTTACAGAAGTGGTAAAACCAGGATTTGAGTCCAAACTTACTCAATGAATCTATGCTCTAAACCACTGTACTATCCTGCCTTCCTAGTTTAAACATTTGTGATCCTCTGGAGAGAGAAGCACAGGCCAGTTCCTGAGGAATTGGGTGTTTTTCCTAAAAGGAGCCAATAAAAATTTTGAATACAAGAATATCATGATCAGATCTATACTTTTGAAGTTTATTCAGCTTTACAGAGAGTGGATTGAAGGGGACTAAGTATAGTAAGGAGACATTTCTGCTAATTCAGGCAGGTGCTGATGATGGGCTAATTAAAGTCATGACTCAAGGGATTAAGGGATAGAGACAAGTTTAGAGATGTGGGTGTAATTGGATGTGGTGAATGATTGGTTGTCAGAGGAGAGGGAGGAACGGAGAGTTTTGTGCATTGGGCCACTGCATAAGGAGACAGTGTCATTTAAGTAGAGACACAAGAGGAACTAGAAGGTGTGTAATTATTACTTCAGTTTTCACTTTTGTACATGTTGAGTTTGAGGTCACAGTGGGCATATTCAAAAAGGATAACTGGATTTGGAATTCATGAAAGACACTGGGTGGATGATGAATATTTGTGAATTAAGAACATAGCTATGAAGCCATAGAAATGACTGTAAGGGAGATCTCTGAGAAATGTCTAATGAAATAGGAAGAAGTGCTTCAAGGAACAGCACAAGAAAAGACAAAACTCGAGAATGTAATGTTTGAAAAACTAAGGGAAAAGAGCATCAGTAGTGCTAAATGCTTCAGTGTTAAGTTCTTGACATCTCTTGCCTTGTTAAAATTTTCCAATTCAAAACACAATGGGACTTTCTTAATTCCCAGTGACGACGATGATGATAGTAGTAGGTAAACTCCTGAGATTTGTATAGCATTTTGCATTTTATTATAAACTTTCTCTAAACTTTTTATTTTGAAAACTATCAAACCTTCATAAATATTGTAAGAAAAGGAATAAACATTTATATCCTCTTCATATAGATTGACCAGTTGTCAGAATTCTGCCACGTTTACTTTCCCCATCAGTATCTTTATATACACATAGTTCTCTCTTTTTGCTGAGCCATTTGAGAGTTAACTGCAGATATGATACTGCACACTGAAATATTTCAGCATGTCTCTGAAAAAGAGAAGTATTCTGTAACATAACCACTATATAATTACCATATTCAGAAAATTTATTTTTATCCAATACTTTTATCTAATATCTAGTCTATAATTGTATTTTTTTCTTTTGGCCTAATACTGCCTTTCATAGTCCCTCCACCCAATATCC
Source organism: Eumetopias jubatus (assembly GCF_037043125.1). NCBI lineage: Eukaryota > Metazoa > Chordata > Mammalia > Carnivora > Otariidae > Eumetopias > Eumetopias jubatus. Next base: position 111,005,103 of record NW_028274814.1, on the reverse strand, counting down.
AAGGTTCCATCAAGGATCACATACTGCATTTGCTTATTTATTACAGACTTTTAACTATGTTTTAATTGCAAACCACTGAGAATTTTGCTTTCTCTTTGAATTAGGGAGAAAAGCAGAAAAGTGAAAGGCCATCAGAGGGATGGGGTTTGGACAATGGATGAAAAAAATCTGTGATAAGAGTTATAGTATTTGCCTGTTTTGGGAAACAAAAGAGTCACAAATGAAATCATTTATGAGAGGAGGGGAAAACACTCCATAATTTTTTGTTATTTCATGCACTGAGCATTGCGCTAAGGACTTCATATACATCATACTTAATTTTTACATCAACATATGAGATGGGAAAATTGGATTGAAGAGATGATAAATCACTTGTTCATACTCTACCAGAAATTAATGGACAAAGAATATAAACCTGGGCCAGTCTGATTTCAGATTGCTTCTTTTTAACGATATGTTGTGCTGCCTTATATTTCTAAGTAATTTAAATGCTCACCAGAGCAAAGAGTATATTCTAGCTCTGACATAGAAGAACTGTAAAATATTAAATATCTTGGACAGAAAATTACTCATTAGGTTTTTTTTGGGGGGGATAATTTGTTTATTGCTTTGTTTCTTTATCCTTTGGTTAGAGTTTTGGTTTTAGTTTTTTTTTTTAATCTTTTAAACTCAACCTGTTTTGTTTTTTATAATCCTTAGATTTCACAAGTTTTGGTTTATTATTCATGTCTTTGATCAACATGAGTCCTTAGTAGTTAATCATTCTCTACTTCATTGGAGAGAATGTAAATTTAAATTGATCAGCCAAAAACCTGGTTTTATATTGAATTACTGCTGAACCTTATTTTTTTTCCTATTTTAGTTGGCTCTTCGAAATGAGGAAGCAGAAAATGAAAACAGCAAATTAAGAAGAGAGGTTGGTAAAAAATTTTAGTAGTTGTGGTAATTCAACAAAGTTACTTGTTAAAAAGTTTTCATAAATTTATACTCTAACCAGAACTGGAACCTTCTAAGTAACTGATACTTTTAAGCTGCCTGATTTTATGATATGAATTTGTCTCAGGGAAATAGGAAATAAATTGAAAGTTGAGGCCATTAAGTATTACATTCATCTCTTACTTTATGTGGGTAAATTTTGCTTTGTTTCAGAAGCCATTCTTTGTTATTTTGCTAATTGACTGAATAACGATTTCTGTCTTCTCTTATTTTACCCAGTATTCTTTTAAATGTTTTCTTTCTCATGAAATCTTATAAGTTCTTTATTATTTGGTTCTTCTGAGCCAAATAATGTTTATACATTGTTTATCCTTATAAGAGTTCTTATCTTTTTAACATAACCAAAATATTCTTTGTTTTGGTTGATAATGAATATTCTTGCTTTCTTTGATTATCCAAAATAATATCTCCTTCTAAAATTTCTCTTTTTTGTTTTAATTTCTAATTCTTAATTTTAATTATATATCGCCTTTCTCATTTCTAATTATCTTTTTCCTGTTCTTTTCTGGAGAACAAACGTCTAAAGAAAAAGGTGAGACTTTAGGGGTGGTGAGACCTTGGGAGTTTAAAGATATATCGTTTTGAGATCAGCTATTTAGAGGATGAAATTTTGTTTCTATGCATGGTTTCTTAATATGGAATATTGTATTTGGTCTGCCTTCAGAACGAGCAGCTTCGTCAGGATATTATTGACTATCAGAAACAAATAGATTCACAAAAAGAAACACTTTTATCACGAAGAGGAGAAGACAGTGACTACCGATCACAGTTGTCTAAAAAAAACTATGAACTTGTCCAATACCTGGATGAAATTCAGGTAAAATAGAAGTTGGTTCAAGGCAATGATTCTTCTAAAACTTCCATTTTATTAATATAAACCTAGTATTTGGCCCTACATTTGAATTCTGTAGTAGAAATCTGCAACTATGCATTTGGAAACATGAAATAAATTGCATCTTTAAAGTTGTAAATCTTACGGATTCATTCATTTTATATGCCTATCTTGGGCATTAAGAAGGACTAAGCTTTTTAGGTACAATTTGCTTGATATTTAATTTGATTTAATTGGTCAAAAGCAATTGCTACTACAGATCTCTAAAGAATTCTCTATTCTCCAGCAGGAACTTAGGACTCTGTTTAATTTAGTTTAAATTTCAGTTTCTTAAGTTAACCATAGTGTCTTTAACTTTATTAGACTTTAACAGAAGCTAATGAAAAAATTGAAGTTCAGAATCAAGAAATGAGAAAAAATCTAGAAGAGTCTGTACAGGAGATGGAAAAGATGACTGATGAGTATAACAGGATGAAAGCTATTGTCCATCAAACAGATAACATAATGGACCAATTAAAAAAAGAAAATGATCATTACCGGCTTCAAGTAAGAATTGCTGTTGGAGTAACTCATTCGTGCAGACTTCATATCGTATCATTACTATTTATGTGAAACTAAAAAGTACTTTAACTTTCTAGGGTATGAATTTCTGTCTTATGCTGTAATATACGTTTTACTGTAACATGTTGCCGTGCTAATATGTTTGTCCATATGTGTTTCTCTAATGCCCTTATGCATACCTTGTAGTTGATACCTGAATGAATGTGTAGACAGCAGTCCTGGAAAACTAATAAATATGGGGATTTTCTACTAAAGATGCTTAGATATCCTGTGGGCCTGAAGTTAAGTTTTATACCGTAAAATAAATACACTATAAATATCAGAAAACCAATACATTGCTCATTTTTTACATGGTATTAAACTAGTATAAAAAATAGAATAATGCTCAAAAATATAATTCTCTAGTAATGACAAATAATTATACATCTGTAATGATACAGAAACCATTAAATATCACCTCTAACTACCGAACTGCTCCAATAATGAATATGCATTGGTAATGGATACATATATGTGTATGAGTATGTATACTGTGTATGTGTAATATATATGTAAATATGTATATCTAACAAATATATATATATTGCACTATTTTGCAACAATTCTTGAAACAATTGTTGCCTTTTAGGTGCAGGAGCTTACAGATCTTCTGAAAGCAAAAAATGAAGAAGATGATCCAGTCATGGCTGCTGTCAGTGCAAAAGTAGAAGAATGGAAGGTGCTTTTTTCAGTTGATCTAATGGTTTTTCATTTGTATTTTTTATTTCAATTTCTTACTCTTAGTTTTCTTTAAAGGCCTTATGGTAGTTAGTGACATTTTTATTAGGCAGTTTTTAAAGTGCATGAAATGTCCTAGTTAGAAAAGCACTAAGCACTCTCTCCTGTGTAGTCGTCTAGCCTATGTGTAGTGTAAGTCTAAAACTTAACTTATTTGTCAACTAAAATAGATAATTCTAAGTAAAATTTAATTTTTTTTACATAACTCATAGCTGTCTTGTATTATGTATATATAGTTCCTGGCTAATTTTAGTTTTTCTAACTCCTTCCTTCAGAGTAATCCAACTATTGGTTTTCCGGTGGGAATGGGAGTAAGGAAAGGGACCTTTCCCAATCATTTGAGAAGTTTTTTCAAAAGACACCTTTCTTGCTCCTCCCCACTCTCCAACCCCAACCACATCCTCTGGCCTTACCATGTCAGAAGCTAGGATTATGATGACTGTATATTTTGAAAAAAGTCTAAAGCGATTCTGGATAAATCTGATTTTAAAAGCTATCACTTTTGTAGTCATTGTTTCTAACTGAGTTCACATAAATCTTGTTGGCTCTTTGGATTTGATTATCTGGGAAGTTCAGATAACCTATATTTTAAACAGAAGAAGTAGTGGTGACAGTGATGCCCTGGAGAATCAATCAGGCATCAGTAAACTTTCTGTAAGAAGTGCAGAAAGTAAATATTTTAGACCCTCTGGTCTCTGGTGTAACTAAATTCTTATTATAATATGAAAGCAGACATACAGCATACATGAATGATTGAGCAAGGCTGTTTTGCAATAAGACTTGACAAAAACAGGCAGCAGACCAAATCTGACCTTTGATTGAGTTTACTGACCCCTGGAAAAAAGTTTTTACATCCTATTTAATTTTGGGGGGAGACATGGTAGTATATATATTCTTTTGCACTTTATTTTGTTTTCACTTAATATTGTTAAGAATTATTTATATCAGTATATATAGTATTGCTTTGTTCTTTTTAATGGCTTTGTAATTTTTCTTTGTAGGTATGTTATTTATTTAAGCACTACCCTATTATGTGATATTTAGCAGGTTTCTGATGTTTGGTATTTGAAACAATGTTACAATGACTATCTTCGTGTATTTGTTATTTTGCCAAAATGTAGATTAATTTGCGACAAGTTGTAATATATATCCAAATACATACCTCCAGTTTTGACACTTGTCTTTGGCTTTATGGTATTTTCACTATAAAGTCTTTTTTTTTTTTTGTATTATGTAGTTTATTTTTTTGTGGCTTTTGAACTTTGTGTCATAGTTAGGGTTCTGAGTATAAAGTTGTTTTCTCTATTTTTTCTGGTACCTCCTCGTTTCATCTTTTACATTTAAGTCTTTGAAACATATATAATTAATTTTGGCATGGAGAGTGAGGTATGGATGCAACAGACCTATTCTGTTGTCCAAACATTATTTATTGAACATTTTATCTTTTTCCTACTGAAATATGGTTTCATATTTATTACGTACGACATGCTTGTTGAACTTGAATTTATTTTTGGATTCTCTGCTTTGTATTGATCAATCTATTTTCTAACCATGTGTCCTTGTTTTAGTTATTGTTATGCTTAAATATTTGAAAAGCTATTCATTTTTCAGTTTTTAGACAGTTACGAACCTCTTTTTTTAATATGAAATTTAGAAATAGTTCTTAAAAATATTATTTTATTGGATATGTGATAACTTTAATTTTAAGTTGATTTTAATATTTGGTTGTTCTAGCAAAGAATGCAAGACACTTTCATTCAGTGGCATTTTAAGGTTTTCTCCATAAAAATTAATTGTACAAAACTTCCTGGTAGTTGCATGAAGGTATTTATAATTCTTATTTAGGAATAGGTTTTGAAAAATTGAGATTGTTTAAAGATTGAATTTCTAAAACAGCAGAAGTTATACTGTATATTTTTTAATCATTTTTTATTTGAACTTAGGGTTGTACATCCAAAAGGAACGATGATTATGCAAATAATTGCTGATACTTACTTCAGAGTGATTTTTACTTCCTGCATTTTCTGGTATCTGCTAATGGTATATATTAGAGTAGTTGCCATAAGTGAAAAATGATTTATTAATTTTCCTCTTATGTAACAGACCCTATGTTGTTTATATCTAGTTAATTTTGTCTTCTAAAGATGATGAAATTATTGAATATCAGCAAATGTTACATAACCTGAGGGAGAAATTGAAAAATGCCCAGCTTGATGCCGATAAAAGTAATGTTATGGCTCTACAACAGGTAAAACCTTCTCAAAATTTGGTTTGTTAAAGTAGACAATGTGTCTAACCTAGTGGCTTACACCATTGGGTATATAATAAAGTCTTTTGAAATCCAGTCCCAAGAAACAATTAGAATTAAGTTTAGAGTTAGGAATAGAATTATTTTGTGTATTTTTCTGTGTTGATTCAGATAATAGACATATTGTTTTGATTGGGAATTATTTAATAAGAAACTTAAAAACTTTTAGAAACTTAAAAATATCTTAATACTCTTATTAACATTTATTATATTATTTGTTGGTGCTGAAATATCCTGTATAATGTGAAAAAGCTAAAAGTGTCATAATTTGTATTACATTCAATTTTATTTTTAGTACAAATATGTTTATGTAGAAGGTATACTTCCATCATCTGTGCTCTATCGTCACAGTCCAAAAGAAAGAGGGAAATTTGGGAAGTATTTGGAGGATAAGAACAATTGCAAGGGACAATATTTTGAATGAAGTACTACAGGGCAAAAGATGGAAGTGGGTGGGTCATGAGGAATGGTAGCATGAAAGGAGTCAGAAGAAGCCATAAATATTAGAGAGTTCTGGAATTCCCTTTGCCAGGATGTTAGCCATTAGATCTATCTGTAAATATTAGAGTGACATCAGTGTATCTAACACTGTTGTGCAGTTGAGGTATACAAAGTAGTAAAGGACGTAGTTTTGACTCAAAAAATATATATTCTACAATCTTGTTGAAGAAACATAAGAACTATTTTTTCCTTACTTTTAAAATGTATGTTAATATCCATGAAGAAATAATACGTAATATGCAAAAATATTTTATAGGGTATACAAGAACGAGATAGTCAAATTAAGATGCTCACTGAGCAAGTAGAACAATATACAAAAGAAATGGAAAAAAATACTTTCATTATTGAAGATTTGAAAAATGAGCTTCAAAGAAACAAAGGTAATTAATGTTTAATAAGCTTATGTACCATTCAATTTTATAAGTATTTTTATTAAATTATGTCAATAGTTATATTATTGATTTTTCTTTTTGAATTTTATCATTTTTAAAAATGACTTACATATGTTAACTAGTATATTATTAACTACATATATTACTAGTGTTTAAATTTGTAAGTGATGGAGATATTTTCTGTAATTTTTCTGCAATGAAAATTACATTAACCTTTATTACCATATTAGTTATATGAAAGAAATGAAAAATGGTGATATAGTTGAGTATAGTTATTTATCCCCTTTTTAATAATAATATAGATATTATATATAATAATAATAGATATTTAAAATAGAATAAAATTTGGTCAGTGTAGCAGCATTGCAGATAGTTTTCCGAAGTCATTTGACTCATTAGCATTTGAATGAACTTTACCTAATTTAATGTCTCATCTTATTCTCCCTACCCTGGGACATACTACCTTGCCTATACATCTGAACATGAGTCCTTAAAACATCAGTGGTCTTATATTTCCACAGCGCTACATACTGTAGTCATACCAGGACACATTAATGCAAACTATTCATGATAGGTTCATGACATATTTAACATAATTGCAGAAGATAAAAAAGTAAGGCACAAAGGTAAATAGCTAGTGAGTTTGTGTGTGTGTGTGTGTGTGTGTGTAAATGAAATAATGGTGGTGGTCGTTGGAGGTACCGTTATAATTTAGATAGTGAGGCAAAAGCTGCATTGAGGAAGTACTTGAACACTTTTAGGAAGTGAGGTAGTAAGCCATGCAGATGTCCCTAAACAGTGGGAATAAGTGTAAAGGCACTGAAGTAGGAGTATACTGAGTGTGTTGAAAAACAACAAAGAAGCCTTTGTGGCTGGAACAGTGGGCACGTGGGGCAGTAGTAGGCCATGATATCAGAGAGGTGACCAGGGGCTGTGTCATACAGAGACTTAACAGTTCACTATAAGGACTTTGGCTTTTATTTTAAGTGAGAAGAAGCACCAAAGAAAGTTTCTGAAGACAGGAGTGAAATAATTTGACTTAGGCTGTGTCTGCAGTAGATCACAGGAGTGATCAGGACAGAAGCAGGCAAACCTGCTATGAGACTAATGGAATAATCTGGAAAGGTGCTGGTAGCTTAGAGCATGGAGGTAGCAGTAGTTATTAGTTGTAGTCAATTCAGAATATATTTGGAAGGTGATAGAATGCAATTTGCTAACAGAGCAGATGTAGGATGTGAGAGAGTTATCAGGACTTTTATTCTGAACACTGGGGAGGACTGTGTTTCTAGCAAGTTTAGAAATGATCAGGGACTTAGTTAAACAGGACATATTAAGTTTGAGATGCTTATTAGACTTCTGAAAGTATTAAATAGGCACTTGTATATATAGAAGTCTGAGGTTTAGGGAAACAGTCGAGGCTAAAGATACAAATTTGGGAACCATATGCCTAAAAATGATAGTTGAAGTCATGAGGATGCCTGAGATCATCAAAGGAACAAATGTTAAGAAAAATGCAAAGATTGAGCCCAGGGATGCTTTGACTTTAGAGGCTGGGGAGATGAAAAGGAACAACCAAAGGATTCTAGGTGAGAGGAAAATCAGGAACACGTAGAGTCCTGAAAACCACATGAGGAATGTCATCAAGGAAAAGAATAAGCAACCATGTTCAGATCTGTATTCAATGCTGCTGATAAATCAAGACAAGCATTGAAAATTAACCAGTGGATTTAGCAGTGGTCACTTTTGGCTTAAGAGGAAATGGAGAGAGATGACATAGGACAATCTAGAGACTCCTTTGAGGACTGTTTGTGTGAAGGGAAGGAGAAAAATGGAGCAGTAACTTGAAGGGAAAGGGGTATAAGGAAAAGTGTTTTTCTCTTTAAAATGGAAGAAATAATCATGCTTCTAGGTTAAAGGAAAGATCCATTAAAGAAGAAAATTGATGCAATGATAAAGCAGGAGAGAGAGAGAGAGAGAACTTCTGGAGCAATATCCTTGAGAAGGCAGTGGGATGGGATCTAGTGTTCCAGTGGGGTAGTCGGCCTTAGGAGCACAAAGAATCCATCCATAATAACAGGAAGGGAGGTGGAGCGTGTAGATACAGACGCAGGTGACTGTGGAGATGACCTGATGGTGAGAGCAGGTAGAGCTTCTGTACTGATTGCTTCTCTTTTCTCAGGAAACAAGGAAGCAAGGTTTTTAACTGAAAGGATAGGGGAAGATGTGTTAGAATTTGAGGAGAGAGAAGAAAAGAGAAGGTATAAAATGGTCATCTGGAAGAATGAACAGACTAGGGAAATGTAATATGATTGCTGAGCCAACAACGAGGCCCACTTGTTATACTTATTTCTGTATGTGTGTTATGTATTTATTAGACTTATACTTTGACAGTGGTTTAAACTGCTTTAAAAGGGTGACCAATACCATGGGCTTTACATATTCCAGCCACCAGGAGAAAAAGTGACAGTTGATCTCTGCTATCAGATAAGAAAGTGGTCTTGTCTAATGACAATTCAGTCAGTCCATAGGCATATGACCCCTAAAGTCCATAGAAGGTGTGGGTACTAGAATATACTCTATACTTGAAGTTAACTTGTAAATATGACAGCTAATGGTGTTTTCCTTTCATTGGTTAGGATTAGGTTTAGCTGTCAGAACCAGAGATCTGAAAAATGGTGGCAAAATCAAGATAGAAGTTTCTTTTTCTCACCTGTGTGATGGTGTAGAATTAGGCAATCCGGTGTGTTGCCCTCATCTGTCTCATCCAAAGTGGAGCTTTACCTTCACGTCCACATCCCAAACAGCAGGATAGAGGAGGTGGGGCAAGATGCAAATAGCACACACTGAAGGATAGGCAGGTAAATATACTGTGGCAGGCCACGTGGAAGAAGCAAGAGTAGACACTAGGGACAGCTCAGCCTCTCGCATTCTCCATCTAAGCTTTTCACTCCAGAGAACAGGGCCCATTTCTTGTAAACATGCATGGTTTCCCACACTAGTCCAATGCCTATACATTAATACATGCTCTATAAATCAGTGAACACTTTTGGTGGATAAGAATGATTTGTGTCAATAATGGGAATGTTGTATTTTGGTCTAGCAACAGTTTGGTAAGAAAATATAAGTAGAGATTTTTTAGCTATTAAAGATTGTTTAGCTGCAAGCAACAGAAAAAATCAAATGTAACAGTGATTTAAACAGAATAGAAATGTATTTTTCCATGATATAAACTAAGTTGAGGCAACTAGTTTGGAGGTGGTGTGATACCTGCACAAATATCGAGTATCAGGCATCCTGTAACTTGCTGCCCTGTCTATCTCAACATGTAGTACCCAATTCATGTTCTCACTGTTTGAGTTCCAGACTTAATATCTGTATTCCAGCTAGCAGGAAGGAGGAAAGAGAAAAGATTCACTCCTCTTCTTTAAAAACATTTCCTGAAATACACACATGGCTTGTCTGCTTATATACCATTGGTCACATGACCACACCTAGTTGCTGGGGTTTAACTGGAAATTTAGTCTTTATTTCATATGGCCATGTGTGCAACCAAAATTGCATTCTTCTCTTACAGTGGACAAAAGTTGAACATTAGGAACAGATAGCTAGTAGTTTTTGCCACATGATCATTCTTTGTAAAGCAGTGTTTTGCAGTCTTACATAATCTGTAACCATTCAGTTAAGATTTTATTGAACTTTTTAAGCTTGTCCTATCAATAAAATGAAAACAAATTTTATTTTTCAAATATAAAATTATAATAATAAAGGGACTTTTTTAGTGACATACCACTTTTCCTGCTTCCTGTATTGGATTGCAATCAGGGATTTAAAGGAATAACTAATCAATTCAATAAATTCATGATTTTTTTTTTTTACTCTGTAGGTGCTTCAACTCTTTCCCAGCAGACTCATTATATGAAAATTCAGTCTAAGGTTCAAATGTTAGAAGAGAAAACTAAAGAGGCTGAGAGAACAGCTGAACTGGCTGAGGCTGATGCTAGGGAAAAGGATAAAGAACTAGTTGAGACTTTAAAGCGATTAAAAGATTATGAATCGGTATGTATTTTTATCTTGCCAATCAAGGAACTTAGATTATTCTTGCCACTCACAGACTGTTCTGTGCCATTTACTGTGTACCTTCAAAAACATTCCAGAAGTGTTTTATGATAAAGGTTATCTTGGTTGGTTTGTACTGCCCTATTCAAACTTTTGATCAGCACTTACTTTTCAGCCGGAGAATTGTTTTCTAGCCATTTGATCAAAACATTTTGCCCCAGATAATCAGCTTTGGTGAGACAGCAAGTTTAGTTTCTTTGTAATCAGTGTCATTGTGCCACCATTATAGATGTGACACCACTGGTTTATTTGCCAGAAGTTATTTCAGGGACAGTTTTGCTGCCTACTGTGCCAACACACAGTACTTACTTTGTACTTTTTGTATTTTTAAATCTGATTACCACTAAGTCAAGTAACTAATGACTTATATATTCTAATGGTATCAGTGATTCACTCTTATTATTCTTTTCCTTTATTTTGTTAAATGTTTTTTGTTTGTTTTTTGAGGGGGTGGGTAAGGAGCCTACTGCCCTAGAGACAGTATGAACATCTGATTTATTTTCATATCCCCTGAATCATCTGTCATGGTCTTACATACAGTCAACATTCACTGATTTTATTTTTATTTTATTAATAAATTTATTTATTTTAAGAGAGAGCGAGCGTGAGCAGGGTGGTGGTGGGGGAGAGAGAGAGAGAATCTTAAGCAGGTTCCACACCCAGCGTGGAACTCATCTCAGGGCATAGTCTCACAACCCTCAGATCAGACCTGAGCTGAAACCAAGAGTCGGGTGCTTAACTGACTGAGTGACCCAGTCTCCCCTTGTTAAATGTTTTATATGTCATTCTCTGAGTCACTTTGTCATTAGGATGCTATACTGGGAAGTTTCAGCTATTCCATTTTCCATCATATTACTGGATTTGTTTTTTTTTTTTTTTTAAATTAAGTCCTTAGTGGTTTTTTTAAACTTTTTATCTATTTATTCATGAGAGACAGAGAGAGAGAGAGAGAGAGAGAGAGGCAGAGGGAGAAGCAGGCTCCCAAGGAGCAGGGAGCCTGATGCGGGACTCAATCCCAGGACCTTGGGATCATGACCTGAGCTGAAGGCAGACGCTTAACCATCTGAGCCACCCAGGCGCCCTGGATTTGTTTTTTAAAAGCACAATAAAAAGCACAGTTTCATGATACAAATCTTACATATATGTGTACTTCCCCTCAGACTTAATAAGAAAATAAATTCATAAATTTGATAATTTTTCAAATAAACCACATTATACTTAAATTAGATTGGATATTTTTCAGGGAATATATGGTTTAGAAGATGCTGTTATTGAAATAAAGAATTGTAAAAACCAAATTAAAATAAGAGATCGAGAGATTGAAGTATTAACAAAGGAAATCAATAAACTTGAGTTGAAGATCAATGATTTCCTTGATGAAAATGAGGCACTTAGGGAGCGTGTGGGTAAGTCATCTTTTAAGATCCATAGTTTGATCAATCCTAATTGTCAAGTCATTTCTTATTTTTCTTTTTGTGTAATATTATTTTTAAATAGTTGAATGTGCTTTTTTCCCCCCCATATAAATCCTTCTATAAAAATATTTAAAACAAAAGTGGAGCTGCTCTGATTGAAGTGGGACTACAGATTTAATGGGGTTGGGATGGTGGGTGGGCTGTCCTGGAGCACTGCTCTATTCAGTCTGGCATCTCTTCAAGTAATAAATGCTTGTTTAAAAACTGAAAGTCTACTAAACTAATACCACATATTAGAAGTTAACTCCCCCCTTTCTTTTTCTCAACAAAGATAGGGTCTGTACGACCCATTTGGTTTGCAAAATACTCTCATTCAGATGAATTCATGAGGACATTTAGAAGTACTGGTTAAGTACTTTTATGATTTATGCTGCTTAAATTTAACTTTGGTTATTTTAAGGTTACTGTTGATTCTAAGGAGTAATTAGTAAATATAGCTTGAGAGTTTATATATTGATTTCAAGAAATAGTTCATTTAGTATTACTTGTTTCAATGTTAAATTATGACAGTCTAATCTAAATTGCTACTTTGAAGTGAAAATAAAAATCTAAATACTGATTTCATTATACTTGGTAAATACCAGTTAATGCTTTCTTAGAGCTAAAATGATCATCTGTGAAAACTATTCTCTAGAGGAAGGAAAAAATAAATATTTTATGAAGAGGATTTATTTATGAAAATATATCTAAATAGGACTCAGAATCATGCCAGTAACCCAAGTTAGCCTTCTGATCAACTTGACCTACTGGATCACAGCTGACTTCAAACCAGAAATTGCTACAGATGACTGAGCCAATTAGATAGCTGTCACAAACACCAGATTTTCTGTATTTTATTTTATTTTTAAGAATGTTATTTATTTATTTGAGAGAGAGTGAGAGTGCACCAGCAGTGGGGGGGCAGAGGGAGAAGCAGACTCGCCGCTGAGCAGTGAGTCCAACTTGGGCTCCATCCCAAGACCCTGAGATCATGACTTGAACCAAAGGCAGATGCTTAACTGACTGAGCACCCAGGTGCCCCTTCTGTATTTTAAAGCCTCCAAATCTTGTCTTACACTTGCTTAAGACAATCTTCATATCTACTTAGTAATAGGAAGTTAGGAGACAGGAATAGTGGAGGCATCAGGCTCATGTGGTAATATAATTGATATTGATATTAGTAATGACTACTATGTGCCAGGCATTGGACTAAGTACCTTATATAGGTTAATTTTTTAAACCCTTGACAACAAACCAAAAAAAAAGAAAGAAAAAGAAATGCAGTTATTAGTCCTACAGCTTAGTTAATAACTGAAAGTGGGAATTGATCACAAGTCTGTTTTATTCTACAGCTTCTGTTTTGAATTAATACATTCTAGTACTTTCATGACGATCTAACATGGAGGAGAAGAAGACAGATCCTGATATATTTTGTCAGGATTTCTATTAAAAATTGTGATAAAATGTTGACTTGTAAGGTTATAGTTCAAATATCTGGAAATTCTTGCACAAAAGTATCCCATTCTTCAGTGATGCTGGCTAGATAAATTGTAACCATTTGCTCGATGATAACCAATTACTCTACGAAGTTTTTATAGCTCATTTGAATGTTGATAAGTTTTTAATTATACTGCTTTCTATTTTAGGCCTTGAACCAAAGACAATGATTGATTTAACTGAATTTAGAAATAGCAAGAGCTTAAAACAGCAGCAGTACAGAGCTGAAAACCAGATTCTTTTGAAAGAGGCAAGTATAATAGTTAATTAGTTATTTTCTGGTTGAACCAAAAGAAATACTAATAATTTGTGCTTTATAGATCGAAAGTCTAGAGGAAGAACGACTCGATCTGAAAAAAAAAATTCGCCAAATGGCTCAAGAAAGAGGAAAAAGAGCTGCAAATTCAGGTATATGCAGTTATTCCAAATCCTTTAAAGAATCATTGGAAAATGAATTGTCTGGAGCTGAAATTTTCTGTATCTTACATATATTATCAGGGTTCTGCTGCAAGTTTAATAAATGAAATAATGGTCTGACGAAGAATATTTAAATATCATTGGTTTCTGTCCTAAATCTGAAACAGGTAAAAACAGAAAAAACATAATAAAATAATTGAACAAAACTTCAGAATCATCAACTTTTGAAAATTTTACTGTATGGCCTATTAATTCCCATACAATCCCGATATGTTGTGATCAATAATGATAATATTTAGTAATTTCCATATTAATATTTGTTGCTGTTAGTATCTTCCTTAAGAGCAGTACATTGAAAACTTTATATATTATTCCTTATTAAGTGAAAGTAATGTTTTATTGAATAAAAATTAACTTTTTTGTTTATCTTATTTGATATCAAGAGAACCATTGGTTAAGTTTTATAATAGCAATTGTAGTGCCTTTTTCTAAGAAGACCATAGCGAAGGAATTTTTTTTAACTTCACCCAAGTCTACAAGTATTTGAATAATGGAGGGTTTTTTGTTTGTTGTGTTGTTTTGGTTTGGTTTTGGTTTGTTTATTTTGATTTTTTATCATCATGGTCTCTATATCAAAAAATTTCTAATTTCTAGGATGGCAAAACTTCATAATTTATTAGTGTATTAACCAGTTTACTCATTCATGATTCTTGTCTATTTTATATGTCTCTAAACTATTGCAGTAATTATTAATACTTTAGAATGTGTAAAGAATGACAGAGAAGATAAAAGTCGTATTAGTTTCTTATATTATTAATATTAAAAGTGAGCTAAATCAGAAGGTTGTATAGGCTACATGTGGATCAAGGATTTTGGAAATATTCTACCTTTTCTTTGAGTTAAAACTTGATTTTACTGGGACTCCTGGGTGGCTCAGTCAGTTAAGCAGTTGCCTTCAGCTCAGGTCATGATTCCAGGGTCCTGGGCATCGAGCTTCCTGAGCAGGAAGCCTGCTTCTTCCTCTGCCTGCCGCTCCCCCTGCTTGTGCTCTGTCTCTCTGACAAATAAATGAATAAAATCTTTAAAAAAAAATCTTGATTTTACTTTTTAAGAATTAGAATAATAAGAGTTATTTCATGTTTCTAATTTGTTAATTCTTTTTTATGTAGGATTGACTGTTGAGGACCTGAACCTAACTGAAAACTTTTCTCAAGAAAATAGAATAGGAGAAAGGAAATTTGATTTTGCAAGCCTCAAAAATATGAGTGAAGCTCAATCTAAGGTAAACAGTATTGTAACTCAAAGAAATAACTTTTTTTTTTAAATTTAAATAACCTGTTGATCCAAAGATTGATTAATGAGACCTTATTTACTCTAAATACAGATTACAAGTTCAGAGAAAATAGAGCTGCCGCATAGGAGACCATCATTCGGTTTTCCACAGTTATATCAGAATGAACCAGAGGAGAGTGTCACTATAGGATCATTATCAAGAATGTTATCTGAAATTCAACATAGTGTAGAAAGTGCAGTGGATCCTTTTGTCTCTCTAACTAAACATTCTTCATCTATACAAGTAAAAGATAATAATTCACCTCCAGAAACTATTACGATAAAGGAGATTTTTAAAGCACCATGTCTACAATCTTTAAGAAATCTAGAATCATTAGTCAATAGCTTTAGTAGGGAGAGCAATGAAGAAATAGATGACTACTTATACTCTCTTTCTGACCACTCTATGAAGAAGGTGTCAAGAAGCTGTCAGGCACTTGAGAAGACTAGTTTCATACAGAAAAGCAGTTCGTCTTTACAGGCCTTATCAACAGCTTCAGACTTAATGCAGAAGTTATCACTTAGGCAAAAATCTGCAATATTCTGTGAACAAATTCATGATAATAGAGCTGACATGGGTGAATCAGAATTAGCAACATCAGAAGATGAACAGGTTCATAACCAGTTAAAATATGCTGATGTCAGTTTGAAAGAAGATGTAAGAAAGAGTGAAGTGCCTTTACAGACAGAGATTTTGAAAAGTAAACTTGATGTTAATCTTCCGGACCATGTGCCTATTACTATACAATCAAAATCATCTCAGATAGATCCACTTGAAAATCTTATAGAACAGCTACGGAGAGAACTAGTATTTCTTAGATCTCAGGTGAGCTTTCCTCCAAATTACATTACTGAGATCACTTTTTTATTAACTTTTTTTTGTAACTTCTCTAACAGTTCTCTGAGTAATCATTGTAGTAAGAATTTTTTTATACTTTCACATAACACTAATTTATACATATTCTATTTTTAAAAATTTTAAAAATGCAGTAAGTTTGATATGAAATCATTGACTTGCCTAATTTATTAACTATTCCTTTAGAATGAAGTCATAGCACAGGATTTATTGGTCAAGGAAGCACAGAATAGAAATGCAGAAATAGAGCTTGAACATCATAGAAACCAGGCAGAACAGGTAGTATAAAGGCAGACTATTAAAAGATAATTGTGGAACTAAAGACAAAATCTTTCATTATATTTCTTTGTCTTTTGCTGTGGGAGTGGGAGGAAGACCACCACCTGTTTTACCTTTTGGGTTTTATTTTTATTACTACTGTTGTATTTCTATAGCTTGTCTCTGGTGTGTTACACCTCAGTTGGTCAAAATTTTTTAACTTGAAAACTATAAACGATAGTGATATTTTGTTTTAAAAAATCAGTTTTATTCTTTATGTTCTGTACAGAATGAATTTCTTTCAAGAGAACTAATTGAAAAGGAAAGAGATTTAGAAAGAGGTAGAACAATAATAACCAAATTTCAAAGTAAATGTAAGTTACTATTATTTCTTATTTTTCTGTACTTATTTATCCTATACTGAAAATCATGGAGCTAAAAGGACTTTTAACACATTGTTTTCTAGTCTGTTTTAACTTTAATTACCTCCACAATACATAGACTTCAGTGTCTCTCATTCATCTATTTGGTTTGCCTTGCTATATTCATTGTCAAAGTTATTAATGTGAATTTTTTGTGATAAGTCAGTTTTTCTTTTTTGTTGTCTAATGAAAGTGAAGTTAAAAAAACAAATTTAAAAGATGTTTAAAGAAGTGAAGACAAAGTATCTTTATGATTTCTTTCAACAATGAAACATATATGCACATGATTTAAACAGGTGTGTCATTTAATACAGCTATTCACACATTGGATTTATAGGTGATTTTTTTGGTACATTTATTTACTTTGGCATTTCCCAAGTGGATATTTTTTTCTATATGTGAAATATTTGTTATGTGTATAGAATAGCGTAAATTGTGAAGAAGGTATTCATTGAATGAGAAAAACATGTCATTTTAGTAAAAGAATTAGCTGAAGAAAATAAGCACTTGGAAGAAGGTATGAAAGAAATATTGCAAGCTATAAAGGAAATGCAGAAAGATCCTGATGTTAAAGGAGGAGAAACATCTCTAATCATCCCTAGTCTTGAAAGACTAGTTAATGTAAGTTTTTTTCACATTGGTTTTGTTTTGTTGTTTCATACTTTTAAAGATGTTCAACTGTTCTCTGGTCTTCATTGTTTCTGATGAGACATTTATAGTCATTTGAGTCATTGTTCCCCTGTTTGTTACATGTCGATTTCTCAGGCTGCTTTCAAAACTTCCTCTGTTACTTAGTTTTCACCAGTTTCACTATAATGTGCACTGGTGTGTGTCTAGGTAAGAGTGTGCATTTGTATATTTGTCTGTGTGTATGTGTATGTCGTTTGGTGTTTGCTGAGCTTCTTGAATCTGTTTACTTTTCACTACAACTGGGAAGTTTTCCACTTTAGTTCTTCAATTATTTTTTTGGTCCCATTGTCTCTGGAACTCCAGAGACACATGTTAGACCTTTTGATGTTGTCACACAGGTTTTTGAGGCTCTTTTCATTTTTTCTCCGTAATTTTTTTTCTTTTCTCCTCCTGATTGGATAATTGCTATTTATCTATTTTTAAGATCACTGATATTTTCTTCTATTATCTCCGTTCTTCCATTTCAAAGGTCAGCCTGGCAGAGTTTTTAACAGAATTTGGAATTCCCTTTTGCTGGTTATTTTCTTTCTGGAATTCCTGTCTTACTTTCCCGAGACTTTGGGCTCTATCTCTGGTTTTCTTGGCCAGAAAGATGACAGGTCACTGCAACTATAGCCTATCCCTTCCCCACGCCCCCCCCACACACAAACATGCAAAATTCACTTGATTCTGTCTTCCAAGTTTTAAATCCTCTCCAAAATCTACTTGCTTTTGTTTATTTTCTAGAACCTTCAAATAGTTTTTTATATTCACTTGTTAAGTGTGGAAGGTAGTCTGGGAGGACCTTCTGTTACAAACCTAGAAGTGTAATAGGATATAGTAAGAATATTTTAAATATTTCAATGCTTAAACATTGCTACAGGGAAAATCTTAGCCATCAAATAATAGTATATTTATATTTACTATATAGAGATTTGAGAGTTCTACAGTATTAATGAGTGTTACATAAACTTGAATAAAATATACATTTTAAATTCTTAATATTTAAATATATTGTTTACATAATCGGAACATACTTAGCATATATTACTGCTTCCCAAATTTGTGCTTCCCAGGAAAATATTTGTTGAATTACTTTCTTTATGGTGAATTAGTCAATAGTTGAACACTTGTTCTTACCAGCACTGTATTGTTAGTAGAGAGGGAGAGAGATACTGGTATGTTCAAAACTTCCTGAGGCAAGAAGATCATTTGACAGAATTGAAGAGAGCCATTTAATTCTCTTTATACGTTACTCATTTTTATGTTCCTTCTCCTGTTGGTGACTTCGTTCACCTCTGCTCTTTGAATGTCTAAAATAATTCTTTATGCTTTTTCTGTGAACATCTTTCATCTATGGTGCTACCTACTACTGATACTGTGTCTAAATCAAACTATTTTCCAAGGGAAACTCCACTTAGTGACCAAATACAAACAGAATGGATAGCGCAGGAAATTCTAACTTCTTCTATTTCAGTTGACAGCTTCTGGTCTTGCCAGGACCACTGCTTCCAGAGATTTCATCTGCTTCTATCCTGGGTTGTCATTCTTTTTTCTGATTGATATGCCCTGTCTGAAACTCACAAATGACCTAACGATGCCTGCTGTAAGAAATCTTCAGAATCAGTGACACTTTAGATCAGATATTTCTAGATTATGTACTTTATTTCATTTTCTGTTGCCACAGGTTATTTTTCAGTACCTCCAATCACCATTTAATCTCATTTTAATAAAAGACCATGTAGGCAACATGGTCCTATTTCTCATCAAGACAGCTAACTAGGCTACCTTGATGTCTGTCACAGTACCTCCTTCTACTTACTTCTGTCTTCCTGGTATCCCCTTTGAATTAGTATAATTTATTATTCCATATGATCCCTGCCCAGGTCTCTTGGGGGTAAAAGCTTACTTTTATAAAACTTCTGCCTCAAGTTAAACTCTGGATCACTAACCTTCTTTGTCTTTTCCTTCTTTTTTGAAGCTTTCTTTACTTTGCAGTTAGCAGTTTTGTTATATATAGTCTCTTTAAAATGCAAATATATTTATATGTATGTACTATGTCGATGTGTACTGGGGTGTATGTATATTTTTGTATGCCACTGTTAGAGAATTAGGACCAATGAAGCCTTTTTGATAATATTTTAATATTTGACATGCTGTTTTTGCTTTTCCAGCCCTTTTGGGTAATTGTTACCATACTTTGCCTTTTTGTCATATATGCTTCAACTGTGTAGAGAGGAAGCAATGGAAAATTCACTTAATTAAATGTAGTAACTATTTAGTTCCTTTGATCATGCTTTAAATATGGATGCTGAATAGTTTCAAAGTATCTGCATA
Source organism: Eumetopias jubatus (assembly GCF_037043125.1). Classification (NCBI taxonomy): domain Eukaryota; kingdom Metazoa; phylum Chordata; class Mammalia; order Carnivora; family Otariidae; genus Eumetopias; species Eumetopias jubatus. Next base: position 110,985,378 of record NW_028274814.1, on the reverse strand, counting down.
TAAATTCTCATTTTGACTGTATTAAAACTTTGTAAAGTGGACAGATGTAACATTATTTCCTCTTCTTTAGGGATAAGGAAACTAAGGTTTAAAGAATTTAAGTCACTTGCTGAGCTAGTAAGAGATTGGTTAAGATTTGAACCCTAGTCTTCTTACGCCCTTCCAGTTGTTTTTCTAGTCTGTCAGTCTACTAAAATTAGCTAAATGTTTGTTAAATATTATAATAGGTAATTACTATGCTTGGTAATACTCATGTAAGTTAATCTAGAGTTTTATAAATTTAGATTCATAAATAAGAAATGGTTTTGGCATATTTTGTTATTATGCCTGTCAGTGGAGGAGTAAAATGCCTAAATGTGAATTTTATTTAAAAGGTAGTTTTTTTTTTACTACGATTTTATTATTTTGCTTCACATTTTTTCAATATAATCTAAATATATTAGGCTATAGAATCAAAGAATGCAGAAGGAATCTTTGATGCCAATCTGCATTTGAAAGCCCAAGTTGATCAGCTTACTGGAAGGAATGAAGAATTAAGACAGGAGCTCAGGGAATCTCGGAAGGAGGCAATCAATTATTCTCAGCAGTTGGCAAAAGCAAATTTAAAGGTGAGAATATTATTAAATAATAGAAAATGCTAAGCATTATGAGCAGAGTATTAGTATGAAACTTTTAATTTTTTCTAAAAGACTGAGAAAATGCTTCTTGAATTAATTCAACATTAAGAAAACTCCTTTTTGGGGCGCCTGGGTGGCTCAGTTGGTTGGGCGACTGCCTTCGGCTCAGGTCATGATCCTGGAGTCCCAGGATCCAGTCCCGCATCGGGCTCCCTGCTCAGCGGGGAGTCTGCTTCTCCCTCTGACCCTCCCCTCCTCATGTGCTCTCTATCTCATTCTCTCTCTCAAATAAATAAATAAAATCTTTAAAAAAAAAAAAAAGAAAACTCCTTTTTGGATTTTTCTTAAATAAGCGGGAAATAAGTACCTTTTATAACATAAAAGAATACAAAAATTCTAAGTTTATATGTAGGTATTTCTAAATAGAATTTCACGTATGGTTTAATTAATTCCTGGTAGGGCATTCATACATTTACTTTTTAAAAACATTCAGTAGGAAGAAAAAGTTACCTGCTTTTAAATTTGTCTTTGGTTGTAAGAGATTTGACTTCCATTTCTGAACTATTTGTTTCCAGGTAGATCATCTTGAAAAAGAGACCATTCTTTTACGGCAATCAGAAGGATCAAATGTTGTTTTTAAAGGAGTGGATTTACCTGATGGGATAGCACCATCTAGTGCCAATATTATTAATTCTCAAAATGAGTATTTAATACATATCTTACAGGTAGTAAAAATTTTGCATGTGAATAACAAAAGTAATTGGTAGTATGTTTTTTAATTTAGTCTTCATATATTCCTTTGAGTATTCCTTAGAATATTATCATTGAGATATATTTTTATTGGATTTTGATATTAAATGAAATATTACGAATAAAAGCAATTTATTCCATTCATCTGTATAAGAAGCATGCTGACATATCTTGTGCATATATGTGTCAGGAAACATATAATTAACAGGTAGAATAACATGCAGCTAAGGTGGTAATGTATAAATAGGGGAGCACTTATATTTAGTGTTGGTTGGAAAAGCAATTCAAGTGAATAAAGTCTGATACAATTTTTAGTGAAATGATTAAAATTGTTCCTTTTTTTGTTTTAACTACAAGAAAAAGTTTTTAAATCAAATTGTCTTTAATGTATTTCTTCCCTTTAAACTTGTGTTAATCAGTTAGTGAATTAGGGTAGTGTTTTCCCTGTGTTTGTCAGTTTTGCTGCCTATACTGTGGTCATTATGAATGGCCTAATGAGAGATACTTTTTATTATTTCCCTTGAAGTATGAATGCCCATAGCATTACATTCATTTGAAATATAATTACAAAAATGTGTTTGGAATCAATGAAAATATGTTTTTGATTATAAGCACTACTGTCTCCATCTCCTAGATGATCCCTTTGTGAATATACTTGAGTTATGATTATTAAATACTTGTATTTGAAAATTACTTTAATCTTTTTTTAAATATTGGAATTTGTATGTTATCTAAGTTAGGGAGGAACAACCTTACCACTTGTTAAAATATTACTTTATAATTAATGTTATATCATTACGTTTAAATTTATAACTTTAGCACTCTTTATGACTTCTCTTATTCTTCTGTAGTATAGGGACACTGTCAACAAGTAATGGTAGTGTGTCATTGTCATGTTGCTTCAGACAATTTTTTTCATCTTTATATAAAAAATATATGAAAGGTGTTGTGGTAGATTAAAGAGCGCCAATTGGGAATCTGAAAACCTGTTCATAGCGGCAAAACACGTAGTTGGACTTCCAGTCCTAAGAGTGATAGATGTAGCCAAGGCCTTCAGAGCCACACAAGACCTAACTTCTTAAGTGTTGGATTTGCATGTATGTAAGGCACCTGGCACCAGGCTTGCCATATGTGCTCAGTAATGGCTACCAAGTGTAGTTTTAATGAGCTTTTTAATGTTGAGTTAATCTTTCTAAGTCTGTTTCTTTGTCTGTAAAATGAAGCCATTGGAAAGCATTGTTTGATTGGAGGCATGAACAGATATGTTCACAAAAGGGTATGTGAGGCTGAATGACTAGAGGATCTGATCATTTATATGGTTACTGAAACTATCAAATATGATACAGATAATTTTACCGGTTTTATAGTACTTCTCTTTATACATATTGCCTCCTTCCATATGCCTTAAACTAAGATGTTCCAGATATTATAGAAATTATCTGGGGCGCCTGGGTGGCTCAGTCGTTAAGCATCTGCCTTCAGCTCAGGTCACAATCCCAAGGTCCTGGGATCGAGCCCCGCATCGGGCTCCCTGCTCGGCGGGAAGCCTGCTTCTCCTCCCACTCCTCCTGCTTGTGTTCCCTCTCTCGCTGTGTCTCTCTCTGTCAAATAAATAAAAAAATCTTTAAAAAAAAAAAAGAAATTATCTGTGCTGCTATTGAATTTGGTAACTATATTCTCTTTTATATATTTTTCTATAATCTTGTCAGTATGAATTTATACTTTCCAATTTAAAATATATTCTGATTCTTTTTGCATTCTTATTTCTAAACCAATTTTTAGGAACTAGAATGTAAAGAAAATAAATTAAAGAATTTAGAAGATTCTCTTGAAGACTATAACAGAAAATTTGCAGTAATTCGTCATCAGCAAAGCTTATTATATAAGGAATATCTAAGGTATAAGTGTTAGCAAAACTTTATAATGTAACTGCAGCATATTCTTTTTAATGATGAAAGAAATGTGAGAAAATACTTAGATATTTTATTTTACCCTTCCCTTGTGCCTCTTCCCTTCTATTTTATGTCTTAGTTTCCTTACCTATAAATTTCTGAGATAGTAATGCCTTTTTCATAGGGTTGTTACAAAATCTAATTGAATTGTTATATGAAAATGCTCAGATATGAACATTTTGCATATGTCCTGGCACGTGAACATTTTGTAAATGTCAGCTGTTAGCATCATTCTTCATCATCCTTGTCATCATTATTGATATATTTTCATTGGTAACTAATGTTTCTCCTTATCTCTGCTATTTCATTTATATCAACCAAATAATTTTCTTAGAAGTCATTAGAATACCAGATCAAAGGTGATTTAAACATGAAGGGTAATTATTATGTGATCTAACAAGAAACCCGAAGGTAATTATAGGGTAGGCTGTGTTTAAGGGTTGTCATTATCTCCTTTTATGGTTTATAGAATAGATGCAGGAGTTCAAGGGAGAGGGAACCATGCACTGTAGAAGAGGCATTTTTTTTTCCCCACACAACTTTTTATTTTTAGATTAAAAAAAATTTTCCAGAACCTTCTAGCAGAGCAGACTTTGACTTAGAGCACATTAGCCAGAATTGGGCTAATGAGTTGTCCAAGTCATATGTTCAAGTCTCAACCATTCAGTGGCAAAGAAAGTGATGCCACTTGTTTATGCCTGCCAGATTGCAGGTGACTGTAGAATGTCCCTCGGGTAAGCAACAGTGTCTTACACACCTTTTAAGTCAAATGATTTCTACTGTTGTTTGTATTCTAAGTATTTTGCAACTGGTTAACCCTTAAGTTTTAAGAGTAGGGTCAAAATATTGAGAACTAATTTCCAGAATTAGTTTGGAGTGTTGACTATTTTCCTCTTTGTTTTCTATTAATAAAATGTTGTAAGATTCAGCTTCAGTTGTTTTATTGTAACAGTAGTAGAGTTGTGACTTAATGGAATAATGAAAGTAACTTGATAAAATAATTTCTTTACATGCATTTATTTAATAAAAATAGGACTTCCAGGCTAAATCCTTGTCGAATGGAATTCTGAGACATTCTGTTATCGGATACCAGTAGCTGTGATGCCTCTTGTTTTCCTGTAGTTAAATATTTTATTAGGTTTATTATTTTGTCATTTTTATTTTTTTTTAAGTGAAAAGGAGACCTGGAAAATAGAATCTGAAACAGTGAAAGAGGAAAAGAAAAAACTAGAGGATCAAATCCAACAAAACGCTATAAAAGTAAAAGAATATAATGTAAGTAAAACTCTTTTAAAATCAATGTACAATATCATACAAACTAAGATAGCCACATTCAACAAGTAATATAAATGTGTCTTTGTGCAGAATTTGCTTAGTGCTCTTCAGATGGATTCGGATGAAATGAAAAAAACACTTTCAGAAAATAGTAGAAAAATCACAGTCTTGCAAGTGAATGAAAAATCACTCATAAGACAGTATACTACTTTAGTAGAAATGGAGCGACAGCTTAGGAAAGAAAATGGGAAACAAAAGAATGAATTGATAGCAATGGAAGCTGAAGTTGGTGAAAAAATTGGACGTTTGCAACGATTTAAGGTACATCTGGTTTTTTTTTTGACTATAAAAACTTTCAAGTATGAGGAAGAGAAGATAGTATAATGAATAACCATCACCTGGATTAATAGTTAACATTTTTTTTTTAAAGATTTTATTTATTTGACAGAGACACAGTGAGAGAGGGAACACAAGCAGGGGGAGTGGGAGAGGGAGAAGCAGGCTTCCCGCGGAGCAGGGAGCCCGATGCGGGGCTCGATCCCAGGACCCTGGGATCATGACCTGAGCCGAAGGCAGACGCTTAACGACTGAGCCACCCAGGCGCCCCAGTAGTTAACATTTATTAACATTTTGCATTATTGCTTCATCTGTTCCTTGTAGGAATAAATTGCAGACATTTCTTCCCTGAATATTTTAGTTTGCATCTCTAAAAAACAAAGCCTTTTTTTTGTTTACATAACACAATAACTTTATCACATCTAACAAAATGGACAATAATTGCCTTAATTCTCTAATGTCCAGGCCATATTCACATTTCCTCAGTTGTTCCAGGATCCAGTGAAGGATCCTGCATTGTATTTGGATGTTACGTGTCATTAAGTCTTTAATATTCATAGAATCTCCTGTTTTGTTTTTTTTCCCCCTCTGAAAAATGTTGAAGATTTACCTGATTATTTTCTTCGTAATTTTGCTTATTCCTCTGTTCATTGTATTTGCTAAAAGCTTTGAAGCCTTGGATATGTCAGGTTAAACATTTTTGATTAGAATACTCCATCCATAATCCATTGTACTTTATAAGTTCTACTTTATGTTGCATCACTTCAAGAGATGGAATGTTTGGTAGTCCCATGTTTCATGCGTGATTATTGTCTTAAGAGGCAAACAGCCATGTATCTCTATTAATAAGTGAGTTAACTGGTGATATTTTGGTACCATGCAAATAACCAGTTCTTTGCCAGTGCTCCTGATGGCATTAATAGCCACTAATGATTGTTGTTATCTGACGCAGTTATTTCATTAGGAGTTGCAAAAATTATTTTCTAGTTATATTATGTTTTCTACATGTATTAGCTGATAGTCCGTTGTAAAATAAAGAGCTTTTCCTCATTAGCCCAACCTATTTGGTTATCTTGAAGTATAGTTCCTACTAGAAAGACAAGATAAAAGCTTCATTCTTCCTTTTTAATGACTAGTCCTCAGAAATCAGAGTTGGTATACTCTTGCTTCTACCTCCCCAGCTTTCTCTTCTTTCAGTATCATTATAGACTCACACACTTAGTCATTGTTTGTTAGTCTTAATTTTGGCCAGTGGGAGCCCTTTAAAGCCGGCTCTTGATTCCTTTTGACAATAATCCAGTAGTCTTTGAACCAGGCTTCAAATGTTGGTTTGTTTTCTGGCACAACAAGATGTTCAAGATTTTCCTTATATACTTTTATCCAGGTTTGGAATATACCATTACTCTAAAGAACCCTGGTTCTTTTTAGTGGGAAAGGCATTTAGATACCAAAACTGGTCACTAGAGATTACTCTTCTTGAAGTTTCATTGCTACTGGTCCCTTTCAGTGGACAAATTAGGAAAATATGTGTATATTAAAACCATGAGTTAATATTGTTATCTCCAGTTCAGATTTAATATAATGGGGTTAGGAAATGGTATGGAGTTGTTACTGGCCTTTGATTTTGTACTTGTATTTCCTTTTTCTTACATGGAAATCTGTTATTAACATTAAAATAATTGCTCTATCCTGTAATATTCACACATTAATTTGAAGATAATCTTGCATTGGTATTAACAACAGCAGCAATGCTACCAGATTTAGTTTAAAATTTCTTTATAGTTCTTATTTTCTTTAGAATATCGTTCGATAGGATGTATAGTCAAGGTAATATATTTCTACAGTAACTTGAAATAATTTTCTTTGTGTGGTTATGCTATAAATTTGACATATAGTTAGGCTCATTTGTTTTGCATTTGTCTTCAAACTCAGAGGTTAGTTTTCTTTTTTTAAATTGATTTGAATATATAAAACATTTGCATGTTTCAAACATATAGTCAGAGAAATCTTACTTCTTTTCCTATACTTTGACTCCATTCTGCCCTACCTGCTATAGGTAACTGATTATCCTTTTAATGATTCTTTTTGAAGATATTAACAGACACAGGACGTTGCATGCTGTGTGTACTTTTACACCTTGCCTTACATCTTGTTTTATGTAGCTTATTCTAAGCATGTACATGTTCAGTTTACATGTCCAAATTTACATAAGATCATATAAACACAAAAGAATTCAAAGTAGAATTAAAATGAAGTTGAGTTCCTTACTATTCGCTTTTAATAATAGGTGAAATTGTCATGCTAACAAACTTATTTTCAATGTGATCTTAAAGCTGAACGCTGATGCAAAAAGGAACTTGTTAAATAATGAAAGCTATTTTTCTTTGGACATGTAATAAGGGAATTTTGAGTCTTAAGAAATGTTCTTTTTTTATTTTTGTGTTTTTCTTGGAGTTTTGCACATATAGCGAGTGTGTGAGAAGGGAAAACAGAACCAGAATACTCTTCTCCTCAACCTGCTTGTTCAGCCTGAATTTGGGGGCTGGTGCCTGACAGTTGGGAAGCCAAAAATTGGGTATTTTTAGGGGATTGGAAATGGGAAGCTCTTCCCCATCCAAAGAAAGTGTGAAACCAAATTCCAAGGGTAGGGTAGAATAATATGTACTTACTTGGATGGAAAAGAGAAGCTGTCAAAATGAGATGTGAAGCACTATTACAAATATTTTTCCCTCATTACTGTACTTAAGAAGAAATTTTAACCGTAAATTCTTTATCTTCCTCACTTTATAAATTTGGTTATTCGTTGCACTACTTCATCAATGTACCTAGAGAGAAATAAAAGTTCAGATATTTCTTCTTAGTGTTAATACAGTATCTTTGAGCAGTGACTTTTTATAGTTGTACAGCTGATGAGTAGAACATGAAACAAGTAACTTAAAGTCTTTCATATTGAGATAGCTATGATTGAGAGAAATTTTTTTTTCATCAAGTATTGTTTCCTTCGTGTGAACCACAGGTTTTCTCTTCTTACAAAGCTACTCTGTGTAACTGTAATAAGCGGAAATGGCTAAATCGTAATGTGGTGATGCTAATTTTGCCATTCAGCTAACTAAAGGCAAATTTTTTTTAATCTTCTGAAATTTAGAAAAGTCATCCAGAGATACATTCTAAGTGATACATTTTCTTGCTGCTGTGTAGTGTGCTTTTTTTTTTGTAGTGTGCTTTTCTGAAATTAATTAAATTTCATTTTACTGTGATAGCCATGAAAGGATTCCCTTCATTTTTATTTTTATTATTTAAAATTTCTAAATATTTCTTATATAAAGAAATTAATAATTATTGTAATATTTTTTAATACATGAAAAATCTTTTTTTTAAAAAAATGATTGTAAAATAGGGGCGCCTGGGTAGCTGAGTCGTTAAGCGTCTGCCTTCGGCTCAGGTCATGATCCCAGGGTCCTGGGATCAAGCCCCGCATCGGGCTCCCTGCTCGGTGGGAAGCCTGCTTCTCCCTCTCCCACTCCCGCTGCATGTGTTCCCTCTCTCGCTGTCTCTGTCTGTCAAATGAATAAATCTTTAAAAAAAAAATGATTCTAAAATCTGTTTTGCTTTTTGCTGTATTATCTTATGCTTCACCAGAAAAAAATACACCACTTAACTCAGTGTATCCTTGTTTACATAGGAAATGGCCACTTTCAAGATTGCAGCTCTCCAAAAAGTTATAGATAATAGTGTTTCTTTGTCTGAACTAGAATTGGCCAATAAACAATACAATGAGTTGACTGCAAAGTACAGGGACATCTTGCAAAAAGATAATATACTGGTTCAAAGAACAAATAAGTTGGAACACTTAGAGGTAAGTTTATGTGGTCCCTGAACCTTGTAATGTTAGCTGTTTTTCTTGGGAGATACCGGTAGGTGCAGAATGATTTCCAGATGACTTCATCCTGTCATCCTCCCTTAGTCCACTTGCATAATTTTATTAAATCAAGCCTCTTTTCCCCAGGCGCTTAAAAAAGAAAAAGGGGCATGAATCAGATAGGGAATATAACCAAAAGAGGAAGCATCATTAAGTACCCATCCCTTTCTTTTCCCCCTGAACCCAGTGCAAATATTTTTCTTATAGTCCTTGGCTTATTATGTTTCTTGGAATGATATATCCAAGAATGGCTCTTCCTGGACCATGGATGAGCTCTGGAAATTCCTATCCTTTCTTATTGTACAGATAAGAAAAAGTAGGATAAAGTATCATAAGTTGCATTAAAAAAATATGTGAATATGGCCCAGAACCCTCTGTAGTTCTCTTTTAGCCACTTGACTTCCATATCTTTAACAGTAGGCAAAACCAACTCCTGATTTGTTCATCTTCCTCTTCAAAAATAGGGGCTTATGTCTTTTGACTTACTCTCTTATGATCCTCTCCCAGGACAGGAATGAGGTCTAATTTTGAGGCTTCATAGGTTGTACTTGTGTAGAGGGACACAATCAATAGTACACCCAAATGTCATTTTAAATAGCTTTGAATGACTCCTACAAAATTATCTGATTTATTTATTAATACTAACTATAAGTAATCATGATCAGTTTCCTTTTTACTGTTTTTTGCTAAAGAGAGATGATTATGTTAATTTTTATAGAAAATTTTGAATATTTAGGTGTGGTAATAATTTATTTTACTTTTTCCCCATCTTTCATGTTCTGTGCCCTCTTCCTCTGAAGCATGTGAAAATCCTATGTAAGAGATGTGTTATGTAGATAACATAGCAATAAGTAATTTTTAACTTTTATTTATCTACTTTTCCAAAGAATATTTTTCATCTTTCCTTAAAATTTAAAAAAATTTGCATTTGAATTATATCCCTTCTTTTCCTTCCCGCATCTCAATTATAATTCTGAATATATATTTATCCCTGTTGGTAGTGTCTTCATTTTATTCTTTATTATGTGTATTGTGGTAGCCATTACTCCTATCCCTATCTCCTGTATTACCTCCTCCTTACTGCCACTACAGTGATTATTCTAAACATGAACCTGACCATGTGATGCCCTGCTTCAAACCTATCAACAGCTGCTAGTCACTTAAAGAATAAAAGTCAAATTCCTTTCATGATTAGCCCCCACTTACCTCATGTCATCTCCTGTGATGCTGTAAGTACTCTTACAAGTTATGTTTTTGACACTGAACTGCTAGTTTTCTGGAACACAGTGTTTTTTCCTATATATGTTCCTTTGTACCTGCTGTTTCCTTATCTAGAAAGCTCTCCCTGCCACCCCAGCTTATGTGCTCAGTGAATTTCTGTTCAGGCTTAAAACTTCATTCAGACATTTTTTTTTTCAGAAGCATCTTTATAGAACAAAGCCCCTCTGTTTATATTAGTTCTCTGTCTTGTACCTAGTTCTGGTATTTATATCACATCATACTATGAGTGTTGATATGTCTGCATCCCCGACTGGAATATAAGCTTCTTGATGTCAGAAACTCTACTTAATTCATTTTTGTGTGTTTAGTGCGTCCTGTTTGGCACACAGTTAAAGCTAATAAATGTTGACCTTGAGAGAGTGATAAATGGTGTAGAGCCATGGTGCAAAGGTCATCAAATGTGGTGATTAGGTCTTGACAGTAAAGGTGATGAAAATCAAATTTCAAAATATAAAGAGAGTGGGTGATAAGAAAATGCAAAACCCAAATGGCTGATAAGGCAATAGAAAAACTAGAGATTTGATGACAGAAGAAAAAGGAAATAGATATGGGCAGAGGTAGAATCGAGAGGAAGATTTGTTTTATCAACTTTTTTCTTTTTTTTCTTTTTTAAAGATTTTACTTACGTGAGGGAGAATGAGAGAGAGAGGGCACATGAGAGGGGGGAGGGTCAGAGGAAGAAGCAGACTCCCTGCTGAGCAGGGAGCCCGATGCGGAACTCGATCCCGGGACTCCAGGATCATGACCTGAGCCGAACGCAGTCGCCCAACCAACTGAGCCACCCAGGGGCCTCAACTCTTTTTCTTTTAAATAAAGGAGACCAATGAAGTTTGAGGGAAGAGGGAAAGAAAATTTTTTTTTCTTTTATTTTATCATGTTAGTCACCATACAATACATCACCAGTTAGGAAAGAAGATTTAGAGCGAATAGGGAGAGAATGATTGAAGATTGGCGAGGAGGATGGTAAGAGTGTGCGTGCGCTGCCAAGGCCGGGGTGGGGGTGAGAATAGGATCTGGAACAAGACCAAAGTTCTCCTTGGAAGTCAGGATTTAAGAGAAAAAAAGGGGTAGAAAGATGTTTAAAACACTCTAATCCCTCTTTTGTTGTTTTCCTATGTATTTACACTACCTAGAACCTAGGTTGTAATTGTGCCTGTTACCAGAAAGTCATGTTTTATTCCCTTAGCTTGCTTTTCTTTTTGTTATAAAATATCCTTTAAAGAAAACCTCATTATCCTGTTTTATCATTCTTCATAACACATATTACCTGACACTATTATATATTGGCTTCTTTTCCAACTACCCCCCCCCAAAAAAAAACACAATAGAAGTTCTAGGATAGAATTTATTTATCATTAAAGGTCCAGGGCTTAGAATACCTGACATACAGTAAGCATTCTATTTGTTAAAACAAAGAATAAATGAGCATATTAAACTTATGTGGCAACTCCTACATTTATATGTCCAGTCTGACTTCTCAGGGCTGTAATGGAATTACCTACTTTACAACTCCTGTTTCAGGGGGATCTCAAATGTAACTTATCCAAAATAATCTGATGTCTGTTCTTCTCATAGTCTTTTCTGTTTCAATATGCACTAATGTTACCTACTCAGGGAAGGCAGATACCTTAGAGTTGCTTTCTGGTCGTTCCTCTCCCCTGTCATTTTTATTTCCTGAATATAATTCATTCACATGTGTCCTCTTTTCTCCATCTTCACTGCTAGGATCCTATTCATTGGGACTTTACAATATCTTCCTAATTTCTGATTTTCCTGAGTACCCCTTTATTTATTCTCTACATTGCCTTCAGAATGATTGTTTAAAACTTCCTCCTTGAAATCTTTATGGTTTCTTATTATATATTAAGTTAAATTCCAGTTCCTTATCTTGACATACTATGCCTGGCCCGGTGTGGCTCTGTTCTCGCTCCCACTTTACCTCATAGCACTCTTCGCTGTTATCTTGGCTGACTGTGCTCAAGTCCTCTAACGCCTCAAACTCAGGCCTGCATCAGAGTATCCGGGTTTGTCCATACATCAGCCCTTCCCCTGGCTGGTTTCTTCTCAAGACTGTCTCCTTCTAATACCTTTGTTTTCAGCTTAAATACCACCTCTTCAGGAGTTAATACCTTCTTTAACCACTTTATCTTGACTTGACTCCTTTTGTTTTTCTCTGAATCCATACTTTGTATCTTTCTAGATGTTTACATTAATAATTATTTTGTTTGCTTACCTGTTCACTGTCTGCTGCCTTCCACACCCTCCCCGACTCCTGCCATACACACATACCCACAGACACCAAATGGTGAGGCCTGTTAAGGCTAGAATATTGTGTTTCTTTTCACCATGGACATGCAGCACCTCACTGATAGCATGCTAGGGATGCTCAGTAACTATATGTGTGAAACAGGGAAGTGAGCAATCTTCATTGTTAACGGTTGTGAAATTCTAAGTATTCTAGCTTGGCCAAAATGCACATGGCAGAAGCTAATGCTGAGAAGCCACAGATCAGATACACGAGATTTTGATGATTACTTTAAAATAATATTTTCTATATGTATGTGTGTATCTCTCTCTCTCTCTGTGTGTGTGTGTGTGTGTATGTATATGTATGTATTACATGTAGGGGAGCTCCTAATTTTGTTTAAAAAAAACTAGATTGTGAGTTTTAGGAAATATTATATAAAGTTAAGGCAATATCACTGCTGTGGTATTAGCCTGAATTACAATGTAGTTTCTCAGTGATGTGTCTGTTTTATTCAGTGTGAAAATGCATCCCTAAAAGAACAAATGGAATCTATAAATAAAGAACTGGAGATTACCAAGGAAAAACTTTACACTATCGAACAAGCCTGGGAGCAAGAAACTAAATTAGGTAAGTATTAAGACTCTGATAATATAAAGTGATGAAGATCTAACAGTGAATATTTTTCATATATAGTTCCTTTTCTATATTAGGTGAAAAGGAAGTATTTTGATAAAAAACTCTGCCTAACAGTTAATTTAGCAGGCAGTTGATGAGTAATATCTTTTGCTAATCTCTACCAAAATTTGATTTTTAGTTATTTAATTAGATTTATTCCTAGTGAAATCATATATGTTAAAAATTATGACTAAGCATTAGCTATTTTGAACCATTTAACAGTCAAGACTGGTGATGATTTTTAAATACTATATTTTAGTGGTACTATTAGGAATTTTCCACCGTGTGTAAAGTTCTATTGGGAATGCATCATTTGATATATTTAAATGAAAAGGTCACCATAAAACATCAAAAAAATTTTGAAAAGAATTTATATAGCCCATAGTTTGACTATTATTATTTTTTGTATCACTTTATCCGTGTTTACATGAGCACTGGGTATTGTGTGGAAGTGTTGAATTACTATATTGTACCCCTGAAACTAATATTACATTGTGTGTTAACTAACTGGAATTTAAATAAAAAATAAATAAATAAAATGTAAGTTTGATTCTAATGGAAAAAATATATACATTAACATTATATTATATTCACTTAGATGTCAAAATATTTGTTTTATTCATGATCTTATACATACAAATATTCATGCAATATCTTACTGTTTCAGTGATTATATCACTAGGTTTCCTTATTTTTGCTATTGCTTGTGGTGCTGCAGTGAACATCTTCAGGTATATCTAACAGAGATATTACTGTCTCACAGGATATTAAAATCTTTGTGCCTCCTGATAGGGTTTTTCATATTAGTTTTTCAAATGGTTATCCTGGTTTATGGTATTTAAATAATTTTTTATCTTACTGGCATTGTGCTTTATAATTTTCTAATAAATTTGCTCCTTTGGATAAAGTGTTTATGTTTGTTTTCTAGACCTTAGATCTCTAATACTATTCAGAGTTTCTGTTATAAAATACAGCTGTTTCTTTAAATTGGTAATTGGGACATGTAGTACTTCAGTGAAGACTAACTTTGGGCCTAACATTATCTAAAAGAAGCTACTTTCAGAAATGAAATTTTTAATTTATTAAGAGATTAAAAGTGAATTGACTTCCATGTAGCTTCTACATGAAAGAAGGTATCTTATATCCTAAGATATAAAAAAAAGAGTATTACATACAATTGTGGTAAGTTCTGTGTTCATTTCACCCTATCTCTCTTCAATTAAGTGCTAGATTCCCCATAGAAATTCCTAAATTTCTATGAGGAATAATTTTTATTATCATATGACTGATGAAGAATGTAAGTTCCAGAGAGATGAAATAGGATAGGCAGTATCCAAACAGGACTAGAGCTAAGACTGGAATCCAGGTCTGTCATAATAAGGCTCATGTGTTTTCCATGGAACCATGTTATTGCATCCTTGTCTATAATGGCTAAAATATTTGAGATATGATTTTGATAACAGCTTGAGATTGACTTAGTATTGTTGCATATAGGAAATGAATCAAACATGGATAAGGCAAAGAAATCAATAACCAACAGTGAAATTGTTTCTATTTCCAAAAAAATCACTATGCTGGAGATGAAGGAATTAAATGAAAGGCAGCGGGCTGAACACTCTCAAAAAATGTATGAACATGTAAGGACTTCATTAAAGCAAATGGAAGAACGTAATTTTGAATTGGAAACCAAATTTGCTGAGGTTTGATATAATTTTTATCATGCAATTAGAGTAAGAATTAGTCATGTTAGACATTGTATTTTGTGAGTGATTAGTTTGTATTTTTGAAGTAACGTAGTATAGTGCTTGTGCTTCATGTAATATATATATAAAAGAATAAAAGATGTATTTTTAAATCTGAAATGTTTAAAAAGAAAGCAGGTATTTCTGTGAATAAGTTCTTACTTCTCATCAGCATTACATTAGAGTTAATGCAAAAAGGTATTATCTGCTTAATAATGATGTTGCCTTCCACTACCATCCATTCATTTAACAAATATTTATTGAGTGCCTGTCATGTGCCGGACCACTGTATGGGGGCTGGTGTTAGGGCAGGAAACAAAATAGACAGTAATCTCTGCTCTCAGGACTTTACATTTTAATAGTAAATTTTAGACTTTTTTGATATAGTCAGAAATATTAAATTGGATGGCAATAAATATAGTTTGCAAATATTCAACAATGATGAAAAAAGAACTCTTGTAATGTTTACTTTGAGAATTTGTATATTTTTTTGAGACTTAGTATATATTTTAAACATAGGTCATTTTGTTTATTTTAACTGAGTCACTATATATTAATAGGATTTTATTAACTCATTTGTATTTATTTATAGATGATATAATTGAGGTAAAGTATAACACATACACCACATTTCAAACAAATTTAAGAAAATCAGAGATTCAAATATTAGACTGTGAGTTGTCTAATATAAATGACTTTGGTGGGTTGGTATATAACCAGAGTTTTTATAATGTGTTCCTGACTATTTCTCTTTACCCTGTTCAATTTATTCTTAATATTTCATCACACCCAATTCAATATGGCTTGCCTAATGCCAAGTAAAGAGAACTGCGGTATGGTAAAAGCTAAATTGAAAGGGAAAACCTCACCAAAAACTGATATATCTGAACATTTTTTTGTTATTTTTTTCTTAGCTTACCAAAATCAATTTGGAAGCACAGAAGGTGGAACAGATGTTAAGAGATGAATTAGCTGATAGTGTGAGCAAGACAGTAAGTGATGCTGATAGGCAACGGATTCTAGAATTAGAGAAGAGTGAAATGGAACTAAAAGTTGAAGTATCAAAGTAAGTTCATCCAAACTTTTCAGTTATTAGGTGTGTCTACTCTAATTCATCTTTAAGAAACCTAATTACAGTGGTTGGGGTAAAACTCTTCGTGGAATTGATACTGGTCGTTTTTATTTTTCTTTTTTTATAAGAACAAGATTAAATAATATTAACAAGATTAGTTTTTAACAGGCATAGATAATAATATTGAAGAGGAAATAACTTCCCAAGATTCTTATTTTTCAGAGTCCAGGAATAGTATTGCAGAAAGCACTGAACTTGGAATTCAGACCCTATGCAGCCTAGTTCTTCCACATACTGATATTTTTTTGGAGGAAAGGGGGGTGGTCATTTAATTTATTTAAATTTAAGTTTCTTATATCTGATAAAGGGTTAGTATCCAAAGTATATAAAGAAATTATACAGCTCTACACCTAAAAAAAAAATCTGATTAAAAATGGTCAGAAGAAATTAACAGGCATTTCTCTAAAGAAGACATCCAGATGGCCAGCAGACACATGAAAAGATGCTCAGCATCACTCATCATCAAGGAAATGCAAATCAAAACTACAATGAGATATCACTTAAGACCTGTTAGAATCCTAACTCAAAAACACAAAAAACAAGTATTGGCGAGGATGTGGAGAAGGCGAGGATGTGGAGAAAAAGGAACCCTCTTGCCCTGTTGGTGGGAATGCAGACTGGTGGAAAACAGTATGGAGGGTCCTCAAAAAGTTAAAAATAGAACTACTGTATGATTCAGTAATAGCACTACTAGGTATTTAATCCAAAAATACAAAAACACTAATTCAGAGGGATACATGCACCTCCATGTTTATAGCAGCATTATTTACAATAGCCAAATTATGGAAGCAGCCCAGTGTCCATTGATAGATGAATGGTTAAAGGAGTGGTATGTGGAATAATATTGCAGTATTCCAATTATTGGAATATTATTCAGCCATAAAAGATTGAAATCTTGCCATTTGCAACAACATGGATGGAACTAGAAAGTATAATGCCAAGTGAAATAAGTCAGTCACAAAAAGACAAATACCACATGATTTCAGTCATGTGTGGAACTTAAGAAATGAAACAAATGAGCAAAGGAAGAAAAAAAAGAGAAAGACAAACCCAGAAACAGACTTAACTCTAGAGAACAGCTGATGGTTACCAGAGAGTAGTTGTGGGGGGCGGGGATTGGGTTAAATAAGTGATGGGGATTAAGGAGTGCACTTGGGATGAGCACTAGGTGATGTATGGAAGTGTTCAGTCATTATATTGTACACCTGAAACCAGGATAACACTGTATGTTAACTATACTGGAATAAAATACAATAAAATAAATATACTAAGAAATTGCCACAGCCACCCCAACTTTAAACGACCACTACCCTGATCAATCAGCAGCCATCAACATTAAAAGAAAACCCTCCACCAGCAAAAAGATGATGGCTCGTTGAAAGTTCAGATGATGGGTGGCATTTTTTAGCAGTAAAATATGTGTATATTTTTAAAATATTTATTTAGAGACAGAGTACGAGCAGGGGAGGGACAGATGGAGGGGGACAGAGAGAATCTCAAGCAGACCCCACACTGATTGCGGAGCCCGATGTGGGGTCGATCTTAGGACCCTAAGATCGTGACCTGAGCTGAAATCAAGAGTCAGACGTTTACCCAACTGAGCCACCCAGGTGCCCCAGCAATAGAATATTTTTTAATTAAAAAAAATAGAATAAATTTTAGTTTCTTCATTTTTTAAGGCAGTACTACTATTTATCTCTTCTACTTGTTCTATAAGATTGCTATAAAAATATGAAAAATTCGGATTTTGCTTCAATTTACATTTATTGAGTACTATGTACTGTGCTAGGTATTAAACTGATACTAACTCACATAATTAATAACCCTAAAGTAACATTGTGATTTTTATTTTACATGTGGAAATAATCTATTCACTTGGAATGCAAAATATATATATGTAAGAAATAAATACTGTGTGCCAAGTAGATGCTTTGTACTCATTCTGGATAATTTTTGTCAATTCAGTAGAAAGGTAATAGGAGCCATAAGTTGATTTCTCAAAGACAAATAATTATTTATGAAAAGGGTTTTTTGGCTTGCCCATCATAAAGTTGTTTTTTGGAGCCTTGATAGCCCTTTGGGAGTATCTGTTATTCTCAGCCCATTTCACTATGAAGGACTCCTTTGGTATTCTTCTCTTAACCTCATAGACCTCACCTTTTGAAATAAACTCATTTATAATTATTCATTTTATTATATTTTAATTTTTAAAACTTATGTAACTGGCAATGAGACTTTCTAATCAATGTGAGGAAACCTGACTTATCACAGTAAACTAAAATTATTCTTGCCCAAAGTAAAATACATCTTACTTTCCCTCTGTGCTCTTATAATAGTAGTCTTGTAGGAAATTTAATAATTTACTATCAAGCTTCCCCCATTTTAATTGTAGTAAGCATATAGTCTTTCTTTTTCACATTTTTTTAAAAGATTTTATTTATTTGAAAGAAAGATCACAAATGGTGGGGAGGGGCAGAGAGAGAAGCAGACTCCCTGCTGAATGGGGGGGGGCTGATTTGGGGCTGGATCCTGGGCAGGACCCCAAGATCATGACCTGAACCAAAGGCAGACAGTTAACTGATTGAGCCACCCAAGTGCCCCTCTTTTTCAAGTTTCTGATAGCTTGTAAATTAAAACATATATTAATCCACCTAGGGAACCTAGGAATTTTAAATTTCTGTATTCTTAACTGTACAATTATGTCACATAAACCTACTTCATACCTTATTCTAGCTCTGCCAAACTAGGATAATAAGTATCTTATGAAGAAAGTGTGGGAGAGGAGTTCTATGGCCATATAGATTTGGAAAATGCTATAGATGTATAGTTTGAGATAATTTACTTTAAAACTTCTCAGAACATTTCATACAATACTATGTATTATGAATTTTCAAGGGGGAGGGATGTTGGGAATGTTTTTTTAACAGAACACATGTTAACCTCTCATGGAATTATATTTCATGAAACAGTTGAGGAAATTTTGCTTTAGTATTTGACACTAAGATGCTGGAAATTAGCAGCTTTTCCAGGAGTCTAGAAATCGGAAATACTGGTATTTACTTAGAAAATATACCTGATTGTTCCTGAAGTATCTTTCACTTCCTAGACTGAGAGAGATTTCTGATATTGCCAAAAGACAAGTTGAAATTTTGAATGCACAGCAACAGTCCAGGGAAAAGGAAGTAGAGTCTGTCAGAATGCAACTGTTAGACTATCAGGTAGGTACAATATTGGGTCTTCTAAATAGATTTTTTCCTTTTTCCTAAATTCACATCAGATGTTGGGTCATTTTACAGTTTTAATCAGAGAACATATCAAAGAGAAGCTCTTATTCTTGTTAATTGTAACCTGATTAGAAAAACTCTTTAATTTGAATTACCATTCATGATACAGAAAAGCATTTAAATACCTACAAATACATTGTGCTGGCCGCTAATCAAAGTTAAGACCTGAGAAGAAATAGTTAGGTTAGTCTTTAATAACAATATTTTCTCTTGTATTAATATGTAGCCTTTCACACACATATTCTACCATTATAAATTTTTTTAGGATAAAAAAAATTGTCCACATTAGTGTTATACCAATATTTTTATTTATGTATGGAAGTTGAAAAAAACAGTAATATGCCAACTTTTATTTAAAGTTAGATGCCAGATTTGGATTTTAAATATGTTTGATTCTAGGTTTTTTTTCTTTAACAAGTTTTGATAATTAAATTTAATTTAATTAAAGCTAGGCTAGATTTTTATAGGATCTCATGTACCACACTTTTTAAAATTTTATCTAGTCATCTGTGTTTTTAAATCCATGATAAGTGTCATTAGAAAAACTTGAAACTATAAATATATACTTTTTTATGTTAGGCGCAGTCTGATGAAAAGGCACTGATTGCCAAGTTGCACCAACACATCATCTCCCTTCAAATTAGTGAGGCTACTGCTCTTGGTAATTTGGAGTCAGTTACATCTAAACTACAGAAGACAGAGGCCCGTAATTTGCGCTTAGAGCAGAAACTTGATGAAAAAGAACAGGTTCTCTATTATGCCCGTTTGGAGGGGAGAAACAGAGCAAAACATCTGCGCCAAACAATTCAGTCTCTACGACGACAGTTTAGTGGAGCTTTACCCTTGGCACAACAGGAAAAGTTCTCTAAAACAATGATTCAATTACAAAACGACAAACTGAAGATATTGCAAGAGATGAAAAATTCTCAACAAGAGCATAGAAATATGGAAAACAAAACAATGGAAATGGAATTAAAGTTAAAGGGGCTGGAAGAGTTAATAAGCACTCTAAAGGATGCCAGGGGAGCCCAAAAGGTAAAACATGGACTTTCAGTTCAGTGTTTCCAAAAGAGTTACATAGTAATTTTAAGTTCTTAATATGTAGCTATCTGAAAAATGCTTACTATATGACCAAAATTCCAATTATAAGTTATTATTGTATATTTTATAAGTTAAGAGTTTTGGCTTTTTAAATGTCTGTTTGTAAAAGTAAAATGAGACTCTTCTAAACAGCGGTTTTGGTAGAAAGGCTTAGATTGTATACTATCAAAGAACTTTAAACACTCTAGAAAAGTTTATATTTATTAAATACTAATTTTAGTTATTTGTAAACATAGAAACATTTGAAGAATGTTATATTAAGATCACACATATTTTTTAGAAGAGTATGAAAATTCTAAAGAACTTTGTGCCTCAACAAAGGATAATTTTTACCTTATTATAGAATATAAACTTCAATTAAAATTATTAGGATCAATGGAGAAATATTTATATAGGTAGTGTTTACATTTGTACATATTATTTGTAAATGTTTAGGTAATCAATTGGCATATGAAAATAGAAGAACTTCGTCTTCAAGAGCTTAAACTAAATCGAGAATTAGTCAAGGATAAAGAAGAAATAAAATATTTGAATAATATAATTTCTGAATATGAGCATACAATCAGCAGTCTGGAGGAGGAAATTGTGCAGCAGAACAAGGTTTCGCTTTATATTTATTTAGCTCTTTTGTTGCTAAACATAAGAATATTGCATGAGCAATTGCATTATTTTCTTAATTGAATGTAGCTCCTGTTATTTTTCTTATACTGTTTCTTATTTTCTAAGGTATTCAAAAAATTTGTATTTACTTATATTGTAATGGTAGTTTTATTTTTTTTAGTTTTATTTTTTTAAAGATTTTATTTATTTATTTGAGAGAGAGAGAGCAAGAAAGAGACCACAAGCACAGGGTTCGGGGTGGGGAGGGAGAAGCAGGCTTCCCACTGAGCAGGGAGCCCGATGCGGGGCTCTATCCCAGGACCTTGGGATCATGACCTGAGCTAAAGGCAGACTCTTACCAACTGAGCCACCCAGGCACCCCGTAATGGTAGTTTTAAACTTAAAAGGAACAACACATAAATTTAGTTGGTAAGTTAGTTTTTATTTCGATATTAGTTATTTGACTTTTCACAGTTAACGAATTTCAGCTGGCTCTCAACTGATGGCGTGTAGAAGGCAGCTTGGTAGAGTAAAGCACGTATACTTTAGAGACAGATGAAATTCACTAAGCTCATGCTTGCTTGCCTTAGAAATTATGTTGTTCCCTCCGCCTAAAGTGTTCTTAGCTCAGATCCTTGTATTGTTTATGCTTTCATTGCTTCCAAGTCTTAGCTCAAATGTCTTACCTTATCAGTGAGGCCTTCACTAGGCACCCAGTATACAACTGTAAATCCTACCATCAGGATTCCCTAAATAGGGATTCCTTTTTCTCCAGCACTCATCACCCTCTGACATATTTATTTATTGACTGTCTCTCCCTCACTAGTACATAAGTTTCATGGTGAAAGGGACTTGGTTTTGTTTACTGTTATGTTCACATTACCTCGACTAATGCTTAGCACGTAGTACATGTCACTAACTGTTATGGATGGATGGGTACATACAGAGATTGAAATCCTGACTTCTCATCTTCTATCTCTGTGATCTTAGGCAAATTACTTACTTAAATCTCTCTGACTTTGCTTCCTTTTTCCATAAAATGAGAATATAGTGACCCCAAAGGGTTGTTTTGAGGATTAAATAAGAAAATGTATATAAACACTTTTGTTATATGCTTGGTGAGTGTCTCTGTGTTTCTGGTACAGTTTCATGAAGAAAGGCAGATGGCCTGGGACCAAAGAGAAGTTGAGCTGGAGCGTCAACTAGACATTTTGGACCATCAGCAAAATGAAATACTAAAAGCAGCACAAAAAGTATGAATGATTAATTCTGTTTGCTACTCTGTAGCATGACCTATGATGTTAACCAACAGAAATGTTTTCTAAAGTCAGATGGAATTTTAATTGATGTTATCTTCTTATATTTCAAATATAAATGGGGTTTAACTATGTCCTTGTCATACAGTTGTAATACTATTGTTCTTAATGATGTAACTGCTTTTTTTTTTTTCAAAAAATGCTATTTCTTAATAGTTTGAAGAAGCTACAGGATCAATGCCAGATCCTAGTTTGCCCCTTCCAAATCAACTTGAGATTGCTCTAAGAAAAATTAAGGAGAATGTTCGAATAATCCTAGAAACACGGGCAACTTGTAAATCACTAGAAGAGGTAATTAGAAGGATTTGCATTTTTATTTGTGTGTTATTGGATATGTTTGTGGAATTTTCTAAATATTTTCTAACAGAGGTGAAGCATAGAATTATGAATCTGTTGCTAATTCCAATCTCCTTTTCTACTCTAATATTTTTAATAGCCAGTAAAGAACAGCAGATATGGCTAATTTGAATTTACTGCCCATTTAATCACTACTTATCACTTTTGGGCACACTGATCAGTAGTAATAAGCATTATTATACTTACATTATACTTACAGAAAATAATATAAAGATGATTTTCATTTTCATTTACATTTAAACACTATAAATGCATTTTAAAATTTTTAAGTAAAATTGTCCATTTTTAATCAATTGAGGAAACCTAAGATTTTTTTTCAGCAATTGTAAGATTTGACATTTATGTGAACTGCCACTGAGTTACTTGATTTAAAATATCTGCCTTAATCCTATTGAAGAGTAAACATTTTTCCTGTTTTATTTTAATAAACTACATATTTTATAATGGTGATTCATTGACTTAGGCCACTAAAGTTCCAATTTTTATATTCAGCTGACTTCTATGGACTACTCTTCTAGGGCTCTGATAGTCAATGGGTGGGCCAAAATAAAAGGAATGATTTATTACATTTCCTTTCTAAATCTAGTATCACCACACATTTCTAGTTCTAAAACTATAAGAGCTAAATAAAGTACCTTAATTAAATTTTATTTTCATCATAACAGTGAAGTTTATAACACATGCAATAATCTTCTAAATAAATAAAACATGGGTGCAGATAACTGCTGTCACATGGAAATATAAGAAATACAACCTTATTAATATCAATATAGTATCGTCAATGTAAGTATGATGTGAAAAATAAAATGAAACTCCTTTTTTTGCTTATAATTAATCTGACCAAAATTCAGATGAAGCATTTTTAAAAGAAAAAATATACTTTAATAATTTTATTATAATTCGATCACTGCAGAAACTAAAAGAAAAAGAATCTGCTCTACGGTTAGCAGAGCAAAATATTCTGTCAAGAGACCAAGTAATCAATGAACTGAGGCTTCGATTGCCTGCCACTGCAGAACGTGAAAAGCTGATAGCTGAGCTAGGCAGAAAAGAGATAGAGCCAAAATCACATCACACACTGAAAATTGCTCAGCAGACCATTGCAAATATGCAAGCAAGGTTAAATCAAAAGGAAGAAGTGTTAAAGAAGTATCAACATCTTCTGGAAAAAGCCAGAGAGGTATGTTATTATATTATGCTATGCTGTTTTATTTATTACCATGTTTTTTAGTCAAATGCCAAATATTATTCTGTCCTGAATTGGTAATTCGTTTCTTGCTTTCAAATGATTCTATTTCAGAATTTTTCCTTTCACATGATTGGATTACAGATCTGTCAGTAAAACTGGCAGTTTGTATATGTCTGTCTTTCTCTCATGGACTAACTAAACCAGGAATAGCTGTCATGGTGCAACTGTTATGATTTTGAAAAATATCAGTTGAGTTTATAGGTAAAGATTGAGGCAACAAGTTAGAATGAAATCTATCACACTAGTAGTCATTGTCATTGTCATTGACAATCCAATTTGCTAGAACGTTGATGGGAAAATCTAATATTTAAAAAACTTACTAGAAACAAGTTAAAAGGTGATGGATACATATTATTCTAATATTAAGAATAAGTTGTGATTTAAGGCTGGATTTATCAGTTTGAACATGTACTAGGGGAATGCATACTGGTGTGTGTGTATGTGTATGCAGATATTGTTCCTTCCCTATCCCATAGGGATTTTGTAAGGTTAAAGTTAATAAAATATTTAAGATCTTTAGAATGTGAATTTACTTAAGTCATAATTTAAGATGCAGTTTTGATTTGCTATAAACAGGAGCAAAGAGAAATTGTTAAGAAGCATGAGGAAGACCTTCATATTCTTCATCATAAATTAGAACTACAGTCTGATAGTTCACTCAATAAATTCAAACAAACAGCTTGGGTAAGATTCTTTGTTCTATTTTTTAATGATTTTTGAGACCACATAATTGTAAATTTAACTCTCATGTTTTCTTTTGTTTTTTTTTTTTTGGAATAGAAGCCATTCTACCTTTGTTGTTAGAATAATCTTCTAAAAACACAGCTCTGATCATTTTTCTCCCTATATCCACATCTTTAGTAGCTCACTGCTGCCTACAAAATCATGTTTATATTCCTTAGCCATGTACTCAAAACCTTGCATGATGTGACCTCAGTCTTTCTTTTCAAGTTGTGTTCATTGTAAGTTTACCAATATCTAACCACTTTTCATGTTCTGAATTCAGTTCATACTTGCTTCCTTTAATCTTTGTCTTCTGTATGTGTGAAAGGGCCTATCTTTCATCTTCTAACATGCAAATCTTGGCATTCTTGAGCCTTACCTCATGAATTCAGTCAACATTTATTGATCATCCACTACACAGAGGTGCTTTGCTCAATGCTGGTAATACAAAGAATAGGATCTCTATTTCCTGTCTTGTCATTGGCTATTAAATATCATTAAATTTTAGATTAGATACTGTATTTTGATCATCTGAGGAGGCAAATTAAAATTATGGAATAAGTATGGTATTGAGTCATACATGCTCATGGCTAATTTATTCATTTTTCCTAGGATTTAATAAAACAATCCCCTACTCCAGTTCCAACCAACAAACATTTTATTCGTCTGGCTGAGATGGAACAGACAGTAGCAGAACAAGATGATTCTCTCTCCTCACTTTTGGTCAAACTAAAAAAAGTATCTCAAGATTTAGAGAGACAAAAAGAAATCACTGAATTAAAAATCAAAGAATTTGCAAATATCAAATTAAGGTAAGTTTTAGGAATGTATTATAAAAATAGGCAAATGGTAATAATGATGTCGGGAGGACAAATGTAAGCATTTGCTGCGTCATGCACTGTTCTAAAAACTTTATGGATATTATCCCATTTTTATCCTCAGGACTATGACATAGTTTATTCTCCCCATTTTTCATATAGGAAGTAGGCCACAGGAATGCTCAGTAACATACCTTAAGAGGAGATGAAAAAGCCATGATTTGAATCTAGTCAGTCTGGCCCAAGAGCCAGCTCAAGATGCTTGTTCTAGAATCTCGTTTTTAACCTCTTTAATTAAAGCATCCTGTTTCATCATCTATAAAATGGAAATGACAGTAGTTACCCTGGCTCCTTTATGGAGGGCAAATGATACTGTATGTGAGAGTAATTTGAAAATTGTAAAGTAATATATAAATATAAAAACTTTTGTTTACATACCTGTAACAGTTTCTAGCACATAATAGAGGTTCAGTAAATACTTGAATGAAAAAATTATTCTGTTAATTAATCATAGTGACAGTAGATTCATTCTCTGTATTAGAGAGAGCAACTAAATATTGCTCAACCAATTTATCAGAATATAGATTTTAAACCTAAAATAGGTTTATAGTTCATGTATTTTGTATTCACTGTAGAACTGTTAGGAATGAGAGTGTCTGCATTGTGTGAGTGGAGGTCTCCATCCTGGGATTCCCCATGAGAAGATATTTGCACGGGGCGCCTGGGTGGCTCAGATGGTTAAGCGTCTGCCTTCGGCTCAGGTCATGATCCCAAAGTCCTGGGATCGGGTCCCGCATCGGGCTCCCTGCTCCTTGGGAGCCTGCTTCTCCCTCTGCCTCTCTCTCTCTCTCTCTCTTTCTGTCTCTCATGAATAAATAAATAAAATCTTTAAAAAAAAAAAAAAAAAGAAGATATTTGCACGGGGATCAGCGCTTGAATAAAGACTGCCAGAAGGAAAGTAGCAAGCACAAAGCAGTTTATTAAAGTGAAAGTGGGAGAACGGGCGTGTTCCCCTAGGTTGTTTTGAAATGATATTATTGGGTTTCTCTGGGCTTGGAATTGCTGTGACATAAGCGGGGTGGTCTGTAATGGAGGCCACTTCCGGTCATTTGGGAAAACCCTGCAGGTTGGGAGGAGGAGTTTTTGACTCTACAAGGTTTGTACCAGAACCATCTTAGCAGTCCTTCTCAAGGGGGTTGGGGGGAAGCTGCGCCCACAGTGCAAATACATTATAGTGAGTCTAGGGGTTACCCTGGGAAGAGGTGGAAGGAGAGAGCACAGGTTCTGCACCTGTGGCTTGTGATCTGTCAGGCCCAAGGCCTTGGAAGCCACAAAGTCAGGATGTTGAGCTCCCGGGCTTATAATGTGTAACTTTTTTTGTTTTGCTTTGTTTTGTTTTTTTATTATTATCACCATCCTTGCCCCAGCTCACATCTCTATTATTCCCCTTCAGGGACTTGGGACTCTATCTGAGGGCGTTCCTTCCACAGCTCTTGTCTGGCTACTACCTAACAGAGCTGTCTCTCTGGACCTCAGTTTCTTATCTGAAAAAAGGGGAAAGTTGAACTACTTGACTTTATAATTCCATTCCAGCTCTGAAGTTGTTAGTAGAACTTTTTATTCTTAACCTACTTATCCAATATAGCTCTGATAAAATTAATACTTTTGCTTTATTAAGAAGGTACCACTTTAAGAAATTATTCTCTAAAAGAAAAGAGAATCAGCAATAGTATTTGGTATCTTTTCTTTTATTATTATTATTTTTGCACGTGCGCGTGAGAGAAAGTGCACCTGCACCCAAGCACGGGCAGGGTGGGGGGTGGGGTGGTAGGCAGCGGGAGAGAGAGAGAGAGAGAGAAGCTTAAGCAGGCTCCACGCCCAGCACAGAGCCTGATATGGGGCTCGATCTCATGACCCTGAGATCATGACCTGAGCCCAAATCAAGAATCCCATGCTTAACTGACTGAGCCACCCAGGCGCCCTATTTGGTATCTTTTCAATCTAATTTTCCCCATTGTATTAAATTTTATACATGAAATGTTATTTTTGGTGTAGTAAGTTTCTGTCATGTTTTGGTATATAAAATTGCTTGTGCTTTTGAATATAATTTCTGGGTGTAGAAAATAACCATCCTTTGAAATTACCTTGTATATATAAATTTTTGCCACATAAAATACTTGAGTCATTGTTTTCTACCTTATCATGTCATGCTCGCTAAAATTATACTTTTATTCTCAGTGTGCACATTGATATGTGTATTTTAATGTGCCTTAGGAAATCCTAGATCTGTGTGTTTTCTTTACTAAAACCTCCTATTTTCGTAATTTGATTATTTGAGGTAACCTCAGTTTTTGGTACAGCTTGCAGGAGACGTAGTATTTAAAGTGCAATTTTGTTCATTATATTGTCTAGAGCCACAAAATTACTTCATGTGATCGTTGTCAACAGTAGTAGACAAACTAAAAGGAAAAGTCTATTTTATGTTAAGTTTAAGAGTTAAATGATGTGAACAAAGAATTGTTCTTGTTTTGATTTGAATCAAGACTTAGGTTGTAAGGATACTTAGGACCAAACATTTGCTCTTTATAAAATTTGTATCAAAGTATTAATTGCAGCAACCACTCCATTAAATACATACGTTTGCTTACGTTAGGCTCCAAGAAAACCATGCAGATGAAGTGAAAAAAGTGAAAGCAGAAGTCGAGGATTTAAGGTGTCTTCTGGCCCACTCACAAAAGGAGTCACAGAGTTTAAAATCTGAACTTCAGGCTCAAAAAGAAGCAAATTCAAGAGCTCCAACAACTACAATGAGAAATCTAGTAGAACGGCTAAAGAGCCAGTTAGCCTTGAAAGAGAAACAACAAAAAGTGAGTAACAACAGAGTTATTACCAATATTTAGGAAATATATGTGGTAATAGATTGCTTTTAGAGAAGACTTGTA
The DNA here is from genome assembly GCF_037043125.1 of Eumetopias jubatus. Taxonomy (NCBI): domain Eukaryota; kingdom Metazoa; phylum Chordata; class Mammalia; order Carnivora; family Otariidae; genus Eumetopias; species Eumetopias jubatus. Next base: position 110,957,061 of record NW_028274814.1, on the reverse strand, counting down.
AAAGATGATAGCATATATCTCTCTGTTGTAATAAAAGTATGAGCTTTGTCTTATGCTGTTAAGCAGAATTTTTCAAGATAATTCATTTTAATAGCCATTTGGTGGTGTTTTTAAGTACAGATATAGTCCAAATTTTTTTATGCTGTCATCAGTTTGATTTGTGAGTTATCAATAGGAAATAAGGGGAAATCTTAATTCTATTATTTTCTCTCCTTTTCTAACTGGGATTTTATGCTACTAAGGCTATTTTGAACAATTTGAATAATTGAACAATTTTGGGGAGCAGGAGGGAGATATGACAGGAGGAAAGTTTAAAGAAGGAGGTCACAGAGATAGTTTTTTGAGAAGCAGTTGGTCAGTGGATTATCTAATGTATTAGTTTTTAAAGCTTATCTCAGATTTGATATACTCAATTGATTTAGAAGGTGCTGCTGTTTTTCTGTGCTAGCTTAGGAAATTTATTGGCAAATTTTAAGCCTTTTTTCTAATCCTATAATTTTCCTTGTCTGTATAAATTCAATTAATTTCACACAGAAGTATGTACTGAGTAATTCAAATAAATATCTAAACTTGGATGTTGAAACAAAACGTGGTTTTTATAATATAAATGTCCTGATTTAATGCTGGGTTCTCAAAATTACTATTGTCAAGATTTTGAAGTCTCTCACACTCAGTTTGGAAAGAACTGAATGCAATTACTAAAGGAAATTAATTTGAAAAATTTGGACTGTTAGGTTGTGAATTATGTTTGCATAAACACATGGTATTTTAGGAAAGAGTTAAAAGTAACAAAGCATGTTAATTTTTTGTATTACATGTTGCTCGTATAAAATACTAATTTCTTAAAAAGTACATATGTTATAATTTTCAGGCACTTAGTCAAGCACTTTTGGAACTCCGGGCAGAAATGACAGCAGCAGCAGAAGAACGTATTATTTCTGCAACTTCTCAGAAAGAGGCAAATCTCAATGTTCAACAAATTGTTGATCGACATACTAAAGAACTAAAGGTGAACCTAACACATGCATCAATATAACAAAATACCTTATAATTGCTATTGGAAGAGGATCCACTTTGACATATAGTAATTTTGATAATGAATAGGGAAGTTATTCTAATGAATTATTGGTGGATATATATATATATTCATTTTTGGGTTTTTTTTGGGGGGGTTGGGTTTTTTTTTAGAGACTTTATTTATTTGACAGATCACAAGCAGAGGGAGAGAGAGGGAGAAGCAGGCTCCCTGCTGAGCAAGGAGCCTGATTTGGAACTCGATCCCAGGACTCTGGGATCATGACCCGGGCCGAAGGCAGCCACTTAACCGACTGAGCCACCCAGGCGTCCCTCAGTTTTGAACAATAAGAATCTTTATTGTACTCACTCTGATTATCATCTTAGAGATTAGGAAAGGATATGCCATTATTAACTACTTCTCTCTAATAGAACTAAGAAACATTTTACTTAGAATTTTTGTTTCTATGTTGATAAGTGAGATAGGTGTGTAGATTTCATTGTTTTGTTTTTCTTTTGCTTTATCAGAATTTTCTAATTTTTGCTAGTTTATGAGTTAATTAGCTTTCCTTTTTTTCTCCCTGAAATAATTTAGGGGGATTATATAGTTCCTGACATGTAATCCATAGAGCTTCCTGACTCAGCAGAAGCCTTTTTTTAAGTTATTTATTTATTTTTTGGCAATGTACTTTGTTTTTATTTCTGACCAGTCATTAGATGTGGTGATTTAAAATTTTTTTACAAAACATATAGGTTTCATAATGAGTTTTAAATTTCTTTACACAAAGTTTCATGTAGTACATTCTGCATAAAATGAAAAGTCCACTTTTTATATGTTTATAATTTTGATTTACTCAGTTTATTTGTATGTCCTCTTCACCACCATTAAACTCTGTAGGGACTGGATTGTACTTAGGCTTGTTTGTTTGTTTGTTTTTCATTTATTTTTTTGTTTAGTAATCTCTACACCCACTGTGGGGCTCAAACTTTCAAGTACAGAAGTATGTACTAAGGAGTAATTCAAGTAAATATCTAAATTTGGATATTGAAACAAAACATGTGGTTTTTGTAATATAAATGTTTTGATTGTATTCATGTTATCATCTTAGAGATTAGCAAAGGATACATCATTACTAACTACTTCTTCCTAATAGAATTAAGAAACATTTTACTTAGAATTGTTTCCAAAATTGCCAGCATTAAATCAAGTTGTTAGTGGGTTTTTCCCCCATGAATGTAAAAATTTAGATTGAAACTTTATTTTTAATAAGTTTTAATTTAATAATCATTAACTAAACCTTTTTAATAAGTATTAAGAATAATTTAATTTAATAAAAATTTAGATTGAAACTTCCTTTTTATTAAGTAATAGATGTATTGTTTTATTGTTGATATTTGATGAAGATTTATGAACTAAACCTTTCTTTACTTGCAGTCACAAATTGATGATTTAAGTGAAAATCTTTTAAAATTGAAAGAAGCTCTTAAAACAAGCAAAAACAGAGAAAACTCACTCACTGATAATTTGAATGATTTAACCAATGAACTACAAAAAAAACAAAAAGCCTATAATAAAATGCTTAGAGAGAAAGATGGAATTGATCAAGAGAATGATGAACTGAAAAGGCAAATTAAAAGACTAACCAGTGGATTACAGGTGATTTTATATTTAATTGGGATAATGTCTTTGATTTAAAATATATAGGTAGTGGTTTATTCCCACTTTTTAATTTCATCTATATTATTTGCTAAAACTAGCTTTCAGATCACTTTGTTTAAGGTAGCTAATTCCTTCAGTGACCTCTGTCATATCTGTCATTTTAGAGTAGTTTATTTTTAAAATGCAGAAGTAGCTACTATGTTCTATATCAATAGTGCATTTAGAAAAGATGGCTATAGCCTTGGAAAGTTTCTGTAGTTGGAATATTGTGTATTTTGTTTGATAGTTTTTTACTTGTAAAATGTAAAAATACATCTTATATTTCAGGGGAAACCTTTAATAGATAATAAACAAAGTTTAATTGAAGAACTCCAAAAGAAAATTAAAAAGCTAGAAAGCCAAGTGGAAAGAAAGGTGGATGAGGCAGAAATAAAGCCTGTGAAAGAAAAGGTATGTGAAGAAACATACTGATTAATATGTTTAAGGTAATGATAGACTTGGGCACCTGGGTGGCTCAGTTGGTTAAGCGACTGCTTTCAGCTCAGGTCATGATCCTGGAGTCCGGGATCGAGTGCCGCATCGGGCTCCCTGCTCAGCGGGGAGTCTGCTTCTCCCTCTGAGCCTCCCCCCTCTCATGCTCTCTCTCTCCCATTCTCTCTCTCAAATAAATAAGTAAAATCTTTAAAAAAAAAGGTAATGATAGACTAAGTTAAATTATATAACTGATGAACAGAAGATCAACTGTATTAATTTGAGGACCTAATACATACTATAAATGTATCGAATAATGTAGAGAAGTCTAAGACAACTTTCTGTCCTTTAAGAATTTACAGGATATTCCTATAATGTAACTCTTCCTCAGAAGTTACTAGAATGTCCTCTTCCTGACATTGTTATTACCTCTAAAATCCCCTCACACTTTCCCTGTCCAACTTCTCCCCAGCCTAATTTTTTACATAAATTGGTGCTTTTGATTTTGGGAAAGAAAGTTGGGCATTTTTAGTCTGCTACCTTGACCCAAATGTGTCCTTTTTATCCTTCCATAGACTGGACTGTTAGTTCAGGGTAAACAAAGTGATTTGGAATAAAATCAATATTTGTAGTAATCAGTAACCAAACTACTCATAAATTGATTCTGAAATGTGAGAAAAGTTGCTTAAAATTTTCTAACAGGTTAACTAATAAGCTATTTTGTAATAAAAATTACTAACAGAAATTATCAATCCCATCAAACCCCTAAAATTTGCTAAAATGCATATAATTTATTACAAATAATAAACTGAAGATTTGTATCAGTAACACTGGAAATATCAAGAGAGACCTGGGAAATAGGTGTTAGTAGTAATGTTTGCCCCTGTAGAAAATCACAACAAAGGAGCTAAGATTAGGAAAAATTTTTTTGTAAAATTTACCCAGAAAATATTCAATATCTATAAAATAATTTCAATAACATGAACATAAAAGGAAAGTATTTTTAATGCCACTGAATAGAAATTAGTAATGGAATTAAAATATCTCAATAGAGTATATTCCAAAATTCATTTTACCTATGGAAATTCACCAATGTTAGTATAATTTTTATTAAAATATTTGCATTTGTATACATTGAACCACAACATACTTGCGGTCAGAAGCTTTGCTGGTAAAAATCCTAAGATAAAAATGTCCTCACTCTTCCAGATTGCTTTCTTTGCTGCCTCCCCGCCTTTAATGTTCCTAACCTGATTCCTAGCAGAATACCTCAGTAGCCTTGTGGCTTTGCCTAGACTCATAACCTGTGTTTCAGTTTATTTCTCCTGAAAATAGAAATGATACAACTTGCATTGCCAGTTTCCCAAGATTATTTTGACAATCGAATGAAACATTATGTGCAGGTCTTTTGTAAGCCATCCAGTCAATACCACTGTATGATATTATTACTAATTAGGAAAAGCGAACACAAAGAGCAACCCTAATATTCAAATTTGTATCCAGGAATCTAGCGAAAGGATTATTTCAAATTCCACAGTATGGGGCATTTGTAATTTATGAATGTTTTTATATTCAAAAAATGCTTTTGTATTGAAATTTCTACACCCTTTTCTGTCAACTCTTTATAGCCTATCTATATGAGATACCAAAACCCACCCCCATGCCTTGTATTCCTGTTTCTTATGCTGCTATACTTTTCCCCATAGCATTTATTATTATCTGACATACTAGAGATTTACTTATCTGTGTGTTCATCTTTTGGACTATAAGCTTTAATGGCAGGAATTTTGCCTGTTTTGTTTATTGTTGTATCCCCATCACCTACAACAGTCCTTGGCATGTATTAGATGCTCAGTATTTGTTAAATGAATGAAAAATTTAAAATACAGTTATATTATTCTGAAATCCATGCCTGAGCGGCTATTGGTACAGAAAATATGAAAAGAGAACTTCTCTCTGCATCCTCTCTTCTCCCCCAGTCTAGAACAGATCCTTGGTGACATTTGCCTTTGTTATTGCTTTGCTGTTGTGGTTCATTTTTAAATTATTTCAGCCTTGTTTTGCTCAGTCTTAATTCAAAGGATAATGTCAGATGGTTAGAATTGCTCAATCCCTACAAAGCACTCCAGAATTATTTACTTATATACCATTATGCCCAAACTAATACTTACATTTCTGGAAGTCACAACATTCAGGAAAAAAAGAAAATAATGATCAAACACTGAAGTTTTTACATTTTTTAAAAGAATACTTGTTACCTAAATAAATAAGGCAAAAATTGGCCAGTGTGAAAGAAGACGGTTTTGATAAAGGCAACTTATCTTAGTTGGGCATTTGACTTTATACTATGGCTTTTAACTCTTTCAGCCCCAACATTGCCTTTTGTAATAAATACAGTGTTTCATAACATCCTCTGTACTATTCCATATGAAATTTATGGTTACTGGAAACTACCTGTGTGTAATTTCAAAAAAATCATTATAAATGAAATATAAAGGTGAAACAAAAAATAACATAAAAATAATAGATATTTCTCATATTTCAATATGGAAATGCTCTGACATACTACACTAGAAAACATGAAGTAGTCTTGTAGCATTAATAGGAATTCAGAGCTACAAATGCAGACTGATACAAATGTATTCTTTTGGCAGTTTATATGACCCAATAGCATTGCTAATGCCATTAGCTAATTCTCTTCACTGTTCTTTTTTTTTTAGCACTTATCACCAGCTAACTTACTACAAAATATTTTTTTCTTTCTTTTTGTCTATATTTTGCTCCCTTTCCCTAATCCACCCAACCAACATAAATTAGACTGTAATGCTTTTTCTCTGGTTTATTCATTGCTTCTACTTCTAGTGCCTAGAGTAGTATTTGGCAGATGATTAGCACTATATAAACATCTATTGAATAAGAGAAATCATGTGCATTGAAAATTTGAAGGGGCTGTGATGCTAGAAGATAGCTATTTTGGTTAAAATTGAGTTGGTCCATTGTACATATACATTCTTTGTTAGAAGCTTACTTTGGTCATGATCAGCTTTATTAGAATCTTAAAGACTCCTAAGTCTGTTGGCATTAGTCCAGACTGTTCCCTAGAATATCATCTGTCAAGTAATAGAACACAGAACGCTTAAGCTGAATGGCATTTTTGCTAATAGCTTGGCATGTCTAAAGATTCTAGAAGTTACACAGCAAAATGAATGTATTTACATATTCTCTATTGATTTACCATTGCTCTAGTAAATTGTAATTGATAAATCTTGAAATTAAAAACATTGGTAATTTTCTCCTTCGTTATTGTTTACAGAGTGCTAAAGAAGAATTAATTAGGTGGGAAGAAGGTAAAAAATGGCAAACCAAAATAGAGGGTATTAGAAACAAGTTGAAAGAAAAAGAGGGGGAAGTCTATATTCTAACAAAGCAGTTGAATACTTTGAAGGATCTTTTTGCCAAGTGAGTTTAAATTTAAGCCTAATTAATTATGTGCAAAGTCTTTAATTGATTTGGAAGTTGTCATTTTTTTCGTAAATGATAGTACATATTTGATATCATACTTGAGAAATTTCCTAGTTTTAATTATCATTTATTATCTATGGTTCACTTTTTGTTTTCTTTAAAATGTGTTTAAAAGTATTTAACACTTTGGGTGTCTGGCTGGCTCAGTTGATTAAGTGTCTGCCTTCGGCTTAGGTCATGATCCCAGGGTCCTGGGATCGAGTCCCGCATCTGGCTCCCTGCTTGGCGGGGTGTCTGCTTCTCCCTTTCCCTCTGTCCCTCCCCCATGCTTGTGTGCGTGCTCTCTCCCCCAAATAAATAAAATCTTAAAAATAAATATTTTAACAATTTATAAATGGAGTTCCTATAATTTTGAAATAAGTTAACTTATAGCAAATACAGAAAGGTCTAATTTTTTTATGTTGGTATTGTAATTGAGTAAGCTGTGGTTTAATAAACTGAACGCAAAACAGTGAATTATATATTTTCATGATGCTATATTAAATCCCACAGAGCTGACAAAGAGAAACTTACTTTGCAGAGGAAACTAAAAACAACCGGCATTACTGTTGATCAAGTTATGGGAGTGCGAGCTTTGGAGTCAGAAAAAGAGTTGGAAGAATTGAAAAAGAGAAATCTTGACTTAGAAAATGACATTTCATATATGAGGTAGGCTGTTTCATGAAAATGTGGTACCCGTTATAATGAAGAAAACTGACCCATAGTAACTGATATAATGAATGTGTATTACTTTAGGCTTGGGTTCTGTTGTCTTTTCCCATGTGAGTTAAGATATTCCTGGTTCTTTGTATGCCACCTAATTTTGGACTGTATTCTTGAACTTCTGAATATTATGTGGTAAAACTCTGGATCTTGGTTAAATTCTATGGAAAATGTGGATAATTTTGTCTTAGCAGTCAGTGTGGATAGGTTCAGGCCTCAAGTTCCAACCTGCTTTCTGTGGGCTGTGGTTCTAGTATCAGTTTTGTTTTCAAAGCCTTTCCAGTCTCTTTGGATCTGTCCTGCCTGTGCCCCTCCCAGTTTGGAAGTCTGGTACATGGGCTGTCTTTGGTTTGTTAGTTCAGTTCCTTGAGTCTTTGCTACTCTAAGATTAGATCTGTGCACACACAGCTCAGCACTGAGCCCAGAAGTTCATAGACAACTTTACAAGATCCCTTTCTTGAGTTCCTCCCTTTCTGTGATCTCCCTGATACTTTCCGTTTTCCTAGGGCTCCCCCTTTTGGTACTTCGAACGAAATCTGGGGCTTTCTTCCTCAGTACTAACACTCACCTTCAGTTTTCAATCAATGTTGTATTCAGGCCAAGAAAGACCACAGGAAAAGGAGAGGTAAATCACTGCCCATTTGCTGACAGGTAATTCTGGTATGCTGTCCCAATCTGTAAAATATTTACTTTTCAAAGTTTTCAAATAGTTGTTCCATGCATTTGGGAGAGACAAGATTGGATATGTTTACTCCACGTACCTAGAATCAGATCCCCCCCTCCACACCAACCCCCTGCCACGTGCTGTGCCATTTCTTTAGCAGAGCCTTTGAAATTTTTTTGTTTCATCCCCTCTTTCCAAGCTGTCTTCTGATATAATCAGTCATGCAAAGCAAAATAAAATCATATCCTAACAACTGAAACTGTAATAACGTTTCATTCATTTCTTCTTAGATGAACTTCAATTAGTTTTATATAATCTGACACTTCCCCTACTAAATACTTGACAAGCTATCCAAGATCATCTTAATGATCATTTTTAAAGTCTGGTACCTACCTGTCATATTTGGATATGAGGATACTTGCTGTTCTTAAATTTATCATATTTTTCCCCTTTCTATTAATCTTCAAAAAATACCATTATTGCTTTATTAATGCCTGTGATTGCGTCAGTGTTAATGTAATGTGAACTCCTTTAAAGGAACACTCCTGAGTGCCTACATTCCTTTCCTTTTTTCCTAAATCGTTGTTTCTTAAATCCCTCAGAACTTTCCGTGATGAAGAAGAAAAAAGCGATTGAAGAATTCTTTCTTTTGACACCTCTTATATAGTTACATCTGATCCCACCAGTGGCTCCTTCCCTTCCTTAGTTATCTTGATCTAAACATATGTTCAGAACAACATCAAACCCTTTTTTCTCCTTTGCAGTTTTCACAAGGATCAAAATATTTTAGTTTTGAAACCTAATACTTTTAGAGTATTTTGTTTTTGTTTTTCTAATAATGTGAATATGTGTGGGCTGAAGTAATTGGAGAAGATTTGATAGAAAAGATGGAACTTACCTTCTCAGTTCAACTTGAATTTCTAAATTTAATGAATCAGAGCTAGATATTAAAGGGAGGAGGGACATTCCAAGAGAGCAGAACCCTAGCAGAGACATAGTGGCAGGGGTGAAGCTTTCATGTGTGGGTAAGAGTAGATTTTTTTGCCTTAGTAAAGGTAGACTCCTGGACAGTTAGGGTAGGCCATGCACATGAGACTCGGAGTAACAGATTGTTCCGTGGCATCACCAAGAGCCTTTTTTGAATCCTTGAGCTTCTCGAGAAGCACACAGATGTTATGAAGTTAAATTCTATGTTTTAAAAATAGTGGCTATTTTGATTTGTCTTATACAGTTCCATATAAATAGATGCATATTCTTTAAAGATGATTTCTGTAAATCAAAATACACTTGTTAACTCATCATTCAAAAGAGCCCTGCAGCTAATCCTCTGTATAAGATCACTTTATACTATAAGTAGTCGTGTCCTGATTTTTGTAAAGTTTACAAGTTTTGTGGAATTTCAAATAAATACAGTGTTAATATATATTTTCTTTCTTTTCTGTATTTTGATATAGTAAAGCTGTGGAGAGTTGAAGTTTGAATAGTTAAGAGTCTGTTGTTGTTTCTCATAGGACCCGCCAAGCTCTTCCTCGAGATTCTGTCATAGAAGATTTACGTTTACAAAATAGATACCTCCAAGAAAAACTTCATGTTTTAGAAAAACAGTTTTCAAAGGGGGCATATTCTAGAACTTCAGTAAGTGCACACCCTTTGTTTTTCTGTTTTTAAAGTTTAAAAGTGATATTAACTTCTACCTTTATCTGACCCAGAACCTTAGATTCTTCTTATAATATTAATGCAGTAAATCCGACTTTTATTTTTACCAGGTGTGGCGTATATGAACTTCTTTAATCCTCTTACATAAGTAAACTTAAGATTCTTATGCATTGCATAAAACTTTATTACAAATGAGATTTTAAATGAAATTATCATTTTGAGTTTTGCTGTGGCAAGAACATACAATTGGGTGAATTAGAAAAGTATGTCATAGCATTGTTTCCATTCAAACATGCTATATATTTCTAGTTTTCCTTTATAAAAAGATATTAATATTGTTTGTTGTATCTTACTTTAAAACAAATAGTGTGTATATTTTTGTTATTTTTTTCTTCTTCTTTTCATGTTTCTTCTCTTCCTTCTGCTTCAAGCAGAATCTGTTATGTGACACAACTACGCTTTCTACCCTTGCTACCAGTGTTAATAAATACAGGCAAAATACTTTTCACAAAAAGAACACTTTACACCGGAACAAAAAAAAACCCTTAACAGTTTTCAGAATTAAAAATGGGAAGGGATTAGATGCCAGTGACAACTTATATCATCAGGTACCTAAAAATATTCTACAGTATTACAGTAAAGAAGAAAAACACACAGCAGAAGATATTGTAGATCCTATGGAGTTAAATAAATCTGAGACAAGACCAAAAAATAAGTCAAGTCCATTTAGGTCAACTAATGGTATCTTGGCAGATGTTAAGTCCAATTTTGAAAATGCACCGGATCCTGAAATTAAGAAAATTAATCAAGATTGTTGTGAAAATAATAAACAGGAACATAAGAACAAGGAAGAGAATGAGCTAGGCAAGAATGATGAAGTAAAGGGACACATAGCTGAAGATGTGAGTCCCAACAACCACTTGGATCCAGAAGAATCTGCCAGAGAGGACCCTGATTATGCTACAGTTGCTGCCACCCTGAATCAGTGTGCTGAGGAGGTCACACAGGCAGATTCTGACGCCGATGTACCCGTCCAGCCAAGAGATGAAGTGTCCCAGGTCTGAGTCGATGGCGGTCCTGTGTGTGTGTGTGTTAGCTGAATTCTTCTCTAGCAAGTGGTGTACATATGTGGTGCAAATGGAAATAAATTGTATAGGATTTGTAAAAAAATTAACTATTCATGAAATGTGTCTTAAGCTCTAATATTTGACTAGTTCCTTCAAAAATTAATGGTTATGCACTTCCTAATTCATTTTAGTACTCACTGTTTTACCACTGGTACTCACTTAAAAAGAATTAGCTTCGATAACAGGGTGACAAAAATCAGGCTCTTTAGAGGTATTCATTTTGCCTTAGAAATTTCTAATTCAGGATGCTCTGAAGTCTCATCACAAACTTCTACTACAGTGACTACTGTGAGTAAAAATGTATTGATACTGTGTGACATTCTTTGGTCATCTTTTTGCCACAAAGTATATGACAAATACTTTTTTATAGTGAAAAAAGGGAGTTTGCCTGTGTTGTCTATGTTGTGCCTAGGTATAATTTTCATAGCACTTTGCAGACTGTTTCTGTTTTACATGGGAAGCTTGGAGCATGAGTAACATCTCTAGTGATGCAGAACCAGGATCTAACCACAGGTCTAACTCTGTGATCTCTCTTGTGATGCACTACTTTTGGTCCATTTACAGTGCAGTACAGACTAGACAAGTTTGCCCCCAGATGAAATCAAATAGCATTTATCTTTTTTTTTTATCCTTTCCACCTAGATGTTTCAGTCACCCGAGTCCTAAAAACATTACGAAAAGCAAACATTTAAATGTGAAGGGAAAATGGATGAAAGTGACTTAATTCTTATTTCTTTATCCAGGTTCATAATGCTTTTTTTTTTTTTTTTTGCTTGATAGTAATTAAAAATTTGAGGCTTCCAGTGTGTGTTTCTTTAACTCCCATCCACTAAGAATTTGGTTTCTAGCAGTGTATCCCCTCCCCCGTGTTTTGTATTTTTTTTTTTAAGATTTATTTATTTTAGAGAGAGAGCACACAGTGGGGAGGGGCAGAAAGGGAGAGCGAATCTCAAGCAGACTCCGTGCTGAGCACGGAGCAGTGTGGGGCTCAGTCTCACAACCCTGAGATCCTGACCTGAGCTGAAACCAAGAGTTGGACATCTCACCAACTGTGCCACCCAGGCGCCCCTAGCAGTGTATCCCTTTTAGCAGGATTCCTCTTCTATACAAGAATTGGAAGTCTCATAAAATTCACTATGTTAAGAATTTTATTTATATTATTTTTATAGAACAGAGTTTCATTAGAATTTATTTTCCAGAAGTTTGGACAATTTCAACTAATACTTTTAATTTTGTTTTTTGAGAATGGGGGGGAAATGATCCATATGTACTTACATAATTGCCTCCATGTTTTAGTGAGGAGAGAACTGTTAAAAAAAAAAAAACCTGATGTGAGATCATAAGCCAGAAATAAGGTAGAAGTAGTCTTCTATGAGTGATACTTAATATATTTTATGTCTATCAGTGGTGCCCATAGGTGTTTTTCATTTGTTAAATAGCTATTGGAGACAGAAGAGATGAAGTGAGGGTGACAGAAGAGCTCTGGGACAGGGCATTACAGATTTCTGTGTCTGAAGAGGCCTTAAAAATTACCCCATCTTGTGTCTTCATTTGTAAGCTGGAAAAACTGAGGACCTTGCAGGTGGCATGATTTGCCTAGTGTTAACCTAATAGCAGCAGAATCAGAATGTATACTTGGGTGATTTGACAGAGAATAAGCAAAGACATATTCCTGCAGTACAGACCTCAACAAATACGTCTGTCTGCTTTCTCATGCCACTGTACACGTGCGTATGCACACACACTGCTTTGAACAAACAGATGCAGGGGGACACGTGCTGTTTTTCTGCTAGTGTTCTGTGCCTTCAGGTCAGAATCCAACAGCCTAGAATTTCTTTACTCTTCTTATCCTATTTTTTAATGTCTTTAATTTCTTTTACTTTTGTTTTTATTACTTAAGGGTAAATGTATCAGAATGTGGCGTATTTAACCTACTACTAATTAAAAAGATGGTATAGAGCCATGTATAATGGATATATTTGTATAATACTATATTTTTTAAACTCTAATGTCTGTGGAGTAATAACTCTGGACTTGATAGTCCATCGAGAGAGAGAGAGAGAAAGGGATGGGGGAGGACAAGCTAAAACTATGCTGCGTGCTTGGACAAAATTATTTCATATGATGCTCATAACACTCATACGAGGCAGGTGGTATTCTATCCACTGCATAGAAAAACGTAATCAAGCACATATTTCTCTTCTGAATGACTTGTCGCTTAGAATGAGAAGTAAAAATGAACATAAATAATAACCCAAGGTGGATTTGTGCCAAGAGAAATACAAATATAGTGTAACTGGATTTCAGAGGAGGGAATGATTGCTTTCGCTCAAGGGATGAAGAAGAGCTTTCCCAAGAAGGAGGAAGAAATTAAAGTACTTCTTTTTATAGGTTTGTGTATTAGTTTGCTAGGGCTATTGTAACAAAGCACCACAGATTTGGTGGCTTGACAGAAATTTATTCTCACAGTTCGGGAAGCCAGAAGTCCAAAAAACAAGTTACTGGCAGGGTTGATGACTTCTTTCACCTATGAAGGAAGAGTCTTTTCCAGGCCCTCCTCCTTGGCTTATGGATGGCCATTTTCTCCCTGTCTCTTCACATTACCTCCCTTCTATGCATATCTCTGTATCCAAATTTCCCTCTTTCATAAGAACACCACTCATACTGGGTCAGGGCTCACCCTAATGACTGTAACTTGAATACCTCTGAAAAGGTCCTATATCCAAATAAGGACACATTCTGAGGTACTGGGATTAGGACTTCAACATATGGATTTGAGGGTAGGGTAGGGTTTAGGGCATAATATAATCCATAACAAATACTAACCATACTTTCAGACTGGAAAAACTAGCACGAATTAGTTTAGTCATTATGAGAGTATACATGGAGACATTATGTGTGTGGACATTATTAAGACATCCTTGACTTTGCTTTCTATATTAATTAAACTGCATTACCTTTTCTCGTGTAATTTTTATATTCTAATTTATTTATTTGAGGCAATTTTTTCTAGAGCTCTCCAGTTTTCCATATTTTTTTGAGGAAAAATGTTCCCTGTTAGCTAGTGTTTTCTTATCCCGTTATGTCTCATGCCACTTTTGTTACTAAAGTTAAAAATATTTCACTTTATTTTCCTGAAGACTTCCGAGATAGAGTCAGATGATCATTGTCAAAGAGAACAGGATCTTCAGAGGGAAAACTTGAAGTTGTCATCTGAAAATATTGAACTAAAATTTCAGCTTGAACAAGCAAATAAAGATTTGCCAAGATTAAAGGTAAACTTAATGTTCTTTACTCTAGTTAGGAAGTCTAATGCGTGAAAGCCTTTTTGTCCCTCTTCATATTAGTTAATGTGGATGTCAGAAACTCACATTCATAAAATTTTATGGTAGTGTTACACTTCCTACATTTGTTCACGTAACAATTATTTGTTGAAAGCCTATTTGTTGTCAGGCACTTTTCTAGGTGCTAGGAAACAGCAATCAAAAAATTTCTTGCACTCGTAGAACTTACATTCTAGTGGGGAAGACTGATAATAAGTAAAATGTCAATATATAGTGTGTCAACTGATGTCAAATGGTAAGGAGAAAAAACAGTTGGTGTGAAAGGTGTGTGTGTGTTGGTGGTTTGGGAGTGTATGTAATTGCTATTTAAGTTAGGGTAATAGGGGAAGGCTTTCTTAATAAAATGATACTTTAGCAGAGAGCTAGGGGACAGGTAAGGAAGTGGGTCACACAGGTACTAGAAAAAGAGTTCCAGACAACAGAAATGGCAAGTTCAAAGCGCTGAGGCAAGAGGATGGATGGTGTATTTCATTAACAATCATCACTCTTTAAAATATTAGATTTTTTTTAAATTAAGTGTTTAGATTTTAAAAAATTAGGATAATTATCTCTTTTAGGATTTTATTTTGATGTTTATAGTAAGTTTATCTTTGGTTTTCCAAATCTCATCCTATTTATGGGAATCTTTTTTTTCTTCTGGCTGGCTAATTGTTTCAGTTCTGTTTTCTAACCTAGAATATTAGCAATCTGTTAATTTCGCTGGTGATATAATTATGCCCTGGGTTCTAGAACATTCTGAGTTTTACATTGTTAGAACCAGTACCGTTCCTCTCTACCATCTGTGTAAGGGTCTGCATATGTACTTTATGGGGCAGTTAAAATCAGTTCTAAACTATTAAGGCAGTAATGTGGAAAATATTTCTTGAAATTCATATATAAAATATCCTTGTATTAATGAACGTTAATTCAACATATGTCTTAGTTCAAAATCCTTATTGCTGTGGAGACCATCTTGTTCAGTTTGGCCAGAGAGTTGAAGAAATTGATAGGTCACATGAATTATTTGCCTTTCCTTTTCAGCGGCAATAGCTGTGTTAAACTGTTACATGTTTGCTTTAATTTTTCAGAGTCAAGTAAGGGATTTGAAAGAAATGTGTGAATTTCTTAAGAAAGAAAAAGCAGAAGTTGAGCGGAAACTTGGTCGTGTTAGAGGGGTGAGTGTGTGAGAACATTCCATGCATTTGTTTTGGTTTCAGAAGTGATAAGTTGGTAATGAAAAAACAAGTTTGGATACGTCATAACAGTAGTGATATGATTTTACTAGTGCCTGTAGACTTGGTTTTTATATTGCTGTATCTACAATGTAAAACATCATAAAGCTTTTCTTTGTGTTTCAAGTCAATGTATTTTATCATCTGTCACACCTTACACGCATTTTATTTCAATTGGGACACCACATCATCTTTCTTCATTCCTTGAAAACCCTTAACTTCTAGGAATCCTCCTTCTGTTCATGAAGGTAACTACTAACTGCTCTTAGTCCAGTTCTAACATTTGTAACTATTTTTTTTTTTTTTTAAGATTTTATTTATTTGACAGAGAGAGACATAGCGAGAGAGGGAACACAATTAGGGGGAGTGGGAGAGGAGAAGCAGGCTTCCCGCGGAGCAGGGAGCCCGATGTGGGGCTTGATCCCAGGACCCTGGGATCATGACCTGAGCCGAAGGCAGACGCTTAACGACTGAGCCACCCAGGCGCCCCATGATTTCCCTGGCAGCTTCTTAGTATAATGCTCTGTAAATATGTTTCCCAATTTTTTTATTCTTGTATTTTTCTTCCCATGTTATTTTGTATTCACTTTTTACACTGAATAAATGCTGCTTATGAGGCCCTGGCCGAAGATTTAAGCCCCTGATGATTTCATTAGCAAGTGGCACAATGGAAGCAATCAATATAAAAACTTGTTCAAGTAATAATATTAAATATATGACAAATTTGGTGAAAATATTATTAGAAAAGTATTCAGAACAAACATCTCACTGACAGCAATATTAATTTCATAAATAAAAATGTTAATTTGACCTTTTCTAATGGTGAAAGTATATATTAAAATCATGTACTATAGGGTTATTCATTGCATAGTGTCAATACTGACTAAAATGCAAAAAAAGTAAGCAGATTCTTTTGCTCAACTGTTAAAAAAACCTTAATATAAAGCATAGGCAGTTAAAGTTATTAATTGGTGACCCATCTCTATTGATAATGCTACACTAGGTTTTTTCATTTCAGATGTCTCTTATATTTATATTGGACAGAAACTGAATTTCTGATCAATGGCTATTATTAGAGAAAATCACCTCTATTATGCTCAATTCAGATTTGGTAACTCATGAATTCTTTAATGACACAACTTTTCTTTTGTGACTTTTTTTTTCATATAAAGAAAATTCTGGTATATAGGAAAGAACCTTAGCTAAATAGACTATTTAGGTTCTTAGGTTTATTCATTTAGAACAGACATCAAGGCTGGAGTATTTGAACTGTTACTTATTAGCTGCATGACTAGGAATATCAAATTCTCTGAGTCTTGATTTGCTTGGATTTTCAGTGAGAATTATAATTCCTATCACAAAGGGTTATTGTAGTGATGAACTGAATACAGGTTTTGGCTTCAAATGTTAGGAATCAACACTGAGTGTAATAATGAGCCTTTTATGTTGTTGGTGTTTTATATTATACTCTCTCAGATATTTGATTAGATAAAAAGTTAATATATTCTTTTGTAGTCTGGTAGAAGTGGAAAGACAATCCCAGAACTAGAAAAAACCATTGCTTTAATGAAAAAAGTAGTTGAAAAAGTCCAAAAGGAGAATGAACAGTTGAAAAAAGCATCAGGAATACTGACCAGTGAAAAAATGGCTAATATTGAGCTGGAAAATGAAAAGTTGAAGGTAATTTTTTTAATGCGATCATTTGCATGGGATGTTTTTACTATTATAATTTTTATTTTTTAAGGAAGATTTTAAGTATACTCCTACTATATAAAATGGCTTTAATGGATGCAGTGACTGTTTTACACATATGGAAAAACTTATTGGAAGCAAGGCTAAGAATAATTAGAGTAGCTCCACTGGTCGTTTTATTTCAAGACCACTGGTTCTCACTCAGCAGCATCCTTACCTGTGTCTGTTTTCAGATATACAGATGCATAAGCCCCCAGTCCTGACATTGATCTTTTGGGGTGGGTCCTCCAATAGATACTCTGATTTTAAGTCATCAGCTCATGCTACTGTGTAGCCAAGGTTGGGAACCTCTGCTGTAGATGACACATATGAAAGGGAAGGTTCATTCTATCAAAAATGGGCTCTAAAACTGCTTTGAATTAAGTTTTATGAGTCTATAGGATCTTTTATTTCCTGGTTTTGATAATATATAGGGGTGGTTTTTTGTTTTTGTTTTTTACTAGGCTGAATTAGAAAAACTTAAAGTTCATCTTGGACATCAGTTGAGCATGCACTATGAATCCAAGTCCAAAGGCACAGAGAAGATTGTTGCTGAAAATGAAAGGCTTCGTAAAGAACTTAAAAAAGTATGACTTTCATTACTGATTAATAATTACTTTTTATGTTAACTAATACGTCTGAAAAACTGAATGGAAAAGCTGATGAGAGTGTCTCTTCAGAGTAGATGTTAAAAGATTTAGGGATTGTATTTTTATGGCTGCCATCCATTCACCATGAGGCACATTGAAAATAAAAAATTAAGAGGCAGTATAATGTAGAAGCTACACATCTGGGATTCAAGTCCTAGCTCTATTACTTACTGGCTGTGGAAACAAGGGCAAACTACTGACCCTTCTCTATCCCTCAATTTCCTCATCTATAATATTGGGCATAATAAACATATCTGTTTCACAGAGCTGCTGCAGGATTTAAATGAGTTAATATTTGTGCACATGGCTCAGAACGATGATTGATACAAAGTAATGAATATATGAAATTGTTTTGTTAAACAATAAGATTCCTTTCTGTTTAAGTTGCAAAATATATTCCTTGCCCCACAAATAGGTGTTGTTACTTATATGGATGATCCAGTGAATAAATTGAAATTGAGGTTTTTAAACTAGTTAGAATAGTATCGGAATATACTGTGAGACAAGAGTGCAGTGTGCTTTGAATGGATGTTCAACAGTGGAAATAATTCATGGTACTTACACATAGTTGATGCTCATAGCTAAGTCTCTCAATTATTGGTCAAAGCAAAACATCTTCTAAGTGTATTAAGACATAAACTATCCCATTATCCATGAATACTACAAAGATGACAAATGTAAAGTAACCACTAGAGTAAAATACTTGCAATGTATTTTTTCTAACCTCGTTTACATGATCTGTTGTCCTAATTATTATGATCATATTGCTGTTATAAAGAAAACATTGGATTTTTATTGGAATTTTAATCAGCATTTAGACTGCCAGGTTACTTTTGTTTTCTAATTTGTAGTGGTGATTTTGAATATATTGCATCTATGAGAACAGTATTGCTTTGTCATCCTGTACTAATTCGTCTTTAATGATAGGAGACTGAAGCTGCAGAAAAATTGCGGATAGCTAAGAATAATTTAGAGATATTAAATGAGAAGATGACAGTTCAACTAGAAGAGACTGGTAAGAGATTACACTTGGCAGAGAGTAGAGGCCCACAGCTTGAAGGTGCTGACAGCAAAAGCTGGAAATCAATTGTTGTTACAAGGTAGGAACAAATAGTTTAAATCTTGCATAAAGTTTAATCAGTTCTAATGCTGTCATTATTGTTCTAAAAGCATATGACATTACGCTGATTAACTTAGTTCTTTCCTTGATGAACTGTTTGGTGGTTTGCTTTAACATGATACTTTTTGGCAGTGCCAGGACAGGAAAAAAAGTGTTTTTTCTTCCTTCAAATACTGAACTAGTTTGGGCAGCAGTGCATAGGCAAGAGCAGAGCTGGGGCTGGGCCCAGGGTGTTAGAGTGAGCTGGGTGGGCATCACGAAGCAGCTGACATCTACGAGCCGAGAGCAGTGGTGCCCAGCTTCTCCTGGGTGCTGCTTTTCTCCCGCTACGACTCAACTTCTGTATTACATTCATTTTCTACCTCAAGTATAAGCCAGGAATAGTTTAGCTGTCTTGTCACAACTTGTGGCATACTAGATCTGAGCTATGCTGCAATTTTGGAGGTTTATTTTTTTAAGATTATTTCTTTTAGTGAGAGAGCCCATGTGCATGAGCAGGAGGAGGGGCAGAGGAAGAGAGAATCCCAAGCAAACTCCCCGCTGAGCGCAAAGCCCCATGCCAGGTCTGCTGCACTGTACTTCCCCGTCCACCAAGTCCAAGGAGGAAGGTTATGCAGGCAGATTAGAAGGCAGCCCAGATGGCCAGGCTGTCCTAGAGAAGGGTCCTTGGTCCTTGTCCTAACACCATACTGAGAGTACTCAGAGTCCACGCCTCCCCCCTCTAGCTCTCTCTTAACTCTGCAAGACAGCTAGTGTGAGGCTTAAATGAAATAATACGTGATAATATCAGGGAAAAGGGGTCTCTCTTGTCTGCTTGGAGCCCAACAGAGGCTCTCAACCAGCAACTCCATCAGTGGACTGCTTGATTGGTCCTTTATTTCCTTCTACAATCACATGTAAACTCAGAAAGGATTTTGAGTTACTTTGAGATTTACTTCGCAGATGATTTACTCAGTTCATGCTACATGCCAGAGTCTCTGCTTCATGTTAGATGTACCTCACATGGCCTACTTTGCCTCATTCCCGTGGAGCCAGGTGGTTTCCATAGCTTTAGAAATACTTAAGTCTCACTGTGACCTGAAGTAAATTACACCTCTTCTGTGAGCTCAAGTGTTTTTTGTTTTGTTTTGTTTTGTTTTTTAATTTATGGAGATGATCATCCCTGTTCTTTTTTTTCAAAAAGGGCTCTGAGAAGCTACAGAAAAGATTAACGTGAAAAGGGTTTATAAGTTTATGAACATTTGAGAGGGTTAATATTTAACCATAACTGAAGATGACTTTGCCTTTTACATAATTTGTGTGTTCTTAATCTGAGAACTGAACAGGTAACTGGGCATAGGGTAGGCCTTCGGTAAACCCTTTTGAAAAAGTTACAAAGTCCTTGTAGAACCCACTTGACAGAGTGAAGGCTAAATCTGATCCTTGGCCTCAAGCCTCCCTAACTCCAAAAAAAAAAAACAACAACAAAACAACAACAAAAAACTTGCTGAGATCTGCCGCTGGCATTATACACCCACCTCAGTAAAGTGGTTTAGCAATCTCTTTGGGACCCGTTGACACATGAGGTCTTCCACATGCTGAACTAGAGTCGCTCTGTTATTTACTCAACACACTAATGACATCTATTCTTCTCACGCCTTACGCTGACTGCTGAGACAGGCTGGGGGTGCTAGCACTATTTTATGTGGGGTGATCAGAGAAGGCCCCTCTGGGTGGGGCATTCGAGCAGAGAATTGTAGGAGTAAGTTTCTGGTATTGGACCTCTCTGGTGGACAGTCTGTCAGATTAAGAACGTTCCTTTCTAATCATAGGTTCTAAGAGTTATCAAAAACTTTGAAAGTATTGAAATAATAATTTCTCTTCCTTGTACTGTCCTTACCTGATTTTGTTGCCAAAGCATTCTTTTTCTTGTCTCTGGGGAAGTTTGAGTATTATAAGCATTGTCTCCCTTTAAGGTGGAATGATATGCTTATAAAATCATTTTGGCTTTATGTTTTAAAAATTTCTTTTGGAGTCTGGGTTTTTGTTTGTTTTTGAACTGTTGGTCATTTCTTTAAAAGTTACAAATCTATTCAGATTTTTATGTCATATGCCATTTTTTTCACCCATGCTTTTGCACATTTTTTCTTCTCCCAATAGTGTCCTTTTGGTTTTGTTCTACCTGGATACTTTTTTTTTGTATACTTCTGTGTGTGTATACATGATGTATATATGAAATGTTTTAATTTGTGATCTTTAAATCTCTAAGAGTACCCAATAATACAGAATTTGATATTCTATTGGATGAATTGCACTATTTTTTTGTTCTCTGACTGAAAAAGATACTAATTTTACTCTTTTTGATAGGGGCCAAATTCAGGCTCCATCCTTGTTTATAACCTTGGGAAACACCTAAATCCTCTTTTTTTTTTAAGATTTTATTTATTTATTTGACAGAGATACAGCAAGAGAGGGAACACAGGCAGGGGAAGTGGGAGAGGGAGAAGCAGGCTTCCCGTGGAGCAGGGAGCCCGATGCGGGGCTCGATCCCAGGACCCTGGGACCATGACCTGAGCCAAAGGCAGACGCTTAACGACTGAGCCACCCAGGCGCCCCTAAATCCTCTATTTTAATTGGCCTGTTAATTAGGGATACTTATCCCTTGTTGTCACCTAATGCTAAATACGTAGAATTTGACTAGAGGAAACCGTATAAGATAGTTATTTTTAGTGCAGTAACTCGAATTGGCTTTTAAATGAGAGAAATTATTTTCCATGTCTACACTATTTTTTCCCTTCACTTTTAGAATGTACGAAACCAAGTTGAAAGAATTGGAGACCGATATTGCCAAAAAAACCCAAAGCCTTACTGATCTTAAACAGCTTGTAAGGCAAGCAACAGAGAGGGAACAAAAAGCTAAGAAATACACGGAAGACCTCGAGCAACAGGCAAGTAATTTTTCTTTCCATGAGAAAATAAACTTATTATATCTCAAGCCACTCCTTGGCATTGTCTTTTGTAGATAATTCCTTGAAAATTCCTTCCCTAAAAGGCCCATCAGAGTGAATGGCACCACCATTCAACCATTTAAGCCAAAACCCTTAGATTATCAATTCTTTATCTTTCTTACCCTATTATCTTTTTCATTAAATCACATCAGCTCTGTATTTCCAAATATATCCCAAATCTGATGATTCAGCACCTCCCACACTGTCCGTCTAGTCTGAGCTATTCTCTCACACCTGAACTATTCCAGTAATTTCCTAACTGGTCTCCCTGCTTCCATTCTTCCCTTGTTTTTCCTTCTCCCTATCCCTGATGTATTCTCCACATAGCTGCTGAGTCATCCTTCTAAGCATAAAGAAAATCACAGCATCCTATCCTCAGAGTCTTCCAGTGGTTCCTCATTACCCCAGAATAAGATTCTAAAGTACTTTTCATAGGCTGTAAGGACCTACATGGTCTGGCATCTGGTTTCCTTTCTAGCCTCATCTTTACTTTCCCCTCATTCACAGTATTCTAGCCACATGGACCTTCTTTCAGTCCTTTGAACAGGCCAAACCCAAGCTTCAGGATCTTGGACTTGTTCCTCTTGTCTAAAACACTCTCCACCCAAATATTCTCATAGCTCACCCCCTATGTCTCTGCTTAAACGGGGGCTCCTCAGAACTTCCTTAACCCTCTACCACCTTGCATGACTCTCCATTCTCTTACCCTGAGTTATTTTTCTTGATAGCCCTTCCTTCCATCTGGCCCTGTTATCACATGAGATACTTACTATGTGTCTTTGTCTCCTCCCCCACTAAGTACATAAGGACCATAGGAACATGCCAGGAGAGATTTTGCCATCACTGTGTTCCCTGTGCCCTAGGACAAAGCCTGGCATGCAGCACTCAGTAAATTATTGAATGAATAGTGACTAGAACATGATAGATATGTACTCATATCTTACGTGCTTTTGAAAACCCAGCTTTTCATATGCTTTACTGAAAATGTATATCTTTATAAAACATATTTCCATGTCAGACTTTGTCTTCTAACTTTTTATTGTGCCCAAAGATTGAGATTCTCAAACATGTTCCTGAAGGAGCTGAGACAGAGCAGAGCCTTCAGCGGGAACTTCAAGTTCTAAGGTACATTGTCTGTTCATAAATCTATCTTAAAAAAAAAAATTTTTTTTTTAATATAACCAGGTTTGCTACATCTAGAGATTAAGATTTTTCAACCTTGCAGCCTAACAAGTTTATCAGTCTTATTTCATCCTTTTAATGCCAATTACTCTCTTACATAATAGATACTGAAAAAAGGGTAAACCAGATCCTAATAAAAGTCTCAAGCTTCTAATTTAAACCTTAATAGTATAGAATGTGTTAAACCTTAGTTTCCCAGAGGCAAATATTAATGAAAGACAAGAAAAAAATTTACTTCCAAAATTCTGTGCAGAATACTCTCATGAGGTTCCTCCAATAGGAAAAGTCTTAAAAATGACATCAGGTCAGACTTTTCAGAACCCTGAAGAATTTTCATTCTCTGATCTCAGTTTGAGAATGGTAGCATTGCAACAGTGAGAGTAAATGAATAAATGTTTACCTTTATAAATTATCAGCAAGTTCTAAGCAATTTATATTACAAAGTTCATAAGAAATACCCATATATTTTGTGAAGCAGTATCTGTTTTTTGTTGTTTTAACACATAATCATTATGTTCTAGATTAGCTAATAGTCAGCTGGAAAAAGAAAAAGCAGAATTAATCCATCAGTTAGAAGTTAACAAAGACCAAAGTGGAGCTCAAAGCACTGTATCTGGTAAAGTATTTTCTACTTCTAATGTGTTAGCTAACCCAAGTTTTTGAATTAGGGTTTGCCTTTTTTATTTATTCAGATTTCTGATGATTGTCTTCCTATAAAATCAGATCCCTGATAGGTTTTCAGAGCTCTTTCCTTCATGCAACAGTCATGTTCCCATTGAGTCCTCTTGAGTTGTTTGTAACAGCAGGTACTCAGGTGTTTTTCTTTTTATGTTCCGTATGGGTGTTACATTTAATCATGACACAGTGCTAAGCAATGTGCTAGGTCTGTGGTTTCCAGTTTCTAAGTAGACCCTTTTAAGCCCTCTGAACATGAACGTTATCTTCTAAATGTTATTGTCCTCTTGTTATTTTTTTAAAGATTTTATTAATTTGTTTGAGAGAGAAAGAGAGCAGGAGGAGGGGCAGAGAGAGAGCGAGAAGACTCCCTGCTGAGCGGGGAGCCCGTTGCAGGGGCTCGATCCCAGGACCCTGGGATCATGACCTGAGCCGAAGTCAGATGCTTAACTGACTGAGCCACCCAGGTGCCCCTATCCTCGTTATTAACTTTAAAACTACATATAGTAAACATTGTCTACATTCTTCTTCCCTTTTACAAAGTAAAACAGTCTAGTGCTCTACATGCTTCCATTCAGAAGTAATTAATCATTGTATTACTCGGTGCATATGTATGCATATGTACATATATGCATTATGTATACATACATAATTAAGTTGATCCTCATTATTTTCAGGGTATTTGTAAATTCAGCCACTCACTAAAATTTACTTGTAACCCCAAAACCAGTACTCCTGGTGCTTTTGCAGATACACACAGCAGTGAAAAATTTAAGTTCTGACCCACCATGTTCCAGATGAGATCCAACACGGTGAGGCTCTGCATTATTGCAGCTCTCTCATACAGATGACCAGAGGATGGAGGCCATACAAGGGAGTGCAGCACAGGGCAAGAAGCTGTTTCTGGGGCCAGTTGGACTGGGTTTAAATCCCAGCTCTGACACGAGTGGGGCCTCAAGAGAATCACTTGACACTTCTGAACTTTGTTTTCTCTTTTATAAAACAAAGAAAATAGAATCTACCAGGGTGAATTGTTTCCAGGATTTAAAATCACACTGTATGTGAGATATGAGTATGTGTATGTGTAATGTTTTCCCTAAGAGCAATGAATCGTTCAACATTCACGAATCCATTGTTCGGGTTGACTTTTGAGAACATCACTGTTAACAGCAAGAATCATTTGTTATGTATATTTCATAGTGCGATGATGGAAATGGCAAATTCTATTCCAAAGGACTGTATCAATTTATACCTGAACAATCTTTGACTATTTCATACAGCTTTTTCAGTATCCTACCACATATTCTTTTTGCTACTTTGTATTAAAGCGATCATGTATGAGTTGTACCAGACACTATGCTAAGTGCTTTACAAGCATTTTATAATTTTTTTCTCCCCTGACCCCAGCATTTTATAATTTAACTCTTAAAGCACTGTTTGGTGGGTAGTACTGTCTCCATTTTACCTATGATCTTCACCTTAAAGACGTTCAGTAACAAGGTCACAACAGCTAGGAAGTAAGAGAGGCAGGATGAAACCTAAATCTGTGGAACTCCAAAGCTCCTCACCATTCCCTGCTTTTGACCACGGAAATGCCTTAGCTACCTCTTGGTGACTAAAATAGTGATGTAAATCTCTCTCAACAGTAGCTCTTAGAGCAGCCAGCTTAGGGTACCAGACAAGCACACTCCCAAAGGCCTGTTGATGCTGTTGACGTGTGGCAAGTTCGTTCTTTCTAAGAAACCTCTGTTTCCTGAGAGGGAATTTCAGAACCCTGTATTCTTCATCATTTAAAGGAGATTAAGGATACCTACCATATTTCAAAGACTGTTAAGGTTCAAAATCAAACCAAAACTGTCTTGGCAATTCTAAAGCACTATTTAAATACAAAGTAGCAAAAAGACTGTGGCAGAATATTGAAAAAGCTGTATCAAACAAAGTTTGTTCAGGCATAAATTGGTATAATCCTTTGAAACAGAATCTGCCACTTCAATCATGCAATCAAATACCATTAAGCTAACTTTCGGAAAGTGCTGTACATAATAATCATTTTTACTACACTATTTCATTACAAATCTGTGTAACATATAGCATCCCTTTGATTAAGGCAATCAACTCAATATAGCATTACAGTGATTAAGAACCAGATTTATAAAAAATCATTAGCACTTTCTACAAAGGTGAGGGAAGTTTCGAAAAGTATGATTTTGCTCTGTTTTCCAAAGGAAGATGGGTTCTGTTGACTATTCCCAAAGGAAAGGATGAGGAAAATATTTCTGATCTCCAAATTATAATTAGGGGACCATATCAAGGGAACCTTAATAGAACAGAAACCTTCCTGTCTCATTCATCAAAATGTGTCTTGCGGCCCATTATTTTCTCAAACTTTAGCATTACTTTTAAAATTTTACCCTTCAATGGCTACAAAATATGACAGGACACATTATATGTTGTTTGAAGAAAATGTTTCTAGCAAAGATGGCAATTAAATAAAAAATCCCATTTGTTCATTGATTCTCATAAAACTGGAGCGATGTTAACTCCAGGTGAGGGGGGTGGTTAAGGATCCAGTAAATTAAAGCCCTTGTGTTCTATTTGTGTACTTAATGGTATCTGACCGTAGTATTAGGATTTATTCGTCTTTGTATTATGCACCCTGCCTGGTGTGTTTTTCACGTAGTAATTACACAGTAAATGTGTAGTGACCTACATGGAACAGCCAATACTGTTGGGGACCAGGAGCTGTTGGCCAGCTCTGGGTGTAGCCCCTTACCTAACAGTCTACTTATTCTTTTGTTATCCTTTTAGTACCTAACAGTGCTTCCTGGCTTTAGAATTTTTCTCTGGAAAATAATTTCTTCCATGTAAAAAATTAACTGGATTCTACACTTCTAATACCCAGCAGGTGCCTTTTCTCTTGGTCTGCTATGGAACTACAATACCTAATAGAGATAGCATTACAGTATTCACAGCCCGGAAAGTGTTTCAGCAGTAAAATGCCGTATATTCTAGGCTCTAGTTTCTTAAGTTTTCTACTTATTCTCTGAAACAAATCCTTTGTTAGAGTGGGGAAAAGCAGAATCTGATTTTCATAACTTTTTTGGCAGATCCTGATCAACTAAAGGAAAAGGTAAAAGATTTAGAGACACAGCTCAAAACCTCAGATTTAGAAAAGCAGCATTTGAAGGTAATTTTATCTAATTATAAATGTTTTGTGAAAACTGTTAAAAACAACTTTTATGAACACCACCTTTGAGTTTTAAGTATGTATCCTAAAAATTCCTGGAGTTACATTTGACCTTGATATCACAGAATTCATTACATTCATCTGTGTTAAAAATACCAAACGAGAGCTACAAAAAAACAGACAAAACAGGATTAAAGAGAAATTTATTTTTTGATTCTTAACAAATGTAGCTCATTATTTTAATATTAAGTTTTGGGTGACATTGGGAATAATGTCTTTTATTTCCTTTTGAAGTTCTTTTTGGGAATAGCTCCCTTTATTAAAGAAAGGTATTTGCCATGCTTTATATCTCTCAAAGAATCTATAAACAGAAAAGAGCATAAGTTGAAGAATTAACTAGTGATCACTAGCTATTCTAAAGTTCAAATTGTCTCTTCACCAGATGCCTCTTTAGCCAGGTAGAAGTCCTAGAGTTTCCCTATTATAAATATATTTATAAGAAGTTGATTATTATTCACTTAAAAAAAATAGGTATTTGTAAAGAAAATATAAATGAAGCCTAAACCAAAGAATCTTAACCAAAATAACTTGTGTTGTGAATAGCCAAGTCTTTTTGATTTCCTCAATGAGAGTATCTGATATACTTTTGGAGGAAGATTAAATGCCGCCCCTCCCCTACCCGTTTAAGAACTGATAAATTTTAGTCAAAAACTAGGACATAACTTACAGAACAAATAATTTAACTTACTAGCTAAGTTAGTTACGCTGTACAATGAAACCTTCCTTTCTAAGAAAATACTTCTGCCTCTATAGTATATAAGTATATTAGATTATTCAGATTACTTTGGATTTTATGTTTGTAATTAAGTCTCTTTTTAGTTCAAATCTAAAGAATATATTGTATTCCTACATACCTTTCAAAGATACCATGTTTCTATTAGGAGGAAATAAAAAAGCTGCAAAAAGAACTGGAAAACTTTGATCCTTCATTTTTTGAAGAAATTGAAGATCTGAAGTATAATTATAAAGAAGAAGTGAAAAAGAGTATTCTCTTAGAAGAAAAGTTAAAAAAACTTTCTGAACAATATGGAGTTGAATTAAGTAGTCCTGTTGCTGCTTCTGAACAGTTTGAAGATGAAGAGGAAAGTCCTGCTGATCTCCCCATTTATTAAGGACACCTCTACCTGTAGTTTTACCTAACTATTAACTTTATAAGTTAAAACTCCATCTGTAAATCAAGCAGGTCTCAGACCTACATGATTTCCTTCTTCATACCCTGTACCTTTACTAAATATAAGTTTTAGTAAATATAATTATATGAAATTTTAAACATAAAAGTATATTTTTGATTTTCAGAGTAAGTTATGACTACCAAATAAACTATGATGAATTTTGTATACATAATGTTTGTTCTTTAAAGAGTATAGAGTGAGCTTTAATAACTTAACATTTAAAATTGGGGTTTTATACTTATTTGTATGTGTATTAAGACTCAAGTTTTATATATATGTACATGTATATAAACATGTTATGAGATTACAGCCATATGTTTTATTAAGTGTTTAGAATAAATTCATCTTGAACTATTTAATTTTTAACTACTGATCCAGAACTGTTGGTTTAACTGCTGTCTTTATCCAACTTTTGTACAAGGTAGGGAGCTTATTATTACATTACATTTTTAAGTCTAGTGGTTGAAATTCATTTGCTGGTTCTAAATAAAATTTTGAATAGACCTTTGCAACTGGGAAATTCATGTCTTCAAATGCCAGAAGACATATTGCTCTATTAGACATGGAACCTTGAGATTTTTTTTACCTTCAACATGTGGTAGAATATTCAAGATTCAAAGATAACAGTAAAGCTGGTTTTAAATTGCATTTCTAGTTTATACATCAAGTATTATATCTTTGAGTCTACCAAATTTCTGATTATCTATTTTTGAAAAGAGACTAAACAAACACTTAGTATCAAAGGCATGGTCATACTTGTTCAGGTTCATGTTGATGATAACTGGTTTTGAATTCATATAAGTATCTGGTATTGGCCAGCATAAACCAAGATGATGGCGATGAACCTGAAAAGAGAAAGTTATTAGCTTTAGACTTTTTTATCTTCATTCACTTTTTAAATATTTATTTTGAAGGCCTACCATCTGCCAAGCACTATTTAAGGCTCCACTTTATCTTACCCTTTTTTTTCATACCTGTTCTCCTCCTGACATATTACATATTTACTTGTTATTGTCTATCTTCCCCATTAGAATGTGAGCTTCATGAAGGCAGAAACATTTTGTTGATTCTGTATTTCCAGTACCTGGAAACATGCCAGGAACATATTCAGGGGCTCCATAAAAATTTAATGAGTAGTCTGTTGTTGAGTACAGAAGCTAGCCAATTAAAAAATATGGGTGGGGAGGCATTCTAAGTATCACATGACAGAATGGTGCTTTTTGCTCTGATTGTAATTACATGAGCACGGTTAGAACATACACCGTGTGGGTATATTTGGCAGACGGGGGTGTACCGCAGTTCTGGAAAGTGAAGCAAGGGTCAGATCACGAATAATCTTAATGTCACTAAGCAGTTTTATGCAGCAAAGTTAACATTTTCACTTACGGTGAAAAATGGACAGAACAGGGATAAGACTGGAAGATAACCTTTAAGAGGGTGATAAACTAGGTCAAGCATGAATCTTGGCTTCAATTAAAATGAAAATTAACTGCCAACTGGTTGGGGAGAAGTACAGATTCAAGAGATCAGAATCTTTGTGAAGTAATGGAGAGAGGGGTTAAAAATATTTCAGTTTTTGAATTGTTGGGAGTCGGGTGGATATGACTAGGTCCAGTTCTGAACATTACTAATTTCAGAAACCTTTGAGAAATCAAACAGACAAGTCCAAGAGACAGAAAGGGCATAAAGTAGAAAAGTTCATTCTGTAAATATTAACTGTTACCTTGGCACTTTTAACTCAAATTCTATAATCAAACAAGTTTGGGAAATGCTGAGTTAACCTAAGTTGGTACGGATTATCTCAGAGGGCATTCATTTGCAACATCAATTTTCAAGAAGGCAGTACGTAATGTGCAGTTTTTCCAGACATTTTCATCACTTTAATTCTGACGCACATCTAGGAAAACCAATGCCCCAGAGAATGAATACACATTGGGAAACACTATTATATAAAGAATGGTGGCCTGTGAGATGAGTAAATTAAATTTATTTACAACACATTAGAATTACTGCAATCTGTAGAGAATATTCTAGTGCCACTTCTACCTCGTTTCAGGAAGTAAGACAACATCCCACAAGCTACTTTCTGTCATTACCTTGATTAAACAGCCATCGTTACAATGCCATACTATTCCTTCAATTTTACCCTCTCTGCAACCTTCAAACCAGGATAACAGATCGTTGTGCTTCAAGGTAGGTAGATTTCTGATTTGAAATGCCCCATGTGGTATAAGAAGATGTAATGGATGCTTCTTGCTTCCTAGCCCTAAATGTTAAAAATTTCCATTAGCCATACAAAGGTTTCAAAAAGAATTGAGAAAATTTACTTCTCCAAATAAAAAGGACTTTTAAAACATTTAGCAATAAATTTACCAAAAAGTTTAGTTGGTTTCCTAGGAGAGATATACCATAAGTGATCTCATTCAAAATTGCCACCTTACCCTATTAAATATAAATTTCACCTTCATATAATCTATACCAAGGGTCGGCAAACTATGACCCATGGGCTAAATCCAACCAGATGCTTGTTTTTGTAGTTTCAACGCAGCTATATCCATTCTTTTAAGTACTGTTTATGGCCTATAAAACCTAAATACTTACTATCTGGACTTGTACAGAGAAAGTCCTCCAACCCCTGCTCTATACTACTAGCCAAGTTCAACTATCATTCAATGTTTGCCAAACAGCCACTCTATATCTCTGATAACTTGTGTAATTACTCTTCTTTCCACCTGCCAATCAGTCTGCTTCTGATCCCTATATAGGATTTTGCTATTCCAGCTTTAATGTTCTTGGGTCTGTCTCCATCCCCCTGTCAACAATGTTCTCCACAGTGCCCTCTGGACCTGTACTCAGTTCACCATAGTACAGATTTTGATACTCGATTCATGGTCAATTCTTTACTTAATTTACTCTTAGCTGTTAATTAATGCTAAACTAATTACCTAACCATGAAAAACACAGGATTTTCATTCAACTCATTTCACCTAAATTTTAAAAAGCAACAAAAAGTTACCCTTGAGTAATTCCCTTTCATACCTAGTTCTACAATGTTATTACACAAAAGAATGAAAGGCTAAAATCAACTTTTTGGATTAATAAAATGGTTAGAGTCATGCATAAATTTCTCCGTGGACATAAATAGAAATGGCTCTAATTCTAGGAAGCTATTTAGCTCAAATTAGTCATTTCTTTATGTGTTTTAAGTTGAACGTAGGAAGTTCTCTTTATAAATACAGTTACTGTAACCGAACAGGAAAAAGGCTTTACTCACCATACGGGTTTCCATTAATATTTGTTCCTATAAGTTCTAGTGTTTGCTCTAGGAGATCTGAGAGCGGCACTGCACTAATTTCCAGAAGCCCAGGATCATCAGGATGATGCTGCAGTATCAGGGCAACTTCGAATTCATAATTAACTACAGAGGAATGCCAACAGTACTGTTTGTTGTGTTTCTCCACTGGTACCCAACCTATCATGTAAAGGAAAAACTGTCATGACACCGCTTTTCTTTGGATTGAGACTTGAAGCAATTTTTATATTTGTTACAAATTTTCCATGTTTTCTGGATGTTTATCACCCATAGATACACTTTTTTTTAAATCAGTGGAAGTGTTAGCAGTTTTACTACTTTTTTAATCCTAATCATTCTTTTAATCCCAAGGTTTTTTATTCTGTTGATGAATTAACCTGCTTGATGATTCACTATAGAGCACTCAGCATTCCTTTCCAGAAAATTTTCAGTATGAATTGAATACCATTCTAAAACAGAGCATTAAAACCCTTTTGTCATTTCTTTAAGTTTTCTCTCTACTGTCTCTCCAGTTTCAGGGACAATAGACCTATACAGTAAGTTTTCTACAATTTATTGTACTGTTGCAATATTTGCTAAACAATGTATTAATTCCACACGTATTGAAGGTTATTGCTATTCCTCTCCTAACTTGTTACCAGAATAGGTTCCCGCATGTGGGCAATTCTTTATCAAACAAACAAAAACTAGGACACATATGCCACTGTGACCATAATATCTTTGACCTTCAATATTCAGGTTAACTGTAAAAACCTCTTTTCTGGTCCATTAGTCTCCAGGAAAACCCACCCCACTTTTATCATAATCTTGCTTCAAAAATTTAAATTTAGTTCTGCTGTACTCCTGCTTAATAATCTTTACAATGAACCTCAGAATCCTCTAAATGGAATATAAACCCCTTTAAGATCTGAGCCCATTCTACATCTCCAGCCTCAACTTTTATAAATGTCCTCCAATGTCATACACCCTAAACATTCCAGCCACAGAGAAGTGTCACATAAAATTCCCATGACTCCGTATCACTCCTCTTCATGGGAGTTTGCCTAAGCTGACCTTCCCTCGTCCTTGCCAGCTAACTTCCTGGTTCTTAAGCTTCAGTACAGATGTCCTCTCCACTTAGAAGCCTCCTCTATCATAGGCTCACGAGAATTCTTCCTCTTTTCTCTAACTATACCCTTTGTATACCTTCCTTTTAGTTCTTAAATCATAACAATATTGATGGATTTCCCCTAGTGTCTAAAAGATCATGGAGGATAAGGTTCTAATCTTCATTTTTGTGTTACTAGAACCTAAGAGTACTCTGCACATTAGGGTATTCAAGACATGCCTGCTGAACTGAACCATAATCTGGGATATCATTCTACTCAGCACACTTTTGCAAAAATTTTCCCATTCCCAGAAAAACTCCTTATGCATTTTAGAAAAGTTTTCATGATACCAGGAATGTGTCCATTTTCATCAGGCATCGGATTCCCATTTAATTGTTCTATTTCCTTCGCTGGTATCCAGCACTCTGGAACAGGTTTGAAGTCCTCCTCAACATTCCAAAAAAATTCTAAAAGAGTTAAATAATTTTATATGTGGTGATACTTTAAAAAATATAAAAGAAGAACAAATTCAATGTGGGAACAGCTAATAAACCCCATGATATTAGGTATTATACAATTATTCTCCATTACCATGATGTGACTGCACTTCTCAGGGTATTAGCACTTCAAATTTTCAATTTTGGGGGCACCTGGGTGGCTCAGCCATTTTTAAGTGTTTGCCTTCAGCTCAGGTCATGATCCCAGGGTCCTGTGATTGAGCCCCACATTGGGTGCTCTGCTTGGCGGGAAGCCTGCTTCTCCCTCTCCCTCTGCCTGCCGCTCCCCCTGCTTGTGCTCACTTGCTGTCAAATAAAATCTTTTTAAAAAAATTTTTCAATTTTGAACCCACCACTCTATAAATAGTGGATAAAAGTCTAAAGGAGCCAATGTGCCAGGTATGTGTAGATTTACGATGAATTTTTAATGCACTATAAATATATAAATGAAAGAGTGGATATACAATGATTAATGTATATATCTGCTTATATAATATTTAGAGGCATTTTAATGTTTAAACATACTGACAATCCTTTTTGTTATTTTTGTGCCTGACTTATAAAATTACAGATTTGTCTCTTAGGCAACAAAACCAAAATGTGTTGCTCATTACAGTATACATGTAGTAATTTGTATGTTTTAATAAAATCAACATAGTCTAATGAGTTATAAAAATGTTAAGAAAATGATTTAAAATACTTTTCAAGAATATTCTTTTACATACAAAGATACTCAATTATAATTTTCTTCTTTCCCCTAAGTACTTAAATTGTAAGGATATAATGTATAAAAATACCACCACAGCAAGAAATAAGCCAAAAATTGCAGGTTATTTAAATCATAAAAAGCTAAAAAAAACAAAAAGGCCCACTAACCTTTTGAGTTTTGTTTTGATTGTAAATAATTTTTAAATTTTTTCTCAGCTAGTTTGTTAGGTTTTCTATCTAGCCGAGCCCAAAGGTATGGCTGACCTAAAAAAAATAATAAAAGGGAAAAGAAAAGTTTAAGAACCGAACAATAAAACTTATCTTGAAAGACAATTTAGTATAAAAGTTTTTTCAATAAATAATAGGGTCATCTTTCCTAAAAGCAGCAAGCCTAGAAGATGCATTCTAACAAACACATCTTACCCAGCAGAACCTGATGCTCTAAGAAGACTTAAGTCTGGTTAAAGAATGATGAGGATGAGATAAAAAGTAAATATGTGACCCTTTCATAAGGACATTCTGCAGCCATATTTTATTGACAACGAGCACTTATGAGAAACTGAAGCTACCTCTGTACTAAATGGAAATATATCCACATAACTGTAGTCACACTTTTCCTGAAACATAATTGTAAGGGTTAGTTCCCAAAAATGTGGAATTAGGCTGAGCTGTTTTGCACGGCTCTGATCCCTGGTCAAGTTATTAGTGATGATCTGTAATCATGGATCTGTGAGGTTTCAGCGTAGTGTGCCTGCATTCTTTACTGATAACAGTAAGACTAATGAATCTTATACCTGGTGTCAGTGAGACTCCTGGAGGGCTCTGCTGTTGAGGCTGGTTACTTAGCAGGAAGATGTCTCTGTGACCAGCAGAATATAAAAATCCCCAGCTGACACTCCATTTTGGATTCTGTTTCCAAGGTGTTCCCTGCATACATCAGTGGTTCCTGATTTGACAAAGTGTGTCCTGCCAGGACCTTGGGGGCTGAGGGGTACAAGGGGGTAACAATAGGTGCTTTCACCTGGACTCACGGACCCTTTGCGGCTGTGTACATCCTTACATTCAATGCCCTTGCTAATACTGTGTATCCTTTATATCCTGTAATAAACTGTGGATTTGCAAGCACCGTCATTTTGGATCCTGTAAGTTTTCTTTAGCAATCCAATCATGTTTATCTGCCACTATTATACATGATCACACATAATGATGCACATTTAAGTTTCTTAATATAAATATAAAAGCCTGAAAAATCTTTTAGTTTCTTCAAATATATGAGATTTTAAAATTACTGATTATAGTTTGGTTAGACATTTTGGTTAGACATTCTGTATTACTTATTAACTATCCCAATAAGTAATATGAAGAACAAGATTAAAATTATATTCTGTCATTTCTGGTTCTGGACCTTTTGTTCTTTTTACTAGTAAGTACAAAAATTCATTTCACTCATACCCATTAAAATAGCTACTATCAAACAAACAAAAAAGTGTTGGTGAGGATGCAGAGAAACTGGAACACTTGTGCACTGTTGGTAAATCGTGTAGCTGCTGTGGAAAATAGTATGGCAGCTCCTCAAAATATTAAAAATAGAATTACTATATGACCCAACAACTCCACTTCTGGATATATGCCCAAAAGAACTGAAAGCAGGACCTCCACGAGGTTATTTGTTCACCATGCTCATAGCAGCATTGTTTACAACAGCCAAAAGGTGGAAGAAGTCCAACTGTACACTGATGGATGAATGGTATGTACATAAAACTACGTGGTATAGACATAAAATTAATGTGATTTGTACAACAAACATACACACAATGAAATGTTACTCATAAAAAGGAAGGGAATTTGGGGTGCCTGGGTGGCTGAGTCGTTGAGCATCTGCCTTTGGCTCAGGTCACGGTCCCAGGGTCCTAGGATCAAGCCCCGCATCGGGCTCCCCGCTCGGCGGGAAGCCTGCTTCTCCCTCTCCCACTCCCCCTGCTGTGTTCCCTCTCTCGCTGTGTCTCTGTCAAATAAATAAAATCTTTAAAAAAAAAGGGGGGGGGAGGGAATTTTGCAGGTACTACAGCATGGATGAACACTGAGGACACTATGCTACATGAAATAAGCTTGTCATAAAAAGAAAATACCATATGACTCCACATATATGAGGTATCTAGAATAGCCAAAACCATAGAGACAAAGTAGAATATGGTTGTCAAGGGCTGGAGGAGGGGGAATGGTGAATTATTTAATGGGTACTGAGTTTTAATTTCGCAAGATGAAGAGTTCTGGAGATAGATGGTGGTGATAGGAGCATAACGATGAACCGTACACTTAAAAATGGTTAAGATGGTAAATTATGTTAAGTGTATGTTAATCACAATTCAAAATGAAAAAAAATGCATTTCAGAAAAGATTTCCTGATACCAGGAATATGTCTAATTTGCATTTATTCAACTGTTCTGTTTCTCTTGCTGAAATTAAGAGGTAAAACGAAATCAAAGATTATTTCTCTCTTCTCATTTTTTTTCCTTAACTGACAATTTCTATTTTAGTTTCTAACTCTTAAAGTGCATTAAATTGAAATAAATTAGAGATACTGACAATAGTAATAAAAACTATGGAGTCAGCACTGGAATCGGTGAAATAAGAGCAAGTTTTAGGTTCAAACATAGGTTCTATTACCAGTTCAGCCATTCATTAATTATATGGTCTTGGACAAATTATTTAAGTTCTCTGAGGCTCAGTTTCCTTATGTGTGAAATGGAGAGGCTTACTGTACAAATTAGAGATAACATGATAAGCATTTACCATACGGCCTGCCTTGAATGAGTATTAAGCAAATGTTAATTACCTTCCTTTCCTCCCCCGAGAAAGATACAATGATAATAATAAGTAAGTATAACAACTGGGACTTTATCATTTTGCTCTTATACTTAGGTTGCCAAGGGTTTATGAAGGGTAAATGCCCTACTTCAGATATATATAGTTTGTAAAGTGATCAAATAATATGTAGTGTAATTTTACCTTTGTAGGTAGTAATATAGCAACATGTTCCATCCACTTTTTCTGTTGGAAGTGCACTGTATATATCTGCATCTAATGCCTTGTGACTTAGAGTTTCAGTTGCCAAAACTTTAAATGGCTTAAAAAAGAGAGAAAGAAAATTGGTTTAAAATAAACAGCGTCTACGCCTTCACACATACTCTCACCTGGAATGTTCTTAATTTCACTATTTCTAAAGTACAATCTTCTGCTTACCCTTCAAGACAAT
The DNA here is from genome assembly GCF_037043125.1 of Eumetopias jubatus. Lineage (NCBI taxonomy): Eukaryota > Metazoa > Chordata > Mammalia > Carnivora > Otariidae > Eumetopias > Eumetopias jubatus. The sequence goes on along the minus strand of NW_028274814.1, from coordinate 110,920,064 downwards.
TAAAAAATATTTCTTCCATCAAGTTCTCATGAGTTACCCCCTCCCTTCTATGCTATCACAGCAATACCTGTTTTCCCACACTTATTTTTAATTCGTACGTTTCTTTAGCCACCAGGAGCTGACATCAGGAACCTCGTCCTCGGCAGCACTGTCTCTGCAGCAGTGTGTTCAATCATTTACTTGACAATTACTTGCTAAATGCTTTCTATGGGTTAATCCTTGTCCTTGACAACAGGAAGTTAGAGATTAACAAAAAAGTACTGTCTTTGGTGGAATTTTCATTTTAATGAGCAAGACAATAGTAACAAAATAATACATACATACAATGTTAAGTATAATAAATGTTACAGAGAAAAACAAATGGGGAGTCTTTCAAATTTAGCAGTACTAAACTGCATAATTTATGGTTCTATTTATGGTTCTTCTACTGTCAGGAAGAGAAGCCAAGACCATCAAGAACGGGAGAAAAGAGTTTCTACAATTCCTACAATTTTTTATCTGTAATTTATGTTTATTTCTGAGAAAGACATATGCCACCGTTTTATAGTGTGAATTACCTGAAGTAACACTCATCTTAAATAATGTGAAAAACACTGCACAATACTGGTGTGTACAGGTTTAAAACTAATAAATGAAAGTACTGTTTCTGGGTTTTCTGAATCAGGTAGACTTAGGAAATTAGCAGCATTCTGTTACTGATTGGATACTTTCAAGATAAAATAATGACGGGATTTATCACTAACTTCTGCAGTTAGTATCAGAGGATATCAGTTTAACCTGTGGTGGTAAGGCCTGGCCTAATAGCAACGTAAATTTGAATAGCAACGTAAATTTGAATCCACAAATTTCAAATTTACCAAAAATCCTAGGGAGGAGATTACTCTGCCTGTGGAGATTTTTTTTTTTTTAATTTTGTTTATTTATTTGAGAGAGGGAGAGGGAGCGAGAGGGCGGGGTGAGGGGCACAGGGAGAAGCAGACTCCCCACCAAGCAGGGACCCCGATACAGGGATACAGGGATAGAGGGCTCCTTCTCGGGACTCTGGGATCATGACCTGAGCGGAAGGCAGACGCTTAACCAACTGAGCCACCCAGGCGACCCCTCGGCCCCATGGAGCTCTAGATGAGCTCCAAATATTCCTTCTATAAGAATCAACTTTCTACCACTCTACTACCAACATGTTCAAAAGACAATGTAAGATACCAAGGGTACACAAAGTTCTCCTTCTCATTAAAGACTTTAAACTACTTGGAAAAAAAAGACATTTGTGTTAAAAAGTAACAGTGAATATCAACTGAGCGGTCCTCCAATTTCCCGACAGAGGAGATCATAGGATAACTAAGATGCTCAAAAATTTCATGGAGAAGGTCTGATTTGAAAAAATCAAAAATTGTGGAAGTAATCCAGGCAGAGCTGCACAGTCCAAGCAAAAATAAAGACAGCACTATGCCTGCTAGGTTCACAGGATGAAAGACTTTGTTCAAACAGAGACTTCACTTTAAGTAGGCAACTCCGTCACAAACACACATGGCATTTTCCGCTGCGCTGAGCCCAGGCCCCTCATGGTGGGTCCAACAGGCACTTCAAGAGTAGACTGGGCCTGGTTAATGGGAAGCCTTGACTTATAGTTAAGGATCTGAATACTATGCTATAAATAATACTGTAAGCAAATCTTAACTGCAGAGGGATCTGAGCAGGGGCTTACTTTTCCTGGTGGAGGGTACTTTTACCAACTACCCACTCCCACCGACATACAAAGTTGAGAATCACAGCTAAAGTGAACCACTATTTGGGATGTCAATATTTCATATTAGGTTTGTTATGCCTATAAAAAATAAAAGCGTGGCAACTACTGCTACAGACAGTTAGTAGTTAACTGTGGGGTTTTGACCCAGAAAGAACATGAGGATGATCATTCTGGGTGGCAGGAAAGAACAATCAGGCAGTGCAGTAAGCAGCACATAAACTCTTAAGAACTATAACAGCGGTGGCACTAGAAATGTTATGTTACAAGTAAAATGTGTCAATATGAGGGGCGCCTGGGTGACTCAGTACGCTGAATGACCTTGGTTTTGGCTTAGGACATGATCTCATCGCTCCGGCTCAGTGAGGAGTCTGCTTGAAGATTCTCTCCCTCTGCCCCTTCCCCTGCATGTGCTCTCTCTCTCTCTCTCTCTCTAAAATAAGTAAATCTTAAAAATAAATAAATAAGCATAAATTTTTTTAAAAGTAAAAAGGGTCAAGGTGAATGCAAAATTGGCATGAAAGTACTCCAGTGTTCATTCTTTAATTCAACAAATATTTATCCAGTGCTATTACACTTCAGGTCCTAGAAACTGGGATGTAACAGGACAGTCTCCACCTTAAAGGTCTTTTAGTCTAGAAACCAAGGACACCGCCAATGCAAATGACGTAAGGCGGGTAGGGGTCTATGCCAAATACACATGAAGAATTTTGTACGATGAGTTGGAAGCAATGAATACCTGGGGATTTTGCTACACATGAAAGAATTACCCTGATATAGGTGACTAATCATTCACCAGTGTTTACCAAAGTCCCTCTATGCCTAAAACCTGGTGCTGGGAGAAACACCAGAGGCGGGAACAACAAAATTAGAATCAAGTAGGTAAAAGGCAGTAGAAAAAGGGGCTATTAAGATGTAGGTTTTCAATCTCAATTTCCATGCGACAGCAAGTTCGAATCGCCTTATCAGAAAAATTCTCTCGAGGATTCCCTCTCTTGCAACTAAGGAGGTACAAGAACCTGGAGCTCAGGGAGCAAGAGCCCCCTACCCTAGACCCCCCCAACGAAACCCGCAAAAAGCTCCCGGCCTGCAGGGCGGCTCTAACGAGCCCCGAAGCCCTGCGTGGCCGCTCCCCCGACGCCGCACTCCTCGGTACCTGATGCTCCCTTTTGGTGGAGGGCTCCTCTTTCACCTCCGTCACAAACACACACGGCATTTTCCGCTGCACCGAACCTAAGCGCCTCATGATGGGCCCAACAGGCAGTGCGAATGCAGAGCACGCCTCCAAACAGAGCCCGGGCCAGGCAAGCGTCCCCAGCAGTCACGAACACTTCCCGCTCAGGCGAAGCGGCAGCGCCCCCACGGCCCCCAACACCAAGCGTGGGGCGGGACGCACGCGCAGAAGCCGCCTCCTGACCGCGGCGCCTTCTGGGAGTTGTAGTGTGGGAGCCGAGGTACACCGCCCCCGCCCCATCCCCAGCCCCGCCCACCCGCCCGCCGTTTGCGCTCCCGCGAGCGTTAGTCCGGGTTGTGATGACCGTGAAACAAGAGATCCGTTTTGGTTTTTTTTTTTTAAGATTTTATTTATTTATTTGAGAGAGAGAATGAGAGAGAGAGGGAGCATGAGATGGGGGGAGGGTCAGAGGGAGAAGCAGACTCCCCGCTGAGCAGGGAGTCCGATGCGGGACTGAATCCCGGGACTCCAGGATCATGACCTGAGCCGAAGGCAGTCGCCTAACCAACTGAGCCACCCAGGCGCCCCAAGAGACCCGTTTTTGAGTTGTGTGTGCTTAACCACACTTAGTAACCGATGGTATTTATGAAAATTAAAGAATACCAAGTTACAAGTATCAGATGCTGATTTAACACCACTCTGGTGAAAGTTAATTGCCTGTCTCTTTAATAAATTCCTGTAAAAGTTTAGAAATATTCGAAGACCTCTCAAAGCCTAATGGAAACAGATTTCCCAGGAAGAGTGCTAGAAAAAGCTACAATTAAAACACCTGGGAACCCCCAACACAGACAATAGTAATACCGTTTGGATTACACCTCATTGTGCCTCATAATATGGTCAAAATTGGTTCTGATGTTTTCCTGCGTGCAAAATTTAGCCTTAGACTAATCCAAAACCGGATTTCAATCTTAATTTTTTTTCATAGGAATCTCATTTATCTTAAATATGAGTTCCAACAGAGTCCAAATGGCTTGAGTTGTTGGGAGTCAATCAACTGCAGAGCTAGTCAATCAACAGCTTTATTTGACTTGTTGCTTAAAAGAATATTGGAGGGTAAGTGATAAGACGGTCAATGATTAAATAAAATATTAAATATTTAGTAATAGTAGTCTTCCTATCTTATTGAGGCTAGTAGTCTTCAGCAGGGGAGTTATGATACTGCCATTTTTATGTGCTTAGACAAGGTCCAGGTCTCATTTCTATAACTGTGTTACCTGCAGGTACCATAGAGTCCAGTGTTTTCCTGACTTTTATCCCTTAGAAAAGGTATTTATACATAAGAGGGTTTCCAAAGAATAAATATTCTTTTAAAAATGCACTGTTTTTTGATTGCTGGATTCAGAGAGGAGAAAGAAGAGATTTGCCATTTAATTTACTTTCTGTTCTGCTATCTTCTTCTTCTAGGACAAACACAAAAAGGCAAAAAAAAAACAACACTTTTTTTTTTTTTAAGAGGGACGGGGGAATGGTACACCTGATGCTAGCTGTGAGCTATGGGGACCAGACACTTAGTATTTTATAGTCAAGCACCAGTGATTTCCTGTTCCTCCAGAGGAATCCCAACAAGCAGTGTGTTTCATGGGTCTCAAGGGAACAACAAATAACCCTCACAACTATCAACTGCCATTTCCCAAACTGCCACAGAACCTTCTAGGTCCAACATTCTGTCATTTCTGAGAAGGGATCATCTTCTAAAACATTCTACTTGCTGTTTGAATAGTAGTAGAAGGCTAACCATTCCTCAGGAAGCACTCAATTTCCAGTGCTTTGATTTCCTCAGTGCCTGGAGCAAAGCCTTTGACTGAAACAAAGGAGTCCAAGTCAGGGGAGAGCCACACGTCTAATTCACAGTTACAAATAGGGCTCCTATTCTAATGGATAGCAGCCAGCAGCTTTGCCAGATACTCATAAACCTGAAGAGCCAGCAAGGAATTACTATTGGCCCCTGTACTTAAAGTGGTATAATTGGATTACAAATTGGAAGAAATACTTTCTTCTCTGACTGATGTGTTAGTATTCTAGCATGCATCAAAGATGGAAGACACTCAGTGTGAGTCTACATTGGCCAACCCAAAATACTTACAGAATTCTCAGGCCTACTCCTAGCTGTGGAGGCAAATTTCCCATTGCTCTTCCTTATACGGAGTAAAAATCCTCATGCATATGGTCACAGCTTTTCCTGAAAGACCAGAATGAATTTCACAACAGGAAAGATGTGAATAAGAAAAGGGGAGGGGGGGGTGGAGGAAAAAAAAATGAAAATAGAGCTTTGTTTTAAAAAATGAGAAAGAAAGAAGAAATTGAGCCTCCAGGCATTCTAAAGACTACCAAAATGTACAAATCTATTTACTGGTCTTTGCAAAGACAAAAAAAAAAAATCCCCACTTTTGGTTTGACCTGTTTTTGCTGTGTCTAATGGAATGTAATTGTTCCCAACATACTCCAAAAGGTAAAAACATTTTTTCATCCTTTCCCCGATGTAAAACAGGGATTCTCACAATGGCTTTAATCATGATGTTACATGTAATCATGCAATAATGGTGTTTGGTAACAGTATTTGGAAATAATCCATGCAGTCAAAAGCTCATAGGCAGAGAGGGAGTTTATCTGGAGGCAAAGACCACTTAAAGATATTTCTTAGAGGTTTTTCTCAGTAACTTATGTGCTTAAAATGAGTACTTTATTGTTCTAGAGTTAGCAGTTATGGCAAAACAGAAGGCAAGATGTTAAGTTTTTATATATATATACATATACATACATCTTTGCTAATATTTTATATATATACATATATGTACATATATATACATCTTTGCTAATATTTTCAAGGTTTAGCCAAATTTTTATTCTCTACTTCTTCACTTACTTTTAATACTGCCTATTTCTATTTTTTCTCTTATTTACAGTTATAGGCAAACAACTCTTTTCTAAATTTTAATTCCTTATTTTATTTCTTAGATTTTTACCTTAAAGTATTCAGAAAATTCATACCAATTAGCCTGTTTTACTTAACTAAAGTGAGAATTCCTATGCCTTTATGAAGAAAGACTTCAGTAACTGCTGATTGAAATGTCTCATTCTGGGAATCAGAGTACTTCACTTTGTCTTCAACAAATTCTCAAAATTTATAGACACTCTGGACCTGCTATAGGAAGAAGCTATTCCTCCTTTTATGATGGATGAAAAATGAATACAGCTACAAGGTGAATAAATAGTCCAATTATATTCAGGTACCTATTAAAATAACACAATCTGATTTTTTTTCCCAATTCAATGGATAGTAGTGAGTATACATTTACATAATTATATTATCTTGGAGTATAGATAGTATATTTACCTATTAAAAATTTTTAGTTTTGTTTCCAAACCATATATAGAAATGACAGTTTAGAAAACAGCTTTTTACTTGTGAAATACATAATACTTTTTCATTATGATATTATGAACTGGCTTATGTCCCAAAGTCAATCAGAACATTAAAGATAAAACGTTTTATTTTTACTAGCCTATTTGGTTAATATACTAGAATTGAGGAAGAGAAATACTATACAGAATTCACGAAGGTAGGCTAGCCTACAGTTACGTGTGAGGTCATTTATGATGAGCAAACAATGGATTAGGTAACAATGAGGAAAATTCTGGAAGTTTGAGTTTGTGTGCTTACTAGCAACCACTTTGAACATTTCTGCAAAGCTAGAGAAGGTATCTTCTAATTTAAATTTCTTTAAGAATTATCTATTGTGTAATATACTGTCAACAGGAGGTCAGTTTTAAAGGAATATTACTGATAGCCTGAAAGACTGTGGAAAAGAAATTCTTTTTCCCCCTTACACACTGATAGTTCTTATATTTGCACTCCTGCAATTCTTATATTAAAAAAACATTGGATTAGCAGCAAGAGAGTTGAAAATGGCAGAAGTTGGGAATGACTGCTATTTCTTTTTTAATTCCACATGCATAAAGGTAAATATTGTACAATTTACGGTACTTCACATGCTTAAGCTTTTTAGTAGAATGAAGGAAGATATGGCAATAATTTGTATTGCTGAGTCAAAATTTACTATTTTCCTGAAAAATACTTTACATATTTAAAATCTGAAGTAAAAGCTTATCATGTATTTTTGACATACTGAATTTCTCTGAGGAAATTAAAATTATGATATAGTTTCAAACATATTGAAACGTTATCTGATACATCGTATTGTTACAGTTAATGTGATTCCAAACATGTTAATTCAAACAGTTAAATTCAGCTTACTATCAAACTTAGTTTAATAAATCTAATTGATTCCCTATTTGAAATTCATTAACCCAATTACTGAATTTTCCTGCCAACAGTCTAACAGCGAATATTTGATAACATGGGAAAAGGAAAAGAAGTATTATAAACAAATTAGCCAAATATGAATCCAAGTTTATAAGGCTAAAAGATATTAAAGATATAAATACATTAAATAAATAATAAAGAGATTAAAGAGATTAGGATTAATGGATCTCAATGAAACCAAATAAATGTAGAAATTTGGAGCTTCATGTTCATACCTGAATGAAAGACACCATGTGTCTGATTTAAAGTGTTTTATCTCTGCTAGGAAACCTGAATGGAGTCAACCTCTTTGATCATAAGAATTTGATCCACTTTTTTTTTTAATTCAGTTAGCTAACTTATAGTACATCATTAGTTTCAGATGTAGTGTTCAATAATTTATCAGTTTCCTATAACACCCAGTACTCACTTATTTGCCTGTCCCCTTATGATTAAACCTAGAGATGATACATAATAATAGAATTTATATTCTGTGTGTGCAGAGAGTTTTGTCTGTTTCACCGCTGTATCCCCAAGTACCTAGCACCGTGACCAATGGGTGGTAAATTCTCAATAAATAATTAAATGAATACATAACAATAGCAATAGCAACCACGATACCTTCCTCATATAATTTTTACAATCTGTGGAGGGGGGCATTTTATTCCCTTTTTACAGATGAGAACACTGAAGCACAGACAGGGTGAGGAAATGTATTAACTTTGTAACTATGGACAAATAATGGAACCAGAAGTTCAAATACTGGTTTATCTAGCCCTGTCCACTATCTTGTACTACAAGATCCACAGATCCACTTTTAAAAGGGGGACATTGTGAAGACAGGAGTAAGAAAGTGAGAAAAAATAAGAAAAAAACATGAAACATGTGTCAAAAGACAGAACTTCATGGAATATTTTTATTGAATGTCACGCACCTCTCTGTTAGAAAGACAACGGCCTACAGTTTTTCCAAGTGTGGGCCTATGTGTAAAAGACATAGAATTAAAAAAAGTACTAGCAGTCCATTAAAATAATCCACATCTGCTTTTGTTGGTATATGTATATGTGTATTGGCACAGTTGTTTATCTTGTAGACCAAGGGTATAAAGGATATACATTTAATGTAGCATAATGTGCTAATTACTTAAAATTCCACAATAATATAAAGTTTAAGCTCCATTCACTCTCCCTGTAAAAACACACTTAACAGTATCTCCAACAGACTAAGAAAACATTATCTAATAAAGATTGATTAATAGAGATCATCTCCACCATTTGAATGTGGCTTGTGATTCTTAAATAAAACAAAACAAAACAAAAAACTATCTTTTTCCAGAAAGCTAAATTAAATTGTTTCGTCATCGGATTGCAATCAAGAATATCGGTGGTATCATATATTTATTCTTAGTGAATCATATGGATTAACTGATAACAAAAAGTAGCATTTTATCAGTGATTTGTGGCATGTTGTACTAGATTATATTGTCAGTCTCTCACTAAAATGAAATAAACTTGCTAAAATTTAGACTTATAACCTTATTTTGTAGTATTTTTTGTGATTCTAATTTGATCTAGTCATATTTTCCTTAATTAATTAGCAACTTACTGTTGTTGAACACTAACGCTAGTACATTGAATTTTCCATACTGTTTACTTTTTACTTGCAGGGTTCCCAGTGCCGATTCCGACACTGTGAAGAGGCCCTTGGCAGTGACACTGTGTGCTCATTATGGAGAGAGGGAAAATGTTTAGATCCACTTTGCAGATTTAGACACATGGAAATGCAGGTAGAATTACTCACCATCATCATGTTTGTTAAAAAAAAAAAAGCGTCTCCCTTCAATAAGACTGAACTATGTACTCTTTTTTTTCTTATGTTATGTTAATCACCATACATTACATCATTAGTTTTTGATGTAGTGTTCCATGATTCATTGTTTGCATATAACACCCAGTGCTCCATGCAGTACGTGCCCTCCTTAATTCCCCCACCCCCCTCCCCTCTAGAACTATGTACTCTTACAACACAATAGAGAAAAAAAATGATTCTTTCTTCCACTACTTAATTTTATGCATTTTACATGCTGTTCAACTTAAATTCTTATAGAAAATGGTGGCATATGTTTTAGAAATATCTATTGTATCTTTTAAATAGCAGAGTTTAGAAATACTGAAACTCAGGAGACACACATGATCCTAAATCAGTAATTGGGATAGTTTTGTCACATTGCATTGTGCTGTAGCACATTGTATTTATTTTGAACATGGTATCTGATCATTACATTTCCCCCACCTCCTTTGTCTAGCAAAACTGCAGCATTTCATGCTTCTGGGAAACTCAACCTCTTGGTTGTGTGAAGATCAGTTGTATCTTTTATCACAGCAAACCTCGCAATATCAATGGATTATTTTTGCCACCAAGTAGCAGTAAGTATATATTTTAAATAACATGGACATACCATATTATAATGTGGTTTTGGAGTAGCAGCATAGAGTGATACATTGAATAAAGCAGGACAAAATGAGTATGGTTTAATAGCCAATGGATGATTTGGGATGATTCTATCAAGAATCATGAGAAAAAGCTTAGAATGAGCCATCAAGTAGCTAACAAGATGAAGTGAACAAAGAGCAAGTTACACTCTCTCTGTGCATATCTAAAGTGGACTTTATTCATCTGAATGTCAAACGGCTACTGACCTCACTAGGTAGAAGGAAATTGTGTCTCAGCAAAGCATCATACAACTGGAGCCAAGCTTAGAGGTCATGCCTCACTGTTGCTCCCTGTGAATGTGCAGAAACCTATCTAATAGGTGGGGAGAGCAAGGGCATGCTCTAAGCTGCACACTTCAGCTTCTGGAAGAGCAGCTATATATGCGGTTCTTTCTAAGCTTCAACTTGGAGAAAATACAATCCCATTGCTGCAAAAGCTGTGGCACAATTCAGTCTTCCTAGATGATACTGAGACTCTACTTTGTGGTGAACCTCAGTGTAGCTTCTGGAAAGGAGATACAGAGGACACCATACCCTAAATCAGTGAGTGGTGAGAAACTTGCTTAAGAAGTTGGGACTGTCAGGTTTTCCTGGTGCTGTAGCTATACCACTTTCTGCTATGGCCCTCATATTTTTCATAATGGACTCATTCTAGAAATGAGCTTACAGGATATCAATCCTTTGGGATCTGAAAAATTGGCTTCAGATAATCCTTTGGCAAATGGTAAAAATTAGGTCCCCTTGTTAGGTTCTTCTGGAAAACTCTGACCTCATGGCATTCATCATATATTCAATACCTTAATCAATGATTCTCCTCCTCACTAGACTGTAAACATCATGAGGATGGAGCTCATAACTAGTTTCCTTACCAATGCTCTCCGCAGTGTCTAGAGCATAGAGGCTCAGTAAAATCGGATGAATGGATAGATGGATGGGGGATGGATAGGTGACTGCTGAAACTACTGGAGACCCACTGTAGTGAAAGTGATTGCACCTACTAACTGATCAACTTGGCTTCATTGGTTTATATAGAGTGTAATTTTATTTTACCAGGAACGTTGTACTAAATTCCTTATATCTTGTTAATAGTTTGCTTCTTAATGGTCTATGATAAAATTAACTATCTTTCAAACTAGTTCATTCAGGACTAGAGGAAAACAGACTGCACCTCTGTGCCAAAAAAGGGTAGAATGTCTGTATAACTGACAATTGTTGGGACCCCCATTGTTATACCACCCTGGGCTAAGTTCTGTAGGGGATATATTTTATTACTCTAATTTTTAGACATAGAATCTGGTGGTCAAAGATTACTTCTGGCTTTTCTGGAAGTCTTAACTTCTTGAACAGGTATCAAGGCTGAGCCTGACTCTTGGAGTAAGGTTTCCCCTCGATAGTGTCAAGACTAGACCCAAGCACTGGGACCAAACCCTAGGCATTGTACCTCCATTGTAAGAGAGATAAGTGGGTTTCACAGGCTGCTAATACCCTGCTTTCTCATATCTCCTTTCCTCCATCTATAGGGCATAAGAGGGAGACCCATATATCCATCCCACCCTCCCACACACCTCCCATCATGTCCACTTACCTGATTTGAATTCACCAGGACTAATTTCATTCCACCCTTTATCTATTTATCTCAGTTTGTCTTTGAATGATAAAAACACTCCTGTGTGTTTCTCATGGGTTCTCACACTACTACCATACAACAGTTCAGACATCAGATGGGAGGATGTTTTCCCACATCAATGATTTTTTTCCAAGCAACATTCTATAACACCACCTGGGTGTCCTACACTTCAGTTCTAACAGTACCAGGAGTTAGCACAGACCCCATGGACTAAGGGCTCCAAAAGATTCCCCCTGCCACTACGTCAGATGTCAGTCAAAGGTCTCCAGGCTACTCAAACTTCCATCTAACTTGGCTACAAATTGGAGGTTCCCATGATCTCCCTCCTCTGATTCTATCATTTCCCTGAACTCAGGGAAACAGTTATTTACATTTACCAGTTTATTATATAAGATATCATAAAGGATACAGATGAACAGCTAGATGTAAAGGTACATAAAGCAAGGTCTGGAAGGATCCAGAGCACAGGAGCTTCTGTTGTGGGGTTGGGGTGTGCTATCTTTCCACTATATAGATGTGTTCACCAATTTGGAAGCTCTTCTAATCTCATACTTTTGGAATTTTTATGGAAGCTTCATCATGTAGACATAATTGATTATTAACTCAATATCCAGCCCCTCTCTCCTTCCTGGAGCATAGGGAAGAAGGTGCTGAAATTTCCAAGCTTCTAATCATGGCTTGATCTTTCTGCTGACCACCACCCTTCCTATAGCTATCAGGAGCCCACCCAGAGTCACCTCATTAGAACAAAGGACACTCCTATCACCCAGGAAATTCTGAGATTTGAGTTCTAGGTCAGGAACTCGGGTCAAAACCCAAATATTAGAATGAAAGGTGCTCCTAGTACTCTTGTTATTTAGGAAAGTACAAGGCTTTTAGGAGCTCTGTGCCAGGAATTGGGGGCAGAGACCCATATATGTATTTTCTACTATTTCACATTAGTGAATACCAGAAACCCCATCTCTCAATGACTCACTCCTATCCTTGTTTGGTCCCTTTCATCCACCCTTCCCCAACCTTCAAATATCAGCAGGATACTTTCTCAACTTCCTCTCTGAACTTTCCCTTCATATCCACAGCTAATGTAAGCATAATTTCCTTCTACTGACCCTACTTCTGCAGCACTCTCCAAATGGCTGTTTTTTCTCCCAGCTCTCAAGTAGCATTTGACCTGGAGGCAAGGTAGAAGGTTCCCTTGGTCCTCATTGCCAATTTCAAGTTCTCTTTCTCCCTAAAACCATCCATAGAAATCAATTCTGGCATCCATAGAAATCAATTCTGATTTTTGAAAGATTTATCCAAATATATCTTTTTAATGTTACTCATTTATTAGATCCTTTATCCTATGATTTGCTTAAACCCTTAAATAAATTGCACTTTAAAGGATTATCAGTAATCCATTTAAAAATTCAAGTATACACATCAGTGTTGGTTACTATGCAGAGAGAATGTCATTGTGTATAGTTTCATTTAATCTGTGATAAATGTTCAGCTGTATTTTTTATTAAAATAAACCATGTCAAGAAAAAAAATAATTTCTTATATATAATGCCAATGGATTATATCATTGTTACCCCTCAGTGTTGCTGTGGTTTTTTTTTTTTTTTTTGTCTCTGTTTACATCCATCCAGGTCCCTCCTGGTTTTTCAAAAGTCTGAACTCTTGGCTCATTGTCCTTCTAACAGTACTCCTGTGTCAATTCTTGATGATTTCAGTATATAAATGTATGATATGCCCATCACCCTAGCTTCTCAATTCCTTGAACTCAGTTCCTCCACTGATCTTATTCTCCCCATCTCTGTCACTCTTTCTTACTCATATCCAAATGCTAATTACCACCGCCACCCCATGATCTCAATTACATGCATTTCACCCTATGACCTATTTTTCTATTTCACTCCTTCTAGAATCCTGAATGTAAACAATTCTTCAAATCCACTGGGATCTCTAGTTCATTGATTGTTCCATCTTTTCACCATCCCTCACCCCCTGGATCTAAGTTCTAGGACACCATTCTTTTTTTTTTTTTTTTTTTACTCCTATGTACCTGGGGCTCTATTTTCACTCTCCCTTGTTGTTTTTTCCTCCACTTCTTACATGTGGAATATTCTATGAGTTAGTCTTTGGTTCTGTTTTCTTCTCTACCTACTCCCTTGGTAATTTCATATCTCATATCCAATCTTTATTTTGTTCACTGATGAATCCCAAGCACCTAAAACAGGAACATGGTATTACATTTCACATAGAGGCCAAGTCCACCCTCGGAAGTCCTGAGCAGTATGGATTTGTGTTGAGCATGTAACTGTTTTCCCTCTGCCCAGACACATTTCTGTGCTCTAGGATAAAGGATTCAATTTCCAGACGGTAGGGAATTAACGAGCTTGTTTGATTTATGTATTGAACTACCATATCATCTGTTCATTTTGAAAATATCTCAACACCTCAGAAAGTATAATTTGATCTTTTGTAGATCTGATCTTTCCTACAATATTTCCAGGAATACCTATCTACCAAGATTCACATTAACCCAAACTAGGACCCCTAAATCTTCTCACCTTAGACAAAGATTACATTATAAGGTTGTACCTTTATTAAAATTAACCTTTTTATGTTTCAGTAAGTGCATGGAATTGATAAATTCAAGATGGGATTATGATAATTTTTTGGTAGCAAAATATAAGTATCAATTCACACATAGCACTGTGGAATTTATATATAATTTTGCCCCTTAGGTTAAATAAGATAAAATTTAAATATTTAAATGTATAACCTGTAAGAATTTCTAGGGTTTCTGCTCAAGGAATTGAGACCCACCATGAGTTGGAGGCATGGCAATGCCCTCTAAGTCACCAGCTGTGCTCTTCCAGAATGAGGTGCTTGCCAAAAGCAATTTTTCAATAGTTGATTTGCCATTGTGTGTCATTTTTAAGCACTAAGTGCAATTATCAAGAGTTCTACATTTTTTGTCTGAGAAAATAAAACTGCCAGTTAGTCTTTTTGCAATTTAAACTTTAACCTGCTAGCAAATTAAAATAGGTTTTGGACTCTTTGGAAAGAGACGTCATTTAAATACTGCTAAACCAGTCCTTTAAAAAAGAAGCCTAATCCCTCTGGTTACCATTCTCAAGTTTAAAAGCAAATAAATACTAAACCAAAAGATAATGCTAAGAAAACATAATTCAGGGGCACCTGGATGGCTCAGTCATTAGGCGTCTGCCTTTGGCTCAGGTCGTGATCCAAGGGTCCTGGGATCGAGTCCCACATTGGGCTCTCTGCTCAGCAGACAGCCTGCTTCTCCCTCTCCCACTCCCCCTGCTTGTGTTCCCTCTCTCGCTGTGTCTTTCTCTGTCAAATAAATAAAATCTTTTTTAAAAAGGGGTAAAAAAAGAAAACATAATTCGGTTGATATTTGGTAGGCATTTCTGAGTATATTTCATATTTTCTTTGCAAGCATTGTAGGTATGTATTCTTTTTTCCATGCTATACATGAGAGGTTAGCATATTCAGACAAACTATTCCCCCTAAGAAATTTCCTAAGTTTTGTTAAGGATGATTTCAAAACACAGTAGCTCAAACACTGAAGCAAATTCTCACCTCCTCGCCTAGTTGCCATGTTATTCTATAATGAATAACTTAACAATAATTTAATTCTTATTTTTCTAAGTCAGTGTCTTAAGGTGCTTTGGACACCTGACTATCTGGCCAGTGAAATGAACTTTAGATCAGCTCACTTTAGGTCTAGCCTGAAGGGATACATGTACATGATCTTATTCTAAGTCTTGGCAAACAATTACTTAATAAATGGTTCTTAAGTAGTTTAATAAACATTTTGACTTGAATATTAGAGTTGGTAAAATAGACTACTTTTGTTTTTGGGGGGAGAACAATTGTTAATGGTTATAAGAGGGGGGAAAACCTGTTCAACTCAATTCTTTCCTCTTTTGGGGAGAGGTGGATAGGTAGAGTAAATGCCATAACCCACACAGTGGTGATGCCTGGAACAATTTGTGTTGGAATTGGGCAACTCTTCATCCTTGTGTCTGTTTTCATCTTTGGTCCAAAGTGCTTCTAAAAGTACAACAAAATAAAGGCAAGTACTGAAATACTGGTTTTCTAGGCCTAACATTTATTAGTTACATTTGGGTCTGAGACCTCCACAGACTTTAGGACTATATAAACTAAAATTTTATGATTTAAGAAAAATGAAGTAGGGTTATAAGAAACAAGAAAATCTCATATTCAGTATTTTCAAATAATTTCTTATATATTTTCCTGTGGCAGCCCTGTATTGGGCACTTTGCATGCCTCATCACAAAAACCTGTCAAATAGATACTATTAGCATCCCCATTACAGATTGGCAAAATGAGGCCTAGAGAAGCTAAATATCTGAGGCAGGGTACTTGAATTCAAGCACAATTCTGTCCAACTCTAAGACTCTATGGCATTTCAAGAATACATCAGTTCTTTTGGCCATTTTAATGGACTCACCCGTAAGACCTCCTCATCTGGCTTCTTCCTTTTGAGAGGTTAATTCTATTACCCTACTCTGCAGCCTTCTTTTTGAAGCTATTAAGATCTTTTGCATTTAATAGAAAACTCCTTTTTCCCTTTGATTTAAACAGTGGACTTCAAGCATTTCTGAGTTATGTATATTTCCATTAAATAAGGTTTCCTCTTTCTCTTATTTTCTCCATGTATTTGTGGCCACACAGTGGGACTTCTTCCCTTTAATCATCTGAAGCCCAGAAGCTGAGGAACACCATCTGGTATTCACCTTATCCAGAGGTCCTCAGCTCTGACTCCCAATTAGAATTACTGTGGGAGTTAAAAAAACAACAATATCAACCAACAATAACAATAAAACAACCCAAAAAGTTCCCAGTCACCACCCAGACCACCAATTAAACTGATGAGTGTTAAGCCCAGCTTTCAGTGTACCTTTTTTTACTGCAACTTTTTTTTTATAGAAAAGTTGCAAGAATAGTTCAATGAACACCCATCCAAGTGCTCTTAACCAGATGCACAAATAAACATCTGTCAAATTACTTTCTCTTTTCCCTCTATGGTTGTTGCATATATGTAAGTATTATATTACATGCATGCATATAATGTACCAATACATACTTATTCCCCCTTTTTGGAACCATTAAAGTGTTAGTTGCAACTATTTGACACTTCATCCCTAAATACTTCAGCATATATCTCCTAAATTTAAGGACATTCTCCTGCATAAATACACTACATACAACTATTACATATAGGAGGAAATCTAACAGTGATATGATACTAATGTCTGATATTCAATCCACAGTTTGTAATTTTCCAATAATGTTCATTATAACAGTGCTTCTCAAAATTTAATATTCACAGAAATTACTTGGAGATCCAGTGAAATTGCAGTTTCATTCAGTATGTCCAGGCTGTGGCTTAAGTTTCTGCTTTTCTAAGAAGCTGTCAGGACAATGTATTCCCAGAACTATGTATTGAATAGCATAGCTTTATAGTTGTTTGTTTTGGTTTTTTCAATCCAGGATCCAATTAAGCATCATTTAT
The DNA here is from genome assembly GCF_037043125.1 of Eumetopias jubatus. Classification (NCBI taxonomy): domain Eukaryota; kingdom Metazoa; phylum Chordata; class Mammalia; order Carnivora; family Otariidae; genus Eumetopias; species Eumetopias jubatus. The sequence continues at coordinate 110,903,110 of NW_028274814.1, read as the reverse complement.
TGTAATTAGTTGTCATGTCTCTTTAATATCTACATTTCTTTGTTTTTTTCTTCCATGTTGTTGACATTTTAAAGAGTTCAGGCTAGTCGCTTTGCAGAATATCCTTTAAATGGGAATTTGTTTATTTGTTTTCTGTTAATAAGATTTAGATTAAACATTTTTGGTAAGAATACTACAATAGATTATAAAATCTATACAGGTGTTCCTAATGCCCTAATCAAACCATTGCATGAGGGTGTTCCCAAAGAATTAGTGAAAAGTGAAGAAAAAGAATTGGTGAGGAGCCAATGGTGAAGAGCTCTATGAATTATACAAAAATAATCACCATTTTTACTCTTTCAAGCAAAGAGAAGGATAGTATCTGATTCCCAAAAATTATGAATAAAAACAACTTATTTGGTTAAAAATAACTGAATTGTTCAAGCAAAAGATTCTTATAACCTCCATGTTTTGCCTGTGCATTTGTGTTTTAGTTAGGAAGGGATTTATAGCAGAGAGTATTGCATTATGGTGATGAAATGCATGTCACCTAAGTGAAAAGAATCAAATTTGTTTTGAAAATTGATTAAGCACAGACAGTAGCTGTTTATCTTTGAAATGTCTGGGCATAACATGGCAGTCTATCATGGTACTAAACAAGACTCTCTTGGCTGAAAAGCACTGATGTCCTGTTAACCATTAAGAAACTTGTTCTCCCTGTCCCCGCTTCACCGAAATCAAAAATAAAAACAAAACAAAAGCAGCATTTGTTAACTTCCAGAGAGCAAACACTCCTGCCATGAATGATTTCAAGTTACCAATGTAACATCAGTGGGCTTGCAAAATAATAATTAGTTCTCATTTGCTGATCTGAGCCCAATCCAGCACACACTGATTTTAAGAAGACAATCCCACCTCAATCAGATTTAAGGGAAAACTGGAAATTATTGGCTCATGTAACTGAAGAGATTCAGCACAGATCTGACATCAGATGCTGGTGGATCCAGGGCTTCCTTCACCGACGCTTGACTCTGCACTTCTTGCCATTCACATACTGGGGTTGCCCCCAGAACCTCATATCCCAGAGGCCGAATAAGCAAGGATGGAGAACCCTGAGTCAGACTGGGTTAAAATCTCAGTTTGCCACATACTTCCCATAACCTTGTGGAACGTAATATCTCTGTGGCCCAATTTCTTCAACTATATGATAGAGATAGTAATAATACCTATGCCATGGGGTTGTTTTGGATATTTAATGAGTTAATATCTAATAGTTTAGAATAATACCTGGCAAAGAGTAAGCACTCAGTATGCTCATCACTATCATCATCATTTTCTATTAACCTCCAAAGAAATCTTTTTCAAGCTAAAGCCTTAACACTCAACCTCATCTAATGATGTGGGAAACATGTTCATTCCTAGGAATGGTTCAGGCCAAGGGGATAGCTAATCCTTAGGTCTAGGATGTCATCATCACTCAAATTAAATGGATTGAAGATGTGGAAAAGTTTCCCAAAGGAAAACTAATGTTCTTTGTCTAAAATGAGGGAAGAAATGACTATGGGACAAACATAATATTATTATTATAATAGTAGTAACATATTATTATAATATTTATATACAATATATCTAACATATATTATTATATTATTGCATAATATTAAAAAATACATATCTTTTTCCAAAGAGTTAGATGAAATATATCTGATCACACCAAAATTGATCTTAATGGCATGAAACTATGCTTTGGGTAGAAAAATCAAGGTAACCAAAATGATCTATTTGTGTAAATTAATAGAAAATACATTATAGTACTTCCTTGAAATTCAAATCCCATGGGAAAGTTACAGTAAAACAGCAAAAGTATAATTTATGTATCAAAACTCTTAGCACACCATTGTTTTAACCATTATAGAGAGGGTAAATTTAACTGTCTAAATGAAGTTTTTTTGCATTACTTGATTACCAAGTAATTCACCTGAATTATTTATTCCATGTTTTAACTGGGGAGTTTCCAGTCACTAAATATGCTATATTTTCCTATACTATAACTTTCTCCTTCTGATGTATATTTTAATACCCTGAATGGAAAGGTATAATGAACAGTGGTCTTTATTTTTGATGAATTAGTCTTTAAAACATTTTTTTATTAAACTCATCATAAACTTAAATAGTTGCAAAAGTTCCAACCTTTTATCAATACTGACATGTAACAAATAAAATTTAATTACTCTTTTAAACATCAGATGACATTTGATTTGCCATATGATTTGATACTCATCATATATTTTTAAAATTTAAGAACAATAATCTCGAAGTTCAAACAGGTCCTAAAATTTATGTAGAAATGCAGAGAGCCAAGAACAGTCAAGGCTGCTTGAAGAACAAGAAAATTATAGCACTTATTCAACCAGATATCAAGGCCTATAGAGTGATAGAGATTAGGACAGCGTCATATTCACTAAAAGCTAAGGAAATTGACAAATGGAATAGAGTGAGAAGCTGGAGATCCCTGCAGAGATGGACACTTAATTTGTAACAGGTAGCATGGCCGATCAATGGGTAAAGGATGATCTTTTCAGTTAATGAGGGGAAAATGAATTCCTCTGACACCATACATAAAAATCAATTCTAGGTAAATTATAAACCAAAATGTAAAAGGTCAATCTTTAAATGTTTCAGTAGGTAATAATCACATAAAAAAGTATTAACTATTAAAGAAATGATGAATAAATTTAGACATATTAAAATAAAAATCTGTATTCACCAAAAACACCATTAAAGAATGAAAAGATAAGCCATAGAAGGTGAGAAAATATTTGCAGCATATGTCATTATATGACTGCCATAAAAGACTTGAACTCAATATTTGAAGAAAAATCGAAAGACAGAGAACCTGGAGAACCTGATGAAACAGGTTTCTCTGTATAGGTATTATCAACATTCAGGGCTGAATAGTTCTTTTTTGTGGTGGTGGTGAGGTGGTGGTGGGAGAGGGGGTGGGGACTATCCTATGCATTATGGGAGGTTAGCAGCCAAAAAAAATTGGCTCTTACCCTTGAGATGCCAATAGCATCTTCCTAATTGTGTAAACAAAAAATATGCCCAGCGATTGCCAAATGTTCCCTAGGGGAAGGAGTAAAATCATCTCTGGTTGAGAACCCCTGTGCTAGAACAATGCACAGAAAGCATAAACAAGATTTTGAAAGATAGGAAATCCAAATATCAACCAACAAATGAAAATGTGATAAATTTATTAGTAAACAAGGAAATCACTTTGAAATATCAAGCACACCCATTATTTTGGCAAAAATTTTAAAATCTACCCACTGTTGGTAAGACAAAGGGCATTGGGAATTCTTTGGCACTGTAGTTAGTTTAAACTGAAACGAGCACTTTGGAAAACAGTCTAGCATGATCTCATCAAGAAAAAATCACGCATAATTTAGGCCAAGCAACTCCATTTTTGAAGCATATATCCTAGAAAAATTCATTCCCATGTATACCTGGATACATGTAAAAGAATGTTCATAGCAGCATTTTTTGGTAATGTCCAAAGGCTAGAAATAACCTAACTGTTGAATAATAGTGTGATATATAAATAAATTGTGGCACATTCATTCAGTAGATAGTACTATACAGTAATGAAAATGAATGAACAAAAGAAATATGCAAGCAAGGATGCAGCTCACAGTTATAATGTTGAGTGATGGAAGACAGAAAAAAGAACACATACTCTTGATTCCATTTATAAAGTGTTCAAAAATAAGCAAAATTAAACTTTATTTTTAGACATGCATACCTAGTAGTGAAACTCTAAGAAAAACCACAAAGTGATTATTAGAAATCAGGATAAAGATACATATTGTGGGTAATGGAGAAGGAAAGTGATATAAAGTGCAGAAGACAGAGAGTTGGCTTTGTGTTGTTTATTACATTGCATATTTGATGATTTGTGCACTCTTCATATGTGTTATATTTGACAGTTTTCAAAAGGTAAAAAATACTTTAAACATTTCTTTAAAAATTAAAAGAAATCTTTCCTTTTCCTAAAACTACTATTTTCATTTTCTTCCTTCACATTTTTTTAAAGATTTTATCCATTCATTTGAGAGAGAGAGAGAGAGAGCATGAGTTCATGGGCGGTGGGAGAGGCAGAGGGAGAAGGAGAAGCAGATTCCCCACTGAGCAGGGGGCCTGACGTGGGGCTGCATCCTAGCACCCCGAGATCATGACCTGAGCCAAAGTCTGATGCTTAACCGAGTCCCCAGGCACCCCTCTTCCTTCACATTTTTAACCTAAACTGATATTTTTATGCTTGAGTTTATTGATCACCTGTCAAATTTAAGTATAATAAAAATGTATATATAAGTTGAAAATTTTTGTTTTATTTTCTATGACAGTAAGTCTCCACACTATGGAATCTCATAGTCATTAACACATTTTTAAAACACATTTCCTTAGGGTTGTTATTATTACAATTATTATTAATACATAATTTATTAAAACAACATAATTACATTGCACACTGATAAATAATTACTGCACATAAGAGTAGACTTTTATTGGAAAAGTATCTATTAATGAGCTAATGATCAAAATTATTCTCATTGTTTATGAAATAGAAAGGCATATAGCTAAAAGTAATATACAGAATTAGCATATTATCCTAATTTTGCGAAGAGAGTTAGGAGATAGTTAATATTTTATAAGCTGAAATAAAGTGAGGCCCGATTTTAATAAGAACATTTCACAATATTATTTGATAAAATAGGTTTATATACCCGCGGATGTAACACTCAATTGGAAGAAAATAATTTCAAAATATTTTTTATCCCTGGGTTTTATCTAAGATATCATGAGTAAATTTGGTAGTTGGAGTAAATAATTACACTTGAATTTAAAAAATTGTGATTGTAGGTTAACTTTCAAAAATGTATCATAAGGAGTTTCACAGATCTGCTCCTCAGTGAAGCAACAATAGTTGATGAAAATTATATATTAAACACAAAGTAAAGTGTCTGGAAATTGTCCTAAGAGCATACAGCAAGTATTTATTCAAGAAAATCTATTAGGGGCACCTGGGTGGCTCAGTCAGTTAAGCATCCAACTCTTGATTTCCGTTCAGGTCATGATCTCAGGGTCATGAAATTAAGCCCCACATCTGGCTCCACGCTATGCATAGACCCTACTTAAGATTTTCTCTCTCTCTCTCCTTCTGTCCCACTCCACCCCAGACTTGTGCGTGCGCTTGCTCTCTCTTTCCCACACTAAGAAAGAAAAAGAGAAAAGAAGAAAGAAAGAAAGAAAGAAAGAAAGAAAGAAAGAAAGAAAGAAAGAAAGAAAAAAAGAAAAAGAAAAGAAAGAAAGAAATATCTATTAAATATCAGTTAGAACAGCAAGTCTGTGGTATTTGAGTCACTACCCACCCCCCAGTTCAGTGTGGCAGAAGTTCTACTCTATATGGGTTCAACCAAGAACACAGGGTGCACTCTACCTCCAGCTCCCTGCTGAGGACTATGGTATCTTCCTGGGAGAAGCAGGCTGCTAGCATTTCTCATACTCCCTCACTTACAGTTTCATGTTCAAAGAGCTCTATTTTTCAGGCAAGAGAGGCTAAGAAATCTGGGTCTTCTATCCAGCCCTACTCATAGGACAGAAGTTCTACAGAAGTAGCAGGCAGAGAATAACAAGCCCCCAATTGCCCAATTGCCAGAATGGGCAAACCATAAATATCAGAGGCTAACACCCCTGCCCAGTGCCTGCTTATAAAGCAGGGGTGTCACTCCAAGAGAAGTGACTGTCCTTGTTCCCAGTAGTGGCATTGAGGTTTTTGCTTAAGCAGGAGAAATAAGCTGTAGGGGCAGAGAACTCTGAAACTCTCCAAAAGAGAACGGAATTTATCTGGAACAGAACAGAGTCTGAGGAAGTTTATTATGGCATTCTGGAAAACAGTGGAGAGTTTGGGGGTAAGCAATGATGAAGAGACTGGTAGCTCTATGAGAGCAACAAGCTAAAGTGTAAACCAGATAAGAGTTGACCAAAGACAACCAGGGGAATAGTTAAGAAGAGCTCTCCCAAGATCGGAACAAACTTGAAAGATTGGCCTCAGAAACCACCTCTGCAAAGGGATCAGAACTTAATTGAAGTGCATGGTGAAGAAATTTAATGCCCCAGTGCACTAACGGAAACAAGAGAGCAATCAACCAGCAAGTAAAGGAGCCTGACAACTGGGGGTGAAACCAACAGAGGTAGATAGCTTAACAGAGAAACCGGGGAAAGAGACAAATAGAGTCCTGATAAAACCACTGTCATCCATGGATGACTCTGGGTTTATCAAGGCTGCATCCTCCAAGCAGTGAAATCAGGTGCTGTACACTGTGGGAGAAAATAGATTTTGTTAAAATAGTTCAACCAAGTCATTAAAATATTAAAAATCAAACAACAACAAATCCTGGGGCTGGGGGTAAGAAATCAAGATCCAGAGTTGCTACAACACATTGTTCAAACTGTCCAGTAAAAAAAAAAAAAAAAACAAAAAAACTGGGTAGGAATTTATGAGACACGAAAAGAAGCAAGAAAGTGTAAACCATACACAACAAATAAATGTAGTCAACAAAATGCCTTGAGAGAGCTCAGATTTTAGAGTTAGCAAACATAATTTAGGCAGTAATAATATGTTCAAAGACCTACAGAAAACCATGCTTAAAGATATTAAGGTAGGTGTAATGACAATGTCTCAATAAATAGAGAATATCAACAAATAGATACAAACTATGAATTGAATGGAATAAATATTAGAGAGAAGAAAGAATCAGCAAACTTCAAGATAGATCAGTAGAGATTATACAGTCTAAAAAAGAGAGAAAACAGAAATAATGGTTGAAAACTCCCTAAATTTGATGAGAAATATTAATCTACATATTCAAGAAACTCAACAAATTCTAAGTAGAATAAGCCCAAGGATATCTGCATCCAGACATATCATAGTTAAAGGGTTCAATGCCAAAAACAAAAGTAAATTTTGGAAATAACAAGATAAACATGATTTGTCACATATAAAGGAACCTCAGTAAGATTAACAGCTGATTTCTCAGACACATTGTAATCCAGAAGGCAGTAGGAGGACATATTCAAAGTACTGAAAGAAAAAAAAAAAATATATTTGCATATGTATATAATTGTATTTTTGAGCCTATAGCATTTAGAAATGTAATATATTTGGCAATAAGAGCATAAAGGAGGCAGGTGGGAGCAAACCTATATTATGGTGAGGAAATGATACCAGGTAGTGACTCAATCCATAGGAATAAATAAATAGAATCAGAAATGATAAATAAGAAGGTTAATATAACAAACCCTATAAGATAAATATTTTCTCTTCCTTCTTTCAGCTCCTTTAAAAAATACAAAATTAAACAAAGTAATATAACAATGTATTTTTGGGTTTGTAACACATATAGACATAACAACAACAGCACAAATTGGGTGAGGGTGGAAGAAAGAATAGCACTGTATAGGAATAACCTTTTTATCTCTAGCTGGAATTAAATAGTATAAATCTGAAGTATATTCTGAAAAGTTAGGAACTATATGGAAAGCCCTAGAGCAACTCCCAAGAAGATACATTTAAAAATATGGAAAAATCATAAAAATAATTAAAAAATACCTACTTACTGCAAAAGAAAGCAGTAGAGGAATAGAGGAACAACAACAACAACAAAACAGGAAGTAAAATGACATAAAAATCCAACTATATATCAATAATAACATTGAATATGATTAGATTAAAATACAATAAAAAGGCAGACACTGCCAGATTAAAAATAAGAATTCAACTATATATTATCTATAGGAGACATACTTTAGATTTAAATACATAAACAAGTTGAAAGTAAAAGAATGAAAAAAGATATACTATGCAAATGATTATGAACAACAAAGAATAGAACACTTGAACATCTATAAAACAATATGACCAAACAGATATCTATAGAATGTTCCTTGCAACAATAGCAGAATACACTTATTTCTCAAGAGCAAATGGAACAGTGTCCAGGATAAACTATATATTAGGCCATAAAACAAGCTTTAATAAATTTGGAATTATAGAAATCATACAATGTATGTTCTCCAAACATAATGGAATTAGAAATCGATAAGAGAAAAAATAATGGGAAATTCACAAATATGTAGAAATTAAATAACACACCTATTAACAACCAAGAAATTACAAGGAAAATTAGCCAATGCTTTGAGATGAATGAAAATGAGGAAACAGCATACTAAAACTCATGGGATGCAAGTAAAATAGTACACAGAAGAAACTTTATAGTTGTAATGCCTATATTTAAAAATATGGTCTCAAATTAATAACCTAATTTTATACTTTAAGACACTGGAAAAAGAGCAAAGTAAACCTAAAACAAACAGAAGGAAGAAAATAATAAAGATTAAAGCAGAAATTAATGAAAGAGAGAGTAGAAACCTATGTCCATCCTCTGATGAGTGGATAAATTTGTTGTATATCTGTACAATGGAATATTATTTGGCTAAAAAAGGAATGCAGAATTGTTACAGGTGAGAGCATGGCTAAAGCTTGAAAACCCTATGGTAAGTGGAAGATGACATGTACAAAAGACCACACACATATTGTATGATTCCACTTACATGAAGTATCTAGAATAGGCAAATCCATAGAAACAAAGAATATTAGTGATTGTGTAGGACCAGGGGTATTTGGAAGACATGAGGAGTAATCGCTAATGGGAATGGGTTTCTTCTTTGGAGTGTTCAAATATCCTAAAATTGATTATGGCAATGGTTGTACAACTCTGTGAAAATACTAAAAACTACTGAATTGTATATTCATATGGGTAAATTGTATGGTGTATGAATTACATCTCAATGAACCTCTAAAAATGTGACTCTAAAATTTACTCTTTTGAATGTTCAGTGAAGCTTCTCTTTGCAACTAATGACAAGTCTTGGGAATACATATTGAGAATAGCTAAAAAGCTTTATTTAAAGCCGTGTTTTTCCTTTAGAGTTTTTACTAGCACTCTCCTTCCATGATGTCAAGAGACTTTCCCTTTGAGAGTTATATATTCTTTAACAATAGTCCAGAAGTGGAAGAAGCAAAATTTTTCAACAAAAATTCTTAACTACTACCATACTCTAGTATGCATTTGAATTTAGAATGTTCCAACATGGACCCCAATAGCACTTTTTCTAATACCTTGTGTATTCATTTTCTTTTTGTGTGTGTGTGTGTGTGTGTATTCATTTTCTGTTACTGTTGTAACAAATTACTGGCAACCAAGTGGCTTCAACAACTCATTTGTCTTTCTTGTAGTTCTGTAGTTTAGAAATTCCATGCAGACATCTCTGGATTAAAATTAAGTTGTCTCCAAGGCAGCATTTCTTCTGAAGACTCTGGGAGAGAATCTGTTCCCTTGCCTTTTCCAATTTCTAGAGGCTTTCTGTATTCCATGGTTCATATCCTCCTTCCTCCATCTTCAAAATCAGCAATCAAAGTCAAGTCCTCCTGACATTGCATTACTTGACATAGCTTCCATCGTCACATCTCTTTCCTGGCTCTCTTCCTCTGCATCTCTCTTCCATTTGTAAAGACTTTTTTGATTACCTTGGGCCCACCTGGATAATTCAGAACAAATAAACTGCCAATTTTAAGGTCAGGTGATTATGTCTTAATTCCACCTGCAGCCTTAAATCTTCTTTCCCATTTAACCTAATACATACTTAGGTTCTGGGGATTAGGACATGGACATCCTTAGGAGGCCATTATTCTGCCTACCACATCATGATTTTCTCCTTGTAGAAATGCGTATAAATTAAGGTAATGGATAAAGCCCTATGGGTTTGGGGTAGTTTGGTTAATCAATAAAGGAGGATTTCTCTTTTGGCCAGTGTGCTATAGTAAATTCTGGCATGAGTGAAGGGTAGGCCTTTATCTTAAAAAGTGGAGAGAAGACTATTGTGAACTCAAGCCTGTTCTTAGGCTAACCAATTTTAGGGGGAAAATAAATGTGGAAATTCAGGATCTGGAATAGGATTCATTGGTTTCAAATTATTGGGATGGCACACCTAAAGATTTCCTATAACCCAGGACCCTAGTTGGATGATAATTCATTTGGGGCAGTAGTTTCCAAACGGGGCTGATTTCATAATTACCTGAGACTTTTAAAAAATGGAATCAGATTTTCAGGGTTTAATCTAGATCTGCTAAATCAGAAGTTCAGAAACCAGAGACCCAAAAGATGTTTTGAATTTCTTTTTTTTTTTAAGATTTTATTTATTTATTTATTTGAGAAAGAGTGAGAGCACGAGGTGGGGGGTAGGGGTGGGGGGGCTCCCTCAGTAGGGAACCCAACACAGGGCTCGATCCCAGGACCTGGGGATCAAGACCTGAGCCGGAGGCAGATGCTTAACTTACTGAGCTACCAGGTGCCCCTGTTTTGAATAATTTCTTTAGTTGATTTTGATAACTAGCCAAATTTGATAACTACTCACTTAAAAAACAAAGGGGATTGAATTAGTGATAATAGAAGATTCATGTGTTCACTAACTTTTTCTATTAACTGCTTGTTAGTTTTGAAAGTTACAGGACATTTAAATGTGACCTAGAACTTTGGACAGTCTGACCAATGTGCAGCCAAAACAGAAATCTGAACGTATCATTCTTTCTCACTTCCAAGTAATCATGCAGCCACAGATATTGGATTTTTTCCTCTTTTGGCATATATACTCTGCCATTATAAGCTATGCCTTATTTGAATTTGTCTTTGTTAATTTATTGTAAATTGATTAAGTTATTCTTATTCCATAGATACAATCAATGTAAGAATACATTAATATTTATGGTCACTTTGCATTTACCTAAATTGTGATATACCAAGTCATGGTCATAATTCCTATCAAATCTATGAATTAGCATATTTTCTGCACCTTACAGACAAAATGTTGATATTTTTTACTAGTTTAATAACCTTTCCAGAAATAAGATGAGATATCTTTTAATAAAATATGCAGTAAATTAGGACGACACTGTTGAACTTTGAACATGCACATAATATATATCTTAAAAAGACTGAAATATTGCATTTCCTCTGTAGATATCACACCACAGAAAGAAACTCAGGAAGGAATTCCACCCCCGACCCAGAGTCAGGAACCCCTGAAACCTCAGGAGAATATATCACGACCCATTCACCATCCTTTAGTTTTAAAAACTAACTTTGAGGAAGAAGAGGAGGAAGGAGATGAACAAAATGGTTAGTAAGGCTTTTCTCAGATTTACAATGCACATTCAAAAACCGTACCATTTTTTTTTTTACATATTTTTTAACTGTGAGAGGTTTATAAGGTAATATATTATGTTTAGGCAGATTTTGGTAAGAAAATAGCTTGAATTTTATTAATATATTCAATTCATTATGTTCTAATTTGTTCTATGTCTATACATGCTTATGATCATTTGGATTGGAGGGTTTTTGTTGTATGATGGCTGAGTGATAGATCTCATTTAAATATGTACAGTTGCTTAAACTGATTTTTCTAATACATGAAATATAGCAATTTGAGACATTTATCATTATGCAAATTATTGATTTTAAAAATAAAAAAATATCCATGAGAACAATGTCTGGAATTTTTCATTCTGATTTATTATATATTTTCATATTATTTGGCTTTTGACAATTTAATTTAAAAAAATATATCCTATAGATGCTTCTAGTTTATGGACAAAGACTCCTGAAGAAATTGAAGAAAAAAGAGCAATAAAGGAGATGTGTTATAAATCTGGTAAGAAATCAAACATTTGTGGATTTTCTAATGCTTGATGTGACAAATATACTAACCTCTACTCTTCTAATGGGAGATTAGGTGAATACTACAGATTTCATACTCCTCCAGATATTTCATCATCAAAAAGCATAGCCTCTACAGCAAACAAAGAGTTAGAAAAGCCTTTGGAAAATGGCAGTGAATTGCAAGAAGGTAAGGAATGAAAAGGCAGCATTTCAAGGTGATGTATAAGAGATACTTGGTGTGATAGGCTGTGAATTATTTAGTAAGATTTACACTAGAGTTAAATGATAAATAATACATCAGAATTTAGAGTGAGGAGGAAGTGCTTTTATCAGATGACCTATATTTAATATGAAAAGATGCTATTAATGTAATTATACTTTCCCAGTGGAGCTACAGAATGAATGGTCTTCATAAGTGCGTGGCAGCACTACTCCCCCAATGCAGTAATTCTGTAAATAACTTGCTTTTACCATTTATTTTTCTTTGCAAAGAAATCTCCCTGTGAAATAGGTGCATATCTTTCTCTGTGAGTAGAAAGAACAACCTAGCCCTAGAAGGACAAAAGGGAGATCACAGAATGACGTTAGTGGCAGAACAAGGATACATTTGTTCATTGAATGAGTGCCTTTTGTGTACCAGGCAATTTCAGAAGCAGTGCAGGTGGATTATTGCAAGGCTGGGCCTTTCATGAGTCTTATGTTTTGGTGAATCTTATCTTAATGTTGGTAAACATTTGGCCCTTGAAGGCAAGATAAGAACATTATTTTCTGGATATAAAACCAGAAACTCAGAGAAAATCCATGGGTGCCATGAGTTTATAGAGTTGTCTTGCCACTAGGATGAGATGAAAAGTTTTGCTGCGGTAGAAGATTTGAATCCTGTCCTCTCCCTAAAAATGAAAAATGATAGTTGGGAAAATCTCCCAACATCAAGATGAGGGTAGGATAAAGTAGAGGATCGAGAGTAAAATACTTGCTTTTCAAGTACATACGTGGCAAACTATTTAAACATATGGCGGTAGGTGGCAGCAACATACCATTAGATGTTAGAATGATTGTCAAGACAGCTGATAGGTGGGCACCCCATCTAGAGAAGGGCACATTGCCTGCATTACCTAGACAAGGAAAAAAGAAAACAAAATAAGTTAGCAATGAATATAAAAAGGGTAGATTAGAAAGATAATTACATGTACTTTCACTTTATATTATGGTTTTAAAAGCCTTTTATTTTTAAATAATTTCAGGTAATTCATGAATAGCCTTCACCAGATTTCCCCAAATGTTAGTATTTTACACATTTGATTTTTCACTCTTTCTTTCCCTAAATATACACATTGTGATTTTTTTCTAAACCATTTGTGCAAGAGTAAGTTGCAGATATGATGCCCCTATATAACTCTTACATAACTTTGGTATAAATATCAAAATCAGGAAATTACCACTGATACCATATCATTTACAGGATTTTTAAAATAAATTTCACCAGCTGTACCATCAATGTCCTTTATAGCCAAATGAACTTTTTTCCTGATTTAGAATCCAATCCAGAATCATATGGTGCATAAGATTATCATGTCTCTCTTACTCTGCTTTTAATAGTTTATTCTAGAGATGTATAAGAAAAGTGCTAAGAATTATTTATCACAGTATAATTACCATTTGTCAGTGGTAGACTCTAATACTTTTCACTCAATTTGTTCATGATAAGTAGATATAATCAAAAGAAATATTACAAACTCATTATATGAAGAACACATCAAATAAATTAAATATATTATACATACAAAATAATGTTAGATTGTTTAAAATTTTAAGTTGCCATTTAATAAATAATCCACATAGGAAAATAAACCTTAGATTGTTTAAATTTTTAAATTGCCATTTAATAAATAATCCACATAGGAAAACAAACCTGCTTGTTATTTTCTTGATAATCATAAAACTTGCTTAAAATTCATATATTTATTAATGTATTGTTTATCATATCACTATGCAAACAATACTTGCATTCACTTTTAGACTTTTTACTACCATCATGAATTCTACTGTAGACTTATGTAAGTGGCTATGGTTCCTGGGATGATTTTTTTTTTCTTTTTCCTTTTCTAATTTTTTCTTAATTTTTTAGGGGATGGTCTTACAGTTCCAACAAAATTTAGCCTATTTGAAAGGCAAGGTGAGATAAAAGCATCATTGGATAGGAAACCAAGGACTGACATTGCTGCTTTTGAAAATGGAGGTGAGTTAAGTTATTATTGGTTGATTCTGAATATATCACCATATAATAAATGAGTCTGAATTTCCTCTCTCATAACTAATTTCATTTTTTCAAAATCTTTTCGAGATTTTTATTGTTGGCTTTGGGTAAGGAACTTGAGGCCTGGAATTGTATATAATCAGTTGCTGTAGATGAATCCCTATAGGAGAATGTCTGACACATGACATGCACTCTGTGAATATTTGTAGAATCAATGATTTTATGTTTATAACAATTGAATGACTAGATGAATGGAGACATGTTTATAGAATTTACAGATGACTGGAAGTTAATATGCTGGATCAAGGAGCCAAATTTAACAAGGTAAACTCAAACTGTGATACACAAAAATTCTTGCATTTAAGTTCAAGATATTAACGGTAGATTTTCTTCAAGTTGGGAAAGACTTGACATGATACTGATTGCAAAGAAAAAAATTAGTGTTTTTTGTTGGCCACAAGGTTTAAATATGATTCAGTAATGGGTGTCAAGAACCAAATAGCTCAGGTAAACTCACACTGAATTATTAGGAGTAGCATAGGAAGATAATTAAATGTGGTAAGTCATTTAAAGTACTCAGTAGTGTCTGCCATCTAGAAAAATGCTCTACAAATATCAACTATTATTACACTAGCTCCACTGATTTCTGTAATGGTAGTCCACATGTGTGTGCCATTTTAAAAGAAGGTTACTTGAAACAAATATTTTATGTTATGAAAGGGTAACTTGTATGGTGAAGAATCTGGGATTTAAGTATATAAGTAATATTTAAAGCAATTGTGGATATTTATCTTGGAAAATAGAAGAGCTTTAAGGAGCATAAAAATTGCTCTCTTATATCTGAAGATATTATATTGAAGATAAATTATATTTACTCTGAGTAACTCTAAAGGATGGTAAAGGGTAGAAGTAAAGATTTATATATGTTAAAGGAAAATTAATTGTGTTGACTATGTGAATATTTTTTGCAATTATCTCTATGTAAGTGTACATACTATATATATTCATGTACATATATTTACATATATTAATCTAAACATATGTGATATGTGTAGAGATGTGGGTGATTATCACTGAGAAGTGTTTAAATAAAACTGAGGAAAAGGTATACTGCAGAAAAGGATAATCTTGTGTTAGAAGATAGTTTTGTACAACGTTCTGCCACCATGGTCACTGACAGTAAGGTATTGTCATAGGAGGTGACTGTTATGTTCCACAGAGGATCATATTTCTTGGAGTAGATGAAAATGAAGGTTTAACAGAAGAGAAGGAAATCACCATGTCAAAATGTTCAAATAGAAAAGGTAATGAACCATCCTATAATTTTAATCCCTTCATAATTTGGATAGATATGTTAAATACAAAACTTGACACTTGTAGAGACCAATAGTGAAGAGGCGAGGTAATAAATAAAAATATACATTAAATACAGTGAATAGGAGTCAAAAACTCTAAGGTTTCAGTCCTGGTCTGTCCCTCATTGTTTGACCATGAGACCATCTCTTTTAGCTTCAGTTTCCTTATCTGAAATATTGGCCTGTTGGACTACGTAATTTCTAGGAGTCTTGCTAGCTCTATTGTTACTGGTTCTGTTAAATAGTAAAACCAAGTTCTTTAGTTTCTTTTTCCAACTTCAAATACTCAGTGTGATTGAATTTTCTTAGAAAGCTTTGTTTGTGAACACTGTGAAGAGTATTAATCTCATGACATCTATGACCTCCCCATTTTATAGTTATTACTAGTCTGTGAATAATCAAGAGATATGATAATAAAATCCATCCTTTATAGTTTTATATTCCCCTTACATCATGCGTAGAATCCCCCACCTGGTACCTCTCTGCTAGGCAGGCTCTCTCAGTCACAGACTAAAGGTATAGCTGTCCTGTAATTAGAGGGCTTTACATATTCTCTATCCAAATATTAACTAATTTCATCTACTGTTTCCCCCCACCATCAAATAAATGTTCTCAGAATAGGTTCAATGGGAACCAATGGGAAATGACATATAAGTCTCTTTTCCTCTCTCTCAGAGATGGAAACATTTTGCCCAATCTATCAAAACAAAAAACAAAAAACAAAAAAATTCTAACTACACTAATAACAGTTGCTACAATTTGCATTTGGCTGTTTAAATTTAAACTAAAATGAAATAAAACTTAAAAAATTCAACTTTTCATTTGCATTAGCCATGTTTCAAGTGCTCAATATCCACATGTGACTAGTGGCTATCATTTTGTACAGTACAAACCGAGACTATTTCCATCATTGTATAAAGCTCTTTTGGGCAGTCCTGCTCCAAAGCATAGAACACATGAAAGTTGTTACATTTAAATTATTTCTGGAACGTTAATTTAAATAAGCACATTTGATTTAAAATTAATAAACTTCTGGTTCTTTTATATGATGGTATTAAAAATATTGCCAGAAATACATAATTTGTATATTGAAGATAATGTCTGTACATTGGATTTTTAATGCTTTGTTAGTGACAAATTTTGGGGACTCATTGTAGTGATTAGGGAATTTCGGTGATGAATTATAAATATTAATACACACATATATATTTTAAAGAGGTATGCCCATCATATAATGTTTGAAAAGTGAAATACCAACTGAAAGCTGCTTTTACTAATATTGACATTTTATTTTCTTAATTTGCTTTAAAAGACAAGGACAGTCCTCATCCAAAGCGCTCCTTACCTACCCGACTAGTACCTACAACGCATGTATTAAATGCTACTGAGAATATCAGTATGAAGTGCAGAGAGGACCCCTCTTCAAGTGAGACATTAGCTCTATCACTTTTTGGCCTTAGATATATTTGTCTTATCGTGGATTTGTTTTGCTTATTTGAAATAGAATTTTTAAAAAGAAAGAAAAAAAAGATGGTTTGAAGATTATTCAGGATTAAGAATTAAAAACAATATTCTACTAACTCTGACAAAGAATTGTGATGTAGGTCCTAGTAAATTATATACGTTCCCGCGAGTTTAACTTAGGTATTAAAATTAATGATATACTACCTTCTCGGAAGATTCATTAGGATAGCATTTTAAATTTAACTGATAGTGGGATACGTTGACAGGTTTTTACTATGTTTTGGATTATTTTGCATGATTTGGCTTTTCCAGGCCATTCAGTATTCTGAGCTACTTCTCTTACACAATTAAGACTCATGAATCTTCCTTTCTGTTTCCTTCCTTCCTTCTTTCCCTTATTTCATTTCCTGAGCCCCTATAATGTTCTTGGATCCCAGCCAGGCATTGAAAGAAATCATGATGGTTTACTCCTAAGCAGCTTAGTTTAGTGACATTTGTTAAAAATACGGTTTCCCAATCCTGGGGAGTGGGGGCTTGAGAGTAAGGGTAGAGCATGATGTTTGGAGATGAGGTGGTGAATCAGAATTCAAACCTCACGCTTAAGCTGAACTTGAGAGCTAGGGCAAAGACAGATTTATTAGTCCACTAGAGAGAGCTAATGTAATCTACATAGTGAATTTGTCCGTTTTCTCTGTGCAGTTGTTACCTGTCAATGTTCAGGATCTCCACACATGAGAAATAACAAAGAATGCCCCTGTCTACTAAATTGTTTTAAGATTCTCTGGAGAAATGTCCCTTAGAAACTCCTAGAAAACTGATCTTGTATATAAATTTTTCAATGTAAAAATATGCCAGTAAAAAATGAATTTAGTGATCTTAGCACTTAGAAATTCTGACTACTTAGTCTTGTTTTTCCAAACTAACTACACACCCAAATTCTTAAAACTTAAAAGAATAAAGTAATATTCACTAAAAGTATTTTATATTAATCCAATTTCTTAAGAAGTGATTTATGTTCAAAATAACAATTCTAAAACTACTTAAAAATAACATAATAAGATATATAGTTAATTTGGAATGTAATTTTATAGTCTTTTAAACAATTTACACATTCCTTTGGGGAAGAGCATTTTTTCCCTGAGGAATGCTACATATTGAAAATTTTCTCATCAATCAATTTCCAGGTTAGTTTTTTTTGGGGTGGGGTGGGGGGTGCTTTAAGAAATAAGTCACCCTTTGTTCTAGAAAGTAAAGTATTAGAGTAGTGCATTTATTTTTTTCTCTTGCTTGACATGTGAATGCACAGATATGTAATTATCACCTACAGTAATTTTCAAATGAAAGCATCTCTTAAAAAACTGTAAAAATTTGTATCTTCTTCAAGTGAATGATGTCCAGCCAGTGAGGAAGCCTCACTTTAAAGGTGTGAAAAAAAGAAAATGGATTTATGATGAACCAAAGAATTTTCCTGGCCCAGGAATGCGGAGAGGTAAAGTATCTACATATTTGATATTTCTAGATTATAATTTGCAACGGAATTAAGAAATCAAATATAAATTAGTATTTCCTACTCGAAAAACAAATTGCTGTTGTGTAACATGCTATTTTAGATGTCAACCCAACTCCTATAAATTTAGTTCTTTTTGCACACATTGCCTTCCATAGTGCTATCAAACATTTAACCTGCGGTATGTTATTTATGGGTATGATACCAGTTTGTTTTATCCCTCACTCCCTTCCCCCTTTCCTTTACAGCAGTACAGGCCCCAAATCCCAAAAATAAAATGAGTTACCATCGCAATAATAAAAACAGAAATGCTGAGAATGCATCCTATATCCACGTTCAGAGAGATGCTATCAGGACCATCTCACTGAGTGCACCCCCCCGCAGCAGGCCCACAAATGGGTCCTACAATAAAGTCGATGTTAACAAGGAACCCAAATTCAGCCTCTGTCCAGGTAAAGCTCTTTTGGTATGTGATTTACTCATGTCCACGGTTTGCATCCCCATGGAATTACGTGATGGTCCAACTAATCTTCACCGCCACCCCCCACTCCCCGTTCTGTTTCCAGGCCTCGCCACACCAGGACGTCTCAGAAAACTGGTGAGAGGATTTCTCCCATGAGCAGGAATGCACATAGTTTAAAGAATATGTTAGAAAACGTGTTGGGTGCAGACGACTAGACATTAAACCTCACTAGAGTTTTGTCTCATAGCACTGCACTTTGTTCGCCCCTGGATAGCTTTATTTCACTCTTGAGGATTGTTTTCAAATGGTTGACATTTTCTTGTTCCAGTAACCGCATTGTTCAATCATCACATTCAGGCTAGTGCCTTGGCTTTTCTTTAAGCCTTCATGATTACTTTCTGAAAGGGTTAGTTTGGGGATTAACTGCAATATTTTTGACAACCTCTCATCTCTCCCACCATGCACAGATTGCTCCTAAATCATTTCATCATGTAATAGGCAAAGTCATAGTATATGTCATTAAGTACAAGGCCACCAGGGAGGAGGGAACTATATCTTTTCTTCCTGTCTTGGATGAATTTTGTTCTTTGGAAATTGGGTTTCAGTTCTCTCAACTTAACACGAGGCAACTTAATTCCCTCTAATTTCATGTGTGTATTTTCTTGTGTTCCCAGTCTAGTTTGTGGGGTTCTGAATGTTCTGTACTTTCTGAAACATAAGTAAAACTTCAATGTCTCTCTTAGGTCCTTTCTTTTATAATTTAAATAGAAGTTAGCTTTCTTTAAATTGTATTTCTTCTATTTGTTTTAGAATAAAATGATATATGGATTTATATATAAAAATAAGGGTATTCTTGGATGATACAGTCTTATTATTATTATTTTATTATTATTTTACTGGGAGTGAATGGTTGTCTGGATTTGTGT
Organism: Eumetopias jubatus; assembly: GCF_037043125.1. Taxonomy (NCBI): domain Eukaryota; kingdom Metazoa; phylum Chordata; class Mammalia; order Carnivora; family Otariidae; genus Eumetopias; species Eumetopias jubatus. The sequence goes on along the minus strand of NW_028274814.1, from coordinate 110,883,325 downwards.
TAAGGTGGTCACAGTTATGCTCACTATTGCTTTCGTGCCATTAGAGCAAATGTTAACAAGGAAAAAAAGCAAATAAATTCTTAGTATTATTATAAGCCACGCTTTGAGAACCATAGCTGCATAGTAGTACTTAAAAACACAAATACAACATTGTTAGATAATAGTTCAAATATAAAGTTGTCAGAGGAAAGTAGATATTAAAGAACCAAGTCAGTATATCAAGGCTTTGGTTTCCTGGGACAGTGCGTTCACTATGGTCGAGTATTCCCTGCCATCATGGGAGTCACTTCATAGAAAGTAAAGGGAATTGGCGGTGCCTTCTAGGTCTTTTCTTCTTTTTCTTTCTTTCTTCTATAAGCATTAGCAGAATTGTGTTGTATAGCAAGGCAATGAAGTATTTTGATCACATCCAGATATCATACTCTCCCGTAGCTTAGCCTCATGGGAAAGACCCTTATTTGAAGAACTTGACAGCCAGTTAAGAGGTGCATAATCATCCATGTTCACTGATAACATAAATGGTCTTTTTTTTTTAAGATTTTATTTATTTATTTGAGAGAGAGAGCACGAGCAGGGGTGGAGGGACAGAGGTAGAGGGAGACAAGCAGACTCCCCACCGAGCAGGGAGCTTGACACAGGGCTCCATCCCAGGAACCTGAGGTCATGACCTGAGCTCAAGGCAGATTCTTAACCAACTGAGCCACCCAGGCACCCCATCAAAAATGGTCTTAAAAACTCACTTGGGTCCCTGATGCCTTAGTTTTGAAATGCTAAAATAAATTACTTAGAGAACAGCTTCATCTCTGAGATATTTATAACTTTGAGACACTCTTGGAATATGAAGTTATAAAATATTTAATTCCTGTCTTCTTTTTTCTCAGATAAATATATGTCAACATCATATAATGGTTCAGCCTGGCGAAAAAGAATTCCTTTTTCAAAAACATATTCAAAAACTGAAAAGATATATACAGGTAAATATTTACTAATAATTTTAATGTATCATTCTAAAAACAAATGACAAGTTTTTTTTGTTTGTTTGTTTTTTTCAAATGACAAGTTTTTAAGTTTCAAGGTCAGGAAACATATTTTAGAAAAATTTAGGAAATTTTCATGCTTTATGAACACAATTACTTGGAATTCAGTAGATATCTTGTCTACTAGCAATTTAATCTTACTTTGTTTTATTGTGTTCTCCTTTGCCTATTTTTATGTCATCAGAAATCTTTTGATATACTTCTATCCTTAGAGACAAGCAACAGTTGCACCAATTATATGTTAAAATTCATTCTTTGTTGAACTACAAAGCAAATATATAAAACCATATTTTGACACAAAATATTAAAGCCCTACTATATCCACCATGGACAAATATTGGCTGGTGCGGACTAACAGGGCACCTAAGATGAAGTTTCCAGGCCAGGAGGTTCTGAGTGACTATGATGTCCCCCTTGTTGTGCTCTGTTCTCTGGAGAGTATGGGAATCCAGGGAACCTCCCCAGGGTAGAGGTTTGAAGCAGACCTGACCTCAGGTGGTTCTTTTGCTAAAAAGCTTGATGTCTTCTCCAAGCTTATCCTGGGGCTGGCACAGTAGGTTTGGAAAACCACACAGGATAAAATGGTTTCAGTTACTCCAGAAAAATGAATCTTTCAGAAAAAGTTCTAAATAGGGAGTTCCTACTTACATCTTTAGCCTAGAACTTTCAGAATCATCTGAAATCTATAAACTTTTATATAAGAGCTTTCCAAAATGAACCCAAAGACATCCAGATTAGGAACTGTCCACTTTCAAGAAACAAAAACTGAGATGTTAAGTAGTATTTCTCAAAACTCTTGACTTTAACTATGAAGTCAGTTGCTTTTCTTTTTTTTCCCATTTCTTTCCAAATCATATGGTACTCTAAGAGAACTCTGCTGCCATGCTATTTCCTTGACTATATTTTCTCTGAGCTTACTCTGGGTTTTCACATGTGATTGTACTTAATTTTGGGGGAAGGAGATGAAAAGTTGGTAGAAATCCTGGCTAAAACTACAATTGTTGAGCTGCACCTTTTGCTCCTGTGCTTTCCTTGTGGGTGTGATGGATTTCCCTTTGAGGTTTATAAAACTCTGAGCATAAGGAGGATCTGCATTGCACTTCCCAGATACAGCCAAGGGAGAAAAGCTTTGGAGAGAATTTAGCAGTGCCACGTATTGGTGGGAGTTGGGGGGAGTAAGCCATGTCTAACATGAGAGAGGGCTGGAGAAAGTCTCTTGGGATTCCCAAGCCCCACATTTGCTTGGGAAGGCATCACATATTCTTGTGAGTTTCAAGTGAGAGTGAGTTCCTAGGAAAGGGCCAGCGGGTCTACACAAAGTCTCCTGGCTGGGGCTGCAACCATAGCATCAGAAAGATGGCCTTTGTGGTTCGGTCCTATTGGAGGGGAGGACTCAACTAGAATCTCAAAAGATTGCTCTGCCAGGGAGCCGATTATAACCCAAATCATCCACTTGTTACTTGTGACTTGAAGTACTGTCTGAGGGCAACCAGTAACGACATAACCTGAGAGTTTGTTGGAAATGTGGAATCTCCATAGCAGACCTACTGAATTAAAATCTGCATATTAACAAGTCCCCCAGGTGATTAAGATGCACATTAAAGTTTGAGAAACCTTATGCTATGTTGTCTGGGCCACCATTCACCAGCACCGGACCCAGGCCATGTGGAGACCCATGATTGTTGAGATAATATTCTCTTCCTAGCTGTCACAAAGTGGCGATCATTCTCCCCTGTACCAACCCTAGAAATTAGGATAAGCAGCAGGGAGATGGGAGAGGGAGGGAAAAAAAAAGTCCCGAGAAAGAATTTCAAATCTGAATGTGGTTGAAATACAAATGTGAAATAACTAAGAAATCACTGAATTGGACTAAGTCTATGTGCAAAGGACTAGATAAGTTTTCTATATCAGGCAAAATGGGGACTTAGAGTCAAGAAATTAAATAGAATTATAAAAATCGTTTTCTTACTTACCTGAGCTTTTGACTGGGAAATTTGTAACCCCTAAATTCCTATCCTTTCCAACTGTTGCTGTCATCATCAGACTAGAGAAAGATTAGCTTGTGTTTCCTGCCCCCTGCATTTCGTGCTAGGGCACAGAGGAGCGATTTCAGCATTTCCCAGGGGACAGATGGACTGCTGGAGAGAGGAAGCTGAAAGCACAAGCTGCCGCTAGTCTATTCCTCTAAGGAATATCTCAGAGCCAAGGACGTAGTCGTGTAAATGGGCGAGAGGAGCCTTTTGGGAAAATGTTGTCCGATGCTATAAGGATAATACAGCAGGAGACGAAAATGTGTGGGAACCAACGAAAGGATTTGAAGGCGATTAGAGATGTCAGCCTTCCCTTGGGGCCAGATGTCCTTTCTGATAAGGATACAGCTGGTGTGACTGGAGGTGCCTATCTCTGTAGGATGGAACATTCATTCTGTTCATTCTGGGTGCAGGTACAGCCTTATATGTAGTATTATTTCCATCTCTTTTCATCCCTCCATCCAAATTCAAAACACAGTAAGCTTTGGAAAGAAATGGAATTAGTATGAATAGCATTTTGGAAAATATATGAATTAAACAATGAGCTTAGGTTTTGTTTTGCCTTTAGATGTATGGTAAGTAATTAGCCCAAGAAATGCAGAACGTTGGTATCTTGAAGAATGCCAAAAAAGAAAATAATTGAAGTATTTTGTGTGTTTTATTATTAGAGCCAAGAAGAAATGGGAGCAAGTAAATCTGGAGGTTGAGAGAAGAGGAAAAATGAGAAAAGAGAAAAGTGCCAGATATCATCTGATTTACAATCAAAAATGAAAATTCAAAGAATGAGATATTTCAAGTACTCCATACTATATACTGGGTAGCCAAAGATGATAAAATGCAGATTCTGAAAATAAGATGCAGGAAGTACATTGTGCTCTTTCAAAACTGATAAAAATGCAAATTACAAACAGCTGCCTGTGTATTTATATAGGTCTGGAATTCATTCAATGCATTGCCACAAACATTTAATAAAATTTAAAAGTTTGACAATTAAAATCATTCTTTAATTGTAAGCTAAGTTAGATTGCACAGACTGAGAAATGAAACTGTGTCTTTGATCTCTGTTTTGCAACATTCTTTACAGAAGAAACCTCACATTTTCTTTCTTTACCTAGATTTTAAGCTGGGCCCTCAGTGTTAATAACAGATAAAGTGCAAACAAATTCAATGAAGTCTCAGGGTTACAGTTTGGTGATGGGTATGTTAGAGGAATTCCAATAGAAATACACTTGGATGTGTTGTAAAAAGAAAAAAAATATTGGTTTATTATGCAGGGGAGTGCTGAACAATGTCTTTTAATTGGCAACTACAAAATCTACCTGCTGAGATGTGTGAGATTCAAAGCTGAAAAATAAACATTTTCTTACCAAGAACAGAAAAATTATATGAATATATTAAAGAAAAGGATTTGTAAAAGAAAAAAAAAAGTGAGTTAACAATGTGATGTCTCAAAAGTATGGGAGATTTTAAGGCTTTAAGTAACTCTAGAAGTATAAATGCTTATAATTGAAAGAGAGACATCATTTGAAATCTTATTTCCATTTTCTTTTGCATTTGTTTAGAATAATAAATTTTTAATTAATTTAAAAAAATTCATCTGCAGAATGACTGAAACAAGAACTTAAAATTGAGAATTTATTCTTCAAACTCAAAGACCAGTATGACAGCAATATTTGTGATTGACCTTTCAAATGCTGTTTTTTAAGTTTGTAGCATTTATACTTCTGAGTTTATTAAAGCTCAGAATTTCACTAAGACTTTGTGACACAAATATAAACACCTTGTGTTTATATTTACACACATCTTGTGGTTATTAGTCACCTCTTATTCAATATTTATGGAGGGGTTCATCAGAGTGTAAGTTTAGAAATTTTTTATTTTTAAAACATTTTATAGATGTGATTCCAGCTTGTGGAGTAGTAAATCCTGTGCCTATGAAAGATAAGGATCTTTTTTCAAGGCAGCTTTCAGATAATTTATGTGATGTGTGAGCTAGGAATTCAAGATCCTTGCCTCTCAAGTGTTCGTGAGTATACAATGGTGATATTTTGTGTATTTCTAGTGCCATATCACACCATGAATGATCAGGGCTCTCTTTACTACTAAAAATAGAGTCATTAGAGTCTTTAAATCTAATCAGATTAGACAGCAAATTCCAGAAATCCCAGAACCAATTCAGAAGACTCATCTTTAGATTCTGTTCCTATAGAGTCACTCTTAGTTCCAAAATCTGTGTTAGGATTCTCCAAAGAAACAATAAATAGAGGATATATATATAATTTTTAATATATTCATATTTTGTATGAATATATATTTTATATATAGATTTATTTTAAAGATTTGACTTGAGGCTTGACAAATCTCAAATCTGATGGAGGAGGCCAGCAAGCTGGAGACTCATTGGAATCTGAAGGCAATCTGATGGAGAATTCCTTTTCACTTGAGAAGGTCAGCCTTTTATGCTATTTAAGATGAGGCCCATCCATATTATGGAGAGCAATTTGCTTTACTTAAAGTCCACCAATTTAAGTGTAAATCCCAACTAAAAATATCCTTACAGAAACATCTAGAATAATGTATGACTAAATATTGGGGCAATGTGGCCTAGCAAAAGTGACAAATTAATTAATTAATCTCCATGGATAACCTCAGATAGTCTCACTATTTTAGGGTGAGGTGAGTAGCAACCTTAATTCCCCTTTGCCATATACTCTAACGTATTCATAGATTCCAGGGATCAGGGTGTGGGCTTCTTGGGGCATCACTTTTCTGCCTACCACAACTACCTTTCCTTATGCACAATAAAACTAATAGTTGTTACTACATAGCAGGCACTATACTACATGAAATAACTCATAGAAACATTAGTACCTCAACCCACAAAAAATAAACAGAGGAGTTATTATTGCCCCCATTAATGAGAAACTTAGGCACTGAGTAGTCATATAATTTGTAAGTGACAAAGGCAGGATGGGACCATCTGTGCCTGTGACTCTAGCCTATTCTCTTCACTCCACTAGACTGGTTAAATATCTGATTATACTTCTTTTCCTCAGGGCCCAACTTACTCCAAAGCCACTCTGGACCACTCTGGGCCAGTGATAACAACTTCAGAGTCATGACAGTAAAACTCATAGTCAAGGTTTCTTCCCCATGACTGTTTTTTTGCCCTTCCTTAAGAGTGGTAGAGCTATGTTGTTCATATCCATGTCTTTTCCTCATAAAATAAGGAAAAAGCAAATATCAAACTACGTATATTGTATTACATTTGAGTTTTCTGATAACCAAGGCAAGAAAGAAAACACAGTTACATCAGAAAATGATACTGGTGCCCCCAGGACAATATTTTTTTTTATTGTACTACATTCTAAATGCAATTTATTTTGTGTAAACATAACTGTAATTGTGTTAGTCCATTTGGGCTGCTATGACAAAATACCATAGACTAGGTGGTATTAAACAACAAACATTTATTTATCATAATTCTGGAGGCTGAGAAGTCGAAGATCGAGGCACCTGCAGATTTGGTGTCTGGTGAGGGTCCACTTCCTGATTCATAGATGACTTCTTGCTATGTCTTCACGTGGTGGAAGGGAAGAGGGAGCTCTCTGAGGTCCCTGTTGCAAGATCACTATCCCATTTATGAAGGCTCCACCCTCATAACCTACTCACTTCCCAAAGGCACCGCATGGGGGGTTAGGATCTCCACATTTGAATGTGCGGGGTTGGGGCGGGGAACACATATTCAGTCTGTAGCAAGAATTCACTCAACACATGTTGAAAGAACACCCTCTGCGGTGAAGCTGTCTGCTAGATCCTATGGATACAAAGATAAATGAAGTCTTTCCCTCTAAATGTTTCTCATGTCATGCAAATAGTGATTTAAGCATTTATATAATATGATGTGTGCTGTAAAAGAGGTATAGAATAGGTGCTATGGGAATATAGAAAAAGCATGCTTCACAGATATTTCAAGTGAAAATCTAGCTTGGTATTGACTAGTCACAGGATCTCTCAAATATTTCCTTGCTGCTAGCATTCCTTCTTATGAGCAGGAGTGCCACTGCATAAAGTATTGGCCTGTACCCCATACTGGCACCACTGTGGGATAAAGGATGAACTGTTAACTTTTCAGGAGCAGTTACCTTCTGCTTTAGGTTGGAGAGAAATTCTTTTTGCTCTCCAGAGAGGTGTTGCTGAGAATACCAGTTTTGCAGGTGAACTTTTTTACTTGGACACACACCTACATTCCATTATGCAATTATATTATGCATAGTGATTAGCTTATTTCTTCTATTAGGTGATGAATGTTTTCAAGGAAAGAACAGTCTCTTTCCTTGTTTATATCCGTTCCATCTGGCATACAATAGTCATTTAATATTTGTTGAACACTCTAATACCTATCTCTGAGGTTCCTTTTCCTTGCCTCAACCAGTACAGACCTTAACAAAGGAGTGAGGGACAATTGCCAAGATTTTTATGTTTTGAAAGACTTATACTAGGCAAGGACTCTGCAGGGCCATGGAGACATATCTATATGGAGACATGCTCCTCCTTCTAGAGTATGCTCTAGTATCACAGATGCCAGATTTCACTGCTCAAATCATCTTGAGCCTATTTCTTGGGCTATATGGGTCTCTCCCCTAAGACAGAACTCCAAAGGGTCCTTGCTATCAAAGGGTTGGAGAAGGGGAAGCTATTTTCAGGGTGTTGATGGAAGTGGAGACTGTGAATTGTCCTGTCCATACATGTGTATGGGGTCTTTTGAACATTAGGACATAGGAGGGAAGGGGAAGAAAAGAGGGATGCATCTTGTTCCAGGAGACTGAAGCTCTTCATGCTTCTAGTTTCCGGTGCGGAACTCTGAATTGTCCCAGAATTCTAAACACAAACCTGATCTTCTAGTCATTATGTGGGGTTGTTAGCTTAATTTATAACTTTAAAATACTTAAATATATGACATGTGGATCTCCCTATCTACTCTTGTTCCTCGCTCTGCAAATATTGGGGATAGTCTCAGCCCACTTAGCACACACACGCAGAAAAGCAACAGTAGCAGGTGGGATCTTAACACTAATAGTTTCCTTCTTTATGCAAACAGTGGACAGAACAAGAAAGTCTACTAGCTGTAACAGGAATCTGGCCTTTTGCCAGAGATTTGTCATTACAGTGAAAAAGCCAGGTTGAGCAGAAGGATTAGTGCTAATTATATTTTCGAATATATCTCAGATGGAAAATGTACTGGACAAATATGTGATCCCTAAATAATTTCTAATTCCTTGATTCTGCACCGCCTAGGTAATTCAGAGGCTTATTGTAGTGTAGAACTGTTCTGGATTTTAAGGAAGCCTTGGGCAAAACCAGAAGCTCCGTGCCCCATTCTGTGAACAGTAACGCATACCTTTGCTCTTTGCTATTAACCAAAGAACAACTTGGGAAAGTTATTCAGTCTTGTTTAGTCTGTCTTCTACTCTTTAATATTAAGAATCTGAAGCAAAGTAAGCCTAAGATCTAGCTAGAATAGCTTCATAGACAAAGGCAGCACTAGCATCTCTTAAGTGGTCATATTTTCTCCAGTATTTTCATGCTTTTTTGTTCCGGTATTACATTATTAATTGTTGTAATAATAAGATGATAGAATTTAGTATAGTGCCTAAAAACAGTAACTACCCAGTAAATTGTAGCTTTTATGAAAACATAATTCATTGTAAAGAATGAAAATACAAATCTTCAGTTTCCAGCAATATGGTAAAATATTTATTCAGAGAACAGCCCTTTCTGTAAGAACATACCTAAATATGCCACCTTTAGAAACAACACAATGTAAAACAAAAACATCTCCTTCAGTGCATGTCTGAGCAGGAAGGAAAGAAAAAGATTTCCTCAGAAGCCAGAATGACAAGGAGGGAATCCAGAAGAATAAGGAAGCATGAAAGCTGGTGTCTGCCTTGGGGTATCTGCAGATTCCTGGTGCCATAGAGTTTGGACCTTAGTGGTCCACAAACTGGACAATAAGAAACAATGTCTAAGGCATGAACAGAGTTGGGGACAGGATGAAATACTTCACAAAAAGCCAGGACACAGTACAGATGATATGCTCAGAGAGGAAGCTAGAAAAAGAATACTTAGCTTATAGACAGAGATACCGTGAATACATATCCTCTTCTCTTAAAATTTTAAAGACCAAAGTTTTTTTTCAAGTGAATTTTGGATTTGAATCCACATTATCAAAATGTCCCAACAAACTTCAAGTGAAAAATGTAGTTTGTAGTATAAAGTGTTCTCAAATTGGTAGTGCCCCAGGCACTTGGATGAAGTAAATGTAAATCATTTCTGGTTTCTTTTCTCTAAATTCAGATATTAAGGAATTGCCAAAGATAAAATTCCAAGTTTTGCAAACCTATAATTAAAAAATTAAACAGATGTAAACAACCATTAGTCAGCAGTAGCAATGATATATGGAATAAGACTTGCAAAAAATATTGAGTCCTTTAATAATTAAAAAAAATAAAATAATGCATTGAAAATATGAAGAATTGACAAAAAACTAACAGTATTGGCCAAAAATATTTGAAAAGGAACTATATAGAACATTTAAAAGTGAAAATAAAATAGAAGTGGAAAAATAAAGGATAGGGTAAACAAAGATAAGAAATTGCTGAAGAAAGTATAAACTGAAGGATATATTTGAATAAGTTATTCATAATATATCACAGAGAGACTAAAAAATGAAAAATATGAAAGGTAAAGAGAGAATTGGAATTCCAGAGGTGACAAAAGAGAAAATGAGGGAAAGATAAGAGAATGGTTGGAAATGTTTCAGAATTGTTGAAAAACACCACCCTCAGATTCAGGAAGCCCACTGGGTCAAAAAAAATGAACAAAAAGAAACTCATATCTGTGCCATCTACCTTAGACTGTTGTACATCAAAAGTAACATCTTAAAGCAAATAGAAAGAAAAGACAATTTATGAACAAAAGAAGAAATATTATGTTCATATTAGAATTCTACATAGCAGCAGATCCAGACAACAATGAAATAATCAAAGCACTGAAAGAAAATATTTATCAGTCTAGACAAGAATTCCCAATCACTTTTCAAGAATGTGAGATAAATAAAAATCTTTTAAACAAATCAAAACTGAAATCTTTGCCAAGTTACTAAATTTACTTCTGAAGTAAATTCTTCATGAAGAAGGGAAGTGATTTATAAAAATAATCTGATGGGCAAAAAGAATGGTCAGCAAAGAATATGAATTTATGGCTTAATCTAAGGAAACAATGTATAAATCAATAACAATGTTTTCTAATTTGTAAGTTCAAAAAATCATGATAGAACTAAAATCTTATACAACAATTATATATAGGTTATAAGAATGTGTGGCCAGAGTTAAGGAAAACTGTTTCTAGTTTTGTTAAACATGTAAGATTATGTACAATATGCTCTGTACATTCAAGGGGGCACCATTCAAACCATAATCCAAGTGCAAGTGCACTACCTGTATAGCTGTACTCAGCATAAAAGAATAAGACATGATATAATCGTAGACATTATTTAATTATGCATGTTAAAATTTCTAGGATAACTACATGGAAAGATAAACTATATTACTGCCAAATTGGTAAAGGGAATAAGATGGAATAGGGAAAATTTTAAAAAGTAAAAGAGAGAGAGAAAAAGAGAGAAAAAGTGCTATAAAAAGCACAAAATAAAGCACCAAAAATAAATTCAAATATATCAGTAATGACAATGTGAATGTAGAAAAATTCTAATTGATAAATATTTTCATATACAGCTGTATACTATTTCAAAGACATCCACTTAAAATTTTAGAGTATGGGGGAAGATGGTGGAGTTGGAGTTTCCTAAGCTGACCTTATCCTATGGATAGAACTAGAAACACCCACATCAGTGTAATCCAGAAAATGACCCAAAGACTGGCAGAACAGACTCTTCACAGCTATATGTAGAAAACAGGCCACACTGGAAGAGAGTAGGAAGGGTGAAAATGCAGTCTGGAGCTAAATGGATCTGTGGTACTATCCATGGGAGGGAGGGAGGCCACAGGCATGAAGCAGGGAAAGGAACAGACACCACACCAGGTACCCAAGGCATGGGGAACCCTCAGGGGCAAGACAAATTCCCATAACATTTGGCTTTGAAAACCGAGGGGCATAATTTTGTGAGTTCTTATAATCAGTGGGAATTAACACCTGGAACTTTTAAAAATCAGCAGGATCAACTCTGGGATAGCCAGGAGGATGACAGGAAACTGATTCTCCACAATTAGAGAGATAGCACAACAAACAGCTCAATGGAGATACAGCATAGAGGCAGCAGTTTGAAAAATGCCTGGGGTTTATGGGAAGAAGAATATACAAGAAATGTAAGGGGACTCTTTGAGTGGAAAGGAAAGAACATAAGTGGGAGAAAGAAAAAGTAGGAAGCATAAAAGCTATAAAAATAAGTATATCTATAAAAATCACTCAAGGAATTCACAAAATAAAAGATGTAAAGTATGACATCATATACCTAAAGCATGCGGTGGGGGAGGAATAAAGAATGGACTCAAACTTAAGTGACCATCAACTTAATATAAAATGTTATATGCATAAAACATTATGTACAAATCTAATGGTAACCACAAATCAAAAATCAGTAATAGATATGTAAAAAATAAAGAGAAAGGAATCAAAGTGTATCACTAAAGAAAGCCAGCAAACCACGAGAGAAAAAAAGATAACTGCAAGAACAACCATAAAATAAGTAACAAAATGTTAACAAGTATATACCTATCAAGAATTACTTTGGGGCGCCTGGGTGGCTCAGTCGGTTAAGAGACTGCCTTCGGCTCAGGTCATGATCCTGGAGTCCCGGGATCAAGTCCCGCATCGGGCTCCCCGTTCGGCAGGGAGTCTGCTTCTCCCTCTGACCCTCCCCCCTCTCATGTGCTCTCTCTCTCTTTCTCATTCTCTCTCTCTCAAATAAATAAATAAAATCTTTAAAAAAAAAAAAGAATTACTTTGTAGGGGCGCCTGGGTGGCTCAGTTGGTTAAGAATTACTTTGTAAGTGGACTAAAACCTCCAATCAAAAGACACAGGGTGATGGAATGGATAAAATATCAAGACCCATCTATACGCTGCTTATAAGGGACTCATTTTAGACCTAAAGACACATGCAGATTTAAAGTAAAGGGATGGAGAAGCAATTTCCATGCAAACAAGTGAAAAGAAAGCCAGGGTAGCAGTACTTATATCAGACAAAATAGACTATAAAACAAAGACTGTCACATGGGGCAAAGAAGGACACAAAATAATAATAATAAAGGGGACAATCCAACAAAAACATATAATTGTAAATATTTATGCACCCAACATTGGAGTGTCCAAATACAGGAAGCATCTAATAATGAGCATAAAGGAAGCAATTGATAGTAATACAATAATAGTAGGGGACTTTAACACCCCACTTACATCAATGGACAATATATCCAAACAGAAAATGAACAAGGAAACAGTGGCTTTGAATGACACATTGGACCAGGTGATCTAACAGATATATTCAGAACATTCCATCCTAAACCAGCAGAATCCACATTCTTTTCAAGTGCACATGGAACATTCTCCAGAATAGATCACATATTAGGCCACAAAACAAGTCTCAAAAATTCAAAAACATTGAAGTCATACCATGCATCTTTTCTAACCACAATGCTATGAAACTAGAAATCAACTACAAGAAAAAATCTGGAAAGAGCACAAATACACAGAGATTAAAATACATCCCACTAAACAATAAATGAGGGGGGCCTGTGTGGCTCAGTCAGTTAAGCATCTGACTCTTAATTTTGGTTCCGGTCATGATCTCAGGGTTGTGAGATCAAGCCTGGTGTCAGGCTTAAGATTCTCTCCCGCTCCCTCTGCCCCTCCCCACCCCTGTTCACATGTGGGCTCTCTCTCACTCTCTCTCAATAAAAAATAAAATAAAAAAAAATTTATAAACAGTGAATGAGTCAACCAAAAAAATCAAAGAAAAAATCATGGAGACAAATGAAAATGAATCTTTGGGATGCAGCAAAAACTGTTCTAAAAAAAATTATAGCAATATAGACCTACCTCAAGATGCAAGAAAAAAAATCACATAATAACCTAACCTTACACCTAGAAGAGCTAGAAAAAGAAAGAAAAAACAAAACCCAAAACTAGTAGAAGGAAGGACATAATAAAGATTAGAAGAGAAATAAAGTAGAAACTAAAACAAAACCACAAACAAACAAACAAACAAAAAACCCAATAGAACAGATCAATGAAACCAGGATCTGGTTCTTTCAATAGAAAAAAGCTTTAAGTCAGACTCATTAAAAAAGAGAGAGAGAGAGAGAGAGAGGATTCAAATAAACAAAATCAGAAATGAAAGAGAAGACATAACAACCAATACTATAGAAATACAAAGGATTATAAGAGAATATTATTAAAAATTGCATGCCAGCAAATTGGACAACCTAGAAGAAATGGATAAATTCCTAGAAACATACAATCTCCCAAAACTGAATCAGGAAGAAATAGAAAATTTGAACAGATCAATTAGCAGCAATTAAACTGAATCAGTAATCAAAAAACTCCCAACAAACAAAAGTCTAGGACCAGATGGCTTTATAGGTGAATTCTACCAAATATTTAAAAAAGAGCTAGTACCTATTCTTTTCAACTATTCCAAAAAAATAAAAGAAGGAAAGCTTCCAAATTCATTCTATAAGGCCACACTGCCCTAGATAACAAAACCAGATAAAGACACTACAAAAAAAAGAGACCTACAGACCAATATCTCTGATAAATATAGATGAAAAAATCTTCAACAAAATATTAGGAAATTGAATTCAATAATACACTAAAAAATCACTCATCACAATCAAGTGGGATTTATTCCCAGGATGCAAGTGTGGTTCAATATTCACAAATCAAGCAATGTGATACATTACGTCAACAAGAGAAAGGATAAAAACCATATGATCTTTTCCGTAGATGCAGAAAAAGCATTTGATAAAGTACAACATCCATTCATGATAAAAACCTTCAACAAAGTAGGTTTAGAGGGAACATACTTCAACATAATAAGGGCAATATGTGAAAAACCCACAGCTAACATCATATTCAATGGTGAAAAACCGAGAGCTTTCCCCCTAAGCTCAGGAGCAAGACAAGGATGTCCATTTTCATCACTCTTATTCAACATAGTACTAGAAGTCTTAGCCACAGCAATCAGACAAGAAAAAGAAATAAAAGGCATCCAAATTGGTGAGGAATAAGTAACACTTTCACTATTGTCAGATGACATGATACTATATATAGAAAACCCTAAAGACTCCACCAAAATACTGTTAAAACTGATGAATGAATTCAGTAAAGTCACAGGATACAAAATCAATATACAGAAATCCATTACATTTCTATACATTAATAATGAAGTAATAGAAAGAGAAATCAAGGAAACAATCCCATTTACAATTGCACCAAAAATAATAAAATACCAAGGAATAAACTTAAGCAAAGAGGTGAAAGACTTGTACTCTGAAAAGTATAAAAAGCTGATGACAGAAATTAAAGATGACACAAACAAATAGAAAAAAAATACCGCATGCTTATAGATTGGAAGAACAAATATTGTTTAAATGTCCATACCACCCAAAGAAATCTACAGATTTATACATTCCCTATCAAAAATGCCAAGAGCACTTTTTACAGAATTTGAACAAATAATTCTAAAATTTGTATGGAACCACAAAATACCCTGCATAGCCAAAAACAATCTTGAAAAAGAAGAACAAAACTGAAAATATTACAATCCCAGATTTTAAGATACACTACAAAGCTATAGCAAACAAAACAGTATGGTACTGGCACAAAAATACACAAAGATCAATAGAACAGAATAGAGACCCCAGAAAAAACCCACACTTATATAGTCAATTAATCTTTGGCAAAGGAGGCAAAAATATGACAAAAATTCTCTTCAACAAATTGTGTTGGGAAAACTGTACATCTCTGTGCAAAAGAATGAAATACTTTCTTACATCATACACAAAAATAAACTCAAAATGGATTAAGGACCTATATGTGAGACCTGAAACCATAAAAATCCTAGAAGAGAACACAGATAGTAATTTCTTTGACAGCAGCTGTAGCAACATTTTTCTAGATATGTCTCTGGAGGCAATTGGAAAGAAAAGCAAAAATAAACTATCGGGACCACTTCAAAATAAAAAAAACTTTTGCACAGCAAAGGAAACCACCAGCAAAACAAAAAGACAACCTACTGAATGAGGGAAGATATTTGCAAATGACATATCCATTACAGGGTTAGTATCCAAAATATATAAAGAACTTACACAACTCAGCACCAAAAAAACCGCCAAATAATCTGATTAAAAATGGCAGAACACATGAACAAACATTTTTCCAAAGAAGACATACAGATGGCCAACAGACACATGAAAAGATGCTCAACATCAGTAATCATCAGGCAAATGCAAATCAAAACCACAAGGAGATATCACCTCATACCTACCAGAATGGCTAAAATCAAAAACATAAAAAAACAGTGTTGGCAAGGATGTGGAGGGAAATACCTCTTGTGCACTTTTGGTGGGAATGCAAACTGGTGCAGCTACTGTGGAAAACAGTATGGAGGTTCCTCTAAAAATTAAAAATAGAATTACCATATGATCCAGTTATTCCATTACTGGGTATTTACCCGAAGAATACAAAAACACTAATTTGAAAGATATATGCACCCACTCCCATTTATTGCAGTATTATTTACAACAGCCAAATTATGGAAGCCACCCAAGTGTCCATCAATACATGAATGGATAAAGAAGATGTGAGAAATATATATATATATATACATATATATATATATATATAAATGGAATATTACTCAGCCATTGAAAGAATAAAATCTTGGGGTGCCTGGGTGGCTCAGTCATTAAGTGTCTGCCTTCGGCTCAGGTCATGATCCCAGGATCCTGGGATTGAACCCCACATCGGGCTCCCTGCTCTGTGGGGAGCCTGCTTCTCCCTCTCCCACTCCCCCTGCTTGTGTTCCCTCTCTCGCTGTGGCTCTCTCTGTCAAATAAATAAATAAAATCTTAAAAAAAAAGAAAGAAAGAAATAATAAAATCTTGCTATTTGCAACAACATGGATGGATCTAGAGAGTATAATGCTTAGCTATAATGCTAAGTGAAATGAGTCATTCAAAGAAAGACAAATACTGTATCATTTCACTCATATGTGAGATTTAAGAAACAAAACAAACAAAAAAAGAGACAAACCAAAAGCTGGCTCTTAGCTATAGAGAACAAACTGATGGTTACTACAGGGAAGGTGGGTGGGGGGAAATGGGTGAAATAGGTAAAGGGGATTAAGAGTACACTTATCAAAATGAGTACTGAGAAAGGTATAGAATTGTTGAATCACTATATTGTACACCTGAAACTAGCATACATTATGTTAACTATACTGGATTAAAAAAAAAAAAAGAAGAAGAAGAAAACTTCAGAACACAGAAAGTTTGAAAGTAAAATGAGAGAAAAAGACACACTGGTGAATACTAATCAAATAAAGGTAATGTTGCTATATTACTATCATATGAAAGACCATTAAGACAGAAAGAATTACTAAAGATAAAGCTACTACATATGAATAAAAGTTTTTGTTTATCAAGAATACATAATATATAAAGAAAAAGTTGACAGAACTACAAGTAGAAACTGATAAGACCGTCAACATAGTGAAAGACTTAAACACATGCTCAGTAATTGATTAGTATAAAAAAATAAATATATTAAAAGTTTCAACCAAATGATTATTAGTAAGCTTGACCTAATAACACATAGCCTAGTATGGCTGGCAGAATTCTAAGATGTTGTCTAAGATTCCCACCCCACCTTTAGTGTACATGCCCCATGTAATTCAAGACTGTGAATATGATAGGACAACATTCCTGTGAGTAGGTTCTGATACATGGCATAGTTGACCTTAAGAAAGTGAGATTATCCTGGCTGGTCCTCATCTAATCAAAAAAGTCCTTAAAAGGTACTGAATTTTTATCCTGATGAATGGAATTAGAACCATGGGAGGGAATGAATGTATAGGAGATTCTCTGTTGCTGGCTTTGAATATGGAGGAGGCCGCATGACAAGTTGTGTGGGTGGTATCAAGTTGCTGAGAGTGGTCCCCAGCTTTGTTGACAGCCAACAAAAAGATGGAGACCTCAGTCCTACAACTGCAAGAACTGGATTTGGTTAACATCCTGAATAAGCTGGGAAGTAGACTCTTCCCTAGAGCCTCCAAAAGGAATACAGTCCTGCCATCTAAGACTGATCAGAGAACCTAGCCATACCTGGACTTCTGATCAGAGGTAGAACTATGAGCTAAAAAATGAGTTTTGTTTTAAGTGACTAATTTATGGTAACTTGTTATAGAGCAATAGAAAACTGTACAACTACTATACCTGACAACTAAAGAAGGCACTTTTTTTTTTCAAACACACATTGGTAATTTATGAAAAATGACCACAGATTTGGTCATAAAGCAACTTGTAACAAATTTCAAAGAATTTGTTATGTGTATAGCATGCTCTCTGATAATACAATTTGGTTAGAATCAACAAAAAATGAATAAAGATACCCATGTATGTGGAAATTAACACATTTATCAATAGCTCACGAATTAAAGAAACATAATTGAAATACACTCAGTAATGAATGATAAAAGTTCTATGTGTCAAAGTTTGTGGAATCCAGCTAACTCTTGGCAAACTAGGAATAGGAGGAATCTCTTTAAACTGGTTATCCAGAAAATCTTACAATGATTCACTTGTGAATGCAAAATAATTTCCTTTAAATTGAAGATCAAAACAAGTGTGCCCACTATCACTGCCTTATCATTTTCCTAAAGGTCTTAGTAGGTGTAGTAAGATAAGAAAAAAGTAATAACCCCTATAATAATTGGAGTTAAGGGAATACATAAGTCATTGTTCCTAGGTGTTAATTGTCTATATAGAAATCTCCAAATATTTACAAATTATTAGCATTGTCAAGAGAGATTAGCTAGTTCGGGATATAAAATTGATATACAAAAGTAAATTGTATCTTTATGTACTAACACACATACTCTACATAGAAAAAGCAAATAGATGAGAAAGGATATATTTATAAAAACAACAAAAATATGTCTAGGACTAAAATAACAAATGGGTAAGACTTTGGTGCAGAAGTCCATAAAACTAATGAAAGTTACTAACAACACATAAAAAAAATAAATAAATAAATAAATAGATAGATAAAAAATAAATAAATAAAATGCTATACGATGCTTATGGATAGACACACTATATTAAAAATATCAATTGTCTGCAAGTTGGCCTATTCAATATCGTGTCAATCAAAATTGTAATAGGTTCTTTTCATGAAACTTGACAAGCCTATTTTAAAATTAATATGAAGTTTCAAAGCCTCAAGTATAGTCAAGCCCCTACAAATAGAGAAAAGTAAAATGAGGGGAGTCGCCCTGTCAGAAATTATTATTATAAGGCTATCTAATACTATAAAGCTATATTTTAAATTTGTTACAGCATAGTATTGACAATTGAGGCAAAAATGGAAAAGAATAGAAAACCAATCTATGTGTCTATATAAATCTGATATATAGCAGAAGTGGTATTTCAGATCAACGAAGAAAAAAGGCCATTCAATAAATGTTTCCAGGAAATTGAGTATCCATATAAGAAAAAAGCACAATGGACCCTTAATATCATGCAAAAAAATAAATTTCAGATAAATCAAACGCTTAGATGTCACAAGCAAAACTTTAAAATTTACAGAAACTGTATGTTGAATGCATACATGATTCACAGCACATTTAGAAATGTACCACTGATTGAAAAGTTTGATATGCTTCAACTAACTGCTATGCTTGTCAATATTTGGGTAAATAAAGGAAGGCAGAAAGAGAGACTGGCAAGCATGTTTCAATCCTTAAGTCACATAGAACTCCCTAAATTTATGTTGTGAATAAATAAGGGCACATTTATAAGAAATTAGGCCCTAGTCCTGTGACAGTTTTTGATGTAGTTTTGAATGTAGGGTGAGGTCCTGGGCTGACAGCCAAGAAGGAATTCTTGAGATGTCTTTGGTGCACAAAGGTGATTTTATTAAAGTTTTATAAAAGCATGGGGACAGGACCCCTGGGCAGAAAGAGCTGCTGCACTGGGCTTGTGAGGCACGACTGTTGATATACTTGGAAGTTGGTGGTAAGGAAAAAGGGAGGTTTTCAAATGACCTTTCAAATGCTAAAGTAGACCAAGGAGATACTGGAGGCTTTGCCATTGTCAAGGTTGTTTTTCCCTCTAGTAAAGCATTAACATTAAGACAGTTGGGAGTTTCCTTCTAGAAGTTAGGTTATCGATAAGAATGCTTTTTCTTGTAAATCACTAAGACATTTGTAAACTGAGGGAGACTCCTGTCTTGCTGGGTGATCTCTATTAGTTAACCATTCGTTTTTTCCCTTCCCTTAGTTGAGTGCCTGAGGAACTTCACACATATCTGGGGGGTGAAGGTGGGGGGTGGGGGGGGAGTGGGGGGGCAGTTAGTTAGCAGGGTGTCTGCTTGTGCTTTGCTGTCAGTTTGCCTTCTGCTCCCTCATCATTCATAGTTTCTCTTTATTTAATTCATTATTCCTGGATTGTACTTAACTTCTTATCTCACAGTACAACTATTTTTACCTGCATTCTTTTTTCTTAGGTTTACTTGAGGGACTCAAATAGCTTGTTTTCAACTCAAATCTTTTTTTTTTTGTTTTTGTTAAAGATTTTATTTATTTATTTATTTATTTATTTATTTATTTATTTATTTATTTGACAGAGACAGTGAGAGCAGGAACACAAGCAGCGGGAGTGGGAGAGGGAGAGCAGGCTTCCCGCTGAGCAGGGAGCCCGATCTGGGACTCGATTCCAGGACCCTGGGATCATGACCTGAGCCGAAGGCAGATGCTTAACGACTGAGCCACCCAGGCGCCCTTCAACTCAAATCTTATGATACATGTATGCTATCTGTAGGGAAAGTTTACTGTAGAAAGTCTTTCCTTTGAAAATGATTTTTGGCTTCTTTAATAGAAACTGCCATTTGACCTGGAAACGGAAGTTCTAGCTAGACACTTTCTTTTTACTTACAACTATTTTGTCACAAATTGAAGTATAAACTGCTTGGCAGAAGAAAAAAAAAAAAGGCCAGAACTTCTACTTTGCTCCTGGAATTAACTCAAAAGGACAATTTGTACCATTTGTAAGCTAATCAAAACAGATCATCCACACTGAAGCTGGGAGAACTTCTGGTTCCAATTCAATCTGCTTTGAGTTGGTTTTGGATGGTAGTGTTTATGGAGATAATTGCCCCCATTGCCAAATTGATGTTTATGTTCTTTCCCCCAGGAAAAAGACTGCCATAGAACAAATTAAGGGTGATTAGCAGGAAAAGTAGGTAATTACCAATAAGTTCAATAAACTCACATGTGCTTTGGAGCCAGAAGGGCATTTTTTTTAGGCTCCTGGGTTTATCATTTGCTAGTTGTTTGACCTAAGAGGAAATTCTTAGTCTCCGAGCACAAATTTCCTCATTTGTAATATTAGGGTTTCGTGACAGGGTTGTGAGGGGCATTGGCGATATAGGATATGAAGTGCCAAGAATTGTTTCTGGGATAGGGGTGGTTTTCCATAAGTGATAAGCATTTATTACTATTGAACTAAATATAATAAAATCTGGATGTTTCGGCTGGGGCATAGGCTAGAAATACAGTTTTGAAGTTGTTTTGGAGAACAGATTGATAATTCTCAGACTCACTCCTCTTCTATGAGATCTCCGGGTGACTAAGGATGCACAAGTGTTTTCCTTCCTTAAATTTTTGATTCAGAAACAAATCTGTATTCAATATTTAATATGAATATATATCTAAAACAAAATAAATTTTATACATTATGCCACCAAAATTTAAAAAATAAATCACATGTTGTAGCAGAATTTAAAGCTTTTTTCATTTTTTTAAAAATTATGATTTAATAATTTATACTCCTCAGCCATGTGGTCCTGGGAAATTTCTAGCCCAGGGCATTGTAGCTCTGCATATTTTTCTAAATGATTTTCATGGGATTTTCCATAGGAAAATAATTTCAAATTTGCTTGCTTCTAACACCCAGAAGCTTCTCTTTTCCCTCCATAGATAGAGTGTTATGTTTAAAGTATATAAAATGCTTAATATCATACTAAATAAATTCTTATTCAAAACAGAAATTGTTTATTTAAAAGGCATATTTAATATTAAATAGGAAACATTTATTAGTTGGTTGGTTTTCTGGGTTATCTACATTCTGCTTCTTCCATGGGTCTGAATAAGAGAGAGATAGTTATTTGTTATTGAGAGAAAATAATTCTATTTATATATGTATATTTTTTAAATCATCTTCAGACTAACATTGTGTTACATAATTTGTAAATTTTACTATCTGAAATATATTAATATATTAATGTGCTATTATATTAACATGTTAATATATTAATGTGATATACTAAGGGTTATTTATTTTCGGAATTACATAAAATTCAGATTCCACACTTGATCAGGTAGTGTGCTGATAAATGTTTAACGACTGAGTCTCTGGAAAAACAGCGGCAGTTTGTAGCATTGCTGATTTTTGTAGTGTAAAACTCTTCTATCAGGCTAATTTAAAGTTACAAAAGTTAAGTCACTGAACAAAGAATTAGGAAGAAATGCACACAATCTGCTCTTCTGAGCTGGAAAGAGCTCACTCCAGCATACCTCTACATATTTTCCATGTTATAAGGACATATTAAAATAATCAAATTAAATTTAATTCAGATTAATTGAGTACCTATTATGAACCAGTTCCTATTCAGATATTGGGAGTATCCCTCTAACTATATATTACATATGGTATATTTATTTGTTTGTTTATTGCCAGATTTTACCCTAAAAAAAAGCTTCATGAAGGTAAGAACTTTTTCTTTTTAGTTAATTACTGATTTTTCTGAGCCTAGAATGATGTCTGACACATAGCGGGCAATAAATAAAGATTCGTTGAATCAAATGAAGGAGACTCAATCTCTGTCTTCAGTGAGTTTACAGTCTATTAGAAAAGGAAACAAAAAAGCTATTTTAAAGAGAAAACCAAATTAGAGCATATTATAATTAATAAGCTTTAGTATTTTTCTAGAGTTGAAAATTAAATTGTAATAAATTCTATAATACTATAATTATTAATAATTTATATCACTGGTAAATTTATATTTTATTGAATGCTATATGTTGATTGTGATTCTGCAAAATATAGCAGCAATAACACCAAGAGTAACAGTAAATAATTTACAGAGTACTTGTTCCATGATAGGCATATGCTCATTGAGTTACATGTATTATTGAATTTAATTTTCATATTTTTTCAAATATGCACTAATTTTATCTTCCTAATATATGAAAAAAACTTCAGTTCCAAATAGTTCAGTAAGTTGCTTAAGTCAATATCCAATAAGTAACAGGCTACATTTTGAACCTAAGTCTTTCTGATTCTAGATGCTATGTTCTTAACCTCTATTCAGGTTAACACAAATTTCCCTCTTTGTTGTTTCAAAATAATCGTGGACGGTTCATATTTTCATTTTTATGTTTGGCAATCTGCAGCTGCAAGACCAGCAATTAGGATTATTTTTAAAAATGAAAGATGCTCTACCATTGGCAATAGGGTCTCTACAAAATGTTTCAAATTGGCCACAGGATTTAAATGAGTTCATTATAGGTTGTGAAAGGAGTGAGTCATATATAATCCTCTTTTCTTAAGGGTCTCAGGAACCCACTGGCAAGCTGTGAATGGATATTAATGATGCAGTTCCCTTTAGATAGGTATTTAGATAGGGCCTTTGGTGGAAAGCAGGGTAATTATACATTTCTTGTGCCAACTACTACTTATTCCCTTATCTAGTAGCTGTACAATTTTTATATGATAATTTATCCAATATCTTCACTGATTTTTATAATTGTCCCGATTCTGCCACTTAATGATGTATGACTCTCGGCAGGTAAATAGGGACATTAATAATACAACCTCATAGAGTTGAGAGGAGTAAATAAGATGATCCATGTAAAGTGTTTTAAATAGTACCTGGTACATGGTAAGCACTTTCTATGTATTAGCTCTTATTATTGTTATTTTGAATAATACTTCAGAAATCTAAGCTAAGGGAGAATAACGTTCCAGCATTTCATGAGTTAGGTGACAGATGGCTGATCACTGTTCTTTGCTCTGAAGTATGGTGTTATTTTACAGGGCCTGGGTGAGGTGATGAGTACAAGGCAGGCTAGGGCACAGTAAAGGTCCTCTCTCCCGATGGTATATATTCTATCAAATATTCCAGTTAATTAGCAATTCACAAGTTTTTTTTTAAGATTTATTTATTCATTTGAGAGAGAAAGTAGGGAGAGAGCGCGTGCGTGCGTGCGTGTGTGCGTGTGTGTGTGTGTGTGTGTGTGTGTGTGTGTGTAGGACAGAGGGAGAGGGAGCGAGAGAATCTCAAGCTGACTCCTTGCTGACATGGAGCTCAATCCCAGGGCCCTGAGTCAAAACCAAGAGCCAAAAGCCCAACTGACTAAGCCACCCAGGTGTCCCACAAGTTTCTTTTTTAAAAATATGTTCCCATTTTTCTTCAGATGTTCAATTATCATTAGTAACTTTCTTCCTAATTTCCATTTCAAAGTTGTTTTATTTCTTATTAGAACATAATTTTTATAATAGAAACTACATTTTATTCATTGCTATATCTTCTAAAATTCCATTTTGTAGATTCTTCAATAGTCACTGAATTGGAAATTCAGAAAAAGCAAAGGAGAAGTGATAAGTCTATGAAGTGTGTGTGTTTTCTAATGGAATCTACTTTTAATTATTACTTTTTCTTATTTTACCTCATATCTGTCTACATCTTAGGTAAAATTGCATTTGGAATGCATTCACATATTTATTTCACAGACCATACCAATGAAGGTGCTCAGCCTGTCTATGTCAGAAATTTCCAGGTTTTGGATAACTGAATTGTTAAAGTTCGAACTTAGATTTTGCCTCTCAAGGCACTGTATAGCCACGGAGTTCTCAATTCATTTTTTTTCTTTCATGCAACAAATACTTACTCGAACACATCCTCTATACCTTTATCAATATATGAGGGATATAGCAGTAAACAAACCTGAAAAAAGAAAAACAAACTCCTGCCCTCCTCATGGAGCTTACATTGTATTGGAGAGAGACAGAGAGAAAATGAATATATAGTAAGTTTAGAAAATGCTAAAATCTATGGAGAAGGATGAAGCAAATTAAAGTGTATAGAATATTTGAGGCGGTAGAATTTACCATTTTATGCAGAGTAGAGGAGTTCCCGGATCGGGTGGCATTCTGAACAAAGGTCTGAAGGAAGTGAGCGCACAAGTCATACAGAAGGATCCACATATGTCAGAGAGAGGGAACAAGAAATACTCAGAGCCTAAGGAATTTGTGTACTTGGTGCTATTGAAGAAAAATCGCACCCTACAAAGGTAAACAGGCAAAGATTTTATTTAAGACTATTATAATGGGGGTCGAGACTGAACTCCACAAACAAAGGACTGGAGATTTTTAAGAGCTGGGTTGGTGGGGAAATCAGAGGCCATCTGTGTCTATTAATTGGCTTTACCCAAAGGAAAAGTAAACTTTTTCATATCTTCATGGACAGGAGGTAGTGTTAGAATGTAGAACATGGACGTAAGTCTCTTACTCTCCCACAGAGACTGGGAGATGGGGCACTATCTTCTTTGATGGTCACATTTCAAAGACATGGCTCTCAGGTCCTTGAGAAAGACATTTCTGGATTTTCTTGTTCTTTTTCTTAAAGATTTTATTTATTTATTTGAGTGAGAGAGTGAGAAAGCATGAGAGGGGGGAGGGTCAGAGGGAGAAGCAGACTCCATCGTGCGACTACAGGATCATGACCTGAGTCGAATTCAGACGCTTAACTGCTTAACCAACTGAACCACCCAGGTGCCCCAGACATTTCTGGATTTTAAACAAGGAAATGGTTTGTATCTCAAAGGGGCAGAGAAAGAATGTACAATTACAGGTTTTCTAAAGTAAAAACTCTAAGAAAAATGAAGTCAGGGGCCTCAAGGCAAGAAGATCCAGTTTAAAGGTTAATGAAGCTGAGAACTTTCAGGTGATGTTGGTCAGTGTCTTTGTTTAAGAAATAACCAAAAAGGTCCGTGTGGCTAGATAGTGTGTGTGGGGTGGGGGTGGTATTGGTAGATGAAAGTGAAGTTAGGGAGGTGGGGTGTGGTTAGATAGGAATTTGTTGGTATCTCCAGACTTCAGCCATTTCTCGGAGAGCCCTGGAAGCCATTGAGGGTTTTGAGCAGAGAAATGCCACATTCTGCTTTCCATTTCTTAAGGACCATGGTGGCTGCTAAAGAGAACAAGCTCCATGTAGGAGGGAAGCTATATATAGCCTCTAGGAGACCAGTTAGAAAGTTAGCACCATAATCCCAGTGGGAGAGTATATGGTTTGCGACAGAGTGGTGGTGGCAAGAGTGTGAAGAGTGGCTGGATTCTGATATGTTCAACAGTAGAAGCCACAGGATTTCTCATGGATTTTTAGTGGGGGAGAAATAGAAAAGTCAAGGTTAACTCCAAGGACTTCAGTATGAGCAAATGGAAGGCTGAAGGCTGTAAGAGAAGTGGGAGTTTGGCTTTGGAGTATGTTCAATTTGAGATGTTTCAAAGGGAAAGTCTATGATGATAACTGAAAATGTATCTCTTCTAAAAATTCAGATTTTAAAAAGTCCCCAATCCCTAATTTTCAGATTCAGTTCTCTCATTAAAAGGCAATTATTTATTACTGAATGTAGAATTTTTATCAGATTTCCCTAATAAAAGAGCAGAACCCCAGAAGAAAGCTTGAAAATAACAAATACAAATAAAAGAAAATATCAGTGTTCTGAACGCCAGAGGTCAGCAGTATCACAGAAATAGAAAATGAATCTAGGAAGCATTCACAATAAGACATTTTGTTTGGGCACATTTATTTCTAACTCCCTGATGCTAGCAGTGGAAGTTTTCAGAAATGAAAATAAACAAAGCATAACCTTTTCATCGAAGACATTTTATATAAAGATAAAAGAATATTTCAGTTTATAAGGATCCAGAAAAACTATAATGTAGCTTGGAGGCTTCTATAGTATTTGAAAACAGATGGAGTCAGGGACACTGGGGCATATTTTTTTCTGGATGCTCTTGCTGAAATCATGCTGGCGGTGATAAACTGCATTAGGCTACGTAGAGAAGAGAGCAACCCAGGTATCCCCAGTTCAAATTTGATATTCCTCTCAAGGGCCAGCCTGCAGCTTTGGTATATATGCCTCCTATGAAAGGTGACATTGCAGCCTGGGCCCTACTTAAATCAGGTTTAGCTGTTGGGGCCAGTAGGTCATGAGTGCTTGAGTCAGGGATGGTAATCTTCCTTCCATCAGGGAATAGAGGAGGATGCAAGAAATAAAACAAGAAAAGAAATAGTGCATAAAGGAAGAAAGTGCAGAGTTAAAGCCAAACTAATAAAACGCTAGTGTCTTCCAAAAAGGATGAGAAAAAAAGAAACATTTATTTATTTAATATGAGCAAAAGGGACACACAGACTTGTGTAAAATAGGTAATATATTCATTTTTTGTTAGAAAATAGAGTAGGTGGCGATATAGATAAGTAAATTGTTAGGAGCTAATATACTAGATTTAAATTTGAGGGAAGGGTGATTATCTAACTGGAGAAATCCAATTATTTTGATAAACAAATTAAAAGGGGTGTGTGTATAAGAGACATAGAGAGAGACAAAGAGACCAATTATCTGTTTTTCCATGTACTGCTTTACCCTCGCCAAACTGCTATGTATAGCAGAAATACATTCAGTCGGGATATGTTTCTTGGCAATGGTACTTAAAAATATGATGCAAAGAATGACATTATTATATGTCAAAATTGCTGCCTCGCTTTCTCTGTGGAATAGAGAAGGATAAATATGTTTATATCATTTTCTAGGGATACAGGACAAATGCTCTATGACTTATTGCCCTGAAACCCTGAAGGACAATGGGGTAAATGGACTGAACCACTATTAAGACCAATCAGGCACACATGCTTACAAAAGTGCCATAAATACAACTCGTTATTTGAACCCCTTGAAATTCCCCTTTTATCCTTACTTCATTCATCGGTCAGATCAATTACATAGCTTTGATCCTTTCAACCATAGTCTCTTAATCTCTTCTTGACAAAGGACTTTGGGTTTTGATGAATTTGGTTCCACTTTCTCTTTCTTGGATTTGTTGAAGCCAGCCTTCCTTCTTTCCTTCGTTCCTTCTCTAATTCCCCCTTCCCTCCCTCCTACCTTCCTTTATTACTTCCCTTATTTTCTCCCTTCTTGGCTTCCCCTTCCCTTTATTTTCTGTCTCCTTCTCTCCCTTTTTCCCATCTTGTGTTCAGTGAGTACATATTAAGCTCACTGTATGGCAGACACTATGCTAGTTGGTAAGATAAGAGAAACGAAGTCCCTGCCCTCCCGAGGTTCACTTAGATGGGTATGATAACAAATAAAGGGCTGTTCATTAAATGCTATATTGAAAATGTGCATTTTCTCAATTTTAAAGCTCATAACCCAGGAAAGTAGAATATCTATTATTTTCATTTTACATGTATGATAAAAGGATTAGAGATGTCAAATGATATACATAAAAATTCATAATTATCAA
The DNA here is from genome assembly GCF_037043125.1 of Eumetopias jubatus. Lineage (NCBI taxonomy): Eukaryota > Metazoa > Chordata > Mammalia > Carnivora > Otariidae > Eumetopias > Eumetopias jubatus. The sequence continues at coordinate 110,855,376 of NW_028274814.1, read as the reverse complement.
ACAAGCCGTGAACAGACCCCATGAAGTTGCTGTTTCCAAAATGACCGCATTGCCACTTCATTCTCACCCTTCATTATGTCCTTTCTCATGGTTGGGTAGGACATTCTCATTATTTCTTTTCTCTGTGACTCTGAATTCCCTCCTAACTCCTTTGTGTCACCTTTGTTGCTAGACCTCTTTCTCAACCACCCCGGTAGCTCATGTAGCATATTTCTTTTTTTCAATGAAGAACTGAGTGACTGTCTTTTCCCTGATGATTTTCCAACTATTCAGTGCAATACAGAATGCTTTCAGGGGTACGAATTAATTTGTTAGATTAGTTTGCACCCCTCTGAAAGAGATCCTAACTCTTGAAGGATGAGATATGGTTTATATTAATTTTTAAAGGTTAATTAATTTAGTCTCACAGCAAAATGGAGCCGAAAGTACACAGTTCCCATATATTCCCTCCCCTCTCCCCTCCCGCTCCTCACTATCCACATCCCACACTACAGTGGTACACTTTTTATGATACATGAACCTATATTGAAACACTGTTGCCACCCAAAGCCCACAGTTTACATTGGGGTTCACTCTCAGTGTTGTATAGTATATGGGTTTTGACAAGTATGTAACGACATGTATCCACGGCTGCAGTTATCATACAGGATTGTTTCATTGCCCTACAATTCCTCTGCCCTCTTGCCTATTCATCCCTCCCTCCCCTCAAACTCCTGATCTTTTTATTGTCCCCATAGTTTTTGCATTTTCCAGAATGTCACATAGTTGAAATGATAAAGTGTGTGGCCTTTTCAGATTGCTTTCTTTCACTTAGTAATATGCATTTAAGGCTCCTCTGTGTCTCTTCATGGATTGATAGTTCATTTCTTTTTAGCCCTGAGTAATAGTCCATTGTCTGGATTTACCACTACTTCTTCATCCATTCACCAACTGAAGGACATTTTGGTCGCTTGGTTGCTTCAACATTTTGGCAATTTCTTTCCTTTTTTAGAATCAATTATTCTTCTTTTAAAGCTTTTTTTTAGTGGTTTCACTGAGTTTGCAATATATGTTTACAACTAACCAAAGTTCATTTCAAATAACACTATACCACTTCATGGGTAGTACAAGTAACTTATAAAAGTAAAATAATCTTAATTCTTCTTTCCTTAATTCTCCTTCACTTGTATCAGTGCTGTCATACATACACACACACACACACACACACACATGCATAACTACATTGACTACATTGTTATCCTTATTATTTTGAACAAATATTAGCTGTTAAGAAAAATAAGTTTTTATTTGTCCTTCACTTATTCCTTTTATGTACTTCTATTTTTTATGTAGATCCAAGTTTTTCTTCTGCTTTATTTTTCTTCTCTCTGAAGAACTTTCCAACATTTCCTGCAAGGTAGGTCTACTGGCAAAAAATTCCCTCAGTTTTTGTTTATCTGAGAAGGTCTTTATTTCTCCTTCACTTCTGAAGGATAATTTCTCAGGATACAGAATTCTAGTTTGGTGTTTTTCTTCTCTCAACCCTTTAAATATTCCACTCCATTCTCTTCTTCCTTGTATGATTTCTAAGAAGTCACATGTAACTTTTTTTCTTTTTCCAGATGTAATTCTTATCTTTTCTCCTTTCATGTAAGGTGCTTTTTCCCCCCCTCTGACTTCTTTCAAGATTTTTTTACCTTTGATTTTCTCAAGTTTGAATATGACATTCATAAGTGTAGTTTTGGGGGGCGCCTGGGTGGTTTAGTCAGTTAAGAGTCTGACTGTTGATTTTGGCTCAGATCACGATCTAGGTATCTTGGAATCATGAGATCTAGCCCTGTGTTGGGCTCCATGCTCAGCGGGGAGTCTGCTTGAGACTCTCCCTCTCCCTCTGCCACCTCTCTCTCTCAAATAAATAAATAAATCTTAAAAATGATTAGTGTAGTTTTTTGTTTTGCATTTACTCTGCTTGATGTTCTCTGAGCTTCCTTGATCTGTGATTTGGTGCCTGACATTAATTTGGGGGGAATTCTCAGTCATTATTGCTTCAAATATTGCTTCTGTTCATTTTTCTCTTTCTTCACCTTTTGGTGTTCCCATTATGCATATGTTACACATTTTTAGTTGTCCTATACTTCTATTTTTTTCAGTTTTTTTCTTTTGCTTCTCAGTTTTAAGAGTTTCTATTGTCATATCAAGCACACATTCTTTTTTTAAAATCAAGGTATAATTGACATAGCACTATATTAGTTTCAGGTTGTACAATATAATGATTCAATATTTGAATTGCAAAATGATCAACACAATAAGTGCAGTTAACATCCATCATCATACATAGTTATAATTTTTTTTCTCTTGATGAGAACTTTCTTTTTTTTAAGATCTATTTATTTATTTTAGAGAGAGAGAGCATGTGCACAGGGGGGAGGGGCACTGGGAGAGGGAGAGAGAGAGAGAATTCCATGTAGACTCCCTGGTGAGCACAAAGCCAGATGTGCAGCTCAATCTCAGGACCCTGAGATCATTGCCAATCAAGAGTTGGCCGCTCAACCAACTGAGCCACCCAAGTGCCCCTTGATGAGAACTTTCATAATCCACTCTAGCTACTTTCAAATATGCAATACAGTATTATTAAGTATAGTCACCATGATGTATGTTACATCCTCATTACTTATTTTATAAGTGGAATTTTATTTTATTTTATTTTTTTAAAGATTTTATTTATTTGACAGAGAGAGACACAATGAGAGAGGGAACACAAGCATGGAGAGTGGGAGAGGGAGAAGCAGGCTTCCCACAGAGCGGGGACCCTGACACGGGGCTCGATCCCAGGAACCTGGGATCATGACCCGAGCCGAAGGCAGACACTTAACAACTGAGCCACCAGGCTGTAAGTGGAATTTTATAACTTTTGACTCCCTTGATCAATTTCACCTATCCTTCATCCCCTGCCTCAGGTAACCATGAATCTGGTCTCTATATCCATGAGCTTGTCTTGTGTGTGTGTGTGTGTGTGTGTGTGTGTGTGTGTACTTTGTTTGTTTGTTTGTTTTTAAGATTCTACATATAAATGTGATTATACAGTATTTATCTTTTTTCCTGTTACAGAGATTTGTTTTCAGCCATTTCCAGTCTATTAATGAGCCCATCCAAAGTATTATTTCTGTTATGTTTTTGAACTCTAGCATTTCTTTTTTATTTTTTCTTAGAATTTCTGTCTTTTTGCTTACATTATCTACCTGTTTCTCGTTGCTATCTATTTTTTCCATGAAAACCCTTAGCCTATTAATCATAGTTTTAAAAATTCCTGGTCTGACCCTTACTGTCATATCTGACTCTGGTTCTGATCCTTGTTCAGTCCTTTAAAACTGTGTTTTTTGCCTTTTAGTGTGCCTTGTACATTTTGTTGAAAAGTGGACATGATGTACTATGTAAGAGCAACTGCAGGAAAAATGCTTTTTGTAATGTAGTGGCAAGGTGTGGGGGAAAAGGAAGCCTTCTATGGTGCTATGATTAGGTCTCAGGCTTTTTGTGAGCCTGTGCCTCTGGACTGTGAGTCTTATCAAGGCTTCTCAGCTTTTTCACCCCTTAGATGGGACAGAATTTCTGGTGGGGGCTGGAGCTGGTGATTTCTCTCTTTCCAGATTGTTTAGGCTCTGGTAAAATAGTTTCCTCTGAGGGAAACTATTCTGTTAAGAACAGAATGCTCTGGTATATTTATCTGGTTACTTTTCCTCTTCCCCTGCTGGAAGCATTTTCTCTAATGTTCCCTGTGAGGACCTAGTGGGACTTCTGAAGCTAAAACTCCTGTAGGAGTTTTTAACTCTCAGAGTTGTGCACACTGAGCCTCCAGCAATAAAGAATTAATACAGAGTTCAGGTCCCCCCACCCCCACCTCGTCCCCCGCCCCCTACTGGTTACTGGTTCTTGAGGAGGTTTCTGCCAGAGGGTTTCTGCTCTGGTGAGTTGTGATTCTTTGTTTCTGCCTGTCTGTCTTTCCAATTTGGGGGCCAGTGGTTTGCCTTGTGATTTCACTTTTAAGAAGAGTTGTTGCTATTTCAGTTTGTTCAGCTTTACTTGTTGTTAAGATAGAATGTCAATTTCTAAATTCCTTACATGCCAGACTGGAAACCTGAAGTCATTTTATATTCATTTTAACAATGATGGAATAGGGAAGCAAAATGTCAATGGTGGGGATATAGGTAACAATAGGAGGTATTTTATACCAGATTCACTTCTTGGTTATAATGGTTCAGATTTCCCATCGGAGTGAGTTAATTACAGGATATTTCCTTTAACATGCTTATGTAATTTGTCTTCTAAAAATATTTATTCTTGGTAAATTCTAACTTCAAGTGATTTTAAATATTGCTGTTTTACTTTAAATGTATTCAGAAGTATGAAAATGTATTCTCAAACTGAAACAAAAGTCTAGAAAATTATTATAGTGAAAATTTTGTGTCAAATAATTTTTTAAAGATTTTATTTATCTATTTGACAGAGAGAGACCCAGGGAGAGAGAGAACATAAGCAGAGGGAGTGGGAGAGGGAGAAGCAGGCTTCCCGCAGAGTGGGGAGCCTGATGTGGGGCTCAATCCCAGAACCCTGGGATCATGACTTGAGCCCAAGGCAGACGCTTAACGACTGAGCCACCCAGGCCCCCCTGTGTCAAATAATTTTAGGAAATTCCACATATTATGACTGACTTCCTTTTAGAGCAGAAAGTTTCAGTGTAGTCCATTAAAGACTCTGAGGAGTTTGAAAGAAACTTGTTTACTTCGGTTTACCCAGAATGAAATGAAAATTAGTTAACAACTGATTCCCCTATTTTCCTCAATAACATATGTTAATGTCTTATGGAAATATATTCCCTGAACATCCTTTGAGACCCTGGATAGTTTTTTCATTGGTCTAGTCATTCAATAAATATTTATTGGGCAACTTGGCTTGTTGGAAGAGGAAAAGGGTCATGGAATCAGGCCAGTACTCTATTCAGGAATTTCTGTATCACACATGTTTATCCCTTCTCCTAGGAAAAAGGCTATTAGCACATTTGTCTCACAGAGAGAAGACCTCACCCATGAATATTCATAAATACAATGAGAAGATAAATACATTCTGGGATGTAATGTACAGCATGGCGATTATTATTAACAATACAATGTTATATATTTATATATTTGAACAATACAATTATAAATACTTGAAAGTTGCTGAAAGAGTGGATTTTATCATTTATTTTACTTTTTTTTAGAGAGGGAGGGGAAGAGAGCAGAGGGGGAGAGAGAGAGAATATTAAGCAGGCTCTATGCCCAGCACAGAGCCCAACATGGGGCTTGATCTCATAACCTTGAGTTCATTACCTGAGCTGAAATTAATACTTGGATGCTTAATTGACTGAACTACCCAGGTACCCCTAAAAGAGTGGATTTTAGAAATTCTCATTATAAGATGGTGAGCACTGTGAATTGTGCAAGACTGTTGAATCACAGACCTGTACTTCTGAAACAAATAATGCAACATATGTTAAGAAAAAAAAAGATGAAGATAGCAGGAGGGGAAGAATGAAGGGGAGTAAGTCGAAGGGGGAGATGAACCATGAGAGACGATGGACTCTGAAAAACAAACTGAGGGTTCTAGAGGGGAGGGGTGAGGGGGATGGGTTAGCCTGGTGATGGGTATTAACGAGGGCACGTTCTACGTGGAGCACTGGGTGTTATGCACAAACAATGAATCATGGAACACTACATCAAAAAACTAATGATGTAATGTATGGTGATCAACATAATAAAAAAAGAAAAGTAAAAAAGAATATAATTAAAAGAATAAAAAAAAGAAATTCTCATTATAAGAAAAAAATTGTACCCATGTGATTTGATGGATGTTAGCTTATTATGGTAATCATTTCATAATATATATACATCAAATCTTATGTGGTACAACTTAAACGAACACAGTGCTGTATGTTAATTCTATCTCAATAAAACTGGAAATAAAAGAAGTAGGTGGTACTGAGCTTTAGAGGTATTGCTGAGTAGTCTTCAGATAGACCTCACATCAGACGGGAGGAAGAGTGATAACTCTCACAGACTTAAAGTTTAGTTGTATCTTTTCTGATTTTGTGGAAAAAAAATAACTAAAAATTTCACAGGGGCACTTGTTCTCAACCAAAAGTAATTTTGCCCTTCCAGGGAATATTTGGCAACATCCAGAGACATTTTGATGGTCATAGGGATGTTATTGGCATCTAGTGGGCAGAGGATGCTGCTAAATGCATCCTACTATGCATAAGATATCCCCTCACAATATACTTATCTCATTCTAAATGTCAATAATGCTGATGTTGAAAAGTCCTATGGTAAACTGTTACTTACCACAAGAACAGATACACCACAATGTAAGTATTGTTAGGCCTAGGATGACAATAATTTTATGAACACTGACCTGGTGAACAAAATACAGAAAAGAGTAGAACTTCCAAATATTCCACCTTTATAACTGCAAGTTATACTAATTTTGGGGTAGTACCTGAATTTTGCTTTTATTCTTTATATTTAAGTGCTGATAGTTAGTGACACACTCAGATTTCCTTTATTTGTAAAAAATTTCCTTGTACCGGTGTTCTCCAACTGTGTTTATGGCCTCAGATTTTCAGAGAGCATGTCAGGTGTATTCAGCTCTTTTCCTCACTCTTCAGGGTTGGACTCATAGAACAGTTAGCTAAGAAAGAACCTGCAGCTTTTCTCAATGTGAGAGCAATGTATGAAACGTGACCATTAGTTCTTTCTTCACTGTGCTATTACAGGAGAAAAGGGGATGATTAAAAGATTAAAAGAAAAATAAGAACAAAGAACAGAATAGATAGAATGTGAGTCAGTAACCTAGTCCAACTTGTGGACTTCTGTGGCTATGCACCTTTCCAGCTGCGTGACCTTGTGCAAATAACCCAAGCTCACTAAGCCTCTATTTCATCACTGTGTAAGGGACATAATGAGGTATCTATCTGCTGGGCAGCTGTCTGTGGACTGCTCAGCACTGTCTGGCATATAGGAAAGTTTCAATAAATATTAACCGCCATTATCTCTTTTTTTGCTCTTTACCAAATATTATTGAGCTCCCGTTACATGATAAGCTTTATGCCAGATAATGGAGATTATATAGTGAGCCAAACAAACAAACAAACGAAAACCAAACCAGGTCTCTGCTCTTATTAAGCTTATCGTTGAGGGGATGTGAAAAACATAAATCAAATAACCACACAAATAAATCATATTTTTGTGGGTGTCCTAAAGAGAGCTAAGTGGATCTGTAACATATAACTGACGAATTTGACTCCCTCTGGATCCCAAGGGGCCCTTTGAAACTCCTACTCATGGGCTAAGAAACCTTTTGGATCTTTGCTCTTTCTTTTCCCTCATCGTTGAAAAATGGTCACTAGCGTTCCCAAGGTGAGGTGCCATAGGTTCTGACTCTTCCATCTGAGGAAATAATCTGTACATGTTACAAGAAAAGAAAATAGGAATGAGCAATTTTTTTTAAATTCTTTTATCTCCCTCTTTTTGGAATTTGTGTCTGCTACTTGCTAGTTTTTTTTTTTTTTTTTTTTTTTTCTGTAGGGAATGGAGACAGTGCCACTGCCTCTCAGTGACTTGAGTATAAGGAAGAGAGGTTGTTCTTGGACCTTCTTCCCACCACTAAGTGACCGGTTTATATAAGACAAAGTTGGACATTGGTGGGATCAGCACAGATAAGAAATCAGTGATGAAAACATTTATTACTTGATGTTATCTTGGATAGAAAATAAAAGATTTGTCAAAAAACTCTTTGCCTGACCACTTTTAGTGGTCTATTTGTCTTATAAGTTTAGAAAAGGATCAGTCCATCTGTGAGGGCCTGTAGCAGAGACTTAGCTGTCCAAAATCCATTCTCTTTTTCACTCTCTTTCTTTCCCAGCATAAGGCTACGCTGTTGAACAGTCCCTTTTGCAGTTAGGTGAGGCCAAGTAACTGAGCAGTGGGCCATGGGAGTGACTGGAGTGATGAATGCACTGAAAATACCCCAAGTTGCTCTTCCTTGCTCTCTCTCCTTTCTGGCTGTCCAGGGTCACAAGCCCCAGGATGAATCTGGAAGCCACATACCGTAAAGATGGCAGAGCATCCAAAAGTCTGGGTCATTGAACAGTTCTATGAAGCAGAGCTCCTACCCCACCCTACCCCAACAGGAAACACCTGCCTAGGACTTTTACAAAAGAAATAACTGTATTTCTTAATCCTCAAACCATTGAATTTTGGAAGCATTTATTATTACTGTGTAATTGAGCTAACTAATATAGGACCTGGTGAAAAGAAGGGACACATCCATGATTATGCGATGATGTCAAAATGTTTGTGAGGTCAGGGATGCCTGGGTGGCTCAGTCGGTTGGGCATCTGCCTTCAGCTCGGGTCATGATCCCAGGGTCCTGGGATCGAGTCCTGCATCGGATTCCCTGCTCAGTGGGGAGCCTGCTTCTCCCTCTACCTGCCGCTCCCCCTGTTTATACCCACTCTCTCTCTCTGTCAAGTGGATAAATAAAATCTTAAAAAAAAATAAAGAGAATCTGGAAATCTGGGAAAAAAGTGTGAGGTCAGAGAGTTCTCTCGGAGGAGATGATGATTGAGTTATTATCACTGATATAATAGTTCTGAAATATTGCCGTACTCACACATAGGACTGGATTGCCCAAACAGATTCACAGGAATCAGAGATCTTACTAGATATCCATGTTTGCTACATGATACTGAGGGTGAAGGTATCAAAACGCTCCGATGCAGCAGAGGAAGGTCTGGGACATAACACATGGTTTGCAAAGTGCTTCCCACATCAGATATGGTCCTTTGGCCCAGAATGGAGGAAGTCCCTGGGTGTGGGTTGCTAGCCTGTCATACCACGGGGAGTGCCACAATTATGAAACATTTTTAATTTATACCCCCAGAGAACTGCACACCTTACATGACATCCCCCAGACAGCTGTGCCTCTGAGATCCTGGGTCTTATTTCATTGCAGGTAATCCTTAGCCAGAGGCATCAGAGAAATCTATTAAATATAAGGATATTTCAGAGACAGAGTTTCTTCTTCCTAGTATATATTAATAATCTTTTACCCAGAAGTCCAAATGACAAGAATTTTAAACCTAGTGGGTTACCTGCTCTTTTTCTTTTTCCTAGTGTTATTCCTACATGAAGGAGGTGAATGGATCCCAGTTCAATCTTTTAACCACTTCTTCACTTTTTTTAACTCCATTATAAAAGAAATAGATAGATCATTTGTATTTTATGTACATTGCCAAAGGCTGCTTTGGATAAGGCTGAAAGAAAGAAGATAAGCGCATTTGTGTTTTCTAACAGACCTGTGTTTATTAAGCTTTCCACTTTGCACTAGGGAAATTGATGAGGATCAGAAACAATGCAGAAACTACTTAGTTCACAGAGCTGGTGAGTAGTCAAGGTGGGACCACTGTACTAGGGCCTAGATCTGTGACTGTAACCAAAAATGAGTTCCTCTAACTGGAACAATTGCCCCAGTCTCTCTGATCACACTTTGACCCCACTTTTCTGAGATCCACCTACTTTCGATGACCATGTGTTTGTGACAGAAAGTGGTGTGATGACTAGTAAAATAAACACAGAATAATTGTTCTTTCAATCCCTCCTCGAATTCCAGTCAAATTTCAGTGTGTTAGTCTCAACAATTGTCTTTGGGGAGAAGAAGGGAAAGCCAAAGATAGGAGAATCCTTTGAAGAGTTTAGAGGGGCGCCTGGGTGGCTCAGATGGTTAAGCGTCTGCCTTCGGCTCAGGTCACGATCCTGGGGTCCTGGGATCGAGTGCCACATCAGGCTACTGGTTCAGTGGGGAGTCAGCTTCTCCCTCTCCCTCTGCCTCTCCCCCTGCTCATGCTCTCTCTCTCTCTGTATCTCTATGTCCTAAATTAATAAAGAAAATCTTAAAAAAAAAGTTTAGAAAATGAGAGAAGGAATTGAGAACTTCATTTTATTCAGCTCACTCTTAGGAACAGCTTTCCAGACTCACCATCTTATTGAACAAACTGGTGTCCATAAGAGCTGAAAACTAAACAATGAATCAAAGGAACAGAGCGTGTTTCCTGATATGTCTCCCAGCTTTAACAATCAAAATGATAGGGATGTGTGAGTGTATGTAATGTGTGTGTGTGTGTGTGTGTGTGTGTGTGTGTGTGTGTGAACAACATCCAAGTCAATCTTTAAAATTTACGAAAAGCAACAGGAACTACCATAACCAAGATACATTCCACAAGGATTGAAAATATATTTATGTATATACTTATATATCTATTTCTGAGATTAAGTTAGAATAAAAAGGCATGTAATTGTCTCCAAATTTTCTATACTGTGAAATTTTTTAGGATAATGATCTGTCTTACTCATTTTTTTCATCCCTAATACGTAGGCTCCTATCAGACTTCCAATGTGTGTAGCACTGAAATCTTCTTAGCACTCATGGTGTGTTCATGTGGGTTTTCTCTCTTATAAGCAGGTGAACCAGCCAGCCACTATGTCCTGTGAACACACACAAAGAAAGTGAAGGAACAATGGTTTAATAAGCTTTTAAATCACTCTCTTAGCTGGAATTTTTATTCGCTTTTTCCCTAATGGCCTGAGTATAAAGGAACACCTAGAGTTTCTGAGAATATTACCTTATATGCCTTTTTAAACCCAATAATACAATCAATGAAATTTCTTACATTTGTATATAGCACATTACATTATAAATGTGATTTCCTTATGTGATTTCTCCTTTAATTCCTACAACCAGCTGAAGCAGGGATATTAGTCCTCTTTTAGTTTCCAGCAAACCAAAGTTTGGACATGCCAGTTGACTCTTACCTCATGGTTATGCTCTACCATATGAAGTTCTAGCATTCAAATATAAGTTTTATACCTTATTTTAAATAAACTACACACAAAGACAGTTTTATTGTTAAAATTAAAAGTCACACTTGCTTATTGTATTGGAAAATATAAAAATATCTAAAGGAGAGAATTAAAATCATCTATAATCTCACAGTCTTGAGATAACTATCAGTATTTTGACACGTGTTCCTTGCAGTATGTTTTCTATGCTTATGTATTTCTTTTTTTTTTTAAGATTTTATTTATTTGAGAGACAGAATGAGAGAGAGAGAGCACATGAGAGGGGGGAGGGTCAGAGGGAGAAGCAGACTCCCTGCTGAGCAGGGAGCCTGATGCGGGATTCAATCCTGGGATTCCAGGATCATGACCTGAGCTGAAGGCAGTCGCTTAACCAACTGAGCCACGCAGGCACCCGCTTATGTATATCTTTTTTACAGTTAAAGATCATACAATATATTCAGTTTGTATTCAGCTTTTTTATCTCTGTATCAGCCCAGTTTGGAACCTTTGACTAAACCTACTTGGGCAATTAAGTTTTATTACTATGGGGCCTAGAATAATAATACCTATATTATTATACAGAAGAGATGAGCAGTAAGGCTTTGCATTTCAGGGTTAGTTGCTGTCACTCTGTAACATAGCTTACTATGTGTCAGGCATTATTCCAATCACTTTACATGCATTAATTAATTTAATCCTTACATCGACCCTGTAAAGTAGGTAATGTCATTATCACCATTTCGCACAGGCACAACAGGCACAAATTAGCTAAGTATCTTACCAAATTTCACACAGCTAGTGAGAGGGCTAGAAATTGAATCTGATCTGTCTGAATCCAGAGTTCATAATCTTAATTACCTATCCCCACTGCTTCTCAGACTCCTGACTCTCCTCTAGGACAGTGTTCTGAGGAAGTAAATAGCTGTGTGAATGCCTATTGGGACCTTAAATGAGTGTCACCAGTGGCCTCGCCTAGAATGGAGAGTGGAATTTCTGGCAGAGTGACCCTCCTTTAAAGGATCATGGTTAGGGAGCTCAGCAAGAGAGACCTGGACAGACCTGGGAGAGACTTGACTATGGAAGGGGCTGGCAGGATGGGGTAACACAGCACATCTGTGAGGTTGGGAGGACAAGCAACAGATGGGTAGACACCAGATCTCTTTCCAGCCTGGGAAAGGAAGGCTGGCCCACCCCTCTTGTACCGCATAAGCCCTTATGGCTCTTGGATGATGGGTAAGGGGCACAGGGTGATGGAAAGGAAAGGAGTCCCAAGTAGGTGATAATAAACCTTTTGCCAGTATGTTAGATGGGAGCTCAAGTCAATTCTAATGTAATTTGGGTTATAAATAAATACAGTGGGCACAAAAAATCTACTATACTTACATAATCGTTGCCTTATCACTGAAAAATGTAGTTAATTGACATAAATAATGCTGTGATAAATGTTTTGAAATTTCACATAGTAGAGCAAGAATTTTATAAAATGATATATAATTTCTCATTCATAATGTTGAGCAACGGAAATCTTATACAAGTTATAAACTGACCTACTCCATTTATGTGACATTCAAGAACAGGCAATGTTAATTTATATTGATAGAGTAAGAATGAAAGTTACCTCTATGGATAACTGATTCAGAAAGGAGACAAAGGAACCTTCTGGGGGGTGTTGAAAATGTTTTACATCATGATCTGGGTGGTGGTATCTACATATATATATATATGTAAAAATATATGAAGCTGTACACTTAAGATATCTGCCCTTAACTGCTGGTATATTACACCTAAAAAAGTGAAAAGATGAATAATCAAATAGAGGTCTGATATTCAGGACCTCTTTTGTTTCCTAACTTAAAGGAGTTTCCTGTTTTCCTTTTCCATCTCATGCTTAATAGTCTAGATCAGGGTTGCAAATTTTGACCTGAAACATAGCCATGCTCATTTGTTTATGTATTGTAGACATTGCTTTCATGCTATAATGGTAGAGTTGAGTGGTATGACAGAGACTATATGGCTCACAAAACCTACAATATTCATCATATGGCCTTTTATAGGAAAAGTTTGTGATTCTAGGTGTAGATGACCTCTTGGTTCCTTTATAATACAGAGATTTTGACTATATGATTCTAGAGTCTAGGACATTTTCCTCTGGAAATTTCTCTAGAACTAATGCCAAAATCTCTTAAGATTTATTATTTGTAAAGAGAAATTAAGAGGACCATAGCTCTTTTTGTCTTGATCTTGAATCTCTACATTGTACCTTACTAAAAAAAAAAAAAAAGGAACAGAAGTGTTTTGAGTATAAACATGGACCAAAGCACTTACCATGGGTTTGGACTGAAACCATGACTTATATGGAAAGAGTTCTTCTCTTTCCTGCATAGGAAAGATGGCAATGAAATCCACAACAGAAGGATATGGAATTAGAATTTTATTGCTATCAGTTTTTAGGATATGAAGGTAAAAAAAGAAAAAAATTGGGAGAGAAACCACCCTGAGAAATCTTCCAGCTCCACCTCTGAAATGTTTCAAGTCTGGAAGTTGGCTAATGCTTACTATTTCTTACCTCGAGGCTGTAGATACCTGCTGTTTGATTTAAGGCATTAGAAAAGCGATTAGCTTACTCTGGATAAAATTGCTGCAGAATAAAGAGCCTCATAAGCCTAGCACTTCTGTGTTTTTACTGTATTATTCACCCCTTCAGTTTCTCTCCACCCTCTGGTAGCTTCGTAGGGTTTCACAGCATCTATTCTTAGCCTATGATATTAATGATGCCAACAGGCAGGCCAGATACAGCTGTTTTAAGAAAGCTTTACTGGAGCAATCTTAATATAACTGTTCTGAGTTTCTTGGGTTTTTTAAAATTTTTCTTTGGCTCTTTTTCCCCTTTGCCCTGTAGAAGCTATAATTTGCCATTTCTTGCTGCTACTTACCTTTTCTCCCCTGCTGATGCTCTGAATTAAGGTAGTTATTAAGTTACCATTCTATTCCTTTGGGACAACCCTATCTCCATACACTTCAGCAACCTGCTGTTCACAAATGAGAAACTATAGCAGAAGTCAAGCAATTCCTTTGTTGTCATTTCAGACACATTGAGCACTGTCAATGAACTGAGCATACCAAACAGTAGGCTCCTACCCTCTAAAAGCTTACAGTATGATATATAAGGTCTTAGGGAAGACAGAGCAGCTAAAATTAGTGAAGGCAGTGATATTAATAGGTTCTAAAAACAGAGTCCAAAAATGCTCAGTGAAGAGCATATGAAAAATTAATTCTTCAGCTTTAAAGCCATGGCCTCAATCTCCCATTTGCTCTATTAGAATGTTCCACAAAGCTTGAAGTTCTTTAGAGTTCACAGAGAGTCTGATAATTCATCATTAAGCCATTATTTCTCCTGGCCCTTGGCAAGAGAGAACCTAGCATGCCACACTTCTCTGAAGAGCAGGTGCTACTCAGTTGGCGCTGCCGTCTCTGAGCTCAGTGGAGGGGTCCCAGGGGCTGTAAGCCAGACTTCTGAGGAGGGCATGCCAGTCAAATGGAGCTGATATTAATGGAGCTGGTTCTGCAAGTGTTGGGGAAACTGAAACCTGGATTCATTCGCTGTTTTGGAGAAGAACTGCCAAGATGAAGACGCCTTGCTGATAGGATGCTCATAGGAAACAGAGCAGTCAGGAAGCCCACTGGAAACCAGCAAAGAATAGGAAAGTGTAAGCCTTTTCCTCCTCCCCCACCTAGCAGGCTCCTTCCAGCTCCCCTCATTGCTAGAGCTTAGCAGGCAGCAATTTGTGTACAAGGAAAGTGGTTTGCAGAGCCCTGTCACAAAGGGGAGGAGAAGGTGGGTTTGGAGGTGAGACAGTACCTTAATAAGTGACATAATTATTTTCCCCATAAAGCTCTGTTCTGTTTTCATTGATTGTATTGAAAGAGTGGTGGGTATTAAGAAGCTCACAATATTTCTCAGCTGGGCTGTGGACCATTTAGACTACCCAGGAGTGGAAAAGAGAAAGAGAAAGCAGAAAGGTTTTGAGGAGGGAGCTGTGAATAATAAAAAAAAGCCAGACACTGACTTCACTTTCAGTCTGAGAAATATTTATTGGCCAATTAGGCACGTTCTCAATTTGTAGGGAACAGGAGAAAAAGTGAGGAGAAAGAGAGGCAATCATTTCATAGAGAAGTTGTCCCCATCTTCCAAACGTTGTATAATTTCTCCATACAATTTATCCTGATTCTCTCGTACTCTGTAATGCTTTGGGTGGTACATGGTACATAAAATACCTAGCATAAGCTGAGCGCCTTCAATTAAGAAAGGCATGGTGAACATATGCTTGCAATTCTCCTCCACGCACGGAAGCCTCAACATGGTTTCTGTTTGTTTTACTGGCTAAATGCTATGCGGTTGGCTGTCATCTGGTATGTCAGTTGGTATAGCATACAAATGGCTTTACTTCCTCATTTCCCACAGGCGGGATTTGTAATGGCATAATTATGTATCCAGAATTCAAATTGAGAGAAAAAAAGAAAAAAAAATCATGAACTGAGCACTATCGCCGCTTGCGATTAGAAGGTAATGGTTTCACTGGCGATCTCTGTTTGCTACAGATAATGAGACCCTTGCATGCTATATACAAGGGTTGAAAACAAAGAGGTGCAAGGTGCAATCAACCCAACAGACCAAACTTATTTTTAAACCCTGTGAAATACATTATCTCAAACATTTAAAGGAAATAATGTACCTTAAGAAAACAGAAAGAATAAATAAACAAATTAAAGTTACAGAAGATTGTCAGCATTAAAGAGTAAAGGGATTGCATTCTTATTTTAATTATGGTTTCTAGAAAATAATGCTATATTTTTGTGATGGCATAACGTACTTTGAGATATGGATAGTAGGTAGGAATTCTTCACTATATTTTTCTTCAAAAATTTTTCTATTTTTTTTCAACCAGCAGTTAATTCAGATTGTTGTTGTTTTATTTTACTTTTTCACATCCTTGGAATGGAACTGGCTATACTACATATCTTTAAGAACTTCAGAGAACTTTAAGGAAGATACAATTGAGTGTGATACTTTGGATAAAACATATAGATAGGCCCAGAGTTCAGTTTCTTTTCTAAAATGGGGATAAGAATAAGCTTAGGGTGGTTAACTACTTCAACACCCTGACTTGCCCATCTGTGCACCAAAGTATTAGCTATTATTAGTATTATTAGCTAGCATTATGTAATTATAATTATCCTACTGTATTTATCACGATTAGTATTACAGTTAATAATAATCAAGCATTGTTATGGTTATTGTATTAGCTATGTTTGTTATTTCTCTACAATCTAATTTACACTTGGAAACTAAAAGCATCACTTGCTTTCCTTGCCCATGTGTCTTGCCTGAAGGAGCAGCAAGCTGGAGAAAATAAAACTCTATTAAGGGAAGTGAGCACGAGGCTATTCCACAGCTGCTCCGTATAATGCCAATGCATCAGTGGGTAACATTCTCTCTCTAGTTTGAACTTACTTGCTGGGGTGATGCTTACTGGAGGCAAATTTAGTTTGCATGAAGGATGTAACACCTTGGTGATCAAGAAGGCATTTCAAATTCAAATTGACATCATCTAGCAGCACCAATACTAATGAAACAACCATTTGCGTTCCTATATACAAACAATGGTATGGGAAGTCAGTTAAAAATAATACTTGATCTGTATAAAGGTTGTGGAATATTTTGTAATCTATCGTGAGATCAAACCTCAAGAATTTGAACTTGCAGCACTCAAGATAAATGAGAGATTTCTAAGTTAGTCCTATTAACTACCTAGGATATTCCAGAGCTTATGGGATTTCTGTGACTGATTTGGACAGGCTTTGATCATCTCTATATTTGGGACATATATTGGAAAAATAAAATTTGGAGACACATATGGCAGGGCTACAAGGTGGAAATAATTTGGAAAATTTTCCTAAGGTTTTGGCTAAATTAGTTAAACTAATTGGTAGTCTCTTTCCTGAAATGTCAAAGACCTGTGACATGTTGAAATGATGTGCTTGGTTTTAACCACTTGTGGGTGAAATTCCAGGACTCTAGCATCTGTTCATGTGCCAAGACTGTGACTAATGGGTGCTGTTAGTATTGCTGGGAAAGGTATCATTCTGTGGGCATCTTTTCTTGGTAATTAAAGAATGTCTTCAAACTCACTGTCCATGGTGGGGACTTTTCTTCCCAAGTCTATTTCTCTACTTAGAGAAACACCTAATTTATAATCATTGCATGGTAGTGAAGCCAGTTATTCCATAACCCAGTATTTGCTTCTAACAGAGTAAATTATCCCTCTAAAGGAGAAGGTTCAGATGTTTTTTTTTTTGTTTTTAGGTTTAATAAACATGCAGGTTAATGAGTGACTCAGTTGTAATGATAATTAATATAAACAATGTGATCTTATTCAAGATGATATAATATAGCTTGAACTTACCCACTTCTTTCCATCCTTAATGACTTTTTCTTAATTAAGGTGTGGTAGACAGATGTTAAGATGCCTCTACCACCCAAGCCATGTTGGGGAACTCACCATGACGAGGAACTTCTGGGAGCCAAAGGTGATCTCTGGCCAAGAGTCAGCAAAAATAGAAGCTCTTAGTTCTATAACCATAAGGACCTAAAGGTTGCCAACAACCACAAAAGAAGCAGATCCTTCCCTAGTCTCCAAATGAGAACATAGCCCTGGCTGACACATTGCGCCCATATAAAACTGTGAGCCAGGGAAGCCATGTTTAAACTCCTAATCCATAGAGACAGGTGGGTGTTGTTTTAAGCCATGAAATATGTGATATTATGTGACAAAATAAAATTAATACAATAGGAGACTATCAGCAAAGGCTAAATTACCGCTCCAGCTTTCTTATTAACCTGACTATAAACTTGGTCTTACTCTAATTTATTCTCTAACTCAACAGTCACAGTTCTTTCTAAAACACAAATCTGATTATGTCACTCCTTTGCTTAAATCTCTCTAGTGACTGTATATATTTTCTGAATCCCTTCACTATATCTTTTGTGTGTACCTCTCCTGACAACTTCTGCCTACTCTGCTCCCACTTCACATAAGACTTTACTCCATGGAAGAACTTCAGTCTTTGCGCATGCTCCATTTATCCCACATTTGCCTTCAATTCTCAATTTAGGTATGATTTCCTAAACTTGGGTTACAAGCTTCTATTTGCTACTGTAAAATAGTATACTTAACTCTAACACTAAATTTATCAAAGTGAATTATAATTGCCTATTGACTTATGTATTTCTCCTATTGACTATACACTTCTGGGGAGAGAAGCCACAACCTATTCATTACAAATTTCCACTTAAAGCACAATGATGAGCATTTAGCATGCAGTCAGTAATTATCTCAAGAATGAAGGTTAGATACATTTCTAAACTGAAAGGAGTGTGACACAAATCTCCACTCAGCTGATTTATGCTGCATCACTCATTTTATAGTTATGACCGTTGTTTTCTTTCTTTGGTTTGATTCGTCTAAAATCAGTGGTGCATAAATTTTCCAGATTTCAAGACCTATCATTATAGATATTTGTTTAAATGCAAAGGTTTGTTTCTAATAGTGACTGTGTGAAGCTCTATAGAAGACCTAGGAATGTGTTATTTAACCAGTATTCTTTGCAACTCTTATGATTTAACAAGTTTGGAAACACTGGTTTAAAATGATTATGTGTTATTGATCATGGCATCACTAAGTCCCACCTATTGCCTTTAGTCTGCCTATGGAGTCGATTAAATCATCGCATTAATTACCTACTATTGCTAGACTTGTTCAGAACTGAGCTCCCATGACTTGTCCCTGGTTCAGTAGTTGATTCTTTGTTTTCCCAGAACCCTTTTGTATACTCACCTCACAATACACAAAAGGTATTGACTACCTTTTGGGCCCACTACATCACCACCTAAGAGGTGGCCATTGCTTGGTGTTGACTCATTCTTTTTCCCTTGCTATTAATTTACACCAAAATTAAACCTTAACTCAATGTAGCCCCTTACTTCTCAGACTGCAGCTTTCTAATTTAATTTCTACCTAGGTGTTCCTGAGTCACAAAACAGCAATTTCTGTGGGAATGTAGATGTTGTAACCATATAAAAACATTTATCATATTTTAAGTAAATGCAAGATTTTTTTTTTTTTTTTTTTTACTTTCAATTATCATCTCTTCTCAGGGGATTTAATTGTATAAGTAAAATAGAAACACAGCTAAATATTCCCTATGTTTCTATGGAACATGATGATAAGTTCCTTAAGAGATAGAAATTTTATATTAATATTATTATTGTCTTTCCTACATACTACAATACTACTTTATTCCAGCTATACTATTAACCATCTTGGGTGAGCAGCAGGGGGCTACATATCCAAAGTAGTTCCCAAGTCTTCAGGCAATTTCAGATCTTAATTCCATTCATTACTAACTGGCCCACTCTGGGCAAGTGACTTAACTGCTCTGCACCTTGATTCTCTCTTTTGTATAAATAGGGATAATAATAGGGTTTTGTGAGGAAGATAGGACTCAATATAAATAAACTGTTTAGGGAAGTATCTGGTATATGGCAAGTGCTCTGTTAATACTGAATTTAAAAATGCAAGTGAAATGATGCTAATCAATTTTGTCAGTGATTTTAAACCAGGTCACACAATGGCTTAAAAACAATGTAGGATTATTACTGGGACTATAACATTAACTCATAACTGGGAATTCAAAAGTGGAGTTGGGTCAGCACCAGTCACAGTTTGTTCAGAGAACAGGTTCCTTTCCTCTCTTTTCTCTTGGTTCTACCCCTGTTTATATGTAGGTTTGTCTTAAGGATGGCCCCCATCATAATTGAAAGATGGCCACCAGAAAAACTCTATATTCACTTTGGTGGAAGAGACAATGGCATCCCGTACCTCTTATTTAAGGAATAAGGTAGAATTTTCTCACAAAACTTTAGTATTCCTCATCACTGAGGTGGGTACTAGCCCACTCCAGAAGAATCACTGATAGGAGGGATAATATTTTCTTTAAGCAATGAGTTGTGAAGTCAGTTATAAAAAACTTCATTGCTACTTCTCATCAGGGTAGAGGAATTAGTAAGTTAACTACAGTGTTCACTACACAGAATTATTTTTCAATTACAAAAAGAAGATGGGCTAGTTAATGGGTAACATCCTTTCTATCTCTAACATTCTGTGGTTTTCTATCAGAGAACTGATGTTCTTTTTAACCATTTTTTGGACACTTCAGAATAGGAAAAAGGCTACAAGTAGTTAATAAAACAAAATATTATATGTAATATTTGTGCTTTTTAGTAACACATATAACAATAATTACTCTTTGAAGTACTGATAAAAGTAAACAATAGTTTAAGATCTCTATTGTGATTTCCAACATTGCTAATACTACTGTGAATTTTTGCCTATATTCATAATTGCAGAAAATTACAAATTTCAGTCAGAATTTAATGTAAATAAAGATTAAATATTTTCCTCATCTTCATCTACAAATCTATCCGTGGACCTTTTGAGACTTCATGAACCCCAGATTAAGAACCCCTGTTACAAAGAATTATTTTAGGAGATCAAGAAAAGTCCACAATATAAAGAATCATAAGTTTGGAGGTTCAGTTGCAATTCTCTTATAGCATTAACTACAATTTCTACATAATCTGATTATGAGAGTATGTGGTATATTTTCATAACTAGATTGTCACCTCGTTAAAAGAGAGGGACATATCATCTACATCTTTGATTACTTATTGCACTAACCTTAAAACTGCAACAAAATCACTTTGGGAGATTAAAAAAATACAGATACTCCCCCTCTACCCTAGACCCTCTCAATCAGAATGTCTGCATAGAGATCTGGGAATCTGTATTTCTAAAGACTTCTAAGACTATTTTGATGCAGTTAGCTTCACCAAGTAGATGATTCACACAAGGAATCACTGTTATTTAATACCTGGCACAATGCCTTGCACAATTACATCCTTAGTAAATGATTTGGGATTTTAATGATAGAAACTAGGACATATAATAAAAGTGCACATTTAGAAACCACCTAAGAGGGGCGCCTGGGTGGCTCAGTTGGTTAAGTGTCTGCCTTTGGCTCAGGTCATGATCCCAGTGTCCTGGGATCAAGCCCCATGGCAGGCTGCCTGCTCAGCAGGGAATCTGTTTCTCCCTCTCTCTCTGCCCCCTCCCTGCTTGTGCTCTCACTCTCTCTTGCTCTCTGTCTCAAATAAATAAATAAAATCTTAAAAAAAAAAAAGAAAAAAAAACACCTAAGAAAACACACACACACACACACACACACACACACACACACACACACACACTAAAAACCTCTCACTGAACTATGGCATAAAAATGTTCACAAGAAAAATATTTCATTCCTGTTACTATTTTTTTTACATTTAAAGATTACAGTGGTTTTATTCAATGATTCATGAATTGGGCAGTATCCCATCTAGAAATAGAAAGGAGCTGCCTCAGTGCATTACCTCCGTAGTGCTGATCAGGTATTTCCAAGTTGTCTGGTTAAAGGTTATATTCCTGGGGGTAGGAGGGTGGGGTGTGACTGTAATTAGGTATTAAGTCTTGGTTTGCTGATGTGGGGCTTTGCACAAGTGACTATATTTTGGACCTGCAGTTTCTTTTTTAACAGAAGTCATTTTAGACATTTGTGGACAAGACATCCAATAAGATTCTCGAAGAAAATTTATCTTCTCAGGGAAGATTCATCTTGTTATTTGGTATTTCGGCTGTGGTGGGCACAGACAGCATGCCACAGACCCCCCTGCGAATGGACTTGCTTGCCCCTGCTGCTGCAAGGGCTATTTCAGGGTTTTCCTTCACTGGAGAAAGTCATCTTGCTTCAAGCAAGTCACCTTGTGGAGGTCATGCCCTTTTTAAGTAGCCTACATCCAGTGACTGAAATTGTAGTCTAAAGGCCGGGCACTTCTGTTCAGTTGGAGACAACTCTGATGGGCTGAGACTTTGTCATAGTTGACCTCTCCCTCTGCTCAATACACTTCCTTCCATTCTTCTATAGATGTTGGTCCCTAATAAATATCTGGTGGGCTAAGCCTTTATTACATGGTTTGATTGCTTTATTTCCTATAGCAAATGTATTTTAAAGTGACAATGTGATTTGTCCTGATGCCTGTGCTCAGTGTCCATTGGATGGGAGCTTCATACATCCCCCTGGTGCCTTCTCTGTGACAGTGTCATGGAAGGACTTTCCTGTGATGTTCCATGACTCCATGCTGAAATCATGTTCCTATCTAGTTCGTAGAGAGTGTTGTATGTGGATTGCTTGGAATTTGGATTTAATTTTGAATGGAACCTGACTTACAGTCATTCCTGTTATTTTTTAATAACAAAATTATGTTTGAAGACATAGTCCATGGCTCTCATATAAGAATTCTTAATATTAATTGCTCCTAGAATTCAGTGCTAGAGAAATTTTAACTCCTCAGGTGAACAACTATGATTCTATTTACTATACTATAAAAAGCCAGGTAGCTTTGATTTGATTGAATAGAACTGACTAGAGGTGGTGAGAGACAAGAGGTGGAGCTACTCTTTATAACTTATGCCAGTTGCATTAGAAATGTCACTGCGCCTGGTGACCTGGAGAAGTCAATCAAATTATAACTCTTCCAACCTTGGCACCAAACCATGACTAGATCCATTTGGATCCAAATTTTAGATATATTTAGCCCAATACCACAGTTTTTTTCTGGAATGTAAGAGAATATATGTGCTGAGAAGATTCCCCAAAGAAACTATGGGTCTACTATATGTGGATTTATTTAAAAAATAACCAATGTCCATATGTTACAAATTAACTGTAGCTAAGGTATGTCCATGTACATATAAGATACACACACACACACACACACACACACACACACATATACGTACATACAGTATGCCAATTGATTAATAAGAATGCTCTTAATCACAAATCCCTCACACATGGATTGAAAAACTCTTTTTACCATGGATGGCTAGAGCCAATGACTTAGGGTTTACCCTTCCCTTTTATTCTGCACCATTTGCTTTTGCCTGTTAGTTATGGAATATGCTGTTTCTCCTTCATTGAATTCAGGAGCTCTTTAAATTCCTTTGCATTTCCTCATGGTTTATTTGCTCAAGACTATGCCACAGCAATTTTACTATTCCTGTTGCCTTTTCTCTTCTTGAACTCTGTTCATGTTATGTTACTTTAATCTGTGTAGTTTTCCTTTGCTTCTTTTTTTGTTTGTTTACACTCTGAGTTACAATTTCACATTTTAATCCCTCCAAATTAATCTTAGGCAAAGCAGTCCTTTAATAAATTGCACTTAATGGACATAAAACAAAAAGATCTCAACTTAGTTGGTCAGTTCCATAGGACTCTTCTCTGACACCCAAAGTACAGGTTAGGGTTCCTTGACCGCAAGCAACAACAACTAAGTTTGGCTAATATAAGCACAACAGAATTTATGGGATGACTATTGGGGTTCTCAGAACAGATCATTAGGGAAAATGTATTGGATGCTAGGGAAGCAGGAAGTTTGGCAACAGTCTTGCAGCAGGAGTCATTTGCTTTGGGTGCCTCAGTGGGAATGAACAACGAATTCCAATTGTTTCTTCTATATTTGTGATACTCAAGATGCTCTGGGAAAGAGCAGCTGATTAGCTAAGCTAAGGTAATATATACATGCTCTGAATTAATTGGGCCGTGAAAAGAAAGAACTTGAACATTTTCATTTCTGTAGTATGAATCAGACATTTGCCAGTCTACCAATACTCAAAAGAAAGATAATTCTCCCAAAGGAAATCCAGAAGCTTTAGGAAGAGATACTGAAGTGAGAGTCTTCAAATATACAAATGCCCACTATACAGTGGCTTCTAATTTCTCCTCATGTTTCTCTCCTCATAGCACTTGCCATGTTTCTTGCCTATTTTCTAAATACTAGGTTCTAAATTCTGGGAGGGTAAAGACCACGCTTGACTTCTTTATCATATCATGCATCTTCTGGACTTAGCACAGGATTTGGTACATATAATAAATAAACGCTGAATAAAGAAAAAGATATATTTTGACAAACTTGATTAACATCGTTGTATTGCCAGTCTCTCACTACACTTCAGTGGCAATAGCAAAAATGTTACCTCAAATATACTTAGTCAATAAAAATTTATTGAGTCATATAACTGAAAAGACCAGAAGTAGGGCAGTTTGAGGTATCACCAAGGACCAGTTTCTTTCTCTCAGCCCAGCCTTGTTTATGGTCAACATTTCATTAATAATGGTTCCCCTGTAGTCTTAACATGGTTGCCAATAGCTACCAGAACTGTGGACATCCTTTTTTTTTTTTTTTTTATGTCCTGCAGGCAAGAGACAGGTTTGGATCCAAAACTCCTGGAATAGAGCTGAGGAGAATGACTCCTTTATATACCAGGTTTGATCACATGCCTACTCCTGAGCTAAAACCTTTGCCCAGTAGAAGAAAATGAGCTTGTTTTTTATTTATTTATTTATTTATTTGATGTCTGATCTTATTTATTTGTCACTCAGAAAATCTCATTTTTGACTGGACTCAGACTTAGAGGTAGAAGCTCTCAGAGAGGACAGCCTCCGTCTCTTGGCAATCTGTTCCTGGCGTTTTTCTTTGGCCTCCTTTATTCTCTTGGCCAAAAGTTTAGCATATTCTGCAGCCTCTTCCTTATTTTTCTTAGTGCACTGCTTCTTCAAAGCAATACACCAATGTTTGTGCTGGAGGACACGTGGAGTAACAAGACGCTGAATCTTAGGTGCTTTGGTTCTAGGTTTCTCACCTTCTTTGTTTAGGGGCTTTCTCACAACATACTGGTGGACATCATCTTCTTTAGAGAGATTGAAAAGTTTGTAGATTCTGCTGGCTCTTTTGGGCCCCAGGTGACGAGGAACAGTACTGTCAGTGAGTCCAGGAATATACTTCTCCCCTTTTTTTTACAATGACCAAGTTGAGAACACTGAGATTGGTATCCACAATGCAACCCCGAACAGATTTGCGCTTTCTCTCTCCAGTCCTCCTTGGTCTATAGCAGGAATGCCCCTTACTCAGCAATAGGCAGACACGACCATGGGTCAAGACACCCTGCTTCCTGGGGAAGCCTTGTTTGTCATTGCCACCACTGACTCAGACCACATAACCTTTCCATTCTTCACCCAGAGCATCAGCAGCAACTTCTGTGGCCATACACTTCTCATAAAAGGTACGAAGTTTGCGTTCATCGTCTACTTCAATGAGATTCTGGCAGCCAGTAGCTGGGAAAGAGATGTTCAGCTTCATCCTGAAGCAGCCTACCACCTCTGAGTTGCCACGAAAAAGAGCAAGCTTATTTTTTAAAACTGAAACTAGGGTTGGAATACATTTTACTGGGTCTACTTCACTTCCTTGAATGATAAGGGAAGGTTTCTGGTGAGACTACCAACAAATGTCTGTATCACCAGTCAAACTTTATGGCCAGTAATAGCTATAAACTGATTTCTTTTGGGTGTTACAACCCTATCCTATAGACTGTTTTGTCATTCTACTTAATGTGCTCTTCTCTTTTAGGATCCTAGAAAAGGTTATGAATCTTGCTTCTGTGGTTGAAGTGGAAAACAAAACAAAACAGAAATACCTCTGTATAGGCAAGAAGACTTTTACTTTAGAAAAACATATTTTTTTGTAGTTATTTCCTATTTTCCCGTGTTGGGGTTAATGTAGAGCATGAAATCAGCCATAATACCTGGCTTACTAAAATGTAACATGGAGGCTGCTGAGGGCAATGGAAGGTTTCTGAGAAGGGCGTGGGCCTTTGGAATGTTGAGGCCTGCGTGACCACTCTGCCATAGGAATGCCGTGGGGAGTTGCCTTCCCGAAGCTTTCTTAGCCCAAAGACCAGCCCTGTGATCTAAGAGACGGTATATGCATTGTCCCTTAGGCTATGTTTAGCAGAACTCATAGAACATGCATATTAGCATAATCTGCATATCGTATCTTTCCCATAAACAGATCCTTCTAGTTTCAGTAAGACCCCTTGTCGCACATCACGTGCTTGAGAAACAGTGATAAGGATTTGTGATTATCCTGAAGAACCAATAAAAGCGGGAGCAAAGAAGGGCAAAGGGTCTTCGTCTCTGAGCATTGACCCCCTTGCCTTCTCCTCTCTTTCACAGCAGTTTCCAGTCATCTTTCATTCGTCGGTACAGGGATTGCTGATCTTTCCCAGCATTCCCTCTTCATTCCCTCTTCTTTGTCATGTCTGGCTGATGGAAATGATAAGCAAGGCTCTGCTCCCATCAGAGGTTGTCCAGAGACAGAAAGTCTCTTAGTCTTAGTCCTTTGTAAAATCCTGTATGTCCTTCCTTAATTTCCATAACTATAATTTGGTTTTGCTGATACTATGGAGAGTGATGTAGTAAGCCAGGGAAAAGAAAGAGATGGCTAGAATAGCTTTCTGTCTAATCCTCAGAAGTCTTTATGTATTCCTCTTCAAGTACAAAAAGAAATACAGAGGGAAGCTTTCTAGAGGATGTTCTAGTAGCCTCATTTATCAAAGTACCATAAAATGTCTTGGTCTTTCAATAGTGTTAATGGAGTGCTGCATTTAATTAATTCACCATCTTACTCTTAACTTTTTAGCATTTTATCTATTATCTATTATGTGTTATTATCATGCTCCTGTTTTTAAAACATTGAGTTAGGCACTTGCCCATCATTGGTAAAGCATTTGCTCCTTGCTATTCTCTGGGAATATCTAGGAAGTAATTTCTTATAAATAAATGCATCATGTGTAAGAGATACATTATATTAGTATAAATTATCGTAATTAAATATAAAGTACTTGAGAGCCCAAGACCAAAATAAGGTACTGAAAATAACTTTCATGCTGTAGTGTGAGTGAAATACCACCATACACAAGCCCATTGGTTCTTAGAATCCTCCAGTTGTGCAGAATGAAAATTGGGGGGAAGATAAATTATTTCTGTTACTTTCTATCATCCAAACCTAGGATAATATCTTGCCATAACCTTAAAGATGCTTTTAACTAATGGTCTATTGTTAAATGACTCTTACAATTGTTTTATCCTAGAATTGATATTTTACCAAATCTGAATTCAGTTGCAAAGGTTAGAGTGAATTTTACCTTGCTACTTATTCAGACACTTATTTTAACATTTAAATAATTAAAGTTCAAAACCATGTCAGAACTTTAAAACAGTCAGTATAATTCAGAATGTAGCCCATGGCAAGCAGAATGCTGGATTTGGGGTCTATGAGAAACTAACAATTCATCCAAATTCAGTGACATTTTAGCTTCAAGATGTTGGTTTTCTAAGCATAAACAAAGATTTTCTACATGCAAACAATGTTCAACATCTGTTTTCAGGCTTTAATTTTCTTTTGCCTTCTCATTTTTTCTCTTTGTTTTCTTGTTTTTCACCTAAAAATCAATGATCCCTAAGGATTTGTCAATGGAGTTCTCTCTTCCCTTAGGCAAGAAGGCTTTAATCAGATTTGCTTTTTCACCAGGCATACTCTTTTCTCCATAGAGGCAGCAAGATTTCTGTAACAATTGTCAGTTGGCATAGATAGATTGTGATCACATGCAAGGAGTCTGTGAACATTTTCAGAAATAAGAGAGTTTTGTGTTAAATAGCATGGGACAAATAATTACATGCTGGAGATGAGAGGGAAATTCTTCTTAAGGCAATAAAATGTCTTTGCAGTGAGTTCATTTCATTATATATTTAAAATATATATCATGAACACTCATGGCATCTGAGTGAAAATATCCTGTGAATTCTGAGAGATGTCTTCTGTCTTTATAATGGCTTACTGGAAACATTTCTAAAGGTTTATCTGTAATACTAATAAGTAAGGTGCAGCATAAGAAAATATCCTTGAGAAATGATAAGAGATTGACCATTATATTCCACTTTCTGCCAAACGTTTTCTATTTTCTTTCAATTTCTTTGTAATTTCCCTGTTCTTTCTAGATATTATGTTTTATAGTGCTTTTTATTACCCTCTATCATAATACTGTTGTTTGTGGTTGCCCATAAAAAATGGGTATGAGATCAGTACCCCCTACCCAGAATTGTATTTTATGTGGAGACTAAGGACACCACACATGCACTGAAAGAGTATGAAAACATTTATAACACACTTAATGAGACTATTTGGGTAAAATAAGGGAGGCACTCAAGCTATCCTGGAAAATATGGAATGGCTTTAGCAAAGGGATGGATGATGGCTTTGGGTTTTATTGTGGTTAGGAGGTGGTGCTGTGGTGAGGGTTCCTGTGCATGGCTCTGAGTCTGTGTGGTTTGAACATAGGACTGACACCAAGAAAAGGAGGACTTAGGGGCACCTGGGTGGCTCAGTCATTAAGCGTCTGCCTTTGGCTCAGGTCATGATCCCAGGGTCCTAGGATTGAGTCCCGCATCAGGCTCCCTGCTTGGCGGGGAGCCTGCTTCTCCCTCTCCCATTCCCCCTGTTTGTGTTCCTCCTCTCGCTATCTCTCTCTGTGTCAAATAAATAAATAAAATCTTTAAAAAAAAAAGAAAAAGAAAAGGAGGACTTGGGCATTTTTATTGGCTTGCCTAGATGGAGTGCAAGAGGAGAAGGGGTAAGTGTGGGCCTGAAATATTCCAGTGTTCAAATATCAAACATGGAGGGAGAATCTTTATTATCATTGTTCTAAGTGAAAGTCTTCTGCACAGTGAAGGAAACAATCAACAGAACTAAAAGGTAACCTATGGAGTGGGAAAAGATATTTGCAAATGACATATGTGATAAAGGGTTAGTATCCAAAATATATTAAGAACTTATAAAACTCAACACCTCAAAAATAAATAATACAACTAAAAAATGGGCAGAAGGCATGAATATACATGTCTTTCCAAAGAAGACATACAGATAACCAACAGACACATGAAAAGATGCTTAACATCAGGGTAATACAAATCAAAACCACAATGAGATGTTACTTCATACCTGTCAGAATGGCTAAAATCAATAACACAAGAAACAACAGGTGTTGGTGAGGATGTGGAGAAAGGGGAACCCTCTTGAACTGCTAGTGGGAATGCAAACTGGTACAGCCACTCTGGAGAAACAGTATGGAGTTTCCTTAAAAAGTTAAAAATAGAACTACCCTATGATCCGACAACTGCACTGCTAGGTATTTACCCAAAGAATACAAAAACACGAATTCAAAGGGATACATGCACCCATATGTTTATTGCAGCATTATCTATAATAGCCAAATTATGGAAACAACCCAAGTGTCTATCAACTTATAAATGGATAAAGAAGATGTGGTATGTGTATGCCTATATATATACACATATAATATTACTTAGACATAAAAAAGAAAGATATCTTGCCATTTGTAATGACATGGATGGCGCTAGAATGTGTAATGCTAAGCAAAATAAGTCACAGAAAGACAAATACCATATGATTTCACTCATATGTCAAATTCAAGGAACAAAACAAATGAGTTAAGGGTGGAAAAAAAGTGGGGCAGAAAGGCAAACCAAGAAACAGACTCTTAACTATAGATGTATATAGTTATAACTATAACTGATGGTTACCAGATGGAGTTGGGCGGGGGGAATGGGTGAAATAGGTGACGGGCATTAAGGAGGGCACTATTGATGAGCACCGGGTACACCAATATTACACTATATTGAAACTAATATTACATTGCATGTTAACTAACTGGAATTTAAATTAAAAAATTTTAAGAGGTTAAAAATCAAATGTACTATGGGGATTTTGTTTGGATTTTTAAAAACATTTTGACAATTTCAGACTTACAGAAAAGCAAACAGGAAGCCCAGGCTCTATCTCACATTTTTCTCCCCAACTCTTCCCTTAGGAGTCCTCAGATAAAGTGATCCATGAGAATCAGAGCTGGTACGTCTTGTTCTGTCATTCCTCCATCCATTGTCTACCTCTCTAGCTCCTCCTCTGTTCTGCTGACAGCTGTGGCCTTCTCTCCTATGGTGGCTGCCTGTATTGCTACCTTGGTGTTACCGACCTCCTCCAAATCCCTGACATCAATGGCCTTTTGGCAAGAAAGCTCCTTCTGCTTCTTGAGGCTTGCTCCCTTTATTTTAGAGGGTTTCCCCATTGGAGAACAACTGAACTTTTAGTTACACTTTTATCCTTCGTTACAGCTCTCTTCTTCCTTATTGGGGTTGTAGCTTAGAGGGAGGGTTATGGGAGGGTGCTGAATCAGGTCATAGGTAGGTAGTACCTCATATTGGATATGGAATCACTTTTCCTTGGCTTTCCATTCCTTGCTGCATAGTTTCACCTATATTGCCAGACTTCTTCCTTCTGGTACTTTTTTTCCCCCCAAGCTCCGCTTTTTTCTCTCCTTCCAAATCAGCTTCCACTGGGGTCCCCAGTCCATTGGATAGGTGTCGACCTACCTATACCTCATTTATAAGCTGTGTTCAAGTTTCTCACCCATGGGACTTCTGGGCCCTAGGCAAGTCAAAGATGTGGCTGAACATTTATTTTCACATCCCTGATCATTCTGGTGGCATGAAAAGAAGAAACTGCCAAAATGGACTAAGAGGTAGGAAAATAACCAAGAGTGTGGTATTATAGAAGTCAAATGACGTGAAACAATTGTTGGTGAGGATGTGGAGAAAAAGGAACCCTCATGTACTGTTGGTGGGAATGCAAACTGGTACAGCTACTGTGGAAAACAGTATGGAGGTTCCTCAGAAAGTTAAAAATAGAACTACCTTATGATCCAGTAATTGCACTACTGGGTATTTACCTAAAAAACACATAAACACAATTCAAAATGATATATGCACCCCTATGATTATTGCAGCATTATTTACAATAGTCAAACTATGGAAACAGCATAAGTGTCATTGATTGATGAGTGGATAAAGAAAATGTGATACATATATCACTGGGGATTAAAGACATGGATAGATCTATCTATCTATCTATCTATCTATCTATCTATCTATCTATCTGTCAGCAGAACAGAGGAGGAGCTAGAGAGGTAGACAATAGATAGAGGAATGACAGAGCAAGATGTACCCGCTCTGATTCTCATATAGTCTCTGATATATAGATATATATATAATTATATATATAATTAAATATTATTCAGCCATAAAAAAGAATGAAATCTTGCCATTTGCAACAAGATGGATGGAGCTAGAGAGTATAATGCTGAGTGAAATAAGTCAGTCAAAGATAAATACCATATGATTTCACTCATATGTGGGATTTATGAAAACAAAACAAACAAGCAAAGGAGGGAAAAAGACAAACCAAGAAATAGACTCTTAACAATAGAGAACAAACTGATGGTTATCAGAGGGCAGTTGGGGGGGGGGATGGGTGAAATAGGCACTGGGGATTAAAGAGTACACTTATGATGAGCACTGAGTAATGTATAGAATTGTTGAATCCCCCCTATATTGTATGTCTGAAACTAATATAACACTGTATGTTAACTATACTAGAATTCAAATTTTAAAAGCTTAATAAAAAAAAGTCAAGTGAAAATATGTTTAAAAAGAGAGTGATGAAGGAAGGGTGCCTGGGTAGTGGCTCAGTCCGTCAAGCAGCCAACTCTGGATTTCAGCTCAGGTCATGACCTCAGGGTCGTGGGATGGAGCCCTGCATTGGGCTCTGTGCTCAGCATGGAGTCGGCTTGTCTTTCTCCCTCTGTTCTTCCTCCCACATCCCCCACCTCTCTAAAATTAAAAAAAAAAAAAATCTTAAAAAAAGAGAGAGAGTGATGAACCATGTCACATGTGTTGATAGATTAAATAGAATGAGGTCTGAGAATTGATAAAGCTTGGCAAAGTAGAGTTCATTGCTGATCTTGGATATTAGCATTTTCAGTGATTTGGGCATAAAATCCTTATGAAGTGTGTTCAAGTGAGAGAGAAAGTGAGAACAGTGCAGTGAGAGAAGAGAGGGAGAGGGAGAAACAGAGATCACTGCCTTTAAGCAGTAGAAGGGGACATGATTGATGACACAAGTGGAGCACTTGGCCTTAGAGAGAAACATGAATTGTTCATCCACTGTAACAGAGGAGGGAAAACAGAGGAAACAGGGAAATAAAGACAGATGTTGGCAGTTTTGTTGTAAGTACTATAGGGATTCTCTACTGATTACTTTCTTTTTCACGGTAAAATGAAAAGCAAGTCACTAGTGTATACTTATGCTTAGTTGAAGGTATGTAGTTTATGACATCATTCGGGTTAAAGTCTTCACAATTTTTCCCTTTTAAGGTCAGAAGTCTTAGTATAAGAAACCACTTCTTATAATGTGAGAGTTGCACTTGAATCAGGCGAGCCCAAATCAGATTGCAAATTGATGACTCACTATCTGCCATTTAAACATCTTAACAGGTTAAGCAGATATTTATACATTTTAAAATTTGCATTTCATTATTTAAATATTGGGAGATTTTATATTAAAATCACATTTTATATTTCTCTTTTTCTTATTCAAGTATAATTAACACAGTGTTGTATTAGTTTTAGGTAGACCATATAACAGTTCAACAATCCTAAACCTTACTCAGTGCTCATCACCATAAGTGTACTCTTAATCCTCTTCACCTATTTCACACATTTCCCCATCCATCTACTTATATTTCTCTTTTAAAAAATGGATCACCTAGTAGCCCTCGATCTATGTTCCTGCATGGTAATAGTAGGATGGAGATGAATAATACTGACCCCTTAGATAGGGCACTCAAGTTTTCTCCAGTGTCCAACACTCTTCATTATTACCTTATTATAATGGACTTGATTTATTCCTTAATTTATTTTCCTGCCTTCTGTAAAAGATTTGAAATTGAGGCATAAGCTGCAGGGAACAGCTCCAGGGGCACCATTCATATTGTAGCCTCTACTAGTGGTATTACTGGAATTGTGCCCTGTGGAGATCCCTAGCTTAACAAATATTTGCAATTCCTTTCTTGAATCCCACCTTGAGTTATCTATCTGAAGAGCATTCCTAACAGACTGGTTCATTCCTAAGTCTATTTCTATTTGTTATACATTTTTCTCAAGAGAAAGCTCTACTATGTCAGTGCCTGCAATGGGTGAATTGTATCCTTCCAAAAGATATGTTCAAGTTGTAACTCTCAGTACCTGTGAATGTGATCTCATTTGGAAATACGAACTTTATGGATGAAATTAATATATGTTAAGCTTTTCATTTTGATGTAGTTCTAACAGTTTACTTTTGTGTTTGTTTTCCCTTGACTCAGGAGACATTCTAGAAAAATGTTGCTATGGCCGATGTCAGAGAAATTACTGCCTGTTCTCTCTTCTAAGATTTTTATGGTTTCAGGTCTCACATTTAGGTCCTTAATCTGTTTTGAGTTTATTTTTGTGTATGGTGTAAGAAAGTGGTCCAGTTTTATTCTTTTGCATGTAGCTGTCCAGTTGTCCTAGCACCATTTGTTGAAGAGACTCTTTTTCCCATTGCATATTCTTTCCTCCTTTGTTAAAGATTAATTGACCATATAAGCATGGGTTTATTTCTGGGGTCTTTATTCTGTTCCATTGATCTCTTTGTCTGTTTTTGTTCCAGTTATATACTGTTTTGTTTACTATAGCTTTGTAGTATATCTTGAAATCTGGGATCATAATACCTCTAGTTTTCTTTTTTCTTTTTGAGATTGCTTTGGCAATTCAGATTATTTGGTATGAATTCTAGGATTGTTTGTCTTAGTTCTGTGACAAATGCTGTTGGTATTTTGATAGGGATTGCATTAAATCTGTAGATTGTTTTGGGATGTATGGACATTTTAGACAACCTACTAGATGGGAAAAGATTTTTGCAAATACCATATTTGATAAAGGGTTAGTATTTAAAATATATAAGGAACTTATACCACTCAACAACCAAAAAAAAAAACAAACAAATAATCCAATTTAGAAATGGGCAGAAGACATGAACAGATATTTTTCTGAAGAAGATACACAGATGGCCAACAGACACATAAAAAGATGTTCAACATCACTCATCATTAGGGAAATGGAAATCTAAACCACAATGAGATATCATCTTATACCTATCAGAATGCCTAAAATCAAAAACATAAGAAACAACAAGTATTGGCAAGGATTTGGAAAAAAGGAACCCTTGTGCATTGTTGGTAGGAATGTAAACTGATGCAGCCACTGTGGAAAACAGTATAGAGGTTCCTCAAAAAGTTAAAAATAGATTTACCATATGATCCAGTAATTCCACTACTGGGTATTTACCCAAAGAATACAAAAACACTAATTCAAAAGGATATATGCACCCCTATGTTTATTGCAGCATTCTTTATAATAGCCAATTTACAGAAGCAACACAAGTGTTAATTGATAGGTGGATGAATGGATAAAGAAGATTTGGTACATACATACAATGGAATATTAGCCAAAAAAAGAATGAAATCTTTCCATGTGCAACACATGGATAGATCTAGAGGTTATATCACTGCTAAGCAAGATAAGTCAGAGAAAGACAAATACCATATGATTTCACTCATATGTGGAATTTAAGATACAAAACAAAGAAAACAAGAAACAAACCAAGAAACACTCTTAACTATAGAGAACAAACTGATGATTACTAGGGGGAAAGGTAGATAAGGGGAATGGGTAAAATAGATAAAGTGGATTAAGAGTACACTTATGATGAGCACTGAGTAATGTACAGAATTGCTGAATCACTCCATGGTACACTTGAAACTAATATAACACTGTACGTTAACTATACTAGAGTTAAAATTTTTTGAAAAGATATAAGATGAAATCATACTGGAATAAATCCAATCACTGATGTTCTTATAAGAAAAAAAAATACAATGAAAGAGAGAAACAAGCACAGATATACTCAGGGAGAAAAGGCCATAATGAAGACATTGGAGAGATGCTGCCAAAGATTACTGGCAACCGCCAGAAACCAGGAAGAGGCAAGAAAGGGTTTTTCTCTATAGCTTCAAGAGGCAACAAGACCTAATGACACACTTGACTTTGGACTTTCAGCTCCCAGAACTCTTAGAGAATAAATTTCTGTTTTTTAAGCTACACAATTTGTGGTAATTTGTTATGGCAAATAGGAGACTAATATACAGTCTACACTTTTAGCATTTTCTCCATTACTTTTCCCCTAAGACTCTTTGGAAGTTTTTTGGCATTCAATATTCATACTTTATTTTCTTATCTGAAAGAGCTTTGATTTATAGGATTAAATAGGGATCAAGTATTCGAATTATGCTTATTGCCTTTTATCAATGCTGAAGTCATTTAAACTCCCTAGGCAATCTATATTCACTTATTTTTCTCCAGTGAAATCTATACCTCTTTTTAGGTTCCACATTATATACTTGCAGATTCCTGAAAATATGAGGTACCCTGATGTGTTCTTTAACTTTTGGATCATAAAGTGTATATGATACAATTATGCCATTCAGTGATTAAGAGCAGAGCTTCATTCATTTAGTACATTTAGGAAAGACTAGGAATGACATTATTATTTATAGTGGGTGTACATGTGGACTATCAGAATTACCTATTTTGTAAAAATTGAACACTTAAAAGGTGACCTAAGAGCATTTCACTAAACGTAGAATTTATACTAGAAGAAAGGATACTATTCTACTCAGGAGAAAGACTTACAAAGAGATATTCATAAAATATTTATCAAAAACCTTTATGATGCCTGGGTGGCTCAGTTGGTTAAGCAACTGCCTTCGGCTCAGGTCATGATCCTGGAGTCCTGGGATCGAGTCCCGCATCGGGCTCCCTGCTCGGCAGGGAGTCTGCTTCTCCCTCTGCCCCTCCCCCCCTCATGTGCTCTCTCTCTCTCTCTCTCTCTCATTCTGTCTCAAATAAATAAAATCTTTAAAAAAAAAAAAACCTTTATGTGCCAGTTATTTTTTTGTTTTCAAACTTTGGAAGTACCAGGTAGTAGCAACATTTTCTTTCAAATAGTTTGTACTATCACTTACAAAGACAGCAATAGATAAGGTAAAGAGTGAACATAAATATTGTAACAGATGACTTGCTTTAAGTCAAGAAAATAAGAACCATAGAGACCCCCTCACTCTCCAGTGAACAGTGTGTTCCTTGAATTACGTGGAACTATACATTCAGAATCAGAAAGTAACTATACATTCCTGGTGCAAACAGAAACTAAGCCATGCAAAACGAAATGCATTAGACATCAAGCTTTGTGGATTTCACTTACATTATTAATTACATGAAAAAGATATGAATATTTTATTAATTAACATTTTGTTAACTGGAAAATCAATTGTAAGATGAAAGTCTCTTCTTTCAAATGAATGACTCCATTAAAACATTTAATAATCTCTATCTCACTGAAATAAATTCCACTGTTAAAAATTAAAGTGTTCTAATGGTTACAAAATTAGATATTTTCTATTATTTTTCTAAATAGATATATTAACTTAAATACTGTAGTTTTAAGTGTATGAATAGCTAACCTTAATGGAGAAATGATTTTCCAGAATCTAGTCAGCTTTCTCAAGAAAGGTGATCAAATTATAGACATATCTTTGGTAATGACATGTACAGTTACTTTTCAGAGATGTGTTAATATTCAGTCTAGAGTAATAAATTATTAGTATGGTACAAAGTTGAATTCTTTTATATTTAAAAGCTATTAATATTTCTTTACTATCATAGGGAGAATTTTTTTTTTTAAAGCTACATAGACTCTTTTTGCTACCGACTTTCCACAGGGGAAGCAACAATTGAAGAAAACAGAAAAATATTTTTCTGCATGTAGTCTTACCGATATTATTAATTATCTATAACAATTATAATACAATTATATATAATAAAATTATAATACATAACTCTCTCCATGGTATGATTGTATGAATCAAAACTGGTCTAATCCATTTAGTCAATTTATTCTAAGTAATTGTGATATGCTACAACTTTAATATGCCACAAACACAAAGGTGATATTTAATGAGAAATTATTTATTCTCTATTTATCAAATATTAACTGAATGCCTACTGTGTTCTCAATACCAGGGATATTGTTGTGAATAAAACCTGCAGCTTTAAAAAGCTTATCATCTATGGGAAAATAAATGAATGTTTCTACATAAGAGCTTTTGTTTTTCTGAGTTTTTACTGTATATATTAAGTGGGTGCTATAGACTGAATGTATCCTCTGCAAATTCATATGTTGAAACCTAATTCTCAATGTGATGGTATTTGGAGGTGGGCTCTTGGGAGGTGATTAGGTCATGAGGGTGGAGCCCTCATGGATGGGATTAGTGCCCTTATAAAAAAAGGCCCCAGAGAGCTCCCTCATCCCTTCCTCCCTGTGAAAAAATGGGCATCACTGAGGAAGCTGGTTTTCACCAGAACCCAATCTGTAGGTGCCTTAATCTTAGATTTTTCAGCCTCCAGAACTGTGAAAAATAGATTTCTGTTATAAGCCACCCAGACTATGGTATTCTGTTACAGCAACCTAAATGGATCGAGACAGTGGGGCAGATGTAAGTGCCAGGACAAGTAAAGACATTCTATGTTCCTTGCTTCTACTGGATCTGACAGGTTAATCATTTTGCCCTTGTGTCAAAAATGTTCTTTACAAAGTCACAATATTACTTAATTCCTGACCCACTCTTCCCATCCCTGGTACTGACAATGATAGTACAGGCAGTTTCTGCAGACTCTGCCTACTCCCCCACACCCCCCAACATTAACATTTTATATAAACAGTACATTTGTCAAGACTATGAAGTCAACTGCGGTACATTACCATTAACTAATATTACTTTCTTAGGATTTTACCATTTTTCCACTCATTTCCTTTTTTTTTTGTTCCAGGATTCAATCCAGAATATTACACTGCCTTTAGTGGTACATCCATTTTGTGATTTTCTTAGTTTTAAATCACGTATCTTGACTAGAGATAATACAATTTTGCTACTTTTCCTTCTTTCTATTCCTTTCTTGTTTCCTATTCATTTCAACAAAACTGCTGTGATTTTAAGAAGATTCTTAATACCTGTCAAACCACTCAATAAATTAACAATTCTGCTGAGTTTCAGGAGGCGGTTTAAACGCCAACTCAGAAAGAAAACTTTGGGAAGGGTGAATATGATCAACTCTTCTAAAGTTCATAAGACAAATGAACATCATAAGGCCCAGTAGAAGAAATTACTTTCTAAAATTCCAGAAAATCATTTTATACTTCAAAGTTAGAAATAAATTAATCTGATTGCTGCCTGGCCTATAAATTCATAATCTTCACAGAGATTGAATTCCTGTTTGTAGAAAATCAAATTGAAATTACTTAAGAACTGTAAGATCAGAGTTAGAGAGAGGTCATAGTAAAAAAGGTCAGCAAAAGCACTAACTCTTACAGGACACCTTGCATTGTCTTAGCCTTTTGACATCTGTGAGCACCATAAAGATTAGCAAGATATTGAGTGGCACTGTCTCTCTTATTTTCCCAAACTTCCTTGTGCATCACACAATTTTTGTAACTTATAGATGAGTTTCTCCTTGATTTTACTTTAACTATGAAGATTTATGATCTATAAAAAATATCTTACTCTATTGAATTTCATTTTCCTAATGATGAACATTTTATATTATTTTGTTTTATACTTAATTTTCCTTTCTTCATTTTATTATTATTGTTTTTAAAAATAAGGAAGTTATGCATATGGTAAAAAATTAAATTTTACAATAGAGCTTCTAAGGAAAACAGCAGATATCCTCTCCCTTTTCCAGGCCCATACCCCAGAGATAAACTCTTTTAATCATTTCTGTTTTGCTTCTTCTGGTGGATACATTTGAAAATCTAAACAACATGTTTACACTGTATTATTAGCAACTTATCAACTTAACTTTGGAAAATATGGAAATTTACTCTTTACTCAGGCATCTGGCTCTTCTCCAACCTGGTGTTTGCTATCCTTCTGGGTTTGATAGTCATTATCTCTACTTTTCTGACAAGTTACTTCTATAATTTAAGACTATATTAAATACCCAAATTCTTGTTCTACTGCCTTTATTTTTTAAGATTTATTTCTTTGAGAGAGAGAGAGAGAGAGAGAAAAAGAGTGCACCTGAGCTGGTGGGGGTGGGGCAGAGGGAGAGAGAGAAACTCAAGCAGGCTCCCCGCAGAGCATGGAGCCAGACGACACAACTCGGGGGCTCAATCTCATGAACCATAAGATCATGACCTGAGCCGAAATCAAGAGTCAGAGGCTTAACTGACTGAGCCCTACCCAGGCACCCCCGTTCCATTGCTTTTAGACAATGCTTTTGTTTTCCTTTTCCCATTGTGCATGATAAAGTTATTACACTCCTATTTCTTCCCCACTCCATCTTCTAATTTCTATTAGTGAGGCTTTTTTTATGTTGTTGAGGTTACTAACATTGCATTTTATAATTGTTTTTTATAATTTATATATAGGTTTATTAAAAATGTAAAGACCAGTATAGAGCATTCACATTATATTCAAAAAGTAAATCTTATTCCTTGTTGATCTTCATAGGGATGCAAGGACTGAATTCCATCTTCTTAGGTCCAAAGTAAGGATCCCTGTTTCACTTAAAGGTGAATGTGGAATTTAAGAAACAAAACAGAGGATCATAGGGGAAGAGAGGAAAAAATAAAACAAGAATGAAATCAGAGAGGGAGACAAACCATAAGAGACTCTTAATCCTAGGAAAAAACTGAGGGTTGCTGGAGGGGAGGAGAGTTGGGGGGGTGGGGTAAGTGGGTGATGGGCATTAAGAAGGGCACGTGATGTAATGAGCACTGGGTGTTATATAATAATGATGAATTACAGACTTGTACCACTGGAACCAATCATACATGTGTTAACTAACTGAATTTAAATTTAAAAAATGAAAACATAAAATAAAATTTAAAAAAGAGGAAAAAAGGTGAATGTGCTTCGAATTGATATTTTACTACTTACATCCCATGAATCCATTCATAAATTTACTTAACTAATATTTATTGTCCACTCTGTGACAGGTACAGTTTGAAAGCACTGAGGAAACAGTAGTGGATGAAACAAATAGAAATCTGTCTCTCATGAAGTAGGGGAGGAAGTGTGAGAGGATGGTTGTGATTGGGCTTATAGTTTAAAATAGAGTGGATAGAACAGACCTCATTGAGTAGGGGGTATTTGAGCAAGTAATAAAAGACGTAAGGGAAGGGGTGGTGAGTTTGTGGACAGGACATGCCTATCGGCAAACCTCAATTCGAAGTGTGCAGGACACCGAGACTCGTTTGAGTTGTGTTACAGTTAACCTTTTAGTACACACAACATCCCAGACTCAGGGGCTAACGGCCACCACCACCACATAGTACTTCCCATACTCTTCTGCTCATTTCACTGGGCTCACTCAGGTGGATTCATTCAGTTGGCAGTTCAGCTGAGATGGATGGTATCAAGTTTTGAGACTCAGCTGGCAAGGCTGGAAAGTTGGGAAGCCTGAGCTCCTCTCTTCATGTAGTCTTCCAGGGGGTCTTCTGCACCAGGTGCCGGAGGATTCCACAATGAGGAACACAGGAATTTCAAGAACTTGTACAATGTCACTTTTGCCATGTTGTTTTGGTCAAAATAGGTCACAAGAAGTCCAGATTCAAGAGATGGGAAAAGAGATTCTACTCTCTATGAGAGGAGCTAAAAAACAGTATAGTCATTTTCGCTCAATGTACTAAAAGTTGGTTGTCTCCCAAATAACAACCCAATGAAAGATATGCACTGGGTATTAACAGTCATGTGAGTTCCTCTAATTTACTGTCACATAGATAGTTCTATTTATTTGGAGAAAAATTAATTTTGGCCAATTTAACAGTTTCTGATTGATGCTACGCATGAGAATGTAGATATGAGGACAATTGACTCAGTAATTAACAAAAAGACCTGCAGTTAATTTCCGTACCTTTACCTTTTATCCTCTGTATGTGTCCACCCTGAGGCTAATGTCTGTCCATAATTAAGCTCCAGGAATGGGCTACCTCATCCACTGCTGATTATTTGCATATTCTAGATGGCTGCCTCTTTCACTTTGTTTTGTTTACTAGAACATTTCCATCTGATTTA
The DNA here is from genome assembly GCF_037043125.1 of Eumetopias jubatus. Taxonomy (NCBI): domain Eukaryota; kingdom Metazoa; phylum Chordata; class Mammalia; order Carnivora; family Otariidae; genus Eumetopias; species Eumetopias jubatus. The sequence continues at coordinate 110,814,290 of NW_028274814.1, read as the reverse complement.
CATCTTCTAGAAATATGTTGAAATTTCTAGTTATTGATGACTTCTCTCCCAATCTATTTTTTTGGTTGTGTTATTCATTTCCACTGTTTGCTCTGCTTTGTACTCTGTCTCAGGGGCTGAAAGTCTGGGAACTACATTTCTAGAATACTTTTGTTCAAAGTTTTTGATGCCATTTCTGTTCTTTTAATAGTATGCACTCGTGGAAGAACTATAAAGAAAAAGAGAAGCAGAAACCATTCTTTGTCCTGCAGTTACATTAAACTCCAGCAGATGTGTGCTTCTGCAGCAGCAGCTGGATTCCATGTTCCACTGCCAGCCATTGGCTTGGGGGTTGGGAGCAACTGCAACTCTGTGAACCTGTGTGGTAGTTTCCTGACTTCTTGATTGCTGTTTACTGCTGTGTGACCTAAAGAACTAGTAGTTATTTATTCCTGATGTTTGCTTTTTGAACCTTTAGAATTATTTTGTAGACGTCTATTTTTCTGTATCAATTTCCCTTGCACTTGAAATACCTAGAGTGGTTTCTAATTTCCTGATGGTACTTGGGAGTTATTTTTTTAAGTATTCCTTTATTGTAATTTTAATCCAGTCAGAAGGAAAGGAAAGCAAATGTGTGCAGTCAGTCTGTTGTCTTGATTTGGAAACGATTTATGTTTCTTTCTCACCTGTTTTGCTCAGTTGTTTGAGGTTTTTATCCTATATACTTTCCCAAGAAAAAAGCTAGGACATATGGAAGGGTATGAAAAGGGAATTTTTTAATTTTTTAAAATAACCTTAGCCTGGTGTCTCAGGGACATTCTGATAACAGCTCTCTGAGGAGGACATTGTTTCTTCCTCTGTGATGGAGAGTTTCTTATGTCGGCTTGACTAGGTTTTAGTCCCCAGTTATTCAATCGAACGCAATCTGGGTGTTGCTCTGAAGACATTTTGTAGATGTGAAAAGAAGTCCATAATCAGTTAACTTTAAATAAAGGAGATTATTCTCAAGAATCTGGGTGGGCCTGAAATAATTAGTTGAAAGACCTTAATGAAATCTCCCTGAAGAAGAAATTCCACTTGTGAACTGCAGCTTCAGCTTCTGCCTGAGAATTTTGAGTCCGCCCTTCCTGATGGATTGTCCTCCAGATTTTGGTCTTGCCCAGCCAGGCCCTATACCCCATATTCTGTAAACCAATTCCTTGCATTAAATAAATCTATCTATCCATCTATTTATCTGTCCAACTATATAGCTATCTAGGTTCTTATTCCCTGATGGTACTGTGACTGTTACAACCTTCAGGCCCCAAATTGAAAAGTCATTATTTCTCCATATCCCAACCAAACAATGGAATTTTTGTCAAATTTTAGTCTTTTTTGACCATTTGTTCTCTAGATATATTATAGTTTTATTTTTATTCTTAAATCTTTCATCTATTTAGAGTTTATTTGGAGTACAGAGTGAGGAAAGGTTCCAATTAATCTTTTTTAAGATAACTACTCAATTGCTCAATGATACTCATTAATATCTTAAATCCCTGTATAGATGTGAGAATACTTCTGGAGTTTCTATTGTCACACTGCTTTAAATTATGAGGCTTTAGATTTTAATATCCAATAGGGTTGTTCTAACCTTGTTGCTCTCCTTTTTTCAGACTTGTTATTTTCATTTTTTAGCTTTTTCTATATAAACTTTAAGTTATACAGCTTCATTAAAATGTACTGGTGTTTTTATTGGGATCATATTGAATTTATAAACTTAAGGAGAATTGATATCATTATGAAGTTGATTTTTCCTAATTACAAATATGGAAAATCTTATATTCGTTCAAAGCTACCTTTACATAGCTTTTTAGTTTTTTTTCATTTAGGTTTTGTGTATTTCTTGTTAAGTTCATTTCTAAGTATTTTATCATTTTGCTGCTATAATAATTGCAATCTTTGCTTCTTTTACAGCTTTGCTTCCTAATGTTTATTCTTTTCATATAATAAAGGCAATCGCCTTCTGAACACCCAGGTAGTAAACTAAATTCTCTTACTTTTGTATAACTTTTATAATGGATTCTTTTCAGTCTCCAGGTACATGATAATTTTAGCTGCCAGTAAAATAGCTTTTCTATTTTTATTTTTTAATATCTTTAATATTCTTTATTTTTACATCAATGCATTGGCTAACACCTTTGGTAGATAGAATGTTACATTAAAATGCTGTTAGAGAACCTGTTCACCATATCAATTCCTCCAGTATGTCCATATAAACTATAACACTGGCATACCATTGTAGGGAATTATCTATCAGCTCTTATTTTAATGAAGGCTTTTTAAAAATAAAAATGAGTGTTAAATTTTTGTCAATGTCTATAGAATTGATCATAGTTTTCACTAGGTGTATTAAGTTAAATTTTATTAATAAATTTTTTACTGTTAAATTATCTTTGAATACATGAAATTGCTTATGAAATAATAAACTTTCATTAATCTTTTGATTGTTTTGCATCAACATTCATAAGTGAGGTGCAACTATATATTTCTTTTTAGATCAGGTTTGTTATTAGTGTCACAAATAATTGAGGTGTAGATTTTGTTCTTGTACTAATTATTCATTACCCATCCTGGTGAAGGATTATAATCCCTCATTCCATTGCATCAGTTTGGCCTTGTTACTTGCTTTGGCCGTCTGGGCAGTTGTGGCATATGTTACTCATCAACAGAAAGCTTAGGAACCATCAGTCTTTTCCTTCTTCTATGAGGCCAACATATTCTTGTTGGCCAATTCTCCTTTAATCTGAGTCCCCAAATGAAGAAAACATTGGACATATAAGTCAACTCTCTAAGGACATGGAATATGAATGAGGAATAAACATTTGTTCTTATAAACCAATGATATTTGGGACATTTATTACTGTAGCATAACCTTCTTGCTAAAATTATTCTTTGGTATTTAATCATGTTTGCTAGTATTTTAATTGCAGCCATTTCTCCCATTATTTATTCCTAATGGTTGCTTTTTGTATCCATGAAGGAAACTGATTTCTGATATAACTCAGGAAAAAAAAATTCTTCCTTTTCTTGCCATCTTGACTAGATTAAATTACATGATAATTTTCCTTGTGAAGTCATCAGAAACCGATACATTTTTTGGAAGGTGGAATATCTCTTTAATAGTTTTTAAATATTACTTTTTGTAGGGGTGGGAATTTTCTTTTTAGACTTTATATCTTCTATTGTCAGTTTGGGTAAGCTACATTTTCCCAGAAAATTATCAATTTATTTCAGATTTTCATGTTTACTGATAAAACATAGTTCAAATTAGTTACTTTTGATTTAAATAATTTCCTCTATATTTTGTTTTAAGCTTTAAAAAATCCTTGCACAGAAAAATGTGTGAATGATTTAAAATTAGCATCTAAATTTGAAAGGTTAACATTTAAAAATAAAAATCAGGGGTGCCTTGGTGGCTCAGTTGGATAAGTGACAGCCTTTGGCTCAGGTCATCATCCTGGAGTCCTGGGATAGAGTCCCGCAAAGGGCTCCCCGCTCAGTGGGGAGTCTGCTCCTCCCTCTGACCCTCCTCCCTCTCATGCTCTCTGTCTCTCATTCTCTCTCTCTCAAATAAATAAATAAAATCTTTAAAAAAAATCAATACTCATTTGGGTCAGGATGGAGGTAAAATTTTATTTTTTATAGTTACATGACAGGAAATAAATTTTCAAGTGTTAAAAATCTATTGTTATTTATGTTGTTAAGAATATGCTTCAACCTGCTTGGTTTCTATCTTTTCTATCAGTTACAAAACCTCCACCTTGAAAAAAGTTGAGAAAACCTCATTAAGAAATTGATGCTGGTGATAGCTGAGAAAGATGACAAAATCTCTTTCATTATCATTGTAGAAAAATAGATATAGCAGTCAAATCAAAGATCAGTTTGGAGCAGGTTTAGCAGTAAAGAAATATTGATTAACCATCCACGTTTTTTTTTTAAGATTTTATTTATTTAAGAGAGAGAGAATGAGAGATAGTGGGCACGAGAGGGAAGAGGGTCAGAGGGAGAAGCAGACTCCCTGCTGAGCAGGGAGCCCGATGTGGGACTCAATCCCGGGACTCCAGGATCATGACCTGAGCCGAAGGCAGTCGCTTAACCAACTGAGCCACCCAGGCGCCCAGCCATCCACGTTTTAATCAGTAACTTGAAGGGTGACAGAGAAACTATGCTATTAAAGTTTGTTGCTGACAAAAAGCTAGGTGAGAAATAGTTATGATGGGTCATAAAATGAACATTCAAAATGACCTCAATCGAATGGGTGAAGGGGGTCAAAAGGTACAAACATCCAGTTATAAGATAAATAAGTCCTGGGGATATAACCTACAGCATGGTGATAATAGTTAATACTGTATTGTATTTTTGGAAGATACTAAGAGGGTAGATCTTAAAAGTTCTTATCACAAGAAAAAAAACTGTAACTATGTGTGGTGATGAATGTTAACTAATCTTACTGTGGCAATCATTTTGTAATATATATACACATCAGATCAATATGTTGTACAACTAAAACTGATACAATCATATGACAATTATATCTCAGTAAAAATGATCTCAATACTTTAGAATACAAGGCTGAGACAAATAAGATGCAATTTAATGGGATGAAAGTAAACATCAGTATTTTGGTATAGATATGAATTGTTACTCTATGGAATGAGACTTAGCACCAGTACAGTAATGCAAGTTTAATTCACCATTACCTGAATTTGAGCCAATGTTGTTTTGTTGGTTTATGCTATTTAAGTTAGCCTGTTCTTAGACTGAACTAATAGAAATGCAAGAAACATAAGAGGTACATATCTGACTAGCCTTTGTACTAGACAGACTCTTTGGGGATTACTGTATTCAATTTTGAGTCATATTTATTTATTTATTTTTTAAAAGATTTTATTTATTTATTTGACAGAGAGAGAGAGCGCACGCACAAACAGGGGGAGCAGCAAGCAGAGGGAGAGGGAAGCTCAGGCTTCCTGCTGAGCAAGGAGCCCCATGTGAGGCTCCATCCCAGGACCCTGGGGTCATGACCTGAGCCGAAGGCAGACACTTAACCAACTGAGCCACCCAGGCGCTCCTTAAGTCATCTTTTATGAGAGGACTTAAAACTAGAATTTGTCGGGGCAGCTGGGTGGCTCAGTTGGTTAAGCATCTGCCTTCAGCTCAGGTCATGATCCCAGGGTCCTGGGATCAAGCCCCATGTCGGGTTCCCTGCTCAGTGGGGAGTCTGCTTCTCCCTCTCCCTCTGCTTCTCTCCCCTGCTCATTTTCTCTTTCTCATTCTCGCTCTCTCCTTCTCAAATAAATAAAATCTTAAACAAAGCAAAACAAAACTAGGGGCACCTGGGTGCCTCAGTCGTTAAGTGTCTGCCTTCGGTTCAGGTCATGATCCCAGGGTCCTGAGATCGAGCCCTGCATAGGGCTCTCTGCTCAGCAGGAAGCCTGCTTCTCCCTCTCCCACTCGCCCTGCTTGTGTTCCCTCTCTCGCTGTGTCTCCCTCTAAAATAATAAATAAATAAAATCTTAAAAATATTTTTTTAAAAATGAAAAAAAAAAAACCCTAGAATTTGCCAAATAGCCATCTGGACTGTGAAGCTGGTCTAGAAACCATATCATGAGAAGTATTGGAAGTGTCTGAATTTTTTAGTGTGAAGAATAAGACTGAAGGGAATTTCTCTTCTAGGAAGTCTTACATGAATCTCTGTGTTTGTCCAAATATCTCTCTTCTGTGCCTGTCCCACATACCGTATATTCGTTTATTCATTCCACCAAGAATTATATAGAATGCTTACTATATGCCAGTTCTACACTCTAGGGCACATAGTGGTAAGGAAAACAGACAAGATTCCTGCCCTTATGGAACTGACTCTGTGGGAGTCACTGACATTAAACAAGTACATGTTAGTGATTAAGTGCCATGAGAAAGTAAAACAGGGCATGATAATAAAGAGTAACTAAAGAGGAGGTGTTTTTTTATACCTTAGTTATGAAAGGCTTCTCCAAGGAGGTGACATTTGACATGAAATGAATTACAAGAAGAAATCAGCCAAGATCAAGGATTGGCATCTTCCTTGCTTAGGGATTTGGGAGGGCAAGGGTCTTCTCTTGTAGGAATGAGCTTGGCATGTGGCAGGAGCATGGGATAGAATGGTAGGAGATGAAACTGGAAACATAAGCAGGGCTATTTTTTTGTAGAAAGTTTAGACTGTAGTTGTAAGTTTAAATTTTATTCTTAGCGCACGAGAAGTTTATGGAAGGTTTAAACAGGGAAGTTCCATGGTCAGATTTGTAAGCGATGAGGCTGCTATAAGGTATACTGATTGTAGGGGCAAGTATGAAAGAAAAGAAACACTTAGGAAGCACTTTATTTTTAGCATTTTCCCTATTATGTAGATGTTGTTTGCTTAGTCATATTCATTTTTTTTCATTTAAACTATTCATTCATTTAAACTATTCTTCCTCAAGAGCAAAAATCATATCTTGTTTATTTTTGTGTGGCCAGCACCTAAAAAAATACCTGGGACCCAAGAGATACTCAATAAATTCTTTCTTGAAGATTTTAATTTTATGCTCTCTTAAATCAAAGAAAATAATATTTGGAAGTTGATGAGGTTGATTTCTGCCATAGAAATGGAAGCAAAGAAAGCCATTTTGTAACAACAGCACAGTGAAGCAGACATACAGAGAGAAAGCAAAGAATGAGGTATGTCTTTGTCCCCTTTTAATTAGCTCGTTCCAGTTTATTCCTGGTTGTCTTCTGACTTTGAGTGCCCAGAGTCAATACCTGAATCCTAATAATAAACTACTTTTCATCTTTTTAAGTTTCATTAACTGGTATTGATGTCTGTTACTTTCAAGAGAAAAGAATTGTAGGATTAATTTATTTCTACTTATTTGCTAAATGATTTGGGTAAGTTATTTAACTTCTTTAAGTTTTAGTTTTATATTTCTTTAAAAGAGGCTTGATAAAATTATAATATCTGACGATACTAGAAATCCAGATAATGCAATCAGCACTGGGTTCTTCTCTGTCTAGCTTTTATTAATCATATTACACATGGAGGGTAGCCACGATGATATTTGGATTGGAATGAAATGCTAGGTGAGTGAATGACAGGCTAGCCCATTTGGATTTCTTCTTCCAAGAAGGAGAGTGAGTCCCCAAGTCCCTAGCATTTTCTCAGCCCAATGACCCCATATCTCTTTTACCATATGGGCCCTGAAAGATTCCTGCAACTGATGCTTATCACCTAGGAGTCCAAACCATCATAGTGAGACACATGGAAACATTTAAGCCAGAGTTGAAAGCTGTTACCAGGTGATACTAAGCTATAATTGGGACCAGGATGGTTATATCTTGCATCTTAATCCCTTCCTCTACTTTGGCCCCTGACCCTGCATCAGAAATCTTGTGCAGGCTCAACCTAGTCATTTAATTACACTTGTAATAATATTGCTTCATACATTATGCAGTTTAAATTTTTGTACATCACTTATTACAGGGTTCTGCCATAGTAAAATCTACAAATAAATTATCAAGAGAATTAAATGAGATTGTATATGTGAAGTTCTTGGTGTAGGGATTGCACATTCCAATAACTGTGAAACTAATATCAGTCATTAGTATTATGAAGCTCAAAATTACAGTTATTAAAGTTGGAAGATGAGCAGATAAAGGAGCTGAAACTCAATATGGTTAATTCTAATATTTCATATATAGTTAGAGATTAGAGTTAATACAAATGGCTGAAGTGATAATCTGTGAATTTCATTTGTATAAGTTATTCTTTTCCTCTTCTATTCAGACTAATTGTGAGTTGGATGCATATTTAATATTTTCAAAAGAGGAATTGGCAGTGAGTTTGTTCTGTTGGCATTTTTGCTCATACATATGCTCTATCTATGCCTAGAGATGGTATTATTTTTACCTTCCTGTCATCACACTGATCTCTTTTATAAGAGCAAACATTTCAAAATATGAACTTTTGGGATTTAGTTTATTCATTTTAAAGCAGTCATCTTTTTAACTTGTATTCATTTCCCTTGGATATATGAAGTCTGTAGATTCTATGCTACTTAGGATTTGTAAAGCAATTATTAAAAGTCTTTGATATTTATAAAGGATCTGAAGCTTTCAGGGTGATTAATTATTGATTACCCAAATGAATCAACATATCAGGCCATGATAAATATTTAACATTTTCTTGGAGTGAAGTAATGCATTTCATGAAGTTTTTTTATTATATTGTTATTCTGTGTTTTAAACTTTCTTGCATGTTGTTTTACAATTAGATATAATCTACTTTTTAAAAAAAGACATTTTGGGTCTTTCAGCATGTTTAATTAGTTATTTTAAATAAACCAAAAATATAACATAGGTAATAACCATACATTTCTCATTCAAATCTAAATGGTTTTACATATATCTTTGGGATTTTTTGGAGTCTGATATTTATTAGCAAGCAAAATCAATCTTTCTTTCTTTCACACAAAAACAGGTTTGGATGTTTTCACTGTTCTGACTAAAAATGTCACTCAGTACAAAGTTAATTCTCAAAAATTGGTTGGTTCTGATTAATATTTGTAAAAAATTTGTTAAGTGCTAACTACAAAGTGCTGTTGCCTGTCTCCATGGAATTGATGTCTCCATAAACAAACTGCTGTTCCATTATGGAAAATACCAACCTAGTCAACAATGAAAACCTTTGCAACAGCAACTTCATTCAAACAGTAAAACACTTATGATATACTCTTTGTGTAAACATGTTTGAGAGAGTCAGGTTAGCAGCATTACCCATTCATTCAACAATTAAATATTGTATAAATATTCTGTGCACTATGATAGATGCATAGGATGTAACAGCAAAAAGGACATAGTGTCTATATCTCAGAGCTTGTAGAATGAGAGATAAATGAAAGGCCAATTACATAGAAGTGCCATGATAATGAAAACATCCAGAACTAAGGCAGTGCATAGTGAATATACAATACCCTATATGTATATGTCTACTTGTATAGAGAGGGGATAAAAAGGAATTTGCAAAGTGAAGAAGTTGGGAGAAAAGCATTTGTAGTAAAAATGAGGGTCCATAAAAATGCTCAGGGTTTTGAAAAAGGTAGAAGAGTGGGATGAAGGGGAATGAGAAATATGTTAAAGAAACTTAGTAAGCAGTGTAGGTGTTTTAAATATACATTAATGACTAAATAAATAAATGAAATAGTTAAGGGTATTAGAACAAGTAGAGGAATAACTATGAAAAAATGCAAAAAGTTAAAAAAAAGAATGGGAGGGAAACTCAGAAAAATGTAACGTTGAAAATTAAAATACAAATTTAATGTTTAAAACTAAGTGTGATAATGAAAGATAGTGACTGGAAATGTGTTTCTACGGGTGCTGTTGAATAGTACCTTAAAAAACATTTTATTGCAATATAAAGTTTGGGAGAAATTGGGCAGATTTATTTATCACAGGACTTCTCAGAGGCATTGATATGTGAGTATACCCTGTGATTCTTGTAGAAAGCAATATACTATGCAGCTTTCCCCGTATTTCTTGACTATATATTTTTATTTCTAGTATTTAGTAAGTATTTAGGATTAATATTCTGATAAACACAATGGGAAGTATTATGTTAACAGAGATGTATCAAAAATGGGCGGGGGAGATGGGGAATAAGAACCAACTTCACTTGTTTTTCCTGAATTTCACATTATTTCTCCCTGGGCAAACCCCTTTCTGTTTTAGTCATATCCCTTCCTACCCAGTTTCCAGTCTGCTATAATTTATTTTTCAAGCAGACAATCCCATGATGTCCTGTATATATGCATATGTGTATATATATGTACCTACATGCATACATAGGTGTGTACACACAGCCATACATATGTGAGATATACATAAAATATTTGGTTCTCCTTATAAATCAGTTTTCTAGGTTCAAAGGTAAATAGTACATACTTAGCAAAGATATCCAACAAGTCTGACAGCAGTTAAGAGTAGTATATGATACAAAAAGTAGTAATGAAGACTTCCTATGGTTTAAAGTAAAAAAATACAATAATAGGGAAAAAATGTAATAATATGGAAAATGCTATAAAATATTCCCCCAGTCTTCAAACATATTACAGCACAGAAACTCTTAAGGGATCAATAACCAGAGTGTTTATGCATGCCATATGGAAAAATTTCCTCTGCAGTGTGCCTGCATTGCCATTTAAGTGGAGAATAAATGTTATGTTAGCAATATTTTTATATAGCCTAGAATTTTAATTTTTTAAATTTTTTTTCTCCATTGCATCTGGATGGTGAATAAAAGATAAAGTTCAGCTAGAGAAATAGTTATTTATATAATCTTACACAATAATATGATTTTAAATGAAACTTTTACAATTTTATTCTTGAAAGGATAAGCAGTTTTTTCTTTTTCAAAAATAATAAGTTCAGTTGGTAGGTAAATATGTGCTCCAACAACAAAATAAAAGACTTTATGGACTGTTATTCTATAACTTTAAGCCAATGCTGGACATAACAATGAATCTTATACACTAAAATAGGAAACTTCCTAACTCAAATAGGAAAATCCAGTAACTTTGGAATTTCTAAAGCTACCGTGCTTGAATGTCTATCTAGAGCATTTTGATAATGCACCAATTTCTTTTTATGATTTTTATCTACCAAATAAGAGTAAAGATGAAAATCATCTTAACATTGTTAACTTTTCATATTATAAAGCATTCTTCTCAACCATAGAAAAATTGGAAAACAGAAAATTATGGAAAGAACATTAAAATTGTACACATCCAGTTACCCAGTGTTAACCACTCCTATTTACCATATTTGTCTACACATGGATTTGATAGGCACTGCTCTATTTATGATGCCTTCTAGATACACAGTTTTACTTTTCAACATGGCATCACTGTGTATATATTCTAAGCCACATTAAAGTTGTTTTTTTCCCTCAGTGGCACTGTAAGGAGATTCTCATGTTTACTCAGTTGTGAATCCTGCAGTCTACTACATGGTATCCACAGCTTGTTTCCTTTCCTGACTCTCACAGCCCTTCTGTGCTGTCTGTGACTATCACTTATCTTAGGTAATGTTATTGCATACTGTACTGTATTCACACAACAAACCCTACTTCCAACTCCATGGGGCCCCATCAGCACTGATTTCTCTGAAACTCCTAAAACATGAGCATCCTTCTATACTCTAGGCAGTAGGGAAGAAAAGATCTTTCTCTAAATCCCTAAAATTATGTTTTCCTCAGTGTATTAAAGTTCTGAGGTCTGGGTTTCGATGTCATACAGAATTTTTTTTTTTTTTTTTTAGAAAAAAGCTTTTTAATTATGTTTGCAACTTCTTCCTTCCATGAAATGAGAGGGTAGGGCAGGAGTTACGTCTAGTTGACAACTGTCACTGTATTGAGTATTGAGAATGGCCTCTCCTCTCACACACTAAAAACTTTGTGACTTGCCCAAACTTATGATTCTTTGGTGCAACAGTATACCTTTGTCAGTTCCGAACCTCCAGGATCTAATATCATGTTTGGCATATAATATGACTTAAAGATGTGTTTTGTGGGGCACTTGGGTAGCTCTGTCTGTTGAGCATCTGCCTTGGGCTCAGGTCATGATCCCAGAGTCCTGGGATCAATCCCCGCATTGGGCTCCCTGCTCAGCGGGGAGCCTGCTTCTCCCTCTCCCGCCACCTTGTGCTCTTTCTCACTATCTCTCTCTCTCTCTCAAATAAATAAATTCCTAAAAAAAAATGTTTTGTTTGTGTGTATGTATGTGTGTGCTGGGGGTGGTTAGCATTTGTGTATATGTACGTCTATATATATATATGTCTCTGTGTGTTATTTTATTATTGGTGATGATTGGTGGCTATTTTCTTCCTGAATAAATGTTGATTATATTGGTAAGGAATGTAGAGAGAAAGGTATATCATAGTTTAGTATAGAGAAGCATTGACTTGCTAGATGTAGTACTAATTTTTTCTCCAGGTAATTTCCATACATATTAAGACACCAAGGCACTCATATCATGGAGAGAAACTGAGTTCCTATTGTTTATCTGAAGACAGAGCTATAGTACAGTGCAGGTGCAAAGCTATGCCATGATAAAAAATATTATATAATAAGAATGTACAACTCCTGCTCAGAGTGAATTACCATTAGGAAAATCCCCAAAGATGCTTTCAGTGATGTTGTCCCATTCATCCTCTGTCTTGGATGAAATGAAAAATTAAATAAAAGTTTAGAGAGTTTAGAAAAGGGGACATTTATTGAAACTTTAGAAAATGGCCAATTTATTTCTTGGAAGATAGAAAAACAGCTCTTAGGGGAACTCCTTTTTTCTGAAATTTCTACTTCTCTTCAATGTACTTGCATTCTTTTCTGTTGAATAAGTTACACTTCACAGAGATCTTGGAAATTCTTTTAATGACTTTGGGATACGCAGCTGGGTTCCAACTCATTAAATAGCTCTGTCAACTTCTACCAAATAACTACTTCTAGTCCCTGCCCAATGAATGTTGGAAAGTTCTAGAACTATCATACTTCTGGGGGCTACAAATGAAATATGCTTGTTTTCATCCCTAGAGCCTCACCAACCAGGGATTTCTAATACTATGCCAAACCCAGCCACCAATTGTTTGAAAGGAAAAAAAAAAATCAAGCAAATTTCCCTAAACGGCAGACTGGTCAACTTATTATCTACCATATTTTGAAATTTCCTAAAAGCTACCATGTAAGCATAGATGTAGATTTTGTTAGCCATGATAAAATTAAGTAAAAGATACAATTCACATTTACAAAATATATAGTTTTCCATATTTAATATGTATATTATTTCTAAGATGTCAAATGTTCATATTTCTAAGTATCACCAAGAGTATTCCAGTTAATCTCATATTATTGCAAAAATTAAATAAAAGTTTAGAAAAGATAAAAAGATGTAATACTAAAATTTGTTTCAAAATACTCTTTAGAAAACTTTTTTTAACTTTTTTTTGTTATGTTAATCACCATACATTACATCATTAGTTTTGGATGTAGTGTTCCATGATTCATTGTTTGCGTGTAACACCCAGTGCTCCATGCAGAACGTGCCCTCCTTAATACCCATCACCAGGCTAACCCATCCCCCCACCCCCCTCCCCTCTAGAACCCTCAGTTTGTTTCTCAGAGTCCATAGTCTCTCATGGTTCATTTCCCCCTCTGATTTCTCCCCCTTCATTTTCCCCTTCCTGCTATCTTCTTTTTTTTTTTTTAAATAAAATAAGTCAATCAGAGAAAGACATGTATCATATGACCTCACTGATATGAGTAGAATAACTTTTAATCAGTCAGTCGTGATTACTGAGTTCATACTTAATAAGGATGAACATCTTTCACTTAAGCTATTCAGTTATGTAGTGGCTACCCCTGAATCATTAGACATCCTTTTGACTTCTCATCAAGTCATCTTTTCCAAAGATTTTTTTTTCCAAAAATTAATTTTTGTCCCCCATTATAATCCTTGAATTATCTGTAGGTGAACCTGAACCTCAGCTTTTTGAGGTCAATCCTGTCAGTGTTAGTGTTATCTTGTAAACGTTAATAAATACAGGAACACATATTATTGTCTAAATCTAATAAATAGAGCATTGGTGGAAAAACCTTAACTCCAAAAAAAACTTGATATAGGATGGTCAAAAAAAGGAAGAAGTGGTCTTGCTTTGATTCTGGGCTCATGAATGAATTGACATTATAAAATGAAATAAGTCAATCAGAAAAAGACAATTATCATATGGTTTCTCTCATATGTGGAATATAAGGAATAGTGCAGAGGATCATAGGGGAAGGGAGGGAAAACTGAATGGGAAGTCATCAGAAAGGGAGATAAATCATGAGAGACTCTTGATTCTGGGGAAACAAACTGAAGGTTGCCGAAAGGGAGGTGGGTGGGGGGATGGGGTAACCGGGTGATGTGATGAGCACTGGTTGTTATAAGCAACTAATGACTCATTGAACACTATACCAAAAACTAATGATGTATTATATGTTGGCTAATTCACTTGTATGCACCATGCCAGGATCCCCGAGACAGCAACAGTCTGTAGGACCCTAGCCCCAAGTGGGATGCAACATAAATTTCTGTGTGGCCATATTTTGGGGGCCCCCAATCTGAAAGTTGCCAAGCAGAGTTCTCAGGATATAAAAGCAGACAAACAAGGCAATAGCTGTCCCTGGGAGATAAAGAATCAACAACAAATAGGTACTCTCTAAAGCTAATTCACGAGTCACAGTTCAAAAATCTAATTCTTACAAATGTGTTTTGCCAAACAATCTGAATTTGAAAAGGAGGTGACAACGTGAAATTTTACCTTCCTCTCTCAACCAGGCATGCCTACTAGAAATCTAGCAGAGCTGATTTTGGTGATTCTTACCTTTTGTGAGCTTCTGCCTGTTTTCCCAGGATCCTGCCCACAGGCCCTGGAGTGAGTGCAATGTCCCAGCAGGTATTATCCCGGTCAGGAGAAATGTAGAGTAGGAAAAATAATTTTCCCTCTCCCCTTTATGGTGAGTGCTTGGCTGAGATCCCTTTTTGTCTAGGACACCTCGTATGTAAATGGATAAACCTATCAAGGTTAAAAGTTCTCCACTATGACCACTGTAATTCAAGACTACTTTGGTAAGGTTAACCTGCTTGTTCAGCTTTTAAACAAAATTTTATTCACTGGAGGCTTTCACACTGGACCCAGTCCAGCTTAGCTAGTACTGGGTCGGACCGCAACTGGTCTGGTTTCTGGTTTCCAAGCCGGAGCGCTCAGACACTGCATCCGGTCTGGTTTCTAAGTCAGACCCAATCCGGTCCAGTACCCGGTCAGGTTTTTAAGTCGGACCCAATTTTTCTTGCGACAGTTTTCAGACCCAGTCTGGAAAAAGAAATGGTTAAATAAAGTCTAAAGCTCCTAAAGCAAAAGCTGTGGAGGATCAGGATCGAGGACTTACCCACCACCTCATAAGAAGGCAAGCAAGCAGCAAGCTCCAGGGGCCCAACAGGTACCCATGTTTGTTTGTTGTTTTCGGTGGACTGGCGGGAGTTTTGTTAGGTTCCTTTTTACTAATAGAATTGTTAAATGATAAACTGAGTCATATTAAAATTTTTAAGAGTTTATCTGAGCAAAACTTGGGCAACATCCAGTTTAGCAGGTAGAAAGGAGCTCCGAAGAGCTGTACAAAATGAAAGACTTTTATAGGCAGAAGGGAGCAGGAACAAGGAGGTATATTAGGCAAAAAAGCAGATCGGTTATTGCAGATTTACTTTCCTTTAGGGACTGGCAGGGGTCTATGAGACAGAATACTTAAACGACACTGTTTAGGTGAATCCTGATTGGTTTAGGTTTGCATTTCTGGGAAAGCCAAAACTGTAATTAAGTTAGGTATCCGTTTGGTGACGTGGACTTTAATTAGCATAAGTGGCTCCATTTGGGGCCTGCTGTCTTGTTTTTTAATGAGCAATAATCGCGCCTCGGATAAACCTCATTGGCTACGATACTGTCACTGCGTAAAGTTGTTGTCTTGTTTTTAACACCTGTAGGCTAATATATAACGTCATGCTTAAAAGATCTTCTGAATTACAATGGCATTAAAATTCTAGTGCTTTTTTTTGTACGTTTCTGACGTTAGTGTATTTTTCTTTTTCAAATTTATTGTTTTGTGAGAATACAAAAAAGATCCATGTGTATTTTTCCATAAGACTAATTGATTTTCTCGACACCCTTTATTGATTTATCTGTCCTTTCCCCATTTATTTGTAATACATATTTTTCAAATTTCCTGGTTCATCTCTGAACACTATTCTGTTTCATTCATCTATTTGTCTATTATGGTGTTTCTCAAATTGTGTTTTAGAGATGATGTCTCATTAGCCAACATGATTAGAAATAGTATTTTCTCTGTTAATAATAATTTTAAAAACTGGTTAAAGCAGAAAATCATAAAAAAAATAGTATCCTAAATATTTTAAATTAAAACATGAATGCACATTTATTTGCAGTCTCTTAAATTAGATCTTAGGCATTTTCTTTGGCTATGCTTTTCTTAATTTTTGTGTCATCACTTTTGCATTAATATTATGTTTGTATCTTTCTCTGAGGTGGGCAAGATCTTAAAGACATTTATGAATAATCTGAGTGACAGTCCTTTTGCTTTTTATGATTTGTGCCCTAATCAGTTAAGTTTTTTCATCCATGCTAGTTAAAAAGATTTTTTCCAACAATTTACTTCTGTTATGTTTTTCTAAAACATTTATTTTCATAGAAATAATCTTTTTGAACACACATTTCATGAGTTTATATAATGTTTAATTAAATTATGTAACTATTTGGTGTAAATAGGCATAAACAGTTTTGAACACAACTTGTTAGTTGTGTTTTCAGTATGCAGAGGGCATCAGATGGTAAGTTTCATGGTGAAAGTAGAATTCCATAGTTAAATTGGTAGATTAGTTAAGGAAGGATATTTGTACTTGTGTTATAATCATCTGGGACTCTCGTCATAAAAAATGCATATTTCCACACTCTAGTCCTGACCTAGAAAATCAGAATTTTTAATGTTTGACCCACAGGGAAATTTCAGACTTAACATGCATCCTAGGTGATTTTTCTGCATTATTTGAGAGGCATGGGTGTATTACTTTACTTATACCAAGCTAATTTATATAACTCTATTATATTTTAATATTCTGTAGGGCTCCTCCCTCAATTTTCTTTTCTTAATTTTCTAGGCTAGTTCTGCCTGCTTATTTTAATAGATCAAACTTAAAATCTTACTTTCAAGTATTTTGTTTCTGATCATGACTGCCTTACTAGATTAATTTAGAGACAGTATCTTTTTAATGTGAAATTTTGGTTTCCACAAACAGGTTATGTGTTTCTATTTATTCTTTTAACTATGACTCAGTAGGGTTTTAAAGTTTTCTTTGTATAAACCCTCTATAATTTTTGTTAAGTTTCTTCCTAAATGTTTTATCTTCTTTTGTTATTTCTACTGAAAATAAGGTCTATTTATCCATTAAATATTCTAACTCACTTTGGTTTATATATGGAAAGCTGTTGCTTTTATATTTTCATTTTGTAATCCATCTCCTGATTCACATTTTTTTCCTATTGTTTCTAATATGTTTTTCAGTTTGTTTTCTTGTGTTTTCCAAATATATAGTCATATCTACTGCAAAAATTGTTTTGTTTTTTTCCTTCTTGCTATGTTTCTTAGTTTTAAGTGTACTGACTTCCAGAATGGCACTCTGTTGTTCTGCTATATGGAACTGGGTCCCCATAGGGGCCTTGTTTACTCCTCCTGTCTCTGGCACATGACTATGTCTCTTATTAGGCCAAGTAAAGGATGCTGGGACCTTACAGAGCTGCATCATTTACTCCTTGAATATTCTTCCCTGAAATATGGAAGGTTATATCCTCCCTCATTTGCTCCAAAGAGCTTCCTGTTTGGCTAATATTTTTCTTAGTTTTAAACTTGTAGCTGTTTATCTTATTTAATTGAAGATACTGTATTTATTTTATTTTTGTTGAGTTTCATATAGAGTATGATTACTTTTATCTAGCTAATTTGCACAGATCTTCTTCATCAGCTTTTTAAAGACCTAATATATATATATTGGATCTTAATTTCTTTTTTCTTTTAACGTAAGTTTACACAGTCAAATATGTAGAATTTTTCTTGTACAGCTTGGTCTGTGAATGTCACAAAAGGTTGCAGAATGTAGTTAATTGCTGAAGTTGGATAATGGAAACAGGAATTTTTTTCATGCTATTCTCACTGCTTTTTGTGTTGATAAATTTTCACAATTAAAAAAATAAGGGTATTAACTAAAAAGTATTTCTCTACTTTGAGCTCTGTCAAATCTTTACCAAATGTATTCTTGTTTTATGATTTTATTTTCAGTTAATACTTTCTTCAATTTGGAATTAATCTTTTTGTATATTGTTAGGTGATTGTATGATATTCCCCCCCCCCAAGAAGTAACCAATAATCTCAGCATTATATATTGAATAAACTTCCCTCTCTCTCTCTGTCCTCCTTTTCCCCAACAGATTGATGATGCTACTTTCATTGTTGTCTAACATCATCATGAACGTCTGTTTCTGGAAATTTTATTTCATTCCATTTATCTACTTTTCTGTCAGTTCTTACATAATAATCTACTTGTAACTCTTGCAGTTTTAATTATTTTTAGTATTGGTCATAGCAAATATCCCTCTTTACTTTCTTTTTAAAACTTTTCTTGTATCTTTTAATCCATTCACTCTTCTTGATAATTTTTGGAACCATCTTGTCAATTTCTAAAACAGTCACTTTGGGATATGATTTAAATAGCATTAAACCTACTTAATAATTAGAGAAATCTCCTATTTAAAGTCTTTTCTTCTCAGCTGGGTGCATAGTATGGTTTTCCAATTACTACAGTCTTGTTTTTAAATGCTTAGTGAAATTTTATAGATCTTTTTTCATATACAACCAGAATGTTTCTTAAGTTTACTTTTTATGTATTTTGTAGTTTTTGTTAGCAGTTGTGAACTAGATACATATTTCTTCTAATTAAAATTTCTACTTTGTTCATTCTTCTTGTCTTATATAGCACCAATGATTTTTGTAGGCTTCTTTAGTGTATACCTCTTCATTGACTCTTCTATCAATTTTCCTTTTGTTTCTAGAAGAGTTTTTTTTTTATTATTTACTGGGAAAATAACCATTTTCATGGGATAATTGACTTTTAATTTCTTCTTAATATTATTCACTGGGGAAGGGTCCCAGAATAATGTCATATTACAATGATGATACTGGGTAAACTTTTACTGCCTCTAATTTTAATGGACATTTATCTAGTGTTTTACTGTTTTACTGTTAATTATGAGGTTATAGGTTGATTTCATGTTAAAAAATAATTTTAGAATTTTGCTCCCTGTTTCTTGTTTTGAAATTTTAATATTTAACCTTGTCACATGTCAAAATCTTATTTATAATTTCTTACTTTCTCATCAATTTTTTATTTATTTTCTCATTCTTAATTTTATATATTTATATTTACCCTTTATCTTGATTAGACTTATTAGAAATTTGACTGTTTAATGCTTTTTTAATCTGGTCCTTAGATTCACTCTTTATTGCTATTTTTTAATTTATTAATATTTGTGTTCATCTTTATTATTTTTTTCCTCTTGTATTCCTTTTTTTCTTAAAAGATTTTTATTTATTTATTTGAGAGAGAGAGAGAGTGAGAGAGCATGAGCAGTGGGGGAGGAGCAGAAGATGAGGGAGAAGCAGGCTCCCCGCTGAGCCAGGGCTTTATCCAGGATCGTGACCTGAACAGAAGGCAGCCGCTTAACTGACTGAGTTGCCCAAGCACCCCTCCTCTTCTATTCCTTAGACTTTTTTTGTGATCCTCTTTCTACCTTTTTAAGTTGAGCATTTTGATATCTGCTTTCATTTTCATTTAACAATGAAAATATTTACTACTCTAAATTTTCCTTTTAGTATAATTTTGGTCATAAACTATATACTTTGACAGCTTATCAGTTACTATTATATTCAGCCAATAATTAAAGATAACTTGACAAGTATTACTTTATTTAAGAAATCCTTATTTGGAATCTTTATTATTAAATTTTTCTCCTGAATGTTATCATTTACATGCATCTGGTATTGAGTTCTCTGCCCACCTATTAGAGAGAGGACCCTCTATCCTTCCATACCCATAGTTAGAAAAACTAGTTATTGTTCTGATAACACACTGCGCATTAATCAACTGCAAACTCCTATGATTTTCAAGACAGAAATTTTTTTTTCCCCACTCAGGACTTAGAAATCAGCCAGGCAGCTTTGCTTCAGGCTCTCGGTGAGGATCAGCTCTCTGCTCATAGCTGCACACTATCACTTTTACTCAAATTCCACCAGTCAAAGCAGGTTTATGGCCAAGCCCAAATGGGATGGGTAATTATATTCTCTCCACAGGGAAAGTATGGCAAGAACAGGGAAGGAAGGAAGAATTGTGAAACAGAAACATAGTTGACCCCAAGCATGATGATGAAACAAATGCTTTACTTTCCTGGTCTTTAGCAGAGTCCAGTGAGGTACCTGCTTAATACAGAATTAAGGACTAGAGTAATTCTTACCATAGATGTGGTTTGGCAGGGGAAGAGAGTTAAATAGGAATTCATGCCAGAATCCTAGATAAAGTAACCAGAACGAATGCTAGTTTATAAACTCAGGTGTGAAAGAAATACCACATTTCTTTATTTCCACAAATTAAACTGTATTAAGGTCTGAGTTCCTATGCCACTTTGGGATTTACATCACAATCATATTCCATGTTTTCCCCATTCCCTCACTGAAGATTACAATCTGGGAAATTTATTTGGTTCCCAGAAAGTATGGTGAGGGTCTTTGATTACTAAACCATCAAAATTGCTCCAGATATTCTTATTCTTCCATAAGCATAGCAAAGAGTCAGGAGGAAAATACAGCAAAAGTTAATAATAGTTACATACAGGGTAGGGGTGCAGAGGTGGAAGATGAGATTGGAGGGAGAGAGGGGACATCTTTTTCTTTTCTATGTATTTATAAATAATGAGTTTATGGGTAGTTTTATTAATCGTTTTTGTGTTTTCAATATTTTCCAAGTGAAAAATAAAGATAAATGTTACACTAATTTCATAATGTTGCTCTGAAGTTTAAATAAGTAATACATATAAAAGGTTTAACGTAGTGTATCCTCATAATAAACTCCTTAACCTGATGTGTGGGATTTTCCAACTGTTAACATGGTTATATCAGAAACTGTATTTCCTAGACCTAGAGTCTCCTTCCTTGTGTTCTACCAGATTAGAGTTGGCTAAAATTGAATTTGCCTGATATTTGAGAGGCAGAATCTGCAGCTATGCTCTGAAGCTCATTGGGTTAGAGATTATGAGGGATTGATGCACCGGTGTGGATCCATTTTTGTCCTTGCTCCTACCTATTCCATGTCTAGACTCTCCCCAACTCTCGACCACCCTCCTAACCCAGAGCAGCTAGGCTCACCATAACATGCTTGATTATGAACTCACAAAGGTGGTGGCCACCGAAAGTCCAGCTCCTTTGATAGGCTTGTACTAGTTTCTCTTTTTGGTCCTTCTCCAGTTTCAGGCTTTCATCCATCTCTTCAAGCTTCAGCTTGTTCAGCTGTGTCAGAATTAGTTAGTGAACACATTTGTTGATTCCTTAATTTATCTTTTCAGACTTTTCCTTCCCCAGCTCCTCCTACAGTTGTGTAAAGTGTAATGTTTATAATAATTTCCTAGTTATATAATATTCATTGTGGACCTGTATCTTTAATTAAACTGTAACTGATATAGTTATTGGTATCAGAAGTGGTTTTAGGGCTACAGAACTTTAAGATTGAGAGGAATTGCTTCTCTGATATAATCAGATTAAAGGCACTAATGAACCCTTTCCCCATGGTGAAGGATTGCTGGTGTTCCACGGCATGTGGTAACAAAATGGTTACTTAAATTACCACCTGTGGACACCTATAACCTAGTGCCTATAGAAGTTTTGTCTTTGTGTGAACATGTAATTGTTGCAATAGAACATTTTAGTATAAATAAGGAATATAATGGGGATAGTTGATTTCTGCTAAGTATGCAGGAGAACTTGTGAAAAAAAAAAAAAAAGGTGACCTAAGGGCTTTAAATTTCCAGGCCAAGGATATAGGACAAAAAGTTTGTATAATTTCTCTAAAAGAATCTCTTATCAGGGCGCCTGTGTGGTTCAGTCAGTTAAGCATCTGATTCTTGATTTCTGCTGTGGTTATGATCTCAGGGTCATGAGATCAAGCCCTGAGCTGGGCTCAGCACTCAACGGGGAGTCTGCTTGAGATTCTCTCTCTCCCTCTCCCTCTGCCCCTCTCCACCCTCTTCAATCAATCAATTCAATATTAAAAAAAAAGTGTCTTATTTCCTGTAACTGCATGATGGTATTTTTGAAAAGAAAATCCAAAGTCCAATACTGTATGTGGTTGAATTACAACACAAATTTAATTCACATTCTCAAAAAGTATCTTTTGTTATATTTAGGGGATCAGTTGGGAACGAGTGGGACACTGAAAATTAAGTCAGGGATTTCTAACAGAACACAACAAAATGGGTTACCTTGAACCCATAAAGTCTGTTAAGCCCTCTTCTGCAATAAAAGTAGCCTTTCCTCCCTGGTCTGAAGGGTTTATTCTTCCTTTCCTTGAAAAACTAAAATGGTTTTCCCAGTTATAGGTGCCCTGTAGGAGATTGTTGATCCTTTTAAGGATCTACCTCTACCACTTCTCATTGCTTCTAGACCTATGACTGGGCTCCAGTTCTGGCAGGCTCCTGTGAATAATATGAATACCAAAAGCTGTGCTAGATTTTGTCAATTTACATCAACAAAAGCCTGAGGAATATGTATGAGAATGGAAGGAGTGTACTATTTAATTTGGCATAAGTTGATATGGGTGCAGTAAGCAGAGAGTCTGGATTCAGTGTGTTAGCTTGAGTATCTGGGAGTAGCTTTAAGAGCTTCTTTTGTTGACTGATACCTGGACCTCAAACTGGACTTTACTGAAATGTACTTAAAATACCAGAATTTCCTAGGAATAATATAGAGGAAGGTATCAAAAGGCTGAGAGAGATCAGAGTGCTACAGTGGATTTCTATAAGATATGCTTACCAACTCCTTAAATGTATTTTTTGAGAAGGTCAGGTGGACGTCCATTCTCTTAGACTTTGAGAAATATATATATGAAGGGAGCACTGACATCCTTGATATCCCTTGGCACTTTGTCTGTAATTATTGATCTACTAATGCTTCTTTCTCTATACCTGTTAGCAAAGAACAGTTTACTTTCAGCTGTCAAGATCAGTAAACACTTTCACTGTCTTACCTCAGGACTATTTCAATTATTTAACCCTCTGTCATAATCTAGTACACAGGGAACTTGATTGCTTCTCTCTTCAACTGTACATTACTTTGGTCCACTGAACTGATGATACTCTGTTTGGACCTGGTAGGCAGGAAGTAGCAACTACTCTATACACCTTGGTAAAACAAAATGTGACAGTAAAGTGGAAAGTAAATCTCATAGGAATTCATGGGCCTGAAGCTTTGGTGAAATTTTTAGGGGTCTAGTGTTCAGGGCATGTCAAAATATTCCATTTAAGATAAAGGACAAATGTTGCATCTAGCTCTTGCTACCACTAGGAGGTACAACGCATACAATGTTCCTATATTAGTTTTAAATTTGCCGTTATATCAATAGAATTTTTTCATATTCCTAAGAATATGTTAAGTGATGCTACATTGTATAAATGTACTACAATTGCTTAATGACTTATTTAATAAACTACTTATGCTGTCTTTACCTGTGATAAAATAACTGAATGCACATATAAGCATTAAATTAAAAAAATCAATTGTCACCTTTCAGAATCACTCTTCATTAGGCCAGATAACCCCTACATAAATTCTCAGAGTGTCACATGTCTCCTTTCCCTTCTTGACTTTTGCTTTTCTAAGCTTGGTAGGACATTTTTTTGTTTTTTTTTTTTTTTAAGATTTTATTTTTAAGTAATGTCTAAAGCCAATGTGGGGCTTGAACTCCCAACCTGGAGGTCAAGAGTCACATGCCTACCAACTGAGCCAGCCAGGTGCCCCTTGGTAGGATATCCTAATTCTAAACCTTAAGGATATTTTTCATCTGTTATTGCTAAAAGTGAAGATGCTGATAAAATTTTATTTCAAGAGTATATTATAGGAAATATACAGAATTTATATTGATGTTGTGATTGGATTATCATTCCAGATCAAAATTGATAGAAGTGTGGAACATCTTTATAATTTATCACATTTGTGTCATCTTTTGTTTATTCAGGATAATGGAATAATAAACATTCCTAAATTAGTGATAGAATGATACTGTGGTCAGTTATTATAGCTACATTATCAAGTGTTAACTAGAGCTTAATTACCCATTTCCTAAAATCATTGTATTTTCTGCTTACAACTGCTTGGCTTAGCGCAAAAAGATTCTTCCTGTCTTTGAAAAGAAATAAAAGCATTCACGTTAGGCATTCAAAACTTGAGAACCTGCATGAGAGAATCACATCAACTTAATAAGAAAATATCCTCTGACAAGTAAGATTTCACCCACACAATTGAATGATCATGACAAGCTGTGATCAATAATACCAAGTGTCCGTGGGACTGCTTCTTATCCATTGTTCTATTTCTGAAAAATGATTTATAGTTCAGAATTCACTGACTTCAAAAGCAGATTTGAGGATCTTGAAGAAGCAAGAGATGGACTTACTTGTATCTCTTAAGGCATTAATACCTAAATATAATCCTTATGGAATTTGGCATTTCTGTGGACATTAATATGTATTTAATTAGCAGATAATAGATAGGTAATTAATATAGATTTTCTATGATTCTTATTTAATGAATACTGCAAATTTATATAAAAAAATCAAAGAAAAAAACCTTAGAATCTGAAACACACTGGTTTTGTAAAACATGCTCCTTCAGTCCTAACATTAAAAAAAATATCATTGGCATAAGATAAACTTACATCACCACCTGTAAAAAATATTAAACTATACCAATATTAATGATCTATAATATCTCTATAAATGGAGAAGAGCAGGGAAAATACAATCAAAATATATAGTATCCTAATAAAATATATTAAGGCACATCAGGATTTCAGTCACCAAGATATTGGTTTCATATGGAGTCATAATTAATTCATGTTCTGTCTCTTCTGTGCACATAAAAAGTACATAAACAAGAGGAGTTTTCATTCACAACTCCTCTTCTGCCAAATTCCAAAGGAAATGAAACCAAAGCAAGCACACTACAAAATTTGATTCAAAGGAAACCTCAGACACTGAAGCCATTAAGCACACATTTCCTAAATAAAAAATGAGTTGTCTGCAAGCTGTCTTGACACGGTCTGCAAAGTCTCACTGCATAAAACAACAGCTCAGCAGACTGTCAGAGAGCTCCTGAGATAAACAAAAACCAAATCAAACTTCCCCTTCCTGTCTCTCCACCATTTCAGCTTCATCTTGACAGAAGAAAAATGCTCCTCTACTCTCTAAGAGAGATCCCCAAATATCGCTGCACAGCATATGGGCATTGCCTTTGATTTGGAATAGGTTTTCAAAAACTGGGAGGTAATGCCCTGACTGTATGCAAAAGATGCATGATTAATGATTCATTTAGGAGTTTAAAAATTAATTACTTTTATTAGATTTGTCAACTCCTGACAATGAAAACTCAGATTTCAGAAAAGACTTTAGAGTGATTGTAGTTATTAAGAGCAAAGAATTTGGAATTGAACAGTTGGGTTTGAATACTTACATGTATTATCTTCATCTTTAGACAATATACTTGACCTGTCTAGGTCTCGGCTTCTTTATCTTCAGTGGGAATAATGATGATCTTTACCTCACAGAATTGTCTTAAGAGTTAAATTAGTTAATATATATTATTTTAGAACAACAGTTCATGCCATGTAGTAAATTATATATGTGCTAACTCGAGCATGGTAATTATATTATTATTATAGTTTTGCATGTTTTAAAATTCCTAGGTGTTTTCATTAACCTGTAACCCCTGACACTGTACAGCCATCTGAATATCATTTAGCCATGCTGTATCATTAACATATTTTATAAATCTCTCTCTGGCTTTCTAGGCCTATGATAAACAATTGTGTATATTCAGAGAGAAGAGATGGGATGGAAAGTGAGCAGCAGTTGGTGCCCTTAGCTTTTAAAATGTGCTAGAAATAAAAACTCTGTGTTTCTTAAGACTATTCATGGGAAAAACTGTGAAGTTAGCAGATTGTTTCAGATTTTCTTCTGTGGTTGCTGCTCTTTGCTATACCCCTGCAACCAAGGTCTGAGAGGTGCTCCTGTCTTCATAAAGCCTGTTATGGGTTCAGCATCTTGACACAATGGTTCTGCATCTTTCTCTTGTTCTTCAATTCATTTGCTACTGTCCCATTCCCAGTGGAACATGCCCAAGTTCCATGTCTCTCATAATCTTGCCCTCCTCTTAGAGAATGCTGGAATATAATGTGTTTGTCAAAAAAAATGAATCCATACCGGAACATTAGCTAACTAATATGTTACCATTTCCAAATATTGCCTCAAACTCTTTTTGCTTTGGATGTCCCTTACACATAAGTAACACATATTCACTCATTTTTTAATATTTTTGCATCAATTTTAAGGTTCATATATAAAAGATAATGCTTTATCATATACCTTTTGCATAAATATCTGAGTTTAGTTTTATTATTTCTTATTAATTTTTTATTAATTCTTGAACTTGTAAGTTTATTGTCTGTTGCAGAAATGGAAGAGACCTGGCCCATTCTTATATATTTTAAGATGAAGTTGTCTTACTTGGATCAGCATTTCCCAATTCATGATCGGTGGTCCATGAAAAGATTAATGATAAAAAGAGGATATTGTTGCTAAATTAAGTTGAGAAACACTTTTTATTCCACAGTACTTTTAAAGATTCATAATACACACTATCATATTAAACATTATGAGAATTTTCATTAAAAAGAAGCACATTTAACTTTATTTTAATCTAACATTTCCATTGTGCTTTGTATAGTATCCACCAACATATTATGAAACAAGTGTTCCGTGGAATATCCTTTGGAAAACACTGTTTCAGATGAGAAGTAGTGGAGTATATTCAGATGATTTAAATGATAACATTTACAGAAGAACTTGCTATAAATGAATAACAGACATGAAACTAGAATTAGCTTATCCTATAAATTGTTTAAAAATATTTGAACTAACCATTTATCAAACTCTCCTTCTAATTTGCACACTTGACTCAATGAATAGGCAGATTTTGATTTTAATAAGTGATAAATGAGAGTGAATTAAGATCCATACACTAAGAGAATGGCAAATGGCTCATGGCACAGCCTCTATGTAGCTAACTGCATGAAATGAGAAAATGAGGTTGTCTTATCCTACTGACTGTACAGTAGCTCATGCTGTGCTGGGAATTAGCCTAAATTAAATCTAAGATCACAGAAAAGCTTTATATGCTATTAGCAAAACTGTAGTTATCAATCCTTTCTCTAATGAGAAGTCAGAATAATTGAAACTGAACTGGACTAACGTATCTCCAACTCTTAGTGCAACTGGTGAACACAGAAGCAGAAAGTCTACAATGACTATTATTTTTATTGTTTAGCCACTCTGCCAGTTGTGCATTATGTTGGGAAAAATGGGATTCTATTAATGCTTTAGTTCCCCATTAGAGGCTGAAAGAATGTTAATTTACCTTTTTATGCAGGGTCACAATTACTCTGAGCCTGAATCGAGCAGAAACAAGTTGTCCCCATATACCAATACCTACTGGAAAACTCCTCATGCTTCCTCTCATTTCCCTCCCAGAATATTTAGGGGCACCACATGCTTAAATGGAATAACATAATCATACCAACTAAACATGTTTTTGCATTTCCCCAAATAATCATTTCCCAGTTTTTACATGTCTCCTACCATCAGAAGTGCCAGGTAGAATTGTGCTTCCAATGTCTTCTCAAATTTGTTCACCTTGGAATGCTCATCTTTCTCACTATTAGTCTAAATGACTAATTTGCAGCAAATTAGCCTGGTGTTAAGATTCATCCCAGACTCCCAAGAGTTGAAACCATATTTTCCTTTCTTGCTCCTGAATATATTCTCAGGGCACAGGAGAGGCAAGAAAATAGAAATTTATTGGTTACAGAGCTTTCTTTTAACCCTTATTTACTCATTTTCTTTTTCCTTCTATTGTCTTTGTTAAAAAGTGAGCATTGGAATATTGAAAGCTTGAGAGATTTATGGTGAGATTAAAAAGAGGGACATGATGGGTGTGAGGAGTGTGTAGAAATAGGGAAGACAATGGTGAGTAGGAAATTTCCTCAGTGAGAAGTGTGCTTCCAGGAGCTTTTCCAGCATATAACAAATATCTGATTGAAGTTGATAGTTAAAAAACAAAAACAAAAACAAAACAAAAACAGTGAGATAGGATAAACTGTGAAGAGTATCATTGTCTAAAAATTGTGGGGAAAAAACCGATAGTAAAATAGACATAGTGGATAAAAGAATAAAGTGAGTACAAATGAGAAAGGAATGGATGCAGCAATAAGGAGTACCAATGGGGGAGGTTGAAAATATACTCACATTTTTTTGGACATTAAAAATTTTATAAAGTTATTTGGGAGTTGATAGTTTTAGAGCTTTGAGGAACACGATTTCATTTGAAGTTCAAAAATATTTGAGATGAAGGAGATAGACATGCGTAAGATATATAAGGAAAAGGATTATTATTAAAGGTCTAGAAATTCATATAAATTTGCTGTATTACCTTGAAATAACCAATTAACACCTAAACATATTTCTTCTAAGATAAAGCAGGTTAATGATAAAATATCATCCCTTTCCCTTTAAAAAGCACTTTGACTTTAAAAGCCTTCAGATAATATCAACTCATTTTCTTAAGCTTCCAAGCAATACAGAGGGGTGAGAAGTGGTGTAGAAGTGTATATACTTTCCCAAGCAATAAGATGGGTAAACTGAGTGACAGAACTTTAAGAACAAATGAAACTAGTCCAACCAAATTAAGATCATGATGGAAAGATATATTCAGGAGAAAATGCCAAAGGAACACTTGGAATTAAAGGGCTGAAGAAATGGGCCAAGAAATTAGTAATGGATTAGCTTTGAGCCAATGCACACCAGATGGGAACCATACGGCATGTTATACTTACAGATATTTTCTTGAGGAAGAACTAGATCTGTAGACTTCTGAATTAGTTATTTTCCTTAATGCTATTAGATCTGTGATACCAAATAGTTACAAGGAATGAGAATGATGATTATGACTTCCAGCTTCCTATAGGTGATGGCAGTTGCCTAAATTAAAATTTCTAAAAAAAAGGAAAATCCCCAAATTTCCCCCAAAACCATTCATGCAGGTCAAAGAGAAGAGCAAATAAAATACCCATAATTGATACTTAAGGCATAATTAGAACACCAAGACTATTACAAATTTCAAATTATAGGTAGTAAAGTAAACATATAAATTCAGTGGCTTCATTCTCAAAACACATAAACTGTGTAGGAATCAGTTAAGGATTAAGCAAAAAGTAGGAAAAGTAGATAGGGACCTAAAAGTGATAAACACTGATAAAATGACAAACAGTAAGAGTCAACACCCTGAGTAGAGAAATATGGAGAACATGTCAGAGACCTTATTGGTCAGAGCTCTGGCTACTGGAGGATAAAAAGGAAATGAAATGGAAGTGCATAGAACCGATAGTGGAAGTTTTAGAAAAGCATCAGTTTCTGGGGTAGAGTGGGGAGACTTGGAGTAGGGAAACATCCCTTGGAGTCTTGGTGAAAGAAAAGGGTGCAAGCAGTGAAAGTTGAAGGTTCTACAGAAATAAAAAGACCTACAAAATCAGAAGAAACACCAGCCATTCTGACTCTCAGTACCTGCCAAAATAAATGGTACTGTCAATTAAAGAAACTTCACTATAATAACAGAGGATGATGATCTTGATCTAAAAATTCTAGTAAACAACCCAAACTCAACATTGGCCCAGATAAACCTATTACTTTTGTGTATGAAAATAAGATGAACAGAGCTGAACAAAACAGAAGACTGCATACAATATCCATATAAAGCTATAAAAAGAAAATTGAAAATAAAAATGGTGTATTTAGTTTTGGCTGCCAGAATAAAATACCATAGACTGGTGGCTGAAACAACAGAAATTTGCTTATCACAGTTCTGAAGGCTGGAAGTCTGAGATCAGTGTGCCAGCGTGATCAGGTACTGGTGCAGCTCTTTTCCTGGCTTGCAGTTGGCCAGCTTCTTGTATGTGCTCACATGACTTTTCCTCGGCGTGTGTTTATGGAAAATAAGGGAGAAATCTCTCTCTCTTTTTCTTCTTATGAGGCCACCAGTCCTATTGGATTAGACCCCACTTTTATGAACTCATTTAACCTTAATAACCTCCTAAAACCCTTATCTCCAAATACAGTCACATTGGAGATTAGACATAAACATATGAATTTGGGGGAGACACTATTCGGTCCCTAGTAAGTGGAAATCTTTTTAACTGCTGCATAGTCTTTCCTCAAAACCAACAAAGAAGTGGGAGTCAATAACCTAACACTTAATCTTAATTAAATAGCCTAAGCAAGTGTTTGCAGGTATGAACAAGCACATCACATTAGAAATACAAAATCTTGAAATAAAAGTGGACAGAAAACAGGAATATATAAAATGAGAGTCAGAAATAAATAGAAGAAGAAGGTAAAATCATCTCAGAAGTAAAAACAAAAGAGAAATCATCTCAGAATAATTTATGAAAAGCTCAAGAAAAAATTGATTTGACTGAAAATTTTATAAGGTTTGATAAGGAATTAAATAAAAATTGAACATGGAATACATTTAATTGCAGCTTTAAGACTAAAAGATGGGGACAAGGATGGAAGAAGCACATGTAATTACAAAGTAGAGATAAGGTAACAAAAAATGGGAGAAGGGTGAAATAAAAAGTTGAATAAGCTTATTGCTTGTCACTTAAGTATTAGGGGTATAATTACATTTGACAAATCAAATAGTTGAAGCCTAAGTAAGGAAACAAAGTAATAAGAACATTTAAAAGTATTAGCATATTAGAAATTTGCTAAGAGAGTAAATCTTAAAAGTTCTCACCATAAGAACAGAATTTGTAATTATGTGTGGTGAAGGAATATTAACTAGACTTATTGTGGTGATCATTTCACAATATATAAAAATATGGAATTATGTTTTGTGAAATTAATATAATGTTTGCCAGTGAGATTGGGATTTTTAAAAAGTATTAGCATAAAGATAACTAATAAGGATAAAAATACAAACCTTCCTGTACACCATAGGAAATACAAAAGAGCAAAAGAGACTACTACCGAGAGACAAAAAAACAGAGTAAATATTACATAATGCACTATAACATAGTAATGTGAAGCTATATAATATAAATGGCCTTAGGTCACTTAGTAAAAGATTTTTCAGAATAGCTCATGAAAATCCAACTGTTTCCTGAATATAAAAGATGCCTGCAACAAGTGATTGAAAACAGCTACAATAAAATAAAGTTTTATCAGACAGATGCAAACTATGAGAAGATAATGGGTTTAATCCTTACATTGGAAAGGTATATATCAGGTTAAAAGCCATAAAATAATGATAAGGAAGGTACTTAAGTTTCAAGGCCAAAATTCACAATGAAGATACAACAGTAGTGAATCTATATCAAGTAACACAGCTTTTGCCTTTAAAAACAGATATGGAATTATTTCTAGGATACATTATTAAGTGAAGAAAACAGGGTACAAAATAGCAAATACAGCATGTTGTCTTTTTTATAAAATAAGGGGAAATAAGATGTGTGTGTGCATGCATGTCTGTGTGTATCTGTATATACATGCTTATGGTTTTAAAAACAATCTCTGAGAAAGGAAAGAATAAAAAAACTATGAACAATATGTGAGAATTAATTGGAAGGTACAATAGAAATGAAATTTATCTTATATACATTTATATATATTTAATGTATTTACATATTTTATGTGTAATATGTACTTATAATTTTGTATATTTTGACTTGACTTTGAAATTTATGATTTATATTTTCAAAAATTGAAAAAAATCAGGATAAAAGGAAAATTATATAATTAATTATAGCCGATATAAATAAAGCCAAGTATGTATCAAACTGATAACATAGCCATATATGAAAAGGAGTTAGTTATTCAAGGAACTTTTGAATGAAGTTCTCTGAATACCCTTTGTGAGTGATAGATGTGGGTAAAAAAGGAATTAAAAGAAAAACAACAACCTGTACTTCATTTAGTAGGTTTGTTCCTAGTGATATTGGTTCAATAGTTCTGAAATTATTTTGTATGTTCTGAAGGATAAAACAGATGAGTAAATATATTGATGCTGTTGGGAAACAGGGTTCTCATTGTGGGAAAAATATAAGTAAAATCCACAGATAAAGAGAAACCTTGTGGATTATAAATATATTTCTTATCACTGTCCATGGAACTGAGCCAGAATCAAAGACCAGTCATTGGCAATGGAAACATATAGTCCTAGATCTTGGTTTCTAAACAATATTTCACATTAAAATAAACCAGGGTTCAATGGAGAAATGGGTGAATCTAGGTTTCCAATCAGGAAAATGGTAATGTGAATCCAGAATATTTTGATGTACCAGAAAGCTAGAAATCAGTACAATTTTGCTGAAAAAAATACCATGGGAACAAAATTCTGTTTAAAGTAGGAGCAGGTTTGAAGGACCTCACATGGCTTAACTTGGGACAATTATAATACCAAAAATGATGGCATTAATGTATTATATATTACGTATTAATGTATTATTAAAAATTGACTTTAAAAATCATGTACTTTTAGTGATGAAAAAGAGGCAAAAATATTTTAAGAACTTTTACGAATAAAACATGCTAACTATGTACTAATCATAGTTGAAAAATAAGATATGCCTTTAAGATTAAAATTTTGGAAAACTCAATCAAATCAGGTCAATCATTTATTAATTTTCAAAACTAACAGTGAATGCTTAGAATGCACTTTCAGCACTGTTCTAAGCACTTTTACATGTTTTATCTTATTAATTTTCTTAATGCCCCTGAGAGGTTAGCTTCATTTTATAGATGGCAAAATTTATTTGGAGAGTTGAAAAGTTAAAAAAACAAAACAAAACTAGCCCAGAGTCACAAGAAAGAGCCAAGATTTTAATACAGATCAGTGTATTTTTGAAGTTTACATCACTGTTCTTTAACCTGTCATTTGTCCCACTTAATAGTTTTAAAGGACCTTTTAAGTCACCAACTCATTTGGTTATCACAACATTCTGTGAGCTAGTCAAATTGTAGACTATTTATTAACCTTTGTTTTACGAGTGAAGACACTGAGATTTACAAATGTCTTGATCTAATTCATGGTATAGCCAGAACTTGGATTTAAACATTTTGAATCCTACTCATTATTTTTTTCATAGTAGCATGCTGCCAAGAAGCAACTATCTGGGGAAGTTTTGAAAAAATAAAATCTTTCCTGATGAGTAAAGGTTGCTTTCATATGGGTTTTCTGGAAGAAGTACTGAAGAACTTCTAGAGACTATAGAAGGCAGCTAATGGTCCCCAAAATATGATCATACACATTTGAATTCCCAGAACCCTCTGAGTATGTTAGGTTGCATGGCAAAGGGCAATTAAAGTTGAAGATGGAATTAAGATGGCTACTCAGCTGATATTAAAACAGGGAGATTTTCCCAGTGAGCCAAATGAAATCACAAGGGTCCTTAAAAATGGAAGAGAGAGATAGAAGAGTCAGAGTCAGAGATTGTTATGTTAAAGGTCCAGGTGAGAGGGACTTGCTGGCTTTAAAGATGTTCAAAATGGGCCATGAGCCAAGGAATATGGGTATCTAGAAGCTGGAAAAGACAAGGAGAGAGATTGTTCTCCAGAGCTCTCAGAAGGATTTTTTCCAACAGCTTGATTTTAGTTAGGGAGATCCTGCATTAGTGTTCACACCTCCAGAATTGTAAGATAATAAATTGATATTGTTTTTAGCCACTAAGTTGTAGTGATTTGTTATAGCAGCAATAGAAAACTAATACAGAAACAAAGGATTTGAACAGGAAGAAAGTAAGTTGATAAATAGTAGTGGGTTATTTTATAGTCAGTCCTCATGAGATGGAAATGGATGGATATACTGATACCATCAATTTTGAGAAGCCTAGAAAGTTATAACATGTTTGAGGTTAGAAGTTATGATATCTGACTGGGGAATTATAAAACATATCTAGGTTAGGAAGGATCATAACTCTTCCTCAGTTTCAATAACTTTCTCATTTGCTCTCTCATCTTTGGAGAAGAATCAAAGCCTTTGTAAAGAAATGTTATTGTGTTGAGAAAAGAACATGGGAACAAAATTCTGTTTAAAATGAACTGAGAGAAATTTTATAAAGGTGCATAGAAGAGCAAGGGGCTCTGTCTGATCTCACCATTTCTTCTCAGCCCATCTGACCTGCTTTGCCTACCGGGTCAAAGAAGACTGTTTAGCATTCTCTTTTGTGAATCTGTTTGAAAGAGAGTAAGAACAAATGCATGCTGTGCCCAAAATTTCACTAAATCTTTTTAGGGAAATTTCAGAGGCCTATGCACAAGTGAAATGGAGAAATTTTATGATCACTTCTTTGCAGATTGCCAGATAAGATTACGTTTGGCTGACCTGTGTGGTTTCAATATAACTGAAGAGAATTACTTGAAAATGAGTAGGTGATTGATTCAAGTCTCTCATTTCACTTTCATCCTTCAACGTATATATTTTCCTACTGTAATGTAAAATCTTTCTGTTAAGGGGCTGTAGGTCTGCAGAAAATTGACATTTTGGATACAATCATTTTTAATATTGACAAGTGGTCATAATGTAGTTCCATTTTCCACTTGGAAATATATATCAAGGGTTAGTTTCTCTAAAGTTGGAAAAGTTACAGTATTTTAGTCATGCTTACATCTAGACATTATTCTCTTTGGGAAAGCTCTTAGACTACTAAACTCTAATTATGGCAATGACTGAATCTATAATGATGCAGTGTTGCCATAATGTGGATCCAACAGAGACATTAAGGCAAATGAAACATTTAGCCCATCATTATTATGGAAAAAGAACAACTGCCCCATACCAGGCAGAAAACAATTTGATTTGCCAAACATATAAGGCCACAGTGGATAGTCTTGAATTCTCACTAATTGCATTTACATAATCAAGCCCTGTTGTGGATGATCTTGATGTTAGACTGAGAAGTTTCATTGTTAAGTATAGAGTAGTAACAAACCATCTAGTGTGTGTGCTTTTATTTGGAGGAGCCTGGGTGAAACACCAAACCTGTCAGAGATTTAGTTCATAGCATTTGCAGATTCTAGTCCACTTTCAGAATCACGCCACTGTCAACAATTTTTTCTAACTAATTTATATGAAACTGCAACTCAGGTAATACACTTTGTGGTTTCACTTGGCCCCAGTACATCAACCAGAACAAAAATGAATTCTAACTTCATGAGAAGGATATGTATGTATAAAAAAATCCTCCTTGGCAAGGCTGGGAAATGGATTATTTTGTGCTGTACCAGTCCTGATTTACAAAGTCTCTGGATTTATACAAACATGTTTTCTCCAGTTTTTTTGTATGAGAGCACACTGTAGTAGCAAAGGACTGCTGGGTATAATTCATCAGAAACAAAACCATGAGCTATGCTTGGGGCCTCCTAGAAAACCGAATGCTAGTTTCTTGGCATAACTGAAAATGTTGGGGCTTT
Organism: Eumetopias jubatus; assembly: GCF_037043125.1. Classification (NCBI taxonomy): domain Eukaryota; kingdom Metazoa; phylum Chordata; class Mammalia; order Carnivora; family Otariidae; genus Eumetopias; species Eumetopias jubatus. Next base: position 110,778,776 of record NW_028274814.1, on the reverse strand, counting down.
TATTTGTTTCTTAACTGCCAACCTGTGATCTGAATAGGGCTTTAATGGAGCTTTAGTGACTATTCATCTCAGGTGAGTTTAGTTAACTTATATTCAGTGTCATATTCTTAAATCATTACATATACAGCTAGGTTCTCTGGGGGAATCCTCTGTTCGCCCAAGGTTGATTTCCTCATCATTGTTCTACATCACATCCTTCTCACATTTTGACTTTGTTTCAATAATTATCCTCTTGCTTCTAGTTAGCATATAGATAGGCTCAAGCTAATCCCATCTTTAAAAAGCAAAATAAACTCAAAACTTTGACTGGACCCAATCATCCTTTATAGATACTTATATGTTTCTTCCTTTCAGAGTTCTGTATGTTATACCTGGGCCTCACACTCAAATGTCTGCACAGATCAGGCTTTTTCGATGGAAATGAGAGAAGTGAAGCCTTGGGGAGACTATAGAAAATTGAGAGTATGTATCCATATATAATTATGATCCCTGCCATGCAAAAATGCAGGTTCAGATGCCAGAGCGTCTCATTTTCCAAGAGAACCTGGAAATCGGATCTAAAATGTTGTGAGTGCTAAATACTACTGACTAACTAATAAAACCAAACCCAAATCAAAACCAAACATTTTGCAGGTCTGTTAAAATTTCCTCTGGGCTGAATTCCCGTAGGAATCACTTGCTAGTTTGGACTAACTTGCTGTCTCTGTAATATTCTTTTTGTCCTCACTTTCTCTCTTCTCACTAATTCTTCAAGGCATTATAATATAGCATTATATAAATTAAACTGTAAATAAAACTCCACATAAATAAACTGCTCCTACTAAACTCACTCGTGATCTCCTAAATACCAAACTCAATGGTTACCTTTCTGTAGCATTTGATATTCAGGATCACTCCTTTTTCCAGTGGCCACTTGCACTGATATACCTGTCACTCTTTAGTGACTTCCTCATTGCAAGTACCTTCTTATTTTCCTTTGCAGACTCCTTTTCTTCTACATTTTCTTAAATATTGATGTCATTAAAATTTCCATGGTCTTCTATATTATTATTAATGTTATTATATATTAATATATATGCAGTCTCTTCTGACTGTTGTCATCTGAATCCATCACTTCAATTTCTACCTGTATTGTATTTCCAGCTCATATCTCTTTTCTTGGTTTCTAAATTTATACCTAAATGCCTATTTATAGGCATCTATATTTAGCCTTTTCTCAAGCTGCTCTTGCTCAACTAAAGACGTTTTGTCTTCTAAATTTTGGGTGAACAACCATCTGGTTTTGCCCAGGACTAAGGAGTTTCCCAGGATGGAGGACTTTCAGTGCTAATACTGGTACAGGCCCAGGCCAAACAAACAAACAGGCAATGATTGGTCACCCTACCTTTTTTTTCCACCTTGTTTCTTTCCTCTCTTTTTAATTTCAATTAATGCAACCACCAAAAAATCAATTCCTCAGACCAGAAAACTGAGAATCATTCTAGACCTGTATTCCCAAAATCGGGTCCTTAGAACCTCTGTGCATCCTTAACAGAGCCCTGACACATTCCTATGTATAGCTAGGTACCACTGGGTACCATTATCAGTCTATGTGCTTTGGGTGGAACTGGATGGAATTGGCTCTACCTTGAGAACTAGGCATGGCCAATCAAATAAAACTTTCTCAAAGCAACATGATTGGAAAAGCATGTCACATCATCCACATAAGTCTGGTCTAACCAAAGCCAATGGCAGAATACTGCATGCATGAACAAAAGAAAAAGAGGCATTCTTTTCTCATGGTCTTGAGCCTGGAATGTGGACCTGGAGACTACGAGCTTTTAACCTAAGAATGAAACCAACATGGAGGAGAGAAAAGTTAAAAGGTGGTCCCTCATGACATCCTTCAAGTTCTTGGGTCAGTCCTGAGCTGTGCTGGTGATTCACTTAATATTTCTTAGCTCTAAATCCATACTTTTAAGTTTAGGAAACTGGGACTTCGCAAACTAACTTCAGACTCTCTGGACAGCCAGCTTCCCATTGGCTTCTCCCACTGGGAGGCATTAGAGTCAGAGTGAAAGGAAGACAGAGGGACTTCTCTCCTGTTCATAGCTCCTAATAGTGTGTCCCCAGCAACTGAAGACAACTCCAGCTGTAGCCTCAAATTTATTTATTTTGTTAATAAATATTTTTATTGTAGTAAAATATACTTGACATAAAATGTACCATCTTAATTATTTTTAATTGTATTATTCAACAGACTTTAAAGAAAAAACCTATATTGGCATATCTTGTTTTTATTTTTGTTTTGTACTTCACTTTTATTGCCCTTCACAGATACAGTGCTTTTTAGCACTGTATCTGAAGGTTTGTGGCAATCCTGCATTGAGCGAGTCTTTTCAATGCCATTTTTCTCACATTTGCTCACTTGGTGTTTCTGTGTCACATTTTGGTCATTCTTGCAGTATTTAAAACTTTTTCATTCTGTTGGTTATAGTGACCTGTGATCAGTGATCTTTTATGGTATTATTTTGTTTTGGGGTGCCACAAACCACACCCATATAAGATGGTGAACTTATTCTATAAATGTGTGTGTTCTGACTGCTCCACCATCTGGCCATTCCCCCATCTCTCCCCCTCTCCTTGCGCCTCCCTTTTCCCTCAGACACAACAATTGAAATTAGGCAATTAATAACCCTACAATGGCCTCTAAGTCTTAAAGTGAAAGGAAGAGACACATGTTTCTTCCTTTAAATCAAAAGCTAGAAATGATTAAGCTTAGTGAGGAAGACATGCCAAAAGCTGAGACAGGCCAAAAACTAGGCCTCTTTGCGAAATAGTTAGCCAAGTTGTGAATGCAAAGGAAAAGTTCTTGAAGGAAATTAAAGATGCTTTCCAGTGAACACACAAATGATTAGAAAGCACAGCTTTTTTTTTGTTGTTGTTGCTTATTGCTGATATGGAGAAAGTTTTAGTGGTCTGAATAGAAGACCAAACCAGGACTGAGGATATCTGGGTTAACTTAGCATCCCTTTTTCTTCCACCATGAGAGTAACCAGTTCCCTAAAGTAAATGCTTTTGGTTTAAACTGCTTAACATGGTCTCTGTTTTTTATATCTGGACCTTGACTGGTCTAGGAACTAACATCTCTCTCTCTTTTTTTTTTTTTTTTGCTTCAGCCAATTTGGATTGTGTTTCTTATCTCTTGTGATTAAAAAGTGTTAAATAATATAACATATCATTGCTTTTCTCTCTGCCTTGAATGTTGTTGCTTTCATTGCCCATGTGGAAAATTGTCAATAATTCTTTGAGATTCAGTTTAAGCATTATGTTTTCTGCTACTTTCTCTTCCATGCCTATCTCCTAGCATCACACCAATGCGACTGTACCCTTTCAGCCAGAATTATGTATATTTCTTCCTCTTTCTTCTTAGAAAGTCTTCTGAATATTGAATTTTCTTATTGCATGACAGTGCATCAGACATTAAATGAATTTTTTAGTAATTTATAGATACCTCTTTATATTTGAAATCCCTTAATGTTATCATTTCTATATTTTACATAGTAGAGATATGATTCTCATGAACATCTATTTCATAAAGCATATTCCATTCATTGCTTAGTTGAAAAAATGTTTCTAGTATGTCTTTTTTAGTCAAAGAAAGATGCAGTGTCTTAAATATTGATACTGAACATTTTTTTCACACTTATAAAATTTTTGTGTGTTATCAAAGTATAGAATTCTGCTTTTTGGTATATTGCAGATTATTGTCCTGAGGACTTCTGCTAAATTCAATCATGAGAGCATAGGTTCCATGATTTGACTCCCTTGGACTTAACCTGTATTCTAGATTTTTATGTATCATTTTAATTTTGACTGTATTTCAGAAGATCTCAAAGCTGTTTCTAGATTTGCCATTTATAATTCCCTCTGGAAAAAAAAAATCCATTGAAAGTAGTTTACATCCATATGAGCTTTCAACTACTCTGATATCGCTAGGTTTGCTAAGTTACCAAAAATAATAACATACATTTTATCCTGCATTATGAATGTATTTAGTGCCATTTTATTAAAAACGTGATAACATATGGTCCTTACATCATCATGGAAACATTCTGAGGACCTTTTGATGAAGGTATGTCAAATGAGATGTTCCTTTCTTTTTTTATTGCAAAATTATGTAATTATAAACCAGTGAGATCATATGTCAGTATAAGATCTCTTTAATTTTATAAATGTAAGTCAAATTTAGAATACAGATCTCCAAATCCTGATGGTGTTTTTGTGGCTCTGAGGTTCTGTTGAAATGTCTTGGGGCTGCCCTCTCCAGAGACTCTCAAGGAGTGTATCACTATGTCTCATCTCTATAGAGGAAATCCACTAAAGGTGTTGCAGATGTACCTGTACTAGAAACACCATTAATTAATTAGTTAATCAACCTACTAATTCATCAATTCACTTTTGGAGTGCCAGTCATATGCCATGAACCATATAGATATGCACTGATGTTATAGACAATGAAGAGAAAATTGTTTTGTAGGATGAAAGTACAAGGAGAGTGATATACACAGAACAGCTAGGAAGCATTGTGTCAAGGCAACTGAGCTTCATTTCGGGAAGAAGGGAGGAGAGGGTCCATAAGAAAGCATTAGTACCAGGTTACTAAATCTCAGGCCATTTAAACATGATTTTGCCTAGCCAGATACTTCACGGATGTGGCCAAGAAAGAATGAGGAGGGACAGTTTCACACTATGGACAATAAATTGACATGTAGGAAAGAATTCAGAAAACTAGAGCAGAACAATGTTAGTATCCTGTTAGCCCTAATCTGGCCTATCTGTCTTCATTACAGAAAGTCATGCTACGTGTGCTCCCACCAGGGGCTACCTCACCTGGTGATGGTCAGCCACAGTCACTGGAGTCTCTTCTGTCCTATCAACATAAGCTTGTTGCTGGTAAATAATTTGATGTTGCTAAACTTTACAGTTCTGCTGGAACTACCACCATTGCAACCTGTTAAAGAGTCTAAAATGCCCTTTTTGGAGCTTTTAGTATATATTTGATAAGAGTAGGGTTTACTCGCATAATTATTTATATTCTCTGGAGCCAGTGTCATTTGGAAATCTCATGTTCTTTCAGTGCGGTCTGAGTTCTTCATTACTAGTGAGACTAATAAAGTAGCATGCCATAGTGTATGATTTTTAGACCTTTGCATTTCATAGTTCAATAAAACTAAAAAAAACATGGAGACGTGTAGGCTTAACAATATATAATTTCAGCTTTTAAAAAAGGCATTAGAGGGGTGCCTGGGTGGCTCAGTCATTAAGCGTCTGCCTTCAGCTCAGGTCATGGTCCCAGGCTCCTGGGATCGAGCTCCGCGTGGGGCTCCCTGCTCGGCAGAAGCCTGCTTCTCCCTCCCCCACTCCCCCTGCTTGTGTTCCCTCTCTCATTGTCTCTCTCTGTCAAATAAATAAATAAAATCTTAAAAAAAAAAAAAAAACATTAGAAACATCTACCATCTACTCTCATTACTGTTTTAAAATAAAAAGTATATATATATTTCATCCTTAAAATGGGCATAACTGCTGAACTTTAAAACCATGAATATACTCTACTTTTAGAAGAAATCCCTGATAATACAATTTTCCTAATTTTTCCACAGTTTAGAGAAGATTTTTGTACCACTGAGTACTGTGTAGGCCTGGGTTTGGGAACTAGTGATGTAAGGGTTAGAGAATGACCTTGAAATCAGACATGGGTTTATATCTCAGTGTGTCATTTTCTAGTTGTGTGAACTTGGTTAATGTATTTAATTTCCCTGATCCTGTCTCTTTACCTGTAAATAAGGAATAATACTTGCTTTGCCCCCAGTACAAGGTTATTGGAAGTATTAAAAGAGCTAATGCATGTGAGAAAAATTATTAACCAATAAATGCTATAAAATATAATTTTAAAAAATTCTGTTGAGGACCCTGAGGGAATTACAAATATTCTTCTCCTCCTGCTGTGAAGGAAGAAGAACAAAGGAAGGGAGCTAAAAATTACTGAGTGCCTTTTAGATTTCAGAAACAGATATAGCTGCTTTTCATTTCTTTTATTCATCACAACAAACGTAAATATTACATAATGTATTTTATTTTTTAAAGATTTATTTATTTTAGAGAGAGAGAAATAGAGCCCATGTGTGTGCACATGCACAAGTGAGAGGAGAGGCAGAGGGAGAGAATCTCAGGCAGGCTCCGTGCCCATGTGTGGAGCTCAATGTGGGGCTTGAACTAACAACTCTGAGATCATGACCTGATCTGAAATCAGGAGTTGGATGCTTAACCAACTGAGCTGTCCAGACGCCCCTACGTATTTCAATAAACACTTTACAGCTGGAAAAAAAATATCATGACGCTCAGAGAGTTAAACCTTTGGCCCCAATCACACAGCTGATGAAAAGTGGAATTAAGAATTCATTCCAAAACATGTTCAACTTTCACTATATCATGGTCCTCTGCAAGGAAAAATCAGCATCCTCTGTGTTGTCAAAAAACATAATCATTCTTTTTAGCTCTTAAAAGTATGAAATGTTAATTTTGGGGTTAGCTTATAGCAGTAAAGCCACAGTCAAGGACAAATTCTGTCAGTGTAGTTTATCCTTTAGGCATTAAATTCCTGGATTACATTCAGAAACCCTTTCCTTTATTATAATTAACTGCCAAATTAACTTTCATGATGAATAATTAAACACAATTATTCACATGTACTTCAGGAAGATTCTTACAAAGAAAATTAGGCAATACCATGCCATTTAAAAGAAAGTTTCCACACTGCTTTTTGGAGCTGAAACAAAGTAATAATACAGTCTTGGAAACTAATCATATAATTTTGAACTTAGGAACCATTTCTAAAATGACACTGTATTATTACCAAGTATAAGAATGGCATATGAAACTAATTACTGAATTATTTAAGTGCATCCATGTGCTATTTCACATTTCTAATAATAAAGACAATATATTTGGGGTCAGGTTCATAAAGTCTTGGAATATTTTCAAGTGATTTTTCCCATTTTCCCAATATATTAAGAATTTTAAGTTACAAGAAAATACACCTTGTTCCTATACATTTAAGAATAAAATGACTGAATTTTATCCAGTTTCAATAAATTTTTTAGAACTTATAAATCAATTGTTTTAGTGTCATATGAATCTTTAAACTCATGTATACATTTGGTGGAACTCAGGTTTTCAAGATACTGTTTATATTTATGCTATGTTAAAACCTGACAAAATAAAAAGTAGATGCAAATTGAGAGGGGAAACCAGGTTTCTCGCCTCACTGCAAAAAACAGAATTTTTGCATGTGTTCTTTGTATACCTCCAGTAAATATCAGAATTAGAGAACATTCTTATTTCTTTTACATCTATCTTTTAGTATCTAGTATAATGAGGGGTATAGGGTGAACACTAGATAACTGTCCATATCTGGAAGGAATCTTGGTACTTAGCATCATAGAAAAATACTTTTCTGTGTCTAACTGGTTTCCATCTTGTAAGACTTCAGCTTTTACAAAAGTCAGTTATAAAGAATTGAAAAGAAAATAAAGGTATTATAAGTGAAGTGGTAACTTACCAATGTTTATGTTTCTTTGCTCTGGGCAATCCTTGTACATGGCTCTAACAGAAGAGAACCATCAGATGTGTATTAGATATGAAACTAGTTCTATTAGATACCTCCTGTGGCCTCTGGAGCATCACTGGCGCTATTAGGCTGAGGTGCACTCTCTGTGTGAATTGTTGGGATATAAAAATAGCAAATGTCAATGTGCTCCTTTTCTTTCTTGTCTTAACCTTCATGTGTTGATTCTGAAAAATCATTACTAAGCTGTATTTGCTACCTTCGTATGGTTTCTCGGAAACCTAGACAGAGGATCTAGAGATAAGTAGCAAGCAATTTCATCCTTGACTTCCCACTGAGTTTTACTATTGCAGCTGAAATGGTATGTGACCCCTGTACTGCCTAGTCACAGCGGGGTAACTTTAAAGGACTAGGAATTTGGCTGAAGTTAACACTTCAACCCTTGAACATTCAGGTTATTATTTATATAAGACCAAGTATACACAACTGTTATTGGCTGAGCACAGACTGATATTTTTTCCCCGTTTGCCTTTTTTTCCCGCCTTTAGTTTGGATAAAACTTACTCTTTGTACAAGAATACTATCTTAAAGTCGCTTTGCCTCAATTTATCCATTTTCCTCTGGAAATAATTTCTTTCTGGTTATAGCAACAAATCAGAACACTTTGTTATTTCTATTAGGTACCCTTGGCTTATATTTTATCACACGGGATCCTTGAGGATGAGAAGCATGTGTTGTTACTAGTATCCACAGAATTTGTATTACATTTTGTCCTTTCTAGGTACTTGAAAAATAATGGAAAGTTAATTGTTTGATTTTTATGTGTCTGTATTTACATGAGTGCTTAATATCACCCTCCATTTCAAGCAATAACATTTACATATTATTATGATGAATAAAAACAACAGCTAATAGGTCTTAATCATTTTATGTCAAGCACTGTATTTGTGCGCATGCATCACCTGGGGATCTTGTTAAAATGCATATTCTGATTTAGTATGCCTGGGACAGGTCCGAGATTTTGCATTTTTAACGAGTACCTAGGTGATCCTTATATTGCTGGTTAAGGACCACACAACAACCATATAAAGTAGGTACTCATTTTTCAGATGAGGAAATTAAAACTTAGAGAGTTGAAGTAACTTGCCCAATGTCATACAGTTAGAAGTTAGCAGAGTTGCGACTCAAGACAATTTCTATTTATTGGCAAAATTCATCCTTAAACCAATGCTTCTAAATCTTACCTGTAGGAAAGGACTCGTTTTTCTCCTCCCAAACTATTACAGCCCAAAGATAAAGTACAGTATAAATGAATTACTAGAATTACTAGAGAAATGAAATGCAAGCTTGTGTGTTTTATTTTTAGATGCAACAGATGTAAAATTACACTGTTAATATAAAAATTTCTAAACATATACTCCCAATTTCCATGTTTTTTTTCATAGCAGATCAGGAACAATTCTATGACCAGCAGTGATTTATGAGGATACTTTGAATAGCATTGCTCTAAACTACTGTGATACTCGGGAAAGCAGGACCTTTTTTTTTTTTTTTTTTTAAGTAATCTCTGTGACTAACAAGGGGCTTGAACTCACAACTCCAAGATCAAGAGTCTCCTGTTCTACCAACTGACCCAGCCAGGTGCCCTAGGAAGGCAGGATTTTTAAATGCACTTGTCAAATCAATGGAAATGACAGTGGTAGTTTTTTAAATTAAAAAAATATTACTTTGGGGTGCCTGGGTGGCTCAGATGGTTAAGCGTCTGCCTTCGGCTCAGGTCATGATCCTAGGATCCTGGGATCGAGCCCCGCATCGGGCTCCTGGCTCAGCAGGGAGTCTGCTTCTCCCTCTCCCTCTGCCTCTCCCCCTGCTCAAGCTCTTTCTCTCTCTGTCTCTCTGTGTCTCAAATGAATAAATTAAAAAAAAATCTTAAAAAAAGTATTTCTTTATTTCCTTTTAACACATAGATTTTATAAAAAAGAAAGAAAAGGGAAAGAAAGAAAGAAAATACCAACAAGAAAAACTGAAATTAAAACATAATTCTACTTCTGGATTTTTAAATGAAATCTTACAGATCAATCTTAGGATATAAGAAGACTTTTGCTCTAATAAGCAAAAATGAATTGATCTTTTTATCTTGTCCCCAGTTATTTAGAGAAAATAATTTTTTTCCAAAAGATTGCTATTTATTTCTTAATTCAATTGAATTTTTATACCTTCTGGTTTCTCTGTTAATGAGTAGTGGCATTAGGTACCTTATCCTTGGCTCTGAGTGTGGAGTCAGGCAGAGGTTATGTCAATATTTTTTCTATCATTTCATAAGAAAAATAACACTGTTATTTATTGATTTTAAACATTCCTCCCTTCTTCAACCATCTGGGAAGAAAACAAGATAAAACAGCACTACTTGTGAACACATTATCCTTTTCATCGATCAGCATGGAGAGTGTCTGGTCTTTCTACTTTTATCTCATTAGTCCGTAGTGTTTGCATATCTTTTTTAGAAGAAAATCTGCCGCAGTTTCAGAATTGTCTTACTCCAGAATCATTTAAAATCAATCTCTTTTTAGGGAGGATGATTAGCTTTCGTTCCTCCATGGTGTTTAAGCTTATGTTGAAGTCCTAAGATTATTTTCTGTGGTGACTGTCGATCCAGCACCTAAGATCCAATGTTTTGTGTTTGACATAATGTTAATATTTTTGCCTACCCACTAAATATAGTCAAATTCCAATGTTAAGCAACTTAAAACCTTTTTCCTTTGTTCAGAATGTTTAACTTTTTCCCCACTACGTAAAAACTACCAAATAATTGCTCTGAATCTATAAAAAAAGAGATAGGAATTAAAAATTCCCCAAAGGCTGCAATAATATTCTCTAGGAAATAAATATGTAATGAATTGACTAATACCTGAGATTGTACCATGATATCCTAAGGGAATCTATATATCAGATATGAAGAAAGAGTTTCTTAATTTTCTTAAAATCTTTCTTTTCAGGAGTCGACCTCACATAGCAAACCCAGGCAGACCTGGTTTGCACATTGGTTCTGTTGCTGGAAGCTCCCTGGGCTTAAACAAATTGCTTAACTTCTTCCATTATTTAATTATTGATTCATTTATTTTTGTGTTCTCAACTATAAAATGGAACTAATAATATATCCACCTCCTAGTTGCTTGGAGCTTACCTGAGAGAGCATACGAACAGAACCTAGCATGTGTAAGATGTTCAAAGGTATTCATTTCTTTCCTTTAAATTTTATTTTTGAAGGGGACATGTGTGGAGAAGCCACATGGACAACTTTGTATTCAGGAACAATATCTGTTCCTTAAATAATAATTTTATATAAGACTAATTCTTTATCGTTTTTGTGGTGAGGTATTTTATACCTATGTCTCTATTAGTATTTCTATATCTATTCCTACATCTATATATTCAACCTCATTTTTCACCTTATTTCTTTATTGATCATCTATACCTATATATTTAGTATATTTGTATCTGTCTATCATCATCTATCAGTTCATCTATTGTTTTGATTACTTTTACATCTGTAGTGAGGAGGTAACATTTACTTGTACTCCAAACCAAATGTGCAAAGAAAATGTAATTTTTTGCCTCTGTAACAGTTGTAATCCTCCTTTCTCCCTTTAACCCACAGGGTGTTAAATTGGGAAGAACTTTGAACATGTCAATTAAGTGTCACTGTTTTTTTCTGTTTTTTTTTTTTTTTTCTGTAGATGACTTGATCTCCTTTAGGCAAATGCTTGGCTTTTCATATTCCACACCCCCCCCCCCCATAATCTGCTTCTATGCAAGATGACATGTGGGTACAGAGGGGGCCTTATGATTTGGGGGGTGGGGAAAAAAAGGGTGGTGTTTCCTGAATTCCCTATCTATGTTTTGGGTAGCTTGTGGTCTGGTATTCTTTGGTCTTTTTTGAGTAGTGGGTAGCAACTATGGCCCAAACCTGTATTTCTGTCTATGTTTCCTTCACCTACTGCAAGCTGTGATCCCTCCTACACACTTCTTGTTCCCTTACCAGGGTACATGGGAACCTCTAAGTCATTAACATGCCTTGTGTAGGCCATGAGGACACAGGGTACTGCATAGACTCTTTTTTTCAGATAACTTTCCCTGCCAAAATTGTACTAGTTTTATGATAGACATAAAAATGAGCTGGTTGCTAGACTTCTTCCAGAGGGCTGTAGTTTCCCCAGATATGCTAACAGTGGTCGCACTCTTTTTTGGCCACCTCTGTATATAATTGGATAGGAATACCACCCATGTGCAGCTTAGTCATGAGAAGTGGAAAAGTAAGAACCCTGAAATCTACCCTTTTATCATACTTTTATCTCTCTTATCTTCCTGTATTCCTATTGAGAGAGAGGAAGAAAGGGACCAATTCTCTATTTTTTCTCCCTTACGAACCCAACTCCCTTTATGCCATATCTGCTACTTCCTACCATGGATTCGGGGAAGAATGGGTATCATTATAGAGATTTGATATATATTACTAATTATTCCAAAAATATTGGGATAGATAGATACCCATAAGGCCATCAATCTCCTTTGAAAGGGAAAAATTATAACTGAGACTAAATTTATGTAACCCCCTTTATATCACTTCAGAACATTTAATGACCTAGGAATTGGTTATTAGTAAATACATCACTGTAAGGGAGTTTATCTGTAGGTATTATTTTAATCTTCTGGCAAACATTATGACCTATAGTTCTTCTTAGTTGATGTGTCCTTTACATCTGTGATTTTGCCAGTATTGTAATGTAACCCCCAAATGTCTGGAACTGTTGTATCACTTCAGCTTAAAAAATTAAACCAGTGCTATTGATGTATCTTTTTCAGATTTCTTAAACTGAGACACTCAGTTATTGAGGCAGATTCATACATTATCACAGTGATGAGACTAAGTTCAGACTGCCATTTCATTTGTGGAACATGTGGGGATAGTCATACTGTATGTATTATCATGGATATTTAGTATGCATAGATATTTTTTTCCAAAGACATGAAAATACATTGTCGTATTTATTTTTTCAATAAAAGATCTGTTGAATATTATTAAAGACAAAGCAATGGGCTGTGGCTGCATAGATAAATAAAAAAAAATTTCCCTACCCTTCTCTTGAACATACAGCCAAGCAAGATAATTATGTAAATAAATAATTTAATAGGTTGCCTTTTTGTAATGTATCTTTAATATACTTACCAGTTTCTTTAAAGTCCCTTTCCAGTAACCTCAACAAGTGATTTTTCTCTGGTTCTGTTTTTATTGGCTATCTCTTCTCTTAATAATAGATAACATTTTCTTACATTTTGTTATTTTTATTGTATGCTTGACACTATGGGGTAAAAGAATAGTAGATACTGAAGTGAATATTTACTCCCAGAAAAGGGAATGCCTCTCCTTTTGTTTGGTTGCTAGTTTGGAGATGGGATGAGTCAGTCTAATATGTAGGTAAGCTGTATTTAGGCTTTGTTGCACCTTCAGTTAAATTTAGATCACCATTTTCTTCAAATATTTTGTGAGCAGAATTGAGATTTTCCTTTTAGCAGGGCTTGGAGTCTGATCACATATCAAGTGATTACTTTATGCTTTGTTGCTAACTAGGAAACTTTCTGCAGCATGGAGTTCCCTCTCTCTCTTGTTGACCAGCTCCAAAACTTTGGAAAACCTCTAAAAGTTCAGAGTGCCGAGCAGGCATTTCTCTCAGATTTTCTACTCAGGTTTTAGCCTTCAGATGGCTGCTGAAGTGCACTTTGCAATGAAGTCTGAGTACTTTGGGAGGGATTTCTGTGAACTCTCCTGCCTTGCTCTCAGTTTTCAGTGAGCTGTAATAAACATAAGAAAGTGTTAACACTGAGTAATCATGGTAGAGTGCTGATGGGCTGGTAAGACCTTAATGTGTGATACATGAGTTGGCCCTGAAAGACAAACAGGATTTGGACTGAGAGAAGTGGTAGTAGAAAGACCCTAATCCACATGCTTTAACATTTAGATCGATATTGAATGATCTACTTTACCTTATAACATCATCAGGAAAACGGATCCTTAGCTTATATACTTTTCTTTTACTTTATTTATATTTTATAGGCAAATTTATCATCAGGTAAATACTTTCTATTTTATATATTATTGTAAACACTATCTATTTCATATATTATTTCCTGACAACATTTACTTTTTTACTGACACAAAAAAATACACATTTTAACCAACACCTTCTTTCTAATTGCATTTTTAGACTAATTGAGATTATCATTGCGTTTTGATAGCAGTAGCACAAGGTGGCCCAGAAGTAATCACAGGCAATATTTAAAAGGTACTTACTATATTTCAGAGGCTGGTGTGAATATTTTATAGGAATGATCTCTTTTAGAGCAATCACTTGGATGTAGGAACTAATATAATGGTCATCTCATGTATAAGAACATTAAGACTTAGAGCAGTTAATGACTTATTCAAGGTGATACGATTAGCAGTTGGTGAAGCCAGAGTCCTAACAGGTTATTTGACCCTGCAGTGAGGGGTGTTAATCACTTAGTTCTACTCCTTTTTGCCAGTAGAAAGAGATAAAATCAGCAAGTCCTAACACTTGTGGAGTATCTTTCCTGTGATCTAATAATGAAAACGGCCCTGCTTATAGAAAATTAAAGATTTGAGCTTAAGTACTATGATCCAGCTATCAACCTTGTATATTACACAGTATCTCTTGCTGGGTATTTATATAGTGTTTCATAAAAATGATATTTAACTTCATTTTCTACCATTCTTCATTTACCTGTTTAGCACTAGCTAATCTATTTTAATCATCTAATTCTGTATTTCTCCTTTTCCTTTAGGTATGAAAGAACATTCAGAGTCCCATACCTCAAGATTACTTTTTCAAAATACTCAACATATATTTTTTAAAGATTTTATTTATTTATTTGACAGAGCGAGATAGAGCACAGGTGGGGGAGGGGCAGAGAGCAGGAGAAGCAGGCTCCCCACTGAGCAGGGAGCCCAGTGTGGGACTCGATCCCAGGACCCTGGGATCATGACCTGAGCTGGAGGCAGATGCTTAACTGACTGAGCCATCCGGGCACCCCAATACCCAACATATTTAATTAAAAGAGTTGGTTAAGAAATACGAAAATGTTTCCTCAAAATAAGATTGATAAAAATATTTTTCTTTAATTTACACACATTAATTTTACTTATTAAATATTCATGGTAAGTTGAAAAGTAAAATAACACATTTATATGTATTTGTATATGTTTATATATGTATATATTTATAGTTTATATTTTCCTGAGTTATAAGTTGAAATGGCAAATCTTAGAAAAATTCTAGAGGACTAGAACCTGTTTTTGTATATATTTGATATAACATTTAACATTCAATTACTTATTTTTTATAGGCTGCCATCTGTGTCTGCTTGAGTGCTTTTTTCATATGTAACATTTTGAACCCTACACATATATTTAAATCAGAGTTATTTTTTAAAATGTTAGATCATGTCACTTTCCCATTTTCAACATTTTAATAGTTTCTCATCATATTTAATATGATATCCAAAGTCTTTACCATCACCTGCAAGATCTCATATCAGCTGGCTTCTCTGACCTTATTTCTCAAAAAATTTATTTATTTGTTTGAGAAGGAAAGGGGTGAAAGGAAAGGGAAGGAGAGACTCCCAAGCAGACTTACTTCATGCTGAGCACAGAGCCCGACATGGAGCTTGATTTCACAACCTTAGATCATGACCTGAGCCGAAATCAAGAGTCAGATGTTTAACCGACTGAGCCACCCAGGAGCCCTTGACCTTGTTTCTGACCCTTCAAATCTTCACTCATTCTGCTCCAATCAACTAGTTTACTTTGTTGCTCCTTCAACATTATAAGAAAGATTCAATGTCAGGAAATTATAGATTGTCTTCCATTGTTATGGAATGCTTGTCTCCCAGATAATCACATGGTTTGCATCCTGACTTCTGTCTTGTCTCTTCTTAAATAACGTCTCCTCTGTGGAAACTTTTATGATTATCTGAAGTAGTACTCCTTTTTACTCTGTCTTTACATGCTGCTCCTACAGTGGTGGGACCCATGCTCTTGCTAGAAGTCTAGCTTTCTGGAGATTCCACTGGCTAGAATCCTCTTTCCACCTTGAAATCAAACTTCTCTATAGGTGAGAGGAGCCTGGTCTTTTACTGGGGATTCCTTTCTAGCAGTTGCTCAAAGTTTAATGCTTACTGCCTAAATTCTTTCCCAGATGGAATGGGAGCTAAGGGAGTAAAACAATGTGTTAGAAATGGAGGAATTTTTCTTCTCAAGCTGAGAAAGGCTACAAATTAACAGCGCTGAGGAGAATGTAGCAGAATTCCAAAACCTAACCCAAACTAAGAGATAACAACCACAACAACAAAATATATATCAAGACAGAGTACAATAATACAAACACAAAAGTGAGGTTAGATAAGGGTGAGAACAGACAGTTGAAAGTTAATGGAAAGTTGCTGATATGGATAAGTGTCAGTTATGGGGTTGTGGACCCCAAGACAAAAAGTGCCAGGAATATGTATTATCAGGTGCAGTGTTCAGGGTTTAAAATATTTCCATAACAATGATCTTGTACCGTTTACAGATGGAGAAAGTATAACAGAAAATCATAAGCAGTTCTATCATATATATGTCAGTGTTGTGGACATGATGTTATGCTTCATGGGTGAGGTATAATTTGAGTTGGGCCTTGAGTGCTGAATAATAGTTGCAGGCAGGAGTGGGTGGTGAGATGGAAAAAGATGCACACAAGCCATGAAAGAATATCATCAAAGCTCAAAGGTAGGGACTTGGGGGTCATGTCAGAGGAATAAAAAGGGCCTTTTTATCCCATCTTACTAATGTCAGATTAAATTCAACGTGTGTAAAATTAAACCTTAGCTGTATTTTGGTCTATATCCTTGGCATATGTGAAGGTTGATATCAGATACAAAACTTGAATACCAACTTCTGTCAATTACTGAATTACCAAGAACAAAAATTATAAGGCTTTTCTGACTCTGATCACCAATTCAGTAAGCACTTGGGTATGGTTTATTTGGGCAAACGTTTATTGAGCTCCTATGTGATAGGTAATATGTTCAATGATAGGGTTATGAAGATAAATAAGACATAGTCCCTCAAGGGCCACAGTAGTGGGAGAGACAGAATGTTAGATAATTATAGACTTCTACATGTACTGGTATGTGCTCACCAATATTGATATTTTCTCTACAGCTGCAGTTATTATTCAAACCAATAAGGAATTGATTGCTAAAGAAAAGTACCTCTGATTTCTAGTTTTTTTGTTTTTTTGTTTTTGTATTTGAGCAAGAAAATATACATTTTTTGTTTATGTTATACATATGTTTAGACTTTAAAAATGATTTACGGATATTAAGGGATATTTTATGAATTGGGCATTAAATGTATTTTTTAAGTTAAAGAGAAATAAGGCAATCACAATAGAATATGCTGTTAGATATAAATAAGGATTTCTTTGGCTGAATTTTTTTGTTGTTCGTGGTTGATGCCAGGGTATTTGCCTATCATCTCATGTGTGTTTGAGTTAGCATAAAATGGGCAGTTGGTTCCAGACATAAGTGTCCTCCAGGTCAGTGTTTCTAAGTGGCATCAAAGTCAGAAAAAACAACAGTAGTTTGATTTTTTGGAAGACCTTATTTGAGGATAGCCAATAATTTTAGAACAGTCTCAATTGAATGAATTAATATTTGTATGTACAAGTAGGAATTTGATCCTAGGAGCAACAATAATGACAATCAGAAACTATGATTCTATAATAATTTCTACTTTGTGCCTGATAAATTGAGCTTAGCAACAATAAGGATGGGCACGTCTTTAACTGCTTGACAAAGGCATATATATTTGAAGTCAATGAGGAATGGGATACAGGTATAGTCATGGCTTACATCCTATAGGAGAAACCACAAAATAGATTTTACAGTTTCTGTCACTAAGGGTTTTATCTTCATATCTGTCTAAACCATCAGAGAATATGAAGCTTATACTTTTCTCACAGAGTAAATCATTACTTGCCACATTTACTGCTGTACTTTGCTGAAATCCAACTTGATGGACTATAAAAATGAGAATGATTTATTCTCAGTATATTTTAAATGAAGCAATAATCATTGCAAGCCTTGAACATACATAGACTATTTTCTTCTGGTGAGCATATCTCAAATCAGCACAAGAGGGAGCAAAGAAATTTAGAGATGTAGCTAAGATGGGTAGAGCCGCTCAAAAGGTACTAAATGAGTGTAGTGTGTTCATGTGGTACTGGGTACTGTGCACTGGGAAAGAAGAATTAGGTGGGAATTTAAAAAAGTATCAGAGGGGATATTAATAGTGTTGAACTTTTAAGAAGACAAGACTGAAGACAAACCATATATCTTAACGATAATTTGATTTCTGTTATCTGGAAGACCATACACAAAGCAGGGAGATACATTGTTGTAGAGTAGAGAGACTGCTAGGCTTTGAGTCAGGACCTAGAGGCTAATTTTGTTCTGGCATTAATGTATGTTTTCAGTTTAGACAATGTGCTTTAAAAAATTGAGTTTCAGTTTTGTCCTCTGTACAATGGCCTACTTTATGTAGGAGTTCTTTCAGGTCTGACTCTGTGATCCATAGGTTCTTTCTCTAGTTCCACTGAGGAAAAAAACAGAGAAACAGAATTTAGATTATAAAGTATAGGAAGTTAGAAATAAAGATACATTTTCTGGCGATGAGAGAGACTCAATATCGGGAAGTGCTTTTAAGAGAAGTTAAGATGCCACTGTTTCAATAGATAAGTGATAATGTGTGGCTTTCTACACTGCCCAGATCACTGCCTGAAAGCAGTAGGGGCAAATGATTTCCATGGGCTTCTTTCAGTCTTCTGAATCACTTCCTAGCTTGCCAGTTTTGAAGTGTCAAAGAGAAACAAAGGTAGATTTCGTTCAAGATGGCAAGACAGATTTTATTCAGACGATTGCAGTAGGGGAGAGACACTTCAGTATAAACAGCTCAAATCCACTGAAACAAAAGGTGGGAAGCTTTTTTAAATGCTAGGGGCTGCTTAAGGAAAAGTCCTGAGGGATGTTAGGGTAGGGGAGGTTGGTCAGTGTGATCAAGCCACTGTGTCTGCTAAGTGGCACTTACTGTAGGCACCTACCCTCCCACAGGGGCCCTAGCCT
Source organism: Eumetopias jubatus (assembly GCF_037043125.1). NCBI lineage: Eukaryota > Metazoa > Chordata > Mammalia > Carnivora > Otariidae > Eumetopias > Eumetopias jubatus. The sequence continues at coordinate 110,759,932 of NW_028274814.1, read as the reverse complement.
TCATGATTACATTTCAAAGGGATGACTCCTAAGTCCTTGAGAAGGACATTTCTGGGTTGTAGAAGATACATCTCTAAGGGATAGAGAGAGGATTTACAATAGTATACTTTCTACACTTGATCTTAGCCAAAGTAAATGCTCTGAGAGAAAGGAGATCAGGGTCTGAAGTCAGGTTTTGGCTAGAAAGTAAATTCTTTTGGCAACACTGAGCTTTCTCAGGCAGATATTTTAAGGGGCATGGGGTTGTTATCCTAGGGACATGACTTTGAGCTGAGAGAAGCTATGCTGGAGTTTGGTCAAGTGCCTTAGTATGTGAGAGAGGGAAGTAGATGCAGTCATCTGTGCCAAGAATCTGTGCAGCGAGAGGCTGCAATTCTCAGAAGACAAACAGGGTAAATATATTTTCTCTCCATGTTGTTCAGAAGCTCCTGCATCAGAACTACAACTGTCTTCTTATATCTTAGTTTCTGCTCTTGCAACTCACTTGGTTACCAAAATGATGGAAAATTAGGGAACTAACTGTGTTAGAACTGCTGAAACACACCTTGTCTAATGCATGTCCCCACTAGGTGGCACTGTAATCATAGAACTACCATTTTAAAAATCAATAATATCGATTTTATATATGAAAAATTCCACTTACTTTCTGTCTTAAAATTGTTTTCCCCTTACCACTCAAATGAAAAGCCTAGCTCTCAGAACACTTGAATTTTTTATATGTAGTTTTAGAAAATTGTCAAGTTCAGTTATTTTGTTGGGCATTCAGTAATTTATAAGGCCTTTTTATACATCATATAACAAGAAGCAAAATTCAATAAATACATGGGTAGTATGAAATATTAGTTTATGTTTAGTGGGTTCAGTTTGGTTGTTGTAAAGCAAATTGTACACTTTTTGGACTCTACAATGTGATGAGGTGATGTAAAAATTTTAAAGTGTTTCAAAAATGTAAGGGAGGTGTGAAGGGAAATGCTATTGCTGTGAAATAAGCCAGAAAAGTGGCCTTTTTACATCCCCGTTTCTACATCTTTATGTATTTGTTGCTTATAACTATGGGTATATTTAATGGAAATAAAGAGGTTTTAAAACACTTTCTGTAAAAACCTCTTTTAAAAATCTGACTTCCAAAGATGGGTAATTGTCCTCTCTCCTCTGCTCATTCTTTCAGGAGCCTGGTTTTCACTAATGAACAATGGATTACTTACATATGTATTTATTAGTCAATAGCAGGAAGATTTTAAAAAGTAGAATACAAAATGACATTTCCATTTCTAGAATGACCAATAAGACCAGAACCCAAAACTAAATTTACCTGTGGTTTAGCTTAGTTGAGCTAGGAAGAAAAAAATAAGATTAAACAGATAAAGTATGCATTATAAACATGATTCCTTTTTCAGGAATAAAACAAAAGATGTATAGCCAAATAGCAAAGAGCCCAATATTTAGGGTTGGTTTTCAACAGGAACAACAATCCAAATTAAGAAAAGAACAAAATAGGACATAAATGTCAAGCAATGTACATTTTCTTTTATAAAATCGATACCTGAAAAATATGACTTTTCTATACATTGATAAATTTCATAAGATTTTTTTAAATTGGAATATGAATGCATCCTGAGGAACATTATCTGATTTTAAAATGTAGATTTAAAAGGCAGATAACTTAGGAAAAAAATATTCTTTGTAAAAGGATTAATTTCACCCTCCTGGAGTAATTTACTTACCCCTCCCTCTTTGTTTTGTTAATATTTAAAATTTCTTATTAAAGTTTATAATCTCCCTGTGTGTTATATAGTAGATATCTGATAAATGTGTGAATAAATTGAAGAATAAATATTGTATGAAGAGACATTAGCTTACACAGCTATGAAAACAAATGATTAAAATTTATAATGTAGTTGAAAGAATAAAAAATTCTCTTCCAAGTAACCAGAATGGCCTTAATATTCCTTCTTAGCTTGACTGAACCTCAGACAGCTTTTTTCCTGATTGTAGGCACCTGACTTCCTTTTTCTTGGAGCATTCACTTTAAAAAAAACTTCTGTTGTCAATTCTTTCTCTGTCTCTTAGATATAAGTCTTCTCTCAGTCTTTAGCATTTTTTCAATCCAAGAGTGTCTTTCTTTCTCTTGGACCTGGGAACCATCCCTTTGAAATGTAATCATCAAGAAAGATAGTACGGCTACCACCCAGTCTCTGTGTAAGGGTAGAAGCCTAATTTAGGTAAGTGCCAATCAGCAACATGGATGGCCTGATCCCACTGACCACTTCCTTGCCAGAGTCCTTCCTCCAGTACTTTTCCATTAGCTCACCCCGGTGCTTAAAAACTCTCCTCCTCTTTTTGTTTCATGGAATTGAGTTCAATCCCTATTATAGTAGTCTTGAATTAAAACTTCCTTGCTGTTTAATTTGTCCTGTGCAATTTTCCTTGACACTAGTTTTATTTTTAAGAATCAAACAGATACTGGAACAATAAATGTACTGTACGAGGTCACAGTGGTGGTCATTTGGGCCAGTAGTATCAGGGATGTTTCTGTTTTTTATGACTATCATTCAAATGTTTAAGATCTGCTGCAACCATTTCTATAATTATTACTATTTTATTTTCTCTTAGAGATCAAAATTTTATAGTACATAACTTAATTACTCCAGTAAAAATGTTAACAGAGGTCTGGCGTGTGTGTGTTGGGGGTTGTGGTGTGCATTTGTGTGATGGGGTCGTGGATGTCATTCAGGGAGGGAAACCAGAATCAGAGGAGCATTTCATCAGAGTTCCATGTCACATCTTCGGGTATATCCATTCACAGTCAATATACTTGAAATTAAGGTGGGGTCCTATTAATAATAGAAATGCAGTTGATGATTGAGGATCCAGAATTAAGAATTCCACATACTTGATCACAGTTTTTGTAGTATTACTTCATTATTTTCTAAAAATATTTCTCTAAGGCTTTAAGGGATAAGTTTAATTCTGTGTTTCCAGTAGAAACACAGAATTTGTTAATGGTTTATACGTGATGATACAGACTTTGATCAAATACACCTCAGATTCTCCCCCAATGCAGCTCCACCATTCTATAAAGAAGATCAGATAACTATGTTCCTAGAGCAACTGACTATGAATTTTTTTTTTAAATTTTTTATTGTTATGTTAATCACCATATATTACATAATTTGTTTTGGTGTAGTGTTCCATGATTCATTGTTTGTTCATAACACCCAGTGCTCCATGCAGAATGTGCCCTCTTTAATACCCATCACCAGGCTAACCCATCCCCCTACCCTCCTCCCCTCTAGAAACCTCAGTTTGTTTTTCAGAGTCCATCATCTCTCCTGGTTCGTCTCCCCCTCTGACTTACTCCCCTTCATTCTTCCTCTCCTGCTATCTTCTTCTTTTTCTTTTTTTTTTTCTTAAAATATGTTGCGTTATTTGTTTCAGAAGTACAGATCTGTGATTCAACAGTCTTACACAATTCACAGCGCTCACCGTAGCACATACCCTCCCCAATGTCTATCACCCAGCCACCCCATCCCTCTCACACCCCACCACTCCAGCAACCCTCAGTTTGTTCCTGAGATTAAGAATTCCTCATATTAGTGAGGTCATATGATACATGTCTGTCTCTGATTGACTATGAATTTTAATCCTGGGAGGGAAGGAAGCTTCTCTTCCATTGCCCTGAACTCACTAGTTAAGATTGTAATATAGTTTTGTATTTTTTTTTTTTTTTTGACCTGATTTTGAAGTCCTGGCTAGAGGTTGATCCTTTCTCCTTAATTGAGTCCATACCCCAACCACTTCTCTTACTGGGTTTTCATATTCCAGGTCCACTATATTCCCACCCTAATTTCCCTAGAGCCAGGTACTGATAACTGGGGTGCTCTTGTCCTGGGAAACTGAAATTATGCAAATTAGCCAATCTACTGGGAGCCCTAGAAACCTAGTTAACTAGGAGCCACACATACACTGCCTCCTACTACTTCAGCTTGCTGTTACCCTATTCTGGGATGCAACCCTCTGTGTAGCCCTGACTGACAGGTTTTTCTTTTTTCTTTTTCTTAAAGATTTTATTTATTTATTTGTCAGAGAGAGAGAGCGCGCACACAAGCAGGAGGAGTGGCAGGCAGCGCTCCCTGCTGAGCCAGGAGCCCAATGCGGGACTCAATCCCAGGAACCTGGGATCATGACCTGAGCCGAAGGCAGCTGCTTAACCAACTGAGCCACCCAGGCGTCCCCTGACAGGCTCTCCTACTTTGGAGCTGTAAGTAATAGTTCTGTGTTTCATCTATTCAAGTATCAATGTATTGTGTCCTGCTGTGAAAGAATCTTTAAATCTTATAAAAACGAAGGCAAAGTCAGTAAATTCCGTGCTCTCTGCTGTTGCTTCCAGACCATTGATTTGACACCAGAACTGACCCATCCTTCTTTCTTTATGACCCATGCCATCTTAGCATGACACTTTTCTCTTTTATTATAATTGTCTACCAGCATCTATGATTTTTTTTTATCTCAGTAAATTAAACGTATCTTACTTCCATAAGATATTCCAAGTTTCCATATTATTCTTTTTTTTTTTAAGATTTTATTTATTTATTTGACAGAGAGAGACAGTGAGAGGAGGAACACAAGCAGGGGGAGTGGGAGAGGGAGAAGCAGGCTTCCCGCTGAGCAGGGAGCCTGATGTGGGACTCGATCCCAGGACCCTGGGATCATGACCCGAGCCGAAGGCAGACGCCTAACCACTGAGCCACCCAGGCGCCCCAATGTTTCCATATTATTCTAATGTTAGACATTATTTCAGTAATTAAGGATCAATATTAAGTCTGTGATACCTTGTTCTTAGCGTTCCTCAAACTTTGCCACCACATTCAGTTTCAAAACTCAGCCACTCTCCTTACCATCCTTTCATTTGATAGGTTTGCTGGATATCTACACTTTTAAGATCCTGAACTGCAGAAATTCCTCTCTATTTTCAACCCTATGTTTGTTCAATTAAATTCAGTCAACACTGCTCTCTACAATATGTACATTTTTAAAAAACCGAGGAGGGTGCAAAGAGATGCAAGAAGCTGTCCTTGTTTTTAAATACCTTATAATCTGAAAGAAGAGATAAGTACATTAATTACATGACCAGGCAGAATTTACACAAGCCATGTTGAGGTAAAAACCAAGAACTGAAGAGATTAAGTGTCGCTATTAGAGAAAGTATAGTTCATGCCCACACTCTTGCTTGCCTTACTTGCCTTTTTTTTTACTTAATGTACCACTTAGCAGTTTATATTTTTCTATTTTCCTGGTCCATTACCTTTTCACTTGCCTCACTAACAAACTGGAATCCATATATTTCAGTAATAACTAACACATTTAATGCTATATTAATGGGTAGACTGGGGGTAAGTTGCCCAAGATAGCAATTTATAAAGATCTTTAATGTATCATTGGAATGCCAAGGTCCCATTGGAAATGTAAGGAGATGGAGAAAACATTGTAGATAACAGAAATTCTCTTGGGGAGCGTATTATATTTGGCTGAATGAATATTTGATAAACCCTTTGAGTTTGTGTGTTTTTGTTTGAATAAATAAATGATGGCCGTTCTGAAAAGAAGAACTGGTCCAAGGAGCTAGGGACTTTCATTTTTCTTAGTGGGAGATGCACGTTTAGGGCCTGAGTTTAACTAATTTTTTGCAACAAGTAAAGAAGTTATTCTAATTGTTCCTTTTCTCACTGTGGCAATCAGCCTTTTTTCTGAGCATAGATTGAAAAAGTATTTTAAAAATAATCTGCCTGAAGCTTTCCTCAGGAGCTCACATGCTCCATTCCAGTCCTGAGTACACAAAACTTCCTATCTCTTTAACCTTCAATCATGCTTGCTCTGCCATTCCTCAGATTGAGCAACAGGTCCTAAATTATTGAATCAGAGGTAAAAATGAATCACTAAACTCTTTAGAAGCAAATTAACTTTTGGGAGGACTATAAACATGAAAAAAAAATCTGGTTTTATGGAGAGTAAATATTTTACTAAAGTATAAAATGAGAAACATCTATCTATCATCTATCTATACCTACCTACCTACCTACCTACCTATCTACCTACGTACCTATCTACCTACCTACCTACCTACCTACCTACCTACCTATCTAGACTATCTATATCTAAACTAGTTTAATTGAATTCAAGTTGTATGTCTACCTAAATCTCCCAATACCAACTTAATGATTTTAAACTCATAGCTTTCTTATTTATTTATTTATTTTTAATTAACAAATAATATATTATTTGTTTCAGGGGTACAGATCTGTGATTCATCAGTCTTACATAGTTCACAGCGCTCACCATAGCACATACCCTCCCCAGTGTCCAGCACCCAGCCACTCCATCCCTCACACCCCCTCCTCTCCAGCAATGTTCAGTTTGTTTCCTGAGATTAAGAGTTTCATGGTTTGTCTCCCTCTCTGGCTTTGTCTTGTTTCATTTTTTTCCTCTCTTCCCCTATGATCCTCTGAGTTGTTTCTCAAATTCTACATATGAGTGAGATCATACAATAATTGTCTTTCTCTGATGGACTTATTTTACTTAGCATAATACCTTCTAGTTCCATACATGTCGTTGCAAATGGCAAGATTTCATTTTTTGGATGGCTGCATAGTACTCCATTGTATATATATATACCACATCTTCTTTATCCATTCATCTGTTGATGGACATCTTGGCTCTCTCCATAGTTTGGCTATTGTGGACCTTGCTGCTATAAACATTGGGGTGCACGTGTCCCTTCGGATCCCTATATTTGTATCTTTGGGGTAAATACCCAGTAGTGCAATTGCTGGGTCATAGGGTAGCTCTATTTTCAACTTTTTGAGGAACCTCCGAACTGTTTTCCAGAGTGGCTGTACCACTTGTATGCAAGTGGCTGTACTTGCATTCCCACCAACAGTGTAGGAGGGTTCCCCTTTCTCCGCATCCTTGCCAACATCTGTCGTTTCCTGACTTGTTAATTTTAGCCACTCTGACTGGTGTGAGGTGGTATCTCATTGAGGTTTTGATTTGGATTTCCCTGATGTGGAGGGATGTTGAGCACTTTTTCATGTGTCTGTTGGCCGTTTGGATGTCTTCTTTGCAGAAATGTCAGTTCATGTCTTCTGCCCATTTCTTGATTGGATTATTTGTTTTTTGGGTGTTGAGTTTAATAAGTTCTTTATAGATTTTGGATAGTAGCCCTTTATCTGATATGTCATTTGCAAATATCTTCTCCCATTCTGTCAGTTGTCTTTTGGTTTTGTTGACTGTTTCCTTTGCTGTGCAAAAGCTTTTTATCTTGATGAAGTCCCAATAGTTCATTTTTGCCCTTGCTTCCCTTGCCTTCGGTCTGGGAAGAAGTTGCTGCGGCTGAGGTAGAAGAGGTTGCTGCCTGTGTTCTCCTCAAGGATTTTGATGGATTCCTGTCTCACATTTAGGTCTTTCATCTATTTTGAGTCTATTTTTGTGTGCAGTGTAAGGAAATGGTCCAGTTTCATTCTTCTGCATGTGGCTGTCCAATTTTCCCAACCCCATTTGTTGAAGAGACTGTCTTTTTTCCACTGGACATTCTTTCCTGCTTTGTTGAAGATTAGTTGACCAGAGAGTTGAGGGTCCATTTCTAGGCTCTCTATTCTGTTCCATTGATCTATGTGCCTGTCTTTGTACCAGTACCATACTGTCTTGATGATGACAGCTTTGTAATAGAGCTTCAAGTCCGGAATTGTTATGGCATTAGCTTTGCTTTTCTTTTTCAACATTCCTCTGGCTATTTGGCATCTTTTCGGTTCCATACAAATTTTAGGATTATTTGTTTCATTTCTTTGAAAAAAGTTGATGGTATTTTGATAGGGATTGCATTAAATGTGTAGATTGCTCTAGGTAGCATAGACATTTTCACAATATTTGTTCTTCCAGTCCATGAGCATGGAACGTTTTTCCATTTCTTTGTGTTTTCCTCAATTTCTTTAATGAGTATTCTATAGTTTTCTGAGTACAGATTCTTTGCCTCTTTGGTTAGATTTATTCCTAGGTATCTTGCAGTTTTGGGCGCAAAATGTAAATGGGATCAACTCCTTAATTTCTCTTTCTTCTGTCTTGTTGTTGGTGTATAGAAATACCACTGATTTCTGTGGATTGATTTTATATCCTGCCACTTTAGTGAATTCCTGTATGAGTTCTAGCAGTTTTGGGGTGGAGCCTTTTGGGTTTTCCACATAAAGTATCATATCATCTGCAGAGGGTGAGAGTTCGACTTCTTCTTTGCCGATTCGGATGCCTTTTATTTCTTTTTGTTGTCTGATTGCCGAGGCTAGGACTTCTAGTCCTGTGTTGAACAGTGGCGAGAGTGGGCATCCTTGTCGTGTTCCTGATCTTAAGGGAAAGGCTCTCAGCTTTTCTCCATTGAGAATGATATTCGCTGTGGGTTTTTCATAGGTGGCTTTTATGATATTGAGGTATGTACTCTCTATCCCTACACTGTGAAGATTTTAAGCATTTGACAAAGTACAGCATCCTTTCTTGATTAAAACTCATAGCTTTCTAATTGACTATGAGCTTTATAAAAGTATTTCTGTATACCTGATATGCTACCTGGTGTGCTACCTGGACACAATTATATTGAATTATCCCTAATATACATTTTAGCTCTAAACCTCTCTTGTTTAATGTAAGAAATATTTAGTTATTTATAATTTGTCTTGTTCCATATGGAATTAAATCCATATATTCCTGGGGCACCTTGGTGGCTCAGTCATTAGGCGTCTGCCTTCGGCTCAGGTCATGATCCAGGGGTCTTGGGATCAGGCCCCACGTTGGGCTCCCTGCTCTGCGGGAAGCCTGCTTCTCCCTCTTCCACTTCCCCTGCTTGTGTTCTCTGTCTTGCTGTGTCTCTCTCTGTCAAATAAATAAAATAAATCCATATATTCCTGTTGGCTATTCACATGACCTGTAATGGAAATGTAAAAATACATGGCTGTAGCCATAAAAACAGGTGGCAAGCTTATATTGATATTTTATAGATAGCTAGCAATTTCAGTGATTACATTTCCTGTATCCAACCTGATCAAGAGTGCAGAAAGGGATTATTGAGGAATTTATTTTTTTTCTAAAAAATGAAAATAGCCAGGGTGCCTGGGTGGCTCAGTTGGTTAAGCGACTGCCTTCGGCTCAGGTCATGATCCTGGAGTCCCAGGATCGAGTCCCACATCAGACTCCCTGCTCAGCAGGGAGTCTGCTTCTCCCTCTGACCCTCTTCCCTCTCGTGCTCTCTATCTCTCATTCTCTCTCTCAAATAAATAAATAAAATCTTTAAAAAAAGAAAAAAAGAAACGGAGAAACACTTTAAAAAAAAATGAAAATAGCCAAATTTGAAGGACAAAGAAAAATGTTTACCTACAAATATTTATGGAGTGTTTTTAGGTATGAGAATTTATAGTACCTTTTAAGTTGTAGCATTTAGTGCAACTAAATTAGGGTACACTAGTGTACAATACTCCTTTTTTCAGAGTTTGATCCAAACCACCTGCATTACAATAACTTAATTTGTTAAAATGAAGATTCCTTACCACAGATACAAAAATCAGAATATGTTGGATAGAACCCAGTACTGTACCCAGTATATTTAATAAGCTTCTTAGATGATTTTTATGCATGTTTAAGTTCAAGAACTAGTGCCTTAGAGGTAACTTATGTTTATAACTCAGAAAATGCAATAAAATTGCAAATATACAAAGCACAGGCCAACAATTTAAGACTCTTCAGAATCTCAGAGGAGACTTTAATCAAAAGAAACAGCTTTATTGAAATAGTCATGATACAAGAAAATAATAAACCAGGAAATAAAATAGGAACAAGAATTAAAAGAAACAAGTAGGCACAATGTATATTTTCATGCTCATTTCCACTCAAATAAAAAATTATATTTTCCTGTAGTATTTTATGAAACCTCCTTCTTGTGAAGATCTGGCTCACCAAGGTAGACATCTAAATTGAGTGACAGAGATGCTTTTTTGGCTGTTGATCTACTTAGCTTGAAAGGCCTTTGTTGATATATTGCTATGTAATGACCTTATTCAAACTAAAATTTCTTTAATCTGTAACTTATAAAGGAAAAGGAGATCACATTAATACTGTCAGAGGCTATTTATTTCTCAGATACCAAGGTTTATAGAAGTCCCAAGATGGAGAGGGAATAAAAATTATTTATATTTCGTATTTTAAAATACCTTTCACTTGAGAAATTCATATACTTGTTTAAAGTTAATGGTGAGCTGATCCTTATATTGTAAATGCTTGCCTCACTGAATAGTCTAAAGATTTATTGCTGCTGCCCAGTACTAAAAAGGAGTATTTTGTAGACAGTCTTAGAACAACATGTTTTGTATATAGAGGTATTAAACTTTTGATGGTATAGAACTGTTGGATGATCATGAGCAAATTGTTTAGTGCCATTTGTCACATTTTGCCAATTTTTGAATGGAGATAATAGCTCTGTATCAGATTGCTGTGAGGATATGATGAGATAACAAATGGAAAATGGTTAGAACACAGCTTAGCAATGGCAATCAATCAATAAATGGTAATTTGTTTATCTACAAGAATATTTAAATGTTTACAACATCCAGAAGTTTCCTGTCCTGACATACCTTTTTTTTTTAAAAGATTTTATTTATTTATTTATTCGAGAGAGAGAGAGAGCAAGCAGAGGGAGGAGCAGAGGTGGGGGAGAGAGAGGGGGGAAAGAATCTCAAGCAGACTCTGCACTGAGTGCAGAGCCCAGTGAGGGCTCTGATCTCTCCTGAGATCATGACTTGAGCCAAAACCAAGAGTCAGAAGCTTAACCCACTGAGCCACCAGAGTGCCCCTGCCCTGACCTACTTTTTAGAGGTTCAAACCTTTTCAAAACCAGTCAAAACCTTTTCCTTAAAAAGAAAAAACTCAAAACCAAATAGCATTGTAACTTCAGGAAACATATTCATGATACTGCTGAAATGACAAAAACATCAAGAAAAGAATTTCTGTGGCTTAGCACAATCAAATATTATTTTTCACTTATATAACTGTCAAACACAAATGCTTCTGGTTGGTGGGAGGTCTTTAGGAACTTAAGAGCCTTGGCCCTGAAATTGCATAAATCATTGCTGCTCATATTCTGTTGGTGAAATCTAGTCCTGTGGCTATACTTTTATGCAAGGGAGGGTGGAAAATATAGTCTATGCTTAGGTTCTGCTTCCCTGTGAAATGGGAAGCTCCAATTTTTGACAGACAGCTAACCATCTTTCACACAGCCTCCACTCACACCAGATGTTTGAATCAGTGGTTCTTCTACATTTCAAGTGATGTGATTCATAGTTATTGCACTTTGGCTATGTCTACACAGAAAAATGAGTTTTTTTTCTGAGGAATCTTTTGTATTTGGTCAAACAGCTGGGTCTTTTGAGAGCAATTTGTGAATAATTGGTCCTTCTTTTGAAAGCAGGCTTGATGAATAGTGGAGAAAGTAAATGGATGTATATATTTAATTAGGAAGAGGAAGCAGAAAGGGCAAAGGAGAAAAGGGAAAGCATTTAAAGGCTTTCTGACTGGCCTCTCAGCATGCCTAAGACTCAGTTATTTCCCCTCATTTGTGATAAAGCTATACCCCTCCAAATATGTCCTCCTTATAATTAGTGCATTTCATACAACTCATGTCCAGAGAGAGAATAACAGTCTGGGCTTTGATATAGGCATATTAATTTACAATCTCTTTTGACAGGCTAAAATCCTGAATAACATTCATCTCTATCTCTGACTACCCTAGAAATAGATAGAATGATTCAAACTCTGTACCATCTAAGTAGGTTTATTTTTAGAATTTATTCTGTTAAAACAGATTCATTTGGCTTTGATTTGACAGTGGAACCAACCTCTTCTAAACCAAAAATATCTTTTTCTAGTTTCAGTTCTGGTGTATTTTCCCCAACCCAGACTCTATCTTAGCCCATTTTCATGTACAGAGTTGTCTCTTACTGCTCTTTGTCCATCTCTTATGTATACATGTGTATAACATATACATATTTAATGAAGTCATATTGCTGAAGGATGGGCCACCACTATATACTAGGAGAAGTCTGGACATGCACAAATCTTTCTCAGCTGAAGATACTCTCTTCCCTTGTTTTCTAGGTATTACTGAGCTACTGCCCACCTGTTCTGAACTATATCCATCCCTTGCATTTACTTGGCCGATTGACTCTCGAATGTCTTTTATCTCTAGCAGCACAATATACCACACAGATGATACAACCTGAATGGTATATCATCATACATTCTAGCAATAGCTCAGAAAAGCAATAATATCAACAACTCTAAGAAGTTACTGTGTCATTGTCAATATTCCCATCCATAAAATCAGAACAATAGCATCTGTCAAATGTAGCTTTTGATAAACATAAGGAGAAATGAATATGAGGTGGTTAGCCCAGTGCCTGCCACTAAGTCCTCAGTGTAAAATTATTATTGTTACTGTAAGTGTTATCATAATTGATTTAATTTCTTGGGTGCTTATTTGTCCCATCTGTTGTATCTCTTCCCTCTTCCACATATTTCATTCACACAGCTTCAGCTCTCAGTCATGTATCCCTGGCTCCCAAATCTGAACCAGGGTAGCCGTGGCGTTCCTCCTGAGGTTTGGGCCTGCATGTCCATCTGCCTTGATCTATCTAGTGATCTTCTCTGGTGGGATTTTCTGTAGGTATTTCTATACCCCACACCAAATTTATTTTCTCACTTAATTCTTATTATAATGCTGTGTTGTGTGCTATTATTGTTCCCATTTTATTGATGAGGAAACACTGACACCCAGCAAAACATCCACTCTCCAGGAACTCACGATTGCTCTTCCTCCTTTATGCCAAGTAATTTTACCTCTTCTCCATATTATTTCCATCTTCTTATTTTATGATTTGGGGTTACAAATGCTAGATTTTATTCAAAGATGGATTTGCATTTCTGACTTAGGTCTTCGATTTCTGATGATATTTGAGAGGAGAAGGGGTAGATATTTTTGTATTATACCGTCATAAACCTGGAAGCCCCATAGCTGAACTTTCAAAAGTATAGTTACAGTTATTGAGGCAACGAGAATGGTTAGAAAATTTGAACGAGGTAGCCAGAGGGAGAAGTGAGTCAAGATTCAAAAAGAGGCATATCTCAAAGTAGATTTAATAGGGTCTGTACAATGGAAAGACATAGTGAAGGAGTAGAGAAAGTGTAGACTTTGTTGTCACACTGACCTAGGTTAAAACTCCAGCTGCCACAGAAATTTCTGTTGTATAGTAAGTTATTTTTATCTCAGAGACCTGGTTCAGTAGAGGTTAGTTTCCCTTCCTTCTATACTCCACTTCAAAATTACATATGCTTAATACCTTGGATGTGGCCATTTAACTGTATTATGGGTACAGTCATCTGCACCTGCACATAATTAAGGTTCTTGCTGAAAGTTATTTAGCTGGTGATAGAGGTTGCTTAGTAGATTAGTTGTTCTTAAATGTTCTTCAGACCACCTGCTGGATTTTATGGGTTGAATGGGGTGGTGATTTGAATTTTGATACATTTATGCACAATTTCCACACATAGACCGTGATTAGTTACATTCATTTAATAGGCACTTAGCAAATGCCCTTGTGAAAGTGAGAAAATATGGGCGATTGCTCAGTGTATTTCAAACTTTGTAAGAACATTGGCAGTGCTGATGAATAATTAATCAACTAATTGTTGCCCTGTTCAGTGTTCTCCATTTGGAAGTGAGATGAGTGACTTTATACACGGTGATAGGCATTTAAAATCCTATTTCAGTTTAGGAGTATAAATGTGAATTGTTTTTGTTCTACAGTTTACGGGCAGAGATTGCTTGTGCAGAACCTCTGACCTCTAAAAATCACCTCTTTTGCATGAAGACTGTTTGCATTTATCTTTATACTGTATACATTTCTTATTATGTGTGCGTCTGTATTGGATCTACTAATTTTGAATGTATTGATTTTTATACTTTTGTCTCAAATGTATATACTTAATGTCTTTATGCTAAAAGGTTATCATTTAGTAAAATGAACAGATCCAAAAATCTTTATAGCATTACTGATATTTTTATTTTGTCTAAAATCAACACAGGCTTATTTTTTGGTAAGCTTTTCTATCTGACACATTTCTCTTTGCAGATTTAAGCTTTGGAGTTTATTTCTTTTTAAATTTCCAGATTGCTTAGGCATGATACCCTTTGTGATGAACTTGTATAGGAGATTTGGGTGGGATAACATCTGCAACACAAATCTGGATCTATCCAAGTGAAACCAATTTAAACTTACTAAATTGCTGCAGCATTCCAGGGGCCCTGATTAAAAGCTCCTCCAGTCCAGGAGTTGAATAATCTCACTGCCACTTCAGGACATTGGATGTTTTATGTTACCTCTAGTGGAGTCCTTTCAGATTAAACATAATCCTGTTAAGCAATGCTGCTGGCTTTTGGGGCTATATACTCTTGGCAACAGTAATGTTCTGCTGTTATTTGGGACTATGTTTCTTAATTCTTCATCTTAGCTGGCACATTCTAGCAGTAAGCTTACATGCAGTAGATGGATGGACTCTTATTTAGTAGGATTGATTAAGTTGTCATAAAATATCTATGACCTAAATGTCCTCAGGCTACATCACACTTACGCCTAAATTTCTTTAGTTCGAAGTCCAGTCTATTCAAAAAGTATGTATTCCTCCATCCCTTCTAGCCACTACAAGGTTCCTGAGGAATCCCAAAGTGGTGTCCTACGTGTACTGACAAATCCGTTCTGATTTTCTTCCGCAGTGGCGTTTGACTTATGATGAGTGTAGACTCTACTTTGCCAACCTGAAGTGTTACCCCTAATAAAGTTAGGTGAGATCATCACTACTATTCTGGTATTTCCTCAGTAGAAATAAAGATCCTGGTCACTGTTACTCTCAGATCAGCCAGAATTATAATTATATTATAGTTCCAGGCATGGTTTTAGGAGTTTGCATATACTAGTTCACTCTTTATGAAAATTCTATGAGGAAGGCATTATAATTATTCATATTTTGAAGTTGGGAAGACTTGAGGCATAGAACAGTTAAGTAGTTAACTCAAGGGTGCATGGAGTCAAATTGATTCAATTTATACCCAGGCCAGGTACTTGCCAAATCGTGGCCTAGAGATTGCTTTATTATCTCTTTCAGCCAAAGTTGTCCTCATCTGTAAAATGCAATTACTAAGAGTCTTTGTCTCCTTTAGTTGTTGTGAAGATTAAATGAGATAATTTATGTCAAGTGCATACTGAATTGTAGCTACGATTGGCTGTCATTATTTTTTCTATTAAAAGGAATTTAAATTGAATTTCAGAAAAATCTCTTCTTTCAAATCATTATATTTAGTGGATGAACTGTCTTCAAAGTTATAAAAGTAAATCAACAAGAACTTCCAATTCTTTCTGAAGTTTTTTTTTTTGTTTTTGGTTTGGTGGCTTAATGTTTCTCACTTTGAGAAGTGAAGTCAAGGTTAAAAGCTCAGAACACATTAGCACAGTGCTTATCATCCATCTAAACTCTAAATAAGGAGCTGGCCCATCAGAGGACAGTCAAGTTGTTATACCTGACATTTGTATTAAGTGCTTTCTGTGTGTCTGCATCTGTGGTAAATGTTTATAGGTATTATTTCTTTGAATTCTTATGACCATTGTACATAACAGATGTTATTATTATCCCTGTTTTATAGAAGAGAAACTGAGGCATATGAATATTAAGTAATTTGCCCCAAAGTTGCCCAGTTGTTGAATGAAGGGGCCAGGATTCTAATCCAGACAATCTGACCCTACCTAGATGCTGCCCTTAACCATTACTGGTTCCCACATTCTGTGTTCCTAGGCATTGCAGAAATGTTTCATTGGCTAGAATTAATTTTGTGTCCTTACCTGGGGACTCCTGGGGGAAACATAAAACCACCCTTAAAAATAGTATGGGCTGTGGGACTAGTTTGGCCAATGGGCTGTGAGCAGAACGCAAGAAAGAGTTGGTGCATTGCTTTTGGCCAGACAACACAGGAGGACTTATTTGTGTCTAAGGGAAAACAGTAGAGAATATCTTCTTGGTTTTACCTTGTCTAGGTGTCTGGAGAGCTCAATGACACTTGCATTTACTACATCAAAGGGAAAAAAATACCACTTTTCTCAGGGGCATTTAGTTATGTATTTGTAATAATGGAAGCCCCAGGCATTAGGACTTATTGAAGTATTCTTCTTTCCAATGTAGCATATTCAAATCCTTTTGTTCACACTGCCTCTTTGAACTTTGTATTATTGACATTCCAAAATCACAATAGATGTGGATTCTGTCCAGTGAAATAGCTTTCACACCAATGCAAGTCAGCATTTGTCTTGGACAATGGCTGCTCTCCCTGTCTCTTGCTCCACAATTGCTTATGTATGTAAATTTATTTCCTAGAAAAGGTTTTCCTCTCATTCCTCTATTTTATTTTTCACTTGGAGAATCAGCTGCAGCACATTTCTGGTCTGAAGCTGCTGTTGTTGTTTCTGAAGACTATACACCAACACCAGAGTGAGAACTGTAAGTTTGTCATGTACCTTCAAGGTCATTTCTCCCTAGCTTTTGAATTTCTAGGCTGTGAGAGTATTTCTTTCTCTTACGTGTTTATCCAGTGGGATATTCCTCTAGTATTTAATTTCCTTTGTTTTTCTCCTTTTTTGAAAAAGGATGAGCTGTATTTCTCTTTTTCTCCTGGGCCCGCCCCGAAATCTTTTTTTTTTTTTTTCATATATGTGTAGCCTGTCTTCTGAGATCTCAGTCTAAGGAAGCCATTTGTTCTCTATCCTAATTAACTTGTATCTCATTACTTTTCTTACTGGTTGTGCTCCAGTAGCAAGACAGCATATTTTAAAAACTAATTGGGTTTCTTTAGGACATTTTTGACTAATGAGAATTTTCTCCTAAATCTCCTAAATAATCCTCCTAAATTCTCCTTATTTGAATTAAAGTAAAAGGTATATACATTGAGATTAACAGATTTTACATGTACACACTGGTGAGTTTTAACTGATTCCACTATGTATATCATGTTAAGATATAGAACATTTCCATTATCCCAGGAAGTCAACTGGGACACCAGTTCCCTGGTGTCAACTTTCCAGGCAAGTTCTCAGATGAGAAAGATTATGATTTCCTTATCATAGATTAGTTTTGTCTGTTCTTGAACTTTATAAATATGCAATCATACAGTATGTACTCATTTCTGGCTTCTTTTGCTCAGTGTAATAGTTTTGAGATTATGTTGTTTTATATATGAGTAGTTCTTTCTTTTTATTTTTTTATTATTTATTTATTAATTTTTCTTAAGAGAGTGGGGAGGGGCAGAGGGAGAGAGAGAATCTTAAGCAGGCTCCGTGCCCAACGGGGCTCAATCTTACAACCCCAAGATCATGACCTGAGTTAAAATCAAGAGTCTGACACTCAACTGACTGAACCACCCAGGCACCCCTCTTTCTTTCTTTTTAAATTAAAGAATATCATTCTATTGAATGAATATACCATGAATTTGATTGTTACCATTTGGCTTTTGTTCCATTTTTTGGCAATTATGAATAAAGTTGCAATAAGCATTTTTGTAGAAAGCTTTTGGGGACACATGTTTTCATTTCTCTTTAATATATACCTGGGAGTGGGATAGCGGCGTCATACAGTAGGTGTGTGTTTGGTTTTTAGAAACTGCCAAGTGGTTTTTCAAAGTTCTTGTTCCATTTTATCCTTCTGTTAGCAATGTATGAGAATTTCAGTTGTTCCATATCCTTGCTAGCATTTGGTTTTGACTGTCATTTTGAATTTAGCTGTTCTAAAATAAATAAGCACATAAACACATTAATTAATAATTAAGCTGTTCCAGTGAGTGAAGAGGTATCTTAGGGTTTTTAATTTATATCTCCCTGTTAACTACTGATGGAAAATATTTTTGATCAAAATAGTTTGGTTTGTTCTTTGTTAGAGCTGATACATTTTGGTTCTGTACTCTGTCTGAGGTGTCCTTATACTGGGTTTTGAGCCTTTCCTTTAAAACATAGCCCTTTAGAGATGGCAACTGAACGCCCAAAGTGCTTTGTGACCTTTCTTTTATTCTTGCTTGGCTGGAGCTATAATATCTCCCAACATTGTGTTCACTTAACAGTCCTGTAACAGGTCCTCCGCACTAGACATTGTGGGTTCTTGCCCTTCACTTATTCAGCCCATCTCTGGCTCAAGGACCTGTAAAGAGCCTCTATGCAGATATTTTTTCTTTCCCCTTCTGCCACTTCCCTATTCTCCAGGATCCCTGCTCCACAATTTCCAGTCACTGCAAGCAGCCCAAACTTCATCTCAGCTAAACTGTCATATTCAGTGTGGACTCTGTCTTTCTACATTGTGACCTAGAAAGTGCCATTAGACAAAAAGCTGGGTCAACCATGGGACTTAACCTCAATTATCACAACTCTACCCAGGCTGATTTCCAATGTGTAAAAATAGTTGCCTCCTATAGCTTGTCCACTAATTATTTACAGAATAATGGGAAGCCTCGTTAGATAGTTGCTCTATCATTGCCAGAAGCAAGAATCCCTCCTTTGTATTGTATCAGTTACCTTTTCTAAGGTAGACATTTACGTATTCAACAATAATCTGATTTTATTGTTGCCTGTTTTCGCCTGTCAAATTACTGTCATGCTAGATGATAATTATCTATACATGCATGCCAGAATATCCTAGGATATCATGATCAGTGTGTAGTATGTCGAAAGGTTTTTTTAACTAAAAATACTTAAAGTATGGGTATTAATAATTTTCTTTTAATAAATTTAAAAGGATTAGAGGTTGTTTAACAGTATCACTGTCACTTGCTTACATTCTTATATGCTTCCTTAAGTTGATGAGTGAAGAGTAAATCTGCACTCTGAATTTCGTATAACCTTGCATATAATTGTGGGGATATGTCTCACATCATCATCTGTCATGCATATCAAAAAAAGGGGGCTAGAATCCCTGCTCTAAAGAGGGTTAGAAGTTCTATTTCTGCATATTGAAGACAACAAGCTAATCTTAAGAAATTTAATTCACTTGTTAAAATCACTAATCTTAAAAATGATTTGTTACTGAGATCATAAACATACATTGAAACTACGTAGCACTGGCAGGGAAATTAGCTATTGGGTCAGAGTGTTCTGGAAAGTAAAATATTTCAGTGCTCTTTTAACAATTTTTAATTCTGAAATGAAAAGAAACAATCAAATGAAATAATAAAATGCTTATGAAAATAAATTAACCAATTTAGAAATAATAGTTATTTTTTACATAAAGAAATGGAAACACTATTTTAGTTTGTAGGATAACTTTTCATAAATATAACCAAATATCATTACTTTGAACAATAAAACACAAAATGAACAACATTTGAGGCAGCAAATTTTAATGGAAATAGCACTGGGCTTGAGCACTGATAGTATTCTTACATCTGGTTTTCTACCTGGGGTCTGATGGGTCATTAAATTGGTCTGGGTTAGTTTTTTGTTTTTTTTTTTTAATATAAAAATGAACGCATATGGTAGATAATTTTAATGTTCTTTTTTGTCATTGTTACAGATTTTGTTACTGTAAGTTGGGGAAAAACCTTATTAAAATGAAAGAAAAACCTATTTTTAGGAACTTTGTACCATACTTTAAGCATATTAGAAATTCCATTTTGTAATTTTCTGTTAATTGATAACTACCATGAGGTTGACAATATTATGTAACACTGACTTCCATATTAAATAGTCTAAGAGGCATTAAGTGCTTAAACATCAAGATTATCAGATTTTTTTTCTGTTTTACAAATAGATTGGTATGTAGAGATGTAGATATTCATTTATAGAGATGAACAGCATTCATTCATAATCATTCATATCTGTTCCCCCACAAAATTTTATATTTTAAAAGTGCCACAGGCTCATAGTCCTCTCTCGTGATCATATCTACAAATATGCTTTGGAATTAGTTTTAGTAGTTTAATTTTTCATACTGTTGACATTCTGTTTTCTGAGATTCTCAGGGGAGTTTCTTATTGTTGGCCTGATAAAAAATCCATTTCCACTTGCTGCAGCCAATTTTAATTTTTATGGCTCTCCTAAAAAATATATGAAACAAAGATGTTAAGTCTGAATGTCTTCACTGAATTTATATTTGCTAATTTGAAGTTTAGGAGAGTGCTGTCAGTGCAACCAAGAATTGCTTTTGTATTATAAACCAATTTACATCCCTTCCATTGGCCTTTCTTTGAGTTCTGCCATTTAAATAATTCCTGGCTCTTTTATTTCTCTAATGATTTGGAGTTAATAATTTTACTGAAACAATGCAACCAAGGGAAGCTTGAAAGGAAGTCTTTAAGACTCCAGATACTTTTGATGTTCTTTTCATATGTGAGTTATTTGAAAGAGTCATTGAAAGTTTTTTTAGAGTATGCTGGTGATTACCTGAGTAGGATGATGAAGAAGAGCAAAGAATAGCAATAATTTGCATGATTTTGGTTTATTCTATGTCAGGAAGAGAATTACTAGATATTCATTGCTAGAGAGCCTCAACAGAAAAATGGGAACAATATAATTACTGACTTGAGCAAGGGTTCAAGTTATGAAACATGTAAGAATAAAGATGAAGAGGATGGACTTGCCCATTTGAATAAAGATAATGAGAAACACAAAATTAGAAACAAAATAGAAACCATTAAAAACAGATAATGATATTCTCTAATGTTTTATAAACATCTTCATATCAGTGTTTACATTGGACCCTCACAGTCCTGTGAAACTAAGCTCAAAGTGTTATTTCATTTTTAAAATTAAGGGATCTGAGGGCTAGAGAGTTTAGGTGATTTGTCCATGCTCACACACTTTCAGTGTGGTAGATACACCGCTAGAATTGATGTTTTTCTTTCCCCTTCATAAGTATTGCCTTACATGATCTAGTCATATGTGTTTTCAAATATTTGGAAATTGATACTAAAATATTATGTTAGCTATTCAGAACCTGTAGGAATGAGTTTATCTAGATAATTATACTGTTCTATATAGCTGAAAGGCTAATTTGTTATATTAAATTTTAATTTTCCTGGGAAAATAGTATAAATAAAAATTTTAAAAATTTTAGTAAATAGTTATCATTATGTATTAGTTATTGTAGTGCTGTAACTGTATATATAAACATATTGAGATATTGGGCTGAATGAACCCCAAATATAAAACAACCTAGGTGATTTAAATTATGTTAAGAACTGGTATCAATTTTTGAAGGTCACAACTGTAAAACATTTGAATAGTTGATAACTCAATAGGAAGTAGATCCACTAGCATTTGTTTATACTAGCATTTTCCCGTTTATGGCAATTGTCCATTTTCCTTTTGAAAATAACAATCTAGGGGCACCTGCGTGGCTCAGTCGGTTCTTCAGCTCGGGTCATGATCCCAGGCTCCTGGGATCACTCGAGTCCCACACTGGCCCCCTGCTCAGCGGGAAGCCTGCTTCTCCCTCTCCTGCTCCCCCTGCTTGTGTTTCCTCTCTTTCCTTGTCAAATAAATAAATAAAATCTTAAAAAAAAGCCCCAGAAAATAAAAAAACTAATGTTTCTTGAACATGTTATTTCTCACAAGAGGAATTTTAGTATAACTGCTTCAATGCTACTCTTTGTCAATTATTTCATGCTTTATAACTTTTGAGCAAAATTTCTAGACAGAATACGGAAAGGCAGAATAGAAGCTTCTTGTTTACACTTCATGTGATGATGTTTACCCTCTCCAAGAAATGGGACTTAATGCTACTTTGTCAGTCTTTGCTCCCAGAGAGATGAAACTCTTGGGGTCAGCTTGATCCACAGAAATAGTAGTATTCTATCATATTCCTTAAGTGAGGAGGATTTCCAGGCAGTTAGTTCCACAAAATTGTTGGGTAGACATTGTGTGTAGTTGTGGCATGTGGTAAACAAGGAGGAATACAGGATCATCCTTGAGAGGAATCTGAGGTCGAACATAGTTCTTGGCCAGATTGTATTGTCAAGAGATGAGTGCTCTTGCTTTGAATGTTTAAATGGACCTTATTGAAAAACCGGGGATAATGAAAATGAGCCAGAAGAGGAGAAGCACGAGAGAAAAATCCTGGAGAGGCATACAGGCTATGTTTATGAATGATTATCTTGTGCTTTTGTGGATTAGGCTAGATTTTAAAAAATGGATGGTTCAGATGGAAAGACATGCTGAAGGTGTCCTGAAGGAAAGTTGATTATTTTATGATAATAATTTAAATGTGTGGATATGTCCTCATGCCCTTTTCTATTCATGTCAGAAATTCAGTTTATAGCTGAGTCCCGTATTCTCAGTATAGCTGTGTCCTCAGGAAAATATTTTGCTAATTTTTCTAGGTCAAGAATCTCATTTATTTGGTTATTTTAAAAATTTATTTTTAATTATTTGTTTTAATTTAGCTGAATACTATACATAGATAAGACCAGAATCTCTGTTTTAGAGGTGTCAATATACTCTTGCGTTTTTGAAAAGAAGATTAGCGATCTTTGTTAAATACTGGAGGGCATCTATGTTTACATTTATACCAAACATTCCATTCACTCACTGTGGATCAAATTTGTATTATCTTTATAAACAAGACAGTAAAATTTAGCAAGGGAAGATAGATTTAAGTTTGCATGATTAGTGTCCTGGACAACCTTAGGAGATATGCTCTAATTTCATCCAGAAATGTTTCAGTTGTGTTTATATGACAAGATTCAATATGGCAACTCATTTCATAGCAGACCTTTGACATCTGTGCTCTAGTTGTGATTTATGTGTATGCCTATTAAAGGGGATGTTTTCTCTCAATTTTCCATTAGCTAGTAAGTAAAGAGATAGCTCCCTAAGAGAAAGATTAACAAGTATGAACTCTTGCGATTTTTAATTGCTAATATTCTAGGTGCAGATTGTTGCTTGGTATGTATGCTTATGATTTCTAGGTTTCCATCCCCAGGCTCTGACTCCAATTACCTGGATAATGGTAGGAGCAACTATATCAATTTCTCATTTTCTGTGTCCTCATAGAAAGGGGAGGGGCACCTGGGTGGCTTAGTTGGTTAAGTGGCTGCCTCCGGCTCCGGTCGTGATCCCCTCTGGCTTTCTCATTCATGCTTGCTTGTTCTCTCTCTCAAATAAATAAATAAAATCTTAAAAAAAAAGGTGAGGGGAATGATTTGTCCAAGATGTCTGCAATAGTCCTAGCATACTGAAAGCTTATGTTCTTCTGTGCTTCCTTGTTGGTGCAGTATTTCTCTCTGTGCTTTTTACCCACCCAAATGGAAATATACTGATCCTCTTAAAAGAGCATATTTATGGCAATAACTTTAGTAATTAGAACTCATATATACTTAAAATTTTTAAAGGGACACATATCCTTAAAATAAAAATAAAAGAAGAATTGAATAATGATCACATAAAATTGATTTTTAAAAACTTTTAGAATGTATTTAGCAATCTTGACTTTTCTACCCTTAAATTTCTTACTATAGAGAAGGAAAAAAGCATATATGTCTGGATTTCAGTGGTAAAAATATTTCTAGTTCCTTTTCCACTTCTCATCCAACACTAAAATTAGATTTATTATCTTCAAAAATATTTTTTAAAAGTCTGATATTCCATGAAATCTCCCAAGGTATTCGCAGATGATGTATTTGTTTACTGCAAATTTCTAATGAGGACATACCAGAGTGGTGTCAGCAATCCAAAAAAGAGCCTCAACTAATATGAATATTAACATCTTTTTAAATAAATATATGAAATGTTTTTGTCTTTGAGGTTTAGCCAGAAAAACTGTTTTTGGAAAGAATTCAAAAGACAGTTTTTAAATACTGGCACAAGACACATCACTCCATTTAAAATGTATGGTAACAAGAAAGCAGATTGTCATAATATTAGTCAAATCTCAGAGGGAAATAACTTTTCATTATAGATTTTACATCGCTATTTTATGGTTTTTAATTGTCATCCTGCAGATTAAGAGTAGGCGAACACTATGAAATATAGTATTTGATGGTTTGGATTTGAATTTTAATGCATTTAAAAGGCTGTGCAAAAGGGTTTTGCATCAATAATGGCAGCGTAATAGATTGGGTACATAGGCTAGCCACATAACATGAAGTAGTAAGTGCTAATAATACCACACGTCATATTTAACATTGGCTCATGTTAACATTGTTGGTTGTGCTCAGAGCCCTGGGAAAATCAACTCTTGTTCTTGATTTCCTCTTAACTACATTCGGAAGTTGAAATATAATTTAAATGGTAGATGGTCTGTTATTTGCCTAAGAGTGCGTTAGAGTCAATAAAAATATTATGGATAGGCTAGAAATTAAATCATATAGTGTATATTTTCTTTTACTGTTAGATATTGTTATTTAATCCCAAAGAGCATTTAATTAGTATGATAAAACAGTATGGAGATAAATTTAAAGTGAATGATTGGATAAGGAATGGGAAGAAATAAACATTTTATTGAGGGTTATCTTTGGTTAATATACAAGCAGCACAAGTAGGACAGTTTATTGAGCTATCGCCAAAGAATGGGAAATAAGTATGTTTGTTTTGTTTTGTTATAATTTTTCCTAGACTATAAGATTTGGGAGGGTAGATACTACATGTGCCTTTTTCACTAAGGGTGTACAGAAGTCACTCAAACATATTTGCATTTACTTTTGTCATATACTCCTGTAAAATCAACAAACTAGGAGCCAGATATTTTTACCATTATCACTGCAATCACTGTCATTAGGATCATGAGATTTAAAAAGAAAATAGTCTTATAATGCTGAGGCATAGAATCTATCTTGTTAGTCGTTCTTGACCTTAAGGATTTTTCTTTTATAGTGGGAACATAAGACAAATATATGATCAAACAGACAATATTCAAATCCATTACATAAAAATCAGAGATAAAAGCTCACAGTGTAAACCAAATATAAGAATAAATTTTGTGCATAATGTGGAAAGAATATCTTTTTTAAGAAAACACAGACTTCCTGGAAAATATTTATACAGGGTTTACATAAAATCTAGACTCTACTGAATGTTGAAAAAAATACCCAGCATGCACTTGAGTGAAATATTGGAAGAAGTGGAAGAACAGCTGATCTTTGTGCAAATTGGAAAAACATGTATCACCTAGTTATGTGAATTATATAAAGAAAATTGGGACTGAGTTTGATCTCCACAATCCAAAGCAGGTAAACACTATTCCACAGAGAGATCAGAAAGCTGGTCTCTCTTTCTCAGGGCTACCCATTTTAATGCTCTGGTTTCAGTTAATAACAATCATGGCAAAGAATAATTTCAGTCTATTTCAATCTGGGTATTGCAATGTTAAAACAAAATACAGTATTAGGGAAACCATGTGGACTTGGTAGGACTATAAGCATGGAAATTCTAGCTTTCATAATATGACACTAGTTATTATGAATTTCAGAATGACACATGTATCCATATGGATACATTAAAATGATATATTTGATTGTAATTCCCAGTGCAGAGCTCATATATCAGCCCTTGGCCATCACAGGACATTATTGAAGTGAATTAAACCCTCAGAGTTACTATGTAAATGACTGTCATGGCAGTACTACAGAGATAATGCCTGGGTATATTTCAGGGTTGTAATAGACCATTTCAGTGATTTTCTTCCACATAACTAGATATGCCACAAAAGCTCAGATGCTAACATTATTAGAAATGAGTTTGAAATAAGATGCAGCAAAGAACAATAAGCATGCTTCAAAGGTGGTTGCACTTGCAAAGTGAAACTAAATATTAACGTCAATAAATTGATGTAATAGAAATTGCAGTTTTTTGTGGTTCCTTTCTGCTTCATTGCAAACATTAAGGGAAAAAGTGTTCCCAGAAAATCAAAATATTCTGAAAACATTTTGGAAATGGCTAGATTTTATCTATTGCTGGAAGATGGCAATTTAGGAGAGAATAAAGTATTATTCATAAGAAGAGAGATGATATGTTACAGGGTGTCTAACATCTTTAAAAGGGGAAGTAATTTAAGTACCTCACTTCTGTTTTCCCTTTGATCTGGTTTTTATTACAACCTAATTTTGGCACCCCATTTAGCTATTTGTAAAATTGCTAAATGGTGACCTTGGCACAGAAATTCTAACATTCTTATAAGTGTTTAACTGTAATTCTAACCCCAAACTCAATATGCTTGACCTCTTCATCGCTAGTGAAACAAGTAAAAATACAAGAAAATGTACAGACCATTAGCACTATTCTAATTGTTCTTAGTTTTCCAGGAGACATCAAATTCTTAATGAATTTCCAGAGTTCCAGAGCAAATACTTTAATAGAATATTAACATAAGAACAGACTGATTCTTTAGTCAATTTTTAAATTATGTCTTTTTGAGTTCTAGTAATGAAGTATAACATATTTTATGACTATTTCCTCAAGACAAGTATTGTAAGTTGTTAAAATAAAGGCAAGTCTCAGTGAGTAGTTACTGTGAGAGTGTCTCTGTATGTCTCTAAAGATCAGGAACAAAGGAGAAGTGATTGAATTCTCTACCTACCACCTTGTTTTGGGGGTGGTTTATTAGTTTCCTGGGGCTGGCATAACAAGTTGTTACAAACTGGGTGGCTTAAAATAACAAATTTATTCTCATGGTTCTGGAGGCTAGAAGTCTGGAATCAAAGTATTGGCAAGACTGGTCAGTTCTAGAAGCTCTGGGGAAGAATCTCTTCCATGCCTGTTTCTGGTGGTTCCTTGATGGTCTGTGTCATTCCTTGGCATCACTTCAATCACCACTCCAGTTTCCATCTGTTTTTTTTTTTTAAAGGATTTTATTTATTTGAGAGAGAGAGAGAGATCATGAGAAGGGGGAGGGTCAGAGGGAGAAGCAGACTCCCTTCCGACCAGAGAGCCCAAGGTGGGACTCGATCCTGGGACTCCAGAATCATGGACTGAAGGCCGTCGCTTAACCGATTGAGCCACCCAGGCACCCCTCCATCTGTTTTTATATGGTATTCTGCCTGCATGTCTCTCTGTGTCTTCATATGACCTTCTCAGAAGGACGCCAGACATTGAATTTGGGGCCCACCTCAATCTAGTATGGCTTCATCTTAATTAATTACCCTTCAAAGACCCTTTTCTCAATGAGGTCTCATTCTAAGGTTCCTGGTAGACATGAATTTTGGGGACATTATTCAGCCCTGTGCAGAGAGGGGTAACTTTAAGTTAAATTTGTCTTATGTTGATGGAGTTTTGAGGTAGACATTATTAGTGTTCACCAAATGTCACCAGTTCTCACCTCTTTGTGCTTATGGGAACATTTCGTGGCCTCTTTGCATGGTGGGACTATATGACTGGTCCTTCTCAATAGCCTGTGACTGGGAATGATAGGAATTACTTTGGAGCTTAACTACTTAGAAGCTGGTGTGATAGTCTCCATGCTCATATCTATTCTGGTGAGGTCTGAAACTGGGAGTTGAGAAGGAAATGCCACAACATCAAGGTTGCCTGAATAGTAAACTTTATCTGAGTGAGAAAAAAAAAAAAAAACCTTTTGTTTTATTATGCCACTGTGATTTTGGTGGCATTTGTTACTAAGCAAAATGTAAACAAATAGTAATCTAAATTTTTTCAACTTCCAAAGCATCTTTATAAGTATATGGATCATAAATTAATCAGTAATCTGAAATTGAAGCATGTATGGTCTTAAAGTTTTTTATTTCAGACATTTAAGTTTCTCCTTCTGTTCTAGAAAAGACAATTCCATTTGTAATTATTTGTTGAATACACATATATTGAGGACTATCTACACATATATATTTAGAAAATGTTTTGATTTATGTTATCATTGACACCGCAGTATGGGCAAATAAAGCTAAAGATTGGTGTTGAACTCTTAAAAAACTATTTGTGCTAAGAGAGTTATGACATATATTTTTGTCATTTAACTATTATAAAATTCCCAGTGGTACCACATTGGCAGGAAATAAGACTTTTAAAAATGGTGTTTCTGTATCAAACAAAAATTTGTTGGGAGCTGTGCTTTAAATGCTGGAACTTTGCTTCAAAGGAAAAGCTTTTATTATTGAAAATAAAAATGGTAATCCGTAGACACTCTTACATTGGTTGCAAAGAATGCTGTGACATTTCAGACATATGTTCAACTTCCAACTCCATAATGAGTTTATTTTGAGTGTATTTATATACAGTTCATATGAAGGGCAAAAATGAGAAGTTATAAACAAATGGCAGGGGTGCAAAACTGATGTCAGTTAAGCAGTGATTTTATGTGTAATACAACCCCCTGCTGGGTTGTCTGCAGCTCTTTCTAGAATGTTTCATAGAAACTTAATGCTAAAAGACAATGGAAAAAGGAATATAAAATGGAAAGAATACATTATTCCCCAACGAGATTGGACTAGAGAATGCTTCAGAGGTTGAAGGGCAGTTCATTGACCTGAATATGCTGATCTGGGGAAGAACTAAATCTGACACAGCATCGAAAATAGTCTGGACTAAGTACCCTCTACAAAGCTGGTTGGTTAAATGACTTTGTTACTGTGTAACAAGGCAGAATGTCAAGGGTGACCCTCTGCTCTCAAAAGTATTCTTTATCTCAAAGGTCCCTCAGAAAATGCCTGTGTGCTTACTGTCATGGGTGACCTGAAAAGGATCAAAGTCTCCTAGAGGCCTTGAAACCAATCTGATCTCTTGTATCTCTCAAAATGAAGATGACCTTGAGCTCAGCAAGGTATTGCATTGCCCTTAACACAATCCCAACTACTGTGGATTTGGAGAGCTCACTTGAGCCTACTTCATGTCATATTTACAGTCCTGAAATTTAGATCAAATTCTTTTCATTCAGTAATTTTTTACTGGCTGTCTTCCATGTCCAAGATCTTTTCTGGAACTGAGTATGCAACGGTGAAGTACACAAATGTCTCTATCCTCATGAAGCCCACAGTCAAATGGGAAGATCAGGCATTACATAAACAACCAAACATAAAAATCATAATTGTGTTTTATGAATGCTTCTATGATAGACAAATACAATAAATGAAGTCCTCTCTATAACTCCTCATATCACATAAAGGACCTCATGCTGATTATGCTTCAGCAATTCGGAAGGCCTCATTTTGACAGTATTTTTTATTGTTATGTTAATCACCATACATTACATCATTAGTTTTTGATGTAGCGTTCCATGATTCATTGTTTGTGCATAACACCCAGGGCTCCACGCAGAACGTGCCCTCTTTAATACCCATCACCAGGCTAACCGATCCCCCCACCCCCCTCCCCTCTAGAACCCTGTTTGTTTTTCAGAGTCCATCGTCTCTCATGGTTCGTCTCCCCCTCCGATTTACTCCACTTCATTCTTCCCCTCCTGCTATCTTCTTCTTCTTCTTCTTTTTTTTTAACATATATTGCATTATTTGTTTCAGAGGTACAGATCTGTGATTCAACAGTCTTGCACAATTCACAGCACTCACCATAGCACATACCCTCCCCAATGTCTATCACCCAGCCACCCCATCCCTCCCACCCCCCACCACTCCAGCCACACTCAGTTTGTTTCCTGAGATTAAGAATTCCTCATATCAGTGAGGTCATATGATACATGTCTTTCTCTGATTGACTTATTTCACTCAGCATAACACCCTCCAGTTCCATCCATGTCATTGCAAATGGCAAGATCTCATTCCTTTTGATGGCTGCATAATATTCCATTGTGTATATATACCACATCTTCTTTATCCATTCATCTGTCGATGGACATCTTGGCTCTTTCAACAGTTTGGCTATTGTGGACATTGCTGTTATAAACATTGGGGTGCACATACCCCTTCGAGTCCCTACATTTGTATCTTTGTGGTAAATACCCAGTAGTGCAATTGCTGGATCATATGGTAGCTCTATTTTCAACTGTTTGAGGAACCTCCATACTGTTTTCCAGAGTGGTTGCACCAGCTTGCATTCCCACTGTTGCATTCCCAACAGTGTAGGAGGGTTCCCCTTTCTCCGCATCCCCACCAACATCTGTCATTTCCTGACTTGTTAATTTTAGCCATTCTGACTGGTGTGAGGTGGTATCTCATTGAGGTTTTGATTTGGATTTCCCTGATGCCGATGTTGAGCACTTTTTCATGTGTCTGTTGGCCATTGGATGTCTTCTTTGGAAAAATGTCTGTTCATGTCTTCTGCCCATTTCTTGAATGGATTATTTGTTCTTTGGGTGTTGAGTTTGATAAGTTCTTTATAGATTTTGGATACTAGCCCTTTATTCAGATATGTCATTTGCAAATATTTTCTCCCATTCTGTCAGTTGTCTTTTGGTTTTGTGGACTGTTTCTTTTGCTGTGCAAAAGCTTTTTATCTTGATGAAATCCTAATAGTTCATTTTTGCCCTTGCTTCCCTTGCCTTTGGTGATGTTTCTACGAAGAAGTTGCTGCGGCTGAGGTCGAAGAGGTTGCTGCCCGGGTTCTCCTTTAGGATTTTGATGGATTCCTGTCTCACATTTAGGTCTTTCAACCATTTTGAGTCTATTTTTGTGTGTGGTGTAAGGAAATGGTCCAGTTTCATTCTTCTGCATGTGGCTGTCCAATTTTCTCAACACCATTTGTTGAAGAGACTGTCTTTTTTCCACTGGACATTCTTTCCTGCTTTGTCAAAGATTAGTTGACCATAGAGTTGAGGGTCCATTTCAGGGCTCTCTATTCTGTTCCATTGATCTATGTGTCTGTTTTTGTGCCAGTACCATACTGTCTTGTTGATGACAGCTTTGTAATAGAGCTGGAAGTCCGGAACTGTGATGCCGCCAGCTTTGCTTTTCTTTTTCAAGATTCCTCTGGCTATTCGGGGTCTCTTTTGGTTCCATACAAATTGTAGGATTATTTGTTCCATTTCTTTGAAAAAAGTGGATGGTATTTTGATGGGGATTGCATTGAATGTGTAGATTGCTCTAGGTAGCATTGACTTCTTCACAATGTTTGTTCTTCCAATCCATGAGCATGGAACGTTTTTCCATTTCTTTGTGTCTTCTTCAATTTCTTTCATGAGTATTTTACAGTTTTCTGAGTACAGATCCTTTGCCTCTTTGGTTAAATTTATTCCTAGGGATCTTATGGTTTTGGGTGCAATTGTAAATGGAATCGACTCCTTGATTTGTCTCTCTTCTGTCTTGTTGTTGGTGTATAGGAATGCCACTGATTTCTGTGCATTGATTTTATAGCCTGCTACTTTACTGAATTCCTGTATGAGCTCTAGCAGTTTTGGGGTGGAGTCTTTTGGGTTTTCCACATACAGTATCATATCATCTGCAAAGAGTGAGAGTTTGACTTCCTCTTTGCCGATTTGGATGCCTTTGATTTCTTTTTGTTGTCTGATTGCTGTGGCTAGGACTTCTAATACTATGTTGAATAGCAGTGGTGACAGTGGACATCCCTGCCGCGTTCTTGACCTTAGGGGAAAAGCTCTCAGCTTTTCCCCATTGAGAATGATATTCGCTGTAGGTTTTTCATAGATGGCTTTTAAGATATTGAGGTATGTACCCTCTATCCCTATACTCTGAAGAGTTTTGATCAAGAAAGGATGCTGTACTTTGTCAAATGCTTTTTCTGCATCTATTGAGAGGATCATATGATTCTTGTTCTGTCTTTTGTTAATGTATTGTATCATGTTGATTGATTTGCGGATGTTGAACCAACCTTGCAGCCCAGGGATAAATCCCACTTGGTCATGGTGAATAATCCTTTTAATGTACTGTTGGATCCTATTGGCTAGTATTTTGGTGAGAATTTTTGCATCCATGTTCATCAAGGATATTGGTCTGTAATTCTTTTTGATGGGGTCTTTGTCTGGTTTTGGTATCAAGGTAATGGTGGCCTCATAAAATGAGTTTGGAAGTTTTCCTTCCATTTCTATTTTTTGGAACAGTTTCAGGAGAATAGGTATTAATTCTTCTTTAAATGTCTGATAGAATTCCCCTGGGAAGCCATCTGGCCCTGGGCTTTTGTTTCTTGGGAGATTTTTGATGACTGTTTCAATTTCCTTAGTGGTTCTAGGTCTGTTCAGGTTTTCTATTTCTTCCTGGTTCAATTTTGGTAGTTGATACATCTCTAGGAATGCACCCATTTCTTCCAGGTTATTGCATTTGCTGGCATAGAGTTGCTCATAATATGTTCTTATAATTGTTTGTATTTCTTTGGTGTTGGTTGTGATCTCTCCTCTTTCATTCATGATTTTGTTGATTTGGGTCATTTCTCTTTTCTTTTTGATCAATCTGGCCAGGAGTTTATCAATCTTGTTCATTCTTTCAAAGAACCAGCTCCTAGTTTCGTTGATCTGTTCTACTGTTCTTTTGGTTTCTAGTTCATTGATTTCTGCTCTGATCTTTATTATTTCTCTTCTCCTGCTGGGTTTAGGCTTTATTTGCTGTTTTTTCTCTAGCTCCTTTAGGTGTAGGTTTAGGTTGTGTATTTGAGACCTTTCTTGTTTCTTGAGAAAGGCTTGTATTGCTATATACTTTCCTCTCAGGACTGCCTTTGCTGCATCCCAAAGATTTTGAACAGTTGTGTTTTCATTTTCATTGGTTTCCATGAATTTTTTTAATTCTTCTTTAATTTCCTGGGTGACCCATTCATTCTTTAGTAGGATGCTCTTTAGCCTCCATGTATTTGAGTTCTTTCCGACTTTCCTCTTGTGATTCAGTTCTAGTTTCAAAGCATTGTGGTCTGAAGATATGCAGGGAATAATCCCAATCTTTTGGTACCAGTTGAGATGTGATTTGTGACCTAGGATGTGATCAATTCTGGAGAATGTTCCATGGGCACGAGAGAAGAATTTGTATTCCGTTGCTTTGGGACTGAATGTTCTGAATATGTCTGTGAAGTCCATTTGGTCCAGTGTTTCATTTAAAGTCTTTATTTCCTTGTTGATCTTTTGCTTAGATGATCTGTCCATTTCAGTCAGGGGGGTGTTAAAGTCCCCCACTATTACTGTATTGTTGTCAATGTGTTTCTTTGCTTTTGTTATTATTTGGCTTATATAATTGGCTGCTCCCATGTTAGGGGCATAGATATGTACAATTGTTAGATCTTCTTGTTGGATAGACCCTTTAAGTAGGATATAGTGTCCTTCTTCATCTCTTATTACAGTCTTTGTTTTAAAATCTAATTTGTCTGATACAAGGATTGCCACCCCAACTTTCTTTTGGTGTCCATTAGCATGGTAAATGGTTTTCCACCCCCTCACTTTCAATGTGGGGGTGTCTTTAGGTCTAAAGTGAGTCTCTTGCAGACAGCATATTGATGGGTCTTGTTTTTTAATCCAATCTGATAGCCTGTGTCTTTTGATTGGGGCATTTAGTCCATTTACATTCAGGGTAACTATTGAAAGAGGAATTTAGTGCCATTGTATTGCCTGTAAGGTGACTGTGACTGTATATTGTCTGTGTTCCTTTCTGATCTGTGCTGCTTTTAGGCTCTCTCTTTGCTTGGAGGACCCCTTTCAATATTTCTTGGAGGGCTGGTTTCGTGTTTGCAAATTCCTTTAGTTTTTGTTTGTCCTGGAACCTTTTTCTCTCTCCTTCTATTTTCAATGACAGCCTAGCTGGATATAGTATTCTTGGCTGCATATTTTTCTCGTTTAGTGCTCTGAAGATATCATGCCAGTCCTTTCTGGCCTGCCAGGTCTCTGTGGATAGGTCTGTTGCCAATCTAATGTTTCTACCATTGTAGGTCACAGATCTCTTCTCCAGAGCTGCTTTCAGGATTTTCTCTTTGTCTCTGAGTCTCGTAAGTTTTACTATTAGATGTCAGGGTGTTGACCTATTTTTATTGATTTTGAGAGGGGTTCTCTCTGCCTCTTGGATTTTGATGCCTGTTTCCTTCCCCACATTATGGAAGTTCTCTGCTATAATTTGCTCCAATATAGCTTCTGCCCCTCTCTCTCTTTCTTCTTCTGGGATCCCAATTATTCTAATGTTGTTTCATCTTATCGTATCACTTATCTCTCGAATTCTGCCCTCGTGATCCTGTAGTTGTTTATCTCTCTTTTTCTCAGCCTCTTTATTTTCCATCATTTGGTCTTCTGTATCGCCGATTCTCTCTTCTGCCTCATTTATTCTAGCAGTTAGTGCCCCCATTTTTGATTGCACCTCATTAATAGCCTTTTTGATTTCGACTTGGTTAGATTTTAGTTCTTTTATTTCTCCAGAAATGGTGTCTCTAATAACTTCCACGCTTTTTTCAAGCCCAGCTAGTATCTTTAAAGTCATGATTCTGAACTCTAGGTCTGACATCGTACTAATGTCTGTATTGAGTAGGTCCCTGGCAGACAGTACTACCTCTTGTTCTTTTTGCTGAGGTGATTTTTTTCGTCTTGTCATTTTGTCCAGAGGAGAATAGATGAATGAGAGAACAAAATGGTAACAGGTTAACAACGTCCCCAGCAAATATACTCTATACAAATCAGAAAAGACCTGAAACCAGGGGAAAAGAAAGGGAAAGAAAGAAAAAAGAAAGAGAGAGGAAAAAAAAGATAAAAACAAACAAAACAGAACAAAACAAAAAAATCCCAGAATATGATCAAATATGATCAGACTAGTGTATAGATCAGTGCCACACACTAGATTTTGGGTGTATTTTGGTCTGTTAGAAGAAAGTGCCTCCTAATATTTTAAAGGAAGAAAGACATATATGTACAAAATAAGGGTTGATAGATGAAGGGATGGAGGATGACTGTAAAGATGAAAGTTATAAAAGATTTTATAAAAGGAATTGATAAGATAAGAAGTTGTTTGAAAAAAGAAAGAAGAAGATTAAAAAACTAAGAAGAAAAGAAAAAAAGGGAGAGAATGTGATCAGGCAGGAGAGTAGAACAAAGCTGTACACTAGAGATTTAGGGTATATTTTGATCTGTTAGAAGAAACTGTATCTCAAAATATTAAAGAGAGAACAACTTATATATATATATGCCAAAAATAAGGGTAACTACTATGAAGGGATAAAATACGACTCTAAAAATGAAAAATAAAATTTTTTTTTTAAAAAAGGGATTGATAAGATGTTGGTTGAAAAAGAGAAAAAGAAAAATTCAAAAAAAGAAAAAAACAGTTAAAAAAATCAACTTTGAAAACTAATGAATCATGGTAAAAAAGCCATGAATTCTATGTGCCGTATTCCCCTAGCGCTGGAGTTCTCCTCTTCTCCTTGATTGGTAAACTTGGTCTTGGCTTGCTGGCTGTTCCTGCTGATCTTCTGGGGGAAGGGCCTGTTGCCGTGGTTCCCAGATGTCTTTGCCGGAGGTGGAATTGCCCCGCCCTTGCCGGTCCGGGCTTAGCAATCTGCTCGGGTTTGCCCTCCGGTGCTTTTGTTACCTCCAAGCTCTCGGTACAGCTTTGGAGGACCAGAGTGAAAATGGTGGCCTCTCAATCTCCGCCTGGAGGAGCTGAGAACTCAGGGCCCTCCTCCTCAGTGCGCCCCAGAGAAAAGCAGTCACTCCTGTGTCCCTGGTCTCCGGCCACACTCCGTGCTCACCCAGCCCGTGACCGAGCATTTCTATCTCTGGCACCCGACCCCGTGTGGAGTCTCCAAACCCAGCAGATCCCTGCAGTGTGCGTCCACGTCGCTCCTCCCCGGGGAGGAAGGGGAGTCTCCCCAGCTCTGCCGCTTGTTGGGTCCCTGCTGGAGGAGCAGTGGCCCGACTGGGCCATGGATCATGGTTTATGGCAACCCCAAGCTAAGAGCCCGCGCCTCGGCTCCGTCTCTGCAGCCGGCTTCCCCGCTCCGATACCTGGGAGCTCTGCCACACTCAGGCACCCCCGGTCTTTCTGTGACCCCGAGGGTCCTGAGACCACAGTGTCCCGCGAGGGTTCCACCTCCTGCTTAGCCACTGGAGCGACGTCCCTCAGCGAAGCCGGCTTCTAAAAGTTCCGATTTTGTACTCCGCATCTCTAGCACTTGCCAGAAGCGGCCGACGGAGGCCCCCTCCCCCGCCGTCTATCCTCCCGAATATCGCCTCGGATTCACTTCTCCGCACGTCCTACCTTCCAGTAAGTGGTCGCTTTTCTGTTCAGAGAGTTGTTGCTATTCTTCTCTTCCATCTCCTGTTGAGTTCCTAGGTGTTCAGAATGGTTTGGTCCCTTTTCAGCTGAATTCCTGAGACCAGACAAAACCCAGGTCTCCTACTTCTCCGCCATCTTGCTCCGCCCCCCGGAAGGCCTCATTTTGAACAGCAGCTAGAAGATCTTCACTTCTGTATATTTAGTCTAACCTTTTCCTGTCAACATACACAGTTTTGACCCTCTGAAATTTTAATTGCTACTATGGGGGATGTGTGATTTGTTTTTTGTTAAAACCTGCTGCTAATCCTAACAAATGTCTACTTTTCTAAAAGAAATGGAATTCAGCAACATCAACATACAATCTTCCATCTCCAATTATATTTATTCCAAATGCTGAAAACACAGAGTATATGTCATATGTCTTTACATCCTCTACATCACGGAGCTGAGTGCTTATCAATAGGTGTTGGTTGAATGAAGGGCTCATTAAATACTCTATGAAATGATGGCTTAAGAGAAGAAAAGGTAACAAGTATATAGAGAAAGGGATCTGACTTCATATCCTTGACAGTAATTCAGAGAAAAGTAGGGTTTATATAAATGTTAAATTACTTTAGAACACCTAAAAGATCTCTATTAAGAACTCAGTTCCTGCTAACTTGATGAATTTCAAGTGCTCATTGATGACATTTGAATTGGCATTGGCCATCACTGAAAGAATTTAATGAGTTACTGTTGTTTAGATACACAAATTCAAAAATGACTAGATTAACAAAACCTGTCGTGTCCTCAGATCTTGCAGAAATTGGACTTTTACCATTTTAAAAATATATTTTTCATTTTTCTAAATGAAAAATAACCTGCCTAATAATATAAGTCTTCTGATTCTGAGACCACCTAGAGGTTTCTTGTAGGTCTGTTTGGATTCCTGATTTTTATTGCATCAGCTGGAACACTGCCTAGTTTATATCTTATTTGACTTGAATCTTCAGATCCACAGGCAGCGTATGTTTGATTCAGTGTTCTAGGCAATCATCTAACATCCCCTCATGCTCTGCTGAACTCTGATTCCATCTCCATTTGCCCCTCAACTTAAGGTACTACTGTTCCAACTGTTATCTTCACCTGAAGTCACTCTGGACCTTTAATAATATGGATCTTAAAAATTATTTTTCTCAAATCAGCCTGACTCACCCAGTCAGATGTCGGAAGCTACAGAGAGATTACTGTGTGAGGCAAATACGAGCAGTAACCTCAGCCACAAGAAAAATGATCATTCCCTGTCAGCTGTCCACTGGCCAATTTAATACCAGTTCCTGCGAGGACAAAAAGACTTGAATATCAATCCCAAATCCTTATCTCATCCCTATGGCTTCCCAAAACTAATTTACCCTGATGCCTGGTGGCCTTTTGCTATTTTCATCTCTTGGCCAGCCTGTCCATGTCCCAGCTGGCTTAATGAACAGTCTGTCCTCTCTCCTGCTGTCTTTGGCTCTAACTCTGTTATATCTGGTTCTAGGTCTGTGCTTGCCTTGACCTTGGGGTCTGTGAGATCTGACTCTTGGCTGTGATTATTTTTGTATCTCCTATGGTCCCTCCTTTAACCTTTGCCGATTTGATGACCTGTTTGTATGTGTTCTCTAATGGTATTTATAGTGCTGCAATGACAAGATAGTTGCCATTGTTAAATAAGGGTGGGTCACGGGACTTTTTGGTACTTAAAAATTATGATTGGATATATCAAGTTCTTGTCATATTTTCTAAGAAACTGAAATATATTGTTTAAACTATATGGGTTTAAAGGTATAAAAACTTCTTGTTTACAGCCAAACTCCGTTAGTGATGATTAATCATAAGAGGCCGAATAAAAACTAGAACATTGCTTAGACTCTAAGTTAAAATGGGGAAACAAATCTCTCTGGATTTTCTAAGGGGGATTTATTTTCCTAAATGTTCTGCAGGTAGTTTGAACATGTGCAGTGGGGCAATATTTTGAAAATTATTGATGTACTTTTTTATTTTGCCTTTCAGAGTACAAGACTATTGTCTTAGTTTGCCTCAGGCAATAATATGCCTGGGGGAGATTAGAATTTGCTGTGGAAGGAATGCAAAGGGAAAGTGCCCAAAAAATAAAAGTGAGAAAAGAATAAAGAAGTATGTTTTAAGAAAGGTTTTTTGGTGTTGAAGTTAGTGTTGGCAATTTCTTCCCATAATGATAAATCAAACTACTAGCTATTCTAGAGAGAAGAGTTCCATTATTTTTACATTCCCCATATTTGCAAATAAACAACTCATCTTGGAGTAGTCATTTCAGAGCTTTCCTGTAACTTAGAGAGCATAACTTCACCCTCTCTGAAGTCTCAGCCTAGTGGATTTTAGGAAGAAGAAAGAGAGGCAAATAAAGCCACTACTTGTGGGTCCACATTTTCCCTTTTCTGGGCTGTAGCCCAGAGGTACATTAGAAAAGAGAAAATATTAGCAAAGTCAGGGGGATACCCATTTCCCTTTTGAAACTTCAAGAGGAGGGTACTTGCGGGGGTCATGTAAGTAATTGGTACACAACCACTTCAAAGTGAACTGGACAGGGTAGCCTATTAAGGTAAAAAAAAAAAATGGTCCTGCGGATTAGCTTTTCTCAGGCACCCTTGGTTCTCAGATGGATCTTGCCAGAAGAGGGTTGTTGGGATCCCCAACACTGTTGGGATCAAGTGAGGACTATAAGGAGGATGATCCTAATCAGAGCCAAATAAAAGTTGTAGGCAGACCAGAGGTTTCTACAGCAAGATTGAAGGTGAAGGTAGTCAGGTATGAATACCCCAAGCAGCAGCGCTTATGCCAAAGCATGGCCTCTGAGATATCTTAACCATAGAGGTCAGCATCAAAAGAGAGCAGAACAATCAGAATCCAGGAGGACAAGAGCATTGTTGAACCATTGGAGGAGAAAGAGTGAGGATTTTATGTTTCCTCTCCCATAGCATAAAAGTAATAACCCGTACCCCTCCCCTAGGAGCAAGGGATCAATTATCAGAGCATATTTTTTTTAATTTTATTAATTTTATTTTTTTTATTTTTTAAAGATTTTATTTATTTATTTGACAGAGAGAGACACAGCGAGAGAGGGAACGCAAGCAGGGGAGCGGGAGAGGGAGAAGCAGGCCTCCCGTGGAGCAGGAAGCCCCATGTGGGGCTCGATCCCAGGACCCTGGGATCGTGACCTGAGCCGAAGGCAGACGCTTAACGACTGAGCCACCCAGGCGTCCCTATCAGAGCATATTTTATCTAAGAGATACTGTATTCAAATGGCTCTTTAAATGAGACTGCACATTTAGTTATCCTTACCCCCCTTCACTAATCAGAAACAGATAAGGCTCTTTGAGAAAGGCAAGATTATAGAAAACAATACAAAAGTAATTTTTTTCAATATAGACTTAAATTCTAGTATGAGTACTTGG
This sequence comes from Eumetopias jubatus, assembly GCF_037043125.1. NCBI lineage: Eukaryota > Metazoa > Chordata > Mammalia > Carnivora > Otariidae > Eumetopias > Eumetopias jubatus. The sequence continues at coordinate 110,720,296 of NW_028274814.1, read as the reverse complement.
CTACATGACTACACATACCTGAAAAAGAGCTCATGATTTTATCATGATGTTCTGTCTGTCATTCAGGCTCAAAATCCAAAGTTTCTGCTTTTCTTTCTTTTTTTTTTTGTAAATTTTATTTATTTATTTGAGAGAGAGAGAGAGAGAGCATGAGATGGGGGAGGGTCTGAGGGAGAAGCAGACTCACCGCTGAGCAGGGAGCCCGATGCGGGACTCGATCCCAGGACTCCAGGATCATGACCTGAGCCGAAGGCAGTCGCTTAACCAACTGAGCCACCCAGGCGCCATCTGCTTTTCTTTTTCAACATCTAAATTGTCAACTTTTGCAGATCTTACATTTTTGACATTCCTTTGGTTTCTTCCCTTTCTGTATTTCAACAGCTTCTTAATTGGTCTCTTTTTCTCACGACTCTCTTTTCCAGTCCTTTCTGTGCATGATTTCTAGATCAATCTTCTAAAATGAAGACACTGATTTTATTTACTAACCACTTCTCAGAAACATTCAGTTGTTTATCATTATCTAATAAATTATGTGAAAACTTCTCAGTTCTATGTAAGGACTCTTGCAAAAAATGACCTTTACTGTTTTATCTTCCCTTTACCTCTGTAAATATTCAGTGAAATGGCCAAAGTTGAGTACTTTTTCAGTAAGGTTCTGCTGGCTTTTAAGTCCTGGCGCTTTAGCTAGTGCTGTTCCTTTTGTCCAAGATGTCATCATTTCTGCTTCCATTTACTTCTTAAATTCCTAGTGTGTAACTTCACTCTAAATCTCACAGTGTCCAGTCTTCTGTAATGCATGTGATAAATGTTTGGAAATAGCTGCTAAATTAAATATACAATGTGATAATGATATAAAGTACACCTGTGATGAAGAGTAAAAACGAGAGAGCTAAGAGAAATGAGAGATTATCCTCTGGGCATAAAGGAGAAAGGTTCATAGGAAAAGTAGAAATAAATTTCAAAAGAGCAGAAAAGTAATGAAAATAAAGTTCTAAAGATCCCTCTTGTGACTCTGGAGAAGGGCCTGGCTGTGGTGCTAGGGATATGAGAATACACAAAATAATTTAGATGCAACTGAAATCTGCCATGAATCTCTTGTGTCTGGAATGGGGATGGACCTCAAGCATGTACTAGCATCAGGAAGGTAGACCATACAGGAGATTACAATTCAGACATTAAGAAGTTTGCCATAATTGGTACAACTTTCCTCATCAGATATTTCAAATGAATGACTTGTGTGCATGGTCAGGCAAAGGAGATTGTCTTTCACTAGTTAGCCACTGATTACATGTTAAATGTTGTGTTTTTGTGGGTGAACATTATCAGTATGCTTCTGTGCTATCCAAATAACATAAGTGATGCAAAGAAAGGATACAGGCATTATTTAGTTGATGTACATTGGGAACATCTAAAAACCAGGTAACTTCCTGGGTTGGAACAAGATTAGCATTTTATTAGGAGAGGAGAAGAGAGTGACATATATCTTTAGGGTTTGCCTTGGGGTTAACGGTTTTTGTATTTAAATGCTGCAAAACTTGCAGTTGAAGGTTGTACTCATTTTCAGGCCAACTGCTTGGAATTGTTGGTGTAATATTATCTTGATAACTCTCAGAATAGTGCTTTCCAAGAACTGTCTCTGCAAGGCTTATGTTTGGTCAGTTAGTCAAGGTTCACAAATGGGGAAATAGACAAGGATCAAAGACCTGGAGGAAAGTGGTGACCCTCTTGCTTGTTCGTTTTACTTCGGTTACAGTGCTAGCAGGGTGTTCAAGTTGTGTTTGTGAAGGAAAGTCTCCACCTCTTGATCATAATACATAGGCCCTGTTAAACAGTAATAAACAAAATGAGATCATTCACAATGTAATCAGATGGAAAATTATTTTAGTCAATGGAATTCTCCTAAGTGCGATTATCAACATTTTTTAAGGAAAAAAAAATAACTTGATTGGCCTCTGGAGGTCAAGTGTGGGACCAGAAGTACATGCACAAGAAAAAAAAATGTGATTGCTAATTTGTTGCATAACGTGCATAAAACACAGAAGTGAGCTTGCAAGTTCCAAAGAAGATAGAGGAAGGACGCAGGATAACAGAATGAAAAGAAGGTGAGAGAGAATGGGAACATGTAGAATGGACTCTGAGTGAGGGAAAGGCAAACATAATTCATGATGGCAGTGTGTCCAGGAAGATTATTTCACATATAGAAATATTGACAATTTTTAGGTGGTTTGCTGTGGAATGTAGGATGTAAATGCTCTCCTCTGAGTCTTTTATGGAGCCATCAGTAAACTGATCACTAATTTTATCGATTTAAGTGTGAGTATATTCTTTAGGTAACTCAAAGAGACATTGAATTCTGCACCAAAGTTAACACAAAGGTAGCACAGATAGCTATAGGAATTAGAGGATACGAAGTCATCTGACATTTGGGATACATTTTTAAAAAGTCTGGGTCTTTTGGGCTAATGAGAGAGCACACAGAGTTGACAAACACTGAATTCCTTCTTACAAAGAGGCACTCTTTTTTTTTTTTGTCAGCTTCTTTTTTGTTGTATGCTTTGACAGTGCAGATACACTTTTTAAATCCCTCTCTTTTTATTTTTCTCTTTCCCTCTATTTTGGTGCAAACTAGAGTGAACTGAATGGAACATAAATATAAATCATTCATTCATCCTGTCAAAAATAATATGTACTCAGTAAACAATTTGTTAACCCCATCGATCTGCTCCTATGATACTAAATATGCATTTGATTGTACTAATTATCTTAGTATTTTATAACAATTTGTTTCTAGTTCTACTTCTTATATATTTTTTTAATTTAAATTTTAGGTAGTTAACATACAGTACAATATTGATTTCTGGAGTAGAATTCATTGATTCATCACTTACATACAACACCCAGTGCTCATCATAACAAATGCCCTCTTCAATACCCATCACCCATCTAGCCCATCCCCCACCCACATCCCTCCATCAATCCTCAGTTTGTTCTCCATAGTTTAGAGTCTCTTATGTCTTGTTTCCCTGTCTTCTTTTTTCTTTTCCCCTTTCCCATATATTCATGTTTTCTTAAATTCAACATATGAGGGAGATCATACGGTATTCATCTTTCTCTGACTTATTTCACTTAGCATGATACACTCTGGATCCATCCATGTCATTGCAAATGGCAAAATTTCATTCTTTCTGATGGCTGAGTAACATTCTATTGTATATACATACCACATCATCTTTATTCATTCATCAGTTGATGAACATTTGGGCTCTCTCCATAGTTTGGCTACTGTTGATAATGCTGCCATAAACATATATCTCTTTGAGTCTGTATTTTTTTATCCTTTGGGTAAATATCTAGTAGTGCAATTGCTGGAGTGTAGGGTAGTTCTATTTGTAACATTTTGAGGAACTTCCATACTGCTCTCCAGAGTGGCTACACCAGTTTGCATTCCCACCAACAGTGCAAGAGTGTTCCCCTTTCTCTGCATTCTCTCCAACACCTGCTGTTTCTTGTGTTGTTAATTTTAGTCATCTTGACAGGTGTGAGATGGTATCTCATTGTGGTTTTGATACATTATTCCTTGACGATGAATGATGTTGAGCATCTTTTCACATGTCTGTTAACCATCTGGATGTCTTTTTTTGGAAAAGTGTTTAGGTCTTCTGCCCATTTCTTAATAGGATTATTTGTTTTTTGGGTGTTGAGTTTGATAAGTTGTTTATAGATTTTGGATACTAACCCTTTATCAGATGTGTCATTTGCAAATATCCTCTCCAATTCCATAGGCTGTGTTTTAGTTTTGTTGATTGTTTCCCTTGCTGTGCAGAAGCTTTTTATCTTGGTGAAGTCCCAATAATTAATTTTTGCTTTTGTTTTCCTTGTCTTTGATGATGTGTCTAGTAAGAAGTTGCTACGGTCAAGGTCAAAGAGGTTGCTGCCTGTGTTCTCCAGGATTTTGATGGTTTCTTGTCTCACATTAAGGTCTTTGAATTTATTTTTGTATATGGTGTAAGAATGATCCAGTTTCATTCTTCTGCATTTTGCTGTCCAATTTTCCCAGCACCATTTGTTGAAGAGGCTGTTTTTTTGTTTTGTTTTGTTTTGTTTTTTTCCATTGGATCTTCTTTCCTGCTTTCTCAAAGATTAGTTGACCATATAGTTGTGGGTCCTTTTCTGGGTTCTCTATTATGTTCCATTGATCTATGTGTCTGTTTTTGTGCCAATACCAAACTATCTTGATGACTATTGCTTTGTAACATGGCTTGAATTTTGGAATTGAGATGCCTCCAGGTTTTTTCTTTTTCAGAATTGCTTTAGCTATTCGGGTTCTTTTGTGGTTCCATACAAATTTTAGGATTGTTTGTTCTAACTCTGTGAAAAATGCTGATGGTAGTTTGATGGGGATTGTATAACATGTGTAGGTTGCTTTGGGTGGTATAGACATTTTAACGATGATTATTCTTCCAATCCATGAACATGGAATGCTTTTCCATTTCTTTGTGTCCTTTTCAATTTCTTTTATAAGTGTTCGGTAGTTTTCAGAGTATATATCTTTTACTTCTTTGGTTAGATTTATTCCTAGGTATCTTATTGTTTTTGTTGTCATTGTAAATGGAATCGATTCCTTGATTTCTTTCTCTGCTGTTTTGTTATCAGTACATAGAAATGCAACAGATAAAAATCTGATTTTATATCCTGCAAGTTTGCTGAATTCATGTATGAGTTCTAGCAATTTTTGGTGGAGTCTTTTGAGTTTTCTACATAGAGTATCATGTCATCTGCAAACAGTGAAAGTTTGACTTCTTGCCAATTTTGATGCCTTTTATTTCTTTTTGTTGTCTGATTGCTGAGGCTAAGATTTCCAATACTATGTTAAATAGTAAAGGTGAGAGTGGACATCCTTATCTTGTTCCTGACCGTAGGGGAAAGACTCTCAGTTTTTCCCCACTGAGGATGATATTAGTTGTGGGTCTTTTGTATATGGCTTCTATGATGTTGAGGTATGTTCCATCAATCCCTACTTTGTGGAAGGTTTTTATCAGGAGAGGATGCTGTATTTTGTCAAATGCTCTTTCTGCATCTATTGAGAGGATCATATGGTTCTTATCCTTTCTTTTCTTAATATGATGTATTACGTTGATTGATTTGTGAATATTGAACCACCCCTGCAGCCCAGGAATAACTTGATTGTAGTGAATATTTCTTCTAATGTATTGTTGAATTCAGTTTGCTAGCATTTTAGTGAGAATTTTTGCATCCATGTTCATCTGGGATATTGGCCTGTAATTCTCCTTTTTAGTGAGGTCTTTGTCTAGTTTTGGAATCAAAGTAATGCTGGCTTTGTAGAATGAGTTTGGAAGCTTTCCTTCCATTTCTGTTTTTTGGAACAGATTGAGAAAAGGTATTAACTTGTCTTTAAATGTCTGGTAGAATTCCCCTGGGAAGCTATACGGCCCAGGACTTTTGTTTGCTGGGAGATTTTTCATGACTGATTCCCCTTTTTTTTCTGGTTATGGGTCTGTTCAAATTTTCTATTTTTTCCTGTTTCAGGTTTGATAGTTTGTAAGTTCCTAGGAATTTGCCCATTTCTTCCAGGTTGCCCAGTTTGTTGGCATATAATTTTTCAAAGTATTCTCTTATAATTGTGGTATTGGTTGTGATCTCTCCTCTGTCATTTGTAATTTTATCTATTTGGGTACTTTCTCTTTCTTTTTGATAAGTCTGGCTAGGGGTTTATCAATTTTATTCTTTCGAGGAACCAGCTATTAGTTTCGTTTATCTGTTCTGCTGGTTTTTTTGTTTCTGTATCATTTATTCCTGCTCTAATCTTTATTATAATTTTCCTTTGTCTCCTGGCTTTAGGCTTTATTTGCTGATCCTTTTCTAGTTCTTCTTTGTTAGATCTTCTTGATGGATAGACCCTTTAATTGTTATATAATACCCTTCCTCTTATCCCTGTAGTAAGGGGTAAGGGATTCTGTAGTGTCTTCTATGCTTGTTTACAAGCCCAGCTAGTATTCTTATAATCATTGTTTTAAATTCTAGTCCAGACATCTTGCTTATATTGATATTGATTAAATCCCTGGCTGTGAGTTCTACCTTGTGTTCTTTCTTTTGGGGTGAATTCCTCTATGTCATCATTTTGTCCAGAAAAGAAAAGAAGAAAGAGAAAAAACAACAAAAACAAAACAAAAACAGCAAAAAACAAAGAAAAAGAAAAAATAGAGAAAAAACAAGAGGAACAAAAACACAAAACAAATAAATCCATCCCCCCCCCGACTAGATAATGGGTGTGTTTTGGTCTGCTTGTTAAAAGAATCTAGATTCTAAAATAAAAAATAATAAAAGTAGACAAAAAATTAAAAATGTATATGAAAAGCATATAGATAGAAATTTTAAAAAATGATAAAAATAAAGGAATTGGAAAATGTAAGAAAATAAATGAAAAATAATAAAAATAAAAGAAATAAAGAATAAAAGTAAAAAGGAAGCTCAGTCCTATTTTTCCTAGAGCTGAAGCTTTTCAGCAGTCTATGATCAATAAATTTGATGCAAGCTAGTTGTTTGTGCTTTTCTTCTGGAGGGGGGGCCTGCTGTGCATATTCTCAGGTGGACTTGTTTCAGTGGATATGCTGCTCGGGACATGGGGGGTGCAGCTTGGTGTACACAGCTCCGCCCTCCACTAGGTGGTGCTGCTTTGCTCCCTGAAAGCATTCCGCACTGCTGGGCAGGATAGAAAATGGCTGTGTCCTGCTCTTTAGTGTCAAAGCTGTTAAGTTTGTACCTCCTAGTTTTCAATGAGCCCTCACAAGAAAAGCAGTCACCCTTTTTGTTTCCTTGGCTTTCCTCAGAACCCTTCACTCACCCTGCCCTGTCTGAGGCTTTTTATTGCAGGTGCATGACCGAGTTTCAAAACTCCAAATTTCAGGGACGCTGGCAGCACAGATGGGCACTGTTCCTCTGGGGGAGGGTCTCACCACACTTGCAGGCCTGTCCCAGGAAAGCGGTCACACAACCGCCTGTTCACAGTTTATAGCAGATAGCCAACGCCAAGAACTGCTGTTCTCTGCTGGGTTCCCATCTCCTATACCTGGGAGCAGCCCAGCACATCGGATCCTCAGACCACCTTGTCATTCACGGGATTCTGCCCCCTTCACCACCTGAGCACCTTTAGTCCTGACACGTTCCCCGTGGTAGCAAACTTAAAAGTTCAGATTTTGCTTTTCACGGGTATAATACTTTGCGGTAAATTCCATAAGCAGGCTCCCTCCCTGCCACGGCATCCACAGCTATATCTCCCCCAAGTGAACTTTTGCACCTCCTACCTTTCAAAAGATGGTTGCTTTTCTACTTGTAGACTTGTAGTTTTTGTTTTCTCAGACCTCTGATTGACTTCTTGGGTGTTCAGAATAATTTGATAACTATCTAGCTGTTTTCAAGGGCTGAGACAAGCTCAGGGTCCTTCTATACCTCCCCCCCTCCCCACTTAGATTATGAGTCTCCCATATTATTTATATTTTTATTTACAGTGTATTATTTCCCAGTCTTTGACTGGAGTAATTACTTGTTGAATGCTATTATATTTCTGTATTTCACCTAATTTGTCAGAATGTGGTTATACTGCTTCCTTCCTGCCCTAACTCAATCCTTCTTTTTTTTTGACTCTGATCATAATTTTGCCTCATCTTTATCAGCAGTGATCTGTCTCCTACCTCCTCTATTTCCCTCTTGGCTATGAGCTCATTGAGAGCAGGGCTATACCTTCCCATATACCCCAGCCTTTTCAGCAACTGGCCAGAGCAGCTGCATTGCAGAACTAAACTGTTGGTCAGTGAACATTCTGTGGTCAGGAACAGGAGCCTAATACATAACACATATATAATAAAAGCATTTTAAAAAACGTGTTGAATGGATGAATGAGTAAATTTTTTATATTTCTGGGATGCCTGGATGGCTCAGTTGGTTAAATGTCTAATTTTGGCTCAGGTCATGGACTTGGGGTGCAGTGGAGCCCTGCATTGGGCTCTGTGCTCAGCAGGGAGTCTGCTTCTCCCTCTCCCTCTGCCCCTTCCCCTGCTTGTGCTCCCTCTCTCTCTCTCAAATAAAAAAATTTTTAAAAAATGTTTTATATTTCTATTCCCATTTTCTAAAGACCAGTGTTAGTGTCTATAATTTCCCAATCCATGTAAGGACTTGACATAACATTTTATTTATTCTTTTTATGATATCTGCCATGTTACTTATTTGTGTTGTTGTGTGTGAGACTATGTTTGCATCTCTCTTTTTTCCCTATTCCACCACTAATCACCCCATCCCTAACCTTTATAATTTCTTTCATGAGAACTATGTCTTAGTCATTTATTTTTAACTTACCAGAAAATCACATACTAACACTAATAATTTTCATCAAATTATAACCAGAAGCATTCATTTTTAATAGCAGATGTTCCTTTAATTGTTTAAAGTCGATTAATTTTGTATTTTCAACAAGGTGAAATATTCTTGATTGTAGGTACGGTACCTTATCCTTTCTGTGTCCTCAAGACTTTGTACCATCTTGGGCATAGAATGGCACATTCAGAAATCGTTTCCAAATCATTAACTTTGATTTCCCAGGTATATAAATTATTTTTTAGTAGTGGTTTGAACACTGAAGGTTTTGACTTATTTGGCATCTGGATTTGCCTGACAGATGATTTAAGAGTCTTATAATTATAAAATATGATTGTTTATTGAGACAGATGTACATATGGTGTACCTTTTGAAATTAAATAAAAAGTGCCTGAGTCTAACGTCTGTGTTGAAGGCATCCATCATGCTAGGTCTCCCAGAAACTATTTGATACTTTCCTTGCTTCCACTAGAAAAAATCTTTTACCATGCCTATTTTATAAAAGTTTACTCTCTTCTTTCAGAGACATATCATTATAGATTGATTGTATTTCACAATCCTAACTGTCCTTTACAGTCATGGGTTTATTATGTTAAATTATATATTGTGTTAGGATTCAGACCAGGCTGCTACAAGAGACTCCAAAATACAGGAGCTTAAATTCTAAGTGTATTTCTTTCTCATATGTAACAGTCTACAAGTTAGCAGACCAAGCTGCTTGGGTGGCTCTGCTTTCCTGGGTCATTCAGGGACCTAGCACCCTCCCATTGCTCCATCGTCCCTGAGGGTGTTGTTCTTGTCCGCTTTGTCAAAGTAGATCCCCCTTTGTCCACAGTCTGACTGAAATAATTAAGAAAAGGAAATGTCTTTGTTTTTAAGGAGACAACCCAGAAGTTACATAACTTTCTCTTTCATCCTATTGGCCAAACAGACAAAATGCTATGCTTAGCTTTAAGAAAAACTGGGTGAACAGGTGGCCAGCTAAATCCCCAAAGATTCTATTATTAAAATAAAAATCTAAGTAACAAATATTGGTGAACAGTCTGATGTAATTTGCCCCTCTGGCCACCTCCCACTTCCCACAAGTAGACCATACTCTTTCCTTCCCAAAATGAGGGAGCCAAGTTTGCTATCCTATCCACATAAAAATTGAGGCTGAGACGAGTGTTGCATTTTTCCTTTTGTCAAGTTTGAACTTGGCCCTTTATCAAGTTTGGTAACTCATAAATGAATACAAAAGTTACGTATGTTCCTGACATCTGGTATACAATGATGGAGCTGAAACAGAATAACCACCTTGATTAAGCTCTTGTTAATAAAATCAGAAGAATGGGAGTAGTCACAGCTCCAGAGAAATGACAAAAATATGGTATGCAATAATTTTAAGATACTTGTTCTAGCATTGGAGTAAATCGCTCAGCTGATTGTTGTCCTGATTTCTGAGAGGACTCTCTGAACCATTTTTTTAAGTCCCCTATTTCTTCTCTGTGGGGTTGGTTGGGTATTTTTCTATTACCCTTCTCTACCACAACTAAAGTGAGCATTGAGAGTATGCCCTCCATGAGCCTTGTTTACGAGACAATCACAGCTCTAGCTGGTCAGACTTGTGGCTGCTTTGGCAATATAGATACCTCAAAAACTTAATAAGCTTCCAGTCTACTTGCTTCCAATTAAATTCATGTGAAAATCACCATATTGAGATTACTTTTATTCATAGTTCTTAAGCCTCTGAGATCTTTTCTTACGTTTGTGCTTGCCATCTGTGCTTGAACCCTCCCTTTCACTTTCAGCTTAATACTGGCTAGTTTAAAGTCCTCTAAAAATACAGGCTTCAAATAGGGAGTTAGTCTGAATTTGGTTTCTGGGCTGCTTCCATTGTTTGACTCTAAGGTGTTATTGGGAGAATTTAAGAAAGACTCTGAAGAACAGACATAGCTTCTGCTGTCTGGAGCACAAAAGCACTTGACTTTTCCAGGCCTGTGAAGCCGTACACCTCTCAAAGTAGATGGAATGCCACAGGTGGAAACTATCTTCATTATTTTCTTCAGTTTCTACTAGGGAACTGGCTTGTTCATACATAAGCTTCTTTTTACTCTACAGGACTTTTCTGAAAGAGGCAGGGAGGCAGTATCACTCCAATATTCTTTGTTTTCCAATCCATTTTCTAGAGCAACAGGCTCAGCAAGTACGTTGTCTGCCTTCCGTTTTCTCACAGGTTATATCTTAGTTTGGGCTGCTGTAGAAGATATCATAGACGGGGTGTCTTAACATTTATTTATTTCTAATAGTTCTGGAGGCTGGAAATCTGTGATTGGGGTGCCAGCATGGTCAGATTCTGGTGAGAGCTCTCTTTCTGGTTTACAGGTGGCTGTCTTCTTGTATTCTCACATGGTGAATATAGGTCATTTTTCTCATGTCTTCTCTTAAAGAGCATTATTCCAATTCATGAGGGCTCCATCCTCAGGACTTAATTACCTCCCAAAGACCCCACCTCCAAATACCATAACACTGGGAATTAGGGCTTTGATGTATGAATTTTGAGGGGGACACAAACATTTAATCCTTAGCAGGTTGCATTTTTTCCTCTTGGTTTTCCTTGGAATAAAACAGGTCACTAGATTCCCATGATTTGATATCTGTTTCCTCTTTGACCCAGATGTAATCCCATGGCCACACATAACTGCTGTGAAGGATCGAAAATCAAGTCTGTAGCTGGGTGTCCCAATTCCACATAAGCTAAAAATAATGGGGTTCTATTACTTAAAAAAAAAGAAAGACACAAAGTATGGTTTCTTGAGGACAGTAGCAACATAAAATAATTTATAAAGGAAGTTTCATTGTATTCAGTTTCAGGGAAGTTTGTTATCTATTATTAGGAATTGGTTTTATCTGATGGTTCAGAATTGAACCATTAGGAAGAAATATCTCTTGGATACTGAAAGTAGGACATAGGAAAGTTTCCCATCCTCTTGGAATTTCATCAAGAACACAATGAAGTAGAGATTTCTTAAAATTTGGAAGAGATAGCTCCATCACAGCAATAAGCAAATACATTTTTTTTCTACAAATTCTGAAAAGTATTCAGTTTTGGTAGGAATATAATATATGTTAACTGATTTTCGGTTTTTTTTTAAGCAATTTATTTGGGTCACTGCACTACTACTCTTTAATATATTCTCTACAAAATTCTCAATTGACTGCAAAAATGATTAACAGTAGGCTCCCCTGCTGTTCAACTCAGTCATTCATGACTTCACCAGATGGTTTTGCTTTTTGGGCCAGTGATTTTTTTTTTTAATCATATTGTTTCCCCTCCTCTGGATACAGTCAAGATCTAAAATATGACAGTTGTTTTTAATTTCATGACTAAAATACAAAATATTATGCAGATAACATCTTTTATTTTCTGCATATTTAAAGATAATGACCGGAATGTTTGCTATTAGTTGTAGGCAAGGTAATTTTTATTTTCTTCATTTACTTCCTTCACACACTCCCTTGTTTATTCTTTTTCTATAATAATTCAAGTGTCATTAGTTTTTAACCACCTTTTACAAATTTCCCTTTGGTTATTCTATTACTTTTATGGATTTTCTTTATTTAAACAAGTTTATTTAATGTATTGGTTGAAGTCCTGCTGAGGAAAGTTCATCAGCTATTACTCCTCAATTATTTCTAGTCTGCATAAATACTACATAGTTGGAAATACAGTTAAACAAAGAAAAACAGAGGAACATTAAACTGCCTCAAAATTTCTCCTGTTTTAATCCAGTTATGTCAATCTATCTTACAGGCAAAACTTTATGAAACTTTAACTATTTCATTGGTCATATAACATTTTCAGAGGTGCTATGATCTTAGCATATATGATCTTAACAATGATCATATATTTTTATAATTTACTTCATAAATTATTAATTTCTTTTATTGACAAAACTCTCAAGGATTTTACGCTATGTTAATTTATAAAATCAATTAACCTGAAGTCATATGCTCACTACTGACCTCTAAAATACGAGGTTTGGTTATGTATCTAAAATATTTTTTTTATATAGAGAACAAGATTAAAAACTTGGTAAAAGCTGATTTTCAAATATTTGTTTTTTCATCAAAATATAGAAACTTAGCTTCAGTGAAAATGCAAATCACTTACGTCAACTTTATTGCATTATAGATAGAGAGTCCATGATTTCAAATGGTTTACATACCTTGTTTAGAGTTAGACTCTCAGCTGGGGTTGGGGGAAAGATGGGAGTCTGGACAAATTTATAGTGTCTGCTCATCCAGTGCTTTTTCCTTTGCTGTGTTTTTAGTTTCAGTATGGAAATCTTAGTTGCCCACTCTGAATAATTGTTAGTAATCCATACTATTTAAAGGTTAAATTAAATATATGAGTTATGCATCATTCTTAAGAAACATATAAAATATTTGCTTTCATTAATCACTAATTTCCAAGAAAAGTTGCTTTGAATGCTAGTGAGTTTAAAATGATTAGCTTGATTTTGTAATCCAAAAAAATAAGATTGCTTTAAATAGAATTATTTGAAGGAAACAAGTTTACATGTTATTTTTTAAAAAGTCAGTATTTTGTTTGTTGTTTTAGTCACTGGTTTTATGCCTCCATATGTCTTTCAATAAACAGAGCTAGCCACTGTTTATTACACATATTCTGTAATATATTCTAATGGTATATTTTCTTTGAAGGCAGAAATATTGCATATACTTAGCACTATCAAGGGGTCTGACACAAAGTAGATAATAAATATTTGTGAATAAATAAATGAATATGCATATACATATAACACATTTCTGAACATGTGTGTTTATACAAATGCGTATGTACATATACACATACACACACATATATATATAGTTTTTAGTACCATCTATAAAGTTTAAATTAGTCTGTTTAAAAATATTACTACCTTCTGTCAAAAAGAAATGTTCTAGGTGATTTTTGTACAGTCTCAAAGTAGGAAGGGTTAGGTGGTAAAGTGGGAAGGGAAGGAGAGAATAGGGCATTGTATGGAGAAGGAAAACAGCATAAACTGATCATATGACTACCAATAATTTGTTGTTGCTGAATCATAAAATGCATGGCAACAAGTAGGAAGAGAGAAGACTGGAGTTTGGGTAGGAGGCAGGTTAGGAGCACGCTACCATCCAATACATAGAATGTCAAAGGAATATTCTTCATTGATACAGTCACACAATTAGAAAGCAATATATATTGAGGTCTTACTCTATGCTGGGCCCTGCTTGTGGTGTTTTGGCCAACATGACCAACATAATTTTTGCATGAAACTCATTCTTCTAGTTCTGGTTTGGTTTAGGAAAATGCTTTATACATACAAATTAGTTCTGTGATTCAAAGTTATGGTTTTTGTTTCTTTTGAGTTCTTGTAACTATTTCCTGCAAAAATTTCGGGCAAACTCAGAGTCATTTTATAAAAGTTACGAATTGATTCAGATAAGGCTCACTTTTCCCTTGTGTATGCTTTTGTGCTCTCCAGGGCAGTAGAAAGGCTGGAAAGCTTTCACACTGACTGCTAGATATGCTCTCTCTGGACTTCTGGACCAAAGATAGACTAATGCCTCTGTTAATGGCTGAGTTGTGTCCCACTAACATTTATATGTTGACGTCCTAACCCTCAGTCCCTCAGAATGTGACTGTACTTGGAGATAAGGTCTTTATTTTTATTTTTTATTTTAGTTTTAAAGATTATTTATTTGAGATGGAGGGGCGGGGAAGAGACTGAGGGGCGGGGCAGAAGGAGAGGGAGAGAGAGTCCCAAGCGGACTCCGTGCTGAACACAGAGCCTGATGCGGGGCTTGATCTCACAACCCTGAGATCACGACCTGAACTGAAATCAAGAGTCCCACACTTAGCCATCTGTGACACCCAGGCGCCCTGGAAATAAGGTCTTTAAATAGCAGTTAAATTTAAAGAAGGTCATTGGTGTGGACTCTAATCCAGTGACTAGTGTCCTTACAAGAAGAGGAGATTAGAGCGCAGACGTAGGCACAGAGAGAAAATCCTGTGAAGACATAGGGAGAACGCAGCCATCTATGAGCAAAAGAGAGGTGTCTCAGAAGAAATGGGCACAGAGAGAAAATCCTTTGAAGACATAGGGAGAATGCAGCCATCTATGAGCAAAAGAGAGGAGTCTCAGAAGAAATGGGCACAGAGAGAAAATCCTGTGAAGACATAGGGAGAACACAGCCATCTATGAGCAAAAGAGAGGAGTCTCAGGAGAAATAGGCACAGAGAGAAAATCCTGTGAAGACATAGGGAGAACGCAGCCATGTATGAGCAAGAGAGGAGTCTCAGGAGAAATAGGCACAGAGAGAAAATCCTGTGAAGACATAGGGAGAATGCAGCCATCTATGAGCAAAAGAGAGGAGTCTCAGGAGAAACAACCTTGTAGACCCTCATCTTGGAGTTTTAGCCTCCAGACCTATGAAAAAATAAATTTCTGTTGTTTAAGCTGTCCAGCCTGTGGCACTTCTGTTACGGCAGCCTTTACAAACTGATACAGCCCCAGAGGACAATGACATGACATTTAAGTGTCTGGAATCCCAGTATTATCTCAGAGTTCTGGATTCTAAGAAGTCTAACACCGCTTGTTCTTTTTCTTTTTTATTTTTTTTCATTCTTTTTCTTTGAATCTACAACAGCTACAAAATGTCTCTCAAATATTAGACAACTACCTTACTATAGGACTATAATAACTGTGGGCACTTCAAAACTTGCTCATTAATTTCAGAACCAGAATGTTTTATGACCTTAGTTCAGTTTCTCAAAATCAACATGGTATTTGGATGTGGAGAATTCCTTTCATGGGTTGCTGTCCTATGAATTATAAGATGATTAGCAGCATCTCTGGGCTTTACTCTGTAGATGTCAATGGCACTCTTCCAGTTGTAGCAACCAAAAATATTTTCAGAAATTGCCAAATCATCACGTTGTAGGCAAAAATCACCCTTGGATGAGAACCATTGCTTTAGTTTGAATATCTTGATAGTGCTTTTTATGTATATTTATTATTTGAGTTAGATTATTGGAAGGTCATCTAAGTGTGCATCTGCATGAAAGAATCACTTTTCCTGTCTATATGTAAACTAGTTTTACTGACACCAAGGATTCACTTTCTTTTTCTGACAGTTTATTAATTGTTGAAAAATAGTCTAATTGCAGTCTTCTTCTCTCAGAGTCACAGTTCTAATTATTAGTCATGTTGACCTTTTCTGTTGAATAAAAAGAAACAAATGTTACATCACAAACCATAAAAGCACTGGTATTAAATGCTAGTTGCAAAGAAGTACATTCATTATGTGCTCCCAGATTATAATGAAACATCTTTACAAGGTCTTTATTTGAATATGTTTGAGATTTTCCCCAGAAGATTTCTTCATTTTTAATGACACAGACAGCAGGTTTTCATGACCACAAAAACCTCTTTATGAAAAAATTGTATCAAACTTTATTTATTGCTTAAAGAAAAGACTTCTGTGGAGTTGGCATGCAACCTCAAATCCTTTCTGACTTTTAAAATCTGTAAAAGTCAAATTATTCAAGTCATTTTTGTGGAGTGTAGTTGACAATGTAGACAATTTTCGGAAAACACTCATCAAGGCTGAGTTCTGTTAGAGTGCTTGTGAACTGAAGGGGCCAAAAGTCAGCCAGAATCTCCATAGTTTGATGTTTGAATATTTTTGATGTGTCATATCCAGCTCCAGTGTTTCCTTAATGAAAGAGCTCAAATGTAAACTTTATTCCTTTGCTGGCTTTACAGCCAAATAGGGTTTATGCAGTAAAACAGCTATAACCTTATTTTAAAATTAATTTTCAAGAAACTCTAGAATTGTTTTAGGGACCGTCTCCGACTGAATATGAGTAATGCTTACATTGGCCATTCTATAGTTACAATGTATTTTCCTTAATGATTTTTATTGTTAAAATATATACATTTTCATTTTCAATATGGGCTTTGAAAATCTCAGTTCAAAGTACTGATTAATGAAAAAATAAATTCTTATTTAAGAAACAAAGGCTGGGCGCCTGGGTGGCTCAGATGGTTAAGCGTCTGCCTTCAGCTCAGGTCATGATCCCGGGTCCTGGGATCGAGTCCTGCATCGGGCTCCCTGCTCCTTGGGAGCCTGCTTCTCTCTCTCTCTCTCTCTCTCTCTCCGCCCCCATCTTTCATGAATAAATAAATAAATAAAATCTAAAAAAAAAAAAAGAAACAAAGGCTAATTAAGAAATTCAGAGGGGAATGTGAATGACTGTCAGAATATAACAAGATTAAAAACTAGAGTTTAAAGACTGCAAGCCTTGGGAAGAGTGTGTTAATGAACTAACTCTCAGTTGATAAGCACATATTACATAAATGATCAGTATTCCAGTGTTGACCTCGTTTCAAAGCACAGTGTCCCTAACAGAATCCTTCTTTATTGCAGATAAAATTAACCCAGGCTGTTGTTTACCAATGCTTTCAAGAATAGATATCCTTTTCGGCGTCTGGGTGGCTTGGTTGGTTAAGTGACTGCCTTTGGCTCAGGTCATGATCCTGGAGTCCCAGGATCCAGTCCTGCCTGCATTCTGCTCCAGGGAGTCTGCTTCTCCCTCTGACACTCCCCCCCCCCCTCATGCTCTCTCTCTTTCTCTCATTCTCTCTCTCAAATAAATAAATAAAATCTTTTTTTTAAAAAAGAATGGATATCCTTTTAAAAATAACAAAATCTCATTCTTTCCATTTATCCTTTCATTAAGTAATGCATATTTATTGAGTAACTATAATGAGCTAGGTAGTTTTGTAGGCTTGGGAATGTAGCAGTGAACAAAAAAGTCCCTGTCCTCATGGAGGTTACATGCCACTGGAAGAAAAAGTGAATGAACAACAACAACAACAACAACAAACATTACAAAAATAATCAATACGGCTGTAGGTGCTATGTAAAAAAGTAAAGCAAGATAAGGGAGATAGTGAGTGCTTGGCTGTATGCTGGTCAGGGAAGGCATCCATCTTAGGTAGGTTCCCTAGAATAGCCTTTTTCTAAAGATTTCTTTGAAGCAGAGGGAGGTGTTCTCAGAAGGGAAGTAAGGCAAACAGGATAGAGCTGGGTGAAAAGCTTAGCAAGAATGTGGTATCAGCTGGAAACTTTCAGGTAAACCACAGGAAGCTCTGGAGCATAAGTTGCACTGCAGAGGTGGTCCCACTGTGAGGTATGATTTGGCCTTTGGTAGCTTGTGTTAGTTGACCTCTGGCAGAAGTGGCCTGGTATGGCCTGTGGAAAAGGTACCTCTCATTGGTTGAGGTCAGTTATCTATAAAAGAGGGGTAGCTTTGAGTTCTCATCCAGCCAACATCAGCAGCAGTTGAAGATGGATGTACCAGCCTATAAAAGGGATCTGAGTGGCCCTCCAACAGAGTCCACCCTCATATCTGGGAAGATGATGAGAACACAGGGGGAAAAGTTAGCTAAATCATTCCAGGGAGAGACAACAGTGATTGCAGAGAACCTAGGGTGGAATTTTGTGAAAGACCCTGAGATTGGAACTTACTTGGCTTGAGGAATAGCACCGTATCTACTATAACTGGAATCATGAGAACAAGGAATAATGGAAGGTGATTGAGGAATGCAGGGGTGCAAGAGATTGGGAGTGGAGTCCTGTAGGCCATTGAGTGAGATGAGAAGTCATTGGAGTTTTCTAAACAGAATGCATGATCTGGATTTATTTTTATTTTTATTATTTTTTAAGATTTATTTGAGAAAGAGAGAGAGCGACAGATAGCGAGAGAGAGCACTACCAGGGAAGAGAGGGAGAAACAGACTCCCCATTGAGCAGGGAGCCCAATATGGGGCTCAGTCCCAGGACCCTGGAATCATGACCTGAACCGAAGGCAGATGCTTAACTGACTGAGCCACCCAGGTGCCCTTAGGTTTAGTTTTAAAATGCTCACTTTAGCTACCATGGGGGACACTAGACTGTAGAAAGCAAGGGTGTAAACTGCAGAATCAGTACTTGCCCTTTTAAGTACCCTTTTATTTTATTGAGCAGCCACATACTATCAAGAAGCTGTTGTGAATTTATTAATTCCTTTACATGATTTTGCATGTGATAATTACAATTGCATTCGTATAGATTTTGTAAGTACTTACATGTAAATTGGGGGTGATATTCAAAATATTTAGTAAGCAATATTAGGTTCAACCAATCAGTTTGGAAGCTGCATTTTAGCCTAACATATAGACAAGATACAGTATGTCTTCAGTCTGCAGACATTGGTATACAAATAGTCTGTAGACCCCTTGGATTTAATGCTTTGCATTACTCAAGGCTCCAAAACAATGTAAATTTTTGTCCTGAGGAAAAGCAGGTAACTCACTTGAGTCAGGTGGGGTGGTATTCTATGCTGGGAAGTAGAGCTTGTTGAAAATGCCAGATATGAAATATATAGGAAGGTTTCAAGTTAGAAAACAAAGGATTTTGTAATCTAGCAGTAGGTTTCTACAAGTTAAAACCTGGGAGTTGAGCCTAAGAGCATTTTCCTTCTAGGTACCTTTTTTGGGCACTGCACTTCCCCTGTAGACCTAAGTCACTTTATATTAAACCACTTGTTTCTTCTGTCTATTCTGTAGATTTTATTCTAAGAGCAGGGACTAAATCTCTTCTGTTTATTGTGTATTCAGAATCTAGCACAGTGACTAGTACTCACTGACACATAGTCTGGATACCTGAGGTTTGTGGCAGTAGGATATGAAATTAGATGATTGGACTAACTATGAAAATGTGGATTTGGTGTGAAAACAAAGAGATGTTCTATGGGTCAATTTAGAAAAAGACTTTACTCTTTAAAAATAGCAATAGCTTAGGGGCACCTGGGTGGCTCAGTTGGTTAAGCATCTGCCTTCGGCTCAGGTCATGATCTCCAGGTCTTGGGATCAAGCCCCATGTCAGGCTTCCAGCTCAGCAGGAAGCTCTGCTTCTCCCTCTCCCTCTGCCTCTCTCCCTGGCTTGTGCTCTCTCTGTCTTTCTCTCTCTCTAAAATGAATAAATAAAATCTTAAAAAATTATATCAATAGCTTGGCCTAGGGTTGGTGACTCAAACCAAGTAGGCTAGTTGGAAATACAACTAATTCCAAGAGTAAGGTGAGTAGTGTCGTACCGCTACACTTTTATATGAAAGAGAAGCGTATTTCTATCTTATTTAAATCACTATATTTTTGGATATTTTTGTTACAGCAGCTTAAACTGTACCCTAACAAATACATCAACTCTAATGGATGCCTTCTTAAAAAAAAAAAAATTAAAGATTTATTTATTTTAGAGGAGGGGAGGGGCAAAGGGAGAGAATCCTTAAGCAGACTCTCCGCTGAGCATGGAGCCCTACATGGGGCTCAGTCTCATGGCCCTGAGATCATTCGTTGAGCCAAAATCAAGAGTTGGACACTCAACCAAGTGAGCCACCCAGCTGCCCCTCTAAAAAATTCTATCTCTAAATCCTAACCCAAGTCATCTTCATATTTTGCCCAGATCTTCATCTATCTGGTCTTCCTTTTTCCACTCTTGTCCTATAAGACGTCAGGGTAACCTTTTAAAAATAAAATTCAGTTTGAGTCACCTCTCTAAATGCTCTCTAAAGGCATCTCTCATCTTACTTAGAACAAAATCTAATACCGTAATCATTGCTTTGTAATCTTTATAATTATAACCTCACTAATTTCACCTTCAACTGTTCTTCCCCTTGTGAATTCTGTTCTGTCCACACTGTGGTTCTTGCTGTTGTTTGAGAAGTCCAATCCTGCTTATGCCTCAGAGACTCCACTCTTTGCTGCCTAGAATGGTTTTCCTCCTTAAAGTTGCATTGCTTACACTCTTATTTTAATCACATTTCTATTTTGATAGCCCTTCATCACAGTAGCCTTTCCTATCCACCCTGGCTGCATTAGCACCCAAACATGTTCCATTGTTCCCTATACTCTTGCCTTGCTTTATTTATTCTTCATATCTCTAACAGATTTTGTCTTATGTATTTATTTGTTTAATGTCATTGCCCCCCCCAATAGAATGGAAGTCCTCTGAGAGGAGGAATTTTGATTCTTTTCTGTAGAGTTTAATCCTCAAGAGTCTAGAATAGTGCCTAATAACTGTCAGACTCTAAAGTATTTGCTGGTGCCATTAGCCTTTTAAGGCTCAAACCTTCACAGATTCTTTCAGTGCTGCAGCCTGGGGAATAATAGCCTCATTTGCTCTGAGGGCTATTTCTATCCTTTAAGACCCTTACTTCTTTTTAACTTTGTGTATGTATGTTTGTGTGTGGGTGAGGATGTGTGTGTGTGTGTGTGTGTGTGTGTGTGTGTGTATAAGTTTCAAGCTGTTATTCCCCACAGATGCATTACAATCAGTTTAGAAATATATATTCTTACTGAGTATTCTCTAAAGAATGCAAATTACTTCCAATCCTCCAACCCTTGAATAATGCAAACCATTGGTAAAAGAAGAGCCATGCTCCACCATGCATTTTAATACAGAGTAGCTATGTCAACTGCTACATTACAGTCAGTTGAAAGATAGACTAAAGGAAGCTGAGTTACACATTTCAGGAATAGGGTTTATGGGGAAGAGCATTAAGTACTTTACGCTACAGAAATTGCTATGGCTAGTTTTCCTAACACTGTATTGTTTACTTACAGTAATTGAGGGTGGACAGGAATGAGGATAGACTACAGTGGGATAATGACAACATATATTGGTTCCAAATGACTTGAGTGTTTCAAACAGAATTTTATATTAGTTCAGTCTCTTTATTATATCCAGAGGGCCTCGCATTTTTTTCAGTGAAGAGCCTAGAGAGGCAAATACAAATGATTATACCAGAACTTACAAAAATATACATGATATCCTCATCAAACATTTTTCTTTCTTTCCATTTTTTTTATTGCCAAAGGGACACCATGATTAATAATGTATTCTATTATATTTCTTGGGACAAGGTTATATTTAGAAGTCATTTATACTAATACTCTATTTGAAATTTATGGATATTTTTCCTTTTCAACCAACTTAGAGAGAATAAGGTATTGTTTTTAAACAGTATCAGTGACTATACTAAAGGTGTCAGAAATTATTTCACAACAAAGAATAATTGTAATTCACTTGAACAGAAGTATGAAATTATGAAAAATAATGCTCTTCTTTTTAGAGACTATTCTAGACAGACAAAGAGAGGTTAATAGTAACCTCTTTTGTTTTTTTGTGATGGAATCAATTCTTATTTGTTTATTTTGCAACAGCTTTATTGAGATATAGTTCACATACCATACAATTCCCTTATTCAAAGTGCATAATTTAGTGATTTTTAGTATATTCCCAGAGTTGTATGACCATGAACAATCAATTTTAGAACATTTGCATCCCGCATCCCTTCTCAAAGAAATCCTTTGGTACAGATCCTTTTGTAGTCACTCCTATTTTCCACAACCACCCCCTCCTTCCTTAGCAACCACTAATCCACTTTCTGTCTCTTTAGCATGCCTATTCTGGACATTATGTGTAAATGGAATCATGCAATATGTGGTCTTTTGTAATTTGATTCTTTCACTTAATATGATGTTTTCATGGTTCATCTGTGTTATAGCATGAATCAGTACCTTGTTTCTTTCCATTGACAAATAATATTTCATTGTATGGATGGACAATATTTTATTTATTTAACAGTCGATGGGCATTTGTGTTATTTCTACTTTTTAGCTATTATGGATATGCCTCTATGAACATGTTTTTGTGTGGACATGTTTTCCTGTTTCTTGGGTACATATCAAAGACTAGAATTACTGAGTTCTGTGATAATTCTGTCTGATGCTGATGATGTAGAACATCTTTTCATGTGCTTATTGACCTATTTTTATTTCAATGCTACTTCTTCTGCCTTGCAATAACATAGTAACTATTACTATGTTAATATTCACATCCTTTTGTAATTCTGAAAACCACTGTATTTAATTTTTTAGAGATGTATATAAACTAAAATGAGTGTGTTCCTATATATGTTTATTGTATAGGTTTTGTCAAATATATATCAACATCCCTAGATACCATTTTTGCTTATTTTTCAGTTCTTAACTCTTTCCAGACAGATTTCAGGATATTGAGACTTTATGCCATTATTTGAATAGTATGATTTATTTACAGATTTGACAAGCTGATTGGTAATCTGTTTATGTAAACATAAAACAGTTTATACTTGGATTTTCTCCACTTCTATATGCAGTTTTCTAGTAACAAGTCAGTCAAAGAGGGAAGTGATTTTAAATTGATAAAGATGATTTTAAACAGAGGAATCATACAAGAGGTGGCTAAATCAACTTAATACCACCTTTGTGTTCCTTAAACTTAATTTTGACAATGAAATTATATATTGAATGAAAAAAATGGTTCAAACTAGTGGATTCATGAGGGCAGGAGCTGCTGCTTTTCTATATATTTAATTATGGCCAGTATCTGGAGCCTGGAAGAGGTACATTTATTTTTAGCTAAGGATACTTCTCATTACTCTCTGCTGCCATTTTCAAAAGAGAACATGTGAGATAGTTCAGGCTGTTAGCAACAAATATATTTTTCTAATCTTCAGATATTTGAGATTTGACTTTTACTATTTAAATAGACATTTTAATAAAATTATAATTATAAAATTAAAATTCCTTATATTTGATTCATATAACTCATCCTTTAAATTTTTTTCCTCTTAGGTACAAGGACTATATTCATATGCTAGTTTTCTGTATGTAACTGGATAGGTAGCTGGCAAGCAAGCAATGAGGGCCACTTCCCATGTTTTCCATTGGTAACTTGCAGCATGTGATCCAGGCTTCAAAACTTCTTCAACCTTTTCTATCATTAACTGAAAACAGGAAATACACACAAGACAATTTTACCACAGAGACTGAAATTAAAATAACATGTTTCCCCAGAATAATTGGAAAAATTTGTACAACAGTGCACAACCCAGGATGCTGCAGTTTATAGCAGCACAGACAGAAACAGAGATAGTGTGGCCTGGAGAGCTCACTGAAGAACAGACTGTGATCTCTCTGCTCTGAGGCAGAGGGTTTGAAACAATCTCTTCTGCTCGGACTCTCGGAAGAGACGCGGAGAGCCTCCAGAGAACAAAAGCCCAAAAAAACTGGTTTTCACTGAGCCCATCCCCCCATAGGGGGCAAGGCAACTCTGTCCAAACAGGGTTGCCTGAGTAACAGCATGGCAGGCCCCTCCCCCAGAAGACAGGTTGGGAGAACAAGAGGCGGACAAACCTAAGGTCCCTAGAAAACAGGTGCATCTTGCTTGGGTTGTGGTCAATAATTTGGACTCTGTACATTCCCTCAACCACCCCTCTCCAGAATGACTAGGAGGAGGAACCCCTAAAATAGGAAAGACTCAGAGGCTGTGACTTCTGCCACAGACTTACAAATGGATACAGATACAACCAAGATGTTGGAAATGGACTTCAGGGTAACAGTTATGAAGATGATAGCTAGAATGGAGAAATCGATGGCAACATAGAGTCTCTAAGAGCAGAAATGAAAGCTGAACTGGCAGAACTTAAAAAATGCTATCAACGAGAGCCAATCTAATCTAGATACTCTAACAGCAGGGTAAGCGAGGCAGAAGAACGAATTAGTGATCTAGAAGACCAATTGATAGAAAAGAAGGAAAAAGAGGAGGCCAGGGAAAAACAACTTAAAATCCATGAAAACAGAATCAGAGAAATAAGTGACACCATGAAACATTCCAATGTCAGATTTACTGGGATCCCTGAGGGGGTTGGAGAGAGAGAGGACTCAAAGATATATTTGAGCAAATCGTAGCTGAGAACTTCCCTAATCTGGGGAATGAAACCACCATTCGTGTCCTAAACACAGAGAGGACCCCTCCCAAAATCAAGGAAAACAGGCCAGCGCCCCAGCATGTAGTAGTAAAACTCGCAAGTCTTAGAACCGAGGAAACCATCTTAAGGGCAGTTAGGGGGAAGACATTCCTTACATCCAGAGGGAGGAACATCAGAATAACGTCAGACCTATCCACAGAGACCTGGCAAGCCAGAAAGGCCTGGAAAGACCTATTCAGGGTACTAAATGAGAAGAACATGCAGCCAAGAATACTTTATCCGGCAAGGCTGTCATTTAGAGTGGATGGAGAGATGCAGACCTTCCAAGACTGGCAGAAACTGAAAGAATATGTGACCACTAAGCTGGCCCTGTTAGAAATATTAAAGGGGGTTCTATAAAAGGAGAAAGACCCTAAGAGTGATACAGAACAGAAATTTACAAGAGACAATCTGTAGAAACAAGGACTTCACAGGCAACATGATGACAATAAATTCATATCTTTCAATAATCACTCTCAACATGAATGGCCTAAATGCTCCCATAAAATGGCACAGGGTTTCAGACTGGATAAAAAGACAGGACCCAAACATATGCTGTCTACAAGATACTCATTTTGAACCTAAAGATACATCCAGATTGAAAGTGAAGGGATGGAGATCCATCTTCCATGCCAGTGGACCTCAAAAGAAAGCTGGGGTAGCAATTCTTATATCAGACAAATTAGATTTTAAGCTAGAGACTGTAGTTAGAGACACAGAAGGACACTATATCATTCTTAAAGGGTCTATCCAACAAGAAGATCTAACAGTTGTAAATATCTACACACCCAACATAGGAGCAGCCAACTCCATAAGCCAACTGTTAACCAAAATAAACAGCCATATTGATAATAACATGTTAATTGTAGGAGACCTCAGTGCTCCACTCTCAGCAATAGACAGATCATCTAAGCAGAAAATCAACAAAGAAACAAGAGCTTTGAATGACACACTGGACCAGATGGACCTCATAGATATATACAGAACATTTCACCCTAAAACAACAGAATACTCATTCTTCTCAAGTGCACTTGGAACTTTCTCCAGAATAGACCACATACTGGGTCACAAATCAGGTCTCAACCAATACCAAAAGGTTGAGATTATTCCCTGCATATTCTCAGACCATAATGCTTTAAAACTGGAACTCAATCACAAGAAAAAATTTGGAAGAAATTCAAACACTTGGAAGCTAAAGACCACTCTGCTAAAGAATGGTTGGGACAGCCAGGAAATCAAAGAAGAACTTAAACAATTCATGGAAACCAATGAGAACGAAAACACATTGTTCCAAAACCTATGGGATACTGCAAAGGTGGTCCTAAGGGGGAAATACATAGCCATCCAAGCCTCACTCAAAAAAATAAAAAAATCCTGAATTCACCAACTAACTTTACACCTTAAAGAACTAGAGAAAAAGCAACAAACGATGCCTAAGCCACACGTTAGAAGAGAAATAATTAAGATTAGAGCAGAGATCAATGAATTAGAAACCAGAAACACAGTAATCAGGTCAACGAAACTAGAAGCTGGTTCTTTAAAAGAATAAGATCAATAAACCACTGGCCAGACTTATCCAAAAGAAAAGAGAAAGGACCCAAATTAATAAAATTATGAATGAAAGGGGAGAGATCACGACTAACACCAAAGAAATAGAAACAATTATCAGAAATTATTATCAACAATTACATGCCAATAAATTAAGCATCCTGGAAGATGTGGAGGCCTTCTTGGAAACCTATAAACTACCTAGACTAAAACAGGAAGAAATTGACAACCTGAATAGGCCAATAACCAGGAACAAGATTGAAGCAGTGATCAAAAACCTCCCAAAAAACAAGAGTCCAGGGCCTGATGGATTCCCTGGGGAATTCTACCAAAGATTCCAAGAAGAAATAATACCTTTTCTCCTGAATATGTTCCAAAAAATAGAAACAGAAGGGAAGCTTCCAGACTCATTCTATGAAGCTAGCATTACCTTAATCCCCAAACCAGGCAAAGACCCCATCAAAAAGGAGAATTGCAGACTGATATTCCTGATGAATGTGGATTCCAAAGTTCTCAACAAACTCCTAGCTAATGGGATCCAACAATACATTAAAAGGATCATCCGCTACGACCAAGTGGGATTTATCCCCAGGATGCAAGTGTGGTTCAACATTCACAAATCAACCAATGTGATAGAACACATTAATAAGAGGAGAGAGAAGAACCATATGGCCCTCTCAATTGATGCAGAAAAAGCATTTGACAAAATACAGCATCCTTTCCTAACTAAAACTCTTCAGAGTATAGGGATAAAGGGAACATCCTTCAAGTTCATAAAATCCATTTATGAAAAACACACAGTGACTATCATCCTCAATGGGGAAATGCTGAGAGACTTTCCCTTAAGATCAGGAACATGACAAGGATGCCTACTCTTGCCACTGTTGTTCAACATAGTACTAGAAGTCCTAGCAACAGCAATCAGACAATAAAAATAAATAAAAGGTGTTCAAATTGGCAAAGAAGAAGTCAAACTCTTTCTCTTCGCAGATGACATGATACTTTATGCGGAAAATCCAAAAGACTCCACCCCCAAATTACTAGAACTCATACAGCAATTCAGTAATGTGGCAGGATACAAAACCAGTGCACAGAAATCAGTTGCTTTCTTATACACTAACAATGCAACTGTAGAAAGAGAAATTAGAGAATGGATTCCATTTACAATAGCACTGAAAACCATAACATACCTCAGAATAAACCTAACCAAAGAGGTGAAGGATCTATACTCTAGGAACTACAGAACACTCCTAAAAGAAATTGAAGAAGACACAAAAAGATGGAAAAACATTCCATGCTCATGGATCGGAAGAATAAACATTGTTAAAATGTCTATACTACCCAGAGCAATGTATACCTTCAATGCCATCCTGATCAAAATTCCAATGACATTTTTCAAAGTGCTGGAACAAACAATCCTAGTTTGTATGGAATCAGAAAAGACCCCAAATTGCCAAGGAAATGTTGAAAAGAAAAACAAAGCTGGGGGCATCACGTTACCTGATTTCAAGCTATATTACAAAGCCATGATCACCAAGACAGCATGGTACTGGCACGAAAACAGACATATAGACCAATGGAACAGAAAAGAGAGCCCAGATAAGGGCCGTCAACTCTATGGTCTAATAATCTTTGACAAAGAAGGAAAAAATATGCAATTGAAAAAAGACAGTCTTTTCTATAAATGGTGCTGGGAAAATTGGACAGCTATATATAGAAGAATGAAACTCAGCCATTCTCTAACACCATACACAAAGATAAACTCAAAATGGATGAAAGACCTCAATGTGAGACAGGAATCCATCAAAATCCTAGAGGAGAACATAGGCAGTAACCTCTTTGACATTGGCCACAGCAACTTCTTTCAAGATACATCTCCAAAGGCAAGTGAAACAAAAGGGTAAATGAATTTTGGGACTTCATCAAGATAAAAAGCTTCTACGCAGCAAAGGAAATAGTCAGTGAAACAAAGAAGCAAACCACAGAATGGGAGAAGATATTTGCAAATGACACGGCAGACAAAGGGCTGGTATCCAAGATCTGTAAAGAACTTCTCAAACTCAACACCCAAAAAACAAGTCAAAAATGGGCAGAAGGTATGAACAGACACTTTTCAAAAGAAGACATACAAATGGCTAACAGACACATGAAAAACGTTCATCATCATTAGTCATCAGGGAAATTAAAATCAAAACCACATTGAGATACCACCTTATACCAGTTAGAATGGCAAAAATCTACAAGGCAAGAAACAACAAATGTTGGAGAGGTTGTGAGACGGGGAACCCTCTTACACTGTTGGTGGGAATGCAAGTTGGTACAGCTACTTTGGAAAACAGTGTGGAGGTTCCTCAAAAAATTAAAAATAGAGCTACCCTATGACCCAGCAATTGCACTACTGGGTATTTACCCCAAAGACACAGATGCAGTGAAAAGAAAGGCCATATGCACCCCAGTGTTCATAGCAGCAATGTCCACAATAGCCAAACTGTGGAAAGAGCCGAGATGCCCTTCAACAGACGAGTGAATAAAAAAGATGTGGTCCATATAGACAATGGAATGTTACTCAGCCATCAGAAAGGATGAATACCCAACTTTTACATCAACATGGATGGGACTGGAGGAGATTATGCTAAGTGAAATAAGTCAAGCAGAGAAAGTCAAATATCATACGGTTTCACTTATTTGTGGAACCTAAGGAATTGCATGGAGGACATTAGGAGAAGGAAGGGAAAAATGAAGGAGGAGGAATCAGAGGGGAAGATGAACCATGAGAGACTGTGGACTCTGAGAAACAAACTGAAGGTTTTAGGGGGGATGGGGGTGAAGGTATGTGTTAGTCCCGTGATGGGTATTAAGGAGGGCACATACTGCATGGAGCACTGGGTGTTATACGAAAACAATGAATCATGGAATACTACATCAAAAACTAATGATGTACTGTATAGTGACTAACATAACATAATAAAATAAAATAAAAATGCTATGATTCTTTTTTAATGTTTTCTTTCTTTATAGAGCTATAGTGGACATATAATATTATACTAGTTTCAGGTGTACGGCATAATGATTCAATATTTGTATATATTGAGAAATGATCACTACAGTAAGTCTAGTTAACCTCTATCCCCCTACATAGCTACAAGATATTTTTCTTGTGATAAAAATATTTAAGATCTACTCTGTTAGTGACTTTCAGATATGCAATACAGTATTATTAACTGTTGTCACCAAGCTGTACATTACATTCCCATGACTTACTCATTTTATAACTGGAAATTTGTATCTTTTGACCTCCTTTACCCATTTCGCACACCCCCACCTCTGACAATCACCAATCTGTTTTCTGTATCTATGAGCTTGTTCTTATTTTTTTAAAGATTTTACATATAAGTGAGATCATACAGTATTTGTCTTTCTCTGTCCGACTTGTTTTACTCAGCATACTGCTCATCCATATTGTTGCAAATGGGAAGATTTCATTATTTTTAATAGCAAGTAACATTCAGTTTTGTGTGTGTGTATCACATTTTCTTTATCCATTCATCCATAATTTATACTTACTTAATTCCAGTTTTCAAAATAGTTTTTTTCAGAATAGTTTTAAATTGAAGATACAAAGTTGAAAATTAATGTTAAGCTTTAGCAGCACTCTCTACATAAGTTCTAGAAGCTTCCTTATTAGATGTAATACTAATATAATTCTGCACAAAGTTGTAAATCTTGAAGTTTTAGTGATATATGCATATGTATACTTTTTAAATAAGCAAATTTATATAGATAGATATTCTTGCAAGAACTTCTGGAGAATATTTTAGGACTTTTTCTGTATATTTGGTCCAATATTTTTGGAGATGTTCAGAGGTTAAAACGATTTCTGACAATTCTATAAAAGGATGGAAATGGACTCTAAAATGAAAGCAGAAAGGTATTACAGGAATTAAACAGAAGGACAAGAATATAAGAAGCAAATGATGATTTTAAAAGAAGGTCTATGGAAAGTGAAAAAGATGTGAGGACTGTTGCAGAGGTTATTTAAGTACACAGAGTCGCCCACATATGACTGTAGTAGGATTATATTGGCAGTTTTAAGTTTCCCTAGAGTTATATCTAGTCTCCCAAAGCAGTTCAATCTTTGAAAATGTCAATGACAGCACAAGGAACATCCAAACAAAATTCTGTAAAAGGTGAATCTGTGACTACCCTTGACACTCTAATCCCCAAAATGATGCCGAAAGGCAACAGAGATTACATGATATAACCACAAAGAGAGAGGATAATAATTAAGTAGCATTTGTCCTAAGATTCCTAGCAGTGGGGACTCATGATGTAACAATTTGTGAACTGTCCAATGAAAATGCTTCAGGGTCGGGCAGTGGTAGTAGAGAATCTAACAATTAGATTCTCAAAGATGCAGTAATAATGTGATTTGAGTCAGCATTTCTTATTAAAATTTGCCATCAACTATTTGTGCTTGACTGATTGCCAGGGACAGATTACAAGCCAAGTGCTTGACAGTTATAAGGAAATAGGATTTCTAAAAAGAAAAAAAAAAGGATCCATTAAAAGATAGTTATGAGAATTTTTATGGATGAAATTAGTCATCAATATATTGATTAACCCTGAGGTATTAAACTGCTGGAGTGTTGCCATTTGCAACAATATGGATAGATCTAGAGGGTATAATGCTAAGTGAAATCAATCAGAGAAAGACAAATGCCATATGATTTCACTCATATGTGGAGTTTAAGAAACAAAACAAATGAACAAAGAAAAAAGAGACAAACAAAAAACAAACTCTTAAATATTGGAAACAAACTGATGGTAACCAGAGGGTGAAACAGCTGAAGGTATTAAGAGTACATTTATCATGATGAGCACTGAGTAATATAGAACTCCATTGTACACCTGAAACTAATATAACACTGTATGTTAATTACACTGGAATTAAAAAAATAATTAATTAAAAAATATATATATTCAGTTTAATCAGTAAAGATGACTTTGGAGAAAATGCTAGTTTGGTTGGGAGATTTTTTTTAAATCATTTTATAGGGACTCTTAGGCTTATTCATATATACTTCTACCTTAGGGCAAATTAGTCATAACCTTACTGATAAATCTCAATGCATTATGTATTGGTCAAAGAATATTTAAATTAAAGATAAGATTTATGCAATAAGCACTATTAAGGAGACTAGTAACATATTTTAACCTTGCTGGTTTAGGACCATGAAGCATAATTCCTATGTGTCTATGCTACCACTAACATACCGACATCAGAGATAGAATATCCAGTGCTTAGTGGGTTGTCTGACAGATATAAGATTCAATAATTATTTATTGAAAAACTGAAATATTCTGACTCAGTTTGGCTCTTATTTTATTATTAAATACAAATCAAAAGTTTGAAATATGCAGTCTTGTTTTCCCACATCAAAATTCCCCTTCAAATTTAAAAAATAGATTTTATGCATTGATGGTGGACAAGTGAGAAAAAGGAAAGGTAGGCTTCTAGAATTTTAAAAGCTACAAAAGCAAAGTGACAATATCTAAATGATGTAACAGATCTATCAGATTTCTCTCAGCAAGGACAATAGAGGAGAGAAGAGAATGGAAAAATGTAGTCAGTGTGCTTAGGAAAAATAACAATCACTCTCTAGTAGTATAACCAGGTAAACTATTATTTGAGAGTCAGAATGACATAGTTATTTTTCAGATTTGTAAAGATAAATAGAATATTTCCAGAACTTTATGGAATATTTAAGGTGATTTTAGCATGAAAAAAGAAAATTCAGAGGTAAAGTGCAGAATAAAGAAACAACTGTAACCATCCCAGGTTGATAAAATATGATACTTAATTTTAAATTAATAATAATAGTCTTTTGTGTTTAGATTGTAAAATTAAAAATTGAAACAATAATAAAATAGTGATTAATGGTAAAGTTTGCAAAGATCTCTCTGGTATTTAGTAAGAATAAAAAATTGATATAATTAGATGCTTTCTCTTCAAAATGTTAGAATTGCCACTCAGAAAAGACATGAAATCAGAAGAAAAGGAGAAGTTTTAACAGAAATCTATCAAAAACTAATAAATGAAATAGGAAAGAAAACTATTTTAGTTTGCAGAGTAGTTTAATAGCCAAATTAGCAAAATAGAATGATGTGGTAGGTATTATAACTATTCCTAAAACATGGAAAATATACCTTTTTTCCAAGTACTGTGGAACATTTTGCAAAAATTGACAGCATATTCTTTATAAAAAGTCTTTAAAAATACAGTCCACGTACTTTAACCACAATGAAAAAAAGTAAAATTAGAATTTGTCAGTGAAAGATAATTTTGCAAAAATAAAACTGTATGTTTGGAAATAAAACTTCACTCTTTAGTTTTTCTTTATTTATATCACAATGAAAATTGTAAAATATTGAGAAATAAACTTGAAGGTTATTGCCATATATTCAAAATTGTAGAATGCAGCAAAAAGAGTGTGGATATAATTTTATAGTCTTATGTGCTTTCACTAAAAAGAATAAGAAAGAGTGAAGAAATATTAATCTTTTACACAACTTAAGAGGCTAGAGGAAAATGAAAGAATAAGCCTAACAAAGCAGATTACAGGTAATAAAAAAGATAAGGGCAGTTATTGATAAAACAGGAGACAAAGCAACACCAAGCTAAACAATAAGAATGAAGCTGTTTTATGAAAATCAGTCTATAAAAAGAAAAACTAAACTAAAAGAATTAGCAAATCCTTAATAAAACTAATTGAAGTATAAAAACATGAGGTACAAAGGGAATATATCGATATGGTGTAGGTAAATAACTAGAATACTATGAACAAAAGCATGTAAATATAGTTGAAAACCTAGAAAAAGTGATAATTTTGTAGAAAAAATTATTATCAAAATTGATTCAAGGCTGGGGTGCCTGGGTGACTCAGTTGGTTAAGCATCTGCCTTCGGCTCAGGGCGTGATCCTGGAGTCCCGGGATGGAGGCCCACATCAGGCTCCCTGCTCAGTGGGGAGTCTGCTTCTCACTCTGCCCCTCACCCCACTCGTGCTCTCTCTCTAAGTAAATAAATAAAATCTTTAAAAAAAATTTGATTCAAGGAGACACAAAACTTAAATAAGTCAATAAGAACTAAATAATCAAAAGCCCAAATAGTCCTTCTTTTCAATCTTTCCTCCTTCCTTCCTCCCTTTGTTCTTTCTTTCTATGTATCCATCCATCCATCCCTCCATCTATGCATACATCTATCTTTCCATCCATCCATCCATCCATCCATCCATCCATCCACTAATCCACCCACTCATGCATCTGTCGACATCTCTCACTCCCAACTGGTTTACAGAAGTTTTTTTTTATTTTGTTTCTGTTTTTTTATATTCTGGGAACATACATATATAGCAACATTCTGATCTAAAAAAATAAAATTTAAACAAATTTTAATTTAATAATTTTAATTCTGATAAAAAATATTTTGTAAAACAATGTAGGCTAATAAAATTTTCATATAAAAGCAAGGCAACGACATGGGATGCCAGTTAAGCGTCAGCTCAGGTCACATCTCAGGGTCCTGGGATCGAGTCCCACATGGGGCTCCTTGCTCAGTGGGGAGTCTGCTTCTCCCTGTGCCTGCTGCTCCCCCTGCTTATGCTCTCTTTCTGACAAATAAATAAAATCTTTTAAAAACAAAACAAAACAAGGCAATGACAGGCCAAAAAAAGAAAACTATTCTAAATTTTCTTAGGATTTCTATATAAAGTATTGTCAAATTCAATTCAGCAGTTTTCAAAGAAAATATCCTTTAAGTAGTTAATCTTAGTAATTTATGGATGATTGTATCAAAAGATGTTACATTGATAGATTAAAAAAGAAAAGCAAATGAATGTCTCAATAAATGCAGAAAAAACATTTGATGAAGTTCAACACTCAAGATAAAAATCTTTAGCAAACTTAGAATTAGAAAAAGGGAACTTTTTTATCCTAATGAATAATACCAATCAAAACAGCAACAGACATTACACTTCCTGGTGAAACTTTAGAAGTTTCCTTAAAGTCAGGAAGATGATGAGGTTGTGCTTTTAGTTAAAGCTAGGAAGCCCTAGCTGAAGTCAAGAAAAGGTACAAGAGGTATAAAAATTGGAAAGAAAAAGAGAACAACGTCCTTACTTGAAGACCTGCTTATCTATATAGAAATTACAAGAGCATTATAGACGAATTATTAAAAGGGTCTTCTAAGCACCAGTGATAATCATTAGAAAATGTAAATGAAAGAAGAAAAATCCCAGTCTCTATAGGAACAAAAACTGAAAGTTACCTAATATGCTTAATCAAAGGGGTATAAAAACATTCTGGAGAAAAGTACAAAACCTTGAAGGGATAGAAAAACAAAAGACGTGTGTGTATGTGTGTGTGCACGCTTATGATATTTATGAATTAAACTACAATAACTAATGAGGTTGACACACCCCAAGATTATCTATAAATTCAGTGCAATCTCATTAAATTCCATTGAATTTAATCCCATTAAAATTCTGATAGGACTTTTCATGAAACCAAGAAGTTGACATCTAATTTCATAGGGAAAAGCAGGGGACTAAGAAGAGTCAAAACAATTTTTTTTAAGTAAGACACAAAAGAACATACTCTAAAGGGAAAGATGGCTAAATTTTGATTACATTAAAAGTAAAAACTCTGTACAAAATCAAAAGTGAAAAGACAAACCGTAGACCAGAAGACATTTTTAATGCCTATATGTGATGAACTCTTAATATTCATAAAATCTTTCCTCAAAGAAAAAAATCTTCTTCAAATCAACTATAAAAAAACAACCAAATTAAAGAATAGACAGTTTGATATAAATGTGTATTTCCTTAGAGGGAATTCCAAATTGTTAAGATCTACTTGTGGTCGGCTAAGTAATGCCCCCCACCAAAGATGTCCACATCCTAATCCCTGGAACCTGTGACTATGTTATCTTAAATGGTAAAAAGGACATTTTACATGTGACTAACTTAAGGATCATGCGATGGGGAGATTATTTTTGGATTATTTGAGTGGGTCCCTTTATAAAAGGGAGGTAGGAAAGTCAGAAAGTAGGAGATGTGATGACAAATGCAAGAGGTTGGAGGGATGTGAGGAAGGGGTTACAAGAAGTCCAGGCCAACTTGAGAAGCTGAAAAAGGTAAAGCAGCAATTTTTTTTTCTTCAGATCTCTAGAAGGAACACAGCCCTGCCAACCATTTTAGATTTTTGACCTCTAGAAGTGCTACAGAACAAATTTGTGTTTTTAAGACACTAAGTTGGTGGTGATTGGTTACAATACCAATAGAAAACTAATACAGTACTTTTCCTTGTAGCCAGAGAAATTAAAATTAAAAAACAATAAAAATATCATTTTTCACCTAGTGAGCAAATAATTACAACCTGAAAATAATATATGTTGTTGAGGATGTAGGGAAATGAGAATTCTTGTACAATCTGATGGGTATGAGTAGAGTCTAAAATGGTATAGTCATTTTGGAGAGAAAACATCAGTGACCTAGATATTCTTCTAATAAATATATACTACAGAGATACTCACACATGATGCAGAGGGAGGGATGACAAGAATGCTCATTGGAGTTATTTGTAAGAAAAATTGGAAACAACCAGAATGTTTATCAATAGTAGAAAAGATACATAGGAATATATTTGTAAAATGGGAAACTTTGCAGCCATTCAAACAAGTGAACTAGAGGTATACTTATCAACAAGGGAAAACAGTAAGTTGCAAAAACAGTTCAGTACACTGTTATTTATATGGATTACTATAAAATAATATATTGTCTATGGATAGATGAACATTAAATAAACAAAATATTGAGAATGATAAATACCAGAAACATGATGGATACTTTTGATAGAGGATCAGAGAGTAATACACAGGTCATTCACCTCTGTTTGTTTTATATCTTAAAAACAAGCTGCGGGCAGGGTGCCTGGGTGGCTCAGTATGTTAAGCGTCTGCCATGGGTCACTGCCAAGCGTCTGCCACACGTCATGGTCCCAGGGTCCTGGGATCGAGCCCTGCATCAGGCTCCCTGCTCAGCGGGGAGCCTGCTTCTCCCTCTGTCTGCTGCCCTCCCTGCTTGTGCTTTCTCGCTCTCTGTCAGATAAATAAATAAAATCTTAAAAAAAATAAGCTGAGGTGCACATGGTGAAATTTTAAAATTTTATAGAACTGTGTGTTTAATATATATTTGCTACATTATTTTCTACATTTGTATGCATATCTGAATTGTTTCACAGTTTAAAAACAAAACAAAACTCATCTATTTTAACAGACCCCAGTTCAAAAAATTTCTTTAAAAAAAACTGTATTCCTGGATTTTTTGTCCGAGAACATCAAACTTAAAAATGAAAAAGAGAGGATTTTTCATTCCCTTAAAAATAGCTTAATGGACTTGCCTAAATCATAATTAAACTTCTATATACTAAGAACTTGAGCTAAAAACTTTGTAAGAGTGATATAAAAGATTGGAATTGATTTTCAAAGAACACATAGTATGGTTGCATAACTGAGTCTGAGCTTGCTCTGCTCACTGCACTGCAGGCCAGTAAGTCCAGAGGCAAAATATTGGGGTAAGGAAGGCAACTTTATTTGGAAAGCCCAGCAAACTGAGGAGATGGTGGACTATTGTTGTAAAGAGCCATCTTAACCCAGTATGAAATTTGACCTTCTTTTAAGTCAGGAAAAGGGGAAAGTGGGACAGGGTTCTAGTGAAGAGATGAGTGACATCTGTAGACATCCAGGTACGCACAAGGATCTGAGGAAGGTTGTGAAACTTTTCTGTCCTTGGTCATTTGATCTTTGTATACAGAGATCTTGTCACGATGCTCCTATAAATCTCAGACACAGCAAATGTTATTTCTGTACATACTTTCTTATGTCTTCAGTGGAATGTGGGCTTTGGGTAGGAGCATTTTGCATAAATGCTTAACATGCCTACATGTAGAGTTAAGGAGAAGTTTCTAAGCTATAGGTCCCAGCAGCAAGGGAAATAGAAGCAATATAGGGTAAGTATGCTAAGTTTCTCCCTGTTACAGCTGAAAAATGCTCCACATAGGCTACTAAAGGTCAGCGTTACGGCTCTGGCTTTGCCACACTAACTTATATGACACTAGGTAAATCTCTAAGTAATTCTTTCTAGTGCTAAGATCCAGTGGCCTGCAGCTCCTTTCTCATATGTGGGGGAGATCAGAAGGATATGATGTACTTGCCAAAAAAAAAATAAAAACAACTATTTTTGGAAAAAATCTAGTTTGTAGCTATTCTACTAGAGTTCTCCAGAAATTTATTCCCAGTTCCCTGTAGTCATAAAACACTTAGGATTTGCTTTTTGAGGTATCTAAAAATAATCTTGGAGCCTAGGATTCAGGAAAAAAATGAGAAAATGGGAAAAATCCTATTCTTTGGTAGTGAATATTTTGTTAACAGATTAAAAATGAAAACTGAAATGCCCTTTATAACTGGAAAAGAGACTGTTCAACTTCAGGTTCAACTTAAGTAGTTCTTATAAGAGAGTCATGTTAATTTAGAAAATGACATTGCTATTTAAAATGCCATTTCATAGCCCTCTTTAATTAAAGTAGCAACATATCATCAATCTGCTCCCATTAATGAATTTTTAACCATTAGAATCTGAGCTGTGTGATATACAGCTTAATATTTTTCAGAAAGTATGTACAGGTTCCTCAGAGATTTAAGGAGGGAGCTTAAAATTCAGTGCGTTAGAAGTGATAGCTCAAACACAAGCTAAGGAAAAAGAGCCAAAAAGAGAAAACAGGACAGAAACAGAGTTCGGAGGGGGATCAACCTAAACAGAGACAGATAAACATAAAGCTGAGTATGGGATGGTGGATGCTTATGTCAGGAATTTGTGTTAATGAAATGGTGACCCAAGTAATTGAATACTCCTGGTTTATGCCCTGATGAGGTGATGGTGGTGGTGGTGGGGAAGGTGAGGGGGTTAATATCTTTCTTAACACAGAGTCCATAAAAATCCATTCTGTGTCTGGAAAATGAATGTATTTTCTATATTCACTTCAATCTAATTTCCTGTGATTTCAGGTCATTTTTAATTTCCAGTTATGCTGTTCACATTATCGATGTGGCAGTTTCAAATGAATGACAAAAGGCAGAATGAGGTAGAAGAGATTAGAGTAGTTCAAAAGAATTAAGCTATACAAATTTTAAACAAAAGCTACAATGTTACCACAATAAGAATCAGAAAGCTAGTTAAGGGGTTTATGGATGGGGGGGTGAAGAGAAGGGCATTGTGTATTGTTGGGATACAACTGGCAATTCCATACTCATCTAATAACAAGAAACAAAATAAGTCTTACCTCAGGAGAGTTAGAACAAGAAAACTGAAAAAATCTAGAGCAAAGGGTACTTTCTCCATATCTTAGGAGTTTCATAACTTCTCTCATCTTTGCTTATTCTATTTGTATGTTTTATTGTACTTTTATTCTTTCTTTTTCTGCTGGCTCATTCTATTCAGGAACCAATATGCTTGACATGACCTTGTTCAGACAAGAAACTGATAAATTCCCTCTGTGTCTTTCTTGTAAGTCACGTAAGAGATAATCGTGAACAGTCATATTTATTTTTTTTAACCAGATGCCATCATATTCATTATCAAGCTTGCCATAATCACTACTAACATTTCTTGAGTGCTTACTATGTACTATTCTATGCTATATACTATTCTAAGTGTTTTCATGTATTAACTCACTTAATATGTATAATTCTGAGAGGTGGGCATTATTTTGTTATTTCTATTTTGTAGACATGAAAACTAGATTATAGTTAAATAACTTGGTGAAGGTTATTGCTACCCTGTGCAAAGCCAAATTTTAAACCAGAGGCAGACCTCTGAGCCCATGGACTCCCCCCTCTATAGTACATCGTACCATCTGTAGGCCAACTGTGCATCCTTACTTTATTTAGAAAGGATAGGGACTGGGTTACAGAGTTGTCTGATTACTCAAAGGAGGATAGTGGCTGGGGATTTCCTCAAGTGTGGGTGCAGATGAGACAAGCAATGACCAGGTTATTAGCATTTTGTAATACTTTTAAAGCGGTCACATTTCTATGGCAAACTCGCTGAATACCAGGAGACCTCAGGGTAGCATCACCTTGGAGGAGTCAGCCAGAGCTTAGACCTTCCGTGTGCCTCAGAGTTGATTGGTCCGAAGTATAGAAACTGGAACACCAACTTAACACATTTATGTGTCCTGATGATTTAAAGTATAGTCAGAAGTGTATCTGAAGAACAGAGAAAATTAGCTGTATGGATAAACTAAATATTGGACTCTCTTTAGCTTTATGAATCAATCTCTTCATGGAAAAATACATTCCACATCAATTGAAGGATGCCCTCCCCAAGAATAGTTTCTAAATCACCACTGCCACCGTTTTTCTCTGACACTTCCTTTTCAAGTTCTAATTCAGTTTCTTCTTCAAACTGTCACATTCTGTCTTTAGGTGTATTTAATGAAATAAATTATCTTAACAACTATATTCTGCTCAAGCCTGAGGTTTATTTTGTCTTTTAAGGTGACTTTGCTTCTTATATCATGTGTTATATGCTGACATTATAGTTTAACTCTCAGAAGACAACTCCCTTTATTTGTGTATATGTTGTTGAGGCCCCTTCACTATTTATCCTCCAAGTAATACTTGAGAAGGTTCTAGAGAGAATATAGTGGATAAGAATACAAATCTTCGATGCAGATGTACCTGGGTTTGAATTTTTTATTGCCAAATGTAACTGTCTAATTTTGTGTGAATTCACAAAATATGTCCCAATTTTTATAGCTATAAAATAGGAAAAATAATAGGACACATCTTAGGATGTGACTGAAGGAAATTAAATAAATCTCCAGTGTGTAGAACATAAGAGCAATAAGCTACTCAATGAGCATTGAATAAGTGGGAGATATTATTACCATTAATATTCTCTTTAATAGGATGGCTTTATTAAATGAACACTTTCACCTGCAATCTATTAAATGATACAGTCCCAGGTAAGACATCTAAGGAAGTCAAAAGATCTGAAAGTCTTCTTAAATGATGTAATTTGGAATGGATTCCTTACTGAAGACAAAGCTAATTTTGTTGTCATAGTAGATAATATAAATACTTTTTTTGTTTTTTATTTTTTAATTACTTGTAGGTGTCTCTCCTTCAAAAGATATGAGAGTCTTGAAGGGCAATGTATCAGTCATCCATTGTTGTGTAACAAACCATTTCTAAACTTAGTAGCATAAAATAATAACAAATTATTTCTTTTGACTTTGTGAGTTGATGGAGCTCATCTGAGTGGCTCCATGTGGTGCAGCTCTGATTACTTGTATGACTGAATTCACTGAGAGTTTCGCTAAGGCTGCACTGTCCAAGATAGCCTCATATCCTCCAGAGTCTCTTGCCTCTCATCATTCAGTAATGAGCCCAGGTTCTTTACCCCACAGACACTGGTCTTCAAGATAATAAAGCCCACTCTGCAAGGGTTTTCCAAGCCTCTTTTACATCATGCTTGTCAATAACCCTTTGCCCAATGTGGCTCACTTGACCATGCTCAAATTTCAGGTGGGAAGAGACTATGCAAGAATACCAGGGAGTATGGTTCATTAGAAGCCAACACTCTGACAGAACACCATAGTCAGTGTTTGTTTAAACCAGTTTACTCTCCATGACTACCTTGAATTGAATATACAAATGTCATTTCCTTCAATGTTTAGAATTTTAACTGCATATGTATTGAGCACTTCTGAAGTTCCAAACACTCTGTTCTAGATAACAAAAATGTGTTTGAAGACAGACAAATTTATATTAAAGTAACAACTGTACCATTTACTAGCTATTTTAAGAGGCCAACTTACTTAACCTATCTTTGCTTTAACTTTTTCATCTGGAAAGTAGTAATAACAGCCTGTACTTTTTAGTATTGCCATATGAAATAGCATTATACATATAAAATAACCAGAAAAAAAGTAGATGCTCAGTAATTGTGAGAAGAAGGCTCGAGGAGCATCCAGTCTAATCAAGGAAGGAAAAAGACAGGGCACTTGGCTGGCTTTGTCAGTAGAGCATCCAACTCTTGAAGTGGCTTTTTTTTTTTTTTTAAAGGCAGTAAAAAGAGCGTTAAACAATTATTTGGCAGTTAGACTTTAGAATATCCTCTAAATTAACTTGCAATATTGTGAGGTCAAGATGGAGGATAGACTAATATTAAAATGATCTCATCATATTTGAATATAATGGCTTTGATGTTGGTAGAATAGTCGAAATACCCCTATAGGACTTTTCCCCCCTTAAGTTTCTTTTTTTTTTTTTTTAAGGTTTTATTTCTTTATTTGACAGAGAGAGAGAGACTACGAGAGAGGGAACACACGTAGGGGTAGTGGGAGAGGGAGAAGCAGGTTCCCAGCCTAGCGGGGAGCCCGATACAGAGCTCGATCCCAGGACCCCAGGATCATGACCTGAGCCGAAGGCAGACGCTTAACGACTGAGCCACCCAGGTGCCCCATCCCCCCTTAAATTTCTTAATAAAACCTTTTGAGAAATAAAAAGTTTTCCTATTTCAAAATACTGAGAGGTCCAACCTTTGTCTCCTATTATCTGTCCAGTATGTTTATTATTAAAGATCCATAATGTTCCCAACAAGAAAATACAGATGATTAAACATAACTAAAAACCAATCATAGGCCTATAGTAACTCTTTTTTTCTCACTTATATCTGTCTCCTTGATAGTATATGAAAAGTGGACTTTACAAAGTAATTTTCCATTATCTCTTCAGTAACCCAAGTACAGTTTTAGAGACAGTGAAGGAGAAAGGACACTAGGTTGTCCACTGGGCCTGTGTAGCAGTCACCTGGGCAATGCATGAGAAAATTGATGAAAAGGCTATTGCTTCAGAAGATTGGTACTACAGAGGAAAATATTGTGGAAGCACTAAGTCCTGCTGAGTTCAAACAGCTTAAGGGCTTTTCATGTTTGATTCTTACCCCTCTCCCTAATGTACCCAGGGACCACTGCAATTGTGGATTGAAATGTGTTTTGGAATAAAACTCTCTTTTGCATGACTTTTCTTTCTTCAGAAAACTTTGATTTATTAACCTTTGTTTTCAGAAAAGTACATCTTTGTTTCACATTTCCTAGGTGATGGATTTTTCTCTTACATGAATCTGTACCATTGGGTTGCATTAGTCACACTGCATTATGTTGCACTAAATCAAGTAACACAATGTGACTATTAATGTTGTGATGTGTAAGAACATGTCTCACTCGGGACTGGGGAAAATGTGATTTTCTGAAAACAGCTGTCTCTGCATTTATTCACTAAAACTTTTCACCTTGGAAACTGCATTGTTTGCCATCTAAGCATTTTCATTGGCAATTTTGAGTTATATTTTAAAGCCTTTTTTTTCTGTTAGTATCATTAAATATTCATGATTCCAATAAAACTTTCAATAATGAAATAAATTTTAGAGACAGTTACAGTGAGTAACTACCACCTCAATATTTAGATCAATGAGAAAGAATATAGTCAGAATATTCCAGAATAGAACTTTCCAGCAGATTGATTATGATATATCAATAGACTGTAGTATTGATCTTCTGGTGTCTGTTGCCACCACAACACTCCCTTATCTAAGGTGATTTATAGGAATCAGAGGAACAGGCTTTACAAGCATTTATCTCTCCATGTCTCTAAAGACTCTCTTAGCAAACTCTCTCTGCCTGTCTTTTTGGAACTTCACAGCCATCATGAGACTTAAGGAAAATAGAGGACAGTATCCCCATAAAAATAATATCATGCACTAAAAGTGATCCTTGATTTCTGTTAGGATGAATCTGTTTAGTCCAGAGCAAGAAATTGTTCCTTGCATTCTGTTAGGAAAAACTCAGTATTGTTTTATCATTGGCTTACTGAGGTATAAACTGTGATGGTGTTCTCATAGCTTTGTAGGTGTTTAATCATCCCGACTTCCATGAATTTTCTTTCCTTCTTGTAAAAGCAAACAATACTTACTTCTATGATTGCTTGAATAATGTTTTCCTCATCATAATTAGGCTAAATAACCTTGCATGTTGCCAATAAAAATTTTCAGGTTCTTAAATGGAATATTAAAAAAAGTCAGAAAAAAATACAAAACCGTGCTCCAAACTGTTTTTTCCATTTTACTTTTCTTCTATTTCTCCCTCTTCATCTTGCTTATATCTAACAGCTTTGCTTTATTTTTTAAAAATAAAATATGCACGTAGTAATAAAAATAAATCCAATATTTCAAAGAGCTCACATGTCCAATGGTGATAAGTGCTATGGGGAAAAAATATAGAATAATGGGGTTTGTAGGGAGTGCCAGGTGGTGGGGTGGGGTTGATAAATTCAACCTAATGTTTAAAATCAATAAATGAAAATTTTGTTTAGCATAGCAAAATGAACAGAAACTTAATCTTCCCTGTGTTCTGAATCATAGAAAACTGCATACCCACATTCATACATACACAAGTGTACATCAGTTGAAAATATACAAATGTGCTTAAAAATAAGAGAAACATCTCCATAGGACAGAAAGAGAAAAGAAATCCATAGTTTCAAATACAAAGTAGCTATTTGGCTCATTGGAAGTAAAAATTTGACTCAAGAATTAAAAATACCTCAAAAGTTGGTCAGAAATAAGAATAGAGCTGGAGGTTTGCATTGCATTCTGGGGTTTGGGGAGGAAAGAGTGGCAACCATCCAGAAGTGGGAACTTGGCCTATGCTTGCTCAGCATCACCATCAAGTATATCAATTACAGTTTAAATTTGGAGAGATGAATCCAGGCAAGTGTGAATCCAGGAGCGACTTGCATGGTAAAGCCCTACAGTGTGCATTTTGGCAAAAATTAAAGCATACCAAAATACTAACCATTGTTTGATGATCTACAGAGAAACTAAACACAATAATTAAAGCTTGCAAAAATAGAAATACTCAAATTATATGAAAAAGACATTAAAATAAATACATACAGAGTTCTTAAAGAGATAAATTGTTCCTGTGACAATAATAAGAAATTACAAAACAAGGACAGGTGGATGTGTGAAAGAGTGGAAATGTGAAAGTGTGGAAATGAAAAATGTACTCTTTAATGAGGAGGAGAAGATCAATAGAAGAGATGAAAAGAAATGTTACATTTTAAAATATGACAAAGCAAACTACATAGAAACAACATAGAGATACAGAATTGCAAAATATAAAACAGAAGCTGAAAAATGGAAAACTGATTGATAAACTTCAATATATATTTAATAGGCATTTAAAAGGTATTTTTTAGAATAAAGATGAGGAGATAGTTAAATAATTTATTGTTTCCAGAAACAAAGAAGCATGTAACTCTTCAGATTGAAATGTTCACCAAGAGCTGAGCAGGATAAATAAAAAAGGTGCACAGTGAGAGAAAAAAATAATTATGACATCAGTGATAACGAGAAAATCTTAAAAAGAAACAAGAGAATATTACAATTACTTATAAAGGAAGGGAGATTAAGTTGACATAAGTCTTACCCACAAAAATACATGCATGAAAACAAAGAGCTGAAGGAAAATGACTGT
Organism: Eumetopias jubatus; assembly: GCF_037043125.1. Lineage (NCBI taxonomy): Eukaryota > Metazoa > Chordata > Mammalia > Carnivora > Otariidae > Eumetopias > Eumetopias jubatus. Next base: position 110,675,776 of record NW_028274814.1, on the reverse strand, counting down.
CAACCTAGAATTTAATTCCCAATTAAACCATCACTCAGGAGTGACAGTAAAATAAAGATATGCAAAGACTAAAAGTTTATTTCTTACAGACCATCCTGAAAAATTGCTAAAATATTTATTACAGAATGAGGGAGATGAACCAGGAAAAAAAGGGGTGGTGGTAAAATGTATGGAGCAAGAGTACACAAATAAAGTAATAAAATAAAGTCAAGCCTAAATATTTACTATGAGAGTAAAGGAGGTAATGCGTGAGCAAATTGAGGTCAGAATAGAAAACTCTGATAATGAAATGGAATTTGCATTCAGGAGGTTCAGGGAACAGTTAAGTTGTGTTAAGGTCCTTGTCTTATTTGGGTAGGAGATATGATTAATTTTAAGTATTATTTACAAAGTATGTGAAGACCAGTATGTTATAAACTTAAGAGCTAACATGAAAGAATAGAAATTACAAGCATATTTTTGAACCATTAGAGAATAAACATGAAAATTCAAGAAAGGAGAAAAAAGAAGTAAGAAAAAGTGCAATAATTGGAAAGCATTAATTATAGAAATAATTTGAAATATATTTATAATCACAGTAAATGGAAAACACATCTTAAAAGAAAGATTCTTAGAACAACTCATATGATTGGATGCTATTCACTGGTTGAAAGTAATGAACTCTATCTATGTGCACAAATCTCAAGAACATATTGTTGGGGGAGAAAAAGCAAGTGTAGTTATTTACAATGTGATGCCATTATGCAAACACCACACACACATAAGAATACTTTATGTAGTCTGTTCAGCTACAACTCATATTTCTTGTCATGCAATTAACACATATATGGCTAGTGACTAAGAACATAATGCAGATATTGTAGCAATTCACAAGTGATCTTTCGTCAACAAATTAATATTTTGTGCTACTGTGTGACAGTGGCTGATTGAAAGTATACTTATTCAGCCAGAGCCCCCTAGCTAGAAAGGAATAGAGTGCGATGTTTTATTACCAGATCCCATTTTACTTCATGTTCTGCTCTTGACCTAATTCTCTTGGTCACATCTTCCTCATTTTTCATCCCAGTTTCTTTCTTTTTGGAGCACCATCTTCAGGTAGCCTCCCAAGCAGAAGTATACAATTCTCGAATATCAAAACATGTCTATGTTCTATTTTGGATAACTGTTTACTGCTACTACACAGAAGAATGTGTCAGAAAGAAATGGGAACTCTCCCAGAAAGACTGTGGATTTTACATCCATTCATTCATTCTCTGTGGTAACCTTCTGTTCCATTTACTATAAGCAGCACATGCCAAATAGCAGTTAAAAAAAATACCCAGGCTACCTTTTGTTGTATTGCAAGGGCAAATCAGGATATAAACTGTGTATGTTCAGTTGATTACAGATGTAGTCACATGAAGTGAAATTGGCTAAGTATAATTTTACCATTAATTGACATCCATCCTGGGCACTGTATTCTGCTTGCATTCAAGTTGTAGGTACTTCTTTTAAGAGAGATCAACATTTCCCAGAAGATTGGTCCTTGCCTTCATCTAGACTACTTTGCTACAACTTTTTAAACTTCATTGCTGTCATAGAAAGTAAGGACCCTTTCTTTTTGGATCCTAAGCTCACTTTTTTGACTTCAAGGCAGACATTTTCCCTGAAGTTACTTGAGTTAAACCTTAGCCACTATCCTCAGTAACTGCCTCATGATAATTTGCAGTTCTGCTCCTGATATCAGCACTCATGTGCTCTAAACTTCTATCAAACTCACTCCATTTACTCCTCAATGAGTTGTTTAGACAATTATTCTTAGACTAATATTAGGATAGCTGAATTAATGAGGCTCAGATATGTTGCAGGAATATCTGAGAAATGGCAGTGGCTTATGACAAAGGTTTATTTCTGTCTCATGCTACATGTGCATTCCAGGTCAGCAGTGGCTCTGCTCCAAGGCTGTGCTCCATGCTTTGTCTTCATCCTGGACTCAAATTAAAGGAATAACCTTGATCTGAGACACTGTTGACTTCATGTTTGAGGAAAAATTAAACATAATAGAACTATGCAATTGCTCTTCAAATTTCTTCTTGGAAGTAGACCATATCACTTCCATTCCCATTTCACTAGCCAAAGCAAGTCACCTGCTGAATGTCTGAGGCCCTACAGGCTTATGGGGACTTCTGTGATGTGAGAGCCCTGTTTCCTCTCTGGCTTCATTGTTCCTCACCCTGGTGACTCACTGCAGTACTCTGTGTACTGTCACACCACCTTCCCCACTGCTCATTCATTTGTATAATTCTTACTCATTTTGCAAGACATCTCGAGCATCCCTGGAAAGCTCTTCCTAAAGCTCCCATGCTCTTGAAGGTCCTGTGATATATTGTGCATGCCACTATTGCTCCACTTATATTTGTGATACTTATCCTTACATACCTGTCTTCCTCACTAGACTGGAAACTCTTTAGAGTTAGGGGCCAATTTTCACTCAGCTTTGTGTCCCTTAAAGGGTAGTGATTTTGTCTTAATAATCTCTGTGTTCTTGTACCTAACACAGTATCAGCACATAATAGATGCCTAATAATTTTTCTTAATGAATAGATGTAAGCCAAAAAAGACATTTCCTTCTTCAAATAAAAAAATCTACAGTAATTTTGAAAGAACAACTTATTTTATACATGAATTGAACCAGGTGTAATAAACATAGTGACTTTTGTAGGTTTTGTTTGGAAAAGTAGAGAAGTGAGATGTAACTTAGCATTATTAGTTCCTTTATTTTTTTCCCTTGTAAACAAAGCTGTAACTCACAGATTTAAATATATTCAATATAGATTTGCTTATAATGGAAATTCCACATGAGTTCTGATTACTAATATCCTTAACATTTCCCTCAGTGCTCAAGATACTTAGTATTGAAATAAATAGGTAATTGCAGTTATGATTAAAATACTCTTAACCTTGATATAATCATAAGAGCCAATGGTGGGAAAATAGTTATAAAGTTGCAGGTAATGTATAATCCATCCCTGGTATACAAATTGAATTTTACCTGGGCTCTTCTATTCAGTGGCACACAACAAACAACAAGGACAGATCTCCAAAAATATCACATTATCCCAGTTCAGAACAGTAAGCATTCTTATATAAATGATTTGTTTTCTCTGTAGAAAGTATTCTCCTAGCAGTTATGTTACAGTTATTTCATTTTCTGACGTATATCAAAAATTAAGAACAAGGACAAAAATTCACAAAAATTACAAAAATGTCCAATTTAAAGTACATGAAAACATTCTACATAAATTTACATTTAAAAAGTATTAGTAACATAGTAATTTAGTAATGTACTAAAGAGGAAAATATCCTTAAATTATAGTACATGTATTACTGGTACTAAAAATTCATTTGGGTTCACACATGATTTGAAGGGCCAAAATATTCTGATTTTTGTCAAGTTATCTGTCTCTTGAACCATACTGTTACATCTTTAATGATGCTAAATCCCTCTGTGCAACTTCAGGTAGACTAGATATACGTGACTAACAGTAATATTATTTCATTTACTTAATACATTTTTGTTGAACTCCTTCTTATGGTAGGCATTGTTATAAATGATGGTGATACTGCAGTGAACAGTCTCTGCTCTTAGGGCTTATATTCTAGTGGAAAGAATGGTATGATACACAAATTAATATAACATTTATCAGATTGTGATAAGTGGCATAAAGAAAAAAGAGTTAGAGGATAGCAGTGATGGGCAGGCATCTTTGAAAAGCAGACATTTACACAGATATCTGAATGAAGTGCGGGGGGCAGGGGGTGTAGTCATAGGACGACTGGAAGCAGAGCTTTCGAGGCTGAAGACACAGTAGGCAGGATGGCCCTGCAGCAGGAGCCTGCTTCATGTGTCTTGCTTGACCGGTGGACCAAAAGGTAGAAGGGACTAGGTGTTTAAGGCCTTGTGGACCATGGTAATAACTATAGATTTTGTTCTGAGTGAGATAGGTAAGCCATGGCAAGATTTTGAGAAAAGGAACAGCTTTGTAAAAGCATGATATTGGCACTTGTATAGGAAACATAGCATTAAGAGAAGTTTGTCATGGTCTGGAAAGGTTAAGAAGTAGAACTTGATCAGCATCCCAAAGGCCTTTCCCAGGACCCCTTTCTCTACTCAGAAAGTTTTCAAACGTTTAAATTTATTTAATGAACAAATAAAAGATGTTGATTTAATACATTAAGGAGTATTTTCTAAAATATTTGGGTAAAAGCAGCATATGAAACTGAACTAAACATTTTTTATTTCTACTATAGCTGATGCTCTTGACTCAGACTGGGAGTTGGATAAAAAAGATGTGTCTTAGTGAAATGATTTCCAAATGTAAAAGAGTATTTTCACACAGGAGATCTTTGCATATATTATATGCATTATGCGGGATATTTCTGCTAATGATAAAATGGTAGTTTCTCCATCACATAATATCCTCTAGCTTCCCTATGGTTTAAGTATCTACTTGGATTTCTCCTCATGAAGCTTATAAAGTACAAATAAAGGTGAGTATTTGTTCTGAGTGAATAATGGGTAGTTTGATTTTGGTATGCAGTATATTGTGTTCCTTATAATGTCAGTCATTATTCTATGTGATGTGTATAGCATTCTCAGGTTGATATGTTTAAAATTAATGAAGCATTTGTCCTCCCTGTGAAGAAACTAATAAGGAAATTTTATCCCAATGAATTATGTAAACAGAATTAAAACAAATCAGTTTTGTTTTGGAGTAGACATTTTCTGAACTCAAAGGCAGGATTAACCATTACTATGAATTGATATGACGCTTTGGAAAAAAAATGGTGAGTAATTTCAAATCACCACCAAATAAATATGCTGAGAATACCGGTGGCATCCCTGGATCTTAAATTTGATATAATTTTCTCCCCAATTTTGTCCTCCAGAGGGATAATTCATTGACTATAGAGCACTTATTGAGTGTCTTCTGTGTGCCAGACTCCAGGGTAGTTACTGGGCAACTACTCATTTAAGATCAATAAGTACCTAGTTTCTTCTAGGGTCATAATTTACCTGAGAAAAATGTATATGCAGCTAACTAAGAGGTGTTATAGCCAACAAGGTTTGCAACTAGCCTATAGAGCAATTTTCTATGAATTAGAAGAAGGAAAGCCATTTCTCCTAAGATGCATAAATTAGAACAAGTCCCTCAAGGCAAAGGTAGTCCTATCACTAGATGGTTCAGAAAACTGATGGCATCTTTGGGTGGGTATTAAAGAAAGGTATCCTCCATCCACCTCACTTTTTTGTTGCCCCTGGAAGATGCATTCCTGTGATAGGACACTGGCTGGGCAAGTGGACTACTGGTTGGATCTGTTTTGTCATTCTCTCCCCTGGGTATTTTGTGCAGCACACAGACTGCATAACCATATATGGTAGCCCCATAGTTAATGGTTTCACAGTGGAAACCCTAAGCAGGCAATTATTGCTAGATAGTATTTGGGGAAGGCTCCTCAGAGGATGGAATGTTTGAATATCAAACATGAGAGCTAAGAGGTAATTTTTGACAATCACTGAATTGATAGGCAATTTCACTAAGAAGGAAAAAGTCAGAAACATGGCATTTTCACCCTTTCTGTAGTGGCAAGAAATTTGACAGGGCTGAAATAAAAGATTCATAATTGGGAGTGATATGAATTGTGCCTGGAAAGAAAGTCTAATGCCTGATTATGAAGAGTCTGGAATGCCCTGATAAGACATTTGGACTAAACAAAGCAGGTTTGGGTTACTTTTGGAGAAAAACTTGGAAATGATATAAAGGATACTTGAGTTAGGAAAAACATTCCATTTAGCACCACTTGCAAATAGAATAGAGGTGAGACAGTGCAGCTGATAACTGCTTTGAGTTACAATATGGCAGACAGGGCTGCAGTCTTATTCATGGCAGAGATTGGAACATGTCTTGGAAATTTAAATGATACCACTAAAAGTGTGACTCCATTAACCCATTTCAAATTTTCATAAGAGTTTTTCTCTAAATAGGCCTATTTATTATCATTATCAAAGTAATAGGTAAAATAAATAAGGTTATATGAATAAGGAAAAATGTGGGAATACAAAGCCAATGAATTATTCATAAAGTCCTATGAAACTTTAAGAGAATGTCAGTCTTATAAGGGCTAGTACATCTTTAACTAAAGTTTCTGCACATACACACTGCTATGTAATAGTTTTTATGCCAGCTTACTATAGCAGATACTTCTGAAAGGAACATCATTTAATTATACTGGAAAAGCGTTGACTTTTTGATAGGTAGAGTAACTTTGTAACCACAGAATAATTTTACTTTCCTTTAATGCTCTGTCAGTACTATAATATTTTGCTTTTGATTGTCCTGGTATGAATTTATCTTCTATGATACATTTTAAATTTAAATTCTTGAAGTTTATTTTTTAATATATGTTAAAGATGAATACAATGTGGCCTGAGATTGAAGTAGAACTATCTCATGACCTTTTAAAATGATGTATTACTTGATTATGTGATCTTATTCAATGAGGAAGTTAACTTCTTCAGAGAAAACACTTCAAGAATAATAATGATAAATGATAAGAATAATAATGATAAATGATCTTTTAAAATATTTTTATATTTCCCAAATTCATTCACACTGTTCTGCTTTGTCTTCTTTTCCTTTGTCTTCTGACTTTGCATGGAAATTCACTGTAAGGGCAGGCTTTGGGGGACAATGTTTTTTCCTCTTCTTGTGAATCAGGCGGAATACTAGACATGTGGATCAGTAAAGAGAGGCTTTATTTTATCATAAAAAATTATTTTTTAAAAAGTTACAGTTGACAAATACATAAAAAATGGAATGCTTTCCTAAATCTCTGTCACCAGTGGGTGTAATAACTTTTAGGTTTGGAACATATTCTTCCATAGAGTTTGGTATACCTGTACAGGATAGAACAGGAAGATTTGATCAGCTTTAAAATCGTCACTCCTTAAGTATCCATTTGATACTGAAGTCTATAATAGATTCTTGAGCTCGACAGAATCTTGTCTTGATTTTCAAGTTTAGAAAGCACAGTGTTTCATAGAATCACATATTCTGTACATATTTCAGGCAATTTTTTAAGGTTCATTATAATCAGAGGTTGCTTGTGTTTAAAAATTCTGAAATTACTTGCTAAGAGCATACATTTTGTTCTGTGAGTGATGAAATGTTTGATTTACAATAAATTAATCAGTTGAAAAGTTAGAAGGTAGGTTGGAGAACTATGATACTGGAAGCAAGGAGGTAGGTTAAGAGATGTATCTAAGGACAGGAAAGATTCTCAGTAACAATACAAGCTACATGGAGAATTGAAGTATCATTCACTGCTCCTCAGATTGCAGTAATAGTTACTTTTTGCTGAGAGTAGGTCTGAAGACCTAGTAAGAAATTTAATGGTCCACAGTGATCATGACCCAGGCCTTGTTCCCATCTCAAATTCAAACTGTCAAAAGAACCATGAGAGAGACTCTGAAAAACAAACTGAGGGTTCTAGAGGGGAGGAGGGTAGGGGGATGGGTTAGCCTGGTGATGGGTATTAAAGAGGGCACATTCTGCATGGAGCACTGGGTGTTATGCACAAACAATGAATCATGGAACACTACCTCAAAAACTAATGGTGTAATATATGGTGATTAACATAACAATAAAAAAATTAAAAAAAGATAATAAAGATTCATTAGTCATTATCCAATATAAAATACTTCAGTTAGAGCTCTACCGCTCGGCCTCTTAGAATATCTAGACTTCCTCTGTTTGCTCTTTTTAGAATGGGATCCGTCACTGATCCAATTAACTATGTCTGTAGTGGTAGATGAGCATAGCACATTGTATGGTGACTGCCGCATACTGAATTACTCAAAATTGATCTGTGAAAATTGGAGGCGTTTTGGGGGTTTTTAGATAGGGCAGTAAAATTAAAAGGTTCTATATGTGACCTTACATTAGAAGACACTGACCTGGGAGCTCAGATAATGGGTCCTTTTGGTAAATTTAGTTATTGGCCCAATTTCTTGCCTCTTCTATTATCCATGCCTTTTATTTTTTAGGTTGAAGAAAATGTTTTACTAGATAATAGTAATATTTATTTATACTAGATAATAGTAATATCATCTTTATACCAGTGCAGTCATAAAATATAATTTTTATATTGAGGAAGGGGCCTGGAAAGGGAAAACTGCCTAGGTCCTACAAATATCAATACTCTGCCCTGTCATAAAGTGGACCTGTGGGCTTGGGTAGCCATGCTGGACTTGGGCAGATGAGGCGTAGGTGGTTGCTCAGACTTCTTTTGTCCCCTTCCACCTCCTGGATTATCCTTGAGACTTATTTCAGCTGCGTTAACGTGCCTGTTCTTAATTGCGGCCAATGCAGTCACTCAGAATTTAACGCCAAATGCTGTATGCTTTTCTGGGGAAGCAAGCCCAAGCTTCTTAGCAGAGTCTCAGAGGAGTCTGGAAAGATGTAGCACTCCTGTTCAGAGTTGCTGTGTTGGAGCAAAAAGCATCATGTTGATGTAAGAGTTACTTAAGATGGTGTGAGAGGACTCAGAGGGCCACTGTGATGACCCTAGAGGTCTCATGGTAATGCAAAGGGGTACCATGATGACATAGATGGACTGTGGTAACAAAAGGTGCATGATGACTTGGAAGACATTGGAACACGTGGCTTGCTTTCCTGTTTCCCTGCTGGATACAAATGGAATTTGGATACAGCGGGGAATTCTCAGGACTTGGGACTTGGGCTCAAGTTTCCCCATGGTCTGATCCACTGATTTCTCTTTTGTGCTTAAATACTCCCTTCCCCAAAGGAGCTTTGAAAAACTAGCTACCTGCCCACACACTGAGGTTGGCATCTAAAAAAAAAGTTTTGTCATAAGTTTAAATAGTTGCAAAGAAGAAAATTTCCCATTATTGTCAAAATTGATTTTTGTGTGTGCAATATAATACACATAACATAAAATTGAACATTTTGACCATTTTGAGGTTGTATGGTTCAGTGGCATTAAGTACATTCACACTGTTGTACAACCATCCCCACTCTGTATCTTTAGAACTGCTGTTTGCTGTTTGACCTTGCAGTACCTTCCACTGGAAATGCACCTCACCTCTAGACTCTGGGCCAGCTCATGTGATTTTCTTTGAGTAATAGAAAGTGGGCGGAAGTGATAATGTGCCAGTTCCAAGACTAGAACTTTAAGAGATAGCACATATTTGTTTGTGCTTTTGCATCTCTGCTGTGGATGTGAGGAAAACATTCTTGGGGAGAATGAGGAATATGTGAAGCTGGTTCAGATTTGACCTTCAGTTTACAGCTGCCCAGTTGAGCCCAGCCTAAATTAGTTGAACCCCAAATGACTCACTGATGAATGGCCAAAATACTTTCTGTTATATAGTACAGAGAGTTTTGTGGTGGTTTGCTATACAGCAATAGATGACTTAGGCCTAAATTTGATTTGTGTTAGTGCAGGAAAAGAGAATATAATAAAGATCATGCTCTCCTTCTTGAAACACTGTCCTTGAGTTCTGTGACATCATACTCTCTTGTATATTGTTCTACTTCTCTGACTGTTAATTCTGTCTTCTTTCTACCTCTTAGTGTTACAGTTCTACAGTGATTAATTTTCATATTTCAGAGTAACCTAGCATTCATGGAACAAGCTCCACTTGGTCATGCTCTATTATCTTTTTTAAATTAGATTCTTAAAAGAATATATTTTGTTTAGGATTTTTGCATTTATGTTCCTGAGAGATATTGGTCTATAATTTTCCTTTCTTGTAATGTGCTAATACTATTTAGAGTTCATATTAAGCTAATCCTAGAACGTGAATTGGAAAATTTTCTCTATTTTCTGAAGCAGTTTATGTAAAAGTGTTTTTATTTCTTCCTGAAAGATTTGAAATAATTCACCAGTGAGGCCAACTGGTCCCAGACTTTCTTTTTTGGGAAAGGTTCCTTTTTGGGTAAGGTTTTGGGAAAGGTTCAGACCTAGGGCTATTGAGAGTATCTATTTATTCTTGTGTCAGAAATTTATCCAAAATATCAAATTTGTTGTTACACGTCTGTTCAAAATATTTTATCTTTTTTATGATTAAAAGTCTCTAGTGATGTTACATTTTTATTCCTGATATTGTCAATCTGTATTTTCTGTATTACTTTGATTAGTTTTGGTAGGGGTCAGGCTCATCAATTTTCTTATTCATTTCAGAGAAATTATTTTTGGATCTGTTAAGTTTTTCTACTGTATATCTGCCTCCTATTTCATTGATTTTTTTTCTTATGTGATTATTTTCTCTCTTCTAGTTTTTTTGTCTTAAATTTGCTATTCCTTCCTAACTTCTTAAAAGTTTAAGTAATTTATTTTCAAATTTTCTTCTGGTGTCCTGAAAAGAAACTTTTGTTTTGTTTCTGATCATTGCAGAATGAGCCTTCCATTGCCATTACCTGCTACCTTCCCTCACAAAATGGGAAGTTCTTCTTCCTTTTTTAATTCCTATCCCAGTGAAGGGAAACACTCTTCACCTAGTTGTAAAACTCCAGATACCTGTAAGAATCCTTGAAACACTCACCTTTTGCCTTTTCCTCTGCCTCTCTCCATAATACATTAATTATCAAAGCTAGTAGCTTCTAACTTCTAAATATATCATCAATCCATTCACTTCTGTTTTTCCTCCTAAATATGCGTCATAGCCATTCACTTCTCTTTAATTTTATTTTACCAAAACTATTGAAATTGATTTGATTCTGTTTTTTCCACTTCCAGTTTTTCCTATATTTTATCCCTTTTAGATACAATCTGCCCAAGTGATTATTTATTTCAAATAAAAAAAAGACTCTTCAACAGATTCCACTTTCTTTTAATATATTAAAAAATAACAAAATCAAAACCTCATTTATATGCTCTAAAGTTCTGCATGATTTTGTTTTTTCCTGCATTACCAATCTCTTCTTTTGCCATGCTTTCATTTGTTGTCTGCTTCAGACAGAAGAGCCTTCTCACTGTTCCAGCATGCCACCATTCTTTCTCCCAAATCTAGTCATTCCCGCAAGGTACTTCTTATATCAGTGTGTTCCTTTTCTTATTCTTGTGAAGGACTCAACTGAAAAAATCACTTTTTTTTTTAAAAAAAAGATTTTATTTATTTATTTGACACACACATAGAGAGAGAGAGAGAGTAAGAGAGAGAGCACAGGCGGGGAGCGGCAGGCAGAGGGAGAGGGAGAAGCAGGCTCCCCGCTGAGCAAGGAGCCTGATGCAGGTCTCCATCCCAGGACCCTGGGACCATGACCTGAGCTGAAGGCAGCCACTTAACTGATTGAGCCACCCAGGCACCCCTGAAAAAATCACTTTTTAAAGAAAATCTTCTTTGACTCTTCAGACCTGGAGCAGATACCCCAAAATACGTTGTCACATATTGAGATCAGAATTTTGTGTTTCTTCCTGTAAGTCTTTCTAAGTTATAAATAAGGACTTGATTTTGATTTTTTGTGCTGTGTCTAGAATGTGTATTCTATGAGAAGAGCAATTACATTTGAATTGTTATCCATTTGCTGTTGCATATCCAGTTTTCAGGCAGAACTTTGAACATGGTAGTATCCAATACATATCAAAGGCTTGAGATTAATGGGCCTATCAGAAGTTGCCTTCTCTGATGGACAAAAGATTTGGAAGGGAGATAAATATGCAAGAGAGATGATTCCAATTATGAGAGATTTAGGCGGGGACATTATTTGTCTCTCTGTATTTTATCATTGTAGTATATATAATAACTGAATAAACAACAATAATAATATATAATAAAAATAATACCTTGATACTGACATTTATTGAATACTCATGATACGTCTGGCACTGTTTTTAAGTATATTACATATCATCTCATTTGATTCTTACAGTAACTCCACAAGATATTGCCCCAATTTTATAAATGAGAAAACTGAGGCAGAGAGTAACTTTCCTAAGGGTACATAACTAGTAATTGGTAGAGCTGGGATTTAAATTCCAGGTATCTTGCTTCAGAGCTATACTATTAATCACTATGCTATACACCGTTAAGCATGTCTCCCTTTAGGATCACAAATAGGAGTTCAAAGAGAGGAGATTTATGATATCACTGTTTTTTCTTTTCCTTTTTTGTGTTCATTAAATCCTATAGAATGGCATTCTCCATGATTATATTTTAGTGTCTGATTTTTAAAAATACTTTATTCTGTAAAAAGTATCCAGTGGGAGAGGAAGACTTGAAATATATTTCAACTGAACCCAAAAGACATTCTGAAAGAACCAGCAGTCTTATTGCAGGTATGATAAACAACAAAGGAACATTTTAAACTTTATCCAGAAGGATATCTAGGCTTCAGACATGCCTGGATGCATGGACTCAAATGATGTCATTAGGACTCAGTCTGCTCTTTCTATTTGTGTTTTAATGAAAACTCTTCCATTTGGTGGCAAGATGGCCTCCAAAAGGATTGGGCTTATAACTTACTACCTTAACAGTCAAAAGGAAAGTACAACTGGCTCTTCTCCAATGATTCAAGTAAAAGTCCTCTCTAAAGTTCTTATTGCTCTTACTTGGGTCACCTGTCCATCTGTGGCCAATCACTATGTTTAGGGTAATGAATTAGTTTGATTGTATACATCTGAGTCATATGCCCATCATCAGAGCCATAGATGAGAATTAGCCCATAGCTTCAAACTCCAAACTCAAAGGGATATCAGGAAGGTCTTCTAGAATGAGAGTGAATGTATAATAAGCAAACAGACACTGCAGATGACAACTATAGATAGTGAGAAGAAGAAATTAGACATGAACTTCAAGTTTAAGTAAAATGGCAATGGTATCATTTATAAGCTTAGAACTGGTAGTCATTAAGAAAGTGAAAGTAACTGCTGCACATTGCAGTTTAACTCAGGGCATTGATACTCTTGGGATCTAAACTAGTTTTCAACAGATAGAGTTATCTCCACTGAATACCAGTAATCTCTTCCTGAAAATCAGATGTCCTGCATGGAAACACTAACCAAGAGCCTATTTCTCATTATTTTTAAGTGGAAAAAATAATGTAATTCATGAAAGCGCACACCTCAACAAATTTTCTAAAATATAACTAAAATATAGATAAATGCTTATAAGTAACAAATTGTCAGATTAGAATGTAAGTGTAAAACATGATGTTCTGATCACCAACTATACAGTTTATAATTAAAGGTACTTTGTACATGACATACATAATGCTTATTCCCTTCATTAGCATTTTTTCAAAATGTCCTTTCCCGATTCTGACAGTATAATACTTCTATTTAGAATGTAATTAAGATTTGTTTATGTTTTGTTTTGTTTCAATATTGTGTTGAGTTTTGAAGATGTAAATTTATGATTTTTCCCCAATATAAACATTGGCTGAAGATGTCATTTTCAGAGATACATACCTTCTATGAAACTTGACTTGTACTGTAAATGTATATATGTCAGTTTTTTGTATCTCTATATTATATTTTTTAAAACCTTTTTAAAAACCATTTTTAAAAACATTTCTGGCTACAGAGAGATTGTCCCTTGCAGGGTAGCTAATTCCCAACAAAAATAATAACTTCTAAGCATGCTTTTCATATATAAACCAGCCAGTCCTAAGTTTGTACCCCTCAAGTACTTCCTTATTTAGTTCTCCTACACCAAGCCAAAACTTCTCCTGCCCTAAATTATCCCAGAGTCAGGTATGTATGAGGTGACTAAAGACTGCTCTTATAGACTAAAGCCTGCCAGAGTTCTTCAAACTAGCCAATCCTAAACTGTTGGCTCTGTCTTCCTTTCCTGTGGAAACACCAGTGGAGACTATGACCTAAGCTTTCCCCCTCGCTCCTGTCTTCTGGCTCATGAACACCCTAGTGATTTCCCCTGTGACCCGGTGTGGCATGTGGTGACCCCTTCTCTGGGACCTGTGGGTATAATATACTTTTTCCTACCAAGCCTCATTCTCATTTCCTGCTATGGCTACACTGACTGACATACCATATCCAACATGTACATTTTAAAAACATAGCTATAGAATACCTGAGGGGCATTTTGCTAAGGAAATGTTAACTGGAGAGATTTCTGCAGGGTTCTTACTGTGTGCTTGCTTTGGAAATTTGTGAAGAGCCCATTGTAGGAAAGAGACATGACAATGTATAATAATGGCTAGATATTTGCTGTAACTACTTGAAGCTTGGAATAATGCTTGGCAAAAACAATAACAAAATATGTATACTCAAATACTCAAGTTTCAAAGTAAACAGAGATGAAGGATGATTTCTATTTTTTTACAACTCTCCTAAATAATAATTACTATTTTAAAAATGATCAGCCCTTGCCTGAGCCAAAATGTTAGAGTAAGCAATTTAAATAATCAGGAAGAGCAATTCTATGATATCCAAAAGCATATCATATTAAGGTAAAAGTTAGTAAGAAAGTGTTACCAAAAACTACTAAAAAAGTCTTTCTGAATTTATGAGCAATTGCAATTCTGCAATCCTTAGGTGAGGAAAAGTATTCATAGCCTGGCAAACCTGTCAGAGGATAGCTATGAAAACAGTAGTGAAATGTTCAGATGGGAGCCAGTGTCTGAGTAGAGAAAGCAAAAACAACACTTTAAACCACTTTTGAGAATAAAATAGACAATTTTTTAATGATATGTCTTTTTTCACTCAAGTGTCTCTCACCAAGGAAAGAGAAACACTTCCAAGTTCTAACAGAAAGCATGAGAGGAAAATAATTACTTTATTAGAATGCTGTGGAGGAAAGAGGATGAGTTTTATTGTCACACAAACCTGTACTCTCTCAATTTCCATGGACACAGCAAGGAAATGTTTAGTGAGATGATGATGGGAATGTCCTAAGTTTTATAAGACTTGGTCTCTTCATTGGTAAAATTGTGTAGTATCTCAGATACCATAAAGTTGCTGTGAATTTTAAATTAGATTAAGATTGGAGAACTTGCCACTTTTACTTATTAACATCAGCTCTACCATAATTTGTGTTAAAAATTAACTGTGGAACAGACTCTATAGTAGTCCAATAAGATGAGTAACTAAATTACAATCTACAACCATTTTTTGAAGATTGTTCTCTTGCTGTTTTAGATTTGGTGTGTTTGTTTTTTTCTATATCCTTTCACACTTTATGGACAACTGAGCCTGTGCTTAGAGCATGCATCACTGTTCATGCAGAGAAGTCCTCTGAAATTGTTCTGGCATGGTGAGCTCTTTCTTGACTGACAGCCTAATAATTCAGCTTTGATAGAGACCATTTTGGTGATTCCAGTTCATTCTTCAACCATAGCATCTTCATATACATTTAGTAGTAACATGAGCATCTGGATATACCTCAGTTTGAGGCTCTCTGATTGGTAACTGTCTAATTCTTTGAAGTGATCTTTAAGGATCCAACAAGTGGATTTGATATATTCCACCACCCTCCAAATTTAGTGAAAATTCCTTTATTCTTTACTGTATGATGTCAGGGCAGATAGACAAGATCATTTTATTTATTGTATGTATTTGACTTGATTTGGCATTTGTTTTGCTTCAAATTTTCACTGAACTTGGTCATCCATAAGAAAATTATTTCTTCTGCATTTTCTTTCATTGATAAATAATTTAACTAGAAACTTGGAAACTTTTGAAATTCTGAAGCTGGCTGTGTCCCTGAGGCTTCTCAGAATTTAGATACTTTCTATTTATCTAGTACCTCTGTGATATTTGTGATTGTTGTGGAGAAAAAAATTTACTCTCCTTTTCAAAGATTCTTCTGGCTGGTCTAATAATTAAATCATCTTGAGACAAATTAACAGGAGAAAATCAACTTTAATTTTGTGTGTTCAGGAACCACACATACATGAAGGGTTTAAAGACAGAAAGATAAAATGTGGTATATATGCCATCCTAAGCTAAGGAATCAGAGGGGCTTCAAAGCGGAGGAGGGCAATTCACAGGGTACTAAGAAAAGCAGATGTTTGGTAATTAGATGTTACCCTGTCCTACAGATGTGTCATTCAGATGAAATTTATCTATGTTAATAACTCTTATTCTGGAGAAGACCTCCAATTTGGATTCTTATAGGTCGTTAAGGGAGGGGCACAAGTTTCTCTTGAGCCCCTGGGTCTCTATTGCTTTGATCTCAAAATAGTCCACAGGTCAAAGTGGCACATTGTCGGGAGACTTTTACCCCTTCATGATTTATAACAAATATGTATTTGGTCATTCAGATGACCAAAATATATTTCTCATATGTACATTTGATCCTTGAACAATATGGGATTAAGGGATGCTGACCCCCTTCCCCCCACACACACTTTGACTCCCTCAAAACTTTACTAATAGCCTACTATTGACTGGAAGCCCTACCCATAACATAAACAGTCAATTATGCATATTTTGCATGTTATATGTATCATATACTGTATTCTTACAATAAAGTAAGCTATAGAAAAGAACATGTTACTAAGAAAATCATAAGAGAAAATATATTTATGGTACTGTAAAAAAATCCATATATAAGTGGGGTAGTTCAAACCCTTGTTGTTCAAGGGTTGTTTTTGGTCTTTGTAGTTTCTGGCTTAGAGCTCCTAAAACCCTTGGAATTTCTGGTGATAAGGGCAGTAAGGTGGTAAGGACACTCAAGTTATGTTAATGCATTGAGTTTTGGAAAGCACTTTGGTAATTTAAGGTTATGGGCTGGTTACCAGGACAACCAACCACTTGACCAGAGGATTGGAACTTCCATTTCTCACCATCCCACTACCACCTCCAAGAAGGGGAGAGGGGCTAGAGATTGAGTTCAGTTGCGAATGGTCAATGATTTAATCAGTCATGCCTATGTAATGAATCCTCTATAAAACCCCAAAAGGACAGTGTTAAGAAAGTTTCTGGTTGGTGAACATGGGGAGATATGAGAAGAGTGGCACACTCAAAATGAGCAGGGAAACTACACATCCCTTCCCTATACCTTGCTCTACGCATCTCTTTCTACTGGCTATTCCTGGATTATATCTTTTTGTAATAAACGGGTAATCTAGTGAGTAAATGGGTTTCCTGAGTTCTGTGAGACACTCTAGCAAATTAATTAAACCAAAGGAGGGCGTCTTGGATTTATAGTCCATTAGTCAGACACACAGGAAACAATCTGGGCTTGGGAGGTGCATCTGAAGTGGGGGTGGAGTAGAGGGTAGTCTTGGAAGACTGAACCACTAATCAGTGGAATCTCCAGGTAGATAGTGTCAGAAGTGAGTTGATTTCTTGGACAGCCTACTGGTGTCTGAGAATTGTTTGTTGGTGTGGTAGAAGCCCCAACAGCACTCACATAGAATTGGGTCCAGGAACTGAAAAGAGCCACCTTAACTCTTTGGTTCCCTTTTGTACCTTCTGAACTGCTTGGATTCCTCGTGGTGTTGCTATTGATGAGGCAAGCTGAGGGCAAAGCACAAGCTGACACCCCATGTGCTCCCTTCCCCCTCCCCCCAGGTGGGATGTATGTGACATTCCTCAGGCACTCCCCGCTGCCCTAGAACTAAGGAAAGGGAAAAACAAATGGTTAACTGGTAGAGATCACCATCACGCAGGACCTGAATCTCCATCAGCTTACAAAAGTCTTAGTGATTTACAAGAAAAAAGCAATCTTACCAATAGCCTAACTTCCAGAAATTTCCTGGAACCCTAACATCACCCTTAATTTCTTGGAGCCCTAACATCACCGTCCCCTCCATAGTGCTCTGGGAAACAAAGGCAGAAGGGAATGTAGATGCAATTAAATTTCCTTATAACCTGCAGCCCATTGACAAATACTGGAGATAGGCAGAGTATAACATTCCTCCAGGGAACTCCCAACTGTCTTTTTTTTTTTTTTTATGTTATGTTAATCACCATACATTACATCATTAGTTTTTGATGTAGTGTTCCATGATTCATTGTTTGTGCATAACACCCAGTGCTCCATGCAGAACGTGCCCTCTTTAATACCCATCACCAGGCTAACCCATCCCCCCAACCCCCTCCCCTCTAGAACCCTCAGTTTGTTTCTCAGAGTCCATCGTCTCTCATGGTTCGTCTCCCCCTCCGATTTCCCCCCCTTCATTCTTCCCCTCCTGCTATCTTCTTTTTCTTTTTTTTTTAACATATAATGTATTATTTGTTTCAGAGGTACAGATCTGTGACTCAACAGTCTTGCACAATTCACAGCGCTCACCATAGCACATACCTCCCCAGTGTCCATCACCCAGCCACCCTCTCCCTCCCGCCCCCAACTGTCTTAATGTGATGCCTTGCTAGAGGGAAGAACAACCTTAGCTTGACCGTAGCCAGCCTCCAGTATTCTGTGAGTCTTCCTTAGCATGTGAAAGTTCTATTGGAAGCCTCCCTTTTTCCTTAACCCCACTCACCCCTCACAACCCCAGGGCAGCTCTTGCTGGCCGCGGGTCCTGTTCTCGTGTTTAATAAAACCAGCCTCTTGTACCAGAGGCATTGCAAGAATTCTTTCTTGGCTGTCTGCTCTGGACCCCAGCAGTACCCCAAACCACATCACTATGGCTAGCCTAAATTTCTGAAACAGAAACCCATAATCTGAATTTCTTACTTCTTAATGGAGAACACACTTGAGTGATCACAATGAAATACTCCAAAGAAAGCACCCAATAAATAGTTATAGAAAACCTTATAGTGATGTAGCATATTTATCTCTTTTAAAAATGATTTATTTATTTATTTGAGAGAGAGGCCAGCAGGAGCAGGAGGGGTAGAAGGAGAGGGACAGAGAATCTTTTTTTTTAAATTTTTATTGTTATGTTAATCACCATATATTACATTATTAGTTTTTGATGTAGTGTTCCATGATTCATTGTTTGTTCATAACACCCAGTGCTCCATGCAGAATGTGCCCTCTTTAATACCCATCACCAGGCTAACCCATCCCCCTACCCTCCTCCCCTGAGGGAGAGAGAATCTTAAGCAGGCTCCATGCACAGCGTGGAGCCCAAAGCGGGGCTCAATTTCAGGACAGAGATCAAGGCCTGAGCTGAAACCGAGTCAGGTGCTTAACTGTGCTACGCAGGTGCCCCAGCATATTTATCTCTTAACAGCAGATTTCTAGAAACAGGTTCCATAAGCAAAGAATAAAGGGTGGGGATTTTACACTGAAAGAGAACCCTAGACTACTGCTCCTCACATTGATGTGGAAATGTTGGGGTTTGGAGCAAACGGTCAAGAAGGATTTCTTGGGATGTCTTTGGTGCAGAAAAGGTGGTTTTATTAAAGCGTGGAGACAGGACCTGCTGGTAGAAAGAGCTGCACTGGGGTTGTGACAGGTGACTGATTCTATACTTTCAAGTTGGGAAGAGGTTAGGGATAGTGTAAGTTTCTGAGGAATTTTGGAAGCAAGGTTTCCAGGACCCTGAGAGTGATGTAGTTTTTGAATATATGTGAGGTTGGTGGGGTCTGGAGCCGATGACCAAGAAAGGATTCTTCAGACATATTTGGTGCAAAATGGTGGTTTTATCAAAGCATGGGGACAGCACCCCTGGGCAGAAAGAGTTGCTTCTTGCTGCTTCCTGCTGCCCCCTGCTGCTTCTTGCTGCTCCCTGCTGCCTCAGGATTGTGAGGGGCAACTGACTATATACTTTGGGGTGGGGGGAAGTAAAGATAAGGGAACTTCCTAAAGGATTTTCATATTCTAAAGACTCACCTGATATAGGAGACCTTACTATTGTCAAACTAAGGTTGTTTTTCCCTCTACCAAGGCATTAACATTAAGACAGGAGCTTCCTGGAAGAATGTTTTACTCTGCCTGCCTCAAGTATTTGTCAATGGGCTGCAGGTTATGAGGACATTTAATTCTATCTAAGTTTCCTCCAGCCTTTGTTTCCCAGTCATACCCCCCTGAAACAATTTTGACCCTTAAATCTTTAAGGTTGTCAGGGTGGAGCATCTCATCTTCTGTAACTTCTTCTTGCTGATTAGGGGCACAGAGATGTCCCCAGCTATGGGTCAGTCAGTTGGGGAATTTATATATATAAGAGTTACCAAAGGCAGAGGCAGCCAATCCAGGATAGACAACATTTATGAACCTCTTTGTGTAGAGAGGATCATCTGTCAGCTGGAAGTTAGGGCACTGAAGGAGTCTTGGCACCAGGCAGGCAGGGAGACACCAGAAAAGACAGCAAAAGAAGGTTAAGAAAGAGAAGCCTGAACAAAAAGACGTTTGGTAGTTAACTAAAATTTTCCTCCAGTCCTTTATTGTTGTTTGAAGAGAAATTTGAGGTCTTCCACAGGTTCACAGGAATAAGAAAGCATGTTAGTTTTCTCACCGGTTTCCTGTGAAGGAGATACAGGTTTTATTCTAGATATATGAGCCCATGAAGAGTGTCCCTCTAATTTTACTGCCATCGGAGTACATAATATGACCCGGTGGGGGCCCTTCCATTTTGGAGTTAAATCCCCTGTTGTGTTAGACTTACAATCCTTTAAATAAACCATGTCTTTGGGGTTTATAGGTTTAAATGGAGTGAGGTGCTAGTGACTGTCAGATCAGGTTTAGGGAGGATATGGTTTGCATGTTCATTTAAAGATTTGTGAATTAACCCGGCCTCAAGTGAATAATTTAACAGAGCATTGTAGTCTCCATCAGTTGATGGGTCTACAGTGAGAAAAGGTTATTCATGTAGTAACTCAAAAGGACTTAAAACCCTTTTGATTGTTTTGGGGCAATCCTCATTCAAAGAAGCCCTGCTATTAAAAGAGTAATCCAGTTTTCTTGAGTCTAAATTCTTAATCTACAAAGGTGTGTTATTGAAATATTTTCTCTCTATAATAACCTTCATTTTTAACCAGAGATAACCAAATCAGGACTAATTTGTTTGTAAAACAAGTCCAATTTTAACAAATTTGGTTTAACAAACCAAATCAGGACTAATTTGTTTGTAAAACAAGTGCAATTTTAACAAACTAATGATTTACATAAGCTCAGCAAGAATAGTGAGTGATCATATAGATCTTTTAGAATTTGCTCTGCTGGAACTTTTTATAAGGAATCTCTAGGCTGAACTTTTAGTAGCCTCTCCAGGCCAGAAGCCAAGCCAAGTGCTTGCCATCAGACATGCCTGCAATACCTATAGATTTGGGTGGATTCCTCTTCTCGAGGTCCCCAAAGTATCCTGAGGTTACTGCACCTGCCAGGAAATGACATTCTTTACTCACCTGGTAAGGCTGCTGGGAACTCTGTAAGCAAGGTACCTGTGGAGTTATTCTTAGAAAATATATGGGGAGCACTAAGGAGTGATTGTGGAAGCAGCTGAAATGTCAGCAGTGTTCCTGTTCTCAGGGCTGGTGAATACAATGGCCCCAGTAGGAGCAGGATCCCACAATCCCCAGGAGCAGAGCCTACGTTAGGAGCTATGAAAGAATGTAACCCTCAGTCCCCCCTTTCTGCACCTGGTGATTGCTAGTCCCTTATCCCATGACTGATTCCCTGCATGCCTATGTGAGAATGCAAGCCTGCTTCAAGATATTTGCCATCCCTTTGAACTCCTTTCCCAAGCTTTGAGGCATCTGTCCTTGCTTTTCTTTTAAAAAACAAAGTAACAGCTCTGTGCAGGATTCAGCGGCTGCTGCCCTCCCTTGCAAAGGCAGCCCTGCACGGCCACTCAGATTGGTGTCTGAGAACTTTATTTCAGTGCGTGAGGACAGTATCAGGCCAACATTTCCAAGGGGCTCTATTGGCTCCATGCTTTATAACGTCAACCTTAGTTCCTTAAAGCTATATGGTCATATCTGAGTCTATTCATGTCTCTCAAATATGACATTCCAGTCAAAGCCTTGGTAAAATGACCAATGTTTCCAATGGTGTCCTGTTACAAGGAGAACAGATTCTTATTGAACTTATGCAAATGACTGTAATTGCCATTAAAGAAAGAGTATTTTTGAGACCTTTTGAATTTCGGAGGGTTCAGGTAGAGAGAAGTTAAATGCTTTAAATTTGTTCACATTTCTATAAGTCATAGATATCTTAAGAGAAAGTTTCCTTAGTTTGGAAGAGCAAACAGACAACCAGCAATGTTTTATTTTTTATTCTTTTTTAAAGATTTTATTTATTTATTTGACAGAGAGAAACAGCGAGAGAGAGAACACAAGCAGGGTGAGTGGGAGAGGGAGAAGCAGGCTTCCCGCGGAGCGGGGAGCCTGATGCGGGGCTCGATCCCAGGACCCTGGGATCATGACCTGAGCCAAAGGCAGATGCTTAACGACTGAGCCACCCAGGTGCCCCACCAGAAATGTTTTAAACAAGAGTTATAAAGTATGACTATCCTCAGACTAGTTAGTTCTGGAAATTTTTACCAATTTCATTTTATAATCTTAAACATGTTGAATACCTGTATTTGTCCTAAAATCCTTTTTATGAGTCCCCTTGAAGATGAAACACATTTTTCAAGAGAATAAGAATAACTATAAATGAAAAACTCAAAAATGGACATGGTTAAAGATCTGATGAGTAAAGATCTGTTACAATACAGCTGGCAAAGAAATCAGGTTATTTCTGTGACACAAAACACTTCAAAAATCAAAATATCAGGTAATGGCCTATATCACAACATATTAAAACTTTAGGAACTGTATACCATCTCTAGAATAGTTATAGCATTTACCCAAATGTAACCTAAGGCTTATTATTTGCTTAACAGTTCTTCCAGAGTAACTTAACATACTAAATAAAAAAGCTTAATGAGTAAAAGAGGCTTTATTTACAATTTAAATCTTGGGAAGTTTGTTAAAACCTTAGAAAGTTTTAAAGCACATGCCTAAATAGGATTACACATCATTACAAAAATTATTTTTATTTAACCAAGGTGACAATAAGACATTCAAAAGGCAAATATGTAGGGCTATATAGTTAACCAAAACTTAGCTCCTTTAATACTGAGAAGTTTTAACTAAGTGATCAAAGACCTGATAAAGACAAAACCTACAAACTGGTTTTCTGGGCAAACAAAAGAGAAAAAAACCTTTGTTTACATTTTATCAAGAGCAGACCAATAATTCAAGAAAACCTTGTCTTTTGAACAGAGAAAGGCAGAATTTCAATCTTATGCCACAGTACTTTTAAAATCCATTCATTTCAATCTTAGTCCATCCTGACCACACCTAAAATTTCTTTCCAAAGACTTCCCTTCACAAACCTTTTACAACTTTCCTTTGTATTCAGATTTTCTCCCCAGCCATTTCTTTCTAAACAAACAACCAATCTCATTTAGGACAAAATTACTTTTTTTTACCTTGCACAAAAATGCATTCCCACTCCTTACATCTTTCTTACACATCTCCTACTTTTCTACATACAGAGTTACTTCCCTTATTTGCATCAGTCTTAATTACACTTAGCAGAATTTTGCCCTCTTGGAATCCTTAGCCTCCACTGAAAACTAAGTAGTAACAAATGTGAACTTTTACACCAAAACTCTTTAGACAGCAAATTTACGAATCTATTAAACACAAAGCCAGGTTTACCAACAGACCCAAATATCCTTAGTTTCTTTGACATAAGAAGTCAAAAGCGCAAACCTACATTCAGTAATCAATGATTTAGCATTTTATCCAATTTGGAAAAGACCTAGATGTCCAACAAATTCAATCCCACTTCTCCCAAGCAAAACTAAAGTTTCAGGTTATCAAAGACTTTGAAAGCTATCTTAACAATTACCCATGAAAGCTTGAGACAATTAACCATCATTTAAGTCATCTTTTTGCTAACAAATCACAACAGACATAACTTTCAAGCTTCAGGTTACCTAAGACTTTGAAAGCTATCTTAACTATTTACCCATGAAAACTTGAGACAATTAACCATAATTTAAGTCATCTTTTTGCTAACAAAATGCAACAGATAACACAAGACTTATTTGACCTTTAGTAAATCTTGGTAGAATAAAAGTTTCACATTTAATGCTGATAACTCTAAAGACAGGTCTGTCTTAAATCAACAAACTTAAATTAGTTTCAATACCAAATTATATTCTACCTGGATCCTCTTTTAAAAGTCACTTTGTTCCCCATTGTCAATTTTCACCTGAGACACTGGTGGGAAAATCTGAAGTGGGTGGGGTTAAGTTCATGGGATGCTCTTCTTTACTCTTTGATAGGGAGAGGAGGGGAGGAGCCATTGATGGTATAGAAGCCAGTTATGCAGGCTGCACCCAAGGTGGTGCAGAAACAGGAGGGGAGCGAGACCGAAGAGGCGAAGTGCTGCCAGAAGGTAGAGAAAGAGGGTTTCCGGATCTAGAGCTCATCAGCTCCAGAGGAGCAGCCACCATGTTTTTCTGACAACAAGAGGGAATAGGCAGTCCATGTCAGGCTGCAGAAGACGGAATTTATTTCCCTGAAACAACGGGAGGAGTTTTGGCAGCTGCTTGGGAATATTCCTTAAAGTGCCCGTCCCGAGGTAGACTAACCACAGTTGGCTCCAGTTATCACCATTAACCTGGGAAATGAGTGAGGGAGAAGCCCCCACATACCACTAGAGTAACCTGGGTCTGTTAGGAGAAACAGTGAGAAAGAGAGAAAGAGAGAGAGAGAGAGAGATGGGGAAGGGGGTAGTCAGAGTCCCCTTTGCTAGGGATGGCCCATGTTTCCTCCAACCTGGGTTTATTCAGGGGCCTATTTAGATAATTATCATCCAGTGTATCAGGAGGGAGTTTACTGGCCTGATTATGACCAAACACATTCTTCAAGAAGCCCTTAGGTCTGGGTCCTGATTTAGAACCCTGAAAGCCTGGGATGGACCTAGGGTGCCTTCATCTATTTGCCCTCTTTCCTGCAGAAGAGATCTGAGCCATCCTATCGAGGCCATGCAGTACCTTTCTTAAATTTTGCAATCTGAATTGTTTCCACTGGGTTAAAAGGTATCCTAAGGGAGAGTCTTTGGGGACTGAAGAGAGAAGTTCCATTACCTAGAAAATCCACCCCCCTCCCCACCCCTGACTCCTGGGTGGCGTCACATTAGCATGGTTATGTCAGAGGTTCCTGGTGTCAAAGTGCCTTGAGGCATCCCTTGAATGAAATCACTATGATCACCACCTGCCATAAAGGCCCTGTAAGGAGGGAGGACTGCCTCCCCAGCCCCTTCTATACTTTCAAGTTGGGAGAGGGTCAGGGATAGCATAAGTCGCTAAGGAATTTTGGAAACAAGGTTTCCAGGACCCTGAGGGGGCTAGCTATTGTTAGGAAAAGGTCATTTATTACTGTCTAATAAAACCTTAGTCATGAGACCCTTCAGATGTATATCAGTGGGCCATATGCTTGGGGAATGATTGTTAATACATATCTTGGGGTGTGGAGATAAAGGAAGTTTCCAAAGGGATTTCGGTATGTTAAAGTAGACTTAACAGGATCCGGAGGGGTTGGGATAATGTTAAGCTGGGATTGCCTTTGCCCTTAGCAAAGTGTCAACATCTAGGCAGCTGAGCTCCCAGAGGAAGGTCACTCTACCTGTTTCAAGGACTTGTCAGTGGGCTGTAAGTAGCAAGGAAATTTAATTTTTTTTTTTTTGCCTTTGTTTCCCACATCAAAATCGCTTGCCATTGCCTTATTCTTAAAATAACTTGTGATTTAGCCCAATAGAGATTTCTTCCTCAGATAAAGTTAGATTGTCCCAAAATTATTTTTATGAGAAGTCCAAATCATTAAGAAATAACACTAAGTTTCTAATAAGTATAAGACTTCTAATAAAGATAAGGGAAGTGAAACAATGTTAAACAGAGAAAGGAGGGAAATAAAACAAACTCAACAGCTTACCTCACCAAGTAAACTTTTCTTTTGGAAATCATAGTGGTGCTCAAAAATTGTGTATGGGGAGGAAGTTTAGTTTTCTTTAAAATACATACAAAATTACATCTCACACATTTTTGGTAATATTATTTTTACTTGTGGCCTTTGGATAAAATAACACATTGTAGTGGTAGATATGCTTCACTTGAAGAAGATGAACTGGGATCTTAGAAGTTTTTTCAATAATCTCTAATGAAAGTATTCAGTTTCCTAAGATTGTTTTTATTCCTTCATCTCACCAAAAGACAAAATCCTTATTTAGTCTTTTCAGATTTCCTGGTAGGAGATTTAAAGCTTTATGTGAACAAGTCAATATTTTCTTTTGAACATCTTGCTGATAAGTCTTCCTTTATGAGACACATGGTTAGGCCTGAATTTGAACAAAAAGATTCATCAAATCCATCTCTGGGTTTCTTTCATTTGAAACTCTGAAATTTTATGTAACTTTGGTGTAGTAAAGCTTTTTCTTTTTCATAAACGTCGCTTGGATTTAATGTAACTTCTCTGGATTCTTTCAGTTTACTCTTATAACAAAAGGTAGTTGTCCAATAGAAAACAACAGCAGTGAAAACCCTGAATTTTATTCTAATGATTTAACTTGTATCAGCTCTCTTATGGGCCTTCTGGAAATGTTCTAGGAATAATTAATTGATGAGTCATTAATATTAAAATATCTAAAAGGATTTTCTGTAGGCTAAATAAGTTTTTGAACCTAAATTAAACAAACATTTTAATATATGAAAATGGAATCTCCCATCTTGGCTAATTAGTTTTAATTCAATTTAACTCTTAATTATTAGTGGTGAGATGTAGATAATATTAGTTTGGTAGAATGTGTTTAGATTGGTTTCAAGGTATTTCTCTTTAGAGTATGACATAGGTTTTCTTTTTAATGCCCCAAAATTTTGTATTATGTACATACTACACACATGTTACATAACTTCTTTTGTTTCTTTAGAAAACACTGATACTTCTTCCAGGTCTCATCATATCCCTCTTTTATTTTTTAATTTTTATTTATTTAAAAAAATTTTTTTTTGGCTGCCACTGCCTTAGCAAATTTTACTGAATGTTGGGGGCCAGTATGCTATTTGGTCACATTTCTCTGTGCATTAGGACCATGAGCTTTCTTCTGACTAAGCTTCCCTCTTTTTGTATGAGCTGTTGCAAGTTTGGCAAGTTTGGATACACACTCTTGAAGCAGTATTTGTTGGAGGAGTTCATTGAGAGGACATGACCACAGAATGACCAATGAGCCCGACCTGGGCAGTTGGAGGCTCCTCTCCCTCCCTTGTCCTTGGAATGTATACCTCATCATTATTTCCATAGCCATTTCCCATAGCCATCAACACAACCTGGAGATAATACTGTGTTATTGAGACCATCTTAACTGTGTATGTGAGTAAACCCCATTAAGCGCTCTATATAAACTTTAGGGTTCTGACAGGTAGATGCAGAGATCTATTTGTCCATCTTGCGGCTGGCCAAAAGAAGCATCATATGTTAAATTCCCTTGCTTATTAAAACTGCCATCTACCAATCTGTGGTGTTCTGCTTCCTTCTTTGGTCTCTCTTTGTCCTCTACATACAGGGGGAATTTTTAGATTTCACCCAGGAAGCTCCTGAATTTTTGAACCATAAGTATTGTGCCAGTGTCTGCCCACTTAAATAGATGCTTAGCAAATCTGAACCAAATCATTCTTGAAGAATCTGGCACATATCTTTTTTGACTAGTGGCTAAAGTTATTGATAACTCATAAATTAAAATGTTATGTAATTTTATTTTATTTTTTTTAAAAGATTTATTTATTTGTCAGAGAGAGAGAGGGAGAGAGCACAGGTGGAGGGAGTGGCAGGCAGAGGGAGAAGCAGGCTCCCCGCTGAGCAAGGAGCCAGATGCGGGACTTGATCCCAGGAACCTGGGATCATGACCTGAGCCGAAGGTCAGGTCATGCTTAAAAACTGAGCCACCCAGGCATCCCAAAATATTATATAATTTTAAAGGGTACTTGTTGAGAACAATCATAAATAATGTGACAGGAGAAAAGATATTAAAAGACATTAAGGAGTTAAGGCTCAAATGTGGTTTTTTTTGTTTCATTAATACAACAATATAGGTACTCTCTGCAGAAAGGGTTTAGTTTTTAGTTTTTTTTTTTTTGCGTATGTTATTAAAGTTTATTTTATTTTCAGGAAGCCTTTGATATGACTACAGTGAGAATTCCCTCTTCTATGTCCTATTCATAAAAGCTACTGACAATTTTCTTTTATGTTATTTAAGATTCAGCTTCTCATAAAAGGGAATTTTAGTGTACTGCTTTTTAAGTTTTATTTCTAAATGTACTTCATTTTTTAGAAAAATACTTCATTTACAGAAGTACTGTGAAGAAAGTAAAGGCAGTTACATTGTATTACACAGCCAGTTTTGTTTTCCTGATTATTAACATTTTGCCTTCATATGGTACACATGTTACAATTAATGAACAAATCTTAATACATTATTAAGTTCATATTTTAAGATTTCCTTACTTTTAACCTAATGTCCTCTTGCTGTTCAGTGTCCTATCCAAGATACCACATTGCATTTAGTTGTCCTGTCTCCTTAGCCTCTTCTTGAATGTTAGAGTTTCTTATACTTTCTTTGATTCTTTTTTTCTTGTTTTTTAATGATCTTGATAGCTTACCTGAATAGTGGTTGGTTATTCTATAGAATGTCCTTCAATTTGAGTTTATCTTATGTTTTTCTCATGGTTCTTTTGGGGTTTATATGTTATTAGAAGGAAGACCACAAAGGTAAATTTCTATTATCATCACATTGAGGGTACATACTATTCACATGACATATCACTGTTGATGTTAATCTTGACCACTTGGCTAAAGTAGTATTTGATAAGTTTCTCTTTTATGAGGTTACTTCCCCCCTGCCCTGCCCATGTTATACTCTTTGGGAAGAATGCTGCACTTAAAGAGTAGGGATTTATACTCTACATTTTTGAGGCTAGAATATGTACATAGATTATTTGGAATTCTTCTGCACTAGAGATTTATCTTTTCTTCCCCACTATCTATTGATTAAATCAATTCTATTAGTATGTAATCATGCATAATATTTTATAATTTTGATTATAACTGAATACTACTTTATTTAATTTGTTGGCTCAAATTGTTCAGCTTTGGCTATTTGTGCCCTTTCAGTTGGCTCCTATGTATCTCTCATGTACCCCATCACTGTGTGTGTGTGTGTGTGTGTGTGTGTGTGTAACACTCCCTTTCTCACACTGCTAGTTGCTCCAGGCCCATCTTCTATATTTATTACCCCTAGTCCTAGATTCAGCTGGCTGTCCAAGGAGACTGATTCCTTTTATTGAAGAATGATATTAGAAACCAAGATCTGGGTGCTAGGTGTGCTCATTGCTACTGGTTGTGGTTGCTTCCAGGCATTTCAGCTGAAAGAGCAGAGAAATATGTGTGCGAATCAATGCTCATATATATGTATCTCTATGAATATATCTATACATGGCCATTTTTTATATTAAGATAAACCGTGAGTTCACACTGATGTCTTCAATGCTAATCCCTCACTACATAGATCATTTAGCCTCTACTCCATATTTATCTGTAAACTCTTAGTCTAACAGTTAGAACTGTTAGAGTTAGAACTCTAACTCTAACTAACAGTTAGAAACCTACCATCTGCCATCCATTGTCTTAATTATTCAATTCCAGTATAATGTATAGCAGGACCAGAATTGTTAACCTGTGTGTCATGGGAAACAACTTTATTGAATATAGTTCAGTACTTATGTATAATTTACTTTGCCATTAGCTGTACAAACTCCTCTCTGACACTTCCCCCCCCAGCCCCTCATTTCCTTCACAGAGGTTGTTTCATACATTTGTAATCCAGTTATATTGTTTTGTCACATTCTCCATTCCAATCTTGGATTCTCTAACCTTATAATTTATGTTTTAAAATTTTCCATATGTTCTATATGTTTTGATTAATACATAATGTCATATTTCCTCAATTACAGTATTATAGAGAATACTTTCACCACATTAAATGTTTCTCCATGCTTCACTGTTTTAACCCTCCTCACTTCCCTGGGAACTCCTGGAAATTCTTTTTCTTGTGGCTATAGTTTATCCTATTCAGAACATCATTTAATCAGAGTCATAAAGTAGGTAGCCTTTTAAGACTGGCTTCTTCAGTTTATCAGTGTGTATTTACAATTCATTTAAGTTGTTAGGTGGATTTATAGCTAGTTTCTTTATATTGCTGCATAATATTTCATTGCATGGATGTACCACAGTTTATTTATTCCCTATTGAAGGACAATTTCACTACTTCTACTAGTGTTTGGAAATTCTGAATAAAACTCATAAAATTTACATGAAGGAAGATTTTTGTGTGAGCTTGTTTTCAATACAGTTTGGTCAATGGCTAGAAGTGCAATTATAATTACTGAATTGCATGGTAAGATTATATTTGTAAGAAAATGAAAACTATCTTTCAAAGTGGCTGTATCATATTTCATGAGAGCTCCTTATGCTTCACATCCTCACCAATATTTGATATTGTCAGGTTTTGTTTTATATTTTAACTATACTAATAGTTGTATATTGGTATCTCATTGTAGTTTTCATATTTGTAATTATCTAAGTACAAATGATGTTAAGCATCTTTTCATATACTTAATATCAGTGTATCTTTGATACTTTTGCTTTTCAGATATTTAGCCCATTTTATTTTTTTTTCTTTAAAGATTTTATTTCTTTATTTGAGAGAGAGAGAGAGAGAAACAGCATGAGAGGGGAGAAGGTCAGAGGGAGAAGCAGGCTCCCCGTTGAGCCGGGAGCCTGATGTGGGACTCGATCCCAGGACTCCGGGATCATGACCTGACCCGAAGGCAGTTGCTTAACCAACTGAGCCACCCAGGCACCCTAGCCCATTTTAAAAATTGGATAACTTGTATTTTTATTGTTGACTTTTAAGAGTTCTTGGAGACAAGTACTTTATCAGATACGTGTTTTGCAAATATTTTTTCCCAATCTGTGGCTTGTCTTTTCAATGTTTTTCACAGACATTTTTAATTAAAACAAATCTAACATATCAGGTTTTTATTTCATTAGTCTTGGTTTTGATGTTTTATTGAAAAACTCATTACTGAACCAGTGGTCATTTGCATTTTCTCATAGAAGTTTTATAGATTTGCATTTTACATTTAGATATTTAATATATTTTATAAAATATTTTATTTATTTGAAAGAGAGAGAGGGTGTGTGCACTTGCACATGCACGTGTGAGCGAGCACACAGGAGTAGGTGGCGGGCAGAGGGAAAGGAAGAAACAGACTCCCCACTGAGCAGGGAGCCAGACACAGACACGGGGCTCAATCGCAAGACCTTAGGATCAGGACCAGAGCCAAAGGCAGAGGTTTAACCAACTGAGCCACCCAGGGGCCCCTAGGTCTTTGATAATTTTGAGCTATAGATTTTTTTTTTTTTGGTATGTAGTGTGTAATGGTTTTAACACCATTTGCTGCAAAGTCTATACTTTGCCTTACCTTTGCTTCTTTCTCAAAGATCAGTTGACTGTATTTGTATGGGTTTATTTCTGGGGTCTCCATTCTGTTTCACTGAATTGTGTGTCTATTCTTCTGCAAATCCTGTACTGTCCTGATTGCCAACTTTGTGCAGGATTATGTTAGCTTTTCTAAGTCTTTAGTCTTTCCATGTAAACTTTGGAATCAGTTTATCTATAAAATAGCTTGCTGGGATTTTGATTAGAGTTTCAGTCAATCTTTAGATCATGTTGGGAAGTATTGATATTGTAACAGTATCTGGGAACACAGAATATATCTCCATTTATTTAGATCTTTGATCCTTTCCTCAGAGTTTTGTAGTCTGAATAGAAATTCTGTAGATATTTTGTTAGCTTTATACCTAAGTACTTTATTTGTTGGTGGCATTTAAATTATATGTATATTTAAATTTCAAATTCCAATTGCTTATTTCTAGTATATATTAAAAAACTGATTTTTCTAGATTGACCTTGTATACTGCAACTTTTCTATACTTATACCAGGAATTAGAGAGTCTGGAATTTTCTATGTAGACAGTTATGTTATCTGCCAACAAAGTCAGTTTTGTTTCTTCTTTCCCAGTTTGTGTAATGTTACTTCCTTTTCTTATTGCACTGGCTAGGATAATGTTGAATAGGAGTGGTGAGAGAGGACATATTTGCTTTGTTTCTAATTTTAGTGGAAAAATGCCCAGTTTCTCACCAGAAAGTATGATGTCAATTCTAATATTTTTGTAGGTATTCTTTATCAAGTTGAAGAAGTTTTCCTCTTCCTAGTTAGCTGATAGTTTTTTCATAAATAGGTATTATATTTTTTCAAATGCTTTTTTTCTTTCTCAAATGATAATCATATGATTTATTTCTTAATCTGTTGATATGATAGATTAACTATTTTTTGAATGTTGGACTAGCCTTTTCTCCTTGAAATAAATCCCATTTGGTTATGGTTCATAATTTTTTATACATTGTTGAATTCAATTTACTAGTATTTTGTTGAGGACTTTAGCATCTCCATGCATTCATGAGAATTATTGGTCTCTAATTTTCCTTTCTTGTAATGTTTTCTCTGGTTTCATTATTAGAGGAATAATGTGCTCAATGAATGAGTTAGGAAGTGTATCCTCTACTTTAATTTTCTGGAAAAGAGTCTAGAGAACTGGTGTCATTTCTTCCTTACCTGTTTGGTAGAATGTATGAATGACACCAATTTGGGTACACACTTTATCTTTTGGAAGATTATTAATTAGTTTTATTTTTTTAAAGATTTTATTTGTTTGAGAGAGAGAGAGTGAGAGAGCAAGAGAGAGAGCATGAGCATGGGGGAGAGGGAGAAGCAGACTCTCCTCTGAGCAGGGAGCCCGACATGGGACTCAATCCCAGGACACCCAGATCATGACCCAAGCTGAAGCCAGACCCTTAACCCACTGAGCCACCCAGGAGCACCTATTAATTAATTTTAAAAATAGATATATTTCCTTGTAGAAGTTTTTGTAGTTTGTGTCTTTCAAATAATTGATCCATTTGACCTAAATGATCAAATTTGTAGATACAGAGTTTTATGCAGTATTCTTTTTTATCCTAAATGTTTATGTGATCAGTAAGGATGATACCTCTTTCATTTCCAATATTGAGAATTTGTGTCTTTTTTTCCCCCTAAGATTAGTCTGGCTTGAAATTTATGAACTTCATTGATCTTTCAAAAAAATCAACATTGATGCTGGTGCTTTTTTATATTGAAGTCTTGTTTTTGATTTCTGTGATTTCTGCTCTTTTCTTTCCTTCTTTCTCCTTATTTAAGGCTTAAATTGATCTTCTTTCTCTTGTTTCCTAAGGTAGAAACTTAGAATATTGAGTTCAAGTATTTCTTCCTTTTAATACGTGCACTTAACACTATAAACATATTTCTAATCACTGCTTTCTTTGTCGCTTACAGATTTTGATGAATTGTATTTTCATTTAGTTAAAAAAAAGTTTTCCAAATTATCCTGAGACTTTTTCATTTGCCCATGTGTTATTTTTAGTGTTTTTAAATCTCCAAGTATTAGAGATTGTCCAGCTATCTTCTGTTATTGATATACTTAGTTTAATTCCATTGTGGCCTGAGGACACA
Organism: Eumetopias jubatus; assembly: GCF_037043125.1. Taxonomy (NCBI): domain Eukaryota; kingdom Metazoa; phylum Chordata; class Mammalia; order Carnivora; family Otariidae; genus Eumetopias; species Eumetopias jubatus. Next base: position 110,642,201 of record NW_028274814.1, on the reverse strand, counting down.
CTTTGTATCATTTCTTTTAAATATGATACTTTTTAAAAAATGTCTTTTGTTTTTGTGATTGCTCCATGTGGGCTTGAAAAAAATGTATTTTACCATTGTTGAATGGAGTATTCAATATGTCTGCTGGGACTTATAAGTTTATAGTATTCCATTCTCATAGTACAAGATCCATCACTCTTCTGCATTTGAAATAGGAGAATTGAATACCTTCATCTCTCAAATCTTTGATGTGTCTCAAAGCAATTCTGTCCTTAAGGAATGTGATATTACTTATTGACTATTTAACAGGAAGAAGTCCTGAAGGACCAAAATGAAATTTTTTTCTGGAAAGTACCTGTAGTTTCCTTTGGAGAAAATGAGAATAAGTTTTTATATTATATATTTTTCTCAAGGAGTTTCTACCTTCTCATCGAAGAGACTCTGAGTTTATAAACTAAAGCAAGCCTTGGAATTGGGTGAGAGATTATGACTCTGTTGTGGTGACCTGTCAGGTACTATTCTGGATGAAACCAACATAAAACAAAGAATCATGAATTGCTGGACATGGATTACATCTTGTAACATCATTCAAGTCGCCAGACCCAGAACTGTCTTTATTATTTTTGATTATATGAGCCAATAAATTACCTTTTACTTTTTTGTCATTTTAATTTAAGTTGCTGTTTCTTGCATCTGGAAGAATCATAGTGGCCTCCAGTTGAAATTCACAAGTACAGATGTTACAAATCATATGCATTGATTTGCACTTGAGTAGCTTCTCAAGTGGACAACTAAGTAGCATCTTCCTCCAGGATGCATAGCAGCTGGGATTTATACTCAATGATGATTAATGATTCTTTCAAACAATACTGGGTAGGTTGTTTGTGTGTGAGAAAAATGGTAGGGGAGAGTTTCTGACTCCTTTTCCCTTAAGCTTTTCCTCTCTCCCACCCCTTTATACCTAATAAAGCTCAGTTTACAGATACTGCCAAAGTCTTTGTTGACTCTTTTACTGAAAATACCTTAGTGGTGGGAATTTTAGTTAGAAAGTAACAGCTAGAACAAGCCCGAAGGGGAACAACATTTCACCAGATAGCACACTGTTTTTACCAATTTGGTTTGTGTACAGAAAGAGTAAACTTGCTGCTAAGCATCTATGAAGACATTGAAATTAAATCTTTCCCTTCTACGTGTCTTCCTTGTTATTTGGGAAATACTTTGAAAATGGTTCCATAAAAAGTCTTTACTTGTGCAGGTATAATAGGAAAGAATTGAGAGAAACTGATCACGTCCTTTTGTCATTGTTCCTCATGTGACCTCCAGAGGAGTAAATATCTGGAATAACAAACCTGGATATAAGATTTTGTTTGAGAAAAGTTTCATACACAGTTGAAATATAATTTTGAGAATCTTTTTTTATGATCAAATTCTTCTATGAATGGCAAGTCTTCTATGAATGGCAAATGTTATTGGTAAGATCCTGAGTCATGCTGCTTCAGTCTACATACATAGATGAAATTCTTAAATTGCATTTATTATCCTTATAGAATGTTTTTACCATGCTTTTCATGCTGCTTTGGTCTGCATACATAGATGAAATTTTTAAATTGCGTTTATTATCCTTATAGAATGTTTTTACCAATGTTTTTATCAGGTTTTTCATACCAAAGAAAGATATATTGTTTTAATTTATTCTCTAAACTACAAAATGAAATTCTACACCATTCACTGTTTAAAGAGACAGTTTCACATTTGTACTTAAGATAACCTTTAAGGAAACCTTCATATACTCCTCTGTCATATACTTTTTAAAAAACAATTTGGGATTCAGCCTTCAACTTTTTCACCTTAAACAAAAGTCTTGTTCTTTGTTGGAATGGCTTTCTTCCTTGATAGAAATGTAATTTTAGTTTATCTACATTGACATTTGAATTTGTATGCATTCATTAAACATTCAGATTGTATAAATAATGCGATCTGTATTTTAACAAAGGAAGCTTTCATGAATGAATAACTTCTTGGCATTATGACAGCTACTGAGAATTGGAAATTTCTGCATTAAAAAAATATCTTTTTTTAATATCTTTACCAAAGATATTTTTTAATATCTTTACCAAAGAAAATATCTTTACCAAAAAAAAAAAAAAATAGAAAATTTTGAGAGCAGGTTTTAAATGCTTTTGATGATTTGACAATTTCAAGTATATAAAATATATGTCATATTTTATAAGTTCTCTGGGAGAGTTTGTTCATTAAAAAGATATTGTATCTTTGACCAAAATACTCTGTTTTCTACAAATTTATAGTGTCTGTACCCTCCTTTACTCCTAGACTAACACTTCCTCTATGTTCTGAAAAGACCCCTTGCCCTCCTATCTTCTTAGTGCCATAGCGCAGAACTTCTGTTTGTACAATAATTCATTGTACAGTTCTCCTGACCTTTCCTTCTGCAGTTCATTGTTCAGCATGCTTAATCTGCTTGTTTTCTTGACCAGTGACCATCACGCATGTTTCATCCTGGACCTGGGCATGTTGTACCACGACCTTTATTCATGTGTTGCATAAGAGCACGGGTGTACTATTTGAAGCACATCGGTGTGTGAGAAAATACATACCAGAGTACCTGGTAGCTTAGATTGTGTTTTATTGTTCTTTCAAAATCTAAAACCTTGCAAAATACCTGACACACACAGTGGTCACACAGTAAATATTTGCTGAATGAATAAGAATAATGCTCTTTTTGCTTACAAAGAGAAAAAGTCAGGGGCAGTAAGCATGAAGTAAGTGCAGTAGGACTGCAGAAAGAAAAGAACACAGGGAGAAAGAGAAACTAAAGGGAGGGAAAAAGAGAAACTAAAGGGAGGGAAAAAGAGAAACTAAAGGGAGGAAGAAGAGAAACTAAAGGGAGGGAAAAAGAGAAACTAAAGGAGGAAGAAGAGAAACTAAAGGGAGGAAGAGTAGGACCATAGAGAACAGTGAGGTGGCTCTCACTACACGCCTTGGACCGCAAGGAAGGCAAGAACAAGCAAGGAAGTGCACGGTGATTAAGGGAAGATTTGTTGACTAGTTAGCATGTGCTGGGAATTTTGGAAAATTCATGTATTCATCCTTAATTTAACATATATTTATTAAGCACCTACTATACCCCAGGGACTGCTTTGGATCCTTGAGATCCATCATTAAACAAAAGAAAGACTCCTGCCTACATGTAGCTAATATTAGCACATATTTAGATGGTATATAATAATCATAATAAAGAAATATACTATGAGAAAGGTGAAAAGTGCTATGGGGAAAAAGAAAATTGTAGAACAGGAAAATTGTACTGAAAACGTGACGAGGAAAGCATCACTGAGAGGCAAAATCTGCATAAAGAGGGATGGCTGGGAATTAGGCAAGCATATGTCTGGAGGAAGATCTGTCTATGAGGTGGGAACAATTGTAGCAAAGATGCTTAGGAAGGAGTTTTCCTGGGTGAGGGAGGCACAGCATAGACAGCGGGAGGGCGGAGGGCCGGAGCAGAGGGAGCAAGGAGAAAAGCAGCAGGAGATTAGGTCAGATTTAATGGTGAGATAGAGGGAGCAGAGAAAAATCATGAACATCGTAGGTATTTGTCTTTTACTCTGAATGAGATGGAAAGCCATAGGAGGGGTTAGAGTAGAGGGGTAATTTGCCTGTATTTTGTTAAAAAGCATTATCTTATTCAGTCCTTATAAAAAACCCCATGAAACAATGTTTCAGCAAGAATTATTTTAGATGCAAGCAAACCAACTGAAATTGGATTTCACATTAAAGGTTGATTTTTTTTTTTTCTGGAACAGGGGGTCTGGAGAGAGATGTTTCTGAGAATGGTTTAGTGAATTAATTGATGCTTAATTCTGTGGGCATCACTGTGGGCTTGCCCTTCCCCTGGTCTTCCCATCATACGTGGTAATAAGGTGGTTGCTATAACTCTAGGAATCACATCTTCACACAACAGTCCTCAAAGGCAGGAAGAAAGAAAGCTTCTCACTCTTGATCTTGCTTTCCTTCTCACTCTCGCACTTTCTCATTCCGTCTTTATCGGGGAGTGAAATCATTTCCAGAAATCTCTAGCATGTTTCTTATGAGGTTGCTTTGAACAAAATTGGATCATACTACATATCAAACAATAAACCAATTACTAATTGGCAAGTGGAGAAAGGATTACCGTCAATCAAGAGATGTCATCTGGGATAGGACATAGCTACATATCTGAATAAAATTAGAGCTGTATTAACTAAGAATAAGGAGAAATGGCTGATGAGTAGGCAAATGATAGCATCTTCCAGAGGCTTATGGAAGGTTTAATTATGTGCGTTTATAGGTGAATAGAGATTTAGAGAATCTTTGTAACTCCCCTAATGTAAAACAACTAGAAAAAGCAGAGCAAGGATTGAACCCCAGATCTGTCTGGTTACAAAATCATTGTGTGTGTGTGTGTGTGTGTGTGTGTGTGTGTGTGTGTGTGTGTGTGTGTTTATTTTTTGCTAAACCAGACTGACTCCTCTATAACTATGCTATACTGCTGTGGGGATTGTTGTAGGGGGACCTTTATCCAGACGGCAACTGCTATTAACTTACTATTACATGAATTGTTTAATGCTTGCTGACAAGACAAGCATATTTTCTCTCTTTAAACAGCGTCCATGTATGAAGCCAAATATTAGTTAAGAAAGAGGTTTATGGGTGAGCAGAATCTCTCACAGTGGTCTAGTTGCAAACCACAGAACCAATTTTAGCTAATTTAATCAGAAATGAAATTTAATAAAAAATACGATAGATCATAGAATCCATGGAGGCTACATAGTCAGGAACATTATCGAAGTCATTCTATAGCCTGCTGGTGGGTACAGTCTTTTTATGCCCGAGTCCAAGGATTAGGCAATTGTTGGACATATCCACAAGGACATCTACTACTGCTCTCCTTGAAATCTCTCCTGGACATGACTTTATTTTAACCAAGCATTGTCTCTTATGTATCTTGTTTGCAGAGCCAAGGACACATGCCTGTATCTTATCTGCTAAGGAAGCCGGGAAACAGAATTTTCTGGAAGAAATTGTGAGTTATTGGTGTGATTTCTTTTTTTAATGTTTGGTAGAATTTATCAGTGAAACCGTCTGGGCCTGGTAGTTACTTTATTTTTTTTTTTTTTTGAAGTTTTTAAACTACTAATTCAATTTCTTTAATAAATGTAGGCCTAGTCAGATGACCTATTCTGCCTTGTATGTGTTTTCATAGTTTTTGTCTTTCAAGGAATTGGTCCATTTTATCTAAATTATCACATTTGTAGCATTCTTTTGGTATTTTTTTTAATGTCCGTGCAATCAGTAGTGATGGCCTCTCTTTTATTTCTAATATTGATAATATGCATTTTCTCTCTTTTTTTCTTAGTTAGCTTAACTGAATGTTTAACAGATTCATTGATCTTTTCCAAGAACCAATTTTGATGTCATGTTTTTCTATTGTATTCCTATCTTTAATTTCATTAATTTCTCTTCCAAATTTATTTTCTTCCCCTTGTTTTAGGCTTAAATTGTTCTTCTTTCTCTAGTCTCCTACAGTAGAAGCTAAGGTTATTGTTGATTCAGCTCTCTGTTCTTTTCTAAAATATGCATTTAATGTTAGAAATTTCCCTCTACACACTGCTTTCAGTGTATCTCACAAATTTTGTAAGTTACATTTTTATTTTCATTTAGTTCAAAATATTTTGTTTCCCTTGAGACTTCTTGTTTGACCATGTATTATTTAATTTGTTCAATTTCCAAATATTTGTGGATTTTTAACTTTCTGTTACTTATTTCTAGTTTCTTGTTCAATTAATAAGACAGTTTCTATGTTTTTAAATTTGTTGAAGTATGCTTTATGTTCCCAAATGTGACCTGTCATGGAGGATGTCCATGTGAGCTCAAGAAGAATATGTACCTTGTTATTATTATTGGGTGGAGTTTTCTATAAATGTCAATTAGATAAAATTGATGGTGCCATTCAAATCAACTATATGTTTGGTGATTTTTAACCTGATTCATATAACAATTACTGAAAAAGGGTTTTGAAGTTTCCAAGCTTATTTGTATACAGTGGATTTGTCTCTTTCTTCTTTCAGTTTTATCAGATTTGCCTCATATATTTTGACACTTTGTTAGGTGCATAAATATTAGTCATTCTGTAATGTCTCACTTTATCACTGGTAACTTTCCTTGTTCTAAGGTTTGCTTTTCTGAAATAAATATAGTTACTACAGGTTTCTTATATTAACATTAACATGGTATATCTTTCCCTATCCTCTGATTAGTATATGCAGATTCACATTTAAAGTGATTATTGAAGAAGTGCCTGGGTGGCTCAGTTGGTTGAGTCCAACTCTCGATTTTGGCTCAGGTCATAATCTCACGGTGGTGAGATTGAGAAAACTATATATAGTTTATACATATTTTATATAGTTATTTATAAAACTAGTTATTATACCAGAGCTCCCTCTGTGTGCTGGTAAGATACAGAGAAGGGGAAGTTTTCTTTAATTTTAAAAATTTTAAGCTTAGTCTTTTAGTTGTCCTGTGTCCCTAGACTGTGATTTTCAGATTTTTTTTCTTATCCTTTAAGTATGTGTGAGAAATGCCCTTCGCAAGCTGTAAAGAGTCTGGTAATGTCTTTTCCTTGGATAGCAGGCCTTTGTTATCTGGGCATATTTCACAAAGTCAGATCTAGAATGGGATCTTTCTTGGATCTTCACATTGAAACGTAGACTTTCTGGGTGTAAATCCCAAGTATATGAGACCTCCTCTAAGTCTCCTATCCAGGACATTTTCATTTTCACTTTGGTCTACACTCAGTTTCTCATAATTCATCAAATTCCTTTTAAGTTTTCTTACCAGTTTCTGGATCTAGCGGCTTTGGTTTCAGGTTAACTAATCTTGGCTGTGTCTCGCTGATTTTACCTATATCCCCAGATTTTGGGGTGATGTTTTACCCTGTAACATGTATTCTCTAACAGTAAAAGAAGGGCCTTTGATTTGCAGTTTGTCTAGCTTCGTCTTTTTGTAAGGAACGAAGTGATGACTTCTGAGTTCTTTACAAATCAGAGTTGAAATCAGAAGTCTGGAAATCTGTGTTTTAACTTTTACCTTTGGAAGCCCTGACTCATAATACTGGAATTTCCAACTTTATAGGAATATAAAAATATAAGAAAGTATAGGAATAAACAAATATAGGATGAGTATTCAAAACATGTAAGGCTACCACAGATATCATAAGCATTTACTAGACCACACAATCAGCAAAAAAAAAAAAAAAAAAAGAGTCAGAAGTGATGTATGTGTTTAATAACATTCAGCTTAGCTAGTTTCACACAAGTATTGGACTGCTACTGGGACAGAATATTTAAAGTCTGTTATCTAATGTTCTCTAGATAGTGTTTAAAAGGGCAAAGACAATATTTTCACAGTGACTTCTTTTCTAGACTTCTAATGCTGACCAGGTGTCTACTTCCTTGTTCCTTTGATTGACATATTCTTTCCTTAGTTAAATTTAGATAGTTTGGTAATAGACAAATCCTGGAAGCTGTTTTTATAAGGAGAACATTTCCTTGTCCTGATCTGGCTTATTATGTGAGTTATTATGTTTTAACAGTAAGTACATCATCTTATTACTTTATTTGCCTTTATTCAATATATATGTTATCTTATTTTAAATACTGAAAATAGACTAATTTCCCAGTAGGTAATATATCCTTCATGCCATTTTCCACGTTGAGCCACCTTTCTTTAGAATCTTCTGGAAGAAAAGAAACTTAAATAGTCAAATCTGTCCAGTATTTGGTTAGGAAAATATTATGAAGCTCTTGATTTAATGAGGTTTGAAGGTTGTCTTAAATTCCACTTATTCATGCTCTTTTTGCTGCCCCATTATATGGATGAATGTAACTCAAGGGTGGACAGCAAGTACTTGTGACTGACTGAAGCACAAATGTTAGTTGCCACAAAATAAAGTTGCCTACTAAGAGGCAACAGGGTCAAAGTTTTTTACCCTAAATGAAATATTTTTTGACAGTTTGCTTATAAAAGAAGTTAATAATTTTAACAGGAGCTACAGTAATATTGTTGGCTTTTTCACAGTATGTACGGTACTATTGAAATATGTAAATGTAAGAAGTCTATTTTAATAAGCTCTTTTTAAAGGTATGAACGTGCCCTTTTGATGGGAAGAATAAAAATAAAAGGTAATTAGGTTGACTGCTATGAAAGACTCACATTTCTACCTTGGGCGATAGTGAAACATTCTGCCTGAGTTACACAGCTTGATTTATCCATGAAAATTGCATTTATAGTACTCCTAGAGCAAGGAAGTACAGAAACTAATGTCATGACCTTAAATAAGAATTCTAAATCTAATAAGAGTCTATTTTAATGTAAGGATGTGATTTAGAAGATGCATTTTAATAGCACTTATTAAGCCTAATATATAAGAAAATTTGTACTTGAACTATGTTGTTGAAGCTCTTGAAAATAGGTAGAGAGCTTTGACTTCTAAATCAGAATATTAACATGAGAACACATAGTAGTTTTTTGATCTCCCTAGATTCTTGCCCCACTGCACAGTCTCTGCCCATGGTTTAAGCTTCAAGTATGGCTGCATATGAAACCAGTCAAAACTTTGGAAAACAAATCATCACACTAAATTTGTGGCTAACTCTGCTCTGGCAACGATAACTGAGTTGCCTATAACCAGGATTCTCTTCCTCAGTGTCTGTTGATTAAGGACCCACCTTGTACTATGGTATCACAGTTGCATTTAGAGTTTCCAGTTCTTCAGCAGCTGAGTTGCTGTCATGACACATCAAATCTCCAAATGATTGGGTGTCTGCCCACAGATTTTTGTCTCTTCTCCTACTTGATGCTCCTGCTTGATGCTTCTCCTGCATTCCACTGTCCTGTTCTCATCTTTGCTTAGATAGAGAGCCTGACTCTAGGATTCATTTTATAGGTTTGCTTTCAATACTCAACTGAGAGTTGTAATTGAATCTGGACCCTATAATTTTTAAGAGAGTCTCAATCATAAGAAAAAAAAAACCTGTCTTTTAAAATAGAAGGTAATTTCAAAAATTTGAGGCTTGAATATATCTTTAGGGTGACTGTTCGTTTTAGGAAACAAACAAAATGATACCTCCTTAATAAATGTTATTATATATTAATAAATATATTTATTATATTAATATATTAATATAAAATATATTAATAAGTAAAACAAATAAAGAACACACAATGTTTGTGGCCCTTTAAGTTATATAAATGTAAATTAAATATCCTCAACTAAAACAGATATTTGAAGCTGGAAATGTTCAATAAGTTAAGCTACTTTGTGTGTTTATAGAGACATGAGCTGGTAACAGTTTTATTAGTTTCACCTTTAAAGATTGTTTCTCTTAAAAATATTTATTTTAAAAGTGTGAGTTTAAAGTATCCTATGACTTTATTATTTTTATTATTAGTTATTTTTGTTCTTGAGTAAAAAAAAGTTTTATGCATTTTTACCATATTGCTCACAGTGATTTGGGAATAGAAACTGCAAGGACAAGGGAAAGTCTAGTAGTTCTACCCCTCTCTTTAACTTTGAATGAAAGGAGAAACTGAAGAGTTCAATGACAGTCTGTCATCTTAACATAAACTATACTCTCAATTCCCTAGATTTAGACTGAATAGCAAAACATACTTTGGTATTGGGTTATTAAACTCTGTATACTTCAGCTATCACTATGGAACTATAAGGAAAGATGATCCCTTTGTAGGGAGGATCTGCTTTCCCCTTAAGGAAAAGACTGCTCCCAGGACTGTGTTGCAGAATTGGGGAAGGGTTAGTAAAGGAGAGAAGCTAACATGGTCAGGAGGTAGTTGCACCTATGATCCCCATTGTGGGAGACTTGTGCCCAGCAGTGGTGATGGGTTATAGAAACAATATTATAGGAACCAGACCAGAATAGGAGAAATTTTGAGGGAGCCTACAATACAAAGAAGGGAATTAGGCTCTTTAATTCTTAGAGGGCAGCGTAAAGGCTCCTGATTCAATAAGCAAGACCCACAGTTTAGCTTCCATCTTCCCTTGTGATGATTGTGTCTTGTTGAAAGGATGAAAGCTCCACACTGAGACGGGGAAGCTTCACAGACCTTAGAATCCCTAATCCCATTCAAAGGGTGGGAAGACACAGGAATGATATTAGCATATTACAGAGTTTTTTGTTTGTTTGTTTTGCTGGTTTGTTTGTTTCTTTCTTTCTCTCTTTCTCTCCCTCTCCCCCCTCCCTGTCTTCCTTCCTTCCTTTTTTCTTTTCTGAGTTTAGTATTAACTGTGGAAAACATACAAGTGATATACAGGAACTGGCTCCTACGGGCATGTGAGAGCCATTTGTGCCCATCTTCCCCACCAGTGTTTAATGTTGTTATGTTGAGATTGGCCATGGTTGCGGTATTTACATGACAAAAAAAATGACAATTGCTACATGTCGAGGTTTTTTGTTTTTTAAGAGCTAGTTTATCAGAGTACTACTGCAGCAGATTTGAAAAGTTAATCAGAAGTTTTAAATTAAAAATGATTATTCATTATACCTTTTACCGATTTTCGGAACTCATGCTCTTCTTTCTATCCTGGTTCCCATCTGCCTACTGGATAAAATGCGCCCGCCCCAGCTTAAGGTACAAGGCAAATCATGGATCAGTCCCTGTGTATTTCCCCAGTGCTTTAGTCACATTTACAAGCAGTCCATGTTTTCTTGCTTCTGTGAAATTTTGCATATGGTGGTCCTTCTGTTCACAATAACTTTCTCCTATGTTTTTTTCTCACCAAGTCTTCATTCCTTAAAACTCAGCTACGGTATTCATCACTCCTTAAGGAAACCTTTTCTTGACCTCCCCCACCACTACCGTGAGCTGAATTAAGCATTCTGCTTTGTAATCCTGTTCTAGGCTCTGATTACCCCTATTATGCCATATTTATTTCATAGAGTCTGCATTCATTTTCCGTTGCTGCTATAACAAATTACCTCAAATTTAGTGTCTTAAAATAACACAGATTTATTCTTACAGTTCTGGAGGTCATAAGTTTGAAATGGGTCACTAAAGCTAAAATTGGGCTGTATTCTTATCCCAAAGCTCTGGGGACAGTCTGTTCCCTTGGAAACTGCCTTTATCTGTGACTCAGTGTGTGTCTTTTATCCTCAAAGCCAACAATGGCTGGTCAGTCTCACATATCACTCCCACACTGACTCTTCTACCTCTCTCTTCCAGATTTGAGGACTCTTGCAGTTACATTTGCCCATCTGGATAACCCAGGAAAACCTCCCTATTTTAGAATAAGCTAATTAGCAACTTTAATTACATCTGTCACCTTAATTATTTTTTGGTAATGTAACATAATATATTCATAAATTTTTGGGATTAGAATGTGGACCTCTTTGGGAGGCCATTTTTCTGACTACCAGAGAATTATAAGTATTATTTAACTTGCATGTATATAGATATAGTTTCAAGCACTGCATAAGTGCTCAATACATAATTTTTCAGTAAATTAGTGTTTACAAAATCATCAACAAATTTTTCATAGAACTGTGCAAGTTTGAAATTAGAACAGCTTTAAGATTTTGCTCTTTTGGGCGCCTGGGTGGCTCAGTTGGTTAAGCGACTGCCTTCGGCTCAGGTCATGATCCTGGAGTCCCGGGATCGAGTCCCGCATCGGGCTTCCCACTCAGCAGGGAGTCTGCTTCTCCCTCTGACCCTCTCCCCTCTCATGCTCTCTATCTCATTCTCTCTCTCAAATAAATAAATGAAATCTTAAAAAAAAGAAAAAGATTTTGCTCTTTTACATTTCTTGAGGTGTGATAATGATTTAAGAAGTTAATTGGTAATGTATCCTGTGTAAGTTTTAGTCCCTGGTCTTGTGATACTCCCATTCTTACTCTGCTACATAACAAGTTATTGAATACATCACAGTGATGACAACATATTTAGAAGAGCTCAACTTTAATAAAAATCCATTGGACAAACTTCCTAAACCCCTATTTAAACATTTTCATGAACTGCAAATATTTTCAAATATTTCAAGAATCTATTCACCACCATTCTGTACAGTTTTTCAACATTTATAAAAAAATGTACCATTTTCTAAACAGAAATCTGACCTACCTAGAGCCTAGCATATACAATAATCTGCAATTGATTTTTGTTTCTTGCTAACATATAAATAAAAAGTATGCCATGTTCATTCAAACCCACAGAAAAAATTCTATCTATAAGCTCCTACTTTTTAAGTAGATAATGAAAAAAAAATTTTTTTCCACAATGAGATATGGGTTGGCAGTTCAATTTGGGCTGATATCCCAAAGGTAATCAGAAAGCTACTTCAAAATAAAGAAAATTTAAAGAAATATCTTACCCAATGGGGCCATGACAATATATACTCTCTATCTGTCCAAATGAGAGAAGGGTAATATCCTCATCTTTAAATAAATTTTTACTCAACAAAAGTTGCTGCTTAACCCTATAGTCCTCCATAGCTACTGTGATTTTGTGGAATGCTATATTGGAGAAGCTGGTTGTATTGTGAATGTATGGATTAATGTAATTTAACATCAGAGTGTTACTATTCAAAAAGACTTTTTACACAATGTTTTAAAATTATATTATGCAATACGAGTGTATTGATTTCCATAATGCTCGCAGTATGGTTCTAGAAAGGCAAATTAAAGAGGACATAAAAATTTAAAGGAACTTAATGCTGTTTACAAAGACGTGGCGTTCTTATATTGGCAGAATCAGTCAATTATATTAACAAAACTAGATAAATAGCCACCAGATAACTTCTGGGCTTTTTCATATTTAGTTCAAAGTAACTTATTATACTGGATTTCCCTTCCCTGCTCTTTTAGGTATTAGGATCTGTGAAAAGCTGTCTCTGTTTGTGTGATAGGATTTTTTTTACAAGTAATCTTTTTTTTGTTTGTCTCTCCAGGTTATTGTCATTAAATTATTCTTTTTAAACACAAAATATGCAAAGTACTGTGTTGCATTGTGTAAAGAACATTTAGCAGACATGGTCCAACACTCTTCATTTCTGTAATCTTCACAGTTCTGGTAGAGTTCCTAATTGTAAAATTTTGTCCTTTTTTTCTTTGGTTTTCACGCTTGTGGAATTGCTGATGCAACTACAGATCATGGGCAAAATTGTAGACTTGATCATAGGCAGCATAATGAACCATGGAATCATGAGTGTGTAATTCAGGGAAAGTTATTGAACTCTGTGCTTAAATTTAACAAAAGATAATATATATATTTAAATTTTCAATATATATTTCAAGAAATATGTATTTATATAAAATATAGTAATTTTGATATAATCACTATAATATAACAAATATTAATATAGTATATAAATATATATTTATTAATATATAATTACTATATACTATAATTTATCTTTGTCTCTCACTCTCTCTATATATATATCTTTCTCTCTATATATATATATATATTATATATAGAGAGAGGATTTCCTTGCAGGATTAAATGAAATTAAGTAAAATACCTAGCACAGTTCTAGCACTTGCTAGTGATCAAAACACATCAAACTTTCCTCTCTGGAATGACTGAAAAGTACAACAGTAGTACTTTTTGAAGCACCAAAGCAAAGGTGGGTCCCTGAGGAAAAGTCAAGTGTTAAAATAACAGTTGTAAAAGGCAAGGATGCATATGAATGTTCATTAATGTTTACTGTTGTACTCAAAGTTAGGAAGAGAATACTCTGAAGACAAAGGTTAATGGTAATGGTGTAAACAGAAATCCTCAAATATTATATCCCATTATGCTTTACAATAAGAAAAATTGGGATAATTCATGACACCCAACATCAGCCATCCCAGAGGATGATAAATATTTTTTTCTGATTGTAATTCTTAAGCATGATTAAAAGTGATGATTTTATAAAAATTCATTTTTCTTTTGGAATTACTTAACCCCTTTATGCCCTTAATTTTAACTGTAAAATAAATAGTTTATTTCTGTGATAGCTTTCTCTTTAGTAGAAAGGGGTTGTGTGGTCAATTTTTGATTGATTACATAGAACTGGTCCCAGATCACTTTGTTTTTATAGCTCAATTAAATCTTTGGTTGAATGCCAAGTCATGCATAGTTTCAAGTTGAAGCTAGAGTTCTGGATAGAATTCATGTGTCCCATGTTTTAAGGCACAGCTTGGGTATCAATAATCTGAGTAATAGCTCCTATTTATTGAGCACCTACTCTGAGTAAGAAACTGCAGTCAATGGTTTATTTCCATGATCTCATATAATGCTTACAGTAGGGCGACTAAATGCCTACTGTTATACTTGGAGAATAGCAACAGCCATTGTGCTCTGAAAGTCAGTGTTGAGTTCTAGGCACCGCCAAAGATCACCTAGCTGTGCCAGTATGCTGGTTTACCTTGTTGTGGGACAGCCACCAGACACTCAGCAACTTTATCTTCTGTGAGTCCTAACAGTTCTATGGTGAAGCCTTCTGCACATCACCCAGATCTACAAAGTAGTAGGTCCTGTTTGCCTTGTTTCCCCTTTGTTTCAGTTTTTCTTGAAGGTGCCAGATTTTTCTGACTTCCTCCTTGTTCGTGTCAGCTTTTCTTCATTTCTCCTGGCCCTGCTTCCCTATAGTAACTTTAGGACCACTCCCCAAGCTGGAAAGAAACAACCTTCTGTAGAGTTCTTTACCAACAGCCACAAATTGGGCAATGCTTAATCTTTAAAATAAATCACTTATTCTGTATTACAGCTAGTGATTCTGCTCCCCTGGTAAAACCATAACTGCCATACCTGTAAAATATGTCTTGCAGTAGTCATGGTAGATAATTTCTGGAACATTGTTAACAGTGTATCTTTGAAGCAAACTATAAACTCTCTCTTAAATTACAAGTTAAAATCATTTTTTGCCTGGTTAAAAGTGAGTGATTTCAAAAGCTAAAATAATCTCTCTAAAGCTATTCTATTGAACAACTACATCAAACATTAAATTAGAGTCTCAGTATGATTTAAATGCTTAAATTTACAAGCATGAGGCCAAAATACCAGTTTGTATTACTCACGGGCTCTTGAGTATAAATCTCACCTAAGTCATCTGAAGTAATTTGCATAGGATCAATTCTAATCTTTGTTATTGTTTTGTGCTTTGTATTAATTAAGGTGATTGGCTTGTACTTACTTCATTAGTTATGCCTCTACTCAGTTGCTGCATTACTAATTACCCTGCCTTTAATACTACAAGAAATGTATTAAATCTAGATCTAAATTGACTTTAAAATATTTAGAATCTATATACTAGATTAATATGCCTTCTTTTTTTTCCCTTCAGATTACACAGAAGTAGCTTAATTTAGTATTTCATTCAAGATTTTTGTATTGTCCATGCACATGGACGTGTGTAATGTCAGCTATCGAACTGATCACATTCTCCTACAATCTAAAATGAATGAAAAAACAGAACTGAGATGCATCTAATATGTGCTGCTATTTCCCCTATTTTTACCCTTTGTTTACATTTCATGAGTTGCCACAGTTGTGAAGAAACTGAGACATGTATCCTTGACATCAGAGGCCCACTAACTGGTAAAGGAGTCAGAAAGAGAACAGCTTCATTTGTGTCCTCATTGATGTTTAAAACCCTTCTCTGTGCATTAACTTAATATTCATAAGAGATGTGTAGAATAAGCAAATATTATCAGCCTTATTTCTAAGATGAGGAAATTAAGACTCAGTGATTTTAATGACAAAACCACAGATCTAAGAAGTGATTGAGCCAAGGTGTGAAGTCTGGTTCGTCAGTTTTTGACTGTGTTATTTGTTTGTTTGTTTAATGTAAAGCAAATAGTATAGATAGCAGAAAGGCTACATATTTTAGGGTTTTATGACTCTTTCTGAATCAAAGATCTGTGACTTTGACCAAGTCACTTAATTTTCCTGATCTACTTTTTCTGATTTATAAATGAGAGTAATAGCATTTACCTTGCAATTTTGTAATGAAAAATCTCCCAGTATGTTTTGTGGTATGGAATTGTTGCTTATCAAATTTGTGGGTGATTAAAATATTATTATTGGTCTTTTAATGAATATTTGTTTTATCTTGCAGTATTTAGTCCCCATGAAATTATATTACCTTTTAAGGTTATTTTTATCCTTAGACGTATGTATCTAATATTATAGGATAATTCTCAAATTTAGCATACAATTAGAATCACTTGTTAAAACATAATTTGTTGCAACATCGGAGTTTGTGATCTTCCATCAGTAGATCTGGAGTGGGCTCCAAGAGTTTGTAGTTATAGTAAGTTCTCAGTTGATATTACTGCTGCTGGCTCAAAGGTTCTGAAAGAACCTTTGTTTTTGGTGAAAATATCAAAGAAAATAGAATATGATGAAGAGAACTTTATTTTCCAAAACAAACAAGCAAGCAAGCAAACAAACTAAAAACCTATGCAAAGAGAACACTTGACTAAAAATGCACTTTTAAATACATTTCTTTAAAAAACCATTTTAGATTTATGGATCTATTGAGAATATAGTATAGAATTACCATATACTACACACCAAGTTTTTTTTTTAACATTTTATATTAACATGACACATTGTTATAAGTAATACACCAATAATGATAGGTTGTTATTAACTAAGGTCTATAGTTTTAGATTTTCTTAGTTTTACCCAATGCCTTTTTTTGGTTCTAGAATACTACATTTATTTGTCTGTCTGTTTTCAGTACATCCTTTTTGTTTTTGTTTGTGTGATTCTTTTTCAATATTTCCATATTTTCTGAGATAAGTTAGTCCAGACTCATATTATTTCCTTCCTTAGTCTTAGGCTCAGCCATTTCTCCAAGAATCTCTGGTTACTTTTATTGGGGAATGGTGTTAGAAACCAAGTTCTGGGACTAGGTGTGCTCTCTGCCGCTGAGTTGTTTCTTTTATACCAGCTCATCTGACAAAGCAAAAAATACATACATCTATACTAACTGTATTTATGTATATCTTAGCTAGAGCTGAGATAACAAAAATAGCATAGACCAGATGTCTTAAAAATTGAAATTTGTTTTTTCATAGTGCTAGAGGCTAGAAGTTTGAGATCAAGGTGCCAGCTTGGTCAGGTTCTGGTGAAGGCTTGTTTCCTACTTTGCAGATGGCCACCTTCTTGCTATGTCCTTATATGGTCTTTACTCAATGTGTTCACATGTAGAAAGAGAGACAGAGACATCTCTCTTCCTTTTCTTAGAAGGACATTGATTCCATCACAGGTGGCACATTCTTGTGACCTGATCTAACCCTAATTACTTACCAAAGTCCCCTTCTTTAAATACTATCATACTGGGGGTCACTGGGGGTTAGAAATCAACATATAAATTTTAAGGAGAGGACAAACATTTAGTCTGTTGCATTTCACATGTGTGGGAATGGACACTAAGGTTGTAGGACAATGGTAGAAGGGCTATAAAGTTGGATCAGTTTGAATTTATTGATATGGGCTCATTAAACAGGGATTCTGCATTTAATGTTATAGCTCAAGGAGTTAGAGTTCTAACAGTTTGTTTGGTTGGTTAGCTGAGAAATGGACCAGAAGGTGGCTCATAGTGAGTGAGTTGGAAATGCTGGACCTGGCTTGGTTTAATATAGGTGAAGAAATTAAAAAGCTTAAGTAGATTGGAATGTTAGATTTGTCATTTAAGACCTACTCACTCATGTTGGCAGCATCTAGAAGACATACTTTTTACCAATATTATAATCAGTAAATTTATGAAGAGAGCACCAGCATCCATAAAGAGTTTTTTGATTGCTCTTTACCATAGGCCAGACCTACAGTGGGAACTGCAATCACTGAATTGGGAAACCTGCACGCAATGAGAATAATTGGTTTTTAGGATGTCAGGGGCCAAGTGACCATACTCAACCACCAAAGGCAGGATGAGCTTGGTTACTATAATGGAAAACAGAGTCAAAAGAGCAATCAGAATAGTCTGACTTGTATAGACCTGTGGTGTTGGTTCATGGTGTGGATCATGGTGTTCCTGGAAGTGAAATAGATGGGAAATCTACTGAATTCTTAATTAATATGTATAAACAGAAAAGTTCTAGGTGAAGTGAACAGAAGTCTAATCTGAATCATAAAAACAGAGAGTCATGGCCCTTCCATCAATTTCCAGACGTGAGCCAATTTACAGACTCAGAACCCTTTGAATGAAGGGAAAGCTGTGTTCTCCTGAGGAAGGACCCTGAAACACTGATAAAATTTCATAGTTAATCCTTCTTTCAGTCTTTCTGATAGGGATTTATGGCCTGTGGAAACTAACACTGAATAGAACATATGAGTCAAATATGTAATAACAAGATATTTATTGATTGCTGATTTGATGGAGTTAATAAATTTGTTAATATGATATTAGGTATGGAGGTCTTAATGGATAAGACCACAACATTGAAGTGGTACTAACCCACTGTGAGGCACCATTTATTCTTTCCAAGTTTAAGACTAGGCAAAATTGGGCTGTCAAATGGAAAAGTAGTTGGGAGAATTATTCATTAATTAGATCTTATGTATAATAAGTTTGAATCCTTGAAGGTCAAGTTTTAACATACATTGGGCCACATTAAGTATTTTAACTGGGAATCCTGAACTTCTCCTCCCCATAATAATTTCTTCAATATTTAAATTATAAGGGTTAGATAATTAATTCAGGCTCTGCCTCTGATATCCTACAAGAAGCTAAAATTATGCCCAGGGCATTTCCAAAGACAGTATGGACTACCAAGAGGAAAAACAGAAAACTATTTAGTAAGTTAAAATCACACTTAGAGATAGTAATGAAATCAATACCATATCTTGTAATGATGAAATTCAGCAACTCCTCCTTGGTAAGGAAAATCAACATCAGACAACAAAAGACTGTCACGTGCAGCTTTACAACATTCTGTGGCTAGTTGGTCTTGTTACTCTTGGTTTGGGTGCTTTCATTGGTTTGTGATCTGGAGGCCCAAACCCTCCCAAAAAGCCACTGTTTCAACCAAGCATGGCAAATACTGAAGTCTCCATGTCATTGAGTGGCTAAACACAAGACCTGTAGCCCAAGGACCTTGCTGGCTTGCCTGTCCCCAACTAAACTGACAACTGAGACAAAAGACTGGTGATGATTAGTTAAACTGGGGGCCTGACTACAAGCTAATGCAAGAGGGGCCATCTCTCGCATTATTTTACTTAATAAACAATCTGATACCCTATTAACAACATATGACTCAAAACCTATTTTCAGCACAATCCCTACCATCTCTTATCTGAGCAAAACCTTGGATTGTTAAGAGCTTTTAGACTCAGCCACCCTTAACTGGAGTTTTAATTGTGCTGGTCAAGTTCCAGCATTTTATAGTCTAATGATTAGAGTGTCACAGGTGGCTTTGTCCCAGATGATGGCAGTGATACATCACCTTTGCTAACTATACAACCCCAAAATTTCTTGAATTAAAATATATTTATAAATCAAGCTCTCAGGCACTATGTTGCCTTCACATTCCAAATGTAGCTCAGACTTGTTATAATACCATTATACAAAAACATGATCCACGTCAACCTGAGTGGATATCCACTTGGGAAGAGTATCCCAGTTCCATATCCCAGATGGCATCAGCCTGGCCTTGGAACTTTCCACTAGAGATGACACTGCCTCAGGCAACACAGCCCAGCCCAAGTCATCACTGTTGGAGATGACTGCTCCCTACACGGGAGTCAGCTTCACCCCAGAGCGTCAGACCACTGCTCAGCAAACTCATGGGCTGCTTCTCCTAAGGGCTGACAAATTGGATATGGGACATTTATTACTTTCCTTCCTTCAATACTAAGGATTCTATTACATTTCTTAAGCTCACTATTTGCTTAGCCCATGATCTGGAATATTCCTTGTTCTCTGTCAAAATATCCACTCCTATACTCCCATGCCTAAAGGAAGATACTGAGATGTGTGCTACTGTCTGTGCCACTTCAAAAAAATAATGGAGATTATTGCTTTCCCCAGGAGCAATTGCCTCATGTAGATCTACTCCTCAAACCTCTGGGGAGAGGGTTTCTCACTCTCCAGCACCTTCTCATATTCCACCTTCCACCTTTCCACCATGGACCTCCCAACCATGTCTTTGACCATGATCATCACAATTACCCCTTCCCTTCGGTTACCAAAAAAACCAAAACCAAAACCAAAAACAAAAAACGAGTAACCTTTGCATATACATTGCTGAATTATCACTTCATGTCTTCCAACAATATAACTGCTGGACTTACCAACTTGGAATACAAAAGTATATTATTGTGATGAAAAACTTAGCTGATACCTTTACACACTTTATAGCTACAGCAAGATAATTGTTAGAGATCCTGGAAATTTCCCATCTGTTTTCTTCTCTAATGCCATGTAAATAGGGAACTTGGTTATGGGCTGCTGTGTAAAAGACTCCCTGCATTTCTATTTGTTTTTCTCCTTTTTTTTTCCTCATAATAAAATGTTACTTATACTTATAGGACATCTTATACCTTGTTCTCTGGAAGCCTCCTGTATTATTCAGGCCACTCAAATACTCAAAATAATTGAGTTCAAAACTTATATCAAAACATCAGTGGGTCAATTTATAGTATAGACTTTTTTTGAAATGCTGTCTTGACCCAGTTTTGAGATCCTGGCTAGAGGCCAGTCAGTTCTTCTTTTTTGTACAGCTGATTAAATCTACATACCAACCACCTCCTTGATGGGGCTTTCACACTAGGGCCACTATGTACCTCCCCTAACTGCTGCTAAGACCAGGTTCAGACAAGTAGGGACAGCCCCCATGACCTGGAGCCTGGAAAATGATTCAAATTAGCCAGTCCACAGGGAGCCTTAGAAACCTAACTAACCCAACTCTGAATGCCATACATAAATTGCCCTTTATACAGCTCCAGCTTGCTGTTACCCTGTCCCTAGCTACAACCTCCTATTTGGCCTTTCTTGGCACCCTTCTCCTGTTTAGATCTGTAAGTAATAAAGAGTTTGAACTTTCATCTATCTGAGTGTCATTGCATTGTGTTCTGCCATCAAAAGAATCAGTACATTTTGTAAAATAACTTCCAGGGTTCCAAACCAACTCTAAGATGTGACACATTAAACCTGTACACCTACAATAATACCACTAGAGTTGTAGTTCCTTTTAGTGGATCCCACATTTACTTTTCTGCTGGTGCCAACAAAGAAACAGAGGGAGTTTTAGAAAACTTAGAAGCAAAGTAAATGTAAGCCTACAAAGGAATAAATAACAAAAGTTTGATTTTCCACAACATATTAGGCATTGGTCATCAACTCTGGTGGCCAATTAGAACCATCTAGAAGATTTTATTAAATACTGCCCTTCACCAGACTCTTATTAGATCCACATATTGGTATTCACTAAAGTTTCCCAAGTGATTCAAACATGATGACAAGTAAAGGAATCATTACCGAGTTATAGGAAGCTAATCCTGGGAAGCATGGATGCAAGTGTAGGTGGATGCTAGGCTAAATAAAAGCAACATAGCAATAACCAATTAAACATAGCTGGCTGAGAGCTAAATACGTGATGTGTAGCATAAATTGCTGGTTGTCTAATGATAATATTTTTTCTCCTATTATATAGTGTTATTGCCTGGTGATGTCTAGACAATGATTATATTTCCCAATTCTTTGAATTTAGGACCTGTGTCTTGTTCTAAGGGAATGCTACAAAATGATATGTGGCATTCTTAGGCCAAGGTAAGGTAGTTAACAAGAAAGATGCATCTTCTCCAAACAGTTTCTTCTCTCCTCTCTTGGCCTTATGTCAATGTGCAGCATAACCTTCGTTCGTGTATTAAATGTGACATTGTCTGTGTCATCCTGAGTCCATATCAGAACCTCCCCGTCCCCAACCTGAAACGTATGCACTCCCCAACCTGAAACATATGCACTAGATTCTTACACAAGAAATGTAGTTCTATCAAGCCACTGACATTTCATATGTGTTTATTACAGCAAATAATATTACCCTAACATACAAAATCGTAATAATAAGGTGCTGCCATAACAAGTCTCAAATATGTGGCCCTGGCTTAGTGGTTGGGTAATTTTCAATGAAGCAAAGGAACTAAAGCAGGCTGGAAGTCAGGACTGTCTCATGATGCAGTGGGGTAAGCTATTGCCTGTGGGAAGTTTGAAGGCAGTCATGTGCCTAATGAACCTAAAGACTGAGGAAAAATTGTTGTGAACAACCAGAATGTCATGGCCTGTGTTGGCTATTATTGGTTGTCTGTAGCAAAACATTGCAAGAAAGATATGTGCTCAGGAAAGAATCAGTTCATTTTCTTTTTTTTTTTAAATTTTTTTTGAAGATTTTATTTATTTATTTGAGACAGAGAGAATGAGAGAGAGAGAGAGAGAGCACATGAGGGGGGGAGGGTCAGAGGGAGAAGCAGACTCCCTGCTGAGCAGGGAGCCCGATGCGGGGCTCGATCCCCGGACTCCAGGATCATGACCTGAGCCAAGGCAGTTGCTTAACCAACTGAGCCACCCAGGCACCTAGAATCAGTTCATTTTCAAACAAGAAAAGTTATGTAATTATAGCTGAAACATTCATATAATCACATCATTAGTTTGTAAGCTTAATATTACAGATTTTAAGAAACATCTTCATGTATTGTAGAATGGATTTCAAAATATGGAACTCAAATAATAAAACATTTTTGTAATTTCTCAGTTTCATATTTTGATTCATCAATTTATATTGCTTCAAAGGATTATGGTGAAAGTAATCTATACCTATAATGGGAAAAATACACATTGTGAAAATTATGGCAAGAAATATCACACCTTGCACTGTTTTCTTTGACTCAGAGAAATGACTGCCA
Source organism: Eumetopias jubatus (assembly GCF_037043125.1). Classification (NCBI taxonomy): domain Eukaryota; kingdom Metazoa; phylum Chordata; class Mammalia; order Carnivora; family Otariidae; genus Eumetopias; species Eumetopias jubatus. The sequence continues at coordinate 110,619,260 of NW_028274814.1, read as the reverse complement.
AGAAATGTGGAAAGGAGTATTTGCTGATTTTTATAAGCCATCTGTTTTTGCTTTGGGCTTTGCAATTTATGAAGTATTTTTATAATCTCATTTGATATTCCAATTGAACACATGAAATAGAGAAGACAGGAATGACACTAATAGGAAAAAGGGTTCATGCTAGGATTAAAAACATGAACTGGTCAGTCCAGCACCAAAGTTCAAGGATTCTAATCCTTGTTCTTCTAGCTCTGTGATTTCATTTTTTTTATTTTTTTAATTAATTTATTTATTTAATTGACAGAGAGAGAGACAGCGAGAGAGGGAACACAAGCAGGGGGATTGGGAGAGGGAGAAGCAGGCTTCCTGCCGAGCAGGGAGCCCGATGTGGGGCTCCATCCCAGGACCCTGGGATCGTGACCTGAGCCGAAGGCAGTTGCTTAACCAACTGAGCCACCCAGGTGCCCCTAGCTCTGTGATTTCAAATAAATTATTTAACCTCTCAGGGTGTCCTCAACTGTAAAATGAGGATAGTTAATAGACCCTCAGGGATTGTTGTAAGGATTAAATGAACTATATACACAAAGCATTTAGAAGAGTACCTGACACAGGGAATACACTTAAAAGTTTTAACAATTATTAGCAAATATGTTCAGAATAATGAAATAGTGACCCAAATAATTTACTAAAGATTACACAATGAATTAAATGTATTCTCCTAGAGTAGACTCCAAATCCCCAGGCCTCTAATTTAAAGATTTTCTTTCTTCCATAGTCACCTGCATTTTGGATAAATTAGTATAAATACTTATTTTTTATTTTCATTTTTTTAAAGATTTTATTTATTTATTTGAGAGAGAGAGAGTGAGAGAGAGAAAGCATGAGGGGGGAGGGTCAGAGGGAGAGGCAGACTCCCCACTGAGCAGGGAGCCCAATGTGGGACTCGATCCTGGGACTTCAGGATCATGATCTGAGCCAAAGGCATTTGCTTAACCAACTGAGCCACCTAGGCGTCCCAGTATAAATACTTATTTGCTGATTTTCAAACTACAAATTTGTCTAAACTATGCTACTAAATATGGGCTTGAAAAAGATTTATGTGCCATGTGAAGAACTATTACTTGTACTCACCACTATATGTTTCTCCTCATTTCCTGGGTATATGGAAACTTTTATTTCCTAACATTCTTGATAACTGGCCACATGGCTAGCTCTAGTTAATGGACCAAGAGCAGAAGGGATCTGTGCATTTAAGAGCTGGTCTGCGATTTTCTGGGCTTTATGTCTCTACCACAGAAATAGTGGATGCACGTGTTGAGATGAGTGCTTTAAAATGGACACAACCTGAATTTCTCAGCACTTTAAGGAGGTCGATTGGCCTGAAATATCACCCAGATCCTCAGCCAACTTTGTATAAGGGGGAAGTAAATGTTAGTTGGATTAAGACACTGAATTTTGGAGGCTATTTGTAATATAACCTAGCCAATCTTATCTGTTACATTATATTTTCATAAACCTCTTTGATTAGCCAACTTAGATCTTTCTTCAGCTCAGAAAATATTTTCCTTTAATTTCTTTTTTTGGTAATTATTTTTCTTTTATCTCTTTTTTTTTTACAGGATAGTAGAGAATATAATTATGTTTTGATTTCTAGTATATTCAGATTGCCTATTCTGAATTTCTGTCATCTTTTAACTCATAATGTTTTAAAACTTTCACTTAATATCCTTTATTTTAAGATGTATCTAATTTCTGGAGTTCATATTGTTAATTTCTTCTCTTTACTACGTAATATTACATAGTACGTATCTGTCATATAGTGATTTGCTTAATGATGAACACCAACTACTCACTGCCTTGAATACCTTGCTAAGACATATTTCTATGTATCTTCTATGGACTAAGGGGAAATTACTCAGCTGCCTATACGTAGGACTGGGATTCTTGGTTTGCATACATGTTAAATTTCACTACAATATTACCAGAATTCTCATCAAAATGGTCATCCCAGTTGATATATCTTCCAGTAATTCATGAAGGTTCTACTTCCTCATATTTGCTAAAAACGGATGTTATCCACTTTTCAAATATTCAGCACTATGATATATGTAAAGCAAGACATAATTTACATTTCATTTTGCATTTCTATCTAAAAATTGATCACCTCTATATATATACTTGTTAGCTATTTGCTTGTTGTTCTGTAAATTGCTGTTTCATTTTGTCCCTTCTTGTTGATTTGAAAGCATATGCATTAGTTTTACACATTGCATTATCTTCCAGTTAACTTAAATGTGGATTTCTTCAATTTAAAAGATTTTTAAAATGTTAACTTACTCTAATTTTTAGGAGTCTTCTTGACCTTTCTCTTCTAAATTTGCTGATATGATGTTCACAGTATTTTACTTACCTGCTTTCATCATGGTTTATAATTTGGCAATTAACTTTCTTAAATTTAAACAGACTCTTTAGGATTTCAGCTGCTTTTCTCTTGATGATTATCTTTGCCATATTTTTAGATACACTATTGTCTATAATTCAGTTGAAAATGCTAACTGGAAATCTTCTAATATTTATTCTGTTTCCAGAAATATTTTTTGTAGGTGAGGTATTTTCTTTGATTTTAAAAGATAATCCACTATCTTGGATGTCAGTCTCTTTTCATAGTTCTGATTATTTTTCTTTTTAAAATGCTTACAAATAAAGAGTGAAGTTCTTTCTTTTTTCTCTAACTCTGAAACTATATGTTAAAATTTTGAGTTAAAATATCCCTTTTTAAGCTTACTTCTTCCTATCTTTATTTTTCCTTTATAAGGTGAAACTCTTTGATTTCTTACCTTCTGTCTGTCACTTATTCTTTATATTAATTTTCATCATCCACCACTCTTGACAGTACTTTCTAATTCCTTCTCTTTAATTAGAACATGTATACTATTACAACTTCTGTCCAATGACCTGCCCTGTGCTCTTGTACTGAAATTGTGATTTCCTAAATATCATATTTCAACCTCTTCATTTTACGTAATTGTTGGCCCTTTTCACTCTTTAGCATGCCTGCATCCCCACTTCTTAGTCCTTTTCCTCATTTGTGAGGCTTTTTTATTCCCTCTTCTAATATGGCTTCCTCTCTTACCTTGTTATATAGCTTCCTGAATCTACTCTTTTCTATAACTTTTTTTTCATTGTAACTGTTTGTTATCTTAAGTAACTGCTTGTGCCTTAACTAGTACCCCTGTTAATTATGCAAGCTCTTTGAAGGAAAAAAACCCTGACTTTTTCTTCATTCATCAATGTACCCTCAAGACCTATCTTATTGCTGGACGTGTAATTACTTTCCAATAAATATTTGTTGAATGAGTAAATAATGATTGGATGAGTATAGGCATACAAGCTTCAAAATGTCTTTTAATTTGCATTGATTTAAGTCTGTTTCCTTCCTTATTTGGTAAGCTAGGACGAAATCACATTATTCATTGTGAATTTCTTTCTAGACATGTGAAAATCACATTTAGGAACAAAATATTCCAATTGGAGTAACACAGTGCTCATTTATAATAAGTCTTTTCAGAAACACACACACAGGCACACACACACACAGGCACATACATACACACACTCACAGACACATGCAGCAACATTTACTACCATCCTGTTTAAGTCTTAGTTATTAAATTATTATTGAAATTTCTCTGATGTAATAGATTTCCCCCCTTTAGATGAAGGAATAAAATCTATATGGCTATAGAACGGTGTGTAGAAAGCATTGCACCCTAATATTTTAAATACAAGTATAATTCTTATCAAATATTTTTAAAAATTTAAGAAATGGAAGCAAAGGTATAAAGCAAAATAGGACTCCAGATTTTGTTTTGCAAAGGTTTATATCTCTTTAAAAGCTATAACCTTTTGAAGCTAAATCTAAAAACAGTGTGTTTCTTGAATCCTTTCAGATGAAAATAGTGAGTTGTACATTTTAGAAATAACTCTTTTAAAATCAATGCAATATATCTAATTTGAAAATATATAGTGTATAATGCTTGTGGGCATAAATTCCTCCCAAGAATGCTCATAGTTCAAAGGAATCCCTTAGGGGAAGGGTGTAGTAATTGGTAAAAAGACTTGGTAGAGATACATCTCTGATATTAAAGAACACTTTTTCTAGTATGAAAAGGAAGCAACTAATTGAAAAAAAAATGCTGTGGATTAAAGCACAGTCTACCCTAGGATAATAAAATTTAGAGTGGCAGATAAACTGGAAAGTGATTTTCAATTTGCTATGTACTACAATTTAGATTTAAAGTATGTTAAGCAATGAACTGAATTTGACTATCTCCTAGAAAGAGATGTGCTACCCTCTGTACATTTTAAGTGAGCAAATGCCCAATTCCCACCTTCATGAAATATGGTTTTACTATATAATCATATATGTGAGTGCTGTTCTTCACTTAATCATATGATTTGGGCCAATGAAATATTCAATTTAAACCTCTTGACATGGGATGCCTGGGTGGCTCAGTCAGTTAAGTGTCTGCCTTCGGCTCAGGTCATGATCCCAGGGCCCTGGGATCAGTCCTGCATTGGGCTCCTTGCTTCGTGGAGAGCCTGCTTCTCCCTCTCCCTCCGCCTGCAGCTCCCCCTGCTCATGCTGTCTCTCTCTCTATCAAATAAATAAAAATCTTCAAAATAAAATGAAATGAAATAAAATAAAATAAAATAAAATAAACCTCTTGAAATGAGGCAGCCAGAGGCAATGGAAACAACTCTAGAATTAACGTCAAAATATTTATGTCTAAATTCCTCATTAGATCCTTATTAGATCCTTTAATTATTAGGTTCTTAGTATATCACTTAATCTCTGTTAACTCCAGTTTCATCCTGTAAAATGATACTAGAAATACTGCCTGGCTTGATCAAAGGAGATAACATTTATGAAAGTTTTAAGAAACTGTAAGATATTTTAGAAATATGGTTATCAATAATTATCAATAATTCATTTGACTAAGTTTCTTTTTCTTTATTTAGACTAATTTGAGTTAGCTAAATAGAATATTCCTTTGATATTTTATATACAGATTAATTAATTGTGGGAATGAAAATCAACAAGTAATAGAGCATGCTTGAGAATTTTAAAATATATCTGCTTTATGAACCTGGAGCATTTTTGGTCTGAAACTCTATTGTTTGATTCCCAGACTTATGAATTTCCTGAACTAGTGAGGAAGATAGATTAAAGGCATGTTCCCTTAGTCTTACTAACAGGGTTTTGTTGTTGTTGCTTGTTTGTTTATTAGTTTTTGTTTTTGCTTTGTCAAGCAGAGACATTAAAAAGCAACTGTCATCTCTTTATCACCACTATTTCAAAAAATCAAGACCATTTAAACATCTTCCTCCTCCCTCAAATAGGAATATAATCTCAAATTAAAGGAGAATCTGGACAGCATGATATAGTGTACTTGAGAAAGAGAAGAGGAAAAAGGAGACTATGACTCAGAGAATAGTTAAATTTGAGAGACATAGTGGCACAGGAAGATTGAGAGTTTTGTAGGAAGAAAGGAGATATCAGAAAAGAGAAAAGCTTCCCACTATTACAGTGATGAAGGGATTCTTTTTAAGATAGGGAACAAAGTGGGTGAGGCATGAATTGATTTCAGTAACTTATAACCCAGTTGCTAACTGTGACTGGCAGGACAATTTAGATTCTACATAGATAGGATCCCAGAATCCAACTAGATGTGGGAATTTGATTACATTGGTCTTTTGGTTAAATTGGGGAACTTTCTTCACCTCATTTCATTTAAAAAAATCTTTTCAAAATAAGATTACATTGAATAGCTGGTTCTCTTGCAATATATTAAAATTCAGTTTTTGTTTACTATATAACTAATATGTAATTATAACCTGTCAGAGATAATTAGATGTTTTGTCATTATTTGGAGTGGTTACATTGTGTGGTAGAAAGGGTACTGAAATGGAAATCTGGAAACTTGTTTTCTATTCTCAACTGCCAGTTGATTGACTTTATATAAGCTACTTGATCTTTCTAGAATAGAATTTTCATAATATATGCATGATATACTTCACCGTGGAGATTTTTAATAATTTTTTGTTAAAATGAACTGAGTCAAATCAAGAAACTCTGAAAGCTGGATTTTATTTTTAAAGTACCTGCTATATCTAAAGTTCTATGATGATTCATTCATTCAGTACTTGTGGTTTGCTTTCACTGTAGTATATACAAAGTTCTGTTTGCCTCTTTCACTTATATACTAACAACAGACTGGCCAGTTGGTTTTTCTTATCACTCCCAGAGATAGTTGTATCAGAACATTTGTTATAAATTTTTACTGTCCTATTTCTTTATCTGTCTATACTAATTATAGACTCACATGTATTTAGGGCTTTCTAAGATGGTTCAGAAATATGACCTACCTACTTTATGTAACTTGGGGACATTAATACGTTTTCTGACTGAGCTCCATTTAGAGCTGTTTTTCCAAGGTCTTTTAAAAATAAATATAATGTAGAAGTACATCGGGGCACTTGGGTGGTACAGTCAGCTAAGCATCCAACTCTTGGTTTCAGCTTAGGTCATGATCTCAGGGTTGTAAGATGGAGCCCAAACCTGGGCTCCATGCTTAGTGTGGAGTCTGCTTAAGATTCTCTCTCCCTCTCCCTCTGCCCTCCCTCCCCTCCCCTGTCCCACTGTGCTTGCTCTCCCTTTCTCTCTCTCTAAAAGTAAATAAATTTTTGAAAAAAATTAAAAAATAAAAATACAAAAATGTAGAAGGACATACAAGAAAGCACATACACATGTGTGTATATGTCTGTATAATATATACATTAATATAATGTGTATTCATATATATATACCTATAGATACATACATATGCATTTCCTTTCCTAAAATGTGACTTCTCCGATATGCTCATTTTACATATGAAGATTCTGAGGCAAACAAAAGTTAAATAATTTTTTAAAAGTTACATAAGCTTATTATTGGCAGAACTAAGAATATAACTTATTTACAGGAACCAATCTGCATGCTTATATGAATTACCATTTTATTTTTAAAGAAAACCTTTTTATGTTGCAGATTTGAATAGTTAGAGAAGAGCCAGTAAGAACATTAATTTTGTTTTATCATAGCAGCATTCATTTTATTTTGTGTTATATAAACAGATTAGGGCTGAAACAGTCTATAAATTAACTATTGCTGCATAATGAACCACTTCAAAACTCAGTGGCTTAAGGGGCACCTGGGTGGCTCAGTTGGTTACCCATTGGACTTTTGATTTTGGTTCAGGTCATGATTTCAGTGTTGTGGGATCAAGTCCCACAGGGAGTTGGCTTGGTATTCTTTCCCTCCTTCTCTCTTTTCCCCTCTGCTCTGATGCCCATTTGCACATGCATGTGCTCTCTCTCTCTCTCAAATAAATGAATAAAATCTTTAAAAACAAAACCAAAAAAACTCAGTGGCGTAAAAGAACACCCACTTATTTAATCATGATTCTGTGGTTTGGCAATTTTGTCTGGGCTAAGCTAGGTAGTTCTTTTGGTTTTGACTAGGATCATTCATGCCTCTGTGGTTAGCTGCTAGATTTGGCTGGAGGCTGGCTGATTTAAAAGGGCCTCAGCTAGCATGATTTGAAAGTGCTTCATGTATTTACATATGTTGCTAGGCTTGTTCATATGATTGTCACAGGGATCCAAGAGTAAGAGTGGAGGCATGAAAAATTTTTTGAGGGACACATTCAAAACTGGCCTATTATGTCTTCTATATTTTATTGATCAAAACAAGTCATAATGCCAGCCCAGATTTAAGAGATGGAGAAATAGTAGCGAAGTTGCTTTGCAAAAGGGAGTGGATACAGAAAGGGATAAAGTATTATGGTCATTTTTGCAACTTGGTATGAATAGCATTTTTGTAACTATAGTACCACATAGGTTTTAGTTTTGTGGCCTCACTGAGAAGGGCTTAAATATAAAAACAACAAACCCTTCTTTTTGTTACATTCTGGCATATACATTTACATACCAAGTCCTGGCATGGATGCAGATCAACTGGTGCTGAGAATGCAAAATGATATTAGCCAGCTTGAAAAACAATTTGACCATTTCTTATAAAGTGCATTTCATTAGGTATTCATCTAACTGCCAGTTAAAAACTGCCATTTTCCAAAGCTGGAAAACATAACTATGGCCATGGTGCTAAATTACTATTGGTACATATGTTTTGTCTTGTTTTTTAATGGTTGTCTGTACTAATGGCATCTCTGATAGAAAGTTTCAAAATGTGAACAGCTATGATTATGTTACATGATCCAGGCAGATGTATAGTGTCCGTCATTTTTTCCCCATCTCCCTTGCCTGCTTTTAACTTTATGGTAGGTAGGAATAGGAGAATGAAACCAAAATAAATCAGCTAATTAAGAAACTTTGGAGCAGAGATTGGGCAAACTACTACTCGTGGGCCAAATTTGAGTTACTGCCATTTTTTGTAAAATTTTATTGGAACACAGCCATACACATTCAATTTCATATTACCTATGACGACTTTTGCATTTCAATGACAGAGTTGTATAGTTGTCATACTGACCAGATAACCCACAAAGCCTAAAATATTTACTATATTGTCCTTTACATAAACCATTTGTTGACCTGGTAAATTCGTTTGTTCAACAAGCCCCTTAAATAAATTAATTTACCAATTAAAAAAATATTTTTTTCAAAGCAGGGATCAGAGCTGGATGGGCTTAATCCTTTAAAAAAAAAAGATTTTTGTTTTACAGAGAGAGAGAGAGAGAGCAAGCAGGGGGAGCAGCAGAGGGAGAGGGAGAAGCAGGCTCCCTGCTGAGCAAGGAGCTTGATTTGGGGCATGATCCCAGGACTCTGGGATCATGACCTGAACCAAATGCAGGTGCTTAACCAAATGAGACACCCAGGCACCCCCCAGAAAACCTTTTTGATAACTTATGCGTTATAAAAACAGAGTCAGAGATTCTATGAAGTAAATTTGCTTTAAACAATAAGATAACTTAATAAATGGTATATTCTAAATCAAATCTGGTTAGCCCTTCAGCATGACACAATTAACCCATTGACCCAAAAAGTCAATAGTGGGATCAGAAGAAACACAAGAAATTGATGTTAGAAAAATATGGAACTTATGAATCAAAAAGAAAATAGAATGTTGAGCTAGGATCATGAAATAAACAAATATAGAGATTTCTGCAGTTTGGGCTGAGTATTTTTAAGTATATTTATGCTTAGTATGAAGAGAACTTAAAATTAGTTATAAATATATGTTATAATGAAATAATAGAAGACATGTTCTATCTTATTTCAACTGCTAAAGTTACTGGGCTAGAGACAGTTGGCCAATGTTATCTTACCAAGTAGATTATTTTCCCTTTTACAATGGGACAAAGTTTCTTCTGTGTGGTAACAGATAGGCTTGATTAATTCTCACCAGAGGAGCATGGTATAGCAATGTCCGAACATTCCATTTCCAGAAAATAATTTATACAATATACAACAAAGATATTCAATAAAAGAATTCTTTTCAGTTTTTGTATTTGACTATGTCATGAAATTTTTGCTTAGTATAAATAAATGCTTGTTACTTTGAATTATTATTGTCAGAGTTTGGAGAAAGCCTGTCTTCCAGAACCCCATTAAGAAAGGAAAAGTCATAATTGGAAATCCTCAGAGTTTGTCATTTTGAATTAAAAAGAAAAATAAATCCTGGGGATGTAATATACAGTATGGTGACTATAATTAATAATACCTATTGTATATTTAAAAGTTGCTAAGAGGGTAGTTGTTAAAAAGTTCTCTTCACATGAAAAAATTTGTAACTATATGAGGTGATGGATGTTAACTAAACTTGTGGTGATCATTTTGCTGTATAGTCATACATATTTCTTCAACTTATGATGGTGTGTTACTCTTCAATAAATACATTGTAAATTAAAATACTGTAAGTTGAAAGTGCATTTAATACACCCAACCTAATGAACATCATAGCCTAGGCTCGCATACCTTACACGTGCTCAGAACACTTACATTAGTCTACAGTTGGAAAAATCATCTAACACGAAGCCTGTATTATAATAAAGTACTGAATATCTCATGTAATTTATTGAATACTGTACTAAAAGTGAAAAACAGAATGTCTGTATGGGTACAGAATAGTTGTTAAGTATGTGGGTTGTTTATCCTTGTGATCATGTGGCCAACTGGGAGCTGCGGCTCACTGCTCCCGCCCAGTGTCACCAGACAGCATCATACTGCATATTGGTAGCCTGGGAAAAGATCAAATTGAAAATTCAAAAGATGATTTCTACCAAATGTGTATTGCTTTTGCACCATAATAAAGTTGAAAAATTGTAAATCAAACCATCATAAGTTGGGGACTACCTGTATATCAAATCATTATGTTGTAAACCATAAATACTACAAAATTATATGTCCATTATATCACAATAAAAATGGAAAAGATTTATTTCAAAAAAAAAGGTCACCTCATAGGAGAAACCAGCTTATATTCATTTGCTCTTTCCTCCTCTAATACATGGAGAATCCCTGCCACTTAGAAGCAGGAAATAGTTCAGGGACAAGGGCTTCACTGGCAGAAGGCTGAAGAAATGGTGTAATATCTAATTTTACAAATTTTATGTTGAGTGGAAAATAAAAAGGAGTCTTATCAAAATTTTTTTCTGCATCTATTGAGATAAAAGAGTGTTCTGTATAAATCTATTAATATGGTGGATGACATTTGAAATGTTTCTACTATTACTCCACTGTAGAATACTGAGGTAAACTCAATGTGGTCATGGTATATTCTTTTGTTTATTAGCTCCAGTGTGCTAGGATTCTGTTTAGGATATTTGCATGTATATACACAAGTAAGGTGAATCTATAACTTTCCTTTTTAAAAATGCCTTCGCCAATTTTTGTGTCATTATTCTGGCCCCATGGAATGAATTGGGCATGTTATCATTTTTCTCTGTTCTCTGGAAAAAATTTCAGAAGTTGGATTCGTGAGTTTCTTTAAAATTAGTCAAATTGCCCATAAAATCATAGGCTTGGTATTTTCTTTGTGCAAAGATTTTCAACTATGAGTAAAACTCTCAACAGGGGAACATTCATGCTTTCTATTTCCTCTAGTTATATTTTGGTAAATTGTATTTTATAGGAGCTTCCACTTATTTTTAGTTTCCAAAATTATCCTGTAACATCTTTGTTGGCACTCATACTTTTTTTTTTTTTTTTAAGATTTATTTATTTATTTGAGAGGGAGAGAGAGTCTTAAGCAGACTCCATGCTGAGCACAGAGTCCAATGTGGGGCTCAATCTCTAGACCCTGAGATAGGACCTGAGCTGGATCCAAGAGTTGGACACTTAACCCACTGTGCCACCCAGGCACCCCTGTTGGCATTGTGATTTTTGAGATGAACACTAAGATGTGCCACCTAGATTCCCCATCATGATTAGAGAACTTGCCTAAGGTGCTTCTCTAATTGCTTAAGGTGCTACCATGAGATAACTCTTAGCAGGCAGCCCATTTTAGAATCAGCTCAGCAGAAAAGAGATGCTTCAACCAAGGCCATGTACCCTTTATGGGGCATCCTGAATCCACTCACTGATCAGCTTATGGATATAAAGGCATGTCCCTTCATGTGAGCTGGGGACCTTCTAGAAGACCATTCCAGCTTCAGGTCTCCCCAGAAGGTGCCTGAGGCCTTTATTAAAGCCACATAGAAGCCCAGCTTCTCCTTTAGCCCATTTCTGTTTCATTCCCCTCCCTTCCACAGATGATAATCCAAAGACTCCCTAGGAGAGCCTTCATTAGTTAATCACCATCTCGGAATTTACTCCTCAGTATACCAACCTGCAAAATTTGGCCCCAAAAATGGCCCAAGAAAGGAGATGGTGAGATTTGTAAACTGGATAACATGCTGGTTATCTGTCTGGCATCAAAGACCTAATCACCGGATATTGGTTGCCTAGTGGTCTGAGGGATGATGGGATGGCCCCATCTCATACTCCCTATACTAAAAATGAAGCATGATGGTTGGTAACTCTCTTAGGAGTCTAGAGACAGCATGTCTGACATCTGTGAATAATATTCCAACCCGTATATTGGGTGGTATGAAAGGCTTACAGCTCAGACAGGGGACACAGAATACAAAGGGCTCTGCAGCAGTCCAGACTGCATTATAATCAGTTTTCTTGCTTGGGCCTTATAACATAGTAAACCTGTGGCATTAGAGGTATAATGGTGGGAAAAGATCTGTGGAGCTCATGGCAAACCGCGCGAGACCTGAGAGAGTCACAGAGGAGACCCTAGGATTCTAGGACATCTGTAGCAGAAAATTATATACCTTTTAAAACATACACATCTGGTATGTTACGGCCTTGGTAGAGATGGGATGTCTGACTGTGGGGCACAAAGTAACCATGAAAGCAGAATTGCTAATCATGACCTGGGTTTTGTCAGGTGTTACCAAGTCACATGATCAGGCAGGCCCAGCAGAAATCATTGTAAAATGAAAGTGGTACATCCAGGATAAAGCATTAACAGGGCCACATGCTACAAATAAGATGTAGGAGCAGGTAGCCCAGATCCCCGTGTCACCTCTGTCCTGACTCCAGATGGATTAAAGCCTTAAAATATCAAAAGCAAACTGAAATTTTAAAAGAAACCAAAGGTAATTATCTATCTGATCTTGAGTCAGGAAGAATTCCTAAGATGCAAATTAGAAAAAAAAAAAAGGTCTATAAAGACACATTTGAATATTTTAAAAATAAGAATTTTTATATATAAAAAGATGCCTTGAAAAAAGTAAAAAGCCACAAATTGTGAGAACATGTTTGCAACATTTAACTAATGGCAGATTATTATTGTGACCATGTAAGATATTTAAAAATCAATAAGAAAAAGCAATAATCTGAAAGACAAGTGGACAAAACACATGAGAAAGCATTTTAGAGAAGAGAAAACCTGTTTGGCCTCAAATCATAAAAGACTCAAACCTCATTATTTTTCATGGAAATGCAAAACAGACAACAAAGAGATGACATTCTACTGGCAAAAAATAACAAGTCTGACAATATTGTTGGGGGAAATGGGGAACAAACATTTCCTTATCCATTGCTGATGAAGGCATAAGCTTGTACAACTATCTTTGAAAAATTTGTCATCTTGTAAGTTGATCATTCATACTTCCTACAACCTAGCAACTCATTTCCTAGGTATATCCATAATGAACTTTTATATATGTGTACTTGAAGAAAGTCTAAGCAATGTAGTTTTTAATAGCTTAAATTGGAAAAAAAACTCAGATGACCATCCTCAAGAATATGGGTAAATACATTGTAACATAGTGATGAAATGGAATAAGTTACAATTACATGAATGAAATCATATGAATGAATTTTAGCGATGCAATTTTTAGTGAAAATAAGTCTTGAAAGATTTCAACCATAATGATACCCATTTTATAAAGTTTAAAATAAACCCAGACTAAACTATTTATTCCAAACAATATTTTATTTAGGCATACATGTGTATTTGATAAATAAAATAAGAAATAAAAAATCTAGACTATTAGGGTAGAGGCGGGGTATAAGAAAGAAAAGAAACCTATAGGTAGGGTTATTTATTTTTAGTTCTTTGCTTGGGTGGTAGGTTCTCAAACACTCATTTTATACAGAAAATAAATCAGTCAATTATATTAGTTTTTTCTGGCTGTGTAATTAAATACAACAAATTTAGTGGCTTTAAAAACAACCACTTGTTAGCTTGCAGCTCATTTAAATTAGAAGTTTGTCCCACTGTGGCTGGATACTTTTGTCAGAGTATCATCAAGCTGAAATCATGTGCCATCTAGGCTGAGTTTATTGTGTGCAGGCTCTGGGGAAAAAACACGGCTTCCCAAATCTTTCTTGCTGTGTGGCTGTAGGATTGATGTCCTTTCCTTGGTAGTTTTTAGTTGAGAGCCCTCTTAGTTACTAGAGGCTGCCAACATTCCTTAACTCTTAAAGCTACCAAATGCTCACTGAATGCTTCTCAGGCTTGGAATCTCGAATTTCCTGTTCTGCAACGAAGTGGGAAAATTTGATTGACTCATGTAATTAGTTCTGGCCCACCTAGATAATGTCCCTATCTCAAGGTCAGCTATGCCATATCACATAACTTAATCACAGGAGTAAAAATCCATGACATTCATAGTCTGACAGATTATGCAAGGCATGTATACCACAGGGTGGGAAATCTTAGGGGCCATTATAGAATTTTCTTCCCACTTCAATAAACCAATAAAATTGACTAACAAAGAGACCAGTAATTATGACTAATCCAATATGTGCAGCAAAGTTACACTCTAAGAAAAAAGCAAAGAAATAAATAAAAAAGAACTTGTCATCTATTATGTGATTGATGTTTGAGCCTTTCTGTTAGTATTTTATTGAGTTTTAAAGTTTAGATCAAGTGTTGGATGCCCAGCTAACTGAGCCACCCAGATGCCCTAAAGGTTAAGGTTTTCTTAAGTATGAGAGAGTCTCCTTTGAACTTTGGCAAAACTTCCCAAGTAAAAATGATGTTTGATTTAAATCGTTAACTTCCCTGGGCTAGTGTGCTAATATGTGAAATTTATTGTGGCTTCCTCTAAAATACTATGAGTCTAATACTCTAGAAACTATTTTCTTTTTTTTTTAGAGATTCTTTTCTTTTTTTTTTTTTAAGATTTTATTTATTTGAGAGAGAGAAAATGAGAGAGAGCACATGAGAGGGGTTAGGGTCAGAGGGAGGAGCAGACTCCCTGCCGAGCAGGGAGCCCGACACGGAACTCAATCCAGGGACTCCAGGATCACGATCTGAGCGGAAGGCAGTTGCTTAACCAACTGAGCCACTCAGGCGCCCGAGATTATTTTCTTAATACTTTATCTTTTTAAGTATGTTTTAAGTTATCAAGGGCATGAGATGTGGAGATAAGATGAATCTAATTCATTAGTACATCAATGCACTAAAGATCTTGAGCTCTGGAACCTGACTTGCTAAGTTTAAATACTGATTCTGTCACTTATTAGTTGGGCGCCTTGGACAAGTCATTTAATCTCCCTCTAAGTTTCCTTATTTACAAAATGGGAAAAATGTTTTACTTTCTGAGAAATAACACTGATATTCCACAAAAAGAGTATAACAAGTCATATAGTTTATAAATATTAGCTATAATGATTTTGCTCATAATCACTTTGGTCATAAAGCTTTATTTAAAAATGTTCTAGTGCAGGGCGCCTGAGTGGCTCAGTTGTTAGGTGTCTGCCTTAGGCTCAGGTCATGATCCCAGGGTCCTGGGATTGAGACCTGCATGAGGCTCCCTGCTCAGTAGGGAGTCCCCTTCTCCCTCTGCCCCTCCTCCCACTCGTTCTCTCAATCTCTCTTTCAAATAAATAAAATTTAAAAAATAAAATAAAAATGTCCTAATACACATGACACCAATGCTTTAGCCTATTCCTTTTACCTTTTCAAAAGATGCAAAACAAAAGATAGCTTATTCAATGTCTCATAAAGTTAATTATATCACTTGTCTCTTTTATCACTTTTTAATATTTGCATGCTATTAACTATATGCCCTTTTTAATTTTGATTCTCTTGGCCAAAAATCCCCTTCCTTTTCCATTTCTTTAACCGACTTAAATCTCTTCAGTTGCTGTCTGATGTTCTTAAAGTAAGTCTATTGAGGTTTTGCCAAGTCCTTTCTGCTTTTTATACTTTCTGAGATTTTTTTCATTGATGTGATATATGTGAACTGACAGGCTATTTGTTGCAGTCTTGCTCATTTTTCTATCAATGGCTTATGCTTTATTAAAAGGGAATGGGAAATTGAATGAACTTGTGAAACATTTTCATTTTGTTTGCCTTTTATACCTCCTTTTATGGAGGAGAATTTTAGTCTTATAAGATATTTTGATAAAACTCCATATCACTTTATAGTAAAACATGAAAGAATGTGCTTTACCATTGAAGAAGTCAGCATTTTCTGTAAATCTTTGTGCCTTGATTTTTAAAGGTTTCATGAACCCAGAGTGGCAGCATTGCTTTTGCTTAGTTACAACACAGTGATGTGTTTCTTTTTTTTTGTCAGGAACTGCGGATATGACAACTAAAGGGAGTAAATGGTAAAATGAGAATTAGAGAAACCAAGCCAATTTCCTGTATGAAATTACATGCCATATGCTCAACATTTAGGTCAAAAAGCATGATTTAAAAAATAATGAAAAGGAAAAAAATGTATCTCATTTATGCAAATGAATTCTTATAAAAGTAACTGAGTAAATATAAAATAGAAAACATGCATTTCTGGAGTTCTTTCTTTTTGAGATAAATATTGATGACTCGATTCTAGGACTTTAGAATTAAAAGCAAGCCGGGCGCCTGGGTGGCTCAGTTGGTTGGGCGACTGCCTTCGGCTCAGGTCATGATCCTGGAGACCTGGGATCGAGTCCCGCATCGGGCTCCCCGCTCAGCGGGGAGTCTGCTTCTCCCTCTGACCCTCTTCCCTCTCGTGCTCTCTGTCTCTCATTCTCTGTCTCTCAAATAAAATCTTTAAAAAAAAAAAAAAAGAATTAAAAGCAAGCCAGTTACCTTTTGTAGACATTTGCTTAGAATTCAGTGCTGCAGGTGGAGTTTGGTGCTCTGTGGGGTACTCACCCTTGAGAAATGGATATACATGCACGAAGGATGCAGTTGTAGTGGCAAGATCAGGGTTATTTGGGCTTGAGGGAGACCTTGGTAATGGGACAAACAGTAGAATTCTGCCATTTCTATTAAGGGCTGGGTATGGAGAAGAATGTTGCCCAAATGGGTTGTGGGATACACTAGCAGCTGGGAGACTGGAAGGAAGTATAGAGGTTCTTGAAGACTTTCTAGAGTGGAAATTACCTTTGTCAGTATATTAGCAAAACCAAGTGGAATACACACTGGTGGAAACATTAGTATTCAGAAACAGGGATCATCTATAGATAAGCTGGTAGAGTCAACAAGTAATGACCAACCCTAACCCTTTAGGAGGAATATATAAACTGGTTAATCCATTCCTATTGATACATTCTCATGTTTTGATGCTAAATAACACAGGCAGGAAAAATTAAGGGAATGAAACTGTGAATAGATTTCCTTTCATTGCATCCTCAAATTCATTCTAGCCCAATAAGCTAAAAGAGAGAGAGAGAAAAAAAGTCATTCCTTCATAGTTAGATTTAAAAAAAACATTTTTTTTTTTTGAATTTGTAAAACACTGGAAAGGTATCATGCCTGGAAAAGTGTTGGGAAAAACCTCTAGGGCAATGCTGTCTAATAGGAGTATAATGAGAGTAACAAAAGTGATCCACATATTTAATTTGAAATTTTCTAGTAGTCACATTAAAAGAATAAAACAAAACAGATGAAAAATAATTTTTAATTTATATTTTATTTATCCCAACATGTAAATATATTATCATTTCAAAAGATAATCAATATAAATTATTGCTGAGATATTTTACCTTCATATTTGTATTAAGTTTTTGAAATCCTATGTGCATTTTACCTTTACAACACATATCAACTTGGACTATCACATTCAGATGGTCAAGAACCACACGTGGTAAGTCATCACTGTAGTGACAGTTTATCCCTAGGGAATAACCAGCCCATTTCACATGTGGAATTCATGACACAAAGAGGAAAAGAGATTTTGCCACAGCTACTCTTGGCCAGACCCTGGCTTAGGCAGATCTAAGCATCTAGTTTTTCCCTACACTGCACAGCTAATTAAACACACCAGATAAATCATGTTTGCACTGCCAGAGTAAAAACATTTTTAAAAAATATAAATTATTTAACTCAGGATGCAGATAGAAAGATATTTTATTTGCAGACAGACACAAAATGCCATATCATAAAGATTTCATTAGTGATATAATTTATATATACATTAAAGTATATTTTAGTAAAATCTGAAAATATTTCATTCACTCACTTTTACCAACATATCACATAAGGTAACAAATTTAATTCTGTGTTATTGAAATGTTGTCTTTACCTAGGGGATATTCCAAGTAAGACTCTGAGTGGTAAGGGACAGAAATCATTTCCACTGAACTTAATAAAGAAGGTAGACATTATTTGCCCTATGATCAGGTTTTATGAAATGCATAGGATGCTAATATTAGTATGTGGCACTTTATAGCTCATGTGACTTCTGGGCAATTTTTTTGCCTGTTCAAAGAGATAGAGTCACAGGTAGAATCTCTTTTTGGACCCATCCTGCTTATTCAACATGTCATGTGCGGTCATTACACAGAGAGCCAGGCATTTTCCCTTATCTAGACTGTCAGATTCTTTGTGACAATGATTATTTCTTATTTTAGGAGTGCAGATACTATAATACTTAGCCATGGAAACACACTTTTAAAGAAGTAAAAAAGAATACCCTTTCATTGTAGATATAAACTGTTCTATAGAAGGTGAGGACAGGTCATATTTATATAGTGGATAAACACCGACACAGGAAACTAAAGCACTATTAAACTGCATAGAAATAAATAATTGCTCATGATTATTTATGCTAATTTCTTTCTCAGATTTGGATTATATTATTTGTATTTTGTATTCTTTACCCAGCTTTTAAAAACTATTTTAAAGTGATTTTGGATATTTTTCCAAGTGTTGTCCTTGTTTTTCTTGTATAAATAAGTATACTTTGGATTATGTTTTGTATAATTTGGCATATATTTCTGTCTGGATTTGATTTTTATGTTTGGAGGGGTAGGGAATGCTAAAAAGTTTTGAAGGACAGATATCAGAGTTAACTGCCCACAACACACCATGTGCATAAGAAGCACTGCAAATGGATCAGAAAATAAGTGGATTGGACCTCATCAAAAATATTTTGAAAAATAATTTGTTATTCTATTTTTTATTTTTTTTAACTTTCCCAAATACCTTAACATTTAATAACCCACAACTGCTGGCAATGAATATACTGGAAAACAGTATAGAGTTCAGTGTTGGACTCTAGCTCCATTTTACTTTTTATAACATTCTTCTTCAAAACTAGAGACACTAGGCATTTCATTAAAGACCCAGTTTTGATCCTACTTATAGAAACAAAACTCATTTAAACTAGGAGATCTTTGTGGTTCTACCTTCAGTCCTCTGTTTGGGGAATTTTGTTTGGTTCTCTATGTTTACACTGGCCTCTGGATTGTGCTTCTGTCCTGAATTGTACTAGCAAGGATCAACAACCTCAATCCCCAATGATAAAGCAGCTTCCATTAAAATTTATTGATAAGACATTCTTTTGATGGGTTTAAAGGTGAGCCAACTTTTTTCTTTTATTTCATGATTATCTCTGTGAAGAAATTCTATAAAATTGAAAAATTTCATTTTCTCTTATCTTTGCAATGCTCTGTTATTGTCCTAATTTTCCTAATTTTAATAGAAAACAAGATTTCATAAACATTTCTCAAATCCTCCTCCTCATCCTATGACCTATAGCCACAGAATTCTGCTTTGCCTGTCCTCTGCGTATGTTTTTCAATTCATAGTTTGTGACTGTTTGAGACTGAGGAGTGAGTACTCATTGGGTGTGTCCCATTCTTCTTCCATATAATGCTGTATAATGCACTGTGAGGAAGATAGCACTGTCTCAAGTTTACATGTATAGAACATGTCACATTTTCAGAGCTTAGTAACTTGCCACAGGTATCACAAGTAGTGAATCTGACCAGTTCTCACCACCTCGGCCACTCACTTGTACATCCTCTCTATCCTGGATGTTTGCAATAGACTTCTCAGCACAAAATCTAGGTTTAAATGCTTTAAAATGTATGCCAGATAAAATAATTATTCTGCTCAAATCCCTTCAGTGACTTCCCATCTCATTAATAGCCAAAAGCCAAAACCTTTACAATGATTTTTCATGATCTGGCCCCTCACAACCTTTCTGAGTATGTTTCCCACCACTTTCAAGTTACCAGAAGATATCCTGAGACTCTGTGAGGCCTGACATTGGAGAGTGAGCATGCATACACAGAGCCAAGAAATGTATATACACTTGTACTTGGTGGTAGAGTTTACTAGTTATCCATGGTTAAATAACATATTATCTGAAGACTGAATGGCTTCAACAATAATAATTGTTTATTACCACCCACAGTTTTTGTGGGTAGGAAATGAGCAGCTTGGCTGAGATGTTTTGGTGAGGGGGATCTCTCATGAGGTCGTGCTTATAGTCCTGTGTTGGTGCTTATAGTCCTGTGTTGACCAGTGTTGCAGTCGTCTGGAGGCTTGCCTGAGGCTAGAGGATTTGCTTTCAATGAGGATCACACACATAGATGAGGAATCTGTACCAGCTGTCGTCAAAAGGTCTTACTTTACCACTAGATGGTTTTCTCCAAAAGACTGCTTCAACTTCCCCACAACATGGTGTCAAGCTTCCCCCAGAGCAGCTAGTTATCCATGAAGCCAGTGTGGAAGATGTGTTTTTTTAGGCGCTGCCTCGAAACTTTACCATGACTATTTCATTTCTTTTTTTATTTTTTCACATAGCTATTTCTATATTATTCAGTTAATCATACTAGTAAACCCTGATTCATTGTGGGAGGTCATGAATACTAAGAAACTAGGATTGATTCCTATATCAGTTTCAACACATGGAATCCTAACTGGTACTTTGGAGTCCTAACTGATTCATTGGTTGAGAAATTTAAGAGCTTTCAATCATGGGATTAACTTAAAAAAAAAATCAAATTATTACAAGTAGGGAGATCTTTGAGGGTTCATCCCTTCAACTAGGAAATAAGAGATGACTAATGATTAATCATTAGAAAACCTTTAGGATAGTCAGACTTATTTTGCCTAAACAACAAAAAGTGATATAGCATAACTATATAATAATTAAAGATGGTATTAGGCTTTTAGTTTGGCTGAGCTCTTGGAAGGATAGTTGGAGTTAAATTCCTGTAGGTTACATGATGGCAAAAGTTGGAATGCAACTTTATGGCCAAGTTATACTAGTTCTCATTAAGATGTTAAGTTTTGAGGTAGCTTTTGAGAATGCTTATTCTTATGCAAATATATCTTGTCAGCTTTGGGAGTGGAGGATTGATTTTTTCATTTCTCTGCTGCTTTTTGGTAGGTGTTATGTTATAAGCTAGTTATTCCACCATCATGAATCTTATAAAATGGATTATAAGATTATAAGGTGGTTCAATATCGTTTTATCACTGTAAGACAAAGAAGTTGATTTTTAGTGACTTTTTAGCTAATATTCAGTTTTGCTATAAAACTATCTATTCCCTAATAAATGTCATTTCTTTACACATCAAAGAAAATATAAAACTTGTTATGAAGCAGATAAGAAATACAAAGAAAAAGAAAAAAGGATGATTTACTTCATATTTAACATTTTTAATTTTTTAATTTATTATTTTTTTAGGAACTTATTTTCAGACTATTCACAGTTGAATAAGCCAAACCTTGTTAATTACTCTGGCATGAACACTTAGGTTTTGAGATTTAAATCAACTAGATAGATGAATACTTTAAAAGTATTAATTTTAAGATTATGATACCATTTTAAAAATTCTTTTGCAGACATTTGAAGTACTTTGTCCATTTATAATAAGGTAATAATTGGAAATTTCAAAAACTAAAATGAGACTTAAATGCTCCTCTCTGTATTCCATTTTGTTTTGTTTTTATCTTTCTTCAAACCTCTATATTTGGTATACTTCTTTATGCATTTAATTTGCTTGCTTTTGTAAATGCAATTAAGATTTTGGCAAATTTACAAAAGAGGCTAAGAAATTGCTGTGAACACAAAGGCAGACATAAAAAGGAAATAGCCATTTTGGTAAATTTGATAGCAAGAGAACTAAAAATCTATCAAGCTTTCCTTGGAAAAAATGGATAGGAGAATGTGAGAGGTGCTTTCAGCAAGCTCTAATTGAAGATATACATAAAACAAAGAAGCTGGAAACCATCATTATGACTCTTTCTGTTTAGCAGCAAACAAATACATTGGCAGTAAATAAACAGGGGCATATGTCTGTGAGAGATAGGGTATACATGAGTACTTTCTAGAATTTTGTGTAGGAAGAAAGAAGAGAAAAGGGCCGTTTAGCATAATTTAGAAATAGCCTATGTAAAGCAATACTTTTGTTAGGAATTATATTTACAGCAAGAGTCCTTGGCCAGATTATGAAGTTGGTGAATTTTTGACCTGTATTCATCTTTCTTTCAAGCTTCTCTACATCCTGCTTCTACTCCTAGATCTGTGGTACTCCTTGCAATTCCTCAGTTAGAAATAAAATTAAACATGACTTACCACTTTCACTTAGAGCCAGAGGAAGGGGTGAGTCAGCCAGCCAGTCAGCTCTCAGGAGTCCACATCCATAAAGAACCGTTTCACATTAATAAGGTACTAAGGCCTGGCTGGTAATGTAATTAGATGAAGAAATTGTATTTACGAAAACTCCTATAAGGGACAGTTTTGCCCAGCAAACTTGCATCTTTTATGAATTCTCTTCTGGGGAGGATGACGCCGATAACCACTGGGCTTTTGTTTAGATATAGGGGATCTGAGAGCTTCGGGCTAGTACCAAATGGCTTTGAGTAATGGTGTGGGCAAACTCATTCTCTTCTCCCACGCAAACGCTCCTATAAATAAATATTTAAAATATATTTAAAGAACTTCAGTTTAAAGTGGTTCCAAATTTTAGACTGCATTTTGGGCTGTCGTATTTAGTCCAATCTTGTCTAATTTTGTGGCTAAGCAATCCCCTTATCCTCCACATCTGGCACTTTATGTTCTTGTTCCCCGTTTCATTTTGTCTCCTTAGCACACATCACTAATGCACTTTGTACTATCACTAAGTTTCAACCTAGATGACATTTCCTATGGAAAGCTTTCCTTGGCTTGGCTAGTTGCCTCTGCTCTTTGATCTCCCTTTTGACCCTTAACACATTTGGCTTCTCCTTATTAAAATCCTTTTCATCTGGTGGTAGTAAATTCTAGTTGTATTGTCTAACTACCTTCCTGAGTCATATACCCTGTGAGGGCCTATTTTATCATGTCTACTTTGTTCATTATTTTATCCAGTTATTAACATGGTAATTCTGCTTTTAATATATTTTATCAAATAAATGAATGATTGATTCCAAATGATAGAAGCTGTTAAGTCTTCCTGGCATGAACTTTTAGATTTGATACTTTGGAAATTCACAAGCTGTTCAGATTGCTTATTGGTTCTCTCATGAGGCTGCTATGGAAACATACACCCAGGTTGTTGCCTATAAAAGTGTTAACTCCACCCTGGAAATGCCTAGTTGTACCTCCTTTAAGTTTGGCCTTCTGTAGGTCTTCCCTTTTCCTTTGCCATCTGAATAATGGCATTTAGGTGGCCATGATCAGGTGAGGGATTAGGACAGAACTTTCTAACATGGAGTTTATGAAAATCTTTTCAGTTGTAAACAGAAGAATACCAAAGGATGACATTTCTTGATGTTAATAAATTTTTGCCACCACACCAAACGAAAGGAGTACTTTTTAAGTTCATGTGATGTACTGTGTTTCAACAGGACACCACCCTGATATTTGAGACTCTTGTATGGAATTATCCCATTGTGTATATTCCTCAATCTGTAACAGTGGTAGGTATCTGGTTGAGGACTAGAGATCTTAGATTTTACTTGTTTCTTTCAATTTATTTTTTGCTGTAATGTAGGACTAATACTAACCAGACCACAAGAGCAATATGAATTAAGACAAAAGTAAATAAACAACAACAAAAAAAAAAAGATGACAAATTTGAGGAAGGTCAGGCATGAGAATGTGAGCCCAAAGAGCAGTCCAAAATTATGGCTCTTTTGGTTTGAACTAGAAGAAAGGCCAGGAGAAGGAAAACATATTTATTGAAGGAACTGATAGTTATACAGATAACATTCTTCTAGAGTGACGGGAGTGGAGAGGGGCTTCACTGAAAGACCTGTGGATTTATACCTCGTACTCACTTTTTTAGATGAGATTCTCTCTGTAGAAGAACTATGAGGGTTCTTAGACAAAAGTCTTTTATTTTTTCATTAAAGAGGTAAGGCAAAATTTGTGGTAAATGTGGTAGGATCTTGGAGATTGATGATGATGATGATGATGATGATGATGATGACTGCTAACAATAAGAGTTTATTAGGTGCCAGGGCTTTTATCAAGTGGTTTATCTGATTTATCTAATTTAATTGTAAGAACAACTCTCTGAAGAAGGATTATTATTGTCCTCATTTACAAATAAATAAACTGATTTACAGAGAGGTTAGATTAGCAATCTAAAAACAAGGGGGCAGGACCAGGATTTTAGACTAGGCAGTGAGAGTCCAGAGACCAATCTCTTAGGCACACAGATATGAAGCAAAGGACATTCTAAATAAAGGACTATCATGAACAGAGACAGAGAGTTATCAGCCCAGAATTTTTTCTGTGAACAAGAGATTGTACACATGTAATTGGAACGTGAGGGGGGAGAAAGGCAGTGGCGTGTGAAATTGAAAATACAGGTTTGGACCAGTTGCAGAGGACTTCTCATACTAAACAATTTGTACTTTTTGTTTTGGGTATAAAAGTGAGAAAAAATACTCCAAAGGGAAAACATAAATTGAGGAATTACTAGTGCTAAGGGTATTACCAAACCAAGTAGTCCTCAGAAAGGCAAATATCCATTGTAGAGATATAGAGACTTTCATATTTTCAGAGGCCATTCTGAAGAACAGAATCAACATTGCTTTTCTTAAAGTTTCAAAAATAGGGAGAAGTTTGGAATAATAAAACTGGAGGTATGAAGTTCAAAGATGTTTAGGGCTATCATATCAGTAACTCCTCAGGTACTGATAAGGTGAAATTTCTTTAAACATTTTGTTAGAAAAAAATTGTGACAGACTTTGAAATGGTCAAAAAGATCATTAGGTGTCTTTGCAATAAAATGTTGGCCATTGTCTATGGATCCTTCAAGGGTTATCTATTATATATGGATCTGTACTTCTAATTGTCTTTGAGATATTTTATACATTTATAAAATGTAGAAATTAATAGTAATGCAAATGGTTTTTATCTGTAGAAATGTAGTTGAATTTTGTCTGGTGGAGATATAACTTTTTATTGCCTTATATATACTGGATAATATTGCACCATGTAACAAACTAGTTTCAGCTTTCTTGATTGCATATGTGCCTATCCTTTGAATTCTTCTTTAAATTATTTTGGTTTTTTTACATTTTACTGGTTCCCCTACTAATTAATATGATAAATTTGTAATGTATATATTTTATATTTGTATAAGTCATGATTTTTCCTTTAAAAATATTCTTTTTTTCCTTAAAAACACTCTTTAACATTTCTAACTACAGTTGACCCTTGAACAACATGAAGGTTAGAGGTGCTGAACCCCCACACAGTCAAAAACCCATCTATAATTTTTGACTTCCCCAAAATTTAACTATTAGTCTACTATTGATTGGAAGCCTTACCAATAACATAAACAGTTTATTAACCATATTCTGTATATTCTGTGTATTATATACTGTATTCTTACAATAAGTAGTCTGGAGAAAATACAGTGTTATTAAGAAAATCATAAGGAAGAGATTAATACATTTACAATACTGCACTATATTTATTTTTTAAAAAATCCTATAAGAGTGGACTCACACAGTTTATTTTTTTATTTTTCTTTTTTTTTTAAAGATTTTATTTATTTATTTGATAGAGACATAGCAAGAGAGGGAACACAAGCAGGGGGAGTGGGAGAGGGAGAAGCAGGCTTCCCGCTGAGCAGGGAGCCCAATGTGGGGCTCCATCCCAGGACCCTGGGATCATGACCTGAGTGGAAAGCAGACGCTTAAAGACTGAGCCACCCAGGCACCCCTGGACTCATACAGTTTAAACCTGTGTTTTTTAAGGGTCAGCTGTATTTAATCTCTAGATCAGTGTTGAAAATTTGCTTACTTTCTTTATTATAACTCCTTTTATTGCTATTATTACTGGTTGGTTTACCCATAATACTTATCAGTAAAACATTTCAATTAAACTGAAAGTAATGACAATATTACTAGCCATTGATATTCATTGTACATCTCAGGGACATTTTCATTCATTATTTCACTTAACTCTTACAAAATATAGTGGGGTAAATACTGTTATTAGAATACCTATTTTACACATAAAATAATGCTTTAAGACTTCAATAACACCATGTAACAAATAAATGAGAGTCAGGACTCAGACTCAACTCTCGCTAAGTAAAAGTTTTGTGCTTTAACAACCAGACCATATCCTTTTTGTAACTTAGTCTACAAAGCACACTCTCAGAGTAGTACCACTACCAGAACCAGAATAGTTCATTGTATCTTCTTCTGAGCTAAAATATGGTGGACCTAAGCTATTTTCCCTTACAGGGAACTCTTGAAGATTTTGAATCAGGTAAGTGGTGTGATCAGTGAGATAATTTAGGCAGAATAATCTTGTGTTTGTGAGAAGAATGTACTGGAGAAGGGGAAGCTGAGTGTTAGGAAAACATCCTAACACTGATAGGATGTGTTATCCTATTGTGATGATCCTATTGTGATGATTTCCACATCAACAATAGCTAAGAGGGCATGTTGTTTGCACTTCTATTTTTTCAGGAAGACTGGAAAAGAGGGGATCAATATAAGAGATGTATTGGAGGTAAAATTGACAAGACTGGACAAGTAACTAAATGGGGTTTGGGTGGCAAGTATGCCAAAGACAATTTTCAAATTTTAAGGTTGGCTGACAAGGATGGATGGTGGTTCTTCTCATTTTGACACATTACACAGCTCCCTGTCTCAGTCTTTGTAGAATCTAAAATATAGTTATTGAGTAACATTCTCTAGCAAAGTTCAAATTGGGCACTTCTGTGTATAAAAATCTCATGATTTTCTATTACTTAGGAAAAAGATTGTGTCTTACTTTTTGATGGCAAATCTGTGGCCAGGAGTTAAATATATATACACAGTATTCATGCAAATAGAAACAACATGAATTAACAGCAGGAGATCTTTATGAACAAGATTCTTAGTACATTTTTGTTTGAAAGCACTAATAAATCAGTTTTGTAGAAAGCCTTTGTCCTGGTACAACACTTACCCTCAAGGTAATGAGGATGATTTCCTCATTTATTACTTGTCTAAGTTCTAACCTTTGTAACTTCCACTGAGTCAACTTAGAATTTGTGTTTTAGTGTGATGATTTATGTATCATATTATTAAATATTCTATGTAAAATATACTTGTACCTAGTATCCCCTAATGCCATTTTATCTAGTGGTTTTTTGTTTATTTATTTTTCACTCAGTCTTTCTTTACTCTGAAATTAAGTTTTCTAGCAATAAAACAACAAAAGGACTTTTTTTTTTTTCTTTTGTGACTTTAGGTACTACAGTATTTCTCTTTAGGGTAGCAAAAGGAAAAAAAACTTACTTTACACTTCTGTAGAGAAGGAGGGCCAATTCTCAGATTCAGGCTTACATCCATAGGTAGTTTCTCACTGTGACCTTGTAATTGACCTTTGGCCTGTGAATTCATGAATGGAGCCAGAGAAGTATCTTTGAAAGAATTAGGGTAGCTATGACTATAAAGTGAAATATAGATGCTGTATTTAGGATAAGTCAAGCAAAAATGATTATCTCAGTTGAACTAGACTAAATTAGAAATCTTTCAATTCATTTTGTATTCATAACTAGCTGTATGATTTTAGTCAGTTGATCTAACAATACTATAATTTTGACATGATACTAGTAATAATGGCACTTGCCATGTATTGAGAGCTGTTTGCCC
This sequence comes from Eumetopias jubatus, assembly GCF_037043125.1. Classification (NCBI taxonomy): domain Eukaryota; kingdom Metazoa; phylum Chordata; class Mammalia; order Carnivora; family Otariidae; genus Eumetopias; species Eumetopias jubatus. The sequence continues at coordinate 110,591,386 of NW_028274814.1, read as the reverse complement.
TATTCCATGTTTAGCAATTTATGTACATTATGTCACTTAATGCATATAATTACTCAAGGGTTTGGTATTATTTTTTGTATTGACATTTGAAGTGACTAATGCTCAAAGATATGAACTTGCTCGTGGATATCTAATTTTCAAGAAGTGGAGCTATTTTATGTAGTGTCAAATGCTATGCTCTTGACCACTATAGTATAATTTCTTGATAATACTGTTATTTTTCTGATTACTATGTGTGTCCAAATTTGCACTTTAAATGAGATTTAAATGCATTGATTTATTTTCAATATGTTTCTTACAAATTATCCAGTGTCCTATTTTTGCTTCCTCTGGTCTGTAAATGACTATTTGATTCATATAAGTCAAGATGAAAGTTTTAATAGAGGAAATGAATGTGTCAATAAAACTGTCTTTATTCTGCACTGAAAATTTCAACTTCAAGAAAATAATATTATTTTAATGGGACTTTATTGACAAGAATGATACATTATTGGTGGTTAAAACAAATATCACTTCTATAAAGATAATATTAGAGGTGGTGCCTTGCCAGTGATCTGTCAAGTGTATTTACAAATGCTATCCTTTCCCAGGAGAGAAGAGAGAAACTTCTACATTGACTCAAAAAACTTTCAGTTTGAAATATTAATAATAGGCATCACAGTGAATAAAGATTGATAACTAGTATTATTTTCATGGGTTTGAGGAATAGCGTTATCCATGCTTAACTGTATGGTGGACTAGAAATATAATACTTGCTCATCAAAGTAAAGGTTCTCAGTTATCCCTTCCTAAGGATCACTTCCCACTGATGAAAGTTGAACTGTGCATGTGAAAGATGGAGTTGGTGCTTCTCAAGTGCCTATTATTTACTTTACTGCAGACCTCTGTAGTTTTAAAAATCATTTCAGAATAAAAGTTCCATGAGCTTGGAGGGGTCCATTTTTCTGATGTATTTATGGATAATTTCACTATAAAATTAATATCTGCAATGTTAGAGATTGAGGAAAGATTTCTTATGTGAAATCACTTGAAAATTTGTATTTTGTGTATGTGTGTGAATGTGTTTGTATATATGTGAATATGTATGTGTTTACACATTCGTAATAATGGTCTCATATTAAATTACCTGGGCTTGAGATATTGGTTTTAATATATGGCATTATGAAAAAAAGTCAAATAAAAAATCAAATGGAGATGAACCATCTTGAAAGTCGTCTTGCCTTAACATTTATTCTGTGCCTACTTGAGCTTAATACAGAGAAAATTAAGTAAATATGATCATTGGCCTACAGCACATAAGCCTTAATAATCATGAAAATGAAATAAAGATGTAAAAAGACATACACATTATTGTAAACACATCTAAGGGAAAAACCATGAGAAGAACTAAAATGATAGACAGTAAAATAAAATGTTATTACTAATCCAGTGTGCCTTTTCAGGGTTATTGCATTGGGACTGTGCTAGAATTTCATCAATGGCTCAGGCAGGCAGAATATTTGGCAGTTTTATAACATGACTATTCTTTTTCTTTCACTGATAAACCTTTTTTAGATAAGATACAAAGAGAGTCTGCCTCTTTTAAATTTACAGAGTAAAAATGTCTTCATAAATTATTCTTATTCACCTCCTATTGTTCTTTGAGGATAGTTTTCCATTGTTTTCAAGTGTTGTTTTCCAACCTTGCCCTTTTTGATGGCTGTTCACTATTTCATTTAAAAAAAATTTAGTACCTACTCTGTTCCAGGTATTGAATGAGGTATATACTTTCTGTGACTGAAATACAATCTGTTTTGTGATTCTGTTGGACCAAAACTTGTTCTTCATTTTAAGAGAAAATGTGTCTCTTTGAAATTTCTGTCACTGTTCTGATTAACTTTTGAAATAATACAAAATATTGCTATTCACACAAACCTACAAATAAAAAGATAGCTTAGTTATTTCTCTTTACTTTTCTTCTACACAAATTTAAATGTGTATTTTTCTCATAGCACATACTTTTAAAATTCTTTTTTTTTAATATTTTATTTATTTATTCATGAGAGACAGAGGGAGAGAGAGAGGGAGAGAGAGAGAGAAGCAGAGGGAGAAGCAGGCTCCCAAGGAGCAGGGAGCCTGATGCGGGACTCTATCCCAGGACCCTGGGATCGTGACCTGAGCTGAAGGCAGACGCTTAACCATCTGAGCCACCCAGGCGCCCTCATAGCACATACTTTTAAGATTGCTTTAGTAACCACCATGCCATTATCAGTGTCCCATGTCCTTTCCTGAAAGCAATCCCAGGATTTGGCATAATGCTATACATATGCTTTGAACAGAATGTAACTGAGGGGAAATGTTTCTTCTTGGCAATGGGCTTGAAATTCTCATCAGTTTGAATAATTTGGTATTCTGATGTATTTCTCTAAGGAGGATATAATCCTAAACTTTGGAATAGGATATAAATAATTTTGGGAAGCACTCTCCATTTACATATACCTCACTACTTATTCCATTTCTTTCATGTTTTGTTATGTTGCCTGATGTTAGTAAGAATTCATATTCTGGAACTTGGTATTAAAACATTAATTAATCATATACACATGTTTTGAAAGAGTCTTTGATAGATAAATCCATTTTGAGAGGGACAAAGACAATCCAATGATACTGTGTTAAGCAAATGTAAAGGGTATGGACATGGTCAAATTCTATAAGAGGAGATGATAAAGCAAAAGTGGCAAAATATAGTAGAGTTTGTTCAATGAATATGAAGGCCTGAAGATTAACTGTCTTAAAAGTCTGCAAAGATGGTTGCCAATAATTTCTTTTATTTCTGTAGATGCACAGTATTCTTCCTATCTAGCAGGAGAATCCATTTCCTCTCCTGTTGAACTGGACTGGCCTTGACTTGACTTCATTTAACAAAAAAAATTGTGGTAGATGTGACATAGAGTGACTTTTGGCCCTTGTATTAACAGAGAGTATGGTTGCCATTTTTATTTTTTAGAAAGGAGTCTTTGTGTAGAGAAGACCAGGATCTCCTGCCTGGGAGGCTATGCAGAGAGAAAAAGAATGAGAAATAACAAGAAAGGAAGGAGAACCCTGAAGAACAAACCTGTTCCAGTCAAAAAGTAGCACACACTTCCCCCAGCCCCCAATGAATATGGGATATGAGGCTGTATTGAATAATTCAGTAACAGTAGAGCCATCCAAGCCACCAATACATGGGGCAGAGATGAACCCTGCAGCAGCCTTGCCTGTTCTGGGTGGGAGGAGGAGCAGATAACTTTTGTTTTTAGTTGGTCATTTTGGACCATGAATTGTAAGCCATGTCTTAAGGACATGATTTTCTAGCAACAAGTTAGAATGAGCTTGTTTTCCTGAAGTCCTGGAACATTATTTTAGCTGCAGGCTGTGATTAGAGAGAAATGAATGTATATTTGTTTAAGTCACTGTCAGTCTGAGTTTCTAAATCTAACCAAGACTCTCTCCAACAGAACCAATTAGACCCTTCTAAGCCCTCTTCTCAAACTTGGCCTCCTTGCCAGGCTGGTGTTGCCCAGTTTTAGCAAAAATTCTGCTAAGTCAGTTTAGTGAGAATCTCCCACTCTTGATAACTGATGACTTTTGGTATCTGATCAAGTTCCTCATCCCCAACTTTGATATGTGAGTGTTTGACCTGCCTTCAGCAGGAATCTTATTTTCACTTTAGCAAGAATCCCCTGTTGATGTCTCTTAATGTTTTTTCATTTACTGGCTCCCTCACTCTGTTCCTTGGTTACAAATCCTCAGCTTCTTTGCTGTATTTAGAATTGAGCCAGATTTGGCTCCCCTGTTATGATCGTTTTGACATCATTTGCAACTTCCCTGAATAAAGTCTTCCTTACCATTTTATCACGTGTCAGAATAATTTTTTTTAACACTACCAGACCTAATATTTTCTGTCTCAGAAATTAACTTTGAGGACTCAAGGATGATCAGGCATCTAGATTGATTTTAAGAAGACCTTTTTTCTTTTATATTGACTGCTTTACCATTATCTGCATTAATGGGACCATTAAGCCTGTGGGGCCCCATCAATAGGGAATAACTTATTATTTTATAAGTAAGGAAAGTGATGCAGGATACAGAAATGTTTTAGTATCTACTTTTCCAATAAGTAAGTTTCTCTTTTAAGAAATAATTGTTTTGAGAGAGTGTTGATTGCCCTGTACATATTGTGAAGGTTACTAGAAATTGAAAATGTGCAGAAAAAAATATGTTATTTCTGTTTGTATCTCAGACAAATTTAGAACATCTATTCACTTTCCTCAGTTTCTGGACCTAGTTATCCCATTGCTCCAGCTCCAGAAATTTCCCCTCCAACAAAATTATCAACCAAAAGCCAAATTGTTTGGTTTTGGCTCTAAGCCACAGATTTATAGAATTCACTGAACCTTTCGGGATTTCTTTTGTGTTGTCTCTCTTTTCCCTTTGGTCTTCCCAGCTTTTGATTGATACAGCTTTTTATTTGATCTGGGAAAATCAAAAGCCTGAATCCTGGCCAGAATAAGTCCTGTAGGGTAGATATTTAGGAGAATTACATGGAAATAATGCTAGTGGGTCAATGGAATGAAAATACAAAGTCAATTTTAAACAAGAAGGTTCTGTGTTAGTAAATATCAATATCATTGAGATGTCAGAGATTCTGCTGGGAAATATTTACACTTCTTAGAAAAAATTGTTATTTTATTACTAGACATATTCTACCAATATTTTAATTTTTAAATAAAGCATAGAATCATAGCATGTAAAGATGAATATATACTATTACAGATTAAGGGAAAGATTTAGATAATCCTTTGGACAAGATAACAAATCTCATTATAGATATTACTAATTATAGAATGAATTAAAACAATTCTGGAAAAAAAAAAGAACATTTGGAGATACACATTGGGACCAAATCCCATAAAGATGGTGAATGTTAGAAAAATAAAATTCCTGTTTTCCCAGTAATGGTGGGAAAAATTAAATCTGATAAGTGTAGACCAAGTTTATTATGAATGGACTTGATTTTTCAACAATGGCTATTGATGGTTGTTTTTTTGTGTTTTTTTTTTTATTTTGTTTGTTTTAGAAAAGCTTTGTAGAAGGATGCAGAGAATATTTATAAAGTAGGGGGAAAATGTCTATTTCTGAATGGCTTACACGATTAGAGAACAGGTTGAGAGGAGTATGGGGAAGAGAGAGAGACTGAGTAGCAGGCTTATAGTAAAGAATTAGGTTATTGCTGATGTTGCCCTGATCATTTATTTCACACCACTTTGCAATGCAATTTTAAAAGTCTGGTTGCCAGTCATGAAAGAAGTGGAGAACTGAAGCACTTACTCAAATGAAGCTGTTTCTGCAAATGTATTACTAGCTTGAGTTATCTGGGTAGTTCACATTTTGTTCTTTGCACATGTAGATAATTATTTTTGTGTTCTTGAGGATAGGCATGGGAAAGACATTTTTTAGCTTTGTTTTAAGTATGCCTGATGTATAGAAAATGGCTTTTTGTAAAATAACTATTCTTTACAAATGATTGCCAGGCAAAATGCTGTAATTCCCTGCTCCACTGGTTATGATTTGGGACCCGCCCATTGCATGTTATCCTGGAGGCTTTGTTCACTTCAGGGAGCTTGTTGATTTCCAAGTCCCTGAACATATGCTTTCACAAGAATGCACTCTCTATGTTTAATTTCATTTACCTTTGTGTAACTCACCACACACATAAGACATTTCTTTCCCAGATACAAATGCTGACTGTCTTATGGATATATACGAGGCAAAAAATCTTTGGGGATGTGACTTTTATTTTGAACGAAAGAATGAATGGATGGATGAATGAATGAATGGATGAACAAATGGCAAAATCCCAAAGAAACCAGCAAATAGAGAATTGGCAGATTTGTGGGCTGTGCTGTTGTCACTGTTCAGTTCCTTCAGGAATTATAAGCTAGCAGCAAAAATCCACTCTCTGAATATATTATGAATCATTATTTATTCCCTTTAAAAAGAATCAAAGTAAGGAAAATATTTCAAATGCATATCTCATGATTGTTCATCATATTCCATCTTGACCTGAATCTTCATGTTAACCCTCTTACCCTGACAGAGAGGAATCAGGAGACAGACTTTGTTTCATCTGGTTCTCCTTGGACCTCATTTATTTCAATTTCATTACTAACAGGACAACATCTGTGTTCTCTTCCCTTTAACCTTAGTTTTTAAATTCGTCTTCAGAAATTGTACGAGGAGGTAGTCAGAGAATTTCTTAGCCTCTCATTTTATTCTCTGTCAACTTATTCAGGAATAAAGCCCTTCTCATCTATTTTTAAACTTTATAAATTTCTTGAATCAAGCAAAGCATTCTACCACATGATGACTCCATTCTGATTAGTAATTAGTTTAAAAGCACCTTAGGTTGCGTTAATTACATTTGCCATAGAATATAAAAATTGTCACTCATAAGAATATTTAAAAAGATATTTCCATTTCAGTTTTTTACATTTTGGGTTTACAGTTACCTTAAAGTCATTTCAGAAAGTAAAAGAATTTAAGAATTTTTACCAAACGTCAATGTTATCATTTATAAGTATGTGTTTGCAGAATCTAGTAAGTGGTGATATTTCATACTTTTGGCCTTTGTAGGTCATATGCTTAGTCAGAATCACCTTCTTTCACCTGGTACTCCTGGAAACCACTAATAAACTTTAAAATTATCTCCTCTTTCTTCCTAACATTGCAAAAATAGTATTGACTATAAGAAAACTTACACAAACTTCTGAGTGAAATTTAATGTATCTGTATTTCTATTAAATGATTAAAGTGCTGCCTAAACTCATTCCCTCCACCTGTTCTTTGAGTCCCATCCCCTTGCCACTTATTATTTCAGGACACTGCTTCTGCTGTGTCCCCAATATCTTCCACTCTAGTACTATGCTTCTCTTTATAGCAAAACTCCTCAGAAGAGTTGTCATTATTAGCTGGCTCTACATTTTCTATTTGTATCTCCTCCTGAATCCATTTCAGTTGGACTTTTTGTCAGTGTATTACATTGAAACAGATCTTTTCATTGTCATGTATAAACTTTAAATCACAAAATCCGATGGCCATGTCACCTCAAAGCAGTCAAGCTCTTTGTGGTATTTGACCCATTTGATCCATCTTTCTTTTGAAAATCTTTCCCTCATATTTCTTGCAGGACATAATTCTCTCACTTTTCTTCTTAGATAATTGGCCACCCCTTCTCAGTCTCCTTTGCAAGTTCCTCTTGTTTCTTCACTCCTTAAATATTAATGGGCGTTGGGACTCCAGCCCTCAGATCATCTTTTAGCCTGTTTATATAAACTTTATCAGTTGATCTCATCTGGTTTCATGTCCTTAAGTACTATGTACACATTGATAGATCTCACATTTGTATTTCCAGTACCGACTTTCTCTTGAAATCTCTAATTGTATATCTAATTTTATATATTTCCATTTAGATATTTAATTGATTTATTAAGCTTAAATTTTCCAAGATCAAACTCATGGTTTCTAAGTTCCAAACTTGCTCCTCCCATGAGGCTTTCCCTCAGTAAGTGATAGTGAAAATCTACCAGTTAATCAGGCCAGAAAGCTTATAATCACCCTTGATTCCTCTTTTTCTATAATAATCCATACCTAATTTATCAACAAATCCATTCTGTAATACCTTCAAAATAATACTCGAAGTCAAACCCTTCTAATCCCTACTGCTGCTACTCTACTATGAGACATTGACCTTTATCACCTGGATTATTTCCATATCTTCCTAACTCATACCTCTGCTCCTATTTGTTATGTTATTAAAATTAGATAGAAAAGGGGCACCTGGGTGGCTCAGACGGTTAAGTGTCTGCCTTCGGCTCGGGTTGTGATCCCAGGGTCCTGGGATCGAGCCCCACATCGGGCTCCCTGATGGGTGGGGAGCCTGCTTCTCCCTCTCCTTCTACTGCTCCCCCTGCTTGTGCTCTCTCACTCTCTCTGTAAAATAAATAAATAAAATCTTGAGAAAAATAAAATTAGAAGAAATGACAAAGAAAAGTAATGTATATATTAGGTGATGCTAATTGCATTTAAATTGATCTAAGGTATTTTTATTTTTGGAAGGAGTAGAGTTTGGCTTTAGTTTTTTTTTAAACTATGCAGAAAAAGAACTGCAAAAATCTGCATAGGGATCTCTTTAAATCTTTGAGTGCTAAACCGTGCATGTGAAGGGTAAGGCTATGTGAAGAATGAAAAGTGGGGAAAAGCCATCATGAGAAAACTTCACACTAAATAATTATCAGGAGCAGGGCTGAGAGACTCTTGAGTCTGGTCAGTCAGAATGGAGAGATCGTGTTGAGAACCAGGAAATTCCACAGAGAAATCAGATCATGACAAAGAAGTAGAGCTAAACTAGACAGAACTACACAAAGAGGATCTATACAAGTGGTAAACATGTTGGTAAATATAATAGACTTTATTGTATTTTTATTTTTTAAAATTACTCTGAAAAATTATTATCTATTTAAAACAAAATGATAGCAACGTGTATGGTGTTTGTAATATAGGGAGAAGTAAAATTTATGACAATAATAGCCAAACAAATGAGAATGGAGACTCATAAGTTAAATATGCATATTTTATCCAATAGAACATCTCATAAAAGATAATTAAACAAAAGCCAAAGGCAAGATTTAAAATAATATCAAAATGCTTATTGCAAATGGTGGGAGGAAAACAAAACAAAACAAAGGAACTATGAGATGAATAGAAAGCTGGTTGCTAAGATAAACTTACATCTGACTGTATCAATAATTGTATTAAATGTAAATGAACTAAACATGCCAATTATAAGGCAGTGGGCCTCAGAATGGATAAAACAAAGCCATTTCCAACTATATATTCTCTTTAAGAAACACATTTTAGGGGCACCTGGGTGGCTCAGTTGTTAAGTGTCTGCCTTCAGCTCAGGTCATGATCCCAGGGTCCTGGGATCAAGCCACTCATCAGGCTCACTGCTCAGCGGGAAGGCTGCTTCTCCCTCTCCCACTCCCCCTGCTTGTGTTCCTTCTCTCACTGTGTCACTCTCTGTCAAATGAATAAATAAAATCTTAAAAAAAAAGAATAGAAACACATTTTAATTATAAAGACAGATGATTTCAAAGTAAAGGGATGGAAAAGAATATATTATACAAACTCTAATAATAGGAAAGCTGAAGGGGTGCCTTGGGTGGCTCAGTTGGTTGAGTTTTTGACTCTCAGTTTCAGCTCAGGTCATGATCTCAGGGTTGTGAAATTAAGCCCCACATGGGGCTCTGTACTCATTGGGGAATGTGCTTGAGATTTTCTCTCTCCCTCTCCCTCTGTTTCTCCCCCCACTCATGCTCTCCATAAATAAATAAATAAATAAATAAATAAATAAATAAATAAATAAGTAAAATCTTGAAAAAAATAAGAAAGCTCAAGTGCCCATATTAATATTAAACAAAGTTAACTTCAGTACAAGAAGTATTACTAAAGATAAGGGTGACATTTCCCAATGATAAAAGGGTAAATTAATTAAGAAACATAATAAGCCTAAATGTCTATGCACAAAACATAAGATCTTTAAACAGGTGAGGCAAACACTGATGAACCTGAAAGAAACAAATAAATCCACAAAGTTGGTTATTTTGATTCTCCTGTATCAGTAATACAACAGGTAGACAGAAGATCAAGAAATGTGTAGAATACTCGAACGACACTATCAACCAATTTTACCTAATTATCATTTATAGAACACTACACCCCATAACATATTACTTTCACTTGTACATGGAACATTAACCAAGATAGACAATATGCTTCACCATAAAAGTCTCAATAAATTTAAAAGAATGGAAATTACTTAGAGCATGTTCTCTGAAGACACAAACTTAAATTAGAAATAAATAAAAAATATATCTGGAAAACCCCAAATATTTGGAAACTTTACACAATAGTTCTAAACAACTAATGGGTCAAAGAGGAAATTACAAGGGAAATTAGAAAGTATTTGAAACTGAATGAAAATAAAAGTATAACCTATTAATTGTGGATTGCAGGAAAAGCAGTATTTTGAGGAAAATTTGTGCTTTAGATACTTATATTGGAAGGGAAGTTTGAGATCAGTGATCTAGGCTTCTGAGCTCACACCTTAAGAAGCTCAAAATATAGTAAATTTAACACAAAAGGGTATAAGGAAAGAAACAATAAAGACAAGAGTAAAACTAAAAGAAAGCGAAAACTATAGAAGATGGAGAAAATAAATGCAGTTAGCAGCAATCAATTTGAATGACAACACTCAAGCCTCCTCAAAATAAAGGTCACAAATGTCCAGTATATTAATACACAACATGTAAAATTTATGCATCATTAAGCTTCCTTTGATTTTGTTTATATGTCATTTTGTTTAAAAGGTTATAACACTGACAGATTCTTATAGGAAAGGAGATGTTATTTTTATGATTCCCAGACTACATTTTATATTTGGATTAGAAAAAGTAAGTAGCATTTTTTTGTAAGATGATAAGTGGTATTTTTGCAAAGGCAGGAGGTGCTGAAGAGGAAGGAGAAGATGTGAGTGTGAAAACACCTGCTGGAGCACTGCCTCAGCACAGGCCCAGAGGAAGGTGGTCTCTATAGGACCTCGGAGGGTTGGCCTGGACATGATAACCTTTCCACAGTTTTCTGGGCATGGAATACAGAGCTTCTGTACAGCATGTGCTCCAAGGCCTCTTGTCCAAGTCCTCAGTACCTTCCTCCACCAGCCAGGTGCCACCTGCTTGCAGCTGCTCCCCATGTGGCCTGCGCACTCCAAAGGCCTCCTGTCCCTACCAGCAACTGGACAGTTGCTGATCATCTGCATTCTGGAGACTGTTCTCTTGATGCCCAGCAATCCAGAGTAGCTCTGGCCTGGCCAAATCAATGAACTTCTCTGCTATCTGGTGGCTGAAACAAGCCTTCTGTAAGAGTTCTTATTTGTCCTCCTGTAGGTACTCTTCCTTAGCAGTAGGGTGCCATATAGCTTCCTTATATCTCATAGATATTCTTTTCTTATAGATAACCACTCATTATAGTAAATGCTTCCTGTTTAACCCACTGTGGAGTTTATAGCTCCTTCCTGGTCTTGGACTGATATGATGGATAAATGTCAAAGTTCATATAGTAATTTCAGAACAATCCCTTTAAAATTACAATAATCCTTAGTTTAGATTTTTAGACCTCTTGAGTATGCTACCATCCTCACCCCCCACAGCCCCCAAACCTAATCAGAATCTCTGGCATGCTTTTGCTAGAAGGGACATATTTAACAAATGTAGATATAAAGATACAGCTATGACGTTTGGTGACCATGGGACTAACATTATATAATACTGGATATTTTTCTCACTTTTTATAAAAGTCATCTTTAAGATGAAGCTCATTTATAAATCATCTAAGGACCTTGTAAGACTGAGACACTCAGATTTGTGAACCTGAAAAATAAATATTTTTCAGCTTTCCTAGTTATCTCTAATACCTATATAAGGAAAGACAGTTTTGTTAAAGTTTAAAGGCTGAATCTGACTGTCTGGGTTTTTAAAAAATAGGATAGAACTTAACATAAGTATTCACTTAATCCACATGGACATAAATACTGCCAAATGATGACAAGAACAATGTTATTCAATGTTGCCTGCAAGCTAGCAACATTAGCATCATCTAGGTGTTTTATGGAAATGCAAATTTTCATGTCCAAACCCAAACCTGGCCCCTATGAGTCAGGTTGTTTTTGTTTTCCAAAAGCCCTTGTTTTCAACAAGCCCTCTAGGTGATTCTTAGTCCAAATTGTAGAGCACTGACTTAGAACATCTCAGATGTGGGAGACATCTATCATTGTCTCCTAGATTTTTAACCAGGTGGTCTAGTATTCATAAACCTCTGGGATCTAGTAGATTTAATAGAAAGTCAATGAAAATTTAAACAACCTTTCTCTGTCCCTGGATTTTGAAAGAAAGGGCAAGTGAATATCAAGAAACAATTGATTGTGAAGAGTTTATGTTATGTGGTTGAAATGATGTGTCCCAAGAGCAGACTTCTTTACTCTCTCAGAAGCATGCTTAACTAATGCCTTTGCTGTTTGTTTTCTCTCCCCTTCTTCATCCTTTTTCTTCAGTATCTCCTGTTTATGGAGAAACACCATTCACCACCTGGCAATGAAAATGCCACTTACTTTTCTAACCCAAATATACAATGTAATCTGGGAGTCATAAAAATAGCATCTCTTTTCCCATAACATTATTTTTTTTAAAGATTTTATTTATTTATTTGACAGAGAGAGAGAGAGACAGCGAGAGAGGGAACGCAAGCAGGGGGATGGGAGAGGGAGGAGAAGCAGGCTTCCCGCAGAGCAGAGAGCCCGATGGCGGGGCTCAATCCCAGGACTCTGGGATCATGACCTGAGCCGAAGACAGGCACTTAACGACTGAGCCACCCAGGTGCCCCCCCATAACATTATATTATTGGTCAATATTACAACCTTTTAAACCAAAAGACATATAGACAAAATTAGGGGGAGCTTAATGATGCACAAATTTTGCATGTTGTGTATTAATATGCTAGACATTTGTGACTATTTGATGGGGCTTGAGTGTTGCCATTCAAGTTGATTCCTACTTACACTGACATGTCATTACTTTTCTTTAATTAACACTCTGGGATTTGGGGGACCATGTGGAAATCACATATTCTGCACAAAAAGCTCCTTTTAGCTCATTTATTTTTATGTCTAAAGTCTTTTGCTTTATGTGTGTTTTGTTTATGCTGAAGAGATTAGTTCAGTGTGCAGTAAGTGATAGAGAGAGGGGAGAGTCCAGTGTTGCCATTTTTAACCTCTCACATTCTTCTTAGACTTAATGTTAAAAGCTGTATTTCTTACCCTTGCAGAGCAAAAGATAAAATGTTGTGTATCTGCCAGCCACATTCAAAATAGTGTAAATTAGTTATGCAGCAAAATTATTTTCCAAATATGATTTCACTGTGTAGTATTACTTGTATTTGCATACTTCCAAAAGAGTGATTGTTAGTTTGTATGAGATTCTATAATATTAGCCTTAAAATGGGAAAATGCAGCAAAATTATAATCATATGATCAATAAGGGCAGTATTTCAAAGCAGTATTTACTGCTAGAACATTCCTGTGCTTCTGCTCAACCATGATTCATTCACCCTTTGAAAAGAAAATGGAGAAGGCTAATTCCTTTGGGAAGCAGAATTTATCATGCAACATGTTTTGTACTATAAGAGAAAAAAATAACAATGCTCTCTGTACATAAAGCCCTTTTCTTCTGAATGAAGCAAAGTGGTTTATGCATAGGATGTGCAGAATCCTCCCAGGATCTCAGTGAGGAAAGGACCAAATTCTGTGCACTTATATTGTAATTATCTGACACAGAGAGCAAAATGGCAGGCAGACCCATCAAGAAAATAGTTGATCTTCTTGAATCCAGGTTTAGTGCACTGTTCATGTTATTTTTAGTTGTCCAGTAATATGAAGGAAATGTACATTAAATTCAAAAGTTATAAAAATTATTTATATATGTTGCATGGATAGAAGTAAGTATTTCTGTGCTAGGCAAACAAACTAGAAAACTCACCTCACTCCTACTGGATCCTTCTGATTAAAACATTGGAGTTATTTATGGCTTAATTCTATCTTGAATTGGAAAATGTTCACACAATTTCTGAAATTGTGCAATCTTAGAATTAGGAGGTAATTATTTTTTAAAAATATTTTTTAAAGATTTATTTATTTTAGAGAGAGAGTGTACAGGGGGAGGAGCAGAGGGAGAGGGAGAGAGAGACTTCTTTTTTTAAGATTTATTTATTTATTTTAGAGAAAGAGAGAGCATGAACGGGAGGGGCAGAAGGAGAGGGAAAGAATCTCAAGCCGACTCCATGCTGAGTGCAGAACCCAAATGGGGGCTTGATCTCATGACTATGAGATCACAACCGGAGCAGAAACCAAAAGTTGGATGCTCAACTGACTGCACCACCCAGGTGCCCTGGTAATTAATTTATTTTTAAGGTGAACACAGTGCTTGGTACAGAGTAGGTATTCAGATTTACAGAACAATATTCAGAAATACTAAATGGTGTGGCTGAGGTCTCACAATTAGTTTTGATAGTTCTAGGGCTCCTATGTCATACCCAGGTGCTCCTTCCTTTAAGGAACCTTCTTGTTAGAAACTAACTTCATGAAGTGAATCTTTAAAGAAGCTAAATGCAAAACACCAAAACCATTTTTATAACAAAGTTATACAAAATAGTAAAGAGAAATGAGAATTATGCAGTTGGAAGAGCTATTTTGAGATTATAGTGAGTGAAAGATAACATAGGCAACATGATAACTATCTCTGACAACTAGATACGTATACTTTACGTTATTTAGTTTGAAATATTGAAAACTAATTGATTTTTTCTAATTTATTATATTTATCAGTGATTTTAATTCATTCCAAATGTTTTGTATTTGGTTAGGAATTGGCAGTAGAGTCTTGTAAATTAGTTTGAAATTTTCTACTACAAACAGTTTTGATTTTTTATTTAGAAGTAAACACTTGTTTTATTGAAGTGATTCTATGATTCACCTGTGATTTATATTTTAATAATATTTATTAGCTTTGAAATAAGGGAAAATACAAGCTACAAAAAAAAGCAGCCCATGACACCCCATCCAGATAACATCATTTAAAAAGAATACATGTACATCATTTAAAAATTCAGTGTAGAAAGATTTAATATGAAAGATGATATCCTTCCTTTAAAACAAAACCATAATTAAAAGTTTCTTATGTATTCTTTGAGAATTTTTTTCTATGCTTATACCAGTGTCTACAACCTGTCTTTACAGTAAAAAAACAAAACAAAACAAAACAAAATTCATCATTCTATGTATGCTTTTCAATTTTTCAAGATCTAATTCTCTTGTGGTGCCTGGGTGGTTCAGTCGATTAAGTATCTCCTTCAGCTCAGGTCATGATCTGAGGGTCCTGGGATCAAGTCCCACATTGGGCTCCCTGCTCCTCAAAATACCTGCTTCTCCCTCTCCCTTGCCTACTGCTCCCCCTGCTTGTGCTCTCTCTCTCTCTGTCAAATAAATAAATAAAAATTTTTTTTAAAAAAAGAAAGATCAAATTCTCTTTATCAAGGGAAAAATGCACCCATTTTAAGTATATAATTTTATGAGTCTTGATATATAAATTTGTGTAACCATGACCACAGTCAAGCATTTCCATCACCCCCAAAATTTCCCCCATGCCTCAGGCTCATGAATCCCTCCTGCTCAGGCACTGATATGAATTCTGTCATTACAGATTCATTTTTCTTCTTCTAAAAATTCAAATAAATAGGATCATGCTGTATGTACTTTGTGTCTGGGTTCTTTAGTTCTTTGTCCCAACACCATTTATTGAAGAAGCTGTCCTTTCCCCATTGTATATTCTTGGCTCCTTTGTCATAAATTAATGGACCATATATGCATGGAATTATTTCTGGACTCTATTCTGTTCCATTGATATATATGTCTATTTTTACTCCAATACTATACTGTTTTGATTACAATAGCTTTGTAGTATAGTTTGAATTCAAGAAGTATGATATCTCTAGCTTTGTTCTTCTTTCTCCAAATTGCCTTGGCTATTTGTAGTCTTGTGGGTTCCAAACACTTTTATGGTTGTTTGCTCTATTTCTCTGAAAATACTATTGGCATCTTGATAGGGATTCATTGAATCTGTAGATTGCTGTGGGTAGTATGGACATTTTAACAGTATTAATTCTTCTAATCCGTGAACAGAGAATATCCTTCCATTTTTTGAATCTTCAGTTTCATTCATCAATGTCTTATAGTTTTCTATGTACAGGTTTTTCACCTCCTTGGTTAAATTTATTGCTAGGTATTTTATTCCCTTTAATACAATTGAAAATTGGATTGTTTTCTTAATTTCTCTTGTTGATAGTTTGTTGTTAGTATATAGAAACACACCTAATTTTTGTATATTGATTTTGTGTCCTGTAACTTTACTGAATTTGTTGATTAGTTCTAACATGGATTTTTTTTTTTTTGGTTGGAAATTTTTTTTTAAGATTTATTTATTTAATTTAGAGACTGGGGAGGGGAGAGGGAAAGAGAGTCCCAAGAAGACTCCACCATGCTGAGAGTGGAGCCTGATGTGGGGCTCAGTCCCACAACCCTGAGATCATAACCTGAGCCGAAACCAAGAGTCAGTCACTTACCTGACTGTGCCACACAGGTGCCCCGTGGTGGAGTTTTTAGTTTTCTGTATATATCATATTGTCTAAAAATAGTGACAATTTTATTTCTTCCTTTCCGATTTGGATGCCTTTTGTTTCTTTTTCTTGCTTATTTGCTCTGGTTGGACTTCCAGTACTATGTTGATTAAAAGTGGTGAGAGTGGCCATCCTTGTCTTTTTTTCTGATCTTGGAGGAAAAGTTTTTAGCTTTTTACCATTGAGTATGATGCTATCTCAGAGCATAGATACTTTTTTTATAGGTGAAGACATTCCCTTCTATTTTTAGCATGCTGGATTTTTTTTTTTTAAAGATTTTATTTATTTATTTGAGAGAGAGAATGAGATAGAGAGAGCACGAGAGGGAAGAGGGTCAGAGGGAGAAGCAGACTCCCCGCTGAGCAGGGAGCCCGATGCGGGACTCGATCCTGGGACTCCAGGATCATGACCTGAGCCGAAGGCAGTCGCTTAACCAACTGAGCCACCCAGGCGCCCCAAAACATGCTGGATTTTTTTATTGTGAATGTGTGTTGAATTTTTTTCAAGTGTGATTTCTTCATCTGTTGAGATGATCACATGGTTTTTCTCTTTATTTTGTTAACATTGTGATAAAATATTGATTGTTTTTTGCATGGTGAACCAACCTTGAATTCTCAAAACTCTCCAGGACATTATGTTTCATCCTTTCTATATTTGCTAGATTCAATGTGCATATATTTTAAAAAGATTTTTTGCACTGGGGTGCCTGGGTGGCTCAGTTAAGCATCCAACTCTTGGTTTTGGGCTCAGATCATGATCTCAGGGTCCTGAGATCCAGCCCTGCCTTGGCTCCAGGCTCAGTGGGGAGTCTGCTTCCCTTCTGCCTCTCCCTATTCCCCTTTCCCCCCTTCCACCATGAACACTCTCACTCTCAAATAAATAAATAAATCTTAAAAAAAAAAAGATTTTCTACATTTATGTCTATAAGGAGCTTTGGTCTCTGATATTTCTTCCTTTTCTTTTTTTTTTTTCTTTTTAATGTTTTTGGTTTTGTTATCAGAGTATTTCTGTCCTTATAAAATGAACTGGGAATTATCCTTCCTTTATATATTTTCTGGAGAAGTTGCTATAGGCTTTGCATTATTCTCCCTTAAATGTTTGAAAGGTCTTTGCAGTAAAAACATCTGGTCATGAATTTTTTTGTAGGGATATTTTCAATTGCTAATTTAATTTCTTTATTTAATATAATACTTTAGATTTTAAATTTTTTCTTGTGACAGTGTTAGAAATTTCTGTTTTTATGGGTATTTTACATTTAAGGGTGTTTTTACATTTTGTCATTTATTGAATTTAGTGGCTTAAGTTTGTTAATAATATAATCTTACATTCTTTTTAAAGTCTGTAGGAGCTATAGAAATAGCTCTTTGATTCCAGGTATTGGTGAGTTGTGTTTTCTCTTGATCAGTCTAGCTAGAAGTTTATCAATTTTTATTGAAAAATTTCAAAACTGGACTCAGCTTTGTTGACTTTTTTCCTATGGTTTATTTACTTTTTCACTGATTTCTGTACTAATTAAAAAAATTCTTCTATTTATTTTGACTACTTTTTTTTCAAGTTTCATAAAGTGAAAACTCAGTCCAGTGAATTTGAACATTTCTTTTTGATTGGTTCATGAAACTTTTTTTTTAATTTTAGTATAGTTGACACACAATATTAACATTAGTTTCAGGTGTACAACATACTGATTCAACAACTCTATATGTTATTATAAATTTTCTTCTTAAAACTGCTTTGCTACATTCAACAAATTTTATTTTTTGCCTTTTCATTGTGATTCAGTGAAAATATATTTTTAATTTCCTTGGTGAATTCTTTGATACATGAGATATGCTGTTTAATATACTATTTTAGGGACTTCCTTAGTAGTTTGTAGTTATCTATCTTTAATTATGTTGTGGCCTGAGAATATATTCTTGTACCAGTTCTATACTTGAAAATGTATTAGGGACTGTGTTGTTTATGCAAAAAAAAATGTATATTTTTGTAGCTATCTGGTGTACTCTTCTATTACAATCAGATGATGTTTATTGTTAGTACATTGTTCAAGTATTCTGTAGACTTATTTATTATCTATCTGCTTTATCAGTTTTGCAGGAGGCATTTTTTAAGTAATACTATAATTATGGATATATATTTTTCTCTTTTCAGTTTTATTTTCTTTATTTTTAAGTTCTTTTATTTGCATACATATTTTTGATTGATACATTTTCTTTTTTAAATTTTTTATTGTTATGTTAATCACCATACATTACATCATTAGTTTTTGATGTAGTGTTCCATGATTCATTGTTTGTGCATAACACCCAGTGCTCCACGCAGAACGTGCCCTCTTTAATACCCATCACCAGGCTAACCCATCTTCCCATCCCCCTCCCCTCTAGAACCTCAGTTTGTTTTTCAGAGTCCATCATCTCTCATGGTTTGTCACCCCTCTGATTTCCCCCCTTTCATTCTTCCCCTCCTGCTATCTTTTTTTTTTTCCTTAACATATATTGCATTATTTGTTTCAGAGGTGCAGATCTGTGATTCAACAGTCTTGCACAATTCACAGTGCTCACCATAGCACATACCCTCCCCAATGTCTATCACCCAGCCACCCCATCCCTCCCACCCCCCCTCCATTCCAGCAACCCTCAGTTTGTTTCCTGATATTAAGAATTCCTCCAATCAGTGAGGTCATATGGTACATGTCTTTCTCTGTGTGACTTATTTCGCTCAGCATAACACCCTTCAGTTCCATCCACATCGTTGCAAATGGCAAGATCTCATTCCTTTTGATGGCTGCATAATATTCTATTGTGTATATATACCACATCTTCTTTATCCATTCATCTGTCGATGGACATCTTGGCTCTTTCCACAGTTTGGCTATTGTGGACATTGCTGCTATAAACATTGGGGTACACATACCCCTTCGAATCCCTACATTTGTATCTTTGGGGTAAATAGATTGATACGTTTTCTTGATGAGTTTATACTTTTATCAGGATGAAATGCTACTTTTCATCTCAGGTAAAATTCTTTCTCCTGAAGCCTATTTTATCTTAAATTAATATGGCCTGTCTAGCTTTCTAATTATTTGAATTTGCATGATATACATTTTCCTTCTTTTCACTTTTAACTTATATCTAACTTTGCATTGAAGGCTGTCCCTTATAGACAGTTTATAGTTTGGTCTTACATCCAGTCTGATGGTATCTGCCTTCTAATTAGTGTATTTAGACTTTTTATACTGAATCTAATTCTTACTAGATGAAATTTCATTGTACTATCTTATTTTCTATTTGTTCCACCAATTCTTTTTTTTTTAAAGATTTTATTTATTCATTTGAGAAAGAGAGAGACAGAGATAGAGAGAGCACAAGCCGGGGGAGAGGGAGAGGGAGCGGGAGAAGCAGACTCCCTGCTGAGCCAGGAGCCCAACATGGGGCTCCATCCAAGGACCTGGAGATTGTGACCTGAGCCCAAGGAGACGCTCAGCCACCTGAGACACCCAGTTACCCCTGTCCCACCAATTCTTAATTTTTTTTTTGTTTTGTTTACTTTTTTACTGCTCTAATGGCAGGTTTTATATATTAACTTGGCTAGGCCATGGTTCTCAGTTATTCTATCAAACAGTAATCTAAGTTTTGCTCTGTGGGTATTTTGTAGATGTGGTTAACATTTACAATCAATTGATTTTAGGTAAAGGATATTATCCTTGATAGTCTGGATAGGCTTCATACAATCAATTGAAAGATCTTAAGAACAAAACTGAGGTTTTCCTGAAGGAGATTAAACTCCCCCTGTGGAGTACAGCATCTGCTCCTGCCTGAGAATTTCCAGCATGCCATCCTGTCCTACAGAATTCAGACTTACCTACCCAGACTCCATAATTCCGTAAACTAATTTCATGAAAGAAATCTCTCTTTCTGTATGCATATACGTTTACACACACATACACATACACACAAACCCATAAACACACATACATACATATATATGCCATATACATACACTGACAGACATATACGTGTATTTTTCTGTTTCTTTGGTGAACACTAACATGGATTTTATTTCTAGGAGTGTTTCTAGAAGGACAGAATCTTAAGGATGAATTTTTTAATTGGTTCTGGGTTTTTAAAAATTTGTTTTCTAATATGATTAGATTTATAGGCATTTATTTTATTTTATTTTATTTTATTTTATTTTATTTTATTTTATTTTATTTCAATGTTATGTTAATCACCATACTTTACCTCATTAGTTTTTGATGTAGTGTTCCATGATTCATTGTTTGTGCATAACACCCAGTGCTCCATGGAGAACATGCCCTCCTTAATACCCATCACCAGGCTAACCCATCCCCCCACTCCCCTCCCATCTAGAACCCTCAGTTTGTTTCTCAGAGCCCATAGTCACTCATGGTTCATCTCCCCCTCTGATATCCCCCCCTTCATTTGTCCTTCCTACTGACTCTATTTCCAATAGTAAAGAAGACATTAGTAATCTGTGATATGAATGACAATAGATATAAGTAAAATATCATTATTGGATACTACTAAGCAAACACTGTTACGAACTGAATATTTATATCTCCCCTAATGTTGTGAGGGTGTTTGGAGGTGGGTATTTGGGATGTTAATTAGATCATGAGGATGGAGCTCTCATGAATGGGATGAGTGCCCTTAGAAGAAAAGGCCAGAGAGCTAGCTTGCTGTTTTCCCTCCACATAAAGATATGCATAAGAGGTCAGCAATCTGCATTCTGGAAGAGGACCTTCACTAGAACCCAACTATGCTGTCACCCTAATCTCAGACTTCTAGACTTCAGAAATAATGAGAAGTAAATTTGTGTTGTTTATAAGCTACCCAGTCTATGGTTCTTTGTTATAGCATCCTGAACTGACTACGATAAAACCTATAGAAGGGAAGCTGACCCTGTGCTCAAAATTAAAAGCAGAATTTATATATTTAAATTTTATATATAAAATGCATAGCATTTGTACTTATAAAGTCAGTCTAGGAGAATAATAGGTCAGTTGTACTGAATATAAATATATTAAAAATGCAAGTTAAAAATAAGTTATCACTTTGTTAGTTTTATTACTTTGTTATTTCTTTTTTAATTACCCTGTGTTGTATTTATTCTTCTGTACTTCTTTGGAATGTCAGACAACTTAAATTTATTCATTTCTGTTATTCATAGGAGATCCCATATTCAGCCTGATACCTCTGCTATGTGGTAATATATTTTTAAAGCAGAATTTGCAATTTTTTCATACAATTCAATTACACAAGCCCAGTAGGAGAGTTTGTATCTCAAATTTCCCTCTAGGTTGAATTACCTCCAAAGTAAAAACTCAAAGCTAATGACAAATAATGTGTTGGTATTTAGTGTATGATATTTCAGAGTGCATATAATATGTTACTATAGGTTTTAAAAATAAAGTTTGCATAAACATTTGTGGAATGACCCAAGCTTTATCCCTGGTTCACAGGAGTTCACACATCTTTTGGTGTAAATAATATCTTAGGACCATCCCTTCCAATTATAAAATACATTGATATTCTAAATTTTCATTTTTAAAATTAAAAATTCTAAATTACAAAAAAAAACCACAGCATGGCTGATAACTATTCACTGATTTACTTTATTTACCACAGTTCCAGCTTCACAAGCAATATATAGTTTTTATGTTGAACTTTTACATTAAGATTAGACCCTGTATTTTCTAAACAGTGGAAATGAGGGATTTAATATGACAGGTGTTGATTTAGTAGGCTCCAATGGAGAGTGAATTTTCTTCTTGATTGTGTGCCTAATACTTTTGGAAAGCACTGAGCATTTGCCTGAGGCCTGTAAACATTGAACTTTTAGTTCAAAATGCTAGAATATATATTATGCAATTCTTTATGTGTGCTTGTTTTAAAATAAAAGAAATTCCTGTAGAAGTTTCCCTCATTAATATACCCACTTTGATTCAACAGACTGTGACTCAGAGCTATGAAATTATCTGCTAACATAAGTAAGCCTAATGGGTATCAGTACTTGAAACCTGAGGGTAATTTATTTTGACTTTGCTATCTAAGTTATTCTAAACTATGAGTAACTAAAGATAGAACTTCCTCAAATTAAGCATACATGTTAGTCCCATTCATATAATTTTTTTTGTTTCTTTTTCCACTATTACCCTGAGGAATATAGCATTATCTTTATAGTTTTAATAATGAAGAAAGGTTTATTTGAAGGTTAATATGACATAATTTAAAGATCAGCAGTAATCATCTGCTGTTTCTTTCCCAAATATAAACTAATTTTAATTAATAACAGAGTCACTATCTTCTGCAATGGAGGATTTTCATTTTATGCACATGAGCCAAGTCTGTATCTTGAAATCTCTGATTCTCATTTTTTTTTCATAAATCAGATCCAATTTTTCTTTGTCTTCTGGATATTTTTATGTATATTCCCTACTGGATATAAAACCAATTTTGACTGTTCCTACCTCAAAACTACTTCTTTTTCCTGAATTCCTCTGTCTATAAACTCAATATTTTCTCAGCCACCCAAATTTGAAAACTTAGTTATTTCTTCTTCCCTTGCTACCTCTCCCCATCCAATTAGTTGTGATGTCTGTGCGTCCTAACTCTGCCTTTTAAATCTAGACTTTTCCTTTGGATGCCTCCTGCTGACTTTCATTACTTTACACTTGGTCTATTTAAATAATTTATATTTTCCTTCTGATATAACTTTGACATTGCTGCCAAATTGCTTTCAGCAACGTTCAGTTCTGATATCATTCTCCTGCTTGAAAAATGTCAATTCCTTCCCATTGCCTACGAAGGGGCACCAGGTCAGGCACAATCCCTTGGAACTGTTTCTGCTTCTTGGTTTTAGTTTTTCATAGAAGTTTCAGGGAGGGAATGCCTAGGCAGCTCCTCTTACCTTGTCTTCTTACCCCTCAAAGTTATGTCTGGAGAATATTTGCATAGATCTATGGTCTGCAGATAATAAGGCTACAACTGCTTTACATAAAACAAACAAAATAGAGAGTGGCAGTTGCTGACTGTTTACAACTCTGAAGCGAAGCTGTCTTGTAGGTGGTTGAGATGCCTGAGCAGAACATATGATTTTACCCAGAGACTAATCAGAGATTTTTAAAAAATACAGTTAGAGAGAAGGAATTTCTGGATTGGCTAGCAGCTAAAATAAGTATCCTCTTTGTAAAAGAGTAATATATTAAAAAAAAAAAAGAAAAGAAAGAAAACCTCTTTTTCTGCTGAGGAATCTCATTCATCCAAATGGGCTCCTTTGGATGGAGAATATGACCACAAGAGGGGGAAGATGGCTTGTAGTGGCAGCTCTCTAACCTTTTGAACAGAAACACATCTGGTAATAAAGCCAACTGCAGTGCATTATTATTCCAACAATTATCTTGTCAACTGAGATACCTATTTAATAAGAGACAACCCTAATATTCTCCATAATATAGGCTGATCACTTTTCAGATTTATTGTTTATAATTTATCTTTTTTTTAAGATTTATTTATTATTTTGGGGGGGGGCAGAGAGGCAGAGGGAGAGGGAGAGAGAATCCCAAGCAGACTCCACAGCTGGGTGCAGGGCCAATGCAGGGCTCAATCTCACAATCCAGAGATCATGACCTGAGCCAAAACCAAGAGTTGGATGCTTAATTGACTATGCCATCCAGATACCCCTATTGTTTATAATTTCTTTACAAATGCTGTGTATTCCAACTTTGCTTAATTATGTTTCCTTACTTTTCTTGCTCTGCCTGGGCAATGTTTCCTGGGTGTTCGGTAAGCCATTAAGGTGTAAAGGACAATCTCACTGTCAGGTATCAGTATATGAAATGCATTTCAAGTTAAAAACAACAGTAACAATGTTTTGAGAAGAAAAGATGCAAGCAGTGTCCATTCTCAGAAGTTACTGTGGAATTTAATCTTTTCCTTCTATAGTCCATCAACTATAACCTGTATCCATCCAACTCTGTTCATCTAGGTCCAGTGTATCCTATACAGGTAAAATCCAAATCTAATCTCTTAATCTTCACCATAAGTTTGAGATTTATAAATTACTTAATCATGTTCCACAGCATTTTATCTATCAGTGCTTTCTTGACTTTTCATATGTAGCTCACATAGCTCCTTGAATCAAGAGCCATTTTGGTTCTAATATATATTTCATGCAGGGCATCTTGCATATTGTATTTTTTCAATAAATACTTACTGAATTGAATGTAAACAGAGGTTTTTAACTATATCCAATAAATTACATTTTAATAAGAAGAAAGGGAAAAATAAAACTTTTTAGACTTTATAAAATAAAATATGTGATAAACCTCAAGATTCATAAAATTTGGATTCAGATTTATAAATATGCCCCTATTGAAAACTTTGCTTTCTCTTATTTTTTAAAAAGCGACAACAACCCATAATATTAAATATAGTGGCTGCAAAAGGGTATCTTAATGTAAAATTTATTGTGTTTTCTGACTAAGGACAAGAATAGAATGCCTGAATATATTTATAAAAAATTTATTGAAAAAATAAGCTATTTATTCTTATGTAAATATTATGAATCACTTATATGTCTTCACTAGGATTTATATTTTAATAGGTAAAATATTTAAAAACTTTGTTACAAAATACTAAAGGATAAGTAAGTTTCCTTCTGGAAAATGCAATGAATACTGTGTGAAAAAGATACCTACATAAAAAAAAGCTACGTGTGCATAACACAAACATATTACTTTGATTGATACCTGAACGATAAGAAGATATAATAAGAATTATATTCCTGGTGAAAATGCTGAAAGTAGTCATTTGAGTTGGCGTAAATGAAACTTACAAAACATTACATGTTAATAAAATTGAAGAAAACTTTAGGAAGATCTGTATGAACTTATGGCATATGTTCCTTTCAAAACTCATAATGCTTCTGACAAACCAAATTGGCAATCTACCTGTTGCTAAAATCCAGATGATTTTCTTTGTTGTGACACTGAAAGGCAACTGAATTGGTGATTGAGTCTGACACACACATTACTGCATGACAGAAAGACAAATTCCAGTTTGTGGACTTTGAAAGAAGTGATTTGTGCCTCTCTCAATGCTTACCCAATCACTCAGAGAGGCTGGATCTATGAGATCTCCTGAAAAATGCCACATAGAATGAGATGTAGCTTTCATTCTTTCCTTAAATTTATCTGCTAGGATTAAAAAGGGGGGATTAGCTAATGATGACCAAGACAGAGGAAGAAAAAGGTTGGTCCCCTTTTAACATGCTAACTAACTGGCAATATTATTTTATTAAAAGCTCATTTTGGCCAGCTGTGGGTCTTCCACTCTCCATGTGACTCCTCTACCATTCCACCCACAACCCACTTCTTTAAGAATGGGTCTTAATGTTGCTGAATGACTGAAAACCTGTGCTAGAGTCAAAGATAA
This sequence comes from Eumetopias jubatus, assembly GCF_037043125.1. NCBI lineage: Eukaryota > Metazoa > Chordata > Mammalia > Carnivora > Otariidae > Eumetopias > Eumetopias jubatus. Next base: position 110,565,575 of record NW_028274814.1, on the reverse strand, counting down.
AAAAGGCAAAAGAAGTAAAAGCAAAACTAGAGACTCTCCTTAAGGGAAGCATGGATTTCCTAGTGACTAGAATTGAAAATGTTCTCTAGTTAACAAGAAGGGACATGTTAAAGAAAGGCATGAGTGAAGGGGAGTCAAATAGGAAAGAGGAATCACGTGTAAAATGTCAACCTCCTGAAGAGTCCATATGACCTCCTCCCAATTCTCCTAAAATGCTACCAAATAAACCGTCAATGACTTCATTCAACCTAAGCCAAGCTTATCCCATACTGCAGTAAGGGTGACTTAACCTTGACACCTTGGTATATTTTTGGGGAGTGCTTCTGAAGTGCGTGTGAGGGTTTGGGTTGCCAAAGCTATATACTCATAAGGTTTTGGAATTTGGTATTAGGTAAGCCTAATTTAATTGATGTAGAAATTTGATTAGTATTGGGTGAAGTTCATGTCAGAATTGCTTAGAATAGGTGGACACAGTGAGGCAAGAATTTGGTGAATAAAATATTTTGATAAGCAAGAAGCTTGCCCAGTTGAGTGATTTATGACCCTAAGAAAGGACTATTTACCCTAAAGAGAAATCTGTTTTCTTGAGAGAGTGTTATTTGAGCAGTATGTTGTTCAGAGAATGTTTTTTTTTTTTTTTATAACGTTCGTGAAATAAACAATAAACTTAGTCACAAATTTATCTGCCTGGTCTAGAACTTCCTTCAGGAGCAAGGTCTTGTTAATGCCAACTGCTGAAATAGTTCTTGATTCTGTTAAACTGTGTGGATGAAGGCAAAGTGTTTTCAACATGGATTAGAAGATTTTACCCAAACCTGAAGTTAAGGCCTATATTGTACATTATCCTCTGCTCTCTCTTAGTGTAAACATGTATAGACATACATTTTTTTAACAATACATAATTCAGGTTCTTTCTACTAATAATGTTTCTCATAGAAGTGTATTTTTTACATAATTTTAAATTTTGTATCTTGAAACATGAGAATTAAAGATAAATTTCAACCTAGAAAAAAATAATATTTTCATCTTTAATGGCAAAGATAAATTTTTAAATACACAATTCCTTCAATTATTAGGAAAATATGGTGAACTAATATAGGGAAAAGTTGTATAAAGAAAAGACTAAGAATGAAAAATTATAAAAGTCATAATTATGAATAAAATTTAACCCAATCTGTAAATACAAAAACAATACATATTAAAATATCAATGAGATTACTTTATTTAAAAACTTGCAAAGATTCAAACATGAGAATGTCCAGTGATATTTAGAATATTGCGAATTGGACATCCACTGTGTAACTATATTTTGATCCATCCATTCTAGGGTGCAATTTGACACTGTTGATCAAATGCATTAAACATGTATTCCATTTCTAAGGATATTCCCCTACAAAACAATCAGAGATGTGTATCAGATTCATGTTCAAGAAAGATCATTCTAGGATTGCTTTTATATAAGTAGAGTTCCAGCCATTACACTGCATTCTAAGAAGCAGAATAAAGATCTGAATGAAGAGGAAGGGACAAAGAATATGCACCAGCTGTCTGTTAGGGACAGTAAGATAAAGCAGAAAGCTTTATCTTACATTTTACTGTCTGTCCAAAGTCACATTACATGAGAGGCTGGGAAATGTTTTCATTTTAGGCAGCCATGTGTCAGCTGAAAATCAGCAATTCTATTATAATCTGAGAAGGGGAGTCTCTTTTACCCTGTTTCACTGAGTAAATGAACTCCAATTTGTCTCAGTCTCTCCAATCTACTCCAGTCTCTCCTTAGAATAACTAAAGAGCTCATTAAAGTTTCTTCCAAGCAAAAAGTTGTTCTTTTGTTTAAAAATAACCTGCTAGCATCCTAGAATTTAGATGGTTGTAGTCAGCTTATTAAAAATAGCCATTGTTTTCCTTTTGAAAATACATGACAGAAAATGCAATTCTAGAATGTTTTGTTTTTATTTTAAATTTTAAACACATGTGGATATGTGAATGAATTCAGAAAATAAAACAAAATTTTAACAATTAATTTTTTTATGTATAGTAGAATTAGATAATTTTTAACTCGTGTTTGTATTTAATATTTTCTAAATGTTTAAAAATAGACATAGCCAAAAATTGGAAGAGAAATATCAATTTCTACATATAATACCAAGAAATAAATCCCATTAATTCATTAATCAATCATTTATCCTATAAAATGTATTTAGGTATTTTATATTCCATTTAGCAAACATTATAAACAAATAAACTGTGGTCCCTATCTTGAAGGTACTTGAACTCCACTGGGAGAGGCAGAAACATGCACACTACAGTTACAGACGAATGACTTCAGTGCATTGGGTAGAGGCTCCTTTAGAATGATAATGTAGCGCTAAGCAGATTCACTATCCCCAAACTGCAGAAACTGGAAAAGTATTTAAGCTGAGTATAAATATTGAAAAGGTGGCTAACAGCACAAGAATGTGCCAGGGTAAAGCTGTGAAGGCTATAGTTCTAAAAAGTTATCCTATTGCAAGAATTGCACATACACTGATTTGACTAGTTTGTGTGTGTGTGTGTGTGTGTGTGTGTGTGTGTGTGTGTGAAATAGAGTGAGAATAGAGAGATTTGCAGAGGCCCTGGATGTCATGATGTGTCATCTCAAGGAGTCTGAATTTGTTGTGAAAGGTTTGTGTAAAGATTGAAAGGTTGCAAACAGGTTAGTGCTGTCACAAGATTTGCATTTTAGGAAGTGTCACATCTGATGCCCCTTTAATAAGTGGTCCAAGTCTCCAGGTAACATTAAAAATATACAGGAAAAATCCAAACTCAGGCCAAAGAATGTGTTTATTTGAGAACCTTATAATGTCCACATAGTCCCATATCTTTAGTCCATGATATGACAGTATGTGTTGCCTCCCTTTAATAGCCAAACTATGAACTCAGTATCCATTTCAGTTGTTTCCATTTAGATATTCCTTTTAACCAAAATTCAGTCTGTGCACAGATTTCCTACTTCTAGTTCAAACCCTTGCATGACTTGTCTTTTAAACCCCGAATACTAACAACATAGCACCGTTTATCTCTTAAGTATAGTACACATGTACAGCATACGCATCACCATACCCACAGCTTATCTCTTAAGTCCAGCATTGTATATGCATTCATTTTGCTATCCTGCACTTGTTCTTTCTTTCTCAGCCTTTTTCACTCCCTAAGAAAGTGGTATAATTCTGGATGGAACCAAAAGTTAGTGGTGTGAATGGTAGCATGCAGAAGGGCAAAACTGTATGCAGGGAGAGCAACTTTACAGACTTGACACAGGGGATATTAAATTGGAAGATGGGTTGAACACAGACAGTACCAGAGGTAATATTTAAATTAGTTCAAAATATGTAGGTGTTTTTGTTTGTTTGTTTTGCTTTTATCATAATTTGGGTGAAAGATGCAACATTTTATCATGGAGCACTAGGGGGAGCATCATAGGGCATTCAAAGTATGCAAGGTAAGCAGTCTGTGGAGCTTTGCAGATCTTCCTCTCTTGCCCATGAGAAGCCAAACAAACAAACCAAAAACTTGTAGCAGCATATATGATCACTTAGGAGTATTTCCACTATTAACAATGGTATTATTATTCATGTTTTATACATGAATAACCTGATACTCAGAGAAGTTAAATAACTTGTGCAATTTCACACTGGTACAATATGGTAGGATCATAGTTATAATTCTCTGACTCTAAAGCCTGTGTTACATTATTATAGATATCATCAATTTAAATAGTGTTCATCAACTTTATGAGATATTGTCATCTTTACCTGATAAAAATCAAAAATATTTATATGTAATTGACTTACTAGAGGTTAAATATTAATTGGAACCTCCTCCTCCAATTTTAGTTTTGATTTTTACAAATACTGGTGTTTAGAGAACTGTTTCAGGTATTCTATATAAAACCACCTAATAATATGACTCTAACAATTCTGCTTCTAAATATATGTGTTACTATGTCTTTGTCTTTAAAATTGTTTTGGCATTTTAGACAACCTTTTTTCATTGTTCAATACTTAAAGCTGTATGGATCTGAATTCTCTGAATATTTAATTTAAAAAAAACCCACAACTTTTAAAATAGTTCAGTTATGTTAGACTAGTACTTTTCACACTTTCCCAACTAGGCCGTAGGAGGAGAATATGAATAACCCTGGGTATTTGTGCGTAGATCCCCAAGAGGCTCACCGTAAATGTGAAATTTCTTTACAGTCTCATGTTTTATCCTAAAATATTCATGTGGGTTTATATCCAATTCCATAATATATCCTGGCTTGTTTTAATAGAATCTGATTTAAATTATTTATTATCTGTAAAAATTCTCCTTGTTGTTTTGGTTTATGGACTTGGTTCCATTGCATTTAAATAAAAACATTGTATTGGAAATAATAGTCAGTTTTCCATGCGGTTGCTGTCCACTGACTCCGTGAACAGCTGTTTATCATTTAGGTCAGCAAAGTATTATATTGAATTAATTTACCTTGGGATAGCTCTTGTCACATTTCTATTTCATTTATGCAAAAGAATAACAGCTCAGTTTAAATATCAAAATCCCTGATATGGCCACTGCCTTGAGTTAGAGATTGTATGCTGGTACAGAGGAGCATTCTCAGAATCCTTTACTTAGAACATGACTATGTAGCTTAGGAGATAAACTCCTGCCTATATCATTAATCTCAGAAGAGTCTGAGCCTGTGCTGAAGGAAATGCAGAAGAGATGGAAACAAAGGTTATTTGAAGCAAAATATCTGAGTGTTTGTTACCACCTGTATGTGAAATAGGCATATAGGATGACTTGACGAGATCCCAAATCTAAATCGAAGTAGCAAAGGAACTTAAAATATTATTAAGAAGAATTCCAAAGTCCAGAGAGGAACACATTTCTAAAATTTGAGAGTTCTTACAGGGTGAGATAAGTGAAAACGAAGGAAATAAGCTGAAGCCCAATACATAAATGACACTAATGGAATAACTGAGACTCTATGTCCCTTATAAGGACACAAAGGTAAGATAGCTTAGACATTGCTCAAAAGGCCAATTTAAGTGTTTTTGTTTATTTGTTTTGTTTTTTTTTTTATATTTTGAGACCAGAAATTTAAATTGGTTATATTGGGCTGTCACCTTGCCAACCAAATGAAACTGCAGTTGATGAAACGGTGAAATTCACAAAGTTTTAAATGGTCCCTTATCTTTTATTTCTTCCTGTCATTTTTCTTTCCTGCTTATTTTATAGCCATTTTATAATTATATCATCACAATGTTGGCTCCGCCCTCCGCCCTCCCCATCTGTGATACTACACAGGAGGCAGGGGTCACGTTTTATTCTATATGACTGTTTTTTTCTTGACCATAGATTACTTGGCCATTAGTGGTTCTCTTCCTCAAGGAAAGTCAATTTGTAAATTTGCCCTAAGGTGTATTGAAAATGTATTGACTCACACATGTTTCTCTCTTAAAATTTTGTTTTTGTTTTTTTTTTATCTAGTTTGGTTTTGTAAACTAAACACATATGTTCTGTGTATCTTACTTTTGAGCCCCCATTAATTTCTTACTAATTTCTTAATACTTTTGCACAAATCAATGCATTTACATCTGCTCAATTGAGAGCTTATGTGTCTTCATCCTGTAAGAAAAAAGTGATAGTTTGGGAAACATGCCTAATTTAATACAACTCAGTTAAATATACATTTTTTGACCAACTATAGAGGTCTAAACTGGTTGTAAGAATGCTATGTCACTATCTGTGGAGGTCTGTAAGCAGACTATTTTCTAATCTTTAGAATGGAAATAATGAATCATGGAGTATACTTGCTGTCTTTGCTATATAAAACACTGGCCTACTTTAATCAGATATGAAAGAGACTGTTTCAAAAAAAAATCTAAGACATTTTCAATGCTATTAACTATTATTCTTAAACTATTTAACATTTTTATCTTAGCTATTTGGCTGCATTGCCCTGTATAATCACAGCAGTTAGTATTTGGCCATGCCAACGATCAAGTTAAAAAAGAGGAAAGAGAAATGAGAACTCTCTACAGTTGTATAAAGTAGTCTAAAAGGTAGGCTAAAAAAAAATCCAAAAGACTTCTGTCAAACTTTATCTGAAGAATACTGTGGTTTATTTTAAGTGAACTTCCCTTCACTTTTCCTTTCTGAAAACCTTGGTAATTCATGGCTTTTCAAAAGCTGTTTTAGTTCAGAGGTAAGATGGAGAGGCTGCACACCTGAAAAGAAGATGACCCAGGTACAAATGAAAGGTGGAGCACCACAGTATGAGAATAAGCAGATGGCAGAGATCAAGGCCTCAGGCATGGTGAAGAAAGGGGGAAAAATTACAGAGGGCATAGGGACTAATGCCTCAAGATTTCAAAGATGTTGCTTTCATCATGGTCTACAAGAGAGAAGGAAGAAAGGATTGATGTTCAAAGCATCTCAAAATTTTTGTTGCTCATAAAACCCTGCTTTCTATCCTTTAACTGTTAACAGCAGTGCATTTTCAGGATTATGGAGGTATGTAAGATCACAAACTCAATATGGCTACTATAAGCTTCCTAGCACTTAAGAAATGGAAAAAAAATCAGAGAAAACCATTGATTTCTGCATTACTTTCTAATACCTGACACTTCCCATTTGCTAATAAGTTCATCTTGTGCATAAGAAAAAACCCTGGGGCAGGAGTGAAGGTAAATAGTATCAAAAAAGAAAGATGGTGGGATGAAAAGAGATACTAGGAAGGTGTCCCTTTCATGCGCAGAGTTAGTATGTGTCAACCTTAGAAAGAGAAGGCCAGGAAAAAGACTTGCCTCTGCTGCCCCAATTCAGATCATCAAAAGAGTAATATTCATTAATATTATACTTGGAAGTATAAAGTTAGTGCCAACTCTTGCTACTACTATATCCTAACATAGCCAGTCCTTGACATTTGAATTTTTCCACCTGTTCACATCCTTCTTTCCTCCTTACTAATACGATAAATTCTGGCATAAATTAAGAGTCGTAAAAAAAAATCATAGAAAGGCACAATGGTACAAGTAGGAAACTACAAGGTAAATCTCGATGCAATCCCTTCTTTAGGCTTGTGAATAGGGAAAATTGAGCATTTAGGAATAGTGTTGATTTTAAATAGAAGTGGTTGCTATAGCTTTCTTTTTCCTCTTTTGGAAGGAATTTCTCATTTCATGAGAAATGATGGGAACTGAGCTTTTTCTCAGAGTTAATACCTTTGAAGACCAAGCAAGATCCATGTGAGAATAATTAAATTAAATAAGGTAATGAGAATGTTTGACCTACCTGTATTGTGGTTCACTTCAGCAGGTAGAAGTCCATCTAGTTCTGCCCCAAATACAACGTATGTCCACCAGAGTATCTCCTATCTGAGATTGCACAGAAAACATTACCATAATGGGAAGTTGCATGAGGCTTAAGAGGTTTAGGGTTCCAATTTAAACAGGATTGACATTCATTTCAGACCTCCCCACTCTCACTTCATTTTGCTGTGCCTTAAATATATTCTCAGTTGTTCTGCTACCCCTTTTGTCTGTGTGTTTTATCTCTAAATTGGGAAAGAGAATTGAATGATGGCTTTGTTTTCTTTGCATTCTTTGGATCACTGAAGCAAAGGGATAGAAAATAGAGGAACAAATTTTATTAATAATTGTATATGTTCCATCTGTCCTTCTCTTTATAGTGGAAAAGTCTCCATTGTTAGGGGTTTTGTTTGTTTTGTAAGTTAAGCATCAGTTAGTGTTCTGGAGTCTGTTTTGTGAATTTAATATTAACATTTTTATGTATGGCTAGGAGTTCTATTTCTCGGAGTCCCTTTCCCTGCATGGTTTTAGATCCACAGATAACCAAGAATACAACTTATGCTTGATTTGAGAAGTGGAACTGAAGTAGAAGCCATTACTCTCAGAAAGTTATAGTCATCAGACATGGCATTAGTAGGCTCCAGCTTCTAGCTTGTGCTCCCAACTATTGGCCCTGGTAACTAACAGAAGTCTTAAGCTAATTACCAAGCTAAATTGCACTTTGTAGAGTAAAAACTTTCAAAGATCTCTGTATGGGTTCTTCTCTCCCCCATCTCCTTAGTACTACCACTTAGCAGCCAGATATGCATTATATCTGAGACAAAGAGCTGTCCACACAGACTGGTGCTTTAATAACTCTCTCTGGTCCTTTAACATCTTCCTTTGCCAGAACTTAACTTCCTCAGCTACTCTTATATGTGTGTACATTGTAATTCCTATAACAAACTACTTGCTTACACAGAATTTTTTGTGGCTCTGGTTTCCTAGCTAAGCCCTAACCAATAGAGATTTTAGGTATCAGTTCTAAGGGGGTAGAACTTTACAGCTGTGATTCCAGAATTGGTTCTTTGATCTGATTAGATTTGAAGACATCAATAGTTTCTTTGCCAGTAGTGAGTGGAACACTGGAAGTCCGTGGCAAAAGAGTTACTTAAATTATCACTTTAGTTATTTGGAGTCAAGTTCCTATAGGAGGCTAGGCTTTGGATGACCACAAAGCTGCTGCTATTGAAAATTATAGTTGAAATAAAGAGTGTAAGGACTGTGGGGGTAGTTTCCTAGAAGTACATTGGAAATGTTGAAGGAAGAATAATTATAAACTTAGTGTTTTACATTCCCATCTAAAGACCAGAGTAACTAGCAAATTTTTGTTTGTCCTGAAAGAAATCCTTATCTCCTGTAATCACAAGTTTAATATTTATGAAAACCAAACTTAAATATCTCTCTGTGGGTGGCAGAATTATACTGTAAATTAAAATTATAATCTTGTAGGGTCTTATGTTAAATTTAGGGTATTGATCAGGAAACAGTAACTTTCAGAATATGAAATTGGGAACATACGGGCAGATTATGATAAAGTTTGGCACTCCAAATTTGGAAAAATCACCTCTACTAGTGCACCCTTGCAAGAAGGTTAGCCAACTCTTGCCTAAATAACCTGTGATGACAACTTAAAGTAAATAAATAATTATTTGTTGGGTATAGTAGGCTAAAAAAAATGCCCCTTGTTGGTATTAGATCCTAATTCCTGGTCCCTATAAATGTTACCTTATGGGGGGTGGAGGTCTTTATACATGTGATTAAGTTAAGGATATTGAGATAAGGAGATAATCCAGGATTATCTGGTGGACCCTAAATGCTATCATAACTGTCCTTATAAGAGGGAGGTACATTGAGGCACCACACCACACAGAAAGAAGAGGAGAAGGCAATATAAAGACAGAGGCAGATATTGGAGCGGTGTAACCACAAGCCAAGGAATACTGAAATACTGAAATTCACCAGAATATGAATTCTTTTAGAGTACCTTCAGAGGGAGCAGGGCACCTTGATTTTGGCCATGGAAGCAAAGTTTGGACTTGTGGCCTTCAGAATTGCAAGAAATAAGTTTCTGTCATTTTAATCCACCAAATTTGTGGTTATTATTGTTTTTAAATTTTATTTATTTTTTAAAGTAGCCTTAGGAAACCAATAGAGTAGAAAATGCCACATTTCCTTAAGATACTCTCCCAGCTTCTCTATGGCTTCTCGACCCTTAGGTACACTCAACATCTGCTAGGCTTCAGGAGGTTGGATACACGATATCATTAGGACCATATATTCCAAAATAAATGCAAAATTTGTATAGTTGAAGAGGAATATGAGAACATATCCTAAAGGTGTTGGATTGGGGTAGAAGGATGTGATGTTGGAGTGGACTGAATTCATTGATATGAGTCTACTTAACTAGAAATTCCATATTCAATTAATTAACTTGAGAAACTTGGAGTAGATCTAATAGTTTCCTAAACTGGTTTACTAGAATCTGGACACAAAGGTGGATGATGCTGAATTCAGTTGACATGTCAGAATTTCCTTGATATTTGGCAGAGAAAGACATACTAATGTTCTGGGAGATTGGATGCTAGGATGTATTTACTATGTATGACCTGCTCTCTTCTTCAGTCCTCTTCCATGCCCTCTACGAGGGCACAGAGGTTTTGACAAATGCATTAGTAAGGGTAGTACAAGCATCCTGGAAGAGCTCTGTGGTGACTCTTGTAAAGTAGGTCAACAGTGACAGTGGCAGAAGTTACCATGAAAATGGGCACTGTCTCTAGGATGTAAGGGCAATCTGTCTGTGACATCTGTCACCCCATTGATTGACAGCATTGATAATGGCTGATCTGGCTGGCTAGGTGGGTGTCCCCTTCCTCCCTCATGGCTTCATGTGTGTCCCTCCCAAAGTTGTGCCCTCAGTCGAAGAGGAAGACTTTCCTGCTAGAGAAGGACCATTCTTTGGTCAAGGGTATGCAAGTAGCTGTGCTACCTGCTGGAACCTCCAAACAAGCTCTCAAGGTCCATTTGTGGGAGAATGTAGGATAGTCAGGCTTCCAAGACTCCAGACACACCAAATGAGGCACTACATGTAGCAGTCTGCCATTCTTTAAAAAAAAAAAAAAAATAGGCACTCTCAGTTCAGTCAGGATGATGGGATACTGGAGTGGTAGTTAACCTGCTGTGATACTGTAGGCATGATTACCACATGGACAGCAGGACCAAGAGAGTTGGTCAGAATGGTTTGACATTTAGAAATCTTTGGTTTTGACTAATTGATTCTGATACCTCTACTAATGAAATAGATGGGTTGGGGCACCTGGGTGGCTCAGTCTATTAAGTGCCTGGTTCTTGATTTCAGCTCAGGTCATGATCTCAGTGTTGTGAAGTCAAGCCCTGCGGCTAACTCCGCAACTCAGTGGGGAATCTGCTTGAGATTCTCTCTCCCTCTCCCTCTGCCCCTCCCTAAACGCCCCCTCAAATAAATAAAGAAATCTTAAAAAAAAAAAAAAGAAGAGGGGCGCCTGGGTGGCTCAGTCGGTTAAGCGACTGCCTTCAGCTCAGGTCATGATCCTGGAGTCCTGGGATCGAGCCCCGCATCGGGCTCTCTGCTCCGCGGGAAGCCTGCTTCTCCCTCTCCCACTCTCCCTGCTTGTGTTCCCTCTCTCACTGTGTCTCTCTCTGTCAAATAAATAAATAAAATCTTAAAAAAAAAAGAAGAAAGAGATGGGTAACATACTATAGCCTATATATTATTTGATTTGATTTGTATTTGATTTCTACTTGGCCTTATTTCATTTGAATAAACAGAAGCCAGAATCTGGTTAAAACAAAACAAAAGAAAAAACTTTGATCTAACACAAAATAGAGTTAAGGACCCTTAAGCAATATACAGACTTGAACTTGTAAAGAGATTCAGAGCCACTTGAAAATCTTTTTTTTTTTTTCTTTTGTCGCATCACCTTCTCATCCAATAAAATGCTAATGATTAATTCTGAATCTCAGTGTGTAAGTACAGGATACCAAAGAGGAGGGTATGAGTCCATGTAGAGAAGAACTGACATTCAAGGTGTCTATCAAAAGAAAATAATGGGAAAAATCCTTGTGAGAGGTACAGGTTCTGCTTGGAGAGGAGCTAGCGATACTCAAAGATGAATAAAAAGGCATACAGGATGCTTTGAATTTTTTTTTTTTTTTTGATAAGAGGGTTACTGTACTTTTTGGTTTTATGAGGAATAGTTGCACTACTTTAGTGGAGCCGTGATTTTTCTATTGTACCTAGACTTAAAGATGATTAAAAGATGTGTCTATGGATATTAAGTTGATTGTGCTGGATTGTGATTTGTTAACTTGTCATTGCTACTTCTATCTAAGGCTAGGAAAATATTTCCCAGAATTCCCCTTTCTTATTGGTGTCAAGCTAGTGTTGACCAAGAGAGGAATTTGCATGAGAGTGGAGGATACAAGAATAGCAGAAACTATTGCTTTTGGAAGGTTGTTGGCAGGCTCCAGCTTCCAGATCATCCCTCCATCACTAGTCTAGTCAACAACAGTGGCCTCTAGCACTAGAGCACTATGTAAAGTACACTTTACATAGAGATGACAGCTTCCAAAGACTTCTCCATGACCTCTGTCTGTGGGTCTGCTTCAGCAGCCAAAGGAGTATGGCTGTAGGAATTTTCCTTCAAGTTTTTGGTGGCCCACTCAAGTCAGTGTTCAGGCTGTGATGATGAGTGACTTTGTTTCTCCAGTTCCTATTTTCTAGACCTCAACTTCTTCAGCAATAACTTCCCTTTTCCTGTAGCAGTTTTTACTCTCTCTTTTCCTGACTTAATATTAACTGATACAATTAGTATTTTAATAATATTTAATGATGCTGAATTTCTTATTTATGCTGTGGAAGTTTCTATATAGACCATTATTATTGCATTCTCATGAAATGCAATGGATAATAAAACCATGACCTGAAAGTGGTTGCTAAAGAAAAAACTGCTCCTGAGTAAGTAGGAAAATATATCTTTAGTGAAAATTATATCTATATTTTTATTGATTAATTAAGATTTTCTTAGTGACATACTACAAATGTCAACTAATTTACTAACAAGCCTTTTACTACTCTTATAAATGCTATGATTTCAGATATTTTTCCTAGTAATATAAAGGGTGTATTAATTTGAAGGTAAAATGTCCACTTCTAAGATTGTGGATTATGATAGAATCCAATGGTAGATTTTATCTACTTATAAGTTCTGTTCCTAATTTTTTTTGAATATTTGAAATACACCCTACCATCACCACCTGACTATTCAATAAAAGAATTACTAAAGCAGGAAGCATTAACTGTGTTTGCAGTAAACAAATAAGCAAACAAATAAGTAAATCAATACTTCTGAAAATATTAAAAATTACTATGTAAAGTAAGTTTTCCCAAATGGCCTGAAGTTACTGTTTTGTTTTCCTTTTTAGAAAGCAGGGGGCCTTAGACCCCCAGATCTTGAAACAAAGATCACTCTGCTTATCTGTGATATTTTCATAATGCTGGCCATATTGTATTTAATGTTTTTCTTTTCTAAAACTAGCTTAGAGAGTAATATCTACTACAAAGGTCATGACTTTAGAAGATGCGTGAAGTGAAATGATTGGCACAAAACAGTAGGTAGTAAAGCATCATACAAGCCAATGAACAACAAGGTCAATTGCTTCATATCTACTTGTGGTTGAACACAGCTGGAGTGAAAAAAAGTCATAATGCTTGACTGGCATTGTGCAGCAGTGTAATGTGGAATAATATGGGAGCTGAAATCATCAGTTTACAAAAACTGTTAGTCTGACTAGGCAAACACAGAAAGAAAAGGCAAGTTGTCAAAAAGAAAGATCGAGAAAAATCTGCATGAGAAGCATGAGGATGGAATACAAAAGCATATGTCCCACACTCCTAAACTACAGACCCGGAATACTGAAGTTGCTATTAAGTTCTGATTTAAACTCATTTTGAACTTCCTTTGAAAGCAGTATCTCTACTGTCTGCCACTCTCAATTTTCTGAGCAAAAATACGAATTTTGTATATAAGTAAAATGAACACAAATATTATTTGAAGAATAGTCATAAAAATTTTACCTAGTAAATGCTATGGTTATGCTAATATTTCCTATAGCATATAACTGAGGACAAACCTCAAATAGCAAGCGTTTTTATGTTTTTTTTCCTCTGTAAAACAAGTTATATCAACACATGCAATTAAATATACATAAATCAATGTAAACTTTAGGGAAACGAATGTGTGAGAAATGGAGATTATACGGTGTTAACATCTTATAAAAAATAGCACCTACATTGAGAAAGATATCAAGCTGTCAAGACGTTGCCCTTCCCTTTTCTGAAGTTTCCGAGGTATTTAAGGACATTACACATTTTGACTTCTCAACCATGGATTTAGCCCTGATGAGCAGAGACACACAGGGCCCACTAACATCAGTGAGAATTTATTTGCACACTACCAGCTGAAATGAAGTACTCAGGGAATGCTTTTTTCTAAACCAAAGTACTGATAGGGTGCATGCATTTTTCAACGAGTCACTGCCACCCTATACCCACAATCAGTGCTCTTTGTACTTGTCTGGGGCTGCAAAATCAATTATAGGAACATTAAAATGGAGCAGTGCTCAGCTAATGACGCATAATGTTGGAGGTGTAGCTCTTTGCTTTTGTCTATTTTACACATTTGCTTTTTGAAGTGAAAAATCAATTAAGATGACGAGCAAAACACACCACAGACATTCTGAAGAAGTCTTTCCTTCTCTTTAATGTGTTTTAGAGAGCTTCCCAATCATTAACTAAGTCATATTCAGTAAGCCTCTCATATTAATTGTCTCCTTTTCACCTTTACACGGGTGAGACAATTGACTTTCATTTAGTAAAATGTATTTGTCATTTTCAGAGCCATTTAGAAAATACCATGTGGGTGGGCATCTATGCAGTTTAGGATCACCTCTGGAAAGAGATTCTCAAGTATAAATATTCAGTAAAACAGGAGAGTTGTCCAAACGTATTCTTAGTTTATGCCCACAGGTTGGGCCTGGATTTCTCATCTATATTTGTAGGAATTAGAAATATTAGGACATGTTTTCCTATTTTTAGAGTGCTATGTAAAAGGAAAAAAAGTTAAAAACACAGATCCCAGTAAAGTATGGCATATTACCATCTCCCTCAGTCATCCCCCCTGCCAAATAATTATGGACTGTCATTCATTCAGGGGAAGGAAGGATCACAATTGTGTAGAAAAGAAATGAAATGGTAACTATTTCTGTTTTCATGAAAAATGTTTATTGATTAGATTTTAAATCTTGTTTTCCTGCTTATAAAGTTAGTGTCCAGTTTAGATAAGAGAATAAAATCAATCTTCTGGATAGAATAAATAGCAAGCCTTTAATTAGCTCTTCACACTGTGACTAATGTATTAGTAATAGTGCATCTGCTATGCACAGATTGTAAAATGTGATACAATATCAACCTCATTTTCCATTTATATTCATAATTTATACTTACTTTCATTCTCTTTATTCCTTAGATAAACATAATTTCTTTCCAGCTCTGGAGTTTTAGTCTAGTTTTCATAATTTTGTATAAATAGCCAAAGTTTATACAATATGAGTTGTGTTTTAATTTCAGGTTGATCACTCCCAATATAGGTAGGGCCATGGTCTCTCTCCAACTTCCTTTTTTTTTTTTTTAAAGGTAATGGTTTTAATTGAATTAATGAGATGAAAAGAGAGTGAAGCCCTGTTTGCTACTTACATGAAAGAAGATCTTAAAAAATAATCACTGCACAAAATACAAAGGGTGGGGTTATGCTGCGACAACTTCCTTTTATCACCATTATATATATGACTGATTTTACTATAATAATGTAATTTCAGTGGTTTTCCAGCAAATAAGACATTCCAACCTTTACCTGTAAATGATCCTTTCTCTTTGTACAGCAATCGGTTAATTATGTTTGCTATACAGGCATTTAAGGTATCAGGGCTGTGGAGATAGGAAAGGGAGGGAATAGGAAAATGATTTACAAAACCTCTGACTTTGGATTTCTATCAGTTAGGGGCATCCTGCACAGAAGAAAGTTCCCAGAGCTAGGGGAAGTCTAGTTTACTTAGTGGAGCAAAACTGGAACCTATCAAAAATTTCTTTTAAAACTGATTTTTCGTTTTGCAATATTGCACTGTGCGTGTTTTCTAATGAAGCATTTTAGATGCAGTAAGTTAGAAAAGGTTTCTGTCCCCTGAGAAATAACAATCCCAATTGAAAAAGTTACATCTTTCTTTAGCTGCTGGGATGGAGAATGTCAGACAAACTTTGTTCTCATTCTGTCTTGCAAAACAGGCTAGATTTCTGACAAGCTGTCAAACTGCCCAAAAATAAATCCCTTTTAGTAAGTTAGTGCCTTTTTATTCCACTGCTTTTAAGGTTCTTGTTATCATAGCATGACTTAACTCTAATTGGAAAAAGAATATATATATAAAATTATAGATATCCTATAGTGAACATTACTGCAAAGAATAAATATCTGAGCAGAGAGGAAAAAAAAGTTATGTGATATGCTGTTTAGAAATGGCATTTTGGGTATTTCAGGACTGATCTAGGTGAGGTTTTTGAGGCACCTGAATGAGGAATATGTACTTTGGAGAGCTTCAAAGGGAGAGGTATGGAGTAGAACTTTGTTGATCTCCAAAACTGATCTCATTCTCGCCTCATCTTTGTGATTCCTGCAGTCTCCAATTAACCTACAAAGGGAAGTGTCTCCTTTCTTGTTTTTGAAGACTCAAATAGTGGCTCCAGAAGAATTTTTTAAGAAGATTCTCTTTAACTCAATGAGGCAATGAAAAGCTTAAAAACTCTTTCAATCTTAGAGCTGTGATCTTTATTTACTTCAATCACTGCAGTTTTTGGTTGTATTAGCTCCTATATGAGGAGGCTGGGTGTTGAGGTCTGTCTGTCACTTCTGCTACTGGTGCTACAACTCATTTGTTCCTGGACACACCTTAGGAACCTTGAACTCGACTTTGCCAGTTGACTGTTTCTTAATACATTTTAGTTTTGGGTAACACACACAGGTAGAAAATACTGAAATTGAATTCCGTTCTTTTAGAGGCATGTCAAGTAGACGAAAAGTGAAAATGTGAGTTGTATGCACTACTAATCTGTGTGTATTCTGTGAAAGTGCTATTTTAAACATGTACTTCTGTGTACTTTAAGAAAAGAGAGCTTTTTTTAGTTGGCAGCATTATATAGACTGAGAATATGATCTTTCACACATATATTATCATTCATTGTCCTTATAGACAAACTTATCAAATAGTAGTCAGTGTCCTCTCATCCCCGACCCCATTTTGGCTTGGCAAACCTGTCTTTGGTTTCTTATACATGGTGAATCATTCTACACCTGAAAAGGGTGGTTCCTAGAAATATTTAGAGAAACTTTTTCACTTAAAGAAGGTCCCATAATTTAGGACTCAAGACCAACATAAGGACTGTCACATACTTACAAGCCCACGGGCTTTTTTCCTTGTCTTCACAAACCTGCATTTTTAGTGCCAGGGAATACAAACACTCTCTCTGTTTTCAGCATGAGGAAACCGAGATTCAGGTTGGGCAAATGGCTGACGTGTTAGTGCCAGGACTAGATCTCAAGTGCTCTGCCCACAAGTCATTGTCCAGATCCACAGAACTTCCTCGTTAATTTTGGTCAAGTAATTGAGTAGAAATGAATTGTTCTTATTTTCCAAAAGCAAAACAAACAACAAACCAAAAACAAAACAAAACAAACAAAAACCTATAAGGACCTGACGGAATCTGCCCAAGGATTGTTACGTTCAAGTTACCACACAAATAAAAATGCACACTAACACTTCAATGTTTAATATCCCCAGTGTCTTTATGTTAGACACACTTAGCATTATCATTGCCTAACTGGATAAATAAAATGAGTACAAATGTTCGTATTTGTCCTTCACTGGAAACTAAAAATCCTCTCCAAATCCACAAGGCTGATATAGTGAACAAACGCATTTTCAAATCCCTCAAAAAGCTTAAATTGTATTGCTAAAGGCAGAGGAACTCCCCCTCCCCCATAATGAAGCCAGTAGTTCCATTTATAATTTATCAATTCCATTGTATTTCTATAAATAAATAGCCAAAGAGTTAATACAAATGGAAATTGCCTTTAAGCTTTGCTGAATATTTAAACAGCTTTTGATGAAGAATATTGATTGCAAATACAGTATAAAATTTACACCATAAATTAAACTACCAAAAAAAAAGTCTTTAGGCTATAATGATAAGTAAATCTAGATACATTTTAATTTGCAATGACACCTAATCAAGAAATGATAGCAGTAGCCCATATTTAAACATCTTTTACTTATAATTTTAAAAAACCCACAAATTATTTTTCTAAATGTTAAAAAAAGTTCTTGCTCTAAATGTTACTCCAAATATTATGCACATGTGAAAAAAAAAACAACACCCAAAAACAAAACTAAAATCCATATAGTCAAAGGAAAAATTCAATGATGGCTTAAAGGCAGTGAATAAAACAATTTGAAGACTGTACTTTTAAGGAATCTCAGAATCTTATAATTTATTAAACTGTTCCCCAGTCAAGAATGACCTTTATAAAACTCCTTAAGCTAAATACAGTAATGTCAGGTTCATGTGAGAAATTCCAGCAGTGACGGCCAATATTCTTCTATTTTCTTGATTCCATTATTTCAGTATTTTTTTTAAAAAGGATCATATTAACCAAACTGTAAAATACTGAAATGTCTTTTCTTTGGGACAAATTTAATTTTAATGTCCTAGAACCAATTTTTTTTTTGTTTTTATTCATGGATTCATAGATGAAAACTAGCAATTATTGTGATAGACATGACTATAGTCAAATTTCTAATTTTATTAATGAGTAGGCTTGATTTGTTTCTTATTTATTTGATAGACTTTGTTTTTAGTTTATTACTAAGTAAGATTTCAGTAGTTAGCAGCTGGATTCAAATCCTTGCTGGAACTCTCACTCTCTGAGAGACCAGAGGAAGTCTAATAACTTCTCTTTAATACATGTTTGCCTCCTCTATAAGGTAGGAATAAAAATAAAAATGATCTTACAGATTTGTTGTGAGGATTAAATTAGTTAAGTGCCCAACAAAAAATTTCATTTGTTCTTTCAACACATATATTTTAGAGAGTTTTATTTACTTATTTATTTTTGAGAGAGAGAGAGAGCACAAGCAGGGGGAGTGGCAGAGAGAGAAGCAGGCTCCCCACTAAGCAGGGAGCCTGCTGTGTAACTTGATCCCAGGACCCCAGGATCCTGACCTGAGCTGAAGGCAGACACTTAACCGACTGAGCCACCCAGGTGTCCCTCAACACATATATTTTAATTACTTTCAAAATTCTCTTCTCTGTGCTACTTTGCCATACCTGAAACTATCATTTTAAATGGAGTTTTTCCACTACATAACCTCTTCAAGGAAGTTCTACATTCAAATCCTTTCTTACGAGTGCTTACTCAGAGAACTCTCTCATTCTGCATCTGCCCCAATCACCAAAATCAAATTTTCTCATCGATCCCCAACTTTGCAGTATTATTGTTTCAATCTTCATGCCTTCTTCCTGCCTTTCAGATTATAGTTGACCCTTGAACAATGTGGGGTTAGGAGCATCAGCCCCTGTGCAGTTGAAAATCAGCATGTAACTTTTGACTCCCCCAGAACTTTAACTATTAATAGCCTACTACTGAAGCCTTACCATAACATAAACAGTAAATGAACATTTTGTATGTTATATGTATTAAATACCATATACTTACAGTAAAGTAAGCCAGAGAAAAGAAAATGTTAAGAAAATCATAAGGAAGACAAAATACATTTACAGTACTGTATTTATTGAGAAAAATTCACATATAAATCCACCCGCACAGTTCAAACTTGTGTTGTTTAAGGGTCAACTGTATTTTGCTATCCACTATTTTTACCCCTTTGGATTGATATTTTATTTTATTTAAGCATAATTAACATACAGTGTTATATTAGTTTCAGGTGTACAATATAGTGATTGAAAAATTCTATGCATTTGTCAGTGCCCATCGAGGTAAGTGTACTCTTATTCTCCTTTATCTATTTCACCTGTCCTCCCAACCGACCTCCCCTCTGGCAACTACCAGTTCTCTATATTTAAGAGTGTATTTTTTCATTTGTCTCTTTTTTAGTTAGTTTTTTTTTGTCCATTTGTTTCTTAAATTCCACATATGAGTGAAATTATATTGTATTTTTCTTTCTCTGACTGACTTATTTCATTTAGCATTATACCCTCTAGGTCCATCTATTTTGTTGCAAATGGCAAGATTTCATTCTTTTTTATGGCTGAGTAATATTCCATAGTATGTGTATGGTGTATGTATATGTGCGTGTGTGTGTGTGTGTGTGTGTGTACCACATCTTTATTCATCTGTTGATGGGTACTTGAGTTGCTTCCCTATCCACTAATCTTTGAAAGGCCTGCTGTGATTTCTATGGCATTGTACTCTCCTCTGCCTTCCCCTCCTTTACAAACCAACCTGGCTCAGTGAGTTTAAGAGAGAGATTGTTGAGCTAAACAGGCTTCAACTCCTACTTTTAGCATTTACTAGCTGTCTGACCCTAAGGAAGTTATAGTCTCTCTGTTTCTTATTGTATTCAGTGAAGCTGGTAACAGTACCAACCTCTTGATACGTTGGAAGAATAAAATGAATCAAACGTGTAAAATGTTCAAAACAGTGACTGCCCTGTAGGTATTTATTATCTTTTCTTATACATATAATCTCATTCAGGTATAAAAAGAAATTAAAATAATCTATAATAAAGTTTATCTCTAATTTGTGAAGTATTTTTAATTTTTTCCTTTTTTGCACTTTCTACATTTTGTTTCTACAATGAAAACATAATATAGTAAAATAAGAAAACACCACATTTGAAACAAATTGATGAAATAATCAAATGTAAACCTTAAATTGAAACTACTTTCTTAGCATTGTACTTCATTTCTTGTAATTTTCATATAGAGATGAGCACATAAAAATCTATGTTTAACAAAAACTATGTTCTTCTAAAAGAATATATTTGGGAATATTGAAAAACTGTCCATTAAAGCAAGACATGTTCCATTGTCAAAATAATGTCACTGAGTGTTGGCAGTGTCCCAGATTGCCATGGCAGAGTCTGATGGAGATTATTTTAATTATCTAGATCAGTGGTTCTTAGCTGCATTTGGATATGAAAGAGGTTGCAAATGAAACTTTCTGAAATTATATTTAGAATATTGTATTATGGCACATTTTTCTAGCTTTCATCACATTCTCAAAGTATTGTGATCCTCAAAAATTCCAAAGTATAAATACTGCTGAATGCCTTACCTTCAGATTAATTCCTATTTAAATGCCACAAATGATAATTTATCTCTTTAGAAAATAATTTGAATACTGAACATCTTAATTCTGTAAAAAATTTTTAAAAAAGGAAAGGCGTCATCAGATTACCATGATCTTTATTTTGTATGTTTCCACATTTTTAAAATTTTCTATGAACACGTGTTAATTTTCAGATGAGAAAAAGAAGTTACTTTAACTCAATACACAATCCTGTTTTCACTAGTATATCTCAATTTCTGTACACCTTCCGCTTCTCAATCCCTTTCCATCTCAGATGAAAGACTTGATGAAATTCTCAAACAGGTAAATGAAGTGCCAACACTGGCAAATTAAATATCTGTTACTTCCCTCTCTTACTACCCCAAGCAGTGATAACTTCCTTTCGGGAGGTAGAGTTTACATCCTGGAGTTTAGAGGGGCATGGTGCCCCTGGGCAAGCCATGGCTCTCTATTATGGATTAATGGTTAAGAATCTGGGCCCTGGAGCCAGGGTACCCAAAATATATACCAGGTCCTCTGTAATCCAGCTCATTGGTTCAGTTTTTCTCTCTGTGAAACAGGAACAATAATAGTACCAGCTTCATAAAGCTATGATTATAAATAGAATAAATGTTAAATAAAGTGCTAAAAACAGTGTCTAGACATTATAAGAACTCAATGAATATACTTCTCTTCCCACTCTTTTTTCTTCTCTTCCTTATTGTTCTTATGTATCCTACCTCTTAGGATAACAAATTATAATCTTTACCTTTCCGTTTATATCTCTTCCTATTTCCAATAAAAATGTACTCATTTTGTGCATCACTTCAAGAATTTACTGGGCTTCAGTGATTTAAAGAGGAAGCATTCATCACTTTTCATATTATCTCTTTATTAAATCATGTTGGAACTTGATGGATTAATATGCTAGCTGTCTAAGAAGTGCTAAAATCAACGGACTACAATTAAGCTTAGACATTTGATGTCCAATTGTAGGTTTGCTAGAAAGATATGTACAGAAAGGCAAGTATCTTTTAAAACACATACATGGTTGTTAACCATAACTTGTTTACTACTATTACTACCACCCCCACTCATACTTCCACCACCACCCTACCTGGCATTTATATATTACTTATGAAAAAAAATAGTAAATGCTATCATTTACTGACTATTGACCTAGGCTGTAAAGTGGCCTCTCAAGGTGTCCGTGCCCTAATCCCTGGAACATATGAGTATGTCACCTCATATGATGATAGGAACTTTGCAGATGTGATTAAAAATCTTAAAATGGGGAGATTTTCTTTGATTATCTGGCTAGGTCTAATGTAATCACAGGGGGCCTTAGAGAAGCAGGAGAGCATAGTGACTGAAGGCCATATGACAACGGAAACAGATTTGTTACTGACTATGAAGTTGGAGGAAGGCACCATGAGCCAGTTAAAGTAAGGCATGTAGTTCTAGAAATCAGAGAAAGCAATGAAAAGGATTCTCCTCTCACAGCCTCCAGAAGGAAGGCTCCTGGTATACCCTTTACTTTAGCCCAGTGAAACTGATTTCAGAATGCAAACCTCTAGAACTGTAAGAGAATGAATTAATGTTGTTTTAAGACATTATTTTTGTGGTAATTCACTACATTAGCAATAGGAAACTAATAAAACTATTTACTATGATTCGAGGTTTGGGCTGTGACCTTGGCATGCATAATTTCAACACTCAATAATCCTGTCTTGGCTCAGAGAAAGGGCAGCTGGTTTGTATACCAGGTATACCTAGTCCCTTTGTGTTTAGGAAGTGCACGCTTTATACAAATGTACACAGTAGTCCTGATTATCCAGTTCTAGCTTCAGCAGCAGATTATCTGAGGCCGTATTCTTCATGTAAAAATAAAGCACTGTTTACTCAAACTAGAATTTTATTTTAGGGTAGATAGGTTATACTTTAAACCGTATTGATCTCACTTTTATCTCCTAATAATATTTAGCCCAAGAAATTAAAGTTCTGACCCAATGTATCTTTTTTAAAGATTTTATTTATTTATTTGAGAGAGAGAGAGAGAGAGAGAGAATAAGAGATAGAGAGCCCGAGAGGGAAGAGGGTCAGAGGGAGAAGCAGACTCCCCGCTGAGCAGGGAGCCCGATGTGGCACTCGATCCCGGGACTCCAGGATCATGACCTGAGCCGAAGGCAGTTGCTTAACCAACTGAGCCACCCAGGCGCCCTGACCCAATGTATTTTGATAGCACAAGTAAAGGAATAGAGATACTTTCTAAGGTAGCTTCTGGATAGATAGACATCATAGAAAAAGAGATAACTTGACCAAGAATTAAAAAAAGCCAAAACTAGGACACAAAGCTGCAAACTTGCACCTATAAACATCCCAGCTATTGGATTATCTCCAAAGGTAGCAGAATTCCATTATGAAATTTGTGGAATGTTATTATGTCATGAAATATACATCTTTTACATTTTCCTTTTGACACATGCAGATGAAGAAGTTCCTGGTGTGATTGCATTTATGAAAAAGTTGATGGCTGGGTGTTAAAATGTGAAAAGTGACAGCAATTTTTCAAGCAGAAAAAAAAAAACCCTTCAGAATACTAATGAGAGAAGACAGTGTGAATATAGACTTGGTAGGCATAGCTTTTATTTTCTCGTCTTATCTTTGACAAAAGCATCACATCCTGAAAATGGTACCTACAATGGATAAGGAAAGGCCAAATTGTGTGTTTCTTTGACAGAACATTACATGCAAATAATGGGCTTTTTCTACAGCCTTTCCATTTGCATTAGTTTTGAAAAACTATCATACACAACTCATGAATATTCTGATTTTTTAGTGCATACCAATGTATGATTTTTGTAAATGGTCACAGGTGCAAATTTTTGCATGAGCAATCACACTTAACTGCTGTGATTGAAAACACTGTGCATATAAGAGAGGGGAAGAGGTGATATGGTTTTGTAAATGTGTAGAGAGTGAATCTTTATATTTTATTCACAATTTACATGTGAACTACAAAGACACTGTGAATTTGGTGTCTAAAGAAGAGACATGAAAAATTTTAAATTGTCAGGTGCTTTTATACAAATTTTGGCGGAATGTTCACATACATGCAAGAGAATATATATTTCAATAGTTTTTTGCCAGTGAATAAGGATAAAGTTATAACAAGTAAGGATTTTGATACTTTGAATACTAGATTTACTCTGAAGGAGCCCAAACAGACTTGCATCTGGTCAGTATTTATAGGCAAGACCTTCAAGGAAAAGGCAATAAGAAACATACTAGACTGTTTGGAGAACCCATTAAAAATGTGCATAGCAGGTAAGAAATGCCTACTATATGGACAGGTACTCCCTTAATAATTTGGCATAGAATTTCTTGTTCAATTTATTTCCAGATATGATTCTGAGAGAGAAATGTTTGTTATTTAGTGCTTATTTATTTTACCAAGGAATTAGATTTTTATATTTTATTATAGTTGCAAGGCAAACTTTTGCAATTATAAATTCTGTTGTACTTGAAATGATACTTTTGCTTTATTAATATTAATAACTGTATCTATTAGTTGCCATAAACATGTAGACAGCTGTTAGATGCTTTCTCTGCATTATCTCTAATCCTAATAAAAACTCTTTAATATTAGATATTATTTAACCCCCATCTCAGTACTATTTTATGTGAATATTTCCTGTGTAATAAGTTCATGACATAATGTCAGGTGGCATAATCCTGTTTTTAGCATTTCTTACTTGAAATAAAATACAAGTACTCTTTTGAGACTTTTCACTTATCAAAAATGATAACACGTATCAAATAGTAAGAATAGTGAAATAATAATTTCATGTCAGCCGATATCATTGCCCTTTACTTTGCTTACATGTCAGTCCTTGGGAGACACTTGCTTCTATATTTTGGCTGCACATTCACAAATTTTCTAGGAATTCAGTGTGATATTTCAATACTCTCTCAACCCATGCTGGACCTATCTTTTGAGAAAGAAGGGTTGTATTTTTCAAGCTTCAAGTCTAGAAAAAAGTAATGCTTAACTTTTTGTGGGTGGCCAGGAATTTTCCTTCATGCTCCTGTTTGAGTCAACTGTGATCTTTCCTTTCCTGCATTGCTGCCTCACTTCACCCCTTTCCCCTTAGCTCAGACTCCTGTACCCCTAGTTTCTGCCTTCTTGGAAACATTGGCCATACCTCCTTGTAGATGCTCCCTTAGGTTGCTCTCCATTTTAAGCACAAACTCTCACTGAATGTTAAGACTCAAAACAATGAGTAGAGAGTGACAAAATAAACTTATTTCCTAGAAAATACTTCTTTTTATTGGCAGTTGTTCTTTATTTTTTTTTCTTCCACACACTAAGATTAAATGAGCTTTCTTGCTTCATCGGTAGCAGTATCATTTTAAACATCTTTCTTGCAACTTTTTTCCTCCCCAAAAATAGACTCTGTTGATTCTGGTAGGTCTCATTAGAAAACCTGCATTATCTTTCTATTTGTACATTTTCTGTGGTATTAGGTTATTCTCTTTATTTTAAAGATAAGGTAACTTGTTCAGGAAGGTTCTCATCTGAAAAAAATAGGGTGATAAATTATCTAACTCATGGTACTTTTGAGAAGATTAAAGAACTCAATAAATCTTAGCTATTTATGTTCATTATTAAGGGTGTAGGTGAACCAGACAGTAAATGACAGTGTTGGTATTTGAGTGGTTTCATTTCTACCATGATTTTCTTTTGATGGAAACTAAGTTACGTTATTTCTGACGATACAAAAGTTTCAGGGAGATTGGGTAAGATGAACTGTAGAGCAGTCATCTTCCATATATTTTAACACATTAATTATGAAACATTAAAAATAAAATAAGGAAACAAAAAATGTGTTGGAATAAAATCAGTACAGAATAACATTTCAACTATTTAAGAGCCATAAGATGGGCTACTATTGATAAAAAAATTTTATGTGAAATCAGGTTTTTAACTTGTTGCCTTTCTTTTGTTATTGTAATCAGATTCAGTTACTATGATGAACCCAGGTTTGAAGTTAGACCTGATGTTGCCACTTATCAGCTATAATCTTAGGCAAGTTTATCTCATTAAGCATAATTTCTTCAACTGTAAAATAATGATCATTAAAGTAGATCAGTATATACTGAGCACTTGGCAACTGTGTTCTAACTACTTTACATGGACTAGCTCACTCAGATAATTCTCATGACAGCGTATGAGGTGTCAACCCTAGATGCACAATGCTAGATGCATAATGAGGAGATTCTAATTAAATAAGGAAAACAAGAATTTCTGGATGAGGTGAGGGGATAACAGCATGAGATATTTCAAAAATTTCTGAGGTGAATCCACTGTGTACCTCAAGTTGAAAAACATCAAAATAGAAGTAAGAACTGTTAATATCCCATTTTTAGAGGCAGCCTGTGTTCCTTGGCTTGGGTCCCTCTCCATCTTCAGTCTGCAACAGAAACAAATCTTTCCCACATTGTGTCACTTTGAAATGGACTCTTTTTCTGCCCTCACTTCCACTTTTAGGAATTTCTCAGCTAACCCATTATAATCTCCCTGTTTTAGGGTCAGCTGTTTAGCAACCTTAATTCTTTTTATTTTTTTCCAAATTTTTATTTGAATTCGAGTTAGTTAACATAGAGTCTCATATTGGTTTCAGGAGTAGAATTTAGTGACTCATCACTTACATATAACACTAAGTGCTCATCACAACAAGTGCCCTCCTTAACACCCATCACCCATTTAGCCCATCCCCTGCCCATCCCCCTCCATCAACCCTCAGTTTGTTCTCTATAGTGTAGAGTCTCCTATGGTTTGCTTCCCTCTCTCATTTTTCTTTTCCCTTACCCTATGTTCATCTGTTTTGTTTCTTAAATTCCACATATGAAAGAAATTATATCATATTTGTCTTCTGACTTATTTCACTTAGCATAATATACTCTAGCTCCATCCATGTTTTTGCAAATGCCAAGATTTCATTTGAACAGACCTATAACCAGTAATCAAAAATCTCCCAAAGAACAAAAGTCCAGGGCCAGATGGCTCCTGGGGGAATTCTACCAGACATTTAAAGAATAGTTAATACCTATTCTTCTCAAACTGTTCCAAAAAATAGAAATGGAAGGAAGCCTTCCATTCTACAAGGGCAGCATTACCTTGATTCTAAAACCAGACAAAACCCCACTAGAAAGGAGAATTACAGGCCAATATCCCTGATGAACATGGTTGCAAAAAAATCTCAACGAGATACTGGCAAATTGAATTCAACAGAGCATTAAAAGAATTATTCACCATGATCAAGTGGGATTTATTCTTGGGCTGCAGGGGTCAGTCAGTTTTCACAAATCAATCAATGTGATACACCACATTAATAAAAGAAAGGATAAGAACCATATGATCCTCTCAATAGATGTGGAAAAAGCATTTGACACAATACGACATCCATTCTTGATAAAAACCTTCAAGAAAGTAGGGATAGATGGAACATACCTCAACATCGTAAAGGCTATATACAAAAGATCCACAGCTAATATCATCCTTAATGGGGAAAAACTGAGAGCTTTTCCTCTATGGTCAGGAACAAACAGGGATGTTCACTCTCACCATTGTTATTTAACAATAGTACTAGAAGTTCTAGCCTCAGTAATCAGACAACAAAGAAATAAAAGGCATCCAAATTGTCAAGGAAGAAGTCAAACTTTCACTATTTGCAGATGACATGATACTCTTTGTAGAAAACACAAAATACTCCACCAAAAAATTGCTAGAACTGATAAAGGAATTCAGCAAAGTCACTTGATATAAAATCAATGTACAGAAATCTGTTGCATTTCTATACACTAATACTGAAGAAGCAGAAAAAGAAATCAAGGAATGGATCCCATTTAAAATTACACAAAAAACCATAAGATACCTAGGAGTAAACCTAACCAAAGAGGTAAAAGATCTGTACTCTGAAAACTGTAGAACACTTATGAAAGAAATTGAAAGTGACATAAAGAAATGGAGAAACATTCCATGCTCATGGATTGGAATAAAAAATATTGTTGAAATGTATATACTACTCAAAACAATCTATACGTTTAATGCAATCTCTATCAAAATACCACCAGCATTTTTCACAGACCTAGAACAAACCATCCTAAAATGTGTATGAAACCACAAAAGATCCCAAATAGTCAAAGCAATCTTGAAAAAGAAAACCAAAGCATCACAATTCTGGACTTCAAGCTATTATTACGAAGCTGTAATCATCAAGACAGTATGGTACTGGCACAAAAACAAATACATAGATCAGTGGAACAGAATAGAAAACTCAGAAACGGACCCACAACTCTATGGTCAACTAATCTTCAACAAAGCAGGAAAGAAAATCCAATGGAAAAAAGACAGTCTCTTCAACAAATGGTTTTGGGAAAACTGGACAGCAACATACAGAAGAATGAAACTGGATCACTTCCTTACACCATACACAAAAATAAATTTAAAATGGATGAAAGACATAAATACGAGACAGGAAACCATTAAAATCCTAGAGGACGACATAGGCAGCAACCTCTTTGACCTTGGCCATTGCAGCTTCTTAGTAGACATGTCACAACAGGCAAGGGAAACAAAAGCAAAAATGAACTATTGGGACTTCATCAAGATTAAAAGCTTCTGAACTGTGAAGGAACCAATCAACAAAACTAAAAGGCAGCCTATGGAATGGGAGAAGATATTTGCAAACAACCTTAAATTTTAGTGTTGTGACATAACAGATTTACAGATTCTTGGGGTTAGGATGTAGATATTTCCTGGGGAGATGTTATTCTCCCTACCACCATCTTTGATGGTTCTTCCTCTTATCCAGGCATCTTAATGACTGTGTTGTCTTCTCTCTTCTTTCATTTTTTGGCACACTCATCTTTAAAAACCTGAAATGTCATCTATTCATCAGACTTTCTTTATTATTATTATTATTATTATTATGTATGTTAATCACCATACATTACATCATTAGTTTTTGATGTAGTGTTCCATGATTCATTGTTTGCATATAACACCCAGTGCTCCATGCAGAACATTCCCTCTTTAATACCCATCACCAGGCTAACCCATCCCCCCACCGCCCTCCCCTCTAGAACCCTCAGTTTGTTTCTCAGAGTCCATAGTCTCTCATGTTTTGTCTCCCCCTCCAATTTCCCCCCCTTCATTCTTCCCCTCCTGCTATCATCATCATCATCATCATCTTCTTCTTCTTCTTTTAACATATAATGTATTATTTGTTTCAGAGGTACAGATCTGTGATTCAGCAGTCTTGCACAATTCACAGTGCTCACCATAGCACATACCCTCCCTAATGTCTATCATCCAGCCACCCCATCTCTCCCACCCCCCACCACTCTAGCAACCCTCAGTTGGTTTCCTGAGATTAAGAATTCCTCATATCAGTGAGGTCATATGATACATGTCTTTCTCTGATTGACTTATTTCGCTCAGCATAATACCCTCCAGTTCCATCCAGGTTGTTGCAAATGGCAAGATTTCATTCTTTTTGATGGCTGCATAATATTCCATTATATATATATATATACCACATCTTCTTTATCCATTCATCTGTCAATGGACATCTTGGCTCTTTCCACGGTTTGGCTATACTCATCAGACTTTCAAATATATATCTCTAGCTCCAATCTTTTTTCTCTTTTTAAGACTAGAATATCTATGTCCTTAGATCTCTATTATATTAAATATTAGTAGATATTTCTAACTCAGTGTATTCCAGATGAAAATCTTGATGTGCACCCTCACTATGCTTCCCCTAAATCTGCTTCACCTCAAAGCATTCACTATGTCACACGATGGCAATTCCATCATTCTTGTGCGCTTAAGCCAAATATCTTAGAGTCATCCCTAACTCTTGGCTTTCTCTCACACACTTCATCCCCAGCCCATAAGGAAATTATGTTGCCTAGGTCTTCAAAATGCAGGAATAGCCTACAGAACAACTCCTTAACATTTTCAGCAAAAGAAGCACCTCTTTTGGGGAATTTGTGTATCTCTCAAGAAAGGTCCACATTTTTCAGATGAATTTTAAAAATATAGGAAAACCCAGTTCAATAAAATGGTTAACATTTCTTAAATGTTTAGCATTGTAATAAAATATGTTAACAAATATTTTAACAGAACATTTTTAATTAACAATTTGATTTAATGATGTGTGAGGAAAATCTTGAATACATTCCAAATATAATTTATAGGATGTCAGAATCATGTGGAGACATTTAAAAAGGAGTTTCAACAAAAGAAATGACCCCTCAGATTTTTCTAGTGCTAACCAGTGAAATTACTGACAAAACACACTTTTGTCAACATTCTGCACCCTATCATAATAATTACTTTATATAGGCTTTTTATTGTATTTTAGTTACTGTGTTTTGGTAGTACATTAGGTTTTAGTAATTTAAATTAATGAGGAAGAACATTTTGGGTAGAAAGTCTGACTTTCAGGAATAGGACACTTATATTAAGAAGGCATTAGTTATATATCCAGAATCTGACCACTTTTTAACACCTCCACTGCTTCTGCCCTGGTATGAACCCCCATTATTTCTCATTGGGATGCCTGCAGTTAGTTTCCCAATGGGTCCCGCTGGCTTTACCCCTCCGCCTTACCTCTTCATGCCCTGGTACCAGTTTTTCCTCAAATTCCTTCTCTGCTCAAAACCCTGCAGTGGTCCCTCATACTAGTTAAAGCCAAAGTCCCTATAATAGTCTACAAGGATCCACATTATTTACCTCTATCCCACCCTTGCCACCTGGACCTGTTCCACATTTTTTTCCTTTGGCTAACTCTGTTCTAGCTATTAGCATTTCTTATTTCTGAAATACTCCCTGCACACACATCTTTTGCTCTCCTGTTCCCTTTGCCTAGAATACTCTTCCTCGTGGCACCTTCCTATCCTGTCATGTTTTTCTCAAATCTCACCCTTCCTGTGAGGCTTACTCTGACTAGCCTATTTAATATTGCTGCTTACCTTCTCTACTACCTCCCACTCCTCATCTTCCTTAACCCACTTTTTTTTTCTTACAGTATTTAACATTCTCTGTCATGCTATTTAATTCACTTACTATGTTTAATGTTTATTTTTTGTCTCCATCAGCTAAGATTTAAGTTCCATGAGGGCAGAGGCTTTTTTGTGCATTGAGTAATATCAAGTTCCTTGAATAGTGTCTGACACATGGCTGTGGTCAATAAATAATTATTAAATTAATGATTGAATTTATAAATGAATTCTTTCTATTTGATGGAGTATCTGCTGCTTGCTACTCTTCCCCGCATCCTGGATCTTTGTGTTTATCCTTTCTTCCTTACTACTATACCATTATTTCTTCTTTCCTTTTTCTTCTGCATGCCAGCTTTGGTCTTCCTTTTATTTATTTATTAATTTATTTTTGTCTTCCTTTTTCTGGGATTACTATTCTAAATACATGAAGACTGAGCTATTTTATTTTCTTTTAAAGATTTTTATTTATTTATTGAGAGAGAGAGAGAATGGTAGAGAGAGAGCATGAGAGGGAAGAAGGTCAGAGGGAGAAGCAGACTCCCCGCTGAGCAGGGAGCCCGATGCGGGACTCGATCCTGGGACTCCAGGATCGTGACCTGAGCCGAAGGCAGTCGCTTAACCAACTGAGCCACCCAGGCGCCCGAAGACTGAGCTATTTTAAAGTGGGATGTTCATATTTATTTTCAGATAATTTAATTTACTAGATATTTGTATGGAATTCAAATATGAAAAAAAATCACATTACACATGACTATTCAAAGAAAATTTCTCCTTAAAACAGTTTTTCAAGTGAAGAATCATTTCTCTTAAGTATCTTTTATAAATTTCAATGATAATATATTTAGTGTCTTAAAATAAAGTATATATATTATGCCAGTTAGTTAATATGGAAGGAAAATTTTAGGCATGTGATGTAGGTTTAAAAAAGAGGCATTCAAAAGACAGAAAGGCAAGCAGTTCAATATGCTCCTGCCTTAGAATGAGAGAGGTTAAATTGCACACGTGGGTGGAGGCCATGAATTCTTGAAAATATTTAAGTATCAAAGCTGTGATTAAATAACTTTAAAATGACTTTCCTTCTGTAGCTAACTTATTAGAGTTAATAAGTTAAAGGCAGCAATACATGCTATAAAAGTTAAAGGCAGCAATAAGTTAAAGGCAGCAATACATGCTATAAAAGAAGAGATATTCACATGGCACATAAAAACAGTTTGTTAAACTACCTCTGTATTTCTATTTATTTTTTTTATATTTTTTATTGAAGTATAGTTGACATACAATATTATATTAGTTTCAAGTGTACAGCATAGTGATTTGACATTTATATGCATTACAAAATGATCACCACAATAAGTCTGGTTACCTTCTGTCATGATATTAAGTTATTACACTATTACTGACTATATCCCCTATATTGTATTTTATATACTTG
This sequence comes from Eumetopias jubatus, assembly GCF_037043125.1. Classification (NCBI taxonomy): domain Eukaryota; kingdom Metazoa; phylum Chordata; class Mammalia; order Carnivora; family Otariidae; genus Eumetopias; species Eumetopias jubatus. The sequence goes on along the minus strand of NW_028274814.1, from coordinate 110,533,263 downwards.
TGACTTACTTATTTTATAACTGGAATTCTGTACCTCTTGATCCTCTTGCCTTTTTGCCCATCTGTGGCAAGGCAAACAGTGCTAGCAGAGGTAGATGGAGAGTTTTAGAAATGATACCCTCCAGTCAGCTAAGTAGGAGAGTGCTTCCATTCCTCAGAAAGTACCTACAGATCCCTTCCCCACCAGCGCACACCCTAAAATTAGTCAATAAATCTCCTTTACATATGGCCCAGGGACTACAAACTGCTGCCTCTGTGCTGGTTCTAAGAGTCAGTGGGTTTGTGCACAAGCCTTTAGAAGTGGAGTCTTGGTTTCCTAGAAGTCCTTCAGCTCTCCCAGAGTTAAGCACCCCTGGTTTTCAAAGCCAGACATTATGGGGGTTCATCTTTCCAGTGCAGATTTATAGGCCTGGGGTGCTCGATATAGGGCTTGAGCCCCTCACTCCTCAGGGAGCACCTCCACATTTGTGATATTCCTCCCACATGTGGCTTGCCACAGCAGGGGTGTGGGTCCTGGCCACAGTGTGTCTTTGTTTCTCTTACGCATCTCAATGTGGCTTTTTCATCATATCTTTAATTGTAGAAGAGCTGTTCTGCTGGTCTTCAGGCTGTTCCTAGAGAGAGTTGTTCTATGAATAGCTGTAGTTTTAGTATATCTGTGAGAGGAGGTACACTGAGGATCTTCCTACTCTGCCACCTCGATCTGTCTAAACTATCCCTTTTTTTTATTCAACACTGTTTTAAGTAGAAAAAATATGTGTACTATCAAAATATAATTTTAAGTATGAATAGAAGTAAAAATGTAAGTATAGGTATTATACATATTAGTTGTATAAATGAAATATAGGTAATATGGATTATTTAGGAAGTACCTTTAAAAGCTCTGTGTGTTTTTTAAAATTATTTTCCTACAATAGATATTCTTTGATTAATGCATGCATCCTTTCATTAATTCTGTTAACATTTTTTCCTTGCTATATGCCAGGCATTGTATCAGAAGAGATGAATTACTCCATAGTAATAACATTGATTTTAAATATTATACTCAAACTTCCATATCCAATGAAGGTTTATCTTTAGGAATCTGTATACATAGTAAAACTGCTGCCATTTCCAAAGTTATTTTGTACTTTTTTTTTTGAGGGAGAATTGCCACAAAAACAGGTTATAAGCTGTGCAACCAAATTAATTTTCATTACTTTAGGTTTATTCCTGACTCAGACTCTAATATTCATCCTGATCATCAAATTTATTCCTAATGCTTGCCTCCAGATGATTCTGAGATGTTTTCAAAATTAAATCAGCTCTCAAGGGACAGATATTTTTTACCATTATGGATATTTAAGTACATGTGCTATAGGACAGAGAGCAATTCCCAAGGAGAAGTTACCTAAATATTTTGACTAGTAATAACTCTGTTAGAATAAATAAGTAGCCTCTTTAAGTGAATTCTTCAAAAGGAAAAAATCATATAAATGTCCAAGTACTTGTGTGCTTATTAAAATTAATCAATTGCATTTCTTTGGAACCATACTCTGTAAGTAACCAGGAAGAATTTTAATTCAGTGATATTTCTTTCAAACATTTTGCCTGAATTGAAAATAAATGTATCAATTGTGAAGTTACTTTACTATAAAAAGCTGTCCTGACATGTGTTAGAAATTGTTCTTGATTTTTATAAAATGTAATACTTAGTAATTAATAAAATATTAAATTTAAAGTGTAGCAGACCTGTTCACTTTAGATTTTGAAATCCTTACATCTTACAATCAACATATTACTGAGTGACATTCAGCCACACTATTTGGCCTCTCTGGGACCATGACAGTAGCTTCCTGATATCAGTGGAAATTATTTTATTAATTAAATTGTGCCTGATAAGTCTGTTATTATTATGTCAATTTCTTCACACTTCTACAATGATAGAATGAAGTTTCTGATATAATATAAAAAATCATCACTTAAAACTCTATCGCAAGGTTAATTTGATTTTATAAGAAAGATCATTTCTGTTGATAAAAGCAAAAAAAGCACAGTCTGCTTATGACAGGTTGACTTACAGTAATTATCATTACTATTTTTTTGTTAAATAAATATTAAATTCCAGAATTCACTGACTTCTGTTCTTATTCAAAGGAATACCCATCTTTGAAATTCTCCTCTCAAGGCAAGCATATCAAAAGGATCTTGGAAAAGCCACAGATGTGTCTAATCAAATGGAGAGTATGAATAATAAACAAAATCAACAGGAAATTTTATCACAGGAATGTAAAGAAAATCTCATATGTGTCACTGATATTTTCTAAAATGTAACACATAATTGGAATATACAATTGGAAGACCTATCTTAGTTTTAAAAATATTTTTAATAGAATAAACGGAGGTAGCAATGCGTGTTAGCTGAGTATCCTACTCTATAAAAAAGAACACTTTGAAGGTGGAAGTTGGGATAAAATTAAATAGAAGATATAAATGAAACCACAAAAACAGCTATCACAAAGTTAAGATATTAAATGATGGTGTGGCAGTGAACTTTCAGCTATCCAAACGAATGAGAAATACCATCTTGCTTAGAAATTTCTTATTTGCCCTGCTGAATATTTCAGTGATGAAGTGAACAAAACATTTAGGGGTATTGCTACACTGGACCTAATTTCCATTATCAGGAAAGAACTGATTTTTGATAGCTGACACATATAGAAAGTTATATTGTGATTTCAGAGTCCATAATAACCAGAGAGTAGTATACTGGACATATCAGTCATGAGCCCTAAATCATTGATTCCCACGCAGGGCTGTTCTTCTAATCACTTGGAAGATAAGGTAACGTATAGGTCTTTAGACACCTCTTCAGATCAACTGAAATCAGAATCTTTGCAAATGGAGAAAAGAAATCTGTATTTCTAGGGTTCTCACAGATAATCCTGCTGGGGAATCAGGTTTCCTAGATAGTTTTGCTGGGAAGTGGTAGGAGTTTTTCTCCCTGATTGAAATGGTTTACTTTTAATCACTGGTGCTCCAGCTCTGCTAGGCTTTCTGGGAGTTGTCCTGTTCCTTTGGATGCAGAAAGGGTTGCACTGAAAAGGGAATTGAGGATCAGCCTTTTGGATATCTAAAATAGAGTACTCATAACAAAAGAGGTAGCTTCCCAATATCCTGCAGATCTTGGTTTTTAGTTTGTTGGTTTGTTTTGTTTTTAATGAGAGAGACATACGGTGGAGAAGAAAATTAATCTCCCCTTACCTAACTTTCAGGAAATCAGACAAGTGTAGCCTAGCAAAGGAAGGCTATGTTTTATTTCAGTGCAGTTTTCTCAGGCTTTTACCTAGAGGAAATCTTTCCCACCTTTGGCAATTGGCTGACTGTCAGTCATAGCTTTCTGCATTGGGAATTTTCAAAATTTTCTGTCTTTTATGTGTATATTAGTGAAAGTTGGAAGAGTATGCATCAGAGACTTCCAGCCTGATCCTATTTTAAACCTAACTTCTGCCTCATTGATTCTGTGTGACAGATACAATTGTTTTGCTTCCATTTTTTCTGTCTTGAAATGCCCTACGAACCAACAAGGAAATAAAAAGAAAGGAACAGAACTGTGAATATTCTATTTGTTTATGTAAATTTTAGTCCCTGTAACAAATATGAAATAAGATCTTTTGACTGCACTTTAGAAGCCTTAGCTAAATGAGGTCAACAATTAAAATCCCTTGAAAGTCACCATCTAATAAGCTTACATTTTGCATTGTTGACTTAAAATTTACAGAATATCTCTACTTACATTATTTTATTTGAAAGAATTGATTTTTGCATCACTTTTGTTCCCTCACTAAAATGAAGTTATAGTGATATCTGGGTCCAGAGAAGTTAAATAACTTGCCCAAGTCCACACAGTGAACAACTTTGTGTATAGTTTTATCTGCTCAAAGCAGATTTTTCCTTGATATTTGAGAAACGTTGAACCAAATTCTTTTTGGTTGGATAAGATATATTTTGATCACAATATGCACATATATTTCTATTATTGAGTTTTAAACGGAGGTAAAACTCAGCCAATTTTTATAAGTATTAGATTTTACAAATTAAGTAGACAGGAGTTTCTTGAAACCTGGGCAAATTAATTCTGTCAAGACTTCTTGAGGTCTTAGAATGTGACTACAAAAAAAGTATATCTTGTTTCTATCTGCTGACATCTAATGTATGCCTTTGGGGAAAAAGCAGATGACTATAGGCTGTACAGGCTGGACACTTAATGGTAAGTCGATTCAAATACAGAATTTCAGTATACTCAATATAACTTATTATATTATTCTTTGTCAAAGTAGTATTTAAACAGAGCTATATGAACAATTGCTCCCTACCTGTAATGGAAATAATTGTATGAATTCTCTTCCTATAAAAAAATAATAACAAATACCTCATATGTTAGTGCAGTTGCTTAAAACACATATCCATAGTCAATATTGATGAGTTTTAAAGATAAACAATTTATTTTTTAATTTCTTTTTTTTTATTTATTTGACAGAGAGCACAAGCAGGGGGAGTGGCAGGGGAGGGAGAGGGAGAAGCAGGCTCCCTGCTTAGCAGGGAGCCTGACATGGGGCTGACATGGGGCTCAGTCCCAGGTCCCTGGGATCATGACCTGAGCCAAAGGCAGGTGCTTGACGGACTGAGCCACCCAGGCGCCCCTATCTTTTAATTTCTTAATTATAGCCAGCCAATTAAAAAAGAAAGATTGGACTTAAGAGATCTTCATTCTATATACAAGATACACAATGTCAGTTCCACATATGAAATCATTTAATATTCTCCATCACATCAGTAGGCTAAAAAAGAAAAATTACATGATTATATCAATATATGTAGAAAAAAAATTTGAAAATCTCCAATAACCATTTATGATAGAAGCTGTCAATAAACTACAAATACAGAACTTTTTTTTTAAGGATTTTATTTATTTGAGATAGAGAGCACAAACGGAAGGGAGGGGCAGAGGGAGCAGCAGACTCTCCACTGAGCAGGGAGCAGATGCAGGGGTCAATCTCAGGACCCCAGGATCATGTCCTGAACCGAAGGCAGATGCTTAACTGACTGAGCCACCCAGGTGCCCGTACAGAACTTCTTCAACTTGATAAAGACTATGTACAAAAGTCCTACAGCTAACATCATACTTAATGATAAGAAACATGAAATTTTCCCACTAAGATCAGTACAAGGCAAGGATGTCCCCTTTCACCACTCTTTTTCAACATCATACTGGAAGATCTTGCTAATACAGTAAGACAAGAAAAGGAAATAAAAGGAGTACAGATTGGGAAGGAAGACAATAAAACTGTTATTGTTCATAGATGACATGATGGTCTTTGTAGAAAATCTGAAACCACAAAAACAAAACTCCTGGAACTAATAAATGATATAGCATGGTTGCAGGATAGAAGATTGTTAAACAAAGGTCATTTTTTCCCTATGTATCACCAGTGACCAAGTGAGATTTGAAATTAAAAACACAATACTATTTACATTAGTACCACCCGAAATGAAATACTTAGGTATAAATCTAACAAAATATGTACATCTTTTTTAGGAAAATCACGAAACTCTGCTAAATGAATCAGAGAACAAAATATGGAGAGATATTCCATTTTATAGATAGGAAGACTCAATGTTCTCAGGATGTCAGTCCTTCCTAATTTGATCTATCGATTCAGTGCAATCTCAGTCAAATTCCTAGCAGGCTATTTTGTGGATATTAAGAAACTGACTAAAGTTTACATGGAGAAGCAAAAGATCTAAAATAGCCAATGTAATTTAATTTTTTGAAAGAATTTAAAGGAGAAATTTAAGGGAAGCTTAAGGAAAATAAAAAATAATAGGTATGTGGGTGCCTGGGTGTCTCAGTCGTTAAGCATCTGCCTGGATTCAGCCTAGGTCATGATCCCAGGGTCCGGGGATTGAGCCCCTTCCTGCTCTGCAGGAAGACTGTTTCTCCCTCTCCGACTCCCCCTGCTTGTGTTCCCTCTCTCGCTGTGTCTCTCTGTCAAATAAATAAAATCTTAAAAAAAAAAAAAACAATAGGTATAGATTCCACTTTCAGTAATGGGTAAAATGACTAGACAGAAGAATAATAAGAAATATTAGACTTGAAAAACACTATGAACCTAGTAGATCTAACAAACATCTAAAGAAAAACACTGCTTGCTACAACAGCAGAACACACATCCTTCCCAAGTGAACATGGAACATTCTACTGGATAAGCCGTATGATTCAACATAATAAAATTCTTGATAATTTTTAAAAATTGAAATCATGGAAAATATTTTCTCTGACCTCAGTAAAATGAAATTATAAATTAACAGAAAATTTATGAAATTCAGAAATAGGAAAATTAAACACTTTCCAATGAGTAAATTACAAAAGAAATCATAATGAAAATTAGAAAATACATTGAGTTAAATGAAAGTGAAAACACAATATACCAAAGCATATGGGAGGCAGCTAAATCTCTGTTTAGAGGAAAAATTATATTTGAAAATGCCTATATTTTTAAAAGGAATAATTTCAAATAATTAACCTAATCTTCCACTTTAAGAAATTGGAAATAATAGAGCAAACTAAACTCAGCACAAGCACAAACAAACAAAAAAAAACAGAGAGACAACTTTTGCTGGACTAACCAAGAAAAAGAGAGAAAAGGCTACTAAAATCAGGAATGAAGGACGATATATCACTACTAACCTTACAGAAATCAAAAGGAAATTAGGGAGTATTATGCCAAAATTAAATAACTTACACAAAATGGTCCAATTCTGACAAAGACACAAATTTCTGATGCTAAGAAGTACCAGAAAATCTGAATAAACCTTTAACAAGCAGAGAGGTTTCATTTTAATATTGAAAGTTTCCACAAAGAAAAATACATTCCCAGATGCCTTCGCTGATAAATTCTACCAAATGTTTGAAAATTAATTCATGCCATTCCTTCACAAACTCTTCCAAAAAGAGAAGAGGAAACATTTTCAAAAATAATGTCAATATTACACTGAACCTAAAACCAAAGACATTTGAATGTAGATGAAAAACTCTGTAAAATAGTAGCAAGCAATCTTGCACGTATATCACCGAGGGATACACACCATGATCAAAGGCATTTATCTCAGGAATGCAAAGTTAGTTTAATATCTCAGAGTCAATTTAAATTGTGACATACCGTTTTACTAGAATAAAAGTTGAAAAGAACTAGTCATCTCAATAGACACAGAAACTTGGTACAAAATTTACCACTCATAGTAAAGCTGGGAATAACCCAATAGTTTAGGAATAAAAGGAATTTCTTCAACCTAACAAAAATCCTACAGCTAACATACTTAAGACTGAAAGACTGAAAGATTTCTCCCCAACATCAGGAACGAGACAAGCATATCTGCTTTCACCACTTCCATTCAATGTTATATTGGAAATCCTAGCCAGGGAAATTAGGAAAAAAAAAAAAAAAGAAAAGAAACAAAAGAACTAATAAGAAAGCTTTGTAAGGTTGAATGATATGATATAGGATAAACATAAAAATATCAGTTAAAGGGGGTGCCTGGGTGGCTCAGTCAGCTAAACGTCTGCCTTCAGCTCAGGTCATGATCCCAGGGTCCTGGGATCGAGCCCCTCTCCTTCTGCTGCTCCCTCTGCTTGTGCTTGCTCTCTCTCTATCTGTCAAATAAATAACTAAAGTCTTTAAAAAAATATATCAGTTAAAGAAAGTGTGATACTAGCATTGTGATACACATAAGAATCAATTGAATAGAAGTAAGAGTCTAAAAATAACATACATCTATGGTTAATTGATATTTGACAGAAGTGCCAAGGCAATTAGATGGGGAAAGCATATTCTTAACAAATACTGATGTTCAAGTGGATTTCCACATACAACAGTATGAAAGTGAACTTTTTTCAGTTCATAAAGATTAACTCAAAATGGATCAAAGACCTGAATGTAAGAGGTAAAACTATAACACTCTCAAAGAAAACATAGGAGCAAATCTTTATGACCTTCAGTTAGGCAAAGAATTCTTATGTATGACACTAAAGGCAAACAACTAAAGATAAACAAATGAGATAGCACAAAAATTAAAATCTTGTGTTTCAGAGGACACCATCAAGAAAGTGAAAAGGCATCCCACATAATTGGAGAAAATAATTTCAAATTTTATTGCTATGGACTGAATGTGCCTCCTCATGCCCCCAAATGGTATGTTGACATCCAAACAGTACGAACAGTAATAGGAGGTGGGACCTTTGGAAGGTAATTAAATCATGAGGTTGGAAACTTTGTGAATGGGAGTAGTGCCCTTATAAGTAGAGGCACAAAAAAGCTTGCTTCCTTTCTCTCTGTTCTTAACCATGTGAGGAAACAAGGGGAAGATAGCCATCTGTAAACCAGAAAGCAGTCCTCACCATAAACCAGATCTTCCAGCACCTTGATCTTGGAGTTCTAGAGTTCTACCCAGCCTCTAGAACTTTGAGAAATGAATTTTTGTTGGGTAAGCCACCCAGTCTATGGTAATTTGTTACAGAAGCCTAGATTAAGATTAAGACACATTTCTGATAAGGAGTTTTTATACAGAATATATAAAAATTCTTGCAACTCAACATTAAAAAGACAACCCAATTGTAAAAAAAAAAAAATGGGCGAAGTATCTGGATAGACATTTCTCCAGTGAATTTGTACAAATGACTAATAAGCACATAAAGGATGCTGACTATTACTTATTTAGGGAATATAAATCAAAACCACAATACCTCTTCGTGCCCACCAGGATCATTATAATTTTTTATTATAGCATATCTTTTTTAGACAGATGATATCTGTCTATATCTTTTTTAGACAGATGATAACAAATGTTGGCAAGTATGTGGAGAATATGGAACTCTCATAGTTTGGGAATGTAAAATATAGTAGCCACTTTGGAAAATATTACCATCTGATTCAACAGTTCCACCCTGGAGTATATACCTAAAACACATGAAAACATAATTCTACACTATTATTTAGATGCAAAGTTTATAACTTTATAACATTTTACTTATACAAAAAGTGAAAACTGGGACACCTGGGTGGCTCAGTTGGTTGAGTGTTTGCCTTCAGCTCAGGTCTTGATCCCAGGAGGTCCTGGGATGGAGTCTGGCATGGGCTCCTTCCTTGCTCAGTGGGGAGCCTGCTTCTCCCTCTGCCTGCCACTCCCCCTGCTCCTGCTTCTTCTCTCTCTGACAAATAAATAAAATGTTAAAAAAAAAAGGCTGAGTATTTAAAACAAAACAAAAGTGAAAATTGTCCAAATACACATCAACTAATGAATACATAAACAAAATGAATATGCCTACACAATGAAATATTAAGCAAAAAATAAAAAGAATATTATGATTACAAGGTACAATATGGATAGATTTTGAAAGTAGTAGCTGAAAGAAACCAGTCACAAATGTTCACACATTGTATGATTCCATTAATATGAAATGATCATATTAGGTCAGTCTATAGAGACCAAAATTAAATTAATGCTTTCTTTGGAATGGGAAGTTTGGTTGGGGATAAGGAGTGCCTTTATGGATATGGAAATTATTTTGAGGATTGATGAAAATGTGCTAAAATTAGATTGTGATGATGATTGCATAACTTTATGAATATACTAAAAATTATTTTAAATGGATAAATTCTATGGTATGTGAATTATACCTTGATACTACTGTTTAAAAAAAGGTAAAATCTCAGAATAGTCCAGCTGAGTGATGAGTTAGATAATTATTTTAAACTCACTCATAAAGAAATTGGGCTTTATAGTTCATCAAAACTGTAGAACATCAAATATTATTCAGCAATAATAATTCCTGAAATAGATAAAACAATATACAAATTTGAAGAAATAGCAATGAGATAGGCAGGATACTAACAAACAAGAAAAGACACCAGAAAACATAGTGTAAAAGGAAAATAATAATGAACCTTGATTTCCAAACTAGCCAAGCTAACATGTAAAAATAAGAGCAAAATAAATATATTTTCAGGCATACAGAGACTTAAATATTTTTGATAGAATTTTCCCTGAAGAATTACAAAAGGATATTCTATATCCTCAGTATTAATCCAGAGAAAAGAAGCTGAATTACTAAAGCAACAGTGAACCAAAATATTGGTAGATGATAGTGATAAAAAATAAGCAATGAGTCAAAAATTATAGTCCCAGATACAGAATAATGAGAAAAACACATCTAACATTTTGAATATGTATATTTGAAACAAGCTGGAAGTAGAGTAATAGATAACGGGAAATTGTGAAATGAGTGAGTTTGAAGAGAAGCTAAAATATACAATTTTCCTTACTTTACTGAGAGGGAAGATAGACATATCTTTATACTTTCTTAATTTGAATTAAATATTGCTGTTAAGAAATTTAATGGACTTTTCTAGTAATGTCACGTAGTTCAGAACGACCTAATCATTGAGTTCAACTGGAAAAGCTGGAAAAATGTTAAAACAACACTAAATGTAAAAACTCCTTGAAGGCATGAGAAAATTAGCAGTGTAGTAAAGAATTACTGGACAAAGACAGAAATCCGCAGTGTTCATTCATGTATTTCTTCTGTGAAGTCATTTGCTGATTCTATGTAGAGGCAGCAAAAAGGGTAAGAAACTGAGCTGCTCATTTAGCAACCTATTGGGCTAGAAGGACAAAATCCAGACACACATTTTCTTCTTTAGACCCTAAAGAGCTATATTCTCTGAACAGAGCAGAAAGAAAGAAAAGCAGATTGTGACAGAAACTTCAACTACCTGTGGAAATGTAGCTAAATTTGTGTTGAGAGAGCCATCTGCTAAAAGAAAGAAGAGCTAACAGTAAAGCCTCCATCTTGAGAATATAGGAACTCTACTTAGAGAAATATATTCTAGAGTGCTGTTTTTTATTTTCTTAGAGTACAGCGCACAGTAAGCATTACATTTTACATAGGGATCCAGTAGCATGTACACGTAAATGTTAAAGTGACATGTGGTTCATGAAACACAACTTACACTTAAGTATGTGTTATATTCTTGTATCCATTATTTTATTTTCTTCTACTTTTTAAATGATGAGAATGAACAACTAAATTAATTTTAGAACCTACTACTGACTCACAACTCAAAGATGTAAAAACACTACAACAGAGAATCAATCAGGGGCATTGGAAAGGAGGAATCAACAAAGATAATTAGAGATGTTTTTATTAGAAATATGTTATATATATATTTTTAAAGATTTTATTCATTTATTTGAGAGAATGAGATAGAGAGAGCACTAGAGGGGGGAGTCAGAGGGAGGAGCAGACTCCCCGCTGAGTGGGGAGCCTGATGCAGGACTCGATCCCGGGACTATGTTATATTACATCAGCATAGGAATGAATATATACTCTATGTGTTCATTTCATTGTGTATGTTATACCTACAAATGATTAAAATATGGAATAAAAATGAGAACCAACTATAGGTAAAATAGATTTTCCAAACTTGTAGGCAATATATTTGAAAATTTTAAGGAAATGGATGAATTCTAGAAACATATAGTCAAAACTGAAGCAATAATTAGAAGAATATTCAAATGAACCAAATGGTCCTGAGATTTAAATAAAAATATTAATAATAACATTAGTACTTGTCCCTGTCTAGATGCTATTCACATAAGGTTTTATCTACATATCTATCTTCTATCTTTCTATTTCTCCCAAAGAAAGATGAGAGAGAGAGAGGGAGACAGCTATGAAACACTTTTTATGAATCTATAATATTACTGATACCAAAGCAGCGCAGGAAATTAATATTATAAAGCAGTTATAATACAATAAATTGCTGACTAATCGGCAGTGAGCAAATTGGTGATCAAACTGTGTATTCAGACACACACACAAATACACACAGATATTTCATGAACAGTTGATTTTATTCCAGAGATAATACAAAAGTGTTCAAAATAAGAAATTATCGATGTAGTGCACAGTATTAATGGACTAAATGAGAAAATTAAACCTCAGCATGGCTTTCCTGAGGGCAGAATATACTTCCCTGTACTCCTGACTTTGATTGAGTTCAACAGAGATATCAATGCCTTGCATATCAATGGGCAGGAAATAAATGTGTTTTAAGCCAGTGAGAATTCAGAGCTGTTTATTCGATAGCATTGTTGCAGAACAATCTGATTAATACAATGAACAAATTGTGGAGTATACATAGGTTTGATTATATTATAACAAGAATTAATAAGGATTCTTATTTGCTATACTTATAGCAAAATATATATCAAATATATATTTTGGCATACTTATACAATTAATCACCCATTTTATTGATGCCTATCAGGAACTTGTTTATGGGAATGGAGGTAGGAATGATAAAATGAAGTATAATAAGAGAAGTTTTGCACAGAATAAATGGAGATAGTGTGTCATGAATCATACCTTAGGTCCAAATGAAACATAAATATTTGTAACAAATATAGCAAAATATTAACCACAATTAATTCTGGGTTTGGGGAATTTAGATTTTTGTAATATTATTTTTTATAATTTAATGTGTTTTTCAAAGTCTTTAATAAAATCTACCTTTATTATTTGCATTCTCAAATTACATAGGCATTTAGACTTTCTTCTTTATCTTTCTTTCTTCTTCTTTATCTCATACCTCCATACATTCATTGCTTATGTTTTTAAATATATAATAGTTCATTATATTATTTTCTCACTCCTAATATTTTGTAACTAAGATCACTTAACAACAGAGGGTCTGGCAATATCACTTTCACAGAAAATGTTCTTAAATTGAATTAAATATATTGTCCTGATGTTCCTCTTATATATATCAAATTTGTAGTAAGTTTTTAGACTCAAAGTAAAAAATTATTTTCTTATGAATATAAAGTTAGCAGGTGGTATTTAAAAATGTACATTCATTCTCTTCTGCCATACCGTCATTTGTCTGTTCATGGCAATATAGATATACCTAACAATCATCTTATCCAGTTAATATCAACTCTTTCTTACAACCCTCAATATAGTGAAATCTCTTTGAGGTGACTTGTTCACTGTTGTACATCCAGAATCTAAAGATGTGCTTGCCACACAGAGCATTGAACACATACTTGTTGAATAAATTAATTACCATAGTTAATAATGGCAAAAATAACCAAGACTAATGCAGTAGTTTTCAGTGTAGACATCAGTAATGTTGATCCTCACAATACGATTGTAAGGTGATTTTTATTGCGATGTTACGGTGGAGAAAATTGCATGCTTAGGAAGCCTAAGTAACTTGCTTGAGGTCATTAGGTTAGTACTTCAAACATCCATCATGTGATTTTATGTCTTCTGATACCAAGAGATCCATAGATAATTTAAAAATATTTTCAATTTTACTACAGAAATCCTCAAAGTAATAAATAATGCAGTATTAGAGAAAATATCACAAAACCTTTTCCAGTTTTATCCTTTGTCCTTTGGTTGTCCCTGAAGATCATATTCTGCTCTTTTTTATGCTGTTAGTGGAGATGAGCAACAAAGGATTTTAAATTGATTAGTAATGTGATTGTAGAAAGTTCTGTGATCCTCCATGACTTGTTAGGCCCAAAGGGCTAATTTCAGCTTTGGAAAAAAAAAATATATATATATATATATATATACTTAGATATGTAATAAAACCTAAATTGGTTAGAGAGAAATTATATTCAAACAAGAGAGAGATTAGAAAAAATAATTGAACTTTTAAAAAAGAAAATTGCTTTTTTAAGTCCTTAAATATAATGTCAATGCAGTTAAGTTTTTTTTTTCTTCATTATGAAGGTTAGAATCATACCATAAAAGTAATGTTTTTCTGTTATATGTAGAAGGAATAGTAAGATCATAGTGCATACATGTTAATTATTAATATTCTTAATTGCATTTGCTATTTAAGCAATTGAGCATACCTTAAAATATTTAAATATAACACTTTCAATGTTCTCATACCAAATATTATAAATATTACAATATGATGAATAAACTGATTAAGAATCTATTTAAGGCATCTTCTATCTTAAAGATATAGAGGCCTCAGTAATTGGTTTAATTTGTACATTTTTAATCTGAGTGCTGTATATCCCCAGAATCCATGTATAGAATTTAGATGATCTACCAACTGGATGCAAAAAAATTACATCTTTATTTTCACTGTTCTCTAATTAAAATTGAACTTTTCTCCAATCAGGAATTTTGATGAAAACCCACAGTAATACTAGCAGTATTCCTCAAAATAGTTTGATACCTCATTGCAGTTGTTACAGATAATCTTGAAACATTACTTCAAAATTATGGTAGTTATAAGACCCACCACAAGATACAAATATTTAATACACTAATCATGAAGTACATACATTACTTTACTATATTACAATTAAGCTATTTTAAATAGCATTTCAATATAATTATTTTTTAATAATTTTGTATATTTTATTTAATGCATTTAAATGATTATTCTCGTTTGAAGTAGGTCTTAAACTTTACCAGACTGTCAAAAAACTGAAACACTTTTTTGGGGAGTTATATTTAACTCAGAAATATTAATATTTGATAGTTTAGAAATAAATATATAAAATAAATTTTATATATATTTATTAATGTAAAATTATATATTTGATACTTGTTAATTATATTTTTTCTTAATATTACTATAGCTAACATTATAATGTGCATACACGTTTACATGGTGACTTTTAAGAAATTTCAAAATATGGTAGATAAGTTGACCAATGTCTGCTGTTAGGGAAATTTGCTTGAGTTTTTGTTTGTTTGTATTTGTTTTTGTTTTTTAAACAGTTGGCCACTGGGTTTGATGTAATATTGGAAATCCCTGGTTTGTGAAGCTCTGTGGATGAAGGCAGACATGTTTCATTTGTAACACCCCAAAAGAATGGTTGTTCTAAAACTTTGCAGGGACTAGAAATAGTTAAACAGGGACTAGAGATAGTTATTTAGTGGAAATTGACAGGACTATTTAATGAGATGGGTCCCAGGGCTACATCCCAAAGTCATTATAAGAATTTCTAAGATCTCTGTGAAATGTCATTTATTCAACAGAAAAGGATGGAAGTAGATTGAAGACAATAAGATATTTCAGTGAAACAGAGTTCTTCGAAGAGTTGTTTTTCTATCTTCTAAGAAGTCATATTTATTTAGCAACTTCAGACATTGCTAAGGACCTTGGCACTAACCCACTGTTGGATATGTGGTGTACTATTATTTGGGGATTTGGAGACATTTAAACACTGCACAGCCATTACCACCATCTTAGAATTACCCCCAGAAAATTCTTGCGATTTTTATGTGCTACCCGGTTAGCAACTAGGAAGGGTTTGTTTTGGTGCTTCAGGTTGAGTTTTTTTGTTTGGTTGGTTTTTTTGGCAGAGAATTCCTGACTTTTTCTCACTCTGCCTCTTCAGGGTTTGTGTACACTTCCAATTACCTATGTTAAAATTTTCTGTTTATTTGAATGAACTCTGACTGATACTATTATAATTTTTTAAGATAGTATTTGGAGGAAAGAGGGGCTTTAAGTATATGTCAGAAAAATAATAACAAGTTTTTGGTGTTCTAATAAGAAGTAGAATTAAAATTCTAGAAAACCATAAAAAGGATTTTATTGATGAGACATGTACAATGGTGAGTTGAAGTGCTTTCTTTATTTCCCTTCTTTGGAAAAAGTTAGAGGTATTGATTACACTTAGAGTTGGTTATTTAAAAAAAATGTGTAAAAAAAATAGTCTCAGCAGCTGTAGAAAGAAGATTCAAATAACAAGGCTTATTTTGAGCATGGAGTGACTTATTTATTCATAAGTGTAAAAAATTTTTGAACTATTTCAAACCTATGGTGGGTTATTAATTTAACAGAAGTTTCTTGATCCCCTATTCAATGTTTAATATATACAAATTAAATAAGTATACAAATTAATATGGTAAAATATTTTATAGGAAGAACTATCTGGCCATTAAAACTCCTGATATTTATTTAAATGTTAGAAATAATAAAAACTATTAAAAAGAAACATTGTTGCTGTGTTGTTTTTTGTGATGTCCCAATTTTTTTTTTAAGATTTTATTTATTTATTTGACAGAGAGAGAGAGAGGGAGAGTACAAATAGGCAAAGAGGCAGGCAGAGGGAGGAGAAGCAGGCTCCCCACTGAGCAGAGAGCCAGACATGGGACTTGATCCCAGGACTCTGGGATCATGACCTGAGCTGAACGCCGATGCTTAACCGACTGAGCCACCCAGGCACTCTCAATGTTTTATATTAAACTTTTAGAAAATAAAACCACAGTTTGGTCATTGGAGTTTGAGGGACCAAAACAATGACCTTCACTTTCCTCTCCCATGTTCTGAACCACTTGAGAAAATAAGTGAAAGCAGACAGGCAGATGGAGATAGATACCTTTTTTTCTTACTGAAGATGCTGATATAGGGGAACATAGGCATGTGACAATAATGAGCTTCCTAATTACTAAATGCCAGATTTATACAGATTTACACACAGCAAACTTGACTGTGGCCTGTGTAGAGGCTGCTTTTAGACAACAGGCTTCAGCAATGAAATGCAGACCAAGGCAAAAGGGCCCACAGTGACCACCTTGCTGAATACAGACAGGCCCATCGGGTGAATCACTTCCAAATATCCATAAGCTCTAACTAGTCAATGGGCTACTTAAAACCAAACAGTTACCAAAAAAAAGGAAATTCCAACATCCCTATATCTTCTCTCTTTCCCCCTTTAAAAACATCCTTTACCCACTGCCTCCTAGACAGTCTCTCATCTGCTGTCCTGCCTGCTGCTCTCTTGCCATGTATTCAATAAACTTCTATCTCCGTTGTTCTGCCTTGGGTGAATCCTTTCACCAGTCATGCCACCGGCTTCCGTCTGATCCTTGCCCCACATTTGGGTGCCCCAAACTGATCAGATCAGGAGAGACACCACAGTCTGGTCTTTGCTCCTGTAAAATTTGTAGCAGGGAGGAGCAAAAGAGAATGTGTATTTCCTGTGGATTAATTGGGTTCCAAGATGAAGGAAGAGGGAAGGTTGAGCATAGCACACTGATCATAATCTAAAACACACGGATCAGATGACTTGCATTACCCTGAGAGAGCATTAGTAGGTAAAGGAGAAGTGTTATTCTAATGTTGCCCTTACAGAAGGAAACATCAGGTGTAACAGTTTTACCTTGACCACATTATGATTTAGACTTTAATAGTATCCATAAGAAGCATTGGTAATTTTGAAGTTGAATTTATTTGTAGTTGAATTGAGAAGGATTGGAGAATTAACTAGATGAATGATATTTATTTATTTACTGCTTAAATTTTTTTGCTTAGGGAAAATGATTTAGTTTCTTTTTTGTCTTTTAAATATCAGAGGAAGTTTGAATGGATCTCTAATTCCCTCAATATTGTTTGATTGCCAGAAAAAGTATTTCAAAACTGTTTCATTGACCCTGAATCAGCTTGTAATGCTTAATGTGAGAGCTTAACTAAGACTTTTTCTTTTTTTTTTTTTTGGTTTTTTAGATGGTGCTTTTCCTTCTCCGGTAGAAAAAAATATTTTTAAAAATATGGGCTGACTTCAAAATTTTCATCTTCTAAATAACTGCTTCAGGTTTTTCAGAGCTCTGTTAAGACTTCAGATCTTTCAGGGCCACAGAGAAACAGTGTGACAGGTATCAGAGCTCTTTATACATAAATAGAAAACAAAACAAAACAAAAAACAATTACGGGCACCTGGGTGGCTCAGTCATTAAGCGTCTGCCTTCGGCTCAGGTCATGATCCCAGGGTCCTGGGATCGAGTCCCACATCGGGCTCCCTGCTCGGCGGGAGGCCTGCTTCTCCCTCTCCCACTCCCCCTGCTTGTGTTCCTGCTCTCATGCTCTCTCTCTCTGTCAAATTAATAAATAAAATCTTAAAAAAACAAAAACAAAACAATTACTTTGTAGTTAAAGGGCTTTGAAAAAGACCTTCGTAACATTCTTAACCAAATTGCAAAGATAGACAAAATATAGCATCCTTCCTGACTGCCCACGGTACCACCTATGTAAATCAGATACTAGAGATATGTCATACTGATAGGGAGCTTGCAAAGAGCGAAGAAAGCTAGTTCTTATACCATTACTATTTGCCCACAGAAAAATTAATGTTCCAATTAATTTCTTTACATGTTGGTGGCATGAATTAATTTTTGGATCCCAGAGATATTTGTGCTGTTATTTAAACACAATCCCAGGAAGATAAAACTGCATCTATAGTGATCCCATTTCGATGAGGACAAGAGCTTTTGTCCCATATGTAATTTGAACAAGATATTCCAGGATAGTGCTGGAGAGAACATGGAACACATTGGTTATCATTCTTGCCTAGTGCATCTGCCTTTTCTGATTCAGAATTAAGGAAACTAGAAGAATATATGGAAAATGATGTTTCTATAGCTGAAAGTCAAAGCATTAAACCAAAATCATCTTCACAGTTCTAATTTCCTGTTTATACCTTCTACTTGAATTTTCTCTAAGCAGTTCCCCTCCACTCCCAAATATTGTATACTTCATTTTATCGAGATACTTTTCTTATTGCCATAATTAGAATACTATGGATCATATTCTAATGTTAACTAGAATGCTGGCTTATATTAAATGTAATCAGAGTGGAATATTAAGTGAAAATATTTATGTCTGTTTATATGCTTTTCTTTAACATTTGTATAAAATTAAGAATAACACGTAGATGAGTTCTTTATGGATTAATTCAACTAATCCTTATTGAGAACCTCATGTGTGTCAGGCTTTTTTTTTTTTTTTTGTCTGCAGGGTTACAGTAGTGAATAAAACAATAAAAATCCCTACCTTCCAGGACCTTCCCATTTGTGGGATGAAACATATACTGTAGAAAAGTAGTAAGTAAACTATATGCTATATTAAAAGATGATGAACAGGGGACCCTGGATGACTCAGTTGGTTAAGCGTCTGCCTTCGGCTCAGGTCATGATCCCGGGGTCCTGGGATCGAGCCCTGCATCAGGCTCCCTCTTCAGGGGTGAGTCTCCTTCTCCCTCCCCCCACTTGTGCTGTCTCATTCCTCTTTCTCTCTCTCTCTCTCTCTCTCTCAAATAAATAAATAAAATCTTTTAAAAAAAAGATGAACAGCTTGGAGAAAAATATGCAAAGCAAGTGGATAAGAACAATTGGCAACCATCCATATGCCCCACTGAAAAGGTGATCTATATGCAGAGACTTAAGGAGGAAATAGGCAAGATTTATAAACATCTGAGGGAAAAGCATTTTAGGCAGAAAGAACAGCAAATATAAATGTGGGAACCTGCCTCACAAAGGCTCAGAAAATAGCAAACAAATGAACAATGGTGTGACTGTTGTAGATTGCATGAGGGTGAGACTGTTGCAAAATGAGGCCAGCAAAGATGAAGTGCAGGGAAGCAGCAGGTCTCATAGGGCCTAGTGGGCACACACAATACCTGTGTGAGACTGGGACAGGATAGAATGGGCAAATAGCAAGATTCCATTCCTTTTGCTGGCTGAGTAATATTCTATTATATATCTGTATGTATATATATATATATAATATGTAATATATATATATAACATTTTAGGCATATATATATATATATAATATATATATGGCACTTTCCTTTATCCATTCATCTGTTGATGGACATCTGGGCTCCCTTCCATATTTTGGCTATTATGGACATTGCTGCTGTAAGCATTGCCCCTTCAAATCACTGTTTGTATCCTTTGGATAAATACCTAGTAGTGCAATTGATGGGTCATAGGGTAGCTCTACTTTTAAGTTTTCGAGGAGCCTCCATACTGTTTTTCAGAGTGGCTGTTTATAGATATCTGTAAATGTCTTATCAGATAAAGGGCTAGGATCCAAAATCTATAAAGAACTTATCAAACTCAACACCCAAAAAACAAAAAAATCCAGTCAAGAAATGGGAAGAAGCAATGTGTTTTCACTTATGTTGTGAAAGAATCATGTTCTCTATTGTATTGACAAGAGATTATAAAAGGGCCATGGGTGGAAGCTAAGAGTCCAGTTCAAAGGCAGTTTCACTGACCACATTTTCCCATATGTTACATATAAATATATTATTTGAAATTAAGAAAAAAAATGTGATCCATACCTAAACATCTCTAGTTGGCCACATGGTGGCCCCCCAAAAGATTTATCCACATCTTAATCCCTGGAATTTGTGAGCACTGCTTTATTTGGAAAAAGATCTTTGTAGATGTAAATAATTGAGAATCTTGAGATGAGATAATCTTGTTTTATCTAGATAGCTCTAAACCCCATGGCAAGTATACTTATGAGAGAGGGTCACAGAGAGGAGAGGTGATGGAGCCAAAGCCCAGGAAGACTGGGGGCAGTACCAGAAGGTGGAAGATGCAGGAACAGATTCTCCTCTGGAATTTCTGTAGGGAGGTTTTTTTTTTTTTTTTTTTTTCTGCTATCACTTTGATTTCAGACTTCTGGCCTCCAAGACTGTGAGAGAATAAATTTCTGTTGTTTGAAGCTACCCAATCTATGATAATTTATTATAGCAACCATAGGAAAATAATATATTATCCAAAGTTAAGTCTTTAATGGGTGAATTTTTTAATTCCAACAAATCCTATTGATTTATGTATGTAGCATATAATATCTTTAATTTAAAACTTCAAATATCCCCGCTTAGTGATGATTATTTCTGCTGGATGCACAGAAAGTGGCCAAATTCCTGTGAAATTTGCTCAGGTTATGGTATAGCTCTGCTCTGTGTGTACTTGAGCAGGAAAAGAAGGCTGAAGAAAGGTGACAGGTTGAGGAGAGGGTGAAGTAGGAAGCAGTAAGCCCTCTCACCATGTGATGAGTCAGGATGTATGAACTCAAGGCTGGTGGCATAAAAATACCAAGGCTTGAACCATTTTGCAGGACTTGACCCAGGAGGGAAGCCTTCCAAGTTAGAAAAGCCCAGAATCAAGAGACTATGGGCAGGTTTCTATTAAGCGTAGGTGAAGTGGTCCAGAAATGTCAAAGTTGATGACAGCTCTCTTCCTGGGGAATATGCAGAGGGGATACCTGCCAAACATGTAAAAGCTTACTTGTATGCCTCCATGTAGCAGCTGACTATCCAGTCTGCCACATAAAAGGCACTAATAACCAGAAAGTGAATAAAATAAAACCACAAAACCTAGTAGGTTTAAAAAATAAAGGAAAAATGTTTTTCATTTCCCCTGATTTCTGCTCCACTGGTCTCAGCACATTTAAGGGGGTCTGCTATATAGGAGGTGTGTCTGTCAGGGTTACATCAAAGAAACAGAACCAGTAGGGAGATAAGTGTTAAGAGATTTCATGTGAAGAATTGGTTTATGTGATTGTGATGCCTGGAAAGGCAATTCTAAAATCTAGAGGTCAAGCTGTCAGGAGGGGTAGATTGAAACTCTTAAGCACAAGCTGAAGCTGCTATCCACAAATCAAATTTCTTCTTAAGGGAAGCCTAAGCCTTCTTCTTATAGGTCCATTCAGTTGTGTGAGTCAGGCAAACCAGATGGTCTAGGATGATTCTCCTTACTTAACATAAACTGATTATAAACTACCTACAAAATACCTTCACAGCAAAACCTACATTAGTGTTTGGATAACTACTGATTACAGCCTCACAAGCTGACACCTACAACTGGGCCATCACAGGTGGAGGGAAGAGTATAATTACCATGCCCTCATTCAGAGTTCTTTAGGCTGGGGCATAGTAAATGTTGGACATAAAGGAGAATATAAGATTGAAATTTTAAACTGCATTAAATTGTCCTAATCTTTTATTTTACTTAAAGTAACTTGGAAATTAAGGCTTCAAACACAGCCTTAAAGGACATGACAAATTATTCATGTATTCATTCAACAAAGATTTATTGAACATGTGCTATATGCCAAACAGTTCTGGGTGTTTTGAATGGATCACAGGACATAACAAAGGTCACTATGGTCATGGATATAACATTGCAGTGGGAGAAGACACACAATAAATCATAAATATAAAAATAACTAAATTGTATGGGTTAGAAGGTAAAAAGTGGTAAAAAAAAAAAGGTAAAAAGTGCTATGGCAAAACAAACACATGAGTACAAGTTAAAGAAGATCAGGTATTTGATAGGGAGAGCAGTTTCATTTTCAAATAAAGCATTTGGGGTGGACCTTAATGAAGGGATAGGACTTAAATAAAGACCTGGGAGTTAAAGAAGAACATTTCAGAAAGAGGGAACAGCTATGCAAACTCCTGTGAGAGGAGCATGACTATCATGTTTAAGTAAGAAGATAGAGCTCAGAAGACAGTGGGAGAGGAGAGCAGAGAAGTAGCCAGGGCAAGCAGTAGGGGTGGGTGTGAGATGATATAGGCAGTTTAGGCTATTGTAGGATAATCGGCCTTCTGTCCACTACAGGGTTTTGAGCAGAGTAATGACATTGGCATAGCATAACTGAAGGCTGCGATTGAGGAACATATAAAAGGTTTTGTATTTGTCTCCCTCACTGCCTACTCCCCACAATTTAGGGTACTTTGTAAATTTGCTGTAGGCAAGAGGAAATCAGCATTACACAGCAATTAAAGATATTTTAGCCTCTGAATCTTTTCAATTTATTATTTTTTAAAAATTGTAATCCCAGTGTAGTTAACATACAGTATTAATTAGTTTCAGGTGTACAATACAGTAATTCAACAGTTCCATGTATTATTCAGGGCCCATCCAGATGAATGTATTCTTAAACCCCTTCACTTAGTTCACCCATACTCCCACCCACCCCCTCTAGTAACCATCTGTTTGTTCTCTATAGTTAAGACTCTGTTTTTTGGTTTGTCTCTTTTTTCCCCTTTGTTTGCTCTCTTTCTTAAATTCCACATATGGATGAAATCATATGGTATTTATCTTTCACTGACTGGCTCATTTCACTTACCATTATATTCTCTATATCCATCCATGTTGTTTCAAATGACAAGATTTTGTTATTTTTTTGTGGTTGAATAATATAATATAATATATATATTATGTATTATTATACACACACACACACACACACACACACACACACACACACACACACACACACACACACCCACATCTTCTTTATCTGTTCGTTTAATTGATGGGCACTGGGCTGCTTCCATAGTTTGGCTATTGTAAATAATTTTGCAGTAAACAAAGAAGTGCATATATATCCCTTCAAATTAGTGTTTCATATTCTTTGGGTAAATATCCAGTAGTGCAATTGCTGGATCATAGAGTAGTTCCATTTTTAATCTTTGGGAGAACATCCATTGTGTTTTTCACAGTGGCTGTACCGGTTTGCATTCCCACCAACATTACACAAGGGTTCCTTTTTCTCCACAGCCTCACTAACACTTGTTTCTTGAATTTTTGATTTTAGCCATTCTGACAGGTGTGAGGAGATATGTCATTGTGGTTTTGATGCGCATTTCCCTGATGATGAATGATATTGAGCATCTTTTCATGTGTCTGTTGTCCATATGTATTCCTTCTTTGCAGAAATACCTGTTTGTGCCTTCTGCCCATATTTTTAATTGGATTATTTGGTTTTTGGATGTTGAGTTGTATAAGTTCTTTAACCCTCTATCATATCTTTTGTGGTTCCATATAAATTTTAGGTTTTTTTGTTCTAATTCTGTGAAAAATACTGTTGGTATTTTGGTAGTGATTGCATTAAATCTAAATTGCTTTGGGCAATATAGAAATTTAACAATATTTATTCTTCCAATCCATGAGCATGTAATATCTTTCCAATTCTTTGTATCATATTTAATTTCTTGTATCAGTGTGTTATATTTTTCAGAGTACAAGTCTTTCACCTCCTTGGTTAAGTTTATTCTTATATTTTATTGTTTTTGGTGCAGTTATAAAGGGGATTATTTTCTTAATTTCTCTTTCTACTGCTTCAGTATTGGTGTATAGCAATGAAACAGATTTCTGTACATTGATTGTATTTTGTGACTTTACCAAATTCATTTATCAGTTCTAGTAGTTTTTTAGTGGAATTTTTAGGGTTTTCTATATATAGTATCATGTCATCTGCAAATAGTGAGAATTTTACTTCTTCCTTACAAATTTGGATGCCTTTTACTTCTTTTTGTTGTCTCATTGCCATGACTAGGACTTCCAGTACTATGTTGAATAAAAGTGGTGAGAATAGACATCCTTGTCTTATTCATTACTTTCAGGGAAAAGCTTCAGTTTTTCACCATTAAGTATGATATTGGCTGTGGGTTTTTCATCTGAGGCCCTTATTGTTGAGGTATGTTCTTTCTAGACCTACTTTGTTGAGAGGTTTTGTCATGACTAGGTGTTGTACTTTGTCAAATGTTTTTTCTGCATGTATTGAAATGATCATATGGTTTTTATCCTTTCTCTTATTGACGTGACATATCATGTTGATAGTTTTACACATATTAAACCACATTTCCATTTCAGGAATAAATCCTACTTAATCATGATGTATGATTTTTAAAAATGTGTTTGTTTGACTTGGTGTGCTAATATTTTATTGAGTATTTTTGCATCTGTGTTCATGAGAGATATCAGCCTGTAGTTCTCTTTTTTTGTTGTGTCTTTACCCAGATTTGGTATCAGGGTCGTGCTGGCCTCAGAATGAGTCTGGAAGTTTTCCTTCCTCTTGTATTTTTTTTTTTTTTTTTTGAATAGTTTGAGAAGAATAGATATTAACTCTCCTTTAAATGTTTGGTAGAATTTGCCTGTGAAGCCGTTTGCTCTTGGACTTTTGTTTGTTAGGATTTTTTGATTACTGATTGAATTTCATTGCTTATTATCAGTCCATTCAAATTTTCTCTTTCTTCCTGCTTCAGTTTTGGTATGTTATATATTTCTAGAAATTTATCCATTTCTTCTGGGTTGTCCAATTTGTTGGCATGTAATTTTTCATAATATTCCCTTATAATCCTTTGTATTTCTGTAGTGTTGGTTGTAATTTTCTCCTCTTTCATTTGTGATTTTGTTCATTTGAGTCCTCTCTCTGTTTGTTTGTTTATTATTTTGGCTAGAGGTTATCAATTTTGTTGATCTTTTCAGAGAAAGAGCTCCTAGTTTCATTGGTCTGTTCCATTATTTTCTTAGTTTCTATATCATTCATTGCTTCTCTAATCTTTATTATTTCCTTCCTTTTGCTGGGTTTGGGTTTCATTTGTGCTTTTTCTAGCCCCTTTAGATTTAAGGTTAGGATGCTTATTTGAGATTTTTCTTGCTTTATGTAGGCCTGTATTGCTATAAACTTCCCTCTTAGTACCACTTTTGTTGCATCTCAAAGATTTTGGACTGTTGTATTTTTATTTTCATTTGTTTCTATGTAATTTTTTTTTTAAAGATTTTATTTATTTATTTGACAAAGAGAGACACAGCGAGAGAGGGAACACAAGCAGGCGGAGTGGGAGAGGGAGAGGCAGGCTTCCTTGTGGAGCAGGGAGCCCAATGCGGGGCTCGATCCCAGGACGCTGGGATCATGACCTGAGCCGAAAGCAGACACTTAACGACTGAGCCACCCAGGCGCCCCATGTTTCTATGTAATTTTTGATTTCTTCTTTCTATGTAATTTTTGATTTCTTCTTAGATTTATTATTTGGCCCATTCATTGTTCAGTAGCATGTTATTTAAGCTCCATGTGTTTGTGCTCTTTCCAGATTTTTCTTTTGGTTGGAAAAGATGTTTGGTATGCCTTTGATCTTTTTGAGTTTGTTGAGACTTATTTTGTGGCCTAACATGTTATTTGTTCTGGAGAATGTTCCATGTGCACTTGGGAAGAATGTGTATTCTGTTGCTTTAAGATGGAATGTTCTGAATATGTCTGTTAAATCCATCTGTTCCAGTGTGTCATTCAAAGCCACTGTTTCCTTGTTGATTTTCTGTTTGGATGATCTGTCCATCCATGTGAGTGGGGTGTTAAAGTCCCCTACTATTAATGTATTACTATTGATTATTATGATAGATGCTCCTACGTTAGGTGCATAAATATTTGCAATTGCTATATTCTCCTGTTGGATTGTCCCCTTTATTATTACTTTGTCTTTTGTTATAATCTTTGTTTTAAAGTCTATTTTGTCTAAGTATTGCTACCCCAGCTTTCTTTTGACATCCATTTTCATGATAAATATTTCTCCATCCCCTCACATTCAATCTGCATCTGTCTTTTGGTCTGAAATGAGTTTCTTGTAGGTTGCATATAGATAGGTCTTATTTTTTCTGTTTTATTTTATCCATTCCATCACTCTCTGTCTTTTGATTGGAACATTAATTCCATTTACATTCGAAGTCATTATTAATAGATATGTATTTATTGACATTTTGATATTTGTTTTGTGGTTGTTTTTGTAGTTCTTCTCTGTCTCTTCTCTTGCTCTTTTTCAAGAGTTTGCTGGCTTGCTGGCTTTCTTTAGTGATATACTTGGATCCCTTTCTTTTTATTCTTTGTATATTTATTACTGGTTTTTGATTTGCAGTTACCATTAGGTTTGTACATAACATCTTCTGAATATAACAGTCTATATTAAATTGATGGTCACTTAAGTTTGAACCCATTCTTTACTCTTCTCTCCCCACATTTTAGGTATATATTGTCATATTTTACATCCTTTTATTTTGTGAATCCCTTGACTGATTTTTACAGATTTACTTATCTTTATTGCTTTTGTGTTTCCTCCTTTTCTTACTCTTCCTTATGGTCTTTCCTTTCCACTAAAAGAGTCCCCTTTAACATTTCTTGTAGGGCTGGTTTAGTGTTTGTGAACTCCTTTAGTTCTTGTTTGCCTGAGAAACTCTTTATCTCTCCTATTCTGAATCATAGCTTTGCCAGATAGGGTATTCTTGACTGCAATTTTTCCCTTTTCAGCACTTTGAATATATCATACCACTCTCTTCTGGGCTGCAGAGTTTCTGCTGAAAAATCTGCTGATAGCTTTATGGGGTTTCCCTTGAATATATCTGTCTTCTTTTCTCTTGCTGCTTTTAATTTTTTTTTTTTTCTTTATTGCTGCTTAATTACTATGTGTCTTGGAGTGAACCTCCTTAGGTTGATTTTGTTGGGTGATCTCTCTACCTCCTGGGTCTGGATATCTGTTTCCTTCCTCAGATTAGGGAAGTTTTCAGCTATTATTTCTTCAAGACAGTTTTCTGCCCTTTTTTCTCTCTTTTCCTCCTCTTTCTCCCCCTTCCCCCTTCTTCCTCTCCTCCTTATTTTTTCTTCTTTTCTTCTGGGATCCCTATAATGTTAATGTTATTACACCTGGTAGAGCACCTGGGCTCCCTAAGTCTATTCTCATTTTGCATATTTTTTTTTCTCTCACCTGCTCAACTTGATTACTTTCCATTACTCTATCTTCCAGTTCACTAGTTCATTCCTCTGCTTCCTCTACCCTGCTATTGATTCCATCCAGTATATTTTTAATTTCATTTATTATGTTCTTCATCTCTGATTTGTTCATTTTCTCTTTGTTAAGAGTCTCATTGATGTCCTCAATTTTTTTCTCAAGTCCAATGAGTATCTTTTTGATCATTACATTAAATTCTCTAGTAGGCTTATTACTTATATCTGCTTTGCTTGTCTCTTGCTGTGGTTTGGTCCTATTCTTTCATTTGTGACATATTTTTCTGTTTCCTCATTTTGTCTAAATCTCTGTTTCTGTGTAATAGGAAAGCCAGTTTCATCTCCTGCTCTTGGCCATATGAAGAAGAGGTCCTGTACTGCCCTGAAGTGTGGTGTCCTCTGTTCAGCAGAACCTGGAGCATCAGGTGGTATCTCCTATGTATGTTGCGTGTGCCCTGCCTGGTCTTGTGTCCTGGCTGGTGTTTCCTTCAACGCAATCATCTGCAATGGCTCTCTTTGCCTGTTGTGCAGATTTTTTGTTTCTCAGCAAGGGTGTAGCATACAGTTTTCACAAGGTGTGCATTGGCCTGCTAGGAAATTAGTCCTGCCTTAGCATCTGGGAGGGGCTGGCCTGGGCAGATCTGCAAAACAGCTGGGTGCCCAATTTGAACAAAGTGTGCCTTGGGCTTCTGAAGGACCAACCGCTACTGCTGCCACCACCATTGCAGCCACTGCTGCCACTGCAGCTGGGACCAAGACCCCAAAAATGCCCAAGTCAAGAGTCAGCAAGTTTTGTGCTAGTCTTCTAGTGGTGGATACCTGCCATGCTGAGACTGAGGTAAACATGACTGGGAAGGATGGATTGGCCAAAGTGTGGTGGGGTGGGACTTGGTGTAAGCAAGTTAAATAGTGAGTGTGGATGCTGCACTGGTTCCCACAGGTGATTGTGTGTTTATGCTGGGGGAGGGAGGGTGAGATGGTGCCTTCTAGCTCCTTTGTTTCTGAAGAAGTGCTTCAGCAATCTTTGCCCCTCCAGGACATACTCTGAAATGAGTAAACAACACTCTCTCCCATATATACCAGGTGTTTTTGAAACTGCTGTTTCTATGCTGTAACTTTGTGGGCTGTCTGTCATGCTGTTTCTTTAAGGTCAGGAACTCAGACAACTACTGTTGTCTTTCGGGCTCTCTCAGAACTGAGCCCACTGATTTCTAAAATTCTAGGCTTTAAGTCCCGCTGGTTGTAACTCACGAAATTTGGCCCCTTTGCTTTCAAAGGCAAATGTTATGGGGCTTCGTCTTCCCTGTGCAGTCTCCTCAATATGATAGTCTATTCTCTTCCCTTTCCAAGCCATGGTTCTCTCCCCACCATGGTGGTCTGTTTGGCTCCCCGTTGTGTCTCCGCCCTTCTTACCCTCTTCAACGTGGCCTTTTCTCTACCTTTAGTTGTGGAATTTGTTCTACCTGTATTCAGGTTGTTTTCTGCATTATTTAAACTGATGTGAGTGTTATCTAGTATCTATGGGAAGAGATGAGCCTAGGGTCCTCTTACTCTGCCATCTTTCCAGGTTTTCCCAAATCATTTCAATTTAATTCTTTTATAGGATGGCACAACAATTGAGTATCTAATAGACTTTAAGTCTTTGATCAGTACCAGACACCAGTGTTGCTTATACTCAAAAGTAAAGAAAATGTACCTTTTGAGTATGATCTAGTCATTAAAAGGACACAATTTTCATGTGAGAAGCCATCGTAGTATTTATAGCAACTATAATTCTGGCTGGATAGAAAGAAATACACTGCAGAATTAAAAGATGCTAAGGAAACATGGCATATTTTGGATTCTTTATTTGTACAAAGACCCTGAAGAGTTTAGTGGCAGGAGGAATTCCCCCCACCTCACTAGAGCTCATATTGCATCTAAGTGTCAGCATAGTGGTGGCAAGGCTGCTGCAGCCTAGTGATCTTTGACCTTGAGGGTACTCAGCATAAAGCCAAGGAGAGTATCAAAAGGTGGAAGCAGGACTTATGATTTCATCCCTTGCCTCTTGCTTTTTGTGACTAAGATGTCAAGTTCCTGTTTTCACTAAGCCATCTACAGTGTAGCAGACAGAGCTTTGGGATATTTAATAGCTTATTTGCAGTGTGTCAAATTGTGAAGGTGTGCACAAACAAGTAAACGGAAAAGGGATGTGGCATCTGAAGGACTTGCGAAGTAGGTGGGTGAATTCTACATAAATAAAGCAAACCTTGTCTAAGATCATTTCTGTCATTGCAAATCAATACCCTCCCCATTAAACTGGTTTAGAATTATGAACTAAATTAGAGATTTTAATGTGCCTTTAGGGTTTAAGGGCTGTGGTATACCTCTGCACAGGTGTTGTTCATTTACCTGCCTGGCAAACACTTATCTTCCTGACAGATCTAACAGGATATTTTAGTCATTTAACACTTTTAAAAGAGGTCAACTTTTTCTTTTTTCTTTTTCAAATTACAACTTTATTAAGAAACCAGTTTGCAAATACAATATTGTATAAGGCAGTTTTTTAAAGCCAAAGAATCTCATGGAAAACAGAGACACACCTTGAACATCCATCCTACCAGTGCTTTGGAAATATTTTGACAGACCTTTATGAGGTGTAGAGAAATCAGTGTGGGAGGGCAGATCAGCCATGAGCTTTAGAAGACATTAGCCTAGAAAAAGAAATGAGCACGTTTTGTCACATACAAAATAACAATAACAACAACAACAACCAATTTTTGTATCAATGCTTTAGACTTTGTAGGTTCATATTTTTATACAAATTATTTTATTTAATCCTTAAGCGATCTCATGGAGGAAATTGGTAGAATTAGTATTTCTCAAAATGATTCATATTTTACAAAGGAGAGAATCAATGTTGAGCCAGAATTAGGAGTAAAGTGAAGGTTGAAGATCAGATTGCAGGTCAGAGGGTGTTAAAACTGAAATTAAGTTGGACCTGTCCTTTTAAACAACCTCCACTTGGTGGGAGTACATCTGTTCCCATTGGGGTGAGGAGGGAGGAAGTAAAGACAGCTATAATTCAGGAGTAAATTTTGGCTCAGGGCTCAATGCCCAATGAGGAGGTCAACTTTTTCTAAAAATACTCTCTAGGAAAAGACTTTTTTGGATTTTATGCAGAGAGGGAAGGGTCCAGCTAAAGTAATAAGAAAACCAAAAGCAAACCTTCACAATTGAGCCCTTATCTTCAGTAAAACATGGTTAAAACACAGTGCACAAAATATAATGGCTGACATGTTTGTGTTCCAAGGATGAAGCATTTTTTACATGTGACCACTTGTTTGACTTTGAACTGTGAAAGTCTTCATTTATATTAGAAACTGATGTAGTACATGTATATGAACTTACAGTGGGTTACTCACTAACTAAGAAAAGAAATAACTTAAGTTTTCTGAGTAATTAGCATCTCTCTTCTTAGGTGATATTTCAGATTGTGTTTAAATGATTTTTTCTTTTGGATTATAGAATAAATGCCAATCTTGAAAAGACTGTTTTTAAGCACTGTCTTCTCCTTGGTCAGGAAAGGAAAAAGAAACAAAGAGAATCATGAAAAGAACACCAACGTAATATTCATCAGGGTTGAGTTTGGAAAAAGATTTGAAATAACTGCCACCTATTTTTTTTTTCCAATGTGACTCGAATAACTGGGGGAGAAAAAGGAATTATTAACACACTATTGCCTGAGTGCTGACCCGTATATGATGCCCTCTGTTCTATCTCAGGCAGACATGATTAAATGGTGTTTGTTTTTTTAATTGTATGGTACTTGGGGATGTCATAAACATTACACAGATACTAAGCCTTCCATCCCTTTTCACTGCCTTTCCCCCACAACCCCAAAAATGAAATGCTAAGTTCTGTCACCTGGGGGTAGTTATAATAACCACAGCTGCTGATATTGCCAGCAGCAGGAACAGAACTGGATCAAGGAAAATGTGACCCAAAGTACATGACTTTAAACTCCAGTTGTGACAGCTAATGTAATCACTGCTGGAGGAAAAATGAGTCCCTTGACTAAACTCAGCCTGATATGTTATCTGACTAAAAATGTCTGGTGAGGGGGAAGGTCAACATTTGTGGGCATGCTTGGTTGTTTACATAAATTTGATGATTGAGACTTGATAATTACTCTTGAGATATTATAGACAGTGGGATCTTACATATACTTTAGAATATGTTACCTGTTGATAGCATAACCATTAAAGCTTAGGTTTTTATGGTAGAAATAAAGACCATAAACAAAGAATTAAAAAAAGAAAAAACAACCCTAACACTTTGCCATAATTAAGAACTACATTTATGGAAGAAATGTAACTCATTAAGATTACAGGCTTTTAAAATTTTTTACATGGATACAACTAGAGGGCTTTCTTAAGCTTCAGCCTGTGATCAGTAGACCAGGCTTTGTGGTTCTCTGGGAAAGGAAGAGATAGCATGTAATTCTTCTCAGATAAAGGGAAGTGAAACTTGCATTAGTAAAGGTCAAAAAGACTATTAGAAACCTATGCTAATAATATATGTTTGAAAACAGTTATATTATTCAATCAAGTGATTAGGCTCAACCATTTTGTTGGGACTTTTTCTTTCTACTGACAGTGTCTATGTATTACAGAAGAGCTGATATCCTCATTGATATATAATAATTGTTTCTAAAATCTGAATTTTTACATCAAATGAACACATTTCCATTTAACTCTGAGTATTTCCTCAACTATTATTGTATTATAGAGATTCTGCAAAACAAAATATTTTTTTTGGAATTTAAAGGTGGTGGTTCTGACTAGTCAATGACCAGACATACCTATAAAGAAGTGGGCCTGACTTTTCTTGTGAAACCTGTAATTTTATTCAGAAGTCAAATAACTTTTTTTTAAAGAATTTTTCAAGCAAGGGTTGAATCATTGGAAAAAGTAATGGATTCCTGAGTCAATTGCTTTAAAGACCAATATTCACTTGGTTGAATAAAGTCTGAGATGTTTTAGTTCAATATTCAAAATGTACTTGTTAGCCTACTACCAGCCATAATTGCTAGATTCTGAGTCAATAGTAATAAACAATACAGCCTTTCATAACACTATTTACTATTATCTCTTTTTTATTAATTAATTTTTATTCAAGTATAACTAACATACATTGTAATATTAGTTTCAGGTGTACAATATAATGATTCAGCAATTCTGTACATTACTCAGTGCTCATCAAGATAAATATACTCTTAATCCCCTACCTCACCTCTGGCAACCACTAGTTTGTTCTCTGTATTTAAGTGTCTGGTTTTTTTTTTTTTTTAAGAAACAAACTTTTAAAAAAGAAATAAATTTAGATTCTATAATGTTGTAAAGTCTTTCTTAATAGAAGGTACATATACATGAATTTCATTTATTCAACAAATAGGTATTGAGAATAGCTCTCTGTAAGGTATTGTGTAATAGGTAGCAGATACCAAGATAAATGAAGCATGGCCCCTGACCTCAGGAAGTTTAAGATCTAGAGAGAAATATATTCCCATAACTATGATAGAAGGTGGCACAGAAAATAAGGTGGTCGACTTAAAATGTAAAATAATATATTTCATAATTTATTAAAATCTGCATGTAGGAAGGAAATGAAGGGGGCACTCACATCCCTGTTTTTTAATTCATCTAATTAAAAGTTTCCTTTTTATAAAATAATACCACTCAGGATTTGAAAATTGTCTTGTGATATTCCAGCAGGGAGGGGAGAAGAATTGCTTAGATTTAGAAAAGGCTGATATTCCAGATTTAGAAAAGGCTGATATTCCAGACATCAAATGCAAGCTTCAAAATGTCTTTCTAAAAAAAAAAAGAGTGCTGTTTACATATATTTCAATGGTGCCACAGTGTTTTCCCTTAGTTTCCTGAAGATATAAATTTACTTCTCTTACTGAAGGATCTGTCATGCTTGGTGTAATAGTGCCTAGTTTCTTTATCAAGAATAGTCTGTAATAAGTAGGTGGAAGCTGAATTACCTAGAACCTGCCAATCTTATTTCCACCAAAGGGTTCATACTCTTGCTTTGACCCGGGCCTGGAATGTTTTTTTTCACAAGTCCAATATTCCACCTCTCTGCTCAGATATCACCTCCTAAAAAGCTGTTTGTGAAACCCTGCTGAAACACTCCCATCTACCTGCCACATCAACTCTATTTTCTTTACTTTGTTTCATTTTCATCTTAGAATTTCTTAAATTCCAAAGCTGTATTATTTACTATTTTGTTTACCTGTTAATTATTTCTTGTCCTCACTAGAATATGAACTGTATTAAGGCATGAACTGTATCCTTACTGCATATGATGTATATTAGTCTTCAGTAACTATTAGTTAATATATAGTATATATATTTATCTGGTTAAAGTTTGATAATCTAGGCTGAAATTCAGTTGCATGTGGGTAACTAACTCCTCAGAAGTTCTTTTTTTTTTAAGATTTTATTTATTTTTGACAGAAAGGGAGAGTGTACAAGCAGGGGGAGTGGCAGGCAGAGGGAGAGGGAGGATGCAGGGCTCAATCCCAGGACCCTGGGATCATGACCTGAGCCAAAGGCAGATGCTTAACCGTCTGAGCCACCCAGGCGCCCCTCCCCAGAAATTCTTAATCTCAAATACGTCTCTCAAAACCTCACTTCAGGATTTTATTAGGAACACAATTTTTTTCCCAGAAGAAGGTTATGAATCCTATGACACACAAAAAACATCCTTTCCCAGATCAAGTTTGAGATCATTTTTCCTTAACACAAGTAAAGGACAGCCAGCTACTCACTATGGCATATTTAGAATGGGGAGGCTGACCCATTGTCTATCATGAATTTAACAGGCTGGTCATGATCTAGAACTGTCCTTCAGTTTTTTTATAGACCAGATTTTGTATCCACACCAGAAATTATTTATCTCACAGGTATCTTCATACCTGTGAGATAAATTTCTTACTTTAAATTAGGCCAGACGCTTGGCCAGCACATTTTCTCTCAGAAAGCATGCTACTGGGAAATCAAATGATAAAACAACCAGAATCAGAATAAGGGAAGTTAGGTGATTCATGTGTTTGCTGACATCGATTACTGATAGTCTGATGTATCCATTTCCATAATATAAATATTATTGCTAAAGTTTACTTAACTCATTAATGAGGGAATCTAAAGGATTAGAAATGTAGTTTAAAGGAAGATATAATAACTGGGATTTAATGTAGTCAGTTAAAAAATCCTAAATTAGATAAAAACTAATGTACCATAGGACAATAAAACCATAACTTCTGGTGTTATTTTTTTCTATGGGACAGATAAAGATTATTGAATATTATCAATTTTCTTAATTATGACATAGAGGTTCCCCCCCAAATCAGTATAAATAGTAAATCAAAGTGCCATTCTCTAGTATCAGATAATTCTTAGGCAGACTTGTTTGACAACTAAGAATTCACACACACCCACAAAAATTCACACACATGGGGGAAAGTGTGAATACTTTCTCCTCCTAATACGTTTTTTTCTGTGATTTCCCTTTTCCATGCTCCGTAGTCTTGCTATGTCCCTTTCTGATGGACTCATTTCTTTATAGTGTATGTTGATACTTTTAAGCAGTGGTCACGGGGAACTGTTTGTTGCCTGGGGGTTGAGAAGGCCATTCAGTCACTTTTAATTGGCTAGGCATACCTCTTCCTTAACATTTGACTTACTGCTTTTAACTCTCACAAGATTATTTTATGGGCTTTAAGTTCCTGGGAGTTAGTTCATTTGAACTCTCAGGTACTTAACACAGGATTGGCTACAGTCCTATGGTAAAGAAAGTCAGGACGGATATGGGGAAAAACCAATACAATTTTTGAGGGTGGAATTGTACCAAACATGATTCTGATATTGGGCCTAGGGAAATGGAATTAGGGGAACATTAAGGGAAAATAAAAATCTGGAGAGAAAGACGGTTTAGGAAGGAACTTAAGTTTAGTTTCCTTTAATAAACTATTTCTGAAAATGGCACATAAAAAAGAATATGTAAGTATAGTTATGACATTCAATAATGTATGATATTCAAAGAAGTACTATAGTAAGGAAATGTCTCAAGTTTTCAAAGAAAAAAACTGCTTAGGGAGTAGTTAGCTTCTGATAACTATATTTTGTGGTAGTGGGATTGGGAGTTATTTCTTTTTCTTTATGCTTTTCTTTGTTTTCCAAGTTTTTTATATGGATATGAATTCTTTTTTTTAAGATTTTATTTATTTATTTGAAAGAGAGAGCATGAGTCGAGAGGAGGGGTAGAGGGAGAGGGAGAAGCAGACTCTCTGCTAAGCAGGGAGCCTAATGTGGGGCTGGATCCAAGAACCCTGAAATCATGACCTGAGTCTAAGGCAGATGCTTAACCAACTGAGCCACCCAGGTGCCCTCTGGATATGAATTCATTAACTATGGAAGACAGAAGTAATAGATGTTATTTAATAAGACTTCCTTGAGCCTTTTTGATGGAGCATGTGTCCTAAATATGGCAAAAGGAAAGTCTGTTTATTCAATATATTTAAAAGTATTCTATTTGTATGGACTTTGTGTACTGTGTTTGGAAACATTATTGAGATCCTTTAGAAGATTAATAGTGAGAGAAACACAAGTGATTTTATACATATGTTTCTACACACACGTGCAAATTTTGCTTTCTGATGTGTAATGTGATAAACATTTTCTTTCAAATGTAAAATGTAATGGAGAAGGAATAATACATTCCTTGGATATGGTGGTAGGTTTTTACTTTTGATTTTGATGAAAAACTAAAATACCTTTTAACATGCAACATTTAACCTTTAATAAGTATGCCCATAAGTTATAGATTCATAATGAAAGTAGATTATTTTATTTTTTCTCCATGAAAGTGGAGATGAGCATGCTTTTCCCCATGCCATATTTCCACATTCATTTGCAATCATCTGTATATGTTATCTTCCAGGTTTACATTTCTACATAAGAAAAATAATTCCTGAGACACAAATAAGATGCTCCTAATACAAACTTAAATACTTTCAAAGAGGCAAGATCCAGTAACAATGAGAATAAGACTAGCTGTATATCTGCTTTAGGCAATACAAAGAGATGGTCATCTGATACATTCTAGCAAAGTTTCTAAAAAGGTAGAGGAAAACCAATGAATTGATTGTCTACTGGGTAAGGGACATTTGGCATTGGGGTAAAGAGAGGCCAATGTGATCATTCTATATAGGATGCTGTGCCTGACATCCCTAGAGATGCCTTGTGTTATGGACTGAATGTTTGTATTCTCCCCAAATTCATATTTTGAAATCCTAGCTCCCAATATGGTAGTATTTGGAGATGGGGCCTTTGGGAGGTATTTAGATTTAGATGAAATTATGAAGGTCAGGACTACATGATGGCATTAGTGTTCCTATTAGAAGAGGAAGAGACCAGAGTTCTTTCTCTCCCTACCTTGGGAGAACAGAGCAAGAAGTTGGCTGTTTATAAGCCAGGAAGCTGACTCTCACCAGGAACTGAATCTGCTGGTACCTTGATCTTGGACTTCCAGATTCCAGAACTGTGAGAAATAAATTTCTGTTGTTTAAGCCACTCAGGCCATGATATTTTGTTGTGGCAGCACGAGCTGACTTAAGAAGACATCTTGAATCCAAAATTAACCTTTAGTTCAATTCTCTATGACCTCCAGCTCTGTTAGTTCATTTGCATGAAAGTGCAATCTCTTTATAATCATACTTAAATCTTTATAATAAGGCCCTCCCCCCTTTACTGGTGCTTTTTGGTGTAAGACCGATTTCTTTAAAAGAACACAAAATAGTTCTTACTAAAAGATGATATAAAGTTCCAATTAAGTTAAAGAAAATTATTACAATCTGGGGTCCTGCAGATCTGTCAGATGTAATCTAGAGACTGAATTGGTATTTATTTATTTTTATGCACATAAAAGTATTCATTTTATGTAGAACAATTCACTTCTTTAAAGCATATGACCTAAGTGCAGAAGTCATCCATGAATTCACTGATGATCTTGTAGTATCAGAAGAAGCTTCCAAATTATCTTTTTTTCAAGATCACTTAGAGTAGATCATTTTGTATGAGGAGAACATAGGCAATAGAAGGAATTATTGTCCCTTGTACAGTCCAAACCTAAAATAAAACAGTTTATAAAAACTTCCTTTTACATTTGACCCAATTTTCTTGGTCTGATTACCTGAGCTATTGTTTCAAATGTCTAATAAGTTTATGTGTAAGTAGACAAAACCTTAGTGATGCTGAAAAAGTTTTACCAATTTGTCCAATAAAAAATAATATTCTGGCTTAACTTGATTTTAAAAAGCCAGGTGGCTATAATACTTTACCTTTATAAATATATCAGAATTATAATACGCTGCTTATTGAACTGCTCCCAGGTGTTTGGCAGAAATGATAGCAGTTCATTTACCAGAATGAGGTACAGAGTAACAAACCAGGGACAGCACAACCTGGCAGATTTTCTGGGATACCAGAGCGTGTCAAAACAACAAAAAAGCCCAAATAGTCATGAAGCTTTATAAAACCATATTTCTCAGAAAACTTCTAAAATGTTCTTAGCTCTGTATTTTTTAAAAACAAAATGTCAAGCAAATAAGACTTTTCAAACAAAATATACAATGATAAAAATACTACCATTTGCATGGAGTAGCAAAGTATGACCTTCTTTTTTAGTGAACTGTAGAACTTTTAAGTACCTGAATGATTATAAGAAGGATGTGATAACAGTTTTCTTCTTTGAAACTTTAAAACCCTTGCATGAGAAACAACATTTGATAAATCAGTATTATTATGCTCTCCTTATCAAGTCGTGCCAGGTTGCTGCTGTCTCCTATCTTCTCTGAATGGCGCTGGCTCTCCCCAGTCTACCCCTAGATACATCTTGTAATAGTTAGCATTATAGATCATCTCATCTCTGTTACCAGATGGCCCCCAAACCAGCCTCCATGTTGATTCCTATCTAAGGCCTCCAGCAGCAGTTAGCAGAGTGTCCAGGCCACAGTGGGCACTGAATGTATTTGCACACTGTTGATGAACATAATTTTTTGCTAGGTAGTTTTGCCAACTCTGGAAGAGTCTCGACTATATTAGTTAGATGGCTTACGGTCAGCCCAGATAATCTGTCTATAAAGTTGTTTTATGCCTCTAGGTTTAAGGTAATTTGTTATATAGTCCTAGCAACAGGAATGGAAAATAAAATTAAGTTCCCTGTTAAGGAAATGCTTAATTGAAATATCTCAGTGTATGTATGTATATTTTAAAGGGAATTTTCACCATGTCAGAGATAGATCTTATAAGTCTATTTTCCCTGAATATAAATTAAAGCACTTTTCTTGTTGAGAGTAATACAAAGATTCTTAAAACTAATTATATAATTATGTATATCAACAATAGCTGCAAGATGTCATGGTGATTAGAATGTCAATGCACTATTAACTTAACTGCTGTGCCATTGATTAAAGTGAAGGAATGGGATAAGCTATTCCTGAAGGGGCTGGTATATAAATTGTTTGAAGGTGAACACTGGGTACCTCAAATATATACTTGTATATGGATATAGATATAGATCTCCTCACTTGCTTAATTGCTTAGGTTATAATATATAATTCAAGTTACTTGGCAAAATGTGATCTCTTGCTACAATGAAAGAATTCAAGAGATCTGGAGAAAATCCAGATCCATAAAATGTCATATGGAAAGTCTTAAGCTTAGCATTGATGTTAAATGACATAAACACCCTAGAATTTATGCACCCTCACAAGAGTACCACTATAACATAATTCATCTTGACACATCGTGAACTGGTCAAATTAAATGCTGGTCAAATAGAAACAGTTACAAGAAAAGCAATGTACAACCTAGTTAGTCTGTATTGTGCTAGGCATTTGTCCCATTGTTTAACATGAAAAAGATCTTTGTCCTATATAAAAACAGTTGCAGTTGTTCTTCCATTGAATTTCATACTTTATCAAATTGATTTAAAAATACTCATTCTTTAAAAAAAAATACTCATTCTTTTTGTATAGAACT
The DNA here is from genome assembly GCF_037043125.1 of Eumetopias jubatus. Lineage (NCBI taxonomy): Eukaryota > Metazoa > Chordata > Mammalia > Carnivora > Otariidae > Eumetopias > Eumetopias jubatus. The sequence continues at coordinate 110,493,729 of NW_028274814.1, read as the reverse complement.
TACCAAACTGTTACATAACCACATGAAAAATGGACCATGCTTATTTCATGTATTAACTTGAAGTAAAATGTGGTAAAACAAACTAAACTTTTTTGTTAAAGGCAGAGCTGCTTATTTTAAAGCATTTACAAATAAAATATAGTATGCCATATATTAAAACTCCATTAACATATTTTAAAAGTTGTTATGTGTGAATAAACAGTAGGATTGATGCAAATTACAGCAAAAATGATAATACAATTTAAACTTAATATTCTTACTACTCTTTTAAATTTTATGTAGTACAGTAAATTTGTTTTTTCTCTTTTAAAAAAGGAAAAGTTCAGTCTTCTTTTGTTTTTTCCAGTTATTTCTTAAAGCCAAAATTTCATTTTTGTAATACTTAACACAACTCTGAGATGTTTTTCTAATTATTATTTTATAGGTAAATAAATTTCAGTACTAATATTACTAATATTTTAGTATCATTGAGAGTATACTATGAGAGGATAATATACATAGTTCTTTTAATGTTAACTTAGTGATTGAATATAGTTGCACAAGTTATGTGTATCTTTGAAGTCAGCTGAAGTAGCTCTATTCTTTCACACACACACACACACACACACACACACACACACACACACACCACAGACACACAGACACACACAAGCATGCACACACTAATAAACTGTAGCATCCTGAGCCACATCCTTGTCCAATGACCTTCCCTAGGTCTTAGTAAATTCTCAGGGGCTTATGATTTCATGGCACATTTGGCTCCAAGTTTCTGATGCTGATGAAAATCCTTTGTGTCTCACCTCCTGAGGCTGTTCCTTCTCTTTTCTCTGCCCTAACTTGAAAGTCAGCTCTGTTTCCCTTGTTTACACAAAAACAACTTAAAACAAAAAGCATCAGAAAACATTTGCATTTTGTGATGGTCTTAACCTGAGATTTCAGATTAATGAAGGGGTTTACTTCACAGCAGTGCCAACAACTTAGAATTAAAAGAAGACATCACCATCCTTAAACGACAGTTGGCTAATCCATCAGGAGGAATTACGAGACACCTTTTCCCATATTATCTCCAGATTTATGCCAGTCAGCCTGGTCTCTCTTCTCTTTTCATTCTCATCTTCTCTCTGTATTCTCCACTTGTCCCCAAGCCCTAAGTATTTATTTATTTTTATGCACATAAAAGTATTCATTTTATGTAGAACAATTCACTTCTTTAAAGCATATGACCTAAGTGCAGAAGTCATCCATGAATTCACTGATGATCTTGCAGTACCAGAAGAAGTTTCCAAATTATCTTTTTTTCAAGAGCACCTTAGAGTAGATCATTTTGTATGAGGAGAACATAGGCAATAGAAGGAATTATTGTCCCTTGTACAGTCAACTGTGTTTATAGCATGGTTGGAGGGCAGTGTATACACTTCCATTTACACATTTATTCACTGAACAATTGATGAATTAATACTTGTTCAGTTACAAAGACATGTGCTAGGAATTCAAAGTTGAATAAGATCTAGCTTTTCTCTCCAAGGAATTCAAGGATTCTTCTGAGGAAATAGAGAATAGAGGTAATTACAATTAATGGGATGAGTAAGAGATTCAGAGCAACATGCAGCAGAAAGGGAAACAGAGATTTGGATGGGGCAGAATATACCTACAGGGGATGCACTGAGGTGAGGATCCAGTGGGGAAAGGGTATCTTCAGGGAGCCTGCCCAGAAAAAAAAATTGTACATTTAGATGATATTGATGAGGAAACAAAAGCAAGCTGAGGACAAAGCAGAAGCTGACACCCCACAACCACCCCCCACCATGGGATATATGTGACATTCCTCAGGCACTTCTAGTTGCCCTAAAGCTAAGGAAAGGAAAAACAAATAGTTAACTTATAGAGATCACAATCCTGCCAGACAGGAGTCTCCCTCAGTTTACAAATGTCTTAGCTATCTACAAGAGCAAAGCATTTCTATCAATTACCTAGCTTCCAGAAGGAAATGTAGATACAGTTAAATGTCCTTATAACCTGTAGCCCATTCACAGATACTTGAAGCGCAGTGTAACATTCCTCCTGGAAGCTCCCAACTATCTTCATGTTAATGCCTTGCTAGAGGGAAAAAACCTTAACTTGACAATGGTAAGGCCTCTGGTATCCTGTGAGTCTTCTTTAACGTATGAAAATGCTTTTGAAATTTCTCTTTTCCTTATCTCCCCCAACTCCCAAGTATATAATCAGCCTCCCCTCACAACCCGGGTGCAACAGCTCTTTCTGCCCAGGGGTCCTATCCCCATGCTTTAATAAAACCACTATTTTGCACCAAAGACATCACAAGAATTCTTCTTGGTCATCCGCTCCAGACCTCACCCCACCAAACCTCACCTGTATTCCAAAACTCCATCAATACGTAAGAATGAGATGGAATCATTAAAGTGAGGGAGGAGTACTTAGAAGATTTCAAGGCATAGAAAACAATTTGAACAAATTTGTTCAGAAAATGCTTGAGTATTAGATATTAGGGAAGGAATGGCCAGAGAAGGGAATGAAGGGATAGGTCAGGGTGTTATAAAAAGTGTGTTAACCATTAGCAGTAATTTTAAGTTAAGAAAGATATTGATAACTTTGAAGCGAGAAAATAATTCAGTGCTTATTTTTTCTCAATAAAATGTTTACCTTTAGAATTTAAAGATATTCTTAAAGGAAAACTATAAATGTGATGTATTTTTTTAATTCAATTGTGCTTTAAAACATGTTAAAAGTATTATTTTGAGAAGGAAACATTTTTCTGCTATAAAATCTAGCTTTTGTGACCAAACATAACTGCCCCTTACATATGAATAGAGTGATTCCATTTAGAAATCCACTTTAAAATAACTCAGGTCTTTGAAAAAAACAGGTGTTTTTGTGAACCTTCCTTTAGCTTTCTGGAGTGAGTTTTTTTTTTTTAAGATTTTATTTATTTATTTATTTGAGAGAGAGAGAATGAGAGACAGAGAGCACGAGAGGGAAGAGGGTCAGAGGGAGAAGCAGACTCCCTGCTGAGCAGGGAGCCGGATGTGGGACTCGATCCCAGGACTCCAGGATCATGACCTGAGCCCAAGGCAGTTGCTCAACCAACTGAGCCACCCAGGTGCCCTGGAGTGAGTTTTTAAATGGAGAGTGACCTCGAGCTATGAAAACTCAAAACTTCAAATCTACAAAGCCAACATTTGCATAAGAGGCAGTGGAAAAAGCTATGCAGTAATCTTCTGCCCGAACACATTCTAGTGACTTTCAAATTTTTTCTTATTTTACAAAAAATATTTAATTCACTCAAAGTATTATTTTCAAATTCCATCATGAATTCCTTTGAAACTATTTTATTTGGAGCAAATAGCCCATAAATTCTTTTATGTGGATCTTTTTCAAAGCTTTCAGTTAGCTTTAGGATTAGCAATGGTAGAACCAATGCTGTTCTGCATAAATAACTTGAGGATAGCCTTCATTCTTCATTCAAGTGCTGACATATTTGTATGGAAAATGAAACCAGGCAGCCTTTCAAAACCAACTGTTCCTGCAACCAAAGCTTCCAGCATAGATTGATCAAACTATAGCTAAAAAGTCATAGGTGCCAAGAGGCAAGTTTATTTTAATGAAAGAAGTTTTATTTCAGCGATCTTTTCTCTAGCACCTGTAATGCCTCATAATGCTTAGTCTCTCTTTACTATAAAGCACCTGTTAAAAAGATATGCTGAAGTATAAATATTGGACCACAAAAAATGCCTTTCAGAGCCCAAAACCTATGTGGTAATGCAACAGCTGGTGGTAGAATTAGTGATCTGAAAGTCATTTGGAGTCTTAAAATCTGCTTTTATGGGGAAAATGGGCAAAGCTAGAACAATAAACTGACTAAGTGCTCTCTCATAAGGCCAAATTTGATGTTGGGACTGAATAGGATAGATTTACTGCCATTTCCATAGGAACTAAGCTGGTGGAATTTTGTGAAAAATATTTTTCATTCCTTCCTTATACCTGGATGGATTTTATTTCATCTTTTAATCTGGGTTTTATTCCTGTAGAATTAAACATTTTCCATATTTTATATTTCCTATTCATTGTTAAGCAAAAGAAAAAGGATTTGGGGAAACATTTTCCTGATACATATATTTGCCTATCGTAGTTCTTTGCCTTTGTGAGGTTCTTCTGACAAATTAATGAGGTTATTTCCTTTTACCAATAAACACAATAAACTGTGAATCTTTGAAGCTAGAACCAACTTTTAAATTATCCTTTTCAGTGATGTTCAAGTTACTCCAGGATGGCAGGCAGTGTAGGGATGTATGGGTGAGTGAGAGTGACCAAGAAGGACATAGTAATTATGGTTCTGGACCACTACTGTTCAGGATAATGAACTTTTGGACCAGCATGGGTCATGCATTTACCAGTCTCTAAACTAAGGGAAGTTTAGTGCTACCCTAAGTATGTCCATGAACAGCTGAGGTCCACAACTGTTGTTACTTGTCTGCAAGCAGATTCAGAGCTTGTGTCAGGAGGAATATCACCTACATAACTGAGAATACTCTTTAGTTCACCTGTGTGTGTTTTTCTTTTTTTCAAAGTAAGAATTTCTTGATGTTGTTGATTTACATTCTGAACCAAGCTCTTTGTCTCCTTGTATATGTCACATGGCTATCTAATTAAGATAGGCAGGATCAAGTGATTTACAGCCCTAGTGGGAAGACAGAAGCCACCTTCAAAAAGGAAATAGGAGATACTGAATTCAGAAGAAATAGAAAGCTATTCATGACAGGTACCACTTCTCAATCTATGCATATACCCCCCCAAAACAAAATACGATCAAATAGCCATCAAAAGACATAGAGGTACCTTAAATACATATTACTAAGTGAAAGAAACCAACTTGAAAAGGCTAAATACTCTATGACTTCAACTATGTAACATTCTAGAAAAGATAAAACCATGGAGATGGTAAAAAGACCAGTGGTTGCCAGGGACTGGGGGTGAGGAGACATGAATAGGTGGATCATAGAGGATTTTTAATGATATTGCTCTTCATTTAGTGGTAATACTCTGCATGATACTCTAATGATGGATAATGTCATTATACATTTGTGCAAACACATACAATGTACAACACCAAGAGTGAACCCTATGGACTATGGACTTTGTGTGATTGTCATGTGTCAATGTAGGTTCATTAGTTGTAACAAATGTACCACCCTCTTTGTGGATGTTGATAATGTGGGAAGCTCTGCATGCATAGGGGCAGTTGATATATGGTAATCTCTGTATCTCTCCTTCAATTTTACTGTGAGCAAAAACAGCTCTGAAAACATAAAGTCTTTTTTTTTTTTTAAAGATTTTATTTATTTATTTGACAGAGACACAGCGAGAGAGGGAACACAAGCAGGGGGAGTGGGAGAGGGAGAAGCAGGCTTCCCGCTGAGCAGGGAGCCTGATGTGGGGCTCAATCCCAGGACCCTGGGATCATGACCTGAGCTGAAGGCAGACACTTAATGACTGAGCCACCCAGGTGCCCCTGAAAACATAAAGTCTTAATAAAAAATACAAATAGCTCAAAAATAAAAAAAAATGGTTTTATGCTATAAGTACTTAAAAATATTTTAAATTCAATTAATATATCCTGAGAAGGAAAAAGGGCATTGTAATTTCTGTGTTAAACCTAAGAGACGCCACATTCTACAAAGTTTAGTTCAATGCTAAAGATCATAAAGCGGGCATGCTGTGAAATAGGTATGTCCATTTAGGACTCCAAAACTTATGTTCTTTTTATCATAACCCAGTAAATTAGAGGTACAATCATTTTGGGATTGGAGAAGAAACGATGGAGAGGATCAGGGAAAGTCACTTTCATGGAGTTGAAAGTCAAACTAAGTCTTTAGGTATTGGACAGGTTATCAAGGTAAGCAATATAGCTCGAGAAGAAAATCCTCTAGGCAGAGGGAAGGAGATGAAGATGGTCATAGAAGCCTCCATTTTTAGTGTTGTCAAAGCAAAATTGCACTGGGCAGAGCTAAACAAGCAAGAAATATCTTATTCAGGCTATTGCAATAAAGTAGAGAGATTGAACCCAAATTCCAGTGACACAAAAGGCAGAAGTGAGCACCTCTTAAACTCTTTAGTGAGCTGATAGAAAAATACTAAAAGGTGTTAAAAGGGTGAGATTGATTAATGGGATGTGTCTAGCACATAGAGTTATTCCTGAGTTTAGAAATGTTTTTCTTCCTGATCAGGCCATCTGAGCTTGCTAACTGTGACCCAATGATCCTAGACTCCTTTCCTCTCTCAGAGACTGGGAGGTGCTATCTCCTTTGATGTTTCTGTTTCAAAGAGATGGTTTCTGAGTCCCTGAGAAAAATATTTCCTGGGTTGTAAAATTGGCAAGAGGCTTGAAAAAGATTTACAAATATTTCAAAGGGACAAAGAAAGAATTTGCATTTGCAAGTTTTCTAAAGTAAATGCTCTAAGTAAAGGGAAGTCAAGGGCCTGTAGTAAAGAAGAAATCTGTCTAAAGTTTAGTCAAATTCAGGGGAACATTAAGGTCATTGTGATATATCGGAATCACCAGGCAATAATCATTAGGTGAAAAAATGTAGAGCTCTAGGTCCCTCCCCCAGTGATTCTGATCTTATATTCACCTTTTTCCATACTTACTTATTTAAACAATAGTATTTTCCATGGTGTTTGAGAGTATGTGGCAGGGTGTGTGAGGTGAAACTGGAAGTGGGAAGGAACTAGGTCATCTAGGACTTTGTATATAAGTTGGGTTTTATTCTTCAGGTCAGGGTTTTAAAAAGTGTGGATTGCCTGCGTCAGAATCACTTGGAAGGGGTGCCTGGGTGGCTAAGTCAGTTAAGTGTCTGCCTTCTGCTTGGGTCATGATCTCAGGGTCCTGGAATCTGGCCCCATGGTGGGCTCCCTGCTCAGTGGGGAGTCTGCTTGTCTCTCTGCCTACCCTTCTACCCCCCCAATCATGCTCTTTTTCTCTCTATTCCTCACTGTCTATCTCAAATAAATAAATAATAATTAAAAAAAGAAAAAAGAAGGGGAGGGGGGTGGGGGGATGGGTTAGCCTGGTGATGGGTATTAAAGAGGGCACATTCTGCGTGGAGCCCTGGGTGTTATGCACAAACAATGAATCATGGAACACCACATTAAAAACTAATGATGTAATGTATGGTGATTAACAAAACAATAAAAAATTTAAAAAAAAAAGAAAAAAGAATCACTTGGAAAGCAGATGTCTAGTTGTCACCATAGAACCGTAGTTCAGAACCTCTGTGGTAGCAGTAGAGAGCCAGAGATGACCACTTCATTTTCATTTTGTTTCCTTTGGTTTTTTCCTGTGTAGTTAATACCGTATTATACATTAGCCTGTAAACTAAGTGTTTCATTATTTAAAGACAAGCTGCATAATAAGTTTTTATCTTGATGTATTATGATTTACTGAATGGCTTTCCTATCCTTAAATATTTAAGTCATTTCTAAATTTCTTTTTTTAAGAAATAATGCTTTAATAAATAAATTTGTGTATTTTTTTCTTTTCTTTTCTTTTTTTTTTTTTAATTACTTCCTAGTGAGATTCCAAGAAGGAGGATTACTTAGTCAAAGGCCATAAATATTTATAAAACTCTAGTTTTGTAAATTGTTATCTAGGTAGGTAATATAAATTTACACCTTCAACAACAGTGTACAAAAGAATCAATCATGTAGAATTCATGCTGACATTTAGCATTATACTCACAAAATCTTCTTTTCTTCCTTCCTTCCCTCCCTCCTTTCTTCCTTCCCTCCTTTCTTTCTTTCTTTCTTTCTTTCTTTCTTTCTTTCTTTCTTTCTTTCTTTCTTTCTTTCTATCTTCTTTCTTTCTTTCTTTTTCTTTTTCCTTCCTTCCTTCCTTCCCTCTTTCCTTCCTTCCCTCCCTCCCTCCTTCCTTCCTTTTTAAAACTAATTTATTAGATGAAATATGGTATCTTGTTTTTACTTGAAGATATTCATTTGTTTACACTAGTGAGATAGCATTATTGTGTTTTCAGCTACATTTATTTCTTTGTGAATTTTAGATTCAGATTCTTTGTTTTACTTCTGGAGTGTTCATACTTTTTTTTTTTTCTTTCTTTCTTTCTTTTTTTTTTTTTTGTTCCCATTGTAATGACTCTCTAGGTCATGAAGACATTGACATTGCCTTCCAGTAATGCAGTATATTTTTTCCCAAGTATTCTCTTTATTTTTTGTTACAATGGTGGAATTTTGATGCACGGGTTGTTTTTTATTTTTATTCAGCCAATTTTATCAACAATTAGTTCATGTTTTCCGATTTGGGGGATATTACATCATTTTCTTTTTCAGCCTACATGTTTCTCCTTTGCCCTCATTTGGGCATCTTTTTCTGGGGAAGGGTGGAGGTGGGAGTGGAGATGGTGTGGCTTTTTGAAATAAATATTTTCATTTATTGAAATGCACTACCAATGTTGCCACATGATACCATCAATTACACTTGCTTTCTAGTATGTTGTTTTCCATGGGTCAAAGTCTCATAATAAAAAAGCAGGATAACCTGTACTCTTGGATAGGCTGCATATGTTGGCCATCTGAAAAGGGACAGCTACCCAATTTTTTCTTTGGCACAGACCCTAGAAGTCTGACCGGGGCAAAATGTTGGAAAAGAGAAAGACATCTATTATGAGCTCTCAGTTTCTTTTATATGGTACAAGGAATGTGACATAACTGATATTCTAATTTCAGTTTTATGGATGTTGCACTTAGTGGAACTTATTCCTAGAATCTGACAAATGTTTCGTTGTCTTTCCGTCTTATGTTTTATTTTTCTTTTGAAGTCTTCATCTATATTTTAATGGGAAATTAAAAGAGGCCAATTTATAATTATTAGTCAAATGTGATTTTATTTATTTATTTTTAAAGATTTTATTTATTTATTTGACAGGAAGAGAGAGAGCAAGAGAGAGAGCACAAGCAGGGAGACCGGCAGGCAGAAGGAGAGGGAGAAGCAGTCTCCCCACTGAGCAGGGGGCCCCATGTGGGGCTCGATCCCAAGACCCTGAGATCATGACCTGAACGGAAGGCAGATGCTTAACCGACTGAGCCACCCAGGCGCCTCTAGTCAAACATGATTTTAAATGGAAATTTGTTTTATTCATCTTTATCTGACCAGCAGATGGGCTGTCTGGAGGACTTTTCTCTTTCCCTTATTGCCTTAGTGGATGTAGAGTCTTGCTCTCAATCTGAAGCTGGGGAGGAGATAACTGAGGACAAGCTCTATTTTTTCTCAAACACAACTCTTCAGCTAGTATAGCTTTGAAAGAATTAAACAAATCTTCTTTTGTGCAACATAGTTTCTCTCTGGCCCTCCCACCTCTCTCTGTCTCTCTCTGTCTCTGTGTGTTTCTCTTTGTCATTATTTAGTTGCCTAAGATCTAATGCCTTCAAAAATAAGGACAATAAGTTGGATTGTGATATAGCATAATTTTTTCTTCCTTACAATTTACAGAGATTCCTGTATTTGATCTTCACACATTGTAAGCATATGTATACAAATTTACTGCTTAATAGTAGCAATTGATGTAATTTGAGCAATATTAGAGCAAAGATAATTACTTCTAGTACACACACACAAACACTTAAAGTAGTTAAAACATCTGCCTGATTTTCTTCACAGTCATTTTTTTTTCGTAGAAGAAATTATCTTCTGTTGTTTCAAAGCATATGAGGATTGAGGTGTTCTGCTTAATTGAGTATGATGGTTAAAAAGAACATCAACAGCTGGATTGCCAATTAAAAAAATGGGCCACTGTATAATTCATACAGAATACATTAAACATAAATATAATGTTTGCTGAAACCATCATATTCATCATTATGATTTTCCCCAGTCATTTTAATGTAGTAACTTAAATACTAGGAAACCAGAAAGTAATTTCTATAGCAAAGAGGCATGCTTATATGCAGCCAACAGTATCTGTGAACTAACGCATGTGGGCTATTTAATGTGTTTCTCAAAATGTGCTCGGATACCACCTGCATTGGAGTTATCTAAGATGACTTTTAAAATATAATTTCCAGGATGTACAAGGGACAATTTTTCACTAGCAGCCCAAGTGATTTTCAGGTTTAGGATGTCAATGAAATTGGGATGAGTTTACATCAGTGATTCATATGAATCATAACTGCTTAGGTCTCTTTTGCATTCCTTCTGTCAACTTTTGAATAATTTTGACATTTTCAGTCAGTACGATCTTTAGTCTTGTCTACATAGAGCCCTGTGAATCAAATAACTAAAAGATAGATTTAAGAATTGGTATTTAGCTTTATGAGTTGTCCGAGCACTTTTATATTATAGTCTCCATTGTAGGTGGTGAGCAGTGTCAGATCAATTCCTAAGTGTATGATAATGCCTTTGGCAATACTTGTGCTGACTTTGGTTCCAGCTGCTTATTGTGTTTGGTGCTGGAGCAATTAAATTTTTTGTAAGTACAAAGACTTATACTCTATATATGAATAAATATAAATAATTTACATTTCTTGAAGGCAGCTATAATTAAAGATGTATCTGAGTCAACTAAAATGGAAATAATAATTCTCTATTTTTTAAATGTATCTTCTTTGGGATTATTTACATTTCACTGTAAATTTTCACTGGAATAATTAACTTTGTCTCTGTTGATTCTATAATCCATGCAGTTGAGATGAGCTTATTAGTGAATGGTTTAATTAATTTAAACATACTAATAAGGCTAAGTTTTCAGGTTTACTTTGTATTCAGGACAGTGAGACTTTAAACAAGGAAGAAAGAACTGTTTTACAGTTATATGGCTATAACCTTAACAATACATTTTCCTAAATAAATCTAATATACATATGTGGATTGTTTATGTATCATGAAAATTCAGATTGTTAACAAACAAGTGCTCGTCGTTTATTTCCATCAAAATTGTAAGTTTAAGAATAACTATTTGATATAAAATCACTGATAAGTTTTTGAACAGAATCCTTGGAAACCAACAGAATTAAATAAGAAAGGAAATCAGAGGTCAAAATTACTAAAATTACTATTCTAAATAAAATAGTACCAAACTCAATTCAGTTATGCATTAAAACACACACAGACACAAGTTAGGTTTAACTCCATGAATGGTTAGATGGTTTAATGTTAGAACCTCAGTCAATATTATTTTGTAGAATACTCTGGAATAAAAGAATAAGAAATGATTTGAAGAATATTACAAAACCTTAATTGAAGATATAAAGAACTGAAAAAATGGAAATAGATTTCATTGTTGGATGGGAAAACTGAATTTCAAAAATATTATTTTCCAAAACAGTAACAATAATAATAAAATAATTCAAAGCAATCCAAGCTAGAATTTCAATACTGTTTTTATTGTCTCTGTTTTTCTCCTTTTAGAATTAGTAGAATAAATTAATATTCAAATGAAGAACAAATTCAGGAGAACATCTAGAAGACAATGAAAATGAGAATAATGGCATAGCATAAGAACTTACTTTAAAATCTAGGCAATCTGGTCAATACACTTTTGGTGTAGAGATAAGAAAATAGTTTGTTGTCACAAAAGAGAGAATCCAAAATTAGAAATAATTTTGCATTTGGCATGACTTCTGACTCAGTTGGATGCTCCTTTATTTGGAACTGATGAAAAGATTCACAAAACATGCACACTATGTTCCCAGTTTATGTTGCTGAATCAAGGGTACAGCAGGCAATAGACCTCCTAATGGATCAGCAACTGCAGCAGGAGATTTCACAGTTTGTCAAACTCAACTTACTGGCCATTCCACTACACGGAATACACTTGGTTGCAAGAAATGTGTTGGAAACTTGCATGGAATAATTCATTTCAGGGGGGCTACCAACTCCAACCTTACTGATCTTATTTGTACTTACCACATATTTTCTCTGAGAAAACTTGTCAACTCAGTTCCCTGTAATTGCAGCTGTAGATCATTCATTAGACATTTCACTATTGACAATTATGATGACCAGGTATAATCTAAATATGCCATATTTATCTTAATTTAGCACATACCAGGCAAATCCAAGATCATACCTCCAGACATCTCTGGGTCTAGGAAGGGTTTCTCGATCATCACTATTGATATATTAGTCTGGTAATTTTTTGTCGGGAGTTGCTGGGGCAGGAATGTCCTGGGCATGGTAGAATGTGTAGTAGCATCCCAGGGCTCTCTCCTCTAGGTTGTGGTAACCATAAATGTGCCCAGAGGGCAAAATCACCCCCATTTAGGAACTACTGATTTGGCATAAAAGTTCTACTAACAGCTTAACCTTACATTTTATAATAGAAGTTAACATTTGACAAAGGTAATAGTTTAATTCAGTAGGAAAAGGATGGATTGCTTAATAAGTTGTGCCAACACACAGGCTATCTGGGAAAAATAAAAGCGGACTCATTTGCCACATAAAATGATAAAATTAGAAGGACCAAGTAATTAAATATTAAACATAACAATCAAAATACTGTGAGAAATATAGGTAATAATATGCAAAATATAAAAGTAAGAGAAATCTTTCTAATCAAGACTGGAAATTCATAGACTGTTAAGAGGAAGGATTGACATGTTGACCATATTGTGATTTTTAAATCCAGCATGCCAGAAACACAGTACACAAAGTCTATATACAAATCAAGCTGGGGAAAAAATATTAGGATATAGGTAACAAAGGGTTAATGTATATAGCATACAAACATGTATTTAATATACAAATTGACAAGAAAAATACAAATGTGTCTGGGCAAATATGAATAAGGTTTTTGGAACAAATCCAAAAGGCCAGCAGTCTTATAAATAGATACCTAACTTTAGCAGTAGTTGAGCAAATGCAAATTAAAGTAATAAAAAAGTGTTATTTCTACTTTCTATATTGTTAAAAATTAAAACAGTAATAAAAACATTACTACTGTGACTTTATAGGATCATATCTCTCTGGATTTGGAACAATGAAGGTTTTTTTAACATGCCATTGAAAACAAATCATAATGGTATAGCTTATTAATTTTAGTACACTAAATTTTAAAATTATGTAAAAGAAAGACAACATAAAGTTTTAAAAGGTAGAAATTGAAAAAAAGATACTTACAGAAAATGTAATAATAACCAAGAAAAAGGTCAGTGTTCAGAATTCAGCAATATACACACAAATTAATGAGGAAAAGTTACAATGTCCAGTAGAAAACCTAGCAAATGATATGAACAGGTAATACACAGAAAAAGAAGCTTTAATGGCCAATCTACATGATAGAGGCATTTGACCTAATTAAATAATTAAGAATATACAAAAGAATAGAATATGGCAAAATATTTTTCTTCTGTCAGTGTTTTGTTTGGGGCAAGTTATGCTCAGAAACAGATTTATCTTTGCCAATAATATATTTAACACAAGTTCACTGTGGGAATTATAATTAATAGTAATATTTTATAAGCCAATAGCATATAGGATAATGTCTCTTTATAAGCTGATAGAGAAATAACAAACTGTAAACCAGTAATAGATTAATTACACTATTGTGCCAGGAAAAGGAGAAATGAAAGAAATAAAGTCCAAATTTAGTTGAGGTGTGCCTTTCTATGAGTTAGTTCTTGGTAGTCAGTGCTTCCAACTAAAAGTTGGGCATCGACTACTGTCTTGGGTCCCTCTCTGCTGGGTCATATCGCTAGCGGGCAATGGCACCAGTGTTGGCAGGCAAGATGGGCTGCTCTGAAGATTATTACTCGAAAGACCATTACACAGTTGGCACCACTTCCCCTAGGAGTAACCTCACCAAGGCAGGAACAGATAAATGCCTTCCCTGCCTGAGACTGCTGCATGATTTAACACTGTTGACAATTAAATGTAGCCTGGCCGGGGGGCATCTGGCTGGCCAGGTACAGCATGCAACTCTTGGTTGTGGGGTTGTGAGTTTGAGCCCCATGTTGGATGTAGAGATTAATTAAAAATAAAATCTTTAAAAGAGAAAAAAAGTAGCCTGGCCAAGACAGGAGCAAGTATTTCAAGATCTTTGGAGAGCTATTCACATCAGCAAAGAGTAGCCTTGCCCAGATCTAACACTCTCAGTAAGTCCTCACAAACTCTTTTATTTAAAGTTTAAGTGTCCATTATGTTTCTTGCATATGTTCTTTGATAAGACCCTCTTCTAAATAATACTCTTCCAAATATTCTTATTGATAAATTGCCAGTAGTACCTGTCAACTGTTGAGCTACTGAGAACTTACTGACAACAACAAATGTTGATACAAAAAAATCCTGATACAGCTTCCTTAATGTAAACAAATTCACCCTTAGATTCAAAAAAACTTAAGTTAAAACAAATGGATTTGAAATCATAGCAAACCAGTACACAACAATCCACTCTGTTCTTTCAAATCACTTATTTATATGTATCCTAAGGACCTAATATCCTTGACAAATAATAAGTTCATATATATATATCAGTTCACCCTGTGATTATAAATCACTTATTGTCTTTAATCATACTCAATTATGTTTTATGTGTAATTTTCTTTTGACACATTATTTTTATACCATAGGTTAATGACCAATGTAAGCAACCATACTCCAATATTAACATAAGCATAGTAAAGAACTCTTTGACATGGTACCATATCCAATCACTAAAAACCAAGAGTGAAGTTTCTTAAAAGGCTGTTAAACTTCCTTGACAAGTACATTTTCAAGTAAATATCACTTTTATAAAACTCCAGAGGGTACAGGCTTGCATAGCACGATCAAGCACATGTTCACATGCTGTAACATCAAAATTGAAGACTGTCATTATTTTAGGGAATGCATGTTTTTGTTCTTTATTCAATTCCTGCTAATTATTTTGACTTTATTAGTCTCATCTTCCAAATGTTCTTTTACTTGTCTTAATTTTTTTAATGTATGATTTACATTTATTAAATTAATTTTAAGAAGCTCAATGTGAAATATTTCTCCAGTTATCTTAATAGTTCCTTTATCTTCTATTAACCTTGAATAGTATCTTTTTTCTTCTACTGTCACATTTATTACCTGTACTATATTCACACATTCCATCATGGTATGTATCTTTTTTCCTCCTTGACTCCAATTGGTTAGGGTAAGTTTTGTCTTAGAGCACATTACTCTCCTATTTCCCATATTAAATATAACTAGTTAAGGAGACCTCAAGACCATAGTCATGGTATTTGTACCATAGGTTTATCCAAAGGTGTAGTAGTGCCAAAGGTATTTTGGTTCCATTTCACTAACATATCCTTAGGAACATGTGTTTCATCTATGACAAGGGGGCTTTCTGTGGCCTGTAGGCTCCTCTCTTCCTTTTGATATTGGAGAACTGCAAAAGTGTGGGAACCCAATGTCATGTTTCTTCTTTAAGTGCCAATATTCTAATTTCATACTTGCCCAAGGAATTGCAATCATTAGGATGTGTGGTATCTACTCTAGTCCTGGTTATTTGTTATCTGTGACTATCATTGCCCCAAGATTATAGCTGTCTAAGGATATTCCATGTATCAACCAATCTTAACAGCAACAATTGACAATCTAATCTTAGAGGAACATCTTTTATATAATTTTTTAGTACTTAATTATGTTTAACAGTGTTTTCTCCAACTGCTTTATGTAGAATTTCTGCTCTATTTACTTCTGTCTGAAATTTGTTTTGCAATATATTGCTAATTTTATATATCTGTGTACACAACAAAGACAGAGCTGCCATTGCATGTGTGTTTATTGAGATTGTTTGGTTTCAGAGTCTTTAAAATCTAATGTAATTAGGTTGATTTGGAATTCAGAAAAAATGACTGCCATTTTGTCTCCAATTAAACCTACCAGTCCAACAAGGAGCTGAAGAGTTTCTTTCCTTTCAGTGAATCTGTTTTGGCCATAGCTTGTAAATTGGGCATAAACAAAGAGGGATAGAACTGAGCACAGTTTGGGGCTCTATATCTGCCTAGAAAATGTTGAATATTAAATTAAAAGGTATTGACTACTGTTGTAAGTTCCAATATAATCATGAGAGGCTTTGTAGTTTCCCATATTCTTTTTTTTATGTGCAAGAACATCTTTATAAAGTTATTTTAATGATTACATATGAAGAAAAATATGGTGTTCAATAGAACACAAGTGGAAATTTGACAATTAGTTCCTTTCCTTGAACATGAACTAGATTTATTTTTATCTCTTTAAATTTTTTATTGTTATGTTAATCACCATACATTACATCATTAGTTTTTGATGTAGTGTTCCATGATTCATTGTTTGTGCATAATACCCAGTGCTCCATGCAGAATGTGCTCCCATATTCTTGAGGTAGAAATCTGTGGTGTGAGATAGAAGCCTGATGTATACTATCAAGGATAACATGTGTGATATGCTAAACTTCCTGTAAGGTGTCCTCTATACACCTTACAAAGTATCCCTGTCCACGGATCTATTGTTAATCTTATAGGTGAATATGAGTTGGGAGTGTAGTAAATGATCGATTCTGGCTTATTTATATTTAAAGATATAATTCTAGAATTGTCAAATCACTATGTTGTACACCTGCAACTAATATAACATTGAATGTCAAATATACTTCAATAAAAAGAAAGATATAATTGCCCAACTGTGGGTGGATGTACGTGACAGTGTTTATTACCAAAGTGTCATCATTACCTATGGCTGGGACTGCATATTTAGTATTTCCTGTGGCAAGCTCATTTCTATATTTTTTAATGGTTTTTCTAGGTTGTCCTCAACTTCTTAATTTAATATTTTACTTCTCATTCTTTTTTTTTTACCAGTCATCTATTTATTCATGTTTTCTGTTCCATAAATAGAGCATAATTCTGTTCCAGTTGGCAGTTTTTTATATATTATTAATGTAAAGGTTTTTACACTGGTATGACAATGCTACTACCCAGCATGTAGTGTTATTTATATGTATATTATCCTTTATATATCCAAATGCATGCTTCATGTATTAGTTCTGAGATTCCTATCTCATCACTAGAGGAACAATCTGCCTGGGTTCATACTCACAATACCTGTATGTCACGTCATATATTCTATTCAAAAATGTGTTCTTTGTAAAATTTAAAGTTGAATATGTGACCTTAGGCATGGGCCACGGTAATATTTGATTCATAGTTGTATTATTTGGTGCATCCCTACTTGGTGATTTAGTATTATCTCGTAAAGTGAAGGTCAAGTCATAGTATATGGACGGCACTGAAGTATTTATGTATTTATGTATGTGTTTTGTTTTAGCTGAAGTATTTATGTATGTGTTTTGTTTTAGCACCAAATTAATAGTTTTTTTTCCTTCAATATGGGTATGAAAGGTCTAATGCTGTTTGGTTCTACAGAAACATTGTATAACATCAAACCACATAGAGGAACTGCATACAGCAACTTGTGCCAATTTACTCAGGGAGTCTTCATCTTCATTACTGTGTTAATATTTGTCTGTGCATGTACTAATATTGGTCTTCTCTCTGGGTTATCAGACTGTTTTGCTTTGATCATGTTTTCTGGTCTACAGTTGTCTTTATAGCATCTGTTAAACAGAAAGAATCTTTCTGTTATACATTGAGACATGACTTTGCTTTCTGAATGTACTGATGGGCATTTAAAGAGTTTTTGATGGGTTAGGTAGATTTTTGTATATCTCATTATTTAAGGTCATCAAGACTAATGGGAAAAATCCTGTGTTTCCAATTTAGCTTGGAGTATACAGGAGAATCATTTTATGTTTCTTTTTATTAGTTTCAGAGGTAGAATTTAGTGATTTGTCAGTTACATATATCACCCAATTATCCCTTCCCCCACCCACCTCCCCTCCAGCAACCCTCCGTTCGCCTCCTAGAATACAGCTTTTCGAATGGTTTGCCTCCCTGTCGATTTTCATTTTATTTTATTTTTCCTTCCCTTCTCCTATTATTATATTTTTTTAAAGAACATGTAAGACTTAAAGAATTCTGCTGGAGATACAGCAATAGATATCTCATATATGATTAGATTGCCATGATGAAACCAGTTAGACCATTCTGTGACATAAAGTCTAACCTTTTTGCCATTAGTGCTATTGTATTTTGATGGGAATCCTAAGTATAGATGTTGTTTATATGGAAGTGGAGATAGTTTATAGTTTATTTCAGCTAACTTTGTGGTGGAATCAATATGTGTCTTATTGAATGTATAGGTTGGTATGGTGGTATTGTCCCCATCATTTTCATAATAAAAACCACCATTATCATCCTTGTCATGGCTCCCCACCTTATCTCATGCAAATATCCATTGCCACATAGCTAAGTGATATAATCCTTTGGATGATGTTTCTAAATTCCAATCATGTGTCCTGTGAATGTTGGGTTGTGGTTCTTTATATGTCATTAACATTATCATTTTATGCCCTGCCAACTGATAAATTGACTTCAAAGAGCATCCTGCAAGGGTGAAACAGTGCTGCATTTCTACAAATGCATCTTTTGGATCTGTGTGTACAGAGCACATATAATCTCATTTGTATATATTTAGTATTTCTGGTCATATTCCACCAATGTGGCAGATGAAAATTTCTTCTTACTGCATGCTTAATTCTTTTAGAGCATTGGGTATTGAATTGATGGTTATATATTTTTTTGCATAATAGGTTTTTTTTAAAATTTTATTTTATTTTAGTATGTTATGTTAGTCACCATAGAGTTCTTCATTAGTTTTTGATGTAGTGCTCCATGCTTCATTGTTTTCGTATATCACCCAGTGCTCCATGCAGTACGTGCCCTCCTTAATACCCATCACCAGGCTAACCCATCCCCCCACCCCCTCCCCTCTAAAACCCTCAGTTTGTTTCTCGGATTCTGTAGTCTCTCATGGTTTGTCTCCCCCTCTGATTCCCCCCTTCATTTTCCCCTTCCTTCTCCTAATGTCCTCCATGCTATTCCTTATGTTCCACAAATAAGTGAAACCATATGATAATTGACTTTCTCTGCTTGACTTATTTCACTTAGCATAATCTCCTCCAGTCCCATCCATGTTGATGTAAAAGTTGGGTATTCATTCTTTCTGATGGCTGAGTAATATTCCATTGTCTATATGGACCACATCTTCTTTATCCATTCATCTGTTGAAGGGCCTCTAGGCACTTTCCACAGTTTGGCTCTTGCAGACATTGCTGCTATGAACATTGGGGTGCATATGGCCCTTCTTTTCACTCCATCTGTGTCGTTGGGGTAAATACCCAGGAGTGCAATTGCTGGGTCATAGGGTAGCTCTATTTTTAATTTTTTGAGGCACCTCCATAGTGTTTTCCAAAGTGGCTGTACCAACTTGCATTCCCACCAACAGTGTAAGCGGGTTCCCCTTTCTCACAACCTCTACAAAATTTGTTGTTTCTTGCCTTGTTGATTTTTGCCATTCTAACTGGTGTAAGGTGGTATCTCAGTGTGGTTTTGATTTGAATTTCCCTGATGGCTAATGATGATGAACATTTTTTTTCATGTGTCTGTTAGCCATTTGTATGTCTTCTTTTGAAAAGTGTTCATATCTTCTGCCCATTTTTTGACTTATTTGTTTTTTGGGTGTTGAGTTTGAGAAGTTCTTTATAGACCTTGGAAATCAGCCCTTTGTCTGTAGTGTCATTTGCAAATATCTTCTCCCATTCTGTGGGTTGCCTCTTGTTTTGTTGACTGTTTCCTTTGCTGTGCAGAAGCATTTTATCTTGATGATGTCCCAAAAGTTCATTTTCCCTTTTGTTTCACTTGCCTTGGAGATGTATCTTGAAAGAAATTGCTATGGCTAATGTTGAAGAGATTACTGCCTATGTTCTCCTCTAGGATTTTGATGGATTCCTGTCTCACATTGAGGTCTTTCATCCATTTTGATTTTATCTTTGTGTATGGTGTTAGAGAATGGTTGAGTTTTATGCTTATGTATATAGCTGTCCAATTTTCCCAGCACCATTTATTGAAGAGACTGTCTTTTCCATTGCGTATTTTTTCCTTCTTTGTCGAAGATTATTTGACCATAGAGTTGAGGGTCCATATCTGGGCTCTCTGTTCTGTTCCAATGGTCTATATGTCTGTTTTTGTGCCAGTAATATGCTGTCTTGGTGATCACGGCTTTGTAATATAGCTTGAAATCAGGCAACGTGATGCCCCCAGCATTATTTTTCTTTTTTAACATTTCCTTGGTGATTCAGAATTTTTTCTAAATCCATACAAACTTTAGGATTGTTTGTTCCAGCACTTTGAAAAATGTCATTGAAATTTTGATTGGGATGGCATTGTATAGATTGCTCTGGGTAGCATAGACATTTTAACAATGTTTATTCTTCCAATCCTTGAGCATGGAATGTTTTTCCATCTTTTTGTGTCTTCTTCAATTTCTTTTATGAGTGTTCTGTAGTTCCTAGAGTATAGATCCTTCACCTCTTTGGTTAGGTTTATTCCAAGGTATCTTATGGTTTTTGGTGCCATTGTAAAAGGAACCGATTCTCTAATTTCTCTTTCTACAGTTGCATTGTTAGTGTCTAAGAAAGCAACTGATTTCTGTGCATTGACTTTGTATCCTGCCACATTACTGAATTGCTGTATGAGTTCAATAATTTAGGGGTGGAGTCTTTTGGATTTTCCACATAAAGTATCATGTCATCTGTGAAGAGAAAGAGTTTGACTTCTTCTTTGCCAATTTGAATACCTTTTATTTCTTTTTGTTGTCTGATTGTTGTTGCTAGGACTTCTAGTACTCTGTTGAACAGTAGTGGCGAGAGTGAGCATCCTTGATATGTTCCTGATCTTAAGGGAAAAGCTCTCAGCTTTTCCCCATTGAGGATGATATTTGCTGTGGGTTTTTCATAGATGGATTTTATGAACTTGAGGAATGTTCCCTCTATCCCTATACTCTGAAGAGTTTTAATCAGGAAGGGATGCTGTATTTTGTCAAATGCTTTTTCTGCATCAATTGAGAGGACCATATGGTTCTTCTCTCTCCTCTTATTAATGTGTTCTATCACATTGGTTGATTTGCAAATGTTGAACCACCCTTGCATCCCTGGGATAAATCCCACTTTGTCGTGGTGGGTGATCCTTTTAATGTATTGTTGGATCCTATTAGCTAAGAGTTTGTTGAGAACTTTGGAATCCATATTCATAAGGGATATCGGTCTGAAATTCTACTTTTTTATGGGGTCTTTGCCTGGTTTGGGGATTAAGATAATGCTGGCCTCATAGAATGAGTATGGAAGCTTTCCTTCTGTTTCTATTTTTTGAAACAGCTTCAGGAGAATAGGTATTATTTCTTCTTGGAAGGTTTGGTAGAATTCCCCAGGGAATCCATCAGGCCCTAGACTCTTGTTTTTTGGGGTTTTTGATCACTGCTTCAATCTCCTTCCTGGTTATTGGCCTGTACAGGTTGTCAATTCCTTCCTGTTTCAGTCCTGGCAGTTTATAGGTTTCCAGGAAGGCATCATTTCTTCCAGGTTGCTTAATTTATTGACATATAATTGTTGATAACAATTTCTAATAATTGTTTCTATTTCCTTGGTGTTAGTCATGATCTCTCCCCTTTCATTCATAATTTTATTAATTTGGGTCCTTTCTCTTTTCTTCTGGATTACTCTGGTCAGTGGTTTATCGATCTCATTAATTATTTCCAAATAACCAACTTCTAGTTTTGTTGATTTGATCTACTGTGTTTCTGGTTTCTAATTCATTGATCTCTGCTCTAATCTTAATTATTTCTCTTCTAATGCCTGGCTTAGGCATCGTTTATGCTTTTTCTCCAGTTCTCTAAGGTGTAAAGTCAGTGGGTGAATTTGGGATTTTTCTATTTTTTTGAGTGAGGCTTGGATGGCTATGTATTCCCCCTTAGGACCACCTTTGTAGGTGGTTTGGGAATTGATGTGTTTTTGTTCTTATTGGTTTCATGAATTGTTTAAGTTCTTTTTTGATTTCCTGGTCGACCCAAATATTCTTGAGCAGAGTGGTCTTTAGCTTCCAAGTGTGTAAATTTTTTCCAATTTTTTTCTTGTGATTGAGTTCCAGTTTTAAAGCATTGTGGTCTGAGAATATGCAGGGAATAATCTCAATCTTTTGGTATCGGTTGAGACCTGATTTGTGCCCCATATGTGGTCTATTCTGGAGAAAGTTCCATGTGCACTTAGAGAAGAATGAGTATTCTGTTGTTTTAGGGTGGAA
The DNA here is from genome assembly GCF_037043125.1 of Eumetopias jubatus. NCBI lineage: Eukaryota > Metazoa > Chordata > Mammalia > Carnivora > Otariidae > Eumetopias > Eumetopias jubatus. The sequence continues at coordinate 110,471,505 of NW_028274814.1, read as the reverse complement.
TGTTCTGTATATATCTATGAGGTCCGTCTGGTCCAGTGTGTCATTCAAAGCTCTTGTTTCTTGGTTATTTTCTGCTTAGATGATCTGTCTATTTCTGAGAGTGGAGCATTGAGGTTTCCTATAATTAACATATTGTTATCAATATGGCTGTTTATTTTGGTTAACAGTTGGCTTATGGAGTTGTCTGCTTCCATGTTGGGCGTGTAGATATTTACAACTGTTAGATCTTCTTGTTGGATAGACCCTTTAAGAGTGATATAGTGTCCTTCTGTGTCTCAAACTACAGTCTTTAGCTTAAAATCTAATTTGTCTGATATAAGAATTGCTACCCCAGCTTACTTTTGGGGTCCCTTGGCATGGAAGATGGATCTCCATCCCTTCACTTTCAGTCTGGATGTATCTTTAGGTTCAAAATGAGTATCTTGTAGACAGCATATGTTTGGGTCCTGTCTTTTTATCCAGTCTGAAACCCTGTGCCATTTTATGGGAGCATTTAGGCCATTCACGTTGAGAGTGATTATTGAAAGATATGAATTTATTGTCATCATGTTGCCTGTGAAGTCCTTGTTTCTATAGATTGTTTCTTGTAAATTTCTGTTCTGTATCACTCTTAGGGTCTTTCTCCTTTTATAGAACCCCCTTTAATATTTCTAACAGGGCTGGCTTAGTGGTTACATATTCTTTCAGTTTCTGCCGGTCTTGGAAGGTCTGCATCTCTCCATCCACTCTAAATGAAAGCCTTGCTGGATAAAGTATTCTTGGCTGCATGTTCTTCTCATTTAGTACCCTGAATATGTCTTGCCAGGCCTTTCTGGCTTGCCAGGTCTCTGTGGATAGGTCTGACATTATTCTGATGTTCCTCCCTCTGTATGTAAGGAATGTCTTCCCCCTAACTGCCCTTAGGATGGTTTCCTTGGTTCTAAGATTTGCGAGTTCTACTATTACATGCCGGGGCATTGGCCCGTTTTCCTTGATCTTGGGAGGGGTCCTCTCTGCGTTTAAGACACAAATGTTTGTTTCATTCCCCAGATTAGGGAAGTTCTCAGCTACAATTTGCTCAAATATATCTTCGAGTCCCCTCTCTTTCTCCACCCCCTCAGGGAAACCAATAATTCTGACATTGGAACGTTTCTTGGCACCATTTATTTCTCTAATTCTGTTTTCATGGATTAAAAGCTCTTTTTCCCAGGCCTCCTCTTTTTCCTTCTTTTCTACCAATTGGTCTTCTAGATCACTAATTCGTTCTTCTGCCTCGCTTACCCTGCTGTTAGAGTATCTAGATTAGATTGGATCTCATTGATAGCATTTTTTTAAGATTTTTTATTTATTTATTTGAGAGAGAGAATGAGAGACAGAGAGCACGAGAGGGAAGAGGGTCAGAGGGAGAAGCAGACCCCCCGCCAAGCAGGGAGCCCAATGTGGGACTCAGTCCTGGGACTCCAGGATCATGACCTGAGCTGAAGGCAGTCGCTTAACCAACTGAGCCACCCAGGCACCCTCATTGGTAGCATTTTTAAGTTCTGCCAGTTCAGCTTTCATTTCTGCCCTTAGAGACTCTATGTTGCCATTATTTGATTTCTCCATTCTAGCTATCGTCTTCATAACTGTTACCCTGAAGTCCATTTCTGACATCTTGGTTGTATCTATATCCATTTGTAAATCTGTGGCAGAAGTCACAGTCTCTGAGTCTTTCCTATTTTGGGTGTTCCACCTCCTAGTCATTTTGTTGAGGGGTGGTTGAGGGAACATACAGAGTCCAAATTATTGATCACAACCCAAGCAAAATGCACCTGTTTTGTAGGGACCTTAGGGTTGTCGGCCTCTTGTTCTCCCAGCCTGTCTTCTGGGGGCAGGGGCCTGCTGCACTGTTACTCAGGCAACCCTGTTTGGGCAGAGGTGCCCTGTCCCCTGTGGGGGGGGGATGGGCTCAGTGAAAACCGGTTTTTGGGGACCTTTGTTCTCTGGTGGCTTTCCCTGGTGGCTTTCCGTGTCTTCCAAGAGAGCAGAAGCGACCGTTTCCAATCCTCTGCCTCAGAACAGAGAGATCGCAGTCTGTTCTTCAGTGAGCTCTCCAGGCCACATTATCTCTGTTTCTGTCTGTGCTGGTAAATACTGCAGCATCCTGGGTCGTGCACCCCTCAGCAGCGCTCCCAGTCCTCACCTCCAGGTCAGGGCATGTCTCTGCCCTTTGTGCTTCTAAAACCGCCAGCCACCTCCAGTTTGCATGTGCGGCCTGGACGCTCTAGGTTTCATTTGGGGTGGGGGGGGGGCCTGTCCTAAAGTCCTTTCCCAGCTGCTACCAGTCTGCGAGTCTGTGCCCTGTCCCCAGCACAGTTGGCTTTTGCTCACCGGCGGTGCAGGATCCCCACGGCTCCTTCCCCCTTCCGTTTGTCTTCCGATATCTGCCCACGGAATCAGAGCTCACAGCTTCATACCTCCAAACCAACTGCTTGCAATATTCTGTTTGTAGAGATCCAGATCTATCTTCTTACATCTCAGGCTAATTTCATGGGTGTTCAGAGAGGTCTGGTAGATATCCAGCTCCATTCAGGGAACTGGTTGGAATAGGGTCTCCTAATCCTCTGCCATCTTTTTTAACACCCCTTTTGCATGATAGTTTAAATATATTTTCTTTCTTTTTTTTTTTTTTAAGTAAACTCTATCCCCAACATGGGGTTTTAACTCATGACCGCCTGATCAAGAGTTGTGTGCTCTACTGTCTGAGCCAGCCAGGTGCCCTAAATATATTTCTAATATATCCTTATTAGTATGTTTGTATGTGGCCATTTTTGTAATTTCTTGTAGCTATGCTTGGTCTATTGCTAAAGCCAAATATTTGCCTTGAAATTGCATAAGATTTTGATGTAGTGGGTAAAGATTAGTGGTAGTTGTGAGAGGGCTAACTTAAGATATTTCACTTTTGGATGAAGTAGGAGATGTAGCTGTGTTAGAACTGGGTGCTGAGGGTGCAGAGGGTGAAACAGAGTTATTTATGCCATTAATATGTAGGCTTCTCTTCATTAAACAGAAGATAATAAGCAACTTACGAACATGCAATGTCTGAGGATACCAAATGGATGCATAACTAGTCTCCAGATTCTAAATGAGCAAGAGCAGCAAGTTGACCTAGTAAATAAGTAGCCATAAGATTTGGAAAGGGTTTTGGCTGTGGGTATACAAGTACCCATTCTGCATATTCAGCATCTGCTCTTTTACAATAAAATGCTAGCACACAAAGTAAATCAGGAATTAAATTGTGGTTATTTTCTCAAGGTCTTTGCCATATGTCTGATACTGCACTTAATTCAGTAAGCCAAGGTAGAGGTAAAGAATAAAGTAAAGTACCTAGTTGACTTGATGTGTATGCTAGGTTATAATACCATGAGACATTCATATAGTAGGTCAGGCCGATCCTCATCCTCTGAGTTGGTGTCTAATTTAATAGGGGCATTGTTCAGGATCCATGTTGATTTGGGGGAGATTGAAATGGAAGTTTCTACTGCTTCATCAGTTTCCTACAATACAAGGTTTCTCCCTTCATCAAAGGTTTCCCAGTGAATAGATGCTGCTGATAGCAAAGGATGGAGTGGAAAGGTTGGGCTTGGTAATGCCAGTGAATCTGGTGATACTGGTGATCCTGTAAGTTCTCAGTTATAATAAGGTGACAAGGATAATGATCTGTGGAAGAAGTGGAAGATGTCACAAATGGTAAAGTCATATCCTGACTAGAGGGTGGCATTCCAGTTTGGAATGGTTGAACAACTGCTATTGTTGGTGCTATCTGTGGATTATCCATAGCTGCAATAAGTATGGTATCCAGTCATGGGCAATAGACAAAATAGTGTCCCACACTGATCCACTAATTATTTCTTGTTGTTATTCTTGTCACTCAAGGGAATCTAGAGCTGTAATGGTTATTACTTGCAGTATTGCCCTGAATGTAATTGTCCTGTATCATGCTAGGCTAAATATTAGGCATTCGGTAATGATGCTGTACAAAAATGTGTCTGCTGGCCATGATATATGGAGTAAACATTAGTGTTTTTAGTGCCTGCATCCAATGTTGATACAATAAAAGATGATGTTTTTCATACTTGAAAATTTTATAAAGACATTGTATTATTTTCTTTAATTTGCCATAATATGTTTTGTCCTTTGGTCACCCAGTAGGTTTTATTAGTGGTAGGTGCTATAATTTCACTGAAATTATATGTGCTATTTTGTTTTTTAATTAGCACTTTCCCCTTTAACTTAGTGTTTGGGGTGCTATTAGTGGTTATTTCTACTTTTGTGGGTTGTTGCAATATAGATTCTATAGTTGTTTTACCATTAGTTCTATAGATAAATGGGTTAATGACCATGCTGCTTACCATATTACTTTAGTCTGGGTTTTCATGTCTAGATTGTTAATAAGCAATCTAAGCTTTTGTTTAAGCAAGCCATTATATCTTTCAATTGATCCAAAGGCAACTGGATTGTAAGGTAAGTGGAAGTTTCTCCTTATACCCTGGTCTTTTGCCCAATCTTGTATTATTTTTCCTGTGAAGCAGATTCCCTAGTTTGATTCTATGATGGATAGGATACCATAGCAAACAATTCAGATTTCCACCATTCTGATGGTGAATTTTTGATCATTATTTCTGCAGGAGTAGGGTAATCTTATTCCTCACCATGTGTCTATAATAATGCATGCATATGGTTTACTCTCTGATATAAACAAGGGTCCTATATAATCACTTTGTATAATTTGGAAGAATTTATCAGCTTTAACTTTGGTGTTTTGATTAAAGATTTCCAAGCTTTAAATTTTGTACAATACTTGCATTTTAATGCGATACTATAGATATTTAGTTGGCTTATATATATTTTTGTTTTCAACCAGCTTTTAGTGCCATGTATGCCTGGGTTGTCCCTTTTGATGATGTGCCCATATAATACTGTTAACCCTTGAACAACATGGGCTTGAATTGCAGGGCTCCACTTCTATGTGGATTTTTTACATTAGAGTACTGCAGATGTATTTTCTATTTCTTATGATTTTCTTAATAACTTTTTTCTCTGGCTTACTTTATTGTAAGAACATAGTATATATTACATATAACATACCAAGTATGTGTTAATTGACTGTTTATATTATCAGTTAGGTAGTCAGTCAAGAGTAAGTTATGTTTTAACTTTAATAGTAGGTTAAGTTTTGGGAGAATCATCATAAGTTATGGATGGAATTTTGACTGCACAGGGGGTTGGTGCCCTTAATCCCTTTATTATTCAAAGGTCAACTGTAATTCTATCAATTGGCATATCTATCCTTTTCTGTTTTATCATCCACTGTTCCTTTGCTTTATGCATATTTTGATTAGACTCTTTTTATTTATGAATCATTGTGGGCGTTTTTGTGATAAAGTTTAGGAATTCTAGCCTCATTAGTGTTTCTAGTAAGTTTGCCTATCTGATCATTGTACTTCGTTACCATAGTGTGAGCTGAGACATGTACAATAAATATGGAGATGTAAGTTTGCACTATTTTCTGTCATATGTCTTTACCTCGTATGTCCATAGTTCCTATTTTCCACTCATTTGTTTCTCCATATTCTTGACCAGATAGCTATTTCATTAGCTACTGCCCATTTGTTTGAGAAAAGACTCATTCTGTGTTCCCTTAACAGATCTTTCAATTGGCAGTTTTATAGCTATTAGCTCAGCATATTGTACTGGTTCTCCCAAGCCTGGTTCTGACGAAGTTAAACCATCATTAGTCCTTAAGGGCACAGCTCACACCATATTCTGGATGGTGTTATAGAGGCTGATCCATCTATAAACCATGCATTTTTTAGTTTTCTGGGCAAGGATGGTCCCCATTGCTCAACTTCTTGGACTTGAACATGCTCACCCTTTGGAACTCTGGTAAATCCGCTATTGGCATCGCTGAGATTTCCTCAGTTAGTGTAGAGCATCTGTTGTTGGCTCTGTATTTTGTAGGGCCTCATAGAGTGCCCTAGTGAGACTTTCAGTTGGTTGGTATCTCTTCTCAGACCATGGAAACTTCCTAGTTAAAAATCCAACTGGATAAAATTTGGGATCCTGCAGTGCTTTAGTCCACAGTGACCATGTTGCAAACCTTTATGAGTATAGGCACTTTAATTTGTACTTCGAGTCCTCATTAGCTGGTGCCAAAGTGTTAAAAGTTCTGGCAGCATTTTTCAGAACACTAACGGCTGCCTCTTCAGTCGCTGTCCAACTCCATTCCCTTCTCTTCCTAGTTATTTCATAGATATGTCTTAATATTATCCCCATATATGGTATGTGCTTTTTCCAATATCCAAACATCCTATTACTTTCTGAGTTTCTTCTTTTGTGGCAAGAGTTAGTATGTTTATGACTGGGTCTCATATTTTTCTACCTTGAGGGAACCAAATTATACCTAGAAATTTGACTGTAGTTTGAGGTCTTTGAATCTTACCTGGATTGATTGTCCATTTTCTGAGTGTAAGGAATTCAGTTAACTCCATTTTGACCTTACCCTGTTCTTCCAGGTTATTATCATAAATAAGAATATTATCAAGATAGGAAATGATGGTTTTTGTGTGCATGTTATGTTTTCCTGAAAGGTCTGGTTATCTTCTGTTAGAAAGGTGAGGGTATTAGTGGACTGTTAAGGTATCCTTGTGGTAACATAGTAAACTGATATTGTCTGTCTTTCCATGTGAATGCAGTCAGGGCTAGCTTTTCTCATCAGTTGGTAGGTATAGCAAAGAACATGTCAAATCAATATATCACTGTATAATAAGTTCCAGATCCAGTGGTGACGTTGTTTATATTATAGTGCCTGTATCTAAGAATGTTTCCTCAATTTTTGAAAAATGTTTGTTTAAATTCCTATAATCTGTTTTATATCTATATGTTCCATCTGGCTGTTTTACAGTCCAGATTAGGTTATTATATGTTGAAGTAGTAAGCATGATAATTTGTTCTTTTAAGAGTTCCTGAATTTTTTCCTCAATTTATGTTTTCCTTTAAGATTATATTGAGGTATAATTATTATTTTAGATGGGTTGTGTAGTTTAATTGAAGTCCATTTTACTATAGTTAAGTTATTATTTGGATGTTTAGGTCTTTATTATTCACATTTTGTCCTATTACATGCATTCCCAGGATGTTTTCTAAATTGGGTCCTATAAAGGAGCTTTGCTTTTGCTGGTGGTCTATCATCAATTGTTAGGAATCCTTTTTTTTTTTTTTTTAATTGTTAGGAATCTATACACCCAGGTTCCTGGAGTTAATTTTCCTCCTAATCCTTCAATCAATACCATATTGTTTTCTGATATTCCTGTCTTATTGGGTTGTCCCTGCATCATCGTTACTTGGGACCCTGTGTCCAATATCATAATAATATATAAAGTGTTTTTATTTACAAAGTTTTTTTTTTTTTAATTGAAATGGCCACTATAACCTAAGGGCAGTTGTCTCTGACTTGGGCCAGGAGATGGAGTCTGCTGAGTCTCTATAAGAGTTCATTGGACTTTCTCTCCTGTTTGTCAGTGGCTCATCTATTAATGGGACTAGGTTTCCTGAATGAGTTGTCATAAATAGGTTAGAGAGTTTGTTTTCTGTAGGTCTGTTTCCTCTAAAATATTGGTTCTTTCTGTTTCCATGTCACTGTAATTAGTTTCTGGGTTTTTATTTGAGTTTCTGTTTTTATAATTTGGATTGAAGGATAGTAGTCTAAATGATTTAGGTCACCTAAGCCAAGAAGACCTTATGAGCTTGTTTCTATTAGGCCTATTTACATTAAGTGTAGTCCTGTTTTGTCTCTATATATTAGTGTTAAAGCCATAGCCTTTATCTTGACTCAATTCTTTGGTTGTTCTGATCAAGTCAAATAGTTTTCCTGTGTTTCTTGCACCTGCAAATATCATAAATATGCTATTGTGTCCTCCAGGGGCACAGATTTTACAATGGACTTTTTAATTTGTTCTGTTGTTTCTGCATGTAGCAGTGAGGGTATCTGTCCCATATCATACATCATAGTCAATGGTCCTAATTTAATTATTATATTAGGAGTTTCCCCTGCTGTTATCCGTGGAGATGTTGATAGGGATAATATATTACTTATAGGCCATCTTAATCTCTAGGCTGTTGCTACCCTGCCAAAGATCTTTGTATATTGGTATAATTTTCTCCAAATACTCTAAGGTGTTGATTAAATTTAGCATCAGTGGTGATGCATCCAAGTTACACATTCTACTCCTGTGAGGATCAGGTCCTCATTTGGACTATAAACCTAATAGCCATTGGGTTTCTGTGTCCAAATCAGTTTGTTGGAATTCCATCCTAATTTTTGTCATATCTTGTCTAGTGTAAGCTTTCTGTTCAATAACTCTGGTTCCATATTATCATTTGTTGTAGTTCTGTCTGTTCTCATGGGCCTAACTTCTAGTAGGTTAAAATTACCAGAGTCAAAGCGTTGTAATAATCATCTTTGTCCTTGGGGTGTAGATTGGTGCTCTTAGGAATAAAAGGGTCTGGGTTTCTTCCTACTCTGGAGATTACGTTTTGGGCTCTAGCCTTTCCTTTCTGTCTGTCTGCATCTATATTGCTGATTTTTCCTAATAAGAGTGCTGGAATTTCTTCCTTATTTTCTTTTCATAACTCACTGGGTTGGGTGATCAGGCCAACATCTGGAATTCCCTTAATTGTAAGTTTTGTCCAGACTAAGTCTTCAGTAGGTCTTAGGGATCCTAAACTCCTCTTGAATAATTTTGGTAGTGTTAATGAGTGAGGCATATTCACTATTGTCATTCTGCTTTTCACAAGAGTGTTCAAAGCATGCTTTATTATACAGATGCTTAATAAAGTATTCCAAATCATTTATAATATGGTAAAGCAGTATTAAGATAAATACTGTGACCAACATCAGCATCCAAACTATAATAGCTCTATCAGTTTTGTCCATTTACTATCTGTTTATAGTTTTAGTAAGAAGCCATAAATGGTAAATAGCATATTAAGTTTAAAGTTTGTCAGTGCAGTAACAGGCTTTAGCAGATTTTGGTCAATTATAAATTTAAAATAATTTATCAATCTGTATTTCTAATTTGGCATAGAGTATGGTATATCCTGAAGCACTGACCAATTTTAATTATTACTGGTTTGGGTTGGGCTGCCAACTATGCCAGTTGTTTTGTTTGGGCCAAATTATGCTCAGAGACTGAGATTTGTCTTTGCCAATAACTTATTTAGCACAGGTTTACTGTGGGAATTATAGTTTATAATAGTAATATTTCACAAGCCAGTAGCATATAGGATAACATTTCTTAATAGGCCAATGAAGAAATAACATACTCCATACCAATGATAGGTTAATTACACTATTGTTCCAGGAAAAGGAGAGATGAAAGAAATAAAATCCAAATTTAGTTGAGGTGTCTCTTTCTATCAGTTGGTTCTTGATAAAGTCAGTGGTTCCAACTAAAATCTGGGCATCAGCTGCTCTCATAGGTCCCTTGATGCTGGGGCACACGGCTAGCAGGCAATGACACCAGTGTTGGCAGGCAAGGTGGGCTGCTGTAAAAGTTATTACTCGAGAGACCATTACATGGTTTGCACCACGCTCATAGGACGTAGCCTTGGCCAAGGCAGGAATGGATGTTCCTTCTCTTCCTGAGATTGCATGATTTAATACCACTGCTGACCACAAGAAGTCTGCCCATGACAAGAGCAAGGATTTCAAGATCTTTGGAGAGCTATTTAGATCAGCAAAGAGTAGCCCTGCCCAGACCGAACATTCTTGGTAAGCCCTCACAAATCTTGGTATTTAAAATTTAAATGTCTATTACAATAGGCACTCTTCTTTACATTCTTCTCCATAAGTCCCCAGTAGCACCCAACAACAGTTAAGTTGCTGAGTGCTTATTAACAACAGATGTTGATAACAACATCCTGACACAGCTTCCTCAATGTAAACAAATTCACCCTTAGATTCAGAACAACTTCACTTAAGTCATAAAAAAGTAGATTTGAAGTAATAACAAACCAATACATAATTGTTAGATTGCCAAAAAATTAAAAAGTTTTACTAAGTGATAAGTATGTAGTGATATGAGAAAACTAGCATACATTGCTTATGGAAAGAAACTTTCATAACAGTTTAGAAAATCATTTCAGGAATACCTAATAAAACTGAGAACAAAGACCCTTTATTATCCAACAGTCTCACTTTTATGGTATATTCCTTAGAGAGTCATTTTTATATATGCACGAGGATCTATGCACAAGGATGTTCATAATAGAATTTCCTATAATACAGAAAATTCAGATATAATCTCACTATCTGTATCCAGGAAAATGCACAAAATTCAGCTTTTTCATATAATGGAATATTATTATCTGTGTATAACACATAAGAATCATTTATCAAGACAGATTTAAAAAATGTAATATTGGGTAAAATCAAATGGTAAAATATACTATTATGTAAATTTAAATGTTTTTGATATATACATATGTAGTATGGACATGATAGATTTTTAATTTGAACATAGATATCCTTTCAGAGCAACCAAGAAAAAGGGATAGAATTTAGTCCCTAAGATAGAGTCATTCATTCATTTGTTCATTCATTCATTCACCTTATCATATAGGCAAGAACATTTTAATGAATGCTTAACAGTGTGTCAGGCACCATTCTAGGAGATGTGGATGCATCTGTGGAAAAAAAGCAGGCATGACTTACCTTTTGTTGTATCCATAAAATTTTGTTCATGTGTATGTGTGTCCGGTGAAATATTTACCCAGTTTGTATCTTACAGATTGGTACCTGTGCATTTCATCCGTCTGTTGAAAGCACTGTATTAAGGGATCTTATGAGATTAACTCATTTATTTTTTAAATCATTTTATTTTATTTTATGTTATTTTATTTTATCTTATTTCATCATGATAAGTGTACTCTCTAATCCCTATCGCCTATTTTACCCATTCCTCCACCCACCTCTCTTCTGTTAACTATCGGTTTGTTCTCTATAGTTAAAAAGTCTGTTTCTTGATGTGTGGGTGTGTCTCCTTTTTTTTTCTTTGCTCTTTTGTTTTGTTTCTTAAATTCCACATATGAGATCATATGCTATTTGTCTTTCTCCAACTGACTTATTTCCCTCAGCTTTATACTCTCTAGCTCTGTGTTCTTTTTTATGGCTAAATTATATCTGTATCTGTATCTATCTATCTGTATAGATATATATATCTATCTAGATAGGTATACATACACACACACATACCTATCTAGATAGATATATACACACCACTGTATCTTCTTTATTTATCTATGGATGGACACTTGGGCTGCTTCCTTAAGTTTGGCTATTGTAAATAATGCTGCAATAAACATAGGGGTGCATGTATCCCTTTGAATTAGTTTTTTGTATTTTTTGAGTAAATACCCAGTAGTGCAATTCCTGGGTTGTAGGGTAGTTCTATTTTTAATTTTCTGAGGAACCTCCATACTGTTTTCCACAGTGGCTGCACCAGTTTGCATTCCCACCACATGAAGTTTCCTTTTTCTCCACATCCTTGCCAACATTTGTTTTTTCTTCTGGTTTTGATTTTAGCCATTTTAACAGGTGTGAGGTGATATCTCATTGCAGTTTCGATTTGCATTTCCCTGATGAGGAGTGATGTTGAGTATCTTTTCATGTGTCTGTTGGCCATCTGAATATCTTTTTTTGGAAAAATATCTATCCATGCTTCTGCCCATTTTTTAATTGGATTATTTGTCTTTTGAGTATTAAGTTGTATCAGTTCTTATATATTTTGGATACTAACCCTTTATTGGGTATGTCATTTGCAAATATCTTCTCCCATTACATAGATAACCTTTTAGTTTTGTTGATTATTTTTCCTTTGCTGTGCAAAAGCTTTTTATCTTGATGAAGTCTCAATAGTTCATTTTTGCTTTTGTTTCCCTTGTCTCAGGAGACATATCTAGAAATATGTTGCTCTGGCTGATGTCAGAGAGATTACTGCCTGTGTTCTCTTTAAGGATTTTTATGATTTGAGGTCTTACATTTAGATCTTTAAAAACCATTTTGGGTTTATTTTTGTGTATGGTAGAAGAAAGTGGTCCAGTTTCATTCATTTGCATGAGGCTCTCCAGTTTCCCAACATTATTTGTTGAAAAGACTGTCTTTTTCCCATTGTATATTCATTTCTCCTTTGTCAAAGATTGACCATATAGTTGTGGGTTTATTTCTGGGTTTTCTGCTCTACTCTATTGACCTGTGTGTCTATTTTCATGCCAGTATCATACGGTTTTATTATAATAAGTACCATACTGTTTTATTACTACCACTTTGTAAATATAGCTTGAAATTTGGAATTGTGATACTTCCAGTTTTGTTTTTTCTTTTTCAAGATTGCTTTGGCTATCTGAGGTCTTTTATGGTTCCATATAAATTTTAGGATTATTTGTTCTGGTTCTGTGAAAAAGCTGTGGTATTTTGATAGAGATTGAATCTAATCTGTAGATTGCTTTGGGTCGTGTAGTCATTTTAACAATATTTGTTCTTCCACCCCATGAGCATGCAACCAACTTTCTATGTCTGTGTTTCTGTGTTAGGAAAGTCAGTTACTTCTCTTGCTCTTAATGATAAGAGCCCTATGAAGACAAGGTCGTGTAGTGCCCTGCAGCGCAGTGTCCCCTGTTCCCCAGGGGCTAGATCTTCAGGGAGTGTCTCCTGGGTGTGCTGTGTGTGCTCTGCTGTTGAGTCTTGGCCTCTTTTTTCTTCAGTCCAGTTGTCAGCAGAGAGATAATTTACCAACCTGTATTTCAAATTTGGCATAGAGTATGGTATATCCTGAAGCACTGACCAATTTTAATTATTACTGGTTTGGGTTGGGCTGCCAACTATGCCGATTGTTTTGTTTGGGCCTATTTGCCTATTGTGGGCAGTGTTTGTTCCCCAGCAGGGGCGAGTGCATTTTATCAAGGTGTGCAGTGGTCTGCTAGTGAAATGAGACCTGCCCCTGCTGCCACCAGAACTGAGGGCTCCACACAATCTGCACGTTGGGAGATGTAGTGTTGGCAGGATTTGCAGCACTCTTCTGGGGGGAAGGGCCAGCAGTGCTGGGACTGAGGTGAGCATGACTGAGAAGGGCAAAAATTACTGAAGCTCAGGGGGTGGGGCTTGGTACAAGCAAGTTAGGTAGCAAGTGTCAGTGCTGAGCTGGTTCCACAAGTGGTGGTTGTTTACACTGGGGGGTGGGGGGAAGAAAATGGTGCCTGCCAGCTCCTTTTACCTGGAGGGGTCTCCTGGTGTCTCTCCAGGCCAGGATATTGCTCTCCCTCCTGTTTGCCCTGGTCTTTTTCCAACTGCTGGTTCTAGGCTATACCTGAATGGGCTATTTGTCACACTGCCTCTTTAAGGTGGAGACTCCATTTCCTAATGCTCTCTGGACTTTCCCAGAGCACAGACTGCCAATTTTTAAAATTCTAAGGTTTAAGACCCACTGGTTGTAAGAACTTAGGAAATGCGACCCCTCTCACGTTCAAAGGTAAACATTATGGGGATTCATCCTCTCCATTCCTGGGCTCCCCAGTGTGAAAGTCTGTTTTCTGCCTTTCTCTACACCATAGGCTCCCTCCCTACTATGAACAGCCATGGTCTGTTTTGCTCTCAGACTACATCTTCACCCTTCCTACCTTCTTCGGTCTGGCCTCTTCTCTACCTTTACGTACAGAGTTTATTCTGCCAATCTTTGGGTCATTTTCTGGGTTTTTTACATAGATGTGACTATTATCTGATTGTATTTGTGGGACCAGGTGAACCTAGGGTCCTCTTAATCTACTGTCTTCCCAGCTAACTGAGGTTACCTCATTTAACCATCAATAGCTTTATGAGCTAAGTATTTCTCTCACTTCACAAATTAGGCATGAAGCCTTTCAGAAATTATGCAACTTGCCCAAAGTCAAACAGCTAATAAGCAGTGGGTCTGGATTTGAACTCCGCTATCTGATGCCAAAGTATGGATGTGTAACTTTCATGTGATTCTATGGGAAGAGAAGAGTTGGCAGCAATTCCTCAGGGATGTGATAGGCACTTTTGACTTGGACTAGACCTCCTTGCCAACACTGCATTGCCATTTACTAGCATAGCGATAATCAAGGAGTCATTATCTAGGAATGATTTTGTTGGAATTTATCTGGTATGTATTGATTGCTTATTATGATTAGATTTAGAGTTATGGATTTATGGGATACAGTTGGTTGAAGAATAAAAGCATGTCATGTAGGCTCTCAGTCTGAATGAATAATAAAGTATAAACAGTAAGAAGCCCAAATCAGAGCAGCTTTCTTGTCTAAGTCATACTGCACACCTCGTTAGATCTCGTCTGTTACTTGGAGATGGCAAACATGTCTCAAGGCAGGAAAAGGGACTTTTTTTGAAGTCATATTTGACAGTTTAGATCCTTTCAAATAAAAATCTATCAAAGCAAATGGTTACACTTAAAAATTGTTAATAAAATAAATCTTATGTATATTTTGCCACAATTTAAAAAAAAACAAATATTTAGTGGCACAGCTAATAGTGATGACTGACTGTGTGTGTGTGTGTGTGTGTGTGTGTGTGTGTGTGTGTGTGTGTGTGTTGATGTGACCTTTTGTTTCATGTGTAAGTGTTTGTGCTATATGACTGTTGGGGGTGGCAAGGCTAGGCTTCCTGATAGACACACTCTTCTTTATTGATCTAGATGTTAAAATAGCATAAAATAGCAGGAGTCTTCAGTCATTTACCCTTACCTGGAAGTAAGCTCATACACTTCCCTATTCAGTTTCTTAACCGGTGCACAGATGACTATCATATCTTTAACTTGCAATAAGAAAGAGTGAAGGCAATTTCACATTTTGCAGTTTTGTTTTTTTTTCCAGCAGTCTGAGTTTGTCTCTTGTTTATTTGAAAGAAGATTGGAAAGCCTGAAGAGGTATATGCTTTCCAGACAGCTAAAGCTTTTTTTGTTCGTTTGTTTGTTTTCATCTTTTTGTTTCTTTTTTCTCTGTCTCACAAAGTAAAAGTCTCAAACACACTAATGGAACTACAGATCTTTAAGCTGAATCCAGAAGATTAATTACCAGGTCAGGGTTTTTGTAATTTTTTCCTTGGACCTGATGTATGTAGGCAGATAGAAAAGGCCTTATTTTTCTTTCACTGAGGTGGAAATGATAATAATATTTTAGATGGAACCTGGGAGTGGGCGTTGAAAGTGAAATGTGGAAATAAGAATATAAGGACTCTTCCGTGCTGAAAATAGAGAGCAGGCCTAGACAACAGAGCTAGACTTTAATTAATAGAGCTTAATTAATGAGCTAAACTAAAATAAATGGTATATATACAAGAACTATGTAACTACAATCTACCTAATCTCTATAGAGTTTATAATTGGTAGTCCAAGTAAGAAAGTGTTGATATTCCACAGGAGAGGGTACATTCAAATTTTAATAAGCAGAGGACTGCTAGAATGAATTAATATGCAGAACAAAATTTAAAACATAGTATTTCAGGTAATCTTAGATTTAGTATATTTTTATAATTTAAATAGAAAGGAAAAACCTGATCTTACGCTTTTTAAATCAGGGCATTTTTATTATTAAATTCCTGGCATGGGATAACAGATTTCTATAGCTTTTGTGTATAAAGTTTCAAGATGATATTATATAACACATATTTTCAATAGCTGGAAACGCTAGGTATTTTGGCCCTCTCAATTATCACAACTACTTTAAAACCATGATATCAGGTCCAGGAAGGTTTGTATTACTACTTACACATTCATTTCACTGTAATTATTCCTCTGTGACTTGATTATATGCACCTATATTACCTGCATTTGAATGGCTGAAAGTCTGATTATGGTTGTGGCCAGGATGTATTGTAACATTGGCCTAATAGGGCTTCTCTTCACATGAAGCATTTCTATTGCTATAATTTGAGTGTTGTTCCAACAATGAGGTTATTTTAAATCTGTACTCTGAAGTAACAATAGTTTCTGTGAACACCTTCCTAAAGATATTATCTGGTAAAAGGAATACTGTACAGCCAAAAATATCACGGGTTATAAAGCTAGAAGATTAGTATGTAATTCAGTTACAAAGTCAATCAACCATAAGTTATAAATCCCTAAGAAAACAGGCTTAATTAGTTTGGGTGCATGCCTCGTGAAACATCTTGTCAGGGAACTTAATTAATTTTATTTAAAAAAATAAAAATAAAGCTTAGATTAGAAGCAATAAAAAATCCCAGTCACATTTTGCCATTAATAGTCATTTTGCTGATATGTGCGACCCAGAATATTATATTTTAGGATTATATATTGCTAACCCAAGTTAATATTGAAGAATCTCTTTGTCCTTCTTGTGTGCAGCACTCTTACTTCATGCTATGCAATTTTAATTCAGTAAGAGTAAAATTCTCCTTTGTAAAATATTCTTTCAAGCACAGTTGGTAATTTAAGAGCATAAACCACCTTTTAACCAAGCTCTTTTGAGGGAACATATAATTTTGGAGGACATTCTCTCACTAAGTTGAAACTAGGCTACAATTCTCTTCTGTAATTCTGTCCATAGTACTTATTTTATGCTAATGTATCACTCTTCTTCATTATTTATTCCACAATAGATTTTAATCATGATA
This sequence comes from Eumetopias jubatus, assembly GCF_037043125.1. NCBI lineage: Eukaryota > Metazoa > Chordata > Mammalia > Carnivora > Otariidae > Eumetopias > Eumetopias jubatus. The sequence continues at coordinate 110,454,827 of NW_028274814.1, read as the reverse complement.
AAATAAAAATTGATTAAAGAGAAAGAACATATGAACGCAACTTTGAATATTTATGAAAAATGTCCTCATATACCATTTTCTTCTGAAAGGTTTTAGTTGCATCATCATGATATTGATATTCCCTAAGTTATTTTAGCAGTTTTTACCCAATAATTAAAACTTAGTTTAAACATAATTTTTCTTCTTACTAACCATTGAAATATGAGAGGAAGGTATATTTTCCACATTTTACAAGTGTTAATGAAGCCAGATATTTTAAAAGTTCGAGGTAAACTAGACAGAACCTAGAAATAGAAGTTCCCATGAAGTGATTTCTGTTTTTTGGGGGAAAATATTATCTTTGTGTAAAGTCTTACCAATTGTAAATTACATTCCACACTTAAATTCATGTTTCTCACCAAATCTTAGAAACGTAACATCCCAGGTCTAAAGAGTAAGCAAAGTGAGATCACTTAAGTTCAGAAAAAAATTAACAGAGTTAAATGTTTAACTCAACATAGTTACATGGGCAGAAATACATGGATTTGGTGGTTAATTGTGGTGAAAAAGAATAATTGGCAGGACACTTGGGCAAAAAATTAAATCAGCAAAAGATATATACATAAAAGCATCTTTCCTTTTTTTAAAGCATTGTTCAATAATTACTAGGTTAAACATATGAAATTGTTTCTTTTTGCAAATTATAGACTTTTGAATATCAGAAATTTCAAATGTTTCAACCTAAGAATTAGATACCACAATGTATTATTTTATTAAGAAAAAAAATCTTCTTTTCAGCAAATATTTGGCTGTTTACTAGAAATTATGCTTTGATTGAAATTTTAAAAAATTTTGGCCTTTAGAATTTTTCTTAATTGAAATGAGGGTAAATATATCTCAACATGACAGATAAGATGACTCATTTGAAATATGTCAGATCATGTTACTGCTCTATTGAAACCCTCCCTTAGTTTACCATTTTATTCAGTTTTAAAGCTTAGTTCCTTAGAATGGTCTAGAATGCCCTCATAACCAGCCTTCTCCATGTTTTTACCTTCTGGCTTAATCTGCTACCACTTCTCCTTTACTACACTGCTCTACCACATTGACCTTCTTGCTATTTCTTGAACATACCAGACACTGTCTCTCTTCCCTCAGGGATTTTCCACTGTCTATTTTTTCTGCCTACAGTGTTCTTTATTTGCATATAAGAATGTATTACATCCTTATTCCCCCTGGGACTCTGGCCACCATGGGAATAAGTCTTTCTCTTAACATCTAATATTAAGTGCATACTCAAAATTATTGAACTTACTATTTTCCTTTTCACTTAGATCTTTTCCCCCTCTATTCCACTCCTATCCATTTTATGTAATAATACTTATTTGTTTATTTGGTAATTGGTTGTCTTCACCTACTAGAATGTAAGCTCTATGAGGGCAGGGACTTGTTTTATCATTTCTATATCCTAAGATCCTAGAATGGGAACTGGTGTGTAGTTGGCACTTAACAAATAGTTGAAGAAGTGACTACACTGAAGAATAGAAAGTCTCTTCTCCAGGGGAAGTCCTGGATATCAATGTCTTGAATTTGTGGTAAAGACCTAAGAATCTAAATTCAAGGTTTTTCTCTAAAACTTTTCCATTTTGAATTTATTTTTTAAATACCTTATCTTGCTGAATAAAGCAAGATACTCTCAGTGAAAAGATAAATGAATTTGAAGAAACTGATATCAAGAATTTGTCTTTACATTCTCAACTGACAGTAATTTGAACTGGATTGGTGGGAACCTGGGTTTGGAAAATAACAATGGTGATAGTTTACAATAACTTAAAAGAAAAAAAATGAGTATTGTGTTGAGAGGGAAGGACTGGATCCAATGCATGATCAAAATGATCTAAATATAGGATACGGGAATAATTAAGAAGCTGGAGGAGAGAGTGTGTTGTCTTGTCTGGAGATATTCATTTATTTAAATAATATTTGAAGGCCTGCCACATGTCAGATACATTTCTAAGTGTCATGCGGTTTTCAATAGGCCAAAAATTCTTTCTCAAAGTTCTATTTGAAGCAGAAAAGTGAACTAGTAAATAAATTAAGAAAATAATTTTGGTTGGTGATATGACAAAAATAAAAGAAGATATAAACTAGATTCTGATGGGATAGATTGGTTAGTTCTGAAGGCCTCACCTCCCTAATCAGAATGCTAGAAGTACACAACCATGAAAGGATCAGGAGGAATGCTTGCCATGTGGAGGGAACAAAATATGCAAAGGCATTAAGACCAAAAAGACCTTGGTGTGTACAAGAACAAAGTGGAGGCTAACAGGGTTGGAACACAAGATGGAGGAGTAAAAAGAGAGACACAATTAAGGGAGATGAGATTGGATGGGTAAGCAAGATGTGGCCTATCGAAGGCCTTGTCAGTCACAGGAAGGAGGTTTGTTTTATGTCAAGTGTCATTTGAAGACTTTAAGGAGATGAGTGGCCTGATATGTTTTTAAAACAGTTTCTTGAGCTGCTATGTGGAGATTGTAATGTTTTGCCAGATTTTTAAAGTAATTTTTGAGTAATAAAATATTTCACTTATATTAATACTTTTGAATTAATACTTTTTAGAATAGAAATATGTTCTTAAATACTGGACACAATTTTACATTAAGGATTCATAATTTACCTAATATGGTTTTGTTTTTCATTGTGATTTTGAATTACCTGTTTTAATCTTTCAAAAATATCTTCCTTAGGCAGTCTATCCCTTCACTCTCCCTGACTCAGTTATTCTAATTATTTGAGGATTTGCTAAAGTGGAAAATAAAATAATCATAATTGGAAAGTCTTATTTGTGTTTAGGCTAGGTTGTTATAAAATTAAGAATTTCTCTAGTATCACTACCAGTCTCATGAAAATACTTTCAAATAAAGCCATCTTTTCCTGATCTACATAATTTATCTATTTCTTTCATCATTCTATATATATTAGTTTCCTGTAGCTGCTGTAACAAATGATCACAGATTTGGTGTTGTCAAATAACAGAAATTAATTCATTCACAGTTCTGAAGGCCAGGCATCCACAAATCATTATGGAACCAAGGTGTCAGTAGAGACAAGTTCTCTCCAAAGTGTCTAGGGGGGAATCCAACCTTACCTCTTCCAAATTCTGGTGGCTGCCAGTTTTCTTTTGATTTGGACCATATTGCTCCAATCATCAAGGACAGTATATTCAAATCTCTCTCTGCTCCTTCTTCATACCAACTTCTCTGTGTGAATTACGTATACCTCTGTATCTCATAAGGATATATATGATTGCATTTAGGGCCCAACCAGAAAATCCAGGATAATCTCTTCATCACAAAATCTTTAATTTAAACACATCTGTGAAGGCTTTTTTTTTTTTTTTTCTCCATACAAGGAAATATCCACAGGTTTCAGGCATGAGGACATGTATATATATCTTTTGGGAAGTCATTTTCTTCAGTTTACCAGACTGTGCAGTATGTCAGTATATATCTATTTTTTTGGTCCCATATAGGTAGTTTGTTTTTGTTTATTTAAAAATATTTCCTATAACTTTAATATCTTAAACAAATCAGAGGAAGAAAATTTTTGAGAGATGGGTGGATTTCCAAAGAATCTAGTTTCATTTATATGAGAAAATTAGGGACTGTGAATGACAATTTATATTAATAAATTTGAAACTCTCATAAGAAATGAATTCTTCTCATTTGAATTTGATGAAGTGTTTTGTTTTGTTTTTTTCCTGGCGTTTGTGCTGCTTGATGTTCCCAGATGTCACTGGTTCCTACTATATCTCAACTTTGCTATTCTTTCTTGGAAGTGGATTCCACTACTACTGCTAAATCACCTTGGAGTGGGGGTTAAAACATAGCCACTGCTGAGAAGCCCACTTATATTCCCTGCCCCCTCCCACTTCCAGTTACCCACTCCTCCTTGGAGTGAATCACTCCTAGTTCTGATCCCACCCATCTGCAGTAGTTTGCTTCAGTGAATATTCTGGGCTGCGATTTCAATTTATTCTTTTAAGTAGATATCATCTACTTTTTATTGTTCAGTGGGTCCAAAGTTAACTTTGTTATAAATCAAGATTGCATTTATCTTTTAACATGTATTTTTTCCTGATTTGCTATAGGAAAGGTAGTATTTTCATAAGAAAGATTCTCACAAATGTATCATAATCTTACCAAATATGAAGCATATTGTCATGTTACAAGACTTCATTCCTAATGGGATTATGCCACTCATGACTTCACATGGTCATTAACATGATAGAAAGGAAAGAAAACTAAAATATTTGGTGGTGTTATTGAAGAGTTCACTCTGGAGGAAACATTTGGGATGGATCTTGTAAAATGAAGAGGCTGAGGATGTGAGAAAAGGTTTTACAGGAATAGCTAAGAGCATGTGTCAAGACAAAAATGCGTGAAATGGCTGTGTATTCTGTAAAAGGTGAGATGTTTAATGTCTCTGGAACACAGAGTGAGGTGTAAAGTGGCAGAAGTTGAAGCTGAGGAAATGAAATCCGGTGACTTTTTAAAAATTAACTTTTTTCTGTAATTCAGTAAACAAATATCTATCAAATGCATACTATAATCCAGACAGTTCTTTCATGCTGCCTACTGCCTCACAAGTTTATATTGCTATGTCAAGACATTTGAAATTTATTACAAAGAATGAAGAAAACTAAAATATATTTTTAATTACAGAGATAAAATTCAAATTTGGTTTTTAGCAAGCTGGATTTAATGGCAGATTGAAAAATGCTTTAAAATAAAGAAAAGCCGGTGGCATAAGTAGGAGAGGCAGATACAGTCTGACCAGAGATGATAGGGTCAGAACTAAGACTGTCAGTGGAGATACAAAGTAAAGATTATTCCCTAGAGGTGTTGGTGAAAAGGAATTTCATTTCAGTTGTCTGCTAAAACTTCCTTGTATGTAGAGGTAAGTGTGGCTTAAGGATTGCACAAATCTGAAGTGTCCAGTTTGGTTATGTGGATGCAATGGAACTCCATTTACCTGGAATATATAAGAAATGGGTGATGGCGATTAAGGAGGACACTTGTGATGAGCACTGGTGATGTATGTAAGTGATGAATCATTAAATTCTACACCTGAAACTAATATTACACTGTGTGTTAATGAACTAGAATTTAAATAACAACTTAAAAAAAGGAAGCAAATGGAAAAAAAATGTTTATTTTAAATGAATTCTGGATAGGATGGTAGGCAGAATTCTAAGATGGTCCCCCAGATTTTCTACCCCTGCTTTTGTACATGCCTTGCATAATCCCAAGCACAGTGAATATGATGGATTTTATTCCTGTAATCAGGTTATAATACATGGCATAGTTGACCTATAGGGAGATTATCCAGGTGGGTCTGACCTAATCCCATTAGCCCTTTAAAAATAGTAAGTTTTTTCTGACTGTCACAGAGGAGGAAGTCACAGATTCAAAGCATGGGAAGGATTCAGTGTGCCATTGTTGACTTGAATATGAAGAAGGCCATGTGACAAGGTTCTAATTGGCCTCTAGAAGCTGAAAGTGGCCCCTGGGGTTGCAACCATCAAGGGAAAGGGGAATTCAGTCACATAGCTGCAAGGAACTGAAATTTTGCAGCAACAGGAATAAGCTTGGAAGTGGATTCTTCCACAGACCCTTCAGGGAACTCAGTCCATCCTATGTTTTGATATCAGCCTTGTGATACTTTTAGCAGAGAACCCCATTGTGCTTTGCTAGACTTCTGATCTACAGAAAATAAATAAATAAATAGGTGTGGTTTCATGCTTCAAAGTTTGTGGCATTCTGATGCACAAAAATAGAAAACAAATACAAAACTAATGCAATACATTTACAAATCAATACAAAACAATAAAAGCAAATATACAAGGCAATAACTTTCAAGTTGTATTAGAAAATCCTATGCTGTTACATAATAATAATTTGGAATTTTAATTAAGTTGAATGATTTCCTTGAAAAATCTGTAAAGCAATATCATATATAAACTATAGAAAACATGAACAGACCAGACCACTAACTGTGGAAGGAATTGAACATTGCTGAAATGTTTTTTTGTTTTTTTTTATAGAAAGTACAGAATGGATTGATTTTAGATTAACTTTTAAAGCTTTTAAAAACTTTCTGTATTCGGTATATTGAACATCTATAAAGAAAAATGGTATTCTTTTCAATCCGATTTCTGAGGCACATATGATAGAGGCAATAGACCCGGTTTCTTAAAATCAATCACACATATTATACTCTTACATTATTAAAGGCACTATCATACATGTATAAATTTAACATTTGGACTAGATGCTTAAATAATGTACATTAAATTAAAATTAAAATATATGTAAATTGCATTTAATATTTGCAAACACCTTAAGTATAATTTTAGGAAATGTATAACAGAACAATATATCTAAAGAATCAAGCAACAAGAGTATTCATAAGAAATTAAAATTTATCCTGGCACAAGTTGAGGAGGTGAGGGTGGGTAGTGATAGGTTCTGATTCTAGAGAGTGAGGTTTCAAGCACATTGTGGAAAGGTTGACATACTATGCCTAGAAGTTTGGGCTTTATCCTTCATTTAGGTAAAGAATATACAAGAGTATTTTAATCTTCAGAGTGACCTGATGAGATATATTTCTCAGAAAGATAAGTATGCTAACATTGTGGAAAATGGGGTATAGGTAGAAGAGGCTCTTGTCAGGATGATCAATTAATGTCTAGGAGAAGATGAAGTATAGAACTGAGATATGGCCATGAGGAGTGGGAATTGAGATCATATTACTGAGAAGTTTCTGATGCAGAATTGACTGGATTTGGGGAATAAAATGGACTGTATGGTAAAGGAAATAGCAAATCTGTTCAGAAAGTTTTTAGTTTATGAGAATGGGCAAATAGTTACCCCATTTGCTTGGGGAATACGAGAGACCACACAGATACAGGGTTAAGGATGATTATTAATTTTGGACTTAATGAAATTCAGGTAACTTTGTCCAGGAAAAATAAATGTATGTCAGTCAACAAAAATATGATCAGCAAGCTAATATATGCCAACATGTATCTGAAATAATCAGTGAAAATCTTAGACCATAAAATTTTACTTATACTTCTGATGACATTAATGCACAAGCTCCTGTATCCAATTAAAAAGTATAAGAAGACACTCAAGAAAAACAAAAAATACTATTTTCAGATGAGAAGATTTTAAAAGTAAATTATAAGTTTTGAAATAAAAATGTTTAAAAGTTGTATATGTATATATGTGTATAGTTGTATATGATGCAAATGAATTTGTGACTGACTTGAAGAAACATGATATTTTACCTTATATAAAGACTATCATGGTGACAAATTTTTTCAAAAGATTATGTAAGAAATAAAAAATACTTCTATTACAAAGTCCATACAGGGGACATTTTTTGAATGTCGTATCATTCAACAAGTATCTAGCATGAAAAAATAAGCTATATTATTAAATAAAATATTTTTAAAAGATTTTTATTTATTTTTTGACAGAGACAGCGAGAGAGGGAACACAAGCGGGGGAGTGGGAGAGGGAGAAGCAGGCTTCCCACTGAGCAGGGAGCCCGATGCGGGGCTCGATCCCAGGACCCTGGGATCATGACCTGAGCTGAAGGCAGACGCTTAATGACTGAGCTACCCAGGTGCCCCTAAATAAAATATTTTTGAAGAAATATATATTTACAGTCATTTTAGGACTCACTAAGAATATAAATTCCTACTTTCATATATTTAAGATGCATATAATCTTGCTAGATGAACAAAAGAAATTTTGGATTGACTCATGGCGGATATGAAACTAGCTTAGCCTAACTAGAAATGTTTTGGTAAATCATAAGCAAGGTTTAAATATCTTGTTTTGTTTTGTTTTCTAACATGTTTAAACCAATTGCCTTATAATTAAACTAAACTTACTAAGATCTGTTATTCTTCCATAGTACATTTTTGCTGGCTATTGTTATATTTTGACAAATGGCAAATGTAGAATATCAATAATTCACTATGTTCCCAGACTAAGTAATCATAATATGGGTAGATCCTAAATACTTAGAGTTGCCAATAAGGCATAAATAATAATACTTGGATCAAAATCCCCAGGCTTTTCATAGTTTATATAATGATAAAGCTTAAATTAGAGTAAATGGAAATCAGTAATGCCAAAATCTGATAAATTCTAAAAACCAATGGCTTAAATTTTCTTTAAAAAGAAGTTATAATATGTTGCAAGGAGAATGGCTAATCATCTTTGTGATATTCTTCCCCTAAATTCCTAACTCCAGTGTAATCAGGAGAAACCACCAAACAACCAAATTGAGGGACAGTCTTCAAAATTCCTGGCCATTATTCTTCAGACATGTTAAGGTTATGAATGAAAAGGAGAGGGGAAAAAATGTTATAGATGGGAAGAAACTAAGGACACCTGGTCTCCAAAATGCAACATGGCATCCTGAATTGAATCCTAGAACAAACAAAGGACATTGGTGGAAAACAGGGAAAATCTGAATAAAGTCTCTAGATCATGTCTCTGCAAACTGTGGCCCATGGGCCAGATGAGTCCGGCTGCTTAGTTGTAAAGTTTAATTAGAATCTGGCTATACCCATTTGCACCAACATGGATGGATCTAGAAAGTATAATGCTAAGCAACTAAGGCAGTCAGAAAAAGGCAAATACCATATGATTTCACTCATATGCAGAATTTAAGAAACAAAACAAATGAGCACAGGAAAAAATGAGAGAGAGGGAGAGAGAGAGAGACAGAGAAACTAAGAAACAGACTGTTAACTATAGAGAACTGATGGTTGCCAGAGGGGTAGGTGGGTGGGTGGGGGAATGGGTGAAATTGGAGATAGGGATGAAAGAGTACACTTAGGATGAAAAAACAAATGGCTACAGCCATTTGTTTATGTAAAGGCTGCTTTCAAGCTACAAGGACAAAGTTTATTACTTGGGGAAAAGACCATTTGGCCCATGAGCCTAAAACAATGACTAAGTAGCTGTTGACAGAAAAAGTTTACTTACCACTGATTTAGTTGATAGTATTATGCCAATATTAATTTCTTAGCTTTGATAAATGTATCATGGTTATGTATGATGTTAACATTAGAAGCAGCTGGGTGAGGGTATATGGGAGCACTCTATTCTTTTCAACTCTTCTGTGAATCTAAAATTACTTCAAAATAAAATGTTTAAAAAATATATAATGGTTAAGAGTTCTGGCTTTGAAGTCAGACAAAACTGGATTTATTTATTTTTAAATGACTATTTTAGAGAGAGAGAGAGCATGAGCAGGGGGAGGGGCAGAGGGAAAGAAGCAGACTCCCTGCTGAGTGGGGAGCCCTACATGGGCTTGATCCCACAACTCTGAGATCATGACCTGAGCTGAAATCAAGAGTCAGTTGCTTAACAGACTGA